>NC_065584.1:132910874-137910874 GCF_024542745.1 Macaca thibetana thibetana
TTTTTTTTTTTTTTTTTTTTTTTTTTTTTTTTTTTTTTTTTTTTTTTTTTTTTTTTTTTTTTTTTTTTTTTTTTTTTTTTTTTTTTTTTTTTTTTTTTTTTTTTTTTTTTTTTTTTTTTTTTTTTTTTTTTTTTTTTTTTTTTTTTTTTTTTTTTTTTTTTTTTTTTTTTTTTTTTTTTTTTTTTTTTTTTTTTTTTTTTTTTTTTTTTTTTTTTTTTTTTTTTTTTTTTTTTTTTTTTTTTTTTTTTTTTTTTTTTTTTTTTTTTTTTTTTTTTTTTTTTTTTTTTTTTTTTTTTTTTTTTTTTTTTTTTTTTTTTTTTTTTTTTTTTTTTTTTTTTTTTTTTTTTTTTTTGGGGGTTTTTTTTTTTTTTTTTTTTTTTTTTTGTGTTAATTAAAACCTATGGCAGCTGTTTAAAAGTAACATGTGACACATTAATGATCATGAATGCCACTGAGCCTGTGAGCTTAACTTTGATTGTACAAACTCAACCCAGTGTAAAATGTATCACTAAAAACTAAACAAGCTGACTCTTCCAGTCACGTTGACTATTTTATAGTCACACCATGTACGCCAGCTTTTATTCATGCTGCATCCGCTGTCTGATCACAACTTAAAAATGGAGTCTGAATTCTGGAACTGGAAAGAACCCCCAGATAGCATCTTGTTCAACCCCCTCATTTGAAAGTTGAAGTAACTCAGAGATGGTAATTGACTTATCTAAGATCACACAAAGGATTAGAGACTTGACCAGAGGGCATCAAGGATGGGGGCCAGGCCTGCCTTATTTCCAGGGCTCTTTCACCTTTGTTTTTTTCAACTAATTGTATAGAGAGAGCCAGTTACCTTGAACAGTAAAAGTCTAGGGCCTGCAACCAGCTGAAGAGGACGGAGCTTTTTCTGTGGTTTTGGGTTTTTTTTTTTTTTTTTTTTTTTTTCCTTAGCTTCTGAGAGGATAAGAGCCTCTAACAGTAAGTAGCCATGAGATAAATATGCCATTATTTTGGAAAGGGGAAGTCCTGAGGTTTTTGGCTCACATATTATGGAGTGCATGGATTTAAAAGCTACATTTTTTAAAAGGTCCAGTGCATCATGCAGTGCTATTATAATTGCTAAAGGCTGGGCTGACGATAATCTAAATCCCAAAATATTAGTGGTTAATTAGGAATCCAACAGACTTCTTCCAGAAATAAAACTTAATCCCTTAATTACACTCTTTATTTCTTAATTTCCTCTCATAGTAACCTATGCAAATATGGACTTGGTTTCCAAAGAAAAAGGTTCATGTGTTCTTTCAGCATGCATACTCTACAGTCATCGGAAAGATCAACAAAGGAAGGCGGGCATGAACTCTGTTTCCTTTTTTCTCAAATCACAGCTATAAATTTCAATCTTTTCCTTCTTATATGTATGAAAAGTTAATAATTGTTATTTAAATCCCTGTAGCTTGTTAATTTACCTTTCAAAATGTTCTCCAATTATATGTATTTATAAAACACTTTTCCATAACTTTTTTTTTTTTTTTTTTTTGTTTTTGGAAAGAGGGACATTTTAGGAAGGAAGTGAGAATTCTGCAAAAGGAAGATCTCATGGAAAGCAACTCGAATAATGGCATTCTCAGATCTGAGAGAGTGAGGGTTAGCATCTTGTGAATTTGCTAAAGTCAATTTGACGGAATTGGTTTTTTTTCTTGAAAAAGTTCTATAAAAAGTACTCAATTCCACCCCCCTCCAAGTCAAAAGCAAGATAACTTTAAAAAGCCACTCAAAGCAATGGCAAAGGTACCAGGACATTTTCACAAGGGCACAGAACCCCATGGTTATACTGATCATCTTTCCAGGGTACATATTCAGTGATTACAGACCAGACTTCCTGGGTTCCCTCTATTGACCATTGAGACACCAGCTGATGTCCAGAGTTATGCCATTTCCACAGTGAGACACTGTAACTGGAAAGGAGCAAGGACATCGAAGAAGTGAACCCAGCTTGCCAAGAGCTCCCAGGGCACTTCCTGATTACTTTCCTACCAGAGTAAGACAAGTCAACCCTGCTCACACCAGTCTCCAGGCCAGAGAATGTATAGTACTAACAGGACATTCTCTTCTAGCATCAATTTTGCATTGATATTAGAAAAAGAAGGAAAAAACCATTACCTAAATTTAATGTAACAGTAGATGGCTGGCCGGGCGTGGTGGCTCAAGCCTGTAATCCCAGCACTTTGGGAGGCCGAGACGGGCGGATCACTAGGTCAGGAGATCGAGACCATCCTGGCTAACACGGTGAAACCCCGTCTCTACTAAAAAATACAAAAAACTAGCCGGGCGAGGTGGCGGGCGCCTGTAGTCCCAGCTACTCAGGAGGCTGAGACAGGAGAATGGCCCGAACCCGGGAGGCGGAGCTTGCAGTGAGCTGAGATCCGGCCACTGCACTCCAGCCTGGGCGACAGAGCGAGACTCCGTCTCAAAAAAAAAAAAAAAAAAAAAACAGTAGATGGCAAAGGAAAAAAAAAATCTAGTTAAACTAGTCTGTTTTTATCTTGCCACTGACTTTCACATGTAGCTGGAAAATTTTTGTGTGTGTGGAAAAGGATTAAGTAATACTCAGACTGAATTTTTGGTCCACTGGATACACCACCATAATAGGTTTCTTAGCATCAATAAAAAGATTCGAATGATTTTTCTTTCAGTCTGAGCATTAAATTAGAATCTTCTGTCTAGTCCACATCCATAGACCATTACTGTTAATTGACTTGTCTGAGTGAAAAGCACGAGACAAAATCAATTCTAGTTCAGGCTGGAAGCCATCATAACTTTAGAAAACAAAACACAGACTGGACAAGTCATAAGGACTATATTCCCCTCAATCTTAAAACTGATTATATATTCTGAAGCTGAATATATTAAACTGAGAAAGCCTAAAAGGTAAAACACAACCTATCATTGATGTGGGTTTTGCATGTGATCAACTTTAATGGCTTGTTAATGTCGTGTGTGTGTGTGTGTGTGTGTGTGTATGTGCATATATATGTGTGTGTATATATATATGTGTGTGTGTGTGTATATATATATGTATATATATGGCCTGAAAATCTATTCCAGAATAATAACTTTCATCTAGAAAAGAAGACAATGTAATATGGCTCAGCAAGCACCAGAGTGTGAATTAAAGAAGTAAATTTGAGCAGTCTTGTCTGAATGGCCTCGGACAGAGCACTTAATACACCCAAGACACCATTCCTAAATATATAATGTAGAGTGTGGAACCAGCTGAGTTCTTTGCCCCTTTCAGTGTCAACGTTCTCGGCTTCAAATTTAGATCTACAGTACAACTTCTAAAATACATTGGCCTATCGAGAGTCAACTTTATTGTTCTTTGAAACTTAAAATGTTTTTTTAAGAAGCCTTTAGAAAGAACCATTTTTTCACAACTACCCCGAAAAACTATGTATAACATGTTCAAGAATGCAATAACAATTATAAATTCAATAATGATTTATAACCTAAAAACAACTCCAACTCATAAAGATAGTTCTATCAGAGCTAGATTCTTCAGTTTCAGGGCAAGTAGATATTAAAAGTCTTACATGTAATTTATGAATTGCACCTTAAATTTAAAACTGTCTTTTGCTTGTCTGATATACAGTGGCAACCAACAAGGTTAATTATCCAGCCCAGACAAATAACTTAGAACGTACTCACTGCTGGAGTCTAGGGGCATAAATACAACAGCATCTGTTTTCAATAAAAATGCATCCATCTAAATGAAACCTCAAGGTGGGGTGAATTGAGAATGAAAGAAAAAGTTTTCTCTTCTGATCCTGATGAGAGATGTAGCCCTGAGAATGCTGTTACACTACTGTCAGACATTACTATATGTAAGTTACATGTACTCATCAAACAAACGAGAGTCCAATGCTGCCTACATATTTTCTAGATGCTCCCCTCTCACAAAGAAATTATGACTGTAACTGGAAGTCAGGCCTCATTTCAGCAAATAGCAGTAGCAGTAGTGGTGAATATAAACACATCCTCTCTATATATCTTTGCAGAAGTTCAATCTATAAACTAAATGCAAATATAAAAATTATCTCAAATTACTCTTCTGTTTGACTAACATTAAAAGCTTTTCATTTGATAGGCAATTATCATCCCCCAGAAAAGAAAATCATGAGCATGTACTAGGAGCATAAATATAAGGGTTGATTGATCAACCCTGCCTCCCCACACACAAAATCAAACATACCTTTGAACTCGAAAAACTTCGGAAGATATATTATTCTGAATGATATCTAATTACCAAATTTAAATTCATGTCTCTAGAACTATGCAAAAACATGTGTCTTGAACATTTTAAACCAAACGTTGGTTCAAAAATATTTCATGTTTTTAATACTTAATTTGATTCAGATGGACCTCTTGTTTTGGGTCTATAAAAGTAGAAAAAGCTGCAGGGTTTTTCTTGTCCAATAGCACAAAAGCATATTATTACTGTTAAAAATACTACATTTACACATTCACGGGGATAACAAAGACAGAAAGATTTAGGAATAATTTGCAAACAAGCTTGTTTCTAATGTTGAGTTTTGCCTGCCCCCACTACACCCCTCACAACCACTGCAAAGCATAAGATTTCTTACCTTCACATTTTTGTGACACTTCATTAAATTTGTGTCCAGCAGGGCATTTACACTCAAAAGACCCAACAGTATTAATGCAATTTCCTCCCTGACAGAGCCCGGGGATGGCCTGGCATTCGTCCACATCTGTCAGATTGCAGAAGACAGAGAGAAAAAAAAACTCATATAAAATTCATTGCAGAATACAATGTGATAATTTGTCCACAATTATGTTACCATATTTATATCGGTGGTTATTTGTCCCTCACAATATTTGGAATATGACTAGGGAAACTGTTTCTCACAATTGCATTATGTAAAACACATCGTTGGATTAATAATGTTCCATAAGAAGTCACAAGTATTTTTTGTTTCCCCACCTTCCATGTTTCCTAATGTAGAGGAGAGTGTACTAACTTTTGTGGGTTTTATCACATATGCAGCAAAATAGAAAGATATGTTTAAAAGGCCATTATTCACGGCCTCGTTTTTATCTCCAGATTGGTAGTAATAATCAGAGTTATTCAAAAAATCTTGCAAATCAAAATGCAATACATTTCTACAATGAAACGATCTTTAAGAGTTGTACTGAATGATTTAGTTAAAACGGAATTTATTGAAGGTCACTCAGACTACACAAGACAGCTAATGTTTTTGCACAAATGAAGTGGAAATGTTCACTTCACATTCTGGAGAAGTGCCTTGCACAGTAAAAATTAAACAACTCAGAAAATTAGGCCAACAAGTGAGAGGGATCGCTAGATGAGCGTGCAGTTTCAGCTGCTGACTTACCTTGCTGGCAGAGTGGCTGCCAGAAGGCACCTTTGTAAAGGTCAGTGAGCTCATGTCTCTCCCCAGCTCCACGTGCAAGTCCATACTACGTCCTAGGAAGTTCTACATGATTCCTCTGCTCTTTTACCCATTTTCCACCCTCCTATCTCTCCCACCACACTGGATTCCTCAAATATGCCACCTGCCACAGAGCTCTGTAATGGCTGCCCCTCTGCCTGGAATATTCTTCCTCCAGAGAGCTGCATGGCCCACGATGTCTCATTCTCCAGGTCTCTGCCCCAATGCAACTTTAGCCACAAGCCCTTCCCTTGACAGTCCAACAGCAACACCTGGCTCCTGGCTCTAATCATCCTTCCTTCCCTGTTTATTTTTTTTCCACAGGACTAACCACCCACTGACCTAATACGTGTCTGTTTTGTTTAATAAATTGATTATCTTCAATATAAGCTTCCAGAAAGCAGGGACTTTGTCCATTTTCTTCACTGCTGTTATCACCAGCACCTAAGGACTAACTTGGGTTCTTACGTGTAAGCCCAAATATTAACCTTCCAGGGGCAAAATTAATCATCTCATGCTCACTACATTCTGTTATAAAGGTTATAAAAGTTCCTGTACATTCTCTCCATCTCTTTGTTCATAACAGAGAAAAGTCTGATTTAATAAAGAATCCCCAAGTAAACAGTCTAATGTATTCTTTTTGAAACCTGGAAGCCTAATGTGTTCTTTAGCTTCACTCTTCATTGAATAAAGCAAAAAAGGGATTGCTGTTTATAAGATCTCAACCTGTGTTCTTGAGAAAAGTTGGCATGCAGTAAAAGGGATATTAAAGAAACAACAATTTAGTTTATTATAAAAGTATCACGTACTGTTTTAAATGAAATGTCTTAACCCACAAATAAATGATTATATGTGGAAAATCATTAGATTATGTTTTCCAGCCAACTTCAGTTTTGTCTTAGACCAGAATTTTCCATTCTCTTGATATGTTGAATGTATTTTTAGAAATATTTTTGAAAATCAAGATTTTTACATATGGGCAGAACTAGCTGTCTTGTTGATCACGATTTTTGGCCAACAGAAAATATAGACAAGGCAATTCTCCACTGGCTGTATACAGCCCCTCACGTCTGACCCAACGACTGGAAACACCAGCAAGGAGCGAGAGCCACAACCTGGTGGCAGAATCTCTTAGAAACAACAACAGCAACAACCACCACCACCACCGAAGATGAAGAATTTCACTCTCAAACTGGCAATATAACTGCCATTGTGATTCAATGGGTTTTCAAAACTTTTCTTATAAAAAAACCTTTTTTTTTTTTTCTTGGACGTTGAAAAGCAGAGTTAGGAAGAAACAGGAAGCAAATGCTGGAAAGATCCAGATTTATGAAACAAATAGTAAAGCTAAAGAGAAGGCAGTTCATTCTCCCCACCCCCCTCACCAATTCCGTTAGCACCCTAACCTCTGACAATGGCTCACTGATGGGCAGCTGAGGCACTTAAAAGTCTAGCTCTCTGGTCACTGTCAATGAGTTCACGGGTATTAACTAACTTTGTAATCCCAAGACCAACAAATTCTTCAAAACTCACTGGGACTTTCTAAAAATGAGAAAAATAAGAAGGCACCAATAAAAACCTAACCTTTTAATTTTATAAAATACTACAATCCATCCCTTGATAATTCTAGAATTTCAAGGTGACTTATTTCTTCTCCTGATGTTTCAGAGGGATACATTTAAGGGCATCCAAAGGAGCTGTATGTTGTACACGGGAGCTGGAGGCCAGGAATGACAATATCAGAAGTGGAATTTATTGAAGTGGAATGTAATGGAGACCCACAAAACTGTGTGACTAAGCTCAAGTTCTGTTTTATTGCATATTACCCTTAGAATTAACATATAAAACAAAGCCAAAGCATTATCTATTTGTCTCAGAAAAGCATATCCTGAATTTTCTGAAAATATTGCAGCTTGCTATAAAAAGTCCTGAGGCAGTCTAAAGGAAACAGATAGAGCCTGAGAGTTTTCAATCCCATCAGTTTAGCGTGGAGCTGCCTCTGTTCACTTCCTCCTGTTTCCTGCCAGACATCCAGACAATAAAAGAATTTGTACAGCTGGAAGAACAGGAGTAAAAGCCAAAAACAGAGTAAGGGCTTCTACAGGAGGCAGGAGAAGCAGCTAGCAGGCGACATCTGGGGATATTTAAAACTGTGAAACAAATCCTAATTTATTTCGGACTTGTAAAAAAATGCACAATGTAGCATGCAAAATGTCGAGAGAAACAGTTTTCCTCAGGTCAATTAAGCACAACCCATGAGAGACAGGAACTCTAACAGTTTCAAATGAGGGAAAAAAATTAAGGAAAACATAAACTACCTTGTTCACAAACCTTGCTTTGTGTTTCTAGACAGCATTGCCATAATGCACAGCATTGCTGTAAACAGAATCACACCACCCCTGGAGTTAGAGGTACATGCAAACACTTCTGGGGTCAGAAAGGGGGAATGGTTGGCAAGAAAACATCCAGTAAGACTTCAGCTGCTCTTTCGAGAGCCACGTTCCTAATGCCTTAGTTGGATATCATGCAGTCAGCGAAATTGTGAAGTTATGTAGCTGACACTACTTTTCCATTCTCTTCAACTTCATTGGAGAAGGGCTCTCCAGAGCAAATAAGATTAATCCATTAATAATTCCATCAGCCCAGGGTTTACCTTGACAAGCTCCCGTGCGGATATTTGGAATGAAGCCACGGCGGCAGGGGTGAGGCTGGGCAGGACACATCTCACAGGGGTGGCCCCAGGCTCGGCCGACTGTGGCACAGCAGAGCGTTTTTGTGCAGACAATCCCGCTGAGTTGTCCCTGGCACATCTGGTTGCTGATCACAGTAAAACATGGGCCTGTCCTGTAATCTGAAAATAAAGAATAAAAATCTGATGAATATCCAGAAAAGCAGGAACCATCATGCAGAGGAACAGCTGCGCTCCATCTTGCTTGACTCCGAATTGAGAAATGAATTTCAGGGACAGAATGATGCATCACTGCCTCTGTGTGAGGCCTTGGATAGACCATTCTACTTCTGACCCCGATTTCCTAACCTACAAAATAGGGATGAAAACATCAGTTCTTACCCACTTTGAAAACGGCATTGTGAGCATCAGATGAGCTAATGGAAAACTCTTTACAACTGTGAATTGCTGTACAAATGTAACATGGTAATATTATTATCCACTCATTACTTAAGAAAACATATTGGTGCCTGCACTGAATCAGCTCCGATGCCTGATACAGATGCTTCAGTGACTAAAAGAGGCCAAATCCCTGCCCTCACAGAGCTTCCAGTCTATTGTTATTTAGGGCTGAGAAAGCAAAGAATTTTGAAGCTTGTAGTGAGGCAAGTCATGGCACCTTCTTCCTGGAAGTTCCTTCAACAAAAGAAATGGTTATCTGTTTCTTTTGAGTTGGGGTCATCTTGTTTCAAATACAAAACAAGCAAACTAACAGATGAGGATTTAAAATTTTGCTCATGCAAAACACATTAGGTATTTAACATAAAGGGTGAGGACACTCGTCTGAAATAATTGTAACCTCTAGGCAAAAGGACCATCTTAAAGCAAAACAGGGATAAGCTAAGACCATAAGAGAATTTGCAGTCAGAGCAGTCTACCACCAGTTATAAGATCTGCCTCTTTTCTTTCTTTCTTTCTCTCTTTCTTTCTTTCTTTCTTTCTTTCTTTCTTTCTTTCTTTCTTTCTTTCTTTCTTTCTTTCTTTCTTTCTTTCTTTCTTTCTTTCTTTCTTTCTTTCTTTCTTTTTTTTTTTCCTACAGAGAGACAGCCAACAACAAACAAGAAAGATAAAGATGTAGTGAGCACAGAGGACCAAAGCCAGGTTGTCCTCACAGGTTGTCCCCTTGTGAGAGAAATCAGGGCCATAACACCCATTTCTGTGGTTCTACAATGACCTTGACAGACAAGGGAGGCTGGGCTGGGGTGGGACTCATGGGCTTCTATCCACTACCCAGCATCTGCATGCTTCCAGGTCATTTTCAGAAGTGTTTAAGTGGAGTGATTCCTGTGAGTCTAAAAATGGACTCAATGACCCCAGTAAGTTCCTTTCACCTGTGAATGCAACCGTTTTATGAAAATCACTGGCTGTGCTAATGAAACTACTGGGATGCTTTCATTATTTTCTTCTTTCTTTAAGTAACTCATAGGACACAGCAGATATGCTATTTACTAAGGAAAAAAGGACAACTTTTCATTACAATACCAACAAGAGTGAACATTCTGGATCGTAACAATGTTTTGGCAATAGCTGAATTGCATCTGCTGGCATCCCTCTATCCTGTGTATTCTCTCTTGCTTTCTTTTTCTTGCATCTCCACTCCAACCCCTCCCTTGGAATTTCAACTCCATCTGCTCCCCATCACTACGTGCTCTTCCTCCCTCTCCTCTGCTATCTGCAGTGAACCACCTCTGTTCAATGGTGTTGCAGAAACAGCACTGCTCTGACGCCCATGCTGTAAGATCAACCTTCTGAAGAATTCCAAAAACAAAATTCCATGCCAGTCATATAGATAAAGAAGACTACCATATCCAAGCTATGGCAGCACTGGAGAGACAGACAGGATGGTCCAAACGCCGAGTCCCCAGCTCCCCAGCTCCCTCCCTCCATACCAGTGTTATGTCCCACTCACAGGATGCAAGATAATTTTAGATTTTAGTAGGCATATATTAATTTTAATGTGTATTATGAAACAGCATAAATATATCAGACTCACGATTTCACAGTTATGTCTGCTGTGAGGATGATGAATTGAAAAACCTTTTAATTCAATTTTAAAAAAATATTAAATACTAGTACAGGTGATATGCAAACAGGCCAAAAATCGTGTGGGTGACATCTACATGCAACCAGACTCACCATTCCCAAAGACAAGCCTGAGACCTTTGTGTTCCTCTTCTCTGCATGACCTGGCCCCACGCACCTTTCCAGCCCTTTCTCCTGACACTTTGTTTATCATTTGTCTTTTTTTTTTACTTTGTTTATGCATTTATCACTCTACTGTTTTTTTAGTTTTATGTAGTCAAGCTGTAGGTATACTTTAATATTTTACATTGTATGCCGTATTTATTCAAAACCTGCTATCTTCTTCCAGAGATACTGAATTCAAACAAAAATATAAACAAATATTAAATACTGAGCTGTTGAATAAATCTCAGTCCTCATTTCATTCTTTCGATGAAAAAAAGTCACTCAGCACTGCAGTAATTTGTAACAAAATCTCTTTAACATGCAGTGGACATTTTAAAACTGTGTGGACAAAGTGATATACCAAAGTCATCTTTATTTTTTTGGTTCAATTCTCCCAAATAATACCTATAGGGATTTAATAAATACATCTTTGCTATTTGGTCTTTCTTTTCTATTTCAATATTTTATTATGTATTTTAATTCAAAATTAAGCATTTACTTATACAATTGAGAAAAGGCAGTAGCATATAAATAAAGGTAATTACACCCAAAGAAACCCTTGATAACATATTGATTATATTATCGTACATAAGATTTTGTGTGTATGCATGTGTGTGTTTTATTTTTTAATCATAAAATAAGAATTATACTAAAAATATACTTTTGAATCTTGCTGGATTTTCTTCACTTAACATTGCCAAAGCTTTTCCCCATGTAATAAACACTATTCCACAATATGATTTTAATTGCTGCATAATTTTCCATCAAGTTATAACAGAATGTATTTAGTCATTTTCTTACTGTCTATCATTTAAAGTGCCTCTAACTCTTCATTATTACACATAGCATTCAGTGTACATTACAATGAATCCTTTTCAGGATAAAAACAGCCATCAAGATTTTTATGACTATATATATCCTACATCTGAGACTAGAAAGATCACAGCAGTATAATCTTTTATCAAAAAAAAAAAAAACTTTCTATGTTAGGTAACAAGAAAGAGAATTTAGGCTTGTTTCTTTCTGTTAATTTACTGAGACAAGTGCAAATGCTTTAATCAAACAGATTCATGTTAGCTTGCCATATTCAATCCTTCTTAAAAAGCATAATGCAACATGAATTTTAATTTATAATGCTCTCTTCAACACTGCTGGGATTTGTTTTTCCACCTCCTCTTGCCAACATACTCTATGGAATTATCTTATATATGAGGATTGCCAAGGTTCAGAATAGATACAAATATGGTGTTTTGTGAGTGACACCAGCAAAATCCAGGCACTCTACAAAATGCTAACACAAATCTGATTCAGTTCTGTCTGACACTGATTCATAACTTCAGATGTGAATTCCTCATTAGAAGATCTTCATTTAAAAAACAAAAACAAAAAACCTTAAGACTTTTCCAGGGTCAATAACTTATTATTCTTATTTCAATACGAAATACATAGAATCGAGATGGTAGCTGTTAATTCTGACAACATATATTAGGTATTCCAACAGTTCACAGGGATCCAATTTATTAAGTATACTATATATTTGGCGAATAAGTATGTAGAATAGAATCTATGGACTTAGCACATTTCTGTGCTAGATACTTATCACTATTGACAAAGTTATTTTGGAAACAAATTAGAACTGGCTTATTTGACAGTACAGATTAGCAAGTGGATATGAATGTATTTGTAGATCCATATTTTAAACAAAAATTGCTGATTGCAGAGGGAGAGGCATAATCTGGATGAAATAAAATTGGATCTAAAAATGTCTTGGAAGGTAAATGCTGTATTAACATGGTTTTCAAATGTCATTCCGATTTGGCGGCATGTGCTTTTCGTCCTGTACTTCATTTAGATTGCCAAGGTTATGCCGTTTTTAGTCCAATACTCCAACCGCAGAAAGAAATCTGCCCACACTCCCAATTCCTTACTAATAATCCAATTATTTACAATTATTCCCATAGCACTTACATGATATTAAGCTAAATTTACATACTCTTTTTTTTTTCTTCAGATAGTCTCAGCATTAGACAGGGAGTGTGCTTAACTCAAAGCTTGTGTAATGTCTGACTCATTCCTGGCTTCAGAGTAAATCATTATTCCTAATGCAACTAAAATATAGTATTAGAAATGCTTTCTATTTGCAAATTGCTCTACAATCACTTCCTTATAAGACCTTCATGAACTAGGGCAACAGGCCAAGTCATTCCAAAATTAAAGTGCGATTCTAATTGTTTTTAACTGGCTTACTCCAGTGTGGCTGCTTCATGGGAAATTCTGCATCTCCATGTTCCCATTCTGAGTGGTTAGCTCAAGGATTGCTCTCCAGTCCCATTAGATTTGGCCTCAAGGCCTGGGCTCTGACCAACATGTGTCTGCAGCCTCTGATCCTCAGCTCATGCCCAGCTCTGCAGCTCAGAATACTGTGGTCTACAGCATTATTTCACTTTCATTTGTAATCAGACTTCACCCTGAAGCAAATGCATCATTTACAGGGAAAGAATATTCTGTGGTACAATGAATTCTTTTCCCTCCTGCCCCGTCACTAAACCACAAACTGCAGGGAAGGCACAAGGATATAATTTTGGGCACTAGGCTCCAATTATTTTAAATCCTTCTTTTCATAAAAATGACAAACAAAAGAATGAGATATCAATTTATCCATGACATAGAGGGTCACAGCACACTTATTTCTCCCAGGTAGGTTGGCCTGGGATACATTAGGCTCCTAATGTGTGGAATTTCAGTACAACTTTCTGAGGAAGGAGTTCAGAGAACTTTCAGTCTAAGGAAAATTAAAGTTAAGAAGTTCCATTATCATAATCAGCCTGCTAAATGCTGTTACTACTTCTTACTCCAATCATTCTTAACCTTAGGACATAACAGAATCACTTGGGGGAGCTTTTGCAAAATGCTGATGCCTGGGTCCTACCCTGTCCTCCTCTCCCAGTTTTCCCCATGGAACCCTATTTAGTAGATGTGGCACAGGGCCCAGGCATATACGTCTTACAAAAGCTCCCCAAGATGATGTTTGCCCTCTAGGACTCTAAGTTGTGTGTGTGTGTGTGTGTGTGTGTGTGTGTGTGTGTATGTGTATGTATTTTTTCTCTCTCTCTCTGTCTTTTCCTTTAATGAAGAGTGCTCATGTTCCATGATTAATTGGAGATGTCTGCAAGATAACTACTTATCTGAAAGTCTAACCTTAGAAACATCAGACAGCCCATAAACTGGGATCACTGCCACTCAACATAACCTAGTATTTCTCAACTAGGACTGACATCCTAATCATGGCAAAATACTATTCATTTCCACAGTGCTGCACTGATTATGAGGCACTTTATTACATTCTTTACTAATTATATTATAGTTAATATACGAACTACCTGCTCATCAAAGCAAACAACAAAGTCAAAATTTAGGAAGGCTGATCATCCACTACTGCAGTGTCCTAATAGTTAATAGAATTCCCATTTCCAGTCTCTTTCCTTTTAGTTTTACAAAGCACACTGATATACATGATCTCATGCTGCTGTCAGGAACTCCCACACCCAGCCCCTGCCCACTGCTGCAGCTTGTATCTGAGTGGAATTCCAGGGGGATTCTCCAATTGGGGCCCGAATACAAGGCCTATTTAGCATCAGTAACACCAAAAGTCAACTCTTAATTTATTCCAGAATTGCACTATCAGAGAGACCATTTGAAATTCTTCCGAGACTCCTGATTTTATAAAATATAAAGTAGTGCACAATATCTATCAAGTTTCTTGTCAAAAATAGTCAAGGCTTAATCTAATCAAACTTCCACACCAAACTTCTAGCTGAAAGGGAATATAGGGATAGAGGAACAAGGTAAATTGCACCACAAGGAAACAACCAGAAAGCTCAGAACGTGTGATATTTTCTAAGGCAATTGTTCAAAACTTTTCCAAAAGCAAATGACTTTCTCTTCACCAAAAGAAGTACAGAGATTATTTTAGATTAAAAATCATAATAATCAAAACTCAACTGGATACTGTTTCTAAAAGAGAAAATTTCAGAAATCTTATGTGGACTACATATTACATGACATTGCAGAGTTGTTGTTTTTCTAGGTGTGATAATGATATTGTGGTTATATGCAAGAATGTCCTTAGTGCTTAGAGGTGACGTGTCATGATGTATGCAACTTAACTTTCAAATAAGTCAGCAACGTAAATAATAACAAATACATATTTCAATATATATCTTGTATATTCTATATACATATATACATACAGATGTGTACATACACATAGAACGCTATCATGTGTATAAAAGTGGGAACAGTTATTCAATGTAAGTGGAAAGTATATGTGTATACTTTATATTATTCCTTCAACTTTAATGTAAGTTTGAAATTTTTTATAATAAAATTTCAGGGGAAAGAAACTCCTTTCGCATCTACTTTTACTATGCAATGTTGCTTCTCCCATCTTATTCAAGCTACATGGCATTTTTAAAACGATGCAATAAGGTTTGAATATACTTTCCAATTCATGCATTTATATAAAATACTGCACACAAGATTACCTATTTAACATGGTTTATACAGTGTTATTAAAAGAATACAACCTTTTGGCAAAATTTACTAAAGTATATTATGCAAAATTGTTTATCTTTAAGAAATTGCATCTGAGGTATGGCTTAATTGTTACTAAATGTTTTTAAAAAGCACTTTAGAAATAAACCATACAGAAAAAAACAAAACTATTTCTACATTAGTATTTTCCCTGCTTTTAATTTCTTTATTCCATAAGTGAAAAGTATTACCACTATGACTTAAATGTAAATATCACTCAAAACTGCAGAAACAAGGTGATTTGTTGTGCACCTTTTAATCTAACATGCAGACTAAGCAATTCATCAAAATCCAGGCCATAGTTCTGTGGGACCCAATTATGTGTGGCAGCAATTCAACTACAGCAAATTGTTACCACATTTTATTCTGTTCCATGATGAAGAAAGCAGTAAGAAATCTTGTTCAGAGTAAGAGGGTATCTCATTTTGAAATAATCATTTACCTGATATTATTTGTTCCTTTACTATAAATCCTGCAAGTCATTACTGACTTTCATCTTCCTGCAAAGTTATCTCTACTTTTACTAGAAAAAAAAAAGACTGGGGGAATCGGTAAAGTCAAATCATGGTTTGGGTGACATATTTACCATCAAGATAATAAAATCATAGAGAACGCTTTCATTCTTAATGGTCTGCAAATTCCACTTTAAAGAACCAGTTGGCTCTGATTTATTCCCTTTTAAAACGGCTTGTATGAAATGCCACGTTAAACCAAATACTGCCGTTTGACCACAGAGCATCAGCTATTAAACAGCAAGACAAAAACAATAATATTATATAACAATGTATTTGTTCTTTTATATTTTTTCAAAGCCATGAAGCATAACATATTCTCTCCAATCCAAAAACAAGATTAATGGCCCAAGAGGAAAAGGCCTTAAGATTAAATACAAAAATTGTCAGGGGCAACATATTCTTAAATTAATCTGTATATCATAAAAGTACCTTGTAATATTGTTTATTTTCCAAAATAAGTTCCACAAAAGATGAATTAAGTTCATGAAGAATCCTAATAGAATGTTTTATCATTAAATTATTATTAGAAATGAGATTTTCAGTAGCAGGTCAATTTCAACACTGAACATTGTGCATATGGAGGGTAAAGGCCTATGTTTGTAAAGAGACAATAAAAATAAATTGATTTAAAATATCAATCAATTGCAGTACACTAATATGAGGTACCCAGAGCAGTCAAATTCATAGACAGCAGTGCAATGATAGTTGCCAGGGATTTAGGGGAGGGAGGAATGGTGAGTTTTAGTTTGGGAACATGAAAAGGTTTTGGAGATGGATGGGGGTGACAGGTACAAAACAATGTGAATGTGCTTAATGCCACCAAACTGTACACATAGAAATGGTTAAAATGGTAAATTTCATCTTATGTATATTTTAATACAATAAAAAGAAATTTCTAGCCGACACGGTGGCTCATGCCTATAATGCCAGCACTTTGGGAGGCCGAGGCAGGTGTATTGCTTGAGCCCAGGAGTTCAAGACCAGCCTGGGCAATATGGCAAAACCTCATCTTTACAAAAAATACAAAAAAATGTAGCTAGGTGTGGTGGTGGGCGCCTGTACTACCAGCTACTCAGGAGGCTGAGGCGTGAGGATCGTTTACTGTAGTGAGCCGTGATCACACCACTGCTCTCAAGCCTGGGCAACAAAGTTGACACCTATATCAAAAAAAAAAAAAAAAAAAAAAGAAAGAAAGAACAATAAATTCTACAACACAAAATTAAATTAAACACTTTGACTTCAATGCTTTACAGTTGTAAAGGCCTACGCTTCACAACTGTAAAATAGAATCATAGGTTTCCTTATGCATTTGACAAATACTTATTGAGCCACTACCCCATATCAGTGAGTAGCACAGCATAAAACCTCTGTTCACATGGAGTTTGCAATCTTGTGGAGGAGGCAGTGAATAAATAGATCAATATGTTATAATAATTTTAGATTTGAGGTTGACATTTAGTTACAAATGAAACAAGCATGCTGCTGTCATAGAGAACAATTGGGTACACCTACCTTGGTAAAAGTTATCAGAAAAGACTTCTTTGAGGAGGTGACATTTAAACTGAGGCCTAAAGGATATGCAACATCTAAGTGCTTTCTAAGTATAGGAGACAGGAAGAACAGTGGCTCTGGGCTGGCAGATAGACTGGCTTCTCTAGGATTAAAAGAAAGCCGCTGTGACCAGAGCTTTGAGCGCAAAGGGGAAGGGGCATGCCATGAGGTTGGATCCTTTAGCAGGGGCTGGATTATGCAGAACATCTCAGGATATGATGAGGAGTCTGGATCTGGCTCAAAGCTCAATAAAAAGCCACTGAAAACACATGTGTTATTTGAGAAATGTGGTCCTTTAAGGGCTCAGGAGTGGAAATGGAAAGGCTTTCAGGGAGGCTACTGAAGGATGTGAGGGGAAAGCTGGCGAGGGCTTGGCAAGGGTGGTGGCATAGAAAGGGTGGAAGGCCAGCAGGAAGGGGATGCCCTTGGGCCAAAGAACCAACAGCACGTGTGGATGGATCGGAAGGGAGGCGTGAGGGAAACAGAAAGGCTCCCGGGCTTCTGGCTTCCATCACTGAATAAATGGTCATTTGCTGAAATGCGGAAACTAGGGAAGATTAGGCTGTAAATACTCATAATCCATTAACAAGTTCTTCCCATTTTCACAATAAGGTACCTGGTGCAGAACAGGTGACTTGAATTAATGAGGCTGCCCATGAATAAAATGATACTATCTGTAAATCTTAATGCTATCAAAACAAACAAAAATAAAACCTGTGTATAATGTAATTATACCCTGACTTGTGTGTTTTTGCTTTTTTATAAATTTCCTTTCCTCCCCTTCCTTTTTGTGAGTGAGCATTTACTCCTATCATATTCAGATATTTATGTATAAACATTACAGTTGAGATTCTTACTTCAAACACATTTGGTGAATTTTCACAGAAAACCAAGTATGAAGTACCCACGGCCCAGACCAACAATATGTGATGGAATCCTGGCGTGGTGGGTGGGATTTCCTCCAGAGGAACTCCACTGCCCCTTTCATAAATGACAGGGCATGGGAATCCAAGACCACTAGCATTAGCTGCCAGCCCTGAGTTCATTCTACAGGAAATGGAGACACACCACATTCACATTCCATGATAGCATCAATTCTGAGAGATCTGGTGGAAAACTTAAAGCAGGGACAAAAGTTCAGCCATTATTAACCACAGCTGAGAAGTGCCTCCTATAAATATGAACTTTCTATAATATCAAGACAGATAAACGGCAGGGAGATGGTTTTGATACATTGGTTGGCAAATGTTATTTCTAGAATTGGCTTTTTATCAAATATCCATGTGCTACTAGATACGTGGTATATAGGTTGTTTGTATATCTTCTCTCCTACACACACACACACACACACACACACACACACACAGTCACAGAAGCATACTAACACACTATCAAGGTGGCCCTCCTCAGAACTTTTCTTTGGAAGAAAATGTCTGATGAATGAAAAATTCCTGAGACCGTTTCCAGCTCAGAGTCTGGCGCTGAACTCAGCTGAAGAAAGACAAGTTGGAAGAAAGTACAAGCATTACTCAGAACACGTGAGTGAACCGTGCAAAAGACAGGCATGGGAGCTGAGGGGGTGGGAGAGGCAGCAGCACCAAAACCCAATTATGTAGATTTAATTCATCAACAAAAGAAGATTCCTGACAAAAATCAGTAAGTGCTCAGATATCAAATACAACAGATGATTCATATTCTTAGACACCAAAGACTAAGGCGGCCGTCCCTAGAATTGGGTTTTCACTATTACTTTATGGTCGTTATTTTTCAGACCTGCTAAGTGGAGTGAGAACATGTCACTAATGGGACAATCATGGGGCCTCTTGGCAGCTCCACTGGAAACATACAGATTTTGATGTTCTGGGCCACTGGTGAGTGACAATTGTTTTATGGAACAGGCTAGCAATTATGCAAATATTCATCCTGCGTTTTGGAATTAACAGTTATTTCGCAGACACCCCAGGTACACATGATGTGAAGAGTTAAATCTTAATACTATCCTATAGGCAGATAGGCCACTCCAGTTCTAGCTAAGTGTTGCCCAGTGGAGTCAGTGGGAGAATGGTATATGCCTTAGAAACTTCCATTCTACAAAACTAGAAAAAAGATTTAAAGTTGCTCCTGAGACTATAAGGTCTACAACTATTAAATCGTGTACTGTCTGAACACTGACAGGACACTGTGTTACTCTGTTCCCTCTTACCACTTACTAGAGATTTACATCAGCTTGGCCAGACGCTGGGGTTTCATCTAAGGCAGCTAGTTAGATATGTGCGGAAAGTGTATATGGTTAGAAAATAATAAGAGACAGCATTAAAGTGGTTTAAAATGCCCCAAGAGGGAAGCCAAACACCACAATTTTCTCCAACTGTGGAAGAAAAAACAACTTGAGCCAGATTTTAGCTCTCTGGATGTATTAACAGGTCTATGTTTTATTCCCTTGGATATTTACGAAGCATGTTAACAATAATTAAAACGGAATTTTCCAAACCTTTAAGGGTAAAAGTTAGGAATAGAATATCAATGACCTTGGAAAGTGTTATAATTTAATATACATCATATTCACCATCCTGGGATTTCACTACTGATATTCAAAATTCACAACTCCCGCACAGAGCAAGCGTTCTTAGGAACTATGCTCATGCAAATGCCTTCTATTCAAATGTATTTTCAACTTTCTGCAGTAGTTGTACAGCTAAAAGTTAGTGCTGCTGGTCTATGGGCATTCAGATTTCTCTAGTCAGGAGTTCTTAACTTGAAGACCACAATCGGGACTCGGTAGGTCTAAAGGTGCCCCGAAACTATACATAAATCACATGAACAAGTTTGATGAATCTGAACACAGTTAAGTGAGCAATCACATACTCTCTTCCAGAAATCTGGAACTGGGATTGAGGAGCACTGGTGTTCACCTCTGCAGCTGGCTAGACCTCAGGTGACTTACCTTGGGAGCAGCGAGGCGGCATGTACATGACGCACAGAGCAGTTCAAGAGTTGGAGACAGCATTTGGTTTTTGCTTCCAGCCCTGGGTAAAGCCCTGCTACAGTACCTGCCCTTGGGTTTCTTATAACCTGGGATATCCCAGGTTCCTTAAAGCAAATCCCCCCTTCTGCTTCAGCTAGTTCCATTACTTGCAACCAATGCACTTGGAGCCAATACAGTGCATTCATTTATACCTTTTTGAAAGAAGAACATGTTCTTGCATCAAATTCTTAAAAGTGTCCATGGCTCAAATAACCCCCTGCACTATTTAAAAAGAAGTAACTAATAAGAATTTGGCATTACTTAGAAGACTTACTCTGATTTACTGAGTTTTATATGTTCATTCTCAAAGAAAAGCAAAAAACAAAACAACAACAAAAAAAACTCTCCTAGTTAGTGACACAAACACAGACAAAAAACTACTCCAGCTCTCCCCTTCCTTTACTTGTAATTCCAAAGGGAGCCACAGAGAAACATAAACCTGCATGAAAGTCATCACTGCCCTCTATAAATTGATAGCTAATTTTTAGTAACACATACTGTCCTGGTTAACTTTCCCCAAATGGCAGCAGGCATTTGTGGATGATGTTACCTCGCCCATTTAGGCAGAACCCAGTGCAGGGCTAGAAGCGAAAGACAATGTGCCTAAAAGGGAGGAGGCCTGCACGCCAGTCTCAGCTCAGCAACCAATTTGCTGTGCGTCTCGAGTTAGACACGTCACTCTCTGATGGCATTCAAGTGGTCAAATCATGAACCATTCAGACGCCCTCATGACCTTTCCGCTGGCCTGAGCCAGGATGGCTGCAGCCAGGCCGAGAAGAGAAGGGTGTTTCCATGGTGCAGGAAGGGCAGAGCGTGTAGAAAGATGTCTGACAGAAGCTTGTTTTGCCATTAGACTTGCTTCCCCCACATTTCTTATTTTGGGAAACGGCATCACCACAGCCCACATCACAGGGCCACAGACTCAGGGCAGCGGGGATCACAGAGTATCCCTCACATCCCTCAATCACCCGCAAACCTTGTCAAATTTACCACCTCAACGGCTTCTTTATTGCCCCTCCTCTGAAATCCAGTTGCCACTGCTTTACCCTGCTAGAGTGAACCTAACATCAGTTAGACCCTAACATGCTCTGTGAAATGCTCCCTACTTGGCTCCCTCTGGCCTCTTCCCTAAATGCCTTCCCCCTCCATTGACACTGAGTGAACTGCAGTTCCTCAACTCATGGTTTGCTGTTTCTCCTCCACATGTCTTTGCAAATGCCATCTCCTCTACCTGGAATGCCTTTCTTCTCCCTATCTTTCCCCCAAATTTCTCCACTTGGAAGTCTCCCCTGACGACTTACTCCTTCCCTCCTCTGTGGCACTAACCAAACTCCATGGTAAACTCTGACTTATATGATTGTCTTTCACCAGACTGTGAGCCTTAAGGACATATATTCTGTCTCTTTAAACTTTGCATCTCCATGGCCTAGAATATCCCCATGGGCCCATAACAAGCACTCAAGTATTTATGAATGAATAAATGAAGGAGGATGTACAATGACCTATCTTTAAGTCAGTCTAAATCCTTAGTCTTTTGAACTATTCATTCCCTTTGCTCAAGATATAATTAACTACTTATAATTCCATGAATCCATCACGCTTGATTTGAATTCTGGAACTCTGATTATCAATGTGACAGTGAACAAAGTTATCCTTTGAGTCAGTTTTCTCTGTTTCCCAGGGTTGTATGAGTAGTAAACGAATATATAAAATACCTACCATAGTCCCTGGTTCTTCTATTTTTCCTCTCCTCCCACACATACCATGGGTACACATAACCAATATATCCTGCTATTCTTAAAAACAAATGACATAAATGACCCACAATCCGCAGGACACACCTTTTAATCCATTCTGAAGAGCTAAGAGATTTGTTCTAAGTTATCTCTACTCTCTTGCCTGGCCTTCTGCTATAAACAATAGTTGAAATTTGCAATATAGAGCAAAGATAAAGGTGACATGCAGATCAAGTCCAAGCCTGGATTCATGAAGACCTTGTTCTTTTTTCTTTTTTTAACTTTTAGTTTAAGTTCAGGGGTACAAATGCAGATTTGTTACACAGGTACACTTGTGTCATAGGGGTTTGTTGTGCAGATTATTTCATCACCCAAGTATTAAGCCTAGTTCCCATTAGTTGTTTTCCCTAATCCTCTCCCTTCTCCCACCCTCCGCCCTCCAAAAGGCCCAGTGTGTGCTGTTCTCTTCTATGCGTCCACGTGTTCTCATCATTTAGTTTCCACTTATAAGTGAGAATATGTAGTATTTGGTTTCCGTTGCTATGTTAGTTTGCTACGGACAGTGGCTTCCAGCTCCATCCACGTCCTTGCAAAGGACATAATCTTGTTCCTTTTTATGGCTGAATAGTATTCCATGGTGTATATGTACCACATTTTCTTTTTCTGGTCTCACCGATGGACAGTTAGGTTGATTTCATTTCTTTGCTATTGTGAATAGTGCTGCAATGAGCATACACGTGCATGTGTCTTTATAACAGAATGATTTATATTCCTTTGGGTATATACCCAGTAGTGGTATTGCTGGGTCAAACGGTATTTCTGTCATTAGGTCTTTGAGGAATCACCACACTGTCTTCCACAATGGTTGAACTACTTACACTACCAACAACAGTGTATAAATGTTCCTTTTTCTCCACAACCTCAGCAGCATCTGTTATTTTTTTACTTTTTAATAGTAGCCATTCTGACTGGTGTTAGATGGTATCTCATTGTGGTTTTGTAGAGCACAAAGAAAGAAGAACCTCAGTTCTCAATGACTTTTTTTTTTTTTTTTTTGAGACAGGGTCTCACTCTGTCACCCAAGCTAGAGTGCAGTGGTGGGATCACAGCTCACTATATCCTTGACCTCCAGGGTTCAAGCAATCCTCCCACCTCAGCCTCTCAAATAGGTGAGACTACAGGCACATGTCACCATGACTGGTTATTTTTTTTATTTTTTGTTGAGACGGGGTCTCCCTATGTTGCCCAGGCTGGTCTTGAAGTCCTGGGCTCAAGCAATCCTCCCACCTCGGCCTCCCAAAGTGCAGGGATTACAGACATGAGCCACTGGACTGGCCTGATGACATTTTTGAGCAGTGGAATCACCATTAGCTACCATATACCTCCAAATTCATTCCTGACATAAGAAAAATTAACCCCTATTTTTTTAAGCCACTGGGGTTGGGTTTTGTATCATTTGCATCCAAACTCATTTCTAACTGAGACACCAAGTCCACAAATTGTGTTGTCATTTGACATATATATGAGTGAATAATCCAAGCATAATATACTACATTTCTGGAATTTTTATGTAGCATGTATTTTAAAAATTAAGAGCAAAAAGATTGAGCAAAGTAGGTCAAGTGCATAAACAAATTTTACCCAAATGCAAATGAGAATTCCAGATATTCCTTCCTAAGCTCATATTCCCCAAATCAACTTAATTTTCCTTCCTCGAAACCTAGTAAGACATCTAATGTTGGGATATGACTCGCCTCTGATAATCTTTGTGAATCCACTGTTCTCTGATATACACATATTTTTCCAGTTAAATCAAAGAAATGGTCATATGCATTATTACCATCATAAGAGTTACTGCCAGTTCTCATTTTTGTAAAAGACATTCGATTTTTTTAAATAAGCTCACTAATATCTGTTAGATGACCCTCTTTCTCTATTCTATTTTTTAAGTAATTGAGATATTTTGAATGTGATATGCCCTATATACTACTATCAATTGAAAGTAAAGACCACCATCCCCTCACCTCAGTTCCCAAATGTTACATATTTGATTGGTTACCATAACAATCATAAAAATATAAACAGAGTGGACACATGGAAATAATGGAATTCTGGAGTTACTCCCAAACAGTGGCCAATTTCAAACAATACATCAATAAGAATGGATTGAAAAGAAAGAAAATAACTATGTAAATGCATAGCTGGTTCCCAGGAGACACTGAAAGGTAAGTATTGCATTCACAGTGACATTATTCAACCTTTAAATAGGGTAACGGTATTGACACTTTATGCAAACACAGATGGCTTATGAAACAATAAAAATGAAGTCGCAGCTTTATAGTCTATTGTTTTGGCTCAGGGAAGGGGAGAAACAAGGGTAGTCAATGAACTTATATAATACTTCTTACTCTTTTCCCTCTACTCTGTGAGTGTGAGAGGAGCCATTTTTTTTTTCCAGATGTTGTTGTTAATTTCAAAAGATTCATCCAGACCTTGGAAAGTCTTCTGATGACAAGTCTGATTTGAGAGAAATGTTGAGCCCTTTAATACAGGAAATTCCATAATTATGAGCTGGTTGTGCTTCAGTCGTTTATGTATAAGATGGGCATTGGAATCTCTTATTTTAGAATTGGAAGGAAACTTATAGAAGAAGAAAAAGAAAATGAGCATTTACGGAGCATGGTCCTGGCTACAAGGGAGACGTGCTGTCTCACTTAATTCTCACAACAATTCTCTGAGGAAGACTTTTGCTTCATTTTATAAAGGAGGAAACTGAGGCTCAAAGTCAAGTTAAGAAATTTGCCCAAGGTTATACAAACAGTAAGTGGCAGAATGAGAATTCAGCTTTTGGTGTTTCTGATTCTAAAAGCTGTGCTTACCCCACTACTTTGCCTTCCTCAACATGACGGTACAATGTACACAAGGGTAAATCAAAACACAAAGCGGCGAAGTTATTTTCTCAATGTTACAGAACAAATTAGCGGCAGATGGAACGAGAATCTATATCTTTCAAATCCCAGATCAGGCCCTGTTGGTTATTTCATGCCTCCCCTTCGGCCTCATTTTCTGCCTTCTTGCTCCCCAGGATTAAATCACAGCAGTCGAGATTGGAAGCAACATTCAAATCAGTTTCAGGACCTTGTTCTCATACTCCTAAATCTTGATCTAAAAAAAACCCTCAGTGCAGTGTTGGAGTGTTGTTTGCAAGAAATGAAAATTATCCCAATTTTTATATATTCACTGTAAACCATGATAACACAGAAGCAATGTTGGTGTCAGCTAAAAAATATATGTAATAAAATCTATGATAGAGGTTACCTCCCTGTGGAGAAGCAGGAAGGAGATGGTATGGGGAATCCTGAATGGGTATCAGTCATATTTGAATGCTTAGGTTGGGCAGTTTTAATTTTTAAATTAGGTTTGTAACTAACACATACATGACATATATTCTGTAAATGTGTCATGTAGTGAATTGAAAAAGTATGATAAATAGAAAAGGTAAGCCACATACACACATACACATTATATCTGCAAACTGAAATGGAAGTGCCTTATATACCTATGTGACCATGGGCAAATTATTTACTTTCTGATCCACAGTTTTCTTAATTATAAAAAGGGATGATAATAGGGTGTTTGCATACATTATAAAAGAGAAATATTTAAAATATTTAATTTCCTGTCTGATTGTACCTCTTTCTATTCTATACCAGTGATACTTTCAATAGAAAAAATCTTTATACCCAACATGCATCAACTGATTGGTTTCTTCAGTGTGAGACAGAATAAGCCATTATTTATGCACTATGGAAATCAAAGGGCATGTTAAGATGTTACGTAGTATGTTCTATCTAAACATGGCACGCAGTGATGATGTGTAAATCTCACATACTGTTCCTTCACATCTTGTTCCTTTCCTTGTCCCTTTCCTGTGTTTCCTTCTTGATCCAAGGCTAAACTGTCCCAGCCCTGAAAATCTGTGCTCAGTTAAAAGCTGTCATGTTAATCCCAGCTGCTCATTATCGAGGACTATGCACAACCCCCTTTCGCCCAGCATGAGCTTCTAACGCTGATTCACCTCCGCAGACTCACCCCACCCCATGTCTATAAACAGAGCAGACATCTGTGAAGACTATTTGGCATTGTCTGTATTACCCAAGAACATGTCTGGTTGTCTCACCCCTGACCCTGCCTTCAAAAGCCTTCTTATCCTTCAAGACCAAACTTAAACACTGCATTTTGGGAAAAGCCTGTCCAGCTTCATATATCAAAATGAACATCTTCATCTTCTGAGCTCCCATGGTGTACTGCTGTACACTGACTATTTGCCAGTCATACCATTTGGCCATGGTCCAAAGAGAAGCATATAGGTTATAACCTACCGAATGGTAGGTTCCCTAGCAGGAGAGAGTCTTGTTTATCTCTGAACTCTTATCTTCTATCCCCAACTTCCTGGAATAGAAGACACTCAATATATCTTTCTTAAACCAAACTGTTAACTAGGTATAAAAATTGTTCTTGCTTCCTCTGGGCCACACAATTACACACATTCCTTAGATGAGCTCATGTGAAGTTAATTAGACAAGTTAATTAATTCTCTAACTCAGCAGGTTATCAGAACTGAATGTACCCAACTCATCTAAATGCAAAGATAATAAACAGGCTTTTGCCTTCTACATTTCTAATGGGAGTTTCTGAAAGAAACTTTCCACTAGCTCTATAACTCTAATGTCTCCCAAATAGAAGACTCCATGCTAAAAGGCTTTTCCAAAGTAGTGATATACCTAACCTCCACAAATACCTTTGATCTCAAAGACAATTTTTCTCTACACCATCCCAGGGAAAAAAATGCAACATCTATGATTTTAATTTTGTACCCTCATAGATCACATCCATGCACAATTCAACTACTTAATGGGGTAAGGCTATAGGTGAGTGCAACAAACCTCACTAACCTCAAAGGTTAGTGACTCTCTACATCCCTGGAATCCTGGTAAAGTTTTGGAAGAGGCTTCATGACTCACCTTCAATTTCCATCCACTCCCAGGATGAAACCACCACAAAATAGTGGTTGGAAAGAAGGATTTAAAATCAAGCTTCAACCATGGCAGATTCAAAATCCAGCCAATGCCAGCCAAATATGAGCTCGAAAGTGTCCATAAGAAGAGGCTAAGGTTTACAAAACAATCCTCTTTGATGAGTTAAGTACAAGTGAATCAGAACCATATGGGTTAAATTCCCCTTGAAATACCCACGGATTTAGAGTGCTTGGCACAGCATAAATTCCAGGCATCTGAAATGCAGTTAGAAATCATTTTCTTTGAAACCTAACAAAAAGGGTTCCCTGAGATCTCCTGTACAAAATGCCAGGTATTCTTACAGCAATGACAGTTACTCCTCATAGTGAAGATAGTGCCAGAGTTGACTTCAGGCTGTGGGCACAGCAGGTTCTGACCTAAATTCCAACCCTGCCCATTATTAGCCCTGTGTCATTGTTTAATCTCAGAAAGCCTCAATCCCCTCATGTGTCAAGTGGAGATAATTTAAGGTTATTAAGATTTTGGTGAAATATTATATGTGAAATACCTGTAATTGTCTCAAGCACGTATTTTTTATCAGTGGTATTTTTAAAAGCATCACCCAGAGAGAGTTGCTAAAAACAGAGTGATATAATTCAAGAAAAAGTTTCTTGTAATGTAAAACATCCTGAGTCACCTGGTCCACTTACAGACTTTCAGAATGCCCTTCTTGGTAGTGAACTGTGCAGGTGAAGGAAACGCTTTTTGGTACCTGAACCCAAGATTGCGAGGGGAGTTGAGTGCACACTACAAAACAATATAGAGATGGCCCCCGTTTTGTGTAAAGAGGCAGTGCAGTAGATGAAAAGAAAAGCACTTAGAACCCAAATCTCTATTCATTCAAGAATTTGGTAACCTATGTGAATCCATGACTTTGAGGATCAGAAAGGATTTTAGAGAACAGCTGGTCACTTTATAGATGAAAAAACTGAGACTGGGGCAGTGCAATGATTTGACCAAGGTCACACAGCCACTAAAAAGCAGACCAGCACTAGGACTCAAGTTCCCTCCTAGTCTAGTACTATTTTCATTAAATCATGTTACTACTCTGGATGCAGGCCTGATACATCCTGGTGCCAAGTGGCAACTGGTTTCCCCTGCAGAGGAGCAACAGAAGGGGCAGCAGAGTCCTTTTTCACCTTGGAACACGCCAAGGATGGCGTCAAGAAAGCCAGGTTTAAACCAGGTCAGCCAGAAGGGTTTGTCTAAAGCACAGCTGAGCAAGCGCCATTCAAGCCAGGATTCCGTCAGAACAACGGGCGTGTCAGCGACAAAGTTGAGTGAATGAAGTTCGTGCCAAGTATTCATTGAGAAGGCTGGGCAAGATAGGTCCAGGTTGGGGAAGAGAAAATGATGTGATGAAGGTTAAAGGAAAGGATGACTGGGTGTTCCTCTATGGCATCTTTTCCATAGTAGGGCGCTCTGAGCATACTTAGCTGTTTGTGCAGGGGCTCTAAGACACTGGCTGTCAGTTGATATGCCTGCATTTGCAAGATTCTCACTTAAAAATAAATCTTAACACTCACCTTAAATACTATGCCTGAAATATAATTAAGCCATCACCAGGAGATGAATTTGCCAAGACTAAGGCTTGAGGTCTGAATAACTAGGCTTCTCCTGCGTGGCTAAGTTAAAAGTTAGAGTGGTCCCCCCACTCCCATTCAAATGTGGTTTCCTATTTTTTAAAAACTCTTAAACAAGCTAGGCATAAACAATAATTAGCACTCCAAGTCCTCTCAGCCAGGCCAAGCTACCATCCAACTCCATTTCCCATCTCCCTATTTGAGTTTTCCTTGTTGCATATAAACTGTTCGATCTTTGATCCTACAACACATTTCATATATTTCTCTGCACACACCTTTGTTTCCTTCAGCCATTTCCTATCCCAGAATATCTTCTTCCAGTTTATCTAAGGAAGATAGTTCAGCATATAAAAAATTGTAAACACTTGGGCATCATTCTGAAAAAACTTCAACATTACTAGCATGAGGTTTAGTTTTAGATCTTGGTAATTCCAAGAGAGAGGGTTTAAAGTATCAGACCTATTCCAAGCCAGGATATAAAACCCTTTCTAAACAGGTACTCCCCCAAGTATGGTGAAGGGAAGCATAAATTACCTAAGTCATCTTATAGCCCAGTCAAGCAAAGCATAGTTTTTTGTTTTGTTAAAGCTGTTTTGGCTGTTTTGGCACATTAACAACTAGCTTTGGAAATTCTACACCTAAGAAGTTGGGTAGAATTATGAAAAAGCAAAGAAAAATCACACAAATTAGCAAAATATCTGGCTATAGCATATACTAATAAAACAACAGACATATATGAATAGCAGAGGGATCGGATTCAGAGAGAAAATTTAGTAGGAATGGATATCAGATGTGTTTTCAACGAAGCAAAGCCTGTGGAATGAGATGACTAGGTCTGTTTTTCTGACAATGTTTACAATTCCATGAAAATTTCTGAAGTATCGTGGGAGTAGCTACAGGTGCTGTATAGCTCTGATTTTCTGGTTAAAGCTTAGTCAATGAGCTACGGAGCACTGTACATGCATTCAGATCTGCATCTGCATCCTTGTAGAGAAATCCCACTTACCTGATTTCCCACAAAGAAAGCTGTTTCAGCTCTTTGGATTCACACTGGGAACAAGAAGTGCTGATGATCTGAAAGTTCAGACTAGGAAGCAGGTGAATAAAGAGGCATTCCCTCACTCAACACATGCCCCAAAGGTTTTGGTCAATGCAAAGAGTAGAAGCCAGAAGTCTTCTTAGAAATCAGCTGCTACTAAAAGTTAGTGTAAATCCTGAATGCAGAGCACTAGAAAAGGGAGTGAGAGCGTTGCGTGCTGCAAACCATTTTCTCTATCTTAGGTATGTGCTCCTTTGACAATTTATTGGCTAGTGCAGCCTGGTTCCTTTCTTAACAAATTGTAGCCACAAATATATTATGTCTAAGGAATTTTGAGACCCCTTCGAAAGGGAGCTTGATCCAATCCTCAAGGCTCCAGGCACTCTCAGCATCAGCAGAGAGCTCTCCAGGAAGTCTGGCGGGTGGAGGCTGGATTCCCCCAGACTGAAACCCAAGAACTCTCTCATTAGAGGAGTCTGACTCAAGTAAAAGGCCTGCCGAGGACACAGACCAAGGACAAGCAGGCAGACCTCTGTGAGGAGCCAGGGTCCGGAGCAAAGCACAGTTTTTACAATCCTCAAGAACCTCTGCCAACCCAGCCAGGCTACTTACCTCGCCTGTGTCTATGTGAACTAAGGAAACAGTGTAAATTCCCCTCTCTTCCCAGAATGACTGAGTAAACGCTAAGGCTTGCTAACAACTGCCAAGAGGTTTCTACAGTACTCAAGGGCAGACTGGATTCGCTCTGGCATCGGAAAAGAGGGTGAAAGATGGCATATCAGAAGATTAGGATGACAGAGGAGAGTTTTCATATCTAAAGCAGCAGCAAAATAACGAACAAAATATATTGAAGTGAAAGACGAAGTATTTTACCAACAAAATCCTATGGAGACAAAGCCCGTTTTGTGTGCCCATCATCTGTTTTCAGTCATCTATTATCTGCAAGAGTTAAGTTTGTCTCTTTCTACTTAGTATATGTGGAAGGCAAAACGAAGTAACAGATGCTACGCAAGAGAAGCCAGGCTCACATAATAAAGAGTTTTGAAGCAAGAAGGCAGAATTCATGGGCCTCCTTTACTCATGGGCCCACTAAAGGTGACTCAAATTGCCACTGCATGAAATCAGGCTCGCCCTGGGTATTGGCAGAGGTGCGTTAAGTTTTCTCTTCCACGTACCCTTATCTGAAACCATGCTACATGTATTCTTAAACATGAAGATGAGCCAGGCATGAGACAAAGTGCACATACCTTAAATCAATAAGGGATCCTAACTTTCCTGTAGGAGATAGCAATAAAAATAACAATAATAATAAGGATCCTGATTTGTGATGGGCTTTACCACTGACAAGCCTTATTCGAATCACTCAGTCTCTAAGTCTTGTTTCCTTATCCTATAAAATTGGGATAATAATACCTGCCTCAGAGGATGTGGTAAGGATTAAACGTGATAATACATAACAAATGCTTGCCTTACTAGGTGCTCAAAGAGCAGTTGCTAGTATTATTTAGGAGAGGATGAGAGAGACAAATGTTATTCTCTGGGAATTGGGATTCCCCATCCCCTTGGTAGTTAGGTGCAGAGTTTGTGCTACGTGATACGAGATCTGGTATATTTGTAATTTGCATAAATTGGTATGTATTGGCTTTGTAAGTATTCCTTGGATGTCTTCATATGAGCACGTTTCGATACTCTAATTACAACACAAGCTTCCAAAATTGCAAACCCATGGCTTCCATTTCCTTTGGATTTTTCCAACAGACTTCAACAAAAGTTGACAGAACCCCAAATAGCTCATATACTCAAGGACTTGGATGCCAGAAGAGGCCCTGGAATTGCCTAATCCATGCTCTCTACATGCCACAGTGGAAAGAGCCCAGTACTGGAAGTTAGATGTCCCACCCCTGTGTGACCCTCTCTAAACCATATAACCTCTCTAGGCCATAATTTCCTCATCTGAACAATAGGGATCATGCCATACCAGCCAACCCCCAGAGCTGCTGTGAAAACTAAATAATGTATTCAGAAGTTGTCAGCCAATGGAAATGCAGGGAGTTTTCATCAGTATTATTATAGACTAGAAAACAAAGTCTCAAGAGGGTTAAGTGATTTGCCCAAGGTCATCCAAAACCCCAGAGATGAGTGGTCTATCAGGGAGGGGCTTTAAAATCATGGGTATAAGTGCTAAAACACAATGCCTTATCTTTTCAAGCCAATTAGTGGTTTCCTTAAAACTAGCTGAATGTGCAGTCTTCCCCTTCCCGGCTCTGCCCTTTGGAAATGTTCATTACCTTCGGCTACAGGCACACCTAGATTCTAGAGTATGTGTTTGTGTAGCCTGGGCAGAGTCAGAGCAATCACCCACTAAGGCCCTACAATGAATGTTAATGCTTTAAACATTTATATTATTTAAAAATGTGTGAATAGGAAATATATTCAAAGGGTTCAAAAATCAAGAAGCAAAGAAAATATTCACTGAGAAGTCTTCCCATAACTTCCCTCTGCCCAGTTCCTGTGGCCAAATAGGTAACAACTTTATTAGCACCCTGAATATTCATCCAGCAAGGTTTTTATGAAAATACAAGTAAACTGAACATATTAAATATCAACTTAAGCTCCATGACACTCAATTCAAAAATTCAAAGAATCATATTTACCTTTTCGAGACTTTATCAACAATTTTTGATTGATCCACTGAATCAACAGCCTTCAAAGGCAAATTTTTCTACTCTCACACTATGGAAAAAATATCTCCAAATAAAAGATTTCAGCTCCTAATTGAGAGTACGTTAAATTTACTTATCCTTGAAGTTCATCTTGACGTGGTTTATACTGTCAATATACACAGCAGAGCAAATATGAAGGCAAGTCGTTGTCTTGGGCAAGCATTCTGGAAGAACTATTTAGCACATGGCTTTCCCTGAAAATGGGGTCTTAAGGCTGCCTGGTAGAAGCCCAAATTTTAGTGTTCATAAGAACCACTGAGGAACTTATTAAAACGCAAATCCCTGGACTGAACCCTCAATCCTTTCGATTCTGTTGGGGACCACGAATCATTTTTGCTGAGTAACCCTGCCAATCATGATGCAAGTTGTCAGTAGATCACATTTTGGGCAACATTGGACTGGATGTTAGAAGAATGGAGTCAAGCCTGGGGTCCCACCAATTAGCTCTGTGACCCCTGGTTAGTAAGCTCAGTTCACCAAAACTCCATAGAACCCTCTACAAAAAGCAGAGATTGGGCCAGAATGCCATAAAGTTCCTCTCCACAGGTCCATGCTGTGATGCTGGGACATCTTCAATAATTTTGGTAGACAGTAGGCCACAAAGAGGCCATGGATTACTGTGATATATCTACTTCAGGGAAACTTTACATATTCTGAAAGAGCATGTAACACAGTAACCTACAGTTTTTCTTTGCTTTAAGAAATTTATTTTGTTGCCCAATGGTGGTCACGTTGTGTATTGCAAATGGGGAACTGAGTCAATGTGAGAGAACTCCAAATGGAATAGACCTTTGTGCATGGGCATGAACGTTTTGGGTGTCGCCATCAGCAAAGGGAAATGAGAGTGCCTTTAAGCTAACCCAAATCTTGGATTCATTAAAAACAGAAACGTATTTTTAAAACCAATGTATTTTCATTTTCAAGGGTAAAGATTGCTATTTTTAGAGTGCACTAGGTGGTGAAGCCAACTGATGGACTGCCACTCCGACACTGGAATGGCAACTTGCTCGCTGGCAGGAAACCTCTGCCCGCCCATGGTTTGAGGAAGGCATCTTCCCTGCAGCTGGGGTCTTCCAGTCTAAATCAGGCAAGGAGAACAGCCCACACAAGCTTTCTGATGTAATTTAAACGGGAACGGAAACATGTATGTATTGTTTTAATCAATAGTTTGGAGGACTCTAAAATTTTTAATGAAACATGTTAAATCTAATTTTCATTAGTCTTTTATCTAAATGAAGAGACTGTACCAAAAGAGGATATTTTTATCTATTTGTAAAGTCCTTTAGAGCAGGATTATATGCCCAGTACCTAGCACCACAGTCCTTAGCGCAGACTATGTCTTCAATAAATACATGAGAGACGAATGAATGAATGAACAGATGAACCATCAAATGAACTAAGATGTTTTCCTCATAGTCTGTCTAGAACTTCTTCATGAACTAAGTTTTATCATCAATATTCATTGAGTACCTACTATCTGCCAGACACTATTCTAGGCACTGAAGATATGGGAGAAAACAGGCGGCCAGCTCTTCTTTTCTGAAGCTAACTTGACAGAGAGAAAGAGAGTTTTAGATAAATATTTTTTAATGGTAATGTGATAAAGAGAAACTAAGGAAGCCAGACTGGAGAGGAAGGTGAGAGAAAATGAAGGGGTTAGGTAGATAAATTAATTAATGAGTCTCATCTGAAGAAGATTGCCTCTTGTAAATCAGCTGTCCTGCAGGGAGCAGGCAGGGAGGAGGGAAAAAAGCCCTGTCTATTAAATCTGTTTTGAACAAACAGATTGAAAAGCCGTATTTCACCAGGTGAGCCACTGCAAAGCTACCAAGTAGCCTAAGTTCCAAATATATACATGTATAAAATATTTTTAAAATTTCCAAGCAATTAAGCCTTCAAGAGTAAGTTATCTGTATTTAGCCAGCTCTCCTGTGCCATTCTGCAAACGGGCACTCCCCATGTATTTGGTACTCTTTCCTTGTGGATATCACTCTGTTATTTGACACTCTCTACTCTCTACTATATTCCCCACATCCTGTCTAGCTTTAGAGCTCCAGGTGTGTGCACATCCTACGACGATTTGTTTCCCCCTGTTTTCTGGGGGAATACTGAAGAAAGGTGCAGCGCCGTAGAGGCACAGACACCCCTGAATCCAGAACAATCTTAAAAATGCAGATTTTTTGTGATACATTTTAATCCTGATATATTTCAAAAAAAAATGCTCTGGAAATGAGACTTGGAGATGAAGTTTGATCTCTTTAGTGAGCCAGCTATGTAAAAACAGTGCTCAAAATCTAGAAGGGCCAATGAGAAGGTATCACGCATGCTCTGCACTTCACCCTTTCTCTTTCCAAGCATCTGGATCCTTTTATATACTATATTGTTCCAGTGGGTGGTCTGAAAGTTTTAGGGGAAGGCTGTAATGTTTGGTATGGGAGGCAGGCATGCAGAAAGCTCAAGAGTGACGCTGTGGCTGCCTCACCATAGAACAATAACCCTGTGATTAGCTGAACTTTGCTCACCCATCATCCTCATCATCACACAGACACCAACACCACCCTGACTATTCAACAGTCACTCGAGAAGGCTTTTTATTGTATAGGATTATTTGTTGGACAGCACCCCTTGCAACTAGATCAATAAAACAAACTTATTAGAATCATCTGCTGGGACAGGGAAGCATTTCTGTGATATAAAGCCAGTGAGGTTTTATGTGTGCTTTGTTGTGGGGTCACAGAAAAGATACTTTGGGGAGAACGAAGTTGAAGTTTCTGGACTCAATGTCTCCGTCTAAACTGCTTTCAGTGATTCAGGACTCTTTTTTGTCTAGTTATATCTTTGCCTTCTCAAAAGCTTATTTTCTATTAATAATATAAAATTTAATTAATTAAAAAGTAAAAACCCCAGGTGGTCTTGACATATTGATGAAATAAATATTTATAGCTGTATAACTACGTAATCAATCCTAGTTTCTCATTATCCTTCACGATAAAAGTAGAATCGCATTCTCAGAGAAAGGTCCCAACACAAACTTGTCTTGGAAGGAATTAAGTTAATAGGCCAAACTTCTAGTGGTTGGTATTTAAAAGGATGCCACGTGGAAGAATAACTGCAGAAATGGGGGAGGTATCTCAGAGATGAATGTCACCTGGGTATCTGGTGCACCTTTTCCCCAGGCTATCTAAACAGACCAGCCTAACTCTAGAGGTAATGAGTTCATCACCATGAATGTGCAAAGCACAGTAATCAATGACAACTTTCCTACGTACCAAGTATTAGACCAAGTGCCTTACATACAGAATCTCAATTCATCCTCTTTAAAACTCCAGGTGAGAAGCATAAAATGATTACTACTTTACAGATTGTAAAAATTCATTGGAGGATACCATTTATTGCTCCCCACCCACCATACCTTGGTCAAATAATGATCTAGAACTGAGCTTAAGGGAAACAGCTGTCTCTCACCTCCCCTCTTCCTCCCCAGACCCAGCAAAGTGCCTGGTGTATAGTAAGTGCATCATATATATTAAATAGATATATGAAAAGTTCCCTTTCTCTAGAGAAGAATAAAGCTAGAAATTCTAAGCTTTTATAATTTTATACTTGTGGTCTTTTCTAATTCAAAAAAATTATGTGGCCTTTGTAGAACATTCAAAAGACACAAAGAATTAGAAATCAGAAAATGAAATTCAACTATAATCCCACCACCCAGAATGAAACACTGTAAACATTTTCATCTGTGTTTTTCCTAACATTAATGAACGTGTCTTAACACATAACACAATCATGTGTTAGTTAATTAAAAATAAAAGGCCCACCAAGCTGACCCCATTATAACTAAATGAATAAAAGGAAACCCACCAAGTAAAATATCATGCCAAAAATAACAGAAATACAGTGAGTATATTATTTAAATGATGTTCAATGTGATAAAAAAGAAAAAAAAAAAAGAAAATGCTAACCTTCCACTAATCTCAGCAAATAAAAACGCCTATATATTTTGTAGACTTCAAATGTCTGTACCCAGGGAAACCATTACTCAACAGTGTATAAAACGAAAAAGCTGTTTTGAAGAAGAAGGGGACTAAAACTTAAATGAAACAAAACTGATACTATTGCTCTTCAAAATTCTAAACTATTTTAATAAATTCCTGGGGCAAGAGTCTGTTCTTAAATTGAATTATAGTGGCATCTAATGCATGATGTGCATTTGAGCCTGAAGAATTAAAAATTTAATAGAGCAGCTGAGTATTTTAAATCTTTTGGAAGAATTGAAAAAGAAATATGAACTCTTACACACCCTGTAAACCAGAATTTTTTTCTTACCCTAAGAATATGTTATTCATGTACTCTGTACATTAGGTCAATTATTAGTCACTTTCTTTGGAGCCTGACCAAATGCCTCCACCCTTCATTGCAGAGTTTGCTGTAATCATCTGTAGTAAGAATAGCAGAATCACACTAATATGTGCTGAAGGCTGAGGATACAGACCCTGGAGGTTTCGACAACACATTTCTACCACTGATTTACCACCCTTTTCATTTGCTTTTAAGCAACAGGGGAAAAAGTTTCAAGTATCTCAGTAAATAAAATGAAATATAAAGGAAAATGAGATCATTTCGACTTGGCTGACATTGAAGCCTTTCAGCTATTTTGTGTCAACTTGAATTTCATAATATAAACACCTATTTTACTTGTGTCTCCACAGTTTAAGCAAGTTATTTTTTTAATTGGATTTCCAACTATAAGGTTAAACAAGACCCCCCCACCCTTTCTCTTCAAGACTTCAACATGGAAAAGCCTTTGAATGTTGACACTAATCTTTCTGGATCATCCAAAATTTAGTAAAGCATGTTTACTGTTACTTTTTAACATTATGTTAAGAACCGTGTAGCATAAAACTTTGGGTTCATGTTTTATTAGGTTTATACAAAAAAGAAATTCAAATGCAACCATAATTCTCCTTTGCAATGGATGCTTAAAATCATAGACCGTGAGATCTGGAAAGGACTTCAGAGATCTTCTAGTTCAACCCCCTGGATTTATAGAGGAACAGCTGGAGACCCAGAAAGGTCACAGGCCAAGAAAAACAACTGATATCTAGAGAATCCTGACAGCTGAGTAACAATCCAACAATCTTGGAAAATCCAGAATATGTCCCAAAGCAATTTACGACAGGGTTATTTAAAAATCACATTTACGTTGCTGTCTGCATTGCTTTTCAAAGCTTTGGCACTCAAAGTGTGACCTGTGGCCCAGCAGCGGCAGCATCACCATCACCTGGGAGTTTGATGGAAATGCACAGACTCAGGCCCTGCCCCAGACCTGCCAAATCCGAATCTCCTCTTGAACAGGATCCCCAGGTGATTTCTATGAACATTAAAGTTTGAGAAGCATGGGTTTACACCAGTGCTACTAAAAGCTGGTTCACAGATTTGTGAGAACTGTTTGTGTCCACTCTGTGATGAGATAAACACAGAAATTAAGAATAAACCTTTAGGAACGTTTGTATCCATTTCATGGAGTAATTTAAAATAGGCTGACTATAATTCATCAGTGGGGCTTGTATTAGTACATTTTTGTATGATTTTTCTAGTAATTCATTTTATTAGATTTTTTAAAGTACCAATTCACAAGATAAGAAATGATTTTTTAATGAAATTTCATCATAGAGAAATACTGTTGTGTACCATCCTTCCTTCCCCCTAACTGAGATCAGTTTAAAAAAAATCAACTGGCTCACTTCTCAACTTTTCTATGAGCCAGGATTACCCTGATACCAAAGCCAGACGAAGACACGAAAAGAAAACTACAGACAAATATTCCCTATGAACAGAGACAGAAAAACCCTCAACACAGAACTATCACACTGAATCCAACAATATATAAAAAGAAGTATTCACCATGACCAAGTGGATTTTGTCCTAGGAATGCAAGGTCAATTTAACATCTGAAAATCAATTAGTGTAATACACCACATTAATAGAATAACAGACAAAAACCACATGATCATCTCAATAGATGTAGACCAAGCATTTGACAAAATCCAGTGTCCATTCACAATAAAACTCTCAACAAAATATAAATAGCAAGAAACTACCTCAACCTGTTGAAGGGTACCTACGAAAAACCCACAGCTAACTGATACATATGGCAAAATAACAAATGTTTTCTTTCTAATATCAGGAGCAAGACAGGGATATCAGTTCTTGTTACTTCTATTGAACATTGTTCTTGGGGTTCTAACCAGTGCAATGATGCAAAGAAAAGAAATTAAACGTATATGGATTGGAAAAAAAGAAAGAAGTTAAACTATCTTTATTCCAAGACAATATAATCCTGTATATAGAAAATCCTAAGGAATCTACCAAAAAAAAAAAAAAAGAAGAAAACAAGTCCAGAAAAGTCACAGAATACAAGATCAGTATACAAAGAGCAGTCATATTTCTATATACCAACAATGAACAATCAGAAAATTAAACCTCAAAGCAATTTAATTCACAATTACATCAAAAGGAATAAAATTTATAGTAATTTAATGACAAAAGTGCATAATTTGCACACTGAAAACTATAAAACATTGCCGAGATAAGTCGAAAAATCTTTAAATAAGTGGAGAGGCCTTCCATGTTCACAGAATGGAAAAATCAATATTGTTAACATTTCTTCACAAATTGACCTGTAGATTAAAGGCAATCTTTATCAAAATCCCAATGGAATGTTTTGTGGAAATTGACAGGTTGAAGCTAAAATTTATATGGAAATGCAAAGGACCCAGAATAGCCAAAACAATTTAGAAGAAGAAGAATAAAGTTGGAGGACTTCAAAACTTACTACAAAGCAACAGTAATCAAACGACTATGGTACTAGACTAAGAATAGAGATTAGATCAATGAAACAGAATAGAAAGGCCAGAAATAAACCCTTCTAGTTATGGCTAACTGATTTTCAGCAAAAGTGTCAAGGAAATTCAATGAGAAAAGATGGTCTTTTCAACAAATAGTACTAGTAACATTGGATATTGATATGTACGTGCAAAACAATTGACCCTCACCTCACACCATATACAAAAATTAATTCAAAATGAATCATAGACTTAAATATAAGAGCTAAAACTATGCAACTTCTAGAAGAAAACATGAGAAAAATTTTAAGATCTTGGGTAGGCAAAGAGTTCTTAGATAAAATACCAAAAGCACAATTCATAAAAGAAAAAGACTGATAATTTAGACATCATGAAAATTAAAAATGTTTATACTTCAAAAGGCACCATTAAGAAAATTAAAAAGACTAGTCACAGGCTGGAAGAAAATATTTCCAATATCTGATAAAGAACTTGCATTAAAAAACTACAAGGAACTCTTACAACTCAGTAAGAAGATAACCCAATTTTAAAAGCTGGCAAGAGATTTGAGTAAACCTGTTACCAAAGAAGATACATGAATAGGCACATGAAAAGATGCTCAACATCATTAATCATTAGGAAAATAAAAATGAAAACCATAGGACATAATTTCACATCCACTAGAATGGTTATAATGAAAAGTAATGTAGTTTGGAGAATATGGAGAAACTAGACCCCTCACTCATTGTTTATGGGAATGTAAAGTGGTACAGCTACCTTGGAAAATAATTAGGCAGTTTCTTAAAAAGTTAAACATAAACTTGGTATATAATCCAGCAATTCCACACCTAAATATCCACCCAAGAGAAAGAAATACATATGGCCAGACAAAGACTTGTATGTGAATGTTCACAGCCATATTATTCATAATAGCCCCATACTGGAAACAATCAAAATGTATATCAGCTGGTGAATGTATGAACAAAATATGATATATCCTTACAATGGAATGTTACTCAGCAATAAAAAGGAATAAACTACATGCTACAACATTATGCCAAGTCAAAAAAGCCAAATATAAAATAATATGTATTATAAGATTCCATTTATTTGAAAGGTCCAGAAAAGACATAACTATAGAGACAGAAAGTATATTAGTGGTTGCCCAGAGCTCTTGCAGAGAGCAAGGATTTTTTGCCAATAGGTGTAAGAAATCTTTTGGGGATGACAGAAATGTTCTGAAACTAGATTATGGTAATTGTTGCATAACTCTAAATTTACTAAAATTTGAATTGAATTGACTTATACACTTAACATGGGTGAATTTTATGGTATGTAAATTACACCTCCATGATGCTTTTTTGAAAAAAAAAATCAATTGACTAACCAATTCTTATATTTACCTAAAAGGATGCACACGTTGTCAACTAATACAACCTACAAGTCTATAGTTAGATGTTCTACTTCTATCTCAGCTGTACGGACTTAATACTCTTTCTCTTTGTTTTGGTTTTGGTTTGTTGCACTCACTGGATAAGCAAGTTTTATATATCTAACCACCTGGGGCAGATACTTAACCTGTTTTCCAATCATATTTTTCCTGTTTTATAGAGGCCATTTTTTCCAAACTAATCCTAGGACTTAACACAGTTCGCCTCTCTAAGGATCAAACCTGTGGTTATGACCACATTAACATCACGCTCTAGCAAATACAGTTCTTTACATAAGTCTGTATCACATTCCTTACCTTTTCATGAAGAGATCAATAAAAGGATGTATACACATACATAAATATGCATGCAAAAATTTGTTTTGTGCCTCTGCTACTGTAAATGCTGGGAAAACTTTGAAAAAAAAAAGAAGGTGGGAAATGAGATACTCATGTAACTTCAGAACCTTAGGGTGAGAAGATTATTGAGACAGTCATCCTCATGAAATTCATGACTCCCCTATCTAACATTTCTTAAAATGTTTTCCTGAATCTGTTGAACACTCTAGGTGATAGGGTGCTCAGTACATTTAAACTGGAAAGGTCAATTTTTGCTCAGTTATTGATTGAATCATTTGCCCCATACTCATTTATTTGAAACAAAAGAGCAATGTTATTGCTCTTATTTATTCTGCAGCAACGGAGCTAAAAAAGAAAGCCATTCAGCCAGCTAAAGAGAGAGAGCTGGTGTGAATGTGCTGACCAGGCCAGGCAAACTGGCATCTGCTGGCCAGGCTGTAGGGGATGGGTGAGCAGATCCAAGAGGAAAGGTGATTGGAAGGGATTCTGCCTGTGGATGAAGGAGCTTGTGTTATAGGCCTTCCAGGGCCTAAGGAAAATGGTCTGTTGACTAATAGTGAGGGTACATTGTTTGCTGGAAAGCAGAGTTCACAAGCTCCACAGAAAAGCCAAGGATTTAGTATAAACTAGCTGCAGGCTATTCAGAAACCAACGGCAATGCACCTTCAGGGACAAATGCTAGAATTCCACTGAGCCACAGGTCAGCGTGGGTATGAGAAGTCTAAGCCTGGTCCAACATTTTAGCAACACCCATCAGTCTGATTTAAATAACACTCCTACAAAGAGTCAGGTACAAAATGTGAATCCTGGAATTCATCATCCATCCACGACTGACAGCATTTATCGCTGGTTTAAACTAGGTATAGCAAAACAATGGTACCCTGGTAGATCTGTCTTAGGCCTACAACAAATCCAAATTAAATTAAAGCATCAAATATATTTAAAAATTGAACCACAAAAAATTGGAAGAACATGAATAAAAATATTTATTGAATCTTTGGAAGCACAAAGACTCTCTAATCTTAAAAGCCATAGACAAATCACGAGGAAAAGTTCCACATGTAAAATGAAAATAAAAATATATGTACACTAATAAAAATTTAAATACCTGGAAAAATATTTAAAGTAAAAAAGATTTTAAAAAAAGATTTAAGAACCTATTTCTATAAAGAGTTAGTGTCTATTGTTGGGAATAAGCAAGGATTTTTCTTTTTTATTATTTAAAAATCCCTATGTTGGCAAGAATGAGGTGAAACCAAAACTTAGACATGAGGGTGCACCCGTGACCACGTTCATAATATGTACTAAGGGCTTTAAAGTGCCTGTAACCATGCCCCAACAATTTCACTCCATTCTAAATATAAAAAATACTGTGTGTTCAAAGATGTTATACATAATGATATAACAGGAAAAAAAAAAAAGCTAAGAGTAGAGCCCAAATGCTTAAAAAATGAAAACACAGGGTTATATAGTATATATATATATATATATTTTATTTTATTTTATTTTGAGACAGAGTCTCACTCTGTCACACAGGCTGGAATGCAGTGGCGTGATCTTGGCTCACTGCAAGCTCCGCCTCCTGGGTTCACGCCATTCTCCTGCCTCAGCCTCCCGAGTAGCTGGGACTACAGGTGCCCACCACCACGCCCCGCTAATTTTTTGTATTTTAGTAGAGAAGGGTTTTCACCCTGTTAGCCAGGATGCTCTCAATCTCCTGACGTTGTGATGCACCTGTCTCAGCCTCCCAAAGTGCTGGAATTAGAGGCATGAACCACCGTGCCCGGCCTAAGATGTTTATATGTGGAAAAACATATAATACAAACTCAATTTATGTTGTGATTGCAAAGAAAACCACTACATAAAGAAAAATAGAAACTGGAAGGAAGTATAGGGGCAAATATTAACTGTGATTATATTAGTGTGGTAGGTAGTTTCTTCGCGACTTCCCAAATTTTCTTAAATGAGCATATTAAACATTAATAGCAGTTGCTCAGGGGCCTATGAGTATTTTTTCCAACTTCTCTGTACTTTTCTAAATTAAAAAAAAATACTTTTCACATTGTCTACTTGAATATGGAATCCTTTGATACCCAGGATTTCTTAAGTAAAGGATTGAAATTTTAAAAGGTCTTTAAGAAAAATTCTGAACATTATAAATGAAGGATTCTCATTGCTGAAACTATCAAGCTAATAAAAAAGGAATATGCTTTCTGTAAAAAGAAATTATGTATTATTAATCTCTACATGTGTTGGGGCAAGACGAGGTCAGAAAAGGAAAAGGCCAACCAAGTTTTCAATAAAGTGGAGAATTAAATTTAGATTTTCCAAGACTGTCACAAAATCATTGAAGAAGCTCCAGACCAGAAATAGTAGAAAACAATTTTAAGAAATAAGCAACAATTTAATTAGTTTGTAACAACAACAACAACAACAACAACAACAACAAAAAAAACAAAGACCCCTCAAAGAACAGGAAGCAAAGAGTGTCCAAGGATCAGTACTGGGGATTGTCTAAAATGGCATTTTCTTTAAAATCTTGGAAAGAAAGTGTACAAGTAAAATCTACACAGTTACAAATAGTTACAAATGGCCATGAGATCATATACACAGTAAATTGTTAAGATTAAAAACTCTAGCACAAATTCATGATGGCAGTCACCTCTGGAGAGAGGAACGGCAAAGGAACTAGGGAGGAAAAATGAGACATAAGCTTTATCTGAGACGCTCTGGTTCCTTTATTTAAAATTTATAAAATGTTAACATTTGTTAATACCAGGTGGACATTTTAAATATGGTTGTCATAATAGTCACTGCACTTTTTTGCATTTAAATTTTTTACAAAAACAAGAGGCGAAGGGCTCCGAACAGAGACGAGTAGACTAGTTGTGAACATCTGTTAGGTGTGAAAAGGGGGGACAAAGGGAGGATGTGGGCATGGTTCTTCAGACAAATGAAGGGCACCTGTTGGGGATGAGCCAGTGGGGTGGGAAAGACCAGCTCATGGGAGGCTTTGTCTGGTCCTCTAAGGAGCGTGAGCATTATCCGAAAACAGGAGGCTAAGAAAGTGCTTCAACTAAGAAAGAAATCTTTCTTTGAGATTTCTCTTTTGGGATTGTCTCAAGTTTTTTTTTGCAAGTTTGTATTTTTGCATATATTCATATATAGATATGCTGAGTTATGTGATGATTATGGCCCAGAATACACAACACAACTCAAATTATACATTGGAACTTCATAGCTATAACTCATACTATGATGCACATTAATCTTAAAATGGTGCATTAAGTGATACCTATCACACTGTTGTACTAACCATTGCTATTATCTCATATCATAACAGAATAAATTTTAAATTAAACAATAGGGCTTACAATGTTATAAAAATCAAAAAGGACAATGGCTAAATTTTAAAATAACAACAATAATTATGATTATTCCAAAACAGGTCTTAACAAGGCTAAGTTAGTGGAGAGTTAAAGATTAAATAAGCTTCAGCAAATGTAAAATCATGGTCGTAAGAAAAAAAATATGCATTACTCTCTTAAGGCATAGCTCTCAATTAATGATTTGTGGCCCAGCAAGGAGATCTTGGATTCTCATCAGTCCCTTGAAGTCTGTCATGTTCCCTTTAACCAGATTCTTGGCAAACAATTAAAGGAACCACTAGAACTAGACTGAGGCTTTGACTGAGCCTGCTCTCCCAGGAAAATCTCTGCTATCAAGAGACCCTGGACAGCACCATCAAAGAACTCTTCTCTGAAGAGGGCAGGCTGGTCAGACAGGCCAGGACCCCATGGATTTTTAGAAGCCAGTGACGGTCACTCCTCAATTGACTGTGGCCAAATGAGGGGTACCAGATTAAACCCAGCCTTGGTGCAGCCTTGCAGAGCCCTGGCTGAGGATTAGGCCTCTTTAGCCTTGTCCCGACTGCACGGTCCTGACCTCATGGTGTGGAGCAGAGGCCATGAAGCTGTGTGATACTCAGGCTGTGGCACTGGCCTAATTACCCAGTTAATTAATTCAGAGCACATTCCTGAGTCTTTGCAATGGTTGGTACAATATTAGACCCTAAAGATACAAATGTAAGTAAGACAGAGCCTCTGTCTTGAGTGTACGACCTATATGGGGAGATAAGTACAGACAGTGAAATGAACCAGTGTGATTATCCTGGAAGAACAAACAATGTTTTGGATATAGAGAAGTGATTCTTCTGTGTATAGCTAATGGAAGTTTTCTCATCTGACAAATCAGTAAGAATGTGTCAGATGGAAGGAGCAGCATGGATAAAGCATGGCACTACAAACATATACTATAGATTGTGGATTGTTGTTCGTGACAGCAAGAGATAAGGCTGAAAACGTCTGCTGGTTCCAGGTTGTAAATGGCCTGGTGGCTCTGGCAAAGGAGTCTGAACTTTTTCCTAAAGGCAGTGGGAAGTGGTTAATGATCAGACACATGTTTTAAAAATATAACTCTTACTTGCCCATTCCAAAAAAAAAGAAACATATTAAGCACCTACTTTGTACAGGCACCATGTACCGATACATCTATATCCTAAACAGCTCTCATTCCTCTTCTCACTATAAAACCAGCCAATATAAATGCAATAAGCTAGCAAAGATTCCAAGAAACGTTAATAAAATGATTAGGAACATAGAAAAGATCAAGAGTATGCAGTGGCTTCCACGTGACATCAGATCAGGACAATCAGGAGGCTTCCATTTGGAAACTCAAGTATGACACAAAATTGCATCCAATTTTATGAAAATCACTGTTGTTTTGTTCATTTAATTTTGCATGTCAATTTAAAAGAACCAATATTGGTGACTCCATCACATATAAAGATATTAATACTAAAATTCTGAGGTTATGTTAGATGAAAATAACACAGAAACACCACTTTACTCAACAGTTAGGCATTCCTATAGGTGAGACATAGAAACCAGTTCCAGAAGGGAACATTTGCAGATTAGAGATAGGAAATAGTTCATGTGTGACACGAGGTATAAACTCAAGTAAATAACATGAAAGACAGGAGTATTCATTCAGAGATAGACCCTGCCCACAGTCACAGATAACAAAATGAGGCTGAAAGGGCAATTGCTCTAGCATGGGCTTTAGAGTCTTGCAACTGCTTATTAAATGTTAATAATACTCTGGCAGGGAAATGGTAAGCCACCTTTAGAGCCCCTCTTAATTCTTTACGTATTTACATATGTATATATGTATGTATTTAGGGGGTACAAGCGCAGGTTTCTTACATGCATATATTGCATAGTGGCAAACTCTAGTCTTTTAGTGTACCCATTATCTGAATTGTGAGCATTGTATCCAATAGGTAATTTTTCAACTTTCACTCTCCTCCTACCTTCTTACCTTTTGTAGTCTCCAATGTCCATTATTCTACTCTCTCTGTCCAAGCGTACCCACTGTTTAGCTCACACTTACAAGTGCAAACATGTAATATTTGGCTCTGTCCGACCTCTGTGGAAACCAGTATGGAGATTTTTCAAAGAAGTAAAAATAAAACTACCATTCAATCCAACAATATCTACCCAAAGGAAGAGAAATCATTATATTAAAAAGACACCTGTACTCATATTTTTATCACAGCACTATTCACAATAGCAAAGATATAGAATCAACCTAAGGATTCATCAGTGGAGGGCTGGATTAAAAAAACGTGAGATACATACACACACACACACACACACACCCCATGGAATACTACTCTGACATAAAAAAGAATAAAATCACTTCTTTTGCAGCATCATGGTTAGAACTGGAAAGCATTATCCTAAGTAAAAGAACAGAAACAAAAGTCCACTTACTTCTTAGCCTGAGATATCAAGCTGGGAAGGGGCACATAGGAAACTGGGAAACAGAAGAGCAAGAGGACGCAAACTCACATGGAGTAGTCTCACCTACTTGTCTGAAGTATTATGAAGTCTCAGTATTGTTGACTCTAATGAACACAACAGAACACCTTGGAAAGCCAATGATTTTGAAATGACTTTCCATTTAACTTTCCTCCAAACTCCATCTGCTCCCATCATCTCCCTCCCTTCACAGCGAACTACCTGCAGTTTCCCTAACAAGGCTGTCTTCTTCCAGGTCTTACCCTTTCTTCCAAGTCATTTCATTTTTCATCAACTCTTACATATTATTTTAGGTTCTACAAATCCTTCATTTTCCAATCCTTAATTCTCTAGAAAAACATTGTTCTTGACCTCGCAGCCTGATTAAATGTTTTTTCGCCCCTCTATACTCTGATCTCCCCTTGTGCACATGTCTAATAAAACATTATCACTCTGTACTGGGCTCCTTCATTTACCCATGGGTTGATCCCAACAGACCATAAGCTGGAGGGCAGGAACCTTGTTTTATCGGTCTTTGTGCCTTGACACATCCAGTGCTTGCTGGACAAAAGAAGGGAAGGTGGGAGGGAGGGAGAGAGAGATACAGGGAAGAGAGGGACTAAAATGAATTTCTGGTTTGAAATGACACCACTGATGCACTCATTCATTCATTCATTCAACCATTTTTATCAACACCCTACTAAGTGTCACAGACCACTCTAGTACCTAAGGATATGACAAAGTGTGGGGCTTGGTGGGAGCAGTGGCAAACAAAATGTGTGCCCTCATGGAGTTTAGTAACGTAGTGGAAGAACTAGGTCAGACAGGAAATATACTCTATGTTAGATGGAGCATGTGTTGTGGAGAACTGTACAGCAGAGAAGGCAGGTAAGGGGTCCTGGGGGAGGGGGCTCTGTGAAAAACAAGCTACTGTGTTTCCCATTCAATGCCTCAGCACCAAATTTTATTATTTTTATTGCCCTCATATAAGGAATTCATGCTTTCCTGCGTTAGCATCCCTTCCAATAGCAATTCTTTTAGAACTCATAATTCTCAAGTCATTTTTTTAACCTCAGCCTTTTTTTCTGATGCCCAACATCAATTGGACTATAAATCTGTCATATACTACTACTCGTTTAGGTCTCTCCAAGTTATAACCCATGTGGTCCAGCCAAGATACAGAGATTCCCAAAAAATGCTTTCATCACATCCCAGCTGGAATCTCTTAATTCATTATTTTCAGGTCTAGCCAGTACCTCCTGTGAGCACTTGGTGTACAGAAATAACTAGGTCACAATCGTGTTCTCCAGATTCTGAATCCCTAATTACAATTCCCCCATGATAAAGGCATCAGGGTACATATTTATATGAACCAAAGTTTCTCCTTTCTCAAGCCAAATAACGTTTTCTCTTGTATAATTTGAGTCAGAAACTCAGTTCTCAAAATTAAAAAGCATTTCAGGTTTATAAACCACTGATTAATTCCAAGGGGGGGCATTCAAACATCTACCACCACTCTTTCCTGGCCTACTTAAATCGCCCTTTTTTCCTCTCATTTGATCCATTGTAATATGCTCTGGCATTTTCACAATAAGAATGCGATCAGGAAACAGACAGACTGGCCTCTTAAATAAACAGAGCCTGTTATTTCTTGAATTAAGTGGTTCAAAGAATGCTCATTGCCCCTCCTTCCCTGAAGTTTCTTTAGTCAACGGCTTGTGATTACTCAGCAGTGCCATTTCTAGTTTTATGTTTCATGTGTTGGTGACGCTCCATAATGCATGAATTAATGTAAGTTAGGAAGTGAGCCAGTTAATACGGCATGATCATCCTATTTGCAACCCCTTCTTATGAGGTCTCAGGTGGCATATGCCGCTAAGATTAGTATATTTGTAACATATGTCTTGTTGTAAAAGCAGTCTTCAGCTGGCACCACATGATTGATTTGTGCAGGCTAACAATTCAAAAAGAAATTAAGCTGTTACTATGTGCTTGTTACTAAAGTAATATTTATCTTTATACCAACCAACCGCCATGCAATCTACAAAACAATTTTGAAGACTGGCATATGTATTTTTGGACAGAGAACGGGAGTAGGGAATTGAAAATGATGCTACTGGTTCATGTATTTGAGAAGAAAATATATTTTAAAATCAAATTTTCTAAGGTTGGCAAGTAGTTCAAATTCATTTTTAGTTCATTCATTAAAAGGGAGAAACAGGAAAGAAAAATCAAATCTCCATGGGAAGCAGCACAAAGTAGCTACATCCACATGGCTGTTCCCAAGCCTGTCCACAGGGATAATGACTGAATGCTATGGATGATAGTTTTGCTGGTACTAATGTTATTTTTTCAGGCTGTGTGGCAACACTGCGAAGTGGATCCACCAGAAGTGTCTGTGGTTTGACGTATCCTTTGTTAATGTTCCACTCCTAGGCGTGTGCTCTCCAAAGCGCATCCTATGATTTATTTTGAAGTGAAAAATGTCAGCTGTAGAAATGCATCTCCCACTTGTTAAAGCTTGCAGACACTTTCAGTGACCGTATACCAAAGTGGTGAGCACAGCTTTGAAACGAGGGCAGGCAGGGCAAATGCAATGTGAGGCACAGAGGTTTCACCAGGAGTACTGAATCTTGCTTGTATGTCATGATAAACATCTGGATGTAGCAATTAGAGCAGAGAATAAGAAGTTTTTTCTTGCCTGCTTGCAATAGATCATTTCCTGACCCCCCAAAAAATAAATTCTTAAAAATTCCATATTAACTGAATTTAGGAAAAATTCTTATCTATGAAGCAAAACAGTTATATAATTCTTGTTTGACCTACTGCTGAATTTTAATAATAGCCATTATTTTCCTTCTTATATTACAATTTCATCTACTTACAGTTGAAAATATAGCTCTACTACCATCTCAAAAAAGCAGGGAAGGAAGAAAGTCGATATTTGCATTTTTAGAAAGTCTCAACTCCCCAGAAGCTACCTTTCTGAAACCTATGGACATCTGGAATAGCTCAGGTCTCTGAAGAATAATGAGGAGAACATTTCTGGAAATCTTTTGACTGAGACGTGGACTTCTTTCGCTAATCTATAAATCTTATCTCAGTCCACGTCACTCTGGAAAAGAACACTCTATGTCCCATCCCTTCACAAAATGAAAAAGCCCCCGAGTTATAAATCAGGCTCTTCCAAGCGTGTATGTCGTAAGAAGTGCTCTTAATAATAAATTCCTCTTACATATTTAATCAAACCCGTGCACACTTAGATTCAATTCATCTGAACTGTGGTACGTGGTAGGGTCCACAGCTTTTTAGCAACCCAATACGACTAAAAGAATTATTACTAGTATTAACTTCCTGAAGTTAACAAAGGAGCCTATTAAATAAATAATGAAGAAACAAGAGTCAGTGGAGAGCTACAAAATATGTTTTGAAATCGAAGGGACAGAGTCAGACATTTCTGTTTCATTCTCTTTCTTTCTCTCTTACAGTTACTGAAGTTAGGTAAAGCTTGAAATTTCCACCCTTCCTGGTACTTCTCAATCCAACCTCTTATTTTCATTTTCTTTTCCTTCCTTGTTCAGTTTTTCCAGTTGCTCCTGAGCCAACAGACCCTCATACCTACCCACACCACGGCACTATCAAAGAAAAACATATAGTCATCATGCATGCACTAGGACCATTTGTCCCTGACAGTCGAACAAGCATGACGTTTGTATTTCTTGGGGCAACTGAAAAACACCTTTTTAAAGTTTGTTGTTTCCTAGCACTATGAAACGTGGTAGAGCCCCTGCCCTTTGGAGATCAAGCAATCAATCAGTCAGTCCCTTTCTCCACCTCTCCTTAGAAACTCTACATTATATCCCTCTGACATTAGCTTTTTAGGCTTTCTGGGATGCTTCAGACAAGTATTATCTACTGCTCCAAGTGCACTTGGTAGCTGGCTTCGCCACATGACTTGGCAAGATAATGCTCAGTCTACAAATGGCAGATAACCCTACAGTCAAAAGACTGGGTCGTTCTGAGCACCCACAGGAAGGCATGGGAAAAAAAGAAACAACATCTACTTTAGACCATTCCAGTGATGCTAGACTATGCCAAAAGCCACACGCCCAAATTTGAATTTCTTCTGAAAGCCAAACTTCCTCGTGACCAGATGTTTCTCAGGGGGAAAAAACTGATAGCACATTAATTCATGTCACTTCAGGCTACCCAGAGTGATCCATTTTAATTATTTTCATTCTTATCTCCCTATTTTCAGCCACAGATTAGCTACAGTTACTATTCTATCCTATAGAGATAAACAAAAGCCAATTATAATTTCACAATCAAGTATAGCAAGCCAGAGGGGTAGGAAACTACCCACCAAAACAGAGACTAGAACTGCATGCACTTGTACAGTGGGGCAGACAAGAGCCAAACACCAACTCTGACACGACTTGAGCTTGCTGTTATTGAGTAACTGAGGCAGGGTGAGCTCAGAACATCATCACAGCAATGCACCAACAAATCATTTTCTACACCATCAACCCATGTCCTATTGCTAAAAGCAATCAGCTGTATATATGCCAGATCCATTCTTTAATTCAACAAATATGTATTGAGCATCTGCTATGTGTCAGACATTTCCTAGCCACTGTGATTAGACAGTCAAAACTCCCTGTTCTCATGGGGCTCATGCTCTCAGAGGAGATAATTCTAAATTTCCAGTAGTTTTTATATGACAGAAACTGCAAATCACCTGATATGTGCAGCAAGAAAACAAAGAAGTCATAAAAGAAAACCAATTCTCAACTTTTCACACACTCCAAGATGCAATATGCCTGGTCTACTTTCACAGAAATTCCAACAGAAGGATATCCTGGGCAGTGTGATACAGCAGCAGCTCATTCATTCACACATCCAGATTCTCCATGCCTGTGTGTTCTCAGGCTCCATTGGGACCAGATTGTCTTCTGATTCTATTCACAGCACGATTTCAGCTAAGCTAAGTGTTTTTACCGCATAATATCTATTTACAATTAAGACAAGCTCTCCTCAACAAAATTAATTCTAAGTATTGCCTAGTTCCCTCCAATTTAAAATTTTTAAAATTGACATAGTGACTAAGAGACACAGAGAACAGAAATAGCAAAGTGTCAGCAGTCTGATTGAAAATCAAAAAGGTGTGCAAAATGAGAGGAAAGAACAAAGATACAGTTAAAATTAAAAGATAGTTAATAATAACAAAAGGTAATGCTAGCGACCACAGTGAGCTCTAAAAGCAAGCGAATACATGTTGGAGAATATAGATGCCCTGTAGTCTGGGCTGACTGAGAAGACAAGAAGTCCCACTCCTAGACACCTGCCTTAGAAAAGCCACAGAGGTTCCCCTTCAATCTCACTCTTTGGTATAAAATATGAAGAGTTGCCCCAAGGACTGACTAAGGTGGTATATATTCATAAGCGCTGTATAAATGGAAGGGATCACATAAATTTGGGATCTCTGAGGTATTAACACCTCACAGATTACACTTGGCTCTACCTGACACTTGTGTTCATGGTTTTAAAGGTTGAGGGAAAAAACTATCGGCTAAAAAGTACAGATGGTAGACCAGTCAGTTCTTTTTTGAATTACAGGAAATTCAAGAAATAAACTATGCCTGAAAACTACTCATGTTTTCATTTTTCCAGTCAACAAATACTTGCCGAGCTACTGCGTGTCGGGCGTTAGATGTAAAACGTTGAACAGAACAGAAATAGTCTCTCCTGTGTGGAGTAGAAAATTACTAATAAACTAGCAAAGACCCAGGTTTCATTCTCACACCATGCAGTGGGATTTCACCTACTGTGCACAGTAGGCCTCCAACAATATTTGCTGTTTAATTTTCAAGACCTATTAGATGCAGTAAGAATTTATTCTTCTAAAGCCCACAAAACCACATGTGGTATTAGAAAAATGACATGACCAAACAGTGTGTTGCTAGGTGGCTGTTGTTATTGTTCACGTAAACCATTACAAATGTATCTAGTGACTGACGTGGTGGCCACGACTTGTCCAAATAGCAAATGATTTATTGAAGCCAGGATTGCATGACATCCAAAGGCGTTCCCCAGGGACAAGACTGCAGGCATCCATTCAAAAGTATGCATTATCTCAAAATGTTTGACGCCTAAACAAACCATTTTTGTGGTGTACTTGCATTTTTGTGGACACTTGAGTTCCAGTTCGTTAACGTTTCTGGGGGAAAGCTAGGGATCAGAGTCCCTACGGGAGCACAAGGATTAGAGGAAAAGCAATATAAGCAGCAAAAGACTCAAGATCCCTCTGACTTTGAAGGATATTGGAAATCTATAAGAAGAACTCTCTCATCTTAACAAAGTCAGTATTCCAGATGCTCCTTTGGGAAGAGTCTCATGGTCAGCCTGAGTCATCAGACTTCTAACATGCTATAGAAAAACGTATAGAGCTCCTACTCCCAGTGTGGGAGTCACAGCACCACTGCACACCTCTCAATGTGCTGCCAGGCTTCCTACACATGCCCCTCTAACCACTGCTTCCATCTCCCCACTAGAATGTGACTCCAGAAGGCGGGATGCATGTGTTTCATTCATTATTATACGTCTCCAGTCATTAGCATAGTACCTGAGAAATACCCGTGCATGATAGGTAAGCTCACATCTCCTCTCTTCGTCTTAGAACAATTCCTTTTCAGCTTAACATCACACCTTTTTATGGATAGATTTAACAAAACTGAACACTAACGAGGGCAGCTTGAAATTTGTGTGTTTAAAATACCCAAATGTTTTGGTTTTACTAACTTTAGTCCTCTGGGACTAACACTTTTAGTCCTTGGCAACAAAAGAAGAATGGCATGTGGTTCCATGAGTAAAAGCATGCCCCACTCCCGTCCAACCTGAGCAGGCCGTTATTTGTAGACTTAAGGTCTTAACAGCCACCTGGAAACTGAATAGATACTTTACAGAGGCGTTCGGTTTATTTTACTATCTGTGGATAAGTGGATAAGTGTCTATCACCTCTCATTGATTTTAGAATGCCACATTTCTAAAATAGCTAAGTACCTCTTATATTTCATTATTGGCTTTTTCTGAATAGACAAGTTCATTTTCCCTTCTATACCTGTGCCTATGTCAGTAAAAGTAAGCGAATCTTTCAGTAACTTTTGGTTAGTCATTAGGAGAACAAATGCTTCCCAGCCACAGTCATCATTACATTTTATGGAAATGGTTTTCCCTTACCCCTTCATTTTCTCCTTTCTTTATTCCTATTTGCACTACTGTAGTTTTAGCCTTCGTTACCATTGCCAACAGTTGAATGTGTAGTAAAGAAAAGTATATGGTTGATGTGCTTCTTTCTTGATGTTGATCTTTCTATATCCAGCTCAAGAATGTTGGGTTTCATCTGAATAGGGGATCCAAAAAATATACTTTTCAAGTAAAATAACAAAATTTCTAAGTGGCAAAAATGGTCACAATGAGGCCTCTAAGTTTAGGTGTAATTTCAGTGATATATGAAAATTTCATGATACTGTTAATGAAATGATACTTGTCAATCAAGATTACTCTTACTTTCATGTGAATTTTAAATAGCTAACATTTCTTATACATGTATTATGTGCCAGATCCTGTGCTAAGTACTTTGTGGATTATCTCACTTAATCTTCCCAACAATCATCCTAGACAAATACTATCATCACCCTCATTGTGTAGATTAGCAAACTGTGGCTGAGAGACATGCAGTAACTTGCTCAAGGCCACCAATCCAGCAGGTAGCAGGATTTATCCTCAGAGCGTGAGTTCGTGATCAGTTTTCTAGGAATGGCTAGGCAATTAGAAAAACACAACTCCTCCTAATTAGACATTTTAAATGAAAACATTAAAACGAGTGTCATGTGATACTGACAAGTTGGAATGAAGACTCCTTTGAGATACGATTTAGTTCTGAAAATAATTTCACTATCATTTTGTCTCATTCATAAAAAGTAAAGAATAACAACCCCAGGAGTCATGAGAACAGGAAAGTCCTGGGTACACTCCCACTTGGCTTGGTCAAGGAATAGGATGCCTTCTAGGCACTGCCTTTTGTTTAGTTTTGTGATAGCTTGTTCTGCTTGGCAATGTGGAGAACATTGTAGAAAGAAATGAGGCCTAAATAAGGTCTGAAAAGAAATAGCTGAATCCCACTCCATATTATGTTGTCTGAAAAAAAAAAATAAAGAATTTTTATGGTGTTTTAGGGTTATTTTCCTCCAAGGACAATTTGAATTCATTACATACTACTTTCCAAAGCCAGTTTCATATCATTAAGATACTGTGGATGCCTCTGCTTTTATCTTCACCATAGCAGAACAAGAAAGTTCCAAAATATTCTCCAGTTTTCAGTGACGTTTTCAAATGATTATATAAAGAATGAGTCAAAATTTACTTCTGGCTTTGCTTTGGCCTTTTAACATTCACGAGTCTTAGTTTAAAGAATATATCATTGGAATCCCTAACAGAAAATGATCATTTCCATTGGGACTTCAGGAAACAAACGGTTCATGAAGAGCTAATGTATGTTTATAAAAACATTTTCAATTTGGATAAAAGTTGCCTCCATCCTGTAAGGCTTCTCTTTCAGCCTGGTTCAATGCCTACAATGGTAAAGGTCAACAATGCCTCCTAGGAGAGGGCAGGCAAGAGGAAAAGGGCTCTCTAAGGACAGAGATAGAAATGGGCCTATCTTATAAACTGAACCATTAGAACATTCTTTATTTCCTGAGAAAACAAAAATCCCAATCTATGGTTTACTTATAAAGCTCTTCGGAAACAGTTCAGAGACAAAAGATTATCACTAAGGGAATATGGTAGGAAAGTTGGAGAACATTTTTTTTCATGCGTTCACTTCCTACAATATTTCAGTTATAAATAACTACACTCATATTTCCATATAACGTACACATAGATTTATAGATATTGTTGTCCAGAATTTCTTTTCTTAAAATGTTGGATTAAACAGATGTATTTAACATTTAAACACTCCTCTCATCAACTTCAAGAGCCCACAGTTAAATTAGGTGAATCAACAAATACTTAATAAATACCTACTCTCTTCACAGCTCTAAGCTTGGTAGTGAAATAGGAAGAAGTATCAGATCTAATTTTTAGCCTTTGGCCTATGGGGAGTACCATAGTCTGAATGAGAGACTATATATAAACCTCTATTTTAGTAGTCCCAAAAGCAGATTAGCAAATTTGTAATTCCCAGATGATGGGTCTGATAAACCAAATTTACTTTTTAAAGAAAACACTGAAGGAATACCTATATAATTATTTCACATTTTAAAATTAATAGATGTTTCACTTAGTAAAGAAAATATTTTTAAGGAAACTTAAATATTGCAATTTGCTGATCAGGCTTCCTGAAGCCATGAAACAGAATTCTAGATGGTTTTATGCTGATAGAAGTATTTCAACACAAAAATCAATGAATGTACATGGAAAAAACGGTTTTTGACAAGGTGAATATGCTCATTCTTTACCTCTTAGTAAATATTAAATAATCATGAGTACATATCCCCAAAGGCAAGCATCAGTTTAAAATGCAAGAAAAACAAGAATTCATTGGAGGAATAAAAATGCTAAAATGTCTGATGTAATCCTTAAAGTGAATGGCAAAAACCAAAAATTGAATAGATTCACTGAGAAACTGAAAAGTGGGTGGGGTCCAGGAGGCCAGAGGTGGCCACGTCAGCAAAGTTGCATAGAAACTGACAGGGCTAGTTGGGGTGGGGGCTTGTGGGCTAGCTTCCTATGGTCAGGAAATGATTGGCGAGAGAATGAGACTTAACTTGACCTTGAAAGAAAAGGATCTAACCAGTATAGAAAAAGGAGCTCTAGATCTAAGAATATCTCATACTCCTAGCTCTAGAAGTAGTACTCCCAGCGGCTGATAAGAACCGGGATGGCATGCATACTGACCACATCAAGCCATTAAAAACTAGGAAGTTATCAGTACTTAACGGGATAGTTCAGCTTTCTTAGATGATTCTTTAAAGTATTTGAGAACCAAACCCCAAAGAATGAGTGTCTCATGCTGTGTTTAAATTTATGGTCAAATGAATCTTCTTAGAAACTCAAAAGGTGAATGATTAAATAATGAAGATCTTCTTCCAAAAACTCTAGACATTTAGGCAAATATTTATCTTTAAAAATGAGGATCATATGTGGATTCAAAACATCTATCTAGAATATGAAAATGTTGTCACGCAGATGTCAAATGACTTTCAAAATGACTGTCAAAATAATAAGAATCCAGATCTTCAAGATGAAGACATTAAAGGTGTTAAGGGAAAATAAATTGGAAAGAAGAAATTCTAAAATTCATGGGCTTGGAGATGCCGAGTTAAACTAAGTAAACACAGTTTCCTTCCTGCAGGACTCCCAAGAGCTAACACACCCGGTGCCTCCCCAAGAAGAAGACATGGGATGGAGTTTCCACAAATGATATTATCCATGGCAACTTCATTTCATGGAACTCCTCGTGGGACTGATGTTCTACAAAAAGTACTTTGGCACATCCTCGGGACCATGAAGCCCCATGTATTTGTCCAACATACATTCACAAACTAAAAACAGCATAGACTCTCTAGAGACCATAACTACTGGGAACATAAACATTAAGGGTTCTGAAGTCCTCTCAGTTGGGCACATAAAATTGGTAAGGGTTTCCTGAATGCCGTCTATAAGATTAAGTGAAAATAGTTTCAGAAATAGACCAGTCTTCTCACTAATTTATACATACAAAGGGGCAATTTTTTTTAATCCCAATATCCTGCTTCAGACAGAAATTGTACAGAAGCACAGTTCAGTAGAATGGAAGGGCATCACGGAGAGGCTTGCAATAGTCCCTCCCTTCTTTGGAGTTACATGAGTTGATGTTGTGCCTTTGCCTCTTCTCCCACAGAAGGGCTCCAGTACCATGAAAGCTGACACGGCAGGCTCCTCCCTTTTCCCCAGGTCAATCTGAGCCTCTAAATCTGGACTATCTCTTCCCTTTACCTGTAGTACTTTCCTTTATCTCCTCTGCCTAGCTAAATCCTGGCCCTGCTTGGTTATTTAACTATTTCCAATACAGTATGCATGTCTGTCTTTCCAAAAATTATTTTAAGGCCCTCATGACAAGAGACATACACTTCTATCATCATGCCTAGCTTAGTGTCAAGGCTTTATTAAATATATGCTGTAGTTGTTATATCTAATTGACATGACTGCAAGAGACTGAGCTTTATCACTTACATTTGATCAAAATTCTACCAAGACAGAGAACCTGAGAGATTAGGATCAGCTCTGAGACCCCAGTACTTTTGTTTTAATGGTTTACTTTTCAAATGTCAATGCAGCCTCTCTTTGATTTCCTAAGATGCTGCTTTCTGAAGAGCTGGATAAGCAGCAGGAGGAAGGAGAAGGAAAACTGGAAATCTAATAGATACCTTGGGTAAAGTTTAGATGTGTATTACTGGAAGCAAAGTTCTAGAGTTGTGCTGTCCAAGATAGTAGCCACATGTGGATATTAGCTGGTCCAAACTGAGATGTGGTAGAATATATGCATTGGATTTCAAAGACTGAGAATGGAAAAGAGAATACAATATATCTCATAGATAATTTTTAATACTGAGTATTTATTGACATAAAATTTTTGGATATATTGGGTTAAATAAAATATATTATTAAAATTAATTTCACCTGTTTCCTTTTACTTTTTCAGGTGGCTACAAGAAAAGTTAAAATAATATATGTGGCTCACATTATATTTCTATTGTTCAGTGCTGTTCTACTGTTTGAACATCCAAGATTGAAAAGTGGTTCAAATATTAAATGTTGGGCTAACAACTTACAAAAATTAGTTTTATCTTTTTAATAAGTTCATAAGAGCTAAAAACTGAAGTTAAAAAAACTGTTTTTGAAGATGAAACCATGACACTAAATTTAACAGTTGTATTAAATGATTAGCTTTGATAACACAATAGAATGTTACAATCAAAATTTCAATTGAAGCACCAAGGGAACAGATGCCACATTCTAAGTCAAGTGTGATACTTCAATGCATAATTTACAAAGTGGGTGATGATGACCTCTTAAACCTTTATGCATGTCAAGAGTATTGAAATGTCCAAAGTAGCAAGTGATAGGAAGCGGGTTACTCTGGAGAGGGTTGGGCTGTTACTAGCCCTTCCTGGGAAACTGTGGAGGGCCACATTATGATGCCAAGTCATGACAGAGGCTTCAGGGAGACTCCTCAGACTGCAGGATACCTATCCCCAGAAGTCTGGAGGACACTGTGGACTAGGGGCTGCCAAATGTCTGGAAACTGTCTGGCCAGATGCTTGGACAATGGTTCCAATGAGCATTTGCTAATGTGTCAATAGTTTGCACTCCAGCAATTTATCGTGGCAGAAAAAATGCATGAATGTTTTCTGCCAACAAGCTGTGGGCCACCAAAAAGAAAGCTGACGTGGACTGAGCCTAGGTCCTTTCCCAGATGGCTCCTTGGAGCAGCCAAGAGAACTCAAGAGGCTGGAGGTACTACTGGATGCTCAGGGATTGAGGAAGAAAATGTCAGCAACAGTCAACACAGATACCTCTGCCCCCATTAAGGGACCTGCAGGGGAGAAAGTCTAAAACAGACCAGATGATTTCATCTAATAGCAGGAGAAGAAATAGCCTACAAGGCGGGCCGAGAGGGACAATGAGTGGGAGACGAAAATCAAGCTGCTTTCTGGTTGCATCCCATCCCCCCTGCTTGTTCATAACACGCATGTGCAGCCTGCGAGGCAGGGGAGCAAGTGTGCCCTCAGTGCATACAGTTACCCAGCCACAAAAAACGAATGTCTGTGTCAACAGATGCAATTCCTGGAACTATTCTAGGAAAATTTAGTTTATTCAGTGATCCACCAGCTGCCACAAATGTTGCAATACCACTGTAGATGCACAGTAACATTTAGGTCATTCTGCCCCTGCTATCTACACATTGTCACTTTCCATTGAAACTAAATACCAAAAGCGAGGTTCATAGAGGCCTTCAGTATAGTTTAGTAGTGACAGTTTATTACTTTTTGCTTTTGGAAAGAAGAAAATATACATAGTTCACAGAGCTCTGCCTTCCAAAGGCACATGGAGAATGGGAGTTAGCCTGTGGCATTACCCTGGGAACTTTAGTGATAGTCACCTACAATTTAAAATTATGTAAAATTAGTGTCAGAAATGTAGCTCTGTAAAACTTACTTCCACGTAGAGAAAAAAAAATAATGAATCTATATTTTATTAAAACCTTCCTGAAAAACACCAGAAGAAAAAAAGCACAGGAAAATCAGCTCCTGATTCCATGAAGCTCTCTAAACAGGTCTTGAGATAAGGTAATGTTTTTACGAAGCAGGTGTTTCTAAAATGGACTATCTGATTATTATACATTTGGATAATTACATGTTAGTCCTTTCCATTCATTAGACACAGTATAGATGCTGTGTTTTCAGATTTATAGAATATGTGTTTACCAATTGCTTAACGCAATATTTTTGAAAGTCATTCAATAAAATCATTAGAAAGATATCTGTGCAAAATCATGTTTATATCATCAGAGAAACAAGGTGTGAAGATAAGTTTTTCAAACGTCAAATGCACATACAAGAAGGAGGTGGAATTACAATCAACCTAGCTGTTGTTTGTTCTATTCTGTTTCATTATTGTGCAAACAAATACAAAAACCTTTTCTAGCTTCATTAAGACTGTAATTTCCTAGGAAGCAAGTACATGCACGAAGAGCTAGTTCACTTTCAACTGTTCTGCTTCTCTAATGAACTAAGGATTATTTCCATCCTCTCATTTTTATTCTACTCCACTTTGGCCCCAATTGTTCCTTTTCCTTAAGACTACCAGTTCAACAATGCTTTCCCCTATACTTTATCTACTAACAGCCAGCATAACAGCCAGCAGACTTTAGTAAGTTGGCAGAAATCCAAGTATTGTCTTCACAGTTTAGACTTGGGTAGGAATTTAACACAGAACAAATGCACCAGGATTTAGAAGAGTCCATGTGCATGCTCATATTCTGAGGATACATGATGAAGAGCTTCAGATGGAGAAATGAGAGAAAACTTCTTGCTATTTGCATGTATGCTTCCAAAAGACTTCATCCTCTGGCTCACATAAAGTTTGACATTAAAACATTAAACTAATTCCATGTGCTTTACGAACCACATGAGAATATTATTTTTACTCTTTTTTAAATCTAAGTCTGCTTTTGATCTCAAACAGCTAGAATGTGTGATTATCTACTGTAGTCAATAGAATTAACAGCAAATTATTGCAGGTTGTTTCTAAAAACTCAAATTGCCTCCTCAAAAGGAAAAAAATATCACACACTGGTTTGAATGTATGCTGATTCTGTAAAGGCAACTCCAAAAAAGGGTTCCAAACACATTTTGAGCAGTTGTAATATTACAAGAAAACTACATAACTTTCCATGATAACTGTACTAAATGACAATATTCATTCCGTATGTCTACTTCCAGGCTTGTTAGTTCAGTCCTTTGGAGCACATTTATATGTCCTGTAAACACACAGGAACCTCTCTCTTTCCAAGAGCAGATTCGTACATTGAAATCAAATAGAGGAATATTCCAAAACCCTACATTTGAAACATCCAGGAATATGCAAGGATTCTTTCTTCTGGCTTTTCATCTTGACTTCCATTCTAAAATTCATAGTTCTAGGTTTCTTCTTACCATTCCTCAGAAAAGTCTTTAGAGCTACGAGTGGCCCCTTTCCAGTGAAGTCCAAGTACTACACAGTACTTGGTTGTGTGCACAGGCTTAGGAGCCAGAATGTCTAGGTTCAGGCCTTTATTTTACCACTTATAAGCTGTCCCTTCTTGGACAAGGCACTGATCTCTCTTTGCCTCTGCTTATTCCTCTATAAAATGGGACTTCTTACAGGATTTTTCTCACAAAGTTGTTGCAAATCATCAAAGTGAAGTGCTTAGCACACTGCCTTGCACACTGCAAGTACTCAGTACATGTCAACTGTTCTTACGTCCGATGGCCTCTTTATGATTCTCATTCTCAGACCTTCGATGAGTCTAACAATTGCCAAGTTATTTCTTGAACTCCTTTTTGTTTCTTTGGCTCAGTGCTCTCCTGGTTCTCTTGCTGTGTCTCTTTGTTTCTCTTCTTCCCTAAGCCTATTCATCAACACACTCCATCCCCATCTCCAAGTTCAGGTCTATCTCCATTATTCTTCTCTCTTTTGTCATGACCCTGAAAAGTGTCATCCATTCATATGATTCACTGTGTTTAATACAAGAGCATTTAACAAGATTTAAAATGTGCATTCTGAGGCAAGATGGCAAGAGAAAGTGATTCCACACAGTTTTTTTGTTAGCAGTAACTATGGCAATATACGACTAGCTTGTGTTGTCATTGCCAAAACAGGCACTGATCTCACTTCAATAATCTGATAACAAATGCTAACATACTGTACCACTGAGCTAAGACAGTGATTAAGTTCTACTAGTTGCTCAAGGTCCAAGCAGAGAGAAGGCAAAGGGTCGGAGTAGGAGGCAATAAGAAAACCACAAATGTGAACTTACCAAAAAAAATGAGAGGAAGAAAAATTAAAGAAACTTGAGGTTAAAAAAAAAAAATAGATACAATCTTTGACAGAGAAAGCAGCAGGAGGTGGTAAACTTGAATGCTCCCAAGGGCTAATACATAAGCTAAATGAATGAACTTGAGCAAGATGTGACAATAGGCAGTGGTGGGGACTACGACAAACTAGAAGATGTATTTAAAGGTATTCCTATTCAGCTTTTAAAAAGTAGACATCACAGGCCAAATAAGCCAAGTCTCTACTTTTTTATCCTCTGGGTGTAGGGAAACAATGGTAATGGCAATGGTAAAATATATCATTGCTACCTGTCCATTGGGGATTAGGCTGGCTAGCCAAGAATTTTTTTTAAACAAATTTATCTTAATGGCAAAAAGCTGCAAGTAAGACAAATTTGCTTTATAATCTTATTACACTGTTACATGACTGTTAGAATTCATAATTCAAGCATGCATCTGCTGTTTTTCTCCATCACAAACCAAAATACTATGTTCATGGATGATTAAGATTGACTTATTGGCTTAATGTGATACAAATCCTGCCAGTATGACCCCCAAAGGTGTATTTCACACTCACAGTGGGTCTCCGAGGTAGTTACTAATGTATAAAAGTTCCAAGATCTCCCAGGGACAAAGATCTTTATCCTGAGAAGTACTTGTAACTGATATTCTAAATGTTCGCTTACATGTGTGTTACATCACAAAAACCTCACAATAAGAGGTTTTTGCTTTTGTTTTTATTGTCACTTAGTTTTGATCAAAACATTCCTCCTTTTTGCATCCCTGTTGACTGAAAAATGACAGTCTTGTGGACCTGAAAGATCATTCTTCTGAAAGATGGGACCACATTCAATTAGGTATCCACATTGTGATCAGCTCTGTTTAGCATGAAACCAATGAAACCAATATCCAGGACTGGTGGCAAACAGCAATTATTTCCAGGAGATACTTGTTCATATCCAATCATTATAGCTCCAGATGTTCTGATGCTATTAAATGAATCCAGTTCATCATCTATGGGTCATGTACTGTGCATCACACAGTAAGGCTAGAATTAAGATGATGAAACTGTAGTTTCTCCTGAAAACTTATGCTCTAGTGAACTGTTTTGATGCAATGTGGCAAATGCTATAAAAAGAGATGTGGAGACAGTACCAAGGGAAAATGTAGATGAAGGGAGAAAGGAAAGTAGTAAAGGCCTCCCGGATGTTCATTTTGAAAAATAAAACATCACATCCCAATTAAAACAGAATACAACCAACCTAGGTACTTATCCAGTAATAAGGACCACGATAAGGATAGCAACCCACCATCAGAAGTCACACTGAATACTTCCCCACACTTCAGGATGGATCTGTCCCGACTCGGTGCCAGATTTTTATTCATCACTCTTGAAATCACAAACATACATGTAAGTAAGAGGATTTACTGCCTCTAATTCTTCAAAGAGGTAAACAGATGACTTTCATAAGAGCAGCAAACAGTGAAGACTCAACAAACGGAAATAGAATTCTGGAATCAAAAAGACTCCCCTCTCCCATGTGCTGTGGGAAATGACGCCCATGTTTTCCTTCTCCCATTGAAGGTCTGGGACTGTGCCCATGCGTAAAACAGGCAGTGGGTAGAAGGCACTACCCTTCTACTACTAACGGGCAAGCCTGCCTTCTGCTCCCCAGTCTCCACTTCCACAAATGCCTGAAAATCTGCCACTGAGGGATGAATTTGATTTTGAAAATCACCACTGGGAAAATTCTGTGGCGCCAACAGATATTTACACCTTAGTGCAGATTTCAGGACAGCCTTTTTTCCTGAAGGGGAGCAGCTGAAGGCACCCCAAAACTTGGAGAAATCTCTGAGTAACATGCCAGTTTTGATTAGTAGCTTAGTAATTGAACCCATTCAGGACATTTCTTAATCTTGGGCAAAGATCAAATCTTTGAAGAAATCACTGGGGAATGGTTCAATATCGCGCCCTTTATTTTAGACTGTGTTATCATCAATATCTGAACTATGAGCATCTTTGCAGCAAATCTTTAACCACTTTGTTAAAATGGTTACAGGTAAAATGTTACAGGTAAAATGCCCTGTAACTTCATCTTATTACTGATTTTTCTAAAACAAATTAAGCCCAGCATTATCAACTGAGAAATTATTTTCACATACCACTCTTCAAGCCACACATTAACAATTTTAATCTCCTACAACTTCATTGATTAAGTAGTAAGCCACAGAATAATACTGCCTAGTAGAAATAGTTTTTAGTACTCTGGACCATTATAATTATTAGCAAATAAAAATACATCTGTGCAAGTTGTAAAGAGAAGCAGTTTAAGGAAAGACTGTTAAAGAATATCAACATGCAATGTAAAGGTCTATTATGCATCACACATCAATACCATGCAGTGGTCCTATTAATAGAGATACAATGTAATTTACTTAGCAATCAAAGTAATCGACCTGGAGTTTCTTGCTCAAATAGGTATTACTGCATTATTAGCAAATAACTGAATTTAGATAAATTATAAAAATAGACAGAAAATAAACAATTTCTCACAAACTACTCTCTGCTCTTTGTTTTCCTCTATTATATGTTTTAAATGACATATTCAACATCTGCTACTGAATCTTTACTTTCCATCTTAGAATAAGAAGATGTCTATACAACTTGGCTAAAAGTGATTATTGCAGTTTAAAAGTTCATGCAAATTTTCAATTACAGTTTTGTGTAACATAAACCTTCTAAACTTTCATTATAAAACTAGGGATGATGAGAAAAAAACCTATAAATGTAGAGACATGATGATTAATGAGACCAAAATTCAGGGAAAAAAAACTTAAGAATATTGCATATCCACATATATCTCAATATCGTATTTGCATTTTTAGGTAGGCAAATCAGGTAGAATGTTTCTTTTAATTAAGAGCAGCAGTAAACATTAGACTTGAAGAGAAAAACACACATTCAAATTAAAGGTTTCTTATGTATGTGGGCTTGGGGACATCCTTGGACCTCTTTGTGCCTTGATCTTCTCACATGCAAAATTAACGATGATTCTACACAATGTAGTAGGCTGCAATGAGTACTGAATAAACCATCTACACAAAGCAGCTTCTCAGTAGACACTAAATATATCTATGGTGAGTGCTGAATGCTGAGCTTGTACACCTCTACAGTCCCCAACAGGTCCAACAGATTTTCAGGTGTGTGTTTCATACTGAATTTCTCCCTTTCCATACATATAGTTGGTTTGAAACCACTTCTCTGATTCACTGGCATGATAAAGAGCTTAATCCTTACCCTTCCAGAAGAAAGTTCTCCCCTTTTTATCCTGATGCCAGCTGGTAATTATGTATATGCTTATAACTGAGTACCACCAAATTAGCAAATAACTGAATTTAGGTAAACTTGCACTGACAAACATTGCTGAATATCATGCGTAGATTCAGGGCCACTGTCTTGTCATCCTAGGGACCTTCCCAATGACAATTCAGAAATTCCCTCAAAGCTCAGCAACATTCAGGAAGTAGCCATGCAGACCCAGCGTCTGTGCAAATTAATAACAGCTTTAGGTACCAGCATGTCTTTATGCAAATGATTTTAAAAACCATTACCTCTTTCACACTGGGGTCCAGTAAATCCGTAAGTGCAGGCACATCGATTCGGGGCCACACACCTTCCTCCATTGAGACAGCCACTTTCACAAACAGCTGTAAAATAAGGAGAGAGCTGAGACGCTTCACCTGAAAATACATGCTAATGAAGTGACACTTGTGGTCCCCTGGAAGGACAACAATAAAATATCTAAAGTCACGCCGGTGTTTATTCGTTTATTTTGAATGGTCACTGTACAGTTACAGATACTCAGATGTTCCTCAGTCACCTCTTAGGTAAAGCTGCCTGGAATAGATGAGTTTGTATCTATGTTAATGCTGATGGTCTCATTCCATGGAGCATCTGAGCAATGCTTTCAGTTCAACCTCGCAAACAGTGGTTTCTAAGAGATGTCACTGGACGGGAACTGCGTGTTAGCAAAGACTCTTTTGTTTATGATTCATGTTTAATTTCAACAGGGCTCCCACGAGGGGAGATAGTCCCTCTGATGTCACCCTTACAGAAATGTAGCATGTTCAACTGCACAATTAACTGCAAACAACAAAATACTAATCATGATCTTCAGTAATTTAAGTACCATCATGAAAATCCAATTGAGAGTTATAACAGAACCTGTGGAAACTATTGGTGCAGTAAGTCTAGAGATGCTTCAGGGCAGGATATTTTGCTTGTTAGAAAAGACACTAAAATAAGAATTGAAAGTTCACGAGCTGAACAACTCCTCTTTGTACAATTTCCTGTAACTCGTGCATGCATGGGCTCTTTCTAGGCATCTTCATCGTGGGTGGCAGGCTCTTCTCTGTCAAATATGCCAGTCACAACCACTCTTCAAAGCCCAGCTGAAATCTCACTGCTCCATGAGTCTCCCCCAAAACCTCCATTCAAATTCCTTGCTCCTTAAATATTTTCTATACATTTTTCCATACCTTACCCCTGTAGCAGTCATGAAGTTGAGCCACTCATACTTCCCCTCAAGAGAATCTCCTGTAAGGAGTTTAGCTGGCAGACCACTTCCAGCTGCTGTGCCTTCGTATCTGCTGCAGCGTTCCTGTCAAGGACATGCTCACAGCCAATGACTGAACACAGCATTAGGATGCTAAAGCCTGGCCGTTTCCACCCATCATGGAACTCTTCGATGGGCACTTTTTGCCCTGGCCTCTCCATCAGCCTGGCAAAGGCTTTTTTGGAGCTGCACCACAGGCTGAAGTTCCTTCTATGCAGTTGTCCTTCCTTCCCTCCCCCCTTGCACAGGATCAGACAGGCATCATGGTCTGAACACCATTCCCTCCTACTTCTGCTTCCTCTCTCCTTTATTCTTCACAGGCCTTTTCCCCAGTAAATCTCTTTTGTGTCTAATTCTGTCTTGATATTTTCTTGGCATAAAAGGACTCGAACTGACACAACCCTTTTTAACCAAAAATTATGGCAGGAGGCCATTGCTCATCATATAATCAGAGAGGTTTATGTAAGTCCATTGTCTTCTTTGCCTCTTGATTTATAGTCAGGGAGAATGAAGAGCTTCTAAACAGAAAACAAAGTTTGAGCTTGCCTAAGCCAACCCTCCCAGATTACAGATGAGGAAGCTGAAGTTTAGGAAAAATGTTCTAATTCTGCCAGTGTTAATTAAGCACTTGTGTGTTGGGCATTGGGCTAAACTCCCTCAGGGAGCACCAAGCGGAGCAGGAGAGATGCCCAGCAGCCCCTCCTGATTCTCCTGGAATGCCACTGGATCCAGCCCCATCTCGCCATCTCCACAGCCACAGCCTTAAGGAGGACTTGTCTTCCTGCTCCTGTTTTGGCCTCCTCCAGCTGTGCGTCCACACTGTGATCTTTCTCACTGTAAACCTTCATAAGTGAAGGGTAATAAGGTTGGTATTTCACAGCAGTAAACATATGGGCTACGGAGTCACACTGTTTGGGTTCCAACCCCAACTCTGCCTATTACCACCTATATACCCTTAGAGGAACTACTGGGGACCCTGTGTTCCAGTTCCCTCATCTGCTAGAGGGTAACATTTATGGCCTCTAACACAAAGATTGTTGTCATATTAAATGAGTTAACACACATAGAGTTCTAAAATGTGCCTAGCACACAGTAAGCACAGAGTAACTCAAAAGATGTATGCTGTTGATGTTGTTGGTGTTGTTTATTGTTGTGGTCTCACTCCTCTTTCCTGGCCCTACTTTGGAAGAAAACATAGTATGTATAAAGACATCAAAACCTGGCCCATGACATCCTATCTGACCTTACTTCCTTTCCCATCACTCTCCTCTGCATTTTAGCTCTAGCAACACCAAAGCCCTTGCTATGTCCCACATCCCTTGCTGTGTCTTGTGGCGGTGCTTTGGTCATGCTCTACCATCTGCCCAAAAGGTCCACTCCCCATCACCTGACAGGTAAACACTTACCCATCCCTCAAGACTCAGCCCAAGGATCACTCACACTGGGGAGCCTGTCCTACCTCTCCTCTCTCCAGGTTGCGCTACACAAAACTCAACCAATATTCTTCTCCCACTGCAATGAGTGGATGGCGATATGGTTTGGCTGTGTCACCACCCAAATCTCATCTTGAATTCTCATGTGTTGTGGGAGGTGGGAAGTAACTGAATCATGGGGGCAGGTCTCTTTCCCACGCTGTTCCCATGACAGTAAGTTTCACAAGATCTGACGGTTATTATAACGGGGAGTTTTCCCACAGAAGCTCTTTTTTGCCTGCTGCCATCCAGGTAAGATGTGACTTGTTGCTCCCTGCCTTCCACCATGATTATGAAGCCTCCCCAGCCATGGCGAACTGTAAGTCTAATAAACCTCTTTCTTTTGTAAATTGCCCAGTCTTGGGTATGTCTTTATCAGCAGCATGAAAACAGACTAACACAGATGGTCACTAGGGCATTCTCTACATTTTTGTTTATTTATAATAACATTATTAATCCTAAACAAATACATACACAAAAGCAAAAATTAGAAACACCCTGAATAAGGCTCACCATTAAGGATTCATTAAACAGTCAAACGTCCATGTAATGGAGTACTAGGCAACCATTAAAATGTATTTTAAAATGTGTAATAACATGAGTATACTTTGAATAAAATATTAAGTGAAAAAGTGGCATAAAATCTATACATACAGTAAGAATTAATGTACCAAATATGCATTACAAGTCTAGAAGATAGTATCTAGAATGATAGAATCATGAATAATTTTACTTTTTGTGTTTTTAAACTTTTCCAAATTTTCTGTAGGGTATATATGTTCATCTTAAAGTAATTTTAAAAAAGCTTTTTAAAAAGAATGTTCATCTTCTGCAAAGCACAGGGACTAGTAGAAAGTAGACACAGTAAGTGGTGTGTACAAACGAACCTTCAAACTGAACACCATGTGATAAGTACTTCATTAGCAGCATCTAGATTGGGAAATGAGAGGGATGCAGATACCACTAATCAAGAGAAAGGACATGTTTAGAGAGAATGACGAGGCTGAGTGTTAGAATATTTTATTTGAGATGCTTCCTGAAAATCCAAGTGCTGAAGTTCAGCAAGTAAGTGGAAGATATGCGTCTGGAATGAACAAGAATTCTGCTCCTTTGGTGGTGACTAGAAATCAAGGAGATCAGGCAAGCAGGGTGGTGAAGGTAAATGAGAGGAAAATGAATCAAACAACCTGTAACCAACCAAGGTTCCATTTGGAAATTTGGTGGTAAGTGTTTTGAGTAAGTGATCTGTTCATCTATAAAGGTCACTGGACACTTGTAAAAATGCTGTGTCCCAGGTAATCAAAGAAAATCTATCAGCACTTATCTCTTTATTTTACTTGTCTACAAACAGGTTAAAACCTAGAATACTTATAACTACGGTGTACTTACGTTGTCCACAGTGAGTCCCTATGTATCCTTTCTGGCACAGACAGTGATCGTCACTGCAGCTACCTCCATTCATACAGCGAATATTGCAGTGTTGTACTTGAAAAAAAAGAAGAAGAATTCACTTTTGCAACTTAAATGCATAGATTGCAACAGCTCGCAGGAGTTGATTTGTAGTTATTTGAAGAGAAAATCACATAGTTTATCAGGATTCATCTATTTTTACCCGATAATTACCTAATTGAGAATGCTAAACATATCATTATTTGTGTGAGTAAAATCACTTACCGGCTAGGCACGGTGGCTCATGCCTGTAATCACAACACTTTGGAAGGCGAAGGCGGGCTGATCACCTGTGGTCAGGAGTTTGAGACCAGCCTGGCCAACATGGTGAAACCCTATCCCTACTAAAAATACAAAAATTAGCTGGGGTAATGGTACATGCCTGTAATCCCAGCCACTCAAAAGGTTGAGGCAAGAGAACTGCTTGAACCTGTGAGGCGGAGATTGCAGTGAGCCGAGATTGCACCCTTGCATTCCAGCCTGAGTGACAGAGTGAGACTCCGTCGTGAAAAAAACAAAAAAAATCATTTACCATGCAATGCAATTGTTTCTTTGGCATTCACTTTAATAGTGCTAAATGACGTCCTTAATTTAACAGAACTTACAACTCAATGCCATTTCTGTAATTTATACCAACGAGAAAGTATTGCCTTGAGTAACCATATGAGACAAGATTATGATGGCAATAATTTTCCCGTGAAAAGATTTAGAATCCCAGGTAGGTGGCGCAGGGGAACAGTTAAGAGTAGCAAATTCCAGCATATAAACAGAACCAAAGACAAAAACCACATGATTATCTCAATAGATGCAGAAAAGGCTTTTGACAAAATTCAACAGCCCTTCATGCTAAAAACTCTCAATAAATTCAGTATTGATGGAACGTATCTCAAAATAATAAGAGCTATTTATGACAAACCCACAGCCAATATCATATGGAATGGGCAAAAACTGGAAGCATTCCCCTTGAAAACTGGCACAAGACAGGGATGCCCTCTCTCACCACTCCTATTCAACATAGTGTTGGAAGTTCTGGCTCGGGCAATCAGGCAAGAGAAAGAAATCAAGGGTATTCAGTTAAGAAAAGAAGAAGTCAAATTGTCCCTGTTTGCAGATGACATGATTGCATATTTAGAAAACCCCATTGTCTCAGCCCAAAATTTCCTTAAGCTGATAAGAAACTTCAGCAAAGTCTCAGGATACAAAATCAATGTGCAAAAATCACAAGCATTCTTATACACCAGTAACACACAAACAGAGAGCCAAATCATGAATGAACTCCCATTCACAATTGCTTCAAAGAGAATAAAATACCTAGGAATCCAACTTACAAGGGATGTAAAGGACCTCTTCAAGGAGAACTACAAACCACTGCTCAGTGAAATAAAAGAGGACACAAACAAATGGAAGAATATACCATGCTCATGGATAGGAAGAATCAATATTGTGAAAATGACCATATTGCCCAAGGTAATTTACAGATTCAATGCCATCCCCATTAAGCTACCAACGACTTTCTTCACAGAATTGGAAAAAACTGCTTTAAAGTTCATATGGGACCAAAAAGACCCCACATTGCCAAGACAATCCTAAGCCAAAAGAACAAAGCTGGAGGCATCATGCTACCTGACTTCAAACTATACTACAAGGCTACAGTAACCAAAACAGCATGGTACTGGTACCAAAACAGAGATATAGACCAATGGAACAGAACAGAGCCCTCAGAAATAATACCACACATCTATAGCCATCTGATCTCTGATAAAGCTGACAAAAACAAGAAATGGGGAAAGGATTCCCTATTTAATAAATGGTGCTGGGAAAATTGGCTAGCCATAAGTAGAAAGCTGAAACTGGATCCTTTCCTTACTCCTTATACGAAAATTAATTCAAGATGGATTAGAGACTTACACGTTAGACCTAAAACCATAAAAATCTTAGAAGAAAACCTAGGTAATACCATTCAGGATATAGGCATGGGCTAGGACTTCATGTCTAAAATACCAAAAGCAATGGCAACAAAAGCCAAAATTGACAAATGGGATCTAACTAAACTAAAGAGCTTCTGCACAGCAAAAGAAACTACCATCAGAGTGAACAGGCAACCTACAGAATGGGAAAAAATTTTTGCAATCTACTTATCTGACAAAGGGCTAATATCCAGAACCTACAAAGAACTCAAACAAATTTACAAGAAAAAAGCAAACAACCCCATCAAAAAGTGGGCAAATGAACAGACATTTCTCAAAAGAAGACATTCATACAGCCAACAGACACATGAAAAAATGCTCATCATCACTTGCCATCAGAGAAATGCAAATCAAAACCACACTGAGATACCATCTCACACCAGTTAGAATGGCAATCGTTAAAAAATCAGGAAACAACAGGTGCTGGAGAGGATGTGGAGAAATAGGAACACTTTTACACTGCTGGTGGGACTGTAAACTAGTTCAACCATTGTGGAAAACAGTGTGGCGATTCCTCAAGGATCTAGAACTAGAAATACCATTTGACCCAGCCATCTCATTACTGGGGATATACCCAAAGGATTATAAGTCATGCTGCTATAAAGACACATGCACATGTATGTTTATTGCAGCACTATTCACAAGAGCAAAGACTTGGAATCAACCCAAATGTCCATCAGCAACAGACTGGATTAAGAAAATGTGGCACATATACACCATGGAATACTATGCAGCCATAAAAAAGGATGAGTTCATGTCCTTTGTAGGGACATGGATGCAGCTGGAAACCATTATTCTCAGCAAACTATCGCAAGAACAGAAAACCAAATACCACATGTTCTCACTCATACGTGGGAATTGAACAATGAGATCACTTGGACACAGGAAGGGGATCATCACACACCGGGTCCTATTGTGGGGAGGGGTAGAGGGGAGGGATAGTATTAGGAGATATACCTAATGTAAATGACGAGTTAGTGGGTGCAGCACACCAACATGGCACATGTATACATATGTAACAAACCTGCACATTGTGCACACGTACCCTAGAACTTAAAGTATAATTTAAAAAAGAAAGAAAGAAAAAAAAAAGAGTAGCAAATTCCACAGAATTTTGTTAAAAGAAATTTTAGAGGCAGAATAGAGAAACAAGAAAATGCCGACAAAGGCATTTAATAACAAGACTGCCTGATGACAGGGACAGCTGGATTTGCCTGAGAAAGAGCTGCTTGTTTAAACTGTAACCTCAAACTAAGTAAGATACTCATTTTCACCTACAGAAGTGTACATTTGAGGGCCCAGAGCAGAAAGACCATGGACTGACAGCCTTAGACCCTAGACAATGAGACACTCAGAGAGGCTGGAGTAAAAGACAGCCACGGGCTCATAGTGAGCAATGACAACAGCGCAGGCAAGTGCTCTCATTTCTCCAGTGTTCATGCTGTCTCTAGGTCAGTAATTTAGGAATGCTAATAGCACTTTCAAAATCCTAGGCTATTTCCTATTGCAAAGCTTGATTGAATTAACCACTAATCCTTGTTGATACCTGCTTACACACGGAGGCCAGGGTTGGGCTTTGGAGTTTGGCTTATTCTGTCTGGTCTTTCAAGTTGTGGGAGTAAATTCTCAGAGAAAAAGTTTCAATAATTTTAGCTAAGGAGAAGAGAATATCTTCTTTCTACACAAAAGCAGAAATCTGCTGTTTATGCTCACTCTTTCTGAAGCACAGGGGCCAAATCCTCTCTCCAGAGCAAACAGAAGATTCCTCCCAACAGCCACCCTGTCCATTACCCCTTATTAGGAATCCTCAGCCATGGTATTGAAGTGCTACTTGACTTCAGGAGAAAGGAACAATTTTTATAAGGAGCTACACAAATCTCAGCCTGACAACAGGGAAGGAAAGTGCAGAACCCAATATCTTCTATGCCCTTTTACAGCACAAAGAAGTTAAGTCAAGTTGAAAGTTAAATGCCTTTTCAAGAACATGCCACACACTGAAACAACAGCAAAGGCCTGTTTCTACTGAACTAGAGCCACCTCCATCTCTCAGCATTCACGGCCCCCTCAGCATAGCCTCAGGTGTCTTTCGGGGCTCCTTGGCACATGCCTACTATGTCCTATGACTCCATCTCCTGATCTACTTATCAGTCATTCATTCACTCACAAACATTTCTGACTGCCTACTATGTGTCATGCAAAAAACCCGGCACTTGCCTTGTCCTAGTCCCTCTGTAGAACCCCCTCCCTTACCTGCCTCTGTGTCTCCTTGCCCCTAACCCCTAAACCCCAACACAACATACACACAGTTCTCCCCCAAAACCTGAAATCCTATCTATCTCCAAAATCCATTTCAAATATTGCTTCTTTCCATTGACCTTTTCTGATACCTCTCAAACCAAATGTGAGCCCTTTCTCCTTTCCAATTATGTTTCTCTTTTGAAGCATATATTATATAATCCAGCCTATTTTTACTTATTTTGCCACACCCCATTTGTTTAAAAACTTCTTAGGAGTGGGGAGTGTCATGAGCATTAATTATGCAATATTCCCTTACATGCCTAGAGTAGCACCTTGCTTATAAGTAAGTGCTGTATAAAACTGTGCTAAATTAATTTTTATTTAACTAACTCATGCTGCCTGATGATGACATCAAAAGCTATGCCCAAAGACCAAACTGAGACTTAGAAGTTGTCCATTGTGTCCGAAGCACTTATACAGCCCTACTAAGTAGGTTGCTATTAAAAATATTTTTATCTTTGTTTCCCCATGTATGAAAGCAGAAATAACTCCTTTGTTGCAGTAATGAAATCAAGCAACCCCGGAAAGTGATTAAAACAGTTATTTTAGGCTCTTATGATTCCATTAAAACGTCTCAGCCAAAATGCTTTTTTAACTAAAAAGCCGTCTATAAGTATACAAAGAAAAAATGATTTAGTGAAAACTTTGAATAATATTCTAAGTAGGTCAGGAAAAGGTGTATAGTTGCTTTAAAATTTGAAGTTAAACTTAGCTTCATCCTATCTTAGAAAAACAGTGAGGATTGGGAAAAGCACAGGAAATGATGTCATCTGTCAAGCAGCATAGGAACTCAGCCTTCAAACTGATTTCAATTAAAGCAGTTCATGCCAAGAGCTAATTTCCATTCCCACATGAGCGACAAAGCCATTTAACTACTTTGAGATTAAAAAGCTAACAGTAGTTTCAATAGTGACTTTACATTATTTGTTCAAGTTGAAAATCAGAACGAATTCTTCTTTCTGGCAAGAATGATAAGTTTACATTTAAATGCAATAGAATAAAAACCTCCCTGATATATATTTTTTATTCTGTCTTTCAGGCAAACCTTTTCCAGCATAAAATATTCTTTCTTCTTTAAAAAATAAAAGCACTCATTCAGACTTGTGAAACAAGAAGACACCAAGGAACCCTATGCATGAATCCTTGGGGGAAGCCAGGAGGAGGCAGGCTCAGCACAGAGAATAGGCTCCGAATCACCTGCTTTGCCACCGGGTTTACCATGGGAAACTTTTTACTCATTGTGAATCTTAGATCTTTAGGGGGAAAAAGCATTCCGATAAAGGTGCTCAGGATTTCTGAGGGGAAGTGAAGGAACTAGATGTGCAGTTTCACTGTACACACAGGAAACAGTTTACAGAGAATATATACCCAAATTGGTTTTATTTTGGATTGAGTCCTGCCATTGATGCATATTCTAAATTTACGCTGATTTGAACAAGAATTCCCGATGTATCATAATTGGGAGACCAAATTCTATGTCTCTTTAAAAAGCCAACTGAAAACTAGGGGTTCCTCCTACACCCATAATGATGCTATTTCTTTACTGGATGCACTAAGTACCCCAAGTCAGAAGATATCCCTAAACTCAATCTGTGTTAAGATTTTACTAGAAATTGAAAATACTAGGGGAAACAGAGTGCACTGATCCCGCCATATGCAGTGAACCCTGAGAGGCCTAGAGCCCCAGTGAGGATCTGCCCTTGAAGACGAGCAGACAGCCATAAAAGGTTTCATGTAAGGCTCAATATCTCAGAGCTAACAGAAAATGTTGCCATTTCCCCATATCCATAAAAGATCCCAAATTAATTTTGTGTTCATATCAGATGTCAGTCATTTCAGTCATTCAACAGTGACTTACTGAACGTCTTTCATTTGCCAGCATTGGCCAGAAAGAACAGAAGACATTTTCTCTAATTACAGCCCAGTACAGATTAGTTCTTCAATGATTCATCAGAAGAGAGCAATGTGAGCACGCTATGGGAATGCGAGAGAGGCAGGGCTGGCACTTGGATCTAAATACCTCAGGTAATGATTTTCTTTGGGATGCATTAGGGTTGGAACGATTCTAAAGACCTGCCATCATCTTGGCAGGCACAACTGGCAGAAAGAACACTGGGAGCAATTTGCACATAAGCATTTGTAGGATGAACATGTGATTTTAATTTAGGTACTAGGAAAAGCACAGACAGACAAATTAAACAGCCAGACTAACTTCTGGACTCTACACCTGAGACAACAGTCCACAGGGACAATCAGAGTCACTGCAGGATAAAAACAATTTTCATTTAGAGAGATAACAGCAATGGCATTTCCCTTAAGTGAATGGATGTCTGGGGATGCCTAAAGACACAGCTTGGAAGAGAAACTTCACTAGCATTCTCAAACAAACAAACAAACAAACATCTAGCCAAGCTGGAAAAGCTGCAGAGAAGAACAAGTTAAATGACAGCAGTGATAAAGGTGCTTCCATAAAGGGCGGTCTAGAAAAAAAGAGTTCAACCATTTCTAAGGACAAGTCTGAGGAGATTCCATGCATGTTTCTCCTCCCAGTCCATATAAATCCCACAATTCCCGGAAAGCTTTTTCAAGGACGACTTCTTCCAGACTAGCTGCAGCAGCACCTTCCCTTCCTCTGCATGTCCCCACACTTTCAGGATTTGGTTGTACCGCACTCCCTCAAACTTGCTAACACACTGGTCTAGAATTGTTCTGCTGGCCTTCTTACACCCTTAGAGCTCAGATTTGCATTGGGATTACAAATGCCCCAAACTCTTGCTCCCAGCTGATTAAAGCCCCTTCCTTCCTAAAACCGGTGTCCGAGAGGTTTTGTCTGTGACCGGTTCTGCTAACATTCTCATTGAACTGAAGTCAATTAAATGAGAAAATGTGATCAAAGTATAAGGGGTTGGAAAAGTGTAAGGGGCCCCAAATTGATATACAGGTTTGATGCAATTCCTATCAAAATCCTAAAAGGTTTTGTAAATATAGACAAGATTAATCTACAGTTTTTACAGAAAAGAACTAGAATAGCTAAAACAAAAAAGGATATAGTGGGAAAAATCTGTCTACCCATCCTGGGTGACAGAGCAAGACCCTGTCTCAAAGAATAAGTAAATAAAAATAAAACTATGAAACTAGTAGAAAAAAGTTGGAGAAAATCTTCAGAATCTAGGAGTAGACAAAGCATTCCTAGACTCATCAATGAAAGCATGATCCAGTAAAGGGAAAACTGATAAGTTAGACTTAGTCAAATTTGAAAACACTTGCTCTATGAAAGATCCCATTAAAAATGTTAGAAAGCAAGCTACAGAGTGTGATAAAATGTCTGCAAATCACATTATCTGACAAACAGCTAGTATTTAGAATAGATAAAGAATTCTCAAAACTCAATAATGAAGTAATAAACAACTCAATTAGCATCTGGACAAAAGAGGCCAGGCACAGTGGCTCATGCCTGTAATACCAACACTTTGGGAGGCTAAGGCATGCAGATTGCTTGAGCTCAGGAGTTCAAGACCAGCCTGGGCAACATGGAAAAACTCTGTCTCTACCAAAAATACAAAAAACTTAGTGGGGCATGGTGGTGCGCCCCTGTGGTTCCAGCTACTCAGGAGGCTGAAGTGGGAGCATAACTTGAGCCTGGGAGACGGAGGTTGCAGTGAGCCGAGATTGTGCCACTGTACTCCAACCTAGGTGACAGAGTAAGACCCCGTCTAAATATTTTTTTAAATTAAAAATAAGAAGCTAGACAAAAGACATAAAGAGACTTTTCACTGAAAAAGATATACAGGTGGCAATAAGCACATAAAAAGATGTTTGACATCATTATCCAGTAGGGGAACGCAAATTGAAACCACAGTAAGAGATGATGACACAGCAATCAGAATAGCTAAAATTAAAAATAAAGATAACACAAAAAGCTGGTAAGGATGCAGAGAAACTGGGTCATTCATACACTGCTGGTGAGAATGCAAAATGGTACATACAGCGATTCCAAAAACAGTTTAATAGTTCTTAAAATGCTAAACACGAAACTATCATACAACCTAGAAATTGCATTTCTGAGCATTTATTCCAGAGAACACAGATTGGTGTTCACACCACAACCTTGTACACAAATGTTCATAGCAGCTTAGTTCAAATGATAAAGAGAAAAAAAAACGATGACAATTCAGATGCCCTTCAATAGATGAATGGCCAAACTAACCTGTAGTACATCCGTAGCATGCACTACCACTCAGCAATCAAAAATAACAAACTATTGATACTGCAACAACCTAGATGACTCTCCAGAGAATCCTGATGAGCGAAAAAAGCCACTTCCAAAAGGTTATATACTATGTGATTCCATTTATATAACATTTGTGAAATGATAAAATTATAGAAATGCAAAAGAGATTAGTGGTTGTCAGAATTAAAGAGAGAATTAGGTTGGGAAGAAAACGACAATAAAAGCATAACATGAGCGCTCTTTGTGGTGATGGAAATGTTCTGTATCTTGACTGTATCAATTTTGTGATATCCTGGTTGTGCTGTTGTACTATAGTCCTGCAAGATGTCAACATGGGGAAAACTAAATAAAGAATACCCAGGATATTTCTGAATTATTTCTTACAAATGCCATAGTTGGAATTTTCCTTTCAAAACTCATGTTGAAAATTAATTATCATTGTGATGGTATTAAGAGGTGGAACCTTTAAGATGTGATAAGGTCATGAGGGCTTTGCCCTCATAAAGGGATTTACGCCATTATCTAGGGAGTGGGTTGGTTATGTCGGGAGTTCAGCGCATTTTCTGTCTGTCTCTCATACTTGCTCCCCATGTGATACCTTCCACCATGGGATGGCTCTCAACAGACATTGGTGTCATGCTCTGGGACTTCCCAGCCTCCAGAACCACGAGCCAAATAAACTTTTGTTGTTTATAAGTTATCCAGTCTGTGGTATACTGTTACAGCAGCAGAAAACAGATAAAGACAACTGTTTGCAAATCTACAATTATCTCAAAATATGAAGTTTAATTTTTCGCATTCTTTAAAAAAGTGTAGAGAGTAAAACAGAATTAGAAGATTCCAAAATTACAAAATACAAACTATAGGAATTACAAAATAGAAAATACAAAATCATAAAATATAAACTACAGGAAATAACTTTTATAATGTATCATATATAATTATATATATAATTAGAGAATAACATATGTATACATACAATATGTTTGTGTCTCCACAAAATTTATATGTTGAAACTTAGTCCCTAATGGGAGAGTAGGGAGCAGTGGGGCCTTTGGGAAGGTGATTAAGTCATGCAGGCAGAGCTCTCATGAAAGGATTAGTATCCTTATAAAAAAAGGCCTGAGAGACATGTTTGCCCCCTCTGCCATGTAAGGACACACAGAAAGCACCATCTGGGAGGAACAGGACTTCACCAGACATGTAATCTGCTGGCCTCTTGATCTTGGACTTCCCAGCCTCTAGAACTGTAAAAAAATACATTTTTGTTGTTTATAAATTACCCAGTCTATAGTATTTTGTTATAGCAGCCCAAACTGACTAATATATATATAAAGTTATAGAGTTTATTAATCCCAGTGTTACAAGCTACTATATATTTGTATGTGTGTATACGCATATTAGAAGAATGAGTAAATTCATACATCAGTAAACCATGATAGGTCTTTATGACAATTAGGATTGCTCAAAACCATCTCCAGCCTCAGAGACTGACACAGTAAAGAACAGTCCTAAAGAGGGTTGGAATTAAAGTCTAGAAAAACTACTGTTTTGACCCTGTCTAGCTAATCATTCTTTTTGCCCTGGTGCTGAATGACGAGTGTCAAGAGTTCCACCAACACTAAGGGAAGCCACAGCTTCCTGTTGACCAAGAGAATCACTGGCTGGTACTTTGAACCTTCTGGAAATGCAATCTCTCATTCAGGTCACTAAGAGATCATTTTCTATTCTCAGAGTCACAGGACACTCATGTCAAAAACCACCTGAAAGAACAACACTTCTTTCATTTTGTTCATATTCAAGTGGGAAAACTAAGGCTCTCTGAGGTCCCATGACTTGCCTGGACCTCCTTGATCCCTATCATATAACAAGTACAAAATTTTTCATAGGAAAAATTGGTGCAGTGATCTAAATTGACCCTTTTTAGTAGAACCACATGTAGTGAATGCAAACATTTCACTGAGTAGAACTGTCCTTCTATTAGCAGGAAAGTTAGCAAAGTGATCAGGATGTTCTTTGGAATGGCGCAGCTGTTCCCTAGAACATCACTCCAAAAGATGAGAAATGAATTATGATCATCCCCAGCTACCCTTAATTTAAAATATTTTGCCATCTTTAATTTTGCAAGTCATTTAGACAATATTAGTGCAGAGAGAATCAAAGTCAACAATTTTAAAGATTTCAAGTACCCCCAAAGATCCTGTTGAAACCAGAACCTCCTCCTTACACTAACCTCATCCACAAGCTACTTGGGGAGTTTGTCCAACGTCCAGGTACCATAGATATGACTCAGACTTCCTCAGAAAGCACCACCCACAGTCTTGGATTTTAGTCTCTAGACTAAATCTGGCCTCAGGACCTTACTACTATACTCGTCACATCCCACAGTTAACTTGGACTCTACCAGGACCACGGCTTTTCCGTCTGGTCTTATTAACATCCTAGCTCCACATCTCATGATTTCTACTCAATAGAGAAGTCATTATCAGTTCACACTATCTTTGAAGACTTTCCCAGCTTAATACCCAGTTTTGCTATCTGGCTATATTTCTTCCCCCAGAGGAGTGCAATATTAGCTGGTTCAGGAACCAATCTGAGAGATGGGGTCTAATCCCAACTTTATAACTGCACTTCTTTTCCAACCCTGAGATGCTTATGCCTCAGCGGCAGCCTGGAAGTCACCCTTATAGAGATGGAGATGTTCCGCATGTTCCCAGATGTTCTGCCAGCTGGCTTCTCTGCCTTGTTCTATTTCTCCAGTTCAGGGGCTCTTGCTATGTAGAATGAACCTGCTGTTACTTGGAAGATGCACGTTTCACACCAAGCTGAGATCAAGGAAAACTATGCTACGTTCAGTGCAATAAGCAAGAGTCGCAGCCCATAGGGGAGTTTCTATCCCAATCGTAACTGGCTGTATTTAGTAAAAGGTGGCTGTTATTGTGTAGGCTCCATCAGAAGCAGATTCTGAGACAATAATTGAAATGGAAGTAGTTTGTTCTGAAAGTAATTCTAGGAAACACTCGTAGGAGAGTGTGAAAGTGAGACAAAAAGAGAAGGAAGCTAATAAAGTACATTATCAAATCTATTATCACTGTGAACAGTGAGGGCTCAGTCCACTGGGGAACTTCAGGAGACAGTGCAGAGTGAACCTCATGGTTATCCAAACTGAGAGGCAAGGAAGCTGAGGCACTTATCCAACCACTCTCCATCTGTTGTTGGTTAAAAGTCGCTTCTAGGTCCACTAACCCCCAGCACTTCCAGCTTGCCCTGCATGCAGACCTGGCATGCTCTTTGGCCAGAAAAGTATACAAAGATCTCAGGCAGAGTCCCCGGTGTTCACCCATGAAGCCAAGGGAGGCGAGAGGGCATCAAGAGTGCTACACAGGACAACTTGCCCTAACCTGTTAATTGGCTTGTGAGAGACACACTCAAATGTTTGAACTCTTAACAGGTAATGAGCCTTGACACACTGAAGTCTCTACTTGCAGTAAACAAAAGAGAATGCACTGATTCCACAATGTTTCTCTTTAAAACTCTGTCAAAATAGGACACACAACAAGCGGGGTGCATTTTCTCACCAGAAAAAAAAAAAAAAAAAAAAATGGAAAAGGGACCTACGTATTTTGCCATGGGGACAGTCAAAGTTTTGAGGGGCTGTTTACAGAAACAAGAACTTCAGCTTTTTAAACAACCAATGATGACTCACTTGCCCAAACCCCCAAAAGAAAAACAATAGAATAAGCAAGCAAAGGCTCTGAAGAATGAACTGTGGATATTCCTCTGGCATCACAGAAAGTGGCAAAATTCTGAAAGGAAAAATATGTTTATGCTTCATTATAAATCACCCCCAGAAACTTCCATGATGACTTCTTACATTTTCTTCTTGTAAAGCAGGGGTCTTGAGTCTTAAATAAGTTTTTAATCAGATTCATACTTCAGTACCACAAGGAAGAATGCCTAGATTTCTTGAGCCAAAAACGTTCATTAAACAGCCATTTCATTGAGCACCTTTTATGGTGTTTACATTGGAGATACAAAGATGAATAAGGCAATACCTACATAAAAGGCCATAAGCTTATCCTATTCACAGTAACTATGCCCCATAGGTAATTTTCCTATAAAGAGTAAAGCAGGGAAATGAGAGGCCAGATGAAGGAAAGCCTGTCCAAGTATTTTGGGCAGAACAGAGAAGGCAGATGTTCTAGTGAAAAAATGTATTGCAGGAAAGAGGAAAGCCAAAATCAAATTTAGGAGAAAATGGGGTGTAACCACATAAAATAATATTATATATAATGACATGTTAGACTTACTGGATCTGGAGCCACAGGAAGGAGCTATCTGACCAGATGGGCAAGTGCACATATTTGGCCTCGAACAAAATCCATCCCCACAGGAATGCCGGCAAATGGCTGTGAATAAAACCAGAGGCCTGTTAGCACATGGATTTAGAACACGATTTGTTATAGGGGACCGATCCTCAAATGAGGAAACCTGGGTTCTCAGGTCCCTCACGAACTTTGCTATCATGACTTATATGACCTTAAGCCTCAGGTGTACTCATTTTCAAAACAAGTCTATTGAACTAAATAAACTCTGGCTTTAAAATCCACAACTCCTTTATCCAATAACGGTGGTTCTCAACCTCTCTTTGCTTAGTCCACAGCACTTAATCCATCAAAAGCCCAGAACAGGCTATGACGAGAAAACCAAACAAACAAATTAAAATTCTGCATCTAAACATATTTGTATGATCACAAGAAATATATTAACTCTAAGATTTAATGATATGAAAATTACATTGTTACTTTTGGGAGCCAATTTTATTGTAAATGTTTTCTTGTTTTGTTTTGTTTTGTTTTGTTTTTTTGAGACGGAGTCTCGCTTTGTCGCCTAGGCTGGAGTGCAGTGGCGCGATCTCGGTTCATTGCAAGCTCTGCCTCCTGGGTTCACGCCATTCTCCTGCCTCAGCCTCCCGAGTAGCTGGGACTACAGGCACGTGCCACCACGCCCAGCTGATTTTTTGTATTTTTAGTAGAGATGGGGTTTCACCGTGTTAGCCAGGATGGTCTCGATCTCCTGACCTCGTGATCTGCCTGCCTCGGCCTCCCAGAGTGCTGGGATTACAGGCATGAGCCACCGTGCCCAGCCTATTGTAAATGTTTATTGTTTAATTTTTATCCTGTTCTGAATTCCATCAACAGTCTGAGAGAAGAACGCTGGAATCTACCGCCAGAGTACTGATTCTACAGTCAGGAAGCCATTCATCCTTTAGAGAAATATTAACATTTGCACACCACCCAGAGACTAATATCATGCTGGTACCAAATGCTCTGCTAGTGGCCACAACAGTAAGTTTAAATGGCATATGATTGATATTTATCAGCAGACTAGGACTTGGTCACTACTTTTTGTCATGACAGGCATGATCTTTTCCTCAAGCTCCTGCACAGCCTTGCAAGTGCACACGTGACATGCAAAGCTAAAAGACTACACTTGATAGAAAGTGCATTCAAACATCCAAAGAGTTTAGGATGGAAACTGGAAATGGCTAAGAAACAAACTGTCAAAGGATCCAATAAACATTTATTTAAATACCTGAAGACATCATTTCTCAGAGAACTCTACAGAAGGCGAGGAAAGGGTTCTATTATAAAGTTCATTGAGAAAATCCAAATACCATTATATTTCTCTTTTAATGATCCAGTTTTGGTCTTAAACCATAGTGTGTCAAATAAAGGAGAAGCTTTCTGGTCAAAATCAAGAATTGAGAAAGAGTTAAGCTTCTTCAGGTCGTGAAGCAAATATTGGCCAATATAGTCTATTCTCCATTGACCACTGTCAGCCAAGTGAGAAGGTGAACTAAGTGATTCTTTAATGTCCCTTCAGCTCTAAATTTCTCCATTATACTAATGGCGTTTTCTGAAAACTGGACATTATTTCACAGGTCCAACAACTGTAAAAGCTCATGAAGGGCAGACATCATGACTAAAGTTGACTTTGGTGTCTCCATTAAATAACACCTTGTCTGGCATGTGATTTGTCAATCAACATTTGTGGGATATTGGGGAAATCTGGAGGTTGGCCTTGCCAGCACAATTCAATAGAGGAACCTCTGTTATCATTTGAGATGTTTCTTAGTCTTGCCACTGATCTTTGCCTGGTGCTCTATCTCCTCCCTTTCCCTTCTATCTAGGAGTCAGGTCTGATCTTGGCCCCTCAATCACCCAAATTCAATGTACAGGGTTTGGTTAGGCCTGTGGGTGGCCAGCAAAGTTAGAAATTACAATAAGACAACCAGCAATCAGACTCTTTCATTCAAACTCCCATCAAAGTAATTAGTCTATGTAGCCAGGTACAACACATGTAAATGACACAATCTCAAGCAAAGTATCCCTGTGACTAAACTTTGAGAGGGGTTTGACTAAGTTGATGTATTTCCCAAACTGGAAAGGCAGAAAAGTCTTAAAGCTGGAAGGCTCTACTATAAACAGATTAATAGTACAGTTACAAAGGGCCACATTCTAAGGCTCCCCAAGCAACCAACACAACAAAAGAAGGACATGCAGAATGACAGGTGTTCTATTTACTTACGGACAATACACTGATTTCCGCCAGGTAAGGTTTTCCATCCAGGGCAACAGTAAGCATTATAACGTGATCCACAGACATTGGGTCTAAAACAAAAACAGAAGAATTCCATATTTAAAAAAAGAAGAAGAAGAGGAAGAGATGGCCAAAGGGAAAAAAAAAATCCCTGAGTTATAAAAGCAAGATGAATCCTGGCAGACAGATAAAGCAAACTCATGAGACTCAATGCTGGGTTGGTAGCTTAGGACACTAACATAGTGATATTAACAGGGACATCCCTTAATATTACCTATGCATTGGCCCATCAGGGAAATAAAAACCAGAGCTACAAAATGTAGCACATTCTGTCACAATTCATGAAGCCATACAAGTCTTAAATTAGACAATAAACTTAAACAATAAATTTCTTACCGATATGGTTAAGAAAGGTTGTAATAAAATCTCATGCATGTAACACTTTACGTTTCTACTCTTTGAAGCCATATATATACACATATATTTCCCCCCCTATGGCCCATCTCACCTCTATAATTTTACACATTCTTCCTTTCACTAAAATTACAGGAATGCAAACTCTGACATGAGTCAGAAAAAATAAAGGCCAAAACCTGTAAATATTTATTTAGCAAAAGTTTGGAAGCAGGCCAGGTGCAGTGGCTCATGCCTGTAATCCCAGCACTTTGGGAAGCCGAGGCGGGCAGGTCACTTGAGGTCAGGAGTTCAAGACCAGCCTGGCCAACATGATGAAACCCCATCTCTACCAAAAACACAAAAATTAGCTTGGTGTGCTGGCATGTGCCTATATTCCCAGCTACTTAGGGGGCTGAGGCACGAGAATCGCTTGAATCCGGGAGGCGGAGGCTGCAGTGAGCTGAGATCGTACCACTGCACTCCAGCCTGGGTGACAAAGTAAGACTCTGTCTCAAAAAAAAAAGTTTGGAAACACACTTGATACCAGCAGTTACAAGAAAATAAAATCAGTGTCACTCTGGGTTTCTTGTTTACAGACAGTTCATCACATGTCCTGGAACAGAAACTCCATTCAGAATCCAGATGATCCACATTTAACAATTTCAGGGAGCAACAGAGTAAGGATCCAGTGACTTCTACAGTGGAAACTAAGACAGAGACTATAATACACAGAGACCTAGAAGAAGCAACCATTAGTTTTACTTTGCCACATCCTGAGGGCCTAAGCATTGATGCTAGTTGCTGGTGATCAGGGGCTCATAAGGAAGGTCAAATGTTTTACAATCAATTTCACACAAACTAGGAGCAATTCCAAAGCTTACAGGTATAAACACTGTAATCCCAAAAGCATAAACCTTTAAAAACAACTGTATAGCTAAAATGTGTTTTCAGTTAGGGTGCACTCCCACATTCTCTTTGTATATGGAGACCATATGACACAGTACAGAGCCCTCCCACATTTCCTCTGAACTCACTACTTCAGCATCATGCCGGTTTGGGAACCAACGTAAGGTCTTTGCTATGTCCTTTACCCCTTTTGTTTCTCCAGAAAATCTGGAACACCCTGCAGGGCACCATGCATACTTCACACTGACAGATGCCGAGGTCAGAAAGGGAATTAGGAAGAAAGCTGGAGGAGCCAAGGAAAGGGCCCTAACTCTATACCCAGCAGCCCAGGCCTTCTCTGAGGATAGAGAGGAAATGATTGGATAGAGGCGAAATATGTGCATGATGCTAGAGGCTGTGTGAGCTCAGTATATTTCTGTGTACAATGGCATAATGAAATGTCTCCCTTGTGTGTATATGTGTCAAATAATGGACATGAAAGCTTCATATATGAAAAAGGCGATGAACATACAATGCAGCATTATCATCCTGATGGAATCATCTTCTGACCTAGGTTACTCAACCAATGGAACCATAAGGAATAAAGGAAGAAAGATGTTATGGAGAATTTTAAGTCAAAGGCTCTCAACCCTTTGTCCCTCCATGACAAAGTAATGCCTGAAACTTCAGTGTCCAGAAGTTCCTGGGGAAATTCAAATTCTCAGAAAGGAAAATGAGAGAGGAAGTCAGGGTAGACAGCTGGGGTAGAGGGGAACACTCGGCCTTCCAAACTTTTATTATAAAAGTTCTCTCGATTTGAAATGACAATCCAGGTCAAAGTCAACCACCTCAAACCTTCTCCAGGAACAGCCCATTAGAACAGCTCCGCTGAGATAGTCCAATCCCTACGAAATCCTGGAATACTGTCAGAGCACCCCTGAGCCTTTGCAGGGTGTCCTGTGGTTGACATAATGTTTTTTTTTTAATTACAATCATACATTGGCTGACATAATATGTCACAGACATAGTGTCTGGCAAAAATATGTATGTCGTAACACACATACAAGATGAAGAAGCTCAGAGACAAAGGGTCCAGAATAACTATTTCAGTCCTACGAAGCCAAATATTCTAAGGATTTTCCAAGGTATTTGAAAAAGCACGATAATATAAACGTTCTTTTTTTAATGTTTAGAATCAATCTACAGCCAAAACATGGAAGATTTTACAATTTACTATAGTTACAAAAGAAAATGTAAATGTTGTAAACCTTCACAAGGGTAGAAGAAATGGGACAGATGACATAACTCGGGAAACAATCTGGGAGGGAAAGTGTGGCAGTCAATAAAGCAGCTGATCCTAGAAACAGAGTCTTCTCTATATTACACTGTGTTTTCAAATAACCAATAAAGAAAAGTTATACTACAGCTATATTTAAAAGTTGTGAAGAAGAAGAGAGAAAAAGGGTACAGATACTTTAGTGAACTAAGTCTCCGTCTTTCAAAGCAAGAAACCAATGGGTACCGTTTAAATCTAGACACAGAGGTACAAACATGGTACATGGTGTTATGGAGATGGATATGAGAAGAACAAAAAACAGAAATGTTTCGACCTAGTCACCTTAAGAGATGAGAACCTGGGGAAGCAGAGACAGAGTTCTCTTGCTTTCTTATCTAATATTCATCCACAACTGTTCATTTTAAAATATATGCTTTTCTATTTCCATCATCATCTTTCACTTAAAACAATAACTCTACTTTTGAATATGAACATCTTATCTTTGAAACAGGATACTTCTCGTTTCATTTATTCACCATTCCCTTTCATTAATGCATCACATTTTCATTTCACTGTATTTCTTAAGGTTCTTTATAATTTTGGATTGGACTTATTTTATTTGCATCCTCTGACTTTCTATGAATTTTAAAACTTCATCATTCACAAGTAATACGTTACATAATTTCAGTTATTTCAACCAATACCTTCAAATGACAATGATTGTTTTAATTGTGTTGCCATTCATTCTTAAATCAATCTAAATGCTATGAGGTATGGCTCAATGCAAAGTATTAGAAACATATAAGATTTCTCCTCTGCTGCTTTTGGTCTTGAGACACTGTAAACGAATAGAACTCGTTCAAACAAGCTGCGTGACATTTGTTCTACTTACACACAGAAAAAAAACAGCTCTGATTCTGGAAATAAATGAATGTCTTATTGAAGCTGGAAAGAACTAAAACACGTAAACTCTAAAGCAGACATACTGGATTATTTCCATAATAAAATATTTAGTTATAAGGTTTCAATACAAAATGCTTGTACAGGGAAGGTAAATCTTTAATACAGTTACTCTTTGGGGTCAATGAAAGTATAGCATCCATACCTCTTTCTCTTTTCACCTCGTCAGCTATCCCCACCAAACCCCATCACTCCAGCACAAACACACAAAGTCAGAGTTAAAGCTCTGTGCAAGTAGCAACAACATTCAACAAATTTTTAAAAATTAAAATTCAAAGGGGAAAGAACTCTTTGCTAAGTGCTAAAGATACATTATTTTATTTCATCCTCATAGCAACTCTTCAAGGTAATTTTTATTGTTATAATGTTTAACACTAAAAAAAAAAAAAAAAAAAACTATTGCTTAAGAAGTTTAAACAACCTGGCCAAGGTCCCATAGCTTAGACGTGTGTAATGGAGATCTGAACTCAAGAAGCCTGACTCTAGAGTACACTCTCCTGACCCTATGTTAAGTCAAAGGTGTACTTAGAGGACAAGATGATATTTCATCCAGTAGCATTCAGGGTGACATAAGTAACACAAATCACAGAATGTCCATCAATAGACCAAGGATAAAGCATAGCATAAACTGTTTCGAGACAGAGTCTTGCTCTGTCGCCCAGGCTGGAGTGCAGTGGCGTGATCTCAGCTCACTGCAACCTCCACCTCCTGGGTTCAATAGATTCTTCTGCCTCAGCCTCCCGAGTAGCTGGGACTACAGGCATGCGCCACCATGCCCAGCTAATTTTTGTATTTTTAGTAGAGACAAGGGTTTCACCATACTGCCCAGGCTGGTCTCGAACTCCTGACCTCGTGATCCACCCGCCTCTGCCTCCCAAAGTGTGAGGCACCACACCCAGCCAGCATAAATTGTTTTTACCTGTATTCCAATAGTCTATAGGGGAAAGAGGGAAAATACATTTATATTCCACTTCACCACTGTATGTTACATTTTTTTAAAATGCTAAGTCTTTATCTGTAATTTCTTTTACCAGTTACTTTCAATATTGTGCTCTGCAAGAACCCAACTCCAAACACCCTGGGGCATGAGTGAGTCTCAGCAGGTTTGATATTTGGATTCAGTTAAACACAGCCCTCAGAGATCCCGTAGACTGGCGAAAGCCTCTCTCAACGGAGCAAACAGCTGGCCTCTACCACGTCTGACCACATCATTGCAAGACTTGGCCTCTGTGCAAGATGTCTGCAGTGTGTCCACATTCCTTAGCCAGAGCCCATTTCTGCAATTTGGCCTCTTACAGCAAGATAGCCTTTCTGTTTCCTATGCAAAGTGCAAACTCCTTTTCAGAAAAGGTTAAGGTAATAAAAACAAGGTCAGGAGGCTCTTATTTCATATATGTTAGTTTCTCAACATGTATGTTAGTGATTAAACTCTTGCGCAAGGAGAACACTAAGCACTAGGTAATGGCTAATGAGGCTGACCTGCTCCATTAACTGCTTTTTTTTCTTAACCTTTAAGGGAAAAAATCATGATTTAGCCCCTTAAGTGTAAATCTGGAGGGGCATCAAAAGGTAAATGCCCTCACACAACAAAGGACACCCACCTGCCCATGTATTGTGTCCCATGTTAATATCTTAACATCCTACTGTTCCAAGGTTAAAATAACTTCCACTATAAAAAATGTGATAGATCATGGAACAATTACAATACACAAATGAGCTGCCTGTATTGTGAACTACACATCATGATTTGATTTGCTCTTTGATAATTTTCTTAACAAGATAAAAAAGGAAAAAACATCATGAGTCGTCTGAGGAAGGGGCCCATGCTACTCTAACAAATCTTGCAAATACTCCTCCTCTTTATTTTAGTGCCTTTATTCTGGCCCTCTTCACTGAAGTCAGAGGTCAAGTCTCCCAGCAGTGATTTGAATACCTCACGTGACTGTTCCAGTCTCTCTGCCAGTCACAATGCAACCTGGGTAACAAAACTTCAAACCCTGGTAATGAGAACACCTTCCGTGACTTCCCTAAGCTTCAGCTTGGCTCTCTAGACTGCGGTCCCCAACCCCTGGGCCACAGACCAGTCCATGTCCTGTTAGGAACTGGGCCACACAGCAGGAGGTAAGTGGCAGGCAAGCAAGTGAAGCTTCCTCTGTATTTACAGCTGCTCCCCATCACTCTCATTACCCCTGAACTCCACCTCCTGTCAGATCAGGGACAGCGTTAGATTCTCATAGGAGCGCAAACCTTATTGTGAACTGCACGTGGGAGGGATCTAGGTTGTCCACTCCTTATGAGAATCTAATGCCTGGTGATCTGTCACTGTCTCCTATCACTCCCAGATGGGACTGTCTAGTCGCAGGAAAACAAGCTCAGGGCTCCCACTGATTCTACGTTATGGTGAGTTGTATAATTATTTCATAATATATTACAACGTAATAATAATAGAAATAAAGTGCACAATAAATGTAATGAGCTTGAATCATCCTGAAACCATGCCCCTGGCACCCCTGGTCCATGGAAAAGCTATCTTTCATGAAACGAGTCCCTGGTACCAAAAAGGTTGGAGACTGCTGCTGTAGACCCAGCGACTCTTCTCTGGATTGTCTGGGTCGACACTGCTTAGGATGCGGGCAATTCTGGCTTCCTCCTTTGAGGATGCAAGCCAGCCAAGCACTCTAACCTACTTTGTGCAGTTGGGGATATTTTTTTTTAGATAAAAGGAATCTGAAAAGGAACAGAACGAATAATAGATTTTATGCTGGTTTTCAAGAGCTTTATCCCCTTCTTGCCTTCTCCATCACCAGTAGATTGGTGACTCCATTACCTTTTCCTCCAAGCCACGGTCCATCTGTTTCTCTCTCCCTCTTTCTCTCCCTCCCTTCCTCATCTCCCCTTCCCTATCTCCCTTTCTTCCACTCTGTCTCTTTTCTTCTCTCTTTAGTTCCTGTTTTCAGGGCATTTAGAATTAAATGCCTCAAACTCAATTTATCCAAGATCAATAGCTCCTCTTCCTGTGCAGCCAGTAAGTTCACTGCCAGGTCCACAATCAGGTACATCAGGACTATTCGCCTTGCCCACAAGCACAAAGCTGTTCAACAATTTTTTTTTTTTTACCAACCCAAAGGTTTTTTTATTTATTTTTTGTTCTTTTGTGACTATGGAAATAAAATATGATTAAGAAACAAACTGATATAATTTGTACCTCAAACAATCATGACACGAGTTTACCTGTATAACAAACCTGCACATGTACCCCTGAGCCTAAAATAAAAGTTAAAAAAAAAAACAAAAACAGAAAAAGAGCTAACATTTATTGAATTCTGGATACTCTACATGCTTCGACCTACATGATTGCCAAATCATGTTTTACAAATTAAACTAACCTATTGAGATACACTGGGTTGTGTGCTGAAGGGCTCATGAGAGGGACTCAAGCTGCCCCTTTGCTGAGAGCCACGGTCGGGGGACTGGAGGAGCATGTATGTATAAAGGGTGGTGATGAACCCCAGGCAACATAAAAACATTACTGAGCAATCATTTCAAATAGGAAGCACTACGGGAATTCCTAGGAAGAGAGAGTGAGACTACCATGGCTGAAACGATCCAGTTCCAGATATTCCTTACAGAAGATTGGGGAGAGAGATGAAGAGGTCACGATGTATGTAATGTTACATATCACTGAGGATTTGGGAAACAAAGACAAAACATCATAGTTCCATCAGCCTCACAGTAATCACTACATTCATCCTATCTATTGAGTGCTTGTCCTATTTCAGCCCCAGCACTCATTTACCTCCCCACAATACTCCTATGAAATAAGTTATTATTTTTATCATTATTGTTGTATTATAATGAATGTGAGGAAGTTGAGCCATAGAGATTAATCCATCTAAATTCACACTGTTAATAAACTGGGGAGCCAAAATTCAAATCTAGTTCCTCTTGTTAGCATTTTTCGCACAAGTCTCCGCTTGTTTTGCATGAGTGTTATTACAATCTTCCTTTTTTGTTACTTTTTCACTTAGGTTATTGTATAAATCTAATGATCATTTTGGATAGCTACACAATATTTCATTGAGTCATTTGTACCATCGGTTACTCAACATTCCATTATTGCTGGCTAGTCAGCAATATTTAATGAGAGTCTATCATGTGCTAGGCACTGTGTTAGCTAAGAAATAAAACTGACCAAGATGAGTATGCCTAATGCCTAGATCTTGGTTGCTAATACTATTATTCAAAAAAAGGAATCAGGGCTCCTGGGAGATGATTCTAGGGCTTGGCAGGAAATAGACAAGCGGAATCTCTAGCATCTTGCAGTGACAGAAAGTATAAGGAAGTGCTAAACACACATCCACACTGAAGGGAGCATGGCAAGGGACACAGGAGCCAAATGAAAGAAGTCCAAATGGCCAAAGCCAGAACCCTTTGGGAGCAACAAAGTAACAAAAGCAGCATTGGATTACAACACCAAGTAAAAAATCAATATCCATAAGTCCATACTGATAAATAAATGATTGAAGAAATACATAAATGGGAGAGAAGAGACAAATCTCCTGTGCTTTAGACTTTCAAATAATTTCAGAGATGCTTGGCCTTCCAAAGCATGAAGCGTAACTCCCCACTTCTTACATGTGAGCTACACACATTGACTGACTTCCAAAGAGTACAGTATAAAGGGGAGGAAAAAGTGGAAAATCCTGACAAATCCTATCTCAGCCAGGCGACGAAGGGTTACAGCAACAACGACAAACCATGTTCCTACTATAAACCCTTAATATTATGTGATAAAAATGGAACTTTACCTCTGTGGTCTTTTTCCCAAAAGCCCATAATTTCAGTGTAATCATGACAAAAACATCAAATCATTCCATTCAGGGCCATCCTGCAAAATATCTGACCAGCCCTCCTAAAAACTGTCAAGGTCATTAAAAACAAGGAAAGTCTGAGAACTGTGACAGCTGAGTCATGTCTAAGAAAACATGACTACTAAATGCAGGCTGATATCCTAGATGGGACTCTGAACATAAAAAGGACATTAAGTAAAAACTCAGAACATTTGAATAAGGAATGGCCTTTAATCACTAACTACATATCAATATTGGTTCATTGGCTGGGAACGGTGGCTCACGCCTGTAATCCCAACACTTTGGGAGGCTGAGGCAGGCGGATCACGAGGTCAGGAGATCGAGACCATCCTGGCTAACACAGTGAAACTCCATCTCTACTAAAACTACAAAAAAAAAAAAATTAGCCGGGTGTGGTGGCCGGCGCCTGTAGTCCCAGCTTCTCTGGAGGCTGAGGCAGGGGAATGGCATGAACCCGGGAGGTGAAGCTTGCAGTGAGCAGAGATTGTGCCACTGCACTCCAACCTGGGCACAGAGCAAGAAACTGTCTCAAAAAAAAAAAAAAAGAAAAAGAAAAAGAAAAAGAAATTGGTTCATTAATTACCAAAAATATGCCATGCTAGTATGAGATGCTAACAACAGAGTAAAGTGTCCAGAGTATACGGGAACTCTCTTAATTTTTCTGTAACTCTAAAACCGTTCTAAAGGGAAAAGTTTATTTTAAGGTAAAATAATAATAATCATGTCCCAATGCGATTACAAATAAAACAGCTATATTTAAAAAGTGACTAAGACACAGTCTTTGCTCTTGAGGATCTCACAGTCTAGGAACACAGGTACAAAGAGTGTCTACGCAACAGAGCAAGCACGAACATCAAGGTCTGCCCGGGGAACTCAGGGTGGCCAGAACAAAGGCCTTTGGCCACAGCATGTGTGGTAAGCTCAGAAGAGGACTATCTCAGCTATGATTTGATGTTTCCCAGTTGCTAAGGGGAGTCACTAGTTTTATTTCATCCCACTGATGAAATTCCTCTTAAATTCTCCAACTCCATTAGCAAATCCCTTGTCCAAATCCTGGTGATTTCATTGTTGGACTAGTATCATGTTCTTTTTTCCTGGCTTCCTAGTTTGTCTCTACTCCATTAGGACAATATGGCTAAGTATCTTTTCATATTCACCATGCTTATTTCTATTCTCCTACAACCCAAAGATGGACCTTCACCCTCTATAATGTTAAGTGTCTTGTTATTAGTTTCAGATATCTACCAGGTAGGCCTAATCTACCTGTCCACTCTTACCTTTACCTGTACCTTCAATTCCCACCCTCCTACTCAGCTCCTCTTCACCATCTCAGCCCTCACTCATGCACGCACTGCTATCTCTGACACACACAAAAACCAGACACTTCCTCCATTTTTATATTAGCTCTTCCATCTTTCCATTTCAATATGTAGTTCCATCTCCTTCCTTAGTGTTCCCTGATGAATCCCATTCATCTTTCACATTACAAACACAATTCCAGACGTATCTTCAAAAACGTACACAAGCTATACTGTAGTTATATATTTAAAACAATTATCTGTCTAGATCTCATCCCTGAAGTCCAACCCACCCCCTTTACTCCCAGAGTAATACATTGTTCTTCAAGCACAGAAACAATATCTATTATGCCTAGACCATCCTGTAGTCTATTTAGAAGCACACAAGAGAATATTGACTTTAGGCACTAGTAAGTACGAAGTACAATTAACAAAGATTAATATCTCCTCAGCGCCAAAAGTAGGCCAGATGGAAAATGCCACCAACATTAAAATCTGTGTGATACAGAGAATTATTTCTTATAAATTTATCTATTTAAAGGAAGACTATTTAACACATCTTTGAAAGGCTATATAGGCAGTTAAACAGAAATGTATGGTGGTTTTGTTCCTTATTTCACTGACATGCCAGTCATTAATGTATTCTGATCAATGAAGTTATCCATGTTTATAACTCATAAATCAATATTTTCCTTTGAGAAAATACAAAATCAACGTAGACAAATAATACACATCTATAAATATTTGATTCTATTTATTTCTTTGGCAAAAGAGAAAAATAAAAATCCCACAAGCAACTAAACGAAGGTTTTCAGCTCACAAGTTGGCATGTATTTTATGATGACAGATTGTTGCAACTGATCAAGGTCATAGATGGAGCCAGCCTTATGTGGCCAATTCCTACAGACAACCATGACAAAATCCACAGAGTGACCTTGAAAGGTATCTTTGGATGTGCTGCTTGGATGAAGGCTTTTCCCACTGCTAACTGGAGTAACTCATAGCACAGGCAGCACACAGGTGTTGCATCAACAGTTTCATTTGCTGTGTACCCTCAGCTTTTCATGGAGATTTTGTGTTGATTGAAAGCAATAGCCCAAGAACTTAGGGTCCAAAAATGCTGTCACCATTTAAGGCCATGTACACGTGCACCCTCCTCCCCAACACACACATACTCTCTCTCTCTCTCTCTCTCTCTCTCACACACACACACACACACACACACACACAGCCTAAGACAATTAGGAAACAAAGCTGCAAAGGCAGTTCCTCAGATCTGGGACATCATTTTAGACTGACAGTCAATTTAAATCGTGTTGGAATCTTTTATAGGTGGTGTGTGTATATTAAAAAAAAAAAAATTTAAAGCTCAAAAAGCCATGGGATGCACTCTACAGGAAACTAGACAACTGATCCATGAAGACCAGAAGCACAGATGTTTAAAGTACATCATGTGTGCAGCAGTTAGCACTCTTCACTTCATGCTTCTGGAACTCTGGATGAAGCAGCACTAAGAACACAAAGTCTGTTTGTCTGCTTAGAAAACTACACCAGCAGAATGGACTCCTCAAAGTTCTCAAGGCAATGATTTGAATAACTGGCTGTCCTAGTGTGTACTGGATCACTTCTCCGAGGGAGGGCATCTGTATCTGGCCTACTGGCGTCACATGTCTGGTTGGTTCGGTAAAAGTCGTTCCCATACATGGAAAGAGGTGAATTTCTTCATGAAGTTTAAACTATTTGACCCTCTAAGGATGAGGAAGCATTGCTTCCAGACAGAAAATTCAGCTTATCTCAAATGTTTGCTTCTGGAGCATCTGAGAGGATATGGCCAATGACATGATGAGAACATGTTGTCCCTGTAAAGAACTGCTTCCCAGAACTCTGCAACCCCTGGACTTCACCAGGGAGCTCAGGGTCCATCAAGAGCTTTTCTTTGCCTGGGATATTCATTCCGTGTATTCAAGTTGAAGCCACATTGTACTTTTCCAGAGGGTGAAGGAAATTATAGAAATGATTGAAAACACAAAACAAGTGGTGAGGGGATTCTGAGCCTGCACAGAGGCAGGCCAGAGGCGGAGCTGGGGGTGGAGCTCATGGAATTCTGTTACCACCCACAGAAGGAATTGGGGACTAAAGCAATGATTCTTGCCACTTCCCAGAAATTCTCAAACAAGAGCTCTGTCCAAGGAGATAATATCTTCTGAATGTACTGGCAGCCCCAGGAAGAGACAGGAACACCAGCCAATGGGGTCAGACTTAGGAGAAAGAAAGAATGAGGTCTTTCAGGAACCTAGAGTGCAGGGTGATTCGATACTTGAGTTCCGAATGCTGTCAGCTCCAATTGACAAACAGGTAGAGCTCCAAAATTTCATTTCTATATTAGTATTTAGAACTTGGAATGGCCTGTCCAATAGAAACAATGTTAATAGGTGGTGGTTTGGTCTCCAGATCAGTCAAATAGCAGTCTCTCAGCTGTATTATCAGCTGAATAGGCTATTGTGGGCTGGTCTGGGAACCTGACCACAACTTAAAATGTTGTTTCTATGGGAAAACACATTCCACGGCAGGCAACCAGAGGAAAACTTGGCCACTCAAACCTACCATGCCTCAGCTTAGTAAGCTGCCCAGTGATCTATGAGAACTGAACATCTTAAACTCGGGCAACTCCACACAGTCCTGAGAGGACAGCCAGAGTCAGAGCCATCCCAGCCCAGGCTTGACACCCTTCTGGACCCCCTGCATGAGACCATTAGGACCAACACAGGACATCCACAAGTCCATGAATCAGAGACTTAAAACCTGGAGAGTTCTCATCCTCAATGCACCTGACTTATTTTAAAGACCAGAAGATTCCACCCCATCAACCACTATAACATAAAATCAGTATCCTGGACTGGCTCATAGATGGACTTCAGTGAGCGATTTCTAGCACAAGTGGCTTACACGTGAAGCAAGGAAGCAAATCTGTTTTGAATCCTATTTGCTGACTTCAGTCTCATACCAAAATTATTCAAGCATTTCACCTCTCCTAAAACTGGAAATTGCCAGGGTTTTATTTATTTATTTATTTTTTTGCAAGTTTCCTAAATAAAGCAAATTCAGATTTATCTTTACAATCCCAACACCTAACACAATACTTGAACCTTAAAGGTTAGAGTTTCATTTACCACCAAGACAACATAAGTTAACGAGAATTCTGTAAGAGTAGTATTTAATTTATTTAAAAAGGTGGATATGTTTATAAGAAACTAAGTTTTTAAAAAAAGATCCAGCCTGGGTAACATAGCAAGACCCTATATCTACAAAAAAATTTTAAAATTAGTCAAGATGGTGGCATGCACTTGTAGCTTCCCAGCTACTTGGAAGACTGAGGTGGGAGGATCACTTGAGCCCAGGAGGTTGAGGCTAGAGTGAGCCGCAATCATGCCACTGCACTCCAGCCTGGGTGACAGAGCAAGACCCTGTCTCAAAAAAAAAAAAAAAGAAAGAAAGAAAAGTGTAATTACCAGTAAGAAATCAATATCATTTCATCTACTTTTTTAAATTTTAGAAAATTAAAAGGAAAAAATCAAACACATAACAACAATTACTCATAAGTGGAATACATGGGGTATGAGAGTGAAATTCTTCCATGTTTCAGTTGCATCATTTAGAAACATTTATAGCCACAAAAGCTTCAGAGATCTTGCAGCTCAAACCATACTACACGGCAGTCAGCAGGCCATGGATCTTTAAAACATTTCTCTGTCTAGCCCTCCCATCAAAACAGGGACAATATTGTTGCTCAGGAACAAAAGTAAATAAATAAATCACTGACAGATTTTAAGTTTCTACAAAGTCAGAAGAAGTTAGGTAAAAGCATGCAGTTGCTGAGATTATTTCATTGAAATTAACACTTCACAATATTGGCAGTCAAAACCTTCAGTTTTTTTTTTTTTAATTTTGCGATTGAAACAAAGTTGTAAGCATTTATTTTTAAACATTTAGATATTTGGAAAATTTTTAATAAAGATAGTCTAATTTAAATTTGAGGGAATTTAACCAGATTAGTACTTTAGTCCATGTGAAGTCATGCAGTGGAATAAAAATAATAATTAGCAACTATTAGACAGCTTTAATTTATAAAATTTACTCTTCCCCCAAACCCTATCAAGAAAATGTATTGGTGTGCTCATTCTCAGACGAGGAAACTGAAAATGTGAGAAGTGAAGTAATTTTTCAAAGGCTACACAATGGAAACATCATAAATCCCTAATTAAAAACCAAAAGACTTTATTAATAAAACATTCCAAGGTTAGTGCTAAAGATTTTTAGATTAGAGATTAAAACGATGTTTCCATAAATACTCCAAAGAGAATGTATTCTCTTTTTTGTGTAAACGAATTTGTACATCATTTTTTGTGCTCTGATTTCTTTTACTAGGTTTGCAAAAGAAGTAAGACAGTGCTTGGGAAGCGCATTAGAAAAGGAAAACAATGTAAACAGAACACATTTTAGGAACATTCACTCCTATAGACTGGCACTTCTGTTTCCTAAATAGTTTCTGCATTTCCCAGTAGAGAATGAGTATTCTGTCCTGCACCCTCCAGTAAAAACATTAGTCAGCTCTTAACATGCTCAATGTTTGAGTGAGTGGGTGTGTAGGGAGCACAAGAAAGATTCAACATGTGGATAATTCAAAACCTACTCAGAGCTGGCATTGGAATGTGTTAGTACACACACTTCAACATGGGTGTAGCTTGTCTTTTGAAAAGTAGCTCTAAGCAAAACCATCAGGACATGCAGGCAACTGTCTGACCCAGCTTAGGAAGACAATGAGCTGCTCGAAGGCCTGGGTGATCCAATGATCTTCTTAAAAAAACCCTCCAATTTCACGTCTCTGTGACTTAATTCAGAGGCTGCTGGGATGTTGTCCATTACACAAAGTGGTGACTCTCCTCATTCCAATGGCCAGCACAGTTCTTCTCTGAAATCCAACCCAAAAGATTTCCCTCTCAGTGTGAGTGATGCCAGCACTGTCCTCTCAGCACCCTTCCAGCTCCAGAGAAGATGTGACAGTATTTGTGTTTCAAGCTATAACTAAGCAGAGCAGGTGCTAAATGCCAGCACAAAGCTTCAACATGACAACTTCTGAAGTGGTGATGATGATGTCAAAACAGAGAGAAATACATCCATCTTGAATACCTAAAGGGCTTCCAAATCTCTGTAGCAGCACCCACTGACTAAAAATCAGTTCCAAAAGCCTGTCATTTCACCCAGAAGTTTTCTATCAGGTAGGAATACATGAGGCCTTAGAGAATGATGGACATGTTTCACTGACATGAAACACACGGAGGATGTGCCTGGCACACATGTACATGCACATGCACCATTTCCCACAAACAGTTGGGGAGGAGCTCCTGGGGCAGCTCTCGTCCCTACCTTCCTTTCCCCGAAGGGGACTGGGCATACCAGTAATTTTCAGAATCTTTCATTTGAATCACTAAGACTGTACTTGTTCCAATTTCTTGGGGGGGGGGTGGGGGAAGCATTCCTGAGAAAGCAATGCCGAAATGAAGGTACAAAAATTCACGTCTGAATGTTAAAATCTCTGCAAATATCTTCTTCCCCCCACCCCATAGTCCAAAATCTTACCAACTTTTCATAAGGTTCTTGCCTGAAATTCCTTACTTTAAAACAAAAACACATTGAGTGCTTCTATCTTGACACTCACAAAAGATCATGGGATAAATGAACCTTTGCAGAATTATTTTCTTCCCTGTCAGCCCTTTCAAACGCCCCGTTCCTTCTGTGTGAATTTTCCACAATTTCATAGCTCATAATACCCAATCCTTACTCTTAGATATTAAATAATTTTTCTACAACGAAGTCGCAGATAAGAAAATCAGATCCAGCATATTGCAAACATTACTGGCTGTGAAGTGTTGAGCCTAAGTTCAAAACTAGGAGTAGAACTTTACAGCATTAGTATGTCAATAGGAAATGACAGAATTTGAATATCCCCATTCTGCCACCCTAATAAATAGATCTAGAAAATGATTATCAATGGCTGCTAATAACACAAAAAGAGAGACTGGTAGTAATGATGTCCCTCCTAATGGAAGGACACATACCACTTATAAAGTCTTCCTGACAAAAAGTTAATTGAGTTTAATAAAGCATTTAGCTCTAACTAGCAATTCACAACACACACAGGGGATTGAGAAACATGGTAAGACCATCCCACTGGCATGCAATCATCACTGGACTGCAAGAAACTCTCCAACAGTGAAAGCCATGCGTGGTCCAAGAACTGGCCAGCGCTGGTCTACAAACTAGACATTACTAGTCTATAATGAGATAAGGAGCTTAAGCTAGAATCTAAACCATCTCACTGCTTCCTTCGTTGAGGAAGTCTCCCTAGGAATAAAATATAAGCTGAACTAAATAGTGTGCTTAGTGACATATTTTGGATTTACACCCTGGTTTCTCATCTCATCATGGACCAGAAACAGGAGTTTGTGGACTGGCATCTTAAGAAGCACTGCTGTAGAGGACAGGAACCTATTTTTTCAATACATAAATTATAAGGAAAAACTGACAGGGGGACAATCTATATATTCAAAAATATTTAAGACAGATCAACCAGTTGCAAAATATGGACTTTTTTGGATCCTGATTTGAATAAACTGCAAAAAAACAAATAAAATTTATAACTCAATTAGGACATTTTAAATATTCGCTGAATATTTGATAATATTAGAAATTAGTGTTCACGGTAAACAGACTAATATTACTGTGTTTATGTTTCTTAAACAGCCCTTACCTTTTAGGACACACATTGAAATATTTAAAAGTAAAATGATTTTTCAGGGATTTACTTCAAAATAAATGCAATGAGGGAGAGAAGTAGATAAAACAAGATTGACCATTAATTGATAAATGCTGAAGCTGGATCATCATTGTATCCTTCTCGCTAGTTTTGCATCTATTTGAAATTATCCACATCTGTGTTAAATAAAATTCTTTTTCAAAAACACAGACTTGCAGGAGCACCTGGCCTAGTCCATCCTGATATCCAGTCTCCTACATGCTGTCATGCCACACTTTTGTTTTCTGTTTTCATTCACTTGAAGAACCACCTTTATCTGTTACGCAGCTCAACATTCCTGAGAGGGAGGGGACCTCCATTAAGAGACAATAACAGTCCAATCCCAACATGTGTGCCATGTTAAATCAGTGGCAAGAACTAACCAAAGTGTTTCTACTAAGTGGCCAGCTACTAAATAAGGTTGCAGTTCACTAGATGGGGAATCCAAGAACAAATTACTTCACTACACCTGTGCAAACAATTAACATATTGGTTCAGGGGATAGATCCCCTTGGGCATCACAGGTCCTTTTTGACATGACCCATTTTCATAAAGACATTTTGTTTTGATGACAAACATAAACCCATCAGTTAACAAAAGATGTGTTTTGGGGGAGGGGGTTTGTTTGTATCAGGTTCATAAAAAGGTTAAATTTGCATTTTTCTGTGCGTAAGTGGAAGAATTCTTAGGGTCCTGGGAAATATGAAATGATGGGAGGAAATCAGTTAGCAAAGAATCCTGGTACGTCTTCTGACCTTTCAATGTGTGAGAATGTGTGTCAAACAACCTATTTTCAAGGAAGGTCTCAAATGCAAATGAGCAGATGAGTCAGTCTGCAGTCAAATTAGACCCTGCTGTCTTCTATCAAAGTTCAATAATGTCTGGATTAAGTTAGAACTGCTTACAAGCAAAAAGAGAAAAAGTGGTTCGCCTATCTTTGTAAAATACCTGAAAGGTTTTCAAAACTTTAAAAGGAAAAGTTTATTTTATTTGAGGTTTATTTTTTTCCCAGGAAGTTGGTAGAGCACAGAAAGTATCTGGTATTTATTTGTTTGATTTTATATTCTTACTTTTTTTTTTATAAACTTTCTGTTGGTGATGGTGTTATTTACCCCAAGGGGATGACAGACATTAAGTAATTTGAACATTTTCAATGGCAAATAGAAAAATAACTATTATCTGTTTAAATCGTTCCTTATTTAAAACACTCTACGCTTATTTTTACAGGCTGTGAATGAATATGAAGCAACCGCCACTTCTTAGAGTTTACTGCCAATCAGTTAACCAGAGCTGGCATGGAGGGTGCAGCGTATAGGAACTCTACGAAAGCTATGCCTAAATTAAGATAATGTATGTTTTGTTCCACTCTCACGGATGCTCGATAGTTTCAGATCACTCTGAAAGTCAACTCTCATTAAAATCAAAATGAAAATCATTAAAAGAAAATTTACAAATAAAAAGATTTTCAATTCCTCAAGAGAAAGAGGACACAGAAGAAGAAGAATGAATAAGAATCTCTTTGTAGTAAATGAGCATTATGTTGCTGCATGGCATGAAGTCAAAGGAAGGGAACGCTCAATTAGAAAGTGGCTCTTCTCAGGGGCTGCCAATCTGAGTCAGCCTGTCCTCAATCATGCATGCAAGGCCTGCCCACAAAGCACCCAGAGAGGACAGTGATAACAGAGTGGGTGGAGGGAATACTGATGCTGTGGAAAAGGGAGCTTTCTCCCTGGGAGTGCAGATGTGTTGTGTTTACCCATCCAGCATCCCTTCCCCTTCTCTGCTAACCAAACTCTTCTTTCCTAAGCCCATTCCACACGGTTCAGGCAGGACTAACACATGGCTCGGTCCTGACCAGCTGGAGCACCCTATTTCTTTGGTGACAATGAAGGGCGTGTGACTGGGGCAATGCCGGAGTTCTCCGTGAGATCTGATATGCGGAATCCGGAAAACAGGGTTTATCTCTTTACCTCTGAGATTGTAGGTTGAAAGGCAGTGTGGCTAAGAATTGCGGGTGGATATCTGGGCTACCCAATTATAACCAAATCCTTACTCCAACAGTGGCAATTAAAGCACATTTCAAGAATGGCCCACCACCTTGCCATGAAACAATTCTAATTCCCAGGGTATCTCTGCACTGCTGCCAAAGAGAATGGTTTTCAACCCAGTCCTTCCATTTACTAAAATTTAAATTCTTTTCACAACATCTCTTTAAAAAAAAAAAAAATGTATTAATCAGGAAAGAGGCAAGGCCTATTTGACAGATCTGCCAGTTAAAAACTGCAAACTTTTTTGGAAGAGTTAAGGGGGTGCATGTCCGTAAGGAATAATATTTAGTAAGTTTGTTTCCCAATGAAGACAACGCAATTTAGGGAAAGAGAAAATTTAAAAATAAAAACTTATCTCCAAACTGCCTTTAAGTATAACCAGATCTCCACAGATGTAGTAAGTTTCCATTAAAATTATAATTTTGAATATTTTAAAGTTCAGGTTTGCCTCCTGTTTCTGAATATAATCATTTCTATGATGAGAAAGTGGAGACTGTGGTATCCAGATAGGAATGATTATCTAAATTTTTGCTTTAGCCATAATAAATAGCCTGTTTGACTCTCTGCCTCATTTTCCTTATCTGTCACAGCATTATAATTATTTGCATCATCATAGCTAAACATGTCAGGCACAGTACTGAGAACTTGAAATGAACCATCCCATTAAATCTTAAGACAATAGAGAAAGATGAGTAATTTAATCACATTTACAAGTGAAGAAACTGAGGCCCAGAGAGGTCAAATCACTCGTATGAGGTTTCCTCCTGGTAGGTGGTGGAGACAGGATTTGACCCAAAGCCTGTCTATTTCCACACTTCCAAACCTCCCTGAAAGTGTGGCCAATGGTTACTAGCAATCATTGAAAATGACTCCTTGGTCCTTTAAAATATGGTCCCACAATCAATACCAGTCTACCCCACTACCCACCACCAGGCTCAAATAGGAAATAGTGTGAGGTAATTATAACACATACCCCAGCCACTAGCTCTGGGTTTTTATGACCAAACTGTCAAACATTCCTAGCCAACTCTTCAGGAAATGTTCAGGCACTTTCTCAGATTCCAGCTACAACATCGACTATGTGGCCCTGGGGAGTACGGAGCTCACAGGGTGGTAATGGGATATAAAATTTGCAAACTTGAGGTCAGTGGCCTCAATTCTGGGGTGTGAAGCAGCAGCAGTCCATGAAAGATTAAAAAACTATTTGTCAACTTAAAGGCTGCACATCAAGTCCTTCACTGAAAAGCACTTTCCCACATCTCCTCAAACATTAACCCCGTCGGTAAAGGGAGAGAAAGATATTCCAAAGGGCAGTTCTGCCTAGAATCATTGGGAAAAAAGGTAATAATATCAACAAGCCCAAGACAGGGTGTTCATTCTGAAAATGAAGCATTGGGTCCTATTCAAACACAGCTAATGCTCAAAATATAGTTGTCGCTAGGAGTAGGCAGATGTTTTACAATATTATTAGGGGAGATGATATGGAAGAAAACACAAGAATTCGAGAATTTTTTTCTTCTTTAGCGCGTTTATTACATGAACTCTTAATGTATAGTTTGGATAACTGAGCCAGCAAGTTATACAACAAGAGACCAAGCTTAGTCACAGACCCAGAACTGCCTTAGTTGATCTCAGGTCATTTGACTCTGACTGCCAATTCGAAGTGTGAGTATGTGTGTGGTGGAGGGTTTTGGGGAGGAGTCATGCTTCAGACTGCCAGAGAAGACTACTTCTCTTTTTCCAACCACCTGACTGATACCCTCATTGACAACTACCTCCCTCAAAACGTCCCACCCCACCCAATCCCTTCTAACGTGGAGGCTCCCACTGACAGCAGGTTAGTACTGAGAATTTAAAACTCTGCTACAGCATCACCGCTTCAGGGTTGACCACTGAGACTAACCACACTGCCTAAGGTCAAATAAACGAGAGAAAGAAAAACATCCATGCCCACAGGATTGATAAGGTTTGGTTATTTCACGCACGGCGGAGAAACTGCAGATACCAGTCAACCTCTTGAGGGGTAGGAACACAAAGAGGCCCAATCTATTACCCAACCACACACGTCTTAGGCCAGCTCTCGCCACCACGTGACTCAGGTTCCACACCTACGAACCGGAGAGGAAAATAAGCACCTTGAGCACTTGTTCCTGGACCTTCTCTGGACCTCAGTTTCAGCATTTATACATTTCTAAAATCTGTCCTACTATAACTAATTTGTAATATGAATTTTTATAAAGATGGATGGTCTGGCTATGGAAGAAGATATGAGCCATAATTTCAATGGCAAAAACAAAAACATTTAAAAATAAGAAGGTCTTTTAAAAGTTATTCATCAAAGGCACGAACCTATTAGAGTCTGATTACACAATCTTACAAATGAGCACTGAGCGAACAGGGGAAACGATACACAATAAGCCGTTATTTACAGGAAGAGGAATGCATCAAGCTTGACACAGTCCCATATACAGAGGTGCATACCAGACAATGGATTAATCTGCGTTTCCACTGCATTCCTCTGCATGTTTTCATAGGAATCTTTTCTGGCATCCAAGTGTCTTTCTTTTATGCCCTGACTCTTCTCCATAAGCTCTCTGTCCCCTAAAGAGGCTGATGAAGACCACAGGTCGCCTGGTCCCAATGCTGCCGGGAGTGAAGGGGTTGTCATCAGTATCTTTCAAAACCCAGCGTCTGCTGTGTCCAGCCGAGGTCCACGGGGTGGCAATACTCTTCACTCCAGACCTTCTCCCAGCTCTCTCCTCCTGCCTCCCTCAGGCTTTCTCCTTCCCTCCCCTAACAAAAACCTTAACCCTGTTTTTCTTTTTGAACACCCCAAAATTCCCAGGTAAAAATTTTGTATTTTACATAGACCTTGTTTACTTTTCGTAAGGTTTTAACTCTCATTTGATATTCCTATTCACCCTATTTTATTTGCAGCACAGCTTATGAAATTACTTACAAAAAAGATGAGACAATGACGATGAAGAAAAAGAAGAAAAGGAAAAGATGGCAACAAAGAAGGAGAAACAGAAACTGAAAAGGAAGAAGAAACAAACAACAAAAAACACACAAAATTAAACCCTGCCTCTGGAATACATTGCCTTTATTAATAAAGATATTACCATACTTCAGTTCGAGGCCATGAAACTTGACAGCAGACAATGTGTGTGTAGGGCAGACATAAATCCCGTCTCCCAACACCAACATCATAAAATGGTTGTACTATATTTGGAATTAGATGTGTTTGGATACTTATATTTGAATGTAAGTATGACTGATGGTCTAGGAATTCATAACCCTTCAAAATGTTGAACCAAACCACTTGTTTAAAGGAGCAGTTCTCCCACTCTGAGCCTGCTTGCTGTCTGGAATACATCTCCGGCTGGGAATGGTGGAGATAGGGATTTTTGCTTTCTCTCTTCTGCTCTAGGGGAGCTGAATAAATAGAGTCAGTGATAACTGCAACCAAAAAAAGTCACTTAAGTTGAAAAAGCAGTAGTCACAAGAAATTTAAAACTAGGATTTGATATAGGATAAGACACTCACAATGCAAACTTGACTATATTCCCAATCCAATTTTATTCTGTTGACAATGTGGCTACTCCATTTATAACAAAAATAATAATACAGTTCAGCTCATTACAACACCAATTCTATTAGCAATTGCAACCTATTTTTGCTTATTAGTTATAACCCCTAATTTAAAAAAATTGAGGTGGATTACACCAACAGATACATATATTTGAGGCTATAAATAGAAACTGAAAATAAAATTTCATACAGAAGAAAATTAAAACATACCAAAGTTAATAAATTAGAGTGATTGCACATTAAATTTATTTTATGTGTAATCTTAAAAGCTGATTTTCTTAAAAGCTAATGGAAAAAGGTTAGATGTTTTGAAATTCTCATATTTGAATAAAACAAAACATACTGGTTCATTAGGAACTTTAATCTTATTCCTGACAGTTGTGAGTTCTTTAAATGCAGAACTGTGGACAAACTAAGAACAATGCCCTAACATTAATCTAACAGAATATGCAAACGCAATTATTTATGGAGCTTTTTCATTCTGAAGTTACAGCAGCAAAATACAAGGAGGCATCCCCAGTAGGGAACTAAGCCGATCGAACTTGACCAAGTTAGAATTAAAACTTAAAGCATCTGATTAGCCTTCTCAAAGATCTATTGCCCTACAGTGGTAGCTGGTCTCCAAAGATGGCTCCACTTCCTCCCTTCCCGGCAGACGTGTGCTGCTCCTCACATTCAAAGGTAGGTCTTAATAGTCAGTCCACACCCTTGAATCTGGGTGAGGCCTATGACTTGGATGGAATTCCAGGTCATGCAATTCCAGGCTAAGTTTGAAGAAAGTCTGGTAGTTCCCACTTTTGTGCTCTTGAGAGATCCTGAGCTGCCATGGAAAAAGTCTGGCTATGGTGGAAAGACCATGTAGAGAGGCCATGTATAGAAAGGGGACAAGCTGAGACTACATAAAGGGGAATCAAGGAATCCAGCCAATGTCAAGGACATATGAGCCCACGTGACCCCAGCCAGCCAGCCCCCAGCCCTTCGAGTTAGCCTGCGGTCAATATGTGGGATTAACACATGTGACCAGGGTCAGGAGGCTGCTGTTCAAGATCCAGCCCCAACAGACACTCACTCTGAGCAAGGCCTAGTCGCTGCATCTGGGGCTCAGTCTCCCTGTTTGAAAAAAACACATTCAATGGCTCCATCCCGGGGGCAGGTTCAGGCAAGTGACTGCATGAGAGAGAGGGCTTTAAAACTTGGAAAGCCCCCAGCACAGCCAGACAAGTGGCTCTTTGCTTTCTTTATTCCCCACCTCAGTGGGTCCATTTAGATAAACCACACCCAAGTAAACAGGGCTGCAGGCGCCAGGGCCTGGTCACAGAACCAGATGCATATGTGAAGAAGTCATACTGCCTGTTCCAGCCCAACTGACATTGTGGGGCGCAGAGACAAGATTCCCCACTGTGTCCTGTCTAAATTCCTGAGCCACAGAATCATGAGAAATAATAAAATTGTTGTTTTAAGCCACTAAGTCTGGGGCAATTTGTTACGTAGCAATAAAATAACCCAAACACTCACAAATGAAAATACTTTGTTTCATGGTAGTAGAGGGCCTAGGCCTGATCTCATTTCCCTTTATTCTCTCTTTATGGTGCTACAATGATTTTGTATATGGTAAGTTTGAATATATATGGAGGTGGGAGCATTCTAGGTCCTCCTCCCCTTTGTCTTTCCCAACCAACTAGTCAAGTACTGTCTGCATTAATTCTGCAACCACCTGAGCCTCTTCTTTCTTCACCCCTTTCACTGAATTTGCTCCGCCCATCACGGACTCTCACTGTGACTCCTATATTAGCCTCCCAAATCCAAATCTTCCTGTCTTTAGTTTCTCTCCTCTCCATCTCTTTCTCTCCTCTCTATCTGATCATGTTCCTATCTTAGAATCCTTTACTAGCTCCCCGTCCTTGCCTTTCACAACCATCAGTGATGTTTATGTTTCCACTAGTCCCTCACCTTTCCCTAACAATGTCGCTACCTATGTATGAGCTCACAAGATTGCTCAAGGTTGCGAACTGCACAGCTCCAGGGGGCACTCGTTTCATAGACTACACTACAAACCATGTCACATGGAACCACGCCGTGCCAACCCTGCCCAACTGCAGTCAATGTCCTAAGACCACAGACACTTCATATCCCTTTCCCTTGATGTATTTTTCACTCATCTTTCCTTTATTTCTCAGCTATACTTACTCCAAGCTCTAGTTTACATACTTAACCATACCCAGTCAACCAGTTCATCAAAATTGCTGAGTTCAACCATCAAAAACTATTCTATTGAACACATGTCACATACCCAGTTCCTAGATGTTCCTAGAGATAAATAAAACAAGCAAGATCTCTGCCTTCAGCGAGTTCTCACTCCTAGTACAGAGTCACTTTTTATCATGTAGATCAGAGGTTGTTAAACTTTTTCTGTAAAAGACCAAAAAGCAAATGTTTCAGTTTTGTGGGCCATACTGTCTCTGTTGCAACTACTCTACTCTACTGCTGTAGGGAGAAAGCAGCCATACATAATAAGTAAATAAATAGGCATGGATTTGTTTCAATAAAACTCTGTTTTCCAAAAAAGTGAGCTTGTTGACCACTGATTTTTTTTTTTTTTTTTTTTTTTTTTTAGACAGGATCTTGCTCTGTGGCCCAGGCTAGAGTGCAGTGGCATGATCATAGCTCACTGCAGCCTCAACTCCCTGGGCTCAAGCAATCCTCCTGTCTCAGTCTCCCAAGCACTGGGACTACAGGAATAAGTCACCATGCCCAGCCCTAATAGACTTTCACTGTAAAGTCACTTCTGATCAATCCCATTCCCACAATGATGCTTCCCTTGGCTTGTAACAGCATCTGCCTTCAATAAATGTTGAGTCTTTCCACATAGCAATGGTGGGAGAAGATTCTTGGGAAATGAAGGTATAAAGGGCATGGGAAAAAAAATGTACCATCTACAAGATTTATTGTAACTGAAAAGCAGTAAAATATTAAGATTAAGAGCTCCAGCCATGAAGCTAGATTTCCCAACTCTACCACTTACTAGTTTATGTCCCTGGAGTAATTACTGAAACTCTGCATCCCTTGCTTCTTCATCTGTTAAATGAATAAATAAGCTTAATCTTCCTCATAAAGGACTTAGGTTTTAAGGGAATTAGTATTTGCAAAGTACAATCGTAAGTGATACCTCAGAGCTTTTTTTTTTTTTTTTTTTTTTTACCATTATGGTTGCAATTTAATGTAAAAAATTGGGCTGAGCTTACAGGCAACCAAGGTAAAAAATGAAAAAGAAACAACTAAATAACTCGTATGACTGGTCACGATTTAAGACACATACCAATTTCCACTGGAAAGAGAAATACTTCTTGCAACCCTATTCAGAGAGAAATTTCTCTCGGGGGACATGACAGCAAGAGGGTTCTGAACAACATAAGGAGCAATGCCTCCAGCTCAGAAGCCCAGACGACGCCCAGCAGGCTGCCTGCAATGGTTACCTACCACCCTCATACAAGTCAAGGTCTAATATTAAAATATAATACACACGCTATACAAAGTCCCATTGGCTCTAACATCCTATGATTCTTTCTGTTTTATTAATGCCTTTGCAGAAAGTTTCTTGTTGGACTAAATAATACTATGTGATTAACCATACTTAGGATTTGTGAACTAGCATGAAAGAATATTAGGAATTTTAAGTGGAATTTTACCAATGTCTTGGGCCTGCATTTTTGTCCGGTGGAATGAAAAACCAAAACCATAACTAAAATTAATGGAGAAAGAAAAGTTAACATTCAGTTTTGTCTTTAGAACTTAACCTCTGCATACCTTGGCTCTCATATCTGTGAAGGGAAGCTTATGAAAGCACCCAGCTTGTAGAGTGGCTGTGAGGATTCAATGAATTATCATATGCAAAACAGTAAGAACAGTGCTTAGCATATAGAAGTTATCTAAATGTTTCCTACCATGGCTGCAATTGGTACTATGTATTTGCTTAGACTTAATACCAGACCCCCTTTCCAAGGATGCTACCCTTCTGTGCACTTATGGTTCCTGAAGTACTCCCAGGATCATGGGGTATATGTCTCTGGCCTTCCACAGAACTAAACTCTAGCTGGCATTCAATCAGGCCTTCTTGAATTAATGAACTTTTTGAAATCCCACTTAATGATATGTTAGTGGTAAAATGCTTATCATAGGATTCTTGACTTTGATGGTTTAACAATCTAACAAGAAAATCGACTTGAACATCACGAGACACTAAACTGTCATGCGCCTGAGTTAGGCCACAGAACTCAGGCCTGATACATTATTGATGTCGGTTCCTTCAAAGAATCTCATGGGAAAAAAATTCTAAGTTGCTTAAGCAGGCCCATTTGCTGGGTTCGCATTTAAAAACAAAGAAATTGTTAAAAGAATGTATTTCTCTTTCAAGAAAACATTTTTAAAATCTTATTTTCACATTGAAAATAAAGCTAAAACTCCCAAAGTGGTTAGGCTGATTGTCTGGCTTATTGGAAGAAAACCAACAAACTAGTACATGAATACTGTAATAATTTTTTAGTATTTTGCTTGATTAGAGTCATCAGTATAATACTATAATTTTTAAAGTATGTGCTCCACAAAACAATAAAGGAACATTTTAATATTCTTTAAAATTCCAAATAAAGCTGAAGGGAAGTCTGTACTCCATTTCCATCAGCTGTCATCTCATTTCACCATAGGCTGATGTATGTTTTAATTAATTTGTATTACCAACTTACACATTTTTATAAACAACCTCTCTGTCTTCAATGTTACAAAATGAGTCCCGTAAATAAAGAGTTTGTCTCTACCTTCTTGTTTCATGTGTGGAATTGCTGAAATCTTCTATTTAAGAATACTAAATCCTTTTTTTAAAAAAAAATTGTGTCCCAATATTTTAGTTTAATCTTTTCAATAAATGGAAACTATACCTCTGCAGGAATCTTTTCCCATACTTAATTTTTAGCCCATCTGACTTCAGGTGAAGTCTTAAGGTCCCCTTTACAAAGTAAAATGGACTTTATAAAGTCTACAAAACTTTTTCTGTATTCCCTATTACAGTTCTTTATTTTAATAACAGACTTCTACATAATTAATCCCTTGGAGTTTGCCATCACATAATCTACCCTGGGTATGAACTGTTCCATGTGTATTTTTCTGGCAAGAAGACCTCTGGAAAAAAATAAACAAATAAACAAAGACCAAAAGGAATCGCACACATTGACAAATTGTGTCACATACAACTGGTCTCATGTACCTATAAACCACAGGACAAGGGCAGAATTCTCAATCCATCTTCTCCAAGGTTTGGGAAAGGAGATCTCACTGTGAAGAACGTTTCCCTTTGACAGGAAACAGTAATATTTCCTTACTTGGGAGCTAAAGCGATAAGGCAGTCATAAATAAATGGTGCATAACTACTGCTATTCAAGTACAGTTGGGTTTTTTTTTTTTTTGGACTGTCTCCCACACTTTTTGCCTAATCACAGTTTAGAATTTAGCTGAGAAAAATTCCTATGAATTGAAATTCAAACAAATAACATTAGGATTGTATTATTTTTCATAAACCCATTTCACATATCAAGCAGTGCCCAAGCAAAAGAAAACTACTATACATGTATTATTTCACACAGTTTTGAAACTTGAACAATTCTCATTTGAAAATAGAAAAAAACACAATTTTTGCAGAGTGGATGGGGACCACACTGATTCCTTTTTTAAAAAGGATTTCCTGTAAAAACAGAAATTGGCAATTTACTCTAAGAAAACACAGCAGAAGCTGGGAAGAAACTCGAGGATGCCTAAATTTCCACTGTGGAACAACTTTCGCTGCCCAGTGGGGAGACAGGAAAAAAAAAAAAAAGGAACACCTGCAACAGGGTGGGAAGAGAGGAAGATAAGCTGGGACTACACATCCAGTGAGCAGAGAATGAGGCCGGTTTCTAATCCAGGAAGAGAGGGAGCTGGCAAGAAAGGAACATATATATGTGTTTTAAGAAGAATAGCAAAGCGGATTTTGTAGTCACCTGCCGCATCAGAGAAAACCAAGAAGGCAGTATTTGCTGGAGAGAAGGAACCAGTGCACAGCAGATACTGATGAGTTTAAAGCACCTTTTAACTAGAGGAAAGATTAGTGAGGTGTTGAAAGTTGCTGCCACCAACTGGGCATCAGGCAGACTCGGGGGTTACAAATCACTTTCACTTCATAAACTGTGCATTTCCAATCAGAATGGTAAACAGGTTTCACTATAGTCAAAGAGGTGAGTTTTGAAGCTGGTAATATTTTAACAGACAAAAACAGAAATTTTAAGCAATAACTGGAAAAATGTAGTACATAACTGCTTTTTCTGGTGATTTATACAGCAGGGCACCATTAAAGGATTTATTCATATGAGACTGTAATGGCAATAAGCAGAGGGAATAAATTTAAAATGTTATTCAAATTTTACACGAGAAATGGGGTTTGCTTAAAATCTATGGGAAAGCCTTTGATCCAGCAATTCTATTTTTACTAATTTATACCACATATAAACATGTGTATGTAAACACAGGTATGCAGAAGAAAGTTGGTAATAGCGAAAGACTCAATGTAATCTAAAGAGCCATCACTAGGGAACTGTTTCAGCCACATAATGAGGTTCTATACAACAAGAAAATGGGGTCGGGTGCGGTGGCTCACACCTGTAATCCCAGCACTTTGAGAGGCAGAGGTGGGCGGATCACTTGAGGCCAAGAGTTTGAGACCATCCTGGCCAACATGGCAAAACCCCATCTCTACTAAAAATGCAAAAAATTAGCCAGGCTTGGTGGCATGCACCTATAATCCCAGCTACTCTGGACGCTGAGGCAGGAGAATCACTTGAGCCCAGAAGGTGGAGGCAGTAAGCCAAGATTGCACCATTACACTCCAGCCTGGGCAACAGAGCAAGACTGTGTCTCAAAAAAAAAAAAGAAAGAAAGAAAATGCACGTAGTAGATCCATATGAGTTAATAGATGGATGAATTAAAGATACATAAAAAGTAAAGTTCAGAATATTGCATGCACAGTATATTCCATGTATTAAAAAGGATACACACACACATATGTGTGTATGTATACATATATGTTTATGTGTTTATCTGTACATGCATACATATGCCTATAAGATTTATAGAAAAATACCCAAGAAAATGGTCTCTGAAAGATGGCAGGGAAATATTTTTAATTGTATATATTTTTAAATTACTACTTTCACCCCCATCCTGTGTGTGTGTGTGTGTGTGTATAACTTACTATAAAATCTTATAGTTAACATGAGAATTAGGAACACACATAATTACAATTCTATTAATACCCTGTTTTTAGGAAGGCTTTAAAAATAGTTTGCAACAGGATAAGGTCTGTGTTAATGATCAAATATTGTGAGGAGCACGAGAGGTATCTCTCTATAATCACAAACAAATGTAAAACCAGACAGAGAAAGCACTAGTGTGAGTAAAAGTGTGGCATCCTGTTAAGCAACAAAGTAAAGCTTAGTTTCTTTTTTCACATTCAGTCTGTGCCTCCCAAGGGAACACCCTAGTTGGTGACAGCCCAGAGAAATGAGACAAATGTCTGACCAGGCCCCACACCTCCCTGAAGATCTTCAGCCACAGAATTAAACCCCCACTTCCTTTATATACAGGAGCAATTCTATCAGAATAGATATTAAGATAATATTATGTAGGAGAAATGTATTTTTGAAGGAAAAATACTGGACTAAATGAGGCCCTCTTGAGAACATATGAAAATCAGAGCCTCAGTCTACTTACTGAACTTGCCACGTGCCTTGCACACAGGACAATAAACGTCTGCTGTCTGATCAGGGTCAGGCTTACCATGATAAGCAAACTTCCTTCCAACATTATCGGAATTCTGGGTTTCTTTTCCAGAAAGGCCAAGATGGAACCGAATTAATCGTAACTATGTTCTGTGCTATTTTATCACAGCCTAAGTGCTTGGCTCTTACAATCATCGTGCCCCTTCTCCAGACTAGGAGTCAAAAACTGGTCTGGTGAGTTTACTGCACTTTTTCTTCTCGTATCTTCTCATATCTCATATCCACACAAACACAAATTTTACTACATATACATGACTGTAACACCCCATAACAAAAAAAGAGTCAGGGAAATGATCAGCCACGTATCCAAGTGGACACCATCACTTGGTGGCCCAGAGCCACATAATAAAGCTACAGATCCACTCAGGAAAAGAGCATCAGTCAGGATGGTAAGAATTTAATACAAAATCTCCCTATATATACTGTCAGAGTTTACTTAACAGGCTCCTCCAAGAAGATAAAAGGGGTCATTGACAGTCCATCCTGCTGTTTCCATGGAGGCTTTAACTTAAACAATTGCAGACAAATTTCTCTTAAAGGAAATGTATTCCCACTGTCCTTCAACACAGGAAAGTGACAACCCTTAGTCAACCCGCCTAATTTAAATCTTTCTGGCCGAAACATCTATAATAGCGGCATGGGAAGCCAGTGAAATGGTCAACTGAATGCACATAATACAAACACCATTAGTTAAAAATACCCCCTTAAGGCCGGCCACAGCAGCCTTACTGCTGCAGCGAAACGGAGAGCCCCACACAAAAAACCAGTTCTCAGAACCACTTGCCCTGTTCTGCTTCCAGTGTAGACATCTAAAGGAAGCACTGCCCGGAAAACCCAATCCGTAATTGTAATAAGCATAATTTACGGAAGAGTCGACTACTCTTGTGATTTATCCTCTGACTCTCATGGGAATCCCTTCCTTTCCTTGCCCCCTTTCAAATACAGCATCTACCAAGATGACCCCAAGGAAAGTACTTTCCTCTAGACACAACCAGAATTGGTATTGCAGGGAAAGGAATGGGCTTCTCCTCTTATCCCACTCGCAACTCCTCCCCTTCTTCCTCAAGGAACCCTTCTCGCCTCCCAAAATCTGCCTCAACAATGGCCCAAGATTCCTTTCAATCCTGTCCTCTCCTTTGGGGCAGAAATCTTTGGGAGTAGGGGCAAGGTAGTTTAACCACGAACGGGGTGGGGACTAAACAACCCTAGCACCTCTAAGGTGCCCCCAGGAGGTCTTGCCAAGGAGTCTTCCACAGGGAGAATCATCCTGCCCGTTGTTCTGCATCTTGAAACTCGGGAGACCCACACCAAAGGAGGGGACCGGTTCCTTTACCCTTTAAGCGCGTCGTGTCCTCCGCCGCCTCTTCTCTTGGCCCGACTGGCTCTGGTTTCCTTCACGTTCCCAGCCTCCAAATTGGTGTCCGCCCCATGACTCGTGTAGGACGCTAAAAGCACGGTAAATCCCAGGAAGATCTCCAGCAGGCCCCCTCGACGCATGATGCCGAGCCGCCGCCGGCTCCCGCCGCCTCCTGCCGCGCCCGGGGCTCGGTCTGCGGCCGCCGCTGCGCCCTGAAGCGCACCGCGCCGCCGGGGTCCCGCTCTCCCGCCGCCCGTCCCCCGGGCCGGGCTCCTCCCGCCTTCTCCAGGCGCTGCTCCCACTTCAGGCGGCCCCTGCCAGCTGCAACACAGAGACAAATCCCCGAGGCGGGGAGACTTTCAGGGCATCGGGATGCTGAAGCCTCGCGGTCCCCATTCCCGAGCCCAACCCGTGCGCCGCCTGCGCGTGGCGCAGTTAATTTGGGTAAGGGAAGACCGTTTGGTCCACAGCTGGCTGGAAAGCCCAGGCCCCCGGCGGCAGCAGCCCCGGCCAATCCCTTGGCCTCCCGGGCCCCGCCAAAAGAGCGCAGCGCAAAGTACCCATGTCCCCAGAGATCCTAAGTCCCGGGCGAGCTCTCTGGGTTTATTTTTTTAGTGGCACGAATTGCGCGCGATGCGCGCTATAAACGCCCCACTCCTCAGCCTGCCCTCTCCGCCAGGCTGGAAGCCCGCCGCGCCGTCCCCGCCGACTCCGGGCGCTGCCACCGCCCCCCGAACATCTGACGCGGAGCCCGGCACCAAGAGCCCCGGGCCAGGAAGCCGTCAGGCAGGGGAGGGCCAGCGCCAGCTGTGGACGTTCCGGGACAGCCCCTCACCCCAGTCCCTGTCCCTGCCCTCGGCGCGGCGCGGCGCAAACGCAAAAGCCTCCGTGGCCGCAGCTCCAGCCCCGGTGGCTGCCCGACCCCCGTCGAGACCCAGGCTGCACCCACTGGAGAAGCGGCGGCTCCGACTCCCGAGGAGGCGGCGGCGGCTGCTCCCAGTCGTGGCCGCTACAGCCACTGCTCGGCTCCGCTCGCAGCTGTCCCAGCTGTGGCCGCCTGTCCGCTTGTGGCACCCACTGTCTCTGCCGCGGCTCCCGCGGCCCCCTCCTTTCCCCACCTCTTCAAGTATCGTCCGCGCAGCGGTTTCTCGCGAGAGAAATACTTTTTTAAAAAAAAGAAAGAAAAAGAAAATGACACCCCCTCCTTCATCCCCCTCATCACCACCCCACCCCCCGGCCCCATCCATCCTCCCTTTCCACTCCCCTTTGCCAGCCTCCGCCTCGGCGCGGGGCCTCTCGCTCGCAGGATTAGCGCAGTGGGAGGAGGCAGAGGTGATCAGGTCCTGCCCGGCCTGGGACTTTTTGTCTTGAGGTGGGGAGGAGAGAAATGGGAAGAGGTGGAGTAGCGGTTTTAGCCCGCTCTGCGGCTGGGAGGTCTAGATCCGAGATTAGCCTCTCCCGTGATCGGGGAAGCCCTGCCGCAGCAGAAAGTTGTTCCACCTGCGCCAAGAATGCGCGCTGGAGACGGCTGTCCCGGAGGCCCTGGCCCGAGAGGAGACCAGTCCCCGCTGCCTGCGCCTCCCGGTAGCGCGCTCCCTGCGCCTCTCCCGCCGGACACTCAGCAGACGCCGGAGGCCGGGAGGCTAAGACTGGGTGTGTCGCAGGCCGGGACCGCGGCAGGGGCTGCTGTGCCGACCGAGGAGAGGGCTCTGCCGCCCCCACTTGCCCCGGGTTGTGGAGAGCCCACTCCAGACGCGGCTCTTCTGAGGCTCAATTCAAGCCATCCAGGCCTGAATCCAGGATGCTCTCAGTCGGTGTCCAACCCAGGGGCCTGTAAATGTTGGAACCTAGGATTTAGGATGGGAGCGGTGAAGGGATGGTCCTCTTGCCCAGCCCAGATTAAGATTGGGGTTCATCTGGAGTACTCTACTTACACCCTCCCTGTCCCGTCGCCCTCCCACACACACAGCTGCCTCTCCCCAGGGTATGCACGGCACAGTGAATTTAGTGGCTTTGAAAGGTATAGTATTTGTGGCATCCTTATATGGATAATGCCCGATGATGCCTGCACCCTCTAACAGTTTAGGAAGGCCGGAAGTCGCACACTGGGTCCTGGCTGCTGTAACTGGAGACCCCCAGAAAATCCCCTGCAAGCGGCCACCAGCCCGCTGTCGAGCCAAAAATAAAAGCTGAGCACAAAGAGGTACCCTGGGAATGTATCCTGTTGAAAGCGATTTTCCTTATTTGTAATCGTTTGTAAAGGGGCCCAGAGAGTAGGGTAGAGAGACCTGAGCAAGTTATTCAACTTCTTTCCAATTATAAGATGGGACTTGTAGTGTCCACCACACAGGGTTATAATGGTGATGATGGACATGCTGAACTGCTATGATACATGAAGATGAAACAGTAAAACTGTGGGAACTATGAGCTGATCTAAAGCCGTAATCCTCTAAGTATGTATGTGATCTACTTTAAGTCTCACCTGCAAAAGGTCTCTTAGCAGATTCATGAATGACAGCCTTGGTCACACACTCCTGGCTGAGTAAAGGAGATCATTCATTCAAGATGTTTTTACTGAGCACGAACTGTGTACCACTTAGTGCATTGTTGAACTACACTTCAACAATTTTTAACAAGGCAGGTTCAACAATTTGAACCCGGCTACTTCAACAATTTAGTGAACAAGGCAAAAATGTGTCTCCCCTCACACAGCAGGTAGTCGACAAGGAAAGGCAGACTTGAAACAAAATAATGGTCCAATTGTTGAGCGCCAGACAGGATAAGTACTGGGTGCTTGCTTGGAGGATATATAACAAGGGGACTTGACCTAGGCTAGGGCTGATCAGGAAAGGGATCCCTGAGGAAGTGGTATTTAACTTAAGTCTAAAATATAACTAGACTCTACTTAGGATAGCAGTTCTCAACCCTGGCTATGCAGTAAAATAATGAGAGGCTTAAAAAAAAAAATTCTGACACCAGGATGGGCGTGGTGGCTCATGCCTGGGAGGCCAAGGCATGTGGATCACTTTAGGCCAGTAGTTCAAGAGCAGCCCAACCAACATCATGAAAACCCGTCTCTACTAAAAATACAAAAATTAGCCAGGTGTGGTGGTGCATGCCTGTAAATCTTGCTACTCAGGAGGCTGAGGTACTAGAATCGCTTGAACCCAAGAGGTAGAGGTTGCAGTGAACGGAGATTGTGCCACTGCACTACAGCCTGGACACAACAGCCTGGGCACAACAGAGCGAAACTCCACCTCAAAAAAAAAAAAAAAAAAAAAAAAAAAAAGAAAAATTCTGACAGCAGGCCCCAACACCCAGAGTTTCTGATTTGAGTAGTCTGTAGTGGATCCTTCATATGGATATTTTTTTTTTTTTTTTTTTTTTTTTGAGACAGAGTCTTGCTCTGTCGCCCAGGCTGGAGCGCAGTGGCCGGATCTCGGCTCACTGCAAGCTCCGCCTCCCGGGTTTACGCCATTCTCCTGCCTCAGCCTCCCGAGTAGCTGGGACTACAGGCGCCCGCCACCTCGCCCGGCTAGTTTTTTTTTTTTTGTATTTTTTAGTAGAGACGGGGTTTCACTGTGTTAGCCAGGATGGTCTCGATCTCCTGACCTCGTGATCCGCCCGTCTCGGCCTCCCAAAGTGCTGGGATTACAGGCCGGCCCTGGGTAGGGAGATGTAAGGAGGGAATTCACACTGGGAAAAGGATCTGAGCAGAGGGACTATGGATCAGAAGAAAGCAGGGCTGTTGGACATCCAGAAAGGCCTTGTCCTGCCCACCAGTTTTCTGGGCTGCTCTGCACCTACAGGGGAATCTGGAAACTGCATGCTTTACTTGTACTCCAGCAGCATGCAAGACTTGCTGTGCCCTCTCTCTCTCAGAATCTTACACTCAGTGACATGTTGGACAGCAGCATCCCAACACAAGCCTTTTCTAAGGCTTCTGCCCAGGAAGTAAAGGCCAAATCCAGTGCCCTGCAAGTCCCCTCTTCCAACATTTCTGGACATTTCTATTACTTCTAACTCAAACTACCTTCCAGGGTTTCACCTCAAAGGGAGGGATTTGGATTAAACGCTTTTATCTGGCCTTTGCTTTCCCCGCAACCTCCTCTTTATTCACTGGCTTCTTTCTCCAATAAAGGAAAGATTCTTTCTTCATATTGGATGGCAGCTCCAAGCCATATACTCCCCTCTTTGAGCAATAAGTCTCATGTTCTAACCACAATGGTGGAAGATCTGCAAGGGAAGGGGAGGCAGAGGGAACTTGATTACTTAAAAGTAAATGCATTTTTAAATATACAAGAAATATTCCCACTATCTAGGCAATCAACCTATATTAGAGTAGCATGCCACTTATGTCAAAATTCAGTAACGAATAATAAAAATCTGTGTCTTTGCAATAAGATTTTCTTGATGCCAGATGACTGAGGACCCAATTCTCCCTAAACCTATCACAGACTTTTTTTTTTTTTTTTTTTTTTTTTTTTTTTTTACATAATAGATTGTTTTGCGCTGTTTGCAAATTAAGTCCATGGGCTACAATTCCTTGCTTCCATCTCCTTATTTCAAAGAATTCTATTCACCCTAAGAAACCCTGCTCAAATTCCTTCTTGTTCATAGGTGTTTTAGCTCATGCCCATCTCTCTTGTTCTAACATCATTGCATTTATTAACTGAGTCATTCACTGAATAGTTAATTAATTTTAATACATGATTATAGTATGCCTACTATATGCCAAGTGCCATGTCAGGACTGACCATTAGGGATATTTCTTCTGTTGCTATCGTGAACTATTAGGTTGGCACAAAAGTAATTGCAGTTTTTGCCATTTAAAAGTACTAGCGAAACCACAATTACTTTTGCGCCAACCTAAATATATATGTTTTTTCTATAGCCATTGTACTTACTCCCCCTAGCTGTATGATATTAAAGACAAGGTGACATTCCTTATTCAAGGAAACTTGCTAGTGTCCTGAAAACTATGACAAAACACAAATACTTTGTTTATTGTTTGATCAATTGAAACCTTGTGGCATTTTTAGCTTCAAGTCACTCTCATCATTTATACCTCCTGTATAAATGTCTGTGTCAGCAAAGGTTCTTTGTCTACAAGCAAGAAAACTAGTTATGGAAAATTTAAGCAAAAAAAAAAAAAATGACCTTTTAAGTATTATCAGGTTATGAGATGGCTCACTGAACTTGACTTTGTGATAAAATGGGGAGTCGTACAGTTCTGGGATAATGGTAAGCAGAGAACCTCTTCAGGCTGATGTCATGTGAGTAAATCAATTCCAATCATTTTGATCTCTTTGCCACCCCTCTTAGAGTTCAAATTCAAAAGGCAGAGTCCTATTGACGTAGCTATTTAGGGAACTTGGGCACAATCCTGGCCAAAGGATGATGGAGTATCTTGATGGGTAGCAGAACAAGATTGCATGCCACGGGAAAGGGGTTCATCTATAAAAGATGGGCAAAACACTATTTTGGTCATGTACCAAAAATTGAAGGGCATTAATGCTTGTCAGGGGCAAACAAACAAACAAACAAATCTAGATGTTTATTACACCATCTCAAGAACTTTCAAGATGTTTAGAGCTTACTGAAATAAAGCATTTTCAAGCTTTACTTGGAAAATGTATACTCTAAAATCAGTTTCTCGGTCTTCCTTTGCAAACTAAATAATGACTTTACAAAAAGCTAATTAGACTTTCATGTAGCCCCAGTTCCTGCCATTGATGGTGGCAAATAGATCACTCATGATACGACCAACTACATCTTCAAAAATTGGCTTCTGACTCTTAGTGAGTATTGTAGAATTTTGTAGTTATAAAAATATAATGCATATATCACAGCTACCAGATACCACACCTACTTACATATATATATAGAGAGAAAAATCATACATTCACATACATAATCACATTTAATCTTTACCACAACTTTTGGTAGATTGAAAAACATAGCCACAATATTTCTTATCTTCTTCCATCAAGAAGTAGAGTCTATTTCTCAATTCTTTGAATCTGAGTTGGCTTTGTATTTTTCTTTTACCAGTAGAATAGCATAGAAGGAACATTGTATGACTTCCAAAGCTAGGCCTTAAAAAATCTTGCAGCTTCCTCTTTTACCCTATTAGATGTTGCCCTGAGATGGATAGGCCTTCAAGAAGTCCAGGATGAAAGACAATGTGAAGAGAGACAGCCCCAACTCTCTCAGCTACATCAAGACTCTTCCTGAGCCACCAACTAAATGTAGTCACATATGTGAGCCCAGCAGACCAGCACAACTGCCCAGTTAACCCATAGAATAAATAGATCATTGCTTTAAGCTACTTATTTATTAGGGTGGTCTATTATGTAGGAATAGATAAATAATTGAAACTTTATAATGGAAAATAATTTTTCTCAATTTTAGAGATGAATAAACTCACATTCAGAAGAGTTAAGAAACTTGCTCAAATTCATAAAATCAAGAGAAGAGGCAGAGCTGTAATTAAAACCAAGCCTTTGACAAATCAAGGAAACTTTTCATGTCATCACTGCTACCTCATCTGTGGCCACAAAATCTCAGTCAAGATCTAGGGTTGGTGCAAATGGCAGTCACTTCCAGTATCCACAACACTTCTCTTGTGTCTTCTTGGAAGCTAAGACTTCATCCCTTGAGTTTCACTGCTGCCTGAATCTACATTGCATCTTACTTGAGAGCCTCATTTATTCCGTGCTACAAGATCCATGCAAGATTCCAGGATCACCAAGATCACTCCAGGAAATGAAGAGATCAAGAAAGCTGCCATAGACAAGTCTCTGCCTCTCTGCTTCAGCTTCTGGTTCCCTCATAACATAGGACAATTTCTTGTACAAAATGGATGCTCCATAAATACTTGCTGAATGAACTTCTTTTCTAGATGGTGATGTGATGGCAACCTTAAAACCTCATGCCATTCTTCCTCATCATTCTCTGGGTTAAAGAAAGGCCTCAACTTTTCCAGCAACTGACAGAGCCCTGGTGTGTGATATTGCGTCATTGTGCCTCAGTTGTCCCATCACTCCCACTCGGGAGAGGATATGAATGAATGAGTCTTAGTTTTAAAGAGCTGAAGGTGGAATTCAGTTGCCTGATTGCTAGCATAGATTGCACATCTATGTATGTGCCATTTCCTTTTTTTTTTATTGTTTAGTTCATTTATTTGTGTAGCCAATTTTGATTAAAAACGAAACACTGTGCTGGAAGCTGAGGCTTCACTGGTGTAGGGATGCCATTCCTGCCCCCTAAGAATCACAAGGGGTAGAGTATAGCAGGAGGTCCTTACAGCAACAACTACCATGAACTAAGCCTTTGCTTAGTGCAGGTACGGTGCTAAGTTAGTAATATTCTTCCCATTTTAGAATTTTGTAGTTACAAAAATATAATGCAGGCTTAAGAAAGAACAGTTTAAAATGACATAAATAAACCTTTGTTTTAGGGAAAATTTGCATATGTTTGTGCTTGTGTGTTATACTAAGAATCCTGAGCAATTCCCACTTCAATATAAAATTCTAGTGTTGTGAGGGCAAAAGGTGAGAGTTTAAAAAAAAGGTAAAAATTTATACATGCTAGAAAAAAATGAGAATTGTTTTCATTTTCATGATTCTTCAGAAAATTTATTTATTAGAAATATTTTAATTACTTAACTAAAAGATTTTTTTAAGTAGTTTTTCATAATCCCAACCACCCTCTTTTAGTTTTCTCATTTTGCCTCTCGTCTTTGTCCATATGGTGCATTTTACATAGTTGTAACTCTGGTGGATGTATACTTTTATCTTCTGCTCAACAGGGAGGAGAATTTGTTCAGCATTTGAGTGTTTAACCTTTGCATTTTGTGGATGGGGTCCCTGGGTGAGGTCTGCCTAGCCATCTTTCTGGCAGAAAGCATGTACAACTGTTGAATTATGTTATTGAAATAACTTTCATTACCTCAATCCCCCAAAGCAAACAGTTGCTCTCCACCCAAAACAAAAGCTCTGGTTCCCAGACTTCATTTCACTTGTGTTTTCCATGAGTTCTGTGACCCACCCTGGTATTCCCTGTCATTTTTTCTACCAGACATAACAGATACCAGCCCAACAGCAGAGGCGAATAAAGCGGAGGCCTGGACAGCAGGAAAGGACGTAACATTTTATCCATCACAAATTAAAAACATTCTCTCTTAGCTCCATTCAACAAGTGTTACCAAACACCAGCCTTGTGTTGCAGACTATGGGAGACGCTACAGAAGCCACCAAAATGTGCCTGTCCTGCAGCCTGCTCTCTCTCAGGAGGGAGAAAACGAGTGCTTATAGCAGAGGTCAGCAAATTTCTATGAAGTGACAGACAGCTAACAAATACTTTAAACTTCATGAACCGTAAGGCAAAAGAAAACACATTTCCACACGCATTTTACTGACAAAAATAAAAATTTGGCTATGGACATTGAAACCTGAATTTCATATAATTTTCATGTGTAATGAAATCGTCGTTTGATCATTTTCAACAATTTAAAAGTGTAATAACTATTCATAGCCTGCAGGCCATATAGAAACAGGGGGTGGGGGCAGATTTGCTCTGTGCAGCCGTAGTTTACCAACTTCTGGAGTTAAAGAAAAAGGCCAGCACAGAACCTGGCTTGGGCACGACTCTAGACAGTGGCTGGCACCAAGACAGGGATCCACAGAGGAGAGAGGTGGGGTGGGGTGGGGTGGGGTGGTCCAGTCAGAAGACTTAATGGAAGAAATGGGATTTGAGGATCGCCTTGAAGGGAGGGTAGGATTTGGCTACATGGGGAGAACATTCCAGGCGGAAGTGATGAGCATGAGTCCAAGGCACAGAGGGAGGGAATATTATGGGCCAAAGGGGACATGCAGGGTGTTTCACCATCCTTCATGGTGACATACTTCTAGCTCTCCAAGGTTTCTGTGACACACCCTGGGCTATGTGTTTACGAAGAGGAGGGGTATTGTGAGCCTGTAGGAGTCAGTCTTTAAATGACTACGATTAATCATATTATATGAATGTTAATAATATCCATAACCCAAAACTTGTTGAAAACACTAAGATCCATCTGATCTCTGGTTTAAACCTGATGAAAGGCAAACTAGACCTTATTTTTCTCCATCCAGAGATTTTCCACGTTTCATTTGGTCACCTACTTAAATAATTTTTTTAAAGAATGTACTTTTTCTTCAGGATCTTAGTATTCTAATGATACCAGAAAATGCCACCTGCCCTAACCCAAATATTCATGTCGAATCTGAAAGTCTTGATTAAGTTATGAGTAACAAGTAGCTTTTGTTAGTGACTTTTCTATTTTCCTATATCGGTTTTTGTTTTCACTCTAGATCTGAATTTTCTCTAAAAAGTTAGTAATTAGTGCATACTAGTAATTACTGAATACCTAAAAAAATGTTTTTCCTGGCTGACTTGACCTATTCCCATGATTTCACCCCTTGCTCATGACATACTAATAACTCCCAAATCTGAATCTCCAGCCCAGACATTTCCCTAGAGCTTCAAATTCAGATGTCCAAGTTCCTGCTGGATGCCTCCACCTAGTCCTCCCACAGGCGTTCAGACTCAACTGTGGTAGCAGCCACGACGAAGGCCTCCAAAGATCCCCCTTCTGGGTGCTCGTGCCTGGGGTAATCCCCTCCCCTTGAGCATGGCCTGGACCTAGTGATTCTCTTCTAGCAGATAGAGTATGGTAGAGGCCATGGGATGTCACCTCCAATACGAAGTTACACAAAGACTCAGGAGCCTGTCTTGCTTGCCCTTTCTTGCCCTCCTGTCTGCCCATGCTGATGGAAGCCAGCTGTCACGTTGTGAGCTGCCCGGCAGGGAGGCCCTGTGCGAGGAACTGACACAGCCAGTGACGGACTAACGCCCATGGTCCAAACCACCCTTGATGAACTGAACTCTGCTATTAATAATAATCACACAAGCAAGCTTGGGAATCTTCAGATGAGACTGCAACCCCAGCCAACACCTTGATTCAGCCATGAGAAACGTTCAGCCCGAGGCATCTAGCTAAGCAGTGCCTCATTTGTGACACAGAAACAATGAGATAACAAATGTGTAGTGTTTGAAGCCACTAAATGTTGAAGTTATTTGTTACACAGAAAGAGATAACTAATAGGTCAGCAAACTCCCTAAACTTGTTTCTTCCCCTAAATTCTCTATTTTAATTGTTAGGACCACCATGTTCTCACTCATCTATGCTTGCAAAAGGGTTTATCAAAGGTCCTTCATTTGTGCTTCTCTCATCCTCAAAATCTTGAACGCTTTTTGTATTTTTCAATCACAATTGGTATGATTTAGTAGTCTTAAAATTTGTTCCCTTCGAGTTCCATCTGGAACTCAAGCCATTTGTGCTACAGCTTGAAATTTCTCAATTTCTGCATGATTCTGCTAGCAACAATATTAATGACATCATACTGGATATCTTTCCACAGATTAAAAAAAAAACTTGGGGAAGTGTCCAGAGTGATAGAATAGGAGAAGGAAGAGTCTGGGAAATGCTGGAAAACTCTGCCCAGAGTTTGAAAATCAACCACATAAATAGGGATGGAACAAGCATGGAATTAGAAGACAGAAGACTATGGTCCTGTCTGGGCTTTGCTGCCCATCTGCTGTGGCCTCAGAAAGTCACTTTACTTCTAGGGTCCTCCTTTTCCTCTTTAGGAAAATGAGGGAGTTAGATTTCAGTGAAAGGCAGAGCCACAGGTGGGCTATTTCAGGATAAACCAAGGAGCTTGTTAAACTTCAGATTCCTGCCCCTAACAGTCACCCAATGCTGATTCAGTAGGTCTGACGTGGAGTCTAGGAATCTGTATTTTTAAAGTGTCCAGTTCTCTGAAATATAACAAGGTATGGAAATCCATGAATTAGATCCTTTCAAAGAATATTTACAATCCTAGTGCTGTAATTGCAAAGCAGTATTTATTATATGGCAATTGAACTTTGCATGCACATTGTAAAACACACCCTCCAAAAAACAAATTTTAAAGGATAATTTTGTGTGTGTACAGGTGCGTGTGCATATATGTTTTTTCATTTTATTTTCTTCCCAAACCCTAACTGATCTCCTTGCATAGTCACTGGAATACATGAATCTCATTGGGAGAACCACTGGAGACTGTGACAGGTCTATGGGAATTGGGTGAAGAGGGGTACAGAGGTCTAAGACACCAAGGACAAACATCCAAGGTAGCAGGCAAACTCCTTCTACTCGTGGTACGGCTTGGCATCACATGGAATACTGAGAAGTGTAAAGAGTGTGTGTGTGTGTGTGTGTGTGTGTGTGTGTGTGTGTGTGTGTGTGGAGTTAGCCCTTCTTGTTCTCACTTGTTCTCACCCGAAAGCCCATCTCCATACAGTGTCATATCACAAAGAAACAGAATCTGACTTAATGAGAAAACATCTGACATGACCTTCAGTAAAACGTAACATTAAGTCATTACTGAAGGACTCTCATGAGATGTGAAGGGAAGATTGTGCCACACCACGCACAGCACAATTTTCTCTCTTTACTATGGAAACCCCATGTCTCCCTCAGACCTTAATTTTCCCATCTCCAAATCTTTCAAAGCCACCCCTACACCTGTGCTCGCCATGGTTCTCCTCTCTGCCCCTGGCCTCTGTCCTAAGATTCTTCAGTCTACCCTGCAGGCCCACCAGCCCCTTATTAGGTAGAGTTATTTCCCCTTCTCTCAGCTTCTCCCATTTGCTCAGCCTGGGATTTGCTTTCAGTTGAAAGGGAACACAGGATCACAGTTAATGTCTAGTATATTTTTAACTCTGTACACCAAAAAATAAAAAAAAAAAGGAAACTAACAATGTAAGGCAATAAGTACTAACCCGATAGAGAATGGGAGTTCTAGACGTTCAGAGGAGAGGAAGAGACCTCTATGCAACAGTGACCAGAAAAGTTTTCATGGAGAAAAGAGGAGATAAGCTGAGGGTGGAAAACTTGGGAAAAAATCCTTTACAAGTGAACAGTAGAGCCCTCCTGTCATATTGGAGGAGAAACTCTTGTACAGGGAAAGACCAAATATAGGAAAGTATGCAACCTGCTTAGAAGAATGGACAAAACTGGGTGGACTGTATAAAGAAGAAAAAGAGAAAGAGAAGATTAGAAAGTGGATTGGGACCAGAAGATTGAGGATTGTGAAGAAATGCACATTATTATAGAATGTAAAGCATGGGAATGACATGATTTAGAAAATTAATTTTTTGTTACCACGCAAGAAGAACTGAAAAACAGAAATCATTTAAGAAAGGAGATCAGGAGGCTAAGGCAGCAGCTGGGTCTTGGTGATGAGCACGTGCTCCAAAGATGTGTCAGTACACGTGAAAATGAATAGAAAATTATAGAGTCATTTCATGATAGAATCATTACAGCTGAATGAATGATTGAATATGAAAAGCAATGGAGAGAGGCAAGCCAAAGATAACACTGAGACTTGAAATTGGTTGGCCAGAGAATGAACAGAACTAAGGAATTGAGGAGGAGAAAGATGAGAATGGGGAAGAGAGAAGATGATGAGCTTGGTGTTTGTTACATGTGGCAGTTCTGAAGGCAACCCAGCCAAGGTGAAGTAGCCAGAAGGCAGAGGTTTTGGAGCAATTTTTGCCAGTCAGTAAGGAGATGCAGCAGTTTTGAAGAGATGGGATTCAGACTTGTGAGCATCTGTAAGAAATTAAATTTACCAGCTAATTAAAATTGCATTTTCCTATAGTTTAGACTTTTGATTCCTAATAAACCTGCAAATTGACCTGGAAGGGATAATCCTCTTGATAGCCAGCATTTGTTCTTTGAGTTTCAGATATATTCTTGGAAACAGAATCTCATGGCAAGAAGGGTAGGAATCTTGTGTAATTAAAGAGGAAAGGAGGGACACCCTCTAAAGATCAGAAACAGACTCTGCTCCTGGCAAACATGAGGAGCAAAAAAGACCTACATGTCTCCATTTGGAGTGATAGTCAGAATTTTGGGAGGTGATAAAGAAACTACATTCATGTAATACATTCATGTCTGGATAATTTGTGAATAATAAATATTATTAGTGCATGTAGACACTCAAATGATTATCAATTAAAGAAAGCTTTGCAAGATGGTTTTGTTTCCAAGAGAGAATTTTTTTGTTTAAAACCTATCTAAAACACACAATAATAAATTTACATTTCCAGAGATAAATATTCAGCTCTTGACTTAGGATTTGAGAATACATTTGAATTACTTTCTTGATCAGGAACCAAGAAGTATATTTCATATTTATTGAGCAAAAATAAATATCCACTTTCATTAGTCTGAGTGCCCATCAGCATGAGATAATCAACATAAATACATAAGGTTGATACCGTTAGCTGGGCTGACTTGTCCTTGTTTCTAGGATGCACATAACTATTTTCCTAGGCCCCTACAGACCCAGGGAACTCAGGTTGCTCAGCACTGGTTGGGGCCCTTTCCACATTTATTTCTCTGCCCCTTGGCCCTCACCAAGCCCAATTCCATATTGTCACTGCAAATCTCTTTCTATTAAATACCCTGCTTTTGCTCAAACTTTATCTCACATTCAAAATGTGTTTTCCCTTACAAAGTGGATAATGCTGTTCTCTGCCAAGCTCTCCTCTTCTGTGCCGACGCACACAGCCCCCAGTTGCTGGGAATGTTAACTGCTAACAGCTCACAGCTGTATCCCTCTTTGAGCTTTGCTGTTGGCCTCAGAAAACTACTAGCTCAAGGTGATGCCCTCTTCTAGGGTGTGGCCCAGTATTCCAACATTCCTAAAAGTCTGTTATGGATAATATAAGTTCAACACTCTTCAAGATGAAAGGAGAGGAGACAAATGACCCATTTCAAAATAGAAGACATTGTTAAAAGTCCCACAGACATTATAAGGTCAAGGAAATATTAAGAACAACTTTGTGTCAATGAATTTGGAAAATTAAATGAAATACAAAAATGTCCTGAAAGACATAAATTACCAAACTGATGCAAAAGAATAGAAATAGGACTGAAGATGCCTTTAAAGATATTAAATTCATAATTTAAAATATCTCCACAAGGAAAATACTGGGTATGAATAGCTTCACTGATATAGTTTATCAAGCATTTATGGAGGATATAAGAACATTCCTACAAAAACTTAACCAGAAAATAGAAGCAGAGCAAACACTTCCCAATCATTTTATTAGCCTACCATTATTCTGAAAAAACCAAGCAAGGGCATTACAGGAAAAGAAAAGACAGATCAATAACCCTCAGAATTATGGGGCAATAATCTTCAAAAAATTTTTAGCAAATCAGAATCAGCAATATACGGAAGGGAAAATGCATTATGAACAAGCAGAGTTTATCCTAGGAATCAAAGGGATTTTTTTTAACATTCAAAATTAATGTAATTCACCATACTAATGGGTAAAAAGAGAAAAACAAAATATGGAGAAAGCATTTGAGAAAATTAAACACCAAATTGTAATAACAAACGTTCAGCAACCTAGGAATAAAAGGGAACATCCTGATAAAGAACATCTATGGAGAAAAGACACTAACATCACTTTCAGTGGTGAAAGACCAAATGTTTTCACCTTTAGTCAGGAAGAAGGGAAGAATCTCTGATACTGCCACTGAATTTAACGCTGCACTAAATGTCGTAGCAAGAAAAAGAAATGAAAGGTATATATATTGGAGAGGGAGAAGTCAAACTGCCACAGACAAAACAGCTATTTATATAGAGTGCACTAACAATAGACAAAAAAAAAAGGTGACGAGAACTAGAAAGTAAATTCAGCAATGACATAGGACACAAGGTCATTATACAAAAATCCAATACCATTCTACATATTAGCAAAAGAAAAGTGAAATAGATTTTTTAAAGAACACTTTAAAAACAATACCATTTGTTATTTCACTTTTAGTCTGACTAATTAGGTTCCTGCTAGATGAACTCTTCTACAAATAACAATAAGCTAGAAAAAATACAAAAACAAAATGAACAATAACTACAACAACATAATTATCTAAAGGTCTAGAGTGTGAATAAAGGCAGGCTGATTCTGGAGAGGAGTTGATACCCAGAGGAAGGAAATGGCACAGGGTGAATTTTCTATTTCTTTTTTTTTTTTTTTTTTTTTTTTTTTTTTGACGGAGTTCGCTGTGTCTCCCAGGCTGAAGTGCAGTGGCTCGGCTCAACCCAGCCTCGGTGACAGGGCCCGCCACCACGCCCGGCTAGTTTTTTGTATTTTTAGTAGAGACGGGGTTTCACCATGTTAGCCAGGATAGTTCGATCTCCTGACCTCGTGATCCACCCGCCTCGGCCTCCCAAAGTGCTGGGATTACAGGCTTGAGCCACCGCGCCCGGCCTCTATTTCTTATGACTTTTGGTCTGAAGACAGGCTGCAACCAGCACGGTACAGGGTGACTAAAATTTTGAGAGAAAATCCATAGTCTTTCTGGACTGAAGAAAGAGAGTACAGAGTTCAGGGCAACCCAGCTGATGGAAAGTAAGGGGAGAATCCCAAAAAGGAGAGAATCAAAGAGGGGAAACAACAAATTTTGTGTGTGCATGCTTTTCAAATGTCTGCCTGGCCTGTGAATATTCACAGATGGACAGACTGTATCCAACCCAGTAAAGGCTATAAGAACTGAACTGCAGTTTGAGCTACTGTCCAAGAGATAGAGTTCATAGTCTGTTGTATTCTTAACTTTGAATACAACAAAGTTAATTGCCCATTAAACAAAACAAAACCAAATCACAACTCTATTTGAAGAAGTACAACAAAATCTAGAGTCTTCGCTATTAAACATTCATAATATCCAGGATACAACTCCTAGCATTCAAAATACAAAGAAACAATAAAATGTGAGCAATTTTCCAGAGAAAAGACAATCAAGAGATAGAAACTTCAAGATGACCCACAAAATGGAATTATCAGAAAAGAAGTTTTAAGGCAGGTATCATAATTCTGATCAATTAAACAAAATGTGGTACATATACACCATAGAATACTACATAGCCAAATACCACATATTCTCACTTATAAGTGGGAGCTAAACATTGGGTACTCATGGAAATAAAGATGGCAACAATAGAAACTGAGGACTACTAGAGAGGGGAGGGAGAGATGGGGGAAGGGGTAAAAACTAACTGTTAGGTACCACACTCAGTACCTGGGTAACGGGATCATTCGTACCCCAAACCTCGGCATCATGCCATATACCCAGGTAACAAACCTGCACGTGTACCTTCTGAACCTAAAATAAAAGTTGAAAAGTAAAAATAAAAATAATTGTGCTGAATGAAGCAAAGGAAAATATGCTCATAAGGAATGAAAGGGCAGAGGAATAGCAGTGAAACAGAAAGTAAAAAAGAACTAATGAGAAATCTGAAATTAAAAATATATTGGATGAGCTAAACATTAGAAGTGAGATCATATTGAAAATAGTCAGGGAGCTTGAATATCAATCAATAGAAATTATCCAATATGAAGAACACAAAGAAAAAGGGCAAAAGACTTAAAAACAATTAACAGAGCTTCAAGGACTTCTGAGACCATATCAAAAGATCTATCATACAAGCATCTGAGGTTAGAGAAGAAAAGAAAGAAACAGACAGCAGAAAGCATAGTTTTTGAATAACTATGACCAAAAATGTTGCTATATTTACAGACTGAGGATGCTCAGCAAACTGGGGAAGAATATAAAAAAGACTATGTTTAGGCTGCTAAAAAACACACAGATAAGGAGAAAATATTGAAAGGAGCCAAAGAAACGACATATTACATACAGGGGAACAATTATGCAAATTAATATTGACTTCTGATCAGAAACAGCAGAGGTGAGGGAACAGTGGAATAATATCTTTAGAGTGTGGAAACAAACAAACAAAAATTGTCGGCCCCAAATTCTCTACCCAGCAAAAATATCCTCCAAAATGAAGGCCAAACAAAGGCATATTCATTCTAAAAAATGTCACTTTAAATTTGAAATACTTAGAAATAAATTTAATAAAATATCATATAAGAATTATAAAATATTCCTAAAAGAAATTAAAGAAGATCTAAATAAATGGAAAGATGTAATAGTTTATAGATCAAAAGGCTCAATGTTGTTAAGAAATAAATTCTTCCTAAATGAGCCTATAAACATAATCTCAATTAAACCAGTATACATTTATGCAGACATTAAAAAAACTGATTCAAATTTTATAGGGAAAATATAAAGGAACTAGAATAGCCAAAACAATGTTCTGTCTTATAATTCTATCAATTACTGAAGGTAGGGTATTAAAGTCTCCAACTATAATTGTGGATTTGTCTAGCTCTCCTTTCAACCTAGTGGTGACTACAGATGCCTCACACTGCCTTGTTAATTCTTGTTGCTTCGGAGTGAGCATGGAGGCCCATTTCAGCACAGGACCCTGCGGATGGTACCCTGGCAGGAGAGTCCAAACACCCTTCACTTCCAAGAGAATCAGAGCACCCTTCCCTTTCATTAGGTAGAGAAGGAATGATCAGCTTCCACCTCAGCCCTGCTGATACCACTCAGTTGGGGAATCAGAGCACTCAAGTCTGTCTTTGTGGGCTGGAGGAGGAGGCTGCAATTTTTCCATTGGCATTTGAACAGAGTTTGGCAGATTTTGAATTTGCCAAAACAATTGTGTTTTGTTGTTGGGCCAACTCTTTTCCCCATTCTTTGATGGCAGAGAACAGGTTTTTGTTGTTGTTGTTGTTGTTGTTGTTGTTGTTGTTGTTGTTGTTTTTAGAGTTTGTGTGTGTGTGTAAGGAAACCTGGGAGGCTGAGGCAGGAGGATCGTTTGAGGTCAGGAGTTCAAGACCAACCTGGGCAACATAGTGAGACCTCATCTCTACAAAAAAATAAACAATTAGCCAGGTGTGGCCACATGCACCTGTAGTCTCAACTGCTCAGGAGGGTGAGGCAGGAGAATTGCTTGAGCCCAGGAGTTTGAAGCTCACTAGCTATGATCACATTAGTGCCTGAGCAACAGAGTGAGAGACTCTGTCTCAAAAAAAAAAAATTGACTATAATATATATATCTGACATAGGACTTACATCAGAATACATAAAGAACTCTTACAACTCAGTAAGAAAAACCAATTTTAGAAAAATGTACAAAATATTTAAGTTTTGCATAAAAAGATACATAGACGGCATATGGAAAGATGTTCAACATTATTAGTTATCAGGGAAATGCAAATTAAAAACATAATGAGATAACCACACCCTGGAGAAACCAATTCATTTTATTGATAAGTAGCATATCATACAGGACTGGTACAGCAGCCAATATGAAACTGCAACTTTCAAGAGCAAGAAGGTCCTGAAGTTGCAAGGAATATTGCAGAAATCTCCAAAGACAATCTCTGTTCCCAATGCCACATACTCCATCCTTTCGCCATTCTGTACAGGTTGCTAGTGATGGAGATGTACGCAATCCAGCAGCTGAATATGGACAAGAAATTAACCGCACTTTAGGATTTCTCTATCTGAAGGATATCAGAACATAACGTCCCTTTCACATCACCCAGCTCTGTCAGTCTTCCTGAGAACCAATAAGTAAATAAACATGTAAAAGAAACTATGTTTCATGTGTAAAAATGTAAGCCTGAATAAGCAGGATAATTATTTGTGTTGTCCTCTCCCTGGGTCCACCTTGCTAGCACTGCAGGGCACTTTCCCACAACATGAAAAGTAAGAGGATGTTGTCACATGGTGAGCAACAAGGCCCAAGAAAAGAAAGTTTTTCAAAACTTCTTTCCCTGCTCATCACCTCAGTCCTCCAATCCTTTTCCCAGCTTTTGGAGTCCCCAAATTCTACAAATAGAGATTCTCTTATTTGTAACAATTTTTAAAGGGAAGTAATACAGTAAGCATTCATAAATGCTTTTCTTGTATGAGGGCATAGATTCGGTTCCTTTGCTGAGGTCAGATTTTGACAAGGGATCCTTGGTTGAAACATCACACATAGGGAAAGCTGGAGAAAGAGGGAAGGCGCCAAAGTCTGTGGATATGGAAGACTGGACATATGGAAGATAAACGTTGAGGACTTCACTGAATGTCAGTCCACACTTAAACTTTAAAAACTTTCATAAAAATGTGATTTTAAAACAGCATAATTGTTAAATGATTTATACAAATATTAGAAGATTATAAAAGTGTTCTGCCCTGCCACAGTTTCCCATCTTGGATAAATTACTTCTTTGTGAACCAGTTTTTCCCACATGTGAAATGAAGACATCACTTGCTTATTTCCAAGGTCATTCCTAGGGGAGGGTGAAACTTGAAGTCAATCATGGTAGTATGGCCTCACTCTAAATATTCTGACATAAATGAAACCTAACTCAAATAAATGTCAAGAATAGCTTTGAAGGAGACAGGCCATCTCAGAAAGGCAACCTACGGTCTCAGGAAAACACATAAGATGATCTTGCCCATCTTGTACTTCTCATGGTGTTATCTGAAGGGAAACATGTAGGCTGATCCTAGTGTAGCTGCGCTTGTCATCAAAGCAAGTCTGCAGCTCCCCCTCCACTCTCTCCATATTGTCCCCAGGTCATTGCCGCACCCCAGGTTCTGAGTTACTTTGCTCCTCACCTGAGTTCCCCAGTATTCTAGGTTATTACCTTAATCGCCTATATCTCAAAAATAGATTTTTAACCAAAACAAACGGCAATATGAAACTTAATAAGAAATAGCTGAAGATTTTTCAGAAAAGGTATCTTTATCAACTCTAGAAGTTACTATCATCTGGAGCTGGAGTGAAAATAACTTAGTTGAAAACTGAATCGAAAATGCGAAAAATCAACATGAGAACCTATTTCATGATACAAAAGGAGGACGTGAAGAGAGAGAAGATAACAGTCAGGGAGGGTAGGAAATGCAGATGCATGCACAAAACTTGTAAGGGTCCCTAAGGGAGAAATGAGGAAAACTGGTACTGAAGCATCAGCCAAAAGCACCCCTGAGGAAAGTTATCCTAAGCTGAGAAAAGGGGGGAATGAGCAAATAAAAAAAAAATTGCTGTCTTCTAGGCCAAATAAATGTTTAAAAAGAGGCTTACATCTGACATAGAGAATGAGCTATCAACAAATAACTACGAGAGAACGTGAAGAAAATATGTCTTGGTCAAAGTTTCTCAGAAACACGCCCTAAGACCAAAAAAACCTACCTGTGAGCACTTTTCTGGGGAATGTGATCCCAGCGGGCAGGCGTGAAGGGTAGGGATGAGGTAGGGTGTAGGATGAGGTGTTAGTTATCTATTACTGCATGATAAATGCCACATTCCATTCCAAAACTTAGCCACTTAAAACAACATGCATGTCATTATCTCACAGTTTCTGTGGGTCAGGAATCCAAGAGCCACTTAGCTGAACGCCTCTCACTTGGGGTCTGTCACAAGGCTGCAATCACGTATCTGCTGGGGCCGCAGTCATCTCAAGGCTGGACTGGGGCATCTGCTCCCCACCTCACTCATGTGGATGTTGGCAGTGTTCATATCCTCGCTGCCTGTTGAAGGCATCAGTTCCTTGCCATATGGGACTCTTCTCAGGGATACTCACAAAATGGCAGATCGCTTTCATGAGAACAAGGGCTTCCAGAGAGACAGAGAGAGAGAGAGAGAGAGAGAGAGCAAGATGAAAGCCAGTGCTTTTACAACCTATTGTCAGAAGTGACATTCCATCAGTGTTTCTGAATGGTATTCTGTTTTTAGAAGAAGTTACTAGGTCCAGCCCACACTCGAAGGCAGGGAATTATTCAAGGGCATGAGTATCATGAGCCCGGACATTGGGGATCATTTTGGAGCTGCCTACCACAGGAGGGTGGGGAGCACAGTGCAGGGAGAGAGGAAGTACCAATATAAAATGGGCTAGCAAGTGCACTAATATTCCTGAGAAATACTTCTCAAAACTGTTTATCCAGAAACAGAAAGGAAGGAACATTTGTTTATTAAAGTGTTGCCCCAGAAAGCATGAATTCATTGATTCGTCCAAGTTGTGCAAAGACAGGCTCAGAGTGGGATTTCATAGGAAGTCTCTGTGCAGCATGTGAAAAGCTCTTGAAGTAGCCATGACACCACCCTAATGTGGATGGCCTTGAGAGAGTCTGTAACCCTGCACCTGTAGGAGGTTGGAAGGAGTCTGTATAGAGCTGGTTGCCACGTAAGTGAGAAAGGAAGATCAGAGCTGCCTGATATGAGTCTGAACTCTAAATATTGAAGTGATGGAAACTGAGTCTTCTGAGGGGCCAGCACGGTCAAATTTCCAAATGTCTATTATTTATAAATGATCACATCCTAGTCCCCCAACATTTTCCATGACAACAGTGGCTTCAATAACCACAGGAGAGACAAGACATAAATCTACATGTTTTATTCAGCAATTAGGCAAACATTATCATCATTCACTTAATCAAACTCTTCTTGGCCTTGATCTAATATTACTTCTTTACCCTGTCTTCAAAAGCAATAAGCTTCTTCTTGTTTAATTTTTACCTGGAAATTTATATTATATCAAGAGGTCTCATAGACTCCAAAAATTCAATACCTGGAAGGAACCCTAATGAGTCACTTAATTTAACTTCCTCTCTCCAGACAAAACTATCCCTCAACCATCCAACTGTGTTCATAGTATAGATCTAGATCTAGATAGATGTATAGATATATGCCTACATATATTTCTCTCTCTTTCTCTTTCTCTCTCTCTTCACCTCTATATCTCTAGAGAAAGAGAGAAAGGGAGGAAGACACACACACACACAAAAATATATATATATATATATATACACACACACACACGCACACCCACAGAGAAATTATTTGCTGATGTTGCACCAAGAATAACCTCTTTGAAATAGATTGGATGAGCCAGGTGCGGTGGCTGACACCTGTAATCCCAGCACTGTGGGAGGCCGAAGTGGGCGGATCACGAGGTCGAGAGATTGACACCATCCTGGTCAACATGGTGAAACCCCGTCGCTACTAAAAATAAAAAAAAAAAAAATTAGCTGGGCATAGTGGCGCATGCTGGTAGTCCCAGCTAGCCAGGAGGCTGAGGCAGGAGAATCGCCTGAACCCGGGAGGTGGAGGTTGCAGTGAGCTGAGATTGTGCCACTGCACTCCAGCCTGGTGACAGAACGAGACTCTGTCTCAAGAAAAAAAAAAGAAAGAAAGAAATAGATTGGACATTTTTTGTAATTCTTTTGAAAAAAAATAAGCTCAACAGATAAATTTAAGAATTAGGCAAGATGAGGCCGGGCGCGGTGGCTCACGCCTGTAATCCCAGCACTTTGGGAGGCCGAGGCGGGCGGATCACAAGGTCAGGAGATCGAGACCACGGTGAAACCCCGTCTCTACTAAAAATACAAAAAATTAGCCGGGCGCGGTTGTGGGCGCCTGTAGTCCCAGCTACTCAGGAGGCTGAGGCAGGAGAATGGCGTGAACCCGGGAGGCGGAGCTTGCAGTGAGCCGAGATCGCGCCACTGCACTCCAGCCTGGGCGACAGAGCGAGACTCCGTCTCAAAAAAAAAAAAAAAAAAAAAAAAAGAATTAGGCAAGATGAATTTGTTACAAATTGTTATGGGAAATTGTCTTAAAATCATTATTAGAAATCTTACATCTTTATCTCAAAAGATGTGGGCAAGAGAAGCAGGAAAAGCAATTAGGAGGCTCTTGGAGTGGTCCAGGTGAGAGACGATGGTGCCTGCACTAGAGTAACACTGATGGAGATAGAGGACAGGACACAGTCAGGGTATTCTTGGAAATAAAAACAAAAACAGTGGAACGTGCTGATGGATTGGATGTGTGGGACCAGGGAAAGAAGTCAAGGATGAGTTCTAGCATGGAATGGCCAGACACCTGGTATCTGCTTCAGAATAACCCAGGTGGAGGGATGTGGGTGGTGGTGGAGGATAAGTGAATTTGCCCAAGTTGATCGCTGTTGAAGCTGAGTGATGGGTGCATGGGTTTCACTTTGCTATTTTGTCACTTTTCTTTATGCTTTAAGTTGTCCACAATAAAAATGTCTTAAAATGCCAACATACCTTTACTTTTCATTTTAACTCCAGAAACCAAACTAAGAAAACAACTAGAGCTACCAACAAGATTTTTATATACAGATATTCACAGCATTTATAATATTGAAATATTAGAAATATTAGAAATAATCTTTTTGACTAACAGAAAGGCAACAGTTGAATACACGGTGATATAGTTATATGACATTCCTATTGAAATATCATGTCTTGGAAAAATATTAATGATTTGGGAAAATGTGCATGATACAATGGTAAGTAAAAAAGAAACAGGAAACAAATCATATACAGGAAATGAATATCAAAAGAAAAATACAAAAAAATACATCAAAATGTTATCATCGTGAAAAGATTATCGGTGGTTTTTATTTTCTCATTATATTATATATAATTTACGACAAAGGTTATGCATTAGAAATAAGTAAACATTATTTTAAAGGGCAGAAGAAAAATGATTTATTGAAATTCATCTTTCCTAAGCATGCCAATTAAAATTACAAGTGACTTTCTTTCATTTTGAAACAATTTATTGACTACCTATTCTTTGCAAAGCACTGTTCTATAGTTATTCTGTGTTCTTTGCTAGGCAAAATAATTCACATTTCAGATTAGTTAAAAAGAAAGGAGGTAAGGTTGGAGAGAGCAAAAAGAAAGGAATTTGGTGTTCAGGGAGCTCAGGGGAACTTTCTAGCAAGATAATGTGCCCAGTTTGGGAAAACTCAAGTTTAATAGAGTTAATGAAAATTCTCCACCCATTTCCTTTATTGCTGCTGCCTCAATATGGTCTCAAAACCACAGACAAAATATTTCATATGTCCCTTTTCTATGAATTCTAACTTCATTATGAAAACTAGAAGAAGAAAAGTAAATACTGTTCAATGACAGCTGCTACAAAAATGTGTCAGCATTACTTACAAAACCCTGGGAGGCAGAGATATAACCTTTTCTGGAAAAAATTGGAAAAACTGAGTAAACATTATAAGAATTTGTCATAAAAGTGCAGAAATTACAACCCAAGCTGTTGAACTCTTCCTAGTTTTCCTTTCCTTTGCTTTCTTCTGAGAAGGCTGAGGGCTTCCTAGACCCTGAGACTCAATAACTGTGTAGCAGGCTTGGCCCAGATGAATACAGGACATGCATAAGCCATTTGTATTCTGTGAATACAACCACCCTGCACTGAAAAGATGATGGAGGCCGAGGCACATCATACACTTCTCCTCTGTGCCCTGCCAGGTTCTGGCCTGATCTTCCTCTAACATAGTGCAGATCCCAAATGGCTAGAAATTTCAATATGCCCATTGGATTGGTAAAGATAATCAGCTTTATTCTCTTCTGTAGGATTGTCTCTTATGTATGGATCCTCCTGAATTGAAAGGAGTATAACTTTTGCTCTGCAGTGAAGCAAGACAGAGTCTTGACACTAGGAAAGCCAATGATGAATTAAAATGGTAACTGACCCATATACAATAATTCATAGTTCATAAGTCTGTTCCATATGGAAAGGAATGCCTTTTGTAACAGTTATTAAATTGTTCCAAGGCAATGTTAAAAAGCACAAAGTATATAAATTCAAACTAAAAGTACAGATATCCAAAGAATAGCAAGTTAAAGTTAAAATGTTATTATTTACTGCAGTAAGATATTCAATTTTTTTTTGTTTGTTTTTTGTTAGAGGGACTCTTCCTTTGTTGCCCAGGCTGGAGTGCAGTGGCACAATCTCAGCTCACTGGAACCTCCACCTACCAGGTTCAAGTGATTCTAGTGCCTCAGTCTTCTGAGTAGCGGGGACTACAGGCACGCCACCACTACGCCCAGCTGAGTTTTGTATTTTTATTAGAGACAGGGTTTCACCATGTTGGCCAGGCTGCTCTGGAACTCCTGGCCTCAAGCAACCCACCCACTTTGGCCTCCCAAAGTGCTGGGATTACAAGCATGAGCCACCGCACCCAGCCATGGGTATTCGAATATTTAGACTGACTTCTGATTTCTGATGTTTCTATATTTGGGGACAAGAACTAGAAACAGTTTATAAAACAAGTTAATTAGACTTGGATGGCTCTGATATCTAGTGGGACACTCATGGTATATTTTTCAGTATCTCACATTGACACATGATGATTACCATATATGAGGTAATGCTATACAATCCATGATGTGCATGAATTAAGAGAGAAACGTGCAGCACACAATCACTTGAGATGCAGGTTTTTCACAGTTAATTGATATCCTGAAAGAAATAGATTTTTAGCTCGTTGAATTTGAAGTTGCATATATTGCTAAAGAATAAACAACCACATTCTCATTTCTCCTGGGCAAATTATTTTCCATGTTGACAGGCATAAAATGACTTTTAAAAAAGGTAAATGTCTGTCAAACTTTAGCTCTCTGCAGAAAAACACCTTTATTGAAGATGAGAGAACCTCTCTAATAGTCTATTTAAATTATTTTTTCTCCCTTGAGATCAGATTATTAGGAGAAAAAAAAAAGAGCCAGGCTCTTAATTAACAATTTCAAACAAATATAAAAGATGTGGTCATGAACACCAGAATAAACCTTGTACCCAAAAATGTGTAATATATCTGCGTACATAAATATGGATTCTCAAAGATGGGATAAGCATGGTTAGTAATATATTGTATATATTTTTCCCCTTAATAAAAAGCTCTTTTTATTTATCTTTGACACAGTAGAGTTGTGAGGGAATGATGAAGTGAAATAACATCATATATGATGGTGGGATATGGAGTAGGGGAAGAGTTTACCTAAATACAACCAATAATGAGCCAAAAAAAAAAAACAACCCAAAACGTAGGTACAAAATAGTACAGTTTTATGTAGTATAGTAGAATATGGTATAGTGTAGTACAATATAGTATATATATTACAGTATAATCTATGGCCCAAGGAACTTAGGATTCATTTGGCGAGATTATGAATACATCAAATCCTTAAAGACTAAGGGGATTGGTTGCTGAACAGTATGATGCAACTGAAGCTCTATCAAAGCTCACAGGAAGGGAGTTCTGTGAAGGAGGTAGCACTAGAGTTCTGTTGCAAATAAGAGGTGTGTGAGCTATTTAGGCTAAAGGAAAAAGATTATGTTGCCCAGATTGAGGAGGAAAAGTGTGAACACAAACTAAATGAGCGTTATGCATTTGAGGGATGTTAAGAGACCCACCTTAATATTAAGAGCAGCGAGACCATGTTGAGAAAAAGGGGAAGAGCTGCTGGATTGGTTTGTATAGGCGAGTCACACCATGAAGCACTTCAGAAATCTGGCAAGGGATTTATGTTAGATACGAGCAGCCAGTGGTGGGATGAAAGCAACGGGTGGGATGAAAGGAACATTCACCTGGGGTCCACCTGCAGGATAGATTGGAACAGGGGATCCTGGGGCAGGAGAGCTTCCCCGGGAGGCTGATGCACTAATCCAAGAAAGAGCTGGAAAGGCTCTGAGGGAGGCAGTGAGAACAGAGACAGGGACACACACAAGGAACAAGATGAAAGAAGTCAGTAGATTAGCTGACTATCAGAGTCGCAACAAGTGACTCAAGACAAGGTTTCAAATGGAACATAAAAAAACTAGAGGAAAAAAAAAAAACCTGGTGTTGACAACACTGATATTAGAACTAGGAAAGACAGTTGGTTGTGGAGAGACCAGTTAATTTTTACACATCTTGAGTTTTCACATGGACATCCAAGAAGTGTCTTGAAACTTGAGATATAAACCAGGGGTTTTAAAAGCTCATTTTGGCATTCAGAAATCTAGGGTGGGAACTGACGTTGTAATAATTAAGCTGTATGCTCTCCAGTGGTTGAAAGATGGCAGGAAGAAAAAGAGCCACAGAAAGTGAAAAATTATATTTTTGCTCCTCACAGTCACTGTGGATGTAAGAAGAAAAGTGAGTGAAGGGAAAGCGTATTAGACCCTTAGTATCTCTTAAAAATGCCATTGAAAAGGGTGCCAAATAGCTAAGAAGATGATCATAAAACTTTAAACCTCTTTAGTAGCTACACAGAATAACCCACCTATTACATTGATAGACTATAAGCTCCATGAAGGCAAGATTTAAAAATGTATTCATTCATGTATTCCAAGCACTTGAATAATGTCCAGTGCATAGTAGCCACTCAATAAATACTGGTTGAAAGAATAAACAAATGAATGAATGAACAGATGAGGAATACAGGCATCATGGAATTGATGTTTTTTTCACTCAGGCCCTACAGGTTCTTTGATAAGGCAAACTACATAGCAATTCACATTTCTACCACAGAAAAACATGAGGCAAAATCCCCCTAGATTGAGGCTGGTGTTCTACAAGCAGGGATGTAGCAGGGTTGGAGAAGGACCTGGACTTTGTGGAGAAGGATGAAGGCTCCCCGGGATATTTAAAGTCATTGCCTTTTCTAACTCTTCCGTTATTGATAACACGCTACGTGAAGAAAGCCCGGCACAGCCAGGGTGATCTCATTCTTACTAAAATTCCCTGAAGCATGCATAGTCATTGTTTCAGTCAAGGCCAACCAAATATCTGCAGCCAACATTACTCCTCCCAGCACTGAGCTTCAGCTTGAGTCCACTGGGACACTGCCATCCCAGAAACATGGTGTTCCAGCCTCACATACTTTTGGCGTGTGTGATGCTGGGGTCTCCCTGAAAGGGTGCTGTTTTAACTACAAGAGGCCCTTTATTCCTAACCCTGAAAGGGTTTATCCTCTTGATCATGCTGGGTGGTTTTCTACAAGTTGTATTTAATAAGCTGAGGCTGTCTTTAGTCAGACTTTGGCCTCTCTGGGTTGATGACTAAACTTTTGTGATTTCTTACTCCCCTCTGGTTTGAGGGGTGGTGTTTCTGCCAGAAGGGGACAAAGTTAGTCCAAAAGGTTCTCTTTTCCCATCAAGAATCCTGTTTGCTCTCTAAAAATCTGAAAGGAGAAGATTCAGGATCAGAGACTTTGAAGGTTAGAAGAGACCTAAGAGATCTTCTGGTCCAGAGTCCTAAGCTCATGTGAACAGGCTGGGCAAACGACACAGATGGGTTACATGGGAGTGATAGGGTCTGTATCAAACAGGAGAGTTGATGCCCCAACGTGCCCAAGGGCTCACGTTGAAGGACTTTACAGCCCTGTGCTGGCCGGATAAAGCACAACTATGCACTGATGAGACACCTTAGCCAACACAGTTGCTTCAGTTTACAGTTGCGGTATCTGAGACCCAGGCGAGGAGTGAGAGTACTTTGCAATAGAAAGAACACTGAACTGGAAATAATGAGACCTGAGGTTCTAGACCCGATGCTCCACGCAACAAATGACCTTGGGTTGAGGTTGACTTCTCAGAATCTCATTTCCTTTTCTGGACATCAAGTAGGAAAATGAGTAATTTCCCTAAGGTGTTTTGTGCTCTAAAATTCCAGGACTTCCCAAGGTCACCCAACTAATTAGTGGTGGATCTCTAACTGGAGCCCACGTCCCCTGATAGAATTTTCTTTTTACTAAAGTGAACTGTTTGCCAAGACAAGGCAGAAGGAGGAAACTCCAGAAACACCTGGAAGTCAATCTTTCCTTCTTAGGAGATGTTCTCACTGCTTGGACAAGCTGTGAAAACCAAGGGGGAGGGGTAACTGGAACACCTTGGAGTCACATGTGGGACTTTTCTTTTCCTCCTCACATGTCTGTGGAGTGCCCATGAACCCCAAAGCAGGACTTCTGAAGATGGGGTCTCAGAAGTTCTGAGCATTTTTGCTTCTTCCCACTGAGTACGAGTCAGGTAACACCACAAGGAGGATCCAACTGGGAAGAGATACTGGATTGCTTTGTTTCATTTTTTGTTTTTGTTTAGATGTTCTTTTCTGTTGAAAAGTAGAGAACTAAAGGGCTATTTATGAGCCTCTGCAGCAGCCCAAGATACATTCTCATTCCAGGGTTCTCACTTTAACTATCTCATCTTATCCTCATAATGATGCTACTCTAAGTAAAGCCGGTATGTGTGTCCTGGTCTACCTCCCCAGTCTTTCTTAGAGCAACTTGCCTTCTAGCTACAATTTTCCCACTACATGGGAATATTCTGTTCCTCAAAGTATCAAATTCATTCCCATGTCATGACTTTGTGTTTGCTGCTACCTCACCCTCAAATGTCTTCCTCATCCCCTCCCCCAGGTCACTACATGGACAGTCTTCCTTCAGGTCTCAGCCAAACTGTAAAGAGGAGATGATTTCTCTGTCTCAAGTGCCCCACAAAAACCACCAATCACTATCACATTTCTTGGTTTTATTTTATTTTGTGTGTGGTGCAACATATAAGTAGAATTATCTTCTGTATTTACTTTTTATTTTCTATATAACTCCTTTAAATGTGATTTTGATGAGAGCCACGGCCCCTGTCTCCTTCACCATCATATTCCCAGTACACAGAACAGTGCCTAGTCCATAGTGAGTTAGAATAAGTATTTGATGAATAAATAAGTGATTGCTGAAGTTTCCACAGCTAATTAGTGGAGAAGCTAGACTGTACCAAGATCATCCTATTCGCAGTTCTTTCTCCTAAACTACTGAGCCTCAGAGCAATGACTGTGTCAATGCACTGTCTAAGGAAGAAAGTACTAGGTCTGGACTTCAGGACAGCATGGGTTAGAAGAAAGAGCCAGTTGACCCAACTCTAGTCCAAGTTCTGCCATGAAACCTTGGCCAAATCATGCAAAGCTAATTTTAGACAAGATCTTAGAGATCACCTAGTCTGAAGGCCTTGAACATGTTTACAGAATCAGAAGACTTTATTCAAACACAACTCTAACATGTAAATAAAATAAAGAAGTGCTACTCTGCTAAAAGCAGAGGAGAGCCCAGAACCTGCCTTCAGATCTATTCTTTACCCTAGTGAAAGGTCACCCCTGAAGCAACTCTGTAAAACATAGATTTAAAACCACTGGGTAGCCCAATAGCCCACCCAGTTCAAGAATCCCTGGAAGCAGGATGCCTACTCCATCAGGGCAGCCCATTCTACTGTTGGGATAGTTATTAGGAAGGACAATCTCTTCTTGGGCCAAGCTTCCCATTTCACAGAAACAAAAGCCACTTCTCTCCAGTTCTGTGCCAGTTGTCAAAAAATGAACACCAGCAAGCTATGGCCCCTGTCTTGAATGAGACAGACCTGTTTTAAGATCAGCTCTAAATTACTTATCTTCTCTAGCCCTTAAATACTTCTTTTGTAAATTAGGGATAAATGTACACCATGGGGCTGTTATAAAGATCAAGGGTAGTAATGTAAAAGACTTAATCCAATGCCTGACACAGGTAAGTGCTCAATAAATTGTTGCCATTCTCAGGATCATCTTGGTCATTACTATTACCACCTCACCCCCTTACCACTACGACCACTCTTCTTACTTCTCCTCAAGGAACCTACAGGCTACTCAAGGAAGCTAATCACATCAGTAAAATATAATTCATCATGGTAAATTTATTACAGAAGTGTGCCCCAATTTTTTAAAATTATTAGCTAATAGCATCAGGATACTGACTTATTGAACACATAATAGCCATTTGTTTCTCCACTATGCTTTGAAACTTTTCAATTTTTCTTGGCCAGGCCAATGGGAATCATTTACATTCTCTGAGATCTTACAACACATAGCAGCATCAGTATCACCTGGAAACTTGTTAGAAATGCAAAATTGCAAGCTTTACTCTAGAGACTTACTATAACAGAATCTGCATTTTAATGGAAACTCCACTTGCTCCATATGTGCATTAAAGTTGAGAGGTCCTGCCCAGGTTTCAATTTCTTCATCTTTGAGTTGGGGAGATAACTATTAGCTCCGCCTACATCGCTAGGTTTCATGCGAAGACTGAATGGTATGCTATGCATTAAAGCAACTTAGAACAAGTCAACTATGAATTCCTCAGTGCCTACCAGATTCCTTTACACACAGAACTTGTGGAACACTGATTGACTTACGGCAGGACTGTCTTAGTATGCTGTCCTGTTTGAACTCTGCTTCAATTGTTGAATGTCTGGACCTTCATACTATCTTTGTTTTATGAAGTACGTAAATTTTCTGTGAACCTCAGGAAATTCCATTAAAATGATTTCTGCCTCAGAGCATGTTCATGTCCTAAAGCCTGCTTGGTCCCTGTGTGGTCATCTTTCAGAATTCAATCTGACCTACAGTTATTGCTCTCACTCTATTTTATGGAACATTTTCAGCCAGCTACATGATTTAATGGTTTTAAACACATCATTATTGCCATTATTTCATAGCTCACATGCCTAAAATAATACATGACACATTTTTAAATGCATCTAAGATGTATTTTAAATTTTATTATCTAGCAATTAATAAAATCTACTTATTAAATCTTGCCACCCAGGATATCAAAGTCTTGGTTCTAGCTGGCAGTTGGGTGGTCAAAACAAATTTTAGGGGGCTATACTCTGAGGTATCACAAGAAGTTAGGAGCCAGGCACCCCACGGGAAAGGAAAGCCTTACATATTAGTATAGCCAACACCCTCTTAGGTGGCCCAACATAAAAACAAATGATTCAATAGTTCAAAGCCCCCAATTGATTTCACAGAGGTGAGCAATGTAGGCACAGTTATTACGAAATGCTCCTCAAAAACTCCAGTTATGAGTCACATGTTATTCAGGAAATAAGAGAAAACCGGGAAAGATCAGGAAGAAGCCTAGAGAGACAAAATTACAAGGACCCAAGGCAAAGATTCACTAAGTCAGTAGTACGAGGTCAGCCCCCTAGGCACTTAGACCAGTATTCGACCACCCCACTGAGCCTTCTCTTCATAAGGGCTGCAAAAAGATACGGAGTTATGCAACACCAGAAAACCACAAGGAAATGGCCCATGTTAGGGACACCGAATCACCGTCTTCTCCATTGTTTCTGGATCCTCTCTTCTGTTACAACATTCTCTGTTTCCTCTGCTGACTTCCTAGTATGGCTCATTCCACCGGGAAGTTTCCTAGTCAGCCTTGCCCTGGGGACAGTGAGAGAGGCTAGGAGGAAAAGTAAATGTTGGGACTATGAGCCAAGAAGATAGTTTGTTGAGAAAAAATGGTCCAGCCACACCTGTCACAAACACATATGTACAAACACACAGACATACAGATTCTATGTATGAATGTACTGCATGGGTGTGTATATGTGTGTGTGTGCGTTTTCCCACCTAATTCTTTCTTGGTGAAAAACTTCACTAGGGTTTGAAGCTGGATTGGAGAGTCCCATTTGTCTTTGTTGGACCTTTCTAGTCAGTTATTGTCCTCATAGACTTAAGGTCAGGAAGCCTAGATATGTCTCCCAACTTTTTTTTTTTTTTTAACCAGAGACATAGCATGTCTTCTTCATCAAGCCATCTCTTCCTAGCTTCCACCCTTCCTGGGTCTCCAGCTCCTCATCTGCACACACCATGTAGGTACACTGCTGCACAGTCAGAGCTGCAAGTCAGAGCTGACACAGGAGGCCAGGCCACACTGTCCCTCTCACATCTTCCCTGTGCCGACCAGAACTCTGGTTAGCGTGCGGTATCGGGGGGATTCCCAGACGTGGAATCTGGGGTGTATTTCTTTTTTAATTTTAGCCTTGTATTTTGAAATAATTTTCAATGTTCAAAAAATTGTAATAGTACAAAGGACATCCATATACTCTAGATTTACCAATTGTTACCATTTTGCCTTGCTTGCTAATCATTCTCTCTCTCCTCTCATATATATGAATACACACACACACACACACAGAGTATAGAAGAGTCCTATCAAAACAGCAGCAAACCCATAGATAATGAAAACTTTCACGCGCAGGAGGCTGGCTGCGGCTGCACGGGATCTGCATAAGGGCTCCCCCTTGTCCTCCCACACCCAGCTGAGTTAGAATGGCTCTCCTAAGCCAGCAAACATGTCTGCCAGGTAGGTTATAACCCCTTGGAAGCAAGTACATAGTGAGGAAAGGCAGGGCTGTCTTCCTCTATCAAAATATGCTATTTAGAATTTTCAAGGTTTGGCCAGACTGTGGACTATTTGGAATATGAGCTTTCAAAGAACAGGGAATAAGTTGCAGACTCGAGTGGATTAGGACAGATATTTAAATGTGTTGGGGAAAATTGAGTTTCTGTATTGTATTTTAAAGTCATCTGTTTTAGCCACATTTATTTTGATGTGTAAGGTGAATTGTTCAAAGGAAAATCCCTTTATATGTTTATAATTCTAAGAGACTCTCATCGTCCTTTTATACTGGTTGAGTTAATTTGTACAATAAATCAGTCAAAACATAGTGAGAGGGTTAATTTTAACTATATTGATGGGTGAAATTAGTATCTTATGATGTAGTTGTCACTTGACGTGAACTGTTTTCCACATATGCATTTTAACAAATGTAGTTTCCCAAAACAAGCATTTATAATCACAATTCAATAGTCCTTAGAATAATTAAAACAAACCTTACAATATCTTTGGCAAACAGATTTACACAGAAACTGGACAATGACAAAACATAAATGTTAAGACAATTAGTATATAACTATCTGCTGTCTTTTATCCATCTAAACAAAGGCTCTAACCAACCTAGGGCTTTGATTTTTTAGAGTGTGTTGCTTCTTAGTCTCTAAAGTTTGTTACTTAAAGAATAACTCATAGGCCTCTTGTTTTAATTTTAAACAAACTGAATTAAAGACATTTGGAGCTTTTAAAAATGTATTTATGTAAGTGGCTTATATGTGCAAGATTCTATTCTAGATACCTTAACATCTCCTGGAGAAGCAGACATCATCCCCATTTTAGAAATAAAATCCTAAGATTTAGGAAGGCTAAGTAACTTGTCCCAAATCATACTACTTATGAGCAGCAGTCTTGGGACTGGGACCCAGTTCTTTCTGACTCCAAAGCTCATTAATTTCTGCTATGCGCCCTTTGGCTTCCTTGTCAGGACTGCGACTACTAGATAAACAGCCCTTGTCTCCCGAGGCAATGTAATTCATTCCAGGTGAACCTGCAGACGTGGGTAGCAGTAACTTGGGATAGCATTAGCCATCTTGTCTTGGGAACATAATCCATGAGAAATGCTTTCTTCCCTACATACCATGTGTGGCTCGCTGCGGCTGCCTCCGTTCTTCTCAACAAGGAGTCTCCACCAACTGCCATGGATATGTCTCTTCCTCCTCAGGCTGGGATAACAGGTTTCCATAATCCATCCACACTTGAAAAGCCTCCTTAATATTTTGGGAGCAAGAAGTGGATGTTACTGCTTTATTTCTGAATGTTCTCTCTACAGATCCAAACTCTTGAATCTCATACAGCTTAAAGCATGTAATTTCGTTTTTCTTTTGAACAATTTCTTGTCATACTTTCAACTTCCACTTCTTCGTCAATAATCTTTTCCCTCCTGGATTCCTACTCTAAGCATTTTATCTGTCTTAAGAATCTCTTCGTCTCTTCTAATAAACCAGAATATTCAGTGTTTCCTAAGGCTAGAAGTCTTATCTTCAAGCTTAATCCCTCCATGACTGGTGATCGCCTTATGCACAAAAGCAAACATAACACAAACAAGGTTACTAGGGTAATTTTCTCTGCGTGTTCAGAGTTTAAATACATGATCATGGCTTCCTTTGGAAACATCAACTAAAAATGTATAATAGAAATAGGCGATCAATAATAGGAAATACAACACAGATAAAGAAGATATGAGAGATGAGATTGGGGATGTTTATAAAGAGAATTTCAAAAACTGCAAAGATTTAAAAGACTGCAAAAGGCAAGAAGCAAGAGAACCTTATTAACTCCTCAAACTGAAAGACAACCTATTTGTCGAAGAAAAAAGGCTGCCTTGAACATCTCACTCCCTAAGGATTCATAAGACTGGAAGGTGGAAGAGGAAGCCGAAGATCATGAAAAGTCGGGCTGTTAGTCCGTGGGACCCGTGGACTCCTCCCACAGGCAGGTGTTACTGAAAGGTTTGCAGGATCACCTGGATGCCTGCGGAGAGTTCACTCACTCCCGTGACTCACTGTCTGGCCTGCTGGAAATAGGTGCAAGTGGAAGCACGGTACATGTGAGAGAATCCCTATGATATCCAAGGTAAAGGGATACGAGGGCTGTGAAAGCACTTAGGGCAGGCTCCAGAAGAAATGCATCACACCCAGGCAGGAGAAAGTGGGGTCCAAGAGAGCTTCTCACAAGTCACTGAAATTTAACTCCAAAAGATCAAAAAGCGCAATGCCTTTCAACTAGCAAGTAAACCCACAGATTCAAGGCAGGCACTGCAGACGTTCAGGAAATACCCAGCAGACACAGAGGAAGCAAACTGCTGAATTCCATCTACAAAGAACTTAGTTTCACATACGTCATGATGGGAAACAACATGTGATCTCTTTCTTGATTTGAACCAATACAACTGTAGTATACCACCAAAGAGGTTAAGAAAATGTGACATGTCCTTTTGAATTACAAGTTCTAGAAGAGTAAATAAATGAACTTACATTTTAAAAATTAATAACTGCCTGTTTACTACTAAATTCATCATGCAAAGACTTTGAGTGAGTGTCCTATTACACTGTCCAAGTATTTAATAAAACACCCTTCTTTGGAAACTTATTATGTATATTAGTATATTAAAAATCTTTTAAACTTATTTTAATACACTTCTCAATGTTCCAACAAGAAAATATGTGGCAAACGTTCAACCCCCACGGAACAGCAGTTTAAGAAACGGTAGTGTAATTTTATGAAAGCATCCGAACGCATAAAAATATGGGAAATATTTAAATATCTTTTGAAAGGCTTGAAGTTACAGTAATTTATGATGATAATTTACAATGATAAACATTCGGCAAACCTCTGAGGGATAATGAACTGATCAGTATCTGTTGTGTGTAGAAAATAAAGGCAGAGACTGTTTTTTGCCTGACATTGTTGGAATCCCCAGGAAAAATGGAATGCATCTTTTGTCACTCAGGCATGTCGTAGTCTTCGGCGACTGATTTTCATTACAGTCATACATAGCTTAATGACAGGAATACATTCGGAGAAATGTGTCATTAGGCAATTTCTGTGATGTGGTGTGAGCATCATAGAGTGTACTCACACAAACCTAGATAGCATAGCCTGCTACACACCTAGGCCATCTGGTCTAGCCTACTGCTCCTCAGCGACAAACCTGTATAGCAAGCACGTTACTGTACGAAATACGGGAGGTAATTGTAATACAATGGTGTTTTTATATCTAAGCATATGAAAGGTACAGTAAAATGCAGAATAAAAGATGAACAATGGTGTAGCTATATTGGGCACTTAACCCGAATGGAGTTTACAGGACTGGCAGTTGCTCTGGGTGAGTCAGTGAGTGAGTGGTGAGTGAACGAGAAGCCCAAGACGTGGCTGTGCACTACTGTAGACTTTATCAACACTGTACACCTAAGTTACACTACATTTCTCTTTAAAATTGTATTTTTTCAATAATAAATAATAAATAAGGTTTCAATAATAAACCTTAATTTACTGTAACTTTTTACTTTACATACTTTTTAACTTTTTGACTCTTATAATAACATAACATAAACTGCAAACACATTGTGTAGCTGCACAAAAATGTTTTCTTTCTTTATATCCTTATTCTGTAAGTTTTTTATATTTTTCTTTTTTTAACTTTTTAAACTTTTTTGTTAAAAATGAAAATACAGACACACACATTAACCCAGACCCACACAAGGTCAGGATCATCAATTTCACTGTCTTCCACCGCTACATCTTGTCCCACTGGAAGGTCTTCAAGGGCATTAGCAGGCATGGAGCTGTCATCTCCTGTGACAATAACAATGCCTTCCTGTGGAATTCCTCCTGAAGAGCTGTCTGAGGCTGTTTTACATTTAACTTTTTAAAAAATAAGTATAAGAAATAAACTTTAAAATAATGACAAAATATAGTAAATATACAAACTGGTAGCATAGTAATTTATTATCACTATCAAGTATTATGTACTATACATAACTGTATATGCTACTCTATGACTGGTAGTGAGTGTAGTAGGTTTCTTTATACTAGCATCACCACAAACACATGAGTGAGGCATTGCACTACAATGCTATGACAGATATGACATAAATAGGCATAGGAATTTTTCAGTCTATTATAATCTTATGGGACCACTGAGGTATGCAATTCATCTTTGAAGCATCATTGTGTGGTTTGTGACTATACTAAAAAAAGTACATTTTTGTGATTAACTTGAATGTTAATTCTGCATAGAGCATATAGAATGGACTCAATTCAGTAACAAATTGATACGTGAGTGAATCACATGCATAGTTTTATGCCCAATTGGCATCTGAAGTTATCACACGAAGAATATGCTTGATAAGAAAAAGCATGGAGATCTTCTGAAGGCCATGCGCTGGTGACAGCCCTTAACATTACATTAAATTGACTCTAGTCATCCAGTGAATGCTTAAATCAATAGCCAAGTCATGAAGCTTTATGATGTATACTTTTTGGCAAAACTAACATTTGATAAGTGCATCTGGTAATTAGATTATTCCTGGGGAGGGGAGACAGGAAGCCAGAACTTGCTTGTTATTTGCATGAGTTGATGGTGTCATGGAATTCCAGGATATAAATCATATTATTAGTTCCCCAAGGGTTGATCATTGTTGCCATGTACACTAACTTTTCAGAAAATTCTGAGTGAGACATCTTTCCTGAGGGCTCTATGGGGCAGAAGAATGAGACTGAACGGTCAGCACAGGCTCTCTCTGGCAGGAAAATCTCTTTCCCTAAGTTGGTCCAGCATTTGCCTCCAGTCTAATGTTCTGTGGGTTCCAGTTAAGTCAGTTTCACAAAGGAGATGGCAAAGGAGAAAGAGGCCCAGAAACAGGCAAAGGAACCCCAAGCTGAGGGCAATGTGGTTCCTCCATGTCCCACAAACAGAGCAGATGCTTAAAAACAGGTCAGGTGTTCCTTACCTGTTTGGAACTGAGCACTCGATGTTAATGAAAAAGTTGGTTAAAACAGGCAACAGCATGCATCAGTTCTAAACAATCAGTTCTAAACAATACTTTAACTAAAAACATATAATATAAATGTATTTACCATGATTTTAACTGCTTTGTATTCATTGTATTTGTTATTTTCTTTTCCCAATTTTTTTGCCTTCTCTGGTATTAAGAAACATTTTATGTAATTTCATTTTATCTTCTCTTAAATATCAACTATACTTCTTTTTTTAAAACATTAAATGGTTGACCTAGAGTTTGCAATACACCATTAAAACAAATCAAAGCCTACATTCAAAAAACACTACAGCACTTCAAATACAGTGAAGGTCCGAGTTCCTCCCTCCTGTCACTTACAAGATTGCCATTCTTCATTTCACTTACCCATTAGACATATTCACCCACTACATTGCCACAATTATTAATTTAAGAGAACAGCTTGCTTTTGGATCAATTAAAAATAAGAAAAATAAAATATTTAAATTTACTTTTATTTATTCCTTCTCTGATGTTTTCCTTTCTTTATGTAGATTGACATTTCTGACTATATCAATTTCTTTCTCCCTCAAGAACATCCTTTAACACTTCTTGTAGGACAGTCTGCTGGCAAGGAATTCCCTCAGTTTTTGCTTTCCTGAGAAAGTCTTTATTGCTCCTTCACTTGCAAAGGATAATTTCACTAGATATAAAACTCTAAATAGAGGTAGAGCAAGATGTCCGAATGGAAGCCTCCACCAATCATCCTCCCCACAGGAACGCCAAATTTGACAACTTTCTACACAAAAAAGAACCTTCATGAGAATCAAAAATCAGGTGAGTGATCACAGTACCTGGTTTCAACCTCATATCACTGAAAGAGGCACTGAAGAGGGTAGGAAAGACCATCTTGAATTGCCAACACCACCCCTCCCCAATTCTTCAGTAATGGCCACATGGCACAGAAGAGAGAATCTGTACACTTGTGGGAGCAAGAGCACAGTGATTGTGGAATTTTGCATTGGAACTCAGTGCTGCAAACACCAGGCAGAACTCAGCTGAGACCCACAGAGAGAACATTTAGATCACCCCTAACCAGAAGGGAATCACCCATCCCAGCAGTTGGAACTTCAGGTTCAGCAACCCTCACCACCACAGGCTAAAGTGCTATGGGCTCCTAGGTAAATTTGAAAGGCAACATAGGTCACAGGGGCTGCAAATCCTAGGCAACTCCTAGGGCTGTGCTGGGCTTGAAGCCAGTGGACTTGGGGGTTATGCAACCTAGTGACATACCAGCTGGGGCAGCTAACAGAGTACTTGCATGACCTCTGCCCCAACCCCAGGCAAGGCAGCTCACAACAATGAAAGTAACCGCTCCCTTCTGCCTGAGAAGAGAGGGAAAAGTGAAAAAGACTTTGTCTTGCATCTTGAATATCAGCTTAGCCACAGAAGGATAGGGCACCAGGCAGAGACATGAGGCCCCCCTTCCAGGCCCTAGCTCCCAAACAACGTTTCTAGACATATCCTGGGCCAAAAGGAAACCCACTGCCTTGAAAGGAAGGATCAAGTCCTGGCAGGATTCATCACTTGCTGACTAAAGAACCCTTGGGCCCTGAATAATCAGCAGCGGTAACCAGATAGTACATGCCATGAGCCTTGGTGACACTCTGAGATGTGCTGGTTCCACTTGCAACCCAGCATATTCACAGCTGTGGTGCCTATGAAGATAGACTCCTTCTGCTTGAGAAAAAAAGATGGAAGAATATAGGGAACTTTGTCTTGAAGCGTAGGTACCAACTTGGCCACAGTGGGGAGAGTACCAAGTAGGCTCTTGGGATCCCCAATTCCAGGCCTCGGCTCTTAGATGTCATTTCTGGTTCTTCCTGGGCCAGAGGGGGCCCACTGCCATGAAGGGTGAGTTCCAGACCTGGAAGCATTCACCACAAGAACCTTTGGACCTTAAGTGAATATTGGTGGTACTCTGCAGTACTCCCCCAGGAACCCGTGGTGGTGGTAGACACAGGGAGAAAGTCCTCTGCCTGCGGAAAGTGGAGGGAAGAGTGGGAAGGGCTTTGTCTTATGGTTTTGGTGCCAGCTTAACTGCAACAGAATAGAGCACCAGGTAGATTTCTAAGGTCTCTGACTCCAGGACAGCATCTCTGGACTTGCCAGGACCCCAGGGAACTTACCACCCTAGAGGGAAACACACAAGACTGGCTGGCTTGGCCACCTCCTGACAGTAGAGCCCTAGGGCCTTGAGCGAACATAAGCAGTAACCAGGTAGTGGCTACAGTGGGTCTTAGGCAAGACCCAGTCTTGTGCCAGCTTCAGGTCTGACCCAGAACAGTCCCAGTGGTGGTGGCCACAGGAGTCCTTTTGTCACCCCTCCCCCAGCTCCAGGCAGCTCAGCACAGACAGGCAAACTTTGTGTGTTTAGGAGAAAGTAAGGGAAGAGAACAAGAGTATTTGCCTGATAATCCAGATAATTCTTTTGGATCTTATCAAAGATAACTAAGGCAGTACCTCCACCAGTCTACAAGAAACTCAGCATTATTGGCCCTAAGGTGCCCTATAACCCTGATATGGCTGCAGTGACCAAAAACTTAGATCACAACACCCAAGTCTCTTTGAATACCTAGAAAGCCTTCATAAGAAGAACAAGTACAAACAAGTCTAGACTATGAAGACTGTAATAAATACCTAACTCTTCAATGCCCAAATACCAATGACACATTCACAAACATCAAGACCATCCAGGAAAATATGACCGCACCAAACAAGCTACTTAGGCACCAGAGGCCAATCCTGGAGAAAGAGAGATATGTGGCCTTTCGCACAGAGAATTTAAAATAGCTGTTTTGAGGAAACTCAAAGAAATTCAAGATAAAACAGAGAAGAAATTCAGAATCCTATCAGATAAATTTAACAAAGAAATTGACATAATTAAAGAGAATCAAGCAGAAATTCTAGGATTGAAAAATGCAATTGACATACTGAAGAATGCATCTGAATCTCCTTTTTTTCTTTTCTTTTCTTTCTTTTTTTTTTGAGACAGAGTTTTGCTCTTGTCACCCAGGCTGGAGTGCAGAGACATGATCTCAGCTCACTGCAACCTCTGCCTCCCAGGTTCAAGCAATTCTCCTGCCTCAGCCTCCTGAGTAGCTGGGATTACAGGCAACTGCCACCACGCCCAGTTAATTTTTAGACACAGGGTTTCACCATGTTGGCCAGGCTGGTCTCAAACTCCTGACCTCAGGTGATCCACTTGCCTCAGCCTCCCAAAGTGCTGGGATTACAGGTGTCAGCCACCATGCCCAGCCCAGAGTGTCTTAACAGCAGAATTGATCAAACAGAACAAATAATTAGTGAGCCTCAAGACAGCCTGTTGGAAAATACACAGTCCGAGGAGACAAAAGAGAAAAGAATGAAGCACACCTACAGGATCTAGGAAATAGCTTCAAAGGGCAAAGTTAAGAGTTACCAGCCTTAAAAAGGAGGTGGGGGGTAGAAAGCTTATTCAATGGGATAATAACAGAGAACTTCCCACATCTAGAGAAATATATCAATATTCAAGTACAAGAAGCCTATAGAACACCAAGCAGATTTAACCGAAAGAAGAATACCTCAAGGCATTTAATAATCGAACTCCCAAAGGTGAAGAATAAAGAAAAGATCTTAAAAGCAGCAAGAGAAAAGAAACAAATAACATATAATGGAGCTCCAATATGCCTGGCAGCAGACTTTTCAGTGGAAACTTTATAGGCAAGGAGACAGTGGCAAGACATTTTTAAGGTGCTGAATAAAAAAAAAACTTTTATCCTAGAACAGTATATCTGGCAAAAACAGCCTTCAAACATGAGGGAGAAATAAAGACCTTCCTAGACAAACAAAAGCTGAGAGATTTCATCAACATCAGACCTGTCCTATAATAAATGCTAAAGGGAGTTCTTCAATCAGAAAGAAAAGGATGCTAAGAAACAATAAGAAATCATCTGAAGGTACAAAACCTAGAGGTTATAGTGAATACTCAGAAAAATATAGAATGTTATAAAACTATAATTGTGTGTAAACTACTTAACTACAAAAACTTTTTAAGACATGGACAGTACAATAAGATATAAAAAGAAAAAACACAAAGTTTAAAAGCTAGGAGATAAAGTACAGAGATTTTATTAGATTTCCTTTTGCTTGTTTGTTTATGCTATCAGTTTTAAGTTGTCATCAGTATAAAATATTGGTTTATAAGATATTATTTGCAAGCCTCATGGTAGCCTCAAATCTAAAAACATACAGTGAATTCATAAAAGATAAAAATCAAGAAATTAAAATATACTACTAGAGAAAATTACCTTCACTAAAAGGAAGACAAGAAAGAAGGAAAGAAGAGATGACCACACAACAACCAGAAAACTAATAATAAAATGACAAAAGTCCCTATTTATCAATAACAACATTGAATACAAATGGACTAAACCTCCAATGAAAAGATATAGAGTGGCTGAATGAATGAAAAAACAAGACCCAATGATCTGTTGCTTACATGAATCACACTTCACCTATAAAAGGCCCCAATACAATAACAGAAAGAAAGGCCCCAATACAATAACAGCTAAAGACTTCAACATTCCAATTTCAGCATTGGATAGATCATTCAGACAGAAAGAAGTTCAACAAAGAAACATCACACTTAATCTGAACTATAGACCAAAAGGATCTAATAGATATTTGCAGAATATTTCACCCCAAAGCTGCAGAATACACATTCTTCGCCTGGGGACATGGATAATTTTCAAGAATAGACCATATGTTCAGCCACAAAACAAGTCTTAAAACATTCAAAAAATTGAAATAATATCAAGTATCTTCTCTGATCACAACAGAATAAAACTAGAAATCAATAACAAGAGGAATTTTGGAAACTATACAAACATGGAAATTAAACAATATGCTCCTGAATGACCAGTGGGTCAATGAAGAGATTAAGAAGAAAACTGAAAAATATTTTGAAACAAATGATAATGGAAACACAACATACCAAAACCTATGGGATACAGCAAAAGCAGTACCAGAAGGGAATTTTATTGCTCTAAGTGTCTACATCGAAAAAAGAGAAAAACTTCAAAAACAACAACAACAAAACCAACAAAAAGAAACACCTAACTGCATCTTCAAGAACTAGAAAAGCAAGAGCAAATAAGCCCAAAGTCAGAAGAAGAAATTAAATAATAAAGATCAGAGCAAAAATAAATGAAATTAAATGAAGATAACAAAAGATCAATGAAACAAAAAGTTAGTTTTTTAAAAAGATAAACAAAAGTGACAAAACTTTAGTCAGACTAGATAAGAAAAAAAGAGAGAAGAACCTAATAAATTAAATCAAGCCAGGCATGGTGGCTTACACCTGTAATCCCAGCACTTTGGGAGGCTGAGGCAGGTGGATCACCTGAGGTCAGAAGTCCAAGACCAGCCTGGTCAACATGGTGAAACTCTGTCTCTACTAAAAATACAAAAATTAGCCAGGTGTGGTGGCACATGCCTGTAGTTGCAGCTACTTGGGAGGCCAAGGCTTGAGAATTACTTGAACCCGGGAGGCAGAGGTTGCAGTGAGCCAAGACCCTGCCACTGCATTCTAGCCTGGGCAATAGAGCCAGGCTCTGTCTTAAAAAAAAAAAAAAAAAAAAAAAAAAAAAAAAAAAAAATTAAATCAGAGATGAAAAGGAGACATTACAACCAATACCACAGAAATTCAAGGGATCCTTAGAAGCTACTGTGAGCAATTATATGCCAATAAATTGGAAAATCTAGAAAAAAATAGATAAATTCCTAGACACATATAACCTACCAAGATTGAACTATGAAGAAATCCAAATCCTGAACAAACCAATAAAAAGTAATGAGATCAAAGCTGTAATAAAAATCTCCCAGCAGGGGAACAACACATCCTAAGGCCTATTGGGGGATGGGGTGGAGGGAGGGAGAGCATTAGGAAAAATAGCTAATGCATTCTGGGCTTAATATTTTTGATGATGTGTTGATAGGCGCAGCAAACCACCATGGCACACCTTTACCTATGTAACAAACCTGCACATCCTGCACATGTACCCCAAAACTTAACATTAAAATTACAATTTAAAAAAATCTCCCAGTGAAGAAAACCCAGGAAATGATGGCTTCACAGCTGCATTTTACCAAATATTTAAAGAACTAATAGCAATCCAACCGAAACTATTCTGAAAAACAGAGGTGGAGGGAATACTTTCAAACTCATTCCACAAGGCCAGTATTACCCTGATACCAAAACCAGACAAAAATATATCCAAAAAAAAAAAAAGAGAGAGAGAAAGAGAGAGAGAGAGAGTAGTATCTCTGATGAATACTGATGCAAAATTCTAAACAAAATACTAGCAAACCAAATTCAACAACATATTAAAAAGATCATTCATCATGACCAAGTGGGACTTATCCCAGGGATGCAAGGATGGTTCACCATATGCAAATCAATCAATGTGATACATCATATCAACAGAATGAATGACAAAAACCATTTGATTATTTCATTAATCCTGAGAAAGCATTTTATAAAATTAAACATCCCTTCATGATAAAAGCCCTAAAAAAACTGGATATAGAAGGAATATACCTCAACAGAATGAAAGCAATATATGACAGACCCACAGCTAGTACAGTGAATGGGGAAAAACTGAAAGCCTTTCCTGTAAGATCTGGAACATGACAACGATGCCCACTTTCACCACTGTTATTCAACGTAACACTGGAAGTCTTACCTAGAGCAATCAGACAAGAGAAAGAAATAGAGGGTATCCAAATCGGAAAGACAGAAGTCAAATTATCTTTGTTTGCAGATGATATGATCATATTTGGAAAAACCTAAAGAGTCTACCAAAAAACTATAAGAACTGATAAACAAATTTATTAAGTTGTAGGATACAAAATCAACACACAAAATCAGTAGCGTTTCTATATGTCAAGAGTGAACAATCTGAAAAAGAATTCAAGAAATTAACCTCATTTACAGTAACTACCAATAAAATTAAATAGCTAGGAATTAACCAAAGAAGTGAAAGATCTGTACAATGAAAACTATAAAACATTGATCAAAGAAATTAAAGAGGACACCAAAAAATGGAAAGATATTCCATGTTCATGGATTAGAAGAATCATCATTAAAATGTCTATCCTACCCAAAGCAATCTAAAGATTCAATGCATTCTCTATCAAAATACCAATGACATTCCTCACAGAAATAGAAAAAAGTTATAAAATTTATATGAAACCACAAAAGACCTAGAATAGCCAAAGCTATCCTAAGCAAAAAGAACAAAACTGGAGGAATCATATTACCTGACTTCAAATTATACCATCAAGCTATAGTAACCAAAACAGAATGGCACTGGCTTAAAAACAGACACATAGACTAATGGAGCAGAATAGAGAATCCAGAAACAAATAGATATATCTGCAATAAATTCATTTTTGACAAAGGTGCCAAGAGCATAAATTGTGGGAAGGGTAGTCTCTTCAATAAATGGTGCTGGAGAACTAAATATCCATATGCAGAAGAATGAAACTAGACTCCCATCTCTGGCCAGATCCAAAAATCAAACCAAAATGGATTAATGACTTAAATATAACACCTCATATTAGGAAACTACTATAAAAAACATTAGATAAACTAGGACATTGGACTGGGCAGATTTCTTTAGTAATACCCGCAAGCACAGGCAACCAAAGCAAAAATGGACAAATGGGATCACATTAAGTTAAAAAGCTTTTGCACAGAGAAGGAAACAATTAACAAAGTGAAGAGACAACCCACAGAATGGGAGAAAATATTTGCAAACTATCCATCTCACAAGGGATTTATAACCAGAATATATAAGTAGTGAAACCAATCTATAGGAAAAAAAATCTAATAATTAAAAATGGGCAAAAGATCTGACTAGACATTTCTCAAAAGACATACAAATGGCAAACATTTATATGAAAAGGTGCTCAACATCATTGCTCATCAGAGAAATGAAAATCAAAATTATAATGAGATACCATCTTACCCCAATTAAAATGGATTTTATCCAAAAGACAGACAGTAATCAATTCTGGTGAGGACGTGGAAAAAGGGGAACATCATAGACTATTGGTGGGGATGTAAATTAATATAGCCACCATGGAGAACAGTTTGGAGGTTCCTGAAAGAATTGAAAATAGAGCTATCATATGATCCAGCAATCCCACTGGTAGGTATATATACAAAAGAAAGGGAATCAGTATATCAAAGTGATATCTACAGTCTCATGTTTATTGAAGCACTGTTCACAATAGCCAATATTTGGAAGCAACCTAAATGTCTGTCAACAGATGAACGGATGAAGAAAATGTGATACTTATTTGCAATGGAGTACTATTTGGCCATGAAAGAAGAACGTTCCCATCATTTGCAACAACATGGATGAAACTGGAGGTCATTATGTTAAGTGAAAGAAGCCAGGCACGGAAAGACAAACTTCTCATGCTCTCATTTATTTGTGAGAACTAAAAATTTTAAAAATTGAACTCATGGAGATAGAGAGTAGAATGATGGTTACCAGAGGCTGGGAAGGGCCATTGAGGAGTGGTGGGAGGAAAGTGGAGATGGTTAATAGGTACATAAAATAGTTTAAAAAGAATGAGTACGATCTAGTATTTGATAGTACAACATGGTGATGTAATAATTTAATCGTAAATTTAAAAATAACTAGAGAATGTAACTGGATTGTTTGTAACACAAAGGATAAATGCTTGAGGTGACGGAAACCCATACACCCAGATGTGATTATTACACATATATGCCTGTATCAAAATATCCCAAACACCCCATAAATATATACACCTACTGTGTACCCACAAAAATTAAAAGTTAAAAAAGAAAAAGAACTCCAGGTTGCTAAGGTTTTTTCTTTCATCACTTTAAAAACTTCATGTTCTTCTTGCATAATTTCTGATGAGAAGTCTGTTGTAATTTTTATCCTTGTTCCTCTGTAGATGAGGTGGTTTTTTGTTTTTTTGTTTGTTTGTTTTTTTTTTAACTCTAGCTTCTTGCCAGATTTTCTCTTTGTCGCTGTTTGACTATAATATGTGTAAGTGTAGCCTTTTGTTATTTATCCTGTTTGTTATTTTCTGAGCTTCTGAATCTGTGGTTTGGTGTCCCTCTGGGATTCCTGATTGCATGTATACACATATTGTGATACTATCCCACAGATTTTAGGTGTTCTGTTCTGGTTGGGTTTTTTTTTTTTTTTTTTTTTTTTTAATCCTGGTTCTTTAAAAGTATATTGACTTTTGCATTATTCTTCTTTTTTCTCTTTCCATTTCAGTTTAGGAAGTTTCCATTGCCATATCTTCAAGCTCATTGATTCTTTGGCTGTGTCCATCTGCATGTCCGTTTTCAATCTTGCTTTTAACACAGGAGAAACATTAAATCAGCATACAAAGACAGCAGAATTTTTTTACATCATATTTAAATCTAGAATTGTGCATTGTAAAGAGGGAATTTAGTTTGGGAAATCTAATGTTAGAATAAGAAGACTCAAAAGAACCACTCATTCTGCCTTAGTTTGGGCAAGAAAGGTAAAATTATAACACTCTGAAAAGCAAAAATTAAATGTTCAAATAAAGCAGACTCCATGGTGGAGGCACCATGTTTTACTGGATGTGACACACAGTTCACATTTCCTGGGGTGTAGAGAAAATAGTTGTATGTTAAAAAATATGCACTTGACTCTATGCCACAGGGGATTAAGCAAAAGAGAAGTCAGAAACAAACTTGACCATTAATGAAGAACAGTGGGAATAGTGAATCTTTATCACAACCCACTAACATTGATAAGAAATGTTAATTTTCTTTCAACAGAAAATAAAACTGTCTTTGGTTCTGATTAAACATGGTTTTTAAATATGTTTCCAGAAAAGACAATGAGGGAGATCTTTTAAAAGAGCCTGATTTGCAAGTGATCTGGAAGTCTTGCATTCCCTTTTGGCAAGGATACCAGTTGTATACAAATTCAGGAATTCAATCGGTGGACATTTATCAGCTAAATATCTCATGATAGAGAAAAACAAAATACTTTTGTATTAAGGAGAAAACATTCTTTTATAACTAGAAAAGGAGCAAGAGAATTCTTAGCGTAGATATGTCTTTAAAATTTACCTGAAATCGAGTTTGAGACCAGCCTGGCCAACATGTTGAAACCCTGTCTCTACTAAAAATATGAAAATTAGCCAGGCATGGTGTCAGGCGCCTGTAATCCCAGCTATTTGGGAGGCTGAGGCAGGAGAATCGCTTGAACCCGGGAGGCAGAGGTTGCAGTGAGCCGAGATTGCGCCACTGCACTCCAGCCTATGTGACAAAGCAAGAGTCTGTCTCAGGGAAAAAAAAAAAAAATTACCTGAAATCTATATTTCTTTATTACTTTTTAAGGCTACAATGCGAAATGATAGATGGAAATGGATAATTTCATGGTTAGCAGAGTGAAAACGTTTATGGTCATCAAAAATCTCTCAGGTAAAGCAGAAGCTGAGTAACTGTGCTAAGAATGTAAATGTAAGCTATCTCTAGGCCTCAAAGCTCTCATCCAACTCAAATGACTTGGAATGATACGTTCTCCTCAAGCTTAGAGAAAGAACCAAGTCATAAATAAGCCATAATTGTTAACAGCTATGGGTTACTACAAAAAGTAGAATTTAAAAACCAGTGGCCAGGTGGAGTGGCTTATATCTGTAATCTCAGTGCTTTGGGATGCCAAGGTGGGAGGATCACTTGAGGTCAGGAATTCAAAATCAGCCTAGACAATGCAGTGAGATTCCATCTCTAAAAAGTTTTTTAAAAGTACCTGAACATGGTGCTGTATGCTTGTAATCAGGGCTACACAGAATGCTGAGGTAGGAGGATTCCTTGAGCTCAGGAGTTTGAGGTTACAGTGAGCTATGATCATGACACTGCACTCCAGCTTGGATGACAGTGAGTCCCCAACTCTAAAAAAAGCATTTTTTTAAGGTAGACAATTCATACTAAGGCCAAATTTCTTCTCTCTACTAGATAAATACCATTAACAAGCAAACATTTTTTATCTTTAAAAAGCAAATTGAAGTCTCTATCAGTACTTTTCTCCAGCCCATTTCTCTGGAAAACTCCTAGAAAGAGCGATCTCTACCTGCCATCTCCACTCCTCCTCTCATTCTTTCAATGCCACTATTGCCATAACCAAGTGCTCTTATCAAAGTTGTCAACAATTTCAGTGTTGTCAAATCCAATGGTCAGTCCTCAATCATCCAACCCATTCTACTAAATCTCTCAGTCCTCATGAAACACTTTCTTCACTTGGTTTTCAGGATGCTACACTTTCTGGGTTTCCTCCTCCACCACTGTCTACTCCTTCTCAGGAACATTGGCTGGTTCATCCTCATCTTTCTGACTGTGATATCAAGAGCTCAATCTTAAGACTCTCATCCTTCCTCTATTTATATTTACTTACCAGATGATCTCATTCAGCCTCATTTCTATGCTGACAACTCCCAACTGAAATTTCTCCAGCCTTGTTCACTCACCAGAACTGCATATCTAAAGCTCCTTTTGGACAGCAATAGACATTTCAAATTTAACATGAGCAACACCAAATGCTTGATTTCACTACTCCTCTCCACTGCCCGTGGAAAAAAATAATTGCTCATTCCATAGTTTTCCTCTTCTCAGTAAATGACAGCTTCATTCTCCAAGATTCTCAGGGCAAGTATTTCGGAGTCATTATTGATTTCTCTCTTTATCTAGTATCACAGGAATACATAAGACATTCCTATAAGCTTATCTTCAAACTATATGTAGACTGCCATGTCTTTTCTCCAGCTCCTCCATTACTATACTAATCCAGTCCATGACAATCCAAGGGTACTGCCGTAGCCTCCTCTCAGGTCTAGCTCCCACCTCCCATCTTTGCTTCCCTGTATTGGATTCTTCTCCCAGCACCTGGAATGATCCTTCTGAAAAGTAATTTAGAGTACATTATTTCTCATTATTAAATATAAGGTCTCACTCTGAATAAGACTAAAATCTTTAGCAGGGCCTACAAGACCCTATACAACCTTGCCCTTACCTCATCTCTACCATTTTTCCCTTCACTCACTTCACTGTCGTCACACAGCCTCCTTGATGTTTCTCAGACAAACCAAGTGCACTTCTACCCCAGGGCCTTTACACTTTCTGGTCTCTCTTCCTGGAAGGTGTTGCTCCACATACCCACAGGACTCTTCTCCCTCACTTTTTTCAGGTCGCTGTTCAAATGCCACTGATATGGTTTAGCTCTGCGTCCCCACCCAAATCTCATGTCGGATTGTAATTCCCAATGTTGGGGGAGGGACCTGGTTGGAGGTGATTGGATTGTAGGGGAAGATTTCCCCCATGCTGCTCTCATGATAGTAAGTGAGTTCTCACAAGATCTGATGGTTTAAAAGTGTGTGGCATTTCCCCCCTTGCTCTCTATCTCCTGCCACCGTGTGAAGAAGGTGCTTGCTTCCTCTTCACCTTCTACCATAATTGTAAGTTTCCTGAGGCCTCTTCCTATTAAGCCTGCAGAACTGTAGTCAATTAAATTTCTTTTCTTCATAAATTACGCAGTCTCAGGTAGTTCTTTATAGCAGTGCGAAAACGCACGAATGCAGCCACTTTATCATAAAAGCCTTCCTCGAGTACCTTACAAAATATATATTACACATTCACACACATAAACAGCTGTCATTGTCTCCCAACATTGCTGTGTTATTGTAGTTATGACTACTTTTCATGTTACCTATTTCAAATTTAAATTTAGTTGTCTATTTCCCCCAACTAGAATGAAAATCTGTGAGAGCAGGGACTTTGTCAATATCCTCAATGTCTAGAACTCTGCCTGTAACATAGTTAAGTACAGAACACATTTTTTAAAATAAATGAACAAGCAGAGTAACTAGGAATGCTTATGCATTCCAACCATAAATGCAAACTCAAGACAGTAAAGGAAATGTTTCCAAGTGATTGCAATCTGAAAGGGAAGTTTTTCTTGGCCATCCATGCAATTTTTGCAATTTTAGTATATGAGTGTGGAATCTATGTCATGGGCCATCAACCTCAGGAAAAATTAAAATAAATTTCATGCCACAAAGAAGCAGAAAGCAATAATTAAGGGCTAGAAAAAGGATTAGACAATTAGTCACCACTTGCTCTGCCAGAGTGGTTGAGAGCATAGTTTGGGAATGAGACAGATCTGGGTTTGAGTCCTCACTGCTGTGCACCACCTCTACTACCTTGAGCAAGTTAGTTACTTATTCTCCCTGTGTCTGAGCTTTCTGATCTACAAAAAGTGTCTAAAATCTTCCAGAGTTGTTGTAAGAATTCTGCTGGCTTTATTAATTTATTTTTTAATACATTATCATACTATTACCCAATTAGCCATCAGTACATTTCACTAAATAACACAGCAGTTATACACACACCTCCCCCAGCAGAATTCTCTAAGGGGTAAGGGCCTGTTTACTGGCTTTACTCATGAGATTCTTCACTCTCTGGTCAAATAGGTGTGTCAGCAAAGGAATCTACACATAATTATCATTAAGGAATTCATTAATTCAAGACTTACTGAGAATTGTATAAAGACTTGTTGAGAAAAACTGAACCCACACTCAAATGAAATCTCTATTCAGTGAACTATATGTACGTGTTTGGAAAGAGATTCCTGCGTGCTTCCTATTCTCTGCTAAGAAGCAGGCAACAAGCCTTTGCAGTGAGGCTACGGGAGTGATTTCCATGCTGGCTAGTTAGAGTTTCTCCCTTGTGGTTTCCATGATGCTCTTGCTCTGTATTACCTGATTGATCTGTGCTGGGATATTTTTTTACTTTGCTTCAGTGCCCCTGTTACTAATCTTATTTCTAGCTTATGCACTTGCTCAAAGTCTTCTCTGAGCCTTAAGTCTACTTATTAATCTCAAGAGTGGCTAAGTAATACAAAAGTTCATAACAATCATTTTCTCCTTTATTCATTCAAGAGATACATAAAAATCAAGTATAAAAACTGTGACAGACCTAGTGCCAAGGTTACAGATAGCAAGATGAGCACAGTACCTGACCTCTGGGAGCTGGAGAGCACAGATATTTAACACACCCAAACACACACACACATGCACACATGGTCATGTGTGTGTGATAAGAACTATAATGAGTAAATTACAGTGTTTCCAAGAAAGGCATCACACTCAGACTTAAAATACCAGGGAACTGAGGAGTTGCATTCAAAGGAATGTTTTTCAAGTCTTTACACTAAGAAATATGATTTAGATTCTATACTTTTTTTCCATCTTGGTGGCAAATACCTACTATATTGATTTTATAACCCTTCGATTAATGATATCTGCAGTTTGAGAAACACTCATCTAAAACTAAAGATAAGAAGATGGCCGAATAGGAACAGCTCCAGTCTCCAACTCCCAGCGCGAGCGACACAGAAGACCGGTGATTTCTGCATTTTCAACTGAGGTACTGGGTTCATCTCACTGGGGAGTGCCGGACGATCGGTGCTGGTCAGCTGCTGCAGCCCGACCAGCGAGAGCTGAAGCAGGGCGAGGCATTGCCTCACCTGGGAAGCGCAAGGGGAAAGGGAATCCCTTTTCCTAGCCAGGGGAACTGAGACACACAACACCTGGAAAATTGGGTAACTCCCACCCCAATACTGCGCTTTAAGCAAACAGGCACACCAGGAGATCATATCCCACACCTGGCCGGGAGGGTCCCACACCCACGGAGCCTCCCTCATTGCTAGCACAGCAGTCTGTGATCTACCGGCAAGGCAGCAGCGAGGCTGGGGGAGGGGCGCCCGCCATTGCTAAGGCTTAAGTAGGTAAACAAAGCTGCTGGGAAGCTCGAACTGGGTGGAGCTCACAGCAGCTCAAGGAAACCTGCCTGTCTCTGTAGACTCCACCTCTGGGGACAGGGCAATAACAAACACAGCCGAAACCTCTGCAGACGCAAACGACTCTGTCTGACAGCTTTGAAGAGAGCAGTGGATCTCCCAACACGGAGGTTGAGATCTGAGAAGGGACAGACTCCCTGCTCAAGTGGGTCCCTGACCCCTGAGTAGCCTAACTGGGAGACATCCCCCACTAGGGGCAGTCTGACACCCCACACCTCACAGGGTGGAGTACACCCCTGAGAGGAAGCTTCCAAAGCAAGAATCAGACAGGTACACTCGCTGTTCAGAAATATTCTATCTTCTGCAGCCTCTGCTGCTGATACCCAGGCAAACAGGGTCTGGAGTGGACCTCAAGCAATCTCCAACAGACCTACAGCTGAGGGTCCTGACTGTTACAAGGAAAACTATCAAACAGGAAGGACACCTACACCAAAACCCCATCAGTACATCACCATCATCAAAGACCAGAGGCAGATAAAACCACAAAGATGGGGAAAAAGCAGGGCAGAAAAGCTGGAAATTCCAAAAATAAGAGCGCATCTCCCCCGGCAAAGGAGCGCAGCTCATCGCCAGCAACGGATCAAAGCTGGACGGAGAATGACTTTGACGAGATGAGAGAAGAAGGCTTCAGTCCATCAAATTTCTCAGAGCTAAAGGAGGAATTACGTACCCAGCGCAAAGAAACTAAAAATCTTGAAAAAAAAGTGGAAGAATTGATGGCTAGAGTAATTAATGCAGAGAAGGTCATAAACGAAATGAAAGAGATGAAAACCATGACACGAGAAATACGTGACAAATGCACAAGCTTCAGTAACCGACTCGATCAACTGGAAGAAAGAGTATCTGCGATTGAGGATCAAATGAATGAAATGAAGCGAGAAGAGAAACCAAAAGAAAAAAGAAGAAAAAGAAATGAACAAAGCCTGCAAGAAGTATGGGATTATGTAAAAAGACCAAATCTACGTCTGATTGGGGTGCCTGAAAGTGAGGGGGAAAATGGAACCAAGTTGGAAAACACTCTTCAGGATATCATCCAGGAGAACTTCCCCAACCTAGTAGGGCAGGCCAACATTCAAATCCAGGAAATACAGAGAACGCCACAAAGATACTCCTCGAGAAGAGCAACTCCAAGACACATAATTGCCAGATTCACCAAAGTTGAAATGAAGGAAAAAATCTTAAGGGCAGCCAGAGAGAAAGGTCGGGTTACCCACAAAGGGAAGCCCATCAGACTAACAGCAGATCTCTCGGCAGAAACTCTCAAGCCAGAAGAGAGTGGGGGCCAATATTCAACATTCTTAAAGAAAAGAATTTTCAACCCAGAATTTCATATCCAGCCAAACTAAGTTTCATAAGTGAAGGAGAAATAAAATCCTTTACAGATAAGCAAATGCTTAGAGATTTTGTCACCACTAGGCCTGCCTTACAAGAGACCCTGAAGGAAGCACTAAACATGAAAAGGAACAACCGGTACCAGCCATTGCAAAAACATGCCAAAACGTAAAGACCATCGAGGCTAGGAAGAAACTGCATCAACTAACGAGCAAAATAACCAGTTAATATCATAATGGCAGGATCAAGTTCACACATAACAATCTTAACCTTAAATGTAAATGGACTAAATGCTCCAATTAAAAGACACAGACTGGCAAACTGGATAAAGAGTCAAGACCCATCAGTCTGCTGTATTCAGGAGACCCATCTCACACGCAGAGACACACATAGGCTCAAAATAAAGGGATGGAGGAAGATTTACCAAGCAAATGGAGAACAAAAAAAAGCGGGGGTTACAATACTAGTCTCTGATAAAACAGACTTTAAACCATCAAAGATCAAAAGAGACAAAGAAGACATAATGGTAAAGGGATCAATTCAACAGGAAGAGCTAACTATCCTAAATATATATGCACCCAATACAGGAGCACCCAGATTCATAAAGCAAGTCCTTAGAGACTTACAAAGAGACTTAGACTCCCATACAATAATAATGGGAGACTTCAACACTCCACTGTCAACATTAGACAGATCAACGAGACAGAAAGTTAACAAGGATATCCAGGAATTGAACTCATCTCTGCAGCAAGCAGACCTAATAGACATCTATAGAACTCTCCACCCCAAATCAACAGAATATACATTCTTCTCAGCACCACATCGTACTTACTCCAAAATCGACCACGTAATTGGAAGTAAAGCACTCCTCAGCAAATGTACAAGAACAGAAATTATAACAAACTGTCTCTCAGACCACAGTGCAATCAAACTAGAACTCAGGACTAAGAAACTCAATCAAAACCACTCAACTACATGGAAACTGAACAACCTGCTCCTGAATGACTACTGGGTACATAACGAAATGAAGGCAGAAATAAAGATGTTCTTTGAAACCAATGAGAACAAAGATACAACATACCAGAATCTCTGGGACACATTTAAAGCAGTGTGTAGAGGGAAATTTATAGCACTAAATGCCCACAAGAGAAAGCAGGAAAGATCTAAAATTGACATTCTAACATCACAATTAAAAGAACTAGAGAAGCAAGAGCAAACACATTCGAAAGCTAGCAGAAGGCTAGAAATAACTAAGATCAGAGCAGAACTGAAGGAGATAGAGACACAAAAAACTCTCCAAAAAATCAATGAATCCAGGAGTTGGTTTTTTGAAAAGATCAACAAAATTGACAGACCACTAGCAAGACTAATAAAGAAGAAAAGAGAGAAGAATCAAATCGACGCAATTAAAAATGATAAAGGGGATATCACCACCGACCCCATAGAAATACAAACTACCATCAGAGAATACTATAAACACCTCTACGCAAATAAACTGGAAAATCTAGAAGAAATGGATAATTTCCTGGACACTTACACTCTTCCAAGACTAAACCAGGAAGAAGTTGAATCCCTGAATAGACCAATAGCAGGCTCTGAAATTGAGGCAATAATTAATAGCCTACCAACCAAAAAAAGTCCAGGACCAGATGGATTCACAGCTGAATTCTACCAGAGGTACAAGGAGGAGTTGGTACCATTCCTTCTGAAACTATTCCAATCAATAGAAAAAGAGGGAATCCTCCCTAACTCATTTTATGAGGCCAACATCATCCTGATACCAAAGCCTGGTAGAGACACAACAAAAAAAGAGAATTTTAGACCAATATCCCTGATGAACATCGATGCAAAAATCCTCAATAAAATACTGGCAAACCGGATTCAGCAACACATCAAAAAGCTTATCCACCATGATCAAGTGGGCTTCATCCCTGGGATGCAAGGCTAGTTCAACATTCGCAAATCAATAAACATAATCCAGCATATAAACAGAACCAAAGACAAAAACCACATGATTATCTCAATAGATGCAGAAAAGGCTTTTGACAAAATTCAACAGCCCTTCATGCTAAAAACGCTCAATAAATTCGGTATTGATGGAACGTACCTCAAAATAATAACAGCTATTTATGACAAACCCACAGCCAATATCATACTGAATGGGCAAAAACTGGAAAAATTCCCTTTGAAAACTGGCACAAGACAGGGATGCCCTCTCTCACCACTCCTATTCAACATAGTGTTGGAAGTTCTGGCTAGGGCAATTAGGCAAGAGAAAGAAATCAAGGGTATTCAGTTAGGAAAAGAAGAAGTCAAACTGTCCCTGTTTGCAGATGACATGATTGTATATTTAGAAAACCCCATTGTCTCAGCCCAAAATCTCCTTAAGCTGATAAGCAACTTCAGCAAAGTCTCAGGATACAAAATTAATGTGCAAAAATCACAAGCATTCTTATACACCAGTAACAGACAAACAGAGAGCCAAATCATGAATGAACTCCCATTCACAATTGCTTCAAAGAGAATAAAATACCTAGGAATCCAACTGACAAGGGATGTAAAGGACCTCTTCAAGGAGAAAACTACAAACCACTGCTCAGTGAAATAAAAGAGGACACAAACAAATGGAAGAATATACCATGCTCATGGATAGGAAGAATCAATATCGTGAAAATGGCCATACTGCCCAAGGTAATTTATAGATTCAATGCCATCCCCATCAAGCTACCAATGAGTTTCTTCACAGAATTGGAAAAAACTGCTTTAAAGTTCATATGGAACCAAAAAAGAGCCCGCATCTCCAAGACAATCCTAAGTCAAAAGAACAAAGCTGGAGGCATCACGCTACCTGACTTCAAACTATACTACAAGGCTACAGTAACCAAAACAGCATGGTACTGGTACCAAAACAGAGATATAGACCAATGGAACAGAACAGAGTCCTCAGAAATAATACCACACATCTACAGCCAGCTGATCTTTGACAAACCTGAGAGAAACAAGAAATGGGGAAAGGATTCCCTATTTAATAAATGGTGCTGGGAAAATTGGCTAGCCATAAGTAGAAAGCTGAAACTGGATCCTTTCCTTACTCCTTATACGAAAATTAATTCAAGATGGATTAGAGACTTAAATGGTAGACCTAATACCATAAAAATCCTAGAGGAAAACCTAGGTAGTACCATTCAGGACATAGGCATGGGCAAAGACTTCATGTCTAAAACACCAAAAGCAACGGCAGCAAAAGCCAAAATTGACAAATGGGATCTCATTAAATTAAAGAGCTTCTGCACAGCAAAAGAAACTACCATCAGAGTGAACAGGCAACCTACAGAATGGGAGAAAATTTTTGCAATCTACTCATCTGACAAAGGGCTAATATCCAGAACCTACAAAGAACTCAAACAAATTTACAAGAAAAAAACAAACAACCCCATCAAAAAGTGGGCAAAGGATATGAACAGACATTTCTCAAAAGAAGACATTCATACAGCCAACAGACACATGAAAAAATGCTCATCATCACTGGCCATCAGAGAAATGCAAATCAAAAGCACAATGAGATACCATCTCACACCAGTTAGAATGGTGATCATTAAAAAGTCAGGAAACAACAGGTGCTGGAGAGGATGTGGAGAAATAGGAACACTTTTACACTGTTGGTGGGATTGTAAACTAGTTCAACCATTATGGAAAACAGTATGGCGATTCCTCAAGGATCTAGAACTAGATGTACCATATGACCCAGCCATCCCATTACTGGGTATATACCCAAAGGATTATAAATTATGCTGCTATAAAGACACATGCACACGTATGTTTATTGCAGCACTATTCACAATAGCAAAGACTTGGAATCAACCCAAATGTCCATCAGTGACAGATTGGATTAAGAAAATGTGGCACATATACACCATGGAATACTATGCAGCCATCAAAAAGGATGAGTTTGAGTCCTTTGTAGGGACATGGATGCAGCTGGAAACCATCATTCTTAGCAAACTATCACAAGAACAGAAAACCAAACACCGAATGTTCTCACTCATAGGTGGGAACTGAACAATAAGATCACTTGGACTCAGGAAGGGGAACATCACACACAGGGGCCTATCATGGGGAGGGGGGAGGGGGGAGGGATTGCATTGGGAGTTATACCTGATGTAGATGATGAGTTGATGGGTGCAGCACACCAACATGGCACAAGTATACATATGTAACAAACCTGCACGTTATGCACATGTACCCTACAACTTAAAGTATAATAATAATAAATAAATTTAAAAAAATAAAATAAAATAAAACTAAAGATAAATATCAATTAGCCAGCTCTGGGGTAGAGTAGGAATTGAGGGTAGCAGACACATGTTCCAGGCAAAAAACCACTATGCCCAAGGTTCCAGAAGTGACTGCATGTGAACTCATTTCCTCTTATCCCTAGAGCTGTGATTATGAGCAATTGGCAACCAGCTTCCATCTTTCTTCCAGGGTGTCTTCTTAAGCTGCAGAGACTGGAAAGTAAAACTACATTTCCCATATTCCCTTGCAGCTGGATTCTACATTTAAAATAGCAAGTTATCTGCAGTTGCAAGATGAGGAAGCTGGAACTGAGTCAGATGTAAATTTACTGTGGATGCTAGGGGTTATAGCTGGAATCAAGGTCTTAAAGACATAGCTTCTACAAGATAGTGGCTAGGCACTGTGTTCTGCTGTCTAGTCACCAGCTTTGGCTACTGAGAGGTAGTTGTGCCCGTGCTGACAGCAGCTTTCTGGCTGATATGGTTTGGCTGTGTCCCCACCCAAATCTCATCTTGAATTGTAATCCTTATAATCCCCATGTGTCTAGGGAGACACCTGGTGGGAGGTGATTGGATCATGGGGGTGGTTCCCCCATGCTGTTCTCGTGATAATGAGTGAGTTCTCACGAGATCTGATGGTTTTGAGGCGCTCTTCCCCCTTCACTCCTCACTCTTCTCTTTCCTGCCATTGTGAAGAGGGTACTTGCTTCCCTTTCACCTTCCGCCATGACTGTAAGTTGCCTGAGGCCTCCCCAGCCATGTGGAACCATGTGGAACTGACAGTCAATTAAACACATGTCTCCTTTACAGATTACCCAGTCTTGTGTATTTCTTTATAGCAGTGTGAGAATGGACTAATACACCAGCTCTCTGATTATGGCAGGATATATTTAAGCTTAACATTGGCCTCTGATTCCTGTTCCCTTCCAATGATTTTATAAGCATCCAATTCCCTGCATTAGATCCCTTTCTTCTAAAGAAAATACTTATGCTGTGTCTTGGGTCAGTTTTCCTGGAAGCAGACTCTGAGATGAAGATTTATGTGCCAATGATTGATTAAGGAAGTGCTTCCAGGAAAAACCACTCAGGATATGAAGGAGGTGGGATTAGGAAAGGGAAAAAGTCAAGTGAGGGTGCAATTTTAGGGCCACCCAGCCAGATCCTTCAGAAGTGCTCTGGAGGGGAAATTACAGCTCAGAGGTTGTCCTAAATTGAGGTAAGACAGCTGGGCTGTCAAACCCTCACACTGTCGTCACTGGGTATGAACCACACTGTGGGGCGCAGGGGACGCCCTGTGCTTGCAGACAAAGTGGCTCCAGGAACCCGAGGGCAGTCCTCTGGAAAGGTGTGGGTGGTTAAAAGCAAAGACCTACAGAAAATGGGGGAAGGACACATAGAAATATTAAAAGTGATCTGTGGGGACGGAGGAGGAACATGGAGGATGGGGTCTTCTGCTACTGGGAGATTTCTGTTACTTGCACTCAAACCTTACAGATACAATCAGCAACAGAAGTTCACAAGTTATTGGTTACTCATTTATGCTCACTGGCATGTAGGTTATAATTACATGCACTAATAATGCTATCCAAGTTGAACCTGCAATTGAAATGTTTCCAAAATTCTCATCATATATATGTGATTATTAATAAGTGAAGGCCTAGATTCAGCACTTTGGGCTGTAATTTTTTTTTTTTTAACCACATGTATAGGATTTTGTTAAAATGTTGATTTTTTTTTCTTATTCATAGACATATAGCAAGAAAAACCAAAACAATAAAAAATTGACATCAGCAGTTATTAAGGAATCTTGGCATCCTATCACATAATGGGAGAGGTAGCTATATGAGTCTCAAACACCAATTAACCAAGCAGATATGCTACCAGGTCCCTCGTGGCTTCCCCTATGAATGTGTAAATAAATATTTCTTCCAAAAACGATATCGGAACAATTTTATTTTCTGTTTATTTCAGAATCTAGTGAGGACTTGCTGTTACATAATACATTTATTTCTCTCAGAATGTTTTTACTTATTTAAGTCATCATTTGACAAGCATGGTTTGCCACAGCTGATTAACAAACAATTAGCAATTCCTTTCTCTTCTCCTAATCTTTATTTTTAAAACTGAGTAAAATTGGATAAAATATGTAATTTTTCTATGTCAGGGATTTAAAATATATAATTATGCAATTGATAGTGAAGATAACTGAAATTCTCTTTAATTTTCTGATGAAACTTCACATCAAGTCTTTTGTTGGAAAAGATGTGAATTACAGAAAAAATATCAAGTGGGATTATATTAATATATATCAAGAATATAACTTGAATATAACTCAGTATTTTGGATTTAGGTACCAATGTCTTGGTTACTTTTGGTAACATAATTAGAAAGAGTTAGCAGGCTATTTGTATCTAAGTATCCTAGATCATTAATGCCTGGCTGTTATCGTTAAGATCTATAGACCTAAAAATCTTAAATAATTTAATTATTAGCAAATGAAATATGGAAGAATATTAAAGGAATGAAACCCCATGGTCATAGAATGGTTTCTTTCTTTTTTTTTTTTCGAGACAGAGTCTCGCTCTGTCACCCTGGCTGGAGTGCAGTGGCATGGCGCAATCCCAGCTCACGGCAACCTCCACCCCCCGGGTTCAAGCAATTCTCCTGCCTCAGCCTCACGAGTAGCTAGGATTACAGGCACGTGCCACCACACCCAGCCAATTTTTGTATTTTTAGTACAGACGGGGTTTCACCATGTTGGTCAGGCTGGTCTTGACCTCCTTACCTCATGATCCGCCTGCCTCAGCCTCCCAAAGTGCTGGGATTACAGGCGTGAGCCACCACGCCTGGCCAGAATGGTTCCTTTTAAACATTCAAAAATAGTTTAATATCAAAAAAATATGTCAATATTTTGATCACATTGATCAAAGGAAAAAAGACATTTCAATCATCTTGATTACTAAAAATTCATTTGGTAAAATTTAGCATTTACCAATAAAATAGGAATCAAATAAATTTATGTAAAATGGTCTTTAAGATTGTTTCCACTGGGCATGATGGCTCATGCCTGTAATCCTAGTACTTTGGGAGGCCAAAGCAGGCAGATCACCTGAGGTCAGGAGTTTGAGAACAGCCTGACCAACATAGAGAAACACCCTCTTTACTAAAAATACAAAATTAGCTGGGTGTGGTGGTGCACGCCTGTAATCCCAGCTACTCGGGAGGTTGAGGAAGGAGAATTGCTTGAACCTGGGAGGCAGAGGTCGAGGTGAGCCGAGATCATGCCATTGCACTCCAGCCTAGGCAACAAGAGCAAAACTCCATCTCAAAAAAAAAAAAAAAAATTGTTTCCAACCAATATCCAATAGCATGTTTCAATATGTAGAGTATTGGTTAAGTAAGGTTATAGTTATTGTGTTTTAAAAAAAAAAAAAAAAAGAAGGGGTCAGGCACAGTGGCTCACGCTTGTAATCCCAGCAACTTGGGAAACCAAGGCAGGAGGGTCACTTGAGCCTAGGAGTTTGAGACCAGCCTGGACAACATAGTGACATCCCATATCTACAAAAACTAAAAAATAAGCTGAGCACGATGGTGTATCCCTGTAGTCCCAACTACTTGGGAGACTGATGTGGCAGATCACTTGATCCTGGGAGGTTAAGGGTGCAGTGAGCTATGATCACACCACTGCCCTATAGCGTGAGCAAGACAAAGACCCTGTCTCAAAAAAAAAGAAGGGATAGATTAATGGTTTATTATTAAATTATTAAGTACATTTAGGAAATGGTAACAATAAATTAATCACATGTAAACAAATCTCTTTACTACAGATATTTCAGAACCTTTAACATACTAATTTGTGTTTCCAAAATATATTTGACTACTGTTTTTTAAACAGTATCTTCAGGAACTTCGAGAATACTGCTGCAAAGACATTTCCCTTTCAATCAGATATAAAGCAAGAATGGATCCTGTTTACCATATGATTTAATATCACTCTAAAACAAGGAATATATATTTTGGAAAGGAAAAGGCAAAAATCATTATTATTTACTTCTGATAACTGCCTTTCTGGAAGAACAAGAAAAACAACTGAAACACTATTAAAACTAATAAGCAACCAGTATCGTACTAATTAATACATAAAAATCAATAGGCTTTTTGTTTTGCTTTGTTTTTGTTTTACTCTGTCACCCAGGCTGGAGTGCAGTGGGGGGATCTCAGCTCACCACAACCTCCACCTCCCAGGTTCAAGTGATTCTTCTACCTCAGCCTCCTGAGTAGCTGGGATTGCAGGCACGCATCACCACGCCGGGCTAATTTTTGTATTTTTAGTAGAGACAGGGTTTCACCATGTTGGCCAGGCTGATCTCGAAATCCTGGCCTTCAGTGATCCACCCACCTTGGCCTCCCAAAGTGCTGGGATTACAGGCTGGAGCCACCACGCCCAGCCAATAGGTTTCTTATAATACCAATATTAGTCCACTAGAAATTACAATGTAGAAAACAACATAAAATGTATAATACCTACAAATAAACTTAAGGAATATGCAGGAGCAATATAAAGAAAACAAAAGCAATACAAGAAAACTTGTCTAAAAACATAAAAAATTAAAAGGACAAATGTAGTATGTCTCAAATTGAAAAATTCATCAATGCAAAACTGTCAGTTGCACCTAATTAATAATAAATTCCATAGAATTCAAACACCATTTAAAAATTTTAACTAATGATTAAAATTTTTCTTCCGGACAAAGTATGCAATAATAGCCAGGAAGTATCTGGGCAAAAAATGTGTCTATCAGATATCAAAGTTTATTTTTAAAGTTATCTGAATTGTGGTAGCATGTGATACTGGTACCTGTCAGAATACAGAGTCCCCCTCATTGTCCCTGCCCTCTAGGGAGGCAGCACAGGGCCCTCTTTCCTGCAGCTTGGTCTCTGCTCAAGGCCTGTTTCTAAGGAAAGACTCTTCTTTGTACACCTGAATTCTAAGAGACCAGACTTTATATTCATAATTTTTAACTACAAAATAATATGTTTAAAACACTACAACATTTCTTCATCTGTTCTCCTGAAAATCCAAATAACTCTCAAAATTTATTTTTGAGTCAAAACACCAGTGGTCAAACTTTCTTGGATTACAAGGTTGGGAAAGACTCCTTTTCCAGTCTAAAATATTCCAACCTAAAAGAATACCATAGTAGGTAACAATTTCTAGTATATGGATCTAGTAATGTACCCTACTGATTTACTTTCCTTGCACCTTTAAAGGAAAGCAAGCTGGTAAATTCCAAAGTAAGTTTGTATGTTCGACATGCCGTCTTCCATTTCTTCATAATCCCAGAGAAGCAGAGCCCACAACTGAAGTAAATACTGTTTAATGGTAAAAAAAAAAAAAAAAAAAAAAAAAAAAAAAAAAAAAAATTAAAGATGTCTTCAGATATGAATCTGGTGAAGAAATACCTTTCAGGTTCCGGTCGGGTGCTGTGGCTTAGGCCTGTAATCCTAGCACTTTGGAAGGTAGAGGCGGGCAGATCACGAGGTCAGGAGTTTGAGACCAGCCTGGCCTACATAGTGAAACCCCGTCTCTACTAAAAATACAAAAAACTAGCCAGGCATGGTGGTGGGCACCTGTAATCCCAGCTGCTCGGGAGGCTGAGGCAAGAGAATTGCTTGAATCTGGGAGGCGGATGTTGTAGTGAGCCAACATCACACCATTGCACTCCAGCCCGGGCGACAGTGCAAGATTCCGTCTCAAAAAAAAAAAAAAGGAAAAGAAAAAGAAATATCTTTCAGGTTCCAAGAACGAAAACAGCTATTTGTCTTCTGAATGAATGATCTTTTATCCAGAGAAACACTTTTCATGTATAGGTGAGACACAAGCAAGCAGTAAGTCACCTTCATCCTCTGAGCCACAGTGAAAATGAAAAAAAGAGAAACGCTAGCCAAACAGATCCAAAGGGTTGCAGTTTCCGGCACTTTTAACAGAGTGGAGCACATATTGATGGATATGTAGGTAGAGTTGTTCTGATAGCCTATGGGACCCCAAGAAAATGGACTCCCTCCAAGTTTGTCAGGAGTGTTAAAAAAGGTGAAGCACTTAAAATGTTCCTAACACATATATAGAAACTGCTATGCATATGTTAGCATTAGCAGATGAGGAAGAAGTATCATAGACCAGGCTCATGACTTGTGGCATCCTCTATTGGACCAACCAGATATAGCCTTAACCCTTCTCAGAGGTAGCCAGTATTCTGAAGTATTTACAGATAAAATGTAATAATTTCAGGAATTTGCTGTAAAATGCTACAGAAATACAGCTGTGTATTGGGGAGGGCAAATAGATAAAACAACTCATCAGTATATAGTTAAACACTATCATGCTTTAATATTTTGAACATACCCGAAATCAAACTAGTATATTACAATCAAGTTGCATCAGTCAGTTTTATAGTAAGAGACCAGAGACCTCATTTAGTGGACAGGGTGATCACTAATTTCTCTGGGGAACTCTCAAGCCCCAAAAGGACGTTTTCCTGGAGGGTCCCCACCAAAACACATCCTAGGACCTATGATAGGTTTAGCCTTGTCACTTATTCCAGTATTAACTTAGAATTTTTCATACAATGGGAGGTCTTTACTGATGTACAGCCAGCTTGTGATCCACAAAAACTCTGATCTTATTCCCCTCAAATCCATCTAGAGTTGTTTTCAATTCCAATGAATAAGCTACCCCTGCTCAGCCCACCCTAACAGGCAAATTCAGTATCCACAACCTGTTTTCTATCAGCCCAAACACTGATAATGACATTTTAAATTTGGGGACTTATTCCTGTTTTCTCCACTAAGTATATTTTCCATTGTTGCTAACCAACAAGTCATGAACCCACCTACTGGGGTTTTGGGATCATTAAAGCCAAGTCACCACTATTATGAGAATTCCATGAGTTTCTTTTTCTAAGTCAGTGGCTATTAAGTGGAAAATATGCTAGAACCCAAAGTCCCCAAATTACTATCTTTATTTCTCTTTCACTCTAATTTTAACCAGAGGTCATTCTCATTAAAAAGCCTCTGGGTCCTTTGATAAATGTAAGTTTTATATTCACTGAGAGATCTTTGGCCCTTTCCTGTGGCTGCGCTCATGCCAGTCATCCAGCTGCTATCAATTAACATTCCATCAATTTCTCTGTCAGTTTGGGTTAGGCTTGACTGAGTCACAGGTACAGTCTACTTGGCAACATTTGGATCTCACAATGTGTTCACCATAGCAGAGTCAGAATATTTAATAAAGTTTCATTCACAAACAAAAACATTTATTGAGCACTTAGTATATGAAAAGCATTATAGTCAATAAATAGTACTTCATTCCAATGACACAGAACCTCATTGTCCTAATTAGTGATAGTCAAACTAATTTTATAAAAAGAGATTACTAAAACATACTCTGTATTAAACCAAAAACAATTCTGAGGGCTTTTCTTCGAAAAATGGCATGAATGATAGAAAAAGGAAAGAAAATAAAATGAAATAAAGAGCAAGAAAGAGCAAGAGCAAGAATAGTAAGAGGACAAGAAAGAGGGAAAAAAGAAAATATCAAGGGCATGTGAAAAGAAAAATAGAATGACAAAAAAGAAAAATGAAATAATGAGAAAGAAAAAACAAAGACAACAGTGGAGAGGAGGGAGAGAGGGAGTAAAAGAAAGAAATCAAGAGTGAAAGAAATATGCTAAACTAAATGGCAAAAATTAATCCTGATACAATATATTTTAAAATATTAAAATATATTCATATATATAAATATATATATTCATTAAAGTCACAGTCATCAGACGAGTAGTTGATATGGCAAGAAATTTAGGAAAATCCTCAGAGGCCTCAAATCAAGAAACAAGAAAGCATGAATTGAGAGTGTGAGAAAGCACTGAAGCCAAAGGTTGCACATTTGTCAATCCCTGGTGGCCTATGAAAAAAAGGGCACAGGAGAAAAAGCACAGGTCCCATACAAGGTGAGTCAGGTCCAGACCCTCAAATAAAATTAGACCCCTGAAAGGTAACACCCTTAGTGAACAAAATACAAAACAAAGAAACGCCCCATAGAAGCAGATTATGAGACTTGCCTCAGGTAGAAAGAAATTAAATGTCCTGAAATTCCTAACCCAAATCATAGTTTGCAGTTGAAATTCTATAGCATGCACGCGCACACACACACACACACACACACACACACACACACACAAAATGCATTTAAAGCATTCTCAGGTTGGAAAGGCCTCTAGACATGTCACAGAAGCGAGCACAGAGCACAGATCTTTGCAGAGAAGAACAACTTGATTAAACCCAGGCTTCAGTGAATTTCTAAGAACAAAGTTCCAAGGTACTCGAGCTCTCATTTAAAAAATATCACCTGAGAACACACGGACACGTAGAGGGGAACAACACACACTGGGGCATTTCAGAGGGTGAAGAGTGGGAAAAGGGAGAGGATCAGGAAAAATGACTAATGGGTACTAGTCTTAATACCTAGGTGATGAAATAATCTGTATAACAAACCCCTATGATACAAGTTTACCTATGTAACAAACATGAACTTGTACCCCTGAACTTAAAAGTTAAAAACAAACAAAGAAACAAAAAACATCACCATACCCATTAAAAAAAACCCATCATGAGTTAGAGGTAGACAAAATAATAGACTACAGCATTATATTTACAAAGACGGGGTATATTAGAACAATTAAAAATTAATGTAACTGTTTAACATAGTTAAAGAAAAAATGAGAGCTATTAAAAACATGATGAGGAATAAGAGTTATCAAAAATAGATAGAAATCAGTTTTTGAAACTACATTAAATATTTAGAAACTAAAATTAGAAATTCAATGAAAACTTAGCAGATTAGACACAGCTGAAAAGAAACTTCGTGTAGTGAATAACAGGGCTGAAGGAATTAACTAGAATGCAACTCAAGTGATACAGAAATAGAAAACAGGAAATAGAAATCAAAAGCCATAGAGCACAGTTTGAGAAGTTTGAACTATATCTAATGAGAGTTGTGGAGGTAATGGGGAGAGGCAATATTTTGAAAAGATTATAGCTGAAACTTTTCCAGAATTCATTAGACTCATGAATCTTTAGATTCAGGAACCCCAGTGAATCTCAAGCAGCATAAATGCAAACAAATCTTAACCTAGATGCACTGTAGTGAGAATATACAACATCAAGTTAAAGAAATGATTTTAAAAGTACTCCCCCCAAAGACAGAAAGAAAGAAAGAGAGAGAGAGAGAGAAAAAAAAAAGAAAGAAAGAAAGAAAGAAAGAAAGAAAGAAAGAAAGAAAGAAAGAAAGAAAGAAAGAAAGAAAGAAAGAAAGAAAGAAAGAAAAGAAAAGAAAAGAAAAGAAAAGAAAAGAAAAAAGAAAGAAAAGAAAGAAAAAAATCAACAGTGAGTAAAAAGAACAGATTACTTTACTTTCAATGGAATATTTAGACCAAAGGCTGATTTCTCAACAACAATAAAAGCAGGACAATGGAATAATGCCTCAAAACAATGAAAGAAAATAATCACCAATTTATAAATCTATACCCAGAATAGTTATCCTTTAAGAGTGAAGTAAAAAATAAATTTAAAAAAGTTTTTCAGACAAACTGAAGGAATTAACTTCCAACATATGTTTACTTCGAAAAACTTCTTATTTTTTGGATTTTTATTATTTTCATGTTTAAATTGACACATTGTAATTATACATAGTTATGGGACACAATTTGATATTTCAATATATGTATATGTCATACAATGATCAAATCCAGGTAGTTGTTAATAGCATATCCATCCTCATGAATTTATCATTTCTTTGTGGTAAGAATATTCAATAACATGTCTTTTGACTATTTGGTAATATACAATACCTTAGTACTAACCAGTCACCTTACTGTGTAATAGAATATCTGATCTCATTTCTCCTATCTTATTGTAACTTTGTACCCATTGATCAACCTCTCACCATTCTCCCTTCCTTGTCCTCCTACCCCCAGTCTCTGGTAACCAATGTTTTCTCTACTTCTATGATATTAACTTTTTATTTTAGATTCAACATGAGTGATATTATGTGGTATTTGTCTTTCTGTGTCTGGCTTATTTCACTTAACATTATGTCCTCCAGGTTCATCCATGTTGTCATAAACTATAGAATTTCATTCTTTTTCATGGCTGAGTATTATTCCATTGTTTAACATTTTCTTTACTCATTCATTCTTTGTTGGACATTTCTTGGCTATTATAAATGGTGCTGAAATAAACATGGCAGTGTACGTATTTCCTTGACATACTGATTCAATTTTCTTTGGGTATATATCCAGTAGTGGACTTCCTGGATTATGCAGTTGCTTTTTTTTTTTTTTTTTTTTTTTAAAGAGGAATCTCCATACTGTTTTCCGTAACGGCTGTACTAATTTATAATCCCACCATCAGTGTGTAAGTTTGTCCTAGAATCCCACCATCAGTGTGTAAGTTTGTCCTTTTCTAGACTTGTTTTCTTTTGTCCTTTTTATAACAGACATTCTGACTTTTTATAATAGGCATTCATAACCATTCTCATTAGGGTTTTGATTTGTATTTCCCTGATGATTAGTGATGTTGAACATTTTTCCACATACTTGTTAGCCATTTGGATATCTTCTTTTGGGAAATGTCTATTCGGGTCTTTGGTTCATTTTTTATCTGCATTTTTATTTTTGTCTTGCTGTTAAGTTCATTATTTATTCTGGATATTGACTTCTTGTCAGATGTACAGGGTTTGCAAATATTTTCTCCCATCCCATAGGTTGCCTCTTCATTCTGTTTCTTTTCTTTGCTATGCAAAAGCTTTTTAATTTGATGTAACCCCCTTTGCCTATGTGTTTCTTTTGTTGCTTTTAACTGTTATTTTGAGGTCTTATTTAAAAAATCTTTATCTAGTCCAATGTCATGAAGCATTTTCTCTATGTTTTCTTCTAGTAAATTCAGAGTTTCAAGTTTACGTTTAGGTATTTAATTCATTTTGAGTTGATTTTTGCATATGATGAGAGGTAGGGGTCTAGTCTTATTCTTCAACATGTGAATATCCCATTTTCCCAACATCAGTTATTGGAAAGACTGTCTTTTCCCCAAAGGTGCTCTCTATTCTGTTTCATTGGTCTATATGTCCGCTTTTATGCCAGTACCATGGTGTTTCAGTTTCTATAGCTTTGTGTATTTTAAAGTCAGGTAGTGTGATGCCTATAGCTTTGTTCTTTTTGCTCAGGATTGCTTCAGCTATTTGGTATCTTTTGTAGTTCCATTTGACTTTTAGAACTGTTTCTTTTATTTCTGTGAATAATTTCATTGGTACTTTGATAGTTTGTATTAAATCTGTAGATTGCTTTGGGTAGTGTGGCCATTTTAACAATATTTATTCTTCCAGTCAATAAACACAGGATATCTTTCCATTTATTTGTGCCTTTTACAATTTCTTCCATCATTATTTTATAGTTTCCAGTGTAGAGATATTTCACCTTTGTTAAGTTTATTCCTACGTAACTTATTTTTTGGTAACTGTTGTAAATAGAATCACTTTCTTGATTTCTTTTTCAGATAGTTCACTATTAGTGTATAGAAATACTACTGATTTTTGTATGTTGGTTTTGTATCCTGCAATTTTATTTAATTTGTTTATTAGTTCTAACAGTTTTTTGGTGGTCTTTAGGGCTTTCTATATATAAGATCATGTTGCCCACAAACAGAGACAATTTGAATTCTTCTTTTCCAATTTGCATGTCTTTTATTTCTTTCTCTTGTATAATTGCTCTAGCTAGGACTTTAAGTACTATGTCAAATAGAAGTGGTAAAAGTGGGTATCCTTGTCTTTTTCTGATATTAGAGGAAAAGCTTCCAACTTTGCTCCATTCAGTAAGATGTTCAGTGGGTTTGTCATATATAGTCTTTATTGCGTTGAGGTACATTCTAACTATACCTAATTTGTCGAAAGTTTTTATCATGAAAGGATGTTGAATTTTGTCAAATGATTTTTCTGCAGTGGTTGAAATGACCATATGGCTTTGCCCTTTCTGTTAATGTGGTGCATCACATATATTGATTTGCATGTGTTGAACTATCCTTGTATCTCTGGGAGGAATCCCACTTGATCACAGTGAATGATCCTTTTAATGTGCTGTTGAATTCAGTTTGCTTGTATCTTGGGGATTTTTGCATTTGTGTTCATCAGGGCTACAGCTTGTAGTTTCCTCTTTTTCTGTTACGTTCTTGTCTGGTTTTGGAATCAGAATAATGCTGGCCTTGTAAAATGAGTTTGGAAGTATTCCCTCCTCTTCAACTTTCTGGAATAGTTTGAGGAGGATTGGTATTCTTTCTTCTTTAAATGTTTGTTAGAATTCAGCAGCGAAGCCATCAGATCCTGGGCTTTTCTTTGATCGTAGCCTTTTTATGACTGATTTGATTTCTCTACTCATTATTGGTCTGTTTAGATTTTCTATTTCTTCTTTATTTAATCTTGATGGTTGTATGCGTCCAGAAATTTATCTGTTTCTCGACCATGTTGTCAAATTTATTGGCATATAGTTGTTCATAATAGTCACTTATGATCTGCGATTTTTATAAAGGCATGGCAAAATGGCGGGGGTGGGGTAAGTCTCTTATGATCTTTTGTACTCCTTAAAAAGTTTTTTTTGAGAGAAAGGGTCTCACTCTGTCACCCAGGCTAGAGTACAGTGGCCTGGTCATAGCTCACTGCAGCTTGGAACTCCTGGGCTTAAGGGATCCTCCCATTTCAACTTCCTCAGTAGCTAGGACTACAGGCACCTGCCACCATGCCTGGCTAATTTTTTAATTTTTTGTGGAGATGGAGGGGGCGTGTCTCACCATGTTGCCCAGGCTGGTCTGAAACTCCTGTGCTCAAGTGATTCTCCTGCCTCTGCCTTCCAAAATGCTGAGATTACAGGCATGAGCCACTGCACCCAGCTGATCTTTTGTATTTTTTAAAATTTTTATTTCTTTAATTTTCTGCCAAGCCTCTGTCATCCAATTTTTTGTATTTCTATGATATCAGTTGTAATGTTTCCTTTTTCATCTCTGATTCTACATATTTAAGTCTTCTCCCTTTTTTTCTGAGTCTAGCTAAAGGTTTATTGATTTTATCTTTCAAAAAAAAATGACTATTTGTTTAACTGACCTTTTGAATTGTTGTGGTTTTTTTAGTCTCTATTTTGTTTATTTCTGCTCTGAGCTTTATTACTCCCTTTCTCCTACCAATTTTAGGTTGAGTTCATTCTCGCTTTACTAGTTCCTTCAGGGGCATCACTATGTTGTTTATTAAAAATCTTTCTTCTTTTTTTGATGTAGGCATTTATTGCTGTAAACTTCCTTTCAGAACTGCTTTTGCTGTGTCCCACAGGTTTTGGTGTGATGTGTTTCCATTCTCATTTGTCTCAAGAAATTTTTAAATTTCCCTCCTAACTTCTTCATTAACCCATTGGTTATTTAGGAGCATATTGTTTAATTTCTATGTATTTGTAAAGTTTCTGAAGTTTTTCTTCTTGTGTATTTCTAATTTGTACCCCTTTTGTCCATAAAACATACTCAATACGATGTCTAGCTTCTTAAATTTGCAAAGACTTGTTTTGTGGCCTAACATGTTCTGTCCTGGAGAATGTTCCATGTGCAGTTCCGAAGAATGTGTATTCTGCAGCATGTGTTGTAGATGACTTTTAGGTCCATTTGGTCTGTGGTGCAGTTTAAGTCTGATGTTTCTTTGTCGCTTTTCTGTCTAGATTATCTGTCCATTGCTGACAGTGGGAAAGGAACTTCTCAAGTACATCAGAAAGAAAGAAAATAACCCCAGAAGGAAGGTATGAGCATAAGACAGAAAGGTTGAAAGTAGAAGGATGGAAAAAATATATCAGGAAAATACTAACAAAAAAATCTGGCATAGCTGTATTAATTATAAATGAAAGAGGGGAATATTAGTGAAGATAACAAAGGTCACTACATAGTTTTCAAAAGTTTTAATAAATCAGGAAGAAATAAGAATTCTAAATGTACATGAATATAAGATAGGCTTAAAATATATAAAGAAAAATTGAGATGACTACAAGAAGAAATTGAGTTTCACATACTTCTTAAAACAACTGACAAATTGAACAGGCAAGAAATTAAAATTTGAACAATACATTTGTCAAGTTTTATCAAATGATCACATATAAAACATAGATTGCCAACAATGGATAATACACGTGCTTTTCAAACACACTAGGAACATTTGAAATGCAGTGGGAATATATTCAATGTATTCAATGCTGTTAGAAAAACTAAGAGAGGTAAAGAGATAATTCACATCTCTTCCTGGGTTCTAATCCTTGCCCTAAATACTAACTTGCAGCAATTCTAAGCAAGGCCTGAAGAAGAAAGTCTTTCATAGAATCTCAGGGTGGAGGGACTTCACAGCCATCTATGCCAACCCTATCCTGAACCTAAAAGTCTCTACAACATCCTCCTGAAGCCTTTATCTAGCTTCTGTTTAAATTTCTCCACAAGGGGGAATGTGGTAGTCCCAGGGCAGCCCTCTCAGCCCCTCCCAACCTTTAACTGGATAGCATGCCTGCAAATTCACAGCAGGAATTCAACTGTACATCTGAGCTAATTAGTCATTATTTTAGGGTCTGTGGGCAATGTCACGGGATGGGTCTTGTGATGATGGTGTAAGAAATCCTACCCAGAACCCAGATGTCAGGTCTAGGTGACCATGCCTGCTAAAAACTATTGTATAACCACACAGTGAAACTATGTGGAGTTTCAGGATGATGTGGTTAAGTTTTGCAAGCCCTACTCAGGGATTTTTGCAACCTGGAAGTGCCTTAGCTTGGATTGGTGGAATATATACACTTCTCCCATAATTGAGAGTTTTAAAAAATCATAATAAAAAGCAGACATAATGAAAAAACAGCAAAATTCTAGCCTAGCTTTTTCTAGTCCAATTCTCATCCCCCGGGGCAACAATGTATTGTCCCCCAGGGCAACTTTCAATCCCTTTAGCTGGTTTCTAGTATTTACCTCCAAATGTTTTTTTTTTTTTTTTTTAACTTTCATTTTAAGTTCAGGGGTACAAGTTCAGGTTTGCTGTTACATAGATAAACTGTGTCATGGGGGTTGTTGTACAGATTATTTCATCACCCAGGTATTAAGCTGATTACCCATTAGTTATTTTTCCTGATCCTCTCCCTCCTCACACCCTCCACCCTCCACCCTCCAAAAGGCCCCCGTGCGTGTTGTTCCCTCTATGTGTCCACGTGTTCTCATCATTTAGCTCCCACTTATAAGTGAGAACATGCTTAGCTCCAAATTTCTAAATAACATCTTTTTGTTGTTGTTTTTGAGGCAAGTTCTGGCTCTGTCTCCCAGGCTGGAGTGCAGTGGTGCCATCTTGGCTCATTGCAACCTCAACCTCTTGGGCTCAAGCCATCCTCCCACCTCAGCCTCCTAAGTTGCTGTGACTACAGGCATGTACTATCTGCCCAGTTAATTTTTGTATTTTTTTGTAAAGACGGGGTTTTACCATGCTGCCCAGGCTGGTCTCAAACTCGTGAGCTCAAGCAATCCTCCTGCCTCGGCCTCCCAAATTGCTGGGATTACAGGTGTGAGCCACCACATCCAGCCTCTAAATAACAGCTTTATACTGTTTTTTCTTAATATTTTTTAGTTTTAGATATTATCTATTTATTTTCAACTATAGAAAATAAGGAGTTTGCTCATACATACCCTGCTTCTCCCCACAAACATACACTTTTCTTCCCTGATAATCTCAATATAGCTTTATTATTCTTTTTTAAGGAGTGTAACATGTTTACATTATTATGATAAAATAACTATCATTCAGGGATAAGCCTACAGCATACAATGATAATATTTATTTCCATGTACAACTCCTTCTCTGGAAAAAATACTGCCTTTTACATTTCCTCAACTTTTTTTTTTTAAGTTGAGAAAACTTCATCCATCATCATTTCATCATTACATCCTCAGTTTCCCAACAGAACTAAAACTATTCGCTCAAGTTCAAACTCACTGGGTATTCTATACATTTCATTTTTCTTCAAGAACTCTCTTTCATGAGTATCTCCATTCTTTTCCATGATTCTAGATGGGCTGCATTCCATAATCACTGTACTGCTGGAACTTCCCTTCACAACCACCCTGGCAATTTCCTTTTTGTCTTTGGGAATTCCCTTCCTTTTTCCATTGTGTTGCATTCCATCCTTGTTTCCTGGATCCTGTCTTCCACTTTCTTTGTTTGCCAACTTGTTTTGGGAAAGTACATCCCAAAATAGTTGCTTTTTTTTTTTTTTAAAGAGTAATTTTTGTTGTTGTTGTTGTTAAATAGAGACAGGGTCTTGATTTGTCACCAAGGCTGGAGTGCAGTGGCATGATCACGGTTCACTGCAGCATTGAACTCCTGGGCTCAAGTGACCCTCCTGCCTCAGCCTCCCGAGTAGCTGGGACTGCAGGTGCACGCTAATTTTTGGTTTTTTTTTGTTTGTTTGTTTTTTGTAGAAACGAGGTTACACCATGTTGCCCAGGTAGGTCAGGAACTCCTGGGCTCAAGTGATTTGCCCACCTTAGCCTCTGAAAGGGCTGAGATTACAGGTGTGAGCTATTGAACCTGGAAAGAGTAAATTTTTAAAGGCATTGCATTATTATTAAATTGGCAGGCTGAGTACTGGATTATGAATTGAAAGCTTTTTCCCATCAGAATTTTAAAAGCACTGTTCCACTGTTTTCTAATTTTATTTGTTGCAAATGAGAAGTCTGATCCCCTTTTAATTCTTGCTCTACGACCTCATTTTATGTGAACATTTATGTGAAAGGCTGAAAACAATTTACATGTCAAATAAGAGGTTAACTTATTTCTATATTTTCATTCAGGTCAAATAATATAATGTCTATAGACAATTAAGCCATTAAAAGGGGGAGGCTCCAGTGAGGTGTGATCACACCACTGTACTCCAGCCTGAGCGACAAAGTGAGACCCTGTCTCAAACAAAACAAAACAAAACATTGTATTTTATAAAAATATTTAATGTCATAATAAAATCACCACGATGAAAGATATTATATATTCATGTTTTAAAATACTGAAAAATAATTCACCAAAATATTAAAAGTGACGCTGTTGGAATGATAAAATTTTGGGAGTTTCTTCTTTTTAGTAACTTCTGTATTAAAAACATTTCTAAAACCTATGTTTATTTTTATAGTTGGGTTTGAAAAATGTGTCCTAATGCCATGTTAAAGTCTTCCTAGAGCCAGCAATAAATATCAATATTACATTGGAAAAAAAAAAAGGAGAAGATTACTGTAAATCTTTATAAATGCAGTTTTAACCTCATATTGCTGGCATTTTATTATAGAATTTTCTTTTTCTTTTTCTTTAAGACAAGTTCTCACTCTGTCACCCAGGCTGGAGTGCAGTGGCGCAATCTCAGCGCACTGCAACCTCTGCCTCCCAGGCTCAAGCGATCCTCCCACTTTTGCATCCCAAGCAGCTGGGATCACAGGCATGCACCATCACACGTGACTAATTTTTGTATTTTTGGTAGAGACATGGTTTCTCCACTTTGCCCAGGTTGGTCTTGAACTCCTGGGCTCAAGCAATCCTCTGGCCTCAGCCTCCCAAAGTGCTGAGATTACAGGCATGAGCCACCATGCCTGGCCTTATTACAGACATTTTCTAACATATGGCAAAGTTAAAATAATTTGTCAGTAAACCATTGCATACCTACCACCTAGAATATATGAATAATATTTTACTATACTTGCTTTATCCCCTGTCTACTGATCCCTCTATCCACATCAATCCCTCTTATTTTTTTTAGTATTTCCAAATAAATAGCAGACATCCAAACTCTTCCCTCTAAATGTTTCAGCATGCATTTTAGAGTTCAGTACTTTCCGTATTGTTAATATTTAGAGTTCAACATTGTCTATAGTACTTTTCTTTCAAGTTAAAACTTACAAACCTGAAGTAAAATGTAAAACCTGAGTAAAATGTACAAACCCAAAGTGTACATTTGTTGAGTTTTGACTACTGCAAACATCTGTGTAATCCAAACTGCTATCAAGATATAATATTACTATATCACTTCATGTAAATTATAGAACACTTGCAACCATATAGTCCACTTATCAGTCACCTCCATCCCTTATTTTATGCTATAATTGTCATATGCATTAAATTTATATACATTACAAACATGAGACAATGTTATAATTTTTGCTTAAAATTGTTATATATATTTTAAAGAAACAGAGGAAAAATATTTTCTAGTTACTAGTTCTGATGCTTACCTTTCCTTCCCTTCCCCTCTCCTCTTCTCTTCCTTTCCCTTTTTTTTTTTTTTTTTTTAAGGATTTTTTTCTGCAGCTTTTTAAAGATGTTGGTTAACTGTTTTCTGGTCTCATTGTTTCTGATGAGACTTCAGTGGTCATTCAAATCATTGTTCCCTTATATATAGTTTGTTGTTTTTCTTTGCCTGCTTTCAGAAATTTCTCATTGTCTTTGGTTTTCAGCACTTTGGTTATGCTATGACTTGGAGTTTGCTGAGCTTTTTTAAACCGTAAATTTATAATTCATATAAAAAGTGGAGACTAGGCATGGCAGCTCACGCCTGTAGTCCCAGCACTTAGGGAGGCCAAGGCGGTCAGATCACAAGGTCAAGAGATGGAGACCATCCTGGCTAACACGGTGAAACCCTGTCTCCACTAAAAATACAAAAAATTAGCCTGGTGTGGTGGCAGGTACCTATAATCCCAGCTACTCGGAAGCCTGAGGCAGGACAATGGCATGAACACAGGAGGCAGAGGTTGCAGTGAGCCAAGATCATGCCACTGCACTCCAGCCTGGGTGACAGAGCAAGACTCCATCTCAAAAAAAAAAAAAAAAAAAAAAAAAAAAGAGGAAAATTTTGTCCATTAACTCTTAAAATGTTTCTTTTGTTTAATTTCTTTTTCTCCTCTTCTCTGGGCCTCTTATTATACATATGTTAAACCTTTGGCTTTGTACCACAAATCCTTAATGCTTGCTTGCTTTCTTTGTTAAGTTTCTTTGACCACTCTATTGCACATTAGATAATTCTATTGATTCGATTTTCAAGTTCAGTGGCTCTTTCCTCTGTCATCTCCTTCTGCCATTAAGCCCATGGTGAATGTTATGTTTCAGATAATTTAACTTTTAGTTCAAGAATTCCTATTTGGTTCTCTTCATGGTTTATTTCTTTGCTGAAATTTCCTATCTTCTCTTTCATTGTAAGCATATTTCCTTTTACATCGCTGTACATGTGTACAATAGCTACTTCAAAATTCTTGCCTGTTACTTTCAACAGTTGGATCACCTCAGGTTTGGTCTGTGTTGACTATGATTTTTCTTGAGAATAGATCACATTTTTTGTTTTTTCTATTATGTTGAGTAATTTTGAATTGTATCCTAGACACTGTGAAAATTATGTGAGAAGACTCTGGATTTGGTTATATTCCTTCAAAGAGTATTACTTTTTATTTTGTTTGGTTTTAGCAGGCAAGTGACTTAGTTAGACTAAAACTGTAAACTCTTCTCTCTTGGGCAATAACCCAAATCTCAGTTCAGTTATTTTATTCTTAAGGAAGCTACTTGGAATCTGGTCCATCCATGAAGAAGTCATGGATCAACAAAGATTTGAGCAATTTTTGGTTTCTCTTTCCTGGTTTTATAATTGCTAGGATTCCCCCTTCACTTTCCAGTAGCTACAATTGCCTTGAATTCTGTGCTCTGATTCCTTAGAGCAGAAAGACTCCCAATTTTCTATGGGCTTTTAAGCTACCACAGCTACCAACTGTGGTCTGCCTTCAGGCAAAGAGCTGTTAAGACACAGGAAATCTACCCTTTACCATTCCCTTCTCCCAAATGCCAACCTCCCTCCAGAATAAATTTCATTTTGTTCAGGCTCCATTGTCTCCAGGTAGATTTTTGTTTGTTTTTTATTTTGCCCAGAATTTATAGTTGTTATCCGTGGGAGGACCAGTCTAGCAGAAGCTTAATCAGACATTCCTAAAGTGAACCATCATTGTGGGAGATTTTACTTTTCTTTTTAATACTTTACCATATTGTCCACAATGAGCAAGAGTTACTCTGATAATCAAGAAAGTTTTTAAAATATATATATATTAGTATCATATTACAAACGAAAACTTTTCATGCAAAAGAGTAAAACTTTACATTTATTTAGGAGAGTGGAAGGAAGTAGAAATTCTTTGGAGAATGGTTGTGAAAATTTAAGGAGAATGAAACAAAACTAAAAATTACACAGCAAGAATTCAGACTATATAGACTAGGGAGGTCTCCAAGCCAAAGGACACCTCTAAGCAGATGCTGCACCGATTGGCAGTAGCAAGAAGGAAAGCAACTCAGAGCTTGCATTGTCAATACTTTCATCTCTACGTTTCCCTGTTAACACTTACCTTCCCTTCCTGATGCAAACCCCTCCCCTCCTATAGTACCAACCACCCGTAATATACTTACGGAATTTGATTTCCAAGTTCCTCCAGGCATAAGTCTCTCCTCCACTGATGATCATCTAAGTGGGTAAATGTAAGCTTTCTACTGCCATGGGAATCAAGTTTATACTTGTGTCATCCTGGGTGAGTTATCTTTCTGAGACTTAGCTTCTTCACCTGCAAAATGGGAAAAGTGAACTAACAGGCCTTTAACCTTTTTTTTTTTTTTTTTTTTTTTTTAAGATGGAATCTTGCTCTGTCACTCTGCTGGCTGGAGTGCAGTGGCACAATCTTGACTCACTGCAACCTCTGCCAACTGGGTTCAAGTTATTCTCCTGCTTCAGCCTCCCCAGTAGCTGGGACTACAGGCACGTACCACCATGCCCGGCTAATTTTTGTATTTTTAGTAGAGACGGAGTTTCACCATATTGGCCAGGCTGGTCTCAAACTCCTGACCTTGTGATCTGCCCACCTTGGCCTCCCAAAGTGCTGGGATTACAGGTGTGAGCCACCGCGCCCAGTCAACCTTTTTTTAATCTCCAAAATTATATAGACTTGTACAGAAATTCTACAAAACATAAACATGCTTTAAACATACTGCAAAACCATTTTTTCCCCTAAAATCTGCTATCCTATACCATACTCAGGGTATCATGTGCTATATAAAAATCCACTAGAGGGGAGTAAAACATTAAGTGAGAACATACCACAACTCGAGTTGGGTATCCTGTATAAATTATATTTGCAACTGTTGCCTTATGTCTATTGTTTCTGATCAATCCCACTTGATTGCTTTAAAACCCAAAGATGTGAGGGAATCACCAAATCCATGTGAAAGTCTTCTGCTCTGTGGAATAAAGCCCCACACCTAAGGCTAGGGAGTCTTTGTACTCTTTAAAGCCACTTACTAATGGAACAAGAGCAGTTCCTTAAAATAAACATGCCCATTCCATTTCTAGTTTTCTTTCTATTTATAACTAAGTTACGGTGACCAAAAAGATCCCCTAAACTTTAATTCAGAAGAGAAGCTTCCTTCTGAGCACTGTTCTCACTGAAAGGCAAAAGCGACTGCAGTGTTCCTGATCCTTGAGTAGTTCAATATCCAAAGAGACTGCAGAACGTTGTCTTTGTTCCAAGTTATTTGCACCCCAAAAGCTGATTTCCAAGTTCTTTGTTCCAAGTTCTTTGTACCACCCCAAGAGCTGATTTCCAAAAGCTGAAAGAAAGAGTCCTTAGGTGGGGGTCCCCTCACATTAATATTATTAAAGACCCAGGCCCATTGGTTTACTACTTCCACTTTAAAGAAATATAATTTTAACATAGTAAATTCATCACCTCTTCAAAGTTTTCCAAATTTGTATTTCTAGAGTGTGTCTACATTTCTGACTTTCCTAGTAGTTACAAAATGATAAAGAATGGATATCACTAACTTTAGAGTCAGCTGACAAGAGTTTAAATCCTAATTAGTTGATTTCAACTGTAAGCCCATAAGGAAATGGTGATGAAAACAAAACAACAAAACTTGTTCCTTCACTATGTATAGCTTGAGAAGCACTGGTGGACAGAGGCTGCCTTGAAGCAAGAATTCCCTTCAGTTTAGGGACATGGGCAGCCCAAAGTAATCTGCACGGTTAAAGCCAGGGAATTAAACAGCTGGACTCCACTTTCTTCTTCCCTCCTATCTCCTGCCAGCGCTACTCGGGGACCAAACCCAACTGGGAGCTGGAGAGAGGATGAGCCCCAAAGTCTAGAGACGGGTAGAGAGGATGAAGAGAGGGTCTGGAGGAGCAAACAGTTGACAAGCAGATGCAAAATTATTCCTGTAACATCTCCACTTTGACTTACAGTTCCAATTCTAACATGTATGAAAAGGCTTATTATTATTATTAGCAGAAGTTTCTTCCCCTTCAGCAACTGTTCCTTGAAGTGCTACTCTGAAGGGCTGGGGAGCTCTGGGGAAGGAGGGAGGGCATATTGGAATGTTCTGCTTCCACTATACCATTCTTTAAGGGCAACCAATAAAGGAGCACTGCAGAAGCAGCAGTGCAGTGGCCCACAGCTGCAGGTTCCTCTAGGATGAGTCTGGCCTGGCAAGAACTGGGGCATTTGCCCAGCAGTTGCCCATTATGGTAACTGTTTCTGATTATTTTGTAGTGGCTCAACTTGTTTGGGTTAAACTGTATTCCCCAGAATTCCCTTGCTAATAGGTTCTGCCCAGGTTGGGCTACAAGAGATACTCTCTTGCAAGAGTTGGGGGATGGAAGGGAAACAGCAGCCATTTTGTTGCATTCACATGCTTCTGTCAGTTATGCAATCAAACACGAATGTCAGTGCTGCGATGAAGGAACTTGTGGGTATAAATAAAGTTCCTAATCAGGTGATCCTTAATTAGGGAAATTATCCTGTGTGGGCCTGACTTAACTGGCTGGAAGGCCCTACACGAACAGAGACCCTGCCTGTGGACAGTAGCTTTGACCTGTGCACATGGGGTCCCAGCTTGCTTGTGCTCTTCCCTTCTTGACTGCCTCTTCTGTAGACTTTGGACTTGTTTACCCAGCCCCAACAATTGCATAAGTAACTTCCTTAATATCTATCTATCCAGATTAGTCATCTTTATCTCCTACTGGTTCTGCTTCTCTGTTTGAACCCTGATAACACTACTTCTTACACTTGGGCAGGCAGGGAAGGCAGTGGAACACAGTTCTCATTCCAGTCCCTGTGCCTCCTGTACACCCCCACTAGCTCAGTATTACCCTTTCCAGACTCAGTTTTTCTGTGACTCTTGTCTTTCTCTGACCCCCAATGACACAGGCAGCTCCTCCACTCCCGTTAAAGAGAGGACCTGGAAGGCAAGGCAAGGAAGGGCCAAAGTCAGGGAATCCAGAAGAATGACCTGGTAGAAGGGATGAAGGTGAAAAAGGTAGATGCAAAGAACTGAATGACTGATTGACAGAAGAAGAGGAACAAGATTGGTGGGGAAGCAGGATGGGTGGTTTGGGAAAGGCACAGAGGGAAGATCTGGAGGAAGGGAAGAAGTGAGGCCGTAGGCAGGAGAGGGAGACTAGCAGGGTACAACTGTGTTTAGCTCTGTCTCCTTTGTCGTCATCCCCTCCTTGGGAAAGGGAAGCCTGTTTCCACTAGTAGGTTGCCTCACACTTCAGTTATAAATAATCTGTGGAGTACCACCCTATATGTATAAGTGGCTAATCTTTTTTTGATCCAGTTTTCACTATTTTCAGGTCTTCAGTTTTTAGTACTAAAAAGCATAACAATGTTATTCATATGCTTGCTTTAAAATTTTTGATATAAGCGAGGTACAGAACAGTAGGTATACTATGCTAAGATTTATGTAAAATAAAGGATATTTATTCATTTATCCTCATGTAAATAGGTTTTGAGTAACAAATTCTGCTTCAAGAGTAGAGAATTAGGCAACTGGGACCAGAGCTGGGAAAGGGGCTTTTTACATATTATTTTTTAAAATGTGGACTTGCTGATGAATTGTCACCATAGATATTGATCATTCTCTCTGCTGCACCTGTGATGTGACTGTGGGTGTAAGTAAAACACATAGAGGAGTCAGCCACTGCTATCCTTTCCTACGCCTCTCCAAAGCTCAGTCTGTGATGACAGTGATGCAACGCTCCCCGGGAAGGTATTTCCACATATGATTCTGTTCCTCCTCAGCAAACCAATGATTTGTGCCAGTTAACTTAATGCGCCACAATAATCCTGCTCACCATTGCCATGACCACCCATCCCATGTGCTTTGTGGGAAAAGGAGAAACCCCAATAACATATAGAGCCAAGGTTTCTGTACTAGCTTTAGTGAGAGCTCCAGAACAAAGGGAACACATTTTGTACCCATTTAAATCAAAACCAGGCGTCTCTGCTTAGGGTGTGCATCCTGATTAAGCAAACAAAGTTGCACCCACCCCAGAGGAGCCAGCATATACAAGATACATCACGGAAGGACTCTTTCCCTGGTTTTTCTCCAACAGAAACTTGTCTTATAGATTTGGGCTTAAACAATTATCTATGGTCTCTAGAATCGTGGCAGCAAAGGGAAATCAGAGCAGATCAACTTATTTTCATTTTGAAAAACCCATGGAGAAGCTTTGTGTGATTACAAAGCGATAGATCCAAATGACAGTGAGTTTTGCCAGCTGGAATCATTGAGGAAAGGGTTCTTGGTGGTAAAGCAACTACGTGTCTTGAGAAAACGACTAGTATGTGTTGCAGGCTCAATGGAATTCGCTTAATAAGTTGCACATTTGTCACTGTAGGTCAGTTCTTTGGGTGCCAGAAGACATAACTTCTCTATTATATAATCAGATATTTGTCTTTGCTGGAAAATGAGTACTGAAGAACGTCAATCCTCTGTTGTTTCCAAAAGCCTCTCTCTGGCGAGCTGGGTGTTCTGAACTCTGAGCATCCATCACAGGGCACATTATGAAAGCTGAGCCTGGCACCGGGCTTTGGCCCCTCTGCCACTTACCTTTGCATCCTCTCTGCAAGACAACTGACCCGACTCCTCTAAACAGGCTGATGGCTGGGGAAGTGGGAGGAGAGCAGATGTTTGGCCTTGATCTTAGGCAGAGATGGGAGGCTAGAGGATTCCAAATTTTTTAAGTTAGCAGGTTTCTATCTGGCCACAGATTTTGTCAGCTCCAGCAACATATTAATTACTCTGAGGGACTAAAGCCAAAACATCCTTATTTTTTGAGGTCTTTTTTTAAATCTTATGGTGTCCATAGCAATTCTCATGCCTATATATATTTTGCTCTAAAATCTTTGAAGACTTCTTCTGAGAAGAACAAAACTTTTCATTTCTCCTAAGGAGACCTCTTTCTTTATTCTTTGGTATTTTGACTTTAAGCAAGTACAGATTTTCTTTCCTCTGGTGTTCAAGGGTTTTTTTCTTCAGAGCAGGCAAATACATGTAAATAATCTGATTTGCTCCAGAGAAGAGGACTTGGAAAGTAAACTTCCTACAGTATTTATTCAGGAAGTGACTTGAGGAAGATAATTTGCCTTCAATAGGTGAGATGTTTTTTCTCTCTCCAGTTGGGAGTATTGCTTACTTTTTGGAGGAGTGGGCCAAATATATTTTTATCTGAGGGGAAGAAAAGAATGTGCCTTTCTTACAACTTGGTTTTAGGTGTTTCTCAACCTCCCAGCATTCCGGGAACACAAATTTGTGTTTCTCTATATTGACCTAGATTAATATATCCACGTGCAATTTTTATTGAGTACTAAACAACGTAGAAGAAATGACAGTGTTTAGTGGGGGAGATTTCACACCAGATTCAGGGGCTTGAAGAAACTAAAAGCACCACCTTATCATTGTCACTCAGAGCTAACGTTGATTATTGAATCCTTACTATTTTCCAGTTACCTAAGTTCCTTTGCAAAAATTCTCATTTGAACTGGTAACCAAAATGAGAGTCTGAGGCAAAAGTCTCAATCGATGGGGGTTTATTACACCAGTTTTAGGGTGCATTTGGGAAAACATGAGCCACAGGCGCATCTGTAGCTGTTTTCCTGAAGAGGTTTTTAGGTTTAGAATGTATATATTTCCTTAAAGGGAGATAGGCATGCAGGAATGGGGGAAGGTACGGCGAATGGTTATATTCTCTTGAGACTTTAGTTAGCGCTCAGTAAATCTCCATTGAACAGAGATAAGATGAATGTTTGAAGAGAAAAAAGGGAGAAAAGAATGAATCAATTATGCAGTTGTCTCTGGTAGGTGGAAGAGATGACTGATATTGTCTTGTCCTTGTTCTGCACCTGGAAGACAAGCTTGTAAGTAACATAATCAGTGTGGAATCAAGCGGCTTTAGTTTTAGGAGCTAGACTTAGACCGTAGACCTAAAGTAACAATTGACATGTCCTTGTTTATAGGAGGCCAGTGAAGAGTTTACTTATGAATGATGTGTGAGGCCAGTCCTTCCCAGATGCCTGAGGCCTTTTTGTTTCTGTGAATAACATTAATAACATCTATTCATTTGGAAGACAGTGATGCAAGATGGTTGCAGCAAATCCAGGTGTTACAAGCAGACACAGTAACATCTAAAAAATGGTTCTTACCACTGATCTAGAAGTTGCACATTTGTCATTTTAAGTCAGTTCTTTCCCGTGTGGAAGAAAATACTTTTTAGAAAGAAACATTTTCTACAAGCCCTGCAGCCTCTCCCTTATATGGCGTTGTCCAGAACTGAGTCATATGCCCATCCCTAAACAAGTCACAGTAAAAGGAATTGAGGCCACTGGGATTACTCAGGCCAAACAGGAGTCAGCAACAGAGTTGAAACTCAGTTATGAGGGGAAGTGACAGCTATTCCCCCCTTGGTCTGCCAACAAGGAAGAAGTAGGTAATCACGTTGGGTAGATAACCAACAGTGTCCACCATATGTTCCCATTTTCCAGATGTGGAATCTAGGCTCACCAGCAGGTGATCAAGATTTGCAACATATTTGTTCCCATTTTCCAGATGTGGAATCTAGGCTCACCAGCAGGTGATAAAGATTTGCAACATATTTGATGCCAAAGTTTGATCCTAGACACTACCTCTTCTAACCTGAGAAGTCTGCTTTGTACTAACTAGATCTGAGCTATTCAGTACAGGTCTGATCCAATTTTAACAGGATATTTTTCAGAACAGTGCAGCAACTCCAAAATGTTTTTAGTATAAAGGCCTCTTATTAACAATAACAATGGCATCCCCTTATGTTTGAAAACAATGCCATATTGATGCTGGAGATATATTGCTGTTTTCATTTGTAGACAATGCTTGGCCAGCAAATGAGTTCATATCCACCTTGCAGTAAATCCATAGCTTCCCTGGACTTCTGTTCAGCCACATGAGACTCTGCATAAGTCCCTTCGCTTCTTTCTCATCTATAGAATGAGGATAATAAGACCTAGTTTGAAAAATTGTTGGAAGGATTAAGACAAAAGTGTAGGTACAGAGCTTAATATGATAACCGATCCATTGTAATGTTTAATGAATAATCTTGAAGACCTTGCAGAGCAGATTGTGACACTGGACCACATTTTCAAAAACTTTTCCAGGAAAACTAATTGGTAGTCAATAAAATCATTGACATCTACAGCGTCATTGTGATAATACATGAACTGAGTTCACCCTGTGCTCTTACACAGATAGGATATTTCAACTTTTATTGAATAGGGTGAAATAGGGTGTTTCAATTTTTATTAACTGTTCCTAGGGAAACAGTTTGTGTAAGAGCATAGGGTCAGGAAAATATAAGAAGCAGAATTTCATCCAGTGCATTCTACATACAACATGATTGATAAAATTGTGAAATCAAATGAGGAAATATTTCAGACAAGGGCTATGCCTGAACTAAAACCAAAAATATATTTTAAAAGTTTTGTTGATTCTACTTAATTTACTCACCAGACAACATTTTTAAGAGCACAAGATTTAAGATGTTCTCAAAGCTTCAAGATTATTGCTGATCTTTGTGGAAGAAGCCAATTTATTTATCTTACTTTTGAAAATAACAAAGTTTCTATTTAATGATGGTTTACCATTTTGATTTCTAATTAATTTCCTGGTCTGGTCCTTAAGGGGAAAAGTTGTTACAATTATATCAAAAGATTTAAAAATGGCATATTTACTACTAGAAAATTTCTAAATGTCTTTTTTAAGATGAACCATCACTGGTTGAATTTTAAAATTACAAAAGATGGTTCTGTTATATTACAGGCTTTCCCATTGTGTTGGTGAATTTCTAGCTGCAGCATAAACTTCATATAATGTATTCTATAAACCTCTGCTAAAGAGTAAGATCTATTGCTTTTCTACATCCTGCTGAGAAAGCAAGTTAAACTGATTTCACACATGGAAGAGCCTGCTGAACTCATTTTCCTGCTTGGAAGCATGGAGGGGAAGCGGAAGGAGCAGAAAAAGAAAAGGACTTTCCCCTTTAAAATAAATTCTGGCTCACCTGTAAGCCAAACGAAATAAAGACAGTATAGGGATTAAAGCCATGGCCTCTAGCATCACAAGAAAAAAATATATATATATAAATATATATAAAAATATATATATATATAAATGTAATGTTGGTTCCTTAGATGTGAAAAAGTTACTATAGTGATGTAAGACGTTAGCAACAGAGGAATCTGGGTGAAAGGTATAGAGACTCTGTACTATCTTTGTAACTTTTGCAACTTTTGAGTAAACCTAAACCTATTCTCAAATGAAAAGCTTATAAAAAAAAAAAAAAAAAAAAAAAAAAAAAACCACTTAGGTATAACTTTTGGCTTTGCCTAGTGCAAGCTTGTGTTAACCATGAACAAATTACTTCTCTCCTCTAAGCCTTGATTTTAGCCAACCATAAAGTACTTATAAAGAGCCTCACTCAAAGAGCTGTTGTGAGGATTAAAGGAGTTAGTGAAGGGCTTGGTACAATGCTCACCATTAAGTTAGTATCTGTCAATTAGTTGTTTTCATGACTGTGCCCACCAAAGGACTGAGCACTTCAGTACTCAAGGGAGGGCATGGTCCCTTCAATCCAACCTGCCTTGATTCCCCAGTACTGCTGATAGCACAGTAATCTTCCCAGACACCCAGGCTCTAAATCCCTTCTAGTACTTCTCAGTAGGTCCTGGGAAGCATGGGAGTGTCATATTCTCAATCTCGCCACCTCTTCATTCCCACCACATCTGCCCTGGCTCTGGCCTTGTTCCTTTCCTGACTGTCCTTAGACATTGTCCTCCTGGTTCCTTGGCTGTTCCCTCTGTTCCTCCAAGTCCTCCTACAATATGGCTTCACTAATCTCTCTAAATCATGCTACCAAAACTTCAACAACTCCCCATTTTCTATGAACCAAATTTTGAATTCTTTGGCTTTGACATCCAAGACCATCCATGCTCTAGCCTCAATTTACCTATCTCACTATTCTTCACATACTTTTTTTTTTTTTTTTTAAGAGGGAGTTTCACTTTTTCATCCAGGCTGGAGTGCAATGGCACAATCTCGGTTTGCTGCAACCTCTGCCTCTAGGGTTCAAGCAATTCTCCTGCCTCAGCCTCCCGAGTAGCTGGGATTATAGGCGTCCACCACCACGCCTGGCTAATTTTTGTATTTTTAGTAGAGACGGGGTTTCACCATGTTGACTAGGCTGGTCTCGAACTCCTGACCCTCAGGTGATATGCCCACCTCAGTCTCCCAAAGTGCTGGGATTACAGGTGTGAGCCACTGTGCCCAGCCTTCACATACTTTTAAATCTGGTTTACCTGAATCTCTAGGTAATCATATGCCTAAACCTTAATAATAGCAAACACTGAGGCCCAAGACAGGCTACAGAAATAGCTAAGTCACAGAATTAATGGCAAAGCAGACTTTAGGTCCTGGATGGCATTCTACGTTTATACTTTGGAAGGACCCAACATCTACCAACATATAACAATGATGGAAAAAATATATAGAGAAAAAAGACATTTAAAACATAAAATGTCCCTGAGGACTTGAAAAGTAAGGTACTACCTGTTCTGTATCTAAAAGTAGTAAAGGTAGGCCTGGCATGGTGGCTCACTCCTGTAATCCTAGCACTTTGGGAGGCCGAGGTGGGTGGATCACTTGAGGTCAGGAGTTTTGAGACCAGCCTGGCCAATATGGTGAAACCTCGTCTCTACTAAAAATACAAAACTTAGCCGGGCGTGGTGGTGCGCACCTGTAGTCCCAGCTACTAGGGAGGCTGAGGCGGGAGAATCACTTGAATTGGAAGCGGAGGTTGCAGTGAGCCAAGATTGTGTCTCTGCACCCTAGCCTGGGCGACACAGTGAGACTTGGCTTAAAAAAAAACAAAAAAACAAAAGTAGTAAAGGTGGCCAGGAGTTTCTGCAGAATAACAAGGACTAAAAGCATCCAACTGAGGAAAGGGACAAAGGCCAAGCTTGCTGTCTAAAGTAGCAGTCCAGGCAGGGGTCCCTTAACTCAGGGAGGCTGAAAAAGCTACACTCTCCACCTGAGGCCACAAGTTATATTAAAACTACGTATCTAGAGAGCCTAGAGGTTAAAGGCAGAGCTTTGCAGCCAGGAACTGGGCCAAGCTGCCTGCTGGCTCAGTGAGTAGCTTTAGCCCCAGTAGATCAGAAACCACCTACGTAAGACCCAGTCTTGGACTGGGGACTGTATGGAGCCTATATGGAGACAACCAAAAGAACTAGACAGAGTGGTGGGAGAGAACTAAGGAGAAAAAAAAAATCTTCTTCACTGTTAGACTGCAAGCCAAAATTCCACACACATGGAGGAAACTAAGTCTGTGTAAGGCAAAAAAAAAAAAAGCAACAATTTGGATATGAACTCACTCCCAAGTGGCATGATAAATTACTCTAGAAGTAACTTTTAAGAATTTTTTAGTCTTTAAAAGTATAAATAAATAGAATCTATTAGAAAACAAGATTGCTAAACAGGTAGAAATTTCACAAAAAGTGTAGGTGTAAAAACACCAACTAGAAATCCCAGAAATGAAATTTCAAAACTCAGTAAATTAAACAAAGACAGAATTAGCAAACTGGAAGATAGTACTTCCACTGAAAAAAGACCTCCACAAAGTAGCACAGAAAAATAAAAGCTTACAAAAGAACAATCAAGAGAAACGAGGATGGGGCTATGTCTAAGAGGAGTTCCAGAAGTAGGAAACAGAAGGAATGGTGGAGGAGTTGAGTGGTTTCCTTCTAATCTTTACCCAAATGTTACCATCTCAGCGTGACCAACCCTCACTACTCTTTAAATTTGTAATCACTCCCTCTTTACTCCTCTTTTTACCCTTACCTGCCCTTATTTTCTCCATAGCACTTACCAACTTCTAACATACTACATAAGTTACATGTATTTACTGTCTCCCCTGACTAGAGTGTGAACCACGAAGGTAGAAACTCATGTTTTCATAAGCACTGTATCACCCTAGAACAGTCAGTTGTTGACACCTCATAAATATTTGTTTAATGAATAGCTATTGGCTGAGCATTTTTCATAATCGAAGAAAAGTGGTAAGTCCTCAGCTTGAAGGTGAACAGCAAAGATCTAAAAAAAGTTATAACACATTATTGTCACAATTAGGGCAATTTGAATATAGAATGTATGTATGTGGGCTGGGCACAGTGGCTCACGCCTGCAATCTCAACACTTTGGAAAGCTAAGGTGGGAGGATTGCTTGAGCCCAGGAGTTTGAGACCAGCCCAGGCAACATAGTGAGACACTTTGTCTACAAAAATATTTAAAAATTAGCCAAGTGCAGTGGTGTGTACCTATAGTCCCAGCTATTCAAGAGGCTGAGCGGAGAGGATCATTTGAACCCAACAGTTGAAGGCTCAGTTCAGTTGCAATGATTTGGGCAACTGCTCTCCAGCCTGGGTGACAGAGCAAGACCCCATCTCCTAAACAAAAAAAAAAAAATTTAAGTGTATATGTATATAAATATTTATCAATATTCAGTGTCCTAAATATGACAATTGTATTTAAGAAATAAAATGTTTTTGTTCTTAGAAAATGTATGCTGAAGTATTTAGGAAGGAATACTCAGGGTGTCTGCAAATAATCTTCATGGTTAAGGAAAAGTGTTTTTATATACATATACATACTATGTATATGCATATGTATGTATATTTACAGACAAATGTAAAATAAGTGTAGAAAGTAAACAATTGGTAAATCTAAATGCAGGGGATATAGGTGTTTATTTTCTATAGATTATGAAGATTTTCAAAATAAAAAGTTGGGGAAAATAAAGAAAAAATTAGTAAATATACAGAAAAGAGATTACTCCAGTACGTAACAAATAAATACAAACAAGGAAATTTCAGGTGATGCTGGAATGAAGAGATTCCCCCCATGCCCCCCAAAAATAACTACAAAACTGGAAAAAGAACAAAAACAACCATTTCAGGGCTCCGAAAATGAACCAAAGGGAAACAACCAAAATTAAGAATCTGCTGAACTCTAGAAGCTCAGTGAGACTCTGAGGTGTTCTTACCAGGGGCTGCTCCCATTCCCCTCCCAGCTTGATCAGCGAGGTAGTGCTGACAGCGTAGGAATGATGGTGAACATTAGCAGCTTCTCTGCTACAGTGGGCTCACTTGATTTGGAGTAGAAGGAAAGGAGCACATACCCAGTAGTAGGGTTAGTTAAAAACAGCAAAGTTAGAGGGACAAAAACAGGGAAGATGCATAGCTCTGCCAGTCTGAGATTGTAGCCCCATTTGGGGCAAGAGATGGGCAGACTAATTTTAAAATTAACAGGAAGAAAGTCTAGAAATAAGGGGTTAAATCAGCTCTCCACACATCTCTGCTGGAGTGGGAGGCTGTGTGCACATGTGGGGAAAACCTAAGAAGGCCCACGCCCACCACATATCCCTGAACTAATGAGGATGTGCACATGAGCAGGAAGACCTGGAAGCGCTCAGAGGGAAGTAAAGTGGAGGAAGACTGGAAAATTGCCTGAACGCTGAATGCACAGACACATCAGCAGAGGAAAAAGACCTACTGACTCAAGGTTTTTGAATATAACCTTTAACCAATAATTGAATAATCATTAAGCAATACAGATGCATAGAAATCCCCTAAAATGACCAGCTAAAAACTAGAAATGCAAATTAAAACAACAGTGGAGAAATCAGCAGGCACACACCATAGAGGATTTTGCAGATAAAGTCTAAGCAAATAATGAAACAACACAACAATAATACGCCAGCAATAACAACCCCCAGGGGAACAAATACCAAATCCAGAGTTGCTACAGTATGTTACATAAAATTTCCAGTTTTCAACAAATTTATAGGGTATGTAAAGAAACAGACAGTCTGATTTATACCAAAGAAAGAAGCTGTCAAGAAAAACTATGCATGTTCTTGGATGTTGAATAAAGACTACAAGTCACAAAAGGACAAATACTGCATGATTTCACTTACATGAGATTTCTAAAACAGTCAAACTCACAGAAACAGAGTAGAAGGGTGGCTGTCAGGGGAAATGGGGAGTTGCTGTTCAACAGGTATAATGCTTTAGTTACTCAAGATGAAAAAGTTCTAGAGATCTGATGTAAAACACTGTATGTATAGTTAACAACACTGTATTGTGCACTTAAAATTTTGTTAAGAGTATATCTTACCTTCTTGTGTTCTTACCAGACAAAAAATATTTACCAGAAAAATATAGGAAAAATAAAAAAAATATGATGAAAATATGAAGACAATGACTCAACAGGGAATATTGTCTTATCATTGCTATTTTAAAATAGTCATGTTTTTCCTGACAAAAATGAGCAATGGGGAAAGGATCTCCTATTCAGTAAATGGTGCTGGGAGAACTGGCTAGCCATATGCAGAAAACTGAAACTGGACCCCTTCCTTACACCTTATACAAAAATTAACTCAAGATGGATTAAGGACTTAAATGTAAAACCCAAAACCATAAAAACCCTAGAAGATACCATTTAGGACATAGGCATGGGCAAAGACATCATGACAAAAATGCCAACAGCAATTGCAACAAAAGCCAGAATTGACAAACGGGATCTAATTAAGCTAAAGAGCTTCTGCACAGCAAAAGAAACTATCATCAGAGTGAACAGGCAACCTACAGAATGGGAGAAAACTTTTGCAATCTACCCATCTGACAAAAGTCTAATATCCAGATTTACAAGGAATGTAAACATACTTACAAGAAACAAACAAATAACCCCATCAAAAAGTGGGCAAAGGATATAAACAGACACTTCTCAAAAGGAGACATTTATGTGGCTAACAAACATATGATAAAAAGCTCAACATCACTGATCATCAGAGAAATACAAATCAAAACCACAATGAGATACCATCTCATGCCAGTCATCTCACGTGATTATTAAAAAGTCAGGAAACAATAGTTGCTGGCGAGGCTGAGGAGAAATAGGAATGCTTTTCCACTGTTGGTGGGAATGTAAATTAGTTCAACCGTTGTAGAAGACAGTATGGCAATTCCTCATGGATCCAGAACCAGAAATACCATCTGACCAGGCAATCCCATTACTAGGTATATAGCCAAAGGATTATGAATCATTCTACTATAAAGACACATGCACACATATGCTTATTGCAGCACTATTTACAATAGCAAAGACATTTGCTAATTGCCAACTCAAATACCCATCAATGATAGACAGGTTAAAGAAAATGTGGCACATATACACCATGGAATACTATGCAGCAATAAAAAGGAATGAGATCATGTCCTTTGCAGGGACATGGATGGAGCTGGAAGCCATCATTCTCAGCAAACTAACACAGGAACAGAAAACCAAACACTGCATGTTCTCACTTATAAGTGGGAGTTGAACATTGAGAACACATGGACACAGAGAAAGGAACAACACACACTAGGGCCTGTTGGGGGTTTGGGGTGAGGGGAGGGAACTTAAGAGGACAGGTCAATAGGTGCAGAAAACCACCATAGCATAAATATACCTAGGTAACAAATCCACACATTCTGCACATGTGGTTTTTTTTTTTTTTTTTTTTTTAGAATAAAGAAAAAAAGCAATACATGATCAATGATGAATCTCTGATTTAAAAAAGTCATGTTTTTAATTCTTTAACATTTTACCTTAATTTTTAAAACATATTTGTAACAGCTGCTTTGTAGCTATTTTAAAATAAGTAACTATTAAAGAACCAAATGTGGCCAGGCCTGGTGGCTCATGCTTGTAATTTCAGCACTTTGGGAGGCCAGGAGTTCAAGATCAGCCTGGGCAACATGGTGAGATCCCTTACCTACAATTTTTTTTAAAAAATTAGTCAGGCATGGTGGCATACACCTGTAGTCCTAGCTACTTGGGAGACTGAGTGGGGAGGATCACTTGAGTCCAGGAGTTCAAGGCTGCCATGACTGCACCACTGCACCCCAGCCTGGGAGACAGAGTGATACACTGTCTCAAAAAAAAAAAAAAAAAAAAAAGGCCAAATATAATGATATTTTTGTATCCATTAACCAACCACTCTAGTATAGGGTAACTATAGCTAACAATAATTTGTTGTAAAGCTCAAAATTTATGGAGGAAAGGAATTGGCAGATTCCCGATAAAAAGAAGGGGTGACTGTTTGGGGTGATGGATGACCCAGTTGCCCTGGTCGATCATTACACATTGCATGCATGTATCAAAATATATGTATCCCCAAAATATGTACAACTATTATGCATCCATTTAAAAAGAGCCAAATGAAAATTCTAGAGTCAGAAAGTTCGATAGCTGAAATGAAAATTCCTAGATAAACAGCAGAATTGAGATGGCAGAAGGATCAGGACACTTGCACACAGATTAATAAAATTATCCAATATGAAAAACAATAATGATTAAAGAATGCACAGTGCCTCAAAGACCTGTGACACAATGGTAAGCATATTAATATATATGAAAGGCCCAGAAAGAGGAAACAAGGGCTGAAAAAAATAATTGAAGAAATACTGGCCAAAAAACTGCCTAAATTTTATTAAAAGGATAAATCTAGAAATCCTAGAAACTCAACAGACTCTAAGTAGGATAAACACAAATTCAGACCTAGACACACCATGCTCAGACTGTTGAAAGCCAAAGAGAAAATCTTAAAAATAGTATAAGAAAAACAATTCATCATATATAAAGAACAACGGAATTAACAGTTGTCCTTTCATCATGAATAGTGGTAACATAAGGCAGGGGAATGACATATTCAAAATGCTGGAGGAAAAAAGTCAACCAAGAACTCTAAATATGTCACATACTGTCCTTCAAATATAAATTTGAAATATATTCCAAAATCAACAAACACTGAGAGAATTTGTTGCTGGAATACTTGCCTTACTTGGAATACTAAAGGAAGTACTATAGATGAAAGGAAATGACAACAGACCTGGCAACTAGAATCCATGGGAACAAAGAAATAGCAGAAATGAAGTAACATACTGCTAAATAATCTGTGGTTCAAAATAAAAATCGCAAGGGAAGTTTGAATATATTTTGAACTAAATGAAAACAACAATACAACGTATCAAAACATATGAGGTGCAACTTAAACACTGCTTTGAGAGAAATTCAAAGCTTTATACATCTACACCAATAGAGAACAGTTTCATATCAATAACCTAAACTTTCACTTTAAGAGTAGATAAAGGGCCAGGCATGGTGGCTCACGCCTGTAATCCCAGTACTTTGGGAGGCTGAGGTGGGCGGATCACTTGAGGTCAGGAGTTCAAGAAGAGCCTTGCCAATATGGTGAAACCATGTCTCTACTAAAAATACAAAAATTAGCTGGGCATGGTGGCACACGCCTGTAGTCCCAGCTACTCGGGAGGCTGAGGCAGGAGAATAGCTTGAACCCAGGAGACAGAGGTTGCAATGAGCCCAGATCATGCCACTGCACTCCAGCCTGGTGACAGAGCAAGTCTCCATCTCGAAAATAAATAATAAATAAATAAAAAGAGTTAATTAAACATAAAGCAAGCAGAAGGAAGAGGGAAAAATCGATGAAATTGGAAACAGAAAAACAAGAGAAAAGAGAAGAACCCAAAAGTTCTTTGGGGGAAAACAAATCAACAAATCTGATAAACCTTTCGATAGACTAAGAAAAAAATGAGATGACACAGAATACCAAAATCAGGAATGAAAGGGGGACATCATTATCAAGCCTACTGAAATTAAAGGATTATGAGAATACTATGGCCAACTGCGTCAACAAATTAGACAATTTAGATAAAATAGCCAAATTCCTACAAAACCAAAAACTACCAAAACTAACTAAAGAAAAAATGGAAATTATGAATAGCTCTATAACAAGAAAATACATTACTCAAAATGCACACTCCTGCACCACCCCCAACACCAGCCCAGGCTAGATGCCTTCACCTAGTAAACTCCATCCAATATACAAAGAAGAAATAACACCAATACTCACCAATTCTTTCAGAAAACAGAGGCAAGGCAACACTTTCCGACTAATCCTATGGGATTGGTATTACCCTTTTACCAAAGGAAGACAGAGAGCATGGGAAAACAAGAGGTCAATATCCCTCATGATCATACACATGAAAATCTTTAACATAATATAAAATAAAATAAAATTCCAGCAACATTTAAAAAAGGACTAAATATCACGACAAAGTGGGATTAATGTGATCATGATATCTACAGGGTCCCTGCCTCCTTTTTGTTCTGCCATGACCTTTCAAACCAATGTACATCACTAGTCATAGTTTGGTTGTGTAGTCCCTTCATTTGCACACTACTAAGTTGATACCTTCATATTTATCATTTTATCGTAATAGAATTAGGTTACTTTATGACATACACCCTATACCACACCCTATCTCCAACCAATTGGATGTAGGATGTATGACATAAAGTAACTTAATCCTATTGAGATTATAACTATCAAAAAAGATTGAGGATATTCTAAAAGGAGAAGCAAGCAAGAGGACTTCCAATTTCAACCTTAATGTTGAGAGTTTAAATAACTGACATGGATTTTGAACCAAGTGGAAAAGGTAGGTGAGCAATGAGCCTAGATTCTAAGTTTAGTAAAAACCAGGGCTTAAAACAATCAAGCACCAACTAGATCCATAGGAAGCGTAAACTTGGCTGCTCTAGAGTTTTTTTCTAGAGTGAGAGATGACAGCCTAACTGGTGGAGAAGGGGCACTGTATCTTCAGGAATACAAGTGAGACTTTGACAAGATGGTTTGTTCCTTACTATAGCTGTATGTGAATTCAAGCACTGAAGTCCAGGGCCAATTTTTAGACTTATTTATCCCTGGTCAAGAGTTAAGGTGACAGAGCTTTCCAAGTCCAAAAAGTGTTCCTTCTAGGTTCTTGCTTTTAGAGATGGTTATCAGGAGGCGGAGGATGCATCTTGCCATCTCCTAATCACCACCTAAGTTATCTGGCTCTGGGTGGAAAAATACACTACATTAACCCCCAAATACAATCCATAATATGGTAGGTGTGGGATATGTAAGAGAAAGTTATAGTTAACTGTTTTCTGAAGCACTTGCATACAGCTAAATGTTCATACCCATTGCTAGGGATCTGAAAAAGAATTCACCTAAAAACAATGATATTTAGGTAGTCATTCATTCCTGCAGGTATTCTTCAGTTCAGAATTATAACCTTTAACCTAGAGCATTAATTAGCCAGTTCGGCACTATAAATGAATGTAAAAATCTAATCGCTTTACATTTTTTGCTAAATGACAAAACTTATCTCCATCTTTCAAAAGGTCATATTTCAGATGAAAAAACAAATGTGAAGCCATAAAAGAGACAAAGTTTTTGGATGTCACCGGTGATCTGAAATAATGCAAGAACTAAAAAATTTACACTAATATTTAAAGAATAAAACCAGGACACAGCCATGTATTTTGTAGTAAACCTTGGAAAAACTCTTTTCTCTAACTGAAAACAAAGATCAAAATTTTGAGTAGATATTTCTAGGAAAAGTCGATGTAGATTAAGTTTACAGCCTCATTAAACATGACTAATTTCAAAAACCAAATCTGACTAATACATACAAATAATCAAAATTTGTGTTTTTTTCTGGGTGAATTTCAAACATGATGCCAATATGATATTTCTGTATTCTGAACCACAAAATAATTCATAACAATTCTATAGACCATATGCAAGTTTATTTAAATAAGTTAACACTGCAGAGTGAGTCAATTTATAAGTATAAAAATAGATGGTTTAGCAACCAAAAGTAAGCACCACACAAAAGCAGATTATACATACACCATCAGGCCTTTGGAATATTAAGGCAATATAAATATCTCAAGTAATTTTAAGAGAATGCTTTAGTCGTATAACAGATGTTATAAAAACATCTCAAAAGAGGCAGGGCTCACCACTTTTTTCAGTATGAGGTCTTCCCTTCCATTTTTCTTAATATATTAATGATTCTTCTTAAATACTGTACCATAATTAGTCTAGATTAACAAATGGGCTATCAAAGCCACTATCTTGTTGGCTAGATAGTGGAACAATTAATTTTCTTGAAGGCTGCTGACACACTGAAGATGGTAATGTACTGCTCAGTTTTTTGAAATCTGGCTTTAATCTATCAGCCTTATGATGAGATGGGTATCCACGAGTCACACTGATCTTTCCTGGCTCCAAATACATGGTTTCTTCTGACAGGTATGGAGTTTGATCATGCTGACATTTCATTGTTTGACAAATCATATTACTTGTCTCCGTGTCTGAAAGATAACCGGATGGTGAAAACTGTTTGGAATTAACAGATTCATTTGGTATTTCCAAAGTTCCTTGTGGTCTACCATGGACAAATGATGCTTCACGACTCTCAAAGGATAAGGTTGCACTGCTGGAAGGCCAGCCCAAGCAGTCACTAAGGTCCCCTCCATCTTTTACTGGAGGTTCCTGAACATCCAAACCTTGACTTTTCTTAGATGCAGCATTTTCACTTTCCATGAGTGGATTGCATTTATATACTTTTAAACCAAGTCTTTCATTAGAATCGCGAAAGGTTATATGCATGCATCCTGATTCAGAAGGATGAGAGGTACATCTAGGTGAGGGTTTATTTCCTAAGGTTCCAAGAAAGGGGTACGCAGCTGAATGCGGAAGTGATTCAGAACCATTATCACTGAGTAAGTCTTTCTTCTTGTGCAAACCAAAGCCTCCTTCACCTTCGCAAGGAACAAACTCAGGAGAAACATTCCTTGGCAAACTGTGTAGGTGCTTGCAACTACCATCCCCAAACTGGAATTCCAAATGTGTCTCTTTGGATCCCACATGCTTTATGCTCCGATGGTCTGAGTTCTCTAACAGTCTTTGTAAGTTACAAGCTGCCCTCCTCTTGGGAGCTTGTTCACACACACTTCTGGTGATGGTGTTTACACTATTTGATTTGCTTTCAATACAACATGATATTTTCTGATTCACATCATTTCTTTTTGATTTTTCAACTCCAATCAGCATCTCTGAAGTTAGGGGCAGTGCAAGGAAACACGAAATTAAGAGAAAATTAATATTTAAAGGGAAGATTCATCCTTGAACCAAAAAATAAAAAAAAATTAAAAATAAGAAAAAATTTATGTTTTTATATTGTATTCCCAAAGAATGCTTATAATCTGTAATCATTCTTAAAGAAAATACATCAATGCTGGACATTAAAAAATATTCTTTTACATATATCCACTAGATAAAGCTTGGTAATTTTGTTACTAAGATCTGATATATTATTATTATTGCTATCCATCTGACCTATCATTTTCTGCAATAGATGCTATAGCATTTCAAGATCTAGCCACAATGTTTTCAATCCTGCCCTGATTCTGATGTCAAGAATGGAGTTTCTGACAAGTTTGCTCAAAGAACCCCACCCACCCAATACCTACACATACACTTCTAGAATAGCTAAATAGACTTTCTGATTTAATTACCTAAGACACTAAATCTGATCAAAGACAAAGCAGCCACATAGCATGAAATTAGAGGCATTGTATCTCAGAGTAGCAAGCCCTGGTCCCAGAGTCCATGAAAAGGATTTGCTTCTCTACTGGGGACATTATGTGCACACTGCTGCCCCAGATCTAGAAAATTATTTTCTTGTTATATGCTACTGCCTTTTCATACCTAGGATTCACATCACCATTCCAAAATTTATACAAATAATCTTTGGCTTCTACATGAGGAATGTTTACCAACATCAGACTCACGGACCCCTGAACAATCTCAGCTTCAAGTTTTCCAGAGGTTCAAAAACCCCATTTCCCCACTGATATGTTAAAAATCTCCCAGTGTGATTGGGAATTTACCAGTTTTTTTCATGTATTTCTATCAGCTCTTGCTTTATATAAAGCTGTGTTATCTATAGAAAGAAAAAAATTATAGTTTCTTGGGAGACTATTCCATTATCATTATAAACTATCACCTTTGTCCCTTTTAATGCTAACTCTAATTTATCTGATCTTTTATTTACCTCTATAATTTATCTAATATCAACACTGCATTTGCTTGGTATATCATTCTCCATCCCCTGATTTTTAATTTTAGACGTTCTTCTTGTAAAAATAGCAGATTTCCGTATTTTTAAAAACCCTATTTGAAAGTTGTGGTCTTTTAATAACTGAGTTTAACCTATTTATATTTAGTGTGATTGTTGATGTTTCAAACTACTATTATGACCTACTTACCCATGCTTTCTAGGTTTTTTCCTCTTTCCTGATTTTGTTAGATTGAAAATGTTTTTTTCCAAGCTTTTCCTTTACCAGTTTTAAAGTTATATGTTCTATGTCTTTGTTGGTTACTCTTACTTTTTTTTTTTTTTTTAAGACAGGGTCTGCTCTGTTTCCTAGGCTGGAGTGCAGTGGTGCAATCACAGCTCACTGCAGCCTTGATCTCCCAGGCTCAAGTGATCCTCCCATCTCAGCCTCCCAAGGCATGTGGGCTCCCATTTCCTGCTTAATATGGCTAGCCACCTGGAACACTGCCCTGCTCCCAGATTCTTTGTTCCTGTTGTTATTGCCCAGCTCAATATTGAGGTTCGGGAAGGGAGGGGAGAAGAAGAAATAAAGAGAGGATTAACCCTACCTGGTTGCTGCTGGTTTAGAATACCAACTAATTACCCCATTCATATCCTCTAGGCCCTCTATTTCTCCTGGAAAATATCACCCTCATATGTGGAACAGTTTTGATATTGCTCCTACTTGCAGTTGTCACCTCCTGGTGGTTTTGAACTGAGGTTTCCATCTTCCATCCCATACTGTCTTCTTTCTCTCAGGGATTTCTTGTAGCTTCTGATCTATCCACTACAACTTTTTTTTTTTTTTTTTTTTTTTTTTTTTTTTTTTTTTTTTTTTTTGAGACAGGGCCTCACTCTGTCACCCAAGCTGGAGTACAGTGGCACAATCATAGCTCACTGCAACCTCAAATTCCTGGGATCAAGGGATCCTCCCACCTCAGCCTCCCAAAGTGCTGGGATTACAGGTATGAGCCATCATGACTGGCCCATTGCAACTTTTTAAAACCTACTTATAATTTCTTATTTTTCTCATTCTTTATTTGCTGTTGAAAATCTCTTCTACCATTTTGAGGGATGGAAACAGCAATAGGAAGCTGATGGGCCTGCTCAGTTTGCCTACTTGAATTGGAAACTGTGCACTCTTTTTGTGTAAACTTCCAGTTTAACTAAAACATACACAACTTCATAAATAAACTCTCACTCCTTACCTTCCCTGCCTTTTTCATACTGAAAATAGTAAATAGCTAAAAAAGAAGAGATAGAAAAACCATTTGGTGACTCACTTCGACATACCTGACTGTGTAGTTTTGCTCTCGGACTTACTAGAAATAGGTGTTTCCAGCAATTTTGCCATTGTAGCAAGTTTGCTAGCAGCATTCATAATCTTTTTCTCAGCCCTGTGGGGAATTCCAGAACATTAAAAATATAGTTTAAAGGAAAAAATGATTTGCCTTAGCCCCATGGTTTCTGTTTTCCTGTTGGCTCTGCCAACATTTCAGGTAGCACAGCCATAAACCTCTCTTAACCCCTATGGCTAATCATATAGAAATAGTTCATTTAGTGGTTAAGGAAAATGCTTTAAAAATTACAACATGTTGTCCTGGTAATCTCAGGACACATTGTTCAGACTGAACTCACCCTTCTTTTCCATCATCCTGCAAAATCTGTTGGAGGCAAATCAAATAATATTTGCGCATCTTTCGGGCGGTTTCTTGACGTTCTCGCAGTACCTCTGCTTTTACCATTTCTGCAGCTCGTTCCTTACTCTCCTGAATATAACGAAGCATGTCACCTATAGGGCAGTGAGAAAATGCCCACAGAATGTATGTTTATTAGCACTTTTTCAGAAACAGGAGGGGCAGACTTCAGATCAATTTTCTGGTAGATGAAGTGATTACAAGTATAGTTTAAACATTATACGTTACACAGTCATTAAAATGGAATATTTTAGATCATCATTTTGATAGACTCAAATGAGAAGTACTCTGTAAGTTCTTTCAGAATGATGACAGCTACATACAGTAAGGAAACATGGCATATTCCCCAGCTAAACTTCGTCATATTCTAAAACACTTCACGAATAAAATACCGTAAATATGAGGCACAGAAACTTAGCATTTCAATTGTACATTATGTTCAGTTAGGAAAAGAGAAATATAAAATATAGAGAAAAGATTAAGCAGAAAGAAAGGAAAAACCAAACACAAAGACAGAAGAAAAGGAGGCAGTATGAGCTGGAGAGACTCATTCTTCTCTTGTGCTCTGAAAATTTAAGTTCCCTTATTTATTGAAAATTCTTGCAGCAGCACTTTTTGAGCATCTAACTAAATATAATAGTACAATTCATAAGAGACATGTACAAAATGAGACTACAAGGAGGGTGATGGGACTTACAGTTGGCCTCTGAAATTTACATATGAACATAGCCCACAGCTTTCAAGTGTTTTTTTGTTTTTGTTTTTGTTTTTGTTTTTTTAACTCACTATAGCTTTGATTAGGACTACTATTAGCTAAGGCTAACTTTTTTTTTTTTTTTTTTTTTGAGACGGAGTCCGGCTCTGTCATCCAGGCGGGAGTGCAGTGGCCGGATTTCAGCTCACTGCAAGCTCCGCCTCCCGGGTTTACGCCATTCTCCTGCCTCAGCCGCCCGAGTAGCTGGGACTACAGGCGCCCGCCACCTCACCTGGCTAGTTTTTTGTATTTTTTTAGTAGAGACGGGGTTTCGCCATGTTAGCCAGGATGGTCTCGATCTCCTGACCTCGTGATTCGCCCGTCTCGGCCTCCCAAAGTGCTGGGATTACAGGCTTGAGCCACAATCCAAGACTACATCCTACATCTAGAATTTCACCATCTCTGTTATAGTAAGGATACCAATTCATACAGAAATCTCCCTCTCAATGTCAGTAAGCATCTGAAAATTAGTGGTTCTATGCAAAAAATACTAACTGGGAGACTATTTTTCATTATTTGAAATGGAAAACGAAATGGAGTACATGTCAACACAAAACCTCCAACCAACTTTCTAAAAAATAACTAAGACATAATATACACACATATATACAGGTTATCATGTTAGGATGAAAACATGCTTAAAATCCCGCTGCCCAAACAATACATTATTAACAAAAAGTTGCTTTGCTTGTAGCAATATGCCCTTTGTTAGCACCAGTAACAACGGAGAAGCAAATGTCCTTATTAATACCGAATGAGCTTTGCAGAACATTTACATGTGATTCTAAATCTACCGATTATATATGAAACTTCAGACTTTTCCTGCTCTTTTTGTTAAAAATAAATGTAATTTTAGAGGCTAATATACATTTTTCCTATATAAACACTACTTATTGTTTTGGGACATATATCCATTCTATGCAATTTTGTAATTAAAAACCAAGAAGTATTCAAAACGGAAAACACACATCAGGAGAATGCTCTACAGGATATGCTGGCACAACCTGGTACTGACAAGGACTTGATAAATTTATAGCTATGAGAAACAATAACCAGAAACAACAGAACAATTGCTAACTAGATCCACTTCCAAGTCCTTAAAAGTTTATGGTAGGAGGCCAGGTGCAGTGGCTCACACCCATAATCCCAGCACTTTGGGAGGCCAAGGCGGGTGGATCACCTGAAGTCAGGAGTTCGAGTCTAGCCTGGCCAACATGGTGAAACCTCGTCTCTACTAAAAATATAAAAATTAGCTAGGCGTGGTGACACACGTCTGTAATCCCAGCTACTCAGGAGGCTGAGGCCAGAGAACCACTTGAACCCGGGAGGCGGAGGTTGCAGTGAGCCAAGATTGCACCAGTGCACTCAAGCCTGGGAGCCAGAGTGAGATTCTGTCTCAACAAAAAACAAACAAACAAACAAAAAAGTTTATAGTAGAAGTAATAGTTAATTGCTCATTTAAAACCCATGTGACATTTTCTTTACTACAAATTAGTTAAGTTGTAAGATTATTAAATTTTCAGTTTAATACTAGTATCCAAAAAGAAACAAGACAATCAATAATATAAACATAAGACTATTCTCATGTCACTTCCAAAAGATATTATTTGGGCAAAATGATCAATGACTACATAATTTTGAAAAGGTGTCAATAATCTCTTCTAAGATTGAAGAAAAAGGTAATTTGGAAAATTCCCTAAAAGCCCTACTGCTGGTAAACTCTGAGTTTCCTTTAACAGCGACAATAAAAAAGGCCCAAGCCATCCTTAAAATCTTGGGAATCTCTTAGGGACTTACGTTTAATTTTTTTTACAGCTTTAATGTACTGCCCACGAAGTTCTTCCAAGGCTCCCCCACTGCATGGCAGGCAAGTATTTTCAATGGCCCCTGCTGACAATGACCTAAAAACCAAACCAAAGATTACAAAAACAGAAATGCTAAGTGAAAAATTTCATTTGAAAAATATATATGTATCCATATACTCTAATAAAATTAACTGAGAAGTGCTAAAAATCTCACATAAAAGAATGTCCATTATACAGTTATTTCAAACAGGGGAAAAATGGAAACGACATAAATGTTATGGTTGCTTCAATAAATAATGGTAAATCCACATGAAAATTTATGCAGGTATTGAAAAACATATGTAGGAGAATATCTAATAACACAGAGAAATGCTTATCTAGTAATTTTAATAAAAAGCTACAAAATACCTTATACTAGAGTATCAATTTTAAAAACACATTGTGCACGTGGAGTATGTGTAGAAAGAGGCTTAAATGATATAAAACAAGAGGTCACTAAAGGGTAGCTTCAGGAAATAAGATTTTGGGGGATTTTCTTCTTTTTTATACTTTTTGCTGTATAACCAAAAAAAATTGATACTTAAAAAAATTTAAAGATATTTGTACTTAGATTTCTTTAAAATAGCAGTTTAAAATAGTAAAAGCATACCTTGGTGGTGTTTTACAAAGTGTTCGCAGTTCTTCCAATTTATTCTTCATGTCATTGTTTTCCTCTATTAATTCTTCAATAACTTTATTATTCTCTTCTATAATAGAAAGTTTATAGTACATTAGACAGTTAAAATTTTTTAAGCCTTCTTTTCCCTTAAGTTCCCAATACAAATGTTTATAGAGGAGACTGTGTAATTTCCAGTCACTCTTCTGTAATGTTCGTTCCCTTAGAAACCCTAGTCAGACCATTATCTTGCTCTGTTTTCTCAGCACTTAAAATCTGTATCCCATCTTCTTCTTGCTTGGGGTTACACACTGTCCTGGAATTGGGTTTCAACTGTTTCAGATGCCTGTGTTTTGTTTTCCAACTGTGCTGAGGCTCTGTAGAAACCTACTAGGTTTTCTAATTCCATGTTCCCTGTGGATCCTGGTAGACAGTTTATGCTCATATAAACGAACACTGAACATGTACCTCAATATAAAATAAAAAGAAAATTAACCTAAAGTAGGTGTATTTTTCAGAAATAATGTGAGATTTTCAATTCTTTGAACTTTTAAAAAGAGGATGAGGAGACTGACAGAATCCATGTGATATGAAGGAAAACGCATGAATTTCAGAGTCAGAGACATCAGTTTACATTCTAACTCTGCTGTTTACAAGGTGGATAAGCCTAGGAAAAAGTAACCTTTCTGAACCTTTCTTCACATGTTAACTTACAGATTATAATCGAAATAAAACAACAAATGCACAACACCTACACAAAGCTTGGAAATACCCATATAAATGTGAACATGGCATCTTGTGTTTCCTATGATGCCTCACCCTCTCAACACACCGTAAGTTGAGGAACAAAATTACTCTATTCTCCCTGGTGATGGATATAACTTTTTGTTTTAAACAACTCCCTCCCACTCCATCTATTTCTCAATAAACACTACCAAGAGAGTGGAAAAATGGAATTTAAGAAACAAGCGATCTCAATAGCAAAGATATAATAACCTACTAAAGTTATATTAAGAAAAAATTTCAGACTATTGGCTTAAATTCTGGCCCTGACCCTTTGTATCAATTCATTGTTTTGAGTGATATATCAACTTTCTTTGATTTGCAAGTCTATGAGTTTTAGAAGATATCAGCTTCAAAAAGCACTGTGTAGAATAGTATGGTGCTAAATATTATTTATAAATAATAATCATATCCAACTGCCCTTGTTGCCGTATTATGGAAACCAAATTGTCTTGGTTTTCATATTTTAACATATCTATGTTGTAGATATATCTACAGTAGGACAAATAACTGATTTACTCTCCTGGCCTCTACTGAAGAGCTAAGTAATCACAAAAGGAATTGCAGTTGTTAAATTTTTAATCTCAAATTCTTAAAACCCTTTCCGGCCTTCAAGTAATTATTATATCTTAATAATAAGTAATAAGAGTAATAAGTGCCTTAGTAATAAGCAGTCGGCGGTAGTTACAGGTGGCTTCTCTTAGTCAGCAATATTTTCCAAGTTGTGCTATGATGCAGCTGTTGTGCTAAGTGCTGGAACAGGACTTGATCCTTATTGCTATAAAGTCTACTCTCCAAAGGGAAGTACAGACAGCAAATAATTACAAGGATGGTGAATGTTATAAAAAGCATAGGAACTATGAGGAATGTGTAACAGGAGGACTAAACAGGTCTGCAGTGGTTAGGAAAGTCTCCCTGAGGAAGTAATGTATTGGGGAAAAGATGAGTAGGGGTTAGCCGGCCAAATGAGATCAGGATGTTTTGGCGAAGGGAGAAAACAATGAAATCCATGCTATGGCTCTACTGAGAGAAATTAAGAGAGCTAGGGGAAGACAAGGCTGAAGGGGCTGGCAGGCGCTGGACCAAGATCTTTTTAAACCCTGTTAAACTAAGTGGTTTTGGTTTTATACTGAAGGCCATGGCAAGCCACTGAAGAGCTTTAAACAGGAGTGTCATGTTTCAATTCACTTTTTAAAAAGGTTGCTTCAGCTACCAAGGCAGAATGGATTAGAGGGGCTAAGACTAGAAGCATAAAGAGTCAGGGGATTATTGCCAGGGTCCAGGCAAGAGAAAGAAGTGGATGTACAAAATAAACTTATTAAGCTGGTCTTTTCTGAATGACACCATTATTTAGGACCGTAGCATTTTGTTTTTTGTCCATTTAAACATTTATTATCTGGTATGTGGTGGGCACCAGGGCTATTAGGATGAACAAGACATGGCATATTCCTTCTCCTCAGAAAATTCTTGGAGAATGTGGAGAAGGTATCCGACAAGTGACCAAATAATTAAAAATACAGAATGACAATAGTGATAATAGAGGAAGAGCCAATGCTCCACGGCCGCATACGAGCAGCCCACTTCACCCTGACTAGGGAAAATCAAGGAGGGCTTTGCAGATAAAGCATCTTCTGAGTTGAATCCTAAAGGAAGAGAGTAAGACTACAAAGAATGTTGGGAAAAAGTACAGGACAGAATACAAACATCATATGCAACGAAGGTCCAGCAGTAAAAGAAACAGGACCAGCTCAGGAATCGGAAGCATTTCAAATGTAAAGAGTATAGCATATAGGCTATAAGCAATAGTGAAAGGTAAGAAGGAGCAGCGATCTAAGTCCCAAAACTTCCTTTCTTCGGAGGGGCAATGAGAAATGGTAGAAGATATCCCTTTCCAAATGCCCTCACAGCATTATGATGAATGGACTAGACGGAGGCCAGTCCAGACCCTCAAGCCCTTGTTTATGCCTTTTCCCTCTATCTCAAACGCTGTTCTCCTTGGCAAACACCTCTGTTTTTCAAGGCTTAGTCAAACCTTTCTTAACTTTAATAAGAGGTAGAACTAACAATCCTTCCTCTTAAGTACACACTGCCAACAGCATTCAATGTTTAATTATTTGTTAATCTGTTTTTAGATCTCCTCACTTAACCAAAAGCTTCTTGAAGGAAGGGAACACATCTCCACCAGAACTGGAATTTTGTATGATTTATTCACTGCTGCATCCCCAGTGCTTAGAAGCCTGCTTGACGCATACTGGGCCCTCAACATCTGTTCAATCAAGAAAGGGAGAAAGGAATGTGACCTTTTAATCAGAGCTGAAATCTTCCTCTTTTGAGTTTTGTAATAATAATTTGATTAGTAAAAATGAGATCCAAATTAGTTTACATTAATCCCAAAAGAGGATCAGTGCACACATTAACTAAAATGTCACATTTGAACATTTCAACAAGGATCAAAGAGATTTATATTGGTAGCAGTGCTACTTTAAATGCTGACCTCCAATTTTTTCCACTACAGCTTTGTGCTTCCTTTCTAAATGCTGAAGATGCCTACAACATTTCTCCAGTTTTCCTTTCAGATCTTGACATTCCTGCTTTGCCTTTTCAAGTTCTTGGAAGCAGTGTCCACAGCATAAATCCTTAATTTCAAGGATCTTTTTCTTATCTGCAAAAATTAAATGACAGAAAACTTTTATATCAGTTTAGACTAAGAACTACCAATAAAAAAGAAAAGATGGAAAGAAAAGCAGATGACTCATGACTAAAGGCTACAGCACCACTGAAAGAGTGTGATGCTTAAGATAGAGAGACATGGGTTTACATACTGCTTACTGGCCATGTGACTTGGAGCATATTACTCAGCTTGTCTAAGGTACTACTGGATACTACCATCTACTTTACAAATAGTCATGAAATCTATTGCTCTGGATCTTGATACCATTCCCTACTAAAAGGAGTCAAGGATCTTCAAGAAATGGCTGACTCCAGTACTGGGAGAGGGTATATAAAAATAAGACTGAAATATCTTCCTATGCCAGAAAGGAAGAAAGTACTCAAAAATACAGGCATGTCGCAAGGACATAGGAGCCAGTTTGAAGGAGCTCCACTAGCTGAATCTGGGACAATCTGAGCACTAATTAAATAGAGTAATGAATTATAAAGTATTAAGAATAGGAATTTATGAGTCATACCAATAATTTCATGGTAGGTAGGTGGGTTGGTAAGTAGGTAGGTAGATGGATCGATGGACAGAGAGATAAAATAAATACACAGGCAAATGAGAGGAAAGGATTCTTGATTCAACATGCTTAGTGCCAACTGGGATAAATAGAGGGAGGAAGTTGGAAGAATTGTAATTTCACAACCACCATAGTAAAGACTGGATCAAGCAAGAATCATCATTGGTTGCCAAATATAAGAGAAGGTTTTTATGAGGGGAAGATATTTGCATGATCTTAAAAGTGTCTCCCACAGATTGCTTATCAGTTGCAAGGGTGAAAAAAAACCCAGTAATTACATCGTGAAGAAATTAGACAACATTTTCACCAGGTAATGAAAAGTAACCTCACCAATAAAAGACATAGGGACACCACACATTTTTAGATGTGACAACATATCACCCTTGCAGTGCTCTAGCCGAGAAAACACAACCTGAATCAATCATGAAGAAACACCAGACAAACTCCAAATGAGAAAAGTTCTGTTAAAAAAAAAAGTGGAGGTGGAGGCAGAGAATATTTCTAAAAAATGTCAATGTCATGAAAGACAAAGAGAGGCTGTGGAAATGTTCTAGATTAAAGGAGGCTAAAGATACATGACAACTAAATGTAATAGCTGATCCTAGACAAATCTCTATACTGGAGGAGAAAAAACAAAATGCTAGAAGACATTATTGGGTCAATTGACAAAATTAGAACACAAACAGTGGATTAATACAATACTTTCATGTTAAATTTACTGTACTAAGGTTATACAAGAAAATATTCCTATTCCTGGAAAACACAGTCTGGAGTACTTAGACACAAAAGGTCACAAAGTATACATAACTTACGCTCAAATGGTTCATAAAAAAAAAATATTCACATACACATATATACATAAGAGCACAGAATGAAGTAAAATGTTAACAATAGGTGTATCTCATTAAAGGGAATGTGAATGTTCTTCGCAACTATTTTTATTTTTGCTATTTTTCTATAAGTTTGAAATTATTTCCGAGTTTAAAAAATGAACCGTTTGGCACAGTAGCTGGCACAGAGCAAGTACGCAATAAATAACAGTCATTGTTGTTAGTAACATATAAAATTTATAAAATTAAACTATGCAAAGATGATTAAAAAGTAGACTATTAATGTAAGTGATATAATAGAACAGGAATATAAGTTGGCACAGGCTCAGAGGCCAATATATAAAATGCTCCTGTAAAGTCATCGATCCAGCAAAATTATTCTTAGCTCTCTCCTGACATTTTAGTTTAAGTGGTGCCATTTATGTTAATGAGCATTAAAGGATTAACGAAGCATCACAATGGTACAATAAATCGCATTTATATTTTTCGTCTAGGATACTGTTGTAAAATTGGAACTCACAAATACCAGTGACGACAGAACAGATACATCAGTTATAGTATATTCATACATTGAAATACTATGTAGCAATGAAAATGAATGAATTAGAGCTATTGCATCAACAGATAAATCTTAGTAGCATGCTGTTAAATAGGAAAAGAGCAAGTTACAAAGAATATAATGAGTATTAAACCATTTTTATAATGTTAAAACAGAAAAAGGCAACAACTTTTTGAGGGCACATACACATAATTAAAACATTAAAAAAGAGAATAATTTTTGAAAATCAGGATATTTGTTAGCTCAGACTGGGGAGAAGTTGCAGGGATAGAACTGTGGACAACAGCACTGGTGAGGTTCTGTGCCTTAAGTTGAATAATGGGTTCCTGGTTGCTAGGTTTCATAACTTACAGATGCATACATATATTCTTTGAATGAACTAAGTATTTCATAATTAATGTTTTAAGTACTTTAAATAATAATGAGATATTAGGAGAATATAACCAAACAGTCAACAGTGGTACTCTCCAGTGGTAGGATTTTAAAGGACTTTATCACTTAATACATGTTTTGTATTATCTAATCCTTTCTAATGAATTTGTTAAAGTGTTTGTTTTTAAGGGAAAAAAGACTAAAGAAAAATATTTTTATAGTCTGATTTGTCTTTGGCCAAAACTAATTCCTTTTATATTTATAGGACTTCCTAAAGCTAAATAACATCCAAAACTTGTTTCTACCCATTTCACAGCTTTAAATAGAATTCTCAGGCTATTCCAAATAGGATGTAAAATAAAAAGTACGATGCAAAATACAAATTAAGGTAATATTATCCACTGAATTGGCAATAAGATATTCTCAGCCACCTAATACCTAGAAGTAGGGGAAAAGGGTTTGTGAACAATGAGAAAGGCAGAGATGGTAATAGACAGAGATTCTCTAAGATTCTGGTAACACTGCCTACTGAATTAGAAATGTGTGGAAACTGAGGTTATTCACTTAGTAGGTATGATTGGTGCTGGCAATTATTAGTTCTTTTCCAGGTTATAACGGAAACAGCAAATAAGTAGCAGAGAGAGGCTGTTGTGTGTTTGTGTGGGGAGGAAAGGAGCAGGCTGCAAAGGGTCAATAGGCTAAAAGGGATGGGAGCTAATAAAGGATTTGCAAATTTCTAGCTCAGAAATCTCCATGAATAGGGAATATAAGTCCTATACTCCTCAGTAAGCTCTGAATACAAGGGGCTTAGTACAGTACAATAATTCTTTTGTCATGATGAAGAGTCTAAGTCATTAAGGAAAAGTTAAACTATTAATTCATCACTCTGCCATATGTTGGAAAGGAAGAGATTAAAAACACTGCCCATGCCCTCAGAAAAACTCACAAATCAATTAAAAATCATCTAATACATTTCAGAAAGATTTCCATTAAAAAGTGATTGAAATTAGTTTCAGTAATTTGAATGAAAAAGTCTCTATTACTTGGCAATTCTCTTATGTCAAATCCTTGATTTCAGGGAATAAAAACATGACTACTCTATTAAAACTCTCATGACTCTCCTTGTAACACGAATCACTTGTGAATGGAGGGAAAACCACAAATAGAAGAAGAGGGCCTAAATCAACCTTCTTCTCTACACACAAAATGAAATCTAGGAAGAGGAGACATTAAGTCAGAGGAGTATTACACATTTGTTCACATCTATGATCTCCTTTTATCCTCAAAGCAACCCTTCAGAAGGGTGATTATGGATGCTACAAAGACTGGTGGGAACAAAATCCAATTACCAGCTTCTGCTTCTGTTTCTTGTAAGGCCAAGGGCTGAGCATGGTGTCCAGCAGCAGGTCCAGGGACTCCTTGGCCAGTGCTCCGGCTGGCAGAATCCTTAGAGAGCTCCGCCATATTTCTCTGAAATAAATTTTCTTCAAAGTTAATGCTTAGTAAAAATCTTTATACAATTTTATATTTAAAATGCTAATGTTAAAAATACAAAGAGAAAACACTTCCTGAAAAAAATCTTGCCTGAACTATCTATCGCCAATATTTTTCTTAGAGTGTTACATGAGTACTGTCACTGTGCTAGGAACTAGCCTCCTATGAAACTTTCCAAATTAGAACAGTCTGACAGGCGACTGGTAGGCGGCTATGAGACAGACAGAAGATATGGTTTGCACATTATATATGTGAATTTGAGATTTTTTAATGGTTTACGTGATTAAACTACATGAAAGACAATATAAAAGCAGAATTGTTCTTTAAAATCTAGAACATTTTTACTACAGCAAGGAACAACTTAATTAGCAAGTATAATGCTAACCCTCTGCCTCCCATGAATTGAAAATAACAGCAAAAATTTATTTTAAATTTATACAGTACTTCATATGCTTCTAAATACTTTAACATACACAGTAATTTTGTAAGGAAGGCCAGCTGAATGCCAAAGTTAAGGACAGAAACCGAGGTTTAGCTAAATTAAACATCTTGCACAAGACCATTTCTTCACTAATATTTACTGAATGCTTTTTATGTTCCAGTCCTTGTCACAGCAATACAGCTATTAAATCAATGGATTTTTCATTTTTGGTTTTTGTTTTGAGACAGAGTCTTGCTCTGTTGCCCAGGCTGAAGGGCATTGGCACAATTTTGGCTTACTGCAACCTCCACCTCCACTTCCCGGTTCAAGTGATTCTCCTGCCTCAGCCCTCATGATCTGCCCACCTCAGCCCCCCAAAGTACTGGGATTACATGTGTGAGCCGCCACGCTCAGTCATATCAATGGATTTTTATGGCAATGTTTTTAGATTTAAGATGACTACTAAATCAGAAAGGAACAGAATAGGTGGTACTGATAAAGTAGTCTTGTTGATTATTTAAAACAGATTATATATGCCTGATTCTAGAAGCCTTGATTTTGATTATGAGAAACCATTTAACTGACTGTCAGAAAATCTACTTACAATGTCCAACAGAAGCAGAGGTTAGCAATTATAAAGAAGAGGTAATCAAGAAGCTATGGGTTTGACGCCAAAAGGAATAAGAAAAGCTGAACCAAAATGCAGTCAGTGCTTCCAGTTTTTACTCAAAGGTGGGGAAGAAAAGTCAAGATGACAGAAAAGGGAGAAAAGCAGCAACCTGTTTGTCTTAGTTTTAACTTGACTTTGATGGTAAAAGAGACAACACACATCCTTAAGTTTGCTTGAAAATTTTGTTCCATTTGATATTTGCTTTATCTGTTATGAACTACCGTATTAATATATTTTGATAAGGCATTCATTTTCTTGAAAGCTGTATTTTTCACTCATTGCGTCCTCTCCATTAAAAAAACTTTTGATTGTCTCAGTTATTTTAATGAGGACTTGTTTTTATATATTAATAAACCATTTTTTGTTTTAATTTCCATGAACAATTTTTAAAACTAGAGATTTAATAAATTATAAATTACAGTTCCTCACATTTACAGCACCTATGTAACAAATTTAAAATCACTGCTTTATAATCACAGCTTTATCTCAAGGTCCTGAGTGAAGATAGCTCGAAAACGGCAGAAGGTCAAGTATTACTTCTATGACAAATTCCAGATTAGGCATTTCAAAGCCATCCTTTTCTCAGGAATGGAAACTGACCCACCCAACAAAAGCTGTAAACATCTAAATTCTTAGCCAGATTATGTGATTCTGTCTCCATAGACTCACGAGCCTCATTAAATCACACAGATGATCTTACACTGCTTGCACAATTATAAGCCCCGTAAAAAGACTCCAGGGTTGATTTTGTACGTATATATTAATGGTAGGAGAAAGGTGTCATAGTTTCTTGATTTTTGTAAGAGAGACTGCCTATTCAGGAAAGCAAACGAAAGCACGTAGACATGATTTTCCCATCATTTCTCATCTCCAAATCTGCTATAATTTTATTTTAATTAAGTTATCTCCAAGTTCTTATTTTAATTATTTTCTCCAAAAAAAATCTCAATTAAGTGTTAAGCAGTATTCGTGGGAAGTGATCTTGCCCAGCAATTTTTACAATGAAGGCAACTACTCAGTAGCAACATCTCTGTGAGGTCAAGGATAAAAATATCAACTGGGATGAAGTAGGATGGAGTGAGCTGATCTTTCAGGTCCCTTCTGGCTCTAAAATTTTATACTGTTTCAAATGCAGGGCCCAGAAAGGCTAAGCTGAGCCATGCAAACCCAAGGAATTAGGCCAGGGATTTGTATTTTATTTTTCCAGTGAGCAACTATGTGATTGCCCAATATAATAACCTAGTTATCATCGAATATGGAACTGAAACTCAAGATTAGTACTTCTAGTTTATAACTCTCTCAAGTAGGTGTTAATACCAAATGCTCAATCCTGGCCTTGAAACTCTTTAATCACAATATCTTGATGGAACTTAACTCTTAAGTTTCAACTCTATCAGACAAATCTTATACTACTGGCATTTTTTTCCTGCCTCTAATTCCAAATGTTGAAATTGGCTAATCACCATGCTCAGAATATCATTCTGGATCTTTCATGCATACCTAATTGCTTTGATCATAAGGTAGCAAGACTTTGGTTTCACTGAATCTTTCATACAAATTAAAAGCTGGTCTCAGAGAGTACTTAGATAACTAAAAGAATATAATTAATTCTATATGCACATATATAGTACATCCAGAAACTGGGCTTCAGAGTTTTATGCGAGTGAGCCATATTTATTTGCTTGTTTCAACATCAATACTCTTTGTACTTGGTTGGCATTTTTTGCCTAAATGAGACATACATTTATTGTGGGCAATAAATAGGCTTCCAAACTCTTCACAAGCTTTTAAGAAACTCTTATGATGCATATTTCATGAAGTGGTCAGGCCCAGAAAACAGAATTTTGAATAAAAATTATTCAGTTTCTGAAATTTCATGCCCTTAGAAAGAATAGCATATATTCTTTATTTTATTTTAAGTTCTGGAATACATGTACTGAACGTGCAGGTTTATTACATAGGTATACATGTGCCATGGTGGTTTGCTGCACCTATCAACCTGTTATCTAGGTTTTAAGCCCTGCAGGCATTAGGTATTTGTCCTAAATATTCTTTAGGAAAAAGACATTTAGAGGCTAAAAGCTTTCTTGTATTTGTGACACTATGAAGTAGTAAAGTTTTTTGGCAACAAAACATGCAAACCTTTGGATTCGCTACAGAGTAGTTTTTTAAACCACTGACAAAAACATAAGACTTACATCTACTAAACTTTAAAATGAAAAAAGGAAAAAACACTACATACAACTTCTATAGTCATTCTTGGTGTTCAGTACCTCCTCTCGTTCTCAGGAACATACCTTTTCCCATTGTGGGTCAGCATTTTCCACAAGCAGAGGAAGTGTATCTTGAAATGCTTTCTGTATGCAGCCCTTTAGTTTTTCAAAATATTGCACAGACATCCATTTTGAAGAACAAGTCGACATGATTTCCAAAAGCTGCTTGTCCTCAGAATCACTGACGTGCTCCTTTTGGGTATCCCTTAAAAGAACCCCAAGTACAGTCAGGATGTCTTCCTCATACTGATAGATTTCCAGTTGGATCCGCTTGGCTTCCTGCATAGTCCATTCTCTACGACTCTGGTCTAGACATGTTTGTAATTCTGTCTCCTTCTGAAGAAGCAGTTCAGTTTTTTGTTTCATAAAGTCTTCTTTAGCTGCCGCAAGCACCTCATTAATTTTATTTCGGTGATCATCCAAAAACTGCCGGTAATCTTGCTCATTTTGTTCTTGGATTCTGCGGATTTCTTCTTGCTTTTCTTTGTTCCACTCACTCCGAGCCTTAGCTAACTCAGCCCTGATGACCACAGGGACTTCTTCGTTCTTTAATTCGAGTTCCCTCTGAAGAGAATGAATCTTCTCTTCCAATTCCGTTCCAGGAAGTATATTTTTCTTCATATTTTCAAGCTCACTCTTCCATTTCTCTTTAGCTTCAGAAACAGCAAATGATATCTAAAGAACATAACAACATGCATTTTAAAGGTCTTTATGATTCTCCTCCTTTGCAAAAAAATTAAAGAAACTATTTGGTTTAACCTCTGAAGCTAAGAAATTTAAAATCAAAATTAAAAGGAAATGTGATTTCAGATAAGACATGATTCTAGAAACAGTAATACTTACACTATACTTAAACTGGTCAAAATATATACATAAATATGTGCTTATGTGTATGTATAGACACATAAACACTCACACATATAATTATATAACTAGCCAAAACTAATGTGAGAAAAAATTTCATGTTCGTTTTTTTGATACAGATACAATCTCAAATTTTATCTATGCCTCCAACAAATTAAGTATCTTTCAACTAAAGCAAAAACGGACTCATAAGGACTTTTTACTATTACTTAGGAATATAGCACACGCCTGCATAATTACTTGCTGATAAGTGTAACTGTATTTTAATGCACTTTTAGTGGCTAGAACAGTTCATTAAAGGACAATACCAAACAGAAAAAGTCATTTTTCATTAGTCTAATTTGTTTGTATGACAGAATAATAGAACTAGTGGATCACAGAAAACAACAGATAGTACCTAACCAAAAAATAATAGGGAAATCAAAAAACCTAAGCTCCAATCCTGACACCAATTTGCAGAGGAAGCCTAGCACAGGTGCTTAACAGAACAGAATCTGCTGGAATTAACTTACCAGCTGTGGAACTAAAGTCCCATTCCTCAACTTCTTTGAGCCTCAATTTCCTCATCTATAAAATGGGGATAATTACAATGCCAATTTGATAGCATCCTTTAGGATTAAATGACATAAGGACATAATCCATTTAAAGTACTTAGCCCAGAGCCTGGCAGATGATAAGGACTCAATAAATGTTATGTAGTTATTATTTTTGAATGCATGGCCTTGGAAAAGTCACTTAATCTCTTTAGCACTAACATCTCCACCCATATAAAGGAGTAGAGTAGATAATGACCTTGAGTCCCTTTCACTTTTAATATTCCTGACTGAATTTCTAACTGAATTCTAAGAAGGCACAAGGACACAATAGTGTCAAAAGACAGAATTGGGCATCTCCAAAGGTTTGGCCTAGACAATGGTGGTTACCATTAATCAATACTATATATATATGGCTGGGATGATGGGATAGAGTATCTACTAAATAAATTTTCTGCTAAAGGAACCCAGTATCTAAGGTGAGCTTTACAAAAGAATTCACTGCAAAATTCCTTTGCTACCAGCAGAATAATTCGGTAGTGATGTGAAACATGTTTAAATAGTGTTTTTAGAGAAAACAGGTCATGTTGCAATGGATGCCTGGAAGTCATTCTCAGGTGACTCGGACAGAGGTGATGGATTCCACAGAATTTGTATGACCTGCCCAACCTTACCAAAATGTGCATTTTCTCATGTGAAATTCTACAAAGAGAATTTGACAGCATTCATCAACTCAGTGGTTCCCAAACTTTGCTGCACATTAGAATCACCTGAGGAGCTTTTAAAACTTCTGATGCCCAGGCCAGGGCCCATAGAAAACAAAATTTAAGGGTAGGGGCCAGGCAACAGTATTTTTTAAAGATCCTCAAGTTATTCCAATGTGCAGCAAAGTTCGGGAACCACTGAACCAACTTAACTACTTCTGAATTCTAGAAACTGGCTTCACACTGTCACAGATCTCAACTAATCACTCTAATCTTAAAATAACTCTATAGCCAATGCTATGGAACTGGCCTTTTCTGGACCTCTTTTGGTTTGGAGGAAAGATGCACAACATGTTGACATTATTTTTTGTGACTGATATAATTATCTGGAATAGTGCTACTTACATCCAAGTGTAGTCCAAAGACCAGCTGGGAGCCTGTTAGAAATGCAAATTCCAGCCAGTTGTGGTGACTCCCACCTGTAATCCCAGCACTTTGGGAGGCCGAGGTGGGCAAGATCATCTGAGATCAGGAGTTCAAGACCAGCCTGGCCAACATGGTGAAACCTCATCTCTACTAAAAATACAAAAATTAGCTGGGAGAGGTAGCACCTGTAATCCCAGCTACTTGGGAGGCAGAGGCAGGAGAATCGCTTGAACCCAGGAGGTGGAGGTTGCAGTGAGCTGAGATTGCGCCACTGCACTCCAGCCTGGGAAACACAGTGAGACTCGATCTCAAAAAAAAGGGCAAATTCCCAGGACACCCTCCAGACCTACTATATCATTATCTCTAGGAGGAAAGCCCAGGTAGCTATGCTTTAACAAACCCTGCAAGTGATTCTCAGGCCTGCTGAAGTTTGGGAAGCAACAAAAACATTTTCTCTCATTTCTATATGTCTGCATTCACAAACATACAGCCTTCTATGTTCTTATGAAAAGATCTCTTGGCCTGTTTTATTTTCTATATTTTACTTTACTATTCTACTTGACTTCTGAGCTCTGAGACACATATCCTCACAATCATATTGTTTCGTCTCTCTCTCTCTCTCTTAAATTTCCTTTTAAAATATTTCAGACATACTAAAAAGTATAGAGAATAATTTCTCACGTTTGATCCATTTTCATCTTTATTATCCCCTTAATTTTACTTTTTTACTACAAAAAGAAAACATATTTCAATCTATTATTTTATCTTTGCTATTAGATATGTTGCCTCGGCCGGGCGCGGTGGCTCAAGCCTGTAATCCCAGCACTTTGGGAGGCCGAGGCGGGCGGATCACAAGGTCAGGAGATCGAGACCACAGTGAAACCCCGTCTCTACTAAAAATACAAAAAATTAGCCGGGCGCGGTGGCGGGCGCCTGTAGTCCCAGCTACTCAGGAGGCTGAGGCAGGAGAATGGCGGGAACCCGGGAGGCGGAGCTTGCAGTGAGCCGAGATCGCGCCACTGCACTCCAGCCTGGGCAACAGCGTGAGACTCCGTCTCAAAAAAAAAAAAAAAAAAGATATGTTGCCTCGAAATTGAGTTGTTATTATGGTACAGATCTGAAATCTTCAATTTTCTTTTAATTTTTCTACACTTTTATTTAAAAATGTTTAATTCCTTCATTAACCTAGAGTTTATTGTGATACACATTGGGTAAACTTAATTTTTCCAAAGTGTTACCTGGCTATCGTAAGACTATTATGAAATAATTCCTCATTCCCTTGTTTTAAAACAATTTATTAAGCTTTTATTTATAGTAGGGTCTACCTCTGAAATCTGTATTGCACTGAATTAAAATGAATTCTATTTTTGTGACTCAGTACAGTCTGAGTTGTTGCTTTCCAATATATTCCATTACGTGTTAGGGCTTGACTATAATTTTTCCAGAACATTAAAAAAATTTCTAGTCCTTTTGTTTTTCCAAAAACATTTTATAGAATTATTTTGTCAACTTCAAATACATTCAGTTTGTTGGCATTTTGATTAGAATTGGTTTAAACCAGTAATTAAGTTGCAAGAGTACACATAGTTATAATATCTTTATCTTCCGGTCAAGAAACATGACATTTCTGGAAAGGAGAACTGGCTATTTACCAACAAGAATGTTATAAGACTACTGACACAACAGAGAAAACAATCTTTAAGCATGTGAAAGGATATTGTATAGCTGATAATGAACAAATATACACCTGTTCTCAATTTCATCTAAAGATAGGGCAAGATAGAATGGGAGTTATTAAATAATTTCTAAGTTATCCTCATAGGTAGATACATTCTTTCTCTAAGAACAACTTGATGATGACAAGAACACTTGCTAGGCTTTGAGCTACCGCTTAACATGTATCAACATGTTTAACCCTTCAACAATTCTATGAGTAGGTACAAATTCCAAGGACTGAGGTAAGACAAGGGGTCAGGCAAGATGGCCTCCTGAAGTTTCTTTGCAGAAGAGCTCTTACCCTTTTGTTCACAGAGACCTCATGTTGTTCTTCCCACTTTTTCTGTTCTGCCCTCACAAGTGCTTGATACTCTGCAAGCTCAGGTAGTTCTCCCAGCCATCGCTGACGAGCATTTTGCACAGCTATTTCTACCTGTAGGACATTGCAAAAGAAAGAGGTAAAATGGAGTATAAAATTTCAAAAAGACCCCATTTTCAAACAGCAGTTATGATTTCAGTATTTTATACTGTATATCACTACATAATAAAGTTAAACTGACTTCAAGTACCCTACCCATCCCAAACAGTGGACTCTAATCCTTTTGTTGTAAACCTCCCATAGCATCCCACACAAATGCCACACAAGAAGTGGGAATCTGTGAATGTTTGATGACCAGTACTACCTTAGAAAGTGTCATACGAAGTACCAATTACCATTTCCAACAACTCCTATTTATCCTGGGAAAAAGGAGAAGGCCTGCTGGTGCCAACTGCTGTCTAATCACTACACCCACCACCTTCCTCACTCCTCATGCTCTGCACATGTGCATGCACATGTAAACTGATACGGTTTAGAGCCCTATACCTGCGAACTTTCCTACTGTCGAGAATGAGTTTATACTAAAGAATGAGGGTGATACCTCTGAAGGCAAAAAATTAAGACTTGATTAATTATGAGGGTGACCTGGTTACAAATCTGCCACCAGTTACCAGAAGATTATGTTAAATAATTTTACCTTATTCCTTTATTTTAAAATACACATAGATATGCAGATATATGTATATATACGTACACACACACAAAAGCAGGGTTGATATAAGAGACTGTATTTATCATTAAAGTGCTAAATATGTCAATGTGTAAACTCTATCTATGTACAAATTCCAAGGAGTTAAGAAATGGGGAAAAGACAAAGCTCCTGTAGAAATTTATCTACTTAAAAAGTTATTATGAAACATTTCCTTTCTGCTATATTACGCTATTTGCTTTAAGATTAATGATTTCATAAATACCAAAGCAGCACATTTAAACTCAACTTTTTGTCTGTGGAACCTTTTCTTAACTCTTTTGAAACCCCCTTCAGTAAACATTTCGGTAAACTAACTGAAGATATCCCTGGTACCATTACATATATTTGCCTGTATTTCCAGACTTTAAGGGTGCCCTGTAAAATCATGTAGAACAATGTAACAAACAAGCAGAATTTCAAGTATTTATCAAAAGCAGAGTGTGTTTTCAAAACCTTTACATTGAGCGCTATCTTGTTTAAGAGTTTATAATAAGTAATAAAATTAAAATGATAAATACATAACAGATGTATCAAAGTCCAGGGAACTCTTGAGGCTAGAAACCCAGCCAGGTAGTCTGTGAGGTTAAAACTTTTTCCAAAATAATATTAAGACACTATCTGTTTTATTGCTGTTCTCTCATGCATAAACAGCACCGTTCTCCAAAAGCTGCATGCTGTGATCATGTCATTGTTCTGACAGCCAGTGGAATGTGTGCTTGGGTAGCCTTGTTTTTTAAAAATTTCTCAGGTTTATTTTCCAAAAGTGTAAATATAACCCACATAAACAGAAGCCCTTTAGAGTCCCCAATTTTTTAAATTGTGAAGGAGTCCTGGGACCAAAAATTTTGAGAATCACTGTAATAGGTAAGAGAGATATAACAGATAACTCATCTTTATTCTGTTATAATAGGCTGTACTTTCCTCAGTATGGTATTTCTTTCAAATCAAGTAACTGTGTCAGTTACAAGCTAGTTTTGTGAGTGCTTCAAAGGAAAGGTATTGGCACCACTTTGGGGCGGCTAATGGGAATGATAGACAAAGTTCCATTTAAGGGCAGGCCTGCAGATCCAACTGCATCAAGTCTCAATACAAATGTTGTTAAATACCTTATGTGCTTAGGTTTACTTATCTATAACCACCTTAGTGGAATATTTTCCATAAAATTAGATATGAAAGATACATAATTAAACTGTGATTCATTCAGATGTAAAAGCACCCTCTTTAACCTCAGGCATCTTAATGCTTGGACTAATCTCAAAGGAGCAAATACTTTGTAAACTGAAAGAATATACAGAAAAACCAAGGGGTGACGGCTTTATGACAGAAATAGTATGAAGAAAAATTTAGGAACATGACAGGTTTTCTATCCTAGAAATGCACAAAATCTTAGAAGTATAAAGTTATGAACGAGTTCAATGATAGCATTTTATGTGCTTTCATTAAGTGACAGGCAGTTCCAAAAAATTTACTAGAATAAACCTGCCTTTTACCTGTTTGGCGATATTTTCACAATGCTTGAGTTCCAATTCAATTTCCAGTTTCTTCATAGCCCCCTTGATGGCTATGTCCTTCTCTTGTTCTAAGTGTTGCTGGATTATGCACTTCTGCTCTTCTATCATGATTGCCATCTCTTTCTTGGAAATAACATCACTGGTGGTTACTTGGTCAGTTTGGCTGCCACGATCTGAGGTCTTCTTTTTCATTGCCTTTATAGTTTGATCCAGCTTAGACTGCCACTCCTTTTCAAGCTGTTGAATGAGTTTTTCTTTGATCTGTTTTCAGAAGAAAAATCATAGGAGAAAAAAAATTTTCAAATAAGTTAAAAACTAGAATTAAAGGCTAGCCAGAAAAGCAATCACAGCTGTGTTTGAAAACCATCTAGATATTGTTGTAGTAATTATAAAGGGTTTAGAAATTTAGTCAATTAAAATACACTCTCAAGTAAAACTTGAAAGTTACTCTTTGAACTTAACTATATGACAAAAATCACATGAAAGATTTAAGTATGTTGTGTAAAGTCAGGAGATCTTGCTCTCAATATGCAACCTCTAGAATCTTTCATATTGCCACTACAAAGACAGCAGGATTTAAAAAAAAAAAAATTACAGTTAATGTGTTTTGCCATCAACACCATGCTCTCCACAAAGGACTGAGTAAATCTAATTAACGAACCAAAACCTGAACAATCTAAAAAATAGTTTTACTCACTTGAACACGTTAGAATCTTGTTTGTTATAATGTTAAATTTTACTAAGTAGACTACATTCAAAAGGGAGGCAGTATTATTGGAAGAACATCTTAATGATTTTTCCACTTTAACAGTACAGCGAGGTGGAGCTAAAAACAGTTTTAAACTATGAAACAGCACAATTTGGTTTTCCCTTTTTCTGTTCACCACCTGGGTATCTCCAACTGTTTCCCTGGCTACCAGCAATTAATAGCCATTTTGTAGACAGAAGAATCTAGTTGAGGCCAGGCGCAGTGGCTCATGCCTGTAATCCCAGCATTTTGGGAGGCCGTGGCGGGTGGATCACCTGAGGTCAGGAGTTCAAGACCAGCCTGGCCAACATGGTGAAACCCCATCTCTACTAAAAATATAAAAATTAGCTGGGCGTGGTGGTACTTGCCTGTAATCCCAGCTACTTAGGATGCTGAGGCAGGAGAATCACTTAAACCCGGGAGGCGGAGGTTGCAGTGAGCCGAGATCACACCACTGCACTCCAGCCTGGAGACAGAGCAAGGCTCCGTCTCAAAAAAGGAAAAAAAAAAAAATCTAGTTTAAATAAGCTTGAGAATTTGTTTTTGTTTTCATTTCTAAATAAGCTTTTAGGATCATACTTTGTTCCCTAACTTTCTAGGGAACTATTAGCATTTCCTAATCTCATTTGCTATTTAAGTAATAGAGGTAACAAATTATGTGCTTCTAAGACTGCCCATTACTTCTTTGTTTCTAATCCATGATATGGCTTATTTATTGTTTGTTATAAATATTAGTCTAGAGTTATAATCATTCCACAATATGAAATCAGATCATGGTTTCATTTCGAGGAATCAAAGAAGTGCCCATAAAACTTGTTATATCCTGAGTTGGGTCGAAAAGTCAAAAGGTGGCTAAATTTCTAAAAATAAAACTGGTGTGGTAACTGCTAATAGCTCAATTCCGAAAGGTAAATGGGTTACTATGTAAGTGCCTGGCAAATAAAACTTATGTATCTGTTCAGGAAGAACTGTCTTCTGAAGTTAGTACTACATTTTAAAAATGTGGTGACCAGAAAGAAATTTTAATCCACACCTCTTTCTGTTCCTTATCCCAATGTGCTTTGGCTAAGATCACTTCATTTTCAACTTGCTGTTTAATATCAGTTTCTTGATCTTTCAGCCACTTGCTCTTTTCCATCATAAGTGTATCTTGGTACTTTTTTTCAAGTTCCACCTGCAGTTTGCTTACATATTCTTCTCTTTCCTCCAATAGCTGTCTCTTTAAACAAAATTCAAATAAATATCTCTCTACAACACCAACAGTCTCCAAGTTAAAACATATGAACTTGTTGTGCATGGCTTGGATAGCAAAAAAATCCCTCTAACTTCTAAAATGCACCTACCTAACTCATATTACAATTGTATAAATAAGCCTCAATGTGTATAGAAATGGCATCATGAATGGGAAGGTTGACCATCTTTACCTTGTCTGCAAATTCATAGGCTTCACTGATTACTCCCCAAACTGAAGGATTCTGTGTATATGACTTTTTCCCCTTTTCTCTCAATGAGCCAGGTTAACATGTGAGGAAAGTTCTGTGTGCTAATAAAAGCTTTAAAACTTGGAATTGAGCTCCTATTTAACCTGCAACCTGACTTAGCAAGTGTTTCGGAAAACAGTGCGTGAAACATAAAAAAACACCCTTTAACTCTTATTGTTACCTGACTCATATACTCTGTATCCAGGTTAAGTCCCCTACCTAAAGCTAAGCTGCAGTAAAATGGCTTATGTCCTGCAAAGAAGAGCTACCCCAAAAGTGTCCTCACTTGTTCTAGAGTTTAATAAGATTCTCCCATCGTGTATGTGAAACATTTCCTTTAAAAAAAGAAAAAAAAAAAAAAAGGTATATTTTTGCCTACCTCTGAAGAATGTGAGAAGATTAGATAGTCTCCTAAATATAAAGATATTTAGTTCTGACTGGCTTATACTACTAAGGGCTTATATAATTCTATAGTAAAAAACTAATGAATTCTCAGAGAGGGAAGAAATTAAACTTCTAATGTTTTAAGTACACTGGCCCTTTAAGTGAGGGGTGGGCTTGGGGGAGTAGTGTAACCACAAAAGGACAGCAAAAGAGAGCGTTTTAGGGTGATAAAACTGTTCTGTATCCTGATAAACCTATAAAAGTGCTAAAGGTTTATGGAACTATACACCCAGTGGTGGGACGAAGTCAATTTTACTGTATAACAATTTAAAGTTTTTTTAATTATACTTTTAAGTTTTGGGATACATGTGCAACATTTAACCCCTAAGTTTGGTTTTTTTGAAGGACCAAATAGTAGTTTAACTTTTCTTCTTGGACTTGGGTACAAACACTCATGAGCCAAAATATCAGTCAGTAGCAGATATTAATTGTAACTGACCCATTATATGAGATCAAATTTTATAGTCAAATTGATTCTATTAAACGTATCAGAAAATATTCCTGAAATGACCTCTTTGAGAAAATTCCTCTTATGTTCTTGCCAATTTTTATACATATAAAAGAATCACACTAGTGATTTCCCTATTTTAATTTTTAAAACATTACTGAAAGCTAAGTCCTCAATTTCTAGGTAATATAAGATCCTTTCTCACTTTTACACTGCCATCTCTACCTAAAACAGCTCCCTTCAGAAGTTCTTTTTCCACAGGATGATATGTATACATGGCACGTTTTTCACCACATTAATCTATTCAATAATAATCAACATATTGAATGAACTGAATTTCTCACCTGCTCTTTACTATTCTTTATAAGTGTGTGGTAGTAATAGCTTGCTTTAACATAACTCATTCAAAAAGCTCTGTATAGAACATTTATTTACGCATTTAAAAATATTTTCTAATCTTGAGGCAGATAGCTTTCAAACTGTGGTTTGTCGCTGGTCCAAAGTGTGAAGCCTGTGAAGGCTCTGGGCCAGGACAGGGAAGAAAAGAGGAGGTGTGACTGTTTACATGTGATTTTACTCCTGGACACTCACCCAGGGTGACTCAGAAGAATCAGGCAGAGTTGGAGAATCTACTCTAGCCCCTCCAGCTTCCCTGAAGGAGGTCATACGAAGATGCTGACCTTGCTGTCCATATCCTCCGTATCACCACTCTCCCTATCACGAAACCAACATTCAAATTCCTACTCTTCTCCCCAGAAGAATAAAATGACAATGAGGTAGTGAGAAAGAAATGGATCCGAGAAAAAGGGCTCTGAAGGAATGCTCCGTGCGGCGCTCACAGGACTACATAGGGTTTCCGGAGCAGTCAACACTGAAAACAAGGATCTGTGATTTTCAGATTTAAAGTGACACTGATTTTTTTTTTTTTTTTTTTTTGCCCTTTAGAATAAATCTGCAAGAAAAAAAAAATCACTTTCTCCTATATATGCCATTGTACACTAAGGTTTTAATAATCATTTCAGTATTTACTGTACTTTATTTGTGAGCTATATGAGTGTGATACAGCCAAAAGTCAAGAGAACCTATGAATACCTTCGCCATTCACTTCTCTAGAACAAATGCATTCATTTAAATGATAATACTGAGGCTTGAAAAGTGAAAGGATGTCGGTACAACATAAACTTGTACTGTACCTTCTCCTGAGTCTGTTGCTCCTTTTCAGTGGTCTTCCTGAGAGTCGATTCTAGATGATCTTTCTCTCTGCACACTTCTAGGTAACATTCCTGCACAGCAGTCATCTCCTTATTCACCTTATCCAACTCAGACCTTGGATACACAAAACCAGCAACTAAATGATTTAACCACAAAAAAATACAGGAGCTGCGTAACAAACGATTTTCCTCTAAATTATGGAAGAGGGGAATGTAGTCTCTACAGCTTAAAAGGCAGCTAAACTCTTTATTCTCACCTCAGTTGCAAATGAGTTCTCTCATAAGCCTCAAAGAGCTGCTGCTTCTCCAAAGCATGCTTTGCTAATAGGCTTTCACGTATTTGAGTTTTCATGGCTTCGTGGTGCTGCTGGTAAGTCCTCTCACACCTGGAAACAGAGCGGAATCAAAGGCAATGCCCAGTCTCACTACAAACACCAAAATGAATTGGCTTCCTTCCTTCCTCCTCACCTCATCCCTCTAATGCAAATTATAATTGAGGTCAGATTACTTTTCCCCAACCGAAAGTGGTAATAATTAATTAATAACCAACAATCTTATGAGAATCTTCAAAATTTTCTTTCTTCAAATGTTTCTAGAGAACAATTAGAAACTTGGATGTGAGAATGCCCCAGTCCTTCAAACAGAGATAGTAATCTACGTTGAGGACTTCTGTTTATAATAAATTAATGACAGTAATTGAGGGTGTGGTTCCAAAATTTATATTAAACATAAATTCTAGCAGTCCCCAACTCACAAGTAAGTTATGTTCCAGAAGTCTGTTTCCAAGTTTATGATTTGGTATTTGGAAGACATATTCCCTCTCACAGACTTTTTTCTTTATAAAGAATAGTTTCCCAGACGAGTCTTTAAAAAAAATATTAAGCTATAATATTTCAGTGAACTACAGTTTCAATGATACTATAGAACCCAACCCACTACATAACACTGTTTCTATGGAAAATGTGTTCCAAATTCTAATTTGAGAAGCCAGGGACTCATCTCTGCCAATCCAAGATCTCAACAGGGTAGAATTCACTCAATCATTTTGAATCTTTTTGTCACAAGGAAGGGCAGGGACTTAGAGGGGAAAGGTACCCAGGAGACAGTCGTCAGGCATCTATATAGACCTTACCTATCCACAGCTTCTCGTTTATCATGGTCAAAATCTTGTACCATTTGTCTCATTTGATTACATAAGTCTTGATTTGTATTTCTCAGTTTTTCTTCAGTTTCTTTAAGTTCCTAGACACAAAAGAATATACTTAGTACTTAGAGAAAATAAACATCATTTTCACTGATTAGTTTTATCTCATTTTTAAATATTTTCTGTGCTTTCTCTCTCCTCTATAACAATATTTGACATTATTTTTACAATTCTGCAAAAGAAAAAGTCTCTTCGCGCTTTGATAAGAACATAGATTCATTTATTAGACAAGTAGCTTTCTGACAGGACTAAATGTTTAAATTTTGTATTGACTTTGAAATACATAAAATGAAAATATTTAACCAGAGAAGTATTGGCTAGCTAATGCCTTAAAATAAGTCTCAGAGCTCAATAATCTTCAGCAACCATCTAAATAAGCAAAGTTTTACTTCTGGGTCAAGAGCTGGCTAAGGAGGAAAGAATACCTCTGTCAGCCATGCTACCAGAGAGACAGAGAACTGGAACTACACTAACTTACCTTCCCATGAAACTACTAACCAATAGTTCACTAGCAAAGGGAAATTACTGGAACTCAGAATCACCTACTAATATACTTGTCTACTAACTCACATTGCCTCTTTATTTGCAAAAACTCTATTACATCTTCTGTATTTAATGAGGAAATAAAAATTCTTATAAAATATAAAAAATATTCTTAATCACCTGATTTTGTTGTTGTAAAACTTGAATTTCATTTTTAAGCAGCAGAATATCATCTCTGACAATATCAGAAGTAGAAGACTCAAGCCACAATTGATTCTTTGGTTTTTCTGAGGTATCTGTTTTAGTCTGAATGTTAAAAAGTCAAACGTTTTTCAAGTTTTAAAAAATTCTAAGTTTCACTTTGAAATAATTCCATACTTTAAAAAAATTGCAAACAGTACAAATAATCTCCATATAGCTTTCACTCATCTTCCCCCAATATAACTACAGCACAATGATCAAAACTAGTAAATTAACTATCAGGTAATCCACAGACCTTATACAAACGTTTCCAATTTTCCCCAAATGTCTGTTTTCTGGTCCAAGATCAAATCCATGATTCTGAGTGGCATTCAGTTGTCATGTTTAATTAGTGTCCTCCAATCTAGGACAGCTCTTCAGTCTTTCAAACCCATGACGTTTTCTAAGAATACTAACCCATTATTTTGTAGGATGTTCCTCAATTTGGAGTTTTTAGGTTTATTAAAATCAGGTTATGCATCTTTGGCAAGCATGTCAAGAACTGGTATGTGCTCTTTGCAGGAGACACATGATATCACTATGTCTCACCACTGGTAATAATCAATTGAAGGTGGGATCTATCATCTCCATTGTAAACTTACTATTTTTTGTTTTATAATAAATGATAAGTATCTTATAGGATACTTTGAGACAATGCAAATATCCTATTTCTCATCATATGTTCTCCTACTAAGATCAAGCATTTATCCTATCTCTGTATGTATTCATTTATGTCATCATTCACTCATGGACATACATTTTATTCAATAAACACAATTTTTAAGACTCAAGATAGACTTTGGCAAATTGCTTTCCAGAAATGCCATACAAACATATACTGCCAGGTAGTACATGGGTCTGCCCATCTCTCTTTGCCTCCAGTGGCAGTGATTATCTCTAAATAATTATCTTTGATGGGAAAAGAATATCTAACAATTGCTTTCATTTGTATTTCTTGTGTCATCACCAAAGTGGAACTTCTTATATACCTTAATTGTTCATTTGTTTTTCCATCTTCCCAGATTTATCTGTTTATATAATTTTGCATGTTTTCCTCTTAGTGAGTGTTTTCCTTACCTACATTTCTTTTTATTCATTGATGGGGGTTACAAAGATTTTAAAAATATATCTACTCCATTCCACTTATTGTGTCCCTGGACTCGGAGCTGGGAGGTGGAGGTGGGCAGATCACTTGAGCCGAGGGCTGAAGTAACTCTGAGAAAAATCAGAGTTTAGATGGAGACTACCAAGAATTCACTATGGCAATAGAGCAGCTGGACAAAAAGAATACTCAAAGATGAGAGAGTTATTCCTTCGATCTATTATTGATCAACCAGACTACAGTTGGAAATGGAAAGGCTAAAAATCAGCACAATGCATGACCACTATCAACTGCTACACATGATAAAGTGTATCTGTATAGCAAATGCCATTAGCAACTTTAATACAGAACAAAGAAAGCACCAAGACACCTGAGCTAAGGTTCAGACTCAAAATCAGGTTTCTAGTATCCTAAATCTTAGAGCACTCCCACCAAAATGCTTAAACTAATAAACTCTAATGTCTTAATACAAATTGAGAAACAAGCTTTCATCCCCATCCTTTTAAAGAAATGTAGGGCAACAATGAAAACAGCTTGATTTAAAGATGTTAAATATGCAGGGGGCAAGGCCGGGGGGAGTCTTTCTCATTTGTTGTTAATATTAAAACCTATGTTTTAGTCATCAAATACAGTTACTCAGAAGAAGGAATCAGGCTGGAAAAGATTTTGATAGCAAAAACACTGTTATTTCCAAAACATAAATTAGCCACAATTAAAATTCCACAATAATTAGCACAGAACATTATACATACTTTAGCAGAACTGTTTTAATGAACACAACTCCTAGTTTAAAAGAACAGGAGATAAAACAGTACTAAAGAAGGTGTAAACAATTATCTCCACCCAGGAGGAAAAGGAGTACACAACCTACATTCCTTTTCCCTCTTCTTTTCCTTCTCTTAGTTATTAGGTGTTTTATATATTATTTTCTATTGGGAGTATAGATGGCTGATGATTTGTGAAATATGGAAGGGTGGGCCGGGCGCGGTGGCTCACGCCTGTAATCCCAGCACTTTGGGAGGCCGAGGCGGGCGGATCACAAGGTCAGGGGATGGAGACCACGGTGAAACCCCGTCTCTACTAAAAATACAAAAAATTAGCCGGGCGCGGTTGTGGGCGCCTGTAGTCCCAGCTACTCGGGAGGCTGAGGCAGGAGAATGGCGTGAACCCGGGAGGCGGAGCTTGCAGTGAGCCGAGATCGCGCCACTGCACTCCAGCCTGGGCGACAGAGCGAGACTCCGTCTCAAAAAAAAAAAAAAAAAAAAAAAAAAAAAAGAAATATGGAAGGGTAAAAAAAGGATCTATAAAGGAGAGCAGCCCTGAAGATCTCTGTGATAGCATGATATTGCAGAAATATCTTTGACTTACTTATTAGTCATGTGTTTAGTTTCAATTTGTCTGAAATTGGCTCTGTAAACTCAAAAGTGTCACAAAGTGCACCAGCTTCATTTTCCTAACTTAAGAATACAGACGTGGATTTCAATGACTGACATAACCAGATTTTGCGCCTTTCCCATCTGTACCACTACCACTATATAATATCTGTACCACCATCACTATATAATTAATGTCCTCATATAGAATGACTTTTGTTATAAGAACATGGGCCAGGAAAATCTCATAGAAAATACTAAAGGATTTCTATGGAGGATTTATTTTAACTAGATTTTAGAGCACTGTTGATAAAAGCCAATCTTAAAGAAATGCAGATTCCTTGCTACAGAGAATACTTCCTTGTATTTATGGTAAAGGAATTTTACCTAATCGGTATCTCATTTACTAGGTGCTAAGAGTAACCAGAAAAAACATACAGGTGCTTTTCAACTTACAATGGGTTTATCACCTAATAAGCCCATTGTAAGTTGAAAATATCATTAAGTCAAAAATGCATTTAATGCATCTAATCTATTAAAATCATAGCTTAGTCTGTCCTACCTTAAATGCCCTCAGAACACTTACAATAGCCTACAGTTGGGCAAAGTCATCTAACACAAAGCTTTCTTTTATAATAAACTGTTGAATATCTCATGAAATTTACTGAACACTGTACTGAAAGTGAAAAACAGAATTGTTTTACAGGTACTTGAAGCATGGTTCTACTGAATGCATATAACTTTTCCACCACTGTAAAGTCTAAAAATTGTAAGTCAAACATCCTAAGTCGGGGACTCTCAGCATCCCTTTAAAAATGGTATTTCCTTCTTTAAATTTTACTTCTAAAAATGTCAAATAAACCCCTGAAAGCCAAAGATTTATTAATTTAAAAAAGCGTAAAAGGGCTGGATGTGGTGGTTCACACCTGTAATCCAAAACCTTGAGAGGTTGAGGTGGGAGGATTGCTTGAGCCCAGGAGTTTGAGACCAGTCTGGGCAACACTGTGGGGACTTGTCTCTACAAAAAATATAAAAATTAGCCAGACATAGTGGCATGTGCCTGTGGTCCCAGCTACTCAGGTGGCTGAGGTGGGAGCATCGCTTTAGCCTGGGAGGTTGAAGCTACAGGGAGCCATGTTTCCACCACTGCCCTCCAGCCTGGGAGACAGAGTGAGGCCCTATCTCAAAAAAAAAAAAAAAAAGTGTAAAAGTTTTCTTTATTGAGCCTTTTAAAAATGGTTTTTTAACTCGATAGGCTTTACAGACCTCAACCTCAATGCTTTTTTCATCCCTCTTCACTTGGTGGAGATCTTCGATTTTCTTATGACAGTCTTTGAGGTCATTTTGTAACTGAGACACCAGACGACGCTTCATTGAGTTGCTACCCAGCAAACGCTGCACTTCTGCCTTTAACTTCAGAATGAACTCATCTTTTGAAAGCTCTTCATTTGGGTCTTCTTGTTGTACAATGCTAATGGAGAAATTGTGATTTTTAAGATTAAATCAAGTAATAAATCAGATATGGTTATTCCTCAAAAGCACTGACCACAGTGGTGAACATGTTTTGTCACCTACACAAATACATACTAGTATTTCAAAACAACTTTATATGTTGTCATACACAAGGATTATCACCTTTGCCATATCTCTATATACAGAAATACGTTTATTCACAGGAAGAGCCTTCTCAAGCTTAGTACTGCCGCTCACTGTAAGTAGCTTAGAAATGTGAACTTTAACATAATTTACATTTGTGTTATTGGAAAATTGCACACTGTATATACACGCCCTTTATGACTCTAACAGAAACAACATAAATATTAAGGAAGAAAAGAATACTAAACACTAGCCATCCTAACCAACAATTTCTGTTATTTTTTTCAACTCACTAAAACACAAGTCTGGGTGAATATCTGAGTAACTAGAAAAACACACAAATAAAACAATGCTAATTTAAATCCAATTTTAGTTTCAATAAATTTAAAGATTGGAAGATTATCTGCTTCCTTGTCGTAATGAATTAACAAGACTAACTTTATCATCCTCCTTAAAAAACTAGCAAACCAAATAAAGCAAATAAAATAATAGTTTTCAATCACTAGACAACAGGCAGCAGAGGCCAGTGATTCCTGAGAAAAGGAAAACAAACAAGGTGAGCTCTAAGATTACCCCAGCTTTCTGCCTGGAGAGTGCCCAGACCATAGCACAGGGAGATGAAACCCAAACAGAGCCCGGTAATCTCACTGAGTTTCAGAGAAAGAATTCAGAGTTTGGGGAGGCCAGAGTGGCTAGAATATGAAGGGGAGAAATACTGGGGAAAAAGAAGCTGCACAGAGAAAGCGCTCTGGAGATCTGTGTGTATACGTGTGGCTAGGGAAAAAAACACAGGAAATGAATAAGGCTGGGAATATGCTGTGTTTCAATGAGCCATAATGCAAAGACTTACTTATTTAAAGGGCATCAAATAATACCTTAGTAGTGGGGCTAAATTAGCCCTAGATTAAAGCCTGTTCTAAACCTGATCTATTAAAGTCTATAAAGAAAGCCTCAAAAGGATCAAACTGATTCCAAGTAACTTGTGTGTCACAGAAAAAGTACAACAGTATTTTTAAAAATATAGTAATATCTGGCATCCAAAACAAAATTCAAAATGTCTAGCATTCAATCAAAATTTATCAGGCATACAAAGAAGTAGGAAAAAAATATGAACTATACCAGGAGAAAAACCAATCAATAGAAACTAACCCGTCAATGATACAGACAATAGAATTAATATATTTCATATGTTCTAGAAGGTTAAGGAAGATATGAACATGTGGAGGAAACTGGAAGATATAGAAAGACCCAAATTAAACTTATAGAAAAAATTGTAATATCTGAAAAGTAAAATATACTGAATGGGATTAATAGCATATTTAAAACTGCAGAAGAAAAGATCAGTGAACATATAGATATAGCAAGAATACTATAAAATTAAAAACAAAGAGAAAAAAGACTAAAACAGAAATACACAGAACATATTACATTTTCCAACATGTGTAACTGAAGTCCCAGAAGAGAAGCGGGATAGAAAACATATTTGAAAAGTAATGGCCAAATTTTTCCTAATTTGATGAAAACGAAAACCCCACAAAACCCAGAAGTTTGGTGAATCTCAAGCAGAAGAAACACAAAGAAAACCAGCATACATCACAGCAATGTCAGATTGCTGAAACCCAGTGATAAGAGAGTGGAGGAAGACTCCCAAAGAGAAGAGAACCAGAGAAAGGAATCCTGAATTCTGTGTATAAATTTGTACAAGCCTCAGTCTAAGCCCTGAACTATGCATGTACAGAACAACTCTCAAACCAGCATATCAAAGATTTTAAAAACTTAACTGAAATTTAAACCACACATTCAAGTCTCACAATGACTAACCCCTGAGGGATGCATACACAGGTTGGATTCAAAGCAATGTGGCAAAGGCTTGGAGAACCGAACTGAGATTTAAAACACCCATACAAATTCACAATGTCTAGTATACAATCTAAAATTACTTGACATGCAACTAACCAGAAAAATGTGGCCACTTCTTAAAAGACAATCAACAAATGATCCAAATGCTGAAACTACCACTAAAAGAGTTTGAAAAGTTTAAAGTAGCTATTATATCTCTGCTTTATGAAGTAAAGAAAAAGATACCTGAAGTGAATGAAAAAATAGGAATTCTTAACAGAGAAAGAAAAGTGATACAAGAACAAAATAGAAATGTTATTAAGTAAACAAAAGTTAAAAAAAAAACACAAAACTTTCACTAGATAGGCTCAATAGAGTATACATGACAAGAAAAAAAGGAGAGAACATGAAAATAGTCCAGTAGCAATTATCCAAAATAAAAAGGAAAAACTATAGAAGAAAATGAACATAGCCTCAAGAAACTGTAGTATAATACCAAAAAAATCTAACATACATGTAACTGGAGACCCAAAAGGAGAGAACAAAGACACAGGGACAGAAAAGGTATTTAAGGAAATTAATGGCTGACATTTTCACAAATTTGGTAAAAGATGTAATAAATTTACATATTCAAGAAGCTCAGAGAACCCAAAATGAGATAAACTAAAAGAAAAACACACCTAAACATATCATAATCAAAGTACCAAAAACTAAATATGAAGAAAAAAATTCTTAAAGCAGCAAGAGAAAAAACTATACATTACTGACAGAAACAATAATTCAAATAACAATGAATTTCTTCACAGAAACCATTGAGTCCAGAGAGAGTGGACCAACGTAGCTTTAATGTGCTGAAATAGAAGAACAATTGGTCAGGAATTGTATAATAAACAAATATAAGGATATTTTCATAAAAGGAAACAGACTCTGTCAAGCAGCGGACATGCTTGAGAAGAAATGGTAAAGAAAATTCATAGAAGATAATATTATACGATTCTGTTTATATGCAATGCACAGAGCAGCCAAATCCAGAGAGACAGGAAGTAGATTAGTAGATTAGTTGTCTGGAGCTGTGGAGGCAGGTAATGGGAATGACTAGTAATAGGCATGGAGTTTCTTTGAGGGCATGTTGAAATGCTGTAAAATTAGGTGTGGTGATGACTGCACAGTTCTGTCAATATACTGAAAACCACTGAGCTGTATTCTTTAAGTGAGTGGCTCTTATGGTGTGTGAAATAATATCTCAATAAAACAGTAAAAAAAAAAAGAAAGAAAGAAAACCCGAACACCTAATGTATGAGTTTCCTTTATATGAAGGCAAATCTAAAAATCTGTAGTGCTTAGGTGTGAATAACTGGGCATGAAAAAGCTAAGGGAAAAAAAACAGAAAATGATTGCCCTAATAGATGAGACAGTAGTTAGCCTCAAGGTTACAATAGGAAAGAATATGGGCAGCTCGTGGCAATTTGACTTCTTGACCAGGGTGGTGGTCCCACGAATATTCACTTTCAAATAATTGATTAAGCTGTATATTTATGTTCCATGTTCTTTATGTGTATATTTCACAATTTGAAAGATTTAAAAAGCAGAATAAAACTATAGAAAGTACTAGAGAAATACCTTATTTTTAAATATCAAGAAACCATAAATGAAAACAGTGACAAATCTAACTATATAAAAATTATAAACAGGAAAAGTGATAACTCTCAATACTGGCTAGGTTACCAAAAAATAGGGACAGCCTCAGGACATGGGTAATAATGTAAACTTTAGGGTTGTTTAGTAATATGCATCAAAAAACTCAAATAAGTGTACACCATTTAGCAAGAAAATTATTCTACTTCTTTAGGAAATAAAGATGTGAATAAAGACTTGACTACGAGGATGCTTATAACAATGATACTGCATTATTTATAATAAAACTTTTAAACAGTGTTTTAGTAACTAAACTGATTCATTCATCTATATATTCACTAAAAGTAATATATAAAAATATTCACTGACATTCAAAGATTTCAGAATATACTAGTAAAATAGCATTATAAAGAAATATTATCAATATTATCTTTTTTTTTTTTTTTTTTTTTTTTTTTTGAGATGGAGTCTCGCTCTGTGGCCCAAGCTGGAGTGCAGTGGCCGGATCTCAGCTCACTGCAAGCTCCGCCTCCCGGGTTCACGCCATTCTCCGGCCTCAGCCTCCCGAGTAGCTGGGACTATTTTATCTTTTAGAAACAAACAAAACAGATGATGTGCAAGTTTTATACTGAAATATTATAGCAGTTTCTTCATGGGAAGTAGGTGAGATTATTGGTGATTAGAAATTTTGATTAAAAAATCAAATTTTCTTCTTTTTTAGTCTGTATTTTCTAATTTTTTCATAATGGAGAATTAAATTACTTTTGAAAATAAATAAACAGTTGACAGTATCTGCCCTTAAGATGATGTGATGAAAGTCTCAGTGGTCTTCCTCCACAAAACCCATGAGAAAAACATAATCATAAGAAAAATGTCATATTCCAATAGAGAGCCTTCCTACAAAATACTTGACTAGTATCCCTCAAGACTGTCAAGGTCATCAAAAACAGGTAAAGTCAAGAGAAATCTAAGGAAACACGACCCCTAAACGTAAAGGGGTAGCCTGGATGGGATCCCAAAACCGAAAAAGCATGTTAAATAAAAACTAAGGGCATTAGTAAATAAACCCTGGGTGTTAATTAATAATAATATACCAATATTGGCTCATTAATTCTAACAAATGTACCATACTAACGTAAGGTATTAGTAGGGAAAAACGGATGCAGCATATCATATATAGGAACTCTGCATAAATTTTTCTGTAAATTAAAACTGTTCCAAAAATATTTTTAAAAGCCTTTATTAGAAACAAAAATAATAGTACCTGAGTTAAAATGTTTACTGTTCTTCAGTTTTGGATGATTCCAAATAAAATCTTAGAATACTGTGTGTGTGTGTCTGTGTGTGTTGAGAGAGAGAGAAAATGAATAAACTATTAGGTAGGCTTTTTAATGTTATAAAAGGAGCTTTTGCAATGCATTCTGCAACTTTTGTATATGTAATATATATATATTGTGTAAGTAGTCTGTCTGTATACAGATCTCATTTAAACCACTTCTATTTCCATTGAAGTAGAAAATATAAATTATAAGAAATATAAACTATTTTACAATATAACTTCCTGTGCTATAAGACATGGTGAAGTAACCTTAAGCAGAATTATTATTTTGCTCGGTTAACAAATTATGCATCCCCAATTTCTTTTCTTACGGAATGCCGACCACTGAAATAGCACATCCTGTACTCCTAGAGGGAGCCAAGTCAGAGAGAGAGAGAAAGCGCTTGCTAAAATAATTTTCTCTTCTTTCCTCAAAGGGGAAAAAAATCAGTGGTGGTGACCAATCTTGAAAAAGGCTCACTACTGAGCCCTATGGAAGTCAGTTCTCCTAAATCCAAATAAACTGTAGTCCCTTATGAAGCCTGCTGAGAAGACCAAAGGGAAAAGGCATTCCACTTGTTAAATGTTTATTATTTGAGCTTAGCAGCCAACTATAATAAGGGAGAGAGGAAGCTGTCTGCAAGCTGCATGCAGCTTTAGCTACTCAAATTCCATGAATGTAAAATAGAACATTGAGGCTAAACCCTTAAAATTTACTAGGCAGTAGCTTGAGGGAGGAGGTAGTTGGTAATAAAAGCTTGTAGCCACCAATATTTGGGTCAGTGATTTGAAAGCAGCCCAAGTCAACTAAAATTCCCAACACAGGAAAATTATTGCTTCCTCTTATTCTACGAATCACAGTAGACCAGGGGAAAGGGACAAATATCTTCTCTCCTTTATCTCCTTTCAATTTGATCTGAGTATAATTGCTTTTAGTTTTCCACGAAGCTAAAATATCACCTATTAGACTGCTGGCGGGTGGAATGACTACAAAACGTTTCTTCGCTTATCTTGTGCTTCACTGGATGTCTTTTTGCCAAGCCTCAGTGACTAATCACACTGTGCTTTATTCTTCACTTTCCCACTGAATGCGTCCACCATTCCTTTTACTATAATAATGATGTGGTCTCTCAGGTTTATTATCTATAGGAATGTGCTTTAAGAAGAGTACAGGAGGCCGGGCACAGTGGCTGAAGCCTGTAATCCCAGCACTTTGGGAGGCCGAGGTGGGAGGATCACCTGAGGTCAGGAGTTCAAGACCAGCCTGATCAACATGGAGAAACCTCGTCTCTACTAAAAATACAAAATTAGCTGGGCATGGTGGCGCACGCCTGTATTCCCAGCTACTCAGGAGGCTGAGGCAAGAGAATTGCTTAAACCTGAGAGGTGGAGGTTGTGGTGAGCCAAGATCACGCTATTGCACTCCAGCCTGGGCAACAAGAGCGAAACTCTGTCTCAAAAAAAAAAGAAAAAAAAAAAAAGATGAGTACAGGATTTTGGCTATGAGCACTAAGTAAATAGAAAGTGTAAAGGTAGCAGAATATATTTTAATAGACATTATGAAGAAGTAACTATTTGAAAAGATAAATATACATAATGTATTATTTATTCAATTCCCAAATTATAGCAGAAACTAAAAGTAATCACAAATTGGAGAAAAATCTTTTTTGGCATGAACTACATCTTTAATCCTCAAAAATAAAAGACATGAAGAAAGGAGTTTAAGGCAAAAAGGTTTAACTGACGTGTAAATATGAACAGACAGATAACTGAACCTTTCTCAGGAGTTTGGGTTCAAGTACTGGTTCTGCTACTAATTGTCAGCCTTACTGAGCAAAGGAGTTCACTCTGGTTTTTCCAACTCTCACATAATAATATTGGATTTGATATTTTTCACGAGGTTGAGGATTAAGAACATTTTACAAAGTATGTGTTGAATTAATATAAAATTCATGTGACTTAATATAAAATCTGATTAGTGCTGTTTTAATCAACCATCTACTGAGTAACAATAGTAACAGCCATCATTTATCAACTGCCTAATATATGTTAGAATATGTTACATGAGGCCTTTTATATTCATTATTTTAATCCTCAGTTTAACCTCCTAGGGATATTAAGCTTAATAAGAAAACAGGCTCAGAAAAGCTAAGAAATTTGTCCAAGCTCACAAAGCTAGTAATAAAATGGCAAAACTATTATTCAAAACAATCTGGATCTAAAGCCCATGCTCTTTCCACAAGCCCCTTAGAATTAATCTGGCATTAGCAGGAAATGAGGCATTCACAGTAGTGAATTTTCCAGGTGACTATATTAAAATTTTATATAAATCTGTCTAAAAAAGATATAATGCACTTCGTTTATTGCTTTAATTTACTGACCAAAGTTGAAGTCTTTCTTTGACAACTTGGGATCATAACTGTGGACATTCTGATGTGGATCAAACATAGGTAAATGTGTAGAGCTATTTGCTGTGATACTCAGCAACTCCAGCCTGTTGGGTTTCCATAGTTTTCTCCCTGCTAAGGTTGAGCTGCTGGCTGAAGGACTGTCTTTCCCAACCCTTGCCCTAGCCCTCTGCAGTAAGTTAGGAAATCAGACAATTCATGGGGTACAAATAAATCTAAGTCAATATGGTCCTGGGATAAGAACTTGAAGGTGGCTCCTACTAAATACATCATATAATCCAGTTCTGATATTTTCTTTCTTTCTTTCTTTTTTTTTGTTTGAGACTGAGTCTCACTCTGTCTCCCAGGCTGGAGTGCAGTGACGCGATCTCAGCTCACTGCAAGCTTCACCTTCCAGATTCACGCCATTCTCCTGTCTCAGTCTCTCGAGTAGCTGGGACTACAGGCGCCCGTCGCCACGCCCGGCTAATTTTTTGTATTTTTAGTAGAGAAGGGGTTTCACCGTGCTAACCAGGATGGTCTCGATCTCCTGACCTCGTGATCTGCCCGCCTCGGCCTCCCAAAGTGCTGGGATTATAGGCGTGAGCCACCGCGCCCGGCCCAATTGTGATATTTTCTTCTTTGCTTCCTTCTGGATAGTAGCGCTGTGATTTGTAGGGATGACAGTCCCTGAAGACAGACCTCTAGATAAATGCAGCCTTACAATAAACTCAAATAATATCTTCTTTCACAGTATCACCTGATCACTTTATATTTCAACTTACTGAATCTCGTCTTACTGTTCTTAAAATGGAATCACAGTCTCAAAATATGTAACTTCTAAAACCTGTCGTATTGCAAACTTTTCAGGACATTTATATATTTGTATTTAGTTGTGTAATACCTGAAATACAATATGTATTAAACACTCTCAGGAAACTGTAATTCAATAACGATGGCAAACTCTGTCTTAAACTATAAACAAAAGGGTGGCGGTAAGGGCTAAACGCATCCAAAAATCTTTCCTTAACCTAAATACAATCTCCTCCAAACACCGTATCTCTCTTCCCTACCCAAAACCAGTACAGGAAATGTGTAAACCCCACCTTTATACATCAAACATAACATTGAATGCATAGCACTTAGCTGTTTCCAAGAATGTTTCTTTCTCCCTGACCAGAAAACACGTAAGCTCCCTGTGGGAAGGACAGTTCCTATCTCATCTTTTGTACTCTATTCCGAGAGCCTTGAAAGCACCTTCCATGCAGCAAGTGCTTCTAGAGTCCTTTCACTGTTTAATTCTCCTTCTACCACCACCACTACTCCCTCCCCAGTCAGTCTCTGGCAGGAGTGATAAAATACTTCCTTCTATGAGATTGCTAAAATATCTGTATTAAGCAGTAGTATAAAAGAAACAATCTCCACTTTAAAAGTAAGGTTATAGTAAGGTTCCTAGGAAAAATTAATGTATATTTTTCATATATCTCTGATAAATGCAAGGTATCTGCATTCAATATACAGTGTTAACATATGAAAATAATACGCTTTCACCTTAAAACAGATAGCATGCATCATCAGTATTATTAATGTTGGTTCTTGTACAGTAAACTAAAATATTCTTTCCATACCTGTTAACTTTGGATTTTTTCCAGTTGACCTTTTTAATACCCAAATCCACATATGATTCAGTGAGTTCTATATTTAATTCTCCTTCTGAGTCACTTGGATGTATTCCTAGTTTTGCAGCAGATTCATAGAGAGAAATTTCATCTTTTAGTTCTGTTAATTCTTCCTACAACACAAAATTATTAAAAATAATTTTCATTATTTTCCTATATGAAGAAATCAGCATTCTATGTTTCAAAATTTGTTTTAATGATCAACAGAAGGCAAAAAAACTTCTTCAAATATATTATTAGTATACATTATACTTTATAAAGGCCAGCATATGTCAGGTTTTCAAGTAAAACCTAAATGAATGAGAAAACAAACCTAAGGATTTCCTCTCACACCTCTGTCTCTTAGATTTTGTCCTCTGTGGAAAGTGGTGTGTCCCTTGGACTGAAATGCTGATGGTGGCACTTTCTGGCTTACTATAGTACAGGACAAAGTACGCTGGTTTGCCAAGAACGTGTTGTACTATAGCCTGCCAGTGGTGAAAAGGCAAAATACCTCTTTCGGTGGAGGTAATAATGGAACTCTTCTCCCATATTTTCCTCCCCCTCCAGTGGAAAATTAAGTAGCACTGGAGGAGAACATGACAGAACTGCAGCAAAATTCAATATTCCTCACCTCCACAGATGAACTGATCTCTGGGATACACCCAAAGATGAAAGGACATGCCACTTGAAGGAGGTAGCAGGGAGACTGGCAGGAAGTGCAGGGCCTTGGCTCTGCAATTAGTCAGACTTAGGTTTGACTTGCCAACTGTGTGAAGGAGATGGTGAACAACTCCCATGGGCTGGTTTGAAGGTGGTCCAACCACCTCTATTATACAAAGAAACCCAAGATTCAAAAAGGTGATGTAACTACTGCCTAATTCAGATACCCACAGAGTCTCTTCCAAGTGGCAACACTCACTTGCAAAGCCTTGTTCATGTTTTCACTCATAGTATGTGCCTTCTGTGCTTGCTGCAGCTGGAATTGTAGCTGAGCCACCTCTTGTACTGACCCTGCAAAGGAAAGAACCGTAGGATACACTGAAAAAATGTAAGGGGACAAAGTACTTACGATCTACAGAAGACTTGAATCCACTGAGGCTACAGAAAGTAAAGTTCTGCTTTATTACTACTGTCTCTTTAGAATACATAGAGCCCATGGGACCCAGAAGGCACAGGTCTGGGCCAGACATTTCCCAGATTTAGTATGGCATCCTATATGACCTTTGGCAGTTAAAGGCATGGGCTACTATGACCTTTTTATGAATCAAATCAGCCTTATCTACAGACCTTAACATTCTAGAAGTCCTTTAATAGGAGGATAACACTCCAACTCATGGAAAGCCAAAGAAAAAATTCTTTGGAACCCATTTCTACCCTGCAATAAGAAAACTACATTGTGCTGCCTTTAACTTCTTTGTAAATGCTTTTCTATCCAGCATCCCCACCTCCACATGTAAATGAAGTATATTAGGTTTATAATTCTGAAACTTTAGAAACCTAATATTTTAAATGTACTGGGCAAGGTGGTGGGGGGACTGTTCCCAATTTAAAAGGGACATTATTAGGTTTCAAAAGAAAATGACCATCTGGGAAATGATTAAGTGAAGCAATGATGGCATAAAGAAAATAATATTTTCAAAGCATTTAACAGCCAGGAAAAAGGCTCACCAAGTAATGCCAAATGAAAACAAAGGCTATGAAACTAAACAGGGAGGGGCCCTTAATAAAGCATAATCCAAATTTTGCCCCCTTTCAAGACATATATACACATATATTTAGGCAGTCATTGACTTTAGTACTTTCAGCTTTTGAATAACCCACCCTTTCACATATTGTACCAACAGTCTAAATTACCTTTCATATGCCAAAGTGTGACTTTCATGTATCAGTTAATGAATAACTGTTGACCTGCTTTCACAATGTGAGCTACTTACCAGCAAACAGGGAAGTTTTGTCTATATAGCGGTGTTTGTACAAACATGTGATTTTATTGTTCTTTGCTCTAATATCATTTTATAAAAATTAATAAGAAATAAAACAACTGCTGAAACTAAAATGATAGGAAGCATATGTCTCAAACTTAATACCATAAAGACCATATTAGAAATCTGAAGCATGACAAAAATGTAACTCTCTGGCCTCAACTGACTAGGTAAGTCACTATTCCATCATGAGGGGAGAAATATGACAGAAGTTATACAAAGGATAGAACTATATGATCAAATATTGGGCCTAAAAAAAGCAAAATATAATGGGATTTTACAATCATTTTTAGTTTTCAGGAATAGAAATTACCTTATAACGTATTTTATTGTTCAATTTTTGCATGTTCAGCTTTAGTATGCTTTCAGAAATGCATTACATAAAGAAGCAGGGCATTGTCTATGTGTGTACATTCATTTCATTTGAAGGAAATACATTCAAACACTAACAATAATTATCTCAGTAGAATGATGGTTATTTTTATTTGGTACTTTATATTGGTCTCCAGGTTCCAAATTATTTAATAAAAACAAACTAAACCTTTATATATATTTTTTTTCTTTTCTTTTCTTTTTTTTAAGAAATTTATTGCTGATTGTGATTTCTGTCCCTTCTGGATTTTTACAATTCATGGATCCTACTATATTCTTTCTGCATATTGAACCAGCCTTCTGGGGAGACAGTGGCCCTACCAGACACCTACCGGACTGCAACAAGTGGGCACACTGCTTTTGACTCTCCTCTAGACTTCTCGTCAACCTATTAATGATCTCAGTCTTTTCTAACTTGATTGCTTCTTGATTCCTTTCCAGTTGTTTCACATGATCTTTCAAACGAGAGCAAATGTCTTCCTAAATAGAAAAAAAGTTCAGCAAGTCATTTTTGTAAAGAGTTTTAATAAAGAGTAAACTAAAAATTATGATACATAATTAGATTTGATGTCAAACACAAGATCATCACATGGGAGCATCACCTCTTTTACAAGGTAGAGGGCACAGAACTGGGAGTGAAGAGCTTGGGTGAAGCTTCAGCTCTTCAGTCTGTTTCTTCTTTTGTAATTATGCTAATAATAATTATGCTTCTTTTGTAATTATGCTAAAGTTTCCTTCGACTCTATATTCACAAGACAATGTTATTCAAAAATTAGATTTTATTCAAGCCAAAGAAAATGTATTACATTCCTATACATATTTTATACTGTCAGTATTAAGTGTATGTATATATATTTAGGCAGACTACTTTGAATCATGCAATTTGTATCCCAAAACTGTAAGGATACAGACAAACACATGAAAACTCACTGTATTCTAAGCAGCCAAAAGTTCATTCCATTAAGAGCAGCCAAAAATAATCTTTCCCTCTTCTGAAATTCTGTTAAACTTGATCTATTTCTCTCTTATCTTTCTCCACCTTTTAGACATCTTACTTCTCTTAACAGCCCCCTTGAAGGTGCTTCTGCAGTGCGTTAGACATATCAAGTGCTGTAACAAACACTTGAAAAATAAATGACAAAGAAAAATAGGGTAAATGTGTATATGTATGTGTATAACTATATGAGATTACATAAAATACAGAGTGTGTATGCAATATACTCAAGTTTCTTCCAAAAGAATATGTGTTTGGGTGTAATGAACCACGGGAGCCCCAAGTCCAGGTAGAATAAATACACTGTCGAAATTATCACCTTTCTTTCAAAAAAGGCTACAAAGGCTGAATTCCAGGCAAACGGCAGAGCATGGGAGAGGCAGAGGAGTGAATTAAGTTAATTAATTGAAATTACCCGAGAAAACCTAAAGAAAATAAAAAAGAAGAAGAATACTGAGAAAGGGCTTTGAAGTAGAGAAAAGGCCTTAGGCTTTTGCTGCCTGATCCATAGTATAACCTAAAGCCCAATAATACCTTAAGGATTCTAACACAAGGTACATCCCATACGAGCAGTAACAGAGAAGTACCTTGAAGCAAAGAGACTCCGAAGTCTCCCATTTTAGCTTAAAAATTCATGTGAATTTTGTAGTCTATTTCATAATGAAGCTGTGTTTGCTTTAAATTTTTTCTACTAAATTTTTGAGCAAAATGAAGCTTCTGGAAACTAGTCCATGTTTATTCAGCACTGCAAACCTCCTGGCACACTGCTGCTAATTCCAGGCCAGCTTGAGAAACCTGGTTCTAAAGCACCAAAGTAACGTGGCAAACACAATGAATGAGCTCATATTAATGACAGCATGACAGTAATGACAGCGAGAAGGGGTGGGGAGACTGCTAATATTTATATTCTGGGGAGGTCACAATAGTATTAACGAAGAACTGGGAACTACCAAACAAACTTAAAGAAAAGGTAGGTATAAAAAAAATTATAAAGAAAAGGCAGATTCTGCCAATAATTTGACTATATGTTACAACTAATTAAACTATGGTGTATCCTGTTGACAAGTTCAGGAAAACAGATCATACTCATAAAACTTTAAAGTTTTAATACCAAAAATCAAAAAAGGATGAGTAGTTCAACGCTGGCCATGATTAGCTTGAGTAGTTCAAGATTGATATGGGCAGACATTTTTCAAGACTGAGACAAGTGTAATGATAAAGAGATGACGGCTGAACTCCAGCCTGGGCAACAGAGGGAGCCTCCATCTCAAAAAAAAAAAAAAAAAAAAAAAAAAAAAAAAGAGAGATGATAGAGATGACAGCTGAATCTGTGGGAGGGAAAAGAACTGGACAGGGTTCTAGCGCACAGGAAAATGAGGACTGGACCACACACAGAGATGCCTGTGGGAGTCTCTAAGCCAACAGAAAGCGTTCAAAGTGGAGCCTTTAAATATAACATTAAAGAAAAGGTAGAAGGTCATGACATAGAAACCGAAGTCCATGACTTCACCAAAAGCTGAAGATTTCAAGGAGACGGAAGGAAAAAAGTAATATACCAACAAGGAGATAATCAGAGATCTTAACATGACACTTCTATGAATGGCAGGAGGTAAAAGTCAGTTTGATGGAGAGAGCCCAGGAGATAGTTTACTAGGAGAGAATTATGACATTGGAGGAACACTGTGAGCTCCAAGAAGCCATTTCTTTCACCTTTTCTGTCTCACTAAAAAAATTCAAGGGAAAATCAGCCAAAAAAAAAAAAAAAAAAGAACTATTATAATATGTTGTGAGTGCATACAATCTTTTCTACCCAGAAAAGCTGGTGTCTTAAGAAAAACTCTAATAATTTTATGATCCATAAATTTCTCAAAATATACTAGTTACAGACTTTTTTTTAAATTTTAGATTCAGGGGATATGTGTACAGGTGTGTTACATGGGTATGTGGCATGATGCTGAGGTCTGGGCTTCTGTTAGGCACTTTGGAATCACCACTTTGCAAAGCAGCTATGCAATTATATGCAGAGCCTAACACCAGTGCCATGCTCTGTTAAAAATAAATAAATAAAACAAAGTAAAAGAACACAACAGTGAGAAAATACCTTAACGCCTTCAATTTATGGGTTGAGGAGTCTGAAGCCCACCCAGCACAGAATCAAGAATTTGTTCTGACTTTAGGGTAGAGTTCTTCTAGTGGGGGGGGAGGGGGGGCGTGCAGTGGACAACAGAGAATGCAGTGGGCACAGGAGTAGAAAACATTATAAATTCTTTCCAACCCATCCCTAATGAAACTGTGTTGAAGTCAACAGAGAATGGAGACGCTGAACCCAATAAGGAAAAGCCACCAGGATCCATTCTTCTCTAGTCATCCAAGAAGGGCTAGTGTCCAAGTCCAACTAACTTCAATGTTACCCTGTGTTTGGCCAAAATTAACTTTAAAATAAAATAAATAAAAATTTATGAAGCGACATCTCAAATTCTATTTGTTTAAATATTCTATAAAGTAGACTTTTCAATAATTTGGGATAGCCTTCTTCTTTTTTTTTTCCTGGAAACAGAGTCTCACTCTGTTACCCAGACTGGTGTGCGGTGGTGCAATCACAGCTCACTGCAGCCTCGACCTCCTGAGCTCAAGCAATCCTCCCACCTCAGCCTCCCAAGTAGCTGGGACTACAGGCACATGCCACCATGCCCAGCTAATTGTTTATTTTTTTTTGGTAGAGATAAGGTTTCATTATTTTGCCCAGGTTAGTCTCGAACTCATAGGCTCAAGTGATCCACCTGCCTCAGCCTCCCAAAGTGCTGGGATTATAGCCATGAGCCACCGTAACTGGCCTTCATCTTTCCCTACTCCTATATATCCTCCACATTGATCAAATTCACAATGTTTTTTCTATATAAAATAAATACATAATGAAATAGATACAATAAAAACTCATGTAAATACATGTAAAAATAAAATAAAATGATAAACAATTGTTGCCAGTAATGCACTCCTATATAATTCTACCTAAAAGCATGGAAAAATTAGAGGCAGCTATACAGGTCAGAAATAACCCAAATCAGCATGAATTTTAAGTGTGGTGAAATTTTCCATACCCTCAAATCAATTTTGAAATTATGTTAAGAAAAATGCATTCTGAAATGTTATTCACTCAAGTGATTACCTAGAGTTATGGAGCACAAGCAAACTCACCACCTGACTCACATTAGCTTTCAATATTTTATTCCCCCTTGAGTGAAAATAATAAAAATTCACTATGCAATATGCTCAAGATACACATCTCTTTAAGATTGAAATCTGATTAATCTCATCAGGCTGTCTTCTTTATTTCATAAATTATACTGTCTTCAAAATTTACTTTCCTCCCAAGAATCATTTCTCAACAGACTGTATTGACAGGTGAATTACCAAATGCTGGCAGACTCAAGTAAGACTTTCTACCGATTAAGCTTCCAAGGTAACCTCTCAGTTTCCAGCCAGCCGCTGGCAGACTCATTTGTTTTGGTCTGGATTTATTCTAGGACCATATAAACAATATGCACAAATACTCTACAAATAAAGGACAAGTAATGTGAAAGTTGAGAAAGTACTAATAATCATATAAGAAGAAGTAGGGTTTCCAAAAGTATATCTTTAGGATGTATCCTCAGATTAAAATATCACTGGTTTTTTTGTTTTTTTTTTTTTTTTTTTTGGTCAGATGGAGTCTCACTCTGTTGCCCAGGGTGGAGTGCAGTGGTGCAATCTCAGCTCACTGCAACCTCCACCTCCCGTTCAAACGATTCTCCTGCCTCAGCCTCCCAAGTAGCTGGGATTATAAGCGTGCACCATTGCACCTGGCTAATTCTTTTTTTTGTATTTTTAGTAGAGACAGGGTTTCACCATGTTGGCCAGGGTGGTCTTGAACTCCTGACCTCAGGTGATCCGTCCGCCTTGGCCTCCCAAAGTGCTGGGGTTACAGGCATGAGCCACTGTGCCCAGCCAATATCACTGGCTTTTAAGTTTCACTCACGTCCCACACAATCTAACATTTACTACAAACATTCAAGATTTCTATATGATGAACCATAAAATATCAGTTACAAAACTTAACCAGCTTTACTTGTTGATAACAGTTGCTCATTTGAAATCATCCCAACCTGTTCTTTAAGTGCGGTGACTGTGGCATCCAAATTCTTTTGTAAGGACAATACTTGCTCTTCGTACTTCTTTGTGAGGCCCATAACAATGCTCTCATGCTGTTCTCTAGCTCGTTGAAGTGATTCAGAATGATGAAGGTCCACCAGCTGCTGCTTCAAGCTTTCCAGAGCCATTTCAGTTGTTCTGGACTTCTTGATCATCTAGTAATACACCCAGGATATCCATGTTTAAAATATACACAGAGTATTTTAGCTCTGTGCTGTCAATAAACTTACTTTTACTATACACTAAAACTCAAGCATGTTTTAATGAGAGCAGAGAAGGGGTTTCCACTCATCATGGCTCAAGCTCATTAAAACGTCCCTAGCTGGGAACCTCCAGGCCCACAGTTGTTGGAAACAATGTTCCCTGAGAAAATACATTTGGTAGTCACCTGAGGGGAGTGAAAGAGAATTTTGCGCAGCATGGTGGATGTGGCTATCAGGCACGGAATCTGCGCTGCTGTGATGGCCCCAGTGCTGTTTGCATTGCTCTATGACCAAAGTGTGGGGTAACCCAATTGTTAGGTCATAGACAAATGACAACTGTTCCTTGAAAGACTGATGAAACTTGTCAATGGTCACTTTTTAAAAACAAAGTTTTCAAAGCTCTAACTGCACAGTTGGTATTGTAGGCAAAATCATAGCCCCCCGAAATGCCCATGTCCTAATCCCCAAAACCTGTGAATAAGTTATATTACATGACAAGGGAAAATTAAGATTGTACATGGAATTAATATTGCTAAAATAAGACTGCCTTAAAATAAGGTGAGTAGCCTAGATTATCCAGGTGGGCCCAGTGTAACCACAGGGTCCATAAATGAGGAAAACTAAGGCAGAAAAGTCAGAACCAGAAAGACTTATTAACCAGCCATTCATTGCTGGCTTCGAAGATGGAAATGGGCCACAAGCTAAGGAACACAGGTGGCCTCTAAAAGTTGGAAATAGCAAGAAAATGGATTCTCCCCTAAAGCCTCCGGAAAGCAATGCAACCTTGCCGACACCCTGATTTTAGCCTAGTGACATCCATGTCAGACTTCTGACCTCCAGAACTGTGAGATAAATTTGTGTTGTTTTAAACCACTGAATTTGTGGTCATGTTACAGCAGCAATAGGAAACTAATACACTTGGTGATTCTGCTGCTTACATAAAAAGATTACAAAGTTATAACCTTTCACTACATAAAAACAACTTAACTTTTGAATCTAGTAACTATTGGTTTTCAAAAAGTTAAAAATAATCTGTATTACATACAAAAATTAAAATTTCAAAAGAGAATTATTTTTCATTCTATTCCAGAGATTGCCTACTTATTCCATACTGCTTTCATTGCTAAGAGATCCATCCACTGAATGACATAGATAATTTGTGCCAGGCAGGGTTCTAAGCACTAAGCACATAATGACCACACAGAAAAGGTCTAAGCTCTTACTACTTTCTAGTGGGAAGATACAATAAATAACAAGTAAACAAATGAGACCATTTCAGATAGTTATAGAGTAATAGAATATGGTGTAATGAAGGTGAGTTGGAGGATGCAGCTATGGGCTACCTTACATATAAAGTGAATAAGAAGTCCTCTGAAAAGGTGACTGTTTTTAGCTAAGACCTGAAGGATGAGGAGGAGCCAGACATGAGACAACACTGTTTAAACTCTTTCATTAAACCATCCTCAGACTTAGCTACAAGTCTCAGGCAAAACCAAGCTCGTTATTTCCTAGTCATTTTCTTTTTTTTTTTTTTTTGAGATGAAGTCTCACTCTCGTCCCCCAGGCTGGAGTACAGTGGTGCGATCTCAGCTCACTGCAACCTCTGCCTCCCAGGTTCAAGCGATTCTCCTGTGTCAGCCTCCCGAGTAGCTGGGATTACAGGCGCCTGCCACCAATCCCGGCTAATTTTTGTATTTTTAGTAGAGACGGGGTTTCACCTTGTTGGCCAGGCTGGTCTCGAACTCCTGACCTCAGGTGATCCACCCACCTCGGCTTCCCAAAGTGCTGGGATTACAGGTGTGAGCCACGGCGCCCGGCCGTCACTTTCATTATTAACCCTGCCCTCTGCCAAAAAATGAATCAACCACCACCAGGCTTAGCTACCAATGACTTATGACTATTTCCAAAAATCAAATGGCTAGCTCATTAATCAAACAATGTGAATGTGTCACCACTTTAAACTCAAGTCTAAAGAACAGTTCTCCAAATGGAGAAGCAGCAGGAAAAATAAAAATAAAAATTTTAAAAAAGCTTCTCGGGATACCAATTCTGAAGGAAACTATTTCAGTCAGGAAATTTAAGTTCTAATGCTTTGTCAATAACTTCAAAGTTCTTCTAAATTTAGTCCTACCCTACAAAAAGTTTTGTTAAATAACTAAACTTTTAACTTTTTTACCATACATAAGTTAAAATACGTACCTGTTCTTCATTGACTTTTAATGCTTGTATTTGAGTCTCCAGTGCTTTTATTTGAGCTTCAAGCTGTATCTCTCTTTCTTTTCCATTCTGAAAGAGTTTCTGTGATTCTCGAAGGCTGAGAGTCAAACCATCCTTTTCATCTATGGTATTAAAAATGTTTATATAAATAATGTTACTGTAGAGGGACCCCAATGTTACAATCCCTATCAGATATCACATCTGTATCATATATAAATGTTGTTGAATTAAATTTAATTCAGAAAAATAAACTTTAGTTGATTTAGAGAAAACCAAATTATTTAATTTATTTATTTATTTATTTTGAGACAGGGTCTCGCTCCGTCACCCACGCTGGAGTGCAGTGGCACGATCGTGGCTCACTACAACCTCAGCCTTCCGAGTAGCTGGGATTACAGGCACCTGCCACCACTCCCAGATAATTTTTATATTTTTAGTAGAGATGGGCTTTCACTATGTTGGCCAGGCTGCTCTCGAACTCCTAACCTCAAGTGATCCACCCACCTCAGCCTCCCAAAGTGCTAGGATTACAGGCGTGAGCCACCTCACTCAGTCTCAAATAAAGAAATTATTTAAAATTAAAAATTTAAAAAAAAATCCTGACACCAAAAAATTTTTTTAGAGAAGCAGAACTACTTCCTTTAAAAATATTATTGTATTCCTTTTGGGGACAAACCCCTGCAGGACTAATTATCCTACACATACTTGCAATGAACTCTTTTTTTTTTTTTTTTTTTTTAACGGAGTCTCTTTTTTTTCTGTCTCCCAGGCTTGAGTGCAGTTGCGTGATCTCCACTCACTGCAAGCTCCGCCTCCTGGGTTCACGCCATTCTCCTGCCTCAGCCTCTGGAGTAGCTGGGACTACAGGCGCCCGCCACCACACCCAGCTAATTTTTTTGTATTTTTAGTAGAGACTGGGTTTCACTGCATTAGCCAGGATGATCTCGATCTCCTGACCTCATGATCTGCCCACCTCGGCCTCCCAAAGTGCTGGGATTACAGGCGTAAGCCACCGCGCCCGACCCATTTGCAATGAACTCTTTCATTCACCTAATGTTAAATTCTTCCCACGTACTTTGCTATAACAGCTCACAAGTTCTTCTCTCAAAATAAATGTTATGAGCATTACAGAAAGAGACATTTCACCATCGGTTAAATTTGAATGAGCTAGAGTTCAATCACATAATTATTCTACAAATGAAAGTTCAACATGGACCAAAACTAGAGAAAGCATAAGAAGTAAACAATTATAATTTGAATCTGTATTTACTCTATGTGTTTATCCCAGACATGGCACTTCACAATCACTAACTCTTATTTGGATTAAAACATTTACTTTAATTTGTAGCCTCAGAAAACGTTGCAGTGCAAACTAAACACAAATCACTTTGAAAGTTGGAATACTTCATCCAGAGTAATGACATAAGGAATCAACAACTTTTTAGGACAGAATGCCATCAGTACAGTTAAATAATGTTCAACGATTCTAAAAGCCTAAGTGAGAAAGGGAAAAAATGAGGACTCCAAAACAGTGTGTCTTTTTTTTTTTTTTTTTTTTTGAGAAAGAGTCTCACTCTGTCACCCAGGCTGAAATGCAGTGGCGCTTTCTCTGCTCACTGCAACCTCCACCTGCGGGTTCAGGCAATTCTCCTTCTCCTGCCTCAGTCTCCCAAGTAGCTGGGATTACAGATGCCTGCCATCACCTGGCTAATTTTTACATTTTTAGTAGACACAGGGTTTCACTACGTTGGCCAGGCTGGTTTTGAACTCTTGATCTCAAGTGATCCACCCACGGTGGCCCCTCCCAAAGTGCTGAGATTATGGGCATAAGCTACCACACCTGACCTCCAAAACAGTGTGTTCCAAAGAGAAGTAATCCAAGGCCAACACTCAGAAATCCTGGGTTTTGTTTTGCTATGCCTCACTCACTATGAGCCCTCTGACCAAGTGCTTTTATTCTCTAAGCTTCGTAGTTAATATGAGGTTACTGGAAACAAGATATCTAGCTCAGTGTACCCTGTAAATGACAGCATTCAGCATCTTACCTTTTATTATTACAAGCTGGTGATTCAGATATCGAATTTGGCATTCACTTTCATTTAACTTTTCAACTAAGTTCTCCAGTTGTCTCTCTTTTGCTTTGTTAAGAACCTGAAGTTGAATAATCTGCATATTTTCTGCAGAGTCTGGGAATTAAAGACAATTTATTAGATAAAAACATACCAAAATATAAATTTATAGTCATTTAAAGCAGTGTTTTTCAAACTGTGACTACAACTTTTCAGAGTATCATGAAATCAATTCAGTGAATTATGACTAGGATTAAAAAAAGAGAGATAAAATAGAATGTATCAGACTGTATCATGTAGTAAGAATCAGTCTTATTTTGTGAAACTTGTTTCATTTATACATACTTGTTCATATAGATATATGTTGTAGACCATATCACAATAAAAAAATATGGTTCTTACAGTGGGTCACTGCTAGAAAAGTTTGAAAGTCACTGGTTTAAGTTATAACCCTGAATCACTACCTACCATTTTAGCCAATTAAAAGTTAGTATATAACAACTGCAATGAAATAAAGTAATATGCTCTCAGAAAATTAAAAACAAGTACATCAGCTTCTATAAAATCATTCTTAAAGTAAATTTCTAGATAGCCTCAAAATATTTTATTTTAGGCAGGAGTGGGGAAAACATAATATTTATATTGATGCTGGCACATAACTGAATTAATTAGCTAGTGAATAGATTAATCAAGAATTTGGGTGGGGGCAGAAGGGTTGAAAAACTATCCATTGGGTACTATGTTCACTATTTGGGTAATGGGTTCACTAGAAGCCAAACCCCAGCATTATTTAATACACCCATGTAACAAACCTGCAAATGTACTCCTCAAATCCATAATTTAAAAAAAAAAAAAAGGATTTGAAGTCTTGTTTTAGAAACAACTAGTCATTTGGGGACCACTTTAAAAAGAGCCAGGAAAAAAATGAAAAAAAGGATTGGTGAGTATGCTTCAACTACATAATGATAAATGTTCTTCACTTCCTACTAGAACAATGTTTCTGTAAGCTTACAATCAGAAATAAATGCATTTACTGAGTTTTAACCACTTGCTAACTAAATAATTCCATCCTCTTTTTAAAAAGAGATCTGGTTAAATAAAATTAAAGACTGAAAAGTTTATACAAGTCAAACTCCTCATAGATCTTATAGTAGAGCTAGTCCCATCTCTCTCCGAACTTGTTTTTTTTAAACTACTGTTGCTAAGAAACTATAATCACTAAATTGGCACTACCATTATTTAATTAACTTCCAAATGTCAAATTTAGACAAATGTGTAACTAACTCAACTTGAAGAAGTGCAGACTGTTAAGAAAGGTGAGGAAAGGTTTTTATATGCAGAAAGACCAGGAGATACAAATACAACTTTTCAAGGGAACTGAAAGAGTAAACACTAAGGAGATGTCAGGCCACTGCTGTGAGGTTCATTTACTCAACCTAAAACCAGTTATATCATATACACTGTCCACTTCCTCATTCCACAAAAAACGGAAGAACATAGAGAGGCCATCCTCATATTTGCTGTTGACTCCTTTAGGGGAAAATGAATTGTGGTACCCTGCCATCCCAGTGTAAGATGGAAGCAACACTATGAAGTCACAACCCAAAAGTCCAGGTTTCTCTTTGGTATAGCCCAGGCAAGCCGGAATATCCAGTATGACTTTTCCCCTACTAATTAAAGGAAAACAAAAAAATAAAACAAAAACACTTGCTGTCACACTCTAGAATTACACTGGCTCTTCAATATGCACAATAATTAGAAGCTATTTAGTATGCCAGAGAGTATGACAAGAGTAATTCAGTACAGTCACTATACAGGTTTATATTTTGGGATTTTTGTGGTTTTTTTTGTTTTGTTTTGTTTTTTGTTTGTTTTTGTTTTTTTTTTTGAGACGGAGTCTCGCTCTGTTGCCCAGGCTGGAGTGCAGTGGCGCGATCTCGGCTCACTGCAAGCTCCGCCTCCCGGGTTCATGCCATTCTCCTGCCTCAGCCTCCCGAGTAGCTGGGACTACAGGCGCCCGCCACCTTGCCCGGCTAATTTTTTTGTATTTTTTTTTAGTAGAGACGGGGTTTCACCGTGTTAGCCAGGATGGTCTCGATCTCCTGACCTCGTGATCCACCCGTCTCGGCCTCCCAAAGTGCTGGGATTACAGGCTTGAGCCACTGCGCCCGGCCGGGATTTTTGTTTTTTGATACTAGCATTGCATCTCAAAATTCTCTAGCAGCTATAAGCACTTTTTTCATTCTCATATTTATATACATACTATACAAAAAAAAAATTTGGCAAATGTCACACGACTGAACCTGATATCTAAGTAATTCTGAATATAAAGTAATTTGTATCAGGGTTGACTAATTATTACACTAAAAACTAAAATCAAAACAAAAAAGTTGATGATAGTGCTGATGTATTAAATTGCACTTCTATATAGTCAAAAATCTGAGACTGAAAACTATGTTTCATTTTCCAAATTAGGCTTCAGTCAAAAAAATATATATAAAGTTCATAAAAAGTCTTTTTAAATTTTTTTTAAATTTCAAATGAGCCCCGGTCTCCTGTATGATAGGTGAGGATACTAACCACTATACAAATGAGGAGAAAAGACTTAAACTAGAATGACTGAAATATAAAGTTGAGAAAATGTCTTTTAACTTTTCCTAATGGAAAATTTCCAATATATAAGAAAGTAAAGAGAATAATATGATGAATCTAGGTAAACCCATTTCCCAGATTCAACAATTATGAACTCCTGGCCAATTCAGCTCCATCTATATTCCCACCCAACATTACCCCTCAATAGCATATTATTTTAAAGTAAATCCTAGACTTCATGTCAGTTTATTCATAAATATTCTTTAGTATATATCTCTAAAAATAAGTGCTCTTTGAAATATCAAGCACAATTCTATTGTCATACTCAAAAAATAATAATTCTTGAATGTGCTCATATATTCACTGTGTGTTCAAATTTCCCCAATTATGTGGTATTAAAAAATAAATATAAACTTGATACCTACTCTCATTAGCTCCTAAAAATTGTTGTTGCAGGCCTTCAAATGTGTCACTTCCTGTTATCGCCTGGGCTGGTGAGCCATTATTCTGGGCAGAAGACTGATAAGGTTTATATGTCACTTTATTATACGGTTCCAAACCTTGACAACTGGGACCCTGTGATGAACCAAATTGCTATTATAGATAACAAATGAAACTGACAAGATTTGGCCTTTTCTTCCAAAATTATCTGAATTAGACACCTAAATTTTATGTTACAGAACTTACTTTTGGTACAGTTACAAAGTTTTATACACACACACACACACACATATATATCTGCTCAAAAGTAGCACTTATTGTTATTTAACAATATTAATTAAAAGTCTGCAATACATAATTTATAGACAACTAACTTCTACTTTTGAGCACACAATGAAGGCAATTTTATGAATAAAACCCAAGAATTCTAATAAGACTATATACAAATATTTTATTACAAATGATTTAGATTATGCCAATATCTTGGGAACATAAGAATGCACATATTCAATAACATGAACATGGAATACGGTGCCTCATAACTAATAAATATTCGGTAACTCTTATGGGATGAGTAACACTCTACAGAGATAGAATTAAGAGAAAATAACCACTTAACAGCCCTAAAAAACCCATCCTGTCATTGCGTGACACAGACTAGCTGTTGAGGTATTTGCTGTCATCGAGAAATTCTAAGAAGCAACTAACTATATCCTGAGGTCTTACTTCATTAAACTCTCCCACAGGAAAAACAAGGTTTTTTGTTTTTTCCTTCACATTCATCCTGTCTGCTGTTATATCACCATACAAAACAGATACCAGCTTTGACGTGTTTAACCTAAAATTTGTTATGAGTGGTAAGCAAGAAAACTGAGGAAATTAAATGTCACCTACCCAGAATTACTGCTTTAAAAACTACAATAAGAGACCTGAACATAGCTTCTCACTAAAGCACAGTGCAGTGGTAGAAGCAGCAGTAAACGAGGACAGTTATTCTTTGGCAGACTTAACTTTTAATGTTTAATCAACTGTGTCCAAAGAGCCTCTATTTTAAACTTCCGACTTAAGATCATGATTGTATTAGACTGTAAACAGAAAATACCATGACTAATTCACCATAAACCTGCATAAGTGCCCTCTCAGAACTTTGTGTGGTTACATCACCTTACCATTGCACTCACATACATTTCCTGAACACATACAAACATCACGCAAATGTGTGTGCACACACACAAGTTCCTCAAAGTCAAGTTTTTACAATACCTGAAAATGGTTCCATTGAGGATCTGAAAATTTAATTACATTGGTTGGTTGGTTATTAAATTCCTGCTTCTGACCATTGGTATACGGCCTAAAGTTTTCAGGAAGGTGATATAAATCAGTCTGTTCACATTTACTTGGAGGACTATAACCACTTCCACCTTCATCTCCACCTTCTTCAGGATGGTACACAGGATGTCGGTCTTCAGTTTTACTTCTGTTTTCTTCCCAGACATTGCCACATTTTTCTCCAGCATATAAACTCTGAATTTCATTATAGTCCTATTAGATAACAAGAGTAAAACAAAAGCACGAAGATCCATTCCCACCCTCATCAACGTCACCATCACACCAGATACTTACATTTACACTTTGAGATTTGGGCAGCATTTGCTCATTCCAGCTCATCTCCAATTGCTCAGGATGATGTGGTCTTGAGAAAAAGGAATACTTTCGATTTAAAGCCTATCATTTATTTGTACATAGATAACACAAAGAACCCCAAGATTTTAACATTTTTCCCTCCAACCTTCACCCAAAATTTTAAGAATCAATTTATAATTTTATAATCATGTAATTATTAAACTTCATCAAAAGAAAAAGACTTATAGAATTGCAATATACACGTGAAAGCGCCTTCAGCTGCTTACTGTCTGTCTGTGCCATCCTCGCTGCAGTCCGAATACTGGGGCTCGGGAGAGGAGAGGTCGTCATCCAGCATGTCATGGGGAAGGTCTGTGAGTAACTGCTGCAACTGAGTCAAAAGGGCTGCATCAATATCACACCAACTTAAACACAAGACACCAAGCCAAAGCTGCCTTGGAACGAGTGGGTTTTTACTGTAGAGGTCAAAGAAGTTCGTAATTCCCTCCTTTAACTAACTTCTTAAGTACCACACAAATTATATTCATCATTTCACTTGGGTAAAGGGGAACGCATAATTTTAGGATTTATATCAGAAGGCTTTTTTTTTTTTTTTAAACAAAGGTCTAAGATTTAAATACACATACAGTAGAATTAAAAAACCTTTTTGTGGAAACACAGCAAGTCACAATAATGGTACAATCAACGTATTATGTTATCACAGGGCAGGCAGACTAAGTCTCAGAATGCTGTTTTACCAGTAATCAGACCCTGGGGAATTGTCAATTAGACGTCCCACAGGGAATGTGAGTAGCCAGATGCACTCTGGCCAGGTGATGAGAACAGCAGCAGCAGCAGGTGGCCTAGAAGCCCTTAAATGCTCTGATAATGTAGAAACCCGTGGAAACCCGGGGGAGTCACTAATTAGTAGAGATCTAATTCCAAAGATGAAAAGATACACAATACTCTGCTCTCATACAACATCTGCGTAAAAGAAGAGTTGGAAGACTGTTTTCTATAGATAGCACATGCAAAAGCATAACACTACGCCTGATATTAAATATTTGATTTATCTCTATTATTTTCTAGAAAAAAAATCAGTTTTAGCATTCTGCTTATTATATAAACTAGACAGACAAAGTTAATTCATTCAAATTTCAAATATGATAAAAAGATGAATAAATCAGCTATTCTGTAAGACACAATTCAGTAACTTTTAGGATTTCCATAACTATCTACAATTGTCTTTCTTCAAAACCCAATATAAGAATATTACCCTAAAAATCCCATTATATATATATATCTTAAATTAAGTAACAATTAGAAGATCAAATATTATGTTACTAAATACTTTTTTGGGAAACTGTTTCTAATTACTTCTCTTTAAGAAACTAAGCACCAGTTTAATTAACAACTTGATTACATCCCTCCAAAGTACATAAATCAAACCCATAACATTATGCAGGTGGATTTTAAAGACCTTAAATACTCTGTAAAACCTTTCAGGAAAAAAAAAAAATGAGATGCTCCCTGGTCTACAGCAGGTTATTTTTTTTCCACTTTACCTGTCATTAACACAAAAGAAATGAAATGTGGCCATAAAACATATCTGAGTATAATGTTAAGAATTACAAAAAAAAAAAAAAAAAAAACTTTCTTAAACAAAATATGTACAGTAAAAGTTAAATATATTTTATGGGAGGTCTGAAAGGAATGCCCCAAATTCTTAACTGAGCTTTGGTGAAATAAAATTTGGAAATCGGAATAGAGTATGTTGGAGCCACGTGGGTGGGAATACTTCTTCATCTATATTTATTTCTCATATTCACTGGATGGGTTTTTTTTTTAAGGTTTTCTCAATCCATTTTTTTTTAAAGATGCAACAAGAGAAAGATACTTTCTTCAATGAAAAGTTATCTTCATCTTTAAATCTGTTTAATGCTAACATGAACACGCAAGACCCTCATGTATTGTATTGCTCACCTCCACATGCAAGGTACTTGAAAAATCATTTTGAGAATTAGCCATATCAGAGTTGACTGAGAGATATAAAAAACAAGAAATACAAAAGACACAATATGAAAAACAGGACAGATCAACATATTTGTATATGACATGCCTCAAATGAAAGGTAACAAAGCAATTCCACAAAGACACAAATGCACTAGAGAAAAAAATCGCATCTATGAAGTCTTTTAAAAGTAGTACCACTTGTTGTCTATAATCATGCATCACTGCTTTAAGGCAAAAGACTACCCCCACATGTTACACAAGGAAAAATAAAACAAAACAAATCTTTTATACCTATATTAAGTAAAGACTTCTGAACAGAAAGAATATTTTCTGCTAAATCTTCAGTGAGGTTCAAGTATACAGCCTTAAAATTCAGGGGTGCCTTTTATTCCCCCACACAAAAACAAAAAAACTACATAATAATTCAGCAGTTATTGTAGCTTTGTGACACTACAAAATTGGCATCCACAGAGAAGAATGAATTTGAGTATAAGCAATCAGCTAATCAAAATGCTTCTGGATCCACATATAAACATCAACTAGCAAAATCATCCCTAGAGCATTTAGAGTCTTCCAAGATATCTTACATATATGCTAACATTTTAAAATTCATCTTCAAAAAATTTATCCATCAAGTTCTTTGGCATAGCCGGGTCATATTCCCTGGCTTCTATAAGTTTCAGGGCTGAGAAAAGCTAAATGAAGTCGTCCTAAATAAGGCCATTCAGGAATAAAATCCATCCTCCAGTGTTTCCATTTCCCAGGATCAAAGTGTGCCCTCCTCATATACACTGTGAAATTGCTTTTTGGTCACTGAACCCTGTGCAATAAAACACAAAATTGCCATATCTAGTTATGCATGTTACCTATTACCAAATAGAGAAATTTAGAAACTATAAATTTTCCTTATTAAAGATCTATCAAACCTCCAAATACAGATTCAAGAACAGAAATAACAATCGTTATAAATGATAAGACTTAATACTAGTCATTAATTTAAAATTCATCAGACTGCTTTTTGGCTGCAAGCAGCAATCTCAACAGGATATTACTGTGCATTAACTGAGTTTAAAAATTTAACAGATACCTTCCCTATAAAAAAGATAATTTACCACTGTAAAGCTTCACTTGAAATAAATTCAGAATCATTCTATAAACTCCTCTCCCTTTCTACTTCACATATTTCTTTCTTAAAAAGAAAAAAAAAAGAGCATTTTACTCAAAGAACTTTGTTAACAAAACACTTTGCAATAACCCATGTAGAACATACAAAAGCCTACATTCAGGGGCAAATGTAAAACAGAGAACATGTAAACCTTCTGTTAGGATTTTCAACTTAAATTAACTAAACAGATTATCTTCAGAGCCTATAATCCTCAATATTCATGAAGGCAAGAGGCCTCAAATTACAAACCATACAATAATCTTCTCCCAAGAGAAAGAGTAGCAAATGGAATACCTAACGGTCGTATTCCCTTTGAACAGGTGACCTCTTAGTACACGTCTAAAAAGATTCTGATATTTTCAACTATGAATTATTAAATAATGCTTTCATGGATACACGCTAAATGTAAACAAATACTAGCTTTACAGCTCCCTCTAGTGGAAACAAAATATCGAAATGTTTCCGTAATTACATCAAACAAGGCAGTTAAAAAGTGGAAGAAGGGTGGTCAGGAGATCGAGACCACCTGGCTAACACGGTGAAACCCCGTCTGTACTAAAAACACAAAACATTAGTGGTGGGCGCCTGTAGTCCCAGGTACTCGGGAGGCTGAGGCAGGACAATGGCGTGAACCCGGGAGGTGGAGCTTGCAGTGAGCTGAGATCCAGCCTCTGCACTCCAGCCTGGGCGGCACAGCGAGACTCCGTCTCAAAAAAAAAAAAAAAAAGTGGAAGAAAGGCTACACAATGGAAACCTTGCCTCTAAAATACGTGATGCCAAGCTCAATGGAGCTTTATTATTCTATTAGAGAAGTACCGATATAGAAACCAAGTCAGTATTGCCAGGTGCAAGCTTCTATCTGCCACCTGCTACTTAAAACATCTACCTTTCTACTCAAGATCATTTTCAAAGATGTCATCACTAAATGACCTGTCATCAGCAAATACTATCTTGATATCATAGATTACCAAGTATTTCTGCCCCAAATCACCAGCTCCAGAACATATACACACATAAACAGATAATTTTACTATCTAGAACCAACAACCACCACAGAGCTACTTCTGGTGACACTGCAGAAAGTACACGTCTACTCCAGCTGACTGTGAGAGTCCAAAATGGCAATCTTCTTTAAGCTGTGGCTTTACCAGCAACTAAGAGGCTTATAACAAGCATTCCTATTACAAAAAGACCTTTATCTGGGGCTGGGCACGGTGGCTCACGCCCGTAATCCCAGCACTTTGGGAGGCCAAGGCAGTTGGATCACCTGAGGTCAGGAGTTCAAGACCAGCCTGGCCAACATGGCAAAACGCCGTCTCTACTAAAAATACAAAAAAAATTAGCCAGGCATGGTGGCCCATGCCTCTAATCCCAGCTACTTGGGAGGCAGAGGCAGGAGAATCGCTCAAACCCGGGAGGCAGCACCAGCCGAGATTGCACGATTGCACTCCAGCATGGGCAACAGAGCGAGACTCCATCTCAAAAAAAAAAAAAAAAAAACTATCTCTGTAATATCTGACTGTGCAATCACAAGTATAGTGACTTTAAGTGAAGAGTATTTTTGTAAAGTCACATCGTTACATTATGAATGAGTTAATACAAGAGCTTCTGAATTATTTTCTGGGACAGCTTTATAAAGAAAAGTTTGCTTTGGATGAGATCTCCTCCTTAGCAAGAACGACAAGTATTATCAGCAGCTCTCAAGAGTACAATCAGAAAGTAATGTCCTCCAGTAAGTTAGGAGAAACATAAGTAATGTGTGACAATTAATGGATATTAACCGACATGATACATATCTCTATGATGTCATCATCCTCGCTGATCTGCACCTTAATCTGCTCTGTCAACTATTTATAAGAGATGGAGTTTCAGTTAAAACACTGTGAGAAGCTGTGGTTTATGTACCTCTCTACCATGCATTTATGCCTTGACCCACAGTGGACCAACTTAATGTACCATTAAGAGTTGCAGCACTTTAGAAATAGATTATAGGACTTTTTTTTACAAAATTCTTGTTTTTTGTTTGCTTGTTTTTTTTTTTTTTTTGTTTTTTTGGGTTTTTTGCAAAATATGAGTCTATTCGTGATGGTCTCTGGCTTGAGATCCACTGGTCTAAATATCCTCTAAATATTGAATAACGTATTTACTAAATCCTTTCCTTTTTCTGAATGTTAAAGGCACTTTCTCCATTTGATCTTCAATGCTAACAGTGGAGAGAATAGAAATGGAAAAGGCTAAATCATAATTGTAAAGCTGCTCATTAGGATGGCATGAAGGTTGGAATGGTGTATTCACTGGGATATGGGCACATGTGGACAAAATCCCAACTGGCACCAAAGCAACAAAATTAAACACAGCTTGGAAAAACATGCTGTATTAGCAACTGGCCTTTCATCCCAGACAGTGAAAATCAGGACTATCCAACCATGTACCAAGAGAGGCTCTCACAAACCCTTAGCAGGATAGACTATGAGTCAGATGCGGTATGCCTGGTAAGCCTTATAGCACATCATCAGGGATAAAGGCATTCCTCCCACGTCAGCGAATTGAACACAAAGTGATTCACTAAGTAGAGAAAGCAATATGCATTAGCCCACTGCTAACAGTTATAACCTAGCCACAGTCCCAAAGCCGCAGTCCCAAAGCTACCAACCAGGTAGACAGGAAAAAACAGCTTTTTTTCTTTAATCTCTTAAGGCTGTGAGCCATTCGGCTATTGCTGGGTCAGGAAGACTGAGACAGTTAAAAAGCCTTCTAGATACACATGCAAGCTTGGGTTTGACCACCCAATTTATTACTTTAACTTGTAGTGACAAAGTATACATACAGCTGAAGATTTGTGAACAGTTCTGAAGTTTGTCACTAAAAGCTGAACCTCTCTAGCCTCTAATCTGTTTTCCTTGCAGCAATTATTTTTTAAAGTAAAAATATTTTTATTAGCATGAAGTTTTTTACAAATTTAACCATAATCATCATGTTAGAGCCAATTTAGCTATATATCCTTCCACTCTGCTGGAAATACTCATTCTTAGATACTTGATCTTTCAAGAACAACTTTTCCCCTGAAATTCCCTATCCCAGCGTACAATCTATCAAAGAAGTGATCTCAAATAGCTATTTTCTATATTATCTAGAATTCATTGCCTCCTTGACTAGTATTCCCTCTAAAATTTTAACCACACAATACACTGGCAGTAAGCTCTAACACTCTACCTATCTCTCTAATATATTTCTCAATGAAAAATCACCTGTCAAAATATTTTTTCTTCTTTACAGTAGTGATTACTTAAACTGACCCTCTCAAGAATCCCAGTGGCTAAACCCCAGCCAACTATCCAAGCCCAGTCATGAAAACCTCATGCTGCAGGTTCAAAGTAACAGAAAATCCTCATTCCCATCCTTGCCACAACAATTGTTGTGAGGAGCCCTGCCAAAATCCAGAAACCCTCTCCAGGGTCATAAACTCAAATGCCCTCAGGGACCTGGCAGAGAATTTACCAGAGTGAAGCAGGCAGGTCTGAGTGCATAAGCCCATGTCTGTGTGAGAAGTGGGGACCGTGGCCAGCTGGGGAAGGAGAGCCACTGCTCAGCTCCAGCCCGCCTGCTGCCATGTGCAAATACAGGCCAGGTGTGGCCAGAGCTTTGGATGTTTTTTAGATAAGCCAGAGAATCTGCAGTGCTGCATAAAATTTTTGAATCTTCAAATACAGATTCAATTTTTTAAAAGACAATACCTGTCTATGAACCAAATCTAGCAAGTTGCCAGCTTTCTATCTCTGCCATAATTCTACCACCAGTCACATGAACAACGGTCAACTGACCCTATTCCTTGCTTCCTATTAATACTAATGGTCCCCAATAACTATTAAAGATTTCTTTACATATTGGAAAATGGGTCATATAAAAAATAGTGTCAGGACAAAAGAAGCCTTTTATCACAGATAATCAAGAAATTTGACTTACACTAAAAACAACCAAAACAACTAACTTGACTTCCACCAATAACACTACTACTGCTGCTATTACTATTGCCACCATTTACTGAACACTTGCTATGTGCCACATATTCTGCTAAACACTTTATATATAAATAATATGGTCTCTCCCTTTTATTCTTTTCCTTCTATAATCTATTCACCATGCAGCCTTCTGAAAGATCTTCAAAAATATGATATCACTTTTCCCTGCTTAAAATCCTCCACTGGCTTCCCATTGCTCTAAGAATAAAATACAAACACCTTATCATGGCTTTCCATGATCTGACAGCCACATCCACCACCCAGCACTGGCTTATATGTACCCAATACCATGGCCTTCTGGCTGCACCACAGATACACGGGTCTCTTCCCAACTTCCCAGCTTACAGTCTTTGGTGTTTTGGCCTAGACTGCTCTTCGTCAGGCTTCGGCATAGCTGGTTCCTTCTCATAAGTCAAGTCTCAGCTCAACTATTGCCTCCTCCCACAGACCTTCCCTCACCAGCCCATCTACAGCAATCCCCTACCAATTGCTTTCATAGCACTCCAGTTTGTTTTCCTGTCATTTATCAATGATATATTATCACTCACTCAAATTACTTTACTCACTTGTTTACTTGCTTATTGTCTGCCATCCCACTAGGATGTAAACTACCCAAAGCAAAGAGCCTTGTCAGACTTATTCATGGCAATGTTACAAGCACCTAGAAACTAACCTGCCACTTCCAAAGTCTACTATTACCTCCTAAATGAAAAGAAAAATTTAACCATTTATCTGATGGCATTATTCACGTTGTGTTTTATTCTTGCCTCAAAAACAGAAGCATTCCACTTACCCACCTTTTCAGTCTAAATAGCAAGCAGAGTTTAGGGTTGTTTTTTAAAAAAAAAAAAAAATCCAAATCCCTTCAAAATGACACAATATGATATACTTTTGATCAAGAAATAAAACCTGTTAAAGACTGGGTTTAGGGTCTCTCTCTCTTTTTTTTTTTTTTTTAACAACTTACCTCTTTCTCTCTTTCATAGTCCTCTTTGTCATATTCCTCATCTTCATTTTGCGCTGGTAGTGCCACACTGCCAAAGTCTAATGACATGGTCATCCTGTGGGAAGGGGAAGATGTTTGGTTTCTGAATATTCCATAAAATCTCCCCAGAACAAACTACATAAGAGATGCCATACATACACAGAGTGAAAAGACAGAAACAGACTGGGAGAACATATGTATAACTCCATTATGGCCAATACAAATAATTGCGATTCATAGAAAATAGCTATATGACAGCAATTCATGGAAAAGAAAAAAATGCAAATCGGTAATAAAACTATGAATAGACCTTTCTAGTGGTCTGAAAAGTATAAGTTAAAACAGTAAGATTTTTTGTCCACATAAAAAATGACAATAGTAATAAACTAGAAATGTGCCAAATGTAAAAATCTTATAAGCTCAAACAAAATTTCAAATGTGATATATTAAACATGGTACAGGCAGTACCCTAATTGCTTCATTTTTTTTTTTAATATCAGAAATCCAAATATCATGCTTTACAAGAAGAGGGCCCCTAAATCATGAGTAACTGCTACCCAGAAACCATTTACAATTCAGTAAATGCCATAGAGCGCGCAACAAAATATAAGTCTTAAACGTCCTCCTCTTAAGCTTGATAAAATCAGGTTCTGGCAATACACTCAGGAAAAACAGAAGTGAAGGCTGTGAAGCTCCACCACTGTGGACTTCCAATTCCAAAAGCAACAGCAAGAGTTCCCTGGGGAGCAGTCACTGCTGCGGCAGAAGCAGCAGCAGGAAATGGGTTTTCAACTACTTACGGTCAAAAAAGCTGCTGCTGATTTAAATTATACTTAGGGATCCTGACACTACACATAAACCCCTTAGAACTTCAAAGCTCTGAACAATCCCAACAAAAAAAAAAAAAGTAGGCAGGTGTCATCAATTACCTGGCCTAACACTGCCCTCCATTCAGTCCACTGTCATTCATGCCAATGAAACACACTTGGATGTGAGCCTGAGCCACAACTCATTCACTACATCTTTCAAGCTCTAAAATGTCATTAAATTGGAAGTAAAATCAGAAGCATAGAGACCCAGCAATCCAAATGCATTTTACCATGAAGAACTTAGCTCCCTCATCTTAACAGGTAAGAACTATATCACAAACTTTTGTGGAAGCCAATAGCTCTAGAGTAGACAATACCCCATTTCATCAGATCTAAGACGTCTTTGATTCTATGATGCAGTTCCATTTGTAGCAGAAGGAACAAGATGTAGGCAATCAAATTATGACATAACATTAATTTTAGGATGCAGTCTATGTTGTAGATATTAAAGTGTGAAAAGAAAATGTGCAAGCTAGACTAGATGAATATGGTATTAAAGATTAACACACATATGAATTTCAGTGGTGAAAATCCCCCTATGTCAAGTTTTTGTTTTTCAAAGACTGAGTTATGTTTCTTGGCCAACCTCTAATTTGCTGTCTACCTTCTAATCCCTTCCTCTCTGGTCCTTACACCCAACCCGTCCCTTTCAACTCATATCAACTCAGACTCTTTACATCAACTTAAAACCCTCCAGCCTCTGCTTCTCAGACCACACCTACTCCCTTCTACCCTTGTGCCAGGGCTAAAGGGGGAAGAGACATGCATATTGAGGAAAATAAATCTAAGTCCATCTATAAGATGCCTTTTGTATATCAACATAAGATGAAGATATGAGTATGGTAAAGAGCCTATAATATGAAATGGTGCGAAAAAACACACAATCACAAGTCCCTAGATTTTTTTTCTACTATTGCAAATGGACTTAATAGCGTAGAGAACACTATATATGAATAATGAAAATACTAGCCCAATTAAATCCCATCTCCTTAAAAGAGATGAAATTAAACTGGACCTTAAAGACATTCCTGAATCCTCCAGGCAGAAAAAATCCTTTCTGCTTCTGAATTCTGTGTCTTCTACCTCTCTTTCATTTAAATACAAATACAAGACAAAATACGGAATTTGGGTTAATTTCTCCTGAAGTTAGAGAAAGGAGGTTGGTTCCAATCCTTTATTAACCTGCCATCAACTGATGTTGATTATTGAAAAAGAACATTAAGATTTATAAGAGCCTATTGCTAAAAATGTAGCTACTAATAATTTTAAATACAGAGCTACTTTTTCTCAGATAACGAATACTTACGTTATTGTTTTTAAAGAGAATGTAAAATATCAAAGCATATATCTTTAATGTTATTTTAAATCCAAAACACGGTATTACCAAAGTCTCCCCCACTGAAGAAAAAAAGGTGTAAGTTTTCCTTATGAGAACTATAAACTATGAAAGGCTTTAAGAAATGATTTCAGATATAAAGAGAAATCTGATCAACTTACGTGGTTAAAAATATATATACTAAAAAGGTAATACATATTTTAAATGAGACTAAAATAAAAGCTAATACTTTAACTTATTAATCACCACTCATTATCACTGCTACCAGAGACTTTAGTATAATATTCAGAACAACAAAAGAGACAGCTTTAAAAAAAAAAAATAGCAAGATAGCAAACCCAAAAGCCATAAAGAAAAATGTGATGGAAACCTAACCACAAAAAAACAAAACTTTGTTTAAGGCAAAAGACATCATTAACAAGTCAAATATTGTGTATGAAAAAATACAGCCAGGCACTGTGGCTCAAGCCTGTAATCCCAGCACTTTGGGAGACCGAGGCGGGAGGATCACGAGGTAAGGAGATCGAGACCATCCTGGCTAACATGGTGAAACCCCGCCTCTACCAAAAATACAAAAAAATCATCCGGGCGAGGTGGTGGGCGCCTGTAGTCCCAGCTACTCGGGAGGCTGAGGCAGGATAATGGCGTGAACCCGGGAAGCAGAGCTTGCAGTGAGCCGAGATCACACCACTGCACTCCAGCCTGGGCAACAGAGCGAGACTCCATCCCCAAAAGAAGAAAAGAAAAGAAAAAGAAAAAAAAGAAAAAATACATCACTAACAAAGTCCAGAAAAATGAGAATCAGAAAAATATTTGCAAAGCACCTCACAAAGTCCCAATATAAAATTCTTAAAAAGACAGACAATCCAATATAAAATTGGGTGACTGATATGACAATTTATTTTAAAAAGTGTAAATCAATTAGTTTGAAAAGATGCTTAAGCTCGTGATGTTTCAAAAAAGTGTCATTTAAACAACAATATGCCACTTTCAACAACCACTAGATTAAAAAAAAAAAAATTATCAACCAGTGGTGACTATTTTGTATTTTGTATGGCTCATGAGATGCTGGTGAAAATATGAACTGCTAAACCATCTTGAAAACTATCAAAATTAATATATTGAAAATGAACATTTGCACTAGTAAAATTATTTTTGAATTTGTCATACTATACCACTAGTAAAAATAATGAAAATTTTCTATATCTATTGACTCAAGGCTGACCACTTAAGAAATCAAGATGCAGAATAAGTGTACAGTATGTTTTGGTTTTCTTTTTCAGTAGCAGTCTGGTAGACTTTCTTCCTAGATAACTTTTTCTGAACCCTTAACAAGACTACAAAAAGTATGTCCTGTTGTTACACTCAGATGGATGCTCTGACCCAGCATTTCTTTCGTTGTCCCTGATTTTCTCTGCCCTCCTTGCAACAAAACCAATCAGTGTTTATTTAGACAAAAGATTACAAAGCAAAAGTAGTATTGTTTTCGCCTCATCTAATAAACTATAAGCACCCTGAAGGCAGAATTAAAATGTATCTACCCGCTTGCACATGGTAGGCACATAACAAATATTTGTTGACTGAATATGATACAGGCATGTTACCTTATAGGAATTCATTATTTCAATAAAATTTTATTGAATACCCACTGTGTTCCAGATCACATCCTAGATACATCTAAAACATGGTACCAGCCATGAGGAGCTCACTGTCTCTGCTCATCCTCTCTTAGAGCCACTGATATAAACAGTTACAATAACATATTGTAATAAATTCCGTAGTAGATGAAAGTACAAAGCACAAATTAACTTTTCCTAAGAAGAAAGGATAGTTTAGAGAATTTTTACAGAAAAAAAGAGCTTTTAGATTAGAAATAAATCTTAAAGGACACAATATGGCTATAACTGGCTCTAAGAATGAGGGCACTCATTCAGACAACCTGAGCTCAATTCTGGCTCTTTTATTTATCAGCAGTGCAGTCTTGAGCAAACCGTTTCTGCCTCTTCGTTAATGAAATGGGGGTAGAAATAATACCTACTTCAAAGATTGATTCTGAGGATTCACAAGATAATACATGTAAAGTAATTAGCACTATGTACCAATCAATACATTCTAGTTTTATTATTATTATGACATGATTACTGATGAATAGGAGTCTGACAGCTACCGAAGAGGTTACGGGAATAAAGAGGACTCCGCATATCTGAGAAAAGGTGAGTGTGCAGCCTATGAGAAATGTCACTTCAAATAATGCAACTTCCTATGGAACAAAACTGCCACCCTCCTTCAAGATGCCTTTCCAAGCCTGTTCCCCCATAGAATAAGCCACTCCTTTGCACTTTCAGACTGTATGTCTTATGCTTTTCTTATGGCTTCTACTTCAGCTTCTCTTTAGTTGAGCGCATTCACCTGCCTGGGGAGTGCATGTTCATTGTCACGCACTATGAAGGTATATGGTGATAACAGGCTTAAATCAGACTCGAGTTCATGACTACGATATAGAAAGGGTTATAAACCCCCACAAAAGGGGTCTCTAAGAATTGCACTGGGAGTTGGGAAATTCTACTTACTTGCTGACATAACTCGCCTTCTAGAATGGAAATAGCCAGAGCACACAGCTCAGTTTAGACTTGCAACACCTGGTGGAGGCGCCCTATTCATTCATTCAACAATTTACCAAGCACTGTTCAAGATTACAAAGTTTAACGGGACGTGATGGAGGGAAAGAAAATAGACATATAAACAAATGATCACAACATCTTGTGATCAGTGCTAATGACAGCACTTTGGACAAATTGATTTAAGTTGCTCAGAGAGCGGAGCGAGTAATGCTAATACACAATAGGCATCCTCAGGCTAAGCGAATGACCTTGAGGAACTGTTTGGCGTCAGCTACAGCACTACAAACATGACCAAAGCCACATGGGGCCCATAACCCAGGACTGCTGGCTTTGGGTGCCAGCATCACTTGTACTCGGTCAACACACGTGCACACAGCACCTACTGTGAGCCAGGAGTAACGCCAGGGTGACCAAGGCGGGGTCCGCAGAGTAGGGTCTCGGGGCGACCCCAGCAGTTTGGAAACGAGGCGGGCTTCCCATATGTCGCTTCTAAATAGGATATTGGAGGAATGAAGAGGTCTAAATGACACGTTAAAGGTAAAAGCTGAGCCCGCAACTTGCGGGCAGTCCACCACCGCGGGATTTGGGGAGAGGGCAGGTCAGCCCCCGGGGAACCCTCAGCCAGGATCCCGAGGACCCCGCAACTCCTCTAACCCCAGGTCCAAGCCCACCCGTGAATCAGAACTCACCAGAGGCCACGGAGCCTGTTACCGCGAGGAAACTCTAGCCCTGGCGGAAGACCAACTTCTAGCAAACCCCCTTACCCTGGTTGTAGTCCACTAGCTCCTTCCTAGTCACAACCGAACCCACGGGGCGGAGGCCCTTAAGGAGCAGTCGCCTCCTTCAATCGCCGACTAGAAGCTCGCCCGGTGGGCGGAGCCGTGCCGGCTCGGGGCAGAGCGAGGAAGCAGAAGTCTCCGCCTTCCTCAAGCTTGGTTGAGAAGTCCGCCCGCAGTTGCAAAGTACGGCTGTTTGAAAGCGGGCGCCAGAGGTGGCGGGAAGCTCCCCCTGTGCGTCCATTGGTGAATTCGTGAGCCAATTACGAGGAAGTTACTCTGGAGTGGGCGGGCTGATCGGTTGCCTAGAGACGCCGAGGCGCTTTGCCCGCTACCTTCCGCCAGGGTGCACCGGCCTTACCGGGACCCCTTGCCCCTTTGGTAGCGGAGACTGCAGAGGTGACTCGTGCCTCCTACGCTTCAGCACACAGAATCCCGCAGATTCCCCACCGAACTCTTGCCTTAGAGGTTTTTTACATTTGCCCTTCTTGTTTTCTAAGGCACCTGCTTCCCCATTACCTAACAGCCTTAGATGTTCTGCTTTGTCTTCTATCTTACTAGGTGCCGCTTTGTTTACATTTTTGCTTCTTTAAACTGATAAGATGGCACATTTGTCCACGTGTCTGTTCACTATTCTAATTTCCTCGGGTGTAAGTGTTCTTGTCCCTTAGGTGTATATTATTAACCTGCCCCTAAAGACAGCGCCACCCAGTCTTCAGTGAAGCCCAGTACTGTGTCTATCTTCTCTGGCTGAAACAGTTCCAGTGAATAATAAAGGAATTGGTGGCAGCAGGTTCACATATCCTTTCAACTCTTTCCCATGTGTACTGGCGTGGAGTAAAATGGCTGTTCGAGGCTCTTCATAATGTGGCTAGTTTTCCTTTGCTACTTCACCATCCACCCCCATGCCTACACTGACCCCTGTAACCCCATAAACTGGTATAGAGTTTGGCAAATAACAGGTAATTTAATCCACTGTAATAGAATGAATGAAATCACAGGCTGAGCTAACAATGGTTCCCAGAGCGCTTTTTTTGTTTCACCTGCTGTGAAAGCTGTTTCTTTCACCTGCATTGCCTCTACCTTAGTTCTCCTCCTACTTAGTTTTCGAGATAGACTATCACCTCTTTTGAAGCCTTTCATGATACACACTCCCTCACTTCGCAGAAATGATCTTTCCTACCTCTGTACACAGTGTATCCTATATATCCTATTATAGTTCTTATATCTACTATAAGTTTTTGTGTGTCTGTTACACTCAGTACAATGTGAATATCTTGAAGTACTCACTTTACTTCTTGGGTATCTAACATGTTTCATGACCCTGGTAGGCACTCAAAACAATTACATTAAATGAGAAAATGAATAAATGAACAAATGAACAAATAGATGAAGATTTTGGCAGGGGGGGCGGGCAGTAAAAGCAAATAAAAGGCATTCAAGTAAATGGCATTTGTTGAATCCGACCCAAGGCATCTTAGTGAGAATCAAATGCACTTTTCACTTCTCACATCCCACTGAAGTCGATTGGCAAACTTCTGTGCTGAGGGTTATAATGGAGTGCTGCAACAAGAATGCCAGGTGATCCCCATGCACAAACAACTGCTTCTTAGAAGGATGAAAGCATAAAAGGTGTCAGGGGAAACACAGGAGGAGGCAGTGTTTATAATCCTTTACACAGTGCTTTACAGATTGGTAAATTATTTCACAAGCATTATCTCATTCGGTTCTCACTACAACACTGTGGGGGGCCTAGGTATTCCTACCCCATTTTCCAGTTGAAGAAACTTACATAAAAATAAATTAAGTGACTTGTCCAAGGCTACACAGCTAATACAAGGCAGACAGAATTTGAAACCAGGTCCTTTATCTCCAAACCCAGAGCTCATCACTACATACAAAATACTTTAGTGAACCTAGTATATATGTGACAAAGAGGGAAAATAAAGAATAAATCAACCTCCCATCTTGCCATGCCTCTAAAAATGGTTTTTAGTGGAGTTAAGGATATATTCGACTAAATTTTCTTTGACCACGTATCCTGTTTAAGTCCCAGCCTAGGTGCAGGGTAGGACTCCTATGCTCAAGGTAGCAACACTTTGAGTTACAAGGTCCTTACATAGAAAGATAAATAATAACAAAAAATGTTTACTAAGTGTAGTAAGAATAGGCAATAATTCTAGGGAAAGTGAACACCTAGGGATGAATCTATCAAGGCAGGTTCGAGGAAGAAGAGAAGGAGAGAGCTCAACAGGCCAGTTGATTGGCACGAGTGAAATCTGAAGGCCAGACCAGCAAAAGTGCAGGAATCTTAAATTTAGAGGTAAGTCTGGAGAAGAAGGCAGAAGGAGGTAGTCCATAGAAGAGCTTTAAGCCTGGGAGAATAGGAAAGGCATTCTACAGAGGTCAGGTAATGGTGTGCACATCTGAAGAAACACAAGCAGAGGCATTCTGGGATAACAAAGGCAAATGTGGGGGAAGAAAGTAAAACTGCCAAAGATCTCAAATGCGGGACGAAAGGTTATTTGTGAAACGTTTGCTCCATGTTTGCCTTGCATGTTTTAAGTGGGCACACCTATGAGCTGGGTGAGACATTTCAAGGGAAAATGTCGCATTATTGATGAGATGGGGTCCCTCCCACTAACAAGCATTTATAAAAGTAAAGCTAAACCATCATTTCTCCTTTTTCCTCCTTTTTGGTGTCAAAGCTATCAGGTCAAAGCAATGCCACCACAGGAGTGCTATCCAAAGTGCTATCATCAAGGAATACTATCCTCAAAGGAACACAGAACTTAGAGTAAGAAGATCTGAGTTCAAGTCCCAGCTCTCCTATCTACTAGCATTGTCCATAACAATTTAACACTCAAAAGCCTCAAAGTCCTTACCTGAAAATTGGGATGATAATACCCACTTCTCAGGATTGTGGCAAAAAAAAGCAAAACAAAAGAGAGATTGTGTGAAACAGCTTTTAAATGTAAAAATATTATTTTCCATTGTGTTTCTATGTACTATGGCTTATTGGACTAGAGTACACACGGGGGTCTGAGGTAGTTTTCATCCTTCAATCCAATCACGTTGACACTCAGTATTAGCTATCACAAGCACCGTTTGTTGAAATGGCTAGCCTTTATCTATTGAGTTGCTTTGCATCTTTGTCAAAAATCAGTTGGACATATTTGAGTGGTCTGCTTCTGGGTCCTCCATCTTGTTCCATTAACCTATGTATCTATTCCTCCACCAACATCAATACAGTCTTTAAAATGATATAATGTCTTAAAATCAGATGACTCCTCCCACCTTGTTCTTTTTTAAAATTGTTTTAGCTATTCTATTTCCTCTGCCTTTCCACATACATTTTAGAATAATCTATATCTACAAAAATCTTGCTGAAAGTTTGACAGGAAGTCTGTGTATCAATTTGGGGAAGTTGACATCTTTCTTATATTGAAGTTTGTAATGTATGAACACAGTATGCTCTCCATTTATTAGATCTTCTTTGATTTCCTTCATCAGCATTCTGTCATTTGCAGTGTGCATCTTGTACATATTTTGTTAGGTTTACATGCATGTCCTTTTTAGCAGCTGTAAATAGTATTACATTTTTAATTTTGTGTCTATATGTTCATTGTTAATATATAGAAATGCAATTTAATTTTGTATGTTTATCTTGTATCCTCTAAGCTTTGCTGAACTTAGTTCTAGGAGGGATTTTTTGGTCATTTTTTGGATTTGGGGATTTTGAGGGTTTTTGTAGATCCTTGGAATTTTGCACATAAACAATCATGTTATCTGCAAATAGGGACAGTTTTATTTCTTCTTTTCTGATCTGTATACCTTTTATTTCCTTTTCCTGTCTTATTGCACTGGCTAAAACTTCCAGTACTATATTCACAAGAATAGTGATAATAGATATCATTGCTTTGCTCCTGATTTTAGAGGGAAATGACTCAGGCCATGATTTTAAGTATAATATTAGTTAGCTGTAGTTTCTTTGTAGATTTTTTTTTAAGACAAGGTCTCACTTTATTGTCCAGGCTGGAGTGCCAGGGCACAGCTATGGCTCACTGCAGTCTTGGCCTCCCAGGCTCAAGTGATCCTCCCACCTCTGCCTCTTGAGTAGCTAGGACTACAGGTGCATACCAACACACCCAGCTAATATTTTTAAAATTTTCTGTAGAGATGGGGTTCTGCCATGCTGCCCAGGCTGGTCTCAAACTCCTGAGCTCAAGCGACTGCCTGCCTTGGCCTCCCAAAGTGTTGGGATTATGGGTGTGAACCACCAAGCATGGCCTCTGTAGATGGTCTTTATTTTTAGTTTACTAAGAATTTTTATCATAAATTGATGTTGAACTGTATCAAATGCATTTTCGGCACCAATTGATATCATGTGGTTTTTCTTCTTTAGCTTCTTAATATAGTGGATTACAGTGATTGATTTTCAAACATTGAACTAGCCTTGTATTCCTGGAATTAACCTTAATTAGTCATATTATGGTACATAATTCTTTTTATATATTGGGGAATACTCCTTGATAATATTTTGTTAATGATTTTTTATCATATTCATAGAGATTTCATCAGTAGTTTTCTTTTTTTTTTTGCTGTTTTTGTCAGTTTTGATGTCAGAGTAATTTTACCTTCAAAATATGAATAGAGAAGTATTTCCTTCACTTCAATTTTCTGGAAGCAATTGTATAGTATTAATGTTATTTCTTCAAATGATAGAATTCTCCAATGAAACATCTGAACCTGGAATTTCTTTTGGGGAGGTAATTGTGAATTCAGTTTTCATAATAGTTATAAAGTTATTCAAATGATCAACTTCAAATTGGCTAAATTGCGGTAGTTTGTACTTTTTGAGGAATTGGTCTATTTCATCTAAGTTGTTGTCAAATTTATATGTGTAGAACTGTGTGTGGCATTCCCCTATTATTCTTTTGATGTTTTCAGAGTCTGTAATGATAAATTCTCTTTCATTCACAGACTAAAACCACTTGTCCCATTAGTAAGACTATGGCAAATTACAGACAATTCATTTGGAACACTAATATGTCGATATTTAAATATTTTCCACAGATGCAGATGGTATATTTCACATATGTTTGACATAGTGATTTCATATTATAATTTTTGTCGGTCTATAATTCCAATCATAAAAGGTAACAGGGTCAGGTTTGTTACTTTTCCATATATAATTACAAGTAATAAAATGGCAAAATTAGTAGAAGGAATTGCAAGAAACATGAAGGTGGGATTAAAAGGATCTCTGTAAGATTGAAATGCATTTGAAGTTGTTCTTGAGCGAAATAACCAATGCTTCAAAATACAGCTTGAGTTTTAATAATAATAACAAGTTGACATTTTTGCTGTAATTCATTTATGGTTACCTGAAAATCTGTACTTATTTCTCTGCAAATTAGCTTTGCCTTCCTGGCTAACCCAAAGCCACTCTAATGCTTTTAGAAGCTTGACTCTCTTCAAAGTCCTCTGTGCTGGATGTACTCCATTTATTTGCCCTTCCAGATCTCCCCCTCTAGTCTTTTCCATCCCCTCTGTTCCCAGGAGGCTGACCTCCAGAACTGCATCAAGGAGCTCCCTTGCTCTCTGTCTTCAAGTTGCTTGGGCCAGTGGACAATCCCAGCAGGAAATAGGGGGAACAGAAGAATGTTGGGTTATTAATATCCCTCACTGCCTCTTAGTTGAGTCAGCAGGGCTGACTGCATTCCTCCACTACAGGGCACAGCTCCTAAAAGGCAGCTGTTGCACACAGCTCCCTCTCCAGATTCGGTTAGCTGTTCTTTCCGTTTTTCCCTTAATTGGCCCCAGGGCACTGCATTCTCCCTCCTGATTTCCCTAAACTCTGTCCACACCTTTGTAAATAGTCTCTTTATTAAACTCACCTTGAATTATCCAGTTTGATTGAATCAATGTGTTTCCCTGATACATTTTACAAATGACAGTTTCCAAATCCCAAACATCAGACATATTCTGTCAATTGTCACAAAGCAATAATCATTTATTTTTTAAAGTCATTTACAGGTATTTGTAGGCAAATGGATTTCCACTTTAAGACAGATAAAGAATGTGAGATTAAAATAGCATGCAGACATTCCTTTTATTGTTTCCTTTTGTTTTAACTGTGTCTGTGGTATTTTTAAGTACCGTATTTAACTACTATACTATTACAGTCAAATACTGATTATCCATGTGTACTGCTGACACCATTTACAGTCATTGCATCTATTTGTATCAGGAACTCTTGCTACCAAGTTAATACTCTGCTCAGCTAGACTGAGACCACAGCCCTGCTCTGTGTCGGATAAAAGTGGTTAGACTACCCATACATTTCTAATGTCTATACCCATGCTGATCCCCTTTTCAAGGACAAATGATCAAGACCTAAGGTATATGGAAAATTGGTGAAAAGTACATTAATTCTAGTTGTATAAGAGGAAACAAATCCATCTAAAAAGTTAATGGCAGTAGAAATAAAAATCATAAGTCTTTACAGTAAAATATTAGAGTATGCTTGGTTTCTAATGATTTCTATCCAAAAGAAGTTTTATTTAAAACTTAGCAAATATATCACAATCACAAAGACTAAGTTGTATCTACATAGCCAAAATGAAATGGAGTTAAGGCAATATCCAGATAACTCAAGATTTTTTAAAACAGACAAAAAACACACCAAAAAAAAAACCATTTTTCTTGCAAAGGCAAGAAAAGGACAGAAGTAGTTTTCTGCTACTCAAACCAAATCCACTTTTATCATCATTCCCTATATTATTCCAAAGTTTCAATGTTTTAGACCAAATGGTTTGGAGTCTCAATTTTGTGAATGTTGATCTCAGGTGTGCCATTCATTCTGTGAGTATGGACACAGACTATAGAAGAAAAGCTTAATTTTTTACCTTAACTGTACAGACTGGTTATCAATAACGACCTCGAACAAATGACAAACTTGCTTTGTAGAGACTTGTACTAAGTTAGGACTGAAGTAGTCCTCCAAATTCCCCTACCCCATTTAGCTCATTTTATTGCCAAGGAAACTGGAAACCAAACAGATTCAGCAACTTGCTGAAGGTAACACTGATAAGCCTCAGCGTCATGCTTTTCTGTACACCATGCTTAATCACTCTGTTAGTTTATCAGTTGGTCTACATGTGGCAAATCTTTCCAAGTGCTTCATTCAATATGTTTTTTTTTCTTTCTGCATTTTGTCTGATCATATGTATACAAGGTGCTAAGGATGTATGTAGGTGAGAAACTATGATTCAGTGTCAGCCAATCAAGAAGAAATTTTCCTATAATTTCAAATAAATTCTGTACTTTTACTAAGAATGAAACCAATTTGAATAGTAAATATGAAGAATACTGGTTTTGTTTGCCATCTTTTAAATCCAAGCACTCATGAGGTTTTTTTTGTTTTTTTGTTTTTTGTTTTGTTTTGTTTTGTTATAGCAGGAAGAGGGGAAGAATATAATGCAATCAGAAATGACTGATAGATTTGGCCTCTTCAGCTTGTCACATGCTGTATCTGAACAGTCTGAATAGCAAACACTGAGAAATGCTAGGCCAGAGAATTTGGGCCCCAATCCTTTTAACCAGCAAATGGGACGGTCCAATGAAACAGACAGCCACGTGAGTGGCTTTTGATTTGATTCCACTGACATCCACACAGTTCAAATTCAATGTCATATTTATTTTAACATTGCAGTGAAAAACGCTACTAAACAGAAAATGTAATAAAGTCAATAAGGCTCAAGAAAAATGCTTATTTTTTGTAGCAAGAAAAGCTTTTTTTTTTTTTTTTTTTTTTTGGCAAATGGTTCTGTAGTCATAGAACATGAAGATACTTAGAATTAATCTCCCAATATGAAAATGTCCCCAAATTATCAGGTTGAAAGGCACATACCACTGCCCCAGCAGTTCATTCAAGTTGTCGTTAGCATGTGAAATTTTAGTTGTGCTTTTAGCTTGTGATCAATGCAATATGGCCTTAAAAAGTGACATCCGTGCATACATATAATTTCTTTTAAAATGACCAACCCTCTTCCTCTTTTCTGATTTTCATTACTGAAGATCAATTTTTGGTAGTTCTTCATTTGATAGAGGACCTGGTCCATGATGGTCTCGGAAAGATGCACTTGACAGTTTGTGCTCTATTTTATCTACAAACAAAGTTTCAATTATCTTTGTGTCCTAATACAAAATGGGGTTTCTTGAAATATCAGTGTGATGGTGCTTCAATACTGTCATTTGTTGGAATGCAAAAGTGCTGGATTATTATCTTTTCTCACTGGTTGTTTAAGGCTTACTTCACTTCCAGAAGAGATGATTGGCAAACTGTTATCCATATGGTATCTGATAAGGTGGCCGACGTTATCAAATACATGATCCTTGGTCCTCACCTTGAAAAAGAAGTACAAATATATTTAGGTTAAATTATAGTAGTTCTCCTGAAAGATATAAACAATCAGGGGGGAAATGCCAGATATATCCCTAAAGTAGATACTTTGCTGAAGAAAAGGTCCTTTTTTTTTTTTTTTCTTTTTTTTTTGTGGAGACAGTCCCACTCTGTCGCCCAGGCTGCACTGTAGTGGCACGATCTCGACTCACTGCAACCTCCGCCTCCTGGGTTCAAGCAATTCTAGTGCCTCAGCCCGAGTAACTGGGACTACAGGCACGTGCCACCATGCCTGGCTAATTTTTTTGTATTTTAGTAGAGGTGGCGTTTCACCATGTTGCCCAGGTTAGTCTCAAACTCCTGAGCTCAAATGCCCACCTTGGCCTCCCAAAGGGCTAGGAGAAAAGGTGCTTTTAAATAGTTGACTCTGTATTCCCTGGTCAACGATTTCCTCGTTCCTCATTACCATTGTAAAGCGACCATTCCAATAGGTTAGGAAAATGGTAGGCACTTGTCACCCAATCCAAATTTGCAATCAGCCTCTTTGCAGTATTATCGCTTGGTATATTCTGTGTTACTATCTCTATGACTATTTAACTGGTTTGCATACAAGCATGAATTCCAGGATTGTAATTATCTTCTGTTAACCACAGTGCTTCCATATCACCTTGTCCCTGTCGGAAGCAGGCCTTTCTGGAGAAGTCCTACCTCCTGCCTCTCTTTGGAGGCTCAGCATTCCTGTCTTCTCCAAGAAGCCTCCTCAGACCTTTCTAATAGACATTCATGTCTCCTTCCCACAGACTTCATAGTAGCTGATTCACAGATATTTGTTGCATGGAACTTACTGTCTGTATGCCAAAGAAATTCAATTTTCTTATGGCATGCCTTCTATGGAATTCCCTTCCTAGTACCCTATGCATAGACAGAAGACGTACATTACTGTCCATTGTGGCTCCACCAGTTTGGTGGCCTGGTTATATATGTGCTCCTGTTTGGAGGGCGGCTAGTAACCATCCAGGAAAGGGAAGATATGCAACAAGGCAGCACCTTGTTATGTATTTCTGCTAGTTCTCCTACAAGGGATTCTTGGAGTTCTGTCCAGATGTTGGTTTTTGTCATATTAAAATCGTGCGTAATTACTGGAATAATTAACACAATTTGAATATGGACTATGACTTAGATAACAGTATTGTATAAATGTTAAGTTTCCTGATTTTGATCTTTGTACCATGACTGTGGAAGAGAATATCTCTGTTCTTAGGAAATACACATTCAAGGATTTACAGGAAAGGACACAATGGCACCAATTTGCTCTCCAATGGCTCCAAACCTCAAAGAGGTTTTCATCTCATTCCCATCCCATACCAGATCAGCTGACCAATCCTGCCATTCTATGTTCTTAATGCCACGTTACTCTGCCTTCTTCTTTGTATTTCTTCTGCCTCCATTTTGCCTCAGGCTTTCATTACTTTTTACCTAGAAGCCTCTAATTACTTTCTCTGTCTCTGGTCTTTCCCGTTCTCTTTAATCAATCCTGTATACAAGTGTCAAATTAATCTTTCAAGTACAGAGATTGTAAACAGGCCACTCTGACCTATGTAAAGAGGCCACTATGACCGAATGCCCCATACGCTTTAGTTTGCTAGGGGCTAGGATGGGGGAGGGAGGGTTATGCACAGAGAGTTTGAACCATTTTGAATTAAAAATAGGGAGAGTTCCTATAAAACTCTGGTTTTATGACTTATTTGAAAAAAATAAAATCTGGTCGCACTGGGCCTCTGCTCTGCATGACAGCAATTGATTGGAGCTGAGTGGTGACTGCCCCCTTACACAGGATATGTGCCTTTTTTTACTGTACCTTATGCTCGCTCTATCCCCTGCCCAGCTTTATTCACTTACAGTACTGGACTAGCCCTGCAAACACTTGTGTTTGTAACCTCACCCACACAAGATTTTTTCCTTGTGGTAAGAAACATATAACATGAGATCTGTTATACATGTATTTAACAGATATATATGTATATGTATTTATAATATAATTCAATTAGTCAAGGATTCATTTTATTTATTTATTTATTTTTGAGACGAGTCTTGCTCTGTTGCCCAGGAGGCTGGAGTGCAGTGGCACCATCTTGGCTCACCGCAAGCTCCGCCTCCCGGGTTCACGCCATTCTCCTGCCTCAGCCTCCCGAGTAGCTGGGACTACAGACGCCCGCCACCTCGCCCAGCTACTTTTTTGTATTTTTAGTAGAGATGGGGTTTCACCGTGTTAGCCAGGATGGTCTCAATCTCCAGACCTTGTGATCCTCCTGCCTCGGCCTCCCAAAGTGCTGGGATTACAGGTGTGAGCCACCGCGACTGGCCAATATATATGTTATATAACAGTTAACAAGACTGTACACTTAACAGATTTTTAAGTGTACAGTACAGTCTTGTTAACTGTTAAGTACAATGTGATACAGCAGATCTCTGGAACTTTTTCATCTTGCATGAATGACTGAAACTTTTACCCATCAAACAGCAACTACCCATTTCCTTGAGAACATAATAGCATGGGACAGGATTGCCTTCTTTTCTATGGTTGTTCTATAGTGTTCCACTGTATGGATATACTATATTTTCTTTATCCATTAGTTCTTTGGTGGATCTTTGTTTTCACCTCTTGACTATTGTGAATAATGCTGCAATAAACATGGGAGTGCAAATATCTTTTCAAGATCCTGCTTTCGGTTATTTTGTATAATTACCCAGAAGTGAGGTTGCTAGATCATATGGTAGTTTTATTTTTAATTTTTTGAGAAACCTCCAAACTGTGTTCCATAGAGGCTGCACAATTTTACACACCCACCAATAGTGCACGGGGGCTCCAATTCTTCACATCCTTGCAAACACCTGTTATCTTCTTCCTCTTTTTTTAAAATAATGGCCATCTTAACAAGTGTGAGGTATTATCTCACTGTGGTTTTGATTTGCATTTTCCTGATGATTAATGATGTTGAGCATGTTTTCATATACCCGTTGGTCATTTTTTGGTCTTTTTGGAGAAATCTCTATTCATTCAAGTCCTTTGCCTATGTTTTAATTGGTTGCTTTTATTTTTTTGCTATCGAGTTGTAGGCGTTCCTTACATATTTTGGATATTAACTCCTTATCAGATACATTGTTTGCAAATAGTTTCTCTCATTCTGTAGGTTGCCTTTTCACTAAGCTGACTGTTTTCTTTGCTGTGCAGAAGCTTTTTAGTTTAATGTAATGCCACTTCTCCAGGGTCCCTTTTATTGCCTGTGGAAATACCACTTTTCCTTCTGCCTCTAGTTTCATTCCACTGATATTCGGCATGATGTCAGCCTCTTAAATTTGTCAAGATTTGTCTTGTTATCTAACATGATCTATTCTGGAGAATGTTTTGTGTGTACTTAAGAAGAATATGTATTGTGTTGCTGTTGGATGGAATGTTCTGTATATGTATGTTACATCTATAGTGTTGTTCAAGTTCTTTTTTTCCTCATTGATCTGTCTGGTGGTCTATCCATTATAGAAAGTGGGGTGTTTAATCTCCCTACTATTAATGTTTTGCTATCTATTTCCCCCTTTAGTTCTGTCAATGTTTGCTTCATATACTTGGGTACATTGATGTGCATATATATTTATAATTATTATATCTTCCTGAAGAATTGATCCTTTTAACATTATATCATGTCCTTCTTGGTCTCTTTTGACATTTTGACTTAAAGTTTATTTTGTTTGATATAAGTATGACCACTCCTGCCCTCTTTTGGTTATCATTTTCATGAAATATCTTTTTCTAAACTTTCACTTTCAACCTACGTGTGTCCTTAAATCTAAAGTGAGTCCTTGCCAGGCGTGGTGGCTCATGCCTATAATCCCAACACTTTGGGAGGCCAAGGCAGGTGGATCACCTGAGGTCAGGAGTTTGAGACCAGACTAGCAGACATGGTGAAACTTCGTCTCCATTAAAAATATATAAATTAGCTGGGCATGGTGGCAAACCCCTCTTGTCCCAGCTACTCGGGAGGCTGAGGCAGGAGAATCACTTGAACCCAGGAGGCGGAGGTTGTAGTGAGCTGAGATTGTGCCACTGCACTCCAGCCTGGGCTATACAGCAAGACTCCATCTCAAAAAAAATAAATAAATAAAATAAAATAAAGTGAGTTTCTTATAGATAGCATGTAGTTGGATCTGGTTGTTTTTTTTTTTAAATCAATTCAGTCACTCTATGCTTTTTGATTACAGAATTTAATATATTTACATTTAAAGTAGTTAATACTAGAGAAGAATTATTACCATTATATTAATTGTTTTCTGAATTAAAGCTCTTTTTGGTCCTGTTTTTCCTTTCTTGCTGTCTTCCTTTGTGTTTCATTGATTTTTCATAGTGAGTAGGCTTTAATTCCTTTATCATTTTGTTTTGTGTATCTTCTAGAAGTATTTTCTGTGTGGTTACCATGGGGCTGACATAAAACGTAGCTATAACAATCTATTTTAAACTGATAATAACTTAACTTAAATCACATACAAATACTCTACACTGTTATTTCTCCACACACAATTTTATGTTATTGATGTCACCAATTACGTTTTTAAAGTTCGTGTATTCATTAATGTATTTTATAGTTATATAGTTATTGCTGCATAATAACATTTTGGTTAACAACAGACTGCATATACAATGGTGATCCCATAAGATTATAATGAAGCTGAAAAATTCCTGTTGCCTAATGGCAATTGTCCTAAAGAATTGACTAATGAGTTGTTGGAACTGAAACAGGAAGGCATAGCTGAAGAGGAGGCAAAAGGAAAGGAAAGTGCAGGCAAAGAAAAAGAAGAAGAATCCCCTCAAAAATTAACAATAAAGAGTTTAGCAGAAGCTTTTTCAGACCTTAACAAGTTTCTTGAAAAGACTAAAAACATGGACCCCCAACACCAAAAGGTTTCCATTAATAGAAAAGAATGCTCATGATGCATTATCTGCATACGAGCAAATCTATGATGAAAAAAGAAACAAAACAAGCAAACTGCCATGGTCATATTTCTGAAAACAGTGACACTTTCTCAAGAGACTCAGGCAGGTCCTTTAGGAGATATTCTAGAATAAGGCATTGTTATCATAGGAGATGACAACTCCATGCAAGTTATTGCCCCTTGAAGACTGTGGAATAAAATGTGGAGATAGAAGACAGTGATATTGATGATCCTGCCCCTGTCTAGCGCTAGCCTAATGTCTGTGTTTCTGTCTATATTTTTAACAACAAAAAAGTTTAAAAGTAAAAAATATAAATAAAAAAATTTAAAATAGGGAAAACCATATAGAATAAGGATATAAAGAAAAATATTTTTGTACAGCCGTATAACCTATATTTTAAGCTAAGTGTTATTACAAAAAAGTCAAAAGATTAAAGTAATTTAAATGTTTACATGTTTACAAAGTAAAAAAATTACAGTAAACTCAAGTTAATTTATTATTGAAGAAAGAAAATTTTAAAAAATAAACTTAGTGTGTTCTAAGTGTATAGTATTTATAAAGTGTGCAGTAGTGTGCAGTAATGTCCTAGGTCTCTACATTCGCTCACCACTCACTCACTGGCTCACCTGGAGCAATTTCCAGTCCTGCAAGCTTCATTCACAGTAAATGTTCTATATAGGTGTGACATTTCAAATCTTTTATATCCTATTTCACTGCACCTTTTCTATGTTTACATACACAAATATTTACCATTGTGTTACAATTGTCTACAGTATTCAGTACACTAACATGCTGTACAGGTTTGCAACCTACAAGCAAAAGGCTATACCATATAGCCTATGTGTTAGTAGGCTATACTATCTAGGTTTGTGTACATATATTCAAAACTGTTTGCACAATGAAAAAACCATCTAGAAATGTATTTCTCATAACATTTCCCAATTGTTAAGTGATACACAACTTATTTTTCATACTTTTGTCTTTTAACTTCTATAACCAGAATTATTTACACACTGCCATTACAATATTACAGTATTCTGTATTTTTCTATATATTTACCTTTACCAGCAAGCTTTGTACTTTCATATACTTTCATGTTACTGTTTAGTATCCTTTTGTTTCAACTTGAAGGACTTTAGCATTTCTTGTAAGGCAGATCTAGTAGTAACAAACTCCTCATCTTTTGTTTATCTCAGAAAGTCTGTATTTCTCCTTTATTTTTAAAGGATGGTTTTGGCCAGGCATGGTGGCTCATGCCTATAATCCCAGCACTTTGGGAGGCTGAGGCAGGTGGATAACCTGAGGTCTGGAGTTCAAGACCAGCCTGGCCAACATGACAAAACCCCGTCTCTACTCAAAATACAAAAAATTAGCCAGGTGTGGTGGCGGGCACCTGTAATCCCAGCTACTTGGGAGGCTGAGGCAGGAGAATCGCTTGAACCTGGGAGGTAGAGGTTGCAGTGAACCAAGATGGTGCCATTGCACTCCAGCCTGGGTGACAAGAGTGAAACTGGTCTCAAAAGAAGGAAAAAAAAAAAAAAAAAAAGAAAGGATGAGTAGTCTTGGTTAGCAGTTCTTTTTCTTTTAGCATTTTGAATACATTGAACCCACTGATAGTCTTATGGGGGTTATGATAAATGTGCTGATAGTCTTATGGAGGCTCTCTGGTACATAATGAGTCTCTTGCTGCTTTCAAAATTCTCTGTTTTTGACAATTTGATTGTAATGTGTCATGATGTGAATGTCTTTGGGTTCCTCATAGTTGGAGTCCATTGGTCTTCTTGAATCTGATGTTCATTTTCATCCCTTACTTGGGAAGATTTCAGACGTTATTTCTTTAAATAAGCTTTCTGCCCCCTTTTCCTCTCCTTCTTCTCCTTCACTCTCTTCTCCTTTTTGAAATCCAATAATGCATAAATTGGTCTGCTTGATAGTATATCATAAATCCCTTAGGCTTTCTTCACTTTTTAAAATTTTGCTGTTGTTGTTGTTGTTCCTTTTTCTGAAGAATTTCCAATGACTTCTCTTTGAGTTTGCTTTTTTTCTTCTGCTTAATCAAGTCTGCTGTTGAACCCCTCTAGTGAGTTTTTCAGTTCAGTTACTGTATTCTTCAGGTCCAAAATTTCTGTCTGCCTCTTTTTTATATTTTCTTTCCCTCTGTTGATATTCTGACTTTGTTCATGGATGGTATTATTGAGCTCATACAGCATCTTTACCACACTTATTTTGAATTCTTTGTCAGTTAATTCATATGCCTCTGTTTCTTTAGGATCTGTTTCTATAGATTTATTTTGTTTGTTTGTTTGGGCCACCTCTCTTTTTCCTTACAAACTGGCATCATACAAGGGAAGAATCACACCAACCAGCCCAAATAGAGGTCCTGGGGGTCTCTAAAATCTTCTGTGGGAGGATGTGACTTTTCTGGGCCTGTGTGTTCAATTTTTCAATTACAGAAGTTTGCCAGTTTTTCAGGAACTTGTAATCTCTTGCTCCTTCTGATGTCTGTGGCACTGCAAGTTCTCTGGTTCTATAGCAGCAAGCCACCCCACTTTCCCTGTTCTCCGTGGTCACAGGCATCCAAGGTATGCCAGCTTCCTTTCAGTGCCCCAAGCGGCAGGACAGATAACTGGTTCATCAGGCATCCCTCCAAAAAGTTGGAATTCTGGACATACTTCACTCCCCTCCCTCCCTTCTGAAGGAGAACCTTCAAGTTGTGTACTTTCTCCTATTTCTAGTGAGGAGTGCCAGCTGCAGCAAGCTACCCTGTGCTCTTCTTTGTTCTCAGTGGCTCCTGGCATCCAAAATATGGCAGTACCATGAGCACTCTATGTGAAGTGAGACAGAAAGCAGTCCCTCAGGCAACCCACTGAAAAGCCAGAACATGGCATGCAAGCTCTACTCTTCTCTTTCCCCCATTCCCCCAAGGGAGAGGTCATGAGACATGGAATTCCTTCCTGACACTGAGCTATGCTGATGTGGGGAAGGAGTTGATGCAGATAAAGTGAAATTGTTCTTCTTACCTGTTTCAACATGACTGTTTTCAGCTCTATGCTCACCTGAGGTACTACAACTTTTGAAGTGAATTCTGTGGCTCTCATAAAGGTATTTTGGTCGATATAGGTTTGTTAATTCTTTGTTTCTGTTGGGGGAATGAGGGCTGGGACTTCCTATTCTGCCATCTTGCTGATGTCACCACTCACATGGGCTTTGATTGCATCATTTGTCTCAAAACTGCCAATGTCTCCCCACTGCCTGGCAAATTAGGCATTTCTGTCCCATATGGATGGCTCTAATGTACCTTTCCCAGGATAATTTTCTGTCTACAGGCATCCTTTGCTACTGTCATTCATCTTCTCTTGGCTTAATACCATTCTATGACTCTGTCTGCACCTATGGTTCCCTCCCTATACTCCAAATGTCCCTCTTTTGAAATCTTGCCTTCTTTCAAGGTTTGCTTTACATGATGGACCCTATAAGGAGCCTTCTCAGTTTGCCTCAACCAGAACGATCTCTCTGTTCTGAGAAACACCATAATGCTTTGGTTGAACCGTTCTTATCTCATTCAGCTTTACATTATAATTATTTAAGCACCTGTTTTATGAAATTATCAGCACTCTGAGAGCAAGGACTATGTATGTGATACTGAACAACAGTCAGTTGCAAATTCCTTTACTTCAATATAGCAGGTATTCATTTAATTCATTGAATTGAACTGAAAAGGGCAGAAAGAGTCTGTCCTCTGCTTGATACTCCAGGGTGGCCTCCTACTCTAACCCCTCCACTACCCTCTAGTTAGCATGTCCTGCTCCAACTGGAAGGTTCCAGAAAAAGCAAACACTTAGCCTTGAGCACTATTCAATACCAGGTTTTGGAAATGATTCAGGTTATGCTTAATAGAACAACATCCTGTGAAACCTCTAATGAGAAGTCAATGATACCTTGCCTTCAGGATCCACCAGAAGAAGATGTTTTGCTTGGCCTCCCTGTAGTCCACTCAGCACATATTGGCCGGGGGAGGTTGCACTCTCTCGAACCAAAAAGTCCCCATCCTTTACCAAGAGGCTCTCTGCCGCCTTCCTGCTCAGCTTGCCATGATAGCATTCTTCACTCCACAGCTGCTGCTTAATGTGTGGCAAAGAATGTGAGCTGGCAGGCTGGGCTGTGGCACCCGGCTGAACAGTTTCTGGTGCCTCTGAAGTCAGAACACAAAGAGAGACATCATCGAGTTACCGCTTCATCCATCCATTCATTCATTTATTCACTCAGCAAATATAACCTGAGGTCCTACTGTGTGCCAGGCATTGCTTAAATAATACTGCTTGGGGAAGAAATGAGATTTTTGTTTTCAGAACTCCCAACAGGCTTTAATTTAATGGTAGATCCAAACATTGCCTTTGGCTTCTGTTACCAGGGAAGCCTTGCCCAGGTGCAGGAGTTTTTCTTTCAGATGGGAAATGGAACAGACCCATGAGAACTGCTTTTATAACTGCAGAGAGAGGCTCTTTATGTCCCAGGGGTTGCATGTTAAAGAGAAAAAAGCTTATGCTGTACCTGGATTACAAATAATTTCTACAACGTTTCCAAACGCTTTGAAAATAGCTATAATAACTTTAGACCATCCCCACTTTTTAGCATTTAGCTCTTGTCCCCCCTTTTTAAAACTGAATTACTAATGTGTGTCTAGTCATTCTTCTGACCCAAAACTTCAAAACTTTGCTAAACCTCACAGCATTCCTACTGAAGGACCACTTTGTTGTTTGTATCATTCACCTGCCTGGACAAAGAGAGTTGATGAGGTAAAAGAAGACAAATCATCAGGGAGGAATAACCCAAGGCAGCTCCCCAAGGCACTGCCTACTAAGTGTTGTCCAGAGTTGAGAGCACTGGGGATGGGAAGGGACCTCCAATTAGCAGTTTATAGTACTATCCACACTCATAATAGTGGTAATAGTTACTGCGTAGTTCTCATTTATCAAGTATGATAGAAACTGCTAAATGCTTTACATACATTATGTTGTTTAACTCTCACAATTAGACAGGCAAGGAAATGAATCTTTAGAAAGGGTGGCCGGACAAGATGGCTCATGCCTGTTATCCCAGCACTTTGGGAGGCCGAGGCAGGTGGATTACCTGAGCTCAGGAGTTCGAGACCAGCCTGGGAAACATGGTGAAACCCGGTCTCTACAAAAAATACAAAAAAAAAAAAAAAAAAAAAAAAAAAAGCCAGCCAGGCATAGTGGCACATGCCTGTAGTCCCGGCTACCTGGGGGGCCGAGGCAAGAGAATCGCTTGAACCAGGGAGGCAGAGGTTGCAATGAGCCGAGATCGCACCACTGCACTCCATCCTGGGCGACAGTGAGACCGTGCCTCAAACAAACAAAAAGGAAGGTTCAGGGACTTAAATTTACACTGCTAATAGTTGTAGATCTGAAATTTGAAACAAGGTCATCTGACTCCAAAGCCTAGATTCTTAATTACTAAACTCTAAGGCCCTTGCCTTGGATGTGAAAATCTTTCTTTTAGTAGAATCTAGCCACTTTACTTCAGTAGTATCCACAAAGATCCCTTATTTGGGTCAGCCTTCAGCATCTCCAAAAGTAATAACGTAAAACTCTTATGTCTGAAACCAGGTTCTTATGTCTGAAACTTGCGTGTTTAATAAGGCAAATTTACCAGGAAAATAATCATAGAAACTAGATTTTGTTTTGTTTTGTTTTGTTTTTAAACGCAAAGAGTCTTTTAAATAGAAACCAGTCTTTATCTTCATAAACTCAAAGAAGTGTTTATATGTCCTTAGGTAAGGGTCTTGCAAATGAGAAATTCTCTTGACTATGAGTTTGTATGACTACAATTTACACATGATCATCCCATGAAGTCACTGGTGTAGGCAACCAGTGTCCTGTAGTCGTAATTCAATTCTATCAATACATTACAGTTTTGTCTCTACTTGAGGGCTTCTTTCTGCACACAGTTATAATGCAGTATTCACAAACAGATCTTTTAAAAAGTATCATTCATCTAAATCTAATGGCTGGAAACATTCTCTTCTACAATCAAATCTTTCTATTGTTGCCAGAAATAGCCTGACAAAATGTATGCAGATTTGATGAATAATACTTGTAACTGGCCTTAGTGCTGCCTGCTTTCAGGCACAATGGATAACTTCTAATGAGTCGCTATATGTGTGTTTGTGTGTGTGAAAAAGCGTGTGAGTGTGGGAGGAATGCATGCACACATTGTGTGTGGGTATACACATCTTAATGCGTGATGGCTTTGGTTTATTCTGAGATTATGGTGAAGAGCTTTTGGACAAAGACAAAACAATAGAAAAACAGACATTATATCATCTTGAAAAGAGGCAACGGATCATGGGCCAACCAGAGGAAATGGACAATGTTTTCCTAACAGTTTCCCAAATTAGCAGAAGGACAAGGTGCTCCACTGGGAGATTTCAATCATCCAAACATTTGCGGAAAATCTGATTCTGCCAGAATAGGTGACAATTTGTTTACTTTGTTTAATTTTAAAAGTTACACATACTAGCTTTTTAAAATCTAGCAAAGAGAAAAACAAATAAAATTAATTACCTATGGTCTCATCACTAAATAAAACTGCTCTTAACACTGTGGTACATTATCCATTATCTTGCTCCTTTTCTAATGCATAAGTTGACATTGACAATAATACTTATAATCTAAATATGGTTATTTATATATAATTTATGCATAATATTTAATAAATTGTTGAATTGATATAATCATATTTTCTCAGAAGGAGTAGTGAAGGTTAAGGAAGTAATAAGGAAGGCCAATCTAGATTTAACTGAAACCATAAAAAAGTGATAGGAATTATGAAAGAAAGTAAATCATATCATCTTGGAGTTCCCATTGGCACTTAAAGACATATTTTTCACAATCAGACCTTAAAGAAAGCACAGTATAGATATGGCTATCCACATCCAAATGGATCTAACGGGCAAAACCTCTAAAAGGGAAAATATGGTTTAAGGAAGAGAAAAAAATCTAACATGCAAAATCTGGATTAAATAATTGAAAGTAATCTCAATGAGAAAGAAAGGATGAGACATTTAAAGAAACCAATATGAACTGTAAAGATGGCACACTGATGAATCCCATTTTTAAAAAGCACCTGTAAAACAATTTTTATAGTATTAATTATTATTTTAGCAAAGCACTGGAAAAATTGGTATGTCCTTCAATAAGGTACTGATTACGTAAATCATGATGCACTCATACAATACTATAGAGCAATTTAAAATAGTGAAGATCGTGTGCTTATATAGACAAATTTCTAAAATAGAGAGTAAAATAAGGAGGTATACAAGGGGATTATTATAACTGAGAGCTGAAACAAGAAAGTGGAATGTTGTCTTGTTTGACATCAGCTGAGAATGTGCATATTGGGTGACTGAAAATTTTTGTTGCTCCGTGCATGGCCACACATGACACAAAAGGACTATGAGTATTGATTTCGGAGTTACAACTAAATTTTAGCAAGTAATCTAATTCTCGAATATGGAATCTGTGAATAATGATAATTGACTACACTGTTTATTAGTATGGATTATTGGGTGTATGAAAACTCTAAAATAAAAATGTATTTGCATTGAGAGGAAAAATATGTTCATTTACACAAAGTATCTGAAAATTTGGTAGAAAAAGATGTTAACATGAAATGTTAAGCATAAATGAGAGAGGTTCAGATAGTACCCAGAGAAAAATTATTTGTAATGTAAAGAAAGAATTAAATGTCTGTTAGACACGTTACTAGGGCGTAGCAATTAGTATATAGTAATTAAGATGCTGGTTGAGAAAAGGCAAGGGGCCTAATAGAAAAAACATAATAAAGATCCCAGAAATAAATTCACATATATACGAAGAGTTTGATATAATAGAAAGTAGCATCAGGGAAAAGAGGAGACTACTCAATCAATAGTGTTTGGAAAATTGACAAACATGGATAAAATTAAGTTAGATCTCCAACTTCACATAATCTATAAAGGTCAAGGGGAATAAATATTTTATTGTGAAAATAAAACAATGAAGCCAATATTTTAAAAAATAGATGTTGGATAAAAAAGCGAAAATTTAATCCAAAGCAAGTAGAATGAAAACATAATAAAGATAAAATGGAAATCAATGAAATAGAAAACAAAAAACAACAGAGAAAATTAAACCCAAACCTGGGCACACTGGGAAGATCCATAAAATTAATAAACCTGAAAGAGGACTGATCAAGTAAAAAGGAGAAAATTACCAATAACAGGAAAGAGAGAATGGATATCACTATGGATGTTTTGGGCAATAAAAAGACAACAGAGAAATATTGTGGAAATCTTCATACAGAACTGCCTCTAAGCTAATAAAATGGAATGCTGCTAAGTTTTCAAGGAAACTACATTGCCAAATAAATCACAATCCCTTCTTGTCCACGGCTTCTGGCCCCTGAAGCAAACTCTAATCTCTCATGACCACAGTGGGAAATAGGCTGTAAAAGTGGCAAAGCCCCCGAGAAAGGCACATTCTCCAATATCTACTTTAAGTGTGCACGTGGAGAATAATGGCAGGAACAACCCAGATGGCATGGTCTGGGTCCACAGATGACAGTGGACACCAAAAGTCCTCTCATAAAGCCGAACCAGTACCCAAGCAAATCGCTTTCTCCACTTCCAGCTCAGTCTTCAGAACTCTAGCCTGGCCAGATTTGGTCATCGCTGTGGACCAGTGGCTGCTGTTCCATGCTGTTGCATTCCTCCCTTTTGAGAATGTGAGTTTCTACTGCTATTATCTTATTCCTATTCCCCCATTAATTTGGGGTATGGAGGGTGGCAGACAACTTGGCAGATAATAAGGATCTTCATCTAATTTTAGATGCTGTAATTGTATAAGTACTTGCAATGTCTTCCTTGGGGAGAGGGCAAATATGTTTCATGTGAAAAGAAAAGCGCACGAATATTTGAGTGGCAGATAGGTGTACTGTGGCAGAGACAGTTAGTCATCTACCAATATCTATCCTCCCTTTCATTACATCACAGAACTCCTAAGTTTAGCTAGGCACCCAGCTAGAGTAATTTTTCTAGCCTTCCTTGCAGCTAGGTGTGGCCACATGTCTATGGTCTGCCAATGGCAGGTAAAAAGAAATGATGTCTGCCTCTTCTGGTTATGTCCTTTAAAGAAATATATATGTGCTCCTCTTGCTTTTCTCCTTTCCCACTAGCTGCATGCAAATGTGATGATGAGGGCCCAAGCAGCCACTTTGGACCAGAGATGGAAGCCAGATGTTGAGAATGACAAAGCTCCCCTACCAATCCCGTGGCACCAATCTTTGAGCTTTTAGGTGAAATAAATAAATGTCAGCCCTTTTTACACTACAGCATTTGGTGGGGGTGGGGGGGTGGGGGCGGTATTTGTTATGGCAACTGAGACAGAAACTAACAATAAATCAAAATAAAAACTAGTACCGGAACTCATGGTATCTTTGTGCCATGTTTGGTGAGACTGTGTCGGAACCTTTTTTCTGTTCGTAGTGTGACAGGATGAACTGAGGAGCCCTATGAGCATGCCTGACAGATATTTAGTAACTCTGGATGTGTTTTTGTTTGGTCTGGTTATACTGAATTATCAAAAGCTTTTTTTTCCGGCTAAGGGAGGCTAAATATGTCTAAAGAAGCTAAAGAGGATTTTCAAGGGAGGAAGGAAGAAAACAGAAGGATCCATTATGGGGGAAGGTTAAAGGTGAAGTTAAGACATTTTATTAAAAAGTATGTATAAAGCTATCCCCACTCCATCTCTTTATTACTAGACAGGCGCTTTAACCAGGTAAGCCATGAAGCCTCACTCCATCTCTTTATTAAATGTTCTTAAATCAACATAATTTAAGGTTTTGGAGTGGATTTGTTTTGGAGGGAGCAATGTTGAATTTAATCTCAAGAGGGCAGCAAGGAGCCCAGAAGGGCTATGGTACATTAAATCCTAACAGGAAATAAAGAGGGAGAGCGTACCAAAGGCCTAAATTATTCAATATGTTGCCACCAAAGCAGGGAAAGGGAGAAAGGTGGGGGAAAAAAGGCTAGAGTCAGAGAAAATACATTTTGACATTACAATTTTGGACAAGGCAGACTTTATTTATTTTCAATGAATGACAGGAATTTTGTTATGTATTAATTTTGCCATTTCATATTATTGAATGGCCTATGACAAAAGGCAAAGTTCCTTTGCTTGGATTATGAATAATTTTAACTTTGGAGACTAAATTATAAAGGAACTGGAGTTGTGAATCAAAGAATATTCCAAATCACGTAATTTGGGCCACCCACTAAATAAGTTCTCTGATAATATGTGTGGCTCTGAAAAGTCCATGAAATGAAAAGTATCAAGAATATACTCTTATAAAATCTAAGGTCCAGACAGGGTTTTTTTCCAAAAAGTTGTAACAAACATTACCTATCCACATAGGACATTGCCCATTGCACAGATGAGTAAGCTTAACAGCAAAAATCTAAATTTGTTTCACATCTCATCACCCGCCACATAAGATGTCCTCTGTGGTAGCCACGGAGATGCACTACCCAAATCTCCCTTCAAGGAAGCACCATTGCCCCAGGTGTCAGCAGTCAGCCTGCAGCTAACCAGCCCTTCTGGCTCTGCCTCAGCTGCCAGGGTTTGACCTTCCTGGTGTGGCCCACATCCCAAGACTGAGATAAATGGGGCTATATAGGGCCAGCCATTTGGGCCCAATGTAGGACAACTCTGACAGACCACATGGGCTTTTTGGTGTTGGCCGAGGCTTTGTCAGTCCTGCGTTGTAGTCCCATCTCCCATTCCGGCCAATCCTACTTCCTCTCCATTGCTTCCTGATATTGATCATGTTACAGACCCTGCTGCCAAGCTTCATCTTAGCATCTGCTTCCAAAGACTCCAGCTTGGTTGGATAGGGTGTCAGGAGTGATCTTAGAAAGTCAGCATAAAGAGGGACCACTTGTCACCTGGCTGACAATGAGGACCCCTGGTTCTTCATCTAGACAGTTAAGACGGTCTGCTGAGGTCCAGGCTCAACAAAATCTTTTCAATTTTGTCTTGCATTGCAGCCACACTAGCTGGAAAGCTGTCTTTGGGAGTTCTGGAGAAATCTCCTGGACTATTAAAAGGATCTTCTCAGTGACTGGTTCAAACCAAATTTGACAGCATGCCAATCTCTGAACACAACAAGCTTCAATATTTTATGAAAAGCATTTTTTGTTTGTTTATTTTTCCATTGATTATAGACTTTTGGCTTGTTTTATTTTTACTTATGTTCCTGTTTATGCATTTACCCCTGATAGTAATTTGACAGGAAAGATGTTTGTCTTATTGTGTTTTACCCACAGTACATGGGTGAAGAAAGAAGCCAACTTATTTTAGTGCTTTATAGATGACTTATTAAGGGGTTTTGAAATGAATAAAATTAATGCTATCCCTAACAGAAACAGTAGCCACTGTGATTCATGCAAATAAACAAATTCAAAATTATCTCCCGGCCTTGACAGCCCTTCTTTCAGCAAAAGTACACAGCAGAAATCAAAAGTTGGAAGTAAATTTAAAGTATTTGAAAGGATTATTCAAAAATCAACATTTCCAAACCTTGAAACCCTAAACAACTCCACAAAGCTCTAATCAACATTAACTGTGGTGAAGGATAGAGGTAAAGAAAGATAATTCAACACCTGAAAATGAGACCAAGAAAACAGCCTCCTTGAAATGCGAGATAGTACAATTAGTTAAACAGTAACCCTCAAAAAGATAAATTCAAGGCCGGGCATGGTGGTGCCTGTAATCCAAATGCTTTGAGAAGCTGAGGCAGGCAGATGGCTCGGGCCCAGGAGTTTGAGACCAGCCTGGGCAAACATGATGATACCCCGTCTTTACAAAAAATACAAAAATTAGCTGGTCATGGTGTTGTGTGCCTGTAGTCCCAGCTGCTCCAGAGGTTGAGATAAGAGGATCGCTTGAGCTCAGGAGGCAGAGGTTGCAGTGACCTGTGATCATGCCATTGTACCCCAGCCTGGGTGACAGAGTCAGACCCTGCCTCAAAAAAAAAAAAAAAAAAGAAGATAAATTCAAATCCTAATCCCTGGTACCTGTGAACACGACCTAATTTGGCAAAAGGGTCTTTACAGATGTAATTAAATTAACAATCTTGAGATGAGATTAGTCTCATCTCATCCAATCATTTCATCTCCTCCTAAATCCAGTGACTGTTGTCCTGTAACAGGAAGAAAAGGGAGATGAAGAAATAGAGACACAGGGGCAGTCAATATGAAGACAGTTGCAGAGATTAGAGTGATGTGTCTACAAGCCAAGGAACATCATGAATTGCCAGTAGCCACCAGAAGCTAGGAGAGATGCATAAAATGGATTCTCCTCCAGAGGTCCCGGAAGGAACCAACCATGCTGACACTTTGATTATGGACTTCTGGCCTCCAGAACTGAGAAAGAATAAATTTCTGTTTGTGGTAATTTGTTACAACAGCCCTAAGAAATGAATACAGACAGTGAGTAGCTACTTACTTCCGCAGTGCCAAGGGCTCCCCAGTGGTTGGGCTGAGCTTTGATTTCCAGCAGAGCCAAGTGTACTTTGAAGAGCCTGTGTATTAATGTAGCAGGGGTCATCAAAGAGATCTACTCGGCACGTGTGCTTCAATAATGAGGTATCTCGCTGGGACTGCACCCCTCTTGGATGGACATTACCTGTAGTGATTAGTAGTGATCAATACATTATGTTTTTTGCTTTGTAAATAGTAAATAGAATCATGTTTGAGTCTAGAATTCATAGAAACCTAAAGGCCATGCCCCACCCTATACAATGATTGAATATTAACTTTTAGGTTTGACCTGGAAAATCAAAAGAAGCACCAGTCTCTGAGAGAAAGCCACCCTCTCACTGGGCTTCTTTCCCCTCTCAGACCCAGCCCCCAGCCAACCAATTACATCAACAGCAGACAGAAGACAAGCAAGAAGATCTAAAGAGGACTGACTGGCCATGGAAGAAAGACGGCTGATAGTCTCAGCAAACAGCACAAACCCACACTCAACACTGCTCAGAGGGGTTGCCCAGGAATCAGGAAAACACACATGTCATATTGAACTTGAATATCTATAATTAAACTCCTTTTCAAAACTGATTAATTTTAAATCCTTATTTCCTGTGAACCAAATTAATTTATAAATAAGAAGTGAATGAATGAATACAATAAAATTCTTAAGAGTAGGAAGTCTGGCTTCTTTCTATGCTCAAAGTTTGCTCTTGCCAACCTCAGCCTTGCACCAATTGCTGATGTTTAATTCTGTTATTCAATGAAAAGAACTCAAGCCTCAGGTTATCTCCTCCTCCTCTATTAATCTGTTCTCTCTCCTTCCATTCTATTCTACACATTGTAGCTCAAATAATCTTTTGAAAACTGCAAATCCAGTCATATTTCTCAGAAGTTTCATATACCTCTTCAATTGCTTCCCACGCTCTTTAACAAGCTGTAGGCCCTGCTGTGTCTACCCAGCTACCCTTCTTCCTCTCTCCTCCCCAGCCTCTGCCTGGGATCACACTGGCTTTCCTGCAGTATGATCTCACATCGAAAGGCTGTCTCCTCTAATTAACATGTTCTTCTCTCCTTTTCTCCATCACCGTCATCCTTCAGATGTTAACTTAAACATCTCTATCTTTAGGAAGGCCTTCCCTGACCTTCCAGACCAGACTAGATCTCTGCTTTCCTAGCAGTTTTCACTAGACCTCTAATATGGTTTGGCTGTGTCCCCACCCAAATCTCATCTTGAATTGCAATAATCTTCATGTGTCAAGGGCAGGGTCAGATGGAGATAACTGAATCATGGGGGCAGTTTTACCTATACTCTTCTCCTCCTACTGAATGAGTCTCAGATCTGATGGTTTTACAAATGGGAGTTCTCCTGCACAAGATCTTTTGCATGCTGCCATGTAAGATGTGCCTTTGCTTCTCCTTTGCCTTCTGCCATGACTGTGAGGCCTCTGCAGCCATGTGGAACTGTGAGTCCATTAAACCTCTTTCCTTTATAAATTACCCAGTCTTGGGTATGTCTTTATTAGCAGCATAAGACCAGATGAATACAACCTCCAAAGTCCGTATCATGTGAGTAATTCATTCTATTATTTAAGTTCTATTCTATTATTTAGTTAAACAGAATATGTGCCAGCCATATTGCTAGCCAGCTGTGCTCAGGGTCATCATGAGGCTGCACCTGAACTAGTGACATTCCTTTGCCATAATGAAAGACAACATTAGTCCTTCTATTGCTTTAGTCATTAAACCTTTTCAGTGTGGTCCAAGGACCAACCACATACTGAATTTCACATCAGGGTGAATAATGCTATGATACTTGTAACTCATAGTATGGAAACTAAGAATACACCAAGATGGAAACTAAGAATACACCAAGCAGGAGAAGCCCAGTCAGAAGTCTGCAGTCTTACCACCTGCTTCTCCTTTACTCCTTGTCTGTCAGCTGTGACATGTCATCTTGAAATGTGCCATGCTCTGTATGTGGGGTATCCTAAAACAAGAGTGAGGTTTCTACAAAGGGAGGAGTTGACAGGGTGCCTCATTTGTTTTGTACATTTTGCACATATAAGACAGTTTCCATTTGCTTAAGTGGATTTATAAGTTATATTATCTAGTTTAAACTACACTTGCTTTTACAAATGGAAAGCGGCTAAAAAATTACTGCAAAGAAATGAAGGATTAAGGATAATTCTTTTAGTACAAGCTCCTCCTTAGCTGAATTATGAGCTTATAAACAAGAATGATCTAATCAGATCAGAGCTTTGGCACCTCAAATGTTCAAATTATCAGCAATTAAATCTATTTTCTTTTTCAATAAATGCTCTAAATGCATACTAGACCTTGAGATATTATCTAATGATAGCATCCAGCTGTTGCAATTAGCAAGTCTTTGTAAAAAATGTTCATTTATCATCTACTCTAACTTTAAATTTTCCTATATTTGTGTGTTTTATGATATATGCATATTAATATATTAGCACATGTGTATACAACTTATACATTATTAAATAACCATTTATGTAGGAATGCCTGTTCATAAAAATTTACTGAAAGTGAAATAAAATCTAAAGTGCTTGAAAGTGGCTAAGTCAGTTTTTTTTTTTTTTTTTTAAGTTAACATCTCACCCTGTCACCCAGGCTTCAGTGTATTGGTGCAATCACAGCTTACTGCAGCCTCGAACTCCTAGGTTAAAGTGATCCTCCCACCTCAGCCTCCAGAGTCACTGCAATTACAGGTGTGAGCTACCGGGCCTGGCTAGAGGTCAGCTTTTAAATTTCATATGGACCTGAGTTCAAATCCCTGTGGTATCTCTTACTATCTGAGTGGTCTGGGATGAGTTAATTAACCTCTCTAAGACTCAGTTTTCATATCTGTAAAGTGTGGGTGCCTGGCTTAAAATACTGTTGTGAGGACTAAGTGAAATAATGTTGGTGAGACACTGAGCATAGTGCCTGCCTTATAGCAGGTATTCGATAAATAGTTCCCACGGATGCTCAGTTATTATTTAGTCATTGATGCTGGGCCTCCATACATGATGCTTATCTCTTACTGCAATATCCTCCCCCTCCTTTTCTTTACCTAATTCTTATTTGTCCTTTAAGATTCTGCTCTGAAACCATCTTTTTCAGGAAGCCTTCCCCTGAATCCTTCCCTCCCCAAGGTCGGGAATGGTGCCACTTCATGATATACTGCAAGAATCTGTTTACTTCTGTCTTCCCCTTCAGACTGCAAATTCCTCGTGTCCTTGAGGAAAGACTAGAACCCATCTAGTCTGTGTATCTTCTGCACCTTCAGTGCTTGGGATGAAGCACGTGCTCAAAAGAAAAATGTTTATCAGCTAACTGGACAAATGACTGCATGTCTATCCAATCTTCCTTTGTTGGCATATTTAACCCCATCACGTTTTGAAGACTCTGGATCAACCCATAGCACAGGGTGATAACGCATCTGCCCCTCACAAAGCGTTAGCCTGAGCTAACCACATCAATTGTACCATCCCGTAGGATGACACCAAAAGCCTCAGTGTTTATGTCCAGCCTCTCTTGAAAACTGCCACCTGTAAGTGCACAATAGCGTACTGAAAAAAAAAGAAAGAAACTGCCATCCGTTTCTTTTTCATATGTGCCATCATATTTAAGTTGGTAATGTTGCCTTAAATTAAAAAAAAAAAAAAAAGCCCACCCCAGACCCAAATTTAAAATCATTCTAGGCTGAAGTGTATGGTTCACGAGGGCTTAGACACACGTGCCAGCTAGTATGCTTTCCAAAAGTTCTTTGTGCCAAGTGTTACTCCAAGACCCTATCCAACTTTCCTAAATATATACAAAGGTAGAGGAAAATAAATATATACAAAGTGTATACACTGTAAGTAACAACATTTTAAAGTGTAAGCCCTTAGGGTTTGTGGGAACTTAATGTCTTTTTGATTAAAAATATCAACATTTCAATTTTAACTGGAAGGTCAGGGAAACATTATTCTATTTTGCTAATTATTGTTTTCCATGAGGGATTTTTTCCACAAGTATGAAGGATAAGGATCTTTTCTATGTCTAGTGATACACAGAATTAACTCTTTCAACAACCAGAGGCTACTGCAGTATTTATAATACACTGGAATTCACGTCTGAAGTCAATATTTGAATAAATGAATCTCTTGGGAGGTTACTGAAAATTTTTCTATAGGTATCTCTCAAATGCCTATATATGAATCTCTGGGAAAAGCCACAAAAACTACATATTTGCTATTCTGGCAACTGTTCTTAAATTACTCATTGGTAAAGAATTTCGGATTACTTTAAAAACACATGCCCAAGTAGGCCAAGTGCAGTGGGTCACGCCTGTAATCCCAGCACTTTGGGAGGCCAAGGCGGGCGGATCACCTGAGGTTGGGAGTTCGAGACCAACCTGACCAACATGGAGACACCCCATCTCTACTAAAAACACAAAATTAGCCAGGCATGGTGGCGCATGCCTGTAATCCCAGCTACTCGGGAGGCTGAGGCACGAGAATCGCTTGGACCCGGGAGGCAGAGGTTGCAGTGAGCCGAGATGGAGCCATTGCACTCCAGCCCGGGCGACAACAGGGGAATTCCATCTAAAAAGAAAACAAAAAACAAACAAACAAAAAAACATGCCCAAGTAATCACAGACAGGTCTCAAGGTAGGATTACCTGATTTATAGGTGCCTAGGGATAAAATGACACTGTAGTAGGAAAATCCCTCCTGCCATAGTAGGAGGGAGACCTTACATGTCATGGCCACTGGGACATGGATTGAGTCCTTCTATCCCACCATGGTTTTACTAGTTAAGGTTTGGAGAGAGAGCCTCTGAGCATTCTGGTTCCTCACTGGAACTCAGAAGTGGCTTTTTTATGGAAACGATGTTGTAATTCAGTGATTTACGGGGGAGCAAAGTATCTAGGTGAGGGACTTCTCTTAACTGCAAACACCATCTCACCTCCTCAAGATTCTGAAGTTCCCAGTTACAATCATTATCTTAGAGCCACCATTAAGAAAAGTAGTATGCAATAGAACTTTCTATTGTTTTATCTGTCACTACAAAATATACATTTAAGCTTCAATATAGGCAAACCAGAATAGTAGAATATAGTACACTTGTCTAAGAGTCAACCATCATGGCTAGGATTAATTCTATAAAAATATATCCCAGGCTCCAAACAAACTTTTATTAAAGTTTGGCCAGATCTCAGCTTAATGTGTTTACGGATCTTACAGGCACCCGCCACCTCATAGTTTTGTATTTTTTAGTAGAGACTTAGGGGAAATATATAAAGTGCAAAGGCTAAGAAAACAAACTATTAAAGGGGTTAATATCTTCTCATAGTTGCTTAGGGAAATATATATGCAAATAAGAATAAGGGGTTATATTGTTTGTTGGTATAAAGAAGAAAAAAACTAAGATAATCTGAAACAATAAATTAAATTATATGGCAAGACTACACTTACAAAAAGAAAAATCTTGAATAAACGTGGAAATACTTTCATATCCATTAATTCCTTCATAAATTTATGTTTTTGGAGATGGGTGTTTTAATACTTTTTTTTAATTAATCAAGTTGAGAACTCTTGGGGGAAAAAAGAAGGGAAGCCATGTCCCCTTTTTCTTGTGGTAGTACTGTGATTTAGCCCATTCAACATAATTCTAGAAATGTCCATTTCTAGACTTTCATTCGTGAGTTCCCTTCAGAAGCTGGGTTATTGAGGACAGGATGGATGTGGCTATGCTGACTATTTAATGGAGAGGAGGGAAACAAGCTGGGAAGGGAGGTGTTTGGGCAGGACTGAACATTATGAAGATCCTTAGGACACTGCTGTAGGTTCGACACTCATCCTTCTCTCTTTACTCCTGAGCTCTCTCTCTGTCCCAGTGATCTGGGAACTGGTCTTGGCATGCTTAGTTCTGGTGTCCATTTACTTTTTTTTTTCTCTCTCTCTCTCTTTCCCCTGCTCTCTCTTCCTCTCTCCCTATGTCCCTTTCCTACTTGCTTCCTACCTCCCTCTCTGTGCCTGGATAATTCCCACTCATCCTTCAGGCCTTGGTTTGATTGTCACTTCCTTAGAGAGAGCCTCTACAGCCCCCCAAATTAAGTTAGGTTTTCCCATTATTTCTTCCCATAGCATCTTGGGCTTTGAAGCACTCATCATACTTGTAGGCATTTGTTTAAGGTGTGTCTTCCTGGCTAAACTGCAAACTACAAGAGTGCCAGTTGTGTCTCTAGCTCTAGCACCTAGCACAGTGCCTGACCCATGGGAAGTCCTCAATAAGTAGTCATTAAATAAAGAGTTGAATAAATTAAGAATATATGCATGAGATAAAATAGGACATGGAGGTATTTCCAAGTGAGCTTCAGTACAGGGGAGAACATGGTTGCAATACCACAAGGCATGCGTGATACATTCCTGACTATTAAATCCTTAGGTTAAGAACCTCCAGGATGAGGGAAAGGAGAGAGGAAGGAAGTATGGCTGCCAGAGAGCGTAACTTTTAAGAGATTCATACTTACCATTAATTTAATTTGTTTAGTAATGTTATTAAAGATTGGTTTGGAATTTTAAATAACTTTAAAGAATGGCATGGAATTTTAATTTCTATCATAAGAAGGCATGCTTTTACAGAACTTAAAATACTGCCTTAGCCCTGGCATGGTGGCTCACGCCTGTGATCCCAGTACTTTGGGAGGCCAAAGGAGGCGGATCACTTGAGGTCAGGAGTTTGAAACCGGCTGACCAACATGGCGAAACCCCATTTCTACTAAAAATACAAAAATTAGCTGGGCATGGTGGCAGGTGCCTGTAATCTCAGCTACTCAGGAGGCCGAGGCAGAAGAATTGCTTGAACCCAGGAGGCTGAGGTTGCAGTGAGCTGAGATTGCGCCATAGCACTCCAGCCTGAGCCACAGAGTGAGACTCTGTCTCAAAAAAATTAATAAATAAAGATAAAATAAAATAAAATAAAATAAAATGCTGCCTTAGTTCACTACTCTGTTTACAAGATAGAGGAAGGTGGTAATCATACCTATCCCAGAAAGAATAAATCTTCATATATCCTTCATGATATAAAAATAATAAAATTAATATATTACATTGGTGTAATTCCATAAGAAATAAAAAAGTATCCTTGGAAGTGACTGTCTTGTAGATGGCAAGTACCTGCTAATTTAGTTTGAGTTCTTAAATATGGTTATCCATCTCTATTCTCCACTGCATTATTTACACAGTTCAGTCATCTCTCCCTCTAAAACTGTAAAACTTTCCTTCCTGAAGAAATAAATATGATCAACAACTAATAGGAATTAAAATGACTAACTCACAGTATAATTTGTTTTAATTAAAATATATTTCCAATCTGATAGTTGATGCTGTGGAAATGTTTTGTCCAACATCAATGATCACATGCAGTAATAAAACATTTAATACTCTGGCAAATATGGGGTGGACAAGCTCCTAATTGAGACTCTCACATTTCAGACATCCTTTCGTTCCCTGCACCATGCCAGAATAAAGGTTTTATCTTAATCCTAAAGGATCTGACAGGCATCAATTTTCACATTAGCTTACTCCTGATCTTTGAAGTAGAACTCCCTTGGGTTTCGAGCAGAGAAAGCACCTTTCCAGAGAGAGAGCTTTCATGATGTCAAGGCAGTAAAAGACTCCATAAAGCAAAACCATCAGCATGGCAGATCGCACAAGAGCAAGGGAGAACCATGAACCTCCCTGGTGACACATATGCAACATTCTGGGCCTCTCTGAGAAGCCTACAGCCAAAGGATTGTGTGTTTAGTGGTAGATACCTGACTTTTCAATGAAGTATTTAAGAGCAAGGGCCACACATGTCCATAGGACTTACAAGGAATAAGGAGGGTGGCAGATGGAGAAGGGCATTGTACATACCTATTGCCCTGCTTTGTTCTAAACAGTTCTCATATACACTGCTGCACTTGGAGTTTCCAGGCTGCATGAACAACAAATTATGAAACATTTACAAACATAGTACACATTCATAAACTTAAAAGAAAAAATTAATAATACTCCCAGAAGAATATAGCAGACTTTACTTTCTGACACAGGAAATGTTTGACAAGTAAGAAAAGTAAACTGATATTTTGGGTGAACAGTGTACACTTTTCATAGTTCATCACCTTGGAGCTGCAGAGTTGGTTCTGATTGGGCTGCGAGATTCTAAAGGCTACCAGTGTCCTGTGTCCTGAGGGTTATTGCTTCTGCTTGAGAAGTCGCATTCCAGAACTCAATCCAAGTCTCAGCCAGAAAGTGATTTTCAGGACATTGCTATAAACATTGGCCATGTAGCCAACCTCTATCTAACTTTGAATTGGTAGACTGGATCTCTACTCTACTCAGGTTTGTGCCAGGCTCACGTCTCACCCTTGAAAATCTCATCCAGAGAGCTTCAATCATCCCTGTACATACAATCTCATCAGCAATACACTGGAGGGAGGGATCCGCTTGATGCCTTTGAGATGGGCAGTGTCTTTGGAAAGATTAGTTTGGCAGCACTGTGCAGGAGGGTTTGAGGGAATGAGATTAGAGTCAGGAAAGGGTCTTTCAGAATCATCTAGGCAAGTGAGGACCGGTACTTAGAAAGAGGCAGTAGAAGTGGAAAAGTTTGGATAGACTCAAAACATATTTTCATGGTAGAATCCTAGGTCTTGAAGACTGAACTGATATGGGGCCCAAAGTGTGAGAACAACAGAAGATTGTAGATTAATGAAAGATTGTCAGTGCCATTAATAAACACGAGTAAATCAGTAGAAGAATCAAGTTTGGAGTCAGGGAGAAAATGCTGAGTTCAACCTTGATATAGGTAAGCAATGTAGTGCAGTACGGCATTACAGCTACAGAGATACATAAGAGCCAAAGACAGAGAAGTTAGAGGAAGTGTGTATACAGGTGGCCTGCCAGAAGCAAGATAAAGGCCCAGGGTAGAGCCTGGGAGAGTGCTAATGTGGTGGTATGGCAGGGCTTGTGTTTTTACTGGAGGAGATGAAATAAATGATAACGTAAAAAGGTACGACTTACTTTGAAACATATCAAAAATAAGATGGATCAATGGATGATAATCAGCTATATATGTAATAAAGCAAATATAATAAAATGTTAATTGTAGAACTGAGATGGTGAGTTTGTGAGTGTTCACTGCATAATTCTTTCAAATAGTCTATACGTTTAAAAATACTCATAATAAAATGTGAAAAAATGAAAGGACAGCAGCGACTAGAGAAGCAGAAAGAGAATGATAAGGTGGAAATGTTTTGGAAGCTTACAGAAGAGGTCTCAAAAAATAAGAGGTGGGGCCAGGTGTGGTGGCTCACACTTGTAATCTCAGCAATTTTGGGAGGCCGAGGCAGGCAGATTACCTGAGGTCAGGAGTTTGAGACCAGCCTGGCCAACATGGCGAAACCCTGTCTCTACTAAAAATACAAACATTAGCTGGACATGGTGGCATGCATCTATAATCCCAGCTCCTTGGGAGGCTGAGGCAGGAGAATCACTTGAACCCAGGAGGCAAAGGTTGCAGTGGGCCAAGATCACGCCACTGCACTCCAGCCTGGGTGACAGAGTGAGACTCTATCTCAAAAAATAAATAAATAAATAAAATAAAAATAAAAAATAAAAAAATTAAGAGGTGGAAGTCTTAGACATAGCAATCAGGCAAGAGAAAGAGATAAAAAACATACAAATAGGAAAAGAATAAGTCTATTTTTCTTCACTGACTATATGATTCTATACCTAGAAAACACTAGACTCTGCCAAAAGGCTCCCAGAACTGATAAACTTCAATAAAGTTTTGGGACACAAAAGCAATGTACAAAAATCAGTAGCATTTCTATACACCAATAACATTCAAACTGAGAGCCAAATCAAGAGCACAATTTGACTTACAATAGCCACCAAAATATAATAAAATAAAATACCTAGGAATACATCTAACTAAGGAGGTTAAAAGTCTCTACAAGGAGAAAAAGAAAACACTGCTGAAAGAAATCACAGATGACACAAATGAAAAAGCATTCCATGCTTATGGATTGGAAGAATCAATATAATAAAAATGGCCATACTAGCCAAAGCCATCTACAGATCCAGTGCTATTCCAATAAAACACCAACATCATTTTCCCCAGAAAATGACGGTTCATATGGAACCAAAAAATGAGCTCAAATAGCCAAAGCAATCCTAAGCAAAAAGAACAAAGCCAGAGGCATCACATTATCTGACTTCAAACTACACTATAAGCCTACAGTAACCAAAACAGCATGGTACTGGCACAAAACCACACACGTAGACTAATGGAACAGAATAGAGAACCCAGAAATAAAGGTGCACACCTGCAGCCATTTGATCTTTGACAAAAATAAGCAATGGGGAAAATACTCCCTATTCAATAAGTGGTGCTGGGATAGCTGGTTAGCCATATGCAAAAGAACAAAACTGGGCCCTTACTTTTCACCATATACAAGATGTATTAAATATATAAACCTAAGACCTCAGAATTGTAAGAATCCTAGAAGTAAACTTAGGAAATCTATTCTGGACATCAGCCTTCAGAAAGAATTTGTGACTACATCCTCAAAAACAATTGCAACAAAAATAAAAATGGACAAGTGGGACCTAACTAAAGAGCTTCTAAGCACAGCAAAAGAAACTATCAACAGAGTAAACAGACAATCTACAGAATAGGAGAAAATATTCACAAACACTGTGCATCCAAATAGGTCTAATATGTAGAATCTATAAGAAACTTAATTCAACAAGCATAAAACAACCCTACTAAAAAGTGGGCAAATTTCATGAACAGACATTTCTCAAGAGAATACATACAAGCAGCCAACAAACATAGGAAAAGATGCTCAACATCACTAATCATCAGAAAAGTGCAAATCAAAACCACAATGAGATACCATCTCACACCAGTCAGAATGGCGATCATTAAAAAGTCAAAAATACAGATGCTGGCGAGGCTGCAGAGAAAGGGGAATGCTCATACACTGTTGGTAGGAATGTAAACTAGTCCAGTCACTGTGAAAAGCAGTTTGGAGAGTTCTCAAAGAACTTAAAACAGCACTGCCATTTGACCTAGCAATCCTAACTACTGGGTATACACCCAAAGGAAAATAAATTGTTCTATCAAAAAGACATATGCATGCGTATGTTCATCGCAGCACTATTCACAATAGCAAAGACATGGAATCAATCTAGGTGCCCATCAATGGTGGATTGGATAAAGAAAATGTGGTACATATACACCATGGAATACTATGCAGACAGCCACAAAAAAAGAATAAAGTCATGTCCTTTGCAACAACATGGATGCTGCTGGAGGCCATTATCCTAGGTGAATTGACACAGGAACAGAAAACCAAATACCACATGTTCTCACTTATAAGTAGGAGCTAAATATTGGGTACTAATGGACATAAAGATGGCAACAATTGACACTGGGGACCACTAAAAGGGGGAGGGAAAGAGGGGGGCAAAGGCTGAAAAGCTATCTGTTACTATGCTCACTACCTGGGTGATGGGATCATTTGTATCTCAAACCTCAGCATCGTGCGATATACTGATGTAACAAATGTGCACACATACTCCCCGAATCTAAAATAAAGATTGAATTTAGTACCCATGGACGCAAATGTCACCTTCACCTATGTGAGGGTGAAGGATGGGAGAAGGGTGAGGATTTAAAAACTACCTACCAGGTATTATGCTGGGTGACAAAATTATCTGTATGCCAAACCCCCATGACAAACAATTTACCCTTGTTAACAAACCTGCACATGGACCCCTTGAGCATAAAATAAAAGGTGGAAATAAAAAAAACTAAAACTGAAATAAAATAAAATAAAAGTTGAAATTATAAAAACAAAAACAACAACAGAGAAGAGGCATCAAACATTATAAAACAGACGCAGAATACTGAAGAATAGATTTAGCAATTAAACCACTGGTGACCATTGTAAAAGTAACTTCCATCAAGTTGTCAAGCCGAGCTCAGCTCTTCCAGTATAGTACACATGTTAACACAAAGACAGGGACGATGCTTTCTAGAAGTTTGTGGGTGAAAGGAAGATGACAAGGAGGTGGAACATTATTAGGTTGGGTTGAGGGAGTCCAAGTTTTTTGCAGGCAGAAGGAACCAATAGAGAAAGAGCGAAGACTGAGACAGAGGTTACTGGACAGAACTAGGACACAGAGTTGGCAGGAGAGGATTGGATGAGAAGCACAGGGAAAAGATTAGCTTTGGAGATAGTTGCTAAGGAAGAGAAGCAAGGAGAACATGGGCAGACTTAGAGCTGTGGAGGGGTGAAGCTGAGGATAACATGTTGGATCGCCTCAGTCTTCCAGTGAAGCGAGATATGAGATCATCTGCTGAGGCTACAATTGGGGGATTAGGAGTAAAAATGATCTAGTGCAGCCTCTGGCAGTTATTCACTCTCCAGCTCTGTATTTGAGGAAGACAGGACTTTCTCTAAACTAGCATTTGGAAATCCTCAAAGTAAAGGCTCTAGTGATCAGGGCAGAATTGCACTGCTGGGTCCAGTAACAATAAAACATTACATACCAAATAGCACAACTTTTCACACCGTATGGGGCAGTAAGCCATTTGTTCCGTGGCTTGAACTTTGATCCGCATATCGGAAACACCACCGGCTGGTGGCTGCTTCCCTGGAATTTCATTGTAATATTCATGATCTTCGCTCTCCTCGGCATGGCTATCAATACGCACCTCCTCACTGCGAAGGAAAAAAGAATCCTCAAAAGGCGGAGCGAAAATTCAAATACTGTAAGGGATGCAAGGGGATCAGAACCAAGCAAATCATCCCGAAAAACTTTGCATTCATGTTTTCAGTTTATAGCCGTGCTTCAGTGATGTTAAACATCTGGATGGAAGCCGTCAGATGGCTGAGTTGTTTAGCTTTCTGTAGACAAAATGGGGTAAGCCAATAGAAAGTGCCAAAGGGATGCTTCTGTGTCTCCTCCAGTGATAAAAACAATGATAATAACAATATATGAACTCCCTAAATGTAAGACATTTTTGTCATAAGATTATAAAAATACAAAGTGTTCTTGAGTATCTCCAGCACACTTTGATTGTTCCATTTTGGAAATGTTTTGCCCACATAAAATTTAAATATTGTTCTTTGGGTACAGGGCCTGTCCCAGTTTATTAATCCAAGATGAAAAAAAAAAAAAATAAGAGAGCTATGGCCAGCTATCTTGTCTGCACAGAACTGGAGGGGTATATGGGATTAATAAAGAAATATTAGAACCATATGTGGTAAGTGGGTAGATTTATATAAACAGGGAATTGTTTTAAAAATTGAAACAGGGCAAGACAAACAAACAAACAGACTTTTCTTCCAAATTGGAATCAGGGATAGTTTCTTACAAAAAAAAAAAAAAAAAAAAGAATAAATCAAGTCTATTTGGATTGAACTGATTCAACTGACAACTCACACAGTTTTGTTGGGTTCATTACATGCCAATAAAATGATAGCACTAAGACAGAAGTGCTATCCTGGGAAAAATTCAGCATCAAAGCCTCCTGGTAACCCCCTCTCCTTTGCTACCCTAGACTACATCATAAAAGGAGATCTCCAAACTGAGTATTTGTTGATACACAAAGTGACAAACCAGAGGAAAATGCATTTTAAAGTACCTAAGAGTTTTGTTTCTCCGGCATGAATTGTGTGAGCCAGAGGCATCACTGCATTCCACACTTGGTGGAGTCTGACAGGCCTGAAAGGGTTCAGCTTTCATTGCAGACTTTCTGTGCCTTAGAACAACCAAATTCTTGGGTCCCATCATGTTCCACTCCAACCACAGTTTAGCTGGAGCCTATCTATTTACGTTGCAAACCAACTGACAGGAATTCCTACACGAGACATTTAATTCTTATTTTGTTCTTTGTTCTTGCTGTTTTTTTTTTTTTTAACTGATATGCAAAGGATCTGGGGTTGAATCAAATCTAAGAAGTTTATTGATGTTTATTATTTTGATTTCAATTAATTAATTCAAAGCTCTTTATAGTGCTAGAATAACAGAGATAATCTCTTCTTACTTTTAGTGAAAAGGGATCTACTCTTTTGATCTTGTTATAAAGCAAGAGGATATAATTGGATAAATATGAATGGAAGGAAAATATTATTTTGTACTGAGACTGTGTCTATTTGTAAGAAAAAAATTACTAATTTTATTAGTTCATTTTAAAATGCCACATGAATGTTATATACACACACAAATAAATATATACAGAAAACTGCACACATATATATACATAGTCAAATTATTATAAAACTCTTGGCTGACCTTTCACAAGACGTATCTAAAGAAGGATTTTTCAAGTACTGTTTAAACCGGAGTTCAAAAGCCTGCCCTATGGTATTTATGACGTCTTGGGCCATTCCATTGTGGCATTCCAATATGTGACAGGCTGCAAGAGGACATACAAAAAACAATATTATAATAAAGTTTTAGAAAGAGAAGATTACATAAAATCAAAATACTTCAAAACCATTAACTGATAATTGAATAAAAGGGAGCAGGACTACAAGTTCTCTGCAGCCATGAAACAGTATAAAGAATACTTCACATTTCACATGAATCAAAGAGAAGAAACATTCACATTTTACATCAAAATATATCCAACACTTACAAATTGGGGGCTCAAGGCAGGGATTTGGGGGCCACATTTTCACAAAAGTACACTGATTGGACTAATAATGTGACTAATGTTTAACTGCTAGCTCTTGAACTCAATGTAAATGATGCTTAGGGCAGTAATCTACACAGAGGGCGGAGTTTGAGGTTTAATCTTTGTCCTCTTTGCATGGTACGTTTTGGAAGATTGAAAAAATATGACTTTCCAAATCGCTTCCAAAAGTGGGGAATGAGCTGTTGGTAAAGATAGGGGCTTTGGAATACCAACCTCCTCCCCTGCTGCCACCCCTTTTCCCTGTCATTGCTACTACAAAGCACTGAAAAATCCCCGTCTTTGAAGTTCCACTAAAGAACTATCTTCAATAAGCATCAAAATCAGCATTGGGTGAAGGTGTCATTACCAGAAGATAAAAGAGTTTATATTAGATACTTTTTCTGAAACACAGTCACCGGGAACGCGCTAGTTTTCACACAAAAATAAACAAGTTGGGGCGCTGGCAGGCATCCGACTATCATAAATGGGTAAGCAAATCTGCTGCTGCCACTGAAAAGAGGAGCTTGTGGTTAGGTACTGTAAATTAAACTCTCTACCATATGTAACATCATTCCTGCCTTGGTGAGAATATGGCCTTGCAATATGAAGATATAATGATTGAAGTTTCCTAACGATGACCTAGAAAGAGTTCTAAGGATGGCTTAAAGACAGAGGCAACAAGTCTCACAATGAAGTTTTACAAAGGAACACTGGGATAACCTGAAGAATTGAGAGATGAGGAAAAGACCAATAACAGTTTAATATACACAAGAGTGTTGTAAAAATTGTCAGCTATTCTCTGAGAATAGGAAAGCAGGGGAGAGGCAATGGGCTTAAAGGAGTGCATGGAGAATCAGATTAAATACCAGGGAAAGTATCTTGGGTCTCAGCATTTTGAAAACAAACCTGGAACACATTACTAAAAGGGATATCTGAGGAGAGGAGAGACAGCTGTCTTTACGGACTGGTTTAACTATGCTAACTTGGAAGCATGATTTTATGCTTTGCATTGTCTTGGAAAAAATTCGTATTTATCTGAAGTAAAAGGTAATTCATTCACATCTAATAGAATTTGTAGAGTTGATAACAGTAAGTTATAACAGAACCTATAACAGTGTTTCTTAGCCTTATGTTAATAAACATCTCAAGGAATCTCAGATATTCTCATTCCAAAACTAATTTGACTTCTACTTAAAAATTTTGTCTGAACACTTCTGAAAGGGGTGTGTGTGTGTGTGTGTGTGTGTGTGTGTGATGGTGGTGTGGTGGTATTACTAAATCAAACAAGGCTAAGGTGTCAAATCTTCATTCTTATAAAGTTGCCCCTTTAAAGTACAAATTGGATCCTGAAATAGACTTAGGAGCTAATTCCAGTTTTGAAACCCAGTTAAGAATATCTATAAATTTATATCTTTCCCACCAAAGGAAAATATTTGGTCTATCTTTAGACTGCCATTTTATATTGTTCCTATATTTTTCTCCACAGTAGCTTTACATAGTGACCAACAGATAGAAAGTGCTCTAAATATAGTTGTTGAATGAATAAATACTGATTTCTCTGAATCATATGAGTAGTTCCACTGTATGAAATTGTCTTTGAGTTGTTTGAAGTGAGAACTGCAGTGGGTCCCTGCAGTGGGACATGTTCTTATAGCCACTAGGTGATATAAATTATTTCTTTGGTCATTTGTGGAAATAGTGTCCTTTTTGCTAGTCAGGCCTCATATCCCGAGACCTAAAAAGTACCCTTGGAGATAGATGTATCCTCCAGTTGAGCCAAAAGAAGCTGTGTTACATTATAAGAAAAGGTAATTCACTAGTCCCAGATACTTGGGAGGCTTAAAGGAGGGAGGAAAGAGGTTCACTTGAGCCCAGGGGTTACAGGCTCTAGTGTACTGTGGATCACACCTGTAAACAGCCACTGCACCCCAGTCTAGGCAACATTGCAAGACCCTGTCTCTAAAAAAGAAAGAAAGGAAGAAAGAAAGAGAGAGAGAGAGCTTCCATAATATCAAATATGGCTTAAATGATAAAATATCTCCTAACACTAATATGCTAGCAACCTAACCAAATAAATACTTTTTTTTTTTTTTTTTTTTTTAAAAGGAAAGGTAATCCTTTTGTTTTTAATCTCGTAAATTCTCAGTCCAATCAAAAATGAAGTCAAGGCCAGGTGTGGTGGCTCACGACTATAATCCCAGCACTTTGGGAGGCTGAGGCAGGTGGATCACTTGAGGTCAGGAGTTCAAGACCAGCCTGGCCAACATGGTGAAACCCCACCTCTACTAAAAATACAAAAAACAAAAAACAAAACGGCTGGGCATGGTGGCAGGTGCCTGTAATACCAGTTACTTGGGAGGCTGAGACAGGAAAATCGCTTGAACCTGGGAGGCAGAGGTTGCAGTGAGCTGAGATGGCGCCATTGCACTCCAGTCTGGGCGACAAGAGTGAAACTCCATCTCAAAATAATAATAATAATAATAATAATAATAAAATAAAGTCAAAATAAAAGTCATATCAAAATGGAAACAACAATTTTTGCAATTTTGTTTTTTCTTAGGATTGAGGAGATGTTGAGAGATAAAGATGAGGAAGACAATGAGAGAAGCAAGATACTTAAGTATAAATAAATGAATAAATAAATAAATACAAAAAACTAAATTGTACTTCCAGTGAGGGAGATGAGAGAATAGGATATTTAAAAGAACTCCATGAAAAGATTCAGACCTGAGTTCAAGTTCCAATTATGCCACTATTTATGTGACCTTGAACAAGTCACTTTATGGCAAGGTTCTTGTCTGCCAAGACAATGCCCTGAGTCATCTTTGAAGTCCCTTTTTGTTTTACAGAAATCCTATTCTTCCTCTGTCACAGAAGCTCAAACTCTCTGAGGAACAGGGTGGCATGTGGGTACACAGAAATGAATGAATCAATCAAACACATCAACCAGCCTCTACTGCTTCTGGCGTACCTCTAGAATCTTTTACTTATCTCAACTTTTCTGATTCTGATGCTTTAAGGTTTGGGTCCTGTTCATAGGCTGATGCTATCAACATAATTTTCTGCTTTTCTTTGGATTAGCCTATTACTACCATATTACTTTATTTGTTATAGAGACAGGTGTCTCACTATGTTGCTCAGACTGGACTTGAACTCCTGGGCTCAAGTGATCCTCCTGCTTCAGCCTCCCAAGTAGCTGGGACTACAGGCATGCCCCACCACACCCAGCTCAAGAAGACTGGACAAAAATAAAAGAACAAACAGTGGTGTCTGTCTGTCTCCAGGCAAGAAGCAACAGCACACAAACAGACTGACCCCATGCTGACGTTCTGCCCAGTCTCACCACCTCCAGGGAGCACACGTACTTTCACGGTTCCATTGTTGCCACTCATAGACATGCTATGTTGCTCTAAGGAAATGGTTTTTTTTAGGTTGGTCATGGGACAGGATAGAGGTGGGCTTTGAATCACATATAAATATGCCCATTTCCCAGGATTAGAACCAATTCCAAAAGCTTGGCCAAGAATTGCCCAATTTTCAGCTAAATGGAAAGAAGAAAGACATATATATATGTCTATATATAAAAAGAGCCAAGTCACAAAAAAAGAGGGTGCCTTTTCAGCGATGTGGTAACTTTGTTACCACGGCCTGAGCTTGGCTTTCCATGTTGGGAACCAGATGAAAGTCTGGATTTTTTCATCCCACCTGTAGCAGGATGGGCTCACACTTCCAGCCCTGGGTATCAAGTACTACACTAAGATTCAAAAGAACCTGCGATATATATTAGTCTGTCTTTTTTATTTAGAATTAGGTAGTCGAATTAGGTAGTCATAAACAAGAGGATTAAGTAGTCACAAACAAGAGGATTACAACTATTCTTAAAGGATAACAGACCCTTCTTTACTAGTTTTATATATATATATATTTTTTGTTTGTTTGTTTGTGTGTGTGTGTGTGTGTGTGTGTGTGTGAGACGGAGTCTCGCTTTGTTGCCCAAGCTGGAGTGCAGTGGCACGATCTCGCCTCACTGCAAGCTCCGCCTCCCGGGTTCACGCCATTCTCCTGCCTCAGCCTCCCAAGTAACTGGGACTACAGGCACGCGCCACCACGCCCGGCTAATTTTTTGTATTTTTAGTACAGACCATGTTAGCCAGGATGGTCTCGATCTCTTAACCTCGTGATCCGCCCGCCTCGGCCTCTCAAAGTACTGGGATTACAGGCGTGAGCCACCGCGCCTGGCTATATTTGTTTTTAATAAACAGTTTTTTGGTTTTGTTTCTGTCTTTTCCTTTTTTATACTTAGAAAACTAGAAATTCAAAAGTTCAGCTTTTCAGGTCAACCACCAGATGGTGCTATGGGATCAAAGCAGGGAATCCTCCATACTTAGGAAGAAACAACCTCAAAGAGGCAAGCCAGTATTCAGTTGATAGCGAATTAATACCACCAGGACAGTCGTACGCATACTTTATAACTATAAACAGAAATAAAAATAAGTGGATTAATTTAAGTTGGTTTTACTGGTTTTGGGTTTTTTTTTTAAAAAAAGAACTTTCTTCAGAGACCCAGAAGCATGGCCTTCCTATATCCAGGTAGTCCAGGCAGTCCAGTCCCCTTCACAGACTACATTCAGAGAAAATATTAAAACATTCCTGGACTGCTACATATTTGGAGTAAGACAATGTGGATTTCCTCTTTTACAGCAATTACAGAAGCAAAGTGTATTAATCACTAAGTAAACTCAAAACATTCTTACTGGAACTTACCTTTTCTACAGAAAAGACCTTTGATAAAAAGAAGAGTTCACTAAAGGGTCCTAGCCAAGATGGCAAAAGTGGAAACTGCTCTGATTTAAATGCACTAATGCTGAAAGTGAATCAAGCAAACGGAAGAGTGGGAAGCTTCAGGATTGTCAGCATGAAGCCCAGTCTCCTCTGCTCATCTCCACTTAATGTCAACCATACTCTCCTCATACCCGCAATCTGGCTCCTGCCTTTATAGGTCCACAGAAATTGAGCTTTCCAGAGTGACCAGTGGCCTGTTAACTGCTGGGTGGAAGAGCATCTTCCCACCCTCATGCCCCTTAACTCCTTTCCAGTGTGTGACCATCTGAGATGTCTCCTTCAGAAGAAACGCTCTTCTCCTTTGTTAGGTAATACTCATTTCTTGATTCCTCCCCTCCCCTGACTACTCCTTAGGCAAGTCGCTGTCTCCTGTGACTTTTCCCACTCCCTGACATCCTTAGGCAAGTCGCTGTCTCCTGTGACTTTTCCCACTCCCTGACATCCTTAGCCCTCTTCTTTCTGGGTTCTGCTAAGAAGTTGTAGTTTTTTTCTAAACCTGCTGGCCTGGCCTGCCTCCCTCCGCTCCCTGCCAGCCCCAATCCCAGCCCCACCCCTAGCCCTGGACCTACTCTCTGGGCTTCTCTTGTCTGCCATTTTATCCTGGATGAACCAAACTTGCTAGTTAATTTTATAACATCATCTTTCTGATGTCACTATTTTAAAACATTTATTCAAGGGTTTAGGATATTTTTTCTTTTTATAAATGTAATAAATATTCACTGTAAGAGTTTTAGAAAACAAAAAGGCACCAAGAAGAAATAAAAATTACAGAAAATTTCACTATCCAGTAAATTTCACTATCTCAATAACCACTAGGAACATTTTGGAATATGTCTTTCTCATCTTTTTATAATGTGTATCTACCCAGAAAAGTCACCTGGGATTATACTACACACAATCTTCATAATATGTTTTTTGCATTAACAGCATTGTGAATATTTTTCCTATATAATTACTTATTTTTCTACTACTAGCTTTAATTGCTGCATCATAGTACATTCTATGAATTCATTTAATTTGCTACTCATGAATACTAAATTAATTTTGTCTTATGATATAAATAATATACAAAAAATGATCTATATTGCTTAATCTTTGTACATATCCTAATTATTTCCTCAGAAGTAAAACTACTGGTTCTAAGGCATTTACATTTTTAAGACTTTTGATACAAATCATCAAATTGCTCTTTAAAATGTTTGAATCTAAACTCTTTATCAGCAGTGTTCAAGAATAACTACTACTCTAAACCACATCTTATCTTTTTTCAATGTTTGAAATTTGGAGATGAAATATGGTGTCTAATTATAACTTGTGTGTCTTTGATTGCTAGTGAGGCTAAACTTTTTTATTTTTCAAATGTTTCTTGGTGCCTTATCATGTTCTTTTGTGTGCTCAGGACATGGAATCTGTCCATCCACTTATTGGCCGTGTAAACTTAGGAAAACTGCTTATTTTTCTCACCTCCAGTGTTTTCTCCTATAAAAAAAAAAAAGGAATGATATGTTTACATACCCCCTAGGGCTGCTGTGAGGATAAAATGAGATAATGCAGACGGAGTACTGAAAATGCCTGGCACATAGTGAGCATGAAATAAATGGTAGCCATTTTTCTTTGCCTAATTTTTTACTAGATTATTTGTTTGTTTTTTCTATTTATAAGAATCCCTGTTTCTTTAGTGGCAACACCACTCCATATCACACAGAATAGTAATAATAGCTACCATTTATTGCTTAGGTGCTATAAGCCAGGTATTGAGACATTCGCATTGCATACGATATCTCATTAAATCCTCGGGAACATCTGATTCCTATTTCTTCATCAATCTAAATATCTAAATAGTCATCAAGTACTATTAGTTCACAAATTGGATCCAAACTGTTCCTTCCTCCTCCAGTGCCATTTAGAACATTACATGCTGCCCAGGACTAATGAGATGTCCTCTAAACTGAACTCTCTAATTCCAGATGGCTTTGCTGCTTTCCAATGCCATTTTTGTTTCGTTTTGTTTTTGAGACGGAGTCTCGGAGTCTCGCTCTCTGTCGCCCAGGCTGGAGTGCAGTGGCCGGATCTCAGCTCATTGCAAGCTCCGCCTCTTGGGTTCCCACCATTCTCCTGCCTCAGCCTCCTGAGTGGCTGGGACTACAGGCGCCCGCCACCTCGCCTGGCTAATTTTTTGGGTTTTTTTTTTTTTAGTAGAGACGGGATTTCACCGTATTAGCCAGGATGGTCTCAATCTCCTGACCTCGTAATCCGCCTGCCTCGGCCTCCCAAAGTGCTGGGATTACAGGCGTAAGCCACCGTGCCTGGCCTCCAATACCACTTTTAAAGACACAACTGCCAGAAAAATGATCATTTAGTAATTTCAGAATAGCAGAACCCATAATAATTTTTTTAAAGCTCAAAATATTTGATGGCTCCAGTGACCTCCTGGCCAGTATTCAAAGCCCCCCACAATCTGTCTCTGGTCTAACTTTTCAGCTGTGGGACCCCTACTTCCACTCTTTCCTTTCTCTGCAACCCTGCCTTTACACACACATTCACACACCCTGCAAACACTTGGCTGTAAGCTCTCATTATACTACTCTTTCACCTGTGTCTTTTTTCACTTAACTCCACAAATCCCAAGCATCTGCTATGTTTCAGGCACTGTTCTCTAGGCATCTCTCTTTCTCTATGCAAATCTTATGGGTTATGTTTCTCCCTCCTACTAAATGATATACCATGGTGGGATTTTCCTTCCATAATCATTAATAATTATTTGTGTATTCAAAAGCTGTGTCATCACCTCTTTGCAGGTACTGTTAGTTCAAGGGCTCACGTTGGGGGAAAAGATTTAGTACTACAGGAGTGTGTGCAGGCAGGAGGTATGTTGAGAACACAGTGTCTTCTCACAGAGATTTTTATAGCCAAGCTATATGAGAGAGGACGAGCAGACCAGAAAAGGAGGAATAAGTGATAGAGACATATTAACTTTTAAAACCAAGAAAGCTACCCTGTTTCTAAGTTATCTTCTTGGACACACCCATTTTCCTACAGGAAAGAAAGATGTAATGAGGGAGGAAAGAAAACTATGCTTTCCACATGTTATGTAGATGTTATTATTCCCACTTAAAAGATAAGGAAATCCAGGTTTGAGGTTGTGAAACAATCTGCCTAACGTCATACAGTGAGATGATGAAATAATTATGATTCCAACCCAGTCTTTTTGACTCCAGCATCAATCTTATTTCCTATACACAGGCTGATGGCTAAAGAAAGAAAAAACTGAAACCTTGATTTGGACCGCTTCTATCCTTCACCTCCCAGCCAGGACCTCGCTCAACAGTTCTCACGAATGCCTTCTCAAAATCCCCATGCCAGGATCCCCAGGGGTCCTCTTCAAGCAGCTCGTTCTGACAAATGACTCAGGCACCAGAACAGGAGCTTTCAAAGTGAATATGCTGCATCATAATTTTCTCTGCCTCTCTTGTTTCACTTAAGCAAAGGGAGAGCTTTGCAAGCATGTGGATCCTTCTTGGCCATTACCCTTAGCAACATTAATCTTTGAACTCTTCACCATCATTTACTTAAGAGCAATGACATGCCCAGAGATATTCCATGACTGATGGCAAAGTTACTAAACATCTAGATTTCCCGATGCATTTTTTTCTTCCTTTCACCCTGTCATTTCCATGTTAAGACAAAAAGTGTTGTTGTTCAGAGGCCTTCCCAGAAATAGCAAGCAGTTATTATTTAGGGAAGTTCAGGCAAGGATTAGAAGAAGTTGCCCTTTTCTGGCATCCTTTGTTGCGCCCTGCTCCTACATCCCCACTGTCCCTTTCACTAGTTCCTGTCTCTCCTGCTCACTCTTTGACCATGATTCATTCTTCTTACTTAGTTTAGAGTGGGTCAGTTTTAGTGGAGTATTTTATAGTGTTTATCCTCCGTTCCTTCCTTTTCATCTTTTTGCTGCCACATTCTTTTGGCAAACATTTGCTGAGGATCTACTGCGTGCCAGGCTCTGTGCCAGCAGCTGGGCTTCATAATTTCATTTCTGACAATCACAATAGCTTCCAAATGGATATCCCTGCCTTAAGTTTCTCCCCGAATCCATCTACTACATCCTGCTGCCAAACCAATCTGTCTAAACTCTACCTTGTAAACAGTACTCTCCACCCATCTGTCCATGGGATTAAGTCCCTACCTATTAGCTCTCTTGTATCTGTCCTATAGATGCCTTTTAGACTTTTACATTGTGAGGTCCAGGGTGTTCTATTTATTTACTCCCCGGCATGCCATGTGCATTTCCACCTCGGTGTCTCATAGCTCTCTAAATTTTCAAGTCCTACTCCATGTCCACTTAATAAATGCTTGGAGGCAAACTCCATCCCTGGGACAGCAGAGGATGTGGCCTAACTAATACGTTCTAGTTAAGGAGGAAAACTAACTTAACACTTCTACCTAAGAGGAGTCTGAATGTCCCAGCCTCAGGGATGAGAAGCAATACTCACCATGTGACCTTGCTAAATCCTGAAACTAGAATTCCCATCAAATCACTCTTCCATTCACTCGGTCATTCGATAAAATAGTTTTTGAGTATCACCTATATGCTAGGCATCGTGATGAGTGCTAGGGAACAACAGCGAGTAAGAGAAACAGGTTCCTGCCCTCATAAAGATTTTAGCCTAGGAAAAAGGACACATTAAACATACAAACAAGTGCAATATGTGAGTAAATAAAATATTAAAAGTAATGGCGAACTGTGATTACTTTTGCACTAACCTATAATAGAAATGTGGAGTGTTAATGAAAAGAGAAATAAGTATTGTGATGCAGCAAGGTAGGATATGCTACTAGAGACAGGAGGTGCTATCAAAGAAGGTCTCTGAAGAAGAGGCATTTAAGCAGAAATCCAAATGGTGAAGTCAAGCATTCAAAGAGATACTACAGGCTCTTGAACAGCAAGCACACAGACACAGACACACACACACACACACAAACACAAACACACACACACACACACCCAAAGCCAATGCAGGTCAATAACCTCACTCCTCACCGGCTTTGGTCTTATGTGTAATTCTTTTGTTCAGTGGGGATGTGACAGCCAGCCCCATCTATCATAACCATAATAGCTTCTCTTTTGAGTACACAAACAGCTAAGCCTTTGGTTTGCAGATCTTTAAAATGATTTAAATTTCATCTATATAGTTTTTCTACTTTGCTGTGCTAACAGGGTGATTTATTTCCAACTCAAATTTGCATAATATTTCTAGAATCCAACATAGCACCCTGGTGATACTCATCACTCTGTACATTGAAAATAATTGTTGGTTACTTTTTAGAGTTGGTATATACCAGCTCTTTAAAAAATCTGTAAGTTGCTTTCCATACCTCGTTGATTAACTGGATCTTTAGCTACGTAGGCAACATAGTCTGTAGTATCCTATAAAAAAGGGAAAATGACTGTATTTAAAATGGATGAACTGCACTGTTGAAAGAAACATATATTTCGGACATGATACTGAGGCAAGGACTTAAATACAAATGTTTTTATTTAAAGAGACAAGAAAAGCATTGTAAAAGGGAACATAAACAAATATACACTACATAGTTTAACAATTATGGAGTCCATGTTCTCTGTCCATTGGGGAAAGAATCAGAAAATTAAAAATTTAGAGGCAGACTGTCATTAAGAATAAAATAGAAAGCAGATAGGGAATATGTTAGGACATATTCTTTAAAAATGGCTAGGGACTATGATGCTATCCTAGATTGAAAGTTGAAGTATCAGGGATTATGCAATCACAAAGGTGACATAAACTAAGATAGGGCATCATGATTTCCTGTTGTCCAAACATATACCACATGTATCAGAAAGTAAGTTGACTAAAGAGACATGTTGGATTTTGTGGTTGTTAGCTTGCTTGTATGCAGTGCAAGTTAACTTAAGGGATGATAAAGTGAAAATACAATGAATTTATTTGATCAATATACAGAAAAGAAAAATCATTTTCTAAAAAAAGAGAACCCCTGAAAAACTTAAGAAGTTCAAAAAGAGATGCACTGCTGACTTTGTAAAAACAAACAAACAAAATGCCACTTGGTAATCCCAGTTTTTATCGAAAACAGTAAGCTGATGAATGATAAGGTTTTAATAATTAAAGATGCTTTTTGTTATCTAAGTTCTCGGGAAAAAAATACACACAATGCCATTTGCAGATCAGAAGTATGACTCTCTAGAGGGAAGATGCAATCAACTGGCAGGAAATAAAAGCCCATGTTTGTAATACCCTCAAGGACAATCACTTAATAACCCACAATGAATCATCACACAGGAAGCGGATCTCAGGGTCAGCATAACTCGTCTTGGGCAATTAAAAAAATAATAATAACACATACCTAAGTAAATTTCTCTTATGCAAAAAGAAAAAAGGTTTTAAATATCCGCTAAATAAATAACGCCATATCTATGGGCTTTGTTTTACGTGAATTTAGAAGGAAAAGCACAATTGCTGGGGACTTTGCCACTCTTATTCAAGTGACGAGGTGGTCTGATGCCAGTCATGCTGTCTGGTAGGTCCAATTATGGGAAAGAGGCTGTGAGACCTCTCCAGACCTCAGTTTCCTCATCTTCAAAACAGCCTCCAACGCTGGTATAGTTCTAAAATTCTATAGCTGTAAACATTTGGGAGAATTTACAGAATGCTAAAAGTAAAGCACAAATAGCAAGGGAAAATATGTTTTTTGTTTTGTTTTGTTTTGTTTTGTTTTGTTTTGTTTTGAGACGGAGTCTCGCTCTGTCACCCAGGCTGGAGTGCGGTGGCCAGATCTCAGCTCACTGCAAGCTCCGCCTCCCAGGTTCACGCCATTCTCCTGCCTCAGCCTCCCGGGTAGCTGGGACTATAGGCGCCCGCGGAAAATATGTTTAAACATATTTAATTTTTGACATATTCACAATGCATTTGTTAAGTGGAGAAAGTATATATAGCCATAGAGACATTACCAACAAATGTTTTCAGGGCTGACGGATGGAAAACAAGTTAACTGTTTTTGCAAAGAGAGTAAAAATGAGGGTGAGCAAAGGCCAAGAGATGAGAAGACTATTCATTATTTTTGAAATTTTGGAGGAAATCTTGGAGAAAGATTACTATGTTGGACCAAAGGGACTTTGAAGTCAGCTTCCTACCCTTGTATGTAGTTCGCCCTAAAGCTGTAAACTATCTCGGTTAGTATCCTAAAACAAATATGGGCATGTGTTAGCAATAGTGGTAGTAGTTACTTCTTGTGACGGTGTGCCAGGCACTGTGCTAACACTAACCACGCATCATTTCACTTAATTCCCACAACACTGTCAGGCAATAGGGATTATCCTCCATTTACACATGAGGACTCTGGAGTTTAGGGAATTTAAATAAGTCAAGTCTACTTGACTCCAAAGCCTGGCAGTACATCACACTGCCTCCCTGACCTGATGGTAAAACTTCATAGAGATGATTTCTAATGCCAGTGCTTAGGGTGGCTCCAGACTTCTATTTTACTAGACAGGTGCTTTAACCAACTAAGCCATGGCACTGCCGCCAGATTTCTATTTTAAATTTGAATCAACAGGCTTTCTCACCAGCTTCAGAGAGCACAGAGGTGCTCTCAATGCAGCAGGTACAAACCTTCCCCATAGTTGCCACAAATTATTTACTGTTTGTTTTTGATAGGAACGGTGCTTTGGTCAATTTAAAGAACTAAAGGCACGTGAAGAGAGTATGAAAAGATTTAAGATTCTGGAGAACAATAATAGAAATCATTCAGGGCATGCCTTGAGTAAATGAGTGTTTGCACACCAATCTAACATGATGACAACCCTGGAGAAATTTAGGGCAAACACCAATAATTATTTTTCATACTACATGTATAAACACTACTTTAAATCTCTTAAGAAAAGTATTTGAATTCCTTCATGGATGACTGAGCTAGGAAGACGAGAAAGTGCTGGTATTTTTCAGCCCGGATTCAGTAGACCCTCTCTGCCAGCCATCATCCTTGGTGTTGCTAATGAGGCCAGATTACAAGGCTGGATGGAAAAGAGTCCAGATAGGCTCTTGGGTTCAAATAGCAGCTGCTAAGCACCTGACACCTTGTATGTCCCTTATTTGCTAATGGGAATTCACAATTAGGCATCTGTGGAATTTCTTGGGGAAAAGGTAGAACTCTTAACATTTGGTTTACTTTTAAAAATGGCAGCATCATAGAACTAATATATAATAGTTATTTGAAAATAACTACACCCCAGGCTAAAAGATGAGGAAGTAGTGATGCCTAAAGGGGAAACTGAATAACCATTAATTAGAAAACAAGGGTTTGAAATCCTAGGAAGGCTGCTTTTCTTCCATGTGCTTCGTGAGCCAAGATCATGCCACTGCACTCCAGCCTGAGTGACAAGAGTGAGATTACGTCTCAAAAAAAAAAAAAAAAAAAAAAAAGCATGTCTTGGTTTGACATGCTTAAATACTTTGGGTCATTGGTAGCCAATGTGAAGACAAGTAATTATTGAGGTGTTTTTAAGAATTGGCTAATTTAAATAGCATTTAGCTACATATTTTATACACAGGTAAGTTACACCAACACCCAAGTGGAAGAACCTGCTTAAATACTTTAGATGCCAGTAAATGAAGCAATGATTACAGAGTAACTTCAGAACTTTACTTCCTTTTGCGATATACAATTATTTCTCCCCCATTGCATATTTAGCAAAAAGTTTAAAACAAATTAAAACTACCATGATATCAGCTGCCAGATTTAGTTTTTAGCATCCTCATATTTTCTTGGGTTTCTAGGTTATCATCCTATCATTGATGACTCTACATTTTATTCCTCAATTAGAAGTGAAAACTAAATGTGGTGGATAGAAAACAATCAATTGCTAAACTGAATTTTATTGGTTCGTTCCTGAAGGATATAATTTTTTTTAAAAGAAATGCTTTGCAGAAAAGAAGGTAATACATTCTAAGAACAAGGTCTGTGTATGTTCCCGCTGTTTTCTTGACATTACTGATGTTTAACCATTATGAAAGTCATACTCTGTCCTCTTCTAACCTTTCATCAAAACATATGGAAGGTTAGAAGAGGAAAGAGTACAATAAAAAGACCGATAATGTCACAGAGTGGCAAAAGTATTCTTCTACTCCCTCAGTTTAAACAGATTTGCTTCTTGCTCAGTTGCAGGCTCCCTAGCTTCAAAGCCCCTCTCCTTTTGCTCTGGTCCAGAAATGGTGCAGTAGGGAGTCAAGGAATGACACTCCATTCTGCAAAGTAGGCTTGGAGAAATCCTGTACAATTTCCAGGAAATGAGTACCACACAACCTCTTCTTAGTAGAGAAGAACTACAAGTTCTCTCTCCCCAGCTCAGCATTTCCTCCATGAGCTCCTGCAAACCTGGTTGCTCATTCCAGATTAGACTTAGTTGACTTGGTTGATATACCAAGTGCAGTTGATTAGTAAAGTGTGCCAGAAACTCTGTGTTGAGAAGAAATTCTAAGGCAGGATTGAGCAACACATGTGTGACACACTTGCTTTTCATGACCTAGACATTATCAACAGGAAGCTTATTAGATGATAACTCCATGGCTAATAACATAATGCAGCACTACTAGATTCATCTACTAATCCAAATATTTTAAAATTTAATGATAGGAAATATTTTGCCCAAGGCAAATTTTTTATTATCTGCTACATGTAGCGATTCACAGACTGTAATAGGATGTTAGGAAAAGACATGTAGTGGCTAATATGGTTTATGTAAAAGTTTTTTTTTATCATCCAGCCCCAAACGTCAAGAAGTTATTTTAACTCATAAAAAGAACTTTTGTGAATCCATACTTACAGGATCCCCTCCAGAGGCAAACGAAATAGACTGCATATGATGATTTGCAATAATCTGAAAAACATAAACATGTATGCTAATATGAAGTAATCATTATTTCTAGTTATATACAGTGTAACAGTAATAGACATACATTTGTTTGTTTTGTTTTTACCTGATCAGCATCCCTTTGGAAACCACCCCACCTACGCTCTATAATAATCTCATTTAAACCATGAGATTCTGGTGATTTTGTAATGCCCATCTCACTGCCCTTGCCTACCCAGGTGGAATATTATCTAGGGCTAGCCAATCAGAAAATACCATCTCTCTGGATACAGCAGAGCCAATCAATGTCTTTTGAGAAGAATTGAAATGAATAATAGGAGAGAAAGCATCTCTCTCTGCCATTAAAAACTATGTAAGCCCAAAGCTTCTGGGGGCCATATTACGCTGCTATGTGAGAAAAGTCTGCTGGAATATGAAGTTTTTCTTCTGATGAAAATCAGAACTGAGAACTAAAAATAGGAAAAAAAAGTCTGCTGGTAACATTTGTTCCATCACTTTAACCAATATATTTCACCCTGTCCCTTTATATTTTTGTTTATTTTTGCAAAAGTTAGTTTGAATTTGATTTCAGTCATTCACTACTAAATGTATCCTGAGCAAGGCACTAACATTAAGACTTCTAATATGAATAAGAATCACCAAGTAAAGTGCATTAATCAGCTAAGAAGACTGTCCCTTATTTGAGAGTCTAGGATTGCTTGTTTGGAAACCACAGTGTAATGACCATTTGCAGAGCCATATTTGTCATGCTATTTTGAAGGTTCATTAAAACACCAACTATGCACCTATTGACTAATCCTGTTTTCAGAATTGTGTGACAGAATCTACCAAAGCTGATTATATGAGATGACCAAGCAATTCTATTCCTAGATGTATATCCAACACAATTGTGTAAATATGTGCAACAAAAAATATTCTCAAAGAAGATAATAACTGCCCTGTTCATAAAGGCCTAAATTGGAAACAACCCCAATGATGACTATTGTAATATTCAAATGGTGGCATACTATATAGCAACAACATGTTTGTTGAGCAAAAGAAGCCTAATACAAAGAATATATACTGCATGGCTTAATTTATATGAAGTTCAAAACTAGGCAAAATTATGGTATTTGAAATCAGAATAGTGGTTATTTCTGGAGCACAGGAAGAAGGGGCAAACAGTTTTCCGGGATGCTGGAGTTTCTTGATCAGAGTATTGGTTATACAACTGTTCATTCTGTGATAATTCTTATGGACTTATTATCTGTGTACTTGTCTACATTTATATTTCAGTAAAAACAAAGTCAATATACAAAGATCAATGTCATTCCCATATATCAACAATAGTTGGCCAGGCACGGTGGCTCACGCCTGTAATCCCAGCACTTTGGGAGGCCAAGGTGGGCAGATCACGAGGTCAGGAGATCGAGACCATCCTGGCTAACATGGTGAAACCCCGTCTCTACTAAAAATACAAAAAATTAGCCGGGCATGGTGGTGGGCACCTGTAGTCCCAGCTACTTGGGAGGCTGAAGCAGGAGAATGGCGTGAACCTGGGAGGTGGAGCTTGCAGTGAGCCGAGATCGTACCACAGCACTCCAGCCTGAGAAACAGAGTGAGACTGTCTCAAAAAACAAACAAACAAACGAAAGCCAATTAGACACTGTATTTGGGGGAGAAAGGTATACTTTGTAAGAGTACTTTAGTATAAAACTAATAAGAATCATGTAATGCTTTTTGGAAAACTTCATTGAAGAGTATAAATAAGACCTGAACAAATAGAAAGATATATATCACTTTCACATATGAGAAGACGGTATGACAAAGGTGTCAATCCTACCCCAGATTAATTTATAAATTCCATGCAATCCCAATAAAAATGCTTCTAAAATTCACATGGAAGAATAAATGTGCAAGAGAGCTAAAGCAAATTTTAAAAGAACAAATGTATAAGAATTCCTTTATCAGATAAGAAATATTATAATATCATATTCAAGATGCCCCTAAATTCATATGAAAGAATAAATGAGCAAGAAGAGTTAGGGCAATTTTTTAAAGAACAAAGACAAAATATTCCTGATCAAACAGCAAGATATGAAAGTGTAGAAATTTCACAAGAATTCAAAGTCTAAAAATAGACTCATGTATTTAAGAACTTTTAGTCTATGATAAATGTGACACCAAGCAGCAGTCAGCCAGAAATTATGTGTCCATGGTGAGGAGAAATAGAGCAGAGGCTCCCAACTTCCCTGGCCACAGACCAGTACCAGTCTGTGGTCTGTTAGGAACCGGGCTGCACAGCAGGAGGTGGGCAGTGGGTGAGCGACAGAAGCTTCATGTGTATTTACTGCTGCTTCCTGTTGCTCACATTACTGTCTGAGTTCCGTCTCCTGTCAGATCAACGGTGACGAACGGTGACGTCAGATTCTCATAGGAGAATGAACCCTTTTGTGAACTACGCATATGAGGGATCTACGTTGCATGCTCCTTATGAGAATCTAATGCTTGATGATCTGAGGTAGAGCTGAGGTGGTGATGCTAGCGCTGGGGAGTGGCTGCAAATACAGATTAACAATAGCAGAGAGGTTTGACTGCACAGAGACCATAATAAATCAATTGCTTGCAGACTCATATCAAAACCCTACCAGTAAGTAGCAAGTGACACTTAAGCTGCATCTGGTGGCAGGCTACATAGTGGCAAGTGAGTTGATGTACTTCAGTTTGTACAGCTGCAGCTGATGGCAGGCTTTAAGTCAGAATCTGACGATTTTAGTTTGTGCCTGGCCCGCCCATTATCTTATTTACCACTTCCAGCCATGTCTCTTTCCTGCACCGTGCACTTTCTCAGTCAGTTTTGGTAAGCCCATTAGCTAACCCTAGCCAAAATAAGTAAAAAACAAACTTCGCTGGAGAGCTTCTTTGAAAAGGGAGAAAGATCCACGATGAGACTGCAGAAGACTTTAAGGCTGCCAACAAAAACAAAGCTGCATTTAAAAGAAAATATCAAGAGTCCTACTTAAAATACCAGTTCATTACAACAGGTGATTCACATTCTCCAAGCTCACTTTGTATAATATGTAGCAAGTGGCTGTGTAACAAATCCATGAAGCCTTCTAAACTGCTTTGTCACATGGAGACCAAGCACCCTGCATTAATACTAAGCCTTTGGAGTTTTTCAAAAGAAAACAATGTGAACATAAAGAATAGAAGCAATTATTGAAGGCTACCACTTCATCAAATGTGTCTGCACTGAGAGCATCATTCTTAGTGGCTAACCACTTTGCTAAAGCTAAGAAGCCCTTTACTATTGGTGAAGAGTTGATCCTGCCTGCTACTAAGGACATTTGTCATGAACTTTTAGGAGAGGCTGCAGTTCAAAAGGTGGCATGGGTTCCTCTTTTGGCTAGCACCACAACTAGATGAATTGATTAAATATCAGAGGATAATGAGGTACAATTGTTAGAAAGGATTAATGAGTCACCGTGGTACACAATCCAGGTTGATGAGTCTACTGATGCTGACAACAAAGCAACAATGCTTTTTTGAGTATGATATATTTTTCAGGAGGATGTGAATGAGGATACATTATATGCACTTTTGTTGCCAACCAGCACCACAGCTGCAGAACTATTCAAGTCTTTGAATAATTACATATCAGGAAAATGGAATCAGTCATTTTGCATCGGTATATGCATGGGTGAAGCAGTTGCCATGACTGGATGGCATTTTGGTTTCACTAATCAGGTCAAAGAGGTCGCTTCTGAATGTGAGTCTATGCACCGTGTCATCCATACAGAAATGATGGCTAGTTGGAAAATGTCACCTGAAGTTAACAACATTTTGCAGTATGTGATTAAAATTATCAACCATATTATACATGCCCTTCACTCACATCTGTTTGCACAGCTCTGTGAGGAGATGGACGCAGAGCACATAATGTCTTCTCTTATACACAGAAGTGAGATGGCTTTCTAAAGGTAGATCACCGGCCAGAGTTTTCGAGTTAAGAGAGCTGCTGCAGAGATTTCTTTTTAGAAAAACAGTCACCATTGGCAGCACATTTCAGTAACACAGAATGGGTCACAAAACTTGCTTACTTGTGTGACGTATTCAACCTGCTCAATGAACTCTATCTGTCACTTCAGGGAAGAACAACAACTGTGTTCAAGTTGGCAGATAAAGTGGCTGCTTTCAAAGCTAAACTGGAATCATGGGGGTGACAAATGAACACTGGGATTTCTGACACTTCAAACATCAGCAGAGATTTTGAAAGAGACTGAGCCAGGGTCTTCTTTCTCCCAGCTGGTGCATGATCACCTATCTCAGCTTTCCAGAGATTTTGAGCATTACTTCCCGTATCAGTCAGGGTTCTCCAGAAGGACAGAACTAATGGAATATATATACACATATATACATATACACACACATATATATACACATATATATATATGTAAAGGGGAGTTCATTAAGTATTGACTCACACTATCACAAGGTCCCACAATAGGCCATCTGGAGGCTAAGGAGCGAGGAGAGCCAGTCCCAGTTCTAAAACTGAAGAACCTGGAGTCCGATGTTCGAGGGCAGGAAGCATCCAGCACAGGAGAAAGATTTAGGCTGGGAGGCTAGGCCAGTCTCTTTTCACATTTTTCTGCCTGCTTATATTCTAGCCACGCCGACAGCTGATTAGATTGTGCCCACCCAGATTAAGGGTGGGTCTGCCTTTCCCAGTCCACTGACTCAAATGTTAATCTCCTTTGGCAACACCCTCATACACACACCAAGGATAAATAATTGTATCCTTCAATCCAATCAAGTTGACACTCGGTATTAACCATCACACTTCCCATTCACAAAAGACAGAATGGATCTGTGACCCATTTGTGAATAAGCCAGGTGAATCCACTTTGTCCATGCTAGAAGAGGATCAACTGCTTGATATTGCAAATGGCGGTGGCCTTAAAAGTATGTTTGAGACAACTTCAAATCTCCATACGTTCTCGATTAAAGTCAAGGCGGAATATCCTGAGATTGCCACAAAAGTACTGAAAAGTCTCCTTTCATTTTCAACATCCTATCTTTGTGAGGCAGGATTTTCCACAGTAACAGCAACCAAAATGAGATTACAGAATCCACTGGACATAAGGAACACACCTTGGGTGTCACTGTGTCTCATCACCGTCTAGTTGCAGGACCGTCTAGTTGCAGGAAAACAAGCTCAGGGCTCCCACTGATTCTACATTATGGTGAGTTGTATAATTCTACGTAACTACAATGTTATAATAATAGAAATAAAGTGCAGAATAAATGAAACGTGCTTGAATCCTTAAGTATACACAGTCATATAATTCATAGAAGTATATACAACTTAAAAGCAGAGGCTTTTAAGTTGAAGACAGGTAAAACATGTTTTTAAAAAACACACAAAATAGTATTTTGCTATGAATACATAAAGATACATGTAAATGCAAATAAAAAGAATTTAAAGAGTACACGCCGCGTTGGTAATAGTGGAAAAATACCTACCCGGAGAAAAGAAATGGGACCAAGTATTTCTTCGCTATAACTAAAAAAAAAAAAAAAAAAAAAAAGGACAATATATATGTCGTTTGTGAATTTAACTTTTTAAATGACAACACTAAAAGGACAGAATGGATTAGTTCTTAATATGCTGATCTGTGGTTATGGATGTTGTCTGGTTTGGAAACGTGGATTTAGAAGTCATCAGCACATAGATAAATTGCCCTGGAGAGGAGGAAGAAGGGAGGGGAGGCACATTAATGTTAGGAGGGCCATGTAAAGTTATTTTCCAGTTTGCTGCATCACAAGCAACAGTAGGGTTAAGTAACACAGAAACTGTTACGCTCTTGCCTACAGGGTCCCTAGATACCAAGTTCGAATCGACGGAAACTTAGCTCAAAAAGCGACGCCCACATCCCGGGAAAAACATTGAGCTACTCCAACCACAGTGGCGCGCCAAGCAGGAGGCGGTACCTGAGGACCACGCCTGCGCGCGGGGTTACGCAAGCGCGCAGCTTTTGCGCACGCGCACAAACGCACGGCCGCGCAGCATCTATCTTGCTGGAAGCTTTTTCCGAGAGGTTGAGCGGTTTGCATAATGTCGGAAATGGCCGAGTTGTCCGAGCTGTATGAAGAGAGCAGTGACCTGCAAATGGATGTGATGCCTGGCGAGGGTGACCTACCGCAGATGGAGGTAGGCAGCGGGAGCCGGGAGCTATCCCTGCGTCCCTCCCGCAACGGGGCCCCGCCACAGCTCGAGGAGGAAGGCCCAATGGAGGAGGAGGAGGCCCAGCCAATGGCGGCGCCAGAGGGGAAACGGAGCCTTGCTAACGGGCCCAACGCTGGGGAGCAGCCAGGCCAGGTGGCGGGCGCAGACTTCGAGAGCGAGGACGAGGGCGAGGAATTTGATGACTGGGAAGACGACTACGACTATCCCGAAGAGGAGCAGCTTAGTGGTGCCGGCTACAGAGTATCAGCTGCTCTTGAAGAGGCCGACAAGATGTTTCTGAGAACAAGAGAAGCAGCCCTGGATGGCGGGTTTCAGATGCATTATGAGAAGACCCCGTTTGATCAGTTAGCTTTTATCGAAGAGCTTTTTTCACTGATGGTTGTCAATCGTCTGACCGAAGAACTCGGCTGTGATGAGATTATTGATAGAGAGTAGTTACATGCTGTTAAAAGAGGAGGAAACTACTTGAGGAGGGACCCAACTTTCCGCTATCTTTTGGGTTCATTCCAAATAGTTTTGTGCCATTGAAAAACTTGACCTTCAAAAAAATTTGTTTTTCAGAATAGAAGACAATAGGACAGTGACTGCACAGTTGTGAAAAAGGAGAATCATTAAAGAAAAAGGAAAAAAGATTTTAAGACCGTTGAAATCTGTTATCAAGAATGTGCTAAAACACCTATGGCTTTGACTTTGTTATTGATCCAGATTATTTTCCTTGCATTGGGGAAAATATCTTTCATATTTGTTTGCTGTAAAGATGGTTTTGCAAGAATAAGTCATGACCAAGACAAACTGCCAATACAAGAGCCCACTGATATTAATTATATAATGAGAAAAAATGTATCCAACTAGGACACATATCTTTTGAGTTATTTGGACTGAAAGTTTAAGAAAACTTGGGAAATTCTATTTTGTGATCTAGTCAAGCCGTAGTTATCAAAGGCTAAATTTTCAGTGTAAGACAAATGAAGTATTCTTCATTATTCCAAAAGGATGAGTAAACTCAAAGATGTATCACATGTGCTCTGTATCTTAAGATGTGTTTCCAAGAGCGTCTGAAATTTTGTTTGTACATGTATCTTGATCATTTATAAAGCCACTGTGATATATAAATCAAGAAAATTCATTGTCATAACCATTTTTAAAAGTCAAAAATTAAGACATCTTTAATTAAAAACTTTCAAATCTAGACACTAAATGTGTGTGAATGTACAAAGAAACCATTGCTCACGCTGTTATATACTAGAGAAATTTTGTTTTGCTTGCTGTTTTAACTTGCAAGGTGAAATACTTTAGTTGAACTTCATATTGTAAGAACTGTTAATAAAAAGTTGTCAAGTAAAAAGCCCTATATCTAAAAAGACTTTATGAACAGTTATTCTATCAACTTTTAAAGGTTTTAAACCTACCCAGAAATTACCTTGGTATCTGAAGTTTCCCTCTGTCTCCTCCTCTAATTAAGCTTGTTATTTGTTATGCACCAGCATTGGAGATAATAAAATTTCTTGTTCTGTGTATTTTGTTTGGCTAATAATATTGTATACATACTTTATACTAGTTTTTATTGTATGTGTTAACCAGTATTAAGGGAAAATAATCCAGCTTCAGCTATCTAATTCACAAATTAATTTCTGGAAATTAAACTTTGTAAATTAAGTTTTTGCCCTACAAGAATTTGCTGGTCTAGGAAAACCTGCCCTATCAATGAGTATGTTGCCATGGTTACCTTACTAAGATGCTGAGGTTCTAGGAGAGTAATGATTACATCAGAAGGCTATGTTCAGCAAAATGAGTATATCAGCAGGTTTTATCATGATCAGTAAAAAGGTTCCAGATGCTTCTGCTCCATTATAGCAGTAAAGAACAAATATCCAATGCAACAGGACAATTCAGAGCATTATTTATTTTATGGTCATCCTGCCTTTTGGGGAGAGAGATCTGTAAAAGATAGGACTGTGACAAGGATGATCAGAATTGTTCAGACACTAGCTGGGTTGGGAGGGAGAGATGGTGGAAGTAAAGTGTTGGTGCTTAGACTTCTTAATCCTACCACTTCCACTGCTATCTCAATTAGCCTGTAGCTACGGTCAGATGAGTGTGGATAATTAATTGCATGTGTGATGTAAATTAGTTTGAATGGGGGTATGCTAGTGCACAATAAACTGGCTGGTTGTATTTACCTCCAGATGTTTATCTTTACTAGGAAAGATAAACTCTTGAGGAAAAAAAATCTGACGTCCACAAACTAGAAGGTTGTGATTCTGTTTCTCTCTGGGACTAAGTAGGGCACAAGAGTTGGGGGTGGGAAACACTCCCTGTTACATCTGAAGGCCCATCTTGGGGAGAAAAACTTGGGCTCTGCAATTGGCTCGGTTGTTTTTCAGTCTTAAAAATAGGCAGTAAGCAGAGAGACAATGAAAATTGTAAATACTTATTTGTATTTATTGAGGATAGAAAATTAACATTTTAACACCCCTTTTAGGGGTGTAAAATCATTTGTATTTCCTTTACATGCAGTTACCACAGACAAACCAGACTACTTGGTTAAAATTTGGGTTCTACTATTTGTTAGCTCAGTAACTGGGAAATTAATCTCTCGGGCTCGGGTCCTGAACTGAAAATAGGGACAATTGGATGTACCTTACAAATTGTGAGGACTAAATGAAGATGTGTGTGAGAGTGTGTGTGTGTTTGTGTGTGTGTGTGTGTGTGTGTGTGTGTGTGTATCTTCATTTAAGGGAACTAGAGAAAGGAGTTCTGGGGAAATTCTAACTGATTTTGCAAGATAGGGGATTTAAAGAAGCTTTTGAGTACACAGTGTGATTAGGGAGAGTTTTGCAAATTTATCCATATGTATTACAAATGTTCGCTTAGATCAGATATCCCATGTTGGCTATCTTCAGGCCACAGATCTATTTTGTTTGGTTCATGCTTATAATTTTAAGAGACCAACATCTCAGTACAGAGATAGCAGCTAAAAATCTAGATTCTTACCTTTTTATTATTATTTTTTTAAAGTAAAAGATCTGGGAGCCTTTGACCTATAGACCTATGTAGCCCAAAACCAAACAGACAAAAAAGCAAACAAACAAACAAAAACATCTGATTCACCTTTAGACAAGGAAGGTGTTCTGTTTGCCAAGTGTCAGTGTTATCTCCCCAACATAGAGGCCAGGTAGCACTTGATATTTATCATTGGGCTTGCACCATTGTTTTTTCTTGTGCTTACACAGCTTGCATTACCTACTTGGCCTCTAAATATCTCAAGTTGCCTCTCCTTGTAGAGACTAAAGGATGTCTCAGTTTTTGCCTGTTTTACCTTAACTCTATTACCCTTCTGAATTCAGTATCTGTTAGAGTTGTAGAAATCAGTAAAGAATTAGTGGGAGTGTGAGCTACTGAGACTCTGACGTTTTTGCTTGAGGCCCTAAAATACTATATTAAAGTATGTCAATAAAGTCTGTCGCTTGAATTTTGAAACAAGGAAATACCTATAACTTACCCTTGCAAAAGTGTATTTTCCCATCTTGAAATATGGTAATATTTAAAAATTGCAAGCATTACATGTTTAATATTTTCTGCCTCTGGAGGTTTGTAAAATATTTTCTGGGAACGAATGGTTATATTCTTGATGTTCTCAGTGACCAAAGATAAATGTGAACTATCTGTTCCATAAATGCTATCATCTATGAATATATCCATAAACTTGAACCTTTGTTTTTAGTCCAAAGTATATCTTAGAAATTAAGTGGGGATGGGGAAAGCATTAATATTTCTTTGTATTTATTTTAGAACTTCCAGTGGTAGCGTTAAGGATTTAATTAATCCTTTTCTTGTGCTGTATCCACAAGGTCTCTAATCTTCGCTGTGTTCATTTCTTAAACATTTTAGTTGCCTTTCTCACAAGACATAAAGCTTCTTGAGTTGAGGCCTCTACAGTGGCACATCTCTCCCACCTGCCAGCCATTTCCCCTAGGCCTGCAGAAAAGCTCAAAATAGTTATTAAAAATCAGCCCTCAGGTCTGAGATAAATGAGATCTTAACTTTGGTCCCCACTCCAGCAGTGGGCTGAATACAACCCCGTTCCATGGCACCAGTGCAGAAAAGATGTGGATTACTTTAAAAGGCACATCATATTACTACAGTTACTGGTAATGAAAATCACCCGTTATCCTCACCTCTGTTTTGCCTGAAAGGTTATGGATGGGTAGTAATACTTTGCCCTAAAGAAGGGTACTGAAGGGGAAAGAGAGACTGAGAATAAACTCTGCCCCACCACATACACCACAATCCCATTCTTCATAAATTCCTCATTCATTTCAGGAACCCCACAGAAAGGGTCATCTTAAAAAATGATCATTAGATTCTACCCAAAAGGCTGTCATTATGATGGCTTCAGCTTTGCCCACTCTTCCTCCCTTACAAAACTCCAAGATAATCTGAGGGCTCCTCTACTTAGTGAGATTTCATAACTAAAAGCATTGAACTTTCGTAGTACCATCCGTGTGAATGAAAACTAAAAATAAATTTTGCATCTACATATGTACTGAAGTCGAAATGTCAGAATGACTGAATGAATGTTTTACCACTCATATGTGTCATGTCTTCCAAGCACAGCCCAAAATGTTATGCTCTCTTTACACCAATGGCATCACCACTCTTGGAAGATCAATCAGGACCCAACTAGACAAGAATTTACTTGTAACTGTTTCATGTTAGCACTTTTCCTCTAAGGTGTTGTATACTACTGCTTAAACAGTGTATTTTATTCTGTTTTTTAATTTAGAAAATAAAATAGCCCTCAAAACCTGTACTTATATGTTACTGATAATTTTATAATCTTATAATATGTTCTTCCTATTAAGTACTGAGTATATGAAAAGGTCTCTGAGAATATTTGAGTAAATAATAATAATAGGTATTATGTGACTGGCACATGCTATATAATTTACATCTATTATCTCATTGAATCCTCTAAACAGACCTATGAGACACTTAAAATCCATCCTCTCAGAAACCTTATAAATAAGTACCATAATCCTCATTTCACTGATGAAGAAAACTGAAGCCCAGAGTAGTAGAGTCACTTGCTAGTAAGTGGTAAAGTCAGCATTTCAACCCATATGTAACCTCAGAGCTTTTAGCATGTTATTATTATTAAGTACACATTAAACCTTGATCAACAGCACTCCACACAATAAAACCTTAACTGTAAAGAAACTTGGATCACAACATATTAGACAAAGAGGAAAATCAGATCTGAACACACATACATAACCTGATAGAAGGAATTTAGTTTAAAAAATTAAAAGCAAGCCAAACAAAATGTCCTTGTTAAGGTACATATTTAGCCCAATGCCTACGTAAATTCTACATTTGCTTCAGCAATGCTGTTCTTTGAGAAATGAGGTTCACAATGAAAACTTAGGCACACCACAGTATCATAAATTATTAAGGAAGAAAGCATGCTCTTTTATACAATACCATTTTATAAAGCTTCTCAACCACAAGAATTGGAAGAAAATATTTTCTGCTTAAATTTCAGTTTGCTAGAACACTAACCCTAACATCACCTTTCCCGTTTGTCCCTCATCTGCACCCTGGCCCAACACACAGTCTGTCAGTTGTGATAATGGAATTGCTATCCATTTGGGGAGGGTTGGTGGAGACATCAATGATCAATTTAAGGATATGAGTTGCTAAATGATATTTTCTATGTTCTTTGCACCTTAGTTCTTCATTCAAAGCCAATTAGGTAGGGGCACGTATGTAGGTGGTTACATGCCCCAGTGATGGGTTGGTAATGCTGTTGTTCTAATGATTGTTATGCATAAATCTTCAGCAGATTTTTCCCTTGTGCTGTCTTAAGTTGTAGGCATACTCTGTCTAAAACTTTATTCTTTTCATTATCCCCAGGCTTCTGTGGAAAAATAGATACGTTAAACTATAAACGACATTTGTGATCTTACCTGTTGGTTGTCAAGATTCATCAGTGTGAGACTGCATGTTGAGATGGTCAGTTTTATATTCATTCCTGAAAACTGAAGATTACTTTTGCCAAGAACTGTTGATAGGAACTTAACTGGAGGCTTTAAAAATTAAAGAAGAAAAACAAAACACTGTCAGGAATTTTGTCACAGAATGAATGTTAATGTTTTTTAAATGTTAAAAATGAGTCAAAGTCCAAACTCTTCCTTTCTATTTTACCTTATATAAATCAAATGAAAGGGAATGATTTTTATTAAATAAACATTTTTTTAAAATCAGAATGCAGCAAATTCTTTATTAAGTAGTGAAATTTAGGGCCTCAGAACTTTCTCCTAGTTTCTCTCCTCCCCAGGTGCTGGGAGTGGACTCCTGCTTGAATGTAAACAAATTCCTGTGAGAGTTTAGACCAGCTGAACTCTTGCGTCCTTTTCAATACGGCAAATCTAAAAGAAGAAAAATTTGACAATCCACTGAATCTAACGCCACAGAAGGCATTGATGAACTCTCCAATTACACAACTGCTTCCTTCTCTGAAGCCATCCCTGTTCCTCCCTCATCTTTCCCTTGCCAGAGTTAAAAAGTCCTCTCTACTAGTCTAATTGTTACCTTCAGATAATCATGATGCCTGAAATTCTAACATTGGGCATTCTTTTAGGTTAAATCGTTGTTTTCAGAAGGTCCTAATTGTTAAAATGAACAAATATTACTAGGAAGGCGTTAGCCCCTTCCACATTAACTCATTAATAAAGATGATTTACCAGAAATTACTAATAGAGATTTAGAAGAAGATCCTGAGGAAAGGGATATGTTTTTTTGTTTGTTTTGTTTTTGTTTGTTTGTTTGTTTTTTGAGACGGATTCTCGTTCCGTCGCCCAGGCTGGAGTGCAGTGGCGCGATCTGGAAAGGGACATGTTTTGATAGAAGTCAAAATTCTGGACCAGGCATTTCTCAAGAAGAGGAGGTGTGGGAGTTTGGTGAAGAATCATGAGAGTAGGGGGTACCCAGGAATTATAAAGAAAAGCACTGGGGTCATATGTCCACAAAGGCATACCAACAGGGGGGCGAGAGGGTGTGCTGGTAGATTTCCTCAGGCAGAAATGCCACTTACCAACTGATGACCTTGGACAAATAACCTTTCTAAGCCTCAATTTCCTTTTATGTAAAAAGTGGGGGGAAAACAGTAGCCACATCATAAGGGCTGTTGTGAAGATTAATAACTGGAGAACATTTAGCACAGTATTTGGCTAGGTACATGAGAGCTATTATTATTATTATTATTACTTATTTTTGCCCTTCCCAACATTAAAAATTCTAAGAAATAATTTGAGAGATTTAAATGCTTTGATGGATGCTTGGATTAAGTCCTGAAATCCTCTGCTGGAAAGTGGACCAGCTGATGGAAATCAGTGATTCCTCAGCATATGAATCAATACTTTGAGGCAATCAGTGAAAACACAATTTGTTTCTGTCCTAGTTTTGCTCTCATTTGATTCATTCTGGAGCCATACCAAACTGTTAAACACATACTGTTGAAATTTTTTCTTTTTTTTTTTTGAGACGGAGTCTCGCTCTGTCGCCAAGGCTGGAGTACAGTGGCCGAATCTCAGCTCACTGCAAACTCCGCCTCCCGGGTTTACGCCATTCTCCTGCCTCAGCCTCCCGAGTAGCTGGGACTACAGGCGCCCGCCACCTCGCCCGGCTAGTTTTTTTTTCGTATTTTTTAGTAGAGACGGGGTTTCACCGTGTTAGCCAGGATGGTCTCAATCTCCTGACCTCGTGATCGGCCCGTCTCGGCCTCCCAAAATGCTGGGATTACAGGCTTGAGCCACCGCGCCCGGCCACACTGTTGAAATTTAATGTACAGTTTTATTTTTAATTCCAAGCTCATTCTAAAATGTAGTGCAAACAATGTGAGGAAGGAGCCCTAAACCTCACAGCTATTACCACATCATAAAGCTGACTCTTGGTCTACTTTCTTTGCTTCTTACACGGCTCTGGGCAAAGCGAGCCTCACAATTCAGGGATTTTGTGTTCCCCGCAGCGATTTTATTAACAGCAAGTTGTTCATTTGCTTCTCTAGAGTTTCTTTTCCATGCTAGTTTAAAAAGTATTATTAAGAGGCCGGTGCGGTGGCTCATGCCTGTAATCCCAGCACTTTGGGAGGCCGAGGTGAGCAGTTCACGAAGTCAGGAGTTGGAGACCAGCCTGACCAACATGGCGAAACCTGTCTCTACTAAAAACACAAAAATAAGCCAGGTGTGGTGGCGTGTGCCTGTAATCCCAGCTACTCAGGAGGCTGAGGTAGGAGAATCACTTGAACCTGGGAGGCGGAGGTCACAGTGAGCCGAGATCATGCCACTGCACTCCAGCCTGGGCAATAGAGCAAGACTCTGTTGCTCAAAAAAAAAAAAAAAATATATATATATATATATATATGAAATGCAAATTAAATTATAACACTATCTCATAGTTGAAAAGCATTTTGTTATCTGTAAAGAACTTTTGTATAAGTCATCTTAATTTTGTTCTCACCATAACCTTAATCTCGTGGGATATGCCCAAAATGTATTTATTATATAGGAGACAAAGTCTTTCATGCCATTATTAGAAATGTCCTAACAGTTAAAAGACCCATGGAAGAGAAAGGAGTGGAAAGCACACAGGATGGGCAGTGAGGCAACTGGAATTCAAGTCCCAGGTGTGATCCTAACTTGTCAAGGGACCTTAGACAACTCTGGAACCCCCTCAATGTCTTTGTTTACAAAACAGGAGTAATACTATCACTTCCATTCTTCCACCTCTAGCCATGGGAGGTCTTAGGAGAATCAAATTTAGTATTAATAATAAAGTATATGGAAATGCACAGTATACGGCAAAGTGCTAACAAACTGTAGTGATTATAATTACTACTTTCAAAATGAATTTTGGCAATTTTGCTACAGGATTTCTTCTTCAAGAAAGAGATAGGGGAGAAACTGTAGACCCTGGCCTTGGGAGAGGTCATTATGGGAATGAGAGGAGAAAGGAACAGAAAGGGGAGGCTGAGGATGGGATACTGACCAACTTTTACAAAAGAGTGGAGGCAGACCTGGCAGAAGTGCTTATCCATATTTTACAAAGAGAAAAGCATTAAGATAGGGAAACATTAATTGACTGTATCTGGGTCAATTTATTGGTACTGACATAGCAGCCTAGCTCTTCTTACTCCATATGGCATAGTCTCTCAGGAATCCCCAGTTCTTTCAGTTATTCATTAACCTTTAGACTTCAAAACTCATAGGAGATCACATAAATAGATAAATCATTTATCCATTAGCACTCCAAACTGCTAATGATGCAGTATCTAACAGACCTAAGGAATCAAACAAAGATCTGACTATATTCAACTGGCCCTACATCGTTTTTTGGCTCTCTCCCTGCAGGGCAGATGCTTGGCAAAAGGGCAGATAACATCGTGATTAAGTGTGTAGATGCTGGACCAGACTACCTGGGCTTGACCTAGCTCCTCCACACACTGACTGGGTCACTGAGCAAGTTACTTAACCTCTTGGGGCCTCAGTTTCCTCATCTGTAAAATGGGGACAAACAATAACACTTGTGGCTAGGTTTTTTGTGATGATTAACAAAGTATAAAAACCACAGCATTCCAAAACTTATGGGATGCAGTGAAAACAGTGAGTGCTAGGAGGAAAAATCATAAATATAAACACTTTTATTAAAAAAGCAGAAAGATCTCAAGTCAAAAACCTAACATTGTAACTTAAGGAACTAGAAAAAAACAAAACCCAAAGCTAGCGGAAACAAGGAAATCATAAAGATTAGAACAGAGATAAAATAGAGAATAGAAAAATAGAGAAAATTAATTAAACCAAAAGTTGGTTCTTCCAAAAGATCGGCAAAACTGGCAAACCTTTAACTAGATGAATTAAGGCAAAAAAGAGAAAAGACTCAAATTACTAAAATCAGAAATGAAAGTGAAGACTTTACTACCAATTCTACAGAAATAAAAAGGATTATAAGAGACTACTGTGAACAATTGTATGCCAACAAGTTGGAGAACCTAGATACAATGGACAAATTGCTAGAATACCTATCAAGACGAAATCATAAAGAAACGGAAAATGTGAATAGGCTTGGTGAGAATATGGAGAAATTAGAACCCTTGTGCATTATTGGTGGGAGTGTAAAATGGTACAGCTGCTGTAGAAAACAGTATGGTAGTTCCTCAAACAATGAAAAAATAGAATAACCACATGATCCAGCAATTCTACTTCTGGGTATATACCCAATATAATTGAAAGGAAGGTCTCTAAAAGATTTTGTAACTCACGTTCATAGCAGCATTATTCATAATAGCTAAGCTGTGGAAGCAACCTAGTGTCCATCTACGGAAGAATGAATAAGCAAAATGTGGTCTATACATACAACGCAAAATTATTCAGCTATAAAAAGGAAGTAAATTCCGACATCTGCTATGACATGGATGAACCTTGAGGACATTATGCTAAGTGAATTAAGCCAGTCATAAAAGGACCAATACTGTATGATTCCACTCATATATAGTATCTAGAGTACTCAAAATCATAGAGACAGAAAGTAGAATTGTGGTTGCCAGGGTCTGGGGAGATAGGGGACTGGGGAGTTACGGTTTAATGTGTAGAGTTTCAGTTTTGCAAGATGAAAAGAGTTCTAAAGATGGATGATGGTGATGGCTGCACAAAAATATGAATGTACTTAATATCACTGAACTGTACACTTAAAAAGGGTTAAGATGAGGCTGGGAGTGGTGGCTCATGCCTATAATTCCAGCACTTTGGGAGGCTGAGGTGGGTAGATCACTTGAGGCCAGAGAGTTAGAGACCAGCCTGGCCAACACGGCAAAACCTCATCTCTACTAAAAATACAAAAATCAGCCAGGCATGGTGGCACATGATTGCAATCCCAGCTACTCGGGAGGCTGAGGCATTGAGAATTGTTTGAACCCCTGGGAGGCGGAGGTTGCAGTGAGCCGCTGGACTCCAGCCTGGGTGACAGAGTGAAACCGTCTCAAAAAAAAAAAAAAAAAAAGGTTAAGATGGTAAAGTTTATGTTATGGATATTTTACCACAATAAAGTGGAGAGAAAAGAAAAGAAAAGAAAAGAAAAAGGGGTAAAGTGCTGGAAAGAGTCCCTGGCACATATTAAGTACTCAATACATGCTAGCTATTGGAGGAAACCAGCTGCTTTTCTGTTTTTCTCTGCAAGTGTACTTTCCAGATAGATGATAGCCAGGTTTGCTTTGTTTTATTTTGGGATGGGGAATCCCTGCTCCTTAGATGAGAAAATCTTGCCTGTTAGTTGGAATCATCCAGTTGAAGCATTCTAATCAGAAATTATGAGAAGCAGGAAGAGGTTAGAGATTACTTTGGAACCATGGGTTCTGTGAAAGAAACTAGTCATAGGGAGTCCTTAATAGAATTTAAGAGCCATTTGTCAGAATGTTTCATACCATGTGGGTTCTCTGAGTCACTCTGGGTGACACTGGTTCAGCCCTATGTAATATAATGAAGAATGATAACCGAAAACAGGGCAGAATGGTATAGAAATAGAACCCTAAGCTGGGAATCTGAAGACTTGGCTTCTACAGCTGGCTCTGACCTTAATCACCCTAGTGACTCAGACAAATACCATCTCTTGTCTCAGATTCAGTTTAGTAGCTGGCAAAATGAAAATGTTAGACCAGAAGATCTCTTTAAAAACCCTTCTCAGCCAGGTGTGGTGGCTCACGCCTATAGTCCCAGCACTTTGGGAGGCTGAGGTGGGCAGATCACGAGGTCAGGAGATTGAGACCATCCTGGCTAACACGGTGAAACCCTGTCTCTACTAAAAATACAGAAAAATTAGCCAGGCTTGGTGGCAGGCGCCTGTAGTCTCAGCTACTCAGGAGGCTGAGGCAGGAGAATGGCGTGAACCTGGGAGGCGGAGCTTGCAGTGAGCCAAGATTGCGCCACTACACTCCAGCCTGGGCGACAGAGCGAGACTCCGTCTCAAAAACAAAAAACAAAAAAACAAAAAGCCAAACAAAACAAAAAAAACCCTACACTTAAACAGTCTGCAATTCTATATGATTTATATAGTTATCTTAAGAGCTTTTGTATCGGCCCTTTGGACTTTTCAAACCAACAAAATATTCTAGGGCTCACAGCTTAATAGCAATAATACTAGCTACCATTAACACAGATGCCAGACGCCGTGGTAGGTAGTATGTAGACATCACTTCATTTATTTCTTACATAACCCTATAAAGTAAGTGCTATTTTCTCCCATTTTACAGATGAGTAAACCAAGGATCCAAGAGGTTAAGTGACTTGTCCAAGAGTACACCGTTTGTAGGTGGCTGAGGCAGGACTTCAATCCGAGTCTGTCTAACATCAAAACTTTTGCTTTCTTTCCACAGGGAAAGCTACTCTACCCATGCGTTACTAGCTCACCTTTACCGCTATCCATATTTATACTAGAAAACAGGCCAGGAAGCCTAAAAGGTCTAAAATGTTGTAATGCAGAATACATACATTATAAAATGTGGAAACTGGAAGGCACTAAACTGGTCATTTAGTTCAACTCCCTAACTCCACACTCCACAGGAAGAACGGAGTCTCAGCAAGATGAGATTCCATGCTCCCTGGTCAGTAAGAGCCAAGTCCGGCACCCTACATTTCTGACATAAAGCCCAGGGGCTTTCTCCCCTCTGCAGCTGGAGGCATCGCCACGTCAGACAGCCTCGGGCAACTCGGAAAGATTTGAGGGAGAAGAGTAGCTTTGAGTGCAGCTCTGATATCATGCCACCTAATAAAGGCCAGGCTGGACTTTGGGTCATATGGTGGGATGAACTAACAGCGATTTTCATACTCTCTTTGCCATCATGAGGGACACAAAGCAAGAAAACCACCGCAACATTTACCTTTCGCTTTTTAATGGCTCCATTTGCCCCGGGGACAGCTTCACACAGGCGACTTATTGCTTCCCTAAAGAACAGAAACCATACAAATAAAGACTTAGCATACTACCTCCACACAGTAAGTGTTTAAGAAATGTTAGAAATTATCACGACCAAAAAGTACACATACATAATAGTGAGTCCAACACACATGATATTCTCCCAGCCCCACAGGAGGAAATGCTGTACTTACTCCTTCTGCAGGAAAACCTAGCAGCACCCTAACAGTGAACAATCGCTTCACAACAAGGAGCTCCACTGTTCGCTTTTTTCATCTCTGTTTTTCCTTGGATTTTCAGATTTTGGTTTTTGTGTTGTTGATTTTTAACCAAAAAGGAGGGGCAGGGCATTGTCATCTGGAAATACTTTGCAGTGTTACCTCTAGCAAAATCATCTCTGTAATGTTATGAATAAAAAGCTTCATAGTATCTCAGAACTAAAGACAATTAAATACAAAAATAACCTGACACTAGAGGAAATTTAAAAGGATCGGGAGAATGTTGAACTTCAAGGTGGTCTCAGATGGAGTTTTATTGACTAGGTTGCTGCTACAAGCCATTGAGCTTTCATGTAATTTCACAGAAGAAAAGAAATCAATATCAAATTTCCTCCTTTGCTTACTTTTCTGCCCTTCCTATATATTGCGCTTCCTGAGAGAAAGGCACCGCTAAAATAAGTAGTTGCTCCTTAATGGAAGTGGTGAAGGAACTGGCGCCCTCCTTTCCAGAAATGCAGTTAAAACTAAAAGCTTTTGTCTCTGGGACTCTGAGCATTCATAACTGCCCAAGCTTTCACTCTGTGTAATCTGAACCTTAGCCTTGTGGCTTTGAACACATATATTAAACTTTTCACAAGGCAAATGAAAATCTCTTCCGGATTCCCCAGAGATCATTGTTTAAATTAATAAACTATATTCTCACACACACGCACACCCCAACACATATACACATGCAACACTATTATAGTTTTTATATATATTATATTTCACAATAGTATTTTCTAAAGTTTAGATTCCCAAAGGAAGTGGGGAGACGTCAGAGAGAGGAATGCAAACCCATTTTTGTTTTGTTTTGTTTTGTTTTTGTTTTGAGACGGAGTCTCACTCTGTTGCCCAGGCTGGAGTGCAGTGGCACAATCTTGGCTCACTGCAAGCTCCACCCTCCAGGTTCACGCCATTCTCCTGCCTCAGCCTCCCGAGTAGCTGGGACTACAGGCGCCCACCACCACTCCCGGCTAATTTTTTTGTATTTTTAGTAGAGACGGGATTTCACCATGTTAGCCAGGTTAGTCTCGATCTCCTGACCTCGTGATCTGCCCGCCTCAGCCTCCCAAAGTGCTGGGATTACAGGTGTGAGCCACTGCGCCTGGCCATGCAGACCTATTTTTATAACTATAGCTATGATAGGTTGTAGTGCAGAGCAATGTTCTTCTAGAAAATACTTTTGAAAGATAATTAGAATTCCCAAAGATTCTAGGCATTATTTTGCACTTATAAATGTATGTTTTAGCTCAGATCATTTTTTCTATATAAATGAAACTCTTTTTCAAGGTATTATCTTGTTAGATTTTTGTATAATTATCTGCAATCAAAGGATAGAATGGATCTTTGGTTAGCATATATTCTCAGGATTTCATATTTATTGTTTCTCTAGGATTCTATCCTTTGTTCTCCGGAGTCAAATAGAAGGATAACACAGAGAGTTGGGCTCTCTGGCTTGGTTGGTTGATTGATGTTTTGAGTCATCTTAATGATTACTCAATAATTGATAAGACTCATAATTAATCCAAACTGGCACTGATACTGCCAAAATAGCTAGTCCAGGCACCCCACTATATTGACAGTATTTAATAAAGAGATATTATAAGATAGGGCAGATCCTTTACTCCATGAGAGTGATTTGGATATTTTGGTCTAAAAATACAAAAAATTAGCCAGGCGTGGTGGCAGGCACCTGTAATCCCAGCTACTTGGGAGGTTGAGGCAGGAGAATCACTTGAATCCGAGAGGTGGAGGTTGCAGCAAGCCGAGATCGCGCCATTGCACTCCAGCCTGGGCAAAAAGAATGAAACTCCGGTCTCAAAAAATAAATAAATAAATAAATAAATAAATAAATAAGTTGACTATAAATGATGTGAACTTAAAGTAAAAACAAAGGTGAATATTGATGTTGCCAAATATAATAACAACAACAATAATAATATAACAATAATTATATGCCAACTATAGTAACTTTTTATTAGAAGTTGTTACTTTTATATAGCAACTCGTAATTTCATAAACTGTTTTCCCACACATTTGTTTTTTTGATTCTCACACCAAGTATCAATGTCTTCTAACAAAAAGTAATGCAGTGAATTTAAGTTGAAGGGAATACTTTACAGCATGAATACCTCTCAAGGAGGTTTTAAAAGGATGAACCTTCCCGGAAGGGAGGGGATTAGAATTTCTCGACAGACAGAAGAACATAGGTGAAGACACCAAAACACAAAGTATCATGATATGAGGGGAATTACAGGTACTTTCATATTGCTGGAGCATAACATATGGTAGAACAAGAGTGAATATGAACTAAGAGATAAGAGTCTAAATACTGTTTCTGTGAAGTGCCGGACAGTAAATATTTCAGACTTTGCTCTTTTGCAAGTACTCAACTCTGCTATTGTAGTGCAAAAAGCAGCCTTAGACAATATGTAGACAAGTGAGCATGGCTGTGTTCCAACAAAACTTTATAGAAACTGGTGGCTGGCCAGATCTGGCCCATGGGCTACAGTTTCTTGACCCGTGGATCCAATAATTCACACAAAAGGAGAGAGAAATCATTCGGTTTTTTAAGATGGGAAAATATTCACATTCATTATAATTTTAAAATTGAAAATTAAAACAACAAGATACTTCACTCATTAAATTAGGGAAAAAAAATACAAAACCCAGTGTTGGAAAAGATGGGAAATATTCTGCTTTAGGCATATTTATCAATTGCCAGGGGCCTCGGTTAGTATTAATACAATCTTTCTAGAGAGTAATTTGGTAAAAGTTGACAAATGTCAAAATTTCTCAGCGCATGGGCGGGGCGTGGTGGCACACACTTGTAGTCCCAGCTACTTGGGAGGCTTGCTTGAGCCCAGGAGTTCAAGGCTGCAGTGCCACTGCACTCCCGCCTGGGTGACAGAGCGAGACCCTGTCTCTAAAAACAATTTGTTTAAATAATTTATTACAGCCTTTGACAAGGTGGGGAGAAGCCTGTATTGGGATAGCATTGAGTATATAAGTAAAAAAACACTTCACATAAGAAACCAACCCAAAGTCTTGCGATATAGAGATAAAACATATCAAAATGGATATTGCCACTTGGACTATAGAAATATGAAGAAGTCTATAGAAATTAGTGTGAAAAAGTAGAACTTGTAACAGTATGTACACATTAGTAGCAGCTATATCAAATTAATCCTGTGTAAATAGTAATGTAGAAAAAGCTTATGAACTATGGCTTGGTTTTAGGTGTTTTTTGTGTGTGTGGTTTGCTATTTCATTTCTGATTCTACTGGTGTTTAGATATAAACAAGGTAAACAATGTTATGTTTTACTTTCATTGTGCACTTGATTGGATAAGTAATCCTTTAAAATATTGAAAATAATGCATAGTAAATTCCTTCAGCAGGAGTTTTGCTAGTGTGAGACAAAGGTGTTGAGATGTGAAGGCACATCAAAAATGTCCCAATGGAGAGGTGACACCCATAGAGAGATCGGACAATGTTCATGTTATGGATACTAACAGGTGTTCTTTATTTCTCTCTCTGCTCCCATTCCAACTTAGCTTTTAACCCCTCCATCTTTGTAGCCACTAAATCCATATTTCCTTTTTCAGTTTTTTTTAATAGAGCTACCTGTTTCTATTCCCAAAAGTTTCAAAAACATAAAAAATCTTGAGTGCATTTAGTAAAGCCTTTTAGAATGGTACACCTTGCAGTAGCAGCGAGCCCAAGCTTCAGTGAAAGAACAGCCCCCATTTATATTTATTTAATTTTTTGTTTTTGTAGAGATGGGGTCTCACTCTGTTGCCCAGGTTGGAGTGCAGTGGTGTGATCATAGCTCACTGCAGCCTCAACCTCCTTGGGCTCAAGCAATCCTCCCACCTCTACCTCCCATGTAGCTGGGACCACTACAACTGGCAAGCACCACCATAATTGGCTAATTTTTTCTTTTCCTTTTTTATTTCGTGTAGAGACAGTGTCTCCCTATGTTGCCTGGGTTGGTCTTGAACTCCTGAGCTCAAGTGAGACTCCCACCTCAGCCTACCAAGGTTCTGGGATTAGAGGTGTGAGCCATAGCTCCTGGCCAGCCCCTATTTACTAAGCACTCTCTATGGTCAGGCTCAGAAGTGAACACCTTATGTACATCATTTCATTGAGTCATAACAGTATCATTCCAAGGTACGGACTTCACCCTCATTTTACCAATGAGGATACTAAAGTTCAAAGAATTTAAATAACTGTGTACAAATAAGGCAATTGACAGTGGGAGAGACAGAATGCAAATCCACTTCTGACTTCAAAACCCACAAGCACTGGGAAGGAACCACATTGCCAGATGGATGAAAAGGAGGGAGTCGTAGGCTCTAGAGGCTAGGGGAAGTAGTATATTGACTGTCCTTCCCTTGCTCACTCCCCTAACACAGTGAGGGGAGGCTCTTTGGCCAATCGCTAACACCAGCGTGGCTGGGGTAAACTACCCAGGCAAAAGGACAAAGTGGTAGGGGCTGACTCTTCTTAGAAAAGACTTACTCGGATGCCCCTGCCCTGCCCCAGCCCTCTGCTGTCTATGCGCTGGCTGCCACCTCCTGGAAGAAACGAGCATCTGGAGCCAGGCTCTGCCCACATGGGCAACATACATGAGTACGCACTCACACGCTCACTCAGGACTGCATATTTGAGGCGTGTGAGGCTTTACAGAGCCCCCAAAATCTCTTGATGTACAAAACTCTGCTCAAAAGAAAAAAAGGGGAAAATTTGGGTTTATGAACTTGCTTTAAAAAGTAATTATCAGCCAGGCACAGTGGCTCATGCCTGTAGTCCCACCACGCAGGGAGGCCAAGGCAAGAGGATCCCTCAAGGCCAGGACTTTGAGACAAACTGGACAACATAGTGAGACCTTGTCTCCACAAAAATATATATATATTTTAAATTGCCAGGCGTAGCAGTGCACACCTGTGGCCACAGCTACCCAGGAGCCCAGTGCAGGAGGATTGCTTGAGCCTAGGAGTTCAAGGCTGCAGTGAGCTAGGATTATATCACTGCACTCCAGTCTGGGTGACAGAGCAAGACCCTGTCTCAAAAAAATAGTACTTATTAATTTTTTGAATTGGAGACTCTAAGATGAGCCATGCCTCTCTCCAATAAAAGGCCTATTTGTACAAACTTTTCTTTTCTTTTTTTTTTTTATTTTTGTTTTTTTGGGACAGATCTTGCTCTGGTTGCCCAGGCTGGAATGCAATGGTGCGATCTCGGCTCACTGCAACCTCCGCCTCCAGGGTTCAAGCAATTCTCCTGCTTCAGCCTCCCAAGTAGCTGGAATTACAGGCACCCGCCACCACACCCCGCTAATTTTTGTATTTTTAGTGGAGATGGGGTTTCACCACGTTGGCCAGGCTGGTCTCAAACTCCCAACCTCAGGCGATCTGGCCGCCTGGCCTTTCAAAGTGCTGGGATTACAGACATGAGCCACCGCGCCCGGCCTGTACAAACTTTTCTATTCCGTTTAAGAAGGTCCACTCCTCACCCCAAAGCTCCCCAGAACATTCTGTGGACCTCTTAGAAATCACAGATCCCAGGTTAAGAATTACTGCTTTAAATTAACCTCTCAAATTCCACTTGCCTTGCTGATAGCAGCGTTAACAAATCTGAAAACCCAGCGAGGAAAGGCAGATAGATGCCTGCATTCTGTTGCTTTTGTTCACAAAGATCTTTTCTTCCCCTACTACTGGGACTAAGACATTAACTGTAACATTTTCAAGAACAAATAGTACTTTCAGTGCTTTTCTGGAGTCTCAGCCACACCCTTGGGCCAACTTTACAAATGCTGAGGAAAAAGAAAAAGACAACAGAGCTGAGCGCGATTTCTCCTGGGACCGAGGGGGCCCCGCCATTCTTACAGCCCCAAAATTTCTGCAGAACCTTTTTGGAGCTGAGTGGCGGTGAGACTTTCTCCAGTTAGCAAACATCCAGTAAGTGTCTGCTTTTAGAGGAGCAGAATTTTTGGGCTTTCAATGGCTAAAGATTTCCATCTTGGGAGCCTGTATTAGAAAGAAAGAGAAATGCCCCAGTGCACCAACAGTGGCCACTTTGTTTATTGTTTCGCCACATGAGCGAGAAGGGGAGAAGTGGGCTGATGTAAGAGAATGAGAATGCCGTTGAAGATTTGCTTTTAAGCATATAAAACCCTGCCTACGCCATAAGACCAAAAAAAAGATATTTTGTCTGTCTTAACAGAGTCCAAACTAATCATCCAAACAAAGCCACCTTTCTTCACCAACTCCTGGCCAGTACAACACTGAAGTTATAATTCTTCTGTGTCTTTAACCCTCAAACGATTAAGCTCCTCTGGAAGCAATGTCGCCTAACACACACACACACACACACACACACACACACACACACGTGCACACACACACACTTTTTAAATTGTTTTTAATTTTGGAAGGCAATATCACGATCCAAGACAAAGGAGAGCATTTAATGGCAGGAGAGGCTGTGGGGCAGATTTCTTCTGGTGAATGTCAAGATGCAGTTCTTCAGTCAATAGGAAAGCCAGAAAATGTGCAACATGAAACCAGGCAAAGGGGCCCAGCTGGAATGATTAAAGGCAATGATCCCCACATCCCCCACCTTTTGACACATACACACACACACACGCACACACACATCTATAGTCACATATGCAGTGAAGGAGTATTTCCAGTTTTGTCCCTGCAAATAGGAATGAGAATAAAATTTTAATCACAGCAAGAGCCTTTCCAAAATAAAAAGTCCATGATACTCAGCTAAAACAAATTCATCTGCCATTTCCCAAAGGACTTTCTTTGACTTTGCATCTCCAACGTAAGTCCTTCAAGAAATCAGTTACCAAAGTCTAAGGGACATGTTGCGCCCTAAATGTCTCAGATTGCCTTCTTGTTATGAATGAAGAGACTTAGAGTAATTCAGACTGCACATCCATGTGGTATTATGCTGTTCTGATTGTTCTAGGGAAACCAGTACCATCTTTTTTTAAATCTTTGCCTCCAGGACAGCAAGGCTCAGTGATCTATGTGTTCAATTTTGTCCAGCTTAGTGAAATTAAAGACATCCAAGAATTTGTGAAAGCCCTCAGACCGGACACTTTAGAACAGGAGCCTGCCTCTGCGGTGATAAGCACACAATGAATGCAGTCAATGCCCATAGACCAGTTGAAAATGGAAAGCCTCAAATTTGCTTTGTGCTATTATCAAGGGGCATCACCCGTGCACTCCAGGAGGGTGAACTCAGCTCATAAAATACATCCTTTCACTTTAGAAACAGGCACCGGGAGTCCCAGGATGGTCAAATAAAACCTTTGAGTACTGCCCACAGCATTTATCCCCACACTGACTTAGTGTACCACTCTGTTCACCTGAATTGTATTTAAAGTCTGATTCTAAAATACAATTGCTAGCCAACCCAGCTCAGTAACCATAGGAAATGGGTTTGTCTGTCTACTTCATGATTCTGCCCTTTGGCTCTGATGCAAATATGAACCCATTAATCACACCGGAATGAGGTGAAATACCCTCTTGTCTAGAGTATCACATCTCCCCTATAAAGCTCACTAGTTAACGGACATTAAGTGCTGGTTTTCTACTGTCCCCAAAGTGATTTCCTGTAATACAATCATGTATCTCAAAATTCAAACACCTATGTCCACAAGCTGATAGCTTATAGGCTTAAGGAAATGACAATAAGAAATAGAGTTGGTTTCATATAAAATACATGGGAATTTGTAAATTCAAAAGATTGCTCTCCTTTAGGATAAACTGGGCTTCTTTAAAACAACTGTGTTTTTGACAAAATATTCAAAATATTATGAAGGTGTGTCTTTTGGAGTTAAAGAGTGCACTGATGCATAGTGTGGTCACTTACGAGCCAAAAACTCATTAAAAACAAACAAACAAAACAAAAACAAAAACAGATCTTACTTAGTCACCCACTTTATTCACTCAAACTCACTCTAAACAATGTATATCTACTTCCAAAAATTCTTCAGAGAGTAATTGGAATTTTAAAGACATTTAAAACAGTTTGGCCAGGTGTGGTGGCTCACACCTGTAATCTTTACACTTTGGGAGGCCAAGGTAGGCGGATCACTTGAGGTCAAGAGTTCAAGACCAGCCTGGCCAACATCGTGAAACCCTGTCTCTAGTAAAAATACAAAAATTAGCCAGGCATGGTGGTGCATGCCTGTAATCCCAGCTACTAGGGAGGCTGAGGCAGGAGAATTGCTTGAACCAGGAGGCAGAGGTTGCAGTGAGCTGAGATTGTGCCATTGTGCTCTAGCTTGGGTGACAGAGCAACACTCCATCTAAATAAATAAATAAATAGTAAAACAGTTTGTCATACAGGTGTCTATACCATTGAGCAAGACAGCAATTGGTGTAATGAATATATTATTTCTACCACTTTTTTTTTTTTTTTTAAATAACTTTGGTTCTTTTAAAGGCTATTTGGCATATATGTTGTAAATCTTATTGGGAATTCCATTTTTTTTTAATGTGTGTGCACCTCTGGAAGGAAGGAACAACTGGCCTAGCCAGTTAATCCACCTTGACAAATTATTTGTCAAGGACAACTTCAGCCTGCACATCCACAGAGAGTACACCATTAGGTAAGTGGTGATCAAACTGTAAAGTTCTTAAGAATCACCTGGGTACTGGTTAAAATACAGATTTCTAGGACCATTCCTAGAGGTTTTGATTCTGGGGTGAGGCCTAGGAATCTACAGTTTCACAAACCTTCCAAGTGATTCCGATACAGAGTTCATGAACCACACAGCTGATTAAACCTTCTCCTCAGACTCACTGCACAGAGTAACTGGTGTTGTGCTCTATAGCTTAGACCAGATGGTTGCGTTAGTGGGTGTTAAGGAATTAGGTCACCTATTCCTAGAGGTCAGAATAGGGAAGGTTACACTGCCTGTATGTTTGATGATATTCCATTCTGGGGAATTTTGTTTTCAATGTGGTCACTCTATATTCTGGCATACATATTTGGTATAATCCTCTCTTCTCTTCTCTGCCTCCCCCATCCTCATCTCCTCAAGAAGAAGGGCTTTATGGCTGGGTGTGGTGGCTCACGTCTGTAATCCTAGCACTTTGGAAGGCCAAGGTGGGCAGATGACCTAAGGTCAGGAGTTCAAGAGCAGCCTGGCCAATATGGTGAAACCCCATCTCTACTAAAAATACAAAAGTAGCCAGGAGTGGTGGTGGGCGCCTGTAGTCGTAACTACTCGGGAGGCTGAGGCAGGAGAATCGCTTGAACCTGGGAGGCGGAGGTTGCAGTAAGCTGAGATGGTGCCACTGAACTCCTGCCTGGGCAACAGAGTGAGATTCTGTCTCAAAAAAAAAAAAAAAAAAAAAGAAGAAGGCTTTTACCAGAGGCCACATGGAGGCCCTCAACATCTTTGCTTACATCACCCCTTGCACATACAAGCAGTGAGAGAGTGTCGGCATTATCTCTCTTATCTGGAGGCAGCAAGGACATCCTGGAGGCAGCAAGGTCTAATCCATTTGCCCCTCAAATGCATTCAACACTCTAGGCAGTGGTTCTCAGCCTTGGCTGCACATTGGACTATACCACCAAGAATGTTACGAAGTACCGAAGACTGGGTCTCAGCTCCAGAGATTCTGACTTAATTGGTGCAGGACAGGGCTTGGGGATCAGAAGTTTTAAGATCTCTTCCAAATGCTTCCAACAAGGCTAAGGTTGAGAATCACTCTAGCAGCAGTTGGCAAACTTTTTCTGAAAAGGGCCAGATAGGAAATATTTTAGGCTGTGCAGGTTACACAGTTTCTGTTACAGCTCCTCAATTCTGCTGTTGTAGCTAGAAAAACAGCCATAGGCAATACATAAACAAATGGGTGTGCTTGTGTGCCAGTAACACTTATGGACACTGAAATTTGAATTCCATATGATTTTCATGTGTCACAGAATATTCTTTCGGGGTGTTTTTTCCAACCATTTAAAAAATGTCAAAGCCATTCTTGGCTGACAAGGTGGCAAAATCAAAATCAGGTAGCGGATGGGATTTGGCCTGCAGGCTCTTGTTCTCTGATTCTTGCTCTAAAGCAAACCAGAAACCAATGTGAGAAGATTTGGGGTCGTGGTCAGCTATTACCTAGTGCATGGTGCAAAGCTTATTAGAGTGCAATCTTTTGCAAGGATTGTTTATACATATTTTGAACTTTGTCTTGTTCGGTTTCTTGCTACAAGAAGTTGGGTATTATAAGACAAGGGGTCTTTCCCTATGTCAATATAAGAATTATGGAACTCCTTTTACACTGTAAATTATTGTTTTTCCATTCTTTTCTTCCAACAGCACTCAGTAGAGGCAGACGGAAACAAATTATTTTTTCCTTTTAATTATCATCTAACCTTCATTAAGTGATACTATGTAAATGAAACAGTGCAAAGTGTTTGGGCAGGCGATACAGAAATAAACAAAAGTGCAAAATTATAGTAACTGTTAAAATTTGATGGCTTTAATTTATCTATAACTCTACTTTCTTACAATAATAGAGAGTGAGGAAAAGTTAGTTAAGTAGACTCTGCAGTTAGATAGCCAGAGTTCAAACTCTAGCTGTCTCTTACAATCTCTGTCACCTTGAACAAGTTTTTAAAGCTCTCTATGTCTCAATTCCTTAAATATAAAAGGTAAGAATAATAATAGTGCTTTGGACAATACCTCAGTAAATGCTAGCCATTATTATTGCTTTATCCTTATAATGGCTATCTACTTTAAGAACTGGGTCTAGGCCGGGTGCAGTGGCTCATGCCTGTAATCCCAGCACTTTGGCAGGTGGATCGCCTGAGCTCAGGAGTTCGAGAGCAGCCTGTGCAACATGGCAAAACCCTATCTCTACAAAAAATACAAGTTAGCCAGCTGTGTTTGCTTGTACCTGTAGTCCCAGCTACTTGGGGAGGCTGAGGTGGGAGGATTGCTTGAGCCCGGGAGGTCAAGGCTGCAATTAACTGAGATTATGTCACTGCACTCCAGCCTGAGCAAGGAAGTGAGACCATGTCTCAAAAAAAAAAAAAAAAAAAAAAAAAAAACTGGGTCTAATCTAATTTGTACAACACCTAGTACCCAACAAAGTATGCTCTATGTTATAACTGGAATGCTATAGTTAATATGTTATATAGCAGGTCAAATTATGTCTATCATGTGTATAGTAATGGTTAGTATACGTTTCTATAAAGGCAGAATGCATGTCTGGCTTTCTTCGGATATTGCATGGAACCTAGTAGGCTGCCTTGGAAATAAACAATGTATTTAATATATGAATGTTAGGTAGCTCTATGTCATCAAAACAAAGTGTAACCCTTGTCTCCCTGTAGAAATCAAATCCCCCTTCAGGACAGAGGTATTCATTCCCCAGTTGCTGGAGTGCTCACTTCTCATGGATCAGAGCTGAGTTCCTTCCGCAGAAATTGTGCTCTCTAGGGGAAGTTGCCTTGCCCATGTTATGTCCCCTCCCCAGTGGCAACAGGCATCCAACAACCTGATTGGCCAATATGGGGTTCCAGGGCCTGGTCCCCGTCCCTCAATATGGAACAACTCTGAAGGGCCACCCTAGCTCCAGAACTGCCCACGGAGCCTGCTGTGACTTCACTGGTTTTCAGCCTCTCCCTCTGCCAGGCCCTGCTTCCCTCATTCCCTTGACGGTTGATTTCAAGAGCCCTCCCAGTAAGTCTTTTGCATTCAACTCTCCATCTCAGAACCTGTTTCAATATCCAGCCTGAGACCTGCTAACAAGCTGCAAGTGTAAGTTAGGCCCCCTTACACTTGCATACACTTAACTAGATGATGTCTTTCAAGAATCTATTTTGTCACAGACAACAGTGAAAAAAATCATTTTCAGAGAATTTCTCATAAGAGACACATGATCTGGATCAAAAACACCCACTTTTTAATTGTGCAAACATACACTACAGTTCACATTTCCTAAAGTAAGTGCAGCTCTCAAAAACTACAACTCAATCACATATAATTAAAGGGAACAGAGCTGTGCACTTACTCTATTAGGCATTTCTCAGCTTCCCTACTGAGAATACCAGCAGGAAATGGAACAAATCTGCCTGGCAGGTAGAGAGATGCACCAATTGTCCTGCATTTACTTTGGCACAAAGCTCTCCTTTTATCAATGAAAAGACTGTCTCTGGATGAGATTAGTTTAGTGTTTTTTTTTTGTTTTTTTTTTTTTTTTTTTTTTGAGACGGAGTCTCGCTGTCACCCAGGCAAGAATGCAGTGGCGCAATCTTGGCTCACTGCAAGCTCCGCCTCCTGGGTTTACACCATTCTCCTGCCTCAGCCTCCCGAGTAGCTGGGACTACATGCTCCTGCCACCACGCCTGGCCAATTTTTTGTATTTTTAGTAGAGATGGGGGTTTCACCGAGTTAGCCAGGATGGTCTCGATCTCCTGACCTCGTGATCCGCCCGCCTCGGCCTCCCAAAGTGCTGGGATTACAGGATTTATGGACACTGAAATTTGAGCCACCGCGCCCAGCGAGATTAGTTTTTGATGAGTTTTGGGTGCCTCCCATCTAACTCACTCTTCCCAAAAGGAATTATATCATTATTTTTTTCTAGCTATTTAGGATGTAGCGTAGTTGAAACTCACTGCTCTCACATTCCCTGATATTCCCATTTTCCTTTCTTAAAAGCAAAAACAAAACAACAATTAAAACTTGCAGATGCTTTGGGGGATTTTCTGGGGAACCACCTGCTCACAAATAAGGAGCGTCCATGTAATCTGTGGTCCAGATTACATGGAGACCTCATTTTGAAATCACTGGATTCCCTTGCACATGTGGGCATCAAAATGCAATCCCCAGACCAGCAGCATTAGCATCGCCTGGAACTCATTAGACAGGCAAATTATTGAATCAAAAACTCTGGGGCTGGGGTCCAATATTATGTGTGTGTTTGTTTGTTTGTTTGTTTCAGAGACAAGGGCTCACTGTGTTGCCCAGGCTGGAGTGCAGTGGCTATTCACAAGTGTGTGATCATCACATACTACAACCTCAAACTCCTGAGCTCAAGTGATCCTCCCACCTCAGCCTCCCAAGTAGCTGGGACTACAGGTGCATGCCACCAAGCCCAGCTAACATTCTCTGTTTTAACAAGCCTTCGCATACTAAAGTTTGAGAACTACTATCTCACACATTTTTTTTCTCGTTAGAAATCACAAAAGGACATTAAAGTATCTTTTCCTACAGATTTATGAGTATCTTTATGAAGCCCTTTCAGAGAGAACTCACCAACAAGGAATCTGGCATCTTAAACCCAGGATTAAACATTTCCCTATTCTGTCCTTTCTGGCTTTCAGCACTTCCGCAAGATTTGTTCCTTAAAATTATTCCACTTTGGTCGACCCATAATGCAAAAGAGGCAGGGCAGATCTGATTTCCAGTTCCACCACCTACTGACTTGCTAGATGACATTGGTAAATTTTTCCATTTCTCTAAGTCTCAATATTCTTATGGACAAAACAGGGTTAATAGTAATATCTATCTTATAAATGTTAAATTTTGTGATGACAAAGTTGATAAGAGTCACTATAGATTAATAATAAGCTGCTATTTCAATAGCCCGCTAATAGTTGAAACCATGTTTGATCTCTTCAACTAGAAAGAGGTTAAGGCTCATCCAGTTCCACATGATTGAAAAATCCTTCCCTTCATCTGAATCAACTCGTGGACCCCAAGGCTGTCTGATCCAAATGAGTATCTTCACGGAATTTATTTTTATTCCTTTGTTCAAAAATATACCTGGCTGGGCACAGTGGCTCACACCTGTAATCCCAGCACTTTGGGAGGCTGAGGTGGGAGGATTGCTTGAGGCCTGGAGTTTGAGACAAGCCTGGGCAATATAGCAAGGCCTCATCTCCACAAAAAAAAAAAAAAAAAGTAGCCGGGTGTGGTGGTGGTGGTGTATGACTGTGGTCCTAGCTACTTGGGAGGCTGAGGCAGGAGGATCACTTGAGCCCAGGAGTCTGAGACTGCAAGGAGCTTTGATCATGCCACTGCACTCCAGCCTGGATTATAGCATGAGATCCTGTCTCTAAACACGACACACACCCGCGCGCACGTACACACAGATGGCACCCATAAACCAAACACTCTCCTGTTGAGCCAGGGACCTGACCTAATTGTCCAAGAGCTCCTTGTTTTGGAATTTGGCCGGGTTCAGCATGTCAAATCCTATGTTTTAGATTCTCTAGGACTTTTCTGCTTTTCTCTAACCAGCAGTGACCATGGAAACTTCAAGACCTCCGGGGGTCATCTCAAGATCTGTGATCCAGGCCTGAGATGCTTAGAAACCTCTCCGTTATTCAACAAATAATTATCAACCCAACTATGTCCTAGGAACTATGGCTCTGAATCCTTCCAGCTCCAGGGACTGGGCTTCTGAAGAAAACCTTCAAGCCCAAAAATGATGGATGATGGAGCCCTTGTGGTTGTTGCACTGAAAAAAGACCTTAGGAAACAATCCCTTCCAGGCCAGACACCCTCCAGGGCACACTGAGCTTTCTCAGGAGGCTGCCTTTCAAATGCAGCTTCTGTGCTTCGCGGAACAATGGTTCAAAAGGCCTATTCTTACTTGCATTGTAAACTGATTAAGACTAGAGGCTGGCCACCGTATCTATCAAAATCAAAATTAGAAATCCAGGCTTAAGGAAAGCAAAAAGGGGCCACCAAACAAGAGATACTAGAATGTATTTTCATCTGACTCTGCATGGTAAAGAAGGCCTGGGAAGAAATCACTGGAGAGAGCTATTTCATTCAGCAATCAGGGCTAAAAATACACATGCATAGGCTTTAACATTCATGGGTTTTAATCTCTGAATTAATTTGTTTCTCTTCAAACACTTGAAGCCATCCATTACCATCTATATTTCAATATGGACAGATATATAACTATTCTTTCTTAGGCTAGTGAATGTGTATATATTGCCTGATTGAGGAGCTGTGTTTGTGTAATAATATCTGCACATCTGTATGTTTCTATAGATTTATATGGATAAATTAGCAGGCCCTGCTTTTAGCCACAACATATTTTTAGAAACCACTTCATAATGTAGATCATATTTTCCATGGAAAAGATGTTATATTTGGGAGTTTCATTCCTGACCAAGGACTCCTCAGCAAATGAAATATAGAAACTGCCAACAGCTTGTCATGGAATGAAAACTATGACTATTTTATATGCCCCTATAAATATCTAAAACACTAAAACAATGCCCAAAGTCCTATAAAAGGGACCTAAATATATACAGTACCTATACGTGGAGTCTCAAAGTTTAGAAATGTTTACCCACCACATAAAAATACAGCTCAATTGAACTATGTTCTACAATTAACTCACCGCTATAATAACATCAAACATTTGATTAACAATTTTGCAAATATTAGATTTTAGTAGAGCATACTTAGGGATAATTTAAATAGTCCAAAGAAATTGATCTAATGTCTTCTTTTCCTTTTGAGGGGGAAATCTATTTTTTACTGTATCTATTACCTTCACTTTACAAGCTTCTTTTTCCACCTGATTTTTCTTGTCCTTGTCCTTCCCCCATTTCCCCCTATTCTTCCCCTCTCCTACTCCCCCATCTCATCCCCTTTTTCCTACCCACTCCCCTTCTCAATACAGGATTATCATGGAATTACCATATTGCCACAATACAGTGCTGTCCTGGTTAAAGATGTCTGGTCCTGGGTTAAGCCTCAATTGCCATATTTACTGGGAATTAGTATTTGGAACGGAGAGAACCAGAGATGGGAGCATACCTGCACTCCTGCTGCCAAGGTCTCAGAAGACCTGGCCCCTGTCCTTTATTAGTTTGATTGTTTACTGCTCCTCAGGTTCCATGAGCTGCCCCAATATCCTTTGAAGGAATTCCCCTTTTTGCTTAAGCTAGGCAATCATTTTCTGTTACTTAAAACCAAGAAGTAAATATGCCTAGGGCAAGCAGATGAACCGAAAATTATTCCCTCTACCTTAAGGCTCAAATCAAAGCAATTACTGCTCAGACTCAATGACCTAGAAAATGTGCCCAACAAGTGACAAAAACATGTTACAAATTAATATGCACCATAGGATCTCACTTTAGTTTTTAAACATGCAATTAGAAAAACCATACATCAAACTGTTACTATCAGTTGTCTCCAGTGATTTGCCTTTTTTAAAAGTTTATTCTACGTACCCATTTCTACAATAAGCCAGATTTACTTTTCATAATCAGAAAGGAAATGCAAAAAAAAATTAAGAAGTAGATGTGGCCCAGATGATTGACCTTACCAATGATAATGGTCATGGTGATGTGTGATTTCTTTCTCTCTTTTTTTCCTTTACTTTCTTTTTTTTTTTGAGACAGAGTTGTGCTCTGTCTCCCAGGCTGGAGTGCAGTGGCGCTAGCTCAGCTCACTGCAACCACTGCCTCCTGGGTTCAAGCGATTCTCCCCTCAGCCTTCCCAGTAGCTGAGATTACAGGCGTGCACCATCATGCCTAGCTAATTTTTGTATTTTTTCTAAGTCTATGTTTTTTTTCCCATAAGTTATTGGGATACAGGTGGTATTTGGTTACATTAGTAAGGTCTTCAGTGGTGATTTGTGAGATTTTGGTGCACCCATCACCTGAGCAGTATACACTGCACCAGATTTGTAGTCTTTTATCCCTCGTCTCCTCCCACTCTTCTCCCCAAGTTCCCAAAGTCCGTTGCATCATCTTATGCCTTTGTGTCCTCATAGCTTAGCTCCCACGTATTAGTGAGAACATAAAATGTTTGGTTTTCCATTCCTGAGTTACTTCACTTAGAATAATGGTCTCCAGTCTCATCCAGGTCACTGTAAATGCTGTTGATTCATTCCTTTTTATGACTGTGTAGTATTCCATCTCATATATATATATGAGATGGAGATATATATATACATCTCAGTTTCTTTATCCACTTGTTGATTGATGGGCATTTGGGTTGGTTCCATGATTTTGCAGTTGTGCTGCTATAAACGTGTGTGCAAGTATCTTCTTCAAATAATGACTTCTTTTCCTCTGGGTAGATAGAAGGGAAAGTTGAGGCTCAGAGAGGTAAGTGGCCATTCTAACACCACCAGCAGATACCCAGCAGTGGGATTGCCAGATCAAATGGTAGTTCTACTTTTAGTTCTTTAAGGAATCTCCACACTGTTTTCTATAGTGGCTATACTAGTTTACATTCCCACCAGCAGTGTAGACGTGTTCCCTGTTCACCACATCCATGCCAACATTTGTTTTTTGATGTTTTGATTATGGCCATTCTTGCAGGAGTGAGGTGGTATTGCATTGTGGTTTTGATTTGCATTTCCCTGATCATTAGTGATGTTGAGCATTTTTTCTATGTTTGTTGGCCCTTTATACATCCTCTTTTGAGAAGTGTCTATTCATGTCCTTAGTCCACTTTTTGATGGGACTGTTTGTTTTTCTTACTGATTTGTTTGAGTTTGTTGTAGATTCTGGATGTTAGTCCTTTGTCAGATGTATAGATTGTGAATATTTTCTCCTACTCTGTGGGTTGTCTGTTTACTCTGCTGATTGTTCCTTTTGCCATGCAAGAGCTCTTTAGTTTAATTAGGTCCTAGCTATTTATCTTTTTTCTTATTGCATTTGCTTTTGGGTTCTTGGTCATGAAATCCTTGCCTAAGCCAACGTCTAGAAGAGTTTTTCCAGTGTTATCTAGAATTTTTATAGTTTCAGGTCTTAGGTTTAAATCCTTAATCCATTTTGAGTTGATTTTTGTATAGTGAGTGATGAGGATCCAGTTTCATTCTCCTACATGTGGCTAGCCAATTATCCCAGCACCATTTGTTGAAAAGGGTAGCCTTTCCCCACTTTATGTTTTTGTTTGATTTGTTGAAGATCAGTTGGCTGTAAGTATTTGGGTTTATTTCTGGGTTTATTCTGTCCCATTGGTCTATGTGCCTATTTTTGTACCAGTACCACACTGTTTTGGTGACTATGGCACTATAGTATAGTTTAAAATCAGGTAATGTGATGCCTCCAGATTTGTTCTTTTTGTTTAGTCTTGCTTTTGCTATGCTGTGGGCTCTTTCTTCGTTCCATAGGAATTTTAGAATTGTTTTTTCTAATTCTGTGAAGAATGATGGTGGTATTTTGATGGGAACTGCATTGAATTTGTAGATTGCTTTTGGCAGTATGGTCGTTTTCACAATACTGATTCTGCCCATCCATGCACATGGGATGTGTTTCCATTTGTTTGTGTCATCTATGATTTCTTTCAGCATTGTTTTGTAGTTTTCCTTGTAGAGGTCTTTTGACTGCTTTGTTAGGTATATTCCTAGGATTTTTTTTTTTTTTTTTTTTTTTTTTTTTTTTTTTTGCACTCTTGTGAAAGGGATTGATTTAATTCTCTGCTTATTTGTTGTTGGTGTATAGAAGAGCTACTGATCTGTGTACATTAATCTTGTATCCAGAAACTTTGCTGAATTCTTTAATCAGTTCTAGGAGTTTTCTGGAGGAGTCCTTAAGGTTTTCAAGGTAAATGATCATATCTCATATCGTCAGCAAGCAGTGACAGTTTGACTTCCTCTTTACTGATTTGGATGCCATTTATTTCTTTCTCTTGTCTGATTGCTCTGGCTAGGATTTCCACTACTATGTTGAAGAGGAATGGTGAGAGTGGGCATCTTTGTCATGTTTCAGTTCTCAGAGGGAATGTTTTCAATGTTTCCCTATTCAGTATTATGTTGGCTGTGGTTTTGTCATAGATGGCTTTTATTACATGAAGATGTGTCCTTTGTATGCCGATTTTGCTGAGAGTTGTAATGATAAAGCATTGCTGGATTTTGACAAATGTCTTTTCTGCATCTGTTGAAATGATCGTGTGAATTTTGTTTTTAATTTTATTTATGTGGTGTATCACATTTATTGACTTGTGTATGTTAAACCATCCTGCATCCCTGGTATGAAATCCACTTGATCATGGTGGGTTATCTTTTTTGATATGTTTTTGGATTCATTTAGCTAGTATTTTGTTAACAAGTTTAGCATCTGTGTTCATCAAGGATATTGGTCTGTCGTTTTCTTTTTTGGTTATGTCCTTTTCTGGTTTTGGTGTTAGGGTAATGCTGGCCTCATAGAATAAATTAAGAAGGTATGCTTCTTTCTCTATCTTGTGGAATAATGTCAAAAGGATTGGTACCAATTCTTCTTCGAATGTCTAGTAGAATTCTGCTGTGAATCCATCGGGTCCTGGAGGTTGGTAATTTTTAAGTTACCATTTTGTCTGTTATTGGTCTGTTCAGGGTATCTAATTCTTCCTGATTTAAGCTAGGAGGGTTGTATTTTTCCAGGAATGTATCCATCTCTTCTAGGTTTTCTAGTTTATGTGTGTAAAGGTGCTCATAGTAGCCTTGAATGATCTTTTGTATTTCAGTGGTGTCAGCTGTAATATCTCCTGTTTTGTTTGTTAGTGAGATTATTTGGATTTTCTCTCTTCTTTTCTTGGTTAATCTTACTAATGGTCTATCAATTTTATTTATCTTTTCAAAGAACCAGCTTTTTGTTTCATTTATCTTTTGTATTTTTGTTGTTGTTGTTGTTTCTTTGTTTCAATTTCATTTAGTTCTGCTCCAATCTTGGTTATTTCCTTTCTTCTGCTGGGTTTGGGTTTGGTTTGTTCTTGTTTCTCTAGTTCCTTGAGGTGTGACTTTAGATTGTCTGTTTGTGCTCTTTCAGTCTTTTTGATGTAGACATTTAGGGCTATGAACTTTCCTCTTAGCACTGCCTTAGCTGTATCCCAGAGGTTTTAATAGGTTGTGTCATTATTGTTGTTCAGTACAAAGAATTTTTAAATTTCCATCTTGAGTTCGTTTTTGACCCAAATGCTTACTCAGGAGCAGGTTATTTAATTTCCATGTATTTACATGGTTTTGAAGGTTCCTTTTGGAGTTGATTTCCAGTTTTATTCCACTGTGGTCTGAGAGAGTGCTTGATATAATTTCAATTTTATTAAATTTTTTGAGGCTTGTCTAATGGTCTATCATACGGTCTATCTTAGAGAAAGTTCCATGTGCTGTTGAATAGAATGTGTATTCTGCAGTTGCTGCATGAAATGTTCTGTATGTATCTGTTAAGTTCACTTGTTCCAAGGTATAGTTTAAATCCATTGTTTATTTGTTGTCTCTCTGTCATGATGACCTGTCTAGTGCTGTCAGTGGAGTATTGAAGTCCCCCACTATTATTGTGTTGCCGTCTATCTCATTTCTTAGGACTATTAGTAATTGTTTTATAAATTTGGGAGCTCCAGTGTTAGGTTCATGTATGTTTAGGATTGTGATATTTTCCTGTTGGACAAGTCCTTTACCATTATATAATGTCCTTTGTTGTCTCTTTTAACTGTTGTTGCTTTAAGGTTTATTTTGTCTGATATAAGAATAGCTACCTCTGCTTGCTTTTGGCATCCATTTGCATGAAATGCCTTTTTCCAACCCATTACATTATGTGAATCCTTATGTGTTAGGTGAGTCTCCTAAAGGCAGCAGATATTTGGTTGGTGAGTTCTTATCCATTCTGCAGTTGTGTGTCTTTTAAGTGGAGCATTTAGGCCATTTACATTCAGTGTTAGTATTGAAATGTGAGGTTTAGATTGAAGAGCATTCATCGTGCTCTTTGTTGCCTGTGTACTTAGGGTTTTTTTGTTTTGTTTTTGCTTTTTAACTTGTATTTTTGTTTTATAGGTCCTGTGTGATTTATGCTTTAGAGAAGTTCTGTTTTGATGTGTTTCTAGGATTTGTTTCAAGATTTAGAGCTCTTTTTAGCAGTAGTGGTGACTACTCTCAGCATTTGTTTGTCTGAAAAGGACTGTATCTTTCCTTCATTCATGATGTTTAGTTTTACTGGATACAAAATTATTGGATGATAATTGTTTTGTCTGAGGAGGCTGAAGATAGGGCCCCAATCCCTCCTAGCTTGTAGGGTTTCTGCTGAGAAATCTGCTGTTGATCTAATAGGTTTTCCTTTATAGGTTACCTGGTGCTTCTGTCTCACAGCTCTTAAGATTCTTTCCTTCGTCTTTGACTATATGCCTAGGCAAAGATCTTTTTGTGATGAATTTCCCAGGTGTTCTTTGTGCTTCTTGTATTTGGATGCCTAGGTCTCTAGCAAGACCAGGGAAGTTTTCCTTGATTATTCCCCCAAATATGTCTTCCAAGGTTTTGGAATTCTCTTCTTCCTCTGGAACACCAATTATTCTTAGGTTTGGTTATTTAACATAATCCCAGACTTCTTGGAGGCTTTGTTTATATTTTCTTATTCTTTTTTCTGTGTCTTGGTTGGATTGGGTTCATTAGAAGACCTTGTCTTTGAGCTCTGAATTTCTTTATTCTACTTGTTCAATTCTATTGTTGAGACTTTCTAGAGCATTTCACATTTCTAAAAGTATGTCCACAGTTTCCTGAATTTTTGATTGTTCCTTTTTTTTAAAGCTATCTACTTCCTTGAATATTTCTCTCTTTACTTCTTGTATCATTTTCTGGATTTCCTTGTATTGGGCTTCACCCTTCTCTGGTCCCTCCCTGATTAGCTTAATAACTAACATCCTGAATTCTTTTTCAGGTAAGTCATGGATTTCTTCTTGGTTTGGATCCATTGCTGGTGAACTAGTGTGATTTTTGGGGGGTGTTGAAGAGCCTTGTTTTGTCATATTACCAGAGTTGGTTTTCTGGTTCCTTCTTATTTGGGTAGGCTCCGTCAGAGGGAAGGTCTAGGGCCGAAAGCTGTTGTTCAGATTCTTTTGTCCCACGGGGTGTTCCCTTGATGTAGTTCTCTCCCCCTTTTCCTATGGATGTGGCTTCCTGTGAGCCGAACTGCAGTGATAGTTGTCTCTCTTCTTGGTCTAGCCACCCAGTGAGTCTACCTGGCTCCAGGCTGGTTCTGGAAGTCGTCTGCACAGAGTCCTGTGATGTGAACCGTCTATGGGTCTCTCAGCCATGGATACCAGTGTCTGTTCCACTGGGGAACTGGGGGCAGGGACAGGTGCAGTGGACTCCATGGGGGTCCTTAGCTTTGGTGGTTTGATGCTCTATTTTGGGGTTGGTTGGCCTCCTGCCAGGAGGTGGCACTTTCCAGAGAGTATCAGCTATAGTAGTGTGGAGAGGAGCCCTCAGTGTGTGGGGCCCTAGAACTCCCAAGATTATATGCCCTTTGTCTTCTGCTACCAGAGTGGATAGGGAAGGACCATCAGGTGGGGGTGGGGCTAGGCATGTCTGAGCTCTGACTCTCCTTGGGCAGGTCTTGCTGTGGCTGCTGTGGGAGATGGGGGTGAGGTTCCCAGGTCACTGGAGCTGTGTACCTAGAAGGATTACCACTGCCTCTGCTGAGTTATGCTGGTTGTCAGGGAAGTCAGGGAAAGCTGGCAGTCACAGGCCTCACCCAGCTCCCATGCAAACCGAAGGTCTGGTTTAATTCCCACTGTGCTCTCCCCAGTAGTCCCCAGTCCATTTCTAGATGGAGAGTGATGGGGGCTTGAAAACCTGCCCCAGCTCCAGGCTACCTGCCTCCCAGCTGCAAAAGAAAAGGGCTTGATTCTTTCCCCACATGTGGAGTCTGCGCACCAGATTTGTGCCCTGCCCCAGGTTCTGGCCAGGAGGCTTCTCACCCTGTTCAAATTGTCACAAAGTTCAACTAGAGAATTCCTTCTCCCTGTAGAGTTTTACCCCCTGCTTCTCTGGTCACCCTCCCGTGGATCCCTGTGGTTCCAGGCAGGACTGGCCTGCTAGGGAGTCCAGCGAGCTCCCAGGGCCTTTCTGCTGCTTCCTCTACCCCTGTATTTCACTCAGCTCTCCAAACTGACTCAGCTCCAGGTAAAGTTGGAAACTTCTCCTGCAAACAGATCTTCAGCTTCTCCTGTGGGTGTGTTTGTTCAGGAGCGGATGGTCTCCCTTTCCCACTTCCACATCTGGGGCACTCACAGTTTTGGGGGTTCTCCTGGGTCCTGCAGGAGCAATCTGCTTCCTTCAGAGGGTCTGTGGGTCCTCTCGAGATGGCTGGTTTTCAATTCTTGTATTTTTGGTAGAGACAGGGTTTCACCATGTTGCCCAGGCTGGTCTCGCACTCCTGGGCTCAAGGGAACCGTCTGCCTCGGCCTCCCAAAGTGTTGGGATTACAGGCATGAGCCACCGTGCCCAGCGTGATGGTGTGCTTTTTAAAGACTTGAGCCCTTTCGCTTGATTGTCTCCCACATTAGTTCATTCACAGCCCACAAGAACCATTTCTTAGTTTCAATCCAAAGCAATCTCACTAGGAAACATTAAGTGTGGTAGGGATTTGGAGTGTGAGTACATAGGTGTGAGTCCCCGCAAAACAGCTATGTGGTCTTAGAATGGCCACTTACCTCTCTAAGCCTTAACTTTCCCTTCTGTAAAAGGGGAAATCACTCCTTTCGGGGTGATTTTGCGCTTGCAGAAGCTCTGTGCAGTGCTAACAAACATTAGCTATTATTAGCTACACTTTCATTGTCTTGTTCTGCCGCAGCTCCTCTCTGCCAGTGTGGCTTTTGGTTGGGATTCCCTGTCAAGAAATTACAAGAGGCCACTACACACTCCTTACCAAATTCTCTTTGCTGTGTGACCTGCTAGAAACTTAAGCCCCGAAGCCTCAATTATCCTTTTCTTATTTGCTTTGCACCCTTTTAAAAAAATAAAATGTATACAATATTGAACACTTCAGTACTCCAGAAATATAACTCATCTAGTAACTACACTTTTAAATATATAATAAATATACACAATACAAAATTTACCATTTTAATAATTTTTAAGCATACAGCTCAGTGGCACTAAGCAGATTCATGTTGTGCAACTATCACCGCCATCCATCTCCAGAACAGAACTTTTTCTATCTTCCCCAACTGAAATTCTATAAGCATTAAACAGTAACTCCCCCGTTCTCTCCTTCCCCTACTGCCTGACAGCTACCAGTCTACTTCCTGCTTTGGATTTGACTACTGTAGGTACCCCATATAAGAGGAATTATGCATATGATTGTATACCTTCTTCAGAGAAACATCTGTTCAAGTCCTCTGCCCAATAGGGTTCTTTATTTTTTGTTGAGTAATAGGAGCTCTTTACATATTATGGCTATTAATCCCTTATCAGATATATGATTTTCAAATATTTTTTCCCATTCCGCGGGTTGCCTTAGCAGCTATGTTTCTTGACTTTACACCTGTTTATTCAAACAAATAGTAACTATGTGCCTGCTATGTGAACGACATTGGGCTAATGACAGAGCAAAAAGGTACAGTTGACTTTCATACCCTCTCTGTCTGCATTTGACTTTGTCATGCTATCAGAACCATTCCCAATTGATTGGAAATTATTTTTTTAATGACTAGTTCTTTGAAGTCTTCTAAAAGGAATTTAGTTGGCCATTTCAGTTATCTCAAGTATCTGAAAAGTGAGATCTTAGATTGGGCAAAACTGGAGAGCAGTGAAACCTGAAACTAGAAGAGGTGGTCACTGTGCATACACTCACACACAACATCAGATTTCCAGCAAAGGCTTCCTGACATCTGCACGTGTGTGAAAGGAAATCCTCCTTCCACTGACACCAGTGCTCTCTGAGGGGAGATCATCTTTGGATGTTATGTTTTATTGCATGGTTTATTGTTCTAATCAGCTGAAAAAGGCCATGAACCTTGACCCTGGGACAGCAGAGCGTTGTGGGGGTCTTAACACCCTTTCCTGACCAATGAACAACGCAACCTGTTTTAACCAACCGTGGACATTCTGCCTTAGCTACAGTGCTTGTTTTCAATCCTTTGCACAATCACTACAAATTAGAACTTTAAAACTCCTGATTTTTTTCTCCTTAACACTCTTCTCAGTAAATTTCTTCACTGGGGAGTGTTCCCTTGCCTGCTAAATTAATAGACTTGGCCTTTTATCTCCCTCTCTGGTGGTCATTTCACATGACATGTGGCTGCAATCCTATTCCAAACTGCAACAAGTCAACACAGAATCCACATACCATATGTTGTTCAACTACTCCAAGGCTTAGCAGAGATACTCTCACTTATCCATGCATTGCTGTAACTAATCCTGTTCCTGCAATCCTCAGAAAATTTAGACAAATGCCAGCCTGTTTCCAAACAAACATATCTTAATTTAGCTACCTAATATACAGATACTTGACCTCTCCAGAATGCTTTTCCTTCTAGAGTTCACGTTTCTTGAGACCACATGCACAAGACTTTATGTAATTGTTCAGCTGCATCTTGAATCTGCCTTGCAGCTGATGGTTGCTCACATACACACACGCGCACGTATACACACACACACCCATAAGTATGCATTTGTCATTTAAGGCATTTGTCACTGCCTTTAATGTCCTGTTGAAGCCCAGTAATCAAAATTTTCAACATAGTGAATGAAATTTGCAGAATCACTGCTCAGGAGCAATAACATTATACACAGGAAATTAGTCCAATTACAATATCTTCTGAATGATGATCTCTGTTTCCTTGTTGCTTTAGCTAGTAGCAAATCACCCAGAGTGCCTCCTTACTGTCTATAGCATCAGTAAAAACAAACAAACAAAAACACCACTCAGGGTTTCTTCCTTCACAGAATGGAATAGGACAGATACACCACCAGGCACAGGTAGAGATCAGCTAGAGAAAATGAATCTGAAGCCAGGACCTCAAAAGGGAGCACTTGCCACCCATTCTTTAACAGTTCCCCATTTTCCTTCACCGACCCCCAGGTGGCAATCACACAAAGGAGGAAAACCCACTCCAAGCCACTGCTTCTTAGTTGCCCCGTAAGCCTGGCTTGGGCAGATCCTGTGCTGGGAGCCTGGTTGATTTTATTACTGAATACAAGTTACACGTGTAAGGCACTAAATATCAGAGGAGTACAGGGTAGTAAGACAGTGATCTGGAGGTCCCTCCTGCCAGTGGTGTGCGCTGCCCCTCGGGGTGGGATATGTACTGTGATGATGAACTAAAGGTTCCCTTTGCAATTTCCTTGGGGATCAAAATGTATTCTGTTCTTCAGGATTGAAAGGCAAGCCCTTTCTCACCAGCGCCACTTACTGGGTTTACCCTATGTGTCTATTCCTCCTTCAGCGTTTGAGGCAGGTTCCCACCTAGACACAAAGAGGTAGCCATCCTTAGAGGAGAAGGAAGATTTTTTTTCTTCTTTGCATGATGTGGATGCTTACTCGAGGGAAGGAAGCTGAGCTTTAGGTTTTAGTGACCTGATTTCTTGTGTGTGTGTGTGAGATTCCTGATTTAGGTCAGGTGTTTTTTTTGCTGCTGTTGTTGTCATTTTATTTTCTTTAACTGTGTTTTTAAAAACATAAGGAGAACCTTTTTTTTTTTTTTTTTGAGATGGAGTCTCGCTCTGTTGCCCAGGCTGGAGTGCAGTGGCGCGATCTCAGCTCGCTGCAAGCTCCGCCTCCCGGGTTCACGCCATTCTCCTGCCTCAGCCTCCCTAGAAGCTGGGACTACAGGCGCCCACCACCACGCCCGGCTAATTTTTTGTATTTTTAGTAGAGACGGGGTTTCACTGTGGTCTCGATCTCCTGACCTTGTGATCCGCCCACCTCGGCCTCCCAAAGTGCTGGGATTACAGGCGTGAAGGAGAACATTTTTATAGGAGAGATTAAATAGCAATGTCATTCTTAGCATGATCTTCACTTTCTCTCTTCTCTTGTTTCCTTTCGATACAGTTCCAGACATTTTAAAGACAACCGTGGCTAGAAACCTTTGTTTTCCTAATGATCTTGTTTCTCTTTACTATCAGTAAAAACCTCCTCCTTTGCCCTTTTGCATTGAATATTCTATTATTAAAAATTGAGATCTGGTCCAGAATCAGTCAAGGGGATGAATGCCTGGGTGAGAATTAGTGGAGGAACAACAGTAAAAGCCACTCAAGTGGCTCCCCCAGGGACTAAATCTGGAGTCAAGGTAGGGAAGCAAGATGAGAGCTTTGAAAGGAGTGAGATCCGGGGAATGGCTAAAGAAGTCAATGGCCTCTTGTCTTTTTATTTTCCTCTGCTCTTATTTGAATACTTTCTGTGTTCTAAGTCTGTGGATTCAGCCCTCAAATGGTTGGCAGAAAGGTTCCTCATAAAGACAAGAATTCTGCTCTTTCTCCTTTGTTTCAAAGGCTCACTCTTAATCATGGCTCCTCCTTTATTACCAGGAATTTCATGTCGCTGTCTCCCCGATATTTGGAATCTAAAGAAAGTGATATATTTACAGTGAGTGAGACATCAGCCTCCAATTGTTTGTATCTGTAATGGTAATTACTCACACCAGTTTGTCAGCATTCACACCTGAATTATTCTATGTTTGGTGATATATCAATGTCTAGAGATAGCTGTGATCACACAAAATACAGTTTTTTCTTGTGAAATCCTAACTTGGTCCATGGAAAATTGTTTTGAAAAAACACAACAGAAGATCCCGTCCATCTCCCTCCCACCCAAATCCCCCATATGTTAACTGGATGGGAATATTTTATTTGAGTGCAGTATCCGTAGGACATCCTCTCACCTTGACTTTAAACTGGCTCATTCAATAATGTGTGTTTCTCAAGGCCATATGGACCACTGTCTCAACAACCTCTATTTCCCTCCCAACTTCCCAAATACTTCTCTTCCTTCTAATTTTTCCTTTTTTTTTTTTTTTTTTTTTTTGTCATTCTCCTTTCTTCTTTCAACTGCAATGTATTTTTGATGTTCAACCACCGTTCAGGTTGTTTTGTTACCATTTGTCTTAGATGTTATCATTAAACATTACTGTTGAATCGTTTCCATTTTTTATTTAAATTTTTTTACATTCATAAAGTCTTTTCATTTAGCTCATAGTCCTATTTAGTTCAAGACCTAGAGTTTCAAAGAAGAGTTTCAAAGATCACCCTCTCTTTCAGCAATATGTGAGCTCCTGAGAAAGAATGTGAAAGTAATTTATTTCCATACCAAACGTTATTTGAAACACCAAGGAATTCACCATTTAAGGAAGTCAGAGGTGAATTTCACAATATATTTTTTCTGTTCAGCAAATTTTGATTTTTGCTAATTCTTTAAAGTGAGAGATAATCTATTTTATATCGTCTCTCTCTTTTTTTTTTTTTGAGACAGAGTCTTGCTCTGTCGCCCAGGCTGGAGTGCAGTGGCGTGATCTTGGCTCACTGCAAGCTCCGCCTCCTGGGTTCACTCCTGCCTCAGCTTCCCGAGTAGCTGGAACTACAGGCGCCCGCCACCACGCCCGGCTAATTTTTTGTATTTTTAGTAGAGACGGGGTTTCACTGCATTAGCCAGAATGGTCTCGATCTCCTGACCTTGTGATCCTCCCGCCTCAGCCTCCCAAAGTGTTGGGATTATAGGCATGAGCCACCATGCCCGGCCCTTCTCTCTTTTTTTTAAATTTACCCTTCTTAGACAGGGTTTTTCCTTCTCCCTACTGGGTCAGGGGGTGCCAGGTCTGCTCTACACTCAAGTAGCCACAAGTCACAGCATTTCAAATTCAACAAGCCCCAGGGAAATAGTTCAGGAAGCTGGGACGGGGACAGGATTCTGAAACAAGGAACTGATGTTTGGCCCTGGCACTTGGAAATCAGCCTCACTGCTTTCAAGGCCCACCGTGGATGAGGTCCCCAGTCCACTGGTGGCTGGAATCTCCAGACTTCAAGTAGGACCACTTGACACCATAGGACATTTTAAAACTTGATCCTCCCCTCCAGTCAGCCTTTCCCTCTCCTGAGTTGGTGACCGCTGAATGTTTTTGCATCCACTCTTGGGAGAAGATGCACACCCTCTCACACTCTTTTAAAAATTTATTCTAATCTTTTTTTTTTTTTTTTTTTTTTTTTTTAGAGATGGAGTCTTTCTCTGTTGCCGAGGCTGGAGCAAGACCACCGTGGTGTGGTCACAATTCACTACAACTTTGACCTTCCAGGCTCAGGTGATCCTCCCACTCCCACCTTGGCCTATCGCATATCTGGGACTACAGGCTTGCGCTACTGTTCTTTATTTTTGGTAGAGATGGGATTTCACTATGTTGCTCATGCTGATCTCAAATTCTAAGACTCAAGTGGTTCTCTCACTTTGGCCTCCCAAAGTGCTGGGACTATAGGTGTAAGCCACTGTGCCTGACCTCTCTCACATTTTTATCAAACTCCCTGCCCGAATGTTGCCACCATGGACCCATGATGTCCATGGCCATCTTCCCTCCACCTTCAGCTCTCTTCTCTCAGACACTTTCATGGCTGGATCCCTTACTTTATTCAGGCCCTAGCTCAAATGTCCTCTTCTTAGATAGGACTTCCTGACCACCAAATCTAAAAATAAAAGACCACCACCCTCGAGCTTCCATAACTGCTCAGAACACAATCAGCCATGCCTGAATCATGTATAGACACATCTACAAGAAACAATATCCGGATACCATACCAGACATCTTCACCTGGCTGTGTACATTAAACATAAACTGAATCCTCATAGCAGAGGGGAAAAAAAACAGTCCACCTTTTACTATTTATGAAATAATAGGGAAATATAGACTTAGAAGTTTACAGAGATTTTATTAAGTAGATAAAAATAGATAAATGCCTGGGAAAAGGGGGTATCAATTAGTACAAATAGTCTGCAGAGCCATCCAGCAATACATATCAAAAACCTTTAAAACATTTATATTGCTCGACCTAGTGATCCTAATTCTAGAATTTGTCCTTTGGAAATACAATCAAGATAATGTTAATCACAGCATTACTTATAATGATGAAAAGTAGGAGAGGCCAGACACGGTGGATCATGCCTATAATCCTAGCACTTTGGAAGGCTGAGGTGGGAGGATCCCCTGAGCCCAGAAGTTCAAGATCAGCCTGGCCAACATATTGAGACCCTGTCTCTATATAGAAAGAAGAGGAAGAAGAAGAAAAAGAAGAAGAGGAAGAAGGAGGAGGAGGAGGAGAAAGAGGAAGAGGAGGAGAGAATGTTATGCAGTCATTAAAATTTTAGAAAAACAGGCCGGGCGCGGTGGCTCAAGCCTGTAATCCCAGCACTTTGGGAGGCCGAGGCGGGCGGATCACAAGGTCACGAGATCGAGACCACAGTGAAACCCTGTCTCTACTAAAAATACAAAAAATTAGCCGGGCGCGGTGGCGGGCGCCTGTAGTCCCAGCTACTCAGGAGGCTGAGGCAGGAGAATGGCGGGAACCCGGGAGGCGGAGCTTGCAGTGAGCCGAGATCGCGCCACTGCACTCCAGCCTGGGCAACAGCGTGAGACTCCGTCTCAAAAAAAAAAAAAAAAAAAAAAAAAAAAAATTTTAGAAAAACAACCCATATGTCTATCGACTGATGGGTGAATAGACAAAATGTAGTACAGACATACAATAGAGTAGTATTGAGCCTTAAAAAGGAATGAAATTCTGGCACATGCTACAACATGAATTAATCTTGAATACATTGTGCTAAAGGAAATAAGCCAGACAGAAAAGGACAAATACTGTATGTTTCCACTTTTATAAGGTACCTAGACCAGTCAAATTCACAGACACAAAAAGTGGAACAGTGGTTGCCAGGAGCTGGGGAGGAAGAGGAAATGGGAAGTTATCAGGGTTTTGTCTTGTTTTGTTTTGAGATGGATTTTTTGCTCTTGTTGCCCATTCTGGAGTGCAATGGCGTGATCTTGGCTCACTGCAACCTCCACCTCCCAGGTTCAAGCAATTTTCTTGCCTCAGCCTCCCAAGTAATTGGGATTACAGGTGTGTGCCACAAGGTCTGGCTATCTTTGTATTTTTTTTAGTAGAGACAGGGTTTCACCATGTTGGTCAGGTGGCCTCGAACTCCTGACCTCAAGTGATCCATCTGCCTCCGCCTCCCAAAGTGCTGGGATTGCAGGCGTGAGCCACCGCGCCCAGCCAGAAGTTACTGTTTAATGGGTACAGAGTTTAATGTGTACAGTTTTTCATCTTTGGGAAGATGAAAAAGTTCTGCAGATGGATGGTGTCGATAGTTGCACAACAATGTGAATGTGCTTAATGCCACTGAACTATACACTTATAAACGATTAAAATTGTAAATCTTGTTATGTATATTTTACCATGGTAAAACATGCTTTAGAGTCTTTAGTAACAGGAAATTGCTCAATATGGGAGACTTAGTATATAATGTTGTTCAGATTTTGTGTAAAATTCTTTGTAAGCTCATGTGTAGAAAAAAATACTGGAAAGGGATTTCAAACACAGAATGTTAATAAACACACTCTTTAGGAAAGATTCTGAGTAATTTTCTCTTTCATACTTTTCTGTACTTTCCAAATCGTCTAAGTAAACATGCAATATTTTATAACTAGAAAATAAAATAAAATTTAAAAACCCACCACCTAAATCTCTATCCTCATTTCCTGCTTTATTGTTGCAGTAAATAAGCACTTCTTCCTACCTGAAAGTATATTGCTTATTTATCTGTTTCCTTGCCTATAGTCTGTTTCCCCAGTAACAATGCAAATTCCATGAGGGTAGAGGCTTTGTCTTATTCACTGCTTGATCTTTAATGCTTGAAGAGTTTCAGGCACTTTTTGGGTACTCCATAAACATTCGAGTGAAAGAGAAAGAATCAATGAATGAATGGGTGAATGAACAGAAAATTAGTCATCCTCAGTGTCTTAGTCCATTCCTGCTGCTAAAACAAAATACCCCAGACTGGATAATGTGTAAATAATAGAAATGTATTTCTTACACTTCTTGAGGCTGAGAAGTCCAAGATCAAGGCACCAGTAGATCTGGTGTCTGATGAAGGCTCACAATGCTTCTTAGATGGGTGCTTCTTGCTGCATCCTCACGTGGTAGAAGGTGCAAACAGCTCCCTTGCACCTCTTTTATAAGATAACTAATCCCACTCATGAGGTCTCTGGCCAATGAATTAATCTCCTCCTAAAGGCCCTGCCTCTTAATACTTTCACACTGGGAATTAAGTTTCAATATATAAATGTTGAGGGGACATATTCAGACCATAGCTCTCAGGTTAGGACAGTGAGAATTCTTTTGTCCTGTGCCCACCTAGGGTATCAGCCCTCTTTCTCTCATCTGTAGCCTGCTCAGGATTGGAAGAAAAATTGTCTCAAGATTAAGAATCATCAAAATGGAGTAAACCCTGAAATACATCCACCAACAGGCTAACAGTTTGGAAAGTAGTCTAGATACCATGTCATTTGAAGAGTAATTGAAGGTACTGAGAATGTGTAAGAGAAGATTTAAAGAGGAGAATAAATGTAGCTGTTTGCAAATACTGGAAGTGTAGTCAGGTGGAACCATGAATTTATTCAATAAATATCCACTGAGCCCCTGCCATGTGCCAGTGACTGATGTAGGTACCAAGAGTACTAAACACAGGATTATATAATATGTTTGACTCCAGAGGAAATACCAAGGATAGGTTGAGAGAGGTTTGGAAAGGCAGATTTGAATGCATCATAAGGCAGAGAGTCCAAATCAGCATTTCCTAAGGCACATTTCACGGAACCCTTGGATGTACATTTCTTTTATATGAGAAAAGGATCCTAGGCCCAATACATTTAGAAAATCTTGAAGTAAGGCCATGAGCGGTGCCTCATGCCTTAATCCCAGAACTTTGGGATTCCAAGGCAGGTGGATCACCTGAGGTCAGGAGTTCAAGACCAGCCTGGTCAACATAGGGAAATCCCATCTCTACTAAAAATACTAAATTAGCTGGGCATGGTGGCATGCGCCTGTAGTCCCAGCTACTTGGGCACTACAGGAGAATTGCTTGAACCTAGGAGGCGGAGGTTGCAGTGAGCCGAGATTGCATCACTGTATTCTAGCCTGGGAGACAGAGCAAGACTCCATTTCAAAAAAAAAAAAAAAAAAGAGAGAAGAAAAAGAAAATTTTGAGGGGTAGAGTTTTTTTCAACTACAGCAGCATAGGACTTCTCAGTCTTTTTTTTTTTTAAGAGTCAGGGTCTTGCTGTTACCCACACAGGAGTGTAGTGGCACAATCATATCTGACTGAAGCCTTGAACTCCTGGGCTCAAGTGATCCTCCAGCCTCAGCCTCCTGAGTAGCTGGGGCTACTGGCATATGCTAACGTGCCTGGCTATGTTCTTTTTACTTTTGTAGAGATGGAGCCTCACTATGTTGCCCCAGCTGGTCTTGAACTCCTGGTCTCAAGCAATCCTCCAACCTCGGCCTCCTGAGTTGCAGGAATTACAAGCGTGAGCCACTGCACCAGGCTCAGAGTCTTCAATATACTCTTGTATACTGTAGTCTCCTAAAGAGTGATGTGGCTCCTTTCCCTAAATTTTTGGACCACAGGACACTTCTTTTTCTAGGCCTAGAATTTCATGAGATGAGCATTAGGGAGAGTTATTTTCTACATGACAACATTCACCTTCAGAACAGGAGGCCTGCAAGCACGGATCTAATGTGGCATGCCCCTGAGACACACCTTGGCACCACACCCAATGGATGCCCAAGTCTTCGTTCTGAACCATTCATATCGACCCAGTCCTCTTACCTCATCTCCCTCACCTCACGTTTTTCCAGTTGCCAGTCTGCACTCACTCCTTCTTTCCATCCTTGCTTTGGGCTTAGCTTTAATGAACCATGCCATGTATTTCTGCTTCTGACTTGAGCTCCACATAACAAGGATTCTGATTTCTTCCCCTAAGTTCCCTGGGGTCACCCTGGGTAAAGCTTCCCCAGTTCCACTGTTCCATTTGGCTCACTGTACACAGAGGAGGGAGACCCAGACAAGGAATAAGCAGGTTCTCACGTCAGGAAGAGCTCGGGCAAAGCTTGGGCTTTCTCATGTTGAAAGTCTTACTTGGTCTGGTTTTCTGCTACCTCCTTGACAGGTCTGATTCTGTAAACGCTTCCTGCCAGGCATAATTTTAAATAATCTTGGTACCTGGGAAACCAGCTATTTCTGTAGACTGTATCATTTTAATCGCCCTTACATGAAACACAGATGCACTGCCACACCCTTGAGACATCTTTCACACAATGAGATCAAGCCACTCATTGAAGGTCACTGGACGAAACTTCTACGCTCCAGTCACATGAATAAAAGTGTCTAATGACTTGGAAGGTTTGCATGAAATTCCCGTGGGAGAAATTATTGTGACTTTAAACCATACTCCTCAAAGCCCCTCCCATTTTTGGCTTCTTACCTTGTAACTTGGGTTCTCATTCCAAAATCCAGTGACCTCATTGATTGCAGCACTTCAATGCAGCCCATGTACTAGAATGAGAAGAAAATAAAGAAGAAGTAGGACAAAAATTCCAGGAAGCTGTCTCTTAGCTTCACAATGACTTTCGGGGAAGCAACTAAAATCAGCTTCTGCTATCAAGTTACATTTGCACCCTCCGCCTACCATTGATATTTCTGGCTATTAATGGACACACGCCTAAAGCTTCAATTCAATTACAAAACACCAGTTAAATCCGAATCATAATATAGATAACACAAGTAACAAAGACCAATATGGGTTCAGTGGTTAAGAGCATGGGCTCTGGGGCCAGATCATGTGACTTTGCATCCTGGCTCTGCTACTTCTTAGTTATGGAACCTCAGCAAGTTAACTTCTGAGCCTCACAGTTTTGTCATTGGTAAAGTGAGGATACAATAGGAATTGTTAGAAGAGTGAAATTATTTCCTACATGTAAATAAGCTTTTAGAACAACGCTTGGTACATAGAAAGGCCCAAATAGTAGAGGAAGCAAAAATAAAAGTGAGATAAAGAATACAGGAATGTCAAATCTTCTAAGTGGATAGAACAAGCATATAAATGCATAGAATGCCAAACTTAGTAATACAAGATCTTATCATCCTTTGCGGCTGATTTAAATATTAAGGGGGTTCCTGAAAGGACAAAAGTCATATGCCGCATCAGTGATGAGTATGGTTAGCTTGAACACCATGTATTGCAAAAGGAATTGTGACTTATAAAGCTGAAAGATGGTTTATATTTAGTGTGGCAGCAGTGAGGATCCATGGCAGGCTGCTGGCAACAGCATGATGCGATTAGATCTGTGTTGGAGGAGGCTTAAGTCAGCGGCAGTATGAAGGTGGGTTAATGGTGAGGGAATAAGTTAGGATGATCCTGTGGCGAGGGAAGTAATGACAGCCCACACTGAAGAGGGATGGTGTCAATAGGAAAGAGGGGACAGATTCAAGTGACATCATGGAAACAGATACTACAGAACTCGGCAGTTGATTTGATACGGAGAATAAGAGAGAAGGATGAGTCAAGGATGACTCACTCAGACGTTTCCAGCCAGGGTAGCAGAGGGAACAGTGATGCCATCAACAGAAACAGGAAAGCCAGGAGAAGAGAAGATGATGAATTGGTTTGGGAGCCATTGACTTAAGGCACTGGTAGGGTATCCAGGAAATAACAGGCTGGCAACTGAAAATTGGATTCTGGAGTCCTGAGAGGATTCAGCCTAGGGACGTGGACTTAGTAGTCTTCTGTGTAGCTTTGCCAGGTGAGGCTGTGAGAGTCAATCCTCCCAGCAGAGCTTGGTTGATGAGGGAGAGTGCTTATTTGAGAATTGCCTTGCAAATGTTACTAGAGCTAAGAGTTCCGATTGAAAGTGATCTGTTGGCTCCTTGGAAATGATATGCTTCCTGTTTAGCTTTCCTTTGGAGGCTTTCCAGCCTCTCTATGCTTGTGAATGGCAAAAGCACTGTCAAAAGATGTCAGGAGCTGGTGGGGAGGGGGTACCTGCCCAGACACTTCTTGTATAATAGTATTTCTTTTTCTTTTTCTTTTTTTTTTTTTGTTTGAGATGGAGTCTCACTCTGTCACCCAGGCTGGAGTACAGTGGCACGATCTTGGCTCACTGCAACCTCTGCCTCCCAAATTCAAGCAATTCTCCTGCCTCAGTCTTTTGAGTAGCTGGGATTACAGGCACATACCACTGCACCTGGCTAATTTTTGTATTTTTAGTAGAGACAGGGTTTCACCATGTTGGCCAGGCTGGTCTTGAACTCCTGACCTCAAGCGATCTGCCCACCTCGGCCTCCCAAAGTGCTGGGATTATAGGCACGAGCCACCACGTCCTGCTGTATAATAGTATTTCTGAGCAGATTGTGCAGATAGAACTCCTCAATGCACCAAGTGCTGCCTGGAGCCTGATGCTGGGAAGAGCATGCTGGCCAGGACAATCACCCTGCCAGTCTCATCCAGACTCCTGTTAGTCACACTCAGTTACACACCTCTTGGAATCTCTACTACTGATACAAGAAACATTTTGGATATTTTACTCTGTCCCCATCACTCTTAACTTCCCAAGCCTTGGGTACCTTAAGAAAGTGGTGTCTAGAGATTTCTCTTCAACCATAAGGGTTATTAGGAGAAGAAAGCTAGATATAGGAAGTAGGTTAGAAAGCCCATCTCAGAACTGTCAAGAAAGGAGATTCCAAGCATCCAAGCTTCATGTCCCGGTAGTGTGAAAAGATTGTCCATATGTCTTCACTGACTGCTCTGGCTTTTGGTGCCTTCCAAAGCCCTCTTCCGCCCCAGAGCCTAGATCTTGCTTCCCTATTTCCTGCACTCCTGGCCCTGGAAAGAGTGGACTCCCCACACAGGCTGGGGAGCAGGCCTGGATCCCCTACAATACCTCCAGGAGGCCCTGTTGGTGAGGAGGTGGGTATCGCCTTTCCCTTTAGCTGTAAATCACCGACTGAAGACAAGGTGATACCAACTGGCCTATCAGTGCACACTTTTTGAAAAAGTGACCAAGCACCTACATTTTTCACACTCTGCCACAGTGTTTCTTCAAAACAGATTGATCAGATCATGTTCCTCCACCAGGTGAAACTCCTGGCATCTATGATCAAAACAAGCTCATTACTATAAACCCCTAAACCCTGGGGTTCCTGGCCCCGTCTCATCCCTTCAGCTTCATCAGTGTCACTGTCCCCTTGCACACTTTGCTGCCACACTGGCCTCCTTTCTACTTCTCAAATACACCCCAGCTCTTCCCTGCACCTGACATTCCCTCCGCCTGGCTCTCCTACACTGTTCTGCAGGACAGATCCCTTCTCATCTTTCAGTTTTCAGTTCAAATGGCACACCTCAGAGGCCCCCTCTTGCCACCCTTCATCTCAGCCCCTATTCATCACTGATTGATTATTGGTTTACTTGTTAATTTGCTTGTCTAGGACCTCTTTTTATTCCCTTGGCTATAACCACCGTAAGAGTAAAGATCACAATCACTGCCATATTCCCTGCAACAGTGCCTAGGATCTGGTGGGCACTCAATAAACATATGCTGAAAGAATGAATGAAGCATCTTTTGTTCAATTCTATTGTACCTTTACAATGAGCGGGGGCTGGGGAGAGCCGAGGGACTGAGGGAGGTAAAGGCTTGGCTGGTCTCTCCACTCAGGAGTATAGGAGCACCAAGGACTCAGCCTCAGGTGCGACAGGCCAGAACAATGTCTTTGCAAGGTTTCTAGATTTCTCAGCAATGTACTTCATATTTGTTATTTTTGTTGTTCTTCATTTTGGAGTGGCAACACACAATCTAGACCGAGGAGGTTTTGTAGTGAAGTGGGAAGCTGGCAAGAATGTGCCCTACTTCTCAGGCGGGCTATAAGCCGTGGGTGGGAACAGCCCTGGATGATAGAGTTGACAGTGGGAACTTTAAAAAGAAAGGAGAGTAGGTTGCATGTCTGAACAGGAGCGGGACAAAGGGACAAAAAGAAACAACTGGAACAAGGACACTCGAGGCTGATCAAGTTTGAGACCCACGTGAGGACAGCGTCAAAGTGAAGGCTATTCTCAGCCCAGTTATTAGGTAAGTTGCCATTCATTTTGGTTATCAATGAGGAGAGGAATTTTTAGTGTCTTGGGGGTGACAGGAACCCCTTCAAGGTTTCGTTCTTAATCACACTTCATGGCTATAACGACCTTATCTGCTTTGGACTAAGGCAAGCCCAAGCATTGCTTCAGGATCCCCTTCCCTTCGTGTGAATCTCTGTTTTGATTCATACACTTGTCTGTCAGCTATGGCACAGGTGACTTCAGCAAGCCTCAGTATGATACAATGGAAGTTTCTGGAAAAACATGAGTCATGGCCTGAGATGATTGACAATGAGGATAAGTCCCCTTCCACTGTGGGCATGTGTTGAGAAAACCACAACTAATTTTTGCCACAATTACCCCAAAGACAAGAATGGAGTGGGTCTTCCCATTGACTCACACAATCCATTTCACTTAAAAACCACCGCTATGAGAAAGTGGGGAGGGGGCGGTGCATAAAAATACTCTGTCCACTTCTTTCTTTGGGTGTTTGATGACTGCATAAGCAGATAGTGGCTGAAGATCAAGGCCCGAGAGAGGAGAATTTTAGTTTGTTAGCTATAAACTGGAGATGACAATACTTCTCATTCATGTATTAAATGCGGATCTGCATAAGACATGGTCCCTGTTCTTAAGAAACCTGGCCCCTTTCAGATAGGACAACCATGAAAAGAGATGACTTATCTTTCCTTTTTATGAGGTTAGTCATTGTTGCTAACTTTATTTAAGAGATGAGGAAATTGAAGCCTATTAAAGAGAAGTGCCTGGCTCAGTTTCATTTATTCACTGGTACTGAATTAGGGTTTATTCTAGAGTCTGCAGTCTATTGCTAGGACCCTGTATAACAGAAAAAGTGAAAAGAGGAGTTATCCTGCTGGCTGCCACTACCCTCCCTTTGGTCTACCCAGGAACACAGTGACACAGTGTTGAGACGGGGGGACCACAATGGTAACAGCAGATGTGAATCCAAATTGCTCTGGGAACTGCAGGAGGTGAGACAGAGGACACTCCCTAATTCCCTACCCTGTGGTGAGGAGAGGACACTGAAGACCTTTATTTGGAGCCATACAGGAATGGTGGGAACACAGCGGTGCTCAGACAACCTGCCCATTCAGCCCCTGGCATGGGTTTACCTAACTCCCAGCTGGCTTCTTCCCTTTATGCCCCAAGGCAGTCATAATATTTTTGTACTGTCTGAGCTTCAACCACTTGCTCCCAGGGAGAGGTGAACAGCCTATTTATGGCCATGTGTATCTTGGGCTTTGCTCTCTGGAGAAGAAATTACTGGGGTTTTCAGAGAAAAGGAATGATAGTTACTTATGGGAAGTCTCATCCTAACTCTCTTACAGAATGATGACGGCAAGCACATTACCTAAAGAAAAAAAAGATACATATTCTTACACTCTTAGAAAGCAGGTCTGCAGGATAATAAGAAACTAACAGTGGTTGCTTTTGGAAATGGGAGAGAGGCAGATTTTTACTTTTTACTTTATACTTTTGTACTATTTATACAAATAAGTATAAACATACTTATTTTTGAAATAAGTATGTAGTATTAGTTTAGATTTGAAAAATAAAATAAGCAAAGCTCACGACTTTGCCAAAAAGAACCACAGTTTTATTAAGTAGGGTGAAATCCCTTTTTATACGTGGTTTATTCCCTTTCTCAGAATATACCTGCCTCTTAGCTGGGAGTACGGGAGAATATTGTTCAAGAGAAGTTTAAGGCACAGGCCCTGCACTTGATAAGTTCATAATAAGAGTGCTAAGACAAGGAAGAAAATTACTTCAGCTACTTGGGAGGCTGAGGCAGGAGGATCACTTGAGCCCAGGAGTTTGAGGCTGCAGTCAGCTAAGATCGTGCCATTGCACTCCAGCCTGGGGGACAGAGCGAGACCCTGTCTCTAAATAAAAATAAATAGTTAATGAATTAAAAACAAACACTGAAGAACAGTATATAATCAACTGTGATATAAGGAGGGTCTGATCTTCATGCAATAAATGTTCAACAATGGTAGAGGCCACCAAAATGGCAGGAAAACACAGCAGGATATTTCTGCCACCTTTAAATAATTTTTAGTCTTTCCCATTCTTTAAAAAAATGGGAGAGTAAGAAACGGGGACATTCCCTTCATAACCTGGAAATATTGTCTCTACTTCCTTCCTTTCACTCATGCCTCAACTCACAATAGTAAAGTTTCTGGCCTCAACACTCTAGTGAAATTGCCTGAGCAAACCAACTGCTTCCTCAAAGTTCCTTTAGTGAACGGTTTTTGTTTTCCTACTCACCTATCGGGGTCACCTACCGCTGTTGACCTCTACTCAACCCCTTCATTTTCCTCTGAACCTTTCTTCTTTAGCTTTCCTGAGAACATTTTCTCCAATTCCTCATCTTTCTTCTCTGACTATTCCTTCTCAGTCTCCTTTGCTAGTTTCTTATTTTTTAAAAAACAATGGTTCCTTCTCTCCCTATCCCAGTGGTTCTCAACCCTGATTGCATATTAGAATCACTTGGGAAGTATTAAAATTCTGATTCCTAGGTTCTACTCTAGTCTAATAAAATCAGTCTCTAGCACGTATACTTGTTTGCTTTCAATTACTACCTCATGCTCATGCCACACATATTTTTAGCCCAGGTTTTCTCCCAACTTCAGATGTGTATCAGCGTATGAATATTCTAATTGCATCTCAAATTCAGTGCATTCAAATTATTCCTCTACTTACATTTCTGATCTAAACCAATAGTATCACTATCCACCTAATTACATAAACCAGAAAAGTCAACTCTTTTTTTTTTCAAATCCATCAACCAATCAAGAGGCAAGCCCAATCCTTTCAATCTCCCTATCATTGTCATAACTTTCCTGTCTTCTTCCCTGAACCCTGCACACTACCCCCAACATTTACTATCCAAGTTTAGGCACATTCTGTTTCTCAATTGCAATACTGGGGTCTCACATTTATATTCATGGGCAAAGCATATGAATTCAACTGCATCCACTTGGCAGGCAGAAAGTGAGAGATTAGTCCCTTTGTTCATCTCCTCAGTCTTTCAACCCCACTTGCCAGAGGGTAGGGTAACTATCTGCCCCAGAGAAAGAGTATCTGAATTTATAGGGAGTTAAATAATGTCTTGTGTTTCTGTTTGCAATAATAAATGTCTTATTTCTGTTTGCATTTTTGGAGACATACTCTGCCCCAGAGAAAGAGTATCTCTCCATAAATGCAAACAGAAACACAAGACATTGATTCTGACAATTGATCGTCCAGATGCGCGGGTGTTGGAGATTTCAAGGATGATCCAGTGTATTCTTTATTCTGAGTTTTATTCTACTGTTGACTTTAGAATATGGCCCTCCCTAAGATGGGGTTTCTGGTGTCCCACCTTTTGAATCTCTTTCCCAGTGCAGCCAGCACGTTACTAAAACACATATATGGCATGTTATCATTCCATCCTATCCCCCAATCATTCTCACTTAAAACACTCCCAAGACTCCCATCCTCAAAGCAGAGCTTCCCAAACTTCAGAGAACTTCAGAATCACCAGGGAAACTTACAAATCAGATTTTAAAAATAAAATTCCCAGGCCCTGAGAGATTCTTCTTCAGTAAGACTGTGAAACTGCATTTTAATAAGCACTCAGGTCCTTCTATTACAGGTTGTCCAGGAATCACACTTTGGAGAAAACACCAGTCTTCAGGAAAAGAGCCAGCTTTCTTAGAATGATGTACAGGGCCTCTCATGATTTGGTTCCTGCTGAACTCTTTATCCTTTTCCTCCCCGCTTTTGCCCTCTCATTTTACACTCTAGTCATTTGCCTGAACTCACCATGCTTCAAAATTCAGAACAACCCCTTCCTTTACTCCTTCCTCTTGAAATGTCCTTCTTATCCATGTCCATCTGATTAACACCTACTAATCATTCACAAAGAAATGCAAAAGTCGCTTCTTTTATGATATCTCTCCTCTTCTTCCCCATCTCTACCTGCAGCCTTGACCCTCTTTGGGCCCTCTTCTATAATCTGTATGAACTTCTGGCAGACCTTTAATAAAACTTACATTGCTAATATGGAACTACTTCTTCATCAATGTGTCTGTATCTCTTTTATAGCAGAAACGGTGTCTGTTTCTTCTTTATATCCTCTGTGTAAAGCCTGGATCAACAATATTCTTGAGACGAGAAAGTAAGATACAGCTTGAGGTAACTTTTAAGAAAGAATGGGATATGTATATAAAAACAATCACATTAAGGATTTAGATAATATTAACTGCTCTTTCATATTGAATCTCTTCTAACTTAGATTTCCCAAAAGAACAATCATAAAGGCCAAAAACTCAATGCTTAATAATAAAGATATTAATGAGTAAAGTAAACTAGATATAAGAAAGTAGCTAGATTAGGACAAAGTTGGAACCATATGGCCTACAAAAAGAACAAGGCCCAAACCAATCATTCCGGTCCCTCGTTACCGTTTGGGAAACCAGACCCTATGATTTTTCAAAGAAGGTCAGAAATCAGACTTTATTTGTAAGTTTCCTAATTTTTAATTCCAGCAAGTCACAATGAACAATCCAAAATGAAGTTAAGAAAATAATTTCACTTGCAATATGTGATCAAAAAGAATAAAATACTTATGAATAAATTTGATAGGATAAACTTACACTTTGAAAACTGAAAAACATTGCTGAAGGAAATTTAAGAAAAGTGAAATAAATGGAAAAAACATTCCATGTTTATGGATCAGAAGACTTAATAACATTAAGATAGTAAGACTTTTAAAAGCTGATCTAAAACTTCAACACAATCCCTATCAAAATCTCAGATGGCTTCTTTGTAGAAACTAACAAACTGATCCTAAAATTCATGTGTAACTTCAAATTCATGTGTAATTTCCTAAAATTTCATGTGTAATTTCCAAACAATCCGCACAATCTTGAAAAAGAACAAAGTTAGAGAACCCACATGTCTCAATTTCAAAACTTACTGCTCAGCTACACAATCAGGATAATATGGTACTAGCATAACGATAGACATACAGATTAGTAAAATAGAACTGAGTCCAAAAGTAAACCCCTGCATTCACTGTCAATTGAATTTTGATAAAGGTGACAAAACAATTCAATGGAAAAATGACATTGTTTTCACCAAAAGGCACCAGAGCAATTGTATATAAAAGTTGGACCTCTATCTCATACGATAAGCAAAACATAAACTCAGAATGGTCACAAGACCTAAACATAAGAGCTAAAACTGTAAAACTCTTTAAAGAAAACAGGCATAATCACAGGACCTCAGAATAGGCAATGGTTTCTTAGATATGACACCAAAAGCACCAACAACCAAAGGAAAGAAATATATAGGTTGGACTTCAGAAAAATTAAATTATTTTGTGCTTCCAATGACACTAAGAAGAAAGTGAAAAAACCTCTCAGAGAATGGGAGAAAATATTTGCAAATGATATATCTGCTAAGAAACTTGCATCGAGACGGGCGGATCACGAGGTCAGGAGATCGAGACCATCCTGGCGAACACGGTGAAACCCCGTCTCTACTAAAAAAATACAAAAAACTAGCCGGGCGAGGTGGCCGGCGCCTGTAGTCCCAGCTACACAGGAGGCTGAGGCAGGAGAATGGCGTAAACCCGGGAGGCAGAGCTTGCAGTGAGCTGAGATCCGGCCACTGCGCTCCAGCCCCGGCGACAGAGCGAGACTCCGTCTCAAAAAAAAAAAAAAAAAAAAAAAAAAAAGAAACTTGCATCTAAAATGTATCTTAAAAAACTCTTACAGCCCAATGATAAAAAGACAAATAACTCAATTTTAAAATGGGCAAAAGATCTGAACAGACATTTCTCCAAGAAATATGTACAAATAGACAATAAGCACATGAAAATATGTTCAATATAATTTACCATTGGGAAATGCAAATCAAAGCCACAATGAGGTACAACTTCACACCCTCTGGAATGGCTGTAATTTAAAATACAATCCAGCAAACTGAAAATAAATGTTGGTGAAGATGTGGAGAAATTGGAACCATCATACATTGCTGGTGGGAATGTAAAATGGTAATGCCACTAGGGGAAACAGCTTGGCAATTCCTCAAACAGTTAAACATAGAATTACCCGTATGACCCAGCAATTCCACTCCTAGAAATATACCCAACAAAATGGAAAGCGTATGTCCACACAAAAACTTGCACTTAAATGTTTACAGCAGCATTATTCATAATAGCCATAAAGTAAAAATAACCCAAATGTCCATCAGCTGATGAATGGACAAATAAAAGGTGGTATATCATGCAATGGAATAGTATTTGGCAATAAAAAGCAATGAAGTATTGATACATGCTACAGCATGAATGAACTTTGAAAATATTAATTCTAAGTGAAAAAGTATAATCATAAAAGACTGATTTCATTTTATTTATGTGAAATGTCCAGAATAGACAAATTTGTAGAGCTAGAAGGTAGGGCTATGTGGTTTTTAGGGAATAGAGTGTGACCTCTAACAGGTACAGGGTTTCTTTGGGGGTTGATAAAAATGTTCTATAATTGGTGATAGTTGCATAACTCTGTGAATATACTAAAAAAAACCATTGAATTGTATACTTTAAATGGGTGAATTATATGGTATGTGAATTACATCTCAATAAAGCAATTACCAAGAAGTAATAACAACAGAAAGAATCCAAACAAGCAATATCTGCAGGCAGTGTGTGATCCTTGATATAAACTATTCAGGAAATATGTATGAATGGATGAATAATGGATAAATGAATGAGGCATCAGCAGTTACTACAGTTGTTTGAAATATTCTCCAGCCTTGAGGTAGAGTGTATTGCTCTTCCTTTGGGCTCCCAGAGCATCTCGGTCACACCACTAGGTTGCAGTCACCCAGTGGTGCTGCAATTTATCTGTTCCAATGTCTATGCCTCCTGCTGGACTATGGGCTTCTCAAGGGCAGGGAGTAAGTCTTAGTCATCATTATGCCCAGTACCTCTTACAGTGCAATTAAATGATTTATTTGAATGAACTAGCCAAGAAATGATGTTCAGGAAGTCTCAAAATAACCTGCATCCTAACTGGACCATCTGTAATGTGTTCCTTCTTAAAGGGGTATATTGTCAATTAAAATAATCCTGAAGTTAAGCTGGCCAAAGCCCTCTTTGTGCCGGGTTTGAGCTGGAATGTGGGTCATGTAAGAAGGGAATGGAAAGTCCTTCCCCTTTTAGTGTAACAACAATCAAATGAAAACCTGGGCAGGGTTTTGAAGCAGTGGGGTTAGGGGATCTCCTGCCCTTGAATAGGGAAGCAAGTTTAGAGAGAGCTCAGTGAGATGGACAGAGAGATGGGCTGCTTGGAACACATCTTTAAGGAATAGGTGCAAGTGGTCTTGGCAAAGACTGACTTTTCTTAGGAAAAATCTTACAACACCTTTGAATGCTGTAATAATACCATTACATATATATATATATATATATATAAAATCTATAGCATCAAGGAGCATAGAGCTGCTAACACTTTCCCCTTCTCCACTATTCTCTTATATTTGCTCTTCTACAGAGCACTTACTGCTGAAATTATTATGTATTTTTTGGCTTGCTATCTGTCTCCCCCACTAGAAGATCAGTAACAAAGAACAGGGAGTATTGTATCCCCAACACCTAGAACATAGTAGACCCTCCAAATATATTTTGATTGATTGAATTGAATGTGTATTTTTAAAATATAAACATCTATTTTTGCTGAAAGCTCCTCCTTCTGCTCCAGGTTTAAAGCCTGAAAATGTGGATTTGTTCAGTCATTCCTATTGCAGACTCAGCAACCAGGAAATTTCAACCCTGTAAGTCATTAGTCATTACAATGATGGAACCTTCTAACAGTAAGTTGGGAGTTCTGTTTGCTCTTACAAAAGGAAGATCTCCCTTCTCCAGGTTCCTGCCCAAGTCAAAAGGCAGGGTTGTGAAGTGAGCAAGGTCTTTCACTTGGCCCAATCCCTCTCCTTCGATGTCTTTCCCTGCTAAGTGGACTCCACCCCAGCAGATGGAGAGAGTCTCCATTGTCTCCATCCCCAAGATTCTATTCCCTGTCCCCCTAAAGTAAGCTGAACCAAGATTGTGCCTGCTTCCCCTTTGCCTTCTACCATGATTGTAAGTTTCCTGAGACCTCCCCAGCCATGGCTCCTGTACAGCCTGCAGAATTGTAAGTCAATTAAACCCCATTTACAAATGACCCAGTCTTGGGTAGTTCTTTATTACAATGTGAGAACAGACTAATACACTGGAAAATGAGCTGGCTATCATTGTCCAAATAAATCTTTCAATTTCTCTGAAAATAGTACTGGTCATCTGTGGGCAAGGAAAGTATGACAACCATCTGCATCCCATGAGGCAGCTATGCGCTGTCTCATTCCAAAAGTCCTACTCCCATTGAAAATTCCTTACACAGGGGAATTTCTTTAAACTAAGAGAGGTTTCATCTCTGCCTACAGACTTGAGCACAGACAAAGTCACCCAGCTGGAGGTCATCCCTGTGGCAAAAACTATACTGATAGCATTTGAGAGCTATGATTTCTCCTTGGAACAACTTTGCACCAATGTGTTGGGAGCCACAAATGGCTCTTTCTGCTGCTGGGCATGGCCAGAAAAGTTGTGCTGTGTGATTGATTGTGTGCCTTTGCACAAATAGAGATGTGTATTCTGTTTAGTCTCAAGAGTATTATATCATTTGATCCTCATAATGAAACTGTGATGAGACTTGAATAGGTAGGTGATCTCCTTTTATATTTATTTTTATTTTTGTAAGATGGGGTCTCATTATGTTGCCCAGGTGATCTCAAACTCCTCACTTCAAGTGATCCTCTCACCTTGGCCTCCCCAAAACCTGGGATTACAGGTCTGAGCCACCACACCTGGCCCTGATGCCTTTTTACAGGTATAAAAACTGATTCTCAGAGGTTCAATGCTGTGCTCAAGAGCCACAGGGCTGATTAATGGAGAAGAACCCAGATCTTTTGATGTTTAAAGCTGTTGTTCCATGTCATCTCTCTCACCTAAAGAAGTTTACCATCTAGAGGATATGCATACCCTGCATATATTATATATGGAAGATAGTACTCCATCACACACACACATTGATTGATTGATAGATAGATAGATAGATAGATATAGATAGATAGATATAAATGATATACATATAGATCTATCTATCCATATCATGAAGAGAAGAGGAGTGGTAAGGCCAGACACCCCCTGTATGTAGCAAATGTTTTACATTATCTAATAACTTATAGTGACTTGACAAAATATCGTTGCATCCAGTACCTAAGACAGTAAGTATTGTGCTCAGTTTTATACTATGTCAGCCATTCTGTGTTCTCCGAAAACAGGAACTGCTTTGTACAAAGGTGAATTCTCCTTGACCAAAATGTTCCCAATATATTCTTTGCAGAAATTCCTTGAGGGCTTGTATTTTATATTCAATTTTAATGTTGCTATTGAGATCTAAAAGTTGCAACCAATAGCTTTAACCCAAGTCTTTTGCGGGGAGGAACAAGTGTTGGCACTGTAGCCAAGCCTCCTAAGAAACTTTTAAGCTCTTTATCACCATGTAGGCCTAATCCTAGGAAACCAGGAATGCTACTCTGTGTTGTTGGAGAAAGTCTTTAACCTGGTGGGACTGGTTCTCCATAATGTAAATGAGAGTTGGAATACTGGCTTGCAAAAGTTGACCCTATTCAGATTAAGATGCTTTAGTAATAGCAATTGACTACTCTCTCCTGATAGATCCAGCGAAATCCCAGGTTGTGTCAAAGTATTAATCCATTCAGAAGAGAAGAAGCCTTAACAATGCAACTTACAGGAAGAACAACTGAATAATTGATCCCAGCAGCCGTTTAACTGGAGACCTATGGTTTCAAAAGGCAAGCTTTCTCCTATTCCCTGGAAGGCCCTTATTCCTCTGAACACTTTATCCTCTATTATTTTCATTTCTCTATTTCCCTCACTCCTTTCTTTTATATTGTGGGAGTCATTAGTGCCGTGGCACAAATATTTCCAATTCTTCACCTTCCCAGTACACATTAGCATTGCACTTCTCCTGCCCCTTTGAAGTTGGGTACAGCACCTGATTCGGCCAATGATATCACTGTGGGAGTGATTTGTCACATCTCCTTTCTCTTGCAATTGGGGAGGCACAGATAGAGAGCCACCTTCAGCCTAGGTTGCTGAGTGAGAATGACATAGAGCGGATGCCCCCAGCCAATGTGCTACGGACCATGGCATAAGCAAGAAGTAAACCTTTTTGCCTAAGCCACTGAGATGTTGGAATTATTTGTTAACATAGAATGACCTGCCCTATCCTGACTGATACAATAACCATGAAAGGGGAGAAGGAATATGGCTTAGAGTCTAGGAGCAGGGGCTTAGACAGTCAGAAATGCCTGGGTTTGAATCTCAGCTTTGTACATACTAGCTGTGAAACCTTGGACAAATAACTTTAATTCTCAAAGCCTCAGTTTCCTCATCCATAAAACAAGAATAATAGTTTATGTGTTTCATAGGGTTATTGTGAGGATCCAATCAGGTAATGCATGTGTGGTGCTAAGCACAGGGACTGGCACATAAAAAGGTCTCAGCATATGTTCATTATTATAGTGGGATGACTATACTGCTGTTCCTGATTGTCTTCAGTTCTACCTGCCTTAGTTTGGGGAGCTGATAAATGAGCCTCAATTACTGTGAAGGGACCTTAATCAACAGCGCTTTATAGGAGTGTGATGAGCACTGGGATGCAAGGGGCTATGGGAGTGTGTCAGAGAGGCTCCACATATGCTGGGGCGAGTTGTGAAGGACAGGCAATGAGAGGTGGGGGGTGGGGCAGGGAAGAATTTCCAGACAATGGGCACAGCACGTGCAAGAGGTAAGGCCGAAAATAAGGGGTGCTCCAAAAATACCAAATACTTCAATATGACTAATGTCCAGGGATATGGCTGAGATATCAGCAGGGGCAACATTACATTAATCATCCAATTAACCATCTGCCCACATAATTCAATGAGCTCTTGGAGGGCAGAAGCTGGTTCTCATTTTCCCTTTTGTTCTTGGAGTCCAGCACAATATGTGACACGTAGTAGGCTCTCAATACACTATGCTGAATATCTGAGGATGTGTAACCAAGTTTCAGGCCACCCTCGCTTAGATGTAATGCCAATTTCTTCTTATTCTTTCATGAGTTTCCCAACTACGCTTCCACCCAGCCCACTTCTCAGACCCAAATAAATAAAAGCTAAAAATACAGCCCAGGTCATGAATCATAAATGAGATGGAAGAGCAGTGACTCACAGAAGTTAATCTGCTTCCCAGGAGAGTCTTGCTGGATGTCCTTTGCTCTGAAAGGTTAGGCAAAAAGCCAGAATCATAGCCGTGCAGACAAAGCTAATCTAATGACTAGGCCTGCCATTGGAAGCCCATCTGGTATTCCAAGGCTCCTAGGCAGAGATGCCAAGAGGCAGCAGCCCTGTGCACCCCATCATGGGGCAGCAGAGGGATGGGCCCAGACACAGATGCTAACAAGGGTGCTCTAGGTGTCTGCTAAGAAAATGGCATGGGGCCCTGTCGATTTTCTCAGAGGCCCAACATGTCCACCATCAAGTTGGTTATGGTTACTGCTGTAGCCAAGGCAATGCCCTTGCAGGATGGTTTAGTGAATGACCTAGCAATTATATTTGGTATTCTTGTCTAGTTAAGTTGAGAATATGATATAACCTAATAGTGACACTGTGTTTATGGTCTCTCCTGCCAACACATAATCCACTTACTATTGAACATTTTTGGGGTATTGTGACCTTCATTCTCAATTATAAGCTCCTCCAAAAAATTAAATAATTATATCCTACCCCCTAAAATCACACAAATCTGACTCAGCTTTGAGTACCCAGGACCTCGAGTTTCTATTTAATTAAATATTTATTGGAGGAACTCTGTGTATTCACAAATAGGAGCATCTGCAAATACTGCCATAAGGTAGACAAACAGCAGCTCCATCAAACTCTTTCTTCTATTCCATTTTCCTCTTGACTCAGCAGTGTCAAAGGCCAAAATTTTTGTCATCAGTTGCTATGGCTGGTCAAAGTTGATGTCCCTAGTGGCGGCATCAGTATGATGATGTCCCTAGTAGCAGCATCAATCTTCCCAGTGCTCTAGGACTTTGCATGTCCAATGTGTGGTCATGTCTGGAGACCATGTGGGCAAAGGACCTCATTGACGTCACTCTCTCTCTATGTCACAGCCTGAGGTCCTACATGAATGGTCAATGTTCGTTATACTGAAACCATGACTCACATTAGTCATTCTCCCACATGGTGATAAACTGCTGAATTATGCTGTACTAGTTTTCAGCTTTTATGACTTCTTTGAAAAAGTGGCAGTCAACAATACGGCTTTGCAGAAATGTTAATCAGCTCAAATGGTAATCATTTCTCATTATACTTCTTTTTACATGAAACACAAGAGTTGTCTGTACCTCGAGCAGTGAATTCTGACTCCTGATAATATGACTAAAAGCACACCAGGGCTTGAAGGGACCTTAGAGATGATCTATTCCAACTCCTCTACTTTTTGTGGATAAAAAATTAAATGGTTTATCTGATGTCACTCAGCATTTAAAGGGAAGGCAGAGAACAGTCTACTAAAGTCACAAAACAAAAGTCAGAGATGTACAAAGAGAATCAGAAGAGTATGAGATAGCAGCAGTCAAAGGTACACAGAGCTCCATGGAGGAAGAAGTTGTTGACTGAATTCAGGGCAGTGGAGAAGGTCAATAGGCTAAGGAACTGGAAAATGTTCATAGGAGTTTGGCAACTGTTGGCTTTTGTGGAAGAATGTCAGTGGAGTAATCGAAGTAGAAGCCAGGTAGCAAGAGATTTAAAATTTGATATGGAGATGAGGCAGTGAACCGGTGAGCACAGTGCTTTTGTTTTTGTTTTGAGAAATTGGTATTTTAACAATAGGGGAAAGATAAGCTTAGGGGAGGGTGTTATTTTAAGGGTGGAACAGATTTGAGCATATTTGTTGATAGAAAGGTTAACAGTAACAGGGGAGAAGAGAAATGATGGTGAGATCACAGTCCCTGGGGAGGCAAGAGTGAAGACTACCCATGAAATGTGAAAGACCTGATTCTAATAAATTATTTTAATTATGATTCAGATTCTCTCAAGCGTTCAAATTAAGTAACTTTGAAAGTTGAAGAGACAGTTGCCCTTTTCACATGTCTGGATACCTTTTGGGGAATCTTCTTTTCGTGTTAATTTAAGGGGTACAAGTGCAGTTTGTTTCATGGATATACTGGGTAGTGGTGAAGTCTGGGCATTTAGTGTAACTATCACTCAGATAGTTCACATTGTATTCATTGAGTAATTTTTCATCCTTCACTTCCTTCATACCCTTCCACCTGTCTGAGTCTCCAATGACTATCAATTTCAACTCTATGCCCATGTGTACATATTATTTCATTCTCATTTATAAATGAGAACATGCAATATTTGACTCATATTCTTGTAAATAATCAGGATTGAGCCTGATTTTATGTAAATGGCAATGCTATGAGGATGGACAGAAGCAGGATCCTGTGACTTCAGTAACTGTGGGATTGCTTCAGGATTACATCACAGGGTCATCACGATCAGAGCTAGAATGAGGTGACCTGTTAGTCAGCATTTTTTAAAAAACAAAAACCCTAGATTCATAAAAACTTTGTGATGGACAACACTATTTGTCCCAACCCCTTTATTTTCAAAGCATTTAAGTGACTTGAACAAGATCACGCAGCAGCACAAAGCTCTAAGCAAGCATAGAAATTTGCTAAGCTATTCAATCACAAACATCAGGTTCCCATTAAAATCAAACATAGATTTTTGAATCAAACTCAAATAATGCCCTTATAACTTAAATAACCAGCACCTTCAGGATACAATGTAAATAGGATCCTAGATTCAAGTGGCTTATTTTATAGCTTGCATTCTTTTAAAAAAAAATTCAGCGTTTTTAGCTAAGGAGAAAGAAAGGGCACAGGGAGATCTCTATTTTCCTTTAAAGTCTGCTAGCATGAGTGAATTATTATTAATTATTGGTTATTATTATCCAGTTATTTTTTACATTGCTTGAAGTTGTCATGATAATCAATTATTATCATTGGTTATTACATTAAGTAATGACTTTCTAGAAGGATACATAGATTGAGGTAAGTAATCAAAAATTTAGGAATGCTGAAGAGTCTAGGAGACGGGAGAGGTCAGTTGGTTAGAGCTAATGAGAAGTCTAGTTCAGGCTTGAGATTTTCATAGAAGTTAGGCAGCTTATTTTCTTGCCCATACTGACTACACACCAAACCTTAAACCATTTTCCTGAATTCCCCTGACCAATGGCATTCATGAGTATACCAATGGAAACCAAGTGTAGGTGATACCACGCTGGCTCTAAGCCAGCCATTCCCATAATACCTAAAGACGGACTGCTGATAGCATCACTTCCTTTAACATTGTTCTGAAACCCCATATCCTCCAGAAAGTCTCACCAAAGAACTGAGATAGACAATTCAACCATTACCAAAAACAATCCTCTCAAGAATGTTTATGTATGTGGGTAAAAACACCCAACATCTACTCCCTTAGCAAATTTTTCGTCTGCAATCTAATGTTACTAACAATAGTCCTCATGCTGCACATTAGATCTCTAGACCTATTCATCCTACATAACTGCAAGTTTGGGACCCTTGACCTATACCTCACTATTTTCTCCCACTCCCTGGCCTTGTAACCCCTGTTCTACTCTCTGCCTCTATATATTCTAACTTTACAAGATTTCACATGTAAGTGAAATCGTACAGTAGTTTTCTTTCTACATCTGGCTTATTTCACTTAGAATAATGTTCTCTAGGTTCATCCATGTTGTCACCAATGACAAGATTACCTTCTTTTTTAAGGCCGAATAATATTTCATTGTATATATACCACAATTTCTTTATCCATTCATCCATCAGTGGACACTTTGGTTGTTTCCGTATCTTGACTACTGTGAATAATGCTACAATGAACATGGGGGTGCAGATAGCACTACAAAATGCTGATTTCATTTCCTTTGGGTATATACCCAGCAATAGGATTGCTGGGTCATATGACAGTTCTACTTTGAATTTTTTGAAGAACCTCCATATTGTTTTCATAATGATTGTGCCAATTTACATTCCCACCAAGAGTGCACAAAAGTTCCCTCTTCTCCACACCTTCATTTATTGTCTCTTGTCTGTTTGATAATAGCCCTCTTAATAGGTGTGAGATGATATCCCATATAGTTTTGATTTGCATTTCCCTGATGATCAGTAATGTTGAGCACCTTTTTATATAGCTGTTGGCCATTTTTATGTCTTCCTTAGAAAAAGGCCTATTTATTTTTCAACGATCTAAGCCTACAAACTTTCAAATGGTAAAGGGATAGACTCTTGCAAAGCTCTGCCCAGCTCTGTGTGCAACACCATGTGGTGTCCACCTCTGTTGCATCCATCTTAAAGCATGAGAGCCTAGGCAGCCAGGGCAGAGACTCTGGGTGTCCCACCTACATCTTTTGTTCCTTTTCCTTTGACTCTTTCTTCCTTACTAACAGATCCCCAAAGTACCTAGCTTAAAAACTGCCATTTCTCAGCTTCCCTGGAAGCCAGGAGCCCAAGGAGATGTGAGAGGATGTTATTGGGTAGGATTTCAAGGAAAACTATTTAAAAGCAGCCAGGAGGTACACCATTCGTATTTGACATTCCTTCTTCCTGCTGCTTGAAAAATGGGTATGATGCTGGGTGCTCCAGCAGCCTTGTTGCAATCTTGAATGAGCCCAAAGATGGAAGCCATGTGTTAAGGATGGCCAAACAGAAAGCTGGAAGAATCCTGGGTTATTGATGACCGAAGCTCTGGCCAACCTACCTAAATGAACAAAAAGGGAAATGTCTATCTTGTTTAAACTCCAGTTATTTGAGTTTTGTAGTAATCTAATCTGAAGTGATAAGGGGGATCTTTTAAACTGTGCTTTCAGATGGCAGCTGAGGAGCCAGGGTTCCTCTGCATCCCCCTTCCTACCAAAAAGGAGCTCTGCGAAAAGATTTCTTACTAGAATCAGTTCAGCAGCTCTTAAACAGACTTTCCTGTATGTCAGCAAAAGTAATGTTTTAATCCCCATTATCTGAAAGTAGAGTCTTTATACAATAACATCTTACTGAAAGTATTACACCTAACAACTTCAAATGTCCTAAGCATTGCTAAGAATACAAAAATAAGCACCCAAAAACATCTAAAAATACTACTAAGTCAACACTAACGTTTATGCTTATGTTCTTCTCTTAGGAGAGCAACGCAGTCATTCATTCAGAGCCCATTTACCCTTGGTTTCGATAACAGTGGTAACAGGTTGTCCTCTCCACAGCTCAAGAGACCAAATTGAAATGTTGGGTCCTCCCAGAGACAGACTCACTCTGGAAAGCAAAAGTGATAGCTGACTGAACAAAAGAAATCTGAAAAAGTATAAAAATATAGACAGATAAATTCAAAAAGCTCAACCATTTGGGAACCCAGACTTCAGGGGCAACCAACCATTGCATTCCATGACTGTTGGAAAGAAGGCTCCATTTCCATCAGAAAAAAAAAAGGAGATTGAATTCCAATCAGTATCCACTTCTGGGTGTACACCCAAGAAAGTTAAAAACACATGTCTGCACGCGGGGTGCGGTGGCTCATGCCTGTAATCCCAGCACTTTGGAAGGCTGAGGCGGGCGGATCACGAGATGAGGAGATCAAGACCATCCTGGCTAACACGGTGAAGCCCTGTCTCCACTAAAAATACAAAAAATTAGCCGGGCGTGGTGGCATGCGCCTGTAGTCCCAGCTACTGGGGAGGCTGAGGCAGGAGAATCACTTGAAAATGGGAGGCAGAGGTTGCAGTGAGTCAAGATGGTACCACTGCACTCTAGCCTGGGAGACAGAGTGAAACTCCCTCTCAAATAAAAAAATAAAAATAAATAAAAATAAATTAAAAAAAAAGCATGTCTGCACAAAAGCTCACCCTTGAATGTTCATTATAGCACTATTCATAATAGCCCAAAAGTAGAAGCAACTCGAAGGTCCACTAACTGGTGAATGGATAACAAAATGTGGTATCGCCATACAATGGACTATTATTCTGGAATAAAAAGAAGGGAAGAACTGACACATGCTACAACTTGATGAATCTCGAAAACACTGTGCTCAATGACAGGAACCAGACACAAAAGACCACATATTATATGATTCCATTTATAAGAAATAGCCAGAAAAGACAAATCCATAGAGACAGGAAGTAGATTAGTCTCTGCCAGGAGTTGGAGGGGAAGAAGAGGGAGTGACAGCTAATGGTTCCAGGGTTTCTTTTTGGAGTGTTAAAAATGTTTTAAAACTAGACAGTGGTGATGGTTGCACAATTTTGTGACTATATGAAAAACAATTGTACACTTAAAGAGTGAATTTTACAGTATGTGAATTATAGCTTAATAAAACTGTTATAAAAATAAACCATAGATCTAGAAAAAAACCTGACATTTACCTCCCAAATTTTTTTCAAACAGAATCATCTGTCTATGAAGAGAAAGAAGCATATAATCTTCATTATAAAGAGGTTTCCATGTAATATACTACATTTTTAGAAGACTGACATCTAAAGGGAGAAACTTCAATTATCTGAAAAAGTCAATGATTGCCTGGTGATGTCAACTAAATGAGCTTTACTGTGTCAAGATTCTTACTGGTGAGTGTTGACAATGTCTGTGGGCATCTTATTCAGAAGAAATAGCTCCCTTCTCCCTCTTATCACTTAAACAGTTGGGTGATGACTCACAGAGTTTCTGCTCTTTCACTTGCTTAGCGTTGCTCAGTGTGTGTAGGAAGCATTAACTCACTAGCAGGTGAGCCACCTCAAACCTTTTTGGAAGTCAGCAGGGTATAAATCATAAATAAATATATTCCCCATGACTGTGCATATTACGCTTCCTGGAGGCCTCCAGAATCAATACTCACTGCTTGCCAGGGCCCAGGGGCCTCCCACAGCAATGCCCACGTCCTTCCTCATCCTTCCTCTTCCTTCTCCCTCCTCTTTCTCCTCCCCCTTTCCTCTTCCCCTCCTCTTCCTCCTTCTTTTCTTAAGTGATAGCCTAGTTGTAAAATCGGATTCTTACATTTTCTGAAGAGAAATTTGGAGATTTATCACACATCCCAGGCCAGAATCTCTTTCACTTCTTTCATGTTGAGATTTTCACTGGATGACTGTTCCCCACTCCCTGCTTATCATCTTTCCTGCTCTCTGGGCAATGCATCTGGAACATTCTCTCCCTAGAACATTCCTATCACTGGACTAGGCACAGTGATATGGTGTTTGCCTTTATTTCACAGAACTTTGCAACTTATTGCTGCTTGTCACAAAAGATAAAAAAAAAAATTCAAGATTTAGTGTTGAATAAGAGTTTCTTTGTTTTTAAGTGAACAGTAGATATCTATTTCAGATGGATTAACATTTTTTTAAACTCACCTCTGCATTTGAAAGGGTTGAGAAGAGACACTTGACATAACTTAGGTCCTGAGAGTCCAGCATTATGTAGATAGGCTGGTGAGCACCTATGAGCTATATAGAATGCTTATGCTGGGGGGGGGGGTTAGTGGATGAGGCTTCAGTTAGAGCTACTCTGAAAATTTTTAGTCTTTTATTTCCAACTGTCAGTATTTCCAAGGTACATATTTTTTCAAATCAAAAACTATTTCTAAGTGTGTCTTCATTTGGCCAAAATGAGTATCTTTAACATCATTTCAGAAGCCAAAAGAAAATCAGCATGAAAACAGACCAGCCTCTGGCCAGGGTCCTCCAGCACCTCTGGGTCTTGTCTTTCAATAGAGGAATGGCTAGAAGTGTGACCCCTTCCCCAAGACACTCTCCTGCCACTGATGAATCAACAGGTACTGACATGCAAGGGTGCCCTGATCCACAAGAGAGAGAGAGAAAAAAAACACACATTGCAGACGAGCATGCACAGTATAATTTTCATCTGTGTCAACAATTATATTTGTGTGTATATACAAATATGCAACACTTAGGAAAAAAGTCTGAAAGAATACAAAACAAGCTGTTAATAGTGCAATTAGCCCTCAAAAAGTCATTGCTTGTTATTCTTTTTTCTTCTCCTGACTCCTCTATTTAAGAAATACAAGCGAGAGAACAATCTCATTCACCAGGATCCTGGAGGCCTTTGAGTCCCTAGAAGCATTGGGTAAATAAGATCTAAAATATATCCACGTTGTGGGTAAAGTATCTTGGTTTTTGACAGTGTATTTCTAATAGTTAACATCATCACAGCTGAGAAAGATATGTATTTTTCTCCAAATGACAAACAAAAGCTCTTGAAAAAAATTACACCTGCTTTTGTAACACCTTTTATTGCAATTTGTTTAATGTTTACAGTATGCTATGGAGATGCAAAGGGCCCTCTAGAAGATTGAGGTTGTTATCAAGAAAAACAAAAATCAGGACATCTTCATTTAGTCTTCAGCTGATAAAAACATTGACAACAGTGGGAGAAACTCAAAACTCACACGTTTTGGCTTTCTTTATAAAGGGAAAGGCCATAGATGAGTTTCTAAATTTAAACCTCTATCCCCAGAGATACCCTTGTAGTTGCTGATTCAGTTTCATCTCATGAATACACAGGGTCTTGGATATTATTCTGCATGGGTAGCCAAGATATCTGTTATATTCCTAGCTGTGTTTTTTATTTCTAGGTTGCCCTGGGACACTCTCTATATATCATTTTCCCTGAACAGAAACCACTGTGAGAGTAAGTAGTAAGCACAACAGCATTTGTTAAATGCTCTTTGCTCTTCAAGGGCAAGATGTTGTTGTCAAGTTTAGTAGAAAGGCAATTGAATGTAAAATGGGCTCATTGATTAAAGCTATACGACATAGCATGTATATGTGATGATAGCAAACACATCATGAGACATATCAACAAATCATGTTGCTGAATTGTTAACACAAAATTCAATACCATAAAACTCTGCTGACTGATTTCCAGTTGACAACTTGCTTCATGAAGCCAGCAGGCTACCAGTATGTCTATACTTTTGGCTGTGACTATTTGAATTGTGGGCCTAACAAGAATTCTGCTGTGTTTGTGCAATTGTAATTGCTGTATATAGCACCTATATATTGCAATTGTAATTGCTATTGAAATCACATAATTGAAGTAGATATTCAACACACTGGGTTGGGCGCCGTGGCTCACGCCTGTAATCACAACACTTTGGGAGGCCGACACAGGAGAATCACTTGAGCCCTGGAGTTTGAGACCAGCCTAGGCAACATAGCAGGGCCCAGTCTCTACAAAAATTTTAAAAATTAGCCAAGCCTGGTGGTGTGTGCCTGGAGTTCCAGCTACTTGGGAGGCTTAGGTGGGAGGATGGCTTGAGCCCGAGAGGTTGAGGCTGCAGTGAGCCGTGACTGCACCACTGTATCCCAGCCTGGGCGACAGAGCAAGAACTTGTCTCAAAAAAGTAACACACACACACACACACACACACACACAAACGCACACACACACACACACTGATAACATATGAGTGTGTATTTGGATAAGGTAGCCATTCTATGAAAATAAGTCAACAGCTTTGGCAAAACTTAGGAAAGCAAGTTGCTTTTAAAAATAGTATTAAATTAAAAGTAGATAAGACTATTTTCAAAGACATATTTAAAAAATGAAACTGCTTCTGTAGTTTCAGATTGCTTTGAAGATGTCTCTAACTGCTCATCTCACTTTAAAGAAACTGAAAGGAGGAATGTGGATTAGGCACTAAGGGCAGAATTTATGCAAGAAGGATGAAAAGGGATATGAATCATTGTATCTATAAAATTCAGAGAAAGAGCCTTGACCCAACACAAACGCACATGTATGTACGTTTAATTTAAGGGTCAAAAGTATATATGTAACATTTTTATTTTCCTTCTACAATGACAAGTCTCAGTAGTATCAGAGAAGACGTCTTCTACTATATAATATTAAGAAACACTCCATTCACCACCTAAAATCTCTTTGCCTTAACAGGATGGTTGTTTGATAAGTGTCTCCAACTGCTTGGCTTGACCAAAAAAGTGTACACCAGCCCAGATGTTCTCCCTAACTCTGCCTGCCTGCTGGTCACCTCCCTCTCATCTAGATAACTCTGCCACCTCAAACTCAACATGTTGGAAATGGAGCCTCACCTGTTCCCTCTCAACACGGCTTGTCCTGTAGTCCTGTGTCTTCCACTGGCATCTCTCCCATCCCATCCTAGGCCATGCATCTCCAAGTTTTAGGCAGGCTGGACTGAATTCTACCCTCTCCCCTTACCCTCTTCATCAAATTATTCTTCCACGATATCGCTATCTCTTATTTCATTATCTCTATCAAGACCCTGATACACACACTTCCCATCTTGACTATTGCTGTAATCTCCTCTTAATGGGCTTCTCCACCTCCAGGCACTTCGTTCACCAGTGCAAATCCTCATGCCTCTGCTCAGACACCTGAACTTCTTAGGCTGATACTTAAGACTTGTTATAATCTGACTCAAATCTCAGCATTATTATCCACCATTCTTTGCCAAGCAACCCTTACTCTGGCTCAACTAAAATTGGTGACCTCCCTTGTGGATAGCCTATAGTTCCTTATCTATGTTCCTCACTTAGAATACTTTCAAAAAATTATGTATATGTAAAGTAGTATAATTTTATAATTATAAATATGAATTATATAATATATGATATATATGATATATAATTATTATATAATTATATATTACATATAATTTTATAATGTATATAAATTATAAATTATACATATAATTTATATAATATATTAATATGCATATTTATATTATATATAATTTTAATATATAAAAATAAAAATAGGTTAAATATGAAATAATATGTAACATAATATGTTAACAATATTAATAATATTCTGATATTAATATTGAAATATTTATTAATAATAAATAATATAAATATAATGAATATAAAATACAATGTATTTATTAACATATGATAAATATATATTAAACATAATTTATATATAATATATTAGATATATAATTATATGTTTATTTTATATTATATAATTTTATGTATATTACTTTCTATTATAGAATTGTACTTATTTTTTATATATTTTTATATTATATATATTTTACTTTTCTATTATATAATTATATTTATTTATATTATTATATATAAAATTTATATATTAAATTTCATATGTATTTTAGATAATATATAAAATTATATGTATATATTCCCTATGGTTAAATTTCTAACCGATCACTAGGGACCATCTCAGAGGCCATCTCCCTAGGAAGCTTTCCTTGACTACTCAGCTAGAAGACATCTCTACCAGATAGAAGACATATCTACTTCATCACACGGATGTATCTGACTCTTTTCTATAGGCGTATATCATTTTCCACTTTGTATTATGATTATTGATCTCCTAGTTTCAAATGAAAGCTACAACAGCAGAGTTTCCCAATCTGTGTGTCACAGAATATTAGCTCCATAAGAAACTGATCAAATAAGTTTTAAAAGGCTGCATACTAGAGCCCCCACCTTAGAAACTGCAGTGGGGATGGAGGAAAATAGGAGTGTGTGAGGAATGTGCTAAGGGTGGAATTGACAGTTCATGATAAAAGGAGGCTGTGTGCGGCAAGACAGGGTGAGTGGTCTCGAATGGCTCCCAGACTTCTGACAACAGGGAGGCACTAGTCACTGAGTGGGCGAAGGTGACAGTAGAGGTGTGGGATATCCAATGGTGTGCTTGGGTTGTGATGGTTGGCGTTAATATCCTGGAGGAGGGTAGGAGTAGGAAGACAAAAGACCAAGCCCTGTGGTTCTTTCTCAGTTCTCATCTTCCTTGAACCCTCCATGGGTTTTGACATGGTTTTGACCAATCTCTCTCCTGGAAACTCTCTCCACCCTCTCCCTAGGTGACCTGTCTTCTCTCCATCCTGCTCCTCATACTGCCCATTCCCTTCCTCCCTTTCCATAGAACATCTAAATCCTAAATCCTCCTCTACTCTCTCCTTGTGGCAGCCTTGTACATTCCACGGGCCTTGATGACAACAACAACAAAAATAATTTCTCCCCAATCCTAACTATTCTATTTTTTGCTGGAGATTTCCACCTGGATGCTTTGGGTTCACCTTGAACACAGCAGGTGCACAATGGGATTCATCCCCAGCCCCATCCATCCTGCCCCCTCACTTTCCTGCCTGTGACCCATTTCTGAAGGGGTGAGAAGCTGGTAGCTTCTTCCTCCTTTAGGTGTCCCATCTTTCCCCTCTCTTCCTAGTGCCACTGCCTTTGTTACCACTCTGTTTTTCTTCTGGTTGCCTTTCTCCAGGCCCCTCCTCTTGCATCCTCTCTGAGCATTGCAGCCCATGTAAACTTCCTAAAGCATATCTCTGCGTTTGTCATTCCCCCCTTAAAAAAAAAAATCCAGTGGCTTTATTTTGAAAACCCAGCTTTTCAGGTACTATACAACCTTGTTGTATCAGTCCATCTTATTTTCCCTCTGATTTCCTACATATGCCTCTTGCACTCTTCAACCAAGTCAAACCGCTCACTGCTCCCCAAATACATCCTCCACTTTCCCACCTCCATGCCTTCACTTTGCCTAGGGTCTCTCTCCATCTCAGCCTATGGAAACGCTACCCATTTCTTAAAACTCAGGTAAGATACCTCTTCCTCCATGAAACTTTCTCTAATCATCTCAAGTGGAAGGTGTGCCCTTTCTTCTCTGAACTCCCATAATCCTTCATTGGTATCACGTTGGTTTCATTTATTGTAACCTAACATTTATTACAGTAATTTATGTGGACATCCTTGCTTTACTTTCCTACTACACTTCCTTATGCAAGAATTATGTCTCATTCACATAATGTAGTGGAAAGAGCACTGGCTCGGGAGTAAGGAGATGTGAAATTTAGTCTTTGCTCTGCTGCCGATGAGCCCTGTGACCTTGGAGAGCTTAACTCACCATGAAACAGAACTTTGTAGTCTAACGTATCAGATGAGTTCTGAGTCCAGGGTTAAAGGAACCAAGCTGAGAGGGACGTGGGAGGGACAATGGCATTTCAAGGAGCCAGGATTGGCATTAGGTTAAAAAAAATTAAGTTTGAATTATGCATTTCACCACTTCCCAATAAATGATTCATCTATATAATAAATTATTCTCTGATGATATTGAGAGTAAAAATCCAATTTCTGGGGTTATCCTTAAAGCACATGGGTTTTTCAAATCTCCTGCCTTCTGGAATGTCAACCCCTTTAACTAGAGGAAGTTTTCAACCCCAAGACAGGCTCTGCTCTTAAAATTTACTTGTAAATTAGTTGTTAAAAATCTTAATGCATTTCCCTGTGGAAATGAAGGTACTGGCAACAGTAGGATACCATGATTAAGATACAAAGCTATTTGCACAGCAAAAGAAACTATCAACAGAGTAAACAGACAACCTACAGAAAGGGGGAAAAGTTTTGCAAACTATGCATCCAACAAAGGTCTAGTACTCACCATCTATAAGGAACTTAAATTTACAAGAAAAAAACAAACCCATTAAAAAGTGAGGACAAGACATACATGAACAGACACTTCTCAAAAGAAGACATCCATGTGGCCAACCATCATATGAAAAAGTCTCAACATCACTGATCATTAGAGCGATGCAAACCAAAACCGCATGCCATCTCACACCAATCAGAATGGTTATTAAAATATCAAAAAATAACAGATGCTGGTGAGATTGTGGAGAAAAGGGAATGCTTATACACTGTTGGTGGGAGTGTAAATTAGTTCAACCATTGTGGAAGACAGTGTGGCGATTCCTCAAAGATCTAAAGACAGAAATACCATTCAACCCAGCAATCTGATTACTGGGTATATACCCAAAGGAATATAAATCATTTTATTATAAAGACACATGCGTGTGTATGTTCACTGCAGCACTATTCACAATAGCAAAGACATGGAATCAACCTAAATGACCATCAGTGATAGACTGGATAAAGAAAATGTGGTACATATATACCGTGGAATACTATGCAACCATAAAAAAGAATGAGATCATGCCCTTTGCAGGGACATGGATGGAACTGGAGGCCATTATCCTTAGCAAACTAATGCAGGAACAGAAAACCAAATACTGCATGTTCTCACTTACAAGTGGGAGCTAAATGATGAGAACACATGGACATATAGAGGGGAACAACACACACTGGGGCCTATCAGAGGGTGGAGGATGAGAGGAGGGAGAAGATTAGGAAAAATAACTAATGGCTACCAGGTTTAATACCTGTGTGATGAAATAATCTGTACAACAAACCCCCATGATGCAAGTTTACCTATGTAACATGTACCCCTGAACTTAAAATAAAAGTTAAAAAAAAACAACAAAAACACTGTGTAAAGCAAACTACAACAGTGGAGTTGACATGTTGGACTTCCATTTCAATACTGATGCTTGCTACTTACAAGCATCAAGGCCAGATAATGGACCTCTCTTGGTGTCAGTTTCCTCCCCATCCACCCACTCCACAGGGTCATTGTGAGGTAATTGATGCAAGCTTCCTGCAACATACACAGAGCTCAACAAATCATAGCTATTATTTTAATGAGAATGCGATGTTGTGTTCCTATATTTCCAAACAAATGCTAATAAAATCTCATATTTCCATCCCCCTCCACAGAAAAAGAAACTAAGCTAGCCTGTCAATGCCATTTAGCCCGAGTGCCCCTGGGTTAAGGTAGAATCTGTCCTAATGTGGACATCCTTGATATACGAGTTGCTCATAGCAACATATGGCTCATGTGGTCCACGTTCATCCCATGACCTGAGATCCTGATATGGAAGCCACAGGAGTACTGTTTGGGTGGAAAGTGGCATGAACTACAATTTTTAGAGAATCTGTAGATTTTAAAGAGGGGAAAGAAGAAAATGAGAACATTCAGAAGTGACTTAGATTAGATTTACAGGAACCACTGAGCAGTTGTTTATTTTTCCATTTAATATTGCCTCCTAATCTACATCCCTGGTTCATACACTTCATCCCACTGGCTCAAGGTTTCTCAGCCTCAGCACTTTTGACGCGTTGGGCCTCACAGTTCTGTGTTGTGGGAGCTGCCCTGGGCCTTGCAGGCTGTTTAGCTGCATCCTGCCCTCCAGCCACTAAAGGCCAGTAGCACTCCCCTCCCCTCCCAGTTATGACAATCAAAAACGTCTCCAGACATTACCAAATGTCCCTTGCGTGGCAAAATAATTCCCAGTTGAGAACCATTGCTCTGACTGGACTCAGCAGACGTTCCCAAATCTTCTCTGCTGCAGAATCACATAAGGAGTTTGTCAAAAATGCAGGTTTCTGGGCCCCAGCCTCAGACATTCTGGTCCAATAAGTCCAAGATGGGGACTGGGAATCTGCATTTTTAACAAGCATTTTTAACTGATACAGGTGGTCCTCAGCAAACTTTGGGAAACGTTACAATAAAGAGTCAGTGAAGTAAATAAACATCTTTTCAAAATGCAGATGCTTTTCGCTGTGCTGCACCGGAGGAGCAGGGGACTAGCGGATAAACATTAGGCAGCTTTAGAGAAGGCACGCAGGCCCTCCCTGGTGAGCAGCACAAGGCAAGACTTAGGGAAGAAAGCTCTGCCAGGGTGGCGCTGCTGGCCAGGAGAAAGTATGCCAAAGGAATGCGGGGAAATGCCAAAACCAAGTTTAGTCTATCCTGAGTTTTTGGCCCAGAGGCACCCCGAGGCTACTGAAAATCCATTCTCGTCCTTCCACTTGGGACCTACTATGAGACAGGCTCTGTGCTAAGCTTTTTACATACAGTTTGTTATTTTATCCGCTCCCTAACTATGAGAAGGCTTATCAAGTTTTAGTTACATTTCTCTGGGAAATTTCATATCTCAAAGAACTGATGTACAAATTAACTCTTCACCCGCAATCTCTTCATGAAATAGGAACAGCCTGTACTAATCCTAGAGTTCTACTACCATTAAAAACTATTGGTAACATTGTTAAATGAGAAAAAGCTCCCTGAGCTGAGAAGGCAGGATCCCTCTCTTGGGTCTCACGCAGCCCCCAGTACTCTTTGTCCCTTTGCATAAAAGAAAGACGTCCCAGTATGTTTACCCAGGAAGACGTTCTCAGCTTCCTTTCCACATATTCTGAGTGGAAAATGAAAGACAAAGGGGCTAGAAATGCCTTCACATTCCAATGCCACTGGTGGGTGTGCAAACCTAGCCACCTTCAGATGCAGATGCATGATGTAAGTGAGTGAAGCTGGATGGGGCGGGGGGCAGCCTGTATGCATCATTTAGATCACCCTCCTGGTGATGGAACTGTCATATTGGGATCCAGGCTTGGTTTGGTCCCTCCATATGATAACACTGTATTGGCTTCAGAGTAACATGAATGTGGAAATGAGAGGAAGCCATATTGGGGAAATGACCCTAAGGTCATTAAGGTTGCAGCAAATGAATGAAATGGGAGCCAGTCCATGCATGTGGTAACAAGTCCTGGCCCAACATGAACCCACAGCCATCCACAGGGACCTCCTTAATCAAAAGGTTGAAACTGGCCAAGCCAGTGCTCTTTGGGCTCCTTGCCACTCTTCTATGCTCCCTCTTTTCTTCTCACTGCTATTTTAAGACAATTTTCCTATTAGAAAGAAGTTTTTGTAATTATCTTTCTAAAAAGCACACCCAGCATTTTAATCATGTAGAGGCATTTGGTGTAGCACATTTAGTTCAGAGAGTGGGGGAAGATGAGGCAAGATGGAGGTAGAAAATACAGTGCTGTACATAGAACTAGGAGCTCTTGCCTGGGCTCCACCACTGGTAGATGTGTGGCTAGGGGCAAGTCACTTCACATGTCTGAGCCTTAGTTTCCTCAGCTGCAAATGAAGTGTGTGGACTCACTGATCTCTAAGACTCTTTCTTGCAGTTAAGGCTCTAGTGTAGAGGGGCATGGAAGGACTGGACCAGTCAAGGGATATGTGAAGGTCTAGAGAGAACAGGGGAATGGGTCAAACCTGCCAGGCTTTCTCTAAGTTCTAGCAGAATCTACTTCCACATCTACTCCAAGAAAGAAATAGGAAGGAAAATATAATACCGTCAAAGCCAAGTCATCAGTTTTAGCTGGAATTGTTTCCTTCCATCCATACTACCTCCCTCTCAACCACCAATAACTTAGAAAAGAAGGAAATTTACAGAGGCAGAAAGCCATTTCCCTTCACTGTGGGTACCTGAGCGACCCAGGTCTGGCTTCATTGTGTAAACCATGGGACTGTCTTTCCAGGAGTCTCCTGGAGTTACAAATCTCCCTCTTTCAAGGTTACAGTTACCAGGCTATGTGTGTGGCAAGGCATTTTTTTCTTGGCTCTTTTGTCCAGAGAAAATAGAGAAGGCTTAATTTCTGTTGCTTCTGCAGTCCTCCTGTTGGACACCAAGTCCAGTCAGACCTAACTGGCCAGACACGTGAGGAATGAATGCCATATTCCCACAATCCCATCCACTATCACTCACCTCTTCCAACCCTGGCCTGCCCCCGAGCTAGCCCACACTTCATCCCTCCCTGGAATCCTACTCTTGGATGCTGTTCTACTGCCCTCCATCTCTCTGAAACTTACTGCCTCCACCCATGCCAGTATAACACCCTCCTTTCTGCCTTACTGGTGAAGCCAGCTCAGTGTTAGCAAGAGGGTGCTAAAATAGAATTGAATGCATCCCTGAAGGACAATCTTTCTCTTCTCTGCTAACACAAAGCAGATAAACATTATTTCCTCAAGGTAACTCTTTCTAACCAAAAGAGATCCTAATAGTAAGGGGGTTCAAACAGGTAGGAAAAAATACCTGGAGCCTCAGGATTTTAAGCAGCATTTGTTCAAACTTCTTCTTCTTCTTTTCTTTTTTTTCTTTGAGACAGAGTCTCGCTCTCTTGCCCAAGCTGGAGTGTAGTGGCACGATCTTAGCTCACTACAACCTCCACTTCCCAGGTTCAAGCAAACTTCCCACGTCAGCCTCCCAAGTAGCTGGGAGTGCAGGTGCACGTAAACATGCTCGGCTAATTTGTGTATTTCTAGTAGAGATGGGGTTTCACCATGTTGGCCAGGCTGGTCTCGAACTCCTGACCTCAAGTGATCTGCATGCCTCGGCCTCCCTAAGTGTTGGGGTTACAGGCGTGAGCCACCGTGCCTGGCGGAAACTTCTTTCTTCTTTTAAATATGAGAAAATGAGGCCCACAGAGGTGAAGTGACTCACCCAAAGTCACACAACTTAGTGTCAGAGCCCTTACTTTAATACAAGTCTTCAAATTCCTAGACCTGTCATCTCCTATGGAAAAGCTACTTGAGGTAGACATAACATTTGTACTGTGGACTACATCTAGTCTAGACAATAGATGATTGATAATACTAGTTTACTGGCTCAGTGATAAGATACCTTAGACAGGAGAAGATGGGTGGTAAGAGTATACTGTGGGATTTACAAAGGAAGTCAAGAAAATCTTTCAACACAAATTTCTATTTGCACACAAAGCTGATGAGCTTGATACCCAAGAAGGCCTATGTGAGCAAATACATTGCAATAAACGTTCTTGGGGACTGTTTTGGGTTGAATTTTGTCCACCAAAAAAGATATGTCCAAGTCTTAAGCCTCAGAACCTGAGAGTGTGACCTTCTTTGGAAAGAGGGTCTTTGCAAATGTCATCAAGTGAAGATGAGATTAATCTAGATGAGGGTGAGTCCTAATCCAATGACTGATGTTCTTATAAAAAAGAGGGAAATTTGGCCATGGACACACAGAGAGAATGCATGTGAAGACAGAGGCAGAGACTGGAGTGATGCACCTACAAGCCAAGGAGCACCAAGAATTGCTGGCAATTACCAAAAGCTAGAAGAGACAAGGAAGAGCTCTAAGAATCCCCCCCTAGAGCTTTTAGAGACAGAGTGACTTGGCTGATATCTTGATTTCAGACGTCTAGCCTCAAGAACTGTGAGAGAATTGATTTCTATAGTAGTAAGCCACCCAGTTTGTGGTACTTGTTACAGAAGCCCTAGGAAAGTAATACGATCTAGCAAACAGTTGGCTGGGCTGGGCTAAAGTGAAGAGACTGAAATCACTCACATGGATATGACAAGGCAAGTTCCGTGGGCTGGTGCTATGATGAGGCTATCCTGCACAGTGTGGCCTTTCATCTATGTTACTCCATTCCCATACTTCAGAGATTGCCCGTCTTGCTTGGAGTCAAGTGAGAGGTTGGGAAGAGGAGAAACATTGGAGTGAGACACACCTGGATAGGAATCCTCAGTCTGCTACTTACTAGTTGTGAAGTATCCTGTGGATCACAAACACCTGGGCTCTCAGTGGCCTCACCTGGAGAACACAGCCTTCCTCAGGGGGTTGTGGTGAGGGCCACTGCAGTTACCTGCCACAGCTCGTCGGGGTTGGTTTCTTTGCCTCTGCTTTATTACATCTTTGAGCCAAGTTCAGAGGTGGAAAGGAAACTGGCATTTAAAACACCTCCCGTGTGAGAAAGGAACCCTTCATTCATTAAACACTGGTGCTGCGAGGGCTTTCAAGCCAATTCCCTCATTTAAAGAGGAGAACACTGTCACGGTGTAGATTTTCCACATTCCCCACTACATTGGGCACCTGGGAGACCTTTAAATGAATGTCTGCTGATGGATGAATGGACTTGGAAAGGCCTCTAAAGAAAGCAGACTTAGTCTTATGGGGAGAATGAAGTCATATTTGACACCATTTAATGGGCTTTGCCCACCTCACTACTTTGCCCAGACTGGGATCTCACTGTCCTATTCCTGGCTCAATATCTTTCAAAGAATGGTTAGGCCCCCTTCCCTGAGAGACCATCGGGGGGTCCAAAGTCTGAGTTTAAATTAAAGTTACTCAAAACAGGTGCTCAGGATTCATAAAGTGTTTTCAGCTGTATAATTGATTCCACATCATAAAACCAAACGAGCCATTTTTTAAAAAGAATATTTAACCCACAGTCAACTCTAGCTTAGTGCAGATGGAAAATATAGTCCTTATTGTAAAGAGAAAAGATGCAAGAAAACAAAATAAAGAGTAGCTATAACAATTCCACTTTTTACCCAAAAGGAATAACTTACATTCCCACCCAAGCTACTGCCTTTTTCACTTACCCCACTTTATCGCTCTCCATAGCACTTATTACCATCTGAAATAGTATATTTTTTCATTTATTCAATTGAACCTATCTCCACTCACTAAAATATATCACAATGAGTCAGACCTCTTTTGTTTACTGGTGCTTAGAAGTGACTCGTTTTGTTTATAGATGCCCAGTGCCTAGAACAGTTACTGCTGCATAATTGATTCATAATGCAATTTGCATATTTGTATTATTTGTTGAATAAATGGATGAATGGATTAGTGAATAAGTTGGGGCAGGGAGAGGAACAGTCACATGATATGGATAAGAAGGTAGAATATTAAGTGGCCTTTTTCCTGTAAAATTTGCCCCTAAATCCACCAGCCCTGTGTCAACTAACCATTAAGATCATCTTTCTCTCAGTTCTCTCCTCTGAATCCATTATTACCAAGCAAGGTTTGATTTAAATGTTTTAACGTGCTTTTTCCTACAGATGGGAATACAGAGTTCACAAGTTTGGTTCATTTGGTATGATATTTTTACTATAAATTAATAACTTGGCATTCATTTTCAAAATTGGTTCACATCTCAAAAGAATTCTGAGTAACAGAACAACAACCAGCATGGAAACTTGCGGTGAAGACAGGTGAGAATGGCACACAGGAGATTTGGGCTCTAGATCTCACTCTGCGTTAACTCACCTGTGTGGCCTTTGAAAAACCCCTTCTCTGGGGTTTGGTTTCACCATAAAGAAATTGACCTTGATAACTTCTGAGTCTCTTCCATCTTTCAAAGTTAGGATTCTATAAAACTTAATAGTAAGTTCTTTTGCGTATTTTGACTTCATAAGAGATGTCATTAGCTTGTATTGGATGTCACAGATATTGGCAATCTTGTGAGGTTCATTTGGGTCATGGGGTCGGCACTTTTTCTGGGGTCAGTGATTATTGCCATAAGAAGACAGACGGTGGCCACATTAAAAATCTAAAACGCCAGAGGAGCCAATCCCTAGGGAAACTGGAGATCACACAGCAACTCTTTTCACATTTAAAATTGTACAGGTGTGTGGGTGTGGAGAGGTTGCAGGAGGTACAAGAGGAAAGGAAAGCTGAGGCAGAGGCTAGAGGATGTGTAGGTGACAGTAAGGCAGGTGCAGAGAGCCCAGGTTTGGAGAGTCACTCATTTTCCCATGAGGGCCTGGCACACACCTAATCTTGACAAATGAGAATATGCCCGTGAACTCTGAGTAGAAACATGAAAGTATTTCCATTATGTGCCATGTCACTGTGGGGGAGGGCAAGAGCTGCATGTCCCATACATTTATTTGCTTTAGAGGTTTTAGTTACCCATTTGCCAGGACTGCCCAAGCCTGCTCTCTCTGTAACCCTTCCAGTGTTTACTATTTGGCCTTCCTTGAGATCCTAATTGTCTGTTTGTAATACAGTTATTGGGCTAGCTCTGTATACCTTCAGATCAGACATCTCACCTGAGTGCTAGTCTTATATGACTGTCTACCTACATATTAGCATTATTTAGAGATCATTACATTAAATTTAATATGTCAAAAACAAACTTAAAACGAGTCCACTTCCTAATTTTCTCTGCTTCAGTCATTGGCATCACTGACGTCATTCCGAGACTTCAATTTGAAAGGCTTTTCTTCACCCTTTACAACTCTCCATCAATAATCTTCACGACCCCAATAAACAACAATGGTAACAAACCAATCTACCCACTGCTCAATAAATGTTCGCTATTCTATTATTTATATTCGGATCTGAAATAATCTGCTTAATCTCCCAGGGTTGTTGAGGTTTCTCTCATTCTTCTCTCACAGAATGGCTTACCATTCACCTCCTTTCTCTCCTCTCCACCTTAATCAGTGTTCTCATTCCCTCATACCTAAACTCTCAGAGTATCTTTCTTACTGCCCTCCAAGTCTCTAATTTTTCCCTGCTTCAATCCATGTCAAATAAATCAACCGACTGGTCTTTTAAAAATTACTTTCAGCAAGTCATGCCCTACAAACCTAGGAGGATTCGCATTTACCAGTCAAAGTATTTACAATCTCCTCATTTGGCATTTAAGAGCTTCGGTCAACTTCGGTCTCTCAAGCTACTCGTGATCTCTATTTGTCTTTATTCAACTCATACTTGTTTGAGAACTACCCCAGCCCCTCCCTCAGTCCCCCACTATTCTCCAGCATTCCCCTTCCTTTTCCATAAGGCCCAGCCTGTGTGATACTCTCCTGCAGCCACCACAGTGACTTTGCTCCTATTCTTGGCCTACCAGGAATTTCCTCCTTTCTGCCAACTCGGATTTGACATTTCTTCCAAGATTCATCTTCTCCTGAGGGTTCCCCATGTGAATGAATCCCAGATCACATAATCGTTCCTTTTTTCTGAATTCCCTCAGCATTCTCATATTAGCTGTCTATTGCTAAGTATGATTATCTTAGTATTTCGCATGTATTCATTGATCTCCCTCATTGAAATTTGAGCTCCGAAAGGGCACAGGCCAAATCTTCATTTGCCCAAATCTTGATCGAGCAAGGACAGATGCAAGGCCAGCAAGGACCTTGATTTTGCCCATAGCTCATGGACAAGGCCTAGTTGCTGCAGCGTAGGCAGTAAAAGCAATAAATGTGCACTGGAGAGCTAAGACTAGCTCCTAGCACAAGGTTAGAGACTCAGACATGTTTTGAGAAGTGTTTGCTAAATGCTGAAATAAATTTTTAAAGAATAATTCAAGCCCCTTACACACCATGTGTTTCTATAGCACAGAAATCTTTACTGTATTCATCCAAAATACAATGGCCAGTATAACCTACCAAGTCTCAATCACTGATCAGATTTGAAGTCCTTGACTCTTTTTGGCCAGAATACTAGGTCCAGTGGGGACAAAGTGGTGCCATCAGCTGCCTCTATCAGAACTTGCCTCTACACCTGCCAAGTACCCACAGGTTCATGTCCTACAAGTTAGCACCAGTTCATGTCCTTGAACCAAAGGCTGCCTGACTCCAGTACAAGTCAGATAGTTGTAGGGACATTTGTAAACCCAGCTCCCCACCCCTTGGTCCAGTTGAATCATGTCCTGTCCAAACACAGAACCCAGGCAGGTAACCTTAGACCCCTTGCAGAAAGCAGAGAAGATGCCCCCTTCCACAGAAGTTCTTAGAAAGAGTGCAGAGAGGAAATGGACTTACCCTCACACAGTAGTTCATGCCCATCCCCAACAGGTGCTGCAGAAAGTGCCTGTCCTGCCTGCTCCTAAGGGGTGGCTCCCCAGGGCCAGGAAGCGGGCACGAATCAGGGGTTAGGGCGGTTGCCCTGTGGCTCACCAGGTCCGGCTGCGGTGGAGGTGCAGTCCCAGACCTACTTAGACTGGTTTCTGGGGAAGAGGGACTGCTGGAACCTGGGTCCCGGCTTTCCTGGAGCTTCAGCCGAGGCACCTCTTTGGTACCCAGGCAAAAGTTTTTCAGACTCAGCAAAGTGGCCGGGTTGGCCAGCTTCATGCTCGCCATGCGGGGGATCAAGGTGCACAGTGGGGTGGGGCTCTCCTGCGACGGCAAGGCGGCATCTTCAGCCGGCAGGTGAGGTGCCAGGGCGGGGTGGGGAGGCTGCGGTGAGCCCTTGTTCCCGACCGAGCCTCCGGAGCTACCTTCGTCCAAGGACGTGATCGACTCGTTCCGAAAGCGGCTGTACTTGGCCCTGTGCAGCATCCCGGGGTGCCCGAAGAGTCCTACATACAGCACGAGTCCTGCCAGGCTGTCCTGGCTGCGTTCTCGCATAGCCTTGGCAGTGCTGAAACAGGATACTGTTGCATAAATCGCCTCGTCGTCTGGTAGATAAACGGTGCAGACATCAAACGCCTCAACGCCCGATGCAACTCGCAGCAGCCACCTCTCCAACTCTGCTCTCGAGCTCGCCCACCTCGGCTCCCGGCCCCTTAAGGGTGACAGCCCAGCGGGGAAACGCCTCCCCTGCTCTGATTTCAGTCCCTCCCTGGCCCAGGCAGAGGCACCAGTGTTCTCGCCTTGGAATCCTTGTCCGGAGAGCCTAGACCCAGGCTCCCGGCGGCGGTGGTCGCTCACGGCCAACTCTTAGGCACAGAACCCGGGCGAGCGCCGGCCAGGGGGCCCCGACCCATCACTAGCCTTGCAGGAGCCTAGTAGAAATATTTAGCACCCCACTCCCACCCTTACCCCAGCGTTCTGTTCTGCACACAGGAACTTTCGAACCTGCTCCCTTCGGCTCCCACAGGGCGGGGCAAATGACTGGCCTATTAACCCTTTATTTGTTCCAGTGATTGTTCATTTAAAAAGAAAAAAAAATTGTATCTATGAGCCAAAGGCCCTTCTGCCTGGGTTCGTTGATTCCGAAGGCTGCCCTCTCTTGGAAGATCTTGTCTTGCATCGTTCTGGGCCACCAGCCAGGAGTACTACTGACGGGCGCTGCTCCGCATTGTTTCACTGACTTGTGATGGGTCCGTGTTCCTCAGATCCCCTCCCAGCCTGCCTACCCTCGCTCAGAGCTTCCCTCCCTCCTGGACTCCTCTCGGAGCTTTTTTCAGAAGCCCATTTGCAGCCGAAAGCTGAGATGTGCAGGATGATACGCAGCGTGTTGAAATTTTTATGAATGAACTTTGCCGAATGAATTTCTCTCTGTGTGTGCAAGCTAATAAATCTGTGAATGAAGCTGAGAATAGCTGTAATTGACTGACGGTCTCAGAGGTGCTTGGTTTTTATCCAATCAGGAGGCAGCTTGATGACTCATAGACCATAAATATACTAAACTAGTAGCCGAGAGAAATAAAGCTAGCGGGAGAGGAGGGACATATTTTATTTTGTGGTATCTGATGAATGAGTTAAAAGGAAAGGCAATCTTTACTACAGATCATTAGCTGGGGAGCAGCAGGTTAAAAGATCTATTTTCTTTCTTGTTGAGATGGCCGGGAGGGCAGAGCAGAGGAGCTAAAAATTAGACCCATTGTTCCAGGGATATTAGGACATATGGTTCACAACTCCTGTGGGAAGCCATGATGCATTTTTCTTAGAAACATAGTTCTTTTTTTATTGATTGTTGGTTCCATCTTCCGTCTGGTGCAACTTCCTGTACCTATCAAATGTATCCTGAAGACATGATGACAACTGCAAAGGCTTAGCACACAGGAAGCCAAAACCAGAGCTGGGAAAAGAAAATGCAGGTTCTTCAGGAATGGAGAAGAGGAAACTGCTGAAACACCGGGGGTGTGGGGTGTCAGGGTAGGGTGGAAATCACACATAGGAAGAGATGAAGAACTCTCAGAAAAGACTGCACTACTCCGTGGTTCAAGGCTTTGTCATCTGAAATTGTTCGTTAATTAAAAAATTAAGACAAACTGGCAACCAAAGGAATCAAGGGTGCCACCTTCATTATCTTATTGACCCTAACGCTGCATTAGGCTCATGTATATTGATGACTTTGGGAGCCTGAGCTCCCTTGGGATCCAAACACAGGCTCTGAATTAAATGGTTGAGAGTGACCAGTGAAAGCAGCATCCTCCTCTCAAGCTCCCTGCTCCCCCAGGGAGATAACGCACCTATCTGCATCCCTTCTGCCAAGGCTGTTCAGACGTTTCTTTACCTGGAAAGGCTTTTCTGCATCTTCATAAATCTTCCCTTCAACCCTAGCTGACCTCCTTTTCCCTCCCCTACATCTCCTCCTGGCAAAACTGAGGGAAGTAGCTAAATCAGTTGGACCCCACATCCCTAGGGCTGAGGAGACAGGCTCTGGACAAGATTATTTACCTCTTATTCCTCCTCATTCCTCATCTGCTTTCTTCCTCTCATTTTTCTTGCCTTCCCCTGGGTCCCTGCCTTGCTTCTGCTATGCTGTGATGACCTCATCACATGCTTCCTTTAGAAAGTTACTTTACCTCTCCGTGGTTGAATGTCCTCATAGGTCGGCAGCAGCCACCTAATGGGGGTGTTATGAGGGCTTATGAATAATCCTCATCCCTGTAAAGTCTTGGCCCAATGCTCCACACAGTGCCTATCTCACTAAGTACCCGTGGGCAGTATGAGAAAATGGCCATTGGAAACAGAGCTGCCTCCCCCTAAGAACATACTCTTACCCCTCACACTGCAGAGTTTATATCATTCTAAGCAACTAAAAAGAAAAATTAGTACAAAGTGGGAGAAGCCAAGAAAGCCAACATTGTCCAAAGAAAACAGTTTTTAAATCAGCTGGGCCTGGAGAAGGCTGGAAAGGACAGGGGCCTGCCTGGCTGATAGGAATCCTCACAGAGGTCTCGTGATTGCAGGATGGGGTGTCCAGGGGAGCCAGCTCATCTAGGTAGGCACCGTGCTGGCCAGACTCCAGGAGCTCAGACCAGTCTACATTCCTCAGAAAGCCTGAGGCCTGGGAGGGTTGGGGGTTGCGAAGTGGGACTAGGTAAGGTAAGAAAGCAGTCATGGCCATTGTGGGCTCTTTCTCTTCTGAAAGCCTGGAGACTTCGGCTCTCCTGGGTAGCTCTGCCACAGCGTTTTATGAGGATGAAAGAGATCAGATCCCCAACTGGGAAGTGGGCAATAGCCTCTAGGCTGAGCCTGCCCAGCTGGACCATTCTCTCAGTCCTAACAGCCCAAGAGAAGGCTCATTGAATTGCTTTTCATTCTAGGTAGATGGCTGGGCAAGGCAGATGGTTTGCTTTTTTCAAGGCATTAGAACATCCTTTTCAATTAGTAATGATTAAAACAATATTAATAAGAGCTACTATCTGTGGAACACCTGACAGTTTACCTACATTCTGGTTCAATTATTATAACAAATTGTGGAGGCTGGGATTGTGTTCCTCACTGCCTTACAGATATGAAAATGAGGCTGAGAGAAAGGGCAGTGACTTGTTCAAGGTGCTCCAGCTGTTGAACAATGATCCTGGGATCCCTCTGGGCCTGACTGCAAAGCCTGTGCTGGCAGCCACTGTACTCTGCCGCCTCCCAGGGACCAGAGCGCTCAAATCTAGTTTCCAGGCCTATGATGGCTACAGGGCATCCTACTGCTTCCTAAAGCTCTGAGAAATGGCTGGGCAGGAAGAAGAGCTGGGGATCTGGGGAGGTTCTAGGGTTGTTGGGAAGCCTACCCCTGAGCTGGCCCTCACAGATCAATGAGATCAGGCTGGCAGAATATTTTCCTATCTATGGTTTTCCTGTATCTACCCCTCCAAAATCCCCAGGGAAAGTGTATTTAGCCCAAAGATCATTTATCAGAAGATAATACTAGACTAGATGTCTCAGGAAACCTTGATAACTGGGCCACTACCGACAAGCAGTATGCACTCACAGCAAAATGTAATTGGATGAACATTTATCTGGGAATTACAGAACCAGCTGTGGGATTTTGAGTAAGTTACTTAACCTCTCTGAGACTCAGGTTTTGTATATGTAAAATGTGCACAATAATAATCAATAATATCTGCTGAGCACTAACTCTAGAGCAGGTCCTGAACTAAGCGCTTCACATTTAAGCCCCCCAGCAAGTCTATATAGCAGGTGCTATCCATCATTTACTGACTTGCCCAAGTCACATAACCAGGGAGTGGTATGTGTGGTGTAGAACGAAGCACTGATTCACTCCAAACTATGCCCTTAACCACCGTGATATGATCCAGTGTATATAAACCTGACTCCTACTGTATGCTCAATAAATGTTAGTTCTTGCTCCTTTCTCCTCCTTGGATAGCATACCTATAAAATTCACCCTAAATACCTCACAAGTAAAAACATGAATAATAGATAAGAAAAGCCATTATTGTCATTAAATCATCTGAGAACCATGAACGCCTCATCTTTGCCCTTGGAAAACAGAGTTCTGCTTAGAACCTGGTGGTATGCCTCCTTTACTTTGAGACATCCCCCCTCCAAGGGCACCTGCTAGGAAACAACATGTCAGTTTCTTAAGAGACATCCTGTGCTGGCTGAGCTTCTTGAGCAGAACAGGCAGTTTCAAGGAAGACCTGGGTCAGGCTTTGCCACGCTAGAATTAGCCAGGTCCAGGAGGAGGAGAGAAGAGAACCTGGCAAAAATGCCAGCCCAGCTTTTGAAGATAATCCAATGTGGAATTTGGGGTAGAGGAAGGTTGTACTAGAGGATATGTGGGAAGAGGAGAGAGAACAAGGCAGAGACATAATAACTCTGGGGGGCTGTAGGCCGATCGCTACTTTGGAACAAAGTGGAGCAGGTGGTATCTGAGTGCTGTAGCACAAGGACTCTTACTCCATCCCTCCACTACAATTTCTATCATACAGCAGACCTACTAGCGAAGGATTTTCACTGAGCAATACCCACAATGCGTCTAACAGCCCATCAGTTGGGAATGAAAACATTGCTGAAGCTCTATTTTGGAGAAAAAATTCCACAAGAAAATATTTATATAAAGTTCTTGGTAGAGACCAAAATATCATTTTCAGGATGGGGAAATGAGATGGTGAAGAAGAGTTGTATCTCCAAGGGTAAGGGCCTAGCCTCCCAAAAATCGAGGCAGGATCATATCCCCCAAAGTTGTCATTGATTCTGGAAATAATCACCTTTTGCTTCCTGAACCCAGTGTTTTCTGTTTTTTCACAGTCTCCAGCCCTATAGATCGACAGTTTTCTGATAGTTGCTGTTGATCTCACACTCCTAGAACTCGAACCAGCTAAAAAAAAATGTACAGGAAAATGGATATTTTCCTATCTGTTGAAAAGAAAATAATGTACCTGGAAAGGCTATGTAAAGACTTAGACAGCATGCAGATGAAAAGTAGATGAATTACTTAGGGTCAGGTTCAGTTGAAAATAAAATAAAAATTAAAAATTACAATGGATTAAATAGAAAGTTTATTACTCTGGAGGTGGGAAATCCAGGGGCAGCGTCAGCTCTTGGCTAGCCCTAAAGTATAGTCCTTCTCCTCATAGCCCAAAATGGCTGATGGAGCTCCAGATATTTCATCTGCACTCCAGGCAGCAAAACGGATGAAAGGACAAAGAATAATATGCTCTCTCTCTTTAAAGTAACATTCTGGATACCCTGCAAATGTTTTAATTTATATTACATTAGCCGGAACTTAATCACATGCTGTACCTAGCTATAAAAGAAGATAAAGTCTTCTTCATCTGAGAATGAAAAAGTCTTTTGTCTGGGTGCATGGTTGCTGCACAAAAAATCACAGTTCTGTTACTGGGGGGAAGAAGATAAAAATAGATATTATCTGCCATGGTAATATTTTTAGAAAACCTTCTACTTTATTAAATTTAAACCTAGCATAGGATTAAAATGTTCTTGGCCAATGTGGTCCAATTTCCCCCTTTTTCATACATGCACACACACATACACACACACACACACACACACACACACACACACCCACGATGCTTATAAATGACCCAAGTGAAAACAGGCACTGTCAGAATAGAAGCTTACCTCTGCATAGCCAGGGGACTGATGGAGTCTCTAGGCCTTGCCTCTGAAAGGTGGTCAGGTGCTTCCAGGGGCCGGCAGCAAGAAGCAACAGAAAGTGCATCCAGGCCATGTCAGATGGCAGGCCAAGTAGTTAATTGGGGCCAGGAATATTTTATAAGGAGTGAGTGGGTGTTAATGCAGTCCCAGTACAATCATCAGGTGTCTGATTTAGGAGCAGGATCTCCACTCTAACTGTGTCTGGCAAGAGAAAAAGGCAAAGATAGAGTCCTGATAGGTTGAAACTCTGACACTATGAATTGGCTAATCCAATCCTTTTCCAACTTTCTTTTCCTTTGCCCACTTCCACCAGGGAAAGGCTTCCTTGCAACTGCAGGGAATAGGGGCATTTGATACAGTTCTGATCTATGAGATGCAAGTGAAAATATGATGGGAACTTCTGGGGAAACATCTGCTTCCTAATTAAAGGGGCACACAAAACTGGAGCCCACTCTCTTCACCCCATGTCTTCTTGTCTTGAATGTGGATATGATAACTGGAGTTGTGGTAGCCACACATACAACTGTGGTTCCTCCTGCGACCATGAGGGAAAGACCAACCAAATGATGAAGCCAATGCTTTGACATCACTGAATCCCTGAACCAAGACCAGCAATCACCTCTAGATTTGTTATGTGAGAAAAATGAACCTCAATAGTTCAAGCAACTCAAGGAGCTGTTAGCTGTTAGTTATTACTTATGGCCCAACACATTGCTACCTGACAAAAATACAATGGCAAGAACAGGATCATAAGAAGAACAGGGCCTCCAGGCATGAGACAGAAGCACAGTTATGAGAGGAGACTATGGAGTCAGGTGGGAAAAGTCCAAAAGCAGTCAGATCAACCTGGGTTCAACTCTGGATGTTGACAGTATGGTAAACAGACTAAACACTCCCAAAGATGTCCACACCCTAATCCCAGGAACATGACAAAAGAAACTTTGCAGATGTGATTAAGATTACAGACCTTGAGATGGGGGAATTATCTGCGTGGGCCCAATCTAAACACACAAGTCTTTCAATGCAGAGAACATTTCCTCATTGTGGTAAGAGCTAGGAGATTTGAGACATAAAAAAACGGAGGAAAAATTTGAAGCATGAGAAGGACTCACCCTACTGTTACTGACTTTGGAGATGGAAGAAGGGATCATGAGCCACGGAAGGGGCCATGAAGACAGGGTCCTCAGCTGACAGCCAACAAAGAAACAGGGATCTCAGACATAGAGCTGTAAAGAATTTAATTCTGCTGAAAGTCTGAGTAAGCAAGAAACCAGATTCTTCTCTAAAGTCTCCAGAAAGAAATGTAGCCCTGCCAGTACTTTGATTTAAGCAGGTGATTGGAGAGACCTGTGTCAAACAACTACCCCAATCCTTACAGTAGCTAGATAATAAATGTGTGTTGTTTAAGCTAAACTGGTGGTAATTTGTTATGGCAGCAATTGAAAACTAACACAGATTTGTCACCACAAGTGAAGTACTACTATAACAAATATAAAATGTGAAGTGGTTTCAAAATTGGGCAATAGGCAGTGGCTGGAAAAATTTTGAGGAGCATGACCACAAAAGGCTAAATTAAGAATCAATATCATTGTAATAGCCAAACTGCCCAACACAATCTATAGATTCAATGCTATTCCTATCAAAGTACCACCATCATTTTTCCCAGAATTACAAAAAACTATTCTAAAATTCATATGAAATCACAAAGGAGCCCAAATAGCCAAAGCAACCCTAAGCAAAAAGAACAAAGCTACCCAACTTCAAACTATACTATAAGACTACAGTAACCAAAACAGCATGGTACAGGTACAAAAACACACACATAGATCAATGGAACAGAATAGAGAACCCAGAAATAAAGCCACACGCCTACAGCCATCTGATTTTTAACAAAGTTGACAAAAACAAGCAATGGGGAAAGGACTCCCTGTTCAATAAACGATGCTGGGATAGCTGGTCAGCCATATTCAGAAGAAAGAAACTAGACCCCTACCTTTCACCATACACAAATTAACTCAAGATAAAAGATTTACATTTAACACTTCAAACTATAAGCATCCTAGGAAACACCATTCTGGACATCAACCTTGGGAAAGAATTTATAACTGAGCCCTCAAAAACAATTGCAACAAAAAGAAAGATGGACAAGTGGGATGTAATTAAAGAGCTTCCACAGCAAAAGAAACTATCAACAGAGTAAACAGACAACCTACAGAATGGGAGAAAATATTTGTAAACTATGCATCTGACAAAAGTCTAATATGCAGAATCTATAACTTAAGCAACTGAACAAGCAAAAAAATCCATACAACTCTATTAAAAAGTGAGTAAAGACATTAACAGACATTTCTCAAAAGAAGACATACAAGCAGCCAAAAAACATGAAAGGATGCTCAATATCACTAATCATCAGAGAAATGCAAATCAAAACCACAATGAGATACCACTCATACCAGTCAGAATGGCTATTATTAAAAAGTCAAAAAACAATAGATATTGGCAAGACTGCAAAGAAAAGGGAATGCTTACACGCTGTTGGTGGGAATGTAAATTAGTTCAACCACTGTGGAAAGCAGTTTGGAGATTTCTCAAAGAACTTTAAACAGAACTACCATTAGATCCAGCAATCTCATTACTGGGTAGGTATCCAAAAGAAAAGAAAACATTCCACCAAAAAGACACATGCACTCATATCTTGATTGCAGCACTTCATTCACCATAGCAAAGACATTACATCTAGGTGTCCATCAATGGTGGATTAGATAAAGAAAATGTCATACAAATACACCATGGAATATTATGCTGCCATCAAAAAAGACAAAATCGTGTCCTTTGCATTGACATGGATGAAGTTGGAGGTCATTTTTCTAAGTGAATTGATGCAGGAACAGAAAACCAAATACTGCATGTTCTCACTTATAAGTGGTAGCTAAATATTGGGTGCTCATGGACATAAATATGGCAAAAATAGATACTGGAGACTATTGGGGGAGACGCCAGGAGTGAGGCAAGGGTTGAAAAACTAACTATGGGTCCTAGAAGTAGCTTCTCCGTTCGTTCTCGAATCTCTGCCTGGTTCAGCCTGCCTGCCTCCACTCCTGCCTCCACCATGTCCATCAGGGTGACCCAGAAGTCCTACAAGGTGTCCACCTCTGGGCCCCAGGCCTCCTAACGGGATCATTAGTACCCCAAACCTTAGCATCATGCAATATACCCTTATAACAATCCTGCACATGTATCCCTTGAATATAAAAGTTAAAAAAAATTACTGACTAGGCTTGTTGAGCTTCTCCCAAGTGAGCAGCAGCAGCTTCCGAGATGTCCTGGGCACCAGCATGGGTCTGTGTGGAGGCTATGAGGGGCCAGCGTATGGGAGGCATCACAGCCATCACAGTCAACCAGAACCTGCTGAGCCCCCTTAACCTGGAATTGGACCCCAACATGCAAGCCACGGACACCCAGGAGAAAGAGTAGACCAAGACCCTCAACATGTTTGCCTCCTTCGTTGACAAGGTACGGTTCCTGGAGCAGCAGAACAAGATGCCAGAGACCAAGTGGAGCTTCCTGCAGCAGCAGAAGACGGTTTGGAGCAACTTGTTCTCGGACAACGTGTTGGAGAGCTACATCAACAACCTTCTGTGGCTGCTGGAGACCCTGGGCCAGGAGAAGCTGAAACTGGAGGCGGAGCTTGGCAACATGCAGGGGCTCTGGAGGACTTCAAGAAAAAGTACGAGGATGAGATCAATAAGCTTACAGAGATGGAGGATGAATTTGTCCTGGTCAAGAAGGCTGTGGATGAAGCTTACATGAACAAGGGAGAGCTGGAGTTTCATCTGGAAGGGCTGACTGACGAGATCAGCTTCCTCAGGCAGCTGTATGAAGAGGAGATCCCAGAGCTACAGTCCCAGATCTTGGATACATCTGTGGTGCTGTCCATGGACAACAGCAGCTCCCTGGACATGGACAGTATCATCGCGGAGGTCAAGGCGCAGTACGAGGAGATCGCCAACTGCAGCCGGGCCGAGGCTGAGATTATGTACCAGATCAAGTATGAGGAGCTGCAGACACTGGCTGGGAAGCACTGGGATGACCGGCGTCGCACAAAGACGAAGATCTTTGAGATGAACCGAAACATCAGCCGGCTCCAGGCTGAGACTGAGGGCCTGCCTCAAGGGCCAGAGCAGAGGGCTTCCCTGGAGTCCGCCATCGCAGATACTGAGCAGCGCGGGGAGCTGGCGGTTAAGGACGCCAACGCCAAGCTGTCCGAGCTGGAGGCCGCCCAGCAGTGGGCCAAGCACGACAGGGCACATGGCGCGGCAGCTGCCTGAGTACCAGGAGCTGATGAACGAACGGCAAGCTGGTCCTGGACATCGAGATCGCCACCTACAGGAAGCTACTGGAGCGCGAGGAGAGCCGGCTGGAGTTTGGGATGCAGAATACGAGTATTCATAGGAAGACCACCCGTGGCTATGCAGGTGCACTGAGCTCTGCTACCGGTGCGTCACAAGCCTTGACCTCAGCTAAGGCCTGGGGCTCCAGCTTTGGCTCTGGCCGGGCCTCCAGCTCTTTCAGCTGCACCAGCTCCCTCAGGGCCGTGGTTGTGAAGACGATCAAGACTCGCGATGGGAAGCTGGGGTCGGAGTCCTCTGATGTCCTGCCCAAGTGAATGGCCACAGCAGCCCCGCCCAGCCTACCCCTCCTGCCGCTGCCTCAGAGCCTGGGAGGGAGGCCGTTATGCAGGGGAGCACAGGGAACAGGAGGCCCACCTGAGGTTCAGCCCTGGCCCTCAGCCCACCCGTGGGGAAGTTTACTGCCTGGGGGACCTGCCTTGCCCATGCCTCCAGTTACAATTCCATTTTTCTCCCCAAAATAAAACCTCAGTTAGCTCTGCCCAAAAAAAAAAAAAAAAAAAAAAAAAAAAAAAAAAAAAAAAACCTATAGGGTACTATGCTCAGTACCTAGGTGACGGGATCATTAGTACCCCAAACCTTAGCATCATGCAATATACCCTTATAACAAGCCCGCACATGCACCCCAGAATATAAAAGTTAAAAAAAAAATTGAGCTTGTTAAACAATGCTTCAGTATTACATTGAAAGGACATGCTGTCTACCTTTTTGCCTTATTCTTAAATTTTTAGTGATTTTTAAAAACCTATCACTAAAGGAGACCAAAATGAAGGAATTTCAGGCACCAGTCAATAGATGTATATGGATAGATACATACAAGTAGAAATATTAGAATTCTAACATATAATTCTCCCCTAGAAACCACCTATATGAATGACTTTGTTGATTAAGTAAATAATGAACTTAGAGAGGAACTTTCCTGAAAGGCTAATTCCATCTGATGAGCTCAGTGATTTTTCAATCAAAAATAAAATTTGACCCACTAGGTGTAGTCTGGTGATCCAAGCATAGCCAAGACTTTCATTTGCTTTTTAGTTAGGTTTTCTCTTGGTAGAATCACACTGGCAACATGGTTAGACAGAAGCAATCTGGAATAAGAAAAAGCCGCTGGGAGCAGACAGACTTGAATTTGATTCTAACCATTCCATCAGCCGATGGTCTGTAAACTTTGGCTTCCTCACCTGCAAGTGTGTAACTCTAAGTATCAAAAACAATGGAGCACTGTTCCCAAACCACTGATTGTCTGTAAAAATGTTTTCTACAGTTTATATAGAAATGATGATAATAATCGTAAAATACATGGGGGAAAAGGAGGACCTTATAGTGAAGTTATATTTAAATACTGCTTTTTAAAAAAAGTTTTGAGATTGTCCTTCCTATTTTCTGTGTGTGGTAAAATGTCTTTTCTGTTATGAAGTAACGGCAAACATGGATACTAGGTAGTATACCAGGTAGTATCTAGGATACGAGGTAGTATACCAGGTAGTATCTAGGATACGAGGTAGTATACCAGGTAGTATCTAGGATACGAGGTAGTATACTAGGTAGTATTTAAATGGCTCTATGTGGCAAAACATAAGTTAGCAACCCTATGTCTATCTCCAAATGATTTTTGATATGCTCTGGGAATCACTGTAAGGGAGTCTGTAGATTTCCTTTGTGAACTGAAAATACATGTACAAAGTGAGCTATTATTACTGTAGTCTCCCAAAGTGCCATTGCTTGTGTAGTGATGAAAATATCATCCAGCTGGTCCTAAAGATTCCTGAAGAACCCCCACCAAAAAAAAATGCTTTTTCCTGGGAATCTAACTGGGACAGGCCTCTCACAGAGAGACACGTCAGGGTCTGCCTCTGGGTTAAGCCCCAGACTTCTTTTTAAGAAGAGGAATTTTATCTTACAAGACTTTTGCTTTTTAGTGGGAAAAGTGAATAGCATGGTAGGATTCTGTCTTTATAGAGACTAAGGAACCTCTCTAGCTTAAGAGTAAGTGATGAGAAGGAGGAATGCGGTTTGCTGCAGGAAAGCAGGGATAAGAGAAGTGAGGATCTAGTGCAAATTTGGGAACGTGTGTGGGGCTGGTGGAGCTGGAAATGGCCAAAAGGGGCAACACAGTAGTGTTTGTATGTGGGCTGGGAGAGCCCAGGACTTCTATCATGATAAATAGTGCTGAAATTATCCCAGGGAGCCTGGTCAGCTTCTTGAGTTGATCACGTTTTAAATTTCTTTTTTTCATTTTGCATAGAAGTACTTCATAAGTCAGATATGAAAACTAAATTCATCCATATCCTAATTTAGCCACAATCCTTATTCACATTTTAGAGACAAAAACCACCTCAGGCTGCTTTTTCCCCTATAAATAATTGCTTTTCTAAACAAAAATAACATAATATTGTGCATACGGTTTTCTACCTGCTTTTTTTTAACTTAAAAAAATCTCCATATCACTGAATACACGATGTTACTTTAAAACGGCTATATAGTACCATTGTGCAAATGTGGCATAATTTAACAAATCGGAGAGGGGGGATTTAGATTCCTACACACACATACAATAGGACAGTGATAGCCACTGTTGCTAAATCCTTCCATACAAAATGCTAATTGCAGACGCCAGATAGCGGGTATATAGGTGTCTGTTGTAACATTCTTCCAACTTTTTAGCATGATTGCAATTTTTCATAGAAAGATTTGGCTGAAGAAGTTTTTTTTGACATATCCTCTCACAGATCCCAATCTAATTATCTCAGAATCAGCTCCCAGAGGTAGCATTGCCGGGCTCGCAGCTGCCTGTTTTCCGTCTGAAAGGCGGGCCAGGGATGAGTTTCCCGGATGAGCTCCTGCTGCGTGGGCTCCCCGCGGGCAGGCGCAGCGCCCCCTCGGTGCGGCGGAGGGAGCTGCAGGCCGCCGGGTCCGCGGCCGCCTCGGGCTGTGCCCCTCTAGAGAAGCCCGGCTGGCGGCGGGAAGAGCGTCTGATCCGCGCTTTCGCATGGTCTCCCTGAAAAAGACCAGCGGAGCACCCGGCTGCCAGGCGCGCAGCATCAAAGCTGCGGGCGCCCCGAGAAGAAAAGGGCCAGTGTGCATTCCCTGAAACTCCAAAGCCCTTCTCCAGGCACAGCGACTCAGGGGGAGAGGAGAGGGGGCTGGAACTGCGCTTTCACAGTGTGGGCAGTCAGGCCCCGGGTGCTCCGTCGGGACAATAGGGCCTCAGTGCTGGATACTAGGCGGCCCGGGGGCCTGGTGGGAGCATAAAGGGAAGCTGTGTCTCCGCAGCACTCAAGTTCACCTTTGTCTTCGGAGTCCAAGTCAAAGAAGGCTAAAGAAGGAGCCTGCAGGCTCTCCTCCCTCGTCATGGGTCTGTTTGATAGGAAGGGCCAAGTTCTTTCCCCAAGATGCTGGGAATTCAGATGAAAATAGAAATGGGCTTGCCTGCTAGCTGGGACAGCGGTCAGTGTTTTGTCGAAGGTTGTGTCCTCTGGCCAGGACCTACGAGGAGGGGGACGCCAGTACAAATTACTGGAGCCAGCGGTCCGGAAGGCGCCTGTGCACACGTGTTGTATAGCAATGTGAACTTGCCCTGGTTGGGGAGAAGTAGCGGGTGGGAGGTGGGCAAGTTTCTTCCCACCAACTATCTGCTGTCCAGACTCGGCTACTGCCTCTTCCCCAGAGAGAGAGGCCGCCCTGTATTCTAGCAGATAGCAGCGGCCCACTGACCAGTGGTGGAAGGTGACAGGCTACGGTCCTTACACTTGGCCTTGGCCAAGTTTTCTCCTGGAGTTGACACAAGATCGGCTGGCCGGGGTCAGGTCTCTATTGCCACTTAAGGGAAAACAAAACCTGGCTCTTGGCTGAATTGCCTAAATAATTCCAACGGCTTGCACCAGACAGAGGAGTAGCTGTGATGAAAAGCAATTCACAGCAGCTGCCCCGCAACACACGCACATCCACACAACCCAGTTGTACATCAATTTCCTAATCCTACTCTTTGTTGTAGAGGGTCAAGATAGTTAAAACAACAACAACAAACAACTAAATCAAACACGCAAACTTTTTTTTTCAACTTTTCTTTTAGGTTCAGGAGTACATGTGCAGGTTTGTTATATAGGGAAATTGCTTGTCAGGGGTTTGGTGTACTGATTATTTCATCACCTTGGTAAAAAGCATAGTACCCAATAGATAGTTTTTTAAAAAATTCTCTTCCCCTTCCCACCCTCCACCCTCACGCAGGCCCTGGTGTCTTTTGTTTCCTTCTTTATGGCCATGTGTACTCAATGTTTAGCTCCCACTTATAAGTGAGAACATGCAGTATTTGGTTTTCTGTTCCTGTGTTGGTTCTTTTAGAATTTATGCCCTTCAGCTTTGTCCGTGCTGCTGCAAAGGACATGATCTCGTTCTTTTTTATGGCTGTGTAGTATTTCATAGTGTATATATACCACATTTTCTCCATCCAGTCCACCATTGATGGGCATTTAGGTTGATTCCATGACTTTGCTATTGAACACACAAACTTTGAACTCTTGATCTGAGTTTTGTTCTGACTTTACCACTTACTATGACTTTGGACAACTAACTTAACCTCATTCAATTGCGTTAGTTTATGAAACAGGCATATGAAATCTGCTTTATAGAGTTGCTGTGACAATCAAAAGAGAAAGCATACGTGAACATTCCTAGCATGGTAGTAAGCTTTCAAACAAAGGTACCTATTTATTTGTTTTTCAGATAAAGGTATCTTTTATTTGTTTTAAAATTTTTGATTATTCCTAATATTGTTCCAAATGGATTTGAGGCTACTTACACAAACACAGAGAGTACGATGATGTAATAAATGAATACTTTCAAGTTTTGTTCTGTATACTTCTGAGTTCTTTTCATTATTTACAACAAGAATGTGTTATTCATCCATTAACTTACGAAATAAATGAATGTAAGAAGCAACTGATGGGAAAAAACAAGAAGGAACTTAAGATGAAAGCAGTGGTGATAGTAAATAAAGTGTTTCGCAGAAGGGCAAGTAAACTTTCTAAAAGTTTAGGCTGTCAATTTAATTCTGAGCTCCCAAGCAAACATGTCAAACAGGGGAACATGACCAGTTTCACAATTCATGCTGTTCACTGATGAAACCAAACCTGTTTCTCAGGGTCACAAGCTATTTCTTTGGAAATATCTCTTGAAAGTTTTTGTGAAAATAAACACTGCAAGAGAGATTAATTTAAGCAGTTAATTGAGGAGAACCCCAGAGAGAAAGTCTTGGGTAAAATACCTGTGCTCAATGCCTTTAGGTGAAGGTGGAGGGTGGAGATTTAGGACGTAGTAGCTCTATTCGTCTGCTCAGACTACCATGACAAAGTGACACAGACTGGGTGGCTTTAACCACAGAAATTCATTTTCTCACTGTTCTGGAGGCTGGAGTCCAAGATCAAGGTGCCAGGGTTGGTTCCTGGTGAGGCCTCTCTTCCTGGCTTGCAGATGCGCCTTCTGGCTGTGTCCTCATATGACCTTTCTTCTGAGCGTGCTTAGACGGAGAGAATTCTGGTGCCTCCCTCTCTTATAAGGACACTGGTCCTGTCATATTAGGGCCCCATCCTTATGACCTCATTTAATCTTAATTATCTCCTTGGGCCTATTTCCAAATGCAGTTACATTGGAGGTGGGAGCTTAAACATATGAACGGAGGCAGGGGACACAATTTAGTCCGTAACAGGAGCCAAAGTGGGTATGGGGGAGTGTCACTAGAACATAGGGAAGGAGAGAAGTCCACACCTGCCATGAGGACCTTATTTCCTCAGGACACAGCCTAATTCTACCTGGTAAAGAATTTGGAGAGCTAAGAGGCTCTTTGTCACAGGGTGAAACTTGGGCAGAGTCTGACAAGGGGCCAACATGTGGCATCACTGCATGTCAACGTGAGGACCCTTCTGACCAAATCCCTGGTTCGGAAGCAAATGACCTCTGTGACCTCGGGCCAGTCACTTAAATGCTCACGGCCTCAGTTTCCTTATCTGTAAAATGGGACTGATAATACCTACCTAGTTTACCTGAGAAGGTAGAAAATTGAGCTACAGTGAGGAGTAGCGGTAGTGAGAAGTAATTCGCAATCTCTCCTGGCCCACCCACCCCAATTGTACATAAATGTTGTATATAAATATCATGTACAACAAATAAAATGAAATGGTGGATGTCAAAAGTGCTGGGCAGACTAGAAGCTGCCATGTAAACTAGATGTAAAGAATATCTTCAACAATGCCACCCGTGACAGCAGTAGAAGCTACACGCTCAGCATCTTGTCAGTTCCACACCCTCCTTGACTGTGGGTGTGAGAGGCGTTGCCTGGCCAAGGTCAGTGCTCATCACAGCTGTGGCAATGGGAGGCCCCCCAAGAGGACTGTGATCTCTGTGATCTCTGGGTTGAAAAGAGACTTTCTTCCCCTCCATGCAATAACAGGCCCAGCGACTTCTACCTCTGCTCGTAGTCTCTTCCTCTCTACCCTCCAATCTCCCTCATAAACTGAGACGTTGGGAAGGCAAGAGCAGATGGAGGTGGAACCTCACATCTTCTTGAACCAGATCAGATCCGAAGCCAGGCACATCCCCTTTTGTCTATCATGGCTGTGAATGAATGATCAGATGTGTAGTGAGACTTTGAGGTCTGTCCAGCCACGGGGATAGAAGCTCCTCAAGGACCAGAGTTGCCGTCTCTGCTCTGGCCCGGGGTGTAGCATAGAGGCTCGGGCACAACAGGGCTCAGCATACATCTGAGGATGTGTGAGCAAGTGAGTGAATGTCACCTACGAAGCGCCCCAGGTCCTTGACGTCTTGGTTTTAGTGACTCTTCTCTGGAGAGCCAGGTGATAAAAGGAGAATGAGAAGGGAATTGCCATTTCTGCCTATGCCTTGGGAGAAGTTCTCTGAGCCTTGATTTTCTCTTCTGTGAAAAGGGGGTAACACAGTTCGCAGAGGGAGTTTGAGCATTCAGTGAGAGGATGCATGTGAAACATCAACTACAGGGCCTGGTACATGGCCGTTCTCATGTCATTGCAAGGCTTGCCCTCTCCATGTGCCACCTTGGTGCCTTGTACATGTTTCTACAGTGGCATTTCTTCTATACAATTCTGAAAATCACCCTTTATTGAATGTCTATCACGTGCCGGACACTGTTTTAAGTGCTGTGCATTCTTTCACTTGATCCTCACAACTCTATATTATGATGCCTATTTTACAGACGAGGAAGCTGATGCTCACGGCAAGTTGAATAACTCATTCGAGATGAGATTGCACCCCAAGAATGTCTTGCCTGCAGGTAAGAGTCTATGTATATGCTCTTACCCTCTTTGTGAACGACTTCCCAACCATTCTGCCGTAATATATATAAAATATTTAGTATAACATAAATATAAAAATAAATAAAGTAAATTTGTTTGTTTAGATCTCCTTCTCCAATCTTCAGTTGTAAGCATTTTAAGAGCCGACACCTCTTTTCTCCAGTACCCAGGAGACTATCTGGCACATCATAGGCATACAGTTAAGTAGCCACCATTTATTGGACACGCTATGTGCTAAACATGTCACAGACACTGTCTCACGTATTAGAAATCGTTATGTCCATTTGTCAGATGAGAAAACTAAACCCAGAGAGGTTTTGTCACATGTCCACGATCAGTGTTAAGTCTGTCCTAGATCTGCCTGACTGCAGAGTGCCTGTGCACTTAACTGTAAGATCCACTGCCCACCTTCCACCCAAATAAGCATTATTGATCCCTTTGGAATGTAACTCTACATGGGCTGAAGTGGAAAATACATATGTTTAAGAGAATAAAAGCACTCTCATTTGTGTTTATACACATGCACACATACAGATGTATTTCCATACACATGTCTGTTGTTGGGATGTGCATGGATGGGCTCTGGAAGGCTGCATCTCTAGCTGCCTTTGGGGAACGAAGCAGAGAAGCAGGAAAGGGACTTGCTTTTCATTGTACATCTTTTGGTATCTTTGGAATTATGAACCATGTGTAGATATTGTCTATTCAAGAACAATAAAAAATTTTCAAAAGACTGCTCTGTGTTTGTTGGAAAAGATACTGGATCCAAGAGACTCGGGTTCTGATCTTGTCTCTGCCACTGGATACATTTGAAGAATGATCAGATTTATTTTCAGTTTCTTTATCCATAAAATGGGTATAAGAATCACTTCCCTTACCTCCCTCACAGGGCCACCTGAGATCATTTACACAAAAGCATTTTTCAAGGTGTGAACAGCCTTGCACATGGAATACATTATTGTACTATAGTTGGATCATTATGGTCAACTCCTTGCTCCACCCACTCTGGCAGCCTGAGGACCTCGTAAAGAGCCGCATGGCTTTGAGCAAGATAATGGGCGTTTCCAGGTTAGAAAAGAGGTTTGGAGGCTTTTCAGACATCTGCAGACAGAGGGCCGTGGAGCACCAGTGTTACATCTTTTGACAAAGTGTTTGTATTTCCTCTTCCATCACCATCACACACCTACAAAGAGCAGTCTCTCTCTTCTTGAGATTTAAGAACATTCTGGTCAGAAGATGGCCAGAGTGGGGGCAGCTCCTTTCCAACAATTGGAGATAAACATGGTGAGGATGGGAGACATGTGCTGGTGGTTGGTGGTGCTGCCAATTGCTGATTTTTGCTTGTGAGAAGGAAGATTCGAGGTGCAGAGAAAGCGCAGCATCTGCGGTATAATAGGTGGTAAAGTTTAGCAATATCTGCCTCAAGAGTTCTATGACCTCAACTCAGCAAGCACAGCTATTTTAGCCAGAAACAAAGCTTCTCTTAGAGAATGTGTTTTGCAAAAGTAGAACTGGGCCTTGGAAGGAGCCCGAGGGGAATTCTAGTTTCTGAGTCTCAGGATGGAGGGACAAGAGCACAGCCTGGGGATTGGTGGATCTGGAATCCCAGCCCTAATACGCCTCCACAAAGCTAAGTGGCCTTGGCCAGATTCTTTCACTTCCCTGGGCCTCAGTTTCCCCATCTGTAAATGAGGGGCTTGGACTGAATCATCTTTACGATTCCCTCCATATTAAAGATCCTCTAACCTGGGAACTCTGTGTTGGGGAAACACGCTGTCTGCCCTGTGTCTCTATTTGACAGACTTGGGGAGTGTGCTGTGTTTTCTTACCCCTGTCATTGTATCCGGAGGCCATAGCTGGGAGAGTGTTTGTTCTGAGACACCAACACCCCAGCAGGAGAAAGTGCTCCTGACCTGCCTTTGCACCGGGAAACCTTGGTCCTTGATTCTAACACTGCCCTACTGGAGTTTGGGTAACAGAAAGACCGTGTGTGTGTGTGTGTGTGTGTGTGTGTGTGTGTGTATTTATATGTGTGAGTAGGAGGGGCCAGGTAATTGGAAATGTGTACTTATTTTCCTGAATTATACACTTTTCTCCTAGAAACAAGGGGGATTCAACAACAGTTTCAATGTATGAAGCTGAAACGCATTTGTAGCAGCATAGTTTCCTCTAACTGTGGGTTTTCCCTATCGTTTCAGCTCCAACGTGAGTTATGGTTAAGAGTTTCTAGGACTTAGCTTGGGAATATAATGAGCACTTTAATATGGCTACTCTGGAATAACGTTCTATGTTTCAAGCAATTTAGGAACTCTCACTACACAGCCATGTGTGAGATGGGGCAGCCTGCGTGTCTGTCAACTCTGCCAGGGCACCTAACTCAACCCTGGCCCAGAATCAGCATCAACCAACACGGATTCGATTAAAATGTAATAGAGGGTCCACGGATTGTGGCTTAGTAAGTCTCCCTATGTCTTTGAACAGTAGAGGGACCTTAAGAAGGGAGCTGCTTCTTTGTAGCCAGGGGCTTTGTGTTCCATGCTCTCCAGAATTACAGGAGCTGCTCAGGCATTTCCAAGCCCCTGTCCGGTGATTCTCCTGAGGAACTTGGTTCCAGGGCAGCCATTCCCTGAGAGGTGGCTGGAGTATCCTGCAGAGGCTTTCTTGTGTCTGCTTCAGGGATGCTACTCAGCAGGGCAGGCAGCTGGACTCCATGTCACCGTGTCTTAGAAAACTCAGTCCCTGCCACCTTTGCTTGATTCAGTTGTGTGATGGGGCCAGACCAGCGAATTCCTTTGGCCTCCTGTTCACACTTGAGTTGTGCTTTTCTTTAGAGTGTTCACTGAGCAGCCCTTGCCAGAGGTGCCTCCTTGCCCTTTTGCTCCTCACACGCCTGCCCACATGATGGGAGGAAACAAGTGGGAGACATGGGAGGAGGTACTGGCACGTCATCAGAAGCTCCAGGTCAAACTCTCTTTATTCTCTTCCCCAGGTGGTTGAAAAAAACACTTTTTTAAAATAAGGCCTATTGTACCAGGAAGACCTGGATGTCTCTGGCTAAGCCAACTCTGGAACATTAGAGAATGTATAAACATGTGCCAGAAACAGAAGTCAAGAGCATTTGATAACTCACCATATGAACACATGCCCACCTGCTTGGGGCCCTGAACCTATATGAGACTAATGCAGTCTACCAGGGTTGAGTTAGTGCAGGGCCTCTCAACCTCTGCACTGTCGATATTTCAGGCCAGATACTTCTTTCTTGTGGGGTGGGGTCGCTCTCTTGTGTACTGTAAGGTGCTTAGCAGTATCTCTGGTCTTGACCTGCTAGACGACAGTAGCCCCTTCTTCAGTTGTGACAATCAAAACTGTTTCCAGACATTGCCAAATGTCCCCTGGGGGCGAAATTGCCCCTGGTTGAGAATCTCCGAGTTACAGCAGTCCAGGCATTCCTTATGTGTCTCATCCTCCTGGACCTTCAGAGTTCATGCAACATAGATTTTGTTGCACATTACATGAAAAACTAGTTCCCCAGGATGTTCATAGTTCCTGCACAGAAAAAGTGCTCTGTGACTAAATTTGGAGAACTGTGTGTGTCATGGTCCAACATGTTGAGGAAATGCAGCCTGATATATAATAAATCTTTCCTTCATGGAGAGTCAAAATACATTAGGATATTGGAGGCTGTAGAATGTCTGACAGTAAGGAAACCTGTTCAACACTGCCTAACCCAGATTTAGCTTTTTCTTGGCCAAAAATGACTTCAGAGATTCCTCTCTTAAAAGCCAGGCACCCCAAACCATTTGAGCCAAGCTCTCTCAATCCCAAGTCCAAAATTTCCAAGGATAAAACCCATTGGCCCAGCATAGATCAACTGTTTCAGGATTTCCAGACTAATCAATGGTTTCAGGGTCATTTAATTGCCTGCTCCTGTTGCAATTAAGAGATTATATTGCTGGTGGGTGTGTGAGGCATAAGTGTTGTTCCCCGAAGAATGGATGTACTAACCAGACAAAACAGCAGATGCCTAGTTGACAGTACTTTAGTACTGATTTCCTTTCAAAGTTCTTTTTTCTTTCTTTATGCTTTTTTTCTAAATGCCTGAGCAGCTTCATCATCTTGATTCGTGTTCGAATTTCTTGGAAGCTGGTGGCAACTAACCTAAATTGCTGCAAAAGTTACAAGGACATGGAAACATTTTTTAAATTCTGGAATTAAAAGAGACAGCTTGTTTTGTCAATATTTCCACAGACTAGGCCACTGCAGGGGCCACTGCAGCTGGCCAGGGTGAAGTTGGCTGTGCATACAGGTCCAGAGTTTTCACTATGTTGTATTCCAGGTAGTTGCCCCTTTGCTACCGTTTATAGGTTTGCTACCATGAACTGGCAGGTGAAAAATAGTGTTTGAAGAGGCGAAGCAGCCCTGAGCAGACCAGGAGCACCATGATCAGCTTACTCAATTTCTATTCCGAGCAAGGAATGTCATTACTTTAAATACTGTGTTCTGGTTGCTAAGGAAACCAAATAAGTGGGTTGCTAACACAATCTTAGAACTTTCTATGAAGATTAAAGCACTTTGCTCTAGCTAAAGAGCAGATGGGAGAGTCATAGATGGAACCCATATTTCTCACTACGTGGGGGAGGGTTAGGCCGGGGAAAAGATGAAGAGTTTTTCATTTGTGAGAAGAAGATAAAATTTGTAGCTCTTGGCTATTTAACAAATAGTCGTTATTTGCTAAATCAATCAAGATAGGGGTTTAAATCTGGCTTCCAGTTCCATTTCCACTACTAATTTTTTTGTTGTCAATGTATTGAAGTCAGTGCAAAGTCTGGGAAGTCAGTTATGGGATAGAAAATAGTTGCGTTTTAGTTGGCCCATTCCTTTTGGTCATTCTTATAAAATATTTTAAGTACATAAAAAGCTCTACACAATTAAGGAAAAGTCGTGTTGATTAAAGCACAGCATAGACTAAAAAAATGCAAAGTGGTCAGTCTTGCTTTGTTACTTTCATAGCCTCTCTACTTTCTGCATACCTGCATACCGCGCACCTGCGCCACTCTGCTTTCTCCGGCCTCCAGTTCAAATTTTAGCAGGGGTTGGAGCAGTAAGAACTAAGGTGATCAGCTTAATTGCCATGACCCATTCTGGGGACAGGACCCTTCCAGGCCACCCTGAGGGTGCTGGCAGTCTTTGGCTATGGTAGCCTTAGGAAAGTGCCCAGCTCACATCCAACTCATGACCATCCTTGACCAAAAAATGGCCTCACCATTTCTCTAAAGAGCCAAGTTATGATTCACCCAGTACATCCCCTGATAGAAGAGGAAATCAAGAACCAGAGATTCCAGGGGCTTGCCCAGTATTAGAGAATAGAGAAACAAGAATTCAGGCCTTCCCAAACCCCAGTACTGTCAAAGCATCCAGGATTGCTTCTGGTGGTGCTCCTCCTATACATCTGCATGTCTTCTACCCCTGGGCAGAGCTTGGTATGTTTTTTAATGTGTAAAACCACAATTAATGTATCATCTCTAGAGATAAAAGAACTGGGGGTGGGAATCACATGAGTGTAAAATGTTGGACATCATCTCAATTTTAGAGGTTGGCAAACCATTTCTGTAAAGGGCCAGAGAATAAATATCTCAGGCTTTGCAGGCCGTATAAATCTCTCACCTCTGCATTGTAGCACTGAAGCAACCATGGACAATATGTAAATAATGTGTGGCTGTGTTCTAACAAAACTTTATTGACAAAAAGAGGCTGCTGGGCAGAGTTGGCCCACAGGCTATAAGGCAATAGTTTGCTGATCACCTTATCTAGAAGATTACATCATTTAATTGGTACACTTTATTAGGAAAAGAGAAAATTAAGAAAATGGTTTTATCTTTCTTGGTCATCATGGTGTTTTGAGTATTTGTAAAATAGGAACACAGTAATTTCTTACCTTTCTAATTACAGATGTTACAGGATTTGTTAGAAGTTCACCATTTTCCTTACAATATTAGCTTTAAGAAGGGGGAAGCAAGGAAAAGGAACAATGAGAGGGATGATGACCTCTAATATTTCTGTGATTGAGAAGCCAATATTTTAAAAGTTTTCCCTCTTTTTATCCAGAGCTAACAAACATTAACTGCTTTAATTTCAATTCATTACTCCATTCTCAAGCTGAGGGTTTACAAGGGAATGAAATTCTCTAACTCAGTTAAACAGAGAGAAGACTGAGAAGTGAAGGGTGAAAACAATTACCTGGAGAAATCTGCACAAGGAAGTAGGAACTGCCTTACTCACATCACTCATCTCCTGGTAGATGAGGATGCAACTGACACTGCCTCCCATCAGAGGCCTACCATGGGAATGCTGTGGCTATTATCTGCTCCCTCTGGGTAATTCAAAGCCATGGCTAGATGAAGCACTCATTCCTTCCACAGAAACCTATTACGCCAGCCTCCAAAACCATAGCTCACCAGATCACAATTCCATTCTTTGGTTGGTTCCTCAGCAATTACATGAAGAACATCATGCTCAGCCAGAAGCTCCAAATTTCACGCAGCTCATTATCTTATTTGCTCCGATCCTCTGCTTCCAACTGAAACCTTAGATACAGGTACAGCCAGTTTATAGTCGCACAATTATCCAACCCATTTCTGCAAGAGTAAGGGTCACCTTGCTTGCCACACGGTTGCCAAATAATTACTCAAAGTGTCAAAATGGAAGGAGTGGGAAGGGAGAAATACAGAGATTGAGACTGGGTCCAGAACTGAAACACCTCCCATTTCCCAAACCATATTTGGCTCTGCAACCACAAGGCTGCCACTGATGCCTAACACATAAGCCAAGTGTAATATTTCATGACAATAACATCAGAAGAACCCAAACTAAGCCAAAAGTACTGACTGAATTGCTAATCTAGAAATTTCACGTGACCTATTCAACATGTCTAAATGTTCTTTCTAAAATGAAATGACACACATAGGCACGGTTCCCACTTCTGAGCTTAGACTCAACTAAGCACCTTTAATGGCAATGCCCATAGTTCAGGTTACTTCTCCTTCGCCTTTTCCTGCTTTAAAAAAAGTATTAATATTACATGTAGCTTTTGACTGTTTTCAGGTGTGACGTACACCCTCTTCTGGTCAGTTAGGAGAAAAACTGATCACTATCGGGAAAAAATTAGGGAGTGGTACACGTACTGGTTAAAAAGGAAGTATCTGATAACAACTGATAAGGCATCCTCCTTTTCTTTGTGATCACCAAAAAATTCATTTATGAAAATTAGTATCATTACTATTTTCTGGCAGATTAATGTACTTTTTCAGATTCCCTACATTTCACTGTGACACAGTGACAAGGTCTGGGGCTACTTAGGGAAAGAGCGATGAGGTAAGGCCCAATAACTTCAGTCCCCAAGGCCATCTTCAGTCCTCCTGCTCCACATTCCTGAAGACACCTGAAGGTGAAGGAAGCATGTTTGCTTTGCACACCCTAGGCACTTTGCGCCAAGACATAACAAAGTACAGTGACTGGGGCATGGGCTTTCGCATGGGCTGGGTTAACATCTCCATGACTCTTCCATCATCTGAAAACTGAGAAATAGTAACCAGAATCTACTTCACAGGATTGTTGTAAGGATTAGATGAGTTAATACTGGGAAAAGACAGTGCCCAGCACAGGGGAACTAATATAAAAAGGTGAAGGAATCTACAGAAGCCTTCTCCTAACATCAGGATGGTTTCTGGCTAAATGCCTGGGCCCGTGCCACAGATCACACCGACCACCCCAGATGGAGATTTTTATTCTTAACTCCTTCGTGCCGATTTTAAAGCCTTTTCTGGCAACCCCATGTGACCACCAATCAATACTTGAGCTGGACTCTTTTTTCTGTCTTCCACATGTGGGGAAAGTCATGAACTCTTTAAGTATCTCTTCTGAAAGGACAGATTTCATTTCAATAATCATTTTATTAGTACAGAAGAATCCCCACTAGTATTTACATAGTGCAAAAAAGCTGTTATTACCCCCCAAATGTGATATAACAATTATCCTTCATAGAGCAAAAGATGAAAATCCCTTCATGTTATAACTCACACTAATTTTGCTAGTTTTTTATTAGAGCATTACAATTAAGACATTAAATTATAAACTTATGTGGTATATTTAGAAATTAAATTATAAAATAATACAAATACTTTCAAGGTGTGATGTGCCAACAAAGTTTAAATTTTTCTCATTAGGATTCAGATTTCAGATTAGGCAAACAGTTTGGTTGATTCTGTGATGTATGTAAAGGTTGGAAGGGATGAGGGAGGAGGAAGATGTCTGTAAATAAATTATTTCACAGAATTTTTTTAAATCAAAAAAAGATAAACATTTTTAAATGGGTTAATGTTCTAACCTGTTGGCCCAACATACAGAAAATACATGACAAGGGTGTTTTTTTAAGCAAACAGCAGCTTTACAAACAGTAATACTTCTTTATACATATATTAAAGTAACAATATGTTAAGATTGAACAGTTGTATGTTAAAGAGTTGAAAATGAATGTAGCATTCACTACTCATTTGCACATTTCAATTCCCACCCCTCCCTCCTCCCCCAGCTTATTTAGAAATCAGACAAGTACATATTTGGATATTAATTTCTCAGTATTTAAACTATGTGAATTCCTTTTGACTAATTCTTTTCGAAATACTGGAATCATATAAAATACCATCTCTGCAAAAACAACCTCCAGTCAAAGCCAGTAAAAACTTCTCAATGTATAACACACATTACTTTTCCATGTTTAGTCAAAAGAAATATATTACATCATTTACAAACATATTTAAACCAAAAATTAAGCTAATATGAACATTTGTCTTTTGAGAAGTAATCTTCACAGCAAACAAACCTACTGAAGCAGAAATCTAACTTTGGAAGTGTAATTCATATTTTAGTTAATATACTTATATACGGAAATAGAAATCTATTATTAATTATTGCCAGTAAAACCACCTCTACACATTAAGAAAAAGAATCACTATGTTTTTTTATTTCTTGTGATGATGAACCCTTACTCTTTCCACTGGATCTCTTTATAGGTCTTCAAAGAGCCAAGCACGCCCACTTCAAAAAATACATAAAAACTTTCCTGATTTTCACAACTCCTCCAAAGTCTGTAATTCAATATTCCAAAATTTAAAGGAAACAAGTTACAAAGACGTGATTAATATTTATTTAAGCATGCTCTCAAAATGGTAACATTGCCTTTACTAATTCTTGGGTTGTCCTCTCAAGGTGACCTGTCTCATAAAAAGGCGATGGTGCCTTGGATTTGCTGGCAGAAGAGGTACTGCATATGCGAGAGCATTTACCGAACATAGAAATAAACACTTCTGAAGTCCATAGCAAAATTAAAAGTTACCAGTGTTCTGAAGATTTCCTCAACTTCTCTTTTGATACAAATGTCAAAAATCTAAAACGACAATTCATGTTCAGAAGAGATATAAAATATAAGAAACCTGTGAAAAGCCATCATCTCAAGGTCAAGAGTTATCTGAATCACTGACATCGAGCAAAGGAAATTTACACCATAAAAAGTATGAAAGTTTTGAAATTCACTTTTAAGACTGTCAGTAGTTCAAAACCTCTATCATTTCTTTAAATCAATGAACACTTCCAAATGTGTAGAGACAGTAAGATCTGCCACGTATAAATCCATGAGTACTATTTCAGAGGCTTCATTCCTTACCTGCTGTGTTCCTTTAAGTATTGGATATTTAGTGCCTAGGAAGTCTATACTGGAGAACAGTTTAGACAGGACAGTATAATAATGTCCCCTTTTAGCACAATAATAAAGTTGATTGACTAACATTTTCTACACAGCAATGCTCCTAAACTTTCACAATTCACAAATACTAAATCACCAACCAAGAATCCAATCTCTCCAGTAATTAAATGCCAGCATTATAAAACATGAAAACTAGCACAGTAGTCCCAATGAGTTCAGTAAAGAATCTGCCCAATTCTTCTCTCCTGCCTCTGTGAGGCAAAGCCCTGCCCCAGATAATCAGGGCAGGGAAAATACCCCTTCCTTCTCAGTTGTGTGCCTGCTTATGGAAGCTTGTAAGTGGGAAACTGGCATACACACACACACACACGTGTGCATGGGGGGGGTGGGGGGGCAGTTGGGGGTGGTGGGGAGTTGGATGGAAGACACAAAAAATACAGTTTGTCATTCTTCCACCATTACATAAACTTGTAAAGTCACTAAAGTCCAGGTGGTGACTGACTAGCAAATAAAACATTTAGCTCATTTATTGTCTCCTAAGCAGGTATACAAACTCCTAGAGAAGGGCAGAGATAAATAATAGTGAATAGACAATTAATACCTACATATCTGTATACTCTAAATCATCTAATAGTTTCAGCACAATTAGAACAACTTTCTCTTATCTTCTAAAACTTCCTCATCTAAGCCTTGATTATCAGGATACATGTCACAAGTTGTGCAAAGTTCCTTTCCCTGACCTCCTGACAGTAACTACGGTCATTGCTATGTGGAAGGTGCTCAAGGCTAGGTGCAAAATAGGTATCTTTTAACAGGTGAAACGGTTTTGCACTCAGGACAAGTTTGGATACTCAATCAAATCCATATCTCAAATCAAGAGTCCTGAACCAGAAGCATGCAAGAGAACACACCAGTATAAGACTTTGTTTCTGAAGAGTTTACATGTAAGTGCAGCAGTCATACAATCGGTTACAGTTATTCACCTGTCAAAATGTGCCTAACTTTTGTAAATAAGTCTATGTACAAGAGCATTCCTGAGGTAAGTAAGAAGCAAATATGAGAGAACCTGGAGGTCCTATCACGGGTGACTGTTCACTATTATAGACAGCATCTATCACTTTCCACAAATGAGGCTAGCTAGCTATAATCTAAGATGGTGGCTCCACTGCTAGCCGAAGTTTTGAAGACTCTGTTTTAGCCCATCCCAACATTAATTAATTACAATAATCAGTGACTTCTGACTAAACATTTGTGGACCACATAAAAGTTGCATCGATTTTTTAAACATACAACACTGGTGGACTTAGTTACCCTCAGCCTTTTATTTAGTTTTCTGACTCCACCCCCAGTTCTTTTTTAAAGAAGCCCAAACAACTTTTTGGTCAAATTAGAGTAGAGGAGGTGGAATCCTGAGGCAAACACTGATAACTGCTTCTATCCTGAGAACCTTGTTCTTTAATTTTCAAAATAACTTTAAGTAAGCATTTGAAATTTATTTTCTTTAAGATCTGGTCTTCTTTTTATCATTATTTTTGATTACAAAATAAGCTGAAACAGATCTGAATTTTCCACACAGTTCTTAGAAAGAAAGACACCTGGATGCTAATCAAAAGCTAAGCTACAGATCATAACAAAACAAGTAAAAGCTACAAAAATATTTGTTGGGAATTAAATACGTATATTAAATACTGGACAGTGCAAAATGTTGAGATGAAGCATAAATGGTAATGGCTGCAACCCTTCCACAGCTGGAGATAGAGAGCCGACATTTCCTGAGTTATGTAGTTTGGGTTGTGTAATTAGAATCAGAGTGCTCTTTGTTGAGCGAGCTGCAGTTGCTGGACTTCTGCTGCCCAGGACTGGCCTGCTGGTCAGCAGTCCATGCCTCACTGTCCATCCCTGGCTCCAGCACCTCGGGCGTCTCTGCTTCCTCTTCTCCACTTTGCTCTACATTGTCTTCCTCAGAACCATTAAGGGTTTTTCCAAGCTGAAGGGTTTCCATAGTTCTCTGGGTCTCTGAGACCCAAGACTCAATTCGACTATTGAGCTGCACTTCTACAGATATGGGTTCATGAGTGTAATCTTCCTCCTCCTCCTCATCTTCATCATCTTCTTCTTCAAGCATGCCAGGTACAAGAGTGCTGGTGGTGCTGGTGATGGAGGAATTCAAAAGGTCTCGGCAACTGCCATCCAAAGAGCCAGTCTCTGTACTCTGCTGTGAGGCCCATTCCAGGTCATCTGGCTTCACTTCCTCTTTATCACTTGCTGTGGATTTCCCAGCACTTGTAGCTGAGGTAGTACTGCCTGTAGCCACTAATGATGGCTGCTTACCAATAGGGGGTGTGTCAAATGGAAGTTTACTGGGTTTTTCAGAAGTGCTGTGCTTACAGGATACCTCTTTCTCATTTTCTGATGTTTCCAGTCCATCTGACGTTTCCACCATGTTTCTCCAATTTGTTTCTACAAATATCAAGCAGATTTTTTAAAACGTTCTGGAACATTGTTTCAAAATCATGCAACTCTTTAAAAACCCCCAAATAAGAAAGAACAACAAAATATATAAATTTGTTGGCTTAGAAACTGGAAAAACTACAAATTTAGTTTATTTAGTACTAGTTTGAGAGAGAGAGAGAGAGAGAGAAAGTGTGTGTGCGCACGCGTGTGTGTGTGTGTGTGTGTGTGTGTGTATTTCAGATGGAGTCTTGCTCTTTTAGGCTGGAATGCAGCAGCATGATTTTGGCTCACTGCAGCCTTGACCTCCTGGGCTCAAGCTATCCTCCTATCCTGAGCTCCCCAAATGCTGGGATTACAGGTGAGCCACTGTGCCCAACCTAATTTAAATGTTATAAAGGGAAAATAATTCCCAAAAATGTATATTCAAAATAAAGAAACAGGGAGGTAAAAATAAGTATATTAATGCTTCAGAATGCAAGAGATCTTATACCAATAGGAGCTCACTGGCACTCATAAATAAAATCCATACATTCATGAAAATCAATGAACTGCCTAACTTTTTTGTGGCCTAGAGGTGTACTGGGCTCAAGGACCCACAACCCAAGAGATAGAAGAGCCAAGATGTCCAGCAACAATAGTTCTGATTTCATGTGTTTGTACCATGCTCACTCAGCAAGTTATTTAAATTATCTTTTGGCCTGTAATGGGACATGTGTTTCCAATTATAAGCAAAGAATCCATCTATGCATTTCTAACATCTGTGAAAGATTGTTTTATAACATATATATATAGCTTGGCTTACAAAGTGATTTTGGAAGACAAGAAAAGTATTATATACTAGAGTGGTGACAAACTAAATTATTTCTCATGATAGGAAATCAGTTGAAGGCAAAAAACATACCAATAATCCTTCTATCATATTGACATTACAGCTACTATTTGCAGTTTATAGGTGTCAGTTGTAGCAAACCTATTCACACTAATATGTTCACTATGGTTACCATCTATGGACGATATATTGATACAGAGCGTATTTTGGGCACTTCAAGTCAGGATACATTGTCTGGGAAAAAATTTCTTTCCTGAAGCTTCTTTAGCATAGAATGAGTCCTTTCCACTCTAATTTCTACCTCATGAAAAAACAAAGAAAGAAAGAAACAAACAACACCTCCTTCTATATTCTCATTCTCAGCTAATGACATTATCATTTACACGATCTCAAAGCAGAAGAAACCTTATAGTAACCCTTGGTTCTACTTTTCTCTCCTATTAATATTATATCCCTTTAGTCCACTGAATTCACCACTATACCATGACACTGGTAGCTCAAAAACTACTAAATCTGTTTACTACTGCCTTAGCTCAGGCCTTCTTTTTCTTGCTGTTCATTTGTAGTATCTTCCTAACCAGTTTTGTGAATTGATTATATCATTGTCTAACTGGCTTTTTATCACCCTAGGATAGAATCCAAAATCCTTGGCGTGGCACAGCAAAGGCCTCCATGATCTGGCCCTTATCTATCACTCTGGTCCTATTTCATTCTGACCCTGAACCATGGGCCACACGCTCCCTGCTCAGTGTCATTTAAATTCTCACTGTTCCCTAAAGTTGGAACATAAGCTATACTCTTTCTGTAGATGTGTTTTCCTCCTTTCCCCTTCAGACTCCCATTCATCTTAAACTACTCTTAAATGTTAGTTCCTTCATGAAGTTTTTCCTGACTCCTGAGACAGGCAATCGCTAACCTGAACTCCCACAGCACTTTTTACATATACAGTCAAAAGCTCTCGTTTTGTGTTTGCTGTTTCACCTTCCTCATCCCTCCTCACTTCCACTCCAGCTCATCTCTGTGTCCCTATGACTGGCATATAGTAAGTGCTAGAAAAAAAACAAAAACAAACAAACAAAAAAAAACCAAACAAACAAAAAGTCTAGTAAGTGAAAATGTTCCTACATATATTTAATTACATATAAAAAAAAACTCCGAAAGGCATAAAATGTCTTAAAATTTTAGATGCACATTAACATTTCCTTTCAACAGTTTTTTTTCTAAAGAGAAATCCAAGACCCCGAGATTAACTGATAACACCTAAAACCTTTAGGCAGAATATAGAAAAACCAAGGCTTCAATCTTTGAACACTTTGAATCTGGTGCTTTTTGAAAACATCACCTCCATCTCTGAGACCTTCTTTTTATACTACCTGTGTTTATTTGTGCCCGTATGAATATTATTTGTTACTCTGTCATCTTTCCAAACCCACAGCTTTATAGGTTTCTCTTATGGCTTGCCTTTGAGATGTGGCATTTCACTATATAGGGAGCATCGCGCTCATTTACAATGTTAGCACTTTCCCTTTATCTTCTTAATTTTCAACTAGTATCACTCCTGCAAAAGAAACATGTCTGCCTCTAAACCAGTATCACCTGCCCCTGGCCAATAGTTTCCTAAGGGCCCACAACAACTTGTAAATTGCCTCTGCTCTGAAGCTTTATTGAAAGCATTCCAAACATCTAACTACAATCACAGACAGGGAGGCCAGGAAGGGGAGTATGGGAAGAAAATGAGGACTCACTCTTTTTACATGTTAAATTTTAGGTGGCAACAAGCTATTTGATAACCTCCCAGAGAAAAGAAAAAAAGAATGAACAAAGAGTCAAATGAAAGAAGGTGGCTATACTATTTAAATTTTAAGAAAGGAAGAACAAAGAAAGTTACATAGGGAAAACAAATCATAAACTAAACCAAGAAAGAGAATTAAAGAGCTCAAAGTATTATAGACTATAAGGCAAAGAAACGACTGAGATGTAGACTTCAATAAACAAATGTTAAACATTAAGTACTATTTTTTAGTCTGTATCTCTTTTTGATTACAATCAGACTTAAGGCAAATATCATGTCTAGGTTTTACAAGCTTAGAGTGAAAAACATTCAGGTCTGTAGTTTACTTAGTAAATACAACATTAAAATTTTTTTTTAAATTTTTTTCTTTTTAAGATTAGTGCAGTAGTGAGAAGCGGGGAAAGAGCAGAACAAAGGAGATCAATCTATAACTGACTGTGAACAAATTAGATAACTCACTACCTTCAGACCAGCCCTTAGGAAATATAAAATTTTAGTAACTGAGCATAAAGTATTGGAATAAAACTTCCTAGTGTTTACTTAGTGACAGGTCACAAGTACGGTGTGTTTTGCTTTTTAAAGCCCCCGAGGCTTTTTTAAAAATTTGGAACTGTGATTAAATTCCAGTGTCTCATAAGAAGTCTCAGTCCCAAATATTCTCCTGATTTTTAATGAACATGTTTAATGCAATGTTTTAAACCAAATTTCGAGCAACATTTGACTAATCAAGAATAAAGATAGAAACAAAAGGCAGAATAGAAATCATCTCATAGTTTAGGTTATTTAAAATAGTATTCAACAACTTACCATATTCCTTTTCATTTACTTCAGAGATGGGTTCAGAAATGACACTGCAGAAAGAAATGGCACTTGCTGCAGAGGGGTTCCGAGAATGTCCCATGTGGTGTGGCACCTTCTTCACATTCTTCAAGGCTTCCTCAGCCTGCTCCTGTTCCATTGCTGCAACCATATCTTTATATGCTTTCCTGGCTTCCTCAGTGAGTTCTACTAACTTATTAAACAGGCTCTGAAAAGAAAGAGTATTTTGATTAATCCATTTTTTGTTATACTTTTTATTCCTATTATGGATAATAAATATCTCTACTGTTTGTTTCAGGGTCAGACACACTTTCAATGGGGATAAAATCCAAATGGTATGCAAACCACAGAACCTTATGAAATTACTCTAGAACTTACATTTACTGTTTAATTCTCACAAGTCTGAGGAAATTTCTTGATTCCAACACTAGCCACTAAATGTGATATATTAAAAGTTCTTACAACATTCAACAAGTGCACTCTTCCTTTAGTGTCTGCCACTACAGAGGGTACAAAGATGACTGAACATCAACTCTACTCTCAAGGAACCTTCTATGTGGCTGGAAAAAGATGGTAAGAGACACCTATAATCCAAGGCATAATACCTTAAATGCCTTGAGAGGTGTAAAGTGTTACGGCTTTTAGATGAGACATCAACTCTAAACTGCTGGGCATCACTGAGGAAGTCATGAAGGGAAGATGACATCAGCATTGGCCTGGAAAACGGTACAATTTTGAGGGGTGAAATTAGGGCCTTCAAAGCCAAATATGCAAAATCATTAATAAAGCTACAGACATAAGAAAAGTATAAGGCTTGTTAGGGGAGCAGTAAAGAATCTTATCTGGGTTACAATATAAGGGAATGAGTGTATTCTGAGTGATGTTCAGGAATGTAGAAGGAGATGGCAATCTCTATAGGAATTAAATTTTCCTGTATTGTTTATTTTTTGGAAGAACTAGATGACAAAAGTAAGCTGGTGATAATATGGATAGCTAGGACCTTGAAGATGATGAAAAGATAACACAAGATAGAAAAGCATGACTACTGGGCCAAATGCAAATTAGAATATAGAGCCTGGAAGTAGAATACGGAGCTAAAAAAAACCGGAAGTTCTTTCATTGCTGAAACAAAAATAGGAACAAAATAAATAATTTCCGTGAAGTGGTAGGTATACTGAGCATACTCACATTTAATGAGATGGCAAAATTCGGCTGGGCATAGTGGCTCACGCCTGTAATCCCAGCACTTTGGAAGGCCGAAGTGGGTGGATCACCTGAAGATAGGAGTTCGAGACCAGCCCTGACCAACAAAGAGAAACCCTATCTCTACTAAAACTACAAAATTAGCCAGGCATGGTGGTGCATGCCTGTAATCCCAGCTACTCGGGAGGCTGAGGCAGGAGAATCACTTGAACCCAGGAGGCAGAGGTTGCGGTGAGCCGAGATCATGCCATTGCACTCCAGCCTGGGCAACAAGAGTGAAACTCCACCTCAAAAAAAATTAATAATAATAAGATGGCAAAATTCATATAGCATTAAAGTTGTACTTCAATAACTATGATACCTAATAATGTCCAAAGATTTAAGTTTCCACAGCCACCAGAAGGCCAATCTATATGACTTTTAGTTATGCCATAATTCTACAGCATCCCACTCCTGTTAAATGACCAATTTAGTATCACAATGCAACATACAACATTAAGTAAAGAATTTCAAAGAATTAAACATAACCTGGACATTTTTGAGAATCTGTTTAATTTTATAGTAAGTATAAACCTTCAGATGAAAGCATGGCAAAAAGTGCTACATTGCTGTAGAACAATACGTCTCTGAAAATTCATCTCAAGAAGGAAAAATATAAGTAGCTTCCTTTATCCAGCTGCACTTTAAACCGTTTAAAATAGCAGGTATAATATAGGATGCTGCTAATTGTATTAATTTTGAAGAGTGGTGGGTGTTACCTACTGGTAGTGTAAAAAAATATATTCAGGATTTATTATTTTTAAAAAGGAAGACAGATTCTGTTAAAAAAAAATGACAGCCCCTATGTGGTTACATGTAACAGGCTTGACAAATATTTGCAGTGTTTAATAAACCATGCATTGAAGTGAAAACAGTAAAAAGAAAATATGCAAATAGATATGTGAGTTTAACATTGGTTTTACAATATAAAAAAAGAAATAAATTGTTAGGAATAAAAGAATATAAGGAAAGAGAAGAAAAACTGAAGAGAGATGCTAAGATCAAGGAATAAAAGCCTTGAATGTGAGGGTAAAGAATGGAAGCTTAATTCAAAGATTAGTTGTATAAGATGGTAAAAGTAACAGGTGCACTACCATTCACTGTGAATAGACATACTTGATAATATACCAAGCTGGTCTGGAACTCCTGGGGTCAAGCGCTCCTCCCACCTCAGCCTCCCAAGTGACTGGGCTAACAGGCAAGAAATTCTCACATATAGTCTAGCATAGTGGGCAGATATACATCTATCTCACAATTTCATTCAACAAACATTTATTGCCTGCTTATACTCAAGTAATGTGAAAGGTGTCAGGAATATAAAGACAAAGGAAGGGGGCTGTCACCAAGGAATTCACAGTTAAAGGGAAAGAAACATACACAACCTACAGCAAGGCAGTGTGTTATGCTAAACGTGACAAAAGCATGGGCTATTGTGGGAGCACAAATATTATTTATATGCTCATAGAGCAGGTGGGTAGAGAATTTCATGGGTGGTGGGAAAGAAACAGAATGGACAGGGGAATGTAGGATATGCAAACATGGTGACTGGATAGACACACAAAAATAGTGTGGTTGGCAAAAACAGTCTGTCAATGATATCACAAAGTACTTTAGAATCACCTTCGTAAAAAAACAGTCTTAAACACTACAGTTGATGAGCATTATGCTAAATTAATAACCATTATATTATCAGCTCCTATAGATAAAGATCAATATTAGCAGATTGCCAGAGAGATGATAGTTGATAGTATCATGGGTACAACTATTGTGACAATTGGTTTAGAAATTCCATTTTCTAAAGGAAAATCCCTTCCAATTAAAGGATTCTTTTGTCTCCTGATTCCTAGTAGCACAAAATATACCCATCTAGAGACTGAAGAAATTACATTACATAATATCAGATATCTTTAACCGGCAGTAAAATAAATTACCAAGTACTATGCAGTTGAGCCCGGAAGAAAAAAACCACTTTGGCAGAAATAGGAACTAAAACCTTTTCAAAATGCTTTAGGATTCATCTACATAAATCTTTTCCACCACTAAAAAAGGAAATGTAATACTCAAAAAATTTCCACTCATTCTTTGAGGGTTGTCAACTCACTCCTTCAAATGCTTAAACATAACACTGGCATATGTCAATTGAAAAATGTGCTATCTGGGGGATGTGCTGGAGAGCAAGAGTGTGTGTCTTCTAAATTCTTACCTCAGCACCAAAGTAGTTGAAGATTCCCACTACGCTAACAGGAACCAGCTTGTTCACACAGCGTCCTAGTGCTTTCCTTCCAAGGGCAAACACAAAAGGAATTTCTTGTTCCCGAGCCATGGCTATAACATTATAGAGGGCCTCATCTAGACCACCTGAGAAAATCAACACACACACAGGCTTTTAGTTGTTGCCTACATGAAGCTAATTGCACACCTGACAGCTAAAGCATAAAACATTGCAGCAAAGAATTCTATGAACGCTTGTAGCACTTACGCTGTTACACACATTATCCTATTTGATTTTATACTACATATGGAAGTATATATGTATTTTCTTTCTCCCCTATTAAATTCCAAATTCCCTTAAATCCAGTGTTTTTCTTTCTCCATAGGGATTAGCATAGCAGCAATCAAACTGCAATTCAGCAAATATTTATTATAATGAAATTAATTAAAATTGTTAATGGCTGACTCGCAAATCTTTCAGTTCAAGAAAAGACCTCTCACAATGCAATGAGATCGATTATACATTACTGGTCTCACTGATACTCCTCGCCATGCATATGCCTACTACTTCTACCTGCTTTGTCTACTATGGTCACCTAAAGTTGCCCATCAAAAAGGACAAATAAGGATGCATGATGTAGTTCAAAGTACTTGTGTGCTGGTTTGCATAAGTGCCTCTAAATGAAACTGCTGCTGAGAGACAAATCACCACCATAAAATTTTAAAAGCAGAATATATTTGCAGAAGAAATGCATTCTGGCTAGACCTCCATCTGATCACAACAGAAGGGACAGTTGGTGGGCCAAACTGATATCTTCCACTGGTGTTCATACATGAGGATTTTATTTACAATCCAGTCTCAATTCTACTACTTAATTTCAGGTATTGAAAGACTGCATTTTCTTTTCTCATGCTCCAATAGTCTGCTTTATACCTAAACTCTGATGAGAAAGACATATGGCTTCCACTTTATATTCACTGAATATCCTACAGCTATACTATCAAAACACTTCAAAAGCAAAAAGCGCATACCTTTTGACTGGATTTTTTCACAGTTTGGAGAAATTATAACACACTTGATCTTGTTTAACTTCATATGTTTGGTAACTTCTCTTAGACCCATAACGAGTCGTCTCCTTGCTTTTGCTCTCACAGGATCTTTTTGGTAGATGCGTTCCTGGAAACTGACAAGCTCTTGGAGAAGAAGAGTCACACATTCATCAATCTCTTTACAAAGAACCTGATTACAATACCTGTAAAGAAAACCAAAATGGGTAACTCCATCCTAATTTTTCCCCTATAGTTATAAAACTACATTAAGGAAATATCTCTAGGAGAAAATATATCTGGCAAGAAGTTTTCATGAAAAGTCTTTTAAAGAAGTGTTTAAAACTTCTTAAATTCTTCAGTCAATTACAAAAACAGAAGGGTGATACAGATATTCCTTGTTTCTGCATTTCAAATAGGCAGATTTGATTCCAAAATTTTTTTTAAGTATTCAATAAATGCTTGCTTTTATTATGACACTGGTTTTATTCATCACTTTATCCCCATCACCTAGAGAAAGGCACATACTAAGCACTCAAAAATATCTGATAAATCAACAAATATATTTGTTGTCTTCCACGTTGTATTCTTTTTTTTTTTTTTTAATTATCCTTTTAAGTTCTGGGATACACGTGCAGAATATGCAGGTTTGTTACATAGGTATACACGTGTCATGGTGGTTGGCTGCATCCATCAACCTGTCATCTACATTAGGTATTTCTCCTAATGCTATCCCTCTCCACCCCCCACCCCGACAGGCTCCGGTGTGTGATGTTCCCCTCCCCGTGTCCATGTGTTCTAATTGTTCAACTCCCACTTACGAGTGAAAACATGCAGTGTTTGGTTTTCTGTTCCTGTGTTTGCTGAGAATCATGGTTTCCAGCTTCATCCATGTCCCTGCAAAGAACATGAACTCATCCTTTTTTATGGCTGTATAGTATTCCATGGTGTGTATGTGTCACATTTTCTTTATCCAGTCTATCACTGATGGGCATTTGGGTTGGTTCCAAGTCTTTGCTATTGTGAATAGTGCTGCAATAAACATACGTGTGCATGTGTCTTTATAGTAGAGTGATTTAGAATCCTTTGGGTATAGACCCAGTAATGCGATTGCTGGGTCAAATGGTATTTCTGATTCTAGATCCTTGAGGAATCGACAGTCTTCCACAATGGTTGAACTAATTTACACTCATACCAACTGTGTAAAAGCATTCCTATTTCTCTGCATCCTCTCTAGTGTCTGTTGTTTCCTGACTTTTTAATGACTGCCATTCTAACTGGCATGAGATGGTATCTCATGGTGGTTTTGACTTACATTTCTCTAATGACCAGTGATGATGAGTTTTCATGTTTCTTGGCCGCATAAATGTCTTGTTTTGAGAAGTGTCTGTTCATATCCTTTGCCCACTTTTTGATGGGGTTGTTTTTTCTTGTAAATTTGTTTAAGTTCTTTGTAGATTCTAATATTAGCCCTTTGTCAGATGGATAGATTGCAAAAATTTTCTCCCATTCTGTAGGCTGCCTGTTCACTCTGATGATAGTTTCTTTTGCTGTGCAGAAGCTCTTCAGTTTAACTAGATCCCATTTGTCAATTTTGGCTTTTGTTGCCATTACTTTTGGTGTTTTAGTCATGCAGTCTTTGCCCATGCCTATGTCCTGAATGCTACTGCCTAGGTTTTCTTCCAGGTTTTTTATGGTTTTAGGTTTTATGTTTAAGCCATTACTCCATTTTGAGTTAACTTTTGTATAAGGTGTAAGAAAGGGGTCCCGTTTTAGTTTTCTGCATATGGCTAGCCAGTTTTCCCAACACCATTTATTAAATAGGGAATCCTTTCCCCATTGCTTGTTTTTGTCATGTTTGTCAAAGATCAGATGGTGGTAGATGTCTGGAGTTATTTCTAAGGCCTCTGTTCTGTTCCATTGGTCTATGTATCTGTTTTGGTACCAGTACCATGCTGCTTTGGTTACTGTAGCCTTGTAGTAAAGTTTGAAGTCAGGTAGTGTGATGCCTCCAGCTTTGTTCTTTTTGTTTAGGATTGTCTTGGCGATATAGGCTCTTTTTTGGTTCCATATGAAGTTTAAAGTAGTTTTTTCTAATTCTGTGAAGAAAGTCTATGGTAGCTTGATGGGGGTAGCACTGAATCTATAAATTACTTTGGGCAGTATGGCCATTTTCACAATACTGATTCTTCCTATCCATGAGTATGGAATGTTTTTCCATTTGTTTGTGTCCTCTCATTTCCTTGAGCAGTGGTTTGTAGTTCTCCTTGAAGAGGTCCTTCACATCCCTTGTTAAGTTGGATTCCTAGGTATTTTATTCTCTTAGTAGCAATTGTGAATGGGAGTTCACTCATGATTTGGCTCTCTGTTTGTCTATTATTGGTGTATAGGAATGCCTGTGATTTTTGCACATTGATTTTGTATCCTGAGACTTTGCTGAAGTCGCTTATCAGCTTAAGGAGATTTGGGGCTGAGACGATGGGGTTTTCTAAATATACAATCATGTCATCTGCAAACAGGGACAATTTGACTTCCTCTCTTCCTATTTGAATACGCTTTATTTCTTTCTCTTGCCTGATTGCCCTGGCCAGAACTTCCAACACTATGCTGAATAGGAGTGGTGAGAGAGAGGGCATCCTTGTCTTGTGTTGGTTTTCAAAGGGAATGCTTCCAGCTTTTGCCCATTCAGTATGATATTGGCTGTGGGTTTGTCACAAATAGCTCTTATTATTTTGAGATACATTCCATCAATACCTAGTTTTTTGGGAGTTTTTAGCATGAAGGGCTGTTGAATTTTATCGAGGGGCTTTTCTGCATCTATTGAGATAATCATGTGAGTTTTATCATTGGATCTGTTTATGTGATGGATCATGTTTATTGATTTGCATATGGTGGACCAGCCTTGCATCGAAGGGATGAAGCCGACTTGATCGTGGTGGATAAGCTTTTTGATGTGCTGCTGGATTTGTTTTGCCAGTATTTTATTGAGGATTTTTGCATCGATGTTCATCAGGGATATTGGCCTGAAATTTTCTTTTTTTGTTGTGTGTCTGCCAGGTCTTGGTATCAGGATGAAGCAGGCCTCATAAAATGAGTTAGGGAGGAGTCCCTCTTTTTCTATTGTTTGGAATAGTTTCAGAAGGAATGGTACCAGCTCCTCTTTGTAACTCTGGTAGAATTCAGCTGTGAATCTATCCGGTTCTGGGTTTTTGGCTGGTAGGCTATTAATTACTGCCTCAATTTCAGAACTTGTTATTGCTCTATTCAGGGATTCGACTTCTTCCTGGTTTAGTCTTGGGAGGGTGTATGTGTCCAGGAAATTATCCATTTCTTCTAGATTTTCTAGTTTATTTGCATAGAGGTGTTTATAGTATTCTCTGATGGTAGTTTGTATTTCTATGGGATCAGTGGTGATATCCCCTTTATCATTTTTTATTGTGTCTATTTGATTCTTCTCTCTTTTCTATTATTCTGGCTAGTGGTCTATTTTGTTAATCTTTTCAAAAAACCAGCTCCTAGATTCATTGATTCTTTGAAGGGTTTTTTTGTGTCTCTGTCTCCTTTAGTTCTGCTCTGATCTCAGTTATTTCTTGTCTTCTGCTAGTTTTTCAATTTGTTTGTTCTTGCTTCTCTAGTTCTTTTAATTGTGACGCTAGGGTGTTGATCTGAGATCTTTCCCACTTTCTCCTGTGGGGATTTAGTGCTATAAATTTTCCTCTAAACACTGCTTTAGCTGTGTCCCAGAGATTCTAGTACATTGTGTCTTTGTTCTCATTGGTTTCAAAGAACTTATTTATCTCTGCCTTAATTTCGTTATTTACCCAGTAGTCATTCAGGAACATGTTGTTCAGTTTCCATGTAGTTGTGCAGTTTTGAGTGAGTTTCTTAATCCTGAGTTCTAATTTGACTGCACTTGTTTTGAGAGACTGTTTTTTATGATTTCCATTCTTTTGCATTTGCTGAGGAGGGTTTTACATTCCAATTATGTGGTCAATTTTAGAATAAGTGCAATGTGGTGCTGAGAAGAATGTATAATTTGTGATTTGGGGTGGAGAGTTACGTAGACGTTTAATAGGTCCGCTTGGTCCAGAGCTGAGTTCAAGTCTTAAATATCCTTATTAATTTTCTGTCTTGTTGATCTAATATTGACAGTGGGGTATTAAAGTCTCCCACTATTGGCTGGGTGCAGTGGCTCACGCCTGTAATCCCAGCACTTTGGGAGACCAAGGTGGGTGGATCACCTGAGGTCAGAACATTAAGACCAGCCTGTCCAACATGGCGAAACCCTGTCTCTACTAAAAATACAAAAATTAGCCAGGCGTGGTGGCATGGGCCTGTAGTCCCAGCTATTCAGGAGGCTGAGGCAGGAGAATCGCTTGAACTTGGGAGGTAGAGGTTGCAATGAGCCGAGATAGCGCCACTGCACTCTAGCCTGGGTGACAGAGCAAGACTCCATCTCAAAAAAAAAGTCTCCCACTATTGTTGTGTGGGAGTCTAAGTCTCTTTGTAGGTCTCTAAGGACTTGCTTTATGAATCTGGGTGCTCTTGTATTGGGTGCATATATATTTGGGATAGTTAGCTCATCTTGATGCACTGATCCCTTTACCATTATGTAATGTCCTTCTTTGTCTCTTTTGCTCTTATTGGTTTAAAGTCTGTTTTATCAGAGAGGAGGATTGCAACCCCTGCTTTTTTTTTTGCCTTCCATTTGCTTGGTAAATATTCCTCCATCCTTTTATTTTGAGCCTATGTGTGTCTTTGCATGTGAGATGGGGCTCCTGAATACAGGACACCAATGGCTCTTGACTCTTTATCCAATTTGACAGTCCGTGTCTTTTAATTGGGGCATTTAGCCCATTTACATTTACAGTTAATATTGTTATGTGTGAATCTGATCCTGTCATTATGATGCTAGCTGGTTATTTTGCCCCTTAGTTGATGCAGTTTCTTCATAGTGTCAATGGTCTACAATTTGGTATGTTTTTACAGTGGCTGGTACTGGTTTTTCCTTTCCATATTTAGTGCTTCCTTCAGGAGCTCTTGTAAGGGAGGCCTGGTGGTGACAAAATCTCTCAGCATTTACTTGTCTGTATAGGATTTTATTTCTCCTTTGTTTATGAAGCTCAGTTTGGCTGAATTTGAAATTCTGGGTTGAAAATTCTTTTCTTTTAAGAATGTTGAATATTGGTCCCACTCTGGCTTGTAGGGTTTCTGCAGAGAGATCTGCTGTTAGTCTGCTGGGTTTCCCTTTGTGGGTAACCCGACCTTTCTCTCTGGCTGCCCTTAACATTTTTTCCTTCATTTCAACCTTGGTGAATCTGATGCTTTGTGTCTTGGGTTTATTATTCTCGAGGAGTATCTTTGTGGTGTTCTCTGTATTTCCTGAATTTGAATGTTGGCCTGTCATGCTAGGTTGGGGAAGTTCTGGATAATATCCTGAAGAGTGTTTTCCAACTTGGTTCCATTCTCCTCGTCACTTTCAGGTACACCAATCTAACGTAGGTTTGGCCTTTTCATATATTTCATATTTCTTGGAGGCTTTGTTCGTTCCTTTTCATTCTTTTTTCTCTAATCTTGTCTTTACAATTTATTTCATTAATTTCATCTTCAATCACTGATATCCTTTCTTCCGCTCGATTGATTCAGCTATTGATACTTATGTATGCTTCACGAAGTTCTCGTGCTGTTTTTCAGCTCCATCAGGCAATTTATTATGTTCTCTAAACTAGTTATTCTAGTTAGCAATTCCTCTAACCTTTTTTCAAGGTTCTTAGCTTCCTTGCATTGAAGTAGAACATACTCCTTTAGCTCGGAGGAGTTTGTTATTACCCACCTTCTGAAGCCTACTTCTGTCAATTTGTCAAACTCATTCTTCGTCCAGTTTTGTTCCCTTGCTGGCGAGGAGTTGTGATCCTTTGGAGGAGAAGAGGTGTTCTGGTTTTTGGAATTTTCAGCCTTTTTGCGCTGGTTTCTCCTCATCTTTGTGGATTTATCTACCTTTGGTCTTTGATGTTGGTGACCTTCAGTGGGGTTTTTGTGTGGACATCCTTTTTGTTGATGTTGATGCTATTCCTTTCTGTTTGTTAGTTTTCCTTCTAACAGTCAGGCCCCTCTGCTGCAGGTCTGCTGGAGTTTGCTGGAGTTCCACTCCAGACCCTTTTTGCCTGGGTATCACCAGCAGAGGCTACAGAACAGCAAAGATTGCTGCCAGTTCCTTCCTCTGGAAGCTTCGTCCCAGAAGGGCACCCACCAGATGCCAGCCGGAGCTCTCCTGTTATGAGGTTTCTGTCAACCCCTGCTGGGAGGTGTTTCCCATTCAGAGGCTCGGGGGTCAGGGACCCACTTGAGGAGGCAGTCTGTCCCTTAGCAGAGCTCAAGTGCTGTGCTGGGAGATCCGCTGCTCCTTTCAGAGCCAGCAGACAGGAACACTTAAGTCTGCTGAAGCTGCGTCCACAGCTGCCCCTTCCCCCAGGTGCTCTGATCCAGGCAGATGGGAGTTTTATCTGTAAGCCCGTGACTGGGGCTGCTGCCTTTCTTTCAGAGATGCCATGCCCAGAGAGGAGGGATCTAGAGAGGCAGTCTGGCTACAGCGGCTTTGCCAAGCTTGATTCGGATAGATTTTATGTAAAGGATAAGTTAACCTAAGGACTATCAGAATTACTAATTATTAAATTCCTAAGGATATAAACCAAATGACAGCTGCTATTAGATAAAAACAAATGATTTTGGTAAAGAGTTACTAAAGATGCTTCTAGTAGGAAAGATACACGATTTCTAACTGAATGTCCTATTACCAACAATTCCTCCTCTGGGCTCGGATAGATTTCCGGGCATTGGCTTTCTCACTCATAAAAATAAGGAGCTAGGTAAAATGGCCTCAAGGGTCCCTAGAGCTCCGAAAATTTATGGCTATGGAGGATGAACTCAATAATTAAACTGAAGCCAAAACCAAAGAGGTCATGAGGTAAAAATCACATGCCTCTACATCAGACAAAGCAAATGAATAGGGCTCTCTGTGAAATTATGTGACTATAACATGAGAAACAGAAAGTCAGAAGTGTGAGGCCACTAAAGTACCTAATTTCTGGGATAAAGAAATTATCTAAGTATATACTTCTCCTGTATGCTCTTTCCATCTTTTCTAGTAATCGTCCCTCATGTCTACCATAAGCAGGTACTTAATAAGGAGAATTGGTGTTTCTTACCTATGAATAACCAAAGCAAGCAAATTTCTACTTTTAAATTATATTATATAGTGGGAAAATCTGTGCCTGTTCTTCTTTAGTGCAAAACAATTTGCAGTGGAATTTTTTGTATTTCTGTGAAAAATAGTTAAATAAGTACAAGTATGACACTACTTCAGAAGAATATATATAAATGGAGAGACTGAGGAACATTTAACTGTCAAAGTATGCCAAATTCAAGAATGCAATCAGACTAGAACATCCCAAAATGCAATTTTCTTCATTCTTTTTTTCCTTTTTTCCTTCAAGCTGTTCATTTCATACATAACATTTTATCCCCCAAGTGTTTCATTTGCTCCACATCTGTGATTTGACATTTAATTAGCTTTCCAAAGCTAGGCAAGAAGTATTTGCTCAAAAACAATGGTATAAGGAAACGGAACAGAATAAACCAAAGTAATCTGGACTCAGATTATACTTTTACCCTGGGATTCTTTCATATGTCATTTCTAAAGGTAAAATTAATTCATCAACATAAATGTTAAAATCTTAAAAATCCTTCACAGCAATAACTGTTAAAGCTATCCACAGATGGGGTATCATATTCCGTGATCCCCCAGTTATCTCAATTTAAGAACTTAGAAATACTTGCACAAATAGTTTTATGTAATAGGTTCATTTCATATAACAGGGTCTTAGAAACCTATTATTAATTGATTAGAGTGATCTTTTGAAGGGACAATAATATAAACAAAAAAGCAAAAGCAGTTGTAGGAGGAAAACTGATAGTACAACATTTAATATATAAGATGTTAAGAGTCTAGATTTCTAGAATAGAAATACTATCTGATATAAAGAGAATATACTTACTGTCAAATCACTCTCACGTGAATACTAACAGCAGACAGAGGCAATGCTTTAAATAAATAAACTCAGCTGTTAAACAAAATCCGAAAGGAGTTAAAGATCTCTAGTGTTTTGTCTGCTCGACTCACTGAGTAACAATGACAATACTAAATTCACAACTACAATCAAGATCCTTAAACTATTCAACCTCAATAATGAGTATAAAACTTACTCTCTAAATCTTTTGCTGTGGATTTTGGTTATTGTTGAAGATGCCATTGGACTGCCTATTCCAGAACTAGCTGGAGAGCCTTGTGACACAGGTGTCATACAGTACGGAGAGTTCTGACTTGCTGGAGAGAGTGAAGTATCACTGGGCATGCTCAGTCCAGTATCTGTGGAGATGTGGAGTGAAGGGAAAAAATTTAGAAACTTCAAATGCTGAAAAGCTCTACGTTGATCAATGTAATTTAGAATGGCCGTTGTCTTTTGGGTCATTTCCAAATTTTCCAGAAGCTAATAAAGTGGGCATTTTTCGTATCATAAATAAACATGTTCCATACACTAAAAAAATTAAATTCTCCTATTGTCTGTTGAAGTATACTCTTAGCCAGGTGAGGTGGTGCATGCCTGTGGTCCCAGCTACTCGGGAGGGTGAGGTGAGAAAATCGCTTGAATCTGGAAGTTTCAGGTCAGCCTGAGAAACACTGTGAGACTTCCATCTCTTTAAAAAAAAAAATTCCTTCTCTCTCAAAAGTTAAGCATAGCCCAGAAGTCTCCACAGGGGCGAGGAAGAATATACATTATCTAAAACATGTATTCCTAGAGAATTTACATTAAAAAGCAAAAATCTGCACCTCTTAGGCCAGGCCTAGTGGCTCATGACTGTAATCCCAGCACTCTGGGAGGCCAAGGCAGAAGATTACTTGAGGTCCAGGGTTCAAGACCAGTCTGGCCAACATGGTGAAACCCCGTCTCTACTAAAAATGCAAATAAATTAGCTGGGCATGGTGGCACATGCCTGTAGTCCCAGCTACTCGGGAGGCTAAGGCAGAAGAATAGCTTGAACCCGGGAGGTGGAGGTTGCAGTGAGCCAAGATCGCACCACTGCACTCCAGCCTAGGCAACAACAGAGATTCTATCACAGGTACACACACACAAAAATCTATACCTCTTTCCAGATCACATTACTCACTTCCTCATTTCTAGTTTTCCATCTATTTCTTAGAAATCTTTTTTTTTTTTTAAACAATCTAAAACTTTCCATTATTGCTGGCAATGACAAATTCTACCTCACCCTCTCCACACCACTCCTGATTCTCCAGGAACCACCCCGGTTTCTCTCTTATTTGGTCTTTGCTTCTGTGTTCAAGAAGCCACATTATTAAATGCCATTTCTTGACTCTACTGTCTCCTTCGTTTAGTTACTGCTTCTTTCCCAAACAGCCAAACTCAGGAAATTAGCTCGTATTTGTATATCTAGTCCATTAATTAGCAAAGTTACACATGTTTTTTTTTTTTTCTTTCTTTCTTTTTGATACAGGGTCTCACTTTGTCATCCAGGCTGGAGTGCAGTGGCATGATCTCCACTTATTGCAGTCTCGACCTCCTGGGCTCAACCAATCCTCCCACTTTAGTGCCCCAAGTAGCTTGGACTGTAAGCGTAAGTCAACACGCCCAGCTAATTCTTCTATTTTTTTTTGTAGAGACAGGGTTTTGCCTTGTTGCCCAGGCTGGTCTCGAACTCCTGAGCTCAAGAGATCTGCCCATCTTGGCTTCCCAAAGTGTTAGGATTATAGGCGTGAGCCACTGCGCCCAGTCCACATGTATCTTCTTACCTTCCTACTAGGCTGTAAGTTCTTCAACAGCAGGACCTGTCTACTATATATATATCTTTATTACATTCCCCAACGTCCTCTTGCTACTCTAGTTACTAAAATACATGGGGTAAGCATTCAGTAAACATTTGCTGAATGAATGGATGGATGATTACACCTAAAAACAGGGAATCATTAAACTGAGAATAAAAGCGAACCCTAAACAAACTTCTCTGGTGAACAATCCTTAGAAATCAACTCATTTTTCTAAAAACAATGAAACATTGTTGCTTAATCTACATGTAAAGCAGATTTAAATGTGTTGCAAAAACTTGGGCAATAAAGATATACTAGCAGAAAAATCTTTCTTCTGTGGTGGTATAAATATTAGAAGAAATCTGTGGTTTTGCTAAGTTACCAATTGGAATCATGTGTTGCTACTTAATGTATGACACTGAATCTTACTGACCAACTAGATTCTGCTTTGCAATTGCATTCATTGTGGCATTGTGGCATATGTATTAATCCCACAAAAGCAAGAAAATCAACAAAAATGACTCGATGAAAAATAGCCCCACAAAGAAAGATAGCCAACAGTGTTCTGGACGTAAAAGAAAACAAAATGAAAATACTTGTGACAATTCCAGAGATCTCATGCATTCGTGAGATCTTAATTTTGAGGGTTCACTACAAATTCAGGATTTAAGCCTCAAAAATGTCATAGGCCTACTATATAACATCTGTCCCCTTCTCTTTAACCATCTCCCTACAAAAGCATCTTTAAAAGAAACCACTCTAAAAAATAAAGAGATTTATGTAAAATATGGAGCACATCTTTCAATCAGGAGCATAACTAGTGATAGCTTACGTATCTATTAAAATATTTCAGACCATTCCATGAGAAGAGGAGAAAGGGGGACCTCCTTACCTTCCTGGGAAACAATCTCCTGTGGCAAATCATCAATAAAATCTAAGTGCATTTCTGTTGATTCCTCAGATCCCAAAAGATTATGGTCCACAGTTAAGCGCCCCTTCTTTTCCTCTCTTTCTTTTAAAATAACCTAAAAGTTATACCAGTCTTTAATTACTGATAACTCTTCAACTATGTACAAATGATGACAATATACATTAAACACAGGTATAGTAGTTCACTTAAACATGAACATGAGAAGTTTGGCTAACTGGCAAAAAGGCAAATGTAATTTCAGACACTGTAAGTTGAAGGAAGTACTGCATACAAAATAAAGAAAAGCAATTATATTATAGAATATACAGCTATCAAACCATACCCATCTGATTCTTTAAATCCTGGGTGACGAACTAGTTTCCAAAAAAAAAAATTAAATTAAATTTAAATGGGTAAATTAAAAAGTTTAGAACCCAGGTCATACAGTTACACTTGATTGACATTCTACAGTTTTCAATTATCTGGAACCAAATTATCTCATTTTGAACCTCTTAACAATGGTGAGTTAAATAAAATATGATGCCCAATTTATAGATGAGAAGGATGAGAGTAAAATGGTTGCCTAAAATGACATATAGCACTGAAGTTAGTACTGAAATCCAGGGCTTCTGATTCCTGGAGTCTAATGTTTTGGGATACTAAATATTCAACTTTTTTTTAACTTTATAGAAATAATTCATTTTCCAGGGTCCCGTTCTACACAGAAAGACAGTCATGATACTGATGATATCCTGAGCTTCTAATTAACACATTATCGTCAAGATTCATGTGTATGAATACTTCTCACAACAATCTGTTAGCTAAGACACCACAACCTACTTTTACAAAAGAGATTAAAATCCTTATTCATCTTATAAAATAAATATCCCATCAGATTTTGGTTTACCTTTTTAAGTGCTGTGGGTCGTTTTAGTTTTGCTATTTCCTTCTCTTTTCCTTTTTTTGCTTTAGAAGAAGCAATGTCCACAGAATTAAAGGATGTCAAACAGGGCTGACTTTTGGTTAAAGGTTTTCTATTAGTAGAGTCTTTAGTGTGAAAAGAAGCTGCAGTAACCACTAAAAACAAAGAGGAACATTAGTTTCACCATTAGGGCCAATCCCGCATACTTTCAAAATTTCCAATGGTAACTACAAAAACAAGAACATCCTCCTCCCATGGAAAAAACGACATCATAACAGTAGGAGCACTACACATGGCTAGGCAGTGTCCCTCAGATACAGCTTTTACCTATCCTTTAGAGACTAAGCCAATGCAATTAACCAATTTAGAGGTCCACTAGAGGGATAAATAATTAGTTCTACTCTACTGTACAACCCTCAAACATGGCAATTCCTTGCAACTGGTCTTCAGTCAGAACCATTCTACCTTTGAAACTTCACAATGCTGCACTCGTTCTTATTCCTACTGAATCTGGTATTTGTCCTTCTGTAAGATATCTTATCTATCACTTCTCTCCTTATTTCAGTTGGTCAGTAAAGAATGATGATTTTACCCACTCAGCTGTACTCAGTCCCATTCAGTAATTATTTTTATTTATTTATTTATTTTTTGAGACGGAGTCTCACTCTGTCGCCCAGGCTGGAGTGCAGTGGCACGATCTCGGCTCACTGAAATCTCTGCCTCCTGGGTTCAAGCAATTCTCCTGCCTCAGCCTCCCGAGTAGCTGCGACTACAGGCACATACCACCACGCCCAGCTAATTTTCGTATTTTTAGTAGAGACAGGGTTTCACCATGTTGGCCAGGATAGTCTCAATCTCTTGACCTTGTGATCCACCTGCACCAGCCTCCCAAAGTGCTGGGATTACAGGCGTGAGCCGCTGTACCTGGCCTCAGTAATTCTTTTATGTCTGGCTGATACCCTCAGTTTACACTGGCTTCTTCCAATCCTTTACTATTCCTAAATCCCCAAACTCAATCCTCTCACTCTAGCAGAGCTTTCCTGCCACTTCCCTGAGAAGATGCTATCCAATACAAACTTACAAACCACCTGAAAGGGGGTGGCAGACATCCTTACTTGTGTCCAACGCTCACTGACTGTCTCTATTCTTAATATTCTATCTCATTTTCTCCAGGATCTAACTCTATTCCTATACCCTTGCATCTTTCAAGTTCCTCCCCGACCCCTGACTTTTTTCTTGATCCCCTAATAAGATGCTAAAATCTTCTATCTAAAACTTAGAAAGGGTTTTTTAAAAAGACAAACCAACTAAACCCTTCCCTTGACTGACTTCCCCTCAAGCTAAGGTGCCATCATTCCCCTTTCCTTCCCTATTAAACTTCTAAACAGTTTTTCTCTCATTATCACTTTTCAAATTATTACAATTTGACCTCTGCCCAACCCATTCTCCTGAAACTTATTGTCAAGGTCACATACAATCTTGCAATTGCCAAATATAATTCTCTGACTCTTCACTCTACTCTAGTTTTCTTCAGCATTTGGTACCAAGGACTACATCCTTTTCCTCAAAATTCTATCCTTGCCGTCTGTAACATTACACTCCTTTATCTTTCTTATTCTTTCTCAAATCTATGTTTCTTGTTCTTCTTCCTCTCATCCTTTAAATGTGAGCATTCCACAAGGCTTTGTCTGTGAACATCTTTTTCCTAATTTTTCTTTCCCCCAACAATCTGATTTCCACAGCTTCAACAATCATCTGTATTTGAAACTCACTGACTTGTAACCTAAACTATACATTCATAACTATATGCTAAATAGGAACCACCAGAATCTCCCGTGCTAGCATTTAAAATACAACAGGCAGCATCTGCTCTTCCCAACAAAATTCTTCCATAATCCCTATCTTGTGTAGTAACATCGCAGCCCTTATCACCACCACAGTCATCCAAGACAGAGAGTTTGGAGTCATCATTGACCTGTTTCCAGATCCATCATATCCCTATAATCCTTCTTCATCATGATCAGTTTCATCCTTTTCTTGAACATGTGTACATATGGGTATAAATATATTAAAAAAGATATATATAAAACAATATATAGTTATATAATTTCTAATAATTATATATTAACATTTAGCAACTGCTAAATATGTTTATATATGTATATTAACAGTATGTGTATATACAAACATATATTTAGCAGTATATACTGTATATATGTATATTACATATATAGTGTATTGTATATAGTATATATGCCATATATAATATAACATATACAGTATACTGCACATATAACACATATACATTATATACCATATATGTATATAATATATACGGTACATACACTGTATATATGCATATAATATATACGGTATATATACTGTATATATGTACATATATAAACAAATACATTAACAGTTACTAAATAAATGGAAGTTGTAATAAGCCATCTGACGTATCACAGGTTAACAATCTCGTCTCCATAATAATATTAAACATTTATTGAGTGATTATAACCCGGATACTCTAAGTACTTTACATATATCATCTCATCTAATTCTCAAGACAATCCTGAAGCAGGTCCTCTCACATTAATGTGAGGAAACTGAAGCACAGGAAGGTTAAGTAACTTGCCAGTGAAACACATGGAAGAACAGGATTCAAACAAAGGCAACTGGATTCCAGAGCCCCTGCTTTTAGCTACTAGGCCACACCCCTCCAGCACATTGCTAACTCAGTTTTATTCCCTACTTTTCCTCTTCAGTGAGAGATTACTGCCACTCTCCCCAGCTCAACATGCAAGTCTAAAGCTTTATACACATTCAGTACTATTTGTAATAATAGTTACTCAAAGCAAAGGTTGACAGTGGACTGGTAACTAGATAGGTTTAAACATTTTGCACACAGGTTAAAATTATACATTGTAATTTATCTTTCTAATAAGTAATAGTCCCTTCACATAGGATCAGAAGAAACACAAAATTCAATTTTGCCTCTCAGCATCGGTGCTGGTACTGTACATTGGTACCTTTCCTGTTCCTTTGTTCTATTCCTCACCCTCTAAAAAGACAATGAAAAGAAATGAGGGAACATGGAAAAGCTGAGCTCTAAATCTGACAAGGTTTGTTAAAATAGAAATTACTGTTTCAGTAGAAAGCCAGATCATTTTCCCATATACACACACACAATCTGATAAAAACCCTTGTTTGCAAGTGAGTTTTAAACTGGATAACGTAAGAAAGCCAGATTACTTGTGATTTTTTAAATTTCAATTTTGAAAAAGAAAAAAATTTGGGTAAGTCAAAATGCATACCAACTGACATTTATGCAGAGATCTAAAGAACCTGAGGGAAGCAAACTATGCTGATACCTGGGGAAAGAGCGTCCGAGGTAAAGGCAATAGCAAGCCCACAGATACTGAGCTAGGATCAGGCTGGGTGTGTCTGAGGACTGCTAACATGGCTAGAGCAGAGTGTGTTAGGACAAAATGGTGACAAAGGCAAAAAGGTAATAGGGTCAGCTAAAATATGGCTTTAGTTAGGAGCCTGGCTTCATGCCAAGTGAAATGAAACACTATTAGAGGATTCTGAGCAGTGAAGTGATATAATCCTGCTTACATTTTAAAAAGGTCACTTCTTTTAACACAGACTAGAGGTTGGGGGGAGGGAAAAACAGGTAGTAGTAAGGAGGCTACTCAGTATAGTATTATACAATAATGGGGGCTACTGTGGTGGCAGGAAATCTGGTGAGTAGTTAGAGTATGGATATGTTTTGCAGGCAGGACAGACAGGATATGTTAAAGGACTAGGTGTGGAAAGAAAAGGAGCATGGAGAATTTCAAGGTTTGTGGTTTAAGCTGACTTACTTAAAATACACACACACAAACACACATACATATATATACACACACACACACACATACATATATACATACATATATAAAACTTTTAAAATTTCAATTAACAACATCTAACATATATTACCAGAGACAAACAGCAAATTGCTCAGACTAATGACATCACCTGTATATGACAGAGGTCTGGTGTTAGTAATTTGCCGTGCTTTCATTGCTTGCTGTTGTTTTTCCAGAGCGGCTAACATGTCCCCCAAATCTAGCTGCACAGGTGTTTTATTCTTTTTTCCAGCTGCTTTTGATAAAGCTTCCTACAAAATAAATATAAAAAATTAATGTTTTTGTTACAGTATCAAAGTGTGGCATTTTAAGATGACTATATTTATCACTCCTTCTATTTATTCCATCAAACCTAGCAAGTAAAGTATCACATTTGTTCATAAAAAGGAATATGTACCTGTAATTTTTTTTGCTCCATACTTATTTCTGAATATTCTTGAGCTGTGGCAAGGGCTGCTGCTAAAGCTTTCTTCTTCTGACTTTTTGCACGTTTCGGAACTGAGGTGGTAATGGGAATTGGAGTCTGAACTATATTGATTGGTGAGTTTTCAGGTAAATCATCCAACTATGATAACCAGAAAAAAACATTTGTTAGTGACCCCATAAAAGTCAATCATAAGGAAAAAGGATCCAGAATGTGGGATGTTCTGCAGTATAACTGGACTAGACTCTTCAAATAATTCAATGTCATTAAAGAAAAAAAAAGAAAGAATTCAATGTCATAAAGAACAGGATTTGACAGTGGGACCATTTCAGACTGGGAAATAATAAAGGGACAAAACAGCTTAATGCAGAGGGTGATGGTTGCCTGGATCCTTGAATGAAATAAAACAAAATATCTCCAAAGTAAAATTTTGAAACAATTGGGAAAATTTCAGTACAGACTGTATGTTGCATGATGATGTCATTTAATTAATGGTACTTTAGTAACAGAACTGTGGATTTCATACGGAATTATCTTTGTGCAGGCTATGCTGGAAAGAAATATTAAAGATACGTACTAAACACCATCTCCTGCACACTCTGCTGCTCCATGTGCCTTTACACTTATCTTTAATATCTCCCTTCAACATAGCCATTGTTCAAAAGATGTTATATTTTGCTTTTCTTTTTCAAGAGTCACTTACAACTTTAGAAGAAAGTTTTTGTTGAATATTCTCATCCTTAGCATTTCCATTCTCATTTAGTTCTTGAAACCCATCTTCATCCTGAAATATTTCACATTTTAAGTAAAAAGAGTTCAAGGCAAACTCCTAAAAAAAACTTCTTCTAATGCTTAGAAGTACTGAAAAATGAGGAAGTTATTTCTTGTATTCTACTACTGAATTATTCAAAGTCAGTCTTAAAGAGGAAATGTCATTTCTCACATGCTAAAACATAAACAATTTAATTATTCAAGGATGGCGGCATATCCACACATCTCCATTTTTTGGATTTCTGCACCTACTATTTCATTTTTATTAATAGTTCTACCTTCAGATGGGTGGGTAATTGAAAAGAAATTCAAACTGGATTTTATCACATTCAGATAATTTGAAAAAGTGTTTAATAGACAGCTTCATGTAAACTTTATTAATATATTCCTTGTTCTGCATTACTCCACATGATTGTCAATAAGGTTTTAAAAATTTTCCATTGAAATTAAGTTCTTAATATCTTCCTTTATCCTGAAAATTATATCTAGTATCTTTAAATATAAGTATAGAACCAATAGTACAGTTGAATACATGTACTACTATTGCCAGATCTGGATATATTGAAACTATTCTTGATAGAGTAATTGAGATACTCTCAAGTCCTTTGACTCAATTACTAAACTTATCTAACATATTATTGTTTTTTTTTTTGTTTGTTTTTGTTTTTGAGACGGAGTTTTGCTATTGTTGCCCAGGCTGGAGAGCAATGGCACAATCTCAGCTCACTGCCACCTCTGCCTCCTGGCTTCAAGTGATTCTCCTGCCTCAGCCTCCCAAGTAGCTGGAATTACAGGCACCTGCCACCATGTCCAGTTAACTTTTTGTATTTTTAGTAGAGATGGGGTTTCACCACGTTGGCCAGGTCTCAAACTCCTGACCTCAAGTGATCTGCCCCACCTTCGGCCTCCCAAAGCGCTGGGATTACAGGCATTAGCCATCACACCCGGCATATTATTCATTTCTATCCTCTGACCTCAAGTAAGTTTTCCAGTTTAATCTCCATCTATTAACTCATTTAATAGAATTTATGATCCAACCAAAATGAGCTACTCAAATGAGTTTCCAGAGATATGTGGTGAAAAACATCTTGACACATACAAATTCTACTTGTTCTTTAAATTCATTTCAAATGTTACCTACCCTGCCACAAACCCAAAGTGACCTGTCTCTGCGCTCAACTCTAACCACACTCAACTAAGTATTAGGTGTGTATATGCCTACGTTCTCCTACTACACAGCAACGCTCCCGAAGATAGCAGGTCTGTTCACCTTTATGTATCATTCAGAGCACCTTACTGCACACATATAGACCACCAATAAGAATCTGTTCGATGAATAACAGTGCAATTAGGAACTGTCTATCAGAGAAAGTAAAACATCTTTCCTCCTCCTCTAAAACTCTCCTGGCTGACAGCACAACTTAACTAGATTGAACTACTCAAATCTGAAAAGCCTTTCAAATGAATTGAGTAACAACAAAAATTAAGTGAAAAAACTCCATACTAAATAAAGTCCACATGAAATCAAGTTCTACCTCTACACATTACCTCAATGTGGTAAACACACAGGACAAAAATTTATAAAAATAAACATCAGTAAAATTAATGTTAAATATATATAACCAAGACAAAAATGAGTTAATACTTCTGAGTAATTTATAATTTAATACTAGAATCACATGTTAAGACATAAGTATTCATAATGTTCACAATGTAACACATTAATTTCTAATGGGAACATTTCCTATAACAGCTTACAAATAGAGTTTGAAAAAAATACCTCAAAATATAAAGATTCAGAATTAGGATCGCTTCTATGGGATTGACTAGAGCTTAAATGCTTATTATCTGGTCTCTTTTGCAAATTCTGTCTTCTTTCTGAGGAAGTACTGTGTCCTCGGCATCTGAATCCAACCTAAGTAAACCCCAGAGGGGGAAAAAAAAATCTAATTATTTTTAAATAAATGTTTCACTCAAGTATATAACATACTGGCAGAAAAGTACGCACAAGTGTACAATTCAATAAATTTTCACGAAGTGCATCACTTATTTTAAAGATCAAGTTTCTGACAAATAAGTACTTATAAGTAAAATAGAAAAATGAGATGATTAGTGCACATTACTTTTTTCCCCTCGACATGAATATTTATTAGCAGCTTTATTCACAAAATTGAAAACAGGAAACAAACCAGATGTTCTACAGTGGGTGAACAGTTAAACTAACTGCGGCAGATCCAGATCATAGTATAGAAGTCTGTATCAACCACAAAAAGGAATAAACTACAGTACTGATAAACTCAACAACCAGAGAACCATGGAAGTGAAAAAGGCCAATCCCAAAGACTGTACAAAGGCATACAAAATTATTGAAACAGCAGAATTAGAAAGGGAGAACAGGTCAGTGAACTCTAGGGCATAAGGAGCAGTTGGTGTGGCTATGAAAGCCAACAGGAGGGTCCTTGTGATGATGAATCTGTTCTGTGTCTTGACTGTATCAAGGCCAATATCTGGGTGTGATATTGCACTTTAGTTTTGCAAGATATTACCACTGGGGGGGAACTGCATATTACTTACTTTTTTTTTTTTTTTTTTAGAGACGTGATCTTGCTCTGTTGCCCAGGCTGGAGTGCAGTGGCTTGATCATAGCTCACTACAGCCTGAACACCTAGGCTCAAGTGATTCTCTTGCCTCAGCCTCCCAAGCAACTGGGACTACAAACACATGCCACTATACCTAGCTAATTGTTTTATCTGTAGTTTTGTAGAGACAGGGGTCTCACTATGTTCCCAGGCTGGTCTTGAACTGCTGACTTCAAGCAATCTTCCCACCTTGGCCTCTCAAAGTACTGAGATTAAGGCATGAGTCACATGCCTGGCCTTTCATATTACTTTTTAAGTTAGGATCTTACTCTGTCACCCAGGCAGGAGTGCAGTAGTGCCAACAAGGCTCACTGCAGCCTCAACCTCCTGGACACAAGTGATTCTTTCACCTCAGCCTCCCAAATACCTAGGACCACAGGTGTGCACCACCACACCCAGCTAATTTTTTTATTTTCTGTAGAAGCAGGGTCTGCCTATATTGTCCAGGCTGGTCTAGAATTCCTGCGCTCAAGGGATCCTCCTGCCTCGCCTCCCAAAGTGCTGTGATTACATGCATGAGTGACCGTGCCCAGTTACTCTTTAACTACTGTAAGTTTTCTCATACTTGCAGTTTATTTTTTTATAAAATAGATAAAACAATTAGGAAAATTATTTAATAAAAATCTTGTTTCCAAGATTTAAGAGAATAAGCTTTTCATTCAATCACATAAATTAGTATTATTATTGTATGTTATGAACTAAAATGTTTCTATGTCCCAAAATTGATGTATTAAAATCCTAACACTCCCTCTGCCCATGAGATGGTATTTGAAAGTGCGGCCTTTGGGAGGTGACTAGGTTATGAGGGCAGAGCCATCATAAATGGGATTAGTGACCTCATATAAGGAACCCCAGAGACCTCCTTCACCCCTTCCACCACGTAAGGACAAAGCTAGAAGACAGTCACCTAGGAACCAGGAAGCAGGCCCTCACTAGACATCGAATTTGCCAGTGCCTTGGACTTCCCACCCTCCAGAACTGAGAGAAATAAACTTCGGTTGTTTATAAGCCACTGAGTCTACAGCATTATTTTATAGCAGCCAAAACAGACCAAAAAATCCCATTAACAAATCTGCAAAATGTTCAATTTTCATGTGGGCAAGAAAAAAAAATTACACATTCTAAGACTCTTAAGACATTTCAAGTTCCCTCTCTTAAGTACCAAATGCAGCTAACAGAAAATGCCTCTCTTAACCAAGACACTTAAAAGATATGAAAAATATGATCTTCAGTAACAGCTACTCCAAAATTCTAACAACTGCAAATTGGAAGCAGACCTGGAGAGAAGGTGCTGGTACGCAGGCCTTGGATTCTGAAATCAAACAGATGCACACAAAGACCTGGAACCACCTGAATTCTTACGCTTGCTGTTGTAAACCAGAATTAGTATATATGCATTAATGGTGTTACAAATAGTAAAACTATTTCCTTTAAAAACAAATGCAATCTGATTCTTACACTTCGAGACATAAAGCACCAGGATTAAATTAAAAACCCCAAACTAATGGTCCCAACAAAGTTCACGTGAGCCAAATGTGCAAGTATTCCAATAAACTCATTAATGAATCAATAACCTCATGACATCTAAATACTTTTTGTCAGCTCTTCTAAAAAAGAGTTTTGTTGATAGAAAGAGGGTATACTGAACAAAACAAAGCAGAAGCTACAGCTCTGAATATATAAAGATTCTTAAATGAGTAGCACAAAATTAAAAATTTTAAAGTTTTCATACTCCATTTGCAATAATAAAAAGGAAAAAAATATTAGAAATTACCGCTATGTACAAACTTATTTAAGGAAAACTTTGCAACACTTCCATTTGTTGACTGACTGATTGATTGACTGCTTAACTGAGACGGGGTCTCTCTGCTGCCCAGGCTGCAGTGCCGTGGCGCCATTATAGCTCACTGTAACCTGAAACTCCTGTGCTCAAGCGTTCCTCCCACCTCACTCTCCCAAGTAGATAGGACTATGGGTGCATGCCACCATGCCTGCCTTACACCACTTTTCTAAAGAACACCAAAAAATGATTCAAGCCAGGTGCGGTGGCTCACGCCTGTAATCCCAGCACTTTGGGAGGCCGAGGCAGGTGGATCACTTGAGGTCAGAAGTTCAAGGCCAGTCTGGCCAACATGGTGAAATCTGGTCTCTACTGAAATACAAAAATTAGCCACGCGTGGTAGCAGGCACCTGTAATCTCAGCTACCCAGGAGGCTGAGGCAGGAGAATCACTTGAACCCAGGAGGTGGAGATTGCAGTGAGCTGAGATTGTGCCACTGTACTCCAGCCTAGGCAACAAAGACTTCGTTTCAAAAAAAAAAAAAAAGATTCAAAAATAGGAAGACATACTGTTTTTGCATAGAAAGATGACATATCATAAAAGGTAGCTGATTCTAAGTTTATAGACACCAATGGAACAGAATAGAAAGTCCAGAAATGGATTCCAATATATTTGGGAACTTATTAAGTGATAATTAAAGTCAGTGAAGAAGAGACAAACTTTTCAACAAATGGTGCTGGAAGATTTTAAAGTCACTTCGAAAATACAAAGTAGGATAATATCTCACATCATATACCAAGAAAAACTCCAAATGGAATAAATATTTAAATGTTAAGAAACAAGGCCATGAATACACTAGAGGAAGAAACAAGCAAATTCCTTTACAGCCTTGGAGTAGGGGCAAAGCTTTTCCAACTATGATTTAAAACACTTTAGAAGCCATCAAAAAAAAAGGACCAATAGAGTCAATTTATAAATACAAACTTCTTAACGTTTTTTTTTTTTCTGAGACAGAGTTTCACTCTTGTTGTCCAGGCTGGAGTATAATGGCACAATCTCGGCTCACCGCAACCTCCGCCTCCCAGGTTCAAGCAATGTTCCTGCCTCAGCCTCCCTGGTAGCTGGGATTACAGGCATGCGCCACCACGCCCAGCTAATTTTGTATTTTTAGTAGAGACGGGGTTTCTCCATGTTGGTCAGGCTGGTCTCGAACTCCCAAACTCAGGTGATCCACCCACCTCGGCCTCCCAAAGTGCTGGGATTACAGGCGTGAGCCACCGCGCCCGGCCTTAATGTTATTTTAAAAATAAACTCTGCATGGCAATAATCATGATAATAATGAGCAAAGTAAAAAATAAAAAGGAAAACCTAGCAAAATATTTGCAACTTGCGTTACATATTAAAGGCTCCAAGTAACTTCAGGAACTTGATAAAAACTTGATCAAACTGATTTTAAAATGTACCTCAAAAAAGAAAGAAATAGATCAAGATTCAAAAAATGAGCAAAGTATAGGATCAGGTAAGTTCACAGGAAAAGAAGTAAATACAAATGCTCCTTAAACACATGGAAGAATGATCAACTACATTAAGACATAATTTTTATCTAACTGACATACACCCCAAATCCTGAAAACACACTGTATCTGAAGCCGTATGATACTAGGCACTTTCTACATTGTTGTTGAGGATGCAGACTGATACAATCTGGTGATATTTACCAAAACAACACATGAATTTACCTTTTGACTCAGCAGTCCCTTATCTAGAAATTGATTCTATACATACACATTTCTAAATGACACAGCAGCATGTTTACAGCAGCAACAGTTTGCAAACAACTCAAGTATCCATTGATAAGGCTACAGAAATCAGCAAGGGTATATCCACACAATATTACGAGTTGTCTAAAAGGAAAAAGTGTGGAAGCCCTTTACGTGGCAATATGGAAATTATGAAAATGTCTCCAAGATACACTGTAAGTGAGCAAAGCAGAGAACACAGTAGATATGCTCTTTTTTGTAAAGAAAGAACAAAAATAAGATATATACATCTATTTACTTATAATGAAGTGAAAAAACTCTGGAAGACTATAAGAATTTACTCAAAGTGGGAGAGGTATAGGGGGAGAGGAGAAGTCAAGGAGAAGCAGGGGTGAAATGAGACTTTTACATTGTATATAATCTTTTTTTAAAATCTCATTTACTTTTCAACCTATTCTATAAAATAAAGCCGTTTTAAAAGATTTCAAGTTTTTGGATTCTTTCTATCATTTAAAATTAGACGTATACCAGACTAAAGAAATGATCTATGTTACCCAATGTTAAAACACTGGTAAGGATGTTTAAAACTCCTGTAATTAAACAGCATGGTACAGGTGCAAAAATCTCATAAACTGAACAAAACAAATAGCCCCAAAACAGCATATAAGAAATCAGTAGGCCGGTCACGGTGGCTCACCCCTGTAATCCCAACACTTTGGGAGGCCGAGGTGGGTAGATCACAAAGTCAGGAGTTTGAGACCAGTCTGGGCAACATGGTGAAACCCCGTTTCTACTAAAAACACAAAAATTACCCAGACGTGGTGGTGGGCACCTGTAATCCCAGCTACTAAGGAGGCTGAGGCAGAAGAATCACTTGAACCCGGGAGGCGGAGGTTGCAGTGAGCTAAGATCGTGCCACTGCATTCCAGCCTGGGCAACAAGAGCGAGACTCTGTCACAAACAAAAAAAAAAAGAAAGAATAAAAGAAAAAAAGAAATCAGCAAATCACTAAAATGGAAACAAAAACCAGGGAAAGAATGTTAGGACAACTGGTTAACTACTTTGAAAATCCACTCCATTTTGTTTTACCATGGAACAAAATAAATCTCAGATAAAAATGCCCTGAAATATTATATTACAAAAAGTAACAGAACATACAGGTCAGTATTTATTTGATTTCTAAAAGATGTCTAGAGTCTAAAAACAATCAGAAATTGCAAACAGGGAAAACATTTTGACTTAAAAAGATTCTGCATCTCAAAAATCAAACAAATACACTTAAGTAAAGTACAAGGATAACAGCATCAGAAGTAGAAAGCAAATACATTGTCAAACATCTGGCTCCAGTTCTTCGGTGCCATATATATTTGCAAAGTTTTCTTTTTTGTTCTTTTAACATTCCTCATCAGTTTTGAGAAAGAGATAAAATGTTTTTCATCTGAGTATTATTTCCTCTCTAGTGAGCTACTGATAGCAAAACCAATAGTACTGAAACTGTAAACACGGGTAGGACTAGCGATTACAGTCTCAGCAGAAAATTTCAGCCCATATGTAAATATTACGTAGAATTTGTTTATCTAATCTATATAAATGATTCCTCTTTTGGCTCTTTTGTTTTTAATCAAATAAAGTTAGACTGCCTCACCAGCTTGCCACAAATGATTTATTTTTGCAATAACCACAGGGAAGAGTGAGTTTTGTTTTTTGACAGCCTAATTAATGTTAAGGTACATATGAAGTACAGGTTGAGTTATTCCTTATTTGAAATGCTCGGGACCAGAAGTGTTTTGAATTTCAGATTTTTTCAGATTCTAGAGTATCTGCATATACATACTGTGGTATCTTGGGGATGGGATCCAAGACTCAACACTGAAATTCACTTGTGTTTCATATACACCTCATACACATAGCCTGAAGGTAATTTCATACAGTATTTTAAATAACTGTGTGCATTACACGAAGTTGTGTTAAGTACTTATGTACAGAATTTTCTAGTTGCAGTGTCATGGCACTAAAAAAGTTTCATATTTTTCAATTAAAAAATGGGCAAATGATCTGAAGAGTCATTTCTCAAAGGAAAGCATACATGAAAAAATGCTCAGCATCACTAATCATCAGGGAAATGTGTATCAAAACCATAAGGAGGTATTTTCTTGTCTCAGAATGCCTATTCTATTCTCAAAAAAAATGCTGGTATGCTGGTGAGGATGCAGAGAAAAGGAAATTCGTATACACACTGATCTTGGGAATGTAAATTAGTATGACCACTACAGAAAATAGTATAAAGTTTCCTCAAAAACTAAAAAAAGAACTACCACATGATCCAGCAATCCCACTACTAGAGCCAAAGAAAAAGCCATCAGTATGTTAAAGAGATATCTGCCTCTCTTGTTTATTGCAGCATTATTCACATTAGCCAAGATATGAAATCAACTTAAGTGTCCATCAGATGAATGGATGAAGAAAATGTGGTGTATATATATAGAATGGAATACTGTTCAGCCATAAAAAGAACAAAATCCTGTCATTCACAGCAACATGGATGAGCCTAGAGGACAATATGTTTAGTGAAATAAGCAAGGCACAGAAAGATAAAGAACACACATTGTCACTCACACGTGGAAGTTAAAAAAGTTGATCTTACAGAAGTAGAGCGTAGAATAGTGGTTACCAGAGGCTAGGAAGGATTGAGGGAGAGGGATAGGGAGAGGTTGGTCAATGAATGCAAAATTACAGCTACAAAGAGGGAATAAATTCTAGTGTTCTATAGCACTGGTAGGGTGACTACAGTTAACAATAATTTATTGTATATTTTCAAATAGGGGACAGGATTCTGAATGTTCCCAAAACAAAGAAATGATCTATGTTTGAGATGATGGATATGTTAATCACCCTGATTTGATCATTATACATTGTATACATACATCAATATATCCCATTATACTTTACAACTATGTACAGTTATTACGTGTCAACTAAAAAGAAAAAAGTTTCAGATTTTAGATTTGGATTAGGGATCCCAATCCCAAATCCAAATGCTCTAAAATCTGAAACTTTTTCTTTTTTTTTTTTTTTGAGACGGAGTCTCGCTCTGTCGCCCAGGCTGGAGTGCAGTGGCCGGATCTTGGCTCACTGCAAGCTCCACCTCCCGGGTTTACGCCGTTCTCCCGCCTCAGCCTCCCGAGTAGCTGGGACTACAGGCGCCCGCCACCTCGCCCGGCTAGTTTTTTGTACTTCTTTTTAGTAGAGACGGGGTTTCACCGTGTTAGCCAGGATGGTCTCGATCTCCTGACCTCGTGATCCGCCCGTCTCGGCCTCCCAAAGTGCTGGGATTACAGGCGTGAGCCACCGCGCCCAGCCTGAAACTTTTTCTTGAATGCTCAACCTATATTCCATTCCAGGGAGGCAAAGGAACAGGCAAATAGTTGGCATATTTAACCCATTAGTAACTTGCTCCTATTTAAGTTTATTCACAGATGAATATATCCATATAGTCATATGATAGCTTTAATTCCTTAATAGAGTTAAGGAATCCAAGAAGGCCATCTAAAAAAATGAAAAGGAAAAATAATGACCATTAAACAACTCCCTGATTTTACAGCCAACCAAAGCAGGAAGTTACAGTTATTTGTAGTTCATGGCAGTGCACAGCCCCCTCTCCTGTACTGCAGTTACACCTTGTTCCTCTGGGCCTCAGGAATCTGCCCTGACTACCTCATGGCAAGCCATCACTATGGCACTGCCATTAGCACGAAAGGGTATTTACAGTCAGGTAAAGACACGTGGACAAGGCTACCATCCCTAAGATCAAAGAATCAATATTTAAAGCACAAAATGCTTTTGAATTTTTATGTGGGAAAAAGACATGGCAAATGAAACAGGATTAAAGGGCATCCTTTTTTAACATTATAAAATATTTAAATATATAGAAATGTAGAAAAATGGTACCACATATACCCACTCAACACTTTGCCATTTTGTTTCATTATTTAAGTTTATTAGCTAAGCCATTTTAAAGTTACACGATAGTTCACTTTCAAATCACTCAATGTGCATATCCACTACACCACTGTAACTAACAAATCTAAAATGACTCATCTCATACCTAATTAATTTTCTCCACCGTAATTCGAATTACCTGTGAATTATTTCTTTGTTCAGTTTGCCTTCCACCTCTAGAAAATGTCTGATTTTTTTCCATCCAAGGTTTTTTCTGAGTTGCCTGGCAAGTTACATTGGACCAATTTACACCACCTATAACAAATACAATTTTAAATTATAATTTACTTATAAAAGACAGGAAAACCTAAATTGACCTGACTTCATATACTGAAATTCAGTCACTAGAAATGCAATACTGAAAATTTTTCTATACACCTTTTTTTTTTTTTTGAGACGGAGTTTCGCTCTTCTTTACCAGGCTGGAGTGCAGTGGCGAGATCTTAGCTCACTGCAACCTCCGCCTCCTGGGTTCAAGCAATTCTCCAGCCTTAGCCTCCCAAGTAGCTGGGATTACAGCCGCTCACCACCAAGTCCAGCTAATTTTTTTGTATTTTTAGTAGAGACGGGGTTTCATCATGTTGGCCAGACTGGTCTCGAACTCCTGACCTTAGGTGATCCACCTGCCTCGGCCTCCCAAAGCGCTGTGATTACAGGCGTGAGCCACCTTACCCAGCCCTATAAACTTGTAAGTAGTACTACAGTTCTTAGTAATACAAGTGTCCTCTTACAGAATATCTCCAGCTGGCATTTTCTCAAGCTGATCAGCAAAACTGTACTTCCAAATTACCTTGAATCTCTCCAAGATTTCTAAGTTTTGTTTGCAATATCAGCACGCCTCATGCTTAAAAGGAAAACTTGATAATGGACAAAGTAGAAAGTATAGCAAAAACACAATGCAGAAAATAAGTACCTGCACACATAGATGATTCCACATGCTAAAAAAAGAAACAAAAAGACAATTATACTCTACTTGAGAACCAACATTATGTACTTTGCTAAATGTTTTATAATTTAGTGTGAAGCATGCATATCACAGTATTATCATACTTATTCATAAATGAACATTTTTATTAATAAAATACAAAATACACTTGTAACTATCCTATTACTGTAGTAATTGTTAATGAAAACAGATACTTAAGCTTTAGCAGAGGATGCAAAATAATAATACTGATATCAATGACCAATAAAGAAATCAAGACGATGCCACATACATTCATGGTCCCAGAATCAGGATTTCTCACAGCCCCTGCTGCAGGCTGGTTGTTGCTGTGTTTGGGACTGCAGTAACCACTGTCACTGTCAATGTCAGCTTCACTAGCCCCCTGCTCACTAGAAGATTCAGCAGTGGGGTGGGATGCTCTTCTTCTCCTGCCCTTGGACTTCCAGAGCATTGTGGCAGTGGTCTCTGAGAGAGACTTGTTAGCGATATCTGATGGGAAATCTACAAAGGCAAGGAAAGTGTGACAATTCTTTGTGATGAGCAAATTGATAAATTCTCATTAAATCATCATTAAGATTGTAAGAAAATAGATACCAAACTTCATAAATGAAGAAATAGGTGACAACTTTTTGAAAAGTTCATTAAAAGGTAAGATGTTCCTGGTAAGTTGGTTAATGTTTTTTGTTTTTCTTGAGGCAGGGTCTCAGTCTGTTTCCCAGGCTGAAGGGCAGTGGCACAATTTTGGCTCACTGCAACCTCTGCCTCCCAGGCTCAAGCAATCCTTCGATCTCAGCCTCCCAAGTAGCTGGGACTACAGGCATGCACCACCACCACACCGGGGTTATTTTTTGTAGAGACAGGGTTTTGCAGGGTTTCGCCATGTTGCCCAGGCTGGTCTCAAACTCCTGAGCTCAAGCGATCCACCCGACGTGACCTCCCAAAATGCTGGGATTACAGGCATGAGCTACCTCACCCAGCCTGTATGTTTTTATTATGAAGACAGACTAAAATATGTCACTAAAATACTAAAATCACCATCAACCATTTAGGAAAGAGAACGTCATCAATCTTTTGAAGGTTGCTGTGTGTTCCCCTCCACTACTATACCATTTTCTTAGCCCAGAGCTTACCATCTATTCTGAATTCTGTGCATATCATTCCTTCACTTTTCTTTATAGATTTACCATGGATTTCTGTATTTCTAAAACCTAAATCATGTAATTTTCCAGTTTTCAACTTTATTTTAAAACACCACTTTGCCCATGTGACTTCTCACCCCTGCCACACCTCAACACTGGCTTTGAGATTGTGGTGCATGTGTTATAATTCATTAATGCCACTGGAATCTAGAATGCCTTTACATGAATATACCTCAGTGTACTTATCCTTTGTACCACTGATGAGACACCTGAGTTGTTTCAGAGTTTTGCTACTAAGAACACTATTACTGTTGACACTGATACACAGACACATGAATGTGCATACATGCATATGTAAGTTTCTCTACGGTAAATACTGCCAGAACTTAGGGGATGAACATATCCAACTTTACTTGATGCCCAATCATTTTCAAAGGTACTTAATAGACAGTTATACTCCAACAATAGTATATTCACCCAATGATCCATATATTCATTAAATACTTTACATTATCATCCAGACTGTACCTAATCTGTTGGGTATAAAATGGTGGCTCATTGTGGATTTTAATTAGTATTTCCTGCTTAATAATGAGGCTGATCTTTTTTTTTTTCTTTTTTGCTTTTAGCCACAAGTGTTTTCCCTTCTGTGAAATTTTTATTAATATTACTTTTGAATTATCTGACTTCTGCCATTTTTCTGAGTTGTATTTCTTATTTCACAAATTATAATTGCAGCAAGACATTCCAAAAAACAAAAAACCAGACTTTCTTTGAACAAATTACATGTTTTCCTTTTTCCACATTTCTGCCCATTCATAATTTTTATACAACACTGATTTGAGTTGTACTCTGCTTAATATGACGTCATGTTATGACAAGGCTTCATAATTATAAGATGACTCCTTATTATTCCACTGAGCGGGTGTCCTGTACTTAGAGTAGTGTCCAAGCAGGACTTGTTACCTGCTACTAGTGGACACTATGAAAGCTTCAGTACTTTTGCTGCACTGCGGCAAAATGCACCTTTAATCAAATAGCCCCCTCTCTTTCTAGGGGGAGGCTCCATTTGGACACATTCATAGGAATGAGATGGCTGGGTCCAAAGAAAAATTCCTATATTCCTGCAAAATTGTTTAGCCTACCAGCACAGTGTTCCATGGGCCCCAAGGACAGGGTGGGATCATTCTCTTATCGATTCATGTTAATTCTTTATACATCTCATGCTAATCCTTTGTCAGTTATATACATGGTAAAAGTCTTTTCCAAGTTGGGGCCTATTCTTTCACTTACTTTTAATAAACAGAAATTCTTAATTTTAGAAACAGTTCCCTCCCTGCAGTCATAAAGTTATCTGCCTATATTTTCTTCTATCATTGGGCTTCCCTACGTCCTTAATCAATCTGAAATAGATTTGCATGGGGCACAAATCGGCAACGCTCTTTCTGTCATCTTCCATATACACGTGTTTTCATACACATGTGGGGTCTGTTTCTAGGCTCTCTGTTCTGTTTGACTTTTGTATACTGCATCGACAAAATAAATCTATAGGAATTAAGACGGCTTTATAAGTTTCCATATCTAGAGGAAAAGTTCTTTTCCAGGGATGTCTTGGGTCTTCTGAGACCACTGTTCCTTTATTTTAGAATTAGTTTATCAAGCTTCCCCAAAATTACTTTGAACATGATATTTAGGTTTTTCTTAATGTCCCATAATAAAGACCTATCGCTTTCTTTTTTATTTTTCTTTCAAGACAGAGTCTTGCTTGGTTGCCAGGCTGGAATGCAGTGATGCAATCTCAGCTCACTGCAACCTCCGCCTCCCAGGTTCAAGTGATTCTCCTACCTCAGTCTCCCAAGTAGCTGGACTACAGGCACCTGCCACCAAACAGAGCTGATTTTTGTATTTTTTACTAGAGATGGGGTTTCACCATATTGGCCAGGGTGGTCTTGAACTCCTGGCTTCAAGTGATCTGTCTGCCTCGGCCTTCCAAAATGCTGGGATTACAGGTGTGAGCCACCACACCCAGCCTAGTCTTACTATTTTCTGCCTACACATCCCATACGTCTTCTCTAAGATTTCCAGAAACTCTCTTTTTCAGTGTTATTGTTAATGACATCTTTTTTTTAAATTTTGTGGGTGGCAAACTGAAATGCAATTAACTTTTGTATATTATATTAGATCCAGCCATCTTATTATAAACTCTTTTTAAATAATGAGCTTGTGTTCAAATGTAAAAATTTGTTACAAATGGAAAGACATTCCTAATAAACTATAATATTTAATTTGATCTCTGCTTGATACCAATCAATCCTCAGAAATTAAAAACTTAACTGAAGAATAAAAATACTGATAGAATTACAATCCTTGAACTTGAAAACTAAAAATAAAAATACTAATAGGATGTACAATATGCAATATTCTATCCAAATTCACCTTTATCTTTTCATTTTCTAACTCCTATGCCTCAGAGTGTCTTTGTGGTTAAAATAACAAGCAACATAAAGAAGGATATTTTAAAGCCTTCCCAGGGTTAAAAGCACATAGCAACGGGTCACTATGACTAAAGACAACCAAACCAGAAAACTTTGTAATATATTACATTGTGATTCTTTTCCATAGCCACTCCAAGTATTTGTCAGTCTGTTAATCTCAAAGATGCATGCCTTTATGCTTTAACCACACAATAACTGTACTATCAGCAAGACTTTTTAAACTGATTTTCAGATCCTTTCTCTGCTCCTAATAGATCTAAGCAACCGTAAAAAGATAAATAGATCTCCAAAAGAAAAGGTATAACCTAAGTGAAAAAAGCATAAGCCATCTTATTCATTTCAACTCAGACCTCATTTGAATGGAGGCTGTACAGAGATAGAAAAGCTAATTATGACTTTGAATGGATCTTGGTCTTGGATCATGAACAAAGACTGTTTACTAGTGTCACTGACTATGGATGAGAGGAGATAAACATCTACTCTACAGATAATAAACTGAGATCAAGGATACAAAGTGAAATTTCATAATATAAACTGTAAAAAACAGCACATTGTAAGAATATTAATTCTTGTCTATTACCAGGTGAAAGCTTTTTTATTTAATGCCTGTACAGTCCTCTAAAAATGTTTGACAAAATGATATTTGACTAGTTCAAAATTTGTACTTAACAGGATATAAATGACATACATAGGTTTGGTTCAGATCTACGCCAAAATATGCCATAGAAAATTTGCTAAGTTCTTTCTATGAAGATGTATAGGATATTAGGATGTTTTATAAAGGGTTTTAATCTAGTTATAAAAACATGTACAATTTTAATTTCAACCAAAATGAGTTCCTCAAATTTCTATAGTATCTGCAAAATTCCATCTCTGGTTTCTGAACTACATTATTACAAAAGGAAAAGGACACCTTAAACCCGCCCAAAATTGTACACAAGGCCAGCAAGCAAATTGAAAGAACATTAAGGACACAGATTGCTTTATCCTTCCTAGAGAATTTCACAAAGTGGCAGGACAAAAGAAAGGATGAAAGTCTACAATTCTGACAAGTGGTACAGACCACAATTATAAAGTGACAAATGAAAAAAGATCAAAATCAGTGATGCACATGTAAGAACCCTTGCCTTACCAGTTTGCTGTGAAGCATCTACCAGAAGCACAATTTTTGATCGACTATCGGGACCTGCTGCACTTGTTTCTTTCTGAGTAGCTACATTTTTCACCAGCGGCCTTTTGCTTTTTATATGCTGTTGTAAAAGTTGTTGCTGATTTAAAAAAAACAAAAAACACACAACTATTCAATGTACTAAACATTATAAAATACACATCTATTACAAAATACAGCTAAGTATATGTTCAAAATTCTTGGCTTCCATGGGGCAATAGTATTAGGGTTTCATGAAATACCTGCAGAAAAGCATAATAGGCTAAACAATGTATTATACACACATTTATACACTTTTTCAAATAACAACATAAGTATGATTAATAAATGAATTCATTTTTAACTGCTACTTGTATTTTTTATTTTCTCAGTCAAAAAGTAATTAATAGCAAGGGTATAATAATGTCATATAAGGGGTATAATAATGTCATATAAGTATGATTAATAAATGAATTCATTTTTAACTGCTACTTGTATTTTTTATTTTCTCAGTCAAAAAGTAATTAACAGCAGGGGTATAATAATGTCATACAAGGGGTTGTAAATTTCTTTAAAAAGGTAACTTATTGCAAAGTAAATTTTAGTTTCAGAAAAGCAATGACATGAAAAATGATTTCTGCTTCAGAATTTAAAAAGAAAATATAAAAAAGCTGATCCTGTCAGGGCACAGTGGTTCACACCCATTATCCCAAACTCCTGGGCTCCTAGGCTGGAAGATCACTTGAGGTCAGAAGTTTGGGACCAGCCTGGGCAACATACAGACCCCCAATCACTACCAAAAAAAAAAAAAAGACATCAGTAGTCTCAGCTACCCAGGAAGCTGAGGCAGAAGGATCACTTGAGCCCAGGAGTTTGAGATTACAGTAAGCAATGATGGCTCCACTGTACTCCAGCCTGGCCGACAGAGCGAGACCCTGTCAATCAATCAATCAATATTAAAAAACTGATCTCTTCCTTTACTTTTAAAAATATAAGTATTCATCACTTCATAGCAACTTACACAATAGAACTCTGAATTTAACTTCTTGAACTTCCTAAACTGACGTGCTGGGAATGTATCCTGAGAAATCATGTTCCTTTAACATTTGGAAATTTTATACTACTATCTTATTTCCAACACTTTTTTTTTTTCATTTTGAGTTCCCAAAAGGATATTCCTTGACCAAGAATGTTTCCATGAACAAAAACTAAAAGCTTTTGAAAGCAATCTCTGCTGCTTGTATTTCAATTTTTAGAAATTATACGAGGAGGCAGTAGACTTCACTGAAGAAATTGGGCTAATGGAATCTAGGGAAAGCATCAACTCCTTGATGATGTACTCGTAAGATATGTCTAAGATGTACCTCTTCTATCAGCTAAAAAGTGCTAACTTAGAAACATGTTCCTTCTTCCCATTAGCTTTGACAATAAGGCTTCAACTGTAAAATAGCCTTTTAAGTTAAAAAGTTAACTAAAATTAAATCTTAATTCTCTTGTGAGTCTAAGCCTTCATTTCTTTTTCTTTTTTTTTTTTTTACTTAGTCAAAAGGTTGGTACTGAATAACTGGTTTCACATATTTATCTTTCATTTTCTTCAGTCCTAGGAGACCCTTATTCATATAAAAGTAAAGCATCTCTTAAATAATAAACTGCTATTCCTACTAAAAATTCACAGATTAAAAACAATAAAGTTGAAGGGATCTAATGAATCACAAATGTTCTTTTCCATAATGTCTCCTGCTAACTTTTGAATATAGCTTTTGGGGTTTGTTTTTTTTTTTTTGAGACAGGGTATCACTCTGTCACCTAGGCTGGAGTGCAGTGGTGCTATCTCAGCTCACTGCAGTCTTGACCTCCTGGGCTCAATTGATCTTCCCACCTCAGCCTCCCAAGTAGCTGGAGCTACAGGCATGCACTAACATGCCCAGTTAATTTTTGTATTTTTGTTAGAGATGGGGTTTCACCATGTTGCCCAGACTGGTCTCAAACTCCTGGGCTCAAGCGACTACCTGCCTTGACCTACCAAAGTGCTGGGATTATAGGTGTGCGCCACTGCACCTGGCCAACTGAAATATCTTGAAATGAATTAGCCATTCAACACAGCTAGCACAAGATCCACACTAATCACTTATGAAGGCTGGTGTCACCATGCAATTTTTATCCCTAAATTAATTTGTAAATATTTCTGCCTTATGTTATGTAAAACTCTCTAAAGGGAACATGAAAATGATTATCAATCACACCACGATTAAGAATGAGGAATAAACAACACAAAGAAAATTATTTTAAGAATTACATACCCTTTACCATTTCACAATAGGAACAGTATGTTTTATAACAAATTCAGCATTAACAGTCAATCAACCCAAGTAGCAACTTACTTATACTAATATAAGTAATATCAAATTTAAAAGCCAATCAAGACCAGACACTTACTTTTGGGACCACTGATCCTCTGTTACTGTTTCTGTTTCGATGACTGGACAATGGGAAGACCTGTCCAAGCTGACTTGGACGCTCAGTGCATTCTGTGGTGATAGCATTTACAGTATTTGCAGCTTGAAAGGTGTTGGAGTAAGGTGTAGGAAAAGGATGATAGAAACCCATAACCTGGGCACATGGTGCTGGCATCAGCTGATAATATGTATACTCTGTAGAAACAGGTGGCTGAGCAGATATAATGGGGTAGGCAAAGTATGGTCCAGTAGGGTTTGGATTGGGTTGCTGCCATCGTATATCATTGTTATATAAAGGAAACTGTCTGTAAAACAAAATCAAAGAAGAACAAATCTACTGACAAGTCTAAAAAATCCACTAAAGCAAAATCTCTTATACTAATAGAAGACAAAACAGTACAGAACAGTGGCTTTGTGATAATTTTGGGAAAGGAGACAAAACTTTCATCATCTTATACATTTTTTTGCTACAGAGATCATTATGTACATGTAGTAACAATGTAAACAACAGTATAAACGAACCCAACCTGATGGTTTTACAGTATTCCACGTACCAGTATAGTTTGTAACTCTGCCTTCAACTTCCTCAAGATATTTCTGCCTAAAAGTTAAACACCTAGCTACTGGATCTACCAACAATGGCAGTCCAAAGTTCCCATTCAAGGTAAACAACTGTGACAGCCTTCTGTAAAGAACAGAGTAAAGTGACCATTGTGTAAGGTGACCGTTACATAGGGTGATTTAATTCCTCTACCTCTCATTCTTCAGCTCAATCCCAGAGCCTACTCCTCCTCCTCTCATAATCCCCTAATCACTTGGCCAAGTCCAGCTCTTTTCCTGGCTCCCCTCCTGGCAATAGAAGCAGGCTGTGGGTCCAAGGGAAAGAAGAGAAGAGGCAAATCTGTTCACGGACATCTTCAGCGGTGGAGCTGCTTCTAGTGTAGTTCATATAAAACACTAGCAAAATTCTTCCTATCCCAGCAGCCCCCCACCAAATCAATACAGGGTCCTAGGGAGTAGGGAGCTGAAGCATAGAGCTTTTCCTCATTACTCCCATGACAAAGCAAAACAGTAAAATTTTCACGGCCATATTCCTAAAAATATTTTTAAAATAATCTGTTGGCTGGTTTACTCATGAATTCACAAAGATCATTTGGTAAACCAAGAAAATCAATTAAGTTTATCATACTGTATACATGGCCATTTTTTCAAATAGAAAAATAGTATTATCAAATTTAGTTTCATGAATCAGTTTGCACATTATCCAATATAGGCAAAGATATTTAATATAATACTAACTTCAGTTGAAAATGATTCCTTAGTTCCTACTATTTGTCTAACCCTCAAGACTCTTTTATTAAGAGTCTCAGAATATTAACTTGAATACTTAATATCTGAGTAGTTGAATGGCCTTATATACCATACATCCACAATTTCTCAAAGAATGTGCACTGGCACACTAGTGTGCAACAATGGTTTAGAGATGGGGTAGAAATATTGATTGCCTCAGCCCTCAGGAATGACAGAGCCTATAGCCAGTCACCAGCTGTCTCATCCATGTATAGTCCTAGACAAACAAAATTTTCTGTGTGACATAACTTGAAAAAGGCTGAAAGTACTTTTATACAGCAATAAAATAAACTCTACCAATGAAGTGCTCATCACTCAGACAGTGTAAGCAGGGTTAGAATGGCTATCATGACTATCATAAGTAACACCCTAACCACTAAGTTACACATGACCTAATTGCGGGCAATTTTGCTAAATCATCCTGTAACTATAGCACAGACATCAATTTAAACTAAAATCTGAGTCTAGAAATATTAATACATACTAACCATGACAGCTTCAAAGTTAAGGACTATTGCTTGGTATTTTCTTTTACACCAGAGACTGTCTTGGTAGCTGTGAGATTAGATGTTTAATCTCAAAAAAAAAAAAAAAAAAAAAAAGGTTTTGTTCACCTCTGAATATTTTATTTCTCCCTTTGAGCTGACTTACTTCAAATAAATTTCAATGACTTACTGAAGGAGACATAGCCTAAGAATTCAATTTTCCCTTAGAAAAAATAAGAAACTAATCCATATTAACAATTTCCAAATTTCAGTATCATTTTATTTACTCCTCTTAATAGAGAAATGATTAAAGTCTAAAAGTTACAAAAGAAAAATATTAAGTGCACTGTCAGCTTTTATAGCCACCCCCACGAAAAAGAAAATAAAAATAAACAAATTACCTATTAGACTGGTTTTCCTGCACAAATGGGTAACAGGTAATCAGGTAGCTGGGAATTGGAGTTGGTTCTACACCAGAAACACTTCCGTTATCATTTGGGAGAGCCATCGGGATCATAAATGTATCAGGACTCTTCTTCTGGGGAATAAATGGCTCTACCTCAGCTGACAGCTTGACATTCTTCAAAGAGAAAGTAGAATACATTAATAACAAGCGAGCAAGCAACTTCCTACAAATTCACAATTTAACAACAGAAGAGTCAGTCCTTATAAACAGTAATTAGGTCTCTTCTCAGCATTCATAAAACATCCAAAAGGAAGAGCAATGTCAATTTTAAAATAACTGAATAATGATCAAGTTATTTAGACAAAGCCACCAAATAAGGAAAATAAATCAAATGTTACATTTCAATGTAATTAAAGCTGTTAAAACAATCAAGAAAATACAGAAGTCATACACCAGGGTCTAAAAATAAAGTTGGTAGTAAGAGATGTAGCTCTTCAGACAATGTGTTTTTAACTCATTTTGTTGGGGGAAAAATTGAACAAAATTATGAAGGATAATTAATATTCTATATTTGTTTCAATAGTCTTAAAAGTTGACTATTTCTGTCCATTTCTGGAAATTAGATCGGTATCATTAAAAGAAAAGAAAATGTCTAAGATGAAAAAGGCTGAGGCAGGAGAATGGCATGAACCCGGGAGGCGGAGCTTGCAGTGAGCTGAGATCCGGCCACTGCACTCCAGCCTGGGTGACAGAGCGAGACTCCGTCTCAAAAAAAAAAAAAAAAAAAAAAAAAAAAAAAAAAAACTTAACATTAAGAAGAAAATATCTGCACAGTTACACTGGGGAAAAGATCAGTACTTCAGTTTCCCAGTACACATCTGAGTAAACTAAAGTAATCCAAGATATGTAATCCAATTTAGTTTACTTTGTATCTTTCTTATAAGAAATCTATACAGCTTTAAAAGACATTAAAAAAAAAAAAAAACCTGTAGTATTTAGAGATGCACACAAGGGCGACAAAACTATAAAGAAAAGTAAATAAAATCCATAAAAGTCAGGATAGGACTTATTCTTAGCAAAGAGAGTTGTGATTAAGAGGCATCTGGAGAGCTTCCAGGGTGCCTGGCTAAGTTTTATATCCTAACCAGGATAAAATTTACAAGGTGTTTGTCCTGTAACAATTCATCAAGCTGTACATTGGTTTTATGCAGTTTCTATATGTTATAGTTAACAACAAATTTAACATTTTAAATTATTTTTTGAAATCCTTCAGTACATTCTGTAAAAAATCATATAAATATAACATCAAATGATATGAACATGTTTTAATGAAACCAGTAAGTGAAATGCAAGTTAATGTTTTTAACTACTCTAAAAAATTACCTTAAAAGCCACGGCCCTAGCCAGAACTCTTCCCCAACAAACCCACTAGGGTGATAGTTATTAGAAGCTCCCATCAAAGCATAGTTTTAAGAATAAATTTCATGTTTCTCACAAAAGCAGTTAGTAAGGAATCCAAGTAAAAAATCTGAAGATGAGATATGCTCATTTGTTTCAGAAAAATTAAGTTCTCTAAAAAGTTCACTGTAAATACTCATAAATGCTTGTTAAAAGGGATGGGGTGGGGATGGTAAAATCTGAACTGTACAGCAGTATTAATTCAGTATCCTTCCTCCCCACCTGATTTGAGGTTTACATTTGTACAATTAACCAAATCAGAAGTAGATATGCTATAATAATAATATAAATAGTAGTGAATTGAAGTTGATTTCTTAAAGATTAACATAAGAGGCAAAAACATCTTCAAACTCTAATGATACAAGCTAGTAATTTTCACTCTGTGATATTCATTAGAACCCAAACTCACTTATATAGGACACAATATATCAAAACAATAAATATTTCCCCAATTAGGAAAAAGAAAAGCCGACTTACAGCAATAATATAAAGATAATGGAAGCTTGCTTTATACAGTTCACACATATATGCCGAAGAAACTGAAATCACGTTTTAACTGCACTAAAAATATAATTTTTAGGATTTTTTTTAAGGGTCTCACTCTGCCATGGGGTGGGGATGGGGGTAGGGTGCAGTGGTATGATCATGGCTCATTGCAGCCTCAATCTCCTGGACTCAAGTGATCCTCCTGCCTCAGCCTCCCAAATAGTTAGGACTACAGGTGCACATTACCACACCCAGCAAACTTTTTAATGTAGAGATGGGGATTTGCCATGTTTCCCAGGCTGTTCTTGAACTCCTGGGCTCAAGTGATCCTCCCACCTCGGCCTCCCAAAGTGCTGGGATTATACGCATGAGCCTGGTCAGGATTTCTTTTAAAAACGAAAAAGTCCTTTACGACATATGAGAACTCACTGAGCAGTTTTATAAATCTGAGCTAGTAGACTTTCAGGGTTTTTTTCCAGCACGGTATATGGGTACATCAAATTATCAGTCTTAACCACACTAATATAATTATAAATAAATAATTTTAAAATAACACTTTTCCTGACCTCTCCCCCAGAAAAATATCAACTCATAAATTACCTTGGTAGCAATAAATTCAAATTCTTGCTCAGGTCGAAAGTTGCAAAACATTTTTACACCCCACTTCATTTGTACTTTATAAAAGGTTTTATAAACTTAGGCAACCTACTGTTTAAAAGGTATTCTGTATAATTCAAAACTAATGTCTGTACATACATACAGTATGTGCCTTTAAATATTAAAGTTTGTATTGGCTTATATTCTAAGTGCAATTCTAGATATCAGAGCTCAACAATAAAACTCACAAACACTAAAATGATCCTTTGTTTTTAGCACAAAAAAAAAAAAGAGAGAAAGAGAGAGAAGCTGCTATAGTCAACAGCTGCACAAACAGAAGATGTCACTAGTAGGAACAGACTGGCAACCTTTCTCCTATAGCTACAACTCTGTATGGTTTCAAAAGCTGTTTATTGTGACTTTGGGGCCTTCAGTAATATACATCAAAATGCAGCATCTGCTGTTCTCAGGACTGAAAAGGAGTGTTAAGATCCCAAACTATTCTTAAAAGTCCACATACTAAAGCCCATATAAATAACATGTTAAATAAATAACAAATTCTGGCAGTATTTTAATTATATTAGCATAGAAATCAAAGAAAAATGCCTTGCATAGTGAACAACAAAATGTATGAAAAAACGAGACTGGATACATTATAGAACGTTATTCCTCAGTTTGAATTTCTGTTTTGTCTCTCTACTTTCGCCAAGATCTATTTTTTAGGAATAAGAACGTTCATAGCAGGGAGTTGTCTTCACAAAGGAGATAAATATGGAATAAATGTTAACCACACTTAACAAAGTTGAATCATTCTTGTATTATTTGCTTCACAAAAAAGCACGACTATCTTTATAGTAAAACTATCATCTTTCAGAACTTATTTCAGAATTTTCCCAATTAATGAAAAAAATCATAGTCCCAGAATCATCTTTGTAAAAATATTTAAGCAGTTTCATGTTCCTTTTTTTGTGTATATTAACGTAAATGTCTACAAACGAAATGCCTTTGATATAAATAATCTAGAAAGTTCAAGATTCTGTCAGAGCATGAAACAAAAATATTATTTAAAAGAGTTTATTAGACAAATGTATTCAGATCATTGAGAACCTACATAATTCAACAAATGTGCATTTAGCATACATTCCGGAAAGAGTGCTGCGCTGGACTGGGTTAGGGAAAATGGGCAAACATTACCACAAAGCACACGTTGGGGCAGAGAATGTACACTAAATTCCTCAGAGATGGAACCTCCAGATGAATGCAAATAATTTTCCCAGATTAAGCAATAAAAAACTGACACCCACTTAAAATCAAAACAGAAGTTGGAACATAACGAGACACTCTCCCACAGTGAAACTCCAGAGTATGTACCACACACCCACAGAAAAAATATGACCATGGAAACCCGCCATATTCTTTCTATGTTAAAGTAAAAATAGGATATCTCAAACTTTAAGATATTTTATATCTCATGGCAAAAGATAAAATAAATGTCCTCTGAAGCGAAAAATGATTAATGTTTAAGAGATAACTACTAGCTGTGCTGTTTTTTGATTAAAATGCCAAAACAAAACACAGTACTTATACGTGTAAGTTTTACAGGCTCCAGACAATAATGAGGAAGAAAAATCAAAGAATTTAACTTAGATTCTGCCCATACTGGGCAGACTGTTTTGCAACCCATATTTTCCTTTTTAAAAAACAGACCAAATCTAATGTTTTTTAAATCTGATGGTTACTTTTTTAAAAAAACAGCTTTCTAGATTTAATATTAGTTTCTGAATTATCTATTACTTTGTTTTTATTATTTTCTCTTTTGATTTGATGGAGTTTCCCCTCTAACTTCTTGCCTTGGATGCTTAATTTTCATTCTCCTTGTAAACTGTTTAACAATGAAGGCATTTATGACCATGCATTTGCCTCAGAGTATAGCTTCAGCCACATTCCATAGGTTTTTTGTTTGTTTGTTTTAGAGATGGGGTCACACTATGTTGTCCAGGCTGGAGTATGGTGGCAATTCACAGGTGTGATCTCACTACTGATCAGCACCAGAGTTTCTACAAGCTTCATTTCTGACCTGGGCCAGTTCACCCTTCCTTAGGCAACCTGGAGTTTCCCCACTCCAGGGAGGTCATCATATTGATGCTGAACTTAGTGCAGACACCTGATCCACATAGCACACTACAGTCCAGAACACCTAGCTAGGGTCAAGCGATGCTCCTGCCTTAGCCTCCTTAGCAGTTGGGACTACAGGTGTATACCACCATGCTGGGCCCCATAGGATTTTCATATGTGGTATTTTATTATTAACACATTTTTAATAACCTGTCATTCTATTTTTTATTCCTTTTTGACCTAAGAGCTTGAAAATGTCTTTTTGGCCAGGAGCAGTGGCTCACGCCTGTAATCCCACCACTTTGGGAGGCTGAGGCGGGTGGATCACCTGAGGTCAGAAGTTCAAGACCAGGCTGGCCAACATGGTGAAACCCCATCTCTACTAAAAATACAAAAATTAGCTGGGTGTGGTGGTGCACACCTGTAATCCCAGCTTTGGAAGGCTGAAGCAGGAGAATTGCTTGAACCGGGGAAGCGAGGTTGTAGTGAGCTGAGACACTGCCACCGCACTCCAGCCTGGGTGACAGAGTGAGACTCCATCTCAAAAAGAAAAAACAGAAAATGCTTTTTTAAATTTCCAAATGGTATTTTCCCTGAATGTATATATTAACACTTTCTTTTTATTATGAACATATTATTTTTTAAATCTGGTAAGACAGGTCATTTACTTATATCCTTACGTAAGGGCCAACTGTACGTATTACTGAATAACACACATTTTAAAATAACTTATTTAGAATACATTTCATTTGGAGTACTGACATTATTTAAAGTTTATAAATTATTTAAAGGAAACAATGAAAAGCTAGACAATTTTGTATCCTTTACAAAAGCTTTACAATTTTGTCAAAAGCATGTTGCATGAAATCATATGTATTCGCTAGTTTTTCCAAAAATTAGACATTAATAACCAGTAATTTTATAAATTCTTTTAAAAGAACTATCTAATGCTAATGTACTAAAAATTAAGCCACCATTTAATTTATTTGTGATAACAGAAAAGAGACTGTTAACCTCAAGTGTCCTGTCACTTCTAAGCCCATTATTTATTTTTTAAAATCTCAATAAATTTCCTAAAAATAGAAACAGTAAGCCTTTATAAACAAAACGAACTCCGTGATTTATTCTTCACATCTCATAATGCAAGCTTTTTTTTTTTTTTTTTTTTTTAAGGGGAAAAAATGCATTATATACGAAGCAACACATCTTCTTAGAACATTTAACTCTGGAAGTTAAAATTAAGCTAGCTATTTTGATTAAATACAGAGAATACCCTATAAAAAGTGCTGAAAGAAGATACGCCTGAGATTTTCTTCTAGTTATAAAATTCTTTCAAATAATCATTATTGCAATTAAGATTATCCATCTAGCACCATATCCCCGGTAATTTACTTTTTACAAATCTTGATCAGCACACATACAATTTACCTTTTCTATAAAAAGATTTTATATATTTAAAAAAGGTAATTCACAAGAACAAGAACATGAATGCCTTCAGGCAAAAAGAAAGTTTATTTTCTTTTTTAGTTACACTTGTAAAGTACACAAGGATTTAATTAGGTTAAGATAAAATACAGAAAGTCTATATTAAGTACTACTTTTTAAAAATCAAACTTCTATGAATTGCTAACTGCTACAATACTATAATGAGTAAGTTTTAATGCTGTAGGCATTTAGGGAAATTCTGGGTATGTCAACACTGGTCAAAAGGGAAAAAAAATTCTGTGAGGAAAAATGGAAATCGGCACATATTACTATACTTTCCAATGACTTTTATCTACCTAAATTCACTTCAATAGTAGAAATACAAAAGTATAATCCAAATATCCTGGAAAAGCCATTACATGACTCTATGGTATAATCAAGAATTCCACAAAATTGAGAAATCTCAGTTCCCAATCTACTATTAAGTTAATGGTTCTTAGCCGTCCTTTGAGAATATGATGAAAATAATGGATTCTTGCCCTAGAAAAAGACATATAATGAAGCACACTCCTTCCAGGTCATTCATGGACCCCTGAATTAACTTCCTATCGCATAAACGAGGTGAAAACATCACTTTTCTGTATCTATTTTCTGAGTGTATAGGGGAGTGGAGGATTTTCAAATTATTCTTTCATTTAGTGTTAGGTTGGGGAAGAGGGAAGAGGTATTGGAAGAAAAAAAAGTCAACAGAAAACCTTCTTCCATGTTTTTTTCCTAGTTCTTAAATTTCTACAAGGTTTTAATAGGTCGTGGACTTTGGAAAGGTGTGGGATGAAAGAGGAAAAGTCTCTCTAGTTTAAATAATTTGCTCACAGCACTTGCTGCTAGGATAATCACAAACAGCTATGCTAAAAATTACCATCTAAATAGTTAATTATATTTCCTCTAGGATGAAAGGAACTCTAAGTATACATAAGGTAGCATTACTGGTTTTAGTCCTGGCATCCTAGTGAAGGTACAAAATGTTGAACCCTTTCATTAGTAACACACATACAAGGAAATGATTCAAGGAAAATTCGTATTCATTTGTCAGGCTTTGAAATCTCAGGTATTTTTGATAGATACCTTCAAAAATGTTTTTAAATCAAACTAGATATAGGCTGTATACAGAATACTTCTGGGTCACATAAACGCCTATGTGTATTTGCCAAGAGGCTCTATATCAATTTCTCTTTGGTAATTCCATGTATTGTTTTACAAAACTCATTTGTGTCTTCAGAGTTATATTAACATAAAGCTTTTTAAAAAAAAAAAATAAGTCTTGTGTAAAAACAAGTATACACAACTAGGAAGCTGTGCTTTGCCTGCTCAGAATCCGATTTCAAAATAAAAACCGGCTACAACTACATATAGACACATACAGGAATTTGGGAAATCTTATCTCATTAATACAGGTGCTAGTTATCCATCTGTAAAATTAAAAGGCAGAAATTACTAGCCTCTCTTCTTCCGTCATCTAGTCATCAATGGGCAAGGCCTTCGAAGAAGGGAATAGAGTGAATAAACTTGGGCTTCAAATTAAGTCGTTTCGCAGAGATCTTAAGAGTGGAAAATACTGGGGGAAAACTATTTTTTCGATTACTTTTAACACTGTTATTATCCCTGCCTGCTAGCACCTACTAGCATGGATAATCAGGAATTTGATGCAATTAAAAACAAAACAGAACACTGATGGGACTACTTTGCGAATATGAAAACGGGTTCGAAAATAAGCTTATGCTTTACACCCTTAAAATAGAAACTAGCTTAAAAAAAAAACCACTAATTACCATTCTTTGCAAAATAACTGGATAAAAGGACAAGGGGAAATCGTAGTATCGTTTCTTAAAAGAAACACCTCCGTAAAACCACTGCAAAAACAATGCTTCGCTCCATTGAACATAGATCTAAAAGGCCCGTGACTTCCCTTCATCTGTAATTACCACACATTCTCTTACAGCCTTTCTGGGTAAGAAGCCTTCAAACGCCTTTCCACCTTGAAAACACATTCCAGAGCTGAAGGGAATGCGGGAAGTGGGGAGACTGCTGGAAGTTATAAGCCCTCCTCCCAGGAGAGCAGGGACAACTTGGAGCCTTCTGACCCCTGCACCAAGCCGGAGAGAAGCGGCAACGGCGAGCCCTCCATCAGGGAAGTAATCAGGGTTGGAAAAGCCCCCAAGTCCCAGGCAGCACCTGGAACAATGAAGGAGAGCCGGGAGCTGCCAGGATCCCAGGTAAGGGGGTCTGCGACCGCAGGACCGGCCCTCGGTCCCCACGTTCGGAGACCTGGGCCTGGCCTGGAAGGAAGCGGCGACCCCAACCCCCGGCTCGGCGGGCCCAGCCCAAACCCGCGTACCTGCTCTGTAGGGGCTCGGTCCATGGTGCCTGCAGCCGCAACGGGCCCGCGCTAGTCGGTGTAAATAGCGCCTTGGGCCGCTTTCTCCATGGCCCCCCGCTCGGGTCCAGACTGGGTTCCGGACCTCCGCCCCTATCTGGCTAGCCGCGACACCGATTCGGCTACGCCACTGGCCGAGGAGGCGGCTCCAGCTCCGGGAGATGGAGGAGGCGGTGGCAGCTTCGGGGAGGGATCATCTGGGACGGAAGCCGAGGAGGGCCCGAATGGGCGGGAGGCGTAGTTAGAAATGGAGGCGCACGGAAGGGAAAGGAGTGGGGAGGAGGCAGAGAGGGGCAGTGGGCGGAGTGACAGCAAATGGCCTCAGCAAGGGTAGCAGGAACCCGGCCTGGCCTAGAGGCTGAAGCCAGGTGGAGGCGCCCAGGAGCAGGTGCCCCGAACCACACGCCACCCCTGCGACTGTTAAAGGAGAAGTGTCAGAAGACCACCTGGGACCCAGGTCACACGGGCCCTCAAAGACCTCTTCAGGATCTGAAACCATCTCTTAAGAGATGTTGGAAAAGCTTTCATCTGCCCACCGTACATCTGCTCCTTCCTTATGTTACGCAAATAAAGGGAGTCATGACTATAAAGGAATGAGAATATTCTGAAAATAATGGAGTCTTGCCCTAGAAAAATGCATATGTAAAACGCATACACAGAATGATTGGAAGAAAGGGCTCCTCACAAATATTTATTGATTAGTTAATTCGTTGTCCAGGTTCATGCCCACCTCTAGGCTCACATCCAGGCTGACCTCGCCCATCTCAGAACTCCTAATTTTATGCAGGATCTGTATAACACCACCCAACAGGTAATTATTTTATCTTCAGATCCTTAGCTCCTTAAGGGCAGACACTGTCTTGAAACTGGGCACTACCGTTAGCATGGCAAATACCTTCTGGGCATCTCCTTAGACACACCTTCCAACACCCACACCCTCCGTGACGATTCAGCCAACCGCGGATAGAAATATTTTGGGGAAAAAAGAAATAACAAGTACAACAATAAAATACAAGTAATACAGTTTAACAACTGCTTATACAGCATTTACATTGTATTATGCATTATAAGTAATCTAGAGATGACTTAAAGTATATAGGAGATGTGCATGGATTATATGCAAATACTACACCATTTTATATAAGGATCTTTAGCACGCATGGATTTTGGTATCAGCAGGGATCCTGGAGCCAATATCCCCCTGGGATGTTTAGGGACAACTATATAAGCTAAATTACACTTCAGTGAAGGAAGAGAGTTCAGGTGGCTGCTGTTTGGGGCACTGGTGTGGAGATCCACAGCTAGGAATCGGAAAGAGATTTTAAGAAATTCGCTTTGTCATGCTTCAGGAGACATCGGTAAAGACTAATTGCCTTTTCAATTAGTCTAAGTTATTAGTCTGGTTATTAGATTCCAATACGAGGCTTGTTATGTGAAGGCCCCTTGCTGTACTTATGTTGACACAGGTTGGGTATCTCTAATTGGAAACTATGAAATCCCAAACCCTCCTGGATCCCAAATATTCCAAAATTAGAAACTTTCTGAGCACAGACATGACATTTAAGGGTAATGTTCATTGGAACATTTTAGATTTTGGACTTCCAGATTAGAGATGCTCAATCAGTAAGTATAGTGTAAGTCTTCCGAAATCCCAAATCTGAAACGCTTATGGTTTCAAGTATGTTAGATAAGGGACATTCAACCTGTATTATATATTGGCCTGCTGAAAGGAACTATATTGTGTCAGCAAGACTTATATCAAGGCTGGCAATAGAAACAGTTTGAAAGGAGAAACATTCATATTTACACATTTATATTTAGATTTAAATATATTTATTTAATTTTAGTAACTTTTCTATCTCCTCAAATTTAATATAAATGCATGTGTATTTGAATTGCAAATGTACGTAACATTTGTACATATATGTGCAATTAAAGTAACGTTAGGTCCCTAGTGCCTATCACACACCTAGTTGGGATTCAATGAATGCTGAATGAATTTAGGGTTGGTTGCTCAGAAAAATTAAGTTATTTATAAGGAGTAGTTATGTAAACTAACAGATGACCATTTTTCTTCACAATTGAAAGATAAAATAACTCTGAATTTTCAGATTGTCTTCCTACTGCTGGTCTATAGCCAGAATATACCCTCATCTGAGTAAAAAGATAATAGTAATACACTCATAAAAATACTATAGTACTTTTGCTTTTCTTCCTTCTTCTGAGGAATGATCTGAGGAAATTTAAGCAGGATTCCCAAGGATCTTTCCACACTGTCGGATTTTTTATGACTGTAAAATCGTTTTCATTGAGAATCTTCTACATACAAGACATTCGTTAAGGGAGGCTGAGGCAGGAGAATGGCGTAAACCCGGGAGGCGGAGCTTGCAGTGAGCTGAGATCCGGCCACTGCACTCCAGCCTGGGCGACAGAGCGAGACTCCCTCTCAAAAAAAAAAAAAAAAAATATAAGAACAAAATCATAAGAATTATAAGAACAGAAATGTCACAATGCCCTTCTCATTTAACATAATCTTTAAAAAGATGGCAATAGCTAGTAGATAAAAAATTAAAATCTGTGAAAAAAGGAAGGCATTTTAAAAATACAACATTTTACAGATGATATAAATGAATGCAAATTATTTTATTCACCAATAAATATTTAACGTGCGAGGTACTACGCTAAATACTAGAGATACAGCAGTTTATGAGACACCGTGAGGGCTGAGACCATGTTTGTCTTGTGGGCAAGACATGCATAGGACAAATCGTTATAAGTGAGATGAGTGTCATGAAAAAGGAAGTACAATAGGTGTTACCATGGTAAGGGATGGAAGGTCAAGGAAGGCGTATTTGAATAAATAGCATCCACAGAAAGACCTGAAGGGTGAGTAGGAGTTATGATTAGTAAAGGAGAAGAAGCAGGAAAATTGCTTCAAGAAGAGGAAATGGCAAATGTTAGCATTCTGAGGAAAGAGAAAATTCAGCCTTTAGTACTCACACAAGCTCATCCCTTGAGATGAGGGTTCAGAATGTGAGGGATAATCCAATAGATGAAGGCCTCTGAGAAGCTTGGAGGGGATAGAATACAAATACCAGGGGGAAGAAATAGACCTTTGATGGGAGTAGGGGCATGTTATCTACTGTAACAGAGGAAAGGAAGAAAAGATTGATATGGCTACAGATTATATACATTTATAAGTTTCATGCCGAAAGTTGAGGGAATGCCTAATGGCTTCTGTTGTCTCAGTGATGCAGGAGGCAAGGTTACCTGCTGACAATAAACAGAAGTGGAGTTGTGATGACTAGGCACTCGTCAAAATTCAGCAAACATATAGTTAAGATAGGTACATGTCATTATATGTACATTTTATCTCAAAAGAAAAAAATATAACCAAATATTGAATTCTAGCTTTAACAAATGCGTACACCTATGTAATTCAAATCTCTATCAAAACATAGAGTGTCACCATTACCTCCAGTGACATTTAAAACTTCTCTACTTATATCAAATGCTTGTCTTAGACATTGTTGTTATTCTTACTACCTATACCAAAGCCTAGCATGCAGCAGGTGCTCAATAAATATTTATTGAATAAATGAACTGTAATATGATATTAAATCAGGATTCTTTCATCCAGGGTTAGGGTTTTGTTAGGCATGTGCATTTTATTGAAGGAGCAGGATTCACTAGGGTGCAAGTAGAATTATTTTTTATTGTCCTGTACCTTCAAATTACCTGAAGACTATTTCTTTTTCTGCCTTGGATGAAATCTCATGAAGGTCACACACACTTTATTCCACGTCAAAATTTCTCCTTTTCCCCAGCTCAGTCCTGCTTCAGGCTGGAAGCCTGTGGTGAAGGACGTGGCTTGGTCCACTTCAGTTTTGTTTTCTACGTTTTATGTCTCCACCTCCTCTACCTTAAACACTCTCTGATTAGGCTTTTAGATTTCTCCAGGTTTGAACTCTGAGAGGGAGGGTGGCAGAGCTTCTCAGATGTTTAATTACTACTTTCCTGCATGTTTACATGCAGCAAAGTCATCTCAGAGAGTCACTGATGACCCTAGCCCTCAGCCCTTGTACTTCTGAGGGTTTAAATCTCAACTTGATCACTTTGGGGAACAGCAAGGCAGCCTTATTTGCTGGATTCCCTTTTAAAATGGCTTCAGGCAGAATTCCTGGGATCCCATCAATCCCTGGAATCATTTTGCTACCCTTGATTTATCATATAACTATCCATCCCTCTCTGCCTTTATCCAGCTATTAATTCTTCTTATTTTTGGTGCATGTCAAAGTAGATTGCAGACTTCAGTACACTTTGCCCTGAGAAAAATTCATATAGACACAGTAGGCAAAAATGCAGCTTGTTCTCACTGTTTCTCTCAGATCCTTGCATTCTACCACACTCCAGGCAACATGTATCAAGTTCTCCAAGTGTTTCCCAGAAAGCTTCTCTCACATAGCTTAAGGTAAGCGGAAGCATCTCCTTTTACCCATGGGAGGTGTGGGTATGTATAAGGTATACAAAACAGTACCCTTCCTGAGTCATTGTCTTAGTCTGTTTTCATGCTGCTGATAAAGACATATCCAAGACTGGGCAATTTACAAAAGGAAGAGGTTTAATGGACTTGCAGTTCCTCCTGGCTGCAGAGGCCTCACAATCACGGTGGAAGGTGAAAGGCACACTTCACATGGTGGCAGATAAGAGAACAGAATGAGACCCAAGTGAAAGGGGTTTCCGCTTATAAAACTATCAGATCTCATGAGACTTATTCACTACCATGAGAACGGTATGAGGGAAACTGCCCCATAATTGAATTATCTCCCACTGGGTCCCTCCCACAACATGAGGGAATTATGGGAGCTACAATTCAAGATAAGATTTGGGTGGGAACACAGCCAAACCATATCATTCTGCCCCAGCCTCTCCCAAATCTCACGTCCTCACATTTCAAAACCAATCATGCCTTCCCAACAGTCCCCCAAAGTCTTAACTCATTTCAGCATTAACTCAGAAGTCCGCAGTCCAAAGTCTCTTTTGAGACAAGGCAAGTCTCTTCTGCCTATGATCCTGTAAAATCAAAAGCAAGTTAGTTACTCCCTAGACATAACGGGGGTACAGGCATTGGGTAAATATACCCATTCCAAATGGGAGAAATTGGCCAAAACAAAGGGGCTACAGGCCCCATGCAAGCCTGAAATAGAGCAGGGCAGTCAAATCTTGGAGCTCCAAAATGATCTCCTTTGACTCTATGTCTCACATCTAGGTCATGCTGATGGAAGAGGTGGGTTCCCATGGTCTTAGGCAACTCTTCTGTGGCTTTGCAGGGTACAGCCTTCCTCCCAGCTGCTTTCATGGGCTGGTGTTGTGTCTGTGACTTTTCCAGGTGCAGAGTGCAAGCTGTCAGTGGATCTACCATTCAGGGTCTGGAGGATGGTGGCCCTCTTCTCATAGCTCCACTAGGCAGTACCCCAGTGGGGACTCTGTGTGGGGGTGCCCACCCCACATTTCCCTTCCACACTGCCCTAGCAGAGGTTCTCCATGAGCAGCCCCGCCCCCTGCAGCAAACTTCTGCCTGGACGTCCAGGCATTGCCATACAACCTCTGAAATCTAGGCGGAGGTTCCCAAACCTCAATTTTTGACACCTATGCACCCGCAGGCTCAATACCGCATGGAAGCTGCCAAATCTTGGGGCTCACACCCTCTGAAGCCACAGCTCAAGTTGTACCTTGGTCCCTTTTAGCCACAGCTGGAGCGGCTGGGATGCAGGGCACAAAGTCCCTAGGAGGAAGAAATGGACTGCATTAGATGGTTGACCACTGAAGAGGTGATATCTGATGTGAGATTTGAGAAATACAAAAAGATAGGGGAAAGACAAGCAAAGGCCCCGGGAGGGGAAACTCTTAAATTGTGGAAACAGAAAGGAGAGACCTGTAAATAGTGAATGGCAGGAGGGAGAGAGTAGTATGGACAATAGATAGAATGGAAGTCTAGACCAGGCCAGATTTTGTACTAATTTGCAAGCTATGGTAAAGAATTTGGATTTAACTTTAAGTCAAAAAGCCATTTGGAGAATTTTAAAGAAGTGCACTGAATTCACATTTTGTCTGAATGTGAATAGCGAAATGTTAAAATTAATACTTCTGGAATATAAAAACATATCTAAATGACTATTGAAAAATTGGATTATTACAATTTTATTATTAAAAGGTTTAGTAGTGTTCAAAGAGAAACTTTAGACAAGTTCAATTTAAGAATTTAATTAAGCAAAAAATGATTTGCCAATTGAGCAGGTCCCCAGAACCAGAATAGGCTCAGGGAGACTCTGGGGCTGATACATGATCCAATCATATTTATAGAAAGTGAGGTACAGAAAATGGAAGTAGGGTACAGAAACAGTTTGATTGGTTATAGCTTGGTACTTGTCTTATTTGAATATGGTTTGAACAGTTGGCCACCTATGATTGGCTGAAACTACATGATTAGTACAAGAGTAAGTTACAGTCTGTTTACACATCCTGTTAGGTGACAGTTTACTATATGTGTAAGGAGGCAGCTTTAACTTAACAATTCACCCTTTTGGTCACCATCTCAGTATAGAGGGTGACCAAAACTTTAGGCATTAATGTCAAGGGTTAGAGCAGAGAGGACTTCCTTATTAGAATCTCCTGTTTTCAGGAGGAAAAAAAAAAAAAAAAACACTGATCTGTTTTGGGATCGATCTGCTTCCATAATGTTTCACTTTGATTATGCAGCATTTAGCATGAGTGACTCCATGTTGGTTTGGTTTGGTGTGCTGGGGCCTACTGCAGGAGCTCTGTCTAGAGCAATGGCTTCCTATAATTTTGAATAATAATCCCACCCTTTTGCTCAAGTTCTTACCTAAGTGAGTATAGCCAAGATTTAGGGTTTAGCACTTCCAGTTGCCATCATTTTGGATTTCTAGTCACAGCACGTCATTCATAGGTGACAGTGTCTTCATGACCACTCATTTCTTTGAGTTTTTGTCATTCCAATAAAAGGGAGATCATTTGACTTTCTACAGATGGCTATATGCAAGCATTTAAAATTTTGGAGAAAATACAGTGCACCAGGGATACTACTCTTACAATTATCAGAAGGATGATACCAAGAATTGGGAGTATGCTCCCTAGCCAGGGTCCTTATGAACTAAGCCAACTAAAATCAAATAGATCTAAGAATAAGCCTGATAAAGAATCTTGTTTTAACCAACCAGCCCATTTGTTAATCCCCTGCAAGTGAGTCTTTATAAAACCTGATGTATTCATACAACAAGAAGTGTCAGTAACCGCACAGATCCTTCCCTGTTCAGTCGAAAATAATCTAGAATAATTCAGTCATCTAGCACAACTTTAGCAAGAGAATTTTTAAATTCTGTTGTGCAACCATAGCCTTTGCAGTAAAATCTTCTATAAAGTCTGTTACAAAGCACACATTTCTAATCATTGTCTGATTTATATTTACCCCATGCCACAGAAAAGAAGACCTAACAATGACGCCCATCCAGAAAGGTGAAGTCCTCCAGGCAATGTTCTCTTTAACCTATGATATATGTTAAGAAGAGTGGACCAAGGTTCTGTTTTTAACTGGTGGCGGAGCAACAAAGGTACCGTTAAAATTCCTAGTCCAGCTGACCACAGTGGCTCATGCTTGTAATCCCAGCACTTTGGGAGGCCAAGGCATGAGGACTGCTTGAGCCAAGTAGTTCAAGATCAACCTGGGCAACATAGTGAGATCTCAATTCTACAAAAAAACAAATAAATGAAAAATATTTAAAAAAATAGCCAGGTGTACTTATGCGTGCCTATAGTCCCAGCTACTCAGGAGGCTGAGGTGGGAGGATTGCTTGAGCCTGGGAGGTCAAGGCTGCAGTGAGCTATGATTGCACCACTCCACTACAGCCTGGATGACAGAGTGAGACCCCGTCTCAAAAAAAAAAAAAAATTCCCTAGCACACATTGGCCCCTCATCTTCTATTTCTTAAGGCAGGGGTTCCCAACCGCTGTACCATGAACTTGTACCAGCTAAGGACCTGTTAGAAACTGGGTCACACAGCAGGAAGTGAGTAGTGGGTGAGCAAGCATTACCACCTGAGCTCCGCCTCCTATCAGGTCAGTGGCAGCATTAGATTCTTATAGGAATGAGAACTGCACTGTGAACTGTGCATGTGAAGGATCTAGGTTGCACACTCCTTATGAGAACTGAATGCCCAGTAATCTGGGGTGGAACAGTTTCATTCCAAAACCATCACCCCTACCACCCAACACCCCCAGTCCATGGAAAAATTGTCTTCCACGAAACCAGTCCCTGGTGCCAAAAAGGTTGGGGACTACTGCATTAAAGCATAAGGTTTCCCCTGTGTAAAGTTAGCCATAAAATCCTCCACACATAAAAGTATACCCTATGGGTACACCCAAAGCATCTTTTCCAGTTCTATTGTTCATAGAGGCATAAGCAAGAAGATGTAAGCGTCACATGATGGCAGGGCCTTGATCCATGATCTTGAGAAAGTTCTTCATGTCTAGGATTCTGTGTGCTTCTGTGGAGAAAATTCCCAGTTAGCTTTACCTTAAGGTATACAGTAGCAGTCCCAACCTTTCTGGCACCAGGGACTGGTTTTGTGGAAGACATTTTTTCCATGAACCTGGGGGTGGAGGATGGTATTGGGATGATTCAAGCGTATTACGTTTATTGTGTACTTTGTTTCTGTTATTATTACATTGTAATATATAATGAAATAATTATACAACTCACCATAACATAGAATCAGTGGGAGCCTTGAGCTTGCTTCCCTGTAACTAAACCAGGGGTCCCCAACCCCAGGCTGTGGACTGGTACCAGTCTGTGGCCTGTTAGGAACCAGGCTGCACAGCAGGAGGTGAGCAGCAGACAAGCAAGCATTACCACCTAAGCCCTACCTCCTGTCAGATCAGTAACAGCACCAGATTCTCCTGAGAAAGTGAACCTTATTGCCTATGAGAGGGATCTAGGTTGTTGCTCCTTATGAAAATCTAATGCCTGTTGATCCCAGGTGGAACAGTTTCGTCTCAAAGCCATCCTCCTCCTCCTCTCCTCCCCCATTCATGGAAAAATTATCTTCCATGAAACCAGTCCCTGATGCCCAAAAGGTTGGGGACCATTGAACTAGACAGTCCCATCTGGGGGTGATGGGAGACAGTAACAGATCATCAGGCATTAGATTCTCATAAGGAGTGTGCAGCCTAGATCCCTCATGTGCACAGTTCACAATAGGGTTCACACTCCTGTGAGAACCTAATGCTGCTGCTGATCTGACAGGAGGTGGAGCTCAAGCGGTAATGCCAGAGATGGGGAACGGCTATAAATACAGATGAAGCTTCACTTGCTTGCCCACTGCTCACCTCCTGCTGTACAGCCTGGTTCCTAACAGGCCATGGACCAGTACCTGTTAGGGGGACTCCTGGTATGCAGTCCTAAGAGTCTGGAAGGACGGTTTAGAGTTATGAGGCTATGGATTCAAGGTTTGCGGTCCCAAAGTTTTGCTGCAGTGTGGGTGGCAAGGGCAGTCTTTCTCTTCACTTCCAGAAGACCCAGTATCTCGGTTCTATATCATCAATGGTTTAATTATTCTGAGTCAATGGGTCATTAAAATTTCCTTTGCCTGACTAAAATACACTTTGGCATAATGCATTAAAGCCTTGCAGCAATTAGTCATATCAGTGTATAGGAGTGGAAGAGATATAATGTTCTACTATTAGGGGGATAGGCCTTCCAGTGACTGTTTCAAAAGGGCTCAACTTATGTTTTCCTCTGGAAGTGGATCTGATTGCCCTCAATCTTCAATACTTTGGACCAAGGCAATCCAGTCGATTCATTTAGCTTTGCCTAATGTTATAATACCTTATATAACTGTTCTACAACCTGTCCAGTGAAACAAGTACCTCCATCACTGGAGATTTCTTCAGAATTCCCCATGAGGGAAATACATTTTAAAATAACCTTTTAGCTACTGTTATAGCATTGGCCTTTTTGCATGGGAAAGCTTCTATGTAATCAGAAAATGTGTGTAGAAAATGGCAATTGAATGAAATGCCCCCATAAATGTTCAAATGGCTCATCATGTAGCGGAAATGTACCTGAAATTTTGATATTTTCCCTTAATTACTACTTGACAAACTAAACATTGATCATAAGCCATTTTAGCAATTTAAAATAGTCACCACACACACACACACACACACACACACACACACATACATACATATAATTTGAATCATTTTATCTCTTTCCTAATGAGTCATAGGGTATACAGCTCTTAATAATGGAAGCTGTAAGGACTCAGGAAGGGCCAGGCAGCCATCCAGGCTCTCCATGAGTTCACACTTAACATTGGATTTTTATCATTCTTAAATAGCAATTTTGTTGCACAGCACTGTTTGTTAAATCTGTTATAGGTAATTTGCCTTGGGCCATGGAGTTCATTTAAGTTGAATTTCTTAAGAATTTCAGTACTGGCTTATTTTGCATAACATTTGGCAACATTTTTTCTTGATATTCAATCAATTCTTGTCCTGCTTGGGTTAGCAGTTTTATGAATCAGTCAGTCTCTTCATGAGGGTTCTAGGAATTCTTACCCAATCCAAATGATATGATCCTAAAGTTATCAGAACCCTGTATTCAAGAATGCTTCTCAGGGTCCTTTCTATCCTTTCCACAAGCCTCCTTGAAGGCGCAATACTCTAGGATTTTACTTGCTTATAAATAGCTTTTGGAAAATACACCAGAATTAAGCAATTAACTGGAAGCAAGACTTAAAATGGTCATGGTTAAAGACACGATTGACCAGGAAATTTGGTTATTTCTGTGACCTACAATTATTAAACATACTAACTGTAACTATGACTGATAACATATACCAAGACACATCAGAATTTTAGGAGTCTCATACAATTTCAGAACATATATTAATAACATATCCTTAAAAATATAACATGAAGAAGGTTAAACATCATTTCTTATTTGGCAGTAGTCAAACTTCAGAAGCTTGAAATAATGCAGGAACAATTTCTTAGCATTACTAGTGTTCCTACAGTCATGATACTGCACATTGCAATTTTAAATATTAAAGTCCACTATTAACCAAAGTCAGATGAGGAACAAGATTATTTTTGGCTAGCTCTGCTGGTATAGGATACTTCTGATGGTGATGTCATCGTCTGTTATTAAGCTTCCCTTCCTTTCTAATAGAAACTAAGTTTTATCCTCTCTTCCACTGCTGGACTTGAAGATTTGGCCAAAGGACATGATTCCATTTCATTGAAGCCTCCTAGAAACTGAAATTTGTGCTGTGCTTGAAGAAGATGCTTTGTGGATATTTTCAGAAGCACACCTAAGATTGTTATTCTCATTTAAAATTTTAATTTCTAATATGTGTTTATTTCCTCTGCATGCCTTTCATTATTAATTAAATTGTATGTATATTGGTGGTTCAAAAGGATGTAATTTTCTTTCTAAATTTATGTAGCCCATCTTTTGTATAATCGTATTAATTTTCAATTATTTTCTTATCTAACTACTTGAAAGTTCTACATTTTTGCATAAAATTAACAATTTTCACAATTACCATTATTACTGAAGTTTATATTAAACCATTAATAGAATTCCAACATGAGGAAATACATCCAAAATGCTTACCCATATTTGAAAGTGCGTATTCATATATTAACACTAACTCTGACTAACATACTTTGTTCTTATAATTTACATAGTTATGCTGCTTAGATATAATGGTTACCCAGTGAGATCACCTGATGGGGAGGCCATACCAAGTTTAGACTTGCCAGAAGGTGAAATAGAAATTTGACAATATGACCTTCCAAAAGCCAAAGCTGAAGGTGAAACTAAAAAGCAAACTTTGGCCAAATACTGAGGCCAGGACACAGCTGAACTGGAGTATATATCTCTCATTATTTGCAGGAGAGTAACATGATCTTATGGCAAGAGGGTGGTTAGGGTGACAGAACAGACCATGGAATCAAACCTGAGTAACGATAGTATGAATCAAAATTACTAGAGATAGTATCTTTATGTTTTCAGCATGTAAGATGAATCCACCAAAATTCCTATAAACTAGTGGCAAACTGATAAGAAAAAAGGTTCCATTGATAGTATAAGTATTATGATGGAAAGAGCATTACTAGACTAAGACTTGATAACGTGGGTTTAAATTTTATCTATACCCATTTCAGGCCATGTGCCCTCAAAAGTCAGTTATGCTTCTCTGGGCCTCAGTTTCCTCATCTGCACAATGCACGGGGTTGTTCAGGGGTTCAAGTTGAGGAAACGAATGCGAGAACACATTGAAAGCCCTAGAGAAGCGGTTCTCAATCTGTGGCACTTTTAAAGCTAGAACGCTCAGTCCCCTCTTAGACCGATTAAGTCAGAATCTCTGGAGCAGATAATCTCCCAATCAGCCATAGTCAGCCATAACATTTTAAGTCAGATCATGTCACTCCTCTCTTCCAAGGAGCTCCAATGGAGCTTCCTATCTCAGAGTAAAAGCCCAAGTCCTTAGAGTGGCCATTGAAGTCCCTGTGATCAAGCTCCTACCATGCCTCTGGCCTTAATTCCTATTCTTCACTCACTTGCTGTTCACTTGCTCACTCCTTGCTGTTCCCTTGTCATTCTAACCACACTCTCATCTTGAGATCCCTTGGCCTTGCTGCTTCCACTGGCAGGAACTCTCTTCCCCCAGTTAACCCACATGGCTCAAGCCCTCACTTTAGGCCTTTTCTTAAATGTGACCTTGGAGTGAGGTCTTTCCTGACCACCTTCTTTAAAGCAGTGTGCAATACAGAGTGATATAATGGACTATGGAGACTCAGAAGGAGGAAGGTGGAAGAGGGGATGAGGGATTTAAAAAACTACATATTGGGTAAATTATACGCTACTTGGGTGATGTGTGCACTAAAATCTCAGGCTCCATCACTCTATAATTCATCTATGTAACCAAAAACTACTTGTACCCCCCAAAGCTATTGAAATTTTTTAAAAAGAACAAAGAAAAAAAAAAAAACAGCATGCAAACACACACACTCCTTCTCCTTTCCATAGCACTTAACATCATCTAAAATGTTGTATATTTGTCTTTTTGTTTATTGACTGTCATTTTCATCTCAAATATAAGCTCCAGGAAGGCAGGGATTTTGTTTGTTTGTTTTGCCCAGTGCTTGGTGTTTCCAGTGCTTGGAACGCTGCCTAGCACATAGCAAGCCCTCAGAACACATTTATTATTGCTATTCCAAATGGAAACTCTGAGCATTCACCTTAATCTACAAACTTCATTGATGGGTCACTGCCTATCCCTGTGCTTTCCCATCTCCCTGACTTTGTTCATACATTTTTTTTTCTAATTAGTGTGTCCTTTTTATATTGAAAATCATTTCCTCCATTTCCTGGATGAAATAGATCCTCCTCAAAATTCCTCTAGCTTGTTGTGCCATATCCTGTCTGAAATTAGTGTACTGTGTATAATTATTTATGTAATTATTTCCTTTCTAAGAGTGTACACTACTTGAGAAATTACTCACCAGTGTTTTTTGAATGAACAAATGAGCTTGCCTTTAGAGCTGAGTCAGACATATTTACCAGAAAAAGGAAGACAGGTAATTAAATGGTGGGTTTAAATGGAAAACTCCCTAGCTCCTTTGAGAATATTAGAGGCATGTAAGTAAAATGAAAACAGAAGATGATAACATCAAAAAATGATTTTTGGATGGTAAGATCAACTACATAATTAGCTGTCTTGTGAACAATCTAGTTTAGGTAATAGCGAGTTGAAAAAGAATGAATAAATGCATAAATGGACTTGGCAAACCAGACAAAAATTGGACATGACATTCATTTTTAAGGCAGTGAGGTCTTCAGACCTTTCCAGCTAAAAACAGGAAATAACTTCCCAGATTTATTATGATGTCCTTGAGATTGTTTTCTTTTTTATTTTTGAGACAGAGTCTCATTCTGTCACCCAGGCTGGAGTGCAATGGCACAATCTTAGCTCGAGACTGTGAGCCAAGATTGGCTCACTGCAACCTCCTAGGCCCGAGTGATTCTCCTGCCTCTGCTTCCCAGTAACTGTAACTACAGGCTCATGCCACCACACTGGGCTAAATTTTGTATTTTGGTAAAGACAGGGTTTTGTAATGTTGCCCAGGCGGTCTCAAAGTCCTGAGCTCAAGTGATCTGCCAGCCTCGGCCCCTCAAAGTGCTGGGATTATAGGCATGAGCCACTGTGCCTGGCCTATTAGATTATTTTCATGAACTATTCCAAATCTCAGTCTTTCTCTAGAGGATGCTGTTTTATGATAGTGAAAACTATAAATCATTTAGAAGTACTGTACAATCTGAAATTGAAAAATCTCCTTCAAAACTCAATGTTTTCTGGCCAGGCATGGTGGCTCATGTCTGTAATCCTAGCACTTTGGGTGGACTAGGCTGGCAAATCACTTGAGGCCAGGAGTTCTAGACCACCCTGGCCAACATGGTGAAACCCCGTCTCTATTTTTAACATTAAAAAAAAAAAAAAAAAAAAAACTCAATGTATTTTTACTCTGTCTTTAGAAACCTTTGCAAACAAGCTATCTAGATTTTTCATGTCAGTGACTCATATCCACAGCTCCCCAAACCTAACATTCTTTCTGGAATGTCCTTTCTAAACCAGTAGGCGCTTTCTTCATCAGCAGGCCCTGATTCTTAGAATCAAAATGTATAAAGCTCAACCTGTGAATGTGTAATTCTTGTTAACCGTGATGTGTCATCAAGTTTTCTTCAGGCTTCCAATGATAAGCAAGATATTGCCAGTTTCAGAGGGAAAATAACAAGTGCTAAATAACTAAAACTAGCAGAGATACCATCTCTGAAAACATTCCTGCTTCAAAGAACACTATGACAGGAAGCATGCATTATAGATGACAGAATTTGTTTTTTTTTTCTAAAGAATGAGTTTTAAATGTTTTTGCATAAATAGCATCAGAGCAATAACAACACAATAAAAAGAAAGAAAATCTACCAACTTAACTTTCTAACATAAGAAACATATTTCTTAGTTTCTGTTCGTCTATGTGTGTGTGACATGATTTTTAATCTATGTGACCTGGAGGTTCTCAGGCCTATTGTGCAATGGAGTGTCTGCCCATTCTCTAGAAATGGGGAGGAAGAAATCACTGCCTCCTTCTCTGGGGCCTGTATAAATGAGGTGTGGAAGCTTAGGAAGAGCCTAAAATAGTCAAGGGGAATGTGAGAGATGAGGCCCAGAACTAACCTGACGGTATGTGTCACTTGGCTTGATGCATGATGTGGGAGCTCCAGAGATCCAACACTGACTCCAAGACAGAACAGGGTATACCCACGAGAATATCATTTCCATCCATTTAAAGGATAGCTGGAATCTTCATGTTGACAATTATATCAACTAAATCCTCCCTTGCCAAATTATCTAGGCCCTGTGTTATCTGGGTCCTGGGGGTAGTAGGTAGTATAAGATAAATATTGAGGGAAATAAGAAATTGTTTATAATAATATAAAACCCTAAAATTGTTTTGGAGATACAGAGAAGGGCACCAATACTATCCTGTGGAGCTGTAATCTTAAAAGACCCATCGATACCAAAGTCAACCAGAAACTATACTTACTTATAAAACCCCAGCCTCTTCTCTAGTCCATCCTTAATCAGAGTTGGCAGAGCTCTCAAGGAAGACAACTGTTGCAATCCTGGTCTTGTTGCTTCTGGCTGACCTGCCCTGCTTCCTCACATTGACTTGTAACAGGCAGGCCATTCACTCGCCAGCTGACCATGGGGTCTCTAGATTTCCGGCTGTGCCAAACTCTAACAAGTTATAATTCACAGTCTTTGAACTGGTCAAGGACTCTAAAAGAAATAATAGGAACTACAGCCCCTGGCCATCGAGAACAATGAATGATAAGAGGCTGTTCACAATGACCTCTTACCAAGTAGGAATAATAGCTTACACTGATTGTTCAGAAACAGTGCTGAGCCCTTTACAGAAAACATTTCATTCAACCTTCACAAGCACCCTTGAGGTAAAAAAGCTACTGTCCTTTTTTCTCCAGGAGAAACTGAGACTTATATATGTTATATACCTGGTATAATTACCATGTATATATGGTAATTCGCTTACACAAAATTCCTGTATAGATAGAAGTGGCAGAGCTGGAATTTGAATACAGCAAGCAAAAGAACTTGTACCTAAGGAAACAACTCCTTCCTGTTAGTAAGACTAATACAGGAGACATTTCATAGTTTAGCTTGGAGCTCACAGGCTGTTAGGTCCTGGGCAAGGCATCCTAAATGGTTCATCTCATCATGTGTGCCCTGAGTTGTACTATTTGCTTCTCATGCCAGCCAGAAATGCCCTGGCGTAGAAAATAACCACAAACCTAGTGAAGGTGAAATGGAAGAAGTTCCCTTGTCTCACTTGTAGGGCATGCGATGGGGCTGTGGCCCGCTTCTTCAGTGCCCCTCTGCTCAAACCTCTAGGGGAGCATACAGACACCCCACGGCAGTGTCTAGGGGTGAATGTTTACAGCCGAAGCCCCAGTGGGCATGTGTTACCATGTGCTCTTTTAGTTTAGCTTGTGTTAGCTCAGTGAGACCCCTGCCTTATCGCAAGAACAGAGGGCTTTCTGTATCCCAGGGCTCTTGCTTTGGTGTACCGGAAGAATTGGATCACGTGTGGGCTTGGAGAATTAGTGCACGGTTTTATTGAGTAGAAGTAGCTCTCAGCAAATGGGGGAGCCAAAAGGGAGATGATTTTCCCCGGATTTGGGCCACTCGGCATCCCCGGCTCTCCTCGGACTGCCCCAGTCAAACTCCTCCTCCTTCCTCCAGTCCATTGCCTGCCCACGTGCGGTCTGTCATGTGCTCTTCCACCAGCATGCTCCCCTCCACGTCCTCTCGCAGTCCAGCTGCTTGTGTCTTCTTTGACCAATGTGCTGCTCTCGACGTCCAGCGGTTTGTGTGCCTGCCTGCTATGGTGTTGTCCTGGGCCTCATCTTTCACATTCCCTTTGACTATTTTAGAGCTCTTCCTACGCTTCCCACCTCATTTTTACAGGCCCCAGAACAGGGGGCAGTGGCTCCTTCCTACCTCATTTCTAGAGAATGGGCAGACACTCCATGCACTAGCCTGAGAACTTCCAGGTCACACAGATTATAGGCACAGGATGGGGGTATGGTGGGCCAGGGAGGTCTTGGGAAATGCAACATTTGGGCACGAAGGCAGGAGTGTCTGTCCTCACCAACGTTTGTGAGCACCGGCAGGTGGGCAGAGCCCTAGCCAGGGACCCCCCCCTTCCCTTCCCAGCACTTCCCCGCTCCCCTTCCGTATCAGTGTGATTCGTCTGGGACAGAAAAGGGAACTAAGCCTCCAGGAGAAAGGTCCTTGTGACAAGTTCGCAACCTGATTACAGTATGAGGAAATGATTTTGGATGTCCCAATCAGCTGGGATTAGAGAAGAGCAGCTGCTGCTTCAGCAAAGCTGCTCCACAGGTATGGATGTCCCTATGTCTGTTCATGTATTTTCCCAGGGCCCAAGAAAAATCTAGTGTCTCCTTTGCAGGCAATAAATGTGTCCATTGCAAGTGATGGTAAGACGGGGTGTTTGTCAGGTGGAAAGCACAAGGAATATGCAGAGGAAATAAAGAAAGGAGAGGAGAAATATGAGCGACAAGGGAGAAGAAACAAAAGAGAAGCCACATAGGGCAGAGCCCTGTATGTGAAGCTCTTCGTTTCTCAACATACCCGTTACCAAAGCCTGACTGCAGCGCCAGCACTAGGGAGGTGTTCTGATGGAATTGCTCACATGCTGACCCTTCTCTGCTGCTCTGTCCCGGCCCATCAAGTTTCTCCTTCTTTCTCTCCTGCCCTTCCTTCCCCATTCTGCCACTCTCTTTCCTTTTTCCATCTCTTAATCACTTACTTTTTTCTTCTCTATTTTCTCACCCTGTAAATGCTTTACTCAGAAGCAGGCAGCACTGGAAGAGCTGCTAGCCCTGGCTGTGGGGTGTGGCTCATTACTATGTTGTTGTACTAGGAAATGGACTGAGTGAAATCAAGCAAGTGCGAAGCATTCAGCACCCTTATTCTCATTGCGGTTAGGTCCTAGGTCAGAATTTGATAACATCCTAACACTTTCAATGGTATAACTCAGTCCTGAAGTCCTTGCCTACTCCACCCAGGTCCCTGTGACAGCCTTTGATCTTTATCACATGTAACATTTTGCAATCCCACTGCTGTAGGGGAAAGATGTTTATGTGCAATGGGAATCTGTGATTCAGTGCTGTTACTCTGATTTCTTCTGAGATCTTTGCTGGTGTTTGGGAGCTTTCGTGTTCTTGAAATTGTATATTGGTGTGATTAGTTTGGACTCAGTTTCAAGAGCATTAAGATAATCTCTTTACTGCCAGAGGAAAGTATGTTTTGAGGGAATATATTCAGAGGGATAAGATGCAATGCCTTTATATATAAAGTTGCACAACATTAGGTGGTGAAAATTCACTTTCTAGCACTATTAGGAAGTCATTCATTCATTGGACACATACTTAAATACATCAGAAGTTATATATGCTATGAATAAAAATAAAACATGGTAAAGGGATAGAAAATGTAGGGAAGGCTATTTTAGATAAGGTGGACAGGGATGGCCTTCCTGAAAAAGTAACATTTAAACAGACCCCTGGAAAAAGTAAGGTAGTGAGCCTTGAAAACATCTGCGGAAGAGTAATGTTCCGGGTGGAAAGAACAGCAGATGTGATGGCCCTGAGGTGGAAATGAGCTTGATGAATTTGAAGACTAGAAAGAGGGCGAATCAAGTTAGAAAAGACTCAGGAAAAAAGCAGTACTTGCGAGGTCATAAAGGTATGCAGAGCTTGGTAGGCTCTATTTCATAGTTGTCAATGTCTTGTAAATGTGATGAGAAATCACCGGAGGATTTGGGCAGGAGAATGACATAATCTGCTCTATGTTTTATAAAGATTACTCTGGCCTCTGATTAAATAGTAGACATAAGAGAGCGGGGAGAGAAGCAGGAAAGCAGGGAGAGAAGCAGGAAAGCAGGGAGAGAAGCAGGAAAGCAGGGAGAGAAGCAGGAAAGCAGGGAGAGAAGCAGGAAAGCAGGGAGAGAAGCAGGAAGGCTGTTAAAGTAGCCAAAGTAAGAGAGGGTAGGAACTGTCAGGATTGGGATATATTTTGTAAATAGAGACAAGAGGCTCACTCTGACTTTGTCTCCTTTAACTGGGTCAAGTTTGTGTGGCATTTCCTCCACCAAGGTTGCTGTTCACCAGCAAGACCCCGTCACTGCACTCATTCACTTGAAAACTAGACAGGTATATTTCTGCAATTAGAAAAACATGACGATGCTTTGGGTGTGAGGGAAAGAGAAGATTCAAAATCACCCCTAGGTGTTTAGCCTGAGCAACGGGTGAATCATGGAGCCATTTACTGAGATTGGAAAAGTTTGGGAGGAAGGTAGTAAATCCAGTGCTCAGTGTTGAACATATTACGTTTGAGATGGCCTAAGACATCCAAGTGGAGATGCCAAGTAGGCAGTTGTAAAGCAATTCTGAAGCTCGTTGAGAGGTGCTATTTGCTAACTAAAACGCAAAATAAATTCAGCCCCTGGCAAGGGCACTGCACTCTCTATCTGGCAGAGCCCTGTTCTCTGTTTCAATTCTATAGGTCAGGGACTGTTAGATGAGATGTCAAGGGATCACCTGGTTTATGGGGTTCACAATCCTATCCTCTGATACTGCCTCTTGAGCAATTAAAATCTGACATTTAAGAAGGGCTCGTTGACAGGCATGGTGGCTTACATCCGTAATCCTAGCACTTTTGGAGGCTGAGGCAGGTGGATGGCTTGAGCCCAGGAGTTTCGAGACTAGCCAGGGCAATGTGGTGAAACCTCATCTCTACAAAAAATACCAAAAAACTTAGCCAGGCATGGTGATGAGCACCTGTAGTCCCAGCTACTTGGGAGGCTGAGGTGGGAGGATCACTGGAGCCCAGGAGGTTGAGGCTGCAGTGAGCTGTGTTCATGCCATTGCACTCCCGACTATGTAGCAGAGTAAGACTCTGTCTCAACAACAACAACAAAAAGAAGAGCCTAAACTAGTGAGACTATGTGCTCCTTAAATATTGTCCCTAACCTAGGCAGAAACTCTGGACAACAGAGGCAGCTGAACACAAGGAACGCCTGTTCCATAATATCTGCAGATCAGTTTCAGGCATCCTAACCTTTTTCAGAGGATGTGGTGAGTCACAGATTTAAAGATATGGAGTGTTGATTCTGAATGAGGAAAGGCCACCTTGAAAGAGCATACTATTCAAATGCTGATGGATGGAAGCCCAGAACTTATGCCATGGGGTCACATCACCTGACATGATGAACTGGATTGTTGACAGGGCACTGAGATCCAAGAGTTGCATCATACTCAGAAAAATTGAGGATATATGCCTTAGGATACTTTAGAGTATATAACAGGATAAGTGAATAAATGAAGCATAGCATGACATTTCAATAATCAATACAGGCTTTGCTCACAATATTTTTTCATGAGATGTTTTGCCAGAATTACCAAATTAGCCAAAACTCCTTTAACATTATAATGCTCACATAGCTGATCTTGCAAGGACTCCTTTGTGAAGACAGTACCATCTATCCTTTCTAGAGGTAACACCTTCTGAGAAGGAACATAGAGACCTGGGTACACAGCATCTGTACCATGAGAAAGTCTGATTGAAGAAGGTGTCAGTAGATTTCTCATGATATTTCTCCAGACATTGAAAGCTTATAAGGCTCACTCTGACTCTGACTTTGTCTCGTTTAACTGGGTCAAGTCTATTTGGCATCTCCTCGACCAAGGTTGCCGTTCACCAGCAAGACCTCATCATTGCACTCTTTCACTTGGAAACTGGACAGGTATATTTGTGCAATTACAAAAATATGTAAAAACTTGCTTATCATATCAAACAAGGTTTCTTTACATCAGTTGCATGTACTACCATGAACTGTGTCATTTGTGTCCTTGGCATTATTAACAAAGGCATAGGCTTTCAATCAGTGATATTAGAGTTTTGAATTCAGCCTGCCACTTATTGCTCTGGTGGGTAAACTTGGATTACTGTAAAATTAGAATGATAATAGTACCAACCTTATAATGTTGTTATGAGAATTAAATGAGGTAATACCCTCAGAAAGATTAATAGAGTATCTAGAATATAGTAAACACAATAAATGTTTGCTATTATTATGACGATGATGAACATTATTAATTTAAAGCCTATTGGAAAACAGACTGTTGGAACTATAGATCCAATACAAATAAGATACTTAAGTAGACCCATCATCAAGTTTCTGCCGTCAGTTAACACTATACTATTTGTAATTTTAGAGAATAGAGTTTAGTATAAATCTTGATCCAGTTCAAGGTTGTCAGTGATTTTTTTTTATTGAGGTGAAATTCACATAACATAATATTAACTTTTCTTTTTTTGAGACAGGGTCTTGCTCTGTCACCCAGGCTGGAGCGTGGTGGTGCAGTCATGGTTCACTGCAGCCTCAACTTCCTGGGCTCAAGTGATCCTCCTGCCTCAGCCTCCCAAGTAGCTGGGACTACAGGTATTCACCACTGTGCCTGGCTAATAGAATTAACCATTTTGAAGTGTACGATTCAGTGGCGTTTAGCACATTCACAATGTTTTGCAACCATCATCGCTATCTAGTTCCTGACCATTTTCATCACCCCTGAGGAAGACCCCCTATCCTTTAAGCAGTCACTCTCCATTCCTCTCTCCCCGCAGCCACTGGCAACCACCAAACTGCTTTCTGTCTCCATGGATTTACCTATTCTGGATATTTCATGTAAATGGAATAATACCACATGCAACGTTTTGTTTCTGGCTTCTTTCATGTACAGCAACTTACTATTGAAGATGAAGCTGCAGACTCCCAAAAGAATCTCCATCCCTTCATCTCTGATAGGCTTGGAATTTTCCAGTGCTTCTAATGGAGACTCTGATCTCCAGGACCTCAGATTCTGTCCTCTGTTAATAAAGTACTTGAATCAACAGTGGATGGGTTCTTGGGAAAACTTCAGGAAGTTCTAAATTATTTGAATATATCAAGTATCTGAGACAAAGGATGCCCTTTAGATCTATAGATCTTGGCAATCATGCAGTTCAACCTGTCATTTTATAGAGAAGGACTTTGAGGCATAATATTGTTTTCTTTGGCTACTGTAAGACACATACAACCCTTGATGCGCTTATTTTTAAAAGTTCCTCTTATGAGGTTATATAATGTTCTAGTGCCTAATGAAAGACACAGTCCCCAACTTCAAGCTGCCTACAGTCCACTGGAGGAAAAAGACAAATGATCAGACATTAAAATGCAATATATAGGGAGGTCACTTCCAAGATGGCTGAATAGGAGCACCTCCAGTCTATAGCTCCCAATGAGATCAATGTAGAAGACAGGTGATTTCTGCATCATTTCTAGCTGAGGTACCTCGTTCATCTCATTGGAACTGGCTGGATAGTGGATGCAGCCCACAGAGGGTGAGCTGAAGCAGGGTGGGGCATCACCTCACCCGGGAAGCACAAGGGGTTGGGGGATTTCCCTTTCCTAGCCAAGGGAAGCCATAAGTGACTGTACCTAGAGAGGCGGTACACTCCTCCCCAAACACTGCACTTTTCCCATGGTCTTTGCAACCGCCAGACCAGGAGATCCCCTCCTGTGCCTGGCATGGCAGGTCCCATGCCTACGGAACCTTGCTCACTGCTAGCGTAGCAGTCTGAGAACAACCTGAGACATGGGAGCTTGGTGGGGGAAGGGGTGTCCACCATTGCTGAGGCTTGAGTAGGCGGCTCTGTGCTCACAGTGTAAACAAAGTGGCAGGGAAGCTCAAACTGGGCAGAGCCCACCGCAACTCAGCAAGCCCTACTGCCTCTCTAGATTCCATCCTTGGGAGCAGGGCATATCTGAACAAAAGGCAGCAGATAGCTTCTGCACTTAAACATCCCTGCCTGACAGCTCTGAGGAGAGCAGTGGTTCTCCCAGCATGACGTTTGAGCTCCAATAACAGACAGATGGCCTCCTCAAGTGGGTCCCTTACCCCCATGTAACCTGACTGGGAGACATCTCCCAGTAGGGGTGGACAGACACCTCATACAGGCAGGTGCCCCTCTGGGACAAAGCTTCCAGAGGAAGGATCAGGCAACATTATTTGCTGTTCTGCAGCCTCTGTTGGTGATACCCAGGCAAACAGGGTCTGGAGTGGACCTCCAGCAAACTCCAGCAGACCTGCAGCTGAGGGGCCTGTCTGTTAGAAGGAAAACTAACAAACAGAAAGGAATAGCATCAACATCAACAATAAGCACATCCACACCAAAACCCCATTTGTAGGTCCCCAACATCAAAGACCAAAGTTAGATAAAACCACAAAGATGGGGAGAAACCAGAGCAGAAAGGCTGAAAATTCCAAAAACCAGAATGTGTCTTCTCCTCCAAAGGCATACAACTCCTTGCCAGCAAGGGAACAAAACTGGATGGAGAATGAGTTTGATGAGTTGATAGAGGTAGGCTTCAGAAGGTTGGTAATAACAAACTTCTCTGAGCTAAAGGAGCATGTTCTAACTGATTGCAAGGAAGCTAAAAACCTTGAAAAAAGGTTAGACAAATGGCTAACTAGAATAACTAGTGTGGAGAAGAGCTTAAATGACCTGATGGAGCTGAAAGCCACAGTACAAGAACTTCGTGAAGCACACATAAGCTTCAATAGCCGATTCGATCAAGTGGAAGAAAGGGTATCAGTGATTGAAGATCAAATTAATGAAATAAAGTAAGAAGACAAGATTAGAGAAAAAACAGTGAAAACAAACAATCAAAGCCTCCAAGAAATATGGGACTATGTGCAAAGACCAAATCTACATTTGGTGATGGGGAGAAAGGAACCAAGTTAGAAAACACTCTTCAGGTTATTACCCAGAAGAACTTCCCCTACCTAGCAGGACAGGCCAACATTCAAATTCAGGAAATACAGAGAACACCACAAAGATACTCCTCAAGAAGAGCAACCCCAAGACACATAATCATCAGATTCACCAAGGTTGAAATGAAGGAAAAAATGTTAAGGGCAGCCAGAGAGAAAGGTCGGGTTACCCATGAAGGGAAGCCCATCAGACTAACACTGGATCTCTCTGCAGACTAACAGTGGATCTCTCTACAGGCCAGAAGAGCATGGGGGCCAATATTGAACATTCTTAAAGAAAAGAATTTTCAACCCAGAATTTTATATCCAGCCAAACTAAGCTTCATAAGTGAAGGAGAAATAAAATCCTTTACAGACAAGCAAATGCCAAGAGATTTTGTCTCTACCAGGCCTGCCTGATAAGAGCTCCTGAAGGAAGTACTAAACATGGATAGGAAGAACTGGTACCAGCCACCGCAAAAACATGCCAAATTGTAAAGACCATCAACGCTATGAAGAAACTGCATCAATTAATGGGTGAAATAGCCAGCTATCATCATAATGACAGCATCAGATTCACACATAACAATATTAACCTAAAATGTAAATGGGCTAAATGACACAATTAAAAGACACAGACTGTCAAACTGGATAAAGAATCAAGACCCATCAGTGTGCTGTATGCAGGAGACCCATCTCGTGTGCAAAGACACACATAGGCTCAAAATAAAGGGATGGAGGAAGATCTACCAAGCAAATGGAAAGCAAAAAAAAGCAGAGGTTGCAATCCTGGTCTCTGATAAAACAGACTTTAAACCAACAAAGATAAAAAGAGACAAAGAAGGCCATTACATAATGGTAAAGGAATCAATGCAACAAGAAGAGCTAACTATCCTAAATATATATGCACCCAATACAGGAGCACCCAGATTCATAAAGCAAGTCCTTTGAGATCTACAAAAAGACTTAGACTCCCACACAATAATAGTGGGAGACTTTAACACCCCACTGTCAATATTTGGTAGATCAGCAAGATAGAAAATTAACAAAGATATTCAGGACTTGAACTCAGCTCTGGACCAAGTGGACCTTATAGACATCTACGGAACTCTCTATCCAAAATCAACAGAATATAAATTCTTCTCAGCATCACATTGCACTTATTCTGATATTGACCACATAATTGGAAGTAAAGCATTCCTCAGCAAATGTAAAAGAACAGAAATCACAACAAACTGTCTCTCAGACCAGAGTGCAATCAAATTAGAACTCAGCATTAAGAAATTCACGCAAAACTGCACAACTACATGGAAACTGAACAGCCTGCTCCTGAATGACTACTGGGTACATAACAAAATGAAGGCACAAATAAAGATGTTCTTTGAAACCAATGAGAACAAACACACAACGTACCCGAATCTCTGTGACACATTTAAAGCAGTGTGTAGAGGGACATTTATAGCACTAAATGCCCACAAGAGAAAGCAGGAGAGATCTAAAATCAACACCCTAACATCACAATTAAAAGAACTAGAGAAGCAAGAGCAAACAAATTCAAAAGCTAGCAGAAGACAAGAAAAAGCTAAGATCAGAGCAGAATGAAGGAGATAGAGACACAAAAAACCCTTCAAAAAAAAAAATCAATGAATCCAGGCGCTGGCTTTTTGAAAAGATCAACAAAATAGATAGACCACTGGCAAGACTAATAAAGAGGAAAAGAGAAGAATTAAATAGAAGCAATAAAAAGTGATAAAGGGGATATCACCACTGATCCCACAGAAATACAAACTACCATATAAACACCTCTATGCAAATAAACTAGAAAATGTAGAAGAAATGGATAAATTTCTGGACACATACACCCTCCCAAGACTAAACCAGGAAGAAGTTGAATCTCTGAATAGACCAATAATGGGTATTGAAATTGAGGCAATAATTAATAGCCTACCAACACAAAAAAGTCCAAGACAAGATGGATTCACAGCCGAATTCTACCAGAGGTACAAAGAGGAGCTGGTACTATTCCTTCTGAAACTATTCCAATCACAGAAAAAGAGGGAATCCTCCCTAACTCATCTTACGAGGCCAGCATCATCCTGATACCAAAACCTGGCAGAGACACAATGACAACAAAAAAAGAAAATTTCAGGCCAACATTCCTGATGAACATTGATGCAAAAATCCCCAATAAAATACTGGCAAACCAAATCCAGCAGTACATCAAAAAGCTTATCCACCAAGATCAAGTTGGCTTCATCCCTGGGATGCAAGGCTGGTTCAACATATGCAAATCAATATGTGTAATCCATCATATAAACAGAAAAAACAACAAAAACTACATGATTATTTCAATAGATGCACAAAAGGCCTTCAACAAAATTCAACAGCCTTTCATACTAAAAACTCTCAATAAACTAGGTATCAATGGAACGTATCTCAACATAATAAGAGCTATTTATGACAAACCCACAGCCAATATGATACTGAATGGGCAAAAACTGGAGGTATCCCCTTTGAAAACTGGCACAAGACAAGGATGCCCCTCACACCACTCCTATTCAACATAGTATTGAAAGTTCTGGCCAGGGCAATCAGGCAAGAGAAAGAAATAAAAGGTATTCAAATAGGAAGAGAGGAAGTCAAATTGTCTCTGTTTGTAGATGACATGATTGTTTATTTAGAAAACCCTATTGTCTCAGTTCCAAATCTCCTTAAGCTGATAAGCAACTTCAGCAAAGTCTCAGGATACAAAATCAGTGTGCAAAAATCACAAGCATTCCTACACACCAATAATAGACAAACAGAGAGCCAAATAATGAGTGAACTCCCATTCACAATTGCTACAAAGAAAATAAAATACCTAGGAATCCAACTTACAAGGGATGTGAAGGACCTCTTCAAGGAGAACTACAAACCACTGCTCAAGGAAATAAGAGAGGACACAAACAAATGGAAAAACATTCCAAGCTCATGGATAGGAAGAATCAGTATCATGAAAATGGCCTTACTACCGAAAGTAATTTATAGATTCAATGGCATCCCTATCAAGCTACCACTGACTTTCTTCACAGAATTAGAAAAAACTACTTTACACTTCATATGGAACCAGAAAAGAGCCCCCATAACCAAGACAATGCTGGGCAAGAGAACAAAGCTGGAGGCATCACACTACTTGACTTCAAACTTCACTACAAGGCTATAGTAACCAAAACAGCATGGTACTGGTACCAAAACAGATATATAGGCCAATGGAACAGGACGGAGGCCGCAGAAATAATACCACACATCTACCCACCATCTGATCTTTGACAAATCTGACACACACAAGCAATGGGGAGAAGATTTCCTATTTAATAAATGGTGTTGAGCAATCAGGCAAGAGAAAGAAATAAAGGGTATTCAAGAAGAGAGGAAGTCAAATTGTCTCTGTTTGCAGGCTAGCCGTATGCAGAAAACTGAAACTGAACCCCTTCCTTACGCCTTATACAAAAATCAACTCAAGATGGATCAAAGACTTAAACGTAAGACCTAGGACCATAAAATTCCTAGAAGAAGGCCAGGCACGGTGGCTCACACCTGTAATCTCAGCACTTTGGGAGGCCAAGATGGACGGATCACGAGGTCAGGAGATCGAGACCATCCTGGCTAACATGGTGACACCCCATCTCTATTAAAAATACAAAAAAATTAGCTGGGCATGGTGGTGGTTGCCTGTAGTCCCAGCTACTTGGGAGGCTGAGGCGGGAGAATGGCGTGAACCTAGGAGGCAGAGCTTGCAGTAAGCAGAGACCGCACCACTGCATTCCAGCCTGGGTGACAGTGAGACTCCGTCTTAAAAAAAAAAAAAAAAAAATCCTAGAAGAAAACCTGGGGAATACCATTCAGGACACAGGCATGGGCAAACACTTCATGTCTAAAACACTAAAAGCAATGGCAACAAAAGCCAAAATAGACAAATGGGATCTAATTAAACTAAAGAACTTCTGCACAACAAAAGAAACTATCAGTATGGCTGGGCGCAGTGGCTCAAGCCTGTAATCCCAGCACTTTGGGAGGCCGAGATGGGCGGATCACAAGGTCAGGAGATTGAGACCGTTCTGGCTAACCTGGTGAAACCCCATCTCTACTTAAAAAAAAATACAAAAAACTAGCCGGGTGAGGTGGCGGGCGCCTGTAGTCCCAGCTACTCAGGAGGCTGAGGCAGGAGAATGGTGTGAACCCAGGAGGCAGAGCTTGCAGTGAGCTGAGATCCGGCCACTGCACTCCAGCCTGGGCGACAGAGCGAGGCTCCGTCTCAAAAAAAAAAAAAAAAAAAAAAAAAAAAAACTATCAGTAGAGTGAACAGGCAACCTACAGAATGGGAGAAGAGTTTTGCAATCTATTCATCTGACAATGGGCTAACATCCAGAATCTACAAGGAACTTAAACAAATGTACAAGAAAAAAGCAAATAACCCCATTAAAAATTGGCAAAGCATATGTACAGACACTTCTCAAAAGAAGACATTTATGTAGCCAACAGACATATGAAAAAATGCTCATCATCACTGGTCATTAGAGAAATGCAAATAAAAACCACAATGAGATACCATCTCATGCCAGCTAGAATGGCAACCATTAAAAAGTCAGGAAACAACAGATGCTGGAAAGGTTGTCAAAAAATAGGAAAACTTTTATACTGTTGATTGGAGTATAAATTAGTTCAACCATTGTGGAAGTCAGTGTGTCAATTCCTCAAGGATCTAGAACTAGAAATACCATTTGACCCAGCAATCCCATTACTGGGCATATTCCCAAATTATAAATCATTCTACGATAAAGACACATGCACACATATGTTTATTGCAGCACTACTCACAATAGGAAAGACTTGGAACCAACCCAAATGTCCATCAGTGATAGACTGAATTAAGAAAATGTGGCACATACACATCATGGAATACTATAGGGACATGGATGAAGCTGGAAACCATCATTCTCAGCAAACTGTCACAAGATCAGAAAACCAAACACCGCATGTTCTCACTCATAAGTGGGAGTTGAACAATGAGAACACGTGGATAGAGGGAGGGGAACATCACACACCGGGGCCTGTGGCAGGTGGGAGGCTAGGGGAGGGATAACATTAGGAGAAATACCTAATGTAGGTGATGGGTTGATGGGTGCAGCAAACCACCATGGCACGTGTATACCTATGCAACAGAACTGCACGTTTTGCACATGTAACTGAGAACTTAAAGTATAGTAATAATTTTTAAAATGCGATATCATAGGTGCTGTGACTGAATGACGCACAGGGTGCCGTGAGAGCACATATGAAGCTATCCAGCCCCACGGGACGCATTGTAGGAACAGTCCTCATATAGATGTTCCCAACACATGATGGTTCAACTTAAGATTTTTCGATTTTATGATAGCGCAAAAGCAATAGGGATTCAGCAGAAATCATCCTTTGAATTTTGAATTTCAATCTTTTCCTGGGCTAGCGATAATCAGTTTTATATTCTTACATGGGATATTCCACATTTTATTATAAAATAGGCTTTGTGTTAGATAATTATGCTCAACTGTAGGCTAATGTAAGTGTTCTGAGCACATTTAAGGCAGGCTGGGCTAAACGATGATGTTTGGGAGGTCAGGTATGTGAAATGCATTCTTGACTTAGAATATTCTCTACTCATGATGGATAGATTAGGATGTAACCCTACTCTAAGTGAAAGAGCATCTGTACTCTATCTGCCTTCCACAAAATAACAAGTTATTGCAGTGCTAGTGGAAAAGCAAATTTTATGCATCACAAAGCAATATTTTTTAGAATGTGAAACAGTTGTTGGCTTCAGAGACTATGCTAATTTATTATCAGAAAAAGAGAGCACTGTTACCATAAGTGTTTCTCCTTACATTGCTGGTTTCTGTCTGGACACCAATGCCACGTGGCATTAAGGTACAGATTGTCCCTAAAGATAATGTTTCCTGTTGAGTGGAACTACACAGTTACTGACCAGGAAATCCTTGCTAGTATTGTGGGAGTTATTCTATCTGACTAAACTCTAACAGCTTAAACTCACCACAGGCTCTGGGGGGGATTCTATTCTAAGAGTAAACATGGTCTCTTAATTACATTCTGTCTCAACTCTTTGCTCCAACCATGACTTTACCCCCATTGTTTGCAACATACAAGTGTTGTCACACTTGACCTTGTCATCTATGCTCAATATCAGTCCCTAACTGGATATCAGCTGATAATATTACAAGTCCTCCAGCATTATGGGCACACCCATTTTCATAATGGCAAATACAAATGGCTCTGAGCACCATCTCTCATCTCTCTTCTTCCTCAGGGACTCTTGGGTCTTTCACTTCTGCTAGTCACTTCTTCTGACATCCTGTTTTTGCTGAATTATTGATCCTTGCTCTTGGTCTCACCTTCTGTATGTGTTTCTCCTTTTCTGCACCACATCACCGCATGTTGGACACTTCTGATCTCCATTTCCCAAAATACTATTAACTAAGCAATATCAAAATACTGGGAGACAATTGAATGGTTTCTATTGCAGAAAAGGAAAGCAAATAATTTAAAATGGAATATTTCAGTACGTTCCAAAGTCCTTTTGTCCACTTATCTCTAGTCATTTTTCTTCCCCATTTCTATTTTTTTCTTCCCTAATTTTTCCCAGAACTCAAATGTCCTCCCACTCTATTATTATGCAGAGCTCAGTACCTTTTGCTTCTACCCCAAACTCTGCTACTGACCAACTTTTGTACTTACCAAAATGGCCTCATAAATAAATAGCCATTTGCTTTGGAACACTATACTTGAACAGCACAAAGTACCTGTAGAGACTTTACAACTTGTCCTTGCTTTAGCAAGATTAAATGATCAGGCAGTGGTTCTTAGAGTCCCCCAACCAACAGCATTGGCATCCCCTAGGAACTTGGTAGAATTTCAAGGTCTCAGGTCCCACCATAGACCTACCGATTGCGAAGCCCATCCACAAGCCCTCCAGGTGATTCTGATGCATGCTAAAGCTTGAGAATCCCTGACTTAGGCAAACTTTGAGTTTATGTATTTGTAATAGGCACATATATAGAGATCCTACTTCATTTTTAATTGTTGTATGAATTTAATGATTCCATGCTCATGGACATTTAGGTTGCTTCCAATTTTTGTTTTTGTTAGTTTGTCTGTTTGTTTTGAGATGGAGTCTCGCTCTGTCACCCAGGTGGGAGTGCAGTGGTGTGTTCTTGGCTCACTGCAACCTCTGCCTCCCAGGTTCAAGTGATTCTCCCACCTCAGCCTCCCAAGTAGCTGCATCTACAGGCTCCTGCCACCACACCCAGCTAATTTTAACGAGGCTGGTCTCAAACTCCTGATTTCAAGTGATCTGCCCACCTCGGCCTCCCAAAGTGTTGAGATTACAGCCAACTTCCAATTTTAATACCTGAACAAACACTAGAAGTGTGCGTGGAAAAATAAAAACAATTATGAAAAGATCTAGCTATTTTTTGATAAATTTTTTTCTTAAAAAATTCCTCCAATGTTAGAATATTGTTTTAACAATAAATACAAATTGGAAGAGAGAACAATGTTAGGTGAACTAAAGAAGAGAAGGAGGATAGATTCTCCATAAAGGGTAAAGGGAGCCCACTGCAGTAAGCTGGAATGGCCATGATGCCAGAGACCATGTCCAATGTGCTTACTTCTATATGCCCAGTGTCTTCAATGGTGTCTGACACAGAATAGGCACTTAGAAAATATTAAATGAATAAACGGATTAATCAAATGCTGGTGAGGCTTCAGCTCCTATGTCTGGATTTGCCACAGTTCATGCTCTAGGACTTGAGCTTTTTAACTACCCGGGGCTATAACTGTGGCTCTACTTTGTGCCCAGGTCTCAACTGGGAAGACACTCATGATAGTAGTGCAGTAAGGAGCTGGGTATGCATTTCAGCACAAACCTTTGTTCGTTTCTTTCTTCCAAAAGACCCTACCTATGACCTTTCAGTAGGCAGGGTCAATAATCTGGTTCTACAACAATTCAATAATGGAAGACACTAAGGAATTAGTTAATTTTTATTTAGTTTGAATAATGGCATAGTAATTATATGTCTGTTTTAAAAGAGCCTAGGATTTGCTTCAAAATCATCTGGATAGGGGAGTTGAAGAATTGGGGTATAGATCAAATAAGATAGGCCATCAGTTGATCATTGCTGAGGCTGGGAAAGTGAAAACATTTTCCAGTACATGGGGGCTCATAATGAATACAAATTGAATACCTACATGTATTTATTTATAAGGAATAGAATAATGATTGTATTATTCTAAAAAAAAAAAAAACCTTCAAGTCAGCAGCAGGTGCTCTCCCAATGAGCACAGCATGGCTGTCACACCTGTCACCAACTCCTGGGTACATGTCTCTTGTTCCTTTTGGTTACAGTAGAAGAACACTCTGGATCCCAATCTTTCTTACATTTTGATGCACTTAGTGACATCAGTTATCTCTTTCTATCCTGTATCAATGTCTACCTCCCGTCTGGAGATTTACACTCAGACTTTAAATATAACTCAATTATCTTCCATAATAAAAATCACGTAAACATCTCATCCCCTCAGTTCAGACACTTCCTCTGGCGATTGCTTGATTTTTCTTTTATCCAGAACAGCCAAACGTATCCAAAGAGTTACCTATTTTTCTCTTACATTTCTTTGCTTCCGCCTCAATCTACTGGAGTCTGGCTCTGTCCTCACCATTCAACCTTAATGGTTGCTGTCATAAAATTTCATGTGCATATTTCAGGTGTAAAATAGCAGCTCTAGCCCAAATACTTCTCCTTAAAGAGACTCTAGTATTTAAAACTTACTGACTTCTATATTTGGATATTGTATGGTTCTATTCAAACTCAGCACTGTATGTCCAAACAGAGCTCATCGTCTTCCTCCCAACCTGTGGTCCTTTCAGTGAATAACCAGTTGCCCAAATAACAAAAACCCTGGCAACATTTTGCTTTGTTTTGTTCTAAACAGCTTTACTGAGGTATAAGTTATAGACCACAATAAACCGCACATGTTTACTGATTTGCTTTTCTGTCAGTATAGATTAATTTGCAGTTTTCAGAATTTCATATAAATGGAGTCATGCAACATGTACTTTTTTGTCTGATTTCTTTCACTAAGCATAATTATTTTGAGATTCATCCATGTTGATGTATTAACCATTCATTCCTTTTTGTTAGCGTGCAGCATACCATTATATGGATATATCATAATTTGTTTATTCACTTGCTTGTTGATGGCCATTTGGGTCATTTCTAGCTTTTGGCTATTGCAAATAAAACTATTATTTCATGTACAAGCCTTGGTGTGTACATATGATTTCATTTCTCTTGGTTAAATTTGCAGGAGCAGAATGTCTAGGTCACATTGATTTTGTGTTAACGTTTAAAGAAACTTCTGGTTGTTACTCTTGACTTTTTGTGGCAGTCCTAGTTGGCTGCCTTTCCAGCAACCATCTCATATTCCATCCTCTACTTTTCACTGTCTCTTACACTGCAGAAGTGGAAAAGGTGACATTTGCTTTCCCAGAACCCTTTGCATCTGTGGCCAGGGCGTGTGGCTGCACCTGGCTGCGGATACTTGAAGAAAACTCCGCTGGGAGTGAGGGGTGGAGAGGGAGGTTCTAAGAAGCCACGAGGGGATGTAGCAGAAGGACTCCCTGGCACTCCTCTAATAGCGTCCTTCCCTGTAAAGGGTGGTGTCTTGGAACCAAGGGGACATTCCCATGCGGAGCTTGTGGCCCCCATCCATACCACTCTCCGCGTACCCAGGACGCAGAACTCCTTAGGCTCATCGCCCCGACCCCTGCCAGGGACCCAGAGGGCCTCTTCCAGTCCTTTCCCCGACCGATGGCAGGCCCTGCCGCTAGCGTGCTTATCCCTAGATACCGAGGGAGGCCAATTGCAGGAGGAGATGCGCTAGGGTGGTCACACGCATGCGTGTAAGGTGCCTAATGGCGCAGGTTGCTGCACCGTGTGGAGAAAGTTTTGGGAGAGTTCTGCTTATACTCTTAGGAGCAGAAAGTCTGCTTGTGACACCAGAAAGTGAAACAGATATTCCGAGGCTACAAGGGGCACCGCACCGCCAGTATGCTGAGAATTGTCCTTAGAGACACACCGGAATCCCCCAAACCTTCCCTTCCAACAGCTCTGCCTCTGGTTTATATCATTTTTGTTTTGTTTTTAGAGACAGAGTCTCTCTCTGTCACCCAGGCTGGAGTGCTTTGACACGATTATAGCTCACTGCAGCCTCAAACTCCTGAGCTCAAGCGATCCTCCTGCCTAAGCCTCCCGTGTAGCTTAAACCATAGGCCCTCTCCCCCACGCCAGGCTAATTTGCTTTTAAAATTTTTTGTAGAGACAAGGTCTTGCTCAGCTGGTCTTGAGCTTCTGTTCCTTGCACAGCAAAGCGTCCTGACTGATACTCTCTCCCTCTCTCCCTCCCTCCCTCCCTCCCTCCCTCCCTCCCTTCCTTCCTTCCTTCCTTCCTTCCTTCCTTCCTTCCTTCCTTCCTTCCTTCCTTCCTTCCTTCCTTCCTTCCATCCTCCCTCCCTCCCTCCCTCCCTCCCTCCCTCCCTTCCTCTGGCTCTCTCTTTCTTTCTTTTTCTTTCTTCTTTTTCACTTCTTTTAGCCAATCACCAAGTCCTTTCATTCCTATTTCCTTAAGAGTCCTCAAATTTATCCACTGTTCTCAACCCTTCTGCCCTTGTCTCAGGAGAGACCACTGTTATCTTCACCTGAATTACCACAGATTCTGAAGGTTACTCTCACAGCACAGACCTAGAGTCACTGGGGTCAAATGCCAACTTGCTCCTTATGAGCTTAGTGACTTCTCTGTGCCTAAGTTAAAAGTGCTTTTCTGCCAAGATTATTGTGAGGACAAAATGCAATCAAATACATGGAGCATTTAGCACAGTTTCTGGTTTTAAAAAATGTTTTTTTTTCTTTTTCTAACTTCCATAAAACCACTTGCATTGATTTTTTTGTTTGGAAAAGCTTTACTTCTACTTACAAAAAAAAAACAACAAAACTTAAGTGTAAAACAGCCTTAGGCAGGTCCTCCAGGAGATATTCCATAAGGCATTGCTATCAGAGGAGATGACAGCTTCATGCGTCATTTGTCCTTGAAGACCATCCAGTGGGACAAGACGTGAAAGTGGAAGATGGTTATGTTGATAATTCTGACCCTGCGTAGGCCTAGGCTGATGTGTATGTTTGTGTCTTTGTCTGTAATGAAAAAACTTAAAAAGTTAAATAAATTAAAAAATGTAAAAGTAGAAAAAAGCCTACAGAATAAAGATATAAAGAAAGAAAATATTTTTGTGCCGCCATACAATGTTTGTGTTTTAAGATAAGTGTTATTACAAAAGAGTCAAAAAGTTGAAAAAAGTTTAGTTTGTATATAAAGTAAAAAAAATTTATGTTGAGCTGAGGTTAATTTATTACTGAAGAAAGAACAAATTTTGCGTAAATTTAATGTAGCCTAAGCGTACGGTAGTTTATAAAATCTATAGTCATGTACAATAATTTCCTAGGGCTTCTCATTTACTTACCACTCACTCACTGACTCACCCTCCTAGATCCAATCATAATAAGTGTCCTATACAGATATATAATTTTTTATCTTTTATACCATATTTTTACTGTACTTTCCTATGTTTAGACACACAAATACTTATCACTGTGTTACAATTGCCTGCAGTATTCAGAACAGTAACATGTTGTATGGGTTTGTAGCCTGAGAGCAATAGGCTACAGGGTATAGCCCTGGAGCGTAGTAGGCTACACCATCTAGGTTTGTGTAAGTACACACCATGCTGTTTGCACAGTAAAAAAAATTACCTAACAATGCATTTCTCAGAACATATCCTCACTATTAAGTGGTCCACGACTGTATACATATTTTATATATCTAATATATGTATAAACATTAGGAACCTAAGCACAACCCATTGAAATGAGTCAATTTGACACTCATTTGCCTCCTATGTGCTAGGGTGGTGGGAATGTGTCTTTGGAGAAATCATCCCTGCCTTTGTAGAGGCAGACATTAAACAAATAATTATACAATACCACTAATAATTATTATTATTTATATACATTTGATGAAGTGCTGTGGAGCTCAGGATCTTCCATAGAAAGTAAAATTTAAGGTGATGCCTGAAGGCCAAGGAGGAGTTAACTCAATAAAAAGGCTCTTCAAAGAGCCTAGGGCCCAGAGGGAACAGTATGTTCCAGGACCCCAAGGCAGAAAGGAGAGGAGGTGCAGGCAGACCAGGCTAGTTGGAATACAGTAAGTAAAGGTGATAAGACTCAGCGGGGAGAGAGTGAGCAGAGGGACAACCATACAGGGTTTGAAGCCACAATTATGGTTGGAGGCTGCATCCTAAGAACAGTGGGAAACCATTGAAAGATATTAAGTAGGCAACTGATGTGGTCAGGTTTGAATTGAAACAACAACAACAACAAAAAACAACCCTGGATCAGAATGGATCAGAAGGGATAATCTGAAAGTGGCTTGACCAGGGAGGAGAGTATTGCTATATTCCAGGTAAGGTAAATAGAAAATGCAAAATACTTAGCTCTTTGTAGACATACTCCAAGTGGCTATGGGCAATGCAGAAGTGGCAAAAGAAAGAGGAAAAACATGTGGAAATGGCACGGAATATGAGCAGACAGTTCATGGCATGACAAAGCTGAATAAATTGATAGAGATTTTGATACTAATGCTTTTTTAAATAATACCACTTTTGTAACAATAAGAAATAATAAAACAATAACCATAGTGGGTTAATATTTATTGAGTACTTACCATGTGCTAGATAACTGTTCTATGTTCTTTATATAAATTAATTCATTTCATCCTTGTTCCAGCTATTTGTTACTTCAAAACAAACCACCTTACAATTTAGTGCTTAAAACAACCACAATATATATTTTGCTCCCAAATCTGCAGCTTGGGCAAAGCTTAGGGGTTGGGGGAGTTCATTGCTACTCCACTTGGTGTCAAAGTGTGACAAAGTCTGACTTCCAGCTTACAGTCTGAGAGCTGGAATCTGAATCTTGCTCAAACACATGCCTGTGATTGATGCCAGTTGTGTGCATTCTTCTATTACACTCAACACACCACATTGCAATGATTTTGCTTAAATGTCCAATTCTCTGCTAGACCTTGAAATAAGTCTTATTTAACTTTGTATCACCACTGTTTGGGGCACCATCCACACAGTGGGTGCTACGATCTTCACTAATAGAATGTTTCCTTCCCCAAACCCTTACAGGAAATTCTCCATCTTCTATCTGAACACTCATGGTGACTGGATTTTTATAACTTTGCAAGACTACCATTTCATTAGAAAGTTTTCTTTGATCCTCAGCCAAAATCTGCTTTGCATAACTTTTACTTAGTTGTTGTAGTTAGGATTCATAGAACTGCACAGAATGAGTCTAAGTTAACTTCCATAAGACATCCATTCCTTCTAAGCTAAACACCCTAGTTCACATTTCTGGGCCTCATGGATATGGTTTCCATGATTACCTCATTCTAGATGCATTCTCAGATTGTCATTGTGGTTCACAGAGGTCCAGAACAAAATGCCTGGGGAAATATTAATGGTGAGCCTGTGGACAAAGGAACAAAGTGGGAGAGAAAACCATTCTGAAACTGTCATAAGCAAGTGAGCTGAAAAAGGAAGTGCAGGATGAGAGTGTGGATTGAGGACAGGATGAGTTGGAGACCTGATTCTATCATGGGCCTTCTCTGGAGAGGCTGCCTCTCTGTTGAGAAGTGGAAGGAGAATGTCTAAGAAAGTAATCTGAGGCACTGACTGAGTGGAAGTGGAGAAGGAAAAACAGGAAAAATGGGGAGGTCATTGAAACCTAGTTGCCCACTTCTATCTGAAAATAACCTTTTTCAAAGCATAGTTTATACTGATCATGTACATAAGAATCTCATAACCTGTGGGTTAACATGCAATGCCAGAGCTCAGCTCCATAACTATGGAATGTGCATTCTTCACAAACTCTAAGGTAATTTTTAAATGTGTTGAAAATCTTGTTTTAAAGAATGAGGTAAGGTGGGAACTACTTATATGCAGGCTTAGAAGACTGTTTTTGAAATTTTATGTTTTGCAAAGCTAAAGACTCTCATGTTCTTCAGAAATTTCCTGGAAATATAAAAAACCCCAGCTTAAGTGTTCCGTTTGCATAAGTTCCAGCCCATAGGTCCTTATCCCAACCCATAAGGGCCTGAAAAACCATTTAAAAAGAGCCTCTTTTGTCAAAAGATCCTATCACAATAACTCTTAGAGCAAGGCCTCCCATCTGCAACCCCTTCCAGCCCTCCCCCAGAAAAATAAGCAGTTGAAGAATTCAAACTCATGATACATTTTTTCCATTCCAAGTCCACAGTTTTATTGAAATATTAAATCCTTTCTCCTTTTCTACCGATGGATTTGAAGACAGATTTTACAATAAATTTTTAGTTAAATAATGAGTAAAAAATGTGAGGTATAGTTGTAGCAAGTACTTTTTGCTTAGAATTAGAAAGAGGCTAAAATGAAATTTAGGCAAAAAATATGGTTTTTGCTCTTTTAGGAAAATGTTTTAAGCACCCTTACAGAGTGTCCCAGGGAGATATAAGTGCATATTTTTTAAGGAAGTTGCAACAAGTGAAAATCTAACATTATTACACAAAAATATAAGGACACACTTTTCATATGTGAAAAGATTTTGCCTTAATAAAATAATTCAGCAATAGCATTTCTTTAAATTTCTTCTTTGACCCTTAGCCTATCTCCCAGAAGCATTTATTTACAGAGCAGAAGGAAGATCAATAAGAAACAGATTCTTTTAATGAGATAATGTCAAGTGAAGAGCAGGCTGAAATGGGGAGAAGGCATTGGTGGTAATTTTACCACAAATCACTGGGGGGAAAAATGGATTTAAAGTGGATTCACCTACAGCCTTACAGAAGCACTGCTTTAAATAGAAACACAGACTACTTGACTCACTCACTGACTCTTCAAATGTTTATTAAGTTCGCCTATTGTATGTCAACTGGAGATACAGAAGTTGCCAAGACAGCCACACAGTTCCTCCCTTCAAGATAGAGCTCATAATACCAGGGATCAAGGCATTTAGTTATAATTGTGATAAATATTATAAAGGAAGAGTGCAAAATGCTTTGAGAATGACTTTGTCATCATGACAATATTGAGCCAGAGGTTAATCTAAATGAGGGGACAAATTTAAACAATTTTCCCCAAGCTTCAATGTGGGCTTTCTTCTTTAAGTTTTTGAAAATGGTTTGGGAGAGTGATTTTTTAAAATGTGTATTGTGAGCTAAAGGTAGAACAGGTAGTGAGTCCTGTCAATTGTTTGCAGTCAGCTACAACTCAAACTCCTTGTTCTACTCTGTCCCCACTTCTCACTGCTGCACTTGACTAGTTAAAAAACAACCACTACCACCACCACCGTCTTTTGTGTGTCAAAGCCTGGATGTAAAACTCAGATGAAGAGGTGACTTATTGTTTTCCAGTGACTTTGCTTTGCTGGTGAAATTTCCTACAAGATCCTTCTCTGAGGGCAAGGAATTCACATTTATTGAGTGCTGATTCTTTTGCAGGAATTGGATCAATTTTGCTCAGCAATCCTAAGATGGTGGATTTGCAAATGAGAAAACGGAGGTTCAGAAAGACAAAATAATTCATTTCAAGTCAGCTGCGCCTGTTCCTGTCACTACACTAAGCTAGAAAATGGAGGAGGGGAGAGGGTGACAGATAAAACACAAGTTTCACTGACAATTAGTTTATTGTTAGCAAAGCTAATGGGTTGAGCCAAACCTAATTACAGCCAACAAAATGCTGCCTTTTTATTAAAAGTAAATGCAGAGTCTACAGGTGAAAGAATAACTGGAGTTTCTTGAGTGAGAAATAGTAGTTGAGATTTTGTGTGAAAAATAGTTTGTAATAAAATTAGATTGTACTAAAATGCATGAGGAGACCGAGCATTGTACTCAAGCACTTTTTGAGATGTTTATTTTACCTTTAGCAAAGTTTGCAATAGATAACAAGATAAGATTGTAGAGAATTTATTTTGTGAAATAGAAGAAATTGTGCAATGTCAGTTTACACAACCAACTTAAAAGTTTTTAATTCTAAGCAAGGAATGAGGGGAAAAGCTAAAGTAATTAGACTAGAGAAAGTATAGAAAACTAGAGATAAGCTGAAAATATAATGTTTGTTAACAAACAGTAAGGTGAAAGATCAAGATTCGCTTCCTCCCAGATAATCAATCAAGAACAGAAAGCAACAACTACCAAGATTGGCAAATTCTAGTCTTAGCTCTGCTACGTCTACCCAGTGAAGACCAGATAGATGTCAGTTAATCAAAAGAGTTTGAAGATTGTATAAACATCTCAAAACAATTGGTGAGAGTCAATCCATTTTCAATTCAAACCCACCAGGGCTCATCATTCAACGTGACCCACAGGAAGGTAGGCTATGGTGGAAACAGATTGAGATTCACCTTGAAATTGTATTCTCCACCAAACTGTCACCATTTTTATTTAACTTATTGTGTGTCAATAGAAGTGAGGAAATGCTAAGTATATATTTGTATACCTAGAAGTATATATTATATATTATTAATATGTTTTAGAAAAATATGTATATTTGCACAACATTATAAGAAAGGTTCACTTCTATATACAAAAGAATACAGTTTTAGAGAGTCTTCAACAATACTATTCTGTTGAACTGGCTACAAGAAATTCTTTCCAATGATAATTTTGCTAGCAAATTGTCTTACAAAAGGCTGATTTTTCTATCTAAACATGCCTGATGGTGATGAGCTCATCACCATTCTTTTATTCTACTACCAAGTAGCAATGACCTGTTACTCTTCCCCGTTTCTCCACTAACCATCTCAGTCACTTTCTAACCAAAAGCAGATCTAAACTCTTAAGCCATTCACCAAACAAAATAATATTGTAAAAGGCTTAGACAATTAAAAGAGAAAATAATTTGAGATTAAATTTCATATAGGACATAACCTACTTTCTTCTGTATAATTTAATAGCTTTAATTTATTTACTAGATATCATATCAAGTCTGCTCAGCCTCTAGTTCCTATCAGTTTGTTTAAGAATTCTAGTAATTCATCCAGAACAATAGAATCCTACTTCAGTAAAACAATGTGTATATTATTTTAAATATGCATGACATATTTCTGAATACATTTAAATGAATTTGAGTTCATAGTTTTTTCTTTCCTAATGTAATCTTTTCTTTCCTTTTGACATGGACTCTCCTGATTGCCTTTTCAATTCTCCTTCAACAAAAAGTAAGAAATGAGTAGCAGAAGGAGGTAATTGATGATGGACTTTTAAATATCCCAGAAAGCAGCAGTCTACATAACTTCTTTTTTTGTTTGTTTGTTTTGAGATGGGGTCTTGCTCTGTCGCCCAGGCTGGAATGCAATGGCACAATCTCAACTCACTGCAACCTCCACCTCCCAGGTTCAAAAGATTCTCCTGCCTCAGCCTCCTGAGTAGCTGGGATTACAGGCGCCTGCCACCACACCCAGCTAATTTTGTTTTGTATTTTTAGTAGAGACAGGGTTTTACTGTGTTGGCCAGGCTGGTCTCAAACTCCTGACCTCAGGTGATCTGCCTGCCTCAGCCTCCCAAAGTGCTGGGATTACAGGTGTGAGCCACTGTGCCCGGCCAGGAGCATTTTTAAAGCATGTTTTACCAACTTACAAAAGTGAACACACAAGAAAACTCTCCATAAACACCCATAGAAAGCCTAACCATTAGCAATAGATTTGCTGGTGAAGCTTTTAGATTAAATTGTTTGTCAAAGGTATCCCTGGGTAGGTACCTGAATGAAATTCTTGCTGAACGCAGTCATTAAGTTTCAGCCAGTTGTATTTTGAGAGATAGTTACCAAAATGGACCACTTTGGCCTTGGAATAATTGGCAGTTCTATGCAAGCATGGCCCTGCCTAGCATCTCATGACAGAACCAGTTCATATGCAACCAAAGAAAATGTAATCTCCTGTCTTCCATAGCTGGATACTCATGCTGAAGGAACAACAGCCCACCACTTTGAGGTGGGTGCAGGAAGCTGTGTGTGGTTGCTGGGTATGTTAGTGTTAAGCCTGCATTCAGAAGAGATAACGTGTACAAGCTACAGGCCTGAGGAGTGGAGAGACAAGAAGCCGAGGAGGGGAGTTACAATTGCAGGCATTGTGTTGAGCTCAATGCTATGTGTGACTTCTTATGGTGCTTGGTATAACAGATTTTGTGGGGGTGCTATGAAAAAGCTTTTCATCCTTTGAAATAATTAAATAAAAAGGAGGATGGTCTGGCACGCGGCATAACTCTGGGGAATTTGTCTGCTCTGGAAAAAAGAGGAGACAATGTCCTGAAAATAGGACATTGACTAGGATATGACTTATGAAATGTTAAAGATTTTCTTAAATTCCACTTTAAGGAATTTGCAAATCCTCGGTTTATAATTTTAAACAATGACATTCAAGTAGGATGGACAAATGCCTTCAAATGTCTAATTTAAAGAGGTGGCACGGGGGATGAAGTCAGGAAGACCCTAATACTGTAGGACAAAGAACTAAAGGAACAGGAAAGAATGCTTCTTTTTACCAAATGTCGAAGGTCTAACCAAGAATATAGGTTAAAAAGAAGCAAGAGTCAGAACTGAATATTTTGTTTGCTTGTTTTGAATATGCTCTGGGTGGAAGAATTCTAGAACTTCACTTTCTATTTTTTTCTTATTTTACTTAATGGTTCCAATACTTATTTAAGTATGTATGTGTTGGTGAACTTGAGTTACTTTCCCTCCTCTATGGTCTGGAAGGAAAGGATTGCTTTCAAAAAATTCAAACAGGGCTGAGTATGGGGTGTCACACCTGTAAGCCCAGCACTTTGGGAGGTCGAGGCAGGAGGATCACTTGAGCCCAAGAGTTCGAGATCAGTCTGGGCAACAAACTGAGACACCCCCCACCACATCTCTACATTAAAAAAAAAAGAAAATAGCCAGGCTTGGTGGTGTATACCTGTGGCCCCAGCTGCAGGGGAGACTCAGCGGGGAGGATCACTTGAGTCCAGGGGGGTCAAGGTTGCAGTGAACCATGTTTGCACCACTGCACTCCAGCCTGGGCAATAGAGGGAGATGCTGTCTTTAAAAAAAAAAAAAAAAAAAAAAAAAAAGAAACAGATGACGTCCATGGTTATGTTTTTCCAGTAGTAAAAATACCATCCCTAGCTACAGCGTATCTTAAACTGTGTCATGTGATGCTCTGGGTTGATTGGTTTCTTAGCTGGGCTAAAACTAAATATGGCTTTGTTGTAAAACAGATTCTTTCACAGTCCAGCAGGCATTTGCTGTAAGACTTTTATTTAATAATCTGCACACAGCCTTAAGTTCAAAGTAATGTGGATAAATAAAAGTCAAAAAATTTTCAACATTGGCTGGGCGTGGTGACTCACGCCTCTAATCCCAGAATTTCGGGAGACTGAGGCAGGTGGATCACCTGAGGTCAGGAGTTTGAAACCAGCCTGGCCAATATGGTGAAACCCCATTTCTACTAAAAATACAAAAAATTAGCCGGGTGTGGTGGTGGGAGCCTATAATCTCAGCTACTCGAGAGGCTGAGGCAAGAAAATCACTTGAACCTGGGAGGCAGAGGTTGCAGTGAGCCAATATTGTGCCACTGCACTCCAGCCTGGGCGACAAGAGTGAAACCTCATTTCAAAAAAAAAAAAAAAAAAAAAAAAAAAATTCAACATTAAAAGAAATGCTTATGTTAAAAAGATTATAAATGTTTCATCTTTTCCTTTTTTTTTTTTTGAGGTGGGGTCTCACTCTGTCACCCAGGCTGGAGTACAGTGGCAAGATCTCGGCTCACTGCAACTTCCAACTCCTGGACTCAAGTGATTCTCCTGTCTCAGCCTCCTGAGTAGCTGGGATTACAGGTGCATGCCACCACACCTGGCTAATTTTTGTGTTTTTAGCAGAGACGAGGTTTTACCCTTTTGTCTAGGCTGGCCTCAAACTCCTGACCTCAAGTGATCTGCCTGCCTCGGCCTCCCAAAGTGCTGGGATTACAAGTGTGAGCCCCCTCTCCCAGCCTTCATTAGTTTTTAAAAATGTCTTTTATCAGATTAACTACATACTTTGATTTTAATTTGTTATATTTCCATAATTTTACTGATATGTAGCAATACTTAGGCCATAATCAGTTCACTTACTCAAAAATATTTGTGGAGGGTCTGTTATATACAAGGCACCATGCTGGCCTTGAAAAGCAGGGTTGGGTGCTGGGGTAATGGTTAGCTTACTTTCCTTAAATCATAGGGAGTTAGATAGTAACACAACTGCTACCAAAAAAATCTCTTATGCAAAGGTTGCCATTTACAGAGCAGCCCATTCCTCTGCCTATAGCAGTAATTAAAAGAAGTTATTTCTCATTATGGCCCAATATCTACTTCCCACTGGGCTCCTATTTTAATTTTTAAAGTAACACCTTGCAAGGCCAATTTCTCTTTCTCTGAATACATTTTAAAACTTGAAAACTGCTATTTTCTCCATGCTAAGTCTTCTCTCGTCTACACTAAAAATTCCAAGTGATGCAAAATTTTCTGGAACCCAGTATAAAATTTTATATCAATTACTGCTAAATTTTACTTTATTGCTTTCATCAGCTAGTCCACTTTATGGAAATATTGAAATATTTATTCTAGATTCCATGTATTAGACACCTCTTTAAGTTTATCTTCCTGCCTTTGAAATATACTGAGAAAACATTTAAGAATTTTAACAGTAGGAGTCATCTTTCTTTTCCAGTTTAAAATAATAATAAAAACATAGGAGAGTGAAGATAAAATGATTTAATCTATTTAAAAAATGTCTCAGCTGGGCATGGTGGCTCACGGCTGTAATCTCAGAACTTTGGAAGACCAAGGTCAGAGAATCACTTGAGGCCAGGAGTTTGAGACCAGCCTGGTCAACATAGTGAGACCCCCATCTCTACAAAACATTTAAAAAATTAGCTGGACTTGGTAGTGCATACCTGTAGTCCCAGCTACTTGGGAGGTTGAGACTGGAGGATGGCTTAAGCCTAGGAGTTCAAGGCTGCAGTGAGCCATGATTGGTCTATGGTACTCCATCCTGATGGACAGAGTGATATCCTGTCTTAAATAAATAAATAAACATTTCTCATGTGAACCCATGTGAAGTATTTAACTTTTATTTTTAAATGACACATAAAAGTCATATATATGCACACGTGTTTTGTTTTTTAAGTATCTGAAACAGATTTTTAAAATTCTAATAAGATAATGTAAGTAGTGACAGATGTTTTACTGTCTAAAAATATTTCCAGAATAATCAGATTAAGCTCATGAATTAGAGATTTCTTTTAACTTCATAAATATTAGTTTGGTTTGTCAAATAATAAAATAAGTTCAATTTTTCAGTGATACAAATTTGAAATATGCTATATTATGGCTTTAAATAAAACCTCCAAATATATATATATCTTTTATATATATTATATATATTTTAGATATACGTATACACACACACACACATATATATATATATACACACACACAATTTTTTTTTTGAGTTGTGGTCTTGCTCTGTCACTGAGGCTGGAGTGCAGTAGCGTGATCATAGGCTGCTACAACCTTGAACTCCTGAGGCATGAGCCTCTAGCTTTTCCTCCTCCCCTCCCCTCCCCTCCCCTCCCCTCCCCTTCCCTTCCTTCCTAGAGACAAAACCTTGCTAGTTGACCAGGCTGGTCTCAAACGCCTGGCCTCAAGTGATCCTCCTGCCTCTACCTCCCAAAGTGTTAGAATTACAGGTGTGAGCCACCATGCCCAGTCCATCTATCTTTAGGTTGTGAAGAGTATGCTTTAGGATTTTTCCAAACAATACTAATATACCTTTTTTTTTTTTTTTGAGACAGGGTCTCACTCTGTCACCCAGGCTGGAGTGCAGTGATGTGATCTCAGCTCACTGCAGCCTTGACCTCCCAGGCTCACATGATACTCCCACCTCAGCCTCCTGAGTAGCTGGGACTACAGGCACTCACCACCATGACCAGTTAGTTTTTGTATTTTTTGTAGAGATGGGGTTTCACCATGTTGGCCAGGCTGGTCTTGAACTCCTGAGCTCAAGCAATGCATCTGCCTTGGTCTTCCAAAGTGCTGGGATTACAGGTGTGAGTCACTATGCCTGGCCAAAAGCACTTTTAAAATAAGCAGATTAGGTTACATAATCTTTAAGGTCACTTCTAGTTAAGAGGGAGAGAGTAGCAGCTGTATTTGGTATTTTCACAAAGAAAGTATTTTCCAGTAGAAGAGGCCAAGATGTGAGAAGATAAGTCAGGTTGTCCTACATAGCTATAATCTCAAATTGACTTTTTTTGGGGATATAATTGAAAAAACAGACAAAAATTCTGAACAAGAACAACAAAAGTTAACTTTATTTGCTCCCTTATGCCCCTGCTATTTTTTTCTCTTCTTTTAGCTCTTACAAGCACCCTGAGTTTTCATATTTCCCTGGATTCCTTTTGTCACAGGAGAAAAGCACGTCTCACAGAGCAAGTTCTCTGAACCGAGCTGAATGTGTTGCCTCTCCAGAATAATTCATCATTAAAAACCACAGAATGGCATCTCTTGACAGGCAAAGAAACATTAGAATACACGTTGTTAGAGAAAAATCATTCTCCCCTTTCTCTTACACTGCTGTTAGCATTTTAATTTCTGCTAAAGATTTTTCCTTTGCTTAGGCTTTTTCTATGTGTATAATATATGGATTCCACAACTTGGTTTTCCACAGACTTTTTTTTTTTTGAGATGGAGTCTCACTCTGTAACCCAGGCTGGAGCGCAATTGTGCGATCTCAGCTCACTGCAACCTCTGCCTCCTGGGTTCATATGATTCTTGTGCCTCAGCCTCCCGATTAGTCACCATGCCTGGCTAATTTTTATATTTTTAGTAGAGACGGGGTTTCACCATATTGGCCAGGCTAGTTTTGAACTCCTGACCTCAGGTGATCCACCCACCTCAGCTTCCCAAAGTGTTGGGATTACAGGCGTGAGCCACTGGGCCCGGGCCATTCCACAGCCTTTAATGCCTATGCACTAAACCCTTCAGGGACAAGTAGCATGTATTCTTAACCACGATTTTTCTTTCTTAGCTCTGGGAGTTGGGTATCTCAGAGTAGCCTGACGGTTAGATGAAGCAATAGAATGATACAGAGGAATCAGTTCTCACTGTTGAAACCTTATGTTCCCTGGGAGGCAGACGGGGTAGAGATTTTGAACATGGGGAGAAGTTCATAGGCCCCATCCTCTAGATATTAAAAGACTAGCTGATCATGGTCAGTTTCTCTTTTCTTTCTTTTTAAAAATAGCTTTATTGAGATATAATTCATGTATAATACAATTCAACTATTTAAAGGGTACAATTCAGTGATGTCTAGTATAGTCACTGCGTTTGTGCAGCCGTCACCAGAGTCAATTTTATGACCTTCATGGTCAATTTCTATGAGTGATGAGAAAGTGACTACTTTTATTTCACAAGGCATTTGAAATCTGTACCCATTCATTACCTTTATACAATTATTTATTTAAAATGACGTTTCTCACACCAAGACTGATGGGTTAACACGCTCTAACTCCAGTCCTACCTCTGGATAGGTAGGAATGTTAACTAGAGTTTCTATATACCAGCACACAGTTCCTTTGGGTCACCATGTGAGAGAGCATTTAGCAAACAGTCTTTGCCCTAGGGCCGGGTTCACTTCTGGTTCCCGGTGCTGTGTTTCGATCTACCTTTGTTTCTGCCAGGAGTTGGGAGAGCTGATGACTTCTTTCTGCTTCAGACCCTTTGGCTTCCAGACTCCAGCCCACTCTTGACTATAGGTTACCCACTGCCACCCTGGAGCCTGCTCTGTTGCCTTGGCCACTTTTCCTAGGGCTCTTGGCCTTGTTCCTGACCTCTTGCTGCACTGGAGTCCTCACCCTCTATTGCAGATCCCAGTCCCTGACACTGGCATGGCCTTCTCACCAGAGCAAGCAGGCCCAGCCAGTTTCATTCTATTGTAACCCTTGCCCTATTTTGAAATCATGAGTGATTCTCTGCACTTCAGCAGGGCTTACTTCACCAACTGAAGATAAGGAAGCCCCTATTACCAAGGTCATATTTCTAAATTCAAGACTTGTAAGATAGACTGAGAACCAGAAATAAACTAGATTGAAAAATCTAGTTTAGCCTTAGTGACTTTTTTGTACAAATATATTCAGCATGTGTTATTTATAAAATTGAAATGTCCAGCAATAGAGGGTAGTTGAATGAATTATAATATATCCCCGTGATGAAATATTGCTCAGCAATTGATATTTATCAAAAGGCTTTGATGAAGGTAAATGCTTATCATATAATAGTCAGAAAATCAGGATATAAAATTGCACACAGAATGATATCAACTGTGTAAAACACACACATTTTTTAAAAAACGACCAGAAAGAGCTAATTTTAAATCTCTGGATAGGTATTATTTACTTTTCTATACTTTTCTGTACTTTCTGAGTATGCATTCCTTTTACAAGCAGAAAAAAGGTAATATTAACTTAAAAAAAACAATTTTAGGCTAAGCGTTATGATTCCAGTGCTTTGGGAGGCCAAGGTGGGAGGACTACTTGAGCCCAGGTGTTTGAAAGCAGCCTAGGCAACATAGCAAGACCCCTGTCTATAGAAAAAAAAAGTTTTTTCAAATTAGCCAGGCACACACCTATAGCTACTGGGGAGGCTGAAGCGGGAGGCTCGCTTGAGCCCAGGAGATACAGGGAGCTATGATCACTCCATTGCACTCCAGCCTGGGCAACAGAGTGAGGCTCCATCATAAAATTCATTCAAGTGTACAAATCAATGTTTCTTTTCTTTTCTTTTCTTTTGGAGACAGAATCTTGCTGTCACCCAGGCTGGAGTGCAGTGGCGTCATCTCAACTCACTGCACCGTCTCCTGGGTTCAAGCGATTCTTGGGCCTTAGCCTCCTGAGTAGCTGGGATTACAGGTGCGTACCACCATCTTTGGCTAATTTTTTTGTATTTTTAGTAGAGACAGGGTTTCACCATGTTAGCCAGGCTGGTCTCGAATTTTTGACCTCAAGTGATCCGCCCGCCTTTGCTTCCCAAAGTGTTGGGATTACAGGCGTGAGCCACTGCACCTGGCCAAATCAATGGTTTTTAATAACTCTCTCAAGTGGCACAGCCATCATCATAAATCAGTTTTATTACATTCTCTTCACCCCAGTAAGAATCCTCACGCTCATTTATAGTTAATACTCCTCCCCCTCAGCCAAGCAACCACTAATCTACTTTCTGTCTCATTACTTTTCTGAATATTTTATGTAATGGATTCATACAACATGTGGTTATTTGTATCTGGCTTCTTTCACTTAACATAGTGTTTTTGAGGTTCATCCAGGTAGCATGTATCAATTTATTTTCTTTTATCGCTCTGTATTCTAGCATATGAACAAACTACATTTTATCTATTCATTCCTCCATTGATGGACATTTAGGTTGTTTCCATTTGGGGGCTATTATGAGTACTGTTATGAACATTTGTGTACAAGTTTCTGTGTATACATATGTTTTCATTTCTCTTGTTTGTAGATACTCAGGTGTGAAACACTGGGTCATACAGCAACTTTGTGTTTAACTTTTTGAGAAACTGCCAAACTGTTTTCCAAAGTGGCTACATTAACATTTTTTTCTGACCCTTTTCTGTAAGTAGATATTAGCTTCTAGAACTCCACCCTAGAACTCAAAGTATACCTCTTGGCATTTAGATAGACAGCTGGATCCAGCTTTTTCATCCTCTTCTCCGCAGATTTAACTGGTGAGTGAGGAGACAGACTATTACAAAAGAAATAACCATACTTGTATTGGCCTAAGACATCACCTGAGAAATTATTGATGATTCTTGTTCATCCTTCATATTTCCTTAAGCTTTCAATAAACAACAGACCCTTTGCTTGGCTTTTCCGGGCTATGAAAATCTCTATCATAAAGAATTTGAGTGTTCAAGAAGGAAGTATACCTTTAGCCTACTTGTCTGCCCCTTTGGAAATTTTTTATAGTTATCCAATAGGCAGCCTCACCTTGAAAGACTCTAGTTTACTGTAGATAGAATCTAATCATGAAGAATCTAATGAACGTTGACTACGTGCCCAGCACTCTGCTAGGAGCTGTGGATTGCAGAAAAGAAATCCTCTGTTGTCTTTGCCCTCAAGAAAGTTACAATTTGGCTGGGAAGATTTAAAAAACAAGCACATGTTAAACAGAACAACTGACGTCTGAACAGATTGAAGGTGACAGTACTAAGGTTTGGGATAGTAAACCAGAAAAATTAAATCAGACAGGAAAAGAAAGGCAGAGGCCCTGGGATTCATTTAATTTTTCTTGAACAGTCAGGCATTGTTCTAGTCACTGGAAATACAGCAATGAATAAAGTTGACAAAATCTCTACCCTCAGAGAGCTTACATTCTAAGGACATGAAATTAAGAAAATATAAAGTAAAATAGTCTGACAGATGGTGGCCATGGAAAAATAAAGCAGAAAGTGGGATGTGTGTGTGCAAATTACAATAGGTTGGTCAGGGACCATGTCTCTTAGAAGGTGACATATATGAGCAAAGGGCTGAAGAAATGAAGGAAGCAGTCATGTGGCTGTCCAGGAGAAATAGTATTCCAGACACAGAAAACAGCAAGTGCAACAGCCTGAGGAGGGATGTGCCTGGCAGGCTGGAGAAACTGCAAGAAGACGAACATGGCGGGGGCGAAATGAACAAGAAAGTAAGTAGTAGGTGATCGGGTCAGAAAGACAATAGGGGAACTTTTTGGGCAGGGTCTTGGGGGCCGTTTTAAGAATATGATCTACTCTGAGTGAGATGGGAATCCAATGGGAGGTTTTGGACAGGGGAGTAAGATATTTGGACATGCTTTAATGGAATCACTTGACAGCTGTGCTAGGAGTAGACTGAAGATAAACTGAAGGGGAAAGGCACAGAGACCAACTGGGAGGCTGTTGAAATAATCTGTTGGCATGGTCCTATTTTGAAGTAGGAGCCACCACGAACAAAAGCTAGTATTCAAGAAACACTGAAGAGTCATACTTGACTGCAGAGAATGCCAAGTTGGCGATGATGGGTAACTATGGTAGGATTGGATTTGGTAGGGGGTATAAAGGAGTCTAGAGTCAGAAAAATAGGGAGTTAACCTAGTATACTAGTCTGGTAGGGTTGCCACAAGAAAATAACATAGTCTGGATGCTTTAAACAACAGAAACTTATTTTTTCACAGTCCTGGAGGCTAGAAGTTCCATATCAAGGTGCCAACTAATTTAGTCCCCGGTGAAGGTTCTCTTCTTGGCTTATAGATAATTGCTTCTCACTGTGTCTTCACATGGCCTTTCCTGGGATGGCATAAAGAGAAAAAGATCTGGTCTGTCTTTCTTTTCTTACAAGGGCACCAATATTGGATTGGGAACCCACTCTTATTACCTCATTTAACCTTAATTATCTTCTTAGAGGCCCTATCTCCAAATACATTCCCATTAAGGGTTAGGGCTTCAACGTATGAATTTGGGGGGGGGGTAGGGAGAGCAACATAATTCAGCTCATAATATGTAGGTTATCAATTAGAGAATTTTGGGGAGACAAATCTGATATTGGCTACTAGGATGAATTGAAAGAGAAAAGTTTAGGGGACTAATCTGGAAACTGTATGTAAGGATCAAGACAAGAGATACTGCAAGCCTTGACTAGGACACAGGTTAGCTAGTGAGGGAGAAAGACAGCCTTAGAGAAATTCCCTAGCTCTACTACCACATTTCTGTTACAGAAAAGGAATTTTGTGTCTTTATTAGGACTTATTTATCACATTTATTGAACATATACCAGAGCATATATCAGAGAGTGAATTGGGCACACAAATATGCCATTTGCTCATCCATACACATACACACCAAGACACTCCACTGTATGTACTTTCACTCACCCTTCCCCACTTGCACATGCCTATGAGCATCTATGAAACAGTATTTCAAGGATGCAAATGCAGAAGAAAAAGAACACGCTTACAACATAAGTTTGTGAGAGAAAAGACTGGGTAGATAGGAAGGAGAATTGGGAGTATGACAGTTAAGAGAGAGAATTGAGATTCAAATTTCTTAAGCCCAGGAGAAGAGTCAAACTCACCAGGTAAGGTGAGTTTCTCTGTAACATATTCTGCTACCGAGTTACACTCATTTTCCACTATTTTGTGGATGTCGGTCATACTAAAAGCCAGTGTTTTGTAAACAGGCATACGTTGCCTACAGAGTTGGTATTCATTTGATGGTTATCTTTGTTCTAGTTTCAGAAAGAGACTACCTGGCCTATGTGAACTCCCCACTTTTAGTTTAACAGCTAGTGTCTGCTGACCTTTCCTGTACTAGGATGGTCTGAGCTGAATGAGGACAGGGTTTTCTAAAAGGGAGATTCAGAAGAAACAAATAGAAGGTAAAGGCAATATGCCGTTTAAACTAACACTGCAGATGTGCTGAGCAGGGTGCAAGGGCAATAGGTGGGAAGACAAGGGACAAAATACTGCACAGGAGAAGCTAGGTAGCACAGAGGTTAGAATACAGCCTTGGAGTTACACAGATCTTGGTCTCAAGCTCAGATTCTCCACTTAGTGATGTGGTCTTGAACACATTATTTAACCTTTGTGTGCCTTTGTTTTGTTAACAGAAAGGAAATCAGAAAAGAACAGTATTTACCTCATAGGTTGCAGTGAAGATTAAATGACATATATCAAAAGCATTCATCATAGCTTGGCACACAGTAGGCATGAAAATTAACTGATGGAAGTTGTTTTTCTAAAAGCCCAAAGTGGAAACATTTGCAGTGCTAAAAATAATAAGCATTAAGCTTTCTGTTTACAAATCTAACTAGATTATAGGTCTTGAGAATGGTGGGAGTATCTTGGTCAAAAAAATTTTTGTGAAATATCCCACTGGTAAAATGAGTTTTCTCACAATCCCATTCTTTGTGAGACTGAATGTGGAATGCCACAGAACTAGACAGGAATCTCACTCCAAGTTTGCTGACCACCAGATGCACGATGACATTTTCCCAAGATATTTGCTAGGTTTTTTTCCCTCCAAATAATGAGTCATTATTGTAAGATATTGTTTATTGTAAAACTCTTGTGTTCCTGCCATACATACTAAAACAAAAGGTCACTTTAAAGGCACACTATGTTGTAGTCAAGAATAAAAGAATACAATGTTGTGAAATGTCATACTGTATGATGGGCCCTGTCTTGCTGTGCCTTCTTTATATCTATTTAAGATATACACATTAGATACAAAGCAAGTGGCAGAACATTTAGTTGGACCCCGTTTATGCAAAAATTATATGTTTTTATATGCACGGAGTTTCTGGAAGGACAGAAAAAAATCTACTGATAATGATTATATCTAAGGTCAAGATTCTTTTGCTTTTTTTTTTTTTTTGGGACAGAGTTTCACTGTTGTTGCCCAGGCTGGAGTTCAATGGTGCGATCTTGGCTCACTGCAACCTCCGCCTCCCGGGTTCAAGCGATTCTCCTGCCTCAGCCTCCCGAGTAGCTGGGATTACAGGCATACACACCCGGCTGATTTTGTATTTTTAGCAGAGACGGGGTTTCTCCATGTTGGTCAGGTTGGTCTCAAACTCCCGACCTCAGGTGATCCACCCCTCAGCCTCCCAAAGCCACTGTGCCCGGCCTGATTCTTTTGCTTTTCATGATATATCCTGTGTACCTTGAGTTTTTTTTTTTTTTTTTTAACCAATGAACATGTATTATTTGCAGAATAATTTTCTAAGCCATATGAAAATGCATACAGAAAAAAAAAAATTACACTGCCAGATTAATAGTAGGCCTCAAAACTATAGAAGTAATTTAAGGAGAAGGCATAAGAAATGTCATCTGAGATTGTCTTTCAAGATAAAAGACAAACATAACAGATAAAAAATAAATATATGTGTGTGCACATAACTATTAAAACATTATGACACGCTGGGCTCAGTAGCTCACGCCTGTAATCCCAGCACTTTGGGAGGCTGAGGCGGGAGGATCACCTGAGGTCAGGAGTTCAAGACCAGTTGGATCAACATGGATAAACCCCGTCTCTACCAAAAATACAAAATTAACTGGACGTGGTGGTGCAGGCCTGTAATCCCAGCTACTCGGGAGGCTGAGGTAGGAGAATTGCTTGAACCTGGGAGGCGGAGGTTGCAGTGAGCTGAGATCGCGCTATTGCTCTCTAGTCTAGGTGACAGTGTGAAACTCCATCTCAAAAACAAAACAAAACAAAACAAAACAAAATACCACATTATGAAACCTACAGGCTAATTCATGTAGAGAACCAGGATCTCTTCATGGGTAATCCCATGAAGAATTACCTCCAAGTATGCCCAGGGTTATTCCATAAATGTGGGGGTTCGAGCTACAGCATTTTCGCTAAAATGAGGGAACCCATGGAGCTCAATCTAGAAGAAACTTCTGACTCAGAGGTTCTAGCCACATTTAGTATCTGGATGTATCTATGCTGCTACACCCAATTCTGCTCAGCACCTTTCCTTCACTGAGTCAGAATGACTCTAGGACTGTAGCTATATCATAGTAGTCATGGAACCCCCACCCCTATATTGACTGAAAGCACATTTCTAAGCACTTTGCTTTTTGTCCTGCGCCCTCACTCTGACTCTTGGATATTATGATAAAAAAGCCAAATAACTTGCTCATAATTAAATGTCATGCACTCTTATACAAAAATGGACATTTAACTAGTGAAAAATTAAAATATCTTGATATGAAGTCTGTTGATATGGGGGTATAGCCATAAGTGACCTAAACCAGAGAATGAAGTCACTAAGAGCCCTCCCAAAAGCTTCAAACTAAGGTAGGAAAAGCTTTCCAAAAATTAAGGAAAAACCTTCCAAAAATAGCAGTTTTGGCGAAGACAAGACAAAATGCCATTTTATTGACAGAGTCCTCTCTAAATTATGGAGATTGTTGTAACCTCCCCTGCAGGCGTCTTCAGTAAATATTTTGCTCTACAAAATAAAACAATCCAAAAACTTGTAGCTTCTCTGCCCAAACAATGATCATTTTTAACTGCTCTATGGACAGTGAGTGAACCTATATATATGGGTAGCATAAGAAGAGTTTATGGAGCATGAGGCTTTACTTTGTTCAAGCTTACAGAAAGAAATCACTGGCCAATATAAATTTCCTGCTTTCAACTAACATGACAGTGTCTGTTATATCCTTTCTTATGGTCTGGGCTAAATGAGGACAGGACTCTGCAGAGGAGATTTAAAAGGAAGTTGCAAAAATATGTCTTCTGTCACTGTGAATCTGTAGGTCTCATCTGGGTTTCTCTGTTTTTCAAAACCATCTTATAATCTATTCCTCTGTACCTGATTTGCCAGAGAGAAGCACTATAAAAAACCAAACCCTCGCAATGGGCACGGTGGTCCAGGCATATAATCTCAGCACTTTGAAAGGTTGAGGTGGGAGGATTGCTTGAGGCTAGGAGTTCGAAACCAGCCTAGGCAACATAGTGAGATCCCATCTCTTAAAAACAACAACAACAACAACAAAAAAAACCCCCACAAACACTAGCCAGGTGTGGTGGTGTGCACCTATAGTTTCAGCTACTCAGGAAACTGAGTTGGGAGGATTTCTTGAGGCTGGGAGGCCGAGGTCACAGTGAGCCATGATCATGCCACTACACTCCAGCCTGGGCAACAGAGTGAGACCTTGTCTCAAAGAAAAAAAAAAAAAAAAAAGAATAATAAGTAAAAAACCCAAACCCTTAAATATATTGATTCAAAGTCACAGGAAAGAGGAAACTGGCTGGATTCTGTCCCTGGCACAAGTATAAAATACAAATTATTAACAAGTACCTGGAGAAAAAACAAGAGAGAAGACTGATGTTAAGATTATTGAATTGTTTGGATTAGCTTTAGCTTTTGACTATTATAACAAATGTTCCAGTTTTCATCTAAGCCAAGCTATCTGCTCAGCCTTCAACCCCCTTGTTTTTTTTGCTGCATTATAAGCAAATAAGTTATAATGGTGGTGGTGACGGCAGACCCCAAACCTGTGTCACTGGAGACAAGGAGAGAGAGCCGGGACTCTGTTAAAGAAAAGTGTGTAGGGCTAGGGTACAGCCTACCAGGGAAAGGTGAGAAACAAGTAAGGAAAGAAGGGAGGTGTCCTTTTACTTGGATTAAGATAGCACAATGTAGGCCGGGCACGGGGGCTCACGCCTGTAATTCCAGGACCATGGGAAGCTGAGGCGGGCAGATTACCTGAGGTTGGGAGTTCTAGACCAGCCTGACCAACGTGGAGAAACCCCATCTCTACTAAAAAAAAAAAAAAAATACAAAATTAGCCGGGCAAGGTGGTACGTGCCTGTAATCCCAGCTATTTGGGAGGCTTAGCGAGCAGAATCACTTGAATCCAGGAGGCGGAGGTTGTGGTGAGCTGAGATCATGCCATTGTACTCCAGCCTAGGCAACAAGAGTGAAATTCCATCTCAAAACAAAAAACAAAAAACAACAAAACAAAACAAAAAAACAGCTAGTACAATGTAGAAGACACATTAAAGTGGGGGCTTTAGGTGGCTAGCTGTGAGAAACCATGGAACGTCAATTTTTGAAAATGTTAGATCATTTTCTGCAATTAATGGTATTCAAACTCCATATAGTACCATAGCTTCATGTTTGACATTATATAAAATCTGACTTTCAGTTCCCAGCTGGAAGTTTAATGCATACCTGGATTAGTTGTACACTTGACTCTCATTGTTTTCAGATTTCATATTTGCAAATTCACCTACTCATTAAAATGTATTCGTAACCAGAAAATCAGTATTTCTGGTGCTTTCACAGTCATTCATGAACATACATTTGCACAGACTAATGAAAAATTTGAGTAACCCAAAGTGCACATTCCGAGCTGGGACTGATGCTTTGTCTTCTAGTTTCAGCTCTCAGAATATACGCAACTGTTCTTCTTGTGATCTATTTAGTGCCACAGTTTTTGCATTTCTGGGCTTTGTGTTGGTGACTTAGCTGTGTAATGGCCCTGAAAACACAGTACTAAAGTGCTGTCTAGTGTTCCTAAGTGTAGGAAGGCTGTATCTTAGGGAGAAAATATGTGTGTTAGGTAAGCTATGTTCAGGCATGAGTTACAGTGCTGTTGGCCATGAGGTCAACCTTAATGAATCAATAATACACATTAAATAAGTTGTTTTTAAACAGAAACACACACAAAACAAAGGTATGTATGACTGATTGACAAACTGGCTCACAGGAATTTCCTATAAATGTTGGAAAATAACTTTATGGATAGGGATATTTGTTTCCTAGGACTGCTAGAACAAACTACCACAAACCTGGTAGCTTAAAACAACAGAAATTTATTCTCTCACAGTTCTGGAGCCAGAAGTCTGAAACCAAGGTGCTGGCAGGGTTACATTTTCTTTGAAGGCTTTACAATGGAAATTCTTCCTTGCCTTTCTCCTACCTTCTGGTGTTTCTTGGCTCTTGGTTTCTTGGCTTATGGCAGCAAAACTCCAATCTCTGCTTCTGTCTTCATTTTGACCTCTTCTCTGTGTGTCTGTGTCCAAATTTTCCTCTCCTTTCTCTTATAAAGAAATCAATCATTGAATTTAGAGCCCATCCTAAATCCAGGATGCTTTCCTCTTAAGATCTTTAATTACATCTGCAAAGACCCTGCTTCCAAATGAGGTCACATTGTGAGGACTTAGTATACATGAATTTTGGGTGACATTATTCAACTCACTACAATGGGCTTACTAGTGGATTACACACAGCTAAGTGACAATATAAAACCTGGAAAAAAAAGGCAAATGAAAATCCAAAATAAAGCATATAAAGGCAAAAAAAAAAAAAAAAAAAAAAAAAAGAAGAAGAAAATCAAAATTAAGGTTAGAGACATAGGATACAATGAAAAGTCTAATATATGCTTATTTGGGGTTTCAGAAAAAAAGAAGAGAGAAAATATGGCAGAAGCAATACCCAAGGACACAATATCTGATATTCTGCTATAACTGGTGAGAAATATCAATCTTTAGATTCAAGAGACCCAAAGGATGCCAAGAGGATGCATTTTTAAAAGTCTACATCTAGGTACATCACAGTAAAATTGGGGAAAACCAAAGACAAAGAGAACATTTTCAAAGCAGCTAAAGTTAGAAAGACAGCTAATTTTCAAAGGCAAAACAATTAGATTGACGGCTGACCTATCAAAAGAAACAATAAAAACCACAAGACAGTAAAATATCTTTGATGCACTGGAAGGAAATAACAGCACACTTAGATTTATATACCCAGTGAAAATATCCTTCAAAAATGAAGAGGAAATAAAGACATTTTCAGACCAATAAATACCAGAGGAATTTATTATCAGCAGATCTATATAAGGAAAATACCAAAGAGAATTTTCATATAGTTTTGAGCAAATTTACTATAATTTAATTTTTAAATGATTCAAGAAACTAGAAAAGGAGCCATAGAATATATATTTAAAGAAATGAGAATAAAGGTAGTCATACAGATCAAGGCAAAAATCAATAAGAGAACAAAAAACATAATAAAGATGAGCCCCAAACTGGAAATTTAGAAAGACTAATTAGATAGACATAATAAACAAATACAGAACAAAAAAGGGGAATAATCATAAATATAATGGATATTAAAAATAAAAAGAATATCACAAACTATATCCTAATAAATTTGAAGGCTGATGTAAATCAGGTATATTTCTGAAAACAAATAAAATGCCAAAATAGCACAAGCTTTTGAAAGGATGAATAATCATTAAAGAAATTGCAAGATTAATTTAAAAATCTTACTATCTTTAAAATGTCTCAGTCCAAACAGCATTACAAGTGAGTTCTTTCAAGAACATATTATACGTATGTGTATAACATGCTACATATTATACGTAAATATAATAATGTATCATATTGTTTATATTGTTGTAATAAACAGAAATAGAGTGAAAGCTGCCTATTCATTTCATGATGTAAAATAACCTTGATAACTAAACCAATTAAAGATGGCCCAAGAAGAGAAAATTATAGCCCAATTTTACTTAAAACCATAGGTGGCAAACCTCTAAATAAAATATTGGCTATTAAATGCAAAATTGTATTGAAAAGGAAGATATAATCATCAGTCTGAGTTTCTCCCAGAATGTTGGGATGATTTAACATCACATAACTCACTATGTGAACACACATGTTCATCTTACTAGGTTGAGAAATATTTAATATAGCTCATAAAACCTATTTTCATAAACCTATTTTTGATTTTTAAAGAGCTTTTAGAAGACAAAAACATGAGAATTTTCATAATTTAATGAATGCTAACTCCTCAAAACTGGTAACGAACTTCACGCCTACTGGAGAAACTTGAGATGCTTATAAATAAATAAATATGTGTGTGTATTTTTGATATGATTATCCACATTAAAAACACAGGTGATTGGGAGGCTGAGGTGGGAGGATCACGAGGTTAGGAGATCGAGACCATCCTGACTAACACGGTAAAACCCCGTCTCTGCTAAAAATACAAAAAATTAGCTGGGTGTGGTGGCATGTGCCTGTAATCCAAGCTACTTGGGAGGCTGAAGCAGGAGAATAACTTGAACCCGGGAGGTGGAGGTTGCAGTGAGCCAAGATCACACCACTGCACTCCAGCCTGGGCGACAGAGCGACACTCTGTCTCAAACACACACACACACACACACACACACGTGAATCAAAGACCAACTATTGATAAATAAGGTTCAGCAAGGTTGGTAAACATAAAAATCAGTATGTAAATATCAATATCATTCTTCTATTTCAATAATAACCAACTAGAAAATATTTTAGAAAATAACAGACCATAAGCTATAAAAATTTTGAAATTAATATAAGAAAGAATGCTCAAAATCTTTATAGTGAAAAAACCTAAAAATTCTCAAGTCACATAAAAGGAAACAAATCTATCTCTGAATTTAATGTAATTCCCATTAAAACTCCACAGTACCTTAAAGAAACTTGACAAACTGATGGCAAAATTGATACAGAAAAATAAAGATACATGAATACTAAAATAATTTTCAAAATGAGCAGAAAATTGGTGGAGAGATTCTCCTATCATGAAGACATCACTCAGCTCAGTAATAAAAACACAACGTGGCACCGGTGAGGAAACAAATAGAACTAGACTAGAGAACCCGGAAATATACCCCTTGCCTTTGTAGAAATGGTAGTTAAAAAAGGTAGCATCACAAATCAGTGGGGAATAATAATTTAGTAGATGAAATTGAGAAAATGTGCTTCATTACAAAGAAATGAAAAGTTTGATGCTTACCTCAAATCATACACCATAATAAACTCCAAATAAAGATCTAAATATAAAAGGGAAACTATAAAAGAACACTTCTGTGCTGGAAAAGATTTCTTAAATGAGTTCTTAAAAAGTATCGGTGATGAGGAGGAAAAAGAATAGACTTATCATTAGAATGAAAGTTTTATGTTCAATAAGGACATAAGAGACAATGCTTTGGAGAATAGTTGCAAATCTAAAATAAGACAGACAAGAGTTTAATATCTAGAATGTACAAATGACCTGACATAGATCAGTAAAAAAAAAAACAATAACAGACTGTGAAGAGTAGATAGTCCATAGAAAGGGACAACTAAACGGCTAATAAATGTATGAAGAGATGTACAAGCTCAAGAGTAATAAAAACGTGCATTAAAAATAACAATAAGATACCTAAGTTAAGTTAGATATTATCAAGGGCTGTCAAGGATAAAAGAAAACTGGACTCATGCACAACTGGTGGGAACATAAACAGTACAGCCATTTTGATGAGTTATCTGGCAGTACTTGGTGAAATTAAGTACTATGCCCTAAGACCCAGTATTTCCAGATATACACACTAGAATTAGTTTTCCACAGGTACATAAGGAGATATGGATAAAGTATTCATCACAGAATTATTTATGTAGTAAGGATTTGGAAGGAACCTCCACAGATGTCTATCACAGGATAAATAGGTAAATTGTGGCATGTATATGAGATATAAGTGACAAAACAACAGTCAGAAATAATAAACTAGATTTAAAAATAACATGGATAAAAGCATAGTTTAAAAAGGTAGAGTGTCACAGGGACAGGTTCAAGAGGACTGAGTAGAGGCGTTTGATACTTGTCTCCTCCACAAAGAACCAAAAATAGCAAGCAGATAATCATACTTTGAATGGATCGTCTAAGAAAGAAAACTAGAATTCAACATAGAAGTGACAGGAAACACCTAAGGCAAAGAAGGAGAGGGAATCAAGGCAGAGCTAGGATTGGCTGGTAGCCTAAAGAGGCTGCTCAATGTGGAGAAAGGGTAAGTGAGAGACTGCTCGTGGTCCACATTCCTATGGAGGACTCCCACAATCCTAGACAAAGGAGAGTCCCTTACCTTCACAGGCCCTGAGACTAACATAGGGAACTGCCTGGAGACCATACCATACAACACCCTTGCTCCAAAGAGGAAACTCATGCTAGGTCCCATGCATCCCATGGCTGGATACTGACAGCCCAGTCTCCACTAGACTGCATCCTGCCACGGGGCCCAACAGTCTCTGCATCTCCACATTCCTGGAGTCCCACTGACATGCCCTGCCTACAGCCACTGCCACTGCTGGCTACTGCTGCCAGGGCTGAAGTGGGAGCCATTGGCAATAATCCTGTTGTCCCCAGAAGCAGGGCTGTGGCATATTTATGAGTGCCATGAGGACAGGCTATCCTATCCACAGCCATACCCTGAGGCCAAATCATGTGCTATTCAGCCACCTGCCTTCTGCTGCTACCACTGAAAGCAACCCTGCCATCCCCACAGTTGCTGTGACCCTCACCTGAGCATTCCACTGGGGGCCTGGGGATCACTCTGCCTCTGCCAACAATAGCCAGTGCCCACATGTACCACTGAGGGACCTGAGGACAGGCCTGCCCAGCCCAGCTCCACCCTCTGGTCAGTGCCTGAGAATGCCATCTGGGGCCTGGGATCACCCTGCCTCATCCATCATCATTGGCACCTGAGCACTCCTCCCAGGGTCCTAAGGATGGGACCACCCAACCTGCCACCACCACAGCTGGCACCCACCTGAATGCATCACCTGAGGGCCTGAGTACCTGTTGCAGCCACCTCCAACACCAGTGTGAACCACTTGGGAGCTAGGGAGTTGTTCTGTCACTACCACTGCCTTGTTCACATACCACCCACTGCCCAGGAGCTCAACAAGCTGCCCACACACCAGGCCACCAATGCCACTGCTGGCACCCAAGCAAGGTACTGGAAGGCCCAAGAAGTGGCCTACCTGAAGCAACTAACACAAGTGCCAGTGTATGCTGTCCTGGGGCCCACGGACAGGAATGTCCAGCCTTCCATGGCCACCACTGGGGCCAGAGGAGCAGTCTACCTGGTGTCTCTGTTCCCAGTAAAATTTCACCAAGGCCTCCACTAACAACAACACCCTAAGCCACTGAGAAAATCACCTACATACACCACAGATGCTATTTATAGCCAAATAAATCATATACAAACTACACTGCTGCACACACTCATAATCAAAGCCAAAGTGTCCTACCCAACAAACATTATAGATACATCATCAGGAAAAAGTCCTCCTCTAAGAGGAAGAAGTGACTATTACACCAGATGCACAGATATCAATGTAAGGACACAGAAACACGAAAAAGCAAAGAGATATGACACCTGCAAAGGAACACAGTAATTCCCCAACAACAGATTCCAATGAAAAAGAAATTTATGAAATCCCAGAAAAACAATTCAAAATGATATTAAAAGTATCAGTGAGATACAGGGGAACACAGATAAACAATATAAAGAATAAGAAAAACAATTCAGGATATGAATGAGAAATTTAGCTAAGAGATAGGTATCATAAAAGAGAACTCAACAAAAATTATTGAAGAATTCATTGAATGAAATAAAAAATACAATATAAAGCTTCCACAATAGACTAGAACAAGCAGAAGAATTTCAGAACTTGAAGACAAGTCTTTTGAAATAGCCCAATTTTTTTTTAAGGAATAAAAAAGAACGAACAAAGCATACATGACACATGGGACTCCATAAAGCAACCAAATATTCAAAATTTCAGTGTCCCAGAAGGTGAAGAGTCAACCAAAGGGATACAAAACCTATTTCACAAGATAATAGCTAAAAACTTCCCATCTAGCAAGAGATTTACACATACAGATTCAGAGAACTTAGAGATCCCCAAGCAGATACAATTCAAAAAAACCTCCATACATTATAGTCAAACTGTCAAAGTGAAAAACAATGAGATAATTCTAAAAGCAGCAAGAGAAAGCATCTGGTCACTTATAAGGGAACCTCCATCGACTAACAGTAGATTCTCAGCAGAGACCTTACAGGCCGGGAGAAAATTGGATGATATATAAGTGCTGGAAGAAAAAAAACCATCAGCCAAGGATACTATACCCAGCAAAGTTATCCTTCATAAATGAAGGAAAAATAAAGTCTTACCCAGACAAGCAAAAGCTGAGGGAATCCATCACCACTAGACTGGTCCTACAAGATGTGCTCTGAAGGGTCCTACATTTAGAAGTGAAAGGATATTATCTACCATCATGAAACACATAAATGTATAAAATCAACTGGTAGAGTAAACACACAAATAAGGAACAGCAAGGACTCAAAAGTTACCAATAAAGAAAACCATCAAACCACAATGACAAACAAGAAATAAGAAGAAAGGTACAAGGATATAAAAAATGACCAGAAATCAATGAATAAAATGACAAGAATAAGTTCTTACATATTAATAACATTGAATTTGAACAGATTAAATGTTGCACTTAAAAGATATAGACGGCTGAATGGATTTTTTTTTTTTAAAAAACCATGACCTAATTATATGCTGCCTACAAAAAACTAATCTATCTATAAAAGCACATATAGTCTAAAAGTCAAAGGATGGAAAAATATCCACCCATGCAAATGGGTTAAAAAAGCAAGCAGGAGTAGCTTTATTTATATCAGATAAAAAAGACTTTAAGTCAAAAATAGTAAAAAGAGACAAAGAAGGTCATTATGTAATAACAAAGGGATCAATTCGGCAATAGGATAGGGAAATTTTAAACATATATATACCCAACACCTAAGCACTCACATATATAAGGCAAATATTATTAGATCTAAAAGGAGAGATGAGATAGACTCCAATACAATAATAGTTGAGGACATCAACACATCACTCTCAGCATTAACCAGTTCATATAGACAGAAAATTAACAAAGAAACATGGATTTAAAGTGCACTATAGACCAAATGGACATAACAGACATATACAGAACCTTTCATCCAACAGCTCCAGAATACACATTCTTCTCATCAGCACATGGAACATTCTTCAGGATACACCATATGCTAGGACACAAAGCAAGTCTTAACAATTTTTGAAAAACAGAAATCATATCAAGTATTTTCTCAGACCACAATGAAATAAAACCAGATATCAATAACAAAAGGAACTTAAAAAATTCCACAAATACATAAAAATTAAACAACATGCTCTCAATGACCACTGGGTCAAGAAACTAAGGAGAAAATTTTAAAAAGCTCTTGAAACAAATGAAAATCGAACGCAACATACCAAAACCTATGGGATATAGCAAAAGCACTGCTAAGAGGAAATTTTGTAGCAATAAATGCATACATCAAAGAAGAAAGATTTCAATAAACAATCCAATGATGTACCTCAAAGAATTATAAAAGAACAAGCAAACCCAAAAGTTAATAGGAGAGAAATAAAGATTAGAGAACTAAACAAAATAGAGCATAAAAAATACAAAGAATCAATAAAACAAAAATTTTACTTTTTTAAAAGATAAACAAAATCAATACACTACTAGCTAGTCTAACCAAGAAAAAAAAAAAAGGAAGACAGAAGACTCAAATAAACTTAGAAAAGAAAATGAAGACATTACAACTGATACCCACAAAAACACAAAAGATTGTCACAGATTATCATGAACAAACTGGGAAACATAGAGGAAATGGATAAATTCCTGTACATACACAATCTACCAAGATTGAATCAGGAAAAAATAGAAAACCTGAATAGACTGATAATGAGTAATAAATCAGTAATAAAAAGTCTCCCAACAACAAAAAAAAGCCCATGACTGAATGGCTTCATTGCTGAATTCTACCAAATTTACAAAAAAAGAACTAACACCATTTTTTTTTCAAATTATTTCAAAAAATTGAGGAGGGTATTCTTTTTCTTTTTTGAGAACAAATCTCACTCTGTTGCCCCAGCTGGAGTGCAAAGGCATCATCATCATATATATATATATGATATACAAGATACAAAATATATATATATACACACACACACACACATATATTTTTAGCTGCAGTCTCACTCTGTCACTGAGGCTGGAGTGAAGTGGTGTGATCTCAGCTCACTGCAGCCTCTGCCTCCTGGTTTCAAGCATTCCTCCTGCCTCAGCCTCCCATGTGGCTAGGATTACTGGAGCATGCTGCCACACCCAGCTAATTTGAATTTTTAACAGAGATGAGGTTTCACCATGTTGGCCAGGTAGGTCTCAAACTCCTAACCTCAGGTGATCCACCTACCTCGGCCTCCCAGAGTGTTGGGATTATAGGCGGGAGCCACCACGTCTGGCTGAGGAAGGTATTCTTTTTAACTCATTCTATGAGGCCAGCATCATCCTGATATTACAACCAGAAGAGGATACAACAAAACAAGAAAACTACAGGCCAATATCCCTGATAAACACCAAAAATCCTCAAGAAAATATTAGCAAACCAAACCCAGCAGCACATTCAAAAGATAATACACGATTATCAAGTGGGGTTTATCCCAGGGATGAAAGGATGGTATAACATATGCAAATCCACAAGAGTGAAACATCATATCAACAGAATGAAGGACAAAACCATACAATCACCTCAAAAGACACAGAAAACGCATTTGATAATATTTCACATCTCTTTATGATAAAAGTTCTTAACAAATTGGGTACAGAAGGAAAGTATCTCAACATAATAAAGACCATATATGACAAACCCACAGCTAACATCATAGTGAATGGGGAAAAATGGAAAGCTTTTTATTTAAAAACTGGAACACGATAAGCATGCCTACTCTCACCACTGTCATTTAACATAGTACTAGAAGTTTCACCATAGCAGTTAGGCAAGAGAAAAAAATAAAAGATATCCAAACTCAAAAAGAGGAAGTCAACTTGTCCTTGTTTGCAGACAGCATGATATTATACATAGAAAAGACTCCACCAGAAAACTCTTAGAACTAATAAATGAATTTAGTAAAGTTGCAAGATACAAAATGAACTTTAAAAATCACTAGTGTTTCTATACACCAATAACAAACTATTTGAAAAAGAAATCAACCAAGCAATCCTATTTACAACAGGTACAAAAATCAAATAAAATACATAGGGATAAATTTAACCAAGTAGGCGAAAGACCTTTTCAAGGAAAACTACAAAACACCGATGAAAGAAATGGAAAGAACTTATGGAAAGACATCCATTCTTATGGATTAAAGAATATTGTTAAAAAGACCATACTACACAAAGCATCTACAGATTCAATGCAGTCCTTATCAAAATGCCACTGTCATTTTCACAGAAATAGAAAAAAACAATCCTAACATTCACTTGAAACCAAAAAGAGCTCAAATAGCCAAAGCAATCCTGAGCAAAAACAAAAACCACCACAGCTAGAGGCATTATACTACCTGACCTCAAAAATATTACAAGGCTATAGCAACCAAAGCAGCACAGCATTGGTAAAAAATAGACACAAAGACCAATGAAACAAAGTAGGGAACTCAGAAATAAATCCACATGTTGGGGAAAGAATACCCTGTTAAATAAGTGGTGCTGGGAAAACTGGATATCCATACGCAGAAGAATGACACTGGACCTCTATCTCTCACCATACACAAATATCTACTCAACATGGATTAAAGACTTAAAACATACCACATACAATTATAAAAGTACTAGAAGAAAACATGGGGAAATGCTTCAGGACATTGGCATAGGCAAAGATTTTATGGTTAAGGCTTTGAAAGCACAGGCAACAAAAACAAAAATACACAAATGGGATTATATTAAACTGGGAAGCTTCTGCACGACAAGGAAACAATCAACAGAGTGAAAAGACAACTTGTTGAATGGGAGAAAATATATGCAAACTACTCATCCAACAAGTGACTAATATCCAGAATATATAAGGAACTCAACTAAACAGTTGAGTTTTTTTAAAAAAAACAAAAACAAAAAACCCATTAAAAAGTAGTCAAAGGATTTATGAACACACATTTCTCAAAAGACATTCAAATGGCCAACAGGTACATGAAATAATGTACAACATCACTAAACATCAAACAAATGGAAATCAAAACCACCATGACATATCATCTTACACCAGTTAAAATGGTTATTATCAAAAAGACAAAAATAACAGATGCTGGGAAGGACAGAGAAAAAGGAACTCTTACATACTGTTGATAGGAATGTGAGTTAGTACAGTCATTATGGAAAACAGTATGGTGATTTCTCAAAGAACTAAAAAGAGAACTATCATATGATCCAGCTATCCCACTACTGAATATTTATCAAAAAGAAAAAAATCAGTATATCAAAGGGATACTTGCACCATGTTTACTGTAGAATGATTCACAACAGCAAATATATGAAAAGAACCTGTGTCCATCAACAGACGAATGAATAAAGAAAGAAAATGTGGTGTGTACACACACGAATACTATTCAGCCATAGAAAATAATGATATCCTTGTCAATTTGCCACAACATGGATGGAACCAGAGGTCATTATGTTAAGTGAAATAAGCCAGGCACAGAAAGACAAATATCACATGTTCTTACTCACATGTGAGGGCTAAAAAAATTGATGTAATGGAGATAGAGATTAGAATGATAGATACCAGAGGCTGAGAAGGGTGTTTATGTGGGGTGGTTGAAGAAAGGTTGGTTAATGGGTATAAATACACAGAAGGAATAAATTCTAATGCTCCACAGTGGAGTAGTGTGACTACGTATTGTATATTTTAAAATAGCTAGAAGATAGGACTGGAAACATTCCCAGCACATAGAAATGATAAATTCTCAAGGTGAAATACCCTAAATAGCCAGACTTGATCACTACACAACCTATGCATGTAAAAAAAATTACATATGCCTCATAAATATGTACAAGTATTATTTATCAATAAAATTTGTTATTTATAAAAATTAAAGGCCAGGGGTGGTGGTTCACACCTGTAATCCCAGCACTTTGGGAGGCCAAGGCAGGTGGATCACCTGAGGTCAGGAGTTTGAGATCAGCCTGGCCAACATGGCGAAATCCCATCTCTACTAAAAATGCAAAAATTAGTCAGGCATGGTAGCCAATGCCTGTAATCCCAGCTACTTAGGAAGCTGAGGCAGAAGAATCACTTGAACCCGGGAGGTGGAGGTTGCAGTGAGCCAAGATTGTGCCATTGCACTCCAGCCTGCGTGACACAGCAAGACTCTGTCTCAAAAAAAAAAAAAAAAAAGTTAAAAATAGGCATATGCATATTATTTTTTCAAAATATACATGTAACTAAATACATGGAAAGTAAACTGAAAAGACATGCTATTATGCCAGGTGGCAAGGATTATGATTTTCTGTTTCATATACCTGAGATTAAAAAGAATCACTCAAGTAAAAAAAATGAACCCCAGAGAGATTAAGTTGCAAGATCTCAATTCTTAGTCAACTATATAATGCAGGTCGCCTATTTCCCAGGTCTTTCTACTCTACCACACTCCTCTTTCCCAGGAAGCTGAAAGTGGCATCTATTAAGATAACAACCTTGGGCACGGTGGCTCACGACTGTAATCCCAGCACTTTGGGAGGCCGAGGCAGGTGGATCACCTGAGGTCAGGGGTTTGAGACCAGCCTGACCACATGGTGAAACCCTGTCTACTAAAAATTCAAAAAGTAGCCAGGCGTGATGGCGGATGCCTATAATACTAGCTACTTGGGAGGCTGAGACAGGAGAATTGCTTGAATCCAGGAGGCGGAGGTTGCAGTGAGCCGAGATTGCATCACTGCACTCCAACCCGAGTGACAGACTGAGACTCTCTTTCAAAAAAAAAAGATAGCAACCTAATTCCTAGAATTCATTACTTTTTCCACAGAAGTACAATCTCACTCAACTGTTTCCTGATTTTCTATTGAGGAAAAATACTTCTCAGATATGATTGCCTGTAAATTCAGTTATTCTTGCTTCATGAGCGTTCAAATATGTAAAGCCAGGTATGTACTTTCAGATATTAGGCTGGCGCAAAAGTAACTGCAGTTTTTTCCATTACCTTCAATGGCAAAACCTGCAATTACTTTTGCACCAACCTAATAAAAGATGGTAATTTCAGATGTATTGTTATTCTACTGTGAATTTGAGATTACTCAAAATACAATCTTTCAATATTGTTTATATTTGAACTGGTTCATTTCTTCTAGACAAACCCAAACTTTTCTATAATTCATGATTTTTATATTAACATCTAGCTATAATGATATTCTGAGATATCATGAAAGTTGATAAACCAAAAGGGCTTTGTTTACATATAAAAAACTCATTCTTCATCAACGAGGAAAAATTGACAGCTTCTGTGGGGATATACAAATGTTAGGTAAAGCCATGGATTTCAACCATTTTATAGTTAATAGGCATCAAAGAAAAACTTTAAAGTTAAACGCTTATAAATATACAGTGTTAGGCCAGGCACAGTGGCTCACTCTGGGAGGCTGAGGCAGGCAGACCACCTGAGGCTAGGAGTTCAAGACAAGCCTGGCCAACATGGTGAAACTCCGTCTTTACTAAAAATTAAAGAATTAGCTGGGCGTGGTGGCACGCACCTGTAATCCCAGCCACTTCGGAGGCTGAGGCAGGAGAATCGCTTGAACCCAGGAGGTGGAGGCTGCAGTGAGCCCAGATCGCGCCACTGTATTCCAGCCTAGGCAACAAGAGCGAGACTCCATCTGAAAAATAATAATAAAATATATATAAATACACACACACACAGTGTTAGTAAACACACTGGTTTTAAAATATTTTATAGGAAAAGACATTTTATAGAAAGCTGTTTGTTATTGTCTGGAGTTATAGTTGGCTTTATTTCAAAATTTCCTAAGTTATTCTACTTAACATTCAGAAGATGGAAAAAAGAAAACTTTCAGGTAAGGACAAATACTGCATGATCATTTATGTGAGGCATCTAAAATAGTCAAACTCACTGAAGCAAAGAATAAAATGGTTGCCAGGGGCTGGGGGTTGGGGAAATGGGGAGTTGCTAATCAATTAGTATAAAGTCAGTTATGCAAGATGAAAAAGTTCTAGAGGTCTGCTGCATAATGTGCCTGTAGTTAACAATACTCTATTGTACCCTTAAAAATCTCATGTTTAGTATTCTTACTACCTCCACAACGACCAAATAAAGGACTTTTAAAAAAACCTTTAGGCCAGGTGCAGTGGCTCACGTCTATAATCCCAGCACTTTGGGAGGCAGAGGCAGGCAGATTACGAGGTCAGGAGATCGAGACCATCCTAGCCAACATGGAGAAACTCTGTCTCTACTAAAAACACAAAAATCAGCTGGGCGTGGTGGTGCACATCTGTAGTCTCAGCTACTCGGGAGGCTGAGGCAGGAGAATCGTTTGAACCCGGGAGGCAGAGGTTGCAGTGAGCCAAGATCATTCCACTGCACTCCAGCCTAGGCAACAATAGCAAAACTCTGTCTCAAAAAAAAAAAAAAAAAAAAACAACACAACAACAAAACCCCAAAATCTTTAATTTATAATGAGAAAATAAGAATAATTATTTAAATGAAATTACTGATAGTTCAATAGAAGAGCTGGAATATCTCCATCATTCCACTGAAAATGCTTATTAACATTACCAAAGACTTGCATCTTGCTAAATCCTAGGGCCCTTCTCTGCCCTTATTTAACCTCTCAGCAGCATTCAGTTGATTAATACTTCCTGTTTGAAATACTCGTTTCTCTGATAACACTCTCATTTATTTCCAAGCTCCTAGTACACTGTTTCTTTTACCAAAAAAAACTTTCCTAGTCTTCTCATTTCATTTAATGATACCACTGTCTACCAGTTAGTAAGAAATCCGAGAGCCATCCTGGATGCTTCTCTCCTTCATAACTCCCAATTTCAACCCCTAAGCAAATCCTTGTTGGCCTTATCCTGATCTTACCCACTTCTCCCGTCCTAGTCCAAAAATCGCCATCATCTTTCATCCAGACTTCAGCAATGGGCTCCTATTTTCTTCTGGCCCACACTCTTGCCCCATACAGTCATTTTTCCACATAATAGCAAGTATCGTCTTTTAAAAAATTTCCAGTCTTCCCAGTGTGTTTAGAGTAAAATCTCTAGGACTACACATAATCTGGTCCCCGCCCACTTCTAAAGTCTTAACATCATACCCTACCTCATTTGAATCTGAGATACCCATCGCTATGAAGATGTACCTAACCTCTGCCTGAACTGCTCTTCCTCTAGATCTGCACGTCCAGCTTCTTTCCTCATTCAAGTGTGAAATGAACTATTGATAGAATTTTTCTCTAAAATTAACTGTGTATCTGCCTCTTCCCATACAGCTAAGCTCTTTGAGCACAAGCATAATTTATTCCATATGGTACTCTTCAACTTTATTGTGCCTAGCACATGGTAGGCACAATAAACACCTGTCTCAACAGATTGAGCGGTTAGAGAAAGGATATAACCCTTTTAGTATTCTAGCATGTGTGAATTCCTTTCTTATCTACCTGTTGGTGGTAAAGACGGTAATAATGACAGTGACTAAGTTTTACGAACCAACCTTACCTTACCCAAAAAAGTACATTAGTTTATTATCTATATTTAGTCCCCAAATGTTTTGAGACAAGGTCTCACTGCCGCCCAGGCTGGACTGTAGTGGCATGATCATGGCTCACTGCAGTCTCAACCTCTGTGGGCTCAGGTGATCCTCCCACAATAGCTCTGGATAAGCTGGCACTGCGACCCACACCATCATGCTGGCTAATTTTTCTATTTTTTTTTTTTTTTTGTAGAGAGAGGGTTTTGCCATGTTGCTGGTTTCAAACTCCTGGGCTCAAGCGATCTGCCCGCCTTGGTCTCCCACAGTGCTGGGATTACAGAAGAGAGCCACTTTGGCCACAAAACTTATTTTTTGAGTTAGGTAACTCTTCTTCAGGTGAAGACCACTAACCTACAGGGGTTCATAATCCGAAGCTTAAAATAGGTTTCTGGAAAGAAAGAAAAAAATTCCATTCATTACTCTAAAAATTGAGAGTTGGGAATATAAAACTATTAAGTATCACAAAATAATAACTCAAATGTCAGATGTATATTGCTTATGTAGTTTCTTGCTGTGTGAATACTATCAACATAATACCACCTACCACTGCTGTATGAAATGCAGCTGAAACAGAAGTAGCTAATCTGTTTCACTCCTCTTCTACTCCCACAACTTGGAAGGCCAAAGGATTTGCAATGACAATTTGCAGTGGCATTAGTTTTAGATAGGGTTATACGGCTATTAGTCTGAAAGTTCTTTTGACTTTCAAAAGCTGTTTGATTGTGTTATCACTGTACTTTGAGATTAGGGTGGTCCATTCCACCAGGTGAACGTTACATCTGAGAACACTATTTTTGGATACATAATAAATTCACAAGTGGTTTCTTAGATGTTGCAGTCCTTAAATAGTTCATTTTAAAGCACCATAACAAGGCTTACAAAGCTTGGGAGAGAACATTTCTTACCCATGTCTTTCCTTGGCTTAATTTCCTGCTTTAAAGTATTTAATTTTATACTGAAGGAGTAATTCCTAAGAGACATTTGTTTGCAACATGAATTGTTCCAGGTCAGGAGAGACCAGCTCCTTCATGAATGTTTCAGAGCCTAATAAAAAGGTAATCTTAAACATGGAAAATACTAAAACCCTTTCAAACCAAACGAACAAGATTTTCAGTACTTTAGAGAAATATTCTTAAAACATTTAACAGCTATTTTAGAGAAGTATACATTTTTGAAGTACTTGATCAAGCATATATATTGTAGTTTAAAGTTACTGTGCTGATCTTGGGCATTGTAACTAATGTAACACAGTAAATACTTAAGTAGATGAAGTACTTTTTATTACCAATAAGGGAATGTGCACTTCCAGATAAGTAAAAAAACCCTTGAGTATTTAAGCCTTATAGCATCTTATGACACATCCTGCACATATAATCAGTTCTCAAGTATTAACTGGTAGAACTGACTATTTTAGGCAGACATCCTGTTACATTCCTAATCACCTACTACTTCCTTCCCAACCAGTGTTAGCTCAAGGAATTTGTTACCTTTTACATTAGCTTATGATAAACAAAAGGGAGAAAATTCGTAATGCAACCAATTATGTAACACATTGCAAAACCAATTTTCTATTTTCCATGTCACTGCTCCATTTCTTGAAATATAATTTTCTTCAGTGTTATTTAAAATAGATACACAAAAATTTATTACTGTAGTAAACAGTAGGGGATAGGCAAACATTTTTAACAGAAATTAGATACTCAATACTTGGCATTAATATGTTGCTAATAAGCATGCCAGAACTTTTGACAACTTCATGGGATGACGCTAGAGATTACTTTTTTCTGCTCTCTAAACTCCCATAAAATGGATGTCCAATAAAACAACCTTTAGCAATTAATTTTAAAATGTCCTTACTTCAGAATTAAAAAATTACTCTAGATTATGTAAATTTGGACAGTCTTCCACATGAAACCTAGTCATAACACGCAAGTTACTGGTACAATGGTAATTCTTTTCATGGCATATGACATTTGCCTGTGTCAGAAATAAGTGATATTAAAATGGAAAACTGGAAAATTACTGTGATAAACTGGTGATGAATTCTGTACTCCTACAGTATGTTTCACTTATTACATATGTATACATATGCACACAAAAAAGTTTTGGCCAGCTATTCATGTGGAAATTCTGAGCAAAGCTTATAATTTTGCCAACATGGAACAAAGTTGCCCCCAAATAGTATTTAAGAAATAATTTTTTCTTTTTTCCTGTCACAGGGTTTTAAGTTAGACTTGGCATATACCTTTGATGCCATAATATTTTTTAACTACTACAGGTAATTTAGATATTATTATACGTGACACTAAAAAAGTAAAATTTTAGAGAACCACACACTGGTTGCTTCTGAGACATTACCTAAGATAAATCTCCTTAAAATTCAAAAGCAAGTAAGTGACGCTAAATTTTAGTGTTTTGAGAAACATGTAGAATCACTACTGACAGTTTAAATTTGTGGTGCTTAATATAACACAAATCCTCCAAATGGCATTTAAACTCAAGTTTTAATGGCCCAAGAAGTTACTATAAATTTAATAATCTCGAGTTAAAGAGAACCTCCGATTTGTCTTCGTTATGAAATTTCTGCCAAACTCCTACTTAAAAATGTACCAGGCCAAGCACGGTGACTCATGCCTGTAATCCCAGCACTATGGGAGGCCAAGGTGGTGGATCACCTGGGTCAGGAGTCCGAGACCAGCCTGGCCAACATGGTGAAATCCCATCTCTACTAATAATACAAAAATTAGCAGGTGCCTGTAATCCCAGCTGCTCGGGAGGCTGAGGCAGGAGAATCGCTTGAATCCAGAAGGTGGAGGTGGCAGTGAGCTGAGATTGCACCATTGCACTCCAGCCTGGGTGACAAGAGCGAAACTGTTTCCAAAGAAAGCAAAACAAAAACAAAAAAACCGTATCAAACAAATATAAATAGGATGCTGATTTGGCGGGGGGCGGGGTGGGGGGACCTAAAACAATGAAAACAAAAAGAAACCCTCCAGAAAAAGAAAAAAGGAGGAAAATTTTAATTTTGGTGCCATAAATGAAGACCAAATGCCTTTTGTGTCACATTCTGAAACCTGATACTCCACCTCTTGTTCTGGATAGTGTTCTTAAACACTTTGAAACAAAATAGTTAAATGTCAAATTCCTTTTTATTTTTTGTTATATATTTCAGTTCAAAATGTTTATCTTCCTCAAAATGGTAGAAATATTTAGTCATAAATCCCATACGAAGAATGAAACTCCCAGTTTTACTTGTTTTGTATGCTCAAGCCTCACTTCAACAATGTAAATTAAAAGAGAAATTTTCAGGTTTAAAAGTGACTAAGATAATATTTCAAAAAATCCTTAGTAAATTAATGATTACAGATCTCTGAGCTTCTTAAAAAGAGGTAAAGGGAATCCACTAGGCAAATAATTTTTTGTCTTATGGACTAACTGCTTCACCCATAGATGTAGACCGACACTGACACCACAAAAGTATACATACCTGTGTTTACTGAAGAATTATAAACTGATTAAAAAAGAAAATTTCTCACAAAATTTCTACCATCATGGATATTTTAAATATTAAGAATAAGAGTTTTTCAGTCTAAGACAAACCTAAGTCTTACATAAGGTAACAAACAGTACCACCCACAGTATAGCCCATTTAAAACAGGCCTCACTTAAATATTAGGTTCTCAGTTTTCTTGAAAGATGTATCAGCCTGTAGTTAGAAGGGACTCACGTAATGAGAGCATTACTTAGTACATATATACTCATCTTAAAAAGAAATCAGTTATGTTACATTAAGATGTGGAGAAAAAGTATTTAATCAACAACTTTAATGTAAGAGCAAGAATGAGTAATGGAAATCCAGCTCTTGCAGTAGACAGCATCTACTTGTGGCAGCCAAAGACTTCTTTGCAGTAACTTTTAGCTAGGTTGAGGGATAAAAAGAAAAATGAGATGAACACATTACAATATGATGTAAACCACTGGTACGGTTTTCACAAAAGTGGAAAAGATTTAATCAGTGAATAAATGCTACAAATTTGCCAATCGATTTTTAACTTCCCCTAAATTTATATTTTGATAAGCAATCTCTAAGATTTCAACTCTACAATATTTGATGCACAAAAACACAGAAAAATGTTTTAAGGGAAGAATAAATTATTTTAAGTTAGTCAGACTGTTAAGATATATTTAAAAACCTGTATTCCAGAACAGAAGTCACAGATGACTAACAAAAAAAAGAACGCACCTATATCTGGGTAAACAAAGCTACGTAATACACAATTACAATAAATTATTACGGTATAACTTTGGATACTGTTATATATTTAGCCCAGTTTTCCACAGAATAACAAGTGCATGCTTTCTCTCTAGAAAGTGGAAGATGCACTATTGTACAAAGCAAAGATAGCATAGGAGAACTGGGCACTGCAAGAATTGGAGGATAAAGGTTAAATCATTTCATTCAAATCCTTCGAATTCTAATTCCATCAACTCAAAGTTAAGAAGGGCTTTAGTTTTCAAGGGTTATCACATGCATACATATTTGAATACAGGCACAGAAACTCATCATTTTTATTTGGATAACAAAGGGTCTCCAAATTATATTGAAAAATAAATCCTAATTAATATCACTCTTGTAAAAAAAGTTTAGCACACTTTTCACAAATGATTTATGTAAAAGAGAAGAAAATACACATAATTTTATAATATCTTAAACTCTTTTATTCCCTACCATAGACATTTTGTCTTTTGTTTTCTTTCCGTTTTCTACAATTTCCAACTTGTACCTGTGTTTAATACTGCTTTAGTCTGCTAAAGACATTAACTGATTGCTTTTCTAAATCTAAGGATTATATAGTTTTAGTATAAATATATATCACATATTTTCGTAAAATTTTGACAAAACCGAATAAGCATGCCTTGTTTTAAGTCCATGCTCCTTCCACTGTTTATAAAATCTGATTTAATGATCAAAAAATTCTTGGTTGTCACTCTTCTGTTACAACAATCTTCCTTCTGAACTGCCACCCAGTTTTTACATAATAACAAGCAATAAAAAAACCAAAGAAATTATGTTAATCTTAGTTCTTCCTTTCGACACTATAAAATAATGTGAACTTTTTAAAAAATGAAACAAATACATCCAAAACTCAATACATTCAAATGAGCTGAGTTCCTTTAAGGTAGTTTGTTACCTTGGAAGGCCACAGTTCATTCTCCTAAGTATACTGCACTGCTCAAAAAACCTTTAAAACTCTTTTGGGATTGCTTTCAAAGACAGTTGTATACTTTCTGCATTACCTCAAAGTTAGGTGGAAGTTTTGGAAACTTTCACTTGGTGCCAAATAATGGTAACTAAAAATAATCAAGCTTCCTAATACTGTATTTTTTAAAACAACATATAATCATAAAGTTAATAGTGTCTGTGACAAATTAACTTTGAATGCAATTCTAAAAGAGTAAACCCAGCAGGTTTTGGGCAATGGTAGATTGCTGGCATTAGGAAATAACCTTCCAGCATGATCACTATTCAGAGTAACATTCATTTAGCTGTCTATGTTCTGGCATATTTGTTTAAAGTGAACATTCTGAGAGTTAGTATTCTTTTGAAAAGGAATATCACTCTTTAAAAAAAAAAGAATTTTATTCCTTTAAAGCATCACTGTCATAACTATGCAAGTGTTTTGTTAGAAAGTAGTTCTCCTTACTGTATCAATAAAGACTACTTTTAAAAACTTGAAAGCAAATAACCAGCTTATTTGCCCCCAGGCTTTTTAAAATCATTAACTGAAGATAAAATAATTTGAAATTTCGAAGGTACTAAAAAACAAAACAACAACTCCAAATGTAATAAAAACACATCAAGAACCAAACTACAATTTCTGAGCTGCACTGTTTATTTTGCTGCTTGAAACCTAAGTGACAGTATGCCACTATAATTATGGGGTTTCGTCTAAACCTTTACTACACTGCAGGTACAGAAATATACGGACACATTTTTAGAGAATTGACATTTTGCAAAATGCAGCAAACATTTTAATTTATACATGAGAAAAGGAAGTGTTCAAAAGGGTATGCATTTCAAGTTATTGCAGGTTATTTGTGAGAGAATTTCTGCAGGTAAAACATGTTTAAATTTAACCAACAGTAGCGTGTCAGTGTATTTAAAATCATGACAAAAATCTTCTCTCTGGTCATGTTGCCCATGACAAATTACTATGATGTTGTATGTTTAGGGCAAGATGTCAATACAGCATAAATCCCATGGTATTTTGGTTTTCTTCTGGAGATTAAAGCTGTTTTTCTTGGGATAAATGCAGCAGCAAAACACAAACCAGTTGATCAAAAAAGCACTTCTGCCATAACTCCAATAATTTTCAGGACACATCAACCGACAGTAGTTTTGCCATTCCCAGTTCTTTTAAGGATTACATCTCTGCACTGTTGCCTTAAGGACGTCTGTAAAAGCTTGTTCTCTGTTAAGCCAGTTTACTGACTACAGCCTGGTTGAGAGAATTTAGTTGGTTGGTCCATTTATCTAGTGCAGTATATCGTGCACCACCCCTCTTCTGATGATCCAGTTCAAGGAGTTGGTTGACTTGATCAATTCGGCCATGAATAGTGCTAGAAATAAATAAATAAGATGTGTCTACAAAAGACTTTCATCAAGCACAGTTTCTGGACTAATGTTTCATAAAATATAGTATCAACAAATGCAAAAAAAAAAAAAAAAAAAGCAGCTGCCTACATTAAATGAGTTCAGTGTTAGTTTTAACTTCACTGTGTTATTCAAACTCCAGATAGAAACCAGATTTCAGATATTTTTCATCAGTTTCACTGAAAGAACTATGAGGCATAGATTTATCCAATTAATCAAAGGCAAATATCACCTGTGAAGCTTTAAGCACTGTACTGTTTTTAAGAAAGATGTAATTTCAAAAATGTTATGTACCACATACCCTATACTTAAAAACATATACAAATACTATTCATTAAATAATTCTTTGGCTGTATATAATAAGAAATTCTTCTGAAAAAATGATTTAGAACTTTTTCTGAGATGTGTTTAATATGTCCATTCATCAAAAACCATCACACATACATATATATCTCTTCTAATAGAAAACCATAATACAAGGGTGCTTTTTATGAATAATCAATAATCCAATTGCTACCTTTGTCACTATTATTCAAAACTTATGGTACCAAACATTTTGTGATAAGAAATAGTAAAGTACTTACTTATCCAATATGCACTGCACCAGCAAGCTCTCCACATCAGCTACATCTATGTTTAACTCCTAAGACAAAAGACTTGTTATATACTAATTAACACTTTAAAGACTTCATAATTTTACATAATCATTCTAATTTTAATTCATTTCTATCACTTAAAGGAAAATTAGTGAAGAGAAGATTTTTAAACATATTACATTACCACTTCAAAATATCTCCAAGAACACAGGTCTGATGAAGACTTAAATTTTTAACTTCTGAAGTATATTCCTACAACAATTTTATTGTGGTTGAAGTTAATCCTTCATCAATTATACATTTTAGCGACTACTCTCCCCTACAAATTTTCTCTGAGGGTGAAAGAATCTTTAAAAAGAAATTTAGTGATCCCTAATTTCTTTGTTAGAATGTTAAGGCTCTTTTCTGTTAACTCAATTTACGCCAAGAAAACAGAAAAATTCACATTAAAAGTAAAGCCCAGTCCCAGCTACTCAGGAGGCTGAGGTAGGAGGATTGCCTGAGGTCAGGAGTTCAAGACTATAGTGTGCCACACTGTGTCTGTGAACAGACATTGTACTCCAGCCTGGGCTATACAGCAAGACCCTGTCTCTTAAAAAATAAATAAAAATAAATAAAAAATTAAAAGTAAAGCCCTTATGTTTAATTTAAAAAATTTAATTATAATAAAATGTTACCAAGTTAGAGGGACTCATAAATGGAAGACTGGTATACTGCATTTATAACTATAAATTATAAACACCATTAAAATCCATGAATGTAAGTACCTTAGAAATAAAAGGAATATGTATTCTTGTGTAAGGCTTAATTAATTTTATAAGCACTTGTGTTCTGATGTTTCGCAAAAGCTCTGAAAGACAAAAAATTAAAGTAACATTTTATTTAAGTTTGTATGATATCTTTATGAATCATTATGTACCCTAATTATCTTCTCAAAATACATTTTCCTGCTTGGCAAGGATATAAAGTGTTTAGATTTTAAAATACCTGGGTCAATGGATGCACAGTATGATCAATTGCTGCCTATTCCATAACTTCTTGTTCCCACCTCCTTGATTTTGTTGATGTTGACAGTCTACTAAAATATCATCTTGCCTTCTCAATATTACACTACTTTGTCCTCAACAGTTAACATACTTTAAGAAGCTCTGATTTATATCAGCCAGCCAAGATCCTTGTTTCAGACTCTCTCAAAACCTAGAGTACTATATTTCATATAATGCGTTTACAATTTCCTCCAGTTTTGTCTTAAAATTTTTTAAAACCAGGTTGAAATTCATGTACAAAGATTCTACATTTTTCTATATCTATAAACTGCAGTATCATTCTAGGTTCATGCAAGAACTTTTCAAATGTCTGTTGATTAAAAGAGAAAGGAAGATGGGGAACAACAGAACATTACTTCTGATGCATCTGAAATTTAGTTCCAAATGGTCATTTAAAAATCTTCAAATAGCTCCGTAATAGGTGGGAAAATTGGAGCTATAAAAGAGGTTCAAGAACAAAGAGATGATTGTAGTCTTTGGTAATTCAACATAACTTGCTAAAAACCTCATTCACTTACTGGTATGAAACCTTCACAATGTTACCTTATCTTTCACAGTACATACATCTGAGCATTATCTATAGCAGGATATTTTCAAAACTTTTGTTGTCAAAAATAAACCCTAAAAATTAACTTTGAACCTAAGCATCAATAATAAACATGCAACAGCGTCTATATTAGATTTTTTAAAAAAGGGACAGTTACCTTAAACAAAATGGACATTATATGTAAACTTGACTATATTAATATGAAATTGGCTAATTTCTTTAAACAGCTTCATAATTTTGAGGAATATCCCATCCAATGACAGCATTTAGAAACATATCTATACTTCGCAATAGACAGAAGAAAAACAGCTTAATGCCATGCAGCTTCATTAAGAAGCATTTGTTTGACAGTGGCAAAGAAAGTAATAGAATCCAGTTGGCAGAAAGAACATACCTTCGATGTGTTCTCTTATGAAAGGATCATCCATGATGTTGCTGTGATTTGTTTTTAGAATCTTTTCAAATTCAGTGATGTCATTATTCTGATAGGCACTAATAGAAAAATAAAAAGTGTAAATTATGTCAAACATGAAGTAGTTATGTATTAAATCAGATAATTCAAAGAGCCTGTTTCTCAATTTTCATATGCAAAAATCTAAATAATGTTATACTTTCTGTCATGGAAATCAGAGTTAAACAAGCACACATATCCTTCTGCCAAAAAAATATAAATTTCCTTTTCATGCTTTCGGTTTTTTAAAAGAAAGATTAAACAAATCTTCTTTTGGGGTTATACACTATATTCATACATAGTTAATTAAAATCACTTCAATATCTTACTTTTGTTAAAAGTTGGCAATAAAACATTTAACGACTATTTAATGTTTGATGTTTCCAAATGAAATTGTGCATTTAATTCCCAATTGTTCATAATGAAAGGAACCGGGTTTCATGTACACTACTACATGAACGGGTGTAGCCGTGTCTTTCAAATAAGAAAGTATATCCTCTGTGTAGGTTATTCAGAAAATGCAGCTTCCTAACTTTTATATTCTAGAAAGCTACCAGCAACTGTCAAAATTTTCAAAAGGAACATTTCTCAAATCTCTCTAACCTTAAAATCCCACTGAGCTATAAAGCAGAGACATCAGTGGCAGATAATTAGTGCCAACTAGGTATACACACAAAGTCAAGAGTGATGGAATCCCCTGTTGCAGAAGGCCAAAGGCTGATTTATAGTCATAATTCTCTGAGGTATCTAGTATCTCCTCTTGAAATAATTCTGTAAAGCTCTATGGGGATTGCTAAAGGTGCTGAGAAGGAAGAATCCAACCTTCTGGATATGGCACCACTGTCTGCTTTATATGTATCATCAGCTATTCTGCACGCCCTCTGCTAGTGCTTCCATCTGTTGGGTCCCAATGTAACTTCATGTTAGGGGCAGGTGATTCAAGTGCTTCAACAGGAATTATTTTCCTCTAGTCTCCTGGCAACTGACTAGGAAGATAAAATTAGGAAGCATTACTTTCTTACCCACCCCAAATACACTGCTGTAATATACTATATAGGAGGACATATTCAAGCATTGAAAACACTTGCATAAACATTTATATTTGTATACATACGTATTTTAACTGTAAAACATTCTTCCATTTCTTAAGCGGGGTTTTTAAAAAAAAAACATCTTACACAAAATTGTGGGACACCATGGGTCACATCATGTGGGTCAAAATTTACCATTAAAATAAGTTTTGAGTTCCAATACAGTGGCTTCACTGGAGTAGTTGGATATAATAAATATATAAATATCATTATATATTCTGATGTAAGTCAGATAAAGTTCTGATAAATCAGTCCTTTAACCAATTTTAACGTACTTAGCCAATTTAATTTATATAAAATATAAATGTCTAGGGTAAAGCTTTTCCTCAATATTTCTTTCTAAATTGCTGCTCAGCAATTTAACATTATAAACAACTTTGGTTCTTAGTTAATGTGACCAAATGTGAATGAAATAAACTACCTGAAATAAAGATGAAGTTTTCTTCATCTTTATTAAAAGCATCATAATTAAAAGTAACCTAATTCAACAACCAATTTAAAATAAAGTAGTAAACAATAAAGAAACTGATTTAATGTGGTAAGTTAAGGTTTTTAATTCCCAACTGTTCTTAGTCCCTCTAAAAAAAACCCTTTTATTTTTTTTTTTGCAGCCAAAATTAAGGTTTAAAAGTTAAATGAGGACATTTTACAAAGGAACTTTAATATCATGAAATAAGTTATTTTTTCCAAGTACATACAATTTATACGTAGGTGACCCATAATTTGCAGTCTAATAGTATTTTCTGTTCAATGAAAAAGTACTATAAATAGAACTTCTGGTCACCTAAATTATTTACATATATCTGGGGAAAAAAAAAAAAAAAAAAAAAAAAAGCCCTGCTTTATGTCCCTAACTACATTTTTCCAGCTGTGGTAAAACTCAGCTGTACAACTTAAAATAAAAGACCTGAAGAAACTTGGTAAATTTCTTATACTTTTTTAATGAATAAAACCCACAAAAACCCTGGGTTCCATTTATTCTATGCCTGGAGGAAAGTTTCTCTTACTCACTAATTCCTTTTGCAAAAATGGGCCTTTTCTTCTAGGTTTTTTGTTTGGTCTTATCTTCCATAATTTTGTTGAATATTAATTGACTATGGTAGGTTCTTCAGTGGTTAACCATCATTACGAATCATTCAATAAATCTTGGGTTTCTTACCAGTACGACCCTTCTGCCACCCCACATTCCACCTCAGAAAATTATCCATTGTAAACATTTTTAAAAATACTTCCATCTTGTCATTGAGAAAATATATGAGTAAAGAAATATGCTTATGCCGTCTTGTCTTACTGAAAATTCCTGACTCATCTTGGACTAGTTCATAATTTCATTTTGGATTAAGAGAGGTATAGGCAGTACTATTGTGAAATAACATTTTAAGACATCCACAATCAATTTTCCACTGAAAGACGCGGGTGCATGTGTGTGTGCGCAGACAGACACACACACAGATAATAGGAAAACTAAGTAGTGAATGCTTTATAAAATCTTGTGGCTACAGAAAACAGCATGTAAATAACTTCAGAAAATAAAAATTCTGCAAACTTTTCTAAGAAAACACAAAAGGGCAAATGTTGAATATCAACTGAGTTCTGAAAAGTTTTATCTCTCGCTCCTTTATGAACTGCTTTAAGGAAATTTACCTTAACTGAAATATAAAATCTTACCTTACTAAATTCGTCATTGCTAAAATTTCTGGATCATTTTTGTACGGCTTGGCCTAAACACAGTACAGAAAAAAATTAAGTACATGTACAAAGAAATAACATTTTAAAAAAAGAAGTAACATTTATTTCCAGATAGCTGATAAGAGAAATTAACAATTAAAACACACGTACCTCCTGTGAGTCAAATGGATTTATTCCCGATTTCATAAGCATATTTGCTAAGACCAAATATTTTAAGCAAGTGGTTCGTCTTGGACTTCCAGATTCATCATAATTCTTGAAGGCTTCAAAAAAATCAGTGTGTGCCTTTTCAAATTCACCTTCTCTCAAGTGCATTTTACCACCACATTCTGTGAAGAATAAGACACGAGAAAATAGGACATTTTCATTCTGTAATAACAAGATTGACCACCTCATAAAGGCCAAATGAAAACTATTTCAGTGCCTCTCAGTTTTTAAATTCTATAACTTGAAGAGTACTGGCCTCAAGGTATACACTGAAGTTCTAAAAAGCAAGAGTTTAATTAAACACTTTGATATTTCCCCATGCCACTGCCCACCCTCTCCAAACCAAACTTGCCTCTGATAACTCCCATAATCAGTGGATGAGGGATGGCAGACTTGATGTGAAGTGACTGTTCATAGAGTGCTTTAAGTTTTTTGTTATTTTTCTGTGCTGTGTACATTTGAATTTCCAAAGCATATATTTCTAATAACTGTGTACCTTTTTTCAGATCATCTTCTCCATCATCAGTCTAGGAAAGCAAATACTTAACTTTAGACAAGAGAGAATTCAGACAGTAATTCTTACTTGCATTAGCCTGGAAATCTTACATTTATAATACTATTTCCATGTGGAAAGGCAACACAAGTTTTAATTGGAAGTTACAGTACTAAGAATACCACTTGTAATGGCCAAAAAGAAACTAACACATCCTTTCCACTTTTTAGTTATTAGATAAGGAAAAAGTAGCCAAAGGTTTTTTGTACAGTAGTCCTTCCTTATTCTAAGACCTCCAGTGGATGTCTGAAACTATGTATAGTACTATGTTTTTTCCTATATAGTAAGTCCTCATTCAACACTGTCGATAGGTTCTTGGAAACCATGACCTTAAGCAAAACAATGTACAATGAAATCATTTTTCCCCTCATCAATGTGGTGTTGAACAAAACAACATTAAATCACAGTTTCTAAGAACCTATTAACAATGTTAAGTGAAAACTTACTGTACATACATACCTATGATTAAGTTTAATTTATAAATCAAGTACAGTAAGACATTAACAATAACTGATCATAAAATAGAACACATAATAATATACTGTAAAAGTTATGTGAATGTGATCTCTCTCTCCCTCAACATATCTTATTTTCAGACCACAGGAAATAAGTTGACCACACGAAACTGAAATTGAGGAACACAAACTGTGGATAAGGGGTGGGGGGACTGCTGTATGTATGAAATGTTTTAATGTTTATGTTTTTATCTAGGAGATTTATTATTGTCTTCCCCAAATCTTCACAACTGCTTTAGAACCACTTATTCAAGTAAAAAGCCCTTCCTAAGTCCCTTCCACCTGCCAGGCGCTTGGTCTATCATGGGGAAATACAAAGTTAAAAACCCCAAGGTTCTTGGTCTCAAAAAGTTCACACTCTAGTAGAAGATTAATCTGTCAGTAGATAAATTACAATATAAAAGACAATGACTAGGTGAAGCATAAACCAAGTGCCTAGGAGAATGAAACAGGGACTAACTTTCCTGGAGGACGTCACACGAATCACAAAAAGGTGCTGACATTTGAGCATGCCTTTAAAGTTGACCAACAGCCCACGAAATGTGGGCCATGAAAAATAGCAATATGATCAGCAGTAAGATATTCATAAATATCTCACACTGACACACACTAAGCCAAAATTTATTGTTTATTGGGTCTTCAAAGTTAAAATTCTGTTTAATTATTCACTAATGAATCATAACCAGAGTAAAACATACAATATACAAAACAATTTATACATCTAGAGTATCCTTAATCTTTCCCTGAACATACTTCCACCAAACTACTAAGTAATATAATGCTATTTACCATCCTGATAGCATTTTTCTTACGTTCTTAAAGCAAAACTTCTTCAAAGGATTTTCTCAAATTCCTTATATACATACTGAAAGACCCTCCATCATTCAGAGATGGCTGCTCCAACATTTCCATTTCACAGGGAACTGAACCTCCAGTTGGTTATGAATCAGACTAAAGCATCCTAACAATGTGTAGACAAGAAATCATTCCTAAGTGACTAATCCGCTTTACAAAACTATTGAGTATCTGCAGGTGATTCATTTAGAACAGTCTCTTGATCATTTCTCCCATTCACAGAAATGACACATATATCATTTAAATAATACTACATGGTGGCGGGGGTGGGGAGGGGTTGGAAAAAAAATAGTACATGGCACTGGAAGAGTTTAAAAATACTTAAAGCAGTATTTCCACATTCAATTTAAACTAGTATTAAATGATGTATTTGGTTAAGACAAAACAGGGAATATAAAATGAAAGCCTGGTTAAAAAGTTATAGAGCCATTCTGTCCTGACTATATGGCTTTTCAAATTTAAAGTAATTAATTACAGAAAATAAAGAACTCAGTATCTGTCACACTAGCCGTACTTCAAATGCTTGATAGCTACACATAGCTGGTGCTACCATATTGGACAACAGATATAGAACATTCCCAGTATCACTTAAAGTTCTGTTGGACAATGCTGCTAGGATTCATATAAATCGGAATATAAAAATATCTTTATTACACATGCTTATAATATCCTGGCTCTGTTTTCATAGGGTATGTAACTACATATCAATATAATAGTCAAGTATTACAACAGGCCTGTTTGTTTATTGATACTTGGTACCTCATTACACAAAGAATAAAGATTGAGGGGCCAGGCATGGTGGCTCACGCTTGTAATCCCAGTACTTTGGGTGGCTGAGGTGGGTGGATCGCGTGAGCTCAGGAGTTCAAGACCAGTCTGGGCAACACGGCAAAACCCCACCTCTACAAAAAAATACAAAAAATTAGCTGGGCATGGTGGTGTGCGCTTGTAGTCCCAGCTACTTAGGAGGCTGAGGTGGGAAGACTGCTTCAGCCCAGCAGGCAGAGGTTGCAGTGAGCCAAGATTGCGCCACTGCACTCTCCAGCCTGGGTGACAGAGCTAGACCCTCTCTCAAAAAAAAAAAGAAAAAAAAAAGGTAATTTTATAACTTATTTTCTAAATTTTATTTTTGGGATAATGCTTAAACAAAAACATCCCTAAACAATATTTTGAATATAATTATTATTTTTGGGATAATGCTTAAACAAAAACATCCCTAAACAATATTTTGAATATAATTATTCATTATACTTTTATTATGAAGAAATATTCAGAAAAAAATAAGGGAAAGCTACCTGGCAGGACTGATGTAACTGGCGTAAAATTTTTTGAAGCTTTCCATATTCCTCTCGTTCTAAATATAATTTTCCAAGCTGCAAGAAAGCAAACTTATTAAAATCAAGATTTCAACAGAAGATGTGTATCTTCAGGAGACTTTATTAAAAACACCCACCCACTTTTCAAAAGAAAAGTGTAAGTAATTATAATTTTTACCTTTGTGTTTGTCTTAAACCACAGTCTATCATTCTTAGCATCTTTCAAAGCTTCCAGTGTTGTTTCATAGAATTCCTGCAGTAAATCCATCTGACATAAAAAATCAGAATTCTATAATTGTAAACAGCAAATTTGTACCTGTTAATAAAGTTAATTTGAACAAACTAAAAGTGCATCTTTGAACTTTAATACACATAAGATACACTATCTGTATCTTACTGAATGTCTTCTACAGTCCAAAAAATTAACAAACTAAAGCAAAATACAGACCAAATTTACAAGTGCCATGATCGGTTGTTTTATAAAACCCAGAAAATATTTCCCCATATAAACATACTGCGGTAAGTTCTCATGCTGTAATAGTATACGTTTGTCCTTCCCAAACTAATAATTCATTCTGTATTTTATTTTACTTTTTAAAAAGCTAGTCAAGTGAAGCAGTAGGAGTGGAGAAGGAACAAAGTTATCTGTAACTGGTTGTGCTCAATTAGCTGTAAATACCACTCCACTCAGATCAGCCACTCATTTCATATTAACAGCAGTAAATGAAATGTACATAGAACTAGTTGTATTGTTACTAACAGTGTATATCTTATTCACTCAACCCTTATCTGGAGCCTACAATGTGGCAAACACTAAGCATGCTGGTGAAGAAACAAATAAGCTCCTCCCCTCAAAATTCTTCTATAAATCTGACTAAGTAACTCAACTGCATAGCTTTTAAGTCACTGGTAAACCATGGAGGTGTGTGGAAAGAAAAGTCTAGTATAATTTTAGCTATGTCTAATCACCACCAATTCACCAATCTGTGTGGCATTTTTTTCATGGAAATCATTATTTGTTTTACATCTTGTTAAGTTCCCTTGCCCACCCTCTTCCCCCTACTTCTGGCTTTGCCTTTGTTTGAATATCTAATTCTCTGCTTAACTGGATCAAGAAGAGGACTGTAAGAGCAGGAAAATTTCACATTTTCAGAAAACACCATCTATTTATGCGTGACTACTGATGGCATATTGAATAGAACTGAGTACCGCCCACCCAGTATCTGTTGTTACTTTCAAAAGACAAAAACCTTACATATAACAGCACACAGAGCATGCAGTCCTGAAGTTTCAAAATCACTCGATTCCCTCTCCTTGCTCCAATTACTGGCATAGTATTTATAAACAGTGTACCAAATATGTTTTGATGACACTCGTTTTTAAGAGTTGGAAAACATTTCCCCACTTTAGGAAAGCTCCACGATATATAACAACTCTAGAATTAGTGTCGTTAAGTGTTAATATTCTAACAAAACATGTAAGTTTACCTTCCTCTATTTGCATTACATAAAATTTAAATATAAAGAGTAGAAACTGCCTGAAAAAAATGACATCTACTAGAAAAGACATTAAATGAGGCTGATTTTGATCTGAACATTCTTTGATCATGAGTACAAAAAATATCAAATATTCTAAGAAATATTCAACACTATATCTTGTACCCAAATATCACAGAGTACGAGGATGAAAAACTAAAACTGAGGACTATACTGCTTACAAGGATAAGACCAAATGACCCAATTAAAAATTATCTTGCAAAAAAATATATAAAATAATCATTGGTTTTCTTAACAACCAAAATCTAGACTCATAATGAAAGCACTATCACTCCCAATACCTTCTTTAGTTTCTTTCATCAGTAGCTCTTCTTTCATTATCCACCCATCCTTTGCAGAAGCATTTACTGAGCACCTGTTGAGTAATGCCAAACACTAACTGATAAGAGCACAGGCACTTCTCAAAGATTTTAATATAACCAAATCCATACAAATAACCTGTGATTCAGTGTATTTAACACCTCGGAATGGCTAGCTGAAGTGTTAATGGAGTTCACTAGAAGGACCCGTGGTAGCAACTGTATAGGAGTCTAACAAAAGGCTGAAAAGTTGTTTACAGATTTTAGTATCTGAAGCAATTATTTAAAGAGATCAAGCTGGAGTTATTACCTTTTACTATTATATAATCAGTAATATAACCAGGAAAATAGTACTTATCATTTTTAAAGCACACTAATAACTAGCATAACTACTTAAATAGAAGTTCTAGGTCTTTTCATTTGTAAAGAACAAAGCCCTTACTATAAATAATAAACACACTGACAGCGCTAAGAGGGGAAAATTGAGTCTAACCTGTTTAGAAGTAGAGATATAATCAAGAATAGAATTAATGGATTTTTCAGAATAATTTCTTGTGACTGCACTCCGAATATAGGTCAATAGCTGTTTATATCTATTCATCATTTCTGGAAAGTTTGTCTGTGAGAAAAGAAAAATGAATTATCAGATGCAAATTTAGGTACTAAAATATGTACACATGATTAAGGTTATAGAATACACTGCTACATAATTAAATGTAGTTCATATAGTTCCTAATATAGTTTTGTAAAAGAGGAACTATGTATGACAGGAACATTATAAACATTATCTTAAATTTGAAATGACTAGATTACTCAAACCAAATGTATAAAGTTAGCTTATAAAATAAGTACAACTGCTAAATTTTCCAAATTTCAGAAGTTGTCATTGTACAACATATTTAAATCATAAAACCTACTAAAATATTCGTAAGCCAAAACACACAAATAAAATCCAAGTTTTTTCTTTTTTTTTTGAGACGGAGTTTCGCTTTTGTTGTCCAGGCTGGAGTGCAATGGCACGATCTTGGCTCGCCACAACCTCCGCCTCCCAGGTTCAAGCGATTCTCCTGCCTCAGCCTCCCGAGTAGCTGGGATTACAGGCATGTGCCACCACACCCGGCTAATTTTGTATTATTATTATTTGTTTTTTAGTAGGGACAGGGTTTCTCCATATTGGTCAGGCTGGTCTTGAACTCCCAATCTCAGGTGATCTGCCCACCTCGGCCTCCCAAAGTGCTGGGATTACAGGTGTCAGCTACCGCACTCGACCAAAATCCAAGTTTTCAAATGCCTTGGGTACCTGCTATGCAGGTTATTAGCTATATTCTCCCCTGTAATTTTATCCCTTCCTCAGGAAGCTCTGCAATAAGAGTTACTTGTTTCTTTTCTCCCTATAACTGGCTGGCTATATATGAAAATGTGAAATTAAACAATCTTTTCAAGCATCAATACTAATTTCATATCAAGAAAAGTCTCCCCATCTAAGGTTCTACTCAACAGTAGATAATGTTGTTATTCTTTGTATTTGTACTATTGATGTTGTTCCAGGAAACAAGAACGGTCTAAAAAATAAAGGCGTACTGAGACTTATTCTGGGAGAGGTTTACCAGTCCTAAGTATATCCTGTAAGTCAATTTATGAGTCTAACCTTATAACCTGCATCCACAATCCTCACAATCTGCAACTGCTATTAATCTTTTTTTCCTGAGTTCTATTCTATTTTTTTAATCAAAGACATGAGGCACTGGCAGATACAAATGCTCCTTTCCTTGACTAATTAAACATATGTATTTATTAGGGTGAGGAATAAACTAATAATGTTGTAATTATCTTGCTTATGACAATATATTCTGCCCGGAGGCACAGCATGAAGAACTAGAAAACTTGAGAACAATCCCTGAAACCTTCTAAGCAAGAACTGAATTACAATAAAGAAAACAGTAGAGGTGGATGAGACAAAAAAAAGGATAGAACTATGGAAATATATATAGATATATAACCATTTTTGTTTCCAAGTTTCATGTGGGGTAAATGATAGGTAACATCCTGTCAGTGAGCTGCTAAATCCACATTACAGTACATATCTTGTAGCAAAAGGGAAATCAGAGAAATATGACTATCCTAACTTTGAAGCTGTACCTTGGCACTGAAATAGGAGTTTTGCAAAAAGTTACAGTTTTTGGTTGGGCTTGGTGGCTCACTCCTGTAATCCCAGCACTTTGAGAGGCTACGAGCATCGCTTAAGTCCAGGAGTTTGAGACCAGCCTGAGCAACATGGTGAAACCCCGTCTTTACAAAAAAAACCAAAAATTAGTCAGGTGTGGTGGCATGCGCCTGCAGTCCCAGTTACTTGGAGGCTGAGGCAGGAGGATAGCTTGAGCCTGGGAGGTAGAGGTTGCAGTGATGCTGTGAACCAAGACTGCACCACTGCACTCCAGCCTGAGCAACAGAGTAAGACTTCATCTCAAAAAAAAAAAAAAAGTTGCAGTTTTGAATTTATCTCCTTATGTTATGATAATTTATAGCTCATTCAAAAAACAATTACATTATAATTAAAGACTGAAGGAAGAGTAGGTAAATTGGTCCCAGAGCAGTTGATAGTGAACTCTTTCAACTTTTTACTATCTAAAATCACTACACACAACATAGGTCCTACTCTGAGTCCAATCAGAAAACGAGAGGGGCAGGTACAGAAGCTGAAATCACTCTTGTGAACCACAACTTATTCACAGATGCTGCTACAGCAAACAAAAGGTAGGTAAGGTAGACAAAATAACATAAAATGCAAAAAACCCTCTCCCTTCCTTCCTTCCCACTCTGCTCAAGGTAAAATGGCAAAACCAAGTCTTAAGGGTAACACAGTGTTCAAATGGATTCAAAACGAAACCACTGCTAGTACATAAAAATAGCGAATTTCTATAGGGACTCTTGGTATTATCTCAAATCACAGAACCTACGAGTTAAACATTCAGCCCTTAATGTCACTATGATTGCTTCATCACAAATTTCTGTTCCTTGAAACGCTTGGTGCTTCTTCCACAGCCTTCTAAGTTATTAATCTGAATACAGTAAATGTTTGTGTTTAATATTCTTGCAAACAAAAAATGGAAAGAAAGCACAGGGGCTCTGGGCAACATAGAAATGTTTTGAGAGTATCAGAGCAGTAGGAGTAGAAAGGGTAAATATAATGCAGATAATTTTCATTCTTTAACTAGATTTAAATGCAATATACAATATACTTAATAACATTTAACGTGTTTTCAATTATTCTGATATATTTTGGGGAAAAAATGAACAAAAACATTTTGTGAACAGCTTCTGTAGGAGATGCCATGGACTGCCCCTCCTATTAAAGGTGAGATAAACGATACCAGAGTGAGTACCTCAAAAAGAGGAGGTATAAGATTAGCAGAAGTTACCTGGAAACAAGTACTAGTCAGATGGGATAGAGAAGCTAATGGGGAGGAAGAGGAAACATATCATATGGGAAATACAAAAATAGGGGAAAAGGAAAGTGGCAACATATCAGCGATTCTTCTATTTGCCATAGTTTCTGAACCTTCCAACTGCTTCACTCCCTGCTAATCTGAGCTTCAATTTTATCTTTCTCTTAAAAGTTCTTCTTCTCCTTCAGTGATCTAAGATTCATGTTTGTACCTAGTCCTATCATCTTATAAGCATTATAGGTTCTAAGAATATAACAACAGATAAAACAAAGTTCTGCTCTCATGGAACTTACAACTTACTTGGGGGGAGGGGTGGTGTGAAGAGGGGCAAAAAATAGATCACATGGTGACATATGCAAAGAAGAAAAAGAGCAAAGAAGAAATTTAAGTGATGATGGGAAGAATGTTATTTTATATCGGGTGGTCATGGGAAGGCCATCCTGATAAGCGGTGCCATTTGAACAGACACCTGAATCAAATGAAGAAAAAACCTGTATGGTTACAACAGAGAAGAGCTTCTGAGGCAGAAGAAACAGCAGGTACAAATCTTTACACAGGATTGTGCTTGGGATGACTTCAGGAACAGCAAGAAGGCCAGTGATGGAGCAAATAAAACAGCAGCAAAGGATGAGCTTACATAGGGACTTGTAGGTCATGGTAAGAATTCTGGATTTTACTGAGGGAGATGGGGACCACTAGAAGATATGGAGCAAAAGAATGGCATAATCTGACTTACACTGTAAAAGGATCACTCTGCTACTTGTGGAGAACTATAGCAGGGTAATGATGAAAGTAAGGAGACCAGTTAAGAGGCTATCGCAATAATCCAGGTAAGAAATCACGGTGCCTTGGACCAGAGTAGTAGACGTAGAAACGGTAAGTAGTAGTCATACTGGATATAAAGCCATGTGGATTTGCCAATGGATTATTTGTGGGGTAAGAGACAATGAGAAGAGATAAGCATAATGCTAATGTTTTGGCCTTAGTCAATGGAAGAGAAACCCTTTATAATAAACAGGAGAATTTTAAAACTCCAAAGTAAACACTAATCCTTTGTGGAAAAGTCAATCTATTAATAATGGTGGCTCACGCCTGTAATCCCAGCACTTTCGGAGGCCGAGGCGGGCAGATCACGAGGTCAGGAGATTGAGACCATCCTGCTTAACATGGTGAAACCCCGTCTCTACTAAAAATACAAAAAACCAGCTGAGCATGGTGGCACATGCCTGTAGTCCCAGCTACTCAGGAGGCTGAGGCAGGAGAATCGCTTGAACTCAGGAGGCAGAGGTTGCAGTGAACCAAGATCGCACCACTGCACTTCAGTCTGGGTGACAGAACGGGGGGAAAAAAAGCAGCCCAATACTGTAAATGCATCTAAAAGAATAAGTTTTCTTAAATAGAAAACTTCTGTATCCTATGAGGAATCTTTTTTTTTTTTAAACTTAGTATTTACTATAGCTCTAACTGCAAAGCAGACTAAATATAAAAACACACCCAAAGTAGTACTTAAGAAAAGTAGATATAATAGTACTTTGTCGTAATGAGGTTTTTACCTAAAAAATTTATTTCATTAGTTTAATTCCCCTCAAAACAAATCTTACCAACTTGAAGTTAATCTTAATCATTTGTTTCAGTGCTTTAAATCCCCATTCTCCTTTTTCACCTTCAAGTTCCAAAACCTAAAAAGAGGAAGAAATTTTTAGTTTATCTTAATATTAACATATTATTTTCTAATGATGTCCAATGTGTAAGTATTGAATTAATTTTATACTATGTACATAAAAAACATTTCCCCAAGGATACCACCATTTCTCAATGTCATTTTTAAGTCTCTAAAAAAAACAAGTTGTAAGATGCTTACATAAGGATAAGCAAGCTTAAAGTTCCTTCATCAGGAAAATTAAGAGCTACTTCTTGATTACTATACAGTTCCTGAAATATTTTTTCCCCCGAATAATCAACCTATGGTAAAAATAATCCATAAGTGTAACAGTAAGTCAAGAAATCAAGCTATTTATAATAACGAAACCTCAACTGTGTAATTTACCCCAAAAGAAACAAGACTGCAGTGATAATACCTATTGACCATCATGTTGGTGGTTCTTCTGCCAGAACCATCCTAGCTTTTCAGGACAATGGCCCTGCTCCACAGACAGCTTGATTGGAAAAAACATCAGGATAACCCTTTTGAAACATATGCTTGTGCTGCCTAATGCTAACTGATAGGATAATTAAGTATTCAAAACACATTTCTGAGATAAAATCACCTGGGACTTATTTGTTCTAGCATATCATTAAAAAAAAATTAACACACAGAATCAAATGGAAAAGAATATAAACCTTTTGGAAACTGCTTAACGCTGCTTTTGGGTCATCTTCTTTTAATGCTTTGGAATTATAGTACTGATTTTCCAAATCCACATTTGGCTCGGAGTTACTATCTTCAGAGTATTCCTGTGTTGGAAAGAAAGAAATATTAAAAGAAAAAAAAAAAACCCTACACATAGCAATGTAAAAAGTGAATGCTGTTAAGACAGAAAGACCACGTATTTTTACAAAACAAAACAACCTTGAATACATACATAAAATGCCACTGATATTCAACTGTTATATAAAACCAGGGGTTGAAGAAAGGAAGAGGGTGTATAGCAGAATATAATCATTTCTTTCTTCCAGATGAAAGTTAAAATTTCTATAGAATCAACATAAAAGAAGAATGCAAAGACCTAATATTGGTTAAGCTTTCGTTGGTCATGAAATCTGAGGGAAACCTAATGTAGATGTGTTCTAATTATTAATCTTTGGTTCTATAATTTTTTTCTATTCCCCAAGTCTAAATTTCATTATTGTAACATGGTTTAAAACTAGCTAGGATGGTAATCTACACATGGCAAAGTCATCTAGCACTAAATATAATTATGTTAGTAAGAATATTTGCTTTATGTGCACTATACAACAGCTGTTTATACTAATGTTAATCAGCTTTATAACAAATCAAAATAAATAAAACAAAATGGATTTATATAATTTTATGAGACTTTCCATTACATGAGTTCAATTCTTAGTGGAAAAAAATGAGGCAGAAGGGAAAACTGGAATAAAACAACTATTTTGTAGCGTAAACAAGAGTTTTACACAGTTCCAGGACATTCAGTCTAATAACGAGGATTACAAAATACACATGGATTGGTGTAATGGAAATCATTATCTTATGAGTCATAAGGTAAAGATTATTTCCTTCTCAGCTATAAGTCATTACAAAGGGCAAGTTTATATCAAATTAAGAATAGTACCTGGAAACAAACACAAAAAGACAAGAATAGTTTTATAGTTATTTCTAAATCCAAAAACAGGTAACAAATTTCTTTATGAGATATTTAGGAAAAATTATGTTACAGTCTCATAAAAGCATAGGAGAGAAGAAAGGTATGCTGTGTATAAGTTATTCGAAAGCTCAAAAATACATTAACACAAGATGAATTTTTCAGTAATCAAGAGTGGCTTTGTAATGTGCGCCCTCTGGAGGATAATTCCCTCCTCGTGTGAAGACATGAGTCTGTCAGTCTTACAGATTTAAGACCTGGAATTCCGTTGTGTTTAACATATGAAAATCACTTGATGAAACTAGGTAGTAAGTTTCATAATTACTCATTTACTTCTTAACCCTTGTAATCTAGGCTTGACAACAAAGAAACTGATCAAGCTAAAAAAAAGAGAAATTAGTAAAGAATGAACAAGTCAACCATACACAGAATGATGCTGTGACAGTGATGGCTTCAAAGCTGGGTTTTGAAAGATAAATGGAAGTTTGCCCGCTAGACAAAACGAGAGAGGATAAAGAGAATATTACATGTAGTAACAACACAAACAATGGAAGGTAACTATTTGTTAGAACATAAAAGTCCTTATTGACTCTACCTTCAAAATAAACCTCAAATCTATCCACTCCCAAACCCCCTGGTTGCTACCACCCTACCCTACCCAACTACTTTCATCTCTCCACAAACTTTAACAGCCTTCTCATTCTCCTTTTTAAGTTCTAACATCCTTATGGTTAAGCAGGTGAAATAATTCTCACAAAATATAAATTATCTTATTCCTCTCCTCAAAAATGGTTCCCATTCCTCTTAAAACCCAGAGCGAAATAATCAAAACTTGACTCCGGTGTCCAGCCTTATATCCTATCAAGTTCTCCCTCATTCACTTTGCTGCAGCCATCCTGGCCTTAACTCAATGGCCTTAACAAGTGCCAAATTCTCCCACTTTTATGTGTTATTCCTGTCTCTTTCCACCTCTACCTCTACCTCTCTTCATCTGGTTAACTACTGCATATCATTTCAGATCTCAGCCTAAGGGTATTCTTTAGGGAAGACTTGGAGTAAAGAATCACAGCTATAAAACCTACTCTATGCTTTTGGAAATCAGCTCTTTTCTAATTGTTTTATTAAGTTGGAACAAATACAAACGGATTTACCATATATGATTTATCATACAATAACTAAAATAAAAACATCACTTAACATCATTGAAAAAGATAGAGGAATAGCTCGCTGAACCAGAGAATTATTTTTTTTTTGCAACCTAAACCTTCAGAATGCAGCCTTGAACCTGGAAGTAAAATGAAAAGTATTTCTGATTTATGTTGATCACAAAGTAAAAATTCAGAGTCCATTTATTTTTGGTTTCTTGGCTCAAAACAAATTAGAAAAAACAATTAGGTCAGGTTTTGAGAAGAGGAAAGTAGAAGCTGAAAGGTATACATGACAACAGTAGGACTAGTGTTTTGAAGCTTCCTAGCAAAAGAGAAACAGTATTTTAGAAAGGGAAGAGATTAACTTCAATTTTCTAGAAATTACTGAACCAATTATAACACTGTTAAAAACAGGATCCTTGACATTTCCTGTCATTTCTCACACAGTGTCTTGTCATTCAGTCATGGAATACTTAAAATAAGACTAGTTACCTGTAACTTCTGGGACCTGATAGATTTCAGATAGAGATTTTCTAAACTTTAGATGTTACAACTCCAAAAAAAAACCCAAAAACCAAAAACCAAAAACCAAAACAAAACAATGACTGAGACAAGATTTGATTTTGTGACTATATTCTTTTGGTTTTTCATATCATATGGATTAAGAAATGGCATGTATAATGTTTTTGCATAATTGCAATTCAACTCTTAAAACAAATGTTATTGCTACAATATAAATATACATGAGAATTGGCACAACTGATATTCTACCGATAGACTACAAATAGGCAGTCCCTTGTTATGATCTGCAATGCCATGTTCGTATGGCTTGAACCAGCCATCATGACATCACTAATCCATCATTTGCACCCCACTGCATCAATTATCACAAGCTGTGCACTACTGCAAATTATTCTTCAGTTATTACACAGGCATAATTTTTCAAACTAATGTTTTGAAGTCTTTGGAAGAAAAATTATATTGTTTAGGTGCTTCTACTATTTATACTCAACAATCATGATCTTTAATATATGCCAGCAATTAATTATTGCTCACACAAATTCAAATTAACAACTCTTCCCCTCAAGGTACTCATGGTCTATTAAGGAACAGATATGCAAACAAAACTGTAATATAATATAATAAATAATAGACACACATACTAAGTCCACTGGCATCTCAAAAAGGAGTAATCAACTACTTCTGAGTTAGAGGAAGGAAAAAGATACCCAAGTCAGGTATAAAAGTATGAATAGGAATCGCCAGCAATGGGGAAGGGCAGCTGAAATAAAGCAATTAATCTGTAAATGCAAGGAAGCTTGAAATAGTATGAACAGTTTGGGCTGAAGCACAGGATGTTATGTAAAGGGTTGATGAAAGATGAACTGGTACTGAACAGAGGAAGAGGACAACAGAAATCTTGCAAGGAGATTGGATTCAATAAAGAGCCTCTAAAAGATTTTACAAGGAAATAATCAGATTTGTGTTTCTGGAAGAGTACTCTGGTAGCAATGAGGTAGTCCATTGGATAATCTTAAGTCTGGCCAGGAGCTGTGAAGGCCTGATCCCAAGAAGTAGAATGAGGAGAAAAGGCAGGGGACACAATAAATGATGGAATAAACACAGAAGATGTTAAACAATGTTAGGGAGGTAAAATAAAAGTGCCCATATGGGCACAAGATAAAGGAAAATAAAGTGATCCATAATGACTATCAAAGTCAACTTCCGAGTTGACTAACACATGATGCCGTAAACTCAGAATAGGAAATCTAGAAGTACTGAGTAAGTATTGCTAAACTGAAATAGTTATGTCAAATGAAAAAGAGATAATAATTTGTAAAAGTTTAAATGTTTTTTTAACAGAAGAGAAAGTGAAATTTTAATTAGTATATAAAGAATGCTTTAAAAACAAATGAAGAGTTTAATATATGAAAAATAAACAAGCACTTGTTTTACAAGAACAGTTGGAAAAGGGATTAAAAATAAAAAAAAAACCCTAAAGTTCCATAATAGTTTCAAACTATTCATGTCCTGATAATTCCCCCAAGAAATTTGTGATCCATCCACACAACCAAAATCTACTCTTTCTCAAACATGTCACATAATTTTAAATCTCTGCTTTGGCATAAACTGCTCTTTTTGCTAGAATTCTAAACCATTTTCCCTCCTAACAACCTTTCTGCTTTTCTCCTAAGATACTTCCCTGCCCTAATACTGCTGGGAAATGTGTTCATTAACTCATCTTAGCATCACTCTTCTTAGCAAACTAAATTTTTTTTCTTCGTCATGCTTCCATATGACATGCATCTCTCTACCATAGAGTTGTGTATGTTAAAACAGGCCAAATTGTGAACTTCTCAGAAGCAGGAACTTTCTTATTCATCTGTGTATTCCGACAGCCTGGGATATTACAAAAGGCTTAGTGTTTGGTTAATTAAAATAAAAGGTGGGTAAACATTCTAAAATAACACAACACACAGCAGCCAGGGTCAATTTTGACTATATCAGGTATGTAGCTACTGCTGAACAGGATCAGTTCCATAGTTCGTTTACTTACTCTTGTATCTATTGCCAATAGAAGTCCTAAGAAATGTACTTTAGGAAAACAACACTTACCATTAACAATGCTTTCTGAGCCTTGTCTAACAGCTGACCAGATGCTGGGCACACTAAAAGGTGTGGGCAGTGTTTCATTATCCTTAAAAACCAGACATGATTCGAATCCTAGGTAGCCATTTATGGTTTAGCTACTGATAAAGTTATGCATTTAAAAAAATTCACACAAGTTAATGGGTGCTGATTTGTTAACTATGAAGTTAGAATTAAAAAAACAAAACAAAACAAAACAACTGTCTGCTGGGCACGATAGCTAACGCCTGTAATCCCAGCACTTTGGGAGGCTAAGCGGGGGTGGATCACCTGAGGTCCAGAGTTCAAGACAAGCCTCAACAACATGGAGAAACCCTGTCTCTACTAAAAATACAAAGAAAATTAGCCGGGCATGGGGGCGCGTGCCCGTAATCTCAGCTACTCAGGAGGCTGAGGTAGGAGAATCGCTTGAACCCGGGAGGCAGAGGTTGCGGTGAGCCAAGATAGTGACACTGCGCTCCAGCGTGGGCAACAAGAGCGAAACTGTTTCCAAAAAAAAAAAAAAAAAAAGTTGTCCTAAATTTTCAATGTTCAAATTATATTTCCCAAGTAGAGCTATCATAAAATCACATTTGTGTTTTAGCATCCTAAAAGAGCTACTATAAAACCTGGGCTCTAGTTCTGACTCTCCCACAAATTTGTCCTGTAAATTTAGGTAATCACTCATTCTCTATGCTTTAGTTCCTCTTGTGTCAAATTTGGGGGCTGAACCCTGTAGGAAGTTTCTAATTCCCACTAAGGTCCATATGTTCATTTCGGGATATAATGTACAAGTACAAATTCACTTTGTTGGATAGTTGTAGTTTACAGATTTAAGTTGCCAGTGAAGTCTTAAGTTTATTTTTTATTAAATTTATTTATGCTTATTATTAAACAATCAAGTTTATTATTACTTAATGTATATAACTTTATTTTATTCTTAGCATGTAAAAGTTGTCTCCCATTGTTTTAGCTATCCTTGTTTGAACCTCTCCAATTTCATTATACAAGGTACACTAATGAGGTAATACAACAGGCCTTTTTGAAAAGTTGCCAATTTAAGTTCCAAATCAATATTTTTCTTTGAAGTAGTAGCTTTAAGGTGTAGTAAAATTATTCCAATGATACTGATATGGATTACAACAAGTAATGCTTCTGAAATCCTCAAGAAAACCAACTTCACCAGAGTCGTGTGTTTGTATCCTGAAACAGCAGCATACAATTTAATGGCTCAACTTATTTATCAAACCTGATTCTTAATTTTCAACTACATCTACAAAAAGGAAAAAATCTGGCTAGCTTATTTTTTAAAAATAAGCTGCACATTGTTTTTTCAAAATATTGAAAACAGGCCAAATTCTTATCAATACAGAACTGTTTAAATAAAGGATGGTACATACATACAATCAATGCAGCCATAAAAAAAGTAAGCTCCTTGCATAAATACAGAATAATCTCTCAGATAAATTAAAAAGCACAGAGCAAGATTTATAATATGCTATATCAATGTTAAAAAAATAAAAAAAGAGAGGATGAATAAGAATCTGTATTTGGTTATCTACCGAGAATGGGAACCAGACAGATGAAGAAGAGAATGGAGGAAAAAACTTTGATGCACATATTTTTATATTTTCTGGTTTTGAACCATGTGCGTGTATTATCTATTTTAAAAAGAGTGACAGAGTCACTCTCTGGCCTCTAAAGTAACATTTTTGCTCATCATTTACACCCTGCAACCTGCCTACCCCCAGTAATAAAAGCAATATAGGTTCCCTGTGAAAAGTCTGCCAGACAAAAACAAATTAAAAAAAATTAAAACCGGACGGGCGCGATGGCTCACACCTGTAATCCCAACACTTTGGGAGGCTGAGGTGGGTGGATCATCTGAGGTCGGGAGTTCGAGACCAACCTAGCCAACAAGGTGAAACCCATCTCTACTAAAAATACAAAAATTAGCCAGGCGTAGTGGCTTGCGCCTGTAATCCCAGTCATTTGGAAGGCTGAGGCAGAGAACTGCACCACTGCACTCCAGCCTGGGCAACAGAGTAAGACTCTGTCTCAAAAAACAAAAAACAAAAAAAACCCATTAAAACCATTGATAATTTATTTCCAGATATTTTTCTATATTTTTCCCACCTAACAAAATTGGGATAATATGGATCATACTGTCTTTGACATTTCTGGAACTTAACATTTATACTGGATACATGTTCACTATGTACATAGCACTGGCAATTGACCATCATCTTTCTACTGATCTTATTAAAAGGGTGACAAATACGAGAGTCTGTAAGAGATCCTGTAGCTAAGATTCATTTTCCTCCCCACTACACACACACAAAAAAGAAAAAGTAGTAAAAATGCAGACCATTAAAACTGCTATACCATAAAAAATAATGGGAACATGGGTAGAGCTGGAGGCCATTACTCCTAGCAAACTAATGCAGGAACAGAAAACCAAATACTGCATGTTCTCTGTTACAAGTGGGAACTAAATGATGAGAATTCATTAACACAAAGAAGGGAACAGACACAAGGGCCTACTTGAGGGTGAAGGGTGGGAGGAGGGAGAGGAGCAGAAAAAATAACTATTGGGTACTTGGCTTAGTACCTGGGTGATGAAATAATCTGTATAATAAACTCTTGTAATAAGAGCTTATCTATATAACTAACCTGCACACATACCCTTGAACCTAAAAGTTAAAAAATAAATAAATAAAACTGCTATATATTAAGACAAGAAAAACAATACTAGGAAACATTTATTCCCTAATCCCAACGATGAGCTTGACTAGGGGAATATAATGAGGCTCACAGCTGGTCATATATTTAACCAAGTGGAATTATTCTAACTTTTAGACAATGTTTTCCTTGTAATACATTTAAATAATTATATCCAAATACAGGCTGGGCATGGTGGCTCACGCCTGTAATCTCAGCACTTCGGGAGGGCGAGGAATGTCGATCACCTGAGGTCAGGAGTTCGAGACCAGCCTGGCCAACATAGTGAAACCCTGTTTCTACTAAAATATAAAAATTAGCTGGGCATGGTGGCGGGCACCTGTGGTCTCAGCTATTCAGGAGGCTGAGGCAAGAGAATCACTTGAACGCGGGAGGCAGAGGTTGCAGTGAGTCGAGATCACGCCACTGCACTCCAGCCTGGGCGACAGAGCACAACTTCACCTCAAAAAAACATATATATATATTCGAATATATAATACCCTACATATAACAGGACTTACTGAAGAATAATTTTTGGTATAAAGTCAATTTGTCTTAAATCCTTTCTAAAAAGATTATTAGAAGTTTCATGGTAGAACGATTGGACTGTGGAATTAAAACAGTTTATCAATGGCCTTACCTACTTAATGAATGGCACTATGGTTACTATTTAGTATCATGGATCAGCAAATAATCTATAAACCTGTAAAATTAGCATTGCATTAAATGTCATTTATTAGCACCATCGCCTACCACAGATTACTATGTTTAGAAATGCCTGCTTCTGCCTCTAAAAATCAAACAGATCTTAGAACACACATGACCATACATGTATGTTGTATTTCTTTTACATTCATTTCTCTCTTTAAAAAAAAAAAAAGTTTGTTTTATTTTAGATCCTTCTTGGGCAGAAATCATTATTTACTCTATTGGGTAAAAACAGTACAGTTTCAGAAACAGAGTTAATTTTTCAGTTGGTATCCTAACTACCTATTTCTACCAGATTGGGGAAGAACAAAGTGATTTAGGGTGTTAAAATATATCAATGGACGACCAATAAAGATATGCTGAGTATCACTGTGGTCAGCAATACTCATGGCTCTCAGTTAACACTTTAACTAAAACGAGGTGATAATCAATTTTCAAAAAAAAATACATTTTTAATAAAAATAAATCTTGAGAAAGCAAGTCAATTCTGCAGATTTTTAAAAATACTAATAAACAGAAAAAAAAATCCCAGACAAAATAAGTATTTTAAAAAAAGAAAAACTCTTTTGGCAAAAGGTAAGCATGAAATGGTAACCTCCTTCATTAATCTTTTTTTTTTAAATATATGATTTAAGGAAACGAAAAACAAATTACTAAACAAATTTTATGCCACCAAAAGTTTTAACTGTTAGTAAATTAATCATAAATAATTTTACAATTAGACACCTGATGAGAGACAGATGGGGGAGGAAGAGTTATTTAATAGAATGCTAGGGGAAGAAAAACAAAAAACCCAACAGAAAACTCCAACATTTCATTTTATTATGTAGTAGTGCAAAATCTTACTTTAAGACATAAAAAAGTTAAGACACAGCTGGTTGTGGTGACTAACACCTGTAATCCCAGCACTTTGGAAGGCCGGTGGGGGGGAGGGCAGATCACTTGAGGTCAGGAGTTCGAGACCAGCCTGACCAACATGGTAAAACCCCGCCTCTAATAAAAACACAAAAAATTAGCCGGGTATAGTGGCAGGCGCCTGTAATCTCAGCTACTAAGGAGGCTGAGGCAGGAGAATTGCTCGAACCTGGGAGGCAGAGGTTGCAGTGAGCTGAGATTGTGCCACTGTTCTCTAGCCTGGGCAGCAGAGTGAGACTCCGTTTCAAAAAAAAAAGTTAAAGCAATTATACATTCAACTTCGTTATACTGCTCATGTAGTGTAGGCCCTAAAAGGCTGGGAAAACATGGCCAAGTTAAAACATTGTATGTTTAATAAAAAATCTTGCAAAAGTTAATCAAGTACTTCACGAGACAAAAAGATTCTCACTATTACTATATTACATTCTCAAAGATGATCAACTTAATCACAGCGCTAATAAGTTATGTATCCAACAGACTATTGTTTAGGAAGGAGATAAGCAGAAACATCTACAAACACAAACTAATAATACAAATGCAATTTCTCAAGAGATGACATACAGCTGGGCACGGTGGCAAGTGCCAGTAGTCTCAGCTACTTAAGAGGCTGAGGCGGGATGATTGGTTGGGCCCAGGAGTTTGGGCCCAGCCTGGGTAACACAGCAAAATCCCATCTCTAAAAATATACACATGCGTAAATAAATAAAGAAGACATACAAGTGGCCGACATATACATGAAAAAAAAAAGCTCAATATCACTACCATCAAAGAAATGCAAATCAAAACCACAATTAGAATGGTTATTCATCAAAAAGACCAAAAATAATAGAATGCTGGCAAGAAAGTGGAGAAAACAGAACTCTTCTACACCGTTGATGGAGATGTAAATTAGTATAGCCATTATGGAGATTTCTCAAAAACTAGAAGTAGAACTACCATAAGATCCTGCAATCCACTCCTGGGTTTATCCAAAGGAAAGAAAATAGGTCTATTAAAGGGATACCTGCACTCCATGTTCACTGCAGCATTACTCATAACAGCAAAGACAGGGAATCAATCTAAGTGTCCAGCAATGGATAAATGGATGAAGAAAATGTGGTATATATACATAATGGAATATTATTTGGCTATAAAAAAGAATGAAATCTGTCAATTTGCAGCAACGTGGATCTGGAGATTTAGGTTAAGTGAAATACGCCAGGCGCAGAAAGACAATTATCACATGTTCTCACTTAGATGTGGGAGCAAAAGAAGTTGATTTCATGGTGGTAGAAAGTAGAATGATAGGAAGGGTGTGGGGGGAAAGAGCAGTGGGGAAGAGAAGTTGGTTAATGTGTACAAACCAACAGTTAGATAGAAGGAATAAGTTCTAATGTTTAATAGCGGGGGAGGGTGACTATGGTTAAAACGTATTTTATATTTCAAAATATCTAGAAGAGATGACTTTAAATATTCCCAAGACACAGAAATGATAAAAACACAAGGTGATGGATATACTAAATACCGACTTGATCATTACATATCCTGTGCATGTAACAAAACCCCCCATAAATATGTACAAAATACTATGAATCAATTAAAAAAATACAAGCACATTTAAAAGAAAACACCTGTAATATGAATAAACAGGTAATAAGTAAAAATGGATAGATACATATTAATGAACTGAAGTCACTGCCTACAACTGGCTTGCACAAACTAAAATGTAAGGTAGAAACCATAACTATTAGCGAAACCACATTTAACTTTAAAAATTATAAAAATCTCTACTATGGCTTTCAGATAATAGCGAGAATTTCCGTTCTCCCTTTTGCAAAGTGTGCCTTATTTTAAAATGCAAAAAACTGAAAATACACACGAAGTTATAGACTAATTCAAAACAATGTATTAATATTTTGACAATCTCTGGCACTTAAAATGAGTCAGACGTCCCAAAACATATATTTTGTAACTTTATGATAATGCAGCATCACCATAAAAGAACCATATGAAATACCCCCAAAATAAAGAAACAAAGCAAAGTTGACGTTAATTCTGGGTCAAGATAATTTTCAGTTTCCACACGATGTTTTTGAACAGCAAACGTTATTCAAACTTGTAAATCCATTAATAAATGAAGCTCTGAATCTTTAAAAATCTCCATTCAGTCAGATAAATTCGTTTATTTCTATGCTGTTGCTGTTTTAAACTTTGTATACTGGAAAATTTCTAAGGGAAAAGCTATGGGTTCAATTACCTTACACCCGTCCCCCAAAAACACCACATGCAAAACCTCCTCCTCAGCTTTTCTTTATAAAGAACTAAAAAAGTAGTTCAACTACCTTTTTTTCAATTATCCTTGCTCTGAACTCTCCACTACACACTTACCTCGGACCAAAACCGGCCCTGGACAAGCTACGTCTCTAGGAGACTCACAAGTTGCGTTTCGCGGTCAGGCCCGGGAGCAGTAAGGACCCCCCAGTTTTCAGACTTCTCCTAGCATTTCGCACATTTGAACGCTCAGTTCAAGTGTGAAGAAGTGGGGGCCCGAACGCTGGGCCCGAAAGGGCAAAGCCAGGGCCTACACCGCAGCATGGTCACCGAGGCGGCTCGCGCCGTGGGGAGGCATGAGGCACAGAGACCGAACGCCTGGGGCCGGGGCATCCGTGTAAACCGAAGAGGCGCTCAGACTCGGAGCGCAAGGCCCGGGACCCCCTTCGCTGCCTGCTTTGACCTCCCTTCCCCCATGCTGGAGAAGCAGGGCCCGGGCCCGGTGCGGGAACGGGGAGGAGGTAAACCAGTCCTGTCACTGCACTGAGAGAGGCTGGAAACGGCACATGCTCTACGGGGAGAGGCCGCGGCCGGTCCAGACCGGACCCTGAAAACTAGACACATCTCCACCCCCAGAGTTCCATTCCCTGCGCCTCACCAGGTCGTAGTCCTCCTCATCATCGCACATGAAATCATCCTCCATGTCAGACATCTTGGCCGGGAGGGGGAGGAGAAATTGGAGACAACCTCCTCCCACAATCCTCCGCGGCTCAGAGGCGTCAGTCTCAGCTTCTTTCCGCCTTCCCGTCCCTCTTAGAGGAGCTGTTTCCTGCCGGAACTAATTATCTCGACCTCTAGATGATTCGCTACGACTCCAAAAGAGACTGCACCGCCCCCCTTTTCCTCCGAAGCGGTGGGTGCCTTAGCAACTAAACCTAGCAACTGGGACATCGTCAGGTGCTGCGGGTCTCAGCCAAAGGGCGTCAGAAACTGCGCTCGTAGCGAGCAGTTTCCAGCCTCCTGGGTAAGGGAGCAGTCTCCTCCCTTGCTTCGGACTCCGGAAGCGTCTCATTCCGGTGAAAGTAAGAGACAGCTTAGGATCAGAAGCCTTTCGCGGAGAAAAGGCTGACATGCCCGTCCTATATGACAGGTATTATTTCTGCTATCATTGTACGTGTGCATTTAGCCCACACATTGCGGTGGGTGTTCCTAAGATACTTGGAGTACTTTTCAGCAACACAGTTTACACTTAATGCTTGTTATATTTGTAGCTGACAAAACAATTCTATGGATATCCCAAATTAGGTATGCAGCTATCAGTTGAGTTGCCTTAAATCTTACTTAGTTGTTCAACGAATTATAAACTTACCTTTACAACCCTTGGGACCAAATTAAGGTAACAACGACTGGTTTTTTAAAAAAATACGTTACTGTGAAACCGAGGGCACCATGTTATGAGGAGATGGGGGCTGCGGTGACTCGCGGTATAGGAATTTCAAGAGAACCGATCGAACGGGAAGTCGGCAACAAGAAGCTCTCTCCCGCTCCCAGGCACCCCTCTACCTACAGCCTCATGTCAGAGCGGATTAGAGTCTATCAAGAAATGAAGGGAGAGATTGCTCGTAAACATGACAAGCTGCTGTCATTTCTAAAATATGTGTATGTTGATTCCAAAGATCCTGTGTCTTCCGTGCAGGTGGAAACTACTGAAACACGTCAGGAGCCAAAGGAATTCAGATTGCCGAAAGGCCATCACTTTGATATGATAAATATTAAGAGCATTCCCAAAGGCAAAATTTCCATTGTAGAAACATTGACACTTTTCATAAACTTTATCCAGAAACATGAACTGCTGAGAAAAGAGTGCAAGAATATAATTTAGAACAGAAAGATGTGAATTCCCTTCTTAAATATTTTGTTACTTTTGAAGTCAAAATCTTCCCTCCTGAAGACAAGAAAGCAATAAAATCAAAATGAAGAAAATCACAAAAATTTCCTATGTGTACTCCTCATCCCTCATCCTGTATATTTTCTCATTTTTGCATATTAAATTATGTTAATTACCAAGTGTTTCATGCTCTCATTGTGAGAGCATACTCTTAATATTTATTGAGCTCCCTGAATTTTCAAGATTGCCATGGACCGTATTTTGTTTTCTTTTAATTTAGTTTAGGCATATTTCATATGTACATGTTACCATGACTATCAACACATCTGTACCTTTATTTTAAGTAAAAGAGTTAATTTGTTATTTTAGACACATCACACCAACTTTTAAATTGGTCATAAGACCCCTTGGGAAGTGTCCTGAATCCCTCATTTAAGTTTTCCTTTCCAAGTTAGGTGTTTAGTTCATTCTTCATATGTGATAGTGAAAGTAAAAGCTTTCCTGACTCTTAAGACTGACATTTTCTTGTTAGGGAAAGAGACTCAATCGTAAGGTAGACTAACAATATTTCCCAAATAAAGGCACATAGGAGAAAATAACGAATCAATAGAATCTAATTAAAATTACTACCCCAGGGAATAAGAAGTATTGAGGATTTATTTTATTTTGAATTGGTTTTAAGTATGGAATAATTGCCTTTACAGTTATAAAAAGTAATTAGTGGTGTTTACAAAATGTTGGGAATTTCTGCTTTGATAAATAGGTAAGTCCCATGGCCTTCAGAGAGGGAGGCAATAGTGGAAACTTTCGAAAAAGTAATTTCTCTGGATTTAACATGGAACTAGAAAAATTTAAAGAATAATTAAATAAAAAAAACCATGGTAAATGAAATTTGGGGATTTTATACATAGTTTCAGATGTTAATACTAGTTGAGAGAAGAGAGAAAAAATAGCAAGTAGAAGCAGAGAACAGGATCATTGGAAGGGACCTGAGAAATTGCTGCTTCATCCATTTTAGCAAACTTATTAGTACAGCATGTACCAGTACTAGGATCTTGAGTAAGAGTGTTTGAGTTTAGCTCTGCCTGATATATTACTACTTGTGGGATCTTTGGGAGACTATATCCTTTTTGAGATTGAATTTCTTCTATAAAATGAGCATAATGCTGCCTTGCTTAAATTTAAGGGTTATCATGAAGATAAATGAAATAGTAAAGGAATACAAAAGACCAAGGAAATATGATTTTTTTTTTTTGTAGTGGAGAAACAAACTTCCCCAAACTGGGGAAGGATATATGACCTAAGGTTTCTGTAGTTTATGACCTAACCAGGCCCAGAACTTAGTTTTTCAAATCCTAGTAGTGTGTTTTTTCTGATGTGCCAAAAAGCAGCATACCTCAGAGAAGGGAGTAAGTGTGAATTGTGGGTACATTGGGGTTATCAGTTTGCTTCTGAGGGAAGATAGGCATCACTACTTCCCAGAGATGCCCCTGGAAATGATATAGAAGATGCTAAAGAATTCAACGTGATGACAGAATGAGGCATTTGTAGTAATGCTGAGAACAGAAAAATGGACTAAGTGGAAAATTTGTAAGCATGTCTTTGAATATAGATTTATTATGTGAACAAACTACCTAGTTTATTTTTAGTTCAATAAAATAATTGTTTTAAGAAAACAAATAACTACTCAATATAAAATGCATTTTAAAACTCCTGTAAATCAGTCAAAACTTTATTCCATTTGTCATAATGGTCACTAGTTGAGTCACTAATACTAGTACACTCTATTTCTGAGCCATCTTTATTCATTTCTACATTGTGTGGTTAGGCAGCTGTTATATGGTGTCACATGATAAAGGATTTCTTCCCATACCATTAAAAAAACACATTACTATTACGCAAAATCATTGGCAGAATTCAAAATAAAGAAAAAATGAAATAAAGGGGAAAAACCGCTTTTCAAATAGGTAGCATTTCCATGTAAACTTCCAGTTCTATCCACATGAATCCACAAATGTTATGTAGTTAAGCATAGATATAGATTTGGATTCTTTTTGCATCTATATAGCAGCATAGGTCAATGTTTGGTTGGTTGTTTATATTTAGAGACAAGATCTTGCTCTGTCACCCAGACTGGAATGCAGTGGCACCATCATAGCTTATTGCAGCCTTGAACTCCTTGGTTTAAGTGATCTTCCCATCTTAGCCTCCTCAGTGGCTGGGACTTCAGGTACTTGCCACTGTTCCTGACAAATTTAAAATATTTTTTTTTGTAGAGACAGGGGTCTCACTATGTTGTCCAGGCTGGTCTTGCAATCTTCCCACCTCAACCTTCCAAAGTATTGGTATTACAGGTGTGAATCACATTGCCCAGTCTTAAAATATATGCCTAATACTAATTATTTTAGTGGCTGTGTAATAATTCCTAGTTGAATGTACCAGTGCACCATAATTCATGCCATTATTGTTATACATTCAGAGTATTGCAGAAATAACACTATTTTAAGCAATTCTGCAGTGAATATCTTTGAAATTTTATTCTTTAAAAAATAATTCCGGCTGGCGCAGTGGCTCACGCCTGTAATCCCGGCACTTTGGGAGGCCAAGGTGGATGGACCACCTGAGGTCAGGAGTTCGAGACCAGCCTGGTCAACGTGGTAAAACCCTGTCTCTACGAAAAATACAAAAAAAAAATTAGCCAGGCATGGTAGTGGGCACCTGTAATCCCAGCTACTCAGGAGGCTGAGGCAGGAGAATCTCTTGAACCAGGGAGGTGGAGGTTGCAGTGAACCGAGATCGCACCATTGCACTCCAGCCTGGGCAACAGAGCAAGACTCTGTCTCAAAAAAAAAATAAATAAATAAAATAAAAATAAAACAAACAAAAAAACCGAAAGAAAGAATTCCAAGTTCCAAGAAGAGAAATTACAGGCTTGATTCTTTTTTAGTAATTACTTAAATTGAGATCTTTTTGGTCATAGCTCTTTTAAGTTGTATTTGTGACAATAATGTGTTCTCACCCATAAATACAAATATTTTTCCCTAACAGTCTTTTCTTCTCAATGTTTTATTATGATAAATTTCAAGCATACATAAAATTGAAATAATAGTACAGTGGACATGTATATACCCACTATCAGGTTTGATTGTATGTATGTGTGTGTTCCCTGTATCAGTTGAAAGGAGGATTCAGATATCATGACACATCACCCCTAAATGCAGCTATGTGTATTTCCTAAAAATAAGAACATTCTCCTATATAATCACATCATTGTTACATATAAGATTAATAATATTTGCCAGGCATGGTGGCTTGTGCCTATAATCCCAGCACTTTGGGAGGCTGAGGCAGGTGGATCACCTGAGGTTAGGAGTTTGAGACCAGCCTGGCCAACATGGAGAAATCCCGTCTCTACTAAAAATGCAAAAATTATCCAGGCATGGTGGCACATGCCTGTAATCCCAGATACTCAGGAGCCTTAGGCAGGAGAATCACTTGCACCTGGGAGGCGGAAGTTGCAGTGAGCCAAGATTGTGCCACTACACTCCAGCCTGGGCGACAGAGTGAGTTTGTCTCAAAAAAGAAAAAAAAAAGATTAATAATAATTCCCTATCATTCAATATCCAGTTTATATTCAAAATTACCATATCAAGTGTAGAACTTAGAATTGGAAGAGCCTTTAATGATATCACTTTACAGTCTAAGGCTTCCCAAATCCCACAGTAGAGATTCTGATTCAGTAGTTCTGAGTAGAGCTCAGAAACCTATACTTGTAACTTTACAACAAAACAAAACTCCCTAAACTTGGGGTGACTGTACATCCCTGTTTTCCTGGGACAGATCTGGTTTAGTACTGTTGACCCATCATAATAGTAATAACACCCAGGCCGGGTGTGGTGGCTCACACCTGGAATCCTAGCACTTTGGGAGGCCGAGGTGCGTGGATCACGAGGTCAAGAGATTGAGACCATCCTGGCCAACATGGTGAAACATCTCTACTAAAAATACAAAAATTAGCTGGGCGTGGTGGCGCGCGCCTGTAGTCCCAGCTACCTGAGGCTGAGGCAGGAGAATCGCTTGAACCAGGGAGGCGGAGGTTGCAGTGAGCTGAGATTGTGACACTGCACTCCAGCCTGGTGACAGAGCAAGACTCCATCTCAGAAAAAAAATAGTTAAGAGCACCCATCACTTTCAGAAGTTGGACAATAAATCACATGGTTATTCTACTTGTAATTGTTCAAAAGAGAAAATAGGATCCCGAGGTAGTTAAGAGGTTTATTTGCTCAGAGTAATCAAAGTTTCATAGTTTTACTTTGTACTCAAGATAGCAGTTGCAAAATGGATAATATGCTTAACAAATGAATACTGATCACATACATGTAACTGCATATTGATTTACATGTAAATATATTACATAATTTGCTGCTTTTAAATGTAGTGCCTTATTCCTACAATGGGAAAATAAGTATGCAAATAGGCTGGTAAGTAGGAAGACTGGGTGAATGGCAGCCAAATTTTGAATAGAATTTCCTTGGCCATGACCAAATTTGTAAGTCCAGTCTGGAAATTTAGTAACAGCAGTTGAAAAGGTCTTCATTGTGCTGAACATGCTGCTTGAGTACACAGGTGCTAATAAGTGCTTGTTGGATAAATAAACATGTTAATAGATTGATCTTTCTGTATCACACATCAAAATCTTTTTCTGTCCTTAAAAAATCCATGTAAATGTGACCTCATTCACATAGCCTATCCTGAATACTTTATATGGTTAAGATATTCTATTTTTTTCTTGACATTAATTTTATTCAATGGTGAATAATAGAAAATTGTAATTTCAACAGAGTGCATTTGTGTGACATGGTGCCCTTGCTGAAAGTGGATCCTATGTTTTTAAAGCATATTTTCATAAACTGGAATTATTGAGGTATTATTCAGTAGCTTCATTTACCTCAATAAGGTAAATTAAGCTACACATACTTAAAGTACACAACTTATTTATTTATTTTATTTTATTTTTTAAGATGGAGTCTTGCTCTGTTGCCCAGGCTAGAGTGCAGTGGCACGATCTCGGCTCACTACAACCTCCGCCTCCTGGGTTCAAGCGATTCTTCTGCCTCAGCCTCCCTAGTGGCTGGGATTACAGGTGCCCACCACCACGCCCAGCTAATTTTTGTGTTTTTAGTAGTGACAAGGTTTTGCCACGTTGGCCAGGCTGGTCTTGAATTCCTGACCTCAGGTGATCCACCCACCTTGGCCTCCCAAAGTGCTGGGACTACAGGCATGAGCCACCACTCCCAGCCTTACAGTATAGAATTTAATGAACTTTGACATACATATACACCTGTGAAACTATCATGACACAAGATAATGAACATATTATCACTGCAAAAGTTTCCTCACAGATTCCTTGCAGAAATTTTTCTCCTCCCCCTTAACTTTTCCTAGGTAACTGCTGATCTACTTTTTGTCACTATAGATTAGTTTACATTTTCATGAATTTTGTATAAATGGAATCATGCAATATGTACTCTCATTTTCCTGATTTCTTTCACTTAGTATAATTATGTTGAGATTTGAGATTTGTCCAGGTTGTTGCATGTATCAGTTGGTTGTTTCTTTTTATTGCTGAATATTCATTACATGGATATATTACACAATTCATCTTACCCATTTATCTGTTGATAGATATTTTAAGTTTTTTTCAGTTTGTGGCTAGTATAAATGAAGGTGCTAAGAATATTTGTGTACAAGTTTTTGTGTGGACATATGTTTTGTTTCTCTTGGGTAATTTATGGTAGACAGACTCTATGGTGGCTAACCCATTCTATTTCCTTGAATAATTCTTTGCCTTTTGGGTGTGAGTGGGATCTGTGACTTGCTTCTAAACAAGATACAGCAAAGGTGATAAACATGATTATACGTACATGATTACATTATACAAGATGGTTAAGTCAATCATGATAGGAAAGATGATCTCCTTTGCTGGCTTTAGGGAAGGCAAGTGCCCATGTTGGGAAGGACGACACAACAGGGAACTGATGGTGGCATCTGGCTAGTAGCCAGCCAGAAAAAAAAAAAAAAGAAAGAAAGTGGTTTTAGTTTGACAACCCACAAGCAACTGAATGCTGCTAACAGCCATGTGCTCTTGAAAGTGAATCCTTCCCCAGTTGAGCCTCAGATAAGCCTTTGTGAGACTCTAAAACAGAGGACAGAAAATTGTGAGACAATAAATGTGTATTTATTTATACTACTACATTTGTAGTAATATTGTTATGCAGAAATAGATGTGAATACAGGTAAATATCTTGTAGTGAAATGGTTGGGTCATATGGTAGGTATATATTTAACTTTTTAAGAAACGCTCAAACTGTTTTCCTAAGTGGTTTTACCATTTTGCATATCCAACAGCAGTACATAAGAGTTCTGGTTGCTCCATCACGTCCTTGCCAACATTTAGTGTGGTCAATCTTTTTAACTTTAGCTACTCTAACAGGAATGTAGCAGTATACTATTGTAGTTTTAATTTGCATTTACTTAATGACTAATGTTGAACATTTTTTGTGTGCTTATTTGTCATCCACGTATCTTCTTTGGTGAAATCTTTTTTAAATATATTTTGCCTATTTTTAAAATTGGGTTGTTTATCTTATTACTGTTGAGTTGTAAGAGTTCTTTATGCTTTTTGTGTTGTATTTATCTTTGTCATACTCAAGGGCACTGAGATTTTCACTTATGTTTTTTTCTGGAAGTTTTATATAGTTTTACCTCTTATATTTAGGTCTATGATCCATTTCAAATTTAATTTTCGTATATAGTGTGAATGAATGTGGAGGTTCATTATTTTGCATATGGATATCAAATTGTTCCAGCATCATTTGTTGAAAAGATATGCTTTTTCTATTGAGTTGTCTTGACATCTCTGTCAAAAATCCAATGACAGTTTAATTGCCAGCATAATTTGATCCTTTAAAAATATATTTTTCATAATTGTATGCTATCTTGTATTACAATTATTTCCATTCATTCATTATTAAACAGAAAACTCCTTGAGGACACAACTATCTTTCTTACTTCTGAATCCTCTGAAACGCAGCATATGCCTTGCTTATAGAAGATTCTCAGTGAAAATGTGATGTGTTTAAGTACACTTTAGCATTCATGACTCTTCACTGGCTTTGGCTGAGTCATACCAAACAGGTTTATGATTTGGCATCCTTTCAGACCAATCATCTTTTCAATTTTTTTTGCTATATTAATTTGGGGAAACTGAACACTGTGTTAGAAGAGCAGAACAAGAGGACTCCTTTTGTATTAATATAGGTCTGGAAAGAAAACTCAGAGCATACTCAGGGGAGTTAACAGAAAAGTGTTTAATGAAGGGACGATTTATAGAGATGGAGGCAGGATTAAGGGAACCAACAACTACTTACACTAAGCCTTCAGAATGCTCCAGACTGCAATTATATCTTTCATCTCTATAGTTAACATAGGAAGGATATGCTGATAGAGTATGATTAAGCATTGAAGGGGTTCAGAATATGCCACCCCAAAGTATGCTACTTTGGCCTAAGTATTATTTTGAGCTGAAGCCAATTGACAACCAGTAGATGCAGTTATGTCAGTCACTGGAGAGCCTTAGCAAATGTATTCCAAAAAAAAAAAGAAAAAATTGCTTAAGATAATAACCATAATCAGCTCCGCATTGAGGTGGGCAATATTGGATGGTTATGACAAGGTGAGGAAAGAATTGTCTAGTTTGAAGATTCTTGGTACTATATTTAGTTTCTGGGTTAAGAAATAAAAAGGAAGGCTGGGCATGGTGGCTCACGCCTGTAATCCCAGCACTTTGGGAGGCCGAGGCAGGTGGATCACCTGAGATCAGGAGTTCGAGATCAGCCTGGCCAATGTGTTATAACCCCATCTCTACTAATCATACAAAAATTAGCCGGGCGTGGTGGTGCATGCCTGTAATCCCAGATGCTCCAGAGGCTGAGGCAGGAGAATCGCTTGAACCCGGCAGGCAGAGGTTGCAGTGAGCCGAGATTGTGCCATTGCACTAAGCCTGGGTGACAAGAGCAAAACTCCGTCTCAAAAAAAAAAAAAAAAAAAAAAAAAAAAAAAATAAATAAATAAATAAAAAGAAATAAAAAGGAAAAGACAAAATATAGTTTTAAATTGGGGCAATTTGTCTGTAATTTGATCAGGCTAATGTACACTGTAAGCTTGAAATGTAAACTTCTAATTGCAGAATCTAAATTTTTGTTTATTCAATTTCATTTTAATCATGGAATACATACTAGATGCAGAGTTTGCATCAATTTTTGTAACATATTCATTTATTTGCTTAACTAATTTTAATTTGCCATAAAGCAGGAGCTTTTTTTTATGTTTATTGTTGTGTCCCCAGTGCCTAGAATTGTGCTTAGAACATAGTAGCCCAGAGAAACTTTTGTTGAATGAATGAATGAATGAATGATAGAATAATGGATGAAATATGGAATATGAATTCTAGTGGAGGTGACAGATAATATGTATAAAAATCAATATATAATGTAATTTCAGATAGCTTTAAAGACAGCAAACCAGATTTAGGTGATAGAGAATAACTGGAGAGAATGTTGGGATGGTTTTTAAAATCTTCATAATAACCCTATGAAGTAGTTGTTTTTATCTCCCTTTAGAGAAGAGGAATTTCAGACTTACCTAGGGTCGCAAAGTAGCTGAACCACACAAATCCAGTTTCATTAATTGATTCCTTCATTAAACATTCCTTGAGTGCCTGCTCAACACTGAGCCTGAGTCTGTAAAATCAGAGTAAAACAGTCTTTGCCTTCAGGGAGCTTATAATCTAACTCTGTGCTGTCTAAAATAGCAGTCACTCGTTTCTCATCAGAATTGAGATATGCTGTAATTGAGATATGCTGGAATTTGGAGACTTATTATAAAAAAGTAAAATTTCTGAATAATTTAAAATATATTTAAAATGATATTTTGGTATATTAGATAAAATATTAAATTCAACATTTCTTTTTACTGTTTTGAAAGTGGCTTCTAGAAAATTTAAAATGACATGTTTGACTTGCATTGTAGATTCTGATTCAGTAGGTCTGAGCACAAGATAATATATTTCTAAAAACTTTCAAGTGATGCTGATGCTGCTGTTCTGAGGACCACACTTTGAGTAGCAAAATTTAGACTAGACAGAAAACACAAGTAATTAGAGGACTGATGTGATGCTTTGTATGACTGGGCAAGCAGAAGGTGCTTAGAGGCTTCATTTTGTTTTGCCTTGTTTTTCACTCTGCAAAACAATCTATGTTCAGTTAAAGCATTTTTGCACAATTTTTATTTCCTCCATAACTACATAAATACAGATTTATCTGATTCATGAGTTTATTTTTTGCCATTTAATGATTATATACACTAGAGAGCAGTATCTATTCTATATACAGAAGAATAAGGGGCCAGGTGCGGTAGCTCACGCCTGTAATCCCAGCACGTTGGGAGGCCAAGGCGGGTGGATGGCCTCAGGTCAGGAGTTTGGGACCAGCCTGGTCAACATGGTGAAACCCCATCTCCACTAAAAATACAAAAATTAGCTGGGTGTGGTGGCAGGCGCCTGTAATCCCAGCTACTCGGGAGGCTGAGGCAGGAGAATCACTTGAACCCCGAAGGTGGAGGTTGCAGTGAGCGAGATCGCTCCATTGCACTCTGGCCTGGGCGACAAGAGCAAGACTTCGTCTCAAAAAAAAAAAAAAAAAAAAAAAAAGAAGAAGAAGGAATGGAATGTAACATCATTATAAAGAAAACATAAAGAAATATTACATATTATTTACTATAATGAGAAAATATCCAAAATAGGTCACTGAAGTAGAGTCTCCCAATTGCGAACAATAGTTTTTATTATAAGTCAAAATAGGAAATATTTTCCAGGGATTGCACAAACAGATTAAACCACAGAAATGACATTATTCCAGATAAATGGTCAATCCCTCTATGGTCTTAGACACTTAGTTTTGGGTAGAGATAGGCCCAGGGAACATAGAAAACTCCCTGAAGGAAGTGATTTCTAAGCTGAGAAACATCAGTAGGCATTAGCCAGGTCTGTAAGACCCTTAACACCCATGCTTTAACTCATATTTTGGATCAAGTTTTTGTTTTATGTCATTTTAGTGTTTGTTTTGTTTTTGTTTAGTTTGCTATAATATTTTATCTGAATGGAGACTAATATCCTTTGAGGATAAACAATTTGAAGTTTATTAATTAGGTATCTGTTTAAGACTCCATCATAATATACCATTTATTAGTTTATAATTCAGATTCTAAACCTATTGTAACTGTGCCTACTAAAAGCAAAGAACCAAGAGGTTCAGGATTTGTGAAAATAAAAGTACTGTAAAATATAAATGTTTAAATATTTTCTTTTTTTTTTCTTTTTTTTTGAGACGGAGTTTCACTCTTAGTTGCCCAGGCTGGAGTGCAATGGCGTGATCTCGGCTTACTCAACCTCCATCTCCCAGGTTCAAGCGATTCTCCAGCCTCAGCCTCCCGAATTGCTGGGATTACAGGTGCCCGCCACCATACCTGGCTATATTTTTGTGTTCTTAGTAGAGATGGGGTTTCACCATGTTGACCAGGCTGGTCTCAAACTCCTGACCTCAGGTGATCTGCCTGCCTCGGCCTCCCAAAGTGCTGGGATTACAGGCATGAGCCCTGCGCCCAGCCAAATGTTTAAATATTTTCACTATTAGATATGTCTAATAAGAACTAAAGGAATATCTTCTTGAAATTGAAAAGGAAATAATATTTTTCTATCCCATAAGGATTGTCGGAAAGGTTTAAAGAGAAAATAATATATGCAAAGTGCTTACTTAGCAAGATGCCTAGCGTTAGGAAGGTAGTATAAGAAAGTAATGTTGGTTTTGTTTTTGGTGTCTATTTGGGGTTATCTAGTAGTTTGGACAGGTTATTTTAATAGCAATACTTTATGAAAATTATAAGGTACACATTTTAATTTTTGACAAGGATTCTAATACTTTCAATAATTTAAGCACAGTTTACTGGGGTCTCAACAAAGGTCACACATTCAGAAGTGGTATGGCCTTTAGGCTAGGAGTCTAGAGACCTAAGTTTTAATTCCAGCTCTGTTATCCTGTTGTACTTTGGACCAATCATTTCAAAAAAGGATGTTTTACTAGTTGCTCTGTAAGGTGCTTTCTAGTCTGCATCAGTTTTGTTGAGACTGCAATAGCAATGTATCCAAGATCCAAACTAATGATTTGCCATCTGGTTTCATTTAGCAAAGTTAATGTTCGGTCATCAAATACACATTCAACAGGAAGTATTCTTTTATGAAACAGTTCCTACAGTCATTTTTTTTAACCCTATATAAAATGAGTTTATTTTGGACTATTAAAAAATTTCAAAACTTTAAAATTTATTATTTTTCAACTAATGCAAAATATTACATTAGAAACATCTGAATAAAAAATGATTCTGGGCCGGGTGTGGTGGCTCACGCCTTTGATCCCAGAATTTTGGAAGGCCGAGGTGGGCAGATCACCTGAGGTCAGGAGTTTGAGACCAGCCTGGCCAACATGGTGAAACCCCATCTTTACTAAAAATACAAAAATCAGCCGGGTGTGGTGGTGGGTGTCTGTAATCCCAGCTACTCAGGAGGCTGAGACAGGAGAATCGTTTGAACCTGGGAGGTGGAGGTTGCAGTGAGCACAGATCGTGCCACTGCAGTCCAGCCTGGGCAACAAAGAGTGAAACTCCATCTCAAAAAAAAAAAAAAAAAAAAAAAAAAGATTCTGTTCTTTTCTGTATTTACTGATGTTCTTAAACATCTTACATTTTTAAAAATTTAGGTTACCTCCCTATTGAAACTATTTACAAGTGACAGTGATGACTCCTGTTACTCAAAATTAAACCAAAATGAACATCAAACTGGGATTTTTTGGGGCTCAGAAACAAGAAGATATAATTTATTCATTTGAAAATGATAAAGAGGGACTGAAATAGTAGTGAGAAAGCTGCCCTGAGACCAGAGTAACTTTGTTTCTTTGGAGTACCATTTACAGTAATAACCCAAAGGGGTGCCAAGGGGCTGCCACTCTTTGGCTATGCTTTATTGTACCTTCACACTTTGTCTCCATGTGTCCTTCCCCCTTCCTCCTGTATACATGTATACAGAAGAGGGAAGGACACATGGAGACAAAGTATGCATATACATACAGAAATTCTGGAGTAGCAGCTTACTGATGTATACAATTTACAGAATCTCTCTGAGTTATGCTACTACCACTAGTATGTTGGGCATGTTGGCCCAAACTTTCTTAATCAGGAGACTTTGGATAGGTGTATTGCTAGTGGCCTTCACTTGGGTTTAATCTCAACATTTCTGAGGTGCAAAGTGCACTAGATTGAGAGTTAATAGATCTGAATTTTAATTCCAATTTTGCTCCCAATGATCACTGTGACCTCAGGGACATCACTTCATCCTTCATCATTCATTCAGTTTATCTTACCTATTCATTAAAAACTAATCTGCCTGCCTGTCTCCAGTTGCTTTCTAGTGGTAGTGATGATGGAGGTGGTGAGACACACAATAAATACGTAAGCAAATAGGAGAACTATGAAGGAAGGAAAAGTAAATGATATACTGGGAATAGTGTACTTTTTAAAATAGGGCATCTAGGATTTCTCTAGGTAAGTGAAAAATGAAGAAGTTTGGATGCTAAGGGGTCTTGCACATTAAAAGGCATGTGTTTCCGTCTTTTCAGAACTGTGTTCTAGGAAAGCCTACGAATGCCTCTAACTATAAATGCAAATCTATTTAAATCAAGTGATACATCAATTTTACGTTGCTTGATTTGGAAATAATCTGTAAAAGAAGCAATAGCTAAACATTTTAGTGTTGTTTGGGGAGTAGCTGCTGACAATAAAGACCAAAATAAAGACCAAAACATAACTTCAAAACAAAACAAAACAAAAAAACACACAGCCCAAGACAGATCAGAAACTAGGTGTATGCAAGGCGCCAAGTTATGACACTGTTCTCAGACATCCACATGGCGCAAAAAGAAAACCTCACTAGGCAGCTTCGCACGTCCTCGGCGTAGGGGCTCCTGCGAGGTCCTAGTCCTTCCCTGGGAGCTAAGAGCGGAACAGAGGCTGTACCCGACTGCTGCTTGGAGGGAACCCTGGCTGAGTCCAGGGAGGAGGAGCCAGAGGCGGGGCGATTGGAAGCAGCCACCTCAGCGAAGCTGCAGGATTTCCGCAGGGCGGGAGCTGGTTATCTCCCGGAAGAAAACGGCTCCTGTCACAGAAGTCTCGTGATTGCTCTGGGAGCTTTGCTTAACCATTTGGAACTACAGAAGAAAGAAGGATCTAGCGAAATATGGCTGCAGAGAGCCCTGCTATGCGTCGGGTCCAGGTGGCAGAACATCCCAGGTTGGGGAGAGGAGACGCCGGGCTTTGGGATCTCGTGGGTTGGTTCGGGTCCACAGCATTTGGCTGCTCCCTTGGGGCGCTGCTTTTGGTCCCGGGGAGCAGGTAGAACCCTTGGGATTCTATAAGGACACGTGGCTGGGCTTGCAAAAAAGATCACATCGCACATACTACCATGGGTTGTATGTTTTTTGCTTCATCCATGCTGATTCTTGTTTTCCTTTTCTTGCTGTAATTAGTGCGCCCTTTCTACTGGGCTTCAGCAGAAATGCCCAAATCCACACTGAACTCTCTTTGTCTTACATGCCAGTTGATACTGCTTTTTTAAAAGCCTTCTTTCTAAATATTCATTGAAAACAAACACAAAAACCCTCTTGGTCTCTGCATCCTCTTTAAAAAACAAAAAACAAACAAACAAAAAAACCACGAGAATCTCTAAACTGTCACTTAGGGAATTAATTTGATGGCAGTCCCTAGCTACAGAGTAATCGTTTAGTGATGTCTCGGGGAGGATCTTTTCAGTTACAGGTACTTTGTAGAAATACTTTGTTCTGACTAACGGGGCTGAAGTCTCATAAAATGAAGTTTCTCACCTGCTACTTTAGCCAAGAACTTTTCTGACTCTGCCTTTGCTGTTTTTGTTTTTGTTTTTTTTTTTTGAGACGGAGTTTCGCTCTTGTTGCACAGGCTGGAGTGCAATGGCGCTATCTTGGCTCACCGCAACCTCCGCCTCCCGGATTCGAGTGATTCAACTGCCTCAGCCTCCCGAGTAGCTGGGATTACAGGCATGCACCAGCACACCGGCTACTTTTGTATTTTTAGTAGAGACAGGGTTTCTCTATGTTGGTCAGGCTGGTCTCGAGCTCCCGACCTCAGGTGATCCGCCCGCCCCGGTCTCTCAAAGTTTTGGGATTACAGGCATGAGCCATCGCGCCCGGCCTCTACTTTTGCTGTTTTTAGCCTTTTTTATGTTAACTTTTTTCTTTCACATCAAGTCCTTAAGCTCTTCCTACTTGGTTTGTTACCACCATGTGTCAATTGATGATAATATATTTTACTACAACTTGAAAATGTTCTTTGATCCTTAAACCAGCAAACAGGGTGTCTTTAGTTATCAGAAAGAAACATAATTTCTTATAGAGTCCAGCACAGCTTTGGTCTACTTCCCAATGTCTTTGAATGTTTTAATATACTCTAGAGGTTCTTGTGTAGCACTGTTGCCCTTGTATATTTGAATGAATTAAAACACAGTGTTAAAGGCATGCTTCCAATAAGATTAATGAGAAATTTGCTACATGAAAATAACCTGATCCCGTTTGGTTTTTTTTTGTTGTTCCTTTTTTTTTTTTTTTTTGAGACAGAGTCTTGCTCTGTTGCTCAGGCTGGAGTACAGTGGCACGATCTCTGCTCACTGCAACCTCTGCCTCCCAGGTTCAAGCCATTCTCCTGCCTCTCCAGTCTCTAGCTGGGATTACGGGTGCCGCTACCACGCCTGGCTATTTTTTCTGTTTTTGGTAGAGACGGGGTTTCGCCATGTTGGCCAGGCTGGTCTTGAACTCCTGACCTCAGGTGATCCACCCGTCTTGGCCTCCCAAAGTGATGGGATTACAGGCATGAGCCACCATGCCCAGCCTGTAGTTTAGTCTTTTACATAAAACATATCCATGTGTAAATTCCTAATGTGTTTCCATTTTATGTGATTTTAATAATAAAGATCAACATTTCTATCTATACTCACTCTGTTTGGGGGAGGATGGTGTAACAATATAGGTACATGTACTCAAAGTGAAGAATTGCTTACTGAATTTCCTTAGTGTTCCTTCTTGTTTTTCATAATTTTCATATTATTCATTCATGCAACAAATATAAATATAAATATTGTTAATATTTATCTGTATTATCCACAGAAGAGATCATAATAGGTAAGCTCTGCCATTTTCCTGTTGTTCATTTGTGCACAAAATGCAATTATTAGCTTCATGCAATGTTTTATTTGCAGGATTCTTTTGCAGCCACTTACTCATTTTAGGAGGGATGTATTTTGTTAAATCTAAATAGTATAATCTATAAATTCACCTAACCGGTCAAATATTGCAATATGCTGAGAAGGAAAAAAAAATGAATAAATGGTCAGCCTGCCTCCTTGTGGAACTCTTGTTCTTTTTCAGGATGCCTCTTCAACCTCACAAGCCATGTGATCCTTTGAGTAAAGGCACTGGTCGACCATATTATACATTTTAGTAAAACTTAATTTCCTTTTTATTATTTTTATGTAAAAATCAAATAGAAATTGAAGTTCTAATATTTTCTTTCTGTGTCCCACTCTTGTGTGGTACCTGTACTGTAAGACTCTAAATTTCTCTATTCTGGCTTTCTTTGCATTCTTAGCAAGCTGTATCTCTTTACTTTCTCTTTTGGATTAAGTTTCTAAACTTGTTGGATTATTGTTATTTTTGTAGCAGTTTTATTGACATTCACGTATCACATAACTAATTCATTTAAAGTTTGCAATTAAATGAGTTTAGTATATTCATAGAGCTGTGCAACCAACACCGTAATCAAATTTTGAACGTTTTCTTCTCAGAAAGAACCCCACCATCCCTTGTATTATCACACCCCAGAACTCCATTCCCTTTCCCCTCACCTGGCCTTAAACAACTACTAATCTATTTTCTGTATTTATAGATTTAGTCACTTTGGACATTTCAAATGAATGGAATCATAGAAAATGTTTGTTTTTTTGGTGACTGGCTTCTTCCATGTGGCATAATGTTCTGAAGATTCATGTATCAGTATGTCATTTAACATGTATCAGTACATCATTCCTTTTTATCGTCAAATAATATTCCAGTTTATGGATACTCATTTTGTTTATATATTCAACAATTGATGGACATTTGGGTTGCCTCCACCTTTTGGCTCTTATGAATAATGCTGCTGTATGCACACATTCTTTGGTCTCTATTCTACCAGTTGAGCTAGCAGGGTGACACTGAATACATTCTTAATATTAAAAATTTGGATTAATTAAAAGTATATTCAGTAAAGCCTGAAAATCCCAGTTTCTTTCCTGATTGTTTCTGATTTCTACCCTAGACTGCCAATTTCTACTTCCCTTCTTAGAAGTTATCCATTTGGTTTGTATCCTTATAATATCATTGCGTTCTTATATTATTGTTACTATATTTTATAAAAATGATATATTCACATAAGTCCAATAATTATATGATATTTGTTGTTTTTTGCTTACTTTTTTCATTTAATCTTTCTCATATATCCTGGTATATCAGTTCATACAGATATATTTCATTATTTTTATTTATTTTATTTTATTTTTTGAGACGGAGTCTCGCTCTGTCTGCTGGAGTGCAGTGGCGTGATCTTGGCTCACTGCAACCTCCACCTCTTGGGTTCAAGAGATTCTCCTGTCTCAGCCTTCCAAGTAGTTGGGATCACAGGCATGTGCCACCATGCCTGGCGAATTTCACCATATTGGCCAGGCTGGTCTTGAACTCCTGACCTCAAGTGATCCACCCGCCTTGGCCTCCCTGGGATTACAGGTTGAGCGACTGTGCCCCGGACTATTTCACTGTTTTTAAGGGCTGAGAGTATTTTGTAGTATGAATACTATTATTTATTTAACCACTCAACATTTAGTACACTTAGATTTCTAATTTTTCTCTCTTGTAAACAATGCTGCAACAAACATCCTTGTGTGTGTATATATGTATGCACACACAGAGAGCCTCCAGTGTGGACTGAAGGTGCTTTAACTTTGAGTAGGGAAGAGGAAGTTTGGGTTTTAGGCCCCACAGAGTCTGTGTGTATGTATATATACACATACATATATACACACACACATATATACATATATGTATATATGTGTATATATACACATACACACACGAAATATATATGTGTATATATATTCTCTGAGCATTTGTGTGAATTTTTTAAAGCTCGTTCATAAAAATGGAAGCAGAGCCAAAGGTAATAAACATTTAAAATTTTGATAGCTATTGTCAAATGGCCCTGCAAAAAGGATGTTATTGGATTGTCTATTTCTTGTTTTTTTTTTGTTTGTTTGTTTCTTTTGTTTTTAAGACAGAGTCTCGCTCTGTTGCCCCAGCTGGAGTGCAGTGGCATGATCTCGGCTCACCACAACCATTGCTTCCTGCGTTCAAGCAATTCTCCTGCCTTAGCCTCCCAAGTAGCTGGGATATAGGTGTGTGCCACCACGCCTGGCTAATTTTTGTATTTTTAGTAGAGACAGGGTTTTACTATGTTGCCCAGGCTGGTCTCGAGCTCCTGACCTGGTGATGTGCCTGCCTCGGCCTCCCAAAGTGCTGGGATTACAGGTATGAGCCATGGCGCTTGGCCTATTTCTTGTTATTTTTAGAAACTCTTTTTATATGCATGTAGTTTTGTATGTATATGTATTTTCAATAGAAACCATTTATTCTATATATATTATTAATAGAGTTTCTAGCTTAACTTTATGACACCTTTTGTTGTGTAGACATTTTATAATTTATGCAGTGTCGTATGTTGAATAATAATGATGATAGCATTTTGTCTTCACCCTTATTTTAATGTGTCATCCAAATGACCACCATGATGGCGCGAGATAGTAGAAAGGAGAGCTTTATTGGCAATATCAGTTTGTAGACCAGGAAGAGAGAGTCTCCAGTGTGGACTGAAGGTGCTGTAACTTCGAGTAGGAAAGAGGAAGTTTGGTTTTAGGCTCCACAGAGTCTGTCTTATAAAATAGAATCATACATATTTGGCAGGTTTTGGGGAAAAGCTATACATATTTATGAGGGGAGCCAAGCACATAGTGGGTAAACATATATGTAACATACATCCCATGTTCACTTTGTGGCAGGTTTTACCATTAAAATGAGATGGAATTTGGCTCTTTACATCAAAAGGTGAACTATAGGACACAAAGACAATTAGTGCACAGCCTCTATAGGCTGGCTGAAACTGGCTTAAGGTCTGCAGTTGTTTATCAGAAAAGAATGTTTGTAAGGCTGGTCCTCTGTCTGATCAGAGTTGTAGTGGTCTGGATCATAAGTCAGAGTTAGGAGGTGTCCAATATTGCTAGGGGATTTAGCCAGAGTGTTGTTTTACTTGTAGTCATGAGAATTTAAGAAGTTGTCATGCCTCAACCTGTAACTTTTGTTACCTTAACTTTAGGGTCCCCCTTACTTGATAAAGGGGCATTTACTTTAGTTTCTCAGATCACAAATGGGAATGCTTCTAATATTTTGCCATCAAATATGATGTTTGCTGTTTCTGGTAAACATCGTTTATTAAATTAAGGACATGTCCTTTTCTAGTAGGTGAGAAAAGAAAAATAGCTCTGAGCCATCTGAGCTATGTGAGATGTGCAAAAATTTATCAGGCCCAGAGAGACATGAATATGGCACTTTAGTCACATCCCTCCCCCTCCTTGCACCCATGTCCCAGGGGCCAGTCATTTAAAGGCCTTTTCTTCCTGACTAGCTGCTTCCCCTGTTATCTTCATGTTCCTGTAATCTGTGATACAAAGAACAACGTACAGCTGATCAATAGGTTATGCTATTTTAATGTAAATTCTTGGTAAACAAATTAGGAACCACCCCATTTTTTTCCTTTATAAACCACTAGTAACTACTGCTAATCAGAGGGTATATTCATGTTAACTTGAATCTATGCTCCTGGGTTGCAGTCTTCAAACTTGGCCCAAATAAACTCTGTGTTAAGTTTGCCTCACTTTTTTTGTCTTTAGGTCAATGCGTGACAGAGATTTAAAAATTATTTTATTTTATTTTATTTTATTTTTTTTTTTTTTGAGACGGAGTCTCGCTCTGCCGCCCAGGCTGGAGTGCAGTGGCCGGATCTCAGCTCACTGCAAGCTCCGCCTCCCGGGTTCCCGCCATTCTCCTGCCTCAGCCTCCCGAGTAGCTGGGACTACAGGCGCCGCCACCTCGCCCGGCTAGTTTTTTTGTATTTTTTAATAGAGACGGGGTTTCACCGTGTTAGCCAGGATGGTCTCGATCTCCTGACCTCGTGATCCGCCCGTCTCTGCCTCCCAAAGTGCTGGGATTACAGGCTTGAGCCACCGTGCCCGGCCTATTTTATTTTATTTTTAAAAATAAGGAATGGTTATGAAAATACATTTGTTTCTTCTTTGGGTTTTTTGAGAGGATCGTGAAGTCATAGAATTTTCCTCTTTTTATTCTGTTAGCATAGTGCATTTAATCAACAGATTTCTGGTGCTGATTACCTTCACATTCCTGGAATGAACTCTGCTTGGTCACATAGGTTATTTTAGGTAATTACTGCATTAAATTTACCAACATTTTATTTAGAGTTTTTCTATCTATTTTCACAAGTGAGATTAGCCATTCTTGTCAAGTTTAAGCATCTGGGTTAGACTAGCCTCCTAAAATAAGGTGGGAAACTTTCCACAGCTTCTATTATTTAGAATTATTTATAAAAAGAAAAGACTATTTTTTTTCCTTGAAGATCCAACTAACTTTATAACACTTTTTGGGCTTTGTTTCTGACAACTTTTCTATTTCTTTATTTTTAACCTCTTGTGTCAATTTTAGAAATTTGTATTTTTTCTAGACAAATCAGCCATCTGGATTTAAAAATTTTTAAATCCTTTTAAAATTTATGTTTGTCTATTATTTCTAGTATTGGTTATGTTTAATGACACAAAGTTTTTTTCTATATTATTGTTTTTTTAATTGAAGAAACACCTTGTAATTTTTTTTATCCAATCTGCTATTTTCTCCTGGTTCATTAAATTTTGCTTTTATCTGTTAATTTGTATCTTCTAATTTCTTTGATTTCTTTTTGCTAGGTTCCTGTGTTATATGCATACTTTATTTATTTTCATTATTTCTTTTCTTTTTTTCTTTTAAAGAATTTATTTTAAACCTATTATACCACACAGTATGTTTTAAACACTGCCATATAACCCCCTAATTAGATAAAGACAAAACAGTTTATCTTATTAGAAACAAGATACATCATCACTTATAGAGTTTTCAAACATTATTGCACTTTAACTTTCATAATTTGACAAAGAATTCATGAAACAATCTACAGACTAGTTTTAACAGACAAATAACACTTGTAAGCAGACATGACTGTCCTAAATTGTTTTTTAGGTATCAATTTTACAAGCATTACTTACATTAGTGGCAACAGTGGAGTTGGAGAGTATTGCGCCTTTTCCAAGATGCGCGGTGAGAATCACCAGGAGTGTGGTGGAACTTATGACCCTACCAAGGCCACGGATCTTTTGGCCTGCAGGTGTCAGCCCATGCATCACCCTTTGCTTGTGGACTGGTTTGGTTATCCACTGGGTGTCAGGACTTTTTCTGACAGCTTTATGGAGTGGATGAATGAGGATAACCTCAAACATTTTGTGTGTTGAATCTTCACCAAAGTAAGAACTCAGGACTCTCAGCCGGGCATGGTGGCTCATGCCTGTAATCCCATCATTTTGGGAGGCCAAGGTGAGTGGATCACTTGAGGCCAGGAGTTCAAGACCAGCCTGGCCAACATGGTGAAACCTTGTTTCTACTAAACATATAACAATTAGCTAGGTGTGGTGGCGCACGCCTATAATCCCAGCTACTCGGGAGACTGAGGCATGAGAATTGGTTGAACCCAGGAGGTGGAGGTTGCAGTGAGTGGAGATTGTGCCACTGCACTCCAGCCTGGGTGACAGAGCAAGACTCTGTCTCAAAAAAAAAAATAGAAAAGAAAATATATATAGAAATAAAATGTATAAATATGTCTGTATATATGTATAAATAAAAATATATGTACATGTATATATGTGTATGTGTGTGTGTATATGTGTGTGTATATATATATGAATTTAGTACTCTTATAACCCCACAGTGGAGTCCAGCTTTCTCCTCTTCAATAGACTTCGAGCATACTTTAGCTGGTTAACACCACAATGGACACGCTTGCCATAAGCTGCGCCCTTAGGAACTGGGCATTTTCGGCCACCATGGTGCACAGGAAGCCTATATATAATGTAACCTTGCTTGACCTTGTAGCCCAGTCAGTGCACTGTTTTGGGCTGGGTGGGTTGTGGAGCCCTGTGGTAGAGCAGAGAGCTGTCAATATTGCTAGCAGGGACTCTCAGAAGAAAGTGCATGATATCAGACTGTTGCTTCTTCCATAGCTCCTGAATGTACTTGTATGCAGCTCTCTTGGCTTACCTGGTGGCTCTTGCCAGACAGAAAGGAAAGCACCTTTCTCCCCCATGATTTATTTTCTTATATGAATAGAAGGCTAGAAAATTTTCTGAGTGCCATTATGGTTGTGTCTCATGGGTTTTGATATGTAGACCTCTCATTATTTTCAAAATGGCTATAGCTGTGGCCTTAATTTCCACTTTCCTTCAACTTCTTGCTCACTAATTTGCTCTTCAACTCTTTTCATTCTTCTATTCAACCTACTATTTTTATTTTCACCATCATAACCTTGTTTTCTAAGATCTCTAATATAATTATAGTTTTATTTTTATGTTTAATTTTTGATCTTGGAGAAATTTATTGTGATGAAAGAACAAAACAGAGATTCAAATTCACCCTCCTTTCCCAATGGTAATTATCATACTTTGAAATTCCATCTATAACATATATTAAATTCTCAAATATAACAGTAATAATAGTAATAACTATAATTATTTTATACTTATAAAACCCTCAAGCAAACTTTTGCAGTGAGTTCTAGTATTAGCCTCAGTTTGTAGATGAGGAAATTTGAGGCGTAGAGCAACTCATACAAATTAACATAATTAATGTTATAACCAATCGTTCTTACATTAGTATTAAAAATTAACATTTTCTATAATGCCATGCCTCGATATCCTGATGTTGAAGAGAAAATAAGCACAGACAGGATGGGGGACTTGCCCAAGGTCACAGTGGAAGACTGAAAATACATGTCATAGCTCCTGAAATTTTAATTCATTCATTTCTGCAGTTAGCCACATGGTCTGAGAGAATTAGTCCTTTTAGTAAAGTCCATTGCATTCATGACAGTCATAGCTTTGTTTCTCAAGTTCTGTTACTAATACTGCTATTCTTTTTTCTTTGTTTCTTTTTCTTTTTTCTTTTTTTTTTTTTTTAAGATTTTAAGTCAAAAGAGCATTCAGAGCACCAGAGTCAGCAATTCGTGCTGCAGTACTTTGGCCAATTCCCCCTTTAACAATATGATCTTTGTAGGAGCTCTTATTTTCATATTGAAATGCTCATTGTATTTTTTTGGGGGGCATACTTTCAGTGACTGCATTAAGACACAAGGTCTTGTTGGTAGCTCACCTAGAGGTAAAATACAGCTACTTACCCCAATTACAGCCCACCATTCATTATTAGAGGATTAGGTATGAAGTTTAGAAAAACACTGTTCACTTCAGTTCTTTCTGTTCTTAGAGAAAAATGCTTTCCTTGTTTGCCTCCATGCATTTGAATTTTAAAGGTAGGAATGTTGTATAGTAAGCCTCTTGGTGATGAAGCAGTTATAAGCCATGAACGGACTGCCTTCCCAAGGAAGTCTAGGAAAATGACAAAGTTATAATTCAAAATAATTTCATTAAGACACATTTTAGGAGACTTATTCTAACTCTGCTGTTAGCACTTCTTGTTATTTGTGTTTGCAGTCCTTGTAAAAACAAACTAATAAGGATTCAAGTTCAGGAGAACTTGAATTTCATCTATATATGATTTTCACAGGCAGAAACATTAACCCCTATTAAGGCTAGCAGTATTACCTAAACCGGAAAAGTGGGAGTTATACTTAATCGCTCTCTTTCCCACATTTAATTGTACCAATTCCTTTGGATTTGACAAATAACACCTTAATTTCACTCTTCTCTACCTATAGCTTTAAAGTATTTTCAGCATTTCTCTCTAGATATATTACAATGAACTGCTATTAGATCTCTTTATTTCTACAATCCAAATTCCACACACTACCCAGTGAGCTTTTTCAAATGCAAAATTGATGATTTACTTCATTTTTAAATGTCTGTTCACATCCATTGCCTGTATGTTGAAAGCCAGGTTTCTCAGTATGGCATGATAAGGCCCTTTAAGATCTGAGGCTTGATACCCTCCAACCTCCTCCCCTCCTGTTCTCTTCTGATGTTTTTAGAACCCTGTTTGTAGTTTTCCGAATGCAGTATGCTTGGGCCTTTTCATGCCAATTGCCTAGAGTGCTTCGCCCTATGCAACCTGTCTGACATCATCCTTTAAAATTTATTTCAAACATTACATCTTTGGGGATCCTTTAATGTACCTTCCCTCTTTTTGATTTATCTTACCACTCATATTCTCTCATAGCAGGGACTAAATGATGTTTCTCTGTGCTCCCAAAGGACTGTGTTTGGCCAACTTGTCACTGTGTTGTTTCCCTGTATTGTGAATTTTGGCTTACCTATTTTCCTCTTTTGCTAGACCCTTCCTCTTCCTCTTCCTCTTCCTCCCCTCATCTCCTCTTCTTTCTTTTGAGACAGGGTCTCACTCTGTTGCCCAGATTGAAGTGCAGTGGCACAATTATGGCTCACTGCAGCCTTGACTTCCTGGGCTCAGGTGAATCTCCCACCTCAGCCTCCTGAATAGCTAGGACTACAGGCATGCATGCACCATGGTGCCCAGCTAATATTTTGTATTTTTTATAGAGATGGAGTTTTGCCATGTTGCCCAGGCTGGTCTGGAATTCCTGAGCTCAAGTAATCTGCCTTGCCCTCCCAAAGTGCTGGGATTACGTACATGAGCCACCGCACCTAGCCAACTTTTAAATTTCTTAAGGCCAAGGATTCTTATTCATCTCCTTTCAAAGAGTACTTAGTACAGCATCAGTAAATGTTTCTTTTTTTAAAAAAAGACTTTTTTTTTGAAACAGAGTCTTAATCTGTTGCCCAGGCTGGAGTGAGGTGGTGCCGTGGCGCGATCTCGGCTCACTGCAGCCTCCACCTCCTGGGTTCAAGCGATTCTTGTGCCTCAGCCTCCTGAGTAGCTGGGATTACAGGTGCCCGCCACCAGGCCTGGCTAAATTTTGTTTTTTAAAAAAAAGTTTTTTATTTTGAAATACTTTTAGACTTATAGAAAAGTCAAATAATAGTTGAAAAATTACTGTATATTCCTCTCCCAAATTCCCCAAACTTAACATTTTACCACATTTGCTTTATCATTCTCTATCTCTGTTTTAATTTTTAATTTTTATGGGTACATAATATAGATGTATATATTTATGGGGTACATGAGATATTTTGATACAGGCATACAATGTATAATAATCCCATCAGGGTAAATAGGGTATTCATCACCTCAAACATTTATAATTTCTTTGTGTTATAAACATTCCAGTTATCTTATAGTTATTATAAAATGTAAAATAAATTTTTGTTGACTGTAATAACTGTTATGCTATCAAATACTAGATCTTATTCATTCTATCTAATTATATTTTTGTATCTATTAACCATCCCCACTCCCTCACCTCTGCTACCCTTCGCAACCTCTGGTAGCCATCATTCTACTCTCTTTCTCCATGAGTTCAATTGTTTTAATTTTTAGCTCCTGCAGATAAGTGATAATGTATGAAGTTTGTATTTCTGTGCATGACTTGTTTCAAAATACCAACTTCTCCTTTTGTTCATCTTTTGTATTTTTTGCTTTAATTTCATTTATTTCTGCTCTCATCTTTGTTATTTCTTCTACTAATTTCAGGTTTGTCTTTCTCTTGTTTTTCTATGTTAAGATACGTCATTAGGTCATTTATTTGGTGTTTTTCTACTTTTTTGATGTGGGCATTTATTTCTATAAACTTTCCTCTTAGCATTCCATCACTGTAACCCAAAGGTTTTGCTGTGTTGTGTTTTCATTTTTATTTGCTTCAAGAAATTTTAAAGTTTCCTTCTTAACTTCTTCATTGACCTACTGGTCATTCAGGAACATATTGTTTAATTGTGTTTGTATATTTCTAAAGTTCCTCCTATTGATTTCTAGTTTTATTCCATTGTTGTCAGAAAAGATACATGATATGATTTCATTTTTTTGAATTTTTAGAGGCTAGTTTTGGCTGGGCGTGGTGGCTCATGCTGGTAATCCCAGCACTTTGGGAGGCCAAGGCGGGCGGATCACTTGAGGTCGGGAGTTTGAGACCAGCCTGACCAACATGGAGAAACCCTGACTTTACTAAAAATACAAAATTAGCTGGGTGTGGTGGTGCATGCCTGTAATCCAAGCTACTTGGGAGGCTGAGGCAGGAGAATGGCTTGAACCGGGGAGGCAGAGGTTGCGGTGAGCCAAGATCACGCCATTGCACTCCAGCCTGGGTAACAAGAGCGAAACTGTGTCTCAAAAAAAAAAAAAAAAAAAAGACTAGTTTTGTGGCCTAAGATATGGTCTGTTTTTGAGACTCAACCATGTGCCCAGGAAAGGAATGTGTATTCTGTCGCCGCTGGATGAAATGTTCTGTAAATAACTATTAGGTCCATTTGGTATAGTGCAGATTAAATCTCATGTTTCTTTGTTGATTTTCTCTCTGGATGATCTGTCCAATGCTGAAAGTGGAGTGTTGAAGTCTCCAGCTATTATTGTTTTGGGGCCTCTCTTTTTAGCTCTGATAATATTTGTTTTATATATTTGGATGCTCCAGTATAAGGTGCATATATATTTACAACTGTTACTTCTCTTGCTGAATTGACCCCTTTATCATTATATAATGACCTTCTTTTTCTCTTCTTATGGTTTTTATTTTGAAATCTATTTTGTATAATATAAGTATAGCTACTTCTGCTCTTTTTTGGTTTCCATTGGCACGGAATATCTTTTTTCATCCCTTTTCTTTTTCAGTCTATGTGTGTCTTTAGAGGTGAAGTATATTTCCTGTAGGCAATAGATCATTGGATTTTGTTTTGTTTTTAATCCATTCATCCATTCTATGTCCTTTGACTGGAGAGCTGAGTCCATTTATGTTCAATGTTATTGTTGGTAAGTAAGGACTTTTCTGCCATTTTATTGTTGTGTTCTTGTTGTTTTGTAGTCTTCTCTTCCTTCCTTCCTGTCTTGCTTTTTGTGAAGGTGATTTTCTCTGGTTTTTAATTTCTAGATTTTTATTTTTTGTGTATCTGTTTTGTGTTCTTTATTTGAGGTTACCATGAGGCTTGCAAATAACATCTTATCACCCTTTTTTAAAACTGATATTAACACCAATTACAAAAAGAAACAAGGAAGAAAAGAGAAAACTAAAAAAAACCTTCAAATTCATCTACCTTCTTTTTTAACTTTTTGTTGTTTTTATTCATATCTTATTGTCTGTGTCTTGAGAAGTTATTGTAGTTATTTTTTTTGATGGGTTCATGTTTTAGTCTTTCTACTCAAGATATGAGTAGTATACACACCACAGTTATAGTGTTATAATCTTCTGTGTTTGTGTCTTTCTTATTACCAGTGAATTTTCTATCATCAGATGATTTCTTTTTTGAAAAATATTAACTTTTACTGTTGATATGTGGGTACACGTGCACATTTGTTATATGGGAATATTGTGTGATGCTGGGGTTTGGGGCCTGTGTCCTGTCATTCAGGTAATAAGCATAGTACCTGATAGTGTTTCAACCCGTACCCCATTCCTCCTCTCCTCCCTCTAGTAGTCTAGAGTGTCTTTTGTTTCCATGTTTATATCCATGTGTGCTCAGTGTTTAGCTCTTACTTAAAAGTAAGAACACAATATTTTGTTTTCTGTTCGTGTGTTTATTTGCTTAGGATAATGGCTTCCCACTGCATCCATTTTACTGCAGAGAATTCGGTATTACTCTTTTTTATGGCTATGTAGTATTACAGGGTGTTTATGTGCTACATTTTTTTTATCCAGTCTACCATTGATAGGCACCTGGGTTTGATTCCATGTCTTTCTTACTGTGAATAGCACAGCAGTGAACACATGAGTACATTTGTCTTTTTGGTAGAATGATTTATTTTCCTTTGGATGTATACCCAGTAATGGGATTGCTGGGTCAAATGGTAGGTCTGTTTTAAGTTCTTTGAAGAAACTCCAGACACTTTCTAATTTATATTTCCATCAACAGATTATAAATGTCCCCTTTTCGTTGCAGCCTCATCAGCATCTCTTAGTTTTTGACACATTTTGGTAATAGCCATTCTGACTAGTGTGAGATGGGTATCTCATTGTGGTTTTGATTTTGATTTGGATTTCTTCAGATGATTTCTTTTTGCTTATTAACATCCTTTTCTCTCAGTTTGAAGTTTCTTTAGCATTTCTTGTAGGATATGTCTGCTGTCAGTGACAGCAGTTTTTGTCTGTCTCAGAAAGTCTTTGTTTCTTTTTCATGTTTGAAGTATATTTTTGCTAGATATACTATTCTAGGATACACATTTTTTTTTTCTTTCAGCAGTTTTAAGTATGTCTTGCCATTCTCTCCTAGCCTGTAAGGTCTCCACTGAGAAGTGTGCTGACAGATGTAATGGAGCTCCTTTACATATTACTGGTTTCTCTTCTCTTCCTGCTTTTAGGATCTTTCTTTATCCTTGACCTTTGGGAGTTTGATTATTAAATGTCTGGAGGTAGTCTTATTTGGGTTAAATCTGCTTGGTGTTCCATAACCTTCTTATACTTGAATATTGATATATTTCTCTAGGTTTAGAAAGTTCTCTTTTATTATTCCTTTGAATAAACGTCCTACCCCAGTCTCTCTCACTGTCTATGTTTTTCAGGCCGATAAATCTTAGACTTGCCCTTTAGAGGCTATTTTCTGTAACTTGTCGGCATGCTATATTCTTTTTTATTCTTTTTTCTTTTATGTCCTCTCACTGTGTATTTTCAAATACCCTGCCTTCAAGCTCACCAATTCTTTCTTCTACTTGATCAATTCTGCTATTGAGTGACTCTGATGCATTCTTCAGTATTTCAATTGAGAGTTTCACTCTAGAATTTGTTTGATTCTTTTAAATTATTTTGATCTCTTTGTTAAAAGTATCTGATAGGATTCTGAATTTTTTCTCTGTATTATCCTGAATTTTTTTTTGAGACGGTGTCTCACTCTGTCGCCAGGCTGGAGTGCAGTGGTACAATCTCAGCTCACTGCAACCTCTGCTTCCCGGGTTCAAGCGATTGTCTTGCCTCAGCCTCCCGAGTAGCTGGGACTACAGGTGTGCACTACCACACCCAGCTAATTTTTGTGTTTTTAGTAGAGACAGGGTTTCACCATGTTGGCCAGAATGGTCTTGATCTCTTGACCTCATGATCTGCCCACCTTGGCCTCCCAAAGTGCTGGGATTACCGGCGTGAGCCACTGCACCTGGTCTGTTACCCTGAATTTTGTTGAGCTTCCTCAAAATAGCTATTTTGAATTCTCTATGTGAAAGGTCACTTGTCTCTGTCACTCTGGGAATAGCCACTGGTGCCTCATTTAGTTCATTTGGTGATGTCATATTTTCCTTGATGGTCTTGATGCTTGTGGATGTTCACTGATGTCTGGACATTGAAGACTCAAGTATTTATGGTAGTCTTTGCAGTCTGGATTTATTTGTATCCTTTTTGGGCAGGCTTTCTAGGTATTTGAAGGGAATTGAGTGTTATGATCTAAGTCTTTGGTCACTGCAGCTATATCTTTATTAGGGGGTACCCCACACCCAGTAACACTGTGTCTCTTGCCTTCTTGTAGAGGTACTGCCTTGGTGGTGTTGGGTAAGATCTGGGAGAATTCCCTGGATTACCAGGCAGAGTCTGTTATTCTTTACCATAATTTTCCCCCAAACAGAATTTCTTTCTCCATGCTGAGTTTCTTGGAGTTGGGGGATGGGAAACACAAGTACCCTTGTGGCCACTGTCATTGGATCTACACTGGGTCAGACTCAAAGTTCACACAGCACTGGGTCTTGCCTGAGGCCTGCAGAAACCATGTCATGGTTACCACTGATGCTCCCTCAAGACCCAAGCAGGTGGCAAACCCAGCCAGACTTGTGGCCTTCTCTTTAGGGTGATGAGCTCCCCCTCAGCCCAGGATTGGTCCAGAAATGCTGTCTAGGAGTCAGGGCATAGAGTAAGGAACCTTAGGAATCTACTTGGTGCTCTATTCCACTGTGGCTGAGCTGGCACCCAAGCTGCAAGACAAAGTCCTTCCTACTCTTCCCTCCTCTTTCCTCAAGCAGAAGTATTTCCCTGTGGCCACCTCCCCCTTGTCTGTAGTGAGTAATGCCTGGTTATTGCTGATGTTTACTGCCTGGCTACCACTGTTTACCCAAGAACTCTTCTGTCAGCTTGTAGTGCATGCTGCTGGGCCTGGGATGCTCCCTTCAGGGTAGTGAGCTCCTCTCCGGTCCAGCACAGGTCCAAAAATGCCATCCAGGGCCAAGTCCTAGAATTGTGGACCCCAGGAGTCCTTGGGTGGTCTGTATCACAGTAACCAGGCTGGTACCCATGCTTCAGGAGAAAGTTCCCTTTAATCTTCCTTCTTTCCTCAAGCAGAACAAGTCTCTTCCCATGGCCATCACACTGGGAATGCACAGGGTCATCCAAGTCCTATGACAAATACTACCTGGCAACCACTGATGTTCATTCAAGGTCTGACAGCTCTGTAGTCAGCAGGCAATGAATTCTCCCAGGACTAGTTCCTTCTCTTCAAGGCAGTAGATTCCCCTCTGGCCCAGGATGTGTAGAAATGTTGTCAGGGTTTTCAGTGCCTTACAAAGACTTAGAGTGACTTTCAGATTTGTTTAGGAACCTGTTGTGCTTTAGCCCATGGTGGTTGGGCTAGCCAGAACTTACTTTCAGGCTGCTGGGATGGTCAATTTCCCTCTAGCTAAGGCTGGTCTAAATGCTCCTTCCAGGGGCACTGGCTGATTTCTGCACTGTGTTACTTTCTACTGATACAGGACAGCACTGAATTCCAAAGCAAAGCCCCATAATCACTGTACTCCTCCATGTGCACAGATTCTCTCTCCATGCTACATGGCCACCACCATTGCTGGAGGATAAGAGAGGGGTGGTGTCAATGATTCAAGACTATCTTTCTGACCGTCTTCAGTGTCAAATTCCTTGACATGATTTTAAAACCAGATATTGTGATTATTCACCTGATTTTGGGTTCTTATGAAGGTGCTTTCTTCTGTGGATAGTTAGTTGTTCAACTTGTTATTTCTGCAGGAAGATGATCCCTAGAGGGTTCTACTTGGCTATCTTGCTCCTATCCCCTTATAATATTTTTCCTGAACAGTTTGAGATTAAGTTGAGGACCTGATGCCTGTTAGAAGACAAAATCTCAACTAATTTAAATACTCTAATTAGCTTTTATTATTATTTTCAATTCATGAATTGGGCAGCATCTAAAAATAGAGAGGTGCTATGCTAGGCATGGCAGAACAGTTGGTTTTTACAAAATAGCTTGAAGAAGAACAAGTGAAAAAGCATAATAAAAAGCAGATTGGTTAACATCAGGTTACTTCAGGTTCGTTTTCTTGTAAGGGTTAAAACAGAGGGGACTTCCTTACCATGCTGGCTAAAACTGGCCTGTTTAGGAATTTGGCTACCATGTCTCTCCTGCTTTTTTATAGATCAGATAAACAACTTAGTTTTGGTTTGGTGATGGGGAACTTTAGCATGAATGACTCCATTTTGACCTAGTGGAACTCAGCCCAAAATAACGGTCTTCCATAAATTTTATTTAACATGCTCTTTTAACCTTAAATACTTGAATGCATATTTCCTAAAAACAAGGATATTCTTTTATATAATCAGAGCATAATGATTAAAATTAGGAAATTAACATTGATAGAACAGTATTATCTAATTGACAGATGTGATGTGTTACCAGTTATCCTACTCATGTCCTTTATAGCAAAATACAGCATACATGGGTGGATACATTCTAAGACCCCTCAGTGAATGCTTGAAACCACAGATAGTACTGAATCCTATATATACTATTTGCTTTTTTTCTATATATAAATATCTATGATAAAGTTTAATTTATAAATTAGGCATAGCAAGAGATTAACAATAATAACTAAAAATAAAATAGAACAATTTTAACAGTATACCAACAACACTACTCACAGGCTTTGGAGTCATTATTAAGTAAAATTATGGTTACTTGAACACAAGCACTGCAATATAGAGACAATACAGATGTCAAGCTGATAATGAGATGACTACCAAGTGACTAGTGGGTGCGTAGCATATATAGTGTGGATATGCTGGACAAAGGGAAGACTCATGTCCTGGGCAGGACAGAATGGGACAGTGTGAGATTTTATCATGCTACTCAGAATGGTATGCAATTTAAAACTTAGGAATTGTTTATTTCTGTATTTTTCCATTTAATATTTTCAAACCATGGTTGACAGCAGATAACTGAAGTCATAGAAAATAAAACCACAAATAAGGGTGGACTGCTATATTTTTTCCTGTTCTAAGACCCAATCTAGGATGTATACTATACTTACTTGTTGCCTCTTTAATTTTTTTGTTTGTTTGTTTGTTTGTATTTTGAGATGGAGTCTTGCTCTGTCGCCCAGGCTGGAGTGCAGTGGCGCAATCTTGGCTCACTGCAAGCTCCATCTCCTGGGTTCACGCCATTCTCCTGCCTCAGCCTCCCAAGGAGCTGGGACTACAGGCGCCCACCACCATGTCCGGCTAATTTTTTTTTGTAGTTTTCATGGAGATGGCGTTTCACTGTGTTAGCCAGGATGGTCTTGATCTCCTGACCCTGTGATCCACCCGCCTCGGCCTCCCAAAGTGCTGGGATTACAGGCATGAGCCGCCGCGCCCGGCCTAATCTTTTTTATTGTGGAACACTTCCTCAGCCTTTCTATGTGTTTTATGAGCAGCTGTTTTACAGAATATTCCTCAGTTTGAGTTTTAGGGAAGATTGTGAAAAACTTCGAAATGGACCAAAAGATTATCAGGTATCTTCAAAGGAAAACTAGAAGTTGTCTAGTATACCTTTCAAGTTATCTGATTTCTATGTGAGTTCTGAGGCTTTCATTGTATTCATGGATTCATGGTATTTTACAACTCTGTAGGTCATATAAAACTGTTAGCAATGCAAATTATGTATTATTTTCCATAGGAATTGCAAATCCTGTCTGGTGGAATGCAATTGATTGCCCCCTGGCTATTAATGTTTTCCAGTTTTTTTGTATACATTTCTCTTTTTTTTTCCCCCTAATATCACATTTGTTATGTTATAAAAGAGGGAAATGTGATTATCACTGATATTTTAAATGCATGTTTTTTTAAAATTATACTTTAAGTTCTAGGGTACATGTGCGCAATGTGCAGGTTTGTTTCATATATATACATGTGCCATGTTGGTGTGCTGCACCCATTAACTGGTCATTTACATTAGGTATATCTCCTAGTGCTATCCCTCTCCCTTCCCTTCACCCCACAACAGGCCCTGGTATGTGATGTTCCTCTTCCTGTGTCCATGTGTTCTCATTGTTCAATTCCCACCTATGAGTGATAACATGTGGTGTTTGGTTTTTTTGTCCTTGCGATAGTTTGCTGAAAATGATGGTTTCTAGCTGCATCCATGTCCCTACAAAGGACATGAACTCATCCTTTTTTATGGCTGCATAGTATTCCATGGTGTATATGTGCCACATTTTCTTAATCCAGTCTATCATTGATCGACATTTGAGTTGGTTCCAAGTCTTTGCTATTGTGAATAGTGCTGCAGTAAACATACATGTGCATATGTCTTTATAGCAGCATGACTTATAATCCTTTGGGATATACCCAGTAATGCGATGGCTGGGTCAAATGGTATTTTTAATTCTAGATCCTTAAGGAATCGCCACACTGTCTTCCACAGTGGTTGAACTAGTTTACAGTCCCACCAGCAGTGTAAAAGTGTTCCTATTTCTCCACATCCTCTCCAGCACCTGTTGTTTCCTGACTTTTTAATGATTGCCATTCTAACTGGTGTGAGATGGTATTTCATTGTGGTTTTGATTTGCATTTCTCTGACGGCCAGTGATGATGAGCATTTTTTCATGTGTCTGTTGGCTGCATAAATGTCTTCTTTTGAGAAGTTCTGTTCATATCCTTCGCCCACTTTTTGATGGGGTTGTTTTTTTCTTGCAAATTTGTTTGAGTTCTTGGTGGGTTCTGGATATTAGCCCTTTGTCAGATGAGTAGATTGCAAAAATTTTCTCCCATTCTGTAGGTTGCCTGTTCACTCTGATGGTAGTTTCCTTTGCTGTGCAGGAGCTCTTTAGTTTAATTAGATCCCATTTGTCAATTTTGGCTTTTGTTGCCATTGCTTTTGGTGTTTTAGACATGAAGTTCTTGCCCATGCCTATGTCCTGAATGGTATTGCCTAGGTTTTCTTCTAGGGTTTTGATGGTTTTAGGTCTAACATTTAAGTCTTTAATCCATCTTGAATTAATCTTTGTATAACGTGTAAGGAAGGGATCCAGTTTCAGCTTTCTACATATGGCTAGCCAGTTTTCTCAGTACCATTTATTAAATGGGGAATCCTTTCCCCATTTCTTGTTTTTGTCATGTTTGTCAAAGATCAGATGGTTGTAGATGTGTGGTATTATTTCTGAGGGCTCTGTTCTGTTCCATTGGTCTATATCTCTGTTTTGGTACCAGTACCATGCTATTTTGGTTACTGTAGCCTTGTAGTATAATTTGAAGTCAGGTAGTGTGATGCCTCCAGCTTTATTCTACTTGCTTAGGATTGCCTTGGCAATGCGGGCTCTTTTTTGGTTCCATATGAACTTTAAGGTAGTTTTTTCCAATTCTGTGAAGAAAGTCATTGGTAGCTTGATGGGATGGCATTGAATCTATAAATTACCTTGGGCAATATGGCCATTTTCATGATATTGATTCTTCCTATCCATGAGCATGGAATGTTCTTCCATTCGTTTGTGTCCTCTTTTATTTCTTTGAGCAGTGGTTTGTAGTTCTCCTTGAAGAGGTCCTTCACATCCCTTGTAAGTTGGATTCCTAGGTATTTTATTCTCTTTGAAGCAATTGTGAATGGGAGTTCACTCATGATTTGGCTGTCTGTTATTGGTGTATAAGAATGCTTGTGATTTTTGCACATTGATTTTGTATTCTGAGACGTTGCTAAAGTTGCTTATCAGCTTAAGGAGATTTTGGGCTGAGATGATGGAGTTTTCTAAATATACAATCATGTCATCTGCAAACAGGGACAATTTGACTTCCTCTTTTCCTAATTGAATACCCTTTATTTCTTTCTTCTGCCTGATTGCCCTGGCCAGAATTTCCAACACTATGTTGAATAGGAGTGGTGAGAGAGGGCACCCCTGTCTTGTGCCAGTTTTCAAAGGGAATGCCTCCAGTTTTTGCCCATTCAGAATGATATTGGCTGTGGGTTTCTCATAAATAGCTGTTATTTTTTGAGATACGTCCCAGCAATACCTAATTTATTGAGAGTTTTTAGCATGAAGGGCTGTTGAATTTTGTCAAAGGCCTTTTCTGCATCTATGGAGATAATCATGTGGTTTTTGTCTCTGGTTCTGTTTATATGCTGGATTACGTTTATTGATTTGCGTATGCTGAACCAGCCTTGCATCCCAGCGATGAAGCCCACTTGATCATGGTGGATAAGCTTTTTGATGTGCTACTGGATTCCGTTTGCCAGTATTTCATTGAGGATTTTTGCATCAATGTTCGTCAAGGATATTGGTCTAAAATTCTCTTTTTTGTGTGTGTCTCTGCCAGGCTTTGGTATCAGGATGATGCTGGCCTCATAAAATGAGTTAGGGAGGATTCCCTCTTTTTCCATTGAATGGAATAGTTTCAGAAGTAATGGTACTATCTCCTCTTTGTACCTCTGGTAGAATTCGACTGTGAGTCCGTCTGGTCCTGGATTTTTTTTGGTTGGTAGGCTTTTAATTATTGCCTCAATTTCAGATCCTGTTATTGGTCTATTCAGGGATTCAACTTCTTCCTGGTTTAGTCTTGAGAGGGTGTATGTGTCTAGGAATTTATCCATTTCTTCTAGATTTTCTAGTTTATTGGCATATAGGTGTTTATAGTATTTTCTGATGGTAGTTTGCATTTCTGCGGGATCGGTGGTGGTATCCCCTTTATCATGTTTTATTGCATCCATTTGATTCTTCTCCCTTTTCTTCTTTATTAGTCTTGCTAGCAGTCTATCAATTTTGTTGATCTTTTTGAAAAACCAGCTCCTAGATTCATTGGTTTTTTTGAAGGGTTTTTTGTGTCTCTATCTCCTTCAGTTCTGCTCTGATCTTAGTTATTTCTTGCCTTCTGCTAGCTTTTGAATTGGTTTGCTCTTGCTTCTCTAGTTCTTTTAATTGTGATGTTAGGGTGTCAATTTTAGATCTTTCCTGCTTTCTCTTGGGGGCATTTAGTGCTATAAATTTCCCTCTACACACTGCTTTAAATGTGTCCCAGAGATTCTGGTATGTTGTATCTTTGTTCTCATTGGTTTCAAAGAGCATCTTTATTTCTGCCTTCATTTTGTTATGTACCCAGTAGTCATTCAGGAGCAGGTTGTTCAGTTTCCATGTAGTTGTGTGGTTTTGAGTGTCAGAATCCTGAGTTCTAGTTTGATTGCACTGTGATCTGAGAGACAGTTTGTTATAATTTCTGTTTTTTTTTTTTTTTTTTTTTGAGACAGAGTCTGACTCTGTTGCCCAGGCTGGAGTGCAGTGGCTGGATCTCAGCTCACTGCAAGCTCTGCCTCCCGGGTTCACACCTCAGCCTCCCGTGTAGCTGGGACTACAGGCGCCCGCCACCTTGCTCCACTAGTTTTTTGTATTTTTTAGTAGAGACGGGATTTCACCGTGTTAGCCAGGATGGTCTCGATCTCCTGACCTCATGATCTGCCCGTCTCGGCCTCCCAAAGTGCTGGGATTACAGGCTTGAGCCACCGCGCCCTTCCAATTTCTGTTCTTTTAGATTTGCAGAGGAGTGCTTTACTTCCAACTGTGTGGTCAATTTTGGAATAAGTGCGATATGGTGCTGAGAGGAATGTATATTGTGTTGATTTGGGGTGGAGAGTTCTGTAGATGTCTATTAGGTTGGCTTGGTGCAGAGTTGAGTTCAATTCCTAAATATCCTTGTTAACTTTCTGTCTCATTGATCTGTCTAATGTTGACAGTGGGGTGTTAAAGTCTCCCATTATTATTGTGTGGAAGTCTAAGTCTCTTTGTAGATCTCTAAGGACTTGCTTTATGAATCTGGGTGCCTCTGTATTGGGTGCAAATGTATTTAGGATAGTTAGCTCTTCTTGTTGAATTGATCCATCCCTTTACCATTATGTAATGGCCTTCTTTGTGTCTTTTGATCTTTGTTGGTTTAAAGTCTGTTTTATCAGAGACTAGGATTGCAACCCCTGCCATTTTTTGTTTTCCATTTGCTTGGTAGATCTTCCTCCATCCCTTTATTTTGAGCCTATGTGTGTCTCTGCATGTGAGATGGGTCTCCTGAGTACAGCAAACTGATGGGTCTTAACTCTTTATCCAGTTTGCCAGTCTGTGTCTTTTAATTGGGGCAGTTAGCCCAGTTACAATTAAGGTTAATATTGTTATGTGTGAATTCGATCCTGTCATTATGATGTTAGCTGGTTATTTTGCTCGTTAGTTGATGCAGTTTCTTCCTAGCATTGATGGTCTTTACAATTTGGCATGTTTTTGCAGTGGCTGGTACCAGTTGTTCCTTTCCATGTTTTGTGCTTCCTCCCAGAGCTCTTGTAGGGCAGGCCTGGTGGTGACAAAATCTCTCAGCATTTGCTTGTCTGTAAAGGATTTTATTTCTCCTTCACGTATGAAACTTAGGTTGGCTGGATATGAAATTCTGGGCTGAAAATTCTTTTCTTTAAGAATGTTGAATATTGGCCCCCCCTCTTCTGGCTTGTAGAGTTTCTGTCGAGAGATCTGCTGTTAGTTTGATGGGCTTCCCTTTGTGGGTAACCCAACCTTTCTCTCTGGCTGCCCTTAACGTATTTTCTTCATTTCAACTTTGGTGAATATGACAATTATGTGTCTTGGAGTTGCTCTTCTTGAGGAGTATCGTTGTGGTGTTCTCTGTATTTCCTGAATTTGAATGTTGGCCTGCCTTGCTAGGTTAGGGAAGTTCTCCTGGATAATATCCTGCAGAGTGTTTTCCAACTTGGTTTCATTCTCCCCATCACTTTCAGGTACACCAATCAGACGTAGATTTGGTCTTTTCACATAGTCCCATATTTCTTGGAGACTTTCTTTGTTTCTTTTTACTCCTTTTTCTCTAAACTTCTCTTCTTGCTTCATTTCATCTTCAGTTCTGATACCCTTTCTTTCAGCTGATCGAATTGGCCACTGAAGCTTGTGCATTCTTCGCATAGTTCTCAGGCCATGGTTTTCAGCTCCATGAAGAGCTGGAGTCTCTCTGAATCTACTGTGATTTTGGGGCTGTCCAATTCATGAATTGTTCATTGCTCAGTTAAACCCCTTTAAATTTAACTAGAATGAAGTTTTTATTTTAACAGTTTAAAGACCTTGTTATGTGTGAATTTGATCCACACATAGAATTTTGTTAACTTTTTTCCTAAAAACCCAGGCTTTGAATTTATTAACTTAGGTCTGCTGTTTTCTACTCCCCATATCATTACTTTCTGTTCTTATCTTTTTTGTGTCATTCTTTTTGTTTATTTTCTAGCCTATGGAGATGAGAATTTATTATCATTTTTTCATTTTTACTGCTAAAGTGTTTAGAACTATGGAGTTTTCTGACTGCTTTAAATGTATCCCATATATTTTTAATGAGTAGAGCTTTTAATGTTATTATTATTTTTAGATTCTTTCACTTTATTTCCCCTTTCACCCAAGAGTTGTTTAAAAGACACTTAAGAAATTCGCAGGTAGGAGGACGTTTTGTCATTTTTCTTGTTAATAATTTCTAGTTCTGTTGCATTGAGTGTTGTTTGTATTATTTGTACTTTATGGAATTTACTAATGTTTCATTGTAACCAAATATATGATCAGTATTTGTGAATGTTCCATGTACTCTTGAGAAGTTGTATTGCCTATTATGAGGGTACAATGTTTGATATATGTATATATCCATAAAATTTACTTTATCAAGTTTATTGAGCCTTTTCTATGTGATTTGGCCTCCTTGATGTACTAAGGTGTCTTATAATCTCTTATTGCTAATGTATTTCTACCTGTATTTCCTTAAATTACCTTGTAGTTTCGCCTTATACAAGTGATTACTGTTTCATTTGGGATATTTCTTAACTGCCATATCTTCATTTTGATTTGTGGCTCTCAACATTAAGAAATATCCTTCTCGTAGGCTGAGACAGGAGGATCACTGGAAGCCAGAAGTTTGAGACCATCCTAGGCAACATAGTAGTTCTGTAGTTCTGCTGAGGCTGAGACTGCAGGATTGTCTGAGCCCAGGAGTTCTAGGCTGCAGTGAGCCATGATCATGCCACTGCCCATTGCACTTTAGCCTGGGCAACAGAGTGAGACCCTATCTCACTCTCTCTAAAGAAAGGTATCCTTCTATGTACATTTAGTGCGTAAGCTTAAATTCTACAATTTTGATCAGGATTACTACTTGTTTTCTTATTGTTTTCATTTGCCTATAATATCTATGGTCATTTCTTGATATTTAGTCTTTCAGAATCACCTTGTTTTAGTTATGTGTCTAGTATACAGCATAATACATTCAGTCCTGTTTTAGGAGCAAAATTGCAAATCTTTTTGTTTTAATAGTTGAGGCTCATTCACATTTATTAATGTGATTAATATGTTTGATTTCAGTTGTTGTACTATTTTATACAGGTTGAATATCCCTTGTCCAAAATGCTTGAGACTAGAAGTTTTTCAGATTTCAGATTTATTGGATTTTGGAATATTTACATATACATAATGAGATATCTTGGAGATAGCACCCAAATGTAAATATGAAATTTATTTGTTTCATATACGTCTTATTCATATAGCATGAAAGTAGTTTTATACAATATTTAAAATAATTTTATTCATGAAACAGTTTGTGTTAAATACTTAGGTGTGGAATTTTCCACTTATGATGTCATGGCTGTGCTTAAAAAGCTTCAAAGTTTGGAATGATTTGGATTTTGAAATTTTGAATTAGGGATGCTCAACCTGTAATTGTATGCTATGGTACATTTTATGTTTTTCCTATCTACCAGATATTTTTCTCTTCTCCTTTATTTTTGAAATTTGTATGGTATTTAGGAAGATTTATATTTTTGTTTTATTGGTTACCTTTGTGCTTATATTTTTAAAACACCCTTAGAAAACAGGGGACTATTTTCTTATTTAACTTCTACTATCTTCTTCGTCAGTTTTTAATTTTTTTCCAGTGGTGGTTGTTGAAAAGCACCAATTTTATGTCATTCTATCTCAAATCCAGACAAATAACCTCAGTTGCTTCAACAAACTTCTCTATAAAATAGAAGAAGCTGGGCAGAGAGCACCAAGATTTTTCAATAGCATCATTAAAATTACCCAGTGCACTAACATTGCTTCCTATCCTGACACAAACATACCTACCATCTCTCATTGCTTATGATGTATTCTTATTCACCTGCTACAGAGTGGAAATGATATTGAACCCAGGAACTAAGATATAATCATAACTACCATTTATTAAACACATACTTCATGCCAGTGCTGGACTGGACACTGTTCCAAATGACCTTATTAATCTTCCCAACAAATCTATGGGATACATATTTCTATCCAGTTTAAAGGTGAATTAGATTAATGAATTTCATCATGTGTAGAGGAGAGTTTTAAGCCCAGGTCTACCTGACTGTACAGGACCTGTTCTTTCTATGCTTTTGTTTCTTTAATAATATCCTTGTATATGTCTGTACTATAATTTTAAAAAAATCATTGCTTTGTCAGTTTTTTTTTTTTTTTTTGTATCTTTTAACTTTTACCTCTTGCCTATTTAGTAATCAATGAGCTTATTCTACTTTCCTCTTTTTCTCTCCCACACCTCCTGTTTTTTAATAGGTGGACTTTTTCTTTCTGGTAGTGGTTTTAGATTAATTTTAGTTTTGGTGGCTCCCTTCTTTTCTCTTTATTTTACTCAATTTTCCCTCCCTCCCCCTCTCTCCCTCCCTCCCTCCCTTCCTTCCTCCCTCCCTCCCTTCTTCCCTCCCTCCCTCCCTCCCTCTCTTTCATTCTTTCCTTTTTTTTTTTAAAGACAAGGTCTCATGTTGCCCAGGCTAGAGTGCAGTGGCTACTTGCAGACAGGATCTTGCCATTGATCAGTGCAGCAGTTTTGACCTGCTCCATTTCCCTCCTACGTCGGTTTACTGCTCCTTAGGCAACCTGGTAATCCCTTGGCCCCCACAGGTCACCATATTGAAGCCCAACTTAGTGCAGACACCTGGACGGCGTAGCGCACCGCAGCCCAGAACTTCTAGGCTCAAGCGATCCTTCTGGCTTAGCCTCCAGAGTAGCTGGAACTACAGGCACACCCAGAGTGCCTGGCTTTTTTGCTCAATTTTTGTTTCTAGTAGTTCACTGTGGTCTTCTTTTCTCTCTTCTTTTTTCCCCCTATTATAGGTAACTTGAAGTTTGGCATTTTTGTCTTCTAGTTATACTGAAGACAGAGTTTTTGTATACTTTTATTTGTTCTTGTTTTCTTTTTTGAGGATATATAGAGAAACTCACATTTAGGCAGCCACGTCTACCAGGTAGTTCAGTAAATGTATTTTGAGTCATATGTTAGAGATTCTGTTATTGTCTCCCTGCTGCGATCTTTTGTTCTCTTCCACAGCCTCTGCTGAAGGAGTAAGCACAAGTGATCATATTTGTAACTAAAACAAGTGACCTTATTTGTACTAAATGACCTCACCCTTTGGCCACAGATGTCTAGACCTGTACGGATACAGGACCTAAACTCTGCCAAGCTGATTATATCTTTCGAGAATTTGAACGAAAGGACACAGAAATGTAATCAGTTAGTATAGGACACTGGAGCTGTTAAGTCTTGTATAGTCAAGGCCACAGTGCCATGAAAACTGAAGGTATGGAGGATCAGAAACTAAGAGGTTCACAGAGGCAGGTGGAATGCAAAAAGTACTGAGCAGAGAGAAATTATAATGGTGTCTTTGGAGCAATAAGAGAATGAGGCAGGAAGAGAGCCAAAGAAACTGATATAAACAGTTTCTGATGACTATTCAATTCCCAAGAGATGAGCTTGAATAACTTCCAACAATATTCCACATATTTTTATATTATTATATTAAATTTTCTTGAGTTTTTTTGGGTGTGGGTCTCTGTTTCTTAATTAATTAATATCCTGAATATATTAGGCTTTAATAAACATTTATTATCCCGGTGTTAGTACCCAGATACAATATGATGTGAGACTACAAATAATGAGGGCTATTCACAGAATTGACTTGAGATAATTTGAGAGTATCGAGTTATTAAATATATTACAAGAATTTTGGGTCTGGAAGGGACCTATGAGGAATATCTAGTTCAAATTCTCAAATTTTAGAGAAGAGAGGCCAGGAGAAAACGATTTGCCAAACGTCGACATTGAATTAGAGATCTCATTAGAATTAGAACTGTGGTTTCCTGATGTCCAGTCTAGTTTTTATTTTACTACATGTTCTGAGTTAGACAGTATAACCCCCCAAATTCATATCTACTTGAAACTGCAGAATGTGACCTTATTTGGACTAGCATCTTCGCAAATGTAATCAATTAAGATGAGGTCATACTCAATTAGAGTGGATGGACTTTAATCCAATATGACTGGTGTCCTTACAAGAAGGAAAAACAGAGAGAATGCCATGTGGTGACACAGCAGAGATAAGAGTGATGAAGCTGAAAGCCAAGGAATACCAAGGATTGATGGCTGCTACCAGAAGATAGAAAGAGGCAGGGAAGAAAGGATTCTCCTCTACAGCTTTCGGAGGTACTACTGACCTCTGACTTAGACTTTAGACCTCTGACTTAGACTTTAGGCTGCAGAATTGTGATTATAAATCTCTGTTGTGTTAAGTCATCCAGTTTATAGTTCTTTGTTATGACAGCCTTAGGAAACTAAATATACTACCGCATGGTGCACCTTTTAATATAAGAGATTCTGCCCTGAATGTCACCAAAAAAGTATACAGAAACTAGATTCTTCAAAAGGGAAGGAAGTAGCTTTTTCTGTTGGGTATATCAATCTTAACTTTTAAATTCTTCAGTGTACTTAGCTATACTTTTGTGCCATTTAGAGATTACAGTATTGTTCATTTGGGATTTTCAAGGAAGTATGTCACTAGGAAATTTTGCTTTTATTCTTTTAAGGAATAATGAGTGGTGGCAGGCATATGGAGTGAGAGTGTGTGTGTGTGTGTGTGTATGTTATGGATTTTCTGTTATATGATAATCTGAAATATTGTACTTTTATTTTCAGGTTACTGAAGCTAAAGGAGATGTTTAACTCCAAGTTTGGATCTATTCCCAAGTTTTATGTTCGAGCACCAGGAAGAGTCAACATAATAGGTATTTCAAAAGTTCTTTCTCTTAATTTTTTTCTTCATCCTTTGGTAAGATCTAAATTTTTAAAAATATATTTTTCTTAATTTTTCCCAAAATAGAATATTTCACATATATCTACTAATAGTAAGATGTGTCTTTGCATAAGGAACACACTTTACTTTTATCTTTCCCAATCCATGTTATTAGTATTGTTCATTCATTTTTTAAATGTATAAATTTGTTGAAACCAAGTTGTTAATATTGTTTTCATAAAAAGTGAAAATATTTTTCTAGGCCACAGGTTAAAATTTTAAACTGTGGTAAGTAGTTTTGATGGTTTTATATTTACTCACTGGGTTAGAGAGGCACAGGGAAACCTTACAATTCCTTGCTACTAAAAGTATGGTCCAGATTTTGCAGGTCTTCTAGATGAATTTATCTTTTCCTTTGTTTATCCTATGAAGTACTTTGAATTTTACTGCCTTTTAGTGGTAAATAACACAGCCTTTCAACATTTTGTTTACTATCATTTTATCAATGTCCATGTATATAATAATTGACATAGTTGTACTTAGACTCCATACCATTTTTATCTTCTTTCATTTATTATATCATAAATATTTCTATGTATCTATTTCCATTTTCTGCTGGCGTAACAGAATTCCACAGATGGGGTAATTTATCAACAATGCAAGTTTATGTGGCTCATGATTCTGGAAGCAGAGAAGTTCAAGATCATGGTACTGGCATCTGGCGAGGGCCTTCTTACTGCGTTATTCTCTTTTCTTTTTATTTTTTCTGAGACGGAGTTTTGCTCTTATTGCCTAGGCTGGTGTGCAATGGTGCAATCTCGGCTCACTGCAACGTCCGCCTCCCGGGTTCAAGTGATTCTCCTGCCTCAGCCTCCTGAGTGGCTGGGATTACAGGCATGTGCCACCATGCCTGGATAATTTTTTGTATTTTTAGTAGAGATGGGGTTTCTCCATGTTGGTCAGGCTGGTCTCGAACTCCCGACCTCAGGTTATTTGCCCGCCTCGGCCTCACAAAGTGCTGGGATTACAGGCATGAGCTACCGTGCCTGGTCTTCTTATTGAGTTATTGTATGGTGGAAGGGTAGGAGGGCATGAGATCATGCAAGATATAGAAAGGATGTGCGCTGAATTTCATCCTTTGATCAGGAACACACTCCTGAGGTCACTAACCCGCTCCGGAGATAGTGGCATCAATCTATTACTAAGGGGAGAGCTCTCATGATCTAATCACCTCTTAAAGGTCCCATGTCTTAATATTGTCGCAATGGCAATTAAATTTCAGTGTGAGTTTTGGAGGAGACATTCAAACCACAGCACTGTGGTTCTGTGTAGTGCTCGTAGTTATTTTAATGACTTCATGATAGCTTACTAAATTAATGTAATTTATTTAACAACTTTCTCTCATTGTAGCTAAAGCTATTTCCAGGTTTTGTTTTTGTTTTTACTATTATAGCAGGTAATTTCATAAAAGGATACCTTAGGTTCATTTTATCATTTTATTATTTCCAATGAGTATTACTTTTTTGGTTTGTTTGTTTTCAAGGATGGAAACTAGATATAGTAGAATAGAGGATGTATTCCCTTTCATAAGATTTAGTAAGTTGCTCATTTTCCACCAAAAGGTACTGAGCTTACAACTACAGACTTGTGAAGGTCCCTGACTTAATGATGGCTCAACTTATGATTTTTTTGACCTTTTTTGTTTTTTTTTTTTGAGATAGAGTTTTGATGTGTCACCAAGGCTGCAGTACAGTGGCTCCATCTTGGCTCACTGCAACCTCTGCCTCCCGGGTTCAAGTGGTTCTCCTGCCTCAGCCTCCCAAGTAGCTGGAATATAGGTGTGCACCACCACACCTTATTAATTTTTGTATTTTTAGTAGAGACGGGATCTTATCATGTTGGCCATACTGATCTTGAACTCCTGACCTCAAGCGATCCACCTGCCTTGGCCTCCCAAAGTGCTGAGATTACAGGCGTGAGCCTCCACACCTGGCCTCTTGTGTCTGCTAACTGACCTCTCCCTACCTGCCCTTCCTGTCCTCCCTATATGTTATCCTTCCCAGCCTCTAGTAACCACTATTTTACCTTCTATTTTTATGAGATCAACTCTTTTAGCTTCCATATATGAGTGAGAACATGAGGTATGTGTCTTTCCGTGCCTGACTTATTTCACTTAACATAATGTCCTCTAAGCTCATCCGTGTTGCTGTGAATAACAGGATTTCACTCTTTTAGGTGGCTGAATAGTATTCCATTGCATACATTCACCACATTTTAAAAACTGATTCATCTGTTAATGGACATTTATGTTGATTCCGTATCTTGACTATTGTGAATAGTGGTGCAATAAACAAGAGAGCCACATATCTCTTTGACATACTGATGTCCTTTCCTTTGGATATATACCTAGTAATGGTATTGCTGGATCATATGGTGGTTCTATTTTTAGTTTTTTGAGGAGCCTTCATACTGTTTTCCATATGGCTATACTATACTATACTTTCCCATCAATAGTGTAGAAGAGTTCTCATTTCTCTGCATTCTCTCTAGCACTTATTATTTTTTGTCTTTTTAATAATAGTCATCCTAACTGAAGTGAGATAATATCTCCTGGTGGTTTTGATTTGCATTTTCCTGATTATTAGTGATGCTGAGCATTTTTCTATGATTGTAAGTCATTTTTATGTCTTTTTTTGAGAAATGTGTATTTAGATCATTTGTCAATTTTTATTTTATTTTATTTTATTTTATTTATTTATTTATTTTGAGACAGAGTCTCTCTCTGTTGCCCAGGCTGGAGTGCAGTGGCACGATCTGGGCTCACTGCAATCTCCACCTCCTGGGTTCGAGCAATTCTCCTGCCTTAGCCTCCTGAGTAGCTGGGACTACAGGCACGTGCCACCATGCCCAGCTAGTTTTTGTAGTGTTAGTAGAGACGGGGTTTCACTGTGTTGGCCAGGATGTTCTTGAACTCCTGACCTCAGATGATCTGCCCACCTTGGTCTCCCAAAGTGCTGGGATTATAGGCGTGAGCTACCACACCCATTTGCCAATTTTTAAATTGGAATATTTGTTTTACTACTGTTAAGTTTTTTATATATTCTGGAGGTAAATTCCTTGTTGGAAAAATATTTTATCCCTTTCAATAGGTTGTCTCTTCACTCTATTGGCAGGTTTCCTTTGCTATGCGGAACCTTTTTAGTTTGATATAATTTCATTTGTCTATTTTTGTTTCTTTGTCTGGCTTTTATAGTCTTATTCATAAAATCTTTGCCCAGACCAATGTCTTAAAGTGTTTCCTTTATATTTTCTTCTAGTAGTTTCATAGTTTCAGTTATGATGTTTAAGTCTTTAATCCATTTAAAATTGATTTTTATAAATGGTGAGATATTGGGGCCTGTTTTTATTCTTTTGCATATGGATATCTAGTTTTTCCATCATCCATTTATTAAACAGATTGTCGTTTTCCCAATGAATGAAGGTAACTTTGTTGAAAATCAGTTGGCCTTGGCCAGGGTTGGTGGCTCACGCTTGTAATCCCAGTACTTTAGGAAGCCAAGGCGGGTGGATCACTTGAGGTTAGAAGTTTGAGAGCAGCCTGGCCAACATGATGAAACCTCGTCTCTACTAAAAATATAAAAATTAGCTGGGTGTGGTGGCACACACCTGTAATCCCAGCTACGCAGGAGCCTGAGGCATGAGAATCTCTTAAACCTGGGAGGCAGATGCTGCAGTGAGCCGAGATCAACGTGCTGCACTCCAGCAGGATCCTGTCTCAAAGGGAAGGGAAGGGAAGGGGAGGGGAGGGGAGGGGAGGGGAGGGGAGGGGAGGGGAGGGAAAAGGAAATCAGTTGGCCGCAAATATGTGGATTTAGCTCTGGGTTCTCCATTCTGTTCTATTAGTCTGTATGTCTGTTTTTACGCCAAAACCATAGTATTACTATAGCTTTGTAGTATATTTGAAGTCAGATAGTGTAATGCCTCCAGCTTTTTTTTTTCTTCTTCTTCTTCTTTTTTTTCTCAGTATTGCTTTGGTTATTTGGGGTCTTTTGTGGTTCCATACAAATTTTAGAATTTTTTTTCTATTTCTGTGAAGAATGTCATTGGTATCATACTAGGAATTGCATTGCATCTGTAGTAGTACAGTCATTTTAACAATATTAATTCTTCCAGTCCAAGAACGTGGGATGTCTTTCCATTTCTTTGTATCCTCTTCAATTTCTTTCATCCGTGTTTTATTGTTTTCATTGTACAGGTCTTTTATTGCCTTGGTTAAATTTATTCCTAGATATCCATTTTTTTTTGTAGCTATTTCAAATGGGATTGCTTGCTTCATTTCTTTTTCAGGTAGTCTGTTATTGGTGTTTAGAAACACTAGTGATTTAAAAAAATTTTTTCAAAGTACTTTTATTTATTATTATTTAAATTTTATTTTTCCCTTAGTTATTGGGGGTACAGGTGGTATTTGGTTACATGAGTAAGTTCTTTCGTGGTGATTTGTGAGATTTTGGTGTACCCATCACCCAAGCAGTATACACTGCACCACATTTGTAGTCTTCTATCCTGTGCCCCACTCCCACTCTTCCCTGCAAGTGCACAATGTCCATTTCCTAATTCTTATGTCTTTGCGTCCTCATAGTTTAGCCCCCACATATCAGTGAGAACATGCAATATTTGGTTTTCCATTTCTGAGTTATTTAATCATGTGGTTTTTGTCTTTGGTTCTGTTTATATGCTGGATTACCTTTATTGATTTGCATATGCTGAACCAACCTTGCACCCCAGGGATGAAGCCCACTTGATCATGGTGGATAAGCTTTTTGATGTGCTGCTGGATTCGGTTTGCCAGTATTTTATTGAGGATTTTTGCATCGATGTTCATCAGGGGATATTGGTCTAAAATTCTCTTTCTTTGTTGTGTCTCTGCCAGGCTTTGGTATCAGGATGATGTTGGCCTCATAAAATGAGTTAGGGAGGACGCCCTCTTTTTCTATTGATTGGAATAGTTTCAGGAGGAATGGTATCAGCTCCTCCTTGTACCTCGGGTAAAATTCTACTGTGAATCCGTCTGGTCCTGGACTTTTTTTAGTTGGTAGGCTATTAATTATTGCCTCAATTTCAGAGCCTACTATTGGTCTATTCAGGGATTCAACTTCTTCCTGGTTTAGTCTTGGGAGAGTGTATGTGTCCAGGAATTTATCCATTTCTTCTAGGTTTTCTAGTTTATTTGCATAGAGGTGTTTATAGAATTCTCTGATGGTAGTTTGTATTTCTGTGAGGTCAGTGGTGATATCCCCTTTATCATTTTTTATTGCGTCTTTTTGATTCTTCTCTCTTTTCTTCTTTTTAGTCTCGCTAGCAGTCTGTCAATTTTGTTGATCTTTTTGAAAAACCAGCTCCTAGATTCACTGATTTTTTTGAAGGGTTTTTTGTGTCTCTATCTCCTTCAGTTCTGCTCTGATCTCAGTTATTTCTTGTCTTCTGCTAGCTTTTGAACGTGTTTGCTCTTGCTTTTCTAGTTCTTTTAATTGTGATGTTAGGGTGTCAATTTTAGATCTTTCCTGCTTTCTCTTGGGGGCATTTAGTGCTATAAATTTCCCTCTACACACTGCTTTAAATGTGTCCCAGAAATTCTGGTATGTTATATCTTTGTTCTCATTGGTTTCAAAGAACATCTTTATTTCTGCCTTCATTTTGTTATGTACCCAGTAGTCATTCAGGAGCAGGTTGTTCAGTTTCTATGTAGTTAAGTGGTTTTGATTGAGTTTCTTAATCCTGAGTTCTAGTTTGATTGCACTGTGATCTGAGAGACAGTTTGTTATAATTTCTGTTCTTTTACATTTGCTGAGGAGTGCTTTACTTTCAACTATGTGGTCAATTTTAGAATAAGTGCAATGTGGTGCTGAGAGGAATGTATATTGTGTTGATTTGGGGTGGAGAGTTCTGTAGATGTCTATTAGGTTGGCTTGGTGCAGAGTTGAGTTCAATTCCTGATATCGTTGTTAACTTTCTGTCTCATTGATCTGTCTAATGTTGACCATGGCGTGTTAAAGTCTCCCATTATTATTGTGTGGGAGTCTAAGTCTCTTTGTAAGTCTCTAAGGACTTGCTTTATGAATCTGGGTGCTCCTGTATTGGGTGCATATATATTCCCGGGTTCACGGATAGTAGCTCTTCTTTTTTTGTTGAATTGATCCCTTTCTCCTGACCATTATGCTGGGATAATGCGCCTTAGCTCTTCTTGTTGTGTCCCTTTTTATGATCTTTTTGTGTGATCTTTGTTTAAAAGTCTGTTTTATCAGAGACTAGGATTGCAACCCCTGCCTTTTTTTGTTTTCCATTCGCTTGGTAGATCTTCCTCCATCCCTTTATTTTGAGCCTATGTGTGTCTCTGCATGTGAGATGGGTCTCCTGAGTACAGCAAACTGATGGGTCTTAACTCTTTATCCAATTTGCCAGTCTGTGTCTTTTAGTTGGAACATTTAGCCCAATTTCATTTAAGGTTAATATTGTTATGTGTGAACTTGATCCTGTCATTATGATGATAGCTGGTTATTTTGCTCGTTAGTTGATGCAGTTTCTTCCTAGCATTGATGGTCTTTACAATTTGGCATGTTTTTGCAGTGGCTGGTACCAGTTGTTCCTTTCCATGTTTAGTGCTTCCTTCAGGAGCTCTTGTAGGGCAATCTGGTGGTGATAAAATCTCTTAGCATTTGCTTGTCTGTAAAGGATTTTATTTCTCCTTCACTTATGAAACTTAGGTTGGCTGGATATGAAATTCTGGGTTGAAAATTCTTTTCTTTAAGAATGTTGAATATTGACCCCCACTCTCTTCTGGCTTGTAGAGTTTCTGCCAAGAGACCTGCTGTTAGTCTGATGGGCTTCCCTTTGTAGGTTACCCGACCTTTCTTTCTGGGTGCCCTTAACATTTTTCCTTCTTTTCAACTTTGGTGAATCTGACAATTTTGTGTCTTGGAGTTGCTCTTCTTGAGGAGTATCTTTGTGGTGTTCTCTGTATTTCCTGAATTTGAATGTTGGCCTGCCTTGCTAGGTTGGGGAAGTTCTCCTGGATAATATCCTGCAGAGTGTTTTCCAACTTGGTTCCATTCTCCCCATCACTTTCAGGTACCCCAATCAGACGTAGATTTGGTCTTTTCACATAGTCCCATATTTGTTGGAGGCTTTGTTCATTTCTTTTTACTCTTTTTTCTCTAAACTTCTCTTCTCGTTTCGTTTCAGTCATTTGATCTTCAATCACTGATACCCTTTCTTCCAGTTGGTCAAGTTGGTTACCGAAGCTTGTGCATTTGTCATGTAGTTCTCATGTCATGGTTTTCAGCTCTATCAGGTCATTTAAAGACTTCTCTACATTGGTTATTCTAGTTAGCCATTTGTATAATCTTTTTTCAAGTTTTTTTAGCTTCTTTGCGATGGTTCAGACTTCCTCCTTTACCTCGGAGAAGTTTGATCGTCTGAAGCCTTCTTCTCTCAACTCGTCAAAGTCATTCTCCATCCAGCTTTGTTCCGTTGCTGGCGAGGAGCTGCATTCCTTTGGAGGGGGAGAGGCTCTCTGATTTTTAGAATTTTCAGCTCTTCTGCACTGCTTTTTCCCCATCTTTGTGGTTTTTATCTACCTTTGGTCTTTGATGATGGTGATGTACAGATGTGGTTTTGGTGTGGATGTCCTTTCTGTTTGTTAGTTTTCCTTCTAACAGTCAGGACCCTCAGCTGCAGGTCTGTTGGAGTTTGCTCGAGGTCTACCCCGGAGCCTGTTTGCCTGGGTATCAGCAGCACAGGCTGCAGAAGAGTGAATATTGCTGAACACCAAATGTTGCCGCCTGATCATTCCTCTGGAAGCTTTGTCTCAGAGGGGTACCGGCCGTGTGAGGTGTGAGGTGTCAGTCTGCCCCTACTGGGGGATGTCCCCCAGTTAGGCTACTCGGGGGTCAGGGACCCACTTGAGCTGGCTGTCTGTCCATTCTCAGATCTCAAACTCTGTGCTGGGAGAACCACTACTCTCTTCAAAGCTGTCAGACAGGGACATTTAAATCTGCAGAAGTTTCTGCTGCCTTTTGTTTGGCTATGCCATGTCCCCAGAGGTAGAGTCTACAGAGGCAGGCAGGCCTCCTTGAGCTGTGTTGGGCTCCACCCAGTTCGAGCTTCCTGGCTGCTTTGTTTACCTACCCAAGCCACAGCAATGGTAGGTGCCCCTCCCCCAGCCTCGCTCCTGCCTGGCAATTAGATCTCAGACTGCTGTGTTAGCAATGAAGGAGGCCCTGTGTGCATGGGACCCTCCAAGCCAGACATGGGATATAATCTCCCGGTATGCCGTTTGCTAAGACCCTTGGTAAAACGCAGTATTAGGGTGGGAATGACCTGGTTTTCCAGGTGTTGTGTGTCACGGTTTCCCTTGGCTGGGAAAGGGAATTCCCTTACCCCTTGCACTTCCCAGGTGAGGCGATGCCTCGCCCGGCTTTGGCTCTCACTCGGTGGGCTGCACCCACTGTCCTGCACCCACTGTCCAACACGCCCCAGTGAGATGAACCCGGTACCTCAGTTGGAAATGCAGAAATCACCCATCTTCTGTGTTGCTCACGCTGGAAGCTGGAGGCTGGAGGTGTTCCTATTTGGCCATGTTGGAACCGCCCCCTTTGTAACTATTATAAAAGAGATTGAATTCTTCCTTTTTTTTTTTTTTTGAGATGGAGTCTCACTCTGTCGCCCAGGCTGGAGGGCAGTGGCGTGATCTCAGCTCACTGCAAGTTCCACCTCCCGGGTTCATGCCATTCTCCTGCCTCAGCTTCCCAAGTAGCTGGGACTACAGGCGCCTGCCACCACGCTCAGCTCATTTTTTTGTATTTTTAGTAGAGATGGGATTTCACCATGTTAGCCAGGATGGTCTTGATTTCCTGACCTCATGATCTGCCCCCCTCCGCCTCCCAAAGTGCTAGGATTACAGGCATGAGCCACTGTGCCCAGCCAAAAGGGGTTGAATTCTTGATTTGATTCTCTGTTTGTTCACTGTTGGTATACAGAAGAGCTATATTTGTATAGCTTGTTTCTGGAATCTTAATCTTGTATCTGTAATTGTAATCTTGTATCTGGAAACTTTGCTGAATTCTTTTATCAGTTCTAGGAGCTTTCTGAAGGAGTCTATGGGGTTTTCAAAGTAAATGATCATATCGTCAGCAAACAGTGACAGTTTGACTTCCTCTTTACTAATTTGGATGCCGTATATTTCTTTTTCTTGTCTGATTGCTCTGGCTAGGACTTCCAGTACCATGTTGAAAAGGAGTGGTGAGAGTAGGCATCTTAGTCTTGTTGCAGTTCTCAGAGGGAATGCTTTCAACCTTTTCTCATTCAGTATTATGTTGGTTATGGATCTGTCATAGATGGCTTTTATTACATTAAGGTATGTCCCTTTTGTGCCAATTTTGCTGAGAGTTTTAGTCATAAAGCTTGCTAGATTTTGTTGAATGCTTTTTCTGCATCTGTTGAGATGATCATGTGATTTTTGTTTTTAATTCTGTTTATGTGGAGTATCACATGTATAGACTTGTGTATGTTAAACCATCCCTGCATCCCTGATATGAAACCCACTTGATCATGGTAGATTAACTTTTTGATATGTTGTTAGATTTGGTTAGGTAGGATTTCGTTAAGGATTTTAGCGTCTATGTTCATCAATGATATCGATCTGTAGTTCTCTTTCTTGGTTATGTCCTTCCCTGGTTTTGATATTAGGGTGATGCTGGCTTCATAGAATGAATTAGGAAAGGTTCCTTCTTTCTCTATCTTCTGGAATAGTGTTAACAGGATTGGTCCCCATTCTTCTTTGAATATCTGATGGAGTTCTGCTGTGAATCTGTCTGGTCCTGTATTTTTTTTGTTGGTATTTTTAAAATTATCATTTCAATCTCACTGCTTGTTATTGGTCTGTTCAGGGTATCTAATTCTTCCTGATTTAAGCTAGGAGGGTTGTATTTTTCCAGGAATTTATCCATCTCCTCTAGGTTTTCTAGTTTATTTGCATAAAGGTGTTCATAATAGCCTTGAATGATCTTTTGTATTTCAGTGGTGTCAACTCTAATATCTCCTCTTTTGTTTCTTAGCGGGGTTATTTGGATTTTCTCTCTTCTTTTCTTGGGTTAATCTTGCTAATGGTCTATCAATTTTACCTTTTATTTTGTTTTGTTTTTTGAGATGGAGTCTCACTCTTGTCATCCAGGCTGGAGTGCAGTGGTGCGATCTCAGCTCACTGCAATGTCCACCACCTGGTTCAAGCTTCTCCTGCCTCAGCCTCCTGAGTAGCTAGGATTACAGGCGCCCACCAGCATGCCCAGCTAATTTTTGTACATTTAGTAGAGACGAGGTTTCTCCATGTAGGTCAGGCTGGTCTTGAACTCCCGACCTCAGGTGATCTACCCGCCTGAGACTCCCAAAGTGCTGGGATTATAGGCGAGAGCCACCGCGCTGGCCCAATTTTATCTTTCAAAGAACCACCTTTTTGTTTCATTTACCTTTTGTATTTTTGTTTGCTTCAATTTCATTTTGTTCTGCTCTGATCTTGGTTATTTCCTTTCTTCTGCTGAGTTTGCGTTTGGTTTGGTCTTGTTTCTTTAGTTTGTTGAGATGTGACCTTAGATTGTCTGTGCTCTTTCAGATTTTTTGATGTAGGTGTTTAGGGCTATGAACTTTCTTCTTAGCACTGTCCTAGACGTATCCCAGAGGTTTTGATAGGTTGTGTCATTATTGTCATTCCATTCAAAGAATTTTTAGATTTCCATCTTGATCTTGTTTTTGACCTAATGCTCATTCAGGAGCAGGTTATTTAATTTCCATGTGTTTGCATGGTTTTGAAGGTTCCTTTTGTAGTTGATTTCCGGTTTTATTTCATTGTAGTCTGAGAGAGTGCTTGATATAATTTCAATTTTCTTAAATTTATTGAGGCATCTTTTGTGGCCTATCACATGATCTATCTTGGAGACAGTTCCATGCCCTGTTGAATAAGATGTGTTTTCTCTAGTTGTTGGATGAAATGTTCTGTATATATGTGTTAAGTCCATTTGTTCCAAGGTATAGTTTAAATCCATTGTTTCTTTGTTGACTTTCTGTCTTGATGACCTGTCTAGTGCTGTCAGTGGAGTATTGAAGTCCCCCACTCTTATTATGTTACTGTCAATCTCATTTCTTAGGTCTGTTGGTAATTGTTTTATAAATTTGGGAGCTCTAGTGTTAGGTGCATATATCTTTAGGATTGTGATATTTTCCTGTTACACAAAGCCTTTTTACCATTGTATAATGTCCCTCTTTGTCTCTTTTAACTGCTCGTGCTTTAAAGTTTGTTTTGTCTGATATAAGACGAGATACCCCTGCTCACTTTGGTGTCCATTTGCATGAAATGCCCTTTTCCACCCCTTTACTTTAAGTTTCTGGGAGTCTTTATGTGTTAGGTGAGTCTCCTGAAGGCAGCAGACAGTTGGTTGGTTAGTCCTTATCCTTTTTGTGGTTCTCTGTCTTTTAAATGGAGCATTTGGGCCATTTACATTCAATGAAACACTAGCTATTTTTTATACTGATTTTGTATCTTGCGACTTTACTGAATTTATCAGCTGTAAAAGCTTTTTGTGGTTTTTAGGTTTTTCTACATTAGATCATGTTGTGTACAAATAGAGACCATCTGACTTTCTCCTTTCCAATTTGGATGCCCTTTATATTTTTCTCTTGCCTGGTTGCTCTGGCTCAGACTTCCAGTACTATTTTGAATATGAGTGGTGAAATTGGGTATGCTTGTCTTGTTCTAGTGCTTATACAAAAAGCTTTCCATTTTTCCTCATTTGGTATGACGTTGGCTATGGGTTTGTCATATATGGCCTTTATTGTATATTGAGACACGTTCCTTCTGTACCTAATATGTTAAAAGTTTTTATCATGAAGGCATGTTGAATTTTATCAAATGCTTTTTCTGAATTGATTGTAAAGATTATATATTTTTTTCCTTCATTCTGTTGATGTGATATATCATATTTTTGGATTGGTGTATGTTGAACCCCTTCCTTGCATCTCTAGGATTAATCCCACTTGATCATGGCATATAATCTTTTTATGGGCTCTTGGGTTCATTTTGCCAACATTTTATTGAGGATTTTTGATTATATGTTCAACTGAGATATTGTCCTGTAGTTTCCTTTTTCTGTTGTGTCCTTGTTCAGTTTTGGTATCAGAGTAATGCTGGCCTCATAGAATAGTTTCAAAGAATTCCCTGCCTGTCAATTTTTTTGCAAGTCTGAAAAGAAGTGGTGTTAGTTCTTCTTTAAAGATTTGGTAGAATTCATGGGTGAAGCCCTGTGGTCCTGAGCATTTCTTTGTTGGGAGACTTTTTATTATTGCTTCAATCTTGTTACTTGTTATTGGTGTGTTCACGTTTTCTATTTCTACCTGGTTCAATCTTCATAGGTTTTCTGTGTCCAGGAACTTATGCATGTCGTTTAGGTTTTTCAATTTGTTGGCATAATAGTTGTTCACAATAGACTTTAATGATCCTTTGTATTTTGTGTTGTCACTTGTAATGTCTCCTTTTCTGTTTTTTTTGTTTGTTTTATTTATTTGTATGTTCTCTTTTTCTCAGTCTAGCTAAAGATTTGCTATTATGTTTACCTTTTCATTTCATTAATTTTTGTCTCAAATTTACTTCTGCTCTGATCTTTATTATTTCTTTCCTTCTACTAATTTTGGATTTGGATTGTTTTTGCTAGAGGTGTACCATTAGGTTGTTTATATGCAAAATTTCTACTTTTTTTTTAGTGGCTGAGCGTTTATTTTATTTTATTTTTATTATTATTTTTTGAGACAGAGTTTCGCTCTTATTGCCCAAGCTGGAGTGCAATGGTGCGATCTCAGCTCACTGCAATATCTGCCTCCCAGATTCAAGTGATTCTGCTGCCTCAGCCTCCCAAGTAGCTGGGATTACAGGCACCCGCCACCATGCTTGGCTAATTTTTTGTATTTTTACTAAAGATGGGGTTTCGTCATGTTGGCCAGACTGGTTGTGAACTCCTGATCTCAGGTGATTCACCCGCCTCGGCCTCCCAGAGAGTTAGGATTACAGGTGTGAACCACCGCGCCTGGCCTATTTTATTTTTTTTTAACTTTTGAGATGGAGTCTTGCCCTGTTGCCCAGGCTGGAGTGTAGTGGCACAATCTTGGCTCACTGCAACCTGCACCTCCTGGACTCAAGTGATTCTTGTGCCTCAGCCTCCTGAGTAGCTGGGATTACAGGCACATGCCACCATGCCTGGCCAATTTTTGTATTCTTACTAGAAACGGGGTTTCCCAAAGTTAGCTACAGTTAAAAAAAAAAAAAAAAAAAAAAAAAAAAAAAAAGGCCTTTTCATTTCTACCACATGGCTGGGCTTCAAGTATTTCAAACTTGTTCACTCTGCTTCCCTTTTAAATAGAAATTCCAGTTTCAGGTGATTTCTTTGCTCAAGAATAAGAGCATAGGTTGTTAGAAGCAGCTATACTACATCTTGAATGCTTTGCTGCTTAGAAATTTTTTTCACCAGATAACCTAAATCATCACTCTCAAGTTCAAAGTTCCATAGGTCCCTAGAGCAGGGGCACAGTGCCTCCAGACTCTTTGCTAAAGCATAACAAAAGTGACCTTTACTCTAGTTCTCAATAAGTTTTGTATTTTCATCTGAGACCTCTTTAGCTGGGACTTCATTGTTCATATTATTATCAGCATTTTGGACACAACCATTCAACCAGTTTCTTGGAAGTTCCAAACTTTTCCTCATCTTCCTGTGTTTTTTTTCTGAGCCCTCTGAACTGTTCCAACCTCTGCCACTTTACCTAGTTCCAAAGGTGCTTTCACATTTTCAGTTATCTTTATAGCAATGCCCTACTTCTGATACCAATTTTCTGTATTGGTCTGCTCTTGCACTGCTATAAAGAAGTATCTGAGACTGGATAGTTCATAAAGAAAAGAGGTTTAATTGGCTCACAACTTTGCAGGCTGTACAGGAAGCATGGCTGGGAAAGCCTCAGGAAACTTACAAGCATAGTGGAAGGCAAAGGGGAAGGAGGCACACCTTACATGGCTGGAGCAGGAGGATGAGAGGGAGGGAAAGTGCTATACTCTTTTAAACAATCAGATCTTGTGAGAACTCTATCATGAGAGCCACACTCAGGAGACTGGGTTAAGCCATTAGAAACCACCTCCATGATTCAATCGATACCCACCAGGCTTCACTTCCAGCATTTGGTATTACATTTCAACATGAGATTTGGGTGGGGACACAGATCCAAGCCATATCATATGGGTCTAGGCATTGATCCCTTTCTTCTTGGTTTTCTAATTTGTTGGTATATAGTTGCTCATGATAGTCTCTAATGATGCCTTCAGTCTCTGCTATCAGTTATAATATCTTTAAAAAAATTCTCTATTTGAATCTTCTTTATTTTTTTCTTTTTCTTTTTTGTTTGAGACAGAGTCTCACTCTCTTGCCTAGGCCGGAGTGCAGTGGAGCTGTCTCAACTCACTGCAACTTCTGCCTCCTGGGTTCAAGTGATTGTCCTGCCTCAGCCTCCTGAGTAGCTGGGATTACAAGTGCCCACCACCACGCCCAGCTAATTTTTGTATTTTTAGTACAGATGAGGTTTCAACACGTTGGCCAGGCTGGTCTCGAACACCTGGCCTTGTGAGCCACCCACCTTGGCCTCCCAAAGTGCTGAGATTACAGGTGTGAGCCTCTGTGCCTGGACTCTTTTTTCCTTAGTGTGGCTAAAGGTTTTTTGATTTAGTTTATGTTTGCAAAACACCAGTTTTTAATTTCATTGTTTTTTTTTTGTATTTTTAAATTTCAATTTTACTAATTTTTTGCTCTGATCTGAGTTCTTTCTTTTCCTCTACCAATTGTGCATTTCATTTGCTTTTGTCTTTCTTATTTGTTAAGATGCATCTTTAGGTTGCTTATTTGACATATTTCTACCTTTTTGATATAGGTATTTATTGTTTTAAATGTCCTTTTTTGTACTGCTCTTTCTGTGTTATGGAGATTTTGGTCTATTGTGTTTTCACTCCCACATGTTTCATGAAATTTAAAAATTTCCTCATTTTTTCATTGGCAAACTGGTCAATCAGGAACATATTTTTACTTTCCATGTGTTTGCTTAGTTTCCAAAGTTTTTCTTCATATTGATCTCTAGTTTTATTTCATCATGATCAGAGAAGATACTTGATGTTATTTTAATTTTTTTGAACTTTTTGAGACTTGTTTTGTGGTCTAACTTATGATCTATCCTGGAGAATATGCCGGGCACTGATGAGAAGAATGTGTATTCTGGGGCTGTTGGATGAAATGTTTATTAATATCCATTTGTTCTATAGTGCAGTTTAAGTCTGATGTTTCTTTGTTGATTTTCTCTTGGATGAATACCCCAGGGCTGAAAGTGAGGTTTTGAAGTCCCCAGTTATTATTGTATAGGCATCTATCCTTCTTTTTAATTTTAATAATATTTGTTTTATATAGCTGAGTGCTCCAGCATTGGGTGCATATATATTTACAATTGTTATATCCTGTTGCTGAATTGACTCCTTTGATATTATATAATGACCTTTGTCTCTTTTTATAGTTTTTGTCTTGAATCCTGTTTATTTATGCATAACTACTCTTGTTCTCGTTTGGTTTTCATTTGCATGGATTATCTTTTTCTTTTTTAAAAAATTTTACTTTATGTTCCGGGATATAAGTGCAGAAATGTATAGGTTTGATACATAGGTATACGTGTGCCATGGTGGTTTGCTGCACCTGTCAATGCATCATCTAGGTTTTAAGCCCCGTGTGTGTTAGCTATGTGTCCTAATGCTCTCCCTCCCCTTCCCCTCCACCCCACAATTGGCCCTGGTGTGTGTTCCGCAATATCTTTTTCTTTTTTTTTTTTTTGGTTTGCGTATCTTTATAGATGAAGTTAGCATATTGTTTTCGTTTTTTTAATCCATTCATCCACTTTGTCTTTTATTGGAAATTTAGTCCATTTATATTCAATGTTATAAGGTACAGGCTTACTAGTGCCATTTTGTTATTTATTTTCTGGTTGTTTTGTTGGTTCTCTCTTTCTTCCTTTCTTCTTGTCTTCCTTTGTATAAAAGTGACTTTTTCTGACAAGTTTTAATTTATTATTTAAAACTTTTTTTGGGCCGGGCGCATTGCCCCACGCCTGTAATCCCAGCACTTTGGAAGGCAGAGGTGGGCAGATCACGAGGTCAGAAGATTGAGACCGTCCTGGCTAACACGGTGAAACCCCATCTGTACTAAAAAATACAAAAAAAATTTAGCGAGGTGAGGTGGTGAGCTCCTGTAGTCCCACCTACTCGGGAGGCTGAGGCCAGAGAATGGTGTGAACCTGGAAGGCGGAGCTTGCAGTGAGCCGAGATTGCGCGACTGCACTCCAGCCTGGACGACAGAGTGAGACTCCGTCTCAAAAAAAAAAACCCAACTTTTTTTTGTATCCGATATAGGTTTTTGTTTTGTGATTACTGTGAGGCTTGCAAATAACATCTTATAACCAATTATTTCAAGCAGATGACAGCTTGACTACAATGAAAATAAAAAAATAAATAAGCAAAAAGAAAACAAACAAAAAACTCAAAACTACACCTTCACCCCATTTCTTCACTTTGTCACTTCTTTTTTTTTTTTTTTTTTTTTGAGACGGAGTCTCACTCTGTCACCCAGGCTGGAGTACAGTGGCGTGATCTCGGCTCACTGCAATCCCCGCCTCCCAGGTTCAAGTGATTCTCCTGCCTCAGCCTTCCAAGTAGCTAGGACGACAGGCACCCACCACCACGCCCGACTTTTTTTTTTTTTTTGTACTTTTAGTAGAGATGGAGTTTCACCATGTTAGCCAGGATAGTCTCGATCTCCTGACCTCGTGATCTGCCTGATTTGGCCTCCCAAAGTGCTGGGATTACAGGCTTGAGCCACCGTGCCCGGCTGCTTTGTCACTTTTGATTGTCTCTATTTATATCTTTTTATGCTCAGAAAGCTGTTTCAGTTGCTATTTTTGATAGGTTTGTCTTTTAATCTTCCTACTAATATATGAGTGTTTTAACACTATAGTTACAGTGTTATTCTGTATTCATCTGTTCATTTACCACTACCACTGAGTTCTATACCACCATGTGATATATATTTTTTACATTAATGTGCTTTTCTTTCAGATTGAAGAACTCTCTGTAGCATTTTTTGCAAGACAGGTTTGGTGTTGATGAAACCCCTCAGCTGTGTTTGTCTGGGAGAGTATTTCTCTTTCATGTTTGAAGGATAGTTTTATTGGAAATAATATTCTAGTTCAAAAGTTGTTTTTCTTAAACACTTTGACTATGTCATCTGCCTCTCTCTTGGCCTCTAAGTTCCCTGCTGAGTTGTCTCCTGTCAGACATATTGTTCTTTATATGTTCTTTATATATGTTCTTTGCTTTGTATGTTCTTTATATGTTCTTTGCTTCTTTTCTTTTTCTGCTTTTAGGATACTTTCTTTATCCTTGACCTTTGACAGTTTGATTAATATATTAATTCAGTTAGTCTTATTTGGGTTGAATCCTTTTGGTGTTGTGTGATCTTCTAATACCTTAATATTCATATCTTTTCCTAGGTTTTGAAAGTTTTCTATCAGTATTTCACTGAATAAACTTCCTACCCTACCTCTCTATCTCTACATCCTCTTTAAAGCCATTAACTCTTAGATTTGCCCCTTTGAGGCTATTTTCTAGATCTTGTAGAAAAGCTTCATTCTTTTTAAATTGTTTTTCTTTTCTCTCCTCTGACTGTGTATTTTTATATAGCCTGTCTTCAGGTTCACTAATTATTTCTTTTTCTTGATCGATTCTACTGTTGAGAGACTGAGACATTTTTGAGTTTGTCAGTTGAATTTTTCAACTGCAGAACTTCTGTTTGAAATTTCAAAAATGATTTTAATCTCTTTGTTAAATTTCTCTGGTAGAATAATGAATTTCTTCCCTGTGTTATCTTTTAAGTTTGTTGAGCTTCCTCAAGACAGCTCTTTTGAATTCTCTGTCTGAAAGGACATATATCTTTGTCTTTCCGGGATTGGTCACTGGTGTCTTCTGTAGTTCATTTAATGAGGTCATGTTTTCCTGGATACTCTTGATGCTTGTGGACATTCATCACTTATGGGCATTGACAAATTAGGTATTTATTTGTCTGTGTAGTCTGGGTTTGTTTGTACCCTTCATTCTTGAGAAGACTTTTCATGTATTCAAATGGGGTTGAGTGTTGTGCTCTAAGAATGTGGTCCTTACGGGCTAAAGGAGGTGCTCTAAGCCCAGGAATAATGCAGTTCTTGCTGACCTCTAGAGGCGCTGCCTTGATGAGTTTGGGTAAGGTAAAGGAGAATTCCTTGGGTTGTCAGGCAAAGTCCTCTTGATGTCTTCCCTTTACTCCTTCCAATCAGAAGTAGTCTCTCTACTGGGCTGCCTAGAGCACTTCTGTGGCTTCCACAGCTGGCACTGTGCTGGGTCATACCTGAAGCCTGTACAATACTGGATCTTGCCTGGTTACTGCTGATGTTTATTCAAGGCCCAAGGGCTCTTTAGTGATCAGGTGAATCCTGCCAAGACTGGGTCCTTCTCTTCAGGGCAGTGGATTCCCTTTGAATGAGGGTGGGTCTAGAAATCCCCTTCAGGAACTAAGTCCTGGAATTGACAGCTTCAGGAATCTCCTTGGTGCTTTACTTTGGCTAAGCTGGTACCCAAATTGCAAGACAGTCTTCTATACTCTTCCCACTTCTTTCCTTAAGCTAAAGGAGTCTCTCCCCAAGCTGTACTTCCTGGAGTTGGGTGCAATGTGATCCAGCCACTCCCCTGGCTGCCACAGCTGGTGTCACACTTGGTCACACATCCCAAGTCTACTGCCTCCAAGTCCAGCGCAGCACCACAGCTTGCCTGAGGACTGCAGTACTTGTGGCCTGACAGCCAATTAAGCTTATTCTGGGCACGAGGCCACTTTAGTTAGCCAGAGGTGAGGTCATTTGGGACTCAGGTTCTTCCTGCTGAGACTGAGAATTCTGTCTTGCCCAGGGCTGATCTAAATACCCCCTCCTTGGGTGCTAGCAGAATTCTTCTCTGTTTTGTGTTTTGCTGTAACATGGCAGCACTGAGTTCCAGTGCAAAGACCCACACTCACTTCACCCTCCCTCCCCCAAACAGTTTTTCTCTCTCCATACTGGGAGGGATCCTGTAGGCAATGCAAGACTGTCTTTCCTGTGCTCTTCAATTCCTCTATCCCTGATGTTATGTGAAAACCAGGTACTGTGATTTTCAGGTACTCACCTGAATTTTCTGGGTTCTTATGAAGGTGTTTATTGCATAGATAGTTGTTCAATTTGGTGTAAGATCATGGAAGGGTTCTATTTGGCCATCTTGCTCTGCTTTCCTTTATTTTTATTTACTGTTAAAACCTGGCTCATGATCAGTTTTTTCCTGTATGTAAACTTTCTTGAGGTGCTTTTGTTTTATATATTAGCAATGATTAAAAAAGCTTTCTCTTTTTTCTAGGAGAGCATATAGATTACTGTGGATATTCTGTTCTTCCTATGGCTATAGAACAAGATGTGCTAATAGCTGTAGAACCTGTGAAAACATATACTCTCCAACTGGCCAATACAAATCCCTTGTATCCGTGAGTATTTAAAATTGCTAATTTGTCTGTATGTATGGTTCTGTTTGTACCCAAATGAACTCTTTAGGAGACATCAGATTTATAACAAGTCATTTAATTTGTTGATATTTTGTACCTGACATTAAAAAAATTCTAAGGCCATTATTTATTGTTTGTTCATTTTGTTCATTTGTCAATTAATTTAAGGAATATTTACCAAAGACTTACCATATGATAGACATAGTCTTAGATACCAGGTGATACAAAGATAAATAACTCTGTCCTTGTGCGATAGGTACTTATCATCTATTGATCTAATTATCTCCAGCAAAGTAAGGTGATGTTTTCCTATGTTACTATGGCAGCTTATAAGTATCTTGTCATAGCATCTTACTATGCTGTATTATTATTATCTGTTTATTTACCTGTGTCACCCAGTAGACAGTAAACTATGTGACTTCAGGCACTGTTGCCTCTCTTCTTCAATGCCCTAGCATATAAAACAGAGTCTGATGCCTAATAAAGGTAACTTTCTAGTACATATGCTTTATCAAGTTAACAAAGTCTTTAAAAAAAGAATCTTAGTTTGCTAAGATTAAAAAAGTTTACTAATGGGTATTGAATTTAATTAAATGTCTATTTAGTATTGAAGATCAGTTTTTTAAAAATATGGTGAATTAGTCTGATGAAGTTTTTAATGTTGAGCCCTTTGCATTTCTAGGATAAACTCTACTTGCTTTTAATGTATTATAACGGATTTGACTTGATCATACAGAAAAAGATTTTGGCTTATGTTTGGCATATTATATGTTTGGCTTGTTCATTGGTTAGTTTATCTGCAATAACATTCATTTATTCAGAAAATATTTTTGATAAGACTCTATACCAGCTTGTGCAAGATGTAGAAGTTTTTTACTTTTATATGGAACTTATTGTAGGAGATCTTTTTTTCCTTTTCATTTCACATGTCTGATAATATATCTTGTGTGCATTTTGGACCCTTGAAAAGCTCACATTATCTCAAACATATTTTTGTGTCATTGTTTATGAACATTTAAAAACCAGTGCATAATATTTTGTCATCTTGATTTAGTAAAATTTGCTTAATCATTCCCACAATAATGAATGTGTGGTTTCAGTTTCGTTTTTCACAAAAGTAGATCCTGAGACAGACCTAGATGCAGGTAGTATATTTGAGAAATGGTCCCAGGAGCAGTAGGAAAGAGCATGAAGAATGAGTTGGGCAATTAGAGGTGAATTATCAAGATATATAGTCCCTGCTAGAGGCAGGAGGCTTGAATCTGCTAGGACCCCTAGGAAGCATGTAGTATGCCTCCTAGAATTGTCCATTTGTTTTAGCATTCATTGTGTAGGTATATCTTGTTTATCTATTTACCAATAACGGACATTTAGATCATTGCCAGTATTTGCCTGTATGAATAATACTGCTACAAATATTTATGTACAAATGTATGTGTGGACATGTTTCATTTCTGTTGGGTAAATACCTAAGATTGGAGTGTCCGGTTTGCCATTTATTTATTTATTGAGACAGGGTCTCACCCTCTTGCTTAGCCTGGAGTGTAGTGGGGTGATCTCAGCTCAACTCAACCTTTGCCTCCTGGGTTCAAGAGATTCTCCCGCTTCAGTCTCCTGAGTAGCTGGGACTACAGGCACATACCATCACACCTGGCTAATTTTTATATTTTTTGGTGGAGATGGGATTTCACCATGTTGACCAGGCTGGTCTTGAACTACTGACCTCAAGTGATCCACTTGCGTCAGCCTCCCAAAGTGCTGGGATTACAGGTTTGAGCCACTGCATCCATCCTGGTTTGCCTTTGATATGGTTTGGTGGTGTCCCCACCCAAATCTAATCTTGAATTTTAACTCCCACAATTCCCACGTGTCCTGGGAGGAGCCTGATGGGAGGTAATTGAATCATGGGGGCCGGTCTTTCCCATGCTGTTCTTGTGATAATGAATAAGTCTCATGAGATCTGATGGTTTTAAAAATGGAAGTTTCCCTGCACAAGCTCTCTTTTTGCCTGCCATCATCCCTATAGGACGTGACTTGCTCCTCCTTGCCTTCTGCCATGATTGTGAGGCTCCTGCAGCCATGTGGAACTGTAAGTCCATTAAAGGTCTTGCTTTTGTAAATTGCTCAGTCTCAGGTATGTCTTTATCAACAGCATGAAAATGAACTAATATAGCCTTTTAAAGAAATTTTCTGGCTGGGCACAGTGGTTCACGCCTGTAATCCCAGCATTTTGGGAGGCCGAGGTGGTTGGATTGCTTGAGCCTGTGAGTTCGAGACCACACTTGGCAGCATGGTGAAAGCCTGTCTCCACTAAAAATACAAAAAGCTTAATTGGGCATTGTGGCATGCACCTGTAATCCCAGCTACTCAGGAGGCTGAGGAAGGAGAATTGCTTGAACCTGGGAGGTGGAGGTTGCAGTGAGCCAAGATTGCGCCACTGCACTCCAGCCAGGGTGACAGAGTGAGACTCTGTCTCAGAAAAAAAAAAAAAAAAAAAGAAAGAAATTTTCTGCTTGCCAAAGTTGTGTAATTTTACATTTTCATCAGTGGTGTTACCAGCATGTTTTAAAATTTTAGCTCTTCTCCTAAATGTGTAATAGTATATTTCAAGTTTTTAAATTTCTCTGACTAATGATGTTGAACATCTTTTCATCTACTTATTTGCTACCTAGATGTATTCTTTGTTGAAGGGTCTTTTCAAATCATTTTCCTATTTTTGAGTTTCTTATAGATATAAGCCTCTTTTTTTTGAGACAAAGTCTTGCTCTGTCATTTCTGTATTGGGACATTACAGGTCCTCTCTTCTAGCTATTTTGAAATATACAATACATGGTTGTTAACTACAGTCACCCTACTCTGCTATAGACCATTATAACTTATTCCTTCTATCTAACCTTATGTTTTTACCTATTTGCCAACTTCTTTTTATCCCCCATTCACTGACCCTTCCTCGCCTCTTTTATCTATCATTCTACCCTGTTCCTTCATGAGATCAATTTTTTAAGTTCCCACATATGAGTGAGAATATCTGATGTTTGTTTTTTCTGTACCTGGCTTATTCCATCAACATTGCTCCAAATGCCATGATTTTATTTTATTTTTTTTTTTATGGCTGAATAGTATTCCATTGCGTATATATACATTTTCTTTATTTATTCATCTGTTGGTGGGCACTTAGGTTGATTCCCTGTCTTTGCTATTGTAAATGGTACTGGAATAAACATGGAGTGCAGGTATCCTCCTGATATACTGATTTCTTTTCCTTTGGATAAATACGCAGTATTACGGTTGCTGGATCATATGGTAGTTGTGTTTTTAGTGCTCTGAGAAATCTCCCTACTGTTTTCTGTAATGGCTGCACTAATATACATTCCCACCAACAGTGTATAAGTGTTCCCTTTTTTCTGTGTCCTTATCAGCATCTGTTATCTTTTGTCTTATTAATAATAGTCATTCTAACTTGGGTAAGATGATGTCTCATTGTGGTTTTGATTTCCATTTTGCTGATGATTAGTGATGGTAAGCAGTTTTTCATATACCTATCTGCCGTTTGTATGGATGTCTTTGGAAAAATGTCTCTTCATGTCATTTGTCCACCTTTAAGTGGGATTATTATTAGTTTTTACTATCGAGTGTTTTGAGTTCCTTGTGTATTCTGGATATTAGTTCCTTGTTGGATGAATAGTTTGCAAATATTTTCTTCCATTCAACAGGTTGTCTCCCCACTCTGTTGATTGCTTCCTATATGGGCAGAAGCTTTTTAGTTTAAAACAGTTTTATTTATTTATTTTTGTTTTGTTTTCTGTACTTTTGAGATCTTAGCCATGAAATCTTTGGCTATATCCTGAAGTGTTCCCCCTATATTTCTTTCTAGTAGTTTTATAGTTGTAGGTGTTATGTTTAAGTCTTTAACCTATCTTGGATTGAATTTTGTATATGGTGAGAAATAGGGGTTCAATTCATTCTTCTGCGTATGGGTATTGAGTTTTCCCAGCGCCATTTATTCAAGAGGGTTTTCTTTCCTGAATGTATTTTCTTGATACCTTTGTTGAAAATGAGTTTGCTGTCCAGGCGCGGTGGCTCATGCCTGTAATCCCTGCACTTTGGGAGGCCGAGGTGGGCAGATCACCTGAGGTCAGGAGTTCAAGACCAGCCTGGCCAACATGATGAAACCCTGTCTCTATTAAAAATACAAAAAATTAGCTGGGTGTGGTGTTGCGCGCCTATAATCCCAACTACTCAGGAGGCTGAGGCAGGATAATTGCTTGAACCCAGGAGGCGGAGGTTGCAGTGAGCCAAGATCACGCCACTGCACTCCAGCCTGGGCAACAAGAGCAAAAAACTCTGTCTCAGAGAAAAAAAAAAAAAAAAAAAAGAGAAAATGAATTTGCTGTACATACATGGATGTATTTCTGGGTTTTCTCTTCTATCCCATTAGTATTTGTGTCTGTTTTGATACCAATACCTTGCTGTTTTGGTTTTTATAGCCTTGTAATATATTTTGAGGTCAGATAGTGTGATGCCTCTTGCTTTGTTCTTTTTGCTCAGGAGTGCTTTGGCTATTTGGGCTCTTTTTGTTTGGTTTTATACATATTTTAGTATTTTTTTCTATTTTTGTGAAAATGACAGGAGTATTTTCATAGGGATTGCATTCAATTTGCAGATTGCTTTGGCAGTATGTTCATTTTAACAATATTAATTTTTTCAGTCCATGAACATGGGATGTCTTCATTTGTGTCCTCTTCAATTTCATTCATCAGTGTTTTCTAGTTTTCCTTAGAGATCTTTCATCTCCTTGGTTAAATTTATTCTTAGGATGTTTTTTTGTTTTGGAGCTATTGTAAACAGGATTTCTGGCCTAATTTGTTTCTCAGCTAGTTCATTATTGGCGTATTGAAATGCTGTAAATTTTTGTATGTTGGTTTTTTATACTGCAGCTTTACTGAATTTGTTTATCAGAGTTTTGTTTTTAGAGTCTTTAGCTTTTTCTGGATATAAAATCATGTCACCTATGAAATGGGACAATGTAACTTCCTCCTTATCAACTTGGATCCTTCTATTTTTATTCTTGCCTGATTACTCTGGCTAAGATTTCCAGTATTATGTTGACTAGGAGTAGTGATTTTGGGCATCTTTGCTGTGTTCCAGGTTTTACAGGAAAGGCTTCAACTTTTCTTTATTTGATATGATGTTAGCTGTGGGTTTGTCATATGAGATCTTTATTGTGTTGTGGTATATTTATTCTATGCCTGATAATTGAGAGTTTTTATCGTGAAAGGATATTGAATTTTATTACATGCTTTCTCTATGTCTATTGAGAAGATTGTATGGTTTTTGTCCTTTATTCTACTGATGTGATGTGTCACATTTAGTGATTTGTGTTTCTTGAACAATCCTTGCATGCCTGGGATAAATCCCACTTGATCATGGTGTTTTATATTTTTGATGTTCTGTTGGATTCAGTTTGCTGCAATTTTGTTGAAGATTTTTACATATATTTAAATAGGGATCTTGGTCTGCAGTTTTGGTTTTTGTTACACCTTTGTCTGATTTTAGTATCAGAGTGATGCTTGCCTTTTGGGACTAGGTTAATTCCCTTCTCTTCAATTTATTGGAATTGTTTGAAGAGGATTGGTGTTTGTTCTTTGTAAGTTTGGTAGAATTTTTCAGTGAAGCTGTCCAGTCTTGGGCTTTTCTTTGTTGGAAGCCTTTTCATTTTACTATTTCAATCTTGGTACTTGTCACTAGTCTGTTTATGTTTTTTGTTTCTTCCTGATTTAATCTTGGTATGTTGTGTGTTTAGGAATTTATCAATTTCCTTTAGGTTTTCTGGTTTGTTTGTGTATGTACAGTTATTCATAACAGTGTCTGATAAGCTTTTGTATTTCCATGGTATCAGTTGTAATGTTCCTTTTTGGATTCTGATTTTGTTTATTTGGGTCTTCTCACTTTTTTTCATGGTTAATCTGGCTAGCAGTTCATTAATTTTTTTCTTCTTTTCAAATAATCAACTTTCCATTTTCTTGATTCTTTGTATTTTTTCAATAAAATAATTTCAACTTTTATTTCAGATTCAGGGGTTACATGTGCAGGTTTGTTACTTGGGTATATTTTGTAATGGTGATGTTTGGGGTACAGATGATCCCATCACCCAGGTAGTCAGCATAGCAGCCAATAGGCAGTTTTTCAGCTCACACTTCCTTCCTCCCTACTGCCCTCACCATCGCATTCTAGTCCTCAGTGTCTATTATTCCCATCTTTATGCCCCTGTGTACTCATATTTAGCTCCCACTTATAAGTGAGAACATGCAGCAGTACTTGATTTTCTGTTCCTGTGTTAATTTGCTTAGGATAATAGCCTCCAGCTGCATCCATGTCGCTATAAAGGATATGATTTCATTCTTTTTATGGCTGCATATTATTCCCTGGTGTAAGTATACCACAGTTTCTTTATCCAACCCACCATTGATGGGCACCTGGGTTGATTCCATGTCTTTGCTATGGTAAATAGTACTTCAATGAACATATGAATGCATGTGTCTTTTTTTTTTTTTAAGAATAATTTATTTTCCTATGGGTATATACCCAGTAATGGGATTGCTGGGTTAAATGATAGTTCTGTTTTAAGTTCTTTGAGGAAACTCCAAAATGCTTTCCACAGTGGCTGAACTAATTTACACTCCCACCAACAGTATATAAACATTCCTTTTTCTATACAGCCCTGCCAGCATCTGTTTCTTGTTGACATTTACATAATAGCCATTCTGACTGGAGTGAGATGGTATCTCATTGTGGTTTTGATTTGCATTTGTATGTCTTCCTTTGAGAAGTGTTTGTTCATATACTTTGCCCATTTTTTAATGGGATTATTTGTTTTTTGCTTGTTGATTTGTTTACATTTTTTTTTTTTACAGATTCTGGATATTAGTAGACCTTTGTCAGATGTGTAGTTTGTGGAAATTTTCTCTCATTTTGTGAATTATCTGTTTACTCTGTTGATAGTTTATTTCGTTGTGCAGAAGCTCTTTAATTAGGTCTCACTTGTCAATTTTTGTTTTTGTCACAGTTGCTTTTGGAGAGTTAGCCATAAAATCTTTGCCAAATTCTAACCATTTCCTAGGTTTTCTTCTAGGACTCGTACAGCTTGAGGTCTTACATTTAAATCTTTCATCCATCTGAATAAATTTTTGTATATGCTGAAAGATAGAGGTCCAGTTTCATTCTACTGCATATGGCTAACCAGTTATACCAGCACCATTTATTGAATAGGGAGCCCTTCCTTCATTGCTCATTTTTGTTGACTTTGTGGAAGATCAGATGGATGTAGGTGTTCAGCTTTATTTCTCAGTTTTCTATTCTGTTCTATAAGTCTATGTCTATGTATCTGTTTTTGTACCAATACTATGCTGTTTTGGTTACTATAGCCGTGTAGTATAATTTGAAGTTGGGTAATGTGATAACTCCAACTTTTTTCCTTTTCCTTTAGTTTTTTCACTGATTCTCCTCTGAGAGAACTGGTGTTCTTTTAGCTGTGGTTTAAATTGAGGATAGTCAATTGGCTTCATTTCTGGTTGCTTTCAGAGGGCCAAGGCTCTGTACAGGATCTTTATTTGTGGCTGGATTCTTGCCCCTGGTTTCACAAGTGATGTATATTGGCAGATTATTTTCAGTGTTGTAATTTGGGCTGTGATCCAGTAAATGGTGCTTAAGAGTGGTGGCCAGCAGATAAGCTCTTAATAAGCTGCACAGCTTTTTTTGTATTTCAGTGCATTTGCAGTAGTGCTCTGTAGTGGGGTAGGGGGAGCCAGATAACGCTCTCACCAGGTCTGTTCCTGAGCTTTGAGGAAGCTCCCTCTGATCACTGGCACTGATCCTGTCTTTTCTTTATTAGGTCTTCTGGGCTGCAGGGCTCCCTCAGGCAGAGGCTATGACCTGCAGATAGGCCACACCATTCTTGGACTGGTCCTGTAGAGCAGGGTTCCCCAATCCCTGTTACTGCTCCCTGGCCTGTTCAGAACTGGGCCACACAGCAGGAGGTGAGTAGTGGGCGAGGGAGCATTATTACCACCTGAGCTCTGTCTCCCGTCAGATCAGCAGTGGCATTAGACTCTCATAGAAGCATGAACCCTATTCTGGACTGCATGTGGGAGGGATCTAGGTTGCATGCTCCTTATGATAATTGTAGAGGACTACGTGCTCGCAAACGAGAGGTTCCCGATAAGTCCTGCTCTTGCAGGGCGTTCCTGATAAGTCCTGCTCTTGCAAACGAAGCAGGGCGTTCCTTCCCTGCAAACAGGGAGGACAAAGGAGCCAGCTGCTAACAGCAGACCCTGAGGGCTTGTTTATGTGTAAACATCTTGAAAATCCAGAAAGTCAGGGAAAGGTCAGAAAAACAACAATGTGTCTTGTGACTTGGCAACATTCCACAAACGACTGTATAAAATAAAGCAGAGCGCGCCATTCGAGGTGGCCGCCATGTTTGTCTTGTCTTGTGTGTTCATTCCTTTGTTTAGGAAACACGCGGACCCTTGCAATAATCCAGTGCTGATGATCTGAGGTAGAACAGTTTCAACCTGAAACCATCCCCTCCTCCCCAACATACACCATCCATGGAAAAATTGCCTTCTACAAAACTGGTCCCTATGCTAAAAAGGTTGGGGACTGCTGCTGTAGAGGGAGAGATGCCCTTCTCTGGTGCTGGCTCACAAGCCTGTGTGTCTCACTCCTCTCTGTCTTCTGAGCGTGTGGACTCCTTCCCTGCTCTAGCACTGGCTACAGATCTTCGCTTATGATTCCCAGGCCCTGAGCCTTTGGGACTAGCCCACAGCTCCATCTTTTGGCTCACTTTGGCACAGCACCAACTGTGCTGGGGGATTCCAAGTGCTTCCAGACCTCTGAGAAAGTACTTAGGCTGGCCTTTTGGTAAAGCACCCGTACTGAGCAGTGGAGGCTACACTGTACACATGCTCCTGTTAGAGCAGCCGCACAGAGGCCTTGGAATGGGCTGGTGGACAGGAGTGCCTACAGAACAGACATGCCCTGTTCCCACTGGAAAGTCAGCCTTGTTCTCTTGACCCAGTGGTCAACTGGGGTTAGAGTTACTCAGAGAAGAAGGGGAGCCTTGGGGGATGGGCACCTATGGTTGTATTCTGCTGCAGCTGCCATGTGTGCCAAATCTCCATTCCATACAGGCTGGAGTACTTTTTCTGCCTACTCTGCAGGCAGATCCCCTTGCCAGTTTGAATGTTTATGGGGGTCATAGGATATCTTGTACTTAGGATTGGAGATCTGCAGCAAGAGTGGGTTGGCCCACCATCCATTCACTAACCCCTCCCTTAGGAGGCTTTCAGGGCTGAGAATGAGCCCTAGCATTCATCAACCCCACACAAGGTTCTCAGCTTCTTCTCTTTTCAGCCTCAGTGTCTATGTTGCTTCTCTATCTACTCTTAGTGTTTTCTTTCTAAGATTTGCTCAAAGTGTGTTGGTTTACTTAATATTTAGTCTCACAGTGGGAGTGGTGCTTCCTGGCTGTGTCTAGTCAGCCACCTTGTCTGCTATCCCTCCAAAAGCTTTAACCCTTTGTGTTTCTTTTAGTAGCTACTTTATTTAGTTCTTTTCTGATCTTCATTATTTCTTTCCTTCTGCTATTTTTGAGTTTAGATTTTTATTGCTTTTCTAATTCCCTGAGATGCATCATTAGCTTGCTTATTTGAATTCTTTCTTTTTAGATGTAGGCATTCATTGCTATGATTTTCTCTGTTAGCATTGTTTTTAGTATATTTCATAGATTTTGATATGTTGTGTTTCAGTTCTCATTTATTTGAATAAATTTTTTGATTTCTGTGTTAATTTTTCCTTGAGCCAGTGGTCATTCAGAATCATGCTGTTAAATTTCCTTGTATTTATACAGTATTACAAGTTTTCTTTTTATTACTATCTAATTTTAATCCATTGGTTCTAAGAAGATATTTGATACGTACTGTCTAGTTTTATTCTGTTATATCTAAGAAGATATTTGACATAATTTCCATTTTAAAAAATTTGTTGAGGCTTGTTATGTGTCCTAACATACGGTCTATCCTGGAGAATGTTTCATCTGCTGGTAAGAAGAATGTATGTTCTGTAGCTGCTGGATGAAATGTTTTGTAAATTTCTGTTAGGTCTATTTGGTCAGTAGTGCAGTCTAAATTCAGTGTTTCTTTTTAAATTTTCTGTTGTGATGATCTCTGTAATGGTGAGAGTGGGCTGCTAAAGTCCCCAAGTATTATTGTATTGTGATCTCTCTCTCCCTTTAGTTGTAATAATATTTGCTTTATATATCTGGGTGCTCTGTTGTTGAGTGCGTATGTGTTTAGAATTGTCATATCCTCTGCTAATTTGATTGCTTTGTCATTATATAATACCCCTCTTTGTCTGTTTTTACTGTTTTTGACTTAAAGTCTATTTTATCTGGTACAAGCATGGCTATTCCTGCTTGCTTTTGGTTTCTGTTTGCATGGAATATATTTTTTTCATTCCCTTACTTTCAATATATATGTGTTTTTTTCAGATGAAATGAGGTTTTATTTTTGTAGGGGGCTTATTATAGATAGGGTCATGTTTTTAAATCAGTTATCCTAGTTTATATCTTTTAATTGGAAAATTTAATCTGTTTACATTCAATGTTATTATTGATATGGGAGGGCTTATTCCTGTCATTTTGTTAATTGACTTCTGGTTGTTTTATATATCTTTTTTTTTTTTTTTTTTTTTTTTTAATTTCTCTCTTGTTTATCGTGATTTGGTGGTGTTCTGTAGTGGTAACATTTGAGTCCTTTCTCTTCCTTATTCATGAGTTTGCTCTACCAGTGGGCTTTATACTTTTATGTGTTTTCCTGTTGGTGTATATATTATCTCTTTGCTTCCAGGTATAGTACTCCCTTAAGCATTGCTTGTAGGTTCAGCCCATTCATGATAAATGCGTTCAGCTTTTGTTTTTCTGGGAAAGACTTCAGTTCTTCATTTATGAAGGATGATTTTGTTGAGTATAGTATCCTTGGCTGCCAGTCTTTATCTATCTACACTTTGAATATATCATCCCATTTTCTCAGGGCCTGTATGGTTTCTGCTGAGAAATCCCTGTCGTTTTGGTGGGGCTCCTTTGTAAGTGTCTAGATGCTTTTATTTTGCTGTTTCAAGAATTATCTTTTTGTCTTTGACTTTTGACCACTTTACTATAATGTGCCATGGAGAAGACCTTTTAAAGTCGTATTTGTTTGGGGATCTCTGAGCTTCCTGTATCAGAATATGTAAATCTGTTACTGGACTGGGGAAGTTTTCAGCTATTATTTTGTTAAGTAGGTTTTCTATCCTTTTGGTTTTCTCTTCTTTCTGGGACACCAAAAATTCAAATATTTGGTTGCTTTATGATGCTTCATAAGTTACATAAGGGTTTTTCATTCTCTCTTATCCTTTTTTCCTTATATTTGTCTGACTGTATTATTTCAAAAGAGTTATCTTCAGATACTGAAATTCTTCTGCTCGATTAGTTTATTGTTGAAGTTTTCAAATGTATGTTTTATTTCATTCAGTGAATTGTTCTGTTCCAAGATTTTTGTTTATGATATCCATTTGTTAAATTTCTTTTTCATATTCTGGATTTTTTTTCCGATTTCTTTGTATCTGTGTTCTCTTGTCTTTCACTGATTTTTTTTTTTTTTTTTTTAAGATGGAGTCTCAATCTGTTGCCCAGGTTGGAGTGCAGTGGCATGATGTTGCTTCACTACAGCCTCTGCATCCTGAGTTCAAGTGATTCTCATGCCTCAGCCTCCCGAGTAGCTGGGATTACAGGCACTCACCACCACACCTGGCTAATTTTTATATTTTTAGTAGAAATGGTGTTTCACCATGTTGGCTGAGCTGGTCTCAAACTCCTGACCTTAAGTGATCTGCCTGCTTCAGCCTCCCAAAGTGCTGGGATTACAGGTATGAACCACTACACCTGGCTTCACTGAGCTTTTTAAATGTCATTACTTTGAATTCTATTTCTGGAATTTAATAAATTTCTTTGTCATTGGAATCTGTTGCTGGTGAATGATTTTGCTTCTTCCAAGTTTTTGAATTTGCTTTTACAGAGGATGACTTCTTCTCAAAGATGTACCTATGGTATTGGTTGGGGTGGCATATTGGCATTGATTCTTGGCACTTGTAGTATTGTAGTCTCTGTATAATTCCTTTGGCCATAAACAGTATCAGTGGTCTCTGATTTCCTCAGTGACTTAGGATATGGTTGTTGTTGGAGACTGTGGATCCTGGTAGTTGTAGCAGTGAGCTGGGTGAGTGGCTGGGTCCTTGGACCCCTGGGTAGTTAGTGTCACCTGTGTGATGGCAGTAGCAGTGGTAGAACAACCCTCTGGCTCCCAAGCATTCTGCATTGTTGTTGGTGGCTATGTTAGGCTGGGTGAGTTGATCCTCAGTGCCGCAGGTGTTGCATGCAGGTGGAAGCTAGCTGTGGTAGTAGTAGTAGGTTGGGTGGGCTCATCTTTAGGTCCCTGGGAGAGTGTTCAGGTGCCAGTGGTGGTAGATTGGACATAGCCATTCTTATTACTCTGGATAGTATGCTTAGGCATAGGCATGGAGTCTGGCAGGGCGGGCCTAGCCTCAGGTCTCCTGGTGGTGTATGCAAGTGGTAGGCAGGAGTAGAGTGAACCAAGCCACCTAGTGGAATGCTCAGGTGGTAGTGGCAGTGGCTGTGCTGTGGCCCAGCTGCTGGGGAGAGTGGGGTTGCTTTCACTGGCAGCAGTCGTAGACAACTGGCTGGGGAGCATGCACTTTGGCTCCAGGTGGTGGCTGCAGGTGGGGTAGCTTTTCCTCGGGGCACATGAAAGTGCATGGTGGCTCTGCTGCTGCGAATACCAGGGGTCTGCCAGTGGCTCATGGTTTGGCCCCAGCAGTGCAATGGCAGTTTCTTTGAGTAAGGGAGTCTGTATTTAGGGCTCGTGAAAATGCACAGCAGCCCCACTGCTGGGAGTATTGTAGTTATTGCCAGTGGCTTGCATTTTGGCTCTGACAACAGCAGTTAGCACTCATGTTGTCTGTGGGTAGGGGATATCAGAGAGGTTGCAGGGATGTGGAGACAGGAGCTGTTGGTCCCCATGGCAGGATGCAGTCTAGTAGAGTCTGGGATCTCAGTATAGTGACGTGCAAATTGTTTAGGACTTGGGGGTGTGTGGAACCCAGCGTGAATTTCCTCTTTGGAGCAATGCCATCATGTGATCTCCAAGCAGTTTCTCTGTCAGTCACATGGACCTCAAGGGTTGAGGGACTGTCCTATGGCTAGGATTGCAGGAGTCCTTAATAGTAATGTGGACCACTTGGGGTGTTTCTCTTGCCCTTTACCCACATTGGAGAGCCTCTCTAGGCTCCCAGCTGATTCTGGCTCAGCAGGCTGCCCTGATTTCCTCTCCTTCCTTGCCTTAAGTGTTTCCTGTCACTTCTTGTTGAATTCAGTGTTCTCTCTTACGTGATCTTTTCTAACTATGATCGTCAACTTGTTATTTTGGTTCTTCTTTGTGGAGAAGGCAAGTACCAGATGCCTATAGACATTCCTCTGTGCCTCCAACTTCATATTTCTTTTGATGCTACTCTTATTATAAATGGTCTGCCCCAGATCCAGACACATGCAGGTGTCTTACAATGGTCTACCTATCCCAGGTCCAGACACACACAGGGTAGACACTGGGCAGATGTTTCTTTGAAGAACAAGTAAATGAATAAAATACGTAAATGGAAAGTATTAATGTAATAATGGGTCATGTCTGCTCATTTTCAGGATTCTTTTCTCAGAATTCTACAACATGGAAGTGGGGGTAGAGAAAGCAAATGGATAATGTAATGCAGGGTAGAGATTTGGTGGGAAAATGAGTATCTGGTTTTGAATCTCAGGAAAAGGCTAGGCAGAGAGGTGAGACAGGGATGCGGAAAAGAGCAAAGATCATTAACTAATCAAAACGCAGTTTTTTGTTTGTTTGTTTTTTTTCTGACAGACTTAAGCTATACTTCTAATTCTGTGGGAGCTAGCACTTTTCAATTTGTATTAGTCCATTCTCACACTGCTATAAAGAAATACCTGAGACTGGGTAATTTTATAAATAAAAGAGGTATAATTGGCCCGTGATTCTCTGCAGGATGTACAGGAAGCACGGCTGAGGAGGCCTCAGGCAACTTACAAACATGGTGGAAAGCAAAGAAGCAGGCATATCTTACGAGTGGAGCAGGAGGAAGAGGGCTGGGGGCAGCTACACACTTTTTACACAACCAAGTCAAGTGAGAACTGTATCATGAGAAGAGTACCAAAGGGGGAAATCCACCTCTGTGATCCAATCACTTTCTACCAGGCCCCACTTCCAAAACTGGGGATTATAATTTGACATGAGATTCGGGCAGGGACACAAATCCAAACCATATTATTCTGTCCCTAGCCCCTCCCAAGTCTTGTGTCCTCACATTCCAAAATTCAGTCATGCCTTCTCAACAGTCCTCAGAGTCTTAACTCATTCCAGCATTAACTCACAAGTCCACAGTCCAAAGTCTTATCTGAGAAAAGGCAAGTCCCTTCTGCCTATAAGCCTGTAAAATAACAAATGGGTTAGTTATTACTTCCAACATACAATGAGGGTACAAGCACTGGGTAAATACTTCTTTTCCAAAAGGGAGAAATTAGCCAAAAGAAAGGGGCTACAGGCCGCATGTAAGTTCGAAACCCAGCAAGGGAGTCATTACATCTTAAAGCTCCAAATAATCTCCTTTGACCCCACGTCTCACTTCCAGGGCACACTGGGGCAAGGGGTGGGCTCCTAAGGCCTTTGGAAGCTCCACCCCTGAGGCTTTGCAAAGTAAAGCCCCTGAGGCTGCTTTCATGGGCTGGTGTTCAAGCACGTGTGGCTTTTACATGTGCATGGTGCAAGCTGCTGGGTTGATCTACCATTCTGCAGTCTCAAAGATGATGGCCCTCTTCTCACAGCTCCCCTGGGTAGTGCCCCAGTGGGGACTCTGTGTGGGGGATCCAACCCCAGATTTCCCTTCCATGCTGCCCTAGTAGAGATAGAGATTCTCCATGAGGGCTCTGCTCCTGCAGCAGGCTTCTGCCTGGACATTTAGGCTCTTCTACACATCCTCTGAAATCTAGGCAGAGGCTCCCCAAGTCTTGACTCTTGCACTCTGAACATTGGCAGGCTTAACACCTCGTGGAAGCACCAAGTTTTATGGCTTGCACCCCCTGAAGCAGCAGCCTGAGCTGTATCTGGAGTCCTTTTAGCCACCCCTGGAGGCGGAGAGGCCAGGATGTGGGGAGCAGTGTCTTGAGGCTGTGCAGGGCAGTGGGACCCTGGTCCCTGTTCATGAAACCATTCTTCCTTCTTAGACCTCCATGCCTGTGATGGAAGGAGCTGCTGCAAAGGTTTCTGAAATGCCTTGGAGGTCTTTTCCCCTTTGTCTTGGCTATTAGCATTTGGCTGTTCTTTACTTATGCAAATTTCTGTAGCTGGCTTGAACTCCTCCAAAAAGGCCTTTTCTTTTCTACCACATGGCCAGGCTTCAAATTTTTCAAACTCATACACTTTGCTTCCCTTTTAAATATAAGTTTCAGTTTCAGGTAATTTCTTTGCTCATGCGTATGAACATAGGTTGTTAGAAGCAGCAGGCTATATCTTGAATGCTTTGCTGCTTAGAAATTTCTTCTGCCAGATATCCTAAATCATCACTCTCAAGTTCAAAGTTCTACATATCCCTAGAGCAGGGGCACAATGCCTCCAGGCTCTTTGCTAATGCATAACAAAATGACCTTTACATTAGTTCCCAAGAAGTTCCTCATTTTCATCTGAGACCTCCTTAGCTGGGACTTCATTGTCCATATCACTATCAGCATTTTGGAAACAACCATTCAACAAGTCTCTAGGAAGTTACAAATTTTCCTCATCTTCCTGTCTTTTTCTGAGCCTTCCAAATTGGTCCAACCTCTACCCGTTACCCAGTTCCACACCCAAATTCAAAGTTTCAGGTATCTTTATACCAATGCCCCTTTCCTTGTTACCAATTTTCCATATTAGTTCATTCTTGCACTGCTATAAAGAAATACCTGAGACTGGGTAATTTATAAAGAAAAGAGGTTTAATTGGCTCACAGTTCTACAGGCTGTACAGGAAGCATGGCTAGGGAGGCCTCAGGAAACTTACAAGCATGGTGGAAGGCAAAAGGAAAGTAGGCATGTCTACATGGCCAGAGTCAGGCGGAAGAGAGAGAGGTGGGAAGTGCCACACACTTTTTAAACAACCAGATCTAGTGAGAGCTCTATCATGAAAACAATACCAAAGGGGGAAATCCACCCGCATGATCCAATCACCTCCCACCAGGTCCCACCTCCAACACTGGGGATTACAACTTGGCATGAGATTTGGGCAGGGATGCAAATCCAAATTATATCATAGTTCTTTCTGAAATGTGGCTCATGTAGCTTCCTACTATTTGAACTTTCCTCTTTTTCTCCTCATGTCTGCCTACCCGTTCTGTTCATATTTCACCGTCAGAATCTCTTTCTGGTTTTCTTAGTGACTTTCAAGATGTCCTCTTAACTAGGAGCAGAACCTGTCAGATACGCTAACATAACTTTATCTGCTTTCAAATTCTGTGACCTCTTATTGACTGTGAGCAACATATTTTAACTTCTGTGAGTGACAGTAGAGGAAAATTGTGATGAGCTGATGTCAGACTGCGTTTTTGGAAAGCAACTAATCCTCTCTGAGCCTCCAGGAAGACATCCTCTCTCTATCAAATGCAGACTTTTAGAAATAATACTCTCTCAGCCACATATCCCACCCCGTATTATTATCACATGCCATTACTGTCTGGTAGTTATTTATGTTCATATCATCTTGGCTAGATTATGAACTTTTAAAAGGCAAGCCTTCTGCCTTTTACCTTTATATTCCCATGCATGCTTTGTATGCTTAAGTGGTTAGTCATTTAATATATTTTGAAAGAGATAATGTATCCATGTTGTTAAGTTAAAATAATCCATGGAGTCTCTACTAAAAAAATACAAAAAACTAGCCGGGCGAGGTGGCGGGCGCCTGTAGTCCCAGCTACTCGGGAGGCTGAGGCAGGAGAATGGCGTGAACCCGGGAGGCGGAGCTTGCAGTGAGCTGAGATCCGGCCACTGCACTCCAGCCTGGGCGACAGAGCGAGACTCTGTCTCAAAAAAAAAAAAAAAAAAAAAATCCATGGAAGGCTTCTATTACAATGACTGGCATATAGTAGATATTTAGTTAATTATATTAGAGCACTTAGTCAATATGGGGAATTTTACCTCATTTCCTTCTCTTTAATTGATTCTCCCATTTCACATACATTGTTCTTTGACTGATTTTAGGAGCCTATTTATTTATCTATTTTTCATTTTGAAGTATTTTTTTGACTTACAAAGAAGTCACAAGACTAGCATAAGGAAATCCCACATTCCATGGATGTATGCTTAGTACATTGTATCAAGGAGGCACAAAACATCCCTTTACTGGTGGTGTTAATTTTGATCATTTGATTAAGGTGCCATCTGCCAGATCTTTCTACCATAAAGATACTATATTAGTTCATTTTCATGCTGTTAATAAAGACAAACCCAAGACTGGGTAATTTATAAAGGAAAGAGGTTTAATTGACTCGCAGTTCAATATGGCGGGGGAAGCCTCACAATCATGGCAGAAGGCAAATGAAGAGCAAAGTCATATCTTACATGGCAGCAGGCAAAGCGAGCATGTGCAGGGGAACTCCTGTTTGTAAAACCATCAGATTTCATGAGACTTATTCACTATCATGACAAAAGCACAAGAAAGACCCACCCCCATGATTCAGTTACCTTCCATTGGGTCCCTCCCACAACATGTGAAAATTATGGGAGCTACAATTCAAGATGCAACTTGAGTGGGGACACAGCCAAACCATATCAGATACTTTTTTTTTTTTTTGAGATGGAATCTCGCTCTGTCACCCAGGCTGGAGTGCAGTGGCATGATCTCAGCTCACTGCAACCTTCACCTCCCAGGTTCAAGTGATTATTCTGCCTCAGCCTCTGGAGTAACTGGGACTATAGGCACGTGCCACCACACCTGGCTAATTTTTCTATTTTTAGTAGAGATGAGATTCCACCATATTGGCCAGGCTTATCTCAAACTCCTGACCTCATGATTCCCCTGCCTCAGCCTCCTAAAGTGCTGAGATTAGAGGTGTGAGCCGCTAACACCCAGCGCAGATACTATGTTTTTCCATTGTAGTTCATAAGTGTCTGGTGGGGAAATACTGTAAATATCTTACTTCTCATCACGTTTTTGCTCTCTTAAGTTTAGCATCCATTGATAATTGTTTCTTGAAACAAATTATCATAAAGTTTACTGTGTAGTGACTTTTCTAGTCACATCATTTCTTCTATATCTATTAGTTGGCATTTTACCATAATAAAGAGTTTTTCCTTCCTCTTCATTTAGCTTTTTATTTATTTGTTAACTTACATTAGTATAGACTCATGGAATCTTATTTTGTTAAATTGATTACGCATCAGAATCATTATTTTGTTTGTTTGTTTGTTTTCTTAAATTGTACAGATGGTAAAATTGGATGGGTGGCAGGGATGGCTTTGAGTACTCCTGTTTCAGTTTGAGGGTGTGCCAAACAGCAGGCCCAGAGGATAAGCATTCATGTGGTTTACACCAGTTTAACAAGGACCAACATGAAAGAGAAAATAGTTGTAGATTACTCTAAAATATATTGTTTCCTCTCTGTTTCAGGAAATAAAAAGGGTCAGTTGGAGGTAGTTTAGTCATTAAGGCCACTACAACTTCCTCTCTTAACTCTTAGCAGCTGGAGATGTTTTGCTGTAGACACAGTTTGAACATAAATGGGAAAGGAGAGTCAGTATCACTATGTTGGCACAAGATGGCAGCAGTCAGCCATTGATTTTGCAGCTCAAGGCCTACAGATTTTAAATTAATGGTGTCTTTTGTCTTCGCAGGGACTTCAGTACTAGTGCTAATAACATTCAGATTGATAAAACCAAGCCTTTGTGGCACAACTATTTCTTATGTGGACTTAAAGGAATTCAGGTAAATTGGTTTATAAGACACTTACTACCAGTTGAGATTATCATGTATATTCTGTCAGATTTATTTTATTTACTACATCTTTTTCATCTCCTTACAGTACTAACCGATGCTTCTGTTCTATTTTGCTAGTTTGTGTTTCAGAGAGTGGGGAAGATATGACTGTTTTTGGGGTAGTGTTCACAGGGGGCAGTAGTGGTTTTCATATAGCTGGCTTTTCATAAATAGGTGCATTTGACAAACATCTGTCTGGTTTTAAAATCTTTGTTTAAACATACCTTTGAGGATATGTTTTAGTACTATTATTTACATGTATACTTGGGATATATAGGGGTATACTGTAATAGGATTTAGAGTCAGCCCAGGTTTGAATCTGGGCTCTTCCCAGCTGTGGTAATTTAACCTCTTAAGTCTCAGATTTATCTGTAAAATGATGTCATTGCTAAACTGATGAAGAGTTGTTAAAAGAATTACATAAGGCTTGATAGTAGCCATTTAATAAATGGTAGCTAGTATTGTTATTGCTACTTCAGATGGGATTAAAAAAAGATGTAATGAAATGTATTAGTGTAAGTATTTTCCTAGAAACATTGAATAATTACTTTGAAAATGTCTAATGTTACATTAGAACAAGAACAAGAAAATAAAATGTTTTCACTCTCTCTCATAGTTGAAAAAGTATCAAGGACCAAAAGAAAATTGATATTTGCTGTTTTTAGAGCCACTTTTATATTGCAATAATTATTTTAGATATAGTGACTTGTATAGAATCACAGGTAGGACAATAAGCAGTAAATTTTGCCTTTGTGAGCTAAAAGTAAACAAACAAACTGACCGGTGTTTTAGAGAGCTTGTGTTCCTTACTGCCTGGCAGTCCTATTTGAAACTTTGTAATGAGCAGCTAGGACTTAGTGGCACGTCCATTACAGAAATACATCAAATTTATTTCTAACGTGTAGTTCTATACTGTAACAGTGGTGGTTTTTGTTCTTAAAGTTAATGAATTCATTTCTTTCTTTCTTTTGTGTTTTCCTTCCTCTCAGACACATGGTAATAACTTACAGGAAAAGTTATTGGCAGGTTTTAAATCTTCAGATCATCTGGCTTATATACATTAGTAGGAATTACAGTATTTGGAAGCATTTGCCTGGCAAATGCAATTTTAATCTTCCTTGTAACAACATGCCTTTTTGCAGCATATGGGTAAAGTGGCCTAAATAATGCATGTTGCTTTGTGTTATTTTTGAGCATTTCAGGTTTTAAAGCCTTCCTGTTTGGTTTGACAACTTATGTGCAAAAGCAAACTTATCCAATAAGCTTTTGGCAGAAAGATAATTTAAATGCTAGCCTGTTCAGAAACTTTCAGATTCAAATACTAGAAAGTTTCAGAGGATAATTCGTTTATATTAAATTGAACATGTTATCCTTTTGGGATAGAGCTATTACAGAATGTGGCATATACCCATTTGCATTTTGAATTTGTTATACGTTTTCATTTAAACATTGCATGATAAGTGCTTTTTTTTTTTTTTTTTTTTTTTGAGATAGAGTCTTGCTCCGTGGCCCAGGCTGGAGTGCAGTGGCATGATCTCAGCTCACTGCAACCTCTGCCCCCTGGGTTCAAGCAATTCTCCTGCCTCAGCCTCCCGAGTAGCTGGGATTACAGGCGCCTGCCACCGCGCCCAGCTGATTTTTATATTTTTAGTAGAGACGGGTTTTCACCATATTGGCCAGGCTGGTCTTGAACTCCTGATTTCATGACCCACCCACCTTGGCCTCCCAAAGTGCTGGGATTACAGGCATGAGCCACCACACCTGGCTGATAAGTTCTTAAGTATGATTCCCACTCAAGACACCCATGTTTGATCAGTTTATAGTTAAATATATTGTATTCTTCAAGTTTTTTTTTTTTTTTTTTTAAACAAACTGTCTGATATTCTGTATGAAAGGGCATTGGCAACAGTACAGTTTCAGTTTATAATTTGTATTTCTGGAGGGAAATTTTTAGATGACTTGAAATCAGAAAGAGAAGTATATTCAGCTAAATTTCTTCTTAGTGTGGTATGAGAGTTTTGCTAGCTAGGACAGACAGATGAAACATTAAGGAAAAATTTTATTTGCAGAATTTTGTTGTTATTTTAGTTATTCTAGCTAGTTTATTGAAATTCTCCCTTGTATAATATGTAGATGAAATGCTTAATTAAGTAATAGTATTTCTTATGTTAATCTTTAGTCATTTGAGTAATTTGCAAAGACTATGGTACTTTTTCTTGAGAAGGAGATAGACTTGAATTTATTTGTAAATTTAAACCACAAAGGTTATGATACGATATCATTCCAAAGTATCCTAGTGTTAGAAATTCGTGTAAGTATGCTAGAGCTTTCCATATTTAAATCAGAATCTGATTATTTCTTTGGGCTTTCCTATTTGTAGAAATAGAGTTTCCTTGACTTGTTTAGGGTCTATATTCTCATTTGTGGCTGAATTCTAATTTCACTGTCTTTAAAGCTACCATATGGCTAAACTGTATCTATAAACTGTAGTAAAAATCTGGATTTTCTCATCTAGCTGGCATATTAAATCACAATGACAGTTTGCTGGCTCAGGTTTCTAACTGCAATGGAGAAGTTTTCAAACAGGAATCAGAGACCTGGGCCCTACTCTCATCTCCCTGTGGGTCATCTTGGGAAAATTTCTTCATCTCTTGGTGCCTAGGTTTTTTCATAAGTAAAACAGAACTGAGAAAGTTTGGAACTCTTTTTTTTTCAGAGAATCTTCTAAAGTAAGGCACTCTTTAGAAACAAGTCACTGCTTGGGGCTTGGACTTTTGTAATAACAGAATGCTGGAGATGTGCTGCACGGAGATTTAAATTACCTCATAGATAATTGTATATTTCTTGTCTTGCTACTTGGCAAGTTGAATTATAATTGTTTTATATTTTTTCCTTATTTGTTCAAATCAATTAATACTCAAGAAAAAGAATATTCAAAGCAATTTTATATTTTTTCCATATTCAAATCAATTAATATTCAAGAAAAAGAACATTCAAGGCAAGAAAATTAAAGGCATTTAAAGGAATTACCCTGTGGCCAAGAGTCGTTAAATAAAATGTCACGATTGAATTGCGCAAGTAGTTTCTATAACTATTATAAGTCTATTGATAGACTTTTGTTCTCTGGGGAATGAAGGAAGCTTTCACTACTCGTTGAATTCAATACTGAATTACTGTTGCTGTTTTTCCTTATATTCTTAGGAACACTTTGGTCTTACTAACCTGACTGGAATGAACTGCCTGGTAGATGGAAATATCCCACCAAGTTCTGGCCTCTCCAGCTCCAGTGCTTTGGTCTGTTGTGCTGGCTTGGTGACGCTCACAGTGCTAGGAAGGAATCTATCCAAGGTAACTATGTTTGATAGGAAACCTCGTAGAACCCTCTCCTTCTAAAATCATTAGCGTCCAAATCTCAGATCAGAATGCCTTCTTTGACTGAAAAACTGTCTTCTTTAAAAGGACTGCACATGTGGGTGAGCATTGTAACTTAACAAGTGATAAATCACTATAAAGTAGCTTATACCCTCCAAACAGTGCATGAATAGATCTGTGAATAACTGTATAAAAATACTTTGTATTGGCCTGGCGCGGTGGCTCATGCCTGTAATCCCAGCACTTTGGGAGTCCGAGGCGGGCGGATCACGAGGTCAGGAGATCGAGACCATCCTGGCTAACACGGTGAAACCCCGTCTCTCCTAAATATACAAAAAAATTAGCCAAGTGTGGTGGCGGGCGCCTGTAGTCCCAGCTACTCGGGAGGCTGAGGCAGGAGAATGGCGTGAACCCGGGAGGCAGAGCTTGCAGTGAGCCGAGATCACGCCACTGCACTCCAGCCTGGGCAACAGAGCGAGACTCTGTCTCAAAAAAAATAAAAAGATAAAAATATTTTGTATTAAATATGGAATTTGAATGTATGGATATTGTTTTAGATCACCTCATTAACAAGTTAAATTTAGGGCAAGAAATTCTTCCCCTCATGGTTGAGACTGCTTATTTTCACCCAAAACCTTAAATTAAAAATTTGACAAGTAGTGGGTTACAAAGGTAAAGACTAGGTAATAAAGGAACTGAATATGCTAGCAGATTAGTCACAGAAATAAACTTTAAAATATTGTATTACAAAGAGGAAATGCTTATTTAAAGGAAATATAAATTGTACAAGAGGTCAGAAAGCCTCAAGTTTATAAGTTCACATAAATCTCTGACTCTGCAGTTTAGAGCAGGTGTGCTTAGCTTTAATTAATGCTTTAGCATTCTGGTTCAAATAAAATGTTATCATAGGTTCTTTTTACCCCATGTACATACACTACCAGGTTTACAGATGGTTTGGGCAGATCAAGAGAAAGGCAGCCACATGCTTAGTCTCTTTTAAGCATGTTTTAACTTTCAGTTTGAAAATTTTATATATAGGAGGAAAGGCAGAAATGAAGGAGAAAGCAAAGTTTCAGACAGAATCCTTCTTTTTAGCTGTCCTGTGTAAGTATACATTAATTAGCCCTTAGTAAGCAATGGCTGGTTGGGAGGGAAAGGGGGCTTACATATTATTATTATTTTTTGAGAAGAGAAGAAGCAAGGGACAGGAAGTCCATATGTAAAATGTGTTTCCCCTGGTACAACTTTTAATCTGATTTGTTTATTTACTCATTTGTTTGTTCATCATTCAACCATTATTTATTTAGTGGCTATTTTGTGCCAGATAATGTTCAAGCCATTGGAGATATAATAGGTATAGTCTCAACTTTCATTGTGCTTATAATCTAAAAGGGAAAAGAGACAAGTAAATAGGCAACTGCAATAGAATATAGTAAGTGGATAAGTAGTTTTCTATGGGAGCAGATATAACCCAGATTTAGAGAGCATAGGACATCTAAATGGAGCCACCAACGATTCAATGAATTGTGGATATTGATGGCATAACACTGATGACATCAGATAAGCATGTATTGGGTGGAGAGAACATCATGTGGAAATGTCCAGAGTAAAAGCAATCATGGCTTTTTGGAGTAACTAAAAAATGTCTCAGTATGGCTGAAGCATACAGCAATTTGGATAACAGAGCAGGAGATCAGATGCTGGGCCTTGTAAACTTTGTTAAGGAGTTTAGGCATCATCTTCATAGCAGTGGGAAACCATTGCAGGATTTTAGGAAGAAGGTAAGGTGTTCATATCTGTATTTTAGAAAGATCTCCCTGGCTATATTACAAAGTCTGCATTTCAGGGTTTTAGCAGTAGGGAGATGATTTGGTCTAGAGAAGTAGCAATGAGAATGGTTAGAATTAGATGGATTCAAGATCTCAGAATCAGTAGGACTTGATCATTGATTGGGCATGGGAATGGGGAACAGCAAAGACTCAAAGATTATATTGGTGTCTGGCTTGGTATGATTCATTGGAATAAGAGATATGGGGGAAAAATAGGTTTGAGCGGAAGCCGAAATGTTGAGTGTGAGGAATCGTTGGGCATACTGATGGAGTTATTTAGTATTTAGTTATGAAAAAAATATGAAGGTCAGGAGGAGATCTGGACTTGAGATGGTGCATTTGAGAATCATTAGTTTATCATCGTTTTTGAAGCCATAGGAGTAGATCAAGATACCTGGTGGTGGAATATAGGCGGAAAGATAAGGAAAACTAGAACAGAGCCCCAAGAAACATGAACATTTGAGGAATGGGCAGAGTAAGAGATGTCCACTGAAGGGATTGAGGAGTAGTCCAGTAAGTATGAGAGAAACCAGAAAGGTGAGGCAACAGCAAAGACAAAGAAGATAATGTTTCATGAAAGGAGTGGTAGTGTTGTCATATGCTTCTGAGAGGTTACCACAAGTTCTGAGAAGTATCCGTTGACTATCACAACAAAGAAGTTGTACAAAACTTTGGCAAGAGCAGTTTTAGATGGAAATGGGTTGAAGGGTCTATAAGGGGTAAGAAAGTGGTAAAGTTCAGTGGATACAAAAAGTCTGGCGATGCATGGAAAAAAATAATTTGGTATTTGGAGGAGGGTGTGAAGTCAAGGAATTCATTTCACTTTTAATGGGAGGATTGGTGAAACTTAGTTTTTCTATTTTTCTGGTGTTTTGATAATATACATATCTAAGAAACAGGAAGGAAAGAAGATAAAGAGAAACACTTGAACCCTTGGAATTAATTCTGATTGTCTGTTTTCAAAGTCAGAAATAGCAAATACATTTTTTATCAGAGCTATCTTACTGCAGTGCCTAAGCAAAAAGGGAACAATATGTATATTCTGGCTTTCTCAGCTAGTCTAAGTTGTACTAACAATATTTATATTTTCTAAGGACTGAGCATAATTATTTGGAGAATTATTTTTTTCTGGAGTGAGACAGAATCTTGAATGAAAGGAAGTCTGTAATTTGTTCAGAGTCTTTAATTTAAATGCCATGTGATTTTACTCTTGTAAAAATCATAGAATCTAAGAACTCAAGGGACCTTAGAGATGAGCTAGTTCAAAATGCTCCTTTTACTGATGTATTAGTGTTACCATAGGAAACAAATGACATGTTAGGTATAACTGAAGAGAGTTTAATAAAGAGACTTTTACAGAGGTGTGGGTAAGGTCAAGGGAACTAATTAGGAAGGGTTCTCTTGTGAAGCTGGAAGCCGTTATATTTTAGGAGCTGCGGATATAGAGTAATGTTGCCAGAAATGCAGCAAGGCAGAGAAAGAATGACACAGATGAAAATGGCAATGAGTGGGAATAGTTGAGGGGAATTCTCTATAGAGGTCAGCCTCTTGGGGTAGGGGAAGTGTGAGAATAGAGGGACAGAGGGACAACCGAAAATAACCAGCCTATTTGACAAGGACACTAAGTCCCACAACAGATTGGTGACTAAAGCCTTTCCTATTATTTTATACTCAGTAAACCCCATTCAGTTGCAGACAACAATTACTGCAGATGGGATATGATAAGTAGATGTAGAACTTGTTAATTCATTAATACACTAAATGTTGCATATCTGAAACCAGAGAACAGTATGACTAATCACCCAGAGAATCTGGAAGCCAGAAATTATGAATCAGAATGTTGCTAGTACAAGAGAGTATGATGTGGTAAAAGATCTATGAAAAAAGAAAATCTAGAGACTTCTGATTTCAAGATGTCAGGATAAGACTTATCTAGTCTTTTTCTGTATCCCTAAATTAATCTTATTAATCTTCTTTTCTCAAAAATAATTTCCAAACAACAGGGAAAATAAGAAAAGGAAGCACAAGCTTTATCTTCGGTAAACCAAGGAGACATAAATAACCATAAACCACAAAATACAGAGATGGAAAGTGGATAGAGGAATGGTACATGACTTAGCAGAATGGAGAAAGGTCAGAGCCAAGTGCCTGTGGAGGGAGTTGTAGATGGAAAGGCAGCTGACTCATCCCACAGCTCTCTGGCAAGCCTTAGGAAGAAAGCAGGGTAATATGATGGGTGAGGATTTATCTGAAAGCCTTTATGAGGACTATTTAGACCCTAAAAGGCCTCTCTTCACTTGGGACCATTTCCCCCTACTGTTGCAGGAGTCTCTAGAGAAACCACCAGAGATCATTTGTACTTGGGGGCACTGAGCACTGAGAAAGGCAGGATGAGAAAGACTTGAAAACCGGGAGATTAGAGGACTTCTGCATCTGAACAGTGAAATCCTTAGCTTCATTCTTCTAGTCATTACTGGCACACTGGCAACCTCACCACCCTGCACTCCAGCAGGAATGTTGGAGGATCCTTCTCAAAGGAAATTGAACCATCCCAGAGATGGTTCATACAGATACGGACATTTGGTGACCCCCTTCTCCAGCTCCTCTATGACCCTGTTAGAAGCCCATTTATAAAGCTTCTAATAAGCTTTTTAGTGACTCACTCTTAAATATGATAGGGCATCAACGGATAGTAAGATTTTGGAAGAAAACCTCCAAAATGAACCAAACAAACAAAAAAACAGAAAACAGGAACCCAGAGGAAACAGAGACAATGCTGAGAGCAGAAGAATGCTTCAAAGACATGATGTCCTCAGAGAGATAAAAGAAAATGTTAAGTCCTTAAAAAGTAAGAGTGTTACTTTTTTTTAAAAAGGAGCAAACAATAAGATAGAGTTTTTGCATATTAAAAATGTGACAGCAAGACAAAATTTAGCAAAAAGATTGCAATTGCTGGGCATGGTGGCTCGTGCCTGCAATCTTAGCACTTTGGGAGGCTGAAGCAGGAGGATTACTTGAGCCCAGGAGTTCAAGACCAGCCTGGGCAACACAGTGAGACCTTTTCTCAAAAAAAGAGAACAGACTGGAAGAACTCTCTGATATAGTAGGGAATAAAAGAGCTGGACAATAAGAGAGAAAAGCAGGAAAATTTATGGATCAATTCTAGAAATCCATATCCAACTAGCAAGGAAAAACAGAAAAAGCAGTTATTAGAAAATTATTATTATTATAAAAAATAGATATGGGGCCTGTGTTGCCCAAGCTGGTCTCAAACTCCTGACCTCCAGTGATCCTCCCTCATTGGCCTCTCAAAGCTCTGGGATTATAGATGTGAGCCACTGTGTCTGTCCAGAAGATTATTTTTTCCAAAGTGAAAATGTGAATTCTGATTGGAAGGGCTCACTGGGTGTTTGGTGTAATAAATGTAAAAGGCCAAACCAAAGAATATCATCTGGAAATTCTGAAACTTGAGTGTTTATAGAAAAGACACTAAAAGCTAGTTGACAGAGCAAGAGAAAAGAAGGGAAAGAGATCATAATCAAAGGATCAGGAATGTAAATGAATTTCTCAAAAACAGTATTGGAAGATAAAGGCAGTTGGTAAGTATCTCTAAAATATTAATACATTTTAGTTTAGGATATCTGTTTAAATGAATTAATCAAATGTGAGGATATAGTAAAACATTTTCAACATGTAAAGTGTAAAAGTCTAGAGGATGTAATCCACTAAAACTAGGGAGTAAACCAAGAAAGAAGATCGAATGGGAACTAGGAAATGAGAAATCCAATACAGGAGAGAGGAGTTGGGTATTTATAGAACATAATGGAAATTCCAGCATAACACCCATAATATCCAGCAGCTTAGAAAGCAGTGCAGATTAAAATGAGGAGAGAGAAAAATGGAACTTATAAATCTTATCAGTAAAAAAAAAAAAAAAAAGCCAAAAAAGCTGATAAATCTGATATGTTCAATCATGTGGAAAACAGATTCAGAATTTCACAGAGCTGTTGTAGGATACAACAAAGCTCAGCTAGATAAACAAATCTAAGCAAATGAGGAAATGGGGCAATTATTAAATATAGGAAAAACAAAAAGTTTGTAACAGAAATGAAATCAATCATTTTTCAGTATTTGGCTCATAAGTGAACAATAATCTCAGTAATTAACCCACTGAATATGAATTTAAACAAAATTTTGGGCATAACTTTATTGAGAAAAGTGGAGGAGGGTAAAGGAAAGGTGGACATAAGAGCTAAAATCCTCACTTACCATAATAGGAAAGCAATAAATAATGTTTAAAATGAAACAACAGGCAATAACATTTACCATTGTTATTTGGAATTGGAAGCAAGAGCAAAGAATCAAAAGTATTTGCCGCTGTACACATTGCATTGGGGATAGGGATGACAGAGTGTGCTAGGGCTGCTTTTGTTGTTGTTATAAGCCTTTTACCTGTATTTAATCTTTTAGAAAGTAAAATAAAGGATAGAGAGAAGAAGTGAATAGAATGAAAAATAATAATGCAAATAGGATGAAAAGTTAGATGACCTGTATGAGCACACCTGGGGGAACCTGGAAGATGAAGAGATGAGAAGGGATTCAATGAGTCAAGGCTAGAGATTGAGAACAGATGAGCTGTCGGAATGTGACCAAATCAACGGTTTAGGGTGAGGCCTGTTGATGGGTTTTGGGTGGAAGAATCCAAGAAAATACAGGCATCTTCCATTTAGTGGCTGTAGTCCATTCCAACAAATCAGATGTTCTGCACAAAATTATTGAGCAGGGGCCTATTTTTTTTTTTTAAATAGGAAAAAGTATAATGCATTATTCCTCAACTCAAAACCTCTAATTTCCTACAATGTTACAAAAATACAGTAAAACTTTCTTTATATAAGTCACACAGAAGTAGCATGAAAAATGCTTAAACCAATTTTCTTGAATGTTAAACAATTAATATGGTTGTTAACAAGCAGTTACTTTATATAGTAATACCTGTATGTCTGTAGTGACACCTGGTATTTCAGTACTCTGCATACTATTTTGTTAACAATATTGTGTTTAGGTTTTAGGGTGTAAATATGTATTTTTTCCTACATCAACACCTTTTGGAAAGTGTTGTTTTGAGAGATATGAACATTCTATGAAGTTTGGGTATCAAAAATCAAGAAGTCTTTCACCAAGAAAACATTAGTTGCTGAGGTGTTCTACAAGGTATGCCTGTATTTTGTAAGAATGGGATTTGGGTTGCTCTACTGTCCAGTTTCTGTCTGTTCTTGGAATTGTCCTTGGAGGCCAAGAAGAAAGGACCAAGTACCTCTTAGGAATGTTAGAACAGAAATAGCTGGCCTACTTGGGAAACAGGTTGCAACTCTAAAAGCTAGTCTTGGGTAGTAAGGTATGTTAGACTAGCATCTATCCACAAATTCCTCCTTCTGGTGTGGGGTTGGGAGTAGATTTTGAATTCATGAGGTTGTAATATTCAAGTGATATTCAGAAGATCCACTTTGGAGAATCTGGGAGATACAGTAGAGAAGTATAGGGTTGAGCTGCATGCCCCATACTGAAGTCTAAGAAAGGAAAAGAAAACCCATATTATCTTGGTTGATGAAGACTGAAATGTCCAGCTGGGAATAGTGGGGTAAGGGAGAATTCTTGTACGTGGGTATCTCTGGCATTTTGTCAAAAACACAATTTACATGATTCTGAGTTACCCAGAATACGAGTTGGACATAAAACCTTCCTTTGAGTTATAGTTCACTGAGGAAGCTGGGGAATCTCTCGGATGGCATCAAGAATCGTGTATTGGGAAGCCCAGAATAACATGTATAATACTGGATTTGTGAGGAGTGCTTTCAAGAGAAGACAGTATAAACTTCCTATTATACCACTTGAAAGCAGTGATTCAGTGGCGTTTGTTGAATACCTACTATATGCCATGCATTGTTCTAGGCACTGGAAATACAACTGTGAATAAAACCAGTGAAGTACCCCTGCTTTCATGGAGTTTCTATACTGGTGGTGGGAGTGGTGGTATGAGATAGATCATGAAGAGCTATACAAATAAATATATAATATCAGCTAGGCCATAGTTAAGGGAAATCTTACATTGTATCTAGGGAGTTAGGAGAAGTTCTCTCCAAGGAGAGGACATTTGAACAGAGACCTTAGGGAGTGAGCAGCTGAGAAAGAGTGTCAGAGGGAACAGCAAGTGCAAAAGCCCTAAGGTGAAAGTGAGTTTGTCGTGTCTCAGGAATAAGAGGTCCCTGTGGTTGGGGTGTGGTGAGAGAGAAGCGGGAAGAGGTGGAAGGTGAGTTGAGAGAGTTGGTCAAGGGTGTGTAGCGTCTTCTTTGGCTTTCATTCTAAGTGTAATGGAAAACCTTTGGAGGGCTGTGAGCTGGGGATGGCAAGATGTGATTTACAAGGATTAAGTTCTTTTACCTGGGAGTACTATACCATACCCCTGATAGTGGCAAGAGGGGAAACAATAAGGAAGAAAAGAGAAGAGAAGAGAAAAAAGAAAAGAAGGAAGGAAGACAAATGGTCAATGCCCTTATGGAACTTAAATGCATATAGTGGAATAGTAACAGAAGATTTATTAACTGACCATCTATCTCATACAAAGTGTAAGGTATTTTATATGTAAATGAATAAAGAGGTTGAAATAATGGCTCCTTGGGGAAGTTAAACAGGGACAATTTCAAGTAATTGGTGAGTTCTAAGAAAATGTTAAAGGAAGGAAAGGCTGGGAAAGAAAGCACTGGGAGGGGCCCAAGGGCATTTCAGGCAGAGTGAACCCATAAGTGTATTTTAACAGTTCTCTGAGCCAGACTTATAAATATGTGTCAGCCAAGGCCTAAAAATTCTTATGCAGCCTCATGAAATTCAGTTTAAAAACTTTTTGACTACAGGGATGCTTTCTCGTTGCTTAAGTCCCTGAACAGATTTACTTAATTTCATTTCAGGGGCAAATTAGTCATATAGACATGGGTTGATACTCTTTTCAGGGGAGTGTTTTTGAAGTTTGAAATCCATACTGTACTGGATCCCTCTAAGGTTCATAAACAGAGTAAGTGGAATGTTCAAAGTTCTGTGCCAAATATGTCCACATTTTCACTTTTCTGAGTTTATAAGTGCTGTTTCCTTGAGAAAGTACAAGACTATATTTTTCTTCACATATAGTGCATTTCAGTGAAACATTTCTTGGCCTTCAGAATAAGACCTTGTGCCTGAAAAAGAAAGACATGTCTATGTTATAAAATGAAAAGGATCTCACAATTGTATAAACTATGATTTGAATGTTTTAATAGTTTGCTACATGGTATAAGAAAAATGAGAAACCAATTTGCACTGTCACTAATTATTATGCTTAGAAGTCCACACAAGGACATTGTTTCAGTTTCCTTAGAATAATGAAACCTCATCCATATAATGGTTAAGGAAAATAGTAGTTTAAAACATTCCAGCCAGATGTTGAGTGCTAATGAACTGCAGCAGTATGGCCTCTGAAAAGATGGTAAATCCAGAATACAATCTTTGAAAAGAATCTCTTAATTAAGTGTTGAACATGGACTGAAGCCACGTGCTCACTGGTACAAAAACCAGGAAGCTATAGTGTTAACTCTGGGTGGCCTGTGTTTAAATGTGTTTTAAGTTTTTAGTTAATAATGTCAATACAAAACCATTCACGTAGTTTTGTCAATTAAAGGAGATCCTCTGGTTGTATTCTTTTTTAGGAGTAGGATTGGAGACTGAATCATTTATTTAATGATTTTGAGTAGTTTGGATTCACTTGGGTGATGTGACTAAGCTATTTGATTGCAGATTACAACCCCTGCTTTGCAGACATTGTTTGGGTCACTTCTGGTTTTTTTTCTGTTTCCTTTTCTGGGCTAAATACATGTTTACCTTTAGCATAAACGAAGGCAAACAAGAATAATTAGGGAACAGCAGATTTGAGGATTATGGGTCACTGTTTGCAAGTGGTTTCAAGTGAAACCACTGTTGCTACAAACTGATATGTATGCCTGGCTGTGTTTTGAACTTTTGTTGTGATCCTTAAATCATTATTATTCAGTGACTGTGTTTCAAGGCCTCCAGATTTTGACTTGCAGCCCACAGTAAGCTAAGTATGATACAGTATTTAAAGAATTAACTGGAACAATGCAAGTGATGTTAAGTACTACACATATGTGCATAGCTTTTACCTATTACATCAGTTGTGTGCATTGAAAATAACTTAAAGGTGAAAATACAAGGATAGATAACCCCCCTACCAAATTCAGAAATGTTTCTCATTTATTTTCATGCATTTCTGTTTCACAGAGGTGATGGTAGCCATCTTGGTCAAGAGTTACCCATGCTGACTCCCAGACTAATATTTGGTAGAGTAAGGCAGACAATAAAAGGCTGACTTAACTTTGTCCCTTCTTTGGCCAATTCGCTCTGTATCTTGTGATAACTTCCCCTTGCCTCAGTTTCTGTTTCTAAAATGAGGGTGAGAATAGTTCTTCCTTTAACTTCACAAGGATGACTCTGTTAAACTGGCTTAATACCTGCAGTTCTCTGATCTTCCTGATAGGAGATTTTGATGAAGTTCAGGGAAAGAGTTTAGCAAGAAAATAGGCAAGGTAGGAAAAGAAATTAGTAGTCAGGGAAGTTTTTGTAATTGTATGAAGTCTTGTTGAGTGTATTGGTGGTGTAAAAAGTAAAGTAGAGGTTCCTCTTCAAAGAGACTCTCTTCCCCATCTAATTAGGAATAAATAGTAACTTCTCTTAGAAGCAAAATTTATTCAAAGAGCTGTGCTAACATTCTTAAATATCTGCTAGCTCTAATGAAGAAATCAATGTACTTTATGTTCTTTGCTCCCACAATTTAGCCTAAATATTTGCCCTGGCATGCTTATACTGGTCCAAGCGGGCATTAGGTCATAGCCTGTTCCTCTTCCTTATTTGGAGGTGTTTTTACCTTTCTCAGCATTCCACAAGTTATTTCCTCCTTCCTTTGTTCTTGTCTGCCTGTGCCTCTTTTAAAAAGTTCTAAGTTGCTAGCCAATCAGGACAAATACAGAATGTGAGGTCCCGTTCTAGCCAATGGAAACTGGACATAGCAGTAGGGTGGACACCTCAGGTTATAAATGACCCTGTCTACTTTGTTCGGTGTACTCTTGTGGCAAAACTGCTGGCGAGTGTACCCTTTCTGCAGAAAGTAAAAATGGCCTTGCTGAGGAAATTAAATTTATGTTCAAGTGCTTTTCTTTATGGCACTGGAAAACAAGCATTTCTAACAGTGGTCATGGGAAGAGTAAGGAGCCAAATCATATTGTGTGGAGAAGAAAGTGATTCAAAGAGAAAAGGTTAATAAATGAGACTGGTTAAAGCATGCACTGAGGTATTGGAGACACAAAGATTTTGAGGTTATTACTGCAAAATATGACTTTAAAGTTTTATGTTAGAATTTTCATGAGAGTAAAAGATGTCTTTTTAAAAAAATTACTATTAAGCACCCAGATGTTTTATGCACATCACCTCTAACTTTGTGGTAGTCTTGTAAATAAGTTTTACTACTATTTCAATTTTGTAGAGGAAAATATGAGGCCCAGAGAATTTATATAATGTCACCAAAGACATTATATAAATCACATGTAAGTGGAGTTGTCTGGATTCCAGCTCACATATTTTTGATCCAAAATAGATACTTTTCTACTCAGCCATGCTGCTACTATCACAGACATAGGGAACACCCTGGAGATGAGGTCCAGCCCTAACACTCTGTGATCCTTCTGATGTCCTAAAAGAGAGGGAAGTAAATTATAAATTTTCATGTATATAATTAATGTGAATTGGATTTTTAAAATAAATAGACAGATTTTATACTTTGTCAAGGTAATAACGATTTTTTTTTGAAATCCTACTATATCTAAAGCAAAGGGTTGAATTCTCAGGATATAGGAAACCCTAGGTATAGTCTTTGGGCCTTAGACATTTATAATTTCAGTAGGGAGATTAGATTAGAATAAAAATGGAAATGTCATGCAAAAGTAGCATATACAAATTCTTCCAAAGAATATGAAAACAAAGAACACTTCCCAACTTGTATTATGAAGCCAGTAAAACCTTGCTGCCAAACCAAATGTGATACCTTGATACCAAATCTGACAAGGACATCACAAGAAAAGAGAATTACACGTCAATCTCTCTCATGACATTGGATGCAAAACATTCTGAACAAAGTGTTCACAAATTTAATCTGGTAGTATGATAGGCTAATACTTCGTGGCCAAGATGAGTTTATTCTAAGAATTTAAGGTTGGTTTATCATTTAAAAATCAATCAGTGTTATTTACCATATTAACAATAAAACGTGTCATCTTGATATATAAAGGAAAGAATTTGAGAAGATTTAACATGCTCACCATCATAGCCAGCTAATTTTTTGTATTTTTAGTAGAGACAGAGTTTCACCATATTGGCCAGGCTGGTCTCAAACTCCTGACCTCAAGTGATCCACCCGCCTCTGCCTCCCAAAGTGCTGGGACTACAGGCGTGAGGCACCACACCTGGCCAATATATACATATATATAAAAATTTGCTGGGTGTTTTACAAAAAGGGGAAACATATGTATATATTACATTGGATAGAGTATTTCTGGAAGGATTCATTAAAAATCTTTAACAGTGGTTGATCCTAGGGTTGAAGAAAGTCTTGCTACTTTTTATGTTTAGGAAGTATAGGACATAGAGAAAAACATATAAAGCATAAAAATAAACCTCAAAAATTAGCGGGTGTGGTGGCGGGCGCATGTAATCCCAGCTATCAGGAGGCTGAGGCAAGAGAATTGCTTGATGAGGCAGAGGTTGCAGTGAGCCGAGATCACGCCATTGCACTCCAGTTTGGGCGACAGAGTAAGACTTCGTCTCAAAAAAAAAAAAAAAAAAAATACACACACACACACATACACACACACACACACACAAAATTTTCCCCCTTGCTTTGCTTTTTCACTTAAAACCATAAATATGGGAATCATTCCATGTCAGCACATCTACATATACTGAATTCTCTTTAATGGCTGCCTTGTTTTCTAATATATGGTCATACTATAATGCCCAATTATAGATTTTGGTGTGATGGCAGTGTTCTAAAATTGGCCCGATTACTGGATATTTCAGTTATTTCCAGGGTTTTGTATAACATCAGTTTTAATACTTAATAATATTTCTTTATAAGGATATGCTATAATTTATTTAACTAGACCTGGGTATAATGGAAATGTAGGTGTTTTTCAAGTTTCCACTATTATAAAGAAGGCTCTGATGAAATTCTTGTGGGCAATGATTTTCATACTTGTTCACTTTTTTTTTCTTAGCATAAATCCCAGAACATAAAGTTATTGGGTTAAAAGATGATAATTTTAACTTTTGAAATACACTGCCCAATCTAGAAAGATTTTACTAGCAATGCAACAACATTGCATGAGAGGATCTATTTCCCCACTACTAAAGTTCTATCAATCTTTCTAATCTTTCCTGATCTGAAATATGTTGTTGTGGCCATTTCTTTAATTATTAGATAGTTTAATTAGATAGTTTAGATGTTTAATCTTTTCCATGTCTTTTATTGATCACTTGCTTTTTTTGATTTGGCTGTATATCAACTCAACTCATTTTCTCCTGGAGTATTTATCAATCATCTTACTACTTTATAAGAACTCTTTATATGCTAACCATTCATCTATTATATGCTGCAGGTATTTATCCCTACTCAAACTAATTTTCTGTTTGATTTCTTTTAAACTAACAATTGTGAAGCAAAAGTCGCTTTAGTCATATTTAATCACATATAGCATAGGATCATTGTATGTGCATTCAATTTTATCTTCCTTGAGTTGAAAATACACCACAATCTCTCATTTCACTTTGAAGTACTTGGACACAGGGAGCCTTATAGACTCAGGGATTTTATTTAGGATCTCTCAGGAGTAAGCCACCTTCTCCACTAAATGGATCCCAGGGCTCTTGTCTACTACATGTGTGACCTTTTATCTTTAGAAGCTTACTCAGAGGAACAAAAACTGTGACTGATTTGTATTGTAAGCAGGAATATTTTTTCTTTTCTTTTTTTTTTTATAGTGAAAGCAAGTTTATTAAGAAAGTAAAGGAATGAAAGAATCACTACTCCACAGACAGAGCAGCCAGCAGGAATATGTTTTCCAATAGCATTTGTGCAGTAAGAGATACACTTTTGAATCATGAATAATGTAAATTAGCATCTGTTTAGCACTTGGAAAGTTTCAAAGAACTGTACCATCATCCATATGGTAGGCCATTTAACTCTGTTAAGTGAGGTATGACTTCCAACTTCTTAAACCAGAGCCCTGCCTCTCAGAGACTCCCTGAAGCCTAGCTATAGGAGTGTTTACTTAGGACTCTAGACTTTATGTTATATCAAAGAGATATGGAAGATTTCACTTTTATAATAATGTTGTCCCCATTTCATCTTTGGACCTTAAAACACCAAGCATCATCATCATCATCATCAACAACAACAACATAACAACTATACAGAATTGTTGAGGGGCACAGTCACTGGGTGGATAGGCTTCAGTTCATTCAGCCCTTCTGTATCTTGGGGCAGCCACTGGTATTGACAATAGGGATGAATTTTCAAGCTTGAAGGACATATAAATTCGTTAAGAATAAAAGAAGTGCAGTTAGTCTGGCAAATTGTAAATAACCTTAAAACTTTTCTCCCTAAAGAGAGATGATTGTATCACTTTCTTATGAACATCTTCACAATGCCTGACATAAAGGAGGCAAGTAATTGGATTGGATTGAATTAGCGAACTACCTTCATCTGTAAAACAGCCATTTTCCCCTAGTGTTAGTACTATATTTGGATGAATTAAAGAAAATCATAAAATGAATACTTCTCTCCAAAGAAAGCAGTATCTTTTCCTAGTAGGATGCATTGATTTTTACTATGAAAGGTGGGACTTAAAAACAGATTTGGTTTGAATTCTAGCTTTGTTACTCTCCAGGTTTATAATCGAGGGGAAATCTGTTACTGTTTCTGGGTCTCAGTTTCCTCATTAGTAAAATAAGAAAATTTAGACTACTAAATCTTTGAGGTCCCTTTTAGCATTAAGATTCTGTGCTCTAAGAGATGAAGAAATTCTTAAGACTATAATTTTTTGAAGAGTTGGAAAACAATTAAACTTATGTTTATATCTAAATTTTCTAATGGATTTTTCAAGATTCTTGATCCTAATGACAAGAAAATTGTAATTGGAAACAAAACAAAACAAAACAAAAAAACTGGACAGCTATATCCACATTTTAACAAAACTGGAACACTCTGGATTAGGTACTTGTTATAATGTAATAATGTAACATGACTCTCCTAGTATTGCCCATTAAGAGTTTCATCCCTAGAAAGATACCTGCTGCCTTTCTTTTTATCTTGCTCACATTTATTTTGCTTAATAAACTTAACAATCAGGAATTTATTGGATAAAATAAACCTTATAATCTCAATGTCCACTAGATGGAGATACTGGGGCAAACACTTGAATTGACGACATGTATTTTTACTTCTGAGGTATGCTCTTAGTTTTAATGAAAATAAATGAATAAGTAAAAAAAGGTAAAGAAAAAGAACAAAAAAGTGGGGGTGAGCACTGAGAATGAAACCTAGTCCTCCAGTGGCTCTAACGAAAGCTGCAAATACTATAAATCATTGTGAAACATTTTGAAGCTGTACTTCATATTTCTTGCAATTATGCTATTAACCTAATTTGCAAATACCCATACCATGAAATGATTGTATTCAATTGATTATCTTTGAAAAATCTAGTAATAACTCATAAGAAAGTATCATTTATCAAATTTGCCTCTTTTTCAAATTCCAGTTTTAGGGTTAGTCTTTATAGATGTAATTTTTATTTTCCCGTTTGAGGACTTTTTCCTATTAAATTTTTAGAAGTTCACTCTCTTAGAAGCACATTGAACAATCTATATGTATTAATACTTTTTCAGGTTGAGAAGCATTTTAGCAAGCATATTGTGACTTTCAATTCAGTCATTCTAAGGCCTTTGATGATTTTGAAAATGAGATTGGGGTTCAAATTCTAGGTTTTAATGCTAAGGAGTGAGACTAGGAAAATAATATATTTATGGAAGATTTTAGTGAAGCCAGTGCCTATATTATTTACTACAGTATAGAATAATCTAGGCATATACAAATAATGTAATAATATTTTATCTATATATTCCTCAAATGACCAAGAAAAAGAAATATTTTACAATTTAATTTTTCCTTGGTTACTAATATATCAAATGCTTTAGAAGTACTATTGGAGATTTAGAATTTAGATGAATGGATATAACTTCTTGATTTTAAAACTAGTAGAATTGGTAAGGATCAGGAGACAGGAAAGCAACTTGGCCTCATCGTAAAGACTGAAACATGGAATTAAAAGGAGATTATTTTAGTTCAGCAATCCACGGGATGTTATGGTGGGAAAAGCATGGCCTCTGGAGTCAACCAGACCTTAGACTTCTGGCTTAGTTCCTCAAGGGTTGTGTGAACTTGATCACATTTCTTAAGCTCTCTGAACCTGTTTCTTTGTCGGTAAAATTGGAATAATGTTTACTCAGTAATGTTGCAAGGATTAATGTGCATAAAGTACAGGGCCTAACTTATAATAAGTTGTAATGATCATTATTATTATCATCACATTATAATAATAATGATCATAATAATAGTATTAACAATTTATAATTCGCATTTTGAATGGCATGAACCTGGGAGGCGGAACTTGCTTTGAATCTCAGCTTTTCAGTGAGCCAAGATTGCGCCACTGCATTCCAGCCTGGGCGACAGAGCGAGACTCCGTCTCAACAACAACAACAAAAAAACAATTTATAATTCTCATTTCAGCTATTGAAAGGTAGATTTTTCTCTGCAGGTGAGGAATTCTTGGTCACTGAAAATGATTAAACTAGTTTCACCTGATGCTTTTTTGTTTTCCTTCTAACCCTGAAATCCAGGGTACCATGAACTGCAAATTGATTAGCATAGTAAAAAGAACTTTACTTTTCATTTCTTTATTAAACAATGTTTATTGGAGCAGGCACTGTTCTAGAATTAAGGTGGAGTGGGAAGGTAGACAAAGAGCTTATATTTTGAATGGGGGAGACGTATATAAGAGAAAAGTAAATAGGCAAGATAATTTCACATAGAGTTAGTTTATGTAAGGAAAATGAAGCCTAGTAATGATGGAGAATGACTTCAGGAAAGGCTACTACTTCAAGTTATAAGCACAAAGAAAGTAAGAAAAATTTGGAAGAGAAAATACCACCAATGAAAACAGTAACCAATTATTGGTAAAACTGAGTATTGTGCATCGCTAAAAACATGAGAATGTAGGAAATGACATTTAAGTGAATATTAAACATTTAACTATTAGTTATTTTGAAATTTTCTTCACTGATAATGTCCACCTGGCTGGTTTTCAAAGTTTTCCTCTTAAGGGGACTGGTAATACTCCTTGGATGTTGTCTTCTCGATTCTCCTGACCCAGTGCCATCTTGTTGGTACGCAGCCATGGTAAGTGGAGTACTCCAAGGCCCTGGTGGTGGTGGGCTTCTCCCTTCTTTGTGTGGGATAGCTGAGGTTAGTGAAAGTAGAGTCAATGGGAATGGCAGCCTCAAGGGCAGCCTTCTTTGGGTAAGGATCTTCTAGTGGATTTCCAAACTTTGCTTTGTCATGTTTCCTTTCCAGTTTTCCTGGGAGTTCCACTTGGAGCTGAACACTGGGGACAAAAATATCATTTCCCTTGCCCAGCCTGGGGAATCAAACATGGTCATTATTAGATTATAGCATTAACATCCAGGGAAAGAAACAAAATTAGAGAGAAGAAATTATGCCTATTGTGTATGCCAATCAAATTATTACTTAGTATTTTAAAGATCTGACTTGCTATTATAAAATACTGGATTGTGAAGCTACTTTTCTGGAGCTGGCCTGAGAAAGTTCCGCCTCTTTGACACTTGTTACAGTTAGGCATGTAAATACTGCCAGTTGCCTTGAGTTACTTTTTATGATCAAATCTTATTCTATAGTCCAGTGTGTAAAATTTATGCTTTTTAAAAACTCTTCTCTCAGGACTTCGTCATTTTTCTCTATTGTAATTCACTGTTATATGGCAAGAGACCCCACTATAAATGACTAAAAAGGGTTAACATAAAAGCCGGAGTTCCTATTGTTTTTCTTGTTAATTTTCTTAAAAATAAATCTTTTAAAGAATAAATCCTTCATAGCAGAAAGGATTTGTTGTCCAGGTGTCCAAATGGTAAAATTGGCATTTGCCAATGTTTCCTTTTACATGTGTAGACTATTCACACAGTCAGATTGGCAATCAGACATGGTAAAATAATTTACCTTGGGAAAGTCTTTATCTGCAATTAAGCTATTTCCCATGGAACATTATAACTTCTTGGAGCAATAGTGGAAGCAGGAGTAGGATCCCCTTTTGTTTCATTTTGTTATAAAGGACAGGGAAAGTTTATACAATTCATACTTTAGGAACCCAGGTTGTGCTGTTTACACCCAGGTGCCCTGCTTTGTATCAATACCAGTCTGGACTTACTAAGGACAGCATAGGAGATTGGCCTTGTTTGGTATCACTTTGAAATGATAGATTTTTTTTTTTTTGAGATGGAATTTCGCTCTTGTCGCCCAGGCTGGAGTGCAATGGCGTAGTCTCGCCTCACTGTAACCTCCACTTCCTGGGTTCAAGCAATTCTCCTGCCTCAGCCACTAGAGTAGCTGGAATTACAGGCATGCACCATGACGCCTGGCTAATTTTTGTAGTTTTAGTGGAGATGGGGTTTCACCATGTTGGTCAGGCTGGTCACGAAGTTCTCACCTCAGGTGATCCACCCACCTTGGCCTCCCAAAGTGCTGGGATTACAGGCGTGAGCCACCAGGCCTAGCCCTCAAATGATAGATTTTAATGAGTGCCACTCAGATTACTCTTTGACCAATATGCCGATTTAATTATTTTAAGCATGCAAATGAAATACAATTGTTTCAAAGATCTTGGGTAATATCTCACATAAGGAAACATTCTGGGCTGTTAACCAGTTGTTAATTTTGACAGTGTTTATTTAAATTAAAGGGAAACAAGACCCTGTGGAATTTATTTATGACCATCAAAGACCACAAATCTCTTATATTTTAAGTAAGTTACAGGGAAAGTAAAATTATTGGTGATGGGTCCTATGGTTACAAAGGTATTCAGAGATTATCTGATTATTTCTTCTTCTGATAAAATTGTGTTATTGCTTTGTAAAATATAAGCAAAAATCTAAGCAATCAGGACTCTTTATGCTGTCAAGACCTTTTCATTGTAATGAAAGTGCTCCTTTTTATTTTTATAATTTAATTTGTACTTATGTTTATTTTCATGACAAAATGTTTTAATTCTCATCAGGTTTTATAAATAATTCTTCAAATAATGTCACTGTGGTTTAAATTTGGTGATAAAGGAAGAAATTTATTGGAAAAATTTAAAAGATGTAGATTTTTTTAGGGATAGTTCACAGAAACCTATGTGTTAATGCAGGATGCTTTTATATTTAGAAGTTTTCATTGATTTTCTTCAATTATTTGGGATAATATTGTTACCTATTGACAGCAATGTTACATCTCTCTCACACACATGATTAGATGTATTGTTAATGTACCACTTAAAATTTTTTTTCCAACTTTTAATTATGAGAAAATTTCAAAAGTATAGAAGAGGCAAGAATAGGCAATGAACATGTATGTTTTTAACATAGATCTGTGGAAATATTTTGCCACATTTGCTTTATCTTTCTACTTTTTTTTCTGAGCCATTTGGGAATTAATTGCAGACAACACCTTGAGTACATCAATATTCATCCCCTCAGAGCAAGGCATTCTTTAACATGCCACACTATCTCATTGGAACATTTGACATTGATATAATATTATTATCTAATATGCAGTTCATATTCAAATTTTCCAATTTTCTCAATAGTAATGTCTTAGAACTTCTTTTTCTTGTTCTTTTTCTTTCTTTTAAATTTTTCAGATTGAGAATTTACTTATTCAAGACAATTGAATACATTCTGGATCAGAAAAATTAAAGAGAAAGGAATTAATTACTACTTACAATAATACTCGGTTTTACCAATAATTGGATTTAATTAATATCATCTTTGCATTTAGTTTTTTTTTTTCATTTTTTTTTTAGTTTATTTTAGAACAGGTCCCCAACATTTTTTGTCTTTTATGACACTGACGATTTTGGAGAGTCCAGGCCAAATGTTTTTGTTCACATTTCCTGAATTTGGATTTGTCAGACTGTTGCCTTATTATTAGATTGAGACTAAGGTTTTTTTCCCCCGAGAATACTGTATAGGTGATGGATGTCCTTCCTGGTGAATTGCATCACATGGTTTCTGTTTCTCCAATTGTACTTAACATTATTTAATACACAGAGATAGGTAAAGATCTGCTGCCTATCAAAATAATGCCATAGTTTAGGTATGTCATATGAATTTCCTTTTATAAAGGCAGAGTTTTTGTTAATAAAAGTTCTTATAAAAGTGTATTAAAAGTGATGATAGAGACTATAACATAGTCTTCTATTACATTTTAATAAATATAATAATGCATATTTATCAAATGAGTGAAAAATACCGATGACTTAAAAATCACAAATTCTCAACTTTGTCAACGAATTTCAATTCTTCATTATTGCACTGCTATTTAAGTCTGTTCACGTTCTTCGTTGTTTTGTTTAGGAATAACTTGGAATAAACTAGGAATAACTTGGAATAAACTGTTTGAAATGTCTAACATAAAAATAACCAAAGCAGATGTAATTTTAAACTGCCACTGTGTATATAGGGTTACATTATTTCACTTGCAGTCACTTAGGGTTTGTATATATCACATTTCAGTATAATGACATGGGCAGGCTCCAAAGAAAATACCAGGCAACGCGAATTTGGTTTGACTAACAAATATTTACATGTCTTTGTGTCTGTAATTATTGTAATCTTTTAAGGGGTTTATGCTACACAGGCTTAATTCTCTGGAGCTCTGTGTTAGATTAAAAGAGGCTGATCAGTAGTATAGATAACTGTAAAAATGATACTGTAGCCCGTCTAGATAAATTGGTGTAAGCCAGAGCTTCTGCAGGGAACAGGTGGACTTAAGAGAGCCCTGACATGGGCAGATAGCTGCCTTTCATGTGCATGCTTTCTTATGTGTTTTAGCTTTTTCTTTCTTTCTGGATGGGTGGTGGTGATGGAACCATCATTTGATTGTTATTTGATTTTTTCAGGTTTCTCTAGTCATGTAGTTAGCACAATAGAAGAAAGAAAACATAAACAGTGCAGTCCTTTCCTCATCTATAGGAGGCAGACAGATAGTTGTATTGCTAGTTCTGAACCATTCACGTATATTTGCTTACTCAGTACCATCCATGTCAATTTGCAAGCTTTAGCCAGATGTAATTGTTTAAATAGATTATCCCCTGTTGCCCCCTTGATTAAAGCTCCTTGGCCTGTAAGATGTCAATATCCTATTAACTTTTAACTTCACTATAGCACTTCTCACTTTGTATTGCAAAGATGTTTCCCTCTAGACCATCATGGGGTTTTCAAGCATAGAGACTATTTATTTTTTAAATGTTTGGATCCCCATAGACTCAAATCACAACTGATTTAGATCAGGCAGTATGGTGCCTAACTGAATTAATTTAAAAAATGTAATCTAATTTGTAACATGATAATTTCCTAGTGATGACATAAATAATTATTTGAGTTTTAACTTGAGATTCTGTCAATTTTACAATTTGGTTTAATCCAGAGGATTTATTCATTTATCCACATTTACTGAGGAGTTATTATGCTTCAGGCAGGGTTGATCCACTGGTCTCTCTCCTGCCTCTCTTATGGCTGATGTCTATTCTGATTTGTTGGTGTCTCTACCACACTAGCTGATGACTGTCATTCTTAGTTTTAGGCATTTGTGCTAGGTGCTGGGTTCCCCCTAGTTGCTAATAGGCTTTGTCTGTTACATACAGAAATAAATCCCATAAATTTAAGCATGTGAATTAGTAAAGCTGTCATAGTAACAGTACTAGTAAAGACTGTTCCTCTTGGATGTCACACTTGAACTTGCTGAATTTTTTCACCTGCCTCTTACATTCGCAGGTGAAGGAGTTATCACACAGGCAGGTGGTAAAGGAACAACAGAGGCAAGAAAATGGGATGCACTTCTATAATACATAATTGGCTAGCCAAAATGGAAACGTTTCTAAAGGCACGAATATCTCTTGATGCATGTGGAAAACTCCCTTTTATCCCTAATTGTGTTCTTTAGTGTAAAGAATAGGCATTACATAGCTATTATAACTAGTAAAGTTAGAGTTTTTGTTTATCAGAAATTTAAGATCAATTAAATATTTTCTAATTACAGTGTCATAGTTAAAAATTATAAATATTGACTGAATGCAATGGCAGTGAGAATACAGTTTTCAAGTGTGAGTTTTAGCACTGAGGGCTGGTTCATGAGCTGGGTGTTCCCAAAGCCATGGGTAGAAGTGGGAAATACAGCAGAACATCTTAAATGGGTGAAACTATATTTCTTAATAACCCTAGGTTTTTCCTGATCTCATTAGAAATGATTATATGTTCCTTAAAATTTTTTTAGCTGTAAACGCAATATATTCTATTGTATAAGATTAGGGGTTATTTTATTTAATTTTAATTATAATTATAATTAATAAAATAAAATTTTATTTAATTAGAAATTATATTATCCATAATCTTATACAACCAAATATTGGACTCACGGTCACTTTAAGTATTTTGAGGAAAATAAAATCTTTGTATCTTCAAATATTACAACTCAAAGAGACTACATTTAGCTCATATGTTGATTCAATTAACAGTTTTTAATAACATCTATTTTGTGTCAGGCACTATTCTTGGCACTGGGGTAGAGCAATTACTAAAATGCAGTGTCTGCTCTCATGGAGCTTACATTTAAGTGGGGAAAGAAGGGTGATAGAAAATAAATAAGTGAAAAGATAACCTAAAGTGATAAAAGCCTTGAAGAAAAAGCAGGGTTTGAGATGGAAAGTGGCAGGGGGTATTAGTATATTTTAAGGAAGTGAGGGAAGGTCTGTCTGATGAGGTAACATTTGAGCAGAGATTTTAGGGTAAGAGCATTCCAGACTGAAGGAATGGTAGATATAAAGATCCTGAAGTGGTGGGATGTTGATGTACTAACTATATGTATGCTAAGCTTTTAAAATCCTAACAGTGACACAATGAAGTAGGTAATTATTATAATTTGTATTTTGCAGAGGAGGAAACCTACATGCTTTAACTGCTGTGCTGTACACCCACGTGATGTAATAGAGCAGAGAGTTAAAGTATGAAACTCAGATCCCAGGATGCCAGGAAAAGTTCCCCAGAGGAGCTGCTCCTTGAATTTAGTTGTAGTGAAAGAGCAAGTAGAAAATGAGAAGGGTTTAGAATTCCGGTCTGTTTTCTCCTGTCACTATATCCCCAGAAGCACATTTATTTGGAAGCACATGTATATATACTAAAAATTGATAAGCTATAGAGAAGACGATCATAGACCTCAGGGAAGATAAAGTGAGTAGTTCCATTTTTTTTAACTGAATGGAACAAAGTGTTTAACATTGTTTGAATGTTTGAATATTCTTTGGGCTTCCGTGAAGATAAAATATTCCAAAAGCACATGTAAGTTTTTAAGATTCTTGCTAGCAAGGAAAAATAGCCCACTCAAGCCAATTTCATTAAAAAAGGAATGTTTGCTTTAAGTATGTGTCCTAAAATACAAAGGAGGGTATGTCAGTTAGCTTTTGCTGTGTAACAGATTTTTTCAAAATATAGTGGCTTAAGACAACCACCACTTGGACTGGGTTCAGCTTGACATTAATTCTATCTATTTTGACTGGACTCATTAAGACATCTGATCTCAGCTGCTGGTCAGGTTGACAGTTGTGCTTCTGGATTGGCTGGCTGTCAGCCGACATGATAGGAGGACTTAGGCCACATGTCTATCATCCTCCAGGCTAGTCCAGGCTTATCTAAATGGAGATCTCCAGCTTCCAGGAGCAGGTAGAGGGCAAACTCCAATGTACAAGTGCTTTTCAAGTTTCTGTTTATGTCTCATATGCCTCTATCAAAATTGAGCAAAGCAAGTTTTATCACAGATCTCATGAGTGGAGAAACAGATTTCATCTTTTGATGGGAGGAGCTACAAAGTCACATTGCAAGGGAATGGAAACAGAGAGGGGAAGAATTTGTGGTCATTTTGCAGTCTAATATAATGGAGCTGGGTTTCAGGAATGCACAGAAACCAGAAACCTAAGTGTTGTTAAGACTGCCCCTCTCACTTGTCTTGCTCTCTGTTTTGCTTGTCTGTTTCATTCTTCTTAATCTTCAGACCAGCTTCATCTACTTCTCTGGTCTCCATTTTAGAAAATATGGCTGCTGACAGCTTCTATGATCATATGAGATAGACATAGATCACTTAAAACTGACTCTTTCCCCATTGGGAAGATTTTTCTGAAGAAGGAACTCTAGAAGGGAATCTGGTTAGTGTCTTCAGTCAGGTACCCACTCCTGGATCTATGAACTGTGATAAAGCATTTTGTTGGGTGGATGGGAGATTGGGGGGATTACAGTGTGTGAATCTGGCAATTATGAGTTATATTGTTATAACCTTATGGCATTAATAGTTGGAGGTAGAGTGCTAAGAAGGAGAAAAAAGAGTTCAGTGTCCCCAGAAAAGTGTAGAGATGGGAAGAGGGTGGCTAGACATCTCACATGGGTCCATTACGGTGAGTTTTATAACTATTGTATTAATTTCAGGGGATTGAGAGTAGTGGCTGGGACCTTGGAGGAACAACAGATGATGAACTAAAAACCAGTATGGAAGGGAGGAACTTGAGCAAAGTAAAGGGGTAAAGGATGTTAAAGAAAAAAATATTCAATGATACTTGTTAAAGTATGGCAAAGCAGGCTTTCTTAAGGACCATTGTGACGAGATTTTGCAATGGGAGAGAGAAGTTGGGCTCAACTCTGAATATAGCATGGCCAAGTGGGAAGTTATAGCCAAGGAGCAGGGTGGGAGCCAGTGAATGGGAAATTAAACAGCAGGAGTAATGAGGATTCCAGCTAACCTGACCTAAAAGGATTCTTGCTTAATGCAGGCCAAGCTGATCAGTCATTACCTGGGGGATGGTGGAAGATGAGGAACCTGATCAGATACCAAGGGTGATCAGATATTGAGGGTGGGGTGTTCTCACTAATCTGATTTAGCAGGGTGAACAGATAGGCCTAGTAGCTGGTTCAGGAGCATGACTAAAGTTTGGTGAAGCAAAGAATCTTTGTCAAGGTCTTCTGTCTCCAGAGTCTCAGTCCAATGGGGAATCCCTTCAATAGTGGCAGCAGTGTTTCTAGTAACAGACTGGGAAACCTGTTTGGGAATGTCTTGGATGGTTTTATCACTTAAACCCTTTTTCTTCTACACATAATGCCATTTCTGTGATAACGTGTTATTTCTGTTTTAGTGGAATTTTCTAGTTCTTTATTTCCTCCTTTTCATGTTGGTCATATTATAGATGTTTTGATAGTTATTGGCACATTTTTCTTGAATAAATCAGAAAAATGGAAAGAAGTAAAATTACCTCTTTCATATTTTTATCAAAGAAGGAAGTTGGAAAGTATTGACTATAATGAATTTTCTGGAATTTTTTGTTCTGTGTCTCAGCACATAAACATATAAAGAAGAATGAGATAGATTTTTCTATTATAAAACTATAAATGTAGAGAAGAAAGTGACATTTCACTCTCCAAGATGTGCCAATGTCATGTAATGACTGCATAGTTCCAGGGTTTTAATTTGGTGCATATTCATTTATTAGGGGAAGATTTTTGTCTCTGAATATGGTGGGTTAGCAGGGAAGTGAGGAGTTGACATTGTATATTCATTTGTTCATTCATTCATTTAGTCAGCATTCATTTATCAACAAACAGTTTAGGCATTAGAGATACAAGGTGAACAGAATGCCTCCTCCCCTCATGGAGCTTAGACTAATGGAGGAAGACTAATATTAAACAAACATACACAAATATCTATACACAGATTGTGATAAATGTTATGAAGGAAACAGATTATGAGAGAGAACAAGGAGAACCCAATTTAAATGGGGAAGGGAGGTTTTAGGAAAGGCTTTGTGGTGTCAGTTGAGATGTAGAAGCTGAGTTGCAGGTGCAAGCCAAAAATTACTCATTTTTAAAAGTCACTATGTCGTATGTCAGTGTAAAATGCAGAGTGTTCTAGAGTGCTTTGCAGAGCTAAAACTTCAGCTATAGAAATAAGTAATATATCCTCTGAAATATGTGGATAGAAAGAATCATGAAGTGAAGAGAGAAAGTGAGCAGAGCTGCAGTCTGAGGCACAGGTGGTGTAAGGACAGTGGCTGATGTTGCGGGCTGCTGTTTGGTCCAGTGGCAATGAGCCCATTATCCACCTGGCAAAGCAGCCAGCCAGGGTTCTATCCTTACTGGTATATCTTGAAATGACAATCTTCTTTTTCTCCCCTTCTTCTACTGTCTCTCTTTAGACAATGTTAGCGTCTTTTGTTCCATGGATTGGCAGAGTATAAAATGGATTTATTTTCTAGCAAATTACCTTACCAGTTGGGTACATCTCCTGGTCTAGGTTAGTTTTTGTTCCATTAGAAATTACTTCCCTCTCCTTTGAGCCCTTCTACCAATAGTGTGCTAAACTAAATGACATTTTTATATTTACATCCAAGATAGTGATTATGCAACATCATCTGCAATATTGTTTCTATTTTTAACTAAGTCTTCTGTTAAGCATAGTATTTATAACATTTATAATTTGGGAGAGTATCAGGAGTAACTGTACATAGGTACTCAAGGAATGAAAATCTAGAGAAAGAGATTACAATCATTTACTTTTCAAAGGATAAGTTTTTTAGGTCAGTTTTTTGCCTTATGGATTAGACTGTACTTGGGCTGTGATTTGTAATTAGATTGTTCATGAACGTTATTGGTTGTCAGCACTTCTTTTGGTTCTCCCGTGGCATGTAGCTTAGACCTGCAAATATATATTTAAAAAGTGCTATACAAGAGATCAAATGAATCTGCCCCTGAGGTATTCTTCCATACGGTATATTGTGCAGTGCAAGGTGAGGGTCCTGGTAGATTGCATGGAGGGTGAAGGTGAGGTCTTGTGGTAGCCTCAACTTAGCATAGGCCTCACAAACACCGTTTTGAGTAGAGTTGTGCCCAAGAATCCACATGTTGGAAGACAGGACAAAATGGAAATTCTCTACTGTTTCATGAAGTTTTCCTTTTACTTCCCTCTCCTATTTTGCAAAGAGTAAGGAATTTAACCCTTTTGTTTCAGCATTTCTACATTCATTTTCATCTTTTGTAGAACAGAATATTTATAAATTTTTAAAATTTGGAGGAGGACAAGGAAGTGTAGTTTCCCTAGGAACTGAAGTTAAGAGACTGCTGTCTCTGAACCCCAGAACTCAGGAGCCCTCTCCCTATGTGAATTTTTATTCCAGTCACCTCCCAACTTGAGATATTAATAGGAAATCATTTTCTAGCCTCTGTTACCATAGTGATCTCACTGCTTCACAAATTAGCCCTTCTCATTCTTGGACCACTCTAGTCATTGGAAAGATTTTCCTTCTATTTAATCAAACTCTACCCTTTCTACCTATGTGTCCCCAATTGTCTCCTTTTGATATTAGAATCCTTTGAAGTTTGAAGGAACTGCTTGTGGGTCCTCTTACTCTTTCTGTAAGCCACACATCCAGTGTTGTTTCAACTATTCCTCATGGAATATGGCTACTGGACCTCCTCACCATTCTTACTCCCCCTTCTTAGAGTGTACTCTTGTTTATCATCGCTACCTTAACATAACTTTTCCTCCCGTCTGCTATGTCTCATTTTTTTATTCTACTTGCACCAAGTGCCTACTTTCTTTATGTTTAAAGTGTCTAGGAATTATACAACCCAAAATATTCAATGAGGTTAATAAATTAGAAGTAGAAAACTAGGACAAAAGAAAGGAGAATAAAAACATACCAACTGTTAATTACTTAATGTAGTTGTTTTGTTTAATCTTACTGAGATTCCTGGAGGCCAAGGTAAAAAGGGCAATATTAAGTTATAGAGGTCTCATGATCAGAATAGAGGAATCATTCCAGTTCTTCAGAAGAGGCAGTATTTTCCCTGGGGGTGCTAAATTCCGAAATGCATTTCCCACATGGGTTCTTTAGAGCACATAAAATATAATGAAAATCACCTCTGCAATGTCTGAAAACAAATGCAAAAGTGGTGTTCACATGACTGTTTCTTATAATGACCTTCAGTAGATGCTCTGAGCATAACATTTGAGCACAATGCAATAAAATCAATTTATTTCATGTAACAACTCTTGGAACACCCTCATCATTTCCTGACCCTAAAGATGCTTCCCACTACATGTCAGAGTGTTTGCGAATTAGCTACTGTATACATAAAACCCTTTCCCCAAGGCAAATATGTACACTGAGTTATGTATTTGGTTGATTCAGATGATGATTCATAGAGGTTCTTTCTTTCTCTTTGGTTTGTGTCTATATCTGTATGATCAGATCCATATTAGGAAAATTAGCAAGTATTCTCATAGTTATTATTATGCTAGGGAAAGAAATAATAACTAGTCATCGAATGCCCGTCTCTTCTTTCTTTCTCTAGGACAGTCCAGATTGGTTTACAACTAGAAATCCTGCAGTTAGGACCTCAAGGGTGGGACAGGACTGTTCTGCTCACAACACAGTATGAGGAACCCTTCCTCCAGGGAATAGGAGGTTCCTCTATCCATGGGAAGGAACGTGCAATTCCAGGACACGTTTGCCAAACCACAGAGATTGTAAGCCTGCTGCCCATCCATTATTATCATTATTTAGCATTTTTAGAAGGTCAGAGCCAAAATAAGTACTCTGCCAGCCAAAGGAGCGACACCAGCCTTTACCACAGGCATTGGAGGCCCCGTTGGTATTTAGTAGCAGTGACTCGGGTCCTATTATTGTCTGATTCCATCAGGCTGGCCAGGCTTCTGCCTCCTGTTGGCTTTCCCCAACAACTGTTTTTTTAGGCAGTTTTTTCCTCCCCTCATCTCCTCTTCCCAGTAGTAGTTATTTGGTATGTGTTTGCTGACTGTTCCCTCCAACTCCCACCCTGTGTTTTTTAAGAATTTAAACAGTGGAAGGGATTCAGTCAATTGTGCTAGTGAGAGATAAGTATGGAGGGAAGGCTTTGGGGGCTCCTGAATTTTGGGTTCCTGGTCTACTCCTGAAACCTTTCCCTGAGAGATAAAGTATAGTATTATGCTTAAAAGCATAGAACCAAGACTCTGAGCTCAAATTCTGGCTTTGCCATTTACTAGCTGAATGATCTTGGGCAGTTTACTCAACCTCTCTATGCTTCAGTTTCTTCACTATAAAATAGATTTGAAACTCTCTCCGTCACAGATGTGAAACTAGATAGAACACAAAAAGTGCTTAGAACAATGTCTGAGGCATTGTGTTAGCTGGCATTACTATTATCGGGCTATAGAAATCACACCAAGATATTAGCCTTATACTGAGATCACTCTGGGTTGCGAAACAATGAAGAACATTGGGGTCTTTGGGAGGCAAGTATTTGGGAATTGTGTTTGGAGATGGATAATGGCAAAGCCCTCCAAGCCTCAGACCATCCAGCAAGGTACACATTTTTTAACTTGAAGAGAAAATGGAGGAACATTGTGATTAATCAGAAATGTCTGCTTCCTATAACTTATAGTCAACTTCATTGTTCATTCTAATGAAAAGGAGTTTCAGTCCAGATATGCATAAATGGTGCTCCATTGGCTCACCAGGGCCCAATTTTGGGCACAGCCTCTGTTCCGTGAAGGAGAATGACAAGGTAGCTTGGTGGACTTTGGAGCCAGGCCTTTCTGGCTTTGAATCTTATCTTAGGTCAGTTTATTGACCTTTTTGAGTCTCAATTTCCTTCTCTATGAAATAGAGAAGTTACAATTCTATAAAACTTTATAATTCTTTTTCTGGGTTGTTTTGTAAATTAAATAAGATGTACAAAATACCCTACACAGTGTCTAGCCTTAGAAGACATTTGGTATTTGTCAGCTTTCTTCACTTTTTTATTAATATTATTTCCCAATTTGTTTAATTTATCAAGAAAGTCTTGTCATGTAGGAAATAATTTAAAGAGCTGTTTCAGATCTCATGTGCATGCAGATCACCTGGGGATCTTGTTAAGCTGCAGATTCTGATTCAGTAGGTCTGGGATGGAGCATGAGATTGTGCATGTTTAACCTGTTCCCGGTGACACCAATGCTGTGTGTGAAGACTGCACTTGGAGTAGCAGAGTATACTGTACTCTTTTCTCCCTTTGCATCTCATTATTACCTTTTAGATTCATGTTAATATTTTAACAGTTTTACCACACACATTTGCACATCCAGAATCATCATCTGGAGAAACATCCAAGTTTGTACATTGTTAGGTACTAATAAGATTCCTCCTCATCCAGTACAGGCCGTGATGGTTGAGGTCTAGAAGAAACCTATCATAGACATTTCCAGGATTCCCATGGGCCTAGGATCCCAAAGTGTTTGAATAAAATACTTTGCTCCAGCCTCATTGTTGAAGGCCCCTTCTTAGAATCTGGGTCCCTCTGTGACTTGTATTGCAGGTCAGTTAGGTTAAGGAAGTGGTCTTTGTCTTTCTCTTGTCAACGAGTCTGGAGGGAGCCACTGGAAGACTGTGTTTCTGCCCTCACTGAGCACCTGAGATATTTTTAGAGCCACATGTCCCAACTACTAGCTTTCTCCAGGTTCATTAGATCATGTTCTCTCCAGGGTACACAGATAGGAGAGTGTACTTTTGTTCTTTTGTGATACACACTTTCTGAGCCCATTGAGCTTTTATAGGAACATACGATATCCAGTCCTAAGAACTAAAAACAAGCTATGTGTGAAAAAGCGTGAGTGCTTAATGCAAACTCTGTGGTGTTTCTACATTTTCGCAGGTTTCTTAGAAACCTCCTCACTGTTGTCGTTTTTTTCTAGTTTCTGCTTGTTTTGATATTTAAACTCCTTCCTTTCTTTCCTGTATTATTTACAGGAACTTTTCAGCCTGAACCATCAGGGTCATTTGCATCTGCTATGCCCATTTTGGGAATTGGCTGTCTTTGTCCTCAGGCAACTTTTCTTGAAGTAAAAAATGGAAAAGTTACTAATTCCTTTGCGTTACATCTCTTTGAGTTAGAGATGTGAAGAAGAAATAATAGCCTCCTTCTTGAAAAAAAAAATATTAAAACAGGCTTTTTTCTTTTTCTTTTTTTCTTTTCCTTACAAAGTGTCTATAAGTTAGAGCTTGGTCATCAGCCATGTTTCAAAACAAAGCAAGTCTGCTTCAGTCTCTTTAGAGTTATCTTGGTGCCATTTCATGGAGAATTTCCTCTGTCCTGGCTGGGCTCTACCTAATATGTTTGCCAACTTGGGGAAGAATTTGAAAATAGCCCCAGGTAAGAACCCAGAAATTTTGAAAGTTAGGGTGGAGAAGGATTATAGGGGGAGAAAATAGAGAAAATATTTGAGGTAAAGTCAGGGGAGCCATTAATGTTTTTACCTTGTCTAGATGAAACAGTCTGGGCTGTAACAGAAAACAGATGGCACACTCAATACGAAAGGACAGTTTATTTCACTGGGACTGTTTACAAAGATGTTGGTTTAGGGGACACCCAGGACTAGTTGTAGCTGTGCTGTTACTGCCCTTGGGCCTGAAGGTACACTCGAGACCTGACTTCACTCTCCCTCCCTTCCCCATTTCCTGCCAGAGTCCTCTGTTAGAAGAACCTAATGGGAAGCAGAGAGCACTGGAGCCTGTTGATGCACAATTATGCATTGCTTAACAATGGAGTTATGGACTGAGAAATGCGCTGTTAGGTGATTTAGTCATTGTGTCAACATCACAGAGTGTACTAACACAAACCTAGATGGTGTAGCCTACTACACACCTAGTCTATATGGTACAACTTATTGCTTCTAGGCTATAGAACCAGTGCAGCATATTACTGTACTGAATACTATAGGCAGTTGTAACACAATGGTAAGTATTTGTGTATCTAAACATAAAAAAGGTAAAAGTGTGGCTTAAAAGAAAAAAATGGTACAGTTATATTGGGCATTTATCATGAATGGAGCTTGCAGGACTGGCAGTTGCTCTGGGTGAGTCTGTGAGTGGTGAGTGAATGTGAAGGGTCAGGACATGACTGTACACTACTGTAGACTTTATCAACACTGTACACGTAGGCTACACTAAATTTATACAAAAATGTTTTCCTTCAGTAATAAACTAACCTTAGCTTGCTGTAACTTTCTTACTTTATAAACTTAAAAAAAAAAACTTTCTGACTCTTGTAATAACACTTAGCTTAAAACATAAACACATTGTATAACTGTACAAAATGTTTCTTTATATCCTTATTCTATGAACTCTTTTCTATTTTAAAAAATTTTAATTTTTTTAACTTTTTAAACTTGTAGTTTTTTTGTTAAAAACTAAAACAGAGTTAGGGTCATCAATATCACTGTGTTCCACCTCCACATCTTTCCTACTGGAAGGTCTTCAGGGGCAATAACATGCATGGAGCCGTCATCTCCTGTGATAACAGTGCCTTCTTCTGGCATACCTCCCAAAGACCTGTCTTGAGACTGTTTTACAGTTAACTTTTTTTTTTTAATAAGTAGGAGTATGCTCTATCATAATGATAAAAAGTATAATAAATATGTACACCAGTAGCATAGCCATTTATTACCATTATCAAGTGTTATGTACCGTGCGTAATCATATGTACTACACTTTTATATGACTGGCAGTGCAGTAGGTTTGTTTACGTCAACATTACCACAGATGTAATGTGATGTTACAACTGCTCTGAGCTATGGTGTCACTAGGTGATAGGAATTGTTCAGCTCCATTTTACTCTTAGGAGACCACTCCAAAATGTTTTTGTGCAGCACATGACTGTAGTTCATCCTGGGCAGCCTTCTGGGATAGCAGGATGAAGACAAGTGGACAGATCTGGAGAGGCAACCAGAAGCTGTCTGGCACTCTAGGTTTACATTTTCTTTTGGAAGACTTGTTCACCTAAAGACACTATCAATATTGTGTGCTCCTTGAGGGCAGACACTGGCTTATTCACTTATCTGTTAGGTCACTATTTAAATGATTGTTGAATGAATGAATGGGTCTGTTTATTTCCTTCCTTTCTCTTGACTTACACTTATGGCAGCCGACTGTAACAGTGTAATTTTGTCTTGGTGAGAGCCTTGTGTTCTGAATAGTTAGGCTTCCCTTAGGCATGGTTACCTAACTCAGAGAAATATTCCTTCCAGTGTAATTCAACTTTTAACACTCTCATTAGTAAAACTGCTAAACAAAAACAGGTCACTGTATTAATATCTTGAGTCTTTTTGTATCCTTATTATTGTTTTTTTGGTGGATATCCAGGTTTAGCGAAGCATAATATTCATAAATATTTAGCCCTTCTCAGTTCTAATCAGTTAGATTTCATTAGATTCTCTATTAAATTGAACCCTGGCCGGGCGCGGTGGCTCACGCCTGTAATCCCAGCACTTTGGGAGGCCGAGGCGGGCGGATCACAAGGTCAGGGGATCGAGACCACGGTGAAACCCCGTCTCTACTAAAAATACAAAAAATTAGCCGGGCGCGGTTGTGGGCGCCTGTAGTCCCAGCTACTCGGGAGGCTGAGGCAGGAGAATGGCGTGAACCTGGGAGGCGGAGCTTGCAGTGAGCCGAGATCGCGCCACTGCACTCCAGCCTGGGCGACAGAGCGAGACTCCGTCTCAAAAAAAAAAAAAAATAAATAAATTGAACCCTGTTATTTCATTTCTCCTCTTACGTGGAGTTCTGGTGGTGTGCAGATGGACAAACTGTTTAATTTAGGAAGCCCACAAGCCTTTTGTTTCCTTCCCAGGCTGCTTCAAGAGAACCACACAAAGGACTAAAGTAGCTTCATTAACTATCTTCAGTAGCTTTAAAAGATCTGTAAATAATGTCAGGTTTCTTCTAACTGTCCAGAGGGCAGAAGTCTGAATAGATACAAGCCTATTGGTTATACACTTTGGAAAAGTTTCCCATGCAGTCAAATTGTCTTCCGTAATGATTCTCAGTCATTAGGATTTTGAAGGAAGGGATGGAGAGCAGAATGTTTTAGGGGCATTCCGATTCTTTAAATTCTATCTCCCTGAACACTTGAAAAATGGTCTTATATTCTATAGTAATTATAACTTGTCTTTACGTTTGGCTTGGGACTTAGCTGCTTTCTTGTGTAAATCAGATGATTCCTTATTCGTCACGTAAAGATAACAACAACTGTGTAGTACTTTAGAGCACTATGAGGTGCTTTTATTTGAAGTTTTAAACTTTAGTTTCTTGGATCATTACAATAATACTATGGCTAGGGAGGTGGGTATTTTTCTCCTTATTACGGATAGGAGGTGATATATGGTGGTGGTTAAGATTATGGGTGCTGGAGTCAGATAATTTGAGTTTGAATTATATCTTTAATAATTACTAGCCTAGTCTCAACTAATAAACCCACTCAGTTTCCTAATCTGTAAACCGCAGAGACCTAGTTTATAGGTGTATTAGTCTGTTATCACACTGCTATGAAGAAATACTTGACTGAGTAATTTATAAAGGAAAGAGATGTAATTGACTGACAGTTCCACATTGCTGGGGCAGCCTCAGGAAATTTACGATCATGGCAGAAGGCAAAAGAGAAGCAGGTGCTTTCTTCACAGGGCAGCAGGGCGGAGTGAGTGCAAGCAGGGGAAATGCCAGACACTTATAAAATCATCAGATCTCCTGAGACTCACTCACTCTCATGAGAACAGCATGGGGGAAACCAACCCTGTGATCCAATTACCTCCACCTGGTCCTGCCCTTGACACGTGGGGATTATGGGGATTACAATTCAAGATGAACTTTTGGGTGGGGGCACAGCCAAACCATATCAATAGGGTTGTGTGAGAAATAAATAATTCAGGCAAAGCAATTAGAACACTACCTAGCACATAATAAATGCTCAATAAACCTTAACTACTAAAACCATTAGCGTTGTTAATAGAATATGAATAAATGGAAAAAATAATTACTAAGCATAAACTTCTCAAACTTCTCCATGTTATGGTTTTTTCCTCTTAAGAGGGAGGATACTTAAATTTTGGTGAATCTCATTTGTCTTTTCATATCCCTTTGAGGTAGTGAAAAATAGATTGCATTATCTCCATTGTGCAGGGAGTAGTTGAAGTCCAGTGAGAAAAGAATACAGGCTTTGGAGTCAGACAGATGAGGTTCAAATCCTGGCTCTTCCACTTCTGGTTATGTATCTCTAAACTCCATTTTTTTCATCTCTATAATGGGGATAAGCAGAACATTGTTTGGAGGTTTGAAGGAGATAATGCTTACAAAAGAAATATTGCAAGGTACTGAGTATACTTACCACATACTGTCACTCAGTAAATGTGGCTGTTATTGCTGTTGAGGGGAGGGGACTTTTGACACTGGCCCAGGGTCACAGTTAGATGGGCACCCAGGTTCCATCATCTCTTACGTAATGATGAATGTACTGCTTCATCTGGGTATGTTGTTTCTCTACATTTTAAATCCAAGTGTTTTGATCTTTTGGTTACTAATTTATTTTTAATGTACATATTATGGACACTGGCTCTGTGTGTCAGCAGGCCGTGAACAATGCCTATTGCATCAAAATCCTAAGTTTACCTCATGTCACAAGACAAAGGTAATGTTAGTGAATCCACATGACCAACAAGGAATGTGACACTTGCAGAATCTGTCAGATGGTGTTTGGGCAACTATTCTCAGAAATTGAAAGCAGCAGGTGTTTACTAATATTTACTATGTGTTTGGCATTATGTGAAGTAAGAGACACAAAAGAAACACCGTACTTTATTCATCTCTCACAACAAACAGATGTGATAGAAACGTGAAACAAGGAACAATAATAACACTGTGATTCAGCTCATATTAAGCGGGCTCTGGTCTAGGTCCTGCATGGACTCTCACAGACATGTAGATAAAAAGACAGGTAGATCCACACTTAAAGCATATTCAATACATGATAATAGAGTTATTAACAGGGAGTGCTGAGGAGGAGTTATGTGGTATGTGTGCATTTGGGTGGTGGTGCAGGTTCCACAGCAAGGTGCTGCTTGAATTGTTGACTAGTTGGGAATGCTGGGTAGGGGGGTATTGAGTGAAGAGAATAGAAAATCATATTGTAAAGACAATGGGATGTGAAAAAGCCTGGGGTGGTAAAGAACAGCATTTGTTTAGTATCCCTCATGGCTGGAGCTAGGGTTTACAGGAGGAGTGGTGGGAGAGCAGGCTGGAGAAGTGCACTAGGGTTAAGTCATTAGAGACCTTGTGTACCATGCTGAGGACTATGAGCATTAAGGTGTTGACAACCAAGCAGGCAAGAGATGATTATATCAGTGTTTCAGAATAATTATTCTAGAAACATCATATAGTAAAACAGAAATAAGGGCCTGAATAAAGTCTTACAAGAAAGAAACACTGAATTGATGAATGAATGAATAGTAGTGTATTAGATGATACTAACTATAAATGTTTTAGGAGTTTAGAAAAAGGGGACACCATGATGGGAATAATATTTGAAGAAGACTCCATAATGAAGAAAGTTTTTTTGTTTTTTTAGAAGGGGTCTCACTCTGTCACCAGGCTGGAGTGCAGTGGTGCAATCTCGGCTCACTGCAACCTCTGCCGCCCAGGTTCAAGCGATTCTCCTGCCTCAGCCTCCTGAGTAGCTGGGACTACAGGTGTGCGCCACCACGCCCACCTAATTTTTATATTTTTAGTAGAGACAGGGTTTCACCATGTTGGCCAGGATGGTCTTGATCTCTTGACCTTGTGATCCACCAGCCTCGGCCTCCCAGAGTGCTGGGATTACAAGTATAAGCCACAGTGCCCGGCCATGAAGAAAGATTTGAGTGGTCAGCCCAGGGATTTATCTATAGTACCTAGCCAATAAACTGGATATTGAACAAAAGTACAATTTATACAGGAGAGAAGACAGGAAGTAATACCAAGTTGCATAACATGTGTGGAATGGTCAAAGAGACAAATCTAACTGGATAAGAAGGGTAAATGATACAATTTCATGTGCATGATGGTCCCAGATTTTGGAAGCCTTCGAAATGCCTGGTTGAGGAGTTTAGATTTATTTCTTAATCAATAAGAAACCATTAAAGATTATTAAACAGATGTTTCAAGATTTTCAGTTTGGGTTAGAACTGTGTGCATCTATTGGGTCTCTTCATCTTGGTTGGAGGAAGATGAGTCTGATGAGATGACACCAGTTCTGATTCTTACATTTAATGGAAATGCCAGAGAGACTTCATTACTTTTGGGCAGGAAAATACAGTTTAATGACCCCACTTTGGTTATGGGTAGACTGTGGAATAGTTCACTGTTGGGAGACAAAGGAAGCTGAGGCAAAAATGAATGATTGCCCATATGAGATTTTCAGTGATACCAGTCTAGGGAAGGATAGAGTAAATAGAAAGATGGTAGAAACTGCTTGCTCTGTGGAGACTTTTAGGGATGATAAAAACATAGCGTGCACAGTCAGTATCTTATTTCATACCCATAGCCGACATTGTTAATTGATTTTGTTATGTTTTCCTATAGTCTGGAGCCCTTTTTAATGCAGTGCTCCAGGCAGGCTACTATTAGTTGATCAGAGTTGGCACTGAAATTCAAACCTATTTGTCATGGCTGTAGTAAGAAATGAATGAGAAATGGGTTATGACTACTCACAGTACAAATCAGTTTTTACCTTTCCAGGTGGAACTTGCAGAAATCTGTGCCAAGAGTGAGCGTTACATTGGTACTGAAGGAGGAGGCATGGACCAGTCTATATCATTTCTTGCAGAAGAAGGAACTGTAGGTAGCATTCCAAATAGGAACCATTTGGAAATTCCTAGTGGAAAAATTTACATGGAGAGGAAGGCCCTGAGAGCCCCAGGATGCTTGGTTACGGACAGCCTCCTATATTAGGCTCTATTGTTGGATATTATTTCCCAGCTGCTTGTAACTCAAGGCTGCCACCAGTTAACCTACTCTATTTCATGTTGATTGCCTTTCTCTTACGCTTCCAGAATGATACCTCAGGTCTGTTTTTCTCGTGTGTCTAGCTTTTTCCCTTCTTCTATTTTTCTTCATTGTTAAGATGAGCTTTCTCAATTTCCTAGTTATTGGAACCTCATTTCCCGCTCCTGTCCTAAATCACTTCATCTCATGGCATTTTTATAATCTCATGTTGGTTTTAAACCCAAATCATAGTTCTCTTACCGCATATATTCATAGTCCCTCTTTTTATAATTTACCCTTTGGTATCATTTTTCTTTGTCAACATTTTTGGGGCTTCAGTGGTGGGAAAAAGAATGTTGACAGTAAGCCAGGAATGAATTCCTAGCTGGATACCACTTCCCCTTGGCTATCAACTCCTTTAGGCAGAGCAGAGGTTTGAGTTGTTGCCCATAAGCTGCTCATTTCCAAAATAGAGCAAACATTTCTTTAAAACATTTTCTTAGTTTTTCATCAGATTCCTACAGGCTTGGCTATTTTCCAAGAACACCTGGATTCCTTCTTATTAAGAATATTTGTTATTGATTCCCCTAAGCCAAAGACATGAGGCATGAGGAAATTTGTTTTAATACTAAGAAAATACTTTGGGTGTTTTGGATGAGACTCAACAGGCAGACATGAGGGCCAGAGTCCTGATATTAATGTAAGTTAGCTATAAAATCTGAACACAGTCCAAGTTCTTTGGGCTTACAAAACACTTTACCATCTGACCCCTGCTTTACCCCTCTATCCTAACCTCTTACCACTTCTCACCCCTCAAACTGTAAGCCCCAGACCAAATTTCCATGCCCGTAGCTCCATTAACATCCCATGTTGTTTTTTGCTCCAGGACTTGCCTAAGTTCTTCCCTCTTCTTGACATGCTTTTTGAGGAAAGAAACCCTCTGTCTGCCCTACTTTTGCTCATCTTTTAGGACTCAGTTTAGATTTCTCTTTTCAACTGAGTGGAGCCTACACTAGGCTCTATCTGATCAGATGCTTCAGCTTTGTGTCCATAGAGCATCTGTGCTTTGCTACCATTGTAACACAACTTGGAAATGTATTTGTCTGTCTACTAGACTGTCTTTCCCACTTGACTGTAGGCTCTATGAGAGGAGTGACAGTGTCTTTCTTGTTCATTGTATTTCCAGTGCCTAGTACAGCACCTGGAGGTCAATAAGTAATATTTGAATGAATGCATGCATTTTTGAGAAAATGCTTTGTTAAGATAAATAAATACATAAACACTTGAACATTTTCTGCATTCGAATAAATTATATTTCTCCTTTCATTTTTCTTCTAACAGGCCAAGTTGATAGAATTTAGTCCTCTGAGGGCAACTGATGTAAAACTCCCAAGTGGAGCAGTGTTTGTGATTGCCAACAGTTGTGTGGAGATGAATAAGGCAGCAACTTCTCAGTTCAATATCAGGGTGATGGAGTGTCGGCTGGCTGCGAAGGTATGAACTTGGCAAGCTAGCGAAACTTGAAGTAAGGTTTTTCTTGTCTTTATTTTCATTGTTCTCTATTACTTTATCTCTTTCCCCAAATTTTCGGTCAACATTCTGACTGCAGCAACATTCCAACTGAAGGTCTTTGGGTACAGAGAAATCTGATTTCTAACTCAGAAGACAGATGAACCGGTTGAGTCTTCTGGGGTGGCACTGGAAAGAAAAGGGCAGCTTATATATGTGAAGCAGAGTTATGGGTTAGGTCTATGGGTGGAGAAAGACAATTGATGGGAATAACCACAGCTGGTCTTGTTTCCTCAACAAAAGTGATGGCAGCCTCACCCCTTCTGGTCCTCTAAGATGCAGTTTTTGTATTGGGTTATCATTCGTCACTCCAAAAATACAGGATTGGTGCAGTTCCCACACCCAGTACCCAGGAAGATTTTTCCATGTCTACTAGGGAAACACAAACCAGCAGGGAGCCTTGGAAGTCTCTCTTTAGAAAACCCCCACAGTTAAACCTTAAATCTACTTAGGTAGTTTTCATTGGGTAGCTATTATAGTTCTAGCAGCATGAAGATATACAAAGGGGCATAGGACATGGGACTAGAGAGAGTGGACAGTAGAGTTGAGTTCAAGTTGAGGGATTATGAAACAGGAAATGGTTAATATGTGATCACATAGTAAGTAATCCAGTGATCTAAAAAGTGACACAGGAATTGAATGTTATAAATAATCCAGAATAGCTCATAATATGACTAGAAAGTTGGAGAGAGGACTGAGGCTGGAGGCTAGGAAGTGGATTCTGGGTCAGGAGCTCCACTGTGTTTTCTTCCACTCTTGCTTTGATCTCCTGATGGATACTGATAGATATTACCTAAGACTTACGATTACCAACCTTTACCAGGTCCTAAATACAGCCTGAAATCTATTTTCTCAGTAGTAATAATGTCAGACCTTCTTTACTTCTCTCAAACACCCATTACTTGATTCAGCCTAACTTCCAAAAGTGATCTTCTCCCATATTTCATGTTGGAAATAGATGTGGTCACATAGACTTTGGCTTCCTGCCATCATATCTGCATGTCTCTCTATATCTGCATCTCCTGTCAAAGCCAGCCCTTCCGAGTGTGGCTGCAGGGAACTCACTCCATCTTTAGCCTGTTCCTCACCTCTATTTCTCTACTAAATCCTTTCTATCAGACTCTACCTATTCTAGCATTTTGTATTAGAAAAGTCTACCCTAAGCCTCACAACTCTGTCCATCTACTATTTCTACTTTTTCATTCTCTTCACAGCTAAACTTCTCAAAAATTGCTTTATATGTGTTATCTTTACTCCTCTACTTCCCTCTTATTCCTTAATTTACTAAAACCTCACTTCTGCCTTCTCCATAATACTGAATTTACTCTTTCTTAGGCCACCAAAGATTTTTTCATTGGTAAATCCAGTGGACCCTTTTCAGTCTTCATCTTATTTCTCATTGCTATTTCTTACCTTTCAACAGAGTTAACCAGTCTTTCCCTCTTGAAACATTCTCTTCCTTTGGTTTCCAGTATACTTCACTTCCGTTTTTTTCCCCCTTATATTTTTGTTGCTATTTCTTTTGGGTTTTAGCCATTCCCCCCACTGACCCGCCCTGGGCAGGGATGAAGGGATGGCAGGAATTCACTCCTCCTCCCACAGATGTTTAAATTCAGTATTCTTCAAGGCCTTGGCCTTGGTCTTCTTCTTTCTAGTGGTCTTTCTTCTGTTGGTCTCATGCCCTCAGCTTCAACTTCTATCTCTATGATGATGACTTCCTAATAAACATCTTCAACTAAGGCTTTCTTGGCTGAGCTCCAAAGCTCTATATCCAATGCCTTATTGACCATCTTTACTTGAATGCATCATAGACCTCTGAAACTGAGCATGTTGAAATTGAACTCAATCTTTCCCATACCTTATATTTTTCCATGGGTCTCATCATCAGTTATTGACTATCACATTAGTCTTCTCACTGTTCCTTAAATTCATGCTCATCTCTTTCCCATTCATTCTTCAAATAACAGCATGACAGTTTAGAAATTTAAATCTAAGCAATTTAAATTCCCCTGCTTCACACCTTTAAAAGCTTCCTATTTCGTTGGAGTAAAGTAAAAAGTCCATATCACCACCTGGAGAGCCACCATATCTGAGACCTGTGCACCTCATCCTCTTCATCTCTTAGCATCACCTGCTTTCCTTACACTCCAGCCATGAGACTCATTCTCATTTCAGAGACTTTGCACCTGCCCAGGACATTCTTCCTTCAGCCCTCTTTGAAGTCTTAGTCTAAATGTCCCTCAAGGAAGCCTTCCCTGACTTGCTTACTCCTGGACTAAGTTAGAGCCCCCTTTATATTTTGAAGCACTTTATTTTTCAGTTATGGCACTTATCACAATCATTTATTTAATGTCTGTCTCTTCTTTCAGATTCAGTTTTACCTGAGAACTGAGGCGGTGTTTGTCTTGTTAACTCTTATATCCCTAATGCTTGATGTGGTGCTTAAGCTGAAGAGACACAGGATAAACATTTGTTGAATAGATGAATGACTACTCCCTGCATCACCTACTCTGTACTTTATTTTGCACAATTTCACAGTTTTTTACAAGTACCTATTATATGCTCAGCACTGGACTAGATCCTGTGGAGGTGTGTAAAGTGTAGTTTTCCCTTGTTACTGACTTAGCACTTCTCCTCTTACTTCTATCCTCTGAGGTTGGGAAATTCAGGAAATTAGAGATATATTGAGCCAGGAAAATAAAGCTTTTTGTTTCTGGAATATTTGGGGGGTATACATTTTTTGAAAAATTATGATTTAAATGTTTTATTTTTTAAATTTACTTATTAAGATAATGTCTAAAAATAATGTAATAGAAGTGCTTTAATGTTGAACTCTTCATAGTATTTGATCAGTGCATATGTGTAGAGAAACAGTGCTGTAAACTTTTTAATATCAAAGGTTCGATGAACTTTTTTTTCTTTTACGACACACTTCCTTTTTCAGGAGATGGAAGAAATTAGTGTCTTATTTGTTTGAGGGCTTAGTCTTGTTGACCTTTCATCTTGAGGTTGATGAGTAAGTGTTGCCTTCCTAAGGAGACCTCAAACATACACAACATTGTTTTCAAAGTTTTATCACGAAATTAGATATCCTCTACCAGATCCATAGGTGAGCTGAAATAAGTATTAGACATGTAAAATCAGTTCATGTTGTGACTACTCTCCCAAAGATACAAGAAGAAAATGACGGATGGAATTGTGGTGCTGAGTCTCTGTTGTAAAAGTTACTGGGATGTGGGAATGTTTTCTGAGAGTTAACTAGAAAAAGGGCATCTCCTTTGGAAGCAGTAGTAGCTGAAGATCTTAATCCACTGCAGAACCTCCTGTTCTTGAGGATGTTTTCTCAGTTTAACTGCATAACCCCATATGCATTTTAGAGGTACTTTGGTCAGCAAAATTGGCATCTGAATTTGGCTTTTTGCTACACACTCCTCCCAATTGACGTAGATAAACACATTGTTTTAAATACTCTGAATTTTTCTCTTTTAAAATGTGGAAGAGAGAAAAATGAAAGACTTTATCAAGATGGAAAATGTTTCTAAATCATGTTGCTTCAAATCACTAAAATCCCAGGTTTCATACAAAAGGGAAATAAAGATAAAACTGCTAATGTGCACTTTACTCAGAGATATTGATATTAGGAATATGCTTTTGCTTAGGAATATAGACTGGAATTCTACTAAGCATATTTTCTTTGCAATATGGTTCTATTCTTCCATTTTTGGCAACATGTGAATGAATATAATTTTTGTTTGAAGATGGTCTCATTAAATAAACTCTCATGTAAAAATATTTTTTAAAAAAGCTTATCTCAGTCTGAACAAACTTTCTGTTTTCCAGCAATAATAATGAAGTGTCAGTTGAAGAATGGCCAGGTCAAGATAGTTTTGAAAATGAGACTGATCAGCTAGGGCTCCACATGGCAAAGTTGTAATGAATAACATTTATTTTTCCTTTCTTCCTATTTTTCTCAGATCCTTTTTGGAAAAAGAGTACTTTTTTTTTTTTTTAATCAAGTTAACATAGAGAAGTACACTAAACCAATAAAGACAATTTTTCTTTGTTTTGCCTTAATGCCAGCAATTTCTTCTATTCTCAACTTCTGTCTCACCTTGTTTCTCTGTCTCTATCTCTGTCTCTTTCTCTCTGTCCGCCAGCTTTCAAAAGTTAATTGATGCAAATTCATAAAAAGTCAGAGCCTTGTAGAGCATTTGACTAAAATTAAAACTTTTTCAAAGCAAACTCAATAGAGATTTATAATTACTACTTGTATAAATGATATTTTAATGAAGCACATTTTTATGATAAAGTAACCGGGGATCTTTAGTAGGTACAAAATTTTTCAGATTTTACACATAGTTGGGGCTTAAATGTTTCCAGAAGTGCTTTCCTTATACAGTATCCCTTAGTTATATTGAATAATAAAATGTGTGATGCCCATAATAAGTATTATGGGAAGTCAAGTAGGGAGGAGAAATTATACTGTTGCTTTTTGCATACCCTGAGCTCCTTGTGACAACATGAGAAGCAGTGAAGGAGAGAGTTTCATATGATCCTCTTACACTTCAAGGAAAATTTATAGTGATTCTTTACAGGGCCTGTCTGGTCAGGGTCCATCAGTCATGAGTTTTTAGTTCCTGTCACTTAGTAGTCAGTATGAAACTTATTCTTTGTCTGGTGATAGAATGTGAGGAGAAGTTGGCATAATATTCTCAGGGTTTTGGCAGTTTCCTTGAATTTGAGCAGAGAAAAATTAAATACTCAAGAACGTAGCCAATTTCACTCAGCCAGTTGATTCAATAGTGCATACTCTGCCAAGACTTTAGCATGGAGTATTCAGGCAATGGTGAGTCCAAACTGCATGGCAGAGGACATACATACTGGGGAATAGGGGTAATGTGTTTAGTGGAACCAGATTGTGGCAGGACCTTCAGTGCTATGCTCAGGCTTACCCAGGCTTGGCTTTGAAAGCAGTGGTTGTTATAGGTATTTTAGAAATATTAATATGGTAGCAGAAGCTTTTGCCTTGGTTGAAGAGAAGCAGGTACTAGAGTATCAGTGAGGATGGGATAAAAAGGGAGAGATATGAGAGAAGCTCTGACTGGACCTAGTAAGGGTTGGGTACAGGCTCTCTATGATTTGATTTTTGTTTTCCTTCTGGCGTATACTTCATTACTTTGAGGAAGTTTTCCTTGACTGCCTTCTAGCCTCAGTTAGGTTAAACACTCTTTTATGTGCCCTTACCATGTCATGTATTTTTCTATTATAGCAGTTTATCACAATTAGATTAAGTTCTTTATGTTAAACATAGTTTTAATTTAACCTCTGTCTTTTCTGGTGGACTGTGAGCTGCACGTGGTCAGGAGGCATGTATGCCTTACTCACTGCTGTCTGCCTGGGGCCTGGAAAGTAATAGGCACTCAGTAAACACTCATTGTGAGCAGATGCACATGAATGAAGGAAATGAAGAAAAAGCTTTGAGTCAATAAGGGCTGCAGCTTCAAGACACAATGGTTGGTGAAAAGCATAGTGCTGCCATTGATAGGTTTTGAGAAGGTAGGATGGACTAGAAGTTGACCAAAAAGTAGGAGATGATGAGAGTTCTTCATGAATATCTTAACACTTTCTCTACCATACCCTCTTACCAGAAGACCCAGGGAGTCTCAGACCAAGAGCAGAGGGCTTAGTATTTTTGTTTGTGTCTGGGACAACCTGAAAGTGCTAAGGAGTTAATATCCTTGAGAGCCGCCTCAATCAGTGATAACTGGGAGTTATTGGGTAAATACTTTGGCTTTCTTGCCCATGGTAGGACAGGACTGAGCTTTACACATACAGGTTCCAGAGGACCTGTGATTTGAAGCTCAGCAGGCCCAGACTCACCTGCCAACATCAGTATACCTCATATTGACTTCTCTTCCTGTCTCACTTTCCATTCTTCTATTAATGTTTCTTAGGATCACCTTCCCCTCAAATTCTTACCCTCAAATTTTTGTCACAGGGCCTGCATCTGAGAGAAACCAACCTAAAACAGAGTTTTAGCACTATTTATCAGTGCCTCTTTCCATGACTGTGGACAAAGCACTTGTTGCCTGCTTTCTTGTCCACAGAGCATGGAACAGAGCCCAGGAACCTCTCAGAAGTGGTATCTGATATGAATACTTAATGTTTGCCATGGTGAAAAGAAAATGGTGAATGTGGACAAAGAACTGCCTTCTCTTATTTCCCCGCCCTACTACTGAGTGAGAAAGTTGTGACAAAATAACCCATAGCCCTGACTCATAGCCTTGCTTCACAAATGTGAAGGAGGTCAGTCACCTGGGCCACAAGTGCCTTCACGAAGCTCTGTCTTTGAGCAACAATGATCTTATCCACCCATTTCCTTCATCCAAAAGTCATCTTTCTGTTTTCCAAGCCAAATTTCAAAGGGCTTAAGAGGCTTTTCTATTTGACTCCCTCAATGTAGTATAATTCAATAGCTCATGGGCTGTGCAGCTGTCATTGGGGGCATATGGTAGATTTCATGCTTAATTGAAATACACACCAAATTGGTTGTGTGGATTCTCCAGCTGAGGGCTCACTGGACAACTCATGTCATAGTAAAGTGGGATATTGCTGGAGTGAATGTGAACTGCCTTAATCTGCAGAAGAGCACATTGGGAGGCTGCCTTTGAAAAATGAATCTTGTGGGCTGCAGCCATCTCTTGCAGACTTTCTCCCCACACATCACTGGCCCAGTTTTCTTGGATCAAGTGCCTGGGGCAATGTGACTGGTTCAAGAGAAAATGGGAATGGGAACTTGGAGATCAAAAGCTTCTTAGAAAGAGCCCACTGTCATCTCTTGGGGGCAGTTCTCTGATGTTTTTCTTTTTTTGTTTGGAAGGAACCCATTTATCAAAGTGTTTTTAAATTACTGGAATGTTCACTTCTAGCACAGATCTAGGTTTGTGTTTTGAAAAGCGTTTCTAAGACTTGATCAGTGATTTGAACTCATATGGGTAACATGATATAGTCATCATCCATACCTCATTGAGAATGTGGCCTAGGGGAAGCAAGAAAGAGTTATAAGACCTGGATTCAGTTTCCAACTCTGTTATTAACTAGTCGAGATACTTTGTTTTTTTGTTTTTGTTTTTTTGAGACAGAGTCTTACTTCATCACCCAGGCTGGAGCACAGTGGCCCCATCTCCGCTCACTGCAACCTCTGCCTCCTGGGTTCAAACGATTTTCATTCCTCAGCCTCTTGAGTAGCTGGGATGACAGGCACATGCCACCATGCCCAGCTAATTTTTGTATTTTTAGTAGAGACGAGGTTTCGCCATGTTGGTCAGGCTTGCCTTGAACTCATGTCCTCAAGTGATCTGTCCACCTCAGCCTTCCAAAGCTGGGATTAATGAGGCCACCACACTTGGCCTTGTTAAGTGACTTTGGACAAGTCACTTACTATTATTATTATTTTTGGAGACGGAGTTTCGCTCTTGTTGCCCAGGATGGAGTGCAATGGCATGATCTCAGCTCACTGCAACCTCCGTTTTCCGGGTTCAAGTGTTTCTTCTACCTCAGCCTCCCGAGTAGCTGGGATTACAGGCATGCACCATCATGCTCAGCTAATTTTTGTATTATTAGTAGAGATGGGGTCTCACCATGTTGGCCAGGCTGGTCTTGAACTCCTGACCTCAAGTGATCCACTCGCCTTGGCTGCCCAAAGTGCTGGGATTACAGGCTTGAGCCACCGCACCCGGCCTACTATTATTTTCTAAATAGAGAAATAATATCTGTCTCACGGGATTGTTGAAGATTATAAGAAATATGGGGCATATTTTAGACTATATCGCACTATTATTTTTGTTAGCTTCATTGCTTATCTCAGTTGGATTGTGGATGTGTTGCCAGAAAGCATCATTGTAGGAGATCATTGACTTCAGCTTTTTTTTTCCATATAAAATAAATATATATTTATTCTTTTGTATTATGTATATCTTTGTAAATTTTCTCAAATTATTTTTGGAATACATTGGAATATAGAACATGAATGAGTGAATGGAATGAATGAATGAATGAATGGGTCAGTCTGTGGAGCTATCAACCCAGTACTGCTAATGAACTAAATGTGCTAAGCAAACAGGTCGGAAGAAGTCTTAGCTCATGTTTTTGTTTTCTTTTTTTTTTTTTAATGACACCATGTTCCATGAAATAATTGAACCAAAAATCATAGTTCTGTTGTTTTGTTTCCCAGTTTGGCCTTAAAATCATTAACTCATTTCAGATATACAAGCCAGGGTTTTAAAAAGAGGATTAAATTAATATAAGAACTTCTGTTATTAACATTCTTCAGAAGTCAGTGGCTGTAACCAGAGTACAATAGTCTTTTGGTAAACCCCGCTTCCTGTCAAAAAGAAAATCATCAACATAATGGAAGAGTAAATCAGATGCACATTTTCTTGAAGACTGATTTCCCCTTCTCTTGTTTCTTTTTGCTGTTTAAACTGCCCCTCTGTCCTCACACCCAGGCCATGAATATTGTAGACCTCACGATGACAGAAATCTTCCCTGTTTTGATTGCCACCTACTCTGATATTGTTTGGGGAGAATGACAGAAATATATTCTGGTTGGGATTCCCATGGGTGGTTACAGATTTGGTTTGTACTTAACCTTCGCCGTCAGATTGAGGAGATACCTCAGGATGCAGTTAGAAGCCAAACTCTTTTTCTTGAGGATAGAGGAACATACAACTCTACTACCACCAGTGACCTAATGAAGTGCTTCACATAAGGTCACCAAGGAGGTTTTCATTTCAAATTTATGACTTTACCCCAAATGCCCATATAATGCCATTTTCAAAGAGACATATAGTAAACAGGAAGTACCCTAATTGGACGTACAGTATTCTTTCAGGACCCAGGTCACATGAGATGTAAGTGGTTTTCTCTTGACTTCCTAGGGAGGAATGCAGTAGGCATGAACTGAATAGGGATAAAAGAGTAAAATTATTCAAAGAAATAGCCCCGAGGGAAAGTGGTGACAGGCCAAAAAAAAAAAAAAAAAAAACAAAACAGTGAGGGATTAGTTGAGTGTGTGTGCATGTGTGTGTGTGTGTGTGTTTCAGGACAAATACTTAACTAGTCAGTGAGTGTCATACAAACATGTTTAATTCCAGGCAGCTGAAGCCAGTATGCATTTCCAAGTAATGGTGGGAAATTTAGAGAGGTTGAATGGAAAACAACAACAACAACAACAAAAAAACAGCTTGAAGTTGAATCTGGCTAATTAAAATAGTACATATCAAATTCTGAAATAAAAATTGACCATTATCTCGGTTTGAATTTGCAGCTCCTGGCTAAATACAAAAACTTGCAATGGGACAACGTACTGCGGCTGGACGAGGTGCAGGCTAAACTAGGGATTAGTCTAGAAGAAATGTTGTTGGTCACAGAAGATGCCCTTCATCCTGAACCCTATAACCCTGAGGAGATCTGTAGGTGTCTGGGAATTAGCCTGGAGGAACTCCGAACCCAAATCCTGAGTCCAAACACTCAAGATGGTGAGTTGGCTGCAGAAAGTAAGATATAGGTTATTCCCTCACTCAGAGCTGGAAGGTTTCAACTTCTCCACTGGTTTTACAGCATACTTGAGGGAATTTGGAAACTGTGTTTCAGCAAGCTTAATTATTTAGAATCTTAGCTTCATAAATGTATTCATTCATTCATACATTTTCATTCATTCATTCATTCATCACTATGCTGGGTAGGTAAGGGTGAATGAGACATGATTCCTGTCTTCCAGGGGCTTATAATTCAGTAAGCTTCTCTTTTTTATCTTTTTTTTTCCCTTATCCATTTTTTTCTGGTTGTTATGCTACTTGTATAAAAAATGGACTAGGTTAGAGAACTGCTCTAACTCTGTGAAACAATGCTCAGAACACTATAAAGTGTTCACTTCTTAGGTTGAAACTTGTGGCCCACTTTAGTGTGGAAGCTTATTTCTATTTGTGGTCTGCTTTCAGTTAGTTTTATTTTTATACCAGTAACATCAGAAACTGAGATGAAGGCCAGGTAAATGTTGCAGGCACAGGATGGAATCTTGGGCTGGCTGTTCCTCTTAGACTAAAGGTTATCTAATGGTGAGAAATCAGTACTGGGGGCAAGGACATCTAGTTCAGATCCAGTTGCCCTTAGTGGAGGGTTATGGGGGATAAGTAGGAGACTAACACAAACATCAGCCTCAGGGCCCCATTTCTGTCTCATTCAGTTCAGTTCTACAACTGATTGTTGAGTTGCTACTGTGGATTGACCTACAAAGTAATTTCTTAAAGGTTTCATGTACTGAAAACTTTGGGATGAGATAAGGGAATCATTTGGAAGCAGGGATTGGGTTTTAGCTTCTAACACTGTCGATCCAATTTAATTTGATGAAGCTTGATTGAGTCTTTAGAACCAGTATAAGCAAACTATGGCCTACTGGCCAAATCAGGCCTGCTGTCTGTTTTTATGAAATAAACTTTTACTAGAACATGGCCATGTATTAGCTGTGGCTGCCTTTGCACTATAAGAGTTGAGTAGTTGCAATAGAGATTGAATAGTCCACAAAACCTAAAATATTTAATATCTGGTTCTTTGCAGAAAATGTTTCCTGGCTCTCATTCCAGAAAGGCAGTAGACTAAAGTTTACCTCAGTTTTGCCATGAAAATAGGCATAATGGGGTTATGATGTTAAGATGTTATATAAGATATAAGGTTAAGATGCTTCTCTTATAAGAATAATCTGTATAATGTGCTAAGAATAATGCTTGGTAGTGGAGGTACTAATAGAGTGATGAATGTGGTGATGGAGTTGTATTTGGGTCTAGGGAGACCAGAAAACAAAGAAGACAAAGCCAGCTTAAGGCTGGGTGCAGGGGCTCATGCCTGTAATTCCAGCACTTTGGGAGGCCGAGGTGGGTGGATCACTTGAGGTCAGGAGTTTGAGACCAGCCTGGCCAACATAGTAAAACCCTGTCTCTACCAGAAACACAAAAATAAGCCAGGCATGGTGGCAAGCACCTGTAATCCCAGCTACTCAGGTGACTGAGGCATGAGAATTTTTTGAATCCAGGAAACAGAGGTTGCAGTGAGCTGACATTGTGCCACTGTACTCCAGGGTGAGACACTGTCTCAAATAAATAAATAAGTAAATAAATAAGCAAGCCAGCCAGCTTAACTAAGGAGTTAGCAACCAGCCAAAAATTAAATAATAAATAAATATTTCCTAGGTAGGCAAACAGTCAAAAAGAATTCCAGTCTGACCAAACAGTAGATACAGAGGCAGAAAGAAGTGAGAGAAGATTATGTCCAGAGAACTACAGATAGTTGAGTGTTTCTTGAAAATAATGTACATGGTAGAGAATGATATGGTATCAGGCCAAGGTTGTAGACAGACCCAGATCACCAAAGGGCTTATTAAATAATTGTGTATGTGTGTGTGTTGTATAGGTAATGTGGGAGGTAATCAATATTTATTGAATGAAGAAGTTGGGTAAGGTATTGGATAGGGAGAGGTTCAGGGGAATAGCCTTTCTCCTTTGACCTAAGATATTGATTTCTTTAACAAATATGTATTGACTTCTGTGGACTGGAAATTGTGCTAGATGCTGTGATGCAAAGATAAGCAGGACACAGTCTCTACTTTATAGCGACTTAGTGTCTAATTGGGGGAGAGTGCCATACAACAATCACAATAAATAATACCTGCTATAATAAAGGTATTTATCAAGAACCCTAAAAGTATGGAGGGAAAAGTGCCTCAGGTCCTGTAGATGGTGGTTCCATTTTGAGCTGCATCCTTAGAGAAGTTATGAATTTCCTAGACTTAGAGAGATGACCAGCCATTCCAGGCAGAGAGTAGAGCTTGAATGAAGACAAAGTAGCACAAGGAGTGGAGTATTGGAGAACATGCACCAAGAGGTATTGTGTGCAGTATGAGTTGGAGGACAAAAAGACTGCGTAAAAGGATGCCAACTAGGGAACTATTGCTCTATACTCTATACTGAATGAGAAGAGCCTGAAGTAGGGTAGATTGCTCAACTGGTAGATTCTCAAGACTGTAAAATGGAATTCAGTTGCATTTAGCAATTGCTGGTATCTAGGAGTGAAGGAAAGAAGAAAGGGAAGAAGGAAGGGAAGGAGGGAGAGGAAGAAGGAAGGAAGGGAAGAAGAAAAGAAATATAAGGTAAATAGGTCCAAGGTATGGATAACTGGGTACGTTAGGAACTTATAGTGTCGAAGTGATTTTGGCAGTAAGATGACAAGCTTGTTTCTCTCTCTCTCTCTCGATAGATAGATAGATAGATAGATAGATAGATAGATAGATAGATAAATCTATCTATCAATCATTGAATTTGTCTGGTGTGATAGCAAGATATCTAAATAGAGATGTAAAACAGGTAAAGATCCAAATGATATAGTAGTTAGATTTGGGAGTTATTGTTGAAAAGGTAAGAAAGTCTTAATAGACATTGAAAATGTTGACTTTCAAATGATCTTAAGAGTCATTTCATGGTGTCACTTAGTTCAGAAGCCTTCAGAGGCTTACCATTACCTAATTGCCTGAACTCTTCTGGTCCTGTCTTAACTACGTTCTGTCCTGTGTCCCTTTGGAGCCCATATGTGCCCGTGTGGACAGTGTTACCTTGGTTGGGCCATTCCACTTACTAATTGGAAGCTTCGTCTTCCCTCTGGGCTTTTAGTCCTAAACACCACTGTGCTTTTATAAATGAATTTTCTCCCTTTTCTGAAATGCAGTTTCTACCTGTCTTAAAAGCTTAATGTAATTCTTATCTTTTGCTTATACTTCTTAATCCACAACCTCTTCTCTTTCTCTGTATCCATCTTCCTTTCTTTCTACATCTGCCTGTCTTTCCTTCCCTTCTTTTAGAATTTTTTGGAATAAGTAAATTTCCCAGAATGCTTTAGAAAATACAAAGAGCAATTTGCTTATCATACAACATGTATTTCTGTCTCTCTGCCTCTCTTTCTATGTATATATTCATAAGCTTTTCCCCCTGAAGAATAATGACTTCACAGTTTTTATTAAAATGAGGCATGCTTCATCTTCTTTTTTTCCAGAACTTTTATTTATTTTCTTTTTCAACTTAATTTTAGGTTCAGGGCATACACATGTAGGTTTCTTACATGTATAAATTGCATGTTTCTGGGGTTTGGTGTACACATGATTTTGTCACCCAGGTAGTGCGCATAGTATCCAAAGGGTAGTTTTTTGACTCTCACTCTCCTCCCACTCACCATCCTCAGTTAGGCCCTGGTGTGTATTTTTCCTCTCTTTGTCACCATATGTACTCAGTGTTTACCTCCTACTTACAACTGAGAACATATGGTTTTTTTTCTGTTCCTGCCTTAATTTGTTTAGGGTAATGTCCTCCAGCTGTATCCATGTTGCTACATAGGACATTATTTCATTCCTTTTTATGGCAGCATAGTATTCCACAGTGTATTTGCACCAGATTGTCTTTTTCCAGTCAACCATTGGGCATCTAGTTTGATTCCATGTCTTTGCTATTGTGAATAGTGCTGCAGTGAATATATAAGTGCTTGTGTCTTTTTTTTTTTTTTTTTTTTTTTTTGAAAGAGTCTCACTCTGTTGCCTGGACTGGTATGCAGTGGTGTGATCTTGGCTCACTGCAGCCTCCGCCTCCCCGGTTCAAGAGATTCTCCTGCCTCAGCCTCCTGAGTAGCCGGGATTACAGGCACCCGCCATGACGCCCAGCTAATTTTTTGTATTTTTAGTAGAGACAGGGTTTCACCACGTTGGCCAGGCTGGTCTAGAACTCCTGACCTCGTGATTCGCCTGCCTTGGCCTCCCAAAGTGTCGGGATTACAGGCGTGAGCCACCACGCCCGGCCACATGTGTCTTTTTGGTAGAATGATTTATATTCATTTGGGTATATACCCAGTAAAGGGATTGCTGAGTTGAATGGTAGTTCTGTTTTAAGTTCTGTGAGAAATCTCCAAACTGTTTTCCACAATGGCTGAATTAATTTACATTCTCACCAGCAGTGTATAAGCATTCCCTTTTCTTGGCAAACTTGGCAACATCTGTTATTTTATGACTTTAGTAATAGCCATTCTGACTGGTGTGAGATGATATCTCATTATGGTTTTAATTTGCATTTCTGTAATGATTAGTGATGTTGAGCATTTTTTTAATATGCTTGTTGGCCATGTGTATGTCTTCTTTTGAGAAGTATCTGTCCATGTCCTTTGCCCATTTTTTAATGGAGTTATTTGTTTCTTGCTTGTTGATTGGTTTATAATTTTTATAGATTCTGGATATTAGACATTTGTAAGATGCATAGTTTGCAAAAATTTTATCCTATTCTGTAGGTTGTCTGTTTACTCTGTTGACAGTTTCTTTTGCTGTACAGAAGCTCTTTAGTTTAGGTCCCACTTGCCAATTTTTGTTTTTGTTGCAATTGCTTTTGGAGATTTCATCATGAAATCTTTGTCAAGGTCTATGTTCAGAACTGAATATACTGGCTTCTTTTTTCCTAGGATTTTTATAGTTTTAAGTCTTACATTTAAGTTTTTAATCTATCTTGAGTTGATTTTTGTATATGGTAAAAGGAAGGGGTCCAGTTTCCATTTTCTGTGTATGAATAGCCAGTTATCTCAGTACCATTTATTGAATAGGGAGTCATTTCTCCATTGCTTATTTTTGTTGCCTTTGTCAAAGATCAGATGGCTGTAGGTGTATAGATTTATTTCTGAGTTTTCTATTCTGTTGCATCAGTCTATGTGTCTGTTGTTTTATGCTGTTTTGGTTACTGTAGCCTTGTAGTATAGTTTAAAGTTGAGTGGTGTAATGGCTCTGTTCTTTTTCCTTAGGATTGCTTTGGCTATTTGGGCCCGTTTTTGATTTGAGTTTTTGAATTTTTTTTCTAATTCTGTGAAAAATGACATTGGTAGTTTGATAGGAAAAGCATTGAATCTGTAAATTGCTTTGGGCAGTGTGGCCATTTTGATAATATTGATTCTTCCAACCCATGATCATGGAGTGTTTTCCTGTTTGTTTGTGTTGTCTCTGATTTCTTTCAGCCATGTTTTGTAATTCTTCTTGGAGAGATCTTTCACCTCCTTGGTTAGCTATATTCCTAAGTATTTCATTCTTTTTGTGGCTATTGTGAATGGTATTGTGTTCTTGATTTGGCTCTTAGCTTGGACATTACTGGTGTATGAAAATACTGCTGATTTTTGTACATGGATTTTGTATTCTGAAACTTTACTGAAGTTATTTGTCAGTTCCACAAGCCTTTGGGCAGAGACCATGGGGTTTTCTAGCTATAGTATCATATTGTCAGTGTAGAGAGATAGTTTGACTTCCTATTTTCCTACCTGGATGCCTTTTATTTCTTTCTCTTGCCTGATTGCTGTGGCTAGGACTTCCAATACTATGTTGAATAGGTGAGAATGAGAATCCTTTTTTGTTCTGGTTCTCAGGGGAATGTCTCTAGCTTTTGCCTGTTCAGTATGATGTTGACTGTGAGTTTGTTGTAGATGGCTCTCATTATTTTGAGGTATGTTCCTTTGATGCCCAGTTTGTTGGTAGTTTTTAACATAAAGAGTTCTTGAATTTTATTGAAAGTCTTTTTATTTCTATTGAGATGATCATATGGTTTTTGTTTTTAATTCTGTTTATGTGGCAAATCACACTTATTGATTCGCCTATGTTGAACTAACCTTGCATCCAAGGAATGAAGGTGGCTTGATCATGGTGGACTTGCTTTGTGATGTGCTGCTGGATTCAGTTTCCTAGTTTTTGCTGAGTAGTTTTGCATCTATATTCATCAGGGATATTGACCTGAAGTTTTCTTTTTTTGTTGTGTCTTTGCCAGGTTTTGGTATCAGAATCATGCTAGCCTCAAAGAATGAGTTAGGCAGGTGTCCCTCCTCTTCAATTTTTGGAAATAATTCCAGTAGGATTGGTAACAGGTCTTCTTTATATGTTTGGTAGAATTTGACTGTGAATCCATCTGCTCCAGGGGTTTTTCTGGTTGGTAGGTTTTTTATTGCAGATTCAATTTTAGAACTTTTTATTTGTCTGTTCAGGAATTCAGTTTCTTCCTGGTTCAGTCTTGGGAGGTTTTAGGGTCCCAGGAGTTTATCCATTTCTTTTAGGTTTTCCAGTTTGAGTGCACAGAGGTGTCTGCTATAGTATCTGAGGGTTTTTTGTATTTCTCTGAGGTCAGTGGCAATATCACCTTTGTTATTTCTGATTATGTTTATTTGGATCTTCTCCCTTTTTTCTTTATTAATCTAGGCAGTAGTCTGTCAATCTTATTTATTCATTCAAAGGACTAGTTTTGGTTTTGTTGATCTTTTGTGTGGATTTTTATGTCTCAATTTCATTTGGTTCAGCTCTGATTTTGGTTGTTTACTTTCTTCTGCTAGCTTTATGGTTGGTTTGCTATTGTTTTCCTAGTTCCTTTAGGTGTGATGTTTGGTTATTAATTTGAGATCTTTTTAATGTTTTGATGTAGGTGTTTAGTGCTATAAACTTTCCTCTTAACACTACGTTAGCTGTGTCTTACAAATTCTGATATATTTTTGTTTTCATTAGTTTTACGGAATTAATTTCATTGCCTTAATATCCTTCTTTACCTAAAAGTTATTCAGGAGCAAGTTGTTTAGTTTTCATGGAATTGTATGGTTTTGAGAAATCTTCTTGGTATTGCATTCTTCTTTGTTGATTTATTTATTTATTTATTTATTTATTTATTTATTTATTTATTGTGCTGTAGTCTGAGAGCATGATTGTTATGATTTTTTTTTTATTTGTTGAGAATTACTTTATGGCTGGGCATGTGGTCAGTCTTATAATATGTGCCATGTGCAGATGAGAAGAATGTATATTCTGTTGTTGGGTGGAGTCTTCTGTAGATATCTGTTAGGTCCATTTGGTCAAGTGCTGAGTTTAAGTCCCTAATATCTTTGTTAGTTTTCTGCCTGGATGATCCGAGTAGGGTGTTAATGTCTCCCACTATTATTGTTTGGTTATCTAAGTCTCTTTGTGGGTCTCTAAGAACTTGGTTTTGTAAATCTGGGTGCTCTAATGTTGGGTGAATATATATTTAGGACAGTTAAGTCATCTTGCTGAATTGAACCCTTTATCATTATGTAATGCCCATTTTTGACCTTTTTGATCATTGTTAGCTTAAAGTCTGTTTTGTCTGAAATAAGAATAGCAACCCCTGCTCTTTTGTCTTCTGTTTGCTTGATAGATCTTTCTCCATCCCTTTACTTCAAGCCTACAGGTGTCATTGCATGTGAGAGGAGTCTCTTGAAGACACCACACAGTTGGTTCTTGCTTCTTGATCCAACTCATCACTCTGTGTCTTTTAAGTGGGGCATTTAGCCTGTGTAAATTCCAAGCTAATATTGACATGTGAGGGTCTGATCTTGTCATCGCTTTGTTAGCTGGTTTTTTGGTAGAATTGATTATATAATTGGCAATGTCCCCACCCAAACCTTATCTTGAATTTTAGTTCCCATAATCCCCACATGTCATGGGAGAGATCCTGAGAGGTAATTGAATCATGGGGCCAGTTATCCCCATGCTGCTGTTTTCATGATTGTGAGTGAGTTCTCTTGAGAACTGATGGTTTTATAAGGGGCTTTTCCACCATTCATTTGGCACTTCTCCTTGCTGCCACCATGTGAAGAAGGACATTTTGCTTCTCATTCCACCATGATTGTTAGTTCCTGAGGCTTCCCCAGTCATGCAGAACTATGTCAATTAAACCTCTTTCCTTTATAAATTGCTCAGTCTCTGGTATGTCCTTATTGGCAGCATGAGAATGGACTAATTCAATAGTGTTGGTGGGCTGTGTACTTAAGTGTGTTTTGTGGTGGAAGGTACCAGTTTTTTGTTTCCATGTTTAACACTTCCTTAAGGATCTTTTGTAAGGCAGGTCTGATGGTCATGAATTCCCTTAGCCTTTGATGGTCTTAAAAGGATTTTATTTCTTCTTCACTTACGAAACTTAGTTTGTCTGGATATGAAACTCTTGGTTGGAATTTCTTTTTTTTAAGGATGTTGACCTTGAGGTGACAGTGTAGGGAGAGATGTTCAAATCAAGCTGTGGCTTGAAGCTTCTGTTAAACCAGCCAGACTTCCAAAGGCCCATGTACAGTTCTTATTTTCTGTTTCCAAATTTCTAATAATTAGATATAGAAATGCTCAGTGGCCATTCAAATTAAACACACACAAAGCAAAATCCTTCAATCCTTTAGATGTTGTTTAGAAATTGTTTAGGAATAGTTTCAGGATTATTTGCCAGGCCTTACCCACAGGTAGGAGTTGTCTAAGGGTATGGTAGAGTGGTCTGGAGTCTTGGAGCCTCAAAGGCTAGACGTAATTGGGAGGGATGTTTCCCATGGTGTGACCCAAGAGGAAAATGTGAAGCTAGGGCCAGGGTGAGGAGAGTTAGGCACATGTATCACGCACATAACTCAAGAACACACATTGGCAGACAGAAGAATTTGTGAGGAAGTAAATAGACAGTAAAGTAGAGAGAATGGGTCAGGTAGTTTAGATTCTAGCTTTAAAAAAAAGGAATTTGTTGGGAGCATTTCTTTTGGGAGTGTCCAAACTGCTCTGGGTTGGGGTGGCCCAGCTGCTTAGCCACACTGTGCTGGGGTAGACCCAAATTTCATTACTTCAGTTACCAACTTTGCCTGTGACCACATGCTGATAAAGTGCTGGTCAGTTCTTGACTCATTTGTTTGCCTTGTATGATCTCCAGAGTCATGGGTGATAATCATGGTTTTTAATAAAGAACAAAGCCCTGACATAGATTGCTCTTTAGGAAGACACTTAGAGTCAATGGTAAAGAAAAAAAGAACAAAACAACTTGTTATACCTTTTATAGTTCCCACATGACCCTTTACACATACCATCTAATTTGAATCTCACACCAACCCTGGGGCACAGGGTTATCAGCATGAAGAAACTGAGGTGAGAGAATTTAGTGATTTGTCAGGACCACATGGGTGGTATGAGCTGGAGCCAGATCCCAAATCCTAGTCTTCTAACTTAATCCAATACTTTTTCTGCCATCACTTTTTAAATTCTGGCACACTTACAAGCTGCCCTTAGCAATCCTGCACCAGTTACGGGAGGTGATATCTAATTTTGACTTTGCTTGGCTCTAATTTTTTCTTGAGACTAAGCAGTAGTGATAAAGATAGGTAGCTTTATGTCCAAAGAGTTTCTTTTATGGCTTTTTCCCATTCTAGTGTTTTGGCCTTAGAAGAGATAAGACTGTGTGGCATCTAGAAGCTTGCTTTATTTAAGGAACAACTCAACTTGGCCATAATATGCATAAGCTGTTGTGTTTTAGAAGAGCCATGAGAAGTGCTATGGAATTTTCACATTTAATAAAAATGCAGTTCTCATAGATTATCTTGGTTAAGTCTAAGAAGAGTAGTTTGTTTTTATCTAACAAAAAGTATAAAGGTGCTTCACAATGTAAAAAGGGTCAGTTGTTTAGTAATTTAAATGTCCATTAAGGGTTTTCAATTTTGAAGAAAATTGATTTAAATGTAGCTTATAAGGTATCAAGCACTAAAAACTCCGTGATCTCAACAGATTCCATTGTTCTTCTTGTATATGTTTTGGAAGAAAAGTTTCCATAAAAAGCTAGATGAAACTCCAAAGGAAATTATAGACCCTTCTAGAGTTTACAGATGTTGGTTGAACAGAAATCCTTAAAATCTGTGAGATGGACTTCTAATGAGAAAGCCAATAAAATGGGTGCTTTGGTTTCGTCTGTTGTTTCTGTTTTTATAAGATGAAATAATAGACTTTTGTAAAACAAAGTATAAAAGAATAAATTAAATAATAACGATTTTTCTTCCACACAAAAGATATTATGCTTTAAGTTGTTTTGGAAGTCAAGTTTGCAGAAAATTTGCTTTCATTAGTCCTTTTTTGTTTCTCTCTCTGCCTGGTCACTTCTTTTTGCCCATCAGCTTCTATTGACTTCTCAGTTGTCTGGCTATGGAGGACAGGTTCATGCCAGGAGTAAAGGTTCCTACCTTGTTTCCTCGCGAAAACAATGGCCTTACCTGATATCGCAGATAACCAGGGAATTCTACTTCCTCTTTCAGATGTGTGCCTGATATGTCCCTATTCATTGGTTCACCTTCCCCCTTCAAAACTAAAAATGAATGTGAACATACCTTATTAAGTAGGATATTTAAAGGCACGGCATCATAAAACTTTCAACTTCTGTAGGAAGAGCCTAGGATATGTGTTGGAATCACACCAGTGATTTGTGTTGTGTGTTGGTCAGCTTCTCAGCCACTGGTAGGTAGGTCAGTACTCACAGTGTGCCTCTTGTCCCACAAGGATAATGGTGGCATGGTTCTGGCTTCTGAGGCCAGCAGAGAAGTAACAATGTATATGAACTGCCGTGGCACCAGCTGCTCCTATGTAGACCTTTGAGGCATAAAAAACACATGTATCTCATCATTCTTAGTATATTTACTTATTTGCTCATTCTCCCTGTATGTACCTGGTTTCCTGACCCTGCTAACTATCTTCTTCACCACAGCTGCCTCCTTGGCCTTGGCATCACTGGCCCCCTTGGTTTCCTCAGCTCTGACCACCACCTTGGTCCAGCCTTGCGGGCCTCTTTGTTTCTGACCCTGTATTTCCTGTACACCTCCTCAGCCCCAGCTGCTTCTTTGGCTGTAGTCTTGCTGGTCTTCTCATTTGTGGCTGCCTCAAGGGGAAGGAAGGGAAGAAAAGGAAAGGAAAATGTATAATTTCTAAACTTGTAAATATATGTATTTAAGTCTAAGGAAATGTTACCCAGTATGCCCTTTGCTTAAATTTATCATGGATGTATCTCTGTCTTTCAGGAGTGAAATTATCAAAGGATCAGCTGTGAAGTTATTAGATACTATGTTTTGAGTAGAATGAGGCTTCTGCAGATATAAGGACATCTCATTGTCTCCTCTGTCACTCCTCTGCTGGTTTGAAAACATCTATAGGAAAGCATCTTCTATAGTCATCATCTACCTAAGAGGCCAACATCTTGCTGTCCTATTTTCCTTTTTTGCTACTTATGCTTTCATTTTTACATTTTGTAGGTTTTCGCATAAGTAAATGTTCTCTTTGTATACAAAGCAGCTTTTCTTATGGTGAAATTCATTTATTTTGGTCAAAGTGATTCTCCTGTATTGGTAAGTTCAAACTGATTGTGCTTCAGTAACAAACAATTTCAAAGTCTCAGTGGCTTGACCAAACAAAAGTATATTTCTTACTCACTCTGTATATCTGACATAAGTTAGCGACAGAGTTCATTCATCTAAGACACTTATGGAGCTAGGCTCAGAGGGCTCCATCTCAACACGTTTGTCCATAATCATTGTGGCAGGAGGAAGGTAATGTTGTTAATTGCTCTCTGGCTCTTAACAATGAGCATCACCCTGATGCTCATTCGATTGGCCAAAGCAAGTCAGATGGATGTGATGAACTTCAGTGAGGGTGAGGAAGTACAGTCTTAATATGTGTGAGGAGAGCTGGAATATTTGGAAGCAGCCTGATGACAACTATACTTTCCCATGTTGAGTGGCTATGAGTCTCATCCCATCAAATCTTGGTGAACCAATGAGAACCAATTTACTTTCTCATATACAAATATGAAGTTGACATTCTTTCCAAACATCTGGGACAATGAATATTGCTCTTGATCAAATTTCAAGTTATTTTCATTTAAGAATTAGACAAACATACTGTGATCTCTTTTTATGTTGCACATTTCTCTTATACTGGCATTTTATCTGCACGTAATCTGGTGAAAGCTTACTTGGTAATGATGGCTCGTCATTTTCTTCCCTGTCTTGCAGAATTCATGGTCTCTTCAGGAGCCAGTCATTCTAACATCCTAGTTCAAGAAAACATCTCCTTCTGTTTATTAGTTGTTCAATTTCTGTCGTCCTCTTTCAAAGTACTTAGCTTCAGGTGGAAGAAAGTTTCCTAATAATTTCTAAATTAGAAATTGTATGCTACTTTCTACCTACTGTGCCATTTGTTTCCATGAGAGTCAGCTGAGGTGAGTAACCGTGAATGGATCTAGTGGCTTAAGCAGGTTATTGCCAAATATCAATAGTAATGACAACAAAAATAATGACCTATTATATGTGTATAGATACTAGCAGTTTAACTATATGAGATCTAACTTGATCATCATTCATGCTGCAGGTTTCAGATGAAAATATGACAGGCCACCACTCTATATTCAGGGTAGAGATGCTCCATAGTTTTTTAGAAAATGTTTGAGGAAGATGGCTTCTTGTTTTGTCTTTAGAAAGGATTACAATGGGAGAGACCACAAAGATTAACACCCTTAGTCCATTAGGACTTCTCTAATATTGGGAAACCCTTATTCTGTCAAGGGCCGCTGATGGAACGGTAAAAAAGACCAGAGACCACCTACATCGGAAAGCAATATAATTTAGTCTTTTAATGAGAAGTTATAAAATATTCCAAGTAGAAGCAATATAAAAGTCTACTTAATTAACACAAGAAATAGCAAGATATATGCTTCATTTCTCTTATTTTAGCCTAAAAAGTGAAGGGGGACAGAGAGGATGAAGATCACAAAGGAAAGAGTCATATGAATAAAGAAAACAGGAAAAAGAATCTGATAAAGGGGGGAAGGTTGCTTATGGAAAAGCACATAAACACAAATGCAGAGAAATCACAAACAAACACACCTGTATGCATTCACTTCCCAACTGGCTTCCAGAGAACTACATAAGCACATTTGTAATCATGGAGTGCTGTGAAATAGCAGCATCTTGATTTATTCTTTCAGGGTATTGCCAGTTGTAGTGTAAACACCTTGAGAATAGGGACATCTCTAGATGTTTGTGAAAGTGAAAGATTTTTATCTTCTTAATGCTGCACGGCATTTTGGAAAGTTCAGGTATAGTGCAGGTGTATTGTCCTTCAATACTTGCCTTGAGGAAATTCAGAGAAGGGCCACATTTGGCACATGATTCAGAGCTCCCTCACTTTCAGTCCCTAGGTGGCTCTTCCTGTTCTGCTCCAGTGCCTGCCTTCCAAAAGCAAATTCCGGACAACAGCCTATGTAATCTAGTAGGGTCATTTCACATGCCAGATAACAAACTGTTGACATAATCTGGTCACCTGCTGCTTTTTCATCATATTGGGAAATAAATAACATAAGTAAATAGAGGTAGATTTTTATTCCTTTATCAGCAAATGTTTGACTGAGAACCAACTATTTAAGCACTGTGCTAGGTACTGTGTAGTAGAATCAGTAAGGCCAGCATAATCCCTATTCTTACTTAATTTTGTGGGAAGACAACATTAAAACAATAACTAAAGTGTCCTGATAGAAATATGCTACTTATTTCACAGGTAGGCACTAATTTTTCTTTTGCCTCTCTTTTATCTTTTTTATTCCCTTATATATTTTTCCTGTAATTCAATTAATAGAAGAAATCTAGGACAAGATCTTATTCCCTTTCATGTAAAAAATACCAGGCCAGGCCAGCTCTAGGCAAGCATGATCACTGTTTCTCATAGTCCTTCTTGCAGCTCTGCATTGACCAAGATTCCCTCTTAACTCTCTAGGCTCCTTTTCAAATGGCTTGAAATTGTTTCCTCTTTTCATGTTTTCCAAGAATAAAGTTTTAGGAAAGTTCTGGAAAATTAATGGGAAAGTAATTCCCTGAAGAGAGTGAGACACAAAAATATGGCTTATCCAGGGAGCAGCTTCAGATTCTTCCCTTGCTAATAGGATGAGAGCAAAATGATGTGTATTGAGAACCTGCCATATTCAAGACACTCTATTAGGTTCCAAAGGGGCTATAAAGATATAAAGAGGGCACAATCCCTGCCCTCCTAAAGCAATATATGGTAACTATAATTAGAAAGGAACACAAAGTAATTAAAGTGTGCCAAGGTGGGAGATATGGATGCCTCTGACTTATGTTTTGTGAGAGTTTTGTAAAAGAGGTGGCATCCAGGCTGATACTGAAAGAGATGTGGGGATTGCAGAATCAGACTGGGTAGGATGCTGATGCAGTGTCTTCATTCTGGGACTCTGCATGCTGCCAGTGGACAGGCAATGATGGTGCAGGGCAGGCATCTCAAGTCAACGGGGAGAGGATAGTGTCACAACCATACCATTTGGGGGACTGTTGATGTGTCTTGATGAATTGAAATGTGGGGGCTTTCATTTGTTGGGCAATGGAAAAATATGCTAGATTTTGATGCAATGAAATATTCACAAATGCCACAATCAAAATGGCACTTTGGGAAGTTTGTCATGGTATGTATGAGCAGGTTGATTAGAGGGGAGAGGGATACCAGTTAGAAGGTAGTGCAATGGTACAGACATGGGATGATAAGAATCCAAACTACAAAGGTAGAGAGTAGAATGGAAAGAAGAGAGTGATGGACTCTGTCTTGTAACGTGAATGACTCTGGACTTATTTACAGGAGCTTAGCATATGCCAGCGTGTGAAATGCAGGTGAGGGTGACTACAGTGGAGTGAGGCAACGGTTTTGATCAGAGGAGTAAAATGTACTACGGAACAGACCTTGAAGGCTCTTGCTACTTTGGAAATCTGAGAAAGGGAAGCCATAAACACGAGGAGCACTGTTACTCTCCATAAAACAGTATTATGCTGTTGATTTTCAAATATTCACAAATGCTTTTTGGAATGTACTTTTCCATGGATTAGTGTGTTTTATGTTGAAAGTGCTTTTTTTTTTTTTTTTTTTTTTTTCCACCAGTGGGTTTGCTTTTAAAATCAGGTAAAGATATTTTCCCTTTAAATGTAAAATGCTAATTTAATTTAGTCTTTGCTGCATGGGAATGGGATACTAATGTGGCTGAAAACAGCAGTTTATTTTATGTGGGTTTGACCATTTCAGAAGTTTAACATTTTTAAAAAATATTATTACTAGGAAAATAAATTTGAAACCACATTCCAACTTCAATGAGGATTATTCAAGTGTTTTTCAATTATATTGCTTAAATACTCCAAAGAGTCTTTGCCTCAGAGCACAGACTCCTTATTATGACTTTGCTACAAAGGAAAACAGGACTCTGTTCTGGGTTCTGAAGTGGTTTTCCTCATCCACCTCTGGATTGCTCTTCTTGGAGACCAACTCTTGGTTTAGCCTAGTGGAGCTTTCTATTTGTTAGAGAAATTGACCAGTAATGTGTGGTTATATGATTGTGCACAGCCAGCTACAGCCACGACTACTTTTAGCCCCTCACTCAAACAGTGGGAAAATATTCTGGGGTATGAAAGTCTCAGGAAGATTAATTATACACTTACATGATAAAGATTTCCAGTTATCTCAGACCAGCATATTTATTCTTTATGATTAATTATCCCGAGATAGCCTTCATTTAAGGTAATGAAATATTCTTAAAATACTTACTACGTTTTAGCTTGATAGCTGAAAACAAATGCTCTGCATTCTTCTGTATTTACAAACCTTTATGCAGTTTGGTGATATGAGGCTACGTGGAGAAACTCGCTGCATAAAGAATGAGGGAGATGATGGTCCAGCTCTCCCTTGCAGTCATCAGACTGACGTCCAGAACTGCATTCAGGCCGGGGAACCACCCTTCAAGAAGGGCATACACAGACTAAAGTGTATTTGGAAGAATAAACAGGTGAAGGAGACTGGAAATTCAATCACGTTGGAACTTGGAAGGTTGCTCTGGAGAGAAGACTCAAATAGTTGTGGTATTTCACTGCTGCAGGGGGCAGGTAGCAGCTGCCATAGTTTTGGCTACCTAGCATCTGGGCCCCTTTTCCATCTCAGGGAAATCTGCTATGTGTATGTTGGTGATGGGGAGGGTCTTGCATTCTATGGTAGAAGTTGAAGGGTCAGATTTGTCTGTTTTGAGTCACTTGACACTTGCATGTGGACAAGGGTACTAGGCTTCTTCTGGTGTCCAGGCACGTGTTTATGGCTGGGGCTTTGAGTCTAACAGGCATAGGTCAGTTGATAAAGTGTCTAAATTCCAATGTCACATCCAGACTGCTCTTGTGGAATGATGTTGGCAGTTCTTCACTGGCTGCTTCCCGTAGCTTCTAACCTCTTCCCACCTGGTTTCACGTTCTAATAGAGAATGGAAATATCTAATCCTAAAAGATTTTGTGAGCTTCTTAGTATCTTTGAAATAAGTTTCTCTTTTGCTTGAGGTAGTTGGTGTAGGTTTCTGTTGTTCACAAACAAGAATCCTGACTGATATAATTACTAAAAACATAATGATTTCTTATTTCTAACTGGAATTATTTTATTTTTTACTATTTAGTGAATTTTTTCTTTAATTTTTAGTTAACATATGATAATTGTACATATTTATAGGGTACAGAGTGATATTTCAATACAGGTATACAAATGTGTAATGATCAAATCAAGATAAATAGGCTATACATCACCTCAAACATTTAGCATGGCTTTGTGTTGGGAACATTCAGAATCCTCTTTTCTAGTTGCTTGTTTTTTGTTTTTGTTTTTGTTTTTGAGGTGGAGTTTCGTTCTTGTTGCCCAGGCTGGAGTGCAATGGCATGATCTTGGCTCACTGCAATCTCTGCCTCCCGGGTTCAAGCAATTCTCATGCCTCAGCCTCCTGAGTAGCTGAGATTATAGGCATGTGCCACCACGCCTGGCTAATTTTGTATTTTTAGTAGAGATGGGTTTCTCCATGTTGGTCAGGCTGGTCTCGAACTTCCGACCTCAGGTGATCCACCCAAAGTCCTGGGATTACAGGCATGAGCCACCATGCCCGGCCTCTTCTAGTGTTTTTGAACATGTATAATAAATTCTTGTTAACTGTAGTCACTCTACAGTGCTATAGGACACTCTACAGTGCTATAGGACACTAACTTAGTCCTCCTATCTAGCTACAAGTTTGTAACCATTCTCTTCTACCTGCCTTCCCCCACTACCCTTCCTAGCCTCTAATAACTATAATTCTATTCTCTACTTCCATGAGCTTAGTTATTTTTAGCTCCTGCAGATGGGTGAGATCATGTGGTTTTTTTTTTTTTTAATCTCTCTGCCTGATTTATCTCACATAACATAATGCCTTCTAGGTTTATCCATATTTCCGCTAATGACAGGATTTCATTCTTTTTTATTGTTCAATAGTATTCTATTGTGTGTACATGCCACATTTGCTTTATTCATTCATCTGTTGGTGAACATTTAGGTTGATCCTATATCTTGGCTATTGTGAATAGTGCTGAAATAAACATGGGGCACAGATACCCTTTGATATACTGATTTTCTTTCTTTTGGATAAATACCCAGTAGTGAGATTGATGAATCATGGTAGTTCTATTTTTAGTTTTTTCAGAAACCTCTATACTGTTTTCCACAATGGCTGTACTAATTTACATTCCAACCAACAGTGTAGAAGAGTTCCCTCTTCTCTGCATCTTCACCAGCACTTGTTATTATTTTGTCTTTTTGATAGTAGCCATTCTAACTGGGTGAGACGATATCTCATGGTGGTTTTCATTGGCATTTCCCTGATGATTAATGATGTTAAGCATTTTTTCATATACCTGTCAGCCATTTATATGTCTTCTTTTGAGAAATCTCTATTCAGACCCTTTTCCTATTTTTTAACTGCATTTTTGTTTTTGTTGTTGAGTTGTTTGAGTTCTTTGTATATTCTGGATGTTAGTTCCTCGTTAGATGAGTAGTTTGCAGGTGTTCTCTCCCATTCTGCAGGTTGTCTCTTCACTCTGTTGATAGGTTTCCTTTGCTGTGTAGAATCTTTTTAGTTTCATGTTGTCCTATTTGTTTATTTTTGTTGTTGTCAGTGGTGACTTTTGTTGTCTTACCCATAAGATCTTTGCCTATACCAGTGTCCTGATGCATTTCCCCTCTGTTCTCTTCTAGTAGTTTTATAGTTTTGGTTTTTACATTTAAGTCTTTAATTCATCTTAAGTTGATTTTTTTATATGGTGAGAGATAGGAGTCTGTTTGTCTTCTTCTGCATATAAATATCCAGTTTTCTCAGCACCATTTATTGACAAGCATATCCTTTTCTCAATCTAACTGGAATTTTTAACCTGGATTCAACAATAGCTTTATGGAATCTGTGTGTTTGTTGTGTTATATGCAGTATTTTGGTTATTTGTTCATTCACATGGGGGAGAGAGTCCATTGTTTTATTTACTTCTCAAAAGGTTCTATAATCCTTAAAGGGCCAAGAACCACTTATCTGCAGGATACAATTTAAACATCTTAGCATGACATTCAAAGTTCTCATTATCTGGCCTCAGCCCATTGCTTTGATTTTCTCTCCCATTACATTCTCTGCTGCTTCTATTTCTTTATCCTCTTTTCATGCTCCAGTAGTCAAAGTACTCTGTGTTCTCTAAAAGCACCTAATGATTTATAGTCTCTACGTCCTTGCTCTTGATGTTCTTTCTGCCCAACCCTTTTCTTTGGTTCTTATCCCACCGTTCCATTGGTTTGCTGAACACCTACTCATCTATTTAGACTTCACTGGTTTAATTCCTCAGTGGATGTAATGATTACTGTGCTACATCCCCTTGGCCTACCTGATTTCAGCATTGCTGGCAGCCCATGTTAAGCTAGCAGCTTGTATGAGTGCCTCTTCTTTGTAGCCTTTGTGCATTCTCCACAGTCACTGAAGGCAGACGTGTTACCCAGGCATATCTTTGTGGAGAAGTTAACCCTTCTTGGGGGAAACACTCAAACAATGAGAATGTGAGTGGGCCAATGCCCCAGCCTTCCCATTGCCTGTGGGCCAATGGTGGGCACATTTAACATGACTCTTCAGAGAGATCCCTGAGAGATTAGGCCGGGAGCTGTCCACATAGTTAATCTGCTCACTAAGCCCCCTTTTTTGGCTTGCTTTCTTTCCTGAATCACTTTCCTTCCTCTTTCACCCCTGCTTCCTAGATTTCTGCTCTCTGCATCCAAGTCTTTATCTCAAGCTCTACTCTCATATGCATCTAGATCCAGACACCCTCTTGACTGTGTGCCTTTATTTTAGCTGTGAGATGCTGCTTTAGCATATCTCGCCCTTTATTGATCTCATTTAATGATTTCTTTCTAGTAGACTATTACTTGTGGAGAGTAAAGAGCTTATCTTATTGTGATGTGAGTGGGCACCATCCAACTGGCTGCCAGTATGGGTAGAACAAAGCAGGTGGAAGAAGATAGGTTTTGCTGAGTCCTCTTGCTCCCTTTCTCTTCCTGTGTCAGATGCTTGCTTCCTCTCCTCCTGCCCTTAGACATCAGATTCTAGGTTCTTCAGCCTTGGATTCTGGGACTTGCACCAGCAGCCTTCTGGGGGTCCTAGGGCCTTTGGCTTCAGACTGAGGGCTGCACTGTTGGCTTCTCTGGTTTTGAGGTTCTCAGACTTGGACTGAGTCATACTACTGTCCTCTCTCCCTCCCCAGCTTGGAGACAGCCTATCAGGAGACTTCTCCTTGTGATTGTATCAGCCAATTCACCTTCTTTTATATACCTATATATCCTGTTCGTTCTGTCCCACTGGAGAACCCTGTTTAATACACTTATTCATTATTGGTCCCTAAGCAGGTACATAGTGGACCCTCCACAATGTGTAAAAGGCACAGTGCCTGAGAGCTGTCTTCAGATATCGGAAGGGTTACCTTGTGTTTATATATGTCTGGGGAACAGAACCAAGACCAAAGAGTAGAGGTTACAGGAAGACAGATTATAATTCAATACATTGTGTATAAGTGCACCTATGGGAGGTGATATTTGATAGTAACAGTAACAGTGGCTCGTTATGGCATGATGACCCACTCAGGGAAGATACATGCCCACTCTTTTGCTGAGAAGTCCTATTATAGAAAATTTTATAGAACAGGGACCACAAGCACATACCTGCAAGGACCAGCCTGGCATATAAACTAGTGAGGCAGGCTAAGGGTCACATAGTTGGGAATGGTGAGAACTGTGTGGAATAAAGTGTGTGTACCCTGTCTCAAAGGGGTAGGTACTCTTCAGCTCCAGTCAACAGTTGCTAGGCAGTAATGCAGATCCAGCACTATCAGACCTTCCGGTTTTCCAAACTAAGTAGAAATCCAGATTCTTAGGTAAATCTTCCAGCATAAAGACATTTGAATCAAGAAGGCATCACCGTGGCTGGCTGTGGCGCATGGGTTGTTAGTTTGTAATCTTTGTATAGTGGATATAGCCGAGGATGTTAAAGCCTCAGATGTGAGGATGGCTTTCTAGAGAGCCAGATTCTGGTCAGCTTGCTTTCTTCAGGCCCATGAACACACTCTGCCTGTTCCCACCTTGGGCCTTTGGCCATTTTCTCTTCACAGCAGGGACACTGTATGGCTCAGACCCCTCTCCTGTGACATCTCCCACTGCTGGTCCTTCCCCAGCAAGCCCTGTCTTCTTAGTGCACCTTCAGCATTTCCAGCACTCAGATGTCTGCTGCAATTGCTCACTGTCTAGTGGCGTCATGGTTTGTCTTATCTGAATAAGTAAGTTACAAGTTCCCTTAATGCAGAGGTTCTACTTCCTGTGGCTTTCCCGTCATTTGGAGCATGGTATTGGGTGCATAGCAGGTGCTCAGTAAGAACTGTTGGTTCACTGTTGCTAGATGACTGACATACTCAGTGCTTATGGCATCACTCTTAGCAGAAGACGACGTAATAAAGAAGAGGCCACCAGCTCTTGCATGGATAACTTAAAATTAAATCAGTGAAGCTCTTTCAGATGACTCAGTGCTTTTGGCATTGCTCTTAGCAGATGATGAGGTAATAAAGAAGAGGCCACTAGCTCTTGCATGCAGAGGTTAAATTTAAATCAGTGGGACTCTTTCAGAGATGAAATAGACATGTCCTCTATCTACCGTTGACCTGCTGTCCTCAGAGCTTAAAATGGTGCTCAGTGTGCCTCACCTGTCAAAGGCTTTCCCTCATCATTTCCCACCAGAGATCCAACAAAATAACCAATTATGTGTGCCCTTATTTAGATTTCTTGATTAGAGATGGGTTCTGATCATAAACTATGTAACCATCTTTTAAAGGAAAACGTTAATAGGCAACTCTTTGTTACAAAGATTGCCTAAAAGAAAAAAAACTTAATTTTAACTGTTGATGACTATTTATTTTTGTATTCTTTCTCTTTTATTTGAAACACATTTTGTTTTAGAAATCTCTTTTTCTCTCACATCTATAAAGCAAAATACAACATAAACAATTCTCAGTCATCTGTGATAATGAGTGTTAGGGTATACTTTGGACACTGAAGTTTACTAATTGTTTCCAAACTTTATTTTAGCAAACTTTCCCCACTTTGTGGTGAGGATGCTAGTGAGTATAAATTGTCAAAATAGTATGTCTCCTTTATATTCTGTATTGCACTTGTTTCACTACTGTTTATTTAGCCTAGTTTCAGTGCAGTTTTGTTACAAGGAGAAGGATCGGAATCATTCATTCAATAAACATTTATTGAACCCCTACTAAGTGCCAGATCCTATTTTAGCTGCTAGAGATAGTTGTGAAGAAATTAGACATTGGTGGGAGACAACCACAAACCAATGAACAAATGAACACACAGGAAAATATTGGATGGAGATAGGTGTTGGGAGCATAAAACAGAATGGAGAAAATATGTCTGGTGGGGGCTACTCCAGATTGGAGTTGAGTCTCTTGAAAGCTGTGACATCTGAGTCTTGAACCACAAGAAGGAACCAGCCATGGGAAGATCATGGGGAAGAGCATTTCAGGACAACAAAACAGCTACTGCCACAGACCTATCGCAGGAGCCACGTGGTGTGCTGGAAGCACAGCTAGGAGGCCAGTCAGAAGGAATTTAGCCAATAGAATTTATTATACAAGTCAAAATTACTAGCAACAAAATGAAATATGTATTTTGTAGTTTAAGTATATATGGCCATGAACATTTAGATTTCAGAATTTGTGCCGTGATTTCATGACTAAATTCAGTGATTATGTAAGATTCACATTGGAGAAAATCAGTGTTCTGAAGACTATGCAGTGCATCCCGCTTTGAAGCTTTGGATTTCTCATGACTAGGATAGGCCATTAATAATATTGGAGGAAAGTATCATCTAGTGTTATATTCTTAAATTGAATTTGCCTTGAAAGTAATCATGCATACAATGAACATAGTAAGAAACAGCTTCCTTCATCCTTTAATGTAATAATTGCTCCCAATGATTACAAGAGCTTATAGACAGCTGGAACATCCGGCTATCATGTTAGCTGGACAAGGAAGAAAGCTGTTATGGATAAAGCTTCAGATTTTCTTGCATTTTTTGATATCTGTATAACAGAGACCTGATGAGTTGCCAATACGTAACAAGCCAGAACCCTGAATCCAGAGAGCATTTGTGACATTCAGCCAACACAGAACTGCTTTCCCACCCAAAGGGTGGTCTCCAAATCTGTTGTAGCTTTTGGCAGGATTTTTATTTCACAATTGAAAACAGATGCCCTTTCTGCCCTTTCCCTTGTTGTCTGAGTTACTACCATTCAGGAGATTGCAAGCCATGGCAATCTCTCATGCACCTTCAGAATGCCCAGCAAGAGTCCTCGTTAGACACTGGTATTCAGAAGTCCTACTGTGAAACACTTCCTCTGCAAGAAGTGAACAGATTCAGGAAGGTGCCAGGATTGTGAAGTTCCGGTAGTCTGGTGGGTGTCTTGTGAATGTTTTTTGTCAAAATCAAAGCACCAGTCCTGGGTTTAATAGAAAACATCTCTCTGGATAGTTTCTATTTTAAAATATTTAATCCTAAAAGAAAATATTTAATCCTAAAGAAGTATGTAATCCTAAAGGAAAACCAAAGTGTACTCTCCCTAATGGAATGTATTGAGTTTCATTATAGGATATGGCCCTAAAATATGCTTGGATAGGATATTGCAAATCCAGAGTATCAAAAATCACTAAACTACTAAATTCTTGATTGACTAAAAGAGACTTATTAGACATAACAACTGAATATAATGTGTGGAATTTGTTTGGATCTTGGTGTAAACCAATTGAAATTTGAACTGGTGGACAATTGGGAAAATTTAAATATGGACTCAATATGAGGCAATATTAAGGAACCACTGGTAATTTTGTTAGGTGTGATAATGATATAGTGGTTATCTAAGAAAATAAGAGTTATAAAGACAGTGCTGTGGAGGGGAAAAAAATGAAACCTGAAACTTTAATAAGATTTATTGGTTCATTAGTAGAAATGTAAAAGTGCTTCCGTAAAAGTAATCATAGTTTAGGGGAGAGGAACCTAGAGGCAGACCCAGGAGGAGAGAGTCATGGAGAAAAGGAGATTTTGAAGGATGTTCAGTGTCCTTCAGTGAAGGGACAGTGCCAGCTCTAAATGGCTCTGCAAGGGAAGAGCCAGGGGATAAATCCTCCTCACTCTTTTCCCTCCCATCTGTTGCTGATCTTTTCCTGCTCTCAAATCTAGATGGCAGGGGACTCACTGGTGTAGTCTATACAGGTCAGCCTTTGGGGCTGATAGTAGGGTGGAAAAGGGCAGAGAGTAGAACTGGGGATGTAAACAAAAGCTACTAGTAACAGCATCTTTATAAAGTATAACAATATGGGCGGAATGTTGAAGGACAGATACTCTTGGAAGAAGCCCTTCATAGAATTATAAAATGTTAGGGCTGGAAGGATCCTGAGAAGTGACTCTCAACCTCATTTTAGAGGTGAGGAAATAGAGTATTATAGCAATTTGTATATAGCTAGTTGTCACAGAGCTGTTAAGAAATTACAGACTTTTTGATGTGAACAGACACTTCTCAAAAGAAGACATTTAGGTGGCCAACAAACATGTGAAAAAAAGCTCATCATCACTGGTCATTAGAGAAATGCAAATCAAAACCACAATGAGATACCATCTGACACCAGTTAGAAAGGCAATTATTAAAAAGTCAGGAAGCAACAGATGCTGGAGAGGATGTGGAGAAATAGGAACATTTTTACACTGTTGTTGGGAGTGTAAATTAGTTCAACCATTGTGGAAGACAGTGTGGCAGTTCCTCAAGGATCTTGAACTAGAAATACCATTTGATCCAGCAATCTCATTACTGGGTATATACCCAAAGGACTATACATCATTCTACTATAAAGACACATGCACATGTATGTTTATTGTGGCACTATTCACAATAGCAAAGACTTGGAACCAATCCAAATGTCCATCAATGATAAATTGGATAAAGAAAATGTGGCACATATACACCATGGAATACTATGCAGCCATAAAAAAGGATGAGTTCATGTCCTTTACAGGGACGTGGATGAAGCTGGAAACCATCATTCTCAGCAAACTAACACAGGAACAGAAAACCAAACACTGCATGTTCTCACTCATAAGTAGGAGCTGAACAATGGACACATGGACACAGGGAGGGGAACATCACACACTGGGGCCTGTCGGTGGTTGGGAGGTACGGGAGGGATAGCATTAGGAGAAATACCTAATAGAGATGACGAGTTGATGAGTGCAGCAAACCATCATGGCATGTGTATATCTACAGTAAAATTAAAAATTAAGTAGTAATTAAAAATTAAAAATTAAATTAAGTAAAATTAAAAAAATAAATAAATTATAAACTTTTTGATTTTCAGCCCTGTCTCTTTCCCCTAGGCCTGGGAATTTTCATAAATATTCCAAAATTTTCCCAGACCCACCACACCAGCTAAGCCACTGTTCAATATGGGTGAAAATGGTAAGGAAGTCTAAGTTGTTATTCACAGGAATATGTAAGCATTATAGACATAGCCATTGCAGTAGGCCATATTTCTGTAGCTGAAATTACAGATTCATTGTGGGTAATCTGGAAAATACATATATGTGTCAAAAGGAAAATAAAAGCACCCATAATGGACCACAGAGATAACTACTATTAACATTTTGGTGCTTTCCTATCAGTTTTTAAAATTAAAATGTACATAAATATATGTATGTGTGTATGGAAAATTAGTATCAGTTGTACATATAGTTTTGCAGGTTGTTTTTTCACTTAATAATGAATAATTTCCTATATATCAAATTGCCTTAGAATCTGAGTTTTGATAGCAGTAATATTTCAAAAATGAATATAGCATAATTTTTTAAAGTCCTCTGTTATTAGATACTTGAGTTGTTTCTTACTTTCTTCTATGATAAATAATGCTGCAGTGTATATATATATATATATACACACACAAACACACATATATATAGGTACATATATAAATATTATATATCCCATATAAATAATTGTGTTTATCTGGGACATATATTATTTTTATTAAAAAATTGCCACTGTTAAGAATTTCCAGGGGTCCTTTCTATTGGGGCAGAGTGGAAAGAACATGGCTGTAGGGTCAGGCATCCCTGATCTGTTTGGCTTCCGCCACGTTCTGGATGTGTGACCTTAAGCATGTCACTTCACTCTGTTGAGCCTCCTCCTTTCTGTTAACAGGGATCATACTGTACATCCCTCAGTGCTGTGATGAGAACTATACGAGGTGATGAGTACTTTTTTTTCGAGATGGAGTCTTGCTCTGTCACCCAGGTTGGATTGCAATGGCGTGATCTCGGCTTACTGCAACCTCTGCCTCCCAGGTTCAAGCAATTCTCCTGCCTCAGCCTCCCAAATAGCTGGGATTACAGGCACCCACCACCATGCCCAGGTAATTTTTGTATTTTTAGTAGAGACGGGTTTTCACCGTGTTGTTCAGGCTGGTCTTGAACTCCTGACCACAGGTGATCCACCCGCCTCGGCCTCCCAAAGTGCTGGGTTTACAGATGTGAGCTACCACACCCGGCTACACAAAGTAGTACTTTCAAAGTGTCTGGCGTGTAGGGTGTACTCAATACATGTTACGTCTCTCTTCATTTGGGATGGATTAGATTGCACATAAGTGTATGCACATGTGTGTTGAGTGAAGTGAAGGAAATATCGTTACAAAATTTTATTCAGTATCAAGAAAAAAGTAAAACTGACTTGCAAATAGACACATTTCAATGGAAAGAATCCTTTCAGTGAAAGACCTATTACAGTTTAAGATATTGATAATGAAAACAGAAATGAAAGTCTTCAAAAGTGTATTTTTCTTTATACTGGGTTGTCCAGTAACTATTCCCTACCTCCCTCCCATCCCCTTCCTTCGTCAGTGCTTATCTTCAAACTCTATCAGCGGGCAAAGCATGTGTACAGCGAGGCTGCGCGAGTGCTCCAGTTTAAGAAGATATGTGAAGAAGCACCTGAAAACATGGTCCAGCTGCTGGGAGAGTTGATGAACCAGAGCCACATGAGCTGCCGGGACATGTATGAGTGCAGCTGCCCTGAGCTGGACCAGCTGGTGGACATCTGTCGGTGAGGCAGCCTGGTGGGGGCCAAGGGATGCCATCAAATAATATTGTTTAAATAAATGGAAAAAGATGCAACATTTTGTAATCTATGGGAATGAAGATTGTTCCCCACTTCCTATATGAGGGGTCTCCGATGATATAGAGCTAAACTTGTTCCCTTCTAAATGCCTGTAGGATGAAAGATTTGATACCTGGCTCCATGATTTTATGGGGCTCTGGGTTTGGAGTCAGTTTGGAGTCAGCTCTTTACATCATGGGAAAGACCTTTCCATCTTTGGATGATTAGGCCTTTCAGGATGGTAACTTTGCTCAGAGCTGGGCCCTGTTAACTTTCTCATGATATGTTTTATTATACTGCTGCTCTGCCAGAAACTCCTGTCCAGTGTCCTAGTTAAGTTTAGTAGTTCTACTCAGAAGAAGGGAGAAAACTGACAGAGGATCTCAAGCTTGATGGGAGTGTGTGGGGAGATTGCTGAAGGAATCACCCAGAAAGCCAGCATTTCCTGCTTTCCAGGTTAAGTTTAGGCATTTTGAGGAAATAAGGGCTGAAGAAAGCCTAGGTGATACATGGTTAATTGAGGCAGAAATGTAAGGAGGACAACTGTTTCACAAACCTAAACACAGCTTCCCTAAAATTGTGAAAGAATGGAGATAATAGAGTTAGTCGTCTTACCCAGGAAGGAGCTCAGTGACCCGGGGAGAACTGAAACTGGGAGAGCTCTCAAACGCTAGATGTTACTTCACTGTGAGAACACAATGCCACACTACAATTAGTAACAGAAATGTAATTAACCACTTGGCACTTGTGGCTTGCCTCAGTCATTGCCACACTCCCAGCCTGAGAAGTTTAAACCAAGTAACTCCAGTGATCACAAATGGCCTGGGTAACCCAACTTGTCAAAAGACTTGAACACAGCATTGATGAAGATCGCTCTGCTGACATGTTTGCTCACTGATTGCCAAAAGCCTTCCCCAGCTTGTTTCATTTTAAGTACCCTTTTCTGAAAATATCAAGGGCCTACTATATGGAAGGGACAAATATTGTTCAGTTCTGGAAATAAGAGGAAGTGGAATTATTTGTGCACAGATCAGGAAGAAATGTCTTTGCCTGGAAGGAAGTGGGATGGTTTGAATCCCACCTGAAAAACTGCGGAAGGGCATTTGCCAGCTTCCTGGAATTCTCAAACGAACTTTCTCTTCCTAGAGTGGTCAACCTGTACTTGTTCTCATGGAGCTTACCTTCTCGTGGCGAAAGAGAGAAATGACCATTAAAATTAATTTGAATGGTAGTGATAAGTGCTATGGAAAAAAGTGAGAAGAAGTAGAGACTACAGGGTTAGGTGGGTACTCTTTCTATGGAGTGGTTGAAGAAGGTCACTCTGAGGAAGAGATATTTGAGCAGAGACCTGAAGGAGTTGAATAAATGAGAACAGCAAGTGCACAGGCCCTGAGGTGGATACTTGGCTGTCAGGTGTGAGGCTGAGCAAGCTCAGCATGGCAGAGGGCCAGGAAGGAAGGAGAGGTAGTAGATGAAGTAAGGGAGGAAGTGGGCAGCCATACCACATAGGCTGTGTAGGCCATTGGAAGGCTTCTGGCTTTGAGAAGAGAAAGGGGGCAATGGAAATGCTAGGCAATTCTATGCCAAATATGCTTGGAAGGAAGACTTTTTTGCTGTGTGGGTAAAAGAGAGAAATCAAGACGACTGGTGGGTTTTTGCCCTGAGAAACTTTCCTTGTGCCTCTAAAAGCCACATTTTTGAAAAGCACTCTTCACCATTGTGGGTTAGAGTTATCTTAGAGTACTATCAAATATTAGATCAGGAAGGGGTCTTAGAGATCCAAGAAGGAACTAAGAGATTAAATAATTTGAGTAAGTTTCACATAATGAGTTCATTGGAAAGCTTGGCTCCCAATCCAGTGATTTTGCCACACCTGCCTCTCCCCTTGGGTTATACTGAGATGTGATTACACTCAAATGTCAGTCATATATATGTGTGTGTATGTGTGTGTTTGTAACGTATTTTTATCTCCTAGCTTTGAAGCTTTATGATGGAGGCCTTTGTTGTCATAGTCTCCAGCCTTTGAACATTAAGCAAAGTCATGTTGAGCAGGAATGTAATGTGTAGAGTAGGATAAAAAGTGGGCTGGAAGTTAGGAAGGTTGGATTCTGGCTCTCTTTTCATTCTGCGCTCTGTGAGTTGGAACTGTTGCTTCACTTTGTGATCTTCATTGGCTTTTTCTGTTCTAGCAGTCTCTAGATCTATACATTTAAAAAATATGGCTCTAGTGGAAAAGTTTATGGCTGTGTCTTACAGGGGTTTGGAAGAGTATCTCTTATTTATCTTTTCATTTTATTTGTTTTTGGAAAATCCTTTCTTAATGGCAGATAAAGTGTTTCATTTTCATTTGCTGTATTAATTTTCTGAGAAAAATTCAGCTCTGTGAAAAACTTAGGAGCTCCATCACTTTTTCATGATTGTTTTGTTTGGACAATTGCTACGTATGAAAGTTATTTTCTACTTATTCCATAACTATAAAGGGTTCAACTTTTCCATATTGAAAGATTATCTTCTGGCTTATTGAAGATATTGGCCAGAATAGTTGTGTGGTCCTTAAAGCTTCTTAGACAATTAATTTTTTCTTTTCTGTCACTGTGACCAGCGGATAATATTCTTCAAATGTTTCAGTTGGTTGCAATTTACTGAAAGGTCCTAAGTGGCAGAGCAACCTCAGAGGAGGATAGCCCCAGGGGAGTTAAGCTGATGCAGACATTGATGTCATTCCCTCCTTCAGTCAATACATATTTTCACATGGGTATCTGCGTACCATGTGAAATTGCAGTCTACTGTCCACTTTCAAAAGCTGTGACTTTCTCTTGTGAAGATGTCTGAGAAGCAATGAGGGAAGAAGGAGGGGTTCAGAAGAATGCAGAAATTAGTAGGAGTAAGATAAAGGATGGATAAAGGATGGTTAGAAAGGATGGGGAAGACAGATGGTGGAAGAGTAGCAGGTAGTAACATGGGGAAAGGTTCAAATAAATGAACAGTGGAGCTACTCATAAGCCCTAGTTCTTTCTGAAACCGTGTGACTGTCTCACTGGGTCAGGCAGAAAAGGTGTTGGACATACTGGAAAAGGTCCTGGCAAGGCCTGGTGTGAGCCACTGGTGCCACAGACACAACCTCTGGCAAAGTACTGCTTTATTTAAAAACCACCACCACCCCCACAATTCCCTGCCACCATTAAAAATGTTAACATCAGTAGGGAAGGTATGACTAAGACTGGGCAGCCTGAGCAGGTTGCTTGTCTTCCCCAAATGAGGGAAGAGTAGGGAAGCTGAAATGGGTTCAAGGAGGAGCACTGCCAAATATAATCTTTACATCACCCTCCCTGGTTCATTTATGGCACTTCAAAATTCCTTTAGTGTTACTGGTGTATAAGAATGCTTGTGATTTTTGCACATTAATTTTGTATCCTGAGACTTTGCTGAAGTTGCTTATCAGCTTAAGGAGATTTTGGGCTGAGACAATGGGGTTTTCTAAATATACAATCATGTCATCTGCAAACAGGGACAATTTGACTTCTTCTTTTCCTAACTGAATACCCTTGATTTCTTTCTCTTGCCTAATTGCCCTAGCCAGAACTTCCAACACTATGTTGAATAGGAGTGGTGAGAGAGGGCATCCCTGTCTTGTGCCAGTTTTCAAAGGGAATGTTTCCAGTTTTTGCCCATTCAGTATGATATTGGCTGTGGGTTTGTCATAAATAGCTCTTATTATTTTGAGGTACGTTCCATCAATACCGAATTTATTGAGCGTTTTTAGCATGAAGGGCTGTTGAATTTTGTCAAAAGCCTTTTCTGCATCTATTGAGATAATCATGTGGTTCTTGTCTTTGGTTCTGTTTATATGCTGGATTGGATTAAGAAAATGTGGCACATATACACCATGGAATACTATGCAGCTATCAAAAAGGATGAGTTTGTGTCCTTTGTAGGGACATGGATGCAGCTGGAAACCATCATTCTTAGCAAACTATCACAAGAACAGAAAACCAAACACCGCATGTTCTCACTCATAGGTGGGAACTGAACAATGAGATCACTTGGACTCAGGAAGGGGAACATCACACACCGGGGCCTATCATGGGGAGGGGGGAGGGGGGAGGGATTGCATTGGGAGTTATACCTGATGTAAATGACGAGTTGATGGGTGCAGCACACCAACATGGCACAAGTATACATATGTAACAAACCTGCACGTTATGCACATGTACCCTACAACTTAAAGTATAATAATAATAAATAAATTTAAAAAAACAAAAAAAACAAAAAAAAACAAAATTCCTTTAGTGTTTCCGAAGGGTTTCTTGGAAACTATTTGTATGAAAAGACAACTAATTGAATGAGTAGATTAAGGACTTGAATACCTAGAATACCTAAGGTGCTATACACAAGCAGAAAATCTTAGAGTGATCTGAACTAGACTGAATTAAAAAGGCATCTCCTAGTTAGCATATAGGACAATGTATAGAACAACTTTGTGACTCAAGTGGGGAGAAGGGGGCTTGGGAAAGAGCACCATTGCTAGCTCTCTTTTTTGGTTGAACCTTTTCCTGCTCTTCAAGAGAAAATCAGTTTAGAATGTAAAGAAAGGAGCAGGGAGGAGGAAAGAAACTATACTTAAAGAGTGGGGCTTTTTTTTTTAATTAAATTAATGTTAGAACTTAAATTATATGAAACAAAGTATAATAATGAAGGAAAAAGATAATGTTTGCTGAATTATAAAGTATCTTTTGTAACCAAACAAAATGTTAACAGAAAGAAATGACTAAATTTTAAGTAGAATTTACTGGAGAACACAAAACAGTTTTGAAACCAAGTCAGTTATATGTGAGACAGCTCATTCACTATTGGTTCCCTAGTTTTACTTAAGACAAAATAGTTAATGCCTTTTATTTTCATTTTGACACTTGTTGAAATTAGAGAGGATTAATTGCTGCATTATTGCCCAAGCTATTAAGGGAGATGAATGACAAATTTTAGTGGATTAACTATGATTACAAAAGTTAATTTACTTTGTCTTCCTCAGAAGTCTTTCTGCAATGGATTCCATGGTAAGGCTGCTCAGCCTCTCGCACCCTTTCTTTGACAAGGTCATAGTGGGGAAGAATGAAGTGCAAATCCATTGTTACATGCTCTTTCTCCATGACCTTAAGTGCTAATCTGCATACCCTGTCAAAAAAAAAAAAAAAAAAAAAAAAGAGGGAACTAGCCATTTCAGCTCCCCTTAGGGCTTTACTTCTCTTCGGGCCTCTTTGACTTACGAATATATATGCCATTTGCAGGACCCAAACCCACTGCTCTTCAATGGCCTTTAAGTGGCTTACATTTCTTTTTTTTTTTTTTTTTTAATTTATTTATTATTATTATACTTTAAGTTGTAGGGTACATGTGCATAACGTGCAGGTTTGTTACATATGTATACTTGTGCCATGTTGGTGTGCTGCACCCATCAACTCGTCATTTACATCAGGTATAACTCCCAATGCAATCCCTCCCCTATCCCCCCTCCCCATGATAGGCCCCGGTGTGTGATGTTCCCCTTCCTGAGTCCAAGTGATCTCATTGCTCAGTTCCCACCTATGAGTGAGAACATGCGGTGTTTGGTTTTCTGTTCTTGTGATAGTTTGCTAAGAATGGTGGTTTCCAGCTGCATCCATGTCCCTACAAAGGACGCAAACTCATCCTTTTTGATGGCTGCATAGTATTCCATGGTGTATATGTGCCACATTTTCTTAATCCAATCTGTCACTGATGGACATTTGGGTTGATTCCAAGTCTTTGCTATTGTGAATAGTGCTGCAATAAACATACGTGTGCATGTGTCTTTATAGCAGCATAATTTATAATCCTTTGGGTATATACCCAGTAATGGGATGGCTGGGTCATATGGTACATCTAGTTCTAGATCCTTGAGGAATCGCCATACTGTTTTCCATAATGGTTGAACTAGTTTACAATCCCACCAACAGTGTAAAAGTGTTCCTATTTCTCCACATCCTCTCCAGCACCTGTTGTCTCCTGACTTTTTAATGATCGCCATTCTAACTGGTGTGAGATGGTATCTCATTGTGGTTTTGATTTGCATTTCTCTGATGGCCAGTGATGATGAGCATTTTTCCATGTGTCTGTTGGCTGTATGAATGTCTTCTTTTGAGAAATGTCTGTTCATATCCTTTGCCCACTTTTTGATGGGGTTGTTTGTTTTTTTCTTGTAAATTTGTTTGAGTTCTTTGTAGGTTCTGGATATTAGTAAGTGGCTTACATTTCTAAAGTAGACTTGCGGGCATATTTTCTTATCCTTTCTCATTTGAACACTGAAGGCTGTGGTTTCTTGACTCTAAAGCAATTTGAAGGTACAGTGTCTAACCTGGCTATAGAAATCATAGAAACTGCTAGAAGGTCCCTTACCTGTGATTCTTGCCATTTCCAGAGAGCAGAAGCTAGAAGTCTTCCCAAGTAAAAAATACACTGCTGACTGCTTATATTACATATAATTTTAAAAAATATTTTAAGGGAAATATTGTAGTCCAGCAGCCATTTATTAGAACCTATGAAATTCCTAGAATTATGCTGGGCTAGGTTCAGAGAGATAGATGTGACCTGTTCCTAAATTCAAGATTTCCTGAAATAATTTATTTCATATCCATTTGTATAATATATATTTACTTATTTAGAAAGAAATGACACAGAATTTAAATACAAGGCATAATTTCTTACCTTCCGTCTTTCTCAAGTGAGTAGTGCAGTTGGGTCTCTCTGGATCTCCTCCCCACCCTCTCCATTGCTTTGTATCTTGCAACTTCGCGCTTTATGGTCGAATTAGTTCACTTAAAAGTAGGAAATTTGACTTTGGCTATATTGGGTGCCTGGACAGTTAATTCTGTGAATACACAAGGATCAAAGAGAACATTCCTCATCATCTCCATCCCTCATCTGCCCTAGCCTTTGCCATCATGCTTTATAAAGCAGAGGCTGCCTTTGTTGCTTTAACAAACCCTTCCACATTATTCCCAATCCAGTCATCACAGTTATCAAAGTGGGATCTGAGGGATTTTAGGGTTTTGGGTTCTATAATTCTTGTATTGCCTCTCTGATGTGCAATAGCTTGGAAGATAAATCTTTAATGTTTTCTTGTTCTTCCAGAAAAAGGCACAAACATGAAAAGTTCACTAAACACCCTTGGTTCACTTACTTTTCTTTCTTTATTTAAAGTGTATAGTGGTCTCCTAACTTTTGGTCTTCTCAGAATTTCTATGGCATATGCCAAAGGGCCTATTAAGTACTAGCAGGGAACACTGCAGACAGACCTTTCTGCCTTTGTAAGTGTATGTAGCTTGGCAGGCTGCTGACCAGCTGCTGGGGCAGCCCTGACTTGTGATCAGATGTGCCACTGACTCGAGGGCAGAAGGCTATTTATAATAGCACTTACCATTCTTGATTTGGGAAATTTGAGCCCTGGTTATTTCAAACCATGTGATGGATGCAGTTCAGTCCATTTTCATCTGTAGCAGGCAGGGTGGTGACAGAGCAGCTCTGGAGACTCAGTATTGAATATCTTGACCTACAAAGACTTCCAGCTTCTGCTCCCTGGAAACTGGTAAAAGTCTCAGGAAAATAGACCTCGGGCCCAATTCCTATAGGTTTTACAGCCAGATTAAAAACAATACTCTCAGTTTGCTTTAGGTTCAATTTTGAAAAACCACAGCTTTCAAAAACTGTTCAAATGAGAAAGTATAATAAAATATGCCTTTTAGAAGTTGGACTGAGGACCCTTAAAGACTTGATAACTTGAATGCAGCAAAATGGCATATTTTGGATCTTAGAAAATCAAATAAGAAGGTAGACCATGTCATGGCTGGCTTTAATGCCCATATTTTAGCGTCTTCCAGAGACACTTGAGTGACACCTTAGTTTTCCACAGTAAGAGTTTGATGTGACTGCATATGGCAACCATTTTTTTTAAATCCAACAAACTGCAAACAGGCTCTTTGCCAACCTAGGAATTTAGAATAATCCAAGGATCCCAAGGTCAGAGAAATTTTTTAGCCTGGATGATGGGATTTCAGGCTTAGTTCAGCTACTGGGCCATAAGCTGAATGTTTAAGGGATAGGAGAAGATCAGTGATGTTCATTTGTTTGTAAGCATTTTTTTCTTTCTTAAATACCTATTTTCATTTGAAAAGCATATTTTAATATATATAATAAAGCAGGTGATAAAAAGAAATCAACTGAGAAGAATCATTGATGGGAAAATCAATTACTGACATGCAGTAATTCTGATGTTCTAGGGTAGAGGTAGTATTCTATTGATATGTCCAGGAAGTAAAGTATCTCATTTAGATTGAAAAAAAGAGACAAAATTGTACTAAATTAATCATAGAGCCTTTAATCCACTAATAATTTGGAGTGGATTTTATTAAGAAGAATTAATTATAAGTACATGTTAACTTTCTTGTCAGGATAAATTGCATCTTTTAAAGCTAAGTGATCTGTGTACATTGTGATAGGGCCTTTCACTTTGGTTAAAATCTTAGGTTTGAAACTGTGCCTGGTTTACAGTAACTAAAATTAACTCTTACTGTGTGGTCCTTTATATAGTTGTTGCCATCCCAATCAGATACATCTCATCTGATGTCAAATTCTGAGTCCAGTAATCAGACCAGCTCCAGAAGGCACAGGGAAGGTGGTGTGGAACTCTAGGGACTGCCATCCTCTTTGTGGAAAGGTTTGCTTAATTTTCCATTAGAGAGTCAACCAATCACCCACCCAACCTGGAGTTTAATAACAAGCTTTTTGTTGATAAGTTTATTCAGTGAACTAGGCTATCTGTTCTAGGGGACTGATTCTTCTTTGTGAAATAGCCCGGACTTAAGAATGCAGCTGAAATAGCCACTGGGGAAACCTTGTATAAGACTGTACATTTTAAATTTTGATTTGCCCTCATTTGGAGTGACCTTCTGATTCAGGGTTGCCTACATTTCTTTTACCATTGCCTGTTTTATTTTAACACCTCCATCCTGATTTACCTGTAAGCTTGCTATACAACTCTTCAAGTGGCTACTTTATGGAATCAGTATTACAGTGGGTTATTGCTAGTCATGAAATGGGAGGAGTACTGTTGACTTACTACTTGGAGTCAAAACCAGGGACTAGATTTAGATACAATGAAAAAATTCCAAATCACTCTCTGAAACAGTATAAATGTCTTAATGTCCTAAAATGTTTGATGACACCTAAAAACCCCTCATGTATTTTCTTCTTAGAACTTAGATAGGCTATGTGTTCTACAAACATCAAGCAAATCAGTTGCATTTTCATTTACAGGTTCTAATATTTTTTTTTCTCATTGTTTTAGGAAGTTGGGGGCTCAAGGGTCACGACTTACTGGAGCAGGATGGGGAGGCTGCGCAGTATCAATAGTACCTGCGGACAAGCTGCCCGGCTTCCTAGCCAATGTGCACAAAGCTTATTACCAGAGGAGTGATGGAAGCTTAGCACCAGAGAAGCAGAGTTTGTTTGCTACCAAACCTGGAGGTGGGGCTTTGGTTTTCCTTGAGGCCTGAAAAAATGTAAAAAATCTCAGAGAAACTATTTAGGACACTTAGGAATTGGCAGGACTTTCTATGCCACAGTAAATTAATCTTCTTTCTGTTTTGTATTATGATGAATGGTTGCTATTATATCAAGATATATTTTCAAAGAAATGATTGAAAGCTCTCTATGCTTCATAATGATTATTTTTCCATCTTAAAATATGGTTTTACTATTAAGAGTCAAGATCATGCTTGGACAGATCTTTTAAGAATAATTTACTGAGAATTATTCATTTGAAGATTTTAAAGATGAATGGTAAAACACACTCTTAATACTGATTACATGAATTGGACTTGAATTAAATATATTGTTAAAATTAAACTGATACCATTGAATTGTATGCATTATTCTTAAATAGAGTTCATTTCCGGTTTCTCTTAGTACTCTTCTTCCTCAAAGTTGTAGTTCTCTGTTGATGATGATGATGATGACGACAGTGATGCCACACATTCTCTCTCAATTTCAGCTTCAGAACGCTATGAAAATAATACATGATTAAAGTTTCACAGATTTTCTTGGACATTGTATAATTGAATGTGAGATTTCTCCAATTATCAAGAGAGTAAGGATTTTTTTTTTTTTTTCTGACAAAAGGAGGATATGGGAAGAAAATTCAGACTCATTTGAATATTTTTAAACCATGTGATATCATTGAAATAACCACTTTCAATTCTTTTGGCCCTGAGCTATCTCCATTACTTAACAGAAAAACTTAGATAAAAAACACTTTAAGTCTCTTCTATTCACATTGAAATAAAGAATTATCTAGATGATAATTCAGATAATTCAGTTTGTTCATAGAACTTACTTTCTTATCACTCTTTTTCTACTACTTTTTCTCAAATACCTCTCTAATTCAAGAGCCACTTCCAAGAAATCCCACACATTCCTTATATCCCTTCTTTGTTTATCTAGAAAAGCTTGTTTGTATATATGCACCCCAGTATAAAGCAGGTATGCAAGTATGTGGGTGAAAGTGACTATGAAAAGACTTAATGAATTCTGGGATTTGTAACGGTATTGATGGGTACCTCTGTATGTACATCAAGAGTGGGCAGAAATGTTTGGCTAGTGATGGCAAATGACTGGCTTTCTCTCGTGGATGGACTATAGGAAGCACTTTCTGAATTACGTAATGATTTGGACCAAAAAGTATTTTGCTGAAATACTCAGGTAATTGAGATAGCAGTGGTTTTATGGCATGAATTATCCAGAAATATCACAATTACTTATGATTCTGTGATTTCATTAGCTCATTAATGTTTAACTCACAGATTGGGCATCACCCTCTAGAATTTCAGTTTAAGGGAGGCCTGCGCAAAGCTGGTTTTATTTCTTAAAGGATAACAGTCATACATAGAATACTAGGAAAGCCGATATTCTATTTTAAAATAAACTTCTGATGCATTTTCATTCTTAGCAGAAAGGTAAATGCTTGAGAAAGCTTGAGTCAAATTTGTTAAAAGAATTTTGAGTTCTATAAACCCAAAAATCCAAAACCTGTATTTATTTAAATTTATAATCTTTTATTTTTTAATACTGTGCCATTTTCCACAAAGGATTTGTGGTTGGTATATAATTCTTTAGAGATACCTGGATCAGTGTAACAAAAAAAAAAGGCGCTTGTCATTGCTTTGCTGTTCCATTTAAAATTTTCACTAGGTGATTTCTTCTTCACAAAAGGTGAGTAAAAATTTCCAGTGTGCACTCTTCTTTGGGGGACACACATGGTCATCTAAGCGAGGGATCTATTCTATATGTGTTTTGATTTCTCTCTTGAAAAAAAGAACTATGTTTCAGTCTTACCATCACTGTGTGGTATTCTAGACATTATGAGAGATGCCGAACTTACCTGGAAGGGATAGGGCCGGGGCCATTAGAAGAAAGATCATGCAGTAAGTGGATTTTGAGCATGGCCCTAAAGGATGAGTAGAGTTTAAAAGCTGTGGAGTGCACACTGCAGATGAGCAAAGCCTATGGGTACAGGCCGACATGGTGCATGGAGGAGGCTCAGTGAGAGTGAAGGGTTTGCTTTGGTATGTTGTGAGGAACAAGATTGACTATGCTGGCTGGAGTTAGCTTTTGAAGAGTCAAATCCAGGCAGCATTTAGATCAGGGGTTACAGCCCAGCAGCCCACGGGCCACATCTGGTCTGCAGATGTATATAGTTTGACCCACAGAATGACTAAAAACTTGGGCTCCAAATCAGGAGATTGTACAAGCAGTATCACATATTCTGGATTACTCAGAATCTGGATTACTGAGTGGTGGAATATCTGATACTACTTGTCCTACATTTCTGCAGGGCATCAATGAACTAGGGCTGAGATAGTAGCTGTCTTGTTAGATGAGGCACGGCTTTCCAGTGCGCTACAGTTTCCACAACTGCTTGTATAATAATTTCCCTGACACTCAAATCATTTACCACTTACCAGCTGGGGTCACTTGCCCTTTATCAGCACACTTGCACTGTTGTTTTCCTATTCTAATTAGGTATTTCTCTGTGCCCATGTCTCTATCAATAGTAGGGAAGATAGACCAAAAAAAAAAAAAAGAAAAATGAATATTTTCGTGTGTGGATGTAAAAAATAGTCTTTAGCTGGGAGCGGTGGCATGTGCCTGCTGTCCCAGCTACTTGGGAGGCTGAGACAGGAGGATCACTTGAGCTGAGGACCTCAAGGCTGCAGCACTGCACTCCAGCCTGGGTGACAGGTGACAGAGTGAGACCCTGTTTCAACAAAAAAAATAAAAAGAATAGTCCTGTTTGCTTATTATACTGTCCTGTTTGTATATTATACAACACCCAGGTGTTTCACCACTTTCTCACTTTTCTGACCCATGTAGGAATTTGATTTGACCCATTTTTGACATTATACTAGCAGCCAATGGGATTGCTCCAGATTTTTGAGTGGAAGCCTTGACATGCTGAAAATAAAAGGCTCTCCTCTATTCCTGACCTCCAGTTGTCCAACCTTCAGACATATTGTACACTAGTCTCTATATGTTCTTGTCTGTTGGGAGGGAGGAGGCCCTTCAGACTTAACAAGACTGCCCATAGGTAAAGAGAAGCGAAAGAGAAGATGACAAGGAAAATCAGAAAGATGGAACAGGCTCCTTTCTTTCCTTCCTTTCTCATACTTGAGTCCTATTTAGAACCTTATGATATTCTGCCTTGTGTTTCCATTAATTGAGGGCAGGGTCCATCCATCTAACACAGCTGTTGGTACCCAATATGATTTTGTTGAATTATTAATGAAAAACAAAATACAGCTTCAAACATCAGTGATTATTAGTTTGTAATTCTAACTGCATTTGGAGCTTTTCAGTTACATAAACCGTTCCTGGTCAGAAGCTGGAAATGGGGAACGTGAACGTGAGTTGTCACTCAATATGTAAAACAGAGATTTTCTTACATGTGCATGTGGATGATTAAATGACAAGAATGTATCCTCTTCTGCCACTGTAATTTGGATGTGCCACCATACATTCTTATGAAATATTGTCCAGTCTATATAAAAGAAGCTAGAGAGAGAATTCTCAATTATTTTCAGAAAGAAAACATACCAGTTCATGTAGAAACTTCTCAAAGTCCTGTTTCACTTCGTGAGGTTTCTTGGTAGCTTTTGCTTGGAGTCTAATAATGGAATGAAGAAAATCAGTAACCAAACTAATTGTCCTTATACTGACACCATCTAATAAGCAACATTTATTAAGAATTTAATATACTGGGCATTTGCCCAGCACTTTACATATATTAATTCAATTACCCTTAAAACTTCTGAAGTAGGCACTACTATTATCCTATTTTATAAATGAGGAAACAGGCTTAGATAGGTTCGGACACCCACCCCCGCTGCATGTGCGTGCATGCACACACACACACACACAGCAGTCATACATCTAGCAAGGAGACAGTCTGAACCCAAGCATTATGACTCAGGCCTTCAATTCCACCCACTGTGTGGTTCTCATCCCAGCAGTGGCACATCCTCTTCAGTCAGATGGTTCACAGAGTATTGCTTTAACTGATTCCACTCATGAGGCTCTAGCCCAGACTTTAAGGAGTGACAGTGGGGAGAGAAGAGTAAAAGCGACTGGCGAGGGAGAGATACAGGGAAGAAAGAGAGGGAGATGGAAAAGGCCAGTGGGTAAGAGTGCTTACTAGACTGTAAGCTCATTGTGAGCAGGGATCCAGGAATCTCATCGTATCTATCACCAAGTATTCATTCAAGAAATATTTATGAAGGACTTGAATGGTTGAATTCAGGAAGCAGCAGGAACTTTTCCAGAGATCTAAGAATGAGGGGAGAAGCAATGGTAGCTAGGCAAGGAAGGATAGAAACTTGAGACAAGGAGAAACATTAGTAAAAGTAACACAGATGAGGGAAAGAGAAACGGAATAAAGGATGTATAAGACTATTAATTTCACTGGCAATTTTCAAGTGACATACTTAAAAACTATTTTTCCATAAAATTGGCAGGAAGTAAAATTTTCTGCAAATCCCAAATACACGTTGCTGAAGCAGCCAGTTTAGATGAGCTATTTAACCCCTTGCCAGGCCTATCCGAGGTGTCTTCAGCATTTAGACCAGCGCACCCCGAAGGCAGAGTGGGATTACTTAGTCGGAGGTTCTCTTGCATTCGTGCTCTGTGACTGGCACATGCCCCCTCACTCATTCTCTCTCTGCTTGTTTTGTCTTCTCAAGCTGGGTTTCCTCCTCACTGATTGCTCTTTAGGCCTCACATTTTTCCTTCCATGCTTGTCTCAAATCTGGCTCTTACGGTGTCGATTCTCAGTAACACCTTCTTAGAATCTCCTTGAACTGCACAGTATCCTTAGAATCTGTCTCATCTCACTAAGTTAAAATCACTCCCTCTTCCAAGTCACTCTTCTAGTTTACAATCTCCCCTCTTAAAAAAAATAACAGTTTTATTCAGATATATGTTACATACCATAAAATTGAACCATTAAAGTGTACAGTTCAGTGGTTTTAGTATATTCATGAAGTTTTATAACATTACTAATCCTCCCTCTTTCTGATTGCCTTTCCTCTCATGAATATGTCTTTTCAAGATTACAAATGGAAGCTCATACACTGTGCCTATAACTTTAACAAGCACATGGGATTTATATATCCGAATGCATATTCTTCAACAATGTGCCATTGCATTAAACATATTTGAATACTTCTTGTGAGTTACTCTGAAAATTGTCCTACATTCCTCTGCATATTCTCAGTGGTGAAAACTCTTGTCCTGTGTGGATTTGATCTTTGGAAACTTGTAAGAGTCACCCGGAATGGAACCTTATAACAGGTGTTGTGAAGCAGAAAGCTAGGTGATAAAGTTTTTGGTGAAAAGTGAGATAAGATCCTAAAGTAGTGGGTTTAATTTTCTCATGTGACTGGAAAACTAGCTTTGTAAGTTCTAAAATCGTATTTAGAAGTATGAAGTGTGACTGGCACAAAGTTACCGTCTCCCTAGGGGGCTTGTTTGAAGGGCTGGACTTGTCTAATACTTCTTATTCTGCACGTGCTTGCCGGTGTGTTGTAAGAAGTAGGTTAATCTCAATACTTTATAGTTTTTCTTCTTATGGTTTAATTTATAAAATAAACAAATGAGTCCCTTCATTGAGGAAAAATGTTTATATGCATAGGGGAAGAAGAGAAATAAAAAACTAGCCCAAGAGAGACCAGCTAAATCGGTTGTTTTTCTAGTTTACAACTTTCATAGGATGGGGCACGCTTATCGGTTTATTTTGAAAAGGACTTGAGCTTAAGTCCTGTGGCTGGAGAGGAAAAAGTAGATGATGATAATGTTTAGCGATTAATTAAATGATCAGAGTAGATTATTTTGTGATTAAAGAAAGTTAAAATGTTACTCCAGATTAACTGTTAACTAGAAAACTTTTTTTGCAGTTTTGTGGTTTTATGTAACATCTCTTCAATTAAAGATGATCTTAAGCACTACCAATTGAATAAGAGACAAACCTATCAAGCTCCTTGTCAATTCTTTCCTGCCGCCATTTTAGAAGTTTTAGTTCTTCATTAATTCTGAGCTTTTCCCTATAAAGTCAAAATTTGAAGTTAAATTTTAAAATAATGCAGGCATTACTAATTGGAAAAGAATAAATCAGCAATTTACTGATAATACATGTGTTAATAAAAGCCCTCGACAAACCAATTCATTCCCTCCCTATGCACTATTTAGTGTAAAGAATCCCTCAGCACATTCCCTGTTACAAACATGTGCCGACGGTATCACCTACCATGCCTGACGACAGCTGGACTCCACCTTCTGCTACCATGGGGGCCCTCTGGAAAGGTGTCCATCCCTGTTTTTCCCACTAAGTGCAGGAAGTCTAAGGGGTATGTGTGTGTGGACGTACACATGCATCTGTGGGTGGGTGGGCGGGAGGGGAATGGGGACCCTTGGAAAACGGGGGTGCAGGCTTTTAGATCTGCCCACTGGATAGGACATAACTGGTGGTCCTCCATTTACCTCTCTTGGAGGTGCTCCTTGGACAGCAGGAGGCCCCCAAAAGGGAGGATCATCTTTTCTCCCCCTAAAGGCAATGACATCTCAAGGCAGTAACTTTGATAGCATGGACAGAAGAAGTGGACCCTGCCAATTTGTTCTTGTAAAAATTGATGGATATTCTCTCATTAACCCATTCCTAGCTTCCTAGCACATAAGATTACCATGACTGACCACAAGCAATTATTTAAATTAAGTACAAATAACTGAAAATGTTCCCCCAAGAAAACATTTCAGGAAGGACTTTGCTCTCTTGATTTCCTTGCTTGACACCAGCCCAGCTGCCACCCCAGCTCCAGGGAATTCCTTCTACTGCAGGGAACCTTTCTGCTGGTCTTCCAGGGCTTATCTTTGTAAATGGACGATACTCCAATCTCCATTCCCTGGAGCTCTTGCCTCTTCCTGTTGAGGTGCACCCCTCCAGTCACACCAAGCAAAGCTTCCTTCCTTTCTTCTGTCCCTCTCACTTGCCATGGTTCCATGGTTACAACATGCACCCTTGACACTTACCTGAAAAGAATCTCTGAGTCTGTAAGATGCTCAGACATGACTCTCATGATTAACATAAGGAACTTAGTTTAGATGATTTCTCTGTTTCCAGCTCTAAAAAAGTATTATATTTAACAATAGTATAGCATCAACTTACATCCTAAAATCCTTTTGGTTCCTTGCAAATTGTCTTTTTGCCTCCTTTATAACATCACGGTATGTTGGAGCAGGTAGTGTGCTAGGCTTATTATTAAGGAATGATTTTAATTAGGAACATTTGGGAAGTAAATACTACCCTTCACAGAGGGACCAAGGGGACTATGTGACTTCACTTTTCAGTAATGAAGAGTCTCAAGTATAAACATGAATATTATGTCCGGAGTTACACCCAGAGGACTGAAAGAAGGCAACACCACTTTAAACTTGTCCCATTATCTCAACCATAGCAACCACAGGGCACTATGATTTAATAGTTTCATAAATCCTGTAATTACCTTACCTTTTGTGTGTCTTTGTTTTAAAAGCAGCAACTTGTTAAATGTAAATACTAAAAATTACCAAAATATTAAAAATGTACCAAAATTCGTTTTTTTCTTATTTATTTCTGAGACAGGTCTTGCTTTGTCACCCAGGCTGGAGTGTGGTAGCATGATCATAGTTCACTGTGGCCTCAAACTCCTGGGCTCAAAGGAATCCTCCTGCCTCAGCTTCCTAAGTACTTGTAGACGGGATCTGCTCTCTTGCCCAGACTGGTCTTGAACTTCAAACTCCTGGGCTCAAGCAATCTTCCTGCCTTGGCCTCCCAAAGTATTGGGATTACAGGCATGAGCCACAACACCCAGCTTTCATTTTCACATATACTGAGAACCTTAAAGACTCTTTATTTCTAAGAGGCTTTGGGGGTAACTGGCAGCATGTGTGGCTGCCTTAGCCTGGTTTCCGCTCTCTGCCCAGAAGAAAGGTGGTAATCAGAATGTCCAAGTATGCTGCTAAAGAAGCTGGGTTCCTCTGTCCTGTCTGTTTCTGGTACAGCCTGTGGATATGTCCTAACCTTGGCCTTAACCCATGCCTGATCTGGCAAAGCAGCCACTTCCCTTTTGAAGTGGCAATTGACCAGTATTGGCCAATATTAGCAAGGAGACAAGCTCCTCCGCTTGTGTTAAATGAAGACCTTAGTCTCGCTGTTAACACTAGAAGCTCTTAAACCTCTGCCATCACTAAGATATAGGGGATGAACTGTCCTCTTACAGCCCCGCTCCCATTGTGAAACTTCAGTATTACCTCTTTCTCTGAATGTAGTTTGCCCATTTTTAAAAAAACTTTATTTTCTGTTTCAAGGCTGTTGCCTTTATTTATTTTTCACTAAGTATTTTATTCATTTATTTGAATAATTTATTTCTCACTTGGTACGTACTTTTTAAAAAATAGTTTCAACTTTTATTTTAGATTCAGGAGGTACATGTGCAGGTTTGGTGCATGGGTATATTTCATGATGTTGAGGTTTGGGGTACAAATGATCCTGTCACCCAGGTAGTGCGCATAGAACACGATAGTTTTTCAACACTTGCTCCCCTCCCTTCCCTTCTCTTATAGTATGCAGTGTCTACTGTTGACACCTTTATGTCCATGAGTACCCAATATTTAGCTCCCACTTATAGTGAGAACATGTGGTATTTGGTTTTCTGCTCCTGTATTATTTACTTAGGATAATGGCCTCCATCTGCATTCATGTTGCTGCAAAGGAAATGAGTTCGTCCTTTATTTATGAACATGTAGAATTCCACGGTGTATATGTATGACATTTTCTTTATCCAGTCAGCTGTTGGTGGGGATCTACGTTGATTCCATGTCTTTGCTATTGTGAATAGTGCTGCAGTGAATATATGAGTACATGTGTCTTTTTGGTAGAATAATTTATTTTTCTTTTGAGTATAATGGGACTGCTGGGTTGAATGGTAGTTCTGTTTTAAGTTCTTTGAGAAATCTCCAACTACTTTTGACAGTGCCTGAACTAATTTACGTTCCCACCAACAATGTATAAGCATTCCTTTTCTCTGCAGCCCATCAGCATCTGTTGTTTTTTGACTTTTTAATAATAGTCATCCTGACTGGAGTAAGATGATATCTCATTGTAGTTTTCATTTGCATTTCTCTGGCAATGAGTGATGCTAAGCATTTTTGCATATGTTTGTCGGACACTTGCATATCTTTGTTTGAAAAGTGCCTGTTCATATCATTTGCCCACTTTTCTTTTTTTTTTTTTAGTATTATACTTTAAGTTCTGGGATACATGTGCAGAACATGTAGGTTTGCTACATAGGTATACACATGTCATGGTAGTTTGCTGCACCCATCAACCCATCATCTACATTAGGTATTTCTCCTAATGCTATGTCTCCCATAGCCCCACTCCCCTGACAGGCCCTGGTGTGTGATGTTCCCCTCCCTGTGTCCATGTGTTCTCATTGTTCACTTCCCACTTATGAGTGAGAATATGTGGTGTTTGGTTTTTCTGTTCTTGTGTTAGTTTGCTGAGAATGATGGTTTCCAGCTTCATCCATGTCCCTGCAAAGAACATGAACTCATCTTTTTTATGGCTGCATAGTATTCCATGGCATATATGTGCCACATTTTCTTTATCCAGTCAATCATTGATGGGCATTTGAGTTGGTTCCAAGTCTTTGCTATTGTGAACAGTGCTGCAATAAACATACGTATGCATGTGTCTTTATAGTAGAATGATTTAGAATCCTTTGGGTATAGACCCAGTAATGGGATTGCTGGGTCAAATGGCATTTCTAGTTCTAGATCCTTGAGGAATTGCCACATTGTCTTCCATAATGGTCGAACTAATTTACACTCCCAACAACAGTGTAAAAGTGTTCCTATTTCTCCACATCCTCTCCAGCATCTGTTGTTTCCTGACTTTTTGATGATCACTATTCTAACTGGTGTGAGATGGTATCTCATTGTAGTTTTGATTTGCATTTCTCTAATGACCAGTGTTGATGAGCTTTTTTTCATATGTTTGTTGGCTGCATAAATGTCTTCTTTGGAGAAGTGTCTGTTCTTATCTTTTGCCCACTTTTTCATGGGGCTGTTTTCTTCTTGTAAATTTGTTTAAGTTCCTTATGGATTCTGGATATTAGCCCTTTGTCAGACGGATAGATTGCAAAAATCTCCCATTCTGTAGGTTGCCTGTTCACTCTGCTGACAGTTTCTTTTGCTGTGCAAAAGCTCTTTAATCAGATCCCATTTATCAATTTTGGCTTTCGTTGCCATTGCTTTTGGTGTTTTAGTCATGAAGTCTTCCATGCCTATGTCCTGAATGATATTGCCTATGGTTTTAGGTCTTACGTTTAAGTCTTTAATCCATCTTGAGTTAATTTTTATATAAGGTGTAAGGAAGGGATCCAGTTTCAGCTTTCTGCATATAGCTAGCCAGTTTTCCCAACACCATTTATTAAATAGGGACTTCTTTCCCCATTGCTTGTTTTATCAGATTTGTCAAAGATCAGATGGTTGTAGATGCGTGGCATTATTTCTTAGGCCTCTGTTCTGTTCCGTTGGTCTATGTATCTGTTTTGGTACCAGTGCCATGCTGTTTTGGTTACTGTAGCCTTGTAGTATAGTTTGAAGTCAGGTAGTGTGATGCCTCCAGATTTGTTCTTTTTGCTTAGAATTGTCTTGGCTATGTGGGCTCTTTTTAGGTTCCATGTGAAATTTAAAGTCATTTTATTCCAATTATGTGAAGAAAGTAAATGGTAGCTTGATGGGGATAGCACTGAATCTATAAATTACTTTGGGCAGTATGGACATTTTCATGATATTGATTCTTCCTATCCATAAGCATGGAAAGTTTTTCCATTTGTTTGTGTCATCTTTTATTTCACTGAGCAGTGGTTTGTAGTTCTCCTTGAAGAGGTCCTTCACATCCCTTGTAAGTTGGATTCTTAGGTATTTTATTCCCTTTGTAGCAATTGTGAATGGGAATTCACTCATGATGTGGCTCTCTGTTTGTCTGTTATTGGTGTATAGAAATGCTTGTAATTTTTGCACATTGATTTTGTATCCTGAGACTTTGCTGAAGTTGCTTATTAACTTGAGGAGATTTTGGGCTGAGATGATGGTGTTTTCTAAATATACAGTCATGTCATCTGCAAACAGAGAAAATTTGATTTCCTCGTTTCCTAATTGAATACCCTTTATTTGTTTCTCTTGCCTGGTTGCCATGGACAGAACTTCCAATACTATGTTGAATAGGAGTGGTGAGAGAGGGCATCCTTATCTTGTGCTGGTTTCCCAAGGGAATGCTTCCAATTTTTGCCCATTCAGTATGATATTAGCTGTGGGTTTGTCATAAATAGCTCTTATTATTTTGAGATACGTTCCATCAATGCCTAGTTTATTGAGAGTTTTTTGCATGAAGGGCTGTTGAATTTTGTCGAAGGCCTTTTCTGCATCTATTGAGATAATCATGTGGTTTTTGTCGTTGGTTCTGTTTATGTGATGGATTATGTTTATTGATTTGCGTATGTTGAACCAGGCTTGCATCCCAATGATGAAGCTGACTTGATCGTGATGGATAAGCTTTTTGATGTGCTGCTGGATTCTGTTTGCCAGTATTTTATTGAGGATTTTTGCATCAATGTTCATCAGGGATAATGGCCTGAAATTTTCTTTTTTTTGTTGTGTCACTGTCACATTTTGGTATCAGGATGATGCTGACCTCATAAAATGAGTTAGGGAGGATTCCCTCTTTTTCTATTGTTTGGAATAGTTTCAGGAGAAATGGTACCAGCTCCTCTTTGTACCTCTGGTAGAATTCAGCTGTGAATCCGTCTGGTCCTGGACTTTTTTGGCTGGTAGGCTATTAATTGCTGCCTCAACTTCAGAACTTGTTATTGCTCTATTTAGGGATTCAACTTCTTCCTGGTTTAGTCTTGAGAGGATGTATGTGTCCAATAATTTATCCATTTCTTCTAGATTTTCTAGTTGATTTGTGTAGAGATGTTTATAGTATTTTCTGTGGGTAGCTTGTATTTCTGTGGGATCAGTGGTGATATCCCCTTTACCATTTTTTATTGCATCTATTTGATTCTTCTCTTTTTTTTCTTTTAGTCTGGCTAGTGGTCTATCTATTTTGTTGATCTTTTCAAAAAACCAGCTCCTAGAATCATGGATTTTTTGAAGGGTGTTCATGTCTCTTTTTCAGTTCTGCTCTGATCTTAGTTATTTCTTGCCTTCTGCTAGGTTTTGAATGTGTTTGCTCTTGCTTCTCTAGTTCTTTCAATTGTGATGTTAGGGTGTCGATTTTAGATCTTTCCTGCTTTCTCTTGTGGGCATTTAGTGCTGTACATTTCCCTCTACACACTGCTTTAAATCTGTCCCAGAGATTCTGGTACGTTGTGTCTTTGTTCTTATTGGTTTCAAAGAACATCTTTATTGCTGCCTTCATTTCTTTATTTACCCAGTAGTCATTCAGGAGCAGGTTGTTCCTGTTTCCATGTAGTTGAGCAGTTTCCATGTAGTTGTGCAGTTTTGAGTGAGTTTCTTTTTTTTTTTTTAATTAATTTATTATTATTATACTTTAAGTTGTAGGGTACATGTACATAACGTGCAGGTTTGTTACATATGTATACTTGTGCCATGTTGGTGTGCTGCACCCATCAACTCGTCATTTACATCAGGTATAACTCCCAATGCAATCCCTCCCCCCTCCCCCCTCCCCATGATAGGCCCCTGTGCGTGATGTTCCCCTTCCTGAGTCCAAGTGATCTCATTGTTCAGTTCCCACCTATGAGTGAGAACATGCGGTGTTTGGTTTTCTGTTCTTGTGATAGTTTGCTAAGAATGATGGTTTCCAGCTGCATCCATGTCCCTACAAAGGACACAAACTCATCCTTTTTGATGGCTGCATAGTATTCCATGGTGTATATGTGCCACATTTTCTTAATCCAATCTGTCACTGATGGACATTTGGGTTGATTCCAAGTCTTTGCTATTGTGAATAGTGCAGCAATAAACATACGTGTGCATGTGTCTTTATAGCAGCATAATTTATAATCCTTTGGGTATATACCCAGTAATGGGATGGCTGGGTCATATGGTACATCTAGTTCTAGATCCTTGAGGAATCGCCATACTGTTTTCCATAATGGTTGAACTAGTTTACAATCCCACCAACAGTGTAAAAGTGTTCCTATTTCTCCACATCCTCTCCAGCACCTGTTGTTTCCTGACTTTTTAATGATCGCCATTCTAACTGGTGTGAGATGGTATCTCATTGTGCTTTTGATTTGCATTTCTCTGATGGCCAGTGATGATGAGCACTTTTTCATGTGTCTGTTGGCTGTATGAATGTCTTCTTTTGAGAAATGTCTGTTCATATCCTTTGCCCACTTTTTGATGGGGTGGTTTGTTTTTTTCTTGTAAATTTGTTTGAGTTCTTTGTAGGTTCTGGATATTAGCCCTTTGTCAGATGAGTAGATTGCAAAAATTTTCTCCCATTCTGTAGGTTGCCTGTTCACTCTGATGGTAGTTTCTTTTGCTGTGCAGAAGCTGTTTAGTTTAATTAGATCCCATTTGTCAATTTTTTGGCTTTTGCTGCCGTTGCTTTTGGTGTTTTAGACATGAAGTCTTTGCCCATGCCTATGTCCTGAATGGTACTACCTAGGTTTTCCTCTAGGATTTTTATGGTATTAGGTCTAACATTTAAGTCTCTAATCCATCTTGAATTAATTTTCGTATAGGGAGTAAGGAAAGGATCCAGTTTCAGCTTTCTACTTATGGCTAGCCAATTTTCCCAGCACCATTTATTAAATAGGGAATCCTTTCCCCATTTCTTGTTTCTCTCAGGTTTGTCAAAGATCAGATGGCTGTATATGTGTGGTATTATTTCTGAGGACTCTGTTCTGTTCCATTGGTCTATATCTCTGTTTTGGTAACAGTACCATGCTGTTTTGGTTACTGTAGCCTTGTAGTATAGTTTGAAGTCAGGTAGCGTGATGCCTCCAACTTTGTTCTTTTGACTTAGGATTGTCTTGGAGATGTGCGCTCTTTTTTGGTTCCATATGAACTTTAAAGCAGTTTTTTCCAATTCTGTGAAGAAACTCATTGGTAGCTTGATGGGGATGGCATTGAATCTATAAATTACCTTGGGCAGTATGGCCATTTTCACGATATTGATTCTTCCTATCCATGAGCATGGTATGTTCTTCCATTTGTTTGTGTCCTCTTTTATTTCACTGACCAGTGGTTTGTAGTTGTCCTTGAAGAGGTCCTTTACATCCCTTGTCAGTTGGATTCCTAGGTATTTTATTCTCTTTGAAGCAATTGTGAATGGAAGTTCATTCCTGATTTGGCTCTCTGTTTGTCTGTTACTGGTGTATAAGAATGCTTGTGATTTTTGCACATTAATTTTGTATCCTGAGACTTTGCTGAAGTTGCTTATCAGCTTAAGGAGATTCTGGGCTGAGACAATGGGGTTTTCTAAATATACAATCATGTCATCTGCAAACAGGGACAGTTTGACTTCTTCTTTTCCTAACTGAATACCCTTGATTTCTTTCTCTTGCCTAATTGCCCTAGCCAGAACTTCCAGCACTATGTTGAATAGGAGTGGTGAGAGAGGGCATCCCTGTCTTGTGCCAGTTTTCAAAGGGAATGTTTCCAGTTTTTGCCCATTCAGTATGATATTGGCTGTGGGTTTGTCATAAATAGCTCTTATTATTTTGAGGTACGTTCCATCAATACCGAATTTATTGAGCGTTTTTAGCATGAAGGGCTGTTGAATTTTGTCAAAAGCCTTTTCTGCATCTATTGAGATAATCATGTGGTTCTTGTCTTTGGTTCTGTTTATATGCTGGATTATGTTTATTGATTTGCGAATGTTGAACCAGCCTTGCATCCCAGGGATGAAGCCCACTTGATCATGGTGGATAAGCTTTTTGATGTGTTGCTGAATCCGGTTTGCCAGGATTTTATTGAGGATTTTTGCATCGATGTTCATCAGGGATATTGGTCTCAAAATTCTCTTTTTTTGTTGTGTCTCTGCCAGGCTTTGGTATCAGGATGATGTTGGCCTCATAAAATGAGTTAGGGAGGATTCCCTCTTTTTCTATTGATTGGAATAGTTTCAGAAGGAATGGTACCAACTCCTCCTTGTACCTCTGGTAGAATTCAGCTGTGAATCCATCTGGTCCTGGACTTTTTTGGTTGGTAGGCTATTAATTATTGCCTCAATTTCAGAGCCTGCTATTGGTCTATTCAGGGATTCAACTTCTTCCTGGTTTAGTCTTGGAAGAGTGTAAGTGTCCAGGAAATTATCCATTTCTTCTAGATTTTCCAGTTTATTTGCGTAGAGGTGTTTATAGTATTCTCTGATGGTAGTTTGTATTTCTGTGGGGTCGGTGGTGATATCCCCTTTATCATTTTTAATTGCGTCGATTTGATTCTTCTCTCTTTTCTTCTTTATTAGTCTTGCTAGTGGTCTGTCAATTTTGTTGATCTTTTCAAAAAACCAACTCCTGGATTCATTGATTTTTTGGAGGGTTTTTTGTGTCTCTATCTCCTTCAGTTCTGCTCTGATCTTAGTTATTTCTAGCCTTCTGCTAGCTTTCGAATGTGTTTGCTCTTGCTTCTCTAGTTCTTTTAATTGCGATGTTAGAGTGTCAATTTTAGATCTTTCCTGCTTTTTCTTGTGGGCATTTAGTGCTATAAATTTCCCTCTACACACTGCTTTAAATGTGTCCCAGAGATTCTGGTATGTTGTATCTTTGTTCTCATTGGTTTCAAGAACATCTTTATTTCTGCCTTCATTTCGTTATGTACCCAGTAGTCATTCAGGAGCAGGTTGTTCAGTTTCCATGTAGTTGAGCGGTTTTGATTGAGTTTCTTCATCCTGAGTTCTAGTTTGATTGCACTGTGGTCTGAGAGACAGTTTGTTATAATTTCTGTTCTTGTACATTTGCTGAGGAGTGCTTTACTTCCAATTACGTGGTCGATTTTGGAGTAAGTACGATGTGGTGCTGAGAAGAATGTATGTTCTGTTGATTTGGGGTGGAGAGTTCTATAGATGTCTATTAGGTCTGCTTGCTGCAGAGATGAGTTCAATTCCTGGATATCCTTGTTAACTTTCTGTCTCGTTGATCTGTCTAATGTTGACAGTGGAGTGTTGAAGTCTCCCATTATTATTGTATGGGAGTCTAAGTCTCTTTGTAAGTCTCTAAGGACTTGCTTTGTTAATCTGGGTGCTCCTGTATTGGGTGCATAGATATTTAGGATCCCTTTACCATTATGTAACGGCCTTCTTTGTCTCTTTTGATCTTTGATGGTTTAAAGTCTGTTTTATCAGAGACTAGTATTGCAACCCCTGCTTTTTTTTTGTTCTCCATTTGCTTGGTAAATCTTCCTCCATCCCTTTATTTTGAGCCTATGTGTGTCTCTGCGTGTGAGATGGGTCTCCTGAATACAGCAGACTGATGGGTCTTGACTCTTTATCCAGTTTGCCAGTCTGTGTCTTTTAATTGGAGCATTGAGTCCATTTACATTTAAGGTTAAGATTGTTATGTGTGAACTTGATCCTGCCATTATGATATTAACTGGTTATTTTGCTCGTTAGTTGATGCAGTTTCTTCCTAGCCTCGATGGTCTTTACATTTTGGCATGTTTTTGCAATGGCTGGTACCAGTTGTTCCTTTCCATGTTTAGTGCTTCCTTCAGGGTCTCTTGTAAGGCAGGCCTAGTGGTGACAAAATCTGTAAGCATTTGCTTATCTGTAAAGGATTTTATTTCTCCTTCACTTATGAAACTTAGTTTGGCTGGATATGAAATTCTGGGTTTAAAATTCTTTTCTTTAAGAATGTTGAATATTGGCCCCCACTCTCTTCTGGCTTGTAGAGTTTCTGCCGAGAGATCTGCTGTTAGTCTGATGGGCTTCCCTTTGTGGGTAACACGACCTTTCTCTCTGGCTGCCCTTAAGATTTTTTCCTTCATTTCAACTTTGGTGAATCTGGCAATTATGTGTCTTGGAGTTGCTCTTCTCGAGGAGTATCTTTGTGGTGTTCTCTGTATTTCCTGGATTTGAATGTTGGCCTGCCCTACTAGGTTGGGGAAGTTCTCCTGGATGATATCCTGAAGAGTGTTTTCCAACTTGGTTCCATTTTCCCCCTCACTTTCAGGCACCCCAATCAGACGTAGATTTGGTCTTTTTACATAATCCCATACTTCTTGCAGGCTTTGTTCATTTCTTTTTCTTCTTTTTTCTTTTGGTTTCTCTTCTCACTTCATTTCATTCATTTGATCCTCAATCGCAGATACTCTTTCTTCCAGTTGATCGAGTCGGTTACTGAAGCTTGTGCATTTGTCACGTATTTCTCGTGTCATGGTTTTCATCTCTTTCATTTCGTTTATGACCTTCTCTGCATTAATTACTCTAGCCATCAATTCTTCCACTTTTTTTTTTTTAAGATTTTTAGTTTCTTTGCGCTGGGTACGTAATTCCTCCTTTATCTCGGAGAAGTTTGATGGACTGGAGCCTTCTTCTCTCATCTCGTCAATGTCATTCTCCGTCCAGCTTTGATCCGTTGCTGGCGATGAGCTGCGCTCCTTTGCCGGGGGAGATGCGCTCTTATTTTTGGAATTTCCAGCTTTTCTGCCCTGCTTTTTCCCCATCTTTGTGGTTTTATCTGCCTCTGGTCTTTGATGATGGTGATGTACTGATGGGGTTTTGGTATAGGTGTCATTCCTGTTTGATAGTTTTCCTTCTAACAGTCAGGACCCTCAGCTGTAGGTCTGTTGGAGATTGCTTGAGGTCCACTCCAGACCCTGTTTGCCTGGGTATCAGCAGCAGAGGCTGCAGAAGATAGAATATTTCTGAACAGCGAGTGTACCTGTCTGATTCTTGCTTTGGAAGCTTCCTCTCAGGGGTGTACTCCACCCTGTGAGGTGTGGGGTGTCAGACTGCCCCTAGTGGGGGATGTCTCCCAGTTAGGCTACTCAGGGGTCAGGGACCCACTTGAGCAGGGAGTCTGTCCCTTCTCAGATCTCAACCTCCGTGTTGGGAGATCCACTGCTCTCTTCAAAGCTGTCAGACAGAGTCGTTTGCGTCTGCAGAGGTTTCGGCTGTGTTTGTTATTGCCCTGTCCCCAGAGGTGGAGTCTACAGAGACAGGCAGGTTTCCTTGAGCTGCTGTGAGCTCCACCCACTTTGAGCTTCCCAGCAGCTTTGTTTACCTACTTAAGCCTCAGCAATGGCGGGCGCCCCTCCCCCAGCCTTGCTGCTGCCTTGCTGGTAGATCACAGACTGCTGTGCTAGCAATGAGGGAGGCTCCGTGGGTGTGGGACCCTCCCGGCCAGGTGTGGGATATGATCTCCTGGTGTGCCTGTTTGCTTAAAGCGCAGTATTGGGGTGGGAGTTACCCGATTTTCCAGGTGTTGTGTTTCTCAGTTCCCCTGGCTAGGAAAAGGGATTCCCTTCCCCCTTGCGCTTCCCAGGTGAGGCAATGCCTCGCCCTGCTTCAGCTCTCGCTGGTCGGGCTGCAGCAGCTGACCAGCACCGATCGTCCAGCACTCCCCAGTGAGATGAACCCAGTACCTCAGTTGAAAATGCAGAAATCACCGGTCTTCTGTGTCGCTCGCGCTGGGAGTTGGAGACTGGAGCTGTTCCTATTCGGCCATCTTGCTCCGCCCCCTTCTGAGTGAGTTTCTTAATCCTGAGTTCCGATTTGATTGCACTGTGGTCTGAGAGACTGTTTGTTATGATTACCATTCTTTTGCATTTGATGAGGAGTGTTTTAATTCCAATTATGTGGTCAATTTTAGAATAAGTGCGATGTGGTGCTGAGAAGAAGGAAGAATGTATATTCTGTTGATTTGGGGTGGAGGGTTCTATAGATGTCTATTAGGTCTGCTTGGTCCAGAGCTGAGTTCAAGTCCTGGATATCCTTGTTAATTTTTTGACTTGTTGATCTAATATTGACAGTGGGGTGTTAAAGTCTCCCACTATTATTTTGTGGGAGTCTAAGTCTTTTTGTAGGTCTCTAAGAACTTGCTTTATGAATATGAGTCCTCCTGTATTGGGTGCATATGTATTTAGGATAGTTAGCTCTTCTTGTTGCACTGATCCCTTTACTATTAAGTAATGCCCTTTTTTGTCTCTCTTGATCTTTGCTGGTTTAAAGTCTGTTTTATGAGAGACTAGGATTGCAACCCCTGCTTTTTTTTTGCTTTCCATTTGCTTGGTAAATATTCCTCCATCCCTTTATTTTGAGCCTATGTGTGTCTTTGCACAAGAGATGGGTCTCCTAAATATAGCACACTGATAGGTCTTGACTCTTTATCCAATTTGACAGTCTGTGTCTTTTAATTGGGGTATTTAGTCCATTTACATTTAATGTTAATATTGTTATGTGTGAATTTGATCCTGCCATTATGATTCTATCTGGTTGTTTTGCCCATTAATTGATGTAGTTTCTTCATAGCATTGATGGTCTTTACAATCTGGCATGTTTCTGCAGTGGCTGGTACCGGTTATTCCTTTCCATGTTTAGTGCTTCCTTCAGGAGCTCTTGTGGGGCAGGCCTGATGGTGACAAAATCTCTCGGCATTTCCTTGTCTGTAAAGGATTTTATTTCTCCTTCACTTATGAAGCTTAGTTTAGCAGGATATGAAATTCTGGGTTGAAAATTCTTTTGTTTAAAAATGTTGAATATTGGCCGTCAATCTCTTCTGGCTAGTAGGGTTTCTGCCGAGAGATTTGCTGTTAGTCTGGTGGGCTTCCCTTTGTGAGTAACCTGACCTTTCTCTCTGGCTGCCCTTAACATCTTTTCCTTCATTTCAACCTTGGTGATCTGCGAATTATGTGTCTTGGGGTTGCTATTCTTGAGGAATATCTTTGTGGCGTTCTCTGTATTTCCTGAATTTGAATGTTGGCCTGCCTTGCTAGGTTGGGGATGTTCTCCTGGATAATATCCTGAAGAGTGTTTTCCAACTTGGTTCCATTCTCTCTGTCACTTTCAGGTATACCAATCAAATGTTTGGTCTTTTCACATAGTCCCATATTTGTTGGAGGCTTTGTTTCTTTTCATTCTTTTTTCTCTAATCTTGTCTTCTTGCTTTATTTCATTGAGTTGATCTTCAGTCTCTGATATCCTTTCTTCCGTTTGATCGATTCGGCTATTGATACTTGTGTATGTTTCACGAAGTTCTCGTGGTGTGTTTTTCAGCTCCATCTGGTCATTTATGTTCTTCTCTAAACTGGTTATTCTAGTTAGCAATTCATCTAACCTTTTTTCAAGGTTCTTAGCTTGCTTGCATTGGATCAGAACATACTCCTTTAGCTCACAGGAGTTTGTTATTACCCACCTTCTGAAGCCCACTTCTGTCAGTTTATCAAACTTATTCTCCGTCCAGTTTTGTTCCCTTGCTGGCAAGGAGCTGAGATTCTTTGGCAGAGAAGAGGTGTTCTGGTTTTTGGAATTTTCAGTCTTTTTGCACTGGTTTCTCCTCATCTTCATGAATTTATCTACCTTTGGCCTTTGAAGTTGGTGACCTTTGGATGGGGTCTCTGAGTGGACATCCTTTGTGTTGATGTTGATATTATTCCTTTCTGTTTGTTAGTTTTCCTTCTAACAATCAGGCGCCTCTGCTGCAGGTCTGCTGGAGTTTGCTGGAGGTCCGCCCCAGACCCCGTTTGCCTGGGTATCACTGGCAGAGGCTGCACAACAGTAAAGATTATTGCCTGTTCCTTCCTCTGGAAGCTTTGTCCCAGAGGGGCACCTGCCAGATGCCAGCCGGCTCTGGTGAGTTTCTTAATCCTGAGTTCTGATTTGATTGCACTGTGGTCGGAGAGACTGTTTGTTATGATTACCATTCTTTTGCATTTGCTGAGGAGTGTTTTACTTCCAATATGTGGTTAATTTTAGAATAAGTGCAATGTGGTGCTGAGAAGAAGGAAGAATGTGGTGCTGAGAAAAGGAAGACACATCTGTAGGAGGTGTCTGTTGGCCCCTGCTGGGAGGTGCCTCTCAAGTCAGGATGCACAGGGGTCAGGGACCCACTTGAGGAGGCAGTCTGTCCCTTATCAGAGCTCTAATGCTGTGCTGGGAGATCCGCTGCTCTCTTCAGAGCTGCCAGGTATGGACGTTTACGTCTGCTGAAGCTGTGCCCACAACCGCCCCTTCCCCCAGGTGCTCTGTCCCAGGTAGGTGAGGGTTTTATCTATAAGTCCCTGACTGAGGCTGGTGCCTTTTTTTCAGAAATGCCCTGCCCATAGAGGAAGGAATCTAGAGAGGCAGCGGCAGTCTTGCTGAGCTGCAGTGGGCTCCACCCAGTTTGAACTTCCCAGAGGCTTTGTTTACACTGTGAGGATAAAACTGCCTACTCAAGTCTCAGCAATGGTGGATGCCCCTCCCGGCACCAAGCTTGAGGGTCCCAGACTGCTGTGCTGGTACAAGAATTTCAAGCCAGTGGATCTTAACTTGCTGGGCTCCGTGGGGGCGGGAACTCCGGAGCCAGACCACTTGGCTCCGTGGCTTCAGCCCCCTTTCCAGGGGAGTGAATTGTTCTGTCTCACTAGTGTTCGAGGTGCCACTGGGGTATGAAAGAAAACTCCTGTGGCTAGCTTAGTGTCTGTCCAAACAGCCGCCCAGTTTTGTGCTGGAAACCCAGGGCCCTGGTGGTGTAGGCACTGGAGGGAATCTCCTGGTTTGCAGGTTGCAAAGACCATGAGAAAAGCGCAGTATCTGGGCTGGAGTACACGGTACAGTCCCTAATGGCTTCCCTTGAGTGGGAGAGGGAGTTCCCCCAACCCCTTGCGCTTCCTGGGTGGGGCAATGCCCCACCCTCCTTTGCCTCGCCCTCCTTGGGCTGCACTTACTGTCCAACCAGTGCCAATGAGATGAACCAAGTACCTCAGTTGGAAATAGAGAAATCACCTGCCTTCTGGGTCAATCTCGCTAGAAGCTGCAGACTGGGCTGTTCCTATTTGGCCATCTTGCCAGCAAAATCCTTGCCCACTTTTTAATGGGGCTATTTATTATTTATTTGTTCAGTTCTTTAGGTTCCTTTTAGATTCTGGATATAAGACCTTTGTTGGATGCATAGTTTGTGAATATTTTCTCCCGTTCTGTAGATTGTTTATTGACTATGTTGATGTTTTATCTTACTGTGCAGAAGCTCTTAATTAGGTCCCACTTGTCAATTTTTGTTTTTGTTGCATTTGCTTTTGAGGACTTAGTCACAGATTATTTCTCTATGCCAATGTACAGAATGGTGTTTTCTAGGTTTTCTTCTGGGATTCTTATAGTATGAAGTCTTACATTTAAATATCGAATCCATTTTGAGTTAATTTTTGTATATGATGAAAGGAAAGGGTCCAGTTCCAATCTTCGGCAGATGGCTGGCCAGCTATCCCGGTACGATTTATTGAGTAGGGGGGTCCTTTCCCCATTGCTTGTTTTTGTTGACTTTTTTGGAGATCACATAGTTGTAGGTGTGTGACTTTATTTCTGAGTTCTCTATTCTGTTCCATCAGTCTTTGTGTCTGTTCTTGTACCAGTATCATGCTGTTTGGGTTACTGTAGCCTTATAGTATAGTTTCAAGTTGGGTAATGTGATGTCTCCAGCTTTGTTCTTTTTGCTTAGGATTTTTTTTTTTTTTTTTTTTTTTTTTTTTTTTTTGCTATTTGGGCTTTTTTGGTTTTATGTGAATTTTAGAATAGTTTTTCCTAATTCTGTGAAAAATTACATTGGTAATTGGATAGAAATAGCATGGAATCTGTAAATTGCTTTGGGTAGTATGGCAAGTTTAACAGTATTGATTCTTCCACCCCATGAGCATAGGATGTTTTTCCATTTGTTTGTGTCACCTATGATTTCTTTCCACAGTGTTTTGTAGTTTTCCTTGTAGAGATCTTGCACCTCCTGGGTTAGATGTAGCTGTGATTACAGGTGTGCACCACCATGCCTGGCGATTTTTTGTATTTTTAGTAGAGATGGAATTTCATCATGTTGCCCAAGCGGGTTTCAAACTCTTGAGCTCGAGTGATTTGCTCACCTCAACCTCCCAAAGTACTGGGATTACATGTTTGAGCCCCTGTGTCTGGCTGAGATCTTTCTAACTTTTTGAGGTAAGCATTAAGGCTATAAACTTTTGTCTTAATGTGGTTTTTGCTGCATCCCAAAAATTTTGGTATGTTGTGGTTCTGTTTTCATTTCTTTTAAATATTTTTTTCCTTTCTGCCTTAATTTCATTGCTTACCCCAAAGTCATGCAGGGACAATTTGTTTGATTTTCATTCAATTGTGTGGTCTTGGGAAATCTTTTTGGTATTGACACCTATTTCTATTTCAAGAATATGGTTGGTAAGAGTTTGGTTTTTTTGAATTTATCAAAACTTGCTTTATGGCCGAGCTTGTGGTTGATATTAGAGTATGTTCTGTGTGCAGATGATAGCAATGTATATTCTGTGGTCCATGGGTGAAGTATTTTGTAGGTATCTCTTATGTCCTATTGGTTAAGTGTCTGAATCATGTCCTGAGTTTTTTTGTTGGGTTCTGCCTGGATGATCTGCCTTAGATTGTCAGTAGGGTGTTGAAGTTCCCCCGCCCCATTATTGTATGGCTATTTCTTTTGGTATGTCTAAAAGTAGTTGTTTTATGAATCTGGGTGCTCCAATGTTGTGTGCATTTATATTTAGGATAGTTAAGTCTCCTTGTTGAATTGAACCCTTTATTATTATGTAATACTCTTTGTCTTTTTTTGACTGTTGTTGGTTTAAAGTCTGTTTTATCTGGTATAAGAATAGTGACTCCTGCTCTTTTTTGTTTTCCTTTTGTGTGATAGAACTTTCTCCAGTCCTTTAATGTGAGCCTACGGGTGGGTGTTGTTACACATAAAAAGGGTCTCTTGCATCCTGGCTAACACGGTGAAACCCCGTCTCTACTAAAAAAATACAAAACAACTAGCCGGGCGAGGTGGCGGGTGCCTGTAGTCCCAGCTACTCGGGAGGCTGAGGCAGGAGAATGGCATAAACCCGGGAGGCGGAGCTTGCAGTGAGCTGAGATCTGGCCACTGCACTCCAGCCTGGGCGACAGAGCAAGACTCCGTCTCAAAAAAAAAAAAAAAAAAAAAAAAAAAAAAAGGGTCTCTTGAAGACAGCAGATGGACTGATCTTGTTCTTTTATCCAACTTGCAACTCTGTGCCTTTTCAATGGAGCATTTAGACTGTTTGTATTCAAGGTTATAATTAATATGTGAGGCTTTGGTGCTATCGTGAAGTTGTTAGCTGGCTGCTTTGTGGTTTCTACTGTGTCGTTGGTTTATAGTATCTGTGGTCTATATACTCAAGGGTGTTTCTGTGGTAGAAGGTATCCTTCTTTTGTTTTCTCTTTTAGAATTCCCTTAAAGATCTCTTACGAGACGGGTCTAGTGGCAATGAATTCCCTTAGTGCTTGCTTGTCTAGAAAATATTTTATTTCTCCTTTGCTTATGAAGTTTAGTTTGGTGTAATATGAAATTCTTGGTTGGAATTTCGTTTCTTTTAGAATTCTGAAAATAGGCCCCCAATCTCTCCTGGCTTATAAGTTTCTGCTGAGAAGTCTGCTTTAGTCTGAAGGTGTTCCCTTTTTACAAGATCTGGCTTTTTTCTCTATCTGCTTTTAAGATTTTTAAGATTTTTTCTTTAGCACTGACCTTGGAAAGTCTGGTGAGTATGTGCTTTCATGATGTTCATTTTGTATAGTATCTCGCAGGTGTTCTCTGGATTTCTTGAATCTGGTTGTCTACGTCTCTAACAAGATAGTAAGACTAGGGACACTTTTTGAATTATTCCTTCAAATATGTTTTCTGTGTTATATACTTCTTCTCCTCTCTCAAGAATGCCAGTAATTTATAGGTTTGGTCACTTTACATAATCCTGTATTTCTCAAAGATTTTGTTCATTTTTCTTAATTCTTGTTTTTTTTTTAAATTTTTTTGTCAGATTTGGTTATTTTAAAAGACTGGTCTTTAAGCTCTGAAATTTTTTCTTCTGCTTGGCACAGTCGATTAATAAAACTTTCAACTGTGTTTTGAAAATTTTAATTGAGTTTTTCAATTCCAGAAGCTCCTATTGATTTCCTAAGATGTGTATCTCTTACTTCATTTCCTGAATTGATTTAGGAGTTTCTTTGTGTTGACTTTCAACACACTCCAGTGCCTGTGGTTAAGGCTGTTGAGCAAGATGGAAGAGTGACTGTATTTTCACTTACATGAAAATAGCTCTACCCAACACAATTTTATTTGTTGCCTGGCAGAGGCCATCCTAGGAAGTTTCTACCCAGTTAAGGCCTCATTTTGGGATAAGATTTGTTTCCATTGTGTTCCTGAGGGCAACTCACTTTACTCCAGAAGAGAAATGTAATAGTGATGTATGTATATTCAAACAGTAACTAACAGAATGGCCAGTTTATCCACTGGAATTTCCTGCTTTCAATTTATTGTTCTGGCAACCTAGAGTCTGAAAGATAGCATTGTCTTCAGGCATCACATGATATCCACGAGATCTGATCACACTACACAAATTACCCTGTATTCAGGAATTTCCTGAATGACATTGCTGGAATAGGTGTCCATATGAACTACAGTTTTCCTGATATGAATCAATTCTGCATGGTATTATTTAAAAATAAAACATCCTTAGGCTGAATCCAGGTTACTTCCAAATTTTGGCTTTGAGATTTCATTCTGCATAGTAATATTTTTTATCATTTAATAAACATTCAATATTAACACATTAGTTCTCAAATCTAAAAGGAAAGTAGTGGAAGCCTTATTTTAAATAATTGAAGCAGGGAAGAACTAAACCTTATGAAATCTCATATTGAATGTTTCAGCATGACTTAAAAATATGATTGTACAAAGAATATTTTAGAAGCATTAATGTAATCAAAGAAAATTACCATAATCCCATTCTCCAAAAAATAAAAATTATTTTCATTTTTCTGTGTCTTTCCATCTGTTACATACAAATACATATTTTACAATATTGTTATAACAGTATGGTTGCTTTCTTTACCCAACATACTATCATGATTTGTTTATGCATTCAAGTTTTATAATAATTATTTTAATTTTTGCAAAAGGTTACACTGAGTGTACATACCTAAGGTGCCCTATTTCCCTGATAATATAGCATGGTCCAAACTTTGTTGTATTTCTTTATGTGAAATCACCAGTTTCTCCTCTCATCCCCAATTGTGTGTTCCAATATGACACTTTCCCCACAAGGGCCTAGCAAAGGAGGACTGTAATTCTTTTATCTGAAATCCCTCTGAATTTGAAGGAAAGATAACCCTGGTCTTGCTTAGCTAGGACTTGGAGTGATACACATGATTGAAAATAGAGGTGGTGGTCCTATTCATTACATAAACAAGAAGTCTGCAATCTCAGTCGTGCCAGGTTTCCATCTTTATCGTTTTTCCTCACTTTGGCTGTCACAGACTGTGAAGGAGTCTGGCAGCCTTCAAATAAAAGGTTCAGCAATCTTCCTGAAATGACTGAAACTTGAAGGTATCAAGTTACTTTCAATGCCTGCCTTACTCCCTCCTGCTACATCAAGTGATTGAACGTCTAAAATCTTTTCTGAGTAAAAGTTGCAGAAAATTGAATATCATTCTTTTTTTAAAATGATTAATACAACCAATGATACTCTTTTTCTAAAGTACAAATGGTGTTGAGCTGCTTAAACTTATTTGCATACAGCTATTACCTGCTACTGTTTAATTTCTTCCTCAGGTGCCTGTTAGAACGTCAAAGATTTTATTTTTCTACAAAGTTATTGTGTTCTCTTGAGTATCACTTCCATGATTATTTGTGAGGGAGGTGATATATTTGTCACTTTGAACAAATTTTGGATTTTCTTTGACTTGTACATTTATTATATACTATTGGTATTGAAACCAAGAATTATGTTTTCTTTTTTTTTTTTTTGAGACGGAGTCTCGCTCTGTCGCCCAGGCTGGAGTGCAGTGGCACGATCTCCACTCACTGCAAACTCCGCCTCCGGGGTTCACGCCATTCTCCTGCCTCAGCCTCCCAAGGAGCTGGGACTACAGGTGCCCGCCACCTCGCCCAGCTAATTTTTTGTATTTTTCGTAGAGACGGGGTTTCACCGTGTTAGTCAGGATGGTCTTGATCTCCTGACCTCGTGATCCGCCCACCTCGGCCTCCCAAAGTGCTGGGATTATAGGCGTGAGCCACCGTGCCCGACAATTTTATTTCTTATAAAGTGTTAATTTTGAACATATGACTTTATTGAAATGAACTGGGAAGCCATATGTTCCTTATAAACTCATTCTAATTGTAAAATTTGGTCATGGGTGTACATTTGTGGTGTATAATGAAGTTCTGGGTGGTATGATGTTGGTGTTCACGGAAATCTTAACATTTTCTTGTACAACTCAGTGGTGATGGTTTTCAGTTGATATCTGTTGATGTGTGTTGATGAATATCTTAACTTTTATTCTTTTTAGACACTTAAAACCATACATTTTTTTCCCAATTAGAAAAAACAGAATACTTAGACCCTATAAATTATGAATAATGGTTATATTCTACTCCTTGGGGATGAATGTGGCAACATGTTTTTCAATTCCACCACCTGAATTGGCCTCATACTCTATATTCCCATGCACTACTACATGGTTAGCCACTGAATGGAAGATTCATTTGGGGACAAATAACATAGTCCTTTTCTGGGACTTCACAACACTGCTTGGGATGTAACAAACTAAGACCTTCTCAACTCAAGACTCTGGGGTCTTTCATCTCCCTTTATAATCACAGAATATTGGAGAAACCAAGGGGTCTTAGAAATTGTAGGATCAAATTTAATTATGTTAGAAATGAAGAAATGGAAGCTTCTAGAAGTGAAGTACCTTGCCTTTGAGAGACTGAGTGCCTGTGAGAGACTCAGGAAAAGAATGGCCCAGTGGCAAATTTCGTATTTATTTGCCAAAAGTATTGTCCTAGAATTGAAACCAAGAGGTTAATTTGATCCGGTCTGCCTGCCCTGCTTGCTTTTGGTCACTTGCTTTTTGTTATTTTATTTTTATTTTCCTTTTTCCATAAAGCTGAAAGCCATGCTGCTGAACGCAAAACTTAACCTTTACTGGCTACTTCATAGATAACATTCATAGTTCACTTAAACAACACTTCTGTTGCTTTTCAGAAACTTGGGCCAGCTCCTGTCCAATTCAAACTGGTTGAGACCACCAACTCTTGAGCTGGGCCTGTGCAAGTGCACAACAAGTGGCCTTTTGACCTTGGAGGGCCAAAAACTTTACCCTCAGGTTGTGCTAACACAATTTTCTATACATATATACTACAAAATGCTATGAATCCTGACTATGCTTGCACAGAATGAACCTGTTACTTCATTTTCCCCATTGCCAATCACCTTTCCCCACACCTTAGGCCACCCCATTTCCCTAACCCAGAAATATCCCTAAGCCTTATTTTAGGGGAAGTGGATGTGAGAGCTGTTCTCCTGCCTCCTTGCTTGGCAGCTTTGCCAATAAATCTTTTCTCTTTTGCAAAACCCATGTCACAGTGATTGATTCACTGTGCACGGGCAGAACAGACCTGGACCTCAGTGATAACAGAATGAAGCTTCAGGAGGCTTTGCTGTCTACCCTGTATGCCCTAGAGATAGTCTTTGGGGTATTCTCAGAGTTGTTTCTGAGCATCTCAGGCTTAAGGTGAAATGCCCATTATATACCTAATGCTAATTGTATAATAAGTAAAAGGAAGCTAGGCAGCAAGCTGTGGCCAGAATCTCCTACTGTATACACTAAAATTCACTTAGTTTTTAATCCTAAAAACTAAATTATTGAAATAAGCTTATTAGCATGTGGCCTAATCTGATCTTAAAGCAGTTATATTCTGTTTAATGTTTACCTTTGCCTATACGTAAAATATTTTAATGTTAGAATTGTAGTTTACCCAACATCCATGTATCAAAAAGATTTTTTTTAAGTTTATAAGCACATGTGACTTATTCTATAGGAAATAACATTGTTGGAATCTTACCCAGATTCTAAATGGCCTATAATTATATGTAAAATACGATTGCAATTCTAGTAAGTTTTACTCTTTAATACATCATTAGCAGCAGTTTTGTAGTATGCTCAGGAAATTAAGGGAACAGGGCAATTGAAAACATTAACACTTATTCAAGTAAAATAATTCAACAAAATTGCCAGGATTTTATTAGGCATCGAGACACAAAAAGAAGTAGAGACATGGTGTTTTGCTGTTAAGAAATTAGTAATAATGAGAAGTGACAACAGTGTTGAAATCGGAGACAGAAGAACTATAAAATTTAGGAATAAAGACTGTAATAGCTTAGTAATTTGTGCTTTTAGTGCAGGGTTGTTTAAAAGTGGATGAAGGTGCTTCTCCATTCTACTATAGCATTCTATGCATAGGACAGATTACTGATGACCCTACTTCCTGTCTTTGCTATTGGATTGCTTAGCACCCTTGTACTAGTATCAGTGCTGGTATGTAACAGGTATTTGGTAAAACAAACAGCAAATGTTTACTGTTCTTTGCCTACTGAACAAGTATTCTTATTAGTATCTAGGTGCAGTTGAGTTATAGATTTCATCCTGAGAAGCTTATTTATTATCACAAAGTTAATTAGTTTTTGCTATATTGTTTAAGAAGTCAGAGAAGTATTGATAACCTTCCATGAAAACTTCCATTAAAATGGATAACATTGGCTAGGCATGGTTGCTCACGCCGGTAATCCCAACACTTTGGGAGGCTGAGGTGGGTGGATCACCTGAGGTCAGGAGTTCAAGACCAGCCTGACCAACATGGTGAAGCCCTGTCTCTACTAAAAATATAGAAATTAGCTGGGCACGGTGGCAGGTGCCTGTAGTGCCAGCTACTTGGGAGGCTGAGGCAGGAGAATCACTTGAACCTGGGAGGCAGAGGCTGCAGTGAGCTGAGATTGCGCCATTGCACTCCAGCCTGGGTGATAAGAGCAAAACTCTGTCTCAAAAAAAAAAAAAAAAAAAAAAAAAAAAAAAAAAAAAAAAGGTTAACATAAAAAGTTTTAGTGCTTCAAATGATCAGCTTTAGTTATCTGGAAAATTTAATTATGGGCCACAGTTCACTCCCTGGTAAGGCTGGATAAACAAGTTGTTGATTTATAGAAATTCCAGCATTTTCATAATTTATGTCCTTTAACAGAGACAGCTCCAAGAGTTGCTTCATTCACCCCTCTACCCTCCACAAAGCTATTCCAAATAAATATACAAACTTTGGGTTTGCTTTACAAATATATGTTCAAGACAAGTTCCTTAGCGCTCTGCTTGAAACTTAATTGAATATCCAAGTCCTTCATATAAAGATACAATTTCTGGAACTCCCACTTTGAAATTTGATATATCACTAAAAAAACAGAAAACAGATACATGTGAGGCAACCACAAAAAGGAGCCAATTTCATTTTTCCTTCAATAAACAGGACTTTAGCTCTAAACTAGAATATACGTTTCTACTTTCTGAAATTTTAGAGCACCTCACAGAGGTTGGAAGTGATTTTTGTGGGGTGAATGCATGGTAATAGAGTAGATTTTGTTTACTTTCTCCTTTGCCTGTCCACCTCCTAAGAGAGGAGTAGGTTGGGAGAACAAAGAATTATCATCTGATCAATATTTACTTGAGGTATTGCTTTTGAGTCCTAAATTCCAAGCATTCAAAAGGTTTGGCTTTTCCACCTGATGTTATTGACCAACAATATTTATGGCAAGAGGGTTTTTACCCCAGCCTTTGATAATCATTTAAACTATTTGAAAATGAAGTTTTCTTCTCTTATTTGATACAAATGTGGCTTTACCACATTTCTCTTAAATTGAACAAACCAAGCTATTACTAACTCTCCAGAATGAGAATTCATATTTCCCCCCTTATTTTTCTGTTGAGTCATGTTTATAATCTAAAGCCCAAATTGTGCTTTAAAAAATGATGTAACTCACTCCCTGGAACCTGATTACCTAAAGCAACTTAAGTCTTTGATTTAATTCACTAGTTAGTGTTAATAACAAGTTGGTGATTTGTATCTTGTGTATTTTATTAAAATAAAATCCCTAACCAGAACTTAAACTGAGTTTGTAAGAAAAAATAGCCAGATATTACATTTTTAAAATTGTCTCTGGCTCAAGGTGGCTGACAATACTTACAATACTCATACTCATTCATGTGAAACAAAATCCCTTTGTTCATCAAGTTCTTATAAAATTATTATTTTCATTTTCATTTTAAAACTCAATCTCCCCTCTTAACTGGCAGAGTTTATAAAAGGAATAAACTATCAATTTACTCATCAAGGTTTAGAATAGCTTCAAGTGTAAGCCATCTAAAAATAAAATAAAATGTCTTTCTCTTTTCTAAGAGCAAAATTTAAATACTTGGTATATCCTTTATTTTACTATGCCTTCCCAATATTTTTATGCTTATACTCTATTACTTAAGTTTTAAATGCATTTTTAAAAATCTGAAATTGGTTCCTTTATGGAATCCCTGGGGGCCAAGTAGAGGAGTTATTAGGTTATTTTAGGTATTTGATATATGGTAGCATCAAAGGGAATTAAGCAGAGATTCACTGATCAGAAATATTCTAACTGTAAAAAGGCAATCACAGACTTTTAGACAGAGGTAGGTTACTAATAGTCATTGACCTCTAGTGACCTCTGGGCTTATACAGACAGTGACTAGCTTTTTTCTATGGGTTGAAACCATGTGTATGGATCAAAACGCTGCATGTTGCTGAAAGTATTTTTCTGTAAGCAAAAACGATAAACAAAACAAAACACAGAATAACCCAAAACTAGAATGAAAGGGGAAAAAAAAATCTAACCAAAACAAAATGAGAGGGAAAATTTAAGAATTTAGATGGGAAAGTAACTTTGTTGGTAACTTTGTTGGATGGATGAATAAGGTAAAATGTAAACTCTTAAGCCCCTAAACTTCTAAAATTAGAAGGCTGCACGTGACAAAGTAAAATACAGTTCTGTGTGTGTTGGCTGTCTGATATCCCTAGGTGGCATATCAAGTTCTATAGAGTAAATTAAACTTTTCTTCTTATTCAAGGCAGTGTTGTTCATAGTACTTTCTGTGACGATGGAAATGTTTGACGTTTGCATTGTCCAATAGTCACATATGGTTGATGAGCACTTATACTTAATTTTATTAATTTAAATAACCACACATGGCTAGTGGCTACCCTACTGGACAGTGCAGGTCTAGAATGATGACAAACATCATAAATACCTGTGTGCGCATACTTATATCTCTTTGAATTTTCCTCTAAATAATATATATTGCATTTCGGGTAATGTTGTAAAAGTATCATTGACTATATCACATACTAATTCTCAATCTATTAAACACTGTTAAGTTTTTACTTGGAGATGCTACCAAGGTTATAAGAATAGTGGGGGAAAGCAAATAGTTTAAACTGTCTTTTATGGGCTAGTTCTACGAAACTGAGCTTAAAAGTAAGAACAAATCATTCATCTCTTAAAACAACAGATTCAGAACCCCTATGAGGGTACTGTGATTTGTCTTTTTCCATAATCTAATTTTTTACTTTGGTGGGTCTTCCTGCACCATTTGCCTTTTATAATCCCTAACACTCAGGAAGCTTCTCTCTTGTTTGCTCCAGGGTGAATATGACTTTTCCTTTCCTAACAGTGCTCTCTGAGATATGCAAGCCAAAGACAAAGTGAGCTGGGCCAACAGTAGGGATAAATGGGACTGAGTAAGTACAAAGGAGAGACTACTGATAGGCTCATCCTAATCCACTGCATGGAACAGGTTTCTCTGTGTGCATCACATTCCCCCTTAAAAGCATGTTATTAAGGCCACCATGTACCGCTAAGCACATACATGCTACACAGTTCTTAGAGGGACCACACTGGCCAGTGCATAACCTACTCAACCATATGCTGTGGTTTGATCTCTATAATCAATGAATTTTTCTCATTCTCTCCTATAGAAATTACCCATTGTGTAGATCATTTATTTTTGTTAGCCTTGTTTGCAATTATTTGAATTCATGTAGTAGAGAAATAAGAACTGCATAGGTACAGTGTGTGATTATACACTGGTTCTATACAAATAAAATATTTAGAGTTTTAAATGTCTTCCACACAATGCAAAAATGACTACTAACTATGGAATTGTTAGTTTGATTCAGTACTTAGCCACTCCTTTTAGATCATGTTAAAGTCTTTCCCGGAAGATATGGAAAGAAGATATGGCCAATTCCGTCCAAACTCTAGAGCATGCAACTCTAAGTCATGACAGCAAATGAGATCTTACCATAGGACAATGTTGATTTTTTTCTAAAACATGTAATTCCCATATAGTTTTTTAAAATCTGCTTCCATCTAATCGACTATTGGAGATCTAGAAGAAAAGTAGTGAGCAATCAATGGATTGTTTTCTCTGTAATGGTGAGAACTGAAACTAACACACATACTGTCCCAAGTTGGGTTTTCCGGAAAGTGGACCTAGAGACAGAGATCAGCGTGTAGGACGCTTATTTGAGTGCTCGTGGAATCAACACCTGTGGTTTCAAGGGAATAAAGTAACACTGGGCAGACAGAAAAGTTGAACTGTGATAACAGTTCCAATGGATGTCTCAGCTGACCCTATAGTGGGTCTGAAGCTCAGATGACCCTTCAGAATTGTTCTGAATTGGGGCCAAAGGGCCATATCTTTATACTTCACCTTAATCAGTGGATGTGGGCTAGCTTGGGAAGGGAACATGGTCTAGTTGTCTACCGCTACATAACAAACAACCTCAAACTTAGGGGTGTAAAACAACTCTGATTTATATTATTACCTCTGTAGTTCCAGGTGTTGACTGGGCTCAGCTAGGCTATTCTAAGATGGAGTCTATCATGTAGTTGAGGTCAGTTGTTGGCTGGGACTGGAGTCATCTCAAAGATTTCCTCATTTATGTGTCTGGGGCTGATACTTGCTGTGGCTCATCCTCAGATGTGACTGCTAACCGGAACATGGACTCTCCATATGGTCTGAACTTCTTACTAATAGGGACAGCAGCTAGTTCCAAGACCAAGCATCCCAAGGGCAAGAGTGAAACAGGCAGAAGTTGTAAAGCCATTTATCACCTTGTCTCGAAGTTACGAAGTCACACTCTAATGGTTGAGGAAATGACAAAAGACTGTCCAAATTCAAGGGCAGTGGACATTGGTGCTATATCTTGATGGAAGAATTGGTGAGGTCACATGTAACAGGAGCATTTGGGAAGGGCAATATTGTTATGGCCTCTTGAAAAATATAATCTGCCATAGGACTCACCTTAAGTAAGTCCACTATCATCAGCTGAGGAAATGCTTGTAGGGTATTGGTAGCCAAGGATCTTCTGCCTTCAGTATTGTCCCAACCCAGCAGCTGAAGAATGTCTTTTATTTTTCTTTATCTAGGCTTCAGAGCATCTACCGTATTTATTTTCCTGTTCCTGTGTTATGCATAATTTTTTGTCTCTATGTTTAACAATATTGAGAGTAAGCAAAAATAACTTAGTTGCTTGCTCCAGAACATCCTTTTCCCTGAAGATAAGACTGTGAACAAACGAAAACAGCTTGCTCATCACAGTTCACTTGAAGACCTTTGCTCCACTGGTCCCTCCAATCCAAAATTATAATATCATAACCTCTATCGAATCCCAAGTGCCGTTCCCTGTCTTGCAAAGCCTGCCTCAAAATCACCTACCTCAGGTCTTAAAACCCCATAAATATCCTCCTGGAATTTCTCGGTTTTGAGACATTCCTAAAGCTCTGTTATATTGGTGTTCTGTCTTACTGCAATCAGTGTATTCAACTTAGCTTTGCTTGGTCAACAAGTTATTCTGGTAGTCTTTTAGGGGAGTCAACAGCAGACAATGGCAAAAACAGTATCTAAGTATTCTTTTTCTTAGTGCAGCTTCAGAAGAACTTGGTTCTATGGTGAGTTGACAAAATGAGGACATCATCATTTCAGCGAAAAATGGAAATAGTTGCCAATTCAGCCACTGACAGTGTGGAAAGTCAAATTCCTCCAACAAAATCATAGGGACTTGACATTTATTTAGTCCAATTCATCTGCTTAATATGAATGGAGAAGAGGCTCAAATTTGGGCTCAAATTAGAGTAAATTATTTTCCTATACTGCTGAAGAGTCCTCTTCAGTGCAATCAAAGGTTTTATGTTTCCTCTCTGATCCTCATCTTCCTTCTTCCTTTCTGTTTGGGATCACACCGTGTCTCCATTTTTCCTCTTTTGAGACAATTAGAGGAAGTATCAATTCTCCATCATATTTTGGCAGAGGGAGTCTTTTATCTCTGTGTTGCCACAGGATTTTTAGGCCTGTATGTTTTGAACAAAAATGTATTTTTTAAAGATCTCATTTTTCATCAAGTTAACTAACATGTGCTTTCTATTATCTGAAAAATCTCATTAACGGATAATTTTATGACATTGACACCCAATTTTTGAAGTTGAAGGAAAATGGAAAATAAGGGTTTTTTTTCTTTTGTAAAATCTCATAAATAATGGAACAAACTTTCTTGCGGTATAGGCTGTCCTATTCACTTCACCCAGAGTATTTTAGAAGGACTGAGGGAAAAAAGATATTTTACCTCGTATATATTGGAAAAATAACTAGATGGGAGGGTTCTGGATTTGATGTTTTTTTCAGATATTTGCATTTCAGCTAATTTATCCTTTTAAAAATATGATTGCATTACCAGGTTCTTACCATATATTAATTAAGTAGTCACTGACTTGAAATGAAAAATACAATTGATAGTCACTTTGGTAACAACTTACAAGTTGTTATTCTCATATTGGTTAATGGGAAAAATATGTGTGTTCATGTGATGAAGATTATTGGAAATCATTATATAAATAATGGTAAAAAGAATACAGAGCTGGTGACGCTTCTGGAGTCTCAGAGTTCTTTTTTTCACTGTTGACAATTTTCTTCTCCCACATCACAGATAATTCACAACAGAATATTTCTTTGCATAGCTTTTATTTTTATGCTAGGATAAGTGCTGATATATCCCACATTATTTTCAATCGTTGAGTTTAAACAAATCATTCCTGGACACTATTTACATGTTTAAAAAGTCTGCGTATGCATGTGTGATAGTGGAAGCATGTGTTTATAGTAACAATGTACTCATTATGACACTACACTGAGTTCAGATTTTTCTAAACTGCAACAAAATGTGAATGTTTAAAACTCATGTTACAAATACAGATATGGCTTATACACTTTTCTTTTTAACAAGACCCATGCAGACTACACCAACATTTTGGCTCTGAGTTTTCAATTTTTAAAATAATTTTCATTTCTCATGTTAAAAAAATTATTAAAATTTTGGGTATTCTTTGGTTAGCTTAGTCTCAACACCTAAAGGGCTTGAGGTGGCTTATAAAAATATAGACAAAGTATGAAGGGAGAATTAGGAGTTCTAAATATATTTTATCCAATATTCTGCAGTTTAAAGATACACCATGCATTCAGCTCTAAATCCTAGCTAGACATCAAAGTTTTTCTTCTGTTTTACTCATAATTCAAATATTAAGTGATCGAGTTTTTAATAAAACTCAAAAGATCATTCAAAAATTATATTTAAATGTTCTGCTAATGAATTAGTGTACATTAACTAGTAATCAAGTTTATTACTTTATAAATATACATTTTAAATCATGTCAGAAGACATAAGCACTCCTGTGATGTGAAATTTCATTGACTCCCTCCAGTCCTCTCCATACATACCTCCAATCTACTCAATGTTTACATGTGAATCCTTACACATTGACAATAATGTCATCCTCCCTCTTGTGATTTAGGCAAATCACTCCTTATCAATAGAAATATTACCTGTGGGGTTGCAGAATGCAGAGGTTTTGGTTAAAGAGGACAAAAGTTTAGTTAGGAGGGATAAATGATAAGTATTTAAGGTGATGAATATGTTAATTAGCTTGATTCAGTCATTCCACAATGTATACATATATCATAACATCACTTTTTACCCCACAAATATATACAATTGTAATTTGTCAATTAAAAAATTAATTTACAAACAAAGTAAAAAATATTGCCTATGGTGTAAAATTATTTTTTTAACTTTTATTTTAGGTTCAGGGGTACATGTGCACGTTTGTTACCTAGGTAAATTGATGTTACAAGGATTTGGTGTATAGATTATTTCACCACCGGGGTAAGAAGCATAATACTCAGTAGGCAGTTTTTTGATCCTCACCCTCCTCCTTTCCGCCACCCTCAAGTAGGTCCTGGTGTCTGTTGTTCCCTGCTTTGTGTCCACATGTACTCAATGTTTAGCTCCCACTTATTAGTGAGAACATGTGGTTTTGGTTTTCTGTTCCTGCATTAGTTCACTTAGGTTAATGGCCTCCAGCTCCATCCATATTGCTGCAAAGGATATGATCTTGTTAGTTTATAGCTGCACAGTATTCCTCGGTGTATATGTACCGCGTTTTCTTTACCTAGTCCTGTTGATGGGCATCTAGGTTGATTCCTTGTCTTTGCTATTGTGAATAGTGTTGCAAGGAGCATATGCGTGAATGTATCTTCCTGGTAGAATGATTTATATTCCTTTGGGTATGTACTCTATAACAGTATTGCTGAGTTGAATGGTAATTCTGCTTTGAGTTCTTTGAGAAATTGCCAAACTGCTTTCCACAATGGTTGAACTAATTTACATTCCCACCAGCAGTGTATAAGCATTCCTTTTCTCTGCAACCTCTCCAGGATCTGTTGCTTTTTGACTTTTCCATAGTAACCATTCTAACTGGTCTGAGATGGTACCTCATCGTGACTTTGATTTGCATTTCTCTAATTATTAGTGATGTTGAACATGTTTTCATATACTTATGGGTTACGTGTATGTCTTCTTTTGAAATGTGTTCATTCATGTCTTTTGCCCACTTCTTAATAGGGTTGTTTGTTTTGTGCTTGTTGATTTAAGTTCCTTATTGATATAGTTTGGTTCTGTGTCCCCACCTAAATCTCATGTTGAATCATAATCCCCATGTGTTGGGGGAGGGTTCTGGTGGGAGGTGATTGGATCATGGGGATGGATTTCCCTCCTGCTGTTCTCATGATAGTGAAAGTTCTCATGAGATACGCTAGTTTAAAAGTGTATGGCACTTCCCCCTTCACTCTCCTACCACCATGTGAAGAAGGTTCTTGCTTCCCCTTCACCTTGTGCCATGACTGTAAGTTTCCTGAGGCTCCCCAGTCATGCTTCCTGTCAAACCTGCAGAACTGTGAGTCAGTTAAACCTCTTTTCTTCATAAATTACCCAGTTTCAGGTAGTTCTTTATAGCAGCATGAGAACAGACTAATACACTTACAGATTCTGGACATTGGATCTTTGTTACATGCATAGTTTGCAAATATTTCTACCCATTCTGTAGGTTGTCTGTTTACAGAGTAAACCTTTTGCTGTGCAGAAGGTCTTCAATTAGATTTCATTTGTCAATTTTTGTTTTTCTTGCAGTTGCTTTTGGCATCTTTATCATGAAATCTTTGCCATTTCCCATGTTCAGAATGTCCTAGGTTATCTTCCAGAGTTTTTTATAGGTTTAGGTTTTACATTTAAGTCTTTAATCCATCTTAAGTTGATTTTTGTATGTGGTGTATGGAAGGGGTCCAGTTTCAATCTTCTGCATATAGCTAGCCAGTTTCTCAGCATCATTTATTGAATAGGGAGTCCTTTCCCCGTTACTTGTTTTGTCAACTTTGTCGAAGATTAGATGGTTGTAGGGTGCAGCATTATTTCTGAGCTCTCTCTTCTGTTCCATAAGTCTTTGTGTCTGCTTTCATATCAGTGCCATGCTGTTTTGGTTACTGTAGCCTTGTAGTGGAGTTTGAATTTGGGTAACACGATTCCTCCAGCTTTGTCCTTTTTGCTTAAGATTGTCTTGGCTATTCAAGCTTTTTGGTTCAACATAAATTTTAATATAGTTTTTCCTAATTATGTGAAGAATGTCATTGGTAGTTTGATAGGAATAGCACTGAATCTGTAAATTGCTTTGGGCAGTATGCCCATTTAAACGGTATTGATTCTTCCTATTCACAATCATTGAATGTTTTTTTCCATTTGTTTGTGTCATCTCTGATTTCTTTGAGCAGTGTTTTGTAATTATTATTGTAGAGATCTTTTGCTTACATGGTTAGATGTATTCCTAGGTATTTTGTTCTTTTTGTGGCTATTGTCATTGGGAATGCAGACTTGATTTGATTCTCAGCTTGGATGTTGTTGGTATGTGGGAATGCTATTGATTTTTGTACATTGATTTTGTATCCTGAAACTTTGCTGAAGTTGTTTATCGGCTTAAGGAGCTTTGGGGCAGAGACTATTGGTTTTTCTACATGTAGGATCATGTTGTCTATAAACAGGGATAGTTTAACTTCCTCTCTTCTTATTTGAATGCCTTTTACTTCTTTCTCTTGTCTGATTGCTCTGGCCAGGACTTCCAATACTATGTTCAATAGGAGTGTTGAGAGTGGGTATCCTTGTCTTGTTCTGGTTTTCAAGGTGAACGCTTCCAGCTTTTGTCCATTCAGTATGCTGTTTGCTGTGGATTTGTCATAGATGGCTCTTATTATTTTGAAGTATGTTCCTTCAATGTCTAGTTTGATGAGGGTTTTTATCATGAAGGGATGTTGAATTGTATCAAAAGCCTTTTTTGCATGTATTGAGATAATCTTTTGGGCTTGTTTTTAATCCTGTTTCATGTGATGAATTACATTTATTGATTTCCACGTGTTGCATGAACCTTATGTCCAAGAGATAAAGCCTACTTTGTCACGGTGGATTTGCTTTTTGACATGCTGCTGGATTCAGTTTGCTAGTGTTTTGTTGAGAATTTTTCCATCTATGTCCGTCAAGCATATTGGCCAGATGTTTTCTTTTTTTATTGTGTCTGTGCCAGGTTTTGATATTAGGATGATGCTGGCCTCAGAATGAGTTAGGAAAGAGTCCCTCCTCCTAAATGTTTTGGAATAGTTTCAGTAGGAATGGTACCAGCTCTTCTTTATACATCTGGTGGAATTCAGCTGTGAATCCATCTGGTCCTGGGCTTTTTCTGGTTGGTAGGCTTTTTATTACTGATACAATTTCAGAACTTGTTATTGGTCTGTTCAGGGATTCAGTTTATTCCTAGTTCAATCTCAGTAGGTTGTATCTTCCAGGAATTTATCCATTTCTTGTAGGTTTCTAGCTTATGTGCATAGAGATGTTTGTAGTAGTCTTCGAGGTTGTTTGATATTTCTGTGGGGTTGGTAGTAATGTCTTCTTTGTCATTTCTGATTATGTTTATTTGGATCTACTTTTTTTTCTTTATTAGTCTAGCTAGCAGTCTATCTGTATTATTCTTTCAAAAAACAAAATCCTGGACTCATGATCTTTGGTATTATTTCTCACATCTCAATTTCCTTCAGTTCGGCTCTGGTTTTAGTTATTTCTTATCTTCTGCTAGATTTGGGATTCGTTAAATTTATTCTTAAATAAGTCTGTTCCACAGATTCTAATTTAAAGACTTTGTTATGATCAAATATGATATTATTTTGTGTTTGAGTTTGTTTAAGTAAGTTTAAAAATATCTTGTTAAAATAGAAAGATTCTAAAATAGAATTTGCCTGGTTATGTAACCTTAAAGGTCTGGAGGGAAAAGTGCTAAAGTGATTTAACACAGCAACAATGGTAGACATTTCAACTAACTGTGTATCCTTAAATATGAGGGACATTATTCTAGCATCCCTTCTTTTTTGTCTTCTGTTGACTTCTCTGACTCTTATCACCCTTCCCCCAAGCCATAATTGTGATTATCTTTAAAAGCCGATAATATGCCTTTATTTTCTGGAGCTAAAGTCCCTTATGGTAGCGGCCCCCAACCTTTTGGGCACCAGGGACCAGTTTCATGGAAGACAATTTTTCAGGGGACCAGGTGTGAGGGGGATGGTTTCAGAATGATTAAAGCACATTACATTTATTGTGCACTTTATTTCTATTATTACATTGTAATATATAATGAAACTATTATACACATCACCATAATGTAGAATCAGTAAGAGACCTGAGCTTGTTTTCCTGCACTAGATGGTCATATCTGGGAGTGACGGGAGACAGTGATAGATCATCCAGCATTAGATTCTCAAAAGGAGTGTGCAACCCTAGATCCCTTGCATGTGCAGTTCACAGTAGGGTTTGTGCTCCTATGAGAATCAAACACTGCCAATGCTCTGACAAGAGGCAGAGCTCAGGAGGTAATGCAAGCAATGGAGGGTGACTGTAAATACAGGTGAAGCTTCACTTGCTCACCTGCCACTCACTTCCTGCTGTGCAGCCTGGTTCCTAACAGGCCACGAACCAGTATCAGGGGTTGGGGACCTCTGCTCTATGGTAAACAATTAAGTACCAGAGGTTGTTAGTGCATCAGATCTGAAACTAGTCTGCTAATGAGAGATTCCAAGTGCTATCATTTATTCTAGTATCTTCAGGCAAGTTACCTAAATTTCTGTGCTTAGTTTCCTTATCAGTAAAATAGAGACAATAATAGTGTCTATCTCAGAAGTTTAAATGAGAATTAAATGGATTAGTAAATGTACTTAGAACAGTGCCTGGTACGCAATTATTTGATTTTTTTTTAAACATCAGTTTGATAATAATAACTTCAAAGATTATCTCTATCCTGTCCTCTAGTTTTCTTCATTTTAGCTATGTGTCATGTTTCATTGAAAAATACAAAATTTGATCTTATCTTTATATAAAGTCATGCAACCCTATACATCATACATTTATTTAATACTTATTGTGTACTAGATACTTTTCTCAGGTGTCAGGGATACAAATTAGTCTTTGTTTTCTATGGGGTGAGAAATACAAGCAGACAAATGGTTACGCTAGAATGTGATTAAGTAATTGAGGCTATAGAAATCTTAATGACAGTTATCTAAGTCAGAGTTTGTTCATACAATGTATTAGTTTTCTATTCATGTATAACAAATTACCCCCACATTTAGCAGTTTTCAACAGCAAACATTTATTATTACTTTCATAGACCAGGAATCTGGGCCTGGCTTAGCTGGATGCTTCTGGCTCAGGGTCTCTTGCAGGTTGCAATCAAGTTGTGGGCAGGGGATGCAGTCATCTCAAGGCTCAACTGAGGGAAGATCTGCTTCCAAGTTCACTCACACAGTTACTGGCAAGATGTTTTTTGTCATGCACTGTTAGACTAAAGGTCTCAGTCTCTCACTGGCTGTTGACTGAAGGCCATCCTTACTTCCTTACCATCTGGGCTTCCTTCAGCTCACAACATGGCTGCTGGCTTCTCCCAGAGAGCTCTCAGAGAGTGAGCAAGGAAGAGTAAGCAGGAGTGATATCAGTCTTTTTGTAACTGAATCTCAGAAGAGACTTCCCATTATGTTTATTATAATCTCTTTGTTAGAAGCAAGTCATAGATTCAACTCTCACTCAAATGGAGGGAATTACATAAATGCATGAATATCAGAAGGTGGGGATCATTGATTGAGTACCATCTTAGAGTCTGCCTACCTCAAATATGATGGATTATTCTATCTTTTTTGTTACGAGTTTTCTCCATCTACATCTCTGCTTTCTCTCATTTTCTCACTCTGTGTAGGTACACTTGCTGTAACGTGTTGTCTGGAGTCTCCACTTCAGGAAAACCATACAATTGCAGTGAGTTCAGAGAAAACTAGTAAGAATGTTATATATGCTGAATAGCGTCAATGTAAAATTTGAGTGAGATAGAGATAAATTCAATGATCAAAATCTCCACAGGTAATTATAGGAAATCTACACAAATTTTGGAAATAGCTTATCAGTATCTTGGATGAAATATTTTTTAGCTCTGCCAGCAGCCACGGATATCATGCTCAGGGTGAATTCTAGCCTGGATCGCGATGTCAGGAAAGCACCCACGGCTCAGGAATTAGATGGCACTGCTGCATGAATCACCTGAGCAAGCCACCTAACCTCTGTGCTCTGGTTTTCTTATCTGTAGAGTGACTGTGATGGGTGCCTGCTCTGCCCATTTGTCACAGGACTCTTGTCATTTCCAACAATAATATATAGGGGGAATCTGATTCATTTTTTGAAAAACTCCTAGTGATGATGTAAGTGAGGCATCATTATCATTATCATGTTGCTCATTAAGTCTAGAAACATTTATTCTTATCAGTGGCCATTATAATTTATAAGCTCAGAAAGAGTCTTTACTTTCTAAAGGGTGATTTCTTTCAAATTTGAATGGGATCAAATCCTCCGCTAAGTTACTTACTTTAGGTCTCCACTTCCTCCCTTCCCCGCCCCACACATACTCACACTCTTCCCACATTCTCAGTAAATTGGTGGATGAATCCTTGTATAGCTGTTGGACAAATTCATGCCCATCAAAAATCAAACACAATCAAAGCCTAATCACAATAAAAAGTAGTTAAAAATAAAAGTAATCTATTGTGAAAGGTTTTAGATACCTTTCAACTTTCATTTCCAAACATTTAAAAAATTTTGCTTTGGACATAATTCAACCTTGATGAGAATTCTTCCATCACTACTCAAGTCACAAATCTGAGAACCTGCCCTGTAGTCTGATTTAACCCTGTAGTTTGCCTCTGTCCTTGTGTTCCAGGGCTGTCCATGTTATTTCCATGTGCTTGTGGTCAGTGACGCTCTTGACTGAAATATGGGAGAAATGTCCTGGGAAGGGTCCTGAGAATTAGCTAGAACAGTGATCTCTACACCCTCTTGATCATGTATCCCATGAGTTAAAGATATGTGAGTATACTCCCATGTAGGTATAAATTTAAATTTATAAATTATATTCACATCAATCTGTATTAATATATTATGTACATTATAAAAGATAAGCAATCTATAAATAGAAAAGAGTGAGATGAGAAAAATATTTTAAAAGCAAAATTCAACTTATTTCACTTATTAATGGTACCTCAAACCCTTTTGTCCTGAAATCATAGAGATTTGTATTGATGTTCTGGACAGTTTGTTTTTAAATGCTTTGGTAATTAAACCAGCATTATACTATCACTGAACATTGAAAAATAAAAAATACACTTAGGATTAGATTCATTGCTTATAATAATAATGTATACACATATTTCAAAAAGTCTTTCTGAATATTTTTATTTTTATTTTTTTGACCTCCATCTTGCAGAACTGATTAGGTCATCATTGATTTTACCTCATAGCATGGCTGAAAAAGATCTCCTTCAGGGAGTAGAAGAAATATTATTCTGCCATTTTCTGGTTTTTAAAAATGTATTCTTGTATTATTAAATATTATCATCAAGACGCTGTTTCTTTTCAGGAGTCTTTTAAAGCTATTGGCTCATTAGTGAGTGTTAGTTTGGTTAGAACTAGATGATATAATCCATAAATCTGCTTAACTACCCAAAGAAAACAGCACTATGTTATGATAGTCAGAAAACAACACAAGTAAAAGATGTCATCGTTATTGCTCAACATAGGAGAGTGCAGAATGAAATATCAGCTGAGTGAGGGAAACTGCTTACTAAATATTTGTAAGATACAACTTCTGTTTCATTTTTGAAGATATAAACAGATATAAATAACAATTTTAAGTTTTTTTATACCCAGAGCTATATACACTCCATTTTTTATTTTAAAATAGAATTTATTGAATACCATAGTAAATTTATACATAATTTTTTTTTTCATGTCAGTATTGGAACATAATGATTGTTTAAAGTACTGCTGAATTAACGCTTCAAAAATTTCAAATTTTAAAACATATTCCATAAAAATATAAAGCCTAATAGTGTTAAAAAAGTATTAATTTACACTTACATATCAAAGTGTTAAGAAATTCCACACCCAAGCCAATTATCTGAGAAGTAAAAATTCAATCATGTGTTTTCAAAAATGTTTTCATTTGAACAAAATACAACAGAAGGTATAAAACAGGCAAAAATTACTTAATATATATTGACTTGTCCTACTAGAAAATGTTGCAGGTTAACTTTAGATATTAAAAAGATTCATGTTCCAAAGGAACAGAAAAGCTGTTTGCAATACTTTTTATGCCTAATCAAAGAACCACATGATGACATTAAATATTCTACATTTTTTTGGTTGTTCCTTAATTGCCAGTAATGGAGGACTAATATAAAAATTTAGTTTTAAAAATAACTTTTCTTCCAATGAACATATTTATATACAAAGACTGTCCTAACTTTTGAAACATTAAACAAGGAAATTTATACTTATGATCTTCACTATAATATGGCCTATATATTATCCTGTTGATAATTTTTTTACTCTGAAAATTCAGTAATCTCACATATGAGTATTACAGTAGAGGATCAAATTCCAAAAGATTGAGTAATTTGATTCAGATCTTTTGAATTTATAGGGTACCTTTCTTCCAGGAAATGTATAAAGTTATTTATGTATATTATATATATGTAATATATATAATATGTAATATATATACTTATATATAATATATATATAAAATATATATTATATAATATATGGATGCAAAGCAATGTAATATATAATATATAAAGTATATAGTATATTACATAATACATAATACATAATAAATAATGTAATATATATTATATATTTGATATATAATAATATATAATGTAATATAATATATTAATATTTATATATTATATAATTATATATAACATATAAATATATAAAATACATTATATATACTATATATTATATAATATATATTATAGATATATTTCTTTTTAGTGGTCTACACTGAATTCAATTCAATTATAAACTGAAGTACAGTTTTTGTTTTTGAAATTTCATTGGTTAAGATCAGGCTGAAATTTTAGAGCTCAAGCTTAAATAAATTAGTTCAACTATTTTTTAGTCAAATGTAAAATATGTCTGTAACTCTAAGGATAAATGCTTGAGGGAATGGATATCCCATTCTCCCTGATGTGCTTATTTGACATTGCATGCCTGTATCAAAACATCTCATGCACCCCATAAATATATACACCTAATATGTACCCATGAAAATTTTTAAAAATGTAAAAATAATAATTTTTGCTTATACTAAAGCATAAATCGAAAGAGCAAGGAAAACTGGAAAGCTCATTTGTATTTTCTATAAATTTATCAATTCACTAAAATCTCTTTGGACATGTAAGTAAAATATACGAATGACAATAGCAGATGAGTTAAAATTCTCTTTCTTTAAATGAGAAATAAATTGCAGACTCTAATAACAAGGAATTGCTAATCTAAAAAACATTTACAAGCTAGAGGAAAATATAATTATAATGTATTAGACTATCAAGGCTTTTCTGAGCAAACCTCACATTTATTTTTGCTAAACTAAACCAAGGTAAAAGTAATCTACATTACAATTTGAGATTGTGATTTCTGTTGATAAGCCACAAAAATGTTCATAGGGACTTTCTAACTAAGAACATTTTTTTGCATTGAAAATTAATAAATACAGTGTATCATTATTTTAAAGATATGTGTAGGGGAAAAAACAGCTTCTCTTGCCCTTAAAATTATTGGTGGTAAGAGAGCAAGAGAGGAAGAGATGACAGCTTTTTAAGTCAAATTTTCATCTCCCCTATCCTTTGTTCATTTTGACTCCCCAAATAAAATATTTCTGTACTTTAATTTTTTAATCACTATTGTCAGCTTGGTTGCTATACATTTAATTACAATATAAAGTTGACATTGAGGATAAAGAAACTTGAGTAATTACACTTTTTCTTATTTCTATTTAACCAATAAGATTTTAATAGCAAATTAGAACAAGATTTTACCTCCGTAATAACTAATGGTTGGATAAAGTAGAATTTGTATCAAATAACTCAGACTTCAGATTTCTGGATATACCATAACTACGCTATTGAGGAGCAAAACCTAAATAATGAAGTTAAAATATTAATTACTACTCCAGTCATACTACCAAGTATTTTGAGAAATTATCTTATTTCAATGTAGTAAAAAAAAAAAACCCAATAATTTTATTTAACATTCTTTATAAAATGTGATTGAGGCTTTTAAATGTCATAAAGCTGGGATGAGGCTGCAGATAAAAAAAAAACTGTATTTTGGCAAATACTTTATTAATATTATAAATGAAAATATAGTTAGAGTTTTAAAGTGGCACTTAATGTGTTCTCTCTCTCAGAGTCTGCCAAATAAATCAGATTTCTTGGAAAAAATTCAAACTTGATACAATGAAGGCAAAATTAACTCTTGTCGGGTAAGTCATTTGCCATAAACGAAAGGACCCCTGACCGCATTAAGCAGAGGGACTGAGGGTCAGTGGAGCTTCTCTGTTTGTAATTTATTCAGCAAAAGCGAACAATTGTTTAAAAGTCTCTAATACAATAAGTAGAAAGCTGAAACTGGATCCTTTCCTTACTCCTTATACAAAGATTAATTCAAGATGGATTAGAGACTTAAATGTTAGACCTAAAACCATAAAAACCCTAGAAGAAAACCTAGGTAATACCATTCAGGACATAAGCATGGGCAAGGACTTCATGTCTAAAACACCAAAAGCAACGGCAACAAAAGCCAAAATTGACAAATGGGATCTAATTAAATTAAAGAGCTTCTGCACAGCAAAAGAAACTACCAACAGAGTGAACAGGCAACCTACAGAATGGGAGAAAATTTTTGCAATCTACTCATCTGACAAAGGGCTAGAACCCTACAAAGGTTCCAGAACCTACAAAGAACTCAATCAAATTTACATGAAAAAAACAAACAACCCCACCAAAAAGTGGGCAAAGGATATGAACAGACACTTCTCAAAAGAAGACATTCAGACAGCCAACAGACACATGAAAAAATGCTCATCATCACTGGCCATCAGAGAAATGCAAATCAAAACCACAATCAGATACCATCTTACACCAGTTAGAATGGCAATCATTTAAAAAATCAGGAAACAACGGGTGCTGGAGAGGATGTGGACAAATAGGAACACTTTTACACTGTTGGTGGGACTGTAAACTAGTTCAACCATGTGGAAAACAGTGTGGCGGTTCCTCAAGGATCTAGAACTAGAAGTACCATTTGACCCAGCCATCCCATTACTGGGGATATACCCAAAGGATTATAAATCATGCTGCTATAAAGACACATGCACATGTATGTTTATTGCAGCACTATTCACAATAGCAAAGACTTGGAATCAATCCAAATGTCCATCAGTGACAGACTGGATTAAGAAAATGTGGCACATATACACCATGAAATACTATGCAGCCATAAGAAAGGATGAGTTCGTGTCCTTTGTGGGGACATGGATGCAGCTGGAAACCATCATTCTCAGCAAACTATCGCAAGAACAGAAAGCTAAATACCGCATGTTCTCACTCATAGGTGGGAAATGAACAATGAGATCACTTGGACACAGGAAGGGGAACATCACACACCAGGTCCTATTGTGGGGAGGGGTAGAAGGGAGGGATAGCATTAGGAGATGTACGTAATGTAAATGACGAGTTAATGGGTGCAGCACACCAACATGGCACATGTATACATGTACCCTAGAACTTAAAGTATAATAATAATAATAAAAAAGAAAAAGTATTAAAAAAAACTCTAATACAAAATTTAGTTCAAATATCAAAGGTCTGATCCATTTTAAAAGGATTAAGTTTATTTTTTTAATAAGTTGAACTGGCTTTAGATGAAATATATAGATCTGTTCACATATTTTATACATTATTTACAGAGAAATGAAAAATCCTGCTGCCTTTGTTATCACTTGTCATTTGGGAATTTCTTAGATAAAAGAAAAGAAAATGGAAAGATAATTTGACCTCTGACTCCCAGGAGAATGTTCAAGCCACATCTGAAATTTATCAAAGAATGAAGAGAAAAAATTTTTCAAGTTGGAAGGTACCAGAGTGATTAGCTGGTCTAACCTACTTAATTTTGCAGATGAGAAGGCTGAGATACAAGTGTCTTGAGCTGTGGCAAATTGCTCAGCTCTTCCTTGTATTGTAATTAAACTGAGACTAACACCAAGTCTCTTGCTGTTGTTGCCAATTCTTTTCTCTGAACTGCACTTTGTACATCTTCCACCAAGCTTTACAGCCACTATCTATGGGGCAAGGGGTGGGAACCAGGAAGAAAAAAAAGATAAAGGGTAGGGGTGGGGGAATGTGGGATAATGTTAGGAATGTTGTACTCAACAATAAGTCATATGTATTAATACATAATTTCTTAAGAAAAATAATTTTAAAAAATCAAAGCTTAACATCAACAGAACCAAATTTCAAAGATCAGAAATACCAAAGTGAAACTGAATGTTAGTATTGAAATTTAAGCTACATTTTCAAAAAAACAGCCAGCAGACCACTAGATTTCAGTTTCTGTCTCCTTTTAGTGACTAGTTCTATATATTATGTTTCTCTACACCTGAAAAAATGTTCTTAATACACACGCAGTCTGAAGTAATTTCAGTTCTCAAGTTTATGAAAGGAGTTTTAAAAAAACATACTACAAAAATATGCACTTATATTTATTCCAAAATTATACATTTCTAACCTCTGCAGTGATATAAGGTCCAAATTTTCACTGTTGAACCGCCTTCTTGCGTGGTCTTAAACAGTTATTTCTATAAAGCAGATAAAATTTGCGTAATTCTTTACAGTAAAACCCATTCAGAAACTCACTTTGATAGTAATACTTTTATCTACCATTACAGTTGGAAGAAACATTTCAGTAAAAAAGTATAGGGGTGGGTCAAAGCATGTTTTTTTGTTTGTTTGTTTGTTTGTTTTTCTTTTTAGAAAAATATACTGTATGTAAAACATCTTGGAAACTACACATGCCATATCCTTTTATTTAATTTGAAGGCACAACTTTAACATTATGTAACTGTCAGTACCAGCTCATAAAAATATATATTTGCAAACATATCATTGAAGACTTTCAGATTGTCAATTCAAAAATCAATTTAAAAAGTCAAAGTCTATTTGTAGAAAATCAATGACACATTATAGCTTTCCACGTAATATTATCGCAGGACAATCTGTTCACCAGACATCATTTGTTGCATAATCCAAATGGTCCATCATCTGAGAGCTGTTACCTTTCCAGAACTTTTTCATTTCCTTACGTTTCCAGGCAACAACTGAGGCAGCAATAAGCGTGCAAGGTACTAAATAGAGGAGAGCAGGTTGCCCCTTTTCCATCAGCACCAGAACAACAAATGTAAGTATCATGCCAATAGCATAGGCTGCCGTAGAGGAAACATAGTCTATATAAGAAGAACCAGTGTGAACATCAACTCTTCTACAGTAGGCAATCAACAGGCCTGTACTGTCTCCAAAACCCAATATTGAAACAGGCATGATGCACACACTCATTACTGAGAAACAGATCAGCTTTGGTACTCTGATGACTACTGGCAATGTTTCAGTATTTCCAAAAAGTCCAGCTGCAAGTTCAACCATGCTACTCTCACCATTCTTTGTGATGAATGGTGTTATGAAAACAAAAAATACATCATAGAGGAGGAGGAGGCCTAGAAGTATCACACATGACTTGAAGCTGGGCAACTTCAGTGTTTTAATTAAATTCAGACAGAAAGCAATCCCCAAGGTATCTTGTAAAATCCAAGCCCACCTGTCTTCATTTTGAAACACAACCCAAACAATAACTATTGCTATTCATAGTCCAGAGAGAAAAATAAGTCTCATGTCCATGCTTTTGCCACGACACACAATCGTGCATTGTCCATATGGTGTCTTATGAATTAGTGCCGCAAGAGAGTTGTACAGACTCATTGCTGATGTTATGCAGAAAATTGCTATCATAACATAAATTAACCATTTGTAGAAGAAATAAAGTAAGACCATCATAATACAGCAGATGACCACAAATATTACAACTGTAAGAGGATAAAAGTTAGATATTTTTCCTTTTTTTCCCCTCATTTCTCTATCTTCAGTTGTCACTGCTTTCAAGTTTCCAATTCAACTAGTCCACTCCAGTACCCACCTAATGCCACAGTGAGCACAGCAATTACAAAAATAACCACCATAGTATAATCAAAGTTAGGCCACGATGGAGAATACATTTTTCATAGTAATGTTATTTCCTAGAGTCTGCTTCATATCTTTAAAGTCTTTGTGGCTTATAAATGCAATCAGTATTTTCACATCAGGAAAATCAGATCTGTTACCTGAGGTATGAAATAGGATACTGTTATTGACAACTAACATTGCTTCAGCACCTCTTTTCTGTTCAATTCCGGTGTTTTCAAGAAAATGTCAGCTTCCCCATTGCACCACAACTGCTTTGTTCTAATTTACGCCAACAAAAGGAACATCAGAAAGGCTGCATAGTGGTGTGGAAGTCAGATTCATCAAACTAATGTAAGTTGCATTTTCTAGGGTATTTGGAAGAGCTGACCAATGGGGGTTATAAAGCATGCAGTAGTCCTTGGATGTGCCATTTCCAGACGCATGCAAGATTGCTTCCTGAGTGGCTGTCAGGGGGAGCAGGAAGCCCCAGAGCAGGGCGGCCTCGGCAGGGGACAGCCGCCGCTGCGGCCCCATCGGACTGGTGGGTGCCGGGTCGGGTGGCGCGGCGCGGCTCACTAGGCGGGGTAGGTTCGGAGTCCCGCCACTGCGCTGCCTCCGTGGCCGAACCGGACCGGACCGGACAGGCGCGGGCGGCCGGGCTAGGCTGGGATCGCCGCTGCTGCAGGGGCCGCCACTGCAGCCCACACTCCAATTTAGTGGCTAGTGTTCTAATTCCTTTGGGGTTCACCTGGGTCCTTAATGGGGACTGGGCCAAGAAAAGTTATACTGAAGATAGACAGGACTGTAAAAAACAGAACTCTGGGCACTACCCCTGCTTCAACCAAAGAGCTCCGATTTTTACTTATTTTTTATTTTACACATAAAAATAAATTTTTTTATGTGTAAAAATTGTTCTGATAAATTTTCATTGGAACAAAGAATTCCACAGCTAAAACATGCCTACAACTCTCTTTGGAGAAGGCTAGAAGCCCATGCCTCGTAATTCTGACAAATGTTTGAAACCAGTCACTGAACAGTAAAGTTGCAAAGATAGCCTTTTATCAGAGAACCAAGTATACCAGTTTTAGAAGTTCTTTGGGTTAATGTTTGTTTTACTTTTCTTACATGCAAAATCATAGCATTAGATCTAAAAAAGAAGATAGTTTAGCCAAAAGTTTTAAGCATAAGTAAATATTAATACTAAAGAGAAGCATTGATAAAACATGCATTCAATTTTTTTTCTCAGTTGAGACATTCAGTGAAACGTTTTGAGTATTATTTTTGAAACAAATCATATTAAAGCAAAGCTTTAAAAAGGATATGGTTCCTGGAATATCTTAGTGAGTTTAATCTTGGTTTTCTTAGGTGCTTTGGAAATGCCAGCCAGCTCATGCATCTTAAGATAATATAAAATCAATGGACTCTGACCTCCAAAATTGAAGAGAACACGATTAAACTCTGGACCAGTACTACTATAGTGCGACTGTAAGAGGAAGAAAAGAATCAAGATGATGATTACTTTTGTGTTTCTAAAAAAGTGTGAATAAAATATAACTTCATATTTAGCATAAAATTACAATTTGATATATTAAAATAAAGGAAATTCCGGAAAGCATCTTCTTAATTAGAGGAATTTACCAAAGTAAGAGTCTATAAGTATACGCAGTAAGGCTCTTCTACCCTTTTGATTTATCAGGCTTCTATATAGGCAATAGACATTATTCAGTCTTAAGAACAGAAAAAGAAAATGAAGAAAATGAACAAAGTCAGGAAAAGGCATAGGAAAAATATCTGAAGAAATGATGGTCTAAATTTTCAAAATTTATGAAAAACCCATCCAAGAAGTTCAGCAATCTCTAAGTAGAATAAATTTACACCTAGCACATCCTAGACAAAGTTTTAAAAAATAAAGACAAGGAGAAAAATCTCAAAAGCAGCAAGAGAAAGCAACTCATACATAGGGGAACTTTAATAAGATTAATAACTAACTTCTTATCATAACAAAACAGACCAGAAGGCAGTAGGATAGCATCAAGGTGCTGATGGAAAAAAAAAAACAAAAAACCCTGTTGACTAAAAATCCTATGTCAAGAATACAACCATAAATATAATTACTCCAAGATTCTATTATTCCCTTCTTATAGGAGAAATGTCAGTATGGCAACTACCTAATATTTTAAGTTTTCCTCAATCTTTGTAATACCATTATGAGATACTTTTTATTGATTACACTTCCTGTGGGGAAATAAAATTTTGTTTTCATTTGCTTTTATTGATACATACAGTTCTCTTGAATTTCTTTTGCTTATGGTCACTTTTTTATTCTATAGGTTTTTGCAAAAAATATGTTTCAGAATTCCTAGCAGCTACAGAATCATTTCAAATAATGGGACTATCATAATCAATAGCAATTCTTTGCCAGGAAAAAGTTAATGTCAGTATCAGACATGTTTTCTCTGATGTAAATCACTCCTTCATTTTAAGCTCCCATGATTCACAATGGGTTATATATAGCTCGATTTTCAAAATGTATGCAAAACTAGCCCAAGCTCAGTTTAGATTTTTAAAAAGTTTGCCTGTCTAGATAGATGTTTTGCAATGCCCTTCCTGTTTCTTTCTTGGGTACTATAAGATAAACATTCTATCTTACTAAAATTCTAGAAATAGACATTTCTGTTATTTTTCTGCAGTTATCAGTTTTTTTTTTTTTTTTTTTTTTTTTGAGATGGAGTCTTGCTCTGTCACCCAGGCTGGAGTGCAGTGGCCCGATCTCAGCTCACTGCAAGCTCCGCCTCCCAGGTTCAGGCCATTCTCCTGCCTCAGCCTCTCGAGTAGCTGGGACTACAGGCGCCCGCCACCTCGCCCGGCTAGTTTTTTTGTATTTTTTAGTAGAGACGGGGTTTCACCTTGTTAGCCAGGATGGTCTCGATCTCCTGACCTCGTGATCCGCCCGTCTCGGCGTCCCAAAGTGAGTTATCAGTTATTAAGTTAAGAAAATCACAGTTTGCAGCCCTTTTTCCTCTATAAGAATTCATGGTTTTTAAGAATAGTTCAGCCAGGTAAGAGGCAAATAGGTATTAAATGCAAATCTGGTGCTTTTTTTTTTTTTTTTTTCGATGGAGTCTTGCTCTGTCACCCAGGCTGGAGTGCAGTGGCGCGATCTTGGCTAACTGCAAGCTCTGCCTCCAGGTTCATGCCATTCTTCTGCCTCAGCCTCCCGAGTAGCTGGTACTACAGGTGCCCGCCACCACGCCTGGCTAATTTTTTTTGTATTTTTAGTTGAGATGGGTTTTCACCGTGTTAGCCAGGATGGTCTCCGTCTCCTGACCTCGTAATCCACCTGCCTGGGCCTCCTGAAGTGCTGAGATTACAGGTGTGAGCCACCGCACCTGGCCTGGTGTTCTGGTTTTTAAAGCAGAATGCTGCAAGTTGACCAAAAACCTCTTGCTAGAGACACTCCAAATAGCCAAGCCAATGAACAGAAATCCTAATGTTTCCATTCATCCCACGAAAGATAATAGCAGAAATTTGTCAGAGCACTTTAAGATTCCATGAAGCAAGACTTTTATTGTCAAGTCAACCTAGCCCTAAAATCAAAGAATCAAGCAACTCCATAAACTTAAGAATGATCATAAAGGATGAAATAGAAAGTCCAAGGGGTGATTTGGGTGCCTAATTTCGCGGTTAATTTATTGAAGGATAACTGCTACAATGAATAGAAAGCTAAACACTGATTTTTGAGGCTTGAATATGTGTTCTGCCAATGCTCATACCCAATGTTACTTTCAGGGACTGGAAACCCACAGGCACCCATTTAGCATTTGGACAACTTTGGTGTCCGGAAAATTTTTCATGTTGAGCTGAAATCTATATCCCTGTATCTTTCTCTTATTTATTGGCAAAAGTTATACTTTTTTTGGAGCCACACAGAAAAACTCTAATTCTGCTTTCCTACAGTAGCTCTCTACATATTTGAAAACAGTTCTTGTGGCCTTCAGAGTCTCTTCCTTCCAGAAGAAATACTTATAAATAGTTTGGCCATTGCTCAAGCAGTATTATTTCAGAGCTCTTCATAATTAGGTTTAGATGAGGTTGTCAATGATGGGATTGGAGTCCTTATAAGAAGAAGAAGATACCAGAGCTCATTCTCTCTGCCATATGAGGACACAACAAGGAAGAGGCCGTCTGCAAGACAGAAAGAGAGGCTTCACCAGAAAACCAAATTGGCTGGCTCCTTGATCTTGGATTTCCCATCCTCCAAAACTATGAGAAATGAACTTCTGTTGTTTAAGCTACCCAGTCCATGGTATTTTGTTATGGCAGTCCAAGCTGACTAGTACAATGGGACAGGGCAAAAAATGCAGCAATGTGCTGTTACTACTAAAGATGTATTTCCAATGTCTATCTGTTAACAGCATCCTCTGAAAAAGGTTGTTTAATCTGTTACAAACCCATGTGTTAATTACTAAACAAAGTTTGAGAGACCATTTTCGGTGTTTGCTGAAGATCAGATATATAATTTCTATTACTTATCCCTGATTTCTAAATCTGGCAATATTGCCCCAAAGGAAATGGTGTGACATTGTTATTGATTCAAAATTGACTTCTATACGTCACCAGTTAATATCTGAAGTGCCTGCAAACCATCTTTAGCCTCATTGTGAAGGTCAGAATAAAGTAGGAAGATATTTTATTAAGCTTGGGTTATTAAATACAGGGAAAAACATAAATACTGACTTTCAGAAAGTGGTTTTTATATAGGCATAATTTTTAATTTTAAATAAATTATCTTATCAGACTTGATAAGATGATGTAGACAACATTTTAGCAATAAAAACTATGACCAACTTAAAACTTAATTGTCTAACAAATTAAGATATCAAATTCAGAATTTCAGGTCAATAATCTCATCAAATTTTGGCTAAGGCAACACATGGTGGTGAGTCCATGAAATCTCTACTTGCAAGGCACCTTCAAGAATGTCGAGAAACTAAGCATTCAAGACTCAAGAGTAACAGTATCTACATGTGGTCAATTATTCTAGGACCACGGCTTAAGAAGTAAGGACAGGTCAACTATTGTTGATACTCCTTTGAAGTTTTCCCTGCAGCTTCGCTGCTTATTGAGATCATATTCATGTGCAAACACCAGATGGAGCCTTTGTATGTCAACCAAAGGAGAAATGGTGACAAGACATGTTGTGAGGAAAAAAGATAAATATTATGATATTTTTCATTAGAGATGGGGATATTTTCAGAAGAAAATAAAACTTTTTAATATTAAGATTAAACCTTCAAACAAATCTCTTTTGACCATTAAATTCTTTTCCAAAATATATGTTAAGAATGTAATAACCAGCATTGCCTGTGTACAGCACAAATTGCAAATTAAACAAATAAGAAATTTTTTCATAATTATTATACTCCAAACCTTTGTTGTTAGTCTTGATAATCCTGATTCTTCCTTGGATATGGGCAACACATATGCTCTTGGGTTGTTTAGAATCTTTATAATATTGAAGTCGATAGCTAAAACAGAAAATAAAATACTTTTAAAAATTCTGGTATTTTTTTCCTTCACAGAAAAAGCATGATACCTCTTTCGCCTTTTAACGATGCACCCTGAACGCAGAGAAGGGCAAACATGGATAAAGAGTGTAAAGACATTGTTATAACTTGTCCCAAAGAGGAAATAAATGTTGCATTTCGTATTTTTACTCAATAGGGCTTTAGAATTTATAAAATTCATTTATTTACATTATGTCATCCTCGCAAACCATTCAGTGAGCTAAGAAACATTTTCCGTAATTTACAGTTGAGAAGACTAAAGTACAAGTTCTATGACTTGTTTAAGCTACTATTTACTAAGTAGTAGAAAGAGAGGACACAAATCTAGGTCTTTTGCTTCTATGTCCAGAGCGATGACCCTCTAATTAAATGCAATAAACAACTTGAGCCTCTGCCTGTCAGAGTCCTGTTTTTCTATATTCTGACAATACACCCAGATAAGAAGAGACTTGGTGACCTTTCCTTTCAACCTGCATGAATATGCATGAGGGTACAGAGGGAATCGTGCCACTTCTTAAAGGAAAAGAGAACCATGTGATTTAATCAGGCATGTCAATCAGCCTAAAAGCACAAGCTAGGTATTAAGTGTATCTTAACATCAGAGAAAAAAGGTGATCTGAGAGGTTTGTTCTAGACTCTGGCACTGATTATCAGTTACTGGGTAGACTAATCGGATCTAGTGATTATAATGTTGATGACAAACCTCTTAAGAGTTAAAGAAAGTTACTTGGTTGATTTCTGACATTAGACATTAGGAAATATTAGGCATTAGCTTGAAATATGAAAGGCAGGTAAGCATTTATGTCCACCAGAGATTAAAAAAATTGGTTAGCAAGGAACTTACATTTAAACATTTTGAGTAGAAAAAATATTAGATTTAGAATTAAAATGGGCAAGAAAAGTAATAAACCGTATTTTTTTCTTCAAAACTTGCTCAATTTTGGAAATTCTTAAGTATATATATAATACTTAATATATATGATATTGCTTTATGTCTAGTCTTCTATGAACCAGTATAATTAAAAAAAAAAGAACCTCTCTTTCATCTTCACTGTACACACAATAAAAAGTTTACTTTTCAGATCACCTGAGCTTAATTGTGGAATTGCTGTTTAACAGATAGTAGTATACATTAATATGAGGTAAAATATCTAAGCTGAGAGTACTGGCAATGGCAAAATAGTAAAGCAAAGCAATTTAAAGCACAAAAAGAGTCAAAAATTGCAAAGAAATTCATCTAGATATGATGACTAATCAATAACATTAAAATGCCTGTATTTATCAGCTTTTTTTCCTCTAACCCATTGATTAGTTTTAGGGAAAAATGTTAATATTCCCCCTAATTATAGTTTTAGTGCCTCTTCTGTTCTCAGCATCTCTGAAAGCTTGGGAATATTACCTGAAAATCCAAAAATGACTCTATCTGATAAAACTATGATAAAATATGTCTTAACTGTTCTTACTAAGTCTCCAGAAATTTCACTCGTGAAAAAATGTTCCAGTCTTCCTCCACTTGCATTGGGAAAGTTTCGTTTCCATAATTATCCCCTATTTATTTTTGAGGTGTTATCCCCTCTAAAAGGGAGACATGTAAGTATGGTTATTGCTATCCACTTTTGCAGTTTTTATTCTAATAGTCTTTCTGAAATGCAAATAACTCACATGTCTTGGAAAAATTAAAGAAAGGTCAAGTGTAGGCCACAAATATTAATACAATAATTGACTATAGAAACAGAAAAAGTATTGCTGATAGATATACTTTAGAATATACGTAATTAAAATCAGAACTACTCTCAGAAAGAGACTTTTAATCTGGTATTGAAATGCAAGATAATTCAAGAAAAGGCCTTACACCTGCATTAAAAGACAGACAAATGATGCAATATTTAATTTGTTTTAAGTTAAAATGGTAAGAGATACAAGTATCATTTTCCATGATTCCTGATTTGGGTAACTGTTTTTTGCATTAACCAAATACACCAGATAAAAGCTCTACTTTATAGATAGTTGGTATCAAAGCAAGAATTTTTGAGGCTAGAATACTTCAAGATCAGATCTTTCCGAGTCATTTTACAAAGAGAATACCTGAGACCCAAGCCTGATATAATTTTACAGTCGACTTTTAAATCCTGTAAATGGTCAGAATTTCCAAGATTTTTAGTTGTTCTAATGAAGTCTAGGAAGGAATCCAATAACCCTCATAAATAAGAAGAACTATAGAATGCACCAAAATAGCACAGGAATAATAATTTTAGGAGCTCAAGAGTTGGAATGTACCTTGGAGAGAGGGGTAGAAAAGAAATGCCAGGAGAAATAAAGAGAAAATATAGGTATCCATTAGGCAAAATGTATGTAATCTGAGCAAATAAAAAATAAAATGTTAATGCAATTTTGTCCAATAATATAAGAAAATGATGAGTATTTCAAATAAAGTATTGCATACTCATGAGTTTTTGAGACCTAGTCTGGCTCTGTTGCCCAGGCTGGAGTGCAGTGGCGATCTAGGCTCCGCCTCCCAGGTTTAAGCGATTCTCCTGCCTCAGCCTCCTGAGTACTGAGATTACAGGCGTTTACCACTATGGCCAACTGATTTTTACTATTTTTGGTAGAAACTGGGTTGACCATGTTGGTCAGGCTGTTCTTGAACTCCTGACCTCAAATGATCCTCCTACCTTGGCTTCCCAAAGTGCTGGGATTACAGGTGTGAGCCACCGTGCCTGGTCTCATGAGTATATCCTTAATGTCTTATTGTGTGTATTTTCTGATCACACTTCTCTGCCTGTTTCAGATCTTTATATGCATATTTCCAAGTCCTTTCAATCTGATCATCTGCAGGCCCACTCACTGGTTTGTATAGATATTAAACCTCAAATGAGTTATACCTCTCTACGTACCTACTTACAGATCCATCCTCCCACCTCTCTGTGTGAAATTCATGGTTCAAATTGGCAAACTGAAAGATTAAGGACCTTCACAATGCTCTACATTAGAATTGCTTCTCCTAGTAATGTTATGTTAACATAATATACATAATTGTAAATAACTTCACAGAGAGATTATACAGTCTGAGTGTTTATACATATACTTTGTTAACTATGAAGTGTATGCATATGTAGATCACTAGCATCCTTACGTTTCACTAACTTTGCACCAAATTTAGTATATCCAAGAACATGAAGATTTTTACGTTATAATAAATTAGTCATTCATATCACATTTGGTTCCCAAGGAAAGTGCCATCTTATTATTGCTTTATTTTGGCATTTTTGGGAGTTACTTTTACCCATTATTTCTTACTATGAATTATATTTGTATCTCTAAGGACCAAATCACTGCTCAGGCAAGTTATAGATGCAAGACACAAGTTATTAGTTTTTAAAGTATTTCTATTGCTTTTTTATAAGAACCAAAGTGAAAAGTATCTGAATAAGAAACTGATGTATTTATGAACTAAGGCTCTGTGGAGCCAAACATTACATATGTTTTATAAAAGAGTAGCTTTTAAGCTTAAGATTTGATCAAAGGTGCTGGTGAAGAAACTTATTGACCCATTTAAAAATCTTTCCTGTAGAATGAAAAACATGTTTTAAAAATCCACCACTAACTGGGTTCAGAGGCAAATCTTAGAGCACACCATCTGATAAATTACTTTTCCCATGATAGGTACATTTGTCTACACAAGAATTTTTAGAATGATATAAAATTGAGACTAATTTAATTGTATGTGGAGTACAAACTCTGCTTATTGAGAATAATAAAATTAGAAGGAATTGAGACTATCTTTATTTTATAACCAAATCTTGACAGTCTTGACTGGTACTGTCATAAAAATTCTTAACCATCTTTGTATTAGTGATTGTTTGAACTTATTATTGATGTGTTCCTCTTTTGTATTAGTGATTATCTAAACTTATTACTGATGTGTTCCTCGTTGAAACCATGTTTCCACAGTTCCATATCTAAAAATGTCTCCTAAAAGAGAAGGCCAGGAAAATTTGCAATACTTTGTGTGAAAGGCAAATATTCAACTTTTTTTTTCCCGGATAATTTCTATCATGTACCACATTTTTCTTTTAAACTTGTCTGCAATCCTTGTGATTTCATATGCTACTCTTCACAGTAGGACTGTTCTCTATTATTTCTTTTGATCTCATTTAATGAGCAAAATCTAAATTATTAGCAATAGCATTCATGGGGTGTTTACATATTTGATATGCTCAGCACATTCTGTGCTTCAGTGTGGGAAAGAATAATTAAAACCGCCAATAAAAGCTAAATGATTACAGAAAAACTAGAATCATTAGACAAATAGTATGAAAGACAACATATATGACATAAAAAAATAACACTGGTAATTTGATAGGAATAACACTGGTAATTTGATAGGAATAGCGTTTTATGTGTAAATTGCGTTGGGAAGTATGGCCATTTTAACATTATCGATTCTTCCAATACATGAGCATGGGATGTTTTTCCCCTTGTTTGTGTAACATACGATTTCTTTCCACAGTGTTTTGTAGTTTTCTTTCTAGAGATCTTGCACCTCTTTGGTTAGATGTATTCCTAGGTATTTTATTTTTTGTATGTGACTATTGTAAATGAGATTGCATTCTTGATTTGGTTCTCAGCTTGAATGTTACTGGTATATAGAAATGTCACTGACTTTTGTACATTGATTTTGTATCCTGAAACTTTGCTGAAGTTGTTTATCAGTTTCATGAGCCTTTTGGCAGAGTCTTTAGGGTTTTCTTTTTTCTTTTTTTTTTTTTTTTTTTGAGACAGAGTCTCGCTCTGTCGCCCAGGCTGGAGTGCAGTGGCGCGATCTCAGATCTCAGCTCACTGCAAGCTCGGCCTCCCGGGTTCACGCCATTCTCCTGCCTCAGCCTCACGAGTAGCGGGGACTACAGGCGCCCAGCACCATGTCCGGCTAATTTTTTGTATTTTTAGTAGAGACGGGGTTTCACCCTGTTAGCCGGGATGGTCTCCATCTCCTGACCTCCTGATCCGCCAGCCTTTTTTTCTTTTTTTTTGAGATGGAATCTCGCTCTTTGCCCAAGCTGAAGTGCCCTGGAGGGATCTCGGCTCCCTGCAACCTCTGCTTTCTGGGTTCAAGCGATTCTCCTGCCTCAGTTTCCCGAGTAGCTGGGACCACAGGCACATGCCACCATGCCTGGCTAATTTTTTGTATTTTTAGTAGAGATGGGGTTTCACCATGTTAGCCAGGATGGTCTCGATCTCCTGACCTTGTGATCTGCCCACCTCGGCCTCCCAAAGTGTCAGGATTACAGGCGTAAGCCACCGCGCCTGGCGTCTTTAGGGGTTTCTAGTTACAGAATCATATCACCAACGAAGAGAAATAATTTGAGTTATTTCCCTATTTGGATGCCTTTTAGTTCTTTCTCTTGCCTGATTGCTCTGGCTAGGACTTCCAGTACTTTGTTGCATAGGAGAGAGAAGAGTGGGCATCCTTGTCTTTGTCCAGTTCTCAATGGGAATACTTCCAGCTTTTGCTTATTCAATATGCTTGTTGACTATGGTTCTGCTAGGAATGATACTTATTCCTTTGAGGAATATTCGTTTGATGTCTAGTTTGTTGAGAGTTTTTATCATGGATGTTGGATTTCATGAAAAGCTTTTATTACTGTCTACTGAGATGGTCATACTTTTTTTTTTTTTAATCTCTTTCAGTGGTAAATCACATTTAAACAAACTTTTTCAATTTTTAATTTTTACAGGTACATATTAGGTGTATATATTTATGGAGTACATGAGATATTTTGGTACAGACATGTAATGTATAATAATCACATCATAAAAGATTGGATATCCATCCCCTCAAACAGTTATCCTTTGTGTTACAAACAATCCAATAACACTGTTTTGGTTTTATTTTAAAATGAACAATTAAATTATTGACTATAGTCCTCCTGTTGTGCTATCAAATACTAGGTCTTACTTATTCTTTCTATTTCTTTTTGTACCCATTAATCATGCCTACCTCCACACAGACCTCCAATACACTTCCAAGCCTCTGTTAATCATTCTTCTATTCTTTATCTCCACAAGTTCAATCATTTTGAGTTTTCGATCCCACAAATAAGTGAGAACATGTAATGTTTGTCTTTCTGTGCCTATGTTATTTCACTTATCATAATGATCTCCAGTTCCATCCATGTTGTTGCAAGTGACAAAGCCTCATTCTTTTTTGTGGCTGAGTAGTACTCCATTGTGTATATGTACCATATTTTCTTTATCCATTCATCTGTTGATTGACACTTAGGTTGGTTCCTAATCTTGGCTATTGTGAACAGTGTTGCAACAAACATGGGAGTGCAGATATCTCCTCAATATACTGATCTCCCTTCTTTTGGGTATATATACTCAGCAATGAAGTTGCTGGTTTATATAGTAGCTCTATTTTTAGCTTTTTGAGGAACCTCCAAACTATTCTGTATAGTGGTTGTACTAATTTACATTCCCACCAACAGTATATAAGGGTTCCCTTTTTTCCACATCCCTTTTCTCCATCTGCCAGCTTTGTTATAGCCTGTCTTTTGAAGATAAGCCATTTTAATTGGGGTGATACCTCATTATAGTCTTGCTTTGCATTTCTCTGATAATCAAGAAGGTTGAGCACTTTTTGTTTTGCCATCTGTATGTTTTCTTTTGAGAAAAGCCTATTCAATTCTTTTGTCAACTTTTTGATCAGGTTATTAGATTTTTTCCTATACAGTTGTTTGAGCTTCTTATATATTTTGGTTATTAATTCCCTGTCAGGATAGTTTTGCAAATATTCTCTGTGTCTTTTCCCTTTGTTGATTGTTTCCTTTGCTGTGCAGAAGCTTTTCTCCTCCTCCTCCTCCTCCTCCTCCTTCTTCTCCTTCTTTTGCTTAATGTGATTTCATTTGTCCATTCTGCTGTAGTTGCCTGTGTTTGTGGGCGTATTGCTCAAAAAATTTTTGCCTGGACCTATGTCCTTGAGGTTTTCTTCAATAGTTTCCTGCAGTAGTTTCATAGTTTGAGGTCTTAGATTTAAGTACTAAATTCATTGTAATTTGATTTTTGTATATGGTGAGAGATAGGGATCAAGTTTCATTCTTCTGCATAGGGATATCCAGTTTTTCCAGCACCATTTATTGAAGAGATGGTCTTTTCCCCAATATATGTTCTTGGCACCTTTGTTGAAAATGAGTTTACTGCAGCTGTGTGAATTTGTTTCTGGGTTCTCTATTCTGTGCCATTGGCCTATGTGTCTGTTTTTATGCCAGTACCATGCTGTTTTGGTTACTACAGCTTTGTATATATGTTTTGGTGTGGAATGTCATTAGTATTATAATAGAGATTGCAATGAATCTATAGATCAGACCTTTTAACTATATCGATTATTGCAATCCAGGAACATGGAACATCTTTCAATTTTTTTTGGTGTCATCTTCAATTTCTGTCATTAATGTTTTATAGTTTTCATTGTAGAGGTCTTTCACTTTGCTTATGTTAATTCCTAGGCATTTAATTTTATTTGTGGCTATTGCAAATGGTATTACGTTTTATATTTCTTTTTCAGATTGCTCACTGTTGGCATATAGAAATGCTATTGATTTTTGTATCTTGATTTTGTATCCTGCAACTTTACTGAATTTGTCAGTTCTAATTTTTTTTGGTGGTTTTTCCAAATATAAGGTCGCATCATCTGCAATAAGGATAATTTGACTTCTTTTTGAATTTGAATGCCCTTTATTTCTTTCTGTTGTCTGATTGTTCTAGCTAGGACTTCTAGTACTATATGGAATAACAGTGGTGAAAGTAGACATCCTTGTCGTGTTCCAGATCTTAAAGGAAAGGCTTTTAGTTTTTTCCCCATTTAGTATAAAACTAGCTCTGGTTCTGTCATATAAGGCTTTTATTATGCTGAGGCATGTTCCTTCTAAACCCATTTTTTTTCTAGGTTTTTTTTTTTTATCATGAAGGGATATTAAACTTTATCAAATGCTTTTTTGGCATCATTTGAAAAGGTCATATGATTTTTGTCCTCCATTCTGTTGATATGATGTATGACATTGATTGATTTGCATATGTTGAACCATCCTTACATCTCTGGGATAAATCCCACTTGATCGTAATGAATGACCTTTTTAATGTACCATTACATTTGCTTAGCTAGTTGTTGGTGAGTGGTTTTGTATTAATATCATTGGAGATATTGGCCTCCAGTTTTCTTTTTTTGATGTGTCTTTATCTGGTTTTGGTATCAGGGTAATGCTGGCCACCAAGAATGAGTTTGAAAGTATTCCCTCTTCCTCTATGTTTTGGAACAGTTTAAGTAGAATTGGCATTAGTTCCCAGTAGAATTCATCGGTGAAGCCATTGTGTCCCAGGTTTTTTTTTATTGGATAATTTTTTATTATTACTTTGATCTCATTACTTGTTATTGGGCTGTTCAAGTTTTGGATTTATTTCTCATTCAATCTAGGCAGGTTGTATGTATGTGTCTAGTAATTTGTCCATTTCTTCTAAATTTTCCAATTTATTGGCATATTTTTTTCATAGTAGCCACTTAATATGGGTTGACTGTATCCCCACCCAAATCTCATCTTGAATTGTAACTCCAATAATTCCCACATGCTGTGGGAGGAACGTGGTGGGAGAAAATGGGATCATGGGGGTGGTTTCCCCAATACTGTTCTCGTGGTAGTAAATAAGTCTCATGAGATCTGATGGTTTTATAAGGAGTTTCCCTTATAAAGCCAGGGGTTTCCCTGGCTCTCATTCTCTCTTGACTACTACTATGTAAGATGTGCCTTTCACCTTCCACCTTGATTGTGAGACCTCCTCAGTCATGTGGAACTGTGAGTCCACCAAACTTCTTTTTCTTTATAAATTACCCAGTCTTGGTTATGTCTTTATCAGTAGTGTGAAAATGGACTAATATAGTAAATTGGTATTGGTAGTATGGGGGGGGCTGCTGTAAAGATACCTGAAAATGTGGAAGCAACTTTGGAACTGGGTAACAGGCAGAGTTTGGAACAGTTTGGAGGGCTTAGAAGAAGACAGCAAAATGTGGGAAAGTTTGGAACTTTCTAGAGACTTGTTGAATGGCCTTGACCAAAATGCTGAAAATGATATGGCCAATGAAATCCAGGCTGAGATGGTCTCAAATGGAGAAGAGAAACTTGTTGTGAACTGAAGTAAAGGTGACTCTTGCAGTGTTTTAGCAAAGAGACTGGTGGCATTTTGTCTTTGCTCTAGAGCTTTGTGGAACTTGGAACTCGAGGGAGATCATTTAGGGTATCTGGCAGAAGAAATTTCTAAGCAGCAAAGCATTCAAGAAGTAACTTGGGTGCTGTTAAAAGCATTCAGTGTTAAAAGGGAAACAGTGTATAAAAGTTTGAAAAATTTGTAGCCTGACAATGTGATAGAAAAGACAAACCCATTTTCTGAGGAGAAATTCAAGTCAGCTGCAGAAATTTGCATAAGTAATGAGGAGCCAAATGTTAATCACCAAGACAATGGGAAAAATGTTTACAGGGCACATCAGAGACCTTTGTGGCAGCTCCTGCCATCACAAGCCCAGAGGCCTAGGAGGAAAAAGTGGTTTCATGGGCTGGGCCCAAAGTCCCCCTGCTGTATGTAGCCTAGGGAGTTGGTGCCCTGTATCCCAGGCACTCTAGCCATGGTTAAAAGGGGCCAAGGTATAGCTCAGGCCATTGCTTCAGAGGGTGCAAGCCCCAAGACTTGGCAGCTTCCACATGGTGTTGAGCCTTCAGGTGCACAGAAGTCAAGAATTGAGGTTTGTGACCCTCTGCCTAGATTTCTGAGGATGTATGAAAATGCCTGGATGTCCAGGAAGAAGTTTGCTGCAGGGGTTGGGCCCTCATAAAGAACTTCTGCTAGGGGAGTGTGGAAGGGAAATGTGGGGTTGAAGCCACCACACAGAGTCCCCACTAGGGCACTGCCTAGTAGAGCTGTGAGAAGAGGGCCACCGTCCTCCAGACCCCAGAATGGTAGATCCACTGACAGCTTGCACTGTGTGCCTGGAAGAGCTGCAGACACTCAACGTCAGCCCATAAAAGAGGCCAGAAGGGAGGCTGTACTTGGCAAAGCCACAGGATTGGAGCTGACCAAGACCATGTGAACTCACCTCTTGCATTGGTGTTACCTGGAAGTGAAGCCTGGAGTCAAAGAAGATCATTCTGGAGCTTTAAGATTTGACTGCCCTGCTGGATTTCAGGCTTGCATGGGGCCTTTAGCCCCCCTGTTTTGGCCAATTTCTCCCATTTGGAATGGATGTATTTATCCAATGCATCCATTATACATAATGGATGTATTTATCCATTATATCCAGAAATAACTAACTTGCTTTTGATTTTACAGGTTCATAGGCAGAAGGGACTTGCCTTGTCTCAAATGAGACTTTGGACTGTGGACTTTTGAGTTAATGCTGAAATGAAGTAAGACTTTGGGGGACCGTTGGGAAGGCATGATTGATTTTGAAGTGAGAGGACATGAGATATGGGAGGATCTGGTGCAGAATGATATGCGTGGCTGTGTCCCCAGTCAAATTATGGGAATTAGCTCCCATAATTCCCCTATGTTGTGGGAGGGACCTGGTGAGAGATAATTGAATCATGGGGGTGGTTTCCCCCATACTGTTCTCATGGCAGTGGGTAAATCTCACAAGATCTGACAGTTTTATAAGGGGTTTCCTCTTTCACTTGGCTCTCAATCTGTCTTGTGTGCCACCATGTAAGATGTGCCTTTCACCTTCTACCCTGACTGTGAGGCCTCCCCAGCCATGTGGAAGTGTGAGTCCATTAAACATCTTTCTCTTTATAATTTACCCAGTCTCAGGTATGTGTACAAGTTTTTTTTTTTTTTTTTTTTTTTTTTAAGTAAACATGTGCTTTCATTCACCTTGGGTATATATTTAGGAGTAGAACTGCTGAGTTACATATTATCTTTGTATGCAGCCATTTTAGGAACTACCAAACTGTTTTCCAAAGTGGTTGCACCATTTTACAATTCCATGAACAAGTACAAGACTTCTAACGTTTCCACATTCTTGCCAATACTTGTCATTGCCTCTCTTTTTTATTTTAACCACCCAAACGAGTGTCAAGTGGTATCTCATTGTGGTCTTAATTTGTGTTTGCTTGATGTTGAATAATGTTGAACATCTTTTTTTTTTTTTTTTTTTTTTTTTTTTTTTGAGATAGGATTTTACTCTGTCACCCAGGATGGAGTGTAGTGTCACAAACACAGTTCACTGCAGCCTCAACTTCCAAGACTCAAGTAGTCCTCTTACCTCAGCCTTCTGAGTAGCTAAGACCACAGGCATGTGCCACCACACCTGTCTAATTTTTTTATTTTTGTAGAGACAAGATCTCATTATGTTGTTCAGGCTGGCTGTGAACTCCTGGGCTCTAGTAATCCTCCTACCTTGACCTTTCAAAGTGCTAGGATTTGCAGGTGTGAGCCACAGAACCCAACATTTTAATGTTTTTATTGGCCATTTGTATATCTTCTTTGGAGAAATGTCTATTTTTTTTTTTTTTTTTGAGACGGAGTCTCGCTCTGTCGCCCAGGCTGGAGTGCAGTGGCCGGATCTCAGCTCACTGCAAGCTCCGCCTCCTGGGTTTACGCCATTCTCCTGCCTCAGCCTCCGGAGTAGCTGGGACTACAGATGCCCGCCACCTCACCCAGCTAGTTTTTTGTATTTTTTTTTAGTAGAGATGGGGTTTCACCATGTTAGCCAGGATGGTCTCGATTTCCTGACCTCGTGATCCACCCGTCTCGGCCTCCCAAAGTGCTGGAATTACAGGCTTGAGCCACCGTGCCCGGCCACAAATCTTTTTTTTATCACATACCTGATTTGCAAATATTTTCTTCCATTCTGTGGATTAAGGTTTTAATTTCTTGAATCATCAAGAAGTCCTTTGAAGCACTAAGTTTTAACATTTGAATGAACTTCAATTTATTTATTTTTAATTTTGTTGGTTTTTTTTTTTTTTGGTGTCACATCTAAGACTCATTGCTTAAATCAAGGTCAGGAAGAGTTACTCCTGTTTTCCCTTTGAGATTTTTATATTTTTAGCTATTCTATTTAAGTATATAATCCATTTTGAGTTAAATTCTGTGTATTGTATGAGGTACAAGTCCAACTTTATTCTTTTGTAGGTGAATACCCCAGTTGTCACAGCAGCATTTGCTGAAACAATCATTCTTTTTACATAGAAGGGTCTCAACATTCTTGTAGAAAATCAATGACCCATGAATGTGAGATTTATTTCTGGTCTCTCCATTCTATTTCATTTACCTATATGTTTACCCTTATGCCAGTACCACATTGTCTTGATTAATGTGGCTTTGTAGCAAGTTTTGAAATGAGGAATTGTGAGTCTTCCAACCTTGTTCTTCCTTTTTCAACATTGATTTGGTTATTCTTGTTCCCTTGCATTTCCATATGAATTTCTATATCATTCTCAAAACAGGTAGCTAGAATTTAATAGGCATTGTGTTGCATTTGTAGATCATTTTGGGGAGTATTGTATTAACAATATTAAATCTTCCAATCCATTAGCATGGGAGGTTTTTTCATTCATTTAGGTTTTCTATACTTTCTTTCAACACTGGTTTGTAATTTTCAGTGGATAAGCCTTACACATCTTTTGCTAATCTATTCCTAAGTATCTTATTTGTTTTTATGGTATTGTAAATGGGGTGGTTTTCTTTTCTATTTAAAAATGTACAATTAAGTTATTATTGACTATAGTCACCCTGTTGTGCTGTCAAATACTAGGTCTTATTCATTTTTTCTAACTACTTTTTTTTTATTGTCCCCATTAATCATCCCAACCTCTTCCCCAGCCTCCCACTACCCTTCCAGCCTCTGCTAACCATGCTTCTAGTCTCTATGTCCATGAGTTCAATTGTTTTAATTTTTAGATCCCATAAATAATTGAGAACATGCCATGTTTGTCTTTCTGTGCCTGGCTTATTTCACTTAAAATAATGACCTCCAGTTTCTTCCATGTTGTTGCAAATGCCTGGCCCTTACTCTTTATATGGCTGAATAGTACTCCATTGTGTATATATACCACATTTTCTTATTCTTTCATCTATTGATGGACATTTAGGTTGCTTCCAAATCTTAGCTATTGTAAACGGTGCTGCACCATACAGGAGTGCAGATATTTCTTTGATACGCTGATTTCCTTTCTTTTGGGGGTATATATCCAGCAGTAAGATGGATATATATGGTATATATATGGTAGCTCAATTTTTAGTTTTTTGAGGAACCTCCCAACTGTTCTCCATAGGGGTTGTACTAATTTATGTTTCCACAAACAGTGTATGAGGGTTCCCTTTTCTCCATATCCTCATCTATTATTGCCTGTCTTTTGGATATAAACCATTTTAAGTAGGGTGAGATGGTATCTTGTAGTTTTGATTTGCATTTCTCTGATGATCAATAATGTTGAGCACTTTTTCATATACCTGTTTGCCATTTGTATGTCTTCTTTTGAGAAATGTCTATTCAAGTCTTTTGCTCATTTTTTGACTAGATTATTCAATTCTTTTCCCATAGAGTTACTTGAGCTCCTTATATACCCTGGTTATTAATCCCTTGTCCGATGAGTAGTTTGCAAATATTTTCTGATATTCTGTGGGTTGTCTCTTGACTTTGTTGATTATATCTTTTCCTGTGCAGAAGCTTTTTAACTTGATGTGATCACATCTGTCAATGTTGCCTTTGATTGCCTGTGCTTGTGGGGTATTGCTCAAAAAATTGTTGCCCAGACCAATGTCCTGGAGAGTTTCCCTGTTTTCTTGAAGTGGTTTTGTAGTTTGAGGTCTCAGATTTAAGTCTTTATTTCATTTTGATTTCATTTTGTATACGACAAGAGATAGCGGTATAGTTTCAGTCTTCTGAATATGGAGATCTAGTTTTCTCAGCATCACTTTTGAAGAGACTGTCTTTTCCCTAATGTATGTTCTTGGCACTTTTGTTAAAAATGAGTACTGTAGGTGTATGGGTTTGTTTCTGGGTTCTACATTCTGTTCCATTGGTCTGTGTGTCTGTTTTTATGCCAGTACCGTGCTGTTTTGGTTACTGTAGTTCTGTAGTATAATTAGAAGTCAGGTAATGTCATTCCTCTAGTTTTGTTCTTTTTGCTTTGGTTTTTCTTGGTATTCTTTTAGGATTTTTTTTTCTATTTCTGTAAAGAATGTCATTGGTATTTTGATAGGGATAACATTGAATCTGTAGATTGCTTTGATTAGTATGAACATGTTAACAATATTGATTATTCCAATCTGTGAACATTGAATATTTTCCCAATATTTCTATTTTTTGGTGTCCTCTTCAATAATTTATTTCATCAGTGTTTTATAGTTTTCATTATAGAGTTCTTTCACTTCTTTGATAATTCCTCGGTATTTAATTTTATGTGTGGCTACTGTAAATGGGTTACTTTTAAAATTTCTTATTCAGATTGTTCACTGTTGGCATATAGGTATGCTACTGATATTTGTATGTTGATTTTGTATCCTGAAGCTTTACTGAATCTGTTTATCAGTTCTAATAGCTTTCTTGTGGAGTCTTTAGGTTTTTCCAAATATAAGATCAAATATAAGATTGTTATTTTCATCTGAAAATAACAATCATTTGACTTCTTCCTTTCCAATTTGGGTGCCCTTTATTTCTTTCTCTTGTCTGATTGCTCTAGCCAGGACTTCCAGTACTATGTTGAATAACAGAGGTGAAAGTGGGCATCCTTGTCATGCTCTAGATCTTAGAGCTTTTAGTTTTTCCTCACTCAGTATAATACTAGATGTGGGTCTGTTGCATATGGCTTTTATTATGTTGAGGTATGTTCCTGCTATTCCCAGTTTTTTGAGAGTTTTTATCATGAAGGGATGTTAAACTTTATCAAATGCTTTTTCAGCATCAATTGAAATGATCATATGGTTTTTATCTTTCATTTTGTTAATATGATGTATTACATTGATCAATTTGCATATGTTGAACCATCCTTGCATCCATGGAATAAATCCCACTTGGATCTGATGAATAATCTTTCTAATGTATTGTTGAATTTCTAATGTATTGTTTGCTGGTGTTTTTTTCAGGGTTTTCACAGCAATATTAGTCAGAGATATCAGTTTTCTTTTTTTGATGTGTCTTTATCTGGTTTTGGTATCAGGGTAATACTGGCCTTGTATAGTAAATTTGGAAGTATTCCCTCCTTCTTTGGTTTTTGATTTTGAGTAGGATAGGTGTTAGTTCTTCTTTAAATGTTTGCTAGAATTCAGCCATGAGATCCTGGGCTCTTCTTTACCAGGAGGCTTTTTGTTAGGACTTTGATCTCAATATTTGTTATTCATCTGTTGAGGTTTTGGATTTATTTATGGTTCAATCTTGGTAGGTTGTATGTGTCTAGAAATTTGTCCATTTATTCTAGACTTTCCAATGTATTGCCATATATTTGCTCACAGTAGCCCCTAATGATCCTTTGAATTTCTGTGGTATCAGTTTTATTGCTTCCTTTTTCATTTCTAATTTTATTTATTTGTATTTTGATGATTTTTGATATAATCCAGCAGAATCCTCTGGATTACAAGGTAGAGACTCTTTTCTCACCCCTTACTTTCTCCCAAACAAACAGGGTTTCTTTCTCCATTCTAAGCCACCTGAAGCTGGAGCTGGAGTGACACATGCACTACTGTGGCCACCACCACCATGACTGTACTGGGTCAGACCTGAAGCCAGCACAGCACTGGGTCTTGCTCAAGGCTGGCTGTAACCACTCCCTGGCTACTGCCTATGTTTGCTTAAGGTCCCAGGGCTTTACAATCAGCTGGTGGCAAAGCCATCCAGGCCTATTTCCTTCCCTTCAGGATGTTGAGGTACCCCAGGCCCTGGGTGGGTCCAGAGGTGCCATCCAGGAGTCAGGAACTAGTGTCAAAAACCCTAGAAGTCTAACTGGTGTTCTACTGTATTGCAGCTGAGCTGGCACTCAAACCACAGGATCTCTCTTTCTTCCCTTTCCAAAGGCAGAGGAGTCTCACCCCATAGCCACTGACACCCAAGGCCATGGGAAGTACTGCCAGACTACTACCTAAGTTCCCTGAAGGCCCACAGGCTCTTCAGTCAGCTTGTGGTGAATGCTGCCTGCCCTGGGTCTCACCCTTCATGGCGGCGTGCTCCCCTCTGTCCAAGGGCAGGTCCAGAAATGCTGTCCAAGAGTCAAATCCTAGAATCAAGGACCCCAAGAGCCCATGTGGTGCTCTGCCCTGCCATTGCTTTCCTGGTACCTAAGGTGAAGACAAAGTCCCCTTTACCTTTCCCTCTGCTTTTCTCAAGCAGAAGGAGTTTTGCATTGATTAAAAAATATATATTTAATAAAATGTAATATTCATTCCAAATGAGACACTAAGCAAACCCATAAAAGAAGGTTATGTCTCTAACATGCTAAAGAATATATATCTTGAAATAAAAATTCAAAATATTACTTAAATGCAGAATAATTTGAGGCATGCCATTAAAATCAGGGACAAAGTTTGGATTCTTTCTATGGTAGTTATGTAAATTGGCTCATTTAACATCCACTTCAAAGTCCTTTTCTCTTTACTTTTTTCTACTCAAGCTAAACACTTGAGTTACTTAACTCCTCTGAATTTGACTTGATTTAATTGGCCCCTTGTAACACAGTTGTGGCCAATGAAATGTAGGCAGAAGCCCCTTGTGTTAATCCATTCTTGAATTGCTGTAAAGAAATACCTGAGGCTGGGTAACTAATAGAGAAAATATGTTTAATTGGATCATGGTACTGCGGGATGTACAAGAAACATGGTGCCAGCACCTGCTTCAGGTGTACGCCTCAGGGAGCTTACAATCAAGGTAAAAGGCAAAGGAGGAGCCCATGTGTCATCTGGTGAGAAACAAAGCAAGAGCAAGGGGGAGGGGAGGTGTCATGCATTTTAAAACAACCGAACAACTGATCTCACGTGAACTCAGAGCAAGAGCTCACTCATCACCAAAGGGATGGTGGTAAGCCATTCATGAGGGATCTGCCCCTGCTTCCTGGTCCAAATACCTCCCTCTAGGCCCATTTCCAACACTGGGGATTATATCTCAACATGAGATATGGAGGGGACACACATCCAAATCATATCACCCCTGGGGAAGTTTTTATTTCCTAAATAAAAAGGCAAAACCAGATAAAGAAAAGGTTTACTATATGCCCGGTGTCTTTTCTCCTTTTTCCTGTGTGGCTGGAATGCCAGGAGATACAGCAACTATCCTGTGACAATATAAAAGTTACATGCTAAGGATGCTGAAGCAGGAAGACATAAGAAACATGGTTCCTTGGTGACATCCATGAGAAGTAATAGCTACCTTTATATTTCTTCTCATGTAAAAATTATTTTTTGTTATGTAAAATATTAACTCTTTACTTGCTTCAGTGATATTTATAAGGTACTTTGTATTTGCCGATAGCTGAAATTTTAGTAGATATTTCCACCATCACAACTGTTATTTAACACTGCTCTGTAAATCCCAACCAATTCAGTAAGCCAATAAAAATAAACAGGAGGTGTAAATATTAGAATGAGGAAGACAACACTAATTTTTTTTTGTTTTTACAGGTGATATTATAGTCTTCCAAGCAAATACAAGATAATCATTTTAATAAGCATTGTTAAATAGGAGAGTTTAGTCACAAATTACAAATACATAAAAATTTATGGCTGTTATAAATGTCAGCAGTTGACCAGTTAGACAATAAAATATTTTAAAATCTCATTCCTAATTTTAAAATATATGAAATATGTAGGAAGAAATTATTTAAGAAATGTTTAGGATGTAGACGCAGAACATTACAAACTGAAGATACATATGATATTTCTGAATGTATAGAATAAAAATTATGAAGGTATAAGTTCTCCTCCAAATAACTTATAAATATTAAATACAATTCTAAACAATCTATATATGATTGTTTGGTGGGGAGGGGAACAGGCCAAACTTATTCTAAAGTGCAATTTAAAAAATTTAGTATAGGTACAATATGCAGGAACTAGTGAAAAAAGTCATGATAGAAGAATTATACCGTCAGATATTAAAATGTATAAAACAATAATGATTGAAATAATATGGTATGGACATAAAATTAGGTATACCAATCATTAGGGAAGAGTAACATAATTTATAGTTTCATGCAAATATTAATGAGTTTGCTATTTAGCAAATGTGACATTCCTAATCATTAAGAAAAGATGAATCATTGAATAAAAAGAAATAAGGCGAGTGTTAACTCTTTAGGAAAAATAAATTTGATCTCTACCACATCACATATTGAAATGAAATTTCTTTCTCTTTTTTTCTTATTCTCCCCATATTCATGTAGAAATGACTTGTCCACTTACAAAGGTACCTAAATATTGTAAACGTAGCATGCACTTAAAGTGTAATGAAAGGACAGAGAAAAGCAGAAGTGCTAACAAAATGGGCCAGGAATCATTCTCAAAATGCATACTGTTTTTAACAGCTAACTTAATAAACAAGGACATCTTATTCATTACACTGCTCACAGTGTCTATGAGATAAAAAAGAACAATCACTGTGAAGATTCCCAGCTAGCTATTCTTGTTACTAGGGTAAGATGGAGCTCTCTTTTTTATGGAGGCCTTATAAAGAAAACACTCTATGGGTAGTTGATAAAGGTTTTGAGAATATCTTTACCATCATGAGAACGAAATTCACAATCTTTTAAAAAGTAACAATCATAGGCAGATGCTGAGTACAATTTTAAAAAGACATTAAACTCAGAAGCAAGGTTTGCATTCTCATTGTGGTAGAAATGTAAATTGGTTCATTTAACATTCACTTCAATCTTCTTCTCTTGTCTGTTTTTCCTACTTCGTGCTATTATGCAGAATCATTTTGAGGTGATCCATTCTTGTGTAATCTTAGCTCCCTAACAAAGAATAAATGGTTGATGGATTGGAAAATTAAATCTGGATTTAAAAAAGCAGAACAATAATATAAGCTAGAAAAAAATATATGTATAGGTGGCAGAGAAGTCTACAAAAGATAAGATTATAGAGTAAAACATTAATATACAGGCATAATTTGTTTAACTGCACTTTATTGTACTTCACAGATATTGCTTTTTTACAAATGGAATGTTCATGGAACTCTGTGTACAGCAAGTCTGTTGTTGCCATTTTTCCAACACCTGTGTTTACTTCCTGTCTCTGTGTCAGCATTTTTTAGCAGTAAAGTATTTTTAAATTAAGGTATGTACTTTTTATTAGACAAAATGCTATTATACCCTTAAGAGACTACAATATAGTAGAAACATAACTTTTATACTTTTATATACACTGGGAAACCAGAACAGTTGTGTGACTCACTTTGCTGCAATATTTGCTTTATTGCAATGGTCTTACACAAAGCCTGCAATACGTCTGGGGTATGCCTACATTTTATTATGTAAAAATTCAAAAGTCCTGCTAGGCAAAAAGTACAGTACCACAAAAGGAAAACTGGCAAAACAATTTCTAATAGAATGACAGATGAAACAAAAACCTCAGTAGATAACAGATGACGGGCATAAGAAGTAAGTAATAAAAAAGGAATATGATTGGCAAATAATTTTTTAAGTTTAATTTCACCAGAAACTAAAGCAATCAAAGAACTGCTGATATGCTATTTAAAGACAAACAAACAAAGAAAAAGATAATGTGCCAGGTTGTTGAGACTCATAAATCATCTCACGTGCTAATGATGGGCCATAGTTTTCTCTACCATTTGTCATTCATACTCCCCCCAAATATAGGAGACATCTGGCTTTGAATGAGGAGGCCGAGCTTCTGTTTCTCGGTTTCTTTAACATCCCAATGTGTTCCTCACTGGGACTGAGGGAAAAAGTATTCCAAAGGTACTTCTGTCCTCCTAAGGAATTCTCTTGATTCCTCAACACTCCTCTTTGCCATGTTTTATAGGTTCAAGGTGGGTTAATATCCTGCAAGGTAGGACTTCTCTTTAGGATGCACCTATTAATGTCATCATCAGGCTTTAAGAATTCAGAAGAAACTAGAACAGAAACAGCCTCATTTTAACATCCATTACACAGTTCAAGTGGATTTGTGTTCTAACCAAAAAATCTTTGACTAAGAAACTTGTATGAACTCCTCAATTTCTCAAGGGTATTTTACTCTCTGAGCACTAGTAGCAAAAACTGCTATATATTATCACTCGTTCTACCCATATTCATTCATTACAAAAGTGTCTACTGAGTGTTAATTATGCTCAATGCCTAGGAGACAAGGATGAAGAGAGGGCTCACTGTCTGTGGGGATGGGGTGGGGACTAGTCTCAGATGTATTCTTAAGTAGTTGCAATGCTACATAATAGCTCTATAGTAGAAAAAAGGATGGAAGTGCCACAGGAACACAGCGATCCTCTTAGTTGTTGATCACTTGGGAATTTCAAGGAATTGGAAAACATTCTTCTGTGTGTGTCTTTCCTACCAACTGAATTAAACAGTCATATTATTACCAGATTGGCATTGTTTTCATTCTACCACTCAAAGTACAAATAAGCTGTGGTGTAAAAATGCCTTATAAACTGTTCTGCTGTGACTAGTAATAGTTAAGATTATAGATCCAAGATTTAAAATGACAACAATATGTATTAAAGTATTAAAAATTCCCTTAAATATTTCTCCTTATCTTATTTTCTTGCTGTATTTTATACATTCTCTACAGTTACTTTGACAAGATTTTTTAATTGACTGGGACATTTATTGGAACAATATTTTATATGTATGATTCTATACACACTATTCTATTTTCAGGCTCCAGTTTTTTTTCCATGAAAAACATCAGTTATACTCAAAGTGAAAGGACCACCAATGGCAGAGAATTTCAAGACCTCGCTCTTCCTGTAAAACGTGCTCGAAAAGCAGTTAAGTCTTCTCTGAAGGTATCTCCTAAGACAATTTCACTCAAGAGTTTTGGAGGTTTGGAGAAAGGTTTGGCAAGGTTTCTTATCAGGCCAGGTTTTCTCCTCTCCTAAAGAGGAGAGTGGATCTAACTCCCTCTTGACCAATTGTTTAAAGTACATTCATGTAACCTTGAGCTGCATTTCTGATGCAGAGTAGTGTATTAGTTAAGCACATAGGCCTTGGAGTCAGATGGACACAAATTTAAATGCCAGCTCTGCCATTTGTTGACTGACTTTAGGCAAATTAATTTATTTAAGCCCGTTTCTTCAAACATAATTTGGAGATTATAATAATTACCTTATAAACTTGGTAAGTGGATAAAATGAGAATATATATGCAAAAACACAGTGTCTGGCATATTGTAAAGGTGGTATAAATGGTAATCAATATTGTTATTAATAAAAGGAGTTCTAAACCTTAAAACAAAAGTCCAATATACATCGAAATAGAACCTCTTGAAAGCTTAAAACTCACAGGGCCTATAAAACAATAACACAATGAAAAGAAAAAACTATGTAGGTAACATCATGAGGAAGAGAACAGCACCTTACATCTCAATATTAATGTTGACTGTAAATGGCCTAAATGCTCCACTTAAAAGATACAGAATGACAGAATGGATAAAAAAAATCACAATAGAAATATCTACTTCAAGAGACTCACCTAACATGGGAAGATTCAAATAAACTCAAGGTAAAAGTGTGTAAAAAGGTATTCCATGCAAATGGAAACCAAAAGCGAGCAGGAGTAGCTATTCTTTTATCAGGCAAAACAGACTTCAAAGCAACAACACTAAATAAAGAAAGATGGTCCCTATTATAATGATAAAAGAATCAATTCAACAAGAAGAGATTACAATCCTAAATTTATATGCACCAAACACTGAAGTATCTACATTTATAAAGCAGTCACTACTAGACCTAAGAAACGAGATAGACAGCAAAACAATAGTGGGAGACTTCAGTGTGCCACTCACAGCACTAGCAGATCTTCAAGACAGAAAGTCAACAGAGGAACAGTGGACTTAAATGACATGCTAGAACAAATGAACTTAAAGATATTTATAGATAATGCTACCCAAGATTTCTAGAATATACATTCTTCTCATGAGCACATGGAACATTCTCCAAGATAGACCATATAATAGGCCGTAAAACAAGTCTCAACAAATGTAAAAAAATCAAAATTACATCAAGTATCTTCTCAGGCCACAGTGGAATAAAGCTAGAAATCAACTCCAAAAGGAACCCTCAAAACTGTACAAAGATGGAAATTAAATAAGCTGCTTCTGACTGATATCTGGGTTAACAATGAAATCAAGATGGAAATTTACAAGTTATTTGAATTGAATGATGATAATGATGCAAGTTATCAAAACCTCTGGAATACAGCAAAAGCAGTGGAACTTAAGAGGAAAGTTTATAGTGCTAAATACCTACATCAAGAAGTCTGAAAGAGCACAAATTGATGACCTAATGTCACACCTCAAGGAACTAGAGAAACGAGAACAGACTAAACCTGAAGCTAGAAGAAAAGAAATAACACAGAGCAGAACTAAATAAAATTCAAACAAACAAAACAATACAAAAGATCAATGAAACAGAAAGCTGGTTCTTTGAAAAAAATAAACAAAATTGATAGACCATTAGCTAGATTAACCAAGAAGAAGGAAGATCCAAATAAGCTCAATTAGAAATGAAACTGGAGACATTACAACCAACACCACAGAATTACAGAAACAATCATTCAAGACTATTATGAATACCTTTATGTGCACAAACTAGCCTAGAGGAAATGGATGAATTCCTGGAAACATACAATCCTCCTAGGTTAAATCAGTAATAGAAACCTTGAAAAGACTGATAAGAAGCAGTGACATTGAATCAGTAATTTAAAAATTGTCAACAAAATAAAAGACCAGGACCAGATGGATTCACACCTGAATTCTACCAGACATTCAAAGAATTGGTATTAATCCTACTGAAACTATTCCAAAAGATGATTCCAATCATTCTATGAAGCTAGTATCATCCTGGTACCAAATCCAGGAAAAGACACAACAAAAAACAAAACTACAGATCAATTTTCCTTATGAACATAGATTCAAAAATCCCCGCCCCAAAATACTAGCTAAACAAATCCCACAGGATGTCAAAAAGGTAATTCATCATGGTCAAGTGGGTTTCATCCCAGGGATGCTGGGATGGTTTAACATACGCAAGTCAATAAACGTGATACATCACATAAACAGAATTAAAAACAAAAACTATATTATTATCTCGATAGATGCAGAAAAAGCACTTGATAAAATACGGCATCCCTTTATAATAAGAACCAGGCATAGAAGGCACCTATCTCAAAATAATAAAATCCATATATGACAAACCCATAGCCAACATCTTATTGAATGGGGAAAAGTTGTAAGCATTTCCCTTGAGAACAGAAACAAGACAAGGATGCCCACTTTCACCACTCCTATTCAACATAGTTCTGGAAGTGCTATCCAGACCAATCAGGCAAGACAAAGAAATAAAGGACATTGAAACTGGAAAAGAGGAAGTCCAACTATCACTGTTTGCAGATGATATGACTGTATACCTAGAAAATCCTAAGTACTCCTCCAAAAGACTCTTAGATTTAATAAACGAATTCAGTAAAGTCTCAGGTTTCAAAGTCAATGTACAACAATATCATTATTGATGCATAGCATCAAGCTGAGAATCAGATCAAGAATGTGATCTCTTTTATAAGAGCTCTAAAAAAGAAAAAATAAATAAAATACCTAGGAATACATTTAACTATGGAAGTGAAAGATCTCTACAAGGAGGACTACAAAACACTGCAGAAAGTAATTATAGATGACAGAAACAAATGAAAACACATTTCATGCTCATGGATTGGAAGATGTGCAAATGACCTTACTGCCCAAAGGAATCTACAGATTTAATACAATTCCCATCAAAATACCAACATGGTTTTTCACAGAATTAGAAAGAACAATCCTAAAATTCATATGGAACCAAAAAAGAGCCCAAATAGCCACAGGAATCCTAAGCAAAAAGAACAAATTTGGAGGCATCACATTACTGGACTTCAAATTATACTAAAAGCCTGCAGTTACTAAAACAGCATGATACTGATATAAAAGTGGGCACTTAGACCAGTGGAACAGAATAGAGAACCCAGAAATAAAGCCAAATATGTACAGCCAACTGATCTTCAACAAAGTACACAAAAACATAAGTTAGGGAATTGACATAATTTATTACATGAAATGGTGCTAGGAAAACTGGCAAGCCACATGTGGAAGAATGAAACTGGATTCCTATCTCTCACCTTATACAAAAATCAACTCAAGATGAATCAATGACTTAAATATAGGACCTGAAACTGTACAAATTTTAGAAGACAACATTGGAAAAACTCTTCTAGCCACTAACCTAGGAAAAGAATTTATAACAAATATCCCAAAAGCAAATGCAACAAAAACAAAAATAAATAAATGAGACCTAATTAAACTAAAAACTCTCTGCACAACAAAAGAAATAATCGACAGAGTAAACAGAAAACCCACAGAATGGGAAACAATATTTGCAAACTACACATCCAAAAAAGGACAAGTATCCAGAATGTACAAGGAACTCAAACAAATTACCAAGAAAAAAATACAAATAATTCCATCAAAAAGTGGGCAAAGGACATGAATAGACATTTCTTAAAAGAAGATATACGAATGGCCAATAAATATATGAAAAAATGCTCAACATCAGTAATCATCAGGGAAATGCAAATTAAAACCACAATGAGATATCACAATGAATTCTGAACGAATGGCCATTATTATTAATAAAAAGTCAAAAAACAATAGAGGTTGGCATGGATGTGGGAAAAAGGGAACACCTATTCACTATTGGTGGGAATGTAAATTAGTACAACCGCTATGGAAAACCATAACGGAGAGCCCTTGAGGAGTTAAAAATTGAACTACCATTTGATCCAGCAATCCTATTACAGGGTATCTACCCAAAGGAAATAAGTCATTATATGAAAAAGACACTTGCCCATGCATGTTTACAGCAGCACAATTCACAATTGCAAAGATGTAGAACCAACCTAAGTGCCCATCAACTAATGAGTGGATAAAGAAAATGTGGTACATGCACACCATGGAATACTACTCAGCCATTCAAAGGAATGAAATTACCTCTTTTGCAGCAACTTAGATGGAGCTGGAGGCCATTATTCTAAGTGAAGTAACATAGGAGTGGAAAACCAAAAACCATATGTTCTCACTTTTAAGTGGGAGCTAAGCTACGAGTACGCAAAGGCATACAGAGTGATATAATAGATTTTAGAGACTCAGAGCGGGGAGGGTGAGAGGAGGGCTAGGGATACAAAACTACACATTAGGTAAAATGTACACTACTTGGGTGATGGGTGCACTAAAATATCAGAATTCAGCACTATGTAATTCATCCATCCATGTAAAAAAACCCCATTGTACCTCAAAAGCTATTGAATTTTAAAAAAGAAGAAAAAAGTATTGTTATTAATATTATTTCTTAAGGGATATAAATGCAAACTCACTATTAGTTCATACATATAAAAGCTTTGTTGAGAGACGCAATATGTATTTAGGAGTAACTTTTATCCCTTTCTTTAGGAAAGCTGAAATATACTCCTGAATTAAGGTAGACCAGTAAAGAGCTATATATCAGAACTGATTTTTCCTAGCCACCGGTAGAACCATTTTTACCAGCTTTTGCCTTGTCTTTATGCCCTTGGTCAACATGGTGCAATGTCATAGACTCATTATGGCTGTATTTTCTATGTCAACATAACTCTTTACTTCATGCAGTGCTTCTCTATGGAAAGTGTGGTAATCAGTTGGGCTGTTCAGAAATATTCACCTTTTCATCCTTCCAAGGCACAGGGTTGGACTGCAAATTATCTTTAAGTTCATTAAAGATAAGTATGAACATGGGGCTTGCTCTGGGAAATGAAATGAAGAAATTTGAGCTCAAATGAAATGTGTCCTTTCCAAGTGGAAGCTTTAAGAACCACTATACAGGCCACCCATTTCTCTTCCTCCTGTTGCACTGATTATAAATGAGATGAAGTCTCCTTTGGCTTGTATGTATGAGTTGCTGTGGTAGATAGAGACCCCATCTTATATGCAATGGACACACAATGTGAGTGAAAAATAAACCTTTGTCAGCATAAGCCAGTAAGATTTTACTAATGCTTGTTACTATAGCATAATTCTGTCTATCCTGTTTGATATAGGGATCCACAAGAAAACAATATTATCTTGTCTTAGTATAGGGAATAGGTGTACTTGATGTGTACATTGTTTTGTTTTTGGATACTTCCCAATTATCCAAAGCGGCATTGTCATTTCCTCTGCCCTGACAGATAGAATGCTCAGAGCCAATCTAATTCATGGACCAAGTCTAACAAAAGTAAAAGATTTTTCAATAGAATTTCACATTCTAACCTCATTTCAGGCTTTTATCTTCCCTTCTATCTCACTTTTTAATCCTCTTTTCCTTATCTGCTTATTTAAAATATTATTCTATGCTATTGTATTCAACACATTTATGTACAGCTATGTAAAATAAACCTTATGTGAAAAAATGGGCATATACATAATTAAATATATGTACAAATATTTTTCCCATTGTTTTAATAATAATAAAAGTTTTAAACATGTGACATCCAATATGAACTGACCTGTGTGCTTTGCCATACCTTTCAGTTATCCCCTCCTTGAAACAGCCTGACAACCGAGACACTGCTGTTAACCTGGTATCTCCAGTGGAAAGAATTGTCCTTAGGAAGACCATGGGATGAAGATTCAGGACTAGTTCTAGTTTAAATTTTTCGGACTATGTATGTAGTTTCCAGCAACTCACTTTCCAGTTGGGTCTCAACTTCTTCATTTGTAAAAGTGAGGCCTTTTAAAAAATTTAATTTATATTCAAATTATGTCCTTTATTTTAGATTATATGAATTAAGACATGAGGAAATAGATCAAATTAATCTACCTCTATTAAGCAGGAAAAAAACCTCAAGTATTATTTCCCCAGCCTAAATCAGCTATTTGCCACTTATTCATTTATTTACACATTTCTTTAAGAAATATCTCTTGTAGCATGACAGAACAGAGACCCCTCTTAGGGGCTTGCTGCAACACCCCAAGTATGAAAATAAGGGAAAGTCTTGAGTCCCTTCAAGAGAAATTCCAGGCATATAGCTAGCCTTGAGAAGTAAATCAGCAACTCAATAAGCAAGGAGGACAAGATGTTTGGTTCCCTATAGAAACTAAAGATGACACATGTCCCTAAGTTGTTTTTCAGAAACCCAGACCCCCATCAGATGGAAAAGTCCAACCGCAGTCACGTAGACTTCAGATATATGAAATCTGATTGCTGTTCTTTGTTCTTAATTTTTTCCTGAAGGGCCTGGAGAGAGTAATGCCCACAGGTCAAACCTCAGCTTTCCCTTCTGATGACTCCAAGTTTTTAAACAAAGCCTTGACTTCCTTAAGCAATTGCAAATCAAAAGAATCTCTGAATCCACCTATGACCTGTAAACCCCCACTTCAAGATAGCCTGCCATTTTGGGCCAAACCAATGTATTAATATAACCTCCAAGTATTGATTTACAATTTTGACTGTAACTTCTGCTTTCCTAAAAAGAAGTGTCTCTGCTTTTAAGAGCCCTTGCTTATAGGCCATTGGGGAGGCCAGCTCTTAAGGATTAGCTGCCCAATTCTCCTTGCTTGGCACCCTGTAAATAAACGCCCTCCTTACTCTTACTGCAAACCTTGGTGTGGGTGTTTGGCTTTACTGTGCCAGGCAAGCAGACCCACATTTGGTTTAGTAACAGCAGACTATGTGAAAAACACTGCAAGTTTCAAGACAAGTAAAGAATACAGCCTTTAACAGCCAATTATTATCAAATGAGTTGATAGATCATACTTGGGGAAAAATTCAACGTCTATTATAAAGTTAATATGAGATAAAGGGGCAAATACATTGCATCAGAAATGAAACTTTTAGGATGGAAAAGAGACTGTGAACACCATCAGAAACTTCATTTGCAAGAAACTAATAGAACGTATGGAGGGCTTGAATTAGTACCTTGGAGAAGGATTGAGTTGTAGTAAAACATAATCTAAGAACCAATTTTATTTTTTAAATGATTGGTGCCACTATACTATAGTGGAATGTGCATGGGGAGGGACATGCAAAAGATGTCTGTGCGATGAGGTTGCAAGAGACTGTGCGATGAGGTAGTCAGTGGGGTCTTACTTAAAAACTGATTAGATTTTCAGGGGTTCGAACATGGAAAATGAATTCAGGCAGTGGAGTGTACATAAAAGTGAAGTTGAGTAACAAAGCAAGACAATGAAAAGACCACCCTGAGTGTCCTTTAATAACGTGAAGAAGACAAAGAGCAAAGGACATTAAGATGGAGTGGTTATCCAAGTGTAAGAAGCTTTTAAAAATGCATCTGTCAGGAAATAGTGCATTGAACTCAAATCTTTGAGGATGATTGAAATAACTGGTGGGTAATTATAAGTTCATTTAAATATTATAGTTGCTAATGAACGACGTGAGTGATGTGGCTTTACCCCTTCAGTCATAAGTTGTTAATGAGCCTAACTATTTCAAATGGTCATAGATTTAATTTCCTCACAGATTATTTGTAATGGAGAAAGATGATAGTCTACTGGAAGATTTTGAATTGGAAGAGAGAATTTTGAAATGTTTGCCAAGGGCTTGAAACTTTTTGTTAGCTGAGTGTAGTTTTTTGTAATAGCAACAGGAATGGACCAATCCTACCCCTATGAAAATCATGAAGAAAAGAGGAGCCACGGAGTACATAGTTACCTGTTACTGTAGAAGTATAAAGTGGAGTATTTTTAATTTAAACATTTAAAACCTTGAAATAATGCCATCAAAGTGATAACAAAGTTTATGTTTTGGTGAGGTCAGTGTATGTATACTTTATTTGAAATGCAGGTTTCTTTCAAAATGTGGGGAGAGGGCTCAAATGTAAAAGAGAGAAAACTTCCATGAGAGTTCAGTGTCTTCCTCTTAGAGTAAATGGAGGGTGCTGTGGTTCACTCATATCATCTCCTCTTTGTTTGGAGCCACTGTGCTCTAATGGGAAAAATGTTAGCAGAAGTCTTAATGATGTAGTGTCAGTTCCCTACCCTTTCACTAAAATATTTCCATCAGAATGTTTACTGTCAGTCAGACTTCTGCACTGAACAAAAAACTAAAATTTAATTCCATTATTTTAAAAAATAAATTATAGGCTCTCAAATTCTTTCCATAGGTGGATTCTCAGTATTCACCACTAACAATATGCCTTAAAATAAGTCCATATACCAAGATCAAATTTGCAAAATTTTGTCCTGTTGTTAATTAAACCAAGTCCTTTCTCAGTGAATGAGAAATTAACAGTTAAAATGAATGAATACAATAAGGATTGGCTCTTATAAGGCTGGTAATTCCAAATTCTTTGATCTGGCTACCACCAAGCTCCTACCCTGACTACTGAGACTAACTGAATCCAAACTTAATCAAATCAATCACACCAAAAGAAGGAACATCATCAGAAACTTCGTTTGCAAGAAACTAATAGAATTTACGGAGGGCTTGAATTAGTACCTTGGAGAAGGATTGAGTTCTGGTAAAACATAATGTAAGAACCAATTTTATGTTTTAAATAATTGGTGCCACTATACTATAGTGGAATGTGCATGGGGAAGGACAGACTGGTATACAGGAGTGTTCTTTCAATATCAAAGAGCATAAGAAACACTTGAGAATCTTTTTAAAATGCATCCCTTTTCTGGATTAATTAGGTCTGGGGCCCAAAAACATCACAGGTGTTGGTGATGCTACTGATCTGCAGAATTACCTCTGAGTAACAAGGCGATAGAGAACACAGAGCTAGAATGGTTCTTCTATAATGATTTGACTTTGAACCTTTCCCCCCAGCTGTAAAATGATACCACCAACACCAGTTCATAGGATAATTGGAGGAGTAAATGAAGTATATTTGTGAAATGCTAGGAAAAGTTGACCTTAGGTAGAAGCAAAGAAGCGAAAGCAGAGAATATGGTACATAATGCTGGTAATTGGGTAGATGTGGTGGTGGGAATTTGTGGAGGTTCTCATTGCTTTAAATTTCTAATTGAAGTAGAAAGCAAAGTCACCATCTGAGATTAAAGATGGGGAGGTGGTGCTGGAGAGAAATAAAGGAGGAAGTAGTTGTCTAGGTGAACGGGAGAAATAAAGTAATAGGGAATGCAGTAGGATTGTCTGACAGAATTAAGACTGATTTGAGTTATATAATTATGAATTAAAAATGAGACTACTCAGCATGGTTGTATAATTTCTGAATACATTTAGCTGCACAAACTCAGATGTGGAGAATATCTTTAATTAGGTTTGTGGCTTTTTCAGTGAACTGAAAAGGTGAAGAACTGCAAAAGAGATGAAAGTGAGTGTGAATAAATAACTATAACGATTAGCCATGTTTAATTTAGGTAAGGAAGAAAGGACATCAGTGGGTGAGGAGCAGTAGGAAGGTAATAAAGTCTATATATTGCTGAGATTTCATTTATGATAGTATGTGGAAAATGTTTGCAATTGTTCCATTTGTACCTTCACTTGAAAAGAATGTATAGTCTTGACTGTTGAATGCAGTGTCTAATATGCACGCGCGCATGCATGCACGCGCACACACACACACACACACACACCAAACTTACAAATGTTTTCCTAATAAATATTCTTTAACAACTATTTGTCAGATTTAACTATTGTTATTTAAGGGAGGAGGATTAAAATATTATATTGTTGTTACGGACTTGTCGGTTAATCCATGAGAGTCTGAACATTTTTGCTTTATATATTTCTATGCAATATTTTTGATACATACATATTAATACTTACCAATGTCTTCTTCCTTAAATTTTAATTTATTCTACATGAATATTACTGTTAGCTTTCTTTTGGTAAACAGTTACATGGTATTTTCTTTTTCTATTGCTTTGTTTTCAACTTTTCTAGGGGGTTTTAAGTTTTTGTTTTGTTTTTTTTTTGTAAGAAGAATAAAGACAGTTTAAAAAATCACTTTTGTCCCAGCACTTTGGGAGGCCGAGACGGGCGGATCACGAGATCAGGAGATCGTAGACCATCCTGGCTAACACGGTGAAACCCCGTCTCTACTAAAAAATACAAAAAATTAGCCGTGCGAGGTGGCGGGCGCCTGTAGTCCCAGCTACTCGGGAGGCTGAGGCAAGAGAATGGCGTGAACACGGGAGGCGGAGCTTGCAGTGAGCTGAGATCCGGCCACTGCACTCCAGCCTAGGCGACAGAACGAGACTCCGTCTCAAAAAAAAAAAAAAAAAAAAAAAAAAAAATCACTTTTGCTTCTCAGTAGGATATAGTAGTTCTTGTAGGCAATGTTTCCACTTCAATTATGAGAAAAAAGTAGAGATACTACAAAAATGCTATTTTAAGGATACTGCAAACAATGGGCAAGGGAGAGGTTAAAATTCTAGGGAAGGAAGAGTCTTTCTTATGTGAGCTGTCACTCTCAGTTATTTTCATCCCTTGAAAGCATCTACAGATTCTGAGTACTGCTGAGAATCAGGGTTAGCATAGGCAGAAGTACATTACTATGGGAGGGATGAACCATCAGAACTTTGGACGATTATGCAGGCAGGTATAAAAATTTAAAGCAGTATCACATACATGGCAGCTAATTTTTACCACAGGATATTTGCTGAGTTATGTGGTGTTTTGAAAGGCTGAGGCAGGGCTGGGTCAGAAACTTTTGAAGTCTCTATGAAGTCTTTTACAGTTCTTACAGTGACTACGAGGCAGTCTCGCAAATACCTGGTTGGTCTTCTCATCAAGACATATATTAAATTTGGAAGATGTGTAGTATCGAAGGATAAAGAGTTAAGCTCAACACGTTCAAAGGATAGAATTGAATCTCTCTAAATTTTCATGGCTGAGGATTCAGAAACTTCCAGTTTCTTAATTTAAGGCTCATGAATGCCATGTCCAAAGAACAGAGGAGAACAAAACATGAATTAATCTTACCAAAACTGCATTCCAGCTCTGATCCAGCTCAACCACTGATTAAATAATAGTCTAGGTTCCTCATCCTAAATGAGAAAAGGAAGAACTACCTCTGGTGACAAATAGCATCATCTTCAGACTCTACAGTTCTTTCATACATAAATTTGGTGTACAATAAAATATTACAAGACAAACAAAGGGCGTGATAGAAAGACACAGAGATGATGTGTATATTGGCTTTTCTTTGTTTTTGCAGAGAGAGGACTATTTGGGCTCTTTTTTGATTCCATATAAATTGTAAAAGTTTTTCCTAATTCTGTGAAGAATGTCAGTGTCATTGAAGCTATAAATTACTTTGGGCCAAATGGCCATTTTCACAATATTGATTCTGTCTATCCATGAGCATGGAATGTTTTTCCATTTGTTTGTGTCCTCTAATTTCTTTGAGCAGTGTTTTGTAGTTCTCCTTGAAAACGTCCTTCACTTCCCTTGTTAGCTGTAATTCCTAGGTATTTTATCTTTTTGTAGCAATTGTGAACGGGAGTTCATTCACAATTCATGATTTGGTTCTCTGCTTACCTATTGTTTGTATATGGGAATGATAGCAATTTTTGCAGATTGATTTTGTATCCTGGGACTTTGCTGAAGTTGTTTATCAGCTTAAGAAGCTTTTGGACTGAGGCAATGGGGTTTTCTAGATACAGGATCATGTCATCTGAACAGAAAGACAATTTTACTTCCTCTCTTCCTATTTGAATACTTCTCTTGCCTGATTGCCCTGGCCAGAGGTTCCAATGCTATGTTGAATAGGAGTGGTGAGAGTGGATATCCTTGTGTTGTGCCGATTTTCAACAGGAATGCTTCCAGCTTTTGTCCATTCAGTATGATATTGGCTGTGGGTCTGTCATATATGGCTCTTATTATTTTGAGGTATGTTGCTTCAATACCTAGTTTATTGAGAGTTTTTAACTTGAAAGCGTGTTGAATTTTATTGAAGGCCTTTTTCTGCATCTATTGAGATAATCATGTGGTTTTTGTCTTATTTCTGTTTATGTGATGAATTACATTTACTGATTTATGTATGTTGAACCAACCTTGCATCCCAGGGATGAAGCCAACTTGATCATGGTGGATAAGCTTTTGGATGTGCTGCTGGATTTAGTTTGCCAGTATTTGGTTGAGGATTTTAGCATCTATGTTCATCAAGGGTATTGGCCTGAAGTTGTATCTCTGCCAGGTTTTGGTATCAGGATGATGCTGGCCTCATAGAATGAGCTAGGGAGGGGTCCCTCTGCAATTTTTTGGAATAGTTTCAGTAGAAATGGTCCAGCTCTTCTTTGTACCTTTTGGTAGAATTCAGCTATGAATCTGGTGCTGCATTTTTATTGGTTGGTAGGCTATTTATTACTGCCTCAATTTCAGAACTTGTTATTGGTCTATTCAGAGATTCAGTTTCTTCCTGGTGCAGTCTTGGGAGTGTGTATGTGTCCAGGAATTTATCCATTCCTTCTGATTTTCTAGTTTATGTGCACAGAGGTGTTTACAGTATTCTCTGATGGTTGTTTGTATTTCTGTGAGGTCGGGGTAATATCCTCTTTGTCTTTTGTGATTGTGTTTGTTTGGATCTTCTCTCTTTTCTTTATTGGTCTAGCTAGCAGTCTATCTTGTTGATTAATTAAAAAAACAACTGCTAGATTCGTTGATCTTTTGAATGTTTTTTTTGTGTCTGAATCTCCTTCAGTTTAGCTCTGATCTTGGCTATTTCTTGTTTTCTGCTAGCTTTGGGGTTGGTTTTCTCTTGGTTCTCTAGTTCTTTTAGTCGTGATGTTAGGTTGTTAACTTGAGATCTTTTTATCTCTTTTATGTGGGCATTTAGTCCTATAAATTTCCCTCTTAACACTGCCTTAGCTATGTCCCAGAGATTCTGGTATGTTGCATCTTTGTTCTCATTAACTTCAAAGAACTTCTTAATTTCTTCCTGAATTTCATTATTTACCCAAAAGTTATTCAGGAGCAGGTTATTCAAATTCCATGTAATTGTATGATTTTGAATGAATTTCTTATTCTTGATTTCTAATTTTATTGTCCTGTGGTCCAAGAGATTGGTTATTATGATTTCAGTTCTGCATTTGCTGAGGAATGTTCTGTGTTCAATTGTATGATCAATTTTAGAGTATATACCATGTGACAATGAAAAGAATGTGTATTCTGTTGTTTTGGGTGGAGAATTCTGTAGATATCTATCAGGTCCATTTGATCCAGTGCTGAGTTCAGGTCTTGAGTATCTTTGTTAATTTTCTGCCTCAATGATCTGTATTAATACTGTCAGTGGGGTGTTAAAGTCCTCCACTGTCATTGTATGAGAGTCTAAGTCTCTTTGAAGGTCTCTAAGAAGTTGCTTTATGAATCTGGGTGCTCCTGTGTTGGGTGCATATATATTTAGGATAGGTAGGTCTTCTTACTGAATTGAACCCTTTATCATTATGTAACACTCGTCCTTTTCTTTTTTTAATCTTTGTTGGTTTAAAGTCTGTTTTGTCTGACATTAGGATTGCAACTCCTATTTTTTTCACTTTTCCATTTTCTTGGTAGTTTCTTTTTCCATCCCTTTACTTTCAGACTATGGGTGTCATTGCAAGTGAGATGCATCTCTTGAAGACAGTATACCAATGGGTCTTGGTTCTTTACTCAGCATGCCACTCTGTGCCTTTTAATTGGGGCATTTACCCCATTTACATTCATGGTTAGTATTGTTATGTGTGGATTTAATCCTGTCATGATGTTAGCTGGTTCGTATGGGCACTTGTTTATGTGGTTGTTTTATAGTGTCACTGGTTTGTGTGTTTTTGTAGTGGCTGGCAATGGTTTTTCCTTTCCATATTTAGTGCTTCCTACAGGAGCTCTTGTAAGGCAGGTCTGGAAGTAACTAATTCCCACAGCATTTGCTTGTCTGAAAAGGACATTATTTCTCCTTCACTTATGAAGCTAGTTTGGCGAGAAATGAAATTCTAGGTTGGAATTCACTTTCTTTAATAATGTTGAATATTGGCCCCCAGTCTCTTCTGGCTTGTAGGGTTTCTTCTGAGAAGCCCTTTGTTAGTCTGATGGACTTCCATTTGTAGGTGCAGGTGACCTGACCTTTCTCTCTAGCTGCCTTTAACTTAATTTTTTCTTTCATTTTGACCTTAGAGAATCTGATGGCTATGTGTCTTGGGATGATCTTCTTGTGTGAAATATCTTATTGGAGTTCTCTGCCTTCCTGAATTTGAATGTTGACCTCTTTAGCTAAGTTGAGGAAGTTCTTATGAATGATATGCTGAAATATGTTTTCCAAGTTGCTTTTACTCACCCCATCTCTTTCAGGGACACCAATGAGTCACAGAGTTGGTTTCTTTAAATAATCCTATATTTCTCAGATATTTTGTTTGCTGCTTTTTATTCTTTTTTCTCTATTCTTTTCTGACTGTCTTATTTCAGAAGCCAGTCTTCAAGCTCTGAGATTCTTTCCTCCATGTGGTCTATTCTGCTATTAACACTTGTGATCACACTGTAAAATTATTGTAGCATGTTTTTCAGCTCTATCAAGTTGATTATGTTTCTTTCTATAGTGGCTATTTTGTCTGTCAGCTTTTACATCATTTTATTGTGATTCTTAGCTTCCTTCAATTGGGTTTCAATGTACTCCTGAATCTCAATGATATTCATTTCTATCCATATTCTGAATTCTATTTCTATCATTTCAGCCATCTCAGCCTGGTTCAGAACCCTTGCTGGAGAAGTGGTGCAGTCATTTGGAGCAAAGAAGGCACGCTGGCTTTTTGAGTTGTCAAGATTCTTGAGCTGGTTCTTTCTCATTTTTGTGGGCTTAGGTTCCTTCAGTCGTTGAAGTGCTGACCTTTGAATGGTTATTTCTTTTATCCTATTTGATGACCTTGAAGGTTTGATTGTGGTATAAGGTAGATTTAGCCAACTGGCTTTGTTTCTGGAAGATTCTAGGGGGCCAACGCTCAGTTCCCAACTCCTGGACTGTGAGCTCTAACTCTGAGGGACTTGTACTGGGCCCTGACTTTGTTCTCTGGCTCCTCAAGGTTAGCAATCCACTGTCCTGAGGGAGCTGAGTTGCTCCCAGACCACTGGTCACTACACTCTGATGGGTGGTGTCGGTCAAAGTATTTCATAGTGCAGTGACAGCAGGATCCATCTTTGTTCACACAGGCCAGCAGCAGCAGCAGCAGCAGCAGCAGCAGCAGCAGCAGCAGCAGCAATAGCAATGTGTTGGGGTGCACACTCATTGGCTGAAGCAGGGTGCTAGTGGATGCCAGGGTTCCTGTTTTCATATGGGCATTCATCACAGTGGCAGAGGCAATATGGCTCCAGGACTGATGGGTTGAGGGGGGTCCCTGCTGGTGATTGCAGGCGGTTGCACTGTTGGTAGTGTTGGCACGGGGTTGGGGCGCTGGAGGGCACAGGACCGTGTGTGATCTATGCACTGCAGGCAGGGATAGTCACTCAGGGCAGGGGATGATCTGCTGTTCTCCATGCTTAGCTTCACTCCCACAGCAGCAGCTTTGGCGGGAGGGTGGGGTGCTGGCGGGGGTGGGGCTGGCCAGCTGGGTAAGTGCCTGCCAAGGCTCCAACTGCAATGATGGTTAGTGGTGGGGAGTGCTGTGGGGGAGCGGAGTGCACTTCTGCCCTAGCAATGGCAGGGCAGGATGCATACACACAGACACACACACCCTGTTAGGGCAAGGAAAGCAAAACCCACCCATACACACGTGTGCCGGTAACATGATTGGGGGATTGCTGTGGGCCTGGGGGAAGACGGGTGTGGAGAGGGAGCAGGCAGAGCGGCCGGGTTGGCCCTGGGGACAGCCCCACTGGAGCTCTCCACCAGTCAAGCATGATCCACCAGTGCAGGAGCTATAAGGCAGGCCACCAGAACACCGGAGGATGCCCTGCAAGCAGATGTGGCAAGGCTGGGGCAAGAGAAGCCAGCAGACCAAGAGGTGCTCAAGCTGGTCTGGCCCCATCTGATGGGCAAGACTGACCTGCAGAGTTCAGGTCTGACAGTTCTCCTGAGGCTCAAGTCTCCTATGGGAGCAAGCCAAGCCTAGGAGGATGGCTGTCCCTGGCCGTGTTCTGCTACAGATGCTCTGACGCCAAACCCTCTGGGCTCCACATCAGCTGGCTTGCTGTCCCTACCACTTCTCTAAGCAGTCTCCCTATCAACTCGAGTATCTGTGGGGGTTGAGGAGTCTCCTCCTGCACTGAGGCCCGTGGTGAGGGCCGGTTGCTCCTTGCCAGTTCAACTGGCCCATTCTCCTTGAGTCATTGGGAACCAGGAACAAGTCCTGGTGCACCATAGCCCTGGGCAGGGTTCCCGGCTTTTTCCCACTTCAGCCCAGCTTCTGTGTTTTCCCTGTGACCACACTTGGTGCCTTCCCTCTGAAGATCTGTTAGGAGTACGCCAGTCACCTCAGTCCCTCCGTGGCAGCTGTTCCACCTGGCTTTGTCTAGTCCGCCATCTTGCCCTCTCCCCTGTTTCTCAAATTTTAACACTGAGATTCAAATATATATTTAACTAGTTTCTTTACTCTCTGCTGTTTTGTCCCCTCATTAGTACATATATATATGTATGTATTTATATATGAGGTATCATTTATACGCTGTAATTTTCACCTTTAGTTTTGTGAGTTCTGCCAAAAGCACATGATTGTGTAACTGCCCCCACAATCAAGATACAGAACTGTTCCATCACCCAAATAATCCTTTCATGCCCCATTGTTGTCAATCTCTCATCCCCACTACACATCCTCTGGCAATCTGTTTCTGTGCCTATAGTTTTTGCCTTTCTAGAATGTAAAATGGAATCATACAGCATGTAGCCTTTTGGGTCTGGCTTCTTTCACTTAGCATAATGCATTTGAGATTCATGCACATGTTCTACATACTAGTAAATCATTTATTTTTATTGTTGAGTAGCATTTCATCCTTTTTGTTTTGTATCTCACACTTCCTCTTGGAAACATTTTTTATTTTGCCACAGTAATTATTTCAGGGAGGGGTCTATAGTTGGTAAACATTTAAAGTTCTTATTTGCATGAAAATGTTTTTATTTATACTTGCATCTGAATGATATTTTAACTGGTATATATTTTAGCTTAATATCATTTTGCTCAAATCTTTGTAGGTATTCTGTACTTTCTTCCAGCATCGAGTGCTGCCTAATGATATCATCTGATGCCAATCTGATTCTAGTTCCTTTATAAGCAACTTGTGCAAATTTTATTTTTAGAAACTTTCAATATTTTCTACTTATTGTTTGAGTTCAGAGATTTCACCGTGACATAGTTCTTTACTCATTATGCTTAGCCATTGGTGGGTCATTTCAACTGATCACTTGAGTTCTTATTCAGTTTTGTGAAGTGTTCATTGCGCTCTCGCTTTTCCGTCATATTTTCTTCCTGGAATTCGTTTTGAAGTGAAGACAAACTATCTAAATTGATCTTCCATATCCTTTAACATTTCTCTATTTTCTACCTCTCTGTGTTTTGTTCTAATTTTGAATGCTGGACATTAAAAATAATTTATTTGCTTTTTAGCCATATTCAGTCTATTACTTAACCATTCTGCCAAATTATTTGTTCTGCTATCATATTCTTGATTCCTAATCCTGTTTTTTTTTCCTGCTTCATTTTCTGTCACATTATGCTTTTAAAATAATGCAATATAATTTCAAATAAGCTCCATGGGAGCAAGTAACAGGTGTTGCTGCTGTTGTTTTTTCTGAAGGTGGAGGGGTGGGGTTATATCACCATGGCATTTACTACCACAATTTGGAGTCTGAAACATAGTAGGAGGTGTATAGTGAATATTTTTTAAATGAATGAGTATATAAATTCTAGTAAGAATTTGAAATACATATTTTATATTTCTTGGATTGCCTTTATGAAGGATCAGTTTTCTTGGTGCCTTCACTTGGATCTTTCTTCTTTTCTCCAAATGTTTGTCATCTTTGGTTCATATGTATTATTAAAGATTAAGTTTAGTATTATGGCTGGCTGGCATGAGAGTCCTCTGGAGATGAGTACTTTTTTTTTCTTAGCAAGTTTCACTTCAGTATTGGAGGGCTTCTTATTTGGGTTCTTTACATGTGAGCTGACCATGTCAACTAGCATATTCCACTTTAAGATGCCACATACTTGAAACAGTGAAGCATGTTAGGGACACCCTCCCCACCCCCTTTATGAAAATAAATCCTATGTTGAAAGTAATAGTGACTAAAGGCTCAGGCTTCAGATTAGCCCATCTGTATCAATATTCCAATTTATTTCAAACTTTATTAACTTGTGAAAGTTACTTAAACTCTCTTGTGCCTTGTTTCTTCATCTGGAAAATGAGGATAAAGGAGTACTTAAACTCTTTTATTACTGTTCCTTCTCTCTCTCTCTTTCTCTCTCTATATATGTATATATATATAAAAATAAGAATATATATGTGCCAAAAGAGAGAGAGATATAAACTTAAAACAGTGACTGACACTTAATAAAGGCTCAATAAATGCTGCTGTTGTAATTATTAGTGTTATTACTATTTTCTTCCTGGACAGAACTATCTGTCCTTTAACTTTCTAGCAATGTTTGCTGGAGAACTGATGTCACCTCAAATTTTATTCCACTTCTTTCCCTGTTCTGGCAAACTATAGCTAAGACTAGTTTCATCACTTGCAAAATGAGGATAAAAATAATGCCAACTTAATATGACTGCATTATTTAATTTTATAAAATGCTTAGAAAATTGCCTGGCACGCAGTAAATGCTATGTAAGCCTTTAATATATAAAATAGAGATGTATGCCAGAAGATTAGTCTCTGTTTTCTACTATATTCATCTCAGCTTTTACTGTTTATTAGGATCATTCAGGCTCTAGTATTTCCCTTCTTCTCACTTCTTTTCAGGCTGATGTTCCCACGTGAGTTTCTGCTCAATCTCACCTATAATGCTGCCACTGGAATTATCTAATTATCTTCTTTCAAACTGTAGTCTCACTTCAGATCTTCTAAAGTACCCTATTTATTTTTTACATCCACTCGCCAGCCCTTTAGTCTTCTTCCAGTGGAAATTTGTCCTCTATTATTTTTGTAACATGTGATGGACTCAGAGAAGTTAAACTTGCCTATGTCACACAATTATTAAGAACAAGAATTCAAATGCAGAATGTCTGACTGCAAATCGTTTGAATCCTGACAACTCCTCATAGGTCACGTTGTTTCATACTACCTCTGAACACTGTATATTCTCATAATGCACATAGCTTTATGTTTTGTAAGTAGTTTTCAATAATTTCTCACTAACATCTACTTGTTCTTTCTTAGTAGTTATAATGTTTTTGTCTTCCTTTTTCAGTACATAGGCTTCACTATCACCTCATTTCCATAGCACATAAGTTGTATGTGTCATTTCAATTGTGAACTCTCAGAAATGAATTGCTACTGAAAATAGCACATCATTTTCCATGTTTAGTTTCAAAAATTTCTCATTTTGAAAAGTAGGTTTCCAAATATTGTTTCTTTAAATAGTTACCCATACAGACCTCACCTCCATAAACTTTTATCTTAAAAAAAAAAGGCTGCCAAGTTAGACTACATGAATAGCTCTTTTAAAGTTACTGGATAAAAGTTTAAATTACCAGAAGATGCATCATTATGGGTTATTATTTGAGAATTCTTTGACTTGTATAACATGATGCTACTCTCAGAGGAATACAGATTAGAATGGAAGCCAGATGTGTTTTTCAAGACTAGATTGAAAAAATGAGTAGAAAATTAATATAAGAATGATCTAAGGAGTTTTCTAGAAACCTGAAGCATGGGTATGACAGAAAAAGCATTTGAGTGTGTGTGTGTGTGTGTGTGTGTATCTGTGTGTGGGGGATGTGGGGAGAAAGGGAGTGAAAGTAAGCAAATGAGAGAGGGAGCTAGGAAAAAATTATAACAGTGGAAAATAAAAATGCAGACAAAGGGAAGGAGGATGGATAGGATAAAAAAAAGTTGCAGAATTGAAAATAGAACCCCGTAAAAAATTCCCAAATCTTTGTAAATATTTGGTATCACCAAGGTAATAGCACAATATAATTTTATCTGTAAACCAAGGAAGTGAAAAACAGAAAAAAAAGATGATTTCTCATTCTAAAAGGGATAAATTAAGTACTAACGAGATGAGGAACATTGTTGAAAGAAAAGAAGTCCCCTTTAAAATCAAAATATATTCTAGGTATGCTAAAATAATCCAAAAATTTTATATATTTCATTCTTTCTTGTCCACCTTTTTGAGAAATAAAATGAACAATGATATTTTTGATACTTCAGAGTTTGCATTCTGCTTTTATATTTGATGACATTGGAAATAAGGTATATTTATTGTCACAATATGTCAACATGCTGAGTGGCATAAAATGAAATGGAAGGCATAAAGAAGGCAATCAAGGTAAAGGATGAGTACATATAAAAAATTTCATTACCATTTTTGAAGCAGACTTTTACTTAATCCTTTAGTTTTACTAAGAACTAGAATTATCCCCTTTAATTTTATTTATTCAAGGCAAAAATAATAAATATTATCCTAATAAACCATGTATTTTTAGCATAATTTAAAATATGGCAAAAGTTCTTATATTTGGAATCTCTCAATTCAGAATTTGTTACCATTCAAATTGGGTTTTGAGTTCAAACTTGTCTTTTTTGCTTTGCAGACATTTCCAAAATTGTGCAAAAATAATAGGATATATCAATTGTTATGGAGAATTTTAAATATTTTAGAGAGAAAGCAATTTTCAAACATCTTTCAGTACTTTTACATCCTCATTTGCAGATAAGCTAATAAGCTATTTCCATATTATTTTATTGATTCAATTAAACCAGGTGACAGTTTGATTAATTACACATACAGTACTTGGCATTAAGAAGCAATATTTCTTCTAAAACATGCTATAATTTTATATTTCTACTTATTCAGCAGCTTTCTAAGCTCATGCTACAATGTTTCCAACTTCCAAACTACTTAGGCTAAGAAATCAAAGCTATAATCATGTGTAGCCAAAAAAATTATATTAGAAAAAAATCAGTCTTATTTTATTGTTCTTCTGGGCACTGTAAAATGACTAATATAATTTTTGCCAAATTAGCCATTTTTTCTTGGCATTAGACAAGATTTTAGTTTTAACATATTCTTTTTGTTGAGCAATACAGGGTGGTGTTATAATCTGATATGAGCAACTCTGCTACTATGTTTCTCTGCTAACATCCTGCTATGGAAAGAAGTATAGCTTTCAGGAATATGAAAGCAATTTTCTTTCAGGTAAAATAACCAGAGAGGGTACTAAGGATTAAACTTTTTTCAAAATATCAACACTGTTATTCTTACAATTTTTTTTCTCCATGTCACAAGAATTGATTTGAATACTAAGTACATTAACTTATATTTTGGCAACTTTGAAACCCATTTATAGCTGAAATCAAAGAATAAATCAGTTTTAGGTTTTCACAATAAAGTCCCATAATATAGTTTGACTTCTGATATTTTTCATGTATTACATTACTGGGGCCTATGATATGCTGGTTGTCAGAGACATCCTTAATTAGAAAAATGAGGGAGGATGGCCCTTATTATTTTCATTAAAATGCATAGTTAATAAAAACTTTCCTTTTGCACCAGATATCCTTAAAAAGAGATATTGTTTCTACTTCCACACTTGTGTGGAAATTGAATTTCAAGATGCTTCTTGGTTCTCATTCAAAGGAGTAAAAGGTCCAGATCTCTCTGATCCAGAATGAATTGGCCCTTGGGTGATAGCATTTCTCTCAGCCAAACTTTCCAGTTGTCTGATTTTCCCCTCTAATCATGGTCTTCTCCCAGTCTCCCTTAGCTCAGCAAATGACATCACCATTTATCTAGTTACAAATATTGGACATCTGGAATTTAACCTTGACTCCTCTTTGTCTCTTACATTGAATCAGGCTTTGTCCCTGATATGGTTTGGCTCTGTGTCCTCACCCAAATCTCATCTTGAATTGTACTCCCATAATTCCCACATGTTGTGGGAGAGACCTGGTGGGAGATAACTGAATCATGGGAGCAGTTTCCCCCATACTGTTCTCATGGTAGTGAATAAGTCTTACGAGATCTGGTGGTTTTGTAAGAGGTTTCCACTTTTGATTCTCTCTCATTCTCTCTCTTTACCTGCTACCATCTGTGTAAGACCTGCCATGCTCCTCCTTGCCTTCCACCATGATCATGAGGCCTCCCCAGCCATGTGGAACTGTAGGTCGATTAAACCTCTTTCTTTTGTAAATTGCCCAGTTGCTGGTATGAATTTATCAGCAGCATGAGAACAGACTAATACAGTCTCCAACATACATCTACCTACTCCTTTCCATCTCCCCTACCATAATTAGTCTAAGATATCATCTCTGACCTGTATTTCAATCATGGCCTCCTAACCAGTCTCCTTACTTCAACTTTTGCCATCTCCCAAACATTCTCCAAAAAATTTTCAGAATGATTATACCCATTATACTTGCTAATTATAACTTATTATGCTTAGGATCAAAAGTCTTTAATGTTGGTATCAAGGTCTTAGGTACATTGGTCTTGTATTGCCCAACTTTCCCTTTGTTCAGTATGCTCCAGTTATACTACATTTTGGTTTCTAGAACACAACAAGCTCATTTTCACCTCATAACTTTGGCTCTCGTTACCTTTATCTAGAATGCTCTACCTCCACTTTGGATTTCTTTTTATTTATCAGATCTCAGCTTAAATTAAAATTCTACAGAAAGACATTTCGTAATGAGATTTGAAACATCCTTCTCCTTTCTGTGTTATTTGACTTCATAGTAACCTATTTATTTCCTCCTGAAATAGCCATCAGAGTTATTTTTAATGTCTATTATCTGCCCCCTCCTCCAATAATTTAGGCTCTAAGTCAGGCACCTTGCTTATCTTATTGAACAGTATGTCATAGTGCACACTATCTGAATACAGAGTAAGTGCTGATTTAAAATAATTAGCTGAGTTATCAGTTAAATAGGACCAAGGACTTTATTGCATCATTAAAAACTCAATATGTAAAATTTCAAAGGAAATGTCTGATAATTGGTTACATGACTCTTGGGTTCCTCATGCAGACTGAATATATATGAGAGAGAGAGAGAGAGAGAGAGAGAAAGAGATGGGGAGATAGTGAGGGAGAGAAGGTAGAGAGGGAGAGAATTTGTGAGGGGAATTTCTTCTCTGTTAGTCCACTGCTCTACCAAAAGGAGAAGTGCTGGGGGTGGGGAGCGAGGGGGGAATCTCCCTACACCCCAAACCAAGTGAGAAAGCCTAGTGTTTGGGGGATATTGAGGATCACAGAGGACATTGGAAATAGTAGTCTGCATACTGGAAAAAGAAGAGTAGAGTTTTATTTAGGAAAAATGGGGATGTCACTGATGACTTTGGGGTAGAGAAATAACATGGTTGCAATTATGTTTTAGAAACATAACAACATTTAAAATGGATTGGGGATTGGGGAGAGAAGATACAAAGAGTTGGATTAGGAGTAGAATTGATGTGAACTATAACAATAACTTGATCTAGGATGTGAAAGTGATAACTGATAGGAAGAAACAGGTGTAGAAGAAGTTGTGGTAGAACTGACATTTTTTGGAATTAATTAGAGGAATAAGGAGGACTCACTATGTTTGAATTGATGTTTAAAACTATGGAAGGAAAAATATAAGTTATAGCTGAGGATAGAAAGAACGTTTAGCTTGAAGAGGAGCTTAAGCAGAAGTGTAAATCTCCTTTCTTGTGCGTAAGTTATTGTGATAGCCACCAGTTTTACACAAATACAAATTTTTACTGAATACTTGGCTTTTCATGGACGTAGCTCTATAATTAAGGTGGTGGACTCCATAACTTTCTTTTTCTTCTTTACTATCATAATTACTTTTACTCTGCCTGTTTTTCTCACTTTTGAACATGCTTTGAAAGTTAATGAATTAAAACTTAAGCCAGTTTTGCTACTAACACATTTTGCTACATTGCTACTAACATGAAACATTTTTAAAAGAAAAATTACTATTGCTAGATTTACCCCTCATTTTGCTGCCTTGCTACACAGACAATTCATGTAGAACCAAATAATGACAATTTAGAGCTAACAATGTAATAACCTCAATTGCACAGGGTCTTTGTTTGTCATGATGTTCTTCTTGGGATGAAGCAAAACTCTCTCTGTTAGAACATTTTTCAACATTTAGAATGGCATGAAGCTGTCAAAACTAGGCACCAATGTAAAGCACTGACTCAAGGAAATTGATTATTTCCTAAAGTTAAGCAGTAACTTAAGGGAAATCAAGACAATCAAAAATGAATTATATAATATGCTTTCATTATATAGAAATGTAAAAGTGGAAAAGAAAAAAAAAAAACCCAAAATAGTAGCTCCAACTAGAGATTTTGCTCCAGGTCTAAAGTTGTATCACAATTCAGTAAATTCATAATATAATTTTAAGAACTTTAAATTTAGATTAGCATTTCAGATAACTTCTTATAAATATAAAATTAAAGCATAAATTTTTATAGACTCAGAGATACAAGAGTCAAGTAACTTTCGTAAACTGAGATATTTATATATTTGAGTCACAGGCACACCACAATTTTGAGCATGTGACTCATACTTTGTATCTTATATACAGTTAGTTTTAAAATGTTAGAGCATTATGCCAAGGGTAAGCACAAGTTTACATAATTGAGGATTTACAGGGACCTCAGGCTTGCTCAATTACTTTTGGGATTTTATGCCAGAGTTTAAACTACTGTTTTTGACCAGGCCCATCAGGTTTGGGTTGACATGTCCATACTACAGCCTCCTTTTATATTAATACTTAGAATAAACCCAAACTCCTATTACTGTGACCTACAAAGTTCATTATGATCTGGTCCCTGCCTACCTCTTCAGGTTCATTCATCTCTCACTACTTTTTCCACTTTTCATTCATATTAGCCTTCTTTCAGTTCTTGGAACACACCAAGATCCACCGCCCACCTCACACCCCCCACCAATCTACTTGTTTATGTTTGTTCTCTCACTGGAATGCATGCTCTGTTAGGGCAGAGGTCATTTCCAGAATATTCACCATTGTATCTCCAAAAGGTCAGGACAACATCTGGCACCAAGTATCTATTTGATAAATATTTGTTAGATGGATGAATCAAGGAAATAAGTAAGATTGGTTATATGGCATGAGCCAGGGTTCAAGCTGATTTATGGAATGGGGTGGACAGAAGAAAAGAGGAAGATAAATTCATAGTGTAAGGACAGCACTGAGAATGTAGTAGAAATATGTCTTGGACAAAGATGCCCTCTCTCACCACTTCTATTCAACATCGTACCTGAAGTCCTGGTTAGAACTATCAGGCAAGAAAAAGAAATAAAAGGCATCCAAATAGGAAGAGAGGAAGTCAAACTACCCCTGTTTGCAGATGACATGATTTTCTACGTAGAAAACCCTATAGTCTCTGTCCAAAAGCTCTTTGAACTGATAAATAAGTTTAGCAAAGTTTCGGGATACAAAATCAATGTACAAAAATCACTAGCATTCCTATACACCAACAGTCAAGCTGAAAGCCAAATCAGGAACGCAATCCCATTCACAATTGCCACACACACACACAAATACCTTCCTAGGAATACAACTAACTAGGGAGGTGAAAGATCTCCAAAATGAAAATTATAAAACATTGCTCAAAGAAATCAGAGATGACACAGATGCATGGAAAAACATTCCATGTTCATGGATAGGAGAATCAAGATCATTAAAATGGCCATACTGCTCAAAGCAATTTATAGATTCAATGCTATTCCTATCAAACTACTAATGACATTCTTCACATAACTAAAGAAAACTAGCTTAAAATTCATACGGAACCATAAAAGAGCCTGAAGATCCAAGGCAATCCTAGGCCAAAAGAACATAGCTGGTTGGGTGCAGCTGCTCACACCTGCAATCCCAGCATGTTGGGAGTCCCAGGTAGGCAGATTGCTTGAGGCTAGGAGTTTGAGACCAGCCTGGGCAATATGAAAAAATCCTGTCTTTACAAAAAATACAAAACAATAGCCTGGTATGGTGATGCATGCCTGTAGTCCTGGCTACTCAGGAGGCAGAAGGATCACCTGAGCCCAGGAAGTCAAGGCTGCAGTAAGCCATGATTATGCCACTGCACTCCAGCCTGGGTGACTCTCTTAAAAAAATAATAACAAAGCTGGAGGCATCATGCTACCTGACTTCAAACTATACTGTAAGGCAACAGTACTAAAACAGTATGGTACTGGTACAGAAAGAGATACATAGACCAGTGTATCAGAATGAGCCTAGAAATAAGGCTGCATAACCCACAACTATCTGATCTTTGACAAATCTCACAAAAACAAGCAATGAAGAAATAACTCCCCGTTCAATAAACGGTGCTGGGATAACTGGCTAGCCATATGCAGCAGATTGAAGCTGGACCCCTTCCTTACACCACATACAAAAATAAACTAAAGATGGATTAAAGACTTAAATGTAAAACTTAAAACTATAAAAACCCTGGAAGATAACCTAGTAAATACCATTCTGGACATAGGAACTAGCAAAGATTTCATGACAAACATGCCAAAAGCAATTGCAACAAAAGCAAAAATGGACAAATGAGATCTAATTAAGCTAAAGAGCTCCTGCACAGCAAAGGAAATTATCAACAAAGTAAACAGACAACCTACAGAATAGGAGAAAATTTTTGCAAACAATGCATCTGACAAAGATTTAACATCCAGCATCTATAAGTAGCTTAAACAAATTTACAAGCAAAATCAAACAGCCCCATTAAAAAGTGCGCAAAGGACATGAACAATTTTGAAAGACATACATGTGTCTAAAAAACATATGAAAAAATGCTCAATATCACTAATCATTAGAGAAATGCAAATAAAAAACACAGTGAGATCCTATCTCAGATCAGTCAGAATAGCTATTATTAAAAAGTCAAAAAATAAATGCTGGCAAGCTTGCAGAGAAAAGGGAACACTTATACACTGCTGATAGGAGTGTAAATTAGTTCAACCATTATGAAAAGAAGTGTGGCAATTCCTCAAAGAACTAAAAACACAATTACCATTTAGGATTCTATTACTGGGTAGGTACCCAAAGGAATATAAATCATTTTACCATAAAGACACATGCACGTGTGTGTTCATTGCAGCACTATTCACAATAGCAAAGACTGGGAATCAATCTAAATGCCCTCAATGGTAGACTGGATAAAGACAATGTGGTACATATAGACAATGGAATACTTTGCAGCCAATAAAGAGGACAGGATCATGTCCTTTGCAGGAACATGGATGGAGCTGGAAGCCATTATTCTTGGCAAACTAACACAGGAACAGCAAATCAAATACCATATTCTCTCACTTATAAATAGAGCTAAATAGTGAGAACAAATGAACAGAAATAGAGGAACAACAGATACTGGGGTCTACTTGAGGGTGGAGGGAGGGAAGAGGGAGAGGATCAGAAAATATAACTATCAGGTACTATGCTTAGTGCTTCGGTGATAATCTGTACACTGAACCCTTGTGACATGAGTTTAAACTGTATAACACATCTGCACATGTACCCTTGAACCTAAAAGATAAAAAAAAAAGAAAAAAAGAAATATGTGTTGGACCACAATTTCAGATATGCAATGAATAACATATAAATTTATATTTATAAATATAAATAAACTTAGGCATAATTTTGAGAATTCTGCTCTTCCAGTTTGGTAAAAAACTTAACCTCGGTTATTCTTGGGTTTCCCTCTTCTGTTTCAAGATGGGATAGATTTCAAGAGTTTTATGCATGGCCAAAGCTAGGGTATCTGGCTGAGTCATTTGTCTACCCTGATTCCTCTTCTGGGGTATTCACTCACTCTGTTCACATAGTTTCTACAGGTCTGAACTCCCGGCTACTTCCAGAATTATTTTAAAACATGGGAAATATTTATGAGGGGTCCTTATGGACCTATTTGTTCAGACACATGAGGCAGCCCTGATTCTCTGGAGTATTGCTGCCTCTGCTATGTGCTGTGGTGCTGTGGTACAGATATATATACAAGCGTGGCTCCCCAAATATGGGGGCCATAAACTTTTATCTATGCTCCTAGGTCCATGGGACTTTATGATAGTTTCCCTGGGCTGCTTCTCAAATGCACTCTAGTGCTTCCTTTATTTTCAGTGCACTTGGCATGACGTTTTGAAAGGGATTCATGTTTTGACCTAGTCAGGAAGCATTTATGACTTTTTCCCCTCAACCTTTCCTTTCCAATATCTTTTTGAACATACGAAGAACAGAAAAAATGGGATAAATGAACACAACTTAATATTTCATAAGCCCATTCTGCCAATTAAGTTTTGACCACAACAAAACTGGAATTAAGTTTTGACCACAACAGAGGCAGAGTACAATTCTGATCATGTCACTCTTCTGCTTACATACTATAATGGCTTCCTATTGCTCTTGGAATACAGATCATATGTCTTAATAAAGCACATGGAGATCCTGTCTGCCTCTCCAACCTCTTCATGCACCACAGTCCCTTCTCATTCTCTCTACTAGGACTAAACCTGTGTTTCACTGTCAAAAGGACAGTTTTTTTTTTTTTTTTTTGTACAGTGCCTCTTCACCTGGTTAACTCCCATTCATGCTGCAAAGTTGCAGCATTAGTGGAATTTTTTTCAGGGAACGCTTACATATTGCCACTTATTATAGATACTCATGGCACTATGTATCTTTTCTTTGTAGCACTTGTCCATGATGGTTACCTTGTCTCATAAGAAGAGAAATGCAAAGGATAACTACAATTTAATGGCATTTTCACTTGTCAAATTAACAAAACTCCAAATGTTTTGACAATAAATTTTTTGAAATAAACAGGCACTCTTATGTACTGCTGGTGGGATTATAAAACTAGTACAACCTGTGTGGAGGATAAGTTGGCAATAACTTGTTTTTAATACCTTTTGTCCCAGGCAGTCTACTTCTGGAAATTGATCCTATAGATTTATTTTCATAGTATAAAATGATATATTTTATGTCTTTATTCATTACAGCATTTTTTTGGTAATAGAAAACTACTGAAAAAAATTAAATGTTCCTCGATAGGAGGCTGCTCAAATACATTGTGGTATACCCATTCAGCAGAATACCCTGTAGCTATAACAACAACAACAAAAATGTGAGAAGCTTCCTAAATAATGAGATAGGAAGATTTTTCTATTTTTATTAAGTAAAAAAAAAAAACAACATACAGAAAAATGCATATGGTGTGCTACCTTTTGTATAAAAAGGGGAAAAGTAAAAAAGTAAACAAGTAAAAATCATATGTATGTCCACACAAACATATGTATCCAGTTTGCCTGTATAAGCATAAGGAAACTCTGAAAAGATACACAAGAAACTAATAAAAAGAATTATCTATATTTTGGGGAAGAAAGAAAACTGAGAGGATATGGAACAAAATAAGATGTAAGAATGCAAAGTAATGAAAATATTTAATTATGTTCCCTTCTACTGATTATATTATACATGATTATGAATGAGGCAAAGTTTTAAAATTAACTATCAAAACATAAAATTCATGAAAACAAAAGTTATTTTCTTTCATTTACTTTTACATGGATAAAGAATATAATGGAGGTTGCTTAAGAAAAGTTAGGTGGCTAATTATTACTTTAACAACTGCCTGCTTTCGCGATACTTTTTGAAATAGATTCTCTCTATTGGTTTAATACATTCTATCCCCAAATCAACTATCCAAGTATTAGGCACTGTTTCCTTTTGAAGGATTACCAGTGTTAGCCTTTACTCCAAAGCACATTTTAAAAAGCCAATATTTAGGAACAGATGCAATAATCTTTTGTTTTAAAAATTTAAAACTCATGAGATGTAGGTATTTCCAATTTAAAATGAAGTTAATTATTATTATTATTATTTATTGAGATGAAGTCTGTTGCCCAGGCTGGAGTGCAGCGGTGTGATCTCAGCTCACTGCAACCTCTGCCTCCCAGACTGAAGTGATTCTCCCACCTCAGCCCCCAGAGGAGCTGGGATTACAGGCGTGCAACTAATTTTTGTATTTTTAGTAGAGATGGGGTTTTGCAATGTTGGTCAGGCTGGTCTCAAACTCCTGACCTCAAGTGATCCTCCTGCCTTGGCCTCCCAAAATGCTGGGATTACAGGCATGAGACACCGTGCTGGGCCAGTTAATTCTTTCAAGTCAGCAATGGTGTGTTAAAAAAGAAAATTCAATCTACAAATAACAAAAGAAAGACAATGGTTCAAAGTATTTCTGTGCTTAGTCTATCACTATAGGTCTATTAAAACAAGAGCAACAAATGGTTGCCAATGTATAACTTAAAATATCCAGAGGGTTACCCCATCTATAGTTACCCAAAGTTATTCTTAGTTCCTGGAGAATTCCTTTAGAAGCATAAGCACAATAAGGACACAGTGAAATCTAAGTTTGGTTCTCCATTATAGCTGTGGTCCTAATGAATTGTGGGCCCATCCTGAATTAATAATTCTCCAATAAGAAAAATGATAATCAAAGAATTTAAACCACTGATATAGTTCCCTTGTTGAGATTAATCTGTTCATTAATATTACTGGGATCATATTTCCAAATTACAGAGTGTAACAGCATCTAATGCACTTTAAGTGCATAGATCACAATTTTATCCTTTTGTTTCCCATTTTACAGTCAATCCTATATAGCAGATATTTAGGAGGAACTAAGCACTCTTTGCTAACAAACTATCCATTTCTTTTAAGTATTTAGCATTTAGTTAGCAAATGTTGACTTCTAACTTACTGATTTCTTGGTTTAAAATCCATGGGATCAGTATGGAACAAATGGATTTAGTAGCTCTTGAGTATCTTTACACTGTAAACTTACTAATGATGACTTTTATTTCTTTAGAAGCAATATCTAAGTCCCAGGAATTCTGAGCCTGCTCATTATTGCTACCTCCGAAACTAGTGGAGTGTGATTCAGAACACAGTAACATTATATTTTCTTTCCTCCTTCTCTTCCTCCTTTTAGAGAATACATGATGGGATGTTTTCAGCTTTCTAGCTTTCAACAGATGCAATTATTAAAGAGTCTGTCCTCCTCTGCTTTAATAAATGTGGAACATTCGACATTTGGCATATAAAGAGTAACTGGGTACATCTGAACTATTCTGTGCTTTTGATTCTGTTCCCTAAAGGGAGAGATACAAAGAGAAATCACATAAACTATAATCCAGTTGAGTAGATTTAATTTCCTTTTCCTATTTGGTCTACATGCACCACCTGGTGGTAAAGTAGTGCATTTCAAGTAGAGAAGAATGTGTGTGTGTGTGTGTGTTTTGAGGTGTATATAACATGAAAAAGATAATTTTAATATATTTCTTAACACTGATTTAGATAGACAACATAATTATTCTACACCAAGAATCTAATACAACACTTCAGCACTACTTCATGTATACCAGAACAGGAACTAAAGGAGAGAACTCATGCTGGAAAGGAAAATAGCTTACTCTTATTTACCTTAGCAATACATCTTATAATTCCATCTCTAAATTAACATTTATTATTACAATATTCTTACTGAGGCAAAATTCAAACACTGATAATCAATGCAAAACAATTTCTTCCTTTTTAATTTTTAAGAATAACAGCTTTTAAAAGTAGGTGCCCTGTTCCTTATATTAATAGTGAAGATAAGTCATAGATCATGGAATTGTAAAGCACCAGAGAGTCATTAGACCAATACACCAATTTTACAAATGTAGCAGCTGAGACTCTGGAACAGCAGGTAACTTGCCCAAAGTCATATCGGTTATTAGTGGTCCAACTCAAATAAGAATCTAGATCTTCTCACTTTCAGCCTAGGAATACAATACATAAAAATTGTACTTATATTCATATTCAATTAATTGTCTCTGTATGATGTGATAATACTCAACTTATCTACACAGTGCTTTAAGGCACTCATATGTTAGTTAACACATTGTTCTAACATTCTGAGCACAAAGAAGTAATTGAAGAAATGCATGTATCATAAAGCTATGGAAAAGATTTTCTAAGTCTTAAAAAACCCTATATATATGTTCAAATGAATAATTTTCCAAGTATAATACAACTTCTATATTGCAAAGAAGATTTAAAAAATTCCCTTTCCCCTTCTAACTGCTTCAGAACCAGAGATCTGTTTCTACAAAGTAGGTACCCACTTGTAGATTTAAGCATAAAACATGTTCATAGCTCCCTCTCATGACCATTGAATACTATACAAGCCTCCTTTTATTCTCGCTGTTGTATTCAACTAACAGCTCACTGGCTAAGTTTTAATTGCTTCCAATGAGGTCAGCAAAGGTATTTATCGAAAAGCCCTGAATAAAAGGCTCACACACACACACACACAAGCACACACGCGCTCACACACAGAGAGAAAATCCTCCTGCCCGTTGATTTATGGAAACAATTATGATTCTGCTGGAGAATTTTTCAGCTGAGAAATAGTTTGTAGCTACAGTAGAAAGGCTCAAGTTGCACAAGGCAGACAACAGACATGGAATTCTTATACATCCAGCTGTTATCAACAAAACAAGTAAGTGACTGTTATTTTGTCTTTAAAAACAATGCTGAATGTTTTCTAAAAGTTTATCTTTCTCTGATTTTAGTACTGAGCAGGAAAGTAAAGTTACAAGATTTTTGAGTCATGTAACTATCTATAGTAATTATGCTGTAGAACATAAAGATAAGGTTGAAGTTCTCCAGAGCAATCCTGACATTTAACTTAAAAAACCTGGGCAGTTCAGGAGAAAATAATTGATTAACCACAAATGTAAAAGCATATAATAAAGAAGCCTAGGGAGAAAGCACTCATACTTTGTTAGTGGCAATTGTAAAAACTTAATTTAAATCAATAGTTCTGAGTGCAGTATGGTTCTCACAAAACAGCAATTGGAATGAATGGTACAGTCATATTCTGTTTTGTCTCTACTCAGGCATAAATTTTATAAATCTACACATAAAGTGGTAAAGATTTTGACATCCTCTATGAAGGCTATTTTAAATGTATCTTCAGAGAATAACCTATACTGTATATTATACTACTACTTACCCATCAAAATTTATACATACAATTTTTATCTTCCTCTCTCTTCCCCTCCCTATTCTTAATCTCTCATTGCAAACAGAAGTCAAATAGCAAACAGCGTCACAGCAACTGAACTTACTACGAACTGTTTTTATGAGGATTTATCAACAGAGTTATTTAAAGAGGAATCCTGTGTTGTTATCAGGAACTAAAAGGATTAGGCTAACAATTTGGAAAGAGCAACTACTCTTTCTTAAATCAATCTACACTTCACAGATAGGAAGAGGTCAATGACCTAGGAGTAACAATCAACTCAAGATTCAATTTTCATTATGTTATTCATGAACACCCGGAGCACTACACTATAATGCACAAATGGATACTGACATGGATCCTGCCAACTTTGCTCTACAGATCATGCTTTCACATTATCTGTCTAGTGGGTACTATATCTTTAGCTTGCAATGACATGACTCCAGAGCAAATGGCTACAAATGTGAACTGTTCCAGCCCTGAGCGACACACAAGAAGTTATGATTACATGGAAGGAGGGGATATAAGAGTGAGAAGACTCTTCTGTCGAACACAGTGGTATCTGAGGATTGATAAAAGAGGCAAAGTAAAAGGGACCCAAGAGATGAAGAATAATTACAGTAAGTAATTTTATTTTAAGTACTGCTTATGAACCTTAGCAATCTGTTAATGGATCAATTTTCAGGTGATGGGTTTTCTCAGCTTCCTTTTGCTTCTTGGGAAAAAAATTAAATAAAATGTCACCTAATTTCTCTAAATTGAACTATGTTGAACTATGCCCCTAAAAATATCTCTTGGAACAGGACAAATCTACTTATATTATAGTTGGACCTGATAATCCAAGCCCATTTGAAAATACATACTCCTTGTCCTGAAAATGCTCAGAAGTTAAGCAAAATGTAAATAATATTATTCACACCAAAATGTGACTTAATATTGTCTAGCAAAACTCATTAAGATATCTAATTTAGAATTTCATAAATTATCACTAAAAGCTACTTATCACTAGTTTAAAGAGTAGGGAATTTATTTTTATTAATTTGATTTTCTTTGAAACAATATTTTCATGATGTAAATTAAAATATTTAATCTGTGCTAAGATATGCATTCCTTTGCATAATACATCTATTCCTTTGTATAATGATAAAATAGAAGGGAATCTGTGGTATCCTTATTCATTTGAGTCATAATGAGCTTGCATTAGGTTAATTATCAACTTATGCAGAAAAACAGATCTCTCCTAACATTTTCCTTAACTAAATCTTTTATGTCATAAAAGTTCTATGCTACCTTAAGAAAAACATAAATGTGAAGGAAAAAAAGTGAGCTGGAAGAGATGGTAATTCCATGTTTTTCAATTTACAGTCTTATATTTTTCCCAAGAATCAGTTATTCTTCTTATGTTAAAATATCAGGGTTGTGTTTTGCATTAAATGGTTATGATTAATAACAAACTTCAATAGTATTAAATGTAACGGAATAAGATACACACCTCAACATATACATTAAGGATTTAAAATATTTAGTAAAAATAAATTTTGTTTACATTACTAGCACTCAGGCAACATTGTTATTAATATATAATTTCATATTAATTATGTTAAAGTCATTTGAAAAAGAATACATGGGGAGACTGGTGTAAACATGTGCAAATCACAGAGCCAGGCTTGCAGCAATTACTCAAACTTTTGTTGCCTGTTTACTGAATGACTTTTAGGGTTCTGAACTAATCAACCAATAAATGGGAATTTCAGAGAATTATGTTTCCAAGACCTTCTTTTTAACCATAATTGATACAGAATGTTAAGGCCATTTTAATGACTGGACAGTTATGGTTTTATTATTATTATTTATTATTACCGAGATTAACAAAGGTATCACGTTAGTCCTAGAAGACCATTCTGATTATACTGAAGTTTATCTAAGGAAATGACTACTTGGAGAAAATTTTTTTGATATCTACTTCTATATGAGCAACAGAATTTGCCTTATAATTAATTAATGTAAAAGTTACTCAGATTTATCATGGATGATAAAACCTGGTGGAGAGGACAGAGCCCAGGTGAAAATTATGACACGTGGGTCAACTCCCTGTCTGTGAATGATGTGGGGACAGTTTCTTAGTTTTTCTGACCCTCGATTTTTCATCTATAAAATGTGGGATAGGTACAGATGATTTCCAAGATACTTTCCAGTTCTTATAGTCTATTCTATTTTAAACCACAGAGTATATTTCATAAATATAAAGAAACCTACATACCCATTGCATAATTATCTCACACAATGAATGAGATGGAAGTGATAGGATGAGCTGTTAAAACTAATTTCATATTATAGTAATAAGGTTACCAAACCTTAACTGTGGAATTCTATATGCTGACTACTCCTTTTGAATCCTTTTACCAAGTAATGAAAAAGTAAAAAAGTTGATGTAAAATCCAGTGAAAGTGAATAGTATGCATAATACTATTAGGATCAACAGTATCTTTAATTGGAATACATTCACATATGTAAATTTTATTTTGTTGTGTTAAAATTTCTTGAAACGATGAAACTCAGGTAGTACACATACATAAAATGCTAAAATTATTTTATAGTTTGAAACACAATTTAGTGCTAACTTTGAGTAAGCCTAAAGCCAATTTTGTAAACCGTCTCCTCTAACACCAATTCTATAATACAAAAGAAAAAAAAGGCAGTCACCCTATATTGTTATAAATTAGAATGTCACAATACCAGTGTACTAAAAAGACAAGATAAACATCATGTAAATAATTTTTACTTCTATAAACTTTTTAATAGGCTGTATATACAGTATATACCATTAATTATCCTGGAAAAGAAAACTTTCATCAGAATCCTTTAAGTAAACCCTAAAACTGTTGTCAGGTTATGTGGCTATCTTATTGGAGAAGGCGTCAGTAAGATTTCTCCAAAGTTAAAAAGAGGATAAAGCCTCCCCTTTCTTTTTCTATAGGAAGTCCTTAGGTACAGAAGGAAATGCTACAATGAAGAATATATGGAAAGTAACATGTTAGAAGAAAATTCTGATAGCCATTTCCTATTATTTGAAGGGTAGCCTTACTATAATAATTTTAAGAGTGAAGTCCATACATAAATGTGCTAATTGACACATGTGAAGTTGAAGCTGCTATATTAGGAAATAAAGGTTAAAAAAAAATGCTCGAGAATTTGTTTAAGATAACAAGAATGGAAATTTGAAATTATGACATTTGAAGATTGTTTACATTCCTCAATCATTAATTGAATGAATGAACAAATAAATGAAAGAATGTATCCTTCCTATTTTCATTAAAATGAGAGTAAAAGGTAATTGGATTGCCTACTAGAATGAAATGCAGCAGGATTCAGAAAGTGGTAAAGATCAGAATCCAACTCAGAATTTCATTTTCAATGTTTTGATGCCTTAAATTTTTTCAACAGGTTGTCAATCACCTTTCTTTGGAGGTCCTTTAAGTTGGTATAGATTTTAGTGTCTTGGAAGATAAAGTTTTACATGAAAAGTAATATGCCAGCTATGCAAAATATAATTGTTCTTTTGGTTACCATCAGAAAGTTCCCAATCTTTTCTCATGACATTTTTTTGAACGAAAGAGAACTGACCTGAGAATGTCAATAGGCTTCAGAGGACTACTCACCTCACCAGCAGAAGCACAGCTTCCACACAGGAATGTGTTTTTTAAGATACTAGTAAATATGAATTGGAGCTAGCAGGAGAAGTAAAATATCTAGATGTATAATTCTGCTTCCAGAATGTTTTGGGCTGGGGTAGATGGATGGAGGGCACGGAGAAAGGAAAGGGAGTAGTGGGCAAGTGGATGTGACTGCTCATGTCTCATAGCTTTAGGGAATTTTAAAAAATTACTTAAGTATCCTGGATTGTGAGGTTGTCACTTACTTTAGTCTTACCTTAATTACTGTGTTGTTTTGTGAAATACTTTAAGTTTAGATTTGAATGAATATATTACAGAAAGAGTGCACCAAGGAACCCAATGGAAATAAGACTTACATTAGTAGACATACAAATAAGAACTATGAAGATGGGGGAATTCATGAGAATCCAAGAGATACTGGACCACATTTCTGACTCTTGAGGGGATAGAAGCTGTTACGAGAGAACTGGTCATAAGGATTGCGTTCTACTGTTACCCAGGAGGCAGAAAGTCTCTCCCCTTTACTTGTCTCTCTGGTGCTTTCACATTTAACCTAATAGTAGGTTTCCAGGTGATGAAACTGGTACCTAACCTTAACTAATAATAAGAGTACTAAAAGCATAAAATGTCCCTCCAAAGTACACATTCAAAATGAAGTAAATGTTCATTTTCTCTGCAGAAGAAGAGCACTGAGAACATCATTAAAGGGCGAAATGAATGGTCAATACTTCCACTTTTGTTGTCAGAGCTCTCCCCGTGGGGACAAGATCAGAGGGTGAATTTAGATAACTGCTGCACTAGGCAGTCCAACAGCAGACAGAGGCTATCATTCTGCACCTGACAGAAATAACACTGCTGTTTAAGCTGAGTATTGAGGTGCCGAGTGAGAGACAGCAGCAGTGCACTGGGCACTCAGTGACCGCCTTGAGAGACAGATGTGGAAGACAGAATCCAATCCCTCAGGATAATTTTCTTGCTTTTGGTATCTAATTACTAAAAAGTTGTGCTCTTCCCAATAATAGGCAATATCATCTTCTCCTTTTAAGAAGTCATAAATTGCCTCACTTGTTTATAATGAAGCATTGTTAGTTCCATAGCAAGAAAAGGGTTAGCCATTCTGAAAACTGGCCAGTGATTTGGCAATATTCTCTTTTGGACTGTTAGACTGTGATGGGATATGGCCTAACAATTGGCAAAAGGCAAATAAACACAGCGTTGCTGAATTTGACTTTGGCTACAAAACCTTCAGCGACTCATTGGTCAACAATTCTTTGGATAGGCTCCTACTTAACAATAATGTCTGTTAGAAGCTAGCAAATACACATATTGCCTCTGAATATGGAGATGGTAAATTTGCTCATATTTGAAACAGTTCTTAGCAAGTTATCTAACAGAACAATAATTCACATTATCAGAATCAAAAATAGCAATGTAAGGACAATCCCTCCCTTTAAAAAAATAGATAATAAGTAACATATCTATGCAGTCGAATCAAAATCCTAGCAATTATGGACAAGGTAGAATCTTGTAGAACTGGTGACCTGTATTCCCTTAAGTAACTTGTTAGGGCTTTAAATGATGCAGAATGGATAAATTGCTGGGGAGCAGATTTGGAAATATTAGCTATTCTTTGATTAGTTTTTAATTTTATAATCTTTTCTTTTTGGCTATCACATATGCCTGGCACTTACGAAGTGCTAATAAGTTCATTCATTGCCACGAGTGCATCTCTTATCATCTCTTGTCTCTTTTGTAAATCCTCATCTAGACTGACCCTTATGACTCAGCTGTACAATAACTCTTTAGCCTATAGTTTTAGAGCATTCAGAGGCCCAAGTGAATCACAGAGAATGGAAGAAGTCAGCTCTTAGATATATTGAAAGGGTTGCCTTTTCTAGATTTTTCTATTTCTCAACCTTGTTTAAATATTACAATCAGCTGGGGAACTTTAAAAAAATACTGATGCCAGATTCCACCCACAAAAAAGTTGTCATTAAATTGATCTGAGGTACAGTCTGGGCATTAGGAATTTTAAAAGCTCCCCAGATAATTCTGACATGCTGCCAAGGATGAGAACCACTGGGCTAAGGGGATCACATTAGATTGCTGGGGAATTAAGTCAGAATCTCACAAAGGCGGGAAGGACCACGCATTAGTATTTGTTAAAGTTCTCCAATGATTCTAAAGTGCAGCTAAGGTTGCACACCACTGCTTATGGAGACCAAGAATTCTAATTCAGCCTGGACCACCTCAGGTGTCTTGGGAATGTTTCAGACCCTGTAGAGCAATTCAAAGTTAACTTGAACCCTAGATGATTTTGAAATAGGCATGATTAGGCATAAATCTCTGAATCATGCACCGAGAGGGTTCTTCGGGGTTCATTTGACCTCTCTGACAAATCTTAGTGGCTCCAGCATTTGGTGAACTGGCCTGGAAATGCACGTGATGACAGCTCTGTAGCTACTATGTTAAGAAGACTGCTTTGGTGAATGAGTTAGCTGCAGGGAAGAATAGTTCTGTGCCATAGTCTCACAATGACAGGCAGGTCTGACACTTTAAAGTGGTGTTGCAGCAGGGTACTTGGAGTACAGACCTCAATGTCTGCTTATTCTGCACTTAAATGAGCCGCCTTATGACTATGAACTCAGATGCCCCCAGATTAGGATCTCACGAACATGGCCACACCACCAAGTTCAAAGGCAGAGATTTAAGGAGACAACCTCCAGCCTAGGAAACCCAGGGGGAGGGAACCACAATTCTAGAGGGTTGGCTTAGTCTGCTTTGTGTTGATATAAGAGAATACTGCAGACTGGATAATTTATAAAGAAAAGAAACTTATTCTTCACAGTTCTGGAGGCTTGGAAGTCCAATGTCAAGGTAATGGCATCTGGCAAGGGCCTGCTTGCTGTGTCATTCCATGGTGGAAGGTAGAAGGGCAAGAACGTATGAGAGTAAGAGAGTATGAGACAGACAGGGCTGAAATAATTTTTTGTAACAACCCACTCTCTTGATAACCCATTTCTGAGAAAATGACATTAATCTATTCAGGAGGTTGAAGCCTTCATGGCCTAATCACCTCTTAATGGTCCCATCTCTTAATACCATCACAATGGCAATTAAATTTCAACATGAGTTTTCGAGGGGACATTCAAACCATAGCAAGGGTCTATCCAGATCAGAGAAAGGACAAAAAGCTAGAGGATTGTTCTCTTTTTAAGATTGGAATGATGCACAACATTAAGGCAAAGCTTTTTTTTGTTTGTTTTCTAAAGATAATAGCTTTCTTCCTTTGTATCAGACAATTTTTGGTAGCACAATAACTTTTCTAACATCACTATTTGAATACAATACTTTTCCATTTTTAAATTTTATATATATCACACAATAAAATTATGTATATTTAAGTAATATGGAGAAAAATGATTCTTGTTCAATGAAATAGACTTCAATGTAAACTCCTTTACTAAACAATATCTAACATTTTTACCCCTCAAATAGGTTGTAAATGAAAATCCTCTGCCTTTCAAATGATTTGGAAAACTATGTTAAAGAGTTACTGAATGTTTAACTGCTTTTGGACCAAGTTTTATGTCTACATTTGAGATTATATCTGGACATATCTTTAGTAGAGAAGTTGTGTCAAATTCACTTAACAAAAATGTCATTAAAGTTCCTCAACTATGTGTATGAATGGGTGTGTGTAGTAATACACACAGACAAAGTGATTAAGATGGGGAGTGACAGAGGAGAATTATTCAGTATCCTTGCCCAGGTAAAACCTTGTCTTTAGGCAGGCAACATCATTCTCAGATGAAAAAAATTTGGTATATACTGGGGATAATTGGCTCTAGAGATTCTCCAGTTGCTTAGTTAACTTCCCTCCAGAAGAAAGTAATCTCTTCTACTGGAGTGGTCATGAGTACTTGATAGAGTCATTAGCTAGTGTCCATCTAAAAATAAAGAGGAAGAAAACATCTTTGTGAACAGGAGGAAAAAGAGTAAAAGAGAAAAGGAAAAAGAATTTATATAAAAATTTATGGATTTTAAATCTTCTGTAAACTTAAAATGAAGCAAAGTTTCTCATAAAATATAGCTCCACTAACTTTCTTGATGCACTTAAAGAATGAGGACAATAGAATGACAAGAGAGTAGAGGGAAAAAACAAAACCGCTAAAATGCTGGGGGTTGGATTTAACTAGAAATAGAAATAATAATTTCAGATAATAATACAGAGGGGTTGAAATGATAATAGATTATTATAGGTATAACTCAAATAGGTTTGAATCTCTTAGTTGATTTTGTGCCAAAAACTGTAATAATCTTTGCTTATTAATTATTCAGAATTATTCTGAAACTGAATTTATTTTTAAGATTAATGTCATATAAGAGAAATAAGACATGTTTCAACATCCTCAAATATCATATTTGTTATATTCTAATATTTCCCATTTTATCTGGCTATTTGAATTTTAGATGTAACTGTAAGTAATGCTAAGAAAATGGTTTGAGACTAAATTTAGAATGAACTCAGCTTGCAGAATTTTCTTAAGGTAATATTTCCAAACTGTGTTTCGTTATAACACTAGTGCCCCCTGACATATTAAGGCTGGTTGCCTCAGCACGGCTTCTCTAACTAACCCACTGGGAAATAGTAGGTTAAATAAAATTGAACAATTTTTTTTTCAGCCGAATTTCTCCAAGTCTATACTATACTAATGTGAATTTTAAAAACTCTAGTAAAAGAGTATACATGATTTCTTAAACTTATTTGACAACATAACACTCCTCCTCTCCTTCACCTCCATTCTCAGTCCCTGGTTTGAGTAGGATATTTAAATTTTATTAAATTTCAACTTGAGAGCTATTGTCTAAGGATCTATCTTCAGCGTTGTCGAGAACTAAATGAAGTCGCCACTAAATTGTTTGAACCAAATAAAAAAAAAAACTATACAATTGACCTGAACCAACATTTTAATAATGACCAACTAAGCACATATGCCAAAGTCAGAAGATTACATATGATTTCAGACTATTAGAGTAGTATTTTGTGCATGAATACCGGACAGAAATCCAGGGATTTGCAGTGGGATTTAAGCCTCATTTAACATTCTTTCTGAGTTCTGAGCAGATTTATAGGACCACCCTCCTGTAACAAGAAATCATGCCCAACAGCTATTATTTGGGCCACCAATAAACTGACTAAAAACATTTGCTATGCCATAACCTTAAAATGCTTTATGATCCTAATATGATTGGAAAATTCTTACTGTATGTACCTAAAACAATAAACTTTTACTTTTCAAAAAAGTAGTTGGAGCAAAAGTTGTTGCTATTTCAATTATTTCAATAAAGAAATAAGTTTCAGTTACTGGCTAAAAATTATTTAGAAATTTAACATAATCTGATGAAAGCACTACAAATTTAATGAATTAATCTCCATATTCTCTGAAGAAATCAATTATTTGAGATTTTAAATACAGAGCCAGTAATGGTCTTATTCTCTTCCTATGCTCTAATTGCTTTTCTACCTGTGCATAGCACATCTGCCTTGTCTTACAGTTCTTTCTGTTTGCATTTGGCACTGTCACTAGAATGTCAGTTCTGGGAAAATAAGTACCATGTCTTACTTTTTATTTTTTTTAATCTCCCAGTGGTAGAAGCAGCAGCACTTAGCCCAATGTAAGAGGTGCAAGGGTGAAAAAGGGGAGAAAGATTGGTGATCACGCAATATATTTATCCTTTAATTTATTACATATTTAAAATTAGTTGTAAATAAGAAATAGATTACTAAATTATCACAAAAATTTAATGTGGGCAAGAATTAAAAGCCTTGCTGAAATAAAAGAGAAATACACCTCACTTCCCTCTCATTCTCTATCATTAAAAAAAAATTGGCCTCCAGGACCAATTTGATTTGATGTCTTTCTAGGTGATTTCAAGGAACTAGTGGAAAATTTGGTTTATTGTAGAGTCCAACTATATAAGCAGACACAGTTATCACTGGTGACACTGGAAGGTTGATTGGCAGGGCATAGTGAAGACCAATTCTAGAGGAGCTGTGGCCTCCATGACACCCATTCTTGTTCCCACCTGAATGCCAGCTAATCCATGCATACCAAAAACTATAAATAGAAAAAAAATAGTAATTCATAGTTGACACTGGTTTAAGGAATATCTGCATTAGAGACAAAAAGAGACAAAGCCTTTAATAATTAAATGAGCTATACTAGAAAACAAGCAGTGGACTGATAATTTTGGGGAAGGGGTCTGCCTACTAATATGGATCCTGGAGTTGGTGATCTGCACTGAAGGGAGGAGAGGGCATATGTATAGGAAGAGAGAACTGGGAAGAAGTCGAGAAAGTTGGTGAATCCACTCTCAATTTGTTTTAGTGCCAGTAGCCTGATCTTCAGGAGTCTTTTGGTATCTTACGGGGTCTCTAACTGTAGTTCTGACCAGAGACCTAGTTTGTCTGGTTCATATCGAGGCAGCTCTCATAGGAAGGTCACTTGTAGGTGCTACATAGTTTCCTCCTTTGTTTGCATGAATAATGAAGATATGAAAAATTTTAAAGGCTAGTGACTTTTTTATTTTTTAAAATTAATTCAACCAAGTTATTTGTACCTCCTTTTGCTAGACTAAGAATACAATAGTAAACAAATATACAGTCCATGCTTTTACAGAATTCACAGTTGGGAGTCAAGGGAGAACTCCAAGTCAAAGTGGATAAGTTTAGAGCACATCGTGGGCTGTCTAACCCAACACAAGGAGCAGGGCCTGGAAATCTTTTCGGAGAGGAAATGGCCTGAAGGATGAATAGGACAAAAGATAGAGGACAGATGTATTATCCTCAGAGGAGATGCTTTTTGGAGACGTTTGGTAGTAACAGCACTGCAAGACTGGGAAATGAAAAGTGATTTAGCATCTTTCCAAGTATCAATGTTAAACTCACCAAAATAAAACTTCTTTTTTTTTATTAAAAATATAGGAACATTTACTATTTATTAATTTGCATGCTTTGAATGATTGCTCTGTTTATTAAAAACATAACTACCAGCAACTTAAATTCTCTGAAAACATAGACTGTGAATTTGTTGACTGTGTATACTCAATCTGGCAAGGGAAAATATCAAAGATTATTTGTTGAATTAATAAAAAAAAAGGTAACCAATTTCTCAACGTTCCTTTAAAGGGAAATTTTGAAGGCATAATTCAATTAGAATAATATTTTTTTTTCCTGAATAACTGCATATTTTTCACTTTCTAATGCCTTTTTAATCTTTGATCACAAGTGTAACTTGCCTATGTCAGTTGTTGACAAATAATCACTGTAAAATTGAAGTTATTTTTATGGAGTTTTTTTCCCTAACAGTTTCTAAAATGTGAGAAAAATAATAATTTTGAGTCATATGTTTGGCGCATAAGGACAAAATTATGAAGGTTATCTACCACATTCTTTAAGACATACTTTTACTACCATGAGCACTGGATCACCTGTTTCAACTACGTAATCAAGACACTGATTAGTCAAGCAGCTGTGCATAGTTTTATGCCCTCTAATTCATGAAGTATGCTACTTTCATAAAACTACTGATAAGTCTTTGTTTTTGAAAAATTAGGCTCACCTCCTTTCTTGTATAAATAATGTGTTATAAAATAATGTTGGATGTTTAACAGGCACACAGAAGTGCTTTCAGCTTTGAAAAGATTCTGGCCAAATTTGGTCTTCAAATTTTCTCTTAACTAGCTGGAAGATGGCCAGATATTGAATAATAATAGATACCCCAAAGAAGATGAGCATAAATCTATATCATAGTTGCTAAGTTGTAATTTAAAATTTATGATGTTTTGAAGTACTATTTAGTACTTTATTAGGTATTCAAATTAGTATTACCACTAAAATTACTGCACTGTATAGAAGTAAATTTGTTACTGTTGCCATAAATCTTTTAATTTAGTCTATGCAAAATATTACAATGTACAACTGGGAACATTTTTATTGAGTGAATAAATATAAGTATATAATTAGAATAATGTTAATTATTTAAAAATACATATGTCAACATTGAAATTGGTACAGAGTACTTTATTCCATTCTGATTAATTCTCAAAATATCTCCATACCATAAGATTGTAATTACACTGTTACTTCATTTCACGGAAGAAAAAAAGACCCTCAGGAAATTGGCCAGCTTGATAAGTTTGCTGGTATGTAAGTTCTAACTGTTTTGAAATTACACATGGGCCTGTTTTACTTCCTATTTAGATGTTGTTCTTTTTAATGAAGGAAGACAGGTGTTCAGAATTAGCCAGCGTTTCAAATGATCCTATCGAAAACCTTTGCATGCAATGTTGATTGTTTTCTGAAAATATTTGAGTAGTCAGTTAACTTACAAAGATTAGATATTGCACAGTAGGTCTGATGATTCTACTGTGTGATTAACATCATTGTATATTAGGGAGCAAGAAGTTCATATACAGAATCCTGCTTTAAACCTTCCAGCTTTCTTATAATCAACACAAGCTGGTTACTGAGAGACTTTGAAGAGGAAAAATGAGACATTTTTAAGTAACATTTTTTTCCCTCAATGAAAACATGGGCCATTAATATTAAGATAACAAAAATGACTACTACAACAAAAATTAAATGTGTGAGTGGTTTCTATGTGCCTGGCACCGTGTTGAATACTTTATATACATTATTAAATTTAATATTCACAGGGCTATTTATTTATTTATTAATTTTTGAGACGGAGTCTCGCTCTGTCGCCCAGGCTGGGGTGCAGTGGCGCGATCTCGGCTCACTGCAAGCTCCGCCTTCCAGGTTCACGCCATTCTCCTGCCTCAGCCTCCCGAGTAGCTGGGACTACAGGCGCACGCTGCCACACCGGGCTAAGTTTTTGTATTTTTAGTAGAAACGGGGTTTCACCGTGTTGGCCAGGATGGTCTCGATCTCCTGACCTCGTGATCCGCCCGTCTCGGCCTCCCAAAGTGCTGGGATTACAGGCGTGAGCCACTGCGCCCGGCCTCCAGGGCTCTTATTAGGTGGCCAGACTTATGTTCATTTGCAGATGGGGGAACTTTGGCTCACAGAGTTAAGTAACTTGCTCTAGGTTACATAGCTAGTAACTGTCAAAGTTGGGATGTGAATCCAAGTAGGTTTAACTCCAAAGCATAGTTTTAGTATCACCGTATGTATCACTATACTGTCACTGGTACTATTAAAACATCGCATATTAATTTGTATCAAGCATTGGCATAATTTGCATCTGAGGAAATATACACAACTGAAATTTTCTTCTCTGTAATATGACCTAATGAATATTTGGCATTATCTTAATCTTATTAAATAAAAACTTACTCCAACTTCCCTTGTACAAAACATACCCATCCGTCTTCCCCTGAGAAGGTGCAGTGACCTTCAGTTTATTTTGCTTACACATTGCTAAAGATCCTACAAAATTTAACTTGGTGTATTTTAAACACATTTCTGACATTTATTAAAACTATTTATACTTCTGTTCTTTAGTGTCTGGAAAATTATTATAGAATGCGTAATAATAATTATCCAGATGCTACATATATTATATATTAAATTGTATATATACAGTTTAATTTCAGATAACTTGGTCATATTTAGGAATGCCTAATTTCCTTCCCTAAAGCCACTAAATCCAAATACAAAGCAACACAAAAACAAATAAAAGAAACAGCAGTGAGTTTGTTTTAACAAGCATGTCTGAAGGATAGTGAAAAAGGAACAGTTTACTGGCAAATAGGTTCTTTCTTTTGTCCATGTCCTTAGTACATTTTCAATCCTTTTAGGACTGTGCTCCACAAAAATTAAGAGGCAAAAGAAAGGGAATAAGAATGATGAATTAATGCAAAGATAGGATATCTGGAATTCTATTTTAAGGATTTTTTGGGGGGTATGATTCTGGGTAAATCATATCTCTGTTTCTCAATATTTTTCTGAAAACTAGACATGTATTATTTGTGACTTGATTAACTTTAGATTCTTTCGGTGTCTTAAGAATATCTTAGAGGGTTTGTATTCTGAAAGTTGCAGTGGCTTTTTCCAGCAATTAGAATACTATTTATTGCAATATTTACTGAGCATATATAACATATTATGTACTGTGCATGCACAGATACACAGTGCAAGGACCCACTATTGAAAAAATTCAGCCTACGTGTGGATACCAACACCAAAGAGTCAATTTCAGTAGAATATAGTAAGTACTGTGATAAAGATGGGTTCAGGGAGTTAGAGGACTCTAGAGAAGGCCAGCTAACAGAACCTGGGAAAGAAAAGGCAAGACTCTCAAAAAAACATATTTTAACCACATCTCAAAGAGCCAGTGGGAGTGAATCAGGCTAGAGAAGAGGGTAGAAAATGGGGAAGGGAGTCAGAAGAAAGGGTATCCCTTTTTGGAAAATAGCACATGAAGAAAAAGCTGAGCTGTGTGTCAGTAGTTTGTATGGGAATTAGTGTTTCAGGAGTACAAAGTTCAAGATAGGAAGTAGGAAGAGATAGGACTGCAGGGAAGTCTCATATCTTGGAAAGTTGTTTTAGGGAATATGAACTTTACCCATAGGCTATAAGGAGCCATTGAAGAATAGTAGAAGCAGTAACTAATCAAAAACAGTCATTTACATTATTCACAAAAATGACCTGGATAGTTAATATCAATTAATAACTCAAGTATTACTTTGTTAAAAAATTTAACCTTTCTTACCAAATCCTTTTACCAGAACTACCCACAAAGTAATGAAATTAACTTATAAAAATGAATATCCATTCAGTCTTTGATATAGGGATTTACAAATGGACCAGATTGTTAATTGCAGAAGAGAAAAGGGAGAAAAGTAGGCTTGAAGAATTCACCAATGGTTTATCAGTCTTAGTTTATCACACCAATAGTGTTATTTTGTATAAATACTAATACACATTATATATAGCATAGGAGTAGATTGAGTTGACAAGAAAGTGAGAGGGAGCATGAGGACAAGGAAATAATACTGTATCATATATTATGGAACCTGGGTGTTAATCCTTTTTCTTCCAGTAATTAACTGAATGACCTTGGGCAAATATTTGACTATCCTGAGCCTCAGTTTTTGTTTTTGTTTTATAAATAAAAATTGAAGAGAGGTAGGTCAGATTTCTGGAATAGATTTCAGTTGTTAAATGTTACCAATAGTGCTAAGCAACTGAGACAGAAAGAGAGAGAGTGGGTGGTGAGGTGAGAGAAGGAGAGAAAGAAAAGAGAGAGAGAGAAAAAAGAGAGAGAGAGAAAGAGAGAGAGAAAATTAGTTATCTATTGTTGCATAACAAGTTACCTAAAATTTGTTAGCTTAAAACAGTATTTATTATCTTGCAGTTTCAGAGGGTCAGGAAATTGGGAGTAGCCTAGCTAGTGGGTTGGTCTCAGGGACTCTTATGAGGTTGCAATCAAACTGTCAGCTAGGGCTGAAGTCTTCTCAAGACTTGACTGGGGTAAAGGATCTATATAAAGCTGTTGTTGGCAGGTTGTTGGCAGGCCTCTGTTTCTATCAGGCTGTTGGCCAGAAACTTCCTCTTTGCTATGTGGGACTCTCCACAGGCTTCCTGAGTGTCCTTATAACATGGCAACTGGCCTCCTTCAGACTGAGCAATGCGAGGGGTAGGAGAGAGAGGGGGGAGGGAGAAAGAGAGATAGAAAGGGAGGCAAAGAGAGAGAGAATCTTTAAGATGGAAATTGCAGTGTGACATACCATCATTTCTGCCTTATTTTATTGGTCACACAGACCAACCCTAGTAATAGTAAAACGTTGAGGGAGGGAACTAGTGAATAGTGAATACTAAGTGTTAGGGATCATTGGGGTCAAACCAGGGACTAACTACCATGCATAGTTTTTGCATCTCAAGAACTTTCAGTCAAGTTGAAATATTAAATACACATAAAATTAAGTTAAATCAACAATAGAAGAGAAACAGAGCAATAAGTCTGTGGAATAAGCTTGTTTCTCAACAGGCCTGAAGAGTAGATAGCTTTCCTTATTGGAACTGCTAATTTGGGTTAGGGTCTCCTGAGGAAGCATGTGGCTCTCTTCTCTTACTGCAGACACAGGGAAGAAACCTTATACCATGTGTTAATACCCTACTTTGTAGCACTGAGAAAGAAACTGGATTATTTGCTTGCTTAAAATCACACTAATGGTTGTATGAAACAAAGACAACTCCATTCTGGAATTATAGGTCTGGAAGGAAGCCATGAGATCATAGAGTCCAGAGATTTTGACATGAAGATTGCCGACAGCCCTCAGGGAAACTGGAAAGGAAAAAAATACGCACAAATATTGGGGACAGGATTCAAACCGTTTATCACATTCTCAAAAGTATCTGTGTTTCCAATAAAAGTTTAAGAAGCACTGATCTAGTCTATCATGTTTATTTTATTTGATAAGGGAAATGAGTCACAAGAAGATAACTTTCCAAAATGACATCATGAATTAGTGGCAGTGGTGGTTTGGACTGGAATTGAAGTCTTCTAGTTTTTAGTTCAGCATACTTTTAGTTAAACCCACTGTGTAAGCAATATGCATTATTACTGTGGTTTGTAACACCAGTAGCTTAGCTGATTTCCTTCTGTTTATACACTCTTGCAATTTGGATCATTTCCCCTTTTGTTCCCCCACCAAATGTCAAAAAGTGGATATATTTCTTATAAGTGAAAGAGTCATCATAGAGGGGTAGAATATTGCTCCAAAGTATTTATAATGTGAAAACCCAATGTTTATATATAGGAAAAAGAGATCAGCAAATTGATTATAGTTGGCCATCTATAATATAAAACCAAATACTTAATTGAAACTGAAATTGAAACTACTTAATGTCCTACTATTTACATAAAATTATCTAAAATGGACATATTGTTGTACAGTCATATAGGTAAAATAAAATTAACCAAATTAATGCATTAATATTTAAAAAATAAATAGATGGGGGAATAAAAACTTCTTTTTATTGGGTATTAACTATTTGTCAGGCACAGTGCTTGGTGCTTTACATGATTTCTCTCATCTAATTCCATTTTATAAATGAGGAAAATGAGGCTCAGTTTGACAGTCAGAGAGTGGTTTGGTGCCAGTAAACAGGAGAACCAGGATCTGAACTCAGGGCTCTAAAAAAATGAAAAGCCGATGCTCTTTCCACCCATTGAGTTGTTTTGTTATATAAAATTCTGAAGTTGATTACTGAAGTATTATTAAACATTCTAATATTTTAACATTTTAAGTTTTCTATCAAGATGATACTGGTTATAAGTTGGTTTAGATTCAAAAAACTGTAACAAGAAAACTCAACTTGCCTACTTAACTGATATCAGATATTCCACAAATAGAGATTCATTCTTTTTGGCTTAATGTTTTATCTTTCAAAGTGTAAATTACCCCCAAAACATAATGTTTAAATACTTATGAATAGCTTACACCTTTAAAATGAATGAGTAAATAAGATAATTTCCTGAATGTGAGTTTTGATTGGGTAGAACACAGAGAACACGAAATCACCTTAAAAGGAGAAGAGAATACAGAAGTGGAAGAGACTGCAGAAGAAGGAGGTCAGAGGCCTCACCAATCAATACTGCCAATGTTGCCTAGGTGCCCATGACTTAGATTTTCAAATTAAACAGTCAATTCATACTTATTTAGCATCAATTTAAGTCTGCAGTGTTATAGGCTCATTAGGGGATACAACGATTAGGAAGCATAACATGTGTCTTGGATCCAGCCTCTAAGAATCCAATTTTAGAAATAAAACTAATATCAACACAAGATGAAGTAAAATAAAAATAAAATTAGAGAGACATTAAATGCTAAATCATATGGTATTGACCATAGTTCCAACAGGAGCTCCAGAGGATTGAAGTAGACCAGGAAGCATTACAGACAAAGTAGGACATAAAGATTAGTTAGGATTTCCATATACAGAGAGAAAAGGAGAGGGCATTTCATGACATGGTATAATTTTCTTCTCATTCACCACAGCAGTACTTCTCAGGGGCTCCACATCATTTCATATGTTCAGTCTCTCAAATAACAATGATAATGATTACAATACTATTTTATTTTATTCATAATTCTTATTCTTTATTTTATTAGACATTCTTCATAATTCTTATTCTTAATAGCAGTATTGTGTAAAACTTTTAAAGAAAATGTATTATCTCATTGAATTCCTATCAGTCACGTGTCTAATCATATACAATGTTTCTCAGTGGTCAGTAGGAGGAGGGAGCAACCTTCTCATTGTACTTATGCATTTATTTTTATCATTTTGTGTAGTGCTCAAGTATTATAATTATTTGCATATGTCTGTCTGGTTAGAGCTCTTTGAGGGCAGGGAACTTTTCTTTTTCATCTTTTTATCAAAAGATCCATTATAGTGTCCAGAACATTAGGAAATAATGTATTCAAGTAATTGAATTAAGTAAGAAGCAATAAAAACGTGAGTGAATAAAGGTAAGGCTTCTCTCAGCTCATCATTAAGAAACTCTATCAATTGTCTCGTTTTTTTCTTTTACCTTATTTTCTACTGTTTGCTAATGGAAAGATTCTATTCTAGCCAGCCAATCTATTCACTCTTTTTCCTAGACTATAAACATCCATACTCTTTCACTCTGCATGACAATATTGACTAGAATTTTTCTTCTCAGTATCTGCCCATTCTTCAGGGCCCAGATTAAGTCTCAACTCTCCATGAAGCTCCCCTTGGCCATTTCAGTCCACCCCTGAGCACTACTGAGTACCTTGTGAGAGTAAATATGAGAACTGTAAAACAGTATACAAATATAAGGCATTACTGTTAATGATTTTCTCCTTATTGTATTCTCCTAGACTAGAACCAGGAGTTGGAAGTATTATAGGTCTTTCCATCTACTCTATCAACTCTTTTCCAATTCCCTTGTCACTCTCTCCCCTTTCCTTATCCCTCACCTCCCATCTCAGCATTAGACTAGTGCTTTGCATAGAGTAGTTACTAATTAGAATGCAGTGTCTTTTATTGTTGCCTGCCATTATAAAGCTGCAGGTAAAGGAAATCTACTAGCCTGGTTATTTAAACATTTGACAGAAAAAGCTCAGTTCTAATTTGTTACTATTTACACTAGACAGTTCAAATACCCAACCACTGGCTTTACTTCTTTTTAAATCCCTGTTTGGGCTTCCACACAACACCTATATCCCTACTATGTCACTACAATGCACCAAATATGTGCTGCTCACACCACTAATGATTAGGTTGATTAGGAAAAAGAGATTGGAAATGGGAGAGTCAAAGACTGTTGGAAATTGTGTGATGGCAGAAATAGTTTCTATCTCGAACTCTGCTGTATTGCATCTCACAAAACTAGCACAATTCCTGGCACATATTAAGTGTTCGAAAATATGTAGCCAATGAATGTTTGAACATATGGGATTAGTTATAAGTAGGGTGACCATATTCAGTGGTCTGCTGAAGCCACTTGTACTGATCCATGAGAGCCAATTGTTAAATTTTCAAAAGTTTTGTAAACTTGTTAAATACAGCCATTATTAAACATTTAATTACATAAACTTAGAATGAAATAAATAACATTAAAACAAAAGTAATAAATACTCAAACTCTTTAATACTGAATTTCTTTACTATTATATATGTTTTTGAGGTAATTTCTAATGTATTTATATGATGGAAATACTAGATAATGGTATGCGACTGTATATTTCTTCCCAACTCTGTTCAGTGATGTTTTGTTGGTAGCTTGGAACCAACTATGATAAGAGCACCTATACCACATAAATTGGCCGCTGCTACAAATCAGGGCTTGATTCACTGTTTTGTTGATGTTCTACATTTAAGTGAATGATACAAAATCCACATATTAACAAAAATGTTAATAACGTACATTAAGGTCTTGAGTCTATAACTGTTTCATTGTGAATAGAACAAAAATGAGAAAATAGTTTTCCAGTATCTCTAAAAACTATGACCTAATTCAGCAAAGAAGTCATTCATATCATTGAAAAGTGAGTGAAGTACCAATATACATCTTCATTGATTTACCTTCTTCTTACTTACTAACATAGATGAAAATATCAACAAATATTATTATCAGAACTATACTTGTTCCTCTATTACAACCATGGTTTGGCTTCAGAGAAAACGGACATAGTGAAAGCATTTTGTGAGTATTGTATTTTATTATTTATATGCTTGTGTGCTATGCTTCCTTTATATCAGTAGAATTTGTAATAAGCTATGTGTGCATATATACGTACACTTTTTTTCCCCTGAGAGTCAGTTGTTAAACATTTACATCGTGCTTCTACATATAATCTATCATCCAAACTGGAACACTTTTGAGAGTAAAAGATTGTGCTGTAAATAAACACATCAGGATAGCAGGTGTAAACTGAGATTGTGCTGGGCAAACAAAGATGCAAGGTCACCTTTGTTATAAGGACCTTAGGGCAGTGTTGGAAGCAGTGTTGGGGTAGGCAGTGGCATTGCTGGGATAGCAGAAAACTCATTAATGAGAACCATATGTACTGTTTAATTTTTCATTATAGTATCCCTTCTCCCTCATCAGAATTTATGATTGCTCTCAAGACAATGAAAAAACAGAGAATGGAAGGCCACAATCCAGCTATTTAGCCCAGTGTTTATTCTTTTTAACATTTTAACATTTCAGTAAAACATGCTGCTACAAAAAGATTTGAAAATGCAGGGAACCAAAGTTGGTTTAAACAGTGACAGATTCTGTTTTATAGTATGAAAAAGTAAAAAATAAAGAATATAGATGATCATATGTTTGTTTAAAAAATTTTTTAGGATAAAAAGTAAGTAGACAAAGAAATACCATTGAAATTATCTGCTTCAAAACATCAATAGATTGTAGTACATGGGTCTAATTACATTCAGTTAAAATGCTATGTGTGTGAGAGAACATAAGGTTTATGTCAAGCTGAAATAACTTGATATCTAATGAAGCCTAATGAAGCAGATTTAAGTTGGATCAGGAATCTTCTTAGCCTAATATTCTGTTGCTGACTGTAGACCAAGGACCCTTTGTGAATATCTTCTGTGGTCTATCTCAAAGGCTAGAAATAAATCGCAAATATCTCCAGCTTTTTAAATACTCTGCATGAATCTGTCTTTCAAGAATCAATTTAAGCCATCTTGAATTGATGTTTTTGTGATATACTTTGAGTTAAAAAAGATAAATTTACAACCTAATGCATAAAGTTTGGTCTCTCTTTTTTTGTTTTTGTTTATCACATCTCAGAATACTGGTAATTAGAAGCTTTGTGTGTAAATTTAAATAAGATACCTTAGAACAAATATGCATGTATTCATATTAATTCATATTCATATTCATATATTCATATATGAATTAATATTCATATTCATATATTCATATATGAATTAATATTCATTATGGTTAAAGTCATAATTATTATATAAATTTCAGACATATCCTCTGTAATCCTTTTCTTTCCAGACTAAAATTTTATGATTTAAAAAGGTTGGTGTTCTTTCAACTTTTATTTTAGATTCAGGGAGTACATGTGTAGGTTTGTTACTTGGGTATATTGTGTGATGCTAAGGTTTGGGGTATGAATGATCCCACTACCCAGGTACTGAGCATAGTACCCAATAGTTAAGTTTTCAACCCTTGCCTACATCTCTACCTCCTGCCAGTAGTTCCCAGTTTGTATTGTTGCCATTTTTATGCCCATGACTACTCAATGTTTAGCTCTCATATTTTAACTTCATATTATAAAGAGAGAAGATAGCATAAAACAAGGATAAATGGGAGAGACAGAATTAAAGGAAGGATGTTAGGAAGTAAATGGTGAAAGATACAAGCAGGGGGAGAAGTGAGGAAGAGGTGCTCACTAAAGAGAAGGAAAAGCAATACACAGATATATCAAGAAAGCAGGAGAGATAAAAGGCAGAGAGATATTCTGGAAGTTCTGAAGTTTCTAGAGATCTTGACAGGTATAACCAGAACACTCACTGGAATTTGGGGGTGTGGGAATTCATCCTGAATTCATCCTTATAAGTGAAAACATGCAGTATTTGGTTTTCTGTTCCTGTGGCACACTTATTTTTATCATGCTAAATTTTCCTCTCTAGACATTTTTCCCACTTGAAATGTAAGTTTTCTATTTTTTCTTTAGAACATTTTTATCCAAAACAAATGGGCCTTTTGCTTAAGCTGTTTTATATTTTGTTAATTTTCTACTAGTTTGGTTCAGATAAATGTCTAGATCATGGACATACTAATTACCTTGCTCTGATCACTATACACTGTATATATGAAAACATCACTGTGTACACCATAAATATGTAGATTTATTACATCAATTGAAAGAATAAAACAAAATATAGAAAAGTATATGATCCATCAAGTTCAGATGATAATAGCTGTCCAGTTTTTAAAAGCCTGCAAGTATCTGTTTAAAGTCCTGCTCATGTTAGCCAAGAAATAATAGTAAAAGAGAGTGTATTTGAAACTCTTATCATCAGATTCCAATTACCAGATAATTTCAAACTGAAATTTAATATGATCATTTGAAATTAGAAAGTTTACTAGACAAACATATCTATACTATTATTAATACTTTCTTGTTAAAAATGCTCAAATATCAGACTTCCCCATCTACATTATCATTTTATACAAATTCATGATTTTTTTCCTTACTGGAATAAACATATTTACAATGTTAGTTTTCTTGTACATTAAAACTATGGTGTATTTCTAAATAACAATGTTTTATTAAATAATTCATTACCTTTTAAGTCAAGATTAAGAAATTAGTGTATTATAATTGGGAGTAGGTTGACAACAATTTCACTGAGGAAGACTTCACTCATTGATAAATATGGGAACACTTTTTTCTTTTTAAGTTAAGAACCACTCATCTTAGAAAATCTTAACTGAATGTTACATGGACTCAAAGGGCAATTAGATCTAGTTTATTAAGATTTAAATTAGTACAGTTCAATTCAGTACTCATGGAGCACCTTCCATGTACAGGTGACATTGTGTAATAATGGATACAAAGACAAACAATGTGACTTTTACCTTTAATGTACTTCTATAGGAAATAATTTGGTAAGTTACGATAGTTGCTAGTAAGTTTCATATGAACAAAGGAGTGATAAGGAGACTGAAAGAGAATATTTCTGGGTGCACCTAAGGAGGTAAAGGGGAAGTAAATTTCTTCTAGAAGAACTGGGAAAGAAAAATGTCCTGGTAAAGGTGCATTTGCTTGAAGGAAGGATTGGCAGGAGGATTTCATAGAGGGTAAAGAGCTTTTTTAAAGAAGAGAACAAAATGTGAAAAAAAGGTGCATATGCATTAGGACAACAGTGAGGAATGGGGATCTCTGTCCTGTCTAGCCAGAGAATATGGTGCAAAGAAAGTGGTAACACAGAGCTAGTGAACAGATAAAATGCTTCAAAACATATTTTAACTTTGTATTAAAAAAGAGAAGATAGCACAAAACAAGGATAAATGGGAGAGACAGAATTAAGGGAAGGATGTTAGGAAGTAAATGGAGAAAGATACAAACGGGGAGAAGTGAGGAAGGAGTGCTCACTAAAGAGAAGGAAAAGCAATATACAGATATATCAAGAAAGCAGGAGTGATAAAAGGCAGAGAGATACTCTGGAAATTCTGAAGTTTCTAGAGATTTTTGACAGGTATAACCAGAACACTCACTGGAATTTGGGGGTGCGGGAATTCATCCTGAATAAATGAACTGTGATTCTACTGATGTTACCCTAAACACTAAATAAAATCATGTTAAAGGTAAACATGCAAGCCTGTGGTTTCCCACACTGATGTAAGGCTTTCAAAAAGTGATCCCTGTAATAATAATTTAGGTGGACAAAGTGTTATTATATAATCCACCAGGCCCATTGTAAATAATCTTGCACTATATTGTGATTTCTTTTGACACTTGTAAGAGCTTGAGAATATTAACTAAGAAACTCTGTAACATGGCTGCCAAAATACTCTCTTATCACTTTGAACTTTACTTAGATGTAAATACATCTTGAGCTTCTGTGAGGTTAAGAAGTAAGCAAAGATTACAGAGCTAGTTAGTGATAGAGTCAGATTTGGAACATATGTTTCTAGATACCCAGATGTGCATTAAAAGAGTCAAAGTGAACAATATGGCAGCTAGTATAGAAATCATGCTAGAATAAGAGCTTCTCAATCTAAATGTGATTTAAATACTAAGTCTTGGTAGCATATGCATTGATGTATTGTTTGTCAGGTTTAAAATAAATGTTCACCATCAGTAGTGTATTTGCTTGGAGTGAATTTTCTGGTAAATTTATGCAAATTGGTAGATTTCAAAACCATCTCCTTCATTTTTTAAGAAGATGATTTGGGTAAAACATGCAATCTATTCATGGATAATTGTTAATGCTTAAGGAAATTTTTATGTGGAATGACTTTGTCCTCATTACTGCTTGCTCCAAACTAATTCAACTAACTGGTCACCAACATGATGGAGAAAACATAAAATCCAAGATTCACAGAACGAGAATGAACTGAAGAAACAATTGGTTTGCCTTTTGTTTTTCATGCAGATTAACATAAGGTAGAGGTAGAATCTTCAGGCTCTTGTCCTTTACAGACCCAGCTTTTACTTCTGCAACCAGAGAAGAACTTCGCCATTCAAAAGCTGCTCCAGATATCTTACTGATTTGAGAGTTCAAAATTATTTTAATATCCAAGAGCGTATACAGATTTATAATCAGTAATTACAAAACTTATCAGAACTTCAAAAGACAGAAATATGAAGCAACATATTATGCTCCTATTTACCGCTAACATATTTGAGGGCCAGATGAATGAAGGTTATCTCAGGATCTCTATCATAAATTACTAGAACTTTCTTTTCAACCTTCTTCCTCACATCTCACTATTGTTGTCTCCCCAGCTCTTCTGTTTCTTCTACATCTCCCTCCAACTTTGTCTCCTTTCCTGTTACCTTTTCTGCCTCTTCTCTTTTCCTTATTCTTTTTTCTCTTCCCTTCTCTCCTTTCTTTCCATCTACCTCTTTTAATTCCTTTTCTCCATTTCTTTGCTTTAACTAATCACAATAGAGAACTGAAGTGCATATTAATTGTTCATTAAAGTGACTGGGTAAGTTTCGTGTGCTTAAATTTAAAAAGCAATTTTAAAAGAGTATATTTATTGTTTTAAAAAACTCCTAACATAAGTTAATCAAAATTCACAGAAAAATGATTAAAAATAAATATACTACATTACAATAGTGATATTTCTGGTTATTTTCTTTACTTTTTTCAGTGATTTCCAAATATTCTTTGATGGGCATATACTATTTTTTGATGAACATCCATATGTGTGTGTGTGTGTGTGTATATATATATATATATAAAATAAACTATGTTGCTTTTAATACATGTGGCTGTCAATTTCCTCTCAGTCACACTCTGATAAGGAAGGCTCCCTCAAATACCCAGTAGTCTAAGCAATCCAAGACAGACAACTGGAAAAACTTTTCTTGAAGCTCTCCAAGAAAGAACCCTCTACAATTTTCTTTAGCAGTCGATTCCAATGGTGTATTACCCTAACAGTTGGATACTTTCTCATATTTAGGGAAATTACTCCTGCTTCAGTTTAAGACCCTTTCCTCAGACTCTATTTTTGCATAAGAATAATATGGATACACCACTAAAAAAACACTTTCACGGGGAAATAACATTCTTTTCTGTCTGCACTCATCCCGTGGATAAGTAATTTTTGGCTATTTCAAATGCTGGTCTGGCTAACAGATAGGAATTCGAACAGAGACTTGAATGATAGCTTCAGTCTTTAGAGAAGTGCTCACGTTAGAACTATCTCAGACTACATTACTAAGTCTAAGTTTTTCTTGGTGCCTAATTTCCATCTGCATAGGTTCTTATTGGGCTCCTAGTGTTTATTGCTAGTTATTTCTATATGGAATAAAACAATCATGAAATCAATCTAAAATAAGACCATAAATCGGTAAATGGTTTTTACTTCTATATCTACAAATTGTCCCCTATAGGACAGTGATTTTAGTATACAAAGACAGTTATATTTCTATTTAATCTTATCTTTTCTAGGCTAAGTAATGTAAATTCACTCAACCATTACACTTAAACATGATTTCTCAGATTTTCACCACCCACCAGTCCTCTTAAGAATACCACCTAAAATAGGATATCCAGAATGCAGTGCTCCAAATTGCGCAGGGTGGGGCCAGAATCAGCAAGATTACTGCCTCCTTGGCAACCTTACACTTCTATTAAGGCAGCCAAGCTTGCCTTCCCATTAATATAGTTTAAGGCAAATATGCCATACTGTCGGCTCATCTTAAGTTTGTCCAGCTCCCTTTCAGATGAATTGCTGCCAAGTTAGGTCTCCTTTGTTTCTATACTTGTGCAATTGCTTTTAGTATTTATAGTGCCTTGCTTTTCTCTTTCTTAAATTTTGTTAGCTTCATCCCAGTATCACAGGCAATTATAAATAAAGATACATGTAAACGAGATCAGATATCCATAAAGATTACTTAACTTTAGAGATATTGTCATCCTGTGAATTCTAATGTTATAATTTCTGAGTTGGAAAACAGGTTTTTAGAAATGTATAGAGGGAACACTCCACAGACATACGCAAAGAAAATGTCATGCTCAATCACAAACTAGACCGTGACACTGCCATTCATACAAATGTGGTTGCATAAGCCCATAAGGAATGGATCAGCAATGCATGTGCCAAAGTTGTATAAATCCGTAAGACTGAGAAGAAACAAATTAAAAACAGAGTTATGGAATAAACATGCCGTCTTACAGGGAAATTCACTATAAAGAAATTCACAATAATGGAATTAGAATGGCAGAAGAGTGAATTTAGTTTCTATGTCAAGACTCATCTAACAGAAGAATAACCGAAAATTGAACAACTGATGAAGTGTGTGTTCATTGCCCTCATCATCTTTTAGCAGTTTCCTGTCAATACAGGCTATCTCTTTCTTCCAAATCTTCGAACTTTTATTGTGTTCCTGACTGTCTAGAGTTCATTTCTTTGGGCCTATGTCACTGATTATGTTGCTACAGATAATATTTTTCCCTTACACTGACCCTTCAAAACTATCCTGAATGCCACTTTTAAGCCACCCTTCTTAGCCAAGCACACCATTAGAGAGCCATTTTATAAACTGACATTATTAATGGTAAATAGTTCAACGTGTAAACTTTCTCAGAAATATTTACTCTTTAGTTATGTGCCCCTGAAAATATGATGCTTAATGCAGAGCAATTAGTTTCCAATGGTACAATTCAAGGGCTGCGGCCGGCAAGAGTCTGAATAAGAAAGACATTTTAGAGAACAAAAACTTCCTTATGCCTCTTGATTCCCACATCATAGGTTTTCAATTATGTTCTTGATCTTTAAATCCAGTTTAACAAAATTAATAACACTGAGTTTGTTATGATAGTTCATTTAAAAATAAACCTCATCTGTTTTACTGTAAAATCTGTTACAGGCAATTGGATAGTTTAGGTTTTTTGTCTGAGGCCGCCCAGTTATTCTTTTCCACATGTAGGCTGAACCTATTTGGGAAAAAAACTAAACTAGAGATGTAGTTAGCATAGCTACAGCTAATCAACTCATTCGAATGCTCCTTCCCCCGAAAATATATTTCCCTGGTCAGTGCCATCTGCATGTGTGTGAGTGGGGAAATATATGTCTAAAAACAGTTGTTTTTTTTTTTTTAAATGATAGTTTAATTCAATCAAAATTTTAAGTCGGATAGAAATCCCATGACCTAGAAAAAGTATATCAAAAAACAATTGTCTTTAGGGTTTATATGTATTTGTTTCCAAATATTAACTAAGAATATGGATACTTACATACAAAATACATAATACTGTCATTTAAAATTTTAACCAATTAGAACTTGCCAATTTCTACAGAAAACTTGACAACTACATATATTTATGTATCATAGAGGCTAAGGTTTTGTGAAAGAAGAAATTATAAAAACTAAAAAAGTTTTATTAGACACAAAATTAGTATCACAATGATAAAGTATTTTTTCTTCTGTAAAGTGTTGCAATGAATAGTATATATTTTTAAGCAACATTCAAAATTACAGAGAAGTCTATGCATTGCTGAGAAACATGTATATATGTTTGCTGAAATCTATATGTATATACAGATTATAATATCAACAATGAGATTAAATTCTGAAATCTCAACATTACTAAAATTTTAGTCTTTATATTTTTTTCTAAAGCTTGTTACAATTCCTCTTCAACTTTAAATGTATTGACTACACATTCATCGACCTTGATAATTTCAGTAAACACGAAGTGAAACACAGCACAAGCCAAACTTAACTCTAATTTTTATGCATGTCTCAAATCATGAAACATGTCTTCTAAATTTGAAGGCTTTATTGGGGATTAATACTCCTAAGTTTTATTTAGAATCATTTATTAAGTGAGTTTTAAAAGTAATACTTATATAGCAATCAAGAGAGATCAAGTAAATCTTTTGCCTAGGAAAAAAAAACTAAGACCCACTTTGTAATCTCCTAGGAATTATTTTGCATGCGGTTCTTCCAGTAACTCCAGGATCCAGGATGCTCTCAGAATTTGAGAGACTGTGTTTAATAACTAGTGAAAAAATGCTATTTGAGAAACTTTCTCTCAATATGATATCCTACATCACTACTTGACATAGATTCAAAATTTGATTTAATACCAAGCAGATTTTTTTTTTTTTTTTTTTGAGACAGAGTCTTGCTCTGTTGCCCAGGCTGATGTGCAGTGGCACGGTCTTGGCTCACTGCAGCCTACGCCTTCTAGGTTGAAGCACTTCTTCTGCCTCAGCCTCCCGAGTATCTGGCACTACAGGTGCACGCCACCACGCCCAGCTAATTTTTGTATTTTTAGTACAAATATTACTGGACTGGGGTTTCACCATGTTGGCCAGGATGGTCTCGAACTCCTAACTTCAAAGTGATCTGCCTGCTTTGGCTTCCCATTGTTCTGGGATTACAGGTGTGAGCCACCACACCCGGCCCCAGCCAGAATTTTAAATGCTAGTTACCTTACTATTTCAAATTTATGAAGATTGAAATGAACCCTTGTTGACATATATTTCTATACTTGCTGTGGGAAAAAAGTTTGGTAAACAAATTAATAAGTAAAAAGCTGCCAGAGAAACTGGATGTTATTTTCTGGTTCTTCATAAAAATATCTATGCAGATTTTTTAATGCAGTTACAAGTTATTATTGTTTTTTTAACTTAAGCAACTACCTTAAAGAAAGCTCTTTTGTATGCAGTCTTTAGGAAATATAATAAAAAGACCTTAGTTTGGGTTCAAATCTGAGATTTGACAGAAATCCTATCATTTCTGGGCAAATGACTTAATCTCTCTGAATCTTGGTTTCTTTATTGGGTGACTGAGATAGTATCTAATTTATGTGCTTACAAGATTATTAAAATAATAAATATTGTATATGTGAATCACAGCACAGGGCACAGAATAATATAAGCACTCGTAAATGTTAGCTGTTATATGCCTTGCTTACTATGGTATAAACAAAAAGATGATAAAACTAAATTTCTTTAAATATTTTAAATAATTCAAAGTCAGGACTTTATCACTTTAAATTTTTATCACTTTAAAAGGTTTTCCTTCCATAGGGCCAAAATTCACAAATTACTCTAGTTAAAAATTGTACTGCTAATATAATAATCACTTTTCTCCTTTCTCTTACCACTGTGGAAGTGTGGTTTTCATAAATAATCTTAGATAATCATCCTAAAATATTGCATTGAGGTTAACGAAAAGTGGTAGTAGCATGTTTGGTTCCCATTTTATATTCTCTGTAATAACAAATGTATTTTTCTTTTTAAAAAATTTGAATATGCTCTATCTAATGTAATAAATCATTTCAACACATAATCAGTATAAAAATACATACATTTTCATCATTATTATTATTTTTTACTTTAAGACGGAATTTCACCATGTTACCCAGGTTGGTCTCGTACGCCTGAGTTCAAGCCATTTGCCCACCTCTGCCTCCCAAAGTGCTGAAATTACAGGCATGCGCCACCGTGTCTGGCCCAGTATAATAATATTGATGAGATATTTTACATTCTTCCTTTTTGTACAGGGTCTTCAAAATCCAATGCATGTTTTTTCTTTACAGCACGCCTCAATTCCAACTATTCACATTGCAAGGGTTCAGTAGCCACATGTGGCATGTGGCTCTTATGCAGGACAGTGCAGTGCAGACCACGTGACCGTCAGGGACCATGTGTTACTCTGCTCATAACCACCATATTTTTCTACTCATACATTCCGAGGTAATTGTATCTAGACTTATGACTTCAATTATGACTCAGATGCTGTTCAATCTGAATTCTGAAATTTCATGTCTTTTCCTTTTCTTGAGCTCTTGTTACATACATCTAATGGTCACTAGACAGCTCTCCTGATGACCTCCAGGAAATTCAATTTCAGCACGTTCCCAATTGAACTCATGATCTTCCCCCTCAAACCTGCTCTTATCTTATACATTTTACATAAGAGTTCTGCCATCACTTACTCATTTGACCAAAATGAAAGCCTTGCACTCCTCCATCTCTTCTAGCTCCCATTTTTAGTCACCAAGTCCTACTATTCTATCACTTGAAATGTGATACAATATTTTAATATTCTCTTAAACTGAATCCTCAAATCTCCTAGGAAGTTTATATGGCTAGGAAGGCAGTGTGGTGTGATAGAAAAGATGTGTCAGACAGGTATAGATTTGAAACTCTGCTTCACCTCTAGTTAATGTATAACATAGATGGGGCATACTTTTATAAAAGAAATACAAAGTGAATGACATATTGAAGATTATATAGTTAGCATTTTATCCTCAGAAATACAGACTAAATAAACTGCTTTGGAATCTCTGAAATATACCATGGATTTCCAGAAGTTTCATAGAGGGCAGGGCACTTGTTGGGTCTCTCTTATGCATTTTCTTCTCTTTTCCCCCTTTCCAGTTTAATTCCAGAAACACATCATTTATAAAGTAAAGGAAGAAACACTAATACCATCCTAGGTAAAAGTCCTGGTAATAATAAGAGCCAATATTTATTGAGTGCCTGCTCTGTTTATAGAAAGTATTTACCTATTAGCATATCTTCAAGTAAATTCAGTTCTGCTGTGGAACTCCCTACTAATGAGAAAACATTGGTTCCACTCAACTTATCTGTACTTTAAGACTAGAAGAGGTCTCCAAGATCTAGATATTCCCCATAATTATACTCTTTATTTATTTTATTTTTTATATTATTTTATTGTTTTTGAGACGAAGTCTCGCTCTGTCAACCAGGCTGGAGTGCAGCGGAGCAATCTTGGCTCACTGCAACCTCTGCCTCCCGAGTTCAAGCGATTCTCCTGCCTCAGCCTCCCGAGTAGTTGGGATTATTAGGCACGTGCCACCATGCCCGGCTAAATTTTTGTATTTTTAGTAGAGACAGGGTTTCACTGTTTAGCCAGGATGGTCTCGATCTCCTGTCCTTGTGATCTGCGTGCCTTGGCTTCCCAAAGTGCTGGGATTACAGGTGTGAGCCACTGCACCCGGCCGTAATATATTCTTAAAGCACTCTCTGCAGGCCTTCAGTCTCACCCTGTTCCATTAGCCAATTCCAGGGATTTTAGTGAGGTGGGATGGAAAACAGGTACCTTGCCCCTATACAGCAGTATGATTTAAAGTGTAGTTGGGGGATCACCTGTATTAGGATCACCTATTTTACTTGTTTTAAAGCATATTCCCTAAGCTTCAACCCTCACCTATTGAGTCAAAATCTCTGTTGTTAATTGGCCTCTCAGGTGATTTGTATGCATGCAATGTGACAGGCACCTCAAGTCTGGTGATATTCCTGTTCAGCTATGTGTCAGGCATTCTGCTAGGTGATGAATACAGTGTTAAGAAAGTGGCCATGGTATCCCTAATGTATAGTGCTTATATTTGTCATGAATTCATCTGGCATGAAAATCAAGGTCAACCTGTACTTATACACAGCTTTCTTTTTTTTTTTTTTTTTTAGTGTTCAGAAACTTGTCATGAGCATATTTATTTTTTATTTATTTTTATTATTATTATACTTTAAGTTCTAGGGTACATGTGCATAACGTGCAGGTTTGTTACATATATATACTTGTGCCATGTTGGCGTGCTGCACCCATCAACTCGTCAGCACCCATCAACTCGTCATTTACATCAGGTATAACTCCCAGTGCAATCCCTCCCCCCTCCCCCCTCCCCATGATAGACCCCGGTGTATGATGTTGTTCCCCTTCCCAAGTCCAAGTGATCTCATTGTTCAGTTCCCACCTATGAGTGAGAACATGCGGTGTTTGGTTTTCTGTTCTTGCGATAGTTTGCTGAGAATGATGGTTTCCAGCTGCATCCATGTCCCTACAAAGGACACAAACTCATCCTTTTTCATGGCTGCATAGTATTCCATGTTGTATGGTGCTGGAAAAATTGGCTAGCCATAAGTAGAAAGCTGAAACTGGATCCTTTCCTTACTCCTTATATGAAAATTAATTCAAGATGGATTAGAGACTTAAATGTTAGACTTAATACCATAAAAACCCTAGGAGAAAACCTAGGTAATACCATTCAGGACATAGGCATGGGCAAGGACTTCATGTCTAAAACACCAAAAGCAATGGCAACAAAAGCCAAAATTGACAAATGGGATCTAATTAAACTAAAGAGCTTCTGCACAGCAAAAGAAACTACCATCAGAGTGAACAGGCAACCTACAGAATGGGAGAAAATTTTTGCAATCTACTCATCTGACAAAGGGCTAATATCCAGAACCTACAAAGAATTTAAACACATTTACAAGAAAAAAACAAACAACCCCATCAAAAAGTGGGCAAAGGATATGAACAGACAGTTCTCAAAAGAAGATATTCATACAGCCAACAGCTTTCATTTTTAAGAGTATCTATTTCATGATGAATACTGTGTGCAAAAAAATGCATAAAACACCAGCATTTTTCAAACAAATTGTGTGTTTTCTTAAGTAAAAACACTGTAGTACAGCAATGTTAAAAATAATGGGCATGATACCATATGGGTGCTCAACTGCACTACTCTGAAAAAGATAAGACAAATATTCTTTACTGAATTTCTGGGTAGGTCCATCATCAGTTATGAAAAAGTTTTTGGATTTAGACAAAAGTCTTTTAAGAAATATTTTTAACAATTTTTAATCTAATGTCCTATATTTCTAAACAGACATATTTTTAAATGGCAGCATTTAAAACAAATAAGTGGTTTTGATGTTTTAAACATCTATGTATGCTATTTTCTTGCTTAAAATGGAGAAAATAAAATGTTCTCCACTTTGGGTACAGTCAGTAGAAGAAATTTTTCAGTGTGTCTCAAGTAGCTTATCTTATCACTATTGGGTATTATTGAACCATGGTTTTATTCTTCTTTTTCTTTTTGTACCCAGAAATACACTCCTTTTACTTTTTCACTCGAGTGCTCAAAATGTGTTGGAAATTTCTACAGAATAGGAACTATTGTTTAGGGGAGTATCAGAAACACTCTAGAAGAGCTTTCTATTAACATAAATCACTAAGAACTGGCTCAATATGCTGGTACGTGTTGTAATGTGACCACATATTGATGTCACTTCTGCCTTTTACTAACTTACAAGACATCCTACAATGTTAAAAGTAAGTCTAGACTCTGTATTATAATTTTGTTAAACATATTTGATTGAGTTTTTTCAGTTCTTTTTCTAGATATGCTATATTTCAGAATTAATTCTTTAGAATTTCATTTTTTACCCTATTTCCCTCTGAGACTTGAATTATTACCCCAGTTCCCAAAATGTGTTTGATGATCATAATAGAATGCTTTGTGAAAGAAGTACAAAGTGCAGAGTTCTATTTAGAAGCTGAAAGAAATAATGGAAAGGGAAAGCAGCTGGACAGTGTCTTATATGACAAGTCATTTCTGCCAATTAAAATTTCTTGACAGGGTTAAGAAAGGTTAATGTAAAATGTAATGCTATGTGGGTAACATACTTGAAGTAAAATTTCCCAACCATTATATTTCCATTTATTCAATAAATTCAGCATTTCTACTATAGGCAAGCATTCAACTGGATATATATAAAAATAAAACTAGGAATTACTTTTTTTTCCTTCAACTATCTCTCCTCAAGGAATAAATGTTTGAGAAGGACAGATAACTAACATAAGTAACTACAAAATGAGGCAGGATAAGTGTTCTTTCTAAAAAGAGTGAGAGATACTATATTTTGTGAATTTCTGAAAAGGAAAAAAGGGGAAAGGATCAGGGAAGGAACTTGAGCCTCGCTTTGAAAGATGAACAGGGTATTGACAGGTTATGGGAAGTCACAAATAAACAAAAGATGCAAAGTTGTGAGAACCAGTGGCAGTCCAACTTTGTTGATGAAAAATAAGACCAGAAAAAGGCAACTGTTTTTACTCTGTTAAGTGCATTACAATTCAATTCAATTTAATTTTTTAAAAGATACCTTCATATTATAGAGAAGGGAACTCAGAATTGAAAAAGTTAGTCACTTTGCTCAAAATCACAGAGCTAGTGAGTGGATGAATCTAGATTTAAGCCATGGCTCAAGGACAGTATCATTTTTACTACTACACCACTATGCCTGCCAAAATAGGAAGACTCCATAATTTACAGCAAGATGTCTGGGTTTCATTTCATGAACAGTAGAGAACTATTAAAACTTTTAACCGTGTTTTTTCTTTGGGAAAGCAGGAAGCAGTGTATTGGATTGATTGGAATGGGGAGAAAGTAGGCCAAGAGAGAAAGAGTTCGTTTAATACTATAGTATTCCAAATGTGGTAGCAATGGTATTGGTAATAGAAATGGAAAAAAATCAAATCAGCGTGTAAACTACCCTGTAGGTGGAATCCATACAAAGCGATAATTAGATGTGGGTTATGAGGGAGAATTCTTTTTAAAAGCATTCAAATTTCAAGGCTGAATGGTTTGGAAAATTATGATGCCATTAACTAAAACAGGAAAATAAAGAGGACTGAACTTTTCGGTAAAATATAAATACCTGAATCACTTTTTCTTAAAAATCTATAACTTTTTATGAGTGAATGTATTATCAAATTCCTTAGAGAACAGAAATTTTTCTACTTCCATTTCTCAAGAGGAGAGAAAACTTGAGTACAGACTTGAAAAATGAGTCCATAAAATGGGTATGATCTTAGAGCAGAATCTTTGAAGTGGTCCCAGGTCCCAATGACAATAGATTTCCAATGTCTGTTAATTCAGTATTTAGAAAATAGATGGCAAGTCTTGAGGCTTTATTTAGTATATTTAAAATTAAGAGAATTGGTTAATGCATTATATTAGAGAACAGGAGTTTTTATAGTCATCAGTTAAATGGTATATTTTTGGAAAGTGTTCATAATGGTATAAAAAACTTACGATTAAATGAATCTAATCATTTTTGTGCTAATTTTAGCACAAGTTAAACATCTAATTAACGTTAGAACAGTTAAGCCTTTACTGATGTTATTTATCTTTCGTTAGGCATCACTTTCTTGATTGATGATTTTTTTCCCCAAAAAGCACAATATTCACTTTATAGCAAGATTGTTGTTGGGGAGAGCAAATGAGATAAAACATATAAAAATTCTCTGAAAACTTAGTGAAAGGTGCTGAGGTAGGGCTTCAGTTTGATAAGATGGGTAACTGAAGGTATTTATAATTACCAACATAAACTATTGATTTGAGTATGATCTTGGAGCAGGATTTTCGAAGTGGTCCTCAGGTCCCACTGACAATAAATTTCCAATGTATAGTAATTCATTTATACTGAATTAATATGCTGTGGAGAAATAGAACTCTTCCCCCACCTGCCAAATAGTACGTTTACATAGTCATAATCCACAAATAAGCTATTACTTGGCTTTGAGTCATCTTTAAAGGTCACTTAAACTCATAAACATGCACTTCCAGCACAGTTAACTTGTGTTTCTAATTAATTCTCATTTAAAGGTTTTGGTTTTATTTGGATTATTTTTCATCCAAGGTTTTCCTGTTCCCTCTTTACCAATTTAAGATTCAACACACTTTATGCATTTTAAGATAATACTCACTAGAAGAAACTCTTTTAAGAACAGAATGACTAAAAATTGCTTTTTACCATTGCCAAGTTCTTGCCTTTATAGAAATCAGAGGGAACTTTATGTTCCCATATTTTCTGACTTTCATACAAATGAAAATCTAATACATCAGAAAGCAAAACTCAAAATCAACTTCATAATAATGTTTCATAAAAGCAATAGGATTAGTTATAGTTGTGGATATTTTTGAAGTTCCTAAAATCTTGTCTTTTAGAAATTTATTCTATAAATTCAATTTATAAACAAAAAATACGACTTGCAGATGAATTCAAGGTATTTTCCCCCCGCACCAGTATTTTGTCTATTTTTTCTAGACTGACCAGCATCTACTACTCTCTTTAGTAATAATAATTATCATTATTATTATTTTTTGAGACGGAGTCTCGCTCTGTCGCCCAGGCTGGAGTGCAGTGGCCGGATCTCAGCTCACTGCAAGCTCCGCCTCCTGGGTTCACGCCATTCTCCTGCCTCAGCCTCCCGAGTAGCTGGGACTACAGGCGCTCGCCACCTCGCCCGGCTAGTTTTTTGTATTTTTTAGTAGAGACGGGGTTTCACCGTGTTAGCCAGGATGGTCTCGATCTCCTGACCTCGTGATCCGCCCGTCTCGGCCTCCCAAAGTGCTGGGATTTTATGAGACTAGTTGATAAAAATTACCACTGCCTATAAAAATATTGATCTGCTATCCAGAACAATAAGGCAATTCATTTGATTGTCCTTAATTTCTATTAAAATAGACACAAAATCTACAGTCATATAGCTAATACTCAACTAATATATCTTCCTTCTCTGGTGATATATATACAAACATTACTGAATATCTTCTGAGTTTCCCAGAAAGTTTCAAAATGCTTTGAATATTTGTCCAGGAGAAAGAGTGTGTGTGTATGTTTCTCACACCACATTGTAGTTGGTGTGCAGATGTCAGCTGTCCTGGCCAGGAGGAGAGATTTGTACATTTGGCTACTTTCAAACATGGAGGGGTAGGTTCCCAATAGGTTCTCTGCATTAGGTGCTTTCTAGGGGAGCAGCACACCACGTGATGCCTGCAACAAATTCAAAAATTCTCTTAGAATCAGAACACCTGTAATAAATTCATTCCACGAATTTTCTGAACCTCCTAGTCCATGTGTTGCACATTCTTGCAGTGCTGTTTTCTTTTATTTTTTTTTGAGATAGAAGAGTGAAAAGATTTTTTAAATGAACCTGCATTTCAGCATTGTGTGAAGTGCTTTTCTTTCCCCATCCTCTATCTTTATCTTAATTAATATATCTTAAAGTCCTCTTGTTTTATCTCTTCTACATTTTACAAATATTGCTTTTATGTAAATTCATAGAGTTTGAGGAAGAATTACAACTAGTATTTATATAGTGCTCTACACTATTATTTTATGCTTTCAAAAATGGTTTTACACATTTTCAGGGGCCAAAACCAGGCTATAGTTCATGACATAAACTGTGCTTGAGATTTGTAGCTGGTAGTGTGCTGGAGATGGCTCATCCTGGCTCCTGAGTGCATCTCTTTCCAACTCCACATTCATCTCTTCCCAATACTATGTTGGTATCTTGACATGGGCATAAAATTGGCCATGGTGGAGGTATTTACACAATGTAAATGGGCAAATACCACACATTAGAGACTTTTCTTTTCTTCTGGAGGTCTATTCTTAAATATTTATCCACCCACACACTGCCTGTAGATGAAATTTCCACAGCTATCACTTTCTTCCCTTGACACCACACCTCACCACTGCCTAGTTTGTCTCTACCAACAACAGACTTTATGTTTTTGTTAGCACTGTGACAACCCGTGCAAGGAACGTCAAGCCAGAGCATCAGGTATCATGGAAGAGGCAAGCCACAAGAGAGGAAGAAAAGTGATATCATTTTTCCTAGTACCTGCTAAAGTTACTTCTGAAGCCTTAAAAAAAAAAAAGTCCAAAAAAACTCAGTGCCCCTAGAAGTAGGTAAGCTGCACAGTTACTTACATAGTACATAAATACTGATCCACCCACAGATAACAATATGTTGAGACAAACATATAGTCATACTTATGGAAGGTGAAGTTTGATTTTAGTGGAATGACGTATAATTTAAGTGTTTTAGTTGTGTAGTGGATGTCCATATATGATCTCTGATTCCACTGCAAAGTCTGAATGCATGTGCTCAAATTAGCTCAAATTCTAAATCTGTGGTACCAGGATTCCTTTTGAAGGACTACATTTTTACTACTTATATTTTGACATTTCTTCACAGTTCAGGCAATCATTACCAAATATTCGAGGTGGGAGTACTGGCCAATCCCAAAAATGTTCTAGCAACAGCCAAGTCATAAAACAAATATTTTAACCCACACACATTGTATCCATTATAGTCTGAAAAAAATAGGACTCTTGATACCAGTCATGTATATAATAATTAAACAATCTAAAACCCCTGTGGCACTTGTAAAAACTGTGCAGCTTCTTTGTTTTGGCAATATAATTTTCTGTCCATAGCAGAGACATATTAGAGGGAAAATCTTTCTGTGTGAGGACATGTCAAAGAAGATCGTTGTTTGATTGTGCTTTGTTTTGTCTTTTTCAGAATGCGTTTGGTTTGTTTTTAATTTTTCTTTCTTAAGGGAATACTGTCCAAGCCAAATTCCACTATGTTAAAGTTCAGTGTTGATAGCTGGCATCCATGTAGACCATAAAGAATGAGTGATATTCATCTTGTGGGGCCAGCCTTTCCCTGAAAATACTACCCTTCATTCCACCTCTGCCATTTTTCTTAGTCTATTTCCTTCTAGTCTGTTTCTCTCTGACTCAAATCTCTCTTCCATCCTGATGGACTACTTCTTCCTATCTGTCGAAGTCCTCCTTGACTGCACTAGTGACACAGATCTTTTCCTTACTACTTTTCCACTCATAGTTTTCCTTGTCATTTGGGCTAACTGCAAGTCTCATTATCTCAAAAGTTCCTCAAAGATAGAGAGCTAACAATTTATTTTTTGTGTTCCCTGTACAAATCCATGCGCAATGTTAGATACTGAGTAGGTAGGTATAGAGTCAATAACTTTGATTCATTTTATGTAGATTTGAAAAACATTAAATACACATTCCTTGGCCATTATCAAAGCTATGAAAAGAGGAGTGGCTTATGTGACATCACGTCTATTTTTCAATGGAGACTTTAGCTAATCTGAGAAACTGCATATTTCATGCTCTATACTTCTCCTACTTACTGCTAGATGTCCTGTTTATCTCTGAAAGAGCCATGTACTTCTGTTTAATTTAGGCATATGAAGTTAATCCCTGCAGATAATGGTTAGAATAAGTTGTACACTATGTATTCAAATAGTGCAGGTACAATATGTACATTCTCAAAGCATCAAAAAGAATAACAGCAATCCTGATTTTTTTTGAGAAAAAATTTTTATACTCCATTAAAACTTAAAGAGATACCATGTGAAATTCAAGTTGAATTTTCTTATGCTAATTATGGTATTGATTTAATTTCAAATTAAACAACTGGGAGCTCACTATCTACATATGGTTACTAGGGTATCCTGATTTACCTAATACACGTAGCTTTAAGATTGATTATTGCCCAGGGGCAGTGGCTCTGTAATCCTAGCACTTTGGGAGGCCGAGGCAGGAAGATCACTTGAGGTAAGGAGTTCGAGACCAGCCTGGCCAACATGGCAAAACCCCATCTCTACTAAAAATACAAAAATTAGTCAGAAATTGCTTGAACCCAGGAGGTGGCTGCTGCAGTGAGCTGAGATTGTGCCACTGTACTCCAGCCTGGGTGACAGAGTAAGACTCCGTCTCAAAAAAAAAAAAAAACAATTTTTTTGAGACAGAGTTTCGCTCTTGTTGCCCAGGCTGGAGTGCAATGGCGCGATCTCGGCTCACTGCAACCTCTGCCCCCTGGGTTCAAGCGATTCTCCTGCCTCAGCCTCCCAAGTAGCTGGGATTACAGTCATGCACCACCATGCCCAGCTCATTTTGTATTTTTTTGGTAGAGACGGAGTTTCTCCATGTCGGTCAGGCTAGTCCCGAACTCCCGACCTCAGGTGATCCACCCGCCTCAGCCTCCCAAAGTGCTGGGATTACAGGCGTGAGCCACTACACCCGGCCGAAAAAACTGTATTTAAAGGTAGTATGAGAGCACGGGGAAAGGAGAAATGTGTGAGGATCTGGGATGACTTAGGAGGATCTGGGATGAAAAAAAGATTGACTATTGCTTTTTTGCACTTTAATCATATATGAGTGCACTGAAAATGTTCTCATTATTTAAAATATCTTGCAGAAAATAATTTCTAAACATGCATTTTGCAAGATAAATAGTAAGCTCCTAACATATATTTACTAAAAATAGATGCTTTCAGATGATATTTCTTAATCACAACCCTTTTTCCCCTTGTACTCACTAGAGAGCCAGCCTTAGTCCAGCAATATTTTTAGTCCAGTCTCATAATTCTCTTTTCCAGCATGGGCAAATATAATTTCTAATATAATTTGTTAAAAAGTCTCTACTGATTCTATTTTAACTTTGTATGTCTTTGATTCATTGTGCATGATCCACTTTCCTTGGCACAGAACTGGAAAGCACAGAGTAGGGAGGTAAGGGTAGGTAGGCTACAGTGACTCTTACCAAGAAGAGGAAAGCTAACTCACTGTTGCTCACGGATTCTATGACTGCTCTTCTCTCCTCTTTCTCTCATTCATTTTACTTCCAATTAAGTTACAATACAACTTTGAAAGATAAGATATGATATATCAGATTATGAAAGCAGCTTAGATTAGTGAAGACTTTGGCATGTATAGAAAGGATGACTGTATTCTGAAAGATTATTGATAAATTATAAACGATATTACATTCAAAATAAATAAATACATTTTATTCTCTGGGTCCTAACTTAGGCACTTTATACATTCAATTTTGGCGTAATGGAACTGTGTCGTGATAAGTATAGCATTATTGGATTCTCTAAATATCAACAATACTTTGAGGTCTTTAAAGAGGTTGTGTCTTAAATCACTCAAAATAGATTCAGGATCTATATGAAACATTTATGGAAATATAACCTGTTTGAGGAAACAAGTTCACTCTCTCCCAATCCTGATGATTATTGCCCTGGAGTAGGCCTCCAACAGCTCCTGCTTAGATCAGTACCACAATCTCTTCACTGGTCTTGCCTCTTGCCAATTTATCTCCCACACTGCTGCTAGAAGTATTTTTCTAAACTTTTCAGTGGCTTATCATCCCCTACAGAATAAAAATTCAAATTCGGCCAGGCACGGTAGCTCACAGCTGTAATCTTGCACTTTGGGAGACAGAGGTAGGTGGATCACCTGAAGTCAGGGGTTCAAGACCAGCCTGGCCAACATAGTGAAACCCTGCCTCTACTAAAAATACAAAAATTACCCAGGTGTGGTGGTGGGTGCCTGTAATCCCAGCCACTTGGGAGGCCACAGGAGAATCACCGGAACCCAGCAAGCAGAGGTTGCAGTGAGCTGAGATCGTGCCTCTGCACTCCAGCCTGGGCGACACAGTGAGATTCCGTCTCAAAAAAAAAAAAAAAAAAAAAAAAAAAAAAATCCAAATTCCACTAGCTGCATAAGTTCTTAATAGTCTAGCCCTGCCTATATTTCTTATTTCTTTTCCTGGAAGTTCACTGTGTATAAGCTGCAAGCACACCAAGTTAACCCCCAAATGCCACAGTGTTTTATGCTTCTGTGCCTTTCTCATACGGTTCCTTCTGTCTGATTTTCTCTGTTTCACTATTATGCTGCTACAAAGTACTTATAATGTTTATGGAATAGATTCTGAGGAAAGGCAAGGCAGTTTCTGTAAGGGGAAAATTGTAAATATTTGCTAATGCTCTTATAAGCACATAAATATCATTTTTTAGACTACTTCAAACTGATTTGATGTGGCTCAACAAACAAGGTTTTTGTTTGTTTGCTTGTTTGTTTGTTTTAGAGTTACTGTTATTATCCTAGGATGAAACTGATTTTTTTCATTGGTGGAGGTGAGACACTTTTTAAAACCTGGCTTTGAATAAGTTGTGATTTTTTTTCCATCCCCAAACACCTGTTGTATGGACAATAATTCTATTAGTTTCATTGGCTAACTACTGTGATAAGCCTCATGAGGGATGGGTTAGGCAGGGGATGGATTTTCTAAATGAGGGTATAGGGAGAGTAGGTAATCAGAATCTCCACAGAGTATGTGTAGATTAAAAAAGCAGTGATTCTGACACTTTTTTCCCGAAGGATATTTTTTGCCCAACAATTTCTGCCCCCATCCCTAGTCTATCATGTTGAGAATCACTGGTTCTTAAAAGATAAACAGAAAGGAATTAGTTTGAATTAATATTTTAAATAAAAATGTGTTAACAGTGAGATTCCTCTAAAATGATCCAACTTAGTTGACATTTTTATAAATGATCTAAAAGTATGTATGTGTAGTGAAAATTCCAAGTTTGTAGGTTAGGCTAACATCTCTAAATTCATGAACTAAGATAATGATGATTAAATGTTGGAAGACAGAACATTTATATATAGGCAGGCAAAAAACTGGCAGATGACTTTTAATGTATTAAATGTTGTAATAAAATTTAAATTATATTTACAAGATAAAAGTCACTGAATACTGATTTCCTTGCAAAAATGACACCAATAAATCATTTTGGATGTTCCCATAAAAATGTTATCTTAGTATGCACTGGTCCCAAATGACCAATAAAATAATGGACACTATCAGGAAGAATGAAAGACGCAAAACAGAACATATAATATCTCTGTGTAAACAGTGTGGTCTATCTACATCTGGAAGACAGATGCCATTCTCCTTGCTTAGCACTAATAAAAACTATACAGTACAATGGAAGCATCCTGCAATTAGAATGAATGAATGAGTAATGTAAGACATACATGACATACCTAAAAAACATTTTGGCTATCATCTAGAATAATAAATGTTTATTAAGGTGATAATAAACACCTTAACTAGTTTCTAGTTAAGAAACTATAATGTTATAAAGGTCTAGTTAAGAAACTACAATGGACTGTATTCAATGTATATAAAATCATAATATGGATAAGAACAGAGGCTTGGATGACTCATGAAATATTAGAACTAGAATGTACTTCTTAATTTTATTTTTGTTTTTTGAGATGGAGTCTCACATTGTTGCCAGGCTGGAGTGCAGTGACACGATCTCAACTCATTGCAACCTCTGCCTCCTGGATTAAAGCGATTCTCCTGCCTCAGCCTCCCAAAGAGGTGGGATTACAGGCACCTGCCACCATGTCTGGCTTTTTTTTTTTTTCGGTAGAGACAGGTTTCGTCATGTTGGCCAGGCTGCTCGAACTCCTGAGCTCAAGTGATCTGCCCACCTTGGCCTCCCAAAGTGCTGGGATTACAGGCATGAGCCGCCACGCCTGGCCTACTTCTTAAAGTGTTAATGTGTTAGGAGCAAGATAGATAAATAGATACGCTATCTTACATAGTACATAGAAAACATATGTAAGTTGTTACCCATAATATGAGTGTTGCTTGCTGAAAATATAAATAGATTCAAGAGAGATTTAGCCAAAATCAAAAAAGAGAGACCTATAATTGATTGGAAAACTAGAGATATTTGGGATTCTCTCAATCTTTTTGAGTTGGCATCATAAAATACAATCTTATATAAAGTATTATTTAAATTAACCATGGAATTTTGTGCTTATTTAATTAAACTCAAAAGTATAATGAAAATTAGAAGGAAATTTAGCAAATATTTTGTTATTCAATCTAACCTTAGTTTTTCAGACATTCAGTATGATTAGGAAACTTGCTAATTCTTTAATCTTGGAATAATAACGTTCACATGCCAACTTATAATTTGACACACTACTTAATATGGTGTTTTTGTATCTCTATCTATTTCAGCATTTATTGAGGGTGTGTCAAATGCAAATAAATCCCTGTACCAATACTGGGGGTTAGCAGAAACATAAGATAGTCTCTTCAAAGAGTTTACAACCTAGATTTAAAAATAGGCAAAATTTATAAATAAAAAGAGAACAATAGAGGTGGGTGCTAATTAATAGTACAGTAGTATGTTCTTAAAGTAAAATAGATGACAACAGATTAGAAAACTACTAATTACTATGGAGAAACTGGAATTTCAATTTGGTTATTCAGGTAGGTGGAAGCTGTTAAAATACTAATTATCAAGCTTTACCTCAGACCTATTGGATCAGACTTTCTGAGGAATGGGAAGTGGAAACCTGACAATCCTCTAGAGTTCATCTTGTGATTCCATGCAATCAGTCTATGAGGCAATACTTGGGAAATATTTGAGTAGAGAATTCTATGTAATTCTAGGAACTGGTAGGCAGAGCAGGTAAACACTCCAACATTTTCCACGGGAGAGGAAGACAATGATTAAATCTGTTTGAAGTCAAAGGATCTTCTAAGTTGTAAATAAAAGAGGTTTTGGTTTGCTTTTAATAGAGTACACCACTGAAATTTTTGGAGCAGAAGAGTAACCTTTATAACATATATCTTATGAATACATAAAGGGTTAAAGTCAGAAGGGCTGGAGGCAAAGGTCTAGTTAAGAAACTATAATAATAGGTGAGGCACAAGAAAATGAAGGCCTGGACTAATGTGATGGCAATGGAAACAGAAGAGAACTGCTGGATATACATTGGTAATATAGAGAGGAAACATAATTGTTTCTGCTAAGAGCTTGGGTGTCTTTAACCTTTTTGAAATCTTTTAATTATCTTCTTAAGTAAACTCAGATGTTTTTATTTCTGCCTCTTTTTCCTTTCACTTTCATTTCTGTGAAAAAATATTAACTACTCCACATAAGAATTCCTTGTTTAGACTGCTAGCAAAGAACATATGCTTTAAAAGTACTAAGAAAGCCAATGACCAAAATGACTTTAAATCATGCTTTAATATTTCCATGCTGATGACCAGCATGATTTGAAACTAAAATATTTAGAATTATCTTATGCCTGGGTAGCAGAACATTTAAACACAAGTTAAAGAGGGAGGGAAGAAAGATTACATTGCACACCTACTGGATAGTAAATTTCACGGAGCATGTAAGTATTTAAAATAAAGGGAGAAAGTGGATGTGTAGTTTATCATCTAAGCTGGTGTCGCTGAATTAGATAAAGTGTAGCATAACATGCTTTGTGACTCCTAGAGGTAGCTATGAACAAAGCGTTAATGAAAGTTTCTATAACTTCTTTTTCTGACCATTATCCCCCTTCAATTTCATTCTTAGTGCCCTTGTGATCACTTCCTTCTAGCCCAATCAAATTCTGCTCTCAGAGAAGGTATAGTCACTTATACACAGTATAAATGTATGCATAGGTGTTAACTCCTCCCGGGTACATTTGTATTTTGAAACTTATCTCTCATCCTATGTAATGAAAATCTACTTTCCTGTTGAAGATATTTTAGACTTTAGGAAAATCGAGAAAATGGAAGAGATTTTCTAGATGGTGGGAAGAGATTGCTTCAACTGTTTCCATTTCACATAAAAATCTGATACTTTCTCACATGTTCTGGGACTATAATATCCACACCTATTCTGATAATTCTGGAGCCATTTTTGAAAAAACACAGTGAAGTGTTATATTTAGCAGATGTAAACAGTCTACAATATCAGAGAAATAATTCTTTCTGGATAAAAGTTTAGAATCTTTAGCGATTAGAGAGTATACAAAGAATATTTCCTCCTGTCTGATTCAGGGAATATATCTTCTCTGGCCCAAAGGAGAAAGGTGGGTCCCTTGCATTCCTGAGAGGCCATAAATGATAAGGAAAATGATCAGTACATTGGTATGGAAACGTAAGTCTGTGCAATACAGTTCAATGATGTTCCCATGACATTCTTCAGTAATATGCTACTGGATAAATTTCACACTGTGTATTGCACAACCGAATAGTTTGCTTCAAATTCTGATATAGTTCTAACCCTGCTGAAACAAGCTGCTGCAACTTAAATTCTTTCAAAAGAAAATATTGCTATAATTGTACCACATGCTCATGTACTTTCTAAAGATTTTCAATGTTTTTCTTTATAAATCCCTGAATGAATGACATAATTATTTTTAGTTAACCAGACATGCCATTTAAATGGTCTTTGCTATCATTATAAAATAGATACAGGATTAATAAGAAGTATATTTGATTTATTCCCTAATAATGAGGATGATGTGGAATCAGTTCTCTTGTTGCAGGACATTTCAGTGATACTTGATACCAGCAATTACGCAATCATGTGGAACTGTTTTGAATTTCATGCTGGTTTGAGGGGAATTATACTTTCTGGGTTTCAGTAATAATTTATCTACTTGTGTTTCTTTCTTGCAGGCTTCGATTAGTTTTCTAATTTCTTTTAGTGTATTCCAAGGTTCTGACTTAAATCTGTTATTTAACAGCTACAGGGCATGCTTTCTTAGGGTAAAGTGATCCAACGACAAGATTAGTTTTATCAACCATATGTATCATTGTGTTTTCATACAATAGTGGACTCCAGGGTTCATGGGAAAAGAGAAGAACCTGGAAGCAGGTTCAGTATCCAGCCTGCTGGAGGTCACTACCTCCACAGAGTCCTTTGTGTTGTCCCTTCAAAGTGAAAGTCAATAAAGAAATGTGGAGAAAGTGAACTCAGTTCTTTCCTAACTCAAACACTGAATCATTCCCTCCAGGCAGCAAAGCCAACACGTACACAGCATATCCAATTAATGGTCCTACCCCAACACTAACACAGACAGAAGCGGTTTGTCTTCCATGCTAAGCAGTCACTCTGCTTAATTGATGGAACAAGTTTATTTCAACTTAAGTGCTCATAATTTGGGCTTTTTCTATTTCACTGTCACTTTTGAAAAAGTCAATTCTGAATAACATGCATACATTACTGAAGGTCATTTGCTTATGTTTCAGGTTGACACCTTAAAAAATATAGCTACATGTTTTGTGTATATGTATATATCTTACATGATTTTGACTTGGTTCATGATGGAGGTAACTTATACAAGTTGTTTACAAGAAAATAAATGACTCATAAAACATCTGTAAAATAAACGTAAGACTGAATGAAATTAATGTAAAATGGTACTTGAGTCATTTATTTTCTATGACATTTGTCTATAACAGTTGATATAAAACATATTACTCTGCTTTCAAACATATTTTCTTTTAGAGAAACATTTCTTGATTAGAGATAATTACACCACTTATCTCATTGAATATTGTCTATACAGAAAACTGCTGTTTGCTCCAGGGATACTCTTAAAATTAAATTAAATTAAATTAAATTCTATTTCTATTTGAAGGATATGGAGCATTACAATTAATCATTAAAATATTTTATATTTAATTTTTAAAAATTATATGTGACTTATAAGCACTATCTTTACTTCATTCTAAAATCTCAGACCAACGAATCGCTTGGCTTTTCATGCACAATTTTTACTCCCTTTCTTAGAGTCAGAACAAGAAAAATTTATTTCTTAATCAAGACCAAAACAGTGGCTTATGGATTAAATTATTAGGTGTCACTTCAATAAAGTATTGAATTGAAGTAATTCAATAAAGTATTTACTTAAATTCCTTGATTTTACTATGAGGCAGACAAAAAGTAGCCAAGGACTTCATTTGCAACAACTAATTAGTAGTTGGCAGAGAATGAAATAATCCTCATTATCAAGATACTGGTAATGAAATAATCTTCATTATCAAGATACATTATCAAGATATGCTTTTAAAAGTGATTGATAATAGGAATAATGTGATTGAGAAGCGACTGGCTGAAACATATTGTCATTATCTTTCAATTTTTTATGACTCTCTTAGTCATAACGATAAGCAAACTCAAAAAGAGAAATGGTGATAAATGGAACTGAGAAAATGTAAATCCACTTCGAACCAAAGAATTCTCACCTTCACAGTACAATTAAGAGTTTAATGATTCCATCTTTTCATTAGAGGATGGCATTAAATAGAAATGGTAGCTATGCTTTAATATATTTCTTAATTCTCTGGTAAAATTTAAGCCCTGCATACAACCATAATCAAAATGGGACATTCTAATGTTTTGAAGAGCACAGTGTTATGATCAGAGCATGGAAAATGATGGAATTCTAAAATGTTACTGTAGATTGTAAATTAAAGAGGGAGGCAGGGGTAGAAAAACCACATGTGAGGATACCTTAAGTGACACCTGATAATTCTTTAACACTGGGAACATTGGGAACACTGAGTACATATTAAATATTTTAAAAATTAAAACACTAACATTATCACTATATTTTAAAAAGTCAGATATGAAATATTTTGGTGCTGAACAAATTTCTTTTTTATTACCAATAAGCAATTCTGTTGATCCTACATATCTAGTACAGCTATAATTTCGCTGTGGATCTAGATCATAAAGTGATTTTCTTATGCCAAATTTAGGACCAGTATATACAAAACCACTATGACTTCAAACTTAATGTCTTTATAAAACTCCAACACATTATCACTCCCACCTAGTAAAAATAGCATCCCCTTAACGTTTCTCATACCTTAATTCTCAAAATGACCTGGGTTTGAAATGATACTTGACTTCTTTAACGTCTTTTGCTTTAGCCTCAACATCCATTGGGCCTGGAAGTTGAAAAAATGGGCATAGCAAGAGGAATGTATAAATGTGATAGAAATAATTTGGATCACTGCTATTAAGTATAAATGAGTATTTGTGATCTATCATGTTTGCTGAAGTTTGACATTAAGGTGGTACATTCCAGCATTATGTATCATTTCCTAGAAGATCAACAAAGTAGAAATGCAGTGACAAGGGTGTCATCTAGAAAGAATGAAAAGAAATACTTCCAAGAACTCAAACAGCTTGCTGGGAGAAATTCCAGGATGTAAGGACACCAAGGGAACTACTGCAGCCCACTTGGAACATATTTGTTGTGTTTGTTCCACATCTTGTGTCTGAGATGGTCACCAATCATGTATAATGTAAACTGTTTTTCTTGACTAGATGTGAAAGTGAAAAGTCTTGTTGATACCCTTTTCTATGCTACAGCTTATTAGAAAAGGTAAGCACTTTTAGAGGGAGTAGAAAAACTAATTCAGAAAGGAAGCCAAGAAGAAAAAATCTAAAGAGGCTAGGGAATCCAAACCATCGTTAAGAATATGGAAATTGTAAGGCTGGGTACAGTGACTCGTGCCTGTAATCCCAGCACTTTGGGAGGCCGAGGTGGGCGGATCACCTGAGGTCAGGAGTTCGAGACCAGCCTGGCTAACATGGCAAAACCCCTTCTCTACTAAAAATACAAAAATTAGCTGGTGTGGTGGCACACACCTGTAATTCCAGCTACTCGGGAGGCTCACGGAGGAGAATCGCTTGAACCTGGGAGGTGGAGGTTGTAGTGCGCCTAGATGGCGCCACTGCACTGTAGCCTGGGCTACAGAATGAGACTATCTCAAAAAAAAAAAAAAAAAAAAAAAAAAAAAAGATTGTGGCAAATGTAATGCATTTATATACAGAAGAAAGATGACAGATATGTAGAGTACTGAACATAGTTAAGTAATCAATAACTTGTTTTATTCAAAAATGAAAAGTTATGATTTTCTAATCAAGAATGGTGAACCTGGTCTTTTTGAGAGTGGCAACAGCATCTCATGCTTTATGTAACAATAATGAGTATCCAGAAAAGCTAGCTGACATTAGGTAATTTCTTGGCTAGGAAGCAGCTGAACACAGGTTTGACAGTTTGCTGAGGGGGGAGCTGTGGTCTTCCTGACATGTGTATCAAGATGTAAAGGGCAGCCAGAAAAGATTTATCAAGCTAACTAAATGCTGACACATGTAGGAATAAATGACAGCACCAGAAGAAACTTGGAATCTCTCATGACAGTGAAGTTCTGGATAGGAAAATGAAAGACATGACAGCACAGGTGTTGTTTTCATTTTTTCTTCTAGTTTTATCTCATGACTTTAGAAGTGAAAAAAAAAAAAAGCTGTGAAAGTAAACACCTGGCCATTAACAACAGTGTTGAAAATAAGACTTGTCTTTCCAGCTGCTGGCTTAGAATAACTGAAAAAATAGGCTCCTGGACTTGTATGTACATTTTTTGAAGAATGCATTTGAAGTAAAATGAAATTGGGGTGCATTAGTTAAGATTCAGTTTGGCTTAAAAAATTGTTTATTTCTCCATGCAATAAATGTCTGGAGGAGTGACAACTCTGCTCCACAAAAACATCTGGAAGTTTCCAGGTCCATTTAGCTCACTGTTCCACAATCTCTTTGTTCTCATAACCCAAGGTAGAATCCAAATTCCAGCAGGCATATGGAATAAAGGGATTAAAAGTGAGCACAAAGGGCTTCTGCTGGCTATCTTTTATGGAAGATTTTTGGAAGTTGCCATAGGACATTTCAGTTAAATCATATCAGCTAAAACTTGGTCACATGGCCACATCAAGCTGCAAAAAAGACTGGAAAATGGAAAGTTTATTTTATGCAGTCAGCTAAAAATTCTATTGCCATGGAAAAAAGAGAGAATAAAAGTTGGGAATAATTAAGAATCTTTACTCAGAAAGTTGGGGAGAAAAATGCCTACACATGATTGAAGTAATGAACATCATAATGAATGACATTATACTGTCATAAGCCTGAAGACTTATGGGGCAAAGATATGACAAGAAGAGAATAGAAAGCTTATTATGCCTCATAAGAAAAGGGCCAGAATCAAAACGTGTAACCTCAAATGGGTAGAAAAAAAAGCACAGATGCAATGATAAATAGTAGATGGAAAAGTTACATGACATTATAGACGAAGACATTTCCCAAATTTGCCAATGACAAATAAGAGAAAGGAGTAGCTAATTTTTTGGGTACCATACATTTTAATATATTCATGTATCAGTTATTTGTGATTTATTCCATGCCAAATTATAAACAGAATTGAAGTGGCTGAATTAAAACTCACCATTTCTTAAGCAATTGTATGTGGACCACTCAAATGTTTCCAAAGGTACTTGGGGGATTAATTTAACTAAAGGCATACTGTAATCTTTTTTCAACTTATAAATTTTAAAAAAAAATGTTGTATTTTTTCAATTTAGAAAAGAATGGTTTGAGTGCCTCCACAAAGATATCAAATATGAATGCCTGGAATTTAGAAATATGAGATAGATTTACTCACAATTTTGTTAACTCATTCTTTCGTCATTTAATGAAGTCATGATGATGTTCACTGTTATATAAATAAGTTCATTCATTGTCATATGTTGCTAAATTTATAACCTTAGCAAACCATTGGTTAACAAGAGAAAGTATAAAGAACACTGAGTTAAACATAAGTTATTAGAAGCATAAAATAACTCAAAAATTCGCTTTTATTTTATTTTTTAAACCGACATATATTTGACATTTACGGTTAACTTTTAGATAATTTTCTTCAGATCAGTACAGTGCTAGTGCCAAGAATGGGTCTGGAAATAAATAATAAACACTTGTTAAATATCTTTGTATGTTACAGAAAATATTCTGACAATCATATTGGAGTTGGTCTCACAAGTTTTGGAGGGGTATAACGACTCTCTACACCTGCAATATTTTATTTATGGAGCATTATTTGCAAATAGAAGAATAAAATTATTTCTCTTATTTCAACATTTAGAAACCAAAGAAATTTTAAAAATAAGTGAGCTAATTTTTTTAAAGCATAGAAAGAATTTTAATGATTAGATCCCAAAACTAGATTTTGTCATCTTTGATGCTATAACATTTATATTTCAACATATATTTATTTAACTCACTTTTAATTCTACACATGCTATATGAGGTCATTTTGAAATTTATGCTTTCAAAAATCATGAGGTTTTTAAAAGTGTAATTAATTTAAAGAAAATGAAGAACATTCATCATTTGTTGAAGGGGAACAGTTGACATTTGCCTTTATATATAAAATATATTTAATCAAACTTTATAATATAACCTTGAAAAATATACTAACCTAAAACAAAATTTATTTTTGATAGGCATACTTTTAATTGTATTCAAACTCTAAAATAATGACAGAATTAAAAATATTTTTAAGGCGATGGTGAGATTGTGTTACTGTAAAATACGTTTATGGTCTATCTCAAGGAAAATAATGAACAATATTCTGTCTTAGGCTTTCTATATCAGTCCAGTTCTTGCTGAGACACTTATTTTAAGTAAATAATGTAGCTGGTAAAGAGTCTGGAATTCATACCATATGAGAAAGGGCCAAAGAAACTATGGATGATGGGAAGCATGATCATTGTCTTCACCTCTTTCAAGGGCTGTTATGTGGAAATGGTATGATTTATTCTGCATAGCTTCAGAGGATATATTCACGTATAATTGGTAACACAATCAACGCTACTTGCAAATGTAATGAACCACCTGAAAACTGGTAACCTACAATAAATTAATGAGATTATATTGCTGACAGGCAGGAAAATCAATGGGACAAAACAGTTAATAAAAGGTAAAAGAGAGGCATCAATAAAAAAAGGAATAGAATGTTTAATAAATGATGTTGAGAAAAACTAGATTGCTATTTGAAGGAATAAAATATCAGTTTAGGGCAGGAGCCCCCAACCCCTGGGCTGCGGACCTGTACTCCTCTGTGGTCTGTTAGGAACTAGGCCACAGAGCAGGAGGTGAGTGGAGGGTGAGCAAGCATTCCACCTCCTGTCAGATTAGCTGCGGCATTAGAATGACATAGGAGCGTGAACCCTACTGTGAACTGCATATGCCAGGGATCTAGGTTGTGTGCTCCTTATGAAAATCTCACCAATGCTTGACGATTTGAAGTGGAACGGTTTCATCCTGAATCTCCCCCTGGCCCCCAGTCCCTGACTGCTGGTTTAGAGTATCATCTCACACCATACCCCAGAATTAATTCCAGATGAATTTAAAATAATTTGAATTTATATTTAAAATTCAAACTATAAAAGTTAGAATAAACTATATTTCAGACAATGGTATGGAAAACATACTTTTAAGCACAGATACAATATAATAAATTATCACAAAAGATCTATATAGAATTGGCTACACAAAAATTGATCAGTTTGATTAACTTTTCACCCTGCACTCCGGTAGGGCACGATTAGTGAAATATGAGAATTAGGACTAGAATAAGGAATGTTCAACCGAGCCAAACAGTGCATAAAAGAAAGCGTTATTGAAAGCACTCTTGGATTTGGCAATTAGGAGTTTATTCATGAGCTTGAAGAGAGAACGCCAATAAAGAGATTAGAAGTTAGGATGCAAAAGTTAAATTGAAGAAAAATGAGCAGATTCTAGCTACATGGTTAAAAAAGTTGGTGCTAGTGAAAAGGAACCAGGGTAGTCCTTTGAAAAGATTTCAGAGTTAAGGACAGGGACATTTTATTCATTTGACCCATAGGCACAGAGCTGGGAGCCTGTGGAAATTTCAAAGGCTTGCAAATGTATTTAAACTTTAATATTAAGATAGTGACAGTAAAATTTGAAAATAAAATATACAGATTAGCAGACATTTAACAAAACATTACACTAACTTTATTATTTATTACATTTATTAATTTTTTTCATGACATCTAAAAACAATTTGATTTTTTTTACTTTGTAACAATTCCCAAGAATGTACACAATTTGCAGAAAATTTACAGCTAGAGATGGGCGCGGCGGCTCATACCTGTAATCCCAACGCTTTGGGATCCACCTGAGGCCAGGAGTTTGAGACCAGCCTGGCCAACATGGCGAAACCGGGTCTCTACTAAAAATACAAAAATTAGGTGGCCGTGGTAGCGCATGCCTGTAATTACAGCTACTTGGGAGGCTGAGGAACAAGAATTCCTTGAACCTAGCAGATTCAAGACCCTTGACGATTTGGCCCTAACTCTTTTTCCACCCTCTCACTATTTTGTTACACTTCCTATTCCAGACATATAAACTCTAATTTCAATCTTCTGAACATGACTTTTGAATCTTTGCTTCCGTGGCCTTGCACATAGTACTTTCATCTCTCAATTAGCACGTTTCCATCTTTTCTACCTATGTCAGTTCTATTCATCCATCAAGATCTAATTCAAGCTCTGTTCCTCAAATCCTCCCTTGACCACTTCTTTCTTCTGAATTCCTATTTACTTTCCTGTGTGTGTGTGGGTTTTTTTTGTTTTTTTGCAATTGGCATATACTGCTAGGTTTTATTTTTTTCTGTGGAAAGAGAAAATACTAACTGAATTTTTGTATATATTTATTAATATCCAGATGTGATATCATAATTAAAGTAATCAGATCAAGTTTCTAAAATATTACTGGCTCTTATTTCCCATTCCCAAACACCTGAGAGATACTGTACACTTAACAAGTGAAACAGTGGTCTGTATGTCGAGTATTTGTATCCTACAATTTCCAAAGTGTGCTTTTATTATGACCTTACTCCTCCTTACTGTCTGTATTTCACAGAAAGAAGTTATCCATTGGGTAAGCAGATCTTAATCCATTACTAAAGACATTTTTAATAGTAATTAATAACAAATCCCATATGTTCTATATATTCGGGACACGAATAAATAATGCAAAATGTCACTACAAATAGTTTCTCTACACTCAATATTATTAAAGACAGCTGCATTTAAAAATTAGTAGACTTTGTATTTTAGAACACTTTTAGATTTACACACACACACACAAAAAACGAGCAGATAGGCTGGGCATGGCAGCTCACGCCTGTAATCCCAGCACTTTGGGAGGCCGAGGCGGGAGGATCACAAGGTTAGGAGATCGAGACCATCCTGACTAACCCAGTGAAACCCTGTCTCTACTAAAAATACAAAAAATTAGCCGGGCGTGGTGGCGGGCGCCTGTAGTCCCAGCGCCTCCGGAGGCTGAGGCAGGAGAATGGGGTGAACCTGGGAGGCGGAGCTTGCAGTGAGACGAGATCTCGCCACTGCACTCCAGCCTGGGCAACAGAGCGAGACTCCGTCTCAAAAAAAAAAAAAAAAAAAAAAAAGAGCAGATAATAGAGTTCCCATAAACAATCTCCATTTCCCCCCACAGTTCCTCCATTATAAACATCTTGCATTAACGTGGCACATTTGTTAGAATAGATGAGCCAGTATTTATTTATACTGTTAGTTTATACTAAGGTCCAGGCTTTGCTCTGTATAGTTGTATGAGTTCTGACAAATGTATATTATGTATCCACTATTACAGTATTATGCAGAAGAGTTTCACTGATTTAAAAATCCCCTGTGATTCAGGTTTTCATCCTTTTTCTGCTCTCCTCAAGGCCCTTGCAACCACTGATCTTACTGTCTCTAAAGTTTTGCCTTTGCCAGAATGTCATATGGCTGGACTCATACAGTATGTGGCCTTTTCAGACTGGTTTCTTTCACTTAGCAATATGTACTTAAAGTTCCCCTTGTCTTTTTGTGGCTTCACAGCTCAATATCTTTTTATTGCTAAATAATATTCCAATGTATACGTGTACCATAGTTTGTTTATCCATTTACCTATTAGATATGTTGTGTCTAGTTTTTGATGGTATGGATAAAGCTGCTATAAATAGTCATGTTCAGGTTTTTGTGTGGACATAAGTTTTCAATTCAATTGGGCAAATACCTGGGGGCATGACTGCTAGATTATATATTAAGAGTATGTTTAGTTTTTAAGAAACTGCCAAACTGTCTTACCATGTGACTGCACCATTTTGCATTCCCACTAGTAATGGAAGAGTTTTGGTTGCTTTGCATCCTTGCCAGCATACAGCACTGTCAGTTTTTTGGAGTTTAGTTGTATAGAGGTATCTCATTGTTGTTTCAATTTGCAATTCCTTTTTAAATAATTTCAACTTTTATTTTAGATTCAGGGGGTACATTACAGGACTGTTACCTGGGTATACTGTGTGATACTGAGGTTTGAGGTATGACTGCTCCCGTCACCCAGGTACTGAGCATAGTACCTAATGGTTTTTCAACCTTTCCCTCATCTACTCCCCACAAGTAGTCCCCAGTGTCAGTTGTTGCCATTTTTATGTACTTAAGTACCTAGTGTTTAGCTGTCACTTATAAGTGAAAACATGTAGTATTTAGTGTTCTGTTCCTGTGTTAATTTGCTTAGGGTAATGGCCTCCAGCTGCATCCATGTTGCGATTCCCTAATGATCTATGATATTGAGCATCTTTTCATATGCTTATTTGCCCTTTAAGTGTATCTTTAGTGAGATGTCCAGATTTTGCCCACTTTTTAACTAGGTTTTATTTTCTTATTGTTGTGTTTTCAGTGTTTTTTGTATATGTTGGATATGTTCATGTATTTTTTGCATATATGTGTATGTTGGTGTGTTTTAGTGATGTAAAATGAATGGAATCTATAGCCTTAAACATAATATAAATTTATAATGGTTAAGATTTCCCACTCAACAATCCAGGCTTGACAGAAAATCATAAAATTTACTTAAATTTAAATGTTTTCTTCTTTGTTGATACTAGTTCTTAGTTTTAACATGCCCAAGAGGGTATATTTGATCAAGGACAAGATTAAAAGTTCTGATTGGCTAACCATCAAACCGCTGCCTCCACTTTTTTTTCCAACTTGAAAATAATATTTAGTTATCATGCTAGCACAGCCATATTAACATATACCCCCTCAAAACTTTAAATATAAAGCTTTAAAGGTTTCAGGAAAAAGAAATATTCATGATGCTAAGATTGGTGGGCATGGATTCTATGTGGTGAGACACTAAAAAGTAATTTTTCAAACAGAAAAGTTAAAGCACTTTAAAATCACAAAGCTATTGGTAACTAAAAAAAGAATTAGTATCAATTTCTGAAATACAAGATTAGAGGGACACCTAAAATTCTGAAAGATTTTAGAGAATTTTTTTGAAAAGCAATTGCAATTTAAATCAAAATTCCTCACTTTTCATTCCAAGTGTGATATAGGTTTAAATAATAAACAGACAAGAAGGTTTAGATAAATTCATGAATTATTGAACCAGAGGATAAAAAATAGGGAAGTCATTTAGGGCACAGTCTCTAGTGTGTAACGGTAACATCCTAAATAATAAATTTATGCTATTGTTGACAATATTGCTGACGAGGCTAAATAGTCAAAGAGTTTGACACATTGCCTGGTTTTTCATGTTACATTGCATGAGCTGATTCTCTCCTTCTCTTTTATTTATATTTTTGAACTGTACCATTATGCTACCATGGACATCATGTCCACAATGTGATGCATCTATGTAATATGCTTTAAATCTTTGGGAATAAATTTACTGAGTGCTACTTATGTGAACAAACTTCTCTTAAGCACAAATGGAAATCCACAAAGAAAGATAGCCTCTTCTATTTGTTTTATGTGAGGCAACAGATACACTGTAGGCAAAAAGACCAAGTATAATTAACTTATATTCGTAGCTAACTTAATATCTGCATATTACATATTTTTCTATTATGTATTCTGAGCAACTTCGTGGCTTCTGATTTGGAGGGCAGGATTTCATAATTTCATAGTTAATACTTCTTTTATTTTTCTTTTTTTTTTTTTGAGATGGAGTCTAGCTCTTGTTGTCCAGGCTGGAGTGCAATGGTGAAATCTCAGCCCATTGCAACCTCCAACTCAAGGTTCAAGTGATTCTCCTGCCTCAGCCTCCCGAGTAACTGGGATTACAGACACCCACCATCATGCTTGGCTAATTTTTGTATTTTTAGTAGAAACGGGATTTCACCATGTTTGCCAGACTGGTCTTGAACTCCTGACCTCAGGTGATCTGCCCGCCTTGGCCTCCCAAAGTGTTAGGATTACAGGCGTGAGCCACTGCGCCCGGCCCATAGTGAATACTTCTATAAATATTTGTGCATACTGAAAGGAACATCACTCCCCACGCTGCAACTGAACAAAAGAGTGAAAATGTTAATTTCTTTATCCTTGAGCTTTTCTTGAATGAAAGAGGGTCATAGGACATGGAGCAAAATGGACTAGAAAATCAGGGTTGATAAGGTATTGATTCTGAAAACACTGCTTAATGCTCTCCCCAAGCAATTGTCTTTTAGATACATTGATTTCCCAGTGTTAATGGTATTTTTCAAATATGGCAAGCAATTAAGAATATACCTCTATTCTAATCTCAGCTAAAGGTAGAATCTTTTCAAAGAATTTTTGGTATCCTTAACCCTAATATGTGGAGGGATAAGATTAAAAATGTTCATCACCTTATTTTTATTTATTTATTTATTTATTTATTTTTGAGACAGAGTCTCACTCCACCCCCAGACTGGAGTGCAGTGGTGTGACCTCGGCTCATTGCAACCTCTGCCTCCCGGGTTCAAGTGATTCTCCTGCCTCAGCCTCTCAAGTAGCTAGAATTACAGGAATGCACCACCATGCCCAACTAATTTTTTTTTTTTTTTTTTTTTTTTTTTGTGAGATGGAGTCTCACTCTGTCACCTAGGCTAGAGGGCAGTGGCACTGTCTTGGCTCACTGCAGCCTCTGCCTTCTGAGTTCAAGCCATTCTCCTTCTTCAGCCTCCTGAGTAGCTGGGATTACAGGCACCCACCACCACACCTGGATAATTTTTTGTATTTTTAGTAGAAACAGGGTTTCACCATGTTGGTCAGGGTAGTATTGAACTCCTGACCTCAAGTGATCCGCCTGACTCGGCCTCCCAAAGTGCTAGGATTACAGATGTGAGCTACCGCACCCAGCCATCACCTCTTGTAAAGTGCAATAGACAGGCAGGGGATAGAAGAAAACATTTTGGGAGTGGGGCAATATGAACTTACTGTCATGACTGGACCTAAAAGGGAAGATGTCTGCCTATCATAATTAACAATAACTCTATCAGTCAACATTTATGTTTTACAATTGTTCTGTCAAAGAAAAGCCAGCAAACGTTACAGATTCCAGTCCCTAATAACTGATCATGAAAGACACTCCAAGCTTGTGCATCAGCATTCTCTTTTTATCTAAAAGAAAATATATTAAATAAAGGGAGAAATGGCAGGAGTAAAGAGACTTGAAGGAAAAGAAAATATTTACTTCTTAATGATATTTTACAATGCTAAGATCTTTAGAAACCAACTATTCCATATGTCTTTTAAATATTAGGTTGATGCAAAGGTAATTACAGTTTTTGTCATAAAAGTAATGGCAAAAGCCACAATTAGTTTTGCACCAACCTAATTGATATATTTATTCCATTTTGGAGGCAAATATGTTGAATCAATGAATTTCTTCAGTATTTTTCATTGTATTAGTACAAATTTAACCTAATAGTATTCTTCTGCATGTTATTTCCCTTTGTGCTTCCTTTAATGAAGTGAAGTTATAGTTACCAAACAGAGTGCTCTAAAAGGGCAAGGCTTGTCTGTGAATTGAGCCTGGCACAGAATTGGCTCTCGGTGAAGATCTGTTGAATGTTACATGAATGCATCAACATCATAATCCTTTGTGTGCTTGTAAGCAATTACTAAATTTTCTCTAGCCTATTCAGGCCTGTGTTCTTCAAAATGCTTTCTTTTAATTAAAATTATATGTATCTTAACTAGGATATATATATATGAAGACAATGTAGAAGTAAATAAAGAAAAGTTGTGAAACAAGTCTCCCACCTGAGGGAGGCAGAGGTTCTGCTAATTACACCAAATTTCCAGTGGTTAAAGAATGAGTGATGTGGGAAAAGTAAGATATATATATCTTAATTAATATATATAATTATATATATCTTAATTAATGTAAGATATATATATATCTTAATTAAAACGATATATATGGACATGTTTGCTGTTTCTATGAGGTTTTAACTTCTGGTGTTCAGAACCAGGGCTGTTTTTCTTAATTTGTATCCTAAAACCACAGTAGGGTTCTATGCATTGTGATAATGCTTAATAAATACATAAAAAGATTAATACCCATTCATTTGCATTTTCTTAATAAAACCCAATTTCTAGATGAGCAGCTGTGAAACTCTCAACTGGACGAGCTCTGACTAGTGTTAAGTACAGTATATTGGGAAACAGGCTTCTATATGCAACATATATGTGAAGCAAATGACAAATACTAGCTAGGCTACATTAAATCCCAATGACATGAATAGAAATTATATTATTCAGATAGCAAAAATGAAGTCAAAAAATAAATAAGAGAATGAATTGAAGGTATGGGGCAATACAATTAGTTTTTTCTTTAAGTCAATATTTTAGAAAGTAGCTTTTGAAGGCCCAATCACACAGATAATTGACACTTTGACTTTTCTTTGCACTGTGTTAGACATAGGTAAGAGAATGACTCAGGGCTGTAACCTTCATGTAGAAAATATAATTAATAGCAAATTGCATAAAAGTACACTAAAATTTTAATTCTTACATCACTTTAATAAATTTCTTGAGATTTTACTTTATTTAGTGTGTCATTAAAACACAGGATTTAAGGAAGATATATATAATAAAGGCAAATAGTAAGTTACCATTCTTGTGTAAACACGTTTTGTAAATACAATTTCAACAAAGATTTAAAAGTTAATTATAACAGTATAAAGTTATGAAGTATTATAGAAACAGGATTCAGTATTTTGTTTTAAGTGGTCTTTCCATGTATCAAAATACTATCAGTTTAAAATAATCTTTTTTTAAGGCAGTAGGCTCTATTTACCATCATTTACAATTGCTTTAATTAGAATTTTCTTCACTTTCAGTATATTCAAGAGCTATTCTGTTGGCAATAATTTTTAAGATAAAGTTTATTCAAATAGAAAAGTAATTATATAATGATTAAGAGCCAGAATATCTGGGTTCAAATTCCAGTTCTGCTACTTATCAGGTATAAGAATTTGGGCAAATTTCTTAGTTTCTCTGTGCTTCAGTTTCCTGATCTGTAAAACTGGGATAACAAGACTACCTGCTTCAGTCTGTGGTTATGAGTAAATGTGTTAATACATAAGAGCAATGTAATAATCCTTGGCATGTGGTATCAGTTCAATAAACATTAGCTATTATTATTATAGTAAATTAGAAATTTAATTCTGGAGGATAAAAAGCTGAACTCAAATATATGACTATTTATTAGATACAGACACATTTTCTACAAAATAAAAAACCCATCAGTTTGTACTTCCCTTATATAATGACTATTCTGGTGTTTGTGTGTATCTGTTGTGGGTCGGAGTCTTGGGCTGAGTAAATAATCACATTAAAAATTTTAAAAACTTCCAATTAAAACAGAAATAAGAACAAATGGCCATTCTTGGATCATCTGCAAAGCTGAACGAATACTTGACATGTCTTTCTGTGATTCCTTGCAGATATCATGGAAATCAGGACAGTGGCAGTCGGAATTGTGGCAATCAAAGGGGTGGAAAGTGAATTCTATCTTGCAATGAACAAGGAAGGAAAACTCTATGCAAAGGTATTGATAATTGATAGCTTAGGCTTAATTTTTAAAACTAATTTTTGTCAAAATATCTCACCTTTCTGAAAAGTAAAAATGGAATTAATTTATCTCCAACTGTATTAATATAATGATTTTATTAAAACACTTTTTACTCAAACATTAAGAAAAAAATGTTTTCTGTGTGACTTTGGACAAATGGCTTGTTCTTTGGATTTTGGTTTCTTCATCTGTAAAATGAGTTGAATGAACTGACCTCTAAACATCCTTCCAGCTCTAAAATTCCATGTGCATTTTAGATATTTAAAATCCAAAATTTCCATTTGCCAGTATTAAAGCTCTTTTTGTTAAAGGTCACCCAATTTGCACATTGCTGACATGAAAATTCTTGGGAAAAAAATCTTGAAATGTTTAGTTCATTTATCAACATCAATCTCACAATCATGGGCTTTGAACTGTAATTATTCACATTGTTCCCACTTCACTACAATGCAAAATATGTAACAGTTCATCCCACTATAATAAAATATAATTGGCTTTCCTTTATATTCCCACAGCTCAGCATAATGCCTGGGACAGGCTAATTATATAATGATATAGGTTTAATTGAATGAACAAATGATTGCATGGATGAACAAACAAATTAACCTTTTATCTTCCATTACCATTGAACACAATGTAGAAGTAAATAAAGAAAAGTTGTGAAACAACTCTCTCACTTGAGGGAGGCAGAAGTTATGCTAATTACACCAAATTTCCAGTGGTTAAAGAATGAGTGATGTGGGAATAGTAATATGAGGCCTGTTACTTAGGGGGAAATAGGTGCTAATTTTAAAGAATAGTTGACATGAACTGCCAAAAAGCTACACATATTTCATAACTAACTGTGTATTACGTGGTGTTTTTATTTTAAATTTAAGATACCTTTTAATGCAAATATACTACATAAGTATAGCTGATAAACCACATTTGGCCTGCTCAATCTGAGGGTTAAAAAAAGTCATGTATGTTTCAATTCTACCAAATATTATCTGCTTACTCTTCGTTTAATTGAGCCTCTCTAAAAATCATCTGGATAATGTTTGTTTGTTTGTTTTAACAGAAAGAATGCAATGAAGATTGTAACTTCAAAGAACTAATTCTGGAAAACCATTACAACACATATGCATCAGCTAAATGGACACACAATGGAGGGGAAATGTTTGTTGCCTTAAATCAAAAGGGGATTCCTGTAAGAGGAAAAAAAACGAAGAAAGAACAAAAAACAGCCCACTTTCTTCCTATGGCAATAACTTAATTGTATATGGTATATAAAGAACCAGTTCCAGCAGGGAGATTTCTTTAAGTGGACTGTTTTCTTTCTTCTCAAAATTTTCTTTCCTTTTATTTTTTAGTAACCAAGAAAGGCTGGAAAACTACTGAAAAACTGATCAAGCTGGACTTGTGCATTTATGTTTAAGACACTGCATTAAAGAAAGATTTGAAAAGTATACACACAAATCAGATTTAGTAACTAAAGGTTGTAAAAAATTGTAAAACTGGTTGTACAATCATGGTGTTAGTAATAGTAATTTTTTCTTAAATTAATTTACCCTTAAGAGTATGTTAGATTTGATTATCTGATAATGATTATTTAAATATTCCTATCTGCTTATAAAATGGCTGCTATAATAATAATAATGCAGATGATGTTATATAAGGTATATCAGACCTACAGGCTGCTGGCAGGATTTGTCAGATAATCAAGCCACACTAACTATGGAAAATTAGCAGCATTTTAAATGCTTTCTAGTGAAAAATTATAATCTACTTAAACTCTAATCAGAAAAAAAGAATATTCTCCAAAAAATCTATTATGAAAGTCAGTAAAATAGATAATTTAACAAAAGTACAGGATTAGAACATGCTTATACCTATTAACAAGAACAAAATTTCTAATGCTGCTCAAGTGGAAAGGGTATTGCTAAAAGGATGTTTCCAAAAATCTTGTATATAAAATAGCAACAGTGATTGATGATAATACTGTACTTCATCTCACTCGCCACAAAATAACATTTTATAATTCCTCAAAGTAAAATTGAGAAATCTTTAAGTTTTTTTCAAGTAACATAATCTATCTTTGTATAATTCATATTTGGGAATATGGCTTTTAATAATGTTCTTCCCACAAATAATCATGCTTTTTTTCCTATGGTTACAGCATTAAACTCTATTTTAAGTTGTTTTTGAACTTTATTGTTTTGTTATTTAAGTTTATGTTATTTATAAAAAAAAAAAACCTTAATAAGCTCTATCTGTTTCATATGCTTTTAATTTTAAAGGAATAACAAAACTGTCTGGCTCAACTGCAAGTTTCCCTCCCCTTTGTGACTGACACTAAGTCTAGCACACAGCACTTGGGCCAGCAAATCCTGGAAGGCAGACAAAAATGAGAGCCTGAAGCAATGCTTACAATAGATGTCTCACACGGAACAATACAAATGTGTAAAAAATCTTTTGCCACATATTCTTGCCAATTAATTGGATCATATAAGTGAAATCATTACAAATATAAGTATTTACACGATTTTAAAGTTAGAATATATTTGAATGCATGAGTAGAAAAGTATCATATTTTTAAACTATGTGTATTTAAATTTAGTCATTTTCTAATCTCTAGAAATCTCTGCTGTTCAAAAGGTGGCAGCACTGAAAGTTGTTTTCCTGTTAGATGGCAAGAGCACAATGCCCAAAATAGAAGATACAGTTAGGAATAAGGGGCCCTGAATGTCATGAGGGCTTGAGGTCAGCCTACAGATAACAGGATTATTACAAAGATGAATTTCCACTTCAAAAGTCTTTCATTGGCAGATCTTGGTAGCACTTTATATGTTCACCAATGGGAGGTCAATATTTATCTAACTTAAAAGGTATGCTAACCATTGTGGTTTTAATTTCAAAATATTTGTCATTCAAGTCCCTTTACATGAACAGTATTTGGTAATACATTTCTAGATGAGAGTTATAAGAAAAGATTAGGTCAACAAAAACAATAGATTCATTTGATTTTCCTGTGGTTCATCTACATGACCAGGATGTAGGAAATTAGAAAGAACTGCCCTTCCTCAGATATACTCTTGGGAGAGAGCATGAATGGTATTCTGAACTATCACCTGATTCAAGGACTTTGCTAGCTAGGTTTTGAGGTCAGGCTTCAGTAACTGTATGTAGTCTTGCGAGCATACTGAGGGCAGAGGAGGACTTTGTTTTTCACATGTGTTTCCTTAGTGCCTAGTAGACTATCTGTCCATAATCAGTTTTCAGTGTGAATTCACTGAATGTTTATAGACAAAAGAAAATACATAATAAAACTTATCTTCATTTTTTAAAAGGGTAAAACATGACTATACAGAAATTTAAATAGAAATAGTGTATATACATATAAAATACAAGCTATGTTAGGACCAAATGCTCTTTGTCTATGGAGTTATACTTCCATTAAATTATATAGCAATGCTGATTTAGGCAAAACCAATATTTAGTGGTAAATCCATTCCTGGTAGTATAAGTCACCTAAAAAAGATTTTTAGAAACATGTACTTTAATTATTTTTCTCCTATTTTTAAATTTATTATGCAAATTTTACAAAATAAAATTTGCTTTAGTTACACACACTTAGAATTCTAGAATCTTAAAACTGTAAGGGGTCTCCATCCCTCTTACTCATTTGTAGTCTAGGAAACTGAGATTTTGATACACCTAAAGTCATGCAGCTGGATAGATATACAACTGTCACAAGAGTCTAGATCAGTTAGCACATGCTTTCTACCCTTAGACTATTAGTATTATTAGCTAGTGGTCTTCTGGGTTTTTTGTTTTTTATTTCTATTGAGATATACATTTATACACAAACATAACTATGTCTTGGCAATGCACTTCATACAGAATTACTAATCTATACCATGATGATTTGACTCAAAAGGAGAAGAGAAATTATGTAGTTTTCAATTCTGATTCCTATCCGTCTTTCGTTCACGAATGGAAAACTTTGTGCGAAATATACATATAAGCAGAGTAAGACTTTCTAAAGTGTTCTTTGAAAGAGAAAATTAAATATATGAGTTTCTAACAATTAAAAAGGAAAAAATCAAAATACAAAATGATAACAAAAGTAAACAAAAGATACTTTCAAAGCAGTGAACAAAACATTTTGACATAAGCCATAATATAAATTATAAATTAAAAATATAAAAGCCATAGTATAAATTGTCAGCCTTTGAGCTGGCTACATATTCAATTTAATGACAGAAGAGAAGGGATGCTGGAGGTAAATGCTTAGGGTTTCTGTCTCATAGAGTTTGCTCTTCTGGTTCTCTAGGCTGCCAAACAACATAAAGATGTACAAGGGGACCTCGCTGTGGTAAAAGCAACCCTGTAACAACAAAAACTCTAAAACAGTGCCCCTCACGATTTTCTACTGAAATATCTCTAATAGTACAGGTATAAAATAAGAGGTTAGAGAATAGTGCAAAGCGGGCCCACCACAGGCAGAACATTTCTTTTCTCCTAACTGTGATTTTTGCATCTTACTCCATAATATATCTGTGGTTGTGTTAATATGACAATGTCTGCAATTAAACACCAGTAAGCAAAATTGATACATCAGAATGACTTACAGGGCTTATCATGCAGTTTCATTTACATCCCTACCCCACTGCCATTTACTTGAGCGTGAATGAGACACAAGAGATTCTTTGCCTCCCGTAATCCAACTTTACACATAAATAACACAAGGCTAAAGAAAACCAGAATTCAAATTCATCATGCGTAGGAGCAATAACAAAAATATTTAACAGTCAGTATGGGTGATTGCTGGCCAATCAGAATACATCACTGATCTACCAAAACGGAGGCAGGCCACTAGGACTAACTTGTGGGTATCATTCCTATGATCACCCTAAAACAGAGTTGGGAAAATATCTATTAACTTGTCTCCCTGGTTTGAATTCTCAATATGTATCTTAATATGAAATAGCTCATTAAAACTTCATTTGTAACTATTTCAGCATTGTTGTCAGCTTTATTCCACTTCTGTACAGTATTTATTTAACCACGCTGCTGCTTTCAGTGAAGGTCACTTGTCCTTCAGGGACACATATACACCCACCTATCCTTTAATTTTGAATGGTTTGTTGAGAAAATTTACTTTCTCTTGAGTTGAAAAGACTTGACAGGAAGCAAGAAATAATACAGTCCTAGCCTCTTTCCAGTAACATCTGATTTCTCCATTTTCAAACTATACTTCTCAGGGAACCAGATATTTACTCTCGTCTGGGAAAACGCCTCTTATGTTTTCCTTTTACTTCCTGGTTATCATGTGGTTGCATTTTCCAAATCCTTATCATTGAATTTATGAGAGCCTACCCAAATGTATTTTCTTTCATTTATATTCTAATAATTGAAATGTGAGATGAGAATAACATTTCACTTATGAAAAACCCTTCTCTTGATGAATCCTTCCACGTGTTAGTTATCTATTGCTGTGTAACAAATTAAAACTTAATGGCTTGAAACAAATATTTGTTTTCTCATAGTTTATGTGGCTCAGGAAACTGGGCATGGTTCAGCACAGTGTTTTTGGTCAGAATTCCTCATGAGGCTGCAATCAAGGTGTCGACCAGGGCTGTAGTCATCTACCTCAATATTCAACTCAGAAAGGGATCCACCTTAGATCCTCACTGGCTGTTGTCAGGACCTATCACTTCCTTACCATGTGGACCTCTCCACAGCACTGCTTACAACATTACAGTCTGTTTCCCACAGAGCAAGAAATCAGAGAGTGTGAGATAAAGTACCCAAAATGGAAGCCACAGGTTTGTTTAACATATATAACCTAGTTCCAAAACTGATGTTACCTCTGCCTACACTCATGAGGAGGGTATTATACAAGGGCATACACACCAGAAGGCGGGGATCACTGGAAGCCATTTTACAGGCTGCCTAATCCAAGTCATAAACTAGATGTTTTTAATGTCACTGCCATAAGCTGGGATTCTACAGGGTCTAATAAGTGTAATTCATGGCTTTCAGTGGGGATCCATTCAGCAGAGAAAGAGATGAAATATGTATATTCTCTGTGGAAACATTCTTGATTCTTCCTTGAGGGATACTGCGTGGTCCATTCCTACACAGGATAATTAAGAAAAGGTTTGAACCACAGTCTGGACTTCCTATTAGCCTGAGATGTGCCTACTTAGAACTCCCAATGTAGCTGAAAAACTAACAATATTCCTTTGCCTTCACATGAAGCAAATTACCCTGCCATCAGACTCAACGTGAAGATAATCCTCCCTTTAGCTGCCCTGCCTCAAGAGAATAAGATCATAGATGCCAGCTGGAATTCCTTTGGGCCATAGAGTGTTTTGTTCTACACAATGAAGGCAATAAGCCACAATTTACCCAAGACCATCTGAGAACAAGACGTAAAAAGACTTGAAAACAATTGATTTCAATGGTAGGTGCACACTGGTATCCCCTGTTCTATATATAATATATATATATTGCCTCTGCCTACACTCATGAGGAGAGTATTATACAAGGGCATACATACCAGAAGGCAGGGATCACTGGAAGCCATTTTATAGGCTGCCTAATCCAAGTCATAAACTTGGATTACATATATATAGAGAGAACAGGGGATATATATATACACACACATATATATACACACACACACACACATATATACACACACACACACAGAGAGAGAGAGAGAGAGAGAGAGAAAGAGAGAGAGAGACAGAGAGTGAGACAGAGAGAGAAAGAGAGAGAGAGTTAGGCCCCAACGCAGGCCAGTTACATCAGTGTATGTGAGAGGCGGCCCATGCAGTGGTATTTTTAAAATTCCCCAGCAGATTCTAATGTGCCTCTGCAGTTGAGAACTAATTAGGTAAATACAAACAACAACAAAAACCAAAAAAACCTCTTCTGAAACTATGCCTGCTTCTTCATATTTGTCTCTTCTTTAAACACCTTGAAAGGCCTTATACCCTCCCAGTCCCTCCCGCCCCTAGGTTTTCCTAGATGCCTCTGTATTTTCTGCTATTCACAACTGGGGCTCACAGGAAATGCACACACTAGAAAGAGAGCTACAATTGTTTTTGCATCAGAGTGATTATGGAATACAAAGTGCATAAAAGTTCTCCCTCCCCCACCACAGTCCATTCTCAAATAGAACAGTCAGAGTGATTCTGTTAAAATATATTTCAGATCATGCATCCTCTGTTTAAAACTGGAATTGTTTTCCATATTCTTCAGAATAGGAGCCTGTCCTTATAGTGGCTAAGGAGTGGCCATGGAAGAAGGTGAGTAATTAAAAACTTTGCTGCTGAATTAGGTGGGCAAAATAACAAGAAAAAGTAATAAAAATCTAGAGAAATTATGCACTTAAGTTGTTTGGCAGATATCCCTGAATTATCAGTTCATTTTAAAGAAATACTGGATACTATAGACAATATTTAATGGGTACAATCATTATTAGAATCATACTCAGAGGAAAGGGCATAGCTCTACATTGAAAAATGACAAATGAATGTACCTTTTTATGTTTGAAGTAAATATATTTAGGGCATGTACATATCACCTTAATAATTCTTCACTTGACTGAAATTTTTCCATTAAGCAACCAATTAATAGATACAACTAGGCTAGATGAGAGGGCTTCTACTTTACTATTATTTCTTTATTATATATCTCCTATTGTTGATTGTTTTTGGTTACTTCAATTTTTTTACTAAGATAAATATGAACAATTTATATATGCTTCTTTATATTTCTGATTTTCTTAGGATGATTACAGGAAATAAAATTGAAAAACCGATTTTCTGAAAGTTTTTTCCAGAGTACATTTTAATTAGCAGTGCCGGGAGTAAATATTCTTATTTTTATACTCAAAATTTAGTCAGCTCTTGTTCTTGTCTCTTCTTCCCTTTGACTCTGTGAATATGGTAAATCACCAACACTCAGCTAACTTCTTTCTCAACATCCATTCAGATTCATTGCTTTCTTCGTCCTTCTACAGCTTTATTACTTCATGCCTAGAATTTAGCAATAGTTCCTTAATCTTTCTTGTTTCAAATTCCTTCCCATCTCATATGCTGCCTAATTCTTTAATCTTCTTATAATACTGCTTTGACTATTTCAGTTGCCAATTGAAGACCCATATTGGCTCTTTTTTGCCTATTGGGTTTAGTTTAAATCTCTTAAACTAGCACCCAAAGCTGTCAAACAATTGGCTCTAACGTGACTGTCCAATCTTCTCACTGTTCAATATAAACCTCATAGTTTCTTTAGTTCATTGTATTTATCATGATTTACACAAGTTGTAAATTAATTCTGCCTTTGAGTTTTGTCTATACTGTCCCCACTGCTTAGAATATCTCTACGTCCTACTTTCAATCAATCCATACCCTGCTCTGCTCTTAAGGACAAAGCTCAAGTTTAATGAGCTATTCCCAAACTTGCCCCTGCCTTATAACAATTTTTTTCCTTCTCTGAATCCTATTGCACTCTAATATAGTAATTGATTGCGCACACACACACACACACATATACACATATATATGCAATGTTTATGTATATATGTCTTCATCTACTTCAGTTAAACAAGCATATATTGACAATTCTACCATGTTTGTATCAGGCACTGTATGATAAATATATGTTGAGTGTGAAAAAAGTAAAAATAACTATTGCCTTTTTAAAATTCTGCATGGAATCTAGTAGGGAAATAGAACCTCAAAAAGTACTTAATACTATTAATACTTGCTTACTAATTGACCCATATTAATAACCTATTGATAAAATATATAATAAATTTTATATACAAAGATCTTTCCAGTCTTGTCATCATGCTACATAATCTTATCTCTTGCTATACAAAGGTCTGTGTTATATATTGGCGAGTTCCTTTAGAATCTGTTTTTAAAAATATGCTATTTAACAAATGCAGCAATCACTATGTGAGGTAAAAACACATCTATATTTTTATAAAATTCTGTCAATCACAGGTTTGAGAGCACAAAATATTTGATAGCATTGATAGTGATGCTAGTCCTGTATACAGTTTAAATAGCATCCATTAGGAAAGGCAAGAGATCAAAACTTTTTGCTTTTGAAGTACTTCATCTCTTATCCTTGAAAGCTTAGTGTGTTCAGCAATTCATGCTCATAGGCCTTCTTAGAATGAATCATGTAACAATTGTGTAACATTTTTCAGCTTTTCTCCCTGTTCTTTATTCCTCTCTGTCATTGTTTTGCTAGGTGACAGTGCTTATCTCAATTCAACTTTAAGTTTCTACAGTTAACAACGTTAATTGTTAATTTTTCATATTTCTCATTTATTGTACATGTCACTCAACTAGCTACTCATTTGTCCAACTTTTATGATATTGCTCTATAATGAAAAAAGAAAAATGTTACTGTTTTGCTAATAAATCTTCCTAATTAGCTCCATTCACTGTTTCAAAAATAATATTTGGATTTTTATTCTCTTTCAGAACAGAAATATTTATCATGCTTTAATGTTATTAAGGTTAAATCACAGGTGATATTTTATTGTCTTCTAAATACTTCTTTATTTTCAAATTTTCTACATTAATATATATGATCTTTATTATCAGAAGGCAAATGTGGTTGAAAAAATTATCTTCTCCATATTCAGTTTTTATGGAGCTGGAAGAGTGTGTTGTTGGTGCCACACTGATGTAATACATAGCATGGTCTTCTACATGAATGACCAAACCTGGTACCCACATTGCTCATCTCATTCAATTAACTAAACTCGCTGAAACTCCATAATTTCATAACAATGTAGTCATTGTTACCATATTTTAGTGGTGACTGTGTCCTGAATCTTCTTCTTGAATCTGTTCCTTTTTCCAGTAATCACCAAGATTGCTCAACTCTTCTTACCTAATGTCCCTGTCTCATCTCTTCCTCACTACTTTCATGACCTCATTAAGTTGTACCTAAAGTTTAGCAATAGCATCCTATTTGTTTTTCTGTTCCAGGTCCTCATTGTCTCAATTCCTGTTTAGTTACCTAATATTCCTAAAACGTCATTTAAACTATGTCAATTACTAATTGTAGAACCCACATGGTCTCTCTAGGGCTGACTGAATTTGGGTAAAATTCTTTAAACTGGAATCAAAACCATCAACAAATTGGTTCCATCCATCCGGTCCAATCTCCTCACTGTTCATGAACTTCATAGTCTGCTTAGACCATTGTTCATGTCATTTTGTATACATACCATACTTCGTCCTGTCTCTGGGATTTGTCTATATTGTCTCTATCATCCAGAATGTCTCAACTTCTCACTATCAACCAATACCCTGCTCTGCCATCAAGAACAAAATCAAGATTCTCCTCTTCAATGAATTATTACCAGACTTGGTCCTACCTTACAATGATTTTTCTTTTCTGTAAATTCCCACTGCATGTCAATCTATGCCATTGATCTAGCATTTAGAGAATTTTTATCTCTATCTCGATAGAGGATGGATAGGCATACCTATATGTCTATCCATGCATCTACACTTATCTACCTAAGCAACACAAATACACACATACTTATATAAATATATGTCCACATCTATTTCAGTTACACAAATATATAAAGAGGTCTGGGTATGTATGTATGTGTATATATGTGTGTGTGTGTGTGTGTGTGTATGTGTGTGGTCAATAGTACAGTGTTAGACACTATAATAGTGATAATAAAATCTATGCCTCAAAATTTAAAACAATTACATACCTATAGATATATAACCAATTTTATGAAGATCAGATTTGGAACAAATGAGCCTTTGGAACCACTAAGAACCATAAGTGATAGCTGACAGACTGTCGAGAAAAAAACTTCCTAAGTCTTTAGCATGTCAATTGTAGAGCACATGCGTAAGTTACCATTGTGCTTTGACCCTAACAGCAATTTTAATGCTTGAGTCTTATATATAAATATGCATATATCAAACAACTGCCAAACCAGTATCATCTCTATTGCCTTAGTGGGAGACACACACACACACACCCTAAACATAGACGCAGCAATAAATTCAAAAAATTCAATTGAATAGAGAAATGTGTATTGTCAAGAACTGCAATTTCAGTCTCATCTTTGTTGCAAACTTTCTGGTTGACTTCATTCTGTGTTTAACAAGGTCCAGTATTGTCCTGTAAGTCCATGTTACAAGATGGACTTTATTAGTGAAAACTTTTCCTAACATTTTGCTAGATTTATACATTGCACTGATTTACTCTAATGAAAACTTAACTGCCCTCTTAGGATACTGCTTCCTCTGCAGTCCTCTCAGTTGGAGGCTCTTTTTTTTTTCCCCTCACACAGTATTCATACCACAGTCGAGAGGTGTGTGGTAGGTATATGTATGCCTACTACACATTCTATATAACTTATTTAATCACATTTGTTGGTTATTGTCTGTCTCTCCTCACTAGCCCATAAGTTCCATAAGGAAAAGGATACTGTCTGTTTTGTTCCCTTATGTATCCAAAGCTCCTTTAAGACTATCTGTTAAGCACTCAGTAAATATATTTAATACTCAAGAAATAAAAGGACTCAGTAAATGTTCATCGCACTCAGCAAATATTTATTAAACTAATGGACAAACCAATTTCAATTCAGTGACAGAATGATAGGCACATCTCACTGCAAAGAGTCATTCTAATACCTAAGCATGATACAAATGTGATTGTTGCAAATGAATAGAAATATATCACCTTGTTTTGTGCAAACTGATAACTAAATCTCTCAGGTAGTCAAACTCTTAGCATTCACTTCTTCATAACACAGGATTTTCATGTCATTTAGTATAATATGCTAATAATTCATCTAATAATATAATGGAAACCCACTGTTTTAAAATTAAACTCAGCCCCTCTGACTACTGCTACCAACCAACAGACCAATATATCTGGGGGAGGTATTTGCAGGTGATCTTATGGTAGACATGGAAAATTATCTCGGAAGTTAAATAACTTGAAATTGCTTGGTGAGCATGGCATCAAAGCAAAAGGAGACAAAATGTGTTTGAAATATACATATTCTCCAAATTATGATGAAATCTAACTCATAATAATCTGAATAGTTCCGTTAAATTTCTACCAAATTTCTGGTTCTCTGGGCTACTCTATGCTTTATATTATTCACTCTGCTTCTGTTCATATAGTCTTTCTCTACATAGTATAAAATACAATTAACAACAATACAACCTATTAAATTGCTACCACAATGGGAGTTTGTATGTCTGACCATCTTAATAGCATATTTCTGGGGTTTCCTCACTCCTTAGCTGTGCAAATTTCTTGGTTTTCTTTTAATGATGTATAATGAAAAGCATAATGTGGAAATTTTACTGGCTTAGTTCTCAAAGTGCTATTTGATATCCTACTTTTAATGGTTTCTTTTTTATTATCCCTGAGCATTGCTAATAGTGAAGAGGTAGCAAAATTAGAGGTGCAGACTAAAATCTGGGCTGGGCACGGTGGCTCATGCTGTAATCCCAGCACTCTGGGAGGCAAACGTGGGCAGATCACTTGAGGTCAGGAGTTTGAGACCAGTCTGGCCCACATGGAGAATCCCTGTTTTTACTAAAAATACAAAAATTAGCTGAATATGGTGGTGTATGCCTGTAGTCCCAGCTACTTGGGAGACTGAGGCAGAAGAATTGCTTGAACCTAGGAGGCAGAGGTTGCAGTGAGACAAGATCCCACCACTACACTTCAGCCTGGGTGACAGAGTGAGAGACTGTCTCGAAAAATAAAGTAAAAATAAAATAAAATCCAAGTAGCTCTTTATAACATAAGGAATCCTAAACCATCTGGCTATTACTTTGAATATTTCTGTAACATGTCATTTGCTAAATATCATCTAGTACTTGTGTATGAGTAACTACTGTGTTTCTTTTTATTTTTTATCTCCCTACAGTGCCAAGTACAGTAACGTGTACTAGGTACATAAAAGTACATGTTAGTTGAAAATGAGGATTTTTCTTATTGCTTGTGGTTTAAGCTATAGTTTACAAAAATAATGAGATTTGTTAGTGTTTTAACATTAAAATCCAGACAAAGAGAAAAAAATAGATTTAGCAACTGGGGGAGAGGTATAAAAAGAGTTTTTAAAAATGATCTTTATTTGAGTTCAAAAGCTTAAATGGCATTGTACCACAATAAAGAAATTAACATTAAAACTTTAGTCTTGTAAATAATCTAACAATACACTGTTTAAGAAGAGCTGGCTTATAAATCATGAGTCATTCCAGATACTGAAATTCTATAACTGCTTACATTCCAGTCCTAAAAAGGGAGATATCATGACGTTTTGTTTGGAAGGCAAATTTTAACTATCCACGGTGTGTTTATTTCATTAAAATAAAACAGAAAGTCCTCTTTGTTAAAATTCTGGAAAAAAGTTAACTTCACATTACAATAAGCATCTCAAATGTTGAAAAAATGAAATCATGTTTTAAATATGTTTTAGATTAGAAGAAGCAATTCTAAGACAGCAGTATATATGGAGCACAGAATATTTCTTTTAAGTCATATATACATATATGCATTCATGTGTACATATACTAATGTTTTACCCCAGTTCCGCTCTTTATCTGCCTTAGCCTTCCTCCAGCACACAGAATAAGGTTTTAGTATACACAGAGTCACACACACACACACACACACACACACACACACACACACACACACACAGAGACAGCTATAGAGAAGGAAGAGTTCTCAGATCATGAATCCTAAACCACCAGTCTCTATCACTAATTACACCTGAACAGTCAGCAATCACTTTGGAAGATTGTTCAGCACCTATGGATAGAAGTCATTAAACAACAAAATGTTAGAAAAGGGGAATATAGAAATATTCTACTCACCTCATTTTTCAGTTGTAAAAATAAAGCTCAGAGGGGTTGTATGACCTGCTCAAAGACATTCAAGTTCTTTATGTGCAAGTTGAATACATTAGAGCAGATGAAACATTAGGGACTATAGTATAGAAATGCCTCCAAAGAAAAACATACTTATGGCACCAGTAAATACATGATCTGAATCTTATGTTCAAATAATACTCCACAAAGATGACTGTATCCAGACTGGGGGTAAGGAACACAGAAACTGTAAAGCAACAAGCAGTATAGGGAAGCTCTCAGATACCATGAGCCAAGTCCCTTTGCAATGATTTCCTATAGGATAGGAATGTTTTAATTTCTCACTGTCAATCCACACCCTGCTCTGCCATCAAAGACAAAATCAATGAGTTGGGGGGGAGGCACTCACTGACCACGAACTGATATAAAAACACAGAAGATAGTTTTAAAAGTAGATTAAAGCTCTGGAGAAATATGAGATGCTCAAAGTTCAAAAAAGAAACTCATAAATTTGAACAAACTTCTTTCTTAAGTAGATGTCCTTGTAGTCACAATCTAAGCAGAAGATTACAGAAAAAATACCTCTTTAGTGATCTTTATCTTTCTGAAATGGTACAACAACTTCTCTTTTAATTCCACCATCAGAAACAGTGGTGTGTGGTTGACATGTAATTCTCAATGGAGGCTGTGTGGCCTCCTGCTAGCCTTTCTGGCCTTTCTACTAGCATCTTTCTTCATTCACCCTCACCTATTAAAATTTAATCCAGGAAAAGACATAAAAACTCATTCACATTTGCCATAAATGAAGGATTAAGGCTATGGTAACTCTCATAAGTTACAACACTTATTCTATGATGATAATTTTAAACCTTAATATAATTACAAGCCTGTAAACTCAAATGGCTGATAGGCAGTATGTGAAGTGGTTATGAGTTCAGCTCTATGGCCAAAATTTCTTGAATTTCAATTCATATTCTAGCACTGATCAGTTATGTGGCTTCGGGAAAGTTACTTAACTTATATTTTGGTTTCATCACTTATAAAATGAAGATGATAATAAAAGTCACCTGTCACATAAAAAGATTACTCATTTATGAGAGTAAGGCATAGCCTTAGCTCTATTAAGTTAACACACTTTATCAAGTACATATTTCAAACTGAAGATTTTCCCAGGTTGAACATGAATTATTAAATTAAAATTTGGGCAATAAATTAAAAGAAACAGCCACTATAACCTGGCCCTTGCTCCCACAGCTTAGACCATCTCATCCAGAAACAAAAAAATCTTCTCATGTTTTAGCATCAGATACAAAAAGTATATTTCAAATATTTAGGGATAAATAAAATATATAATACATTTTCAAGCTTTCCATTTAAAAGGCACAGAGTGCCAAGTTGAAAAAAGAATCAAGACCCAATAGTTTGCTATCTTCAAGAGATCCATCTCACGTGAAATGACACCCATAGACTCAAAATAAAGGGATGGAAAAGGATCTGTCAGCCAAATGGAAAACAAAAAGAGCAAGGGTTACTATTCTTATATCAGACAAAACAGACTCTAAAACAACAATAATCAAAAAGGACAAAGAAGGGCATTACATAATGATAAAGTATTCAATACAACAAAAAGACTTAACTATCCTAAATATACATACACCCAATAAAAATGCAAAATAAAAATAGTTTTTTTCCTATATAGTAGCATGAATAATCAAAATTGAAAGTTTAAAATGCCATGTATAATTGGAAAAAGATGTGTCTGTACAGTAAAAACTAGAAAACACTGCTGAGAGAAATTAAAGAAGCATTATATAAATATAGGCATATTCTATGTTTGTGAACTGAAAAACTCACTTTGTTAAGATACCAATTCTCCCCAACTTGATCAATACAATGTATTTAAAATGAAGATGACCAAGTATATATTTTAGAAACTGACTAGCAGTTTTTCAAATTTATATTGAAATGAAAAGAATCTAGAATAATCAAAATAATTGTGTAAAAGAAGCACAAAGCTGGAGGACTTACAGTACCTGACTTCAAGATACATTATTAAACTACAGTTTTAAAGGTAGCTGGTTATTGGCATCAATGGAACAGAATACAGAGAACAGACATAAACCAATATGTATGGTCAATTGATTTCTAAGATAATTCGATGAGGAGAGGAAAATCTTTTCAACAAATGGTGCTGAAGCAATATGCAAAGAAGTGATTCTTAATGTTTATACATATAATTAAGAAAAATTACTCAAAATGAATTAGAGACCTAAAAGTAAGAGCTACAACTGTAAACTATAAAGCTATATACTATAAGATTTCTAGAAGAAAATATAAAATATATTAGTGAAATTTGGTTTACAAATATTATTAAATAGAATGCAAAAAGCACAAACTATATTAAAAAATTGATAAATGGGTTTCTTCTAATTATAAACTTTTGCTCTTTAAAAGATGTTATTAAGAAATGAAAGGGCAAGCCACATACTGGGAAAAACATTTGCAAAATATATATCTGAAAAAGGAACTGTTTCTAAACATATGAATAACTTCTTTCTAGGCTGCAGTGAGTTATGATCATGCCACTGTACTCCAGCCTGGGCGACAGAGCAAGATCCTGTCTTTAAAAATGAGCTAACTAAAAAAACCTAAAAAACAAACAAACAAACAAAAAACGAACTAACTAAATAAATAAGCATAAAATATATAAAGAACTCTTATAATTCAATAAGAAGACAAACAACTCAAATAAAAATGGCCAGGATATTTGAACCAACACTTCAGCAGACACTCAATAACCTGTGAGAGCAGCTGTGAGGGCAGAACCCCACAAAGCCACAGGGGTGAAACTGCTCAAGGCCTTTGATGCCCATCCTTTGCACCAGTGTGCCCTAGATGTGGGACATAAAGTCAAAGGAGGTTATTTTGGAGCTTTAAGATACATGGATGGCAAATAAGCACATGAAAAGAAGCAAATAAGCACATGAAAAGAAGCTCATCATGATTGGTCATTAGAGAAATTAAAATAAAACCTAACTAAATACCAGTATATAACTCACAGGAATAGCTAAAATTAAAAAGACCATACCAAGTGTTAGTAAGGAAGTAGAGTAACTATAACTTGTATAGTGGTAGAAATGTAAAATTTTGGATAAGATATTGGCAATTTCTTAAAGTGTTATACATACGTGATATAGTTTGGATATCTACCCCCAACCAAATCTCATGTTGAAATGTAATCCCCAATGTTGGATGTGGGGCCTGGTAGGAGGTGGCTGGATCATGGGGGCAGATCCCTCAAGAATGGCTTGGGCCATTCCCTTGGTGATAAGTGAGTTCTTGCTCTGAGTTCACATGAGGTCTGGTTGTTTAAAATTGTGTGGCACCTCTGCCCCCCTCTTGCTTGATCCTGCTTTTGCCATGTGACAAGACTGCTCTCCCTTCACCTTCTGCCATGATTGTAAGCTTCCTGAGGCCTCTCTAGAAGCTGTGCTTCCTGAGGCCTCTCTGCCAGCACTGTGCTTCCTGTAAAGCCTCTAGAACCATGAGCCAATTAAACCTCTGTTTGTTGTAAATTACCTAGTCACAGGTATTCTTTTATAGCAATACAAGAATGAACTAATACAGAAAGTAGGTACCAGGAGTAGGGCATTGCTGTAAAGATACTTGAAAATGCAGAAGCAGATTTGGAACTGCATAATGGGCAGAGGCTGGAAGAGTGTGGAAGGCTCAGAAGAGGACAGGAAGATGAGGGAAAGTTCAGAACTTCTTGGAAACTAGTTAAATGGTTGTGGTCAAAATGCTGACAGTGAAGCCCAGGCTGATGAGGTCTCAGATGGAAATTTATTGGGAACTGGAGCAAAGGTCACCTGTGTTGTGCCTTACCAAAGAACTTGGCTGCATTGTTTCCCTACCCTAGGGATCCGTGAAAGCTTGAACCTCAGAGTGATAATTTAGGGTATCTGGTGAAAGACATTTCTAGGCAACAGGGTATTCAAGATGTAACCCTGGCTGCTTGTAACAGCTGACACTCAGATGCAGGAGCAAAGAAATGATCAATGTGGAACTCATATTTAAACAAGAAGCATAACATAAAAGTTTAGAAAATTGGCAACCTAGCCATGTGGCAGAGAAAGATAAGGCTTTTTTGGGAGAATAATTCAAGTAGGCTTTATAGCAATCGCTTGCTAGAGAAATTTGCATAACATAAAGGGAGTCAAGTGCTAATAGCCAAGACAATGGGAAAAAGACTTTGAAAGCATCCCAGAAATCTAAGACACAGGCCCTCTAGTTACAGGCCCTGAGGCCTAGGAAGACTAAAAGATTTTATGGGTCAGGCCCAGGGACCTGCTGCCCTGCACAGTCTTGGGCCACTGCTCTCTGCATCCCAGCTGCTTCAGTTCTAGCTGGGGCTTTAAAAGGCCCAGGTACAGCTTGAGCTGCCACTTTGGAGAATGCAAGCTATAAAATTTGGCAGCTTCCTCATGGTGTTAAGCCTGTAGGTGCACAGAATGCAAGAGTGAAGAATGTTTTGCAGCCTCTGCTTAGATTTGAGGATGTATGAAAAAGCCTGGTTGCCCAAGAAGACGCCTGCTGCAGGGGCAGAGCCTTCATAGATAACCTTTATTAGGGCAGTAAAGAGGGAAAATGTAGGGTAAGAGCCCCCACACAGAGTACCCACTGGGACACTGCCTAGTCGAGCTGTGAGAAGGGGCCACTGCCCTCCAGACCCGAGAATGGTAGATCTACTGGCAGCTTGCACCCTGAACCTGAAAAAGCCACAGGCACTCAATAACCCATGAGAGGAGCTATGGGGGCAGAACCCCACAAAGCCACAGGAGTGAAGCTGCCCAAGGCGTTTGGTGCCCATCCTTTGCATCAGTGTGCCCTAGATGTGGGACATAAAGTCAAAGGAGGTTACTTTGGAGCTTTAAGATTTAGTGACTGCTCTGCCAGGTTTGAACTTGCATTGGGCCTTCAGTTCTTTTCTTTTGGCTGATTTCTCCCTTTTAGAGTGGCAATGTTAACCCAATGCCTACACTCCCATTGTATTTTGGAAGTAAGTAACTTGTTTTTGACCTTACAGGCTCATAGGCTGAAGAGACTTGCCTTGTTTTAGATGAGACTTTGGACTTTTGAGTTAATGCTGGAATGAGTTAATATTTTTGGGTACTGTTGGGAAAGCATGATTGTATTTTGCAATGTGAGAAGGACAAGATTTGGGAGGGGTCAGGGGTGAAATGATATAGTTTGGATATTTGTCCCTGTCCAAATCTCATGCTGAAATGTAATCTCCAGTGTTGGAGGTGGGGCCTGGGGGGAAGTGGTTGGATCATGAAGGCAGAGCCCTCATGAATGACTTGGGCCATCCCTTGGTGATAAGTAAGCTCTCACTCTGGGTTAACATAAAATTTGGTTGTTTAAAAGGGTGTGGCACCTCCCTTCCACTTTCTCTCACTTGCTTCTTCTTTCACCATGTGATGTGCCTGCTCCCCCTTTGCCTTCTGCCATGAGTGCAAGCTTCCTGAGGCCTTCCTAGAAGCTGAGCAGATACCAACACCATGCTTTCTGTAAAGCCTGCAGAACCATTAGCCAATTAAGCCTCTTTTTTCCTAAATTACCCAGGTTCAGATATTTATTTATAGCAATGTAAGAATGACCTCATATACTACATAACCATGCTGCTCTGCCATCCCACTACTAGATATTTATCAAAGAGAAATAAAATTCTATATCCAAACAAATACTTGTATATAAATGTTCATAGCAGCTATATTTATAATAGCCAAATACTGAAAACAATACAAATATCCACCAAGAGATGAATGAACAAATCATATTATAGTCCCACTATGGAGGACTACTATTCAGCAATACAAAGGAACAGATTATTAATACATGTAACAACATGAATGAATCTCACAATAATTATGTGGAATAAAAAATGTTAGTTGAAAAACAGCATGCACTCTATATAATTTCATTTATGTAAAATTCTAGAAAATTGCAATCTAACCTATAGTGACAAAAATCACATAAATGATTGCCTGGGAATTGGTGGCAAGAAGGAATTACAAAAAAAGCATAACGAACTTTTGAGAGAGATAGATATGTTTTTTAGTTCAAATTGTAATGGTTTTAAAAATTTATACATATGTCAAAACTCATCAAATTTTACACTTTAAATATACGCAGTTTATTGTACACCAATTAGATCTCAAAAAAGCTGAGAAAAACATGTAATTATTTGAAACAAAAGTCATGACACTATATAACATGAGGCTATTATTTATGTAGATATATTTGACAATAGCACAAAAGACAAGGGGGTGTATATGTAACTATACTGCTCCAAGGTCCTACATTTTAAGTGAAGTAGGACAATATTAACTTTAGATAGTATTTTGATAATTTAAGAATGCATTTTGTAAGCATTAAAGTGGCCTCAAAAAATACAAAAGTGGTATAGGTAAATAGCCAACAGAGGAATTAAAATAGAATGACAAAAATATTCAATTAACCAAAAGAAGACAGGAAAGTATAACTGAAAAACAAAGAACAGATGGAATAAATCTCTAAACAAATAGAAACTAGTAGAAATAAGATTAACCACATCAATAATTACTTTAAACGTAAATGAAGTAACACTCCCAATTAAAGTGAAGAGATTGTCATCCTGAATTAAAAAAAAAACAAGACTCAACTACAGTTTATTTACAAAAAGTATGCTTTATAAGAACATGAACTAGTTACATGTAAAATGATGAGAAAAGATACCATGTGAACCATAAGCATTGGAAATCTGAAGTGTCTATATTAAGATCGGACAAAATAGAACTCAAAAAAAGGAGAATTATCATAGTTACAAGGGAACATTTTATACTAAAGGAAAAACTTAATAAAAGTATATTTGCTCAATAATTTTAAAATGGCTACTGCAAAAATCAATAACATTAAAGGGAGAAATAGATAATCCTAAAATTATATTTTAATATCCCCTCCAGTAATTAACAGAACTAAATAAAATATCAATGAAGACATAAAATTAGGGTGAGCAAAATTTTTCTATAAAAGGCAAGTCAGTATTATAGGATTTTCAGACCAATGTAGTCTCTGTCGCATATTCTTTATTTTGTTTTATGTTTTTGTTTTTTTACAACCCTTAAAAATGTAAAAACCATTCTAAGTTCATAGAATGTATAAAAACATGCTACACACCAGATTTAATCCACAGGCTACAGTTAGCTGACTCGATACAGAAGATCTGAATAATACTATTAGCCACCTTGATCTGAGATTTTTTTTTTAACTGCAGATATACATTCTTCTCAAGTATAAATGGAATGTTCACCAAGACAGACCACATTCTGGACCATAAAACAAGTCTCAATACATTGCAAAAGATCATACAGAGTATGTCCTCAGACCACAGTTTTTTAAATTAGAAATCAGTAATTTTAAGATATCTAGAAAAGTCCCAAACATTTGGAAATTAAACAACACTTTTCTAAATAACCCTACTTTGACCTACTGATGGGTCAAAGTAGGAATTATAGTAAATATTAGAACATTTTAAATTAAGTGATAAAATACAACATATCTAAATACAACACACTTAAAGCAGTGCTTAGGGAAATTTAATCTTTAATTGCTTATGTGAAAAAAGAAAAAAGAAAATGATTCAAAGAACAAGGAAAATATAAATAATTGGTAGGTAAAGGATATATGGAGTTCTTTATGCTATTCTTATCACTTTTCTGTTACTTAAAATTAAAAAGAAAATGGAAAGTTCATAAAAAATCTCTTAATTTAGTTAGTCACATGTGAGGGTGAGAAGCAAAAACAGATAAACAAAATTGGCTCAAGGTAGTAGACTATTCCTCTTTCTATTAGAAATCCCAGAAATGAGACCCCCACCCCCCAGAACAAATATGTACGAAGTTTTGTTAAACCACTGAGGGTGACAGCAAACAAGAAAATTTCTTGTAACTAATAAAAGATAGAAATCATATTGGATGATATATACTGGGATAAGAATACAGAAGACCACAGTTAAAACAGTGATGCTCTAAATTCAAAATTCTCAGATCTGAAGAATAATAATTAACTAATTAAATAATTCCAGAATCAGAGATTAACTAAAGAATAACTTCCCAAAGAGTAGGTTGGGTAGGTTAATTCCTCCTCTTCCTTGGCCTATATCAAGGTATAGGTTAGAAAGCTATTTCCCTCTGCATTAGTGGTTTGTTAACATTGCCTGCACATGAAATCATCTGAGGCACTGAGGAGCTTTAAACATTACTCAGCCTAGATTCTAATTTAACTGGTCAGACATGAAACCTGAGCATTAGACTTATGTTTGGTATTAAAGAAATAGCATAAACAGGAGGGAAATAAACTTGCCTTATAAAGCTTATTAATGTAGAGTAACTGAGGACTTTGGTCCTGGCACAAGAATTTGGCATGTGGCTCAAAGGAACAGAAAAGAATATTAAAATGTAAATGAATGGGTATTTCAAGTAGGCTATAAGTGGACTATTTAATAAATGGATGATTTGGGAAAAAAAAAACCCATCATATTGGAATACAACTATGCTGCTTATAACAAAGAGTTAAATTAAATATGGAAATTTAAAAATACTAGAAAAAATGTAGGTATTTTTATAATCTTAGTTAAGTCTTGACAAACACACCACAAAACTGAAACCCTAAAGAAAACATAATTTAAATGAACAAAGTAAAAAATGTAAATTTATCTATTGAGACAACACATGATTAACAGTAAAAGTGAGAATATCTGTAGTATACATAAAGACAAAAAGGATAAAAATTTTAAAAAATCATTATTTTATAACACGCAAATGGAAAAAGGACTTAAGTGTGTACCACTATAACATCAATCTATAAATCAAATGTTACTAAAATAACATTTAAAAATAAATAAGTAAATCATTAGAAAATTCTGCCTAATAAATAACTTAATTGATTTTTGCTACCTATTCCATTTTGCAGTATACAAAAACTTTACTTACTAGTTGTTATACGTTCTTGACTGTCTGCAATTCTTTCCTTTACTGATTTTGCAGGTGCTTTTTTGCTACCGTGAATAGTGGTTGTGGAGAGTTCTTTCAGTTTCCAGTGGGTCCAAAAGCCTTTTTGAGGTTTTAAACCTGTTAATATAAAATACATATTTAGCCAAATAAATTCGGATTTTGAAAATACCTTTTAATTTGTCAAAGCATTTTTATGATAATTATACATTTCATCCTCACAACAAAAAAGTTCCTTTTTTGTTCCTTTTAAGCTGTGTAGGATTAGATAAGTCATTTAACCACTCTAAACATCTGTATCCTCAGCAATAAAAATAAGAATAATATAAATTATTTTTAAATATATGTAAAGTATGGTAAATGGGAAAGCACTACACAAATATGAACTAATATTATTATTATTATGTTAATAATTATGACTATAAACTATCATGCTCATAAATGTAGCCAATATTTTCTCAGCGGTGAGTGTTCAATGAGGATTATTCACTAGACTGGGCCATCAAATTACAATTTTCTAAATGTTTTTAGATACAGTTATCACTTATTTAGCAGAAGACTTCAGTTTGATTCACTTGAGTGCTTCTAGATAGATTGCCTATGTTTTAAAATATTGTGCATTAAGAGAAAAATTGAAGTATAGCAAGGCCAACAGATCAGCAGATTGAGTTTGTAAAGATGGTTTATTAGTCACAGTTCCCAAGAGTAGGGGGATATCATGCCACAGGGGGCCACATGGGCAAGCCCTGGGGCCAGTCAGGAGACAGAGAAAGAGGGGATAACTGTGGGTAACAGTCTTTATTGTGCTTTCCTTAGGAAGGAAGAGGCAAGGCAAGAAGGCCTATGGTTGACTAGTTTTAATAATTTCAGCAGGCTTAAGTGCGTAGGAGCTATGCCTAGTCTGGTACCTAGTCCCAGAGCTAAATAAAGTAAGAGCCAAATAAAGGAAATGGTTGTGTGTGACCTCTGAACTGGTTGGTTTAAAAATCAAAAAGCATTTAAAAAACATGCTCATGGGCAAGTTGCCTCTAGGAATTAACTAACCCAAGGAAGTGCAGTCCTTCTAGGGTCATCAAGGTCCCAGATGTCCAAGTATCAGAATATAGAAAATAAAATACATGGTTAATACTGTCCAGTATTGAATAAACCCTACTTGGTCCTGATATATAAAGAGAGAGAGGGCGTACTATGTACCAAACTATGTGCTGGACACACGGGGCACAAAATTCATTTAAATCTAGTCCCTGTCTGCCATCAAGGCAGATGTGAAATTATTTAGCATAGTGCCTGATCCACAGTAAGCACTTAATATAAGTTAGTTTTACTGTTACTTTTTTTTTTTTTTTTTTTTTTTTGCAAATTAGCCACTGGTTGATATCTGACTACATTCCAACATTATTTACAAGTTTTAATTAATACTGGTCACAAAACATGAATTGTTCCAAAGAATGACATTAATATAGAGCCACAACATTTGAAATTTATATTTTCACATTGCCAATTTTTAAAAACTAAACTCTAGTAGGATCTATTCAAGCATTTCCTAGGAAATTGTTATCCTATGGGATTTAGAAACAAATGGTATATAAAATAAGGGAGCTAAAAACCTAAAATGTCTTTGCAATTATTTGATAACTTACATATATTCTAATTTTCATTTTATAAAATTTATACAGACATATAATTTAAAGAGTGAAACTATATGTCAAACTATTTGTTTAATTTCCAAAGTCTCATAGTTCCTCACATATCCCCAACACTGCATCTTGCTTTCCAGAATCAACTATCTTTATTTGGGACCCATAACCATAACAGACAAAAAAGGGCTATATTGTTAGATTTTGATGTGTTAATTTTAGGCATTATCTATTGACGTCCAACTAGGGAAGATAAAAGATTTAATGATCTTTCACTATCTTATCTCATTATCACCACATACAAGCTAACTTCCTATTCTTTACATAATATCAACTGTTATAATTTTCATTGTGTGAATATCAGCATTTACATTATTATAACTACATAAAATCTTGTTGACAGCTAAACTAGTTCTCTCTTTTTGAATATACAGAATAATGTGGAGAATTGAGACTTTAAAAATGAATCTGCTATGCTTATTTTCTTAAGAAAATTTCTTTATCTGAAGTTAATAATTGTTGGATGTTTTGTTTTCTTATGTTCTATGTACTTATAATTAACTTAACTCCAAACTACTCCCCCCACTATTGTCTAAATTGCTTTTGAATATATTCAGATGCATCAGAGATTCTTTCAGTTTAATATTCTTGGAGACATGTCTCCCAAAGCCTGCCAATGTGCTCAAATCTGAACAAATTTTTTCATTAGGCTTGTGCAGTTATCATCTAGGGAGCTCCCTTCACCATTATTTTGGGGATTCAATTTACATGTCCCATGTGTTTAAGCCTCCAATCTTTGACTCTCATCTTAACCTCTTCGTTAATTTTTGCCTTATTTTGGTGTTTTTTTTCCTCCCATAACTTGATGAGAAAAGATGTATATAAGTTAACAATGTCTTTAGTTCATCCTTACACTTACCTGACAAATTGGTTGGGTCTAGGGTCCTAGGTTATAAATAGTTCTCCCTTAGAATTTGCAAGACATTGTTCCATTCTCTTCCTTCTTTCAAAGTTGCTGATAAGAGGAACGATACAATTCTGTTTCTTAATCCTTCTGTTCTCTGGGAGTTTTTTTCAGCATTTGCTTTTTGTTCTCTGGGTTCTGAGGACTCACAACAATTGACTGTGGCATACAGCAATTTTTATCCATTGTCCTAAGCACTAAATAATCTCTTTCAAACTGGAAACTCAAGATTTTCAAGCATGGAAAACTTCTTGAAATAATTCTTTGATTATTTCTTACTTTTCTTTCTCTCTGTTCTCTATTTGAATATAATATAGAGAATTGAGATGTCAAAAACAAAAAGGCTTCTAAAGGGTTAGTTTCTTCCCATTTGAGATGGATGCCTAAATAGATCACTGGCCTTCAGTCTTTATACTTTTTTGAAAATACACATTAAAGGCCATAAATTACCTTCCAAGAACCTTAGCTGTCATCTTATATATTTTGAGACATAGTATTTATTCGTCAACTTGTTCAAAACTAGTTTCTATTTCTCTAATTTCCATTATGATTTCTTCTTTGAAGATTGAGTTAGTAGGCACATATTTCTTATTTTATTTTTTCATTAACTTTTAAGTTCCAGGGAACATGTGTGGATGTGCAGGTTTGTTACATAGGTAAACACGTACTATGGTGATTTGCTGCACAGATCCCCATCACCTAGGTACTAAGCCCAGCATCCATTAGCTGTTCTTCCTGATGCTCTCCCTCCCTCTGCATCCCCCAAAGACCCTAGTGTGTGTTGTTCCCCTGCATATGTCCGTGTGTTCTCATTGTTCAGCTCCCACTTATAAGTGAGAACACGCAGTGTTTGGTTTTCTGTTCCTGGGTTAGTTTGCTGAGGAAAATAGCTTCCAGGTCCATCCATATCCTTGCAAAGGGCATGATCTCATTCCTTTTTGTGGTTGCATAGTATTCCATGGTGTATATGTACCGCATATTCTTCATCCAGCCTATCATTGATGGGCATTTGGGTTGATTCTATGTCTTTGCTATTGTGACTGTACTGTAATGAACATACATGTACATGTCTTTATAATAGAATGATTTATATTTCTTTGGGTATATACCCAGTGATCGCAATGCCTCTCTAGCAAGGGAACAGAACTGGGTGGAGGCTGAGATAGATGAGCATGTTATTAGGCACATATTTCTTTTTATTATTATTATACTTTCAGTTCTGGGGTACATGTGCAGAACGTGCAGGTTTGTTACATAGTTATACACAGAGGAACATATTTTAAATTTTCAACTTACATAAAGACATTTCCTATTTTTTGGTCATAGTTTCTAACATACTGCATTGCATTCAATGAATGATTCCATATGATTTAAATCTCTTGAAAGCTGGAAGTATTTGATTTTTGACTGAATATAAAAAGAATTTTTATAAATATTTTGTGTTTGAAAGTAATGTATATTTTTCAATTGTAGTGTTCTATGTGTATACATTACTTCATGCTTGTTAATCATGTTATTTAAATGTTTATACCTGTCCTAGGTTTCATTTTTTTGCTTGCTTCTTCTATTAATTACTAAGAGTTGTACATTTCTTTCTGAACTATTTTTTGTCTTATCATTACCCACAATCTTCCAGAATTATTATGGCTATGCCAATAATTGAGATGATGTTCTTAGGTTCATACAAATTCTTTGATGAGGTGCCTATTCAATATTTTTAAAATTATTTATTTATTTAACTTTACATTCTGGGATACATGTGCAGAATGTACAGGTTAGTTACATAGGCATCCATGTGCCATGGTCGTTTGCTGCACCTATGAACCTGTCACCTAGGTTTTAAGCCCTGCATGCATTAGCAATTTGTCCTGATGCTCTCCCTTCTCTCACCTCATCCGTTACTCCCTCAACAGGCCCTGGTGTGTGTGTTTCTCATCCCTGTGTTCATGTGTTCTCATTGTTCAACTCCCACTTAGGAGTGAGAACATGAGGTGTTTGGTTTTCTGTTACTGTGTTAGTTTTCTGAGGATGATGGCTTCTAGCTTCATCCATGTCCCTGCGGAGGACATGATCTGATTCTTTTTTGTGGCTGCATAGTATTCCATTGTGTATATGTAACACATTTTCTTTATCCAGTCTATCATTGATGGGAATTTGGGCTGGTTTCACGTCTTTGATACTGTGAATAGTGCTGAAATAAACATACACGTGCATGTATCTTTATAATATAATGATTTATATTCCTTTGGGTATATATCTAGCAATGAAATTGCTGGATCAAATGGTATTTCTGGTTCCAGATCCTTGAGGAATTGCCATGCTGTCTTCCACAGTGGTTTAACTAATTTACATTCCCACCAACAATGTTAAAGTCTTCCTACTTCTCCACAGCCTCACCATCTGTTGTTTCTTGACTTTTTAATAACCACCATTCTGACTGGTGTGAGATGGTATCTTACTGTGGCTTTGATTTGCATTTCTCTAATGATCAGTGATGTTGAGCTTTTTTTGATATATTTGTTGGCCGCATAAATATCTTCTTTTGAGAAGTGTCTGCTCATATATTTTGCCCACTTTTTGATGGGGTTGTTTGTTTTTTCTTGTAAATTTGTTTAAGTTCCTTGTATATTCTGGATATTAAACCTTTGTCAGATGGGTAGCTTGCAAAAATTTTCCCCCATTCTGTAGGTTGCCTGTTTGCTCTGATGATCTCTTGCTGTGCAGAAGTTCTTTAGTTTAATTAGATCCCATTTGTCAATTTCAGCTTTTGTTGCAATTGCTTTTGGCAATTTCATCATTAAATCTTCACCCATGCCTGTGTCCTGTATGATATTACCTAGGTTTTCTTCTAGGGTTTTCATGGTTTTTGGTATTACATTTAAGTCTTTAAGCCATCTTGAGTTAATTTTTATATAAGGTATAAGGAAGGGGTCCAGTTTTAGTTTTCTGCGTATGGCTAGCCAGTTTCCCCAGCACCTTATTAAATAGGTAATCCTTTCCCCATTGCTTGTTTTTGTCAGGTTTGCCAAAGATCAGATAGTTGTAGATGTGTGGTCTTATTTCTGAGGTCTCTATTCTGTTCCATTGGTCTGTATGTCTCTTTTGGTACCAGTATCTTGCTGTTTTAGTTACTGTAACGTTGTAGGAGAGTTTGAAGTCACGTAGTGTGATGCCTCCAGCTTTGTTCTTTTTGCTTAGGATGGTCTTGGCTATGTGGGCTCTTTTTTTGGTTCCATCTGAATTTTAAAGTAGTTTTTGCTAATTCTGTGAAGAATATCAATGGTAGTTTGATGGAAATAGAATTGAATTTACAAATTACTTTGGGCAGTATGGCCATTTTCACGATATTGATTCTTCCTATCCATGAGGATGGAATGTTTTCCCATTTGTTTGTGTCCTCTCTTATTTCCTTGAGCAGTGGTTTGTAGTTCTCCTTGAAGAGGTCTTTCATGTCCCTTGTTAGCTGTATTCCTAAGTATTTTATTCTCTTTGTAGCAATTGCGAATGGGAGTTTATTCATGATTTGGCTCTTTGCTTGTCTATTGTTAGTGTATAGGAATGCTTGTGACGTTTGTACATTGATTTTGTGTTCTAAGACTTTGCTGAAGTTACTTATCAGCTTAAGGAGTTTTGGGGCTGAGATGATGGGGTTTTCTAAATATAGGGTCATTCCATCTGCAAACAGACATAATATGACTTCCTCTCTTCTTGTTCCATTTAAATATTTCACCCATTTTTAAATTGAGATGTTTGATTTCTTTTCAGTGAATTTTGAGTTCTTCATATGTCTCGATACAAATCTTTTATTATAAATATGATATGCCAGTGTTTTCTTCCAGGCTGTGAATTTTCTTTAGAAATGTAACAGAATTTCTTAATTTTGATTAAATCCAGTTTGTCAAGAATTTTATTTTATGCATTATGCTTTTGGTGTCTTAGCTAAGAAATTGTGCCTAACCTAATGTCACAAAAATTTCTTTCATGCTTTCTTCTAAAAGTTTTATAGTTTTAAGTTTTATACTTAGGGTTACAATCCATTTCAGTTAATGTTTGCATAGGTTAGAAGATTTGAATCAAAGTTTATTTTTCAACTTATGGATATCCAGGAGCTCCAGGACAATTTTTTGAAAAGACTACTCTTTTCCATTTAGGAAGATCTCAGCCATTATCTTCTCAAATATTTCTTTTATAATATATTCTCTCTTTTCTCCTTTAGGGATTCCAATTACATATATGCCTGACAGTTTGAGGTTGTCTTACAGCCCTTGAATTCTCTGTTTTGTGTTTTTCGCTCTTTTTTCTCTTTGTGTTTCAGTTTGGGTAATTTCTCTGATCTATGTTCAAGTTAATGGATTCTTTCCTTGGGTGTGAAAAGTTTATTTGATAAGTTTGTCAATGACATTCTTCATCTCTGTTCATGTGGTTTTCATTTGATCCTTTCTTAGAGTTTTCAATGTCTCTGCTGAAATTACACATCTAATTATGCATGTTATGTACCTTTTCCACTAAAACCTTTCACATATTAATTATGGTTATTTCAAATTTCCTGTCTGATATTCCAATATCTGAGCCTTACCTGAAACTGATTCTGTTGATAGCTTTTTTGCTTGACAGTGTTTTCTTTTTCTATGGCTTTTTTGCATACCTTATAATTTTTGTTGAAGACCAAATATACTATGTAGTATAGTAAAGATGAGGTAAGTAGTTTTCATGCCTGAAAATGGGCTTCTTCTTTTGCTCAAATTTAGTGTGAGATACTGACCAAATCTAGTCTAGAATGAACTGTGTTTATGTTTTCTTGTTGCTGTTACTACTTTTAGTACTGCATATGCTTCGAATTCCTCTTAGAATGGGAACTATTTTTCCAGAAGTGGTTTGTTGTGTTTGTCTGTTTGTCTATCAACTTTAGATCTTCTTTTTGTGCCTTCTCAAAAACAGTATTTTTATACACTGCTTTCCCCTCTCTCAGAAATAAACTGCTGATATTTGTTAGTTGATGTTTGTTAGATGGGTGGCAGTGGTATATCCTCCATTGCCCTGAATCAGCTCAGTGATGGGCTATGTTCCTGGGTCTTGGAATGGGGTCTTCTCAATGATCCAGACTTGTCCCAGCTATAGCACACCTCTAATATTTTGGACCTAGTATGTAGTCCTGGCCTCACAAGTAAAGGGGTTTTTTCTCTGCTTCTTTCTTGTAGGTAAATCAGGTCTTCACCAGTTCTTTTTTTTTTTTTTTTTTTTTTTTTTTTTTTTTTTTTTTTGAGACGGAGTCTCGCTCTGTCGCCCAGGCTGGAGTGCAGTGGCCGGATCTCAGCTCACTGCAAGCTCCGCCTCCTGGGTTTACGCCATTCTCCTGCCTCAGCCTCCCGAGTAGCTGGGACTACAGGCGCCCGCCACCTCGCCCAGCTAGTTTTTTGTATTTTTTTTAGTAGAGACGGGGTTTCACCATGTTAGCCAGGATGGTCTCGATCTCCTGACCTCGTGATCCGCCCGTCTCAGCCTCCCAAAGTGCTGGGATTACAGGCTTGAGCCACCGCGCCCGGCCTTCACCAGTTCTTTAAGGACAACAGGGTTTGCTGTCCCCATGCCACGACTTAAAAAAATTTTTTTATTGTTATTTTTTACATAGAGTAAGGGCTTTATCCCTTTCCTTCAGTGACTGCTCTTCCATTCTCCCAGACATTCTCGGGATTGTCACACTATTCCTAAGCTTTCTTATGAGGTCCATGGTGTAAAAACATACATGTAGGGCAACTTCTCTTTTATCTGCACACTAACCTATGCTCAGCTTCTAGCAATTCACTAAAAATTTCTGCTAAATTGTTCCTACTTGATTTATGGCAAAGTACTGCATCTCCTCCAGGTAAACAAGGCTTGCATCCCCTCTCTGCTTGGAGGCTACTTTTTAAAAATAGATTTTGGATTGGTGCCTACAACCTTTGATGGGTTCAGGAAAGGTTTTGAAATTGCAGATAGTTCAGTGTTTTTTGGTAGAAGTGAGGGAGCAATATATTTTTAGCTTTCTAAATCCTAGGCAGAAGCCATAAGTAATGGCACAGATTTTAATCTTGCTTTTTGTAAGGCTAGGATGTGGAATTCAGTCATAAAGCTTGTGACATAGTCTAGCCAGTTATACAAAACCTTAAGGTTGTCTCTGTGGTGGGCAGAGGTAGCCTTCAAAGTCACCCATGTTCTAATCCCCCAAAACTATGAATATGTCTTGTTATATGGTGAAGGGTACTTAAGGGAGAAGACAGAATTAAGTTTGCTAATTGGCTGACCATAAAATAGGGTGATTATCTTGTTCAGGCAGGCTCAATGAATTCACAAGAATCCTTAAATATGGAAGAGAGAGGCAAAGCAGTCAGTGTCAAAGTGATGTGATACGAGATCAGACACTTATGGCTTTGAATATGGAAAAGGGCTATGAGGCAAATACAGGGAGTGTTTAGAAGCTACAAAGAAACAGATTCTCCCCTAAAGCCTCTAAAGGAACACATCTCTGTCAATATCTTGATTTTACTACAGTTGGACTTCTAACTTCCATAACTGTAAGATGTACATTTGTGTTGTTATAAATCACTAAATGGCAACTTGTTACAGCAGAAATAGAAAACTAATACAGCCTCTCATGATCCTTTTTTTTTTCTTATTGTGTATAAGTCACTTAGGCAATGAAAATTTCAGTTGTGAAAAAATGAACAAAAACTAAAGCCAGTTGTTAACGAAATTAATGGAACTCAGTATACTGTAAAGAGTCTAAGATAATGATTACTTCATCCTGAAGAAGACTATATGATACATTAAAGAGAACAATGAATATAGTATTTTAGATCTATAATACAAACATTTCGGCAACAAAGAAATAAGAAAAATATGTTCTATAAAATTCTTTCAACAAGTGCTGTTGCCAGTGCAAAATAGTCACAAATGAAAGATAAAAACCTATTTGGGTCACAAATATAAGTTGAGAAAATCATTTATGAGAATTAGACACAGAAAACGTGATTCTTGATGGATATAAACTGTTAGAGAAAGCAGTGTAAGAGAAATCTATACAAATACATTAATGATTAAATAAATCATAGAGGCTTTACTGCAGCTACTATTGCCTTTGTTTTCAATTTAACTTTTCATTAATTCATATAAATATTCAAAAATGAACAAATCATAAATGTATAGTTCAATTAATTTTTTACAAATTTAAAATATAGTGCTCACATAACCAGCACCTAGGAGTCCTCTGTTCCAGTTACTACCCATTCCAAGGGTAACTATTAGTCTCACTACTAACACAATACATTAGTTTTATAGATGTTGACCTTTATATGAACAGATTCATACAGCATCTACTCACTTGTGTCTGGCTTTTTCTTTTTGTTTAACTAAGTGTGTGTGACTTATCCATAATGTTGTATATAGATATAATTTGTTCACTCTTATTTTTGGTAATATTTCATTGTATGAATATTCTGCAATTTATGTAAACTTCATATTACTGATGGACATTTTTAAAGTTTCTGTCTTGATGATTATAGATAGGCCTGATATAAACATTTTGCACTTTTTTCGGTGTACAGAAATAGGCACATTTCTGTAGGGCATGTACCTGGGAGTCATACATATTCTGTGCCAAAAGTATGCATATGCTCGGCTTTAGTAGATATTGGCAATTGTCCAAAATTATTGTATTAACTTACACTCTCACCAGCAATGGTTATCTTTTATCTCAGAAAATATAGGTTTGTGTTTTTATAGGTTTTCAGGATGGCTGCCTATGGATGTTGAATGCCAGTATTCCTCAGAAAGATTAAAGTTACAGGTTGATGGTCATGACCTGAGTGAAAAGCTAAGGGAATTATGCTCAAAACTGTTGGAGAACACTGTATTAGTTCATTTGATATGGCTATGAAGAAAATACCCAAGACTGGGTAATTTATAAAGAAAAAAGAGGTTTAATGGACTCACAGTTTCACATGTGGGAGACCTCACAATCATGGCAGAAGGCAAAGGAGGAGCAAAAGTAGGTCTTACATGGCAGCAGGCAAGAATGATCATGTTCAGAGGAACAGCCCTCTATAAAACCTTCAGATCTCAGGAGACTTATTCACTATCATGAGAACAGCACGGAAAAAAACCACCCCCATGATTCAATTATTTTCCACTGGGTCCCTCCCATGACACATGGGATTATGGGCTACAATTCAAGATGAGATTTGGGTGGGGACACAGCCAAACCATATCATTCCACACCTGGCCCCTCCCAAAACTCATGTCCTGACATTTCAAAATACAATCATGCCCTTGCAACAGTTCCCCCAAGTATCAACTCATTCTGCCATTAATTCAAAAGTCTACAGTCCCAAATCTCATCTGAGACAAAGCAAGTCCCTTCTGACTCTGAGCCTGTAATACCACAAGCAAGTTAATTACTTCCTAGATAAAATGGGGGTACAGGCATTGGGTAAATACACCTGTTCCAAATGGGAGAAATTGGCCAAAATGAAGGGGCTACAGGCCCCATGCAACTCTGAAATCCAGCAGGACAGTCAAATCTTAAAGCTTCAAAATGATCTCCTATAACTCCATGTCTCACATCTAGGTCATGCTGGTGCAAGAGATGGGCTCCCATGGCCTTGGGCAGCTCCACCCCTGTGGTTTGGCAGGTTACAGCTTCCCTCTTGGCTGCTTTCATGGGCTGGCATTGAGTGTCTGTGGCTTTTATAGGCACATGGTGCAAGCTATCAGTGGAGCTACCATTCTGGGGTCTGGAGGACAGTGACCCTCTTCTCACAGCTCCACTAGGCAGTACCCCAGTGGGGACTCTGTGTGGGGACTCTCACCGCACATTTCCCTTTCACACTGCCCTTGCAGAGGTTCTCCATGAGGGTCCACCCCTGCAGCACACTTCTGCCTGGATATCCAGGCATTTCCATAGATCCTCTAAAATCTAGGCAGAGGGTACCAAACCCCAATGCTTAACTTCTGTGCACCCGCAGGCCCAACACCATGTGTAAGCCACCAAGGCTTGCACCCTCTGAAGCAACGACCTAAGCTGTACATTGTATGTTGGCCCCCTTTTAGCCATGGCTGGGACACAGGGCACCAAGTTCCAAGACTGCACAAAGCAGCAAGGCACTGGACCCAGCCCACGAAACCACTTTTTCTTCCTAGGCCTCCCAGCTTGTGATGAGAGGGGTGCTGTGAAGACCTCTGACACACCCTGGAGATGTTTTTCCCATTGTCTTGGCAATTAACACTTGGCTCCTCATTACTTATGCAAATTCCTGCAGCTGGCTTCAATTTCTCCTCAGAAAATGGGTTTTTCTTTTCTGTTGCATTATTGGGCTGCAAATTTTCTGAACTTTTATGCTCTGCTTCCCTTTTAAACATAAGTTCCAATTCCAAGCCATATATTTGTGAATACATAAAGCTGAATGCTTTTAAGAGCAACCAAGTCACATCTTGAATGCTTTGCTGCTTAGAAATTTCTTCTGCCAGATACTCTAAATCATCTCTCTCAAGTTCAAAGTTCCACAGGTCTCTAAGGTAGGGGGAAAATACTATCAGTCTCTTTGCTAAAGCATAGCAAGAAACACTTTTGCTCCGGTTCCCAATAAATTCCTCATCTCCGTCTGAGACCACCTCATCCTGGACTTTATTGTCCATATCACTATCAGCATCAAAATGCTGATAGTCAAAGCCATTCAACAAATCTCTAGGAATTCCAAACTTTCCCACATCTTCCTGTCTTCTGAGCCCTCCAAGTCTCTAGGAAGTTCCAAACTTTTCCATATGTTTATGTTTTCCTCTGAGCCCTCCAAACTGTTTTAACCTCTCTGCCTGTTATCCAGTTCCAAAGTTGCTTCCACATTTTTGGGTTTCTTAATAGTAGTACCCTGCTCTCCTGGTGCCAATTTACTGTATAGTCTGTTGTCATACTGCTGTGAAGAAATACCTGAGACTGGGTAAATTATAAAGAAAAAGGTTTAATAAACTCACAGTTTCACATGGCCAGGGACACCTCATAATCATGGTGGAAGGCAAAGGAGGAGCAAAGGTACATCTTACATGGTGGCTGGCAAGAGACAGCATGGGCAAGGGGAGCTGCCCTTTTTTAAACCATCAGATCTTGTGAGACTTATTTACTATCATGAGAACAGCATGGGAAAAACTCATCCCCATGATTCAATTACCTCCCACCAAGTCCCTCCCATGACACATGGGAGCTACAATTCAAGATGAGATTTGGGTGGGGACACAGCCAAACCATATCAAACCCCCAGGAAGAAGCTGGGCTGCAGGAAAGGAAGACAGCAAGAATCTGGTAAAGACTGATGCCTGGAGAACTTGAAGTCCCACTGAAAGGATAGGTGGAAATATTTCTTTGCTCCCCTCACCCCAAGACAGACTGCTGACCACTGAATTGTCAGAGTCTCTCTTCCCTTGTGAGCCCAAGCAATGCTGTTGGAGGTGACATGGGAACTTCCTGGGGGTGGAGCACAGGGTGGCCAGATTGTGCATGTGTGTTCACACCCCCCTCAAACCTGAATTGAGGTGGTGGGTGCCATACTGCTTGTACACTTGTTGTGGGACACTCTCTCATCCAGGGAATCTTAGCCCTGTGCTGTTGCATCACCAGATCACCTGGCAACATGCTCTGGAACACACTCTGACTTTGGCAATCACAGGGAACCAGCAAGACCCTAGGGAGCTGCAGGATTCCTGGAGACCTAGCCCTCAGCATGGGCTACCCCAAGGAAAAGGGGGAGTACAGCCCATTAAAGTGCCATTTGAAACAAAGGAAACATGAGTGTGTGGTGATCTCTGAAAGGGGCAATGTTGTTCTGCCTAGCAAAAGGACAGCACCAGTGACTGAGAATGGACATGGAGAGGGGTTTATCTCTTACTCCCCTTCTCTACAGCTATGGATATAGCCAAGGATTTCCCCACTGGGAACTAAAGCAAAGGAACTTGGAGACAGCCTTTCCTATGCTATTTGTGTCAGTTGCACCTCCCTGAAAGTGTGCCTGCTGCCACCTGAGCTTGCACAAAGGGAGGGCTCATCTCCCCTTCCTGCAACAGAGTGCAGACCAGCTGCAAAGCTGTTTGGAGCTGAGGAGAGAGGTTCCTCCCCAAGCCATTTTGGGGGCTACTAGACGGGCATTTTCTGTGGACCTAGTCACACTGCGGTCTTGAGATAAAGAACAGAATCTATTTTAACTGAAGCTTGCAAGCCCTATGACAGGGGCATGATAGGAAAGCAAATTGTATTTCTACCTGCCAAAGATGAGGAGATGGTGCAGCCCCCACCCAATTTCTCCACCCCAGACCTCAGCACATTCAACCATGAACTCCCTCCACCACCCGTATCAGGGCCGCATTTCCACTCATTATCAAGATACTGGAGGATGATCTGGCTTCCACTCTTAAGCACCACCTACTGTACTTGGGACTGAACTGCACCACCATATAACCTGCTGAAGTACACCATGCTAGGGCAGGAGATAAGCTTCCTAAGACGTCCACACTCTCAGCCCCACAGAAGACAGTGAGTCAGCTCACACACCAATACACAGCTACAACAAGAGCCATTTGAGAAAATCATGTCCGAAAACTATCTATAAGCAAGGAACACATAACAGTGTCTTAGTCCCTGGAGATCACCCAGGAACAAACCAAAATGATCATACACAACATACACTACAGTCAGACTCAAAAGGAGAAAAGAATAAAAAATTTTAAAGTCCCATCTAAATGATAGCAAATTTAAAAATAAGAAGTGATAGCTTCTTCAGTTGAGAAGGATTCTGTGCAAAAACTCTGGAAGCAAATAAGACAGAGTGTTTTGACATCCCTAAAGGAATCACACTAATTTATCTAGTAATGTATATGAACCAAATGAAAACTCTAAAATGACACATAAAGAATTCAAAATATGGATTGTATGGAAGCTCAATCAGACCCAAGATAAAGTTGAAAAACAACACAGATAAAAAATTCAGAATATGAAAGATGAAATAGATATATTTTAAGGAACCAACAGAACTTCTAAAAATAAAAAACTCTTTGAAACCATTTCAAAATACGGTTTAAAGCTTTAACAATAGACTAGACCAAGTAGAAGAAAAAAATTTCAGAGCTTGAAAACTAGTCTTTCAAATTAACCCAATCATACAAAAAAAAAAAAAAAAAAAATAATTTTTAAAAATGAATGAAGTCTTTAAGAGATACGGGATTATGTAAAGCAACCAAACCTATGACTTATAAACATTTCTGAGGGAGAAGAAGAAAAAGGAATTTGAAAACATATTTGAGGAAAATTTCCCTGATCTTGCTACAGATGAACACATCCAAATACAAGAAATTCAAGGACACCTGGGAGATACTATACAAAACAATCTTCACTAAAGCATACAGTAATCAGACTTTCCATCTCTACTCTCCATACAGTACTCAGACTCTCTTTCTTTTACTCTCTTCAATGTGAAAGAAAAAATCTTAAGAGCAGATGTAGAGAAGCAGCAAATCAACTATAAAGAAAATCTCATCAGACTAACAGCAGACTTCTAAGCAGAAACCTTGAAGCTAGAAGAGAGGGCCTAGGGTTAGTCTTCTTAAAGAAGTGTCTTCAAGACACTTACAGCGTTTAAAGAAGTGTCTTTAAACACAGACACTTCTTAAAGAAAACAAAAAGCCAGCTGATATGGTTTGGCTTGGCCCATCCAAATCTCATCTTCAATGCCCACATGTTGTGGGAGGGTTGCAGTGGGAAGTAACTGAATCATTAGGGTAGGTTTTTCCCTGCTGTTCTTGGGATGGTGAATAAGTCTCACAAGATCTGATAGTTTTAAAAATGGGAGTTTCCCTGCATAAGCGCTCTCTTTGCCTGCTGCCATCCATGTAAGACATGGCTTGCTTCTCCCTGCCTTCCACCATGATTGTGAGGTCTCCCCAGCCATGTAGAACTCTAAGTCCATTAAATCTTTTTCCTGTATAAATTACCCAATCTCACGTATGTCTTTATTAGCAGCACAAAAACAAACTAATTCAGTAAATTGGTACCAGTATAGTGGGGCACTGCTAAAAAAATAACAAAAAATGTGGAAGAGACTTTGCAACTGGGTAACAGGCAGAGGTTGGAACAATTTGGAGGGCCCAGAAGACAGGAAGATGTGAGGAAGTTTGGAACTTTCTAGAAATTTGTTGAATGGCTTTCACTATCAGCATTTTTATGCTAATAGTGATATGGAAAATAAAATCCAGTCTGAAGTGGTCTCAGATGGAGATGAGGAACTTGTTGGGAACTGGAGCAAAGGTGACTCTTGTTATATTTTAGCAAAGGAACTGGTTGCATTTTGGCCCTGCCCTAGAGATCTGTGGAACTTTGAACTTGAGAGACATGAATTAGGTTATTTGGCAGAAGAAATTTCTAAGCAGCAAAGCATTCAAGATGTGACTTGGACCCTGTTAAAAGCATTCAGTTTCAAAGGGAAACAGAGCACAAAAGATCCAAAAATTTGCAGCCTGATGATGAAATAGAAACGAAAATCTCATTTTCTAAAGAGAAATTCAAGGCAGCCACAAAATTTGCATAAGTAACGGAGAGCTAAATGTTAATCCCCAAGACAATGGGGAAAATGTCTCCAGGGCAGTCAGAGGTCTTCATGGCAGCCCCTCCTATCACAGGCTTGGAGGCCTAGAAGGGAAAGATGGTTTTGTCAGCTGGGCCCAGTACTCTCTGCTCTGTGTAGCCTAGGGACTTGGTTCCCTGTGTTCCAGCCACTCCAGTCATAGCATAAAAGGGCTCAGGTGGTTTGTTCAGGGGGTAGAAGTCCCAAGCCTTGGCAGCCTCATATGTTCAGCCTGCAGGTGCACAGAAGTCAAGAATTGAGGTTTGGGAACCTCTGCCTAGATTTCATAGGATGTATGGAAATGCCTGGATGCCCAGGCAGAAGTTTGCTGTATGGGAGGGACCCTCATGGGGAACCTCTGCTAGGGCAGTGCAGAAGGAAAACGTGGGGTCAGAGCCCCCACAGAGTCCCTACTAGGGCACTGCCTAGTGGAACTGTGAGAAGAGGGCCACTGTCCTCCAGTCCCTGGAATGGTAGATCCACTGACAGCCTTCACTGTGCACCTGGAAAAGCCACAGACACTCAACGTCCAGCTGGTGAAAGCAGCCTGGAGGAGGGATATACCCTGCAAAGCCACAGGTGTGGAGCTGCCCAAGGCCGTGGAAGTCCACCTCTTGCATCAGTGTGACCTGGATGTGAGACATGGAGTCAAAGGAGATCAGTTTGGAGCTTTAAGATTTGACTCCTCCACTGGATTTCAGACATGCATGGGGCCCGTAGCCCCTCTGTTTTGGCCAATTTCTCCCATTTTGAATGGCTGTATTTACCCAATGCCTGTACTCCCATTGTATCTAGGAAGTAACTAAATTGCTTTTGATTTCACAGGCTCGCAGGCAGAAGGGACTTGCCTTGTCTTGGATGAGACTTTGGACTGTGGACTTTTGAGTTAATGCTGAAATGAGTTAAGACTTTGAGGGACTGTTGGGAAGGCATTATTGGTTTTGAAATGTGAGGACATGAGATTTGGGAGGGAATCGGGGTAAAATGATACGGTTTGGCTGTGTCCCCACCCAAATCTCATCTTGAATTCCCACATGTCGTGGGAAGGACCCAGTGGGAGGTAATTGAATCATGCGGGCAGGTTTTTTCCTGCTGTTCTTGGGATAGTGAATAAGTCTCATGAGATCTGATGGTTTTAAAAACGGGAGTTTCCCTGCAAAGTTCTCTCTTTGCCTGCTGCCATCCATGTAAAACATGACTTGCTCCTCCTTGCCTTCTGCCATGATTGTGAGGCCTCCAAAGCCATGTGGAACTGTAAGTCCATTAAAACTTTTTCCTGTATGAATTACCCAATCTCGAATATGTCTGTATTAGCAGCATGAAAACAGACTAATAAACCAGCCAATCATTTTACATGCTGCCAAACTGAGCTTCCTAAATGAAGGAGAAATGAAACACTAAGGTAATTTGTCACCATTAGACCAGTTTTACAGGACCTGCCTATAACAGACCCATCAAATGTGTACAGATACCTAGAGACTCAAAGTTAAAGGGTGCAGAAATATATATATACACACACACACACACACACACACACACACACACATAACAGAAAACAAAAATGAACAGGAGTAGTTACTCTTAAATCAAATAAAGCAGACTTATTTAAAACAACAATGGTAAAAAAAAGACAAAGAAGGACATTATATAATACTAAAGGGTTCAATTCAGTAACAATCTTAAATATATATGAAGCCAACCCTGGAGCACAAAGATTCATAAAACAAAGAACACTAAACCTTAGAAAAGAGATGGACAGCAATACAATAATAGTGGAGGACTTCGACACGCCACTGACAGGCCTAGATACCATCAAGGTAGAAAATCAAGAAAGGAACTCTGGACTTAAACTTGACTCTAGACCAAATGAACCTAATAGACATTTAAAGAAGATTCTACCCAACAATTGTAAAAAACACATTTTTTTCTCATCAGCATATGGAACATTTTCCAAAACTGACCAGATGCTTAACAATAAAGCAAGTTTCAATAAATTTTAAAATCTGAAATTGTATCAAGTATCTTATCAGACCACAGTGGAATAAAATTAAAAATCAATCACAAGATGAACTCTCAAAGCTACAGGGAAACGAAACAACTTACTCCTGAAAGACTTTTGGGTAAAATATGAAATTTGGAAAGCAATAAAAAATTTTTGAAATCAATGAAGCACACACACAATATACCAAAACATCTAAGATACGGTAAAATCTGTGCTGAGAGTAACATTTACAGTGTTAAATGCCAACATCAAAAATATCAAGATCTCAAATTAACAACCTAACATTGTACCTCAAGGAACTAAAAAAACAAGAAGAAACTAAACCCAAAGCTACAAGAAGAAAATAAATCACAAAGATCAGAACAGAAGTAAATGTAATTGAGATTAAGAAAGTGATACAAAGTATTAATGAAATGAGAAGTTGGTTATTTGAAAGGAGAAACAAGATTGACACACCACTAGGTAGATTTATCAAGCAAAAAAAGAGAGAAGATTCAAATAAGCACAGTCAGAAATGATAAAACTGACTTACCACTGATATCAGAGAAATACAAAGGATCATCAGAGATTATTTTGAACATCTCTATGTGTACAAAGTAGAAAACCTAGGAGAAATGGAAAAATTTGGGGGAATATACAACTTCTCATGATTGAACCAGGAAGAAATAAAAATTCTGAACAGATCAAGAAGGAGTAAAAAATTGCATCTATTAAAAAAAAAAAAAAAAAGCCTAGGACCAGACAAATTCATAGCCAAATGTCACCAGACATTCTAAGAGCTAGTTTCAATGTTATTGAAAATATTCCAAAACATCAGGGAGGAGGGAATCTCATCAAACTGATTCTACAAAACTAGTATCACCCAGTACCAAAATCAGGTAAGGACACCGTAAAAAAGAAAACTACAGTCCAATATCTCTGATGAACATGGATGTAAAAATTTTCAAAAAAACAACCAGCAAACTGATTCCAATAGCACATCCAAAAAGATAATGCATCACTGTCAAGTGGGTTTTATTCCAGTGATGTAAGCATGGCTCAAAATATGAAAATCAATACTGTGATATGCTATAACAACAGAATTAAAAACAAAAACCACTCAATCATCTCAATATATGCAGAATAAGCATTTAGCAAAATCCAACATCCCTTCAGTTATCCAAGGAACCATACCTCAAAATAGTAAGAACCATCAGACACACAGCCAACATCATACTAAATGGGAAAAAGCTGGAAACATTCCCCATGAGAACCAAAATAAGACAAGGATGCACGCTCTCACCACTCCTATTCAACACTGTACTGGAAGTTTGTCCAGAAAACTCAGGCAAGAGAGAAATAATAGAAGACACCCAAACTGGAAAAAAGGTCAAATTATTTGTTTGCTACGACATCATCTTTTACCTAGAAAACCTTAAATATTCCTCCAAAAGGCTCATAGATTTAATAAATGATTGCAGTTAGGTTTCAGGAAATAAAACAATGTACAGAAATCAGTAGCATTTCTATACACTGATAATGTTCAAGCTAAAACCAAATCAAAACTCAGTCCCATTTACAACAGACATATACACAAAAATTAAATACCTAGGAATACACTTAACTAAGAAAGTGGAAGATCTCTACAAAGAGAAATACATAACACTGATGAAAGAAATCACAGAAGACACAAATGAATTAAAAAAATCACATGTTCATGGGTTGTAAGAATCAGTATCATTAAAATGACCATGATGCCCAAAGCAATCTACTGATTCAATGCAATTCCTATCAAATTACTAATGTCTTTTTTTGACAGGATTAGAAAAAGCAACTCTAAAATTAATGTGGAATCAAAAAATGCCTGTAAATCCAAAGCAATTCAGCAAAAACAACAAAGTTGGAAGTATCACATCACATCACATGACTTCAAGTTAAACTACAAAGCTACAGTAACCCAAATAACATAGTGCTGGTACAACAGAAACATAGATCAATGAAACAAAATAGAGAACCTATAAATAAACCCATATATCTACAACCAATTGATCTTTACGAAAATAAACAATAGAGAAAGAACACCTATTCAATAAATGGTGCTGGGAAAACTGGATAGCCATATGCAGCAAATGAAACTGGACTCCTATCTCTCATCATATGCAAGAATTAACCTAAGATAGATGAAAGACTAAAATATAAGAACTGAAACTACAAAATAATTCCAGAAAAAAAAACTAGGAATAACTCTTCCTATCTGATAGAAGCAGAGCTTTTCTCACTCTCTTTTATTACCATTTGCGTGGATTATCTGTTTTCCTCTTGTGACTTTCTGTCTAAGCGCATCCTCAAAGCTGAAATAAGTCTCTTGTGGGCAGCATATAGTTGGGTATTGTTTTTTAATCCATTCAGCCCCTCTATCTTTTGACTGGAGATTGTAATCCATTTAAATTCAATGTAATTGACATATAAAGACTTACTCCTACCATTTTGTTTTTCATTTTCTGGTTGTTTAGTAGATCCTTTGCTCATTTATTACTTTCTTGCTATCTGCCTTTGTGATTTTATTATTTTCTCTGGCTGTATAATTTGATTCTTTTCTGTGTCTTTTGCAGGTCTACTGTAGGTTTTTACTTTGTAGTTACCATGTGACTTACATAAATCCTATTATAATTACAACAGTCTATTTTGATATCATAACACACTCACAGGAAGAACCATTTCAGGTTCATGGGAGCAAGAACTCACTACCTTAAGACCAACAGCAAGTCACCTCTGCAGGTAGAACCCAAGTGATTCAGACACCTGCTAATAAACTTACTTAAACTTTCACCTCTCAATATTACCGTGCTGAGAAATAAGGTTCCACATGAGTTTGGCAAGAACACTCATACCATAGCAAAACAAAGTAGACTTTAAGCCAAAAACTGTCACAAGGGACAAATAACATTATTTTTTAATGATAAATGGATCAATTTATCAAGAGGATGTAACAATTAAAAGTATATATGCACCCAACATCAGAATGCCTAAATAAACCAAAGATTATTTGACATGAGATGAGAAATGAATAGCAATACAATAGTAACAAGAGACTTTAATACTCTGCTTTCAACATTGGATAAACTAAGAAGACAGAAGATTAATAATGAAATTACTGGATTGCACCGTGATAACAGACATATACAGACCATTCCATCCAACAGCAGTAGATTATACTTTTCTGTCTTATGCAAATGGGACATTCTCTAGGATAGACCATATGTTAGGCCACAAATAAATTTTAATAAATTTAAGAAGTTTGAAATCATATCCAGTATTGTTTTCAATCACAATGGCTGGAAACTACAAGTTAATAATGAGGAATGTGGGAAAATTAAAAAATATCTGGAAATCAATGTAATCTTGGTCAATGGGTCAAAGAAGAAATCAAAAGCGAAGTTAAAGAAAACCTTGGAACAAAGGAAAATGGAAACATGACATACTAAAACCTGTGAGATGCAGCAAATGGAGCTCTGAGTTGGAAATGTACAGCTGCGAATGCCTATATGAAAAAAAAAATTCCCAATAAATAACCTAACATTATTCCTTAAGGAACTAAAATAACAAGAGCAAATTAAAATCAAAGTTAGCAGAAGGAAGGAAATACCAAAATCAGAACAGAAACAAAGCAAATAGAGAATAGAAAAATCATCTAAAAACTCAATAAAACTAAGAGTTCATTTTTTGAGGAAATAAAATGGACAAACCTTTAGCAAGACTAAAAAAAGAGAATATTCAAATAAAATAAAAAGGAAAGTGGAGACATTACGATACCTCTGAAATAAAAAGAATTATGAGACTATTATAAATAATCATATGCCAGCAAATTGAAAAAACCTAAATGGAATGGACAAATACCTAGAAAAATGCAACCTATTAATATTAATCAGGAAGAAAGAGGAAGCTGGAACATACCAATAACAAATAAAGACATTGAAGAGGTAATTAAAAACCTCCCAACAATGAAGAGCCCAACACCAGATGGCTTTATGGGTGAATTCTACTAAACAAACATATAAAGAAGAATTAGTATCAATACTCTTTAAACTCTGGAAATAAAACTAGAGAGAATACTCCCAAACACTTAGTGAGGTCAGCATCACCTTGGTACCGAAACCAGACAGAGATACCACAAGAAAACTACAGGTCAATTTCTCTGATGAACAATGATGTAAAAATCCTTAATAAGATCTTAGCAAACCAAATTTAAAAACACATGAAAAAGAGTATACATCATCATTAAGTGGGTTTTATCCCTAGCACGCAAGGCTGGTTTAATAAATGTAATTCAATCAATGTGACACGTCATACCAATAGAATCAATTATGATAGCCTCATGATCATATTAATTGATGCAAAAAAAAAACCATTTGATAAAGCTCAACATTCTTTTTTTGGATAAAAACTCTCACCAGTTTAGATGTAGAAATAAATTTCCTAAATGTAATGAAGTCCATTTATGAAAAACCCATGGCTAACATTATAATCAATTGGAAAAACCAGAACACTTTTCCACTAAGATCCAGTACAAGACAAGGATACTCTCTCTTGGCATTTCTCTTTAACACAGTGCTGCAAGTACTAGCAAGGGCTATCAGACAAAAAAAGAAAAAGAAAATGAAAAAACATGAAAATGGGAAAGGAACACATAAAATTATCTGTATTTACAGATTACATGATTGTATCTGCAGAAAATCCTAAAGCGTTCTCAAAAAAGTTAGAACTGACGAAGTGATTTCTGCAAAGTTACAGAATACTAAATCAATATACAAGAATCAATTGCATTTCTATATATTAACAACAAACTATCCAAAAAAGATATTTAAAAATTCCATTTAATAAGAGTGTCAAAAATAACTATTTAAGAATAAATTTAACTAAGGAGGTGAAAAATCTGCAGACTGAATATTGTAAGACACTGAAGAAAGAAATTGAAGAAGACAACAATAAAGATATCCCATGCTATGTATCAGAAGAATCAATATGGTTAACATGTCCATACTACCCAAACCTGTATACAATGCCAACACAATCTCTAACAAAATCTTAATGACATTCTTCACAGAAATAGAATAAACAATTCTAAAATTTGTATAGAGCCACAAAATATCCTGAGAGGGCAAAGCAATTATGAGAAAAAAAAAAGTTGTAGGCAATAAACCTCTTGATTTAAAATTGCATTAAAAAGCTATAGAAATAATAATTTTAAAAAACTATGGTATTGGCATGAAACACCGACACAGAGATCAGTGGTATAGAATACAGTGCCCAGAAATAAATGACAAACATATGCGGTGAACTAATTTTTGACAAGGGCACCAAAAGAATACAATCAGGAAAAGATAGTTTCTTCAATAAATGGTGCTGGGAAAACTGAATCCACATGCAAAAGGATGAAATGGACCCTTATTTTATGCCACTCAAAAACTCCACAAAAAATGGATAGGCTACCTAAATGTAAGACATAAGGCTATAAAACTTCTAAATGAGAACATAGGGCAATAGCTTCTTGACACTGACATATGTGATGAATATTTGGATATCATACCAATAGCCTGGGCTACAACAGCAAAAATAAACAAATGGGACAATATCTAACTAAATGTCTTCTGCACATCAAAGAAAATAATCAATGAAATGAAACGGCGACCTATGAATTAGGAAAATATATTGACAGATAATATAACTACTACTATCTACTAACTAATATCTATAATTTATAAAGAATTCATACAACTCAAAGTAGAAAACAACCCAATTAACAAGCCAGTGACTTGAATAGATATTCCTTCAAAGAAGACATAGAAATATATGAAAAGACATGCAGGTATATGAAAAGGTGCTCAACATCATTAATTTTTAGGGAAATGCAAATTACAACCACTATGAATATTACCTCACATAGAATGGCTAATAAAAAGTCAAGAGGCCGGGTGCGGTGGCTCAAGCCTGTAATCCCAGCACTTTGGGAGGCCGAGATGGGCGGATCACGAGGTCAGGAGATCGAGACCATCCTGGCTAACATGGTGAAACCCCGTCTCTACTAAAAAAATACAAAAAACAAAAACAAAAACAAACAACTAGCCGGGCGTGGTGGCAGGCGCCTGTAGTCCCAGCTACTCGGGAGGCTGAGGCAGGAGAATGGCATAAACTCGGGAGGCGGAGCTTGCAGTGAGCCGACATCCCGCCCTTCACTCCAGCCTGGGCGACAGAGCAAGACTCTGTCTCAAAAAAAAAAAAAAAAAAAAAAAAAAGAGTCAAGAGACAAACAGATTTGGTAAGCGTGTGCATAAATGGGAACCCTTGTACACTATTGGTAAGAATGTAGACTGATGTAGCTATTGAGGAAAACAGTATGAGAGTTCCTAAAGAAATTTAAAACAGAACTACCATGTGACCCAGCAATCTCACTTTTGGGTATATTACCCAAAGGAAATGAAATCACCACATCATAAGGGTATCTGCACTCCCATGTTCATTGCAGCATTCTTCACAATAGCCAAGGTATAGAAACAGCCTAAGTGCTTACTGATTAATGAATGGATAAAAATATTTTGGTGTATATGTAAAACAGAATATTATTCTGCATTTTAAAAAAGGAGATCCTGTCATTTGCCCCACAATGTAGAACCTGGAAGGAATAATCCAGTGAAATAAGCCAGACACAGAAATAAAAATATTTCATGATCTCACTGATATTTGGAAAATAAGAAAAATCAAAGATACAGAAATAAAGAATAAAACATTGGTTACTGGGACCAGGCAAGGTGGGTGAGGTAGAGCATGAATGGGAAGATATAGGTTAGAGGTTATGAAGGAGCACATATGTAGGATGAACTAGTCTAAAGATCTAATGTACAACATGAAGGTACTAGTCAATAAAATTGTACTGTTAATAAAAAAATCATGGACAAAAAATTTTGAAAGCAATAAGGGAAAGAAAGTTCCTCACATACAAGGGAAAGTGGTGGCTTTCAGTGGATTTTTCAACAAAAACTTTGCAAGTCAGGAGAGAGTCTGATTATGCAGTTGACACCTGAAGAATATAAATTGAAGTACTTGGGTTCACTTACATATGGATTTTCATCTGCCTCTACCACCGCCAAGACCAATCCCTCTTTTTCCTCCTTTTCCTCAGCCTACTTAACATGAAGATGACAAGAACAGCTCAGCCAAGCTTCTGATTCCGTGGAACATGGAGCACTTCATCAGTTTGGCCCCAGAAGGCACAACTGCTCTGGGGGACCTAAGCTTAGGGTCCCTGGAAGGTGGAGCATTGCCTCAGCTTTGGCACTGGAGAAGGAGGATGCTCTGGTAGGCTGAGACTTTGGGTCCCCAAGGGGGGGGTTGCTGTTTCACTTTGGGTACCAGGGGGTGCAAATGCTCCAGTGGGTCAAGGCTTCAGATCCTGCCCCTTTCTCTCTCTTCATCTAAAAATGTTGCAATGTAAAATTTAACTCTTTCAATGGTTTCCTATAAACCCTGTAGCCTTTCTTCATTCTTTTTTCCTTTGCTCCTCTAACTGGATACTTTCAATTGACCTGTCTTAGAGTTCACAGATTCTTTCTTCTGCTTGATCAAGTCTGCTGTTGACACTGTCTATTGCATTTTTTATTTCATTCACTGTATTCTTAAGCTCCAGAGTTCTGGTTTTTTTAATTCCTATTTCTTTATTGATCTCATTTTGTTCAAGTATCTTTTTCTATTGTTTAGTTGTCTATCTGTGTTCTCTTTTAGTTCACTTAGTTTCCTTAAAGCAATTATTTTGAATTCTTTATCAGGAAATTATTGAGTATCCATTTATTTTGGGTTACTAGAAAATTATTGCATTCTGTTGGTGGTATCATGTTTCTTTGTTTTCCTTGTTTCTTTTTGCTTTGCATTAATGTCTGCACATTTGATGATGCAGTCACCTCTTCCAGAATTTACATGTTGGTTTTGGTGGGGAAAGAGCTTCAACTATGGGTGGATGTGAAGGCATTGGCTAGGTGAGGTGTCATGTTTCTGGCTTGGTGAGCATGCAACAGCTTACACTCCGCATGCAGCTCTGTCAGATGAAGTCAGCATCAGTGAAAATTGCAGCATCCTCAGTCGCCAAGGCTAGCGGTGTTTGCGATGGCTGTGAGGGTTGTTAGGGTCTTCAGTTAGAAAGGCTGCTGGGATATTACTAATCTCTTTTTCTCCCATAGTGGAATTCATGCCAACAGATACTCCTAAAAATGCCAGGTTCAGTTTGTGGGCATCTTCGTGGTGGTGGTGGTGGCATCAGTGTCTGATGTCCAGTGCCCACAAAGTGGCCATGGTGCCAGGATTTGGAGTATGAATACACATGAAGAGTCAGTGGCTCCAGGGTCCGGGGCAGTAGGGACATTGGTGCCTGTGGTGCAGGTTCCTTTGTAGCAGCATTAATAATGGTGTGTGAGGCATGTGAACTTTTGGAGAAACGAGAAAATGAGGTCTGGAGAATAAATTCATGCAGAGCTCAGGAATCCGAGGTGGTGTTGCAGTGGGTCCAGTGTCATGGGTGCAGGTGTTTGCCCTGGGATCTGGGGTCCAGAGCATGGGCATGTGCACATTTACTGTTGCTCTCGAGTCCACAATGCAGATGCAGCTGCTGCAGCAGTGGCTCTGGTGTCCATATGAGGTGTTTATAGAGCAGCTGTAGAGCTAGAGTTTAAAGTGCAGACATGTGTGGAGTAAAAGTGGTTCCATGGTCCCAGGTGCAGGCTAGCTTGTTGTGGAAATGACTTTGGAATATGAAACATGGACATGCATGCTCCTGCAACAAAGCTGAGGCCTAGAATGTGGGTATGCAAAGGGTGTCTGTGGCTCTGGAGTCTGTGGCATGCATGGTTTTAGATGCGAGTAGCCCTGGGTAGCACAACAGTGGCTTCTTATTGAGGTTGGAGCACAGCAGTCTCTCTCTCTCTCTCCAGGAGGTCAAAACAGCAATGGCTGTTGGTTAACCATCTCAGTGGCAAGAACCAGCAGTGTCCTCAAGACAAAAAGAATGAACACTAAGGGGACATCTGATGTGAAAGCTGCAGGGAGTGTGTGGCTGCCTCAGGAACTGTTGAAGTCCTTAGTAGAAAAGGCTGCTAGGATCCTTTGCAGAGCAGGCCACTGGAGACCAGAATGGTACCTGCCTCATGACTGATTCTGATATTCTCCACCTTTCTTTGTTCCTAGCTGTATCCAGATGTCTCACATATGTCAATCTCCCCAGAAATCCTTTCTGTGCAATTATTGGGTTTTGCTGTACTGTATTGCTGTAGGTTTTAAACATGATGTTTAAGCCCTTCTAGGACTATTTTTGTTCATGGGTAGCAGTCTAACTATTTTGTGTGTGTGCGTGAGAGAGATAAAAGCTGATATAACCTAATCCACCATGTTGCTCATATCATTTATCTCTCCCACTTCTTATAAGGACACCAATCATATTGGATTAGAGCCCACCCATGTAATGCCATTTAACCTTAATTACTTCTTTAAAGATCACACCTCCAAATACAGTCACATTGTGAAGTGTAGTAGAGATTAGGAATTTACTTCAACATATGAATTTTGGGGAAGATACAATTCAGTTCATAATAGGTCTGTAGAACATTATTCTACCCTTCATCATGTTCTTTTCTTATAGTATCTTTGTATGAATGCTGTGGTCATTTCGTTTTTGTTTCTTATGTTTGAATTAATTTGATTTTTTATATAACTAGCAGGAGATTCTTACCTGTGTGTATTCATAGGTGGTTTCTCAGGGTTATTTTCAAGTCTTTACCTCTCAAAGCCTCCCTCCATAAGGTATAAAACATTTTCTTATAAAAGTGATTTGGTTAGTAAAAACTGACATTAAGCAGTTTTAAAAATTAGATAACATTTAGATAGAAATATTTACAAGAACTATGTGAAAACAGTTAATAGCTTCTGGTGGTTAGTAATAATAACCTTATTAAAAAACGCCAGGAGGTCATTCCAGGAACATGAAACTATATTTCTCAACCTTAGTTTTAAACCCTAGTACTTAAATCTCTTGATAAATGTTCTAGGATTGAGTTTTACTTTCCTTTAGCTTTTCAATCCTACCATTTTCACCTACACAGTGATTAAAAAACAGGTTTTCCTTGATTAATGTTCTCTAAGAAATTAAATAATTTCCAGATTTTTTCCTAAATAATATTATTTGCTAATTAAATATAAGTAGTATTCTAAAAGCAGTTTAAAACATGTATGGTCCAAATATAGTACATACATGGTATGACTTTATTTCTGTGACATTTCCATAACAATTTTCCATAATATTTCCATAATAATTCCATTGCTTATAAGATATTGGCTTCTAAATTTAATAAGTAATTAATTATGGTAAAATGAAATTTTCAGAAGAAAGTAAAGAACATTTATTTTAACACATGGGTATTGCTATGGCATGCTTTGTGAGAAAAAGAACTACCAATATTTTTGGATGGAATAAATAAAATACTGCAACCCCAAAATTTTAAAAACCAAAACAATGATCAATATTTAAATGATATATTCATACCTGAACACCAAAGAAAAATGGTATTCCCTAGATCTTCTTTAAATTCATCATTAAAGAGGTAACTAGATTCTGGAAATGCTTCATGGAATGTTGCATATATGGCTTGTGCCAAACAATCAGGATATATCTACCAAAATAAAATCGTATCAGATTAATTTTATATTTTTAAATTTTAATATATGTCAGCTGCCAAAGAAATTATTATTTTTTAAATTTGCCTTACAATTTATTAACCAAATAAAAATTCGCCATTTTTTAAATTCTAAAATCACATTTATATAAATTAATGTACATCACTATGCCTGATAGCTAAATTTGAACTGGAATATGTTTCAGTAAGGAGCAATGCCACCCTCTCCACTCCCTCCAACCACCTGGAAATTAAATTTCTTTGGTTTCCTTATGATTTTAAATTTTAGTTTTTAAAACTAGTTACACACTTATTTAATATTTTTAACTTTCATTTTATCTTCAAGGGTACATGTGCAGGTTTCTTATATAGTCAAATTGCACGTTAAGGAGGTTTTGTGAACAGATTATTTCTTTTTATAAACACTAGTACAATTTATTGAGAAAGTAAGTCTGAGTCACAGGCAGTGGAGGGAGAAGATGAAATTATTGGGTTGGATTGTTGTTGTTGTTTTAAAAATTTATTTTGATTTCAATAGTTTTTGGGGAACAGGTGGTGTCTGATTGCACGGAAAAGTTCTTCAGTGGTGATTTCTGAGATTTTGATGCACTCATCACCTGAGCAATGCACACTGTACCCAATTTGTAGGCTTTTATCCCTCATGTCCCTCCCATTCCGATCCCCCTCCCATCCTTTCCCCTGAGTCCCCAAAGTCCATTATATGCATGCCTCTGCATTCTCATAGCTTAGCTCTCACATATAAGTGAGACCATATGATGCCTGGCTTTCCATTCTTGAGTTACTCCACTTAGAATAATTGTCCCCAGCTCCATCCAGGTTGCTGTGAATGCCATTATTTCATTCCTTTTAATGGTTGAGTGGTATTCATATATATATATATATACACACACATATATATGTATATATACACACATATATATATACACACCACATTTTCTTTATCCACTTGTTGGTTGGTAGGCATTTAGGCTGGTTTCATATATTTGCAATTGCAAATTGTGCTGCTATAAATATGCGTGTGCAAGTGACTTTTTCATATAATGTCTTCTTTTCCTCTAAGTAGATACCCAGTAGTGGTATTGCTGGATCAAACAGTAGTTCTACTTTTAGTTCTTTAAGGAATCCCATACTGTTTTCCATAGTTGTTTTATTAGTTTACATTACCACCAGCAGTGTAAAAGTGTTCCCTTTTCACCACACCACATATGATGTATCACACTGATTGATTTGCATATGTTGAACCATCCTTCCACTTCAGGAATAAATGCCACTTGGTATTGATGAATGATCCTTCTAATGTATTGTTGAATTTGGTTTGCGGTATCTTGTTGAGGATTTTCGCATCAATATCCATCACTGATACTGGTCTGTGGTTTTCTTTTCTTTTCTTGATGTGCCTTTGTCTAGTTTTGGTATCCAAATAATACTGCCTTGTAGAATGAGTTTGGGAGTATTCCCTCCTCCTCTTTTTCTTTGAAATAGTCTGAGTAGAATTCGTATTAGTTCTTCTTGGAATGTTTGGTAGAATTCAGCAGTGAAGCCAGCAAGTCCTGGGCTTTTCCTTACTGGGATACTTTTTAATATGGCTTTGATCTCATTACTTTGTTTGTGCAGAATTTGAATTTGTTCCTGGTTCAATCTTGGGAGGTGGCAATATTTAGAACTCTGTCAATTTCTTCTAGATTTTCTAATTTATTGGCATACAGTTGCTCATGGTAGCGACTAATAATCCCTTGACTTTCTGCAGTACCAGTTGCAATGTCTCCTTTTTCATTTCTGATTTCATTTGTATCTTGCCTTTTTTACTTAGTCTGGCTAATGATTTGTCAATTTTTTCTAACTTTTCAGAAAACAAACTTGTTTTATTGATCTTTCTTATCAGTTGTTTTCATTTCAATCTCATTTACTTCTGCTCTGATCTTTATTCTTTCTTTTCTTCTACTAATTTTGGGTTTGGTTTGCTCTTGCTTTTCTAATTATTTAAGACACATGGTGAGACTGTTTCTTTTAAGTTGTTCTTTATTGATGTAGGCACTTACAGCTATAAATATGCCTTTTAGTACTGCTTTCACTCTCTTCCATAGATTTTGGCATGTTGTGTTTCCATAATCATTTGTTTAAAGAGATTTTTCAAATTCTTTCTTAATTTCTTCATGATCCACTGGTCATCAGGAGCATATTGTTTAATTTCCACGTGGTTGCTTTCCAAATTTCTTCTCGTTATTGATTTGCACATATATTTTTCCATTGTTATATCCTCTTGCTGAATTGACCCCTTTATTATTATATAATAACCTTCTTTGTTTCTTCTTACAGTTTCTGTATTTAAGTCTATTTTGTCTGATAGAAGTATAGCAACTCCTCCTTTTTGGTTTCCATTGGCATAGAGTATCTTTCTTCATACCTTTATTTTCAGTCTATGTGTATCTTTATAGGTGAAGTGTGTTTTTTGTCAGCAATAGAACAATGAGTCTTGTTTTTTCATCCATTCAGCCAGTCTTTTAATTAGAGTTTAGTCCACTTACACTCAATATTATTATTGATAAGGGCTTACTTCTGTGATTTTGTTATTTATTTTCTTGTTGTTCTGTGATCTTCTCTTCCTTCTTTCTTTGTTCCTGTCTTCCTGTAGTGAAAGTGATTTTTGTCTGGTGACATGCTTTAGTTTCTTGCTTTGTATTTTTTGTGTATCTACTGTGTGTTTTTTGGTTTGAGGTTACCATAAGGCTTGCAAATACTATTTTAAGACCCATATTTTAACCTGGTAACAACATAACACTATTTCCATAAACAAACTAATAAAAACTCAACGTTTTAAATTTGTCCCCCCACTTTTTAACTTTTTGTTGTTTCTATTTATATCTTACTGTATTATGTCTTAAAAAGTTGTTGAAATTATAATTTTTTAATGGTTCCTCCTTTATTTAGTCTTTCTACTTAGGATAAGAGTAGTTTATACAACAGTTGCAGTGTTTTAATATTCTGTGTTTTTTCTGTGTACTTACTATTACCTGTGAGTTTTGTAAATGTAAGTGATTATTTATTGCTCATTAATGTTTTTTCTTTTTGATTGCAGTCCTTTCTTTAGCATTTCTTGTAGGATAGGTCTGGAATTGATGAAATCCCTCAGCTTTTGTGTGGGATTTTTTTTTTTTATCTCTCCTTCATGTTTGAAGGATATTTTTGCCAGATATACTACTTTAGGGTAAATGTTTTTGTTTCTTCAGCACTTTACATATATCATTCCATTCTCTTCTGGCCAATAAGGTCTCCACTGAAAAGCCTGCTGCCAGATGTATTGGAGCATTATTGTATGTTGTTTGTTTCTTTTATATTGCTACTTTCAGGATCCTTTCTTTATCCTTGACCTTTGGGAGTCTGATTATTAAACATCTTAAGTAATTTTCAGGTTAAATCTGCTTAGTGTTCTATAACCTCCTTGTACTTGGATACTGATATTTTTCTTTAGGTTTAGGAAATTGTCTATTATCCCTTTCAATAATCTTTCTACCCCATCTCTTTCTCTACCTCCTTTTTAAAGCCAATAACTCAGATTTGCCCTTTTGAGGCTATTTTCCAGATCCTGTAGGCATGTTTCATTGTTTTTTATTCTTTTTTCTTTTGATTCCTTTATGTGTTTTCAATAGCCTATCTTCAAGCTCACTAATTCCTTTTTCTGCTTGATACATTCTGCTATTTAAGGACTGATGCATTCTGCAGTGTGCCCATTGCATTTTCAGCTCCAGAATTTCTGCTTCTTTTTATTTCTATTTCTTTGTTAAATTTATCTGATATAATTCTGATTCCTTATTGTGTTATTCTGAATTGATCTGAGTTTCTTCAACGCAGCTATTTTTAAATCTCATCTGAAAGGTCACATATCTCTGTTTCTCCAAGACTGGTCCCTGGTGCCTTATTTAGTTAATTGCTGAAGTCTTTTCATGGATGTGTTGATGCCAGTTGATGTTCTTTCGTGTCTGGGCATTAAAGAGTTAGGTATTTATTATAATATCCACTGTCTGTGCTTATTTGTAGCTGTCCTACTTGGGAAGGCTTTCCAGATACTTGAAATAACTTGAGTAACACTGTGGTTCTTGCAGACTCGTGGAGGCAATTCTCTGAATTATCAGGCAGATACTTTTGTTCTCCTCTCTTACTTTCTCCCAAACATACAGAATCTCTCTTTCTGTTCTGATACCTAAAGATGTAGGTGGAGTGACATAAGCACTCCTGTGGCTATCACCATTATGACTGCATTGGGTAAGACCTGAAGCCAGAACAGTGCTGGGTCTCACTGAAGGCCTGCAGCAATCACTCCCTGACTACTGTATATGTTTGCTCAAGGTCCTGGGGCTCTACAATCAGCAAGCGGCAAAGCCAGCCAGGCCTATGTCCTTCCCTTCAGGGTGGCGAGGTTCCCCAGGCCCCTGGTAGGTCCAGGTGTGCTGCCTGGGAGCCAGAGACTACAGAAAAAAACCTTAGTGCTGGCACTCAAACCACAAGATGCAGTCCTTCCCATTCTTCCCTCCCCTTTCCAAAGGCAGAGTCATCTCACCCTGTAGCCACTGCCACACCATGCCATGAGTAATATTGCCAGACTATCAGCCAATCTTTCCTTAAGGGCCACAGGCTCTTAAATCAGCTCTTACTGAATGCTGCCTGACCTGGGACACAACCTTCAGGGAAGTGGGCTCCTCTCTGGCCCAGGGCAGGTTGAGAAATGCTGCCCAAGAGTCAAGTCCTGGAATCAGGGACCCCAAGAGCCCACCTGGTGCTCTTCCCGCCTGTGGCCATGCTGCAACCTGAAGCCAGCAAGTCTCAGAGTATCACCCAGGGCCCTCACTGTAGTACTTGGGTATTGCTGCTAGTTATTCAGGGCTCAAGGGCTCTTCAGTTAGCAGGTGATAATGCTGCCAGGACTGGGCCCTTTCCTTCAAGGCAGTATGTTCCATTTTTGCCCATGGTGTGTCTAGAAATGTCATCTGGAAGCTAGGGCCTGGAATAAGGGCCTCACATCTCTGTCTGATGCCCTATCCTGCTGGGGCTGAGCTGGTATCCAAGATGCAAGTCAAAGTCCTCCCCACTCTTCCCTCTCCTTTCCTCTAGCAGAAGGAAGGAGTCTCTTTTGGAGTTGCGAGCTGTGCAGCCTGGGGTTATGAGAGAGGTGATGCCAGTACTCCCTTGGCTGCCCCTACTGATGTGTCAATATGTTGCTTGCACACTCCAGTCCATTGTCTCTGGACCTAGTTCAGTAATAGGTCTTGCTTAAGAGTCGCAGTCCTTATGGCCCAGACTTTCAGATTTTCTTGGAGACACAGAATGTGTAGCCCTCTGTGGCAAGGTTTGCAGGTTCTCAAGTTCTGACCACTGGGATCCACAATTCCCCTCTGTCTAGGGCTGGTTTAAATGCTCCCTCTGTGGGCCGGTATCAGCTGAGTTTGGTTCGGTTTTCTTTCTGCCCTAACAGGACAGCACTGATTAACTACCTCACAATGTTGTGTTCTCCTTTCCCTAGCACCCAGAAATGCTCTCTGCACTACACTGCCACTGCTGGGGGTTGGGGAGGGGTGGTGGTGGTGATTCGGACTGCTTTTCCTATCTCTTCAGTGCCTCTTTCAGTGATATTAAGCTAAAAACCAGGCACTATAAGTACTTGCCTGATTTTTGTTTTTTATGAAGGTTTTTTTTCCATGTAGACAGTTGTTAACTTGGTGTCCTTGTGGGGGGACAATCAGTGAGGCTTCTATTCTGCCATTGTGCTCTGTCTCTGCCTGTTTTATCTTCAAGTAGAATAGCAACTTCTGCTTTTTTCCCATTTGCTAAGTAGATTTTTCTCCATCCCTTTACTTTGAGCCTATGGGTATCACTGTATGTGAGATTGGTCTCTTGAAGACAGCATGCAGTTGGGTATTCTTTATTCGACTTGCCACTCTGTCCCTTTTAATTGAGGCATTTAGCCCATTTACATTCAAGGTTATTATTGATACATGCAGATTTAATCCAGTCATTGTGTTTTTAGCTGGTTATATGCAGACTTCTTTATGTGATTACTTTATAATGTCGTTGGTTTAGTGGCCAATAAAAATCTCTCCTTTCCATATTTAGCACTCTCTTCAGGACCTCTTATAAAGCAGATTTGTTGGTAGTGAATTCCCTTAACATTTGCTTATCTGAAAAGGATCTTATTTCTCCTTCACTTACAAAGTTTAGTTTGGCTGGATATTAATTCTTGTTTGGAAATTCTTTTAAGAATGCTGAATATAGGCCGCCAATTTCTTCTGGGTCGTAGGGCTCTTGCTGGAAGGTCTGCTGGTAAATTGGTGAGGTTTCCTTTGTAGATGATTGCCTCTTCTCTCTAGCTGCCATTAATGTTTTTCTTTCATGTCAACCTTGGAGAATCTGATGACTATGTGTCTTGGAGATTGTCTTCTTGTATAGTATTTTGTAGTTCTTCACATTTCCTGAATTTGAATGTTGGCCTCTCTAGCGAGGTTGGGTAATTTTTCATAAACAATATTCTGAAATGTTTTCCATACTGCTTGCTTTCTCTCCCTTTTTCAGGGATGTCAATGAGTCATAGATTTGGTGTCTTTACATAATCCCATATTTCTAGAAGGTTTTGTTCATTCATATTTATTGTTTTTTCTTTATATTTGTCTGACTGGTTGATTTTGGAGAATCAGTCTTTGAGCTGTGAAGAGTCTTTCCTCAGCTTGGTCTATTCTGCATTAATACTTGCAACTGTATTCCGAAATTCTTGAAGTGAGTTTTTCAGCTGTATCAGTGCTGCTTCTTTTTTAAAATGACCATTTTGTCTTTTACCACCTGTATAATTTTATTGCATTCCTTAGAATCCTTGGATTGAGTTTCAATGAATTCTTTTTCATCTGTATTCTAAATTCTATATTTAGAATTAGGTTATTATTGACATATGCAGATTTGACTGGCTCATCGAGTTTGGCAAGTGACCCGGGAACCATTTCATCCTGATTGAGAACCATTGCTGAAGAACTAGTATAGTTTTTTGGAGATAAGCAGTCTATCTTTTTGAGTTCCCAGAGTTCTTGCACTTACTCCTTATCATCTTTGTGACCTGATGTTTCTTCAATCTTTAAAGTTGCTTTCTTTGGATTTTTTTTTCTCTTATTTGATTTTGTCAGGGGGTTAATTGTGGTATAAGGTGGGTTCCGTTTATTGACTTTGTTTCTGAAAGAAATTAGAAAGCTATACAGCTCAGCCCAGCACTCCTGGGCAGGGTGCTCCAACTCTGGAGAGCTAGTATCCTGCCCCAGCTTTGCTCCCTGGCCCCTTGAGGTTAGAAACCTGCTGTGCTGGTGGGCCAAAGTGTTCTTGGGCCACAGGCCACAACACTCTGATGTGCGGTGCCAGCGAAAGCACTTCATCAGACAGGGGCCATTCTGCTGGAACTCTTGATGGCCAGGCACTGTTTGTCACTGCAAGAGCTTTAAGGTAGGCCCCCAGGAGGCAGCCCATTTGGTCACCCAATGACATACTGCAAGCAACCATGGACAGGCTGGACCAAAGGAGAGGCTGGTAGACAGGGGGCACTCAGGTAAGACTGGCCCATCTCCCAGGCAAGGATATCCTGCTCTGTTCAGGTCTGACATTCCCCTAAAACGAAAGTCTCCTAGGGCAGCATGGCGAGCCTTCAGATATGGGCATTCCTGTTGTGCTCCATCACAGACGTTCCCGCACTAATACCTCTGGCCTCTGCACAGGCTAGAGTTCTGCCCCAACATATCTCCAACCAGCTCTCCCTGCTAGCTCAAGTGTCCATAGGGGTCACTGGTCCTTTGTTGCCAGGATTCCAGAGGTCCCTGATGAGAGTGGGTTGCCCCTTGCCTGCTCACCTCACCTCTTCCCCAGGAGTCACTGGGGCCAGAAACAAGTCCCCATGCATGACAGCCCCATGCAGAGTTCCCATATTCCTCTCCCTCCATCCCAGCATGTGTGTTCTCTCTACATCCACTCTCAATGCCTTCCCTCTGATGACATGCTCAGAGTGCACCAGTCTTCCCAATATCCCAGTCCCTTGGTAGCAGATATTCCTCCTGGTTGCATCTAGTCAGCCACCTTAGAAATATTATTTACTTTATGAAACATACATGCCTTTTTTTCTTATAACTTGCTTTTGGCCATTTTATTACTTCTTTGTACCTTTAATTGAGGGACATAAACAAGTAAGAGTTAAAAATCCAGTCAATCTGACAATGTTTTGTGAAAAAAACTTAATTCAGATAGAGAATAAAATTAACAATTAAGGCTTCATAATTATTCATTTCACTTAACTTTGCTATTGCTATCCTCTTTTAGAAAGTCATGTATAAAGGAGTTTAAGATGGCGAAAGTCATGTATAAAGGAGTTTAAGATGGCAGAAGCAGCTAGTATACGCTGTTCTTATGGAGATGAAACAAACTGGTGAGTAAATACTAGTTCCTCAAGTGGATTGTCAAGGAGATGCGATGAAGATTCACCAAGGAAGCAACAGGACCAACAAAGAACAAAGAGGATTGAAGCCAGGCAGCTGCCCACCCAGAACTGATGTAGAGTTGGGGGAAGCTCCCTAATACAGGGAAAGGTGAGTGAGTGAGAGTCCTGAGGGGATCTACACTTCTGTGATAGACCTTTGCAATCCCAGACATAAGAGATATTCCTGACCCCCAGGAGCCTCCAGATTGAGACAGAGAGCCACTTAGAGTCTTTGCAGAAAAATCATTCAAGCCCACCTGGAGCCCTACAGGCCTTGAATCCCTGAGTAGTGCAGTGCCATCTGCTGTAGCCCCAACAGAGGCTACAGCCATGGTGCAAAGAAGCAGCCAGAATGCCCCACTGCTCCTCAGTAGGCAATGCTTGCCAGCATGGGGTTCCAGCAGAGTGGTCCCACCCCTACCTGAACCTGGGTGGTCATGGCTCTGAGCTTCTCCAGGAAGTACCCAGGCTACAGACCATGTGACCACCTATCCCCACTGCTCCTCACCAGGCAGGGCTTGCTGACTTGGGCTCCTAATGTGGCAGCCCCAACTTTGCCTGAATACGGTGGGTGGTCACAGCTCTGCATTTCTCCAGGAAGCACCCAGACTGAAGACCGTGTGACCCCTACCCACACTGCTCCTTGCAAGGCAGGGCTTGTCAACTTGGGTTCCCAGTGCAGCAGCCCTGGATCCACCTAAACACTTGTTGTCCATCACAGGTCTGCATTTCTCTGACAAAACTCCAAAAGGTAACAAACAAGACTTAGCACCTTTGCATTGTTCTGACAGTGAAGTCCAGCACTGCTTGGGTAAGAGTGAAGTACAAGTGTGCCATGTGCCCCACAGCTGCCAGTCTCCACTGCCCCAGCTGAGGGATCTTCCCCTCCTCAGTGAAAGGCCCACTGCACAGCCAACCTTACCCTACTTGAACATTTCATCTGCAGTCCCGAGCCATTCTGAAAACCCAACTCCCACAGGTTTGTGATATTCCTTTTGGTTCCCCCCCCACCTAAGTGTTCTGCCTGCCCCTGGTTTCCATCATCTAAGCATTCTACCTGCCGCCACCTAAGAGTTTGGCCAGTGATCCAGGGACCAACCCGCCACTCTTCACCACAACCAGCATTTGAACTTTGTGTTCGCCTGATTTTGGCACAGCCCTTTCAGGACTCATACCCACTGTTCTGCAAGCCATCTAGGAGCCTGGGAATTACCTACCTATACCCTATCTACCCTGTTCCAACTCTACAGGCACTGGACCACTTCCCCGGGGCCTGAAGTCAGGTTGACCTATCCAGCCATCACCACCAGAACAAAAACTCACTCATGTGGGCCCAAAGGTGAAAACTGCCCCCCACCCACCCACTATTTACAAGCAGCAGCAGTACTGTTACACTGGCAAGTAGGTGAGCCATAAAACTGTCTGAAGAGGTTCAGAGATTAAATTATGCCCTGAAACCACTCCCACAGATAGTCACAAAATATAGGCATTTATTGTGGCTCTCAACCTCATTGTAGTCCAGAGATAGACTAGAATATGAATCTAAACTAGGAGTCATGAACCCTGGAACAGTTTTGTAATAGGAAAACAGATCAAGTTCCTGCCTATGTGGGACAAGAAGCTGGTGCAGCCATCTCAACTCCCTGCAAGTCTTTAGTGCACTTCATAAGGAACTCCTCCCACTAATCCTCATCAGGGCAGGTGCCTGTGCTTGCCATTTGTGTATCTGTGGGAAAGCAAGGGGCTCCAGCTTGATGCAGCTGTGTCTCTCCAACCCCACAGAACAGAAAGCTTAGCTTACGGCACCAGGTACTCCAATGTCCAGTCCTTCACTTGAAACAACAGAGAGCACCTCAATAAACAAAGATCAGGTACATACCTACCTGCTTATGTTGCAACTGGCTCTCACCTGAAAGCACTATTGACCAACTTGTAGGTCAAACTGCACAGCTCAATATAAAACCATCCCACAGAAGTGCATAAAGAAATAGAAGCAAAGCCAAAACACCATAAGGCAATAGAGGCAAAGCCAAAAGACCCATCCACTCCTCCCCAGATGAGCAGGAACTAGCATAAGAATTCTGACACCATGGGGCGGGTGTGGTGGCTCACGCCTGTAATTCCTGCACTTTGGGAGGCTGAGGTGGGCAGATCACAAGGTCAAGAGTTCGAGACTAGCCTGACTAACATGGTGAAACCCCGTTTCTACTAAAAATACAAAAATTGGCAGGGTGTGGTGGCACATGCCTATAATCCCCGATACTCAGGAGGCTGAGGCAGGAGAATCACTTGAACCTGAAAGGTGGAGGTTGCAGTGAGCTGAGATTGTGTCACTGCAATCCAGCCTGGGTGACAGAATGAGACTCCAAGAATGTCTCCAAAAAAAAAATTCTGACACCAAGAATATCTGAATGTTGCAACACCACCAAAGGATCACTCTAGTTCCTCCGCAATGGTTCCTGACCAAAAAAGAAACTCAGAAATGACAAGTAAGAATTTAAAGCATGGATTGCAAGGAAGCTCAATGAGATTCAAGAAAAGATTAAAAATCAACACAAAGAAACTTCTAAAGCAATCCAGAAAATGAAGGAAGAGCTAAACATCATGAAAAGAAATCAATTAGAGCACCGGAAATAAAAATCTCACTGAAGAAATTTCAAAATACCACTGAAAGTTTTATCAATAGTCTAGACGAAGCAGAAGAAACACTTTCAGAGCTTGAAGACCAGTATTTTGAACTAACCCAGTCAGACAAAAATAAAGAAAAAATAATAATAATAAAAAAATGAACAAGTATCAAAAAATGGGATTATGTAAAGCAACCAAACGTATGAATTACTGGTATTTCTGAAAGAGAAGGAGAACAAGTTCACAACTGGAAAACATATTTGAAAAAATAATTCAAGAAAAATTTCCTAATTTTGCTAGAGATATAGACATCCAGATTTAAGAAATCAAGAGAACACCTGCCAGATACCATACAAAATGAATATCATGAAGACATACAGTCACCAGAGTGTCTACGGCCAATGCTAATAAAAATATCTTACAGTCACCTAGAGAAAATGGTCAGATTATGTATGAAGGGAATCCCATCAGGCTTACAGCAGACTTCTCAGCAGAAACCTTTCAAGCCAGAATAGATTGGAGGTCTATTTTCAGCACTGTCAAAGAAAATGAATTCCCACCAAGAATTTCATATCCCACTAAACTAAGCTTCATAAGTAAAGGAGGAATAGAATATTTTTCAGACAAGCAATCACTAAGGTAATTCAGTACCACTATACCAGCCTTATAAGATATCATTAGGGGAGTTCTAAATGTAGAAACAAAAAAAAAAGATGCCTACTAACACAAAATTAAACTGAAGTATATAACCCACATACACAATAAAGCAACTACATAATAGAAGATACAAAACAATAAGCTAAGAACTTCACAATAAAATCAAAATCTCACATATCAATACTTACTTTGAATGTATACGGTCTTAATGCCCCACTTAAAAGGAACAGAGTGGCAAGTTGACTTAAAAGACAAGACTCATCTATCTACTTTCCTCAAGAGACCCAACTCACATATAATGACACCTACAGCCTCAGGGTTGGAGAAAGATCTATCATGCAAAGGGAAAACAAAAAAAGAGCAAGAGTAGCTATTCTTATAAGATAAAACAGACATTTAACTCATAACAGTAAAAAAGGACAAAGAAGGCCCTACATAATGACAAAGGGTTCAATTCAACAAGAAGCCTTAACTTTCCTAAATATATACACATCCAATATTGAAGCACCCAGATTCATAAAACAAGTACTTATGCACCTATGAAAAGACTTAGCCACACAATATTAGTGGGAAACTTCAACACTCCACTGACAGCATTAGACAGATCATCAAGGCAGAAAACTGACACAGAAGTTCTGAACTAAATTCAATACTTGATCAGTTGGACCTAATAAATATCTAAAGAGCACTCCACCTATCAACTACAAATGTGCATTATTCTCATCTTCACATAGAACCTACTCTAAGTTCAACTACATGCTCAGCTATAAAGCAGGTCTCAATAAATTCAAAAAAAGTTAAATAATACCACAGTGGAATAAAAACACAAATCAATATCAAGAAGATCTTTCAAAACCACAAAATTACATGAAAATTACACAACTTGCTCCTAAATGATTTTTGGGTAAACAACTAAGTTATGCAGAAATAAACAAAATATTTTGAATGAATGAAAACAGATACAACGTGCCCAAATTTCTGGTAAGGCAGCCAAAGCAATGTTAAGAGCAAAGTTTATGGCACTAAACACCTACATAGAGAAGTTACAAGGATCTCAAATTAACAGTATAACATTACACCTAAAGGAACCAGAAAAATTAGAACAATACAACCCCAAAGCTAGTAGAAGACAAGAAGTAACTAAAATCAGAGCAGGTCTTAATGAAGTTGAGACCCAGAAATCCAGACAAAGGATCATCCAAGTCAAAAGCTGATTCTTTGAGAGGATAAACAATGTCAATAGACTACTATCTAGATTAATAAAGAGAAAAAGAGAGAAGATACAAATAAACATGGTCAGAAATGACAAAGGAGATACTACAAACAATCCCACAAAAATACAATAGATTCTCAGAGACTATTATGAATTCTACACACACAAATTAGAAAATCTAGAATAAATAATAAATTCCTAGAAATATAAAACTTCTGATGACTGAACCAGGAAGAAATTGAAACCCTGAACAGACCAATATCAAATTCTGAAGTTGAATCAGTAATAATAATAATAATAATAATAATAATAAACCTATGTACCAAAAGGAACCCTGGACCAGATAGACTCATAGTACAATCTACCAGTTGAACAAAGAAGAGCTGGTACCAATCCTACTTAAACTATTCAAAGAAACTGAGGAACCTTAGCGGGGCTTCTCCTCACATATTCTACCAAACCAGCATCAGGGTTGGAGAAAGATCTACCATGCAAAGGGAAAACAAAAAAAGAGCAAGAGTAGCTATTCTTATAAGATAAAACAGACATTTAACTGATAACAGTAAAAAAGGATGAAGAAGGCCATACATAATGATAAAGTCTGAAATGAAAATGAAATGAAAAACTCTGATACCAAAATCTGGAAAAGACAAAAGGAAAAAAAAAAACTATAGGCCAATATCCCTGATGAACACAGAAGCAAAATTTCTCAACAAAATTCTAGCCAACAAATACAGCAGTATATCAAAATGTGAATTCACCATGATCAAATAAGCTTTATTCCTGTGATGCAACATTGGCTCAATGTACACAAATCAACAAATGTGGTTCACCACATAAATAGAATTTTTTTAAAAAATGATCATCTCAACAGATGCAGAAAAAGCATTTGATAAAACTCAACATGCTTCATGATAAAAATCCTCAAAAAAGTAGGCACTGAAGGAACATACCTCAAAATAATAAGAGCCATCCATGACAAACCCATAGCCAATATCATACTAAAAGGGCAAAGGCTGGGAGCATTCCCCATAAGAACTGAAAAAAAGCAAGGATGCCCACTCTCACCATTCCTAATTAACTAGTACTGGAAGTCCTAGCCAGAGCAATCAGGCAAGAAAAAGAAATAAAAGGTATACAAATAGTAAAAGAAGTCAAATTATCTCTCTTCACTAATGATATAATTGCATACCTACAACATCCTAAAGACTCTGCCAAAAGGTCCCTAAGACTGATAAACAACTCCAGTACAGTTTCAGAATACAAAACCAATGTACAAAACTCAGTAGCATTTCTATACACCCATAATGTTAAAGCTGAGAGCCAAATCAAGAATGCAATTGTATTTACAAAAGCCAAAAATAAATACCCAGGAATGCAGCTAACCAGGGAGGTGAAAGATCTCTACAAGGAAAACTACAAAACACTGCTCAAAGAAATCATAGGTGACACGAACAAATGGAAAAGCATTCCATACTTGTGGAATGGAAGAATCAACATTGTTAAAAATGGCCATACTGCCCAAAGCAATCCACAAATTTAATGCTATTCCTATCAAACTACCAATGCTATTTGTCACAGAAGTAGAAAAATCTATTCTAAAATTCATACTGAACCACAAATGAGCCCAAACAGCCAAAGCAATCCCAAGCGAAAAGAACAAATTTAGAGACATCACATTACCTGAGTTCTGACTATACTGTAAGGTTACAGTAACCAAAATAGGATGGTACTGGTTCAACAGCAGACACATATTCAAACAGAAAGGACAGAGAAGCCAGAAATAAAGCTGCACACTTATAAACATCTGATCTTCAACAAGTAGACAAAACAAGCAATCAGGAAAGGACTCTTTAGTCAATAAATGGTGCTGGGGTAACTGGCTAGCCATATGCTGAAGAATAAAACTGGACTCCTACCTATCACCATATACAAAGATTGACTCAAGATGGATTAAAGACAAATATAAGATGTAATACTATAAAAATCCTAGAAGAAAACCTAGGAAGTACCTTTCTGGACATTGGCCTTGGCAGACGTGACTAAGTCTGCAAAAGCAACTACAACAAAAACAGAAATTGACAAGCAGGATCTAATTAAACTAAAAAGCTTCTGCACAACGGTAGGAAACTATCAACAGCATAAACAGGCAACCTACAGAATAGGAGAAAATATTCACAAACTAATTATCCAACAAAGACTCAATATCCAAAATCTATAAAGGAACTTAAGCAATTCAACAAAGAAGAAATAATCCCATTAAAAAGTGGATAAAGGAAATAGCCAATTCTCAAAGGAAGACATACACACAGCAAACAAACATATGAAAAAATGCTTAATATCACCAATCATTAGAGAAATGCAACTCAAAACCACAGCAACATACTATCTGACATCAGTCTGAGCATGCATTATTAAAGATTCAAAAACAATGGATGCTGGCAAGGCTGCAGAGAAAAAAAAATGCTCATGCACTGTTGGTGTAAATGTTTATTAGTTCAGCCACTGTGGAAAACAGTTTAGAGATTTCTCAAACAACTTAAAAAACAGAACTACCATTAGACCCAGGAATCCCATAACGGCATGTTTACTCAAAGGAAAATAAATCATTCTATCAAAAAGACACATGCACTTGTATGTTCATCATGGCACTATTCACAATAGCAAAGACATGGAATCAACCTAACTATCCATCAGTGGTGGACTGGATGAAGAAAACGTGGTACATAAACAACATTGAATACCATATAGCTATAAAAAGGAACAAAATCATGTCCTTTGCAGCAACATAGTTGCAGCTCCATTAATCTAAGCTAATTAACACAGAAACAGAAAACCAAATACCACATGTTCTCTAAGTGGGAGCTGAACATTGAATACATATGGACATAAAGATGAGAACAATAGACACTGGGGACTACTAGATAGGGGAGGGAGGTGTGGGGAGTGAGGGGTGAAAAACTCACTATGCTATGCTTACTACCTGAATGACAGGATCTTTCATACAATATACCCATGTAATGAACTGCATGTGCACTCCCTGAACCTAAAAGCAATTTTTGTAAATGATGCATATGAGCCATAACAATAAAAAGTACATTTTAAAGTAACTGTAGGTTGTTTGCATGAGTTTACATAGTGCAATCAGTATTATTTCAATATTAAAACCATAATCAGAGGCCACGGGTGCAGTAGTTCACACCTGTAATCCCAGCACTTTGGGAGGCTGAGGCAGGCGGAGCACGAGGTCAGGAGTTCGAGAACAGTGTGGCCAATATGGTGAAACCCTGTCTCTACTAAAAATACAAAAATTAGCTGGGGGTGGTGGTGGGCACCTGTAGTTCCAGCTACTCGGGAGGCTGAGGCAGAAGAATCGCTTGAACCTGGGAGGCAGAGGTTTCAGTGAGCTGAGATTGCACCACTGAACTCCCAGCCTGGGTGACACAGTAAGATTCCATCTCAAAAAAAAAAAAAAAAAAAAAAAAAAAAAAAAATCAGAAATCAACAAATAAAAGGGACTACCAGTATCCTGTTAGCTTTCAAATCCCTAAACTATTAAATTCCTCTCAGGGAGTGACTCAATATAGAAAAACACAATATTTTTACATTAAAGACAAATTGATACAACTATTTGCATACTCTGCATTCAGGTAAGTATTTATAATCACGTATTAAGGTCATCACTTTGTAAAATTTTAGAATTAGAAGGTCTCTTACAAGTCATTGTGATAGACTGAATATTGGTGCAAAATATATACATGTTCTAATCCCTGGAACCTGTAAATGTTACCTTAAAAGGCAAAAGCATATTGCAAATGTGATAAAGATCTTCAGTGGGGGTTAAGATTAAAGATCTTAACTTAATCCCCACTTAAAAAAAGGAGATTATCCCATGGGCTCTAAATGTAATCACAAGTGTCCTTATAAGAGATCAGCCGAGGGAAATTTGACTATAGAAAATGAGAACACAATTCAAAAATAGAAGCAGAGATTGGAGTGATACAACCATAAGCTAAGGAATACTGGCAACCACCAGAAGACAGAAGAGGCAAAGAATAGATTCTCCTCCGGGCCCTCTTAAAGACATTGGTCCTGCTGATGCCTTGATTTTAGCCCTGTAAGACTCATTTGGGGCTTCTGGCCTCCATAGCCAAGAAAATTAATTTCTATTGCTTTAAGCCACTAAATATATAATTTTTACAACATTAGTAGGAGACTAATACAGTCAATCTATTAGTGCTCAAATTTGCTGGTAAGTGACAGTATTCTTTTAAGATCTCCATCATTTGTCTCGGGAAGTGAAGGGAGAAAGGAAAAACTCTATAATATGTTGACATATTTAATTTTATTAAATGAGTCATGAGCATTTTTTTCTACCAGAAATGATCGCATATTCTATTTGTGATACATAAATTATACCAATGGTTAAAATTAAAATGCTGAATAAGGTGACTAAAGGGAACTTCTAAACATTTTCTATGAATATCCTGCTTTCAGGAGATGGAGATTAAGTGTCAAACTATTTGGAAAATATCTGAGAGAATATCATTGTGTGGCATTAGAAGAAAGGAAAGTAAAAGCCATACAAAATATATTTAGGTTCAGATTAATTTGTGCTAAATAGTGGACCAGAAGATAGTTTTTGTTTTCTTTCTTAAATATTAATACATTTATCTTCCTTAGGAAATATAAATCAGATGCATTGATAGTAACAAAACCCTCACTTATTTGAATTAGTTAAAAATAATTGAAATTATGGTCAAAAAGAGATGAGATCCTGAAGGGAGGTGGCTCTCACATATAAATGCATGGACAGGGAGTTTTAAAGGAAGACAGTGCAAGTCAAGGAGTCTAATCATTAAGTACATCTTTTCTGTTCTCAAATGAGGCTTCGTGACTTAATCAAACAACTTCTAATTTCTTCTTAGAAAAAGTTACTGAAAATCAGAACCCAGAAAAAGTCAAATCATGGTTTGAGAGAGGTTGTAAGTATAAAATCTATCAAAAGACACATCCATCACAAGCAAGAATATTTGGATCATAAAAGCAGAAACAGAAACTAAAGAATGGGGGATACACAATGTTACCACCATTTTATTCTTTGTCCATATTTAAAAGCCTCTTATCCTTTTCTTAAGGACCCTGTATTAAAGCATGCTTGATTTCATAAAATCATGTAGGTGGACTAGGCACTCTCAGTAAATAGTTAAAATATAAAAACTGTAGAAGAATAGACTAACTGAAAGAATATGGGTAGCAGAAACAGGTGTTTTTGTGATCTTTAGACAATTTAATTGCAACATGCCTAATCATTAACTTTTTGCTGCAAATAAGTAAAAACCTGTCAGAACATCACTGTTTGATAAAAATTTAAGAATCACTGTCTTAAAATAATCAAGATCTAATCAACCTCTTCATTTGATACACAACCCAGCTGTCAACCTGAGAGATTGAGTGGCTTGCTGAAATCACCCAGGTAATCGACTACATGAGAACATAGCAAATTCAAAGAGAACTCAGGACCTAAGAAGCTCACTGTCAAAACGCTCAACTAGATGCAAAAGCTCCCTGAAAACTGGGTACGAAATGGGGCATATCATTAAGACTAAAGAGCTTCCAATGACACGAAGCCAAGTCTCCTTATTTCCAGTCTACTAATGGTAGTTTCTTTCTATCATACTTTACAAATGTGTTTGTGAGTAAGATAGGTCAAGATTAAATATAAATATTTGGCAAATTTGTGAATTTAGGCTTGTTTATATTTTCATCATGAAACACACTTACCTTTTTATTTTGGTATGGCTTTCTCATGAAAACATTTACAAACTCCAAAGTATTTACTATGATTTCTGATTTATAAACTGCTAATGTAACAATGTATCTGAATATGGCTTGTGTTTTGAAATGCTAAGTAGTAAACTTAAAAATACTCAGTGAGATTCCTACCATCTTCATTTCACACTACCAGTAAATAGTTAAAATATAAAACCGTAGAAGAATAGGGACATTCCTTATTTGAGTCAATCCTATGAGAGATTGAGTGGGCTTGTACTCAGTAAAATTCTGGGACACGAAAAGCAAGTCTCCTTATTTCCAGTCTACTAATGGTAGTTTGGGATTCTATCATACTTTACAACATGTGAAAATGGCCAACAACCAAGGTAAATTTATAGATTCAATGCCATCCCCATTTGACGGAACTGAGTAAATATCCATCAAAAACAGAGATATGAGTAAGATAGGAACAAAGATTAAATAACAGAAAAGCATGGCAAACATTTGATTCCTTCATTTGAAATCCTATCCATCAGTTAGTGCATGGCAAACATTTGATTCATAATTTTATGCATTGTACTTTACTGTAACAGGTGCTTAGTCCTTGGGCATAAAATAAACTTGCAAAGTCCTCCTAAATGGATCAAGATTCATTATAAAGTAAAAGTCATAAATAATTTTGTAGGTAAACAGAAAAAAGACAGGAACATACATAGAATGAGTCAATAGTTTTAAAATTATTACTATGCAAACAAAGTACCTGTAGTCACTAGGGAGATTAAGAAAGACCTTGATGCCAGGGAATACAATATTTTGAGGGGTTAAAAAGAACATAACTTTTAAAATATTACTAATACTCTACACCAGACAACTTTGCTTTCAAAAGTAACAAAATATATTCTCATACAGGTTTAAATAAAATAACTATTTTTTCTATTTCATTCACTTTAAAAATAATTAGCATAACTGTTAATTTCAATGTTTACCTGAAAGAATGCATCCTTTCGACTTAGAGGTATGCTCATGAAAAGTGTCACATAACTTTCTGAAATTCTATCGAATAAGCAATCTTGGTTTTCTCTGTCAGGCTTAAAAAAATGTGTGAAATTAAAGTCAATATTACAACTTAAAACTGGAATTTGTTTACATGATGACAGCAATTTTATTTATTTTTATGAGCAGATCAATTGGTATAGGAGAATCAGCATGGGTTTTGGCATAATGCAGACCCAAATTTTAACACTGGCTGTTTTGCATTAGCTGTATTACCCTGGGCAAGTTAATTAAGTCCCAGGTTTCTCATCTGTCAAATGTAGGTAATATATACTTATTTTAAAAGAGTGTAGTAAGATTAAATAAGAACAGGGATCATATTTTTGCAACTTTGTATTTCAAGGCCTTAGCACAGTACCTGACAACAAAAAGCATGCAAACATTTGATGAGTTAATTATCCTTGCATTCCAGGAATAAATCCCATTGGTTATGGTGTATAATCCTTTTAATATGCTGTTGCTTTTGATTTGCTGGTATTTTGTTGAGGATTTTTGTGTCAAAATTCATCATAAAAGATATTGGTAGTTTCTGTTATTTTTATTGTAGTGTCTTTCTTGGGCTTTAGTATCAGAGTAACACCTTCTAACTCACAGGTTGAGTTAGAAAGTGTTTCCTCTTCAACTTTTTGAAAGAGTTTCAGAAGGACTGGTGTTTATTCTTTAAATGTTGGTAGAATTCCCCAGTGATGCCATCTGGTACATCTGGTACAGGGCTTTTCTTTGATGGGAGGTTTTGATTACTGATTCAATCTCCTTAATAGTTATAATGTTTAGATTGTCTATTTCTTTGTGATTCTATCTTGTTAAATTGTATGTTTCTAAGAATGTGTCCACTTCAACTACATTATTCCAATTTGTTGGCATATATTAGTTCACAGCACTTATAATCCTTTTTAACTCCATTAAACTGAAAATATTGTCCCCACTTTCATTTATAATTTTAGTAATTAGTCTTCCCTATTTTTTAATAGTCATTCCAGCTAAAGGTTTGTCCATTTTGTTCTTCTCAGAGACAGAACTCCTAGTTTTGTTAATTTTTTTCTGTTTTTCTATTCTTCACTTCATTTATCTCTGTTGCAATATTTATTATTTCCTTCCTTCTGTTAACTTAGGATTTAATTTGTTCTGTTTCCAGTTACTTAATATGTGAGATGGTGTGGTTGATTTCAGATCTTTCTTCTTTGATTTTTAATGTTTTATTAATTTTAATTTATAAATCATAATTGTATGTATAGGGTACAATGTATCATTTTGATATATGAATACAATGTGAAATGATTAAATCAAGCTCCTTAATGTATCCATTATCTCAGTTACTTATAATTTGTTGAGGTGAGACATTTAAAATTTACTTTTAGCAATTTTGAAGTATATAATATAGTACTATTTACTGTAGTGACCATGTTGTGCAACAGGTCTCAAAGTTATTCCTCCTGTCTCACTGAAACTCTTTACCCTTTGAACATGTGCCCATTCCCAGCCTTCAGCTCAGCCTCTGTAACTACTGCTCTGCTCTCTACTTCTCTGAGTTCAACTTTTTTAGATTCCACATGTAAGTGAGATCATGTGATGTTTATCTTTATAAGCCTGGCTTATTCCACTTGGCAATACGTCCTCCAGGTTCATTCAGGCTGTCATGAATGTTAAGATTTCCTTTTTTAAGGCCCAAAAATATTCTACTGTGCATTTACACCACATTATCCATTCATTCATTGACAGACAATTACGCTGATTTCCATGATGGACACTTAGGTTGATCCCCTGTCTTAGCTATTGTGCTGCAATGAATGTGGACAGAGAGATATCTATTTGACATATTGATTTCAATTCCTTTGGATGTATACCCAGAAGTGGGATTACTGGAGCATGTAGTAGTTCTATTTTTAGTTTTTGAGAAATCCATACTGTTTTCCATATTAGCTGTAGTAATTCACATTTCCAACTGTATACAAGTGTTTCCTTTTCTCCATATCCTCACCAAAAGTTGTTATCTTGCATCTTTTTTGATAATAGCCATGTGAGATAACATCTCATATATTAAACAGGTGTGTGAGATGACATCCCATTGTGGTTTTGGTTTGTATTTCCCTAATGATTAGTGATGTTGAGCATTTTTTCACATACTGTTCACATAGCTATTTTTATGTCTTCCTTTGAGAAGCATTTGATTAGAGCCTTTGCCCATTTTAAAAATTGTATCAAATTATTTTTATCAAATTTGAAACATATTATTTACTGTGGTCACCATGCAGTATAACAGATCATTAAAACTTATTTCTCTGGTGTAACTGAAACTTTGTACCATTTGATCATCGCACCTTTCCCCATTTCTCCCACCCTCAGCCTCTGGTAACTACCTTTCTGCTCTCTGTTTCTATGAAATTGACTTTTTTAGACTCCACATGTGAGATCATACAGTATTTGTCTTTCTGTACCTGGCTTATTTCAGTTAGCAAAATATCCTCCAGTTCCATCTATGTTGTTGGAACTTACAGAATATCCTTGTTTTTAAAGGTCATATAGTAATCCATATAAACTATAAACCATATAAACTATATATACATAGTATATATATTTGTGAAATATATTTGTGATGAATTACTATATATATTTTAATATATATATATTATATATTATATATACCAAATATATATAGTATATATATATATTTATATACCAAATCTTCTTTATCCATTCATCCATTGATGGGACATTCAGGTTGCTTTCATGTCTTGGCTATGTGATTAATGCTAAAATGAACATGAAAGTGCAAATCTTTTCAACACAGGAATTTTAACTCCTTTGGATATAAACAGAAACGAGATTGCTGGATCTTACGGTGATTCTATTTTCAGTTTTTTTGTGGAAACTTCATACTATTTTCTAAAATGACTGTACTAATTTACTAATTTACTTTGTTTCTTTTAAAATCAGGTTGCTTTCCTGCTATTAAGTTGTTTAAATTGCTTATATATTTCAGACATTAACCCCTTATCAGATGTATGGTTTTCAAATGTTTTCTCCCATTCTACAGGTTCTCTCTTCAATCTATTGACTGTTTGCTTTGCTGTGAAGCTTTTTAGTTTTATGCAATTCCATTTATCTATTTTTTGCTTTTGTTGCCTGTACGTTTGGCTTCATATTCAAAAAATCATTGTACAAACCAATGTCATGGAGCTTTTCCTGTTTTCTTCTAGTAGTTTTACAGTTTCAGATCTTATATTTAAGTCTTTAATTCATGCTGACTTGAGTTTTGTAAATGGTGTGAAATAAGGGCTCAATTTCCTTCTTCTGCATGTGGATACTCAGTTATCCCAACAATAGTTATTGAAGACTGGCCATTCTCCATCATGTGTTCTTGGCACCTTTGTTGAAAACCAATTAATTGTAAATGTGTAGATTTATTTGGGGGCTCTCTTTTCTGTTCTATTGGTATATGTGTCTGTTTTTATGTCAATTCTCTGTTGTTGTTGTTTTTTACTACAATACTACAGCATTATAGTATATTTTTGAAGTTAGGTAGTCTGATACTTCAAGCTTTGTTCTTTTTGCTCAAGATTGCTCAGACTATTCAGGATTTTCTGTAGTTCCATATAAATTTTAGGACTGTTTTTTTCTATCTCTGTGAAAACACCACTGGAATTTTGTTAGTGATTGCATTGATTCTGTAGGTTGCTTTGGGTAGTAAAGACATTTTAATTAAACTAATTCTTTCCATCTATAAACACAGGATATCTTTCCATTTATTTGTGTCATCGTCAATTTCTTTTATCAGTGTTTTATGTTTCTAGTATACAGATTTCTCACCTCCTTGGTTAAGTTTAAATCTAAGTATTTTACTTTTTGTTATTACTATTGTAAACAGAATTGTTTTCTTGATTTCTTTTTTGTATAATTCATTGTAACTGTACAGAAATACTACTAATTTTTGAATGTTGATTTTGTATCCTGCAACTTAATTCATATAATATTTCAAACAGTTTTTTGGGGGAATCTTTAGGATTTTCTGTATATAAGATGTTATTACAAACAGAGATATTTCACTTCTTCCTTTTCTATTAGGATACTTTTATTTCTTTCTCTGGCCTAATTGCTATGGGTTTCTTATTTTTTAATGTAAGAATTTACAGCTATAAATTTCCCTCTTTGCATTGCCTGTGCTACATCTCATAAGTTTTCGTATGTTGTGTTTTTGTTTTCATTTATCTCAAGGTATTTTCTGACTTCCTTTTTGATTTCTTCTTTGACCCACTGGTTGTTCAGGAACAATAGGAACTCAATATATTAACGGGAGTATAAAATTGTATATTCACCTGGAAAAACAATGTGACATTTTCTCATTAAGCTGATCATTTTCATACCAAATAACCCCACAATTCCTTTCCTTCTTCATATGTCTTATACCTTCTGTTTGAGAGCTGGGCATCTTTCATAGGCCTGTAGAAACTGAGGTACATAATATTTATGCTTGGGAATAGGCATTCCTCTTCCTTTGCTAAGCCTTTAGGAGCTTGACTCAATTAAGTTAAGTAACGAGCTGTATTTGGGTTTTGTTTCTTCTATGGTCACTCTCAGTGAGACAGAGGCTTCAGTCTGCTCTTGTGCTACCTCATTTTTAGAATTCTGGAATAACCAACTTTTGGCCTAATTGAGTTTCTTTGTCTTCTCTTTTTAATGTTATTAATTTTCTCTCTGGTCTTTATTATTTTATTTTCTTCTGCTTTCCATAGGTTTGGTTTTTTTTTTTTCTTTTTCCACTTTCTTAAGGTAGAAGCTGAACTTCCTCTTTTTGGAGAACTTCTTCTTTTTTCTAATGTAGGCATTTTAATTCTATGATTTTCTCTCTAAATACTGCTCTAGTTATATCTCACACATTTTAATCTGTTTTCATTTTCATTTAGTTCAAAAGAATTTCTGATTTCCTTATTGATTCCTGATTTGATCCATGGTTACTGAGAATTGTGTTCATTTCCAAATATTCGGGGATTTTTTAGATATCTGTTATTATTTTATAATATAATTCCATTTTGATCTGAAAATACTGTGTTTGACTTGAATTCTTATAAACTTATTAGGATATTTTCCTAGCTCAGAATATAGTTAATCTTAAATGTTTAATGTGGACTTGAGAAAAATGTGTATTCTGCTGTTATTGGGAGGTGCTATGATTTGAATGTGTCCCCCAAAGTTCATGTATTGAAAACTTGATCCCCAGTGCAGTGGTGTTGGGAGATGAGGCCTAATGGGAAGTGTTTGGGTCTTGGGGACATTACCCTCATGAACAGATTATGCCATTATCACAGAAGTGTGTTTGTTATCATAGGAGGGGCCCTCTTGCTTGTTCCCTCTCTCATCTTCTACCTGCTGCCAAGGGATGATGCAGGAAAAAGGCCCTCACCACATGCTGGCCCCTCTATCTTGGACTTCCTAGCCTACTGTGAGTCAATTCATTCTGTCCATTATAAATCACCATTCTGTTATATTCTGTTATTGTAGCACAAAACCAACTAATACAGGAGAGATGTTTAATAAATGTCAATTATGTCAAGTTGCTTGAGAGTGTTGTTTAAGCCTTCTATATCATTCTTTTTTTTTATTATTTTTTATTTATTTATTTATTTATTTTCGAGACGGAGTCTCGCTCTGTCGCCCAGGCTGGAGTGCAGTGGCCAGATCTCAGCTCATTGCAAGCTCCGCCTCCTGGGTTTACGCCATTCTCCTGCCTCAGCCTCCCGAGTAGCTGGGACTACAGGCACCCGCCACCTTGCCCGGCTAGTTTTTTGTATTTTTTTAGTAGAGACGGGGTTTCACCGTGTTAGCCAGGATGGTCTCGATCTCCTGACCTCGTGATCCACCCGTCTCGGCCTCCCAAAGTGCTGGGATTACAGGCTTGAGCCACCGCGCCCGGCCAAGCCTTCTATATCATTCTGTAACCTTACTAATTTTCTGTATATTCTACCAACTATTCAAAGAAGGGACTGAAGTCTCTATACGTATTGATTTGTGTATTTCTTTTTAAAGTATTACAAGTTTTTATTAAATGTGTTTTGAAGCATTTGTATTAGGTGCATAAATACTTGGAATTGTTAAGTCAGGTTGATGAGTTGACCACTTCAGCATTATAAAATTACTTTCTTTATCTGTGGTAACATTCTTTGCTTTGAAATCTACTTTATATGATGGGTTAAAAAAAAAAAACTGACTTTATAAGTTAAATGTCTTTATTTTATTGTTGTTTGGAGGGGAATGATGCACTTTCCAGGTACTTGTCTTTTTTGTAGTCAAGGTCCCAAGAGCTATTTTTTAGAACATTAAGGGTATTATAATATTATTACTGAAATTCTTCTAGTAAAACACAGTTTCATGTGCTGCTTATTTCTTCTCTTATTGATTCCCAGATACCACATCTGATATGGTTTGGCTGTCTCCCCAACCAAATCTCATCTTGAATTATAATCCCCACATGTTGAGGGAGGGATCTGATGGGAGGTGACTGGATCATGGGAATGGTTTTCCCCATGATATTCTCGTAATAGTGAGTTCTCATGAGATCTGTGGTTTAAAAAGTGTGGCACTTTCCCCTCCTTTTCTCTCTTTCCTGCCTCCCTGTGAAGAAGGTGCCTGCTTCCCTTTTGCCTTCCACCATGATTGTAAGTTTCGTGAGGCCTCCACAGCCATGTGGAAATGTGAGTCAATTAAATCTCTTTCCTTCATAAATTGCCCAGTCTTAGGTGGTTCTTTATAAGAGTGTGAAAACAGACTAATACACCTTCTTTATCTGTTCAATCCTAATCAGAATTCTCACCCTTCTAATTCTGGATCTTCTGATTAAAAATCTGACTTAGACTCTAATTATATAATATGTGATATATATTATGATATATGTAATATATGAAGTCTAATTTCAAAGATCCAGAATCTTTTGAAATCTATATTAAAGTTTTAACTCCTCTGAAAGAACTCTAGACTTCAAATAGGATTTCTAATGTGTGGAATGCTCAAAAACTCATCTCTGTAATTGCATCCAGAAAAGCATTTTTGTACTAGACTTATCTCTACTGAAAAATTAATTAAGCCAAAAATCAACTTAAAAAGAAATTTTTAAAAATCACTATACCCTGAACTTATGGAGAAACCACCACCAAAAGGAGTCATGCAAAAGAGCAATGGAGGCTTCTGAGAGAAAATGAGTCTTCCAGATTTTAAAAACTCTTTCCTATGGAAAAAAACAAAAGAGAGATGCATGGAGATTAAAATATATTACAAAACATGTTAATGTAAATAGGTTTTATAAAGAGTATGCTTTCAATGCTTACAGATCAGCACTGTCCAACAGAAATTTAACATGAGCCACATACATGTTAAATTTTCTTGTAGTCACATTAAAAAAGTAAAGAGTGAAATTAATTTTAGTGACATTTTATTTAATCAAATATATTTAAAATATTTCAACACATAATTTTTATAAAAATTATTAAAATATTTTGCATTCCATTTTTGGTACTAGGCATTTGAAATATGGTATATATTTTTGATAGCATATCTCAACTTGAACAGTACATTTTCATCAGAAGTACTAGATTAATATTTAGACTTCATAGAATACATGTTTGTAATTTTGTTCCAAGCATAATTAAAAGCATTTTAATAACTAAATGAAATTTAGTTTTTAGGTTTATATATAAAGTAGTTAAAAGAAATACAATAAAAAATTCAGCTCCTCATACTAGCCACATTTCATATGCTCAATAACCATATTTGGCTAGTAGATATTGAAAGGAAAACCAAGAACAGCAAACATGTAAGATTCATGCCATTATTTCCACCTTTTCCACTGAGGACAAATATAAACAATCATGGACTTCTATTCCAATAAGCCCCTATCCTGAGCCTGTCTAGTGTTCTTTCTAAGCAAACAATTAATCAAAATTGGATTAAATGGCAATGTATCCATTTAATCATGGATAATTTAATCATGGAGGGCAAAATGACCAGTTTTACCAGGTAACCATCTTATCCTCATTTTAGCCCTGGTATTCACTGGTTATTGATCTAATGACCTCCCAACACCTGCAGTTTCCCATTGTTTGGTTACCCTATAGGGATACTACCCAAAAATTCCCACAGACACTTGGAGACTCAAAAGAAACACCCAGAAGGGTTGTGAAGAAGGGCTCTTACAACTTATTTCAGGATCAAAAATGATCAGGCTAAAACATCCTGAGCTGACAGAGCAGGAACAGACAAGAAGGAAAACACACCTGTTACGGTTACATGCCAAGCCAGTGTACACTAGCAACCTCAGGGTCCCAAAGCAGTAACACAGAGTTTAAAACATTCTTTTCTGGTAATCAGTGGGTTAGACACATCACTTGTCTTTCCTGCCAAATTTAATGCCCAAAGGATCAAATCTTGCTAAACACTTAATTTCTCATAGCTTTAAATATAGGTCTGATTCATTAAATCATACTGTCAAAATTTATCCTACAATAAAATGAAATATTTACATACATCAAAATTATGGGCTTTTAAAATAAAAAGATAAATTCGTTCAGCATCCAAATGTCTGGGTAGCTTAGTAAGTTCATTTGCTTTGAATCCTGTGAAGCTGCAACCCTAGAAAGAGGAAAATATAACAGGAGAGTAAATATTTCACTCTTCTCAATATAGTAGACTTGTATAACTACAGAAGACCAACATTTAACTATCACTCATTAACATAATTATTTTACTTCTTTTTACTAAATTAACTAAAAATTATATATCCCATCAAAGAAACACCTTCGGCCAGGGTATGGTGGCTCACGCCTGTAATCCCAGCACACTGGGAGGCTGAAGTGGGTGGATCACTTGAGGTCAGGAGTTTGGGACCAGCCTGGACAACATGGTAAAACTCCATCTCTATTAAAAATACAAAAATTAGCTGTGCATGGTGGCATGCACCTGTAATCATAGCTACTTGGGAGGCTGAGGCAGGAGAATCACTTGAACCTGGAAGGCAGAAGTTGCAGTGAGCCAGCGTTGCACCACTGCACTCCAGCCTGGACCACAGAGTGAGGCTCCATTCCCCACACCCCCTGCAAAAAATAAAGAAAAACCTTCATATGTTCTGCTTCTCTGAAATTAAAAACCCTGGTACATTCATATGCCATACCTAAAATAAAAACAAAATTGTATTTCCGAACTAATTTTGACATAAACTCAAATGATCAAGACTTTTAGCTAGACTACACATAAATAAATAAAGACTAGGCAGAAAGAGAAAGCTTCTATACCTGTTTCCAACCCTCTCCTCTGGTACCTCTCTCTATATTTAGAGCTATATTTATATTGTTGTAAACGTTATTTTAGTCCTACATAATACACTTGATATACAATCTGGCAGAACAGAAATTTTAAGTACCTCTATATTCTTCTCTGTCTCCATTTCATCTGAAAGCTGGAAAACATTTTAAATAAAATCTTTAAAACTCTAAATTAAAGAAATTTTACATTTAGTAAATTTGTTCAGTTAATTAGTATGCATAGATAAATATAGATACGTGTGTGTGTGTGTGTGTGTGTGTGTATATATATATATATATATATTTTTTTTTTTTTCCTACAGAGGCCTAAAATACTATTGCTGTGTTTAATACCAGAAATTCAAAGATGACCCTTGCCCTCAAACTAGTTATGGTTCAAAAACGGAATCAGATACATACACAAACAAAACAAATAGAGATAAGGGCTGTAATAAACAAACTACTTATTACAGTTAGGTTCCTGGGAAATAGACTCTCCGGGGAAGTTTAGTGTTCAGAATGTTTATTGCGAATGCCTTTGGAATCAATGCCTTTGGCAGTCAAGGGAAGAGGCAGGATTGGGCAGATGGAGAAATTAGCTATGATGGAGGCCTAATAGCCACAACTGGCTCGAAGAAGAGTTCTAGAGCTGAAAGTACCGATCATAGTTGTCCCTGGACTGAAATAGCCAAGCCTTTCTGCTCCAACTTGAGCAGTCACTGGATGGTTCCTGGAAAGAAGCTTCCTCAGAAAAGGAAGTTCTCTGGAGGTCAGGAAACCAATGAAGGGACTGACAGTTGAAGGGTGTCCCTTAACAGAACTCTTAGCCTCTAGAGCACAGATCCTTCTTTGAAAGGGAATCCGGGTGGCAAATTTTAATGTCTACTACACTGCTTTATACACATAGATTAGTTTTTCATCATCTAGTCATGTTTATATATATATAAAACATATATAATATACATATACTATAGACAGACATAGATAGCAGGTTAATTTCCACATTCTTACTTACTCCAATAATAACTAAGCTTACAGGTAAGTTTTACACACACAATACCACACATATACACATATTACACATACACATATTTTAGAAAGGAGATGACATATGACATATAAAACAAATTGGAAAGAATGATGTATTGCTTCCAGAAAGAGGATCATATTATTCTCATTTTTTAAAGTGTACACAGGAATAAGAAAGAGAGACTTTTTAGGAAAAATGAGATCAAATATGATTGAAAAGAAGGCTATGTGCTTGAAAGTTATAGATCAATAAAGATGGGGTCAGAAATGGGACTATATTAAAATAGGAGTCTTCTGTACAACAAAGGAAACAATTAACAGACTGATGAGACAACCTGTGTAATGGGAGAAAATATTTGCAAACCATTTATTTAATAAGAAACTAATATCCAGAATATATTAGTATTCAAGGAACTAGAACAACTCAACAGCAAAAATAAACAACAAATAATACCATCAAAAAGTGGGTAAAGGATCTGAATATACATTTCTCAAAAGAAGACATACAAATAGCCTATGAAAAATGTTCAACATCACAAATCATCAGAGAAATGCAAGTCAAACCCACAATGAAACATCATCTTATCCAAGTTGGAAAATGGGATACTGCATTACCAAAAAACACAGCAAATAGAACCAACCTAAGCTAGTAAGGATGAAGAGAAACAGAAAGAGAATATGTGGGCACTTAAAAAGTTCTTATAATACTATAGTTATTTAGGGTGGGAATGTAAATTAGTACAGCTAGTATTGCATGCATGCATCAAAATATCACATGTACCCTATAAATGGGTACAATGATTATGTATCAATAAAAAAAATGAAGTCAGATTTAATTAAATGTTAAGGTTAATCTCCAAGGTTTATTCTGCAGGAGGAAAAGAAACAGTGGAAGTTTTCAAGCAGCAGAGTTGCAGTAACAAAAACCATAGTTTTTGGTCATATAACCTGAAAAATGAGACCACAAAAATATAAATACATGTTAAAATTCTGATTGATAAATCCAATAAAACTTTTATATTAACAAAAAGAATAACTATTAAAACTTTTGTTAGTATAATTTACCTAAAGGCCATTTCAATAGATTTTGAAAAGTCATTTGATAAAATTAAGTAGTCAGAATTTTAAAACTTCTTTGAAAGGAGCATGCCTTGTAAATGTGAGGAAATACAGAAGAACCATTTGGCTGAGCAAGTGCCTAGCTACTAACCAGTATGTTTAAGCACCATCTACTGAATCACATCCCAAACTTCAATACTAAAAATATTGTGCAAATACATTTCCCAATAACACTAACGACAATAATTCAGCTACAAAAAAACACCCAAGACAAAGTCTCAGCCCTCTGAAAATATCCAGAAACAAAGTCAACTGACTACACTCAAACTACACCACAGTTAAAGGAACATCAGCCCACACAGATGAGAAAGAATCAGCACAAGAACTCTGGCAATTCAAAAAGCCAAAGTGTCTTTTTCCTCCAAATGACTGCACTAGTTCCACTAATGGTGCTTAACCAGGTTGAAATGACTGAAATAACAGGCAAAGAATTCAGAACACGGCTAGAAATAAAGATCATGAAAATTCAGGAGAAACTGAAACCGACTCCAAAGAATCTAAGAATTACAATAAAACAATACAGGAGCTGAAGGTTGAAATGATAATTTTAAGAAAGAACCAAACTGAACTGACAGAGCTGAAAAACACACTACAAGTATTTAATAATACAATCACAAGTATTAACAGCAGAATAGACCAAGCTGAGGAATGAATCTCAGACCTCAAAGATTGCTTCTCAGAAATAACTCAGTCACACAAAAATAAATAAAAAATAATGAACAAAACCTCTGAGAAATATGAGATTATGTGAAGAGATCAAATCTATACTCACTAGTGTTCCTGAAAAAGAGGGAGAGAAAAGGAACTTGTAAAACATATTTCAGGACATCATCCATGATAATTTCCCAAACCTCGTCAGAGAGGCCAACATTTAAATTCAGGAAACACAGACAGAACCCTTGTGAGATACTATACAAGATGACTATCCACAAGACACATAGTTATCAGATTCTCCAAGGCTGACACGAAAGAAAAAATATTAAATGCAGCTAGAGAGAAGGGCAGGTAAACCTACAAAGGGAACCTCACCAGGCTAACAGCAGACTTTTCAGCAAAAATCCTACAAGCCAGAAGAGATTGGGGGCCTATATTCAGAACTCTTTTTTTTTTTTTTGAGACAGAGTTTTGCTCTTGTTGCCCAGGCTGGAGTGCAGTGGCACAATCTTGGCTCACTGTAACCTCCCCCTCTTGGGTTCAAGTGATTCTCCTACCTCAGCCTCCCAAGTAGCTGGGATTATGCACCACCGCACCTAGCTAATTTTGTATTTTTAGTAGAGATGGGGTTTCACCATGTTGGTCAGGATGGTCTCAAATTCTTGACCTCACGTGATCTACCTGCCTTGGCCTCCCAAAGTGCTGGATTACAGGCTGAGCCACTGTACCCAGCTGTATTCAGTATTCTTAAAGAAAAGAAATTCCAACTAAGAATTTCCTATCTAGCCAAACTAAGCTTCATAAGTGAAGGAGAAATAAGATCTTTTTCAGATAAGCAAATGTTAAAGGAATTCGTTACCAACATACCTGCTTTGCAAGAGGTCCTTCAGGGAGTGCTAAATACGGAAACCAAAGACTGTTACTAGCCACCAGAAAAACATTATTTAAGTACATACACCAATGACACTAAAAAGCACCCACACAATCAAGTCTGCATAATAACCAACTAACAACAAGACGACAGCCCTAGAGGAACTGTCAGACCTGAGCTATACAAGGTCACCTTGCCCAAAAGATGGGGCCAGTCCATCTTGGGCACCCCATGGTCTGCTGGCCTCTCCCAGGGCCCCAGCCTGGCTGCACCTGCTTGCAGTACATACACCAGTGACACTATAAAGCAAACAAACAAATCTGCATAATAACCAGCTAACATCATGATGACAGGATCAAATCAACACATATCAATATTAACCTTGAATGTAAATGGGGGCTAAATGCCCCCATTAAAAGGCACAGAGTGGAAAGCTGGATAAAGAACCAAGATGCATTAGTATGCTATCTTCAAGAGACCCATCTTGCATGCAATGACACACATAGGCTCAAAGTAAAGAAATGGAGAAAAATTTACCAAGAAACTGAGAAACAGAAAAAAGCAGGAGTTGCAATCCTAATTTCAGACAAAACAGACTTTAAACCAAAAAATCAAAACAGACAAGGGAATTACATAACGGTAAAAGTCTCAATTCAACAAGAAGACCTAACTATCCTAAATATGTATGCACCCAAAACAGGAGCAACCAGATTCATAAAGTAAGCTCTTAGAGACCTTCAAAGAGACTTAGACTCCCATACAGTAATACTGGAAGACTTTTAACAGCCCACTGACAGTATTAGGACAGATCACTGAGGCAGAAAATTAACAAAGGTATTCAGGACCTAAACCCAGCACTGGGTCAAATGGACCTGGTAGACATCTATAGAACTCACCACTCCAAAATAATAGAATACACATTCTCATTGCCCACATGGGAAATACTCTAAAATCGATCACATAATTGGGAGTAAAACACTCCTCAGCAAATGCAAAAGAACTGAATTCATGATAGTCTCTTGGACTACACAGCAATCAAATTAGAAATCAAGACTAAGAAATTCACTCAAAACCATACAATTACATGGAAATTGAATAACCTGCTACTGAATGACTTTTAGGGAAAAAAAAATGGAATTAAGGCAGAAATCAAGAAGTCCTTCGAAACTAATGAGAACAAAGATATAACATACCAGAATCTCTGGGACACAGCTAAGGCAGTGTTAAGAGGGAAATTTATATCACTAAATGCTGACATCGAAAAGTCAAAAAAGATCTGAAGTTAACAACCTAACATCACAACTAAAAGAACCAGGGAACCAAAAGAAAACCAACCCCAAAGCTAGTAGAAGACAAAAAATAACCAAAATCAGAGCTGAACTGAAGGAGACTGAGGCACAAAAAAACATTAAAAAGATCAACAAATCCAGGACAACTCCTGTTTTTTGTTTTTTTTTTTTAATAAACAAAATAGACTGCTAGCTAGACTAATAAAGAGGAAAAGAGAGAAGAATCAAATAAACACAATCAGAAATAATAAGGGAATAGGAGGTCAGAACAAAAGTTTACAGATCATAAAGACCTTGCTGATAAAACAGGTTGTAGTAAAGGAGGCAGCCAAAACCCACCAAAACCAAAATGGCGACAAGAGTGACAAACCTCAAGTCATCCTCACTGCTACACTCCCACCAGTGCCATGACAGTTTACAAATGACATGGCAATGTCAGGAAGTTACCCTTTTTGGTCTAAAAAGGGGAGGCTTGAATAATCCACCCCTTGTTTAGCATATAATCAAAAATAACCATAAAAATGGGCAACCAGCAGTCCTTTGGGCTGCTCTGTCTATGGAGTAGCCATTTTTTCATCCCTTTACTTTTTAAATAAACTTGCTTTCATTTTGCAAAAACATAAAAAAGAAATGATAAGGGGGATATCACCACTGACCCCACAGAAATACAACCATCAGAGAATACTATAAATGCCTCCGTGCACATAAACTAGAAAATCTGAAAGAAACTGATAACCCTCCCAAGACTGAGCCAAAAAGAAACTGAATCCCTGAACAGACCAATAATGAGGTCTGAAATTGAATCAGTAATAAATAGCCTATCAACCTATTAAAGCCCAGGACCAGAAAGATTCACAACTGAATTCTACCAGATTTACAAAGAAGAGCTGATACCATACCTGCTGAAACTATTCCAAAAAATTAAGGAAGGACTCCTCCCTAACTCATTCTATGAGGCCAGCATCATCCTATTACTAAAACCGGGCAGAGATACAACAAAAAAAGAGAACTACAGGCCAATATTCTTGATGAACATTGATGCGAAAATCGTCAACAAAATACTAGCAAATTGAATCCAGCAGTACATCAAAAAGCCTATCCACCACAATCAAGTAGGCTTTATCCTTGGGATGCAAAGTTGGATCAACATATGCAAATCAATAAATGTGATTCATCACGTAAATAAAACTAAAATAAAAATCTACATGATTACCTCAATAGATGCAGAAAAGGCTTTCGATAAAATTCAACACCCTTTCATGTGAAAAACTCTCATTAAACTACATATTGAAGGTATATACCTCAAAATAATAATAGCCATCTATGACAAACTTACAGCCAATGTCATAATAAATGGGCAAAAGCTGGAAGCATTCCCCTTGAAAACCGGCACAAGACAAGGATGCCCTCTCTCACCACTTCTATTGAACATAGTATTGGAAGCCCTAGTCAAAGCTATCAGGCAACAGAAAGAAATAAAGAAAGGAAGTCCAATAGACATCCTTTTAGAAGTCCAAACAGAAATAGAAAGGAAGTCATAACACCCTGTTTTCAGATAACATGATCCTATACCTAGAAAACCCCGTAGTCTCAAAGGCTCCTTAAGCTGATAAACAACTTCAGCGAAGTCTCAGGATACAAAATTAATGTATAAAAATCACTAGTACTCCTATATAACAACAACAGTCAAGCCAAGAGCCAAATCAGAAACATAATCTCATTCACGATTGCCACAGACACACAAAAATATCTAGGAATACTGCTTACCAGGGAGGTGAAAGATCTCTATAAGAACTACAAAACACTTCTCAAAGAAATCAGAGATGACACAAACAAATGGAAAAACATTCCATGCTCGTGAACAGGAAGAATCAGTATCATTAAAATGACCACACTGCCCAAAGCAATTTGTAGATTCAATGCCATTCCTATTACACTACCAATCACATTCTTCACAGAACTAGAAAAGGCTATTTTTAAATTCATATGGAACCAAAAAAAGAGCTCAAATACCCAAGACAATCCTAAGCAAAAACAACAAAGCTGTTCATGCTACTTAACTATAAACTATTATAAACTACAGGGCTACAGCCACCCAAACAGCATGGAACTGGTACAAAAACAGACACATAGACCAATGGAACAGAATAAAGAACCCATAAATAAGGCCACATATCTACAACTATCTGATCTTTGACAAAGCCAACAAAAACCAGCAATGGGAAAAGGACTCTCTATTCAATAAATAGTGCTGGGATAACTGGCTAGCCATATGCAGAAGATTGAAACTGAACCCTTTCCTTGCACCTTATACAAAAGTTAACTCAAGATAGATTAAAGATCAAAATGTAAAACCCAAAACTATGAAAACCCTGGAAGACAACCTAGGTCATACCATTCTGGACGTAGGTATGGGCAAAGATTTCATGACAAAGATGCCAAATGCAATTGCAACAAAAGCAAAAATTGACAAATAGGATCCAATTGAACTAAAGAGCTTCTGCATAGCAAAATAAATTACCAACAGAGTAAACAACCAACCTACAGAATGGGAGAAAATATTTTCAAACTACGCATCTTACAAAGGTCTAATATCCAAAACTCATACGGAACTTAACTAGAAAAAAGCACATAACCCCATTAAAAAGTGGGCAAAAGGCAGGAACTAATAACTTTCAAAAGAAAACATATATGCAGCCAACAAACATGAAAAAAGCTCAACATCACTGATTAGAGAAGTGCAAGTCAAAACCACAATGAGATACCATCTCGCACCCATTAGAATAACTATTATTAAAAAGTCAAAAAATAACAGAAGCTGACGAGGTTGTAGAGAAAAGGGAATGCTTATAATACACAGCTCATGGGAATATATTAGTTCAGCCACCGTGGGAAGCAGTTTGATGATTTCTGAAAGAACTCGAAAAGGAATATATATCATTCTACCATAAAGACACATGTAAATATATGTTCACTGCAGCACTATTCACAATAGCAAAAGCATGGAATCAACCCAAATGCCCATCAGTGGTTGACGGCATAAAGAAAATGTGGTATATATACACCATGGAATACTATGCAGCCCTAAGAAACAACAAGATCATGTCCTTTGCAGGTATATGGATCCAGCTGGAGGCCATTATCCTTAGCAAACTAATGCAGGAACAGAAAAACAAATACTGCATACTCTCACTTATAAGTGGGAGCTAAATTATGAGAACACATGAACTCATAGAGGGGAACAACAGACACTGGGGCCTATTGAAGGGTGGATGGCAGGGGGAGGCAGAAAATCAGGAAAAATAACTAATGGCCACTAAGTTTAACACCTGGGTGACAAAATAATCTGTACAACAAACCCACATGTCACAAGTTTATTTATATAACAAACCTGCACATGTACCCCTGAACTGAAAATAAAAGTTAAATTTTTAAAAATAAAGCATTAAATGAGATGGCTAGACCAATGGTGACACACAGTTTTTCTAGCTCTAACATTATATAATTTTAGAACATATTTTTAAAAAGACTAAGTATCTGAAAGTAATTCAAAAGACTTGCCATTTTTATCAAAATCTCAAAGATTTTTAAAATTGGCAAAGTAATCTAAAGGTCATCAAAAAGAATTAATTTTCAAAAGAAGGGGGCTGATATGGGACCTGCACTACTAAGTATGATATAAATTATTAAATAACCAAAAAATGGAATAGTATACCTTGAAATAAGTCTTCAAATAACTTGTAGTTATGTGAAGATGCCAATACTCAATAATACTGAGTATGAAAAGAAGGTAAGCACAGCTATCTTTAAAACATAGAGATAGATGATAGATTGGTAACAGTAGACTAAAAGGACATTTACAAAAATGTTATCAGTGTTCATCTGTGGAAATGTAGTGTTTATATTTTCTGTGAAAATCCAATTTTCAAAGATGATAAAAACATAGATACATTACCATTATCTTTTTTTTCTTATGGTACTTGTTTAGAAATTCCCCATATCTTTCCAATTTTCTATAAGAACCTTTAAGAAAACAAGAATTCACAGTATATTATATATATGTACCTCCTCTAAAAATAAACAAAATTTTAAATACTTTAAATAAATTATATACAAAATTATTCAATGAAATCAATTAGCAATTTTGATAAGCATATGTTAATACACACTGTTAGCTGAATTAATAATTGGAATTATTATATAAAGTATATCTTGTTTCATTTTTCTGAAATACCATGTTCCAACTAACATGTCTGTGGCACTTACTCCTATGTCTAAAGTTTTACGTCAACCCCTCTCTCCTAAAAAAGTCCACATTTTTCAAATAGCTCAGCCACTTACACTTGGTTGTTTCATGGTCACCTTAATTTCAATAAAGTGCAGTACTGTGGAGCATGGCCCAGTGAGACAATATGGTGGGGCTCTGAAGTCAGATAACCTAGATAGACTTGAATCCAAGTTCTGATATCTACATATTGAGGACAATACGTATATAAAACATTACCTTTTCTAGAAAACAGGAGGAAGATATAAAAGGATATGTTCACACTTTGTTTGTGGATATTTTATTTCATTACGAGATGAATTTATACGCACACACGGATGTCTGTATGTGTGTATACAAGATATATATATGTGTGTGTATTTATATATACATACACAGAAGCTATATATAACTTTTATACATTAAAAATATAAAATTTTAAAAATGTATAATTTAAATACAAAAATTTAAAAAGTTAATTTTGAAGTGTATTTAAACACATCTTCAGAATTACACAAATCTAAGTCCAAAAAAGAATATTAAATACGAAAATAACATAATGAATCTAATTTGATATCTAAAAATACTTTATAAGTACAATTAATATCATTTTCAAGACATCTATATGACAAATTTGCCCATTAAATCAAGAATAAGACAAGAATAAGTATTTAAAACTATTCTGGAAATGCTCATACAATTAGATAAGAAAAATGTTATACAAATATCAAAAAGTAAAAATTATCATTACTTGCTGTACGCTTTGTCATTCATGCAGTTATTCCATAGTGAATACCAGTGACTCCTACAAACTAGCCTGCGAGCCCGTATAGGTTAACTATCACCCCTTTTACTTTCAGTTTTAGATATTTCTGTTCTATCCTGACCCTTGCTGATATGTTTGTTTCCAGTAGGAATATTAATTGATGCAATCTTGCTCTCCTGTTTTTGTAATACTCTGTACCTCCACTCCACTTTAACAAAAGCTTAACAGTTTAACAACTGTTTTAAGGCTTTGTTTTAGTAATGCTTCCTTTGAAACCACATATTTATGTTCAACTAAAAAAATCTGTATTGAACCATTTTGAAATGAAGAGGTTTTAAAATAAGATATTTTTAAAATTTATTTTATACCTTGGAATTTCATTATTTATGAGATTACACACAAACACACACACACACACACAACTGACCAACCATTACTTTACTAATACAAAAAATAAGGACGGGCCAGGTGCACTGGCTTATGCTTGTAATTCCAACACTTTTGGAGGGTGACTCAGGAGGATCACTCGAGGCCAAGATTTGGAGATCAGCCTGGGAAACATAGTGAGACTCCATTTCTATAAAAGATAAAAATAAATAAGGCTCACTTGTCTCAGAAATCATGCTTTTCCACTTAAATATTTTAGAGGTGTGGTTTTGCAAAATAAGTGAATATTCCTTTAATTTTGATTCCATGATCAAAAGTGCTTCAAATATTCGAGGAACATTTTCCCATAGGTGTGTATAAATTGAAACAAATGAACTATCTTCTTTTATTTTTTTCAGAGTACATGACCATTCATCATCATCTCTAAAATGGATTTCCCTTGGCCAATAATCCTGCAAAAAATGTGAAAGAGAGAATACAGCTTAAGTCATTTTTAATGAATTTAAATAATAGAGTTCAAAACCAATGAGCTATAATTGAGATTTTATTCCACAGAATTGTTTTTAAATTACTTTTTAAAAATTTGAAACAATCACAAACATCATAAAAGTTACAAGTGCTTTACTAAAACTATTTTCCTGAATCATTTCAGAATAATTTGCTTATATGATAGCCCATCATCCTTTAAAACTTCAGTGTATAGTTCCGAAAACCAAAAACATTCTCCTACATAATAAATGTAACCATTAAAATCAGGAAATTGGCACTGATACATTATTTATATTTAATACAAAGACTCTACTCAAGTTTCAGTGGAACCAATTATGCCCTTTATAGCAAAAGAATCTAGTTCAGAATAAAAATGTTAGGTTTTGACTTCATGTCTCTTTGGTCCCTTTCAGTCTACGACTGTTCCATAGTATCTGTGGGGATGCGAAGGGAGAAGATTAGAAGAGATAATTTTAATTTATTTTCATTTATTTTCTAGTTTTATTAAAGCATAAAATTTTAAATATTTATGGTGCACAATGTGAAGCTTCGATAAATGTATACACTGTGCAATGACTGCCAAAAAGGTAATTAACATATCCATCACCTCGCACAGTTAACGTGTGTGTTGAGAACATTTAAGATCCACTCTTTTAGCAATTTTCAAGTACACAATACATTATTATTAACTATGATCATCATGCTGACCAATTGATCCCCAGAATTTATCTATTCTGTCTGAAACTTCCCACCCTTTAATCCATTTCTCCTTTTCTTTCACAAGCCCCAGTAAGACTCCATTCTACTTTCTGCTCCTATGAGTTCCATTTTTATACATTGCACTTATAAGTGAGGTCATGCCACAGTTTCCTTTTGGTGCCTGGCTTATTTTTTACATAAGCTGGGATCCATGGCAAAGTTATGTGCTCAGTTCACTCTCCTTTCCCTTTCCCACATGAAAGGTATCTCCCTCCACACTGTTTTGCCCTTGCTTGGTAACTTGAAAATGTCCTTCCTAACCTCTTCAAGATATCTTTTCTTATTTCTGTGCTACGCCTAGGACTCCCATATAGTGAAGGCTAGTAATATCTCAGCTGGATTCCTTAGCTCTTATAAAGGTCTTTTTCTTGCAAAGATAGTTGTTCAAATTGATATTTCTGCAAAGGGATAAAGGCTATTTTGCCATCTTCCTGGAGTCATTCCTCCTCAGTCTTTTTCTTTTTCTTTTTTTTTTTTTTTTACTTTTATATATTCAAAGCCATGAGTTCACACTGATGCCTCTAATTCCAATTCTAACCATTCTAGTTTTCTCTCTTTCCATATTATAATTGCCATCCCTAACAATTAAAAACCTAGCTGCCATTATCTTTAATATATTTACTCATTTGATCAATCCTTTTATGTAACCAATCTCTCATATTTGCTCCCAGACTCTTCCCTACGTGGATACCCTTTTCATACTACTTGGGCTCTAATACTCCATGTCAGGTTGCCAATTCTGCGAGGACATCCTCCTTACCCCCATTTGATCTCTGACCTCCCACATCAGAGTGAAGGCTACCTTCCTCTTCTCCCTTTATGTATGAATATCATCATCATTCCCTTGGATTCTGATACCTGTGGTGTCACATGGACATCCTCCTCACCATTGTTGGACTCAGAAATCTTGCTCAGGGCCACCACAGCAAACCCTTCTTTCTCAATGTGGAAGCCTGCCTTGTGTGGCCGCCAAATAGCTTTAATACTAAATTGTTTAGGAAAGGAAGGAGATGGAATCAAAGGGAAACAAGGGAAATGAAGAGAAGAAGGGAAGTGGAACCACAACATTAATATTTGCAAATCTAAGTATAAGATCTTTTAATATAATCAAATAATAGCAAAACAAAGAAAGTCAACATAATTAAAAGCTTATGAATAATGAGAATACGTTTTGGAATGGTGGGAGACTTGTGTAGGATGAAACTCTGCAATGGAGTTTGGGTAAAATACACTGGGGACTTAGCTTAAGAGGAAGAAATCTGAAGCCTGCAGATCAGAAATTTCAAACCCACCTAGGGCTGTGCCATCTCCTTTTCTCTTCCTTTAAAAGCAATCCTAAACTCATCATACACGTGTTCATTTATTAACTGTGCTAACAGTAAGATATGAAAATAATACCCAGTGTTTAACACTGGAAAACTTTTCCAAAAAGGTCCCTCTGTCATTTTGAAAAAAAGAGTGTTATATAAATACGTAAGTGCCCTCTTTCAAATCCTGTAAATGTGTATCTTAAATAAGACACATAGCCACTTGGGAAAGTTTTCCAGCATTGAAATGTGGAAAATTGTGTCAAAAATTTAAAAGACTTTGAAGAATAAGAAAAGGTCACAGGGCAAAATCCCTGAAGACAAACACTGTCAATTTAGAATGGCAGATACTTTGAAAACATAGTCCTTATGAGTCATGTGTTGCTGTTGTTAGGGGAGTTGAGAGAGTAGGAAGAGGCTAAAAGGAATTTGAAAAGATGTTATAATATGTACAAATCTTTATGAAAATGTATTCTTTATGTCAGGCTTGAGATATCACAATCCTTTTTCCCAAGATATTGAAATATTATGAGCTGAATAAAGTTTCCAGAAATTCTACAAGGCTGATGAGACTCTGTCTTCTCTACATTACCCAGGTAATCAAGGGATTGACTGGTATCCCAAAGCCATTAATACAAAGAAGGTGATTTTTAAATTCTTTTAATGAATTCTTTGTGGCTGTATTATTAAATGGATACCAGATGATTATATTGAAGTAGATCATATCTTATAGCAGATCATAATCTATTTTCCCCATTTCATTTCTCTATTACCTTCCTTCCTTATTCCTTTATATTTTGCCTTCAGTAAGATACCTCTTGAATAGAGTGTTATCTGAAAAATAAATTTTGTGGCCAGACCTAAAAAGGCAAACTGAGTCAACTAGCAGCTAACAGGCAGATGAGATGTCAGGCAGCTCATACTGCCAGAAAGGAAATTAACACTACTACTAGAGTATGAGCATCCAGAGTCTATGGTGATTATATTAATTAAAAGTAAATAAATGTATTCAAATCCCAAAGGAACAAAAGAATTGGACTAGAAGTTATTGTTCCCTATGGAGTTAAATTCTACATTATAGTACTGTGGTCCTTACTGATAAGTAAGAAGAACATTTATCTTATTTAAAACAGGGTCAGTGAAGCAAGAACTGGCTATGTCTTTGTTATGTTTATTTTAATTACTGCAATTAACTATGGCAGTGGCAGAAGCACAAATTATTATATGCTAATACAAAACTAGAGATGGAGAAGGGAGAGTAGACAGACAAAAGGGCTCTCGTGGAGTTTAGAGACGAATTTTTTTTATTGAATATATAGTTAAATCTTCACCCATGTCCCAAAGCCCAAGAGACAATGCTGAAGTATCAAACAAAAGGTAAGAAATAAGAAGCATGACTAGAATTAGTAGGAAAAGTGACTATTATTTAGCTCTTCTTCCCTTATATTAAGCTTTGATATAAGGATTTAAATGGATTAATGAATAAATAAATGAATAAACAAATAAGCAAATAAATCAGGCTATTCCCTCAATAAAGAGAATGGGATTGAAATAATTATTTTCTCTATCATAAAATAATTTTGATCCTCTAAGAAAAATCATAGCATGGATCTGAGTACTCTCCAGATACAGATTACAAATCTAACAGGCCTGTTAACAAAAATTAACATTGATGAACTAAGAGAAGATGAATTAAAGTTCTACCAGATAAAAGTTGCATGGACACAGAAAAAAGGTAGTCAGAAATAAATAACACGAAAAATAAAAAGTATAATAAATAAATATGGAAGAAATTGGAATCAATATTTTAGTACTTGAAGAACCAAAAAGAGTTTTTTAAAGTGTGATAGTAAAGAGAAATGAGACAAAAAGGAGGAAGATAATACAGATTCCATAAGAGTAGAAATTTTTGTCTTTGTTCATTGCTGTAACTCCAGTGTCCAGAAAAATATTGCACAAATAGTGGGTAGTGAACAGAAATAACTAAACGAGTCAATGAATAGGGTAAGTAAGAGAGCTGACACTGATACAACAATAGTGGAAAAAGAAGTTATAAAAATAAACTATAAAAATATTTTTATAAAAATAAAACTAGAAACAGAATTGTGATGGAGTAAAGGGAATGTGGGAAATGATCAACAGAGAAATGAGAGGATAAAAACAATTGAAGATAAAAAGATAACACGGAAGTATAACAGGAGATAGGAAGAGGTGAAAGAGAGTAGATGATATAAAATATTAAAATTACCAAAAAAGATAGAAATGGTAGGAACTGGCAAAAAAGAGAAGACTTTAGATGATATGATAAAAGATTAAGTAGAAGACAAGAGAAACCAGTAGCTAACATGTAGGTTGCAAGTACTGTTATAATGCTAGTTAATAGCAGAGCTTGGATTAATAATATGCTTCAATTCTAAAAGAATAACAGCTCCACGAGGGCAGGCATCTTTGCTTGTTTTTATTCACTGATGTATCTTAAGCATCTATGTGCCTGGCACATAGCAGGTGTTCAAAAATATTTCTTAAATGAATTCATGGCAGTCACTACTTTTTTTTTTTTTTTTTTTTTTTGAGACGGAGTCTTGCTCTATCACCCAGGCTGGAGTGCAGTAGCGCAATCTCGCTCACAGGAAGCTCCGCCTCCCAGGTTCACGTCATTCTCCCGCCTTAGCCTCCGGAGTAACTGGGACTACATGCGCCCGCCACTACGCCCGGCTAATTTTTTTGTGTTTTTTAGTAGAGACGGGGTTTCACCGTGTTAGCCAGGATGGTCTCTATCTCCTGACCTCATGATCCACCCGCCTCAGCCTCCCAAAGTGCTGGGATTACAGGCGTGAGCCACCGCGCCCGGCCAGCAGTCATTACTTTTTTACCATCGTCTATTAGACAAAGACTTTGTATAGCAAACAAAAAATTAAACATCTAGTGATTTTATTCCTGAATATTTTCAAATATCCAATAGTTTGGCAACGTATAAACATACTCAAACCATAAAAAATAACTACAGAATGTGAATATTTGGTTGTGAAATTCAGACAATAAGAAAAGATTTACAGATAAACCTATAAATGACAAAATGATACAAATGGATATGTTGTTTTATCAAATGCTATCTGATAAAAATTGAAGGCTATAAATACAGCCTTTGAATACAAATATAAATATGTCCTTTGCATACAAAGATGATACTACTGACATACTATTAATAAGACATGGTTTGATTTGGTTTTATCCTATATTTAGTGAAGAGCTGGCATAAACCTATTATCTTGATTTGATTGGTATCACTCTCAATTTAAACACAGGGATTACATATTTACTACTTCAAATAATTAGAATTTTTTATTTAAAATCATAGGTCCTCAAACATGTATAATAATACAGTCTCCATTATTTGCTGAATTTAGCTTAATTTTAACTTAAAACTTAAAACATTAAAAAGTCCTGAAACATTGTCATTAGGCTGCAGCACATTTGCATCATTATTTAAATCAAAAATAGTTACAAAAAGTTTGTCCTAAAAGTATTTCAACATACTTAGCTACACCATGTGACTGAAGCAAACTTTTGTAACTAGGAATGTTTTCATCCAAGCGCAATCCTTTCCCAAAACATTGAAAGTAAAAACAAAAAAACCAAAAAAAAAAACAAAACAAAAAAAATCTTATCTAAACAAATATAAAAACAGAAAATATATATTTAAAAGTAGATATTTCCGAAACTACATTGTTAGCAGTTTAATCACAGCAAACACTATTTATATTTAAGCATAAATAAATGTAGATTATTTATATTCCAATCCACTCAAAATACAAACATACCTCATTAAAAAGCCATCTTTTCTCTGTTTTCTATACTGACATGTTTATTCTGACCCTTACTTGACATTCCTCAATGCAAAACAAATATGACCTTCACACTTGCAGGTGCATGGATCCAAGGGAAGACTTAGCGAGTCCAAAACTCCAGGCGAAGTCAATAATTAAACATAACAATGGAAACTGAACTTTCAACAGGAAAACACATTTTGAATTTTTCACTCTGATTCAATAATCAGGGAATATTGATGTAACACCTCTACAAATTACCTGTCTCAGGTGTGGTGCATAAATAAATGAGGTAAGTAAGCATAATTGTTGGATATTCTTTAAGGTGTAAATACATAAGACAAAAATCTTACATTAACAAAAGTATATAGAAATGTCTGTATAGGGCTAGAATTTTTTTAATGTGAAAAAGAGAATAGAATGTTGACAAGAGGGAAAGACTACAACATACAGCCTACTCAAAGGACATAAGTATTTATATACACACTTTCCACATTGAAACATATTTCAGAAATTTCTAGTCTTAAAGTTTGTTCTAAGCCTTCTACATCTCCATAACTGATATTTTAAAATGATATATTGGCACAGAAAATAAGATGCTCTACTCACCCAATTTTGAAACTTTAAGAATTCTTCAATGCTCTTTGGAGGTTCTTGCATTTTCTAATAAAGTAATATCAATATTGTTTATTGGCATTAACTCACTAGACTATTCATAATATTTACAAATAATTTACTCAAATGAAAAAATACTCTAAGTTATCATTTTTAGAGCAGGAAGATATCATAAAATGTTCACTTTGTACCATCCCTCCACTTTGAAAAGGGACACACATAAATGTTTAAATTCTTAGCCTCCAAACCAACTTTTATAATAGGCTTCCCTCTTATACACTAGCCCTAGAGAAAAACTCCACATGAATCTTGCTTAAGGTCCTCATTTCAGATTCCTAAAAGAGTTCCAAGATATTTTGGGCTATCATGGATAGGCTCTATAATAAATCCAGAGCCAAAAATATAATATGTTCTTGCTGATAAAGTATTTTAAAAAGTTAACTAGTTACATAGTTAAAATAAATTTAAATGTTTGGATGTTCCAGTCTAATAGAAAAAAGTCACATTTTAGTATTCTTTGTGATTTCAAATGTATTCAACATTAGACAAACTAATTTTAATCCAGACCACATCTTTCTCCTTTGTGCCTTAGAGACTTTGCCTACATTCTTTCTTCTGCCTAGAAGTCTCCCTTTCCCAAACCCTCTTCTTCCAATCCTTTCTTGGCCTATTTAACTCTTACTTCAAATAACAAATTAAAAGTCACTTTGTCCATCAAGCCTTTCTTATCCCCCAAAGTTTTCTCCATGGTAACATACAGCAGATTATCTCTATGAGGACAGAAACTATGGTGCAATCACAGTTTCACACAGTGGCTGGTTCATAGTCAATGCATAATAAGTACTTGCAATGTGCATAAATGAAAGCATAAATGAGTAGATGAATGTCAGAAATGTATAGGTACTTGAAAAATAATAAAAATACTTCTAGAGAATGAAAATCTAGTGAGAAGGCAATAATAAGAAGAATTTAGAAGTCTAATGCCCTAATATCCATGGTGATATCACTGAAAAGATTGTATTACATTTTTATTTATTAAAACACATATTTCATATCAATATATAAAGTGGTCAAGATTACAGAATCACATGTTCATGTTTTAGAAAATAATTTCTAAAAAATAATTACATATTTGAGTTGGGGGATATTTCATTCATCTAAATATATGATGAGTATAAGAAAATATATAACTGATAATACAAGAAGAAGATAAACAGTGTATGTGACAACCATTATAGAAAATGAGTATTCAGTGAGGGTTAAAAAATTAAACAATTGAACTCATGGAGATAGAGGTAGAATGATGGTTGCCAGAGGCCGGGAAGGGAATGGAAAGTGAGGGGAAAGTAGGTATGGTCAATGGGTACAAAAATATAGTTTAGGGTCAAGCACAGTAGCTCATGCCTCTAATACCAGCACACTTTGGGAGGCCAAGACAGGAGGACTGCTTGAGCCCAGGAGTTTGAGACCAGCTTGGGCAACACAGCAAGAGCCCATCTCCATAAAAAAGAAAAAAAAAGTAAAACAAAACAAAACAAAACAGAGTGTCCAGGCATGGTGGCTCACGTCTGTAATCCCAGCACTTTGGGAGGCCAAGGCAGGTGGATTGCTTGAGGTAAACAGTGCCAGAGACCAGCCTGGCCAACGTGGTAAAACCCCCGTCTCTACTAAAAACACAAAAAAAGTAGCCAGGTGTCCTAGCTACTCGAGAGGCTGAGATGGGAGAATCGCTTGAACCCCAGAGGCGGAGGTTGCAGTGAGCCAAGATTGTGCCACTATACTCCAGCCTGGGTGACACAGCGAGACTCTCTCTAAAAAACAAACAGACAAATAAAAAGAGCTAGAGAGAATGAATATGATCTAATATTTGATAGAACAATTGGCTAACTATAGTCAACAATAATTTAGTGTACCTTTTGAAATAAAAGAGTATAATTGGAATGTCTACAACACAAATAAATGATAAATGCTTGAAATGATGGATACCCCGCTTACTCTGATATAATTATTATATACTGTATGTACCAAAAGTTATCTCATGTATGCCATAAATATATATATACTTACAATATACCCTTAAAAATTAAAAATAAAGATTTAAAAAAGGAAAACAAATGTTTAGACAGAAGCAAAGATGCATAGAGATGTGAAGAAAATGTTATGGGAAACAGGGAACTCTAGAGCTAGTCTGATTGAAAAGAGTAAGAGATATGAGAGACGGTGTGCACAAAAAGCTTACAGACAGAAAAATACTCATGATATAATATCTTCAGGGATAGCGAGTATAGCAGTTTGGCTAAAAGGAACTTGCAATACATTTACAAATGTACAGAATTAAACTTAATGAAAACAATTTAAGTATTGACTTTTTTTTCTTATAATGGCTGTCAAACCACTTCAAGTACAAAGCACCACAAGTAATATGCACATTTAATTAAAGGGAATTAGAAAAGTGGATTAAGAAAGTGAAACTTGCATAGTGAAGTTCTAACTAATTTCAAAAATTCCATGTTTCTCTTGGGGTAAAATTAAAATAAGGTAAAGTATAAATTAAATAGATTTCTACTTTTGGTAGGATGTAGAAGGATATAAAACACCTATACTTCCATGATAACAGTAAGACAAACTTGGACCAAAAAAAAAAATCATACTTTTCTATGAGATTAGTGAAAAGTGGTGAATGACAGGAGGCAGGACCAGTTAAATAACTTGTAAACATTCAGAGTCCCTTGTTCAAAATTATTAAGAGTTTGAAGATAATAACATCAGAGCATTAGACCAAATGCATGGTACTTCTCAGCATAAGGCCCTGTGCAACTGCAGAAATTGTAAACCCATGAAGCTGAAAACAAGCGTAATTGTCCTATAGAATTAATGTTTATGGTTTCTTTAAATAAATATAGAAATTAATCCTCCTAGTCTTAAAACTTAAGAAGGTTACATTGGTCTTATCTGAGTTCCTTTCCCAGAAAACTAACCATCAAGCCTCCCAGATAGTGTCAAGGAACTAAAACGTACCAAATCACTATATCTTGACAATTAGCCTCTAGACTCCTTACCATCGCCCATCATGATTGCCTAACTGACCACCTGTTTCCTGTTAACCAACTCCTCCTCCCCACCACTCCCTAATTTCTGTTTTCCCACACATGGTTACATTTCTTCCCTGCTCTAAAAAACTCTAATTTTAGTTAGTCAGGGAGATGGATTTGAGACTGATCTCCCATCTCCTTGGCTTCAGCACCCTATTAAAGCTTTCTTCCTTGGCAATACTCATCTCAGTGATTGGCTATGTATGCAGCGAGCATTAAGACCTAGACCAAACCCTTGGTGTTTCACTAACAAAGCCAGCTCTACCTGGGAGCCCTGATTACCTAAAACTCCAAGAGAAATATAAACTTTGTAAGTGAATGTAAAGCTGTGGAAGCTTCCTTACCTTGGGGCCAGCTCTGCTGCTCTTCCTTTGACATGTTCGTTGGCCTGCCATGGTACAGTAACTTTGCAGAAATGAAGAGAAATCAGCTGGGTCTTAGGCATCAATGTGAGTTGGTCGACCAAACTGGGGTATGAAAGATACCCAAATGCAAAAATAAATGACTCAGCCAAACAATCCCTTTTCCCCTCACCTCCAAACCTCACTTCTGACTTTTACCAAGTCATACAGTTTAACTCTGTATCTCCACTCAAATCTCACGTTGAACTGTTGGAATCCCCAGTGTTGGAGGTGGGGCCTGGTGGGAGGTGACTGGATCATGGGGGTGGTTTCTAAAGATTTTGCAACATCCCCCCAGTGCTGTTTTGTGATAGACTTCTCACGAGATCTGGTTGTTTAAAAGTGTGTAGCACCTCCCCCTTCACCCTTTTCCTCCTGCTCCAGCCATGTAGGAAGCGTCTGCTTCCCCTTCACCTTCTGCCATGATTGTGAGTTTCCTGAGGCCTCCCCATCCATGCTTCCTGTACAGCCTGTGGGACTATGAGTCAATTAAACTTCTTTTCTTTAAAATTACCCAGTCTCCGGTAGTTCTTTATAGCAATGTGAGAATGGACTAATGCACCAAGAAAGCAGCAGGGGACGAGGGGCTGGAAAACATATTCTGCTCATGAAGCTGGAGGTTCTACTATGTCATATGACAAAGGGCATGCATATAACAAGAAATGGACAAGGGAAGGCTAATAATATAAGCTATTATACTGTTTATAAGAAAAATTGGTCTGAATTTTTCTATCTTATAATGTGAAGATTTGGAATTAAGGCTATTATGGTCTCAAAAAAAATGAGTTGGGAAATGCCTCTGTTTTTTCTATTATCTGAAAGAATTTAAAAATCTGAAAGATCAGTACTATTCCTTCCTTTCTTCCTTAAATGTTTGGTGGACACTGCTAGTTATGTTCCCTGAACCTGAACCTGAAATTATGGGGGAGTTTTAAATTAAGGATACTGTAATGGACCTAATCATGCCCCCACCCCAAATTCATATGTTGAAGCCCTAACATTTAACAATATGTGACTTTATTTGGAGATGGAGTCTTTGAGGAGACAATTAAGGTTAAAAGAGGCTAAAAGAAGGGGGCTCTAATATGATTGGTGTCATTATAAGAACAGACACCAGAGAGCTTGCTTGCTCATGTTCTCTCTCCATATACACGCAAATATTTTATCTGTGAAGGTATCTAGAACTGTGAAATAATAAACTTTGTGTTGTTTTAAATCACTTTGCTTGTTTGCTGTTACAGCAGCAATAAGAAACTAATATGAGGCGAAAGAGTGAATTTTTTTTTTTTTTTAGTATTTTGCAGATGTGAAAAATGTCACACACTTAACTGATGCTCTGTCTATATAAGAGAAGAGGCTTTGTAAGGACGTGGTGAGAAGGCAGTGGTCTATGAGCCACGAAGAGAGGCTCACTAGAAACTAACACTGATGGCACCTTGGTCTTGGACTTTTGGCCTTTAAAACTGTGAGAAAATAAACTACAGTTGTTAAGTCATCCACTCTGTGGTATTGTATTATAGCATCCTAGGCAGACTAATACATAAGCTATCAAAATTAATATAGGATCATTCAGCTATTCTATTACTTCTTAATTTTGGTAAATTATCTTTCAAGAAAAATTAAAATGTCAGGTATTTTGATATAAATATTTATTCTTAATATCCTCTTATTGTCTTTACAATCTGTAGTGTCTGTGGTGATGTTTCATTTTTCATTTCTGAAATTTGTACTTTTCTTTATCTTGGTCAGTCTAGCTAAAGGCTTATCAATTTTATTAATCTTTGCAAAGAACTAGTTTTGGCCTTGTTGCTTTTCTTTAGTGCATATTTGTTTTTAATTTCATTGATTTATTCTTATCTTTATTGTTCCTTTCCTTCTTTAAATGTTTGAGAAACTTCCAATGATAAACCCTGCTCTACCATGAAGCTGAATGCTTGACAATTCCTGTTCAGACACCATGAGGCTTTCTATCACCATTTTAATCCCTGTATTTCAAAATGGATAGAAAGTTAAAGATTATTAGATATTTATGGAATAATTGTGAAATAAAAAACATAAAAACAAAAAAATAGAAATAAAAAAAATGACTAAAAATAAAATCTAGGCATGTACAGACAATGTGGGGAACAGAAGGAAACTTCAAAAAAGTCTTTAAGATTCTTAGAGAGCTATAATAAGATAATGCATCCCTGAAACCAAAACTTCGTGTTATAAATGAATACAGAAGAGAAAATGCAAAGTACAAATATAATGATATAAATTATCCAAAAACAGTCTAGTGAAAAACAGCTGAAGAAATCTTCTAGAAACTAGAACAAAAATGTTAAAGTAAGCAAGAATCAGAGGATAAAAGAACAGTAAGTTAGAGGATTATGCCAGGAAAATGACTTTCAATCTGTAAATTTAAATATAGACAGAGCATCAATTGTGTGGCATTTTTCAGATTTGCAAGATACTAAAAAAAAAAAATTCTCCTCATAGTAGTTTCTTATTGCTGCTGTAACAAACAGCAAAGTGCCTTAAAAAATCACAGTTTATTGATTCTTCCTATCCATGAGCATGGTATGTTCTTCCATTTGTTTGTGTCCTCTTTTATTTCACTGAGCAGTGGTTTGTAGTTCTCCTTGAAGAGGTCCTTTACATCCCCTGTAAGTTGGATTCCTAGGTATTTTATTCTCTTTGAAGCAATTGTGAATGGAAGTTCATTCATGATTTGGCTCTCTGTTTGTCTGTTACTGGTGTATAAGAATGCTTGTGATTTTTGCACATTGATTTTGTATCCTGAGACTTTGCTGAAGTTTCTTATCAGCTTAAGGAGATTTTGGGCTGAGACAATGGGGTTTTCTCAATATACCATCATGTCATCTGCAAACAGGGACAATTTGACTTCTTCTTTTCCTAACTGAATACCCTTGATTTCTTTCTCTTGCCTGATTGCCCTAGCCAGAACTTCCAACACTATGTTGAATAGGAGTGGTGAGAGAGGGCATCCCTGTCTTGTGCCAGTTTTCAAATGGAATTTTTCCAGTTTTTGCCCAATTCAGTATGATATTGGCTGTGGGTTTGTCATAAACAGCTCTTATGATTTTGAGATACGTTCCATCAATACCGAATTTATTGAGAATTTTTAGCATGAAGGGCTGTTGAATTTTGTCAAAAGCCTTTTCTGCATCTATTGAGATAATCATGTGGTTTTTGTCTTTGGTTCTGTTTATATGCTGGATTACGTTTATTGATTTGCATATGTTGAACCAGCCTTGCATCCCAGGGATGAAGCCCACTTGATCATGGTGGATAAGCTTTTTGATGTGCTGCTGGATCCGGTTTGCCAGTATTTTATTGAGGATTTTTGCATTGATGTTCATCAGGGATATTAGTCTAAAATTCTCTTTTTTTGTTGTGTCTCCGCCAGGCTTTGGTATCAGGATGATGTTGGCCTCATAAAATGAGTTAGGGAGGATTCCCTCTTTTTCTATTGATTGGAATAGTTTCAGAAGGAATGGTACCAACTCCTCCTTGTACCTCTGGTAGAATTCAGCTGTGAATCCATCTGGTCCTGGACTTTTTTTGGTTGGTAGGCTATTAATTATTGCCTCAATTTCAGAGCCTGCTATTGGTCTATTCAGGGATTCAGCTTCTTCCTGGTTTAGTCTTGGGAGAGTGTAAGTGTCCAGGAAATTATCCATTTCTTCTAGATTTTCTAGTTTATTTGCATAGAGGTGTTTATAGTATTCTCTGATGGTAGTTTGTATTTCTGTGGGGTCGGTGGTGATATCCCCTTTATCATTTTTTATTGCGTCTATTTGATTCTTCTCTCTTTTTGTATTAGTCTTGCTAGCGGTCTATCAATTTTGTTGATCTTTTCAAAAAACCAACTCCTGGATTCATTGATTTTTTGGAGGGTTTTTTGTGTCTCTATCTCCTTCAGTTCTGCTCTGATCTTAGTTATTTCTTGCCTTCTGCTAGCTTTAGAATGTGTTTGCTCTTGCTTCTCTAGTTCCTTTAATTGTGATGTTAGAGTGTCAATTTTAGATCTTTCCAGCTTTCTCTTGTGGGCATTTAGTGCTATAAATTTCCCTCTATACACTGCTTTAAATGTGTCCCAGAGATTCTGGTATGTTGTATCTTTGTTCTCATTGGTTTCAAAGAACATCTTTATTTCTGCCTTCATTTCGTTATGCACCCAGTAGTCATTCAGGAGCAGGTTATTCAGTTTCCATGTAGTTGAGCGGTTTTGATTGAGTTTCTTAGTCCTGAGTTCTAGTTTGATTGCACTGTGGTCTGAGAGACAGTTTGTTATAATTTCTGTTCTTGTACATTTGCTGAGGAGTGGAGTGCTTACTGTCCAAGATAATTTATAGATTCAATGCCATCCCCATCAAGCTACCAATGAGTTTCTTCACAGAATTGGAAAAAACTGCTTTAAAGTTCATATGGAACCAAAAAAGAGCCTGCATTGCCAAGACAATCCTAAGTCAAAAGAACAAAGCTGGAGGCATCACGCTACCTGATTTCAAACTATACTACAAGGTTACAGTAACCAAAACAGCATGGTACTGGTACCAAAACAGAGATATAGACCAATGGAACAGAACAGAGTCCTCAGAAATAATACCACACATCTACAGCCAGCTGATCTTTGACAAACCTGAGAAAAAGAAGAAATGGGGAAAGGATTCCCTATTTAATAAATGGTGCTGGGAAAATTGGCTAGCCATAAGTAGAAAGCTGAAACTGGATCCTCTCCTTACTCCTTATACGAAAATTAATTCAAGATGGATTAGAAACTTAAATGTTAGACCTAATACCATAAAAACCCTAGAAGAAAACCTAGGTAATACCATTCAGGACATAGGCATGGGCAAGGACTTCATGTCTAAAACACCAAAAGCAATGGCAACAAAAGCCAAAATTGACAAATGGGATCTCATTAAACTAAAGAGCTTCTGCACAGCAAAAGAAACTACCATCAGAGTGAACAGGCAACCTACAGAATGGGAGAAAATTTTTGCAATCTACTCATCTGACAAAGGGCTAATATCCAGAACCTACAAAGAACTCAAACAAATTTACAACAAAAAAACATACAATCCCATCAAAAAGTGGGCAAAGAATATGAACAGACATTTCTCAAAAGAAGACATGCATACAGCCAAGAGACACATGAAAAAATGCTTATCATCACTGGCCATCAGAGAAATGCAAATCAAAACCACAATGAGATAACATCTCACACCAGTTAGAATGGCAATCATTAAAAAGTCAGGAAACAACAGGTGCTGGAGAGGATGTGGAGAAACAGGAACACTTTTACACTGTTGGTGGGATTGTAAACTAGTTCAACCATTATGGAAAACAGTATGGCGATTCCTCAAGGATCTAGAACTAGAAGTACCATATGAGCCAGCCATCCCATTACTGGGTATATACCCAAGGATTATAAATCATGCTGCCATAAAGACACATGCACACGTATGTTTATTGCGGCACTATTCACAATAGCAAAGACTTGGAATCAACCCAAATGTCCATCAGTGACAGACTGGCTTAAGAAAATGTGGCACATATACACCATGGAATACTACGCAGCCATAAAAAAGGATGAGTTTGTGTCCTTTGTAGGGACATGGATGCAGCTGGAAACCATCATTCTAAGCAAACTATTGCAAGAACAGAAAACCAAACACCGCATGTTCTCACTCATAGGTGGGAACTGAACAATGAGATCACTTGGACTCGGGAAGGGTAACATCATACACCGGGGCCTATCATGGGGAGGGGAGGGGGGGAGGGATTGCATTGGGAGTTATACCTGATGTAAATGACGAGTTGATGGGTGCTGATTAGTTGATGGGTGCAGCACACCAACATGGCACAAGTATACATATGTAACAAACCTGCATGTTATGCACATGTACCCTAGAACTTAAAGTATAATAAAAAAAATTTTAAAAAAATCACAGTTTATTATTTCACAGGTCTAGAGGTCAGGAATCTGAAATGGGTCTGCAGGGCTATGCTCTTTTCATGTTTTGTGTGTGTGTATGTGATGGAGTTTCACTTTTGTTGCCCAGCATAGTAAATTTACTTGCGTAACAAAAAAACGCAAAATATTGATGGTTTAATACACATAATTTTTTTTCTCCCAGAAGATCTTTTTGTGAGAAAGGGGGCTTCTAGCAGTCCCATGCTATCCTTTGCTCAGAACTCCTCCCTCTATCTTCAAAGCCAGCAGTGTAGAATCTTCTCCCCTCTCTTGACATCTTGTCTCCCTCTTATAAGGACTCTTTGATTATGTCCAGCCATCCAGATAATCCAGGGTAATTTTCCCCATCTCCTTAATCACATATGCAGTTCCTTTTGCCATATAAGATAAAATATCAATAGGTTCTTAAGATTAGGATATAGACATATTTGGGGGTCATTATTCTGTCTACTACACTCCTATTTACCTTTTTTCAGGAAGGCATTAGAGGATGTAGTTCATTTTTAAAAAGGGATTAAACAAAGAAAAAGGAAACAAGTGATCTAACACACAGGAGAACAGTATTACATTGCAGAAACCAGCAATCCTGAATAAACTAAAGGTTGTAATGCTGTAGGAAGAGTATCTGTAAGGAAAAAAAAATCTACTGGATTATCTGATGTATTTCACTGTGATGCTTTAGCAGTTTGCCAAAGTGTTTGAGGACAGATTAATAATACGTTAAAAATGGCAGTTATTAAGAGAAAGGAAAGTAAAAGGTTGTATTAAAAGTGAATGTGATCTTAATATGCTATGTGCCTTGGGGTTGAATGACCTTTACCTAGACAGTAGTGATAACACTAAACGTTGATTTAGCCAAAGCCTATCATATCACTATATTGATAGGTAAAGGGACAAGAAGAGTGTATGAGGTAGAGAGGGAATGTTCACACACTTGGAGGTGGTACTGTTATAAAAGACCTATATCACTGCCTTCCGTAGGAGAAAGTCAATGGGTAATGTCTGAAATTGGAAAACCAAGAAATTGCAATGTAAGTATATTTAGACATAGTGGATAATAGACAAAATATTTAAAACACTTGAATTTTCCTTTGGTGAGCAGAATTGAGAATAGAGTAGAAGGGTTGGAGACTACAGGGTTTTCTTTAACCTCAGAATGTGGCAAACTGTTAGTGCTCACCAATATGTGTGTGTTTCTCTACATTTCCCAAAATCCCCTGCAGTTAAAGTGGGGGCCTTGGGACTAAATTCTGGCCAACAGAATGTGGCCAAATTGATATATGTTATTTTTAGGGTTGACGTTGGGTGATTCGCCATACTTTCTTTCTTGTCAGATAAGCTAGTCCTAGAAGGCAGCAGAACCATTAAAAATAAAAACATTTGGCCTTGAATTTAACATTTCATCTGACTAGAAATAGCCAAAATGGATCTTTTGTGAGAAAAAAGACAAAACAAAACATGTATTAAACTGTTGATATTTTGGGGTTTTCTGTTACAGAAGTAAATTCACTACGCTGGTTTTAAAACATCGACAAGATTTGCCAATCCTTTGAGAAGAGGGATCTATGTCTCCTTTCCTAAAATGCAACAGGACTTTGACACACTTGTAAGCAAAAGAAAGTGAGGGAAGTAGCACCGTGTTACTTTTTGAGGCAAGGTCAGAAAAGGTCAGGCAATTTTTGCTTTGTTCATTGCAACACTCCCTTTGGAGCTCTGAGTTTAAGCTAAGAAGTCTGACTACCTTGCTGCCATACTGTGAGGAAGTCCCGGCCATATAGTTACAGAAGCTCTGCTAGCATGCCTACTCTAGTCTTTCTGAGTTACCAAAGAAAAGCTGATGACTGTGCCCTACTGACAACATCACCTGTAAACATAATAAAATGGTTGTTTTAAGCCACCATATTTTGGAGTAATTTATTACATACAATAGCAACCCAATGCTCAATCTAACAAATAGTATCATTTACTTTTTAATCTGTGCAATTTAACTATTTTGATAAAACTTAGTTAAGCTAAAAAGGAAAATGGGTGTGAATTACTTATTCCTGGCTTATAGACTTTGCTATTCTACTTTCCCTACCCAGAAAGTTCACCTTTCTCCCTAAATCACTGGCTTTCAAACTTTTTAGAGTTTGAAATACACTAAGAAATACATTTTACAAACAAGCCCTAGTGCACACATACATGCATATATATAATTAAAAGCTCCATACAGTAGCACTTTACTAAGTAACACTAAATTTACTTACATGCACTGATATTTCCAATCTATATTGTTTCAATTTTTTTTTTAAGTGCAAAGAGATTTCCTTGCTTACAAATGGGTCAAGACCTCCACTAATGGGGTCCCACACAATCCCCTTTCCAGTTGAAAACACTATCCTAAACCTAAATCATTCTTCAAGGCCTTACCCAAGTTCGAAAAAGAAGCCTTTATTGACCACTCCATTCTCAGCTTTCTTGAAATTCCTGTAATGTATTCAGTTGCATTTTTTAATCTCAGTAGTAAGAATATTGCATTTTCTGTACTTAAATTTAACATGCTTTACTTGATATCGTGAGCACTTCTAGGGCATTGTAATGTCCTTTATCTACCACTCGATAAATTCAGAGTGCTCAATAAAACATTGCTCAGCATTTGACCATTGTGTTTTAAAATCTTAGTTGTTAGAGTGCACTTCAGTTTGGGCATTCTTTGGGGAGAGGCACTGACAAATGTTCTAATAACTCATCCACATATTATACTTCAAACTGGAAAAACACACAAAATAGTTTTAACTCTATATGCGTGTTTTTATGCAAACTAAATCATAAAGATACAAATGATTTTTCTAATAGCTTTCATTACCATACAGCGCACGAAATAATGATATTGATATAGCCACGAAAGAGTAATATAACCAAGTTCTCACAACTAAAATATCTTTGAGGTGGGCAAAATGCCAACTTTTCTCTGGGATCAACATTTCTTCACAACTCACTGCAACTACGCCTTGAGAGTATGTTTCGAGAACCGCTTCCCAATTATGTTGTCCCAGAAAGAATCGGGAGGAAACCGGGTGAAAGGCTGCGAGGCTTGAGGCGGGTCCCAGACGAACGCGGCCCTGCCCCACGCCAGAGCCTCTCAGAAGTGCGACACCGCCGCAGAGAGAGAGGCTGAGGCGGAACTTCCAGTCTAACCCCGCCCCGCTGTCTTCCCAGCCTTTTGCTTAGGCCGCGCGGTCTGCGTTGTGCGCGGCCCCAGCCCTAGCAACGACTCTAGTAACTGCCTGGCTCCTCCCTCTGGTGTCTCCGGGAAAGCGCTCCGTCTGGTCCGTGCACTATCACGGCCCGGTGCGTGGCCCGGGCTCGGGCTCGGGGGGTGCTGGAGACGCGTGGAGCTGTTCGAGGACTCGCGGGTGTGCAGGTCTGAGTACCACTCCGATCCCTGGTGGAGGTCTCCGCGCCTCTCTGGAGACCAGTGGTCTGGCCCCAGAGGTGCGGCCGCGGGAAGTGGACATTCTTTGTCAGGACCCTAGCGGAGGTCGCGCTGGGTGTCGCCTGTGAGGGGGATCCTCGGTCCCTGCGCGGTCTCTTGCTTTTTTTAGGATCTTGCGGGCCCTTTGGGGAAAAGGTTTCCAAATTTTTCCTCAAAAAAAAAAAAAAATTGTTTTTCCTACCAATAATTTTCGGTGCATTCCGCCCCAACGAAAAATATGTCCTGGCAAAGTCAGTTCCCTAGGAACCCCATACTTTATTTTATTTTTTTTTAGTATTTGGAGTGGTTTGTGGGGGTTTGGTTATTACGGAAGGGGAAGCGTAGTACAGACGTAGAATTAGCGATGCCATGCAGTGTAGTTAAAATATTGAGGTTGTGGTTACATAATAAACAAAAGAGCCTTTTCTTACGTCTAAATTATTTATTGGGAATGTAGGACAAATAAGGAAGTATATTAACATTTTTTGGTCAGCAGGTCCACAAAGTTGGATGGTAAAATCGATACTTTAGATCGCAGCATTTAAGGACTAACCCAATGCACCATGAAAACGAAGGCAAGACAGTCTGCTACCATATGGCGGGTGGTGTGGGAGGGGCCGTTGATCCTGTATAAAAAAGAGTACTACCTTGGATTGTGAAAAATGAATGTTGGAACTGTAGGTCCAAGTTCTTAAAAATACTCTAGACTAAAGAAAAATTGTTTTTTTTCCTAATACTGAATTGGTCCACAATACAGTACAGGGGAGTCTATATAATGTTCCATTGGGAGGTGAGTCAGCTTGCAATAATGGAAGAGGTAGAAGCTTTTTCTGTTATTATTTTGGGGAAAAAAAAATTGCCAGCCTGCCACTTGTGCTAGGCTGCAGATGGCCCATAAAGATAGTTTGTCAGATACTTCAGTAGTGAGATGCTTCCTGGATGTGTTTTGCAGAATGGTTTTGATTTAGTTAACTAGTGTTTGTTGAGTGCCTCCTGTTGCCTAAGAATCAGTAATAGGTGAGATAGGTGAGATCGGGGAAGGAATCTGCTCTTACAGAGTTGAATGGGAGAGGGGATAGATTCGCTAAAGTACCTCCACAATAAATGCATTTTTCCATGTCAAATATGTGGAACTAATAATAAGTACTCAAAGATAAAGAGATTTAAGACATTGCTGTGACCCATCTATGAGTTAATAAGGAACTGAATTAGAGTCCTGACTTTGAGGGTGAAGATAGAGGATTACGTACAAGGTAGAATTGATGCAACTTGGTGAGTATAATTAATTTGGGGTGGAAATTGAGTAGAAGGAGGAATAAAAAATTAATGTATTTTTAGCCTCAAGTTCCAGAATGATGGACGCACCATCAAGGTGTTAAAATTGTTAGTTCTTAGGAATAGTCTTTATGTTTTCTAAGTATTTCTAGCCCCCATGACTCAAATTGTATTTCCTTGCACATATTTGATGTTAACAAGTATGTTTTAAAGATTTTAAATAACCCCATTTGCAACAAATGATTTACTCACAGTCGAGACAGGTTGTTGGCTAGGTTAGGACAGATACCCTGATCATGTAGTTTCAGAGACCGTTGGAGGAAGCTGCCCATGATTTACGATTGCTGGCCTCTTCTGCGTGGCCACCTCAGCCGTAAGTGAGAGAATGTAGGTGAACTAGGAGGTGGAGCCATAAACATTTCTCTTTTACTGTCTTACAGGTATTTGTGGTGGTTGATTTTTTGTAGAGGAAAGTTATTTATATAAGGTTTCACTAATATCCATTTAGTTATGTGGATAGCAGGTCTGTGAACTGCAAAGTGTTATTTCTGAGGTATCTCTAGGAGGAATGCATGTCGAGGGTCCTAGGATAACTCCAAAAACTCACCAATGGTTTTCTGTTAAATGTCAGGCAACCACAGTAACTTTCATGACATCCACAGGGACTGCATTTTTCAATCCCACTATACTTGGTCCTTTGGCACATGCAGTCCCGCTAAATAGCTACTGGAATACCCAGGAAAATGAAGTCAGGTTAAGCTAGTCCAATCAAATTTCATTTTTTAGGATGAATCACATCATCTGAATAACTCAGGACTATTAAAGCCTCAAAATGTTTCTCCGTAAGAACCTCAGGCAACACCAGGACAAACCCAAAGAGAGTTTGGGTGAAACTTAGCTTCTTATGTGCAGCAAAGAGATGCCAACAGAGCATTTGCAACTCTCATTTCTGGGGACTATTAGGATCTCTTCCCAAACTTTTTTTTCTCTGTTTTAGAGATGGGATCTCACTTTGTTGTCCAGACTATTCTCAAACTCCTGTGCTCAAGTAATCCTCCCACCTTAACCTCCCAAATGCTAGTATTAAAGGCATGAGCCACCAAGCCCGGCCCTTCCCAAGCTTGGAACTTCTTTACCTGGGTCGCAGATGGACTCTAGGAGAGCTCCAAACCTCCTGAAATTGTGTGCAAAATATTGTGTCTGTATATTCATCTAGGGATGAGGTTTACGATTTTCATGTGATTCCTAAAAGAATCTGAGGTTCAAGAAAAGAGGGCATCTTAATATCCTGCACTTTTAGTCATTTAGGGCATGGTCACAAAGATCAAAGCCATTTTTAGGCAGGTGATTTGGAGTGACAGAAGTAGGTAAGATTTTCTATTTGTGTGTTAGGAAGAAGGGTTTGGACCATTGTTCTTAAATACTGCTTTCTTACCCAAAATGTAAATCTGTACCTAATCAGTACACAGCAAAAATATTTACTGTATTTTGGTTTTCCCCTTGGGTACATTTGGCTAGTACCTTTTTCTACTATAACCGGCGTCTTTGCATCTCCTTATTTGGGTCTCAAGCTCACTGGGATTTACAATTTAAAAAAAAAAAAAATTCATTTGATGAGTAATTAAATTAGTGCCACTAACTTCTTCTCAGCAAATTATGTTGTATTTTATGTTCCTCTGGACTTTTTGTTCACTTTCTATATGGGAGACCACAAAACGTGTCCTGCTCGAGTCACAGCATTCCTCTTGTCACTGTTTCTACTTAAAGTGCCTGGAGCTTCGTAGTTAAACCACAATGCCAGAAGGCTTTATAATAGGAGAATTATTTTATAGCTGTGGAATGCATATCAAATCAATAGGGCACCAGTGTTGTTTCTCCCTTGAAAGGTATCTTCCTTACAGGGTATGCAGATAACAATTTTGGCAGCCATCACCCTTTGAAGAAAATATTAAGTGGGAAAGTTATTTTACCATTTTTCTCTAGTTCTAAAGAATCAGAATGATGTATGTTTTTAAAAAGCATAAATTCTTAGAGTAAGTGGACATTAATGTTACTCTGTAAATTTTTAAGATTTATAAAATAATATATTTTACCTTACGGGATAATTTATAAATTATAATGAGTAGTAGGTGCCTCTTATTTTTTATTGGATATTTAGTTGTATATGTATATGCACACTTGTACACACACACACACACATATGTAGTGTGTGTTTTAAGTTGGAGAGGGCTATATCTTTTAGAACATAACCAACTAAATTTTGCCAATCCCACTAGAATCTTCTATTTTTCATTAATGTCAGTTCAAAGTCAGAGCCAACAGGTTAAATACGTTCCTGTCTGATGCTAACATGAAACCATTGCATTCCTAATATCTGGAAAACAAAATTGCCATCTCTGGAACAAAAAAAGCATTCTTGAAAAATGGATTCTCAGTACCTGAACTTTATATTTGAAATACCTTTGAGTTTATTGCTTTTAATCTTATGTTTTAAAGTATGCCAATTTGGTGGTTTAAAACATGTTTAATAAGTACTAAAACAGCACACAATTGTGACTTAAGTTGAGTAATTTTCTTTGTAGACTGAGTAAAATGTTTTCTGTTTTTATTTTGCCTTCTCTTGACACTTTTTTTTTTTTTTACAGTGCACCTATGATATGTGTTTTAGAAATAGCTGTTAAACTTTGGTTTGAATGAAGAATGTCTCTCAATTCACCTATATTTCTCAAACGAAGTGAAGAAAATAATTCAAAATTTGTGGAAACAAAACAGTCACAAACTACTTCCATAGCTTCAGAAGATCCCCTTCAAAACTTATGTTTAGCATCTCAAGAAGTTCTTCAAAAAGCTCAGCAAAGTGGGAGATCAAAATGTCTCAGATGTGGTGGTTCCAGAATGTTCTACTGCTATACATGTTATGTTCCAGTTGAAAATGTACCTATTGAACAGATTCCACTTGTGAAGGTTAGTAAGAAATTTAATTGTTTGAAAGTATGAAAATAGATTTTTAAAAAACATGTATACCTACTCTAATTGATAAACTTAATAAATAATGTTATTATTTATTAAGTTCCTGTCCCTGTGTCCTTCCCTTATTGGCTAGAGTTGGACCGCACAATCTAAACTGATTCCAGTTGGCTAAGACTTAAACTTTTCCAAATAGGGTAAATGCACGATTTGTAAAAGGAGGAGTTAGGAGTGGTCTGTCCGTTATAGTATAAGGCATTTCTGGACATGTTTGGGCATGTCAGGGCACAACAAGAGTGGGAGGGTTGCTTGCAGGCTGGAAACGAGAGTACAAGGAGCTTGGGCTTCTGAACAAAGAACAAGAACATCGCACAAGTAAACCTTTTGAAGAGGAATTTATCATTGCTAACATTATGAAAACGAAGTGTATTTATGGAAAATTTAGTCCTGCAGACTACTAAACCTCTTGGTGTTTTTAATGAAACCCATTAATTTTTCATTAATGATTTAATTTATTTACAATATAAGAAAAAAATGTGTGATATAAACATATGAATACTAAAAAATAAGTTTATAGACACCCCGAAGGAGCTCCAAAAACTCATGTCTTTGGACTGCTTCTTGAGAAAACACTATTCTAGTAGAATTAGAGTTGATTTTTACCTAGGATTTTGTTACTTATCCTATACATGGGGATGGAGTAGATTTCATTGACCAAAATGAAAATAAAGTAAAATTTGAAAACTAAGACCAATTCCCTGGGCTGTGTGATTTTAGAGTGATTTTAAGCCTGATTTAAAAGGTCATTCGAATTGATTGCTTACCTTTATAGTTTTTGGTGTTTACCAAGACTACTTTTGTATAGGTAAAAGGTCTGTAGAACATCATGTCTGCATAATCAAAGAAGAATTTATTATATATATGTTAACTTGTCTAACAGTATCCCAAACTTTAGGAGTAAATCAATTAATGTATAAAATTTGACTACTGTTTATTAACACTTTAGAGAGACTAAACTCTACACATGGACTCATTAGAACTTTCCAGTAAAAAAAATGAGTTGTAGCTATATTTTAAAATATTTGTTTTGATGATTTTAAATTTCATTTAAATTTGAAGTAAGAAAAGTACTTTGACACTCATATTTTATTTGAATTTCAATTTAGCCTATATCATCTTGGCCAGTCCATGGTCTCCTCTGCGTCTAAAATCACATATATAGGCTAATGGAAAGTTTACTAGCCAAGAATAAGTAAGTGTGGAATTTAAGCTTCACAGTTTGCTCAGAAAAACCAAGAACTTGAGGGTAATAATTATTTTCAAGTTTCCCATTATCTTACAGGAATGTTACATTTTGAAGTATGGTTTTTGAAGTATACGTAGAATTATTATATCTTACATTTCTCTCATAGCCACATAAAGAAGGGATTCCATTAAAAGTTTTATCCTAAGGTGTATTATATTAAAAAATGGATTGCATATTATAATAATAAAAATCAGTAATGTAGTTACAGGGCTGATATTTTCATAGATATTTAATATTAGAGGGTATTTTCCAAATCAGTGGTCTAATATACACCATTTAATAGAAATGACTCAAGACATTAGTGTTTGATCATCTCTAGATGGTCTAGACTGTGCAGAGTTTTCTAAAGTGTTTATATTTTAATGGCCTTGTATGAAAGTTGATACTTTAATATACATTAATGGTAATAACAACTCTGCAAAATGTTCTTTCTAATTTTTATTTTTATTTTAACAAATCATTCAGCATTTGCTTTTAGATAGCCTACTTAGAAAGGGAGGATGACAATATAATGAGTAATTCCCTCCCAATTTTAGTCTAGGGAATGCATTCATAAATATAGTCATATGTCTCCTAATGACAGGGATACATCCTGAGAAATGTGTCCTCAGAAATGAGTCGTTAGGCAAATTCACTGTTGTGCGAACATCTTAGATGTACTTACACAACCTTCATAGTATAGCCTACTACACACGTGGGCTATACCTATGGCTCCTAGCCTACAAAATCTGTTCAGCATGTTGCTGTACTGCATACTGTACGTAGTTGTACACACAATGATATTAGTGTATCTAAACAAATATAAGCATAGAAATGTACAGTAGAAGTACAGTATAAAAATAGTAATCTTTTATGGGCACTTAGCATGAATGGAGTTTGCAGGACTGGAAGTTGTTCTTGGTGAGTCAATGGTGAGTTATGAGTGAATGTGAAGGCCTGTGATATTACTGTACACTATTGTAGTTTTTATAAACACTGTATACTTAGGGTACACTACATTTATGAATAATATTTTTCTTCAATAATAAGCTTACTGTGACTTTTTTACTTTATAAGCTTTTTTAAAAACTTGTGATAACACTTAACTTTAAACACAAACACATTGTACAGCTGAACAAAAATATTTTATTTCTTTATATTCTTATCCTATAACCTTTTTCCTATTTTTATTGTTTATTTATTTTTACTTTTTAAACTTTTTTGTTGAAAACTAAGACACAAACACATTACCCTAGGCTTACACAGTGTCAGGATCATCAGTGTCACGGTCTTCTTCCACCTCCACATCTTGTCCCACTGGAAGCTCTTCAGGGGCAATGTATGGAGCTGTCATCTCCTGTGATAGCAATGCCTTCTTCTGGAATACCTCCTTAAGGACCTGCCTGAGGCTGTTTTACAGTTAACATTTCTTTTTTCTAATTAGGATGAGTAACTCTAAAACTAAAAAAATTAAGTGTAGTATAGTAAATACATAAACCAGTAACAGATTTATATTATCATTATTAAGCATTTATTGTATAGCATGCTTTTTTATGACTGGCAGTGCAGTAGGTTTGTTTACATCAGGATCGTTGCAAGCATATGAGTACTGCACTATGGTACAATGTTACAATGGTTACACTTCAGTAGGCCATAGGAATTTAGAGCCTAGAATTTAAAAGGCTCTCTTGGGGAAAGTTGATAATCCCATGGGAAAATGCTGAGGTCTCCTTGTCAGTAGCATTTTGATAAACTTGGGTGGAAAGATTTGTGGTAAGTCTCTTTTATAAAACATAGGTGTTAGAGAGCTGATTGATATTCTTTACTTGTTTGAAAACAGAACGCCTCTACTAAGACTGCCCTCTGGTCAACACTATTTTTTTTTTTTTTTAAACACAGTTAAGCTTTAATGTCCATACGAAGCCTCAGAGCAGTGTTTTTGTAGCTTGTAAAAAAGCAAAAATTTTTTTTCTTTCTTTCTTTTTTTTTTATTTTTATACTTTAAGTTCTTGGATATATGTGCAGAACTTGCAGTTTTGTTATATAGATATAAACATGCCATGGTGGTTTGCTGCACCCATCATCTACATTAGGTATTTGTCCTAATGCTATCCCTCCCCTAGCCCCCCACTCCCAGACAGGCTCCAGTGTGTGATGTTCCCCTGCCTGTGTCCATGTGTTCTCATTGTTCAACTCCCACTTACAAATGAGAACATGCGTTGTTTGGTTGTTTGGTTTTCTGTTCCTGTGTGGTCAACACTATTATTGTTACTCTGTACTCTTGTCATCATTTAAGAAATAATCTTCTTTTAACATGTGTGAACTAGAACACAAACATGGATTTCCATGATTTGATCTGTTTCTGTGCTTTGATTTTATGATGCGAGAGATCTCATGCTCATGGAGAACTAACAATACCTGGATTGTGTACAGGTTTTGCATAATTATACTATGCTTGCAGACTTTAGTTCATAAAGCTTTTTATTTTATCATATAATTAAAAAATAGGCTAGGCACATGATTTATAAAATTTGTCAATAACACTCCTCTGTTCTTAATATAAATGATACCCTCCAAGATAGCTAGCTGGTCAGAAATATTGATAACTTTTGGAATTTTCAACTTTACTCATCAGTCATATAAGAAGGTCACTTTTATGATCTGCTTTCTTTTTCTTTTCTTGTCATGATCTGCTTTTTTTTTCTTTTCTTATTTCCTACCTTCCCTGGGCTAAGATAATACTGACATGGTGCTCAGGGACCGTAGGGAGAGGGAAAATAGTGTCAACTGAAACCGATCGTCATGAGGAAATTCTGATGTAGTGTTCAGCCAGAAGTAGACTGACGTAAAATCATTTGTGAACTGCCTACTTAAATGGTAAATGTTCCGTAATTAGAAGTTGGTTTGATGATTAGAAGCAATTGGGCCTAACTTATAAATGATCATTGGGCCTAACTTATAAATGATCATTGGGCCTAACTTATAAATGATTGCTAGGCCTAAGCAGGGAGAGTAGGAGATACAGTGTTTGAAACCCTAATTGAAAACTATTTGTAGGCCAAGGTCCTCCTGGGGTGTGTTATTTTTACTGTTCTGTCCCCAACATAATTGTCCAGGGAGAAAAAAATTTGAAATTGGAATTATTTAGTAGCTGCTCCATTCAAAAATAGCTTTGGAACTAATGACACACACACAACATGGAAGAGCCTCAAAATAACTATTCTTAGCTAAAGTCAAATGAAGAATGTACATTGTATGATTTCATTTATATAAAATTCTAGAAAGTACAAACTATAGTGGCAGTGGATTACTGATTGCCTGAGGAGGGCAGTGGTTGATGGTGAGAGGAGAAGGAAGAAGAGCATGAGAAGACTTGATAATGGCAAATCATTATTTTGACTGTAGCAATGGATTCAAGGATTTAATGTATGTTAAAACTTATTAGATTGTACACTTTAAATATGTACAGTTTAAGACGTAAGAAAAATAGTTTTGTCCTCCAGGGTAAAATAGTGTGCCCAGGGTAAATTCCTAGAATCCTACTTATTTAGTATGGGATGGGAACTTGGAGATGGTGGGAACTACTAAATAAAACAAAAGGTCATTTAAAAGCTGAAGTCAAGAACACATCTCCAGAGGGTTTCTTATATATAGTAAGGGAGATGTGACCTAGCATTTTTTTCATAATCATGGCTGAATGCAGTGCTTGTATAAGCATTACAAAGAGAGCTAAACCAAAAAGCCAAAGTGAAATAAGAAAAATATAATTTAAGAAATCCAAGAGAATATTATTTTTGCATAGAGACATGTTACAGACAACATCTATAACAAATAATGAAACTTTAAGGGAAATACTTAGGCAACAGGGGTCCCCAATCCCCAGACCACAGACCGGTACCAGTCCTAAGGAACCAGGCCACACACGAAGAGGTGAGCTGTTGGAGAGCAAGCAAAGTCTCTCTCTGTATTTACAGTCACTCCCCATCACTCACATTACCACCTGAGCTCTGCCTCCTGTCAGATCAGCGGCAGTGTTAGATTCTCATAGGAGCATGAACCCTGTTGTGAACTGTGCATACAAAGGACCTAGATTGCACGCTCCTTATGAGAATCTAATGCCTGAAGATCTGTCACTGTCTCCCATCACCCCCAGATGGGACCATCAAGTTGCAGGAAAACAAGCTCACGCTCCCACTGATTCTACATTATGGTGAGTTGTATAGTTATTTCATTATATATTATCATGTAATAATAATAGAAATAAAGTGCACAATAAGTGTAATGCGCTCAAATCATCCCCAAACCCTCTCCCCTAACCCTCGTCTAGGGAAAAATTGTCTTTCACGAAACCAGTACTTCTTGGTGCCAGAAAGAATGGGGACTATTTAGGCAACATGATTTTGAAGAGAGTTTTGTGATATAAAGATTACACCTCTTAGACCTATTGTTACTATTTTTTAATTGATAATTATTTAATTTGTGCTGTTGAAAATGTGATGCCGAAAATCACGGTGTTTCCTGCAAAGGATAACAGTTTTGACTTGAAAGTATGTATAAGGAACAGAATTTCAACTTGAATTTTAGGTCTGAAACTTTTTGCCCAAACTTAACATTTCCTTTTAAAATAACATAAGAGGCCGGGTATGGTGGCTCACTCGTAATCTGAACGCTTGGGAGGCTGAGACAGGCGGATCACTTGAGGTCAGGAGTTCAAGACCAACCTGGCCAACATGGTGAAAACCCATCTCTACTAAAAAAATACAACAATTAGCTGGGCATGGTGGCAGGTGCCTGTAATGCCAGCTACTTGGGAGGCTGAGGCAGAATTGCTTAACCCAGGAGACGGAGGTTGCAGTGAGCTGAGATCACACCACTGCACTCTAGCCTGGGTGGCAGAGTGAGAGTCCATCTCAAGATAAAGAAATAAAAATAAAATAAAATAGCATAAAATAGGCAAACCTAGAGTTTATAGGATTTATAAAAATGTCCTTGGCACATATAGTGAAATGCAAAGAATTGGAGTTAATATAACTTAAATGAAAATGACATTGGAGCTTTGCTTTAGGAGAAGATTCTATGTTAAATGAGTTGAAAATAGTTGTCCTAATACATGATTAACAATGCCAAGGAAGAAATTTGGGTTGGTTTTGTAACGATCACCATTCTTAATATTCTGGTATATCTTTTAAACCATATGTGTATTTATAGAAATTTATTGTAAGCTTCCTATTTAGCTTTAAAGACCTTTTTTATTAACATAAAAATTAGAATGTTTATATATTTTTTATTTGTCCTTTTTTTTTTTTTACCTTTAGCTTCCATTGAAGATTGACATCATTAAACATCCAAATGAAACAGATGGCAAAAGTACTGCTATACATGCAAAACTCTTAGCACCTGAATTTGTAAACATTTACACGTATCCTTGTATTCCAGAATATGAAGAAAAGGACCATGAAGTAGGCAACTTAGTTTTTATGACTCTTCACATTGGATATACAAATGAATTTTAACCTCCATTGCCTTTCTGATCTTACTCAAACATAATTTAATATTTTTCTTAATAAAGAATTATGCTTAGGTAGCATTAGACAATATACAGTTTATTTCATTGATATCTTCAAAGATCAGATGATTCTAGACTGCTATGCGTTTTTGAGTCTGCATTTTATAGCTCTTCTGCCTTATTTCTTCACGTTTTTACTCCTTGCCAATATTATTGTGCCTGCTTTTACTTTTTCTCTTCTCCTTCTCCTGTTTGTGCTACATATAGATGATCTAAGTTGATGCAAACTGGGAAACCAGATTACAAATATTGTTGGAATTTCTCTAAAAGAAGAAAGACTGAGTTAGGATATTCAGGAATCCTCCTAAATTAAGAGCTTTAGCGCATAGCCTTTATAACATTTCTTTCAGCTGCTCAGAGGCCTTCCTTAGTCATTTTTAGATTCTTAATTGGTTTTCATGCAGTTGGAATTGTCACATTGGTGAGATATTATGGGTCTTCTTGGAGAAAAGTAATTTTACAATGTGTCTCAAAAAATTAGGCCTTGGGTACTAAAAGAAGCATGTAAAAGCCTTTTGGTCTCTTGGAGGCCATTTGTTGGTGTGGCTAATATAGAAACAAAATTAGAAATTAGTGCATTCATTTGTTCCAGGAAGAACTTGGTAAATTTTTACTTTTCTGTTTATATATCTTTTTTTGGTTGAGTTTATATAAAAAATTATGTTTGTAAATAATATTTGAGTTTTGGATCTAGGAAAATGTTTCTTCTCTGGTCAGCTAGACTCCATTTAAGTTGATTAAATAGAATGGAGTGCTATGTTCTGTAAGGAGATGAGATATGTTTATAATCTAAGAAAATTCAAAAGCCCTGGACTTTGCTAACCGGATATAGGGAGAAATATAGACATGTATTATGAATATTTAAAAACTTTGACAACTTTGAAATTTATAAAATTCAAGGTTTTTGCTTTTTTTTTTTTTTTTTTTTTTTTGAGACAGAGTCTCGCTCTGTCGCCCAGGCTGGAGTGCAGTGGCGCAATCTCGGCTCACTGCAAGCTCCGCCTCCCGGGTTCACGCCATTCTCCTGCCTCAGCCTCCTGAGTAGCTGGGACTACAGGCGCCCGCCACCGCGCCCGGCTAATTTTTTGTATTTTTAGTAGAAATGGGGTTTCACCGTGGTCTCGATCTCCTGACCTTGTGATCCGCCCGCCTCGGCCTCCCAAAGTGCTGGGATTACAGGCGTGAGCCACCGCGCCCGGCCAAGGTTTTTGCTTTTTAACAGAGTTTTGCTCTGTTGCCCAGGCTGGAATGCAGTGGCATGATCCCAGCTTGCTGTAGCCTTAAACTTCTGGGCCCAAGCAATCCCCGTACCTAAGGCTCTCGAGTAGCTGAGGCCATGGGAGTTGCACCACTACTCCCAGCTAATGTTTTTATTCTTTGTAGAGACAAGTCTCACTATGTTGCCCAGGCTGGGCTCGAACTGCTAGGGCTCAAGTGATCCTCTCACCTTGGCCTCCCAACGTGCTGGGATTACAGGCACTGTGCCCGACCAAGACTTTTTGTTACTTAATTTTATTTTATTATGATTTTGTTTTTATCTTTTTATTTTAAAAATTTGTATGCTCATTGAAGAAAATTTGGGAAATAAAGAAACATATGGGGATAAAATTCCCTTGATTCTCCAACGTTTATTCATTTAACAAATATTTACTTGGTGCCTGCTTTGTGCCAGGAGCTGTTCAGACATTGGAAGCTCTAATAATATAAATCTCAGTAAAAATGTGCTGAAAGAAAACAGGTATCATACTTATGTAATTTTTCCTGGAAAGTTAGATTTTTTTCCTTTTAATTTTTCACTGTAATAATATACTTAGATATTGTAAGTGTCTGTGTTTAGGTTTATTTTATTACATTCCCATAATGAAATGGTTGAACCAAAGGGTATGAATAATTTTAAGACTCTTGATTTAAATTGTCAAATTGCTTCCATGAAGAATTATGCTATTTAATCCTGCCCTCAAACCACCATTTCCTCACCAGCATTCACTGTATCATTTGTTTTATCTTTGGCTTATGATATAGATGCAAATGGCATTTAATCATTGAACAGTTTTCAGTGGTTCTTTTACAAAGTATCATGTACTTTGCTTTTTATCTTATGAAAAATTATATAATTCAATCTTTTTATTTCAAGTATGATTAACTTGGCATCTATCAGTCAGTGAATAACTTATTTTGAAATCATAGTTTTAATTAGTATATTATGATTATAAATTACTAGGGGAGAGCCAAAAACTTTACCATACATATTAAAGAACCATATACAATAGAACCAACCTAATGCTTGTTTCTCAGATATGCAACATGTCTTTCTTAAAATTTTAAGTCAATCAAAATTTATATGTTTTGAAGATCATAGTAGCACACTGCTAACCCAATTTTCTTTGTTTTAGGTTGCACTCATTTTTCCTGGACCTCAGTCTATCTCAATAAAAGATATTTCTTTTCATCTGCAAAAAAGGATTCAAAATAATGTTAGAGGCAAAAATGATGACCCTGACAAGCCATCTTTTAAACGCAAAAGAACTGAAGAACAACAGTTCTGTGATTTGAATGACAGCAAGTGCAAAGGCACACCACTGAAAAAAATTATATTTATAGATAGTACCTGGAACCAAACAAACAAAATATTCACTGATGAGCGACTTCAAGGTAAAAAAAAAAAAAAAAAAAATGTTTTTTTGGACTGTTCCTCCCTCAGACTTGTTTTGAAAAAGCTTCAAACTTATAGATAATTTGAAAGAAGAGTTGCATTGAATACCTATACATTTTGCCACGTTTACTTTATTTCTCTATTTCTCTTTATTATATATGTGAGTGTGTATTTATATATTACATATATTTTTGATTGATCAATTAAGTTTCGGGCTTTGTAACACTTTACCCTTAAATATTAAGTATACATTTTCCTTTTTTTGTTTGAGACCGTCCCAGTCTGTTACCCAGGCTGGAGTGCAATGGTGCAATCTTGGCTCACTGCAACCCTCCTCCTCCTGGGTTCAAGTGATCCTCCCACCTCAGCCTCCCAAGTAGCTGGGATTACAGGTGCCCACCAACACACCTGCCTAAATTTTGTGTTTTTAGTAGAGACAGGGATTCGCCATGTTGGCCAGGCTTGTCTCAAACTCCTGACCTCAGGTGATCCTCCTGCCATGGCCTCCCAAACTGCTGGGATTACAGGCATGAGCTACCATGTCCAGCCTAAGTGTACATTTTCTAAGAATAAGAATATTCTCCTATATTAATAAAGAATGACATCTCTTTTATAAACATCCTAATGGTGAACACATTTACTAAGAAGTTAGATCTTCTCTTTTGTTTTTTGTTTTTTGCCTTATAGGTTTGTTGTTGTTGTTTTCTAAGAGGGAGTCTTGCTCTGTTGCCTAGGCTGGCAGTGGCACAATCTTGGCTCACTGCAACCTCTGCCTCCTGGGGTCAGGCGATTCTCCTGCCTCAGCCTCGCTAGTAGCTGAGATTACAGGCACACACCACCACTCCGGGCAAATTTTTTTTTTCTTTTCTTTTTTTTTTTTTTTTAATATATTTATTTTTATTATTATCATACTTTAAGTTCTAGGGTACATGTGCATAATGTGCAGGTTTGTTACATATGTATATTTGTACCATGTTGGTGTGGTGCACCCATCAACTCATCAGCACCCATCAACTCGTCATTTACATCAGGTATAACTCCCAATGCAAACCCTCCCTCCTCCCCCTCCCCATGATAGGCCCCGGTGTGTGATGTTCCCCTTCCCAAGTCCAAGTGATCTCATTGTTCAGTTCACACCTATGAGTGAGAACATGCGGTGTTTGGTTTTCTGTTCTTGCGATAGTTTGCTGAGAGTGATGGTTTCCACCTGCATCCATGTCCCTACAAAGGACACAAACTCATCCTTTTTTATGGCTGCGTAGTATTCCATGGTGTATATGTGCCACATTTTCTTAAGCCAGTCTGTCACTGATGGACATTTGGGTTGATTCCAAGTCTTTGCTATTGTGAATAGTGCCGCAGTAAACATACGTGTGCATGTGTCTTTATAGCAGCATGATTTATAATCCTTTGGGTATATACCCAGTAATGGGATGGCTGGCTCATATGGTACTTCTAGTTCTAGATCCTTGAGGAATCGCCATACTGTTTTCCATAATGGTTGAACTAGTTTACAATCCCACCAACAGTGTAAAAGTGTTCCTGTTTCTCCACATCCTCTCCAGCACCTGTTGTTTCCTGACTTTTTAATGATTGCCATTCTAACTGGTGTGAGATGTTATCTCATTGTGGTTTTGATTTGCATTTCTCTGATGGCCAGTGATGATAAGCATTTTTTCATGTGTCTCTTGGCTGTATGCATGTCTTCTTTTGAGAAATGTCTGTTCATATCCTTTGCCCACTTTTTGATGGGGTTGTTTGGTTGGTTGTTTTTTTGTTGTAAATTTGTTTGAATTCTTTGTAGGTTCTGGATATTAGCCCTTTGTCAGATGAGTAGATTGCAAAAATTTTCTCCCATTCTGTAGGTTGCCTGTTCACTCTGATGGTAGTTTCTTTTGCTGTGCAGAAGCTCTTTAGTTTAATTAGATCCCATTTGTCAATTTTGGCTTTTGTTGCCGTTGCTTTTGGTGTTTTAGACATGATTCCTTGCCCATGCCTATGTCCTGAATGGTATTACCTAGGTTTTCTTCTAGGGTTTTTATGGTATTATGTCTAACATTTAAGTCTCTAATCCATCTTGAATTAATTTTCGTATAAGGAGTAAGGAAAGGATCCAGTTTCAGCTTTCTACTTATGGCTAGCCAATTTTCCCAGCACCATTTATTAAATAGGGAATCCTTTCCCCATTTCTTCTTTTTCTCAGGTTTGTCAAAGATCAGCTGGCTGTAGATGTGTGGTATTATTTCTGAGGGCTCTGTTCTGTTCCATTGGTCTATATCTCTGTTTTGGTACCAGTACCATGATGTTTTGGTTACTGTAACCTTGTAGTATAGTTTGAAATCAGGTAGCGTGATGCCTCCAGCTTTGTTCTTTTGACTTAGGATTGTCTTGGCAATGCGGGCTCTTTTTTGGTTCCATATGAACTTTAAAGCAGTTTTTTCCAATTCTGTGAAGAAACTCATTGGTAGCTTGATGGGGATGGCATTGAATCTATAAATTACCTTGGGCAGTATGGCCATTTTCATGATATTGATTCTTCCTATCCATGAGCATGGTATGTTCTTCCATTTGTTTGTGTCCTCTTTAATTTCACTGAGCAGTGGTTTGTAGTTCTCCTTGAAGAGGTCCTTTACATCCCTTGTAAGCTGGATTCCTAGGTATTTTATTCTCTTTGAAGCAATTGTGAATGGAAGTTCATTTATGATTTGACTCTCTGTTTGTCTGTTACTGGTGTATAAGAATGCTTGTGATTTTTGCACATTGATTTTGTATCCTGAGGCTTTGCTGAAGTTGCTTATCAGTTTAAGGAGATTTTGGGCTGAGACAATGGGGTTTTCTAAATATACCATCATGTCATCTGCAAACAGGGACAATTTGACTTCTTCTTTTCCTAACTGAATACCCTTGATTTCTTTCTCTTGCCTGATTGCCCTAGCCAGAACCTCCAACACTGTGTTGAATAGGAGTGGTGAGAGAGGGCATCCCTGTCTTGTGCCAGTTTTCAAAGGGAATTTTTCCAGTTTTTGCCAATTCAGTATGATATTTGCTGTGGGTTTGTCATAAATAGCTCTTATTATTTTGAGATACGTTCCATCAATACCGAATTTTTTGAGAATTTTTAGCATGAAGGGCTGTTGAATTTTGTCCAAGGCCTTTTCTGCATCTATTGAGATAATCATGTGGTTTTTGTCTTTGGTTCTGTTTATATGCTGGATTACGTTTATTGATTTGCATATGTTGAACCAGCCTTGCATCCCAGGGATGAAGCCCACTTGATCATGGTGGATAAGCTTTTTGATGTGCTGCTGGATCCGGTTTGCCAGTATTTTATTGAGGATTTTTGCATCGATGTTCATCCGGGATATGGGTCTAAAATTCTCTTTTTTTGTTGTGTCTCTGCCAGGCTTTGGTATCAGGATGACGTTGGCCTCATAAAATGAGTTAGGGAGGATTCCCTCTTTTTCTATTGATTGGAATAGTTTCAGAAGGAGTGGTACCAGCTCCTCTTTGTACCTCTGGTAGAATTCAGCTGTGAATCCATCTGGTCCTGGACTTTTTTTGGTTGATAGGCTATTAATTATTGCCTCAATTTCAGAGCCTGCTATTGGTCTATTCAGGGATTCAGCTTCTTCCTGGTTTAGTCTTGGGAGAGTGTAAGTGTCCAGGAAATTATCCATTTCTTCTAGATTTTCTAGTTTATTTGCGTAGAGGTGTTTATAGTATTCTCTGATGATAGTTTGTATTTCTGTGGGGTCGGTGGTGATACCCCTTTATCATTTTTTATTGCGTCTATTTGATTCTTCTCTCTTTTCTTCTTTATTAGTCTTGCTAGCGGTCTATCAATTTTGTTGATCTTTTCAAAAAACCAACTTCTGGATTCATTGATTTTTTGGAGGGTTTTTTGTGTCTCTATCTCCTTCAGTTCTGCTCTGATCTTAGTTATCTCTTGCCTTCTACTAGCTTTTGAATGTGTTTGCTCTTGCTTCTCTAGTTCTTTTTATTGTGATGTTAGAGTGTCAATTTTAGATCTTTCCAGCTTTCTCTTGTGGGCATTTAGTGCTATAAATTTCCCTCTACACACTGCTTTAAACATGTCCCAGAGATTCTGGTATGTTGTATCTTTGTTCTCATTGGTTTCAAAGAACATCTTTATTTCTGCCTTCATTTCGTTATGTACCCAGTAGTCATTCAGGAGCAGGTTATTCAGTTTCTATGTAGTTGAGCGGTTTTGATTGAGTTTCTTCATCCTGAGTTCTAGTTTGATTGCACTGTGGTCTGAGAGACAGCTTGTTATAAGTTCTGTTCTTGTACATTTGCTGAGGAGTGCTTTACTTCCAATTATGTGGTCAATTTTGGAATAAGTGTGATGTGGTGCTGAGAAGAATGTATATTCTGTTGTTTTGGGGTGGAGAGTTCTGTAGATGTCTATTAGGTCTGCTTGCTGCAGAGATGAGTTCAATTCCTGGATATCCTTGTTTACTTTCTGTCTCGTTGATCTGTCTAATGTTGACAGTGGGGTGTTGAAGTCTCCCATTATTATTGTATGGGAGTCTAAGTCTCTTTGTAAGTCTCTAAGGACTTGCTTTATGAATCTGGGTGCTCCTGCATTGGGTGCATATATATTTAGGATAGTTAGCTCTTCCTGTTGAATTGATCCCTTTACCATTATGTAATGGCCTTCTTTGTCTCTTTTGATCTTTGATGGTTTAAAGTCTGTTTTATCAGAGACTAGCATTGCAACCCCTGCTTTGTTTTGTTCTCCATTTGCTTGGTAGATCTTCCTCCATCTCTTTATTTTGAGCCTATGTATGTCTCTGCATGTGAGATGTGTCTCCTGAATACAACAGACTGATGGGTCTTGACTCTTTATCCAGTTTGCCAGTCTGTGTCTTTTAATTGGAGCATTTAGTCCATTTACATTTAAGATTAATATTGTTATGTGTGAACTTGATCCTGCCATTATGATATTAACTGGTTATTTTGCTCGTTAGTTGATGCAGTTTCTTTCTAGCCTCGATAGTCTTTACGTTTTGGCATGTTTTTGCAATGGCTGGTACAGGTTGTTCCTTTCCATGTTTAGTGCTTCCTTCAGGGTCTCTTATAAGGCAGGCCTGGTGGTGACAAAATCTCTAAGCATTTGCTTATCTGTAAAGGATTTTATTTCTCCTTCACTTATGAAACTTAGTTTGGCTGGATATGAAATTCTGGGTTTAAAATTCTTTTCTTTAAGAATGTTGAATATTGGCCCCCACTCTCTTCTGGCTTGGAGAGTTTCTGCCGAGAGATCTGCTGTTAGTCTGATGGGCTTCCCTTTGTGGGTAACCCCACCTTTCTCTCTGGCTGCCCTTAAGATTTTTTCCTTCATTTCAACTTTGGTGAATCTGGCAATTATGTGTCTTGGAGTTGCTCTTCTCGAGGAGTATCTTTGTGGCGTTCTCTGTATTTCCTGAATTTGAATGTTGGCCTGCCCTACTAGGTTGGGGAAGTTCTCCTGGATGATATCCTGAAGAGTGTTTTCCAACTTGGTTCCATTTTCCCCCTCACTTTCAGGCACCCCAATCAGACGTAGATTTGGTCTTTTTACATAATCCCATACTTCTTGCAGGCTTTGTTCATTTCTTTTTCTTCTTTTTTCTTTAGATTTCTCTTCTCGCTTCATTTCATTCATTTGATCCTCAATCGTTGATACTCTTTCTTCCAGTTGATCAAGTCGGTTACTGAAGCTTGTGCATTTGTCATGTATTTCTCGTGTCATGGTTTTCATCTCTGTCAGTTCGTTTATGGCCTTCTCTGCATTAATTATTCTAGTTATCAATTCTTCCACTCTTTTTTCAAGATTTTTAGTTTCTTTGCGCTGGGTACGTAATTCCTCCTTTAGCTCTGAGAAGTTTGATGGACTGAAGCCTTCTTCTGTCATCTCGTCAAAGTCATTCTCCGTCCAGCTTTGATCCGTTGCTGGCGATGAGCTGCGTTCCTTTGCAGGGGGAGATGCGCTCTTATTTTTTGAATTTCCAGCTTTTCTGCCCTGCTTTTTCCCCATCTTTGTGGTTTTATCTGCCTCTGGTCTTTGATGATGGTGATGTACTGATGGGGTTTTGGTGTGGGTATCCTTCTTGTTAGTTTTCCTTCTAACAGTCAGGACCCTCAGCTGTAGGTCTGTTGGAGATTGCTTGAGGTGCACTCCAGACCCTATTTGCCTGGCTATCAGCAGCAGAGGCTGTAGAAGACAGAATATTGCTGAACAGTGAGTGTACCTGTCTGATTCTTACTTTGGAAGCTTCCTCTCAGGGGTGTACTCCACCGTGTGAGGTGTGGGGTGTCGGTCTGCCCCTAGTGGGGGATGTCTCCCAGTTAGGCTACTCAGGGGTCAGGGACCCACTTGAGCAGGCAGTCTGCCCGTTCTCAGATCTCAACCTCCGTGTTGGGAGATCCACTGCTCTCTTCAAAGCTGTCAGACAGAGGAGTCTGAGTCTGCAGAGGTTTCTGCTGCCTTTTTTGTTGTTGTTGTTGTTGTTGTTTAGCTGTGCCCTGTCCCCAGAGGTGGAGTCTACAGAGACAGGCAGGCCTACTTGAGCTGCTGTGAGCTCCACCCAGTTAGAGCTTCCCAGCGGCTTTGTTTACCTACTTAAGCTTCAGCAATGGCGGGCGCCCCTCCCCCAGCCTCGCTGCTGCCTTGCAGTTAGATTGCAGACTGCTGTGCTAGCAATGAGGGAGGCTCCGTGGGCGTGGGACCCTCCCGGCCAGGTGTCGGATATAATCTTCTGGTGTGCCTGTTTGCTAAGACCCTTGGTAGAGTGCAGTATCGGGGTGGGAGTTACCCGATTTTCCAGGTGTTGTGTGTCTCAGTTCCCCTGGCTAGGAAAAGGGATTCCCTTCCCCTTTGCGCTTCCCAGGTGAGGCGATGCCTGGCCTGCTTCAGCTCTCGCTGGTCGGGCTGCAGCAGCTGACCAGCACCGATTGTCTGGCACTCCCTAGTGAGATGAACCGAGTACCTCAGTTGAAAATGCAGAAATCACCTGTCTTCTGTGTCACTGACTCTGGGAGCTGGAGACTGGAGCTGTTCCTATTCGGCCATCTTGCTCCGCCCCTTTTTTCTTATTTTCATAGAGGGTTTCACCATGTTGACCAGGCTGGTCTCAAACTCCTGACCTTAGGTGATCCACCGGCCCCAGCCTCCCAAAGTGCTGGGATTACAGGCGTGAGCCACCATGCCCAGCCTGCCTTACAGTTTTTAAAAATAACTTTATTGAGGAATAATTAACATATAATAAACTACATATGTTTCAAGAGTATTAAAGTTTTCTCATATGTGTACAGCTGTGAGACCATCACTACAAGTTAGAAAATGAACCTATCCACCCCCTGCCAAAGTTTCTGCCTGACCTTTTGTGATCTTTCTCATCCAGCTTTCCCCACAGCACACTTCCACACTCTCCAGCCCCATCTCTAATCAATGATCTGTATCTAATCGTTATAGATTAGATGCATTTTCTGGAATATTATATAAATTGAATCATATAGTATGTACTCTTTTCCTTTTTTTGGTTTGGCTTTCTCACACAAAATAAATAACTTGACACTCATTTTTGTTGTAGCATGTATCAATAGGTCATACATTTATTGCCAAGTAGTATTTCGTTGTATGGATATGCTACGATTAGTATTATCTACTTATCTGTTGATGGACATTTTCACTGGTTGTTTCCCATTTTCTACTATTTCAAATAATGTTGCTATGACACTTGTGTTAGAAAAAAAAATATGTTCTCCTGTATAATAAATACAGTACCACTATCACTCCTAAGAAAATTAATGAAAATTACATAATATCAGCTAATATACTGTCCATATTCAGATTTCCCTAGTTGACCCAAAAGTACCTTTTGTACCTTCCCCCCATATAGCATTTAAACTCATCACAGTTTATTTGGTTATTATGTATCTTTAGTCTCTTTTAATCTAGAGTAGTCCTGTTTTTGTTTTTCACGACTTAGACTTTTGTGAAGAGGACAGGTCAGTTGTCTGTTTCATTGTGATTAGTTTCAGTCTAAATATGTTGGCTAGGATACTTACAGGTAAGGATAAATCCTGTGTTGTCTGTCTAGTTTATATCTATCATTTGGGTATAATTATTAATAACATGTAATTTCACTCTCAGAAATGAACCTTTTAGCTGATAAATTGTATGGTTAACCAATTCATAGGTGAATTCATACTTTATTGTTGCATCAAATTAGGATGCACATAATGCAAATCGTTCTATTATTTGTGATAACTTTCATTACTTGATTAAAGTGGTGATTGCCCAATCTCTCCATTATAAAGGTTTATTTTTTCTCTTTGTAAGTAGTAGTAATCTGTGAGGTGATGTTTTCAGACTATGGACTATTTCCCAAAAACTTTTCACCAGTGATTTTAGTATTCATTGATGATCCCTGCATAAATCGAATAATTACATTGAGAATTGAAAAATGGTGAAATTTTAATTACATGGTTTCTTCCTACATTAGTTAGCCAATATGCTTATGTAAAGAAGAGCTTTTCCTTTTTCCCCTATTCTTTATTTTTCTCTCTTTCCACCCCTTTTTGAGATCACTATGGTCTTATGGATTTTCTTTTTAATTCAATACGCTATAATTTATTATAGCATATTCATGCTGATCTTTTTGATAATAATCTTTTTGATGTTGTAGTTCTCTCAAATTTTGCCAGTGGAAACCCTTCAGGTACTTCATGGCATGGCCTCATTTGTCTTTTTGGTACAACAGACAAGTTCACTTGTATTTTTTTCTGCCTCAGACCTGTAATCAATTGTTTTTCTAAGAAGCTATAGTTTCTTTTAATAGGAAATGGTATTAGAAACTAAGATCTGGTAAATTCATTACTTTTGGGATGTCATTGCTTCAATGGATAGAGCCAGGAAAAATGCACAGTTATGTGTCATGAGTTCACACAGATAGTTCCAATTCATATTTAACATTATAGGGATTTTATTTCTTTTAGAGTGAAAAACTTCGTTCCTAATAATAGTGATTTAAAACAGTTACTTTACTTGTCCATGTATGATTAGAAGGCAAGAAAGCTGTTCAGTTGATATGAGGCAGTTGCTAAAACAGTTTGTTTCAAACTGGGAGAGCTTCTCTCAGGCTATTGTTAAAAATGTGCATTATCTGGAAAAGAACATTTTGACACTTTTTGGAGTCTGACTGGTGTTCATTAATTCCAAGCTGAAGCGAGTGACAACGCTAGATTTAACAAGCTTAATTTATGTAGTTTATGCATCTGAGATCTTCATATACGTTAGTAAAGTTGCTTTGAAAGTCTAATTGTGTGTACTTTGTGTCTTATGTGTGTGGGAGAGAGTAAAGGGCAGGTACTAGGGAGCATAGGATCTTTAAGAAATTTTGTTGCCGATGTTTGATAGAAAGACAAATGCCTAAGCCCTAAGGCTGTGCTCTTTGAAAAAGAGAAAGGGAACACTGCCTGCCACATTCCTGTGGATGTTTACAGCAGCAGGTTACTTGCCAGTTCGAAGATTTTTCTGAGCCATTTTTCTTTATAGTTACCTTATATGGTAATTGAAAAGATCAAATGAAAATACATACATAAAAACCGTTGACAAAACTATAAAAGGAATTATTGTGGTATTATTCGAAATCTCTTTTCAGAGTGTCCACATTTGGCTTGCCTAAAATCAGATTTGTACAAAAGATTTTTGTTATTCCTTCCCAATTCACATGGAAAGTATCATATATTTCAGTTCTGTGCTAGATCAAACATTTTTGAAGGGGCTTCTTAATCTCTTTAAAATCATAAAAGGAACAGATTTCTAGAGGCAAATTTTCTGCATGACCTACTTCAACCCCTATCCTTTGTGGCTCCTCATTGCACCACAGGAAACAATTAGGGCTCTACACATATTTACAACCTCTGTATATGTGAAATACTAATTTCTGAATAAACCAAGTTACTTCCATAAGAAACAATCCATGGTTTTTATAAATTGTTGGCTTTAGGCTTTAAAACTTTTTGTCATTTCATGGGATTAATCTGAACAAACTAAGTCTAAACCTCAGTTAAACCCTCAGGTGTACTGGAAATTATGTTTCCATTATCTTATATGAATGCTGAGGTTAGGAATCCCCTTAACAATGTAAAACCATATTGTTTTGCCAAATTTTTACAGAAAAATAGCTCTGTGTGTTCTACCAATGTCAAAACATTTGAAGGTAGAGTGCCTAATTTAATCACAAAAGGTAAACCTAAACCTACAAGTGAAGAATGATACGAAGATTTGTCATAGGAAGCCTTGACAGAATGTAGGGGGAGACATCGTTTCTTTTTGTTGGGTGGGAGTCCAGATTATATTTAAATGGCATTATACTGAAATTTGTTATAAAATTAGCCAGCTCTTTCCCTTCAGTTTGACTGTATTGATACAACTTTTAAAGTGAAAACTTTGTTCACATTATAAGCATTGCCTAAACTACACTCCTCGTGTCAGTGAGTGGTGTGTCCTATACTAACTTATTCAATCCTCACATCGAATATATGAGGTAAAGGATGTCATCCTCACTTTGCAATTGAAGAAACTGAGGCAGCACTTTTGGAAGGAAAAGCCATTTGTAATTATCTACTTTAAGTTTCTACTGCTAAAATATTTTACTAGTTTTGAGCCAGATGTAGTGGCTCATTCCTGTAATCCCAGCACTTTGGGAGATGAAGGTGGAAGTATCATTTGAACACAGGAGTTCTAGACTAGCCTAGGCAACATAGCAAGGCCTACATCTCAACAAAAAATAAAGTAATTAGCAAGGTGTGGTAGTGTGTACCTGCAGTCTCAGGTACTTGGGAGACTGAGGCAGGAGGATTGCTTGAGCCCAGGAGTTCAAGGATGCGGTGAGCTATGATCATGCCACTGAACTCCAGCCTGGGCAACAGAGCAAAATCCCTCAAGAAAAAATGTTTATGATTTTTACTATAATTTTATTATAAAGTTACTGATTGTTAGAAATACTAGGGTATAAAAATATTTTGCATTCAAGAAACTGAAATATTTAATGTGGTCTAGAATGCATACATATATGAGAATGGTAAAAGAGACTGGAGAAATTCAAATTATAAATATCTTATTTTATTCAGCATGCCTGGGCATTTGTTCTTTTATCCATAGTGCTGTGGCATCATTAAAAAATTTTAAGCTTGTCATTGACATGATTAGATTGTATTTTAAGTCTAATGGAAAGAATTGGGCTGGAACATGACTTTAAGCTCCAGTTCCTTCACTAAACAAAGAGGTTTTGCTTGTTTGTTTTTAACTGTTTTACATTTGTAAATGAATTGTGATACATATGAAATATATATATACACACACACTCACACATATCATTAAGTTATAAAGCATAATGATATAATGAATAATTAAGAAGGCAAGCACCAGTATTTCTAACTTCCATTTACCCATGTTCTCCCTTGTACCATTCCCCTTCTTCCCCTGACAGTTATTTTCCTGAATTATGCTTTTTTAGATTATAGTATTATCTTTTTTAGATATAGTGTTTTCATAAACTATATATAATTTAGTTTTGCTTTATCTTAACCTGTGTGTTGTTTTCTTGGGGTTTGCTTTCTAAAGTCACATTTTGTTTCTAGGGTTTATCTATATTGTCATATCACTGTAGCTGTAGTTTATTCGATTTCACTGCTGAATAATATCTGTGAATATACTACAGTTTGTCTGGTTTCCTGTTAATGAAACACTTCGGTTATTTCTAGTTTTTGCTATTACAAATAATGCTACTACACACATTCTTGTGCATATACAAGCTCCTCTAGGAAACATACCTAGGAGTCACATTGCTGGGTTGTTGAGTATGAGAATATTCACCTTTACAAGATAATGCCAAATTGTTTTTCAAAGTGGACATACAAAGGAATATTTCCATTATTAATGTATAAGCTCTCCATTGATCCATAATCTCTCCTACCTTGGTATTATCAAACGTCTGATTTTTGCCAATCTAGTATTTTAAAATGGTGTCCCATTGTCATCTTCATTTACCGTTCTCTAATTACTAATTGGATTGAGAATTACATTGTTTGTTTGTTTGGCCATATACATGTCCTATTCTGTGAAATATCTATGCCCATTTTTCTAGTGTTTTAATTGATTTGTAGAAATTCTTTATATATTCTAGAATATAGATAATGTTGTAAAATATCTTCTTGCAGTTTGTGGTTCATCTTTTTAATTTCTTTGTTTTCTTTTGAGGAAAAAAATTCTTAGTGTGGAATTTATCAATATGTTTGTGTCTTGTTTGAATCCTTCTCTTCTGCAAGATACTATATGGCTAATTGTTTGCCTGAGATTTTATTGTATTTTCTGTGTAAGTAATGCCAATTGCATTTCTTTCCAGTTCTTATCCATCTAATTAATTTATTGTTCTTTATTACTATGTTAAGACCTCTAATGCAGTATTTAATTGAAGCCCAATTATTTAATTGTAGAGGTCATTCTTCTCATGTTTCAATCTGATAATCTATGTCTTTTAAATAGTAAGTTTAGTTTATTTACAATTGCTGTGAGTATCGATGTAATTGGATCTACTTTCTACCATCTTAATTTTTATTTCTATTTGTGCTTTTTTATAATTTTTGTTTCTTTTTTTGATTGAATGAGGTTTTTTCTTATTCCATTTTTATTCCTATTTCAGTTATTTTAGAGAATTGCCCACATCACTTAAAAAGTTCAAAGCCAAACAATGTTTAACCTCTCCTTTTTTACATTGTATGGACTTCATATGCTGAAGCTTCATTCAGCCTCCTCCTGGTTCACAATGTTATTCTTAATATCATTATTTTTGTTCTGTCCTTTATTGTCAGTCTACAAATTAGTTACTATTACTGTTTTTGTTTTATACAGGCAACATTTTTCTGGATTTGCACAGATGTTTACCATTTTCTTTACTCAGTGTTTTATCAAATATATCCTTTAGGAATTCCTTTAATTTGGTCTCTTGTTGCCATATGTTCAGTTTTCATTTGTCTATTAATGTTTGTCACTTTTTTCTTGATATGTTGTTCTGCTGGGTTCACAATTTTAGGTTGCCAGTCTGTTTTTTGTTTGTTTGTTTGTTTGACACTTGGAAGATATTATTCTAGTGTCTTCAATATTCTGTTGTTGCCAATGGGAAGTCTTTGGTCATTCTAATTACCTTTTCATTGTATATGATCTGTCTCTTCTCCATGACTTCTTTTAAAATCTTCTCTTTATCTTTGGTGTTTTGCAGTTACATAAATATGTAATAGATCTAGGCACTGATTTGTTTGTGTTTATCTTGCTTGAGACACATGATGTTTCATGTATCTGTGGCTTTTTATAGTTTAAAATAATTTCTGGAAAAGTCATTGGCATTATCTCTTTAACCACTCCCTCTCTTCCATTCTCTTTGTTCTCTCTTCCTCGAACTCCTATCAGTCATTTGATCTCCATATCTCTGAATATTTTTGTGTTTCTTTTATTATTTCTTGTCTGTGCTACATTTTACATTGAGTAAAAGTGGGATGTGACAGTGGGAAATCATTAATGACTTAGAAGTTCTAGTTGGTCATTGGGCCAATTTTGATGCCACCTTCTCTCTTTTATTTCTCACTTTAAAATAAAATTTGCAAAAACAAGAAAATAAATATAGTATGAGTCCAATTACTGGCCTAAGGAGCTAAAAGCATTCTGGGTTTGTATGATGACAGCTGAGTTGTAACAGATGAGAGTTCTATTCTGTTATTGCATTAATTATTCCCTCTTTAAATGTACAAGAGCAAGACATTCTACCTGACTCTGTTATTGAGCTCTACAGCATACATGTGACAGAGCTAAAACAAACAAACAAACAAAAGAAAACATAGCTTTAGGATACTCTGTTCATGAATATAGCCTGAAAGTGATAATCAAGAAGTAAACTTTTACCACTATTAAGGAACATTAAGCTGCCTATCTCTCAGTGAATTTCAGAATGATATTTTAAGTCAGTTTAGGCTGTAATCCCAGCACTTGGGGAGGCTGAGGCGGGCGGATCATGAGGTCAGGAGATCAAGACCATCCTGGCCAACACAGTGAAAACCCATCTCTACTAAAAATACAAAAAATTAGCCCAGCCTGGTGGCGGGCCTCTGTAGTCCCAGCTACTTGGGAGGCTGAGGCAGGAGAATGGCGTGTGAACCCAGGAGGCGAAGCTTGCAGTGAGCTGACATCACGCCACTGCACTCCTGCCTGCGTGACTGAGCAAGACTCCGTCTCAAACAAACAAACAAACAAGCAAAAAATTAGTTTAAACTGAGCACTGTAGCTCATACCTATAATCCCAGCACTTTGAGAGGCCAAGGCAGGAGGATCACTTGAGCCCAGGATTTTGAGACCAACCTGGGCAACATAGCAAGACACGATCTCTAAAAAATAATAATAAAAAAAAAATCTTAGCTGGATATGGTGGTGTGCACATGTAGTCCCAGCTACTTGGGAGGCTGAGACGGGAGGATCACTGAGTCCAGAGTTTGAGGTAACTGTGAGCTATGATTATGCTGCTGCAGTCTAGCCTGGGTGACAGAGTGAGACTTCATCTCTAAACAAACAAAAAAGTCAGTTTGTCAAGGAAATGAAAATTAGTGAATGTAGTCCTATCAGAGATTCAGATTTTTGAAGATGCTGATACATAGAAGATTGGAAGACATGAATATCTTAAATGTTAACTACTTTTAATTCATTGGTCTAAGACTCAGTATAACTGTCATGTGTAAGATTTTATTATTTGTTTTATGTTGCTTCTGTATATACCTTAAGGTGTTTAAGAAAATGTCTTGTTTCAAACTGGGATTAAGGAAGTTAACTGTAGTCTTTAAAAAAAAAAATCCTTAGAATAATTAAGAGAAATTATTATTATTGTACCAAGCCTGTGGTTAAGAAGACATATTTATATATTTTTCTTTCTTTCTTTTTTTTTTTTTTTTTTTTTTTTTTTTTTTTTTTTTTTTTTTTTTTGACAGGGTTGTTACAAGTTGAGTTGAAAACAAGAAAAACTTGCTTTTGGCGCCATCAAAAAGGAAAGCCAGATACTTTCCTTTCTACAATTGAAGCCATTTACTACTTTCTGGTAGACTACCATACTGATATATTAAAAGAGAAATACAGAGGGCAATATGACAATCTTTTATTTTTCTATTCTTTTATGTACCAGTTGATCAAGAATGCCAAATGCTCTGGAGATAAGGAAACAGCAAAACTTACACATTAGTTTTTAACAAGCCACTTATGTCTTTTTATTTTGCTAACATTAATAAACTTATATTTGTGCTTTGTTTTTTTCTTAAGAAATAATCATATATAATGCCTGTAAGACCATTTGAAAAAATTCCAGTTTTATATATATTACTTCATATTTCTTAAAGGGAAGGAAATTGTATCTAGGGGAATTTTTCAGAGATACTGTTGATAGAAAAACTTACTTCAGAAGTTATTTGCTCAGTGAAACCTCAGTTTCATTACTACATTTTAATATAGTGTGTTATGTCTCTGTGATTAGATATATTCAGTTAGATCTAATTAGCTATTTATTTCAAAATCTTTATATCTTTTCACCTGTACTCTTGACCACCTTTAGAAGTAAATGGGGTTACAATCTACTGGCTGAAAAATAGGTCATAAGTGATTTTTCTTAAGGTTAGTAGCAAACATAGGCAGAACTAGAATTAGAGTTCCAGTGTCTAGGGCTGTTTCTTTAAGCCCTAAGGTTGTTAAAAGCAGAGACTCTGGAGCTAGACTACCGGAATCTAAATCTCATCCTTTCTGCTTATCAGCCATGTCATTTTCTTCCATTTGTACAAAGCAGGCGATACTGAGTAACTACCTTATAGGATTAACTGGGAATTAACTGAGTTAATATCTTAAGTGGCTTTCAGCAGTACCTGAAATATAGTAAGTGTCATATATATATATTTACTCTTTTTATTTTATTTGGAATTGCGAACTAAGAATAATTGAAGCCCAGCTGCTAGTGGCCATCTCTGCTGCCAGATGAAAAGAGCCTGATTTAGAATGAAGTCAGCAAACGAAAGCAGAGTGGAGAAAGACTGAGTCCTGATGACATCATTTATGCACCTAGACCTAGCGGCTTTTGAATAGAGCCCTACTGTACTGAATAGCTTTTGTCTGCTCTTTTCTATTCTGCTCCCTGCTCTGTGAGGTAGATTCCCTTGCTCTCTTGCTTTTGGTTGGGTTCAACAAATGGGAAGCACCAGTGGGAGACTAGAAGTTGAGAGGAAAATGAAATGATGTTATTTATTTCCCTGGCTCCTTTCCTGCCATGTCATCATCAGTTGACTGTGTTCCTCTACAAAATAGTACCCTATCAGGAATCCTATCCCTTCTGTTCCCAAGCAGTTATCCCAGTTACCTCACTAGGTTTAGTTCCTGCTCCCTCCCTTTACCCCTTTTCACTTAGGGCTGGTAAGAGCTTATAGTTATGACTAGCCCCAGGGTAGTTCACTACCACTTGTTGCTTTCCCTAAACCCTGCTAATACATTTGTAATACTGAAGTTGTTTTATTACAGTCTTCTTAAATGTCCCCATTTGAAGTTGCCTTCTATTTCTTTTGGGGACTCTGATAAATTCACTTGTTTGGGTGAAATAATAGCACATTTCCTGAAGTCTATACAGTGGGACACATCATGTATTATGGGGGGAAGAGTTCTTGGTGAAATTAGTTTGCTGTACATTACTTTGTTTCCCTCCCAGGGATTCAGAAGGCAAAACATATTAAAGGTTCTGAAAAGTCCTGAAATAAACATTTTGAACTTTATTTAAGCTGATATATCTTAAACTTACTTGAATATGTAGCACCTATTAACATCCCATGGAAATAGGACATTTGGAATATTGTAATTAAGAGCAATTCCTACTAGTATACATGGGGCAACTGAGAATTAAAGAGGTAAGTAAATTGTTGATAGATCATACACCTAGTTAGTAGCAGAGCCTGTTCTAGAATCTGGAACTTCTGATTTGGTTTGGTTCAGTAAGGCCACCATTATATTATGCTATTTATAAAAAGGAATGTGGATTATATAAGGTTTGAACATTATTAGTCTTGTAGTCTTAGCCAAATAAACTAACTGGCTTGCTTATTTTAGCAGTTATTTTACAAGAATGGAATTAAAATAGATTTTTTTTCATGTTTAGAACTTGGCCCTGGGAATAGAGGAAGGCTTGAATTGATTTAAGCAGGGCCAAAGTTGGATTTCTCTAGGCTAAATTTGGACTTCCCTGAGCCAAAATCTATTGCATTTAACTGGCTTTACAAACCAACTAAACATAACAGTTCAGAGGGAAAAGAAAAAAAAGCGAGAGAGAACAATTCTATCACTCATTTGCCTCCATCTCTCAGCTGGCATAAGAAGGATGACCCACGTACTTCATAAGAGGCTAATTTACAGCTAAGGCCAGATAAAATCTCAGGTTCTTTTCAAAAGAAGTTAGTAATACCTGTTAGAACAATGAATTGACTATACTTGTCTTGGTTTTTTTTTTTTTTTTTTTTTTTTGTGATAGATGTAACAATAGCCCTAATTCTTTATTCTTCCCTGTATTCGTGGTCATTTTTCAGGTTCCTTTGAAGTACTCCCCCCACTCTGATTCTGGGTCATCTGCATCCAGAGATTTAGTGCATTTTTACTTACACTTGTGCTTCTGCTGTTGACATAAGAATATGCATGGCTGAGTTAGCCTGCTGGAGGATGAGACATCCATGGAGCAGAGCCAGGTTGCCCTGCTCACCCTCACTGAATCCTGTCTAGATTGGCTGATGGCCATCCAAACCCAAGATATGTGGGTGATTCCAGCCAAGTTCAGCAGAGTCATCTGACTGACACCTACCTGATTCCAAATATGTGAGCAAGGAGTCTATTATGCCACCAATGTTTTATAGCTATTTATTGTGGCATTGTGGCTGTAGATACCTCGTCTTTGGATGCATTATCAGATCATCATCTTCAAGTACCTTAGAAGATTCTCAGTCTCGTGTTTCTTGTGCTCTTGACCACTTGCTTTGCCTTAGCTACCACCTCACATAGTAACAGATTACCAGCAGGCTTGTATGATTCCTCTGCTTGAGATCAGTTAGCCATATGTTCAGAATTCCTGGCCTATACCAACACTTCTGGACTTTAAAAACCCCATGCCACAGTGACTGTTAAAAGGGCTAGGTGATGTGGTCTGGTGGGTTTGTGAAGTTAACTGGCTGATAAACTTGGATCAATGGACTAGAAAAAGCTGCTGGGTAAATTGCTCTTCTTCTGATGGACTGTATAGAGACACTGCTTTTCATCTTGCCTGTCCAGAAGTGTACTGTGTGGCCCAGCAAGTGTACTTGCCACATAATTGGCAGCGTCTCTTCATGGCTTTTCATGAAACAGCAGCAAGTGCTACACAGTAATTTGTCAATTTGCATTTGCCTCCCATTATTGCTATCCTCACTTACTTTCTTCCTCGCTCTTACCAGCCTGGATTATACCTTTAATAAAGTAGTGAATATATTTCCTTTAGGGTCTCTTTTCTAGGGACGTCAGATGTTTTAGTCTGGATTTAGTTAGAAAAGCAGCATCATTACAAGTATTACATGAATAAAGAAGTTTAGTAAATAAAGGTTTACCCACCCCAATGTGAGAATTACTGGGGTCATAAAGGTCTGGAAGGCCGCAGCAGGAGAGATTTAGAGAAGCAGTGACTAACTAGGTCAGCCGGAGATTCTCAAAGAACTCATGACTTCATTTGTAGAAACATGTATATCTTAAGCATATCAAGCATCTCATTCTCTAATCTTTCTAGAAGCCTTTTGGTTCATTCTGAAGGTCCCCCTAAATCCCTTCAGAAGTCTTAAAAAGGAGTAAATGGCCACACCTTTTATTAGTTCTTTTCTTTGAGGCCATGTTAATGGCAGTCCCCTTGATTTGGTCTTTGTACTAGGCTGTTTTTAATGATCACATTTTATTTGATGAGAAACCATTTTATTTTCCAGTTCTGCATATCCTAGGTTATGTATTTCATTTCAGTTCCATTTGCATACCCATTGCCTTAATTTTGAGCTTGTCTGTTTCATAACATTTCTTATTTTGAAAGAATAAGTTGATTATTATTAAGTATAATAGATAAGGTACTTAAGAGCCTCAGAATATCACCAAATGCCATGAATGCATTACGTACCTTTTTTGTCTTCCATGTTACTGGAAGCATTAATTATAGCAACTTTTCATCTCCAAATACTGTCTCTGTCTCTTGCTTTTTTTTCTTTTGCCTCTAAACTGTTATGTTTAGTTGGTTTGTAAAGCCAATCGAAAGACCCTAGTGAAAACTTTAGCCAAACACTGACCCTACATTGAAGGCCACCAGCCAAAAATCACCACCCATACATAAGAGCCAAACATCACTAGACACTTGGTGAAATGCTTCAAATTAAAAAGAGGAAAAGGAGGGGAGAAAATCCAAAGGATGTAGACAGAGAATAATGGCAACAAAAAAACAACTATCTTCAAAATAAGAGAGAGTATATTGTATTCACAAAACAAGAATAGGAGAGTGTGAATAAGAACAAGCAATAAAAAGATCTCAGAAATTTAAAAAGCGATTGCTGAAATAAAATTTAAATATAAGAGTTGAAGATAAAATATAGCATAAGAATAGAAAATTCTGAATTCCAAATACCTAAGGCCAATCTTAGTTAAAAGTTGTAATTGCAACCATAGGCTGCATGTTACATTCTATTTAATTAAAAACCTTAAGGGGAAAGACAATAGAGCTTGTAATAGCTATTACCCTTGGTTGTAAAGGAGAAGGTTGGAGATTTGTATACCAACTACGTAAGTTTACAAAAAATAATGAGTATTAGGTAGATGGAATGAAAGTGTATTCATACACTGTATATTAAGCTCTATATATACTGCATATCGTCATCATGAAATTGAGTTTCTAGCTGGATTGCAGAGATGAGCCAAAGGGCTTCTCCCCAAATCATTATTTATTTATTTTTGAGACAGAGTCTCGCTTTTGTCTCCCAGGCTGGAGTGCAGTGGTGTGATCTAGGCTCACTACAACCTCCACCTCCCAGGTTCAAGCAATTCTCATGCCTCAGCCCCCCGAGTAGCTGGGATCACAGGCTTGTGCCACCACACCCAGCTAGTTTTTGTGTTTTTAGTAGAGATGGGGTTTCGCCATATTGGCCAGCCTCGTCTCGAACTCCTGACCTCAAGTGATCCTGCGTTGGCTTCCCAAAATGCTGGGATTAACAGGCCTGAGCCGCCACGCCCAGCCTGAATTATTTTTAATTATGACATTTTTTGTATTCCCTTGAGGCACTGACAATTATAATCTTATTTTATATGTTAGTTATAGTGAATCATATTTATCTCATTATATATTATAGAATATTTTGTTTGATGGAGAAAATTCACTGACTTGTGCTGTAATGTTTATACCAGCACTTAGCTGATTAATTTACTATGACTTCACTCTTTATTCAGCAATTCTGCCACTATTACTAGTGTAAACTAACTAGCTAGTTCAACAACGAGGCCTTATTTTGGCTTTCTTTCGAAAGGTCATTTCTGACCCCAGCTTGAAGTTTATTTTCACTTGAAGAGATCTCTCAGAAAGTCAAAGAAAATAGGAGGAAAAAAAAATTAAGATTTAGGGCCAATCTAAGAGGTCCCTCATTTGAATAATAGGTGTAACAGAGAGAATGGGAAAGGCATGGAAAAAAACATTTGTGATTTCTAAAATTGAGGACATTAAGTCATTAGAGTAAAAAAAAGATGTACATTAAGGCTTATCGTCAAGGAATTTCAGAACACTATAGATAGAAAATACTAAAAGATTTCAAACAGAAGAAATAGGTCGTACATCGACCAATAATCAGGATATTAAAGGACTTCTTAAAAACAGCATTGGAAACTAGAAGACATGGGGTGATGCCTTTAGAACTGTAAGTGAAAATAATTTTCTATTTGGATTCTATTTTTAGTCATATAATCAATCAAGTATGAATATAGTATAAAGACATACAAGGTCTCGAAAGTATTACCTCCCATATATTCTTGAGCTAAAGATGTTTAGGAGAATACTGAAGAATGTTTTCCAGTAAAGTGGAGAAGGAAACCAAAAACCAAAAAAGAGAGCATTAAGCAGAAATCAGCAGGCCAGGTGTGGTGGTTCACACGTGTAATCCCAGCACTTTGGGAGGCCAAGGCAGGTGGATCGCCTGAGGTCAGGAGTATGAGACCAGCCTGGCCAACATGGTGAAACTCTGTCTCTACTAAAAATACAAAAATTAGCTGGGCGTGATGGCACGTGCCTGTAATCCCAGCTACTCAGGAGGCTGAAGCAGGAGAATCGTTTAGAACCTGGGAGACAGAGGTTGCAATGAGCCGAGATGGTGCCATTGCATTCCAGTCCGGGCGACAGAGCGAGACTCAGTCTCAAAAAAAAAAAAAAAAAAAAAAAAAAAGTCAGCAGAGGGAAGTTTCAGGGTTTCAGGATTCATTCATTCATCCATTCTAAAAAATTTTGGGTGCATACTATGTGTCATATTGTTGTCTAGGTGATGGCTATAGCATGCCAAGTTAGTAAGTGCTGAGAAGAAAGTAAAGCAGAGTAAGGAACTGATAGTGACTGGTGCAGGAAATAGGGTGCCAATTTAAATAGCATGGTCAGATGGGAAAGCCTGTGATAAGGTAAAATTGAGCAAAGACCTAAATGGAGAGAGAGTGAGCCATGCAAATAAGTAAGTGAATAATGTTTTAATTATAGGGAACAGTATGTGTGTATATATATACACACACACAAAGGTACTGAGGCAGCAGTATACTTGGCATGTTTGAGGAATAACAAGAACAGCAGTTTGGAACAGTGTGTGGGAGGAAAAAATGATAGAAGATGAGATCATAGGGAGTAATAGTGGTGTGGAGCCACGGTAAGATGTTAAGGTTTTACTCTGAGTGATGAGATAGGAAGCCATCAGAGAATTTCAGCAAAGGAGTGACAAGATGTGACTTATATTTTTAAAGGATTATTTGGCTTCTATATGAAAAATAGACTGCAGGTGAGAAGTAAAATAGGAAGATCAATTAGAATGCTATTTCAGTAGTCCATTTGAGAGATGATATTTGCCTGGACAAGGGTTGTGATCATGGGCGAGTGGTACAGAATGAAAATTTCAGATCCTGCATATATTTTGAAGGTAGAGCTAGTATTTGCAGATAGGTTAGACATTGTGGTAGATATGAAAATGTGCTGCCTAGATTCCCCATTCTAGAAAGCACTTGCTAATTAGCTGCAGGGAGTGTGGAGAACAGAAATCCACCAGTATCAGCACTTCATCTGCAACAGCTATAGAAAAAGCTTCACCTGAGGTTACCCTCACCTTGGATGTCAGGGCTGCACTCAATGGAGATGTAAGGCCTTGCTACTTCAGCCTCATTTATTACACTGTCAGGCAAAACCTTCCCCAGAGCTCCCTCTGTTACAGCTTAATTTCTTCTTCTGCCCAATCCTGCTTCCTCCCCTTCCCCTGACTGGTGTCTTATACCCCAAACTCCATCTCAACATTTCTTTTTAGAGGACTCAACCTGTGGTAATTGTTAGCAGGAGTGATCTGAGCTTCCAGTGAGGATCCCATCATATGTGGCACATGGAACAAAAAAAGCCCATGGCTCAAGGTGGTAACTTTTATTAGTGGTAAAATGAGAAGATTTACCCATGGAAGAGAATGTGCCAGCGAGTGCAGTGTATCAGGTATTTGAGACTTATGAAGGAAATAGTACATTTAAGAACAACAGAATTGAATGGCCAAGTGCCACTAATGCTCTGTAGAAAGAGGGCTTCTTTGGTTGCATATAAAGCTCATCTAGAATTTAATAGTCCAAGTAGCCAAGCTGGTATTTGTCCTTAACAATAAATACTGGAAGATCAAGCACAGAAAGTCTAGAATAGAGGCATGCGAATGGACATACTTGTGTCAGATATGTACATGAACTATAAAGGTCTCTGTATTGCATGCAGTGCTCACCAGAGAGCATTCAGTACTGAAGAGTCACTAAACAATAAAGCAAGCTAAGCACATTGCCTAGTTGACATCATCCATCCTGCTTCAGTTATTCGCCACCCAGTGCTAGCACAGTGGGCACATGAATGAAGTATCCACTGTGGAAGGGATGAAGACTAACCATAGGTTCAGTAGCTTGAGATTCAACTTACCAAGGCTGCCTTAGCTGCTGCTGCTGTTGAATGTCCAACCTGAGAGCAACAGAGACAATACTGCACCCCTGATATAACACCATTCTTCAAGTTGGTTACATTGGGCCCCTTCCATCCTGGAAGGACCAGCATTTCCTTGTCATAGAAATAGACACAATTTCCAGATAGGAGTTTGCTTTTCCTGTTTCCAAAGCCTCAGTAAATGTCACCGTTTGAGTTTACTTAGTATTATATTCACCAGCATGGGATCTCACATTATATCATATCAGACCGGGAAACCTATTTTATGGAAAAGCAAGTGCAGGAGTGGACCCATATCCACAGGATCCACTACTAATATCACTTTTTTCACCACTTGGAATCTGTCAGCTTGATAGAACATTGGAACAACCTGCTGAAGGTACAGCTGAACACCAGTTCATAGGCAATATTCTACAAGTATAGGATGCCATTCTCCAAGATACAAAATATATATTGGATCAATTATCCTTATATAGCATGTGCCCCAATATGAAGAATAGATGGGTCTTGGAACCCATTTATTCCTGGGAGTAGATGCAAAGAGGGTGGAAAAAGAGGTGCCTCCCCTCCTTGCCATCACTTTTAATGACCCATGTGGTACTCTGCATCTCTTCGTAACTCTGAACTCTGCAGTGAGAGGTCTTGGGCCCACAAGGGGACACGCTTTTGCCAGGAGGTATATCAAAAATCTCACTGAAAAACATAGGCTGCAGCAGCTACCTGGACATTTTGGGTTCCTTGTGTCCAGGGAGCAGCAGCCAATAGAAGAGTCAAGATCAGTTGACCCTGATTAAGAGGAGGTTGGAATCCTGGTTACACAATCTGGGCAGAAGTAATAAGTGTGGTGCCCAAGTGATAAACCTACCAATTTAAGACTGTAATGTGTAGGTGTGGCAATCCATCCTTAAAAGGGCATGATGGCCTGGGACTCAGGCCTCTCAAGGAATGTGGGTCTGAGTTATACCAGCTAAACCACCAGGAGCAGCAGAGGTGGTAGCAGAGGCTGAGGGAAATCTACAATTGATAGTGGAGGTTGAGGGGATGTGACAACTATTGATGGCATTCCTGAACCTGACTGAAGCAGCAGGCACTGTAGTTTGATCTGTTTACTTCCATCTTCTATTGGATTCCCAAGCCCCACTGCAGCAGCAAGGACTGTAATTTGTTCCATTAATCTCCATCTTCTAAATTTCTGAGGGGTCAGGAAAAGATGTCTCTTGATTCCTTTAGGAAATGCTCTCTAAACATACAGGGAGACATAGATCTATGTGGAACAAAGGGTGGATTGTAATAAGCAAAGAGATACACTGCCTGATTCACTTTCAAGACAGGACTGACCTCGCAGTTGCAAGGAATGAGGTCAGCAGCCTCCAACTGTCAGCTCCTTCAGAGTCTGCTTCAACTGCAGAAGGACACTGTGCTTGAGGTCATACCCTTCCCATGTCTGGTGACTGAAGTCCAGCTGAATGTAGCTGCCAAAGTTACTTTAATGCACATGGGAAGCAAAAAATCAAAAAGTTTAAACAGAGGATTTTGAGAAATCGCAAATCAGTTTTTTTCAGCATATGACATTTTGGAGTAGTTTGTTACTCAGCAATAGATAACAGAAATTGGTATCAGGAGTGGGGTGTTACCATAACAAAAGATTAAACCTTACATGGTAAAAAGGACTTTGCCTCTGTCATTAAGTTAAGCACTTTGAAATGTAGAGATTATCCTGAATTATCTAGGTAGGCTCAATATAAGCATGAGACCTTAAAAGTGGAAGACGGATACATAAGAGGACGTCAGAATGATGTGAAATGAGAAGGACTCAACCTGCCATTGATGGCTTTACAGATGAGTGATAGGAACCGCAAGCCCCAAGCAGCTTCTGGAAGCTGGAAAAAGCAAAGAAACAGATTCTCTCCAGAGTGTCCAGAAAGGAATGCTGTTCAGCTAACATCTTGATTTTAGATCAGTGAGATTTTTGTGTTGGACTTCTACAGAACTTTGTGAGAATAAATTGTGTTGCTTAAGCATGCTATAATACATGTGACAAGAAGCTACCAGCTAAGCTTTGAAGAATAGTGAACAAACTCTTACTGGAGTTTGGAGGATGGGCAAGGCAGTAAATAAATTATTGAATTATTGAAGGAAATGGAGGATTGAGTTATGCATTGACAGAATGCTTGGCAATAATTTTGCTATCTTAATATGGAATAGAAAATGAAACTTAATTGCTTGTAGATGGCTTAAGGAGATTTCCAGGTGAATGTTGAAAATACTGATTAACTTATTATAGCTGCTTCTCATAGTGTACAGGAAGACATTTACTGAGTGAACTAAAGAAGGAACTGTTCAATTGGAAAGCAGAATTTAGAGGAAATTTTCCAACCCAGTACTACTGAGTGAACTAAAGAAGGAACTGTTCAATTGGAAAGCAGAATTTAGAGGAAATTTTCCAACCCAGTACTTGTCATTTTTTTATAGAAAAGGAAAAAAGAATGGAAGATGGAGCCAAAACCCCAGAGGGAGGAGCCAAGAAGCAAGGAGAGCAATGGATTAGGAAACCACTACCAGAGGGATGAACTGAACCACAATCAAAGAGTAGCCTCTTCCTTTGGTGTAGGGGAGCCCTGAAAACAATTTTACTTGTATGCTTCCTGTTTCCTTGTCTCCTTTTTTGAATGATAGTCTCTGTGTGGTGTTCCTATCCTAGAAATCCTTAACTGGGACAAGCTACTCTCAAGCATCTTCACTTGAGAAACAGTAACTGAGGAAGTTTGTTATATCTGGACATGGTTTAGATGATAAGATTCTGAACTTAAACTTATGCCATAATGGAATGAGACTCTTAGGGTACAGAGTGAGTATATTTTTGTATGTTAGTGAGACAAAAATTGTGGCCAGGGGGCAGATTTGTGATCATTTTCAGATGTCCCTCAAACAATTCCTTCCCTTCCTTGGACTCCTCTCTTCAGAGGGTAGAGTCCATTTCCTTTTCCTTTTAATCTGGATTGGCCTTCTAACTCACTTTGACCAATAAAATGTGGTAAAAGTAAGGTCTGACAGTTTTCACTTTCACTGTCCTGAGCCTTCATGTTAGAATTCCAGGATATCCTTCTAGAGATATCCGTATCTCTAGGGACCTGGTGAGTCCCTAGAGACACCACATCGAAAGGCCACCTAGGGAAGAACAGAGATGCCCCAGTCAATAGCACTGCCTTAGTCAGTTTGGGCTACTATAACAGAAATATCATAGATTGAGTGACTTTTTTTTTCTTTAAAAAAATGAGATTGTGGAACCTGAAAATACAGTGTAGTAAGAGTGGAGAGAAAGGCCACCTAGGGAAGAACTGAGACGCCCCAGTCAATAGCACTGCCTTAGTCAGTTGGAGCTGCTATAACAGAAATATCATAGATTGAGTGACTTAAACAACAAATTTATATCTTACATTTCTGGAGACTGAAAATCTGGAAATCCAAGATCAGGGTGTCAGCATGGTTGGGTGTTTAGTGGGTGCTCCCTTCCTGGTTTGCAGGCAGCCATCTTCTTGCTATATCCTCACATGATGGAGAGAGAGAGCACTCTGGTATCTTTGTCCCCTTATAAGGGCACCAATCCAATCATGGAGGGTCTTCAACCTCATGATTTCTTGGAACCAAATTACTTTCCAAAGTTCTCACCTCCAAATCTAGCACATTGAGGTTTAGGGCTTCAACATATGAACTTCATTGCATAGAAAGCACCAAGGCCCCAGACAAGTTAGAGAGATCTTGAACCTTCTAACTCAACTTAGCCACTGTCTGCATGCAACCACATAAGTGACCCCAGGTAACACCATATGCTGCAGAAGAACCACCAGCCAGTACACAGAAATGAGAAATTTTAAAATAATCTATTTAGGTAATCAAGTTTTAGGGTGGTTTATTACATAGCAATTGATAACTGATACAACAGTCTTTTTGTTTGTAGAAGAGGGGGTAAGAAAAAAAGACTTATGAAGAAAAGACCTGTAGAAAATCGGGGGCCTATGTACCTCTATTTTTTTTTCATACTGTGTTTCTTTTAATCCATGCTGGTGGTATCTTCATCAATGCAATTTTCTTTAAAACTCTGTGAGCCTTTATATCAGATTAGTCCACCCCATTAGAAAAAAAAAAAGCCACTTCCGTAAATACTGAGACATTCCCTTTCTACCTTTGGCTAAGATCAGGGTGCTATAGAAAATTTCCATAAGATTATCTAGCCTACAGGGCCGATGAGGTATTGCTTGAAGTCATTCTAACGTCTTCACAAAGGATCTTACAGCCTTTGCTTTATTATCACTCTGGGACCATGTTTTACTGTTGGCATGTTCGGCTTTTCTCATCTTTTCCCTGAGATCATTTATGATGCAGAAAATACTTTGCTGGCTGAAGCTGGGAATAGAAAACAGTAGAGAATACTTCAAAGAGTATTCTAGATATGCACTATAGTAAGATATGCTGTCTATATATCTTACCTTCCTCTCTAGGCCCATCATAAAAATCTTTGAAAAATTAATACTACATTATAGTATGAATATAAGTTAAACTTAGAGGTGATATCTATTTTGTGGTTAAATGTATTATAAACATTTATTTAGTGAAATACGGTACAATTATAACAAGCTTCAAAGAATATTTAATGAGCAGCTGTTAATATCTGAAGCAGAAAGAAAGATGAATAAAAATTCTAGTTTTACTTTTAAAAGTGAAGGCTAATTATTAGCTCAAGAAATACTTTGTGTTTGTCTTATGTGAAAGTATTGATTGCACCTGGTTCTCTGCTGTAAATTAAATAAAAATTCAAACATTTGTAAAGGAATATTTATTTAACCTTGAACACTAAGACCTTAATGTTTATAATTGTATTATCAATGTCAACTTTTAAAAACAAACATACATATTTGGCAATGCTGCAAATAGAATCTAAATTATTTAATCAATTTTTCTAATTGTTGATTATTATTTTTTAATTGATCATATATTTTGAAATTTTATAACCACCCTAATTCTGAAAAATAAATTATTTTGTTGCCTTCAAGGAGTCTTAGGTCTAAGTAAAATGGATTCTAAAACCAAAATTAGAGGAAATCTAGATTGATTATATTCTGAGATTACCTAATCATTTATTATAGAGGATTTTTTCACAGTCACAGTGATAAATATTTCTGTCACTTTTTGTATTATTAAATATTTGCTATTGTACCATTTTTTCCCTTTCAGTTTCTCAAGCAAATATTTCACAAATGTTTTAGGCAACTCTAGAAAAATTTTTAATTCTTCAATGCACAATACATTCTGATTTTCATGCACTTTGTCCAGAGGGAAGGGAAGAAGGAAGGAAGGAAGAAAGGAAGGAAGGAAGGAAGGAAAGGAAGAAGGCAAGAAGGAAGGAAGCAGGGAGGGAGATAAAAGGGAATGAAAGAAGGGAGGGAGGTAGTGAGAAATGTAGGAAGGGAGGAAAGAATGGATGAAGGAAGGGTGGGAAAGGAGGGAGGGAAGGAGGGAAGGAGAGAGGAAGCAAATACACTGGCTGAACCAAGTGGCCTAATGTTTTGTAATCTTAGGGAAAATAATTTCTTTTTTTTCTTCCAAGACACGTTTCCCTGAAAACATGTTGTTTGAATTTAAAAAATAGAAGTCTTTGTTATTTTTGGAAACTATTTTTGAAAGTTAAAAATGTTTTCCAAATTTAAGCTTGGGCACCTCAGTTTATTTGAACAATGAGAATTAAGAAGTTATTCCAAAAGTAAATTAAGATAAAATCAATGCACAGAGATATTTAAAGCTGGAAGATGGCATCTTCAGAAATCTAGGCTATCCTGCTGGAGAGAAGGACCATGTGGCAAGTCCCTGGAGACACTACAAGGAAAGAAAGGACACATAGAAAAGAAAAGGAATAATTGAAGTACTCCAGTCATTAACACCAAGGAAAGAAGGGGAATAACTGAAGTACCCCAGTCAACACCAAGGCCCCAGCCAGGTAAAAGAAGCCTTCATGAACTTGCTCATTCAGCTTACCCAACAGGTGAACTCAGCCATAAGAGCAACCCCAACTAACATCACTTGAAGCAGCTATTGAAAATAGTTAAGCTGAATAACACATAAGCACCATATCAAGAAACCAGGTAGTTGACTGATTTTTTTTCATTATCTAGTCATTAATTCTGTAATATACTATCAGTTTGTTACATATGGCCTTTATTGTATTGAGGTTCACTTCTTCTATACCTTAATTTGTTGAGAGTTTTGTTATGAAAGGATGTTGAATTTTGTCAAATGCATTTTCTGCATCTGTTGAGATGATCAGGTTTTTTGTCTTTCATTCTGCTAATGTGGTGTATCACATTTATAGATTTGCGTTTGTTGAAGGATTCTTGTATCCCTGGGATAAATCCCACTTGGTCATGGTGAATGACCCTTTAAGTTGAATTTGGTTTGCTAGTATTTTATTGAGGAGTTTTACATCTGTGTTCATCAGGGATATCAGCCTGTAGTTTCTTTTTTCTTGTAGTGCTCTTGTCTGGCTTTGGAAGTATTCACTCTTCTTCAAATTTTTGAGGCATTTGAGAAGGACTGGTATTAGTTATTCATTTAATATTTGGTAGAATTCAGCAGTGAGGCCAACAGGTCCTTGGCTTTTCCTTGATGGGTGACTTGTTTATTGTTGACTCAATCTCCTAATGTGTTACTGGTCTGTTTGGATTTTCTGTTTCTTCATGATTCAGTCTTGGAAGGTTGTGTGTGTCCAGGAATTTATCCATTTCTTGTAGATAATTCAAATCATTGGCATATAATTGTTCATGGTAATCTTCTTGTATGATACTTTGTTTCTATAGAATCAGTTGTAATGTCTCTTCTTTCGTTTCTGATTTTTTTATTTGAGTCTTCTCTCTTTTGTTCTTAGTCGAGCTAAAGATTTGTCCATTTTGTTTATCTTTATAAAAACCAACTTTTGGTTTCATTGATCATCCTTTTTTTATAATCTATATTTCATTTATTTCTGCTCTGATTTTTATTATTTCCTGCTTTCTGCTAACTTTGGGTTTTGTTCTTATTTCTCTAGTACTTGAGGTGTAACTTTAGGTTGTTTATTTCCGATCTAGCTTCTTTTTGATGTAAGTGTTTATTGATTTAAACTTCCATCTTAGAAATGCTTCTGCTGCATCCTTATTTGTAGTCTAATTTTCCAATCCATGCTAGAATAATGACAAACTCCATTTTCTTTCGATCTAGGAACATAGTGCAATCAATCTTTTTTTTTTTTTTTTTTCAATAAGCCTTTTGTACTTCTATCAGTCTTCTGATTATAGGTCATTGGCCAAATGAGTATTTTGGTAGTTATAAAAATTTTTGCTTTGACTACAATTTTAATAAATAAAGTAATGGTTCTTTGTATGTCAATAGATGAGCCAGTTATAATTTAGAAGTTTTTTAAAGCTCTTAGCTTATTTTTTAAAAATTTATATATTTAGGGTTAGGCACAGTGGTTCACACCTGTAATTCCAGCACTGTGGGAGGCCGAAGTGGGCAGATCACTTGAGGCCAGGAGTTCGAGACCAGCCTGGCCAACATAGAGAAACTCTCTACTAAAAATACAAAAATTTAGCTAGGCATGGTGATGCATGCCTGTAATCCCAGCTACTCGGCATGAGAATCACTTGAACTTGGGAGGTGGAGGTTTCAGTGAGCCAAGATGGCTCACTACACTCCAGCCTGGGCAACAGAGCGAGACTCTGTCTAAAAAGAAAAGAAAGAAGAGAAGAGAAGAAGAGGAAAGGAGAGGAGAGGAGAGGGGAGGGGAGGGGAGGGGAGAGAAGAGAAGAAAGAAGGGGAGGGGAAGGGAGGGGAGGGGAGGGGAGGGGATGGGAGAAAGAAATGAGAAAAGCAAAGTAAAGACAACAGATTTATATATTTAGAGCCCATTTGTCTGTGTGAATAGTTAGATAAAAATAGTTTTATTACTGAATGCTTTAAAATGAAGGCTATGTTTCCCTTTTGGTGTCTCAAAGAAACTTTCCCACTTTGCCCACTAATATAGAACATGTGCTCCAACTATTAAAAAAACTACAGTTTATGAATATAATAATGCAACAAACTAAAATTAATCACAAATAACCAGTATGTATTGACTTCACCAAAGAGGTATCTTGTCTGACTAGACACCTTTTGTCTGACTAGATACCACCTGTCTGTGATTTTCATTCTAAAATTAGGGTTGGAAATAGGTGTATAATACTAATTTGGGGGGACCTGGTTACTAATTTGGAGACTACCATTTTCAGAAATGTTAGTGTTGAGATTTGTCCCTCTTCATTTGCACTGAAAGGTGAATAAGTTCAGTGTAATTAAGGTCACTAAGATTATGCAGATATAATATAATTTTTAATTTTTAATGATAAATGTTAATTAACCCAAGTGTATACAGCATATAACATATGACAGAGGTACATGAGGTTTTCATAGAAGTTTATCTTACAAGAAGGATACAATACCTATTTCAATACCACAGGTATAGGGAATTCAATCAAAATTAAGGTAGATTATTCAATATAATGTTTTAAGCCTGTTTGGCTGCTTCTAGCTATATAGCTAATTCTACAGTGCTATTGTCCATGAATAATTGTTATACTCTCAAGGATATCAGACCATGTTAATAATACCTAGAAGAACATATCTTGAAATGTAAATGTATTGAAAAACAAAAATAGAATACATTTGAAAGTCCAATTGCATTACTCATTCAGTAAATATTTATTGAGTATCCACTACATGTCAGATATATCTACTATGCTTGTGACTGTTTTTAAAACTTTTTTATTTCCAAATGTTCATTGCTAGTACATATGCTCCTCCACTTAACTATAGTTACTTCCTGATGAATGTACTGTAAATTGGAAGAATTTTAAGTCGAAAGTACACATAATACACATAACCTACCAAACATCATAGCTTAGTCTAGCCTACCTTAAATGTGCTCAGAACACTTGCATTAGCCTATAGTTGGACAAAATCATCTGGCAACACAATATACTGTAGAGTATCAGATGTTTACCCCTCTGATCTCCCAGCTGACTGGAAGCTGCAGCTTGCTGCCACTGTGTAGCATCATAAGTGAGCATCTTATAGCATATCAAGCCTGGAAAAAGATAAAAACTCAAAGTTCAAAGTATAGTTCCTACTGAATGTGCATCACTTTTGCACTATTGTAAAGTAGAAAAATTACAAGTCAAACATTTGTAAGCTGGGGACCATCTCTTTATAAAATGTGATTTATTTTATGTAGTGACCTTGTATCCTGTGAATTTGCTAAACTCACTTATTAGTTCTGTGAACATTTCGCTAGATTCCTTGGGATTTTCTATATACACAATCACATCATCCCTGAGTAGACAACGTTTTATTTCTTCCTTTTCAGTAAGTATGCTTTTTGTTTCTTTTTCTTGACCAATTGAATTGGCAAGGACTTGAATGTTGGATAGATGTATAAGAACATACATCATTTCCTTGTTCTCAATCTTGGAGGGAGGGAATTTAAACCTTCACCATTACGTATGCTAGGTTTAAGTTGTGTGTACATGTTCACGTGCATGTGGGCACATGCTACCCATTATGGGATCAAGAAAGTTCCTTTATGTTCCTAGTTTTCTAAGAGGCTGTAGAAAAATATACAATGAATGGAATTTGAACTTTATCATTTTTTTCTGCATAGATGTCGTTTTTCTTCTTTAGTATGTTTATATGGTAAAATACATTTCTCTAATTGTATTTTCTAATTTGGGACCAATCTTGCATTCCTGGGATAGACTTTGCTTGGTTATTTATTATCATTTTTATGTTTTTGCATTTGATTTGGTAATACTTTGTTGAGAATTTTTGCATTTCTGTTTGTGAGATATATCGGGCCATAGTTTTCTTGTGCTGTGTTTCTGTAGTTGTAGTATCAGGGTAATGCTACCCTCCTAAAATGAGATGGGAAGTGTTATCTCCTTTTTTCTTGAAGACTTGCAATTTTTGTATTTATATATTTTTACTCTTTCTTTCCTAAATCTTTGGTAGAATTAACCAGGGAAACCATCACAGCCTGGACTTTTATATTTTTGGAAGCTTTATACTTAAAATTCATTTTTTAAAACAGATATAGAAACATTTAGGTTAACTTTTTTCTTGAGTGAGTTTGGCAGTTTGTCTCTTTCAAGAATTGGTTCAGTTCATCTAACCTGTGGAATCTATAAGCAGTGATTGTAGGATTCTCTTCTTCTACATTTAATGCCTGTAAGGTCTATAGTTTTCTATTTTCTTGATAAATCTAAGTAGAGATTTATCAATTTTATTGATCATTTCAATGAATAAGCTTTTTGTTCTCTTTTGTTTCCTTTACTTTTTATCAATTTTATTGATTTATTCTATTTATCCTTTCCTTTTTTGCTTGATTTGGGTTTAATTAGCTTTGTTTCCTACTGTTTTAAGATTGAAACTTAGATTATTGATTTGAGTTTTTTCTGCTTTTTCAATATAAACATTTAATACTATAAACTTCCTTCTAAGCACTGCTGAGAAGGACGTAGCTGTAGCTGCATCCCACAAATTTTGACATGTTGTATCTTCATTTTCAATCAGTTCAAAATAATTTCCAATTTCATTTGAAACTTCCCCTTTGACCCTTGGGTTATTTAGAAGTGTGCCATTTAACTTCCAAGTATTTGGGGATTTTCCAGAATTTTTGTTATTGATTCCTAATTTAATACCTATTTGATTAGAGAATATACTTTGTATGATTTCAATTATTTTTAATTTTTTAGGATTTGTGTTATAGTCCAGGATATTATCTGCATTCATAAATATGCATTTTAAATTAAAAAAAATGTTTGGAGTCTGCTTTAAGTATCAGTTAGATCCGGTTGGTTGATAGGGTTAATCAAGTGTTCTAGAATCAATGGGAAAGATAGGTTGTAGTGGGACTACACTTGGCCAGCAGTAGAAGTTTAAATTGGATTTTGAACTCAGATTTTTCTGCCTCTACAGTTGATATTCTTTCCCTTATGCCACAACGAAACATGAAAAGCTCCTAAAAGGTCTAAAATCTGCTAGGTATTATGTAGCAAACATAATTCTTGATCCTAAGTTTACTTTTATGCTGCAAGAAAATTCTATTTTTTGCTTAAAGAGGAAAAGTCAAAACATACTTAGGAAATGTACAAGTTTTCTTGTTCTTTACAAACAGACATTAAATATTTTGTTTCATTTCTCATTGGAAACAGACTTTAAATTTGTTTTCTAGTATGCTCAATTTTCAAAGGCATGTCCTTCTATCTCTTTTAAAAGTTAATAACTTTGGAGTCAAAGGGCTACTTCTCTTTTGCTATAGAGGGAAAGCCTGAGGCATAATGAGGAAAGAAATATCTTAAACCACCGCATTAGGTATCAAATTTGAGCTTTTCTTCACTTTTCACTCACACTCCTCCCTGCTTCCTTCTATTCCATGTGAGTTAGAGGGGTAGATTAGAGAAGTATTTTCTAGTCTTAAGAAAAAGAAAAAAAAAAACACCCACATTCTCTGTTCACAAATATAAGTATCCCACACTCTCCTTCTGTTACATTTAAATTTTACAAGTAAATGAAACATTTTTTACTTAAAAGTTTTAAATAGTCATTTTAATTTTTTTCAAATTTCTCATGTCCCTCTCTCCTGAATTTCATACATACTCCCTAAGGATGACATCCCATGTTGGAAGTGCAAATAATTTCTCCTCCCAGATTCGTCTAGAGCTGCCCATCTGGGGATCCTTTGGCAGTCTTCTTGTTCTCTTCAAAGTCTTTTTCACCTTGTCACACTGTGGCTTATATGTATGCTCCGAAATGGATCCATCATCATAGATAACCTTATCCTTTCCCCTGTAAACCCATGCCTTCCTTAAGGCAGCAGGCCACAAAGCTTGCTAACCCATGCAGAATTGTGCAAAGGAATCTTCTATGTCATAACTCATGAGGACACTAGTGACAGGTCAGGGTTGACTGGTCAAGGGCTAAGGCCAAGCAAGTTCTCCAAGGAAGGTTAGGCATCACCAGCAGGTCACTAGTAATGAAAAACTTTCTTTGCTGTTTATTATGGCAGTGAAACCATATTTGGCTCTGCTACCAATTCTGCCATTATTTAATCAGAGCCATCAAAGAGGCTACCAGACACATCTATTCTTTAACAGGTGCCTTCTCCAAAATACTTAATAATAATGGAAAATGCAATAGTATTTCCATGGGTCATATTAACCTCTCACTTTTTCATAAGTTGGTTTTGGAGCTTGGGCATATTGGCTATGGGATGATGCAGGATATTTTTAAGGATTTGTCCCAAAATTTCTATAGTATTACATAAAACATAAGAAAGGGTTAGAGAGGTATGGAAGAAAGGCGGTAATTAAAATAGAAGAGAGAGAGGTGAGCAAGAGAATGGGTGAGGGTGAGAATGAGTGTGCATGAGACTAAAGACCTGGTATATTTTAAACCTGACAACAACATTGTTTTTAAATCCATCCTCTTGCCTTCTTTACCAGCCTCCTTTAATTGAGCTTCTGCTCCTATGCCAGTGTCAATCCTTACACTGCAAATGTAACTGTATTGGTCCTTTGCTTAAAACATTTTAGGGAATGAAGTCTCTTCATGATCTGATTCCAAACTTCTGCTTTAGCCTCAGCAGCTGCCACCCTTAACCTTTTGTTTAGACAATTTTGATTTCTTTTGAGTTTCTGAAGAACACTAGGCTATGTCATTCATCTATGCCTCTGTGGTTTTTATTCCTTCTGCCTGCCACATGTGATTCTCTTCTGCGCTGGGCAATTATTCCGCAACACCTGCTCTGTAATCTCTTCCCTGACCATGCATTCAGTGAGAGTTAATAACTTGTTCTCCCATGAAACATTGTATATGGTATTTTCATTATAATAAGCAATCGTTATATGGTTATTATGGTTTTGCTTTGTTTTCTCACTGGTCTGTGAACTCCTTGTGGGCTGGGTCAATGTCTTTTTGTCATTCTGTCATATGTATCTAACATTGTGCCTGGTACAGTGTAGGCCCTTAGAGAATATTGTTTGATCTAAATCAAACAGCTTTTTTTTTTTTTTTTTTTTTTTTTTTGAGACGGAGTCTTGCTGTGTCACCCAGGCTGGAGTGCAATGGCCAGATCTCGGCTCACTGCAAGCTCCGCCTCCCGGGTTCATGCCATTCTCCTGCCTCAGCCTCCCGAGTAGCTGGGACTACAGGCACCCGCCACCTCGCCCGGCTAGTTTTTTTTTTTTTTTGTATTTTTTATTAGAGACGGGGTTTCACCGTGTTAGCCAGGATGGTCTCGATCTTCTGACCTCGTGATCCGCCCGTCTCGGCCTCCCAAAGTGCTGGGATTACAGGCTTGAGCCACCGCGCCCGGCCTCAAACAGCTTATATAACAAGAAGTCACCAAACAGTCTTTCACTTTGTAGATTCTTATGTCAAATACACTGCAGTGTTGTCACTATTATGGCGTATAATGTATCTGCTCTAGGGGAGAAAAAAGATTTTTAGGCAGATCAAGCTAGATCAAGCAATCATCTCTTTTTTCATTTGAATAAGGATACCCCAAAGGAAAATGTAATAAACAGAATACTTTTACATCAATCTTTTATATTTAGGGGAGAAGAGGATTTGTAATTTTTTTTCATGAGCTAGTTAGAAAAACTAAGCCCCTGTGCAATGTTGTACTTCTGAAAATAATATCCAAAGGAACAGCAATTCTAGACTAAATACTAAATCCAAATGTGGCTAGATTCCATCTTCATTTTGGAAACAGCCACAGCTGTGGCCAGCCCAGCAGATGATGGAATGCAGTTGAGGGTTTGATATGGGGAAAAGGAAAGGTTTTCTGGCCAAAGGCAGTTGGTGCATAGACCCTGCCCTTCCCTGCCCCTGCCTCCTGTTCCCGACGCCCCATCACTACCCAGGAAATATATTGGTAATCTTGCCAAGATCTGGCACTTGGATTCTGTACTGTTGGGAATATCATGGTAAAGGGCCTCAAAATAAAATCCAAGATGACAATATTATATTGTATGTCTCAAACTCTCACCAAGTGTGGACAAATATCGAGTTAAGCCACAGAAAATGCTTAAAAAATTTCTATAAATTGTATTTTGCAATTTATCCGAGGCAAAAGAAACATAATAGTTCCAATGTAATGAAGCCTTTCCTTTTCCAAAAATATTAAAGTATAAAATTATATGCCTACTGGAAATGACACACTAGTCTTAACCAGCAAATTATGGAGAAGATAATTTCCAGTCCTTTCTTCTGTGTCTGCCCCTGTACTCTACCCACTTTACCCCCATTCTTTATTAACTCATCGGGAAGCACATTTGACAAAAAATGAGTGTCTGATCTTTAAGAGCTATTAGCGTTTCCATGGATGTAGCATATCTATCCTGTTAAAGGACTACTAGGAAAACTAATTATGACTGTGGAAGTCAGGATAGTGGTAACCTTTAAGTGGAAGGATTGGAAGGAGGCAAAAGGGGGGTTTCTGGGGTGCTGCTTATGCTCTGTTTCTTGATCTGGGTGCTGGTTACATGTATGTGTTCAAGTTGTGGAAAAAATTGAGCTATAACCTTATTATTTATACACTTTTCTATATGTATGATTCATACATATAAAAATATTATATTCAATAAAATAATAATTATAATGATTATGATAATCAAAGTATCAGCCTTGTTTGGTTCAAAATATGAGTTTATGTCTTCAGCTAGATATCAGTTTATAGTCTTCACAGGCTATAAACACCAGTAAGTCTATGTCTAGACTCTAAAGTCAATACAGGTATGTGGAATGTACCTTTTAGTAAGAGGTCGTTTGTTTACTTTGGGAACAGGAGGCCCAGAAACCAGCTGAAGAGGCCTGTTTCTTGGTCAGTAGAAAGGCTTGAAAGGTTCTTTCCAGCTCTTGTTGCCCACTGCCCAGTTCTTCTTCAGTCATCTTCATGTTGTTACTGAACAACCCTTTGGGAAAGACAGAGCAGATATAATCAACCTAACTTTTAAAAAGAGGAGACTGAGGCACATAGTTTATTTTAACTTTTATTTTAAGTTCAGGGGTACAAGTGCAGGTTTGTTACATAGGTAAACTTGTGCTTACCTATGTGTTAACATAGGCTATGGGTGTGTGTTGTACAGATTATTTCATCACCCAGGTGTTAAGCCTAGATCCAATTAGTTATTTTTTCTGATCCTTTCCCTCCTCCTACCCTTCCCCACTGATAGGCCCCAGTGTATGTTGTTCCCCTTATGTGTCTATGTGTTCTCATCATTTAGCTCCCACTTGTAAGTGAGAACAGACAGTATTTGGTTTTCTGTTCCTACATTAGTTTGTGAAGGATAACAGCCTCCCCAGCTCCTTCCATGTCTCTGCAAAGGACATGATCTCATTCTTTTTTATGGCTGTGTAATATTCCATGCTGTATATATACCATATTTTCTTTATCTAGTCTATCATTGATGGGCATTTAGGTTGCTATTGTAAATGGTGCCGCAATGAACATACATATGCATGTGTCTTGATGGTAGAATGATTTATATTCCTTTGGGTATACACCCAGTAATGGGATTGCTGGGTCAAATGGTAGTTCTGCTTTAGGTCTTTGAGGAATTGCCACACTGTCTTCCACAATGGCTGAAGTAATTTGTACTCCCACCAACAGTGTGTAAGTGTTCCTCTTTCCCCGCAAACTTGAGGCATGTAATTATTAATAATCTGTTCAAACTAATAAAGTCGGTGGTGATGCTAGGATTAGGACCCAGATCCACTGGTTCCTGATGTAGAATTTCTACTTCATACAAGTCAGTGCAATGCATCCAAGTCAACAATCACTGTGTCCAGTTCCCTCTTTTTGACATTAAATCAAGAAAATACTATGATTATTGACATAGCATTTGGACTTTATTGACCTTGATCAAAGCCTTCATGCTTACACTCTTTTCCCTGACTAATCCTACCTAACCTCCTACCAAGGAAACAATATCCATCCCTCTCCTGTGTTCTCCTGCAGGCAGAAAACCATTATATTTCTCAGCTTTCCTCAAGTAGCAGACAAAATTAGCAAGTCTGTGAGAGGAATTTTTGGTGAAAGAGGATGGTGGAGTTTTCTAGGGTACCCCCACTATGAGAATCCAGCAGTGGCTTCCCAAAGGGAGGCTATAGAGTGGGAGGATCTGTGGGAGCAGTCTGCTATGGGTACAGGCAATTAGAGGGTGTATTTTCTGTAGGGAATTTGAAAACAGTAAAAAAGCCAACTAAAAATTGTTGGTCAGCTTTTTATTATCACCATGTGCCTAAAAATCCTGAGCAGCCCTTCCTGCAGATATTCCTACAGACTGGACCTGAGAGTAGTGGTGAGTAGTACAACTGACCATTTCCCTTCCTCCACCCTTTTGCCGCATTTTGACATTAAAACTCTTGTAATTGTAGGACATGACATTGCCAGCACACTGAGAGGTGTGAACTGTTTGTCTCTAGGGCCAGAGAGATAAGGCATTTGTTTGAGGAAGGTGTTATAAGTAGATATTCCAGTTGGTTCTAGGTCTGCATCTTTCTCATGAACACATTTCCAGCATCTATTCATAGAACTGGAGCCCACAGACCTTGAGCAGATAATTGAGAACACACAGACTTCAGATGCAGAGTTTGGCTCAGAGGCCTTCGTGGAGGTGGCACTTTCACTTGGCTCACCTTTCAAGACTACAGTCTTTCCAAGGTGCTGCCTACCTACCTTGGTTAGTTGAATAACTTCACCTTTTCTCCTCTGATATTGATCCTCTGTGACTTTAACTAAACTTTAGTTTCGGAAGTGCTTTCTTTTAAAAGGAACAGAATTTTATTATTCTTAACTTTTCTTTCCTAATAGCTTCATACCTCCTTGATCCCAGCCCAGAACACGATAGCTGATTACCAAGATATTTTCTGCAGGGAGCCTCATCTGGATTTACCTACACCAAGCTGAAATGCCTGAGTACCATCCAAAAGGGAAGAAAAAAAAATGTGTCCTATAGTATCAAAAATGCCGGAATGGAGATATAAAATAGCATATAGTCAGTGAGAGCATGTTTTATATCTATGACAGAATATTCTGATATTGGAAGCTCAGACTAAAATCAAACAAAATGAAACAATAGTATGTCCAGCACTCAGCTTTGTAAAAATGCCAGACTGTAAACACATGTAATTTATTTTTCAGGATGACACAACAGCTAAAACAATTTAGTCCACAAGAAGATTCCACAAACAATGCATCAACAATCTCCCAAAATATACATATTTACTTTTAATTCCTCAGTTGAGGCCATGGAAATAAAAATGGTGGTAAGTGAGAAGGTTATTGTGGACCCTGATAATCACTGAACTATTGATAATGGGGATAAAATAAACATTTGGGGGACTTTACTGGCTACTCACTCACTGTTATACCCATTTACGTTAGAGGTTGAATTCTTAGGGAATGATTTATGAAAAAATAAAGGGATTCTACTTGAACTTCTTGAGACATACAAACTCTAAGAGAGGCTTAGTATTTAAAAGAAAACCTATAGAAAAATTTGCACTTGGATAATCCTGTAGTACCCCAATTAAGTAGAAGAAGTATGTTCCAGGGAAGCATTTCATTTCTGGAATCTTGCAACACTTCCCCTAAGATAATGAACAGGATTTACTGTGGCTACCAAGTCATCAGTGACCCTGAAGATTGGTTCCATTCAATCTCTGTGGTTCACAGAAACCACACCCAGCTTACCATTTTGATGGTTTTTATTGTTTCTTTTTGACATACCATGTGATTTTATTCTAAGGAGGTCAAGAACAGGCAAAAATATAGGAAAAATTTAAACCGTGGTTGCCTCAGAAAGTAGAGGTCAGGGTTGATTACCAAGGGGCGTAAGGGTACTTTTGTTTTATATCTTCATTGGAGGAGCTAGTTATACAGGCATACACTGTCAAAACATTTAACTGTTTACGTGACATCTGTGTATTACATTATATATAAATTTTATCCGAAAATGTGAGCTAAATATGACTGTGCTCAGAATTAATGGAAAAGTGTAGACCTTCCTAAACTTCTTTGGCCATTCCTCTCAACCCCTGGGGGTGATGCTCTAAAGCCAGCAAGGTTTCTCCATATCCAGACAGAGAATGTGAATCCCAGCACATAACAAGACAAGAAGTGGAGGCTAGGCTGGGACTGAGTATAACATGAGGCAGTGTCAGTCATACTAAGAAGACAACCTGGGACAGGGATGTAGGCTGCAGGCAGATGCCCCTTAGGACCAAAACTGCATCGGGTAAGTGCCCACCAGGAGCTAACGTCTGAAAATGGGCATCTAACCTTATTAAGAAAGGTTGGTTGGGTTGACTGTTGAAGGCCTCTAGCTAGCTCTTGTACATGGCTGAATTATCTGATGGAACCAGGGGGAGCTTAATGTTTCTGAGAAGCTTCACAGTATGGTGCTTCTCTTCCCCAGCCCCACTCTACCCCATTCTGAGAAAGCATAGCTGGTCTGTTTACTCACTAATTGGTCTATAATTGTCAATGCTTCTTCACAGGGGGCAAAGGACTTGACAACTTACAGGGAGTTTAAAATATTCACTAGTAGACCGTGGAAGGCAACTGAGAAAATCCTAGAATGTTAAATGCCATAAGACATTTCTCTCACCTTTCCTTTTAGTCTACACAAAGAAATAAAGATACCAAGAAATGGTTAAAATAAAGATAAAAAGGCATATAAAGATATAAAGATTAAAAGGCATTTTTCTTAGTTTTTAAAAAAATACAGACATAGACTAGTTTTTACTTTGTAGATTTTAAAATAAAATAAAGTGCAAATGCAAAGGCCATATTTATATGGAGATCTCACAAATAAGCATTATTTGTCTTGTGGCTCAAATGACTACTAATAAAGCTACAAATAGCGTTTACTAGGGGGAAAATAGTGATCTTCAACTGTTTACCACTTAGTCAACAAATATTTGTTAAACAAGGAACTTCTCACTAAAGAAGATTCACAAGGTAAAAAATGAGGAGCACATTGTAAGAGTGAATTACTCAGAGAAAAAAAGGGAAAGTATGAACACACACAAACATGAGAGAAAACACCTGCTTGTCTATGAACATTTGACTTAATACAGTTCCCAGAAATGTTACAATGAAATAGCTGTTAACAAAAAAATCAGATTCAATTAAATGACATTACAGTTTCAAAGGTCAAGAGGTAAAAATGCCTTTCTTCTCTTTTTACTTCTGAGATTTCTCTTTTTCCAGAATTCCCTAGTGATGAAATCAACAGATGGAATTATTTCTTTTTAAGCTTAAAGAAAGGTCACCAATAGCTTTTAACAGATTACAAATGATTTGACACATGATTTCAAAAGTGGGGAAAATTCTATGGAGGCAGGAACACTTCAAGAATTGATGAAAAAAGATTTCATAACAGCGCAGACCAAAATTAACATGGCTAAAGTGGTTCTATTTTAATGAACTAGGTGCAAACCATCTCATAGTCCTCTGAATCAATTGTGACTGTTGTATTAGACAATTTTGAAAATTCTTTAATATTTAAATTTGATGTTATTGCTTAGTAGTGAAAGGTCTTTTGTTATCTTAAGGTAAAACCTCCACTTTCATACCCAGGCCCAGTCTGTGGTGTAATTACAAAGGCATTTGCCTGTCCAACATTATTTTCATTAGACTCAACCGAAACAATATTCCCATTCTATGCTCCCTACCTGTGATAGAGACCATTTTTGTTGCTGTGAATGTCAGGACTTTCCTTCATAAAGATGGAGTGATCCTTAGAAATGACTGGTCCCCAATTTTCCTGAAAAGTTTCTTATGTTGGGAGAAGCTCTAGGATATCAAAGCTGTACTTAGAAAAGGGAGGTCAGAGGTTAAAAAAGAAGGTATTTTATTGCTTAAAGGAGAGAAACTTTGAGACCCCTTTAACCTTGCCATGTGAATCCTCAAAATAATACAATATTTTTATTTTTAATTTTTATTTTATATCTTTTATAAGTGATTTCAAAGAGATTGAAAGGGCTTGCGGAATCACCAGAAGTCTTAAGCTCTCTTTAGTTATTAATCAATGGAGGTCAGTGAGTTACAGCAATATGTAGTAAATACATTTATCTCAGGATCATTATTAATAAGCCAGTGCCCTGTACTAGTAGTGGTTAGGAAGAATTGCTTTAATAGGGATACAATTACGCTTACCTCTTTCTTTCTCACCTCTGCCCATGCTTAACCTGGTAGCTTAGGGTGTCACAAGCTTCCTCTCAAAGTTAAAAAGAATTTGTTAAATTATTTTTCTGAATAGTCTTATATATGTTTAATTAATGTGTAAGCTTAATAAGTCTTATATATGTTTCATAAATGTGTCACCTATATCAGTCTTGATTTCCTCATTGGTGAAATGACGGGTAGTTTAAAAAATTTCTTCCAACTCTAAAAATCTTATGATCAGTGCAGATTTTTTTGATGAATGATGTGATTCCATGATACTCAGGAGTCTGTGTTCACCACCCATGCATCCTTCCTCCCAAAATTCTAAAAAATATGCTTCACCAATATAAGGAATTAATTAAAGAAAGAGGAATACAGAGGATCTAGGATATTGATAAGTCAATACAGGAAACATTAGGGAAATCCAAAAGCGAACATTGAACAAAAATCATAGACCAATGTCTGTGTAGCAGGACTGCAGAGTAGCTAGTCCAGATCAAAATAAGAGGACAGAGGCCTTCAGAAACGCTACTCTTAATGAAAAGATGAATGGAACTTCTAACTTTTCTGTTGACTTTGACATATTGAAAAGAGTTTTAGAATTCTTTAGAAGAATTTAGGGGTGAATTAGAGTTAGTACATAGAAGAATAAGCTTTGAAAAATTAAGCTGTTATTAACTCCAGGGAAAACATAAGTTGTACATGGAAGATAATATATACTACGTGATTCTGCTATAAACCATATTTATATCTTAATAATGATGTTCCTTTTTATTCAATCAAAGATTGTTATATTAAGAGAATGGGTAGGAGTTCAGAGAAGGAGTTTAGAATGTGTGTATGCTGGGGGAAGGCATTAGTCTGTGTAAGGAGCTAGATCCTAATTTTTATAGACAAAAATCAACAGATATTGTCTAAAATAGTAATAACATTTTATGCATGCAACCTAGAAATACGGAAGTAAACTCCAGGAAAAACAAAACAAATTAGAAGTGGGTTGCCTCTGGGAAGTGGGGCTCCACAGTAGGGGAGGGCAGAGTAGGGACAATGTCCCTACTCTGAGTAGAGGTGGTAATCCCCTGTATTACTGTAGGCAGAGTAGGGACGGTAAGGTAATCCCCTGTATTACTCTACTGCTATTTGATTTCTCAAAATAAGTAAAACAAACACTTCAATAAAAGTTAACATGTTTTTTAAAGAGTTGTCCCATATATGTTCAGAGGGAAAGGCACCATAATTTCAACTATTTCTACAGTAGAGTAATCCCCTGTATTACTCTACTGCTATTTGATTTCTCAAAATAAGTAAAACAAACACTTTAATAAAAATTAACATGTTTTTAAAAGAGTTGTCCCGTATGTGTTCAGAGGGAAAGGTACCATGATTTCAACTATTTCTACTGAGACAAAATGATTCACTTTTTTTCAGAGTGGTGCTTGTATTTTTGTTGTTCTTTACATTTGTAGAAATGAGATTGTCTATACACTGATAAATAACAGGTCTTATACATCTATCTCAACATGGATAGGAAATCAGTCACCAAGATTTGAGTATTGAAGATGGTACATGGGCTGATTTTCAGCAGTCACCCCTGACACAGTCCCCTCTTTGCCACTTGCAACATGTTCTGCTTTGCCACTTGCTAAGATTGCCAGATAAAATACAGGCTGCCTTGCTAAATTTGAATTTCAGATAAATAACATTTTTTAAGTATTTAAGTGTATCCTAAATATTGCATGGGATAAACAGTTTAGTATGGTATTTTGTTCTCAAACTAATTATATTAGAATAAAAAATTTGAAGGATTTAACAAATATTGTTTGGTTCTGGACATGATTTGTTAAGTCAGTTTCATCAACTGATATTTATCTGGATAGAGCATGTTTCTTTTTTTTTTCTAAGATGCCAATAAAGGACTTTCACTGCAGGTTTGAGGCAAATTACACAATGTGAGGGGTAAAGTGTACAACACATAAAATCCCCAGCATCAAACAAACAAGGAAGACAAAATACCAGCATCACACATTTCCTCTAAATTCACAGTAAAAAAGCAAATTATGGAACTGATGCGGGAGGGAATAAACACTGGCATATTTTCTTCTTCCTTAAAGAAAGTCACATCAGTCATTAATATTTATTCCCCTGTGAAGTTCTTTGTTCTAATTTCCATTATCCAAAGGGGAAGTTCTGTCCTTGAGGACACCTAAAATGATGCCATTACACGGTGGCATCAGCAGCATTCTCAGCACTGGAGGCCAAGCAGGTCATTCTCTGGACAAAGTTGTTGCTCCATAAATAGTGTAACAATAGGATCATTTCAGCATTACCAGGGCTCCTGCAAGGGTCCCCACGTGCCTTGTTCAGTGAGGTCCTGAGGTCAGTAGAGTCACAGCTGAAGAGGGCACGGGCACTTCTAAGTAGTAAGGCACAACAGTATGGGAGAAGTTTCAAGCCGTGGAAGCTTTCTGCAGTTCACACAACACTTCAGATGAACTAGGTATAGTTTCCCAGAAGAAATCAAAAGTTCAATTCTGATAGCTTTATCTTGCTTAAGCAGTACTTTTCAGGGCTACTTCAACTCTTAAACTTCAAAAAGCTAAGGAGGAGAAAAATGACCCTCGTTTCTAGGATTTGAGATTCCAACCTCTACTCACTTGGCGGATGGATACTGAAAACTGCTAGGTGTCAGGCTTTGCATGCTTCCTGTCTCTGAGTTGGCCTGATGGCTTCAGTAAGAGTAAGTTGGGAGCAGTAGCACATACATTTGCCTAACTTTAACATTTTCCTTTTTAAAATAGTAGATTCTACACATTGCCTCTTTTAGCTATTTTTACTTTAGAAAACCCAAATACCTGAGACTTTAAGGAGTTTCAAATGCCTGATGAAGACATAGTGGAGTGATCCACAAAATAATCAAAATGAATAAATAGCATTAGGTATTAAAATCAAATAATCTAGTGACTCAAACTTCTGTGATTAATCTTGTGTCCAAACAGTTAATGGAAGAAATAACCTCCCACGGAGCTTTTTGAATCTGTAATTCAGTGGTATTCCTAGTTTTAATAAGAAGCAGAGGTTTAGTAAGGTACAGATAATCTTTATCAGAAGCTATGTTGATACTTGAAATGGAGATTGACTATTGATAGACTTGCTTCAGTTGATCCGGCATCAGTGGTTGTTAGAAAAATAGCCACACGTGTTACTTGGATAGAAACAAGAAAATTTCCAATCCTGAATGCTTTTGTAGGCTAAAAATAAAATATAGATCCAGAATCACAAAAACAAATAAATCAACAAACAACCCCAAACTCCATTTCAGGTGAAATTAGAAATCACAGACTTAATGTAGATGACCTTGTCTCATAGTAACTGACATTCTGGAGCACTCTATAGTGCTACTTTTGGTTGAGCAGTTTGCTCAGACAAGGCTTTCTGGCAATTTGCACAGGAAAACTGTACTAAAAATTTCTCTGAACTGTAAAATATTTGTTTTATGCAAATGTTGAAAGAATCCTGAGACCAAAAGAAAGGGAGGAGGAGTAGAGAGAAGAAGAAAACAAATGTAGATGTCTTAAGTTCTGACTATCAGACAGATTTCCCAATGGCTTCTTACATCTTTTACTGCTGTATTTTTAAAATTACAAGGAAAGAAAAAAAAATTGTTGAGCATCTGAATATTATTAAAACAGAAAGACCACACAAACATTTAAATGATCCCTAAATGGCATTGTCTCCTTCAATTCATCATTCTTTGGCATGTTTTTGACCCCTTTGTTTTTATTGTTAGGAGAAAAACAGGAGGAAAAACTTTTTTTTTTAAAGGAGGAAAAATAAAGTTTTCTGTATCAGACCTATAATCACCTTCTACAGTTACCCTGGCATCTTTGCTAACATTTTAAGACCATGTACATTTGTAGTGCTAAAACTATTAATTTGCATAATTTAAAGCCTTAGTTCATGGAACTTTAAGATTCTGGAAAGAACTTGCTTGTTTCTACCTCCTTTCTGTAGACTTTCTCTGAGCTTCCTATCTTCTTGTAACCCCAACAACTGGCTTGACTAATTTTCTATGTTGAGATCAGAAAATAGTTTGCAGTTGAGTAAACACAATCTGAATCATCTCATGGGTGAGGTTTAAACAATGGGATGAGAAGGTTCAGCCAATTGTGAGTTTTATTTACACATCTGATATTCATGGGTCTAAGGAGCAGCAGCAGAACTGAACACTCACCTCTACCAGCAGGGGCAACAAAGGAGTTTCTCTTCTTACAGTAGCTTTGTAGGGTATTGTTAGGCATCATGGAGAAAATGATGAGAGAGTTTGACTGTTTTAGCAAGTATGGATTCAAGGGAAATCATTATTTTAAATTTTTGTAAAACTGAAACTTTGAGATCTTTGTATTAGAAAACCTTCATCTGTAAATTGGCATTGATTAAAGATCTTGGAACCCAAAAGGCTATTCCTTAAGAATGAGAACTAGTAAACCAAGAATTCCTAACTGATAAATAAATTGACAGCAAAAGAGAGGAAAAAAAAGGAATGTGTAAACATACTATTCTAAACCTAAAAGCACAAAACTTTGTGCCTTATTTCTCCTAATTTTCATTTTCCCCTTAAAGAAGAAAAAGCCAAGACATATTTTCTTTAAATATGTTTTTATAACTATTTATTAGGTTGAATATTCTTCTACATAAGCTTAACCCTGTTGCTGTTGCTAAAAAGCCAAGACATATTTTCTGTAAACATGTTTTTACAACTATTTATTAGGTTGAATATTTTTGTACATAAGCTTAACCCTGTTGCTGTTGCTAAAAAGCCAAGACATATTTTCTGTAAACATGTTTTTTCAACTATTTATTAGGTTGAATATTCTTGTACATAAGCTTAACCCTGTTGCTGATAGAAATTTCAAAAAGTAAAGTAAAAGTTATGAAAAATACATCTTCTAATCCTGTCTGCCTTCTATGTGACCAGAGGGAAAAAATGTACTTCCAATGTTTCTTTAACTTTTGTTCTTTAGTCAAATATCTGTATGACTGAAACATGGGGCATCACTAGCAGAGGTAGGAGAATCTATTCTTGAGACGGTTGCAATTATTGGCTTTGGATACAGAGTATTGACTTTAAAGTAATGATGTTGGCATATCTTTGTGGAAATATCCAGCAGAGAGGAAGAAATTCCAAACTGGGTCTTGGGATGTTCATGACTGAAGATACTGATTTGGTGTCATCCACCCTTCCAAGTGTAGAGGAGAGGATAGAGAGAAGGAAAAGCAGAAGCTCAAGATATAAAGCAAGTAAAGCACCCACAGTCATAGGTAGAAGAAATGAAAAAACAGAAGATGCATGATTTGAAACAGAGAACTGAGAATTGTGGAAGCCAAGAGGAAAATATTTTAAATAATAAGGTGGGTTTCAAGAATGGCAAATAGTGTAAAGAGGGCAAGAAGAACAAAGACTGAGAAAAAGATGAGGAGATTGTCATTGGTGACCATTCAGTGGATGCTGAATGATCTAATAAGGGTTGAAAACTTATGTTTGAATCTGTTTCACTTAGAGAATAGAATTATTCTTAGGGCTGTCCTCATGTGATTCCCTGATATTTGAATTACATAGGAGGACCTGATATAAGGATGTAGTTGTGCAAAGGCATGCTATCTATAAATCATGAATATAAGCTCTTCAGTTTACCATGGGAGGAGAGATGAGAGACCACTTCACCAAACGAGGGCAACTCATAAGTTCGTTTTAGGAGACCAGTGTGTGAATAAATACTTCATTTACTGCTTGTGATGTATAAAGATAATCTGTGTCGACAAATAGTAACATTCTTTGTCTAATTTTATTTAAGTTCGGTAAGGCATTTTGTGAAATTGAGGACCCATTTATGCCAATGGGCCACAATTTTTCAGGGCCACAATTATTTACACATGGATAACTGAAACTTACAATTATAGAAATGCTATTTCTGATCTCTAAAATAGCCATGGAGTGTACATGGTTTTCTATTCCTAGTTAGAAGCATTTTTTTTCCACCAGCTCTTAGTACACACTATCTACAATATGATAGCAATGGTGAGAGTTTATCCTATCTTTACGGACCAGGTACAGCAAACTTAAAAGTATTGCCCAAGATCACCCAATAAAGAGGAATAAATGAAATACAAATGTGTACAAGGAATACAGCTGCAGATAAACGGGAATGACTATCTTAATCCAGACAAGAACAGCTTCTCAGAGTTGGTGACATTTGAGCTGATGTTTGTTTGTTTGTTTGTTTGTTTGTTTGTTTGTTTGAGATAGGATCTAGCCCTTTCCTGGAGTGCAGTGGTGTGATCACAGGTCACTGTAGCCTTAACCTCCCAGAGTGATCCTCCCATCTCAGCCTCCCAAGTAGCTGAAACTACAGGCACATGCCACTATGCCTAGATAATTTATTTTTATTTTAATTTTTGTAGAGATAAGGTCTCACTGTGTTGCCCAAGCTGGTCTTGTACTCCTGGGCCCAAGCAATCTCCCAGCTTGGCCTCCCAAAGTGTTGCGATTACAGGCATGACCCACCATGCCTGGCTTGATCTGGGTTTTGAAGGACAATGAAGGGCATCTGTAATTAATAGAGGGTGGAGACAGCATTGTTGTACAAAGGCAGAAACTCATTCTACCACCAAGATGGACTCTTGTTGGGATCTAACATGAGGAACTTGGTATAGGATGTAGGGATGGAGTATCACTTGCCTGAGGGCTTTCCTGCTTGGAACCAGATGTGAGAAAACAAGAGGAAAGCTTTAAAGAGAAACTAGGTAAAAAACTAAGTAGGTCATGGAACTCTACTGAGAACCAAAGGAACTTGACAGAGAAGGAAAATATAGATATAACATGACAGTCATGGAACCTAGATAAGAGGCACTCCTGGATTAATTCCCTGAATAACACCCAAAGCATCCATAAAGACCCCATACAGCTATTTAGGATGTACTGCATGGGGTCTTTATAGATGCTTTGAGTGTTACTCAAATAGTAACTGTGAAGGCACTGACTCAGTCTGAATAGGGACAGAGGCATGAAACGCCTTGGAAGGTTCAGGACACCTCACTATTGGAGGATAAAGAAAAACTAGAGCACAGTGTCAAAGGGCTAGATCATAAAGGGCCTTAGGTGCCATACTGAGGAGCTTGAACTTTCATATGTAAGAATTTAGATGCCACTGAGAGATGGGGTTAAGAAATGGGGTTAAGAAAGGGAATTATAAGATTGTGACTTAGAAATTTCGCTTTTTTTTTATTATTATACTTTAAGTTCTAGGGTACATGTGCATAACGTGCAGGTTTGTTACATATGTATACTTGTGCCATGTTGGTGTGCTGCACCCATCAACTCGTCAGCACCCATCAACTCGTCATTTACATCAGGTATAACTCCCAATGCAATCCCTCCCCCCTCCCCCCTCCCCATGATAGGCCCCGGTGTGTGATGTTCCCCTTCCCAAGTCCAAGTGATCTCATTGTTCAGTTCACACCTATGAGTGAGAACATGCGGTGTTTGGTTTTCTGTTCTTGCGATAGTTTGCTGAGAATGATGGTTTCCACCTGCATCCATGTCCCTACAAAGGACACAAACTCATCCTTTTTTATGGCTGCGTAGTATTCCATGGTGTATGTGTGCCACATTTTCTTAATCCAGTCTGTCACTGATGGACATTTGGGTTGATTCCAAGTCTTTGCTATTGTGAATAGTGCCGCAATAAACATACGTGTGCATGTGTCTTTATAGCAGCATGATTTATAATCCTTTGGGTATATACCCAGTAATGGGATGGCTGGGTCATATGGCTTAGTGAAGGAAGAATAGGTAGGATGGGTAAAGAGACTAGAAGTGGTTGAGACTAGTTTTAAGGTAATTGCAATTGCCCAGAGAATAGGTAATATGGACCTGAAATATGGCAATAGTTGTGGCAATGGTGATAGAGAAGAGAGATTGTATTTGAGAGATGTTTAGAAGATCATACCTAAAGCCAAGTCTGGTTGATCGGTATGGAGAATCAGGGAAATGTAGGAGTTGGAAGGTCCTCTTGGCTTCCTAGTTTAGGTACGTGATGATGCCACTAACTAAAGTAGAAACTCTAAAAGGAAGAATTTGTCTTGAAGAGAAGATACTAGGTATGTTGAGGTTGAAGTATCTATGACATCCTAGTAAAGATGACTTATGTGCAGTCTGATATATAAATCCTGAGTCCCTAAAAGAAAAAGTCACTAACTCTCTCCAAGTATAGTAATATAGTACCGTAATACAAACCCATGTGTTGGTATTAGAAGCACTGTTTTGAGTACTTTCACATGCTTGTCATTCTGTATGGGTACAGCTCGTACTTGGAGAGAGATGCCCCTAATATAATCTACAAACTCTGCCAGACACTTACAAGTGTTTGTCTGCTATGGTTTTCTGACTTCCTGACTTGTGAACTTCTGGGAGAAATTAAGGGAGAATTCACTATGCTCTAGGACAATGGGAAAACTATTGAATGAGTGTTATATCATGGAAACTTAGAAAACTGTATGCACATTGAAGAGTTAAGAGTCAGAGAATGAATTCAGAGACATTCCCAGAGGAACCATTGCACATCAAACAGCACTTCTTCGAACATAAAACAATTTGCCTTTCCCTGTCCCATCCCCTAGTTTCATGACAAGACAAAATGTCAAGACTTACTTTACCTATTTGTTGAGAAATTATTTTATTTCTTTCCTCTCCCAAGATAAGAATATTAAGGATTGGAATTCAACAACCACCAAAGTTTTGAAACCTGCTTCAAAAATTTGTTTTATCTTGTACCCTATTCTAAACCCTGGCAAGTGAGAAAAAATAAAACTAACAATAAGCAACAGATAAAAGGCACTTGCAAAATGATACATCATAGACTGAGTTGCCTCTTTTAAATATTTCTGAATAATTCCAGCTGACAGCAACGAAAGTTGAATCTGAGGGTTTGGGCAGAAGTTTGGCTGAGTTTAGTTCTCTTAAGTAGATATTATTTTCATTGCTTTCTTTTAATGAATTAAAGTGAAATCTTCTAGATGCTTACTTATTTGCCATTTTTGTCACAATGATCCTAACTCAGTAACCTCTGGATTATGACCGTTGTTCAAAACATGCTCAATAAAATGTAAAAGGTCTTTTACCTTTGCAGTGGATTTGAGAGACAAAAAGGAGAAAAGAACTGCAGATTTCCAAACTTATGTAAAAAACTCAGGGTAGTACAGGTCTCAGTGATTTGCCCCATATTGGGGTCTGACTTAAGGGAATTTAGGTAGTAGGCAGAAGGACTGTGAGTACACATGTCTTGCCTCCTGTGGTGTGCCACTGCTTTCAGCTTACACTGCCAGGTTCCCCAGAAGCTTTAGACCAGCACTGACACTGACACTTAGCCCACTTTCTAGAGCTCTAGAAATAATCAGCTACAGTCAGCAATTATCTGTTGTGATTCAGGTCTAGGCAAAATAATGAGCAGAAGGATCTGAAACTCAACATACCTAAAACTGAACTCATTAGCTCCACATGTGTCTGAAAGCCATCTGTTGCTCCTTCTATGGTCCCAGTCTCCATAAATGGAATGCCATTCACCTATTTACCCAAGTCATAGAATGAACTCCTACTCTGGAATACAAAAAGGCAGTGTGGTCTAGTGGTTAAGAGGAAGGAGGCTAGAGCCAAACTGCCTAGGTTCAAATTTTAGCCTTATCATTCATGAGCTTTGTTAACTTAAGCAAAAGTCTTGGTGTTTGTTACTTGGTCTCCTCATCCATAAAGTGAGGATGATTATAATACTACTTACCCTCATAGCGATGTTATAAGCTATACAGGTTGAGTTAATATTTATAAAGTGCTTAGATCATGGCTTGACACATTAGCACTATGGAAATTCTCATGAAATAAATTCAATTATGTGTCATCCTCAGATCCTTACCAATCACTTGGACTCTTTGTATAACAGACTTCTAAATGGTTCCTATTTGAAGTTGCCCAACCTATTCAGTTTCCAATACCAAGTCCAAGCATTCATTGATCCGCTGGACCATTCTCCTTATCGAACGTAGGCACAGTTAGATATTCCCTTCTCTGTGCTCTCATAGCACTTAGCACATCATCTGTCAGCACATTGTATTATAAATATCTGTCTGTCCCTGTCTCTACCAGGCTAGAGTTTCCATAGATAACCCCAGTACCAAATTCAGGGCATGTCATATAATTGGAGATAAAACATAAATAAAGCACAAAAAATGTACCTTTGTCTCTCTAAAGAGTAAGAATGTACCATTATGTATTTCAGAAATGTATGGTGAACACATGCAGAAATTTATAATCAAAACTCTTTATGAGGTTAAAGTGAGCTGGTTAAATAAGATTTAACTAATGATCAACTAATAGTTTGTTTATAAATAGTATTTTCCCTTCTGAGTAGCAGACAAAGACCTTAACACTTATTTTTATGAAATATTTGAACTGTAGCTTGCCAATGCTTATTCTTACAGTGTACCTGGCATGTACTTCACTTGATTCTACATACAGAGTCATAGAGAAGTTTATATTGAATATAATAATTATAACAATATTAGTTATAAAGAGTTAATTCAAGCCTAAAGCTCCTCAGAGGAATGCTCTCACTATTATGAAAGAGCAGTGAAAGTATTAAAATGGAACAGAATAGATAACTCAGAAATAACTCCACATATGTACAGTCAACTGATTTTTTTACAAAGGTGCCAAGAACATACAATGGGGACAGGACGCCTTCTTCATTAAATGGTTCTGGGAAAGTAAAATATCTGTATTCAGAAGAATGAAACTAATTCCCTGTCTCCCACCATTAAAAAAAATAAACTCAAAATGGATTAAAGACTTAAATGTATAGACCTGAAGCCATAAAACTTCTAGAAGAAAACATAAGGGAAACACTCCAGGACATTGATCTAGGCAAAGATTTTATGGACAAGACTGCAGAAGCACAAGCAACAACAACAACAAAATAGACAAATGGGACTATATTAAATTGAAAAGTTCTGAACAGCAAAGAAAACAACGAACAGAGTGAACAGACAATCTGTAAAATGAGAGAAAATATTTGCAAACTATCCAACAAGGGACTAATATCCAGAATCTACAAGGTACACAAAGAACTCAACAGCAAAAAACAAATAATCCCATTAAAAAGTGGGCAAAGAACATGAACAGACATTTCTCAAAAGAAGACACATAAATGGCCAACACGTATATGACAAAATGCTCAACATCACTAATCATCAGGGTAATGCAAATCAAAACCACAATGAGTTACCATTTTACTGCAGTTAGAAGGACTGTTATTAAAAAGACAAAAAATAACAGATGCTGGTAAGGATATGAAGAAAAGAGAACTTTTCTATGCTTTTAGTGGAATGCAAATTAGTTCAAGCATTAGGAAAAACAGTATAGCAATTACTCAAAAAACTAACCATGGAACTGCCATGCAATCCAGCAATCCCCACTACTGGATATTTATCCAAGAGAAAGAAAATCAATATATCAAAGACATACCTGCACAACATGTTTATTACATCACTGTTCACAATTCCAAATATATGGAATCAAATTTAATGTCCATCAACAGATGAATGAATAAAGAAAAATGTGGTATATATAATATACATAAGAGAATGCTATTCAGCCATAAAAACGAATTAAATCCTGTCATTTGCAGCAACATGGATGGAACTGGAAGTCATTATGTTAAGTATAATAAGGCAGACACAGAAACAAATATCACGTGTTCTCACTCATATGGGAGCTTAAAAAGTGGATTTCATGGGGCTGGAGAGTAGAATGATACATACCATAGGCTTGGAAGGGTGCCTGTGTGGTGAGGGGAATAAAGAGAGGTAGGTTAATGGGTACAACCATGCAGTCATGTAGAAGAAATAAGTTCTAATGTTTGATCTCACAGTAAGGTAACTATAGTTAACAACAACGTATTGCATATTTCACAATAACTAGAAGAGAGGATTTAAAGTGTTCCCAACACAAATAAATGATAAATGCTTGAGGTGATGGATATCCTAAATACTCTGACTTGATCATTACACATTCAATGCATGTATCAAAATTCACATGTGCCCCATAAAAACATACAAGTATTATGTATCAATTTAAAATTTTTAAAAATAGGAATAAGGGTGCCAAATATTTTTAAAAGTAGATTTGTTATTCCTTGGTTAAAGGCATTCCTTTCCAAGGACTCAAAATGGCATGTCCCTCTATCTTCAAGGAGAGAATTAGGATGGATAATTCATAAGTAACCTATCAATCCTACCGTGTGACATTGCTAAGCAAAAAGCCATAACTGTAACACTACTGCATATGTATGAAGTGATCATGTATACTTAGAAACATAGGACATTCATTGAGTACTGTATAAGCTAAATTTTTAATGTTTCATTAAAAAGTCCCCTATCCCGCTGTTGCAACTCCAGCTCTCTGGTATTCAGTAATCAATTGCAACTTCATATTTTCCCTAACCCACTGGTCTTTGGACAAAATCTTCCTGCCTTCCTTACAAAGTCCCTTAGATAATTAGGCTTTTCAAGAAAGACTGTTCTTTATGAAGAACATTCACGAGGAATTGGAAAATTTCTAGTTTTCTTTTACAGGTGAAAACATACAATTTTTAATATACCTACTTCAAGTCTTTTTTTCCCAGTGTTTTGATCATTCACCCATTCGTTGGCATCTAAATTCATATGTCTTCCAGTCACTGGTTAGGAACCATTCTGAGTAGTTAGGAAATCTGTAACCAAAGTATCTCTTTTCCTGCATATTAGTATTATTGAAGCATACCTATTCCTCAGTCAATTAAGCTGGGATGTTTTTCTTTCTTTGGAATTTATTTCAGCTCCAACAGTTACCCATTCCCTGGAATGAATAAACTGTTTCAAAATAGCCAACATACTCTTTCTCCTCCCCAACCCCTCAAAACTAGTACTTTTTAAATCTGTTGATACTTTCTTAAATTGTCCCAGAATATTGATAGTTGTACCTAAATGGAACATTTCTTATTTTGTGTCAACCACAAACTGAAAATAAAGCATAGAGTGCCCAGTCTTAATAAATGAATCTCCCAATTTTTATTGTCAATTAATTTATTCAGATTTTTCTTGAATATTAAATTCCAATGGATAAAAAAGTGACATCTCCATCTTTAAGTCATAAATTGGCTATTTGGTTCAGTCAAACCTGAATAATTCTATTCAGTATTCATGTTGTAACTGACAAGATAAGCACAACTATCATTTCATTCTCACTTTCCATATCATTGTTTCTCTGATGATTCCATCAAATTCCTTATTAAAACTCATCCTTTGGCTTCAGGTAAAAATAGTCATTGCATGGAGAAAGAGTTTTTAATCCATTCAAGATGTAGCCGTAATAAATGCTACTGGCCTGAGTAGCCATTGTTCTTGGCAAATCCCTCTAAGCAATAAATAGTGGACACCACACCCTTTTAAGAAAGTAGGAGAGGGATGGAAATAGCCATTGGTTCATGTCATACTCCTAAATTCTATTATGGTCCATTTACATGCAGTTGGAACTGACATGTAATATATTTGATGAATACAGAACAATCAGCAAAGAAACAACACTGAGCTGCTGCAGACAAGTATTCCAATTGCTTAGTTTTATAAGCTTTACATTCAGTCATGAAACTAATGCTTGTTGCGGAATCTATTAAAAAACACTATCAATAAGCCAATAGCAGATGATTTTGGAAGTTGTTCAAGGACTGAGCTGTAGATCCACTTGGTGGAGAGAAAGGAGCAAAATATTTGAAGCTTTGAAAACATTCATTGCTTTTCCAATACCATTTACATATTAGCAGTGAGTACCTTGTCAATTGTGTTCTCATTCAATCATTAAATAAGATTTTAATAAGTGATAGCTTTTATAATTATGTATTTTTGATATTCCTAAAACAGAATGTTACATTCTCTATCATGTTAAAATTGGTATTTGTGGTTCAATAAGGGTGGGAAACCAATTCCACAACTCCAAACACTTCATGGATTTGAACTTTGGAGCCCATACCTTAAATTGAGAAGAATTCCTTATAGCATTGATCACCCTTCCTATTAAAGAATTCAGACCTAAATATCTGGGCTGAACATCTTGCCAATTCATTTTATGGGTAGTCAAGTGTTTTATGCCATACACGTTAAGTGAAAAGAGAGACTGCTATGATTGAGAGTATAAGTCAGCTCTAGATTATACTCCCAAAAAAGTGATGCTTTGGAAATACAGACTATCCCTTGACCTCTACCCAGAAAAGGAAGCAATTTTGAAGTCAAGAAAAGCTCATGGGATGCACCATATTTAGGGAGGCATTTCAGCATAATGGCTAAGAACATAGGCTTTGGATTCAGGGACCCCAAGACAGAAGTTTTGGCTCTACTCTTTTCAAATCTGGGGAAAGTTACTCAATCTCAATTTGCACACTGTCATAAAACTAGTACCTACCTCATGGAGTTACTCCAAGGATTACATAGGGTAATACACCTAAAGTGCTTGGCACAGAGGCTGAATGTCACATTATACACATACACATACACACACATGCGCGCATGCACACACACACACAATCTTCTTTCATGGATTCTGTATTTGTAACTTTGCCTACTTACTAAAATTTATTTGTAACCACAAAATCAATATTGCATGATCTAAGGTAATAATCTAATATATGACACAGTATAAAGAGCACTTTTCCAAGAGGCAGAAAACATGGGTCATAATCTGGAGATAATCTGCTACTAACTTGCTGCATGACCTTGGGCAATTTTTTTAATCCCCATCTTGCTTTCCCCATTTGTAAAAATTATGAGTTTGGACCAGTTGACAAGAAGTCCTTCCAGCATTCTATGATCATACAATGGTGAGTAGAACTCAGCTCTTCTTTCATAGAGGGAGAGCTGATGGAGGCCCAAAAACAGAGTTAAGGCCTGCCTGATCAGGTCTCTGACTGAAAGCAATATAGGAAACTTCTGCCAGGATCTGCCATGTGCAGCAAGATGTTAAAGAGTGGAGACACCTTTATGCAAAGGTTGGATAAAGTCCCAAAGAGACCAGATTTTTAAATCTGTATAGCTAATGCTTTCTTATCTGGTAGACAGACCTGCATGAGAAGCCAGATTGTAATGAGGATTGCATAGTGTGCATAGAATTACAGCAATGGAGCAAGGGAATAAAAGGAGGAAGAGTTGAATGTCAAGTGTTTGTTTGCTAATAGAGTTTGAGACCCCTTTTTCAGCACAACCAGTAATGTTATTCTTGTAAATGTAAAAGTCTGATTGCCAACAATTGCTCCCTTCTAACAGTGCTTTGGTGTTTGCTGCTAAAGTTTGCTTTTGTGACCTTCCTTTTCTATCTCCTAGGGCAGACCCTCTGATATTCCTTCTGTATGTATTCTTTCTTTGGTTAATACTTTTGGTTTAGCCATATTCTGATCTAAAAAATGAACAAACAAACAGAAACTGCCTCAAGTATTTACAACAGTGAAGTTTTTACTTGGAGAATTGGTTACACAAGTGATTTAGTATATAAAAAGCAAAACAAGGGATGATGGTGAAGCAACCCAAAGATTACCTGTGGTAGGAAACAACTCTCACCAGTAAGCTAGAACTATGCTGCCCAGTATGATAGCAACCAGCCATACCTGGCTATCAGCACTTGAAATGTGGTTAGCCTGAACTGAGTTGTATTCTTGATGTAAAATGCACACCAGTGTTGAAGACTTATCGTGAAAAGAAGAATATAAACTAGCTCATTTATACATCAATTATATTCAATATGACTTTTGTATTGAATATACAGATAAATGATATGTTTAATTTATTGGATTAAAATACAGTAGTTTAATTAATTTCACTTTTTAATTTTGACTTTTTTCTTTTTTCTTTTTTTTTTTTGAGACAGAGTCTTACTCTGTTGCCCAGGCTGGAGTGCAGTGGCGCAATCTCAACTCACTGCAACTTCTGCCACCTGGGTTCAAGTGACTCTCGTGCCTTAGCTTCCTGAGTAGCTGGGATTATAGGCAGATGCCATCATGTCCAGCTAATTTTTATATTTTTTGTAGAGATGAAGTTTTGCCAGTCTGGTCTTGAACTCCTGACCTCAAGTGATCTTCCTGCCTCAGCCTCCCAAAGTGCTGGGATTACAGGCAAGAGCCATAGCGCCTGGCCTAATTTTGACTTTTTAATGTGACCATAGTAAATTAAAACTGATATAAGCGACTCGCATTGTGTTTCTATTAGTGCTGGGCTAGAGAGACAAATATAGGAGGACATTTACTCTAGGTGCCCTGTAGAGTTATTGCCCTGAATTGCCTGGAGTTCCTGACCCTTAAAGTTGAGATTGTTTGATTTGTTTCCAGATTCCCTCACTGCCTAGACTGTGATCTGGATACTTAACAACTTCCCTGGACATTAATCAAAAGAGTCACCCTGTTCTTTGTTATGTTTGGACATTTCTCAGTATTTAAATCCATTGTCTTTTCTTGTTTTCCTAATTCCTAGTAGTCTGTTTGGAATTTTCACCCAATTTCTCATTTTATGTTATTTATAGTACCTATATAATTAATGGTGCCAAATATGGTGCTCCTTCCCTAAAAGTATCAGCTACTATAGCAGCCTTGGAAACCACGAGCCTTCTTTCTGGCTCTCTGTTTGCTTTCCATAGTACGCCACCATGTTTGAGACTAACTACAAAGAAAGTTTGCCTTGTGATCCATGCAGATACCTAAAAGAAAAATGCAGGCCCTAAGTCTAAGGGTAAATTTCTGTGACCAAAAGCTAATTGTCACAAAGTGTTTACCTGGGAAAAGTTTATTCTTTAGGCCTGATAATTGTCAAGTTAATAGAGAAATATGTGTTATCATTAAGAAACATTTTCAGGGTAGCCATGATGTGCTAGGCACTTTTCTAAACAACAGGATGCAAAGATGAAAAAGTCAAAAACTCCTGGAGGGTAGATATGAGAAGAAACAAATAATCCAAGGAGTCATGACAACAAGATAATGAATGTCCTGGGAATTTTGAGGCAAAGAACTGCCTTGTGCCAGAGAAAGTTTCAGAGAATATGGGAACCTGAGCTGGGATTTGAAGGAAGGCAAGAATTAGATAAACAAAGTAGAAAGAAAAAGTTTTCTAGGAAGGGCAAATTGTATACATAGCAAGAATATACAGAAGCAGGAATAAATTTACTCCATATTTGAAGTGGAATATATTATGGTCAGGAAGCTCAAGTCTTTCAAGAACTATCTTCACCTAAGTGAGACCAAAGAACGGTTTCAACTTGAGTCAAAAACTCTATAGCATTTTTATTAAGATTGAAAAATAGATCTTGAAAGTGAAGCTTGTTGGGAAGTGGTGTGGGATTCTTTCATGGATAATATCTGATTACACTAAAATGTGGTTCCTACTTTTGGACCATAAACTTCCCAAAGGACAATGCCTGTCCAGTTCACTGTTGAGTCTCAAAGTATGGCCCAGAGTAGATGCTTAGTGATTCTGTGTAGAATGAATGAATGCCAGCAAATGGTGTGATAGTACATGAGTCCCTGTGATGAGAGACACAAAGCAAGTATTGATTCAATATCTATGTATTCCAGAATAGAGTTTAGGGAATTAAAAATGGAGTTAGGCAACATATTCCAATTATTAGGAGAACTCCCTTCAAGAATTTGGGCAGTGTATCCCCTGGCCCACGGTTATGGGAGAATCAGAAATCCTAGTGAAGAACTGGATCAGCCTGACATGTTGCCAGGTGTGATAAAATTTAAAATATAATTGTCACCACTCACACCTTTGTAAGAATTTTCTTTATCATAATACCTATTTAAGGCTACCTCCATTAGGCACATCTGGATTGGATCAAGAAGAATATGAGATCCATCTCAAGCTAGTAATTCAGAGACCAGATCCTGCAGGCCATTGCTAAATCATTAAATTTTGAGATGTGAACACACATACATTATCATCATTGAACCCAGACAATCATAAGGATCTTTGGAAATCTCAGGGAAACAGCATTATATGAGGGAAAGTTTTGAGGAGGTCCCATTCCATTAACTTAGACACGGGGAGTGTTGCTGTATATCAAATGCAGGCTGTGTTAGTCCAACATTCTACCACATGGAGGCCATATGGCTGTTCCAAGTGGGTGTTGTCTCTAGAAACAGCCAGAGCTGCATTCACAGCCTGAATTCAACATTTATTACTCTGAGAGCTTTAACAAGTGATGGAGATAAACACAGTACTTGCATTATAATGTTGTTGCAATAATTCAATAAGATAATGCAAGCAAAGCTCTTAGCACAGTGCCTATCACCAAAAAAGTGCTTAGTAAATGTTAGTTTTCTCTTCAAGAACAATGGAAGTGCAGCTATGCCCCCAAGAGTCTTTACTTTCCCAAAGAGAATCATCCCCAACGACACTCCCTACTTGCCCATTCCCTGTCCTGACAAAGCTGGGAATTTATCCAGACCAACTGCATGTATGCCCTATTTCTTAAGCCTTACTAAAAAACATAATACATTGAGCCCTTTACCCACATTGGGACTGGATTCATTATTTGATCTTAGAATAATTTTTGTGTATGCCATTTCCTCAAATTACTACCTCTTGCTCTGACTCCAGCACAATCCCTGACCTGGTTTTGTTTCACTTACAAAGTTTTGTCTGGTGGGTTTTGATTTTCCCAGTGCCTGAATAAGTTTCTCCTAATTTTTTACTTCAATCTTCCTGACAGCTCACAGCGACCTTCACCTTGCTGCAGAGCTGAAACATATTTCACAGAGACAAAACAAAACAAGTAGCCTTGTATTTGAGGAATAAATGATTTATATCAGATTATTTTCTGAAAGAAGCTTTTGACTAGGGAGGAGAATGACAAGTGAAATGAATAGACCACGAGATGACTGTCCTTTGGTTGGAAATGGAAGGGCAGGGAAAGAGGGCTCCCAGAAGGGAGGGATACACAAAACACACTTACTTCTCTTACTTTGTGATCCTGTCTGGGGATTTTGACAGTTAACATTGGCCTGGGTGGCAGTTAGTAGGGCTTAGTCACTTTATTTCTGATTTCTGATTAAGGAATCAATCAGAAATCTCTTTATCCTTAAAAATGTCATCTATTTTTCCACTTTTAAAAATGGAAAGAAAAAGCTATTTCTGTGATTTCTCAAATCTCTGAACTTGCAGTCTGGGTGCAAATTTTCAGGGTGGTCTTTGCCAGAGTGTTGCTTTTATAACCCTAGAACCAGACATGTACAGACATGTAGTTTTAGGGAAGCCAGGGATTTGGAGGTGAGCTGTGGTAGGCCTGGCACCAGCTCTTGGAATGATGTCTTATGGCATTAACAACTCACCATTGTCTATCGATACCATTGCCTTAAAAGAAAGGAATAAGAAATATGACCATGTGAAGAGTCATCCTTATCAGGGAACTGACCAAGATAATTGGGTTACCTGCTGTATTACGGGAACCTTGTAGTTGGAGCATTGATATACTTCAATATGGCAAAGACTGGAGGAAACTGATGCTAACAATGGTGACATTTCCACCTCTGGTATCTCATGTACAAATAATGTATGCCTGCAATCTCTCTATCTTTCCACTAATACCTCCTAGGATCATTAGGACAATATGGAAGCCATGAGAGCTGATTGCCCAGCAACATCAGCCCTGCCCACAGAAAGAAAGCTCTTTTTTACAAACCACAATCTCTTTCCTCAGTGCCTCTGCCCAGTCCTTCTTTCTTCTTTTAGTCTGCTACCTCCTGACTGTCATTATATCCTGGGAGATTCTCTCCATACCTACTAACACAGGATAGGCATTCCCTTCTAACAAAAAATATAGCATGTGAGGTAGTTTTAACATGCATTGGAGGAAAATTAACCAGGATTAGGGAGACAGAAAGTTGCTACTTTATGTTAATGTGGTCAGAGAAGTTATCTCTAATAAAGTGACAATTGAGCATATAATTGAATAAAATAAGGGGTGAAACTTGGAAGTATTAAAGAAAAATTATTCTAATCAAGGGAACAGCCAGTGCAAAGGTCCTGAGATGGCAGAGTGCTAGGACTTCAAAGAAAAGCAAAAAAGCCAGTAAGACTAGAGCACAATGAATAAGGAAAACAGTGACAGAAGAGAGGACAAGAGCTATTGGGGGGCCAAGTCATTTAAGGCTTTATAGGCTTTACTCTGAAAAAGATAGGAAACCTTTGGAGATTTTGAGCAGAAGAAGGACATGAGCTGACTCAAGTTTTAAAAGGCTCACTCTGGCTATTGAGAATAGACTATAGGGAAGTCACAAAGAAAGAGAGAAAAAAAAGACAAAGTTATTGCAATAATCAAGGTAAGAGATGATATCTTTTTTTTTTTTTGAGACAGAGTCTTGCTCTGTCACCCAGGCTGGAGTGCAGTGGTACAATCTCAGCTCACTGCAGCCTCCACCTCCCAGGTTCAAGCAATTCTCCTGTCTCACCTTCCCAAGTAGCTGGAACCACAGGCACACACCACTATGCCCGGCTAATTTTTGTATTTTTAGTTTTTAGTAGAGATGGGGTTTTGCCATGTTGGCCAGGCTGGTCTCAAACTCCTGACCTCAGGTGGTCCACTCACCTCAGCCTCCCAAAGTTAGGATTACAGGCGTGAGCCACTGTGCCCAGCCTGAGAGATGATATCTCGACAAAAGTCATAGCAGTGGATGTGTGTAAGAAAATTGGAACAGAAAGAGATGATTATAATTAGTAGTATTATGGATATATTTTTAAGGTGGAGCCAACAAGATTTCCTGAAAGATTGGTGGAGGGGTGTGAGAAAAAGAGAAGAATCAAAGAAAGTACAGGGGTTTTGGCCCAAGCAACTGGATAGATGAATTGCTGTTAGTAGAGATGAAGCTGAAGGCAGGAGAATTAGAGTTGAGGGGAAAAATTTGGAGTTCTGTTTTAAACATGTTCACTTTAAATTAATATTAAAAATCTTTGTGGAGATTTTTGAATAGACAGAAAGGACTTCAGGTGACAGGTCCAGGCTTTGAGCATCAGTGGTAGATGCTTTTAAAAGATAGCATAGTTTTTGAAAGCCATGAGACCACAGGAAATTGTAGATATATAAAAATGTTCAAAGATTGCCCCCTGAGGTGGGACAAGGTCTAGAGGTCAAGTATATTTGGAGGATCTACCAAAGGAGATGAGAGAGAACAACCAGTGATGTAAAAGGAACACTAAGAGAGAGTGGTACAAAAAGGCCAAGAAAAGAAAATATTCAAGAAAGGAAGTGGTCAATTTTATTGAAAGCTGCTGTTAGATCAGGAAAGATGAGGACTGAGACATGACCAAAGTAAAGTGGAAAGTTAAAAAATAGAAGTATACTTACAGCTGAACATTTAATGCATTTTCTCTTACATAATATTTTAAAAGACCCAAATGAAAACATGTGAGATGCAAACATTTATCATTTTCACCATAAGTTTGGTGACCATATTTCCCAAATACCAAAATTAATACAAGTGGTGTCAAAATGGAGCAATATATTTGAAAGTAGGATTGATCTCTAAAACTCGAGCCATATTTACAGCAGATCAAGAAAAAAACCCTCAGAAGAGAGATTCACTCATTTCATTCTGGGTCACTTTTCACCCCACTGAGAATCAGTGACTCATTCCTCCATTTACTCCTTTATGTTATAAATCATTGATGTGTATAGATCTCTGTCCCTTTATCCACCTATCTAACCATTCTCTACCTACCTATTCACAAAAGAAATGCTGCTTCTAAAAGAAGATGGTCCTAACAGGCCAGTAGAATTTTTGCCAACAAGATCAGAAGAGTTGGTAACATTTTTTTCATTAATATCTATAGTCGTTATAGAAGATTATACTATTCTTTGCTGCAAGAACAAAACCCACTGTGAGAAACACATACTAAAACTATCATTGGTAATTTGTGTCTCTTAGTGCAAGGAGATTTTGAATCTTTAAGGGGAAGGTCAAGGATGAGCTGTTTCCAAATGCAGCAGTAATGGCAATGCTTCTCAAAAGGACCACAAATTACAGTGAAGATGATGAAGATATGTTCAGTGGATCTGAAGTTCCTGAAGGATGTTCAGGAGTAAATATCAGATAGGAAGGGATATATAGATGTATGGGTTTATAGAACAAGAGTGAACTCTATTCTGGATTTATAAAGTTAACAATTTGAGCTATTGTATGGTGTGAAAGCATTGGTATACATGGAGTCACACAGAGAGATTGTTGAGAATTGAAAGAGCTGAATGACTACCCTGTTAAATTTTTCAGGGGGCCTCCCTCTCTTTCAGAACAATGCTTTATCAACATTACAGCAGTGTTTTTCTTTTAAAATGCTATTTCTCATCAAATGATTATAAAAATAAACCATGGGCGAAAATAGTAAAAGCAATCCATCATCAGTCTTCATATCTCATCAAGGAACACACTGAGAGGTCTTTTCTATTTTCCACTGTCTCCTGCCCTGCTATTTTAGGATTGCAGTTGTTCCTCTATTTTGTTCAAGGCTACGGTATTTTCTTGGGGACATTTCTGAATGGGGATATTCAGAACAGAATAATCTTCATAAAAACAACAGAGCATTAAGCCTTCTGAGATGGAATGTGTCATGATAGTATTTTGTTTGCCGTTTCATTTCTTCTGAACCATAATGTGCTTCATTCTTGTGTGTAAGCACTGTGTGAACAGACATGAAATGGCTCTGAAAAAAAACACTGCTGCTTCTCTTCTATGATATTTATTACTTTCCTCTTGATAAAAACAGTAATAGCATTATTAGGACTTTCTCTGATAAAACTATTTCTTTAAAAAGTCAGATTTGATTCTACAGACATTTTAAATTCAACACACTGCATCTTGCACTAGCATCTAATTCAAGTTTCTAATTACAGACCTTCTTTCCTTGCTCTCATTACCTTTTTGTGACTAGGACTGTTGACTTTTTTTCTTGTGACATCCATAACCCAGCATCTTGGAAACCACATACATTTGCATAACTCACTGACCTAGAAAAAATGTTAAAAATCTATGTCTTAGTCTTGAATTACTAGAAACATTTAAAATTGTATGGCTATTTTAATACTTTGGAGACTTTAGCATGAGTTTAAACTTGTCAGTTAACAGAACTGGAGATGTACTTTGCCATTAAGTTTCCTCTTAGCACTTCAATTCAAAATATTTTCCTATTATTTTCCCTGAGAAATTTAACTTGAAACTTTCATTATAATTGAAGCAGGGGTTGGTTTTTGCCCAAGAAAAAAAAACATGAACAAAGTTCACAACATGAATAATGTACGTGGGAGAATATTTAAAAGATGTGTGTGCTTGTATTCATATGCAGAGATAGAAGGTGTTCAACAACTAGGAACCCAAATTACCAAACTGAGTACCAGAAGTTGCCTTGGCATGAAGCATTGAGGCAAAATAGAGGTTGACAGGATGGTGAGAGTTAGGCAGAATAAGGATGTGGGGGATAAAGGCACTCTGAGGTTGCTTTCCAAGGCAGTCAATTTTATGTATGGACTTTTTCACACAACTCCCAAACAAACCGTATTACAATTTCAACTTTTTAATTTTATTTTTTTTATTTTTAAAGATGAGGTCTCACTATGTTGCACAGGCTGGACTTTAACTCCTTGTCTCAAGTGACCCTCCAGCCTCATCACCTGTTTTTAGTATTAAGACATGTGTGATATAATCATCCTCACCTTATTGCTGTTGGCATAGGGCTGAGCAAGGCATGAGCTGAGGATCAGGGAAGAGTAAGAATGAGGAGACACCTAGACACAATCTGAAAGACAAACTACAGATAACCAAGAGGTCTGTATTTACCAAGCTTGCTCATTTCACAGAAGGCCATCAGTCATTCTTAACATAAGCATCTGCCCATTCTCTAGGAATTTACATGAATGAATGCGCTGACTGTCATGATTTCTCTTTTAAAGTTATAATGGCCATACTCATTTACTTTAAATGAATACATATAATTTCTGCTTAATAATGATAGCTGTTTTTTTAATTTGAAAATTTTGGAGTTCCTGATATGTTTCCACACACACAAACACACAAACATATATATATATATATATGGAGTTTGGGAAAGGGGGATATTTGAGTAGTAGTAATTTGATCTACTAATTTAGCATCAATCTCCATGGGGAATTCTTAATTATATATTTAATGAGTCTCTCAGCACTCAAAAACCATATGCCAATATCCTTAAAACAAAAGTATCCTAAGATTGTCTGGGGTTAATAATGTGTTGCAGATATTTCTTGGTAATAAAAAAGGGGGGAAACTTGCACATTTCAAGTCACTTTAATGCATTTTGACTCAGCTATGACAAATAGCTGCCCCAAGTAAATGTATCAGAATGACTTTCTAGTAAACAGCCTTGCAAAATTGACTCCAAGTTTCCTTGTTACAGGTAACAACTTAGGGCTAGAAATTACTTTAGACTTATAGAATGTAGAGAATTTTGCTCTTCTCATGATGAGAATGATGGATGGAAAGCCTTCTTTCCCTTACTGCTTTGAAGGATGTATGATTGTGCCTTTTGGAAACTTCAGAACCAATCTTTATTTTCTACTGCAACAAATGTCAGATACTCAGAATATTTAAGAAATGGTGAGATCTGGTTGGCTTGCTATTTTGTTTTTCTGATGTTTAAGAACTTTTTTTTCTTTGCATGTTTGTTTCAGCAATCACTTTAAGAGAAAAGGTGGGTACAAGGAGAACATTATAAAATATATTAGTCCTTTCTCCTGCCTTAGTTGAGTTTGTATTAATTCAATAAATACTTATTGATCATCTTTGTGCTAGTCAATGTGAATTAAGAACTATATGTTTTTGCCCCCCCTCCGCAAAAGCTCACTATTTAGCAGTAAGAGAGAGGCATATAAATGCAATTATGTAGTATATTAGTCAGAATAGGTTAAATGCTATAACAAACAGAGTTATTTTCAGTGTTTTAACACAACAAAGATTTATTATTTGGTTACATCACCAACGACTGGGGATACACAGAGAGGATATGGTGGGGTTTCTGCTTCACATAGTCAACCAGGGACCCAGGCTTCTTCCAGAGTGACTCTGCCATCTTTTGGGGCCTCAGAGAGCTCTACCAGATTTTCTTTATCTGTTTAGCAGGCAAGGGAGGTTTCATGGTCCAGGCCTGGAAGAACCATTCTTACATGTCCTATTGGTCAAAATTCAGACGTATGACTATATCAAACTTCTGACAGGCTGGAAAATATAGTTTAGAATTTTCAATTTATCTTTTGCCAATGAAATATATACTACTAGGTATTTCAAGTTCCTCTGCATTCTAGCTTCATTGTATCTTTCCAACTATATATCCCATTTCTTCCTTCACATGATCTGGTCAAATAATTATTCCTTGTTCCCTCAGCTAGTTTTCTACATCCCATGCTTAGTTTGTTTTTATGAAAGGCTCTTCCCTATCAACTTTTTTTCCAGATTTTCTTATCTTTAGGGCCAGTTTAAAAATTCACCTCTTCTATGAAACCTCCATTATAGGAATGGTACAAATTAACTTAGTCATCACTCAAACATGAAAATAAAATGTTTTGGTTTTTTTTTTGTAATTGATCAATACTTCCTCACAAGTTCTGTGCTTCCCAACATAAGAGTAAAAAGAAAAAAAAATAAAAGTAAGCACAACTTCCAACATAAGAGTAGGAAAAAAACTAGTTCCTATAAGTTTCAAAATGCAGCTCAATTTAATACATTAAACATCCTTAAAGCCCTTTGAACTGGATCAAAACATCTTTACAGGTGTTGTTTAATATGTAATATACAGTTATGTATTTAACATTTCAGTCAATGACGGATTGCATATATGATGGTTGTCCCATAGGATTACAATGAGCTGGAAAATTCCTATCACCGAGTGGTGGTGTAGCCATTATAAGTCATTGCACAATGCATTACTTACATGTTTGTGGTGACGTTAGTGTGAACAAACCTACTGCACTGCCATTTGTATAAAAGTCTAGCACATACAGTTTTGTACAGTACATAATACTTGATAATAAGAAACAACTATGTTACTGATTTATTATTTACTATACTATAAATATTATTATTTGCCTTCTATTTAGAAAAGAAAAAAGCTAACTGTAAAGCAGCCTTAGACTAGTCCTTCAGGCGGTATTCCAGAAGAAGGCGTTGTTGTCATAGGAGAGGACAGTATCATGCATTGCCCCTGAAGACCTTCCACTGGGACAAGATATGGAGGTGGAAGATAGTGATATTGATGATCCTGACCCTGTGTAGGCCTAGGCTAATGTGTGTTTGTCTTCATTTTTAACAAAAAAAAATTTACAAAGTAAAAAAGAATCTTAAAAACAGAAAAAAGGTTATAGAATACAGATATAAAGAAAAAATATTTTAGTAGAGTTGTACATTTTTGTGTTCAAAGTTGTGTCATTAGAAGATTCAAAAAGTTTTAAAAATTAAAAAGTTTATAAAGTGAAAAAGTTACAGTAAGCTAAAGTTAATTTACTGTTGAAGAAACATATTTTTTATAAATGTAGTGTGGCCTAAGTGTACAATGTATATAAAAACCACAATAGTGTACAGTCACAGGCCTTCACATTCACTCATCACTTACTCACTGACTCACCCAGAACAACTTCCAGTCCTGCAAGCTCCATTCCTGTTAAGTGCCCTATGGAGGTATACCATTTTTTATCCTATATACTGTATTTTTACTGTGCCTTTTCTCTGTTTAGATACACAAATACTTACCACTGTGTTATAATCACCTACAGCATGTAGTACAGTAACCCGCTATACACATTTGTAGCCTAGGAGCAATAGGCTGTATCATATAGCTTGGGCATGTAGTAAATTATACCATCTAGGTTTGTGTAAGTGTTATTTTTTTATTATACTATAAATATCATTATTTTAGAGTATGTGCCTTCTATTTAGAAAAGAAAAAAGTCAACTGTAAAACAGCCTCAGACTCCTCCTTTGGGAGGTATTCCAGAAGAAGGCATTGTTATCATAGGAGAGGACAGCAGGTTTGTGTAAGTATGCTCTATGAAGTTCACACAACAACAAAATTGCCTAATGATGCATTTCTCAGAAAGTATTCCCATTGTGATGTGACACATGATTGTATACCTGTTTCTATATTTTTATCTATCTTCTCTATCTGAAAGGTATAAATAGAACAAACAGCTATGAACCTAATACTCAGCTTAAGCAGTAAAACATTATTAATGCAGCTGAATCCTCTTATACCTCCCAGTCACATCTCCCTTTATATTGAGTACTTTATACATAACCTTTCAGATTCACTCTCCCTCACATGTGTCCTGGACCCTTGGCTGTTCCATGTGAGCTGCCAATGCCACTGCAGTACGCTCAGGGCAGAGGTTTCACTGCCTGAGTTCCAGCAGGCAAGCACTAGAAATCTCTGCATCTTCTTACTACTTCCAGATTTGAATGAAGCATCATGCTACAAAGCACTGGAGATACCTTCCATGGCAGTTGTGCAAAGGCCAGGTGAGAGAACCTAGAAGCGTGGGAAAATTAGTTTCCTGACAGTAAATTATGACCGATGAGAGCAAAAAGACTGGAAGAATCCAAAATAATCATTTCCTCTCCCTTCCTTTCTCTAATGGACTGTTCTGAGGATAGTTCTTTGTGCTGCCTGTGCAGTTAACACATTGCTGTGCTTCTCTTCCTTATCCTTTCCTGTCTCATTTTGCCTTTCCTTCACTCTTGCTGCCTTGAGATCACATCTCCCAATATTTATCCCTGTATTAGGCTCTGTTTTGGGGCCTGACCTAAGGTGCTCCCCACCACTCAGAGCTAATAATTATCATAAATTTTAGGTATAATATTTCATTTAATTTTGTATGCTTTTATATGTATATGCATAAATCCATAACAACGTATAATATTCTTACATGCTCTCAAAATTTATATACATTTAAAACATAAGTATAATCTATATGTCTTTATCAAACTTGCATTTAAAATCTAATGTTATATTCATGAAAATTACTCATATTGAAAGATACCATTCTAGTCCATTTTCACTCCTGTAGTGTATTTCATAATTTATCTATTTTCTTGTTGATGTACTTTTGAATTGTTTCCAATCTGCTGCTCCTATAAGTAATGCTGTAAAGAATACTCTTACACATGTTTTCTTGTGCAAATGTGACAGAATTTCTCATGGAATTGCTAGGCCACAGAGCACATGCATATTCAACTTTATTAGGTATTGCTGCATTGCTCTGCAGTCTGTATAATCCCCACCTGCAATACATGAACTTTCTCATTGTATCCTTGCTAACATTTCATATTGTCAGGTTTAAGCATTCATCATTCTGATAGTCATGATATAATGTGTCACCTTTGTTTAATCTGCCATTGTCGAAGTTCAATATGGTTTCAAGAGTTTACTGGCTATTTGGATTTCCTCTTCCTTCATCCATTTTCAATTGGATTGCTTTCTTATTGATCGACAGGAGTTCTTTCTGTGTTCCACATACCTGTTAGTCCCAGTTTGAGGCTTGTAGTTTCCATCTGTTTATGGTGTCTTTTCATTCAGAAAATTTCTAATTTAGCCAGATTTTATTGTAAGCAATTGATGAATATATTTAATGAATTTTACTATTGTATTGCTTAAGAAATTCTAACAATACAAAGACAGTGTCCTATATTAACTATTTTCTACATGTTTTACAGATTTTCTTTTCACGTTTAGGCCTTTAATTCACTGAAATTGGTTTTTGCGGAGGGTGTGAAATAGGAATTTTATTTGATTATTTTCATATAGATAAATAATTGCCCTAGTACCATGTATTGAATAGCCTGTTTTTTCCTTGCTGACCTGTATACTGTCTTTGCTTTCACATATGTTCCATATATATATACACATATATACACACACACACATCTAAGTCTGTTTCTGGTTTTCCTATTGTGATCCATTGGACTACTTATTTTTCCCTGTATTAATACAAACTGTCTGTATTATAAGTCTGGTATCTCGTAGATAGAAATGTCTTACTTTGTTCTCTTTTTGCAAAATAATCCTGAAAGTTTTTGGCCTTTTGCTTTTTCATCAAAATTTTAAGTAAACTTATAAAAGTTCCATGAAAAAAACTTTTTTCCATGAAAAGTTTTTATATGAATCACATTTGTTTATCATTTTATTAGAATTAAATTTCTATTTGATTCATCTCAGACTTTATTACAAAGTAGTCGCTCAGTAAATACTCATTAACTAAATGAAAGAAGGATAACAATTCTAAGTTTCAGGACAATGTGCCCACCATAAGCTTTAACTATGCTTAGAATTGCAAACTAAGTTTTAAATTAAGCAAAATAAAATTTAAAAATTAACTGTTGCAAACCCTTCATCATGTAACAAAATCAGAAGATCTTAATTTTTTCTAAGGGTATTGAACTTACTCATTCATATATTTAAATGTAACATATGTAAAGTCCCTAGCACATCTGTTATTATTGTTATACATGGTAACTATTCATGGCATGGTTGACTACATCCTAATTCCCTTTTGATATGCCATTGTTCTGTTTTAATAGCCAAGATCATTAAATGCCTATGTGTGATTTTTTAATATGCTAGGGAAACAAAAATAACTTTTTATTTCTTTAAAAATACTATACATTTTTTTAAAAATTTATTACTTACTACCTTTTTAATCCATTGATTTGAAATGCTAGTAGCCTCTCATCAAACTATAGTGACTAGTCATGTATGGCTATTTGCTTGCTGAAGTTTAACAGTAGCAGTAGCAGACATAAATCTAAAAGTTACTTTTATGAAGCATAAGATAATCTTTTAAATACCTAAAAAAAAATACAGATTTCTGCTTCTGTGCCTTTTCTAAGGGATAAATGGACTACCAGTGTGAGCTAATGTGACACAAAGGATTTTCTAAGGCAAGGAAGCAAATACTGACTAGTATCTTTACCTACATAAGCATATCCTAATTGAATGACATAATCCAGAGTTGGAAGTTGCCTTGGTAAGATTTATTACTATTTCCTTCCTCTGTCCCCATTTCACTTCCCCAATAATGTCTCTGTTCCTCATTATGAAAAATAAAGTTCATGTCTGAAAGGCAGTTTTCAAATCCACATGGGTATGCTTTACAATCTGAGATGGAGAAATTGACATGGTCTATTAAATTGATGTGCTCATAAATATCCCACTCTTTCCCTGAACCTGTAGACAGAAGTGAAAGGTAAAGGGATTCAGATAGTTCAATGTGATATAGTCACATTACAAGTGATGAGACAGATGTAAGTCAACCCCAAACTCTTGCCAGGAGATGGTAAATCTAGTGAAGGGGTTGGTGGGGGAGAAACAACCCTCACTTCAACTTCTAACCTTATTTTACTTCCATTGACTGAAACTGCCCCAGATCTTGTACCCAAAGGACATGTAGAGCTCCTAGACTCTGAAGCAAGCAGTTTGGTGTTGTAATAAACTGGCAGAATATAGCTCTGAAGTGAATAGCACTCATGAAACTGTCTTGAACACTGGAAACAAATGTAATTAATAATTTGAGTTCTCTCCTGCCGGGCTTCAGCTTAGAAATAACAGAAAATTGCCAAACCTAGGGAGCAAGCTCATTCTTGGTGTCTTCATAGCCCAGAAATTAATTGCACACCCTTCTGCTCCACCAGGGTGAAGGGAGTGTGAACCCTGAAGTCAGGCAGGTTTGGGTGGATACCAGTTCTCTGTTACTTACTAGCCATATCCTCAAACTAGTAAGTAACAAGCCATGACAAGTCCACATAACCTCAGTTCCTCTCTCTATAGTATAGGCATAACAATACTTATCAATCAGGTTGGTATGAGAATAAAATAAACGAAGTAGCTCCAGCTAAAAAAGGTCCCCATTCCCCAGATTTGTCACTATTGACTCTCAAATTGCCTAAAATTCCTACAAGGCTCATGACTATGGGATAAGGCAGAGGTGATACATTAAAAATGAAAATGTATGGGCTGGTGGTTGTTGGAGTGTATGACATTTTCAAATTAGCAACTTTGTCCTCATTTTCTTTTGCAAAATCGCTAGTCAGTTACTATGCAGGGAATTTGTAGGCTAGAACACAGTATTAAAAAGTTTGGAATGTAAAAATACATTTAGAAGTAGAATATGAGGAACCATTGAAGAGGGAAGGCTGGGGTAGTACAGAAAGGTCACACTGAGTACTTTGATTTTTTAAGTACTTTGGTAATTAAATGTGAGAGTCCTCAGGATTAGAAGAGGGTAACAAAACAAAGTAGGAGTGGGGGTGGGGGTTGGGGAGTGGCTGTGCACAGAAATGGTGCTAGGAAGGCAATGGGCAACCCTGCCAACTTGGCCAAACTTGGAGTCATCCTTCCTTCCCCTCTCTCACACAACTATAGCTAAATCATTAGCAAATTCTACTTCCAAACTTTATCCAGGATCCAATAAATTCAATCACCTCCAAAGATACTCTAGTCTTATTCTCATGTCCTTATTATCACAATGGCCTCCTCGTCATGCTCTGCTTACCCTTCCCTCCTACTGCCTGTTCTCTGCAGAGTAGCCAGAGTCAGCCTTTTGTTTTATTTTTCCCAGTTTATTAAGATATAATTGACAAAAGTTGGATATACATAAGATATACAATGTCATGTTTTGGTATACAAATATATTGTAAAATCATTACTACTATCAAGCTAATTAACATATCAGTTGACTTGCATAGTTACCTTTTTTGTGATGAGAACATTCAAGATTTACTATCTTAGCAAATGTCAAGTAATACAATACGGTATTATTAACTATAGTTACCATGTTGTAGACCAGATATCTAGAAATTATTCATGCTGCATAACTGAAATTTGTGTCATTTGACCAACATCTTTTCATTTCTCTTCCCCACTTCCCCCACCCACCACCAGCTGCTGGCCACCACCATTCTACTCCATGCTTCCATGAGTTTGACTCTTTTAGATTCCACATTTCAGTGAGATCATGTAATATTTATCTTTCTGTGCCTGGCTTATCTTAAAGTGTCCTTGTCTGGCTTTGATATCAAGGTAATGCTGGACTTATAAAGTGAGTTTGGAAGCATTGCCTCCTCTTCAAATTTTTAGAATAGTTTGAGAAAAATAGACAGTAATTCCTCTTTAAATGTTTGGTAGAGCTCAAGAGAGAAGCCATCAGATCCTGGGCTTTTCTTTATTGGGAGGCTTTTAATCACTGATTCAATTTCCTTACTCATTATTAGTCTGCTCAAATTCTCTATTTCTTCATGATTCAGTCTTGGTAGGTTGTATGTTTCTAGAAATTTATCTATTTCTTCAAAGTTATCCGATATGTTGGCATGTTCATAGTATTCTCTTGTGATTGTTGTATTTCTGTGGCATCATACAGTCTTCTCTTTCTTTCATAATTTTATTTAGTTGGGTCTTTTCTCTCTTTTTTTACTGGATGATCTGCCTAAGATTTATCAATTTTGCTGATCTTTTTCAAAAACCAATTTTCAGTTTCATTGATTTTTTTTTCTAGGCTCTCTTTCACTTAATTCTGCTCTAATCTTTACTATTTCCTTTCTTCTGCTAAGTTGTTCTTCTTTTTCTAGTTCCTTGAGAGATAAAGTTAGGTTGTTTATTTGAGTTCTTTCTTTTTTCTTAATGTAGGCATTTATCACTATAAACTTCCTTTTTAAATTTGTTTTTGCTATACCCATAATTTTGGTATGTTTTGTTTCCATTTTCATTTGTCTCAAGATGTTTTTCTTTCTCTTTTGATTTCAGGAGCATGTTGGTTAATTTTCACATGTTTATGAATTTTCCAATTTCACTCTTGTTATTGACTTCTAGTTTCATACTATTATAGTTGGAAAAGATACTTGATATGATCTCAATCTTCTTATATTTGTTAATACTTGTTTGGTGACATAACATATGATCTATCCTAGAAAATGTTACATGTGCACTTCAGAAGAATGTGTATTATTTTGCTGTTGGATGAAATGTTCTATATATGTCTGTTAGATCCATTTGATCTATAGTATTGTTCAAGTCTACCATTTCTTTATTAATTTTCTGTCTGGCTGATCTATCCTTTGTGAAGCAGGGTATTGATATACCCTACCACGATTGTATTGCTGTCTATGTCTCCACTTAGCTCTGTTAATATTTGCTTTATATCTTCCGATGCTAAAATGTTGGGTGCATATATACTTATAACCATTATATTCTCTTGATGAACTGACATTTTTAAATTGTGTAATAACTTTCTTTTTGTCTTATGACAGTGTTCTCCTTAAAGTCTATCTTTTCTGATATAAATATAGCTACCCCTGCTATCTTTTAGATATCATTTGCATGGAATATCTTTTTCCATATCTTCACTTTCATACTATCTATGTCCTTAATGCTAAAGTGAGTCTCTTGTAGAAAGTATATAGTTAGATGTTAGTTTTATAATCCATTCAGCCACTCTACCTTTTGATCAGAGAATTTAATCCGTTTACATTTAAACCAATTATTGATATGCAAGTATTTACTATTGTAATTTTAAAAGTTGTTTTCTGACTCTTTTGTAGTTCTTTCTTTAACTTTTATTTTAGGTTTGGGAGTACATGTGAAGGTTGGTTACACAGGTAAGCTCATGTCACAAGGATTTGTTGTACATATTATTTCATCACCCAAGAATTAAGCACAGTACCTAATAGTTATCTTTTCTGCTCCTCTCCCTTCTCCCACCCTTCACCCTCAATTAGACCCTATTGTCTGTTGTTTTCTTCTTTGTGTTCGTAAATTCTCATCTTTTAGCTCCCATTTGTAAGTGAGAACATGTGGTATTTGGTTTTCTATTCCTGTGTTAGTTTGCTGAGGATAATAGCCTCTAACTCCATCCATGTTCCCACAAAAGACATAATCTCATTTTTTCATGGCTGCATAGTATTCCATGGTGTCTGTGTACCAAAATTTCTTTATCCAATCTGTCATTAATAGGCATTTATGTTGATTCCATGTCTTTGCTATTGTGAATAGTGCTACAATGAATATTCACATGCATGTGTCTTTATGGTAGAATGGTTTATATTCCTCTGGGCATACATCCAGTAATGGGATTGCTGGGTTGAATGGTAGTTCTGCTTTTAGCTCATTGAGTAATCATCATACTGCTTTCCACAATGGTTGAACTAATTTACACTCCCATCAGCAGTGTATAAGAGCTCCCTTTTTTCTGCAACCTCACTAGCATCTGTTATTTTTGACTTTTTAATAATAGCCATTCTGACTGGTGTGAGATGATATCTCATTGTGGTTTTGATTTGCATTGCTCTAATGATTTTGAGCTTCTTTTTCATATGCTTCTTGGCCACATGTATGCCTTCTTTTGAAAAGTGTCTGTTCATTTCCTCTGCCCCCTTTAATGGGATTGGTTATTTTCTCTTGTAAATTTGTTTAAGTTCCTTATAGATGTTGATATTAGACCTTATAGATCTGAATATTAGATGCATAGTTTGCAAATATTTTCTTTCATTCTGTAGGTTGTCTGTTTACTCTGTTCACAGTTTCTTTTGCTGTGCAGAAGCTCTTAAGTTTAATAAGATCCCACATGTCAATTTTTGCTTTTTTGCAATTGCTTTTGGTCTCTTTGTCATGAAATCTTTGCCTGTTCCTATGTCCAGGATGGTATTGCCGAAGTTGTCTTCCAGAGTTTTTATAGTTTGGGGATTTACATTTAAGTCTTTAATTCATCTTGAGTTGATTTTTGTGTATGGTGTAAGGAAGGGGTCCAGCTTCTTCTGCATATGGCTAGCCGGTTATCTCAGCATCATTTATTGAATAGTGAGTCTTTTCCCATTGCTTGTTTTTGTCAACTTTGTCAAAGATCAGGTGGTTGTAGGTGTGCAGCCTTATTTCTGGGCTTTCTATTATGTTCCATTAATCTATGTGCCTGTTTTTGTACTAGTACCATGCTGTTTTGGTGACTGCAGCCCTGTAGTATAGTTTGAAATCATGTAATGTGATGCCTCCAGCTTTGTTCTTTTTGCTATTTGGGCTCTTTTCTTTATTCCTCTCTTCCTCTCTTCTTTTGTGATTGGAATTTTTTTTTTTTTTTTTTTTTTTTTTTTTTTTTTTTTTTGGCAGTGGTATGCTTTGACTTCTTTATCATTTCCTTTTGGGTATCTGCTACAGGATTTTTTCTTTGTGATTATAATGAGACTTACATAAATTATCTTATAGTTATAACAGACTATTTTAGGTTGTAAGCAACTCAACATACAAAAACTCTGTATTTTAAGTTCTTCTTCCCTTACATATTACTAATATTACAAATTACATCTTTCTATATTGTGTATTCCTTGACACATTATTGTAGCTATAGTTATTTTAAATAATTTTGTCTTTTTAACTTTATGCTGGAGTTAAAAGTGATTTTCAGATAATTGTTACAGTATTAGAGTATTGTGAATTTGACTCTCTCTCAACTTTCCAGTGAGTTTTATACCGTTACATGTTGTTAGCATTTTTCATTACAACTTGAAGGATTTACAAAGCATTTCTTGTAAGGCAGATCTAGTGGTGATAACTCCCTCATCTTTTGTTTGTCTGGGACAGTCTCTATCTCTACTTCATTTCTGAAGGACAGTTTTACTGAGTATGGTATTGTTGGTTGCCAAGATATTTTCTTTCAGCACTTGATTATCCTACTGTCTCCTGGCATGCAAGTTTTCTTCTGAGATATCTACCTATAGTTTTGTAGTGGTTCTGTTGTAAGCGATGAGTTGCTTTTCTCTTACTGCTTTCAAAATTCTTTTTTTTAAAAGAATTTTATAACAATGTGTTTCAATCAAGATCTCATTATGTTTAATCTATTGGGATTCATTGAGCTTCTTGGATACAGATGTTCATTTCCTTTTCTAGATTTGAAAATGCTTCTGCATTGTTTCTTCACATAAGCTTTCTGCTTCTTTCTCTTTCTCTTTTCCTTTTGGTAATGCAAAAAAGGCATATATTCATCTGTTTGATGGTGTCCCAAGTTCTATAGGCTTTCTTCACTTTTTATCTTTTTATTCTTCTGCCTGGCTAATTTTTAAAAACACATCTTTGTGTGCCTTGATTCTTCTGTCTGATGAAGTCTGCTGCTGAAGGTTTCTATGGAATTTTTCAGTACAGTCATTGTGTTCTTCAGCTCCAAATTTCTATTTGGATTTTGTTTGGTTTTGTTTTTCTTTATTGAACTTGTCATTGTGTTTATGTGTTGTTTTTTCTGATACCGTTTAGTTGTCTATGTTCTCTTGTAGCTTACTAAACTTCTTTAAGATAATTATTTTGAAATCTTTGTCAGGAAGTTTATAGGTCTCCATTTCTGAGGGTCAGTTATTGGTACTTTATTTTGTTCCTTTGGTGGTGTCATATTTCCCTGATTATTTGTGATCCTTGTGGATTTGCAGTAGTGTCTGCGTTTGAACAAATGGGCATCTTTTCCAGTCTTTATAGACTGACATCTCCAGTGAAAGTCCTTTACCAGTCAGCTTGTCCAGAGACTCTTAGCAGAGTAGCCAGCAGGGTCTGCAGACAGGCTTGCTGTGAAAGTCTTCAGGTCAACTGGCATAGTGCCTGGGTCAGTGGGTAGGTGATCCCAATACCTGGGTCCACAGGGACTGGCCTGGTACCTGGATCCATAGAGCTTAGGACCCTAGGGGCCAGCCTGGAAGCTGTCTGTGAGGTCAGCCTGGTGATGGGGCAGGCCTGGAGGCTAGGTTCACAAGTGACATCCTGGATCCCTGAACCGTGAGGGCTGGCCTGAAGCCTGTGTCTTCAGGGAGTAGACTGTCTCTGGAGGAAACTCAGAGCCTGAGTTCACTTGGGTGGGACTGATGCTGGTGTCTGCAGTGGGCCAGAATGGTACTAGGTGGACCTGGAGCCTGTGGTCATAAGAGCTGTCCTAGTGCTGAGGTAGGCCTAGAAGCTAGATCTTCAGGGACTAGTCTAGAGCCTAGGGCTACAGGAGCCAACCTGATGTTGGGGTGGACCTGGAACCCGAGACCATGATGACTGGCCTGGCACTGTAGTGGGCTTGGAAGCTGGGTCCATGGGGGCTAACCTTGGTCAGAGTGAGCCTTTTAACACACAATGTTAGATTATATCACCCCTTGCTTACAACTCTCTAATAGTTTCCCATCTCTCCTTTTCTCTGTCTCTCTGTCTGTCTGTCTCTCTCTCTTTCACACACACACAACAATCCCAAGTCCTTCCCTCAGTCTGCTTACCTGGCCCACAGGATCCAGCCCTTTGACCTTTCCTTTGTTCACTGTGTCCAGTTGCACTTATCTTCTTCCTATAACTTGAACATTCACCACCCTTGGTATGTTTGTACAGTTTCTTCTTTTTCTCTGGAATTTTCTACTTCCAGAAGTCTATAATTCATTCCCTTACTTTATTCTAGTTTGAATGCAAATGTCACCTTCTCGTGGAGGCCTTTCTGAACTTCCCTGTCTAAAATAGGACTGTGTACCCCATCATCCTCTATCTTCTGATACTGATCCTGTATTTGACCACTCTGTCCAATGACAGGATTCTGGATTTGCACAGTCATAAAACAACCTCATAGAAACATGAGCTTCTGTGCATGGAATCTGAAGCCCTTTCTTTGAACCTTACCCTAATCTACCCTCAGAGCCAGAAACCGGGTTTCATGGCCTTCAGATGACCCTTCTCTGAAATCTATCCAGCAAAGCAAGATGCCAGGGGCATGGCCAGTTGTGAGAGCCTGGATAGTACACAGGTGACCAAGGACACATATCTTTTGCAATTTGTCTATTTCACCCTCACAGAAACTATTTGCCGGGAGGCCTAACAGAGAATACCTTGAAAATGCTTACTTTAGTAATACTGTTAAACAATCTCAGAAAAAAAATTAAAATACATTTATCTTATTGAGCCAAATTTCCCCATGGAAAATAGCAAGATGATTTTCTCCTTATAGCTGTGGTATCAGCTGCAGAGAAATCCCTATGACAAGTGAGTCTCAATGATGGCTGGTGGCATTGAGTCAGCCAGAACATCTATAAGCATAATGAATTCTGCAGTATGCTACCCTTATTCCCCTGAAGAATAGATGCACTCATTCCTCCAGTGCTAGGGGATGTCTATGTAGTTCACTGCTGAATCCACAGTGGCTGGGACCATACTAGACACATGGTAGGTGTTCAGTAAATGCACTGGATGAAAAATGAATATCCTGTTCATTTATTAGTCTTCTCTACACAATACCAGAAGCTATATGAGACAGCTATTGATGCACAAGTACAAAAGCTCTTCTTCAAGGAACTGGCCAGGGCCCAAACTACAAGATCTGGGGAAAGGCTTTTTTCTATTGTTTGTGTTTATAATGCTGGTTGTGAGGGTTGGTAGAGGTTGTGGGGTGTATAATTTGTGAATAGAAAATAGCATGGGTAGGGTGGGAGTTTCTATTTGATGCCACACACAGTTGAAATGCAGTGTCTCCTTGAAGCAGTAAAACTGACTTCCCTGGTACAGTTCACATAAGGAGAATGGAACTTACATAGCTTAGCCTTTCTAACTGGGACTTAGAGTAGAGCAGTTTTTGGAGCACTACAGAAAGTTCTGACTGATATTGACTGCTGCAAGTCTAATAGAAGAATGGCTAAAAGCAAGATGGCTGTGTCTGTTCTTGATGCATGCATTGGAAGTCCTGCAGTAGCAGAGGGTGTATGCTCTTGTATTGGCTCCTCTTCTCATCAGTACTACCACACTTGCAGGATCTTATGATAGTTGCAGGGTGCTTGAACCTGCATGCATCCTCCCAGTTCATATCCCAGGCAGTCTTCGCTGGAGAACCACCACATCATCAGAAGATGTTAAAGTCAGAAGGGACTTTACGGCTCATCCCCTGCAGCTGTGTTTATGCTGGTTCCCTTGCTTTAGCCAGAACAGCTCTGCTTTTCATCTTTTTTCTTCATTTCACTTCAGAAAGGCAATATATTTCTGAATAAATTACACACCAGCAAACATACAAGCTCTTTATATTACAGTCCTGGAAACCCAAGTCCAAGGATGTGTTGAGACAGACTTAAGTCCCAAGGCAGTTAGTGGCAGAATCAAACTATGACTATGGGTATTGTGTCATCAAGCCTAGCTCTGTTTCTCCACTCCATGCATTACTGCCTGTGCCAATCATTTGATGTGGCCATCTTTATTACTTAACTTTCTCCATATGTTAATATTGTTCTACCCACCAGTTTTTACAGGCCTTAAAGAGCAGAGCATGTCACACCTGTCTGTACACAAACCCCAACCCCACAGAGCCACAGCCTAGGGATTTACACCTCCTAGGTACTCAGGTGCTTTAGTGCTTGAGTGGTCACAGCTGACTGCTCCTGGCTGCCTACAACTTGAGAAGCAGAGCCAGCTCCACCCTCTTTGCTTGGCAAAGCTCTCACCTCCTTGAGTTCCAGAAATAAGCAGAACTGTGAGGAAAGTGGAAGAAGAAGAGTGTCTTTTTGTCTAATCCCATCACTCCTCTGCCCTCTGGTAGGCCACACTCCTCTAGGGTATTTTATCTGGTTCCTCAGAGCAGCACTGCTGAAGCCATTCTGACTGTCCAGGGTTGGGGATAAGTAAAGATGTGATTGCTCCCAAACCAGCTCGGCCCAGTACACATGTGCTGTTTGGTCCCTACCTTCCCTCTACCACCTTCCCTTTTTTGGCAGGTGTGAGGAGGATTGTTGGTGGTGAAATACAGGAAGAAGGGATGTGTTAGTTAACCACTGCTGCATTAAAAAACGAATGCTTTTTGTCATATGTTTGTTGGCCGCATAAATGTCTTCTTTTGAAAAGTGTCTGTTCATATCCTTCACCCACTTTTTAAAAAATTTTGTTTATTGTTTTATTTTATTTTATTTTTAATTTATTTATTATTATTATTATACTTTAAGTTCTAGGGTACATGCGCATAACGTGCAGGTTTATTATATATGTATACTTGTGCCATGTTGCTGTGCTGCACCCATCAACTCGTCAGCACCCATCAACTCGTCATTTACATCAGGTATAACTCCCAATGCAATCTCTCCCCCTCCCCCCTCCCCATGATAGGCCCCGGTGTGTGATGTTCCCCTTCCCGAGTCCAAGTGATCTCATTGTTCAGTTCCCACCTATGAGTGAGAACATGCGGTGTTTGGTTTTCTGTTCTTGTGATAGTTTGCTAAGAATGATGGTTTCCAGCTGCATCCATGTCCCTACAAAGGACACAAACTCATCCTTTTTTATGGCTGCATAGTATTCCATGGTGTATATGTGCCACATTTTCTTAATCCAGTCTTTCACTGATGGACATTTGGGTTGATTCCAAGTCTTTGCTATTGTGAATAGTGCTGCAATAAACATACGTGTGCATGTGTCTTTATAGCAGCATGATTTATAATCCTTTGGGTATATACCCAGTAGTGGGATGGCTGGGTCATATGGTACATCTAGTTCTAGATCCTTGAGGAATCGCCATACTGTTTTCCATAATGGTTGAACTAGTTTACAATCCCACCAACAGCTTCACCCACTTTTTGATGGGGTTGTTTGTTTTTTTCTTGTAAATTTGTTTAAGCTCCTTGTAGATTCTGGATATTAGCCCTTTGTCAGATGGATAGATTGCAAGAATTTTTTCCCATTCTGTAGGTTGCCTCTGATGATAGTTTCCTTTGCTGTGCAGAAGCTCTTTAAATTAATTAGATCCCATTTGTCAATTTTGGCTTTTGTTACAATTGCTTTGGATGTTTTAGACATGAAGTCTTTGCCCATGCCTAGTCGTCATCACTGGTCATCATCACTGGGCATTAGAGAAATGCAAATCAAAACCACAGTGAGATACCATCTCATGCCAGTTAGAATGGCTATCATTAGAAAAGTCAGGAAACAACAGATGCTGGAGAGGATTTGGAGAAATAGGAATGCTTTCACACTGTTTGTGGAGTGTAAATTAGTTCACACAGGAACAGAAAACCAAACACCGCATGTTCTCACTCATAAGTGGGAGTTGAACAATGAGATCACATGGACACTGGGAGGGGAACATCACACACTGGGGCCTGTTGAGGGGTGGGGGGCAACGGGAGGGATAGCATTAGGAGAAATACCTAATATAGATGATGGGTTGATGGGTGCAGCAAACCACCATGGCACATGTATACCTATGTAACAAACCTGCGCATTCTGCATATGTGTCCTAGAACTTAAAGTGTAATAGTAAATAAATAAATAAATAAATAATGCAAACTTAGCAGCTTAAAACAATATGCATTTATTATTTCACAGTTTCCATGGATCAGGAGTCTGGGCAAAACTTATCTGACTCCTCTGCTTAGGATCTCACAAGACTATGTGCAAGAGGCTGCAGTGTTATCTGAGACTTGGGGTCCTCTTGCAAGTCCATGTGGATTCTGGCAAAATTTATTTCTGTACATCTGTAAAATTAATAATGGCTTACTTCTTTAGGGTTGGCAGAAGAAGTAGTCTGCTATCTGGAATCTCTAAGCTTAGGGAAGGAATAAACCCCTTTAAAAGGACTACTTGATTAGGGGAGATTAGAACAGAGGTTCTACAGAGGTTCTGAGGTTCTGCAGATTAGAACTTTAACTTAATTTCACTTGCAAAATCCCTTCACTCATAACACAGTATAATCATGGGAGTGATATCCCATCACCTTGGTCACATCCTATTAGCAAGTCACAGGTCCTGCTCATACTCAAGAGGAGATTGTTTCACAAAGGCATGAATACATGGAGTCAGAGGTTGCAGGGGTTATTTTAGGTTGCTATTATCACAAGGGAATTATTAGAAGGATAAGTAACTTACTCATGGTTACCTCATGGCAGAATCAGGTTTCCAGTCAAGAGTGTCTGAAGTTAGGGCTTCTATTCTTAACCTCTACTGCCTAAATCATACATTTGAAAAATGAACGGATTCTTGTGATGTTCAATGGCAAGCAACCTGTACAGGCACATTTATCTAACTAGCTTGGTATAACCTTAGGTAGCTCCTTCACGCTGTGTCTCATTCCTTCCCCCTGTAAAACCACCTGATTGTTGTGAGGATTGGTGAAAAAGCACAAAGCATTGCAAATAGCAGATACCTATAAATGCTATTAAATTGAAATGAAAAGTAGCAGTTTTCAGTAGAGGAAGTTGTCCAATTTAACTTCTTCCTTCTTCTGCCAAAGTTGGTCTAGAATGCTATGAGTATTGGTGTGATTGGAGGAGGAAGAGGATGACTGAAAGTGAAAATTAATGTCTCTGAGACCTCACCTCCTTCCTTCCTCTCTGCTGAAGGCCAAGGGGATACACTGGAGAAATTCTGAGCAGCACAGTTTTAGGATCACGTTTCTGTTTCAGGAAACTTTCTGTGATAGTGGAATGAAAATGAGTTGAAGGATGGTAAGAAAAGAATACCAAATACAGAAAGCTCTTGCAGAATTGTGAGTGAGAGATAACTGTTACCTGAATCAAGAGGTGAGAAGGGGACTGGAGAGGAAGAGCCTCTGCAGATATTTAGGATACAGAACCTATAGAATTTTGTGGTCATGTATGTGTGAGGGGTAAAATAAATGAGCCTAAAAAGAGGTGTAAAATAATCATTAAAGAGGTTGGAATAAAACCAGCAAGATTTCTAAAGATGATGAAATGCATCATTTTCACCATCTCCCCCTTACATGGGATATAGCCTTTTGCTGAGTTAGGGAAAAGAGAGAGCTTATCAGAGTGTGTGGTAGCACCGTAAGGCGATTAGCATCATATCTATGACTGGGTCTTAAGCAGCCATTGCTTTTAGCCCTGAACCCTGGACTAGCCGTAAGTATCACTTGGGAACTTGTTAGTATTTGTTTCATCCTAGATCTACTGAATTAGAAGGTAAGGATGGGGCTCAGCAGTGTACATTTTAACGAGTTTTCCTGGTGATTTTCATTCAGAATAAAATTTGAACATTGCTGTAGAGAATTCATTTTGGTTCTGAAAATAGATCCACACACAAAATCCCTGGGCAGTTAGGCAAAATGAATATATACACAGCGTCTTCCACAATGGACCATTATTCAAGCTGAAGTACAATTGGCTGGACATGTAGGAACTCAGTGAGGGTAAGGTTCACTTTTCTCCCACACCTGAAGATGCCAATGATACCTTCCAAATTCTCAAGAGAAAGAAGATGCCTCTGATTCATATTTTGTTTGCTATTGAGTATTGCTCATAATGAAACATTTTTAAAAGGAAAGAAAAATGAAGGATAGGAGATGGGGGAGGAAAAGACCGTATTATTTGGTTTTGCCCTTGAGAATTCCAGGCCCTGACTCCTCACCTTGCATTTTCAGTTACCACCTTCAAAGCTTGCTCACAGGCCTGTACCCAGAATCCTCTGGTGGTTTAGAATCTACAGGGCAGAGGTGTGGATGTAAGGGGGTGTCCATAAGGACCCCCTAACTCTTTCTGTCAGACTCGGTCACTCAGATAAGACCAGTGCAGGCCAGGTGCGGTGGCTCACGCCTGTAATCCCAGCACTTTGGGAGGGCCAGGCGGGCAGATCACGAGGTCGGGAGATCAAGACCATACTGGCTAACACGGTGAAACTGTCTCTACTAAAAATACAAAAAACTAGCCGTGCGTGGTGGTGGGCGCCTGTAGTCCCAGCTACTTGAGAGGCTGAGGCAGGAGAATGGCGTGAACCCGGGAGGCGGAGCTTGCAGTGAGCCGAAATCGCGCCTCTGCACTCCAGCCTGGGCGACAGAGCGAGACTACTTCACAGTTCCCTGATCACTGTAGCAAGAGGAAGGATAAGGCCTTGGGTGAGGCCTATGTCTGAGGCCTGATCCACATTACTTTCAGAAGTGGTCTCAGGATAAGTTCCAGTGTGCACCTCTATCTCTGAGCCTCAGCCACCTTATTTTCAAAATGGAAGAGTTAATGGTATACCCAATATTTTTATTTTTACCTGTTCATTCATGTCGCACAATTCCTAACCCTACAGATGATATCAGTTTAGCTCTGGAGGCAAGGGAGAGAGCTACTCATTGTATTTATTATTTGAGGGAAAGGTCTTTAAGATTTTCAGTATTGGGTTCACTTTAAAGCAAGACAAAGCCAGCCAAATTCATAACTCTGAAAAGTTCTGTGAATATTTTTGTCTCTGTATATAGGAAGCTAGTATTTTTGTGGGGAGAGTATTAAATTTGGATTGACAGAGAGATCTGAAGTAAGCAGAAAAAGGCAGTTTCTCTGACCTTAGAAATTGTTCAAGAGGAAGGTTTTGTGATCTTTCAAATGTCTCTGAGGCACAGAGAAACAGCTCTTTCTGAAGGAACGACTCAGTCCAACCATTCTTTCATCTTCAAATTAGAGAGCATTAAATAAGTTGATTTTTTTTTTCAAACTTTTGAACCCAGAGATTCCACAGTTTTATTTTCCTTCTGCACAAAATTAATTCCTTGACTTTTAGTCTGTTTATTTCATCTTTCCTTTTTTCATTTGAATAAATATATTTTGAGCAAGACTCAAAAGCAAACAGAATGTGAGCCAGAAGCATTTTGTTTCTCTAAAATATTCGTTTCTCTAGAAGTTTCATTTGACAACTTCAGGTAGAGTAGAAAGGTGAGACTTTTCCTCACTGTACTCTTAAATATCCAGCCAACTGTACTTCAGTTTGAGTCCTGCCCATTTCAGAGAGCTATACATCTGTTTTGTCTGACTTCCCAGAGGTTAAATGAATGGGTGCATTTTCAGAAACAAACATAATAACAAAAATTTAAAAATTCACACAAAATTTTTTGAAAAAAATACCATAAATTGTTTTCTTGATTTCAAATAATTATGGTACCCTTTTATCACAACGTGAACCAAAATGTTCATTCTCTCACCGAAATGCACTTCCTTGTTTATTCCCTTACACAAGACATAATTTTGTCTCGAACATAATCCTCCTCTGTAATTTATCTTAGTAACTGAAAGCCAATTTTCAGATTTATTTTGAAAGTCAAATGATTCCTCATAACAGTCCTACTAATTATATTTGTGGAGGATTTGAAATAATTGTTTTTTGAACAGAAAGTAAAGGCAAAGAAAGGTGAGGTGATGGATTAAGACTACACAGGGAATCCCTGTTTATGCTAGATGAGAATTTAGTTCATTCATTCAGTAATGTTCCCATTACTAATCTAATTCTTTATATACTGGAATATAGTTCTTGTGTTTTGCCTTATGCTCCATGTGCCTTTTAAAGGGACAATTTTATCCCAATATTTTCCTGATTCTCCCAACATGCATCCCAAACTCATACAATCACACCATCAGGAGGGAACCTTACACTACTTTGTATCCAAAAGAAAAGAAGAAAGAAAAGCAAAGGAAAGTAGAAAAGCTAACAGGAGTCTGGAAAAAGCATACTAGAATGATTTTTACCCTTCAGCTATAATAGAGGAAAATGAAAGGTTTCCCAAAGCAGAACTAACATTTTCCCTTGCTTCCGATTAAGCAATGACTCTTACACAAGACTTTCTGTGTAATTTCTCTTTATGTAAGTCCTGATTCACAAAACCCTTGGCATTAAAAAACTGAGTAACTTCAGAAGCTCAAGACCTTATTATAACTGAAATGTCTATTGTAAAGATGGTAAAATGCTTTCTTATTTAAAGTAAAAGCATAAAAGAGTATTAGAGCTAGAAGAGACTCTAGAGATCATCTACTTCAGGGAGCCAGATAGGTTTTATTTCATATTGTTTAATACAGATTTTATTATTATTAAGTATGATAAGGCCAACAGATTAGGAGATGACTTCCATTGGAAAGATAGTTATATTCACAGATCCCAAGGGGGCATGCCACAAGCACACATGGGGAAGCACCAGGGCCAGTTAGGAGACAGAGGGAGATGGGGGAACTGCAGGAAATAACATTATTTTTGTTTCTGTGGGAAGGAACAAGTGACGTTGTGGAAACAGAATTCGGGTTAGCTAGTTTGAATAATTTCAGCAGATTCTGGGGCATAGGTGCTATCCCTGGTTGTTTGGTACCTGGCCTTGGGGTGCTTAGAGCAAGTGGATAGAGGCTCAGAATATGAGAGCGCTAATAAAGGAAGTGCTTGGGGTATGGGCTCTTGATTGGTTGGTTTGCATTTGAATTGATTTGTTTGGTTGCCAGTGTGCTCCTGGGCAGTTTCTTTACTGTCTCTAGGAACTGATTAACCCTGAGAATGGGAGTCTCTCTAGAGTCAGCAAGGCAGTAGTCTAACATTTCTGAATTTCCAAGGTTGGGCATTCCAAAGATTTTAAGATTTCCCTTGCCTTATATAGATGTGACATGACACAAACTGACAGCTCTCCAGGCTCATTGTTTCTCCCTCTTGAACTCTCAAACAAAACTGGGAGTTCAAAGGAAATTGCCCAAGTACTCATGATTCCTACAATAGGGCAGAAATTATTTAGACACATGGCTGACCCTGACTGTCTCCTCAGTGCAATTGCTGGAGACTTAAAAAGCCCACACAAATGACAGACGAGAAGCAAAGGCAAACTTGTGAAGTAGATGTAATTTTCCTTTCATGTGTTTAAATTTCCCCTAAAAACTCTCTACTCTCCTTACGTCTATTTTCTGGAGCCATAGTACATGCATTCTCCCAGTTAGATGCCCAGGAGCTCCCAAATTTAGCACTTTTCTCTGGTCTTCCAATTTTCAGATGTCATTATCCACTTCACATCTTAATCACTAAACCTGCTCAAATTTCGAACTAAAATACTATGGTGGGGTGTGGGTGCGTAGGCTACAATGTTACTGAAAGAGAACCTAGCATTCTCACAAAACAGTCCATTAGGTTACATCTGTCTATAATTAGCTGGATAATACCTTGGGTCCAAAAGGGAATACAGAAAATCTTGCAAAATAAAAGTGAGAAGGTGTTAGGGAAAATGCTGTCTGTTCTGTTTAAGAATGGTTCTGACTTTATAACATTTTTTTTTTTCCTGAGAAAACATGCGTAGGCAAAAATAGTGAGCGACACACACCCAAGAGAATTGAATAGATGATATGCTTTGCAAAATGCAAGTTGCAAATGCCGAAGGTCATTCATCTGCTGTAATATTCATCAATAGTTAAGAATGCCCTGCGTAAGTTATTTGCCTGACTAAAAAAACAGCATCCTGTTTTTTATAAATGTGTTTAGCACAGTGAAAATAATTGCTTTTGTCATTTTGTCTCATTTTTATAAGATAGTTGATTCTGTTTGAGGCTAGCTTATGAATTTGGGTTTGTTCTGATTTATAAGTGACCTTTGGATGAATCTATAGTTGTTCCTGGAATTTATACCACAGGGATTCCCTTTCTGTCCTCCTTACTTAATTACCAAACACATCACACATAAATGTGATGGGAGGGCCGACCAACATTTAAATTACTTTCAAAAGGAAGCTTATGCTGGAAAATATTTGAGCTACATCCATCTTTTGGGTTTTTTTAAAAATTGAATTCAAGCATTCTTTTATAATTTAGCCATCCTGATAAATTAATACTCAAAATCACTTAAGCTTATTGTTCTCCAGAGTACTGGTGGTAACCCAACAAATTGTTATTTAAATGTGGCCTCTCACTTCAATATTTGGTAACCCAACCATACTATTTAATGAAACGTTCCATGTGAAAGGTCACCTTGGGAATCTCAGTGCCTGAGAGGGGAAACTTTCTTACCATGCTGAAATGTTAGTTTCTAGGATCTACTATGGCAAGTCTGCACCCTTTCTATTCATGTAACATTTTAGAGATAGGACATGAAGCAAAGAAGCTGCTTCCAGAAGCTATGAATGTTTGTCCCCTTGGTGACCTGAATGACAAATGTGGGCAGGATGGCAATGAGAAAGTGATAAGCCTGCCAGAATATCAGCAGATGTCCTTCTGGAGGCATCATCTGCATTGTACTAAAAACACATGGAAGCTCTTTTCCTCAGAGGCAGAGCTCTGCTCTAAGCTCGGCACCAGATCAGTTCATACTGGGTAATTATTGGAGAATGTTTTCTCAATACCACTGTTATTATGCCACTTTCTTGCTAAAAACTGTCCCGTGGTGTGGTAAACAGAATAATGGACCTTAAAAGATGTCCATGTTCTAATACCCAGAAGCTGTGACTATGTTACCCTACATGGAAAAGGGCCTTTGTTGATGTGATTAAGGTAAAGGACCTTGAGTTGGGAAGAGTAGGGCCTATTACCCAGGTGGACCCAATATAATCACATGTTCTGAAAAGCACAGAGCCTTTTCTAGACATGGAGATAGAAAGAGAGTACGAGGAGGGAGAGAAAATGTGACAATGGAAGAAAGGTCAGAGAGGTAAAGTGGAAGAAGAGATTTCAAGCATGAGAGGCACTCTCACTGCTTGATTCACTACTGATTGGCTCAGAGAACTCCAAATCTACCATGACTGTTATTACTATTATGCCTTTTCTCATACTGATCCTTCTCTGGTTCTTTCATCTAAATCTTAGCAGTCTGTGGTCTACATCCCACCCTGGAACAAAGCCAATTCCAACCCATACTGTTTCTTCTACTTTTGCATTCCTGTACCACTTACTTTACTATATTGCACACACAGCACAGAGATTTTCAAATTTATTGTTCTAAGGATTTGTTTATACTCTTACAAATTATTGAGGACTGCAAAGATCTTTTGCTAATATAAGTTATAGCTATACTGCTTACTGTAGTAGAAATTAAAAACAAAATTATTTTCAATAATAATTTATTAATTTATTTAAAAATAACCCCATGTCATGTTAACATAAAAACATTTTAATAAAGATAGCTGTATTTTCCAAAACAAGAAAAGATAATAAGAAGTGTTGTGTTGTGTTATATTTTCGCAAATCTCTTTTATGTCTGACTTAATAGAAGACAGCTGGAATTTCAGTCTATTTTCCATCTATTGTTATATATTGTCTTGATTAAAGTATTTGAAGAAAATCTGGCCTCAAACAGTTTGGGTTGTAACAGGTAAATTATTTTAAAAGCTTTCCGGATAACTCTATATATTTTTTGATCAAGAAGTGCTAGTTTATCAAAGGTAATACTCTGTTACCTTAAAATCCATCATTTCCTCTGCACTTTGAAGGAAATTTTTAACCCATGCATGATTTTGTAGTATGCCTGATTGTTTATTTAGAAAATATTGGTTTATTGAGTTATATAAATCTTGTAAGTATTGACACAATGTATTAGGCCATATGAAAAAATAATCAGACTTGTTAAAATCAACACCAATATTATCAGACAAGTATTTCCATGTTGAGAGGGCGTCAAGTCACAGTGGTGAATGTAAGATTTCAAAAGTTCTAGTTTTCTCTTGAAAGCTTAAATTTGATTGCTGTCAACAAATATTGCCAGTCATATTTTTTTTATGTGGCAGGCTCATTTCATTCATTTTTCAAAGATGCTACCAAAAATGCAAGCCTGAACGCCCAAACTGACTCAGTGTGTCAGTCATTATTTTATGAAAAAAAGTGGCTAGTTCAACTTGCAACTCAAATCGCTCTGAGGAAAGGAGTTGACATGATGTCTTCACTTTTGACTTCCAGCAGGACATAGATTTCCATTAAAGTGAGCATCAAAGTTCCAAAGGGACTGTCCAACCTTCTTTGGATTAGAGAAATTACATCCACGTGCATGCAACAGCCCCAGAAGTGGATGATATTGCCTTAGAGACCCTGCTTGGCACAAAATAGCAGTGAGGCACAGCAGAAGACAAAATCACACTGAGCTTAAAACTTTTTCCCTCTCTCACCTCCTAAGTGATGGATATTAGGAAGTGAGAGCAGACAAAGGAGGAAGGGAATTTTATAGTGTGTATGTTTTATAAAAATGATAACATAATTATGATTTAGAAAAGGGGCACAGTAATAGCTACATTACAGAACTTTTTTGAGAATTAAATGATTTGGTATGTATTAGGAGCTTAGCATAATGTTTGGTTTGTAGTAAGGACTCAATAAAGATTGTTATTCTTACTATCATTAGGAAGAAAGTAGAAAGAGGAAAGGGAGGAGGAAGTTCATTCGTAGCCAAATTGATCTGATCCTATGTAGCACTGGACTATTTAGAGTGTAGCAATATATCCATGGCGAATCTGGGATTTCATGTGGTTTTCATTAGGATCACTGGAGATGGCCATGAATCCATCATTTGATGTCAACATCAATGAATGATGTTCTTCAGGAGGAGAGTGATCGTGGCATAGTCACCACTATGAAAAAAGGCTTAGTCCTTCTATTTAATTAATAAAGTCTCCATCTATTTGGTATATTCCTTCAAAGAAGGACAGTATATCTAATTGCTTTCTTGTGGACACTATCAACAAATCTATTGACCAACAGTGTCTTTAGAGGCAGGAGATAAGTCACCACCACATCTCTAAAGTTAAACACACACACACACACACACACACACACACACACACACACACACACACACATACACACACACAAATCCTGATGAATAGAGGGCATAGCTGAACTTTACCACAGGAGAAGGACCTGTTCGAAAGAAAATTCATGGTGGTTAATAGGGGTTTAATATTTTCTTCATCTAAGAAAGGATATATGTAGATTAAGAAAATGTTTAATTTTTTCATGATTATTGGATTATATAAGAGCTGTCAGCAAAATGCTTGAAAAAATGTTCTTCCTGATTTTGTTTATGGTTTTACAAAGACTAATCATATTGACTAGGCTAACTTTACCATTGGTGGTTATTTTTTCCTATTTAGCAGTGTTATAATTGGATACATGAGAGTGATTCATATGATCCTGCTTATATGACAGCAAAAGCAGAAAAATAGTACATGAGTACATGTGGTATAACTTGGCAAGAGAAATGTATAAATATGGATATAAAATTACAATGGGAGATGAAATTTCCAGTGAGTAAACAATTCTGCATAATATGTACAAGGCCAAGAATGCCATACTCTGCTACATAGATACCTCAGGGGAAGCAGAAATAGACAAATGGACTTGGACACTTGGTTAGATCTCATTTCAGAAATGTAACAGATCTGAAAGAACATGGGCATTGGTATCAAAAAAACCTAATTCTAAAACTTAGCACTGCCTCTTTGTTTTATTAAGTTTTAACATTCTACTAAAGTGATAGTTTTTCTCATTTATAACAAAAAAAATTAACAATGTCACCTACTATACGATTGCTATGAAAACCGATGTAAATAACATATATGACAAACCTAGCACGATGCATAGTAGGATAAGTTCTCAATAAATGGCAGTTAGATATGGCCAATTAAGAAAAAGTCAGTGTCAGCAAGATGACTGACTAAACGAACCTAACACTCCCCCACGCCCCCGCATACACACACACACACACAAAGGAACACAACAACAAATAAACAACTACATTTCAATTAGAGTATCTGAAGGTGGGCAATCAAGTACAACAGAGGAGAGGCAGAGGACCTGTGGAGCATAGAGACTCAGGATAGCCACAAAAAAATGAAAATGAAATGCCCTGACTTTACCACCCTATCTCCCCAATCAGGATCAGCTTGGAACAGGAGGGATTCTCTCTGCAGAGAAAAGGTAAGCAGGAGGCCCCCAGTAGCCCCCGCTAAAACCATGGACACCTAATCTTTTTGTTGGAGAACTCTGGAGTCCTCCTGGTACCTAAGACCAGTCTAGGGAGCTTCCTGGAGTTCACATAGCTGCATGACTCCAAAGAAGGAGCACATGTTGTGCCCCTTCCCTCACCACAATCTAAGCTGCTACTATACAGCACCATCTTGAGACTAGAGTCTCAAGGACTATTAAAGTGTGTCCTGCTCTGGGGGCTAGTAGCCACTGTGTCTGCTCATCTCTGAAGTTCTGCCACCACTACATTGCGCCAACACAAGGTAGTGTACCCTCCACAATGGAGCAGCTATACATCCCTACACCCTGGGAATAGACTGCCTAAGAAGCTCTCCATCTTCTTCATCCCAGTGGCTGCAGCACCCCAACCTTGGCTACTTGTAACCTAGGCCCAATAAAACACCCATAACTCTAGTGCCTGAGCCCACATGGCACCCTACCTCCCAAGGAACAGGCACCAATGGTGCACAAAACAGCTCAGCATCCCCTCCCCCAAGCAGAGAAGCCACATCCAACCATGGTAAAGCAGCCCCTATGTACCTACAGTGCATGGAGTGGCTCAGTGCCCCTGCCTGCAGCTGAGAGCTTGCAGCCAACCCTCGCAGAACATCCTCCATGCACCCATAACATGTGGACCAGCCTGGTACCCCTGACCCTAGTGAGGAGGATGCACCCAACTCAGAGCAGTTGCACAAACTCCTGGAGCCTCAGCCACTGAAGTATTCATAGGCATTGCTGACATTGACTGCAGCTGAAGAAACAGCACAGAGACTATACTACTGAACCCAACTGGAATCAAAGCCTACACACCCTACCCAACTGAAACTCTAGGATACATCTGCAAGCAAAACATCTTTCTCTACAATAGCTATTCTGTGAAATTGGAAGAGGTGATTATTTCACCAAATGCACAGATGTCAATGCAGGTACACAAGAAATATGAAAAAGCAAAGATACATGACACTATGAAAGAAACACAGTAACTCTCCAGTAATTGACCCCAAAGACACAGAAATTTACAGATTGCCTAGAAAATAATTCAGAATAATTACCTTAAGAAACTTAATGAGATACAAGAGAATATAGATAAAAAACTCAATGAAATTAGGAAAACAATTCATGATCTGAATGAAAAATTCAAGAGATAGATATCATCAATAAAACAGAAATCTTGGGGCCGAAGACATCAAAGACAAATAAAAAAATACAGTTGAGAACCTCAATAGCAGACTAGATGAAGTAGAAGAAAAAAAATCTAAACTTGAAGATAGGTCTTTTGAAATAACCCAGCCAGAGGAAATGAAAAAAAAAAAAAAAATGAAAAAGAGCAAGGAAAACCTACAAAGCCTATGAGATACTATTAATAAAAAAAAATTCACATAATGGTAATTACACATGTAGAAGAGGTTAAAAGGGCACAGAAAACTTATTTAACAAAATCATAGCTGAAAACTTCCCAAGACTTGATAGAGATGTGCACATCCAGATCCATGAAGCTCAGGAACCTCAACTAGATTTAAACCAAAGAGGTCCTCTCTAAGTAACATGGCAATCAGACTGTCAAAAATCAAAGACGAAGATATAATTCTAAAAGCAACAAAAGAAAAGCGTCAAGTCACATATTTCTCAACAGAAACTTTTCAGGCCAGGAGAGATTGGGTTCAGATATTCAAAATGCTGAAACAGGGGTGGCGGGTTTGGGGGTAAAGCTTTTAGCCAAGATTACTATACCCAGCAAATCTATCCTTCAGAAATGAAGAAAATAATAAAGCATTTTCCAGACAAGCAAAACCTGAGGAACTTCAGCAGTAGACCAGCCTTATAAGAAATGCTTCAGGGAGTGACTCAACCAGAAGTGAAAGGACATTAATTACTACCATGAAATTGTATAAAAGTATAACTCATTGGTAGAGGTAAACTCATAATAAAATTCAGAACACTCCCTTACTATAATTTAGGTGGTGTATAGTTTTTCAAACCTTTAGTATGAAAGCTAAAATTTTAAATGTTTGTATGTTCATTGCAGCACTTTTTACAACAGCAAAGACATGGAATCAACCCAAACGCTCATCAATGATAGAATAGATACAGATAATGTGGTACACAGACACCATGGAATACTATACAGCCATAAAAGGAACGAGATCATGTCCTTTGTAGGGACATAGATGGAGGTGGCAGCTGTTATCCTCAGCCAACTAACACAGGAACAGAAAACCAAACACCACATGCTCTCACTTGTAAGTGGGAGCTGAACAATGAGAACACATGGATACATGGTGTGGAAATACACACACTGGGGCCTGTGGGGGTGTGGAGGGAGAGCAACAGAAAAAAATAGCTAATGGATGCTGGAGTTCATACCTAGGTGATGGGTTGATCTGTGCAGAAAACCACTTTAGGTTTGGCTGTGTCCTCACCCAAATCTCATCTTGAATTGTAGCTCTCATAATTCCCACATGTTGTAGGAGGGACCTGGTGGGAGTTAATTGAATCATGGTGGTGGTTTCCCCGATACTGTTCTCATGGTAGTGAATAAGTCTCATGAGATCTGGTGGTTTTATAAGAGGTTTCCCCTTTCGCTTGGCTCTCATTCTCTCATCTGCTACCACGTAAGACGCGCCTTTCGCCTTCTGTCATGATTGTGAGGCCTCCCCAGCCACATGGAACTGTGAGTCCATGAAACTTCTTTTTCTTTATAAATTACCCAGTCTTGGGTATGTCTTTATTAACAGCATGAAAATGGACTACTACAACCACCATGGCACACTTTTACCTATGTAACAAACCTGCACATTCTGCACATGTACCCTGGAACTTAAAAGTTGAAGGGGGAAGAAAAGGACTCACCACTAGAGAACATCAGAATCTGTATTTGAAGCCAGGCTCCTCTAATTTCAGAGTGCCCACTAATTATTGCTGGATATTTTCTCTTCGTTCCATCAGCCCTTTGAAAATAATTCTCTAGTAGGACAAAATACATAGTTTCAAAGTAATTATTCTATTTTCTTAATGTCTCTTCCAAGAAATTGTGAGCTCTTTAAGGGCAAGGCCAATGTTCAATGTTGATTTAATAAATTAATGATGACTTGTTACTGAGGCCCTCAGAATGATTCAGGGTTTAGGAACTGGGTCTACAAGTTAGCATTAACTGAAGTACAGACTGGGAATGAGTTGCGGGGGGAGGGATTTGTAAGTGGGCAGATAAGCTTCAGGGAGCCAAGAAAACAGGGGAAGTAAGGCTGTCATCTGCGGGCTGTCTCCAAGCCAAATTGTCCAGGAATAAATCTTATCTTTGAATTTTTGCCTACATTTCTGTGCTCCCATCTTACTGTTTTCTTCTCAGGTGGGCTGAGTTCTTTAAAAGGAAAACATTATTAATGGGAACAAAAACAATTCAACAATAAGTTGTTAAGAAATATACGATAAAAGATATACATAAAGGCAGAAAATTACAAATTGCAGGGGGGAGTGTAAAAGTCTAGAATATTTGTATGCAACCAATGTAAAGTTATCACCTTAAAATAGTCTTTCGTAACTATAAGGTTTTTTTTTTTTTTAAATCCCCAAGGTACCAACAAAGAAAAAAAAAAAATAGAACAGAGACACAAATTAGAAAGGAAAGGGAATCAAAACTTATCATTACAGAAAACCATCAAGCCACAAAGGTAAACAAGAGAGGAAAAAATCAACAAGAGATCTACAAAATAACCAGAAAACAATTAGCAGAATGGTGGGAATAAGTCTTTACCTATGAAAAATAACTTTGAATATTTTTTATTAAGTTCTTCAATTAAAAAATAAGATCCAACTATGTGCTGCAAAGAAGACGTCAAGACATTCATTCTATCTGTAAGGACATACATAGACTGAAAATAAAAAGATGGAAAATTATTGCCCATGTAAACAAATTTAAAAAAGCAGGAGTAGCTATACCTATGTCAGATAAATATAGGCATTAAGTAAAAAACTGTAAAAAGAATCAAAGATGGTCATTATATAATGATAAAGGAGTCATTTCAGCAAGAGGGTATAATAATTGTAAATACATATGCACTCAACACCAGAGCACCTAAATATATAAATCAAATAATATTCTATCTAAAAGGAGTGATAGACTGCAACACAAGAATTGTAGGGTACTTAGAATTCCACTTTCAGCAATGGACAGATCATCCAGACAGATCCATCAAAGAAACATGAGATTTAAAACGCACTCTAGATCAAATGAATCTAACAGAGATTTGCAGAACATTTCCACCCAACAGCTGCAGTATACACATCCTTTTCATCAGCATATGTAACTTTCTCCAGGAGATCATATTTTAGCTCACAAAACAAGTCTCAACAAATTTTTAAAAATTGAAATTATATCAAGTATTTTTTTTACCACAATGAAATAAAACTAGAAAACAATAACAGGAGGAACTCTGGAAACTATACAAAGACATAGAAATTACACAACATGCTCCTCAACAACAAATGGGTCAATAAATAAAGTAATTTTAAAGTAAATTTTAAATATTCTTGAGATAAATGAAAATGGGAATGCAAACATACCAAAATCAATGAGATACAGGAAAAGCAATTCTAAAAGTGAAGTTTATAGCAAGAAAAGCTTACATTAAAAAATTAGAAAGGTCCTAAATAAATAACCTAATATGGCACCTCAAGAAATTAGACAAACATGAACAGGCCAGGCACAATGGTTTATGCCTGTAATCCCAGTGCTGTAAAAGGCCAAGGCAGAAGGATCACTCGAAGCCAGAAGTTTCAAACCAGCTTAGGCAAAAGGTGAGACTGTGTCTCTACAAAAAACAAAAAAATTAAACAGGTGTGGGGGTATGCACCTGTAGTCTTAGCTACTCAGGAGACTGAGGTAGGAGGATCAATTGAACCCAGGAGTTTGAGGCTATAATTGCCACACTGCACTCTAGCCTGTGTGACAGAGCAAAACTGTGTTTCAAAATTTAAAAAAAAAAAAGTAGAAACAAAGAAATAATGAAGATCAGAACAGAAATACAAATATAGACATAAAAAATGCAAAGATCAGCCAAACAAGGGTTGGTTTTTCTAAAATATAAACAAAATTGACAAATCTTTAAGCCAGACTAAGGAAAAACAGACAAAATTTAAATATATAAAATCAGAGATGAAAAAGGAGACATTACAACTGATACCACAGAAATATTTAAAATAACAGACTCTTATAAATAACTATATGCCAATGAATTAAAAAAAAAAACAGAAAAAATGGTTAAATTCCTGGACACATACAATCTTACAAATTGAATTATAAGAAACAGAAAATCTGAACAGACCAGTACTGAATAGTGAGATTAAATCAATAATAAAATGTCTCCCAAAAAACAAAAGCCTAGGACTGGAAGGAGTCACTGATGAATTCTAACAAACATTTAAAGAACTAATAACAATCATTCTAAAACTCCCCAAAATTAAAGAGGGAACTCTTCCAAATTCATTCTATAAGGCTCTACAACAAAAAAAAAAAAAAAGGGAAAACTATAGGCTAATGGCCCTGATGAACATACATGTAAAAATCAACAAAATACTAGCAAGCTGAATTTAACAGTTCATTTAAAAAATTATTTGGGGAGGGGAGGTCAAAATAGCAGACTAGAAGCAGCTCATGTGTACAGTTCTCGTGGAGAGAAAACAAAAGAGCTAGTAGTCATTGACCCTATATGCCAATCATTTGAGAAACCATATCAGGATCCATGGAGGCAGCAGCAGAACACGGAACAGAGAGGACCAAAGCTGGCACTGGCCTGTTTTGGCTCAGCATGGAGCCAGGAGAATATCTCCAAAAGCAAAAGGGAGGGTGAGTGAGAGCCCTCTCCAATTGAGGAAAATGCCCCTTCGCACTCTCAGAGAGCCTCCCAGACACAGGAACTCTTGAATGCACCTCTACCGGAGTAGACAGCAAATAACATGCCCCAATAGGCCTCACTTGTGGGGGCAGTAAGATGCCTTCCCTCACCACACTTCTAGATTGAGGCAGAGAGCCTTCTCCCAGTGGTCATTTGTCCAAGGGGTGCAACTCTTGTTGAATCCAGAGGGGCAAGTGTTCTCTACAAATGCCTTAGAGTTTCCAGGCAGTCCCTGGGGCCTCAGTTATGACCAGCACAGATACAGGCTATCAGCCCAACTCCTACTTAAGCTAGAGGCCACAGTTGCAGTGTCCTGGGAGCAGTAAGTATTGCTCACACAAAGAAATACCCTCAATTTATGAAGGAAAGAGGTTTAATTGAGGCATGGTGCTCAGTACCATGGCAGAAGGCAAAGGAGAAGCAGGCACCTGGGTGGCAGGATGAAATGCCCAAGCAGGGGAAATGCCCACTTATGAAACCATCAGATCTCATGAGACTGTTCAATCTCAGCCAGCAAGGGGAAACCACCCCATGATCCAGTTACCTCTTGTCCCAGACATGTGGGGAAACACCACAGACAAAACTAGATTAAAGAAGGAAGGGGTTTATTCAGCCGGGAGCATTGGGCCTGTCTCATCCTGAGCACAATTCCTCAAGGGCTCCACCCTCTCACAAGCTACCTGGGGGCTGCACCCACCAAACAGAACACCCACCTTTTCCACAATGGGAATCTTTAGCCCGAGTAGCAGGGGTCGATCAACTACACCCAGGGCACCATGCTAGATTTCATTTCTGCTTTTAGTTTTTACTTCTTCTTTCTTTGGGCAGAAATTGGGCATAAGACAATATGAGGGGTGGTCCCTCCCTTAATGGGGATTACTTCCACAGAGCCAAACCATAACTCTCTTAACTCTCATGTCCCCAAAACCAATCATGAAAGTCCCCCAGAGTCTTAACCATTTCAGCATTAATAAAAAGTCCACAGTCCAAAGTCTCATCTGAGACAAGGCAAGTCCCTTCAGCCTATGAGCCTGTAAAATCAAAAGCAAGTTAGTTACTTTGTAGATATAATGAGGGTACAGGTATTGGGTAAATACAGCTGTTCAAATGGGAGAAACTGGCCAAAACCAAGGGGCTACAGGCCCTATGCAAGTCCAAAACCTAATAGGGCAGTCATTAAACCTTAAAGTTCCAAAATGATTTCCTTTGACTCCATGTTTCAAATCCAGATCATGCTGATGTAAGAGGGGTGTTCCCATGGCCTTGGGCAGTTCTGCCCCTGTAGCTTTGCAGGGTATAACCTCTGCCTGTTACTCAGTTCCAGAGTCATTTCTACATTTTCAGGTATCTTTATATCAGCACCCTACTACTTTGGTATCAATTTACTGTATTAGTACATTCGTACCCTGCTATGAAGAAATACCTGAGACTAGGTAATTTATAAAGCAAAGAGGTTTAATTGACTCACATTTCCACATTGCTGGGGAGGCCTCAGGAAACTTACAATCGTTGTGGAAGGCAAGGGAGAAGTCGGTGCCTTCTTTACAGGGTGGCAGGAAGGAGTGAGTGCAAGCAGGAGAAATGCCAGACACTTATAAAACCATCAGATCTCATGAGACTCAATCACTATCGTGAGAACGGCATGAGAACCGCCACCTCGTCCCACACTTGACACATGGGGATTATGCAGATTACAATTTGAGGTGAGATTTGGGTGGCAACACAGAGCCAAACCATATTACCCACTCACCCTCATTGCTGGTCACCAGGCAAGAAATGGCAGCTAGAGCTTCTAGCCCAGTGTTCCTGCTTCTTTGTGAACTCAGCCAGTGGGTACAGTCTCCTGTTGTTCTGAGAAACACCCAGATGGCAGAGTGGGTGACTCCACCCACCCCCAACTGTCACAAGCAGGTGAACAATACTTGTTAGAACTTCCAAACCAGCAGTCCTCCTTCTGCCTAAATTTGCTGAGGGCCATAGCCTCTTGTTGCCCAGGAAACACCTGGAAGACACGATGGGAAACTCCACCAACCCCTGTTTCTCAAATCCAGACAGGCCACACTGGTTAGAACTTCTACCCAGCAGTCCTGCTCCTGCCCGAAGTCTGCAAGCGAGTGCAACCATATGTTGCTATGGAAAGCACACAGACAACAGATTAGGGCAGATCTGGCAAAAATATGGCCTATCTGCCACCTTCAGCCCCTGTTTGAGGGAGTCCCACGGACCAGAACCCCATGCATAAAAGTAATGTGGGCACAGAAACAATAATCGGAAGGGTTCCTTCAAGACCCAGGAGCAAACTAGAATTGAAGCCCGGGAACCACCCCACCTCACACCACAATCAAACCTCAAAGGGCATCAAAGAAGATAAAAGCAAAAATAGCCATCCAAAAAACAGCAGCTTCAAAGATTGAAGGAACTTCAGCCAACACAGATGAGAAAGAACCCGCACAAGAATTCTGGCAACTCAAAAAGCTAGAGTGACTTTTTCCCTCCAAATGACTGCACTAGCTCCCTATCAATGCTTCTTAACCAGGCTGAAATGGCAGAAATAAAATACAGATTATGGATAGAATGAAGATCATTGACATGCAGAAGAAAGTTTAAACTCAATCCAAGGAATCTAAAGAATACAATAAAATGATACAGGAGATAAAAGACAAAATGATCATTTTAAGAAAGAACCAAACTAAACTGACAGAGCTGAAAACTTGCTTCAAGAATTTCATAATACAATTGAAAATGTTAATAGTAGAATTGACCAAGCTAATGAAAAAAATCTCAGAAGTCAAAGACCAGTTCTGCAAAATAACACAGACAATAATAAATAAATAACAATAAAGAAGAATGAACAAAATCTCCAAGAAATATGTGATAATGTAAAGAGACCAAATCTATGACTCATTGGTGTCCCTGAAAGAGAGGGAGAGAAAGCAAGCAACATGGAAAACACATTTGAGAATATCATCCATGAAAATTTCTTCAACCAAGCTAAAGAGTCCAACATTCAAATCAAGTAAATGCAGAGAATGTCTGTGACATACTATACAAGACAACCACAACCAAGGCACATAGTTACCAAATTTTCCAAGGCTGAAATGAAAGAAAAAATGATAAAGGCAGCTAGAAAGAAGGGGCATATCACCTATAAGGGGTATAAGCCCGTTAAACTTACAGCAGACACTGGTAGAAACCTTACAATCCAGGAGAAATTGAGGGCCTATATCCAGAATTCTTAGAGAAAAGAAATCCCAACAGAGAATTTTATATCCAGCCAAATGAAGCTTCATAAGGGAAGAAGAAATAAGATCTTTTTCAGATAAGCAAATGCTAAGGAAATTCATTACCACTACATCTACCTTAAAAGAGATCCTTAAAGGAATGCTCAATATGGACAGGAAAGACCATTATTGGGGTCACCACAATAACACACACACCTACATAGACTATTCACACTATAAAATAATCACATAATCAAGTCTACATAGTAACCAGCAAGAAACATGATGACAGGATCAAACCTGTACATATCAATATTAACGTTGAATATAAGAGAGCTAAATGCCCCCAAATTAAAAGGGCCAGAGTGGCAAGATGAATAAAGAAGCAACACCCAACTGTATGCCATCCACAAGAGAACCATCTCACATGCAATGACGTGTGTAAGCTCAAAGAAAAATAATGGAGAAAAAATGTACCAAGCAAGTGGAAAACAGCAAAAAGCAGGGATTGCTAATCTCATTTCAGTCAAAGCAGACTTTAAACCAACAACAATCAAAAGAGACAATAAAGGGCATTACATAATGGTAATAGGTTGAGTTCCATGAGACCTTATAGTCCTAAATTTACCTGTACCCTATACAGGAGCACCCAGATTCATAAAGCAAGTTATTAGACCTCTGAAGAGACTTAGATAACCACAAAATAGTAGTGGGAGACTACAACACCCTCACTGACAGTATTAAACAGACCACTGCAGCAGAAAACTAACAAAGATATTCAGAACATGAATTTGACATTGGACTCAATGGTCCTAACAGATATCTACAGAAATCTCCACCCTACACCAACAGAATGTACATTCTCCTCATCTGCACATCTCACATACTCTAAAATTGACCATGCAACCATTCATAAAAGAATCCTCAACGCATTTGAACAAACCAAAATTATACAAAACACATTCTCAGACCACAGCAAAATAAAAATAGAAATCAATACTAAGAACATTGCTCAAAACCATACTATTGCATGGAAATTAAACCACCTGCTCCTGAATGACTTTTGGGTAAATAATAAAATTAAGGCAGAAGTTGAGAATTTATTTGAAGCTGATGGCAACAAAGATGCAACATACCAAAATCTCTGGGACACAGTTAAAGCAGTTTTGGATGGAAGTTTATAGCACTAATGCCTGCATCAAAAAGTTAAAAAGATCTCAAATTAACAACCTAACATCACACCTAGAGGAAGTACAGAAACAAGAGCAAACCAACTCCAAAGCTAGCAGAAGCGAAGAAATAACCAAAATCAGAGCTAAGCTGGAGGAAATTGAGACATGAAAAACCATACAAAAGATCAGCAAATATACAGGTTGGTTCTTTGAAAGAATATAATAAGATTGATAGACTACTAGCTAGACTAATAAAGAAAAAAAAGAGAAGATCCAAATAAACAAGTAGAAATGACGAATTGGGACATTACCAAAGACCTCACTGAAATAAAAAAAAAAAAAAAGAAAGAAAGAACCCTCAGAGACTGCTATGAACACCTCTGTGTGCAAAAACTAGAAAAACCAGAAGAAATAGATACATTCTTGGAAACATACAACCTCTCAAGATTGAACCAGGAAGAAATCGAATTCCTGAATGACTAATAATGAATTCCAAAACTGAATCAGTAATAAAAAGCCTACTAACCAGAAAAAGCCCAGGACCAGAGAGATTCACAGCCAGACTCTACCAGACATATATAAAGAATAGCTGGTACCATTCCTACTGAAACTAGTCCAACAAATGGAGAAGGAGGGACTCCTCCCTAACACATTCCATGAGGCCAGCATCATCCTGATACTAAACTCTGGCAAAACACAATGAACAAAGAAAACTACAGGCAAGTATCTTTGATAAATACCGACACAAATCCTCAACAAAATAGTAGCAAACCAAATCAAGCAGCACATCAAAGTGCTAATCCACTGTGATCAGCAGGCTTTAACCCTGAGATGTAAGGTTGGTTCAACATATGCAGATCAACAAATGTGAGTCACCACATGGACAGAACTAAAAATAAAAACCACATGATCATCTCAGTAGATGCAGAAAAAGCATTCAATAAAATTCAACATTCGTTCATATTAAAAGCCTTCACCAAATTAAGCATCAAAGGAACATACCTCAAACTCACAAGAGAGATCTGTGACAAACACAGCCAATATCATAGTGCATAAGCAAAAGCTGGAAACATTCCCATTGGGAACCAGAATAAGACAAAAATGCCCACTGTCACCATTCTTAGTCAACATAGTAGTAGAAGTTTTAGCCAGAGCAATTAGTTAAGAGAAAGAAATAAAAAAACATGCAAATAGAGAGAGAGGAAGGCAAACTATCTCTGTTTGCAGACAATACGATTATATGCCTAGAAAACCCCATAGTCTCTACCCCAGAGCTCATAGCTCTAATAAACAACATCAACAAATTTTCAGGATACAAAATCATATACAAAAATCAGTAGCATTTCTATACACCGATAAATTTCAAGCTGAGCACCAAACCAAGAATGCAACTTCACTGGCAATAGCCACACACAAAAAAAACCCTAAGAACAAACCTAACCAGGGAGATGAAATATTTCTACAAAGAAAACTGCAAACACTGCTGATAGAAATCAGAGATGGCATAACAAATGGAGGAACATTTCCTGCTCATGGATTGGAAGAGTCAATATCATTAAGATGGCCAAACCTCCCAAAGCAATCTGCAGATTCAATGCTATTCCAATCAAACTACCAACTTCATTTATCACAGAAGTGGAAAAAAACTATTGTAAAATTCATATGGAACAAAAAGGGAGCCTGAATAGCCAAAGCAATAGTAAGAAAATGAACAAAGCTAGAGGTATCACATAACCTGACTTTAAACCACTGTAAGGTTACAGTAACCCAAACAGTATGATCCTGGAACAAAAACAGTCATACAGACCAATGAAACAGAATAGAGAACCCAGAGGTAAAGCCAGATACCTATAGCCATGTGATCTTTAACAAAATTGACACAAATAAGCAATGGGTAAAGGATGGTGCTGAGATAGCTGGCTGGCCATTGCGGAAGAATGAAACTGGACTCTTATCTTCCACCATATACGAAATTAGCTCAAGATGGATTAAAGATTTAAATGTAAGACCTTAAACTATAAGAATCCTGGAAGAAAACCTAGGAAACACCACTCTGGACATCAGCCTTGGGAAAGAATTTATGACTAAGTTCATAAAAGCAATTACAACAAAAACAAAAATTGAAAAGTGGGATCTAATTAAACTGAAGAGCTTCTGTACAGGAAAGAAAGCTATCAAAAGAGTAAACAGACTACCTACAAAATGATAGAAAATAGTCTCTGTGCATCTGACAAAAGTCTAATATCCAGAATCCATAAGGAACTCAAACAATTGAACAAGTAAAATACAAATAACCCCATTAAAAAGTGCACAAAAGACCTTAACAGACACTTCTCAAAATAATACAAACAGCCAATAACATGCAAAAATGCTTAACATCAGTAATCATCAGAGAAATGCAAATCAAAACCACAATGAGATACCATCTCATACCAGTTAGAATGGCTATTACAAAAAAAGTCAAAAAACAACAGATGACGGTGAGGCTTCAAAGAAAAGGGAATGCTTATACACTGTTGGTGAGAATGTAAATTAGCTTGGCCACTGTATAAAGCAGTTTTGAGATGTCTCAAAGAACTTAAAACAGCTACCATTTGACCTAGCAATCCCATTACTGGGTATATGTCCAATATAAAATAAGTTGTCCTGCCAAAAAGATATATGCATTTCTATGTTTATCACAGCACTATTCACAATAGTAAAGATATGGAATCAACCTAGGTGCCCATCACTGGTGGACTGAATAAAGAAAATGTAGTAAATATATGCCATGGAGCCATAAAAAATGAAATCACTGCCTTTGTAGCAGCATGGATGCAGCTGGAGGTCATTATCCTAAATGTATTAATTCAGTAACAGACAACCAAATGTTGCATGTTCCCACTTGTAAGTGGGAGCTGAAGATTGGGTACTGATGCATATAGAGATGGCAACAATAGACACTGGGGACTACAAGAGATGGAAATGGGGAAAGGGGACAAAGGTTGAAAAACTAACTGTTGGGTAGTATGCTCCCTACCTGGGTGATGGGATTATTTGTATCCCAAACCTCCACATCATGCGGTATACTCATGTAACAAACCTGCATGTATACCCCCTGAACCTACAATAAAAGTTTAAATTATTTTAAAAAAAGAAAATGTGGTATGTAAACAAAGTGGAATACTATTCAATCATAAAACAGAATGAAATCTTGTTATTTGAAGTAACATGGATGCACCTAAAGGACATTATGTTAAGTGACATAAGCCCAGCACAGAAATGCAAATACTGCATGATCTCAGCTATTTGTAAAACCAAACAAAAGGTGATCTCACAGAAGTACCGAGTACAATAGTGGTTACCAGAAGCTGGGGAGGGCAGGAGGAAGGGCCAATGGAGAAGTTGGTAAATGGATAGAAAATTACAGTTAGTTAGGAGGAATAAGTTATGGTGTTATGTTGCACAGTAAGGTGGTTATAGTTAACAATATCATATATTTCAAAATAACTGAAGAAGAGGGTTTCCCATGTACTTGGCAAAAGAAAATGTCAAATGTTTGAGATGATGGATATGGTAAATACCCTGAGTTTATCATTACACAATGTATACATGATTTGAAACATCACACAGTAACCCACAAATATATACAACTATTATGTATCAAAAATAACATAGAATTTAAAAAAAATACCAAAAGTAAACATCCTTAGATACAGAAGGCAGGAGAAGAATGGAGTAAATGGCTGAATAAAAGATTATACCATTCACTCTCCCCTCCCACCTGGAACACCAGATCACCTATCTACACAAAAAAGCACCCTCCTACGAACCAAAAATTAGTAGAGCAGTCTTCGTATCACTGAAAGAGCCATTGAAGAGAATAGGAAAGACAGTCTTGAATTGCTGATGCCTTCTCTCATGCCCCAGCCGTGGCCATCTGGCACAGAGAGAAAATCTGTGTTCTTGGGAGAGAGAGGGTGTAGCAATTGGGAGACTTTGCATTGAACTCAGTTATGCCCTGTCATAGTGGAAAGCAAATCCGGGCTGAACTCAGTGGACACCCACATATGGAAAGAGTATTTAGTCCAGGCCTAGTCAGAGGGGAATTGTCCATCCCATTGGACAGAACTTGAGTTCCAGCAAGTATCACCACTGTGGGGAAATGTGCTCTGGGGCACTAAATACCTTGCAAGGCAGTCTAGGCCACAAGAATTACAACTCCTAGGTGTGTCCTAATGCTGAGTTGGGCTCAGAGCCAGTGGATGTGGGGGATATGTGACCTACTGAGACACCAGCTGGGACAGCTAAGGGTGTTCTTGTGCCACTTCTCCCCCATCCCCAGGCAGTGTAGCTTGTAGCTCTAAAAGAGATTTCTTCCTTCTGTTTGAGGAGAGGAGGGGGAAGAGTAAACAGGACTTTGTCTTGCATCTTGCATACCAGCTCAGCCACAGAAGCGTAAGTCAGAGTCATGAGATCCCTATTGCAGGCTCTAGCTTTTGGATGACATTTCTAGACATAAACAGGGCTAGAATAGAACCCACTGCCTTTCAGGGATAGACCCAGTCCAGGAAGTACCCAACACCTGCTGACTAAAGGGGCCTTGGTCCTTGAATATCTAGCAGTGATACTCAGGTACTACACTGTGGGCCTTGGGTGAGACTGAGACATGCTGGCTTCAGGTGAGACCCAGCACCTTCCCAGCTGTGGTGGCTACAGTGAGAAACTGTTTTTGCCTGAAAAAGGAAAAGGGAAAAATAAGAGGGGACTTTGACTTGCACCTTAGGTTCCAGCTCAGCCACAGGGAAGTAGAGCACCAAGCAGGCTCTTAGAGTTACTGATTCCAAGTGTTGACTCAGTTGGCATTTCTGGATCTGTCCTGGGCCAGAGGGAAGTCCACTGTCCAGAAGGGTGATTCCCAGGCCTGGCAGACTTCACCACAAGCTGCACTTGGGCTATAAGTGAAAATTGGCTGTAGCCTGGCAATGATCCCTATGGGCCTGTGGTGGTGGCCAAAGGGTGAGGCTCCTCTGCCTGTGGAAAGGGGAGGGAAGAGTGGAAAGGGCTGTATCTCATGGTTTAAGTGCCAGCCCAGCTGAACTTTAATAGAATACCAGGTAGTTTTCTATGGTTTATGACTCCAGTCACTGGCTCCCAGATGGCATCAATGGATCCACTCAGAGCCTGGGGAAGCTTGCTGCCATAAAAAGAAGGTCATAAGCCTAGCTGGCTTCACCACCTGCTGATTGTAGAGCACTAGAGCCTTGAGCCAACATAGGCAGTAGTCAAGTAGTAGTTATAGTGGGCCTTGAATGAGCCCCAGTGCTATCTTGGCTTTAGGTCTAACCTAACTCAGTCCCAGTGGTGGTGGCCACAGAGGGGCTTGTGTCATGGTAAACTCAAACCAAAAATCAAACAACAGATACACACACACAAAAAAAAAAAACAAAAAAATAAAAAATAATACCAAGAAATTAAATCATACGAGCAGAGAAAATCACCTTCACTAAAAAAATAGGAAGGAAGGAAAGAAATGAAGAGAAGACCATATAATAACCAGAAAACAAATTTAAAAATGGCAGGAGTGAGTCCTTACTTATCAATAATAACATTGAATGTTATCAGAATTAATCTGCACTGTGGAACAAATGGTCCTAATAGACATTTACAGAACATTTCATCCAAAGCTACAGAGTATACATTCTTTTCCTCAGCACAGGGATCATTCTTAAGCATAGAACATATGTTAGGTCATAAAACAAGTCTTAAAACATTCAAAAAATTGAAATATCAAGCATTTTCTCTGACCACAATAGAATAAAACTAAAATTATTAATAAGGGGAATTTTGAAAACTATACATGCATCTGGAAATTAAACAATGTGCTCCTAAGTGACCAGTGGGTCAATGAAGAAATTTAAAAGGAAACTGAAAAATTTCTTGAAACAAATGATAATAGAAACACAACATACCAAAACCTATGGGATACAGGAAAAGCAATACTAAGAGGAAAGTTTATAGCCATATTCATCAAAAAGAAGAAAAAAATTCAAATAAACAATCTAATGGTGCTTTTTAAGGAATTAAAAAAGCAAGAGCAAACCAAACCCCAAATTAGTAGAATAAAATAAATAATAAAAATGATAGCAGAAATGAATGAAATTGAAATGAAGAAGACAATACAAAAGATTAATGAAACAAAAAGTGAGTTTTTTGAAAGTGTAAACAAAATTGACTAAGAAAACAAAGAGAGAAGGCATGATTAAATAAAATCAGAGATGAAAAAGAAGACTTTATAACTGATACCACAGAAATTCAAAGGATCATTACGCTTCTGTGAGCAAATTATATGCCATGAATTGGAGAATCCAGAAGAAATGGATAAATTCCTAGACATATACAACCTACCAACAGTGAACCATGAAGAAATCCAAATCCTAAACAGTCCAATAACAAGTAACAATAATAAAGCTGTAATAAATAGTCTTCTAGCAAAGACAAGCCTGGAACTCGATGACTTCACAGCTGAATTTTACCAAACACTGAAAGAAGAACTATTATCAATCCTACTCAAGCTATTCCAAAAAATAGAGGAGGAGGGACTACTTCCAAACTCATTCTATGAGGCCAAAAACAGACAAAGACACATCAAAAAAGAAAACTGCAGGTCAATATCCCTGATGAACACTGACGTAAAAATCCTCAGCAAAATGCCAGCAAACCAAATTCAACAACACATTGAAAAGATCATTCATCATGACCAAGGGGGATTTATCCCAAGGATGCAAGCATTGTTCAACATATGTAAATGAATCACTGCAATACATTGTATCAACAGAATGAAGGACAGAAACCATATAACTATTTCAATTGACGCTGAAAAATAATTTGATAGAATTTAACATCCCTTCATGACAAAAAAAATTTAAAGTCTGGGTATAGAAGGAATATATCTCAATATAATAAAAGCTGTATATGATAGACCCATAGCTAGTATCATACTGAATGAGGAAAAACCAAATGCCTTTCCTCTAAGATTTGGACTATGACAAGGATGCCCAATTTTATAAATGTTACTCAACATAGTACTGGAAGTCCTAGCTAGAGCAATTAGGCAAGAGAGAGAAATAAACAGCATCTAAATTGGAAAGAAGTAAGTCAAATTATCCTTATTGCAGATGACATGATCTTATATTTGGGAAAACCTAAAGATGCCACAAAAAAACTATCAGAACTGATAAACAAATTCAGTAAAGTTGCAGGACACAAAATCACATACTAAAATCAGTAGCATTTCTTATAAGCCAACAGGAAACAATCTGAAAAAGAAATCAAGAAAGAAATCTCCTTTACCATAGCTACAAATAAAATTAAATACCTAGGAATTAACTCAAGAAGCGAAAGATCCCTACAATGAAAACTATAAAACACTGATTGAAGAAATTGAAGAGGACACAAAATATGTAACGGTATTCCATGGTCATGGATTGGAAGAATCAATATTGTTAAAATGTCCACTCTACCCAAAGCAATCTACAGATTTAATGAAATCCATATCAAAATACCAATAACTTTTTTTACAGACATAGAAAAAAAAATCCTAAAATTTATATGAAACCACAAAAGACCCAGAATAACCAAGGCTATCCTAAGCAAAAACAAAAAAACTGGAGGAATCACATTACCTGACTTCAGATTATACTACAGATCCATAGTAACCAAAACAGTATGGTACTGGCATAAAAACAGACACCTAGCTATTTGAACAGAATAGAGAATGCAGAAATAAGTACGGACATCTACAGTGAACTAATTTTTGACAAAGGTGACAAGAACATACATTGAAGAAAGGACAGTCTACAACAAATGGTGCAGAGAAAACTGGATATCCATATGCAGAAGAATGAAACTAGACTTCTATCTCTCACCACATACAAAAATCAAATGAAAATGGATTAAAGATTTAAATCTAAGACCTCAAATCATGAAACTACTACAAGAAAATATTGGGGAAACTTTCCAGGATATTGTATTGGGCAAAGATGTCTTGAGTAATACCTCACAAGCACAGGCAACCAAAGCAAACATGGACAAATGGGATCACATAAAGTTAAAAAGCTTTTTACCAGCAAAGGAAACTGTCAAGAAAGTGAGGCAACAACCCACAGAATGGTAGAAAATATTTGCAAACTACCCATCTCACAAAGGATTGATAACTAGAATGTATAAAAAGCTCAAACAACTGTATAAAAAAAAATCTAATAATCCTTTTTTTTTTTTTTTTTTTTTTTTTTTTGAGACAGAGTCTTGCTCTTGTCAGTCAGACTGGAGTGCAGTGACATGATCTCCGCTCACTGCAACCTCCACCTCCCAGGTTCAAGCAGTTATTCTGCCTCAGCCTCCCAAGTAGCTGGGATTACAGGCACCTGCCATCACACCCAGCTAATTTTTGTATTTTTAGTAGAGACGGGGTTTCACCATTTTGGCCAGACTGGTTTTGAACTCCTGACCTCCAGTGATCCACCTGTCTCAGCCTCCCAAAGTGCTGAGATTACAGGCGTGAGCCACCATGCCTGTAATAAGTGAGAACATGTGAAGTTTGTCGTTCTATGCCTGGCTTGTTTCACTTAAAGAATGACCTCCGGTTCCATTCATGTTGTTGAGCCTCCATGCCTGTAATAAGTGAGAATGTGTGAAGTTTGGTCTAATCCAATTTTTAAATGGGCAAAAGATCTGAATAGACATTTCTCAAAAGAAGATATACAAATGGCAAACAGGCATATGAATAGGTGTCCAACATCATTCATCATCAGATAAATGCAAATCAAAGCTACAATGACGTATCATCTCACCCCAGTACAGGCGATAAGAAATGTTGGCAAGGAGATGGAGAAAGGGGAACCCTCGTATACTGTTGGTGGAGATGTTCATTAGTACAACCACTATGGAGAACAGTTTGAAGATTCTTCAAAAAAACTAAAAATGAGCTACCATATGATCCAGCAATCTCACTGCTGGGCATATACCCAAAAGAAATAAAATCAATATATCTAAGAGATATCTGCACTCCCATGTTTGCTGCAGCATTGTTTACAATAGCTAAGATTTGAAAGCAACCTACGTCATCAACAAATGAATGGATAAAGAAAATCTGGTATATACATGAAATGGAGTACTATTTGGCCATAAAAAAGAATGAGATCCAGTCATTTGCAACAACATGAATGGAACTGGAGGTCATTACTTTATGTGAAACAAGCCAGGCATAGAATGACAAACTTCACATGTTCTCACTTATTTGTGGGAGCTAAAATTTAAAACAATTGAACTTATAAGGACAGAGTTGACTCCTCTGTCATCATGTCTGTGTTCTCATAGTATGCTGTCTCTTTTGGAGATCTTAACCACATTGTTTGGTGGTTAGTTCTTTATATCTCTATTTCACCTACTAGCATATGAGCTCCTTGTAGCTGAGACACTTTGTATCGCCATCATCCAGCAGATTGAGTTGCTTGTAGTAGGAGTTCAACAGACTCCTTGAGAAAAGAGAGAGGAAAGCTAGAAGTGGACAGGAAATGACCAGTTACTAAATATCTAATAAGTGTCAGCCATGTACCAAACCCTTCACATGCATTATTTCATTTATTGTATCACTCATATCTATTCCTGTGTCTATTTATTTAATAAATATTAGCCCTATACTACCTGTCAGCCACTGTTCTATATGTTAAGGATACAGCTACTCTTACATGCTTAATTTCAAGTGAGAGGAGACAGACAACAAACAAAATATAACAAATAGGTATATAATTATGTCAAGTGGTAATGTATTTTATGAAGAAAAATAAAAGTGGGTAAGAAAATAAAGAGTTATGGAAGTTGGGCAGGTTCTATTTTAGATAAAGGAACAAGGAGGCACTTTGTGATAAGGTAGTTTTTTGAACAAAAAAAAGTACACAGAGTAACCTGGTGAACTATAGATATGTAGAAGGAGAGAATTCCTGGAAGAGGGCTAGGCAGTACAAAGGCTCTGAGGCAGAAGTTCGTGTGAATGTTTGAGGCCCAACATGGAGACCACTGTGTCTGTAAATGAGTGATCAAGATGCTGAATGATTTATGAGAATTAGAGGGAGAGTAAAGGAGAAGCATGTCATATAAACCCTCATGGGAAGGCTTTGGAAAGACCTTGTGATTTAATTCTCTGTGAGAGGCAAATGCGTGCGAGGATTTTGATCAGAGAAGTGACCTCTTTGGATAGCATGTGGAATACAGACTATGATGGAGCAAGATGTATTGAGAGGACCAGTTACTCCTTTATTGCAATAGCTCAGAGAGACAGAGGATTGGAACAGAATAACAGTGGAGGCCACATTTGGATATAGTTTAAGGTAGAGCCAATAGATTTCCTAATCGATTGGAAGTGTGAAGTGAGGTAATGAGGGTTTAGTCATAAGATAATGAGGGTTTAGTAATGAGAAATGAGACAAATGGAGATGTTACTCATTTAGGTAGGGAGGATTGTGGAAAGGACAAATTTGGGGAGGAAAATGAGGAGATTGCTTTGGATATAGTAAGTTTGAAATGCCTATTATATATGCAAGTAGAGTTATTGAGTAGGTAATTTGATGTGAGTTAGAATTCAGGGAAAGTTTAGGGCTAGAGATACACATTTGAAGGTCATCAGCATAAAAATGGTATTTAAAGTTATAGAACTGGATGGGTTATTATTATTTTAGTTTTACCTTAAAGTCTTTTATCCTGAAAACTTTATGAGGCTCCAGAAATACCAGTCCCTCTGATAACATGTATGTTTTTATTTAATTAGAAAGGGGTCTCACTGTCTTGGCCAGGCTGGTCTCAAACTCCTGTCTTCAAGCAATCCTCCTGCCTCAGCCTCCCAAAGAGCTGGGATTACAAGCCTGAGCCACCATTCCCAGTCTAGTCATTATTACTTTATATATTAAATTGTTTTTGTTCGTTTCAAAACTGTATCAATAAAATTTACTGAAACAAACAAATAAATCAAGTTATAGAATTGGGTGAGGTTCCCTAGGAAATCATTGTAAACATGTGACAGAAGGTCTACTGACTGAGTCTTGGGTGCTCCAATGATTAGAAATTGAGAAGGCACAAAGAATTCAGCAAAAGTGGCTGGTAAAATATAGCCACAGGGGCAAGGAAAAATAAATCTAAAATAATGTCCCAGAAGCTAACCAGAGGCAGTGGCTCAAGAAGATGGAAATGATCAAACATGGCAAATGCTGCACATAGGTCAAATGAGGCCTGATAATTGTTTTGGTAGATTGATTAGTGCCATTGGGTTTGGTCATTTGAGTAAGCATCTTTATCCCTCTTTGACATACAATCAAATTGAGGTTCAAATGGATTAAGTAATTTACCCAAGTAGAGACAGCTAGAAAGTGGAGTTGAGACTGAAACACAGATCTGCTGTCTCCAAAGCCCATATACTTTTTCCTTCTTTGGTTACAGGGTGCACGCTGTGCCATCCACAAAGCACCAAAGTAACGGGACAATTAGGAAATTAATTCTAGCCTGTGCTCTGCTTGTCAAACCATGTGCCCTGAGGCAGGGAGGATTCAGACTTGGGTAAAGGGTGCCTTTTCCCACAAAGGCAGGGGAGAACTTGAGTGATGGGAGAGAGAGAGAGAGCGGTAAGAAATTGGACACGTTAAAATAAAACATAAAAATTAACTTAATGAAGTAAATCTGAGCATTAGCTGTGTATCAAATCACCTATAGATATTTAAAAATATGCATGTCTGGGCACCGCTCCAGATCTATTAAATCAGACCCTCGAAGAGTGATCACATGTGTATCCTAGCACTTATAGGTAGATTGCACACTCCATCATCAAAAAACCTTAAGATCTTACCACACTTACATAGTATCCAGAAGATTATACAAAAAGCTCTTTGAATTTGAGTGGGACATTCTAACACGTGAAACAACAGAGAGCAGTGGAGAGTCTGGAATGGCTTTTCTCACTCTATTCTGGATATCCCTACTCTGATCTTCTTCAATAATAGATACAGGGGCTTAATTCTGGTGTCCCCCCGCCCCAACCCCTTACTCCCCCATGTAGCCATCCCCCTTGTGATCAGCAAAGAAATCTCTTTTCTTTGGGCACTCTTCTTTCATGTTCCCTCTCCCAAGGCCCTTCAGTTTATATGTTTTGCCAACCCTCCCTTTACTTCCTATCCAAATTCAATCATTTATCTCTGTCTGGTTGAGCTGGGAGGGCTCTGGATACTGCTAGAGGAGGGGAGACAGATAAGGAGCTCTGAAGAAGCATTCACTCTCTAGCATCAGGGTGATTATTTAAAAGGCTAGTAGACCTTTCACACTGTCAAAATTAATGTCTGCAAGAAAGGTTTCCATATATTATTATGCTAAAAGGCATCTGTCTCCTTCTGTCAACCTAGCTTCAGAATGTGTGAAACCTCAGAAAGGATCTGTGGGATGATAGAGGCTGGAGGAGGATGCAATGAAGTGAAACGAATTTGGACCACTATATCCAAAGTATACAAAATTTCCAAAAGCGAACATATTGGGGAATTGGATTTGATAAACAGTGATGTGGTTTCTGCCCAACACCCACCCACTTCCACCTCCTTACAGATAAAAACTTGAAGCCCATGAGAATCCAGTGACTTAGGGCAAGGTCATGCAGCAAATTTAGAAGCCAATCAAGGATTAGAAGCCAGGAGACCCAATTCTCAGTCACAAACAAGAAAGAGATGAATTGTGTCATTACTAGTCTAGTGGGATTGCACTAGGAGTATCATGTCATAATCTCCTAGGACACTGAAAGCAACCCTGATACCTGGTCCACCACAAAGATTCTGCTATACTAGTACAAAGTGAGACCTAGGAATTATAAAACATTTCTGATGCCCAGCCAGGTTCAGGAGCCTTACACATAAAGCAACAAGCTATGGTCAGTCCTAGGAGCTTTGAAGCCTGAAGATGACTTTTCTTAGAAGAAATCACCATAACCTGAAAGCAAAATGAATGCAAATAGAGATTGAGAGATATGAAGGGACAATGTGCAGGGTATTGTATGGGATGAGAATACCAGATTTAAGCCAACATTCTCCAACTCGGTCTCACCTTAAAGTCTAGCTGAAGACTTCAGGTTCTATGTGCTATCTCTGTCTGGAAACCATCAAGTGAAACTGCAAAGCAGAAAGAAGATGACTCCAGAGGACAGTGGAAGGAATATTGAATCCTTGGCTTCTTCAGTCTGACTTGCATCTGATCCAGATTGACAAGCACCACAAGTCATAGCATGAGTTGAACTTTCTATAGTCATGGTGAGCTCAGCCCTGGACTCTCTCCAGTTCCTGGGAGAATAGTATCTCAACTAGCACTAAGTACCTTGGAAGACTTAGCTGAAAGGGCAAGTCAAGAGAGAACAGGACTGGACTTCTTCTTATTCCTGATTTAAAACACAAGTATCTCTGGAAGCATCTAAGATCAGAGACACCTCAACCAGGGTCTCTGCTTTGCCTTTCACTTTCTAAGACTATGCAGCTGGTTTTTTGTTTTTTGTATTTTGTTTTTTTTTTCTATTATGTTACAAAAAGCAAGGAAGGATTTAGCATGCCAATAATAGAAATACACTCTGTTTTCAGGATTTCAAGGAACACATCATTTTCCTGTCATTTGAATAAATTATTGGGTTCCCCCACCCCACCAGCTCCTTACATCGTGACCAAGAAAAAAAAAAAAAAAAGAAAGAAAGCTTGAGTGCATAACCTTTTTGTGCTGGCATAACTGAGACTTGAAACTTGCACAAACCAGTGAGATCCTAAACTATGAAGTTGGAGTGCAGTCAGGGACAGCTAGCAAAGCAAGAAAGATAAGTCTGTCCTTTGGGATACCATCCCAGCAGTGGCATCATCCCAGCTCGGTATGCCACAGCCACTGGCCAGGGAACCATGAAGCAGCCTTAGCAGACAGAGTTCTCTCCCAGTGCTGTCTGAAACAAACTAGAAGCAGTAGCACAGCTGTCTCTGCACTTTTTGTGTTGCTGTAGAGAGCTAGTTCTGGCTTTTCTGGATGTGAATGGAGCCCATCTTGTCTGTTTGGAAGGTGAGAGTCGGTGCTGCAAAGAGATATGGAGTAAGCATTCTCTTCAGTGGGAATAGGTCTTAAAGAAAGCTGCCCTTGCCAACAATAAAAAGGCAAATGCTAGAACCTCTTCCAAGGATACTACCTACAGTTCAGTGAGCCAATGTGCCAAACAAGTTTGAGGACCACTGCCCTTAAGGCCTTTCATCTTCCTCACAATTTTATCACAGGGTCGGTGATCAGAAGGGCTTATCCTTACAAACAATTTTCACTTGAAGGGCTAACTTGGCCTGCCTTATTGGTCTTCTAAGTCAAGAATGGAATACAGCAGAAAAAGCAGATTAAAATGAAAAAGGCCTTCCAAATGTGGGATAAATGAGACAATTCCTCTCCCAAGCATATACCTTGGGGGAGAGCAGGGCTTTTTGGAGTGGCTCAGTTTCCAGTGGCTGAGACCATGACTTTTCTTCGCGTCTCAAGTCCTTTAAGCCTTGGAATTCTTTCAGCCTCTGAAAGTGCATCCACGAGATCCAAGGAAAGACCAATTAAAATCTGGTGCCTTCCAGTAAGAGATGCTTGTGAAAGCCAATAACTAATGGGGGTTCCTTGTGCCTTGTCGGTGGTTGGGTGGGGCTGGTATTCAGGGGGATAGGTCAGATCAGGCAAAAAAAACCAGCTTCAGAATGTCCTTGAGATAACATAGCCATGTGTTCAAAGCCTGTGAGAGATAGGCATGGGAGCAGGATCAAGGAGAAGATTGGTAAAGGATACCTCTTGTTATTCCCCAAATACTTTGATGATATTTTATATTTTAAATGAGTTGAATCTATTCATTGTCTGAAGTGATTCAAACCTGAAACCATATTAGCATGTAGCTTGTATCAGACTATAATTGGTACAATATGAACCAGCGTAGATGATTTTCATTTAATGAGTTCCTTGTCCAAATGACTCTGGAATCATTTCCAAATTTGAATGGATTCAAACTGTGACTATTTATGAATGATGATGGGTTAGGTGGATGTTTCATAGAGCCCTGTAGATATATGTAGGAGGACCAGGAGAGGAGCAGCAGTAGGATCCTTGCACATCCAGCACTCAGCAGATGAAGGCTTTGGTAACTGGACAATCTAATGGTCCCAGGCCAGCGAGCACAGAGCTGTCACTCATCCCCTAAGTGGAGCCTGTCCCTGCTTGTGACTCACAGTAAAATTTAATCCTGACTCTCCAATGGAGAAAGTGAAACAGGTTTGTCTCCAGCTCCCTTTACACTTTTCATTCACAGAGGGAAAGCAAGTCCAGGCCTGGGTTTGTATTTGTATGAGACAGAATTATAAAATGGCTGGGTTCTACATTCAGCAGGGCTCAGTACAAGTAGGGTACCACAGTCTTGTGATAATCAGTGCTATCATAAAAAATTGAAGCAACAAATTTGGCCCTGTGTAAAACAGGTTGTCTTCTATAGCAATAACAAACTCTTAATGACATGAAAACAGCTTTGGAGGAGATACATGATTAGTTGGATTCCTGAGATTATAGGCAAGTTAGACATATACCAGATATTTAGTACTTGGTCTGAAGAGTAGTTTCTATATTAGAAGAAGCCTCTATTTTATGACTAGGGTGTGAACCATTTAATGTCTCAATAAGCCATTAAAATGTAGAAAGAATAATTGCCATTTTTAGTTTCCATAAATATCAAAGTGAGTTGTATGGGCTGCGTAAGCCAAGACAATCAAATGGACATCATGCCTTACTCTGTACTTCTATATGTTGCAGGCATGGCTGAAAAGAGATTTATATCACATATTTGATAGGATTCTAATTAAAGCCATGGGATCGTGATCAAATAATCTTGCTTTTTATCAACCTGTGGCTCTAGGTGAAGGTCAAAGGTGAAACACCAATGCTGTCTTAAAATACATAGCCAACATATAACAATATTTACTTCTCCTTGTTGAGTTCATTTCCAATAAAAAAAGACAGAGGTATACAGATTTAATAATCTGTATAAGTACATTTCCCCTAATGACTATCTTACGTTATTTACACAATTAAATTCTATAGACTCTTGCTGGCATTATTTGAAAACTTCTGGGAGTACTGGTCACATTACATTACAAACTCATAATTTTTTTTTATAAACTATCTGATCCAAGGAAGAAGCTATTATGATTTGTTTATGTTCTTTAGATGATATGTCTCAAATATGGTAGATATTATTGCTGGTGTGGACATCTTCACAAAAATTGAAGGCCAATTGCTGGCATATTTTCTTCATATCCTGGAAAAATGCAAATACAAATCTCAGATGTCAAGGAGGTACTACCCAGTATATAGGTCTGCCCTTATAAAACATATATAAAAAGCAAGAGATATAAATTCTGATATCTGTACATCATGTTCCAATTCATTTGAGAGCCTTAGAGAATGACTTTGCTGGAAGAGTTTTCATGTTCTTATTGCAATTAGAATCGTCCAAACTAAACAGGTTTCAATACCTTTGGTAGCACCTTGGGCTTTTAAATCCTTTTTTTAACCACTAGAGACCTGAGAGAGACTTAACATTTATTTAATTTGGCCAACAATACTCAACAAATAAGAACCACAATGGATAAAATGCACTAATATTCCAAAAGTCACTTTTCTGCCCACCACCCATGGCAACAAGTTTATTTGTTTGGAGGAAAATTAAAACTTGAATTCCTACCAATTGTATGAACTGTAGCAAATCTTAAGTTGAATTTGTGTGAGAACTTTGGGGAAGACACATAGGCAAGATGTTTGTCTCATCTTTTCCATTTTTCCTGCTGAATTTATCTTGTAAAGAATGAGACTGGTCCCAATTTCTCCATGCCCCAGTATCGACATCTGGAAAGCATGGGTTATTTATCTCCTAAAGTTACTGAGGCTGATTACAAAGGATTTAAAAAAAGAGGGAATCACTCATTTATGAACAGCATGGGGAATCTTCACTACAGGGCAATCCCCTGTACACTGCATTTATTTAGCATAGTTTGGACTTTATACAAATGTAATATATAAAGGCAATAATTTCTTATTAGAGTTTGTTTAGGTCTTGTAGTCTTATCGTTTTGGCTGAAATCAAAATAAATCCTTAGAGAAACAGAACTGGGGTCACAGTATCTCTTTTAAAGCCATTTTTGCAGTATTTATCAACAATTTCCAGAACAATTAATAATCTGTACTAAATTGAAGTGAATTCAGGTAATGACTTTTAAAACAAAAGCAAGAATAGATTCCTCAGAAAAAAGGTAGCAGTGTTTTTAACTATTAGACATTCAGTAATGAATATTTGAGTCAAATTTAATAAGGCATTTCTGTATAGCTGTCCACCCTTTCACCTAAAATTCATAATGGAGTTAAAAACTGAAAATAATATTGCCTATCTAGCTTTTTCAGTATCAAATCCCATAAAGAAAAAATGAAGGGAATGTAAGGTAAGAATTAAATATGTGATAAAGAAACAAGTAGATAATCTATGTGAATTCTTAATGTGACCATGAAGATGATGCAGATAGTTTTCCATTAGGCATTTGATTGCATAGGTGAATTAAATGCCATAGACTATGTTTATTCATGCTTTAATAGCTATTGAAAAGCAAAGTAATTATTCAATTAAAAGAAAAACTTTCAAATAAACAGTTTTATTTAACTAAATTGAATACTTTTTTTGGTTGGACAGTGAAGCTAAAAGAAGGTTGGAGAAAAAAGAAGAAGAAAGTACACAGTCTTAGTTAACACATACAAAAAAACAAGGACAGAAAGTATTTTCAAGGATCTTCAAGTGGAATTCTTTTATGATTTTTAAATATATGCATATCTTTTCTTTCTCTATGGGAACCTATCTCCAGAATTAGAATACATTTTAGTGGGCAAATATAGTCTGATATACAAATACTTGCTTATAAACATCATCTTAAAATGTACTCATCCAGTGTGGCTAGGAAGAGATAGCATATCTCCAAAGGGTTAGTCACATAATCTTTTATGGATTAACTGGAAGGACTTAATTTGATCTATTTAAGATATAAAATCACATCTAATTAAAGATATAAAATTTAGAGATTTTATATCTTGCTAAGGGGGTATCATTGCAGAGTGCATGATTTAACTTATACTATTCCCAGCCCCCAATACTCCAGCTCTGTGGTGGACTTAAAAACCAACAGCCTATAAGTATGGTGAAAGCCAGAAGTCCAGCAGCCACTGGAGGAAACAGAATGGGACTAGAGTTTCTATAAAACCACCTTCCCAGATAAGTGTCATTATTTGTCCTGTCTGATGGTTCCATGGAAGCCCTACTTCAAGGGTGTCTGACCTGGCACAGATCCAACACAGAGCTTATCCAATGAAAACAATATTTTCTGAGGACATTTGTCAAAAACAATTACAGGCAAGCATGGCTGACTGAGGTGGTATATAGCATTTGGGACAAATAACAGGCTAACCACAGCTTGAAAGGAAAATCTAGAGAATGAGATATCCATAGGGGGCTTTGAAAAGCTCTGACACATTCCTGGAACTGTAGAAAGCCATGTGCATATGTAGGACAGTGAGCATGACCAGGGCTGTGCACATAGTCAAGAAAGACCTGTAAAGGTCCAATGCACTCACATCTGGCTAAACTTGAGGTTCTGTAAAAGCAGGAAATGAAATTTCAAAACTTTCTGCAAAACTGTAGTAAACAAGATTGTGTGGAACTGTCATTAGAAGAGACACATAAATCAATATAATGAAATTGAAAGTCCAAAAATGAATCCATATATTTATGATTAATTGGTTGGAAAGGGATGTCAAGACAATTCATTAGGGGAGAGAATAGTCTTCAATAAATAGTGCAGAGACATCTTCATAGCCACATATAAAACATGAAGTTATACTCTTATCACGCATCATATACAGAAATTAACTCAAAATGAATCAAAGACCAAAGTGGAAAAGCTAAAATTATACAATTCTTGGAAGAAAATACAGGTGTAAATCTTCATGACCTTGGATTAGGCAAGGATTTCTCAAGTATGACATCAAAAACACAAGAAAACAAAAGAAAAAATAGATAAATTCAATTTCATCAAAATTAAAAACTTATGTGCATCAAACCATCAAGAAAGTGAAGAGACAACCCACATAATGGAGAACATATTGAAAAAATAACATATCTGATAAGAGTCTAGTATCCACAATATATCAAGGACTTTCACACTCAGTAATAAAAAGAAAAATTAACCAATTTAAAAATGGGCAACTAATAATCATATGAAAAGGTGAGCAATATCATTACTCATTAGAGAAATGCAAATCAAAACCATAATGAGATTCCACTCATATCCACATAGATGGCTATCATCAATAAAACAGACAAGAACAAGTGTTGGCAAGGATTCTGAGAAACTGGAACCCTTATAGACTGCAGGTAGGAGTGTAAAATGATGCAGAAACCTTGAAAAACAGTTTGCCAGTTTCACAAAAAGTTAAATATAGTTACAAGAAATTCCACTTCTACACATATAATCCAAGGGAACTGAGAACATATATTCACACAAAAACTTGTATGCAAATGTTCATAGCAGTATTATTACTGATAGCCAAAAAGTGGAAACAGTCAAAGTGCTCATCAGCATCTGTTTGAATAAACAAAATATGGTATATCTGTAGAATGGAATATTTTTCACCCATGAAAAGCAATAGAATACTCATTTATGCTACAACATGGAAGAGCCTTGAAATTTTTATGCTAAATAAAAAAAGTCAGACACAAAAAGCCACATATTGTGTGATTTTGTTTATTTGAAATTTCCAGAATAGGTAAGCCCATAAATATGGAAAACAGATTAGTGGTTTCCAGGGACTAAAGAGGGGTGGAAAATGAGGAGAGTCTGACAATAGGTATGGGGTTTCTGTTCAGGGCAATGAAACTATCAGGGGATTATGTAGTGGTAATGGTTGCACAACTTTATTAATAAACTAAAACCACTGAATTGTACACTTTAAATGGGTGAATTTTGATGTTTGAATTTTATATTTGAAAAAGTGTACTGAGGATCTAACAACTGTTAGTTGCTATATTGGGCACTGAAGACAGTGAGAAGAGTGAGGTCATGCTTGTGCCCTTGTGAGATTCTGGTAAGGAAGAGAGACACAAATAATTCACTGCCATGACAAGCACTATAGAAGAATATCAGAAAACAAAGAGAAGCCAGAAGGGAAAGCATGCGATGTTGTTGAGATATTAGATAAAACTTTACAAAGGGGAACATTTTGCGCACTGAAGCGTATAGTTCACTAGACAAGAAAAAAGGAAGACATTGAAAGCATCAGAAAAAAAAATGTTCAAAGACTGAGAAATCAGACAGAGCAGGCCCTGACAGAAATTCAGTACATAACATAGTGACTTCCCACTTCTAAGTTTACTCTAAGAGAAACCCTTTTAAAAATGAGACAAGGCAATGAACAATCAGTCTAGCTATGTCTCACCAGCTGTATCTCCAAATAGCAACCACATGGCAAGAACTGTTTATACCAGTCAAGATTAGTCAAGTACATGCAGCCAAGATTTTTGTTAAATCATTTCTGGGTGACCACCTACATGACAAGCAAATAAATGATTCAGAACAAATGGACGAACTTATTGACATACCTTTGTATGAATTAAAATCTGTAAAATTCAGTCCCTTGTATCTCACAAAATTTTGACCCTTAGAAGTAGCCTCAAGTTATTATAAACTTTAGTTAAGTTTTCATTAAAATAAGGGGTGGAATAGCAATAAAAGTGAAGAATCAAAAAACTTTCTCAACCAATTTTTATAGAACGAAGAAATTTCATATGCTTATTCATTTATTCAGCCATTCATCAACATTTATTTTGTGTCAATTTTGTGCCAAACATGGGGCTAATTGTTTTTCAGTTGTCTCAAGCTAGAAAAGGAGTAAGGATGAAGGGAAGAGTGGCAGCAATACACTTATTTATTTATATTACTATTTAATAATACACTTATTATAATAATATAATACACTTATATTAATAAGTAATACACTTATTAATATATATTATTTATATATAGAAGGATGGAATCATAAGCACCTTTAAAGGAACTATAGGGTTGTGATTTAAAGGATTAAGTATATATTTCTCAGATACAGTTAGTACAAAAACCTTTCTCAAAGCTTCAAAGATAAAAAGATAAAAGAAAGAGTCTATTTGGAGCTTTAGATAAAGAATAATTCTAGAATTTGTTTATGTTGCCATTCAGGGAAAGTTGAAACCAGACATCAGGGCCAGGTTTTGTATAGAAATAATTTGGCATTTTCTCTAAACAAAATCCTAAAATTCTAAATCAGTACTTCCAGGCAGAATATGCATTTCCACTTCTGACAATCATAGAATAATTGAGAACAATTATAAAAGTCAGGCAAAATATCATAAGACAGTAGTCTGTACAGATAAGAGGGCAAGCAGGGCAACCAGAATTTGAGGGGCCAAGATCCCAGAGAGCAGGGGCATGCTTGAGAGGGTCCCATATTTGCCACTGTTTTCCCCCCGCACAGGGCATTTTCAAATCAAATCACGGGGCAGGGAAATCATGAAAAAAATGGGGGCCTAGTGCTTGTAGTAGCCTCACTGACATGGAAAGACAAAAGCTACAGAACTTGACTGAGGGGCCAAGTTCCTGTATAAAAGATGAACCAAATAAAAGTGTGGCTGATTTTCTGCAGGCAATTTTTGTTTTGATGTGTTTTTAACTCCTACACTGTGCATCTGCAAGATAAGAAACCAAGAATCAAAGCAAAAAGCAGCTACCAACAGGCTAAAATGCTGAGCAGATATTTTGGTAATCCATGGTGCTAGGTAGGGATATAAAAGTTGGAGTTCAAGACCCTTCAAGTAGAAAAGGTAGATGGATCACCTTGGTTTTTAATAGAGATCTCTAAAAGGACTATAACATAATAATAAGAGCAGATCAAATTACACCAACCTTGACTAGATCAAGGTGATCTGTGCATATGTTAACTGCCTGCCAGAAGAAAATTAAATCATCTTATTTAAGATAATGATATTATTCAGAGAACCCTTATAACATTTCAGATATTAGGTCCAACATTCAATTAAACTTTATTCAGCATAGCATAAAATGAACAAAAACAACACAACAAAGCAAAAGCCCAAGTGACTGAACAATAAGAGAGGAGATAGATAATAGAAACAGACCAACAGGTGGTTTAGACATGGGTATCATCAATTACAGACCTTAAAATCGTTATGATTGATATGTTTGACAAGTGCATAAAAATATGGGGAATTTTCTAAAATAGAATATGTGAAAAAGAATCAAAGGGAAATTTTGGAAAATATTTGAATTAAGAATTTAAAGAATGGACTTAACGTATTGGGCACAATAGAAGAGAGGATTAGTGAACTGGAAGATAGGTCAGCAGAAAGTGTCCAGAATACAGTCCAGAGAGGGAAAAAACACAAAGAATATTTTTTAAAGAAATCATAAGAGACATATGAGAACCCATTTAAAAGTCTAACATAAATGTAATTCGAGGTGAGATTGAAAAAGAAGCAATTTTGAAGAGCTACTACCTGAGAATTTTCCAAAACTGCCCCAAAAAACCCCACACATTGACTCATAGATTCAAACCAAATAAACTCAAAGAAAGCCAAACATAGGCACATCATAGTAAAACTGCTGAAAACCAAGGAAAACAAGAAACATTGTTAAAGCAGCAAGGAAAAACACACATTACCTTCAAAAAAGCAGTAATGACAGCCAACTTTTCAATAGAACCAACAGAGATCATTAAAAAATGGAATCACATCTTTGAAATAGTGAAACATAAGTGTTAATTGAGAATTCTATACTCAATTAAAATATCAGTGAAAAACGAAGATAAAATATATACTTTTCAAAGACAAAAACAAACTCCTGATAATTTACCACTATCAGATTTACATTAAAGGAATACAAAAGGGGATTGTTTTGGCAGATGAAAAATGATTCCAGACACAAATGTAATAATGCAAGAAGGAACAAAAACAAAAGAAAGAGTGACTATAGTGGAAAATAGAAAGAAATATTATTTAAAACCAATACAAATGTCTGTTGCTTTTAAAGTATATGTAGAATTGAAATACACAATAGCCGAATCACAACGAGTAGAGAGTTAAATGAAGTTAAAGTGTTACAAGGTCTTTGCATGATATGGAAAGTTTGTAAAATTATTAATTGACATTAAATTGTAATAAGTCAAAGATGCCTGTTGCAATAATAGGGGTATACAACAAAAGGAAAGTTTTAAAAATTAAAAACAAACCAATAGAGGGAGAAATGCAATAATTAAAAATTATTTAGTATGTAGTATTACTAGATACAAAGTATATTTTTGTGTGTCATAATTTAGAGATAAAGAAAAAAATCATTTTGGAAAATTCAAAAGGAAGGTTTAAATACTTTGAAATATTTCTTTTTTTTTTTTTTTTTTTTTGAGATGGAGTCTCGCTCTGTTGCCCAGGCTGGAGCTCAGTGGCACAATCTCGGCTCACTGCAAGCTCCGCCTCCCGGGTTCACGCCATTCTCCTGCCTCAGCCTCCCGAGTAGCTGGGACTACAGGCGCCCAACACCACGCCCAGCTAATTTTTTGTATTTTTAGTAGAGATGGAGTTTCACCGAGTTAGCCAGGATGGTCTCGATCTCCTGATCTTGTGATCCGCCTGCCTTGATCTCCCAAAGTGGTGGGATTACAGGCGTGAGCCACTGCACGCGGCCAATACTTTGAAATATTTCTATATCCATTTTGCATGACCAGAACGCTAGTCCCATTGAACAGCGGCTCCTTATTTCACCCTCTCCTCTAGCCGCAAGGAAACACCATTCAATGTTCTTTACTTATCAATTTGACTACTTTAGATACCTCATGTAAGTAAAATCACGCAGTGTTTGTCCTATCCCCTTCAGCACAATGTCCCCCAGGTTCATCTGTGTTGTAGCAAATGACAGAATTTCTTTTTGATGGCTGGATAAGCACATCCATTGTGTGTGTGTGTGTGTGTGTGTGTGTGTGTGTGTGTGTGTGTGTGTATGTATATATATGCACCACAATCAAATTTTCTTTGTGCATTTATCCATTGATGTGTTTTTACATTGTTTTCAGCTCTTAGCTGTTGCAAATAATGCTGCAATGAGTATGAGAGTACAACCAGCTCTTCCAGATCCTGATTTCTTTTAGATAAACACCCGGAAGTGGAATTGCTGGATCATATTGCTGTACTATTTTTCATTTTGGGAGGAACCCCATACTGTTTTACGTAGACAATTAACAATTTTACTCTGCCATCAGTGGTCCACAAGGGTTCCAATTTGTCCACATATTCACAATAGTTGCTATTTTCTGTTTTTTTTTTTTTTTTTTTTTTTTTAAGAAAATCCTAATAGGTGTCAGGTGATACCTCATTGTGGTTTTTATTTGCATTTCCCTGATTAGTGATGTTGAGCATCTTTTTATATACCTGTTGATTGTTTGTATGTTTTCTTTTGAGAAACGTCTATTCAAGTCCTTTGTTCATTTTAAAATCAAGTTACTGTTTTTAAACTTTTGAGCTATAGGAGTTTCTTATATATTAACCTCTCATCAAATATATGGCTTTCAAATATTTTCTTTCATTTTGTAGGTTGTCTTTTCACTCTCTGGATGGTTTCCTTTTCTGTGTAGAAGGTTTTTAGTTTGATGTAGTTTCAGTTGTCTACTTTTGCTTTTGTTCCCTGGGCTTTTGATGTCAAATCCAAGAAATTATTGCCAAGACCAATGTTATGAGGATTTTCTCCTGTAAGTTCTTCTAGGAGTTTTATTATTTCTGGTCTTGCATTTAATTCTTTCATTCATTTTCAGTTGATTTTTGTATATGGCATAAGGTCGGTGTTCAATTTCATTCTTTTACATGGGGATATCTAGTTTTCTCAATGTCGTTTGTTGAAGAGACTATCCTTTCCCCATTTTGTAGTCTTAACACCATTATTGAAGATTGTTTGACCATTGTGATGGTTACTTTTAATGTGTCAACTTGACTGGGTTAAGGGATGCCCACAAAACTGGTAAAACATAATTTCTGAGTGTGGGTGTGTGCGCGCACGCGCGCACGTGTGTGTGTGTGTGTGTGTGTGTGTGTATTCCCAGGATAGATTGGCACTTACCTTAGGAAACTAAGTAAAAATCACCCTTCCAATATGGGTGAGTATCATCTAATCCTTTGAGTTCCTGAATAGAACAGAAAGATGAAGGAAGGGCAAATTCGCTATTTGAGCTGGAACATCCATGTTCTCCTGCCCTGGGATGCCAGCACTGCTGGTTCTTGAGCCTTAGGACTTGGGCTAGAAATTATAACAGTGGCTCTCCTGGTTCTCAGGCCTTTGGGTTTGAACTGGCACTATACCACTGGCTTTCATGGACCTCAGCTTGCAGATGGCAGATTATGGAATTTCTCAGCCCCCATAATCAAGTGAGCCCATCCCTCATAATAAATATCTGTCTGGTACTATTTTTCTGGAGAACCATGACTTATAAAGCCATATATGTGTAAGTTATTTCTGATCTCCATATTCTGATCTATAACTGGTCTGTCACTAATGACAGTATCATATCATTTTGATTACTGCAGGTTTGTAATATATTTTGAAATTAGAAAGTGTGGGGCTTCCATCTTTGTTCTTCTTTCTCAAGGTTGTTTTGGCTATTTGGAATCCTTGTGGTTCTATAAACTTTAGAATTGTTTTTGTATTTTAAAAAAAAATTTAACTTTTATTTTAGGTTCATGGGTACATGTGCAAGTTGGTTATATAGGTAAACTCATAACTCGGGTGTTTTCTGTACAGATTATTTTGTCACCCGGGGACTAAGCATAGTACCTGATAGGTTTTTTTTCCACAAACCTTTCCCACTTCCCACCTCTAGTCTCAAACAGGCCACAGCATCTGTTGTTCCCTTCTTTCTGTCCATGTGTTCTCATTATTTAGGTCCCATTTTTAAGTGAGAACATGTAGTATTTGGTTTCCTGATCCTTCATTAGTTTGCTGAAAATAATGGCCTTTGGTTTCATCCATGTTTCAACAAAGGACGTGATCTTGTTCTTTTTTATGGCTGTGTGGAATTCCATGGTGTATATGTACCACATTTTCTTTATCCAGTCTACTGTTGATGGGCATTTAGACTGCTTCCATGTCTTTGCTATTGTGAAGTGCTACAATAAACATACAAATGCATATGTCTTTATGGTTTTTATATTTCTGTAAAAAATGCCACCAGGATTTTGATAGAGATTGTATTGAATCTTTAGATTACTTTGGATAGTATGGCCATTTTAATAATATTAATCTTTCCAATCCAAGAGCATGGGATATCTTTCCATTTATTTTATTTATTTTTGTCTTCAAATTTAACAATATTACATCTTCAAATCCATGAGCACTTGTGTCTTCCATTTATTTGTATCTTCTCTAATTTATTTCAGAAATGTTTTGCAATTTTCAATGTATAAGCCTTTTGTCTCCTTGGTTAAGATTTTTCCTAAATATTTTGTTCTTATTGATGCTATTTTAAATGGAATTGTTTTCTTAATTTCCCTTTGATTGTTCATTGTTGGTATATAAAAATACAACTGATCTTTGTATGTTGATTTTTGCATCCTGTTATTCATAAATTTGCTATTAGTTCTAACAATTTTATTATTGTTTTTGCTTTTTGTTTTTGTGAAATCCTTATGATTTTCTACATATAAGATTATGTCATTTGTGAACAGAGACAATTTTACTTCCCTTCCAACTTGGGTGCATTTTATTTCTTCTTATTGCCTAATTGCTCTAGCTAGTACTTCCAATACTATGGTGATTAGAAGTGGTGAGGGTAAGTATCCTTGTCTTATTCCTGATCTTAGAGGAAAAGCTCTCCATTTTTCAGCATTGAATATGAAGCTAACAATGAGTTTTTCATATATAAACTTTATGAGGTCAATATAATTTCATTCTACAGGTAGTTACTTAAGTGGGTTTTAAATCATTAATGAGTGTTTAATTTTGTCAAGTGCCTTTTACACATCTATTGAGATGGTCATGTGGTTTTTATATTTCATTCTGTTAACATGGTATATTACAGATTGATTTTCATTTGCTGACCCATCCTTGAATTACACAAATAAATCCCAATTGACATAGTGTATGATACTTTTAATGTGCTGTTGAATTTGGTTTTCTTGTATTTTGTTGAAGATATTTGCATCTATATTCATCAGGAATATTGGCCTTTAGTTTTCTTTTCTTTGTCATCAGGATAATTCTGGCCTCAAAATTAGTTTGGAAGTATTCTTTCCCCTTAAATGTTTTGGAAGAAATTTGAGAAAAACTGCAATTCTTCTTTAAGTATTTGCAGTAATTCACCAGTGAAACCATCTGGTCTTGGGCTTTTGTTGTTGTTGTTGTGAGGTTCTTTGATTATGGATTTAATCTTTTTGCTAGTTATAGGTCTGTTCGTATTTTCTATTTATTCATAATCCTGTCTTGGTAAGGTAATAAGGTAGGTGAATAAATTCCTAGGAATTTATTCATTTCTGTTGGTTATACAATTTGTTGGCAATATAATTGTTCTTAGTACTCTCTTATAATCCTTTAGTTTCTGTAGCATCAGTTGTAATGGGCCCTATTTCATTTCTGATTTTATTTATTTCAGTCTTTCATCTTTTTTCTTATTTGGTCTAGCTAAAGACTTGTCAATTTTATCTTTCAAAAAACCAAAAATCAGCCTTGAGTTGTATTGTTTTATTTTTAATTTTTCTAATCTGTCTTATTTATTTATGCTCTGGTATTTATTATGTTCTTCTGCTAAATTTAAACTTAGTTCACTCTTTTTGTAGTTCCTTGAGGTGTAAAGTTACATTGTATCTGAGGTCTTTCTTTTTTCTTAATGTAGGCATTTATCACTACAAACTGCCTTGTTGGATTTGCTTTTGCTGCAACCCATAATACTGGTATGTTATGCTTCCATTTTCACTTATCCCAAGATTTTCTTTTCTAATTTCAGGAGCCTGTTAGTTAATTTTCACATATTTATAAATTTTACAATTTTTATTCTGTTATTGACTTTTAGTTTTATACTACTGTGGTTTGAAAAGATACTTGACATGATTACAATCTTTTAAAATTTGTTAGTACTTGTTTTGTGGCCTAACATATGATCTATCCCAGACAGTGTTCCATGTGCATTTGAGGAAAATGTGTTTTTTGCTATTGTTACATGAAATATTCCGCTTATGTCTGTTATGTCATATTGTTCAAGTATTGTTCAAGTTCACTATTTCTTTACTGATATTTGGTCTGGATGGTCTACTCATTGTCAAAAGTGGGGTATTGGTGTGCTCTACTATTACTGTATTGCTATCTATTTCTCCTTTTATTTCTCTTAGTATTTGCTTTATATATCCAGATGCTCAAATGATGGGTGCATATATATTTTCAACTGTTATATCCTCTCAATGAATTGACCAATTTTCTTAATAAAATGACTCTGAATCTGAATGTCCATTTTCTTCCCATTTGGGAAGTTTTCAGCCATTATTTATTTAAATAAACTTTCTTCTCATTTTTTTCCCTCCCCTGAAATTCCTGTAATGTATAAATGTGTATATTGATCTGCTTGATGATATCTCATAAGTCCCTTAGGCTTTCTTTACTCTTTTCCAGTTTTTAAAAAATGTTTGATTTCTGACTGCGTAATTTCAAATGACTTCTCTTTAAGCTTATTGATTATTTTGCTTGATCAAGTCTACTATTGATCCCTCCAGTGAATTTTTCTGTTCAGTTATTGTATTCTTCATGTTCACAGTTTCTGTCTGGTTTGTTCTTTTTTTGTATTTCCAACTCTATTGATATTCTTATTTTGTTCATGTATTTTTTTTTAGCTCATAAAGCACTTTTATAACAGTTATTTTTAATTATTTTTGGGTAATTCATGTACCTCAGTTTCTTTACTATCAGTTATGTATGTATGTTGTTCCCTTCTTTGGGCCATGTTTCCCTGTTTCTTCATGTGTCTCATAGCTGCTTCCAGGCATTCAAACTATGCCTGTTTCATTAGCACTTTGAATGAGGGGAGACAGAAAATCCCCCAGGTATCCCCCACTTCAAGAAAGAAGTTGTGAGCCAGGACTTTCTCTCCATGGGAAAGGGGGTAGGTAAAGTGAAATTGCCCTATTAACCTGTTTCAATGTGGCTATTCTTTGTGCTTGCCTTGAGTACTGAAATGTCTTAACTAGATTTCAACATTCTTATAAAGGTATTTTGGTCCATGTATCATTAAACTGGTGTTTCTGTGGAAGAACAAGAACTACGAATTCCTACTCCACCACCTTGTTGACGTTACTCCTCCTCTCTTGATTTTTAAGACAATAAGTAAACACTTAAATCTTCTGAATTGCAAATGTATAATCTTACTACTAAAAGCAGAGAGACAAGGTCATTGAAACCTATGTTTGCTTACAGGGATGGTCAGGAGGAATGACAATGCCAAACACAAAGGCAGAAGGAATGGCCATGAAACTTCAGCACTGAACAGCAAACCATGGGTGGAAAGTCTGGTTGTTTTCATAGTGCAGACTACATTCCCCCATAAGAAAACACTGAGTAAAGCCCAGCCTTAGACTGCTACAAAAATTCGCCATTCTTCTTATCCCCAGTGCCATTTACTCTGACATATAAAATGACTCTATGAATTCTTTAGAAATGTAAATCCAGGGGTGCCCCAGCAGCCCAGAAACACATGTTCCCCATTAAGCTAATCACCACCGAATCTCTGGAAGATTCATGTTGTCACTGAGAGGAACTGCTAGTACTCTACAGTCAGTTCTGGATTTGGCCAATAGTCCTATTTTTTGAGAATTTATACCCCTTTTGGGTCATTAGTTGTTTTGTTTTACAGTCATAGAAGCCTGGCCAATGACAATAATTTGCCTGAGATACAGGTTCAGTGCCACTTTTCTGTCTGTATAAAAAGGAATCACAGCAAGTTCCAACAGATCCTGTCAAGAAAGAGGTCAGCATCATGACTGGTAAAGCTGTCTCAGATTGACTACTTAGTTCCACTGTTACACGGCCCATTTGTAAAGGGTGGGAATAACAAGAACAGCATTTTGTGATATTTGGGTGACTATGGAGACTAATTTTAGGCCTACACATGGAGTACAAGGACAGGGCCGTCTTCCCCAGACAAGTGTTGCCGTTAGAGCCTGACAAAATATATGCAGAGGAATTTCAAAGGCACTACTGTGAAATTATTTTTTCTTGCCTTGTCATAATTTTTTCTTTTAACTTAAGAAAAAATGGTGCATTGGTGTCATTTCCCAGAAAGTACATGATTCTTCTCTCTGCAATACCCATCCCTTGGTGAAAGAACTATCACAGACACATTAAGGTAAAGCAAAAAATTTTAACCACACTTAAAACCCATTCCTTAATCTAGGTTAAAGAACTTAAGAGTGGAAAAATTATGAACTTATTCCCTTCCATTTTTACTTTACTCTCTTTCTTATGTGCACATTTTATCTCTGCATCAATAATCAAGGACTCAGAAATGTGCTTAGAGGGTTATCCCTCCCTCCCGCCCCTGCCATTAATTCACTAGCTCCCTTTTCTTAAGAACTGTGTTCTACAATCTCATCATAGACAACATTATTCTCTTGCTAACTCCTACTCATCATGTATCTGCGATATTATGCAGATCCAGGCCTTTAGTAGAACCTGGAATAGTGAAAAAAACCCAAAGACAGTGTTTGAAAGCCATACCAACAATACAATGGGGAGGGTATTACAGTGAAGTGCTGGTTTAAGGCCAAGGGAGTGAGTGGGTCCCCCCAGCAACAGATGCATTCACTTCCACACCCACTTTGGTCTGTCCTAATTAGCATGTCATTTCAATCGTCAAGGCCACCAATGATGACTGTACCTCAGCTTCCAATGAACAGGAATTAAAGAAAAATTAACTCAAAGATATCTTCCTCTCCATCTGTTATGGAGTTACTAGAGTTTATTAAGTGTCTAGAGTCTATTGTTGGACAATCCTTTGGCTTAAACTGCCTTCACACTCTGATTCATCCTTCCCCTGACCTATTCCTTGCCCCACACCCATCTCCCATCGTATTTTGAAAGGTTAATGGCTGGCTCCAATCACTGGCAGTCCTCTTTGCTATTAAGCATGGTTTTCATTTCCTTGTTTTTATAAACTAGTAACCATATAAGTTTCCTCCTAGGACTGCAACATGCAGTGCCAGAACAAGCCAGTTAAAGCTTTGCTTCTTTGGGTCATAAACCATTCCTGAACACCAACTGGGTGGAACCAGGAGTTGGCAAAAGAGATCCAATCCAAATTTGGCATGACTGGTGGGAGAAACTGAAGGAAACAATGTCCTTACAAAAGATAAGAGTCATCTGATTGGCTGTATCATTATCTGGTGGATTCTATATCAAATATATTTCCTCCACTGGCCCTAAATATTGTCGCATTACATGAGTTAGCAAAGGAAAATAAGAAAGCCTTTAAATGTTGGGGAGTGCTAAAGGAGAGAGAAAAAGTATGGATGATGTACTTTGTAGTCCTCAGTTTGAAAGCATGGGCAACTCCATCATTCTTATCTCCATCTCTGAACCAAGCAAGTTCCTGAACCTCTTTCTGCCTCAGTTTTATTATCACTGAAATGGGAATCTCAATACAACCTTCCTCATAGGAAATAATGCATTGTAAAACATATAAAGTACTTAGTCTAGCGAAAAATACATAATGAGGGCTCAGCAAATGGTAAATGTAAGATAAAATTATATTTCTATTAACAAAGTTCACCTGGCTTACCCAAACCTGTTCATGTGCTCAGATACAGAAAGAAGTACATGTACTCAGACACCGATGACTCTGGGACTCGGGGGTTCTTTACTCCAATTGCAGCCTGTTGAGGCTTGGGTAGGTTAGACAATGGCTGCAGAGAGAATCTCTGAATCTATAAAAACACAAGGCATGTCTGAGTGGATGAATCGACTGCCTCCCCTCAAAGATATGAAGATACGATATTTTTACAGCCTAAGCCCCATTGCACATTCACATTAGCCTTGGGACTACTCCCATCCAAGCTTTCAATTTACCTAGAAGGGGCCAGGTATACCTTTTATTCTGAGGTCAGAGTAATGGAGGTATATGAGCCTCTGATATATGAGCCAACACATACACACACACACACACACACACACACACACCCCTACACACATATGCATGTGTGCACACACACATATCCAAATTTAACATAAATCCAAAGAGTCACTCTTAGGGAGTCTTCCATGGAGACTTGGTTGGATATTGGCTCTGTATTTATCAAATTCTTTGAGTTTGATTAACAGTCTTACCTCTTCCTAACTCCTCAGCAACTTACTAAACCTCTCTATGCTTCATTTTTCTCTTTGTAAAATGGGAATTACAATAGTTCTTACTATTCGTTTAAATTATATGATGCATGTAACATGCCTGGCATGCACGGTACATCTTTTTATTTTATTTATTTATTTATTTATTTATTTATTTATTTATTTGAGACAGAGTCTCGCTCTGTTGACCAGGCTGGAGTGCAGTGGTGCGATCTCGGCTCACTGCAAGCTCCGCCTCCCGGGTTCATGCCATTCTCCTGCCTCAGCCTCCCGGCATGGTACATCTTTTAGTAAATGTTAGCTATTGACTTTATTTTTGTTTTAATTAAAAAAAAAAAAAAGACATATCATAAGCCCAATCTGGAGCCCCAAGGCAAAGCTTCTTTTCACCAAAGACAAAACAATTATATTTCATTCAGAGGTTTGTTTCAAAATATCTGTCAGATATTAGCAAAAGGAAAAATACAAAGACTCAGAGACTGAAAGAAAATAACCCAAAATATCCAGTGACTTTCTCTTAGTGATGGGCTTATAGAAAATTATTTTTTGCTTTATATTTTTCAAAAATTCTAAAACTCTATAATGGGCACAAATTACTTATATAGTCACAAAAAGTCATTATTTTTACAAATATTCACACACATAATTGCCTTATGACAGTGCGTGTACCTTAGCCTCTCTACTCAGTTCCTCATACTTACCTGCATATCTCCAAGGTGGTCTCTGCTGAATTCTCTGGTCGATGATGGTGCCTAATGACTGGGAGATTATAAATCTCTCTCTTTCTCTCTCTCTCTCTCTTGCTCGCTCGCTCTCTTTCTTTCTCACTCTGTGGCTCTGTGTGTGTGTGTGTGTAAAGTTATTAGTCTAATTTAAACTTTTTTGCTGTGTTTCATTTTTGAAATGTTCAAATAAAATACCAAAATCTACAAAGAACCCACTCTCAAGGATGATCACACGTTACTATTTAGTCATTTTGCTCCAGATATTTTGTTTAAACGTGTAAAACAGAATACTATAAATGAAATCAAGTTTCTTTTGTTTCTTCAAGTTCCAACCCCTTATCTTTTTCTTTATGAGAAGCTATTATAAATTTGAAGGGTACCATTTCAGTCCACATTTTTGTATTTGAATTGCATGTATGTGTCTTCATAAACATGCTTTGCATGCCTGGAAGTGTTTACAGATTCTTTCGTGCTGTATCATTTTAAGCTTGCTTATTTTCACTCAAATTATGTTTTATAGATCAGTGTGATCTGATAAAAATATAATATGAGCCATACATGTAATTTTAAATTGTTTAGTAGCTGCAACATAAAAAGTAAAAAGAAGCAGGTAAAATCAAATTTATTGTATATTTTATGTAACCAAATATATTGAAAATATTATTTTAATGTATGGCCTTAGCCATATTTCAAGTGCTAAATAGCTTTATGTGGCTAGTGGCTACCATATTGGATAGTATAATTCTAGTTCTATTCATATTGTTATATATTCACTTGTTAAATACATATACTATAATATCTATCATATATTTATATATAATTATATATATTTAGAATAAATAAATACATATATGTAAAATTTACCATGACAGATGTACCCATTCAGTTATTGATGGACCATTCACATAATAATGCAAAGTTAGATTTTTCCCTGTTGCAAATAATGTTTTGTTGGACTTTTTTGTCTTGTCTTCTGCTGTGCATAAACAAGAATTTCTTTCAATGACTATCTGTGAGTGGAGTGCCAGGTTCATAGGAGTGAGCATCTAGTTGTACAACTGTTACCAAATTGTTAACTATTAGTGATATCAATTTGGTAAAACTGTTATCTAAATTGTTATCCATTAGTAAATTAGTGATTGTATTAATTTACATTATCTACAGTAGGGGTCGAGAGAGTTTGATTCCAAACATCTTTACTACAGACTGCCAGGATGAAATCCCACTTCTACTTCTTATTAATTGAGAGACCTAGGCAAAACAACCTCTGTTTACTTTTATGTGGAGTTGGAATAATAAAAAATGTACCCATCTCATTGTTGTATTAGATGAGCTAATACATGTAAAGAAAACATTTAGATCCATTCTGTAAAATAGTAATCCCTCAATAAATGTAACCAATTGTTATTGTTGTTATTATCATCTTATTTGTTCTTCATAGCTGCTTTGTGTAGTAAGCTGAACAGGTGTTATTATTACCAAGATAAAGGGATTGAATAAGACTCAATCCAAGTCTAGGATTCATTAAATGATATAATGTTACAACTACAATAAGATTATTTTACCCCATCTTCCTCTTGCTTTAAAGAAGAAAAAAATTGGGGTTTCCTGGGATATTAATTAACTTCTCCAAATTTGATAAGTATCAGAATCTAGACGTAAGTCTTCTTACTCTTAGATATTACTAGTTGGGGAAATCCATCTCTTCCTCAAGAAACACTGGAAGAAACGTAATTTCAGCCATGATCAGATGACAAAGTTCATGGGAAATACCACAGACGTATAATTTCATTTAATTAAAACAAAAATCTAGAATACTTTCCTCCTGCATTTTGATATTTGGTTAGAATTTCAGTTCTGTCTATCACCACTACACCAACATCATTAATACCACCACACCACCAGTACTACCATGCACACTCTTCCCGGTTGCAATTATACCTACTTAAACTGGAATATGTGGTACTTCTCAGTATTGATTATGGCTCCATAATACTGAGTGAGAGTAAATTAGAACCCAATGCTTGGCTTAGAAGAGATATCAAGGCCAAAGCAGGTAAGAATTCTAGGACTTAAATTCTACTGAAATTCTCCCCTTCTTTTCAATCATTGTGTGTATATTTCTCTTTGAGTCTTTGGGCATATTTATTATGGCTGTTTTAAAGTCCTTGTTTGGAATTTCCATTACCTGGATCCTCCTCAGGGTCAGTTTCTATTGAATACCTTTTTTCTCTAGATTATTTGTTGTTGTCTTTGTGTGTCTGGTGATCTTCGACGGCAACTGGACATTATAAATTATACATTGCAGAGTCTCTGGATTCTACCATGTTCTTTTGAAGAGTAATTTATTTATTTATTTATTTATTTATTTATTTATTTATTTAGAGACAGAATCTTGCTCTGTTGCCCAGACTGGAGTGCAATGGCACAATCTCAGCTCACTGCAACCTCCGCCTCCCGGGTTCAAGCAATTCTCCTGCCTCAGCCTCCTGAGTAGCTGGGAATACAGGTGTGTGCCACCAGCCCAGCTAATTTTTGTATTTTTAGTAGAGACAGGTTTCATCACGTTGGCCAGGCTGGTCTCAAACTCCTGACCTCAAGTGATCCACCCACCTTGACCTCTCAAAGTGCTGGAATTACAGGTGTGAGCCACTGCACCTGGCCTCAAGATATGCTTTGAAGGAAGATCTGATAAACTGCTTAATTTTCTGTGCCTTAATTTTATCATTTGTAAAATGGAAATAATAATTATACCTACCTTATAGTAGGTTATAGTAAGGATTAAATATGATATGATGATACGTAAAATTCTCAGCACATTCAATAAATATTAGCTCCTCTTATTGTGAAAAGAGTACTGGGTAGAAGAGAGTAGATCTATGCTGTATTTCAATTCTATGATAAGCTCAAGATATGGCCTCAATTTCTTACCAGTATAATGTTGGGATGGGATGGTGATTATAAAGTCATGGAATAGTAGAGCTGTATGGGGCCTTTGGGATTTTTCTTTTCTTTCTTTCTTTTTTTATTTTGGACAGGGTCTCACTCTGCTGTCTAGGCTGGGGTGCATTGGCATGATCTGGGCTTACTGCAACCTCTGCCTCCTGGGCTTAAGTGATCCTCCCACCTCAGCCTTATGACTACCTGGGACTATAGGCACATGCCACCACACCTGGCTAATTTTTGTAGTTTTTGTAGAGACAGGGTTTTGCCATGTTGCCCAGGCTGGTCTCAAACTCCTGAGCTTAAGATTAGCCTCCCAAAGTGTTAGGATTACAGGCGTGGGACATTGCACGGCTGACCTTTGAGATTATTGATGTCATCCTATCAGTGAGGGAAGAATAGGCATCCCGGGAAGGTAAAACCATAGCGTTGAACTTTGTGGCATTATGAGGCTCTGAGAAACTTCAGTTATTCTCAGTATTCCATGATGTTACTGAACATTCTTTTATAAGGGCTCTTTTAGCCCTCTGTCATACCTTCTCCTCATACTTAAGTTATCATATTCCTTTTCTGATCTTCCGAATTCACAGATTTCTCAGGAGCATGAGAAATATGTCAAATCAACATTTAATTATCTTTCCTGCTTTTCCACATCTGTGCATTCAATGATTCATACCATTAGGAGTACTACCTGTCTCTACTAAAAATACAAAAATTTGCCGGGCATGGTGGTGCACAGCTGTAGTCCCAGTTACTCGGGTGGGTGAGGCAGGAGAATTGCTTGAACCTGGGAGGCGGAGGTTACAGTGAGCCGAGATCATACCACTGCCCTCTATCCTGGGGCAACAGAGAGAGACTCCATCACACACACAGACACACATACACATACACACACACAAAGCATATCTTGAATCCATTATTAATTTTTCTCACCAACATCATCAGTACCATAGTCCAAGCCTATGCCATCTCTCTCCTAGATGCCTATATTCTAACTGCTCTGCCTGTTTCCGCTGTTGCTGCCTCCCAGTTCATCATCTCTCAGAAGCCAACGTCATCTTTCAAAAACATAAATCAAATTATGTTACACTTCTGCTTACACTCTCCAATAGTTTCTCATTGCACTTAGAATAAAATATAGACTCCTTTCCATGACCAGGCCTTTATCTGTCTTTCTGACCTCACCTGCTGCCATATTCTTCTGGAGGGTTGTTGTTAAAATCCCTGTCTTCACGTTCTTCAAACAGGCAGCTTCTGCTGGGCTCCAGCCCTTCACATTGCACAGACTGCTCTTTCCCAGCATCTTTAAACCTCATCATTCAGCTTTCAACTAGAATGTCACCTTCTCAGAGAAATCTTCCCTGCCCGTTCAAGCTAAGAACAGTGTGCCTCGTCCCCACTCAGTACCCATGGCCATCGCTCTATTCCACTATACTACTTTTTTTTTACCTTAAGTAATTATCACCTCTGAAATTACCTTATTATTTACTTGTTTATGTTTTCCCTCCTTCACTAGAATGTACTCCATATGTTGGTCTTAGGTTCTCTAAGAAGCAAACACTAAAATGGGATTAAACGTGCCAGGATTTTTATCGGGTGAAATGCCTGAGAGAGAAAATGGGGAGGGAGCATAAATTTGAGAGAGCCCTGAAAACGTACTGGAAGCTGGATCCTGAGTGAAGGACAGAGGAGAGGAAAATTAGGTTGAAGTGAACTAGACTGCTGTGCAGTCTAAAGAATGCTCAACAAGACCATCACTGAATTTTCCGGCTGTGTCTCCCAGGAATGAACATGCCTTAGCATCCCTACTGTAGTCAGTCACTCTTGGGGAGCAGCCCATGGGAAGCATAGCCTGGTGCAAATGTTACACTGGATTTCAGAGCACAGAATCTGAGGCCCTCAATCAATTTTGCTCCTGTAGTTGGAGATCTCTGAGGTACACTGTCATGGCTGCCACACTTTATAAGAACAAGGGCTGTGTTACTCGTCCATTGTCAGCGATTTCCACAATATCTGACATATAGAAAATATTCGAGACATATTTGTAGGATTTATGAATGAATGAACACAAGAATGAAGAATGTTGCCCAAGATCACATAGGTGGAAGAGCAGAATTTAGAAAACAGCCTCTCTAATTTTAGACAGTTAGTGCTCTTGCTGCTTCTTGGCTATACTCACTATATTATATTGCTTCTTACATCATAAACCAGGGAAAACAAAAAATATTAAGTACCCTCGATTAAACCTTTCAGGTATATTTATGTCCCTTCTGCAACATATTGTCTATAACACAGATTTATTTCTTGTATCTGATCAAAAAGAACAGAAAGGCTTACCCACCATCATGCAAAAGAAATAGCGCTAACCATCTCCCATCCAGCCCAATATATTAGATACACAAAGTATAATATGTTGTCTTTAAGTGCAGTTACAAAGGAGAGAGGAAAAACAAAAGCCCATGCCCTTCCGGAAGGATTGGGAGTGAGCATTAACTGAACTTTTTTTATTTTTCTGAGACTGAGTTTAGCTCTTTCGCCCAGACTGGAGTGCAGTGGTGCAATCTTGGCTCACTGCAACCTCCGCCTTCCAGTTTCAAGTGATTTTCCTGCCTCAGCCTCCCAAGTAGCTGGGATTACAGGGACCCGCCACCACGCCTGGCTGATTTTCGTATTTTTAGTAGAGACAGGGTTTCACCATGTTGGCCAGGCTGGTTTTGAACTCCTGACCTTGTGATCCACCCACCTTGGCCTCCCAAAGTGCTGGGATTACAGGCGTGAGCTACCGCGCCAGGCTAACTGAACTTTCATTAAATGTCATGCATAGAAGAGTTGTGCATTCATGTTACCTCTGTCTGATACAATAATCAATAAAGTCTGGGATATTTATATAAAGGAATTGAGTTTTATCACAAAGGACAAATATCTAACTTGACCATCTTACAAAAATGCTCAAAACCAGAAAAGACATCTTAAAATAAGCCTCAGTGCATGCAAGACAGGCAAAATAATAGAAACCACATAAAATTATTTTTAAATGTTATACTTTGAAGCTGATAGTTTGAGATCAAAGACAGTGGTGAATTGCTTATCTAAAACATCTCCTCAGAAACTTGGATGACAAAAAATAAAACAACTTTGTTCTTAGCCTTAATAATTTTTCTTAAAACCAAAATAGGATAGCACCAGTTGTCCATAGACAGAGTCAAACACAGTAAGTAAAGAAAAACTGTTGGCATGTAAGAGAACCTGATACAGTGACTTGTGTAACCCAGAATAGCTCATTTGCTGTAAATACATCTTTATTTTGAAACCCTTTTCATTCTATGTAGTGAAGGGGTTTCCTTCTGTATCCTTGACCTGGAGCCAAGAGAAGAGTATTTTGTATTAGCCTGGGATCTTCAAGTTATTTTGACTCAGGGATTGGAAAGGCTACAGTGGTTGAAGAGAGATGAGAAGAAATGAAGTAGGAAGAAATGGTTAATCATAAAAGAAGACATGGAATTTGGGATAAATGGGTTCTAAAATATCACCATTATTTGCCTAGGTGGAAATTAGGCAAGTGAGAGAGGAGTTCACGTGGCATGAGAGGAAGAGAGGACAGCAGCCTGACGATGGAGGGCTCTGTTGGAGTCAAGTGTAAAACACTTGCTTGCATGCTAATTTTGCCTAATGCATTTGTTTCTAATTATGGTTTATATACAGATCCCTGAATTCCACTTTAGACTTACTAAATCAAAATCTCTGCTAGAGCCACTGCTAGCAGGACACGCCCTACACATGCATAGTTTCCCCCATTACCAACATCTCCCCAACAAAGTGGTACATTTGTTTCAATTGAGGAACCTCCTTTAGCACATCATAATCACTGGAAGTCCATAGTTTATTAGAGTTAACTCTAAGTATTGTACATTCTATGGGGTTGGACAAATGTATAATAGCAAGTATCTACCACTATAGTATAATACAGAGTATTTTCACTACCTTAAACATCCTCTCCGCTCTGCCTATTCATCTCTGTATCCCCCACCCCAAATCCCTGGGAACCAGTGATCTTTTATTGTCTTTTTAATTTTGCTTTTTCCAGAATATCACAGTTAAAATTTTACAGTATGTGGCTTTTTCAGATTGCCTTCTTTCGCTTAATAATATGTGTTTAAGATCTCCATGTTTGTTCACGGAGGAATGAAGGTTTGATAGCTTATTTCTTTTTATCACTGAATAATATTCCATTGTATGGTTGTACCAGTTTAGTTATCCACTCAGCTGCTGAAAGATATCTTAGTTGCTTCCAAGTTTTAACAATTATCAATAAAGCTGCTATAAACATCTATGCAGAATTTTGTGTAGATATCAAGTTTTCAACTCCTTTGAATGGGTATCAAGGAGTGCAATTGCTGGATCCTATGCTAAGAGTATGTTTAGTTTTGTAAGAAACTGTCAAACTGTCTTCCAAAGTGGCATTCCCATTAGCAGTAAGTGAGAGTTCTTGTTGTTCCACATCCTCACCGACATTTGGCGTTGTCAGGGTTCCAGATTTTAGCGATTCTAATAAGTGTATAGTGGTATCTTGTTTTGGTTTGAATTTACATTTCCCTGTGGGCATCTTTTTATATGCTTATTTCCCATCTGTATATCTTCTTTGGTGAGATGTTCATTAAGGGCTTTGGCCCATTTAATTGGGTTTTTTTTTTTTATTGTTTAGTTTTAAGAGTTCCTTGTATATTTTGAATAACAATCCTTTATCAGATGTGTCTTTTGCAAATATATGGCTTGCATTTTTATTCTTTTGAAATTATCTGTTGCAAAGCAGTTTTAAATTTTAATGAAGCCCACCTTATCAATTATTTCTTTCATGGATCATGACTTTAGTGTTGTATCTAAAAGTCATCACCATATCCAAGGTCATCTAGGTTTTCTCCTATGTTATCTTCCAGGACTTTTTTAGTTTTGTGTTTTACATTAGGTCTATGATTCATTTTGAGTTAAATTTTATGAAGGGTGTAAGATCTGTGTCTAGATTAAATTTTTTGCATGTGGATGTCCAGTTGTTTCAAACCCATTTGTTGAACGACTATCTTTACTTCATTGTTTGCCTTTTGTGCTTTGTCAAAGATCAGTTGACTATACGTGGGTCTATCTCTAGGCTTTCTATTTAGTTCCATTGATCTATTTGTCTAGTCTTTTAGCAATATCACACTGCTTTGATTAGTGTAGTAAGTATTGAAGGTGGGTAGTGTCCGTCCTCCACTTTGTTCTTCTCTTTCAACATTGTGTTGGCTATTCTGGGACTTTTTGCCTTTCCATATAAATTTTAAATTTAATTTGTTGATATCTAAAAAAGTAACTTGCTGGGATTTTGTCATCACATTTAATCTATAGATAAAGTTGGGAAGAACTGACATCTTAACAATATTGTCTTCCTATCCATGAAGATGGACAGCCTCTTCATTTATGTAATTTTTAAAAATTTTGTTCATGAGAATTTTGTGCTTTTCCTCATGTAGATCTTGTACATATTTTGTTAAATTCATACTCGCATGTTGCATTTTGTGGGTACTATTGTAAATAGTGTATTTTTAATTTTGAATTCCACTTGTTTATTGCTGGTACACAGGAAAACAATGAACTTTTGTATATTAACTTTATATCCTGCAACCTTGATTACTTCCTGGATTTTTGTTGTTTATGTTTTCAGGTTTTCTACACAGAGGATCATGTCATCTGCAAACAAAGTTTTATTTCTTCCTTCCCAATCTGTATATTTCTTATTTTCTTTTTTTTTTTCAGTCTTATTTTATTAGTTAAGACTTCCAGTACTGTGTTGTAAAGGAATGGTGAAAGGAGACATCCTTACCTTGTTTCTGATCTTAGTGAGAAAGCTACTAGTTTTTCACCATTAAATATGATGTTAACTATAAATGCTTTTGCAGATATTCTTTATCACATTAACGAAGTCCCCCTCTGATCCTAGTTTATCGAGATTTTTTTTTTTTTTATCATAAATGGGTACTGGATTTTGTCAAATGTTTTTCCTTTTCTAATAATATGATCATGTGATTTTTCTTTTTCAGCCTGTTGATATAATGAATTACATTAATTTATGTTCAAATGTTGAACCAGTCTTGTGCAACTGGGTCAAATCCCACTTGGTCATGGTGTACAACTCCTTTAATATACTGTTAGATTTAATTGGTAATTTGTTGAGACTTTTTGAGAAACAGATATTAATCTGTAGTGACCCACCTATTTAACAGTTTTAGTGAGATAAGATTGACATACAATTGAGTGTATATATTTAAGTGTACTGTTTGTTTACACCTGTAAAATCATCACCACAATTGAGATAATGCACACATCTATTACTCCAAATTTTCCTTGAGCCCTTTTGAAATTTCTCCTTCCCATCTTTCCCTGTTTCTCTTTTTTTAATCCCCAGGCAGTAGCCAAACTGCTTTCTATCAGTTTAGTTTGCAATTTTCTAGAATTTTAAGCAATGGGAATGAAAATGTATATTCTTTCTTTTTTCTGGCATCTTTCACTAAGCATAATTAATTTTAGATTCATCTATATTCTTAATCTCTATAGAATCTGCAGTGATGTCACCTCTATTTTTCTTGGTATTGATAATTTGTGTATATTATCTCTTTTATTTTCCTGATTAGTTTGGCTAGATGTTTTATAATTTTTTGATCTTCTCAAAGAACCAGTGTTTACTATTTTCTTTTTTCTATTTACCTTTCTATTCTATTATTTCATTTCTTCTGCTTACTATATTTTCTTTCTATTTAATTCTTTTTCTATTTACTTTAGGTGAAATTTGCTCTTCTTTTTTTAGTTTCTTAATGTGGAAACAGATCTTTGATAAAATTATTCTTCTTTTCTGATATATGTGTTTAGTGCTATAAATGTCTCCATAATTACTTTTTTGTAGCACCTCATTTTAGTAGCATCAAATTTGATATATTGAATTTGTATTTTAATTTTATTCAAAATACTTTCTTAGTGCCCTTTTGATTTATTCTTTAACCCTTGGACTACTTAGAAGAGTATTAAGCTAATCAAATTTGTTTAATAATTTCTCAATATTTGGGGATTTTTCAGAAATCATTGTTATTGATTTATAATTTAATTACATGGTTGTCAGAGAACATACTTCAAATGGCTTGAATCCTTGTAAATCTACTGAGACTTGTTTTATGATCTAAATATGGTCTATCATATGATTTATCTTGATATATGTTTTATGTGCACTTAAAAAGAATACACATTTTGAGACTTTTAAGTGGATTGTTCTATAAATGTCAGTTAGGTCAAGTTGATTGATGATACTATTTAAGTGTTCTATATCTTTAATGATATTCTGTCTACTTGTCCTATCAATTATTGAGAGAAAAGTATTAAAGTCTCCTACATTAATTGGGGATTTGTCTACTTATCTTTACAGTTCTGTTTTTGCTTTGCATTTTAAAGTTTTATATATATATATATATAAACTTTTAGGATTGCTTTGAGGAATTAACCTCTTTATTTTTATGAAATGACCTTATTTATTCTGGTAACATTTTTTGCTTTGCAGTCTACTTAATCTGATATTCATATGGCCATCCTAGCTGTCTTTTGACTTATGTTAGAATGGTGTATACTTTTACATTTTTTACTTTTAACCTTTTTGTGCCTTTATATTTAGAGGGCATTCTTGCAGGCAGCATAGAGTTGGGTCTTCCTTTGTAACCACTCTGACAATCTCTGCCTTTTATGGTGTTTAGACAATTTACATTTTTTATGATTATCAATATGGTTAAGTTTACAACTATTATCTTGCCATTTGTTTTCTATTTGCTCCATCATTCTTTCACCTTTTTTCTTTTTCTGCATTATAAAATCTTTTTTTGTTATTCCATTTATCTCCTTTGTTGGTGTGCTTATTTTCTTGTTTTTTTACTGGTTGCTTTAGGGTTTATAGCATATATCTTTAAGCTATCACAGTCTATCTCCAAATGATATTAAACCACTTTAGGTACAGATGTATAGTATAAGAGCTTTGCAGCAACATATTCCATTTTGCCCTTCCTGGCCTTTATCCTATTGTTGCCCATATTTTACTTTTATATATGTTATTAATACCATACTACATTGTCATTATTTTTATTTACACTGTCAAGTATATTTTTAAAATATTTAAATAATAAGATTATTATTTACTCATGTAGTATCATTTCCTGTGCTTTTCATGCCTTTGTATAGATTCATATTTTCATCAGGTAGCATTTTCCTTCTGACTGAAGTACTTCTTTGAATACTTACCATAGTGTGGGTCTGCTAATGATTAATTCTTTCAGCTTTTGTATGTCTTCAATAATCTTTATTTTACTTTTAATTTCCAGAGATATTGTTGCTGGGTATACAGAGTTCTACTTTTACATTTACAGGGGTTTTTTTTTTCCTCTTTAGTATTTTTTACTTGGTGATACTGTTCTATTGTCTTCTTATCTGCATTGTTTTTCATGAGAAATCTGCTGTCATTCTTTATAATTATCCCTCTACTTTTTCTGTGGCTGTTTTTAAGATTTTATTTTTATCAGTTGTTTTAAGCAATTTGATTATGATGCTCCTTGGCATTGTTTTCTTCATGTTTATGTACTTGGGGTTAATTTAGCTTTTTAGGTCCATGGATTTTAGTTTTATCAAATTTGGAAAATTTTTGGTCATTATTTCTGCAAATATTTTGCCCCCCTTTATGAAACTACTCCAATTGCAAATACATTAGACCATTTGAATTATCCCACAGCTCAGTTATTCTCTGTTCATTTCATTTTATTTTATTTTTTCTTTTAGTGTTTTATTTTGGATAGTTTCTATTAAACTGTCTTTGAGTCCATTACTTTTTCCTTTCAAATTTCCAATCTGTAGTGAATTCCATTCAGTGTACTTTTTATCTCAGATATTGTACTTTTTATTTCTGGAAATTTTGAGTCTTTTTATATCTTTCATATCTTTACATCACTTTTTGAATATATGACATGCAGTTATAAAAACTGTTTTTATGTCCTTGTCTTTTAATTTTAATATTTGTGTCAGTTCTTGGCTTGTTGAAATTGATTTTTTTTTCTCCTTATCAAAGGTTATAGTTTTCTGCTTCTTTTCATGCCTAGTAGTTTTTTATTGTATTCTAGACATGGGGAAATTTTCTTTCTTGAATTCTGGATATTTTTGTATTCCTATAATGATTGAGCTTTATTCTAGGATGCATTTAAGTTACTTGGAAACTGTTTAATCCTTTTGGGTCTTGCTTTTATGATTCACAGGGTGGGACCAGAGCTGTGCATATCATAGGACTAATTATTCCCCACTACTAATCTGGTTTATGGAACCAGGAACTAGTCCTATACCTGTGTGAGCAGCACTGAGTATTCTTTCCTTTAATTCTTTTGGTGGTTACATTCCTAGCCTTAGATAGTTTTCTCACATGCATGTGCTGATGAGTACATGAGAAGACAACCATAACCATCACCACACACTGGCTTCACACTAAACTTCTCTTGTTTTCTGAAAATAGAATCACAAATCAGGCACAATATCACTGTGATTAAGTACTTTACTGTGATTCTCAATTTTCTGATAGGTTTCATCAGTATGACTTTTAATAATAGTTAAGTTATTTTTGCTAGGGAAAAAGTTATTCCAGTCTGTTTTTTGTTTTTGTTTGTTTGTTTGTTTTTTGCTCTGCATCTCAAGTAAAATCCTGTTGCTTGGCTGGTGAGTGTGGTCTGCAAGCTGGGGTTAAGACTTGGATCTGAAATGCTCACACAATAGGCTTTGGAAAGGAACTGTAAATTGAGAAAAAGAACAGAGATGAGAGAGCTGTCTGTACAGGAGGAAATTTGAAGAGATTGGTATGTGTAATGGCAAAATGTGTGAGGTATCTCTGATGTGAATCATCTACTTGTCAAGCCTCAAAACTTTCAGTTTAAACTCTGTTACTCACCAAATTTCCACTTTGGAAATTAATCTTTGTTTCAACAACATGATATAATAATTAAACTGGCCTGTTGATGACACAGGTTGAAAACAGGATCCCTACGCCAAAGATAGCTATTCATATACTTATTAATATTATGGTTGCATACTTACTTAAAATAATGATTACATGGAGGCTGAGGCAGGAGGATTGCTTGAGCCCATGAGTTGAAGTCCAGCCTAGGCAACATAGGGAGACCGCCCCATCTCTAAAATAAAATAAAATAAAATAATTATTACGTGCAGTCAAATGACTGATTCTCTCTCTTCTAAACTGCAGAAAATGAAGACATTCTCTACAGAAATGGAGTAGGGGTGTTCTGGGTACTGAGACAACAAGGGCAGTGTTAGAATGTAAAATGAGTACTGAAGCAAAAGTCTGACTATTCAATAAACGGAACTCTGTAGCACTTTCCTCTACTCTGCTCCCAGAACACTCTAGACAATCGTATCTGCTTTTTGCAGCAGATTTAAGGATTCCTCCCTGAAAACACTGGAAATCCCAGAGAAAAGTCCTGCAGATACCAATGTTTTAGGGTTCCTGAACAAAAAGTTAGTCACTTTCTGATTACCCTACTATAAGGCCCACAAGTTAACAAGCCTGCACAGACACAAAGAATATGCAACCGGCTTTCTAGATCTCATTCTGAAATATGAATGGACAATCAAAAATCATAAGATGAGCCTCAACATGAAAAATGAAGATCAAAATCAAAACAAGGAAAAAACTTGAAAAAATAGATGCAGAGTAAAGAAAGTATAATTAATATCTTCAGAGAGAGATAAGTGAAGATATTATATCCATGAAACAATAATTTGAAAATTATACTCCACTCAGATGAACAGTAAAAACCAATTTACTGGAATTATCTTTGTTCTGCCTGGCATTTGAGGATATCCAAGGACCTGTGCTTTTAACAAAGATGACTTTGTGACTGTCTAAGGAGTGAACAGATTCCTTCACAGGATGCCTGGTTTCAACTTATATTCCCTTAGTATAAGCTCTCTTTTCTGAATGTAAACGTATTTGTATTGTTATTTCTAAAACTCCAGTAGGTTTCTGGATATTGTACAGATACTGAGTACAGATACAATTGTGTAAATTTTACAGTGTTTAATGTTGAGGTAAGAGTTTTGTTACAGATTATAAAACATATTTTCCTATTCAGACCTCAGGGCTATTTTAGGACCTACAAATTAATGTGATTCCCAGCAGCTTCAGTTTTTGATAGTCAAAAAGTTAATAATCTTTAAGTTAAATATGTGACATTATTTAGCAAAAATATTGTGCTTTACTTTTTAATTTCTAACAAATTATGTGTCTAATGTTTAAAAATATGAAAAAAATGTGATATGCAAAAATGTGGGAGAACAGTGGCTAAAGAACAAAAAATCACTTGCTAAATAAAAAAAAGAAAACAAGGATAAATCAGGGTACGTAACATAATTTTTAGGAAAAATAAAGTTTGAGCAAAAAGAAAAAACAATAAAGTATTGGAATGTGAAGTTGAGGATATTTTCCAGAAAGCAGGATTTTAAAAATCTGAGATAGTAAAGAGAAAAGAAAAAGTTTTTAAAAAATTAAAGAATCACCTGGGAGGCCCAACATAAGACTAACAGGAATTTCAGAAAGAGAAAATGACAATGTATAATTTTTATATTTTATTTTATTTTTTTAGACACATGGCCTCATTCTGTCACCCAAGCTAGAGTGCAGTGGTACAGTCACAACTCACTGCAGCCTCGAACTTCTGGGCTCAAGTGATCTTCCTGTCTCAGCCTCCAAGTTCCCAGCTCATACCCAGCTATGTTTCTTTTTATTTTTCATAGAGACAGAGTCTTATTATGTTGCCCAGGCTGGTCTTGAACTCCTGGGCTCAAGCGATCCTCCTGCCTCAGCCTCTTGAAGTGCCGGGATTACAGATGTGAGCCACTACACCAGGTCAAATTTTTATTTTTAATCCATAGACACAAATTTCCAGAATGAAAGAGTCTATCGTGTTACCTACAATTTTGAATGAAAATGGGTAAAACAATCCATGAAGGAACATAGTGAAATTTTCAATGCTTAAATTTCAAAAATAAATTAAACAAATGGACAATAGCAACAACCAAAACAGGCAACAGCCAAAGATTGTGAATAAGAAAGGCACGAAACTTTAAAAGCCAGAAAACAGTGAAGCAATGCGTTAGAAATTCTGAGGGAAGGTTATCTTCTATTCATGACTGTGCCATTAAGCTTGAAGTAGATACTATAGAATAAACGTATTTTAGCCACGTAATACTGGAGAATATTCTTCATCACAATAAGGGGTTATACCAAGAGAGAGGAAGATGTGAGAATGGCCCCAGCACAGGAAATCCTGGAGAAAATACCCGGAGACATAGAAAATGCCTATTCATGGGAAATGCCTAAAGAAAACCAGTCAAGAGTTTTCCTGTGGCTGCTTGGTAACAATGGGGAAGATAATGGCTGCCAGAGCAACGTCTGGCAGGCGCTGGGCTAGAGGTGGGTCTCAACCAGCCCATTGGAGGCCGCTTGAGAGCTGCGGCCAGGGGGCTGCGGAGCAGCCTCGGCGGCGGCAGCCGAACCAAAAGTTGGACGCTGATCCTAAAACCTAGTAATTTTCCACTTGTTCATCAATATGGAAAACTCAGATTCTAACGACAAAGGAAGTGGTGATCAGTCTGCAGCACAGCGCAGAATTCAGATGGACCGATTGGATCGGGAAGAAGCTTTCTACCAATTTGTAAATAACCTGAGTGAAGAAGATTACAGGCTTAGGAGAGAGAACAGTTTGCTAGGCACCCCAGGTGAAAGTACTGAGGAACAGTTGCTGAGAAGACTACAGCAAATTAAAGAAAGCCCACCACCGCAAAACTCAGGTGAAAATAGAGGAGGAGACTCTTCAGATGATGTGTCTAATGGTGACTCTACAACAGACTGGCTTAACTCTGTCAGACAAACGGAAAATACAAGAAGAAGTGGAAAAAGAGGAAACCAATCTTGGAGAGCAGTGAGCCGGACTAATCCAAACAGTGGTGATTGCAGATTCAGTTTAGAGATAAATGTTAACAGTAATAGTGGGGGCCAAATTTCAGAGAATGAAAATGAGCCATCTGCAAGACGTTCTAGTGGAGAAAATGTGGAAAACAACAGCCAAAGGCAAGTGGAAAACCCACGACCTGAATAGTATCTGCAAGGCCATCTAGATCAGAACGAAATTCAGCTGAAGCATTAACAGAAGTTCCACTTACCAGAGGTCAGAGGAGGGCAGGAAGCAGGAGGCTAGACTATCGGAGAACCAGAGCAAGAGCTGAGAGAAGGAGGTCACCTCTGCATCCAATGAGTGAAATTCCACGGAGATCTCATCATCATATCTCATCTCAGATTTTTGAACATCTTTGGTAAATGAGACGGAGGGAAGTTCTAGAACCCGGCCCCGTGTGACATTGAGAGAGCAAATATCTGGGCCTGAGTTGCTAAGTAGAGGTATTTTTGCAGCTTCTGGAACAAGAAATGCCTCTCAAGGAGCAGGTTCTTCAGACACAGCTGCCAATGGTGAATCTACAGGATCAGGATAGAGACCAACCGTAGTCCTTGATCTTCAAGTAAGAAGAGTTCGTCCTGGAGAATATCAGCAGAGAGAGAGAATAGTCAGCGAAACGTGGTCTAGGTCTCAGACGCCAAACAATACTGTCACCTACGAAAGTGAACGAGGAGGTTTTAGGTGTACATTTTCATGTTCTGAGCAGGGAGGTGTGTGAGAACCTATGTCAGTACCATCAGAATTCCCTGTCGTAGAATCTTAAATACTGGTCTAAGTGAGACTACATCTGTTGTAATTCAGACCATGTTAAGGCAGATAATAACAGGTTTTGGTTAAGCTATTTTATGTACAGTGATAGCGACTCAGAGCCTACTGGCTCAGTCCCAAATCAAAATATGGAAAGGGCAGAGTCACGGAGTGGAAGCGGGGTTCTGGTGGTGGTAGTAGTTCTGGTTCCAGTTCGAGTTCCAGCTCAAGTTCCAGCTCAAGTTCCAGTTTGCCCTAGTTCCAGTTCTGGTGGTGAAAGTTCAGAAACTAGCTCAGATTTATTTGAAGGCAGTAATGAAGGAAGCTCATCATCGGGCTCATCAGGTGCCAGGAGGGAGGGTCGACATAGGACCCCAGTCATATTTGATGAAAGTGGCTCTTTGCCCTTCCTTAGCCTGGCTCAGTTTTTCCTCTTAAATGAGGATGATGATGACCAACCTAGAGGACTCATCAAAGAACAGATTGACAACGTGGCAATGACAAGTTTTGGTGAAAGTGATGCATTAAAAACCTGTAGTGTTTGCATTACAGAATATAGAGAAGGCAACAAACTCCATAAACTACCTTGTTCCCATGAGTACCATGTCCACTGCATCAGTCGCTGGTTATCTGAGAATTCTACCTGTCCTATTGTCGCAGAGCAGTCTTAGCTTCTGGTAACAGAGGAAGTGTTGTGTAATTAAGATCTGAACTCTCAGCTATGTAGCTGATATAGTGATGGGCAAACAGGAATCACTTGCTTTTATGTCCACTTTTTGAGTGGTACTTAAATGTAAAGTAACAACCTGAATTGAGTCATTGCTTTCTGAAGGAATCATCGTCCTTTCTCCAGTTTTTGTTCCAGAATAAAAGGAAATATTTTAAAAGCCACATTTTTATGACATAAAAATCTGATTTCTATCACAGTTAAATTGGTAGCATCACTGTTACTGATAATTTATCATATACACTTGTCAGTTTTTCCTTTGTTATCTTAAAAGATCTGCCTTAGCAATGGCTCCGTTTCATGTTGATCTTGAAATTTTCCCACGCCATAAGAGAGAGGGGCGAAGGAAATTACCAGTTTAGACTAAGTTACAGTATGTGTTTCTTAAGTGATTAAAGCTATACCATTCCCAGTTATTAGTTGACACAAATTAAGCCACATTCTGAATATTGTTTGTTTGCCTTCCAGAGTTGGTGATACTGGACATGTCAGTGTAAATAACACTTAGTGTATCTTCTAAGTGTGTAACTGTCTCCTAAGTCCATCACTGTGGTACACTGTAGAGTGAGCTTATAGTTTGAGATATTTATCTTGTGGAAATATTAAAAAGCTTATGCTTGTGTAAGTGAAAAAAAAATCACATTCATTTGTTTAAAAATGTAAAGCTATTTTCTAGAGGCTCAGTACTTTTCCAATGCACTGTTGTATGAATGCATTAAAAATTGTAAAGTACCATGCTTAGAACTGAGAAAACTGCTTTTTGTGAGCCACCATAGTAACAAACACACCAAAAAGTACAGAGCTGCTTTTGTAAATATATAGATGTCAAGAGCAGAACATATCTATAATATTTAATATATGTGAACAACTACTGTGACATGCAAAGGAAAGGACAGTGCAGAATCAAACTGTGTTGAAGACCAGTGGAAATTGTATAATTTAACTTGGATTTAGGCAGGAAGTGAAAGATGGGAGGAGTAAAGAAAACTGCTCTGAAGAATTTAAAGTTTTCCTAAAGACAGTAATAATGCAGACACAAACTGCTTTCATATGGTGAGCGCAGCCACAGCAGCAGCTTGATCTGCTATTCTACCTGAGTAGATGAAGCAGAAGATCGACAAGTTTGGCAGAATTTTGGTTTAAAAAAAGCAAACCCCTACCACTTAGCACAAGTTAAATTGGTGTTTTTACAAGTGTGCTCCTCAAAAATGAAAAGATGGAGGAAATAGACTATAAAACCACTTTCAGCATATGAAATGCAATTGGTACACGTGTGTGTTAATAGGAAAGTCTTGAATTTGTGTTGTTTTTGAGATTTGGCATTTAAGGTACCAGTGCACACGTCATAATATTTCGTTACTATCTCTAACACAGACCTAACATCTCAAATTTAAAGACCAGTTGAAGATTAAGGGATTTTTATCTTTTGTTGAAAGTGAGTCATGTTGGGTTATTTGAAATTCACATTTTAATTGTGCTGCCCATATGTGAAAATGAGACTGCTGCCTCGCTATCTATGGACATGCACTTTATGTTAGTTTCGTAGTAGTAAGAGTAACTTCATGATAACCCCAGTCCATCTTGCCTAATTTCTTTTTTGAGGCTAGTTGGGGTTAGGATTAGAATGACTATGGAGCAGATATTTATTCTTCTGGGAAAAGCTTTAACAGGCCAAAACAGGGATTGAACTTGTCCCTGGTCTTTATAAAAGCAAGCTAGCTACCCAGACATAGTCAAACACTCTACAAAATAAACAAGTCTGCTTCAGGAATTGTCTGGCTACCTTCCCTGTTATCAACTTAGCTGTAAAGATTATTTCAAAGCTCACTCTTTCATGATTTCTCCTGGCTTTCAATGGTGACCAAGTATCAAAGAAATTAACTTGTAAATATGGTAGTTGTTTACTAAGGATATGTATTGCTCTTGCGAGGAAATAATGTCCAAACAAAGCTTCACTTTTTTTTTTTTTTAAATATAAGCAGATTTCACTGTTATGGCACTTATGTAACACATTTTATCCTTTTTTTTTTTTTTTAAAGAAAACAAGTCAAGATTAGAACAAAAGAACTTCTGGATGGAGACCTGCGTAAACAAACAAACAAACTGATGCATCTGGCTATGTGAAAAATGGAATGAAAATGAAGTGTTTTTTTTCATATCTATCATTATATTTGGAGAAAATTGTGCATCTATTTTATACTGGTACATAGTAAGCTAAGCAGATAAAAGAATGAAGTAATAATAAAGAAAAACGAAATTTGTATAAAAAGAAACTATTTTAGTACTCTACCTGCCTAATAGTGAGGAACATTTACATAGACATTATAATACAAATGTAAAATATTTATTTAACAAACATAGTGATATTAAATTGATAATATCAATTATTACATGATAAATTATAATAAAAGGGTGCAAGGTATGGAAGAGAAGTAGGGAGAACAGAAAAATTCTCATCTGCAATAACATGAAGGCAAGACATTATATCTAAAATAGGTACATATAAAGATGAGTATAGACATAGTAGTTACAAATATGAAGATAGATTTCAGAAGAGAAAGCTAAGAAACAGTACTGGGACATGAGTAAGGGTATAGCTTGGGACTACATTTTTCCTTGATAAGCCTCATAGTACTACTTAACCTTTTAAACTATGCATTTATTGTTTTCATAAAAATAAAAATAAATTTTAGATAGACTAAAATTATCACTAATCTCCACTACTGTAATGTCAATAGGAAACTTCCTAATGTACCTTCTTTGTTGGATCACAATACCTACTAATAATTCTTTCATGACTTATAAGATAGAGATCCCTAGTGTCTTAGACACTTGTATCAGTTAGCTATTGCTAGGTAACAAACTTCACCCAAAATTTAGTGGCATAAAGCAATGAGCATCTATTATTGCTCACAAGTCGATGGGTCAGCTGGATACTTTTCATTTCCTTAGGGCTCACTCATCTATCTGATATCAGTTGTGGGTCAGTGAGGCATCTCTGCTGCTGTCGGCAAGGTTCTCTCACATGTTTGGAGACTGCTGGTTCTTCGGTGCTCTAGGATGGAATTGGCTAGAACCACCATGTGGCTCTCTGCCATATGGTCTCTTATCCTCCAACATGTTGGCTGGACTTGTTCACCTGGCAGCTTTCCATATAGTGAAAAAGGGTTCAAAGACTCTCAAGTCTAGGCTGAAGACTGGCAGTTCATTACTTCTGCCTCATTCTGTCAGTCGGTGCAATTAGTAGGCAAACCCGGATTTGAGGAGTAAGGGAATAGATTCCATCTGTTCGTGAGAGGAGCTGTAGTCATGTTGAAATGGGTATGGATATGGGAAAGGAAAGAGTATTGTGACCATTTTTGCACTTAGTCTCCTTTACCACTCAAAGAAAGTCCCACTTCCCTTCCTCCATGGGTTTTCCCAAGTTCATATACATACATGCCTCTATGTCCTTGCTTTAACCAAAAGGCTTTTCCTACCTTCTACATGACATTCAAAACTCCTTCCATCCATTCAGACTATACATCAAGTTTCTTTTCTCCTTTTAAGCCTTTCCTGGCCTTTCTAAGCCTTTTGTGATCTCCTATATTGTCAGTCTCATTCACTTGCCATTTGATAATTTATTGCTACCGTGGAGATATCTTAGCCTTGAACTAGGCCATACCTTCCTTAATGATAGGAATTGTGTCTTATGATGTTTTGAAAAATACTACCATATGCCCATAAGACTGTCCATAAAGAAGGAATGAATGAGTGGACAAACAGACTACCTCCTCTAATTTGGGACAAACTGTCTGCCTATATAAAACTGGAAGAGCAGAGAATTGGAGGCTATAAAGAAATAATGTAAGGGAGTTTTGGGGGAGATGAAACTGATCTGTATCCTGATTATGGTCATGGTAACACAAATCTACATGTTAAGATTCATAGAACTGTATACCAAAGGAAAAAGAAAAGTAAATTTTACTCTATGATGATGAAAAAAAAGCCTCTTTTTTTTTATTTATTTATTATTATTATACTTTAAGTTGTAGTGTACATGTGCATAACATGCAGGTTTGTTACATATGTATACTTGTGCCATGTTGGTGTGCTGCACCCATCAACTCATCATTTACATCAGGTATAACTCCCAATGCAATCCTACCCCCCTCCCCCCTCCCCATGATAGGCCCCTGTGTGTGATGTTCCCCTTCCTGAGTCCAAGTGATCTCATTGTTCAGTTCCCACCTATAAGTGAGAACATGCAGTGTTTGGTTTTCTGTTCTTGTGATAGTTTGCTAAGAATGATGGTTTCCAGCTGCATCCATGTCCCTACAAAGGACACAAACTCATCCTTTTTGATGGCTGCATAGTATTCCATGGTGTATATGTGCCACATTTTCTTAATCCAGTCTGTCACTGATGGACATTTGGGTTGATTCCAAGTCTTTGCTATTGTGAATAGTGCTGCAATAAACATACGTGTGCATGTGTCTTTATAGCAGCATAATTTATAATCCTTTGGGTATATACCCAGTAATGGGATGGCTGGGTCATATGGTACATCTAGTTCTAGATCCTTGAGGAATCGTCATACTGTTTTCCATAATGGTTGAACTAGTTTACAATCCCACCAACAGTGTAAAAGTGTTCCTATTTCTCCACATCCTCTCCAGCACCTGTTGTTTCCTGACTTTTTAATGATCGCCATTCTAACTGGTGTGAGATGGTATCTCATTGTGGTTTTGATTTGCATTTCTCTGATGGCCAGTGATGATGAGCATTTTTTCATGTGTCTGTTGGCTGTATGAATGTCTTCTTTTGAGAAATGTCTGTTCATATCCTTTGCCCACTTTTTGATGGGGTTGTTTGTATTTTTCTTGTAAATTTGTTTGAGTTCTTTGTAGGTTCTGGATATTAGCCCTTTGTCAGATGAGTAGATTGCAAAAATTTTCTCTCCCATTCTGTAGGTTGCCTGTTCACTCTGATGGTAGTTTCTTTTGCTGTGCAGAAGCTCTTTAGTTTAATGAGATCCCATTTGTCAATTTTGGCTTTTGCTGCCGTTGCTTTTGGTGTTTTAGACATGAAGTCTTTGCCCATGCCTATGTCCTGAATGGTACTATCTAGGTTTTCCTCTAGGATTTTTATGGTATTAGGTCTAACATTTAAGTCTCTAATCCATCTTGAATTAATTTTCGTATAAGGAGTAAGGAAAGGATCCAGTTTCAGCTTTCTACTTATGGCTAGCCAATTTTCCCAGCACCATTTATTAAATAGGGAATCCTTTCCCCATTTCTTGTTTCTCTCAGGTTTGTCAAAGATCAGCTGGCTGTAGATGTGTGGTATTATTTCTGAGGACTCTGTTCTGTTCCATTGGTCTATATCTCTGTTTTGGTACCAGTACCATGCTGTTTTGGTTACTGTAGCCTTGTAGTATAGTTTGAAGTCAGGTAGCGTGATGCCTCCAGCTTTGTTCTTTTGACTTAGGATTGTCTTGGAGATGCGGGCTCTTTTTTGGTTCCATATGAACTTTAAAGCAGTTTTTTCCAGTTCTATGAAGAAACTCATTGGTAGCTTGATGGGGATGGCATTGAATCTATAAATTACCTTGGGCAGTATGGCCATTTTCACGATATTGATTCTTCCTATCCATGAGCATGGTATGTTCTTCCATTTGTTTGTGTCCTCTTTTATTTCACTGAGCAGTGGTTTGTAGTTCTCCTTGAAGAGGTCCTTTACATCCCTTGTAAGTTGGATTCCTAGGTATTTTATTCTCTTTGAAGCAATTGTGAATGGAAGTTCATTCCTGGTTTGACTCTCTGTTTGTCTGTTACTGGTGTATAAGAATGCTTGTGATTTTTGCACATTAATTTTGTATCCTGAGACTTTGCTGAAGTTTCTTATCAGCTTAAGGAGATTTTGGGCTGAGACAATGGGGTTTTCTAAATATACAATCATGTCACCTGCAAACAGGGACAGTTTGACTTCTTCTTTTCCTAACTGAATACGCTTGATTTCTTTCTCTTGCCTGATTGCCCTAGCCAGAACTTCCAACACTATGTTGAATAGGAGTGGTGAGAGAGGGCATCCCTGTCTTGTGCCAGTTTTCAAAGGGAATTTTTCCAGTTTTTGCCCATTCAGTATGATATTGGCTGTCGGTTTGTCATAAATAGCTGTTATTATTTTGAGGTACGTTCCATCAATACCGAATTTATTGAGCGTTTTTAGCATGAAGGGCTGTTGAATTTTGTCAAAAGCCTTTTCTGCATCTATTGAGATAATCATGTGGTTCTTGTCTTTGGTTCTGTTTATATGCTGGATTATGTTTATTGATTTGCGAATGTTGAACCAGCCTTGCATCCCAGGGATGAAGCCCACTTGATCATGGTGGATAAGCTTTTTGATGTGTTGCTGAATCCGGTTTGCCAGGATTTTATTGAGGATTTTTGCATCGATGTTCATCGGGATATTGGTCTAAAATTCTCTTTTTTTGTTGTGTCTCTGCCAGGCTTTGGTATCAGGATGATGTTGGCCTCATAAAATGAGTTAGGGAGGATTCCCTCTTTTTCTATTGATTGGAACAGAAGGAATGGTACCAACTTCTCCTTGTACCTCTGGTAGAATTCAGCTGTGAATCCATCTGGTCCTGGACTTTTTTTGGTTGGCAGGCTATTAATTATTGCCTCAATTTCAGAGCCTGCTATTGGTCTATTCAGGGATTCAACTTCTTCCTGGTTTACTCTTGGAAGAGTGTAAGTGTCCAGGAAATTATCCATTTCTTCTAGATTTTCCAGTTTATTTGCGTAGAGGTGTTTATAGTATTCTCTGATGGTAGTTTGTATTTCTGTGGGGTCAGTGGTGATATCCCCTTTATCATTTTTAATTGCGTCGATTTGATTCTTCTATCTTTTCTTCTTTATTAGTCTTGCTAGTGGTCTGTCAATTTTGTTGATCTTTTCAAAAAACCAACTCCTGGATTCATTGATTTTTTGGAGAGTTTTTTTTGTGTCTCTATCTCCTTCAGTTCTGCTCTGATCTTAGTTATTTCTAGCCTTCTGCTAGCTTTCGAATGTGTTTGCTCTTGCTTCTCTAGTTCTTTTAATTGTGATGTTAGAGTGTCAATTTTAGATCTTTCCTGCTTTCTCTTGTGGGCATTTAGTGCTATAAATTTCCCTCTACACACTGCTTTAAATGTGTCCCAGAGATTCTGGTATGTTGTATCTTTGTTCTCATTGGTTTCAAAGAACATCTTTATTTCTGCCTTCATTTCGTTATGTACCCAGTAGTCATTCAGGAGCAGGTTGTTCAGTTTCCATGTAGTTGAGCGGTTTTGATTGAGTTTCTTAGTCCTGAGTTCTAGTTTGATTGCACTGTGGTCTGAGAGACAGTTTGTTATAATTTCTGTTCTTGTACATTTGCTGAGGAGTGCTTTACTTCCAATTACGTGGTCGATTTTGGAGTAAGTACGATGTGGTGCTGAGAAGAATGTATATTCTGTTGATTTGGGGTGGAGAGTTCTATAGATGTCTATTAGGTCTGCTTGCTGCAGAGATGAGTTCAATTCCTGGATATCCTTGTTAACTTTCTGTCTCGTTGATCTGTCTAATGTTGACAGTGGAGTGTTGAAGTCTCCCATTATTATTGTATGGGAGTCTAAGTCTCTTTGTAAGTCTCTAAGGACTTGCTTTATGAATCTGGATGCTCCTATATTGGGTGCATATATATTTAGGATAGTTAGCTCTTCCTGTTGAATTGATCCCTTTACCATTATGTCTTCTTTGTCTCTTTTGATCTTTGATGGTTTAAAGTCTGTTTTATCAGAGACTAGTATTGTAACCCCCGCTTTTTTTTGTTCTCCATTTGCTTGGTAAATCTTCCTCCATCCCTTTATTTTGAGCCTATGTATGTCTCTGCGTGTGAGATGGGTCTCCTGAATACAGCAGACTGATGGGTCTTGACTCTTTATCCAGTTTGCCAGTCTGTGTCTTTTAATTGGAGCATTTAGTCCATTTACATTTAAGATTAATATTGTTATGTGTGAACTTGATCCTGCCATTATGATATTAACTGGTTATTTTGCTCGTTAGTTAATGCAGTTTCTTCCTAGCCTCGATAGTCTTTACGTTTTGGCATGTTTTTGCAATGGCTGGTACCAGTTGTTCCTTTCCATGTTTAGTGCTTCCTTCAGGGTCTCTTATAAGGCAGGCCTGGTGGTGACAAAATCTCTAAGCATTTGCTTATCTGTAAAGGATTTTATTTCTTCTTCACTTATGAAACTTAGTTTGGCTGGATATGAAATTCTGGGTTTAAAATTCTTTTCTTTAAGAATGTTGAATATTGGCCCCCACTCTCTTCTGGCTTGGAGAGTTTCTGCCGAGAGATCTGCTGTTAGTTTGATGGGCTTCCCTTTGTGGGTAACCCCACCTTTCTCTCTGGCTGCCCTTAACATTTTTTCCTTCATTTCAACTTTGGTGAATCTGGCAATTATGTGTCTTGGAGTTGCTCTTCTCGAGGAGTATCTTTGTGGCGTTCTCTGTATTTCCTGAATTTGAATGTTGGCCTGCCCTACTAGGTTGGGGAAGTTCTCCTGGATGATATCCTGAAGAGTGTTTTCCAACTTGGTTCCATTTTCCCCCTCACTTTCAGGCACCCCAATCAGACGTAGATTTGGTCTTTTTACATAATCCCATACTTCTTGCAGGCTTTGTTCATTTCTTTTTCTTCTTTTTTCTTTAGATTTCTCTTCTCGCTTCATTTCATTCATTTGATCCTCAATCGCAGATACTCTTTCTTCCAGTTGATCGAGTCGGTTACTGAAGCTTGTGCATTTGTCATGTATTTCTCGTGTCATGGTTTTCATCTCTTTCATTTCGTTTATGACCTTCTCTGCATTAATTATTCTAGTTATCAATTCTTCCACTCTTTTTTCAAGATTTTTAGTTTCTTTGCGCTGGGTACGTAATTCCTCCTTTAGCTCTGAGAAATTTGATGGACTGAAGCCTTCTTCTCTCATCTCGTCAAAGTCATTCTCCATCCAGCTTTGATCCGTTGCTGGCGATGAGCTGCGCTCCTTTGCAGGGGGAGATGCGCTCTTATTTTTGGAATTTCCAGCTTTTCTGCCCTGCTTTTTCCCCATCTTTGTGGTTTTATCTGCCTCTGGTCTTTGATGATGGTGATGTACTGATGGGGTTTTGGTGTAGGTGTCCTTCCTGTTTGATAGTTTTCCTTCTAACAGTCAAGACCCTCAGCTGTAGGTCTGTTGGAGATTGCTTGAGGTCCACTCCAGACCCTGTTTGCCTGGGTATCAGCAGCAGAGGCTGCAGAAGATAGAATATTTCTGAACAGCGAGTGTACCTGTCTGATTCTTGCTTTGGAAGCTTCCTCTCAGGGGTGTACTCCACCCTGTGAGGTGTGGGGTGTCAGACTGCCCCTAGTGGGGGATGTCTCCCAGTTAGTCTACTCAGGGGTCAGGGACCCACTTGAGCGGGGAGTCTGTTCCTTCTCAGATCTCAACCTCCGTGTTGGGAGATCCACTGCTCTCTTCAAAGCTGTCAGACAGAGTCGTTTGCGTCTGCAGAGGTTTCGGCTGTGTTTGTTATTGCCCTGTCCCCAGAGGTGGAGTCTACAGAGACAGGCAGGTTTCCTTGAGCTGCTATGAGCTCCACCCAGTTCGAGCTTCCCAGCAGCTTTGTTTACCTACTTAAGCCTCAACAATGGCGGGTGCCCCTCCCCCAGCCTCGCTGCTGCCTTGCCGGTAGATCACAGACTGCTGTGCTAGCAATGAGGGAGGCTCCGTGGGTGTGGGACCCTCCCGGCCAGGTGTGGGATATGATCTCCTGGTGTGCCCGTTTGCTTAAAGGGCAGTATTGGGGTGGGAGTTACCCGATTTTCCAGGTGTTGTGTGTCTCAGTTCCCCTGGCTAGGAAAAGGGATTCCCTTCCCCCTTGCGCTTCCCAGGTGAGAGGCGATGCCTCGCCCTGCTTCAGCTCTCGCTGGTCGGGCTGCAGCAGCTGACCAGCACCGATCGTCCGGCACTCCCCAGTGAGATGAACCCAGTACCTCAGTTGAAAATGCAGAAATCACCGGTCTTCTGTGTCGCTCGCGCTGGGAGTTGGAGACTGGAGCTGTTCCTATTCGGCCATCTTGCTCCGCCCTCCCAGAAAAAGCCTCTTAACTCTATAAAATCATGACTCCAGTGTGAATAAATGGAGCAATTTTCCTGGAATCCAAAAAATAAATAAATAAACGGAAGACAGAAAGAAGAAAGGAAGCAAACTACTTCCTATTTTAGCATCAAAAAGTACAAACCAGTACACACAGAGTCACTGAATCTCCTTGTGAACTAAAATTATGGATGCTGCTCAATCCTCTTCTGCTGAAATTGTCCAACCTGTGTCTTTTATGTTGGAAAATGCCCTTGCCCTGGTTGGACTCACCTCTGTTTGGGCTACATGGAAAGAGGGCTTACTGGAAGGTGTGCTGAGAGACACTGCTTCTCCCCAGCATTAGAGCAGAGATGACAAAAGGCATTCCCGCCCCTCTTCTATTCCTTTCCTGCTGCATGAGTATCTTGGCCTAAGGCACATTGGACAATCTCACAGGAGCCAGATATTAGGCATCCAACATTCCTTTTATTGATTATTATGAGGAGTTGAGTGCCAGTATTCAGAGATATTGGCCCTCTCACCCTCCACTGGCTTCCCTTTAGGAAAGAGAGAACCTATTACCATGTCTCCCAAACACCCCTGCCAATGTGCTTTTAAAATCTTCTCTCTCACCCATCTGTATTTGATCTGCAGTATATTTTGTTGTTCATTTTCTGGTAAAATATTTTAAAGCTTAGATATTTGTTGTTTAGGTACTCCTTTGTGAGTTTCATTAATTCTTCCTGTAAAGATACCATATTTTCTATACTGAGAAATTTGTTCCTGGATTGTGTGGTCACCATAAAAGCTTCTGACAACTTTTCTTTTCCAATGTAAATGCAGTCTGTCAGCTGCTGAATGGTTTAAGATTCTTATGACTAGTAACAAGACCATCCAAATCATCTGCACTCCGTAAAATCAGAATTCTCCACAGCCCTGGTCAGTCTGGAGAATTGGCACTATCTCAGGCCTTCTTTTTCTCTATTGCCCCAGAATTTAAAAGAGACATCATCAGTTTAGTTTAACCCTACATTCTGAGATGTCTAAAAATAGTTGTAAAAATCTGATGATAGTTAAAATGTTTTCAAAGTTTAAAATGTTTTACATGTCTTATGTATTTTGATTCCTGTGTTGAGACAACTTATTTTTTTGACAGCAAAAAAATCAATCCATATTGTTAGGGAAAAAAAGAAGAAAGGAGATGGATAGCAAATGAACTGTGCTGGTTGTTTGAGTTGCCCATGCTGAAGATGCATATTAAACAAAACAAAATTAGTAGAAACCAGAAGAGAGAACAAACAGTAACTTCAGCTGTGAAGCTGTTGATCCTTATCTCTCCTGTCAAATTCTGGGCAAGAAAACCACACAGATAGTCCATGTAGCCCTGGGCACCTCTGTGTTTTCTTAAAGACAGCCCTGATGTGTAAAAATTGTGTACACACATGACCTTCTCTCTGAGTATTGCACAACACCACCTGGTAAACTCCCTGTAAATCCTCAGCATTTTATTGACCTCTTTGTATCCTCTTTCCATTTCTCTCCCTGACCCTTCAGTAGTCTATCCGTTCAGAATATCTCAGCATGATGTGTCAGTGTTCCTAGCTAAATGGAGAAAATTTATCTCAACCATACAAGGATTTTTAAACAAAGTGAATAAAGCATCATCTCAAGATTTTTCACTTGCATGAGCTTATTCCAAGGCTCTATTTCTAATTTTGTATTTATATTATTTTTGTTGAAATTCCTCCCCTAAATTATACAAGATCCAGATCTCACAAAGCCCACATATATCCCTGGTCTCCACTCACCCCTGGACCCTTTCTTACCCAATACTCCATTAAAAATCAAAATATGATTAAAGAAGTACCAAACTTGCTTGTCTTTGAGTCTCTCTATCAAATGGACAATTCATCAAAACAGTTTTTAAAGGCATCTGTATTTTTCTCTTTTCATGCTGCTGATAAACACATACCCAAGACTGGGCAATTTACAAAAGGAAGAAGTTTATTGGACTTACAGTTCCACGTGGCTGGGAAGGCCTCACAATCATGGCGGAAGGTGAAAAGCACATCTCACATGGCAGCAGACAAGAGAAAAGAGAGCTTGTGCAAGGAAACTCCTGTTTTTAAAACCATCAGATCCTGTGAGACTCATTTGCTATCACAAGAACAGTACAGGAAAGACCCACCCCAGTAATTCAATCACCTTTCACCCGGTTCCTCTCATGACATGTGGGAATTGTGGGAGTTACAATTCAAGATGAAATTTGGGTGGGGACACAGCCAAACCATATCATTCCACCACTGGCCCCTCCCAAATCTCATGTCCTCACATTTCAAAACCAATCATGCCTTCCCATCAGTCCCCGAAAATCTTAACTCATTTCAGCATTAACTCAAATGTCCACAGTGCAAAGTCTCATCTGAGACTAGACAAGTCTTCCACCTATGAGCCTGTAAAATCAAAATCAAGGTAGTTACTTCCTAGATACAATGTAGGTACAGGCATTGGGTAAATACAGCTGTTCCAAATGGGATAAATTGGTCAAAACAAGGGGCTACAGCAAGTCTGAAATCCAGCAGGGCAGAAAAATCTGAAAGTTCCAAAATGATCTCTTTTAACTCCATGTCTCATGCTGATGCAAGAGGTGGATTCCCAGGGTCTTGGGGCAACTCCATCCCCATGGCGTTGCAGGGTATAGCCCCCTTCCTGCTACTTTAATGGGCTGGCATTGTCTGTGATTTTCCAGGTCCACAGTGCAAGCGGTCAGTGGACCTACCGTTCTGGGGTCTGGGGTCCTCTTCTCACAGCTCCACTAGGTGGTGCCCCAGTAGGGACTCTGTGTAGGGGTTTTGACCCCATATTTCCCTTCTGCACTGCCCTAGCAGAGGTTATCCATGAGGGTCCCACCCCTGCAGCAAATTTCTGCCTGGCCATCCAGGCATTTTCATATATCCTCTGAAATCTAAGCAGAGGTTCCCAAACCTCAATTCTTGACTTCTGTGCACCTGCAGGCTCAACACCACATGGAAGCTACCAAGGCTTGAGGCTTCCACCCTCTGAAGCTATGGCCCAAGCTCTATGTTGGCCCCTTTCACCCATGGCTGGAGCAGCTGGGATGCAAGGCGCCAAGTCCCAAGACTGCACAAAGCAACAAGGCCATCAGCCTGACCCACAAAACCACTTTTCCTCCTAGGTCTCCAGGCCTGTGATGGGAGGGGCTGCTGTGAAAACCTCTGACATCCCCCGGTGACATTTTCCTCATTGTCTTGGGGATTAACATTTGGCTCTATGTTATTTATGTAAATTTTTGCAGCCATCTTGATTTTCTCCTCAGAAAATGGGATGTTCTTTTCTATTGCGTTGTCAGGCTGCAAAATTTCCAAACTTTTATGCTCTGTTTCTCTTATAAAACTGAATGCCTTTAACTTCACCCAAGTCACTTCTTGGATGCTTTGCTGCTTAGAAATTTCTTCCACCAGATACCCTAAGTTATCTCTCTCAAGTTCAAAGTTCCACAAATCTCTAGGGCAGGGGCAAAATGCTGCTAGTCTCTTTGCTAAAACACAAGAGTCACCATTGCTCCAGTTCCCAACAAGTTCCTCATCTCCATCTGAGACCACTTCAGCCTGGATTTCATTGTCCATATCATTATCAGCATTTTGGTCAAAGCCGTTCAACAAGTCCCTGGGCAATTCCAAACTTTCCCACATTTTCCTGTCTTCTTCTGAGCCCTCCAAATTGTTCCAACCTCTGCCTGTTACCCAGTTCCAAAGTCGCTTCCACATTTTCGGGTATCTTTTCAGCAGCACCCCACTCTACTGGTACCAATTTACTATATTTGTCCATTTTCACACTGCTAATAAAGACATACCTGAGACTGGGCAATTTACCAAAGAAAGAGGTTTACTGGACTTACAGTTCCACATGGCTGGGGAGGCCTCACAATCATGGCAAAAGGTGAAAGGCACATCTCACATGGCAGCAGACAAGAGAAGAGAGAGCTTGTGCAGGGAAACTCCTGTTTCTAAAACCATTCAGATCTCATGAGATTCATTCACCCTCAGAAGAACAGATCAGGAAAGACCTGCTCCCATAATTCAATCACCTCCCAGCAGGTTCCTCCCACAACACATGGGAATTATGACAGTTATAATTCAAGATGAGTGGGAATGCAGCCAAACCATATCAGCATATTTTCTTTCTTCTTGAGTTCTTCTTTCATATTGATGTGTGCCATCATGTTTTCTTATCAACTGAAAAAAAAATTATCCCTTTTGCTTCTCCCTGTCACTTCATCATCTTCAATGTAGAGAGTTAAGGCATGCCAGTGAACAGTTGTTAGCCTTCCTCCATGAAGCAAAAGACCTTCAGTCTCCAAATGGAAGACTAAAAATGCAGGGAGGCTGAATTTAAGATAAATGCTTTTGCATCCCCAAAATAGCTGGACACTTTCTGCGATATCTCATGTCTTATTTATTTTCTTAGGACTAAGATTCCAAAGTCATTGGTAATGAACATAATGCAATCATCTTAAGATTAGTCTTTCTGCTCAGTAGAGAAAGCACTATATGACTAGTTTTGTTATGATTTTTTTGAGACAGTCTCACTCTATTGCCCAGGTTGGAGTGCAGTGGCATGATCTCTGCTCACTGCAACCTCCACCTCTCAGGTTCAAGTGATTTCCATGCCTCAGCCTCCTCACTAGCAGGGACTACAGGTGCACATCATCATGCCCAGCTAATTTTTGTATTTCTGGTAGAGACTGGGTTTCACCATGTTGGCCAGGCTGGTCTCGAACTCCTGGCCTCAAGCGATCTGCCCACCTTGGCCTCCCAAAGTGCTGGGATTACAGGCATGAGCCATCATGCCCTAGTTTTGTGATGACTTCCACCAGTGTTTAATTAAAAGGTGAGTTTTCATGCACCTGAATGAGTGATACAGGGGCAGGAAACTAAAATAATAGAGCTGAGAGTCCTGACCCCCACCACTAACTTCACATCTTAGGTTTGATAATCAGAATGACCTGAGCTCAGGGCTGAGCCTGTAGCTTCCTGCATCAGATAGCCTGGGAGTGGGATAGAGAGTCAAGTAAAGGGAGCATATCCTGAGAGCTGTGTGTGTGTTCACCCGAGCAGCCCAAGTCCTCTCTTTAGCTTGAAAAACATGAAATCAAATTTCCATCTAATCCTCCCCATCTTAAAGCTTTTACTTGGCCTTCTGCTTTTCACTCCAAGCTTTGTTTTAGCAGCTTCACATACAACCACAGAAGAGTCCGTGGTTAGGAGCACAAGAGCACAGAAGTTAGGCCAGGCAGTTCTGGGATTGCACATCATGTCTTGCTTCTCTCATTCGTTCTCACCTTGGGTTAACCATCTTCAGCTTTAGTTTCCTTGTGTATAGAATGGGGCTAGAATTAATGTTGTTAGAAACTAAATGCAATGTCTGTAAACTCCTTAGCAAATATAATCTTTCAATAAATATTAGCTATTGTGAATGCCATAACTATCTTTCTGGAGTCTTCTAAACAAAGTGAATCATCAGGTATTTGATAGATAAGAAGTGATATAATACCAGAGAGGATAGAAAGACATGCTTATTGCCCACTCACTGTATCTTTTCCCTCTGCCAGAAGTCCTGAGATGGGTGTGAAGGAGCAGGAAATAGAAAGAGAAGGAAATACAGAGAAGATCAAGTGTATTAAAAAATATATGAATCCTGAAGATTCAGAATGGTCTAGGGACAGAGTTGGAATTGCTGATGACCATTAGAGGAGGATCCTTGATCTATCGTTAGTATTCCTTCCGACCTCAGGAGGGTTTCTCCCTCCAGATTAGTTTGGTGAACCTCAAAGTCTAGAAAGGGCAGCAGAGAAAAATGTCAGCAGAGAAAACTGGAGTCTCAAGAACAATTTCTTCTTCCTATTGGCAGAAGAGTTCTGGCTAACTAGTCAAGTTAGATATAAATCCACTTATTCAAACTAGCAGGTTTATGACATTTTAAAAGTAGAGATTATTAGTCTATTTCATAAAAGAAAAACTGTGAAGCTTGTTATTAAGTGCAATATAAGTACCACAAGCTCTAAAGTTTAGAAAGCAATTTAAAGACCATTCAGTTCAATCCCAATGTCAGGTGATGTAACTCAAGTTCAGAAGGGCCAAATGACTTGCTCATGGTAACATTGCAAGTTTGACCAGATAGCAAATATAAAAATCAGCTGGGATAGACAAACAATTGGCTTGGCTTTTAACTTACTAACCCAAAGCTCATCAGTCAAATTGGTTTATAAATGTAGATACAGGTTAGGAAATGCCCATATGTAAATGGAAAAAAAATAAAAAGATTTGATTTATATTTACACAGCTTTTTCTTCTTTAAAGGATACTGTTTATAAAGATTTGTTGACTCACAAGCCACAAACTTCAAGAGAAGGTAGTTTCACTTGTATACTTTTTCCTCCTCAGATTTTTTTTATTTGAATGTGGGCAAATAATGTGATAGAATAAAAATTATTAATATCTTCCTATTCCCAGACCTCAGTTCCCCCTTCCCTGTCCATCAAAGAGTAGCCCATCTCTCCCCACCAAACCTGCAGTCAGATCATAAATAGGACTCTTTCCTACTAGGAGATTTAGTCAATCTAATAAAACAAACAAACAAACAAAAAACACTGGGATAATTAGAAGAGGAAGAAATGGGAGAGAAAACCTTAGTGGGTTGGGTGGAGGAGGATGAATATTATCAGAATGTTTGGGAAATGTGTTTTAAACTATGTGTTTCAATCTCCTTCAATACCCTCCAACAGAATTCCTTTCCAATTCCTTTTTTGCTTTTAAATTATGCTTCTTACAAAATACACTGCCATAAAATGAACCTCCTCTAGAAACTCTTCTCCTGGGCATTTAGGTTAAAGGGGTTACAAGCAGTGGTGTACTAGAGACAGCTTGTACTGGCTTAGAGAACAAATGCTGTGCATCTCTTCCCAGTATTCAGTGATCTCATACTGGTAGTTTGAAATTGGCCGTGGTAGGAGTATTTACACCATAGAAATTGGCAAACATTACAAATCAGGGCTTGCTTTTCGCCCCCCTCCCAGAGAGCTGGTTTACCATCACACCACTGGACAAAAAAACACAATGGTAAAATAATCCTCCTCCCAGTTTTCATATTCTGATATTGTTGTTTTTGAAACATGATAGCTGGGTTTTCCTTTAGACTCTCTCTATTTTATAAAATACTTCTAAAAAGTTCCAAAGTCACACTCCACACACTAGAATCCTGCCTGCTGTTTCATGAACACATGCACGAGTGAAGTCAGGGAGTGGTTGAGGGAATGTTTATTGTTTTATTCAAATTCATCCCCCACTGTTAAAATAATAATGTGTGCTATAATAATAGATGAATATCATTATTGTAATATTTGAAAGATAATACATTTTTATTCCTTAAATGTTTAAATTTATTGTTAACAAAATAGCCCTCTCCTAGGACCCTTGGCACCTATAATATATTTTAAAGCAGTGTTCTTGCCCTCTTTTTGCCATTTTTTTTATCCCTTTGAAAATATTAAGAAAGCTACAGACCCTCTAAACCAGAAAACTTGTAAGGCGAAAGTCCAGTTAACAGCAGGTTAAGAACCCCTGCTTGTAGATAAGGTCCCCATTCTCAAGGCATTTGCAGTCTCCTGGGTAGAACTTTTTGGGAACTTCTGCTCTGAAATTCCCTTAAGAATCCATCACACTTTTTTTAGTAGTGGCATCTTTATCCTCCTGGGGTAGATTGAACTCAAAAGGAAAAAAAAAGGAGCCAAAGGTCATTTGGCACCAAAACTGATGAATACAGTGTGCAATGAAACTGAGTATTACCTTTTTTGGTAAAAACAAATAGGGAGTAGAGTAATAGGGCCCTTTTTCTTTCTGACACATAAACTGGCTGTAGGCAATTCCAAAAGAGGATTTCTGGAAAAGATCTGGGCCATACAACATCATCACAATAAGTGGGTATCTTCCATTTCTCTGCCCAATATTTATGGGGCAGATGATAAGGGGAAATCTGGATGCATAAATTCTTAATTTCTACCACTTTAATGAAAAGAAATCAGTCTCATTACCATATATATCCTGTTTCCTGTAGTTCACATGTATCAAATTTTACCATGTAGCAGGTACTGTATTGAATGCTCTCCGTGCTTCAGATAAGCTCTATGAAATATGTAATACTGTTATCTTTAATTTATAAATGAGAAAACTGAGGCTTAGAGTAGGTAAGTAGTGGCAGCTTGGAATTTGAAACATCAATCTTCCCAACTCTGACTCCTGTGCTCTTAACCACTGTTAAGATCACATCTTCCTGTCCACACATGAAAATCACATACCGCCTTTCATTGCTAAATGAAAAGCCACTAGAATGATGCAGGTGAGTATTCAAACAGATGTTTAGAAGCAGCAGCCAGTTGTGTGGGTAGTGATGAGAGAGAGTTGCATGGAGAAGGCAAAACTTTGGTTCAACAAGATTCCAATAGAGAAAAAAGGAGTAATTACAAGCAGCCGCAATAGCAAGGACAAAAATTTGAAGGTAAGATCAGCAATGTGCTTTTGCTAAAAGAGGACACAGAGGAACAGAACAGAACTGAACAGAACAGGCAGAATGATAGCAGGGCAGATAAGTAAACCACTGCAAGTGGAGGTGGCAGCCAAGGGAGGCAGGGCAGCTATTACTAACAAAACAAACAAACAAAAACAAAGGCATGTTGCTCACTAAACCCAGGAGGAAGATAAGAATAGCATCTAAGGTAGAGATTCGCATCCCAAAGTTCTACGGAACTTCGAAAAAAATCCCAGAAGCAAGCTCATACACATTATATCCCATATCAGTTAAATTCACATTTCTGGGAATGAAATCCAGGCTCCAGTGTGTTTGGTTCCTTTGTTTTAAGCTCCCCAGTGATTCTAGCATATATACAGGATTAAAAATCACTGGTCTAACATCTTGGTTAAGGTAGATGAAGCAGATAGGGAAGAAGTATGAGTATGTGAAACAAGCTTGACAGCTGAGAACTAGGCCAAGAAGAGGAGCACAGGCAGAAAGGTAGTAACGACACAGACATGGGCTGGTACCAAGCTCCCAGGTGGGGTAGGAAAGCCATGACAGATAGACACTCTGTAAGTAATCAAGAGGTCTTTGGGTTCAAATCAACTCTGTTCATACCAAATTGATGGAGAACCATACCAGATATGGAGAGAGTATAGACATAATCAAAAGTATAGGCTCTGCTATTCCTTCGCTATGGCACCCTGGGCAAGTTACTTGACCTCTGTGAGCCTCAGTGCTTTCCTCTGTAAAAATGGGAATGTTAATCATATCTATCTTCCAGGGATATACATACACTAGGCATAAGAAAAAGACTATGAAGTGAAGGTCCTCTAGGAGATTCTAGTTCTAAAACAGGGTGAAAACTGAAGTGAAAAGTACACATTCCTGAGAACGAGGCGATGGCAATAGAAAGCAGGTTGGTGCCAGGTAGTAGGAGAGCTCACTATTTAAAAACAAAACAAAGCAAAAAAAAACAACGTTTTAGTAATGATAGGGAAGGAAAAGCACAACATTTTTGGAAAGCAGTGTGGAAAAATATAACAAGAGCCAGAAAGATGTTTGTACCATTTTATCCAGTAATCCTACTCTTGGAATTTATCCTAGAAAAATAAATCAACAGAAGAAAAAGAAACTTCAGTGTATAAATATCTATATTCTTAAAAAATGGAAACAACCAGAACTGTCAAATATAGGTCAATGGCTAAGTAAATTGTTATATATCCACCATATAGAATATTAACTTAGGAATTCAGGAACCTTGTCTTATTCGTCTTTTAATTTTTTAAAGTTCCACCTTAATTATACAAGGAACACTTTTAAAAATTGTCATTATAAAAAAATTAATCCAATAAGAAGCTAAAATTCTCCTTAACCAATTTTAGTTTTTCACCTAAAAATTGCCACTCTTAACAGTTCAGTGTGCACGCTGAGACATTTTTCGAGACACTTGTACAAACACCCAGACACATTTACACATACATATATGTACACTTACACATATCTATAGAGCTATCTATTTTGTTTACTGTATGTTACAAAATGCTATCTTGGCTGTACTTGTTGTTCTGCAATTTTTTTTTTTTTTTTTTTTTTTTTTTTTTACTTAGCAATGTGCCTTGGAAGATTTTCATGTCAGTACTGATAGATATATCTCACTGTTTTTAATTTAAGGATGAATATATCACAGCTTATTTAACCATTCCAAGTATTGGTAGATATTGATGTAGCTTTCAATTTGCATAATGACAGACGTTGTTTAGATGAACACTCTTGCTTCTTGCTTCTCTCTCCTGACGCGCTTTAACAACTGTTTCTTGAGGGCATGTAAAGAAGAGTGAAATGGTTGGATATAGAGGATCTGGTCTATGGGTTTAAATGTTAATAGTTAAATGGCTGCACCAGCTTACGTTTTGCCAGCAGAAGAGGGGAGTACCCAATGTCCCAGGCGCTAAAGTGGATATTATCAAACTTTAATGTTTCCAATCTCCTAGGTGAAAATAGTAACTATTACTGTAATTCACATTTACCAACCTCTTGTTAGAGTAAGCCTCTCCTTTGGCCGTACATATTCGTTTTCAGTGTTTTAGCTATTTGTCACCTTTGCCAATTTTTCCAATTTATTATCATTTCAGTATCTCTGTCATACAGCATAATCAGTTTTGAGTTAAGTGGTTAAGTGCTGAAATATTTAGTGAGTTAAATTATACATTTAAAAATGATCATAAAAACATATAAAATATGTATGACATCATGCAGTTAGATTAAAATGAGAATAAATTATTATGTGCAACATGAGAAGATATTCATACAATTGAACATGGGCTAGAAAGGAATACTTTAAATAAGAACAATAAAACTAGAAACAGTAGCTAATATTTACAAAGTACTTTACATATACTTACCACTAATCAAAATGTTTTACATTTGTTAATATCTTCATACTAATACTATGACATTTTTTTGAACTTGCTAAAAATCATTGTATAAATGGCAAAGCCAGATTCTGATAAGCCTGGGCAATCTGATTCCATAGCCTTTACACTCTTCACTATTACGTTATACTAATATAGCTGCTGCTGTTATTGCTTCTCCTCCTCCTCCTCCCTCTCCTCCCCCTCCTCCTTCTTTTTCTCCTTCTTCTTCTTTTCTTCTCCTTCCTCCTCCTCCTCCTCCTCTTAATTTTGCTGTGAACCTAAAAGGCTTTTTTTTTTAATTAAGTATTTTCTTTCTTAAGTTGCTCAGTGAATGCTGAGTTAAGACCAATGGGAATTCGAAGAGCTTAGAAAATATCATAGCAGAATAGTTAGAATGAATATTCTATCTAAAATATCATCACAGAATAGTTAGGATGAATCCCAGTGCACAAACAGGTATACAAAAAAAAAATTATTCACTGTGATTTAATTTTTATTTCTAATATTTTTCCTGCCAGTCTATTAGGAAATATAGCTTCAGTCATTTTCTTGCTTCCCTCTCCTCCATCCTGTGCAAAGCTATGCATGTCAGAGTGGGAGTGGGGAGAGCACATTGCATATCATGTGGTCTTTGATCCTCCATTACCAGGCTATCTAATTTGCCAGTGGGATATCCTCTATCCCTTTCCAGTTTGCTGCCTGCCGCTTCTGTGCTCTCAGTTCCCACCTAGGGCCAAGGATGCCTTATTATTCTACCTGCCTAGTTGCCTATACAGCTATTCTCTCTGTAGGGCTAGGACTACCTCCCAGATGGCTCTGTCTGGGATGTGGGGTATATATCCTCTTGCCTAGAGACACATTGGCCTTCTTACTCTCCCTTCCAAGACCAGGAAAATTGTTCTTCTAGACAGGGGAAATTTCTAATTTCATGGTTTTGGTCAAGACAAGTTCTATGTCCCAAATTCACTCTTATCTCTTCGACCTAGGCTTGTGTGCCTAAATCCAAGATGACTATTAGGATACTTTCTTCTTTTTATGCTGGCAGGTCTCTCCCTTGAGATAATGTGTACAGAGCCAACCATTAGTTTAGGGGTAGGGTGGAAAGCTAGAAATACAAAAAAATTAATAGATTTTTGCAGCTCCAGATAGATTGATTGATTGATAGAGATACATGAGAAATATCTCATGATACACTGCCACATAATCTCATCCAGGTATGAGAATACCCAAGGTACTCTCTCCCTTGGACATTGTTGGCATCCAGGTGGATCATCTATAGCCAACTGTTCTTTTTCTGAGTTCCTTGACAGCTGAACAAAAACTTTGTCTTTCCACTGTTACTTCTGACAGACATACTTGCCTCACTCTTCATCATATTTTCCTTCTGTTGCTATCCCTGCAAATCTCCCATGGACAGCTGGGGCCATCTGCCTACATAACAATTGGCAGCAAACAACAAAGTGTCAGTTGCTTCTAATGACTCAATAGATGGGTAGCTGGAATAGATAGCACTATCGGGGTCTTCCTGCCCTGAGAACAGGGCTGTCTAGCTTCGTGAGTATGTAATCTATGCAGTCGCACAGCGCCATGAGCTTGATTTAATGCTCTGTTGTCACCATACTGGAATTTTTAATAGCCTTTTTAAACAAAGGGCCCTTTGCCTTCATGTTGCATTGGGTCTCATAAATTATCTAGCTGGTCCTGCCTAAAGGTCATCATTTCAAAAGATTTGAAAACTCTGTACTTGAAGACCCATCTCCAGAGTTTCTGAGACTGAGAAACTGTAAAGATAAATAATATTTCAATTGCATTTTAAGGATACCATTAATGGATAATTTTGGTAGGACTGGTTAAGGGATACCCTTTAGGGTCTTTTTTTTTTTTTTTTTCAAGTTCAACACTCTTGGGCTTTCAGGATGATATTAGTAATTCTTATAATCCCATTTGTGAGGTTAATATGCACACTCTCTTCTTCATTTATGATGGTGTCCACACATATAAAAATGCTACAATACGAAAATGATCGCAAACTCTATGTTGGAATTCATTCAAACAACCATTTTCAGAATGATCAGCGGTTTGACTGGATGGTGTCTTTATGCAGTACAAATGATTGTGGAAGCCTAACTGGACCAATCCCATGAGCAACACTATGCTAATTAATGTACTGTCCCATGCTCACTCGTGGATCAGTAGGTACCCTTTGACCATCACCTTCCCATTTGCTGTGGCATCAGCCTTGAGTCAGACCCATGACACCTGAACTCTAGGCTCCTTCATGAGGTTCAAAGAGATTGCTGAGAATCCATCTTATCAGCCAATCTTTCCCCATTCCATCCTAGTGAGGTTAATAATATATGAAAGAAGTTGTAGATAATATGATAACTTCATGTCCTCAAGAGTTAATATAATTTTTTTTTAAAAGTTTGTATCTTTCCTGTCACATGAAAAATACCTCAGGGATGGAGGCTTCACATCAGTGTACTATCACACCAGCTTGAGAAATATGTCATCCTTCTATCTAATCTCTCTATTTATGAGAATCAAAAGAGGATTCTGTCTTCAAGCAAGGATCTGTTCAGCCTTTCAGAGAACGCAGAATGTCATCACAGAAGGATGTGGTCTGTTTTCTGAGATGATTTATGGCTCTTAGAGATGAGCTTTGAGTATCCAGCCTTTGGCCAGGATACATGAACTTCTTTATTAAGTATCATGATGCACTGAATGTCTGTTGACACATAACACTGTATTTGTCAAGTGTCACCAAACCAGGAGGGACCCATCTTCTCATTATCACTGCCCTTCTTATGAATATTACTTAAATCTGCCAATACAGAAATCAGAGAATTTTTTTAAAGTTCACACAATCTAGAGTAGGATGTGTTATGGTCCAATGAATGGTTTTTCAATGATAGACTGAATTGAGGCAGGCAGTTACAAAGTAGTGGAAGAAAGAGTGGAACCAGGATCCATGAGTTCAAAGATTATTTCTGCCTTTACCAGCAGTCTGTTGCAGAGCAAGTTACTTAACCTCTCAGAGATCCACTTTTCTGTATACAAATTGAGACTAACACACAAACATACAAACTCTAACTGCTTTATGGGGTTGTTTCTGAGGCTAAAATAGATCGTTTCTGTGAAAAAGTTTTGTAATGGGTAGTCTTGAAAATAAATAGTGATTAAAAATTAAGCCAATATGTAAAAATTATGTGTAGACATTATTAATTTCTAAGGCAATGTTCCTCAATCTTGGCTGCTTTTAAAACTCTCAGTCTCCAAGCTGCATCCCAGATCAATTAACTCCGAATTTCTGGGGTTTGGGTGCAGGCATCCCTAAGGTGATGACAATATGCAGCCAGAGCTGCATAAAGGAAACTGTCCTAAAGGAAAAAGAAAATCACTTTCATTGTTTGCTTCCTATCGCTTGACCAAATGACTTAACAAACAATATAATAAACAAAAAATTATATATCCCTCAAGCACCTGGGATGGTGCTGAGCGCACTAAAATTGCTAACCAAATATTTGTAGATAACCTTTACAAATGAGTATGAAAAGAGTTGAAAATTCTTCACATTAAGTTCATACTATTGCAACTCATTTCTTATTTAGTGAACTATTTAGGGGGAAAGGAAAGACAGTAATGACTGTCAAAAAAAACAAAAACAAAAAAAACTAAAAGAACTTGGCATGAAAATTCGGGTGGTATGTTGACCACAACCACATATAAATGAGTAATGAAAGCAGACAGGAAAGAAAAATGAAGCTGCACTGGGGGGCCCCGGCCAGCACGTGTGCATGCAGTTTTCCTTCCTGGCATGTGGTTGCCTTTGGTGTATGGCTAATCCAGGAGGATGCCAGAAAAGTGTGTGAAAAGTCTTATAAATGTGTTCAGTGAACATCGTTGACAAGCAACTGGACTCCAGCTCTCTCATCTGTCTCTGGCAGGGTTGCTGCCAGCCTTCCAAGTCTGGGAGAGCAATTGTGTGGTAAATCACTCTGTAGCCTGGGAAAATCAAGAGTTTTATTTTTTTATGGTGGAGAGTCTGTTGCCCTCCAGGTGGTGATGTCTGTGGGAGAGGGGTAGGTCCCAATAAGTAGTCCTCCTCAGGGAATTAAGTAGTAGCTTTGGAAGGGTCCCCAGAAAAGCTAGGGGGACTGATATTGTTGCACTGGGCTGGGAATTTTATGTATGAGATTACGTTTAATGCTCACAGCAACTCTATGAGGTGGCTATTTTATTGTCTCTGTTTTGTCAATTCAGAACTTAAGGCTCTAAAAGTTTAACTCACACTCTGCAGATCGCAGGGCTAGGAAGTGGCAGACTGGGGGACTTCATGAAGTCTGCTGTCTCCAAAGATGTGTCTTCTCTATAATAATGGTGTAAATCACCCAAAGGTAATCAATCAGCTAAGTCTTCACTCAAGCCAAGCAAATATTTTGGGTCACTATCCATGTGTATGCCCTTCTCTCTTATCCATGTGTATGGATCCTCGAGCCATTGCCTAGATTATTTTCATCCCAAAAGTAAGTCAACCTACTGTGTGACCATGTAGTATCACATAGAGCAGCAGTAGCACCTAGAGCTTAGTAGTAATGCAGATTATCAAACCCCGTTGCAAGCCAACTGAATCAGAAACTACATTTTAATGACATTTCCAAGGAATTCACTGAAGTTTAAAAAGCACTGGCCCCACACCATAGAATTTTTTATCTGAAAGGGAATTTAGGTTAGTGTTTCTCAAATTTGTGTGCATTAGAATTACTTGGGGGAAGAGAGTTAAAATGCAGATTCCCAGGTTCTTTGCCCAAGGGTTTTTAATTTGGGAGCTGTAAGTGGGATCTGGGCAATCTGCACCTTTTAAGAAGCAGCCCAGTTGATTCAGCTATGGGCGACTTAAAAACAAGACTGATGAACATTGACTTAGGAATTTCAGCACCTGCCACTCATTTTGATGAATCTGAGGTCAAGGAGGGGAGAGGGATGACTTAGGTCATGCGGTGGTTAGTGACAGGACCAAGATGGAGACTGTGTCCTTGAAGCAGACTAAACATACTAGGTTTGGCATTGTAGGCCTTACAGAAAATGACTGCCAAGTCTCTACCACACTTCTTCTTTGTGCTACTTTAGAATCATTGATCCAATTGCAGCTCATTTACTCCTAATGAGAAAAGAATACTCTGGATCTGGAGATGGAGGAAGGAGTGGGAGTCAATGGATCTCACTGGTCTTTTTTTAATAGACCTGGTTTTTAAAGTTTGTTTTGTTTTTAATAAGCCAAAGGATTTATTTGGCAGAGGAGAGTTGAGGAGCATAGAGACACAAGTGAAATAGTACTTACACCTACATCTGTACGTGCTTACATGTACACTATCTCATTTAATCCTAAAATAGTCCTGTGAGATGCCATTTTACAGCTAGTAAACTCCAGAGTCAGGGATGGAATACAGTCTTCTGGCTTCAGGGATCTCTCTGTTGCATGATTACCACTTTCTGGGGAAAGTTAGAAATTCCACCTTGAGACTGTAAGCAGTTGGTGGACCATGGTTTGTAAACCCAAAAGAACCAATTAAAATCATGATTAGATCATAGTTTTAATTTTATCATCTTGACTATGGAAATCCAATATCATCTCCAGCCCTTTACTATATCCCTTAGGAAGAAAGTGGAGCAAGGAAAAAAAAAACATCTGTGGGGTGCTTTTATTCAGGAATTATACTTTTCTTTTGGAAGGTGGAATGACATAGTGGGAAAAGCATAATTTGTGGTTCAAATAATGCCTCCTCCATTTACTAGCTGTATGAAACTGGTAAAATTTTCCAACAACTCTGAGCAGTGTTTTTCTCATCTATAAAATGTGTCATGATGAGAATCACAGACATAATGTCAGTATATAGTTTGTCACAATGCTTGGGACCTAGTAAGTATTCAATGCCTACAAATCATGGTTGAAATAGAGTAAGGAACACATTTATTTTGGTCAGTATTTTTGACCCCAGATAGTAAGAGTGAAAGTTTTCTTTCTTTAGCTCTACTCTTTCTTCAAAATTCTCTATCTCAAGGAACTAGAAAACAAGAACAAACTAAACCCAAAGCTAGCAGAAAAAAAACAGCTAAAATCAGAATTGAATAAGCAAAAATCAAACAACCACATTAAAAAGTAGGCAAAAGACACGAACAGACACTTCTCAAAAGAAGACAGACGAGTGGCCAATAAACACGAAAAAATTCTCAACATCAGTAATTATAAGAGAAAGGCAAATCAAAACCATAATGAGATATCATCTCAAACCAGTCAGAATGGCTATTATTGAAGTCAGAAAAGAACAAATGCTGGCAAGGCTGTGGAAAAAAGAGAACACTTATACACTGTTGGTGGGAATGTAAATTAGTTCAGCCACTGTGGAAAGCAATTTAGAGGTTCCTTAAAGAACTTAAAACAGAACTATCATTCCACTCAGCAACCCCATTACTGGGTATATATAGACACATGCAGTTGTATGTTTATCACAGCACTATTCACAATAGCAAAGACACGGAATTAATCTACATGCCCCTCGATGGTAGATTGGATAAAGAAAATATAGTACACAGACACCATGGAATACTATGAAGCCATAAAAAAGAACAAAATCATGTCCTTTGCAGCAACATAGATACAGCAAAAAGGCCATTATCCTAAGAGAATTAACACAGGATCACAAAACCAAAGACTGCATGTTCTCACTTATAAGTGGGGGCCAAACAATGGGTATTCATGGACATAAAGATGGCAACAGTAGACTCTGGGGACTACTAGAGTGGGGAGGTAGGAAGAGGGGCAAGTGTAGAACAACTTACTATTGGGAACTGTGCTCAGTATCTGGATGACAGGATTCAGTTGTACCCCAAACCTTGGCATCACACAACATACCCAGGTAACAAACTCATACATCTACCCCCCTGAATCTAAAATAAAAGTTGAAACTATTGTTTTAAAAGATTCTTTATCTCAATAAGTGGCCTCACTATCTATCTACAATAAGCCAAACTAATCACCTTGTGCTTATTTTGACTTTTCCCCATCCTTTGCCACCTAATTGAATCGGTGTTCGAGCTGAGCTGGCTGTACCTTTGAAACTCCTCCTAAATCTGAAGATTAATTTTCATATCTACATTCCTGTCTAATGTGTTCCTCATAATTTCTCTCATGTGCTGTCAAAGTAGTTACAAAGCTGATCCTTTCTGGGTGAAACTTCTCCCATTCCTCCATGCAGCCACTGAAGCTCTCCATGTAAAATGCAAATCTCACTGTGCTAAACAAAAAATAACTTTCTTTTTAAAATAGAACATTCCTCATTCGGAGTGTGTTTTGTGTTTGCTTGAGATTAGATTCAGGTTATGTATTCTCAGCTGCGATACTGGATGGGTGACGTATCCTCAAGGTATCAGCTCTGGAGGCATGATGTTCATCTTTCCCTTATCGGCAATGTTAACTTTGATCACCTGGTAATTGGAAATACTTGCAAATTTACAGAAACGTTGCCCTTATGAAACAGTACAACAAATACCCATATGCCTTTGACCCAAGGTCACCTGTAGTTAACATTTTATCCCACTTGCTTTATCGCTTGTTCTATCTATGTAATATTTTTCTTAACTTTTATGGTAAGCTTCATAAATCATGGAGCTTTAAATAATTCGGTGTGTATTTCTCAATTATATAGATAGTGTATATATAGTCCATAATCACAGTATAGTCATCAGTACCAATGAATTTAAATTTGATACAATATTTTATCTAATCTATCATTTGTCTTTCCATTTTCTCAGGTGACTCATTAATGTCCTTATGGCATTTTCCCCTCTAGTATAGGATCCAGTTTAGGGACAGGTATTGCATTTATTGGTATGTCTCTGTAATCTCCTTAAACCTAAAATATTTCCACAGCCTTTCTTTGTTGTTTTTTTAAAAAACTACACTGTCTCTCCTTTTTGCTAGTAGAGTGTTTCTTATTCTGGGTCTTTGATGCATGTTTATGACTAGATTCAGGTCCTGTATTCTCAGCCCGAATACTGCATAGATGATGGTGTGTTCTCCTCAGGACACAATGTGGAGGAACACCATGTCCATCTACTTCAATGAATTTTGGTTACCCTGTCAAGTTATTGTTCAATTTCTCCACGATGGAATTACTATTTTTTCTTCTTCACAGAAGATACTGTAAGACAATGTGGATATTTTTCTCTTCATCAGAACTTTCGGATTTAGCAATTATTGATGATTCTTGCCTGATGCAATCTTTACTGTAATAGTTGCCAAATAATAATTTTTCAACTTCCATAATTCCTCAATGTTTACAAGTTGGCTGTCAGCATTATACTGTATGCAAAAGCCCTCCATCCTCCCTCATTCATTCATTTATTTATCTTTTTATTATCAGTATGGACTCATGATTTGTTATTTTTTCAATTGTTTATAGTTTATCACTGTATTTAAGAATTTTGTTCCTCAAATTGTCCCAGATTTGGCCATTGAGAACCCTTTCCGGCTAGCACTTTGGTAATTGTGACGTGACTCCATCATTTTTTAAAAGTGCTTTCTTACTTTCCAGCATAACAAGATGTTCCAGGTTTATCTTTTTTCCTATCCTATCTCATCCCTGGAATCAGCCATATCAAAGACCCTTGATTCCTTTTAGTGGAGAATGGTATTAGAGACCAAAATTTAGGTTTTAGGTGGGATCATTGCTACTGGAGTGTCTTTGATTCTTGACCCTTACAACAGGCCTAGGAAATGCATATATGTATACCTATACATATACATATATAAAATATATATACAAACATACATTGAACATGAAAACAAACACAAATATACATATACATGTTTGATTACATGTGTACATCACATGCATTTACATAATTTAGAAATCATCAGTTCATACTGATACCTACAATTCCAATGCATGCCCATGGGGTTCTTTCTTGCCTTCTCTCATACTATGTATTTTTGTGTGTGTGTGTGTGGTTTTTGTTGTTGTTGCTTAGTATTTGATAGCACAACAGTGTGACTACCATCAATAATAATTTAAAATTTCTTTTTTTTAAAAAATTTGTATTCCCATAGGTTATTGGGGCACAGTTGGTGTTTGGTTACATGAGTAAGTTCTTTAGTGGTGATTTGTGAGATTTCAGTGCACCCATCACTCGAGCAGTATACACTGCAACTAGTTTGTAGTCTTTTATCCCTCACCCACTTCTCACCCTTTCCCCCTGAGTCCCCAAAGTCCAATGTGTCATTCTTATGCCTTTGTATGCTCATAGCTTAGCTCCATTTTATGAATGAAACATACAATGTTTGGTTTTCCATTCCTGAGTTACTTCACTTAATAGTCTCCAATCTCAGCCAGGTTGCTGTGAATGCCATTAATTCATTCTCTTTTATGGCTGAGTAGTATTCCATCACATATATATATATATATATATATATATATATATATATATATATATATATATACACACACACACCACAGTTTCTTTATTCACTCGTTGATTGATGGGCATTTGGGTTGGTTCCACATTTTTGCAATTGTGAATTGTGCTACTACAAACATGTGTGTGCAAGTATCTTTTTTGTATAATGGGTATGAATCCCAGTAGTGTGATTTCACATGCTGTATTTGTATGTTCCTTCTTCCACAGAGAGAACTTTGACTCCCTTCCACATCATTTACTCACTGACTCAATGCTATAATTTATCTAAAATAGTTTCAGAACTGCTTTGCCCATATTTCTATAACTGAAAAAAAAGCACTAAGAGTTCAGGATTTGTTTGCTATCCTTCTCCTCTCACCCCTCATGCCCAACCTTGGCCCAAATTGAAGGTATATTGTCAAAAATTGTGTTTGTAAGTTACTTATTTATTCTTTCCTCCCTCCCTCCCTCCTTCCTTTATTTTTTGTTCACTATGGTTACCATATTTACTGAAATATGATTAGGTTTATTCTTTTCCTTCTGCTTTTATTGTTTTCCTCCTTCCTTTCCCTATCGATTTAATTTTATTTGTTGAATATGTAGAACATTCACATGCTTTCCTAAGTAAAAAATATTTTTCCTGCTTTAGCACACAAAAAGTAACATACTATATGCTCTTTGCTTTATTCACTTAATATTATCTCCCGGAAATTACTCTTTATCCAGTTAGCAGAGATCTCCTCATTCTTTTTTATAGCTGTGTATTACTCCACTGTGTGAATGGAGCTTTTAACTAGGCCCCTATGCTTAGATATTTAAGTATCTCCTATACTTTGCAATTATAAGCAGTGCTGCATGGAATAACCTTATGCATATGTTTTTTTATATTGTTAGAAGTATGTATTCAGAGTAAATTCCTAGAATTAGCATCATTATGTTGAAGGGTGAACGCACAATGTAATTTTAGTATGTGTTTTGAAATTCTCCTCCATAGGAACATATGCCATTTTACATTCCACCAGCAACGTATGAGACAGCCTATTTCCCTGCAGCCTTGCCAACAGTGAATTGTCGAGCTTTTAAATATTTGCCTATCTGATAGGTAAAAATGTCAGTGTAGTTTTAATTTGCATTTTACTTATTATAAGTGAAATTGAACATTTTCTTAAATGTGTAAGAGCCATTTTTAAATTTCTCTTATGAATCATCTGTGTATTTTGCCCTTTTTACTATAGTATTTTCTGTTTTTCCTCAATTTAGATCTAGTTCTTTAGGAACTAGATCTATCATCTATGATATGTTTTACAGTATTGTCTCCTAGTTTGTCATTTGTCTTTTGACTTGGTTTATGGTGGTTTTTTTTTTGTTTTTGTTTGTTTGTTTGCCACTTAAAAGGCTTTTACTTTTATGTAGTCAAATTTATCAATATTTTGTTATATTGCATCAAGTTTTTTAAGTCATAGTTAGAAAGCCTAAGTCTTACTATGTGATTTTTAAGGGCTTTGAAAATATGCCAAAAACTAGCAATAGTGCAAAGAACAACAAGCACTGCAAGAGCAGAAAAGGCAAAATGCTTTGGAGAACTATGTAGAGGTGCCGGATTAAACACAGACTGCCTAGTTAAAAGTTGAGTTTCAAATAAGTATTGAATAATTTTTTAATAGATTATATCCCAAATATTGTATGGATTATACTCATATTAACTATTATTTGTTGTTTTATCTCAAATTCAAATTTAACTGGATAACTTGTATTTTTATGAATCTAACGTCCTTAGTCCCAGGGAAAGATACACAAATCCCAGTTTGGGCTTATCCTCTGTTGTCCGTTTACCTTCCTAAAAACAGATCAGTACTCTTCACCTATAGAACCCTTGCAATCCAAGTTGCCTCAGGGTCATTGATTCATCTGTGTAGCCGCTGTTCCCACACCTGTCATATGATTTCTTGTCCATCACAAAAATAACAATTTTAGAGGTAAGGATATAGACAGAATGTAGTGCACAGAGCCGACTTTAGAATCTGAAGCACCTGGCTTTTAATTCTGGCTGCATAATCTTGGGAAGTTTATTTATTGTACTTAAACTTCAAATAATACCTACTGTGCAGGACTTACATAATTAAGTAAATTAAATTGTGTTTACATATTATAAATGTTCCATAATTATTTATCTATGATTACTTACTAAACTCACATTTTCAGCAAATATAGTTAAGGTAGGTCTTCTCATCAGCAAAAAGTGGGTATAAAGTCATAGCATCATAATCTGTTAGTGAGTATACTCATTTCTCAGACAAGGAAACTGATGCACAACTCATCATCATGACATTGGGACAGGGCTCTTCAGTGATGCTTCCTAGTGCAAGAATCAGCCTCTGGCCAACTTGGGATGGGCTATGGCATTGGGAAGGAGTGAGAAGGACACAGGACAGAGTAAGGAAATTGAGGGCAGGAATTAAGCAAGACATCAGAACAGACGATGGGAGAGGTTGAGTGATAAAGACGGCGAAGAGTTAATTAATAAAGAAAATACATAAGGAAGAGTGAAAACACAAAAGTAAATATGAATGTGAGAGAAGGAAGTAGTAAAATGCTTTTTAAAATGCCAGTTAGAGGAATAGCAGAGCAAGTGAGATAATATAAATAAATGGTTGGACAAATAAGTGAATGAATAAGAAACTAGAGAAGTGAAGATGACTATGGGGATGAGGGGAAGTATTGCTTACATACTATAATTTATGAAGTAGTTTTTAACCTATAACATCGACATTTAATCTTTATAGTAATTCTGTGAGGTGAGCAGGTAGATATTATTTTTCCCATTTTACAGAATGAGGAATTACTTAAATCAAAGCGGATAAATCATTTGCCCAGGATTGCAGTGTAAATAGGTGTAGAGCTAAAATGAGATCTCAGAGCTCCCAGCCACTCCCCCACATACTACACTCTTGTCCTTAAAAGCCTCAGGGACTGTGGTAAGAAGAATGAAGGGCAAGGATCTATCTAGACAAAGCCAGGGCTTCTAAAATTCCAGGTGTTTGGTATGTTCTATACTGAGAGAGACACACAAGCCCGCTCCATGGTGAGGACCAGAATTCAGGATATGAATTGTTCCAATTCCTTGTAAAAAAATAAAAATAAAAAAATAAAAAAAAATGGAATTCCTTCAAGCTATAAAACTAGGAGGCATGGTCTTCCAGACTTGATTTCTCTTTGATCTGGCTGAGCCTCCACAGTTTGTGACATGAACCATAAATTTGGTCTTAGTTCACTTCTCAAAACCTGCAGGCTACGGACTCATCACAGAAGCCAGATTGCAGTCTCTCATCCCCAGGCTCATCTTCCAGAGTGGAATCCATGTCCTTTGGATAGGGCCAGTGTATTAGTTGGCAGACAAATGGAGGAAACCGAATTTTCCTATAATCGTTGTGAATTCCTTCTTTGATGTTCATTTACAGCTGCAGTGCATACAATTTCATCTGAATCAGATTAGGCTCTGATAACCCTGGGAAGCCACAACACTGCTAGAGGTGAAAGATTTATACACACAATTCCTTTCCACAGCAAGAAGAAATCAAGGTAGAAACAAATCACTGCCAAATCAACAGTGCTTTCTTCCAAGAGTTTTCTGATGTCTTTTTGAGGTGGTTCTATTTAGTCTCGGCCACAATATTGTGTTCCTAATCACATATGTTTAGCAGAGAGTTTGCCCCCAAAACTTATATGTTGAAATCCTAACCCCCAAGGAGATTATGTTAAGGTGGTGAGGTGGGACCTTTGGATGGTCATGTGGTGGGCAGCATGGTGGGCAAAGCCCTCATGAATGGGGTTAGTGGTCCCCCTCATAAAAGAGACCCCCAAGAGCTAGCTAGTCCCTTCCACCATGTGAGAACACAGTGAGAAGGCTCTATGAACTAGCGTGGGCCATCACCAGACACCAATTCTGCCAACGTCTTGATCTTGAACTTCCAAGCTTCCAAACTGAGAAATAAATTTCTGTTGTTTACAAGCTAACCAATTTGTGGTATTTTATTATAGCAGATCAAATGGACTAAGACAGTCCTTGATGATAATAGGAATACAGATATACCTCAGAAATATTGCAGGTTCAGTTTCAAACCACCACAATAAAGTAAATTTCTCAACAAAGTAAAATCACATGAACTTTTTGGTTTCACAGTGCATATATAAGTTACATTTACACTATATTGTAGTCTATTAAATGTGCAATAGCGGTGTGTCTAAAAAATACACATACTTTAATTTTAAAATACTTTATTGCTTAAAAATGCTAACAATTCTCTGACCCTTCAGAGAGTTGTCATCTTTTTTGCTGATACAGAGTCTTGCCTTGATGTTGATGGCTGCTGATGGATCAGGGTGGTGGTCGCTGAAGGTTGGGGTGGCTATGGCAATTTCTTTTATTATTATTATTATTATTATACTTTAAGTTCTACGGTACATGTGTGCAACGTGCAGGTACACATGTACCTAGGTATACATGTGCCATGTTGGGTTGCTGCACCCATCAACTCGTCCTTTTACATTAGGTGTTTCTCCTAATGCTATCCCTCCCCTAGTCCCCCACCCCTCAACAGGCCCCAGTGTGTGATGTTCCCCGCCCTGTGTCCAAGTGTTCTCATTGTTCAATCCCCAGCTGTGAGTGAGAATATGCTGTCTTTGATTTTCTGTCTTTGTGATAGTTTGCTGAGAATGATGGTTTCCAGCTTCATCCATGTCCATTTCTTAAAATAAAACAGCAATTAAGTTTGCCATATTGATCGACTCTTCCTTTCAGAAAGATTTATCTGTAGCATGAAATGCTGTTGGATAACATTTTACCCACAGTAGAACGTCTTTCTAAATTGGAGGCAATCCTCTCAAATTCTGCAATTGCTTTATCAACTAAGTTTATGGAATACTCTAAATCTTTTGTTGCCATATCAACTATGTTCACAGCCTCTTAACCAGGAACAGATCCCATCTCAAGAAACCACTTTCTTTGCTCATTCATAAGAAGCAACTCTTTCCCTGTTCAAATTTTATGGTGAGATCGCAGCAATTCAGTCACATCTTCAGGCTCCACTAGTTCTTTTGCTATTTCTACTACATCAGTAATTACTTCCTCCACTGAAATCTTGAACCGCTTAAACTCATCATGAGTGTTGGAATCCACTTCTTCCAAACTCCTGTTAATATTAGTATTTTGACCTCCTCCCATGAATCATGAATGTTCTTAATATCATTGAGACTGTTGAATCCTTTCCAGAAGGTTTTAAATTTACTTTGCTCAGCTCCATCAGAAGAATCACTATCTGTGGCAGCTATAACTTTGAAATGTATCTCTTAAAAAAGAAGACTTGAAAGTCAAAATTGCTCCTTGATCCATGGGCTGAGGAGTGCATGTTGTGTTAGCAGGCATGAAAACACATTCATTTTCTTGTTCATCCCCATAAGAGCTCTTGAGTGACTAGGTACATTATCAATGAGCAATAACATTCACCATAACAGACATAATAGTAATGAAAAAGCTTGAAATCTTACAATAATTATAAAAATATGATACATAGACACAAAATGAGCCCATGCTGTTGGAAAAATCGCTCCAATAGACTTGCTCAACACAGGATTACCACAAATCTTTAATTCGTGACGGAAAAAAAAAAACAATATCTGCAAAGTGCATTGAAGCACAGCATAATAAAATGAGGTATGTCTTGCTGTCTTTGTGAAACAACAAATACCCAAATGAACATTAATGTGACACAGTTCTTGACTTCTGGGTGAGTCTGGAAAAGGGTCAAGGAGTTGGTGAGTGTTGGAGTGTGGGAGGAATCTTGTGAGGGCTGGGAACAAGGAACTTTTTGACTTTGTTCTAACATCTTATCCCTGGTCTCAGAACATGAGTCATATGTAAAATCCTGCCTTTATTTTCTAAATTTCCATCTTTATCATGATTTACTCTCCTGTCTGGGAGAGATTTACTAAGCCAAGATTCAAGCAGAAAGTAGTGTTTTATCACAGCAATTTTCTTTCCACAATATATAAGAGTGTGAGTCATACTCTCTCAGTTTACCTTGTCCCTTATGCCTGCTACTTAAAAATAACACAATTCATAACCCTTGAAATATAAAAATATTGCTCTTCTTTCCAATTCTAACTGGCAATAGCAATCATAGACTGAGGTGGGCAGCATCTTAAATTATCCCCAGTGATCTCTGTCTTCTGTATAATCTCCTAACCTTGAGGGTGGTTTGGATCTAGTGAGTTACTTCTAATTAACAGAATATGCCAAAAAATGACAAGATGTCACTTCCAAGATTAGGGTTAAAAAAAAGCTGTGACTTCTGTCTTGCTCTCTCTCCCTCACTTGCACTCTCCTTTGCCCTATCACTTGCTCATTCTGTTGAAGTCAGCTACCATGTTGTGAACTACCCTATGAAGAAGCCCACACAGAAAGGAACTGAAAGAAGCATCTGGCCATCAGCCAGTAGGCAACCAAAGCCCTCATCCAAAGCTCAAGAGAACTAAATCCTGCCAACCATGTGATCTTAGAAATGGATAATTCTCCATTCAAGTCTTCAGATGAGACTATAAGCCCAGCAGCTTAGTTCATTCAGACTACTATAACAAATACCATAAATTGGGTAGCCTGCAAACAACAGAAATTTATTTCTCATAGTTCTAGAGGCTGAGAAGTTCAAGAGCAAGGTGATAGCAGATTCAGTGTCTGATAAGGACCTGCTTTCTGGTTCATAGACAGAGCCTTCTTGCTGTGTCCTCACATGGTGAAAGGCACTGCTAACTCTCTAGGTTATCTCTTGTAAGGGCACAAATCCCATTCATGAGGGCTTTGCACTCATCGCCTAATCACCTCCCAAAGTCTCCATCTCCAAATACCATTACCTTGGGGGCTAGAATTTCAACATATGAATTTTGGTGAGGCATAAGTATTCAGTAAATTGCACTCAACCTTGTGAGAGACCCAGAGCAAAGAACCCAATGAAGTCATGCTCACTGAAATTATAAGGTAATAACTATTTTAAGAAACTATGTTTGAAAGTAATTTGTTATACATCAATAGAAAATTAATGGACTCTTATTAAACTATGCTGCAAATTTGACACTGCAACAGATCAATTCATCTTATCAGCCCCACATGCATTCCTTCACCCTCATTAGTGAAGCCAGTTCTATCCTGTGTGCATTGCTTTATGACATCAATCAATTTCCATATTCTCTTGGCCTGCTCCTTAGTCTACTCTGCAATTCTCACCCCGCAACCTCATTTATGTTATTGGCACCTTTATGATTCATAGTATTTTCCTTTCTTCTTGTTCCTAATAAGCCTCACACATTTTCCCCATAGTAGATGCTCAGTAAATTATTGTGAATGTATTTAAATATCAACATTAATTTCAAATTATTCGTTCAAAATATTTACTGAGTACCTATTAAATAGTAGGCACAAAGGACGCAGTGGTGAATAAAAATAGACACAAGCCCTGCCTTCATGGAGCTTATCATCTAGAAGGAGGCTGATAGTGATACCAGTGAATTACATGAGCAAATGTGTTAAGTATTAAGTTTCCTGAATGGGAGCAAAAGATGCTATAAGAATACTAGAAATAAAGGGATTTTATCACGTAAAGGAGATTAGAGGAGACTCCCTGAGAAAGTGGTAACTGAAGTAAGCTCTCAAAGGTGCATAAAGGGAGTTAATCTGGTAAAAGTGAACTGGGGGGGTTGATAAGGATGGAACCACCCAAGACAGAGGGACCATCATGTGCAATGTGGAATGTCTGTAGCTCTTAAAGAGAGCCAGTGAGTCTTGATGATAAAGGGCTACGGACATATGATGTGAGATGAGTGGATAGGTAGGTGAGGGCCAGACCTGAGCCTGTCTTATTCTAGGCCAACTTTGAATAATAGAAATTCAAGACTATCCAGAAATTTCTCTACTCCAACTACATCCTCTTTGTAGCACTCCAGCCACTCAGGTCTCAAATATTCATTGGCCCCCTGGTAGGAAGTTGCTTTTTGAAACTTCTTTTGATGACACCACTAAAAGAAATTGTGACCATGAAAATATGAAAAGACCCAGCCCCTGACCACAAAGGGTGTGCGTTTTAGTAGGGGACTAACATTGGAAAAAACTTAACAGTCTCTGGATCACAACATGGCTGCACACAAAGTCATAAACTAAATGCCATAAGAGGACTTCAATTTAAATAACCCTAGGGGGAAAAAGGAGCTGAGTAAGGGGTATATCCCACTTGGTCTTGATTCATCCAAGCCATTTTCAAGCCTCTCCTGGGTTAGCCAGTCTCAGGCCTCTCAAAGATGTCTTGTGGCACAGTCTATATCATGAGAAGAGAGAAAGAGATCTCAAAAAATAGAAATGGAGGAGGGTCACCCAAGATGGCCGAATAGGAAGAGCTCCAGCCTCCACCTCCCAGTGTGAGCAACACAGAAGACAGGTGATTTCTGCATTTCCAACTGAGGTACCAGGTTCATCTCACTGGGGCGTGTCAGACAGTCGGTGCTGGTCAGCGGGTGCAGCCCGACCAGTGAGAGCTGAAGCAGGGCAAGGCATCGCCTCACCTGGGAAGTGCAAGGGGGAAGGGAATTCCTTTTCCTAACCAAGGAAAACTGAGACACACAACACCTGGAAAATCCAGTAACTCCCACCCTAACACTGTGCTTCACCAAAGGTCTTAGCAAATGGCACACCAGGAGATTATATCCCACACCTGGCCTGGAGGGTCCCACACCCAAGGAGCTTCCCTCATTGCTAGCACAGCAGTCTGAGATCTAACTGCAAGATAGCAGCGAGGCTGGGGGAGGGGCACCAGTCATTGCTGAGGCTTAAGCAGGTAAACAAAGCCACCGGGAAGCTCAAATTGGGTGAAGCCCACTGCAGATCAAGGAGGCCTGCCTGCCTCTGTAGACTCCACCTCTGGGGTCAGGGCATAGCTAAAAAAAAGCAGCAGAAACCTCTGCAGATGTAAATGTCCCTGTCTGACAGCTTTGAAGAAAGCAGTGGTTCTCCCAGCATGGAGGTTGAGATCTGAGAACATTCTTAAAGAAAAGAATTTTCAACCCAGAATTTCATATCCAGCCAAACTAAGTTTCACAAGTGAAGGAGAAATAAAATCCTTTACAGATGAGAAAATGCTTACAGATTTTGTCACCACCAGGCCTGCCCTACAAGAGATCCTGAAGGAAGCACTAAACATGGAAAGGAACAACCAGTACCAGCCATTGCAAAAACATGCCAAAATGTAAAGACCATCGATGCTAGGAGGAAACTACATTAACTAACGAGCAAAATAACCAGTTAATATCATAATGACAGGATCAAGTTCACACATAACAATCTTAACCTTAAATGTAAATGGACTAAATGCTCCAATTAAAAGACACAGACTGGCAAACTGGATAAAGAGTCAAGACCCATCAGTCTGCTGTATTCAGGAGACCCATCTCACATGCAGAGACATACATACGCTCAAAATAAAGGGATGGAGGAAGATCTACCAAGCAAATGGAAAACAAAACAAAACAAAAAGGCAGGGGTTACAATCCTAGTCTCTGATAAAACAGACATTAAACCATCAAAGATCAAAAGAGACAAAGAAGGCCGGTACATAATGGTAAAGGGATCAATTCATCAGGAAGAGCTAACTATCCTAAATATATATGCACCCAATATAGGAGCATCCAGATTCATAAAGCAAGTCCTTAGAGACTTACAAAGAGACTTAGACTCCTGTACAATAATAATGGGAGACTTTAACACCCCCCTGTCAACATTAGACAGATCAATGAGACAGAAAGTTAACAAGGATATCCAGGAATTGAACTCAACTCTGCACCAAGCAGACCTAATAGACATCTACAGAACTCTCCACCACAAATCAACAGAATATACATTCTTCTCAGCACCATATCACACTTATTCCAAAATTGACCACATAGTTGGAAGTAAAGCACTCCTCAGCAAATGTAAAAGAATAGAAAATATAACAAACTGTCCCTCAAACCACAGTGCAATCAAAATAGAACTCAGAACTAAGAAACTCAATCAAAACCGCTCAACTACATGGAAACTGAACAACGTGCTCCTGAATGACTACTGGGTACATAACGAAATGAAGGCAGAAATAAAGATGTTCTTTAAAATCAATGAGAACAAAGATACAACATACCAGAATCTCTGGGACACATTTAAAGCAATGTGTAGAGGGAAATTTATAGCACTAAATGCCCACAAGAGAAAGCAGGAAAGATCTAAAATTGACACCCTAACATCACAATTAAAAGAACTAGAGAAGCAAGAGCAAACACATTCAAAAGCTAGCAGAAGGCAAGAAATAACTAAGATCAGAGCAGAACTGAAGGAGATAGAGACACAAAAATGCCTCCCAAAAAATCAATGAATGCAGGAGCTGGTTTTTTGAAAAGATCAACAAAATTGATAGACCGCTAGCAAGACTAATAAAGAAGAAAAGAGAGAAGAATCAAATAGACACAATAAAAAAATGATAAAGGGGATATCACCACTGACCCCAAAGAAATACAAACTACCATCAGAGAATACTATAAACACCTCTACGCAAATAAACTAGAAAACCTAGAAGAAATGGATAATTTCCTGGACTCTTATACTCTCCCAAGACTAAACCAGGAAGAAGTTGAATCCCTGAATAAACCGATAGTAGGCTCTGAAATTGAGGCAATAATTAATAGCCTACCAACCAAAAAAAGTCTAGGACCAGACGGATTCACAGCCGAATTCTACTAGAAGTACAAGGAGGAGCTGGTACCATTCCTTCTGAAACTGTTCCAATCAATAGAAAAAGAGGAAATCCTCCCTAATTCATTTTATGAGGCCAATATCATCCTGATACCAAAGCCTGGCAGAGACACAAGAAAAAAAGAGAATTTTAGACCAATATCCCTAATGAACATCGATACAAAAATCCTCAATAAAATACTGGCAAACCAAATCCAGCAGTACATCAAAAAACTTATCCACCATGATCAAGTGGGCTTCATCCCTGGGATGCAAGGCTGGTTCAATATATGCAAATCAATAAATGTAATTCAGCATATAAACAGAACCAAAGACAAAAACCACATGATTATCTCAATAGATGCAGAAAAGCCTTTGACAAAATTCAACAGCCCTTCATGCTAAAAACGCTCAATAAATTCGGTATTGATGGAACGTATCTCAAAATAATAAGAGCTATTCATGACAAACCCACAGCCAATACCATACTGAATGGACAAAAACTGGAAGCATTCCCTTTGAAAACTGACACAAGACAGGGATGCCCTCTCTCACCACTCCTATTCAACATAGTGTTGAAAGTTCTGGCTAGGGCAATCAGGCAAGAGAAAGAAATAAAGGGTATTCAGTTAAGAAAAGAAGAAGTCAAATTGTCCCTGTTTGCAGATGACGTGATTGTATATTTAGAAAACCCCACCGTCTCAGCCCAAAATCTCCTTATGCTGATAAGCAACTTCAGCAAAGTCTCAGGATACAAAATCAATGTGCAAAAATCACAAGCATTCTTACACACCAGTAACAGACAAACAGAGAGTCAAATCATGAATGAACTCCCATTCACAATAGCTTCAAAGAGAATAAAATACCTAGGAATCCAACTTACAAGGGATGTGAAGGACCTCTTCAAGGAGAACTATAAACCACTGCTCAGTGAAATAAAAGAGGACACAAACAAATGGAAGATCATACCATGCTCATGGATAGGAAGAATCAATATTGTGAAAATGGCCATACTTCCCAAGGTAATTTATAGATTCACTGCCATCTCCATTAAGCTAACAATGACTTTCTTCACAGAATTGGAAAAAACTGCTTTAAAGTTCATATGGAACCAGAAAAGACCCTGCATTGCCAAGACAATCCTAAGCCAAAAGAACAAAGCTGGAGGCATCATGCTACCTGACATCAAACTATACTACAAGGCTACAGTAACCAAAACATCATGGTACTGGTACCAAAACAGAGATATAGACCAATGGAACAGAACAGAGCCCTCAGAAATAATACCACACATCTACAGCCAGCTGATCTTTGATAAACCTGACAAAAACAAGAAATGGGGAAGGATTCTCTATTTAACAAATGATGCGGGGAAAATTGGCTAGCCATAAGTAGAAAGCTGAAACTGGATCCTTTCTTTACTCCTTATACGAAAATTAATTCAAGATGGATTAGAGACTTAAATGTTTGACCTAAAACCATAAAAACCCTAGAAGAAAACCTAGGTAATACCATTCAGGACATAGGCATTGGCAAGAACTTCATGTCTAAAACACCAAAAGCAATGGCAACAAAAGCCAAATTGACAAATGGGATCTAATTAAACTAAAGAGCTTCTGCACAGCAAAAGAAACTACCATCAGAGTGAACAGGCAACCTACAGAATGGGAGAAAATTTTTGCAATCTACTCATCTGACAAAGGGCTAATATCCAGAAACTACAAAGAACTCAATCAAATTTACAAGAAAAAAACAAACAACCCCATCAAAAGTGGGCAAAGGATATGAACAGACATTTCTCAAAAGAAGACATTCATACAGCCAATAGACACATGAAAAAATGCTTATCATCATTCACCATCAGAGAAATGCAAATCAAAACCACAATGAGATACCATCTCACACCAGTTAGAATGGCAATCATTAAAAAGTCAGGAAACAACAGGTGCTGGAGAGGATGTGGAGAAATAGGAACATTTTTACACTGTTGGTGAAACTGTAAACTAGTTCAACCATTGTGGAAAACAGTGTGGCGATCCCTCAAGGATCTAGAACTAGAAATACCATTTGACCCAGCCATCCCATTACTGGGTATACACCCCAAGGATTATAAATCATGCTGCTATAAAGACACATGCACACATATGTTTATTGCAGCACTATTCGCAATAGCAAAGACTTGGAATCAACCCAAATGTCCATCAGTGACAGACTGGATTAAGAAAATGTGGCACATATACACCATGGAATACTATGCAGCAATAAAAAAGGATGAGTTCATGTCCTTTGTAGGGACATGGATGCAGCTGGAAACCATCATTCTCAGCAAACTATGGCAAGAACAGAAAACCAAACACAGCAGGTTCTCACTCATAGGTGGGAATAGAACAATGAGATCACTTGGACACAGGAAGGGGAACATCACAGACCAGGGCCTATTGTGGGGAGCATGGCGGGGGGAGGGATAGCATTAGGAGATATACCTAATGAAAATGAGGAGTTAATGGGTGCAGCACACCAACATGGCACATGTATACATATGTAACAAACCTGCACGTTGTGCACATGTACCCTAGAACTTAAAAGTATAATAAAAAAAAAAAATAGAAATGGAAACAAAGACCCATGAAACTGATGGAAGACAGAAAGGGCAGAAGGAACCAAGGCTACTTCTATAGAACTCTGTACTGAATAGCTCAAAGTTACTGTTCTCTTTGGGATGCTGCAGCCATTTTGCTCATGTTACGTGGAAATGATAGAGGATGGCAAGCACGTATGACTTCTGTGCCTGGCGCAAATTGATGCTCATAATAGACACATTTTGAACAATTTGGGGAAGGGTCATTTATTATACAGGATGCCTTCATCTACAGGGGTGATAGAGGTTTTCACAGAAGGAATTGAATAGTTTGTGAACTCAAGGTGACTTAGAGCTGTTTCTCTCTCCTCTTCCCCCTAGCTTTGGAATGCAGCCAGCCAGTGTGAATGGCCTCACAAGACTTCCTGTAAGGCTAGGAGTATGAGCAGAAGAGGCAGTTTGTGAGCCCCCCAGGGAAAGCTCTCTACTCATTGATTCTATTTGGCCCTACCTATGCAGGCATCCCCCTCTTGAACTCAGCCTTTAATACTCAGAATTTCAGTAGATCTTAAGCAACCATGAAGTCTTCAGCAGCCCTCACTGCAGGATTTTAGGCTCAAACACAACCATCCATGGAATGAAAACTTGAATAGTAAATTCCAAATATGCCATAATATTGGAAAACTTTCCACATGGAATTTTTAGGTATGTACAGATTTTCACTAATAAAAATAGCCACCATTTGTTAATTGTGTTCCTGGTACACCATTCTATATGTATTATCTCACTCAATCCACATACAGAGCCCTACCATTATCTTTATTTTACAGATGGAGAAGCAAAAGCTCAGAAAGTTTAAGAAACCTTCTCCAAGATATAGAGTAAGTAGCAGCGATAGAATTTTAACTCACGTGAGTCTATTTCTGGGAACCAACAGCTTAACCTTAATGTTATTTTATCTGTAAAGCCTTGCGTGATATACCCATTTACTATGCCCACACTGGACTCTGAACCCATTTATATTAACACAAAAAGCATTATATAATATTAATTATTATTTAGGATTTTGTGAAAACCTCTTTGAGTGTATTCCCTAGCACTATGCCTGGCATACGGTGAGCCCTCCAATATTTATAGAAAAAATGAATATGCATCAAGGTAATTTCCAGAGAAATTAACTTCTCTGGAAATTTTCTCTGGAAATTACCTTGATGCACAGGTAATTTGTCCATTCCAGGAACAAGGCATGGACTAATTTTAGAGAAAGTAATAGCAGTTATGCTAAACAGCCAACCAGAGACTGCTTAGTCGCCTCTGCTGCTGACCTCTGAAGAGGACATTTATCTTTGAGACAGGTACTTATCCTGTTCAGTGATTACCACAGGGACTTGGAGGCCCCTTCAAAGCTAAAATCTCCCCTCACCATGGCCCAGGCAACCTCATCAAAACATCTTGTCTGAGCGCAGAGCCTGGGACCCTAGTCACACACTCCTGTCTTCTGAAGAAACATCTTTCTTCACAGGGCAGGACCTAGGAAGCATGACTTATCATGAATCAGGGAAAACCCAGGGAAAGTGAGGGCTGCTGTGGTTTCTCCTCTTCCTGTGGAAAGGTCAGTTGATCCTGGGCCTGAGCTCTCCCATGAAGCCTGGGATGCTCGCCTGATGTCACTAATCTGTTCACTTGGCTTCACATCCTCTCCTTCTCCTCCCCCAGGGCCAGAATGACACCTCAGGGGACTCACATCTGATTCATACCAGACATTGAGAGAAAGGAAATGAAAAGTGAGGACAGACATTCCTTCCCTCAGCTGAGTGGAAGTCCCAGTAGTCATAATAACTAGCAGTCACTGAACATGTGTGGTATGCCAGCCACTGTGCTGAGGACTATAATGCACAGTAAATGTTAACTCTTCCGTTTACTGAGTGCTTACACTGTACCAGCCACTATTCCAGGAGCTTTACAAGTATTATTTCATTTAATCCTTATGACAACCCCATGAGGTGAATCCTGTTATTATCACCATTTTACAGATACGAAAACTGAAGCAGGGAGAGAAGAAATAACTTTCCCAGGGCCACAGAGCTGAAATGTGATAGAAGGAGGTTTGAACTCAGACAGCCTGGCTTGAGAACCCATTCATTTAACTATTAAAATATATGAACAAATTCTTACAAGTCCTCTGTGGTGATTGCCACCTTCCCATTTTGCAGATGAGGAAGCTGAGGTTCTACTGATGTTCAATGACTGGAGTGAGATGAGGAAGCAATTAACTGGAGTAGGAAGAATGTGATTTCATTCTTGTCCCAGGTCTTGAGCTCTTTCCATAGCATCATGTTGTGTAGGAGATCGGTCAGGGTGGTGGGAAAAGCTATAAGGAAAGATGCAAACCTTTTTGAACAGTTGGAAGGTCTTGCAAAAGCTTTGGGAGAGAATAAAACTGAAGGCAGCTAATTCTCTTACCCTGAGGCTAAGGGCAAGGACGAGGTAACAAGGGAGTGTAAAGAAATCTATCTAGATAAGCTTATTTACTTATGTCATCCAGAGACCGATCTTTGATCATCGGTGCACAAGACTGCTCCCTGCAAGAGGGGACAACAATGTTAATTACTCACAGATTGTGTTGGTTCCAGGCCTTTGACACTATACCAGTACTGAATAAATACAAGCAGCTCTGGCTTATCAGGGCTGCTGGCTCTTTGGCCACCTAGTGCCAGGCAGTCCCCTAGCTGCTCTTATCGGATACCTGTGTCTGAGTACTCCTTTTGTCTGTTGCTCAGCCAGGGTCTGTGGGACAAATCCAGCAGCTGGTGCCCCATGTGAGGAATGCTGCAACAGATCACAATGGAACCTTGAAAAATGAAAGTGAAGAGACTCTGCAGTCAGTAAGTCATTGGTGTCCACTCAGGATTTCCAAGTTTGAGGGTTTCATCATGAGACAACAGTTATCAGCTCAACAGAAACAGTATATAAAAGTATTGAAATAGCTCCTTAAAGCTAGCAGAGCCTCAGTTTCGCAGGCTCAATTAAGGGACGTAATGCAAACTGTTGTTTCCCATAACCCATGGTTCTGGAAGAAGGCACACTAGACCTAGAGGTCTGGGAACAAGTGCGGAGAAATCTTAAACGCAATTATGCTTAAGGGCAACAGGTCCCGGTAACATCTTTAATGTTATGGGCCTTAGTCAGGGCAGATTTGGCCCCACTCTACATGGAAGAGTCTAAAAAGGGAAGGGAGGAGGAACTATCCCCTACCTTACCACCACCTCCTCCTCCCTCAGCCCCGCTGTTACCAGTGAAAGGTACAAAAGAGAAAACGGAGATTTTTCCTGAGCCCCTTCCTTGAATATATTAATTGGAAAAAAGACAAGGTCCCACACTGCAGCTATGGGACCCGTCTTAGGCAGGCAGCATTAGAAGGGGAGCTCTTGGCCTGCCTGGTAATGCAAGATTGACAAGGCAATCAGGTATATGAACCCATTTATTTTGATGCTTATAAAGAGATAAGAAAAAGCATTAAAGAAAACAGAGCCACTAGCCCATTTACAAAAGGATTAACTGAAGCCATCGCAGACAACTTCTGTATGACACCATGGGACTGGTCAGTGCTAGCTAAAACAACTTTAGAGCCCAGTCAATACCTCTTCTGGAAGGCAGAATATGATGAGTTGTGCAAACAAGCCAACCAGAATCAATTGGCTGGGCAAGACATAACAGCTGCTCTTCTCCAGGGCAGGGGTCCCTATGCCAATGTACAACAACAATTAAGTTTTGTTCCCCAAGCCTATACCCAAGTGTTTTTGTTTGCTCTTAGGGCTTGGGACCGAATTCCTAAAAGCGGAGTTCAACAGGGATCTTTTATAAATGTTCGACAAGGGCCTCAGAAGCCATTTGTTCAATTTGTCAATCTGTTAACCCTGGCAATTAAAAGACAAATTAGTCATGCCCAGGTCGCTGATATCTTATTGTTGCAACTGGCTTATGAAAATGTTAATGTGGATTGCCAACAGGCAATGCAGGCAATCAGAGGAAAAGCAGCTACAGTCGGGGAATTTGTCTGAGTATGTCAACTGGTAGGGACTGAAACACACAAAGCCAAAATATTGGCTATGGCATTAAAGCCTCCTAAAGAGAAAAGGAAGAAAAACCCAAATTGTTTTCTAAGCAGAGCCAGGTCATATGAAGCGGGAATGCCCCAATAGTAGAGACCAAGTTAACTCAGGAAAAGAACTCCCTTCTGTATATCCCCAATGTAAAAAGAGGAAACATTGGGCAAATCAATGCAAGTACAAATTTGATAAAAACAGCAATCCCCTAGGTGAGAAACTTAATAAGGGGTCAGCCCCAGACCCCGCTCCTAACTGGGGCAATGCCAACAGCTTTCCTCGGTCAGATGGAAAGCCCGCAGTCCTCTCTCTCAGAGCAGCCACCTCTAGGAGCACAGGCCTGGACTTACTCTGCCCCAACAAATTAGTGCTAAAAGAAGGAGAATATCCTAAAAGGGTTGCAACAGGGATCTGGGGCCCACTGCCTCAGGGAACAGTGGGATTAGTCCTAGGGTGATCAGGCCTATCCAGTAGAGGAATCAATGTGTTCACCAGGGTAATTGATAGTGATTACCAAGGTGAGATATTATGATGGAATGTAAAGGTCTGCATATTCTTCCCCTGGATCAAAGATAGCTCAGTTACTACTCTTATCATACTGGGTCCCCAACACTCAGGGAAAGGAAAGGGGAAAGGGAAGTTTTGGAAGCATGGGAGCCACAGGGGTATACTGGAACCAATTAATCACTGATCAGAGACCCATGATTACCTTAAAAATTGGAAATAAAAATTTTACTGGCTTATTGTACACAGAGGCAGACATTTTTATCATTAGTGATCAAAACTGACCGGAAACTTGGCCTTGGGTCACTCAGAAACAAAAAATTGTTAGCATCAGGGACATGCACACAGCCAAGCAGAGCAAACATCCCCTGACATGTTGCGATTTGGAAGAAAGAAAAGCAGTTATACAACCTCTAATCATGCCCATCCCTGTTAAACTTTGGGGACAAGACCTATTAGCCCAATGGGGGGTCACTCTGCAGAGCCCTTTTTAATAATGGCCACTGTTGTAATTCCTCCCCTACCCCTGATGTGGCTCTCTCAAGATCCAATTTGGGTAGAACAGTGACCTTTAAAGGGAGAGAAATTACAAAGGGTCCATGAATTAGTTGAGGAACATTTAACAGCTGTCCATATAGAGCCATCAAACAGCCCTTGGAATTAGTCCATTTTTGTCATTCCCCAAAAGTCTGGTAAATGGAGACTTTTGCATGACTTATGTGCTATCAATGCTAATTTGCAACCTATGGAGCCTCTTCAACAAGGGCTCCCTTTCCCCATGGCGATTCCTCGAGATTAACCTATAGTCATTATTGACTTAAAAGACTGTCTTTATACTATTCCCCTTGCAAAACAGGACAGAGAAAAATTTCTGTTTACAATACCAGCTATCAATAATGAAAGGTCAGTTTGCCAATTTCATTGGAAACTACTTCCTCAAGGAATGCTGAACAGTCCTACCATGTGTCAGTATCATGTAAATCAGGCTTTGCTCCCCAGTAGAAAATAATTTCATAATTGCAAGATTATTCATTCTAAGGATGATATGTTACTGGCATCTCCAACAGAGCCAATACTTGTAAGTTTATATGCCTCTGTCAAAAAGAATACACAATTAAGAGGTTTAATCATAGCACCTGAAAAAGTACAGATGTCCTCTCCTTAAAAATATCCTGGATAGATACTAACTTCCCAGTCAGTAAGACCCCAGAAGGTTAAATTAAATCCTAACAACTTACACACCTTAAATGAATATCAAAAATGACTAGGTAATATTAACTGGCTTTGTCCCACCTTAGGCATAACTAGTGATAAGTTACAAACCTGATTTCTATCCTAAAAGGCAATGCAGACCTAGACTCCCCCAGGTATTTAACCCCCACGCACAAAGGGAAATTGAGGAAATAGAGCAAGCTATTTGTCAGAGGCAACCAGATAGCATAGACCCACGATATTCAGTCCAATTATTTGTTTTTCCTACCAAACATTCCTCAACAAGATTAATGGGACAGATGGCCCCAGGACTGCCCTTTCTAGAATGGGTTTTTGCTCACCTATCAGGACTAAAACACTATCTCCCTCTATCCAGCTAGTTAGTAAACTTAACTATACCGGCTGCAGACGATGCAATCAATTGCTAGGTTATGACCCTGATGTCATAAAAATGCCCTTGAGTAAAAAACAATTCAAAGCAGTTTTGCACTTATCTCTAGACCTGCAGATAGCACTCTCTGATTATGCAGGCCATATAGAAGATGCCCTTCCTGCTGACAAACTACTTCAGTTCTTTTTTTTTTTTTTTTTTTTTTTTTTTTTTTTGAGACGGAGTCTTGCTCTGTAGCCCGGGCTGGAGTGCAGTGGCCGGATCTCAGCTCACTGCAAGCTCCGCCTCCCGGGTTTACGCCATTCTCCTGCCTCAGCCTCCGGAGTAGCTGGGACTACAGGCGCCCACCACCTCGCCCGGCTAGTTTTTTGTATTTTTAGTAGAGACGGGGTTTCACGGTGTTAGCCAGGATGGTCTCGATCTCCTGACCTCGTGATCCGCCCGTCTCAGCCTCCCAAAGTGCTGGGATTACAGGCTTGAGCCACCGCGCCCGGCCCCACTACTTCAGTTCTTATCTTGTACTGCTGTAGTTATACCTACAAAAGTAGTTCACTCCCCCATACCTAATGCTTTAATGTTTTTTACTGATGGCTCTGGGAAAAATGGAAAAGCGGTTATCTGATGGGAACCACATAACTCCCTCACTCGATCTGGATTTACTAGCACTCAGAGAGCTGAGGTTGGAGCCCTAATATTGGCCCTAGAAACCTTTTCCACTCAGCCTATCAATATTGTTAGTGACTCTGCTTACTCCATTTATTTATTGCAGAACCTTGAGACAGCCCTCATTAAGTCCACTCTTGAACCCATCCTGTGTGCACATTTTCTTTTACTTCAGCAATTGCTAGATCAATGTACACATCCTATTTTTATTACACACATTCGGACCCACACCTCACTGCCCAGGCCACCGGCTTATGACAATAATCAAGCAGACCTGCAGATTATGACATCATTGCTTGACCAAGCCACCCAATCACATCAATTTTTCGACCAAAATTGGAGAAATTTATCTAAACAATTTCAAGTTACCCAAAGACTAGCTAAACAAATTATTTTATAATGCCCAGATTGCCAGCTTCCAGTCACATCCCCTCCTTCAACAGTTGTTAACCCTAGAGGACTAGAATCTAATCAGTTATGGCAAACAGATATTACACACATCCCTGAATTTGGAAAACTAAGATATATACATGTATCTGTTGATACCAATTCCCACTTAATCAGGACTCATGCTCTTCCTGGAAAGTCTGCCTGATATATCATTAAACATCTTCTCTTAATTTTTGCATTTATGGAGTGGCCCACAAAAATTAAAACTGATAACGGTCCGGCTTATATCAGCTCACAATTTCAACAATTTTGTCACACGTGGAACATCCAACATTCCACAGGCATCCCTTATAACCCCTAAGACAGGTCATAGTAGAATGTGTCCACTCCACCCTTAAAAATATGCTCAAAAAACAGAAAAGGGGGAATATGAGTAAGGACCCTGCAACACTATTGGCAAAAGCCTTATTTACCCTTAAATTTTTAAATGTAGATGATAAATTTCAATCAGCCATAGAAAAGCATTTTGCAAAATGCCCTCAAAACATAAAACCTGTGGTTTTATGGAAAGATGTAAATAGTAATGTATGGTGTGGTCCAAATGATTTGCTAACATGGGGAAGAGGATATGCTTGTGTTCACACCCCCTCAAGCCCTCTTTGGATTCCAGAATGATGCATCAAACCATACCATGGCATGACTAGGACCCAATCCAGTACCAGAAATGAAGGAAATGACCCTGCCGGACCCACAGCCCCAGTCGATGCAGCTTCCTCGGATGACAGGCCCCGGACATTACCTGGGGAATGCTGAAGAAGATAACTCAGGAGGCTGAGCAAATCCTGCTCCAGACACAGACACCATTCACTCCAGATAATGTATTCCTTGCTATGCTTTCTGTTGTACATTGCAAGTCTCATAGGGTAATAACCTTTCTTATTCTCTCACTCTGCCTGCAACCCACACCTGCTGCACTCTATTGGGCTCATCTCTTAGATCCATCTTTCTTCCACCCTGTTACCTAGGCAGACACTCCCTTCCCAGCCTCTAATAACATAACTATTTGGCTGGGAGGGATTGAGTTGCCCCCGGTAGTGTCCCTCATTAATGGCACACATTGGACTAAGGTGCCAGGTAACACTACATATCACTCCACAATCCTCCCACTGCGTGTAAGTTATAAAAGTTCTAACCCTTACTGTGTACCTGCCCAAACACAATTATTGCTACATTATGGTAAAGGAAATGCCTTAACATTCTTGGTTGCAGGTAGTCTCAAACCAGGCAATGCAACCAATACCACTTTCCCCAACATTCCTCCCTGTGCTAAAGAACAAAGCTGGGAAAGTAATGGATTCCACTTTGGCTGGGAGGTCTGTCACGGGGGACAAGCCTGTAGCCTCCAGTTAGGCAATTATAACATCTTAGCCTGGAGCCCCCACAGCCATTTGTCTGCATCAATCATGGCATCAATCACAGTTTCATAGGCACATCCCATTCCCCTATGATTTGGGCTGATGGGGGGATGGGATATCCCAGACCCCAAGTAGACTCCATGCCACCCCAAGACACTTTATGGCACCTGGGACATCTTAGCACCCCCTTAACACCTGGCATGGGATACATCATAATTCCAGTAACAATTATACTATGACCTTTATTCATAATCACACAGATCAGTGCCTAATTTGCACTACACATCCATATGTTTTCCTTATGGGAACCAATATTTCCATTATACCCCAAAACTCCAAGTTTGTGACCCAAGTGCAGGGACAGGTTTGGTTCGCATCATGTATCACTAATTACAATATATCTAACTTAAATATTACTAGTGTCATGGTATTAAGGAGACAATTTGAGGCATTCCTACCAGTCAATTTGACACGCGACTGGCAAGGTTCCTCTGCTCTTGCCACCTTAGAACGTGCCCTGTCCCAGGTCAGACACAAAAAATTCATAGGTACACTTATAGCCTTTATAGTCTCAACCATAGTCATCCTAGCCACTGCTAGTGTTGCTGTTGTATCTATTACTGAATCAGTACAAACAGCTACCTTTGTGGACAACTTGGCCAGAAATATGACTAATGAACTTCTCTTACAGCAGGGTATAGATCACAAGATTCTTGCATGTCTGCAAGCCCTTGAGGCTACCTTGGAATATATAGTGGAATGACAAGATGCACAGGCATTCCAATAGCAATAGAACTGTGACTGGGAGCATAAGCATATCTGTGTCACCTCTCTACCTTGGAATCAATCAATACGTAGTTGGGATGAAGTGAAACAACACCTCTGGGGACCCTTACATGATAATTTAACAGCAGACATAAAGCAACTTAAAACTAAAATTCAAGAATCCCTAAATGCCATAGATCTACATGCCCAACAAACAGCCATATGGAAGGATGTACAAGAACATCTCTCCTGGATAGACCCCCACTCCTGGCAGTCACTCCTTCATTGGAAAAGGATATTTTTCATTATGCTCATGTTTATCTCGCGTTATTTACTAATTCTAGGATGTAAAGCTGGAAAACAAGCTGTGACCGCTACACCTGACAAACCTATTGCTGCACACATCTGTACTCTTCAACCAACAAAACCTGATGCAAAAATACAGAAAAGGGGGAGATGTAGGAGATCGGTCACGGTGGTGGGAGAAGCTATAAGGAAAGATGCAAACCTTCTTGAAAGGTCGGAAGGTCTTGCAAAAGCTTCGGGAGAGAATAAAGTTGAAGGCAGCTAATTCTCTTACTCTGAGGCTAAGGGTGAGGACTAGGTAACAAGGGAGTGTAAAGAAATCTATTTAGATAAGCTTATTTACTTATGTCATCCAGAGACCCACCTTTGATCATCCACGTGCAAGACTGCTCCCTGCAAGGGGGGACGACAATGTTAATTACCCACAGATTGTGTTGGCTCCAGGCTTTTGATATTATACCAGTACTGAAAAAATACAAGCAGTTCTGGCTTATCGGGGCTGCTGACTCTTCAGCCACCTAGTGCCAGGCAGTCCTCTAGCTGCTCTTTCATGGGATACCTGTGTCTGAGTACTCCTTTCATCTGTTGCTCAGCCAGGGTCTGCAGGACAGACCTGGCAATGTTGAGTTGAAGCTCAGTTGAGGTCTAATAGGAAATACTGTTTACAAATCACCAGAAGGGCAGCATCGTAGAGGCCTGTTTTCTACAGGATTCTAAGGATGCTGATTTTCTTCTGGCAAGATGCATTTTTCTGAGAATGGCTATTGCCACCACACACTCACAGGCCAAGGGCCCCTCCTCAAAAATCTGACAAATATGGGACAACCCAGCCTAGGTTGAAGAGATGAAGAGCGAGCTTGAGGACCAGGCACAAGAGCTCTGTCTGCTCCACCTCCTGGCTCTAGGTCAGACAGAGAAGCTGGGGTGCCAAAAGAAATTCCTCACATGTTTGCTACCTTCCAATGTTCTGTCCCCTCTGTTGTTTATTGAGTGAAAAGGACGGCTGGCTAATAAGGAACATCAGATAGCCTACTTCAAGTCCACAGTGATTTTCAGGACTGGGCATTTGCTGTTACTTTACAGGTCTGGCCAATGCCTGGTGTATGAGAGAGGCGTTCATGACCAACGTGAGAAGGTACTACTTGCTTACATTTTTTGCCTCTAGTGCAAGTACATTCACCTTGATTCCTCTCCAGGCATGTGGTTTGATTTACTTTGGCCAGAAGTAGCAACTGAGGCCCAATCTGCACTGTGCCCACAGGAAACTTCACAAAGGTTTACATATGGAAAGCATTTAGGGCCATGTCTGCCTTGGCTGTGGGAACAGGTGGGGCTAGGCTGGCATCTCTGCTCTCAATTGCCAGACTGTAGAGAGAGGCCTTTGCCTTCTTCCACAAGGTGTTTCCAATAAGGGGGGCATATTTCCTTCATTAGAAATAAACACAGATTGACAATATCATAGCGTTTCTTGGGAAAAGAAGAAAACAGTCTTCAAATGTCTTCTGTAAGCTCCTCTGATGTGCATCTAGGTGGGGCTGGCATGGGGAGGAGAGAAGTGTATTATGAGGAAAGCAAGAAAAGCACCCACACCATTCTATCACTGGATTTGACTTCCCAAACTAAAGAGGGTAGGATAACATCTGCTTAGCTACATCATAGGCCATCAAGGCTTGAAGAGACATAGGCTGCAACCTCCCTATAATGCCGATGAGGACACAGAGCCCAGGGAGGGTGAAGAATCTGACCAGTTTACACAGCAGTCAGGGCAGAGCTGAAGCTAGAACCTGCAACTCCTAATTTCAGTCCAGTGTATTTTCTGAAGTACTCCATTTCATCCCACTACACCATCTCAACAACTGAACAAATCTGTTCATGTGTGGTTGGTGCTATAAGGCAATGGTTTTCAACCTACAGTCATGTTGTGAACCTCTGGGATATTTGAAAAATTACCAACACTTGGGCCTCATACCCTGAGATTTCAATTTCATAGGTTTAGTGTGAGGCCCAGCTTAGACATTCTTAAGAACTCTCCACTTGATAGTCACAGAGTTGAGAGCCATTACTTTAAGGAATATATATGGGAAATACTGGCACTTTCCTCTCCATTTTGCTGTGAACTTCACACTGCTCTAAAGAGATAATGTCTTGCCTGGGTGTGGTGGCTCACACCTGTAATCCCAGCACTTTGGGAGGCTGAGGTGAGTGGATCACAAGGTCACAAGTTCAAGACCAGCCTGGCCAACATAGTGAAACCCTGTCTCTACTAAAAATACAAAAAATTAGCTGGGTGTGGTGGTGGGTGCCTGTAATCCCAGCTACTCAGGAGGCTGAGGCAGAAGAATCACTTGATCCCGGGAGGCAGAGGTTGCAGCGAGCCAAGATTGCACCACTGCACTCCAGCCCAGGTGACAGTGTGAGACTTCATTAAAAAAAAAAAAAAAAAAAAAAAAAAAAAAAAAAAAAAAAAAGATAAAGTCTTAAGAAATAAAATAGGAATATAAAGATGCAAATGAAAATGACGTGTTTCTAGGATCTCATGAGGAGGCAAACAAATACATAAATAACTTCCAAGCTAGGTGCTATAGAAGGTCCAAGAAGAATGTGTGATCCTGACTGAACTATGCTGTCTATGGCCAGAGGACTAATTTGGGTAAACTCTACTCTTTGTTCCATCGAGGCAAAGCTTACTTACCTTCCAGGCCTATCTCAAATCACGCCTCTTCTATGGACCTTTTTAACAAGACTCCAAAAACAGCTGGCATGCCTCTTCTCTAAACTTGTACACTACCCACAGGCCATAGGCAAACAATTTAGCACCAATTTATATATTATTTTCATGTTACACTACAGTAATAGTGAAATGAAAGCTTCTACTTGTTCAGTGCATACCGTGTGCCAGCCACATTTTACATTTTCTACACAGCACCACCAATGCTCCCAGGAGCTCTATGATGCTGGTATTAATATACCCATTATACAGATTAGGAAACTGAAACTCAGAGATGTCAAGTGCCTTGCCCCAAACCAGACAGCTGGTAAAGACATAAATTCAGGTTTGCATGTCTCTAGAGTTCCTTTCAACATGTCATTTTGTATCAAGTACAAATAATACTTATTATAGCATGTACTCCTGACATATTATTTTGAAAACTGTTAACTTCTTTGCTGTTCATTCACTTGTTTAATTCTTACTACAACCCCACTATCAATTCTATTTGTGAGGGAATTAAGTCTAGAAAAATTAGATAAAATGCTCAAGATTCCATAGCCTGGCCAGAAACCCAGGTGTTCTATTCCAAGTGCAGGGCCATGTCACTGCCCACATATGCCATGTTTCGGGCTCTGTTCCATGCTAATGTAAAGTCCCCCCAGAGAAAGCCTGTGTTTGATGCTGCTTTTGTACTTTCCACTGATGCCAGATATGCAGCCTGTTGCTTCATTAATTGATTTGCCAAGAAGTAGCAAGAATGTCCCCATGACATGGCCAGACCCTAAGGACTTGAAGAACGAAACCATAACAATTCTTTGGGGGCTGAAAATAACTGCTGAGAAGACATAACTGTGGGTTCTTTTTAGTGCCATGACTAAGTTATATTCTAGAAAAAAACAAACAAACAAAAATCCAACCTTTCAGTCACCATTTTTGAAGGAATGATTCTCAACTATCTCTATCAACTAACAGAAGCAAACAGCAAAAGTGAAAGAAGTGACCTGCCCACGACCAAAGGATGGATCGGTGGAAGAGAGAAAGTCAACTTCCTTTCTCCTTCTCCCCCAAAAGTTTCCAATTTAAATCTGCAAAATCTCCAATCTCAATCCCAGTTATCTGTCTATGACACAGCAATGTCCCTTTAATCATATCCCATCTCATTTCATAAAGGATTCAAAGTAGCTTGCAATGTGAAAAAAAAAAAAGTAATGATAAAATATAAACAAGTAAAGACTACCAAGGCTGAGGAAAACGTAAATATAAAAAGTGAAGTCCAAGGAACAATGCCTTATTAGAAAGGAAACTGTCTAAAGCACAAAAGACTGCACTGCATTTAAAATAGATCTTCCATGCATGAGGTTTAGTTGATGAGGTATTTTTAGGGGCTCAGTCGCTACTGTGGGTTTTACTCCATACCAGATATTGACCCAGAAGAATAATTAAAGCAATGAAACTATAGAATTTATCTCCAGGATGTGGTCAGCACACAATATTCATGCCTCCTTGGTTAAAAAGGAGATGTGTTTTCCAAGTCTAATGTTGCCAAAAAGACCACGTCAGTGCTTTCTGCGGAATGGAACTCAGATTTCAACAATAAGTCTGAATCATGACCATTTATTTATTCAACAAATACTGTGACAATAAATTACCTGCCAGGAACTGTGCAATGCATTGCTAATTCAAAGACAAGACACAGACCCTCTCTTATAGGACTTCTCTCTCGGGAGGAGCAGAGAGGCTTGTAAATATACAATATGTAAAAACATAACACGTATGATTGGAGAGGAATGCATAAGGAGTTGTTAAAGCAGGGATAGTGACAACCACGTCACTGAGGTTAGCAAGCACATCTTAGCTTCTAATCTAACATCTTAACTTGTAACACATCTAGTTATAAGGATGCAGAGCTTCTGGGTTGGCAGGGGTGGGAGTGGGCATTCTTAATTGAGTGGAACTGATAAAATCATAGAAGATTTTGTGACTTGCTAAACATCTCTGTATTTCTGACTTGATACTGTGGAGAAGTAAGGCAGACAAATGCAGCAGCACCATCTCAAAAAGTGGCGGCCAGCAGGAATAGGACAGACGAGTATGAAGAAATGCTGTAGCAAGTATTTTGTCATATCCAGGTTAGTGAGACGAATTTCTTGGCAGTATAGGCATTTTGTTCTTGGCAATTCTCTATATGGTAAAGGGAACTTCAGGATCCAAATCAACTTTCTGGCTGACTGTGCATCCATTCAAACCACCTATGATCACATTTAAAACACAAATCTAGCATCTCAAGAGAGATTTAAAATGGAAGGTCTGTTTGCCAGTGATCTGCACCAAAAACTGGAAGCCAGCAATCAAAGGTGAACAAGTGTTTCAAACTTTCAGGCCTCTGATGCCTGACTCAAAAATCTGAAGCATCCCCTTCTTGCTGAGCCAGCTAAAGAATACTTTGGCCATCATACAAAAATATAGTATTAATATACCATATTCACAGTATAGTTATATATTATATATAATACATTCAGATTACATATATGTGTATAAATAGATATTTATGTTTATATAGTATAGTATGAATGCTGAATAATTTATAAAATTATTATAAGCAAAAGGTAACTTGCTTAGTAGAATTTACAGTGATTGATTCCAGCATATGAATCTGAAGACGTTCCAAAGTAGAGGTCCGTGGAAAATGGACACTTGCCTAGTGTTAGCTCAAGTCAGGTTCTGACTTTCTCCTGTGGAAACAAAAGCAGATAAGGTAACTTTCAAAGAAAATTCTTTTTTTCCTTAAACTGACTCATAGCTTAGAAGTTGAGAAAATAAAGAAACAGCTAAGAAATAGTGAAGGGTGTTGAATGTCTAAGGGAATTAGAAAAAAAGAAGAACCTTAATAGGAAGTGTGCACATTTGTGAGCAAAAACTAAGCTACCAGAAACTATGAAGAATGAATCCAGAAGTCTTAGCTAGAGTAATCATGCAAGATAAAGAGATAAAAGGCATCTGAATAGGAAAAGAAGAAGTAAAATGATCTCTCTTTGCTGATGATATGATTCCATACACAGAATATCCTAAAGACTCAGCCAAAAGGCTCCTGGAACTGATAAACAACTTCAGTATACTTTTAGGATACAAATCAACACACAAAAATCAGGAGCATTTCTATACACCAAAAATGTTCAAGCCTTGAGAATCAAGTCAAGAACATAATCCCATTTACAATAGCCCCCAAAAATAAAATATCTAGGAATACATCTAACCAAGGAGGTAAAAGATCTCTACAAGGAAAACTGCAAACACTGCTGAGAGAAATCATAGACAACACAAACAAATGGAAAAACATTCCATGCTCATGGATTAGAAGAATCAATTTCATTAAAAAGGCCATACTGCCCAAAGCAATCTACAGATTCAATACTATTTCTATCACGGTATCAATGTCATTTTTCACAGAACTGGAAAAAAAAACTATTCTAAAATTCGTATGGAACCAAAGAACAACCTAGATAGCCAAAGCAATCCTAAGCAACATGAACAAAGCCAGAGGTATCATGTTATGTTACTTTAAACTATACTATACGGCTACAGTAATCAAAACAGCATGGTTCTGCTACAGAAACAGACACATGAACCAATGGAAGAGAATAGAGAACCCAGAAATAAAGCTACACACTTGTAGCCACACGGTATTTGACAAAGTCAACAAAAATATGCAATGGGAAAAGGGCCCCCTATTCAATCAACAGTGCTGAGACAGAAGCTTTTGCTGTGCAGAAGCTCTCTAGTTTAATTAGGTCCACTTGTCAATTTTTATTTTTAATTTTTGTTTATGGTGTATTTAATTTTTGTTTATATGGCTAGCCATATGCAGAAGAATAAAACTGGACCCCTACCTTTCACCATAAACAAAAATTAACTCCAGATTGATTAAGGATTTAAAAGTAAAACCTCAAACTATAAGCCTAGAAAACACCATTCTGGACATTGGCCTTGGGAAAGAATTCACAACTAGGACCTCAAAAGCAATTGCAATAAAACCAAAATTGACAAGTGTGACCTAGTTAAACTAAAGAGCTTCTGCACAGCAAAAGAAACTATCAACAGAGTAAACAGCCTGCAGAATGGGAGAAAATATTTGCCAACTATGCACCTGACGAAGGTCTAATATTCAGAATCTATAAGGAGCTTAACCAACAGAACAAGCAAAAAACAAATAACTTCTTTAAAAAGTAGGCAAAAGACACTAACAGACACTTCTCAAAAGAAGACAGACAAGTGACCAACAAACATGAAAAGATTCTCATCAGTAATTACAAGAGAAATGCAAATCAAAACCACAATGAGATACCATCACACACCAGTCAGAACGGCTATTATTAAAAAGTCAAAAAACAACAAATGCTGGCAGGGCTGTGGAGAAAAGGGAAGACTTGTACACTGTTGGTGGGAACGTAAATTAGTTCAGCCACTGTGGACGCACTTTGGAGGTTTCTCAAATAGCTTAAAACTGAACTATCTTTCAACTCAGCAACCCCATTATTGAGTATATACACAAAATAAAATAAATCATTCTACGAAAAAGATACATGCACTTGTATGTTTATCACAGCACTATTCACAATAGCAAAGACATGGAATCAACCTATATATTCCATAGTATATATATACCACATTTTCTCCATCTACAGCCAATCAAGGGTGGAGTAGATGAAGAAAATGTGGTATATATATACTATGGAATACTACATAGCCATAAAAAAGAAGAAAATCATGTCCTTTGCAGCAACATGGATACAGGTGGAGGCCATTATCCTAAGCAAATTAATGCAGGAACAGAAAACCAAATTCTTCATGTTCTCCTTTATATGTGGGAGCTAGACACTGGTTACTCATGGACATAAAAATGACCAAAAATAGACACTGAGGATTACTAGAGGAAGGGAGCAAGTGTTGAAAAACTAACTATTGGGTACTATGCTCACTTCCCGGGTGACAGGATCATTCATATCCCAAACCTCAGTATTGCACAATATACCCAGGTAACTCACCTGCACATCTACCCCCGGAATCTAAAATAAAAGTTGAAATTAAAAAAAGAAAAAAAAAAAAAAAACCGAATCTATGACCTAAGTGTCAACTAGAGATAGCATTGGGTTAAGAGCACAGGGGCCTGGTGGGGGGTGTTTGGATCATGGAGATGGATCTCTTATGAATGGCTTGAGCCATCCCCTTGGTGATAAATTCATAGGAGATCTGGTTGTTCAAAGTGTGTGGCATCTTCCCCTCTCCCTTTTCCTTACTCCTGCTTTCACCATGTGATGCGCCTGCTCCCCCTTCACTTCTGCCATGATTGGAAACTTCCGAAGGCCTCCCCAGAAGCAGATGCTGACATGCTTCCTGTACAGCCTGCAGAACCATAGGCCAATTAAATATATTTTCTTATAAATGACCCAGTCTCAGGTATTTCTTTATAGGAGTGCAAGAATGGCTTAATACAGTCTCTAATATGTGTCATTATTTTCAGGACCCCTATGTTGCCACTGTTGACATCTGGGTTTCCATATCACAACACAGTCACCCTTCCCACTCTGCTAGCCAGAGGGTAAGCTACTGGGGACAGAAGCTGATATGGTTTGGCTCTGTGTCCCCACCCAAATCTCATGTTGGATTGTAATTCCCAGTGTTGGGGAAGGGACCTGGTGGGAGGAGACTGGATTGTGGGGATAGATTTCCTCCATGTCATTCTCATGATAGTGAGTGAGTTCTCACAAGATCTGATGGTTTAAAAGTGGACACTTCCCCCTTCACTTGCTCTCTCTCTCCTGCCACCATGTGAAAAAGGGGGTTGTTTCCCCTTTGCCTTCTGCCATGTTTGTAAGTTTCCTGAGACCTCCCAGTGATGCTTCCTGTACAGCCTGTGGAACTGTGAGTTAATCAAACCTCTTTTCTTCATAAATTACCCAGTCTCAGGTAGTTCTTTACGCAGTGTGAGAATGGACTAATACAGAAGCCATTGCTTTGAAGGCCTTGGTACTTACTGATCATACCCAGGCATCCAGATGTCCAACTACCTGCCATCTCTTAGGGTACTGGGGATGGGGTTTGGGGGGCAAGTGGAATTAGGGTCTCTGCTGTTCAGTAGAATGTACCACGCTTCATCCCCCAGGTCTGCAAAAATTCAGATCTTTCTAGCATTCAATCACTGAGGCTTCTCTTTAACACCCAGATTCCTTCTTGTGTCCAAGTATGCAGCTCTATCTAGCCTCCGTAAGCCAACATTTTCCAAAAAAGACCTGTTTAATCTCCCTGGGGCAAGTGAAATGCAGCCCTCTGGGGTACAAACCTGTGGTTGCTTTTCTGGTAAAAACAGCTTGTATTTATTCATCTTTTTCCATGAGCCAGGCATATGGCAGTGTTTTGCAACAAACATCTCATGTGATCATCACAGGAGCCATCCCTGATAGGGAAGATTACTATTCCTGTCTGATAGCTGAGCTCAGGCTGAACCCCAGAGCCCAGACTCGAAATCACCACATTTCACTGCCTTGCTCTATAAAATAAGTTAATCAATCAATTAGTAACTTTCTGATTCTTTTTTGTGAGGATGCTGCAGCAAAATATAAGATACAAGTAAACTAATCAGATTAACTTGCCAGAATGATACCAATTAAATCCCAGGAACACCATAGGCTGGGTTCTAAGAAGGAAGTGATGCTCTCTCAACATTCGGCAAGCCCCATGAGGTCCTAGGGAGCTGTCCCAGACATTATTTATCCTCTCTGTGGGCTTCTCAGAGAACGCATCTGCCCAGGCTAAATGTGACAGCATCCTCATTGTCTTGCCATTATGAATGCTCTGTGAAGAGGCCCTCTGAAACATCTCCCTGAGAGAGTACCCCTTGTTCCCGCCTCTCCAGGCTCTGCTTTCCCTTGGCCTGCAAAAAGAGCTCATTGTGTTCCCTTTTCTTTTCCTAAAAAAATAAAAATACGTATTCCCCATCCCCTAGTAAATACTGAAACTATTATTCCCTTCTTTAAAAAGTAGTTTCCATGCAGTACATTTCCTGTCTCAGCTCTAGAAGACTATGCACCCAAGCACCAAACTTCCAACCAGAGACAGAGACGTCCTCTGATAATGAAAATCTTTGCTTCCTCTGTCTGTGACTTTGCACACAGTTGTTCAAAGTTGTTACATATCAAGACCAATCACATCCCTAGGACATACCTCCCAACTCTCCTGACTCTTATGTTATTGAAAACAAATAAACAAACAAAAAAACTCCTTTATGATGATATTCAACTTGAGTGGCTTTCTTTTTTTTTCCACTTTGGTCTTGGATATAATGAAATGATACATAATATGACAAATGTTCACTGTGTATAGTAGCAATACGAACACACATGCCAATGTATCTTAACATATCTACTTGGTTACATTTTGGGTTACAATAATTAACCTTGATTCATGTATTGGGAAGCTACAGGGACTATGTAATGCCTGCTTATAATATAGGAAAATTATGTCCATGATTCTGAGCTCCCTTCTTCAAAAGCTTCCTCCGGGGTTTCCTATGTTCTCTCTTTATCCTGAAATACATTTATTAGGTTGTGAGGTATGTTTAAGGAGTAGAAGCCAGGGGTATGCTTTCGGCATTTATTGCAACCCAAAGTTAACCCCATCACAGTTAACGAGCATCTTTGGTCTCTTGTGGAATTTGAACTAAATCTATGAGCCTTTTTCAATATCTATAATTCTATGATTTTTTTAAATTATGGGAAATTAATGAAAGATGTTTACATGAATAATGTTTGCCCTGTGTTATGAATTAGTTTTTTGTAGTGTGTCTGGGTGCATGATGCAAGAGAGTAGGAAAAATGTTTCTGAAACAAAACTTGACAAATATTTGTAATGAAAGTAAATTTAAAGACTGCTATAACTGCGCTATAGAAACAATTCAAGTATTAAACAAAATACACAATCAAAACAAAAGTAGTTGCCATGAACTATGTTTTTTCATCACTTTTCAACCTCCTACAATCCAATACTTACCAGATTTCATAATTTAACATCTCTGAAATTAGAAATAAATCTTACATCCAATGGCATCTTTACAACTCTAAGTGGCAATATTCTTCTTGTTTTCCAGTGGTATATAAATTAATGGTGCATCATTTACAAGGCGGCATTTTAGATTCCATCAACTGTGGTATGTATAATGCATGGTCGAAAGATACTGAGTTAGAACCTCTCCGAGGGCAAGAAAAAGAAACTGTTTCTTATTTATCTTGTACCTTGTCCTCTCCACACTCAGTGTTCTATTAAGTGATTGATTCACTTATTAATTTTAAATTTAGTCCAGTAGAACTAAATTTGTTAGCACATTTCATCTGAGATGTCTACTAGATATAAGCTCTATGAGAACTTCCAGGAAGAAATGGAACCATAAAACAAAGTCTTGCCTGTCAATCAAAAAAATAATTCCAGTAATCTTGTCTACCCCTAAGTATTAAACTAAGCTCCCAAACTATGAACCACAATCATTTATATTATATTTGTAAAATATATATTTTTTAAAATATTTGAAAAATGTTAGTATTCAGACAAAAATCATTCACAATACCTAAACATATTTTGTCAATAATATTATGCAGTTAGAAACCATTCCTGTTGTTCAAAACACATCATCTTGTAGCTTCAGAAAACTATTAGCTACCATGCAAAACAATGCCAGGAAAACATTTTGACATGCCCTATAGAATTTTGTAGGTTATTTGGTTTAAAAAAAATCTGTTTTTATCTAGCTTAGACCAAATAGGCACCTCGTAAAGAAAAATGTGACTTATCATGTGGTCCAAATAGGTCAGAGTGCCAACTGCCATTAGCAGTGGGACAAGACTAGTCATTGATGGCCCATGTTCATTCGTATTGGTCAGTGCCCCTGTCAAACTGATTGTTAAATAAGCTTAATATCTCCCCCAGTCACTAATCATAATCCCAAATTAATTTATTCTTTTTCAGTAGTTATTTAATGAAAGTGACATTATCTTGAGAAATTCAGTAACAGGAATTTTATTCAAAACCTTTTCTGAGGATATTTTGGGGTCAGTATTATTTCTGTCCAATCTTTGTGCATTCTCTCATACTTCTATATCTCTATAGTGCCACATACTGAGCAGAGACAGAAAGGGGACAAGAAGGAAAATCATCAGCTGTCAAAGAAGCATCCTAATCATTGCTCACATTTACCTAGAAGGCGGCAGGGAGTATAGAAACATTTATGACAAGAGGCGAAACAACTAGATTTCTTCTTGATCATTACTTTATTTCCAAGTTAAGTTAACTATCATCTCTCCACGCATCCTGCTCCAGTAAGAATTTTCTGTGTAAGTCTAGGGCTGCAGTTTATTAACAATTTTAACTTGCCCTTGTTAAACCTTATGGGAATCTGAATTGAGATAGCCAGAGATATCTGGCCAATTAATCATTATTATTTCTTGAAATCTGGATGTTTATGTATGCAGCTCCAAGCTGATTTGCATTCTGCACCAATTACAGGAATAGATCTGCCAGGAAGTTTTGAAATTCGAGGACAGATAGGGTTAAGTCAGAGCCCCAAACTACAGATTAGCCCAGCAAGTCCCTCCAAATCTTTTGCAATACACATTTGGTAATACGTGGGTCATTTAGTTCTGGCTTCCAGGCAGTTCAGCTAAAGGCTTAGGCTACAGAATTGCAAAAGCTGATGATTTCTCACCAAGGAATGAAATGTGACGCAGTAGAGCAAACTGCAGACATTTAATACCAGATGTTAATGTAAAAATTGGAAAATTGTGACCCCCACATGGTTATCTGACCCATGGCCTGCAGAATCGCATCACAAAGTCTGTAAGTCATCATTATTCCTGGATTCCTCCACTGTGCCTACTCTTTGTAGTGTAAAATAATAATTCTGAGTCATATAACTGAGATAATTAGATCATATCAATCTTGAGGCATTTTGTGCACACACTAACAGAGTAATTCAATTTCTTACCATAAAAATCAGAAGTAGAGCTTTTCTGATTAGTTGGATTTCCTAGTGACTTTTTAGAAATAGTTTGAGACATTTTTATTTCCTTTGCCTTCCACACCTACCTAACGTCACTAAATGCTGTAGGAAAGGAAGAAAGGGAGGAGATTTTTATTTGCACTGAAAAGTAAAAGAACATTTGAAACATATATTTCTGAACATTTTTACATCTGTTACACATCTTCCCTAGATCTGCACATTTTAAATCTACACAGACACAATACAGTTTATGTAAGAATGATACACAAACTGCAAAGTGCTGTATAACTATGAAGAAAATTGTTCAAGCTCTGTTGCGCCAACTTGGGTCCCAAGGGAACAGAGGCTCAAAGAATCTCCTCTAAGCCCAGATTCAAGGTAGGGAGGACTTTTAAATGATCCTCTTCTTAGCTGGACATGAGTGTCTTACCTTCACATCTGGATACTTTTGTTACTCAAAATGATGAGAGAGGAAAGGAGGGTGTGGAGATATCTTCATGAATCATTAACAAGAAACTGAGCATTCAAATGACCCAGGTAAAATGTCACCACAGGGTTTAGCAGCTCTGTGGTAAGCTGAGAGAAAAGCCAGAGATAGCAGTGCATCAGGGGCTAGTCTAGAGAAATACAAACCAGTACAAGAGCCTGAAGAGCCAGGCCCTGCCCTCAAGAGAACACCCAATTCAGTTTCTTCTCTCTCTTTCTCCCTCCCTCCCTCCCTCCCTCCCTCCCTCCCTCCCTCTCTCTCTCTCTCTCTCTAAGAAAGGCAATTGCAAATACACAACAGACATCACTGACAAGAGCAGCTCACAGATTGGGTAAATGAAAAAAGGTCTTGAAGACCATCCTGTCCCCATTTCTCTGTCAATGGACGAGGGCACCAAGGCCTGGAGAAGTCAGGTGGCATGCTCCAGCTCACAAAGCAGCACCATCACTGTGACAAGAAGCCAGGGCTCCTGGTCCCCATTCTGATAAGCTTTGCTTGTTCTCACACAAGATGTGAAGGAAATCTTACCATTCAAGAGTCAAATATAATCTACTTTTTTTCTTTGAGGGATTGCATTTTATTTTTCAGAGAGTCAGATTATCTCAAAAAAAAAATATATATATATAACTGGAAAACTCTTTTCTCCCTCCCACCATCCTTTCCTCCATTACTTTTTCTTCTCTCTTGCTTTATCTGTCTTACTTTCTTCCTCCCTCTCTCTCTTTCTTTCCTTCATAGGTATATGCATCTGGAGGCAGAGGAGAGAGCCAAAGATAGCAGAGCTCAGTCAGGGAAACTCGATTTGCAATTGCCTATAACAGCTCAAAACTTGGACTGAGATTTTAAAAACACAAGATTATCAACTTAAATCTTGAATCTAGAAGAAAATAATTTTTCTTTCCAAATAATTTGATAACATTTATGTAAAATTAAAATTTTATTATTCCCCAGTGCCCCCACCATCACTACTCACCTCTCATCACTTTTCATCCTCAGGTTCAAAATAATCCCTGGCACTTGTAATTGAATGATCTCGCAATGGGTGTGTGAGTTTACTTGGATCTCATGGGGCCAAAGTAAGCGGATAATATGTTTCTCTCACAATCATCCACACTATTTGTTTATAAACAGCCTTATTTAATTTAAACTGGATTTGCAAAATTGGACCATTTCTAATCTTTCCTATCCCTTACATGTAGGTCCAATTGTTTCATTTTATTGTTGACTCTGATTCTAAGAATGAGTACATTTCCCTCAGCATGTAAAGGAGAGAAAAAAATATCCATGGACTAATGTAACAAAAATCTCCCCAATGAATTTCCCATAAAGAAGAGATAAAACATCAAGTACCAATAGTGCCAAAACATTTACTGAAAGTTTTCAAATCTTGCAAAAATATTACAAAAAGCGAGCAAACGTGGTGAAACTAATGACAAATTAGACATTGAAAACTAACATCTGGGTAAGTGTAGGCAGGCATGTAAGGGAAAGAGAACGTCCATAGGCAGTTGTTATGGTACACGACTGCATTTGACTCTTTTACACATATTATGTCACTTGATCCCATTTAGGAAAAATTATCCCAGACTTGGAAATTTAGATTTTAAAAAATAGTGGCCTATACATATCACATTAGCTCATTATCCATCAAGCTCACTCAAGTGTCACCTAACTCTCTTGGGAAATGTTACTTTGACCAAGAATTTAATAGGGACCAGATTAAGGACTCTGTAGAATTAGAAGTTGACTTGTAGAAAACCATTAAGACATGATGCTTTATTTTTGCTTTCTGGTAGAGAAATGTACCTCCACGGTTATAATTTTATTTCCCTGTAGGACACTAACCAGTTTTATATCTTACTGGCAATTTCATTTTATCAAAGCTTTCCCCACTGACTACTTAAATTCCACTTTTTTCACATTCTCTTCCAATTTCTCTGCTATACTGATGTCAAGTTAACTGGAACTTAACTCATCTGTTTATGAAATAATTATGTTTTTAATAATTTCAGAATTTGTGCTTTGACAACCATCAAACAACCACATGAGGTAGGTAGTATGTCCTCATTTGACAGAGGAAGAAACTGAGCCTCAGAGAAGGCCCATTATCGTCCAGGTTTATAGAGATAAGAAGTGACAGAACTGAGGTTTTCACACAAATATGCCCAAATTACTTGACAGGAAAGACACTGATGATTCACATGGGGACTGAACATTTGAGCTGCAACATCTCCAAAAAAATCAATCTTACCCACATATGTTCACTACACATTTGAATTATAAACATGACAGCTGAGCATCAAAAGCAAGTAACTTTAAATGATCTAAACCTGACTTTTAAAATAGTAATTAAAACATTATTTATTAATTTGTTTGGCTTCAATTCTGAAGCTTTAAAAATTGGAAATGTTGAAAATATTTGCCCATTGTGTGAAATTCCAATGCTTTGCTGATTCCATTAATGGTCTGGATGATGCTCAGTAAATTACTACTGAGGTTGTTAGAAAAGCCATTGAAAAGTATTTAGAATACTTAGTGGCAAGCCTCTCTGACATTTCATAAGCATGTCCTTACATGACACAGACTGAGAGCTTTTTGAATAAATTTGATTAAATTACCAGCCTATCCTGCTGCAAAGATGTTCACTCTCCTTTGTCTCTAGACTGGTAGAAAAATGAGAAATATAAACACACTTTTGTATTCTTCAGGCGTGAAAGCCATTTGTTGTCCTGGCTGAACAGACAGGTAGATATCAAGACTAAAGAGTGACACGCAACTCAGTCTGAAAGCACCATAGTACACACTTTAAATTTTAAAAGTATACCTCGGGAAAGGCTGATCTTATATATATGTGTTTATCTGTCAATACGCATGCTTTTCGGCTTGGATATATATACCTTTAAAATGCACCCTTTTATCCGCCTGAGGATCCATTCAATGTATATGCAGCTTTACAAGTTTTTCTCCATAAATAAGATTCTAAAGTTCAGGTCAATTGGTATCTAGGTTGATTTTAAAAAGAAAAAAAAATCTGTACTTGTAACAGTGTTTTGTCTACCAAATCACAAACTAGACAGTGACCCTCTGGCCTGGTTTTCCATAGCACACACTCCTGTTTAATGGGCATTGGCAGCTGTCTGCCGCAGATTTCAGTTAAGTGAGGCAATCTGCCCTCCCCACCTCTTGCCTCAAATCTCAAACTCTGGAGCCAGCAGAATTTCAGCTCCACCTGAAGTGAAAAGATAACTATGTGGTTTAAATTCATATTGACTCACAGTTTCACTGTTTTATCCTGGCCAAAGCTGCTCACTGTGTCTGTGGTTTTCTTACATAAATTTTCAATCCAGCTAGTGCTATTATAATGTGTCTTTTCCAGCCCTGATGTTGGGGGTGGATTTTTAGCTCGCATATTTTTTCCAGATGTGATAAGTTCTCCATAGCCCTCTTGGTGAGCAAAAGCATATCCAGACCTTCTTGAGCTTGACCTGCGGGTCCGAGGCCTTCGGCTACTTGGAGGCCTTGCCTTCTTCTGAGCCTTCTGCCACCGGCGGATCTGGAGACAAACAAGACCCAAAGTGAGCTGAGGCATCCAAATGGTAGACTCCAGGCAGTGGCCCACTTTGTAAAGTGAAATCCTTTTTTTAAGTAAAAACAACATTGCAAAGGGAAGTTTTAAATCTAAAAACTAAAAAATTTTCCACCCAAAAGATGACACTGGGGGCACTCGTGCATTTTTATTTCTATCGAGAAACTATTAAGTAATTAAGAAATACCAGAAAAATTTCATTACTGTCTCTCATATATCTTCAATGTACACAAGCATACTTTTGCATAGAAAGATTTTCTAACATGCACCGCCCAAAGTCAGCATAATAATTTATAATTTCATTCTCCCAAAACAGCCTTTTTCCTCTTTCAGGGATTCTCTGGATCTAACAGTCGTCAGTAACTGGACTAGAAGAAAATTGAGAAAATGAGTCAGAAATACTCAATTTTTGCAGTAGGTCAATGTATCATGAGACTTCCAGGGTTTCGATTTATTTTAGGTTTGCATGGCCTTCCTAAATGTTACACATTATCTGAGTAGGTTTCCTACAACTCTTTCATTTCCCTGTAAAGCTAAGGAGAAAAAGACCTGAGGTTTGTTGTAAGCGACCTTGTTCTCCGGTTTGGCAAATCACTTGGATTCTGACTTTGTGTCAGGAGAAAGCCATCAAGCAGAACATCACGATCGAACTTATAGGACAAACGAGCACAACCTTCCTTCCTTAACTCATCCACCATTTTCTGGGTTTATGTCAGAATGAGCTTGGAGAACAAAAGTTCACAACCGAACTTATAGGACCAACAAGCACAGCCTTCCTTCCTTAACTCATTCACCATTTTCTGGGTTTATGTCAGAATGAGCTTGGAGAACTGAAGAGAGGACAGATATGACAAGGGACTCTGAATTCTTCCAGAAGGAATCTTTTTAGACTTTGGTCCCAAAATGTCAGAGACATGATGATGAAAAAAATGTCTATCTCTGTGTACCTCGGTCTCTCTCAGCATCACTGGCCTGGTCCCACTCACCACAGCAGCATGTTCCCCCTTCTCATGACATGGCTACGAATGTTTATCTCCCTTTCTTTCTCCTTTTCATGTTTTATCTGAGTCCTGATCTAAGTTGACATTGTCCTACTTACTTGTCTTCCCGTGAAATTCTGAAATATGTTCTGTTAATTCTCCAGTTAAGGAATTTCTATAACCTGTTCTTCCTACTTGCCTTCCAAGTTTACTAATCTACCCAGTGTGCTGCTCTTCCCCTTCTTAATCTGTTCAGAAGGTAACATCTCACCTATGTTTCTGAATCTGCTACTGGATTTCTACAAAAATGTTAAGCCCCTTTGACTCACACCATGCTTGTCTCTTTTACTGTGCTTGTGCTTGCTCTCAAATCAGTATCTTTTTCTATAGCTTGTCTTTCCCTTGGAAAAATTGTCCAAAATGAGGCCTGTGAGCTTCTTTTTAAAACTCAGCTTTTTAAAATACCCAGTTTAACTTGTAATTTATGACTCTCCATCCACATCTAGTATAGATGCCTCTCTTCATTGGCACTAAGGACTAGTACATTCAAGATGTGGAAAGTCCCATCTATTCTGATGTGATCTAATACACCAGTAGGTGTTTGCTTGTGACAATTTCATTAGCCCATCTCTGAGCTTCCAATAAGACAGAAAAGCACACCATTTCAAGAGCCAAAAACCAGCTTTCAAGTATTCATCAGCACTGTGACATACCTGATCACTCAGGGTTGGGTATAAATTCACCTTCAAAAATCTGAATACTACCACTGGCAAAACCGAAGCCACTGTTGTTAAGAGAATTACCAGCCAGATACACTTCTGGGTCAGGGAATGTCGTGCATTACCTATTATTAAAGAAAACATGCACTGTGGTTACAAGTAGGACTGAATTATTAATTAACAGGTTCTTTGTTCCTACAAGATCTTTTTTTTCTTTTCCTTTTTTTTTTCTTTTTTTTTTTTTTTTGAGATGGAGTCTCTCTCTGTTCCCCAGGCTGGAGTGCAGTGATGCAATCTCGGCTCACTGCAAGCTCCACCTCCTGGGTTCACACCATTCTCCTGCCTCAGCCTCCCGGGTAGCTGGGACTACAGGCACCCACCACCAAGCCCAGTTAATTTTTTTTTGTATTTTTAGTAGAGACAGGGTTTTACCATGTTAGCCAGGATGGTCTCGATCTCCTGACCTCATGATCCGCCCGCCTCAGCCTCCCAAAGTGCTAGGACTACAGGTGTGAACCACTGCCCCTGGCCAAGATCTTTTTTGAAATGGTGGGATTTGGATCACCTAATGTCACCATGATGATAAGAAGGCAGAAGTGCTAAGATCACCCTCAGGAATTGCTTAGTGGCCTGATCACTTAGAGATTACCAGCCTGAACCACGCATTCTCTCACCCAGGCTCAGTCTAATATCACTCACGGAGCACAATTCTCTCTTCCAGCATCAAGATCTTGTGGTTACAAAGCAGCCATTATTTTTAAAAAGCACATTTACCCTTTACCCTTGTGGACTCTTGAATTAAAAGTGTCATATCAAAACTACACAAAAAATCTTCCAGATGCAGATACAGTCTCAAATAATGATTGCATTGATTGGCTTGTCATAAAAGCGGAGCTTTTTCTACTGCAGGACCAACCTTTTAAATTCCAGGCAATGGCCTGAGAAAACTCGCCTCAGAGGGACTTGTTATTTCTTTATTGTTCATTTGGTTATGAGGTCCTCAAAGTTCCAAGATCAGGAAGGCTCCTGGGTTTGTGAAAAGAGCATTCCCTCACCAGGAGACTGTTGATGTAGCCATCCAACATGCTAGAGCAACAGGACAGTGAAACTCATTTCCAAGCCTGAAGTCAGTTTCCTTACTCTTTACTCACACCTCACATACCCCAATGTGGCTTAAACAAGGCAATAAGGATCAGTAAGGCAGGCAGACAAGCTCCATGGGGAGATGACAACCCTGCTTATATCACCAAAATAAACTTTTGTCCCTGTTCATTTTCTAGAGATTTGTCATCATACCCCCAATTATCCAGGTCCCCTATCCCAGTATTCAAATGTTACCACCATTCAAATGGGCTTTGGGTATGAGGGCTTGGCTACTGAATGGTATGTCTGCTTTTTCTGGCTTTAGAGAGAGGAATCTGCCTGCCCAATAGCAGCTGATTCCAGTTGCCTTCAGCCATGGGCAGAAAAAACTTGACTCAATAAATTAAATGTCTCTTTGAGCTCCTTGAAGCTTGGTACCCTCAGGCATGACTGGGAAAACAAGCTTCACTTTGAAACCACACTCCTGCTTGCTGCTAGCTACTAAGGAAAAAAAAATTTTTCCTGAAACCCCAATGTTGATCTAACTTTTAAAAAATTTCATTGGCGCTCAGTAATTAATTACTGAAATGGCATGTGCTTAGCTGGAAAGAGTGGTCCCTGCACAAATTACTTTCTCCAGTTGAGGCATTCTCATCTCATTATGCATCACAGTGCTCTCTTAGGACGGAAATCTTCCAGTCAATACACTGAACTTTTCGATTTGGCAAACCATCTTAAAAAAATAAAATAAAAATAGTTTTAGTGTCCTTGTTTCCCAATATGCTTATTCTTACTCATGACCAACATGTCTCTACATAGTTGGAATCTTTTGGTAAACAAAGTATTACCAGTACGTATTAAGTAAGAGTGGTGCAACTTAAAGATTTCCATTTACATGTAGGAAAAGGCAAAAGGTGAAGAACAGTTTTAAGTGTATGCATGAATTTAAATTGAATTACAATTTCAGGTGCCTTTGCATCAATGTGGATTTATAACCTTACTAACCTTATAATCCTATTTCAGTCCTTGTGGTCTTATTTTGCTTTCTACATAAATTAGTCCAAGAATTTACTTCCTCAATTAGTGAATACAAATCTCACTCTTGCCTGATTAAGTTCAAGAATGTTGGTCACTGCGCATCTCTCTTTTCCAGTTTGTTTAGATGAACTTGGTTAGCAGTTTATTTCACACACACTAGAGATTTCAAAACCTCTGAGAAAGTATATTAATATCCCTCTTTTATTAAGCTCAGTGGCCTTTGCTGGGAGTTCTTTTGAAATGTGGAGTGCAATGATAGTATACCCCATACATAGACTAGAGGTATACTCTTTGTAGAATAATAGAATTTTTTAAGGGATTTTAGAGGGTCATTTGCTACTCATCTGATGTTCAAATTCCTCTGCAATGTTCCCACCAGTAATCAAGCCACATTTGCATGAATAATAACAATCACCATCATCACAGTTAACATTTATTTAAAAAGTACTATGTACCAGGATATATGCTAAGTGCTTTATATGTATTATTTCATTTAATCCTCATACATTTTCCATGAAAATAGGCTTATTAATATCCTCAGTTTATAAGTGAAGACATTAATGCATAGTATAATGTTGTGAGCTGTATGTTTAGTCTTTTTCTCTGTTTTCTGGCATAGATTTAAAACTCCTTGAAATCCTCAAAGTGATATGTGTCTTTTTGTTTGTTAATGAGTTGACTGATGGCTGGAAGTCCCTAGGTAGCTTTAGGATTGGGGCTGGTCATCGAAAGACTAAGGTAGGATTAGAGGGTTGGGACTTTCAGCCCCAGCCTCTAAGCTCCTAGAAGAGAAGAGGGACTGAAGGTTAAGCTGATCGCCAATGGCCAATGACTTTGTCAATCATGCCTATATAAAAAATGTCTCCATTACAGCCTTAAAGAACAGAGTTCAAACAGTTCCTAGGTAGCTGAACATGCAGAGGTTCCTGAAGGGCAGCATGCCTAGAAAGGGCAGGGAAGGTCCACGCCCCTTCCCCCATACATTCTCTATGCATCTCTTTATCTGTATCCTTTGTAATATCCTTTATAATAAACCAGTAAATGTAAGTGTCTCCCTGAGTTCTTTGAGCCACTCTAGAAATTAATCAAACTCAGGGAGGGGGTTCAGGGGAACCGCGATTTATAGCCAGCTGGTCAAAAGTAGAGGTAAAACATCCTGTGGCTTGCTACTAGCATTGGAAGTGCGGGGGCACTCATACAGAACTTAGCCCTCAACTTGTAGGATCTGACACTACCTCCAAGTAGATATTGTTGGAATTGAATTGGAGAACATCCAGCTGGGGTTCTCTGCAGAAACACCTCATTGGTTGTTGGTGGGACGAAATCCCCACTTCTCAGTGACCAGAGGTCACAGAAGTCTTCTGTGTTGCTTGCTGAGTGAGAGTAGAGGAGAAACTGAATTTGTTTATTCCTATATATTCTCATGTGGAAAGAAGAAACTTGCCCAAGGTCACACAGCTTGTTAAGTGGTAGAGCTGGCGCTTGAACCCTGACTGTCTAACTACAACGCCTACTCCTCATGCCACTTACGGAATAATGTCCAGGAATTTTTAGAAGGCTCTAAATTGTACTTTGTTTCATTCTTATCTAAATGCAAATAAGCTTTATGGTTGAATTCTGGCAGATGTTGGTGATAACGTGGCATAAAAGGAGCGTCTAGTATTTCTTTTTCTTCTACCATATATGAGCATTTTACAGGTCTTCAGGTAGCCCTAATGTATGTGCTATGCCTCTCATTGGCAAGGAGACAGCCTACTACATGTAAGCTGTTGAGAACCTGTAAGCTACTGTGAGTGATTCTTCTGCATCCAGTAGAGGCAGCAGAAACTGAGCTTTTAGAGCCAGGGTTTTAAACTTGGAAGCCTTCAGATGCCTGGCTCAATCAATTTCTGGACAAAGGATCACTAATCATCCCCAACTCCACCTAACACAAAAAATAAATTATAAGACAAGTAAACAGCAGCACGACAAGTAAACATGACTCACTTACCAACAAATGGAAACTGGTTTGGGAAGATGCCAAAGATGCCATTACTGTGCATTGTAAATAAAATGGAGAAATAAATGGCAATGCTCCCCCAGATGAAGACATGATTAATGAAAGTCCAGTAACTGGTATCCAAGGCTATCTGTAAATAAAATCAAATGCAAAGGGGAGGTCTTTGAGGATTAAAAGAGCACCATTTATCTAGTGATGTTTCCCCAGAATGGCCCTGTGGCAGGAAGGTTGCACCTGCCTAGTTGCCAAGTCAACCATAGGCATCCCCACTTTCTGAACACACACAGGGGACTGATCTGACTTTATATTTCTGGCAGAAAATTGACTTTACAACTTCTATACGCAAGCTATTATATCTGCCAAGGTCGAGTCAGAATCAGGAGGTAAGATGTTAAACATGTTAAACTTCTTTTAAGTGAGAAATATGAAAACACAATGGCTTATAATTTTTAAGTTACTTTCCAAATGCCTCTCAAAACTTTTCTATTGGAAAAAAATTCTTTCTGTAATGGGCAAGTGCAACATGTTATACTCAGTAAGTAAATGTTCACAATACCATTTTTACATATGCATGATCTTTTTTACACCAATATCCCAATTCATTTTGATGATCCTTTCTCTTCAATTACTCAACTTATAACAAAGAAAATTCTTCAGCCTTATTTTGGCATAAAATTCAGAAACTGGGATTCACGATGGCCTGGGAACATGGTCATGAGCTCTTCTTCCTTCTAGTAACTTACTGCGGCAGCTCAGCTGAAAGAGTGGCCTGCTATTGGAGAATCAAGGACGCCACTGGTAAATAGGAACACCTGAGTTCTTCAGAGAATTAAAAAAGTATGTTCTGGTATCATTATTTGCATCTCATAGGGCCCAAGTGATCCAGGTCCAAGTGAAGGTTTGCATTTCTTGTAGTTTGTTGCAAGACCAAAGATTTCTCATCTGTCTGAGGCGGCCCTACCTGCTTAGTAAATAAATTCCTCTCAGCATGCTGAGAGATACTTTCTCTTCCCACTTGTAATTTACTGTCCCTTAAAATGTGTCCCCATTAAAATTATGCTGGCAGCCTTTGATGTGAACTACAGGGTTTATAAAAGTACAGCCTTTCCTCTCCTCAGGAGGTCTGAAAACAGCCCTGCCTCCCATGCCTCGGCAAAGACATGCCTGCTTTCCAGTTCATTTGGCTGCCAAGACATTTCACCAAAATCTCCAACTTTACCTTCCACCACCTGTTAGTTTAACATTCTCAAGAGACAACGATAGCCTGATCTGTGTGGGTAAGAGTAGGCGAAGAAAACTTACAACCCATTTAAAAGGATTCAGCTGAAAAAGCAAGAATAGGTGGCTCCTATTGAAGCAAAACTAATAGAAGAGACAGACAAGCACGGTAACAACAAAATATAATAAGACCCCTTAAGAAGATGGAATTAGGTCTCAGAAAAAAATCTGAAAGAAAAACACACTATTTCTGAATTTAAAAATTCAACAGCAAAACTAAAGAATAGTCAATGAATAGAACTAAATTAACATTCTGGACAAAACAATACAAATAATATCTTACAATAGAGAACAAAAACTTGGAGACATGGAAACCATTTGCAAAAAGATATGAGACATGAAGAGCAGATTCATAGATCTCAGATCTATGACCCCAATATACAAATAATGGCATTTTAGAAAGAGAAAAAGGAATCAATGGAAAAGTAACAATCAAAGAAATGACAGCAGAAAACGGCTCTGTGATAACAAATAGCATAGACTTTCAGATTGACAGGGTCCTTTAGGTCCTATCCAAAGTAATGAAAGAAGATTCTGGTGACATAATTTTTTATGCAGAGAAGGAAAAAGAATCAACCTAACATCAAACTGTCACAGTGAAAAAGAAGGGTAAGTAAGATAAAAACATTGCCAAAACTGTTTAATTGAAGAAGCATAAGGAAAGGTTTAGAACAGGATTGTGAGACATTTGATGAAGGATAGAATTTCATATTATCTGTGGAATTCCATTCTGCCAATATGGAAAGATATATATATTTAAGTAACTATGAAAATAAAGAGAAATCACTAGTAAAAAAGAATATAATAGTAAAACTTGTAAATTATTCATTAGAAATGGGATTTTTTGTTGTTGTTGAGATGGAGTCTCGCTCTTGTCGCCAATGGCATGATCTCGGCTCACAGCAGCCTCTGCCTCCTGGGTTCAAGTGATTTTCCTGCCTCGGCCTCCTGAGTAGCTGGGACTACAGGCAGGCGCCACCATGCCTGGCTAATTTTTTTGTATTTTTACTAGAGACAGGGTTTGCCATGTTGGCCAGTCTGATCTTGAACTCTTGACCTCAGGTAATCTGCCCACCTCAGCCTCACAAAGTGCTAGGATTACAGGCGTGAGCCACTGAGCCTGGCCAGAAATGGGATATTTTAAAACCATAATTAATGCATACAAGTATGAAAGAGTAAAAAAAAAAAATTGAAAAGCAGAATTAAAAGTAATCATAAAATAATATAGCCTGATAAAATACAGGTTATTACAATAAAAATGAGTAGCTTAAACATTCTTATCAAGGAAGACTGATAGAATGAGATAAGAAATAAATGGAAATGAAGAAATTGGCCCAGATTATGTATCGGGCAAATGTAAACTAAAAAAAGCAAGAGAAGAAAACTAATATAAAAATACAAAACTTAAGAATCTTTTATTATGAAAAAAGATAAAAGCTACAAAGAAAAATAATCAGATACCATTTAATACAGATACAATAATGATCAGAAACCATTATGTGGCAAAGAATATAGCTTAAATTATATGAGGTAAAAATCTCTTTGAAACACAAGGAAAACTTAATAGGAATCATAATCACAATGGCAAACTTTAATACGCTTTTCTCAGCATTTGACAGACCTGATGGCAAAGGTGATGGCTCTTCTGGAAGTCTGTGGCCAACCTGTTGGCAGCCCGCCCGCAGTGTGATGACAACCAAACTGTAAGGTGTGATAACAGCGGCATTTCCACGGAAGATACCTCATATGTTTTAATAAACCTCTTTTTTCGCTTACATTTTTAAAGTGTCATTTGGAACTACTATCTTTTTGGGAAAGTATTATGGCAATATTTATGAAAATGTTAAATGTACACACTCTCTGACCTAGCAGTGAAAACAGCAAAATACCATTCTTTATCCAGCAGATTGGTAAAAATTAGAAGTTCTAACCCCAGAAGTCTCATTTCTAGGAATTTATCTGACAGTATATAAAATATATGCACTAATAGATGCATTGTAGCATTGCTTCAATAACAAAAAACATATAGAAACATCTTGTATGTTTATCAATAGATGGTAAATAATTATACATTCATATTATGAATTTATGTGCAGCTATTAAAACAATTAAGATAGATCTGAATGTGTTGATTTGGAAAGCTGACCAGAATATCTAGTTAAGCGAGAAAAGCATATTACAGAACAATATACATAATTTTTATCCCCTTTTGTTAAATATGTGTGTATGCATCGTCTCAAAGTACAGAAAAAGTATGGAAGGATTTAAGCTATGGTCATCATAGTAGTTAAAGAAGGGAAGGAAAGGAAGATGGTTCATTTTATTTTAAACACTTTTGTACTCTTTGGAATGTTTAAAAGAGCATTTTATAATTCAAATAAGTGAAAAATACTTTTTTAAAAAACAATAGAGACTACTTAAAGTTGGCCTGTAGCATCAGCAGGACATAAGATTTATGACTGTAATTACAGACCATGGAAATTTCATGGGGTTGTTACCACAATGAAAAGTCAAGCTTAAACAGTGAGGAAAGGATATTAATGCTGCTGTCAAAGTGAGCTTATTCACAGAATTCCTGTAAGTTATTATTCTATATATTAAAGACTACAGTTTTTGATTGAAGCCAAAATTGCCTAGCTTCCATGGTTACAAACATTTACATACTTGGGTCTAAGAACTGTATGGTAAAACAGACATTTTCAGGGCTTCCTAGAAATAAAAACAACTGATAATCTTTTCCAAATAATTAGACTAAAATGACAGAAACTGGGAGTCTATATGTTCCTCACGTTGAAACTTTGCCATTGAAAGAAACATCTATGTGCTTGTCACCTATTAACAGTTTGTCTCCCATGTTAGCCAAGGGTGATACTGGTATCCTAGGTGTTCCCACATGAATGAGAGAGGTGGGGACTGTGAATTCCCTGTACTGACTATGTGACTGGGAAGGCCACAGCTTCTACTTCTCTTTACAAAGAAGGGAGGTTCACATAGCTTTGGAGCTGGGCATCTGGAGTCAGAAGACCTCTGTTCAAATCCTGGCCTACCACTTTTTGTATGACTTGGAATATAACTTAACCTTCTTGCTAAGTCTATTTTCTCAATGGTGGTAACAGTACTTACATTTCATAAGACCATAAAGATAATTAAATGAGATAATGGGATTATCCTAGTATCTGGCACAGTATCCAGTATTTCCTTTATGCTCAGTGTAAGATTTGTTCTCATATTTCTTGAAAATTTTGTGTTTTAACCAGTCTCATTGTAGACTGTTCCAGATAACACTGGAATTAGACAGAACTGGGTTCTAGTACTGGCTCTGGGACTTACTGTGTGACCTCAGGCAAGTCATTTAACCTCTCTGAACTTTCTCTATAAAAGGGATTCATAATATTTACTGCGTAATGGCATCGTGAGTAGTAAGTATAATGCATGGTATCACTCATGGTGGTGATGATGATACAGGTCTCTGACAGCTGCCATCAAGGACAGGCCTGCTTTGGTCATCTAGGTTAACACAGAGTTGAGGGATAGGTGGACAACACAACCAAATGACCACTAAATTCAATGTGGGATTCTGGATTGGATCCTAGAAGAGAAAAGAGTAATTAATGGAAAAACTAGAGAAATCTGAATCAAATCTGTAGCACAGTTAATAATATTATACCAATGCTAATTTCATATTTTAACAAATGCACCATGGTGAGGTAAGATGTTACCATTAACATCAGAGAAAAGCTACATGAGGGTATGCAGGAACTGTCTTTGCAGTATCTGCAACTTTTCTATAAATTTAAAATTATTTAAATTATTAAATATTATTATTAAATATTAAATTATTTACATTTAAAATTATTCCAAAATTAAAAATTGTTTTTAAGAAATTACTCCTGTTTGAACAAGATGCATTTGTTGTTATTTCCCAGGCAACAAAAGGTTATCCATGTTTTAATTATAAAATAATTCAAAGTAATACTCTAAATCAGTGAAGGGCTGCTGAGAAGGGTAATTTGCACCCTTCAGCTGAAAATGATACAATCTATTTGGAAAGTCATGTGTCAAGTGCCTTAAACTTCCTTTTGTCTTCTAGCCCAGAATTCCCACCTTTAAGGAGATAACCTTAGAAAATAACTAGAGGATCATGCTGAGAATTATGTACTATATGAAACTTTGCCATTGTATAACTTGCCACAGTGAAATGTAGAAACAATCTAACAGCAACATGGTTGAATAAATTATGGCACATTCATATGGTGGAATACTACAGCCATTAAAAGGGATATTTCAAAGAATATTTTATAAATAAGATAAATGCTTGTGACACAAAGTGAAAACATAAGACATAAAATTTATATACATATAATCTGATTTCCTTTTTTTTATGCTAACCCTGATTTGTGTTTGTGTGAATTTTAATCTTTCTCTGCATGTCTATACTTTTCCTGAATTTCCTGCAATGTATTCCTTTTATAATGAGATTAAAAGGATTTTGTGTTTTTAGGGCAGAAGCACCACAGGTGCATGCATGGCCTAAGTTTCTGCTTGGCTGCAGGAGGTGTGGCGACCACAGCACATGCCACCTTCTGAGGCCATGCGGTACTTGACTCTCCCGGCACTGCCTTGCTTTTGAAGGCATCTAAAATCTCTCATTTTTTCCCACACCACATTTCACAGCTGGGTCATTCTGCTGAACTCAGCACAGGAGGACTCTCTCTCAGACTGGTTGGAAACTTTGGACACATTTGAAAACCGTCAACACAGTCTGTAAACACATCAGTTATAATGATTCTTTCCTAGGAACTTGACACACCCAGATGAACTCTCTTGTTATGACAGGAGAGAATTTCCTCTCAACATCTCCCTCATTTATTCAATACTCAAGAAATATCCATTGTGTGTCTGTCACACTAACAGGTGATGTGCTCAGCTCTGGGTATACAGTGATTAATAAACATTTCCACTGCTTTCATGAAGGTTACGCTCTACGAGGTACAAAGACATTAAACGAGGGAACACACAACTAAATTTGTACTTACAAGGGTAAGTGACAACTATGAGATACAATAATTGATTTCTATTCCACTAGAGAAAATAAAGGGGCCTTAGTTTAAATGGATTAACAGAGGCCCCTCTGAAGAAATGACATGTGAGGGAAACTAAGGGAAGAATGTTCCAGGCAGGAAAGTGCAAAGCCATAAGGCAAGCAAGAGACTCGTGAATTCCAGGAGCAGAATAAAACCCAGTGTGGCTGGGGCGTTGTGAGTAATGGGATTGGAGGGATGGCTAGGACCACCATTGTCTTTGAGGAGATGGAAGGCAGAGAATAGATTTTGAAGAGACAAATGGCCATTAAGGTATGAAGCAAATGGATTTGGAAATCCTCTCGCAAAACATCCTGAATGAGGGGCCAATGGTTACTTTGAGCCTAAGTGTGAATCCCCTCTGAAAAAGCATGCATATCATTCTATATCATTCTTATAAAACTTGGATAATCAAGGGTGAGAAATTTCAAAAGTTTATCTTAAAAACTTCAAGCAACAAGAAGTCACTTGAAGCTTTTAAAATAAGCTTTTGAAATTCTGTAATTTTTTTGTGACTAAACAACGTTTTTAAAATATGAGTTTCTGTGGGTTCTTAACTTGTGAGAAAGTAGAAATGTAATTTCAACATTCAACTGGAATACGAACTGTATGATTTATGAGAAAAACAGTTTCTAAACATAAAGTTAATATAAAAACATGGCACTGGCACTACTGTAATAGCACGCAAAACAAATTATGGGCAAGCAAAAAGAAAAAAGAGAAAAAGATGCATGGGCATAACAGCAGGCTTTTTCTAAAATTAGAAAGATTAAGTTAACCAAAAATTGTAGGGTTAATTGTGAACACCAGTTTCTCACACACAAACACACACACACGCACACATACATGCACACACACATACACACAAACATTTAATGCTTGTTACATGTCATACCTACAATGACTCTTCCAGGTAATTTATTATCCTTACTTATAAACAGATTATGTAAAGGACAGTATGAAGAATGATTTCTATTTGCTTTTTCTTCAGATAGTGGCCTTTTATTTCAGTTACTACCTTTCAAATAATCTCTTGGAGTACCAAGGAACAGGCCTGATCCAGAGGTGAATCAGCTATTACCACTAAAAAGATGTCCCTGTACACCCCACCATGGTCCTCTCTATGGAAGGAGAATCCACAGAATCGGAAATGTACCCTCATGACAAAGAGAAGATCACCTAATTATTAACAGTTTGCTCAGTAATCAAAAGACAACAAAACAAAACAGAGGTCGCATAGCTTGCTGTACCTACTCAGAGCTACAGATTGTAATAGAGGAAAAGTTTTTCTAACTATGTGTGGTGATGCACACCTATAATCTCAGCTACTCGAGAGGCCAAGCTGAGGAATTGCTTACGCCCAAGAGTTCCAGACAAGCTTGGGCAACATAGCAAGACTTCCTCTCAAGAAATAAAAATAGAAGCTTTTGTGAACTCTAACTCATTATCTAATGGCATTGACCACCATTCGCATTAAAAAGGAAATAGAGACACAACTCAAGATGGAAGAAAGTCAATGGAGCCTCAAAACATCATCCCCACCAGAAGAGCTCCTCTGAGTGTGAGATTCGGATACGCCACAGACTAGCATTGAACCTCTTGAATAACTCCATAGAAATGTATTGCCAATTGACGAGTTGATGGGTGCAGCATGCCAACATGGCACAAGTATACATATATAACAAACCTGCACGTTATGCACATGTACCCTAGAACTTAAAGTATAATAATAAAAAAAAAATTAAAAAAAAAAAAAAAGAAATGTATTGCCAAACCTTAGATCTCACTTTAAAACCTGGCAGTTATTACGTCTTAAAGAAATCATGGGAAAGTTTCTCTTTCTGTTACTGGAATTTTTTTTCTTCAAGTATAATCATTTCTCTTTACATACAACGCACAACCCAAAGAAGGGATACATTGTGAGGTTTCTACTAACATGGAGGTTATAGACACCTAATGCTAATTCTCCTCATCTGGTAATTGATGTTCAAGCTTCCTGTTTTCATCTCAAAATGTGTACTTAAAAAGAAAACCGCAGTATTAGGATTATTTCCCTCCAACAAGTAGACAAAATCAATCAACAATGAAATAGAATTTTTAAAGTTGTAAACCCATCATGTTAAGGTGCTTACACCAACAGCGTTACCTGCACACTGACCACAATGACCAAAGATGTGGCCATAGTAACTGCAAAGGACTGGTAATCAGCAATATGTTGCCCATCTTCTCCAGCCACGTTGTAAAAGGCCCCATAGGGGATGAAGAAAAGGGCTAATGAGGTGTAGATTCCATGTAACACGCAAATGAAAAATTTACGCTTGTTAAAAAGTAGATTCAGCTGTCCTGGTTCGTAGAGCTGGGGACAGTCCATGCTGTTCTGGTCACTCACATCCTGTAAACAGAGTGTAATTTCAGTGGAGAAGGATTAAAAAGAGTCAGAGAGGCCTTGTATTCCCTATCTTCAGAAATAGCAAATGCCTGTTTAAACATGTCCTAATATGCACTACTCACTGGGCCAGAACAGGACGTTATCTTGTTTGTATTCCCACAATAAACCAGAAGATAATAAAATGATCTCTACTTTACAGAGAAGGAGCTTGAGTCTCCAAGAGAGATTCATGAGAGGTCACACAGCTCGTAAGTAGCAGCACCAGGGTTTGATTTGAGCCTAGCTATTTGGCTTCAAATTGAAGTTTCTTTCCTACACTCTCCTGCAGGCTGTCAGAAGCATTCATGCTCCCAGAATTCCAGCACATCATGGGCAGCCAATGGGCCCCAGAAGTTAATTGCCAAGGTAGTGAGTGGTAGTGACCAGGAGATGACAGCAGAGAGCTGTGGAGTCAGAACGGTCAAATCAGAGCTCATGACTTTGGAGGGAAGTGTGCAGGAAGAAGAGAGCAGAGAAAAGGGGAAACTGCATTTAGGATTCCAGGTGAGAAGGAGGCTGGGATGAGGATCCTACCCAGTGAGAATTTTAACAGCAGTTACCAGGTGTTCAGGACAAAGAAATAATATAGACAGAATGAGAAGGTTTGACACCAACCAGGTCCCAAGAGAAACTAAATGCTTCTCAAACCCAATGTGCACGCAAATCGCCTGGGAAACAGATTGTGATTCAATAGGGCTGAGGGCCCAAGACTGCATTTCCAGCCATCTCCAAAGTAATGCTGATAACCACAGTGAGCACCAGAGCCAAATGCCAAAAAACCACCAGGAACATCAGAGGACCACAGGTGGAAGAGAAGTGGCAAAGCGGAAGCAACACAGGTGGTGAACTATTGTGGGAGAAGAACATTCCCCTTCCTGCTTGTGGGATGGCCCAGGTCTCTCCTGAGTCCCATGGAAAAACACTGGCATATTCTCTTTAGAAAGTCCTGTTTTGAGATGCTTTTGGATGCTTGTTCCCCTAGTTCAGTGACTGAGGGTTACGTGCGCAGGCTTTGAAACAAGACAGTCATGAGCTCAATCCCTGGTAGCGGGTTTAGCTGGTGTGTTATCTTAAACCTGTTACTTAATCCACCCGAGCCTTGGTTTCCTCATGCCCAGAAATGCAAACACCACCACCTCCCTCATGGAACTATCGCCATGATTAAACCAGTATGTAAAGTATTTAGTAGAGTTCTTGCCATATCACAAGTAATAAATATGCCAGATGCTTCTATAAATAATTAATAAAATAATGATAAGAACAATAGCAATAATGTAGCAACCTCAAAGTTAGGAGGCCTGGCTCTAGGCTTAGCTGTGTCGCTTATTGGCTGTGTGGCTTTAGGGAAATGACCCTCCAAGGCTTGGTATCTGCCTTAAAAAATGAGCAGATCTGTTGACGATTGCTGAGGCCTGTCCGGCATAGCATTCCACAATCCTGTGATCTGTTTAAGGGCCGAGGTTGACAAAGCAGGAAAGGAGAGGAGCAGACACTCAACTTGATGGTAATAGGAAGCCTTATTATATTTTTTTTTGAATTGCACAACCACCATCTTTTCCCAGAAACTGCTTTATTTTTATTATCTTATTCCACATTCTGGGCAGCTACAAAGCTCCAAGAAAAGAAACACTTGTAAACATGGGCACTGAGAAATGAATGTGCTTAATCCTTTACATCTAAGGTCTGCAGAAGTTCATTACTTTTTGTATAATTCCACAAAATATGCCTTTCACAAACTGCCCTTTTCACGTATGAGAAGAGAGACTACAACTGACTACAAAGCCAGCCGAATGGGAGACTGGAGTGAGCTCATAATGTGAAGATTTATATTTTGCAATAGACAGCTTTGGGCCAGAAAATGAAGCCTAGCAAACAGGTCTAACAACAGCCTGGAGAAAATCTGGTCTCCTTAAAAATAATTTTTTTAAAAAAACAAAAATCCTTTTTAAAAATAAGACACTCTAATTGTGCCACGGAAATTCCACTGGCTAGTCTTTCACTTCCCCACAGGCAGCCAGACTTTTTCCCCTTCCCAGGAAGTCCCTTCCAAGGCTCTGAGTATGCCAAGGATCTACCATTTTTGTGATTGATTCTCTCCTTTCTCCCCACTCAAGCACTTTGATGCTGGGACAAAAGAAATCCATGCTTTTTCTTTCCATGGCTATGGGGCTTCTCGTCCTCCTCTCCCACTGGCAGACTGCTCTTCTGGTCTGTGGCTCCTTTCTGAGCTGTGTGTAACAAGGAAGTCTCACTGCAGACGTTAGCCCCCTGTGTTCCAACCTAGCTCCATGATATTCTATCCTTGCATGGTTCTTTATAAGCTCTCAGAGGCTAAGGCAGCATTTCCCTGTGTGTGAACCACACACACTAGTTCTATGACATATTAATTGATAGGTGCTATATGAAAGCAAAAAAAAAAGTACAGTCATAGAAGTTTGGGAAATGCTGGGTTAAAATGAAGTTAAAGAGATTACTTTGTACAGGACTTCTACAGCCTTTAGAACAATACATGGGGTACGAATCTCTAAGAGGAGAGTAACCAACTTTTATCAAATAATGCTTTCGGGGAAGCTAGGGTTCAAGGGTGAGGAAGGCACAGTGGACCTGAAAGCATTTGTGATCCATACAAAAGCAACTAAAACAACTGCATTCCTAAGGCTTCTACTTAGAATTGTGTCTTCTACTTAGAACCCACAAAAAACCAAAAGGCATAAAAGAGAAACTAAGTTATAAAGATGGAAAAAACATACCTGGTCAAAAATCCCCATGGCTAAAACAGGCAGTGATGTGTAAACAATGTTAAAAAGGGTGATGAACCACTGGTCATAAACAGTCTGAAAAGAAATATAACATATAAATGAGAAAGACCATCCATAGTAGTGAGAATATTCACGTTTAAGTCGTGAAAATATTCACCTTTAGGTTAAATAACCAGGTTTTCTGAGGTAAGTGGGAGTTGACTTTTGGAATCAGACAAATATGAGTTCTCTCCTGGACCTGCCTCTTATCAGCTCTGCTGCCTTAATGGGATACTAGATCTCTCTAAATAGCAATTTCATTATCTCTAAAGTGGTGTATACCCTTCCTGCAGCATGGCAGTGAGGACAATAATACATGCAGTACCCCTAACATAGTGCGGGACACGTATGAGCCCCCTGACCTTGTGGTGGGTTGCTATTTCATTCTCCAGGCTTTCAGTGGCTTGTAATGAGTCCAATTATCTGATCTAAGTGGTAAACAAAGGATTCACTAAAATCTTCAGAGATAAGTATAGTAATGAGCCTGTTATTTCTATCCTGTTTTAAAATGGAGAGGTTTTTGCGGGGGAGTGGTTTAAAGTAAGATGGGCATGAAGCTACATGCTCACTATACTGGGCATAAACAAGCAAAACAATAAAAATATCCCCTCACACCTTTGTAGAGTAATTACACAAGAATTCCCTGCATGGGCCTCACTAAAAGTCAATGAGGCATGTGGAGCAGGCATATATCCCCATTTTGCCAATGAGTACACACAGATGTGGAAACAGAACCTTTCAGTTACAGCGCTTATTACGGACAAAAGCAAAAATTAAAATCCAGGTCTTCAGCTGCTAACCAATGCCCCTTTTACCACTCCATCATTCATTCACTTATTCATTCATTCAATATTTACTGATAAACCGCTATGTGCTAAGCATTAGGTTCTAGTCAATGATAATTCAGCATGATCAATCAAATAAAAATTCCTCACGAAATGTACATTCTAATGCAAAGGGAAGGGAATAAACAAGATCAAATTTACAGAGAGCAGGAGGACTGTGTGAGTAAATTAGTTAGAAGGTAGTAAGTGCTAGAGAGGAAAGGGGATAGGGAATGTGGGAGGGCTGTAATTGTAATACAGGGACTGGAGAAAGTCTCACTGAGAAGTGAATTTGAGATAAGATCTGAAGGAAATGGGCCTAACATGCAGCTTTCTGAAACAGCTGGAAATGCTGGGACATCCAGCATTCCATACTGCAAGTAGGCCCCATGAAACAATCCTAAGGCAAGAAAGCATCCACTGCGCTCAGAGAACAGCAAGGTGGGCTGGTTGGGTAGAGCAGAGTGACCTGTAGGAAGAATAATGGATGTCAGGAGGTAAGAAGAACAATCCTATGTAACTAAACATGGCTTATTACCTAAGAGAAAGTAGAAGACATCAGAGGACTTTAAGCAAAAGAGCAACCTGGTCTTATTTACATTTTAACAGGATCACTCTGGATGCTATGCCGAGAAGCAACTGAAGAGAGAGGTGGAAGTGGGAAAGCTTAACACTCAAGAGTAACCGTTTCTAATAACGAATTTTAAGTTCTGTGCATGGTAACTCCCCTTTGTTACTCTCTGATTCCTATTTTCATCATCTGGTCTAAACCCAGCTGTAAGGATTTAGAAAGAGGGACTATATCCAATGGCATGCTGATAAATGTTTAACAACAGACTAAAAAAAAAAAAAAAAAAAAAAAAGCCTTGATTTGTAGCGTTTGCCATTTTCCATGGTGTAAATATTCCTCCATGACTGATTTCAAGCAGTGATGCCACTGAATGTGGAGTTGAGACATATTCACCATTATACAGTATTTATACAATACAGACCCAATATAATCTCAAGAGCATAAATAGTAAAACATGGGAAAATAATTAGGAAGGGATTCATTTTGAGTATATTAACTGTCTTTTGTTTTTAATATAACTTAAATTGTACATTTACATAATATAACTTTTAATAATGGCTGTATTTAACCACTGGCTCACAAAATTCCTGAAGATTTAACAATCAGCTCTTGTGAATCAATATGGGCCAGTTCCAAGATACCACAGCCTAGGTCCATGCCGGGAGCAAAGTGGTACAAGACAGCAGAAGCCACCTGAAGGATAATGCACTCAACGTGGCATGAGAGAACTTGCAGAAGGGCAGGGCAGTAGTCCACTAGTCACACAACCATGAGAACAGACTGGAAAAGCTGGCTGGCACTCCCTGGAACCCCCCTGGGTATTTAGCAGAGGTATCTGAAAGAAGCCTGAATTTATCGTACATGATAGGGGGCACGTACCATAATAATTGATTCATACCAAACCTCCTGCTGAAGATAACGAAAAAAGTTGAGAAAAAACAAAAGCATCTTCATCAAAGTATCAGTGAACTAACAAGGCAGTGGGGAATGACTGGTCAAGATCAAAAAGAGAATTAGAACTTAATAACTATCTCAAGGCCTAGGGTAATGCTATTCTTCTCTAGACTCTATATTTATTTCCTTATACCAGCTGTTGAGGATAGAATGAAGGCCTGATATTTTCTGGGTTAGCCAACTATCCTGCTATGACAGAGTCTGTGACCTCACTGCTGGGAGGCTGCCTTTGGGTCCTAGCCCGGAGTAGGAAGGGTTTCATCATGATCTCTACCCTTGATGGGCACTGAACCTTCTCCCTTCAGCCCAGGAAACTACTGAAGGCACAGCTCAGTCTGTGAATTGCCCCCTGTAGATAATCAACACTCCCAAGGTACATGGTTCAGAGCAGTGTGACCCTACAGGGTCCCAGCCCAGAGCAGCAGTTGTGACATGGTCCCAGTATCCAATTCCTATCTATCCTCAAGAGTCTACCAAAACTGCAGCTCAGCCTCTGTATCTCCCTTCTGATGAGTGAATGTGTCCAACCCTACTTCTAGATACATATGTTCACAAATGTCTATCTTGGTGCAGCAGGATACACATAAAAATACTCATAGCAGCTACTGGTCGTAATAGTCCCCAAACATCAAGTATGGGATAAAGATATTATCACCTATCGATACAACAGAATACTGTAGAATAATGAAAAGCAAAGAATTATAACTATATCCAAAAACATAAATGAATAAAAACTACACATAATATTGAGCAAAAGAAGCCAGATACAAAGGTATAATTGCATTTAAATACAGTGCGAAAGTATGAAAATCTACTCCTATGTTGTTCTGGAACTCCTAATCATATAGTAAAATTATAAAACAGAAGAAACGTGACTATAAGATGGCAGGGTAATGGTCACCTCTAGAGGATTGGAAAAGAGGTCTCAAGGAAAAACCGGGGAGCTCTTGTTTGGAAATGTTATATTTATTGCAGTGGATCATGGTACATGGGTGCTCATTTCATAACAATTTAAGCTGATATTTACATACTTTTTAATATATTTGTTAAACTTTGCAAATAATAAAAAAATTAAAAATTAAACATGTGACCTTATTTTATAGTTATAGCCCAGTGAGACTTCAGAAAGTAGGAAGATACCAAAAATCCTGATGCCCAGGCCACACCCCAGGCCAGTTAAATCAGTATCTCTGGGAGAAGGATCTAAGTTTTGGTCATTTTAAATTTTTCCCAGGTAATTCCAATGTGACACCAAGATTGGGAATTACACTCACTTTCTTTTTTTTTTTTTTTTAATCAGAGCAGCTGACACAAATCTTCAACCCGTTGATGATGGCATCTGACAGTTTCAGCTATTAAGAAGAGAGAAAGAATCTGAGAAATTATGGCATACTCAACTGTGGACAGCTGAGTCTGGCATAGTGTGCCCTCATCATCACAAACAGGCTCGCATTACAAGCTACACTTATTCGACAACTATCAGCATTTGTCAACTGGCACCCAGATTTGAAGCCTCATTTCACAACTGGAGCAAGAGAGGACAGGAAGGAAAAATCAGAATAAGGTTTCAATGAGTTTCTGCAAATTCTCAGAAATCAGTGTCACAATAACAAAAAGAAAAAAAATAGCTGCTATTTACTAAACATCTACTCTGTGCCATTTTAAGTGCTTTACATATAGCGTCTCATTAAATTTTAACAACCCCATGAGGTAGGTACTGTTAACAGTTCTCAGTTTATAAATGGGAAAACTGAGGGCTATCAAGGTTAGGAGATGGCTCAATGCCATACCTTAAATGCAAAGGTTTTCTCCAGGATGTGCTTATTTCACATTGCATGCCTGTATCAAAATATCTCATGTACCTAATAAATACATACACCTACTATGTACCCACAATTTTTTAATTATATTTTTAAAAACCCAAAGGGGAAAAAAAGGTTTTCCAAGTGTAGTTCAGAACATTTTAGGGGATCCATAATGTCAAAACTATTTTCAGAATAATACAAAAAGTTATGTATTTACCCTTTCACCCCATTCTCTCATGAGTGTATGATATGTGACATCACAGCTGGCTGAATGCAGGTGATATGAGAACCCAGGTGTTTTCTATTATGTTAACTAGTTTTACAAAAGTGTGAAACAATGGCATTCTTCCCATTAACTTGTTTTTTTTTTCAGAAAATATAAGCATTTTTCTTAAAAATATGTTACTTTTGTAAACGTGTCATGGGTTCACCATTTTTTAACAAATTAATAAAAGTGTTTAGATTTTTTTCTTCATTTTCATTCCTAAGATGATAAATATTGATAGTGGGGTCCTGAGATCACAAAGTTTGAGAACTGTCAGCCAAGCAAGTGTCAGAGCCAACTCCAAGCCTATGAACTTTAGTGCCCACAACATTGACCACTGCATGAAACCACCTCTCTCAATCAGTGGTGTCATTTGGAAAGTTTCCTTGGCCTGGCATGGTGGCTCATACCTGTAATCTCAACACTTTGGGGGGTCGAGGCTAGTGGATCACTTGAGCTCAGGAGTTCAAGACCAGCCTTGGCAACATGGTGAAAACCTCTCTACCAAAAATACAAAAAATTGGCTGGTCGTGGTGGTGTGCACCTGTGGTCCTGGCTACTAGGGAGGCTGAGGCAGGAGAATCACTTGAAAGTGGGAGGCAGAGGCTGCAGTGAGCCCAGATCACACCACTGCACTCTAGCCTGGGTGACAGAAGTGAAACCCTGTCTCCAAAAAAAAAAAAAAGTTTTCTTGAAGGCTTTTTCCCTCACCTTGTCTAACATAATTGAGAGCATACAATAAACACAATTTTATATGCTGTTTTTTGGCATTTAAAACAGGGCTCCCCAACAGCCTATAACAGTCCATAGCCTGTCACCACCTGCGGCACAACAGGTGAGCGGCAGGCAAGCCAGCCTGAGCTCCACCTCCTATCAGATGAGCAGCTGCATAAGATTCTCATAGGAGCACGAACCCTATTGTGAACTGTGCATGCCAGTTCTATGCCTGATGATCTGAGGTGGAACAGTCTCATCCCAAAACCATCCCCCGTCTGTGGAAAATTGTCTTCCATGAAACCATCCCCTGGTACCAAAAAGATTGGGGACCACTGATTTAAAATAACAACATTAGCATTGACCTGGCTTAAAACCCTCTAACGGCTTTCCATTTTACTTGGAATGAATCCAGACTCCCTATTCATCATGTCCTAAGAGCCCTTCCTGGTCCCCTGCCTGCCAGCCTCTTCAACTTCACCTCCCAACGTTCTCACCCTCCCTCACCTAGCTGAGGCTTCGCTGATGGGCTTTCTCCAACTTAATCGGCTCATTCCTGCCTCAGGACATTTGCATTGGCTGTGCCCTCTGCCTGGAACACTTTAATCCCAAGGTATTCATATGGAAGTTTCCTCTGAACACTTGGGTCACAGTTCCAGTGTCACCTCACCCTCTCGATGAGACCTTTTACATTACCAAGTTCTTTCTTAACAATTCTGATATTATCTTACTGATTTCTTTCTTTATTATCTGTCTTCATCCCACTAGAATATAATCTCCATGAAAACAGAAATTTACTCACAACTACAATTTTAATGCCCAGAGCAGGATCTAGCCATTGGTAGATACTCTACAAATATTTGTTGACTATAGGTGCTCTATAAATACTTGTTGAATTAATTATTTTACAACTTTTTAGTAAATGCTACATATTTAACTTTTTACTAGGCATTTTCCCACAGATGCACCATAGATTCAAACTCAATATATCAAGACGAGAGCTCATCCTCATACTACCTTAACCAGTTGCCCCTCCTGGGTTTCCTATACCAGTATCTGATACCATCACATCCACCCCAGCATCCAAATCAGAAATCTGAGATTTCTCCCTCTCCCCAACACACCATATCAAATCACTCCCCAAATACCTGACGGCTTGTGTTCCTGCCCAAGCTATGCTTCACTTCTGGAACTTTCCTCCTGTTGTCCCCTCTGCTGGGATGCCCATCCTCTTACTTCTTATCTGCTTCAATATGTTTGATCCTGGAAGGGTCAGCATGGGATGGGGGGGTGAGGAGGTCTTCCAGGAAGACTTTCTGAGCCCTGGCCACTCCCTACCTCTGTGAGTGGCTTGCAGACCACTCATCGGTAGTTCCATGATGCCCCCATACCTCACTGCTTCTTAACTCCTGACTTACAATTATTTATATGCTGGTTCCCAGCCCCGTCTCACGAGACTGCGAGCTACTTGAGAGCGGGTAATCTAACTGACCTATGGGGGCCAAGAACCAAACTCAGCACCTGCTCAATAAAAGGAAGCTGGTGTCTTAAGGGTAAAGGAGTCAGCAGACAGCTGTGTGGACTTGAGTAGGATACTGAATCTCTTTGAGTCTTGGTTTCCTCAGCTATATAATCAGGATTATAGGGAGGCTGTGAGTATTCGATGAAATGAGGTAAATGCCCCTACAGCACCTGAAAGACAGTGCTCAATAAGTGAGCACCATATGATGGAAGGAAGAAAGGAGGGAGGACAGGGGGAGCATGCAAGGATCCAAGCTTCAAGCGATGTGTTTAATGAGTAAATAAAAAGGTACATTTTCATGCTAATTATATTTTTACAAAAATAGAATTCTTTATTGAGACAATTAACCATAGATATTTATTTCTATAATAAACTATGGTAGCCATGAGATCCATATAACATCAGAACAAGATTTAAAGAAAAATTAGTACCTTGGTACAATTACTTTCTTCATGAATACTTAATTATATCAATCACTGTTCACTCTAATTATGGTTTTTATCTCAGGATCTACCAAAATGTGTTAACCTGAGTCCTTTACCTTAGAAACCAAATTTGCCAGTTATGGGCATTGGCTTAGCACAGTTTAGACTTCAGGGTCTTTCACAGAAATTAAGGCTACAAGCAATATTTTTTTTTTTTTTCAGACGGAGTTTCGCTCTTTTGCCCAGGCTGGGGTGAAGTGGCATGATCTCAGCTCACTGCAACCTCCGCCCTCCGGGTTCAAGCAATTCTCCTGCCTCAGCCTCCCAAGTAGCTGGGATGACAGGCGCCTGCCACCATGCCTGGCTAATTTTTGTATTTTTAGTAGAGACGGGGTTTCACCATGTGGCCAGGCTGGTCTTGAACTCCTGACCTCAGGTGATCCACCTGCCTGGGCCTCCCAAAGTGCTGGGATTACAAGCATAAACCACTGCTCCCGGTCAAGCAATGTTTCTTCTACAACAGGTTTCTGTTCAAGAATCCTTGCAAGAGATCTGCAGCTACTCAAATAGCTGTTCTAGTAAATGCCCCCCTTCTTCTTGCGGTCCTTAAATCCCCTTGGAAAAATTTTAAGTCCCCCTTCTGGTGACTAGGACTAGCTGAGAGGGGCACACGAGCCCCGATCAACCTCCCTGTTTCTCCCCTTCCGAGCATGCTCAGACATTTTACCACCTCTTCTTCCTTCCCAACCCACCCAACACAGGTTAATCAGATGCCCTGAAGAGAGGGGAGGGTGGGGGTTGAGGGGTGAGGATTCTTTTCAGATTTCTAGGCTGACACTCTGATTTTGGGTGACTCAAATTGTTTCTATGAAAGGAGTCCCACAAAAAACTCTTTTCCCTAGGGCACCTGTACTCACAGGGGAAGCCAGGCCACCTCTGCCTCCGAAATATTTGTTCCCTAACTCCAATATTCTGAACAAGAGAGAAAAGCCATGCTACTACAAGATGTCACCGGTCTGTTTAAAATCCTATAAGTGTCTCTTCACAGATCAGAAAAAAAAGAGGGAGGAGAGTTCATTTTTCCAACTTCACTGTTTTTCTATTTAAGGAAAGCTTCTCCTTGCTCCCTTCTTTATGGGAGCAATTTATCAGCCTTATCAACCATTTTATAAAGTTAAAAATACTCCAGCTACAAATTACAATCTAAAAACAGCTTGGAGAACACAAAACCTGTGATTTATAGAATGACACATTTAAATAAACCTTAATAAAGTTCTTAAACAGCTACAAAAGGCTTTCTGCTCTTTCTGCTCGACCACTGGCCGAGCTCCTTGTTCAAATAACAAGATGAACTTACTACCTCTTTGAAGATATGTATCCCCCTTTTCCTACGTGTTGCAGAGAAAACCTATCTAATGACCTTTTGGGGGCCTTAAAAAGCATTTGTCATTTAAAGAAAACACACTGTGGAATAAATATGAGGCGCTTAGCCTCAGCACATCTGTGATTGATTTGTGTAATTAGTAAAAACCAGCTCGCGGCATCCAGGAGGAGTGACCCAGGCCTGAACACTCGTCCAGTTCTGGACTTTCCCCAGAGCACATCTGGAAGGTGAGGGGGAGCAGAGCTGCCACGCCAGGTGGAGATGGGCTCACAGGTAACCAAATCCATGAAGTCATCAAAGCCTTAAGATTAGTCGCACTCTTTCATGTCACTTTCCAAACTTTTTGTTGTTTTATTATACTGTTTGACAGAACTAAAGTTTTTCCAGCCTTGACAAGATAATTGCTTCCATATCACAGTAGAATTGAAGGAAAAAAAAAAACCATACACAGCCCTGTATCTCACTGACAATGATAAATTGTTATCAGATAACATCATCTCACAAGTACACAGTACCAGTAGTTGCATAGTTTTGAGCATGAATTTTCTAAATAGGACCTCAACCAATTTTTTTTAATTTAGCTGTATCCTTGGTGGGGGACAGTTCCTCTTTATGAAAAGTCCTGAGGGCATAGGGTGCTTTTAAAATAAGTTACAGGTATAAATAGTGACTCCAAACCCACAGTGAACTCCACAAAACTCATATGGGTTTCAATAATAGATTGGGATAAGGCATGTCCTTAAAAGGCACCCATGATTCAGTTTAGAGACTTAGTCTCCTTTATCCAAATGTCTCTGGTCCAGAAATCTGGCTGGAAATCTCATTAGAACAAATTTAATTTAATTTGTTTCTCAGTGGCAGTTGAGTTGGAGCATTTGCCAGCAGAAGGTGTCCTCAAGCTTCCAGACGATTCTACAAAACAGTTTGCCTAGGGACAGGCCCGCCCCTCCCACAGCGCTAAGCTATGACACTCCGCACAAGACATGAAGTCTCTTTCAATAGAGGGCTCATTTCCTCCACATAGTCATATCGAACTGAGTGTTTCTGGACGTTTCTCCTTTAGATTCCAAATAAAGGAAACATTTGCTGATTAGGGGTTTAGGGAAGACAGTTTTTTTTTAAAAAAAAAAAAAAAAAAAAAAAAAAAAGGATATAGCCATTAGCTTTTCCAAATTTATGACAACCCAAGAGGTCACTTATCATCAGGTAGAGTAGGCAGAGCACTGAAGTGCGAGCCAGAAGACTTGGTTCCGGTCCTAGCCTTGCCTACCGCTGATCCTCAGCCCCTGGGGGGATCGGGCTCCTCCTCTGTAAAACGAGGGACTGGACTCAGTATCTCTGAAATTCTCTGCCAGAGTAAAGATTCTAGGTTTCAACAAGATACATACTTTTTGTTCTTTGTTCCCACTTCTTCTCCCAGGAAATTCCACCCAATATAGGAAACAAAAGGGAGTCTGGTCTGTGGGTTCTTTTCACTGTACATTCCAAGCCAATCACAACATAAGCAGCGTACTGAAGTTAACCAGAGGAAAGTCCATAAACCAACTACAACCCAGCCTACATCACATGACCATCCATCACAGATGTCCTAAGTGCCACCATCCCACAGGCAGTGATGCTCCCACCCATCCGCTCTCTTGAAGCCTTGCACACCACAGCTGGATTTGCCTACACATCTGCCCCAGCCCACCTACCAGGATGGGGTACTGGCTGGAATCTACTGGAGCTCTCATCAGAGAATAATTGCCTGGATAAAATCCACCAGGCACCAAAGACAGACTGATGTAGTAAAGAAATAGCACATGTCACTTCATTAAATAATTAAACTGGTGTTTTAGAAAGTCAACATTGTGTCTTAAAAAACACAATCTGTTTACATTTGGTCAGATGTTTTCAGCTGAATAAAGGATTACTTCCAAACAATCTGCTGAGAGATACAGGGAAGAATATTTAGGTGCTTATGAATTATGCTGGGATTTGACAGGGTTGGCCCCAAGACATGGCTTATCCATAGTAAATTTATTCCAAAAGAAACTTTTGGTAGAGAAATAAGAGAAAGGAGATTATGGGGTTATTCAACATTTGTTTCGCATTTATGAAAATAAAATCTTTCCCAGACTGTAGGTTCCTTGAGGGCAGGAACAGCATCCCTTTGATTCACTCTGTTGTTCCTTGCGGGGGGCATCAGTGGACCTGGTCCTAAACTGGCACCCAGTTTATTGTTGGTAAATGAACAAGCATTCAGACCATAGGTTCTGCATTGGAGAATATGTATGCAACTCTCACTGCTGTTGGGACTGGACAGAGAAAGTGACAGAAGATTGGGCCTACCCGGGAATGGCCTCTAAAGAGATGCCAGCTATTACCAACTCTGCCAGGCCTTGGAGTTGTTATCACTACTGGCTCCATTTCACTATGGAGCTTTCAATTCTGTGTTAAAGCAGTTTCGGAGAGGGGTGGCAGGGAGTGGGAAGACCTCAGACAGCTGACTTTCTTTAAAAGACTGGAAGTACGTGGCTATCTAAGGGGCTTTAAGGGCTAAGAAAGCCTCATCACCCGCCACATGGTGCTGGAGGCCAAAGCCACATGTTGGGTGATCTTAACGGGGAGTGAGAGAGTATGATGGTGAAATTGTCCCCCATTCAAAAATTCTCATTCTCTGTAGACTAATGTTCTTACAAATATGTTGTTTTCTTTTCACTTGCCTCATTTACAGCATATTGTCCTTAGAAAAACAGGACTAAAAAAAGCCAAAACATTTTTCAGTTAAACCTGTTGCTAATCAGGCCCTTCCAGGGAAAAACAGGGAATGGAAAGGAGACAGTGATCCCTGCCCATCCCAATTCCAAATCCAAGTCACCTGCACAGCCAGTCTTCAGTACCGCTAACATGCCAGGGCACTCCCATGTGGGGTGAGGCTGGGGAACACCGGAGTTTCCATCTTTATAGTGGTAGAACACCTGCTCTAGAACAGGCTTCTTGCTGTAGACAACACTGCTAAGTAAGCTCCCCCTTCAATGCCATGCAGTTTTTGAAAGGTATTTCTGAATGAGTTGGTGTTAAATACAATTTTAGAAATTAGAATATTTTAGCTAATTACAGGTCAGTGGGAAAGTGTATGAGGGGAGGGATGTCCTCCTTTTACTCCATTGTCTCACACCCTTCTGCAAATCAGGCCCCAAATCCCTGAAGGGAGCTAGAATTTCAGGCCTTCAGATCTCCACTTAATTTTTAAAATATTCACACACTTGCTTGCAGACTAATTGCACTTAAGTCATCCCAGATCCTCCTAAGTCATCCTAGATCCTCACACATTTCTCCTTTCCCCATGCTCTCATATTACCTTTAAATACAAGTTGTTTTTTGTTTTGTTTTGTTTTTTCTGTTTTCGTTTTTTGTTTTTTTGAGATGGAGTCTTGCTCCATCACCCAGACTGGAGTGCAGTGGTGTGATGTTGGCTCACTGCAACCTCCACCTCCCAGGTTCAAGTGATTCTCCTGCCTCAGCCTCCTAAGTAGCTGGGATTACAGGCATGCTTCACCATGTCCGGCTATTTTTTGTATTTTTGGTAGAGACGAAGTTTCACTATGTTGGCTAGGCTGGTCTCAAACTCCTGACCTCAAGTGATCTGCCCACCTGGGCCTCCCAAAGTGCTAGGATTGCAGGCGTGAGCCACTGCACCCAACTAAATACAATATTTCTATTAGACTTATTTATGCACTTCTTTATTTCCCAATGAGAAAACCAGTTCTAGGTGGGCAAGAGTTTGTCCTTTTCATTATTTTGTCTTTATAGCAAGCAAGACTTTCTATTAGCAAGTTGACAATGTCATGTGACTCACAGATGAGGAAGACAGAAATTATTAAATTAAAAACAACATCTTGGGCCAGGCACAGTAGCTCACGCCTGTAATCCCAGCATTTTGAGGGGCCGAGACGGGTGGATCACAAGGTCAGAAGATTGAGACTATCCTGGCCCACATGGTGAAACTCTGTCTCTACTTAAAAAATACAAAAATTAGTTGGGTGTGATGGCACGTGCCTGTAGTCCCAGCTACTCAGGAGGCTGAGGCAGGAGAATCGCTTGAACCCAGGAGGCGGAGGTTGCAGTGAGCCAAGATCGTACCACTGCACTCCAGGTTGGCAACAGAGCAAGACTCGTCTACAAAAAAAAAAAAAAAATCTTAAATGTCTAGAGACTCAGAATAGTCAAATAATTTATAATCTGTGTTTCAGAATGTCATTAAGAAAAACAACATGTTTGAAGAATGTAAATCAAGAAAACTTTCTCAAAGTGTGACAAGTTGTGTTTTTAATAAGAAAGCTGTAAAAGAATATGATTTTAGTAGCATAAAAGTTGAGATATATTCACATATAAATATTTTTATAATATGAAAAAAAACTTTGAGAATAATGGAAAAGACTTTGCAGAAGTTTAAATGTAAACCCTTACTTTGGTATATAAAACAGGGGTATTTTGTCCCTTGGACTAGAGTTAATTATTAAAGTGGAAGGTTTTGTAAAAGGAGAAACATAAATAGCCTGTTCCTATGGGGACAATATTCTTGGCATCATTTTGCTCTTTGTACGTCTTATTGTTTTCAAAACACTAGAACTGGGATAAATAGCAAGGCAATGTCAAGTTTTGAAATTGTTGCTATAGAAGCATCTATTCCAGAATTTCCCAAAGTGAGTTCCATATGGCACCTGTTCTACAGGACATCATATGTGTTGCTTATAAAAAGCAGCATTCCAGCCAGGCACGGTGGCTCACGCTTGTAATCACAGCACTTTGGGAGGCCAAGACGGGCAGATTACAAGGTCATGAGATCGAGACCATCCTGGCTAACACAGTGAAACCTCGTCTCTACTAAAAAAAAAAAAAAAAATTAGCCAGGCATGGTGGTGGGTGCCTGTAGTCCCAGCTAGTCCGGAGGCCCGGGAGGCAGAGCTTGCAGTGAGCCGAGATCACACCACTGCACTCCAGCCTGGGCGACAGAGTGAGACTCTGTCTCAAAAACAAAAACAAACACACACACACACAAAAGAAAAAGCAGCATTCCATGCCAAATGAGTTTGGGTAATAATACCAAATCTCACTGACTCTAAAGCACGACTGATTGTTAGAAATACCATTATCAAAGCCAAAATTCGACCAAATGGGGAATCTGACATTTACATAAAGGTAGGGCAACAAAGAGCTACAACCTCAGTGTAAAAGAGCAATCTTCATGCAGAAAGGGACTGCAAGGAAACTAGCCTGTGTCAGCTCTGCACTAACTAAAGGGAGAGGCAGAATCTCTCTTGAAAACATGGACCTCAAGCTGCTAATCACTAGAATCTGCAATCTGAATTCAAAAAATATATGGAAAGAGAAAGATCTCAGGCTGGCAGCAGTGCCCACAGGGAACTGGAAGAAGCCACACAAATGCTCTCTGGAAAACCTGACTTCAGTCCAGATCAAAGGATATTGTAATATACTTTTGACTGTAAAGACATAGCCAAGTTTTAGAGATGTCAGATGTGAGAATACATATATATATGCATCCTGGAGTCACATATAGTAGTGTTTCTTTACATTCAGACTTGTCAGAGCCTACAATTCACAGACTAATGTGAATTGTAAATTTTTAAGCCTGAAGAGAGAAGATGGGGAGGTGAGAGTGGGAAGAAATAGAATTTACTGGACAGTAGAACTCCCAAATATTATTTAGAAAATATTGAACAAAGAACTGATGGTGAAAACAACCCAAATGTCCATAGATGCATACATGGATAAACAAAATGTAGTATATACATGCAATGTAACGCAATTCAGCCTTAAAAAGAAGAGAAATACTGCCACATGCTACAACATGGATGAACCTTGAGAACATTATGCTAAATGCTAATGACAAAAGCATGTCACAAAAAGACAAATACTATATGATTCCATTTATATGAGGTAATTAAAGTAGTAAAACTCATAGAAAAAGAAAGTCGAATGGTGGTTGCCAGGGACTAGGAGAAATGGAGAATTGTTATTCAGTGGATATAAAGTTTCAGCTTTGCAGAATGAAAAAATTTTAGAGATCTGTTGCACAACAATGTGTACCTACTTAGCACTACCGAACTCTACACTTAAAAATCGTTAAGTTGGTAAATTTTATGTTATGTGTTTTTTACCATAATTAAGCTAATATAGACCATGATTGTAAAACCTACTTCATATGGTTATTGTAACTATTGAGCTAATACAGGTAAAACATTTAGACAATGCCTGAAGCATAGTAAGTACTATTTAAATGTTAGCTATAATTATGACTTGTTTGTATCCCTACTTGTTAGTGTCAACAATATCATGATTCTACAAAGAAGCTGACCCCACAACATTGATGCCACTACATGGGTACTGTCACTGACTGGCTGTCCTCTCCAACAGGTGATAGGCAATTGCTACTTGTCACTCTCCTGGAAAGCCCATCTATTTCTCTGACAAGTATGGAAATAAAACCTTAAGCCTTCCACAACATGAATAGCTACTAAAATTTGTGAGATCACACTTCGCCATGCCCATCAAGAGCACACTTTTTAACATACTCAGGACATAAGGTCCGGGAGGCACCATGGCCTGACACATAGCAAAGGCTTAGTGAATATTTATTAAATGAGTGAAATCCTTAAATAGTGGGACCAAAGTATCCTTTCCAGTATAAGCTTAGGTCTCAGTTTGATAAGGTCATCATACAAATTACGGCAAAGTAGATAGCAGTCCAGGACTCCTATTCAGAGGCCCAATTATTTTTCTATGGTGATTCCTCCTCTGCCTAAAAAAATATATCCTGCTCTATTTAAATCAGCCAAGAACCAGCCAAAACACCTGGAAAATCCACTCTATGTCTTTCCTAGAATGAAAGGATGTATAAATAACTAAGAAATGTATCATCCGTAGCCCAATTAACTATTGTATCATATTAATATTAACACAACTGAGAAAAACAGCATTCTACATTCTGAAATCAGTTCCATAACCACATTTAGATCTTAAGACCCTGAGCCCCTTTGCCACATTGATGGTCAGGCTGCACACGTTTACACAGACCAGATCCAGAGCCTGCAGGGATGGCCCCTGGGGTAGGTAGAGTAAGTGGCAACTGTGTGAGTGACTGTAGGCATGTCGGAATGGCTCTCTTTGCTGCAACTGCCTCAAGCATGGGAAAGGGCTATAGAAACACCCAACAACATGAAATGACTAGAAGGCCTTCTATATGGCAGGTAACATTCAAGATTTTATTATAGATGTATTGATGAGTTAGATGTACTTCTTTTCCTCAAGGAGCTAATGGTTAAGCTAGGTGAGTTCATAATAGACTGGCTAAACTGGGGAAAGAAATCCTGTACCCTGAACAGACATCTTGTGTCCACCTTGCCCTGTCTTACTGCAGGTAAAATATGCTTCAGCGACAGTGACCTGGCAAGAGGGCTGAAAGGTTTAAATCCTCTGGAAAAATTCAACTGGGGGAGATCAGCTGTTTGCTTAACTGGCCCCTCTGCTTTTGAAAAGGTGAATAGGGTCTAATGTTGTTGACAAAACAAAAAGTCAGCAGATTGGACTTTACTCTGGTCTGTGTTCAAGGAAGCAGAACTTGGGATATTCTTCTAGGTTTTCTAGCCCAGTGGTTCTCAAAGTACAGTTCTAGGGTCTAGAGCCCAGCGGGCAGTGCTTTAACCAGCCCTCCATGTGGTTCCCATGCACGCTAAAGCTTGAGAACCACTGGTCCTGCCCAATTCACCGGATTAGGAAAGAACACAGATGGTCAACGGGGACTAACAATGGATTCAAAACGAAGATTGTGCAATTAACTAGAGCTTTCAGTGTAAAACAACAAAAGGGAAAGAAAGGGACACAGAAAAGAAACATGTTTGTTAAATCAAACATTTCAGAAACCTAATCACAGACAGGTGGTGTGCCTTACGGCTGGGTTCAACCATCAAGCTGCTCATGTCTTTGGGGCAATTATTATTCTCCCTTGCTCTTTTAAAATGCAAATACCGATGAAAGAATAAAAATTCTAGTTGCTTAACATCTGGCTCTGACCAATTTTATCAGAACCCAGAAAATAACCTAAATGTAGAAGTTAGAAGTCACTGAACATTAGTTTCGACTTCACAGTTTTAACAGACAACTTAGAGGAACAGTTGCCTATTCAAGCTTAGTGCGTCTGCACATACAAATCATTGACTACTCTTCTGTGTTCTAAGAGGTTTAAATGGGGTTTGTCCCTTCATATTCTTGAGATTCTTCAGCCTTAAGCCTTTGGAATATGAAAACTAGATCTCTTAGAAAACACCCGTTAGCAGATGGTCTTGCTTTGTTCTAATATGGAAGGAAAATCAACAGACTAGGAAGCCACAGGCCACATTCCCATGCTTGTCTTTGTTGGACAAAGGAGGAATTATGAGCATGTAAATATCCCCAGCCCCATGCCTACTCTGAAGTAGCACTAAGATAAGTTCTAATTCTGAGTAGCTAAAATCAAGACTCTGCTTTACTTCAACTGTCAAGAGATTAACAAAAAAAAGGCAAAAATATCAACATAATCTACTCTTAGTTTGGGGCATGTTATCCTAAAAACAGAAAATTAGGAATGGGAACAGATGTGCCTCACTTTAAGAAATCTCAACTTCCCAGAAAAAGGGAAAAATATTGAAAACGTATTTTCATTGTAAAAAGGAATGCACTAATCTCCCTCAGTACATGTAAGAGAACAGAAGATGCCAAGATTTCATTTATATTCAGTCTTTTTGGAATAAAATGATTTTTTAAAAAATCACCTTCATGCATATCGTTGAATCCAGTGTCGTTGATAAAACCCAAAGAAGGGAAGAACAACTGGATAAATCTCTGAGAGTTATGGTTACCATTTCATTCTCAAGGACAATCTTTTTCTTGTGTTGTTCAAAATGTCAATGCCATATCTACATTTAAGTTTTTGGTAAAACTTTTTTAAAATTTACAAGTATATTTAGATGATATAGACATTATATTTTACAGTTGATTCATTGGGTCAAAACTTTTCTGATATTGAAGATGTGTGGCTAAATAACTATCCTTTAAAATGTATAAGAAGTGATAAAAACAGAATCCTAATTTATAAATTTGCTAATTTTTCTTTCTTCCTACTAGTATTATCTATAGATCAACTTTTAGCTGATGAATTGCTGTCTAAACAGCTTTGGTGTCAGACTACCAATTACTTCTCCCTAATATAAAACACATTTACCCTCAGCCCAGATACATTTAGTGTGTTAGATAAGAAACCATCTTCCCAGTAAAGATACCTCAAAATTTCTTATTAGTGATTCGCAGACTTCTGTTCTAAATTAAAACTCTACAAGCTTACCTGTCATCATACCAAAAACATTTCAACAAAAACTAAAGTATGCACGGAAGGAGTACTCACTGGTTGACTACCTAAATAAGAAAATAAATAAATAAAATTCCAGCTAGATACATATTCTTCTTGGGTGCAAAGCTCAAGTCAACTATCAATTACATAATTGTAATACTGTCACTTGAATCAGTCATTAAAAACTCTCTATTATTATTAGTAAAGAGCTATGAAGAAGAGTCATTTGTAATATCATATGAAAAAAAAAATGCTTTTTACCAACCTGGGCTGAGAAACCACAGAAGAAACCAAACCAGAAATGCACAAGTGTAAATGCAAAATTCTTATAGAAGAAATAGCATAAGAATTTGCACATTCGGAAATAAGACCACCTTCCATGAACAAGGAGAAGCCTTTGGAGATATCTAAACTGTGCAAATGAATAGTCGCTGGCTAAGACTGCTTGCAATCCTTCCTGGCCGCTGATGCCAACACCAATGTGAGCACCTACAAAGGAAAGAGGAACACTGTCATTCCCAAAACAAAGCCACGATCTCTTTCGGAAACTTGTCATTCCTCTTTTATTTATGGAAAACTTCTAGCCATTGCAATTACAAATTTTCACATATATTATCTCATGAAACGCTTATGATAGGTATTTATCTTAGTTTTACAAAAGAGGAAGCCAGGCTCAGAAAAGTTCAGTGACTTACAGAAGTTGTTAGAATTTTAAGTGGCAAAGATGGGGTTAAAGTCACATATTACAAATGTGGGCCTGGTGTTCTTTCCTCTACACTGTACCTACTTACTTCCTCAAATAGTACAAGGTGAATGACGTCCTTTTCTAGCCTAAAAATACACAAATGGTTTATTTAAAGACAAAGAAATTTTGTTATGAATGCTAATAATGGTGGTAGCATTGGACCCAGAGGTATCATTCATTTTAGAATCACTGGCAAAATTAAATTTTAACGCAATCTAGTGATTATATATTGCCAAACGCTGAAACTGAGGACCCCATGTATGCAGCATACCCCATTGAGCAAATATCCTCTTACTTTTAATCATGCTGACATCATTGGCTCCATCACCAATGGCCAAAGTAACAGCATTTCTGTACTTCTTCACCAGCTCTACCACTTGGGCTTTCTGGAGTGGAGTGACCCTGCAGCAAACTACAGTCTTACACATGCAAGCAAGTTCTAGGAGATCACTCTTGACATCACTTTCTAGGGCATGAGCCTGCGTGATTAAAAATAAAATTCAAAAAAGAACAGGAAACAATAAATGTCTTGTTTCTCAACTGATTTGTTTGCTAAACTGTTTCATTCACTTCAAAAAGTCATTGTTGATTCAGAATCACACAAGCAACAAAAACTAAAGAAATAAGTGTTGAACTCCTACCAAGCGAATTTAAAAATACTACTAATGAATTTCAAAATAAAAATAAAAGAAACTGCCATTTATATGTCTTCCTTGATATAGTGCTGCACTGGAGAGAGAGAGTTAAATGCTGGAGAAGTTCTAGAAACCATTAAAATTGCTGAAAACAAAAGACAGAACCTATCTACCAGCTCACCAAGTTTAGAATGAACTACAAATGATGATGATTTGTTTATTCTATGTGGTGGGCTTTTTGTTTCTTTGCATTGTTGTTTTGTATATTTAGTTTGTTGTTGTGATTATTAATGTGCAGGCAGGATGAAAAGCAGATGATCTGGGGATTGTCCCTTGAAGAACATAATGACTGAAACCCAGAGAGGCCTGTGCAAAAGAGGGGCATGCAAGCTGTGTCACAGACAGGGTTCCTCAACCGTTTCTACTCTTGCTCCTATCCAAATGCATAAGAGCCTTTAGATATGCCAAGAAAGTACTTAAAAAGATAGCACAATCCCTTCCAATTAACTGTGAAATATTTTTCCTAGAAAATGTTTTACTGTAAATTCTTTAATAAACACATTAAGAGGAAACAGAAATCCACTTACACTTTGAGTCATCAGTATCTTTGCGTGAATCTTTAGCAAGACATTCACAGCCCATCACAATCTGGCCCCTGCGTTCCTTTTGAGTTTTATCTTCTAGCATCACCTTTAAGTCTACACTTTTTTCCCATCATGCCAAATTGCTTGTTCCTCATGATTGAATGGGCTCTTTCTTGCCTCTGTGCCTTTGTACTTGCCATTACCTCTCCTTGAAAATATCACTCTCTCCAGGAAGTCTTCCCTGATTCTCCCACAAGGAAGTAAATTTGTCTCCCTCTGTGCTCTCAAAGCATTGTGTTCATTCCTCTTTTACATTATTTGTCATACCACTGTGTGATTATCTCATCCACTAGACAGCATTCCCTAAAACAAGAACCATGTTCTATTCACAATCTTATCCTCAGACTTCAGCACTGTGACCTGGGCAGGCTTAATAAAAATGCCAATGGATGAATGGCTGGATCGGTAAATGAATATAAAAACATAACTCAGCACAGAAAATTCTCATGTTCAAACCTATAATCCCTAGGTGAAATTGTGAGTTGGCATTTTCAAATATTATCACTCTTTCTGAAAGAGAAAACAGATAACTGCCTATCTTGCCTAGAATGGTCTCTTTCTCTCCCCCCCCCCCCTTTCTCTCTCTCTCTTTTTATTATCAGCAAGTGAAAAACTATGCTAAGACTCTCAGCAAAAACAAAGGCCCAATTACGTTCTGCAAAACATCAGGATTTAAGAAAATTAGAATCATGATTTAGGAAAAAAAAAAAAAAAAGATTTCTGACCATACTAGCAAAAACATAGTCAAATCTCCTTAAATTAAAAATGACATTTCATGGTTCCATGAGTTTCAGGCTTTGAAGCTGACGGGGTTCTTGAAGAGCATCTATCTTACCTCCTTCTTTCAATGTACTTAGAGACAGAGAGAGAAAATGGTATAAATTATCACCTGAGTACTCTAATGCCACCACACATTGGATCCTTTGAGCCTGAGAGAAAGTCAAAGTATAACTCATAAGGTCCCCTTTCTATATTGTGGTCTCTGGGCAATTCAGCTTGGGGGCCACCAGCTTTAAGACCCAGATGACAGTCATAATTTTCAGTTACTGTTATTCTGTGCAAAAGAGAATTTTGTGTCATTTGGACAAACTTTCAACTGAGTTTGGCCTGCAGCTGAGCTCTGTAACTTTCCATGGTGTAGAAGGCAACACATCATTATGTCTGGAATCCAGCTGGATAATGCTCTAAGCACTAAGAGCTAACAACAGACAGCTGATCGCAAGGGAGAAAACACAATATCCTCATATCCAACTTCTTTTGTCCTCTAAGAAACTGTCTACAAGAAGATATATTTATTTTCCAAACTCCAAAGTGAAAAATGATCATCAAAGCCAGAGAAAGATGTGAGATTAATTCTTTGTGCATATAAATTATAATTTCACTGGTGTGTAATTGGAGCTTTTGTATTTTAAATTAGAAACTCAGAAGAGTATTTTCATGTTTGTTCAAGATTTAGAATCTGAACTACATTAAAAGTACAATGCAAGTTCATTCTATTAGGACAAGAACCAGATTTCCTAATCAAAGCAAATTGTTTGGCATTGCTGTAAAATGCTGCTATTTAGAAAAACCACTAGAGGTATCTTAATGGCAATAATTTGGTATAGTAATTACATGAAGGTCAGGTTGTGCTCCACAAGTCACAAACATTAGTAAGAGCAATAATTATAATACATCCACCCACTTGCATTATTTTAATTAAGTAATAGTGAGCTGTAACACTCCCCTCTAGAAAGGCACTTAAATAATACTGCTAAGTGGTCTACAGTCATTTAGACAAGATTGATATTCTGTGAATTTAGCATTTATTTGGAGCCTCCCCTTCACTGTGGTGATCCAAACAATAATGTATGAGATATAGATTAGAAGTTTCCTTTCCTTTTGCAAACAGGAAATCATCGCGTATGCCCTGTATTTAGTAGTGACATTTGTCTGGAAAAGACAAAGGAGGTCTCATTACGATAGCACAAAAGAGATGATTACTGCGGTGAAGAAAAAGAAAGGACAAAAACCTTAGGCGAACTCACCAAACTGTGGCCATTTATGATTAAGGCATAATCTCCTGTTACGGTTTCTTCTACAATAGAATCCAACTCCAGCTGCTGCTTTTTTTCACAAACTACATGGCCATTGGAAACATTTCTGTTTTGTCCAGACAAATTTTCTTTTGCTTTCCTTAAAGGAGAGAGTGAAAAGTGAAACATAACAAAGCATACAGAGCATACCTCCTAACTCTAACAAGAAACTCGCCTAGAGGTAAATTTATTTCACCACTATTCAGACAGAATATGGCATAAGACCCAGTTTCAGTAAGCAAGCTGGATAATTCTTTGTGATGGGAATACCATAGCAAATTTCCAAATTCCAGTATGTAGGAGAGTAAACATAGTGAAAACACAATCATCTTAAACGTTTCAAATTACCTAAAAGCTAAATCACCATCTTGAGCTGCGTTTGAACTAGGGGATCTTGATAGATTTGGTACTTAAGATTGTCTGAGCTTCAAGGGCTTAAGAACCACTGTCTGACATGCAATACTGTTAAATAATGGAAAGCACAAGACTAAAGACAATTGATGAAATCTTCTAGGAATTCCAGGGCATCTATCTATAAAATAAATTCATCAATTCGAGGTACAATGTAATACGATCCAGCTTAAAATAGCGGTCCTCTGAGAAATATATTTTTTAAAAATTTTAACAAGAAAAAAAATGATGGTACTTACTGAATGGGCATAGCCATTGTAATAGAATAGACAATTTTAAGCAAAAAATGTACTCATTAGCTTAAAAAATATAATAAATCTTCTAGGATAAAAACTAGACACCAAATTATAGAGGCTTGTTCCAAATGGAAACGCCCTCCAAATGCTCCAGATCTAATTAGCAGTAGCTATAAAACAATCCTGCCCACATCCCATGCATCTCTGCCATCTAAGAGGAAGATTGTAGGGTGACAGAGCACCCTTAGAAGTGGCATTCTACTGTTCTCTCCAAAATGGAAAGATGATGCCTTTAAAGGAAGGGAATTTCCTCTTCAAGAGCACTTGAGTGCAGGCTTTGAAGTAACGTAGGGCGAGCTGACATACCTACAGAAGTTTCAACCACAACCAGAGAACTATCCAGCATGGGTCATAACCGGCATTCACAAAATGAGCGCTCAGGAGAACATGGGGAGTGACAGAAGACCAGAAAGTGAATACTGTGTCTTTTGGTGAAATGAAATTACTCATCCTGTGTAGAAAATATTTATTAAAATCGTTTTATGCTGAGTCTTCTCTGAAAGAAGAGAATGTCCACTTACCAAAATAACTATTTTAGCCTTCGGCTGTCTAATTATTTGAAAATGTAACACCAGTTGTTTACATACTAAGTTTAAAAACAAAAACAAAACAAAAAGATACATTAACTTCAAGCTCAATATCTCCTTCTGCTGTCCAGGACCAAAATCACATCTGCGTTTAGGAACCCAGAGGTCACATGGTTCCAAGAATGATATCATACATTTAACAATCAGTTTGCAGAATCAAAGAAAAAGATTTATAAAGTCAGAGTGCTACGTGTGAAATTTAGGGAGTTACAAAGGGGAGAGGGAGGTAGAACAGACATGAAAAATCATTGTTTTAAGTGAGAGGATCAGACTTTCCCATCAGATAACTATGTCAGGGAATCCTCCTCACAGTCATGAAAATTTACAGTGCCAAATAATAAAGAAAGCAAGGGAGACAAGTTCCTTGGAAATGAACATTTCTCCGACAATGTTGCAGAGCTCATAAATTGCGACTTCAGAAAGCACCACAGGGAAAACATCTCCTGAGTACTCATTTTGAGTAAAGTTCTCACTCGCTGTATAAATGACTCAATCTCTGTTTTCCCCTCAGAGAGTGAAAACATTCCAAAGAAGGGTGAAGTTCATTAAAGTATTGGCTGAAATTCTATTTACTTAGGACTTTTTTCTCCTTAAACTGTCTTCCTAACATCTCACATGAACCCTTTTCCAGGCAGAAAAGGGACAGTTTTTCTGGCTCTGCTGATATTGTCACTGCACTTTCTCTGCACAGGCCAACATCTCTTGGCCAGATTGGGCTTCCATATTTTTAGAACTTTGCCCACGCTCTATAGCTGTCATTTCTTTTTCTTCCTGGAACTTAGCTCTTCAAACACCAGCTGGTTCTCACAAAAACGATTTATTAGGAAGGGAAAAAGCTACACACAACTCCCTTCAATGACTACGAGCTATACATTTTTGCAAGCGTAACATACAATGCTTAACCACATAATACAAATAGCAAATGCTAAAACAAAAGAGTGCCTGTTTTTCCAAGCTGCGTAATGAAGGGCAGTTTATTACAATTCTTGGCATGCGGAATTGCATGAAGAGTTGAGGCAACTGTGGCATTCACAGCCCCACGCCACCACAAGCACAGCAAAGCATAGTTAGGCACATACTGGCTTGCATACAACCTATAAAAAGAAAAGAGAATGGTCGGAAAAAAGAGTCGTCTAGTCAGTCCTCTTAAGGCACTCTATATTGAAAGGTTAAATTGATCTGTTGTGGCCGGGCGCAGTGGCTCATGTCTGTAATCCCAGCACTTTGGGAGGCCAAGGCGGGCGGATCACCTGAGGTCGGAGTTCAAGACCAGCCTGACCAACATGGAGAAACCCCATTTCTACTAAAAATACAAAATTAGCCAGGCTTGGTGGCACATGCCTGCAATCCCAGCTACTCAGGAGGCTGAGGCCGGAGAATCGCTTGAACCCAGGAGGTGGAGGTTGCAGTCAGCTGAGACTGCACCACTGCACTCCAGCCTGGGCAACAAGAGCAAAACTCCATCTCAAAAAAAAAAAAAAAAAAAAAAAAGAATCTGTTGGGAAAGGGATTGAAACCATGACACCCTGTTTAAAAGAAGAGAATCTGGACTTTTTGATACAAAAGCCAGAGCTTTGAGCTTGGAACCTGGTAAACTGGATTCAGACACAAGGACTGCCTCTGACAGCTCATGTTTCCACAGTTGAGTTATCTGACTTCTAGCCACTTGATTAGCTAGTGTCAGACCCACGGCTAGAACCTAGGTCTTCACCTTCACAGTTCTTGGTCTCCTGTAGCAAGCTGGTTTACACATAGAGTCAGCCACAGCTTGCCTCTAGGTTGGACTAAGACACAGTGCCAGAGGGACAGTTAAGGGACAGCCCTACCCTGCCAATAGTAGAGAAAGGGAGAAAGTATATGAAATTTTGATTTGAATTCCCAGTTCCATTCCTTACTACCCTACCTGAGAGACCTTTAAGATGTTCAACCTCTGAACCAGTTTCATTATTAGAGCTCAGGAAATGGGACCAGCCAATCAGTTTGGCTAATGCCCCAACCAGTCAAAATAGATCATGAAAGCTTGGGCTGCTGCACCAGTGTGTGCCAGAAGATCTACAAGATTACCTAAGTAAGTGCTCTAAAATTGTATGATTTATGAGAGAAATTTAATCTACTATTTTTCCTGGGTGACTAGGCGTTAGGAATTAGGACCAAGATGCATTTTGTTTGGCCTACACAGTGTCTTAAAGAATCTCTATGACTTTATGGCCAACATGATGTTCCCATTCACCAAAGGCCCCATCACTCCCTGATGTATAATAGATAACCCAGATCATGTGATTAATGCTATAAGCCTGGTCCTGAAGCCATTTGCATTTGAGAACCCTGCACATTCAAACCAATAATTTTCCACCAAGTAGATGTTCAAAAATACCAATACATATTTTGTTGATTAAAGAAGAAATATCAATTCCTAGTTATAGCACTGGGATACTTCTCAGAAGCAGTGGAGTCACTTTATGATTTAGTTAAAGAACATGAATTTTTCTAATAACAAAAGACGTGATCATGCTACAAAAATGAAATACAGAATGAGTTTTCCTTGCAGATTAATCAAAATTCTCAGTCTGTTTTCCTTTCAGCAGAAGACATGTGAATTGGTGAAATGTATTCAATGTAGTAATTTTCTGAGAAACCATAGCAGGGTTTAATTGTAACTTTCTAAGCATGCCTTTAATAATAAGGCAGCTACAGCAGCAAAATTAACCCAGGACTCAAAGTGTCTAAAATGGTTTCACGACACTAAATTTGAAACAAGCCATGTGTATGATATGTATGAAAATTATATATCCATGTTTATAAAATTATCTAAGCACATTTGACAGGTTTAAATATAAGCATTTTTGTCATTTCTTTTCAATAGCTACTTTCATTCAGATCCTGTTCTTTGGTTACACTTTCTTTTTTAATGAACTCCCACTGAACTCAAAAAGCATAACACAAGAAAAAGGAATGGTGCAAATTTATGATTTCAAAATTTCATCCCAAAGCTGTGGGCTTAGATATAAGTAGCTGAGATTAGGAGTATAGAGAGCAACTTTGAGCAACAGCTTTTCCTGGATGCCATTTTACCCCAAGTCCTAATACTAAGAAAATGTACACTACAAATATAATGATTCCTCTTATATAAAATATTCTATCATATGCTGCCTCTCTGTCTTATACTTTAAGAATGGGGTTACCTACAAGTCTGAGTGGAAATAACATTATTTTCCACTCAGCTGAGCAAGGTGGCCCCAAGGCTTCTGAAATATTGAGTCTAGCTGGAAATTCTTTATTTTTTTTCTTCTGAATATTTTTCTTCTCATTAAAAAAGACAATTTTTAAGCTTTTTTCTAATTGTAAAAGCATTACACAAACACTATTACAACATCAGATAATACAAACAGCCAAAAAGAAGAAAGTAAACATGATCCATAATTCTATCACCCAGAGAGAACCATTGTTTATGTCCTTCAGATCTTAGTAGGCAAGGAGGTAAGGAGATGGGTAGATGTTTTATACATATATATACCTATATATATACCTATATATATACACACACTTTTTTGCAAGAAGAGAGATCATATTATGCATGATGTTTTCTAATCTCATTTTTCACTTAACAAAAATATCATGGACATTTTCCAATGTCAAGAAATACAAAATCACTTTGAATGACTGAAGAGTATTCCATTGCATGTATATATCATAGCATTGAACAAAATCCTTCATGGATGGTTATTTGAACTATTTCTCATCTCTATTATCATAAATCAATATAGCAATAGATATTCCTTTTTATACAAACTCATACATTTGTTCACTTATTTTCTTAAGGGAAATTTCTAGAAGAATCATTGGGTAAAAACTATGCATATGTGTAATTTTGAAATATACTGCTAGTTTGTCCTCTAGGGAGTTTCTATCAACTTACACTCCCAACAACAGTATACAAGTAGTTCACATTTCTCCATATTCTTTCCACATAATGACAGTTATGTCATCTAGTCAACCAAATGTAGTTGGATAAAATCTTGAGATATTAACTCAATCACTCCTTCTCCCACTACTACTAGGACCACAAGTGACCCTCTCTATTTAACTAGAAATATGCTTTGCTTCAGGAGGATCTGCAGAGTCAAATATAGAAGGAGAAAAACAGAACCAAACTTTTGCTTTTTGAGCACCAAAATAGGGTTTTGAAACTCATAGCAGCATCATTAGTCTGAATTTCAGCAATCTGGAATTTCACTAATTGGACTTTTGGAAAAGAAGGGGAGGATTTCTTTAAGTATCAAAAGAATAAACTTTAAATGAGTCAAAGCATTAAAATGATGACAAAAGGAGCAGAGTAGAAAGAAATTACTTTCCTTCATTTCCCATCCCAGCCTAGGGAGAGAACACTGGAATTCAAGAGAGAAGTGACAGGAAACACCTAAAAGAAAGAAGGGAACAAGGCATCCTGCCTGGCTGGGAGCCCAGAAGGGCTCTCCAATGTAGGGAAAGTATAAGTGAGGGATGCTCGGTGGTCCACAAGAGAGCCCAGCCCCACCAGACTGCATCCTGCCTGCAGGCCCAACAGTACCTCCCTTTCCACATTCCTGGAGCTCCACTGACATTCCCCACCTGCAGCCACCACCACTGCCACCACTGCCACCACAGCGAAAGTGCAAGACACTGACAGCAACCCCACCACCCTTCCAGCAACAGGACTTCCTCACATTTTCACATGCCCTAAGGATAGGCTACCCCACAGATAACTGCCACCTACAGCCAAAGCATACCCTTCCCAGTCACCTGCCTAAGGCTGCGACTACTAAAAGCAATCCCACTCACCCCAGCAGCCAGCAGGGTCATAGTGCAGCTACTGCACCGCCACCTGAGCACTCCACCAGAGGCCTTGGGATAACCCTGTCCCTGTCCACCACAGCCAGCACCCATATATACCACTGGACAGCGAGGAGAAAAGGAACATACAGACAGGTCTGTCCAGCCTAGCTTTGACCACCCTCTATACCCTCAACCCCAGTGCTTAAGCATATCACCTAGGGGCCTGGGGATCACCCGGCTCCATCACCATCCACCGCCATGGCTCCATCCTCCATCGTGAGCACTCCTCCCAGAGACTAGAAGACAGGTTAACCCAGCCTGCCACTACCACCACAGCTAGCATCCACCTGTACTTACCACCTGTGGACCTGGGGACTGGCCTGACCAGCCTGCCACAGCCACTGCCAACACCAGCATAGACTATTTGGGAGCCAGAGAGTTGTCCAACCACTGCTACTGCCATTGCCTATGGCATGCCTGCAGCCCAGGGGCCCAAGGTTCAGCCCACTGCTTCTACTGCTGGCACCTGAGCAAGCCTCCTGGTGACCCAAGAATCAGCCCACCAGGACACACTAACACCAGTGCCAAATGTGCTACCCTTGGGCCCAAAGACAGGCAGGCTCAGCCTGCCACTGCTTCCACTGGTGCCCAAGACCGTCCCACCTGCTGTCCCCATGCCCAATAAAACTTCACTATAGCCTCCATTAACAGCCATACCCTAAGCCACTGAGGAAGTCACAGACACCACTGGCTTTGTTTACAAAAAAAAAAGCCAAATAAATTATATGGAGACTATACTACTGCACACATCCAGAATCAAAGCCAAAGTGCCCTACCCAACAAATACCATAGAATCATATTGAGGAAGTCCTCTTCTATCAAAGTAAATCCACGAAATTGGAAGAAGTGACTATTACACCAGATGTGCAGATAGCAACTTAAGGACACAAGAAACATGAAAAAGCAAGGAAATATAATTCCAAAGCAACACCATAATTCTCCAGTAACAGATTCCAATGAATAGGAAATTTATGAAATTCCCATAAAAATAATTCAAAATAATGATATGATAGAAGTTTAGTGATTTACAAGGGAACAAAGATAAACAATACAAAGAAATGAGAAAAACAATTCAGGATATGATTGAGAAATTTACCAAAAAGGTAGATATCACAACGAAGAACCAGACAGAAATCCTGCAACTGAAGAATTCATTGAATGAAATAAAAATTATATTTGAGAGCTTCAGCAATAGACTAGATCAAGCAGAAGAGAGAATTTCAGAACTTGAAGACAAGTCTCTTGAAATAACCCAGTCAAACAAAAGTAAAACAAAAGAATCAGCAAAAGTAGACAAAGCCTACATGACATGTGAGACAACACAAAGCAACCACATATCTGAATTATCAGCATTCCCAAAGGTGAAGAGAGAACGAAAGTATTCAAAAGCCTATTGATGAAATAATAGATAAAATCTTCCCAACTCTAGCAAGAGATGTAGACATTGAAATACAGGAGGCCCAGCAATCCCCAAACGAGTACAATGCAAAAAGGTCTTCTCTCTGACACATTATAGTCAAACTGTCTAAAGTCAATGACAACAAGAAAATTCTAAAAATAGCAAGAGAAAAGCATCTAGTCACCTATAAAGGAGTTGCCATCAGACTTACCATGGACTTATCAGTAAAAACCTTACAAGCCAGAGGATAATAGGACAATACATTTAAAGTGCTGAAAGACAATATCTGGAAGTCAAGAAGTACTATACCCTTAAAAGTTATCCTTTTTGGAGAAATAAAGTTATTTCTAAATAAGGTTACTTTATTGTAGAGAAATAAAATTACCCTCTTTGGAGAAATAAAGTCTTGCCCAGACAAGCAAAAACTAAGGGAATTCAACACTACTAGAAAAGCCCTACAAGAAATAGTTGAGGGAATCCTAAACCTGGAAGCAAAAGGGCAATATCTACTATTACAAATAACACATAAAAGTGCAAAACTCACTGGTAAAGCAAACACATAAATGAGGAAGAGAAAGGACTCATAGTTACAACTAAAGAAAACTACTGACACAAAAGTATATAATAAAAAAGAAAGGAACAGAAGATATATACAACATCCAGAAAACAATTAACAATGTGACAGGAACAAAACCTCACATATCAATAGCAACTTTCAATGGAAATGAATTAAATTTTCCACTTGAAACATATAGAGTGGCTGAATGGGTTTTTTAAAAATGTGATCCAGATGGCCTGGATCTGGATCTATAAAAATGTGATCTACATGCTGCCTACAAGAAACTTCTTAACCTGTGAAGACACCTATAGATTGAAAGTAAAGGTATAGGAAAAGATGTTCCTCACAAACAGAAACCAAAAGCAAGCAGGAATAGCTATACTTTTATCAGGCACAAGATACTTTAAGCCAAAAATAGTAAAAACAGCCCAAAAGATCATTTTATAATGATAAAGGGATCAGTTCAGTAAGAAGATATTACCATAAGAGGATATTACAATTCTAAATATATATGCACCCAACACTGAAGCACCCAGATATATAAAGCAAATATCACTAGATCTAAAGGGAGAAGTAGACTCCAATACAATAATAATAAGGGACTTCAACAGTACCTTCTCAGCATCAAATAAATCATTTAGACAGATAATCAATGAAGAACATTAGATTTAAACTGGACTTTAGATCAAATGGACTGAACAGACATCCACAGGACATTTTATCCAACAGTTGCAGACTACACATTGTTTTCACCAGCACATGGAACATTCTCTAGTATAGGCCATAAGTTAGGCCTGAATATGAGTCTCAACAAATTTTTGAAAATTGAAGTCATATCAAGTATCTTCTCAGACCACAATGGAATGAAACTAGAAATCAATACCAAGAGGAACTTAGAAACAATATGCTACATGAAAATTAAACATGTTCCTGAATGAATACTGGGCCAATGAAGAAAGTAAGATGAAAATGAAAAGATTTCCTCAAACATATGAAAATGGAAACAAAACGCACCAAAACCTATGGGATACAGCAAAAGCACTGCTAACAGAGAACTTTACAGCAATAAATGCCTACATCAAAAAAGTAAAAAGATTTTAAATAAGCAATATAATGAAATGACTGAAAGAACCTGAAAAGCAAGAACAAAACCCAAAATTGATAGAAGGTAAAAGATAATAAAGATCAGAGCACACGTAAATAAAATAGGCTAAAAAATACAAAGGATCAATGAAATGAAAACTTGTTTTTTTATTTTTTATTTTTTTTTTGAAAAGATGAACAAAGTTAATAAACTTTCAGCTAGACTAACAAAGAAAAAAAGAGACAGGATCCAAAAAACAAAATCAGGAATGAAAATGAAGACATTACAACTTATGCCACAGAAATACATAAGATCAAGATTTTAAGAACAACTACATGCTAACTAACAGGAAAACCTAGAGGAAATGGATAAATTTCTGGACACATGCAACCTTCTAAGATTGAATCAGGAAGAAACAGAAAATCTGAACATACCAAAAGCCAGTAATGAGATTGAATCTGCAATAAAAAGTCTCCCAACAAAGAAAAAGCCAGAATTGGATGACTTCACTACCAGATTCTACCAAACGTGTAAAGCAGAACTAATATAAGTTATCCTTAAGTATCCCAAAAAACTGAAGAGAAGGGAATTCTCTCTAACTTGTTCTACAAGGCCAGCATTACCCTGATACCAAAATCAGAGAAGAACACAACAAAAAAAGAAAACTACAGGTCAATATCCCTGATGAACATAGACATAAATATCCTCAACTAAAAACTAACAAACTAAGTCCAACAGCAGGCTTGGGTGTGGTGGCTCCATGCCTTGTTTTGCTGTGTTTCCCAGGCTAGTCTCAAACTCCTGGGCTCAAATGATCCTCCTGTGGGAAGCCAAGGCAGGCAGATCATTTGAGCCCAGGAATATGAGACCAACCTAGGAAACATGGCAAAACTCTATCTCTACAAAAAATACAAAATTAGTCAAGTGTGGTGGTGGCTTATACCTGTAGTCCCCGCTACTCAGGACGCTGAAGTGGGAGGATCACTTGAACCCAAGAGGCTGAGGCTGCAGTGAGCTATGATTGCACCACTGCACTGAAAGCCGGGTGACAGAGCAAGACCCTGTCTCAAAAAACTAAAAAAAAAAATCCTACAACAGATCAAAAATATAATATACCATGATCAAGTGAAATTTATCTCAGGAATGCAAGCATGGTTCAACATATGTAATAAACATGATACATCACGTCAACAAAATGAAGGACAAAAACCATATAGTTATCTCAATCGATGCAGAAAAAGCATTTGATAAAATTCAACATCCCTTCATGATAAAAACTCTCAACAAACTAGGTGTAGATGGAACACAACTCAACATAATAAAATCTATATATGACACACAAAGCTAACATCATACTGAACGAGGAAGAGTTGAAACTCTTTTTTCTAAGCACTAGAACAAGACAAGGATGCTCACTTTTATACTCTGATTCATCATAACTGAAAGCCCTAGCCAGAGCAATCAGGCAAGAGAAAAAAATCAAAGCCATCCAAATTAAAACATAGAAGTCAAATTGTTCCTGTTTGCAAGCAACATGATCTCACATTCAGAAAAAAATCAAATGATTCCACCAAAAACTCTTAGAACTGATAACCAAATTCAGTAAAGTTTTAGGATACAAAATCCGTAGTGTTTCTATACATCAATAATGAAGTACCTGAGAAAGAAATCAAGAAAGCAATCCCATTTACAATAGCTTTTTAAAAAAAAAAAATACTTAATGATAAATTTAACCCAGGAGGTGAAAAACCTCCACAAGGAAAACTACAAAACACCAGTGAAAGAAATTGGAGAGGGCACGAACAAATGAAAATATATTCTATGCTCATAGATTGAAATAATTCATATTGTTAAAATGATCACACTACCCAATGCAATTTCTATCTAAATATCAATGTTATTTTTCACAGAAACGGAAAAAAAATCCTAACATTCATATGGAACCAAAAAAGAGCCCAAATAGCCAAAGCAATCCTGACCAAAAAGAACAAAGCTAGAGGCATCACACTATCTGACTACAAAATATATTACAAAACTAAAGTAACCAAAACAGCACAGTATTGGTATAAAACAGACACATAGGCCAATGGAACAGAATACAGAACCCAGAAATAAATCCAAACATTTACAGTCATTGGATTTTTGACAAAGACACCAAGTACACACACTAGGGAATGGACATCCTCTTCAATAAGCAGTGATGGGAAAATTGAATATCCATATGCAGAAGAATGAAACTGGACCCCTATCTCTCACCATATACAAAAATTAACTCAATATGAATTAAAGACTTACATATAATCCCCCAAATGATATAACTACTAGAAGATAACATAGGGAAAACAACTTCCAGACACTGGTCTCTAGGCAATGATTTTATGGCTAAGACCTCAAAAGCACAGGCAACAAAAACATAAACAAGTGAGACTACATGAAATAAAAAAGCTTCTGCACCGCAAAGGAAACAATCAACACACTGAAGAGACAGTCTGCTGAAAGGAAGGAAGTATTTGTAAACTATTCATCCAACAAGGGACTAATATCCAGAATATACAAGGAACTCAATTCAACAGTAAGAAAACAACCCAATTAAAAAGCAAAGAACATGAATAGATGTTTCTCAAAAGAAGACACACAAATAGCCAACATATCTATGAAAAAAATGCTCAACATCATTAATCATCCGAGACATGCAAATCAAAACCACAGTGAGATGTGATTTTATTTCAACTAGAATAGCTACTATTAAAAAATAAATAAATAAATAACAGATGCTGGTAAAGGGAGCTATTACACTTTGTTGGTGAGAATGTAAATTGGTACAGCCACTAGAGAAAACACTATGGAGATTTCTCCAAAAACTAAAAATAGAACTACCATATGATCTAACAACCCTACTACTGGGTATTTATTCAAAGGAAATGAAATTGTTATATCAAAGGGATATCCGCACCCCATGTTTACTGTAGCACTACTCATAATATCAAATATATGAAATCAACCCAAGTGTCCATCAATGGATGAATCAATAAAGAAAATGTGGTGTATCCACATACAATGGAATACTATTCAACCATCAAAAAAGAATGAAATCCTACCATTTTAAGCAACATGAATGGAACCATGGGTTCCATGTTAAGTCAAATAAGGCACAGAATGACAAGTTTCACATGTTCTCACTCCTGTGTGAAAACTAAAAAAGTTGATCTCACAGAGAGTAGAATGATAGATACCAGACACTAGGAAGGTTGTATGGGTGAGAGTGGGGGGATGAAGAGAGGCTGGTTAACTAGTACAAACGTATAGTTAGATGGAAGGAATAAATTATAAAGTTCAACAGCAGAGTAGGGTGGCTATAGTTAGCAACCATTGTTGTATATTTCAAGTTAGCCAGAAGAGAGGACTTTCTTTCCCAACACAAAGAAATGATAAAGACTCAAAGTGATGGATATACTAAATATACTGACTTGAACATTATACATTCTATCCATGTAATAAAATATCACATGTGCCCCAAAAATATGTATATATATATATCAATTTAAAAAGAGTCAACCCAAAAATCAAAAGGTAAAGAATCTACTTTTAAAATTTTAATTGATTATTAAATAAGTTATTATTTCCCCAATTGACTTTATGGGGTCTATCATTAAAATGATATCAATAATAATATTTAAATTATATTAGTAGTACCTAATTAAATTTCCCAACTTTTATTTGGCAAAGACATATGCAGTGTCTAGTCATAGTTTCTAACCAGCATGATATAGCAGGTTTTTTTTTTTTTTTTTTTTTTTTAACTGCAGGTAAAACGGAGAAGCTGGAAGATTCATGTGCAAGTACCATCAACTAGCAGTGCTGACTTTTAAGACTTCCTTTTCTTAAAGTTCAGGAAGAATAGCTTAATGACAAGACATATTAGGGAAGCCACAGTGCTCTACTATTATACTGAAGGAAGGTTAGCTCCTCATCTAGAATGGAGCAAGCAACAAGCAATTTGTCTCTGTCATCATTCTGCTTGGCCAGTCTCTAAGTGAGTTGAGCTTAGAGAAGCTACTACAAGCAACAAGGAAGCAAAAATTGTTATAAAACAATATTTTTAAAGTTCTAGGAAAATATTTATGCAGATTTTTAAATGTTCTTCTCCAAATGAAGTAACAAGAAATAAGGAAATGAAATACATTGGTACATCTTAAGAAATATTATTTCTCAAACTTTAATATCTGTCCACTGTTACCTCCAATTTCAGCACTTATATATTTTTCACACTGTGCAGTAGTGACACAAATTTCACAGTATTTTATTTCACATGAACAGTATATATCTGGGTTCAATAGTGACTATGTCAAAATATCTACTTTCTTTAATGCTGAAAGACTATTCCATCTTTATATGTCATCGACGACAGCTGTGTCTTCCAAACTTACCTGATCTAGGTGAGCTTCATGAGCTTCATCTAGGTGTTTATTAAATGCAAAGTCCCAAATCCCATTCCCTGTTGATTCTTAATTCGTAGGTCAGAATGGAGCTAGGGAATTGGTATTTTTAACAAGTATCTCATGATACTGATCACTCATCACCACGCAAGAGTTAGCAGGTACTGACCAAAGCACAATTTTAAAGGACAACTCAACATAGCTGATTTGAAATTCTTTTCTAAAAATACTTGAGAAATGCTGGAGGCCTGAAGACAATAATTCATTACTGACATCAACTTTATCTCAGTTTGTCACCAAAATGAATGGAAGCAGCTTAGGAAACATGTACAAAGAACTTTATACTAATTTAAGACCACAGGAAACTACAGCATAACTTTCCACTTTCTCAACTCTTGGATCTTTTTTCCCTCCCTCCCTCTCGTCCTTCCATCCTTTCCTCCCTCCTTCAACACCTACCTGAGTTCTTCTCTCACTTCCACAGCATTATTCCCTGCTATCACAAACACATCATTCATGTCATCAGTCAGCATGTTGCAGGCATAACCGATGTTGATGGCAGTTTCTAAAACAAAATAAAGCCCAACTCAGTTAAAATGTTACTTAATAATGTAAGTCCATTTTTAATGAAAGTTTTGAGGGCTTAGCTGTATTTTCTTACAGCCTACAGGCCCTCTCAAATTTACTACTTGCTAAACCCATGCCCAAGTAGCAACAGCAACAAATGTGCAGCCTTCTCATCTAGTTTTCAGAAAAACCTTTTCATTCCCAAATTAGCACTCATGAAAATACCTTAAGATCTTGTGACATAATATGTACAAATATAAAACCTTTGACCAGAAGTCCAAATACTGTCTTGGGAGAGCTAAACTACTAAACTTAGCCAATATTTAATTCTGATATGGAAGACAATTCGAAGGAAAAAAACTCACAAAATGTTCAGTTGAATGAAAAAAACAATGGTCTTACAAAATTTTTATAGTTCTCTCAAACACAACCTTGCCATTTTCCCATTAAATATATGGAAGTTTGGCATTTGACTATCATCTCAAAAACCACCCAGCACTGTTCTCCTAGAGAACTGGGGAATCAGATGGTGTTGGGTAATTCTTCCTCTAATTTTATAGAAATGGAACCTAAGATAATCAGATAACTCCTTCTATCTGATAGAGTTATTTGATTGTCTCTAACAGTACAGAATAATTAGACTGTAGCTAATTCTGTGGAATCATTAGTTTTGTCCCAAATTAAGGAAGGTAATTGATAAAATCTCAGCATATACCTTGTATAAACCACAGAAATTAAAGCTAAATAATAGTAAATTCATGGATATTTGTAATAATAGAACAGCTGTAACTGACCGAAATCAAACTCTAGAGAGTTTCTATCTAGTAACACACCCAAGTGCTCAACTTTCTACTGTTTATTTTTTGTGGCCAATGATTTGGATAAAGATGCAGAGAACTGATTTATCACATCTGCAAATCCCCTAATGCTGTAAAAAAAAAATACCTAATAAGTAGATAGAATTTTAACACAGGTGTGTGCCAGTTAATTGAATATTTTCAGTTTACAAATAGCCAAGCATAAAATCATTTTTGTTTTAATCATTACTGCTAGCAGTAGATCAAAAACATGTTGGTCCCCTTTTCTTTCATAGGAAATGTAGTAGAACATGATGACTCACTAATGATTTGGCATTCTGTCAAGCCTGAAAGTCAATGAATTCTCACTGTACCTTGTATAGATAGTCCTGGAATTCAGCCAGGTTGCACTATTACAGCCGTAGTAGCCTTATTAAAATACCAAAATATTTATATAAACGGTTGATAAACAGCTGTTTCCCTGAGCTTCTTCAAAGTGTTCCCATCACCCTGACACCTGCCCTAAGATCCTTCAAATTCCCCACCATCAAGAAACTAAAGGAGTAACCCAAGGTCTCCAATATCCTGCTTCAGTTCTGTGCCAATATCTGTCCTGACTGGGGACAGTGTTCATATAAACCAACTGTTAAACATTCTTAATACCATTGTTGCCTCTAGGTATAATGACTATATTCAAGAGGCAATTGGACTGAAACTCAGCTGATCCCAGCTTATACTATGGAAGGCATTTTGTTAGTTTGGTTTGTTTTAAAATAGATTCTTGCAATACATTAACTTTCTTTTCTCTATTTCAAGTCTTTCCTATGTGGGAGATATGATGAATAATTAATTAACCTTTCTGGTTAATTAAAATTTTGTGATATAAGTCATCTCCCCATTTTCAAAATATCATCATCATCCATTTTCAAGTTACCTTGTTTGTCTCCTGTTAGGACCCAGATCTTAATATTGGCTAGTGATAAACTTGTAACTGTTTCAATAACACCCTCTTGTAACTTATCTTCTACAGCAGTGGCACCTAGTAGCTTTATTGAAAAACAGAGAAAAACTTATGTTAATGCATGCAAACAACATCTATAACATCTACGATTTCACTCACAGAGTTTGGAAGCCAAAGAATATGAATTGAAGACAGAAATTATGATACTTTGATATAGCAGGCAACCTATTTTGTGTGAAAGTGGGTTGGGAAGGACTCCAAAAGGAAGCTCCCAAATCAAGCCAACTTAACAGCAGAGATCCTGGGAGTTATTATTTACCTGAAGGGGCGGATATGCTGAGATAACATGTTAGCGTGAGCAGTAAGAAGCCATTTGGACTTAAGAACTCCCCAGCTGCTTCCCCACTTATATCAACAAATGAGGGGTCCAAAGAACAGCCTTCATTCCATGGTCAGGAAGCTGGTCACAAAAAGTCTAGTCATTCTTCTACATTAACAAACAAGCAGATGCCATAAACTAAAGTGAGGGTTCCTGCACGATTTTTCATCGAAAGATGAACAAAGCATACTCTCCTGGCCACTGGGGCTTCAGGTAAGAGTGGTTTTTAGAATAGACCATGCTCTGGATAGCACAGATATCATCAGAATCTCATGGCCTAGGATGGTTTAGAGCTGTAGCCCCATTCTTCACAGCAAATTTCTCTGCTCTCAAAAGGTGGATCATAAAAAAAGGAGAAAAATAAAAATCCCATAACATCAAGGACGCATCAGAGGTTGACAAAGAATAGGGAGCCTACTATCTTCTACTCTTGGGAAGCTTCCAATTGCTTAAGCTACTGCTAATAGAAATACAGTTCTAGGCTCTCTAGGACCATATGTGGAAAACTCAAAGCCAACCTATAAAGCATGATTCAGTAATTGAAAGAGAAACATCTGCTGTATGCAAGATGATTTAGCCAATGGCTTATTTCTATGCTAAATCTCTAAACACATATTATCTTTCCTGTAAACACAAATCATCATGCTTCTAAACTCATACCATCAAATCTCTTTCAATTTCTTCATACAACCCAGCTATTCGTTCATCCCTCTCTTCTGTGGCAGCATTCGCATCTTCAAGCATCTTATGCCACTCTTTAAAGTACTTGTCATCCAGGTCTCTGTGTGCAATGGCCAAGGTCCGAAGGCCTTCCCCTGCAAATTCCTGCCAGAGATGACATAGACTCATGAACCATCAAAGAAACAATAAGCACAGAAATAACAACAACAAAAATAATTGGTAAGAAATGTTCCACTCAAATTCATTTTGTCCTAAGAGCACTGCTTGGCTATCCTTACTGTCAACTGTTTAGTCTCCTCAGAAATGGGAGATAATGTATGTATTTTCCGTTTTATTTCTATGAGGTTAAAACATGCAGGGGAGCAAGACTTCCCCCTAAAGACAGTTGAAAGCCCGCTGAAGTATCCTAGTTGAGAGGTGATCAATGACACCCATGACTTGAGATACTCATTTATGGCAATACATATTTGTTTCCAATCTGTCCTTTACAGAAGGAAGCATTTCTGGCCATGAGAGGGACCCAGTGTGTTTTATGGACCTCAGCTTTCAGTGAAGAGGAAAGGACTCTTGGAGAAGCCATAGTTCTCAAATCAAAGGCAGGAGGCTCTCTCCAGGAACCACAACATGACATCCCACCAAAGTCTTGTCACATTCCCCCTAGTGATATGCTATGCCTAAAACTAACTGAATCCTACTTTTGTATATGCTTGAAATTTTTCATAATAAAAAGATAAAAGTAAATAATAAATAAATAAATAGACGTTAAATAGTCAGATATTAGAAGTTTAAGCATATTACTTAAGGTTATAACCATAACTTCTAGGGCAAAAGGGGAGAGAAAGGAAGAAAAGCTAATATAAGTGGTTGCTTCTGGGAAGCAGGACTAAATACGGAGGCTGACCTTCACTTTTCATTCTAGACTCCTCTGTGAAACTTTTTATTTTTTGCTATATTAAAGTTTTATCTTAATAATAATAAATTGTTTGCAATTTTAAAGACACCATCATCAAGTCAGCTTAGTGCAAAAAATAGTGTTATTTTTAGAAGCTATATTCTATGAACTTAGTACTAAATTAGTCAAACTGATAGGGGAACCACACTCTTCCTTTATCCTGTATCCTGACAATCTCAAACAACACCTCTGGTGCTTTATCCTAACAGTAGGGGAAAAGAAATAGAGGAGACTGGTAGTTGCTAAGTGTCTCACACAGCCATGGTAACTAGAAACATATGCAGATTGCTTTGGGGGAAATGCTCAAAAACTCCCATTCCGCTTGTGCTTCCAGTGGTCATTTTATGGGCCTCTACACTGCAAGTAAAGCATTTTTATGGCCATTTCTGCTCCTTTGGGCATTGCCATTGAGTATGTCTCCTCTGCGGTGTTTTGGCTTATGGTACACATATAGGTTTATAACCAGGCGTAGGTTAAACCGTGACATACTGTAATTAGGTAAACAGAAAAGTCAATGCATACTGCAATGAGATGGTTTACCCCAGACAGACCTTGAGAAAAATTATCCAAATTTATTTAGTAGGCAATTGGTAGCACTTTGGATATTGGAATCACATTTTGCAAGCCCTGCCTTTCAAGACCACCACTGGATCCCCTACTGATCTGAAAATCTAGTTACTGTCTTGTAATGATCTTTTGTCCTCTTAATTCACACAAACCCTTTTTTGCCTTTAACTTGTAACCCCACTGGGCATTACCACTGCCTTCCTCTCTGTTCTGCACAAAAGTGAATGAACAATAAGATGACATTACAAAAGGAAACAGATGATTTAAGTTATTTAATTAGTGCATGAAACACAAATTCAATCCTAAATGAGCCTTTGATTAAGGTCTTTTCCTATCATTAAACAATTCAAAATCAGTAATTAAATAAACATTTAGGACCTCAGAATCTAGAAGTCAAAATGAACAAAGTGAATGAAGCAAAGAGCAAGTCAAATTTATATTACCTGAAAAAAAATTATTTTGCAGAGAAATGTAAAAAGACCAAATTAGGCTTCCTATAGTTTAGTATCAAAGGAGAATATATGAAAACCCAGGGCCTTGGTGTTTGAGTAATGGCAAAAAGTCAGATACTTATGATTCCAGTGTTGTTTTCATTAAAAAAAAATTTTAAAGACCATGCTGGCCTCCTGGAAAAGATTAAAAGAAAATCAAGAATTCTCTATTGGAAAGACAAAAACAATAGCTATGTTTGTAACCAATATTACTAAACCATCATTTTTTAAATTTAAAGTAAAGCAGTGGATTTTTTATTTTATTTGTTTATTTGCTTTTTAAAGATTCAGGGAATGTTTTGTATTAAATATAGGGTCTGACAAAGAACATGAATACTCAATAACGTCTTAAAGGAAAGAAACCAATGAGAAAATGCGAGTTTTGACCAGATGGCCTTAAATGGAACCACAGACAAATATTAGAGACACACGTGAATCTCAGGTTTAAAACAAGTAATGCTCATATTAATTCACATTCCCTTACTTTTTGGCATTTAACAGAAAAGTGCCAAAAATCACCCTTACTTCTTTCAGAAAGCTTTTGTAAAGAAATTATGCTGGTCTCAGAATACACAAAGTGGGTGTCTGAGGGCACACAAGGGACTCATCATGATTTACAACCTGAATAAAAAGACCCTTAGAGGAGAAAGTGTGCACCAGAGACTATTTTCCTCTCACAATCTAAACACAGCCCTAAACTTTCCCTGGAAGTAATCATAAGATATTCCACTGGTACCAAACACATCAGAACCCAAGGAAAAGGAGCTCTCTGGCTCCTCTTTCCAGAACTAGTCCAGTCTTCCAAGAGGAGCAACATGAAGCTGCAGGGGAGTTACAGCAGATTCCCCAGACGCCCGCATTCTGTGGCTACTGCTCAGTTGCTGTGTGTTCCTCCACCTATAGTGAGACTGACTGGACTTCCAACAGGGTAGAACGCGGGGGTCCTTGTGCCAATTTCCAGACAATCATTGGCACAGCTTCCTGTGGAACCACTTTCCAGATGCTTTCTATTTCTGTAGTCAAATCATTTAGCTGCTATTTTTCTAAACAGGACCTAACCATAGGAGATGGCAAAAGGGCCATTGTGCTAACCTTAAGACGGAGGCACTTACACTGAGGTGGTCTGACGTCAAAGAGAGAAGGACTTCATTGGAAGGATGAAGTTTTTCAAACAGAATAGTATCTGCTCCCTTGGAGTAAAGCTTTATCTGTCCTTCCGGGTTTCGAACTGAAAAGAAAAAAGTTTGGAAAAGCAGATTATAATCAATGACATACATCAAAATTAGACTCTCCCAGACCTCCAGCCTGGCAGTTTGGAAATGGGCATAATGTTTTAGCCAGTAGTAAGACACTCAGTGCCTTTGGTTAGGTCATTACCTAAGTCACTTGGCTTTATTATCATTTATTAACTTAGAAATGCTCCATCTACTGGAATCTTTGATTTCCCGAATTCAGAAACAAGTGTTTTTATTCTGAAGCATATGACCTTCCTGTTTTCCTTGCTTACTATTTCTGAAGGGTTGATACATCTAAATTAAGTCTTCATCTCCATATTGAGCAGAATTGAGAGCTTTATTTGCCCGTCTCCTAGTATGAAATTCAAGACCTGCTGTTCAAATCAATATCAGTGTTATGCCAAATCATCTCCATATGCAATTCTAGCCATTCAAAGTCATGGTTTATACATTTTTTCTTGGCCCTTGCTGACATATTTCTTCATCCCTTTTACTCTGGAAAAGTCCATTAATTATTGGTGGTTCATTGTTGGGTCACAAATTCTCGCTGAAAACACACTTCACAGAGGGGCTTTTAAAAATAAAGTCTATACCTCATTCCCACTGGAAGTCTATATCAGTAGTACTGTGTTTTTAACCTGCCCCACAGGCTTGAGATTGACAGCCCTTCCTAGGCTACCCTCAACTCCATTCCCAACCACAACTCCCAGCATATTGCTGTTAGACAAACCTTTCTTTCAAACCACAGAACACTTGGCCTAACTTTGTAGGTTTAGTTGTACAGCTTGACACATAGTAGCCAGTTAATAATTATTCGTTGAATGAATGAATGGCATGGCTGTGTATTTCTTCCCAGAACTGCCTACAACTTAAGACAACTGCCTTTGTCACAACTTCATGATCTGAATACTCTTACCCTCGTAGGCTTCATCGGTTGAGTCAACGATCATTACACGCTTTCTACTCAATTATCCCTTTTCTCTATGAAGAGGATGCCTCAAAAAAGGTTAACATAAATGTTTACTATTAATTACTATTAATGTAATGCCATAGAAAATGGCATACAAAATTTAGAGCTTAGTTTAAAAAAATATAAAAACCAAAATACAATGTTACCCTCCCCTCTATCCCTAGTCAGCACTTATCTATTCTAGTTTCCTCCCGGCTTGCATAGATCTAATAATGTACCCAAGAAACTTTTTAGGACTGGGCCTTGTCTAGGTCTTGTCTTCTGTTTTAAGAGCCTTTGTTAGTTTGCCTAAGTGCCAGGATTCATTTGGGTTTTCTTGTACTCTAGCTCTAATCCCCTACATTGGGGAAAAAGAGAGAGAAAAACATATACAATTTATCTAATTGTTAAACCAGGGGGGAAAAGCTTAATCCTGGGAAAGACTTTCTCTTGATTTTCTTGTACAATAATCCAATTTAATAATTTCCCTTATATTTTCTCCCTTCCATCACCAGAGGTATAAAGGCAAAGGATGAATAATCCACATTTGCCTGTATTTTGTATTCTAGACTAGGACATTAGTTCTCTAACTTATGGTCTCAGGACCTTATTTATAATTCTTCAATGCTGAGTGAGGATTCTAAAAAGTTTTTTAGTGAGTTTTATCTATCAATATCCATGTTAGAAATTAAAAATGAGAAATTTTATTATATCAAGTTTTATAACACTAGTTACTATAATTATTATTATAAATCTAACATATAAACATAAATAACATTTCTACAAAAAAACTATATTTTCTAAAAAAAATTAGTTTGGAGATTGGCATTATTTTACATGATTACAGATCTTTGTAACACCTAGTTTAATAAAAGAGGGTTGGATACCCATATCTGTTTCTGCATTCATTCTGTTGTGACATCACATGTCATGTGGCTTCTGCAAAACTCCATGGTATACTCATGAGAAAAAGAATGAAAAAGACAAATAATAGTCATATTATAATGAAAATACTTTTGTCCTTGTGCATCCTCCAGAAAACTCACAAAGTTCCCTAAGGTTCCCTGGACCACACATTTAGAGTCACTGGTCTGGAAGAATCACAGACTGATTGTGATTTGTGTAAATCCCTTACCATTGCCATATCTCAGTTTCTACATGTAAAAAGGAGATGTTTAAACAATCTAACTTCAAAGGTCCTTTACAGCTGTACAATTTTCTGATTCAATAAATGCTTTCCATCCCTGATACTTTCTCTTAACCTAGTATTTGTCCCTTTAAATTTGATTTTGTGTAAATCCAATTTCATAGAATCCTGCTTAAGTTTACTCATTAAACATTTGCTTTAGCAGCAAGTTTTATATCTCTTTCCTTCCAAGTCTTCTGGTCATTTCTGTTCAAAGTTAATTAAATCTAAGTCATTTCAGAAGTTAGTATTTCTTAAATAAACTAAAAAAGGACATAGTTTTAAATGGTCAAAATAACATATGGCCAGAACTTGGACAAAGATTACAGTTTTTAGGTTATAAAACCTTCTCCCGATGCTTTCCATTTAAACATTAGTGTTCTTCAGAGATTTACTCGGGGTCTTTTTTCATCTTCCCATCCTTCATACTGTCCCTGGGCAACTGCATTCATTTCTATGGCTTCAGGTTCCATCACCAGGCTGTTTTCAAATGTGTACATCCTGTCCAATCCATCTCTAGCACTCCATTCGGACCTGCACATCCAACCACCAATTGAACATCTTTTGGATATGCCCAGTCACACCAAACTCACACTAGACATATTACCCTCCTCCAATAATTAGCTACTCCTCTTATATCCCCAGTCTCAGTAATCAGCTTCACCATCCACTCAGTCTCCAAAACCAGAAATCTGGGCATCACTCACAATTCTCCCTCCACCAACCACACATCTAAGGGAAGCCATGGATTTCTCTCTGCCACTTCTCTCTTGCCTAGAAAATCACCTTAACCTAACTGGTTTTACCCATTCCAGGACTGCTTCCTTCCAGACTCTTCCGTATATTCCAGCTACAGTTATCTTCACGCTGCTGCTTAGAATGATGCAATAGCTTCCCTCTCCCTTCTATGAAGTTTGGACTCCTTGACAAGGCATATAGAGCTTATTAAGAGCTGGGCTATCCAATCTGTTTCACCATGTTCTCTTGGATGCAGCCACATAGAACTACCTTTCAATTTTTCACATTCTCCCCTAGCCTGAAGGCCCTGGAACATAGGGGGCACTTAAATCAATATTTACTTAATTAAGATGAACCAACATTGTGCACAATTTATCAAAAGCAGAAGCTATGCCTTTGTGATGTAAAGGAAAGAAAAATGTCACAAATGGCTTCCAGTTAATCGCAACAGCAGCACTGTGAAGGGTGGTAAATCATATCGCAGCTGTTTATACATCTACACAGAGAAATGCCTGTCACATGACAGTGTGATGTGTACTTTGATAATCTCGAAAAAGTTTAGAGTTGAGCAACTTTTATCTGTAAGATCTTGTAAGAGCCTTCCAAGAAGCTTCTTGTAATTTATTCTTCTTTAATGGTTATCTGTCACTTGTTCCTGTTAATAGCTATCTCTGAATTTTATCTCTGTATTTCTATTTGCAGAATTAGTAGAATTGATCCTTCCAAAACTATTTGTATTTTTTATTTTTATATTTTTCATTTATATTTTCATTTATATTTTTTACTAATATAGCAGATTCTGTTCTCTCTGGAAAAACATCCTTTATAGAAATCAATTTTTATGTAGATACTTCTGACTTAAATCAGGGCTCTTTCTTCAGAATGATAGTACTACTGGCATTGAAATTATACATTGATGATTTAGCGAATAATGGCTCCCACCCACAAAACAAGGAAGCAGAAGAAGAAGGAGGAGAAAGGGGAGGATCAGCAGTAACAGCAGCAATGCCTCAGCCTTCGCATCAGGGTGTTGTTCCTGCAGACCAACCCATGTGATGATCATGAGACTAGGATTGTTTTTGGCCTTGTTATCATGCCAAGACTTTTCTGCCCTTGCAGAGTTCCTTTAAAATTCCTCCCGATTAAAAACCAAACAGAATAAAAATAAATCCAGCAAACCTTCATGCATTCTGTGGTAGAGCACTACCTTTCCTCATATGGGATCCATTAAGGCAAACATCTGATGTTTGCGGTTAGGCTGCGATTTCTCCACAGCCTGTAATGGTGACCAATGCTGAGGAAAAGCCAAACATCTCCCTGTGTAGCAATTTTAGGTTTTTGTCAACACCCTCAGAGCAAAAAGAAACCAACTCTGGGACAAACCAACATCAATAACACCTCCCCTGAGGCTACAAATAGAAGATAGCTCCTGCTGAGACAACATTAAGCCATCACCTAGAACGGCATGTGTGCTCATCAGCGGCACTGGTCATCACCAACAGGCACTGGACTTCCCTGTTGTCAAAAAAATAAAAATAAACTTTCTCAGATGTTGTTTGGTTTTTACCTGCTGAGAGCCATCTTTCAAGACTAGTTTCTAGTAGTTAGAGACCAAAAATCCTACTGTCATGTATATATACTTTTTACATGGTAAGAAATTGATTAAATACAATGAGTAGGATATTCATAAGTTACAAAGTATTGGGTTGAGTAGTATTTCACAAACATTTAAAGAAAACCTATCATGTGCCAAGCTCTGTACTTGGCCTTGGGCAGTTCAGGAAGACTAAGGTATAGCACTTGCCTCAGGTAGCACACAGTTTAATGACTGGAATAGTTGTGAGTGTCATGGAACTAATATGACACTGGTGTTATAAACAAGGCATTCTGGGGAACACAGAAGGACATGGTTATTTGGAGAAGAGAAAAAGAATTGAAAAATGGGTAACATTTGAATTGGACATTACCAGATGAGTAGTAGAGAACATTTCCAAGAAGAGAAATGGGGGAAAGGAATATTCAAGATCGGGGAACAGCATGTCCAAAGGGTATAACAGCAACAACACATCCAGGGATGGTGAAGTCTAGTTGAGCTCAAAGTTTTGGAAAATAGAAGAAAAGTAGGTTGATACCAGATTGCAAATAATTTTGCACATCATACTAATGACTTTTCTTTTAAGGTTTGGGAAGCCACCTATGCTTTTTAAGTAGGGGGTAGTAAAATCAGGCCTATGTTTAATACCCTGGTGACAGCATAGAAGATTATATTTAAAGCAAATAATTTTGAAGATATTACAACAATACAAGCAAGCAGTGGCAAGAACCTTAACTAAGGCAGGGCACTGGGAATTAGGAAAAAAGGACAAAAAGCTTTTATTATTAAAAAGGGGTTTATGAGGCTATTTTAATAAATATTATTCTGATGCCTCTGAGGAGAGACTTAGAAACAGGTGACAACAGAGTATTCTAAAGATGTTAAGGCCTGAGAGTGGAAGAGAAGGAGATGGGTTAGAGAAATGTCTCAAACATCTCTGGGGAAAATAATGGATAGTATTTGAGGATCTATTAGTCTAGAGAAGTGGTCCCCAAAGTGTGGTTCCCTGACCAGTGGAATTAGTATCACCTACAAGCTTGTTAGAAATGCAAATTGGTGGGCCCTCCTCAGACCAGCTGAATCAGAAACTAGAGGCTGGGGCCCAGCAGTCTGTGTTGTAACAAGCCCTCCTGGTGATGCTGATGGGAGCTAAAGTTTGAGAACCATTAGCCTAGGGGTACAAAAGCTATGGAAAAAAGTGAATGAGCTATAACAGGGCTTAAAAGACCAGACTTTGGAAAACCTGGGTTCACATATTTGATCTGCCTCTTACCCAACTGTGCAACAAGTTGTGTTACAGCTGTGTGGCAATCTTTGGCAATCTTGAAAATCTTTGTGTTTAGTCTCCTCTTGTCTTAAATGGGACATGCATGTTACAGGCAGTTGCAACAATTCAGTAAAAGAATTGATGATAAAGTTCATGGACAGGCATACAATGAGAGGTAACCATGAATTTTAATACAGATTATAGAAAGAACTATAGTTGTGAAAAAGAGAGTTCCATAGTTGACATAAAACTTTAGGTAACTATAGTACAATCCAGTGATAAGACATAACAGAAGGCGGAAAATGTATGTTTGGACTCTAGCAAGAGATTGAAGCTAAAAAGCTGCATAAGAAGGTCACAGAATATAAGCAATAGCCACCACCATGTATGTGGTCAAGATCATCCAAGAAGAACACAGGAACTAAAAACAGAAAAGGACATCAATACTGAAGAATGGGATGAAGGAGAGTAGTCAGCAAAGGAGCTTGAGAAAGAAAACAATGGGACAAGAAGAGAATCAGGAGCCAGAAAGTTTACAGAGACCAAAACAGGAGTGTCAAGAAAACAGGGCCAACAGTCTCAAATACTACTGTTTTAAAAGATAGATAGATGAACAGATTAATAAGGAAAAGCCATTGGACTGGGAAGTTACAAGGTGAATGGAAACCTCTGAGAAAGCATTTCTTCTTGAGTAGTGGAAGGAGAAACTTAATCCTAATGGGATGAAAAGAGTAAGAAAGGCAAGAAGCAAAAACCGACCTGAGAAATTAATCTGTGATGGAAAGCAGAAAAATATGGTGGCAAAGTCAGTGGACACCAGAATATGAGCAATATCTTTAAGGAAATAGGAGGATAACACAGTTGTGGACTGAAGGAAGGACCCAGTAATTGAAAAACTGAAGGTGCAAGCAAGAAGGGAGCAAGCAAGGAGGGATAAGGAATGGGACTGAAAAAACTTTCAGCTTTGAAAAGGAAGAAGAGCAACTGTTTTCTGATGCAGGAGAGTAAATTATTAAAGATCTAGCTTGGGGATGAATGGGGAGGATGGGGAGAAGAGTTAATGGTGTGTATTCCTGAGGGCCTTTATTTTCTTAGAGAAATAGGAGATGAATTTAGCTTTCAAGAATAAAGAAGATGGTAGCAGTGTTGAGAACTTGAGGAAATAGCCGAGGTTTACAATATCTATTGTGAAAATGGAAAAAGGCACTAAATATGAATGAGAGAGACATTGACACAGCACTAAGAATCAGCATTGAGTCAGGAAAGCACAGATTTGTTGTGGTGCTAAATACAATATTAGGTGGTCCTCTCCAGCAATGGAGGCGGACAGAGAAAATGAATGATAATGAGGAGGCTGTTGATGATGTTCACAACAACTATCATGTGCCAAGCAATTTAGAAACTCATCCTGAGCCAGTACTGTGTAGTGGACAAGTGAGTGGGCTATGCAGTCAGACTTCCTAGGTCTGAATCTCAGCTATTCTACTTCAATCTATGTGAACCTGGGCAAGTTACTCAACCTTTCTGTGTCTTAGTTTCATTATCTGTTAATGGGTATAAATACAATGTGTCTTAGTTTCATTATCTGTTAATGGGTATAAATACAAGTTCCTACCTTATTAGGATTGCTGGGACAATTAAATAAATTAATTCATGGAGAGCACTTTTGTGGTTTATTTTTTAAAATATTTTATATTTTTATTGATATATTGTACATACTCATATAGGGCATTTAGAACAGTACTGGGAACATAATGAGCACTTGTTAAATGTTAGTTATATGTCACTGCAGTATTGAGGCTAGGTTGAGGAACACAAGAGTTTATACATAAAGTTTCAAAACTATCACAAACCTCAGCATGTAGCCAAAAGTGAAATAATCCTCGAAAAGCATAACCAAAACAGTATGAAAAGATCAAAAATAGTCTCAGCTACCAACCATACCTATGACAGACATCCTTTTTCTGGTGTTGTTGAAATCCAAAAAGGCAAGTAATTGATAAGTAACCAGTGTTCCCAGTTCTTCTATTGTTATGGTCTCTGGGGTCCGGGATTTAAAAATGAACCCAAAATTTCTAGCAGCAGTCACTAGAGCCCCTTCATCAGGTGACTGAACTTGGTAAATCAGCTCTCCTAAAAGGTAAAGAAACAAATATGTCAATACTGACAATAATAGCTAACATTCATAGAGTTCCAATGCCAACTCCAACTCATTATTTAACAACCAACTCAAGCACCAGGTCTAAAAATCTTTCCTGTCCTCAGACCTTTTCTACCTACCAACAGCTCAATCAGGTATCTGTCCTCTGGGACACCAAAGGACTCTATGCATATCACTGCTGTGGCCCTTGTCATCTTATAGGAAAACATCCATTTCCGAGTCTGCCTCTTCACTGTGCTCAGTTTCTTGTATTTTCTGTGACTAGAGATGTGCCATGAATGTTTCATAAACTGAAACATTTTAATATATATTAACTCATAATCCTCTGGGCAGCCTTTGAGGTAGAGATTATTAAAATTATTCTTTCCATTTTGTACTAGTGGAATCTATGACTGAAAGAGGTTACATGAGTTTGATGAGATCATACAGCTAAAGACTGATGGAGAGATACTCCAAATTCTACTTCAATCTGCCACTAATGACCATTTTATGAGAATTCATACAAGAAATCCCTTGAAATGTAAGAAATCAAGGGTGCTAATACTTGTTACCTGATACTATGTGTAGTTGGAGTGGGCATAAGAGGGGAGAGGAGATAAAAAGAATAAAATAAGTTATATGTATATATACATATATAGAATTTATAAAACAGCATATACAAAGTAAGCCCTTATATAGAATTATAATATAATTATATGTAAAAATTAATTTGAAATTTAATTAGTTTAATGTTTAAAAACTGTTAATTAGGCAGAGATAGACCCATATTTCCTGATTTATAGTCATGTCCAAGATCAACTGTTAATTAAACAAGTTGCATATTAATGGCTATACTATGATTTCTTTTTGTTAAAAAGAAACAAATCACCTAAATATATGGATATATTCTTGAATATATGTATATATTTATGAGCCAGAGGAAAGGGTGAATTGATACACACCAGATGTTACCACTGGTTGCCTCTGTAGGGGTGAGACTGGAGTTCAGGGAAGCTACCATTAGCTTCACATTTATAAATTTTTGTATTGTATTGTTTCACTTGATACAACAGTCATGAATGAATTTTTGAAATTCACAAAAGAAAAAAAAACTTAGAGCAATTACTTGATCTACCCATGAAATAACATAGTATGTTCTACTTCTGGTAACATGGTGAACTGGGTGTCAGGACCAACCTCATCTGCTACAAACAACTATAAAAGCATTTTAATATTCTTAAATACATTCATGAACTTGCAAGAAAGTAAGAACTGTTCAGTTCAGAGACTGAAAAAAAAAAATACTTATGGGATTAAAGAAGCACATTAGCCAGCATTTGCCTTGAGAGCATTTTTCTGAACCAGGAGAATTTGATCATTGGTTTTCAATGTCTCTGGGCTTTAATTTAAAAAGGCATAGCCCAGTACCTGTCTAAGGTGAGAGTCCAATGAAAGATGGCCTCTCAAAATTGGGTACCCCAAAGACTGCTCTCAATATAAGGGTAAACTGGATACCCATGCCCCCTTGAAGAGGGCTTGGAATAAAACTTGCCTAACTAGAACCTTCCTTACAATTGGAAGGGAAAAAAATATCTGCCGAGAATTTATGATCAAACACTGACTCTCATTTAAATTTGCATTCTGAATTCACAATATCTAGGTGGCCTAAAAGAAATCAAGTTGAAACTTTAGTTTAAAATGTTCCTACATTAGAACATTGAAGCAAATGTAAATCCTTTCTGGAGGAACCGACTGGACCCAAAAACTTTATATAAATTAAGTTCAAAGTAAAATGGTCAGCTTACAGTGAAAAGTGTAAAACAACAACAAGGAAAGCCTAAGAACCAACAGAAACAACACAGAATAAGATCTGAAAAAAAAAAATTAGATATTGGAAGTATCAGAAACAGTATATGCAATATATTTAACAGATTTTAAGAAACAAAATTGAGATATAAAATTAAACAGATTTGAGAAAGAACCAAAGACCTTGTAGGAAGAATTAGTGGGCTGAGGAAAATATGTAAATGGAATAGATTAGGTTCAACTAGGGCAAGAAGCCAGTTCACTATAGCATTATCTACCTGTCTCATAGCTTCAAAATGTTAAGTGGCCCAGCTGGTTTTGTTCTATCCTATGAACCCTAAGTTCCAAACAACCATCTCACAAGCGTGAGGACTTTCTCATAATGGAGACTAAATAAGACTATTCTAATATCAAGGTCAATTTATCTCTGTTACTGGAAAAATTCATTCTAAGCATATGCCTGAAGGTCATCTGCATCTATTATAAATGCATACTAATAATGAGAGATGTGTGACTCAATTTTATTTCGCCATTTGTCCTGGCTACCCAGAAGCTCACGGTCAAATGTGGTGCTCAATTGTAAAAACAATGTCATCCCTTGACTAGCATATTTGGGTCCTCCCTTTTCCATTGTCCTTATTTCTTTCCTTTTTCATTTAAATCTCTCCACATTTTTTCAAAACATATGAGATATAAACTATGTCCTATCTTTAACTTGAAAATCCTTCAAATTTAACATCAATTTCTGTATTAAAAAACAAAAACAAAAAACAAAGCTCACTGGTCAAATGCTTAATTTGTAAATCCTTCAAATTTAATATCAGTTTCAATTTTAAAAAACAAAAACAAGGCTCACCATTCAGACATATTTTTCACTTACCTGCACTATTCTCTTCTGACATTACAGTGTGGCAGAGAGCAAGTACCCTAAGGAATTCATGAACTTTGGGATCACCCATTTTAATGGATTCCATCAGATTGTGGTCAAAGAACTGAAATTGTCTATCCGCTTGAGATTTGACTAAGAAATCCACAGGCTCCTTTTCCTGTAGGAGAAGAACAACAACAAAAATAACCATAAACCTCATTCCAACAATTATTTTTTAAAATTCAAAAATAGTTCCCCCAAGTACTTTTAGTGTATGATTTTGCAGCCTCAAATGTCTGGCACTAAAATGGCTGTTTCATCATTACTGTTAAATATAATCTTCTCATTTCAGAACCATGTACCAAAGAAGTGAACTTTCCGAAAGTATATGGGAAAGAAAATCACAAAAGTATATGGGATGGCTGGACAGATCCTCAAATGCTCAATACAACTTCAAAATACAAAAAAGCACAGAAAACGCAAAGTTTTTTCAAAACCTACTTGATGGGAAAACCTGATCTGACTTGAACCCATTTGTGCAGCAATATCTGACCTGGAATGGTATGTATTTAATGATGGCTTCTTAAAGCCTACCTAATACTTGTGAATTAATATTTTCTAATATAAAAACATGAATGTGTTTGATTACAGGGTACTTTCTCAGATGTCACTGGAGATATTACATAATAAAATGGCAGACACCATATTGTCTTTCTGCAACCAGAAAATTCTGAATTTCTACATACATCTGGCTCCAAAGTTTTGGATAAGGGACTGTGAGCCCGTATCTATTTCAGGAGTAAGCCTACAGAAAGTTCCACTCTGAATACTTATATATAAGAGCTTTATCAGCTGCAGAGTCCACCTTTCTTCCCCCGGGATTATTGCTAAAGTTTTTATTCTTAAAGGCTCCATTAACTTTTGCAATTGATTCTAAAGTTATAGGAGCAGATAGGATTGTAACTATTTTTTTAAAGAGAAACAATGCTGTGAGCAATTGAAATTATCTATTCTGTGTCACAAAGCTTGTCAATACCTACAGTAAAATTGGAGCCACATGTAGGTCCTTTGTTCCTTGAAATCAAATTTATTCTAAAACTAATAATACTGAATAAAATAAGAAATATTTATTATTATCTTTATAATAGGCCCAACATTATGCTAAGAGTTTTATATGGAATATTACATAGAATCTTCCTAACAACGATGTGTAGTGGATACTATTGTCATCCCCATTTTATAGATAAGAACCTGAGCATTGCCAAGGCCAACCATATACATCCATAAGCCAGGACTCAAACTTAGCCAAAAATCCATGCTTCAAATACTTTGTCATAACAACACCTAATATAATTCTGGATTATTTCCCTGCCCCCTTACTAATACAATAATGGCTGTCATGTATCAAGTGTTTACATTATACTAGTTTCTTTTTTATTTAAGTACTTTTTTTTTTTTTTTTTTTTTTTTTTGAGACGGAGTCTCGCTCTGTCGCCCAGGCTGGAGTGCAGTGGCCAGATCTCGGCTCACTGCAAGCTCCGCCTCTCGGGTTTACGCCATTCTCCTGCCTCAGCCTCCTGAGTAGCTGGGACTACAGGCGCCCACCACCACGCCCGGCTAGTTTTTTGTATTTTTTTTTTAAGTAGAGATGGGGTTTCATCGCGTTAGCCAGGATGGTCTCAATCTCCTGACCTCGTGATCCGCCTCTCTCTGCCTCCCAAAGTGCTGGGATTACAGGCTTGAGCCACCGCGCCCAGCCTTATTTAAGTACTTTTAATGTTTACTTTATTATTATTATCATACTTTAGGTTCTAGGGTGCATGTGCACAACGTGCAGGTTTATTACATATGTATACATGTGCCATGTTGGTGTGCTGCACCTGTTAACTTGTCATTTACATTAGGTATATCTCCTAATACTATCCTTCCCCACTCCCCACACCCAATGACAGGCCCCAGTGTGTGATATTCCCCACCCTGTGTCCAAGTGTTCTCATTGTTCAGTTCCCACCTATGAGTGAGAACATGCAGTGTTTGGTTTTCTTTCCTTGTGACAGTTTGCTCAGAATGATGGTTTCCAGCTTCATCTACGTTCCTACAAAGGACATGAACTCATCCTTTTTATAGTATTCCATTGTGTATATGTGCCACATTTTCTTAATCCAGTCTATCATTGAGGGACATTTGGGTTGGTTCCTAGTCTTTGCTATTGTGAATAGTGCCACAATAAACATACGTGTGCATGTGTCTTTATAGCAGCATGATTTATAATCCTTTGGGTGTATTCCCAGTAATAGGATGGCTGGGTCAAATGGTATTTCTAGTTCTAGATCCTTGAGGAATCGCCATACTGTCTTCCACAATGGTTGAACTAGTTTACAGTCCCACTAACAGTGTAAAAGTGTTCCTATTTCTCCACATCCTCTCCAGCACCTGTTGTTTCCTGACTTTTTAATGATCGCCATTCTAACTGGTGTGAGATGGTATCTCATTGTGGTTTTTGATTTGCATTTCTCTGACGGCCAGTGATGATGAGCATTTTCTCACGTGTCTGTTGGCTGCATAAATGTCTTCTTTTGAGAAGTGTCTGTTCATATCCTTTGCTCACTTTTTGATGGGGTTGTTTGATTCTTTCTTGTACATTTGTTTAGGTTCTTTGTAGATTCTGAATATTAGCCCTTTGTCAGATGGGTAGATTGTAAAAATTTTCTCTCATTCTGTAGGTTGCCTGTTCACTCTAATGGTAGTTTCTTTTGCTATGCAGAAGCTTTTTAGTTTAATTAGATCCCACTTGTCAACTTTGGCTTTTGTTGCCATTGCTTTTGGTGTTTTAGTCATGAAGTCCTTGCCCATGTCTATGGTCTGAATTGTATTACCTAGGATTTCTTCTATGGTTTTTATGGTTTTAGGTCTAACATTTAAGTCTTTAATCCATCTTGAATTAATTTTTGTATAAGGTGTAAGGAAGGGATCCAGTTTCAGCTTTCTACATGTGGCTAGCCAGTTTTCCCAGCACAATTTATTAAACAGGGAATCCTTTCCCCATTTCTTGTTTTTGTCAGGTTTGTCAAAGATCAGATGATTGTAGATGTGTGGTATTTTTTCTGAGGGCTCTATTCTGTTCAATTGATCTATATCTCTGTTTTGGTACCAGTACCATGCTGTTTTGGTTATTGTAGCCTTGTAGTATAGTTTGAAGTCAGGTAGCATGATGACTCCAGCTTTGTTCTTTTGCCTTAGGATTGTCTTGGCAGTGCAGACTCTTTTTTGGTTCCATACGAACTTTAAAGTAGTTTTTTTCCAATTCTGTGAAGAAAGTCATTGGTAGCTTGAGATGGGGATGACACTGAACCTATAAATTACCTTAGGCAGTATGGCCATTTTCACAATATTGATTCTTCCTATGCATGAACATGGAATGTTCTTCCATTTATTTGTGCCCTCTTTTATTTTGTTGAGCAGTGGTTTGTAGTCCTCCTTGAAGAGGTCCTTCACATCCCTTGTAAGTTGGATTCCTAGGTATTTTATTCTCTTTGAAGCAATTGTGAATGGGAGTTCACTCATGATTTTGCTCTCTGTTTGACTATTATTCTTGTATAGGAATGCTTGTGATTTTTGCACATTGATTTTGCATCCTGAGACTTTGCTGAAGTTGCTTATCAGCATAAGGAGATTTTGGGCGGAGACGATGGGGTTTTCTAAATATACAAACATGTCACCTGCAAACAGAGACAATTTGACTTCCTCTTTTCCTAATTATTTCTTTCTCTTGCCTGATTGCCTTTGCCAGAACTTCTAACGCTATGTTTAATAGGAGTGATGAGAGAGGGTATCCCTGTCTTGTGCCAGTTTTCAAAGGGAATGCTTCCAGTTTTTTCCCATTAAGTATGATATTGCCTGTGGGTCTGTCATAAATAGCTCTGATTATTTTGAGATACGTCTCCTCAATACCTAGTTTATTGAGAGTTTTTAGCATGAAGGGCTGTTGAATTCTGTCGAAGGCCTTTTCGGCATCTATTGAGATAATCATGTGGTTTTTGTCTTTGGTTCTGTTTACATGATGGATCACGTTTATTGATTTGCATATGTTGAACAAGTCTTGCATCCCAGGGATGAAACCAACTTGATCGTGGTGGATAAGCTTTTTGATGTGCTGCTGGATTCGGTTTGCCAGTATTTTATTTGAGGATTTTTGTATCGATGTTCTTCAGGTATATTGATCTAAAATTCTCTTTTTTGGTTGTCTCTCTGCCAGGCTTTGGTATTAGGATGATATTGGCCTCATAAAATGAATTAGGGAGGATTCCCTCTTTTTCTATTGATTGGAATAGTTTCAGAAGGAATGATACCAGCTCTTGTTTATACCTCTGGTAGAATTTGGCTGAGAATCCATCTGGTCCTAGACTTTTTTTGGTTGGTAGGCTTTTAATTATTGCCTCAATTTAAGAACCTGTTATTGGTCTATTCAGGGATTCAACTTCTTCCTGGTTTAGTCTTGGGAGGGTGTATGTGTCCAGGAATTTATCCATTTCTTCTAGATTTTCTAGTTTATTTGCATAGAGGTGTTTATAGTATTCTCTGATGGTGGTTTGTATTTCTGTGGGATCGGTGGTGATATCCCCTTTATCATTTTTTATTGCATCTATTTGATTCTTCTCTCTTTTCTTCTTTATTAGTCTTGCTAGCAGTCTATCAATTTTGTTGATCTTTTCAAAAAATCAGCTCCTGGATTCATTGATTTTTTGAAGGATTTTTGGTGTCTCTATCTCCTTCAGTTCTGCTCTGATCTTAGTTATTTCTCGCCTTCTGCTGGCTTTTGAATGTGTTTGCTCTTGCTTCTCTAGTTCTTTTAATTGCGATGTTAGTGTGTCAATTTTAGATCTTTCCTGCTTTCTCTTGTGGGCATTTAGTGCTATAAATGTCCCTCTACACACTGCTTTAACTCTGTCCCAGAGATTCTGGTATGTTATGTCTTTCTTCTCATTGGTTTCAAAGAACATCTTTATTCTGCCTTCATTTTGTTATGTACCCAGTAGACATTCAGGAGCAGGTTGTTCAGTTTCCATGTAGCTGAGCAGTTTTGAGTGAGTTTCTTAGTCCTGAGTTCTAGTTTGATTGCACTGTGGTCTGAGAGACAGTTTGTTATATTTTCTATTCTTTTACATTTGCTGAGGAGTGCTTTACTTCCAACTATGTGGTCAATTTTGGAATAAGTCTGATGTGGTGCTGAGAAGAATGTATTTTCTGTTGATTTGGGGTGGAAAGTTCTGTAGATGTCTATTAGGTCCACTTGGTGCAGAGCTGAGTTCAATTCCTGGATATCCTTGTTAACTTTCTGTCTCATTGATTGACAGAAACTAATGTTGACAGTGGGGTGTTAAAGTCTCCCATTATTATTGTGTGGGAGTCTAAGTCTCTTTGTAGGTCTCTAAGGACTTGCTTTATGAATCTGGGTGCTCCTGTATTGGCTGCATATATATTTAGGATAGTTAGCTCTTCTTGTTGAATTGATCCCTTTACCATTATGTAATGGCCTTCCTTGTCTCTTTTGATCTTTGTTGGTTTAAAGTCTGTTTTATCAGAGACCAGGATTGCAACCCCTGCTTTTTGTTGTTTTCCGTTTGCTTGGTAGATCTTCCTCCATCCGTTAATTTTGAGCCTATGTGTGTCTCTGCACATCAGATGGGTCTCCTGAACACAGCACACTGATAGGTCTTGACTCTTTATCCAATTTGCCAGTCTGTGTCTTTTAATTGGAGCATTTAGCCCATTTACATTTAAGGTTAATATTGTTATGTGTGAATTTGATCCTGTCATTATGAGGTTAGCTGGTTATTTTGCTCATTAGTTGATACAGTTTCTTCCTAGCACTGATGGTCTTTACAATTTGGCATGTTTTTTCAGTGGCAGGTACCACTTGTTCCTTTCAATGTTTAGTGCTTCCTTCAGGAACTCTGGTGAGGTAGTCCTGGTGGTGACAAAATCTCTCAGCATTTGTTTGTCTGTAAAGGATTGTATTTCTCCTTCACTTATGAAGCTTAATTTGGCTGGATGTGAAATTATGGGTTGAAAATTCTTTTCTTTAAGAATGTTGAATATTGGCCCCCACTCTCTTCTGGCTTGCAGAGTTTCTGCTGAGAGATCTGCTGTTAGTCTGATGGGCTTCCCTTTGTGGGTAACCCGACCTTTCTCTCTGGCTGCCCTTAACATTTTTTCCTTCATTTCAACTTTAGTGAATCCGACAATTATGTGTCTTGGAGTTGCTCTTCTCAAGGAGTATCTTTGTGGCGTTCTCTGTATTTCCTGAATTTGAATGTTGGCCTGCCTTGCTGGGTTGGGGAAGTTCTCCTGGATGATATCCTAAGAGTGTTTTCCTACTTGGTTCCATTCTCCCTGTCACTTTCAGGTACACCAATCAGACGTAGATTTGGTCTTTTCCTCAAGTGGGTCCCTGACCCCCGAGTAGCCTAACTGGGAGACACCTTCCAGTAGGGGCCAACTGACACCTCACACAGCTGGGTGCCCCTCTGAGATGAAGCTTCCAGAGGAAGGATCAGGCAGCAATATCTTCCATTCTGCAATATTTGCTGCTCTGCAGCCTCCGCTGGTGATACCCAGGCAAACAGGGTCTGGAGTAGACCTCTAGCAAACTCCAACAGACCTGCAGCTGAGGGTCCTGTCAGAAGAAAAACTAACAAACAGAAAGGATATCCGACCAAAACCCCATCTGTATGTCATAATCATCAAAGACCAAAGGTAGATAAAACCACAAAGATGAGGAGAAACCAGAGCAGAAAAGCTGAAAATTCTAAAAATCAGAGCACCTCTTCTGCTCCAAAGGAATGCAGCTTCTCGCCAGCAACAGAACAAAGCTGGACGGAGAATGACTTTGACGAGTTGAGAGAAGAAGGCGTCAGATGATCGTTAATAACAAACTTCTCCGAGCTAAAGGAGGATGTTCGAACCCATCGCAAAGAAGCCAAAAACCTTGAAAAAAGATCAGATGAATGGCTAACTAGAATAAACAGTGTATAGAAGTCCTTAAATGACATGATGGAGCTGAAAACCATGGCACGAGAACTACGTGACGCATGCACAAGCTTCAGTAGTTGATCTGATCAAGTGGAAAAAAGGGTATCAGTGATTGAAGATCAAATGAACGAAATGAAATGAGAAGAGAAGCTTAGAGAAAAAAGAGCAAAAAGAAACAAAAAGCATCCAAGAAATATGGGACTATGTGAAAAGTACTTTTAATGTTTTCAATCAAAGCAATACATGCAGAGAGTTACAAAATCAAATACTACATTAAGGCTTACCTAGTAAAGCAAGAGACTCTTCATGCCCCCACCTCCACCACCACAGCCCCAGTCCCACTCCCCAGAGAAAATTACTCTCGAATTTCAGAGGGTACATCAAATGGTTACCCCAAAAACTGTAAATTATGTACATATATTACCATTTCTGGATTTATAAATATTAGACCTTTTCCAAAATCAGATGAAGATTTAAGTCATTAACTTCACTCCTCCACTTTCTTTTTCCCCTTCTAAAAATATAGGCATATACAGTTTAATTTCCTTAATGATTATTTCTGCAACTCTAAGTAACATACAGAAGGCTGTTTTGTTTTGTTTCAGTTCATCAATTATAAACACTTCCTAATTGGTAAGATGAGGTTATTACCACCCTTCACCTCCTCTTCACTTTGCCCTTCAACCTATCCTTTGAATTTTTTTTTTCTATTTCACTATAGAAGTTTAAAACATTCGGGTTCTTTTCTGTAGTCAAACTTAAATCCTTTTTATTCGTCTAAAGATTGATTCTAAAAGTTGAAAATGAATAAATGGTATGTACATAAGTCTGCAGAGGAAAATATGCACTTTGTTATATGGGGCTTCGTGGTCTCACCTACTCAAGGCTGTTTGCCAGGTCTGCTGCTCAGCTGCATCCTGGAACTTCCTTTAATTACTCTCTTGGACTGGAGTCACTGTTTCCTCACCCCATGCCACCCCTTTTCTTAATTGATTCTCTTGCTTTGTTGTAGCATATCTTAAACATATTTAATAAGAAAAAGATCATGGGAGGTAAAAGTTATGAGGCTTTCTGCTTAAAAATGTCTTTATCTTGCCCTCACAGTTATCTCATGGTTTGACACAATATAGAATTTTAGGTTGAGAGCCATTTGAAGGGATCACTTCAGTGATCAGTGTCCTCTGGCATCCTGTGTTGCTAATGGTAAATCTGATGTTAGTCTTTCATTTTTTGGTAAGTGGCTCACTTCTCTCCTCTAAAAACTTTAAATTCCTCTCTTTATCCTCTCTGTTTCATAATTTTAGAGGTGTTGATCTTATTTCATTCATTGTTTCTGAGTATTCAGGAGACTCTTTCAATTGGAAGATTTGGGAAAGTTCTCTTCTGATATTTCTTTATAATTTTCTCCTCTTCGTTTTTGTTTTTTGTTTTTTTTTTTTTCTGTTCTTTCATCTAGAAAATAGTCTTAGTTAAATTTTGGATCTGCCAGTTGGCCCTTTATTTAATCTTTAGTCTCTGATGTTCTTTCTTTTCATTCTACTTTCTGTGAGAGTCTCTTGACTTAATCTTCTAGCCCTTCTATTGAAAGTTTTAGTTTGTCAGATTTTTTTAATTATTATTTCCAGGAACCCTTTTCTCTTTTCCTGACTGTGTTCTCTCCAGAGCATCTTGTTCTTGTTTCATGGATGTTATAACTTCCCAAATCTCTGTGCTGATGTTTGAGTTTTCCAATTTATAGTTTATAATTGTTGGTAGGTTCTGTTCTATTTTCTTAATTATCTTAGGTCATATTGTTTACTGCACTTTGGTTTTTATCTCTCAAATTTTATCACAGAAATTTTCCTAAGGTACAGTGACTCGTTATTGCCCAGGCATCTTTAACATCGAGACTGATCAAACTCTACAAAGGCAGGACTTATAGGCTATCACGTTTCACTTTAGGGTGAGTGAGAGAGAAGATGGTCCTTGTGATTTCAAGCCCCTAAGATCAAGGCTGTAGTAGACTTTTCACTAGGGCACAAAAACCCTCATTAGCTGCCCCAATTCTACCCAGAAAATATGTGCTATGTTTACACTGAAGACCTCTTTTTGTGGAGAGGAATTCAATAGACCTTCACATATTCAATTAAGCCCCACAGGGCCAGGACTAGGTAAGACAAGAGACAGGTATAGTTCACAATATTTAAGGAAGCACTTTTAGTCCATGTTTTCAATTGTGCATTCAGAAAACATGTATTGAGTGCCCAGTATGTACCAAGCACTTTTCTAGGTGATAGGGATTCAAAGTGAACAAAACAAACAAAAATCTCTAGCCTCATGGAGCTTAGACCATCTATGGTTTGACATTTTTCAGTCAACTATTAAGATATTTGAAACACAAAATATGAGTACTTTAACTCTTATGAAAAGACAGAAATACTAAAAAGAATATTTTAATAGTAATTCCAGTACTAAACACACATATTGTCCAGAATTTCAGGACATATCAGTCATTCATTCATTGGTTAATACACAATAGAGTGTACTTTGAAATAGGCAGTGAAGATTTATTCATCAAATATTTATTATGCACCTAGTGTGGGCCAGGCAATGTTTTGAGTGCTGGGGATAGAATGGTAAACCAAATGCTATTCCTGCCCTCAATGAAATCCAGTCTATTTTGGGAAGACACTGAAAAACAGGCCATATATGGTAAGTACCATGATAAGGCAAGCACGTTGGACGAGGGGGAAGGAAGAGAGGTGTCAGGAAATATTCTCAAACAAGTAATATCTAAGCCAAAGCTGAAGAGATGAGCAGGAGTTAACCAGATAGAAAGGTAGACAAAGATTGCTTCAAGCCAAGGGTATAATTTGCAAAGGCCTATGTGAGAAAGTGAGTGTGGCAATTAAGTACATAGTTTACAGGCCATATAGAACTACCACACAATACAAACTATAAAGCAACCAGCTAACAGTTTCGTGATAGGGTCAAAACTGCCCATATCAATATTAACCTTGAATGCAAATGGTCTACATGCCCCACTTAAAAGGCACACAGAGGCAAACTGGATAAAACAAGAGACCCATCTCACATGTAACACCACCCATAGGCTCAAAGTAAAAAGTTGGAGAAAGTTCTGTCACTCAAATGGAAAATAGAAAAGACCAAGGATCACTATTCTTCTATCAGATAAAACAAACTATAAACCAATAACAGGAAAAAAACAAACAAAGAAGGGCATTACCTAACGATAAAGGATGTAACTCAACCAGAAGACTTACCTATCCAAAATATATATGCAGTAAATATTGGAGCACCCATATTCATAAAACAAGTACTTCTAGACCTACAAAAAGACTTAGTCACACAATAATAGAGGGAGACTCCAACACCCCACTAACAGCATTAGACAGATCATCAAGGCAGAAAACTAGCAAAGAAATTATGGACTTGAATTCAATACTTGACCAACTGGACCTAATAGACATCTACAATATACTCTACCCATCAACCACAGAATATACATACTTCTCTTCTGCACATGGTACATGCTCCATGATCAACCACATACTCAGCCATAAAGCAAATCTCAATACATTCAAAAAAATCAAAATTATATGAACCATATTCTCAGACCAAAGTAGAACAAAAACAGAAATAAATACCAAGAAGATCTCAGAAAACCACACAATTACATGTAAATTAAACACTCCTGAATGACTTTTGGATAAACAATGAAATTAAGGCAGAAGTCAAAAAATTATTTGAAATAAATGGAAACAGAGACACAACATATCAAAATCTCTGGGATAAGGCAAAAGCAGTAGTAAGGGGAAAGTTTATAATGCTAAACAATTTCCTTAAAAAGTTAGAAAGATCTCAATTAATGACCTAACACATACCTACAAAAAAAAACCAAAAAAGAAAAAACAAAAAAAAAAAACAAGAAAAAATTAACCCCAAAGCTAGCAGAACAAACTAACCCCAAAGTTAACAGATGTCACAGCAGAACTGAATACAATTGAGACCCAAAAGTCTATACAATCAATAAAACCAAAAGTTGGTTTTTTTGAAAGAATAAACAAGATTGATAGACCACTAGCGAGATTAACAAAGAAAAAAAAAGAGAAAAGATCCAAAAAACATAATAAAAAACACAAATGTGACATTATAACCAAATCTCACAGAAATACAAAAGATCCTCAGAGGCTATTATGAATACTTCTATGCACACAAACTAGAAAACCTAGAGTAAATGGATACATTCCTGGAAACACACAATCTCCCAAGATTGAATCAAGAAGAAATTGAAACCCTGAACAGACCAATATTGAGTTCTGAAATTGAATCAGTAATTTAAAAACCCACAAGTCAAAAAAAGCCCCAGACCAGATGGATTCACAGCCAAATTCTACCAGATGTATAAAGAAAAGCTAGTACCAATTCTACTGAAACTATTCCCAAATATTGAGCAGGATGGACTCTTCTCTAACTCATTCTACAAAGCCAGCATCCCCCAACAGAAAATATGCCAAAGACACAATGATAAAAGAAAACTACAGGCCAATATCAGAGAAATTCAAATCAAAAACCACACTGAGACACCATCTCACACCAGTCAGAATGGCCATTATTAGAAAGTCAAAAACAACAGATGCTGGTGAGGATGTGGAGTAAAGGGAATGCTTATACACTGTTGGTGGGAGTGTAAGTTAGTTCAGCCACTGTGGAAAGGAGTCTGGAGATTTCTCAAATAATCTAAAACAGAACTACCATTTAACCCAACAGCCCATTACTGGGCATATACCCAAAAGAAAATCAACTGTTCTGCCAAAAATACATATGCACTTGTATGTTCATCATGGTGTTATTCACAATAGCAAAGACATGGAATCAACCCAGTTGCCATCAACAATGACCAGATAAAGAAAATGTGGTACATATACACCATGGAATACTAGACAGCCATAAAAAAGAATGAAAACACGCCCTTTGCAGCCACATGGATGTGACTGGAGGCCATTATCTCAAGCAAATTAATGTAAGAGCACAAAATCAAACACTGTATGTTCTCACTAATAAGTGGGAGCTAAACATTGGGTACTCACAGTCATAAAGCTGTAACAATAGACACCAGGGACTGCTACAGCAGGGAGGTAGGCAGTGGGGTAAGGGTTGAAAAACTACCTGTCCAGTACTATGTTCACTCCCTGGGTGATGGAATCAATCACACCTCAAACTCCACATTATGCAATATACCCATGTAACAAACCTGCACAAGTATCCCTTGAATCTAAATTGAAGTTGAAATTATTTTTAAAAAATTAATCAAACAAAATAGAAAAACAAAAATGAGTGTGGTTCATTTGGAAAGACTCTGAGGAGTACTGTATGGCTGAAGTATCTGGTTCATGTGACCAAAAATTAATCTGGAAAGAGAATAAGGGGCTAGGTCCTCAATGACTTTGTCTACAAGAGGCCAAACTCTTCTAGACAATTACTAAGGCTTCTTTCCTCACTTCTGGATGATTTCCCTATTGCACTCTAAAAGTATCTGAAATCACAAAAGGAGGAATTTTCAGGAAGAGCACCAATTGGTCAATACATTTAGATTTTTGACTTGTTCATCACAACATAAAAACAGAGTCCCTCCTTGTCTTGCTAGAATTCACCCGCGAGAGAGAGACATAGAGAGAAACATAGAGAGAACGAGACAGAGAATGAGAAAGAGAAAGCAAACTCTATTTTTAGGGAAATTAAGAGAACCCAAGCCACACCTTTTTGAATTAGGTGTAATTGCAACCAAACTGGGAAAAGAAAGAATTATGGTGGGGGATAGGGAGTAGATACTTATAGGGGAGGGGTAAAAAAGGGAGAAGAGACAAGATAATACAAAGAGAGCGCTCACAGTGGTTAAAATCTCACAGAAAAAAAAGCCCACTAACACACAATTCTCAGAGGGAAGGAACATAACCTTTATTTACTATAATAGTAAAGCGTGTGAGTCAACTGTCAAAAGGAGGTTCCTGGACTTGGTTTGATCCCAGAAACAAAGAAGGCAAAACTAAACAAGAAATTCCAGAGACAATAAAAATTTCCAGGAAACATGCTGACTCTGGTTGGCAGAGAGAAAAAGTTCGACCTATTGCCATAGGCTGGTGCAAGGTAACAGCTAATCACATTTAATACGAAATCCTGAATCAGAACAAAGAAATCACCCTTACGCTTCTTCCAAAATGAACCTTCTGTAATTAACTGATCAAAGAAAAATTCAGTTCTGACGATAATGAAAAACTTAAAAAAAAAAAAAAAACTATTGAAAAGGGAAGGCTTGTACACTGCTGGTAGGAATACAAATTAGTACCATTTGTACACTGCTATACACAGCTTGTACACTGCTGGTAGGAACACACAATTCCTTTATGGAAAACAATATGGATATTTCTCCAAGAACTGAAAGTAGTTCTACCATTGAATCCAGCAATCCCACTACTAGGTATCTACCCAAAGAAAAATAAGTCATCATATAAAAAGACACCTGCACACATATTTTTATCAAAGCACAATGCACAAATGCAAAGATACAAAACCAATCTAAAATGCCCATCAACTGATGAGGAAATAAAGAAAATGTGGTATATATACACCATGGAATACTATTCAGCCATAAAAAATGAATAAAATGTTTTTTGCAGCAACTTGGATGAGGTTGGAGCTCATTATTCCAAATGAAATAACTAACAAATGGAAAACCAAATACCGTATGTCCTCACTTATAAGTGGAAGCTAAGCTATGGGTATGCAAAGGCATATAGAGTGGTATAACAGGCATTGCAGATTCAGAAGTGAGGGGGGTGGGAGGAGGGAAAGAGATAAAAATCTACATATTAGATAAAATGCACACTAATCAGGTGATAAGTGCACTATAATCTCAGACTCCACCACTGCAATTCATCCATGTAAAAAAAACCACTCGTACCCCAAATGCTATTGAAATAAAAATATGTTAAAAATAAAACAAAAAAGGCCGGGCGCGGTGGCTCAAGCCTGTAATCCCAGCACTTTGGGAGGCCGAGACGGGCGGATCACGAGGTCAGGAGATCGAGACCATCCTGGGTAACACAGTGAAACCCCGTCTCTACTAAAAATACAAAAACTTAGCCGGGCGAGGTGGCAGGCGCCTGTAGTCCCAGCTACTCGGGAGGCTGAGGCAGGAGAATGGCGTGAACCTGGGAGGCGGAGCTTGCAGTGAGCTGAGATCCGGCCACAGCACTCCAGCCTGGGTGACAGAGCGAGACTCCATCTCAAAAAAAAAAATAAATAAATAAAAATAAAACAAAAAGAAACCTCTATAGGAATCATACAATGATACCATAAGAAAAAAAATAATGTACAGAAAAAAATAATAAAAGATGAAGTACGTTCACTAGTGATAACGCAGAAGAAAACTGTGACCAAACATTTTCTCATTAATTTAAAAAAGGAAAATTGGATGAAGCCAACAATCCTATAAAGCAATAACACAAGACAGAAACTCGAGGAGGAGGTATTTAGAAAATCAGCAGAGAATAAAGCAATATGGCAGTGTTCAAAAACGAAGAAAAAAATAGAGCTACTGCAAAAACCAAAGTGAAATTGGAGAGAGCACTGGAGTAAAAAGAAACTGCAGAAAACACAGTAGTCCCATATCTCCCCACATCCTAGTGATTTAAAGAGGAATAGAAGTAAGAAAAGTCATTTAAAAAATCAAAAAATCTTAAGGATTAGAGAGAATATTTATAAATTAAATTGCCATTTGCCCCCTTCTAAACAATAGCTATAAACAAGGGAAATATGATATTTGAACATAGAGTTCTAGAAAAAAATGAAACAGAGCAAATATTTTAAAATACTGTTCTATTCAAAAAAACTTTTGTGAAAAAAGAAGAATCAAATCTACACATTGGAAGAGCACATAATGGGAAAATTGATTCAAAATGGTCAATATTGAGGATGACCACGGTGGCTCATGCCTGTAATCCCAGCATTTTGGGAGGCAGAGGCAGGCAAATCACTTGAAGTAAGGAGTTCAAGACTAGCCTGGTCAACATGGCGAAACCCTATCTCTACTAAAAATGCAAAAATTAGCCAGGTGTGGTGGTGCACATGTGTAATCCCAGCTACGTGGGAAGCTGAGGCAGGAGAATCACTTGAACCCAAGAGGCGGAGGTTGCAGTGAACAAAGATGGGGCCACTGCACTCCAGTCTGGGGCAACGAAGTGAAACTCCATCTCGAAAACAAAAACAAAATGGTCAATATTGAGATATATGCTAATAAAGTTATTGCTTTTATTTATCAAGGATAAAGAAATGTTTGAACAGAAAGGCAAAAAGATCCACTCAAGTGACATTAGCAAGATGGTAGAATAGGAAGTCCCCACCCTTGCTTCCCCACAAAAATGCCAATTTAATGATGATATGTGAAACAAAACACCTTTATAAGAATTATATGATCCATTTAAGAGGTTGCAATACCGCAGGTGGGTGCAAATCCAAAAACAGCGACATTGAAACAGATAAGGAGATCTATTTTACTTTACCACATTAGTTCCTCCCCAAAGCCAGCACAGCTCAGCACCTGGAAGAGAATATCCTGGTTTGCAACAATTTCCTTGGAAGAAAAAGTGGGTGGAATATGAGTCCAATGTTAACTTTTTGAAGAGCTACCAGAGTAATTGGTTTCTGTGTCATCCATCCGAAGTGCTGATAGAGCTAGCACAGACTGGATATCTGAGAGATAGTGAGAACAATGAAGATCGGGGGGCAAAAGGGTGGCTTGTTGCAGTTAACATGGCTTGGCACAGTAAGAAGATGCAGAACTTGAGATTTTTCCCTCAGGAGTCAAGAAGAGGAGTGGAATATTTGTCTAATGTTCCAGCTTTGTGGAGAGCTGCCCAAGAAACTGGTATCTTTCTCACCAGACTCAAGTTGCTAATAGGGAGCCAAGATACTTAGGATGGTGATGGCTGCTGAGAAAAAGCAAATAATGGCGCTTGCTGCTGTAGAGCCAGAGAACTTGCAATGCTACAGCCAGGGAAAGAAAGAGATTATAAATTCCTGAAAAAGAAAAACGCAAGACTTTCTAACCGAGAAATTACATACGCAGGCCAGGCCCAGAAAAGATGAACCTCTCCCATTCCCCCAAAAAAGGCTACAGAGACTCTCCCATCTGATTGATTGATGCAGGTCTTCTACTGTCCAAAGCTAGTCCACAGGAGTAGAAGAGGTCTGTTCTTTCAGTACATATATCTCAACACAAACTCACAAGACACCAAAGAAAACAGGAAAACATAGCCCAAAGAAATGAACAAGATAAGACCAGGCGCGGTGGCTCATCCCTGTAATCCCAGCACTTTGGGAGGCCAAGGTGGGTGGATCACGAGGTCAGGAGATCGAGACCATCCTGGCTAACACGGTGAAACCCTGTCTCTACTAAATAACACAAAAAATTAGCCAGGCGAGGTGGCGGGCACTAACCAGGAGGCTGAGGCAGGACGACAGCGTGAACCCATTAGGCAAAGCTTGCAGTAAGCCGAGATCGCGCCACTGCACTCCAGCCTGGGGGACAGAGTGAGACTCTGTCTCTAAAATAAAAAAATAAATGAACAAAATAAAATTCCAGAAATTAGTCTAAAGAAACAGAGGTATATGAATCACCTGGCAAAGAATTTAAAATAGCTGTTGTAAAGATGCTCTACAAGCTCAAGAAAATGATGCATAAGCAAATTAACAAAAAAATTTTTATCTTTACAGATATCAATAAAAAGATTTTTTAAATTTTTTAAAAACAAATTTTGGAGCTGAAGAATACAATAAATGAATTGAAAACTTCACTACAAGGGTTCAACAGCAGACTTGATCAAAGAGGAAAAATAATTCACCAAACACAAGTCATTTGTAATTAACCAGTTAAGGGGAACAAAGAGAAAAAGAATGAAAAAGGTAAAAAAATCTTAATGGACTCATAGGCCACCATTAAACAAAATAGCTTATGCATTATGAGAGTTTGAGGACAAGAGAGATGGAAAGGACCAGAAAGCATATTTAAATAAATAATGCCTGATAGTTTCCCAAATCTGGAGAAGGAAATGGAGATCCATATTCAACAAGCCCAAAGATCACCAAATTAAAATGAAGCAAAAAAAAATCCACACTAAAATATAATCAAATTGTCAAAAGTCAAAGAGAATTTTAAAAGCAGGAAGAGAAACGCAACTCATCATGTACAAGGGAACCTCCACAAGATTATCAGTAGATTTTCCAGCAGAAACCTTGCAGTCCAGGAGGGAATGGGGCAATATTTTCAAAAGGCTGAAAAAAAAATCTGCCAACAAAGAATAACAGACCCAGCTAAACTCTCCTTCAAAAATGAAAGAGAGATAAAGACTTTCTCAGACAAAAGCTTAGGGAGTTAATAACCACTAGACCTGCCTTACAAGAAATGCCAAAGGAAGTCTTTCAAATTGAAATGAAAGGATGCAAAACAGCAACATGATAGCATGAAAAATATGAAAGTCATTGGTAAAGGTAAATATATGGATGAATATGGAATACTGTATTACTGTAATCGTGGTAGTTAAATCACTTTTCATTCAAATATAAAAGGTGACACACAAAACTATTTAAAATAACTATAACCACAATAGCTTAAAGGTACATAATATGAACAGATGTAAATTGTGACAACAATAATAAGAAAAGGAAGATGTAAAAGTATAGCATTTTTGTATGTGATTAAATTTAAGTTATCAACTTAAACTATCATAACTATAAGATGTCTTATGTAATCTCCAAGGAAACCAGAAAAAGTACCTATAGAACTTATATAAAAGAAAAACAGAAAGGAATCAAAGCATCTTAATACAAAAGACTGACAAAACACAAAGGAAGACAGCAATAGATAAAAAGATAGACAAAAGAACTATTATATAACAGAAAATGAGTAACAAAATGGTAATAGTAAATCCTTTCCTGTAATAATTACTTTAAATGTGAATGGATTAAGTTCACCAATTAAAAGATATAAAGTGATTAAATGGATTTTTAAAAAATCATCACCCAACCATATGCTGCCTGAAAGAAACTCACTTGAGATTTAAGGGCACACATAGTCTAAAAGTGAAGGGATGGAAAAAAATATTCCATGAAAATAGCAAACAAAAGAGAGAAGAGGTGGTCATATTTAAAAGAGACACAACGGACTTTAAGTCAAAAACCATCACAAGAGATAGATAGGGACATTTCATAAAAGGGTCAATCCATCAGGATGATATAGCAATTATAAGTCTACATGTCCCCAACATCAGATCATCCAAATATATGATAGAACTGAAGGGAGACTTAAACAGCATTACAATAATAGTAAGAGGTGTCAATATTTCACTTTCAACACTAGATAGGAAATCCAGACAGATCAATAAGAAAACAGAGGACTTGAACAACCCTATAGACCAAATGAACCCAACATATATACAACAAAACATTCCACCCAACAACAGCAGAATGCACATCCTGTGTCAAGGTAGCACAGACTTTTGCCAAGAATAGATCACAGGTTAGAGCACAAAAGAAATCTCAACAAATTTAAGATTAAGATTATGTCAAATATATTTTCTGATGACAATGTGATGAAACTAGAAATCAGTAGCAAAAGGAAAAGTGGAATCCTCACCAGAATGTGGAAATTAAGCAATATTCTCGAATAGCCATTGGCTCAAAAAAGAAATTTGAAAATATTTCAAGACAAATGAAAGTGAAAATACAACATGCCAAACCTCATGGCATATAGCAAAAGGAATACTAAGGAGGAATTTCATAGCAATAAATGCATATAATTAAAAGGAGAAAGATCTCAGACAATTTAGTTTTATACCTCAAAGAACTAGACACATGTAACAAACCTGTATATGTACCCCCTGAATCAAAAATAAAAGTTGAAATTATTTCAAAAAATAACTAGAGAAAGAGGGACAAACCAAGCCCAAAGTAACCAGAAAGAAAGGAATCACATAGATTAGAGAAGAAATAAATACAATAAGAAAAACAACAACAGTAACCGTTGGTTTTCTGAAAAGAAACATTGGACAAAATCTTAGCTAGACTAAGAAAAAAAGAGAAAAAGCTCAAATAAATAAAACCATGAAGGAAAGAAAAAGCATTACAAATGATGACAGAAATTAAGAGAATCTTAAGAGACTTATGAAAAATTATAGACCAACAAAGTGGAAACACTAGAAAAACAGACAAACTCTTAGAAACATATAACCTACCAAAACTAAATCATGAAAAATAGAAAGCCTAAGCATACCCATAGCTAGTATAGAGACTGAATCAGTAATCTGAAACCTCCCAACAAAGAAAAGCCCAAGACCAGATGGTTTCACTGGTGAATTCTACCAAACATGTAGAGTATAATTAATGCCAATCCCACTCAAACTCTTCCAAAAAAATTGATCAAGAGGGAACACTTTCAAACTCATTTTGAAGGCCAGTATTATTCTGACAACAAAGCCAGACAAAGACAAAACAAGAAAAGTATACTACAAGCTGATTACACCAATTAACATGCAAAAATCCCCAACAAAAGACTAGTAAATTGAATCACATTAAAAGGATCATATGCCACAACAAAGTGGGATTTATTCCTGGGATTGAAGGATGATTTAACATACTAAAATCAATATGAAACACCATATTAACAGAACAAGAATAAAATTACATGATCATCTCAAAATATGCAGAAAAAGCATCTGACAACATTAAACATCCATTCATTATTTAAAAAGAAACTCTCAACAAAAAAGGAACAGCAGAAAAATACCTCATCATAATAAAGTCCATACATGAAAAACCCACAGATAACATCATACTCAATGGCAAAAAACTGAAAGCTTTTTCTGTAAAATCAAGAACATGGCAGGGATGCCCATTCTCATCACTTCTACTTAATGTTTAATACTAGTGGTCCTAGCCAGTGCAGCTAGACAAGAAAAAGAAAGAAAAGGCATACCAATTGGAAAGGAAGAAGTAAAACTATCCCTATTTGAAGATGACACTATCTTACATACCCTAGGTGCACCATTTTTTAAAACTATTAAAACCAATAAATGAGTTCTGTAAAGTTACAAGATAAAAAATTTTAAAAAGTAAAGTTGCAGCATACAAAAATCAGTTGCATTTCTATATAGGAACAACAAGCAATCCCAAAAAATGAAGAAAATGATCTCATCTAAAGTAGCATCAAAAAGAACACAACACTAAGGAATAACATTAATGAAGGAGATGAAAGACTTGCAGTAAATTCTTATAATTATATGCTGCCTTTGCATTCATTTTGAATATAAGTTCAACTTTCTCAGTCCAAAAGCAGGGCTCAGTCATCCTTAACACACTTCCCAGATCTATATCACATACAAATGGACTAAGGCAGTAGCCACACATTAGAACTTACAGGCATCTTCTCTTGCCTAGTAGAGTGGGTTTCCCACTTTCCTGTTGCTTTCTTTAAACAGATCATTCAAGCATTTGCCTGTGAGCTTAAAATGACTCAAACTCCATTTCCTTACATATCCTTTTTTTTTTTTTTTTTTAATCTCTCTGCCTGACTCTTCCTTCCTGCTTCATGTCACCCAGGGATGAAGGACTGCCCTCCTAACCTATTACACCCTCTTGCCCAGGATCTCTAAGTAAAAATATTTGAACTTATTTCTTATCATGGTGGTGTATTGAATTTACATTTTCCATCTGAAGAAGCAGGGGCTGCCCCAGACTGGGTTGTTCCTGGAACACAAGGCCTAGCTTCCAGCACCGGGACAATGGTCAGCCAGGCATAAACTAAACACTGGTCAGACAAGAGCCACAGGAGTGTCTGCCAATATAAACAAGTTTCCCACGTGAGGGACTCCTTGGCAAATGATCGGACAACTAGGCATTAGGTCACCCACCAGGTAAAAGAAATATCCCCTGAAAGGCACACTGTAAACATCCATGTCCAGCTCTCTTTCATTTCTATAAGGGTAAGGCTGTTGCTGGCTGCTCTGGTGCTGAAGCCCCAATTTGAACTGAGGGCTCTCAAAACCCTTGTACACTGAAAATTAGAAAACATTGATGAAGCCAGGTACAGTGGCTCATGACTATAATCCCAGCACTTTGAGAGGCCAAGGTAGGCAGATCACAAAGTCAGGAGATTGAGACCATCCTGGCCAACATGATGAAACCCTGTCTCTACTAAAACACAAAACACTAGCCGGGCATGGTGACACGTTCCTGTAGTCCCAGCTACTTGGGAGGCTGAGGCAGAGGAATCGCTTGAACCTGGGAGGCATAGGTTGCATTGAGCTGAGATCTCACCACTGCACTCCAGCCTGGTGACAGAGTGAGACTCCGTCTCAAAAAAAATAAAAAAAAAAAAAAAGAAAGAAAGAAAACATTGATGAAAGCAATTAAAGACACAAATAAATGAGTATGTATCCAATGGTCATGGAATAGAAGACTTAATATTGTTAAAATCTCCATATTGCCCAAAGTGAACCATAGAAATCCCTATCAAAATTTCAATGGCATTTTTTTTTTTACAGAAGTATAAAAAAAAAAAAAATTCTAAAATTCGTGTGGAACCACAAATGACCCCAGATAGCCAAAACTATCTTGAGGAATAAGGACCAAGCTGGGGTCTTCACACTTCCTGATTTCAAACATGTTACAAGCTACAGTCATCAAAGCAGTGGGGTACTGGTATAAAGATAGACCAGTGGAATAGAATAGAGAACACAGAAATAAACCCACACATAAACAGTTGAATGAATTTCAACAAGGGTTCCAAGCTTACACAACAGGGAAAAGATAGACTTCTCAACAAACAGAGTGAGGAAAACTAGATATGCACAGGCAAAAGAAAAAAATGGACCATTACCTTACATCTAACACAAAAATCAAATTAAAATACATTGAAGACTTAAACATAGTCCTGAAACTATAAAACTCCTAGAAGAAAACATGGAAGAAGAGCTTCATAACATTGGTCTTGACAATGACTTCTTGCATAGACATGACAACAAAAGCGCAGACAATGAAAGCAAAACAAATAAGTGGAACTATATCAAATTTAAAAGCCTCTGCTCAGCAAAGGAAATAATCAACAGAGTGAAAAGGCAACTTATGGAATGGGAGGAAATATGTGCAGATCATATATCTGATAAGGGGTTACTAGCCAAAATATGTAGGAACTCCTAGCAACTCATAGCAAAGGTGGAAGGAAAGGGAAGGGAAGTGAAGGGGAAGGGGAAGGGAAAGGGAAAGGGAAAGGGAAAGGGAAAGGGAAAGGGAAAGGGAAAGGGAAGGGAAGGAAAGGAAAGGAAAGGAAAGGAAAGGAAAGGAAAGGAAAGGAAAGGAAAGGGAAGGAAAGGAAAGGACCCAATTTAACAATGGACAAAGGACTTCAATAGAAACTCTCCAAAGAAGATATATGAATGGCCAACACATACGTGAAAAGATGCTCAACATCACTAATCATCTGGAAAATGCAAACCAACCACAATGAGGTACCATCTCACACATGTAAGACCTCAAACAATAAAAATCCTAGAAGAAAACCTAAGAAATACTCTTCTTGATACTGGTCTTGGCAAATAATTTATGGCTAAGTCCTCAAAAGTAACAGCAACTGTGATGGTTAATATCGAATGTCACCTTGATTGGACTGAAGGATGCAAATTATTGTTCCTGGGTGTGTCCGTGAGAGTGTTGCCAAAGGATATTAACATTTGAGTCAGTGGACTGGGAGAGGCACAACCCCCCTCAATCTGGGTGGGTACCATCGAATCAGCTGCAAGCAAGGCTAGAATAAAGCAGGCAGAAGAAGAGGGAAAGAGCAGACTTGCTGACTCTTCTGGCCTTCATCTTTCCTGTGCTGGATGCTTCTGGCCCTCAAACATCAGATTCCAAGTTCTTCAGCTTTGGTCTCTTGGACTTATACCAGTGGTTTGCCAGGGACTCTCAGGCCTTCAGCTACAAACTGAAGGCTGCACTCTCAGCTTCCCTACTTTTTTTTCTTTTTCTTTTTCTTTTTTTTTTTTTCTTTCACAGATTGGATAATTTTATTTATTTCTTCTTAAACAAACAACAACAAAACCCAAAATACATGTGCAGAACGTGCAGGTTTGTTACATAGGTATACATGTGCCACGGTGGTTTGCTGAACCTATTGACCTGTCCTCTAAGTCCCCTCCCCTCATCCTCCACCGCCTAACAGGCCCTGGTGTGTGTTGTTCCCCTCTCTGTGTCCATGCGTTCTCAATGTTCAACTCCCACTTATAAGTGAGAACATGCAGTGCTTGGTTTTCTGTTCCTGTGTTAGTTTGCTGAGGATGATGACTTCCAGTTTCATCCATGTCCCTGTAAAGGACATGATCTCATTCCTTTTTATGACTGCATAGTATTCCATGCTATATATGTACCACATTTTCTTTATCCAGTCTATCACTGATGGACATTTAGATTGGTTCCATGTCTTTGCTATTGTAAATAGTGCTGCGATAAACACACATTTGCATGTGTCTTTATAGTACAATGATTTATATTCTTTTGGATATATACCTGGTAATCGGATTGCTGGGTCAAATGTTATTTCTCGTTCTAGATCCTTGAGGAATCGTCATACTGTCTTCCACAATCGTTGAACTACTTTACATTCCCACCAACAGTGTAAAAGCATTCCTATTTTTCCATAACCTCCCCAGCATCTATTGTTTCCAGACTCTTTAATAATTGCTATTCTGACTGGCGTGAGATGGTATCTCATTGTGGTTTTGATTTGCATTTCTCTGATCAGGGATGTTGAGGTTTTTTTTCATATGTTTGTTTGCCATGCAAGTGTCTTCTTTTGAGAAGTGTCTGTTCATATCCTTTGCCGACTTTTTGATGGAGTTGTCTTTTTCTTGTAAATATGTTTAAGTTCCTTGTAAATTCTGGATATTAGACCTTTGTCAGATGGATAGATTGGAAAAATTTTCTCCCATTCTGTAGGTTGCCTGTTCACTCTGATGGTAGTTTCTTTTGCTGTGCAGAAGCTCTTTAGTTTAATTACATCCCATTTGTCAATTTCGGCTTTTGTCGCAGTTCCTTTTGGTGTTTTTGTCATGAAGTCTTTGCCCATGCCTATGTCCTGAATGGTATTGCCTAGGTTTTCTTCTACTGAATAGAAGATCCTTTCCCTATTGCTAGTTTTCGTTAGGTTCGTCGAAGATCAGATGGTTGTAAATGTGTGGTCTTATTTCTGAGGTCTCTCTTCTGCCCTATTGGTCTATATGTTTGTTTTGGTACTGGTATCACACTATTTTGGCTACTGTAGCCTGGTAGTATAGTTTGAAGTCAGGTAGCATGCGATGCCTCCAGCTTTGTTAGTTTTGCTTAGGACTGTCTTGGCTATATAGGGTCTTCTTTGATTCCATATGAAATTTAACATAGCTTTTTCTAATTCTGTGAAGAAGGTCAATGGTAGTTTGATGGGAATAGCATTGAATCTATAAATTACTTTGGGCAGTATGGCCATTTTGACGATATTGATTCTTCCTATCTATAAGCATGGAATATTTTCCCATTTGTTTGTGTCCTCTCTTATGTCCTTGAGCAGTGGTTTGTAGTTCTCCTTGAAGAGTTCCTTCACATTCTTTGTTTGATGTATTCCTAGGTATTTTATTCTCTTTAGTGATTAAAATAGTAGTGATTATGAATGGGAATTCATTCATGATTTGGCTCTCTGCTTGCCTATTGTTGGTGTAAAAGAATGTTTGTGATTTCTGCACAAACCTAGCAATCTCTTCACCTTGTGATTGTGTGAGTCAATACTCCTTAATAAACTCCCCTCCATACATACATCTATCCTATTAGTTCTGTCCCTCTAGAGAACCCTCATACAGCAACAAAAAAAACTGATAAGTAGGACCTAATTAAATTAAACTAAAGAGCTTCTGCACAGCAAGAGAACCATCAAGAGAGTAAAGAGACAACCTACAGATTGGGAGAAAATATTCACAAACTATGCATTCAACAAAGACTTAATATCCAGAATTGTTAAGGAACTTAAATCATCAAGCAAAAAATGAATATTCCAACTAAAAAGTCGGCAAAGGACATGAACAGACACTTCTCAAAAGAAGTGTACACGTGGCAAACAAACATGAAAAAATGCTCATGATCACTCATCATCAGAGAAACGCAAATCAAAATCACAATGAGATACCATCTCACACCAGTCAGAAAAATGTTTGTTAAAAAGTCAAAAAACAACAGATGTTGGTGAGGCTGTGGAGAAAAGGGGGCACTTACACACTCTTGGTGGGAATTAAATGAGTCCAGCCACTGTGGAGAGCCATTTGGAGATTCCTCAGAAAACTAACAGTTGAACTACCATTTGACTAAGCAACCCTATTACTGGGTATGTTCCCAAAAGAAAATAAATCATTTTACCGAAAGGATACGTGCACCCATATGCCTATCACACTGCTATTCATAATAGCAAAAAACATAGAATAAACCCAGGTGCCCATCAACAGTGGATAGGATTTTTTAAATGTGGTAAATATACATTATGCAGTACTATGCAGCAATTAAAAAAAGAACAAAATTATATCCTTTGCAGCAACACAGATGCAGCTGGAGGCCATTATCTTAAGCAAACTAATACAGAAACAGAAAACCAAATACCACATGTTCTCACTTATAAGTGGAAGCTAAACACTGGGCACACATGGACACAAAGATGGGAACAATAGCCAGTGGGAATTACTAGAGGTAGCATAGAGAGAGGAGGACAGGAGCTGAAAAACTACCTCTTGGACACTGTGTTTACTACCTGGGTGATGGGTTCAACTGTATCCCAAACCTCAGCAATCTGCAATATGTCTTTGTAACAAACTTGCACATGTACCCTGATTCTAAAATAAAAGTGGGAGAAAGAAAGAAAACAAACAAAAACCACACAAACAGAACAGAAAATCCCAAGTATTGTTGAGGATGTAGAAAGACTGGAATCCTGGTGCACTGTTCATAGAAATGTAAAATGATGTAGTCACTATAGAAAACAGTATGAAAGTTCCTCAAAAAATTAAAAATAAAACTACCATACTATCCTGCAATCCCTTATCTATCCAAAAAGAATGGAAATCAGGATCTTGAAAAGATATTTGCACTCCCATGTTCATTGTAGTATTATTCACAATAGCCAAGAGGTGGAAGCAACCTAAATGTCCATGAACAGATGAATAGATAAGGGAAATGTGATAGACAAATACAATGGAATATTATTCAGCCATAAAAAAGAAGAAAATCCTGTCATGCTACAATATGGATGACTCTTGACATTATTATAAATGAAAAATGCTGGTCACAGAAGGACAAATACAGAATTATTCCACTTTTATGAGGTCTCTAAAGTAGTCAGACTCATCAAAACATAAAATAGAATGGTTTTTGCCAGAGACTGGGAAAATGGGAATAAGGTGATTTGCTGTGCAATTAGTGTAGAGTTTCAGACATGGAACAAAAAAAAAAATTCTAGAGATTTGCTATGTGCTTAGAGTTAACAATACCATACTCAACACTTAAAAATTTGTTGAGAGTAAAAAATAGAAACAAAATGAATAAAATGGAATTCAATAAAGAACAGAATAAAATAGTGGGAAAAGATCCAATAGTAAATAAGATCCCTATTAATTTACTGACTTCTGGAATGTACACTATATACTTTTAAAAGTTTAAGACTCAAGTACTATCCCTGTAGTAATGTCTTTTCAAAAACATTCTTTGAAAAGTAATGTCTTTTCAAAAATAAGTTCGACAGATGCTTTGTCTTAGAGATTGTAGAATAATATTACTTTACACTTTATCCAGGTATATGAGATAACCTATATACAAGACACTCAGTTACTTATGTTGGTCCCAGAATCATAGAAACTTATTTAATCACAGATTGTTTTGTTCGTGTAATAAATTTTGAACACAATTGCATTAAAGTTTTTAAATTTTAAAATATTTAAAATAAGTGTATGTATTATTATATGACTAGTAAGTTCTAAAATACACACTGGCCTTGGACTTCCCTAAAACCATCCAGAGAAGAAACTGGCCCAAAGAGTTTATAGACAAACTGTCATTCAAATATAAAGTCAACAAATAGTTCTGAACAGATTTTGTTTGAGACAGTGTCACTCTGTCACCCAGGCTGGAATGCAGCCTGGAACTGATGGACTCCAGTGATCCTCCTATCTCAGCCTCCCAAGTATCCAGGACTACAGGTGTGCCCCAGCATGCCTAGCTAATTGGGTTTTTTTATTGTTTGTAGAGACAGTGTCTCACTATGTTGCCCAGGCTGATCTCAAACTCCGAGCCTCAAACCGTCCTCCCACCTCGCCTCTCAAAGTGCTGTAACTATAGGTATGAGCCACCATACTTGGCCTGAACAGATATTTCTTATGAAGCATTCTTGAAATTAGAGGATGAACTTCAGCCAAATGGAAAAATAACTGAAAAAAAAACTGAGATAACTGAGAAAGGTGAACATAAAATATCTTTAGCTGGAGGAATAGGTCTAAAACCAATAGATTAGGATGACAAAAAAATGCAAATATTACACACTTGACTACATGAAAAGATTGCCAAAAGAAATTGAGAGAACATGCTGATTTCCTTATTTTGGTATCTGAAAATGAAAAAATATCATTTAAAGCTGCAAATCGACTCATAGAAATTAATATACATTTCAGATTAAAAGTACTATTAAGAAAAATATTAGGAAAATATGAGGAAAAGAAAGAGAAATAATAATCTCATCATTGTTCACATTAGGAAATTGATCAACACTGCCTTAAGAAAAAATTTAAAGTATTATGTAAACACTTGAGAGTATACAGTACAGAAACAATAAAATACTTCCTTAAATATTACAAGAAACACACACAAACACACACACACAGAGTAAAAGAAAGAGACCATATAAGGAAATAATTATTAAGAATTATAAAGACAAAAAATAATAACCTAAAATGTTGTAACAGAACCAAGACAAGGTATTGCCCCATGTAAATGAGCCAAACTCATTAAAAGATTGGAACTTAAAGCAAAGGCAAACTACAGCCCTGTGTTCTACACAAAAGATATACCTAAATCAAAGTAATTCAGGAACTTTGAAAATAAAAGGTGGGCAAATATAAATGTAAAATACCCAAAAATAATTATCTTAACATCAAATGAGGTTTCAATCAGGCCAAGAAGAATTGAATGAGTCAAAAAAGAGTACTTTTAATGTTAAAATCCGTAATTCATAATAAAAGTTAAACCATTATGATCATCAGTGTTACCAAAAACTAGCACCAATACTCAATAAAACAGACTTTGGTATATATACGACCTATAGACAGACAGTATGATCAGAACAGTTTAATTAGCTTCTTCAACTCAAACAGATTAACATAAATAAAAGATAAATAATTATATAGAAGACCAATTATATCTTTAACAAGATAGAGCTAAATTATACATAGCTAATTCCTACCTTATGAAAAGAGAATACAAGTACTTTCTTCTTAAGGGTCCTGAAACATTAATAACAATTAACCTTATTAAGCCACAAAGAAAACCTCAATAAATTCTAAAAGGTAGAAACAATAAAAATATATTCTTGCATTAAAAGTGCAATAAAATTAGGGAGAAAAAAGCCCTTACCATTTGCAAATTTTAAATTCTTCCTTAAAAACTTATGGTTCAAACTCAATGGTTCAATTTGAACTCACTGATATGACAAAAATAAAGATAAAATAATCATATAAAAATAAAATTAAAATACCTTATTAAACTACATGCCAAAATATACATAATAAAACTAAAGCAGTGTTCAGGGGGAAATTGTTAACCTTAAATATTTGTATTCTTAAAAAACCAGAAAAGAATAAAAATAAATAAAGCATCCAAGTATGAAGTAAGAAAAAGCAAAACAAAAAAAAAAATTTAAGGAATGAAGAAGGCATTAATAAAGAAGCAGAAGTTATTGATTAAAATGCAGGAAAAAAATAAGTAAATCCAACAGCTATACTTTTTTGTGGGAGAAAGGGGCAACTAAACTGCTAACATAAGCAAGACAGGAAAGGACAAAAACAAAAGATAAATAATAAAAAGAACCACAGATAAAGAGGAAATTAAAAGACTTATGAGTCTTTTCAAATAAACGTGAAAAGAAATGTGAATTTAAAAGACTTACGAGTCTTTGTAAATAAATGCGAATTTAAAAGACTTATGAGTGTTTGCAAATAAATGTGAAAATCTGACTGAATTAGACAATAGTCTAAGAAAATATAATTTTCCAAATCACTCCAAAAGAGATAGAAATTCTAAACAGATAACTACTGTAGACGAGAATATAAGAACATTATCTAAGAGCTACCAACTGAAATAGCACCAGGTCCACATAATTTTATAGGGGGATTTTGTGAAAACTTTAAGGCATACATTATTTTGATTTCATGTAAACTGTCCCACAGAATACAAAAAGAAGGAATGATCCCCTATTTGTGTTTCTAAAGCAAACATAACATTGGTAGCAAAACAATTATTACCCCAAAAAAGAACACTGCAGAACCATGTCTCTTACAAAGATCAATGCGCATATCTAAACCAAGCATTAGTAAACAGAATCTAGTACCACATTAAAAAACAGTTTAACATGACAAGTGGCATTTATTCCAGGAAAATATGAATAAAATTGAATCTGTTAATATGATTTATCACATTAATATATCCATGGAAGAAAAAATATTTTGTTATCCTCATAGGTGACAAAGGGGTATTGCTAAATTCAGTATCCAACTTGTACTTTAGAAAAATAAAAAATTTTTAGGGTTTTTAAATTATACTTTAAGTTCTAGGGTACATGTGCACAACGTGTAGGTTTGTTACATATGTATACATGTGCCATGTTGGTGTGCTGCACCCGTTAACTCATCATTTACAATAGGTATATCTCCTAATGCTATCCCTCCCCACCTCTCCCCACTCCACGACATGCCCCGGTGTGTGATGTTCCCCACCCTGTGTTCAAGTGTTCTCATTGTTCAATTCCCACCTATGTGTGAGAACATGTAGTGTTTGGTTTTCTGTCCTTGCGACAGTTTGCTCAGAATGATGGTTTCCAGCTTCATCCATGTCTCTACAAAGGACATGAACTCATCCTATTTTACGGCTGCATAGTATTCCATGGTGTATATGTGCCACATTTTCTTAATCCAGTCTATCATTGATGGACATCTGGGTTGGTTCCAAGTCTTTGCTGTTGTGAATAGTGCTGCAATAAACATACATGTGTATGTGTGTTTATAGCAGCATGATTTATAATCCTTTGGGTATATGCCCAGTAATGGGATGACTGGGTCAAATGGTATTTCTAGTTCTAGATCCTTAAGGAATCACCACACTCTCTTCCACAATGGTTGAACTAGTTTACAGTCCCACCAACAGTGTAAAAGCATTCCTATTTCTCCACATCCTCTCCAGCACCTGTTGTTTCCTGACTTTTTAATAATCACCATTCTAACTGGTATGAGATGGTGTCTTATTGTGGTTTTGATTTGCATTTCTCTGATGGCCAGTGATGATGGGCATTTTTTCATGTGTCTGTTGGCTGCATAAATGTCTTCTTCTGAGAACTGTCTGTTCATATCCTTTGCCCACTTTTTGATGGGGTTGATTCTTTCTTGTAAATTTGCTTAAGTTCTTCATAGATTGTGGATATTAGCCCTTTGTCAGATGGGTAAATTGTAAAAATTTTCTCCCATTCTGTAGGTTGCCTGTTCACAATCATGTCATCTGCAAACAGGGACAATTTGACTTCCTCTTTTCCTAATTGAATACCCTTTATTTCTTCCTCTTGCCTGATTGCCCTGGCCAGAACTTCCAACACTATGTTGAATAAGAGTGATGAGAGAGGGCATCCCCGTCTTGTGCCAGTTTTCAAAGGGATGTTTTTGTCCATTCAGTATGATATTGGCTGTGGGTTTGTCATAAATAGCTCTGATTATTTTGAGATACGTCTCCTCAATACCTAGTTTATTGAGAGTTTTTAGCATGAAGGGCTGTTGAATTCTGTCGAAGGCCTTTTCGGCATCTATTGAGATAATCATGTGGTTTTTGTCTTTGGTTCTGTTTATATGATGGATTACGTTTATTGATTTGCATATGTTGAACCAGCCTTGCATCCCAGGGATGAAGCCCACTTGCTCATGGTGGATAAGCTTTTTGATGTGCTGCTGGATTCAGTTTGCCAGTATTTTATTGAGCATTTTTGCATCGACATTCATCAGGGATATTGGTCTAAAATTCTCTTTTTTTGTTGTCTCTCTGCCAGGCTTTGGTATCAGGATGATATTGGCCTCATAAAATGAATTAGGGAGGATTCCCTCTTTTTCTGTTGATTGGAATAGTTTCAGAAGGAATGGTACCAGCTCTTCTTTGTACCTCTGGTAGAATTCGGCTGTGAATCCATCTGGTCCTGGACTTTTTTTGGTTGGTAGGCTATTAATTATTGCCTCAATTTCAGAACCTGTTATTGGTCTATTCAGGGATTCAACTTCTTTCTGGTTTAGTCTTGGGAGCATGTATGTGTCCAGGAATTTATCCATTTCTACTAGATTTTCTAGTTTATTTTTGTAGAGGTGTTTATAGTATTCTCTGATGGTAGTTTGTATTTCTGTGGGATTGGTGGTGATATCCCCTTTATCATTTTTTATTGCATCTATTTGATTCTTCTCTCTTTTCTTCTTTATTAGTCTTGCTAGCAGTCTATCAATTTTGTTGATCTTTTCAAAAAACCAGCTCCTGGATTCATTGATTTTTTGAAGGATTTTTGGTGTCTCTATCTCCTTCAGTTCTGCTCTGATCTTAGTTATTTCTTGCCTTCTGCTAGCTTTTGAATGTGTTTGCTCTTGCTTCTCTAGTTATTTTAATTGTGATGTTAGGGTGTCAATTTTAAATCTTTCCTGTTTTCTCTTCTGGGCATTTAGTGCTATAAATTTCCCTCTACACACTGTTTTAAATGTGTCCCAGAGATTCTGGTATGTTGTGTCTTTGTTCTCATTGGTTTCAAAGAACCCCCAAATTTAATTGCATACCTAGGAATAATTTTTTTAATGAGCAACGTATTTATGCAGAAAACCTGAAAATGCTTCTGAGAGGCACAAAATATGACTTAAGTAGCTTGAAATACATGCTATGTTCTTGGATAAGAAGATTCAACATCATAAGTATATTAACACTTCTTAAGATAATCAATAAATTTAACATCATTCTAACAAAAAATCATGAGGAAAGTTTAAGCAAAACAGTTCAGAGAAATCTACAAAAAAAAAAAAAAAGAGCACTGAAAAACAATTAGTCTTACCAAATGTTAGAGCCTTGTCAATGTCAATAAATTTCTTTTTATTGAGATGAAGTCTCATTCTGTCTCCCAGTCTGGAGTGCAGTGGTGAGATCTCAGCTCACTGCAACCTCTGCCTCCCAGGTTCAAGCAAATCTCCTGCCTCAGCCCCCCAAGTAGCTGGGACTATAGGCATCCACCACCACACCTGGCTAATTTTTATGTTTGTAGTAGAGACAGGGTTTCACCATGCTGGCCAGCCTAGTCTCAAACTCTTGACCTCACGTGATCCTCCCACCTCACCCTCCCAAAGTGCTGGGATTACAGTCATCAGCCACCACACCCAGCCTTTGTCAACAATTAAAACTGTATGATACTAACATATGCATAGAAAGAAAACACATCAAAAATTCAGTAATAGATCTAGTACACAAGAGTTTGGCATGCTATAAAGGTAACATCCCAAATCAGTGAAAAAGAGGACAAGCTTTTAAATAAATGGGTAAAGTCAGTAATCACCTGGAGAAAAATATAGTTGGACTTATGCTTTACCTTCTACACCAGGATAAAATCCAAATGAATCTAAGATTTAAACGTAAAACATTAACTCTATAATGATGGTGTGCTTTATATCTAAGACATAAAACTCAGTGATGGAGGAAAAAGTGATAAACTCAACTACATGAAAATAAAATATTTTTCATGGCAAAAATACCAGAAAAAATAATCATGGGACAAATGACAAATTGTGAAAAGAATACATAAAACTCATTTCACAGACAAATACTTATTTTCCCCAATATAGAAATATACAAATTAATTTTTGTAATAGACAACCCAATAGAAAAAAAATGGGTAAAAAAATTACGAACCAGAAACTTACAGAAACATAATTAGTTCTCAAACATATGAAAATATGTTGAACCTCACTTATAATAAGAGAAGTTAAAATTAGAATGAATATTGATGTACCCATTTTTCATATAATCTCACCAAAGATCATAAACTTTGATAAAACATTGTGTTGGTGAGAGTGGGGGAAATCAGACATTCTTACACTTGTTTGTGTCAGGGTAAATTGTTATAAATTCTAAAGAAGGCAATTTGCAATATTTATCAAATTACAAATGCATATATCCTTTGATTTAGCAGTTCTATTTCTAGAAACAGATTCTATATTCTCTAACATGTGAAATAACATATGTATCCAGTTTGGGGGTTTTTTTTTGCTGCATTTTCTTTACTAGAAAAATATTGAAAATCCTAAATGTCTTCATATAAATTTTGGAACATCAATATAACAAAATACCATTCAGCCATTAAAAAGAATGAGAAAGTACTTTTTTAAAACTAATCTAGAAAGATCTCCAAGATATATTGTTGAGAAAGTTGAAGAACATTATGTAAATTTTGCCACCACCTATGTAATTATATTTCTCCACTATGTAAAAGGTGGGGAAATATGATTCCTTGTATCTGCATAAATATCTCAAGAATAAAAAACAGGAGGAACTCTGTGGTTGGTTCAGTAGTATAAGAAGGAATTCTGAATCATATTAATCTATTTTTTAATGTTATGCATTAAGTATCTCATCTGGTCTTAGTGGAAATCAGGACACTAAAAGTTTATCATTTTCTTAAAACCACATATAATTTGAAATTGAAACTAAGAATAAAATTTTATCACTTCCACACCTGAGTTATTTCAGTCTTCTGATCCAGGTCATCAGGTACTTCACCTGACAAAACAAAAATTGAGAATTAAAAGTGAAATTGAAATTAGATTAGACATTTAGTTTTAAGGAATACACTTATTATTTATTATATCACCATTACTAAATGGCATTATGAATTTAAACAGGGGAATGGTTTTAGGAGTGTTTTCAAATTGTAACCCTAAATATGGCAATTATGCAGTGAGACATTCGTGTTTACCCAAGATAGGACTAAAATGCAGTAGGCATTAAAACAAAAAATGAAGCAATCATGTTTCTCTGTAAATGTTATCATTCTGTTATTACATTATCTATGATATTTGCAAGAGGCAAATTTCTTCCACGTTATTCCCACTGTTGAGAAATCCAAAATTATACCCTTACCAGACCAATTCTCCGCAATGCAGAACTTTGCCTATCTTGGTCTGGGCCAGATACATCTGTGTAATATCAAGGTCAAAGTAGCATGTAAACCTTAAACAATGCCAGTACTTTCTGCAGTCAGAAAACATAGCCCCCCATATGCCAGAAATTTAAAATAACTTTTTTCTTAGTATAAAGCTAATATGTACTTATTACAGGTATAATGGAAAATAGGAGACATTTACAATAGAAAATAAAAATCACTTCCCTTCATCCAGAAATAACTAGTATTTGTAGAATGATTTTTATTGTGTATTTTTATATACACATATATTCACCACATTGTTCATAAACTTCTTGTTCTTACAGTTTTTAACCATGAGAATTTCTCCTATCAATCAAATTGTTTTGAATCTTATTTTGAATCGTTGTATAGTAGCCCATGATTATAGATGTAGCATAATTTACTTTCACTTTCCCTATTGTGAGGCATTAATTTTTTTTTAATTTTTACTTGGCATTGGAAGGTTTCATACTATTTGCCAGGATTATATTTCTTATAATAATAATGAGTGACTTAAAGAAACTATCATCCGAGTAAACAGACAACCTACAGAATGAGAGAAAAATTTTGTGATCTATCTATCTGACAAAGGTCTGATATCCAGAATCTACAAGGAACTTAAACAAATTTACAAGAGAAAAAACCTGTCAACTCCCATTAAAATGTGGGCAAAGGACATGAACAGACACTTCTCAAAAGAAGAATAAATGAGGACAACAAAAATATGAACAAAAGCTTAACATTATTGATCATTGGAGAGAAAGGCAAATCAAAGCCACAATGAGATACCATCTCACGCCAGTCAGAATGGCTATTATTAAAAGGTCAAAAAATAACAGGTGCTGGCAAGGTTGTGGAGAAAAAGAACCTCTTACAGTGGGACTGTAAATTAGTTCAACCATTGTGGAAGACAATGTGACGATTCCTCAAGGACCTAAAGGCAGAAATAACATTTGATCCAGCATTCCAATTACTGGGTATATACCAAAGGAATATAAATCATTCTATTATAAAGATACACACACGCATATGTTCATTGCGACACTATTCACAATAGAAAAGACATGGAATTAACCTAATGCCCATCATTGATAGACTGGATAAAGAAAATGTGGTACATATACACCATGGAATACTGTGCAACCATAAAAAGGAATGAGGTCATATCCTTTGCCGGGACAAGGATGGAGCTGGAATCCATTATCCTCAGCAAACTAACACGGGAACAGAAAACCAAACACTGCATGTTCACACTTGTAAGTGGGAGCTGAATGATGAGAACACATGGACACACGGGGGATACAGCACACACTGGGGCCTGTTGATGTGGGAAGGGAGAGCATCAGGAAGAACAGCTAAAAGAACAGCTAGACTTAATACCTAGGTGATGGGATGATCTGTCCAGGAAACTACCATGGCACACGTTTACCTATGTAACAAACCTGCACATCCTGAACATGTACCCCTGAACTTAAAAGTTGGAAAAAAAAAAAAAGAGTTACTTGAATCAACCTGTGCCAGGCTTTTAAATTATCACTGATCCTTATAATAAACTTGCAAAGTGAAGATTTTCATTTCCGTTTTATGGATAAGAGAACCAAAGAATGGTTCAAAATGACATGACTAAATGAAAACTAAAGTAAGCATAGTGGGTTTTTTAATCTAAGTTCTCTCTCTCTTCGCTATACGATGCTATGAGCACCAACCACTCGACAAGCAGTTCTATTTGTTGTTTCTCTGGGGCATTGGTCTGAATCTGGAATGCTGTATGGCTGTGGTGTGGGAGGAGTCCCTGAGCTAGTGAATGAACCTGGCCTAGCACCTGGAATTTAAATCTCAAATTCACTGTGTTATGCTCTAGTGGTTACCCTGTACGCAGTCACTCTAATAAAATGAAGAAAAAAAGAAAAAGAAAAAAAAAATGTGTCTTTGTGTTAAATGGTCTGCCTCCTCCCTACAATAAAAGCCCATTTACAGGGCTGGTGATGAAAGTGAAGAAAAATTGCCTAAGAAGATAATATTTCTTACCCAGGAAATGGAAGATTTAGATAAATTACAGTCAAATGTTACATTTTCCCAAGGCCTGCATCTGTGATATTAATATGCCCAACTTGTATGAAAACAAGGAAAAATGATTCTGAAACATTCTGTGAGTGCTTTAGTAAGAATTTATTTTAATGGTATTATAAATGCATTATAAATTATAATAGCATATAAGAGTCTAAAGGATCACTTAAATCTTTAAGTTACTTTCCTGCATTTCATGAGAGGAATTACAAGCTATCATGGGATTTGTGAATTTGGAGATTTGCAAAGATCTTGTGAAAGTCAAGGGCCTTCTCCAAAAATAGAACCTTTATCATAAAATATGATAAACATTTCTACAAATGAATCTTGGTCCACATGTCTGATAATTCCTTTAAGATTGCTTCCTAGAAGTGATTGTATTATTAGATCAATATGTGGCAAAAAAAAAAAAATCCAAAAAGTCCCCAAAATTCAAAATATTTTCAATATTCTGATTAACAGTTTCCTATTTAAACTACTTTTTGGGTTAAAGCAATATTTTTAGAAAGCCTCTGAAAATAATGTCCAATAGGAACTTTTTAAAGAAAGGTTCTGTTATTTACCAGTCATTATGATACTGATATAAGATTAATATATTGATATAACAATACCACTGTGGGCTTGTGGAAGTCCAGGTTGGAAATCATCTTGTCCACTACCAGAGATGGCAGGAGAGGAAACTGGGAGTGGAAGACAGCTGAGGAAACCATAATGACCATGGGTTATATGGGTGTGGGTAACCAAAGGAGGTCAAAAAGTAGGAGATTGCAAACATCAACTTCTTCTATTTCTTAGTTTTGTTCAGGGTCAAATCTTGCTTTAAAATACTTGGCAATGTATGAAGTTCCCCATCAGGGGACAAAGGAAAGGTCTTCCCTCTTTCTTGGATTTCCTTTACTTCCTGAGATTTCTGTATTGAGAAACTCACACTCAGAGTCCCGTGAAGGGACACTGGGAGACCAGAGGAATCCACAGAAAGTTCCACAGAGCCTCTGTGCTCTCAGCAGAAGTAACAATATGCAAATCGGCCAGCGTTGGGGTGACAAGGGTCACATATAAATAGAATGCTTGAAAAGCCAAATATAGAGCATGTATTCTGAGAAAAGCACACAAACAAGAAGTGAGTATTAATGAAACAGCTTATCTGGCCATTCAAGGCAGCCCTGTAAATGAATAGTAGATTCCCAAAACCATGTGTACTTACATAAACCCCAGAGCTGATAGGAATCAAGTATAAAATGCTGCCCTTACTGAGATAACTCAGATAATCAAGAACTTGCCCACCCTAGGACATGGTTCTATTGAGCACTACAGAACAGAATCACACAGCTAGGGGGACCAGGGCAAGATGGCCAAATAGGAACAGCTCCAGTCTGTAGCTCCCAGTGAGATCAACGCAGAAGGGGGACAATTTCTGCATTTCCAACTAAGGTACCTGGCTAATCTCACTGGGACTGGTTAGACAGTGGGTGTAGCCCACGAAGGGTGAGCAGAAGCAGGGTGAGGTGTTGCCTCACCCAGGAAGTGCAAGGAGTCAGGAAACTCCCTCCCCTAGCAAAGGGAAGCCTTGAGGGACTGTGCCATGAAGAACGGTGCATTCCAGCCCAGATACTATGCTTTTCCCATCGTCTTCACAACCTGCAGACCAGGAGATTCCCTACCAGGGCCCTGGGTTTCAAGCACAAAACTGGGCAGCCGTTTGGGCAGACACTGAGCTAGCTGCAGGAGTTTTTTTTTATACCCCAGTGGCACCTGGAATGCCAGTGAGACAGAATTGTTCACACCCCTGGAAAGGGGGCTGAAGTCAGGGAGCCAAGTGGTCCAGCTCAGCAGATCCCACCCCCATGGAGCCCAGCAAGCTAAGATCCACTGGCTTGAAATTCTCACTGCCAGCACAGCAGTCTGAAGTTGACCTGGTATGCTCAAGCTTGGTGGGGGGAGGGGCATCCACCATTATGGAGGCTTGAGTAGGCAGTTTTCCCCTCACAGTGTAAACAAAGCCGGGATATTTGAACCAGGCAGAGCCCACCACAGCTCAGCAAAGCCTCTGTAGCCAGACTGCCTTTCTAGATTCCTCCTCTCTGGGCAGGGCATCTCTGAAAGAAAGGCAGCAGCCCCAGTCAGGGGATTATAGATAAAACTCCCATCTCCCTGGGACAGAGCACCTGGGGGAAGGGGTGGCTGTGGGCATGGCTTCAGCAGAATTAAATGTTCCTGCCTGCCAGCTTTGAAGAATGCAGCGGATTTCCCAGCACAGCGCTCGAGCTCCACTAAGGGACAGACTGCCTCCTCAAGTGGGTCCCTGACACCCCGGGTAACCTGACTGGGAGACACCTCCCAGCAGAGGTCGACAGACACCTTATACAGGAGAGCTCTGGCTGACATCTGGCAAGTGTCCCTCTGGGACAAAGCTTCCAGAGGAAGGAACAAGCAGCCATCTTTGCTGGGCTGCAGCCTTTACTGGTGTTACTCAGGCAAACAGGGTCTGGAGTGGACCTCCAGCAAACTCCAGCAGACCTGCAACTGAGAGGCCTGTTAGAAGGAAAACTAACAACAGAAATGAATAGCATCAACAGCAACAAAAAGGACGTCCACACAAAACCCTATCTGAAGGTCACCAACAACAAAGACCAAAGGTAGATAAATCCACAGAGGTGAGGAAAAACCAGTGCAAAAAGGCTGAAAATTCCAAAAACTAGAACGCCTCTTCTCCTCCAAAGGATCACAACTCCTGACCAGCAAACAAACAAAACTGGACAGAGAATTAACAGAAGTAGGCTTCAAAAGGTGTGTAAAAACAAACTCTTCCAAGCTAAAGGAACATGTTCTAACCCAATGCAAGGAAGCTAAGAACTTTGTAAAAAGGTTAGACGAATTGCTAGCTAGAATAACCAGTTTAGAGAAGAACATAAGTGACCCGATGGAGCTCAAAAACACAGCATGAGAACTTCATGATGTATACACAGGAATCAATAGCTGAATCAATCAAGCAGAAGAAAGAATATCAGAGAGACTGAAGATCAACTTAATGAAATAAAGTATGAAGACAAGATTAGAGAAAAAAGAATGAAAAGGAATGAACAAAGCCTCCAAGAAATATGGGTCTATGTGAAAAGACCAAACCTACGTTTCATTGGTGTAGCTGAAAGTGACAGGGAGAATGGAACCAAGTTGGAAAACACTCTTCAGGGTATTATCCAGGAGAACTTCCCCAACCTAGCAAGGCAGGCCAACATTCAAATTCAGAAAACACAGAGACCACCACAAAGATACTCCTTGAGAAGAGCAACCCCAAGACACATACTCATCAGATTCACCAAGGTTGAAATGAAGGAAAAAATGTTAAGAGCAGCCAGAGAGAAAGGTCAGGTTACTCAAAAAGGGAAGCCCATCAGAAAAACAGTGGTTCTCTCTGCAGAAACCCTACAAGCCAGAAGAGAGTGAGGGCCAATATTCAACATTCTTAAAGAATTTTCAACCAAGAATTTCATATCCAGCCAAATTAAGCTTCATAAGTGAAGGAGAAATAAACTCCTTTAAAGACAAGGAAATGCTGAGAGATTTTTGTCACCACCAGGCCTGCCTTAGCTCCTGAAAGAAGCACTAAATATGGAAAGGAATAACCCATACCAGCCTCTACAAAAACATACCAAATTGTAAAGGCCATCGATGCTATGAAGAAACTGCATCAACCAATGGGCAAAATGACCAGCTAGCATCATAATGACAGAATCAAATTCACACATAATAATATTAACCTTAAATGTAAATGGGCTAAATGCCCCAATTAAAAGATACACACTGGCAAATTGGATAAAGAGTCAAGACCCATTGGTGTGCTGTATTCAGGAGACCCATCTCATATGCAAAGACACACATAGGCTCAAAATAAAGGGATGGAGGAATATTTACCAAGCAAATGGAAAGCAAAAAAAAGCAGAGGTTGCAATCCTAGTCTCTGACAAAACAGACTTTAAACCAACAAAGACAAAAAGAGACAAAGAAGGGCATTACAAAATGGTAAAGGGATCAATGCAACAAGAAGAGTTAACTATCCTAAATATATATGCAGCCAATACAGGAGCACCCAGATTCATAAAGTAAGTTCGCAGAGACCTACAAAGAGACTTAGACTCCCTCACAATTATAGTGGGAGACTTTAACACCCCATTGTCAATATTAGACAGATCAACGAGACAGAAAATTAACAAGGATATTCAGCACTTGAACTCAGCTCTGCACCAAGCGGACCTAATAGACATCTACAGAACTCTCTACCCCAAATCAACAGAATATACATTCTTCTCAGCACCACATTGCATTTATTCTAAAACTGACCACATAATTGGAAGTAAAACACTACTCAGCAAATGCAAAAGAACAGAAATCATAACAAACAGTCTCAGACCACAGTGCAATCAAAGTAGAACTCAGGATTAAGAAACTCACTCAAAACCACACACCTACATGGAAACTGAACAACTTGCTCCTGAATGACTACTGGGTAAATAATGAAATAAAGACAGAAATAAATAAGTTATTTGAAACCAATGAGAACAAAGAAACAATGTACCAGAATCTCTGGGACATAGATAAAGCATTGTTTAGAGGGAAATTTATAGCACTAAATGCCCACAGGAGAAAGAGGGAAATATCTAAAATCGACATCTTAACATCACAATTAAAATAACTAGAGAAGAAAGAGCAAACAAATTCAAAAGCCAGCAGAAGACAAGAAATAACTAAGATCAGAACAGAACTGAAGGAGATAGAGACACGAAAAACCCTTCAAAAAATCAATGAATCCAGGAGTTGGTTTTTTGAAAAGATTAACAAAATAGACAGACCACTAGCCAGAATAATAAAGAGGAAAAGAGAGAAGAGTCAAATAGACACAATAAAAAGTGATAAAGGGGATATCACCACCGATCCCACAGAAAAACAAACTACCATCAGAGAATACTATAAATACCTCTATGCAAATAAACTAGAAAATCTAGAAGAAATGGATAAATTCTTGGACACATACAACCTCCCAAGACTAAACCAGGAAGAAGTTGAATCTCTGAATAGACCAATAACAAGTTCTGAAATTGAGGCAGTAATTAATAGTCTACCAACCAAAAAAAGCCCAAGACCAGAGAGATTCACAGCTGAACTGTACCAGAAATACAAAGAGGAGCTGGTACCATTCCTTCTGAAACTATTCTAAACAATAGAAAAAGAAAAACTCCTCCTTAACTCATTTTATCAGGCCAGCCTCATCCTGATACCAAAACCAGGAAGAGACACAACAAAAAAAGAAAATTTCAGGCCAATATCCCTGATGAACATCCGTGCGAAAATCCTCAGTAAAATACTGGCAAACCAAATCCACCAGCACGCCCAAAAGCTTATTCACCACGATCAAGTTGGCTTCATCACTGAGATGTAAGGCTGATTCAACATAGGTAAATCAATAAACATAATTCATCACATAAACAGAACCAATGATTAAAACCACATATTATCTCAACAGATGCAGAAAAGGCCTTTGATAAAATTCAGCACCCCTTCATGCTAAAATCTCTCAATAAACTAGGTATTAAGGGAATATATCTCAAAATAATAAGAGCTATTTATGACAAACCCACAGTCGATATCATACTGAATGGGCAAAAGCTGGAAACATTCCCCTTGAAAACCGGCACAAGACAAGGATGCCCTCTCTCGCCACTTCTGTTCAACATAGTATTGGAAGTTCTGATCAGGGCAATCAGGCAAGACAAAGAAATAAAGTGTATTCAAATAGGAAGAGGGGAAATCAAATTGTCTCTGTTTGCAGATGACATGATTGTATATTTAGAAAACCCCATCGTCTCAGCCCAAAATCTCCTTAAGCTGACAAGCAACTTCAGCAAAGTTTCAGGATACAAAATCAATGTGCAAAAATTACAAGCATTCCTATACACCAATAATAGACAGAAAGCCAAATGATGAGTAAACTCCCATTCACAATAGCTACAAAGAGAATAAAATACCTAGAAATACACGAACAAGGGATATGAAGGACCTTTTCAAGGAGAACTACAAACCACTGTTCTAGGACATAAGAGAGGACACAAACAATGGGAAAACATCCCATGCTTGTGGATAGGAAGAATTAATATTGTGAAAATGGCCATACTGCCCAAAGTAATTTACAGATTCAGTGCTAACCCCATCAAGCTACCATTGACTTTCTTCACAGAATTAGAAAAAACTACTTTAAACTTCATATGGAACCAAAAAAGAGCCCATATAGCCAAGACAATCCTAAGCGTAAAGAACAAAGCTGGAGGCATTATGCTACCTGACTTCAAACTCTACTACAAGGCTATAGCAATCAAAACAGCATGGTACTGCTACCAAAAGAGATATATAGACCAATTGAACAGAACAGAGGCCTCAGAAATAACGCCACACACCTGCAACTATCTGATCTTTGACAAACCTGACAAAAACAAGCAATGGAGAAAGGATTCCCTACTTAATAAACGGTGTTGGGAAAACTGGCTAGCCATATGCAGAAAACTGAAACTGGACCCCTTCCTTACACCTTATACAAAAATTAATTCAAGATGGATTAAAGACTTAAAAATAAGACCTAAAACCATAAAAACTCTAGAAGAAAACCTAGGCAATACCATTCAGGACATAGGCATGTGCAAAGACTTCATGACTAAAACACCAAAAGCAATGGCAACAAAAGCCAAAATTGACAAATGGAACCTAATTAAAGAGCTTTGGCACAGCAAAAGAAACTATCATCAGAGTGAAGAGGCAACCTACAGAATGGAAGTAAATTTTTTCAATCTATCCATCTGACAAAGGACTAATATCCAGAATCTGCAAGGAACTTAAACTTACAAGAAAAAAACAAACAACATCATCAAAAAGTGAGCAAAGGATATGAACAGACACTTCTCAAAAGAAGACATTTATGCGGCCAACAGACACATGAAAAAATGCCCATCATCACTGGCCGTCAGAGAAATGCAAATCAAAACCACAATAAGACACCATCTCATACCAGTTAGAAGAGTGATTATTAAAAAGTCAGGAAACAACAGGTGCTGGAGAGGATGTGGAGAAATAGGAATGCTTTTACACTGTTGGTGGGAGTGCAAATTAGTTCAACCATTGTGGAAGACACTGTGGCAATTCCTCAAGATCTAGAACCAGAAATACCATTTGACTCAGCAATTCCATTACTGGGTATATACCCAAAGGATTGCAAATCATTGTACTATAAAGACACATGCACACATACGTTTATTGTAGCACTATTCATAATAGCAAAGATTTGGAACCAACCCAAATGCCCATCAATGATAGACTGGATAAAGAAAATACGGCACATATACACCATGAAATACTATGCAGCCATAAAAAAGGATGATTCATGTCCTTTGCAGAGACTTGGATGAGGCTGGAAACCATCATTCTCAGCAAACTAACACAGGAAAAGATAACCAAACACTGCATGTTCTCACTCATAAGTGGGAGTTGAACAATATGATCACAAGGACACAGGGAGGGGAACATCACACACCACAGCGTGTTGGGGGGTGGGAGGCTAGGGGAGCGATGGCATTAGGAGAAATACCTAATGTAGATGACGGGTTGATGGGTGCAGCAAACCACTATGGCACATGTATACCTACGTAACAAACTTGCACGTTCTGCACATGTATCCCAGAATTTAAAGTATAATAATAATAATAAAGAATCCCACAGAGCACTGAAAGGAACTTCAGAGAGTTATCTTATCTAACCCTCTTCTCTATCCATAAATGGCAATAAATCCAAAGTTTCATCTAAATTACTCAACATTTATCCAATACATATTCAATGAGAATTTACTGTCTGCCAAGCATACCAGCATCTATATGATAGATGCTGATGATGCCCATATTAATAAGAAAGCCAGTGATTGTTTTGGATTTTTAAATTTTTTTAATGGGGTAAGTTATTTAAGAAATTGTTAAAAATACCGTTAAGAGAAAGGAACTGTGTCTCTTACCATAGATTCTCCCATTAATGGAACATCTTTTAAAGGTCATGATGTTTTGAGTGAGGGTACCCGTTTTGTCAGAGAAAATGTACTCAATCTGCCCCAGTTCCTCATTGAGCGTGGTCGTCCGAGCCTCTGCAGGTGTTGCTTTTCGAGAATAATACATCTTCCGGTCCCAGTTTATAAAATAACTGTGTCCTAGACGAATTACTTCCACGCTGTCATCCATTAAAATGGAAAAAAAAAGAAATGCTCCATTAATTTCAGAACATACAATATTTTGCCAAAATAAGAAGTCTGCCAAAGTCTTCAGCGTTTAGAGGAAAATGTGGATGCTTTGTCCCTAGGTCACAGGGATCTTTAGAAGCTTCTCAGCAGAGTCTGCTTATAAACCTTTCCAAGTCATTTCCTGCAACACCATAAAACAATAAGCCAGCTTAGGATAAAGCTTTAGGGAATGTTTCATGGTTTTCTACATTAAACAGGCCCAGTGGAGATTTTGTGTGTAGCGTATTAGTTTGTGTCTCCTCCTATATGATAGGAGTGGTCCCCAAGCTTTTTGTCACTGGGGGCCAGTTTTGTGGAAGACACTTTTCCACAGATCAGGGGAAGGCGGATGGTTTCAGGATGATTCAAGCACATTACATTTAATATGCACTTTATTTCTATTATTACATTGCAATATATAAACCGCTGCGCAGTTCACAATAGGGTTTGCACTCCTTTGAGAATCTAATGCTGCTGCCACAGCTCTGACAGGAGGCGGAGCTCAGGTCTGTGGCCTGGGAGTTGGGGAACTCTGTGGTAGGGGAAACTAATTATTACTGAAGATGTTTGTCTGATGTCTGATCTAAAGAAATGTGCTGTTGAGAACTTTCTCTCCAATACATTGTTTGATGTGGCTTCACTTTGCCAAAAGAGGTAGAAAATAGTATTTCCACGAAGCAGAACCAAACCATAACAGATACTGAGTGAAAACAGGATGTGTTGTCAAACCACTCTGCCCGTTTACCATGAAAAGAGTGTTGCGTCACATTCTAATTACATAATTATGTTAATTATTACAATAATTAATTATTAATATAATTCTGACTACATTCTAGTAATCATTTATGACCTCCCAGCTCCAGAAGCAAAATTTATTTGGCAAAGTGTATGAACTCTCTCAATGCTCAATGTCATACATAATGCCATACTGATTTCCAAAAACGTCATAGCAACATAAGTTTCTACCATCAGATTATTAAGAATTATCTTTCACCATATGCAAATTCAAAAGCTATGTCACTACTGTTTACTGCATTTCTTATCAATGAGCTTAACACTTTTTTCAAATTTTATTGGCCAGTGACATTTCTTCTTGGAATTATCTAATTGTATCTGCCTATTTTATTTTTCCTATTCTGATACCAGTGTATTTATTAGTGATTTGTAAGAATTCTATAGTTATTAAGTCTATTAATTCTGTCAAAAAAACAACGCAAATATTTTATCCATTTTATCATTTGTCTTTTTTTTTTTTTTTTTTTTTTTTTTAATTGAGACGGAGTTCTGCTTTTGTTGCCCAAGCTGGAGTACAATGGCACTATCTCGGCTCGCTGCAACCTCTGCCTCCCTGGTTCAAGCAATTCCCCTGCCTCAGCCTCCAGAGTAGCTGGGATTACAGGCATGCTCCACCATGCCCGGCTAATTTTTCTGTATTTTTAGTAGAGAGGGGGTTTCGCCATGTTGTTCAGGCTGGTCTCAAACTCCTGACCTCAGGTGATCCACCCACCTTGGCCACTTAAAGTGCTGGGATTATAGGTGTGCGCCACTGCACCTGGCCACTTGTCCTTTTTTTTTTTTTTTTTTTTTTTTTTAGAGACGGGGTCTTGCCATGTTGCCCAAGTTGGCCTCAAATTCCTGAGCTCAAGCGATCCTCCCACCTCTGCCTCTAGAGTAGCTGGGACTACATGTACCACCACAGCTGGCTGATGGTCTTTTCATTTTATTTCCAGTTTTTTGATATGAAGTTTTCTCCTTCTAAAGGATCAAATTCATCAGAAGTTTATACTTTGTTTTATAGTTTTGTTTAGATAAGCCTTATCTATGCCAAGATTATATATACAGATATCTATATTTTAATTGTTTTTATTGATTTTTTCATAATTACTTATCCCAATTGAAATTTATGATTGAAATTGAAAGTTTGATGTACATATGAGGAGCAAATTTCAAGTTTTCCAAACAAGAAGATGTTACATCAACATTTGTTGAACAATCAATCATTTCCCCATTAAGCTGGAATGCTTTCTGTGTCACAAATAAATCATTTTACTCACTACCATCTGATTTATGGATTTCAATTTTATTCATTGATATGACACTTAATGCATCTCTTGTTTTCATTACTGTAGCTTTATAATAACTGGCAATACATAGAAGAAACAAAATCACCTTTATTCTCTTCCTCTTCAAAAACTCTTAACTATAATCACCCATTTATTTTTCCTGATAGAATCAATGTATTCATCGAAGTAAACATTTGAATAAATGTATTAATTTTCCTACAAAATTTATTTGAGATTTTGGTTAGGTCTATGTTAAACTCTTAATTATTTGAAAAGAACTGATATTTTATAAACTTAAATACAACTTCAAGGAGAAGGTCAAGTCTTTTTAGGAATTCCATTTTTTAAAGTACCTCAATTAGTTAAGGAATTTTAGTTTAGTTTAGTTTTGCTTTTTCACATAGGTTCATACCATAGCCTTATAGATTTGTTCAGTCGTCCCTTGAATCCATGGGGGATTGGTTACAGGACTCCCAATCTGAGGATGCTCAAGTCCCTTACATAAAATGGCATAGTATTTGCATATAGCCTACCCATATCCTCTTGTATACTTTAAGTCATCTCTAGATTACTTATAATACCTAATACAATGTAAATGCTATGTAAATAGTTCTTATACTGTATTGTTTAGGGAATAATGACAAGAAAAAAACTCTGTACATGTTCAGTACAGATACAACCATCCTTTTTTTTTTCAAATATTTCCCATCTATGGTTGGTAGAGTCCATAGATACAAAACCCATGGATACAAAGGGCAGAATTTAAACTTTTTTTTGATAGGATAAGTTTTTAAATTGTTGTTGTACTAAAATAAAGCTTTTAATTTTTGTAATGTTACTTTCATAATTAGACATAACTAAATTATCCTACTGAAAGTTTTACAGATTATTCTTATGGATTGACTAGATTTATAATCATATTATTATCTGTGTTCTTCCTTTCCAATAGGTTTATTTCAGTTTCATGTCTTATCTTATTCATGGATATTTCAGTTTCATGTCTTTGTACTTTAACAAGGATATCCAGAACGGTAGAAAATAGTTATGGTAATAGCAGGTACCATAGCTTATTTCTGATCTTAGTGGAAATTAATCCTTGGTTTCTCTCATCTGTAGAGTGAGAAAGTTGGGCTAGATGACACTCAAATCGTTTCTGGTTATTAAATTCTATACTTCAAGTTCTAAAAGTACATGACATACCTATGTTTCCCTCCCCAAAAGAGGTTTGGGGCCAATTCATTTTTAACTATTTGAATGGTAGCACATTTTTTCTCCCTAACTAAAATTACACTGTGACTATGTAGAGTGTGATATGATATTAAGATACATAACTCACACTCTTTATTTATTTATTTATCTTCATGTATGGTTTACTCGTCTGCATCCCACCCCACCCCCACCCTGCATGTAAATTCCTCGCTAGCTAGTCTGATTCAGCTTTATTTTCCTTATTCCTTTCACTCAAAAAGCATTAGCACTTACAACGGGCTGGGGTAGTATCTTGCCCATCAGAGGCAGTCAATCAGTGTTGGGTGTACGAATTTTAACTCTTTAGACTCTAATTTCACCAACAGGGATATTAAGACTTAGAGAGATAAAGTGACTAACCCAACGTCACATCAATAATTAGCCACAGAGCCAAGACTAGAACTCAGGGATTTGGGAAAGCCAGTGCAGACCAGGCCTTAAGAATGGCATTGTGAGGGTCACAATACAAACCATGAAGTTTTTTATTTATCTGAAAATCGAGTAGCTCCCTGTAATCTTAAACCAAAGTGAATGAAACAGAATTTGACTGTTCTGTGTTATAGTATAAGCCAATGGAAGTATTCAAAACTTATTCAAATTCCTAGAGCTTAAAAGTCTGAAGAGAAAATGGGCATTGTTTTTGTTTGGGAAAAGAGGATTCAGAAGAGCCACAGTGGAACATTCAGCTCTTTCTTTTACAATAGCAGAGAAAAGGAGAAAAATATTCAGAGTTAGCATACTCTGGCCACTTAGTGTTTTCTGCCTGAATACTCGCAGAACAGAGCTTATAATTTCACCCAGTCTCGGGCAAAACAAGCAACACAGAAATGAACTCCTATTACTTTGGAAAGAACACTCAAAAGCTAATTCCTTGGGGAAACAATGGCTGCATTTCTTAAGATTATGTATTTTTTAAAAAACTGTAGCTGGGTCCGCCTTAACACAACAGATAAACAAATTGACAACATAGAAACATCCTACCAAAATAAATGTCCTTTCCTCGCCTGCAATTGCTAACCATTCAAAGCAAATACTGAACTTCTATCCTCAAGTGACATATGGCACTAATTTACTCTTTGTACATATTCTAAAGCCTAATAGAAGCTTTGGCAGAAGGTCTTCATCATTCTGGACAGAAATACCTGGGAGTTCTCTTTTTCTATGTCTCAATCTTTAGGACTGCGTAACCTGAAATTCCTTGGAATGCTTTTTCCCTCGAGTTAAGATCAGAATCACTGTACTTATTTGGCGAGAGAAAGGCTCTCATTTATCTTCGTAATTTCCATGCCTTACAACTAGGACAGAACTCTAGACTCTTTTTTTTCTTTTGATTTCTTCACTGAGTAATAAATCATACATAGCTTAGGGATAGAGGAAAACACTGTCCCAACTCTCAGAAGACTTCTGTCCCTCATTAGCTCACGATCCTGAGCAAATCCTCTCATCATTTTGAAAGCAGTTCAGCAAATCCTACTTCATAAGATTGTTGGGCAACATGAATGAGATAAAGTATGTGGACGTGTAAAATATAAAATGCTAATAAAAAAAGCATTCACAGAGTCTTAAGGTATCATATTTCATGGTATATTACAGAACATTAGTAATTTTGAAAATTATAAGAATGCATAAGAAAGTAGTTTTTAAGTGATAAAGTATCATGCTGAATCACTTTATATATATATATAATGTTACCTAAAGGTAAGGTGGTATTATGCGGAGGATAAAGCAACTCAGAAATTAATCTTTTAATCCCTTTTTTTAATGGGGAAGCACATATTTGACAAACAAACCAAGGCACAGAGAAGTCAAGCACTTTCTCCAAGGTCACACAGCTTTTAGTGGCAGTACCAAGACCAGAAACTGGGTTTGGACTATTACAAATACGTTTTCTGTCTAATGAACCATGGCACATTAGAAGTATAAGGAATGCCAAACTGAGAATCTACCTTTGGTATCATTAAAAAAAAAAATCAATCTTTCAAATCATTAAATGAAAATGCCAATGTTCTTCAAAGAAAGAATGTATACAGAATATACGTCCTTCGTGAGGACATATGAAACTGCATATGTGCAGATGGAAAGCCACTATGCACATTTATTATTCATTTAGGACATAAAGGAATGCTATAAAAGCTGACTGTAGCTCTTCCGGCAAAGAGCAGGATTTATTACAGACTTTATAATTGGATACAAGCATGAGAGGTCCTCAAAATCAAAGATGGGCCAGTAGGATATAGTTTAAATAGAGCCTCTCTGACCACAGCTCCAGAGAGCCCAAAGCAATTTGTGGTATTGTGGCCACATGCCACTACTTCAAGTCAATTTCCCACAACTTGGCATTTCAGTTTCCTGACCACTATCCAAAACAAGGGTGGATTTTGTGCATTAAACTTCCCTTGCTTCATCATAGCTAGGTTTTTGAAGAGAGATAAAAAGGGGTGCATAAAAATAAGTGGGGATTTAGAGCTGATGATTTTGTGTATTCTTGAAGTATTGATGATGAGAAAGTGTCAAACAACCAAGTCCCATCTTGGCTCCAGTGTTTTTGGGACAGTCTGGCTCAGTCTGGTTAGGATCGGGATCAAGAATGTCCCAGGTACAGATTCTAGGGCCAATTTCTAATACTTATCAAATACACACATATATACATATATGCATATACATGTATCTAAATAAAGAGGTGTGTGTGTGTGTTCTTTGTGTATGTAGAGAGACAGAGAGGCAAAAAGAGAGACCACCTTAGCTCTAATTTATGGGATCAAATCTAATCCTGACAGATCAAATTGTAGTAGAAGTTATAAATCATACTTCTTATCTTACAATGGACTAGCATCACCTACTATATTTTAACTCCTTTATGTATGTACTTATAGTTACTAATAATAATAGGAAAAGCTAATATTCATTAAGCTTTTATAATGTGTTAGGAATTCTTAGAGCTTTATAGGCATGTATTCACTCCTCATACAATCCTATGAGGTAGAACTATAATTTTCTTCATTTTTAAAATGAGGGAACTGAGGCACTAGAAGACGAAGTTACTTGCCCAAGATTATGGAGCTAGTAAGTGGTAGAACAGGACCTGAATCCATGTATCTATAGAGCCAGTCTAGTGGCAAAGAGGCACCCCCTCTATAGATCTCCCCAATGTTCTTCCTTTTCTTACTCAAAATTAACCAATTCTAATTGATCAGGTTACATGAGATTATATTGTAGTCCATGTCTTACAGAGAAAAACATTTCTAAGAAACCAAATCAAATCAAGAAGAAAATGAACCACATTTATTATAATTTGAAAACATAAAAGTTAAACAGATTAAACAGCTAAGCTGTCCCATTTGAAACAGATGTCGCAAATCATAAGCAGTTAAGAGCAAGATATCTATTGCACTGCTGAAATTTTAAAACAAACAAAAATGATTACTGGAAACAAAGGTTTGGATGAAATTATTTCATTAAAATATAAACTCTCATCTTACCTCACATATAAGGAAATGGGTACAACTGTATTGAGAATAATAATATATGACCAGAATGTTAAGAATCCGGAGAACACAGAGCTCTTCTCTCCTTCATTCCAAAAGAGGAAAGTTCTAAATTGGTCCCCAATTTGACTCTCCCAGATTGAATTTCCTATTGCAAGAATAATTCCCAAGCATATCAGAAACCCAAAAATCTGAAATAAGATAGAAGTCTGGTTAAGGTTAACTTGAACCCAAAATTAGTCATATCAACATGATCTAATTATGCGTCTAACTCCAAGAAATAGTCATTTGAAAAGCAAGTATGCAAACCTCTTCTTACCATTAGTCATATGAATAAAATTTCAAATTTTTATGTCAGGAACTCAGCTAAATATTTTACATACATTTTCTCACTGAATCTGCCCATTGACGGTCTAAGATGGGAACAGTCATTATTCCCACTTTACAGTTTAAAAACAAAGTAAAATAGAAGCACCATAAAGACTATGTAACTTGTCTATGTTCACATAGTTAACAACTTCACATCCTCAATTTGTGGTAAGTAGGTATATTTAGGTGGCTTAATTAAAGGAGACCATATGCACTGATTTGTCCTGGATGGCCCCAGTTTACAACCATTGTCCAGATGTAATAGTAATCATGTTGCATTTCACCTTCAAAAGTGTCCTGTTTGGATGATAAATTATATGGCCACCCAAGGCATAAATGCAAAAGAAACTATCAGTGATAAAGAACAATTTCAGACTAACCAAGTCTCTTGGCTATAGATCTGGCCACACAATCCTTACTTGAGGTCAACAAGAAATGTAAGGATAACTAAAATACTTCATGACATGTATACTTTACTTTTAGGATATAAATGTGGGAAGCAACTTGAAAACCATTAGCAGACACTTACATTGTTATTAGTAACAGAATTAGAAAAACACATATTTGTAGGTATAACAACTAGAGAGACAACAAGGTCAATCTACAGTGAGTCTAAAACCCTTCCTGGGAAAGGAAAGGCCACAGACTCAGTGAACATGGTTAAGACCTGAGTTGAAGAAGATGTTGCGGAGACTTGGTTCAGCTGAGTGTCACACTATGTTGGGAGCTAAGACCAGCCAATGTTGAGGGAAGAGTAGGGCTAGAGAACAGAAATGGATTTTCCTCTATTTCCTTTTTCTTCCAAGAAAGAATATTCAGAAATTCTAGAGCTGCTTTCTTCCTTATTCCATAATATGGGCATGTAAGAATAGGTGTATAAGAAGAAAAGATTCAGAAAAGTCTGATTTAAAGTATATTAGAAAACCATATATGAGAGAAAAGTAGGACTGTGAATCCCCAAAACTTCTATGACTTTGGTACCTATATTATAGTATCCTCTTTAATGGCTGAGACTACAAATTAATTAAACATGACTTTAGAGCATTAAAATTTAATGTAAAATACATAAAATGCCATAATTTAAGAATTGATTTGGCTTATAACTCCCCAATGGATCATCCTATTTTCTAGCATGAAAGATAGGGTCAGTTTGCTCTGTGGTGGGTAGACACACCCTGCATGCCCTGAAGTGGAGTCAGGGCTATTTAAATAAGAAATTCCTTGGGGGCAGAAGGGTAACAAACCCTTATGGGCATGTCTTCTTGGTCTCATAGGCTCTGTATGAAGGTGACTGGTATTGCTGGAGAAAACCCCAGGTCTGCAGGTGATACTGAAAGTAAAACACAAAGCCTGGCCAATATTTTGTGCACAGCAAGTGCTAATTTCCTTCTTTCCTTATTCAGAGTACAACTATTACATATCAGGTAAGCAAATACATATTGAGCTCAGACTCTTTATGATTGTGAGCCTGTGATAGGGTACATGTGAAAACATGGTTTGAAGTCACAGTCTTTATATTTTAAAGTGGCTGTCTTCGAATTTTACCCCTATACAAGCAGACAAAGTAGTATTACACAAAGACTAGATATTATATCAATAATAAGAGGTAGCACAGGCTTAACTGACAAAAGGATGGAATGTAAGGAATATCTGAATATTTTTGGTAATCGGGTGGTAGAGAAGATCATTTCAAAAGAATCAGAAGTAAAAAAACAAACAAACAAAAAAAAAAAACAGTTAATAAGAGAAAGATAATCATGAGCTAAGGAGGTTAGAGGTCTCTGTGAAGGAGGAGAACTGTGAGGTGCGGCTCAAAGGATTCATAACCAGAACCACCTACATAATTTTCAGGGTTCAGTGCAAAATGAAAATGTGGGACCTTCTGTTCTAAAAGTATTAAGAATTTCTAGATGGCAACAGAAGTTCAATAAACCAAACATAAGGCCCTCTGAGTGTGGGGCCCTGTGTGGTTACACAGATTACACGCCCATGAAGCCAGCCCTGCCCACCATAAGCTATGTATAGAGGATCTGAAAAAAAGGAAGATAACAAAAACACCAAACTGCCTTAAAAACTATGTTTGGTTTTCCAAAAACAAATCCTTGGGATATGGGGAATTTGCAAGACCATGAATACTTCCATAAACACTAACCTACCTCTCATGATAAATTCTACCACTGATTGAGAAATTAGCATAATCTAGAAAATAGAAGGCAGTGTAACTGAGCCTCAAATGCAAAATCCCCAAAAACAAACTCCACAAGGAGAATATAGGCTTCTTAAAGAATTCCCAGCAAGATACAGTAAATATATTAAGATAACAACGACTAGTGATATTGCCTAGTTTTGTAACTTACCCATAGTACTAGAGTATTCATCAATCTATCAATGCTTGTCCTTTTAAACTTTGTCTTACCACTATTCTGCATTAGTTTAGTGTCAGGACCTGCAAAAACAAAAAAAGTAAATAACTTTGAAATGATATGATTATGTATTCTTATTCTTATTATTGCTCACATCAAATGTCTCTGAAAGAAAAAAATATATATTTTTCACAATAATTTAACTTTTATTAAGAGCAAGGGCCATTAAATTGTATACGATTCTCAACAATTAGGTTAACAACAATCCTGGAAACTGCAAGAGATGTGGTCTTCTTAGACCAGGATAAATACAGTCAGAACTTGTAGTTGATAGGTTTAAGTAAAGCTATTTTTTCAAAGTCTATGCACAAATAGGCTTCTAGTTTGACATAGTTAAAGATAACACAGTCAAGAAAAGTGAGGAATAATTTGGAAATATTAAAAAGAATGCAGCAACAAACACAATTCAGAACACTAAGGTAAAAAATGGAAAAATAAGAAATCAAATCAGTTTCCCAAAAAGATTTGAGGTCCCTTTGAAGGAGAAACTAGAATAGCCCCCAAAATACATAAGCAAGTAATTTAAACCTTTATTGTGTATCATATACTGCATGTATATAATATGTAATTTTTGCAAAGACAAGAACTGTCTTAAACGTTGTGTTAGATTTATTTCAGGTAATTACATTATCCCATGATAAGTGCCTTGTTCCCAGAATTCTAAGCATATAATCAACTGCTTTAGAAGTGGGTTATCAGATGATGAACAAATAAAAATATTGAAAAATATTGTTAAAGAAATTCCTTGTGGACAGAGAAAATGCTAAATAAAAGCAATTAAGTTTTAATTAAAGCTAATTTCTCTAGTGTTTCCTCTCCACATAGTCTTCTCATGATTTTCAATCCATAGAGCCATTTAATATAGGAGAAAGGGGGAAATTAAAGAAAGGAGAAAAGGGAGGCACACCCAAAATTATATACCACTCCAGAAGTCAGGGAAGGATAGGCACATCCTTAAAAGACTTTCCTTTATGTAAGAGAAAAACAGAAGCAATAATTGAGGTTTCATAACAATTCATTGTCTTAAGTTGGAAATTGCATCCCAGTGTCCTATTCCTAGCTACTGCTGTGTATAGGAGACCACCCACATTTTCTCAGAATCATTTATTAAAATCCTGGCGAACACGGTGAAACCCCGTCTCTACTAAAAAATACAAAAAACTAGCCGGGCGAGGCGGCGGGCGCCTGTAGTCCCAGCTACTCGGGAGGCTGAGGCAGGAGAATGGCGTAAACCCGGGGGGCGGAGCTTGCAGTGAGCTGAGATCCGGCCACTGCACTCCAGCCCGGGCGAGAGAGCCAGACTCCGTCTCAAAAAAAATAAATAAACAAAATAAAATAAAATAAAATAAAATAAAATAAAATCATATGAACATTGAGGATGGGAAATATTTCTTTTATGGTAAAGATCACAAAGGCCAAATAGTCTGCAACCATAGCACCCTGAACATACTTGATCTCATCTGATCTCAGAAGCTAAGCTAAGCAGGTCAGGCCTGGTTAGTACTTGGATGGGAGACTGCCTGGGGATACTTGGTGCTGTAGGCTTTAAAAAAAAAACACATAAAGTTTGTGGTTGCTAAAAACTGAAATACGGAAAGACCAGTTAGGTGCTGAAAATGTACATTTCATTAAGCACACAAATGCACACAGACTAATAAGGAATCCTCTTTATGGATTGTTAAGCACTTATGTAAATATAACCACAAGTGTTTATATGCACATCTCTTCTTCTCATTGTCAAAGACCCTGAAAGAATTTTCTGCACTCAACAGCCTCTGTTTTCTTATCTCCCACTCGTTACTCAACCTAGTCTCTGGGCCAATCACAACACCAAAACAGATCTGGTGTTATCATCAATATCCTCCATAACTTCTTGACCACTCAGCAATCTTTGACACTGTTGACTATTCCATCTTTTTGAAACATACTCTCCCTTTAGCTTCTGTGTTATAATGTTCTCCTGCTTTCCTTCCTACCTCTTTGGTAGCTCCTTTCCTGTCTTCCGTGATACTTACCCTCCTTTCCCTTTACCCACTTACTAAAGACTGAGAATCCTTAAGACTCAGGCATAGGTCACCTTATCTTCTTACTCAATCTTCCCTGGACAATGTCACCTAAGACTGTAGCTTTAAGACTAATAGTTTTAATAATATAGACAAGATGTGTATCCCCAGCTCATGCTGTTCCTCTGAGCTCTAAATCCATATATTTAAACCTACGTATTGTGTTGCCTGTATATTTCCATCTGGATTCTTCTAAGGCTTCTCAAGTGGCCCTTGTCCAATCTAGCTTACAACCTTTCTCCAAGCTTCTTATCTCAGTATCATCACCATCCGTCCAGTTGTGAAGATTGGAAGAAACCTCGGTCATAGTGGATAACTTTATCATCCTCACCTTCAAACCTGGTCATCAAAGGTTGTCAATTCAACTTTCTAAAAGCCTTCTGAATTTATCTACTTCCCTTTCCTTTCACAATCTCCGCCCTAATCTAAGGGACTGTCATCTCTCAACTGTAAAAACCTAGAAACTTTGTCTCCCTGCATCCACTCTGCTCCCAAAACTAACCAATATTTTTCCTCCTCCCCAACCCCAGGACCTGCTGTCTATTTACAAACATTACAAACAGTTTTGGCAAGATTAAGCCTTTCACAATTAACACATATATACCCCACCTGTTTGACAACTTACAATGGTGTCCCGAAGCTCTTAGGATAAAGATCAAAATTCTGGATACTGACCACAAGGTCTACCAGCGTGATCTAGCCCCTATCCATGTCTCCAGTCCCATATCCATCTGTGTTCTCCATACCCCATACTGGTCTTCTTTTTTGACCTCACTTTCCTTACTCCTGCCACAGGGCCTTGGCCATTGATATGATTTTGGCTTGAGATGAATACCTCTTTCTCTCTCCTACCATACTGAAAATCATACGAGTGAAGGTACTACATTTGCTTTTGTTCACATTTTTAATCCCCAATGAGTAAGTAGGATAATGCCCAGCATATAGTAGACATTCAATAAATAATTTGTAAGTAAATTAATTTTTAAGTAAATTAATTTTTTGAACATCTACATTTCACCTATTATCTCAACTAATGCTTACAACAAACTAACAAATTAGGGACTATTATCCTCAGTTCAATAATAATGAAACTGAGTTTAAAGAATTGAAATTGTGTGAGATTTCTCATCTAGTAAGTGTCAGAGTGAGAATTTGAACCTCGACGTAAGTAATTCTAAAGTTCTTGGTCTTTACTATTTTCTAAAACTATATGAAATAGTCAACCAATATCTAAGACTGTGTCTTATTCAGGATCCTAAAAGGAAATAGATGACACATCGAACAAAGATAATTGGAGGAGGTTTATTTATAAAGGAACTCTTCACAGAAAGCGTAGGTGGGATTATAGGGGAAACAAAAGGTTAGTGCATTAACGAAGGGCATGTAGCAATCAAGCTGTTTCTCCATCTGAGCCAGAAGGGACGAAGGGAAAGAATGGCTACTGGACCCTAAGGGAAAGAGGTAATAGGAATTTGCAGCCCTTAGAGTAAGAGTGGCCTTCTGCTGATAGATCTGGCCAGCCTGAAGTTACCATACAAGAATGCAGCCTGAAGGAGTAAATACCTTGACTGTAATCTCCTTTCTCCTTTTGATCTCGTCCTAGAGAGCCCTGAGACAAAGCCCAGCCAGAAGCAGAAGTACAAGGTAACCTGTTAATATAAACCACACAAATAAGCCTCCTAGGGCAGAAAGAAGGATGGAAAAAGGTGAGAGGAAATCTGGAGAGGCAAACAGAAGACATCTAGGACAAAAATGCAGTGTGCACTCAAGATGGTACAGACTCCTAGAGACTGTTTAAATGAATATAATTCCTGCCCTCAGAAACAAGATTTTCTCCTCTCTTAAGCGTAAAGAAGGCATTACCAGGGAAGTGTAGCCTAGCTATTAATATATATTAGACCTTCATAAATAATACGTTTGTAAAGCAAACCATATCTGTGTTATCTATATTCCTTGCACAATTCCTAGTGGTAGGTATAACTAGAGTAATAATACAGAAAGAATACTTAATAATTCATTGGATATTTTTCATTAGACCTAGGTGTTGACCTGGAACTAGTTCCCCAACTAAATGTCTTAAGACTTAGAGGTTTTGCGACATCCATTTGTACATCTCTGACACTGACGAAGCCAACCACTAATTCTTCTGTTTGCCAGCATTCTAATAAAGCTTTCTACCAACATTTGTAACCAGACTAAAGTCAATGCAGGCATGCTCTGCTTTACAAATATCCACTTGATAAGGTCCCCTGCAAGTGAATACCGTGGCCAAATCACAAGAGAAGGGTGTATTCCCTCTCTCCCTGCTGCCTGCTGCCAAAGTCCAGAGAGCACTAAGTTTTTCCAACTCTCAGCCTAGAGAGCAGGCTGGGTGCTCTGAATTAAATTTGAAAGGAGGGAGAAGCAGAAAAGGAAGGAAAATAACATTTGTCAAGCATCCTTTTCCATATGCATTATCTCATTGAGCACTTAAAATGACTCTAATGTACTCATTATTATCCCCATGTTACAGCAGAAAAAAACTAAAGCTTAGGAAGTGTAAGTAACCAAAGCTTACAGTCCTATAGCTGGTAAAAATAATAATAATAATAACAATAAATAAAAAAATAGTAATAAATCCAAACTCAGGTCTGCCCAATCGAAATTCTGTGAACTTTGTTACAATTCCTTGGAGGGAGGCCTGTTCAACTTACAGCCAACTTCCATGTTTTTCAGAGCATTTTCTCATAAAGGAACCTTACAAAGAAGAACTTGGCCTCTCAGTAGTTCACAACAGCTGCCCTAGCATGAAACACTGTAGCTGAACTTGAGTCCTGAATTAGCCATTCCAAACAAGATCACAGAAATGCAAAGTTTGGGGCTTTATCCCATCCATAGGATGAAGCACTTCTATCTCTATGATCACAGGAAGCAAGTCAGGAGGGTATTTCCCATCAGAAGACCATGAAATTTCCCCATCATTAAGTAGGAAGTTAAAGGAATGTTCATGGACAAGCTTAGCTCTCTCTTTATCTGTGTAACGAAATATATGATCATATGTTTATTTCCCCAACTAAAACATAAAAGCTCATTTCTAGGGATTTCCCAGGTCTTTACAACGGCAGTGCCCCAAGCAGCAAGAGCACTGATAACACTGACAGCTGACAGTATTTAGAGGAATTGGGAGAACAATTCTAGGTTTGGAACACTTTTAAGATTTTAATGAACACTTTGTTGTTGTTGAGGAAGGTCAGTTAAGAAAAACATTCCAATTTTGATTGCACATAGTCAAGAGGCCCAAAACACATCTTAATTTGGTGTCACAATAAACAGGACTTTTAAAATCAAGGGCTGGCAATTGAAGCCATGAGTACAATTTGAGTGGCTTTATGAAATGGTGCTACTGTAAGCTTTCTTAGCAAGAGAGGGCCACCTTGGGCCTACATAAATAAAGCAGAGAAAAGAAATATGGTGGGCAAGAAGAGTAAGAGGCACCTCCCCTCACCCCACCCACCCCCATCATGCACAGTCTTTCCAGAACCCACTCTCCTATTTACGAACAGTGGAAAAAGTTATGGAGTATAAACAGAAATGATTACAGGATCAAGAAGCCTTTTCCAAAAGGTCTGCTTGACCTTTGCAAACTACAAAATTAACTGCACAGCCAGGGGCTTTCTTTCATACTCTTACTCACTTTAAAGGCAGATTCATACATAAAATGACAAAGGTGATTAAGATGGGGTTAATAAAGAAAAATTAAGCAGTAGGTATCTAGCACCCACTGTCTAGTTAAAACTCCAGCATCTTTAAGAATAAGATGGCAGTAGTTCCTCATACAGCACGGCCACCTGTACTCTTTTCAGAGCAATGGTGTTTTCTCCTGGTGTCCTACAATCTGAAGCCAGCTCCAGAGCACTACTTCGCATGGAATGAAAGCACTGTGCTCATCAGAACTTGGAGAATCGTAGACTGTGCTAGTGTACGTTGCAGGAAAGGTTCCCATAGAGCTGGGTCACATGCTGTACCTGCAAAAATAACCATTCCAAAACACCAGCTGGTATTTCTCAGGATGCAGCCTCTCAGGATTATCTTCTCATTGTTGAGGGAGTGCTTGCTGTCTTTCCAAGAAAGGATTCCCATGAATTTATCTAACTTGTTGTTAGGCGCCTCACAGACAACAATCCCTGGAAAATAAAAAAACAAAACAAACCTCTTTACGACTCACCCAAAATTCTCTTCAGAAGCCCACAGCACTGTTTTACCACTGTTTCCCTTTAACAGCACGGGGTTACATACACAGAATTGTGCTAGAAAAAATAAGCTGGGAGGTAGAGAAATGGAAAGCCATCAACTATTTTGAAACACAGTTTTCTGTACTGTCCAAATAAAAATTTTTTAAAAAGAAAACAAATAACAACAGAAACCTTAAGAGCCATGGGATATTTTTTCTTTAAAAAAAAAAATAAAGAGCATATCTTTACTTCTAGTTTATAACAAATAATTTTTGAAAAGATAAAGCAGTGACTGTCCTAAAAGTTTCTCTTATTCCATCTCTTTCAGCTAAATGTGAACTTCTACACAGTTTAAAATAGCATACTTCCAGTCTCACAACAAAAGTTAACCATCTTTCTAAGCTCATAATCAGGATTTCAGAGGTCCTACTGTATTCCACCAGAAAGAAACCTGGGCCTTGTTTGCCACATGTGTCTGAGAATGCGTGTGATTCCTTTCAGCTGTTCTATGCTTCTTATCTTGATTAGATTCAGAGTTCTGGGGACTCTCAAAGGCACCATATAACTTGCCCCTAGAAGATGTTTCTAGTTTCTTTAATTCCAAACCAAAGGCATGCCCACTCCAAATCAACGAATCAATTCGTTCCATTATTTCAATATGAAAATATACATTTAGGATGGGGGTTCTCTAGATAGAAAAAGAAACCACAAAGAATCTTTCACGGACCCTGTCACAAAACATAACTATTAGATTAATATACATATCGACTGCAAAAGGTGAGGAAAAATTATTATACATAATGAGTACAAAGACACGAAAGAACAGAATGGAGGGAGAGAGGAACAGAGGGAGGAAGGAAAAAAGAGAGGGGAGATATGAAAAAGGAAGCTGTGGTTAGATCCAGTCAGGATTTGAGTCGGAGTTGGGGGTGAGATTAGTACCTACAAAGTTCTCTCTCTCAAAAACAAACAAACAAAAATACATTCATATTTAATCAGAAGTCAAAAGGGCAAGTTGAAACATAAAACGTAGCATTTGGAAAATAAAAAGGGGACTGTATCTTTAGCGCTGATTAAAGAGAAAGGGGACCAAGTAAGCCTAGAGATCTACATTACACTGACTCCATCCACTCTCCAAGCTGCCGTCTGAACTTAAAAGTGGCTTCTTAGGTGGGTCCCTTTTCTCCCTAGGATACTCCCTTTCAAACTACTAAACAGAGGTAACAGCAACCAGTTGCCACAAGGCCACTGGTCACTCCTGACCAACCAGATCACTAACAGCCCTTGCATTAAAAAAGCAAAAGCAAATAAAACTGTGAAAGGAATGAGGGACTCACTCACGGCCTCAGGGCCGCTTTTCCAACCTCCACCTGTCTTTCCCCAGTATAACAAAAGTACTGCCTAAAGCCTCTCCACTTAGGCACTCACTGGCAGTTTCCCAGACATCCCTATTTACCACTGCTAAATAGAGACTGCTGGCAGGAGGATTTGGATAAGACAAATAACCTTGCCAAGGGAAGGGGCTGAATTCTGGTTAGCTCCATTATGGCCTATCACTGATAGTAAAAAGTAAATTAAAACCGTTTGGACAACTATGTTGTAGATGAGGAGACATTTTCAGAATTCAATATCTTTTCTTCTTGACCAATTTTCACTCTGAATTGTAAAATCTTGAATTGGCTATCACCAGCAAAATCTACATAAAATAACAGGTTAACAGTAACACTTAAAGTTTATTTCAGATTCTTGACCCAAGACTCAATTTCTCAGGCTTCAAACTGAGCCACTTAAAAAAAAAAAAATGTGCTTTGGGCAAAAACAACATGATATGCAATCCCTGCCAACAGGAATATAAAAAACAGGTTCATTTGATCATTTCTATTGTCGTAAGCAAAGACTGACATGGAGGCAAATACAGCCTTAAACACGTTGGCTCGCTCCTCGCTGGCCTCACACCAAGGGTGTGGTTCTAGACAGGAACAGGCAGTAGGGCCAAGGGGTACTGCCTGGGTTTCTTGGAGGCTAAGCCCCAATTCAGCCTTTCTCAAAGAGTGTGGTCTCGGTGATGTAAGTTCTAAATACAGGCCCCAGTCAAAACAAAATGGTGGGAACAAAGCCAAACTACATTTGTTTTTATCATTAGAAGTGCTCGGCTTCCCCTTTTTAAGCTCTATTAGCATAAAACACACACTTCCCAATTTCTTTTGTACCACTTTCCAAAAGGGATGAACAGATTCCTTTGAAGGGAGCACTGTATTCACCTTTGTATTCCTATAAACTATTATACTATCTACATAATAGGATCTTTGTCGAAGAGATGGATAGAAAAAATTTCAGATGATTCCAAGAGAGAGGTTAAGAGATGAGATGGATATTAGAGCAGATCTAAGAAAAATGGACAAAGTAGGTGTATTTCCATGTTAGTGATGAAGGACTAGAAAACCAAATAGCCGAGGCACAACAGGCGGGGCTTAGTTTCTGGCCTAAATCTAACGGGAGCCGAGTAGATCGGAGAGTACTGAAAACAGGTGGGAGCATTAAAGTGCATTAGAAGCAACCAAAATGAGAGCCTAGCCATGAAGCATAACAAGGATGAGGGGAAAGCTCTCTTAGGACCCTTCTTCCTTTTGCTAGTTCAATCAGAGAAGAGAAAGAGGATGTAAATGGTCAGTTTGACAGTCGATGAGGAAACAGTTTAGGAAAAAATCACATCATTTCTCACATAGTCATTTATTGAATACATATTTGGAGCACAAAGTCATCTTTAATGGGCAATAATAAAGCTGGAAGAAAATCACGTCAATAATGAAGTGTAAATACAATCAAACTAGCTGCTCATATCTCTTTGCCCCTCTGAAGAGAAGACATGAAAGCAGATTGCAATCTATCCATTTGACACTCACACAGAAATGCTCTAGACCCACACTGAAAAAAATCTACAGGATCTCATTCTGGACCTTCCTAAGCATTCTAGATTTAGTCAGCCGGATTGTTGGTTAATTACCAACTCGACAGACTTCTCGAGTTAAGTATTAACCTCAAAGAGAAAGTCTGCAGCTTATCATAAACATGGAACTCAGTGCCCAATATTCTATGATTTTCCAGAGAAGCTGGCTTCATCTCTTTGTGTACATTATTAATAGAAATAGTTACTGATTATCTGTACTGCAACTCTTCCATAAGACAAATTATCCAGCAAATAAAACATCAATATTGCTGTTCAAAAATTTCTCTAGCCAAGAGTTTCTTAGCATTTTAGAGATTGCCCACTACTGTTTGCCCTGAAGATTGTGACAAATATTTATTTATTTTCTTAGAAAGAAGAGTGTCACCTTCCTATTTTCTAAAGCTTCTTTACTCTTCAACTGTCAAGGTTCACCCATCCATCATTACCATAATGGCATGTCGGCACCAGCAGTAAAGATTCCGCCTTTACATGGAATCTATGCCTCATGCGTCAGCTGTGCTGTTGGGGTGTGCTCCTGTCCAGGTGAATAGGAAAGCTATCTGGTAAGCAAAAAAACTCACAAGATGCTAACCAAGCTATTTTATTTTTTTAACCAAAAAGAGATGCTTATTTTTCCATGTTTTAATTACACACATGCTATTCTGTAGAAAGAACCACAAAATATACAAGGATTCCTGAATAAAGAGTCAACCTTTCCCTGGTTCAGAATTCAGCATTAACAGTCATACAAAATATGTAAACTTGTCAGGAGTTGCAGAAAACAGATCTCAGTTCAGTCAGTAACAATATGCAAAAGATTCTTAAACACATTTCGACAATTTACATCCGGGGATTTCCCCAAGGAATAAGAATGTCCAGTTTACATAATAATAATTGACAAGTATTTCAGTTACTTGTTTATAAAAGCTTTTCAATTCCCATAAGACTTTAACATGAAAATCAAGGCCCACTCAATCTCTTTTTATATTATATTTGATCTATAATGTTAGATCAAGTTATGTATCTTTTCTTACAAAATTCAAGAGACCATAAATCATTTTTTTCTGATGTTTGAAATGTATAAAAATATTTGCATGAGAACTTTTCAAATAAATGGATTTACCTGCCAAAACCCAACTCTCTTGTGTGCACTGATCTCTACATTTGGCCAAGTCTTCTATAAACTCTTGTCAGGGATCTTGACATTCAAAATCACTGAGAACATTGCTACGTTTTAAAAATATGATGACCTCATCCTTGTCCTGGATGGACTTGATCTCTGGTAATTAATTTTGGACCTTCGGGTTTAGAATATTTTAAAATTTCATTTATTTCCCTAATCAGGAGCTAAGCTCTTGTGCTAATTTTTCCTAACTCTCCAATGCTGTCTTTCTACTTTGGTTTACAACCTGGGGTTTTGTGTCCTTTTGTGTCCTTTGTAAAATAGGCTTTGCCAAAAGTCCAGGGTTCATAGTCTGGCTTCTCCACTTAACAGCCATATGACACTGGGAAAGTTAATCAATTTACCTGGGTCTCAGATTCTTTATCCATAAATTGAGCTAACAATAATCTCTTCCTTCAAGAGTTGTAAGGGTTTAACAAGATAATGTGTGCAATTACTCAGCATGGTGCCTGGTACATAGTGAGCTCTTGCTCACATATCAACATCAAGTTTAGGGCCTGAGAACTTTAGGACCTTTACCTAATCAAAGGCTTCTTTAAGGATGAGACTTTTTTCAAGTCTGTCTTCTCCCCTGGGAAATAAGCTCTAAAAAAGCATGGCCTGAGCCTGACTTATTAACCACTGTATCCTAGGCTTAACAAATCCCTTGGCCTTGTGTTAAACATACATTTGCTAAATGAATAATGGGTGACTGTACACATATGGATGAAAGAAATCAGCTCACCAGAAAGACACTATCTTTGAATATAGATGCAAAAGTGAGGAGGCAGAGAGACTCACCAGAGACATCCTGAGGTTTCAACCCATCTCAGTTCTGACCCTATGTGTCCGAAACGTGGAGTCCCCAGTGGGAACTTCTCTGGGGATAGGAGTGGGAAATTCAGGTCTTTAGATACTTGGAAGATGTGCTTTTATGATTCAAGGACAGAAAACTGTAATTTGGTGCTAAAGAAAGTATTTGGCAAGTCTCAGAAGAAAAAACACACAGTAACCAGAAGCAAAAATAATGCCATACCCAGATTTGCCCAGAAGTCACAAATTAAAACATATACTTAGCACAGATAGAACATGGTAAAGAGTGTGCCTCACATATCTGTCTCATCTATTATACCTTGCCAAAGCTAGCCAGGTCATTGTCAAACATACACAATGTTGATATCTTATTTTAATTTAAACTAAAGGATGCAATATCTGGTTTTGATTCCCATGAGTCAAGAAAGTCTTTTTCCAATCACCAGAGGAAAACCTGTAATCTATTGATATTTCATTAGGACAAAGGTGAATAAAGAAGACACAAAAAAGGGAGTAGAAAAAGAACAAGGAGCAAAGGATCAAAAGAACCTGGATAATATATGGAGAGATCATTTATAATTCTACATACTTTGTTTTGCATCTTGTACTTTGGAGGTACTTAATAAAGACTTAAACCAATTACTATGGAGAGAGTGATTAAAACAAAGATAAAGAATGACAGAAAAGTGACACTGCAGGTGGAGAAAATAGCTAAGATAAAAAGTGAAGGAGGAAGATGAGATGAGAACAGTAAGCAAGAATACAGGAAGGAAAAAAAGGAAAGAGAAGAATGGTGAAATGGAGTAGTTAGAAAACCATGTGCGGATAGTGGAGTGTGTGTGTGTGTGTGTGTGTGTGTGTGTGTGTGTGTGTGTGTGTGTGTGTGTGTGAGAGAGAGAGAGAGAGAGAGAGATATTAAAATTGAAATGCATAAATTAGGGCTTGGAAAGAAGTGGATGGAGAAAATAACTGAAGGCCAAGGAAAGCAAGAGCAATCATGGGAAGGATTTAGGGTTTATTAACTGTCGTAACTCTTTCAAAGGCTTCCATGCCACATCTTGCATCATCCTCTTGGTCTTTAAATTTGGCTGCTAACTGGGGGGAATCTAATTTGTATATTGTTTCTAATTTATTTTCCTTCAATTCATCTATTCATTCTTCTGATGCTTTCTTAGAAACAGGAAATTATATTTTTTTATTTATTAGAATAAACCCATAAAACACCCTGTTGCCTTGAACTTTAAGGTAGATTGAAATGCAGCCCAAGATTTTAAAATGAAAAAGTAAACTTAACAGAAACCTGGATTTTAGCCCAGAAGTGTACCAGCCTCATGAATTTGGCATTACATGTTTTCTGAAAAGCTGACCACAGTTTAAGTATATATAATCATAAAAAAGGGAGGCTCTGTGTTGCCTTTATTGGGGAAAACAATTATTCATTGGGGATTTGGTGAGTTGCCCATTCTGTATGAAGCAAATTCAAGTCATATCTAGTAAGTAATAATTATTAACACACCTTAAAAGTAAATTTTGTGAAGTATTTTTAAATGGCTATTTTTATATATAAGCAAGTCCTTTAACTTCTCAAGACCTGTTACCTCATCTGTAAAATCTTAAGGGAGGAAAGTGTTTTCAGCCTGAGCAAAACCACTTATATTGGTTTAAATTTGGAGCTACTGTGTTCCAGTTTCTTACATCAGAAAGGATCTGAAGTAAAGACGTTTTAAAACTACCATGCCAGCTGATCCCTCTCCCAGACACCTGCCTTCCAGGAGGAGAGGATCCAGCACTCCTTCTCAGTCCTACAAGGCCACTTCAGGAAGCTTAAGCTTCCTCTTCACCCCATCGTTTCACACTCCCTTCCTAGTCTCTTTACGTTAGGCCTTTCCTTTGCCCTCCCATGTCTTTTTGGGGCCTGATGCTAGTCTTCCTCTTTGCCCCACACTGGAATTTATAACTATTTATTCATTTTCTGCTATAAGAAGAAGAAAAAGCCAAGCAGGGTATGGTGGATTAAGAGTATAAGGAGTCATGCTGAAGAGAGGGATACTTAGCCCCAATCCTATAGTTCCATGTAAGAAATCCACCTAATCCAGCCTGGCTCCTTATGCATTATCCTGGCATCGACTTACAGAGCCATGATTCTTGGAGGGTGTGGTAGAGACAGTTAATGCTCAACAAGTATTCATATTTGTTATTTCCTAGCCTCCCTTGCAGTTAAGTCAGGGCCAGGTAACAATGTTAGCCAATGAACTATAAGAGGAAGAAGAATTTAAACACCACTGTGTCTCTTTCATCTTACCCTTTGCCCGATGCAGGGACCTCAGACGCCATTAGTCCAGATACTGTGGCTCCGTGACGGAGAAGGCCACCCAACCCACTCAGGATGTGACATGGGCAAGAATAAGCCTTTACTGTGTTTATGCCACTAAGATTGCAGGGTTGTTTATAACTGCATCATAGTGTAGCCTATCTGGGCAAACATGTAGGAAAGAATGGGACCTAAATAATTGTTAACAATCACGCTCTGCTTTTTGATGGTTAACAACACTAAAACTCATGAATTTCTACCTCTTCGTAGATCAATAGAGGTATAAAGGTACAACTCTGCCAGGAAAGAAATGAGTAATAGTAAATTATATTTAGGTGGCCCTTTTAGGACTCCATAAATATTCAATGAGGTATTTTAAGCAAGTATTTTGATTCATGAACACAATTTACTTTTCTTGGATTCACATAACAGTAAAATTTCATTGAAAAAATTACTTAGTAGAAAATGTGTAATTTGTTTTATTCTAATCAAAATATTCCTTGGACCATTCAGTTTCCTGGCTACTCCCTGACTTAAATCTCAATTTGGAGGAATTTTTTTTCTATAAACATCTGTTATAAAGGCACTCATTTAAGAGAGATTAAAATATTAACAGAATCCAGACAGAGTTTACAAGCAACTGCAAAGCACAGGCAATAGAAGCTGTGAGCTCTGCACTGGAGAAACTTTACAACATAAACTTGCCTGTGCTTTAACTCATGTGATTATGCTAAGACCCTTATCCATGTTTTCCATAAGTGGATCCCCCAAAAACACATTTTGGAAGTTTGTCTCAAACTCATGAAAATCTATTAGTAAATAAAGCCAATCTGTATGGATATACTAATATTCTGGGCCAGACTGACAAGTGGGTAAAGCAGGAGACCAATGAGGAGTGAAAGAGAGACTCCAAAGATTCTCTCTGCAGTCTATTATGGTGCCTAAAATCCTACAATCAGTGTTTCTTTCCTTTGACTCTTGAAGTATTGCGTTTCTCTGTGGTGTCTTAATCATAAATGCAGATATCCCTAGAATGGACAACATCTGACGGTTGTTCCATGACAACTTAAGAATAACTTTACCAGAATAGAACAAGATATAGGTAGAAAAGGAGAGGCAAGAGAGATTATACTGAAGATCAAGGGACCAGCTGAATGGCATGAAGATGGAAATACTGAAACCATGGTCTAAAATAAAAGTCAACAGATGACCAACTGATTAATAAATCAGAATATTCTTCTTGAACACCTAATATCTTCAAGACATTATACCAAGCGCCGTACAAGGTACAGAAATATATGAGGCAGGATGACTGTCTTCATGAAGTTTGAGGTCTGGTAGTTTTTGTTATGGAGCCAGGAAATGGATGGGTGGTTAGACCTAGAGCTAGAAATACAAGGGTAGCCAATATTCCTCCTCAGCAAGTCTGTATATGGCTCCAGGGAGGCCAACATTAGGCAAGTAAAGGATATTATGGGATTGAAGTAAATGATATTTAAAAAGGAAACAAGCATGAAATGAATGATAAACTAATAAAGCCATTCTCCCCTTGGCAAATATTTTTACTCTCTTTGCGTGAGAATAAATTACAGGCTTTGATGCCTGGAGAATTTTATGTCCTTCCACCAAATAAAAAGAAACATAAGTTGGATCTCACATAATTAGTTTGTTGCTTTGCTTTTTGGGGTTTGAGATTTTTGTTTGTTTATCTGTTTAAAATACTTACCGTCAAACCTTGCAAGTCTGTTGATATCTGCTCCAAGTTCCGAAGTAACTGATAGTGCATGGCGGACTTTTAGGTTCGTTTCCCTGTGAAATTATTGACATGACATGAATTTTTATATGGAACAGCCAACAGCATCCGACCAAAGCAATCAGGTGGGTGTAGCACATGCAAAGCCAAACCCAAGAGATCCAAGAAACTCTCCTTTGAATGTCATTCACACTTCGCTCACTGTTTCAGGAAAGTGGGCAGGGCTTCTTGGGCTCCTAAGAGTTGGCATTCTACCCATGGCACATCTTTATAACAACACACTGATCTGTTTTGCATTTTGAAAGAACAGAGGACATAACAAATATGGTTTCATTTGAACCTACTCAGACATCATGCATGAGTTACAAAACACATTCGGAATAGGAACACAGTTGCCAAATAAAGGAAGCTAATATCACTCCAGAGTCTACTATCTACATAGGAGTTTTACTTGCAAAAGATGGTCATGGCTACTTTCACAGTAGCTGAAATTTAAATGAGAAAAGGAATACAGCTTTGATTTTCTTGGAGAATCAATCCAAGAAACCCATAAATCTAAAATAGACAACCTACACAAGCTTAGCAAATCACAGTGAGTTGTGCATCTTCTTATAGGTGGGACCACACATACTTTGGACAGATGGCTCTCTGATATTCATAAATGGCCAGCAGTTAAGATTCTATGGCCATCACTTATGTCTTGTGTTTAAGGGCTTACCATCCCAGTTTTCTCACTGAATTCAGCCTACTTCTCTTACACTGTAGCTTAAGATCAGTTATCAGAGTTCTATGTTTTTTGGAAATGTTTAGTGATACATTCATTCAGTCAACAAATATTGATTAAATACATACCCAAGTCACCCAAGATACTCAATCCTCCCCCAAAAGGATAGTCATCCTCTTGGGGAAAACAAGTGGTAGGTAAAAAAGCAAACATCACTGTGTGGAATTTTGTGCAAACCCATGAAATAACTCATTTTAGACAGCCAAAAAGCGGATACCTAACAAGGCATCCAATCTTAACCTTCTGTAAATGAACTTCACAATGATGTAGGACAATATGAGTCCAACTCAAGGAATACCCATTGTTAAAATAGCTTTCTTCAGGAAAGACTAAGTTGGATGTATAACTGAAGCTAGTTTGTTTAAAAGTAATCTTATTCATCAAAACCTGCTGATTCCTAGGAGGCAGAGATGAGTAGGAATTGAGATAGTCAAGAACTTCATAGATGAAAGCAGAAATTGAGCTGGCTTGATGGACAAGAGTGAGATAAGTGGTAGAGAGGCTAAAGGGTCAACATGTCCATCCACTTAAACAACTGTTCAAATAACTGAGTCACACCAAAAAAGACAGATAGCCCTAGTTCTTTAGCCCTAATCTACGTCATGTCATTTATCAAAGTTTGTCATCATTTTTAATTACTTCCTCAGGATCCTCTCCACTATCTCACTTCTACCTTCAAATGCGAAAAACAAAAGAGTAAGAATAATCACACATAGGCCTTCTTGATACTTTTAAAAAGTATTTTTCAAGACTCCTGATTAATGCCTTCATTGTCATTCCACACTCTTCCTTAATCTGCCTGAGTATCTTGATAAACTTCAAAGTCATTTTCAGCGTAAGAAACAATACCAAAAGATGCTGTATCCCCCTTACTCAGAATTGCATCTTACTCTAGTTTCACATCTTGCAAAACCATAGTATAATATCACAACCAAGATATTGATATTGAAATAGTTAAGATACAGAACATTTCTATCACCATGGGATCCCTCAGGTTGTGCTCCATAGCCATACCCACCTCCCTGCCTTTCCCACCTCACCTTAACACCTGGCAACTACTAATCTACTCTCTATTTCCATGATTTTGCCTTTTCAAAAGGCAAAATTTTATAAACAGAATTATACTGTATGTGACCTTTGGGATTGACTATTTTTAGTCAGTATAATTCTCTGAAGATTCATCCAGAGTGTTACATGTATCAGTAGTTCACTCATTGTTATTGCTAAGTAGTATTCCATGGTATGAATGCACCACAATTTTTTCAACCATTGACTTATTGAAGGATATTCAAGTTGTTTTCATTTACGGATGTTATGCATAAAGCCACCATAAACATTCATGTACAGATTTTTGTACAAACATGTCTTCATTTCTCTGGGATAAATGCCCAGGGGTGAAATTGTTGGGCTGTATGTTAACTGCGTGTTCAGTTTTAAGAAACTACAAAACTATTTTCCAGAGTGATTGTAGCATGTTACATTCCCACCCACAATGTATAAATGATCCTGTTTCCCTACTTCCTTGCTAGCATTTGGAGTTGTCACTCTTTTTTATTTTAGCCATTCTGATAGGTCTGTAGTGAGGTCTCATTGTAGTTTTAGTTTGTATTTCCCCAGTAGTTAATGGTGTTGAGCATCTTTTCATGTGCTTCTTTGCCATTTGTATGTCCTCTTTGGTGATATATCTCTTTATGTCATTTGCCCATTTTCAACTGGGATGGTTTGTTTTTTTACTATTGAGTTTTAAGAAGCTTTTAAAAAATATATTCAAGATACAAGTCCCTAGTCAAATAGATGGTTTACAAATATTTTCTTCTAGTCTGTAACTTATCTTTAAGCCCTTCTAACAGGGACTTCTGTGGAACAAAAATTTTTAATTTCATGAAGTCCAGTTTATCAAGATTTTCCTTTTATGGATTATGTTTTCTGTGTCAAGTCTAAGAATCTGACTAGCCAGCTCTAGGTTTCAAAGATTACCTCCTATTTTTTTTCTCAAAGCTTTTTATACTTTACATTTGAAATCAATTTCTGTAATACTTATAGAGCTATTCAAATTATCTATGTCATATTAAGTGTATAGTCTGTTTTTTTTTTGAGAAAGAGGGTCCATTTCTTCTAAACTGTCAAATTTCTGTGAGCACAGTTGTTTGTGGTATTTTTTACCTTTATAACGTCTTCAGGATCTATACCAAATTGCCAAATTGCCATTGTTCATGCATAATATTGCTGATTTGTGTCTTCTTTTTTTTCTTTTATCAGTATTCTTAGAGGTTTGTCACTTGTATTGATGTTTCCAAAGAACTAGCTCTGTATTGTTGATTGTCTTTATTTTTTTGTTTTGTTTTGTTTTCAAGTCTATTTATTTCTGCTCTTTATTATCTCCTTCCTACTGCTTCTTTTGGGTTTATTTTGCTGTTTTCTAGGTTTTTTAGATGAATGATGAGATTATTTGAGAATTTTTCTCTTTTCAAATGTATGCCATAAATGTTCCTCTCAGAACTGTTTTAGTTGTGTCTAAACTGTTCTGACCAAAGTAGGGTCCCACAGACTAAAGCACTATTTGAATAGCTCAGTATGGCAATAATTTGGAAGGCACCAGTTAAAACCATGGACTCTGGTGTCAGACTGCCAGGTTCAAGTCCTGGCTTCACTCTTCAGATGCTCTGGGCAAATTACTTAGGCTCTCTAAGCCTTGATTTCATTGTCTGTACAATAGGGCTTATATAGCATCTATATCAGGATTAAATGATAAATTCCATCTAAAGAACACAAACACATACTGTCATTAAAATGTAAACATTCAATAAATGTTTTTATGCCAGACAAATTAAATCCTCTGAAACAGAACTGCTATATGGTCTATAACTAAATTATAAATTAATATCAACATCAAAACTGCATCATATTCTGTTTCTCTCTTTTTTTCCTATGTCTTCATTTGACACAGTTCCTAAAGGTTGCCTTTTAAAGTAACATCAGTCCTTCCTTCCCTCCTCAGGGAATCTTGATCTCTACCCCTCTCATTTTCCCTATAAAATCACTTGAAATCAAAACAAGCAGAAACTGTTTTTGAAAACATCTGAGGAATCTTACTGAAGATTCTCTGTGTAAAGTTATTCCTGTATATAAGTTTAGCTCACTCTTTCTGCAAGAAAATAAATTTAAGAGAAAAGACAGTTTCAAAATTACTGCAGAGTAATTAACTATGGACTTTGCGATGTAAACTCCTATGTCTCCCAAGAAGATACTGAACAAGGTTAAGTCTTATCTCTAAAGACATTACTTTTAAATAAATTGAAAACCAACCGAATTATTCCAATTTTAATAACTTACCCATCAAGCTCAGCAGTTTCAACATAACAGAGACCATGTGGCTCACTACTTGATAGGAGAAGTAAATCAGCCTATTTTCAAAAATCATAACAAAATAATACTTGAGAAGTTAGATTGGTTGAAAGTCTTCTACAGTATATCACCTCTTGATTACTAACGAGCCAACAGAGCCTTAGAAACAAAGTAAAAGAAGTGAGATCCTGTTCTACCTCTATGTCATATGCCCTGAACCAAACCCTCCCTCTTCCCCGTTCGTCCTTTATATGCCCCTTGACTATCACAACATAAACAAGGGAAGGAGCTGTCCTATGAATTAATAACCACTTGATTCACCTTTTTTGAATGAAACATATAAATTCTATTTTCTTGCTTTGATAATTACTAACATAAAACTCTCTCCAATAAATAATTGGAAATATATGCACAAACTTTAATTACCTAGTGTCATCAGTTAAAAACAGGGAGCAGACAAAGGAGATGGGGACAAAACAGAAGGGAAATAGATGGAGGAAACTAAAAAAATAAAATAAAAATAAGAGAGGCAAGGAAGTTAAGAAAGAGATAAAGATGGTAAGAAAAAAGTAAAAGATGGTAGGAAGTAAGAAAGGAGAGCTAAGATAAAGTAGGGACTAAGGAAGAGAGCAAGACAGAAAAGAAAATGTAGTTAAAGGCAGTGGGAAGAAATCAGAGACTGAGTAGTTTGGGTTTTTCAGAGATAAACAGTTCTATTCTGATGTCCAATTGAGCTTTGCAAATCACCTATCACAATTCAGTTTTAGAATCCTGATAGTTCTCTAAATTGGTAAAGTGCTTACCGATTTTATTTCAAATTTCTAAACTTATTTTAAAAATAAGTGTTTTTATAAAATTTTGAAGAGTCTGAATATCTAAAAAGAATTGGCTTAAATTTTAGCAATTTAGTTTGAGACATGAGCCTAACAATTTTCTAGCTATGTCTGAATCTATGATTGGCATTCCAAATCTGTGAAATTTTCTTACCTTTGTTTTTTAAAACATTAGAATTGGTTTGTTCTTGAGTCTTGGGGGTTAAATTTAGAATCAATTTACTTTCTTGAGTCTCAAGCTTTTAAATTTGCAACTCAAAAATAGGGTGTGTGTGCGCGTGTGTGCGTGTGTGTGTGTGTGTGTGTGTGTGGTTTTGTCCAAATTGGGATTGGAATAAAACAGAGCTGGGGAAAAATGCCCTGTGACAGCCCCTAAAGGAATAAGTGGGTTTGCATTACCAAGGCTCTTACACAACTCTGAATCAAAGAGCCACAGAAGCTTGTTGAGGCAGAAATTTTCTGACTTGTCACACTGTGAACAGAGCAAAGCCACATAAAGAAAGTGATGTCGCTCTTGGACCAAAAACTACCCATCCTGATTTTAAAGGGAAAAAAAAGTTTTCTGAAAATTCACCTTGATCTTACTTCCCACATTTAAATTTCAATGCATAAGAGCAGGCACAAGGCACTAAACAGGAAAAGAGCTCAATAGTCAGTCTGTGAGCCTGCACCTCTCCTCCCCTGAGCTTAAAAGGCTCATTTGAAACAAAATCCAAAATTCTCTAATCCTAAGAATCTGTGACTGAATACAGTTATGAAGTATAGAGAAAGATGCCTATTTGTACCCAGGGCTGCTTTTCTTTGAAACTCGAATCCAGTGTTACTGTTGAAGACTGGGCAGGGCTGCATTGACACTCACACCATGGTAAACAAGGGGAGGAGTCCCTGCACACAGCTGGCTAGGAACATGTGACTGAGGCGCCACTGCCATCTGGCGGTCAGATTCTCTCCTGAGCAGTGACCCAGCTTCCCACAGGCTGACCCCCACAGGTTCCAGGCTAACTGTTCCTGCTCACTGTACTCTCTGGGACCGAGACGCCTACCTTCCCCACCTCCGCCCATCTCCCCAGTTACCACCTTTCTCTTTGATGTTCTGTGAACCTTCCTCCGGCTTTCCTACTCCGTGATCGCCATGATGCACTCCCTTCATCTATCCTCCCTTCTCCCTGTCCCTCTGCTGAGGCCTGCTGTTCCCTTTTGTTAACCTCATCCTTCAAGGCATTAATTCATTGTGGTTGAGGAGGGAGTGTGAAGGGAAGGCCCAGGGGGGCCAGGAGGATAAGCGGTCAATGTGCTCATCGTCATGCAGGCAGGCCTATTTTCTAGTGCACTCAGTCATAATTGTGAAAAGGAAAGGGCAGGAGAGCTGCAGAAAAAGCCCTGCTCATCCCTTGTCACCCCTTTCCAGAGGTGCTGTGCCAGGAGTGGAGCAACACATGGATTTCGGGGCCCACCTTCCCCAGGACTCTGAGTCTCACAGCAGGCCTCCTCAAACTGACTCCTCCAGTAAATCCTACAGGGACCCAGTTCCTAGTTGATCCAGAAACTTGTGTTCCAGATGTAGGTGTTTATGATTCCAAATAATGTAGCTGATATTTAGTGAGGGTTTACTATGTGTCCAGCACCGTCCTAAGAGCTTCACAAGTGCTATTTTATTTAACGTTCACAGAAATCCTATAGCGCAGGTCCTATTGTTATCTCCACTTTACAGATGAGCAAAGTAAGGCCCAGAGGGGTTCTGTGACTTCCTCAAGGTCACACAGTAAGTGGAGGAGCCAGGATTTGAATCTGGGCAGTATGAGGCATATACTGCAAGGGATACCAAAATGATTCAAAACCTCTTTGCTTCAAGGATTTGTATAGTTTAATAAAGGCAGAATATAAGGGTTCTAAGAGCCTTATTAACAAAGTGCTATGAGGGGAGTGCAAATGAGAGTGTAACATTGGATTGCTAGTTGAGGAAGGGCATCATGGAACATTCTAGATGCAGTGAAAGGAGGTCCCCAAGGCAGAATGACTAACAGGAGTAAAGAAGTGGAAAGGAAAAGCATGAATATCCAAACTCACAGGTGGGCCAGGATATCATTAATTCCATTCAGAACCACCTATTATATGCCCCATATTTACTTTCTTTTGTGAATTATTAGTGCCTTTTCTCCTTGCTCTGCCAGGAGAGGCTGTGCTATGTCCTCCATGAAGGAACCAGTGTTTTCCAATACAACACCCCTTCCCCAGCTTCCATGGGCAACAGAAAACAAATATTGCCATTAGAGGGAACCTGAAAAGAATGCACTGAACATATTTGGGTCCTCAGAGCCAAAGGCATTGTCCTCATAGGTTTATTAGTCATAATTAATGTTTGTTGAGTTAAAGAATAAAGTAAAATGTAAAGCAACGATAACACCTTAAAGCTATACAATTATTTAAGGATTTATAAAACCCTCTCTCATAATTGTGTCATTTTACTCTCTTAACCCTGTGAGTAGTATTCTTCCCATTGTATGGATGAGGAACCGGGGAGGTCATATCTGGCCCAGGAGTGAGGGAGGAATAGACTCTACCACACCCACCAGAAGAAATAAATTAACTCATGTAAAGCCCATGGCCCTTCCAAAGTCATTGAGGAACCCAAGGGCCCAAGAGACTTAACGCAATCCTCATGGACACACATAGCTTAAATTGCAGAGCTGGAACTAGAATTCGGAAGTTCTGATCCCAAAATGTATGCTCTTTTCCTCTGGTGGGCTACTAAATCACTGGAACACAAAACTATGAAAAACAGAAAGTATTTCACTTTGTTTTATGCTTTGTTTTGCTTTGTTGGCGTTCAAAAATCAAAACCACAATGGTGGAAGAATATTTGGATTGTGGTTCCATGACCTGATGGAAAGATAAATTTGTAGAATTAAGTTGAACACTTTTGGATCTCCTTTTATTTTTTAGGCCATTCTCACACATAGAGTTATTTATCTTCTCTATCATCTACAACATTATCTTTTATTATAATCCAAAAATAAAAATAAAAAAATAGCTCATGTATTGAGTCAAAAAATGAGAATGAGATTCTAAAAATGAAGTTTGTATGGTGATAGGTAACATTTTTATTTAAAATTTAAATTTCAGGTCCAATAAACGCATATTGGTTACTAATATGTACTAGATATATCATTGTTTTTCTAATTACAGTGATTTGAGAAGAATAAGAAAAAGATGGTGATAAAGAAGAGAAGGAAGTGTGAGAATAATAATGGACATCATAAAATTTATTAACAGGCAGGCTGTTCCTCTGGTCAAAAAAAAATCCTTGCCTGAATATTTTACCCCCACTTTCTACTGTCATATAAATATGACAATTAGATATAGATCAGAGAGAGAGACACACACACAGAAAGAGATGGAAAGATAGAGATGGTTTATTTACAGCAAATAGGTTGGAACAACAAGTAACTGACTTGAAGCTGTAAAACTTAAAAGAACAATGAGGGCAATGAGACCACAAAAAAAAAAAAAAAAAAAGCGCCTCTCTGGAAGTGCGTCCAAGAAAGGTGTTGAAAAAGAATAGATGAAATTCCCTGATGAGTCAAGAAAGAGCAAAAGCCCACTCCAATCACACCTGGAGTTTAGGTCAAATTAATCTTTCTAGCCCTATCATTTCCAAAGGGTAAAACTGTCCATTCCTGTATCAGAAGAATGCCTTGGTTTTAAAACAATTCTATGAATGCCTTTTTGTGAAGGGAAAGGAAGGACTTTTCAAACAAGCTAAACAACTCAATTCTGGTAATGTTCAAATATACTCATGCCCAGTAAGGATTTTATTTCTACCACCAGCTAAGAAAAGTGAAACAACACAAGAGCACTGCTGTCAAGTGAAGGAGAAAGGTACACCTGGCTCCCATGGTCTGAGTTCCAGTAGTATCAGGAATTCTGCAGTATGTTTTTCTAATAAAATGTATTTGGTTCTTCTAATGCCAGTCAAACTCCTTGTGGTATCTGAATTATACTCTGCATTTTTCCTGGTCGCCCCAAAAAACTAGGAATTCTGGCAATTCAGCCCAAAAGTATTCTTGAATTTTAAAATGTATATACAAATGCAAAACAAGGGGGTTCGCTACAGTAAAAAAAAAAAAAAAAAAAAAAGGTAAGTAACTTCTGAATATGCCAGCTAATTGGCAATCTCTGGTGAGTTCTTTTTCCTTGCTTAAAAGTTTACTGATGAACTGACATAAATCAGGTTGCAAATTCTAAGTTTGAACAGCCAGAAGTTATGCATCTGCATTGGGCACAACATATTTTCTGATCACTTGGCTTCCAGCATCCAAGCCCAGAGCCCCTAACGCTGGTAGCCCAGATTCAAGTCAATGAGGATGACTTTTCCAATGCAGTCAGGAACAGCAAATGGTAGTGGTTAGAAGTGGGGGCACTTGAGCTAGATTACATAGACTTAACTCCTGAATGTCCCACTAGCAAGCTATTTGATGGCACCGTGCCTCTGTTTTCTCATCTGTAAAGTGAGAGCAATAAGGATAATATATAACCTGCCCTTACTGAGCTAATGTGAGGATTAAATGAGTTAATCACAGAAAGTGCTTGTTAATATTGTCTGGCATGTGACGCATGGTCAATAAATGCTAGTATTGTTTTCATGACCTTCATGACCTGGTTTCCCCCAAAATCCACCTCAGTATAACTCCTAAGTGGGTCTCTTTCAGGGTCCCATAAGTTTTGCCCCCCAAATACAAGCTCTCTGAAGCCCCTGCCAGCTCATACCAGAGTGTAGGGAGATATATTAGTACTCCTAAGTGATTCCAGTGGTTCACCTAAAAAAAATTTTCTTGCCCTTGAAAATGGTTTTGTAGGTGCTGAGTAGGTAGTCATGGGAAAACTTTGAACAAAATTATCTAATCAAGAGGTGCTGTGAGGTGGTTTTGAAGGACTCCCATCCTCGATTATTCAAAGATTAGGCCAACAGAACTACATTTGTAGGAGTCAAACAGAGAACAATGGAGATAAAAATATCATCTTTTTTTGATAAAGCTGTTATTATTGATAAAGACCAGGCTTTAGGTCTGTGGCCCAAATGGGCTTCACCCCTATTAGACAAACGTATCAAGCCACAGATGCTGGAAGCTCTAAGTTTCCCTGGCCCTCCCACTACCCCCACCACAGGGATTTGTTTCTATAACATTGATGGCATGGAAGAGCAGAGCAGAACGGACTCTCTGCACACAGGTGCAGCTCAAAAAGAATAAGAATTAAGGAAGCATCACCTAGGTCATGCGTACCACTCCCAGCTCCCAAACTCACCAATCCGAGAAGTCACTCCTAGGAGAGAGGAGAGAGCAAGTGGATGAAAGACACTTAAAGTGTTATTTTGGTGCCGTCCCTCCAAATGAAAACAGGAGGAAGAGTGGAAAATAAGCATTCTCAGCCCATCATGGGAACCACCATAAAAGGCTACATCTGTGTGTCTAATACAGTAGCCACAAATCACACGTAGCTATTTAAATCTAAATTAATTAAAATGCAATATTCTGCTCTTCAATTGCACTTGTGCTTGCCTTCTGTATTTCATTTCATTGATGCTTTTGCAACAGCAAGTAAGCATACATACCATAATATAGAAAATATAACTAAATTAAAAACAAAGTCCAAGGAAAATACAAATTCAAATATAAAGGCTAGAGTGCCGATTGGAGCGTAGATATGCTGGCCACGAGGCACCACAGAGTTAAAAGCTTTGAGACATAGATTTGACTGCTTCTTTTCTGGACCCACTCCTAAAAATGTGAGAAATGAGCAGACTGAGTCCAGTCTGATGTTCCCCCTTGTTAGAGCACATTCATGGGGCTCCTAGGACTCATTGTTTTCACTGAATACCTGAAGTAAAAAACATACCGAGCACTGCCCCTGAAATATTCAGTTCCAAATAATATGATAGTTAAGTGTGTGGCATATATAGGTTTATGCTAATTCCTCTCTATTATGACACTATCTAGCTAAAGTCATTGCCAAAAACATTTGAATGCACACATCTTAGAATTCCACATGTCCCTTTTTTATAAGTTAAGGTTATCCACTTAGAAGCACCAAAACTCTTTCATTGTAATCATTTTAACTGAGAGTAGAACTCGAATGAGTTGCCTGGAGCCCTTTCTTCTTAGACAAAGAATCCTGAATATACGCAATCTTTAATTAGAGCAGATACTGTTTACTGGTATCCCACTGACCCAGAACATCTGAATTTTTGTAAATTTATATGCACTTTTCTTTTTTTTTTTTTTCCTGTCTTCTTTCTTACAAAGATCAATATTTATTTAGCCAACATTTACCAAATGCCCCTGATGATGGACATGGTACCAAGTGTTGGAAAACAGGCAAATCAATATGCGCTTTGCCTGCAAGAATCATATAGTCTGGTGTCAGCTTACCCAGAGAATCACAGCATGGAAGGGAGTTTTGAGATCCTGTAGTGCTCTAACTTCTTATTTGACACATGGACAAACCAAAGACAAAGAAGATAAAGTCTTTGCTGTCACTGAAGGAATAGAGCAAAGCCTCAGTTCTCACCCAGTTCCCCATCTAGTGCCCTTACACTGGATCTACCTTGATTCCACACACACAGTATGTTCTAACAGACACCACCTTCCAGGGTATTATTTCTAATCTTTAATGAGCTGAAAAACAAGATGGACAAGCAAATTTAAATTGCGGCTTAAATAAAAGTAAATAGATTGCGAGTGAGAACCTGGCAAACTGTTCTACTTATGAGGAGCTTAACCCAGAGTGGACTTTGAGACCTCTGTTTTGGCTGTCGACACCTTTTTGTTTATTTTTGGTTCCCAACTATTTTCCAAAGCACTGCGGTTACCAGAGAAATAAGCACTTCTCTACTTAAAGTGTGAACTCTTTTGTGAATGACCAGTCTACTGAGTAGTCTCCTTAGTGTGGGCTGTTCTGGAGAATTCAGTATACACAGATGGTGCATTAATGAAAGAAGACTGCTTCGGAAAGTGAATGTTTAGGAGTCTTAACTGAGTTGTCTTGTAAATAACTCTTGGGGCCATATTTTTTTCCCTGTGGTAAAATGTTTCAAGTTGATACACAAAATAGCACTCAACACAAAAAATTTCATATGTAATCTAATATATATTTGACATAAACAATAACTTGAATTTTTAATCTCTGATCTCAATAATTTTTATTACCTTAAATTTAATTTGAACTATAGTTAGTTGCATATATTTTAGTGATTAGACTAATCCCTTGAATTTTATTAAGGAAATTATAACATAGGCCACTTGAGTATATAAATTATAGTATATTTGATAAAGTAAAATCTCATTAATTAACATGTTATTAATTCAGCACAATCAATACACATTTTCTAATTTTTAAGGAAAAAACATATCTTTTCTCTTTCACTAGCTTATGTTTTTTTCAAATATACTGTAAATTAACAATACTAATCAGGATATTAACAGTACTAATCACAAAATATGTGAGAACAGACTTTTTAAAGTACTCAGGAGCATTTTAAAAACTCTTATTTACATCAAATATTGGTTTTCTAATTTAAAATCTTTTGTTCCTATTAATTTAAAAGATCCCTAGGGAAATACACAAGGTGATACTCACTCAACCTTATGTGAGTTACCATGTTATTGAAACTAATAAATCAATGTCTTTTAAAATATTTTATAATTGTGACTTTTTACTAATACATACTGAAGATAATTATTCTGGATTAGCAAGGATTTACTAAATTTGCAAATGTAAATACTTCTGTATATAGGCTACTTTAATCTGTGATAAATTCTTTAAACAATATTGAATACTCACAGCAACAAATTGGTTATTTTCTAATTTAATGATGTCTCCCACTTTGACATTCATCCATTTTTCATTCTGTAGTCTAAAAACAAAAACAAAATTAATTTTTTTCAAGAATGAAGACTCAGAAGTACAACCAAGGGAATGTATTCACAATGTAACATCATATAACAGAGGAAGCAGACGAGACTTTCCTAGTATGTTAGATTCAAAATGGCCTTACATTAACATGAGAACAAAGGCCCAGAGAGGTTAAGTGGTTGCCCAAAGATACCCAGTGAGTTATTGGTACTCCTGGGCTAAACTCAACATGCTAAACTCTTGGCTGAGCACACTTTCCACCACCCGCATGGTGCCAGTTTTATGCAGCAGCTATGAAATCTCAATAAATTTTAGTCATTGACATTCTTTTCAAACTCTTTATTAATACAGAAACATCATTGCCATTGCCTCAGAAGTCTATTTAACTGGAGGCAAGAAAGTGAAGGAGACAGTGGCAAGGTAGAGCAATAGCTAAAATGCAACAGGAAAAATATGTTAAAGTCTGGAAAGGACAAGAACAACAAAGCATGATAAAAGAAGCCTTGGAAGACTGAATGAGAAGGACCACCTACAAACCAGCACTGAGGCTGAAGGACAGGCCTGGTGGTATTCTAACAGGACGGCAGCTCAGAATAGAGAACAACATGGTCAACCTACTGCACTGCTTTCTGTGCAGCTCATGTATACGATGGAGCCCCAAGCCCACCCTCCACCCAGTTCAAAGGGGTTTATTATGAAAAGCTCTTGTGTCCATTGAATCTGGCCCCTGGTGACAACTTAGTCAGGGCTGCCCAAAACCAGACAGGCCCTCTGGATACAGACCACCTGGGTCAGTATACCATGATGCTAATCATTCCTTCTGAAATTCCCTGAAATGTAAACCAGCTTTGTTTTCTAACTTGGAAGTTTTCATCACATTTCTTTCTCAGAGATTCCCTTCTAAGAGAAAAGGTTGGGATGAGTAGAGCAGGTTTGCCCAACAAGCTGAGGTGGACAGGTTAATTTCATTGTACTTTAAAAAAAAATTAACCTAATTTACTTGTTTTATAGCCTGGAAAATAGTTTTAAATATTTATTCAACTGTGAAATATGCCTCACACTATCAACTCTGCTGGATCATTTGGCTTAAACACTCAAAGAATTTTTCTTTAATACAGATCCAAGTACATGTTGTTCTGGAAATTTTTCAATTGCAGTATTTTCATCTCTAGCCAGAATTCAATCATTTTTCCAATGCTACACTTTTCTGAACTTTATCTAGTTTGACAACAATAGAAGAACCTAGGAAGCCTTCTAAATCTTGTTTATCTTTACAGGTATGAATTACATGCTGGTTAATTTCTCCTAGAGACACCTCCTCTGGCACCTTAGTGACACTTCTCAGCAAACAGTATCTCAGAAAAAATAGGCATGAGTGGATGGAGAAGGCTATTGTGTCATTTTTGGAAACTGCACTGCTACCAAATTGCCTTGAAGTCTCTATTGAAAGTGCACCTGCCTCAGGAAGAAGTTGAGATGATATTGCATTTTATTTCCAAACTCTTATTCTTCCAACTTGTATAGTACAAGCTCTAGGAAGGATCATACAAGAAACAGTAGGCAGTAGTCCTGGATGTTGACGCTGAGCCTAGCACAATCCAAACTACTTCATCAATAACCTGTACAATGGACAATTGGACACACTTTTCAGATTTGTGGACAGCACCCTAACAAGAAGAAATCACAGCCCACACAAAGTAAGATCATGATAGGAAAGTGTCTTATGACTTGACAAAGTTATCAGAAACTGAACAAAGAGTAAGAAAAAGAAGTACAAAATAGATTATTTTAAAGAGGAGAAAGTAACACTCTACAAATGTAACTAGAGTTTACAGAAAAAGAGCCTGGAGATATTGGTAAGCCACAGGCTGTGTGAGATGCCTTGCTTAACCTCTGACTTGAATATATCCCTGTAGAACAATCAGTATGTACAATACAATCAGAGGAGTTTTTATGTTATTCCCTATTCTATCTTATTAAATATTGATATATGTAACTATACTTAACTGGGAACTCAGAGATACATTTAATGAGCACTAAGGGTCATAGCAACAGAAGTACCCAAACTTACTGAATAAGCATAAACTGATAAAGACCTGTAAACGAATTTAAATAATCTATATTTTGAATCCAACCATTTTTCTTGTCCTACCTACAACCACCACCACTGACAACAATATATAAAAAATGTCCCAGCAGCACTGGAGGGGCAGACAAAATTATTTGCTTTAAAACTCATCTTCGGAATATTTCTAGACTTCTAAAATTTTAGCCTGTATGGTGATTGGGTTTTGTCACCAACTTGAAACATGAAAGCAGACACTCCCTGGCTCTACATGTGTGATGCAGCTGTTCTCAGGGTTCGTGTTTAAAGCAATCTTGCACCACAGCTCTTCTAGAGGGACATAGGATGGCCTTTTGGGTTGTGAAGGTGATACTGGCTCCACAGACTCAGCACCTTCAAACTTTGCTTTTGCCGTTGTCAAAAGATAAAAGCTCCTGTAGATGAATTGCAGTATATGAATATTCTGCAAAGAAAGGAGAAGTTGTAAGATTTTAAAATGTGGCTCAAATTTCAGCATCATATAATTATTTCAGAGTATAAAACTCTGACATAATCTAGTTAATGCGTCTTAGAATCAGGTTTTTTTTTAAAATACATATGGGATAATGAGATAGACTTTACCTTAGCAAACTCACAAGCCAATTGCTAAATAAGCCAAAATCCAAGTAAAAAATTCATAAAATTTAAATTCCAAAGGCACCATAAAACATACGGAGTTTAACTGCCACAGAACAGCAACTAGAATTATTTGAAGCAATTTTTTAAAAAATATACCACTATACATCTACTCTCAGAACTCTGAGTTCTAAGAAAAGGAGGTAAGAGATAGCAACTGCAACTAATAATTTTTGATAAACTGGTCTGTACCTGCTTCTTCCTGATGAGGCATAGCAAGGTAAGAGCTGCTAGACTTTGCTGAAAATCTCCTTGAGAAAATGAAAGTCTGAGAGTGAGGCAGCACCTACCATGCTCCATGTCACTAGACCATTGCTTTCAGAAGCTGAAAATCAAGTGTTGACCTTAAGCAACACTTTTGGAAGCAATATTGCAAGTGTATTGCTAAAGCTTAAGAAACAAGAGGGGATTTTCAATGGGTTCATCAAGGTCATCCTTTCCACGTTCTAATGCTCCTGATTTCCCACCAGCAACATGGATTCCTGAAAAGGGGATTTCCTCACAAGCTACAGAAGTGTTGGGGTACTAGAGACAGAAGATAATAAAGGTCAATATAATTGACCTCCCCTAATTAACCAATCAATCCACTTACGCTGAGCTTGGTTTCTTCTTTAATCTCAAGCATATGTCGGCCCTATAACATTCAAAAGTATTCCCTTGCTGATAAACTTTGTTTTGTTCACCACTTCATCCTGAGGACTTCATCCTGAGGACTTCATCCTGAGGACAATGCCTAGTTCACAGCAGGCACTCAGTAAGTATGTAGTGAATGAATGATAAATAAACTAAGGAGTATAGAATCATCATTTCCAAAACATTTGTTGAATGATAGCATTTGCCTGAATGCCTAAAAAGAATTATAGCATCCAACATTTATTTAGTGCTTACTGCATTCCAGGGACGGTACTGATCCCTTCATGTGTAAGGTGCCAAATAAAATAAATAGCACCTCATTAAATTTGAATTTCAGATAAACAACAAATTATTTTTAGTATATATTCCATGTAATATTTGGGACACATTTATACAAAAACATTATTACTGTTTACCTGAAATCCAAGTTTAAATAGAGTCTTTTATTTTAATTTGCTACATCTGGCAACACTATTCATGTATCTTATCTCATTTAATCCTCACAACAGTCCTAGAGATAGGTATTGTTTTGACTCCCATTTTATAGAATAGGACACTGAGGTTCATGCAATCTTTGCCTTATTTTGCAGTATCTATCAAAAGTTTAAATAACCACACACTTTGAAAACTGATCCTACAGGTACTCAAATATGAATGTACCAGGATATTTACTGCAGCATTATTTGTAACAGAAATTGATTAGAAGCCACGAAAATGTCCATCAAGAGGAATTAGATAGATGTACCATGAAACACTTATTTAATCACGGTTCATTCACTCAATGGAATATAGTGCAGCCACTGAAAAGAATAAGGTAGGTCTATATGTGCTAATATGAAATATGCTGTTAGTTACATTATTAGGTAATGTAAAAAGAAGTAAGTGCATGTAGAATATATTATACATGTTTATAGGCATAGAAAATTTCTTGAAACATACACAAGAAACTACTGTGGTTGACAATAGAGAAATAAAATGAAGAGAGAAATTGGGGTGGAAGAGAGACTTCATTTCCATTTTATGCTCTTTTGTACTGTTTAAATTTTTTGGCATTATACATATTAGTATTTTAATGGCCAACTGGAAGGAAGAATAGAAAAAGAAGAAGTAATAGAAGAAAACTTTGCCAAGGTCACATGTAAGTGGCAGGTCTAGGACCAGAACCCAAGTTTGTCTGGCTACAAAGCTCATGCTCTTAATAAATCTATATTTATTGTTCCTGTTTACTTTATTTCCCAGAGTAATTATGTATTAGCTATATAGAAAAAGATTAGACCCTAAGGAGCTGAAAGGACCCAATCACGGCAACAGTGCACACTCCTGGCATTTAAAACCAGTTGATCCAAAGACAGCTTACAATCATGATCCCCTGACACAAACACTCAGTGGACAGCAGCAGCTTCTGGTTCTTTTCAATCCCAGCACCATCAGGGCTGCGCTAGAGGAAAACAGACAGCTTGGCCCTAATCCCCTAATAACAGACTGGTGAACAGGATCTCATTACACTGAGAATGAACATAATGCTCATGTCTTTGGAATCTATTTATTTTAAAGAATGCAGATTTTCCCCTTTTTCTCCCTTCATTTTAGCAAAATGCTTATGCTGAGGCAAAAATCACACAGGGAGGTCTCTGGTCAGCTGCTGAAGATGCTCTCTCACCAATTTTGCCAGGGAGGAGGGTGAGAATAAGAGGAGATGATGAAAGATGTAGTGCGACAGCATAGAGAATTTAGTTTAACAATTTGCTGAGAAAAAGTAATCAATCTTACAGATGCCCTGCCTAATTTATATAAATCCTATTGTGCATTATTCAGATGCAGAAATAGACACACAATTTAGCCTTCCTATTTTGAAAATAAAATGATCAACTCACTAAGTTTTACCTGAACAGTAAGCCTGCTGAATGTTGTACAGGAATTGTATTCTCTTTCATCATTTTCCTAAACTGAAACCCTTGCCCAAATGAACCTCCTAAGACTCTATCTTCTGTAGATTCTTAGTAGGATTCTGTGAATAGATGGCTATAGATTATGAAGCCACAGGAATTCAAAAGAAAATGATTTCAGAGAAAGACTATTCCATCTGTTCTCACTTATGAAAGCTAGAGGAAATATCTTAGATTGACCTTGGAGAAAACAGAGCTATTGGTCTAGGTTGGATTCCTGGGTAGTAGATTTAGAGGGAGCTTTGTGTATAAGAGGTTAATTGGCAAGTTCTCTTGGGATTAACACCTGTAAGAGAGGAAGGAAGTACTGCTGGGCAGAGGGAGCAGTTGGGCTGTTGATGCAGCCACAGTGAAAGCAACAGCCACACCCACGGAGAGCTCTGGAGCTGCAACAGGCCTTTAGAATAGGATCAAAGGGAGCAGGACTTTATATCATGGCATGATTTAGTCATTGGATGCAGGATGACCCCAAAAAGGAGGAATGTCCTTAAACAAAACACTCTAGTCAGCCAAGGGCAATCCCAGAGAGGGCTGCCAGCTGAAAGTTATATGTGGGCAACACTCCTGACAGCTGGGAAAACATGTTCTGCAGTCCTAAGGGGGGATGTGGGTGGCACAGCAAAACATCCACTACAAACTGAGAGCCCATTCCCAGATTTGCTATTGACATCTTCATGTATTTATAACATTTCCTTGGGGGTCAGGGGACAGGGGACGTCTCACTTTGTTGCCCAGGCTGGTCTTGAACTCCTGGTTTCAAGTGATTTTCCTGCCTCGGCCCCCCAAAGTGCTGAGATTACAGATGTGAACCAATATTCCTTTTTTTAATTCTAAGCTTCACCTTTCTGTCATTTCAGTTTCAATACTATAAAGTTAATGCAGGTAAGTTGCCATGAATCTTTGTGCTTCCCCCATCCAAGTTTAAAACTTTTGGGGAAAACAAATCTGTAAAATCTGAGGTCATCTGATTCACCTCCTTTGCCAACAGTAGAATAAAGTTGGGAGATACATTTCTAGTATCTATCCATTAAAAATATTCTACAGATAATCACTGACTACCTAACTATCCTAAGAATAATGTCTATAGGAAAAAATCACTGTTCCCAAAATCTTTCTTACATGAAGAACATATTTTGATTTAAAAAATGTACTATCACCTTAGCCAAGTAGATCAACTATTCTCTTCATCTAAGTGGCCACACATTATTTTGAAAAAATCAGAGAATTCACTCTTACTAAGCTTAATCACAAGTAATTCTCCTCTTTTTGAAAAAAACAAATACCCCAAAAGAAGATAGTTTCCAATGGAGAAGAAAACCTGGATATCTTAGTTCCAGGATAAAAGGTCTATGTTATATTTTTTCATTGCCTCTAGTGATAGTCTCAATCAATTTTCCTATACAGAGCCAAGTTAAGTGATAACCTAATGTCTCTTAAACTAGAAAAAAATATTGGCTGCCTTACATGTCAACTAATAATACAAGCCATAGCAACACAAAGCAAAAGTGTTGGTGTGATGTGGTTTGCTCTGGCCAGAAAACCTAACATTCTGGAAACAGCATTTCTGATTTTATAGCACAAAGTACAATTAAAGGTATCACTGGAATATCAGGAGTTAATATACTTATTAGGTTAGCAGTAATATTGTCCCAAACACTTTTTAAGAAAATTTCAAGATGTCACTTTAAAATAAGTTGTAATGTTTATTATCCCTAGTTCCTCAAAAATGGGATAGCACATAAGTCGAATTCTTTTTTTTTTCTTTTCTTTTCTTTTTTTTTTTTTTTTTAAGACATTCTCACTCTGTCACCCAGGCTAGAGTGCAGTGGCACCATCTTGGCTTACTGCACCCTCGACCTCCTGAGTTTGAACTATTCTCATGCCTCAGCGACCTGAGTAGCTGGATTACAGATGTGCATCACCACACCTGGCTAATTTTTTGTATTTTTAGTAGAGACAAGGTTTTGCCCTGTTGGCCAGGCTGGTCTTGAACTCCTGGCCTCAAATGATCTGCCCACCTCAGCCTCCCAAAGCGCTGGGCTTACAGGCATGAGCCACCGAGCTTGGCCCTAGAATTCTTAATGAGTTGATCACTGGCATATGCTGTATCATCACCCTTCATTAATGAGTTTAAGACCACTCTTATGTGTACAAAATGACCACTCTAATCTAGACACTATGCTGAGTGTCAGAGCTGCAAGTGGAATTAGATACAGACTGTGGTTATCAAAAAACCTGGAGACTAGTGGAAAAATATAAGTCTGGCTCTTAAATAACCGCAACTAAACTATCTCTGTCTTCTGATACCTGGAGTATGTGGATATTCTTCCCATCAACAATGAAGATTACCTGCACTTCAGAATGAACTCAGTGTTAGATTGTTTGCCATACAGCTGTCATCAAAAGTCCAGTGAGAAAACTGATAGACCAGAAAGACTGTCTAATAAAGGATATATTAACTTTCATTTCTCAATATATTCCAAGTTTTGTCCCCATAAATGGTGAGCTCATCAGAAAACTATATGTCTGGACTGTATTACTCTGGTCCCTCTAGGCTTGTCTTCTCAGAATCATGGCTTAACATCAACGCCAACAGATTTCAATCAGGATTTATTTATAATCATGGGTAAAACATCTCTACTCGCTGAAGCTTCAACTATTATGTCACTCATAGTTTTCTCAGGACCAGGATAAATCTTCTTGCTTACAATTACCAGAGTACTTCCTGTCATTAGACCATCAGCTTTGTACCCTCAGCACCTTCATTATAAGGAGAAACAGAGTTTGAGGCAATGTAAATCCATGAATGACAAATCTTGATGGGTCATTTCAACAAAAACCCAGAAATTTTATAGTAAGACTCTGTTCTTTGAGGATGACTTTTTAGGAACAATCTTGACACTTGCAGAAACCAAATTCTATTCAGAATGGACCAGAAATTGGAATTTAACTTCTATACCTTTAAAGAAGAGAACATTGGCCCCCTTGTTTATGAAGGAAATGATGCAGCATAGTAGAAGAGTATGTGTTGTAGAACTGGAAAACATGCACTGGAGTCCAAGCTTCAGCACCAACCAGCCTTCAGGCAAGATATTGATTGAGACTGGAATTCCCTGCCATGACCTACCAAAACTGGCTCTTATCAACCCCTCAGAATTTCTTTATTCAGAAAACTGAGGTCTTTAAAATACCATAACCCACCTAACATTTAAACACTTTCAGATGAAATAAATTCATTAAAGCATTTTGTAAACTGTAAAATATATACATTTAAAATATTGTGGCTATTTTTTATTATTATGAAGCACCTCATTATAAGGATTGTACATTCTGATTTTGATTTCAAGTCTTCAAAGGAGCTATCTGCACTCACTTTCTCTACTTCTTCACTGTCCATGCTTTTTCCAATCAGGATTTTGTCTCCATCCTTCCAACTACAACCTCTCTGGTCACCCTGTATGTTACTAAATCCAATGATCAGTTCTCAGTCTTCACTTTATTTATCACAGTTGGCCACCCCCTCTTTCTTCAAACCCTTCCTTTGTTTTAACTCCAGAACATACAACTAGTTTTCCTCTTATTTCATTAGTCATTGCTTCTCATGCCCTTAGCCAGCCCTTTCTCTTTTGCCCATCTTCAAGCTTTAGAGTGCCTGAGAGTTAGAGCTCTTCTCCCCACTATGTAGGGCCCAGAATCTTCATCCTAGGTGGCCAAATGACCTTTTCTTTTTTTTTGAAACAGGGTCTCTGTTGCTCAGGCTGGAGTGCAGTGGCATGATCTCTGCTTGCTGCAGCCCCGACTTTCCAGGCATCAATCCTCCTACCTCAGCCCCCTGAGTAGCTGAGACTGCAGGTGCATACCACCATGCCTGGCTAATTTTTATATTTTTAGTACAAATGGGGTTTTGCCCAGTTGCCCAGGCTGGTCTCAAACTTCTGCTCTCAAGTGATCTGCTTGCCTTGGCCTCCCAAAGTACTGAGATTACAGGCATAGGGCACTGTAATCAGCCTCGGATGAGTTGGGTTTTTTTTTGTTTTTTTTTTTTTTTTAGGCGGAGTTTCCTTCTTGTTGCCCAGGCAGGCTGGAGAGCAATGGCACAGTCTCGGCTTACTGCAACCTCCACCTCCCAGGTTCAAGCGATTGTCCTGCCTCAGCCTCCCAAGTAGCTGGGATTACAGGCACCCATCACCATGCCTGGCTAATTTTTTTGTATTTTTAGTAGAGACGGGGTTTCACCATGTTGGCCAGGCTGGTCTCAAACTCCTGACCTCAGGTGATCCACCCGCCTCAGTTTCCCAAAGTGTGACGACTTTTAAATTATATCTTCAGCCCACATCTCTCCCCTAAGCTTCAATAATGCAACTACAGAATGACTAATATCTTGATAGAATTCTGGTTTCCTAGACCAGGCAGTAAACAACCATCACCACCACCACATGCTTCTTCCCCAGTTTTCTCCATCTTGGAACCTCAGCCAACAACTAGGTTTCCTGGTGCCTCTCTTCATACCTACCCAGTACAGCAACATTCCTATTGCCTCTACCCTCAAAATACATCTCAATCTGTGGGTACTAGGAGATATTTACTAAGGAACTACTGCTATTTTGTCAAATGAGTAATGGTAGTATGGCTAAATATATTTAAGTCCTTATATGTTCAAGATAAATACTAAAGTATTGATGGATAACAGAATATGACATATAGGATTTGCTTTTAAAATACCCCAGAAAAAAAAAATAAAAATGGATACAAAATAGCAAGAAGTATACAAGTATACAAGAATAGCAAGTTGCTGCAGCTAGGTAATACATAGAAAAGGATTCATTGTACTGTTCTATTTGTCTGTGCATGTGTGTCTGAAAATCCATGAGTGATGGTGATTATGATGAAAGAAAGAAAGAAAGAAAAGAAAAGAAAAGAAAAGAAAGAAAGAAAGAAAGAAAGAAAGAAAGAAAGAAAGAAAAGAAAGAAAGAAAGAAAGAAAAAGAAAGAAAGAAAGAAAGAAAGAAAGAAAGAAAGAAAAGAAAAGAAAAGAAAAGAAAAGAAAAAAAGAAAGAAAGAAAGAAAGAAAGAAAGAAAGAAAGAAAGAAAAAGAAAGAAAGAAAGAAAGAGAAAGAAAGAGAAAGAAAGAAAGAGAAAGAAAGAGAGAGACAGAAAAGGAAGGGAAGGAAGGAAAGGAAGGGAAGGAAGGGAGGAAGGGAGGAAGGAAGGAAGAAAGGAAGGAAGGAAGAGAGAGAGAGAAAGAAAGAAAGAAAAAAAGAAAGAAAAAAGAAAGAAAGAAAGAAAGAAAGAAAGAAAGAAAGAAAGAAAGAAAGAAAGAAAGAAAGAAAGAAAGAAAGAGATTCTACTTGTGTTTATGTCCTTCACTGCTAACATTCAAGTCCATGGCATCACCATCATACCTGGACAAGAGTAGAAAACAAAATTTGTCACTGTCATTCTGCTCTTGTCTCTCTTTGCTGTCTACTGTCTACATAGAAGTCAGAGAAATCTTTTTATTGTTCATATAATTTTCCTGCTGAAAACCCTCCAATTGGCTTCTCATCACATTTAACATAAAATTGGAATTCTCTATCACTACCTCTAGGAATTGGCTCTTGCCAGCCCTTCAGCACTCCCCTTTATCACAATACTCTAGCCACAGTAGACATCTTACTGTCAGGTTCGTTTCTACCTTGGAGTTTTTATACTTGTTGTTTCTTCTACCCAAGATCTTGGCATGGCTAGCTGCCTCTCAGCTCAAATATCACCTCTTCAAGGGGCTTTCTCTGGCCACCCTCTTTAAAATCATCTCCTCATCTCCCACCCTATCACTCTCTATCCTATTCCCCTATTTTATTTTCTTTGTTGTACTTACAACTACTTGAAATCTTATTATTTATTTAAATTTTGTTTATTATGTGTCTTCCACACTAGAATGTTGTTCACTAGGGCAGGGATTTATCTAGCTTCCTCATTTCTGTATCTTTAGTACATAGGAGAGTGCCTGGCACATAGAAGGGGCTCAACACATGTTGGTGAATGAATATTTGAACAGATTAGCTATTTATGTGGTCACTCATAATGTGTGCATAGCATATTTAGTTCTAGAGCTGACATGAGTAATAGTTTCACATGGCTATGTCTCCTGAGAAGACCCTAAGAAAGTGTAACAAAGCTAACGACAAAGTATGGAAAGAGGGTAAGGACAGGATGAATCATTGCAAGGCAAAGGATAACGGTTTAGACAATAAAAGAAATAAAGAAAAACTTTTTTCCAAAAGAAAAAAGTGGAAAACAAGATTGCATATATTGCATGGGCTCTTTTGCATATATGTATATTTGCAAAAAAAAAAAAAATGCAACAATAAGGGATAATACGTTTCCCTAAAAAGTAGACCTTTTTACTTTTCTGAATTTTTCACATTTTTAATTGATGAATTTTAGATAAAAACTCACTTCTCAGAAGCCTCCTTTGTTCCCCAGACAGGCCTAAGTACCCCTTCTTTAGTGCTTCCATTGCGGTCCATCAACACATCCATCCTCTTATACATTATATTGAAACTAAAAACTTGGTTGTCTCCCCCCCCACAAACTGTGAGTTGTGAAAACAGAAATGCTATGTTAATCATCTTTGGTACATGGGAGATACTTAGTATTTGCAGAAATAAGATAGACCTGAAGATTCCTCTGGTTCAGAGCATCCATGCTATGTCTGTTCTTAATGCTGGGACAATAATTCAAATGACTCCAAGAAAAATGGCTCTATTATTGAGCCCTATCACTTTCTCCAGTTCGAGCCAATAGGATTAGAGTGTAAGCAGGAACTGCGATACCCTCCCTTTGCCCAACCTATGACATGAACTAGAGTGCCCCAAAAAATCCTCTATTTCCAAACCCATCAGGTCTGGGTAAACCTGGCCTCTGGTAAAGGTCCTAAATCTGTTTCTCCGTGCCCCGTTGACCACAGTAAGTCCCTGGAACGGGGGAAAGCCTTGGGTTCAGGGATGGTATATCAAATGGCAGTTCCATTTCTCATATTTTAGTAATAAGATAAATAATAAAGACCTTCTAATGCAATGCCTTCATTATTCATTGGCACTACTCAAACCCCAGAGTCTCTAGGTTGTTTTCTACTCCCTGGATATATCTATATGATGATTTTTTGCCTGGAGTAGACTCCATTTTTCTCTATTAGGAAGATGAAAACTTTCTGCCAGAAAGTTGTCCTTTTAATTACTTTCTGGAAAACACTCTAAGTTATATGCTCCACCCAGCTCCAGGATGAAGTTTTTCTGCTTAATAGCAATGACAGGCTGGCCTCATACTCCTCCAAGCCCTCTCTGCTTTCTAGCTATCAAGGGGTTTCAAGACCTTATGGTCTTATTTATAGTCTGTAAAAATATGTCTAAATATATGTATAACCAATCTTCTCTCTTCTGAATTCCTTTCTTAATCGCAAGAGCCACTACTGGGAACGATATTTTCAATTTGGTTAATCAGGAGATTTCGTGCCAGTGATTGTGGCCATAATTAGGCACATTTGGGTAAAACTTTTATTAGTTTGACATTATCAGTACCAGATTTGAAATTTAACACCAAAAAATCTGCAGGCCAATTACAAGCATTTATACCACAGTCCTTTGCATATTTGTCTGCATAAACTCTAATCCCTACATTTTTAGGCATCTAATACTCTAAAGTGTTCCCTATTTAATAGGGCCTCTGTTGCTTATTGTTTTCCTATCATTCTTTAGATCTCAATTCCAATGTTCTTCCTTCATCATCCTTAGAAGGAGAGTAAGAAATGAGATACAGAGAAAGCAAGAAAAAAGAATCTAAAGATATCCATCAAAACAGAATGAAAAGTGCCCCTGGTATCCTAGTGTGGAAAGCATGACAGCATCTCTTCACCTCTGCACCCACAAAAATTGAGACCAAAGGCAGAAAAAAAAAAAGTCTTTTTAAACTATAATGAAGGATCAGGTGAAAATGAGAAAGTCCAACAAAGAAAATAGGACATACGCTGAAAAGTATTTCTCAAAATGAGAAGTGATACTCTAGCACGTTAGTTATCTGATGGGGTGCAAATTAAGGAAGCCATGTACCTTTTCTCATGTTTTATTTGTCTTGTTCTTACTGGAAAATTAAGTTCTATTATTTTTAAAAATATTAAGATATTTGTATTACTCAAGTTTCAAAGGAAGGATTAAATGAAAAAAAGTAAATTCCCATAAAAATTATGTATCTAGCAGTTTAACTATGGTTCTGTGACCCCAAAACTTATTTCTAATAAAGCAAGCGTTTGCAGAGCTGAGTTCTCATGGGGGTTAAGTCTGGATTTGTCCACCCTGGACGGACAGAGAGAGTAAACAGATTGTATGATAGAGGTAGGTAATTTCCAACAGATACTTAATAACTGAGCCTAGAAAGAAAAAAACCTCAGCTCTTCCCTTTTGGCAGAGCTTTAAATTTTTTTCACATTTTGAAACTATTTACAGTTCATATGGTTTCCAGACCTACTCTCCAAAACCAAGGGCACCATCCCCTGCCTGGGTCTCTCAGCACTCCACATGTGATTTCTGAGGCAGCCAGCCAGACGAGCATTTGATTTGAAAATGAAGCCTTAAATTTAGCAGTGTGAAAGGGGAAAGCATGTAAGAACACAAATGCCTGGAAAGGGGCAAGGTAACCAGCTGAGGCCAGCTGGGTGAATACTCTTCGCCATCCAGGCAATTCAAAAAGTGCCTCTGTGAGGGAAATGTCCACCGCAAACCCCAGCAAGTCTATTCCTGCTTCTCCACCGGGTGTCTAGGGCTGCCTGTCACATTTTGGCTTGCCCAACGTGCTGCAACCTGGGGGCAGCTGCGAATGAAACAGTAAGCATTGCTTCAAATCATATCTTGAGCTCTGCTAATTAAGAAATGAAGTCCAGGCAGACCTAAACCCTCCCCTTTCCTTAAGTGTCAGACACTGTCCCATACATGTTAATTTCCAGCAGTGCCCAAGAGACTCCCAGTAACACAGAACACTAGGGTAAAGATGGGCTTGGTATCCAAGAACCTCACGCTCTCACGTGCAGCAATGTGCACAAACACACAATATATGAATACTTCTCCTTGCCCCATATTAGTTGCAGGGAAGAAAAGAGGAGTCTAAACTATATTCTGCTTTTGCTCCAACAGGCTTTATTTAATTCACTTTAGTGCATTTTGCCCACTATCATGTAATTATTGCATATTACCTACATGGGAATATGGAGATTGCTTCAGCCTCAAGTAAGTCACAGCAGTAATACAGACAGACAGACAAGTATAGCAATAGGCAGTTAGCCTCTCCCCATATCTATCTTGACCCCTCTGCATTAGCTTCTTCCCATGCAGCAAGTATGAGATTTTCCAAAGACAAATCCTTCCACACAATCCCTCTGTTATGAGAAAAAAGACCCAAACTCTTAACGTAGGCTTGAAGACCCTGAAGGGTCTGGCCTCTGATGGCTTCTCCAGCCCTGTCTGCTGCTGCTGTTCTCTCCGCCTTATTCTCTGGAATTCTGTCAATCAGTCCCTCATAATCACCATCCTCCTTCCCCTCCACAGGACCTTTGCACATGATTTCCCTCTGTCTGGAATTCTTCTCATCCCATTGCTCCCACTCCTATCACCACCTTTGCCTAGTTAACTCCTACTCTTCATTATGTTTTCAGCTCAAATGTACTACTCCTTTAAAGAACCCATTCCTAAACTGCTTCACCTCACCTCTACCAACCCTCACAAAAAATACCTTTCTTTAGAACCACACTCTTTTCCTTAGCAGCACTTGCCTTGGTTTGTAATTATACACTACTTAGCATGGCTATTTTATTGCCTACTTCCCTGACCAGATACTAAGCTCTGTGATTGCACAGAACATATCTGTTTGGGTTGACCTGTATTTGCAGAATCTAGCTCAATGCCTGGCACACAGGGTGCACTCCATAAAGATTGGCAAGTAAATGAAAGCTAAGGACACCATTATGACACTATGTGCCGTGATATAATAGAGTGCTATTATCAAGACAAACAAAGACGGTGGGAATATGGTCAGGACATTACCCTAGTAGCCTCATGCTTTGAATTGTCTCCGGACACCTTCTGCTACAATTTCTTCCATCTGGAATATGATTTATCTTCATTGTTGGAAGACTCTATGATTAAAGTTCTTCTTTCTTACCCAATCCATTTTGTAACTTTTATATCCTACCCTCCTGTTCCACTGTCATCTCTATTACTATTACCATCAAATCCATCCTCATACTTCTTTTACCAGGTGGAGTCACTGACTTCCATTCTTTGGCTCCTCACCATTACACCAAAGTTGAAGAGGATCACAGAGTCACAGTACTTAAACCTTAAGAGGGACCTTGAAATATCTGGCCCAATGGTACTCAAACTTCAATGTACATGAGAATTCCATGAAGTGCTCATTAAAAAATACAGTCCTCAGTCTCAGACCCAAAAAGTTTAATTCAAGAGGTCTGGGAAAGAGCCCAGGAATCTGCACCTGGGTGATTCAGATGCAGGCGGTCCTCAGACCTCATGTGCAGAGGTGCCATCCAGTGCTGTGATGCTTGTGGGGGATCCTCAAGATCTACCACAAAGGGTGAGAGGGCAGCCGAGGGCACCCGCTCTGAGCAACTGCACTGTACATAAGATTTCATTTGAAAAGGGTTCTGCTTATTGGAAAAAGAAATGTTTGAAAATGACTGATATCCAATATCTTTGTTTCACAGATGAGAAAACTCAAGTCCTTGGTCCTCAGTCATGTAGCCAGTTCATGGCAGAGCAGGACTGAACCACAGCCTCCTGACACCAGGCTAGTAGACTTTTCCCAACACCTTCCTGCCTTATGGGGTAGAAAGACAACAGAGGTTCTCACTGCCGTGTTGCCCAAGAGTCTTACAATGAGCAGCCTGCATATGAAGATGGTACTTGTGATGGACCACATTGCACCAGAGCACATAGCTGGAGGGACAGGAGATGGTGGATTTGGGTTCGTTTTTCATCCAGCATATTCTTAGCCTCCCTCTTCAACAAGCCTGTAAAGACCTAGTCATCCTCTATGGCCTGACCTCTTCCTGGGTTCTCCAATGCTCTCCCCACCCTCTCACCTCTCCCTTATTACACAAAGTAGTTTGATTCTCCCTCAGCTCTGAACTCAAATCTATTGCAGCGAATCACCAAAATAGCAGGGTCTTTTGTAACCAGGATGCATTTATCTTAGATGATAATGGAAGTTAAAGATACACCAAGTTCTATGTGCCATTTAAAACTCTTGTCTTTCTCTTTTCAAAAAAAAAAAATAGGTTTATGCATCTTTTCTCAGTTGTTATTGGGAGGAGATCCAGAATTTATTTTGAAAAAAACAAACAAACAAACTCAAACCTCAACCACAAAGGCCTCGGAGATGTTAGAACATTAATTTTAAAAATGTAAAGTTTTCTTAGGATCTTAAAATCTGAAAGATAAAAGAGATCAAAATATTATAGTGAAGAAATCTGGTTTCATTCAGAGCTCAAAGGTTGTCTCTACCAAACCAAACAAATGTTTTAACAGCATTTGTTGGCTATTTCTCATCAATTTTTCCTCCCAGCAAATTTTTACTACAGGGGCATTTTGCTTTACACTTCCTGACATGATTTCAATGGGTTAATTTCTTCCATGCATTTTTAATTGGTGTCGGTAGTAAATTAAGAAAACTTGGAAGAGTACAAACAAAACATAGAAATCGCCCTTGATCTTGCTACCGAGATCAGAGTTAACTACAATTAATTTGTGGGTGCATTTTATGATTCCCTCTCCTCCATCTTTGCTTCCTCCTCTTCTTTTTCCTCTCTGCTTCTCTACACAATATTCCTTTTTAAAAATAATTGAGATTATTTTATACTACATCCTACTGTCATGGTTGAATAGTACAAAGGTATTTGCAACAGAATCTGTGAATATGATCTTAGTTGGAAAAAGGCTCTTAGCAGACATAATTAAATTAAAGATCTTGAGGTAAGATCATCTTGGATTAGGCTGGACTCTAAACCCAACCACAAGTGTCTTTACGAGAGAAGAGAAGGAAAGAAGAGACACAGAAAAGAAGCTTATGTGCAGGTGGAGGCAGAGATTGGAATTACATAGCCACAAGCCAAGGAATGCTTAAAGCTATCAGAAGCTAGCAGAGAGGCCTGGAACAGATTCTCCCTTAGAGTCTCCAGAGGGTTTACAGCCTTGCTAACACTTTGATTTTGGACTTCTTGCCTAAAGAACTGCAAGAGAATAAAGTTCTGCCGGGCTTTTTTGTTAGTTTTTTGTTTGTTTGTTTTTGGGTTTTTTTGTTTTTTTGTTTTTTTGTTTTACATGGAGTCTTGCTGTGTTGCCAGGCTGGAGTGCAGTGGTGTGATCTTGGCTCACTGCAACCTCCACCTCCTGGGTTCAAGCGATTCTCTTGCCTCAGCCTCCCAAGTAGCTGGGACTACAGGTGCGTGCCACCAAGCCTGGCTAATTCTTTGTATTTTAGTAGAGACGGGGTTTCACCGTGTTGGCCAGGATGGTCTCGATCTCCTGACCTCATGATCCACCTGCCTCAGCCTCCCAAAGTGCTGGGATTACAGGCGTGAGCCACCGCGCCCGCGCCCGGTCAAAGTTGTTTTAAAGCAGTTGGTTCATGATGGTTTGTTTTTAAGCCACATGGTTTGTGGTGACATGTTATAGCAGCCCTAGAAGACTAATATTCACTTGTTTTTAGTTTTTACTTGAGAGGGTCTATGTTTGTTCATTTGTTCATTCTTTCACTCAGTAGACACTTATTCTCTGCCTACTCTGTGTCAGGCAGAATGCTATTAGGTTGGTGCAAAAGTAAAAGTGATTCCAGAATTACTTTTGCACCAACCTACAATATGCTGAGGATACAGAGTTTAATAAGATATAATGTTTTCCCCAAATATAATGCAATCATATGTATATGGTACAGGATAGGTTTATCTGTAGAATTGCCAGGATACTCTCACGTTTTGTTGTTTTTACTTCTGGGTAAGGTGCGGAGCAAAATGACTCATCTCATTAGGAACGTACAGCTCTCAAAAGTTCTTGTCAGTATACAGGCTCTGTAGATGTGACAATGCTGGGTGGTAGAAAACCTTGGTAGGTTTTGGGAACCTGGTTGGGAATGGTGCTTCGAAGCTATAACTCAGGAGCACTGGAACGTTTTTAAACTTGACCAGTTTTCTAAAAAACTGAGATCTATTTCCTTATTCCATGTTAGGCACTTTCTAATTCTCTCTACTTACTGATCTTTGATAAGAATTAGATGTGCAATACTGGAAGGAAAAGGAAAAGATAGAAGTAGACAGCATAGAAAGTAAGAGTAATGATGTCTAAATTAGATCTAAGGACTCAAATGGACCTGGGAAATTTGGGTTACTGTAAAAAGTAACATCATCAGCAACATACGGAAAGAAGACTCTGGCAGTGGTATTGTGGAAGAGCTGTGAGATGAGGAAGACTGGCAAATATAATTGAGAGTGATACTGAATATTGAAGAAGGACGGTAATGGATTCCAATGATGGAGAAAGAATAGATTTTCGAGATGTGAAGAAAGTTGATGGTATTTTCTAATGGAGAATATGGTAAGTCCTCACTTAACATTGCTGATAGGTTCTTGGAAACTGTGACTTTAAGTGAAACAACATACAGCAGGTCCTCAAATAACGTTGTTGAGTTCAAAGTCTTTTATTATAGTATAGGTGAGAAAAAACTTGATTTTGTTACATTTCGTTACACGTAAAGTCATAGTTTTCAAGAACCTATCCACGATGTTAAGTGAGAACTTACTGTCTATGGTGCAGTAAAGTATATTTTCCATAATCTTGGCATTCCTTCACAATAAACACTAACTGGATTTTAAATTTGCTTAATGTCCAGTGTTCAGTCCAGTATGATGGAGTTGCAGGGGGAAAGAAGAAAAGTTAAGTATTGAGAAGTGGAATTGAGTTTGGAGAGGGCTTCATGGAAGACAGCACACAAACAGCAGTGGAGATTTAAGAGGCTCTATTGGTAACAGGGGACGAATTTCATTCCGATAATCCAGTTGGCTCAATGTCAATCAGCATGTGCTAGGGCTTCCTCAGGGATATGATAGAGGTTTTATAGGAACATTGAGAGTAGCAGCAGGGATTCATGGTTTTCATCCATCCATCCATCCACCTACCCATCCATCCCATATTTAAGAAACACTTCTGAGTACCAGCCACTGTGCTAGGTGCTATGGACACATGGACTATTAGGACCCATGTCACTGCCCTCAAGGAGTCTGGGGTCTAGGGGAAGAGATGAACAAATAAACAGACTCTTATTTGACAGCAATAGGTGCAAGGAAGCATGAGGTACTCCAGGTGCACTGGGTGCTCTGGGTGCACACATATGAGGTGGGGATGGCTAATACCAGTTTTGGGAGGCTGGTGGCAGGGATGTCATTGTCTCAGAATAACCTTTGATAGAATTGGCCCCCCAGCAAAGGTCAGTCATTGAAGAGCTAATTGATCGGTGCCCCAGACACCGAGAGAGGGGAGAATAGAGCCAGCTACCCTGAGCACAGAATGGGGGAAGGAGACATTAAAAAGGTCAAAAACTGAGGAGGAGAACTTTGGTGAAGAAAAATGTTGAAACAGGATTTCATACTAAGGAGTATAAGAAATAAAGCTCCTCAAGTTTCTCCCCCACAGATTCTTCAGTCAACTCTACCTTGCCCTCTAAGCCTTTTATGGGAGAGGGCTCTTTGAAGGAGCTTTAAGAAGAGAAAAAGAGAACAGCTAACATCTGGGTCACATAAACTTTAAAAAGAAATTAAGAGATGCCACTGAAAACCCATGTGCAGAGTTTTGAAAGTGTTATAATTTCCTGTTATGTCAAGATGCACCTCATTTGGGAAAATAGTCACCATTTAGAAATTCAATCCTTAAAAATTGTATTCATGCAATATAATAACTGATTACAGTGGAAAATCATTTAAAAGAACTACAATAATGTCACGGCTCACATACAGAAACCAGTCCATTGGCAAAGGAACCCTTCCATCTGCAAAGCTGAGAACCAGAAACTGCCCAAGAAATGATCAGTCCAAGACTTAAGAAACTGAAATTAACTTATTGAAGGCAAAATTGTTTTTGAAGCAGTATTACTGTGAGTTGAATATTAATTTTTAAACCACTTCACTGAGTTCAAAAAGCACTGAGACCACTCTTGTTAGCTTGCTTCTGAACTCACTGTTATGGGTGTCACTGTTACACTCATAAAAGTGTGTTTTATTAATATTGTTTTTAAAAAAAGAATCAAGTTTTTCTGCTCAAAATCTCCTTTCAAATCTGCAAGTCTGTTCCTATAGACCCAAAATACCTTTCCCCTAGCCCCAATGGTACCCTGATAATGTATACATAATCTGGGTGGGCTAGAGATAAAAGACTCAGGCAGTTGGTCCTGTGCCTTGTGTTTAACCACTCTAATTTTAAGCCCATAATTGAAACGGAATAACTCAATTGAGGGTACATTAATTATCCCATGTGATCAACAAGATCTCACTCTCCCCCTTACAAGAGGCACACACACACACAAAATGTGTGTCAGCTGCAAATACACTGAGTTCAATGATCTCTGGGTTTTTTTGTTACAAGTGCTCAAATAGAAAAAGTAAGAGAATATTTAATAAGAGTAATAATTCACTCTTACCCAAGACTGACACACCGGATAAAATCCACCAGAAGGCAATATCATATATACCCACCCCCCTACCACCACCTTCCTGGGTACGTTGTTTCCAAGAATACAGTAACAAATTATAAATCTCTTGACCATAGGTCTACGTGCCTCTAACCTGGAAGTACAAGGAAAGTGGGAATAGGTCCTTCCTAGCTGCCTGAAGGATCTGCTAGCCACCCCTCTGAATCAATACCCAAATTTGCTATCAAGATGCTACAGACCAGAACTACTACTTTATATACTTTACTTTTAAATGCTATATAGTTAATTATTGTAATATAAAATATATTCAAATTGTTTTCAATTGTTACTGTTTGGGGATTTACATGTATTATACTTTTTTAAGTCAACAAATGTTTATTTTTTTAAATTTTACTTTAAGTTCTGGGATACGTGTGCAGGTTTTTTACATAGGTATACATGTGCCATGGTGGTTTGCTGCACCTATAAACTCGTTATCTAGTTTTTAAGCCCGCATGCATTAGGTATTTGTTCTAATGCTCTCTCGCACCTTGCCCCCTACCCACCGCCCCCCATTGACAGGCCCTGGTATGTGATATTCCCCTCCCTATGTCCTTGTGTTCTCATTGTTCAACTCCCACTTATGAGTGAGAATATGTGGTGTTTGGTTTTCTGTTCCTGTGTTAGTTTGCTGAGAATGATGGCTTCCAGCTTCATCCATGTCCCTCAAAGGACATGAACTCATTCTTTTTTATGGCTGCATAGAATTCCATGGCGTATACGTGCCATATTTTCTTTATCCAATCTATCATTGATGGGCATTTGGGTTGGTTCCAAGTTTTTGCTACTGTAAATAGTGCTGCAATAAACATATGTGTGCATGTGTCTTTAGGGTAGAATGACTTATAATACTTTGGGTAAATATCCAGTAATGGAATTGCTGGGTCAAATGGTATTTCTGGTTCTAGATCAAGAAAGATACATAAATTATATTTTAAAATTGAAAACAAACTAAACGCCAAACAGAGAAATGGTATGTGAATTGTGAGATATGCACTGGATAGAATGTTATATAGCCCCTAAAAATCATATGTATAAAGAAATAAGAAATCATAATGATATGATGTAAAGTAAAAGCAGAAAGATAAAAATGTAAATACATAATTATAAGAAATCTTGGCATAGAAAAAAAGACAGAGAGGAAATATAAGAAAATAGTAACCATAATTACTTTGGATAGTGGAAGAATGAAAGTTATTTTCTTCCTTCCACTTTTTCTTGTTTTCTAAATTTCTCTTAATGAATATATGCTGCTTTTATAAAGGAAAAAAATATACACCAAAGAAAAAATGAAACAGAATTTTAAATCCTAATATCCAATGGGAGTCATCATTCAATTAAACTAGAAAAGTTGATTAAACAAGTTGTTCCTATTGAAAGAGTATGTTTGTTCATGTAATTATGCAGCTTCTGGAAATACCAGACTTGGAAAGTGCAGAGACAATACTCCACAGTAGTAAAAGCAAGCTCCTTCCTTTCCCCATAATACACACAGTTTCCAAAAATGAATAAGATTGATGGAAACAGGCCTACGAGAGCTTCAGAGATTTAAGCAAAGTTTATCAATGTGCAGGAAAGTATAAGGTAGAACGCTGCACAAAAAGCTTATAGTCAAGTACAATTTAAAATCTAAAAGTGTCAGGGAAATATCCCGACTAAATGAAGGGTAATTGCACTGAAGCATCTGATCTCAGACTGTTCTAATGCAAAATGTTAAGTTTAGAAGATGTTGGAGAAGTAAAAATGTTAAGAAGTGATACAGACTCTATTTGTTAATAATGACACAAAGAAGGGGTGGTAGCACCCTGGAAGAACGAACAGAGAATCCTCGGCTTTTTAAAATATTTATTATGTGAAAAACTATGCTTATCATTTTATTTTATTTTTTAATAATTTTAACTTTTGTTTTAGATTCAGGGGATACATGTGCAGGATTGTTACATGGGAAAATTGTGTGATGCTGAGGTTTAGGATACAGATGATCCTACCACTCAGGTAGTGAGCATAGTACTCGATAGGTAGTTTTCCAATCCCTGTCCTGCTCCCCTTCTCCTTTCTCTAGTAGTTCACAATGTTTATTGTTCCCATCTTTATATTCATGTGTACTCAATAACTAGCCCCCAGTTATAAGTGAGAACATGTGGTATTTGGTTTTCTGTTCCTGTGTTAATTTACTTAGGATAATACCCTACAGCAGCATCCATGTTGCTGCAGAGAACATGATTTTGTTCTTCTTCATGGCTATGTGGTACTCCTTGGTGTATATATACCACATTTTCTTCATCCAGTCCATTATTGATGGGCATTTAGGAAGATTCCATGTCTTTACTATTGTGAACAGCACTGCAATGAGCATATGTGTGCATGTGTCTTTATGGTAGAATGATTTATTTTCCATTGGGTGTATACCCACTAATGAAATTGCTGGGTCAAATAATAGTCCTGTTCTAGGTTCTTTGAGAAATATCCACACTGCTTTCCACAGTGGCTGAGTAATTTACATTCCCACCAATGGTGTATAGATGGTTACCATTTTGGATTAAACGGAATTCCTTTCCTCGAGTGTCTTTTTTTTTTTAATCTAAAAAAAAAAAAAAAACGCCCAGGCTGGAGTGCAAATGGCACGATCTTGGCCCACTGCAACCTCCCCCTCCGGGTTCAAATGATTCTCCTGCCTCATCCTCCTGAGTAGCTGGGATTACCAGTGCCTGACACCATGCCCAGCTAATTTTTGTATTTTTGGTAGAGATGGGGTTTCACCATGTTGGTCAGGCTGGTCTCGAACTCCTGACCTCAGGTTATCCACCTTCTCAGCCTCCCAAAGTTCTGGGATTACAGGCATGAGCCACCACACCTGGCCATTGAGTGTCTTTTAAAATCAGACATAAAATATAAGTATAAACAGACAGATATGGGTGGAGACATGGCTTCAATTAGAGGCTCACAAACCTGTCTGTACATTAGACTCATCTTGGAAACTTTAAGAAACACCAAGGCCTCATCTCCAAGACACTCGTTTAATTGCTCTGGGCTGTAAATGGGATGTGGGTATTTTTTAACTCCCCCAAGTGATTCTAATATGATGTCCAGTTTGAGGAGCATGGGATTAGGTGACCTCTGCAGGAACTTTCAGGATCCCTCTCACTTGCCCCTCATCTGCACAGTTGCTCCCATGGTAGCCAGGAATAGTTAGTATGACTTGAGGAAACATCCTCTTATGAAACATTTAAGTATGCATTGGTACTCGCAGACTCGCCAACAGTATCTTGTAGCCTAGGGCTGAGAATGTGCACTTCTCGTGCAGCAGTCACGTTAACTTCTACAATAAGGAATCATGCCACCGCTACTTACTTTTAAAACAAAAGTCATCAAAAGATTTTACCAAAAGCTAAAAGAACACCCATTTCTTAAGCACTTTCACATATTACAACAGTTTGCAAAGGCAGAAGATTTGTCCTGATTTGAAAGGAATAGAGTAAGAAAACAAAAAAAGTGAAATTGTAAAGGAAGGTTAAAAGGGAAGGGTTTGACTTCTATAATTATATCGTGGCTGAAGTTTACATTATAATTCACTTGGTGCTAAGAATGTTAATGAGTAATGCTCCAGGCACTGAAAATGTGGATGTATGTGTGTATTTGCATATGTATATTAACATATAGGTAAACTACATATATATTACATAATGATGTTTATATTTCTATGATTATATACAAAGCCCTTCAAACATAAAATAAATAGAGAAGACTTGATCAGACCACAAAGTCCACACTTGACACATTGTATCATGAATGGATAGAACTCTAATGTAGATTCTTACCTGCCATGAAACCCTGGGCTAGTCATCCCTTTGGGGCCTTAATCTCCTCATCTTTAAAATTGGGGCACTATTACCCACACCTTAGGGTTTTATGAGACTTAAGTGTAGGAGCACTGGGGCGAACACATAGTAGTTGCTCAATAAACGTGTTGAATCTGAATGTAGCCACCCACCTTCCTGGCTCCTGATCACAGGAGAAGGGGTACCTGAAGCCCAGAAGGAAAATCAACTGCCCAAAGTCACACAGTAATCACTTACAAAGACCAAGATTTCCTGACTGCTACTTTCATCCCACTTTCTTCCCTTTAGGGTCCTCCTCTCCAAAGCCGACTATGCCCTGCCTCATTCCAGGACATGCCAATGGCTCCTGCCCTAGTTTGAAGACCTTAAGTCCAAGACCTTCTGCCAGGAATACACAAGCGAAGCCACGAGCACCTGGCAGTGCCCAACCCAATGTGACACCCACCCCAGTAACACCTGGACTCCCAGGGCCCTGATCCCCTCCAGCCATTTTACTTTATTCCTGAATTGTGGCCCACAGATGCCAAGGATAGGGCCAAAACACTTTTAAAATATTTTATCTTAATATTGCCATGGGCTTAATTATGCATTTACTATCTTATACCTGCTTCCCTGGAAGCAGATCCTGAGATGAGTATCCACATGCAAGTGGTTTGTTAAGAAAGTATTTCTAGGAGAAACTGGGAAGGGAGATGAGAAGCAACACAGGAAAGGGAAAGAAACCAAGCAAGAACATGATTGCAGGCAAGTCCTGTCCTCAGCCCAAGCTTGAGGGGCACTCAGGAGTGCAAATTACACCTCAGAGTTGGTCCAACCTGAGGCAGGGGAGCTGCTGTTTCACGTGCCTGCCCCAATTGGTCACCGGTTCCAACATCCCAAGGGCCATGCCACGAAGAAAGTGGCAGGTGCAAGCTCTTAGAAGTAATATACGTGGGTGCTTGGGGATGAGTACAGGAAGACAGGGAGATCTGGGCAGAACCCCAACATTATCCTCCATAACCACCAACTCCACAGGACTCAACACTCCTTGTACTAGTTCAGATCTAAGCCCATTTGATTTCCCCAGTATCTCAAAATCCAAAAAGTGAAAAGCCAGTCTCCATAGCCTGAGCACATTCTACAGAAACCACCATCCTATGCACTGGAATTGGCTAATGATGGGATTTAGCAAAATTTAACAGAACAAGCCCGTCTTGTAGGTTGCCCTCTCTGCAAGGACATTTGTTACAGCTTAGTTTGAAAATTCAACAGATACTGTGGTAGGCTCAAGGGACACAAACACCATCAAGAGAGAGGACCCCTACCCTAGGGGAGCTCAAGGTTGTGGGTAATCTCTCAAATGGACATTTTTGCCTGATTTTTCACTGAATCCCAAAAAATACTCCGTTCCATTCTCAATTCAACTTTACAGGATCAGCGACAATGCTTTTCAAAACATCACACCATATTGAGTTATAAAGACATACTATCTCACAAGGAATTAACAAAAAGCTAAATAAAACCACAAGAAAGTACACTAACACTATTTCAAATGATAATGATAATGATAGCCACCATGTGTGGGAGACATATAGTCATCAAATTTCTGAATATCTAAATTACTGGATTAATCTCATGGCCTCTAAATAGAGGCCCCAACATCTATCACAATCCAGGTATTTTGACCGGTAATTTGAGAGACAATAAAAGATATGCTAGAGTTATTAGTTCAAATTCACTATGTAAGTGTATTTACTTTTAACACACTTTATATGAGATGAGACTTCAAAGTAATGAGACTGATGATTAGATGTTCCTTGGGAAAGGAACGTATTAACATCAGATCTAATACCTAGTCAGAACTTTCAGACTTGAGAAAGTCAAGATATGCAGCAGTACTACCCAAAACCACACACACTCTGTCTTCTAAAGAGCCTTTTAAAGAAGTAACAAGACTACATGGAGAATGCTAACAACACACAAGACACTGGGCCAAGCATTTTACAGAACTCCTTTAACCTTCACAGCAACTCCATCCATGGGAGAGAACCCATTATAACCCCACCTTACAGAGGAGAAATCCAATGCTTACAGAGATTAAAAACTTTCCCAAGACCACAGAATTATTCAGAGAAGGACAAAACTCATATTTAAGTCTCTCAGTGCAAAATGCATACTTTTAACACCACACTGTGGTGGCAACGATTCAAAACCCGTTAACCTGGAATTGAACCATGGGGGTCCAGGCACCTTTATGGCTTATCCATGTCACACCAGGATCACACTTTCCAAGGCTCTGTCTCTAAAACTATGGTTTTAGATTGAGATCATTTTTCTTCACTGTCCTTTTTATATCATTTTCTAAAACAAGTCAAAAGAAAAACTGTAGGTATTCATTATGTAATTAGTAATCAGTCAATATTTTAGTTATAGAGATTACTTCAATATCACCATGGATTTCCTAGGCTACCTAGCCCCTCTTGATATCTTTAGCATTTTCCCTCACATATGGCTAATTCATTTTATGATTTTCTCTTTAAAAATTACATTCTTCACAGTACACAAATGATTCAAAATCATTGCCTGATGTGATTGACTGCCAGATTTAAGTACATCATTAAAATTTACTTTGCCACATGTTATCATTAGCAAAAAAATAAGGAGGTGGACAGTGAAAAAGAGAGTAAGAAATTATGGAAAGAAGTTTTAAAATTACCTCTGCTAAGTTTTCTGGAGGTGTTTTTGCTGTCATTTGTGTATAAACACATGTGTTTTTAAAGCATTTCTGATTCTAGTACTGTTCCCAAAAATACTTTTTCTTCATCGATGGATGAATATAAAAGCAATGAAAAATTTGTACTATGGTAGGCGGCTCATCTAAATTCCACTATCAAGTGAATACAAAATTCTTATCACTATCACTTGATACAGTAACGTGTCAGAAGTCTCTCTACAATATTCCCCAGAAATTACCAAATTAAATAATTCACACACTCATGAAACATCTGCCACATACAAAACCCCACAGGCACCAATTCTAAATAGTATTGGATCTAGAAATGGAAAGTGACAAAGAGGTGTCTGTGTTCCACAAAAGGTACTCCAAAGGAATCTGAAGTCAAAGTTGAGTGGGTAGCAGAAGCATTTGCTAAACATAAAAGAAAGCCATGAAGATAAAATGGAATTAAAGTTCAATTTTTAATAAAGGGCAAAAAGAATCATATATCTAATTAAAAGAGAATGTCACCAATTGTCAAGAGCTGTTTCAGGGTCCTAGAAGTTTTCAGAATAACCCAAAGAATGTATGTCTTACTTGCTGTCGATGAGCACTTCAGACTGCCGATTATTCACTTGATTATCACTCTTGTGGCGAAACTGAAAAATCAAAGTGTTTGTGAGAAAATACATTACAAGGTACTTTGTCAGCCCAAATAAGCACACTGGCAATACTTTGAGTTCATCCACTTAAACAGTGCTGTCATTGGTCTAAGATGACACTGTTTGGGCTTACTGTGAACCCAGCTCTACATGTTCTAAATCTAAATCAAAACGCTTCTCGCTACATTACACTCTGGATGTCACCAATGAAACAACAAGGCTAGCCACGTACTCTTCCAATCTCCGCACATGTTTAGTTGCTTCTAAGAAGACAATATGCTCTCTACTGTACCTTATAGTCCCAGAGAAAACCATGTATTAATTTTGATGTCTTTAACAAGGAATGGGGCTTCCATTTCTCTCCCATGTGTACTCAATGCTTTATTAGAACATCATTCTTTCTGTTTTATGGATTTCTTTGAAGTCAAGAAGTTATTTGTAACAACATGAATTTTTATTCTCCAGAAATTCTAATTGTTAACAGTGATCTTATGAAGTACTGAGCATTTAAAACAAAAATTAGAATCCAATACTGAAACACATTTGGTGCAGATTTGTGATTTATGTCCAAATGGTTGTATTTCTTATTGTATACTCCAGTAATGTAAGTATCTTACATAGCTTGAAAGAATCTATTAAGAGCTCTCTACTATGCTCATAAATTAGCAGTCATTCAGGTAAGTCTTTCTATGTGAAATGTCATGATCAGGTAGTAGCAGTAGGCTGTAAGAGAAACAAAGGTAATATAGAGAAAATGGTAATACCATTAGTAATAGGCTATAATACAGTTATTTCAGTAAATTAGCCTACATGCACAGATGAATGAGGTAGTCTGTTCAGGAGACAGAAACTTTGATTTCATAGATTTTAATCATCAGAATGTTTTCTTTTTTTCTTAAATACAAAATGTTGTGTCAAAATCACAAAATATAAAATGCTTCAACCAGCTCTTTTCCTTTTTCTACAGCATTCCTAAATCCATCCCAATCTTTCTATTATGCTATGCCCAGTGCAAACTCAGAATGGCAGGTATAAGTTAATAGATATTACCAGTAAAAATAAGAAAACAAAGTTATTTAGCATTTGTTAACAGAAAAATAGTTTATAATATTGGTAAAGGAGTAAATTAAGTCACATCACCCATTGACATGAAAACTTCTTTCTATCAGTAGAACAAGAGAAATGGAAACATTATTTGACCTGAGTGCATAATTTGGAGGGGTTGCTGAATATTCTCTCCTCCACCATATCTACATGGCATTCTTCTCCAGTCTGCCCTGTGCCATGAAAAGCTGGGCTCTGTGGTCGTTGCCCTCTGACTTGTGGTAAGATTTGGCCAACAGACAGTACTGGCAGAAGATTCGAGGGTCAGAGAAGAGTGAAATGAGGGAATTTATCCCCTGGCTTTCTTCTAGCTGGGTTAGCAATGGCTGCTTCCACAGATAGCCCCAGCTGCTACAAACAGGCCTCAACTACATCTCCAGGTCTGGTCACTGCTTCCTTCCTTTGCCTCTTTAGGTCTAGTAGTATTGCCTCCCATGTTGCTGTCATAGCTGCTTTTCCTTGCCCACACCCTTTGTAAATGATCCCTTCATTATTAAACTCTCCAATCCACCCAATTTCAGGGTGACTTCTGTGTTTTGCCAAGACCCTGACTGGTGAAGGTGTCCAGTTAATGAACTGGCACATAACATCACAAAAGTGAAGGCACATTCAAGCATTAACTGCAATGGAATCAAAAGGAGACTTTTTGTTTAGTCATGTAAATCTCCTAAATTGACCAGCTCAACATCACAGAAAAAGACCAGTCAGCTCATCCCCTAAAAGCTGAGCAGTTCACTCTCTGGGAGATACAACCACTTCTACTTCTGCTCAGGTTTTACCAAGAGGACTTGATATTGGAGTAGATGGAGCCTGGAAGGATTAGAAACGGTAGTTTCAAGCCCAGCCTGACTATTATTGACAATTTCTCCTCTAGAAATAAATATGAAGTCTTAGAGGGGAACTTCCACAGGAAAGAAAGTGAGTAGAGGGCTACATTCACTATGTACTCCCTGTGAGCCAGGTTCTATACCTGATGCTTTACCCATATCATCTCATTCTGTCTTCCCAACAGTGCTGGTGTCATTGGCCATGTTATACAGAAAAGGAAAGGTTTGAGAAGTTAAGTCATTTGCCTCGTGTCAAACTGTCAGTACATAGTAAAGTAAAGTGAAGTGGTAGGGTAGTAAGGTGTCTTTCTCCAAAGCCAATATACTTTCTACTCTACCACTTATTCCTCTATGAAGTGTGACTATAATGAAGACCTTTAAGGCCAATATGTAGGAACTCATACATCTAAATGAGTACCATTTCCCTGAAAAATCAGATAACATGGAAAAACCACACATTTACTCCAAAGATGCCATTGCTCAAATGATTGTTGAAATTTCCTCTCTTAGAATTACCTCTGGAGCTCATAGCCCGTTCTTCAGAATGTTCTCTATCCTTTGAGAATCGAGTTCTATGTCCTTTGAAAAGACATAATGAGATGTCTTATGTTTTGAAATATAAGAAAGCCACTCTTAGAAAGCATGTCTGGTTGATAAGGTTTTTGATTAGGCTGAGAAGTAGCATTTGTTTCCAAAGCTGTGAAGCCATTAAGTCATAAAACTACCTTGTACACTGACCTTCAGAAGACAATTCTATAAGAAGAGCTCCCAAAGTACCTTGAACAATGGCAACCTCACAGGAATCAGTAAACTCCAGGAACATTCGAAGCTAACCACTTTAATGTGATATTACTCATCAGTGTGGATGGATCCTATGTGTTTGTTAAAAATCCGGGGCCAGGCACAGTGGCTCATGCCTGTAATCCCAGGACTTTGGGAGGCCAAGGCAGGCAGATCACGAGGTCAGATTGAGACCATCTTGGCTAACACGGTGAAACCCCATCTCTACTAAAAATACAAAAAATTAGCCAGATGTAGTAGTGTGTGCCTGTAGTCCCAGCTACTCAGGAGGCTGAGGCAGAAGAATTGCTTGAACCCAGGAGGCAGAGGTTGCAGTGAGCCAAGGTCACACCACTGCACTCCAGCTTGGGTGACAGAGCGAGACTCCGTCTCAAAAAAAAAAAAAAAATTTAAAATTTAAAAAAAAAATCCAACATAGTGAAACCCCATCTCTGCTAAAACACAAAAAATTAGCCAGGCGTGGCAGCGTATGCCTGTAGTCCCAGCTACTCAGGAGGCTGAAGCAGGAGAATTGCTTGAACCTGCGAGGCAGAAGGTGCAGTGAGCTGAGATCATGCCACTGCACTCCAGCCTGGGTAACAGAGTGAGACTCTGTTTCAAAAAAAAAAAAAAAACTAACCTCAAAGGTTATAGTCAAAATGTGAACCATGAAATAGGCTAGAAATTTCATTAAGAAATGAAGAGTGTATCCTGTGTATTCTTTAAAAAATGATATATGAAGACAAGTACATTATTTGTGTGTATGTGTGCTATTTTAAAATGACTTGCATCAAATTGTTGATTTATCAAAAAATTATATGTAAGATAACTATGAGGAAACATCACATAAACCAACTTGATAAGTACAAATCTTCCCATATGTCTTTACCATACTCAACTACTCTTAGCAGGAGTGGGTTCCCACTTTCTCCATAATGTCTTCCCTAATTCTCTTTCACACATCCCACCTCTGTTATCAATCTAGCTACTGAAGGTCATCTTCCTTCCTCAAAGAACCAAAGCACTTTGGTTCTTTTAAATTATGAATTTCACACCATTTTTATCTCATATTATTGTTATTCATGTACATGACCCATCTCCCTCTATTGAATGTTAAGCTTTTTTTAACTTCAGTTTCTGTGTCTCTTTCATTTTTGCATTATCCATATAGCTTAGCACAGAGGGGTGTGGTGAGTAAGTGCCAGTGTTCTGAAGCCGGATTACTTGAGATAGACTATTACAGACTAAAACAACCATGAAAAAGTATATCTGTTAAGCCAATAATAAAGATAAAATGGAATCACAAAAAAAAAAATTCTCAGTTAATCTAAAAGTAGGCAGAGAAAAATAGAACAAAGAGCCAATGGGGCATATAGAAAGCAACAGCAAGATGATAGATGGCCTAATCATAATGATAATTATATTAAACATAAATGGGTTAAATATTCCAATTGAAAGGTAGAGATTTTCAGATTTTATTAAAAATTATTACCCTACTATATATGCTGTCTAAAAGAAAACCATTTTAAAGATACAGATAGGTTAAAAATAGGCAACAGGAAATATAGGTGTGAGCTCAGAGGAGTGACTTGGGCTAGGAATATAAACCTGTAACTCATTGGCTTAGACAGTTATTGAGGGGGCACATGTAATCACTCAGGATGAAAATATAATTTGTCTGGATTTAGAATGTTTGGTTTTCCCAAGACTGTGTTTTGTCTTTGAATGAGAATTACTTCCTTTGGGTTATGCAGACTTTAAAACTATCTATTGCCTTATACCTGACTTATTTACATTAGTTTCCTGACTTTTGAAGCTACAGTTGACCCTCGAACAACATAAATTTGAACTGCACAGGTCCACTTATACACAGATTTTTTTTTTCTCTAAAGGCTACATTGAGTGTGCCTGCTCTCCTGCTTCCCCTTCCTCTGCTTCTGCAACCCCTGAGACAGTAAAACCAATCACTCCTCTTCCTCTTCCTCCTCAGCCTACTAAAGATGAAGATGACAAGAATGAAAACCTTTATGGTGATCCACTTCCACTTAATGAATAGCATATATATTTTCTTTTCCTTATAATTTTCTTAATAACATTTTCTTTTCTCTAGTTTACTTTATTGTAAGAATACAGTGCATAATAAATATACAAAATATGTGTTAATCAACTGTTTATGTTATCGGTAAGGCTTCTGGCCAACAATAGGCTATTAGTAAAGATTTTGAGGGAGTCAAAAGTTATACACGAATTTTTGACTGCACAGGGAATTGGTGTCCCTAACCCCCACATCATTCAAGGGTCAACTATATTTGACTTTGTAACTCCTAATGTAACGACAAGCATGTATGAGAATACCTAATATTTACCAACTCTCACAACTTAAACAAAGACATGTGATGAAGAATAAGTAACACTTCACTGAGTGAATGCAGGTTGATTTCTAATTCTGGTCTTCCACAAATTGGTCATATTATTAGCAAATCATTAGCTCTTTCTAGGCTTTCGTTTTCTCATCTATAAAAGAAGAAAGTGAATCTAGTTATTGAAACCCTCTTGCTTTTAAACAGGCTCTGGTTCTATGGTACCTGTATTAATCATCAAACAAATAGCAAAATAGCTTTATATGATATTGACCAAAATAACTTCATTCAAAATTTCAAATGTATCTTCATTATCTATTTCTGAGAAGCCATAACTGAAATGAGACCTCAAGAATGCTCAAGAGCAAATACTCACATAGTCATCTGTGGCATCTTTGACAGCTGTCATAGTTATCACCAAGACCAAAGGCACAATGGTGGTAAACCAGGTCAAGGAGGAGATTTCTGGAATTAGCTGAAACAAACATTCCAAATAGTTTAGGGCTTTTAAAGTTAGAAAATATATCTTCCAAATTGTGTCATTTAATTTTATAAGACTTAGCAGAAATTAATGGGGTTATATTGACTTATTTTTACAAATGAAGATTGACTTTCAATAATTTAAGTGTTTGTATTTGGTTATAAGACACATAAAGTAGAAGTATTATTTAACTTGTTTTCAAACTACCTAACCGAAAACTGAAATTTTTATAGCAAGGGAGAAGCTTCTTGAAATCTTTCACAGATGATCACCTTCTCCAATATGTTAAATTTCACCCATCTTTTTCAGCTTTTCATCTCAACTTTTAACAATTTTACTAACTACTCTTTTTACCAATTCCCAAAGAGAGATTATTTGAACATCTGCCTTGCACCAGACACTGTGCCAGGTACTTTCCATTTATTATGTCATTCAATCCTCGGAAAAGTTCACTTAGTTAGATTCTTACTAGCATTGCTTTTGTATAATCCCAGAAGGTTTGTATTCCACATAAATAGTACCCCCAGTACACAAGACAGAATACTACATTATGAATGGTGACCAGGAGTCAGGAAATGTTGCAGACCTGGGTATCATGTCCCCATTTTATAAATGAAGAATCTAAGAGATCATGCAACTGGGCCAAGATCACATACTGTTAAAATTTGAAACTAGGTCTCTTGGACTCCAAGGCCTATTCCCTTGTGCCTATACATCCAAAGCCACCCACATAAGAGAGACACCGTGACATAAATCTCTTAGACAAGTGGTTTCAAATGGGATTCATTTTGGAGCTGCTTCAGGGCCATCAGGCAGGAAAGGATGGGGTAGAGATGGTCAGCGGCTAAAGATCAGGCCCCATCAAAACAACTCTAAATCAATTTTATACAGTAGCTTCTACGTAAGACTTTTTTTAAAAAAAAACTCAAAAGCCTCTGATGTAGCAGCAAAAATATTGAGCTTGGTGTCAGAAAAGCTAAATTCTAGTCCTAGTTCATCATCAACTCACAGTGAAAGCCTTACCACCTAATCTCTCTGGGTCTAAGTTCTTCATCAATAAAGAAAGGAGAGGTTAGACTGAACCATCCCAAAGTTCCCTTCTATATATAAAATTCTATGAAGAAGAGCCTTTGGCCACAAATGAAAAAGCCATTAGAGAAATGAATTCAAAATTCTGGAATGGTGTGAAGTGTTACTTGAAGAAACCAAAAACGATTTCATGGGGAGAGGTGGGAGGAGAAATCTTGGGCTCTAAGCTTTCTTCAATAAATAGTAAGGTGTTTATTCATTATTGGCTTTTGTTTTCCTGATCAGCACCCAGTTCTTCTAAATATACTCCTATTTCTTAGGGAAACATCATATCCCCTCACTTTCTGTCCACATAATTTTAGGAAACTGATTCTACCATGGATCCAGGGTTTGGCATATGATCTTGGTTAAGCCAATTACTGAATCAAACTCTTGAGCCACAGTAACAGGTTTAGGAATGAAGATATAGCTCCAATCAGAACTAATCTCAAGACTTTTGCTGGAGCAACAGAAAAAGTAATTCCCTCATTCGTTCTCTCTCTCTCTCTCTCTCCGCTTCCCCCTCCCCTCCCTGCTCTCTCTCTCTCTCTCTCTCTCTCTCTGACTTGAGTTGGAACTAGGAAGCTGTCAGGGCCACCAAGTAGAAAGGGCCTACCTAAGAAAGGTCAATGTGTTAAAAAAAAAAAAAAAAAAAAAAAAAAAAAAAAAAAAAAAAAAAAAAAAAAAAAACAGAGAAGAGAAGCCACATCCTGATGAAACTGTGCCCATGAATCCAGTAATACTTGAAATGAGATACCCATGAATATATTCGTCTTTTGCTTAAACTAAGATTTCTGTCACTTAAAACATAAAGATTCTTAAATAGATATTCAATTAAAGAGAAAACAGTACTCAAATCTATTAATCTAATCCATCTTCTTACTTCTTAGCCATTCTCGACCTACCAGCTTGATCTGGTTAAAGTACGCTAACATAAATACTAGGTAAATGACTGGCTAACATGAATGATTTATGTGTGTGTACAGTATGTATGTGTATATATGTATGTAGTTTCCTTGATTTATATTTTTTCCTTCCCAAAATATCCATAAAATCTGAAATTTCATTTAAGGGCAAATTTTAGTCAGACGGGAGAAAAAGCAAAGGTTATTAACTACCAATTAACCATTCAAAACTGTAAAAGTAGTCACCCTACAGTGAAATAATATATAGCATCATCACTTACTTTACATATATTAAAAATATGTCACTGTTCTTAAATGAAAATTAAATGTGCGAAATTAAGCTCCGCAACTTACTCAGTCTTAGTCAGCTAAGACTCTTTGCCTCAACTCTGGCAATCCCCACCCTGTAGATGTAAGAGGGAGATAAAGAAAGGAGGGAGGCTATGAACAGTAATTATTAGGCTCTGGTTTGGTTCAAATAAAGTGCAAGGCTGTGTTTTAAAGTGACCTCAGTGTTTAAAATGATGAATGTACTACTTTTTAACCATTCCTACCCCTCCCACGTTTGTGAAGAGAAACAGCAACAACAAGATTAAAAATCTGATAAAGGATGATTTTATCTAATCACAAACATTTAGCTAAGTAAATTGACCTACTTTTTAAAAGCATATGAACACTTTAAACAAACAGATAATAAAGAAATACAACCTAAATATTACCTGTAAAATCAGAAGGCAAAGAAAATAGGCATTTGCCACTCTTTGGAACTGTTCAAATAAATTAATTGGCAAGAAGGTGAGAATATTATATTTCGATGTGTGGATACGATTATCCTGAAAAAGAAATAGCATCATGTTAGTTTGGGGCAAGGCATTGCTCATTATCAGAAACAGCTCTAAAACCTACAAGCCTGAGCCAGAGTAAGAAAGATAAGCCAGTTATCTAGGAAATTTCAACTCTGTGTGACTCAAAGCCTTCATTTTCCCCAAGATGATACGCTCCTGATACTAGGTGAAATTACTGGTCCATGCCATAAACTCACCTGTGACAAAATATGTATCAAATGCAAAAGTCTACCCCTGAGATTTTTGAGTCAGGCACTCAACTATTTGGCAGTCACTGCTTGAGTACCTACTGTATGCAGGTACTGAGTTCCTTCCTGTTGGGGCTTGCAAGGCAGGAGGGAACTTCAGAAATCATCTGGTCCACCTTCCCAAAGCATGACCCCTTTAGCTACCTCTGACAAGGGGCTCCTAGGTCCTTCTTAGAAGGTCTCCTGTGATGGGAAACTGACTGCCTCACAAGGCAGCCTGTCCCCATTTCAGAATGGGAATTGCTAGAATGGTCCTTATTATGAGAAATTCAAATCTGCCTCCCTGTAACTTCTTTTTTTAATTTTAACAACTATTTTTTTTCCAATTTTATTTTAGGTTCAGGGGCATGTGTGCAGGATTGTCACATGAGAGAACTATGTGTCACTGAGGTTTGGTGTATGAATGATCCTGTCACCAGGTAAAGAGCATGTTAGAGTGGGTAGAGGGCTAGACATGAACAGGAGGGGAGCTCCTGGGAAAGGAAATCTCTGGGAAGGCTCACACCTGAGGGACCACCCAAAATTTGCATATTAATGCCATCTCTAATGCTTGTGGGGGTTGGGAGCACTTAATCATATGTGGGTAGGAGAGAGAGGAGGTAGCCATACAGAAAGAAACACCACGGAATGCCTCTTAAGACACCCCAATAATCATTCATTCTGCAGTTAAAATGTCAGAATGTCGTTAGCTACATGCTAATAAGAAGGGCAAAGGGGGCCAGGCACAATGGCTCACACCTGTAATCCCAGCATTTTGGGAGGTAGAGGTGGGTGGATCACCTGAGGTCAGGAGTTCGAGACCAGAATGGCCAACATGATAAAAATACAAAAATTAGCCAGGCATGGTGGTGTACGCCTGTAGTCCCAGCTACTCAGGAGGCTGAGGCAGGAGAATCACTTGAACCCAGGAGGCAGAGGTCACAGTGAGCCGGGATTGCACCACTGCACTCCAGCCTGGGTGATGGAGCAAGACTCCTCCAAAAAAAAAAAAAAAAAAAGGAAAAAGACGGGTAAAGGGGACATTACCAAGAGAAACCTGGCACCACAAGTACAAATTAGGACAGATAAGGAAATTAAAGAGATATGCAGGCCCAACAGGTATAGATTTGACCACTATACAACCTTTCTAGGATGGTAGCAATGAGCAGGGCCACCATCAGACAGGATTTGTATTGATCACCAGCCCACACATGCACATTAACCAACAGTAAGGGAGGGTCCCACAAGCCTAGGTGAGGAGTTAAGGCAGAAGCGGGAAAAACGAGGCAAAGGAGAAAGGTGGAGACTTGAGACAGGGGCAGTAATTTGCAGAAAAAGTCCAACATGATAAAGCTCCCTGCGCAGAACCTTTGGAACTGTTTTCGCACAGGATCATCCCACTCCTCCTTTGAGGTGTACCCATTTTTTCCTACAATAAGCTCTTTACACTATATTTCTTTTCAATAAAATTTTTCACTGTCTTCCTACTGTCTCTTGGTTGAAATCTTTCTTCCAAGTTAGACAAGAGCTGGGACATCCACTCTCCCTGGTAACAAGCATTAGTACCCAGTAGGTAGTTTTTCAACCATTACCCCCACCCTTCCACTCTCCTCACTCTAGTAATCCCCAGTGTCTATTGCTGCCGTATACGTCCATGAGTACCCATTGTTTAACCCCACTCATAAGTGAGAACTTGCAGTCTTTGGTTTTGTGATCCTGTGTTAATTCACTTCAGATAATGGCCTCCAGCCACACCCATGCTGCTGCAAAAGACATGTTTCATTCTTTTTTTATGCCTGTGTAGTATTGCATGGTGTATAGGTACCACGTTTTCTTTATCCAGTCCACCATTGATGGGCATCTAGGTTGACTCCATGTCTTTGCTATTGTAAATAATGCTGTAATGAACATACAAGTGCATGTGTCTTTATGGTAGAATGATTTATTTTCCATTGGGTGTATACCCAGTAATTGGATTGCTGGGTTAAATACTAGTTCTGTTTTAGGTTCTTTGAGGAATCGCCACACTATTTTCCATAATGGCCAAACGTATTTACACTCCTATCAACAGTGTATAAGCATTCCTTTTTCTCTGCAACCTCACCAACATCTGTTATTTTATTTTATTTTATTTTATTTTACTTTTTAATAATGGCCATTCTGACTGGTGTGAGATAGTATCTCATTGTGGTTTTGATTTGCATTTCTTTAATGATTAGTGATATTTAGCATTTTTTCATATATTTGTTGGCCACATGTATGTCTTCTTTTGAGACGTGTCTTCTTGCCACATAGCAAATTCCATTCCTGGGGTCACCTAGACCAAGTCTAAGGCCTTTCTATGTTGATAACCTTCAAATACTTGAAAACCACTCATAGGACTCCCATAAATACTTATGCTGACTTGGACATTCCCAAACCTTTCAACTATTCTCCATGATTTATTTTACAGGCATTTCTTCCCAGTCAGGCTCTTCTGGATCCATCCCAGCTTCTCTGCATCTCTCTTAAAACATGTTGCCCAGAACCAAACACAACTGCAGAGCAGCCTCAACAAGTCTATGTATGGTAAGGACTTTGATGTTCTGTGTTCTGAACTATTATATTGACATGTCCAAAGATTTCATTGGCATTCTGGCAATTGTGTCTCACTATGTCTTCATATTAAGTTTTAATCAACAAGAATTCCTAGATCTTTGCTACATAAATCACTATTAAATCATGTTTCCCTTCCTATACATTTATAGTTGGTTTTTAAAATATTTCTGTATAACATCTTTCATATTTCCTATTACACCAGCCTAATGAAAAAAAAATTAATCTTGAGTGTACTATCTAAAGCATTAGATATTCCTCCCAGCTTTGTGTCATCAGAAAATTTCAAACACATGCCTTTTATATATTCTTCTAAAGCTGTAGGCAAATACACATTTTTTAAAAAGGCTAAATGTACCAAAAAAATTTTTTGATTAAACCAATAAAGCTATGGCAAACTACCAGAGATCTCTCTACAAATTAATGTTAATATTTTTTTCAGGTATTATATAAAACATATTAAATATGTTTTATTTAACCATTTGTAAAGTCATATAACTATATTCTTTGAGGCTTAATTCTATCCTATCCACGAAAATAACATGAGAAATTTGGGGTGACAAATATTACTGAAATTCAGAATCAACATGCCCAGAATAATATTTTTTGAATTAGGTTAGTTTGGGGTAACTTGTTTTAGGTGAACCTACCCTGGTTCCTAGCCATCACTCCTATCTGTTTTTTTAAAATCCGGTCGTCTGTTAAATGACCATTTTTAACATTTGATATGGTTTGGCTGTGTCCCTACCCAAATCTCATCTTGAATTATAGTTCCCATAATCCACACATGTCATAGGAGGGACCCGATGGGAGGTAACTGAATCATTAGGGTGGTTACCCCGATGCTGTTATTCTCACAATAGTGAGTGAGTTCTCACGAGATCTGATGGTTTTATAAGGGGCTTTCCCCTCTTTCGCTCAGCACTTCTCCTTGCTGCCTCCATGTGAAGAAGGACGTGTTTGCTTCCCCTTCCAACATGACTCTAAGATTCCTTAGGCCTCCCCAGTCACGCTGAACTGTGAATCAATTGAACCTTTTTTCTTTATAAGTTACCCAGTCTCAGGTATGTCTTTATTAGCAGCATGAAAACAGACTAATACAACATTTGTCAGGAATCAAGGTGTCCAGTTTTGTGCTACAAGTTGTGGGAAAATAAGAAGAGATGTCAAGAGAAGAGTTTCCAGCTTAGTTGGTCTGATGCGCACTGATGTACTGAAAACTGTTCTGAAAGCTAATAATGATGGTATTGTAGTACGTTAACTACTCAAGAAGTTAACACACTGCAAAATAGGGTGTGGGTACTGTCAATCATATGTTTCTCTAAAGAAAGGACTTGGAGAAAAGAATGGGGAAGATTAAAGCTAAGGAGAAAATACAGTTAAATAAGGAGGTCGTATTCCTAATTCTGTTTTATATTTTCCTTCTAACTTAAAACTAAAATAGAGGTTAGCCTAGCATCTTGCCAAAAGGACATATACAATGTCTATAACCATCAAAACCACGGTAGGAATTATAAAGAAACTCTCCTACAAAACTGAGTTCCATATAGGTAAAGAGTTAATTCTGTGGGATAAAGTAATAATGCCAAACAGAAATTATGACAATATTCTCCTATTTGCTGAGCTTGACATATAGCAATGATTGTTTTTGTTCTGTTGTAACTTAGTCACAGATGATGCAAACCCTCACAGCTTTGAATGGGAACAAGGAACAAGGGCTCCCCCTCCTGGAAAATCTCTGGGCCAGTCTACTTTTCTTTGTTTTTCAACCAAAAGCAAAACACGCTTCCATTTCCACTGCCCTGTCCAAGCATATGAGTACTGTATTGGTAAGACCTTAAATCAGGCACATTAATATTTAGTCATTTCATAGGCTATGGGCCTACAGTCCAATCTGAGTCCAATTCATTTCATAATAAGGCACAGAAAGATCTTCACCACTATCCTTTCAGAAGTACTTTCCCACCATGAATGACTAGAAACTTCCCAATCCAGAAGAAAAGGAGGAGACTCCACGAAGCCTCTTTGGTGCCGATAAAAGCTAAACTAGAGGCCATGGCATTAGCTTGTTAGTGAGGAGGAAGGTTCATAGATTCCACGATGAAGTAGGCTTGGGCTCACAGTCACAGGTGATGCCAGACCAGGGCATGATCCCACATAGTGGGAAAACGCCTCCCCGTAAATGAACGTGAGGAAGCACCTGTTCCCTGTGGAAAATGTGCTTCCACAAGGGAGAAGGGCAAAGATGAGCTGAGGCCCATTATTCCTTCAAGATTGGCCCATCCGGTCAATGATTTCATCTCACATGTGGCAGAGTGGGTAACGGAGTTGGGAGAGAAGTGTCACACCAGTAGAGAACCCTCCACCTGGAAGGCAACGTCATTGCTTCTCTAAAATATTTTAATGCAAAGGCCCTTAGGTGGGCAAAAGGTGGTACACTTGGGGATCTAGAAGAGGGCCTACGAGGCTGGACTGCACAGGTCAGCACAAACAGGCTAGATGGAGTAGTTCCTCAGAATACATACTAAGGATTTTAGTCCTTATTATCAAGACCAAAAGAGTCTTTATTATAAAGACTAATAAAGACCAAAATCATAAGTGAAGGGGGAATTACTGAAATGTCTTAAGCAAAGAAGTAACTTGTTGAGATTTTTATTTTAAAATATCACCCTAGCTAAGTGGAGAACAAATCAGTGGTGACACAAGAGCAGATATGAAAAGAGCAATGAGGAGGTCTTTGAATTAGTCCAGGTGAGAGATGATGCACAGCTTGGATCAGGGTGGTGGCAGAAGGAACGATCATGAATAGTAATAATAATTGACATTTGTCAAGCTCTTACTGTGTGTGCTGTTCTAAGAGTTTTACATTTTATAGCTCATCTTATCCTCACATCATCCTTATGAAGTAGGTACTATTATTTCCATTCCGTAGAAGGGAAATCCAAGGTTCAGAGAGATTAAGTAACTTACACAAGGTGATACAGCTTGTAAGTGGTGGTAGAGCCAGGATTTGGATCTAGTAATAGACATTCTGCTCCAGAGCCTACGCTCTTCACCGCTGTGCTGCCCCAGTTCACTGCAAAGCAGTTATCTCTTCTGCTTTCAGAGTAATCTGCCCTTGCTCTCTCTTGCAGTCTGCATTTCAAGCCTGCTGCCACTTTCTTACCAAAGAAAATTCAGTATATTTACCTTTTCTTCTCTAGTCAAGCCCTTCAGGCACAACCCTTGTTCTATTGCCTGATGCATGCTTACAGCTTCCTTGGATTCTCTTTCAGTTCCCCTCAAGAGTGATTCTCTTGGCCCCTAACAAAGCTCAATGCAGACAAATAGTATGCATAACTACTCCCTTACTTTAGCTTTCAACCCAAGCACAATGGCCAAAGTCCTTTGTATTTCCAACATTTACTACTTGGTGGGGGGCGGGGGCGGGAGCGAAGGTGGGGAATAAAGTAAAGAAAATGAAGTAAAAATGACAAAATTTTCAGAGATGGGCTACCAAATAAAATATTAATAAAATGGGAAGTATTATTTTTTCTAGAGATCCTCATTATACATACAAAGTAAGTGTATTGCTTAAGTAAACAAAGCAAATAGAAAATAACAAACTCTGTTATATTAACAAACATTTGGAGCATTTGGGAGATTGCCTCAATTTTCCACTGGCAAAATTGAACTAACAACATTTCTCATATATTTATAGAACTATCATGGAAATGAGAGCATAGATGTAAAAGCATTTCTGCTAAATTGAAAGAATTATGCAAATATAGCATTTTTGTGAGCGACCCCCAAATAATTCAACTGTATCAATAAATGCAATGTACTAGTCAGGATAACCGGCTATGCTACAGTAATAACTCCAAAATCTTCACGGCTTAACCCAGTAAGAGTTTATTTATTGTTCATGCTACTTGCCCAACATGAGTCTGCTCATCAGATACTCATAATGGACCACCCACCATCTTCAATGCTTCAAGGTATATTACCAGAGGAAAAAGAAGGTCTGAAGAGTCCCACTCTCATATGTAATGCTTCAACCCAAATGCTCACAATTTATTGGTCAAAAGAGTCACCATGTTGTCCAAAAGACAGAAAGTGTCCAAAAGACAGTTTTGGACAGAAAGTTAGAAACATTAATGGATGTCACTAATGGCTATTGCAACCAGTAATAGACGCTAACCTAGTATCTTGAGAGTAAGAGACGCATCTACTACCAAATATACCAAAAACCAATCTCAGCACTTTAAATTCAGTCCTGTTAATGACATATGTAACATTCATTTGACTATTTCCTCTCCCCATCAGCTAAACAATGTGCCAAGTTCCTTAGTCCCTTGAACTGTATAGATTCATCTCCCATCCATAATTCCAGGGTCAAATTAGCTTAAGGCAAGTACACGGCCCACCCTCCTAATTACAATTTGGAATTCAGACACTGGCACATAAACTACGTCAATTCTGAAATTTGCTGATAATGTAAGCTTTCTCTTTCCTATTGCATTCCAATCTGGAAACAAGTAGCCCTACAGATTACTAACAGCAACTTGGGGCTATGAGTGGGGAGGCTGCCAAGAACAAACTGCACTAAAAATTCAGGGCCAAGAAATGCAGAGAAAGAAACTAGACCAAGCCTCTCCCGAGACTAGCCCTATCTCTGGACTTTTCAGTTATATGATCTGTTCATTCAACTCAAACTAAGTCAATTTGAGTTGGTTTTTCTTTTACTCTCAACCAACCAAACACTAGGTAAGAGCATTCATAATATATGCAAGATCAGTTTGCTTTTTAAATAATAGCTTACTTGTATCTCTATGTTTGTCTTAAAGAATGCATCCCAGAAAGCTTAAACCCAAATGAGCTCAGTAGCTGTCCAGGGACACTGCCTACGTCTATGAGTCCCACAAGCCCCAGGAGCTTTTGCAATGAGTACCACAGTTTCCTCACTATCAAATCATCATCCCACATCTGATGAGACATTTGTACATCATAACAACTATAAAAAGTAACTTTCCAGAGCTTGAAGGGGAAAACATCTAGCTTTTCTTGCCACAAAAGGAGGCAGATACAGTATTTTTATGGTACGATCCAGATTCCAGAGACAGAAATAATCCTGACTAATAAGGGAGAGATTATCTCTAAGCCATAAAATAAAAAACAAAAAGGGATTGTGTCCACAAACTACCGGCATAAAAGAGGAAGTAGCCAAAAGGCATTTGTACCACTCAGAAAATATGTGAATCACCCATGTTTATGCAAAGATCTCAAAAGAATGCCTGTATGGGACCTGGAGATTAGACATCTGGTACCTCACCGATACCAGGAAGAACCCCTGGAGGCTCCTCAGTATCAGCTGACTGTTGCCTAGTGCAGAGTCCACAGCTTTCCAGGATAGGGGCAATGGAAAGACAACAGTGCTCTTCTATGAACTCTGCTGAGGAAGCCTCAACCACAGAAGAGGCTTTGCAGAGAGTGTCAATCAATAATGACTACACTCATCATCACCACCACCACCACCATCATCTTAACGTTCTCCTGAGTCTGGGCTCCCAGACTTGAGCAGAAAACGTGTATGAGGAAGGAAAGAGCAGAGGGCACATATCCCCCAACACTCATTCATTCATTCAACTAATTTTTGTTAAAGTCCTTCTGTACGTCAGGCAATAATGTTATTGAGCCAGGGCTATAGACATGACTAAGCAAAGACCCTCCCCTCATTGAGTAAGTTTGTATGTTAGTTGTGGAGAGAGAGGCAGGAACAAGCAGACAATAAACTTGTAAACTGATGACACAATTTAAGGAGGTGATCATCAAATGCTATGACAAAAATAATGAACAATAGAGCAGGAGCACCTTGCCTGCCAAGACTCCCTCAGGAAGCCTTCTTGCTTGATTTTCCAGGTTAATGCAGTATCAAGATTACCCTACTTGGTGAGACCAGTGGGAATACGTGTCCCGTAGAGGGTGCTCGCTTCCTGGGTGCCCAAAAGAATCCTTTGGGCTATCAAAAATAAAAAAGAACTTCATGTATATTTTAACTAAAAATGTTAATGTTACTAATGTTTAATTACTATAGATAATATATGTGTATGTGTATATATACCTATAGCAAAGACAATACACATTATAGTAAAAATAATATATAGTACACACATGCATATATGTGTATACACATGTATATAAATATTAATAGTACAATGTATGCATTGTCTATATGTATACACACATATAGATTAATTTCTTTTTTTTAAATTTTTTATCGAAACAGGGTCTTGCTATGTTGCCCAGGCTGATCTCGAACTCCTGGCCTCAAGAGATCCTCCCGCCTTGGCCTCTCAAAGCACTGGGATTACAGGTATGAGCCACCACATTCAGTCAGATTTAATTTACTTTTACAAGTGAGGAACATGCTCAAAACCTTTGAACACTGTGGACTAAACACTGTTATGGACAAAGGAGCTCATCTGTGCCTCCACCTTTTAGAACATGTTTCACCAAGACTTGGGCACAGAATGGAGAACATATGACTTTCTATGTCATGGCTTCTCTGGGTCATACAGTGACACCAGATAATGGTGTTGCCTCCTTCCATCTCCAGGTTCTATGCTGAACACTGTAAGTACATCATCTCAGGCAGTCCTCAAAAAAATCCAATGAGCTGTGACTATTTCAGCATCATTTTACAGATGAGGAAACTGAGGTTTAGAACAGTTGTGAGGGTTGCCTATAAAAGCAAGTCTTGTACAATCCTGTGTTGTCCCAAATGGTGTTCCATGAGAAACAAGTCAGAAACTAGGAAGTCTCTAGACTGCCTTTTGGTTAATGGACTTACTGGCCCTCATCTGACATCCTTCACTCTGGTGAAGAACAGAACCTCTCTAAACTAAATCACAGGGAAGGGCTCACATTAATTCAATCAGCCGGAGCAGTCACTTCCAGTCCTTTCAATCTAGGGAGAATATTGCTGGGCTTGTCTAGGGAGCTCATTTTCCATCTAGACCTTAGGAACAGAGATAGTGGCCAGGAAAGCTTTCAGGCCTCCGTCTTCCCACAACGCAAATCTGTCTGACAGTGTCACAAACTTTATTCTCTTTTCTACCCCCCAGCCTTAATTTAGTGTTCCAGTGTCTGAAAGACAGTTCTACAGCTAGTAAATGGCCTATGAATAGTAATTTATCTACAAAGAACTAATTTTGGATAATTATCAGGGGAACAAATTAAATTTCCCTCTGAGATTAATTTAATCACACTAATTTTTTTTCTCCAGGGTGTTTAGAGGCATATAACATCTTAAATAGTTGCAATAAAATGTTTACTTTCTTTTTGTGACATCTAAAAAAGGACTGAAAATACAGACAGAAAGAGAGAGAGAAAAAGACCTAGTATATGCCTTCTCCAGAGAGAAAAGAAGACATACAAAAGAGAAAAATAAAAGAAAGCAAAAATTGTGTTTCAGTGGGACTTCCCTGGGGCATCGCTAATGATCCGTTTGCCTCCTATCTCTGCTGGGCCAGAGCTCATCTACGCCTCCTCCTTTTCAATCAGCTAGGGATCTAGGGAGTCAGGCCTCAGCTTTGGTCCACAAATTCATCTCAGCCTGAGCTTTAGGGATCTTATATGATCAGAGTGGGCATTTCTTTGAGTTGAGGTGGGAGCTGGCTTGTTCAAGCCCATTTCCTGAACTACAGGGGATTCTTTGGACAACTTAGTACAGGTGGATTTCTTTGTTTATTAGGTCTGAAAATTAGACCATATTCATGCTGCTGGGTAGTCTGGGAACTAAGCCAAATTTCAAGACCTCAGTGTTTACAACAATAAGAAAGACACAACAGAAAAGTCCAGTTAATGAGGAAAAGCACCCATAAAGAATTGCCCAAAGAACCAAAGAGTTGTAATAGCACACTATACACAGTCTAATCCTCCCTAGCACTCTACTTCTTATACTAGAGTTCTACATAAATAACACCACCTCAGGGGTAGCTACGCAATTTTCTCCTGAACCCCTAAGGATCAGATTGAAAAAGTGCATGCAATTGTGAGCACTCTCTGTCATGCCCAGGGGGTACTGGAACAACTGGGACCCTGATCCACTCATGAAGCTGTTCTCCCGCAACAGTCCTAGCCTTTCCTGGTCTCCAGCCCCTTCGCAGCCAGGACTGGGGAGTAAATCTACATTCAGACAAACCCACAACACCTGGCTTTGTGTTTTTTGTTTGCTGAGTGGCTTTTGTTTGGGAGTAGAGGTGTTGAGAGGGAGAGAAGACTGGGAAATACAGAAGGAAAATTCTCTACATGGGGCAGGTAGGGGAGGGCAGGGAAAAGAAGAGTTTTAAAGCATCTTCTATCATTAAAACATATCAATAATGATCTATGAATAAAGTGCCACTCTTTAATTTTTGTGATTATATCATGCACAATGGGTTTGATGAATTTTCACCAAATTTGAGGTTATGCTTGAGCTAGTCTGAGTTAAATAAAGACTATCATAAATTTGCTTTGTGGGACTGACAATGACGTTCCCTGATTACATATACAAAAATAGGCATTTGTCTTCTGTAGGAACCAACACGGAGATTCAATAAGAAGCCCAGGTGGATGCTGAGCGGAGCAAGAGCTGCACTGTGAGAAGATGCACAGTGAGTCTCCAATCAAAACTCACTAGGCCAGATCCTCTAAGTCACTGAACTGATTTGCAACTGAGCCACTTCTACGGGAACAACTCTAAGTACCAGGCTCCAGGTCAAATAACAGTGTGACTTAGTTGTTTAATAGTTAATGATCCACCAGAGCATCACTAGGAAGGCCAGCTAGGAATAATTGTAAATGTACAAAACTGTGAAACAAAGCAAACCAGGTCCTTTCCCCTGTTCCATGAATGAATGGCTCTAGCTGCAGCTCCTGGACCTCCTCCACCATCTCATTTCACTGCCTTCATAATCCTCTTCCCTAGTGCATTCCTCATCCATGTTCCTCTTCCTGATTCGCTCCATCTGGCATAAGGGTTAGAAAACAAAGTTCATCCAGACACTTATGCAAGTGTGTCAGTTTTTGAGGAGGAAGAAGCCAGAGAAGTCAGAGGGTATGGAGGAACAAAATCAGAAGGCTTGTCAGAGGAATAGATAGATGACTGTGCCCTGTATCCCTCCCTCTGAGGGTCACCAGGGGTGCTATCAATGAGATAAGGGACTTGAAGGGCTGGAGGAGGCAAACCCTAGGGGTCTGGGGCCTGAGCCCCTTTTTAGAAACTGATTTTCCCCAAATGGTTAATATTTCTTGTTATAACTCCACAAGATATCAAGCCTGCTTTAGGTATTCTCTTCCCACAATTGTCATTTCTAGTACTGTAAAATGAGTTGCCCTCAGTAAGGAAACTGAAACCCAGTAAGGCTAAAAGGCACTTGCTTTGGCTGAGCCAGAGCCATGGCCCACAGCATGCCCTGGGTTTCTAGGAAATTTTCTGATTCCAGAACTATAGAAAAGCTGCCACTAGGAAGGAAGAAGGGAAGGAAGGAGGTAAGGAAGGAGGGAAGGCAGACATGCTGTACTGAAAGGAACTACTTATATGACAAGACACATCACCTCAAGCCTTAAACTTAATACACACAGGTTAAGAAAAAAGACCTTCCTCACAAACCCGGTTTCAGAAAAGCTTCAAGAACTTCTTGAAGATATTTTTCCCAAAAAATCTACTCATATTCACCACAATGAAACAACAATCCAGTTACATAATACTTGAGTGAGCACAATTTTCCCAAGAGATATTTAGGAAAAAGTGAGGGCTCAGAGTCCTGAATCTGAAAAGTGATTCCATGTTTTATCAACTAAGTGACCTTTCTCTTAATTCCTCCAATCCTTCATTTCCCCCGTGTAAATATGCACGGGAATACCTACCATGCAGAGTTGTTGTGAAGATGAAATGAAATAATACATGTAAAGTGCCTGGCACTGTGCTTGATAATTACATACTTTCCCCGTCCTGCCCCCACCACCACCTCTTTGCTTTTGCCAAAATCTTCCAGGCACTACTAACTAAAATAAGAAGAAAGAATCAGTTCAGAACTTCTGAAACTCAAATATGTATATGAATCATTTGGGGTTTTGTTAAAATGCAGTGATACACCTGTAGTTCTCTGGTGGGGCCTGAGAGTCTGCATTTTTTTTTTTTTTTTTTTTTTTTTTTTGAGATGGACTCTCGTTCTGTTGCCCAGGCTGGAGTGCAGTGGCTTGACCTCAGCTCACTGCAAGCTCTGCCTCCCATGTTCATGCCATTCTCCTGCCTCAGCCTCCGAAGTAGCTGGGACTACAGGCGCCCACCACCATGCCTGGCTAATTTTTTGTATTTTTAGTAGAGACGGGGTTTCACCGTGTTAGCCAGGATGGTGTCGATCTCCTGACCTCATGATCCTCCCGCCTCGGCCTCCCAAAGTGCTGGGATTACAGGCGTGAGCCACCGCGCCCAGCCGAGAGTCTGCATTTCTAACAAGCTCTAGGTGAGGCCAATGATGCTGGTCTGTCTGTGGACCACACTTCAAGAAGCAGAGTATTAAAGAGCTCTAAGAGTTTTGATACGCACAGATTGCTGTGATATAGGAAAGGTTGCATGCAGCTTTTTCAAAAGCTGATGTAAGTTAAATTAGTACAAAGCCAAGGGAGTCCCATTCCTGCACTAGAGACTATGAACCTTAGGAGGTACTGGATTCCCCCAGTAGGCCATGGAGTCGAATCAGTGTCACAGGTGAAACACTGAAATGCCTTACTCCGGGACTTAGGCTAGAAGTACGATGTGCCCTTTTGACTCAGCTAAAGATATTTTTCTAGACTTCATTTTCAATCCTTTAAGAAAAGTATATTGGAAGGGGAAAAAAATAAGTGAAAAATCAGATATTTTTCCCTGCATTTTCAATTTAAGCTCTGGCAAATAAAAAGATCAGATCAAGCACCAAGTTGGAAAACAAAGGAACCATGGAGGAAATTCCACAGGTATGTGGAAGCAAGGAGGGGCATAGCAGGCTAAGGAGAAGGAATAGGGATCAAAGAAATTCTTATTTTTAAAAAATGTACATCCCAAAATGCACAGGCATCATTTGCACAGGCAATACCATGTAGGCCCTGAATGGTTTCAGGAATTTAGTAATAACTATTAGTTGACAAAACATAAATTCAAAACTATTCCAATGTCAAAATACCTTATTGATTTCAATAAGCCTATATAAAATTCACATTTGAATTAAAGAAACAACAAAAATTAACTGCTTTTCATATTTAAAGCATTCAATTCCAATATACCCTGGAAGTACTTTTCAGTGAGCTCATCATCTTCTTCAGTCAGTTTAGGTTTAGATCTACTTAAATGTGACTGGCACATGACTTTCTAAGTAGCCAAATGGTTCCCCAAATCCAGACAGGGATTCAAAGTACAGTGCAAATTGGGAAGTTTTCAAGCCAAGTCAGGTCATCTTCACACTACCTAAATGAAACATGGTATTTTACCATTATTTCACTCTCTTTGAAAGACCTTTATTACCAATGTGAACGACTTTAAGAAATGCATTTATCTCTTCCTAGAAAATTGTCTTCCTTACCCAGATACAGTGAAAATGTTTATTATAAGCTAACATTACTTAACTTTGTAATGTCTTATACTGTTATTTCATTTATGTGTGTGAAATGATCTCAAAATTCCAAGAGCTCCTGAAGGGCTGAGACCTTATACGTTTTTAAGTGTCTAGAGCATTTAACAAAGTGATAAGCAAGAATTACTCAATACATGCGATATAGTTTAGATGCATGTCCCCACCCAAGTCTCATATTGAAATGTAATCTCCAGTGTTGGAGGTGGGGCCTAGTGGGAGGTAATTGGATCATGAGGGCGGTTTCTCAGGAATGGCTTAGCACCATCCCCCTTGGTACTGTCCTTACAATAGTGAGTTCTAGTGAGATCTTGTCATTTAAAAGTGTGTGTCACCTTCCCACTCACTCTCTAGCTCCCACTTTCACTATGTGATGTGCCTGTTCCCCCTTCACCTTCTACTATGATTGGAGGATTCCTGAAGCCTCCCCAGAAGCAGATGCTGCTGTGCTTCCTGTACAGCCTTGTAGAACCAAGCCAATTAATCCTCTTATAAATTACCCAGTCTCAGGTACTTCTTTACGGCAATGCAAGAACAGTCTAAGACAACATGGCTGATAAACCCAACTGGAAAAAATACAAAATAATATATGAGAGGAAGACAATTCCACTTATGAGAAAATAACATGAGTTAATATAATTTTTCATAATTAATGACGCACCACAATAATTTTCAGTACATAACCTATAGAAGTTCTTTTGCCAAAGGAAGATAGGCACTTGCATAAATATAGATTTTTCACACTATTTAGCACAACATGCAGTTTATTAATTTTCTCATATCAGAGTGCAAGGGAGAAAAAAAATCAAATATTCTGTTAGCTAATTTTCTCACCTAGAAAAGCATTTCTTTTTCTGCAAAGCATTGTAAAGAAGTTCAGCTCACTTGTGCTTCTAACCTCAAAAATGTCTTTCTTAGGACAATGGCGTTTTTGTGGTATTGGGTCTACAAGAATCTTTGAAATATCACACATGGTACTAAGTGGTTTGCAAGAATCACAGGGATATGACTTGGGGAGGAATCTTCAAAGTTCAGTTATTCATTCTATCCTTCTGCTTCCACACATGTAGAAGTAATTTAAACCACTACTATAATAGATGTCTTTAAAAAAAAAAAAAAAAAAAAAAGCCTTTCTGCTTATTAAGACAAAGAGCAATATTACTACATAATTAAACAAAAATTGGGCTGCCAGCAAGGACAGTTCATTATAGAAACTGGAAATAGTTAAGTAAACAAGATGTAATGATTAATGGCCCAACAGCAACCTACAGGGAGGTCTCTAGTGATAAGATGCATGGCTATGTTCTTAATTGTGTTGTGCTCAGTATTTTTATTACTAACTTAGATCAGTGATTAATCCAGGTTGCCCATTAGAATCACTAGGGGAGCTGTAAGAAAAAAAAAAAAATGCCTGGACTCCACCCCTAAAACTCTGATTTAATTGACTCATTTGTTTAACTATCAATGACAATGCAGAGATATGCTAAGTCCGCATAGATATGATAATAAAAGGAATAGTTTAATGACAGAGTAAGTGTCTATTATGTGCCAACAAGCCCTATGACAAGCAAGATATGGAGATAAATGTGACACAGTTCTTGTCATTAACAATAAAAATAAATTTGAGATTAATAGATTCAACAGTCACTGAAAAGACAGTGCAGTCTTAGACTGTATTAATCATCTTTCTCTACTTCAAGATGGTCAACTAAATTCTAGACTATTGTGTTTGACTTTGGAGGAACCCACTTGAAGAAGTTACAGAAAAGCTGAGGCTCTTTGAATAGAAAAGGAATAGCAGGTGATTTTCCTGGAGATCTGTTTATTCAATGAATTCGTGTTTGATAATTTTAAACACAAATATCAGAAGTGTTATTGCATGAAACAGAAGACATGTTTGCTCTGCTTTGGTCTCTGAAGAAAAGCTGAAACAATGGAAAATAAAGCAAGAGAATATCAATTTGGTTCAACTGATGGAAAAAATTACCTAATGATTAAAACTACCCAAACACAGAAAAGGCTGTTTGGGGAGGTAATGAGGTCCTCTCTTCTAGAGGGATATAAGCACAGACAGGATATGGAGTTGGTTAGAATTCTGTAAAGAGAGTTGAATGGAAAAGCTTTAAAGGATAATTCCACACTGAAATTCCACAGTGTATTATAGTTAGGCTAATTTCCTTGCAGTACCTAAGAAATCAGGTTTTTCCTTTTGTATAAAAAAAAAAAAAAGCCCTTCTTCCCTAAACTTTTGGACAATTGGGACACAATGATGTCACCATCTATTACATACCTAGATGACACCTGAACAGCCACATCTGTAATGATGTGAATTGTCAACCAAGGAGCACACATAAAACCCAATACAATCAGGACTGCTAGAGACACCAAGTCAAGGGTATCAGGAGCCAGAGCTTTAGATCACCCATCTCGGCATGTGACTCTGATTGCTGTCCTCTGCTTAATTCCTCTGAGAATAGTCTTTCATTATTCAAGCAAAAACATTCTTACAAAACTGTATATACTTCCTCACAACTACAGCCTTACCCCTGTGCACACATTCATGCAATAGGCATAGATTTATTGACACATATATAGCCCAAGTCTTGGATCATTTTTAAAGTATTAAAGTATTTTCAAGTTTAATGCCTAAGTAGCTTACTTTTGAAATAAACCTGCAAATTGTATACTTGATGTATTAGTCTGTTCTCATGCTACCGTAACAAAATACCTGAGACTGGTAATTTATAAAGACAAGAGGTTTAATTGGCTCATGGTTCTGCAGGCTGTACAGGAAGCACAGAGGCTTCTGCTTCCGGGGAAGCCTCAAGAAACTTTCAACTATGGCAGAAGGCAAAGGGGAAGCAGGCACATCTTACATGGTTGAAGCAGGAGCAAAAGAGAGAGGGAGGAGGTGTTACACACTTTTAAACAACCAGATCTCAGGATAACTCACTCCTACTATCAAGAGAACAACACCGAGGGGATGGTGCTAACCCACTCATGAGAACTTCATCCTCATAATCCAGTCACCTTTACTACGCCCCACCTCCAACACTAGTGATTACAATTCGACATGAGATTTGGTGGGAACACAGATCCAAATCATATCACTTGATAATTGCTATGAGAGCAGATTTTAAGTGTTCCCATCACACAAAAAAATAATAAGTTATGTGAGACAAGGCATATGTTAATCAGCTCGATATAGCCATTTTGTAATTTATACATATTTCAAAACATCACGTTGTGTGCTATAAATATATATAATTTTTATTTGTCAAAAAAAAGAAACTACATAGAAAGTCAGGTCTAAAATGTGACAGTAATCTGGGCACTAGTTTCATAATAGTGGACGTGAATGTAAGACTACCTTGTTACATAAATCATTTGACCTTTCAACAACAAAATGTACAATATGATTGTTACCATCTTTTAGCAATATGATTCCCAGAACCAGACAATTTGGTCCAGTAAAGAAGATTGCAAAACAAGATAAAAACCACTTTGAAACCGTTGGGGTTCGTGGTTTTTCCGTTAACCTCTCAATTGTTACTAAACTTGCCCAATTTCATCCACACAGTTGATTTATGGATTATTTTCATGAACTATTTGCCAGCAAAGGAAACTGCATTTATAGTTCCTTCTTCACAAGTAACTTACTCTTCTTTCTATGTCATCTTTTCATTTTTCAATCTTACATTTATTCCATTATAGCCAAGCTATAATAGAGCAAAATTCTATGATCAAAAATTGCTTATTTTAATTCTTACAATTCCAGTTACGTATTGCTTGTATACTTTTCAGTTTTGTAACATTGCAGTGAAGAAAGTAAAAGTAAAAACAAATAAATAAGCCAAATCTGTATTTTTTTTACTTAAAATTTACTTCTCAAAGCAGATAGAATGGGAACTAGTTTATGAAATTATCTCAAGCCTGGAACAGGTAAATAACAAACAAATACCTCAGAGAACTTACCTAGATTATTTAATTACTTTAATGCGCCATTTTAGAACATTTAGGAATAGAAATTCAGAGGCCAGAAAAAAAAAAAAAAAAGATTAAAACAGGCAAACTAAATTAGGGCAACAAGAAATCAGACGAAAGCTTAGCCAAAGAATAACACTATTTAAACAAATCAGATCTCAAAAAGATTAAAAAAATTTATGCTTTCATGCTCTTGAATCCAGAAAGAAAATGAATTTGAGACATATCCAACAAATATCTTTTCTCCTACAAGTAAATTATTTATAAAGAAAAAATTAAAACCTTTGCCATGTCAAACTTAGAATAACATGCACAGATATTAACAGCACACAAAACAGAAGCCATTTTCAATGTTTGCTAAAAAGCCACTGTTACTATGGTGAGGCCCCAATACAAAAAAGCAACAACTAACAACCAGAAACCCATAACAAATGCAAGTTACTGGTGCTTTCCATGACTAATTCCAACTTGTCACACTGCTTGTCATCACCTGTACTCTTTAGTTGGTGCATCCGGTCATCAGGCCTATAGATGAGGATCCACATCATGTGGGCAGTACAGCTATGCTGCTCAAGAAGAATACAGACTCAAATGTCCCATCAGTCTGGGGATGTGTTTCAACACTGTGACATCCCAAGAGTCCCCCAAAGAAAATATTCACAGAGTTTTATCTTTCCATGGATTTTAAATACATATCTGAAAAGCCAAAATATGTGAAAAGATTGATTTAAAAAATAGTTGACCAAATTTCAGTGAGCCTGAAAGCTTTTACACTGCTTCTCTTCTCTTTATTGCAAGCTATTAATTGAATTAGCTCTACCCAACTCCCTCTTTTTTTACAGTTTTTTCCTGCCCTCTGACTTTCAAACCTCAACTTTTTTTTTTTCTTTGAAGATTTTATTCTTCATAATCAAGGTTTACATAAAGCCAATCCCAATACCAAGTTAGGGTGATAATATAGGACAGTAACAGCAGCTGAATTTCATGTTTTAAAGCAAACCTGCATTTTGATTTTTTTTCCGATTATTTCATTCTTTTTTTTTCTTTTTTATTATACTTTAAGTTCTAGGGTACACGTGCACAACATGCAGGTTTGTTACACATGTATACATGTGCCATGTTGGTGTGCTGCACCCATTAACTCATCATTTACATTAGGTGTATCTCCTAATGCTATCCCCCCCCCCCCCCACAATAGGACCCGGTGTGTAATGTTCCCCTTCCTGTATCCAAGTGTTCTCATTGTTCAATTCCCACCTATGAGTGAGAACATGCGGTGTTTGGTTTTCTGTTCTTACGATAGTTTGCTGAGAATGATAGTCAAACCTCAACTTTCTTAAAAAATTAAAACTGCTTTCTTGAGGTTCTCCAGTTACTTCCTTCTATTAAAGATGCTTTCCCTTAGTTCTCAACCTCATAGGCACCTACCATTAGACCTGTTCACCACTCCCTCTTTCCTGAGACGTTCCCTTCCTTAACACTTTCCTCCACTGATCTCTCTTCGTTCACCTCAATCTTTGCTGTCCTCTGCTCCTTCTTAAGTTCTTTCCCTCCCACTCTCTAACAAACTGAGTTTCCACCCCATACCTCACATTTAGCAAGTTCCCTCACTGTTTAACAAGCCCCACTTCTCTCCTAACTTACAGTCAAATATCCTTCCAGCTGATATTCCTAAGTCTACAGCTCCTACCACACCCAACTTCTGTTCCATATTAACCTGGCCATTTCCATTTGGGGATTTGGCCTATTTTATATGGAGGACAAATAAAATCCCTTTTTACTTTGTGACTCCCCAGCCCCTGAGAGCCAATTACCTCATGTTTAAACTCTTCTTTTAAATAGTATGGTGTCACCTACCCAAGCCATAATTCCTCATGACACTCTCTCACCTCCCTTAGCCTGTAGTCTAAGGTCCGACTACAGGCTTTGGCTCCTGCCTCTCCTTGCTAACACTGGTGGTACAAACAAACAAACAAGGCAGGAATCATTTCCCATTCCCTCTGGCAAAACTTCCTCAAACATTTTCACGTACTTTGAGCTCTCCTTTCCCTAGCATTTACAGGCCACATCACAAAATTAGAATTTTGCAGCACCTTTTCATTCTTAACTATTATTAGTTTCATTCTAGTGTGCTTCTCTTACTGAGGAGACTATATTTGCTCCTTGAAAGTAGAAAGCAGAATTTGTACCCCCTTTCTTCTTTTTTCTTTTTCTTTTTTTTTTTTTTTTTTGGAGACGGAGTCTCGCTCTGTCGCCAGAGTGCAATGGCACAATCTCCACTCACTGCAAGCTCCGCCTCCTGGGTTCACACCATTCTCCTGCCTCAGCCTCCCAAGCAGCTGGAACCACAGGCGCCCGCCACCACGCCCAGCTAATTTTTTGTATTTTTAGTAGAGATGGGGTTTCACCGTGCTAGCCAGGATGGTCCCAATCTCCTGACCTCATGATCCGCCAGCCTCAGCCTCCCATAGTGCTGGGATTACAGGCGTGAGTCACCATGCCCGGCCTGTACCCCCTTTCTTAATAGCTCCAGTAGCACTCAACACACTGCTAGTCTAAGCAGGCAGGTCCTGTAGCATGCACTTTGGGGCCCACCTAAACATACTCTGCCTACACTAGCTTCTTCATGTATTGTTATCCCTTTGAACTTTATATGCTTTTTGCACGTTGCCTCACACATTCTTTGGAAAATAAATGAGGAAAAGGCAACAAACATACATGTTGTTAGGTATAGAGCAGGTATGTTGTGAATATTAAATTTTGAAAATTATTTTTATTTCTATTACATAAAAGGGGACAATGAATGGTCTATGCACCCCACACACAGGAACAGGAAATTTTCCTGTTAAGCCAGTCTTTTCTCAGAGAAACACAGATACATTATTATGACATGGGCCTAAAGAGGCCCAGTGACCATCTCGGCTCACACACTGAGAATGATGGTGAACCATGTTTTTCTACTCTGCTCTCAACCACTTAGATTCTGAGTTAAGAGGAGAGAGAAGTTTGCTGACTGTGGAAACGTACAAAGTCCTGTATAAATGGGCGGGAGGGAAATACAAGGAATTCATGCTGCAGGGAGCCTTAGTGGTGTGATTGTGGCACTGGCTGCTGGGAGTCGGAGGCACTCAACCATATGGCTGCACTGAACGAACACTTTGGAAAATCCAAATGGGCATTGTTTTACCAACCACAAAACATCATGAGAGCAGCAATAGATTTCATCCAATAACTAGGATATCAACAAGGCGTTTTCAGATTCTAGGAATAAATTATAGCATTAGAATCATAATTTTTAGGTGGGACTCTTTCTTTCTAAGCATGAAAACTACTGGTTAAATCTTCATCAATTTACATAAGCCTATGCACTTCCTAAACGGGATCAATAATTCCACTCAGGAAAAAAATCCTTTGAAAACTGCCCATCTACCTTTGTGCATTAAATATATTCAGATAAAATTTATTAAGTGTTTTGGCTTTACTGAAGTTTCTGAGTTTGAGGCAGGATAAGTTCCTCATCACTCAAATGAGTTCATCTCCCTTCTCAAATTCTGTTAAAGTTCAAGAGAATTGAATGGGGATAGATCATGCCTGGGCCTATGTGACAGAGAGTGAGAGAACAAGAATCAATGGGAACCAGTGCTTTCCATCATTTTTTTTTTTGAACTTTCAAACAAAATCAGAAAATAGCTATAATTAAGCTAACACTTTTTCTGACATCTTTTAACATTAATACATTTTAATACAACTTCAACTGTTTTCATCACTTCTACCATTCACTCTGAAATCCTTTTAACAGGAGTGAGTCTGTTTGACTCACTCACAATTTTTCTTTTAACCATTATTAACATTAACATATTTTAATATAGCTGTTTTCTACTTCTATTATTCATTCCTTTTATTAACCAAGAAAACATTGAACTCCCTTCTAATGAGAATTATAATTCTAGCACTTGGCTCACTCTCCCTCTTCAATCCCATTTTGTCTTACACATTTTGGCAGTCTAAATCCCTCTTGTAATTTGATGTTTTTACCTTCCAGTTCTCACAATACCATGTCTAATTTACATATTAATTTGACTTAGAATCATTAACCTTATCTTTTATGTCCTAAACCTTTTATTTCTCAAAAGTGCTTTTGATCATTTTTAAGCCTGTGCTATGTCCTAAAATGTGATTTGCAGCTTTAGAGTTTGTTGATAAATGAAGGTTCTCGAGGTATTGAGGTATCTTCTGCCAGCCCTCCAGGAAAAAAGTTTGGTTGGCCGGGTTTAATGTTTCTGGAAATCGCACAACTTATCAGAGCTATCTGTAAATTTTTCTCCTAAATTCTTACCTACAAAAGCCCGGGGTAATATTTAAGGTCATGCTTAGCCTCACATTGTAAAATTGTGTAAAATTCTTACCTACAAAAGCCCGGGGTAATATTTAAGGTCATGCTTAGCCTCACATTGTAAAATTGTGTATCTCCTTGATATACCTTTGTCTTTAGAATATAAGAACTTTACCAGTATTTATGTGAGGAAAGGCAAAGTAATTGGGGTTTGTTTTGTTTTGTTGTTGTTTGGTTGATTGGTTTTTTGTTTTGTTTGTATTTTGTTTGTTTTCCAAGATTGCTCAAAAGAGCCACATGACATCATGAAAAAAAATATAGGTTTTAGAATCTGGCCAATCTGCATTAGAATTCCAGTTTTGCTGGAAATCATCATTCTCAGCAAACTATCGCAAGGACAGAAAACCAAACACCGCATGTTCTCACTCATCGGTGGGAATTAAACAATGAGAACACTTGGACACAGAGCAGGGAACATCACACACCAGGGCCTGTCGTGGGGTGTGGGGAGCGGGGAGGGATAGCATTAGGAGATATACCTAATGTAAATGATGAGTTAATGGGTGCAGCACACCAATGTGGCACAAGTGTACATATGTAACAAACCTGCACGTTTTACACATGTACCCTAGAACTTAAAGTATAATTTTTTAAAAAATTCCAGCTTTGCTACCTTTTAGTTGCATGACTTAGACAAGTTACTAAATGGAGCCCCATCTTCATCTCAGTGGGTTTTGTGGAAGATTGAAATATGTTCAAAGTACCTGGTACACAGCTGGGTTCAAGCTGTACAAATGTGAGCTATTATCTGTGTGACCCTGAGCAAGTCACTTAAGTGAGATCTCAATGGCTTAATGTTTTCATATATTTAAAAAATATAATTAAAAAGTAAGAAATAAGAGTACTTCAAGGACTAGTTATAAGATTAAATAAGTTTAATATAGTACAGTGCTTAGAACCATGCCTTTCATATGGTGAGCCCTACCTGTTTTAAGCTATCATGATCACTATCTTTATTAATTATTATGAACATTCTCCCTGGGATATGTCTCCAAATCCATTTCCATTTGGAGTGATATTCTTTAAAGCTGGGCAAGACTGAGCAAAAGACACCAGAACGCTGCCTTTCTTAAAAGGATATTCCATTTAGCGGTTTTAAAGAAAAAAAAAAAAGCTTAAAATCAGATAGGCATAGGTTCCAATCCCAGCTCTACTTAGACTAGCTCACAGGGTTGTCGTATTTTATTCTACTTTATTCCTTACAATAACTGCATTAAATAGGTGCTTTGATTATCCCCAACATACAGCAGAATAGACTGAAGCTGAGAGAGGCTCCGCAGCCCTCTGACTGCACAGCCAGTCAGCCTTTTGGGTGTTCCCGAATCAAGGCAACACCACCTAGGTGTAGTGGGGGGTCCCATGCTCCTTCTAGAAGCATGGCAGGAACTCATTTCCTGTAAGCCACAATGGAAGTCCTTTATTCTGGGATATCTGTGCCCCTCTCTGCTCTGTAGCTTTTCTTTCTCCACTTTTGCTGTCACTCTTAGTTTTGCCACTCCATAGTGGATTTTGTTTTTATCTCGGTTTTTTGTTTTTTTTGTTTTGTTTTGTTTTGTTTTGTTTTGACACGGAGTCTCACTCTGTCACCAGGCTGGAGAGCAGTGGCACAGTCTTGGCTCACTGCAACCTCCACCTTCAGGGTTCAAACAATTCTTCTGCCTCAACCTCCTGTGTAGCTGGGACTATAGGCACACACCACCACATCTGGCTAATTTTCATATTTTTAGTATAGACAGGGTTTCACCATATTGGCCAGGCTGGTCTTGAACTCCTGACCTTGTGATCCACCCACCTCGGCCTCCCGAAGTGCTGGGATTACAGGCGTGAGTCACCGCGCCCAGCCCATCTTGGTATGTTTTAACTCAGAGATAGAGCTACCTTGTTCAATCTGCTGTGGCCACGGGGTACTCTTCTACTGCCTCGTCATTATTAGGAAAACCCAACAGAAAACAGTCACAGCCACACATGTGCATGCTTTTGTTCAATATCATGAAAGCTCAAGAGAAAATCATGTCTATATCATTAGCATTTTATGACTTTTAAAAGAAAGAAAGATCTGAAGCAATGGCAAATTGTTAACATCTATTCAATATGGGTGGTAGGCAAATGGTATGTTGTTATTCCCCATGCTTCTCTGTGAGTCTGCAATATTCCATTAATTAAGCAAAAATAATTGCAAATTGAAAAGAGCATACCATTTTACAAGGCACAAACATAATAAGGCTTTCCTTATAGGGTTACGACTCACAGAAGGAAAATACTTGTTATATATTGGAAAACAAGTAAATGAAGCCAAGTACTTAAATGCATAATTATCCCAGAGCAGATTAGTTATTACTGGGTATTTTTCTCAAGGTCTTAAATATAAATGTATCTAGTTCTCTGATTTGGGACTTGATGGTCAAGACTTTCAGAGGTCATTCTCTACAGTTAAAGGACTGGCTGTAGAATGGATGGAAAGGCATGGGGCCAAGTCTGGTGTTCACCAGGAGGGCTGAATGACCATATGTCAGGAGGCCATACAGAGTGACATTTGTCACCTTGGGGAATTATAGCCCCTCCCTCTCCCAAGCTAAGAAGCATGTTTCTCAGCCTCCTGAGAAGGATTTCTTGTCTCAAGAGCAGACTTACTTTAACCAAGCTTACAAGATTGATGAATAAAATCAGAGTGTGTCAGTATACTGTTCTACAATGAGAAATCTGTCATGAAGATGGCATATTGAATTACTACAGGGAAACCTACATTGAAAATCAAATTATAAACACAAGTTTGCATGACCAGCACAGCATGAAAAAAGAGAAATTTTAGCTACTTCTCCTAAATATTAATACATATTAATGTTAATTAATCAATTAATAATTGATTAATTAATAATTAATCAACTTATAATAGCCCAACGCACCCATCTCCATATATGGGAAAGATCTGCCAATAGGAACAACACACAAAAAACTCCATTGACCAACATTCTCTCTCCTCTAGCTGGTGCCTAATGGACACTGCCAAAGTTTGCCCCTGGGACTCTCATATTTCTATGCTTTAATAGCCATCAAACCCCTCTTTGAATTGAGACTTTCTTTCATTAAATGTGCTAGTAAACGCAATCATATAACAGGTCTTACAGGCCACATATCACCTACAGAAACAACTCTACCAGTTATCTATCTTTGAGCTTATAAAAGATTCCAGGTAGCAACTTAGATAGAGTCACAGAAGAATAACAACTTTATGAAGGCCCATGATGTAATTCATGAAGTTGTTCACTACTGTAGCCTAAGACAGTGCCAGTCACTTAGTAGACATTCAATAAATATTCCTTACGTCAATGAAAAATATCCTCACTTAAAATAAACTGTTCAGTACAAGCCTAAAGCCCGCACATGTAATCATTCTGTAAATACAATCACTCAGGACCTGGGAACTTTATCTGTTCTTTTTTTTTTTTTTTTTTTTTTTTTTTTTTTTTTTTTTTTTTGAGATGGAGTCTCCCTCTGTTGCCCAGGCTGGAGTGCAGTGATACAATCTCGGCTCGCTGCAACCTCCACCTCCTGGGTTCAAGTGATTCTCCAAGCTCAGCCTTCCGAGTAGCTGGGACTACAGGTGCCCACCACCATGCCCAGCTAACTTTTGTATTTTTAATAGAGACAGGGTTTCACCATATTGGCCAGGCTGGTCTTGAACTCCTGACCTTGTGATCTGTCCACCTGGGCCTCGCAAAGTGTTGGGATTACAGGTGTGAGCCACCACACCCAGTCCAGCCTCATATATATATATATTTGTATATATTTTATATATATATGTGTGTGTGTGTGTATATATATTTATTTAACTTCTGGGACATGTGTAGAATGTGCAGGTTTGTTACACAGGTATACACGTGCCACAGTGGTTTGCTGCACCCATCAGCCCATTATCTACATTAGGAATTTCCCCTAATGCTATCCCTCCCCTAGCTCCCTAGCCCCCGACAGGCTCTGCTACGTGATGTTCCCCTCCCTGTGTCCCTGTGTTCTCATTGTTCAACTCCCACTTAAGAGTGAGAACATGCAGTGTTTGGTTTTCTGTTCCTGTTTTAGTTTGCTGAGAATGATGGTTTCCAGCTTCATCCATATCCCTGCAAAGGACATGAACTCATTCTTTTTTATGGCTGCATAGTATTCCATGGTGTATATGTGCCACATTTTCTTCAACCAGTCAAATGATGGGCATTTGGGTTGGTTCCAAGTCTTTGCTATTGTGAACAGTACTGCAATAAACACACATGTGCATGTGTCTTTATAGTAGAATGATTTAGAATCCTTTGGGTATATACCCAGTAATGGGATTGCTGGGTCAAAGAGTATTTTGGTTCTAGATCCTTGAGGAATTGCCACACTGTCTTCCAGAATGGTGGGAGTGGAACTTTATCTTACATATATTTTTCCACATTCAGCCTGAGTTGCTTAGAGAAAATCCCTCAAATGCCATTCATCAACCACCAGCTAACGTCACTCCATCCATCCCCAAGTGCTACAAAAAAGGTCCATTTTCATATTATTCCTATGTATTCTACTAACCAGATGGGTACCAAATTGAGCTAAACATCAATTCTTGAGAAAGAAGAGATTTTATCATCTTCCCATGACAATAAGCATGCCAACTACTCTTAGTGGGAAATAACTAGTTTGTAAACATTACTAAGATCTGTATTTATGGAAACATATGGCACCTTGCTGTTAAAATGGTCCAATGAATAAAGTTTTTGGTGAAGTCATACAGTTCTAGAAGACATGCATCCCACTGTCTTTAGATAAGACCTATTCCAGTATGCATGTGTTATGTGTGTTTTACTCACCGCATACTGGAACTTTTCATTATATTCACGGTCATTGGCTTTCACTATCCGTTCCATTTCTAAAGAGAGAGAAATCAGGTATGAAATTAAATTGTAGGCCCACAGAAACAAATAACTCATTAAAACAACATCACTTAGGTTGCTTTGTTGTTAAGGTTGCAAGAATTCTTTTCTTTCAAATTTGAAGGGCATTGGCTTTTTCCAGTGTACATGTTGGAACATGTGTTGGAAAGTCACAAAATGGAAAGCTACAATGTTTCTCATTGTCCTCCTGATGCCAACCATAAAGCAAAACATTATGTGTCTCCAATTTCTGTGTCCCTCCAGCACCGCAAAGACCCTTTCTCTTAACTTCAAGTGGTTCCTAAGAGAAGGAGCTGACAAAGTCAAATGCATCCTGACAAGGAATGTTTTGTGAGGTTTTTTGCTACAAAGTCACAAAATATAACATAGCCAAATAAAACCATACAGAAGTGGCCAGTGAGGTCACTGACTTTATGGTCATAGAACCAAAGGTGATATTTGTAAGCAGCCCAGGCATATTAAGAAGAATGACACATAATCAGGAAACTGAGACCTGCCCTTAGCTGGAAGTGACCAAAGAATAAAATCTCTTCTGAAAGCAAACACAAACACCAGTACAAATAACAATATAAAAAGGACAATAAATCCAAAGATTATAACAGTGCAGAATAAAAATTTGCAGAGGGCAAGAAAAGACAGTGCCCCAGAAACACTAGCAGAACAATTTTTGTAGTAAGGGTAGCAAATTCTTGCTCCATGTTTACTGAAGAGTTACTTCCAGAGTTGACCGAAGATTTAGGATGGAATGATGAAAGCTATGAGAAAAGAGTCAGCAAGGTAACCACCAGATGTCAATGCTGGACTCTCATGGCGAGTGACTTGACCCTCTCACCATTAAATTCCCTTAATCCCATAATTCTCCAACTGGGTAGGTGACAGGTGGTAAAAGGTGGAGGGACTGCAGTAAGAGTCTGAGTTTGGAGAAGGCACTTACAACCAGAGAGATAAAGGAGACTGCATGGTGGAAAGTAACTTGGAGACACATGTTGGGGATGGAGCAGGGAAGAGCAAAAGGAAAGTGAAAAGAAGATTTGGAAGCAGAAGGGAGACGAGGAAAATGAGGGAGATGAAGAGGGAGAGAAGGAAGGAAGGAATATATTTTAGCACCCACCATGAATTGTAAGAACAAATTTTTTCCAAAAAAATCTCTCTGTAGCCCTGGTATCTCTCTGTAGCCCTGGTAGTTCAACTCCCAAGACTGAAGGTCACCTCTAAAGACTGCCCCTGACAAATGACACCCTGTCTTTGGTTATGACTGGGTTTCTACCATTTGTAGGGTGTTTTGTCTGTCCAGTAACCACCTGCATGGTTTCCTTCTTGCCTATCTAATAAAGCCAGTTCCCTGTGATAGTTCCTGTTTTCTAGTATGGCTCAACTAATTGCTGATAAGAATAATATTGGACTGACATCAATAGTTGATGATACCTGAATGGGCTTGCTCCTAACCTGTAACTTTGAAATCCAGAACCCACCAGAAAGCAACCTCTCAACCACTCACCCACCTGAAGAAAACATTTCAAACCCTGGCTAAAAAGCACCATCCTCTCTTTCTTGCTGATGCCCCAACAAAGACTTAAAACATCAAATCCCAAAGTGGTACTTTGAAGGGTGAGGGAACCTAAATGCTTAAAAAGCTAGATAATTTATTTATATAACACCACCATAACCCAGAAGTAGTAAAATTGCTGTCAGGAAAGCAAAAAATGTTACTGGGATGGTAGGAGCGAGAGCTCCTTCTGCATGGCAAAAGGTTAACCTGGACCACTGGTATGCTGCATGTAATTTATAGATTATAGCAACAAAACAAAAATCAGATATACTAATTATATATTAATTAGGTTTAGCTTAGTTCATATACATTCAGATGATGATCCTTCTAAAATTTCACATTTATATGAAGCACATCCAACAGTAGAATTCTATAGTTCTCTACCCAATTTTACCCACTCCAAACACCAGAATCTTGACTCTGTGAGCCACATAGAAATTATCCTGGGCTGGGTGTAGTGGTTCACGCCTGTAATCCTAGCACTTTGGGAGGCTGAGGCAGGTGGATCACGAGGTCAAGGGATCAAGACCACCCTGGCCAACATGGTGAAACCCCATCTCTACTAAAAATACAAAAATTAGCTGGGTATGGTGGCACGTGCCTGTAGTCCCAGCTACACAGGAGGCTGAGGCAGGAGAATCGCTTGAATCTGGGAGGCAGAGGTTGTAGTGAGCCGAGATTGTGTCACTGCACTCCAGCCTGGTGACAGAGCAAGACTCCGTCTCAAAACAAAAAAGAAAAAAAAGAAACCATCCTGCCCAGCATCTCCATGTAACCACACTCCACAGGGATAGGGACTAGCCCATTCCCAAAGCAGCCAAGCAGTTTCTATGGTAGGTCAGTTTGGATCTTCTTTCAGGTATCCAAATTGCTCTTGTCCCACAAAACCTGATTGCAGCCAAGAAGCCCACTTTTCCTTCTAAATCCTTCTTAGTAAGTCTGAATTGTTGCCTCTGTTACTTCTATTAATTATCATCTTTCTGAACTAAGTCTTCCTGGATTAATTCTGGCAGAAAATTTAGCATCCCTTCATTAAGTTCTGAAAAATACAGGCTTTGGTTCTAAATCCCTACGGTTTTCTGTCTTTAACCTGACTATGCTACACCTGAATTATCTTTGTAGGAATTTCCTTTCTTCTCTGTGCTACCATAGTGTATGAGGGGATATAAAGACCTTTTGGCAATAAGTCACATCCTGGAAAAACAGAAAGCTGAAAACAAATTCCCCATAACTATTCCCAGTGAGAATGGCTTAGAGGTTCAATGAACTAATGCCTGATACTTCATAGGCATCATGGGATCCTTCCATATGTAAGAGGAATGAAAGGAAACTAGTCACCAAGGGGTTGATGATCTACCAGTGTGAGCTCACACCTGCACAATTATCACTGAATGTGTCCACCTCCAAAAAGGAGTAAGGCAATATATAAGGCAATATATAGTAAACCAGCAAGTTTAAAGCGGACTAAAAGAGATAAAAGAGCTTCTGGTTTAAGATGGCCAGTTGAGTATGTCTTTTTCCTCCCTTCTTTCTCAGGTCCCACTGAAATTACAGAAAACATGTTTTTAAATTAAAAACACAACAGTGCTGGAAAACAAGAGTAGTGGCTAGCAGAGGTTCAAAAATTTTGAAGAAAGCCTAGAGAATAAAATAGAAAGCAGATGAGATCATTTTGACTGGGGAAAAAAAGACAGAAGTAACTCTAGCCAAAAGAATTAGAAGAGTAATCTTCCCAGTGAGCCCAGAGAGCTCTAAATTCAGAGTTGGTAAATACGAAGATTGAGAGTATGTTATGGACAGGGTGACAGGCCCAGATTATGCCTATTACCTTGTTAAAATAATTGATAGGTTCCCCTTTCATTCTCAAAAGTGTCTCCATTTGATGATAAATAATATTACCACCTCAGAGTAATTTAAAAAAATAACTGAACCAATTGAGATCTCCCACACCCTGCTTTACCCACAAAGAGAGTAGGCAACACATCGGGGGGGAAACCAAGGGTGGGTATTCAGGCTGAGAAGGAAGAGCTCTGCCACTGTACAGCAGGTATAGCCAACTTGGCCCCTAGTAAAGCTTGCCTGACTGAGGCCATTGTGGGATTTGCCAGACTGCCTGACTAACCCACAGAAAAGCCTCTGTCAGCAGGCTGCTCACTCCTGTTCAAAGGAGAGGCCTGGCAGAGAAAAAGACCCTTGCAATGGCACTAATCTATCTAGTCCTTTATTTATAAATACAAATCAGTGGCAGCTGAGAAAAACCAAGAGCACAAAAAAGAGGGATTCAACAAGAAGAAATAATGCTGAATACAGGTAGAATAGGGGGATTGGTTTTTCTTTTTAATTCTAATTAGTGCCTTGAATATATATACATAGATATATAGGGTTTTTTAGAGATACTTTTTTCTTTTTTGAGATTGTGCCACTGCATACCACTCTGTCACCCAGGCTGAGTGTCACTGCAGTCTCGAATCCCTGGGTTCAAAAAGTCCTCTCACCACAACCTCCTGAATAGCTAGGACTGCAAGCATGAGCCACCGTACCCAGCACCTCAAAGATATTTAAGAAGACATGGCATCCATGAAACAAGAACAAGCTAATATAAACAAAGAAAACAGAGAACAAGAAAAAGTCCCTAGAATTAAAAATATTTACTGGACACACTAGAGAGTAGAATGGACAAGATGGAAGATCAGATTGTATAAATCTCGCAAAATATATATCAAAATGACAAACAGAAGGAAAATGTGGGGAAAAAAACTTAGGATAAGGGAACATAGACAATGGATAGGTGAAAACAATCAAGTAAACAGAAGAAAACTGCCCTGCTCCAGAGTAAGAAGTAACTCTTCAAAGTGAAAGGGCCACCAAGTACCAATCAGGATGAATGAAAATGAACCCACAAACCTTCATAAAATTTTGAGCTCCAAGGACAAGGAGATAATCCCAAAAGCTTCCAAAAGAAAAAAAATGGTTAGCCTGAAACACAAGAATCAGACCAATATGACATTTCTCATCAGTAATAAGGATGCTAGAAGATGTTGGAGTGATTCTTTTCAGTTTTAAAGAAAAATATTTTGAAACTTAGAATTCTATACCCAGCCAAATAATCAAGTGTGAAGGGGAAATAAAGACATCTCTGCAAAAGTGTTTACAGACAACGACCATCTGCAAAACAGCTACTCAAGAATGTACAACAGTAAGACCTACTATTTGACAGCACAACAGGGTGACTACAGTCAATAATAATTTAATCGTACACTTAAAAATAACTAAAAGTATAATTGCGTTGTTTCTAATACAAAGGGAAATGCTTGAGGGGATGGATACCCCATTTTATATGATGTGATTATTATATATACCATGTCTGTATCAACATCTCATGTATAACCCATAAATATATATACCTACTATGTACTCACAAAAATTAAAATAAAAAATTTTACAAAAAAGAATGTACAAGAGGAAAAATACTTGTTTAAATGTTTAAAGTACAGTAGGGTGGAAGAAGATACAGAAGGAAGAATGATAACCAACCAACAGAATGATAATAAAAATGGCTAATCCAATGACCCACACACCTGATTCAGGTGTGCCACAAATGCTACAGAATAAAGAAATGCCTGTCTATTGCCCTATTTTACAAAGTCTGTGAGATAGTAAAGTCAATTTATCAGTAAAAGTGCAATTATTAGTAGCTCTGGTAGGTAATAATAAATCAGTTTCTCAGGAAAAGTACAACTATTAGTAATTCTTGCCTCAGGCATTAATTTACCTAAGAAATCCTCATAAGGAAGTCATTGTTTGATATAAAGAACATAAAATAAGGTTTTTGGAGCTATGTTTTGTAACATCCCTAAGGATATCATCCCAAGACACAATTGAGAGAGGCCTACAATGGGGTCTCTGTACTCATTCTCTGTTGATCTGATTAAATCCAAGAATATATTTTGGGATATTTGAAAGAATGCATAAGCTATGTGTCCATTGAATAATCATTCTTATTTCTATCAACTTCACTGTACTAAATACTACGTGACCATGAGCTTGATATTGAACTTCCTGGAACATACCTGGAATGCTGCTACACTGTATTGCTGGCTGAGTACAAGACCCAAAAGAAGATCAAGTTGGTAATAGCATTTGCATCATTTTTTGACACCTGAGGAGCCTAACAAAAACATGTGCTTGGATAGGAAGGAAGCCATCCTTTGTCATTCTAGTGATCCAAGATAACAGCCATCAGCAGAGGCAGAAATCTCTTAGACATTTGTTTTGAATCTCCTCCAGAATATAGAAAAATAGATAAGTAAGCCTTCAAACTGCTACTCCATGTAGGATGAGGAAAATAACCTTAAATCCCCCAAAATCATAAAACCCAATATAATTTGATGCCTTCCTCAACCAAATAGGATAGCAATGAAGCACTCATTGGATGCTTATCTTTAAGCCATGTACTTCCAGTCATATTCTCCAAGATAATTAAATAAGGATACCTCATTTATTTTAGGAAGTAATCATTTACAAACCAGTTAAATATTAGGGTACATTTACCAAAAAGAATAACTCAGTTTCAGAATAATTAATCTATGGCTCCCTACTTCCCTGGAAAAAAAGAATTATCTCACAGGGCTGATGGTTTGTTAAAGTCACTCCCGGTTTATGACTAAAAACAAAACTATATCTACTTATGCTTGTCTTTCCATTTGGAAAGGGGAGATACAGACAGAACATCCAAAATTATAATCAGATCACTAAGAAACAAGTTTAAAAGATGAGAGGACATAATACTATCCTGCTAGAATTTTTTTTTTTAATAAGTAGAGACAGGGTCTCACTATGTTGCTCAGGCTGGTCTCGAACTCCTGACCTCAAACAATCCTCCCACCTTGGCCTCCCAAAGTGCTGGAATTACAGGCATGAACCACCATGTCTGGCCCTCTGCTAGAAATTTTTAAGTTCAATTAAGGTGTTATTCCCCTGTTAGGAAGATTTTTAGGACCCATAAAAATGAGAGTTTGATGAAAGAGTCCTCATAGGCCAGGCAGGGTGGCTCACACCTGTACCCAGAACTTTGGGAGGCCGAGGTGGGCAGATCACGAGATGAAGAGATTGAGACCATCCTGGCTAACATGGTGAAACCCTGTCTCTACGAAAAATACAAAAAATTAGCCGGGCCTGGTGGCGGGCACCTGTAGTCAGCTACTCAGGAGGCTGAGGCAGGAGAATGGCATGAACCCGGGAGACGGAGCTTGCAGTGAGGGAGATGGCGCCACTGCTCTTCAGCGTGGGCGACAGAGGGAGACTCCGTTTCAAGAAAAAAGAAAAGAAAAGAAAAGAAAAGAAAAGAAAAAAAAAAGAAAAGAAAAGAAAAGAAAAAAAAAGAAAAGAAAAGAAAAGAAAAAAAAAAAGAAAAGAAAAGAAAAGAAAAGAAAAGAAAAGAAAAAAGAAAGAAAGAAAAAAGAAAGAAAGAAAGAAAGAAAGAAAGAGAAAGAAAGAAAGTCCTCATGAAATAAAAAGACGCTTGGACCTTGAGGCAACAAGAGCCAATGATCCTTCTGCAACTACCTATACAAGCACGTTTTAACTCATACCTCTTCTTACTTACGGTTCCTCAGTAAAATAATGCCTCTGTGTGTTATAATCATTCAATGAGGAAATATATGGAAAATACATTGTAAACAGAAAAATACCAGAAAAATCGTTTTTTAGAAAAAACTGAAAACTAGTAAATGGGCAAAAAAGGAAATCACTCAAGCTTGAATAGTCAGTCTTAAAGTTGCTAATATGATTATTTCCCAAGAAGATCTTGAAGGAACGTTTCAAATATTTTCAATGGAAATTGGCAAATACTCGTTGATTCTACTCCAGGTCCTCAAAGGCAACACCCAACTCCTAATCTGAGCACTTCTCCATCATAATATAATAAATTATACGTTATCCAACTTCCACTTCCAGTAGACAAAAGAAAACAAGCCATTTACAACCTTTTCCTAAAAATCAGTCTGTGAACAATTTGTAACACCTTATTATTTAAGATTAGGTAGTGAACACATGAGCTCTGCTAATAAAAGCAAGAGTAAAGGGAAGAGTTAGCAAGTTTCCACTAGATCCATGAGCGACCATAGCAAGTATGTATCCCTAATTAACAAATACAACAGTCTTTCGTTAATTAACTCCAGAGCATTTTGTCCTTCACCAAATGTGGTTTAGAAAACAGCCTCAGGCACTTGGCTGTAGACCCTCAAAATCATGAAATGATGAAGCACCACAGAGCATTCAGGGTCCCTATATAAAACTCAGTGATATAGACTGGTATTTCCTGAGCAAGATTGGTACCGATCCAAAAGCTGAAGAATGTCTCCAAACATGAAGTGTCATTTGGGGTTTAGGGTGATTGTGGGTTTTTTGGGGTTGAGTCAGAAATCTCTGAAAAATTTCCTCAAGCTAAATCAATAACTTAAGCTTCTTCCTTTCTTAATTTTCTTTCATTCTTCATAATCTGGTCCATGTAGTTGGAAGCCAAAGCAATTCATTAAAGACATGAGGAAAGAACAATGAGTGGGGAGAGCTTTAAAGAAAAGAGTCCCTCAGCCTCCAAGATTTCCTGAGTTGACTCCAAGAACACATTCTGATACAATTGAAAAATACGTGTCCCGAGTTGGGGTTTCCTATTGAAACCCAGTGGCGACCTGCAGCTTCTGGGACATATTGACATTTAAGCAGAAAACCAAAGAGAATAGAAGGAAAAAAAAAAACTCTTCCCATAATTTTTTTATGCTTGTCTTCACAAGAGAGCTTGGAAACAAAGTTAGTGGATTCAAACAAATACTAAAGGGCTTTGGGTTTGTTTTTCTCTTGGCTAAGCCAATTTGCTCATCAAGTCCAGATAGCTGGAAAATTTGATTTAAGAGCTTTATTCCTCCCAGGGCTCACTATAGCTTCACAAAGAAATGTAAAATTTTTAACAATTCATTATTCATTCCTCTTCTAGGATACATAAGCTGGATTATACAACTTACACATAAAATTAATACAATCTCCATATAAACCCTCAGCATGTAGCTTTCTATAAGTAGAGATTCACGACTAGAGATTTAAAACTTACTATAATGATAATAGTAATATCTAACATTAATTGAGCACCTATTACAAGCTAGATACTACATGAAGTGTTTCACACACATTAGTTCGTTAATCCTCAGAACAATCCCATTAGGTACATGCTGTTACCAGCCCTCCTTTACAGGGGAAGAAACAGAGTCCTTGCAAGATTATGCAGTAGAGTCAGAATGCAAACACAGAACTGTATCCCTTATAAAAGAAGCTCGGAAGAGATTCTGGATATAAGGAGATGGTGGTGGTACCGTGCATAGATGACTGGGAAACTGCAATTTGGTTTGTGCCTTGGTCCAAAGGTCAAAGATAGGGGTAAGAGCCTCTCTCATCAAATGCAATACTCCAGATGTACATCAAATCATATACCCCATCCCAAACAACCTCATGGCCCAGACACTTCCTACACTTCATCATGTCCAGGGTTGGTCTCTGCTGCACTGGGAAGGCCTTCCTGTAGGGTGTGTTTCCTCTCTCCTTGAAGAGTTTGGGCAGTTTGCTGAGAATACTCCTGTTGAAAACTGACTGCTTTCTTTGAAACTTTTTTTATATGTGCCTGTTCTAATCTGTTATTCTCTATCTATATTCTTTTACAATTTGATTATCTATAGCCAAAAAAAATGCATTTTTATGGACTGGACCAACAACAGAATGCTTTCTCTAAAGATGGGAAATAGTCATTTCCTTCTTTCTGTATCATCTCTACTCAAAGAGAAAAAAAAAATCAGCATCTGTCCCAAAGATTATAAGAGCCTAGAAGCTAGAAGGCTCTGTGAAACACAGGCTGTTTTCCTTTGGGAAACACAGGCTGGCCACCTAAGGGTTGGCCAAGAAAGCCTCCTGTCATAAAATGATAGGAAATAACTCCAGGCATAAAAGAAAGACAGGCAAGAAGCAGCTCTGAAGAGAACACGTCTCTGCTTGATACCTAAGGGGTCGCACAGGAAGCTTTCGTGTTTGCCATTTTAAGATGCATGAGGCTATAAACCGAGTTTCTTTAATACATATTGGTTTCTGTATCTCAGCTCCCTGAATCCACATGGCAAATAAAATTTACTAGAGCCAAGGGAAAGTGAGTTATCCCAAAAATATTTATTGAGCTCCTTTGAGCAAGGCTAATAGAGCTGCTCATCTAGCTGGAATAGCTAGTCAGCAAAGACGAAACAAAGACAAACAAGATAGTGATTGCCTTCAAAGTGTTTTCATGCCCACAGATATGTGCACAGCAAGGATGTAGAAGAGAGGCCAGAGAGCCACAGCAACTGGAGAAAAGGAACGTCATATCCAGACGGGTGGCCAAAAAGCATCCCTGCCTGTCCCAGGCAGCTCTGAAAGGAGCTTACGTAGCCATAGACAAACCATGCGGTGTGCAGGGTTATTTTGCCAGGCACCTGATCCAAACTGCACCACAGTGATGTAATGAAAAGCAGTTTGGTGGAGGCGGTCTGCTACCTGAGAGGGCGTAAAAAATATGGACACTAAAAGAGGACATCACCACAGTCTCATCTCAGCTGTTCCTTCTAATATCACTCCAAGTGTGAAAAGACCAACAAAAAAATAGGAGCCTCACTTTATTTATCTATTCATGACACATTCAGGTAATAAGGCTTTAAAACGAGATACAAGGGGGCCAGGATTTGAGGCAGAAAAGAAAGGTGGTAAATGCTCAGAATCGGCCATTTCTCAGGCTTCCTCTGCACACATCCTGGTCCAAGCCACCATCCCCTCTGCCCAGGATACTGCAACAGCCTCCCCTCTGGTCTTCTGCCCCTTCCCCCTACCATCTATTCTCAACGAGCAGCCAGAATGCTCCTGTCAGAATTTTACCAGTTTTCCATTGCTGCTCTAACAAATTACCATGAATTTAGTGGTATAAGACAATATAAACATTATCTTACAGTTCTGAAAGTCAGCAGTCTGAAAAAGGTCTTACAGGGCTAAAATTAAGGTGTCAGCAGGGCTGAGTTTCTTCTAGATGCCCTAGGGAAGAATCTGTTTCTTGACTTTCCAGCTTCTAAAAGCTGCCCACATCCCTTGGCTCATGGCCCACAGCAGTCCGACCTCTGCTTTCATTGTCACATCTCCTTCTCTGACCTTGACCCTCCTGCCTCCCTCTGATAAGGACCCCTGCAGTTACACTGCACCTATCTCCAAGGGGTATTATTTTGCCTACCACAAGTCTTATCTCTCTCTCCTACTCAAGGCCATCCACTAGCTCTTCATCTAAAGACACAGAAGCCAGTTGTGACCAAGGCCTTCACGGTCCTGCCTAATCTTTACACATCCACCCCACTACCTCCCTGGCCTCACATCACCACCAGAGGGTGACTTACCATGAAGCTAAACAAGCCTCAGCCCACCTCACTTGCACATTTCATCCCGAGGAGTAGCACTAGAAATGTGTTTGCATACTCCTTTTTTCTCAGTTTACAAAAGTCAAATATTTTAGCCACAGGGGGCTAAGACCAACATCTCCTCCACTTTAACGTTCCTTCCATCGCACTTTGCCTCATATCAGATGGCGCTGCTGGGATCCAGATAAGGGGCAATCAGGTTGCAACTACATGAGTTTGTGTTTCCTGGAGTCTATCTATGTGATTCACAGTTACTTCTACATAGAGTTAAGTTATTGGTGGTCAGGAATGCAGATCCACGCAGTGCCATAACATAAGAATGCAGGGCCTGAGGCCACATGGCAACATGATCACATCCTACAGCAACGGGCACTAGAAGTGTGTGAACTGTGGAAGAGATTGCAGGTTTGAAATATAGAGCTGAAGTTAGCCTGTGCAGAATTCTCCCAATCATCAGACGTGTAAAATTGTATGTGTAACATTTAATATTCATCAACTCCTAGTTAAAACAGAATTTACCTCCTATCAGGAATATGAGTATCAAGTATATGGATATGGATATGTACGTATCTATATATAAAACATTTTTATTACATATTTCATTTATATATTATATATACATGCATGTATTACATATTAAATATGTAATATGTAATATATATTAATATAATTAAATAAATGTATATATTATATATTATATATATACTCCTCATATTCTTGAGAGGTGATAAATTCTGTTTTGACTAGGAGTTGATGAATACCTAAAGTGTGACATGATATGCTTATTATACTTAGTAAGTATAATAAACATATTTTTCTTTTTTCATGTGGATTTCACAGAATAAAATGCATTAGAATTCCAGTGCTTATACAGCATAAACCTACTTATAGCAGCACTACTTATGGCAAGTATATCTGTAACAGTTCATATGTGAAAGAAACTTGGTGGAAGTTTTTCCAAGGTTGACCATTCTAAATGTTTATGTGACACTGTGAAGTCACAAAGCTGCAAATTTTTTCTAAGCTATCATAATTCTTAAATTAATGTTAATTAACTATACCAAAGGGAAAATTGGATTATCTAAGTCTCTCTTTAGAAAATTTTGTAACAAAATAATTGTTATATGAGAGGCAATCAAAAATAAGAGGCCAAAAATAAAGAAAGAAAATGTATTATAAAGGCACATTCAGCAAAATGAAGCTATTGTGTTATTTTTCTGAATTTTGGGATGTTTGGGGTATTTTTCATATTTTCAAAATTATAACTTATAGAGATTTTCTCACTCTAAATAAATATTTTTTATTATACCTGATTTTGTATTTTGTATTAGCTTAAGGCTTCAAAAAACCTAGATCCAGGCTGGGTGCGGTGGCTCACACCTATAATCCCAGCACTTTAGGAGGCCGAGGCAGGTGGATCACCTGAGATCAGGAGTTTGAGACCACACTGACCAACATGGTGAAACCCCATCTCTACTAAAAATACAGTTTGCTAGGCGTGGTGGTGGGCATCTGTAGTCCCAGCTACTCGGGAGGCTGAGACAGAAGAATTACTTGAACCCAGGAGGCAGAAGTTGCAATCAGCCGAGATTGCATCCTTATACTCCAGCCTGGGTGACAGAGTGAGACTCCATCTTAAAAAAAAAAAAAAAAAAAAAAAAAAAAACCTGGATCCAGCCCTGACAACCACTGTCCACCATCTTCATTCAACTCCAGTCTCAGTGGTCTCCTGTTCCCTGACCACACCAGGTCCATTCTCATCTCAGGGCCTTTGCACTTGCTGTTCCCTCTGCCTGGCATGCTTATCTCTCAAATATCTACATGGCTGCCACGTCACTTCTTTCAAATCTGCTATCAAATATGTCTTCTCAATTCAGCCTTCCATGCTTATTCTTTTTGAAACTGCAGCACACTCCCACCCAATGTAGAAGATTATTTATTCATTTATTTTGTTGATTGTCTTTCTGCCCTGCGCCGCTCCCCACCCCCACCCCCGCCCCCAGAATGTGAACTCCATGCAGGTTGAGGGCTTTTTATTTCTTTAAATTCATATCAGATAAATTAAACTTTAATACAACAAGCACTGCTAGAGATACAGTCATCCCATAGTAACAAAAGATTGATCTTCCAGGACTATACAACAACTCTAAATTTGTATGCATCCAATAACATAGCTTCAAAATATATAAAGAAAAACCTGACAAACCAAAAGGAGAAATACACAAATTCAAAAACATCTTGATAAACTAAAGTATGTCTGTGAGGGTGAATTTTGTGTGTCAACTTGACTTGGCCACAGGGTGCTCACATATTAAGTCAAGCATAGTTCTGGTGTGTCTGTGAGAGTCTTTCTGGATGAGATCAACATTTTAATCAGTAGGCAGCAAAAAGCAGATCACCATCCCTAATGTGTGTGGGATTCATCCAATCAGCTCAAGGGCTGATTAGAACAAAAAGCTGAGTAGAAGGAACTCCTCTTGCCTTTGAGCTGGGACATCAGTTTTTTCTTGCCTTCAGACTCAAACTACAACATTGGCTCTTCCTGGGTCTCAAGCCTGCTGGTATTTGGACTGAAATCATGCCACTGGCTCTCCTGGGTCTCCAGTTTGCCAACTCTAAATCAGGACTTTTCAGCATCAATAATCATATGAGGCAAATCCATATAGTATTTATATATACAATATATATGAATATATATAAATACATACATATATCCATATATGTATATATTTGGACACATACATAGACTTATATATACACATATATTTGTCTATATTTGTGTATGTGTATATATATACACACATACATACACACACATACATTCTGTTTTACTAGAGAATCCTGACTAATTCAGTGACGCTACATCAACTTAATAAATACAGAAACATAACACCTGACTCAAGACCCTTTCATGGTTTTTCTGCCTTCACTGAGAGCTCAGTGAGCCATAAGTACAAATTCCCAAAAGCTATTAATACAATCTTAGCAGAAACCAAATTCCGGATCAGCAGAATCTTGTACCACTCCATTCCAAGTTAAGTCAGACTGCATCTTGAGAACTGGGTTCAATCTAACCCAGTTGTAGGCAGTGCAGAAGCCACTGGAGAAGCCAAGAGCATCAAAAAGTTTTGTGACCATGATGTGCTCATTCAAACATCTACTCAGTAGATGTCCAGGTTCTAGAACAAAGTGACACACACCATACTACATGTTGTAGGGTCAAAAATGAGAAAGACAGCAGCCCTTCCCTGGTGAAGTTCATATTATAGGTAAGATACTGAGAGTCTAAAAACTATGAACCATATCATCATATATTAGAGAAAACTTGCAGGTGTCTACCCAAAAAATCAGAGACTGAAAGAGAGAAAGAATATTAGCAAAAGAAAGAGAGCATGTGGAAAAATGAGATCTTCAAATATTCGATTATTTTTAAGGTAGATGGAGGAACAAATACTCTGTGTTATTCCAAAATTCAGAACAGAAAGTAAACTTTACAAGGATCTGAAATTCTGTTAACATATGGTTGAATTTACTGTCAAAACAGAGAATAAGGTTGAGCACAGTAGCTCACGCCTGTAATCCTAACATTTTAGGAGACCCAGGCTGAAAGATTACTTAAGGCCAGGCCTTCAAGACAAACCTGAATAACATAGTGAGACCCTGTCTTTACAAAAAAATTAAAAAACTAGCCAAGCGTGGTGGCACACTTGTAGACCTAGCTACTTGGGAGGCTGAAGTGGGAGGATCATTTGAGCCCAGGAGTTTGAGGCTGTAGTGAGCTATGATCACCACTGCACTCCAGCCTGGGTGACAGAGTGAGACCCTGTTTCTGAAAAAAAAAAAGAAAAGAAAAAGAAAGAGAATTAGACAGCTCCCAAATTAGATGTCTGAGCTACTTGGTAGAGCAATATTCATGGAAAATGCTCATCAGCACTCTAGAAACAGATTATCAAAGTAGAAATAAAGCTGGATAAACTGACTCTGAAGATTCTTCTAATTTCCAGGTTTTCTCATTCTATGCAATCTAAAGCTATATTGATAAAACTATTAAATCAAAATCAGCAACAGTTGGAATTAACATATAATGTTTAGGAAAGATTTCACAATAAACACCATAGTTTTAAGAGTCATCTCCATAGAGATGAACAGAAGCCAAGATAGAGGAGGAGTTCTCTGAGGAACAAAATGAACAGAGAGAAAAATACAGAAGACTGAACCGGGGAAATTCCACCACGAGGGTGCAATGAAGGAGACAGAGGCAGAGCAGCCTGAGAAGCAAGAAGAATCTGCATGAAGGTCATGAAACCCAAGAAAAAAAGATTTTTCGTGGGGAGAATAGCCACTCTCCCCCAATTCCACAGAGAGGTGAGGGAAAGGTGGTGGGGAGGAACAGTCCCTGGGGCTTCTCTTTAGGAAGTCCTCTGTGACAGGCGGTTTGTTACAGCATCCTAACCTAGCCCATATCCTGAGTAATAAAACAGACTGTTCTATGTGAATACAGTTAGAGCAGTAGAAGACATCTCTTATCTGTACTTGTATTTTTATGTCTGCACTATAACTATGGGGCAAGATTTAAAAATACATAGTGTATCCTGTCTGAGAAAAAACACTTCTATTCCAAAGTGACTTAAATACAGGATAAATTCTAGACCATACCTAGGACTAAGGACTGCAATAATACCTCCCATCGCTCCCAATTGTAAAAGCTAATGAACCTACAAATGGAAGGCTTATGCCCTGCAATATTTATAACAACCAGCAAGAATTCAGTCTCTACAACAATTTCAATCATGTTTTTGCACAGAATTTTTGTATACTGAAATGGAAGAGATTAGGTGTTTCTCTCTCATCTCTAGTGGAACCAAAGATAATTTCCCATGCCCTTTCTCTCTGGACACCAAAAAGTTATTAAAACATAGAAGAGAACTCATTAGGAAATAGAACCCCAAAGTTATGAGAGGGCTTTTGTGAAGCCAGCGCTGTCTTATGTATGTCACTCACTGACCAGCACCATGTGGTACTTCATGTCAACAGCCTCATTCAATCAAACTAAGAAAACAGATGACTTTTAAAAACATGATGCAATTCAAAATAAATTATTATGGTAGAAGAAATGCAAGTTCAAACAAAAACTAATTCCTTCACAAATGTAACTGAAAATCTACTTGAGAAAACAGCTTTTGGATTTATTGTTCCATAAGAGATAAACCCAATGAGAAATAACACTCTTTAAACATATAAATTAATACAAATAAAAATACTTTTATATGCATTGATAAGGCACCTATAAGGGTAGGTTCCATGTCTTATTCATCTTTTTTATCACTCTCTATCAAAGGAAAAGTACATTACCTGATAAATAATATATGCTCAAAGCAATGTTTATGGTATTATGTAATCTAAGTATACAAAAAAAAAAAAATACACACTTTATTCCCCAACTGCAGACCAAAAATAATACATTCCAAAATGCTGTTAGCAGTGAACCTTCATGACCCCTAGGTCCTATTACAGCCTGTTGGTTTGTTAAACAGACGTGATAATGCAACATTTATTGTAAGAGAAGTCGTTGTAAATGCCTGAGAAGCAGGTATATAAACTTCAACCAAAGCAATTGACCACTGTCATTTGCACCACACTGGCAGGCCTCTAGAGAGTCACCATAAGTAAACAACCCTTTTGAAAGAGTCCCAGAGGGTACAGAAGGGGCTTCCAGGGTGTCCTCTTGGAAATCAGAGTCCCATACAAGTGATCTCAGTAAATAGGAAACCCACCTGTATATATAATGCTCATGTCAGCCATAAAACTGGACAAAACCGTTTTAGTAAAACTTAGAAATTAGGAGTCTTCAGGAGAAAAACATGGAAATCAATGAACTGTATCATATATCTATGAATTCAATACTGTCTAACATTTACATAGTGCTTTTATAATTTATGAGTTACTTCACATATAATCTTTCATTTTATGTTCACATTCACAGTAACCTTCAGAGGTAAACATTAGTCCCAATTTTACAAATGTGAAAATTGAGGCTCAGAGGATTGGAATACCAATGCCTGGTAAGTAGAACCAGGTTCACTCCCATCACTTCTGATTCATGTTGTTTCTGTCATGCAACAACTGCGTTCACAAAGGACAATTACAGAAAATTAACAGAGCCTTGTAAACCCATAAAACCCACTCTGGCCAAACCCAGTAAATTCTTATGCTATGGATCTGTTATGTCACAGTCACCTAAACTCAAATAGTATGTACAAGTTGGCAAGAAAAAATTTAAGATTTTGGTTGTGTCATGAAAATATATGAGTACCATACAGTTCTGTATTGTCAGGTGATTTTTTTTTTTTTTTTTTTTTTTAGATAGGGTCTCGCTCTGTCACACAGGCTGTAGTACAATGGCACAATCATAGCTCACTGCAACCTCGACCTCCTGGGCTCAAGCTATTCTCCTACCTCAGTCTCCCGAGTAGTACAGAACCATGCCACCATGCCCAGCTAATTTTTAATTTTTTTGTAGAGACAGGGTGTTGCTATGTGGCCCAGGCTGGCCTCCAACTCCTGGCCTCAAGTGATCCTCCCACCTCAGCCTCCCAAAGCACTAGAATATCAGGCATGAGCCACCAAGCCCTGGCTACCACATGGTTTTTAAACTTGTAGTGGCAATAATAACTTGAAAGCACTACTGCCACTAAAAGCATATTTAACTACTTTCTATATGTAGGTTCACAAAAATAAGCATAAGAAACTGTCTTTCTTCTCCCCAAGATATACAGAGTTGCTCTCTGGAAGGCTACTTCAGCCCAATATGTGTATCTGATTCAGGGCTGACTTATCCAGGAGGCATATCCAGTAGGCAGAGTGCTAGGGCCCATGATATTTTCAAGAGCCCACAAAACTGTCTCAATTTTCCTTTATTTTAAAACCAGAGGAAAAATGAATATAATAGTAATGGATGCATAATAATGAATCTAGCCTGGATGATATTTGTCTTTATACTGACATATTCATCAAACATAATTTTTAATATGTTTTTATGGAGGAAGGGACCCACAAAGGCAAAAGTGCCTGGGCCCACAGAAGACATACACAGCCCTGGTCTGATTCATCCTACCCTACACCCCATAAACATACTAAGGCAGTAATGTGTCTGGCTCCACAACCCCCACATTTTGGAATAAAGAACAGCTTAGCTGGTTTAAAGAAGGCCTCTAATTATGTACTTCTTTTGCTTCCCATATTTCTAAACTAATGAGATCTGAATTAGGTATTTTACCCATAAACAACATCCTTCCTGACTGCTTTGTGGAAAGGCACGTGTACAGTTTTTTTTTCTTTTCTAATTTTTCTTTTTTTTTAGAAACTGGGTCCCAGTCTGTCACTTAGGCAGGAGTGCAGTGGCACGATCAGAGCTCACTGAAGCCTCAGTCTCCTGGGCCCATGTGATCCTCCCACCTCAGTCCCCCAAAGAGCTGGAACTACAGGCACGTGCCACCGTGCCTGGCTAATTTTTAAATTTTTGGTAGAGACAGGGGTCTCACTGTGTTGCCACTGTGGTCTAAAACTCCTGACCTCACGCGATCATCCCACCTCAGCCTCCCAAAGTGCTGAGATTACAGGTGTGAGCCACTGCACCACGTCACATGTACATTTTAAAACAATTTGTCTTTAGGCATCTCATACAAGCCACAAGGAAAGAGTGAATTTCAAAAAACAAACAGAAAATAGACTGTAATCATAATATTTTAAACATTTGAGTCAAGGGGCTGGAACTTTTTACATCTTAAAGAATGCAAGACATCTGAATATGGAGATAATAGAGAATAAAGCATATCTGGGAGAAAGTTATTTCCCCACAAGACCCGTGGCTAGCTTGTCATATTTTCAAACACATCATCAAGGTCCTACGCGTCCCAATGATGTTGTGAAAGAGCATACAAATGTAAGTGCACCTTTATTAAAGGCTGCAGACATGAACTTTCTCACTGAGATAAAATATCATCTCTGCATGATTTTTCCCTCTGACAACTCCAGGTATTAGAAGATCTCAGGCTGATTAGAAGATCTCAGTCTGTGCCCCTCTGGCAAAGATACCACTGTAGGCAAATATACCACTTACAGTGATGCTTAATAAACTATTTTTAAGTTATCCTTGATACCATAAACTTAAAAATTGTGTGAGAATACATATATTTTATTGAAAGTAAAAAGCCATTTGAAGTCAAGATTGGTGCTACCTCGCAAATTATAAGGACTCAAAAATGTTTGTGGAGTGACTAAATAAATGAATGCATGTTTTAGGTTAAAATAAAAAGCTCTCCAGACTATTGCCAGATCTACAGAAACCAATGTCATCTAAAGATGTGTCAGTCCCACTCATGATGATACAAATGATGGTGATCATTTCATCACATGTCAGTCTTGCAGGTCATGGGTCATTGTAATAAGTCCAAGAAGAAGTGACTGGCCTCAGCTTTCTCTGCCAGTCACCATCAGGAAGCGAATGCAGACACAGTTACACAGCCAAAACTTAGACTGATTACGTAGCAATTACTATTTGTCTATAAAATGAAGTTCTGTGTCAGAAGGATTAACAAGTTCCATTCCTCATCAAAACACTGTCAATTAACTAATTAATGAATTGTTCATTAAAAAACAAATATTACATACATACTATTTGTGCCAAAAATGTTTAACCCAAATTACTTTAGAAGAAATTAAACCATGCTAGAATATTCAATAAAATGGTTAGACTGGACTTTCCCAAAATTCAAAATAATGAAAAATTATATTGTGAGGAGGGGGGAAGGGGGAGAGATAGCATTAGGAGATGTACCTAATGTAAATGATGAGTTAATGGGTGCAGCACACCAACATGGCACATGTATACATATGTAACAAACCTGCATGTTGTGCACATGTACCCTAGAACTTAAAGTATAATTTAAAAAATAGGCCGGGCGCGGTGGCTCAAGCCTGTAATCCCAGCACTTTGGGAGGCCGAGACGGGCGGATCACTAGGTCAGGAGATCGAGACCATCCTGGCTAACAGGGTGAAACCCCGTCTCTACTAAAAAATACAAAAAGCTAGCCGGGCGACGTGGCGGGCGCCTGTAGTCCCAGCTACTCAGGAGGCTGAGGCAGGAGAATGGCGTAAACCCGGGAGGCGGAGCTTGCAGTGAGCTGAGATCCGGCCACTGCACTCCAGCCCGGGGACAGAGCGAGACTCCGTCTCAAAAAAAAAAAAAAAAAAAAAAAATAATAATAATAATAATAATAATAATAAAAAGAAAATAAAGGAATTAGCCAAATTCAGTTTATGAACATTGACTGGATACTGTACCAAAAATTAAAACCAATTCCAAGAGATGAGATGTATTGGGGACCATTGAGGAAAGTAAAAAATGGAATATATGCTATTTATCAATGTTACATTTCTCGGATATGGTGATGATAATGTGGGTATGCAGGAGAAAGTCCATGTTCTTAGCGGATGTGTGCTGAAGTATTTGGGGTAAGTGTCATGATGTCTACAACATTCGACAAAAACAACAGCAACCTGTGTGTCATAAAGACTCAGATAAACTTAAGGAAATGGGGTGGAAAAAGATTTTCTATGCACATAGACAACAAAAGCAAGCAGGAGTAGCTATTCTCATAACAGACAAAACAAACCTTAAAGCAATAACAGTTTAAAAAGACAAAGAGGGAAATTATATGATAAAAGGACTAGTCCAACAGGAAATTATCACAATGTTAAATATATATGCACCTAACACTGGAGCTCCCAAATTTATAAAACAATTACTACTAGACCTAAGAAACAAGATAGACAGTAATCCAATAATAATGGGAGACTTCAATATTCCACTAACAGCACTAGATGGGTCATCAAGACAGAAAGTCAACAAGGAAACGATGAACTTAAACTATATCCTAAAACACATGGACTTAACAGATATTTACAGAACATTCTACCCAACAACTGCAGAATATACATTCTATTCATCAGCACATGGAACATTCTCCAAGACAGACCATATGAAAGTCCACAAAACAAGTCTCAACAATTTCAAGAAAACTGAAATTATAGTAAGTACTCTCTTAAATCACAGTGGAATAAAACTGGAAATCAACTCCAAAAGGAACTCTTAAAACCATGCAAATAAGTGGAAATTAAATAACCTGCTCCTGAATGATCATTGGATCAACAATGAAATCAAGATGGAAATTTAAAAATTCTTCAAACTGAACAATAATAGTGATACAACCTGACAAAATCTCTGGGATACAGCAAAGGTGGTGCTAAGAGGAAACTTCGTAGCATTAAATGCCTACATCAAAAAGTCTGAAAGAGCACAAATAGACAATCTAAGGTCACATCTCAAGAAACTACAGAAACAAGAACAAACCAAACTCAAGCCCAGCAGAAGAAAAGAAATAACCAAGATCAGAGCACACTAAATGAATTTGAAACAAAAAAACACACACACACAAAAGACAAATGAAACAGAAAGCTGATTCTTCGAAAAGATAAATAAAATTGATAGACCATTAGTGAGATTAACCAAGAAAAGAAGAGAGAAGATCCAAGTAAGCTCAATTAGAAATGAAACAGGAGATATTACAACCAATACCACAGAAACACAAAAGATTATTCAAGGCCACTATGAACACCTTTACGCCCATAAACTAGAAAACCTAGAGGATATGGATAAATTCCTGGAAATATACAACCAGGAACAAATAGAAACTCTGAACAGACCAATAACAAGCACTGAGATTGAAATGGTAATTTAAAAGTTGCCAACAACAAAAAAGTTCAGGATCACATGGATTCACAAATAAATTCTATCAGACATTCAAAGAATTGGTACCAATCCTTTTGACACTATTCCACTAGATGGACAAAGACAGAATCCTCCCTAAATCATTCTATGAAGCCAGTATCACCCTAATACCAAAACCAGGGATGGACATAACAAAAAACTACAGAACTATATCCTTTATGAACATACATGCAAAACTCCTCAACAAAATACCAGCTAACCAAATCCAACAACATATCAAAAAGATTGTCCACCATGATCAAGTGAGTTTCATACCAGGGATCCAGGGATGGTTTAACATACACAAGTCAATAAATGTGATATACCACATAAACAGAATTAAAAACAAAAATCACATGATAATCAATACATGCAGAAAAAGTATTTGACAAAATCCAGCATCTTTTATGATTAAAATCCCCAGCAAAATCAGCATAGAAGGGGCACACCTTAAGTTAATAAAAGCCATCTATGGACAAACCCACAGCCAACATTATACTGAATAGGGAAAAGTTGAAAGCATTCCCCTGGAGAACTGGAACAAGACAAGGATGCCCATTTTCACCACTTCTATTCAACACAGTATTGGAAGTCCTAGCCAGAGCAATCAGACAAGAGAAAGAAATAAAGGGCATCCAAATCAGTAAAGAGGAAGTCAAACTGTTGCTGTTTGCTGATGACATGATCATACACCTAGAAAACCCTAAAGACTCTTCCAAAAAGCTCCTGGAAATGGTAAATTAATTCAGCAGTTTCAGGATACAAAATTAATATACACAAATCAGTAGCCCTGCTATACACCAACAGCAACCAAGCTGAGAATCAAATGAAGCACTCAAACCCTTTAATCATAGCCATAAAAAAGATATTTAGGAATATACTTAACCAAGGAGGTGAAAGACCTCTACAAGGGAGACTATAAAACACTGCTGAAAGAAATCATAGATGACACAAACAAATGGAAACACATGGTCATGGATGGGTAGAATCAATATTGTGAAAATGACTATACTGCCAAAAGCAATCTACAAATTCAATGAAATTCCCAACAAAATACCACCATCATTTTTCACAGAACTAGAAAAAACAATCCTAAAATTCATGTGGAACCAAAAAGAGCCCACAAAGCCAAAGCAAGACTAAGCAAAAAGAACAAATATAGAGGCATTACATTACCCGACTTCAAACTATACTATAAGGCCCTAGTCACCAAAACAGCGTAATACTGGTATAAAAACAGGCATGTAGACCAATGCAACAGAATAAAGAACCCAGAAATAAAGCTAAATATTTATAGTCAATGGATCTTTGACAAATCAAACAAAATCATCAAGAGGGGAAAGGATACCCAATTTAACAAATGGTGCTGGGATAACTGGCACGCCACATGTGGAAGAATGAAACTGGATTCTCATCTCTCACCTTATACAAAAATCAACTCAAGATGGATCAAAGACTTGAATCTAAGACCTGAAACTGTAAAAATTCTAGAAGATAACATCAGAAAAACCCTTCTAGACATTGGCTTAGGCAAAGACTTCATGACCAAGAACCCAAAAGCAAATGCAACAAAAACGAACACAAATAGATGTTACTTAATTAAACTAAAAAGCTTCTGCATAGCAAAAGAAATAATCAGCAAACAGACAACCCACATGTAGGAGAAAAATCTTCACAATCTATACATGCAACAAAAGACTAATATCCAGAATCTACAAGGAACTCAAACAAATCAGCAAGAAAAAAAAACAAGCGGATCCCATCAAAAAGTGGGCTAAGGACATGAATAGACAACTCTCAAAAGAGGATATACAAATGGTCAACAAACATAGGAAAAAATGCTCAACATCACTAATGATCAGGGAAACGCAAATCAAAACCACAATGCAGTACCACCTCACTCCTGCAAGGATGGCCATAATCAAAAAAGAATAAATGTTGATGCAGACGTGGTAAAAAGGAAATACTTTTACACTGTTGGTAGGAATGTAATCTAGTGCAACCATTATGGAAAACAACGTGAAGATTCCTTAAAGAACTAAAAGTAGATCTACCATTTGACCCAGCAATCCCACTCCTGGGTATCTACCCAGAGGAAGAGAAGTCATTATACAAAAAAAAAACTTGCACATACATGTTTACAGCAGCACAATTCACAATCGCAAAAAATATGGATGCAGCCCAAATGCCCATCAATCAACAAGCAGATAAAATGTGGCACACACACACACACACACACACACACACACACACACCATGGAATACTACTCAGCCATAAGAAGGAATGAAATAATGGCATTTGCAGCAACCTGGATGGAATTGGAGACCATTATTCTAAGTGAAGTAACTCAGAAATGGAAAACCAAATATTGTATGTTCTCACCCATAAGTGGGAGCTAAGCTATGAGGACGCAAAGGCATAAGAATGATACAATGGATTTTGGGGACTTGGGGGAAAGGGTGGGAGGGGGAGTGAGGGAAAAAAGACTACAAATTGGGAACAGTGTATGCTGCTCAGGTGATGGGTGCACCAAATCTCAGAAATCACCACTAAAGAACTTATTCATGTAACCAAACACTACCTGTTCCCCAAAAGCCTATTGAAATTTGAAAAACAAAAAGACCCCATGTGTGTGTTTGTACACATGAGGGAATGTGTTTGTATAGAAAAAGAGACAGACAGTAAGGAAGCAAACGTGGCAAAATAGTAATAATTGTAGAATTAAGTTATGGGTGTTCATCGTATCATTCTTTCAATTATGTAACATTCAACATTTTCAAAATTAAAAGTTGGGGAAATGTAAATAAGAATAATGTTATTGAGAAATGTTTAAAGACATAAAAGGTGTCTTTGATTATAATTCTAAGTTTAAAGAGGAAGTTTCAAAATAATGTACAGGATAATTCTATTTGGGGATAGATATTTGGATCAATATACACAAATACATTAATAGAGGTCACTATAATTGGAGTCCTGTAAAGTTGTGCAACACAGCAACCTCAAGTATTTATCTCCAGGCAGTATGATTATGGTGACTTCTGCTTTCTTATTTTTATTTCCAAAAATTACCTACTTTTACATATATGCATTAATATATACGTACACATATACATATGAATTACTGTTTAAGAGAATGAGACCTGGATCTTAGATCATGTTAGAACATATCAAAACTTTGCAACACTGGGTCCTGTTGAAAATCTGTTTGTATTAAATCCAGTTAATCTTATCTTTACACTATTAAGATTAAATATAATTAAATCATTTTACTTGAAAAAAATGGGTGACAATAATTCTAGACTCCTGATTACCATTGGGAATATGAATATATTGCCCCAGAGGGCATAACTAATGGCCTATGGGTGGGAACCACATTGAGACAGAGTTCAGCTCATTATAAGACTGAATGTTGCAATGAATAAGTATCTAACAAGGGAATGAAATGCATCATGCTCTAAGTACCTGTGGAAGTAGGTTAACCACCTATTAGGGATGGTATTGGAAGGAGGGACAGGGCACTATGTAAACTCTAATGCAGCCTTTAGTCTCTATAGAGTCTATGGTCAAAAATAAAGAAAATAGCCATAATAGGTTGGACTCATGTCCACTGAAGGAAAAATTACATAGTAGCCTGTCACTGACTAACTAGAGACAAAAGAGAAAATCAACACTCTCTGGTGTGGATGCTATATTAAAGAAATTGGATTCAGTAAACTGAAGTGTTAATGATACTTTTAATTAATCCACCAAATTACTCAACCAAAAAACCAAAGTGTGTTTTCTGCGATCATGACCAAAATTATTTCTAACTATATGAACTCTGTTTTAAATGTTGGTGTGTTCACACAATGGAACACTGTTTTGAAATTTAAAATGAAGAACAAACTATTAATACATGCAACTGTGTGGGTATATGTCAAAAACCTTATGCTGAGCAAAAGCAGCAATACAAAAGAACACATGCTGTATGATTTCATTTATATTCATTTCAAAAGTAGATAAAACTGATCTGACAGAAATCAAAAGACGGCCACAATGGGTGTAGAAAGAATGAATGAAAAGGGGCACACGGGAACTTTCTGGGGTGATAGAAATCAATGTTCTATATCTTGTTTTATACTCCCTTGGTAGTTACATGGGTGTATATAATCGTCAAAGTTCATTGAGCTGAACACCTAGACCTGTGTGCTTTTTGTATATAAATTAAACTTCCACGAAAAAATTAAAATTATATTTTTAAAACATCACTTTGCATCATTGGAAGAACTCAAAACTTACCAAGCGATTTCTTTTTACTGTAGAACTACCTGATCTTTCACCAGGTCTCAATAGGTGGCCGACCTAAGAAAACAGAAGTATGCAATATTAGTATCTGAAAAATGCACAATAACTATAAATTTACCTCCTTTAACTTTCTTCCTAGACAAATCTAGATAACTAGGAAGTCACTGACACAGGAAGGAACAACAGATTGAATTTATCAGGCTTTAGTCCAGCCAGATAAGAATAATTCTGTACAAAAATAATCTTTGTATTTTAAAGGCCATATGAGACAACTCAAGGTAAGCACAAATATGCCACTCGATTTGGCATTAAAATTGAGTGAAACGGATCTCAAATCCTGTGAATCAGAATATCTCAGGGGTGAGGTTCCAGAATCTGCCTTTTATTTAAGTGCCATAGGTGACTCTTTCACAAGCCATAGCTGAGAACCACAACTGAACTTCGAGAACTATGTGTGAGAGGAAATTACTGCCCAGGCTCTAGAGAAACAAAATGCAATCCAAAACTTTCCCTCAAGTTATTCTCATGTATGTAAGTCTTCTCTGGGCAGTTATTTTTTTAAAACTAGAATAACATCATTATTAGATTTCATTTTTCCCTACATGTGGTCTAACTTCCTTCATACTGTAAACTCTTAGAGATTTAGAATGAGAAATGAAGGAGCAAACAAGTGATTTCAAACATTCAAAACCCAAAATACCATGGAAATAAACGCACTTTTGCAAACACATGACGGTGCAGGCAGAGGTACTGACCGCATGCTCTTTCAGTTAGAAAAAAAAAAAAAAAATGACTGGTTTGTTTCCTGCTCAGGAAAGTGGTGTGGCAGGATGCAGCCAACGTACATAAAGAAGAAGTTGGTCAGTCATATGGTGACCAGAGAAGGGGAAGAACACTTATGGCTTAGTAGTTACAAGAAAAGAGGTTGCAGAGGAAGTTCATCAACACGCACTCTCTACTACAAATCACCAAGAAGTCTAAAAAGCCTGAGACCACTTCTTCCTTTTCTGGCCCCTGGGGTATGCCTGACAAACAGGGTCACTGATACTTTGCAGGACCCAGTGTTTTCTAGGGGCCAGGTAACTAAAACTTACTAATCCAAGCAAGGAGATAGGGGTGTCCCTGCCAGGTGTTGCTAAAAGCAAGGCTAGGTCATCATATATGACCCCATCAGTAACTCCCCTGTGGCTCCCTCCGCACCTTCAACCAGCTGCCAGCAAGGCTGCCCAAGACCATCCCTCCTAGCCCCACCTCTCTACTCCCCCACCACAGCCCCAAGCAGTGGGTTATCTCCAGGACATGCCTGCTGACCAGTGCTTGCTCTCCCGCTATGTTCCTCCCTTGTTCCAGGCGTGGCCACCTGTAGACCAGTGTCCACATCAAAGCCAGAGTCATCATTATAAAAGGAGAATGGCATCATGTCACACTCCTGCTAAAAACCCTGCCAACACCTCTTGTTGGCCTCAGGAAAAAAGCTGTAACATGACTCCTAGGACCTTCTGCAACGTGGTCCCTGCTCATCTTTCCAGCCTGATTCCTCATCACTCTCCTTCCCTGTTCCCATGCTTCTCTGCACCTCCTCATGTCTGCACTCCAGAAATATACAACTCAGCTTCCTTCCATTTGGGAGCCTTCACACATGCTCTTCCCTCTGCCTGTAGCCATCCGTCTCCACTCCCTTTATCAGACTAGCTCCTTTTCATCTGTCCAATGGCAACTCATATATCATTTCCTTTAGGAGGCCTTCTCCGACTTCCCCAAATCAGAGATAGGAGGAGCATTTCCTGTGCGTTCCCGTAGAACCTGGCACTGCCCATGTGAGAGCCCCAATCACTCTAGAATACATTTTTCTATTATATTGGCTATTTTCCTATTATTCCACAAACTCCTTTAGGACAGGGCTCCATAGCTGTATCTCCAGCATCTAATGCCTGTCTGGCACATAGTAATGCTCAGTAAACACTTGTTGAATGAAAGATTAATTTCCACAAGAAATGGAGGAAGGGCTTCCAAATGCTAAAAGACACTTTCCTTTTAGTAACTATCCCTCCCTGGATCCCAGACCCCAGTCCCCAGGCCCAAAATGTCTCAGATCTGCCTTCTCAAGCTGGAGTGGCTGCAGCTTTTTTGGCTGCTCCCTCCCTTTTTCTGGTCCCTATCTTCTTACACACTCTTATCTTCAGCCTGGGAAGAACCTCAAAGCATGAGCAAAACTGGGTTAGCAATAGGAAGAGTGTTGCAGGCAAATTGAAGAGCAGAAGAAAGAAGAGCAAATGAGCAAATCTGGGGAGAGGAGGCACTATAGTTATAAAGGAAGATACACAAAAAGGATGTTTGGTGGTAAAGACTTCCTGTGAAAAATACCACAGACACAAGTGAGTTTTCATCGGTGAAGGACTTTGTTGTTTCTTTGTTTCACGAAATACTCAAACAAAAAACAAAATTGTTTTTGTTTCGCAGAATAGTCATAGCAACAAATACAAAATGGTACTGGGCAGGTGAATGAATTCTGTGACAATGACATCTGTATCTGGTGGCCCCACTTGCCCAGAGGATAAAGGCTCATCAGCAAGTTCCAAGGCAACTTGTTAGGGCTTGAAAATTCTCCAGTGGGACTAAGTCAACATGTTCTGTGTTCATGGGCTGAGTCCCCAGAGCAGAGGAAAAGAAGAACAATTCTTTAAGCAAGATGAAAAAAAGAGGGGACTCTGTACCCAAACAGTGGCAATGAGAATGCAGACAGAAGACATTTATCTCTCAGAAAGCTAATCAAAGTACCAGGCACTTGGCAGCTTATCCTTTCTTTGTCCTTATCGGTTTGCTAGATTGGTTTGCGGGATTGGTACTAACAGATAACAAAGATGAACTTAAATACAATTGTGTAATATAAGGTAACTAAGGAGAAAATATCTGTGTAACCTCTTCTCTATCTTATTTTAGATCTTCCTGCTAGCACTTCTCAGTTTAAAAGTTTCTAGACATTCAAACATAAAGCAATGTCATATTCTTCCATATTCTTCCTAAAATTACTTTTAAAACATACAGCTATGTTGCTATTGTTAATTTCTCCAATACCATCTTCCAAAGTGTCTTTGAAACCTTTTATTTTGAACATACTGAATAAATCTATTTTTCAATTTTAGCCATTTTTCCTTGTGTAGAAAATATTCTGTCATGGGAATTATATAATCACTATTGCATGAAATAAACAATATTTCTCTAAGATTTCCAGAAGTTGTTTCTTATTAATGATCCTAGTCAAGTGTTGTCACTCTCTAAAACATAAAGTAACATCGAAAAAATAAGAATTGACATTCAAGTCCATGTTTCCTCAAATCCAGTCTTTTTCTAGTAGCAATGACAATCAGGTATACTTTACGGAGGACTCATAGTAATGTAGCAGATTCTAGTTTAACTCTAGAAGCAACATTTAGTCCTGTCATTCTTGCAAATTTATCAACTCACCGAAATACCACCACTGATATTCGCTCCACCTCTAAAGGTTGTCGGAGTAAAGAAAAAGTCATCTTTTGCTGAACTTTTGGAACAGTAAAGATCTAAGGAAATAGAGTAAACAAAATCAGTTGAAAGAAAAAGGTTTGCTAAAGTCAAGTCTAGCTCTAGAAGCAGGAACTTAGAATTTTGAAATTTAACCCTTTACAAGTACTGAAGCAAACAATATTTACAAGAATAAGTTCTCCCTCTTAAAAACTGCCTCAAAGTAGAGGAAATGGAAAAACGAAAGCTGCTGGATGGGTCTTATCTTTCCTTAGCTTCATCTTATGCCAGGGATTAAAATGGTAGTTTCTTCACGTGAAAATCCTAGAGGGTTGTTTTTAATAAGGGAAGTGTGAGAAAGTAGAGAGAGGAATGTGGCAAATAATAGCTAAGGACTTTACATATATTAATTTATTTTTAAAAGCAATGCATATTTGTTTTAAAGATTGAAATTCGCACTTCCATAATTTTTTTTTTATATTTCAGGTTCAGGTGTTGAATCTTGATCATGGAAAATAATTTTCTAATGCAAGAAATAGCAAAGTCAAAAGAAGATGCCAGTTTGTGCAGGGAAATTAAAGAGTTGGTTTTAGACACCTTGAGATTGAAGATAACAAGACCTCCATGCTGGAATTGCTACTTAAGCATCCTGTGAGGAAGAGATCAGCCTTCCACAAAGAAGTCTCTTCTTACACTGAAAATGGGCACATCTGGGTGCAGGTGACGCAACACTTTAAGCAAAGGATTAAAATGGAGAGTCTCTTTAATGATCTGAGGCCGTACAGCAATCAAGTTATTACAGCTAATTCCCCTTGCTCTGATTCCATGCTCACCAAGCAACCTGCTGATAATAATCTGCTTTCCCACAGAAGCCTGCCCACAGGGAAAGAATGCACTTGTCATGCTGGAGTGAACATTCTGGGTCTCCTGACAGAGTATGTATTTTAAATTAATAAATTGTCATTCTTATTTTATATCATCAGTTTCCTGAGCTACTATTAATCTGCCCCCAAGAAAGATCTGTTTTGGGTGTGCTATTGAATTACAGTCCACAGTCTACAGGACAAATGGCCCACTCTGGCCATAGTAAACTCACCAAAAGCCATCCAAGAGAACAGCCCTCAGAGCTGTTCGGGGGGTATGGGGAAGCAGGACATGGTGGTCAGAAGCCTGTCCTTTGGGGCCACACACCCTGTTCTTGGATTCCTGCTTTTTCCACTAACTCATTACAGAATCTGGGGCAAATACGCTCTGTAAACCTCAGAGCCAACCTGGGTGGGTCGTGGGGACAGGGCACATAATGAGAGTGTGCATTTGATATTAGTTATCTTAAAGGCAGACCATTGATGTCTCTTTGTCAACGTTTCTGCGTAAACATTAGGAACAAATGAGGACAGCAAGTGTAACTCCTTTAAGACATTCTGCAATAAAAGAAAGGAGATAATGGCTGGGCAGGGTGGCTTATGCCTGTAATCCCAACACTTTGGGAGGTTGAAGTGGGAGGACCGTTTGAATCCAGGAGTTCTAGACCAGCCTGAGCAAATAAATAATTATTTATTTATTTGTCTCTACACAAATAAATAAATAAACGGACATAAGGGTGAACAGATGATGGGACTTAAACAGAAGCTATGTTTGCAGTGAGGAGCTAGGGGGCATGTGGTAAACTGAGGGGTTAGGGCCAGTGGAAAGAGAAAGATTGAAGATATGAAGTAGAGTGACAGAAAAGCAAAGGAATTAGAGAAGATTGGAAAAGAACGGGAAAAGGAAGGAGCCAGGGCAGTTGAGAAAGAGACAGGAGCAGTGGAGGTCAGGAAAAAGCACAGGCAGAGCCTTGGCAGTCCACCTCGCTGGCCCGGAGACCTGCCCAGGCGAGCCCCTCCCTGCCTGTCTCCTATCTGAGAGCCTAGGGAGGAACTGAAGTGTTCCCACCAGGGTGGGGATCTTCTACTTCCTTTAGGTGTGGGTGTTCTCCAGTTCTCTGAAGACTCAGGACAAAGCAGGCCAAAGACGAAGGGACCCAATATGGAACATGCCCAAGCCCAGACTCAATACCCAATGTACCCAACCCTAGATCTCTTTCTATGCTCCCTTCTCTGTTCTGTTCTGCTTGCCTCCTCTCCTCTTTGGAGACAGAGTTCTACACAGAAGAGACTTTTAGAATAGCAAGGTTCAAGTCCCAGCTCAGTGGCTTTCTATCTACCATTATTTTGAGCAAGTCACGTACCCTGCCTGAGACTCAATCTCCACATCTGTAAAGTGGAGATGGGAATGCCTTCCTCCAAGCTGTGTGAGGTTAAGTACACAGATATGAACAGTTCACTCCGTAAAAGTGTGTTCCCTCCACCTCATTTCCACCTCCCCAGGCTACTTTTTCTCCTCTTACTCCATCTCCTTCTCTCCCAGTTTCCTTTCCGTTTCCCTAACGTTTCTTCACAATTCTCAATAAGGCCCCTGCTTCCCATCCCAACCCAACATCTCTCTGAGGACTAACCCAACGAAGCATGGAGAGGAAGAGGCTCCCTGTGAGGGCTGCACCAGTGCGGGCTTGAGCAGGAGCCCAGCCTGAGGATGGCAAGCAAGGATGACAGGAGGAAGGAACAAGCCCGTCTCTCCTCCGGCTGCCCAGCCCTTCCCCTTTCCTCCCTCTGGCCCTAGGTTCCCAGAGCCTGAAGAGCAAAGCCTCAGAGAGTCCTCCCACCTTGGGACCCATGTAGGGGTGACCTTGCTGTCACACCCACAGGCATCCCTGCCTGCCAACCCAAAATACTACCTGCAGCCCCAGTGCTGGCCCCCTGAGGATCAGGTAGGATTGGGGAACTGAAACTCAGCTACGAGACCCCAGAGACTGGCGATCCAGATGAAGCAGAGAAATCTCAGCCTAAGAGCTAAGACCAGTGAGAGAAAAGGAACAAGCCCAGGCTTCTGCCCTGAACGTGTGCAGCTTTGAGTGTGAGTGTGACGGTGGGCACTAGAGATAATTCTATTTGGTATCGGTGACAGCTGCCAACAGCCACAGTGCTTGTAGATTGTAGGAACTGTACAAAAGTAGAAGTAAAAAAAAATATTAAGCAAATCTGTGTATGTGTGTATGTGTGGGCGCGTGTAAAAGTCAAATTTATAAGGCCGGGCACGGTGGTTCACACCTGTAATCCCAGCATTTTGGGAGGCCGAGGCGGGTGGATCACCTGAGATCAGGAGTTCAAGACCAGCCTGACCAACACGGAGACACCCCATGTCTACTAAAAATACAAAAATTAGCTGGGCGTGATGGTGCATGCCTGTAGTCCCAGCTACTTGGGAGGCTGAGGCAGGAGAATCGCTTGAGCCCAGGAGGCAGAGGTTGCAGTGAGCTGAGATCGTACCACTGCACTCCAGCCTGGGCAACAGAGCAAAACTCCATCTCAAAAAAAAAAAAAAAAAAAAAAGTCAAATTTATAAATGGCTTGCAACTACAGGTATATGCAATTACCATGCCTCAACAATAAATTATTGTTATATTTCCTGTATAACAAATGGCAGGTTAATTGTTGTGAGTTGTCATGTCCATACAGGAGTCTCTTTATATTCTAGTCATGCAGCCGTTACCCAGCCACAACATTTCAAAGCTGCCCTTCTTCCTCTCACGTATCCCCTGTTCATTTTCCTTCTTGGTCTCCTGGTTTCCTCTTTTTTTTATTATTATTATTATTATTTCCATAGGTTATTGGGAAACAGTGTTTGGTTACATGAGTAAGTTCTTTAGTGGTGATCTGTGAGATTTTGGTGCAGCCATCACCCAAGTAGTATACACTGCACCCAATTTGTAGTCCTTTATTCCTCACCCCCTTCCTGCCCTTTCCCCCTGAGTCCATAAAGTCCACTGTGTCATTCTTATGCCTTTGCATCCTCATAGCTTAGCTCCCACTTAAGAGTGAGAACATACAATGTTTGGTTTTCCCTTCCTGAGTTACTTCAATCAAAACTTCAGGAAACAATGGAAGCACTTATAGAAATGCATTCTATTTTCCTTTTCTCTTTTCCTTCTCTTCCTTTCCTAGCCTGCTCTTGCTGGTCTCTTTCTCATTTTCCCCTCCTTGTCCTCATCCTGTCCCTCTTCTCTCAACCCTGCTTTGGCCATCTTCCTTCCTCTTCTCACTTCCCTATTGCTCCGCCAGTGCTGAGGGGTTAGGCCGCCCAAGTTTGCTCCTGTTAACCCTAGAATCTCAAGTAAGTTCCCCTCCCTTCTAAGCTCCAGTTTTCTCCTCTGTGGACTCAGAGCAACTCATAGGATCACTAGGAAAACTAAACCAATCCATTCCCATAAAGAAATTGGCTCAATGCCTCCTGCCACAAAGTTAGTACTCAATAAGGGAAAGCGATGATTATTTTTATCTTTCTTAAAATGTATTTTTTTTAACTCTCCACGTGAAGAAAACCTCCTACCAAATTTGAGAACCATCTCCTCCCTCTACTGACATTCAATTATCAAAGACTTATCAGGTGCCTAGTCTATATCTAACCTGGGCTGGGCACGAGGGAGGCAAAAATTCATTTCCAGTCTTTCGAAAGCCCACAGTCTGGGGAAGATGAGAGCAGACAGACACATAAAAGACCATTCAAATGGTGAGTGTAGGCCAGGCGCAGTGGCTCACACCTGTAATCCCAAGACTTTGGGAGTCCAAGGTAAGCAGATGCCCCCTATCTCCTCACTTGAGTCCAGAAGTTTGAGAGCAGTCTGGGAAACATGGCGAAATCCCGTCTTTACAAACAACACAAAAAATTAGCCGGGCATGGTGGCTCACACCTCCAGTCCCATTGCCTGGGAGGCTAAAGTGGGAGGACCACTTGAGCCCAGAAGCTCAAGGTTGCAGTGAGCTGTGATTGCGCCACTTCACTCCAGCCTGGGTGACACACAAGTCCCTGTCTCAAAATAAATAAATAAATAAATATTTTTAAAAAGGATGATGAGTGCAGGGCTATGGTAGAAGGAGGGATGGAGAACTATGGAGGCAGAGGGAATGCAGTCACATTCTGCATTCTGACTTTGCAGAGTCAGAATGACACACGCTGACTTTGCAGAGTCAGCGAAGACCTCACAGATGGCAATTCTGAGTTGAGTCGTTTTGAAAGGAAAGGAAGAGCTTGCTAAACAAAACAAGGTAAGGACAAGTTAAAGGAATAGCATGAGGAAAGGCCAAGTGTTATGAAAGGGAAGGAAGGTTTGGGGAGCAGTGATAGTTATGGCAAGCAGATCATACAGGCACAGGAAGAATGTGCAGTGATATGGGGCTGGCAAGGAAGGTAAGAGTTGGATTCTGAAAGACAGGATCATTTTCATCAGTGTCCTCATCATCACTGCCATTCACTGGGGACTTGGCCTTGTGCTAAGCACTTGACGTGTGTTGTCTTATTCAGTCCTCACCAAAACTCTATGAGCAGGAATTATCATTATCCCCATTTTATAGATAAGGTGACACAGAGCATCGCTATGGTCAAGATCCTGTGGTTGCTCCTGCAGGTTGCAGGGAGACAGAAGAGGTATCTAAGTAGAATGGCACAATTAGAATTCAGCCCTCTTTTCCATTATCCTTGTTCCTTTTTGTCTTTCTGTGCCAGTCCAGGCTGTCAGAGATTTTAGGAAGGTTAATCTCACAGTATGGGCTGGCAGAAAAGGAGATGGGGGAGCAATGACAACTGGCAAATGGGGCTGAATTCTAGAAATGTTTCCATAGTTAAATATGCAGTTTATAAATGATAAATGATCTGTATGGGCCAGACATGGTGGCTCATGCCTGTAATCCCAGCTGGAAGGCCGAGGCAGATGGATTGCTTGAGCCCAGGAGTTAGAGACCAGCCTAGGCAACATAGTGAGATCCCGTCTTTTCAAAATAAAATAAACGGTCTGTGTGTTTGGATGCAGAACAAGGAGGAATCTGGGGTGACTTCCAGGTTTTTGCCTTGGGACTCTGAGGGAATAGAGGTGCCACTATGATGATAAATACAGCAGTGAAGGGAAAAGGAGGAAAAGGTGAACGGGCAGAAGAAGGAATTGGGATGAAAAAATAATGAATTTAGTTTGAAAATGTAGACTTAAAATACCTCTTGATCATTGAAAACATCTTCACAGCACAAAAGACAAAAAAACAGATTTGTAGACTTGGAATCATCAACATATAAGGAAGGAGTGAAGTCAAGGGGAATGAATGACCTCACCCAGAAAGAAGAGGTGAGGAAAAGACAGGATGAGGAACAAGGACAGAGCTCTAGAGGGCGCTCAACTGCAAAAGAAAGGTCAGAGAAGGATCCATTGAAATGAAATGCTGTGGCCCTCCCTCTGTGACCTCTTCCCCCAGGCATCTAGCACAGTGCCTGGCACTGGGTAGGTACTCAAATTTCAGTTGAGTAAATAAAAGGAGAAAGAAAAGCAAGGTAGCTTTAAAGTAAGGAAGGAACATGTTTCCAAAAACATAACAATCAATATGTAATATTTAACAAGAATTTTTATTATATTTGAAATATATAATGTTGCTAGGGGGTTACCATTTTTTAATATGTTTTCATGAGAAATTCTAAAAATAAATACTTGTTTCTAATTCCTACTCATGCTATACAAGAATCTAGATTACACACATTAAGTTTTGTTTTTTATTTATTTTTTTATTTTATATTTCTTTTTAGAAACAGAGTCTCGCTCTGTCACCCAGGCTGGAGTGCAGTGGCCTGATCTCAGCTCACTGCAACCTCCACCACACGGTTCAGACAATTCTCCTGCCTCAGCCTCCTGAGTAGTTGGGATTACAGGCATGCGCCACCAAGCCTGGCAAATTTTTGTATTTTTAGTAGAGACGGGGTTTCACCATGTTGGCCAGGGTAGTCTCAAACTCCTGACCTCAAGTAATCCGCTCACTTCAGCCTCCCAAAGTGCTGGGATTACAGGCGTGAGTCACTGCATCCAGCCAAACATACATTAAGTTTAATTTCAATGAGAGCTACAATTTCCAATTTACTTTTAGATGGTGAGTTAACTTTTTTCCCACTAAATGAAAATATTCAATATGCCACATATGAACAAAATAAAATTCTCCCACCCACAAAAAAATCCTCCAGGGATACAAAAAAATCATTTGTTCCCTCATTTTTAAAGACTTCTGCAGAGACAATATACAGGCACAATATAGGTTAAAATAAATCACTCTGTGGTTTCTCAAAAAAAGTGAAAATAGATCCACCATATGATTCAGCAATCCCACTACTGGGAATATATCCAAAAGAAATAAAATAAGTACATTGAAGAGATATCTGCACTCCCTTGTTTATTGCAGCACTATTCACAATAGCCAAGATATGGAAGCAATTATGTTTATTCTTGAGGAATAAAATTTTTAAATGTGGTATTTATATACAATGGAATATTATTCAGCCATGAAAAAGAATAAAACTCTATCATTTGCAGCAACGTGGATGGAACTGGAAGATATTATGTTAAGCAAAATAAGCCAGGCACAGAAAGACAAATATCACATATCCTCTTTCATATGTGGGAGCTAAAAAAAGTTGATCTCATGAAGGTAGAGAGGGAGAATGGTGGTTACCAGAGGCTAGGAAGGGGAAGAGGAAGAAGGGGATGAAGACAGGCTGGTTAATGGGTACAAACATATAGTTAGATAGAAGGAACAGATTCTAGTATTTGATAACACAGTAGGATGACAAAGATAATGCTAATTTATTGTACCTCAAAATAGCTAGCAGATTTGAAATGTTCCCAACACAAAGAAATGATAAGTGTTTGAGGTGATATATATGCTAATTGCCCTGATTTGATCATTGCACATCGTATGCATGTACCAAAATATCACATGTACCCCATAAATATGTGCAGTTATTACATATCACATAAAAAATAAAAAATAAATTTTAAAAAATCAAAACTGAAATCACTCTGAGATTACATTTTGCATTAAAGGCCAGCATGGAGCAACAGCTGAGTAAAAGGGGATGCTTCATGGGCACAGGTGTTGGTAATCCCACAAGAACACCTCTATTTCCTCATTTCCTTTCTAACAAGCCTTCAGCTTCCAATTAATGTTTTTCACCAGTTTTCTTTTCTTCAAAACAGCTAATTGTTAACCAGGGACCCGAGACACTCTCTTGCCTATAAACAAAACAACTAGAAGGATACCTTTTTCTGTTCAGACAAATTTTAGCACTGAAAACATAACCCTCAACCGCAGAGGGCTAGCTCAGTGCAAACTGTTCATGTCTAAAGCATAAATTGACCATAAACAATATATTGAATAGGTGCACTGGATACAAACTCCATGAAAAAAATAAAACCAACTACTACCAAAGGAAGTGAACAAGACCTACAAACCAAGAAGAAATGCACATTTATGCTGCTGTCATTGATCATTTAATAGGCATGCTAACAGAATAAAAAATAGAACTTTCAAACAACAAAAAAGAAAATGTCCTATCTCCCATTTCCAACTAACTCCCCCAAATTTATTTTTTCACAAAAGGAGAATAATAAAGAATATTTGTGAAACGTTAGTCACCAAGATGAAAACAGCAAAAAAAAATAGGGATCTGGAGAAAAGAAACAGATCGTTCCAACCAGCCCACAGCTAAATTTCCACTTCATCTCACTAACCATTGAATGCTACCCATCTACTCACCTCAACCCAGACCTAATCCTCTCCCCCAAAAGGAAGATTTCCCAGCAGTGCAGGAAGATCAAACATGACTATGTCAAGGGGAAAAGCAAGGCTACTCTGAAAGCTCGAGGGATGACACAGAACACAGACTGGGTCTCTAGGGGGTATTCTTGAAAACCTGAGATCAAGTCCCGGAAAAACACTCTTGACCACTTACCACCACCGGAAGCTGCTAGATGGCAATCAGAATCAGCATCTCATCAGAAGAGGAGGAAGACGTTACAAGAAAGCAGCTTCACTACCAGTGAGGAATTGAGGGAGAAAAGCACTCCTTGGAAAAATGCTGAAAGCCCTGAAGAGCCTCTCCTTCCCTAGTTGCCTGCTCCTGCTGACAGGACAGAACTGGTTAATCTTGGAGAAACAAAAGGAAAATCCCAAGAGGCTGGCTTCTGAGGATGGCTTCCTCTATGGGAATCAAGAATTCATAAGGATGAAAATGAACTGTGGAAGGGGACATCAGCTATCAGGTCTGCTTACCAAACTTTTACCAGCCCTTGACTGAGCAAGATAAGCAAATCTCTTTGCAGTTCCCACCTGCTTTTGCAGAGATGAAAGAATCAGCAGTGGGTTTTTGTCTTTTTTTTTTTTTAATCATCACAAGGGAAGTTCAGCTCTCTTATGGATGAAAGCTAAGCATACTCAAGAGACATTTAGTAGGCAAAGCAATGACACTTCTTTCCCAACATCCTTAATTTCAGCACAGAGGATGTAAACATTAACCCTGATGATACCAAAGAACAAATGCCCATAGGAAATGGTTTTACATTTTTTAGTTTGGAATTGCTTTTAAGGGGGTTCTGGTCATTAAAGTGGGATTAGATGAAAATAAAATATTTTGGTGCATATCTATTTTTAAAAGGAAGAATATGGCTTCTTTTAAATATGCCTAAAGCCATCTAGGAATTTTCCAGAAGTTGCATCAGATTTGCCAGTTAAGTACTGAAATCAAATAGATTTTAATCATGTCTTTATCACCAGAGCAAGCTAATCCCCTGTGCACTGTCAACTCCACTCTCCTGGAACATCCTCACACTGGGCCCTCAGGTTTTCACAGAAACAAGAGCCTTTTCCTACCAAGGTTCCACAGTAACAAGAAACTGCTATCTCTCCAGAATCCAATGAGGACTACATTTTCTTAATCAGAGCAGATAGGAGACTGAAACCACCTTTGCAAAAATTATAACAGTGAGAAAATTATGACAGTGAAAGACATCTAACCTAACTGACTCCATCTTGCTTCTAACCTCCAAGATGTCCTTGTCATTCCTGGGCACAGGCTGAACTAACTTCGGGAAAAATTTAGTTTATAGTTTAACTTTGCAACAAAGATGGTAACAGCCCTTCCCCAAACAAACCCCCTTCTTACCTAGGGACCAGTCTGCCTTTGTAGGACTAACAAATTAGCTACAAGATTAGAAATAACAGCTTAATAACGGCCAGAGGCTGCGAGATTCTGAACCTCCCCATATTGCTCCTGAATGGTTTACAGAATTAACCAGGAACAGAAGACAGCAAGGAAAACCCAGTTCAACCTCCTGTGATTTCATCTTCAACTCTTCCAACCAGCATTCCCCGCTTTCTGACCCCCTACCCACAAAATTATCCTTAAAAACCCCAATCCCTAAATTTTCAGGGAGACTGCTCTGAGTAATAATAAAACTCCTGTCTCCCATACAGCTGCCTCTGTGTAAATTAAACTCTTTCTCTGTTGCAATTCCCCTGTCTTAATAAATTGGCTCTGTCTAGGCAGCAGGCAATGAGAACCCACTGGGCAGTTACGAGACCTCTGAATTCTGAGCTACTCCACATCTCCAGTTATTTGCATTCTGATCCAACTACCTGTCTTCTCCTCCTCTCTCAAGGACAGTATTCCCCAAGCATATCCTTTCCATACGCCATAAAACAGCATAAACAGACATTTTAAAGGGATGAGATCAATAAGGACAATTCAAAGTTTTAGTATTTTCTTCCTGCACCCCAGAGGAGCTATTCAGAACCTGCTTACCTCAGCAGGTGACAGGAGTACAGTACACTAATAATGTTCCTGGCCCACCATGCCCCCTTCTCTTGAGTGACTGAAACCAATTTCCCTCCCATTCAGAAACAGATCCAACAAATCTCTGAAGTAACATACGACCTCATGGCCTTTAATATCTAAAAAGAAAGTATAGTTTTCTAACCTCTTGTAGTTTCATTTATTATCTGGCACTTTCCACTGTGTATTGGGCTGAAGTTCACCATGACAAGGTAACTCAACTCCTCCCCCACCCCAATTTCCCCACCAATTACTTAACCTTCTATGAAATAAAGGAGGTTTCTTTACATTGGCCAACATAAACGACTGACCATTGCTGGTGGTGCCATTTCCTATGTGGGATTTTCCAACCTCTATGAAAAGACTCACAGTTCAGTTTTAGTTATTACTCAACTAACTCATGAAAAGAACAAAAAGAGAATAAGAGAATGCAAACAAAAAGTTAGAAGTTAAGCCACAAATAAGAGACCCACATTTAGGAGCAGAGGATTTTTCTACTCTAATAAAATTTCAGTAATTAAACCTAAGAGTCATATAAATCCACCACTATGTTACAATTAAGCTGGTAAGATTTTTAAAAGAAAAAAAAAAATACCCAAATTTATGGGTGCTAAAAGCCACCTCTGGGAACCAGCTCCTAACAGGGATCTGGACTTTCCTCAAGGGTTCTCCTGAATATCCCTTACAGTGCAGACACTCAGACACAAGCAAGAACAATAAATCCTAGAGGGCTTCTTGTTATGCAAGCCCACTCACCAAAATTAGGTGATTTACATTTAACTTGCCCTTTCAAACACTATCTGAACCATGTGTTCCAGAACTAGATGACCGAGACGGCCTAACACCAAGCCAGACAATTGGCAGCTCTAGTTGTAAAAGTCATTCTAACAATTCATTTCTAAGTGATGAATGCTCCACAGTCAAAACTGGATCCTGGAATAGGCTGTTGGCATCAGCAAGAGACACATTCCCTAAAATAATGTATCCCTTGCTATCAGGGGAGTATAGTATCTTCTTTGCACATAATAGGTATCCAGTAAAGACTTTTGGCCTCTGCTTTTTTATAGATTGACATCATAAGAAGTCCTTCCAACAATCAGGGCATTTACAAGAAAGGAGGAGTAGAACAATGAACCCGATCTGGATCAATTTCAGAGTTCCATGGTTCTTGTTATCTCAGAATCTCCAAGACCCAAGGAGCAGCCAGACACTTAGGGTCTTTTAACACTCCAGCCCCATTTTCTCCTTAGCAAACTGTCATCTAATGAGAAGAAGCAAAGCCATGTGGCTTTAAAGAAGCGCTGCTCTTCATCTCTTTACCCTTTTAGCCTGTCCTCCAGGTCACTGGGTATGAAAATTTCCTACCTCTTATATGACACTCAGGAAGTGTAGGGTCCAAGATCAAAGGAGTTCAGGCTCTTAATCAGGACATGTCTCTGGGACATTTCACACATTCTTCACCATTTTCCAAGCCCCAATTCTGTATCAACTCCTCTCCAAGGCACTGGGGACTCCAAGGTAACCAAGACCTGGTCTCCATGAGAAAAGAAAAATAGCTCAGAGCAGTCTGCACTACGGGAGGTTCGCAAAATTTATCAGGCCAAAAGAGACCGGAGTCTAAGACTTCAGTCATGTGCCCCCAAACCCATCTGTGGGGGCAATTGTTTAAAGGCATTTTGTTCCTGCCTAGCTGCCTCACCCATTATCTTCATGTTCCTGGAATTTATAATACAAGGAAATGACATATAGCCAATCAATAACTTATGTTATTTTAATGTAAATTCTTGGCAAACAACTTAGAAACTGCCTCTTCTTTTCTTTAAAAACCTGCTTGTAACTGCTGCTACAGCTTGTAACTGCGGAAAACCTGAATCTATGCTCCCAGGTTGCAATCCTCAAGCTTGATCCAAATAAACCCTCTAGTTATATCTATTTTGCCTGGGTTTCTTTCTTTTAGGTTGATATCTGCCCTAACAAGAATCCTTCCAGTGGAAGAGAAAATAGTTGTGAACAAATTGTAACACAATGTGATAGTAACTCTAATTTAGGTGCCCCTTGTCAAAACAGGCTTTGGAACCATAGGAGAGGGGAGGTCATACTTCGGTGTGAGTGTGGAGGTGTCAAGGGAAACCCTCAGAACAAGTGAAGCTGAGTCCTGAAAGATGAGTAGATGAGTTAGGGACGGTCTTGTTAGTTCCTAATAAGCTAACAGTCCGAAAAAAAATAAAAATAAACTTCACTAATACTGTCACAGGCATCCAAGGCATTTGAACCAGAGCAACTCCATCTTACATTGCCAGGAAGTTAGTCATTCTTAGACAGTTTCAGTTAAGAGAACAGGTTAACAACATTTACTGAACAGACCCAGGAAGTGTCCTGATGTCCTGATATTGTTACCGGAAAGGGATCTCAATCCAGATCCCAAGAGAGGGTTCCTGGACCTCATGCAAGAAAGATTTCCATTTGGTGGAGGTCCAAGTTTCTGAAAAGTAAACTCAAGGTCATATGTCAAGATGTTATCTTTAGTTTCTGTAGACAACCAAACATCTTATGACTATAACTTCCTTAGCTATTATTTTAAGCTACTATTACCTTCTTACTTATCAAGTTGCTCATTTAATTCTCAGGACTAGCTAGGTGCCTGGAATTTCCATTGAAGAAATTCAAGATGTTCCTTCATTTCCATGCTTGGTGGAGAGTGGCAGGTAATCTTACAAGCAAGGAAGTAATAGCTTGAAACAATAGCCAAAGAAGTTAGAGTCCCAATAGAAACTAAAAATAACATCTTAACATATGTCCCGGAGTTGTTTTGCAGAAACCTGCCCCTGCCCACACACCGCCCACCAAATGGAAAACACCATCCACTGGCACACAGACCTTGGGGAAGGGGCAACTGGGGACTGAACTCTGACCACTGTTCTTTGTTCTAAATTTCTTCCTGAGGAGCCTGGCAGAAGTCACACCCACAGGCCAGAGTTCAACATTCCTTTCTGCTGACCCCACGTGTTTTTTGTTTTTTTGTCTTTTTGTTTTTTATTATTATACTTTAAGTTCTAGGGTACATGTGCATAACGTGCAGGTTTGTTACATATGTATACTTGTGCCATGTTGGCGTGCTGCACCCATCAACTCGTCATTTACGTCAGGTATAACTCCCAATGCAATTCCTCCCCCCTCCCCCCTCCCCATGATAGGCCCCGGTGTGTGATGTTCCCCTTCCCGAGTCCAAGTGATCTCATTGTTCAGTTCCCACCTGAGTGAGAACATGCGGTGTTTGGTTTTCTGAATGATAGTTTGTGTCCTTTGTAGGGACATGGATGCAGCTGGAGACCCCAAGTTTTTAAACAAATCTTAAACAATCACAGATCAGGAAATCTTTGAATCTACCTGTAACCTGTGGACCCCCACTTCAAGATGCCCCCCCTTTTTAGGTCAAACCAATGTATAGCCTCCATGTATTGATTTATGGCTCTGCCTGGAACCTCTGCCTCCCTGCCTTTAAAAACTCTTACATGTAAGCCATCAAGGGGTTTGGGTTTTAAGATTAGCTGCCCAATTCTCCTTGCATAGCACCCTGCAATAAATGCCTCACTTTCCCTCACTGCAAATCAATCCCAGTGTTAGCATTTGGCTTTGCTGCATGGGCAGGCAGATTGACTGACCTAAGTTCAGCTCAGTAACAACAGCCTTCCTCTACTGTGACTTGGGCTTCCATTCTAAATGGCTGGAGTGAGTCACAAACATACATCCCACAGCATTCATGAATGTGGAGAGCAAAAGTCAGTTTGCCATCATCTCAGTATATCAGTCAAGGTAATTTCTAGGTCTAATGGATCAGAGACCAGGCAAAGATTAGGCAAGAATTGAGTCATGGAGGCCACAAATGTTGCCTTATACACACTATCTCTGAGGATAGCAACCTAGATGCATTCTCTCTTAGATAAATAAACTGTTGCAGCTTGTGCTATAATGTTGATTGCAAAGAAATTGATCCTACAAAACTAGAAGACTGCACTGAGGCAGGAGGTTAAAGTGTCAAATGGCAGGAGAGAGATAAAGCTGTTCAAGGCAGCTCTAGGACCATCCCGCCCTCTAGAGATATCACATTATACATGGGGAGAGGAACAAACACCAGTAAGATCTGTCTTTGAAGAAATATTAATTTCAGATGAACAATACCAAGGTGTGCCTCACTGTGGTTCGGCACACATCCCCACCAATGCTGAGCCACCTTTAGGTAGAGTGTGCCCCAGTCTCAAGGCCCAGGGGCTACAGCAGATGAGTAAACGATGGAGTTACTTCTTGTGCAACCCCGTGCTTCTGCGCATTTCAGGGTAAGGAAGGTGCTACCTTCAGAGCTTCTCTTTTGAGTAAGCCAGTGTTTCATTTTGTATCCAGTCTGTCAAGAGAAGAAGCAATGAATACCACCCCAGAAAAGCAGGAGGAACAATTATGGAGTTAAGTCAAGCCAGAGGCCAGCGAAAGAAGGGGAAACATGGAGACAGACACCAGAGTCCTGGGTTTTCCTAGCTTCAGAGCTAAGCTTCAAGAGGGAGCTGGCTTTAGAAACATCCAGAAAGTTGGAGTCACATGGAAAATCTAGGCTAAGGGCCCATTTCCTGTGGCTCTGAAGGGTGCCCTTGTCCATCAGAGCATCAGATCCAGCAAGGCTGGGAGCAGTATGGAACACTGGAGAAGAAAGTTGGCTGTAGATGCTTGAGGCTATGTTCCTGCCTGCTTGTGGCTGATGAAGGGCAAGGCCTGGGCCAAAATGACAAGATCTGCTTGTGCAAAGAGAATCCAGAGGACCTGGCATGGATCCAACGCTCCCACTTCCCTCTAGTGTCACAGAGTCACATAGGTTCTCTGGGATGCCATTCTGGAGAGAAGCAGGGGCGGAGAGGGACACCAAAAGGCCCTAAAAAAGACTAAATAATCAAAAGCTTATTTGAACTGGAAAATACTGTGGTTGGTAAATTGGTCAGTGGAAGGTTTATTGGGGATTATTTTTCCCTACTTGCCCTTTGGAGTGTGTGAGTTAGTGAAAAAGGACAGATCCTTCGTAAAAAGTTAAGTAGACTGGGCACGGTGGCTCATGCCTATAATCCCAGCACTTTGGGAGACCGAAGTGGGTGGATCACAAGGTCAGGAGTTCGAGACCAGCCTGACCAACATGGTGAAACCCTGTCTCTACTAAAAATACAAAAATTAACTGGGCCTGGTGGCGTGCACCTGTAATCTCAGCTACTCAGGAGGCTGAGGCAGGAGAATCACTTGAACCTGGGAGGTGGAGGTTGCAGTGAGCTGAGATCACATCATTGCACTCCAGCCTGGGTGACAGAGTGAGACTCTGTCTCAAAAACAAAAAAAAAAAAGTTAAGTAGCGACATATTTTAGGGCATATAGGTAATAGTGTGAGCAAATTGTGACTCCCAGCTACACTCATGTCCATCACTGAATGCAATCTGTTTTTTTTTTTCCTTGTTATCTTGAGGAATCAAATTCATATCATGAATGCTGTATTAGTTTCCTAGGGCTGGAATAGCAAAGTACCACAAGCTGGGTGGCTTAAAACAAGGGAAACTGATTCTCTCACAGTTCTGGAGGCTGGAAGACCAAACTCAAGGTGTTGGCAAAGCTGGTTTCTTATGGAGGTTCTGAGGGAGAATCTGTTCCATGCCTCTCTTCTAGCTTCTGGTACTTGCTGACAATCTTTGGCATTCTTTGGCTTGTAGACCCATCCCTCCACACTCTGCCTCTGTCAACACATGGCATGCACTTTGTGTGTCTTCTCTGTTTCTTCATGTCTTTATACAGCCTTCTTATCAGGACATGATTAGATTTGGGCCCCATTCTAATCAAATATGACCTCAATCTTAACATCTGCAAAGACTCCATTTCCAAGTAATGCCACATTCCAACGTTGCAGGTAGACATGAATTTGGGGGCACACTATTCAGTGCAGCACATATGCAAAAGGGGATTTAAATTAATGGCCATTACTGAAATTATGTGGTAGACAGGGTCAAGAGATCGAGACCATCCTGGCCAACATGGTGAAACCCCGTCACTACTAAAAATACAAAAATTAGCTGGGCATGGTGGCACACGCCTGTAGTCCCAGCTACTCAGGAGGCCAGGGCAGGAGAATCGCTTGAACCCTGGAGTCAAAGGCTGCAGTGAGTCAAGATGGAGCCACTGCACTCCAGCCTGGAGACAGAGCAAGACTGTCTCAAAAAAAAGAAAAGAAAAGAAAAGAAAAAGAAAAGAAATTACATGGTAGAGTACTACAGAGATTTTCATTTGCTATAAAGAGATCTAGAGGTCTCCACCACTTGGCCAGACTAGACTTCTTTGGTTCTCTACTGTACATGCATGTCGAGGCCTTTTCACAGGCTGCCCAGATGCCCTTTCCCTGCCTTGTTTACCTGGCTAAATTTTTTACATCTTTCAGGTCTTAACTGCATTCTCACTTCCTCTTGGAATCCTCTTCAGAGAATTTTAAGAAATCAGAGCTTCTCTGGGCTCCCACGATATGCTGCACTTCCCCATCATGGCACTTGCCTTGCTATAATCGCACACCTGTCCACTTGTCTGGGTCTCCAATACCTGAGGGTAGCAACTCAATTTCCCACTGGTAGCACTGGGCCTAGCACAGCATATAACAGCACAGGACTCCTGTGATAAGATTACCCAGGCTCTGGCGAGTAACTGAGTATTGTTATACAAGTTACTCAACTTCTTGGGATCCTCAGTTTCTTCACCTAAAAAGTAAGAGTCTTGGATTGCAATGTCTAAGCAACCCTCCTTAGTCTAACATTTTGTATTAGTAATTGTATTAGTCCATTTTCACACTGATATAAAGAACTACCCAAGACTGGGTAATTTATAAAGAAAAGAGGTGTAATTGACTCACAGTTCAGCGTGGCTGGGGAGGTCTCAGGAAACATAGTCATGGCAGAAGGTGACGGGAAAGCATGGCACCTCTTCACAAGGCAGCAGGAAGGAAAAGTGCCTAGTGAAGGGGAAAGAGCTCTTATAAAACCATCAGATCTCATGAGAACTCACTCACTAACACGAGAACAGCATGGGGGAGACTGCCCCCATGATTCAATTACCTCCACCTGGTCTCTCCCTTGACACATGGGGATTATGGGGATTATAAAGATTACAATTAAAAATGAGATTTGGATGGGGACACAAAACCTAAGCATATCAATAATGATAGGTAAGAACTTCTAATAGCTATGCAGTACTTAATAGTTCTAAGTGCTTTATGTATAGTAATTCATTTCATATTACAATAATTCTATGCTTTACAGATAAAGAATCAGAGAAACAGAGAGGTTAAAGAACTTTCACAAAGCTGCAGAGCTAGAAAATGGCAGAAGTGGAATTTGAACCTGACAGTCTGGTTCTAGAATCTATGTGCCTAACCAATCCACTATCTTTGCCTCTCTATAATGACGTCTCCTTTTATGCGCTAGAGGAGCTGCCGTGATTGTTTCACCCCCAAGAAACCAGATACGTCTGATTCTTCATTTATATGCTAGAAATATAAGTTCTAGTTCATCACAATTAGGCAAAAAGGGGAGTAACATTTCAATATCTTATAATCAAAGGTTTAACACCAATATATAAGCATTGATATACTTGAAACTTAGTAGTATCTTTGGAATAACATTAACAATATTTATATATTATTATATTCATATATCATTATATTATAATTAATATTAATTAAATATAAATATTTTAACACTAAAATACTAAAAATATTTATATTTTAATTAATATTGATTATCATGTAATTATAAATATTTTTTAAATAATGGTTATAAAATCATGCAGCTGCTGCTCTTGCACCTATTACTCAGCATTAGAAACAAAAATGTTTTGTTCTGGAAATTTTACCTGATTATATTCATATTAGTCCAAACTTTTATTAGATTTATTTTGTCCTTTCACTTATTTTTAAAGGTAATGCCAAAGGCCATTGTTTCTATGCCTGATTACAGCACTCACACACACTATAACAGTCATTCAACAATTGGCCTGTGGTCTAGCACCCCGAAACCAACTTGAAAATAAACGAGTTATTGGCAATATTTATTTAAATACAGGCTGTATAACTATTAAATAATTAGTATCCTGTTTCATGACTTTCATAATAAAAAGTACACGAACAGCCATCCTAAGCTTGCATTGGTAATATGAATATTAATTAGATATGGATTCTTTTATGGATCCATAAAAAAGTGGGTGAAGGATATGAGCAGACACTTCTCAAAAGAAGACACTTATGCGGCCAACAAACATGAGAAAAGGCTCATTGTCACTGGTCATTAGAGAAATGCAAATCAAAACCACAATAAGATACTATCTCATGCCAGTTAGAAAGGCGATCATTAAAAAGTCAGGAAACAGATGTTGGAGAGGATGTGGAGAAATAGGAAGGCTTTTAAACTGTTGGTGGGAGTATAAATTAGTTCGACTATTGTGGAAGACAGTGTGGCGATTCCTCAAGAATCTAGAACCAGAATTATCATTTGACCCAGCAATCCCATTACTAGGTATATACCCAAAGGATTACAAATCATTCTACTATAAAGACACATGCACACATATGTTTACTGCAGCACTATTCACAATAGCAAAGACTTGGAATCAACCCAAATGCCCATCGATGATAGACTGGATAAAGAAAATATGGCACATATACACCATGGAATACTATGCAGCCACAAAAAAGAATGAGTTCATGTCCTTTGCAGGGACATGGACGAAGCTGGAAGCCATCATTCTCAGCAAACTAACACAAGAACAGAAAACCAAAAACCACATGTTCTCACTCAAAAGTGGGAGTTGAAAAATGAGAACACATGGACACAGGGAGGGGAACATCACACACTGGGGCCTGTTAAGGGCTGGGGGTCTAGGGGAAGGATAGCATTAGGAGAAATACCTAATGTAGATGATGGGTCGATGGGTGCAGCAAACCACCACGGCACACGTATACTTATGTAACAAACCTGCACGTTCTGCACATGTATCCCAGAAACAATGGAATATTATTCAGCCAAGAAAAAGAAGAAAATCCTGCCATTTGTGACAACCTAGATTAGCCTGAAAGACATTATGCTAGGTGAAATAGACCAGAAACAGAAAGATAAATACTGTATAATCTCACTTACATGTGAAATCTAAAAAAGTCAAACTCGCTGGACACAGTGGCCGACACCTATAATCATAGCACTTTGGGAAGCAAAGGCAGGAGGACTACTTAAGCCCAGGAGTTTGAGACCAGCCTGCGCAGTATGGGGAAACTCCGTCTCTACAAAAAAATAAAATACAAAAAACTAGCCAGGCGTGGTGGTACATGCCTGTAGTCCCAGCTACTCAGGAGGCTGAGGTGGGTGGATCACCTGAGTCTGGGGAGGTGGAGGCTGCAGTAAGCCATGATCACACTACTGCATTCCAGCCTGGGTGACAGAGTGAGACCCTGTCTCAAAAATAAAAAATAAAAATAAATTAAAAATAAGAAAGTCAAATTCACAGAAGCAGAGAGCATAATAAGCAGTTGCCAAGGCCTGGGGTTAGAGAAATGTGGAGATGTTGGTCAAAATTTACAAACTTTCAGTTATAAGATGAATATGTTTTGGAGATCTAATATACAACATGATGATTATAGTTAATAATACTGCATTATATACTTGGAATTTGCTAAGAGAGTAAATCTTAAGCATTCTCACCACACACAAAAAAAAAAATGGGCCAGGTACAGTGGCTCATGCATGGAATTGCAATACTTTGGGAGGCCAAGGCAGGAGGATCACTGAGGCCAGGAGTTTAAGACCAGCCTGGGCACCATAGCAAGATCCCATCTCTATAAAAAATAAAATTTAAAATAAAAAAATGGTAACTGTGTGGTGATTGGATGTGTTAATTAGCTTGATTATGGTAACTACTTCACAACGTCTATGTATACCAAATCATCACATTGTATACCTTAAATACAGACAATTTTTATTCATAAATTATACCTCAGTAAAATAGGGAAAAATAAATTAATATGTAAGAATGATAGATTGTCAGGGAGAGAGAAATGGAAAAAAAGAGACTGTCAAAAATAAATAAAAATTAAAAGGTGGAGTTTAGCAAAAGAAATAAAACATAATGTAAAAATAACTATGAAAAATAAACTATGCAATGATAAGTGCTCTTATAAAGGTGGAAGGAAAGTTGCAATGGGAAAGAAAGACAAGTGAGAAGAGGGTCAAGATCAGAGCAGACTTTGGGGAAGAGAAAGCTCTTGAGCTAGTCCTTGAAGACTGGTGTGATTCCTGTGTACAACAATAAGGAGTGAAAGCCATTCAAGTAGAAGGAACAGCAGGAGCAAAGACAGAGAAGTCAGAAAACAGAGTATCTGCAAAGAACATCAAATACTGTGCCTCAGTTTATCTGGCAAGTGGAGTGCGTAGAACGAGATAATGGGAAATAAGGGGAAAAAACAGGGTTAGATTATAACCCTTACAATTATCCTAGTACGTGACAATAATAGCCTAAGGCAGTGTCAACAAGAATGGAGAACAAAGTATAGATTCAAGAAATATTCCAAATATAGAATTGACACCATTTGGCAACAGAAGAGGAAGGAAGAGGGGAAAGTCAAAGATGATGTCACATTCTTTGCCCTGATGGCTAGGGGAATGTTGGTGGCATTGACAAAAATAAGGAGAGAATGTGGAACAACTTCTGGTCCATCTGTTTGAGTTCTGTGTTCCGATGCTCAGCTAGCTCATGACAAAGCAGAAGTAGAGAACATTTCAAGCTCAACAGTCACTCCGTGACTCATCAGATGTGAGGGTGAAGTTATTTTTACTCTCACAGCAGTAAAACAAAACCTGAACATTGTTAACAAGATTCTTCAGGTTTTCTGAATGTTCAAGTGGGTTGTCCAGAACAACTAAGCCTTAACTTAGAGCCTCAAAGTCTAATCTTAGAGGAAAATTTAAATGGTTTTATGTTCCCAGTCCTTTAGTCCTTAGCTGGTCGAAATCTGAAAGCTATCTTTTCTCCTTTTGAGACATGAGTGTGATGCATCACTCATCTCTCAACTTTCTCCATTTTCTCTTCATTAAATATTTAGTGGGATAAATTCTAACCTGTAGGGTGATAAGGGGGTACTCTACATTTCATCATCTGGATTCTCCCTCCATCAATATTCTGAATAGTTTTTCCACATTGCTCTCAATCTTAAACCACTCCGCCATCACTTGATGGTGTCACACTTCAGAGAACCTCTCATTTTAACCTCATTTCCATGAATCGTTATCACTGTGGCTTGTGGGAATTGCTTGAGCTATACCCAGAGCATCTGACCTGTCACATCTGCCCAAGACCGCTTTAGGTGACCTTTTATGTGCACACATGGCCATGCTCCTAGACATTCTGTAAATCTAAACTAAGTGTGGGGAACAAACTCATTAAAAATCCAAGCACAAGAATTCCACATGAGACTTTACCTGGCGGCACAATAAGCAAATGCTTTCTGCTAAACAAGGAATTGGAGTCTACTTTCTGGACATATTTTTTCACCAGTCATCATAATTGAAACCCGACATACATAAAACTGTAACTACATACTAATGCCATTGAAGCAGAGTACCATAAAGAGAAATGTCCTAGGCTCCTCTTATATCCAATGGGGAAACTGTCTATCCAATTAAGGGAACACAGATGTAGCTTCAAAAGGCCTACAAAAGAGTGCTAAATTCTCACTGATTAACTCATATCTCCCCAAAATTACACTGAGCAGTCCTCTGACATTTAATAATTCTTTCATGTACATTTCAATGAAAGGTGAAGCTGTTTTATTTAATCCAACCTTAAGTGTGGATACTTTCCTCTTCCGAACTATTGATATAAGCATGACATTTAAATGCACACAAGTAGCAGCAATTCCATTTGGATCCCCTGATTGAGTCAATTACTGTGATGCTAACCATGCCCATTCCATCCCAGAGTTTAAGTAAACAAGACCACCCCTCTCTGCTCTTAGCCCAGGATTTATGAGGGCCGCGTGTCTGGCACTCGGGGAGATGTTGGGTTTCTCTCGCCAGTGATTCCATATACAACATTGTCATATAATCTTTAGATTTTTCAAAGACTTCAAAGTTCACAGCCTTCTGTGAAGTTGCTATCTGGGCATGTTTATCATGGCAAGAACTAAAAGGAGGAGCGCTATGCAGAAACTTCAAACTGTGGGCACTTCACGAATGCATTCTGTGCATCTATAAAATGTCAAAACGTCCAGGAGAAAAATTAAAAAGCCAGTCAGTTCACCACTCATACAGGGATAAAGCCAGGTTGGGGCAAATGTGGCTTAAATGTTGGTTTGGAAGGGCTGTTTGATTTTTCCATGATCAAGATATTGTATCCTAATTGTTTCCTTTGCTAAATGAGCAGTGCTTAATTGCTAAGTAGAAATTAGTTCACTTCCTCCCTTCTCTCTTTTTGAAAGTGACCAGATGTCCCATTTGTGGGGGGGGTTACCCTTTGTGATGTGGTACTGAGAACACAGGACAAACTTTGTGTGTCTTTAGAGGCCACACTGCTTGATGAAGAGGGTGGGGCTCTGCAGTCAGACTTGCCTTTGCGTGAAGCCCAGCTCTGCCACGCAGCAGCTGAACACCACCAGACAAGTTACCCTGTGTGTCTCAGTTACCCCATCTGTAAGATGGGGTTGTTAGTAATGGTACCTACCTCATCGAGCTGTGAGGAGCCAATAAAATAATGTGCTGAGTACATGAAAAGCATTCCACACATATTATTTTATTATTATAATTGAAACATTGGACAAAAGAAACAAAAGTTCTTTTCTTCAGTTCAGGGAAGAATCCCTGAAACACCAATAAGAGTTCTCTTATTTGGGTTCTGAATTCTGTATCCCCATAGCTTTTGCTCATATTTTTTTATTGGAGCACTTATAAGACATATTGATGTCCTACAATGCATCAAGCACTGTGCAAGAGGCTTCTCAAATATATTACAGTCACAGAATCAAGCTACATGCTAGCACTGATTTAACGTCAATCTTCCCAAAAATACTATCTCATTCACTCTCCTTATGTTCCATTCATCCAACAAGGATCTATTATGAGCCAGCCAGTGGGCTACCTAAGTGGAGCTACCTAATATCCCTGGCTCTCACCAATCAAAGTAAATTCTTCTAGAAAAGCAATGTTTTGAGAGAAGCTGTCTAGATTCTCCATGTTAGCCAGCACATTCTGGGAAGGCTCTTCAGAGGGTTAGCAGGTTACACATACATCTTTCTGTGCAGTCCCGGCTGAGGACAGCCACTGTGTCCTTTACATGCTGAGCGTCACTGTGCGTCATCATGACTCACAAGTGATCAATCACCGAGTGACATTTAAACATCTTGACTAACTGCCAGCAGCATTTTGCTTCAGTTATTGGAAGTGTCTCAGAGTGAATGTGCTCTAAGATCGGAATCACTGTCTCCGAGGGCAACAATGCAAATTGCCAAGAAATGCATAACAAACAACCATGGCACAAGAACAGCCTTGTTGCATGTCACTGTGCACCATGAGGCATCTGATGTTTCTCCCTCCTTAATCATGCTCACGATGCTTCTTCTTGTGAAGTGACGCACATGATCCTCGGAGATGTACACAGTGTTAGAGCTGGGAGGGACGTCATCTTGAAGATGAGGTGATCATCACAGAGAGGAGTGGAAGGAACCCAACATTTATTAAATTCCAGAACACAGGCCTCCTAACTGCTATTTTAAGGATGTTTTCACTGTACCACATCTAGTGACAAGATTCTCTGCTTAACTACTCCCTTATAAAAGTTCTCGCTTACCAACTTAATTATCAATATTTTAGTAACTGTGAGCTGTGAGCACAACCTACCAACTGTAATGCTCATCTTAGTATCACTCTAGCCACTGACTGAGAGATTCTATCACATTTTCGTCCTTCTGCAATCTGTAAACCACATTGGGACAGCTTGTCTCATACCCTGGTGGTAAGAGGGTAGACTGGTGCAGTCTTTCCAGAGGGCAGCCTTGCAATGTATCAAACACCCCATACATGTGTCTACCTTGGGACTCAATCCTTCTATTTCCAGGAATTTACACTAAAGAAATGATCTGAGGTGTGTCAAAGGTGTGTGTACATTATTAGCAAAGGACAGAGCATTGCAGGTCCAGGTACATAGAGAGGCAGAGAGAGAGAGAAAGAGATGATAGATAGATAGATAGATAGATAGATAGATAGATAGATAGATAGATAGATAGATAGATAGATAGATAGATATCTGGATAAATTATCTGCTCAGTCATTTGTTACCCATACCTAAACACCCTAAAAGGCACCACTGCCACACCTTAATATCCTACTAGGCATCATCTCCCACCTGGTGGCAGATACTGGAATTACACAATGCCAAGGATGAACTATTATCTAAGAAGCATACCTTGTAAAGTCAACTGAATTTCACTGACTGGAAATATCCTGATTTCAAACTAGAAATTGAAAATTTTTAAAATAAAAACATTATTTCCCAGTCACTTCTTACCTTTTTCTACCTTTATTGTTATCTTATACCCATACAACGGCCACTTTCTCCTAGTCTTCCAACTTCTAAGAAGTCTGTCTGCATTGTAAATCCTTTTTATTTCCAAAGCCAAAGTAGCATGATAGGACTCAATTGCTGGCATAGAGGAAATTGTGTGAACAGATAAGTTAATTAAATGTGTCTGTTCTGATGCTGGCAAGGCTGTGGAGAAATAGGAACGCTTTTACACTGTTGGTGGGAGTGTAAATTAGTTCAACCATTGTGGAAGACAGTGTGGTGATTCCTCAAGGATCTAGAACTAGATCCTTGCTATCCCATTACTGGGTATACATTTGACCCAGCAATCTCATTACTGGGTATACACCCAAAGGATTATAAATCATTCTACTATAAAGACACATGCACACATATGTTTACTACAGCACTGTTCACAGTAGCAAAAACTTGGAACCAACCTAAATGCCCATCAATGATAGACTGGATAAAGAAAATGTGGCACATATACACCATAGGATACCATGCAGCCATAAAAAAGAATGAGTTCATATCCTTTGCAGGGACATGGATGAAGCCGGAAGTCATCATTCTCAGCAAACTAACACAAGAACAGAAAACCAAACACCGCATATTCTCACGCATAAGTGGGAGTTGAAAAACGAGAACACATGGACACAGGGAGGGGAACATCACACACCAGGGCCTGTCGGTGGGTTGGGAGCAAGGGGATAGCATTTGGACAAATATCCAATGTGTGCAGAACTTAAAACCTAGATGACGGGTTGATGGGTGCAGCAAACCACCATGGCACATGTATACCTATGTCACAAACCTGCACATTCTACACATGTATCCCAGAACTTAAAGTAAAATAAGTAAATAAATAAATATGTCTGTTTGATGGATGAGTCAATACTCCTTAGAGTGACTGTAATGGATCAGACTAGTAGTTCAGGCATTAAGTAATTCTCACTGTTAACAATCTTCCTACAAAACTTCAAATTTTATTTTCAGAAAATTCACTGACTACCCTGGAATATGCATATTAGGGGAAGTAACTTTATGAACCACTACATGCTAAAGAAACTATTTTTGTTAGAGATCACATTTTCTCTCGAGTCCAACTGCACAGCAAGATGTTTCCTGCTTGATAAGCAGATAGAAATTAAAACTGGGTAAGCACAATAGGTGTGCGAATACCATATGTTCTCACTTATAAGTGGGAGCTAAGCTATGAGTATGCAAAGGCATACAGAGTGGTATAACAGACTTTAGAGACTCAGAAGTGGAATGATGGAAGGGAGCTAGGGATTAAAAAAATACATATGGGGTACAATATATACTATTTGGGTGATAGGTGCACTGAAATCTCAAAATTCACCAGTATATAATTTATTCATGTAAAAAAACAAAGACTTGTACCCCAAAAGCTATTGAAATTTTAAAAAATGGTTTTAAAGAAAGAGAATAAAATAGTAAGAAAGATGAGTACATTGAGCCATCACTGATATCTAGGAGCTCCCCCAGGGTAACCATGACAACACTAGTTTCCAAGCAGCAAAGCCTAGTAATGTAATAAGCCAAGTTGCACACTCCAGGCCCAGACTCCTGACTCTTCCAAGACTGGCCTTGGGACTTAGTTAAATCACTTACAATCCATTTCCTAATGTGTAATGTGGAAGCCATAATTATATCCCTGTCTACCCAGCACTGTGTCAGATCAACACTAGAAATTCATTAAATATTTTTTGATTCATTACCTCCCAGAGTAGTTATGAAAACTTAGATAACAAAGTATTTAGGAAGGGTTAAGAGTGCCATAAATATCATTACTCGGTAAATGTTATTTACCAAAGTAGATCAATATTTATCATGTATTAAAACCATAACATAGTTTCATTTATTCTAATTCCTGGATTCCAAATATACAAAGAATGAAATAACACACCATGCTCCTCTGGGGAAAACTACTGACATACGATTTTTACTATATGTTTAGAGCAGTGGTTCCTAAACATCCACCTGAATAAATTGCAAGAGAATCAACAGGGGACCTTTTCAAAACATAGGGACTTTTAGGCCCCACTCCTGGAGATTCGAATTCTGTAGTTCTGGGGTGAGCCTGGGGAATCCACCTTTTTTTAAAACTCCTAAGGTGACTGTAATATGCAGGCAACTTTGGGAAGCAGTAACTGAGAATGTACAAACACTGATCTCTCTAAGACAATGAGACTATCCTTGAAAGAGAAAAATCCACTAGTACCTTCTAGAACTCCATCATGGAAGGAGCCGTTGGTCAGAGATCCCCACCCCGATATCTGTGACCCTGGGATGCTCTTGACCTGCACCTGCTTCCAGGGCCCATCTTCTTTGTTCCTCTTTCCCCTTTTCTTAAGTCTGACTCCATCTGCCCCAACCCTTGGGACATCCGTTTTCCAACACCAGCCACAGCAAGAGCAGCGACCTCCTTTTCCTCTTCCTGTTTGGCTGCCCCTGTAGATAAGCACAAAGGCCCTTTCCCTTTTAAGGGATGCTAACTGATTAATACCACCAAGAATAGAGAAACCAAAACACAACAAACTCAGAGGTGAAAGGTTCCAGACTCTCCAAGGCCTTACCACCATGTTCCTGGGCCATGGTTTTTGATTCCTATTGGAGAAAGAGTAAGGCAAAAAACTTGGGTAGAAATTCTTAGTAATGAGCTGAGAGGACTCAAAGGCAATCAGGGCAGGGTTCTTAGAAATACAATCCAATTATTCATTTATAGTAATAATTGAGCGTCTCTTAAGTAACAGGCTTTTCACTCACCAAGAGACTGATAAGGACAAAATCTTTCCCCTCAAAAAGCTCATGATCTTCCACAAGAGGAAGATATGTAAACAGGTGATTTATACACACATTGTGTGACAACTTGTGATGGAGCTGCACTGTGCATATGTGGCTATTTAATTTTAAGTTAATTAAAATTAAATAAGATTAGTACAGAAAATGGGTGAATTTTATGGCATGTAAATCATACCCCAATAAAGTTGTTTTAAAGAGTTAAAAAAAATTTTTAAGTGAAACAAAACTAAGAATTCCTTTCCTCAACCACACTAACCAGGTTTCCAGTGGCCACCATATTGGACAGCATACACAACACATTTCCATGAGCACAGAAAGTCTGCACAGCACTGTGAGAGAGGTGTTGTGGTAAGCCAGAGGAGGCAGTGACTTCTCTGCTTGAGGAGGGCACATAAGGCTTCATATATGGCATGTTTGAGGGGCTCTTGAAAGATGAATATGAGTTTTCCTGAAATGTAAGAACTGAGGTAGGGAAAGAGGAAGTGGACAGAATGCACAAAGGCAGAGAAGTTGCATGGCGTGTTCAGGGAATGCTGAGAAACATCACTGGAAACACTGGCTGTGTGGGACTCAGGAGTGAGTTATGATGCTGAAGAAGCAGGTCCTGAACAGGAGCCATGGGGCAGCTCTGGATGCTGAAGGAAAGCAGGAGCTTTTATCCCTGACAGCAAGGAAGCCAACAGTGATGTTCACTTGTTTGTATGTTCATTTTTTATGGATATACTTTGTATTGCAATATAATATACATACAGAAAAACACACAGAGCATCCAGGACACAACTCGGAGTTATCATGAAAGGTACCCAATTGTATAATCACCATCAAGGTCAAGAAACAACATGGCAGCGCTTCAAAAGCCCCCTTCCCGCTCACCGTCCACCTCCTCCTCCCCAAAGCAACTCTAACCTAGATTTAACCCTACGGATCTGTTTTGTATTTTAATAGAGGTTTTTTAAGCAGGAAAACAACATGGCTATATTTCACTTTGAAGAAGAACATCTTGGTAGCTCCGTGGAGGAGTCTGTGGTAGAAAGAAATAGTAGTAGAAAGCAAGGAGGAATGATAAAGATGACTCTAGTTTAATGCAGTAATGAAAAGAGGCTGATGTCCAGGTAATCTTAGTAATAAAAATCATAGCATTTACTGAGTCCTGGGTATTTTCCAGGCACTGAAGTGTGGGCATGGCATAGATCTTAACAGTCAATCCCCCATGCAATCCTCCAAAGTCAGTGGACATGCAGGGAGGGAGAGGCAAAGCCGAGACTCAATTAGGCACACATCTGCTTCCACAATCTATGACCTTGACTGTTACTCTGCCTCTGTTTCTACTATCCTCCCTTTTGATAAGAAACAAACTGTTTCAGGGTCTGACTATGCATAATGCATAGGAAGGAGTTAAGAATGAATCAAATGCTTAGCTTAGGAGAGAAGCTGAAGACCTGGAAATGCCAGGACCTTCCTTTGAGGATATCAACCTCATCAAAGCCCTCATTTCCCTTAAAGGCAAGAATTTTTCTTCTAAAAATAGAAATCAAAGAGCAAGTAATTCTAGTTGGCTGCCAAAACTGTGCCATCAGAAGCTTGATGGTTGTATTATCTATTGCTGTATAACAAATCACCCCCAACACTTAGTGGCTTAAAACAACAATATAGTGTCTGTGGGTCAGAAATTCGGGAGCAAGTGGATAGGCAGTTTTGGTTTGCTGTCTTCAGTCAGATACTAGTTGATTCTGCAGTCACTCAAGGGCTTCACTGGGGCAGGAGGAATCACTTTCTGAATGGCTCACTCACATGGTGGGCACGTTGGCGCTGACTGTTGAGTAAGGACCTCAGCTTGTCGCCAAGTGTATCTCTCCATAAAGCTGCTTTAGTGTCCTCATAGCATGCAACTGGCTCTCCTCAAAGTGAGTGATCCAAGACACTAAAGCAGAAACTACAAAGCTTTTGATAAGCTAACCTCAGAAGCAACAGATTTTTACTTTCACCATATTCCATCAGTTATTGACCATACGGGGTCAGCCGTGATTCAGTGTGGTCATTTCACAGTGCATGAGTACGAGGCAGCATGGCTCTCTGGAGGTCAACTTAGAGGCTAGGTGCCACAACAGTAAAGGGTTGTGCAAATCACAAGTGTTCTATGAATGAAGCATTTAAAATGGAAACAGGGAGGGACAATTCTGCATTCCTGACAGATGGAACAGCGTAATTAAAGATACCATGTTCTATGACCTCTGTCTGATTTGGCTAAAGTGAACTGATCATGAGTGAGGGGAAGAAACCCCAGAAAATACAGGCCCACATTGTAGACTGCCTTGCATGTCTAAAAAGGGAACATCAACTTCACCTGTAGATAAATGTGAGCCACACATGCTATCTCAGTGAAAGGATGACACATAAGGATCATAAAACATTAGAATGGAAGGGCTTTTTGAGACCAACTTCCTATCAATAGACTGTTTTCATGGTGCCCTGGAAACTGAGCCAATTCGGTCCCTTTGTTTTACCAAAGGAAACATACTAGGTCAGGGTTGTGCCTTAGGAAGGCAATCCTGGTCACAATGTGGAAAATAGATTAGAGGAGGGAAGAATGGAAGCAGGGATGCCAAGTTGAAACCTCGAGTCCATTTCCCAGTATGAAAAGCCTAGAGTAGGATGATGGTGGTAGAAATGCAAAGGAGAGGAAGAGACATGAAAAACATTCTGAGATAATTCTAGTGAACATGATAGACTTTTGCATTCACAGTGTATTAGACCGTTTTTCAGACTACTCTAAAGAAATACCTGAGACTGGGTAATTTGTAAAGAAATCACTGGGTAATTTGTAACTTAATTGACTCACAGTTACGCATGGCTGGGGAGGCCTCAGGAAACTTACAATCATGGCAGAAGGCAAAGAGGAAGCAAGGCACATCTTACATGGCAGCAGGAGAGAAGAGCAAAGAGGGAAACTGTCAAACAATTATAAAACCATCAGATCACATGAGTCCCACTCACTATCTCGAGAACAGCATGGGGGAAACCGACCCCATGATCCAATTACCTCCCACCAGGTCCCCTCCTTGACACATGGGGATTACAATTCACGATGAGATTTGGGTAGGAACACAGAGCCAAACCATACCACAAAGTTAAGTCATGTTTTCCTTCACTTCCTCATGAAAGAATGACTTAATAAGAGATGATGTAATCTTCAATTACCTTTTTTTTTTTTTTTTTTTTTTTTTACATCTTTCCTCCTATCCACAGGGCCCACCTTTCCCTAACTACCAGCTCATATCTATGATTTCCTTCAGCACCCTTTTCAAAGTTCACTTACTCCTGGAAGCCCTCACTGACTACTCTCAGCTGATTAGATCACTCCTGCCCTCTACACTTATGGAAGCAGTTGCTTCCATATCATATTACACTACTGAACATCATAGAAGATATTTCGTTCCTATAGCCTAGCTGAGCCATGGAAAGCAGTGACTGATATTAAATAGAACTTTTTGCAAGATCTATTGAGTTAATCAGGGGTATGGTGTTACCTCTACAATCCCAGCTATATGTACCAGATCCTAATCTGAGTTGAAATGAACCTTGATATTTAGTTTACTTTTTGGTTTTGACTACTTTTTACTTGTTTTAAAAATCAGGATAAAACAAAATTGAACAAAAAATAAAGAGGTAAAGTGCATTCAATAAAGAGATTTTAATTAACTCTGGGCATAAAAATACATTTTACTGCATCTTAAAGGTTTTTTAACATTTGCTGTTTATAGTATCTTGTCTGATTTGAGAGGCTACCAATCACAGGTAAGTCATACATTCATTCAGGATCAGTCTCTTTCTTTTTTCAGTATATTACATTACTGAGGGATAAACTGGATTTAGAGTTAATTTTAAAAGTTAAATCTGTATTATCTGAAAAATGAATCCATTTAAAATATTTCTGCATTGGGTGGGAGTCTGTCCTAACACACTCCACAGCTCATCGTTCCATGTAGGTGGGTAACCCTGTCCCGGAACACAACGGAAACTTATTCTTGGAGTGTTACTGCCATCTAGTGGAAATTTTACTAACTGTGAATAACTTCTTAAGGCTAATTAGGCCCCCTACTCTCTGCCGCCACTCTCACCATGCCTTTTTTTCTTTTTCCTTTCTTTCTTACTATCACAGGTGCACTCAGGTACACCAAGAAGAGAAAATGTTTGCTCAGTCATTGGAAACTTCTTTGAAAACTGGTGCTTTGTGCCCAGCAAGACAATATTTTTATTTGGCCAAAGCTGATTTGTCAGAAAATACATGCATGTGCCCTAATTTTTGCAAAAAAAGAAATGCAGAAAGGATTAACCAGAAACTAGTGGGACTGATTACCTAAAGCAAAAGGATGAATATGAATGAGAAAGATGGAAAAAGATGGAACTCTTCTGATTACATTTTTATTTTACTTTTGAACCACATAAATGTTTACACTTTTTTTGTTGTTTTGTTTTGTTTTGTTTTGAGACGGAGTCTCTGTCACCCACGCTGGAGTGCAGTGGCATGATCTCGGCTCACTGCAACCTCCGCCCTCCGAGTTCAAGCGATTCTCCTGCCTCAGCCTCCCAAGTAGCTGGGATTACAGGTGTCTGCCACCGTGCCCAGCTAATTTTTTGCATTTTTAATAGATAAGGGGTTTCACCATCTTGGCCAGGCTGGTCTTGAACTCCTGACCTCATGATCCACCCGCCTCGGCCTCCCACAGTGCTGGGATTACAGGCGTGAGCCACCATGCCCGGCCTAGGTTTTCAAATATAGAATTTAATCACCAGGTTGGGAGGGCTGTAAGTTGAACAGAAACAGAAACAAATCAACCTAAGCATGTATCATATAAAAAATGTAATTATTCAGAACAAGAAAAATAATTATTTCAAGTAACTTTTGAATGTGAAATTCTAACTAGTCACCCTCAGGGAATATTCTAAAGATAATAACTAAGAAAACCTTGAACTTTACCTGGTAAGGTAAGTTTGTCTTTGGTAGTGGTATTGATGTAGTAATTCTGAAACTACTTAGTGTGTGTTTTAGAATTTCAAATAGATAAACATATGATCTTGCTGGTGTTGCAGGGCTTTTCCTTAGTTCAGCTAAAGACAGGGTCCTTGTCCATCCCATGGTCACCAAAATTTAGGCTCATAGATGGTTTGAAGCTTGAGTAAAGCAGGGTTTTACTGGGTAAAAGGGAAAGAAAGGAAAACAGGGATCCTCCTAAGGCCAAAGTCCCTGCTAGAGAGCTTCCCACCCACAAGTTCCACACAGGAAGAGGAGGGGCCTTGAATTCCAGGTTCCACACAGGAAGAGGAGGGGCCTTGCATCCCAGTTCCACACAGGAAGAGGAGGGGCCTTGCAGGTTCCACACAGGAAGAGGAACCCTGATGCAAACATTGTAAACTTCTGTGTCTCCACCCCAGTGTGTACTCTTCCCAGTGCAAAAGCCAGTTGGAGTTTTTCCAGGGACCCCCTTCCCACTTGGCTGTCTCACTGGGAACCACTTTTTCCACTGTAGGAAGCTTGTGTTTTGTTTTTTTAAAAAAGATATGGAGTAAAGGAAGCAGCAGCAAACTCTTTGGTGTTGGATTATGAAATCAGAGGTATCAGTACAAATTTATGGTCTTTAAAACTATATATTAGCCAGGCACAGTGGCTCATGCCTGTAATCCCAGCACTTGGGGAGGTCGAGGCAGGCAGATCAACTGAGGTCAGGAGTTCAAGACCAGCCTGGGCAACATGGTAAAACTTTGCCTCTACTAAAAATACAAGAAATAGCCAGGTGTGGTGGTGCACACCTGTAATCCCAGCTACTCAGGAGGCTGAGGCATGAGAATCACTTGAACTGGGGAGGCGGAGGTTGCAGTGAACAGAGATCATACCACTGGACTCCAGCCTGGGCGACAGAGAGAAAGAGACTCTGTCTCCAAAAAAAAGAAAAAAAAGTATTTATTTCCTATTTTGTCCATTGAAAGAGCCTAGAAGCAGTAACCCTCCTGCAGAAGGAGTATACCTGCACCCTGGCTTCCATGCCTAAACACCATAGTCAAAAGACAAAAGCAGAATCCCACAGAGAAATGGCTTATTCCAGGGCTGGGTCAAGGGAAGCAAAAGGTGATCCTGGAGCATCTCTTGTTTCAGAGCATCAGAACATGCTCAAAGGCTGATCAGGACCTGCCAAAAGACACAGGAGCCAACCAAGATCAATGATATGAAAGAATATATAACATTCAATTTTTTTTAAATTGCTGAGTCTATACCCATCCTTTAAAGGAGAAAAAAAGAAAAAGAAAAGATGCCAATGAATGCATGTAGAAGGAATGATAGAAACAGGAAATAACCGTCTCAGAACCACCATAAAAATAATAGATTCAGGCAAGGATCATCAAAGAGTGCCAAAATCATTCAGTGGCAAATTGAGGCATAAAAGAATATTTATATGATCTAAAAGTATAACTCCATGCAATATGTATTAATTATGAAGAAGAACTACATCTTTCCAATGCATCTGGAAGTTAGCATTTTTACTAAGTGATCAAACTTAATATGAGCAATAACGGGACAATCAGGCAGCAGATGCCTCCTGGTCTGACACACTGAGGACAGAATACCACTTCTTTAGTGTTCCTGCCAAACTGCAAAACCTGAATCTAATCATAAGGAAACATCACATAAACCCAAGTTAAAGAACATTCAACAAAATACTGGCCTGGGCTCCAAAAATGTCAATGTCAATTAAAGACCAAGGAAAAGCTGGGGGACTGCTCTTGATTAAAGGAAACATAAAAGACATAAATAAGTAATTATATTTAATATTAAATGCAATGTGTAATCTAGATTGGCTTTTGGATGGTTTAAAAAAAAAAAAAAGCTATAAGACATTGCAATGGTTTGAATGTGTCCCCTTCAAAATGTAGGTGTTGCTAATGTGATAGTATTAAGAGGTGGGGCCTTTAAGAGGTGATTAGGCCATGAGGGCTCCTTCCTCATGAAGGGGATTAAGGCCCTTACAAAAGAGGCTTCATGCAGTGTGCATTCCTTGCCATTCCACCTTCTGCCATGTGAGGACACAGCATTCCTCTCCTTGGAGGCTACAGCCTTCACCAGATAACCCAACCTGCTAATGCAAAGGATCTTGGACTTTGCAGCCTCCAAAAGTACGAAAAAATAAATTTCTGTTCTTTATAAATTACCCAGTCTAAGGTATTCTGTAATAGCAGCACAAAACAGGCTAACACAGATATTATTGAAATAATTAGGAAACTGAATAAGAATTCGTATTAGATAATAATATTAAATGTAATATTAGATAATAAAATTGTGTCGACTTCAAATTTCCCAAGTGTTATAATTCTATTGTAGTTAGATTACAAAATTCTCTAGTTTTAAGTGATACATACTGAAAGTGTTTAGGAATAAAATGTTATACTGTCTACAACTATCTCTCAAATGGTTCGATATCATTTCATCCATAAAAACTTAGTATGAATCTCAAAAAGATAAGTATCCCTTTTAAAAATAACAATATATCACGCTATTTATAAAGCTTCCCAGATGATTCTCTTATTCATCTATGAATCAATACTACATAGATGAAAAGCAGAACTAATCTCAGGGGTTAAATCTGTTAATGTGGTGGCAGCAGTTGAGAGCACTGTGTTAAGAACAATTCTGACACAATTAGGCTCAGCCTAAGATAATGCCATGATTGACTGGCTAGGTTTGCTGTAGTGCCCAGTATGTCCCTGTATATTATCTGAGTCATGTCATAAGCATGAAACACAGAAGACATGAGAGAGCAAGCTATAGGCCAGAAGTTAGAAAGGAGATCCTAGTATCACTAGTAGAGTCTAATCTGGTCATAGACTGCTGACCTCTCTTCCTCTTCAAATCAGAGTCAGACCTGTTTTCCTGGTTAAATAGTTAATATTATAAGGAAACAAAAGGCAAGTGTGAGAGGGGATAATATGTGTATGTGCATTAAGCCTTGAAGCAGATCTCTTTGATCCTGACAGAGTCCACTGAGGTGGTAGGAAACAGCTGCAGAGAGGAGCTCTTTAGAGAAATAACCACAATAATAATGATGATAATATGCTCAAAAGAGAAGTGAATCTAATGAAAAACTACTTCATTAGAATGAAATTCTAATAGAGGCAACCTAAATAGCAAAGAGAGACCCTCTAAAAATAAATGATATGTATTTGGGAATAAGGCATTGCAATAGGAATGCACACGCCATAGTAAACTATGTGTGAATTCAGGGAAGTAAAGGAAGACAAAGGTTTTTAAGAGAAAAATTAAGAAAATTTCATAGTTAGCTGGGCAGTGGCTCCTGTCTATAATCCCAGCACTTTCAGAGGCCAAGGCAGGCAGATCACCTGAGGTCAGGAGTTTGAGACCAGCCTGGTCAACATGGTAAAACTCCGTCTCTACTAAAAATACAAAAATTAGCCAGGCATGGGGGCAGGCGCCTGTAATCCCAGCTACTTGGAAGGCTAAGGCAGGAGAATTGCTTGAACCCAGGAGGTGGAGGTTGCAGTGAGCCAAGATCACGCTACTGCACTCCAGTCTGGGTGACAGAGCGAGACTCCGTCTCAAAAAAAAAAAAAACATAGTGTTTTTTGAGAAAATTATCCTTGGCTACAAGGATCAGTAACAAGGGTGACAGCAGGTGAGCTTGAACAGTGAATTACTGGGCAAATATCCACATAGAAGTGCTTTTTGTAAAGGCTGTGACGGTCTTTGTGCAAGGCTGGGAGTTTTGTAGTCTTTTGTGATAGTTTGTATTATCAGGCATTTCATGAGACCTTTTCTCTGCATGGCCTACCCCAGCTCCATTTCTCAGGGAGGATTTTAACACAGTGGACTCCATTTTGATTCTGAGAACTTTTATACTTCCCTCCTTTTCATCAAGATCTTCTCTCCAAAAGCATCACTGATCAATCAACCTATAGTTGGATTTTGATGTCCCTCAGTGCCAGGATGGATTTGTCCCAGGTTGCTAGTTTACTCCCACATTGGAGGGAGTGATTGGTGATGACTAGGAGTCATGCTGAAACTCTTCTGGCCACATTTGTGCAACAAAGGGAGCTTGAAGCAAAGCTCTCAGGCTAGTCTACCTGGAATCCATTAATAAGTTTAATTTTGTCTGTTTTGTAGGGGTTTGCTATCATCCTCAAGTTCTGGGCCAGCATTATTCTGTTCAGAGTTGTACCTCTGCAAGAATTTAAGAAATAACAAATACAAAGTTTAAAATAAGAAAATACAACACAAAATTAATAGTACTGTGACAATTCTAGTTTGCATAATGGTTTTGAGATATGAACCTGGGCTAAAGACAACCAGTTGAATAAATCAAATGACCATTATCCTGTAAAGTAAAAATGGTTGGCATTAACAGGGGTAAGAGTCTTATTATGATATGGATTCTTGTTCTAACATCTTGGGAAAGGCTGTCTAGAGCACAAAAACATCTTATCCTGGTTTGCAGATTAAATCTGTCTACGGCAGCAGGTGGTTTGGTAAATTTTTGTGTGACTCATTATCAGGCACAAGACTTGTTCCTTAAAATTTATCTAGTTTCAGCTTTATAGGGCTTCAGGAATGGAGCATTTTCAATTTTTAGCAATTCCATGAAAGAAAGTTGGATTGGAAGGATCTAGAATTCTAGTCTGTAGGTAGATCACAGGAACTCAAAAACAATGCACAGAGCTACAATGTAATAACAGGTGTGTTATAGCTTTTCTTCAGAAACATAACTTTTTCAATATATATTAATCACATGGGAAACTCAGATTTAAAAATTTCTCTAGGCTAGGAAGCCAAACCAAGGCAGATTTAGATTTTACCTATAGTCTTAAGGTTCCTGGGCCTGCCAGGGAGTGACAACTTTTATCTATTTACTATAAGTCTGGGAACACTTGAGGCCAGTCATTCTATGCACATTCTCAAATATGATATTTTAATCAAAGCCTTGGTAATATAACTAATGTTTCTGATTGTATTCTGCTATTGAAAAAGAAAAAAGAACTCCGACATGGTCAACATGACGAAACTCTGTCTCTACAAAAAATTTTAAAAGTAGCTAGATGTGGTCGCACATGCCCGTAGTCCCAGCTACCCTAGGGCTGAGGTGGGATGATCACTTAAGCCCAGGATGTGGAGGCAGCAGTGAGCTGAGATTGTGCCACTGCTCTCCAGCCTAGGAGACAGAGCGAGAAGCTGTCTCAAAAAAAAAAAAGAGAGAGAGAGAGAGAGAGATAAGATTTTTGCTGAACTTATGCAAATAACTATATTGCCATAAGAAAACTCATGAACAGTTTCCAAATTTTTGAGGAATAGTAAGAATTAAGAGTAAATGCTTCCAGCTTTATTCACAAAAGCATACTTTACCAAAATGTTGTAAACTATAGATAGCTTAAAAGAGAAAAATTTTTTTAAGTCTGGAAAACAAAACACTTGAAGAACAACTAATGTTAGATAAAAGTCATAAAAACAGGCTGGGCGCAGTGGCTGAAGCCTGTAATCCCAGTACTTTGGGAGGCCGAGACAGGGGGATCACAAAGTCAGGAGATCGAGACCATCCTGGCTAACATGGTGAAACCCTGTCTCTACTAAAAAATACAAAAAACTAGCCGGCCAAGGTGGCGGGCACCTCTAGTCCCAGCTACTTGGGAGGCTGAGGCAGGAGAATGGCGTAAACCCAGGAGGCGGAGCTTGCAGTGAGCTGAGATCCGGCCACTGCAGTCCAGCCTGGGCGACAGAGCGAGACTCCGTCTCAAAAACAAAAAAAAAGAAGTCATAAAAACATTTCTTTATCATTTATATAATATCATGTAGTTAATTTTTATTCTACCTGATCTATTGATTAGCAGTTTCATAAACCCATTAGTTTCTTCATTCGAATTTTGAAAAAAATTATATTTAATTCATTAATCTTAAAGTTATTAGAAACCTGTATTTAAGAGTACTTGTTAGAGTCTTTTCCATAAATCTGATTGGAAATGCTTTTAGAGAAGGACTTAAAACAGTAACTAAGGAACTAAGGACTTAAAACAGTAACTATGGACAACAAAAACTTAGAACGGCTGTGTTAAAAATCTGATGGAAGTTGATCACAATCAGCAATTGGCAAGAAAATTTAGTTATTTTTATGGCAGACAACATAATCGTGACTGATTTCATATTAGATTTCTAAGAGTTTTATACAATTTAGAAATATTCATAGCAATAAAATGCCCATAAATGTAATTGAAAGGCAATCTAGTATCACTTATTGTCTGACAATGTTTTCCATATAATTTGCCAATTCAGCCTAATTATTTAATATCTCTACAAGATGAAAGATACATTCCTTGAGGCTCTCCCAGGGCCTATCTAGAAAATCTCAAATTAATTCTAAATCAAAAAGATTTAATTTACAATTTTAATCCTGGGAAAGTCTGTCAAAGATGTCAAAAAGTTCAAAACATTTGATCGAAGGAGTGAAATAATATTCATTTAACCAGAGCGATAATCAAACGATTTCAAACGCAATACAGAAAGGTACATAGATTTTTAAAACCTTAACCCTTTCAAAGCTCAGTTTTCCCAAGTAATCAAAAACCTGGTGAAGACAACACTGAAATTTATCTTGATAAAATGTAATATTTTGTGGAGGTTTTTAGGCCAGTTACCAAAAAGGTAAAGAAAAACTTCCTGCATTGTGATTGCTTCTTCTTCTGGGAAGCCTGTTTAGATAACCTGGAAGTCAAAACTGATGAAAAGGACACTGCATTTAATTACACACAGAAAGAATGTGTCCAAAGTTATCAAGGTACACCATATTATAGAGGAATGTAAATAAGAAAATGGTATATTGAGCAGAGGAATGCATGGCTCTTGAAAAAAGTAAGAGTGTATGAAATTTGCTGGCTACACGGAACAATTCAAACATATCAAGAAAAGCCAAGAGTACAGAATCGAATTATACTGAAGGAAAACATTGTTTTTGTAAGCCTTCAAACAGAACATTTCAGTGACAAATCATAACAGCAGAATTAGAACTGAACAAGAGAAGTTACAGAAGCTGACAAAAAAGTTGAAGGAAAGAGTTTTCGTTCAAGGCAAACAAAAAGATACACCTTCTTAAGGGGAGAAAGAGCTGAAGGCAATGATGCACAGCCTACAAATCATGTGCAACAAGATAAAGCAAAAATTGAACTTCTGAGATATGAATCTGAGAAGCTTTAAGAGAAAAACTCTTAGAGAAATACAAGAAATGAAATTATCATTCTGATTGAAAAAGACAGCATTTCCAAACTAAAATTAAGGAAATGAGTTGTGTGGCAGAAATAGAAACTGTTGCAGTTTAGAAGATGGCTGTTAAACAGATTTTAAAATTAAAAATCGAAACCTCTTCTAATTTTTACTAAGAGAAGATCGATACTTTAAAAAACCTTGTTGTTCTAACACAGAGGACCAAATTTTTAGTTTTATATTAGTGAATTTTTAATATCCAAGCTCAATCTTTAGAAAGACATAAATAATTCGCTTCTAATCATAGCCAATTTGATCACATGCAAAATTTCTTTCATAAACATATCGTTCACAAACATTATCACAACTTATTCAGTCCTTTAACAACAGCTAAAACTTTCTGCTTTGTCCTATACTTTCTCTTTCATGAATAACTAATCATTTTACTTAAGGACAAAAATTTATCACACAGGATTCTTTTTATATAAAATTATTATCTTTTCTTTTTAACATATCTAACCAAAAATACATCTGAATAACCCAGGACTTTTTTTACATCTCTCTACCCTATTTACTCATTCTGTTCTGTCTTGTTTTTATTTCCTTTCTAAATCCATATCTTAAAACAAATTAGACAAAATTATTGTTTTTCCTCAATTAGAAAAACACATTTTATGTCTTTCTTACAGTTTTTCTCATCAAAAACATATTTTTGGAACACTTTACTTATACAATTATATATACACTAATCAGAAATTTAACTAGGAGTAACCTTAATTTTTACCAAGCAATTATCAACTGTATGTTATATATCAATATTTTATAGATGAGAACAATTTTATAATTTTTAGAAACCTATTTTTCTATTACATAATTTTTAATGTATATGAGTAGATCCAAATATATTTAGTATTTCTATAAAAATTTAATAAACCAAGAACAAACATATTTATATTCAACAATTTTTTTTTTTTTTTTGAGACAGGGTCTCACTCTGTCACCCAGGCTGGAGTGCAGTGGCGTGATCTCGACTCACTGCAACCTCCACCTCCCATGTTCAAGCCTCCAGAGTAGCTGCGACTACAGGTGCTCACCACCATGCCCAGCTAATTTTTGTACTTTTTGGTAGAGACAGGGTTTCACCATGCTGGCCAGGCTGCACAGCAATTTGTTTAAGTTTTTTATTTTATTTGAAATGATCCAAACATTTAATGAGTATCTATTACTTAATTTAACATAACATAACTTTAAGATTTTGAATTATATGAAAGCTTACTTATATTTATCTTGTTTACATTACCTATTTTTAACCATTATGTATAGATTACTTATGAAAACTGAGATATTTAACAAAGCTAGTTATTTTTCTTGTTAACTACTTTTATAGTTTGTGACTATCAGGTGTTCACCTAAGAACCTTAAAGTTAAATATATATGCATTTTGCCAATAACTCAGAAGCTGTTTCTCAAATAGTTATTTCTATTAAACCAATAATATTGAATTAGTCTTATTTATCAAAGAATTGCACAAAGATCACTGTTTTAGACTTATAGTGTATAGTTGTATATGTTTATATGTTTATAAAGGTTATAAAACTATATTTATAAAACTATAAACATATAGTTTTATAACCTTTGTGTCAAACTCTGACACCGTAAAACAACTAATGAAGAAGAAGATAAAACTGTCTGACCAATAAACCCAGGAAAAATGTGTGTTTACAATCTTGAAGTCATTTTTATTTTTATTTTAACAACAATTTTTAAACCAACTTATTTACTAAAGATTTACCTAAGTCACATGAACTAAAAGGCATTTGGGTTAATTAGTATATATATTACATAAACACTCATTTATCTAAGCCAATTTAAATAGAATTTCTTAAGGGGGTTCAAGATAACTATGTCACATTTTACCATGTAGACACAACATACAACATAATGTATGTACATATGCATAAATACACTTAAACACATATACATACACAAAGATATTATAACTCTCATTTTAGAGCTTTAGTCATGAGATAGCAATACAAATTCTCCAGTTAATAGAAATAATAGGTGGATCCAAATTATATTTCTGACAAAATGAGAACTGTTCACATGGCTAAACTTTGTTTGCCCCAGTAGGTCATCTAATGAAGGCCGTGAGCTACAATTTTGGGTAAAGAAGTTTGGTTTTAAAAGATATTTTTTTCAGTTTCAAATGAGTTTAGGGCTAAATTTTCAATGTTTATATTTTAGCTAGGACTGGCTGACTGGTATAAAAACAAACAAAATCTAATATCCCTGAATTCTTGGTAATAAATATATACATATATATATTTGTTTGCTGGTTTGATTTAACTAGTCAATGCAGATGGCAAAGCATTTTAGAGGTTTTTTGTTTTGTTTTGTTGCTTTTCCTTTTGGCCCCCGTGCACCAAACAAAGCAATTTTTATGACAGATAGAGATACTTGATATAATTGCTCTGAGACCTAACTTTTATACACATTTATTTAGGTTTTTTTCATTTTAAACTTCAATCCTTCATTAAATATTTCATCACCTTAAGCAACTGTTAGACAGGCAAACCTAAATTTATACTTCCAAAAGCTCTCTAGGGAGTTGGGTACCATAACGCTGTTATAATTTGTAAAACCATTAATTTCAAAGCCATTTAATACTCACCATCTCTCTTTTTTTGGCTGGAATATCATAAGTAGTGAGTTTTATTTCAACACCAGAAGAAAGGTCAGCAGATTCAAGGTAGGCAAAAAAGAGAGACAGAGATAAGCAAAAAACTTAGTAGGCTCTACATGTTAACTATAGCTGTAGATTTTTTTAGGTTCAAATAATGTAAATTGAGCTCTACATTTTCCTTGATGCAATTTGCACATCAGTTTTTTAAATGTGCATGAGAATGGATAATACTATAGCTGGCCAGAGTCTCAGAAAACCTTGGCATGACTTAATGTTTGAGATTGCCATTCCACTTCTTTAAAATCTCTCAAGAGCAAAGACTATCTTACAAATCCTGTCAGAGAGTATCAGGAGCTTAGACTGGTATTTTAGATTGTCGTGATTGTCTTAGTGGCTTTTAAGTAGTTATCTTGTATCTACCATTTAGTATGTTTATTTTTGCTCTTGAAAGATTTTTAGAAACAAGCAAGGGAAAGAGCTAAATCACTTAAATAACCAGAGACCAAAATGAGACCAAGATAAATGTTCAGAAAAATTGTAACTCAAGTGTGCAGATCAAACAAAATATTAAATTAGGCACACAGAAAGAACCACAAGTAAATTTACCAGAAAAGACATGCCCACTGATAGAATGTAAGTTCTGTAAAAACCAGAGTACTCAAACCAAAAAGATACTTAAAGAATTTGCCAGAAAAGATAGAAAGTTTTTTTAACATCCCAAGAGGATATATAAGGTCCTTTATATAAAGTGGCCTCATAACCAAACCAAATCCCAAATAAAGTCAAAAGCTTCTATCAAAAAGAGAGAGACTTGGCCTGAGAGAAGACTCACCAGTGCAGAAAAGATGAGCCATGGAAGTGGAGGGCTCAAAGAGCTCAAGCAATATTGTACACCAGTTCTAAGAATCATCTGTTCTTCACAAAAATGATCCTGCTTCAGATCCCACTTCTTTATTTTTTATTTCAATAGCTTTTAGGGTACAAATGGTTTTTGGTTACATGGATGAATTGTACAGTGATTAACTGAGATTTTAGTGCACCCATCACCTCCAGGTTGTTTTTTTGTTGTTTGTTTGTTTTTGCTCAGGATAGCTTTTGTGGTTCCATATAAATTTTAGGATTTTTTTTCTATACCTGTGAAGAATATCATTGGTATTTTGATAGAGATTACACTGAATCTGTAGATTGCCTTGGGCAGTAGGGACACTTTAACATATTTATTCTTCCAATCCATGAACATGAAATATCTTTCCTTTTTTGTGTCCTCTTCAATTTCTTGCATCAATGTTTTATAGTTTTCATTGTGGAGATCTTTTACTTCTTTGGTTAATTCTTAAGTATTTTATTTTATTTGTAGCAATTGTAAAGGGGATTATATTCTTGATTTCTTTTTCAGATTGTTCACTTAGCATATAGAAATGCTACTGATTTTTGTGTGTTGATTTTGTATCCTGAAACTTGACTGAATTTGTTTATCAGTTCTAATCATTTTTTGGTCAAGTCTTTAGGTTTTTCCAAATATGAGATTATATCATCTGTAAACAAGTATAATTTGACTTCTTCCTTTCCAATTTGAATGTCCTTTATTTCTTTCTCTTGCCCGGTTGCTCTAAATAGTACTTCCAGTACTATGTTGAATAATAGTGGTGAAAGTGGGTATCCTTGTCTTGTTCCATATCTAAGAGGAAAGGCTTTCAGTTTTTCCCCATTCAGTATGTGTCAGCATGTGGGTCTGTCATATATGGCTTTTATTATGCTGAAGTCTGTTCTTTCTACCTGATTTTTGAGGGATGTTGAATTTTCTCAAATGCTTTTTCACCATCAACTGAAAAAATTATATGGTTTTTACTCTTCATTCTGTTGATATGATATACCACATTGATTTATTCGTGTATGTTAAGCCATCTTTGCATTGCTGGAATAAATCCCACTTGGTCATGATGAATGATCTTTTTAATGTGTTATTGAATTTGATTTGCTAAAATTCTGTTGATGATTCCTGGCCTCCTAGAATGAGTCAAAAAATACTCCCTTCTCCTCTATTTTTTGGAATAGTTTGAGTCGGATTGATATTGGTTCTTCTTTAAATGTTTGATAAAATTCAGCAGTAAAGCCATTGGGTCCTGGCTTTTGTTTTGCTAGGAGACGTTTTATTATGTCTTCAATAAGTCCATTTGGTCCATAGTGCAGAATAAGTCTCATGTTTCTTTACTGATTTTTCTGTCTGGATTAACTGTCCAATGCTGAAAACGTGGTGTTGAAGTCTCCAACTATGACTGTATTGGAGTCTCTCTCTTTAGCTCTAATAATATTTGCTTTATGTGTCTGGGTACTCCAGTAGTGGGTGCATATATACTTAAAATTGTTATATCCTCTTTCTGAATTGATCCCTTTATCTTTATGTAGTGACCTTCTTTGTCTCTTCCAGTTTTTGTCCTGAAATCTATTTTATCCAATATAAGTATAGTTGCTTCTGCTTTTTGGTTTCCATTGGCATGGAGTATCTTTTTCCACCCCTTTATTTTCTGTGTATGTGTGTCTTTACAAGTGAAGTGTGTTTCTTGTAAGCAATAGATCATTGGGTTTGCTTTTTTATCCATTCAGCCACTGTGTGTCTTTTCATTAGAGAGTTTAGTCCATTTATATTCAATGTTGTTATTAATAAGTAAGGATTTACTTCTTCCATTTTGTTGTTTTCTGGCTGTTTAGTGATCTTCTCTTTCTTCCTTCTTTCTTGTCTTCCTTTTAGTGAAGGTGATTTTCTCTAACTGTATGTTTTTATCTCTTACTTTTTATTTTTAAGTATCTTTTGTAAGTTTTTTTATTTGAAGTTACCATGAGGCTTGTAAATAATATGTCATAAGCCATTAGTTTAAACTGCTAACAACACAGATTCCATAAACAAACAAGCAAAGAGAAAAATAAAAACTCTACACTTTAACTATATCCCCCACTTTTTACCTTGTTTTTTCTATTTATATCTTATTGTGCTGTCTATGCCTTAAAATTTTCTTGTAGTTACTATTTTTGATAGGTTCATCTTTCAGTATTTTTATGCAAGATGTGATTAGTTTTCACACCACAATTGTAGTGTTGTAATATTCTATGTTTTTCTCTGTACCTATTATCAGTGAGTTTTATACCTTCAGATGATTTCTCAATCATTTCTTAATCTCATTAATGTTCTTTTCTTTCAGACTGAAGAACTCCTTTTAGCATTTCTTGGAGGACAGGTCTTGGGTTGATGAAGTCTCTCGGCATTTGTTTGTCTTAAAAAGTCTTTATTTCTCTTTTATGTTTGACGGATGTTTTCACTGGATATACTATTCTAGGATAAAATATTTTTTTACCTTGAGCACTTTAAATATGTCATGCCACTTTCTCCCAGCCTATAAAGTTTCCACTGAAAAGTCTGCTACCAGATGTATTGGAGCTCCCTTGTATGTTATTTGTTTATTTTCTCTTGCTGCTTTTAGGATCCTTTCTTTATCCTTGACCTTTGAAGTCTGATTATTACATGCTTTGAGGTAGTCTTCTTTGGGTTAAATCTGCCTGGTGTGCTATAACCTTCTTATACTTTATTAATATCTTTATTTATTTATATACTTTATTAATATCTTCTTATACTTTATTAATATATTTCCCTAAATATGGAAAACTTTCTGTTATTACTCCCTTGAATAAATGTTCTATCCCAATCTCTCTTTCTACCTCCTCTTTAAGGCCAATGACTCAGATTTGCCCTTTTGAGGCTATTTTCTACATCTCATAGGCATGTTTTATTTTTGTTTTGTTTTTTTTCTTGTTTCCTCTGTGTATTTTCAAGTTGCCTGCCTTCAAGCTAGTTCTTTATTCTGCTTGATCAAGTCTGCTGCTAAGAGACTCTGATGTATTCTTCAGTATGTCAATTGAGTTTTTCAGAGTCAAAATTTCTGCTTCTTTTTAATCATTTCAATCTCTTTGTTAAAATTTATCTGACAGGATTCTGAATTCCTTCTCTGTGTTATTTTGAATTCCATTAAGGTTTCTCAAAACAGTTATTTTGTATTCTCTGTGTGAAAGGTCACGTATTTCCATCTCTCCAGGATCGGTCACTAGTGCCTTATTAAGTTCATTTGATGCGGTCATTTTTCTGGATGTTTCGGATGCTTGTGGAGTTTGTCAGTGACTGGGCATTGAAGAGTTAGGTAGTTATTGTAGTCTTCACAGCCTGGATTTGTTTGTACCTGTCCTTCTTGGGAAGGCTTTCCAGGTATTCCAAGGGACTTGGCTATTGTGATCTAAGTCTTTGGTAACTGCAGCTATATCTGCATTGGGGTACCCCAAGTCCAGTAATGTTGTGACTCTTGCAGACTCATAGAGATACTGCCTTGGTGGTCTTGGTAAGATTTAGGAGATTCCCTTAGATTACCAGGCAGATACACTTGTTCTATTTCCTTACTTTTCCCCAAACAAATGGAGTCTGTCTCCGTGCTGAGCTGCCTGTAGCTGGGTGAAAGGTGACACAAGCATCCCAATGGCCACAACCACTGGGACTGAACTGGGTCAGTCCCAAAGCCAGCACAGCACTGGATCTCACCCAAGGCCTGTGGTGACCACTGCCCGGCTACTGCTTATGTTTACTGAAGGCTGAAGGGCTCTACAATCAGCAGATGGTGAATCCAGCCTTGCTTGTATCTTTCCTTTCAGGGCTACAAGATCCCCCTAGCCCTCAGTGGGTCAGGATGCTGTTCAGGAACCAGGACCTAAAGTCAGGAACCTTAGAAATCTACTTGGTACTCTATTCTACCATGGTTGACCTGGTACCCAAGCTGCAAGACAAAGTCCTTCCTCTTCTTCCTTCCCTTTTTCTTACGCAGAAGAGTCTTTCCCCATGGCCACCACTGTCCCAGACTCATGGAAAGTACTACCTGGCTACTTCCAATGTTCTCTCAAGGTCCAAGGGCTCCCCAGTCAGCTTGTGGTGAATTCTGCCAGGCCTGAGTCTCTCTTCCGGGCAGTGGGCTCCCCTGTGGCCCAGGGCAGGTCCAGAAATGTTGTTCAGGAGCCAACGCCTGGAGTCAGGGACCCCAGGAGCCTGCTTGGCACTGTACCCCCACTGTGGCTGAGCTGGTACTCAAGCTATAAGACAAAGCTCCCTTTACTCATCACATTTTTTCCCTCCAACAGAAGGAGTCTCTCCCTGTAGCCACCACAGCTGGAATGTGCTTGGTTACACCTCAAGCCAGCATATTTCTGAGTCTCACCCAAGGCCCACAGCAAATACCGTCTAGCTACCGCTGCTGCTTATTCAGGGACCAAGGGCTCTTTAGTCTCAGGTGATGAATCCTGCCAAGACTGGATGTTTCCCTTCAAGGTACCAATTCTCTTCTGGCCCAGGGCATGTCTAGAAGTGTCATCTGGGAGCTAGGGCCTAGAATGGGGGCCTCAGGTCCCTGCCTTGTGTCTTATTTCACCGTGGCTGAGCTGGTATCCAAACTGTAAGACGAAGTCTTCTTTCTCTCCCCTCTCCTCTCCTCAAGCAGAAGAAAGACGTCTCTCCCAGAGCTGCACAGTCTCTCTACTGTGCTGCCTGGGGTTGAGGGCGGGATGAAGCAAGTACTCCTTTGGCTGCTCCAGCTGGTGTCTCACCAGGTCATGTGTACTCGAAGTCCACTGGCTCTAAGCCCAGGACAGTAACAGGACTTCTGCAGGAACTGCAGTCCTTGTGGTCTAGATGACCTTTCAAGTTTATTTAGGACTCTACAGCACTTTAGCCCATGGTGGCGGGGCTTCCAGAACTCAGACTGACCACTGGGATGGGAGATTCACCTCTGGCTATGGCTGGTCTTAGCGTTCTCTTCATGGGCAGCAGCTGAATTCAGTTAAATGTTGCTTTCCATTGTGACAGGACAGTCCTGAGTTCCAATGCAAAGTCCTACAATTACTGTGCTCTCCTTCTCCCAAGCACACAGATTATTTCTCCATGCCATGAGGCTGCTGCCAGGGGATTTGGGAAGGGTTGTATAGGCAATTCAAGAGTGTCTTTCCTACCCTCTTCAATACCCTTTTTTTTTTTTTTTTTTTTTTTTTTTTTTTGAGATGGAGTCTCGTTCCATTGTCCAGGCTGAAGTCCAGAGGCACAATCTTGGCTTACTGAAACCTCTGCCTCTCGGGTTCAAGTGATTCTCCTGCCTCAGCCTCCCAAGTAGCTGGGATTACAGGTGCCCACCACCACACCACCCAGCTAATTTTTGTATTTTTAGTAGAGATGGGGTTTCATGCTGTTGGCTAGGCTGGTCTCGAACTCCTGACCTCAAGTGATCTGCCCATCTCAGCCTCCCAAAGTGCTGGGATTACAGGCATAAGCCACCATGTCCAGTCCCTCTTTCCTTAATAAGATATTAAAACACAGTGAGGTACTGTGTTCACTCACCTGGTTTTTTTGTTTTACTTATAAACATGTTTTTTTGTGTAGATAGTTGCTCAATTTGATGTTCGCGTGGGGGGTGGTGGGGGCAATCACTGGAGGCTTCCATTTGGTCATCTTGCTCTACCTCCTCCCCCCACATAAAAAATTTTTAAAGGATCTAGTTGAAAAAGTCAACAACATGTGTGAGAAGATAAGGAAATATCAACAGAGATGAAACCGTAAAAATAAAAGGGCGGGGGTCATATGGAAATTCTGGAAATAAAGAAACACAATATCATAAATAAAGAACTACCTAGAGTTATCAAAGCTGAGGCGGAAATCCCAGTCAATTGAACATAGGTTTAAAATTATCAAAACTGAAACACAAAAAGAAAAAAAGCAAATAAAAAATGTTCACATAGAAACTCTTGAGCAATATCAAACGACCGAACACAAACTGGAGTCAAAGAGAGAGAAGAGAGAGAACAGACAGATAAAAAATCTGAAAAGATAATGACCCCAAATTTTTCCAAAGATATCAAACCATAGATCTGAAAGCTCAGAGAATCCGAGAGGACACACACACACACACACACACACACACACACACACCCCTCATCTAACTGCTGAAAATTAGATAAAGAGAAAATCTCGAAAACAGGAAAAAAATAACAAATATAAGAATTACAGCAGCCTGAAACTATATAAGTCACAAGACAATAGACTTATATCTTGAAAGTACCAAAAGAATAAAAACTATCACATCAGAATTCTATACTCAGTGAAAATACTATTCAAAAATGAAAGTAAGATAAAGACTTTATCAGAAAGCAAAGGTTAAAAAATTAATTGCCAGCAGATCTCCAGTACAAGAAATGTTAGGGAAAATTCGTCCAGCAGAAGGAAAATGACATCAGACAAAAATTTGAATTTCCATAAATATTTTAAGATATGATCTTGCCACACAAGTAAGCACTAAATTACATCATAATTTATTAGTAATAGAAAGTAGCTATTCATGACTATTGTATGTAGTCATCAGAGAGAATTATATCTTAACAAAGCAGGAGATAAGCTCCTTTAGAGGAAAATTGCCAACTATCTACTGGTGAGTGCCTTATTTATAGTGACAATGTTTTGAATAAGGAAACCCAACTACCTTCCCTATTTCCACTTCCATCCACCTCCAGGAATACACACAGCTGACTGGACCAGGACCATGCATCTTACTCAAGTACAATAGTCTAATGGTTGGATAGAAACCTCAGCATTCTACACAATTATGTATGTGGGTGATTGTCTGGGCTACCAGATTTATTATCCTAAGAATATGACCTAGAAAACTGGGAACCTAGTTGAGTCTACAGGGAGCCAAAGCTGAAAGATTTGCAGGGAGAAGGAGGTAATCACATGCCATAAGCCAATAGAACACCTGATTATGCAGAATCCATGCATGGGGGATTGGGGGTTGGAATGTTTTATAGTACTGAGGGTGAAATTTGTGGCAGGATCAACAAAACAGCAATAGAAAAAAGCTGAATCACCACAACAGTAAATGATCAGTTAACTTGAGATTCTGGGGTCAACAAGCTGACCCTGACTCCATGGGAAATGTTTAATTCCCAGATCACAATTTTACTCACCATGAGGCCAATTATATGAGGATTCTCACTGTTTCAGTGAAATAGTTACAGCCTACTTTAGATCCTTGTACTTCTTTCTATTTTGTCAACTACTGGACTTTTTTTGACCATTGTGCCTCCTAGTTTTGAAGTCAAAATCCCAATTTATTTGAAACACAATGTGGTTTAGCATATTAGCTTCCTAGGGCTACTGCAACAAATCACCACAAACTTGATGTCTTAAAACAATAGAAATGTATTGTTGCACAGTTCTGGAGGACAAAAGTCCAAAGTCAAGGTATTAGCAGAGTCGATTCCTTCTGAACACTTTGAGGGAGAATCCATTCCAGGCCTCTCTCATACCTTTTAGTGCCTGCCAGCAACTTTTGACATTCCTTGGCTTGTAGAAATAGCACTTCAATCTCTGCCTCCATCTTCTCATTGCCTTCTCTTCTCTGTCTCTTTTCTTTTCTAAGGATACCTGTCATTGAATTTGGGGCCCAGCCTAACCCAGAATGATCTTGTCTCAAGATCCTTAGCTTAATGATATCTGCAAAAACACATATTTCAAATGTCAGATTCACAGGCGCTGGGTATACATATCTTTTTTTGGAGGGAAGCGTGAGACACATTCGACCCACTATGCTTAGCATACCAGCATTTAACTAGGAATCAGAAAATTTGGGTTATAATCCTTGCTTCACAATTGACTTGTTGTGTGTGGCTTTAAGCAAGTTGGTTAATCTCCCTGAGTTTCAATTCCCTTACCAAAAAACGGGAATAATGTTTGTCCTACATGCTTCCATATGAAGTAATCTGCACATAGTACAGTAGTTTATTTTAAATAAACAACAAATGAATAAATTAATATGTGAGTAAATAAAGGAATGGATTCTTCTGTAGGTGTTCAGCAGGCCATAATTAAATCAGATCTAGAACTCAGCATACATATTTGGGCTGAATATTTAGAAGTCCTCAGCATACAGGTGGCAGTCAATTCCATAGGAATAAATGAGATCAACTAGATAGAAAAACAATAAAAAGCTGAAGTAGAAGACATAATGCTAGGAAACTTTTACATTTAAGAATTGAATGAGAAGAAAAGATATTACAAGAGAAGGAAACAAAGAAGCAAAGGACCTAAGTAGTAAAGAATTAACCAACACATTCAGAAATAAAGAGTACATGGTGACTGGGAGCTCCCGACAGAGCAGCATGCGGAGGCTTGCATTATGAATTTTAGCTCCAGATCAACTGCAAGAACAAACCCACAATCCCAAGAGGACCCACAGACCCTCTGAAGGAAGCGGACTGCTCCCGCAGGACCCAGGAGACATCCCAAATACTGTGAGTGCCCCAACTGTGGACGTGGGAAAGGTAGACCCTCCTCTCTCAAACCACACACCCCCACTGGAGAAGCTGAAGGTCTGTTTGTGGAAGAGGTTTCCGACGTTACTTGAAGCTGAGTCCATTTGGAGAGCCAAGTGAAATACAGGAGTAGAGAAAGGCCCTGTGAGCTTGCTGGGCCCCCAAGCAGCCCATTCCTGCCTGGCACCAAAGAGATCTATCAGGAGGGTGACCAGAGGAGCACGGGGTAAAAGTCCACAGGGAGAAGGAATTCTCTAGTTGAACTTTGTGACAATTTGAATGAGGTGAAAAGCCTCCTGGCCAGAACTCAGAGAAGGGCACTAAATGGGTGTGTAGACTTCACAGGTTGGGGAAGAACTAAAGCCCTTTTCTCTCGCAGCTGGTAGGTGGAAAGCCTCGGGCAACTTTTCAAACCCCTCTCACCCTCCTCCTGGAAACAGACTGTTAGGGGGCATGGTGAGAGTGAGACCAGCCCTTCAAGTTGCCTGGGAGCTGGGTGAGGCCTGTGACTGTTGGCTTTCCCCCACTTCCCTGACAACCTGCAAGACTCAGCAGCCATAATCCTCTTAGATACACAGCTTCAGTGACCTGGGAACCTCACCCCCATCCTCAACAGCAGCCACAGCAAGACCCGCCCAAGGAGAGTCTGAGCTCAGATATGCCTAGCCCCACCCCCATCTGATGGTCCTTCCCTATGCACTCTGGTAGTGGAAGAAAAACGGCCTATAATCTTGGGAATTCTAGGGCCCTGCCCACCACCAGTCCCTCCTCACACTACTACAGCTGATGCTTCCCAGAAAGTGCCACCTCCTGGCAAAAGGCCAACCAGCACAAAATAGAGTACTAAACCACCAAAGCTAAGGACACTCATGGAGTCCCTTGCAGCCTCTGCCACCTCCACTAAAACAGGTGCTGGTATTCATGGCTGAGAGATCCAGAGACGGTTCACATCACAGGACTCTGTGCAGACAATCCCCAGTACCAGCCCAGAGCCAGGTAGACTTGCTGGGTGGCTAGACCCAGAAGAGAGAAAACAATCACTGCAGTTCGGTTCACAGGAGCCACATCCATAGGAAAAAGGGGCAGAGTACTATATCAAGGGAACACCCTGTGGGACAAAAAATTCTGAACAATACCCTTCAGCCCTAGACCTTCCGTCTGACAGAGCCTACCCAAATGAGAAGCAATCAGAAAACCAACCCTGGTAATATGACAAACCAAGGCTCATCAATATCCCCAAAAGATCACACTAGTTCACAAGCAATGAATCCAAACCAAGAAGAAATCCCTGATTTGGGAGGTTAGTTATTAAGCTAATCTGGGAGTGACCAGAGAAAGATGAAGCCCAATGCATGGAAATTCAAAAATTATATAAGAAGTGAAGGGATAAATATTTATGGAAATAGATAACTTAAAGAAAAAACAATCAAAAATTTAGAAAGTTTGGACATGATTTTAGAAATGTGAAATGCTCTGGAAAGTCTCAGCAATAGAACTGAACAAGTAAGAGAAAGAAATTCAGAGCTCAAACACAAGGTCTTCGAATCAACCCAATACAACAAAGACAAAGAAAAAAGAATAAGATGATATAAACAAGGCCTCCAAGAGTCTGGGATTACGTTAAATGACCAAACCTAAAAATCATCGGTGTACCTGAGCAAGAAGAGAATTCTAAAAGCCTGGAAAATATATTTGGGGGAATAATTGAGGAAAACTTCCCCAGCCTTGTTAGATACCTAGACATGCAAATACAAGAAGCACACAGAACACCTGGGAAATTCATCACAAAAAGATCTTTGCCTAGGCACACTGTCATCATTATCCAAAGTTAAGATGAAGAAAAGAATCCTAAGAGCTGTGAGACAGAAGCACCAGGTAACCTATAATGGAAAACCTATCAGATTAACAGCAGATTTCTCAGTAGAAACCCTACAAGCTAGAAGGGATTGGGGACCTATCTTTACACTCCTCAAACAAAACAATTATCAGCCAAAAACTTTGTGTCCAGCAAAACTAAGCATCATATATGAAGGAAAGATACAGTCGTTTTCAGACAAACAAATGCTGAGAGAATTTGCCATTACCAAGCCACCACTATAAGAACTGCTAAAAGGAGCCCTAAATCTTTAAACAAATCCTGGAAACACATCAAAACAGAACCTCTTTAAAGCATAAATCACACAGGACTTATAAAACAAAACTACAAGTAAAAAGCAAAAAAAAAAAAAAAAAAAAAAAAACGAAGTACACAGGCAACAAAGAGCAAAATAAATGCAATGGTACCTCACATTTCAATATTAACATTGAAGGTGAATGGCCTACATGCTCCACTTAAAAGATACAGAACTACAGAATGGATAAGAACCCACCAATCAACTATCTGCTGCTTTCAGGACACTCACCTAATACATAAGGACTCACATAAACTTAAAGGGGTAGAAAAAGGTATTTCATGCAAATGGACAAAAAAAGCGAGCAGGTGTAGCTATTCTTATATCAGACAAAACAAACTTGAAAGCAACAGCAATTAAAAAGAGACAAAGAGGGACAGTATAGAATGGTAAAAGGCCTTGTTCAACAGGAAAATATCACAATCCTAAATATATATGCACCTAACACCAGAGCTCCCTAATTTATAAAACAATTACTAACAGACCTAAGAAATGAGATAGACAGCAACACAATAATACTGTGGGACTTCAATACTCCGCTGACAGCACTAGACAGGTCATCAAGACAGAAAATCAACAAAGAAACAATGAATTTAAACTATACCTTGGAACAAATAGACTTAACAGATATATACAGAACATGTCATCCAACAGCCACAGAATACACACTGTATTCAACAGCACAAGGAACTTCCTCCAAGATAGGCCATATGATATGCCATAAAATGAGCCTCAATAAATTTTAAAAAATTGAAATTATATCAAGCATTCTCTTACACTACAGCAAAATAAAACTGGAAATCAACTCCAAAAGAAACCTTCAAAACCATGCAAATACATGGAAATTAAATAACTTGATCCTGAATTAGCTTTGGGTCAAAAACAAAATCAAGACGGAAATTTAAAAATTCTTCTAACTGAATGACAATAATGACACAACCTATCAAAACCTCTGAGTTTCAGCAAACACGGTGATGAGAGGAAAGTTCATACCCCTAAACACCTACATCAAAAAGACTGAAAGAGTAGAAACAGACAATCTAAGATCACACCTCAAGGAACTAGAGAAACAAGAACAAACCAAATCCAAACCCAGCAGAAAAAAAAGGAATAACCAAGATCGGGGCAGAACTAAACAAAATCAAAACAAACAAAAAAAATACAAAGAACACATGAAACAAAAATCTGGTTCTTTGAAAAGATAAATAAAATTGACAGACCATTAGGAAGATTAACCAAAAAAAGAAGAGAAAAAAATCCAAATAACCTCACAAAGAAGCAAAACAGGAGATATTACAACTGACACCACTGAAATGCAAAAGGTCATTCAGGGCTACTATGAACACCTTACACACATAAACTAGAAAACCGAGAAGAGATGGAAACATTCCTGGAAAAATACAACTTCTAGCTTAAATCAGAAAGAATTAGATACACTGAATAAACAGTGAGATTGAAATGATAATTTAAAAATTACCAAGAAAAGAATGTCCAGGACTAGATGGATTCACAGCAGTATTCTACCAGATATTCAAAGAAGAATTGGTACCAATTCTTTTGACACTATTCCACAGGATAGAGAAAAAAACAGCCCTCCCTAATTCATTCTATGAAGCCAGCATCACCCTAATACCAAAACCAGGAAAGGACATAACCAAAAAAGAAAACTACAGACCAATATCCTTAATGAACATAGATGCTAAAATCCTTAACAAAATACTAGCTAACCGAATCTAACAATATATCAAAGAGATTATCCACCATGATCAGGTGGGTTTCATACCAGGGATGCAGGGATGGTTTCACATATGCAAGCCAATAAATGTTATACATGACATAAACAGAATTAAAAACAAAAATCACATGCTCATCTTAATAGATCCAGAAAAAGCATTCAACAAAATCCAGCATCCCTTTATGATTAAAACTTTCAGCAAAATCGGCATACAAGGGACATACCTCAATGTAATAAAAGCCATCTATGACAAACCCACAGCCAACATAATACTGAATCAGGAAAAATGGAAAGCATTCCCTCTGAGAACTGGAACAAGACAAGGATACCCATTCTCACCACTCCTCTTCAGCACAGTACTGGAAGTCCTAGCCAGAGCAATCAGACAAGATAAAGAAATACAGGGCATCCAAATCAGTAAAGAGAAACTTAAACTGTCATTGTTTGCTGACGATATGATCATTTACCTTGAAAACACTAAGGACTTCCCTAGAAAGCTCCTAGAACTGATTAAAGAATTCAGCATAGTTTCCGGACACAAGATTAATGTACACAAATCAGTAGCTCTGCTATACACCAACAGTGACCAAGCAGAGAATCAAATCAAGCACTCAATCCCTTTTACAATAGCAAAAAAAAAAAAATACAAAAAAAAAAAAATACTTAGGAATATACCTAACAAAAGAGTCAAAAGACCTCTAAAAGGAAACTACAACACATTGCTGAAAGAAATCATAGATGACACAAGTGGAAACATATCCCATGCTCATGGATTGGTAGAATCAATATTGTGAAAATGACCATACTGCCAAAAGCAATCTACAAATTCAACACAGTCTCCATCAGAATATCACCATTCTAAACAGAATCAGAAAAAAACAATTCTAAAATTCATATGGAACCAAAAAGGAGCCCACGTAGCCAAAGCAAGATTAAACAAAAAGAACAAATCTGAGGCATCACACTACCTGATTTCAAACTATACTATAAGGCTATAGTCACCAAAACAGCATGGTACTGGTATAAAAATAGGCACATAGACCAGTGGAACAGAATAGATAACCCAGAAATAAACCCAAATACTTAAAGCCAACTCATCTTCGACAAAGCAAACAAAAACATAAAGTGGGGAAAGAACACCCTTTTCAACAAATGGTGCTGTGATAATTGGCTAGCCATATGTAAGAGAATGAAACTGGATCCTCATCTCTTACCTTATGTAAAAATCAACTCTAGATGGATTAAGGACTTAAACCTAATACCTGAAACTATAAAAATTCTAGAACATAACATTGGAAAAACCCTCTAGACATTGGCTTATGCAAGGATTTCATGACCCAAAACCCAAAACCAAATGTAATAAAAACAAAGATAAATAACTGGGATCTGATTAAACTAAAGAGCTTTTGCACAGCAAAAGGAACAGTCAGTGGAGTAAATAGACAACCCATAGAGTGGGAGGAAATCTTAACAATCTATACATCTGACAAAGGACCAATATCCAGAATCTACAACGAATTCTAACCAGTAAGAAACTAACAAATCTAATCAATAAGAAACTAAGAAACTAACCAACAAATATAATCAGTAAGGAAACAACAAACAATCCTATCAACAAGGGGGCTAAGGACATGAATAGACAATTCTCAACAGAAGACATACCAATGACTAACAAGCATACTAAAAAATGCTCAACATCACTAATGATCAGGGAAATGCAAATCAAAACTACAATGTGGTATCACCTCACTCCTGCAAGAATGCCCATAATCAAAAAATCAATAAACAGTAGATGTTGGCATGGATGCAGTAAACAAGAAACTCTTCTACACCTGCTGGTGGGAATGTAAACTAGTACAGCCACTATGGAAAACAGTGTGGCGATCCCTGTGTGTGATATATATACACATACACACACACAGTGGAATACTACACAACCATAAAAAGGAATGAATTAACAGCATTTGCAGTGACCTGAATGAGATTACAGACTATTATTCTAAGTGATGTAACTCAGAAATGGAAAACCAAACATCATATGTTCTCACTGATATGTGGGAGCTAAGCTATGAGGATGCAAAGGCATAAGAATAATACAGTGGACTCTAGGGACTTGGGAAGAGTGGAAGGGGAGCAAGGGATAAAAGACTACAAATCTGGTGCAGCGTATACTGCTCAGGTGATGGGTGTACCAAAATCTCACAAATCACCATTAAAGAACTTGCTCATGTAACCAGATACCACCTGTACCCCAATAACTTATGGAAAGACAAAAATTTTTTAAAATCAAGTTAAAAAACAAAATGAATAATAAAATTTAAAAAAAAGAGTACATTGTGACTGGGATGGAGAGTATGTGGGTTGCAGCTGGATATTGAAAGGAGAGAGAGAGCTGTTGAAAAAATAGAAGCCAAATCTAGCACACATATTAACACTAGAAACAATGATGATTTCATTAAGAGTTTTCCCTAAGTTAGAATTCAACACCTAATCAAAGACATTCTGGTCAGAACTAAAGAGGGCAAACACCTTTTTCTCAAATTATAATTTGTCCTGACTGTGTAGCAAGCACAACTGGGATGCCAATGCAAGGGTTCCCTGCTCTCTCATGTCTAATATCAATAATCAGTTGTTCCCAGTCTCACCTTTTTTTCATTCTCCAAAAAGAGAGTCAATCTTATCACACACCATCTCCATCAAACCCTTGCCATTTTGTTCTCTGAATATCTGCACATCCTGTTGTCTCACACGTCCATGTGAAGAGACCCCCAAACAGGCTTTGTGTGAGCAATGTGGCTGTTTGTTTCACCTGGGTGCAGGCAGGCTGAGTCTGAAGTCAGCAAAGGGTGGTGGATTATCATCAGTTCTTGTAGGTTTGGGGATAGTTGGTGGAATTAGGAGCAATGTTTTGCAGGCAGGGGGTGGATCTCACAAAGTACATTCTCAAGGGTGGGGAGAATTACAAAGAACCTTCTTAAAGGTGGGGAAGATTACAAAGTACATTGATCGGCCGGGCGTGGTGGCTCACGCCTGTAATCCCAGCGCTTTGGGAGGCCGAGGTGGGCGGATCACAAGGTCAGGAGATCGAGACCACGGTGAAACCCCGTCTCTACTAAAAATACAAAAAATTAGCCGGGCGCGGTTGTGGGCGCCTGTAGTCCCAGCTACTCGGGAGGCTGAGGCAGGAGAATGGCGTGAACCCGGGAGGCGGAGCTTGCAGTGAGCCGAGATCGCGCCACTGCACTCCAGCCTGGGCGACAGAGCGAGACTCCGTCTCAAAAAAAAAAAAAAAAAAAAAAAAAAAAAAAAAAACAAAGTACATTGATCAGTTAGTTTGGGGCAGAAATAAATCACAATGGTGGAATGTCATCAGTTAAGGCTATTTTCACTTCTTTTGTGGATCTTCCGTTGCTTCAGGCCATTTGGATGTATACGTGCTGGTTACAGGGGATATGATGGCTTAGCTTGGGCTCAGAGGCCTGACACTTGTATGTCTATACTCAGATGGCACCATGCTAAACAGTCAATAGGATAACAGGCACCTACATTTCAAGAAATGTGATTAACTTATGGCAACCACAGTCAGAGATTATTCTTCCCACAAACCACTGAATGAGTCAGTCACACAAAATTTATATTCGTAGCAAGTATGTAATGTCACAAAAATGGCCAGTTTCATAATCTATAATTTTTTGTCAAGAATAGCCCTGTGCATTAGGTGCCTCAAATTCTACAAAATTCACACAAGTCACTGTAAGAGCTCAGTACACTTCTCAAAGCTACTCAGCCAATACATGACAGATAAAGACTCAAAATCAGGTCTTCTGGCTTCAAGTCTCACAACCTTTTCTATTACTTTATTCCAGGAAATTGAATTCTAGTTATGAAGGCAAAACTGACAGGTAAGAAACAATCGAAAGCCAAGCTATGCGATGGGTTTATAAGTTCAGTACAAGGGCTGGATCAGCATGGGCTGGAAGATTTAAAGGAAAAAGTTTGGGAATACTTTTTTTCACATAAACTCTACATGGAAGTGTAAAACAGGTATATGAGCTGTTTTGATTGGAGCTAGGGTAGGATCCTCCCAGAGCCCCTTACCCACTCTGCAATGAACTCTCCTCAGTGGCTTCTCAGCCACTAGGGCTCTACTGAGTAGTTTGGAGGCCAATGGACTAAATCAGTAGTTCTCAAAGTATAGCCCCTGGACTAGCAGTGTCAACATTACCTGGTAACTTCTTAGAGATGTGAATTCTTTGGCCCCACCCAAGACTCACTGAATCAGAAATTCTGGAGATGGGGTTTAATGAACTATGTTTTAGCATGTTCCCCAAGTGATTCTCAGGCTTGTAAAGTTTGAGAAATAGTGAACTATGTCATCTCCATAAAGTAGGAAGGGAAGCCACCTACTTTAAAAGAACATTTGAGATTGGGATTGGGAATTTTGAAGGGGGTAGGGAAGGTCTGGGACTGCCATTAGGAAGCCTTCTCTCAAATAGCAGAGATAGATGATAGGGATGAACGTCCTGACCAAGGCTAGAAGGTGTCAATATGCACACCCAGTAATCCTGTCTGGCCCTAAATTTCTCCTGCAATACCTAGAATAGGACAGAAGACAGTGGGCATTTGAGGTCATCTATACCTGGATAGAAAGTATAAGGAAAAGAGGGGTCTAGGAGGCCACATTGAAGTGACTGGCCAGGAAGGGACCAAAAACTTGATAAAGGAAATGAGTAGGCTCAATTATGTTGGAGAATGGGAGGAGTGGGATGAGGAGGCTTAACTAAGGCTATGGGGATGGAGAATCTCCATGTCTGAGATCTCAGTGCTGACAAAATCCTAAATTATATCAAAGTCCAAGATCTGGCTCTATTTCATATTTCACTGTGGAATTTACGTTACTGAATAGACAAACTTGTATAAAAACAATTTCTATATGGTATAAAAACCCAGAAAAAAAGTTAGTTTTCTACATTTTAAAATATTTTCTTTTTTATTTTTATCTGTTTGTGAGAATTTGTAAGATTACTTTGTTTTGTTTTTTATATGAGAAGGGGTCTCACTCTGTGGCCCAGTCCTCAAGTGATTCTCCTGCCTCAGTCTCCTGAGTAGCTGGAATTATAGATGCATGCCACTATACTTGGATAATTTCTGTACTTTTTATATGTTGGTGTAACATTGTCTTCTTTTCTTGGAAAGGGCTATATGTTTGTTGTTACTGTCTTAAAAATTGTGGTAAAATATGCATAACATAAAAATTAACCATTTTAACAATTTTTAAGTGTACAGTTCAAGTATACTTTTTTAGTGCCAAAAACGTCATTCTTCTGTAAAAAAACAAATACACTGTGATGGGGGAGGGGGTTATTTTTGCTAGAAAAATTAAGAAGTTGTTACCTTTTTTGAGTCCCTAACTTGGTTTTGAAATACAACACTACTGGACTAAGAAATTCAGGAATCAAAGAACTTCTGCCCTAAAGGAGAGTTGAGATTTACAGGGTTAGGATGTTCAGGGGTAGAAAGTGGTAAGAACAAGCCAGTAGAAAGAGGAAGGTGCAGGGCATTTTTAGGTTTTTAGCAGACCAGCCTTGCTAAAAACAAAGTGCCCTTGAAAAGGAATAGTTAGAATTAAGTTTTGGTCCATTTTAAAATATTTAATACCTAATGATGTTTGGTTCATAGTAGAAACTCAATAAATATTTGTTACTCAATAAATATTTGTTAATTGAGTATAGTGAAAGCTTGAGTCAGATTCAGAAGAGCCAGAAAATAAAGTTTAAATTTCATTTTATAGACCAGAGGTTCCCAAGAGATGTACCAAGAATGGGCAGCCAATGTGCTAAGCTATCGATCACCTTTCAAAGGAGTCAGGCAGAAGCCAGGGCACCTGGTCAACTCTAGGCCAGGTATGTTCTAGTATGCTGTACAAATACAACTGTCTATAGATGTCATTGGTGGAAGACAATAGGAAGCGATGGGGAACCACTAAAGATAATTGAGAACTGGAGATATAAGATGGCAGCAATATTTCTAGGAAGACTATTGCTGTGGTTTTAATGTTCACGTCCCCCACAAAATTCGTATATTGAAATCCTAACCTCCAATGTGATGGTATTAGGAGGCAGAGCCTTTGAGGAGTAGTTTGATCATAGGGCAGAGCCCTCATGAATGGGATTAGTACCCTCATAAAACAGGCCCCAGAGAGGTAATTTGTCCCTTCTACAAAACAGTACACAGTGAGAAGGCACCATCTATGAGAAAGTAGCCCTTCACCAAACACTACATCTGCTGGCACCTTGATCTTAGACTTGCCTCCAGAACTCTGAGAAATAAATTGCTGCTGTTTATAAACTACCCAGCTCACAGTATTTTGTTATAGCAGCCCAAACAGACTAAGACATCTACTGATCTCTTGATAGAGCGAGAGCTGGATCCCAGGCTCAAAGCTGGAATCACTGGGACTCTTGAGGTATGTATTATAGACATTTGCAAATTACTTCCCCAGATTTATTCTCCCTAACTCCACTTTTTAATAATACCCTAAAATGTTCCATAAAATGGCCTAGGTGAAATTGATTGTACTCTCAGCCCCATGTGTGAGCCTTGATTGGCTTAAAACAACTAGCACCTTTTTTCCCAGGACCCGCAGACGTTGGTTCAGGAATGGGTGCATAATCCAGTTAGGGATTTTTTTTTTTTTTTTTTTTAATGAGAACTCCTAAGAAGATGATTCTTGTATTTCTCTCTGAAGTTGAGCCAGAAAGCATGTACCCCTAAGGGCTGTTGGCAGCCATCTTTGGGCAACAACAGGAAAGCCTGAATGAGAACAAAGGAGGTGCAGAGGAGAAATAGTGAAAGTGAAACTAGATCCAGGTGTCAGCATTCAAGCCATAGATTTAAAATCCTTGATGTCTTGGCCCCGGACTCTCCAGTTACTGCTTAAATTCCTGTTTCTGCTTCAGCTAGCTTGGGTCTTGTTTTCTTTTACTTCCAACTGAGGTTAAAGTGATCCTCAGAATAAGAGGGGGAAAAGTGGGCCCTTGTGGTAATCAGCACTCTGGGTAGGCAGTAGCTGTTTAAGGAAAAGAGGGGTGCAGGTGGCTACACAGAAGTGACTAGCCATCAAGGGATGAGGATGGCAATGGGATGAAAAAGGAAGGGCTGGCTCTGAGCTTCAACATGAAAGAAGTGCACATGAGAATGGTTTCTGTCGGGCCCTCACTTTGGTTAATTCTACTGCTTTCTCCTCAGGGATGATGAAGGCCCTCAACTCTTCCCCAGGGAAATGATGCAACCAGGTAACTGGATCAGAAATGAGAAAGTCAGGAAAAGGGAAAGGTTGCTTGAGCAGTTACTAGGGATAAGAAAAGGAGGCTAAAAAACAGCAGGGGGTGGCCTGGAGGGAATGTGAAACATTTCTGTGTGCTTTACACACACCTAAAAAAAGAGGACATGGACAGAAACCTAGAGATTAGGAGGACAGCATAATATAGTTACCAAGAATAAGCTAAGAATTGGTTCCCCGGGACCAAACAGACACCAGTTCCAAAACCCACGAATTACTTACCAGCTGTCTCAATTCACCGAAGCTTCTCTTTCTTGTCTGCAAATGAGCATCAAAGTGCCACCTGTATAAAATAACGGAGGCTCCCAAAATGTAACATAGGGAAGCCTCTAGCAGCGTGTCTGGGAGGAGTAAGCATTATTTGTATTTATGGTATCAAATTAAGGTAGAGGAACACAGGAGGACAGGAGCGGATGAAAATAAAACACTACTTAGATCCCGACCCTCCTCAGTGGCAAGTAGTGAACATTCACTTTGTACAGAAGTAGCACTAAGGCAAATTAAAAGAAAGGTTCACATTTCCTCTAAAAGAAATGGTTTCTGAGACATGCCAGTACCACTTACTCATTGTCCTCTGTACTATACTATCCTCTGACAGAGCCACCTTAGTAAATGTGTGAACTGTGCTGACAACACTTGCGAACTTTCAACATGAGGGAACAGCAGGATCACTTAACAGAACAAAATCTTAAAATAATGTCAAAGCTTGATTTCACGTGGTATGTGTGGCACTGCTCCTCACGAAATCAGGACTACCCCGGCCGGGCAGGGCCGACTAGGTTAGGGTGTCCTGCCCTCACTCACCGGGCCGGGCTTGGGACGAGCTGGACGTGACTGCCGCGGACATTTTCTGTTCAACCTTGAAGCCTTCGCTACAGGAGACCGCCTGGCAGTCGGACTGGGAAGCAAATCTGAGAAACAAAGAGAGACCAGACGGAAAGCCCTTGGGACCAGGAAGCAGAGATGAGATTCTGGTTTGGCAGTGGCACCTGGTACCCACTATTAATAAATAATAGGACTGTCTGACATTTATAAGGCCCTTCATCGGTAATAACAGTGTCATCTCCATAAGCCACTCTATTAGTGGTAACAAATTCTAGCCCCACGCCTGCATTATCTCCTTTAGTATTCTCAACGTCCGCTAACTGCGTCTTATTACCATTTAAAGAAACTGTGGCTCCTTGAGGTAAAGTACTTCGGTCACAACGCGAGGGGGTCCAGACTTGACCCCAGACCTCCAGACTCGGGCGGGGAGGTGGCCGAGGCCTCGGGTGAGCCGCAGGGCAGCCTGCCCAGCCCGGGGAGGACCGCGAGGGCGGGCCGGGCGTGCAGGTGGCTGCACCCCACAAGGGGGCGGGCTCTGCCGGCCAGTCCGGCCCGGAACCCCTGGCAGCCCGCACACAACTACACCTGCCCCGGAGCCTGCGGCGGTGCCTGCAGCGGAGGAGCTCTGTCTTCCCCTTCATTTCACTACGAGCCCGGCGTCCCGCCGCGTGCGCCCCGGCGCAGCCCGCCAGTCCGCCCGGAGCCTGCCTAGTCGCTGCGCTGCACGCCCGGGGTGCGCCCTCCGCCCTGGCTGGGACAGAGGGCCCCGCAGCCGTCATGCTTTCCGCCATCTACACAGTCCTGGCGGGGCTGCTGTTCCTGCCGCTCCTGGTGAACCTCTGCTGTCCCTACTTCTTCCAGGACGTGGGCTACTTCTTGAAGGTAGCCGCCGTGGGCCGGAGGGCGCGCAGCTACGGGCAGCGGCGGCCGGCTCGCACCATCCTGCGGGCGTTCCTGGAGAAAGCGCGCCAGACTCCACACAAGCCTTTTCTACTCTTCCGCGACGAGACTCTCACCTACGCGCAAGTGGACCAACGCAGCAACCAGGTGGCCCGGGCGCTGCACGACCACCTCGGCCTGCGCCAGGGAGACTGCGTGGCGCTCTTTATGGGTAACGAGCCGGCCTACGTGTGGCTGTGGCTGGGGCTGGTGAAGCTGGGCTGTGCCATGGCGTGCCTCAATTACAACATCCGCGCGAAGTCCCTGCTGCACTGTTTCCAGTGTTGCGGGGCGAAGGTGCTGCTGGCGTCGCCAGGTGAGCCCTGAGGATCGCCCTGCCCTGGCACCAGGGCTTCTCGGCGCCTTGACTAACGAGCCACAGCGTGGCATAAGGGGTTCGCAGAGGGTGGTTCAGATCGGAACTGGAGGTACAGAAAAAGGGGTTGGCAGTGTTTCCTTGAATCGCAAATAATGATCATTTAGAACCACCTGTTGTGGAAGCTAATTATGTGCTAGGTTCTGTGTTAAGCACTCTACAGGCAGTGTGGCTTTTAATCCTCACAATGGGTAGGGTTTGTTATAGGACTTTTATAGATGAGACCACTGAGGTCCTGAGAGGTGAAGCCTCATGCCTAGCCATCTATCTCGAAATTCCAAGCTCCTAATCAATACTTATAACATCTGCATTAAAATGCAGAGGCTCTTGAGTGCGAACTCTAGTGGATCCAGAGGGGCTCTTCTCACCTCTGCTGCTTGACTGGCTGTGTGATCATGGGAAAGTCACTTCTCTCTGTCCCTTGGTTTGCTCCTCTCTAATGAGGCAGGTTTCAATGGTGCTTCCAGCTCTCAACTGCTGTTAGCATCCCTGTCCCTTCCCTGCAGAACAAAGGTGACCCCACCTGATCCCCAGAGAGAAGATATTGGGGATCTGCTGCAGGGCCCTTGTGAGCCCCCACTGCATCTATAACAATGGTGACCCTTTCAGTTCTGTGGTTACCTCCTGCCACATTTCAGCCAGACTTGAAATAGTAACTTAAGTGATGACAAGGCCAGGAAGCGACAGAGAACCTGTTACTCACAGGGCTGATGGCTTTCCCCTCCCAGAGAGCTTGTCTCTGCACTTGAATAAGGACCAAGGGTTCCTTCTCTCAGTCAGTAAGAAGAGGCCTACCCAGGTGTGGGCTGAAAGACCTGGGTGACAGGGAAGGGGTCTAGGGAGCCAAGGAGCCTCAGCTTTCTAGAATGAATTTCTGTGCTAAGCCCTATAGTAGATGCTTTTATTAGCCCAGGAGATAACATATCACTACCCCCCACCCCACCACCACCACCACTATACAGTTGAGAAAACTGAGGCTTAAAATTCCAACCTAGTTCTATCCAAATTCGAAGTCATGCTCTTTCCTACTTTTTTTTTTTTTTGGTGAAAGTCTCATTCTGTTGCCCAGGCTGGAGCGCAGTGGTGCTATTTCAGGTCACTGTAACCTCTGCCTCCCAGGCTCAAGCAATCCTCCCACCTCGGCCTCTCAAGTAGCTGGGACCACAGGCATGCACCACCATGCCCAGCTAATTTTTTGTTATTTTTGGTAGAGACAGGGTTTCACCATGTTGCCCAGGCTGTTCTCAAACTCCTGAGCTCAAGCGATCCATCCACCTTGTGCTGGGATCCCAGCCTCCCAAAGTGCTGGGATTACAGGTGTGAGCCCCTGCACCCAGCCTCTTTCCTACATCTTATTGTCTTCCTCTGCATGAATGTAAAGTGTAAGTGTGCTGGAAGGGATGAAGAGTCCGGTTGCTCTACCCCTTCATTTCATAGCTGGGGAAACTGAGGCAAACTAAGGGGGCTACAGAAAGATGAAAGGTTAATTCACTTGTGAGAAACCAGGAATCTTACACACCTGCTTCATGTGGCATGAAATAAATAATCCAAAAAATATAGGCTTTGTATAAAAGTTTAAAAGCAGAAAGCCAAGTTTGAGGCTGGACATGGTGGCTCAAGCCTGTAATCCCAGCACTTTGGGAAGCTGAGGTGGGCGGATCACTTGAGGTTAGGAGTTCAAGACTAGCCTGGCCAACATAGCAAAAATCCCATCTCTACTTTAAAAAAAAAAAAAATTAGCTGGGCATGGTGGCACGTGCCTGTAATCCCAGCCACCTGGGAGATTGAGGCAGGAGAATCACCTGAACCCAGGAGGCAGAGGTTGCAGTAAGCTGAGATCATGCTACTGCACTCCAGCCTGGGGGAGAGAGACTCCATCTCAAAAAAAGAAAAACAAAGACAGACAAGTTTAAAGGTGGCTAAATTATTTGGAGGAGATGGTCCTTTCAAGAAAATTCCTATTAATTTCTAGTTGCCTGAGAAAAGCAGTAACTTCACTACTTTGTAACTAGAAGACTCTCCTAAGCCTATTACTTTACCAGCTTACTTGGAGGGAAATTATTAACACAGTGATCTTTGTACCACTTCAAGAGGCATCTAAATTCTGTTTATCACTTTAGTATCCCAGGCCCCCTGAGAGGGAGGTCACAGGGTTTGGAGTTTTGTTGACAAAGAAGTTCAGGATTAAATGACCATAATACAGTTTGGTTCTGTAATAAAGTCAGAATTACAACCAGATACCCTCTTCCCACCCAGGCAACAGTTTTCTGCCATAGAGCTATGTGTTTACATAGAGAATATATGGAAATTTCTACATTAAAATCAAACATGAACCAGACTTTGCAGTGGACCTACGGCACTCTCTGGACAGTCAACTGACCTCTGAGGGAGGCCACATATTTGAAAAAAAAAAGTCAGTTTTTCCAAATCACTGAGATACCTTTGCACATGAAGCAAAATTACAGTCTGTCACAGAGTTGCATGTTTACTAAACATGCCCATGGGAAAATATGTTGAATGGACTTGATTCTTAGAATTCTTTGGTGTTGGAAGGGACCTTAGAGATATTCTAACCCTATAATCCTCTAACTTTAATGAATGTGTTATACTTTTAAAAAAAAAGTTTACAGAAGAAACTTTAATAAGCCCAAGAATCACCTGGGAAGCTTACTTTTAAAAACATTCTGAGGCCGGACTCTATGGCTCACTCCTGTAATCCTAGCACTTTGGGAAGCAGAGGAGGGAGGGTCACTTGAGCCCAGAAGTTCGAGACTAGCCTGGGCAACATAACGAAACCCCGTCTCTACAAAAAAAGAAAAAAAAAAAATTTACTGGGCATAATGGTGAGTGCCTGTGGTCCCAGTTACTGGGGAGGCCGAGGTGAAAGGATCACTTGAGCCTGGGAGGTTGAGGCTGTGCTGAGCTGTGATTGTGCCACTGTACTCCAGCCTGGGTGATAGAGTGAGACCCTGTCTCAAAACAAAAAAATAAAATTTCTGAGATCATCCCCAAAAATGCTGATTCAGTAAGACTATGTTGGGGCCCAGGAATGTGTATTTTTATAAGAAATCCCACCCCCAACCCCAGGTGATTTTGAAACAAATGGTCTGAGGACTAGGCTTTGAGAAACAGTCTAGTTTCCCATTGTTTTTTGTTGTTGTTGTTTGTTTGTTTCTTTGTTTTTGAAACAGAGTCTCGCTCTGTTGCCCAGGCTGGAGTGCAGTGGCACAATCTCGACTCACGGTAACCTCTGCCTCCCAGGTTCAAGCCATTCTTCTGCCTCAGCCTCCCAGGTAGCTGGGACTATAGATGCCCGCCACCATGCCCAGCTAATTTTTGTGTTTTTAGTAGAGATGGGGTTTCACCATGTTGGCCAGGATGGTCTCAATCTCTTGACCTCATGATCCACCCGCCTTGGCCTCCCAAAGTGCTGGGATTAGAGGCATGAGCCACCGCTACTGGCCTTCCCATTGTCATATAACTATATAAACAAAGGCCTAGAGGGATGATATGAATTGCCCATGGTCAAGTGGATAGTTAGGAACAGAAAGGTAGAGATAGAACCCAGATTTTTTTTTCTCACGAGGCACTGTTTATTCTATCACACCATCTTGAACATGATACATAAATGTGAGTTTGATTCCATACTTTGAATTTCAGCCCAGGGCTTGTAGGCTAGTAAGAGCTCTTGAGCTCCATCTGTCAGTTAAATTCTGCAGTATATGTAAAGGACCAGCACAGAGGCATTTATCATGAGGATTGATCCAGTTGTTATGAATTTGGGGGTTTCTTTATAAAACTTAACAGGACTCAACCCTGCAGGGTTGAGTACAGGAATTTCAGTACTCAATTACTCCTTCCAATTTTACTGTAGTTACAGAAAGTCAAGACTCACAAACACTTCCCTGAATCAAGCAGCAGCACTGTTTCCCGGAGAATATGACTTTCTCTCTGCTGTACATGTCATGATCATTCTCCAGGGCAGGGTATGATCTAGGTAATCACATGGAAAAATTGTCTCCAACGATAAGAACCTGTATCAATGTTGTAATTAATAAAAGCCAACTGGCTGGGCCAGTAGTTTCTCACACAACTTTCCAAATACAGAATATGGGTGAGACAGTAAAATATATTTTATTTCACACAATATGGGATAGTTTATAAAAACCTACAAAAGAGGACTGAAATAGTACATTTGTTCTGTTTCCATTTATCCTAGCATCAAGACCATCATTAAACTAGCTCTTCTACCAGGTAGATAACCCAGGTCTCCTGAAGGTCCCCTCATCAGCTCACTAGCAGGGTATACACTGTCTAACTCAACACAGCCATGCGAGGCTCCCACCGTGTAGGCACTACTCTGATACAAGGCTTTAGTAACAGTTAAAGATACTCTCTGTTGCAAAACTGAGTCCCAGATAAGTTATAAAATGTTCCAGATTACCTTTGACCTGCTGTTGCAAGGTTGCAGAAAGCAAAATTAGACCTCCTTTAAACAATGTGATAAAGGAAAATGCTTACAATAGCTTTCAAAAATATTGCATCATTAAAAGCTCTAAGACCGAAGAACTTCATTACAAAACAAGTGTTGAGACCAAGGATAACCCTTGTCATCCAAACTTTTGAGTTTAGATTGAGAAAAACTGATGGTACGACAATTTGATTTTCAAAGCAAGAAACATTTGGAGGAGAAGCCACAAAAAAAAAAAAAAGAAAAAGAAAAAGAAAGAGAGAGTCCCAACAATGTGCAAGCTAGTTTTCTCTCTGCCATGATGGGATGGAGAAATAAGAAGATGAATTCGTTCAAGGATCTTACAGTCCAGTAAAAGAACTAAACCGCATGCACAAATGATTGTGACACCCAGGAGAGTGTGCTCGGTGTGCTGGGAGAGCTACAATACAAGTGCTGTAGGAAAACAAGCAGAGGTCAAGAGAAGGCTTTTTGGGGGCACTGACTATTGAGCTGGACAAATGCATTGGGGCAAGGGGGCATTCCAGGCAAAAGGAGCACCAGAGGCACTTCTGATCAGGTGCTTAAAACAGTGAGATGCTTCATTAAAGTGTATTGCGATGTAAGAACAATGGCAGGCTGGACTTAATAATAGTCATTTTTTTAAGCTGTTTCCTGAAGGGACTCAGGAAATGGAAAAAATAGGGACTCAGAGAGTCCAAAGAATGGCCAACAGCAGTGGCCTCACTTCCACAGAAGGAAATATTTAATTTTCTAATGCCAACTTTAGTCCAGAATCAAGGCACAGAAATAATCTAATCACTCTTCTCACCTATTTGGGCTGCCCAAGGAGTAACTTAAATGAGGTGCTTCAATGCACTTTGTCTCAAAGGCTTAGAATTCTCTCATATATCTTTGAATAATTCCCTAGTAATGTCTAGCACATAGTAGGCAGTCAATAAATGTCTGTTGGGCAGGGCGTGGTGGCTCATGCCTGTAATCTCAACACTTTGGGAGGCCAAGATGGGCCTCCTGACCTGAGGTCAGGAGTTTGAGATCAGCCTGGCCAGCATGGCGAAACCCTGTCTCTATTAAAAATACAAAAATTAGTCGGGCATGGTGGCGGGCACCTGTAATCCCAGCTACTCGGGAGGCTGAGGCACAAGAATCACTTGAACCTGGGAGGCAGAGGTTGCAGTGAGCCAAGATCACACCACTGCCAGGGTGACAGAGTGAGACTATCCAGATAGGTAGGTAGGTAGGTAGGTAGATGGATGGGTGGATGCATACATGCATACATACATAATAGATAGATAATGTCTGTTGAATTAATGGGTTCCATTATTCTGGTTGATTGTGACAGGCTTTCTTCCCTGAAGCTTAAGGACCACTGGGTTGGGCATGAGGGCCTGAAAAATGATGTAACAAAATCAGATGTGAAAATATCCATTTAAACTCAATCTCCGCTGGGCCCGGCCTTACCCTACTACAGGCTTACTTATCTCCCAAATGTCCTCCTAATCAATGATCGTGTCCAGCCCTCTGGCAGTGCACGGTGGGACAGCGGTGCTCTCCTCGGGTCTCAGTGCAGCGAGCAAGCCGGTGGTGAGCACAGGATGGGCTGGAAAGGATCTGTGAGTAGGATGGTGCAGGACCCTGTGCAAGGACAGAAACCCAGACACCAAATGATTAATATATCCGAGGACTGGGTTTCCCAGCCTAGTAGCCCAAGGAAAGGTAGCTTAAAGATATTCTCTAAAATTTTTCTTCTTTCACTGCTCTTAACTGAAGCTTGCAAAGGAGGTGATTGTACATCTCCATCCAAGAACCAAATTAGCACTTTGCTGGCATATATGGGAATGCACTTTATTTTCTTCAGAAACAGGGAATTAAGAGGTAAAAACAAACTCTGAATCAGGTGTTAATGTTATTGAATCTGAAAGATAAGGATAGAGTTCAGATTATTCTATATAATAAGTGGCTAGTATTTGAAAAGGACCTTCCCACAGCCTCTGAGAAAAAGGAAGTAGATCGTTGGTAGACAGATGACATGGTTGCTTACAGATATCAAATGCTAACAATTATGTAAGGCCTTGTGTGACCTAGTAACTCAGGATAAGGAATTACCTTTGATTCCAGGGCTATCTAGAAAGCAAGAGTTCATATAAGCAAGAACTTTAACTTGGAGAAATAAAAATTAACATCAAGGAGATTACTACTTAATTACATAAATGTAAAATGAGAATGTATTTCCTTGTTAAATTTTTGCTTACTCCTGGTGGAACTTAAGCATTTTTATGACCTCTGGGTGGTTTGTTTTGTGTGGGGAAGAGGGAGGAGTACACACACGTCTCTCTCTACATACATATATAGTATTATAATATGCGTCATCTTGCTGTACAAAATACTGTCATTCCAAACTGCCAATGATTGAGATACAAAATTACAGTTACAAATGGCATTTTAGGAACTATTTTTAGATTGTCTTCAAGGACTATGTTATTAATAGCACTAGTTTGTGTTTCAGTTGCTTTCCTGAGTGAAGAAAAGAGATAAACCTTCAAGCTTGACTTGCTCATTAACCAACCATTTCATGATGAGAGTACATTTCCTTTCACTACCTTCCTTTTGGAACTTACCTTCTTGGTAAATATTTCTGGGGTGTTTTGTTTAATCCAGTCAGTTACTCATTCACTGGGGCAGTCTAGTAGCAGAACAAGCTACTAACCTGAATGTTTTCCTATTGGAAAGCTGCAGGTTTAGCCTGAGCACCTAACGCCTTAGTAATGAAGATTGATTCAGCTCACCACCCACCCAATCTCCTTGCCTTCTAGCAATGGGCTTGTTTATTCAGAAAATTCCTTTTTCCTTAAAAAAAAAAAAAAGAAAAGAAAAAGAAAAAAAAAAGGCAGGGACAGACTTAATATGCTACCTTAATTTTTTAAAATTTTCTTTGAACAGACTTTAAGGGGATGGGGCAGTGGTGTTGTAATCACTTGATTTTTCAACACCCAAGTGTGTGCTCTTTCTCTGAGGGTTTATTTCAGTCTATAACTTAAAACTATACTGATGAAGAACTAACTGATGGAGCTGCTCTACACCCTTCAGGCAACTTTCTGTGACTACTGTTTCTCATATTTAAACTTTCAATAAAGCTTGAGGTTTTGCTCTTCAAGAAAAGATCATCCATGTTACTCATTAAAGGCAGATCCACATGATTGAACAAGCACTGAGCAGAAGGCCAAGCAGCCAGCCTCTTCCAAGAACTAAGGCACTTTGCTAGAACTTAATCTGAATGGCTCATACAAGGAGGTGGGAATCTCAGAAACCCAGAATGATTCTTTTCATTTTGCACGTGACCCTCCATACACTGGCTTGGTGAATCTCTTCTCATTTGTAGAAATAAGATTACTGGTATCTATATCACAGGGTTTGTATGAAAATTATGTGAAGTGATATACGTATAAAACTATACCAACAGTTCTATGCAAATGAAAATTCTAAATGTTTATTATTAGTAGCGAGAGAGGTGGGTGCATGCTGTGATGTGCCACCCAGATCCCCGCTTTAGGACTGGCAGACTCACTCTTCAGCACCTGGGAGCTCTCAGCTGAGACCTCTCCCAGGACTTGTCCTTGGTTGAAGAGAGACACTTTGCCCAAGGTTAAGCACCACCACCCCAGCGTGAGTCCATTGGGCTGGTCAAAGGGCAGGTGTGAAGGCACAGCCTACCACCCTTAATTTGGGACAACCCTGAAGGGCATCCCAGGTCCAGAGTCCCCTTAGGATTAGAGGATCTGCTGAGGGAGGCTTCTGATGTGTCTGCATTACAGTTCAATGTCTCCCTCTATCCAGTCTACTTCCCTTGCAGCCTCACAGGTCCCATTCCCAAGAGCACTCCTGCATGCACATCTCAGAGTCTCAGAGAACCCAACCTTGACAAATAGAATTATAGCTTATATGTTCTAGTTGATATTCACTCTTAGATGAGCAGACTTTACAATAAGAATTATAAAAGATAGATAGATATTTTATGCTTAAATTAGAAAATATGTAGGCCAACCAGGCACAGTGGCTCATGCCTGTAATCCCAACACTTTGGGAGGCCAAGGTGGGTAGATCACACTTGAGGTTGGGAGTTCAAGACCAGCCTGGCCAACATGGTGAAGCCCCGTCTCTACCAAAAGTACAAAAATTAGCCGGGTGTGGTGGCAGGCATCTGTAATCCCAGCTACTCGGGAGGCTGAGGCAGGAGAATCGCTTGAACCCAGGAGGCGGATATTGCAGAGTTGAGATCACACCATTGCACTCCAGCCTGGGTGACAGAGTGAGACTCCATCTCAAAATAAAAAAAAGACATTAAATATCAACTAGATAGTTGACAGGTAGATGCACATCCAGAATTTCCTTTCAAATTTCATTTTTTCTTTCTACATCTTTAAGGGAAGAAAGGCTTCCATAGTGTGTCCTGATATGGTTGGCAAGCCACTGGAAACTCAAGTCTGCCCAAATAACAAATCTACACCAACAGCCTACAGGAGATGGAAGGAAATGGTGTAGGGCAGGGGCAATGGCCCTCCCTTCAGATTAGATGACTTGCATAAAAGGTCAGGAATCACAAACTACATGCCTGCAGAGGGCCAGCTAGGAACATGAATGAAGTACACATGATGTGAAGTTGCTTGGACCGTGATCAAGCATGACACCAGCTTAATTATATTTCCTTTTGTTATTATTAATGTTTCATACTAATACCTGAGTACATTTTTCTTTTTTTTAGTTTTCTTTTTTTTTTTTTTGAGACAGGGTCTCACTCTGTTGCCCAGGCTGGAGTCCAGTAACATAATCATGGCTCACTGCAGCCTTGACCTCCCAGGCTCAGGTGATCCTCCCACCTCAGCCTCCAAAGTAGCTGGGACTACAGGTGTGCGCCACCATATCCGGCTAACATTTTTTTGTGTGTGTATTTTTTTATAGAGGTGTTTTGCCATGTTGCCCAGGCTAGCTGTGATTTTTCTTAAAAAAAAAAAAAAAAAAGTACAGAAAAACTTAAAGTCCCTTTTGACCTACCATTTTCCCCTCATTAAGATGATTACTTGGAGGTGAAAAAGAAAAAAGACAAAAAAAAAAAAAGACTGTTACTAAGTCCTATCTATTCTACCTACCAGATATCTCTTGAGTACATTCACTTCTCTCTACCCACTGCTGCCTCCACAGTGTAGACAAGCTTCATCTAACAGCTGGTCTCCCTACCTCTGCTCACTGCCCCTCCAGTCCACTTGCCTGGCTTAAGCCAGGCCCTCAGGGACCTGCTTTCTAAGTTTCCAGCCTCTTCTCCCAACCTTATTCCCCTCCCACTCCACATTCCAGTCAGCTTTAACCTCTTTTGGTTACTCGGGCCTCAGGCTGCGTTGGCTCTGGGCCTTTGCATAAGCCGTTCCACTGCCCAGACGCAGGCTTAGTCAGTCCCAGCGGATCTTCATCTCCACCATCTGCTCATCTTTCAGGTCTCAGTTTACAGGGCACTTCTTCTAGGTCATCTTTCTGCCCCCCCACCACCACCTGCTCCCCAAATACCTTCTCCTTCCCCAGTTGTGACACCTATGGCCCCTTATTTTGATTTGTGTTTGTTTCTCCTCTATTAGACCTGGGATCTATGAAAACAGGGACAATGTTTTGCTCACTGTCATATCCAGCATGTAGAGACCTGCCTGGCACAGAGGGAACACTCTTTAAATAGATGTTGAATAAATGTTGGGAGGGAGGGAATGAGAATGGATCCAGGTAACTTATGAATGGGTTGTTTGACTATGGACCCTGAGTCTCATGACAGGAGGAAAGACAGGAGATTTCACAGTTCTTTAGCAGTAGGAGTTGCTGTTTTTAAATTTACCTCTGTGGGCCCTTACTTGTAAGCAAGGCATACTTGTATCTCAGAAATTATTTCATCTTACATTATGTTTTCTTAAAGGTTTATCAACTCACAGATCTGAATCCTTTAAGCAGCTTTAGCTTATTCCTCTGTCTCTTCCACACTAATATCATACTTTGTGCAAATTTTTTTCAATTATAAACATTTATTGAGCACTTATCTAGTAGTTCTGGGCGTGCAAAGATGATTTGATTATGATCTTAATTTCAAAGATCTCCCTGTTTAATAGAGGAAAAAATGAATTAAACCACATCTGCCGGGTATGGTAGCTCACACCTGTAATCCCAGCACTTTGAAAGGCAGAGGTGGGAGGATTGCTTGAGCTCAGAAGTTGGAGATCAGCCTGGGCAACGTAGTGGGACACCGTCTCTACAAAAAGTTAGCTGGGCATATGGTACTCCTGTAGTCCCAGTTACTTGGGAGGCTGAAATGGGAGGATCACTTGAGCCCAGGAGGTTGACGCTGCAGTAAGCCATGATCACACCACTGCACTCCAGCCTGGGAGACAGAGCAGGACCCTGTCTCAAAAGAAAAAAGAAATTGAACCCTATCAGACTGTGTATAAGTGCCCTGATAATTGTAAATACAGGCTCCAATCGGAGCTGTAGAAGGGAGCAGCTAACTTTGCAGAGGGGGGAAAGGTAACAGAAAAGAAGTGCTACCTACACTGAGTCTTGAAGGATAAGCAGGAGTTTTCCAGGTGACCAGCGGGTGAGAGACCATGAAACAACCTGGACAAAAGTAATGAGACGTGAACATACGGGTACCTTCAGAGATTGTCCATACATCAGTGTGGTTAGAGGAAAGAGGGCAAGAGGTAGAGAGTAGGAGATGACACAGAATACCAGCAGGAGTGGGACTGGGAGGGACCTCTGGACCTCCCGAATAAGGGGAGTGGATTCTGTGACAAGGGATGAACAGCCCTGAAAAACAGGGTGGCAGCAAGAAGTTGGATGAGAGTGAAGCTGATAAATTAGAAGCAGGAAGAGACTCAAGGGCAGGACATTGGTCAGGAGGCTATAGCAATAATCTAGGTAGGATATAATGAGGACGTGAGCCAAGGCAGTGGCACAGGAGTGGATGCTGCCATCCCAGTTTCTGCAACAGTCATATTTCTGGTAACCTTTCTGGAGTGCTGAAGGACTAGAGAGCAACCAGACAAAAATTTTAAAAAAAAAATGTAAAGGAGGGGAATAGAGATTCTTGGGGCAAAAGGAAAAAAGAGAACTGTTCAATAAAGAAAGTACAATCATAGCACTTTACTTGGCTCTGCAGTGAGTATTTTCATAGTCATAATTGTGTTGATTCTAATTGTTGGTTTTCAGCTTCTAGAGCAAATCCATAAAGCTGGGAAGACAGAATAATGGTATCAGAATAAATGTTAAATGTAAATGCTATTACCCTAGACAATGTAAAGTGAAGATAATAACTGTCAGAAAGGGACAGGGTGAAATGGAAGTAGGAATCAAAATTGATAGGCCAAGAACTAGCAGGAAACGCATATTTTTTGGTGATGGAGAGGTAATTGCCAGAAGAAACAGCTTTTAAAAAATTGACAATGGTGGGCTGGGTGCTGTGGCTCACACCTGTAATCCCAGCACTTTGGGAGGCCAAAGTAGGTGGATCACGAGGTCGGGAGATCAAGACCATCCTGGCTAACACAGTGAAACCCCATCTCTACTAAAAATACAAAAAAAAAAAAAAAATTAGCCAGGTGTGGTGGCAGGCATCTGTAGTCCCAGCTACTTGGGAGGCTGAGGCAGGAGAATGGCATGAACCCGGGAGGTGGAGCTTGCGGTGATCCAAGATCGCACCACTGCACTCCAGCCTGAGTGACAAAGTGAGACTTCATCTCAAAATAAATAAATTAATTAATTAAATTAAATTAAATTTTAAAAATTGACAGTGGTCTCCCCTAGGCAGTAGCTTTAGTTGTGAGGAAGGCCTGGGTAAGGACTTGTTTATTTTCATTATAAACCCTTTTGTACTATTTGATTTATTGTTACCAGGTGCATGAGTCTTTTGATTAAAATATTTTTTTAAATTTTAAATGCATCTATCCTGGTGATATTTCTTGTCTTCATGGAGATATTATACACAAACATCTGAAAAACAAAGCATATCAGATGAATTAGGTATAGCCTCCCCAAGGTAATTCCCTGAGACATTTAGTCACCTTCCTACCCAGCACTTTGGGAGGCCGAGGTGGGTGGATCAGGAGGTCAGGAGATCGAGACCATCCTGGATAACACCGCGAAACCCTGTCTCTACTAAAAATACAAAAAAATTAGCCGGGCGTGGTGGCGGGCACTTATAGTCCCAGCTACTGGGAGACTGAGGCAGGAGAATGGCATGAACTCGGGAGGCGTAGGTTGCAGTGAGCCGAGATCATGCCACTGCATTCCAACCTGGGCGACAGAGCGACGCTCCATCTCAAAACAAAACAAAACAAAAAAAAGAATAAGTATATTCACTTCCGTTATCACAATTCAAGACAAGTAGGCTTAAAAGCAGTCTCACTTTACTGCTTAAAGGCACAAAATCCAAGTGGCAAGCCTGAAATGTGGTTTGCATATTAAATCAGTGCCTTTAAAATGTTTGACCTTAACCCAGTAAGAAATACTTTTGTGCATGACTCAGTACCCACACACTCACATAACTGAAACAGAACTTTTAAAAATGAATAGCCCTGTTTATCTATTAAGAATAGTTCCTATAACAGTGTTATAGGAATACTGCTATATGGAAGAAGTAATATTAAGGGTAGTGTGTACTAGGCGTTGTTCAAGGAGCTCTATAATATTTGTTGATAAGATTCTGCCACCACTTTTGAGATGGGTGCTATTTTTACTTCCACTTCAGAGATTCAGAAAATTATGCTTAGAGAGGTTGAGAACTTCTCAAGATAAGCAGTAGAACTGTCAGTAGAACTGTTACCTTTTACTATGTTAAGATGTGCTTCAAAATTTCTATTTCCTTTTTTTTTTTTTTTTTTTTTTTTTTTTTGAGACGGAGTCTCGCGCTGTCACCCAGGCTGGAGTGCAGTGGCCGGATCTCAGCTCACTGCAAGCTCCGCCTCCCGGGTTCACGCCATTCTCCTGCCTCCGCCTCCCGAGTAGCTGGGACTACAGGCGTCCGCCACCTCGGCCGGCTAGTTTTTTGTATTTTTTAGTAGAGACGGGGTTTCACCGTGTTAACCAGGATGGTCTCGATCTCCTGACCTCGTGATCCGCCCGTCTCGGCCTCCCAAAGTGCTGGGATTACAGGCTTGAGCCACCGCGCCCGGCCTATTTCCTTCTTTTAAGTATTTTTCATTTTTTTAAATATCACTCAGTTTAAATGATTTTAACAATCCACTACTGTAATTATGACCCACAGGTTGGGAAACACTGCACTAAATTAATCACTCCTTTTTTTCCCCTCAGATTGGAGAATGTGCTTATGAAATTTAGAGCTTATTTCTCAGATCAGTTTAACCTTCTTAGGAAATTACTTGTTACTGATGCATAAGAAAAAATTGTTACATAAAGTTAGCTTCTATCATCTTTGTTAATTAGCATGGCTCCCTTCTTTTCATTTCTCTTCTCCTTCCTTAAAATTTTCTCTCTTTTTTTCATCTTTAGTCCTGTGTGGCACATATTAGGAATAGCTAAATTTATTTCTGGAGTTATATTTAGATATATATCAGTTACACACTGATATTTCTTGGGTTTTGCCCATATGTCCATTGGTTTGCACTTGCCACAAGAAGTACAGATTTCAGCCAACCATCTGCTATGCTTGTGAAACTATCAAAACCCAACCTTCCCTCAGTATTGGAATCTCGTGATTTTTTTTCAAATGTAGTAAATTTCATGTTTAAAATGCACAATAGGGCTGGGTGCAGTGGCTCACAAGCTCTGTAATCCCCACACTTTGGGAGGCCAAGATGGGAGGATTGCTTGAGGCCAGCAGTTCGAGACCAGCCTGGTTGACATAGACCCCCTCTCCATTAAAATAATAATAATAATATAAAATACATAATGATAAGCATCATTTGTCATGTCCACACATTTAAGCAAAAAATTATGCTGAAAATAAAATTATGATGCTTATTGATGCACTAATAGAACTTTAATAGACTGATTTAGTTGTTTTGATTTTTTTCTTATTAAATTAAGACCTACAAGCAGCTGTTGAAGAGATACTGCCAAGCCTTAAAAAAGATGATGTGTCCATCTATTATGTGAGCAGAACTTCTAACACAGATGGGGTTGACTCTTTCCTGGACAAAGTGGATGAAGTATCAGCTGAACCTACCCCTGAGTCATGGAGGTCTGAAGTCACTTTTTCCACTCCTGCCTTATACATCTATACTTCTGGAACCACAGGTAAAAATAAAGGGGGGATTCCCCAAAAAAATGGATCTGAAGGAGTTAAATGTTGGCACAGGTTTTCAAATCTCTTTCTTTGGCAAAACTTATTGGATAACTAATACTTCAGGAGATTTAGTTATTTGCCTGTGGGAACTGATCTTATTTCATAGCATGTGATCTCATTTGGGTTTCTCCAAGCTATGCATATTTTCCCCCAGTTGGTATAGAACAGATAAAGAGGTTAACCAAGAACTACAGAAGGAGTTATGATGATGAATGAGATTTGACACTGAATGGGTAGTTGGAATTGTTTTTCATGCTTGTTGTGTTTTGATTATATTATGTCCAGAGTCCACATAGACTTTATAATTGATTATAAATGGAACACAGGAGAAGACCAGTGAACAATTGGGGGTTCTGTTTATATAAATGTTTTAACCATTATCTTCCCATACAACACTGATTTGGAGCTGTTTGGTGCTGTGGATGTGGGGTGGCTATAGCATAAGGCCTAAAATACTGTATTTCATCAAATCTAGGATGCCTTCAACTGTAAGCTGCACCATTAGGAGCCACTAAGAAGAAACACTGCCAATTAACAATGTCATGGGAGCACTGCTATATGGAAGAAGCAATATTAAGGGTAGTATGTGTACTAGGCATTCTTCAAGGGGCTTTACAACATTTGTTGATAAGATTCTGCCCCTACTCTTGACATGGGTACTATTTTTACTTCCATTTTAGAGATTCAGAAAATGATGCTTAGAGAGGTTAAGAACTTCCCAAGATAAGCATTAGAACTGTCAGGATTCACCTTGGAGGCTGATTCCACAGCTCATACAATTGACAGCTCTATCCCTAGTACCTTCTTGTTTATTCATGTGATAGATATTTAGTGTCTGCCTACTATAGGCCAGGAAGACCAAAATGTAATAATAGGAAGCCTGAGGGGTATATTTAAAAGAAGGACAGGAAGCCAGCCCCAGCATGCCAATTACTATTATCAATATTGGAAAATTGAATCTGTGAGTCTTTTACCTCTGTTGATTAAAATTTTAATTTAATGTAAGCAGGTAATACATGTCTTCTCCTTGTTAAATAATCAACAGACCAGGCTAAAATGTCCTTTGAGCCTTTTATCTCAGCTACAGCTGACAGGAACTGTCTCCTTCGCCTCGACAGGCCCTCAGCACCCACCTGAGCTCACAGTTCCTGGACCTGAGTTTAACCTGATTGTTGGCCTCACTTCATACGGTCACTTTTGCTAAGTATTTCAGTAAATGAGAAGAAGCCAGAATTGATGTATTAAAGCTGGTACCCAAAACATAATGCCTCTCATTTTTTTATTTTTTTATTTTTATTGCCAGGCCAACAGCAAGGTGAGCTGGTACAATTAACCAATTGCTTCTGCTGCACGCAGACATTCCCTTAACATATGGGACTTTTATCATCATTTCTTAATAGAATGGTAAAATCAAATTGTAGATGTTTATTTGGGAAAGGATTGAGCCCTTGGTTAGTGAGGGGGAAATCCAGTCTTAGTACTGTGTAAACAAGTATGAAACTTTGTTATAATGCTGTTTTCACAGTCAAATAGAAAATCCCTTTTAGGGAGAAAAAGGAGAATGAGCATTCTCTGATTTAATCTCTTAAGTCAGAATTTATATTTAATTGGAAGACAATTGAATGGGTGTTTATTTTACTTTTTTCATTTTCTCTGAATCAAATATTTGCTAGGCCAAGCACAGTGGCTCACATCTATAATCTCAGAACTTTGGGAGGCTAAGGCAGGAGGTTCACTTGAGCCCAGAAGTTTGAGACCAGACTGGGCAACATAGCGAGACCCCATCTTTACAAAAACAGTAAAAAATTAGCTGGCATAGTGGTACACCTTGTAGTCCTAGCTACTTGGGAGACTGAGGTGGGAGGATCACTTGAGCCCAGGAGTCTGAGGTTACAGTGACGTGCCACTGCACCCCATGCTGGGTGACAGAGCAAGGCACTCTCCGTAGAAAAAAAAAATGCCAAGTTACTCTTGTAAACATTAATTAAAAGAATTCATTTAAACAGTTGGAGAACAAATGTCCCTGTTCCTCAAAGGAAGTCGTTAGCACAAAATTATATAATAGTTACCAAATATTCTCATTTCTTCATTGATACAAACTCTTAATTTAGGAAAGTTCTGAAAGTACTTCAAGGCAACAAAGATGAGCATTTCTTTTTTAAAAATTCAGAGGCCAGGCACGATGGCTCTTATCTACAATCCCAACACTTTGGGGCCAAGATGGGAGGCTCACTTGAAGCCAAGAGTTCAAGATCAGTCTGGGCAATAAAGCAAGACCTCGTCTCTACAAAAAATATAAATAAATTAGTCAGGCATGGTGGTGCACACCTGTGGTCCCAGATACTTGCGGGGATGAGACAAGAGGATCACTTGACCTGAGGCTGTGGTGAGCCTTGAACACCACTACACTCCAGCCTGGCAACAGAGTGAAAGCCTATCTCAAAAATAATACTAATAATAATATATAAAACAAAACAAAACAACTGGCCCATTGTCAAAGAAAATGAATTTTGAATTGTGTTTACAATAATGGTAGGTTGCTGACCATATTTGTCTGCCTCGGAACAAGTTGCTGCTATTTGGGCAATATCCGGTGAATGTACCATCAAGTATTGAAGAATCTGAGTCAACAGAGATCTGTCTTCCTCTTCATGAAGTCTACTTACCCACTCAGATCTGAAACTCTTAGTCCCCTTCCCAGTGACTTCATGCCCTCCCCAATTGAACTGTTCTTCCATGGGAAACAATATAAGCAAACACTTAACAGAAGAAAATCTTACAAAAACGTATATAAATTATGGTTAAGAATATGCAAACGCATTTAGTCTAATGTACTAAAACTACATGGAGATACCGTTTTTCACCTTTCTGACTGGCAAAGGTCCCAACATTTAAGAGCACACATTGACAAGGCTAGGAGGAAACAGGCATACTCATGTATTGCTGGTAGGAGAATGAATGGGGACACCCCTTATAACTGGCAATGTGGCAGTTATTTATCAAGATTACAAAGACTTTTTTTTTGAGACAGGGACTCAATCTGTTGCCCAGGCTGGAGTACAGTGGCAGGATCAGGGCTCACTGTAGCCTCAACCTCCTGGGCTCAAGCAATCCTCCCACCCAAGTAGCTAGGACTACAGATGCATGCTGCCACGCCCAGCTAATTTGTTTTACTTTTTGTTGAGGAGGGGTCTCACTATGTTGCCCAGACTGGTGCTGAACTCCTGGGCTCAAGCGATCCTCCTGCCTCAGCATCCCAAAGTGCTGGGATTACAGGACTGGCCATCTTTTATCTTTTGACACAACAATCTCACTTCTGTGAATTTATCCAAAAGATATGGTGTCATTCATATGTGAACTGCCATGTGGATGAGGTTCTTCACTGCAGCATCATTTGTAACAGCAAATAGTATAAATAAATTATAATAGACTCATAAAAGGACTTCTGAAGGAGCTGAGAAAGAGAATAAATAAATGAATAAGAAAAATCTCTATGTACAAACATGAACAAATCTCCAATAAACAGTGTTAAGCAGCAGAGACAAAAAACATGCAAAAGAGTGTGCTTTTTTTTTTTTTTTTTTTTGAGACAGAGTCTGACTCTGTCGCCCAGGCTGGAGTGCAGTGGCGCTATCTCAGCTCACTGCAACCTCCGCCTCCCAGGTTCACGCCATTCTCCCGCCTCAACCTCCCAAATAGCTGGGACTACAGGTGCCCACCTCCACGCCTGGCTAATTTTTTGTATTTTTAGTAGAGACGGGATTTCACCATGTTAGCCAGGATGGTCTCGATCTCCTGACCTTGTGATCCATCCACCTTGGCCTCCCAAAGTGCTGGGATTACAGGTGTGAGCCATCGCACCCAGCTGAGTGTGCATATTTTTTAATGGAAAAGGCAAGAACATATAAGGAAATGTTCATATTTGCTTTGTTTGTATAAAATAACTCCAGTACATAAGAAATCTCTCTGACTCCCAGCCTTCACATCTGTGGATTGGAGAATATAATTCTGTTTATGTCATACATAAACATGTTATGGAAATTAAATTACATTTTTTAAATTTCATGCAAAATGGTAGCCACAGAGCAGAAATTCAATAGACATTCATTCCTCTGTTTTCTGTTTCTCTTCAGATTACTACCATCTAACCATCTAACTCAGGAGTTAGCAATCTGTTGCTTGTGGGCCAAATACAGCTTCCCACCTGTTTTTATAAATAAAGTTTTATTGGAACACAGCCACACTCCATTTATGTGTATGTGTATGGCTGCTTTTGACCACAATAGCAGAGTTCAGTTGTTGCAACAGAGATTGTATGACCCACAAAGCCTAAAACATTTACTCTCTGGTCCTTTATAGAAAAAATTTGTCAACTTCTGGTCTAACCGGTCATGGCCCTTCCCAGTGCAATTCTCAAAATACAGGATGATTAATCTTCCTAAGCCAGATCTCTCTCCTACACTGTAAATGCCCAATCTTGGTTAACTCATACCTTCTCTTGTATATTTGCAAAGGTCTTCCAAAAGCGGCCATGATCACTCATCAGCGCATATGGTATGGAACTGGCCTCACTTTTGTAAGCGGATTGAAGGCAGATGATGTCATCTATATCACTCTGCCCTTGTACCACAGTGCTGCACTATTGATTGGCTTTCATGGATGTATTGTGGCTGGTAAGTTTTTCCTACAAAGTGTTGGAGGCGAGTGCACATTTACATTTTCTCACAAGGAACAGTAATATAAAATTTGGCTACGTTGCTGTCTGCTTGGAACAGTCTTCAATTTTGCTTTAACAATAAGGCTATTTGACTCATATTACAAGCAAGCATCTAAAATAATCTGTTTTTTCATGCCTGCTTATCTAATAATATAATGCTATAATTGTTCAGTATATCAAGAGAGAAACTCCTTTAAAATATTTTAGAGCTGGGTGCAATGGTTCACACCTGTATTCCCAGCACTTTGGGAGACCAAGGCAGGAGGATTGCTTGAGGCCAGGAGTTCAAGACCAGCCTGGGCAACAGAGCAAACCTCATCTCTACAAAAAAAAAAAAAAAAAAATAGCCAGGCATGGTGGCTCAAGTCTGTAGTCCCAGCTACCCAGGAGGCTGAAGTAAGAGAATTGCTTGAGTCCAAGAGTTCAAGATTGCAGTGAGCTGTGATTGCACCACTGCACTCCAAGCTGGTTGACAGAGTGAGACCTCAACTGTGAAAAATAAAATAAAAATAAAAAATTATCTGTATCTAGGTTATGACACTTGAATCTTAGATTCTATGTCATGTCATTTCCATCTTTAGAAACTTACATGTTGATCTCCATCAGCATCTGATTTAAACTTCTTCAGTTGTGTGCACTCTTCTGCAGCCTCCCGTTTCCACAGCTTTTCAGCTCTACTAGAAGGAGAGAAGATGGCAACTCCATCAGAATACTTGGCTTGGCTTGCCATCTCTTCTCTTTCCTTCTCAGACTTTACTATTCAAATTGGAGTTGCCATCCTCTCTCCTTCCAGGAGGATTTATGTCACTTGTATACATTACTGCAAAGTTCAATAGCCACCTCTTCCAGGAAGCTATCTGTAACTTTCTGACTGAACTAAAAAGCAACTTTTTCTCCCATGTAGCATTTCATTTTAAATAATCATATATGTATATATAAAAATATATACACATATGTATATACACACACATATATGTGTGTGTATATGCATGCATGTCATGGATGGATATTTGTGTCCCCCAAAAATGTATGTGTTGAAATCCTAACCCCCGATGTGATGGTATTAGCTGGTGGGGTCTTTGGGAGGTAATTGGGTCATGAGAGAAGCACCTTCATGAAAGGTAGTGCCCTTATCAGAAGACACAGGAGAGAGCTTCTTTCCTGACTCCGTTCTCTTCCATGTAAGGACACAGGGAGACGATGACCGTCCCCAAACCAGGAAAAATGCCCTCACCAGACACCCGATCTGCCAACACCTTGATAGGGACTTCCCAGCCTCCAGAACTGCAAGAGATATATGTTGTTTAAGCCACCCAGTCTGTACTATATTGTTATAGCAGCTCAAACACACACACACACACACACACACACACAAAATCCAAAAATTTGAAATCCAAAATGCTCCAAAATCTGAAACTTTTTGAGCACCAGGACACCACAAGTGGAAAATACTACAGATAAGTACTTAACACAAACTTTATTTTATGCACAAAATTATTTAAAATATTGCATGAACGAGCCAGGCACAGTGGCTCCTGCCCGTAATCCCAGCACTTTGGGAGGTTGAGGCAGGCGAATCACTTGAGGTCAGGAGTTTGAGACCAGCCTGGTCAACATGGCAAAACCCCATCACTTCTTAAAAAATACAAAAATTAGCCAGGCATGATGGTGCCCGCCTGTAATCCCAGCTACTTAGAGACTGAGGCACAAGAACCCACAAGGCGGAGGTTGCAGTGAGCCAAGATTGCACCACTGCACTCCAGCCGGGGCAACAGAGCGAGACTCGGGCCAGGTGCAGTGGCTCACGCCTGTAATCCCAGCACTTTGGGAGGCCGAGGGGGACAGATCACAAGGTCAGGAGATTGAGACCATCTGGCTAACACAGGGAAACCCCATCTCTACTAAAAATACAAAAAATTTGCCAGGCGTGGTGGCACACAGCTGTAATCTCACCTACTCAGGAGGCTGAGGCAAGAGAATCACTTGAACCCAGGAGGCGGATGTTGCAGTGAGTCAAGATGGCACCACTGCACTCCAGCCTGGGTGACAGAGTGAGACTCAGTCTCAAAAAAAGAAAAAAAAAAATAGAACAAGACTCTGTCTCAAATATATATACACACACACACACACACACGTATGTGTGTGTATATGTGTATTTTTGAGACAGTCTCACTCTATATATATATATATAGCATGAAATATTTATATTTATTTATATATATATATATTTTTTGCATGAAATCTCTGTCCCTCTCCCCTCCCTCCCTCTTAGGACCTCATTTGAATCTCTTACTGCAAGCTGACTTTTATTAAAATGACCTTTGTATAAGTCTTCTCCTCCATAGATTGGAAGCCCCTATCAAACAAAAGCATGTCTTACTAATTTTTTGCATTGAATATAAGGTACTCAATACTTGTTTGCAAATATAATTTACTTTTAAATTTCTGCCTTTCAAAGTTCACAAATTAAATATAATTGGGAGAATTTTTTCTACCATTTCTTTCTTCACACTTTCTTTTTGTTTGTTTGTTTGTTTTTGAGACGGAGTCTTGCTCTGTGCCCCAGGCTGGAGTGCAGTGGCACAATCTCGGCTCACTGCAAGCTCCGCCCCCCGGGTTCACACCATTCTCCTGCCTCAGCCTCCCAAGTAGCTGGGATTACAGGCGCCCGCCACCATGCTTGGCTAATTTTTTTGTATTTTTAGAAGAGAGGGGTTTCACCATGTTAGCCAGGATGGTCTCGATCTCCTGACCTTGTGATCCGCCCGCCTCGGCCTCCCAAAGTGCTGGGATTACAGGCTTGAGCCACCACGCCCGGCCTCTTTCTTGACACTTTCTATGCTTTCTCTGTAGGTGCTACTCTTGCCTTGCGGACTAAATTTTCAGCCAGCCAGTTTTGGGATGACTGCAGAAAATACAACGTCACTGTCATTCAGTATATCGGTGAACTGCTTCGGTATTTATGCAACACACCACAGGTAACACTACCCTGGTTGTACTATCATTTTGAAATGGGTAAGATGGAAATTCAAGTCACTTTGGGTTGTGCCAGGCTTTAGCTGATTTGCATATATCAGTTTTGAGTTTAGTATACAATTATCATGATAAAGTACTTGGCACTATACCTACCATATAGAGGGGACTTATTAGGTGGGAGTTCATATTATCATGATGATGATGATTATTTCCTGACTTTTTACTTGTTTTCACATCTTACCCCCCACCTAGCATATCATGCATTTCCCTCTCTGCTTACTAAAAGCCATTGTCAAAGCCCAGTTCAAATGATACCTCATACATTAAACCTATTTGGGTCACTCCAACAAAAGTCATTACTCTTCTCCCCTACGTCATTTTATTTCTACCCTCTGTGGCCCTTGTCACATTGCAGGAGTTTGCGTTCATGCCTCCCATCCTTCCTTGGCTATAATATCTTTGATGGCTGGAACCACATCTTGTCTCCTTGTTTTCTGTTATACCAAAACCATACAGGAAACTTTTACTTGATATTGTTTAATAAATAAATCCCTGCGTGACTTTGAAACCAACCAGCCAAGTCTGTCACCAAGCTGGGAACAGAGGCCCCAGGGCATCTCCAACGGCCTTGGATCTGCCTGGTTTGCAGATGTTCAGCTCTCGATGGGGTTGTTCTCAAGAGCTCCTCCTGCCCAGTCCCTCAACTGTCATCACAGATCTGGTATCAGATAGGATTTATCAACAGTGGCACTGCTGACACTTTGGGCTTTTAATTCTTTGCTGCATGGACTTATTCCGTGCATTGTAGAGTGTTTAGCACCCTTTGAACTTTGCCCACGAGATGCCAGTAGTAACCTCCCCACCTGCCCAGGTTGTGATCATCAAAATGTCTCCAGATACTGCCAAATATCCCTTGGCAGGCAAATGCTACCCTAGTTGAGAACCACTGGGCAAGACAATGCAGTAAACTTGCCAGATTCTAATCCCTTTCACCAGATTCTAGTTCCTTTAATCTACTCAGTCAACTTAACCTCAAAGGATCACTAAGTTGATAAATTGCTATTGATAAACACCTGTCGTGCTCACCTTACATACCAGCCGCTATGTGACGCAGAAAGAAGTGTCGGATGCTCTTCCCCCAGGTCTCTCTCACCTCGCTTTACTCAGTATCTGCCCAGATGTTACCTCATTAGGAGAGAGGCCTCTCCTGCTAATAATCAAACATATCACCTGCCCCTCACTGTCCAGCTTGTCACTGCATTTCATGGCACCTGTCACTCCTGACATACTAAAGGTTTATGCGATTATTGTCTGGCCCCCCCGCCCAATTAAATGAAAGTTGCATATGAGCAGGGGCTCTGTCCACTACCAGATCCACAGCACCGAGATCTGTAAATGACAAATCATAGGCATCAACAGATTTTGCGGACCGAACCTCTTAAATCCTTGACCCTGAAAAACATATAGTTGAGTTGAGGGAGCTAAAATGTTTCCCCCAAAATGTTTGGGCTTAGCACATATTATTCGGATTTTTTGGCATATTCAATAGATTCTTGAGGATCATCATTAGCAGTGAGTTGGGTTAGGGCGTTTTCCGCAGCAGTTTCTGTTAATGGCATTATTGAATTTTTTTCTCATTAATATTCCACGTGGCCCTCAAGATAGCATGTCTCTCCATTAACATCCAGAAATCCATATGGGGCCCTTCTGCTGGGCTTTTCTTCTCTACCTTAAAGACACTCCCTTGTCAGTTAGAAATCTCCTGGGGAGTGTGTGTTGTTTCTATACGTTCTAACGGGAGCTTCCTTTCAACTGGAGGAAAATAAGTATGTTTGTGTGTAGCTGTCTTAAGGCTTACACATATCCACATACACACATGCACACATACACACACACATGCATGCACTCTCCCAGTTTTTCTCTTACTGTTGTCTCGAATACTGGAAAACAAAGACAATTTGATTGGGGTTTTATGACTTCAAAATATACTATGATTTAATGCATAATCTTGAATGACCCCTGGACTTCCTATTTGCCAGTGCTTCCCCACCCCTGAGTTCTGTTTGTCTGGAAAATACTTATAGAAAGTATAATAAAAGATCAAAGTTATCTCAACAACAACAAAAAAAAAACTTCAGTTAAAGATTTTTTTTTGATCACAGGTCATCAGTCCAGGCACGATGGCTCATGCCTCTAATCCCAACACTTTGGGAGGCCGAGGCGGGCAGATCATTCAAGGTCAGGAGTTCAAGACCAGCCTGGCCAACATGGAGAAACCCAGTCTCTACTAAAAATACAAAAATTAGCGGGGTTTGTTGGCACGCGCCTGTAATCCCAACTGCTCGGGAGGCTGAAGCAAGAGAGTCGCTTGAAGCGGGAGGCAGATGTTGCCGTGAGCCAAGATTGTGCCACTGCACTCCAGCCTGGGTGACAGAACAAGACCCTATCTCAAAAAAAAAAAAAAAAAAAAAAAAGGAAAAGAAAACAGAAAGGAAACAATCATAGGTCATTAGACAAGCAGGAGATCTATGCAAAATTTTTTTTAAAAATCTAATCATGGGTCATCATAGGAAGTAGGAAGTCCAGATTCTGTGGGGTATGGGAAAGATTATATCAAAAAGACTTTGCAAAAAATAAAAATAAAAAAGAATGGGATAAAAACTAGAATGAATGGGGGAAGGGCCTAGATCAATGTAATCGGGAACTTCCTCACCCTTAGAGCTGCCTAGAATACGCTGTGTCTGGAGGGACTAACCCCACCAACGACTCCCAAGCACTGGATGCCAGGGAGGTTTGCAACCTCTGCCCTAGCAGAGCAGCTAAACCAATGACACCCATCCACACACATACATGGCCCAGCTCATCAGGAGGATCTGGGGCCAGTGCTGGGAGGTGGAAGCCACTGTGCTTCTCTGCCCTCTTCTCAGCCATATTCAGTAGCTTCTCTGGTAGAGCAGGGGGCTATGGAGAATGTTCCTAGCCACACTCAGTGGTTCAGATTTGGCTCCAGATACTTAAAGTAGTGCTGAGAGCAAGTACTCTGGAGTTAGTCAGCCTGAATCCTGACTCTACCATTGGAGCAGGATAGTTAACCTCTCTAAATCTCAGCTTCCCATCAGCCGACAAGGAGATAATAGTACCTACCTCACATGAGGTCTACAAAGACAACATGAGATGATATACGTAAACCACGTAGTAGCTGGAACTTAGTAAATGCTCAACACATGTTGCCATTATTATCATTATCATTTTCCATGCCTAACAGTGTGTCGCTCATAATAGGCATCCCATACATATTTGTTGAATGAATCAATGAAAATTCTGCCCACTTACACAAAGAAAGAAATAAGGGAAAACATTCTACTTAATCACTCTCATCTGAGGTTGAGTAGGGGATTAGATAGCAAAGCTGTTGACCTAAGTGATTTTTAAAATATTACAGTGAATATTTTCTATTTATTTTGCCATCTTCCCGCATTGTTTTTGGGCCTTTCCTTTCAGAGCGCCTGTTTGTAATGAAAGGCCATTCTGATTCATTTCTTGCAGTGTATGATTGTCACCTCCCATTCGGTTTGCGTAGTTGCCTAAAAACCATGTCATCTAGGGAAAGTTATTTACTGGAACATGATATTGCTAAAGCTCGGTATTTCTTTCCTCCAATTACAGACTGAAGCTACAGCAAGGGGTCTCAGTGAGGCTTTAGGCCACCTGCTGGAGTGTGGGAGGAGGAAGACAGAAAGGGAACCAAAAAAGAGTTCCAGCGGCCACACATAGAAGCATGATATTTCAAAGGAGAAATAATATTGACCAGAACCCTGAAAAAGCTGAATAGACTCAACTTACCTCTAGTGTTGTCTGCATCCCCCCAAAATTAGATAACCTCTGTGGTCCCTTCTAGCGTAAAATTTCTGTCTCTGCATCAGCTTCATTCTGTTCAAAAAAGAGAATGGATGGATGTGTTGTAGCACAGAGTGGAGGGTGGCCAGTATGACTGGGGCCCAAGACAGAGGGAGGCCAAAAGAAAGAGGGAAGGGGCGCAGGATCAGGAAGGTTCGCCAGGGAAAGTGGGCTTTGAAGAATACAGAGAAGTTCTGCAGGCAGGCAAGAAAAGAAGGGGTCCTGGCCAGCAGGAAAATCACGTGAGCAGTGAGATGAAGGACCCAGCATACTAGGGACTGCAAGCAGTCTGGCAGGAGGTGAAGCTGAAGGGCTGGGTCAGGTGGCAAGGGCTTCACTCTGCTGAGACTCAAATGTGAACATGACAAGCCATGACTAAAGGGCCCTACATGGAAGAGTGATGTGGGAGATGGCATTTTTAGACAGTCCTTTTGGCTATGGTGGGAGAATACACAGAAGGACGAAGGGCCTCTTGTGTAAAGCAAACAGGTGGAAACTTGTCCAGGCAGAAGTGTAACATATTAATTATTAAGAACAGGGACTCCAGAGTTTTCCTAAGGTGATAAAGAGCTTCTGCCCTTTCACCCCAAAACGAGGAGATGAGAAAAACACACACAAACACCATCATCTCAGAAACTAAGAGACATTGCAACCATGAACTACATAGTATAGGAAGCTAAAAGATAACAGTGACTGACATAATAGGCTGAGAAGGATGAAACTTAAGAGGCAAGTCCCAACAAGAAGGTTGTTGCCTTCCTGAAAGCTGAGAAATTGCAGGTGCTGAATACAGCTGAAGGTGGGATGAAGTGTCAGGCTTAAAACAGGGGGGTTATTTGAAAATCCGTGTAAGAAGTAAAATACAGAGGACAGGGGATCAAGGCAAACGCGAGGCAGGACTAGATTGTGGCTCCAGACAGAGCAGCATGCGGAGGCTTGCATTGTGAATTTTAGCTCCAGATTGACTGCAAGAACTAACCAGCAATCCTGAGAGGACCCACAGACCCTCTGAAAGAAGTGGACTGCTCCTAGAGGACCTGGGAGACACCCCAAATACTATGATCGCCCCAACTGTGGAAGTGGAAAAGGGAGACCCTCATCTCCCGAACACACACTGGAGAAGCTGAAGGTCTGTTTGCAGAAGAAGTTCCCAACTTTACCTGGAGCTGAGTCAAGAGCCAAACCGAGCAAAATACAGAGGTAGAGGAAGCTGTAGAAAGGCCCTGGGAGCTCGCTGGGTCCCCTAGCAGCCCATTCCTGCCTGGCACCACAGGGATCCATCAGGAGGGTGGACAGAGGAGCAGGGGGTAAAACTCCACAGGGAGAAGGAATTCTCTAGCTGAACTTTATGACAATTTGAATGGGGCAAGAAGAAACTCCTGGCCAGAACTCCAGGGAGGGTACGAATCTGGCTTGCAGACCCCACAGGTGGGGAAGAACTAAAGCCTTTTCTTTAACAGCTGGGAGGCAGAAAGCCTTGGGCAAGTTTTCAAGCCTGACTCGCCCTCCACCTGGAGACAGACTCGGGGCTGTTGTGGGGGCACGGTGGGAGTAAGACCAGCCCTTCAGGTTGCCTGGAAGCTGGATGAGGCCTGTGACTGCCAGTTTTCCCCCACTTCCCTGACAACCTGCATGACTCAGCAGAGACAGCCATAATCCTCTTAGGTACACAACTCCAGTGACCTGGGAACCTCGCCCCATCCCCCACAGCAGCCACAGCAAGACTGGCCCAAGGAGAGTCTGAGCTCAGACAGGCCTAGCCCTGCCCCTACCTGATGGTCCTTCCCTATCCACCTTGGTAGCAGAGGACAAAGAACATATAGTCTTAGGGATAATAGGGCCCTGCCCACTGCCAGTGCCTCTCCACACTACTGCAGCTGATGCTTTCTGGAAAGTACCACCTCCTGGCAGGAGACCAACCAGCACAAAACAGGGCATTAAACCACCAAAGCTAAGGACCCCGATGGAGTCATTGCATCCTCTGCCACCTCCACTGGAACAGGTGCTGGTATCCATGGCTGAGAGACCCATAGATAGTTCGCATCACAGGACTCTGTGCAGATAACCCCCAGTACCAGCCTGGAGCCGAGTAGACTTGCTGGGTGGCTAGACCCAGAAGAGAGACAACAATCACTGCAGTTTAGCTCACAGGAACCACATCAATAGGAAAAGGGGGAAAGTACTATATCAAAGGAATACCCCATGGGACAAAATTCTGAACAACACCCTTTAGCCCTAGACCTTCCATCTGACGGAGCCTACCCAAATGAGAAGGAATCAGAAAACCAGCCCTGGTAATATGACAAACCAATGCTCGTCAACATCCCCAAAACATCACACTAGTTCACCAGCGATGAATCCAAACCAAGAAGAAATCCCTGATTTGCCTGAAAAAAAATTCAGGAGGTTAGTTATTAAGCTAATCAGGGAGGAACCAAAGAAATACGAAGCCCATTGCAAGGAAATCCAAAAAATTTTATAAGAGTGAAGGGAGAAATATTCAAGGAAATAGATAGCTTAAAGAAAACAAGAAGCAAAAATTCAGGAAACTTTGGACACACTTTTAGAAATGCAAAATGCTCTGGAAAGTCTCGGCAATAGAATTGAACAAGTAGAAGAAAGAAATTCAGAGCTTGAAGACAAGGTCTTTGAATTAACCCAATAAAGATAAAGAAAAAATAATAAGGAAATATCAACAAAGCCTCCAAGAAGTCTGGGATTAAATGACCAAACCTAAGAATACTTGATGTTCCTGAGGAAGAAGACAATTCTAAACACTTGGAAAACATATTTGGATGAATAATTGAGGAAAACTTTCCAGTCTTGCTAGACCTAGACATGCAAATACAAGAAGCACAAAGAACACCTGGGAAATTCATCACAAAAAGATCTTTGCCTAGGCACACTGTCATCAGGTTATCCAATGTTAAGACCAAGGAAAGAATCTTAAGAGCTGTGAGATAGAAGCACCAGATAACCTATAAAGGAAAACCTATTAGATTAACAGCAGATTATCAGCAGAAACCCTACAAGCTAGAAGGGTTTGAGGCCCTATCTTCAGCCACCTCAGACAAAACCAGTGTCAGCCAAGAATTTTGTATCCAGCGAAACTAAGCATCATATATGAAGGAAAGATACAGTCGTTTTCAGACAAACAAATGCTGAGAGAATTCGCCATTACCAAGCTACCACTATAAGACTTGCTAAAAGGAGCTCTAAATCTTGAAACGCATCCTGGAAACACATCATAACACAACCTCTTTAAAGCATAAATCACACAAGACCTATAAAACAAAAATACAAGTTAAAAAGCAAACAAAAAACAAAAAAACAAAAATTCACAGGCAACAAAGAGCACGATGAAAGGAACAGTACCTCACATTTCAATACTAACATTGAATGTAAATGGCCTAATTGCCGCACTTAAAAGATACAGAACTGCAGAATGGCTAAGAACTCACCAACCAACTGCTGCCTTCAGGAGACTCACCTAATACATAAGGACTCACATAAACTTAAAGTAAAGGAGTAGAAAAAGGCATTTCATGCAAAAGGACATGAAAAGCGAGCAGGCGAAGCTATTCTTATATCAGACAAAACAAACTTTAAAGCAACAGTGGTTAAAAGAGACAAAGAGGGACAGTATAGAATGGTAAAAGGCCTTGTCCAACAGGAAAATATCACAATCCTAAACATATATGCACCTAGCACTGGAGCTCCCAAATTTATAGAACAATTACTAATAGACCTAAGAAATGAGATAGACAGCAATACAATAATAGTGGGGGACTTCAGTACTCCACTGACAACACTGGACAGGTCATCAAAACAGAAAGTCAACAAAGAAACAATGGATTTAAACTATACGTTGGAACAAATGGACTTAACAGATATATACAGAACATTTCATCCAACAGCAGCAGAATACACATTCTATTCAACAGCACATAACTTTCTAACTTTCACCAAGATAGATCATATGGTAGCCCATAAAACGAACTTCAATAAATTTAAGAAAATTGAAATTATATCAAGCACTCTCTCAGACCACAGTGGAATAAAACTGGAAATTAACTCCAAAGAAGCCTTCAAAACCATGCAAATACAGGGAAATTAAATAACCTGCTCCTGAATGAGCATTGGGTCAAAAACATAAGACAGAAATGAAAAAATTCTTCAAACTAAACGACAATAATGACACAACCTATTAAAACCTCTGGGATACAACAAAGGCGGTGCTAAAAAGAATGTTCATAGCCCTAAACACCTGTAACAAAAACACTGGAAGAACACAAACAGACAATCTAAGGTCACACCTCAAGGAATTAGAGAAACAAGAACAAACAAAACCCAAACCCAGCAGAAGAAAGGAAATAACCAAGATCAGAGCAGAACTAAATGAAATTGAAACAAACAAACAAAAAAAATACAAAAGATAAATGAAACAAAAAGCTGGTTCTTTGAAAAGATAAAATTGATAGACCATTAGTAAGGTTAACCAAGAAAAGAAAAGAAAAAATCCAAATAACCTCACTAAGAAACAAAACAGGAGATATTACAACTATCACCACTGAAATACAAAAGATAATTCAAGGCTACTGTGAACACCTTTATGCACATAAACTAGAAAACCTAGAAGAGATGGATACATTCCTGGAAAAATACAACCCTCCTGGCTTAAATCAGGAAAAATTAGATAACCTGGAAAAGACCAATAACAAGCAGCGAGATTGAAATGGTAATTTAAAAATTACTGACAAAAAAAAGTCCAGGACCAGATGGATTCACAGCAGTATTCTACCAGACATTCAAAGAAGAATTGGTACCAATTATTTTGACACTATTCCACAAGATAGAGAAAGAAGGAACCCTCCCTAATTCATTCCATGGATCCAGAATCACCCTAGTACCAAAACCAGAAAGGATGTAACCAAAAAAGAAAACTACAGACCAATATCCTTGATGAACACAGATGCTAAAATCTTTAACAGAATACTAGCTAGCCAAATCTAACAACATATCAAAAACATAATCCACCATGATCAAGTGGGTTTCATGCCGGGGATGCAGAGATGGTTTCACATATGCAAGTCAATAAATGTGATACACCACATAAAAAAATGTAAAACAAAAATCACATGATCATCTCAATAGATGCAGAAAAAGCATTCAACAAAATTCAGCATCTCTTTATGATTAAAACTCTCAGCAAAATCGGCATACAAGGGACATACCTTAGTAATAAAACCCATCTATGATAAACCCACTGCCAACATAATACTGAATGGGGAAAAGTTGAAAGCATTCCCCCTGAGAACTGGAACAAGACAAGGATGCCCACTCTCATCACTCCTCTTTAACATAGTACTGGAAGTCCTAGCCAGACCAATCAGACAGGAGAAAGAAATATAGAGCATCCAAATCAGTAAAAAGGAAGTCAAACTGTCACTGCTTGCTGATGATATGATCATTTACCTTGAAAACTCTAAGGACTTCTCTAGAAAGCTCCTAGGACTGATAAAAGAATTCAGCATAGTTTCCACATACAAAATTAATGTACACAAATCAGTAGCTCTTCTATACACCAACAGTGACCAAGCAGAGAATCAAATCAAGAACTCAACCCCTTTTACAATAGCTGCAAAAGAAAATAAAATACCTAAGAATATACCTAACCAAGGAGTCAAAAGGCCTCTACATAAAACTACAAAACACTACTGAAAGTAATCATAAACTACACAAACAAATGGAAACATATCCCATGCTCATGGCTGGGTAGAATCAATATTGTGAAAATGATCATACTGCCAAAAGCAATCTACAAATTCAATGCAATCCCATCAAAATACCATCATCATCCTTCACAGAATTAGAAAAAAAATTCTAAAATTCATATGGAACCAAAAAAAGAGCCCGCACAGCCAAAGCAAGACTAAGCAAAAAGAACAAATCTGGAGGCATTACATTACCCCACTTCAAACTATACTATAAGGCCATAGTCACCAAAACAGCATGGTACTGGTATAAAAACAGGCATGTAAACCATTGCCACAGAATAGAGAACCTAGCAATAAAGCTAAATTCTTACAGTCAACTGATCTTTGACAAAGTAAACAAAATCATAAAGGGGGCCAAGGACCCCCTTTATTCAACAAGTGGTGCTGAGATAATTGCCAAGCCGTATGTAGAAGAATAAAACTGGATTCTCATCTCTCACCTTATACAAAAATCAACTCAAGATGGATTAAGAACTTAAACGTGACACCTGAAACTATAAAAATTATAGAACATAACATTGGAAAAACCCTTCTAGACATTGGCTTAGGCAAGGATTTCATGACCAAGAACCCAAAAGCAAATGCAATAAAAACAAAGATAAATAGTTGGACCTAATTAAACTAAAGAACTTTTGCACAGCAAAAGGAACAGTCAGCAGAGTAAACAGACAACCCATGGAGTGGGAGAAAATCTTCACAATCTATACATCTGACAAAGGAATAATATCCAGAATCTACAACAAACTCAAATCAGTAAGAAAAAACAATCCCATCAAAAAGTGGGCTAAAGACATGAATAGACAATTCTCAAAAGAAGATATACCAATGGCCAGTAAACATATGAAAAAATGCTCCACATCACTAATGATCAGGGAAATGCAAATCAAAACTGCAATGTGATACCACCTTACTCCTTCAAGAATGGCCATCATCAAAAACTCAAAAAACAGTAGATGTTGGCATAGATGCAGTGAACAGGGGACACTACTGGTGGGAATGTAAACTAGTACAGCCACTATGGAAAACAACATGGAGATTCCTTAAATAACTAAAAGTAGGTCTACCATTTGATCCAGCAGTCCCACTTACTGGGTATCTACCCAGAGGAAAAGAAGTCATTATTCAAAAAAGATACTTGTACATGCATTTTTATAGCAGCCCAATTCACATATATACAATGGAATACTGCGCAGCCATAAAAAGGAATCAATTAACAGCATTTACAGTGACCTGGATGAGATTGGAGACTATTATTCTAAGTGAAGTAACTCAGGAATGGAAAACCAAACGTCGTATGTTCTCACTGATATGTGGGAGCTAAGCTATGAGGACACAAAGGCATGAGAATGATACAATTAATTTTGGGGAACTTGGGGGAAGAGCGGGAGAGGGACGAGGGATAAAAGACTACAAATATGGTGCAGTGTATACTGCTTGGGTGATGAGTGCACCAAAATCTCACAAATCACCACTGAAGAACTTACTCATATAACCAAATATCAACTGTACCCCGAATAACTTATGGAAAAATAAAAATTAATAGAATCTGTGTAAGAAGTAGCTGGACCTGCTATTCCCCTCTCCCACTGTGTGGGAGACAGGAGGATTTTTCTCTGGAGAGTTAATGAAGCTTTGACTGAAGGACCCCAAGAACAGAGGAGAGCAGGGATGAGGCACTGAAAACAGAAATCAAGAAAATATCTGCATACTAACCAGGGAGACCCTCCCCAGCTCCTTTCCCCTGCACAGATACTGGAACTCCAGTAGCCAGTTTATGCTTGCAGGCAGGATATTGAAGGAGTGTAATTCTTAGGAAGAACTAAACTTTCCCGGAAAAGACATTGGACATGGGCTCATTGCCTCATCAACCAGCAGTGCAGCCCACCTAGCAGTAGCCCCCTCGCCCCGCCCCCACAAAACTGCCCAATCATCTTTCTGTTGCCTTACTCTTAAATCTGAACAAACATGAAGAATCACCGAGCACCTGAGGAAAGCCTCCTACAGAAAGGATCATCAAAAGAAAAGAAGCATCAATTCAAAAAACAAGAGGCCAGGCACGGTGGCTCACGCCTGTAATCCCAGCACTTTGGGAGGCTGAGGCGGGCAGATCACGAGGTTGGGAGTTAAAAAACAGCCTGGCCAACATGGTGAAACCCTGTCTCTACTAAAAATACAAAAATTAGCTGGGCACAGTCGTGGGCGCCTGTAATCCCAGCTACTGGGGAGGATGAGACAGGAGAATCATTTGAACCCGGGAAGCACAGGTTGTATTGAGTCAAGATCGCGCCATTGCACTCCAGCCTGGGTGACAGGGCGAGACTCTGTCTCAAAAAAAAAAAAGGAGAAATGTTTTTAATGTGTCATTAATATCCTCAGAGAGACTGAAGAAGATATTGTATCCATAAAACAAGAACAGTGTACTGTTTTACAAGAAAAAAAGAATCAGACTTGAAAATTAAAATGATGTTTAAAAATCTTTAATTCATTGAAAGGTTGGAAGATAAAGTTGAGAAATCTTACAGAAAGTTAAAAAGATAAATTGATGGGCATAAAGGGAGAGTAGATAGGAAAATTAGAGATTAATCAAAGAGATCCCATATATATTTAATTGGAAATCAGGAAAAGAGAATAGAGAATGTGGAGAGGAGGAAATGATCAAAGAAATAATACAGGAAAACATCCGAGGGCTGGACAGACTGAAAGGACAAATGGAGTACCCAATAAAATTAGTAGAAGAAAAAGAAATTGTGCCATGATGAAATTTAAGACTACCAAAAAAATATAGTGAAAGTTTGACTTGTCAGTAGCAACACTGCAAGCTGAAAAACAAAGGAGTGGTGCGTTCAAAATTCTAGATACAAATTATTGCCCATCTAGAATTCTGTATCCAGCCAAATCATCACTCGGGTATATAATATTCATATATTCCAAGTCTCCACCAAAAAATAAATAAAATAAATAAACTTACTATGTACATACTCCCCTTCCAGAAGTTACTAAAGAAAATATTCCATCCAAACGAGAATGAAAAAAAAGGAGAGGAAAACACAGGATCCAGGAAAGAGAGACAAAGGGACCCCCCAGGCTTCAAAAATAACTAGTCCAGATTGGAGCAAAGGAGACAAAGAAGCATAATAGAAAATAGGAAATTCGATCAGCAGACAGATTTCACCATGAGGAAAATTTTAGAGGTTATTGGAGGATAAGGGGAAACTTACCAATAGAAACTAAGGAAATGAAGCAAATGGGCAGAAAGGCAATTAATTCCAGGAAAAATAAAAATTTGTTCATAGCATATTACTTGGCTCCTCAGGGTTGTATTATGGGCAGAATAATGTGAGCACCGAATATTGATTTAACCAAAAATTGTGATACTGGAAAAATGGAAGAGAGAATAGGAAAGAGCTAAATCCTCATCTACCACAATAGGAAATCTGAAATTGATGAAACAAGAGAAAGAAGTATACGCATTTAATTTAGAAATATGCAGATAGCAAGAAGCAGCTACAAGAGTTAAGTGTCTGCCTCTGGGTGGTAAACTGGGGGGAAAGGGGGGGAACAGGTAGATGTCATGAATACAGCATTGTTCATTTAAGGGTCTTTCAGGACTATTGGATTCTTACCTTACACTATGTGTGTGGCACATGCTCTTTGTTGCTTTTTTTCCTTTTTTCTTTTTTTGGGGGGAGTGGGATTTATTGGTGGGTATGAGTAAGGAAGGGCAGCACAGTGGACGCCCCCTCAAGTGCAGGGCTTTAAAAAACATAAGGAAAAGAGCTCTCTGAAGTCACGTTGATTCAGATTTGAATCTCGGAGCAATCGTTTTGCTACCTTTTGTGATCCTGGGAAAATTATTTTAAGCTTTCTGAGTCTCCGTTTCCTCAATTGTAATATGAGGCAAATACTTTTATTAGCTATCACCTTTCATAGGGTTCTTTAGAAACAGGTCAACTGCCTGACCCACGGAAAAGCCCTCAATAGAAGCTTTCTGCCTGTTCTAATTACCTGGCACCCTTCATTCCTCTCTGGACATCTTGACCTCTTGCTCTTCATCAGTTATTCAGGCCCAGTGTGAATTTAGCCCCCCGGTGTGTTTGCATGTTTCACCTTAGCTCTAACGTGAAGAAGAAGTTGTTTTTTTTTTTTTTTTTTTTTTTCCTTGTTTAAAAAAAAATAAGCTGGTGACCCTTGATCTAGAAATCAGTTCCTCTGAGGAGTGGCTTTGGTGATGGAGGAACACTGTTCCCCCTATGGGAAAGGAAAACTTGAGTTATACTCTTTCAGCCACTGGTGAGCAGAAGCTTAGGTGAGAACCAGACATCTTAGAAGGCTCCAGGATCTCCCATTTGTGCCCACAAACATTTCCAGCCTTAATCCCTTTTGCTGATGTAATAAGATTCTTCAGCTGGATGATGAAAACTGAACCCATGGTGTTGTGATTATGAGCTCAGCTACCTGCCACTGGCAGGTGACAGCTGCACCTGTGAGGCTGGCTGGTCAGCTTCCCACACACCCAGGGTGCCTGCGGCCTCCTGCACCCTAAGCCCTGCCCTGACCCGGCCACTAGTTATTGAACAGGGAGTGAGGTTTCCTGGTAGAGATTATTTATTTTACTGCCAGGATTATACTGTATGCAAATCACAGGTCCAGGCACTGGGGATGACATAGAGATACACGTACATTGGCCTCGAAGGAGTTTGCCATTTAATGAGGGAGATAGGTGATCACCATCCAATAGACAAGGAAGTAAGTGAAGTGGGTAAGACAAGGGCTGCTGGTGGGCTGCATGTGGGATAAGTCAGACCTTGGGTCTACATGTGGGAATGCTGTTTTGGAGCTTCTCATGCAAGCCTGGAGCAGGTGAGCACCCAGCTCAGGTGATTTTCTTTAAGCAAAAGCAAGTCTTCAAACATGTGTGATGTTTTATCCTTGGGACGGCAGTAGGAGTGGGTGGTCTCTGAATACTGACAGTCCTTATGGAGGAGGATAGTGCCTTGTGGGCAGGGTGACCCTACAGTTCATTAGCCAGACAGGGACACTTGAGAGTGAAGGTAGTGAAAGATAACCAGCATTCCAGGACACGTATAGCCAGGGCTTGCCCTGGCAAACCAGACATACGATCTCCCGACTTACAGGAGCTTGGTAATTATAAAGCGGAGTAGAGTCAGTGACCTAGGGACCAGAAGAGAATAGATTCTGGCTGGGCACAGTGACTCATGCCTATAATTCCAGCACTTTGTGGGGCCGAGGCAGGAGGATAGCTTGAGGCCAGAAGTTCAAGATGAGCCTGGGCAACATAGTGAGAACTTCATCTCTACAAAATTAATAAATAAATTAGCTGGGCATGGTAGCATGCACCTGTAGTCCCAATCACTCATGAGGCTGAGGCAGAAGGATTGCAGGAGCCTTGGAGTTAAGGCTGCAGTAAGCCATAATTGTACCAGCCAAGGCAACAGAGCAAGACCCTGTCTCAAAAAAATAAAAGAGAGAGAGCAAGAGAAAATAGATTCCTACTCAGTCTGAATGTCTAAGTCTCGTGCAGGTTCAAAAGGCTTCTCAGGCAATTCTCCCAGACACCCTGGGTAAGAGCCACTGGCAGTGGAGGGCCCTGGTCTCTCTTGACACTTTCCTCCTCGGAATGACTGCTCAGGGGGTCCATTTTCACCAGTGACCAGCATCAGTCCGCCTCTCTGGTTAGGACTCCTCAAAGAGCCGCATATGTTCTGGCCAAACTACTTAAAGATTAAATGTATATTTTCTGCTTCCCTGGCCCCTTAGCTCCTCCTGCATGGAAACCAGTTCAGAGTTTGTCTTGGTGTGGTTTTTAATTGCCCTGCCAAAGTCCCGCCCCCTTATAGTTCTTTTCAGAGAGGAATTCTTATGCCAAAACCACTTCACAGTGATTTCACACTGTAGTAAATAATGTAGAAAATGCTCTAAGCAATTGCTGTTTTATCAAAGAAATTAACAGTTGATGTGAGAGGACAGCCCTAATGACCTAGCACTTTTACCCCATTTCATTCTGTATCCTGATAGAATAAAGGTCATAGAGTAACAGAATTTACAGGGTAAAATTATTCCTATTTATTTTATTTGTCTCTTCCACCAGCCTGTGATTTCCTGGAAGACATAAATTACATTGTTAACATAAGATATCATTAAAACCATCACTGGGCTGGTCTGAAGGTAGTGAGTTATCTCACTTGATTGTTCACAGTTATAGATCAAACTTCTTGTTCTACTGTTTCCCCTCTTCTCACTACTGTACTTGACTAGTCTTTGTTAACAATTAAAAATAATAAAATAAATAAAACCATTGGCATGGACGTATTTGTGGGGTCTCCTAAATGAGTACGGTTGAATGGAAGGCAGCCTGGTCATAGCCCCACCTCTCTTGCTGACACCAGAAAGACTCCTTTCAGTCCTTACACCCAAAACAGACTTTCCTTTGTGATCTTTATTTATAGCAAATCATATTCTTCGCAGGCCACCTGAGGCAACTGGGAGGTGGCCTCCTCCTCCTCTTCCCCTCCCCATCCCACAGGGACAGTTTTGTTGTGTCGGTTCAGCTCTGCCTGGTCTTATGAACGCTGGGGTCTACCTGTTAAACACGGCAGGGCGTGGTCAACTCTTCCCTCCAGTTCCCACAGGCTCCAACTGTTGCTCTTTAATGGCTTTGTGGAAAATGGTGCTCTCTCTCTTTCTCTTTCTGTCTCTCATTGGACTGTGTTTCCTGTTTTCTTCTTCATTGTCATAAAAATCCTAGACACTGCTCAGGGTCCCACTGGTAGGAGATTGTCCCCATCTCTGACAGATCTTTCCCATGTGGCTCCTCCTTTCTGGAAATTCACTAATGCTCACCAGCCCCATCAAGAAAACTAGGAACACCTACATTATTGTAACTATGAACACCTTATACACATCCTTCTAACTTTAGATTGGATATGGATTAAATGTTGGCATCACCTGGTTCTGTCAGATTGTCTCATCTGGCTCCTTAGAAACCAAAATGGGAGAATTGACATGTTTTGGTTATTAAGTCATAGTTCCAGCTGTCAGACCATACTGCTTGTGCTAAAGAAATAGGGAATACTGTGTGTGAATGGCTGGAAAAAGGCAGACACTAAGGGGCATTTATAACCAACATAAATATGTAATAAAGGCAATGTCAGTATAAATTAAATACATACAAAATAAAGGCAATTATTAATATGTAAGCATAGGCTCCAGAGATGTTTCAGTTTGGTCTCCTTCTTCTCCCCCTACCCCAGAAACCAAATGACCGTGATCATAAAGTGAGACTGGCACTGGGAAATGGCTTACGAGGAGATGTGTGGAGACAATTTGTCAAGAGATTTGGAGACATATGCATCTATGAGTTCTATGCTGCCACTGAAGGCAATATTGGATTTATGAATTATACGAGAAAAGTCGGTGCTGTTGGAAGAGTAAATTACCTACAGAAAGTAAGTACACTGAAAAATGGGAGCATACGTAGCCAGTTTTCAGAATACGGAGACTTCTTAAAAGCCAAGTCGTGATGATGTTATCAGAAGTCAGGCAGCATCAGAGCCATGGCCCATTCCTATCACCAAGAGAAGTTTTGCTCATTCTCTGTGATGATGACTTCAAAACATCAGATCCTCCAATTAAAAACATCTCAACTTCTGTTAAGAACAATCCATTGTGGCCTTGCCATCTGCAACTTAGGCGAAGTCTTCCTGATGCCGTTTATACTTGTATGTGATAAAACACCTGAAGGTTACAAGTTCCATAAGCTTATAGTACACTGTGAAACCTAGTATTTCCCTTTGTGTGGTGCAGCACCATCACCTGGGGAGTTTTCTTATATGCACAGATGCAAGGCCCCACCCGCTAGGGTTTGGATTCAGTTGTTCTGAGGTGGAGCCCAGGCATCTCGGTGCTAGGATCTGGTGAACATTTATGTCCACCTAATAATTCCACCAGAAAGATTTTTTTGTTTGTTTTTGTTTTGTTTTTTTTTTTTTTGAGATGGAGTCTCGCTCTGTTGCCCAGGCTGGAGTGCAGTGGTGCGATCTCTGCTTACTGCAAGCTCTGCCTTCCCGGTTCACACCATTCTCCTGCCTCAGCCTCCCGAGTAGCTGGGACTACAGGCATCCGCCCCCATGCCCAGCTAATTTTTTGTATTTTTAGGAGAGACAGGTTTTCACCATGTTAGCCAGGATGGTCTCGATCTCCTGACCTCATGATCCGCCCGCCTCGGCCTCCCAAAGTGCTGGGATTACAGGCGTGAGCCACCGCGCCCGGCCGGGTATTTCTTATTTTTAAGCCAGCTCACATAGCCATCTCTTTTCCCTGTCAGTCATTTTATTGCTTGTGGGTCTCTGTTGTCTTTTTTGTACTCAAGCAGTCAGTCTTCCAGATAACCAACTATTCTGCAAATACCCAGAAATGTTCAGCAAATGCTGAGCCTCCGCTGGCTTGAGAAGTCACTGTGGTCAGTGTGCCTCTGGACCACTCATCCCGTCTGGCCATGAAACAGCCGCACCGGGACTTCCACGCAACCTGTGTCCCCAGGGACAGACCAGCAGAGTTCAGAGGACAGTAGTTCATGTGTGTAAGAGCCCTGGCTCTGGAGAGCAAATCTCAGTGCCACTGTATGCTAACTGAGTGACCTTGGGCAGGTCCCGTATGTTCCTCAGGCCTCAATTTCATCATCTGTAAAACAGAGATAACAAGAGAAAATACTGAACCCAGTGCTGAGCCCACACTCAGTAAGGGAAAAGGATTGTTGAAAGGATTAAATATGAAAAGGCCCTTAGAGGCTATAGCCCAATGCCTGTCATTTAATAGCCTTGAATAATTGTTAACCGTAATGATGATAATCACTCCATTTCTTATATTCTGGCCTAATCTCAAGGTGTTCCCAAGTTCAAGGACCCTCTCTAACAATGACAGCAGCTCCACCTATGCTACACAGGTCCCTCCACAGTCCTCTAGACCTGCGCTGTCCAAACGGTAGCCACTAGCTACATGTGGCTACTTAAATTTAAGTTATATTAATAAAAGTTTAAATCTAGTTCTTCAGTCACACTAGCCACATTTCCAGTGCTGAATAGCCACGTGTGGTTAGTGACTACTGTATTGAGCAATGCAGACAGAGAATATTTCCATCATCACAGCAGATTCCTGGGCAGCGCTGCTGCAGACTGAGAATTGATCTCCTACACCTCACTGGAACTGCTGCTGAGAGGGTCCGCTAATGCTGTGCATTACCCATTCTTTACTTTCTCATCCATTGAGTGCCATGTTTTATTGTCAGTTTTTCTACTTTAAGCAACACATTAAAAAAAAAAAAAAACTTTAAAAACCGGATGATCCCATGCAATTGATGTGGAAAAGAACATTCATTACCACCTATAAATTTTTTACATTCCTGCAAATAAGATCTACATTTGTTGACCATAAATGCCACTTATTTTTTTAATGAAGTTGTCTGCTAATACTAAAGCATATGATTGGTTGCTTCATCACATAGACTTGAATATAAATTTGAAATAGACACAGTAATCATGGCTAATAATTATATCCAAATACTGTCATATTTGCATTTTTCTTCCAGTAAGGAAAATAATATATTTATTATTGCTCTTACTGAATTGCTGAAAATTAAATTCTTATGCATTGAATTATGTTTTAAATATTATAGAGTTTTAATAATTGTATAGTCATGGGCATGAAATATGCCTTTGATTCTAAAATATATTAGATAACGTTTCTGTAGAAAAGTGAAAAATCTAACAGTGTCATATTAATATAAGGTTACATAAGATTCTAAAAACCCATTTGTGATACATCCACCAAAAGACACAAGAATGTCATAACAGCTTTATTTATAATAGGCCAAAACTAGAGATAATCCAAATACCCATTAACAGGAAAATAGATAAATCAATCATGGTATATTTATACAAGGGAAAATTGCATGGCCATAAAAAACACTAACATGGATGGATGAATATTATAGACATATTGAGTAAAAGAAGCAGACACAGAAGTATACATTCATTTCACTTGTTTGAGGTTTAAGATGAATTGACAGCAATGTAAGTCACAATAGTAGTTGACGTCACAGAAGGGCAGGAGGAAACGTTCTAGGTGAAATGCAAATGTTTTCTCTGTCTCTCTGGGTGGCAGTTTTAAGGGTATATGCAAATGCAAAATTTCATCAACCTGTACACCTAAGATATACTTTATGTTATACCACAATTAAGGAAAAATTGTAAAAGATTTATTCTCAAAATTACACATTTTAATTTTGCTAGAAAATCATAACTTATGACCTGATTAAATATGATGTGGAGAAAGATGAACCTGTCCGTGATGAAAATGGATATTGCGTCAGAGTTCCCAAAGGTACAGTAGATTTGTTCAATCAACCTGTGCCCCTTCTTATCTTGACCAAGTGACTTTTAAGGACTAACATATTATTGCCACATGGTAAAATTTATCAGAGTGGGGAAAAGGGGGTTTATTTAAGTACCCTCCAATATACAGGAATTCCAAAGGTGCTAATTTACCACTGCATATAACATAATTCTAGTTTTAAACCTAGCTTAACAACTTCTTGCTTATGAGGTAACGTTTTGTGGGAAGGGATATGTAATTGTGGTTGCAAAACCGTAGTTTTAGGTGGCCTTTACCTTTAAGCTTTACCTACTGGGCGTTTGTGTAAGTGTACATAAATCATTATTCAGTAAAAGATTAGCAGTAAAAGAATTACAGGCCAGGTGTGGTGGCTCACGCCTATAATCCCAACACTTTGGGAGGTTGAGGAGGACTGATCATTTGAGATCAGGAGTTTCAGACCAGCCTGGCCAACGTGGCAAAATCCTGTCTCTACTGAACATACAAAAATTAACTGGGCATGATGGCACACACCTGTAACCCTAGCTACTTGGGAGGCTGAGGCAGGAGAATCCCTTGACCCTGAGAGGCAGAGGTTGAGACTGCACCACTGTACTCCAGCCTGGGCAACAGGGCAAGATTCCATCTCAAAAAAATAAGAATCAAAATAAAATAATTAAGCCATATACACTAATGTACAGTATATGTGTGTGTGGTGTATATATGTGTGTCTGTGATACATATGTACATATAATTCACAGGTATACATGCATGGAAAATGATACTTCCTACAGCCAGTTTGTTGCCAGCAAGTTGTATGGCATTAGTTTTAAGAGAAGGCTGATGTATAAATTTGACCTCTAGCATATAAAATAAGTTTACTTTCTTCTGTTTTAGGTGAAGTTGGACTTCTGGTTTGCAAAATCACACAACTTACACCATTTAGTGGCTATGCTGGAGCAAAGGCTCAGACAGAGAAGAAAAAACTGAGAGATGTCTTTAAGAAAGGAGACCTCTATTTCAACAGTGGAGATCTCTTAATGGTTGACCGTGAAAATTTCATCTATTTCCACGACAGAGTTGGAGATACATTCCGGTTGGTTTTTCTGAATCATTGAGCCAAAAACAAACACACGTGCACTTTGGCATACTCCTAGTGGAATCGCATTCCGCTTTGGTTATGGTGCATTTCCTTCCCTGTCTTTGGCACATCAGGTCAAACTCCTGTGTTCCCAGAGAATGAGGGATGAAGTGCATGAAGTGTCACTCTGCAGTGCACAGTTAACTTGGCTGAGCAACACCAGATGAGAATAAGGCAGGAAACCTGTATCTGATTTCTGGAGACAAAAGTACATTTAACTCCTCTTGTTTCTCCTGCATTATTACTGGTCACTCTCAGGACAGCCAAGGATTTTCACCTTTCCAATCATGGAGGTGTTTAGATAAAATCAGATGCAAATTAGTGTGGAGCTGATCTAGTTGAAGAGGAGGTGAGGGGTTCGGAGCCCCTTCCCCCAACGCCTTTCATCCCCAACCAGATGGTTTCCTGCAGAACCCCCAGGTCAGTGCAAGGAAGTTTGGAAGTCCTAATAGACCATGGAATTAACTTCCAACCATAGCACAGTCTTCCAGCCTCATGACACAGCTTCCTTCCTGTGTAAACTCCCTGAGGGCAGGCCCTGTGTCTGCCTGTTCACCCCCAGCACCTACCATGGTGCCTGACACACATAATCACTTTTTGCATGAATGAATGAGGAACGGATGGAAGTTGTCTAACTGCAGTAGAAAGACAGCAGGTGAAATGAGGAGAACCAGGCTCACCTCTCCCCACTGAGCAGCAGTGGTATCAAGACAGGTAACCATTGTGAACCTCAGTCCTTTTGCCCTTGAGATGAGGGTCACAATGATTCGCAGGGTCCTTCCATCTCTACTATTCCATGTCTTAAGATCCATATCACTTTATGCCATCTTCATGCTATTAAGAAGATACTTCTGGGAGGGCTAAAGAATTTTTAATGGGCGGGGAGTGGTGGCTCACGCCTGTAATCCCAGCAGTTTGGCAGGCTGAGGCAGGTGTATCACCTGAGGTCAGGAGTTCCAGACCAGCCTGGCCAACATGGTGAAATCCCGTCTCTACTAAAAGTACAAAAATTGCTGGACATGGTGGCACACACCTGTAGCCCCAGCTACTTGGGAGGCTGAGGCAAGAGAATCACTTGCACCTAGGAGACGGAGGTTGCAGTGAGCTGAGATTGCACCACTGCACTCCAGCCTAAGTGGCAGAGCGAGACTCTACCCACCACCGCAAAAAAAAAAAAAAAAAAAAAAAAATTAATGAAAACAAAATTTAAGTCTTTATTAAGTGAAAAAATAGCACCTGGTTTGGCTTTAACATTAGAATCTCCCTGTAACTGAAGTATATTTTTTCCTTTCTTGTTGCCATGAGACCCTGAAATAAAATATAAAGTTCTATTAAAGAGAACGTCACCAACTGAATTAAATAGCAACTTGAGTTAGTAACTGAAAAGTTGACAGACCTAAACACAGCAGAAAATCATTGAGATTTCTTTCTAATTTCCAGTGCCTTTCTTAGCCAGGGCTGTATTTTAACATTAGAACATTATTCCATGTATTGTGTTTCATGTGGTAACATTGAAATTCCACATTTTGTTATCTAGGTCTATACTTTTCCCTTTCATGCCTCAAGCAAGATACCCCAGCCAGGACTAAGTTGGGGAGTTTGAGGGGCCAAGATGAGGAACACGAGATCAGCACCATGCAGAAATCTAAAGGAAACAGCTGCTCTCCATCATTGCGATCTGGGCCAGAAACCACCATTGACCTCTGCTAAATGTGTCCTTTCTTCCAGGTGGAAAGGGGAAAATGTGGCCACCACTGAAGTTGCTGATATAGTAGGACTGGTTGATTTTGTCCAGGAAGTGAATGTTTATGGAGTGCATGTGCCAGGTATATACAAGATAAGATCTGTACCTAAACCCATAGAGGAACTAAACATAATTTTAGCCCAGGTTTCTCATTGCTTTCTCCTGCCATCCAGAGTTAAATAGCTCTTTCAGCTGCCAGGGAGTAAGGAGCTTATGTCTGGCTTATGTTCCATTATAAAAGCCAGCTCAGTACATCTGAACATGGCCTTCTCTTCAGTTCAGCTCCCAGCCATTCTTGGGCTCTCAGGCAAACAAAGCCTCAAATATGGGAGCTCCACGCCACATTTGGCACGCCTCCAGAAAAGTCGTGTCATGCTCAAGAGCTGAGAAATGGTGTCCTGGCCTCCGAACTAGGAGGCACAAAGAAGAGCCAGTGCAGTTGCTAGGAGAAAAAGCTGGGGAAAAGTGGATTTTGTACAGCCTCTTCTTTTTAAGATTTCTAAGCCCAGTTTACCCCACTAAGTTTCAGAATCATCACACAAGAATGTTGTCACCACAGCTTCATCTACAGATCTGCTTCTGCCAGCAGAGTCAGGAGGGCCAATGTCTGACCTTGAATCCTGGCTTCAACATCTGCCGGCTGTTTGACTGCCGGCTAATCACTAAAATTAAGGATAATGCCAGCCCTGCAGTTAAGGTTGTCAAGAGAACAAATTCATTTTAATTACATCAATGCTAAGCATATATTTATCAAATATATACATAAGGGTTGTTGTGACAATAAATCACATTGATTATACATGTCAAAGAGGATTCCGGCCTCCAAACTACTATGCAAATATAAGGCACTAGGGGTATTACTATTCCCCCACAACTCATATTTGGGATTCCCACCCATATTCAAAGTAGAAATCCAGAAGTCCCTCTTTCTCAAGCTGTGACAGTTCTACATGGCCTTGTGCTTGTTCTTTTTTAAAAAATATTCAAGGCCGGGTACAGTGGCTCACTCCCGTAACCCCAGCACTTTGGGAGGCCGAGGCGGGCAGATCACAAGGTCAGGAGATCCAGAGTATCTTTGGCCAACATGGTGAAACCCCATCTCTACTAAAAATACAAAAATTAGCTGGGTGTGGTGGTGGGTGCCTGTAGTCCCAGCTACTCAGGAGGCTGAGGCAGGAGAATCGCTTGAACCAGGGAGCCGGAGGTTGCAGTGAGCCGAGATCACGCCATCGCACTCCAGCCTGGCAACAGAGCAAGACTCTGTCTCAAATATTTAAGGCCAGATGCGGTGTCTCACACTTATAATCCCAGCACTTTGGGAGGCCGAGGCAGAAGGATCACTTGAGGTCAGGAGTTTGAGACCAGCCTGGCCAACATGGCAAAACTTAGTCTCTACTAAAAATATAAACATTAGCCAGGGGTGGTAGCTCACATCGGTAATCCCAGCTACTCAGGAGGCTGAGACAGGAGAATCACTTGAACCTGGGAGATGGAGGTTGCAGTGAGCCAGGATCTCACCACTGCACTGCAGTCTGGGTGACAGAGTGAGGCTCCATCTCAAAAAAACAAAAAGAATATTCAAGAATATCTCTTGCTTGTTCCTCCCCAACTCTGGGACAATGACACAAGGAGAACTATGGCCACATCTTGCTGTGAGAGGGGACAGAATGGAAAGGGGTATGAATACTCCCATTGGAGAACTCCCCAGGCCTTATGCTGAGCTAACACAAGGGTCTAAGTTGTGGTTGTCAGTCATTGTGCCACCCTGGGCTCTTGCAGACCCTTCCTCAAATGTTGTGTATGCGTCTAAATGTTTGATTTTAAAAAGAATAACCACACAAAAGAGTATGTATGAGGCGAGAGAATCTAGAAGATGAAACAGAAGGATCTAGCCTAGTGTTCTTCAAAGTGGGTCCCCGGATCAGCAGTGTCAGCATCGCCCAGGAGTCTGTTACAAGTGCAGTTTCTCAGGCCCACCCGGAACTACCGAGTCAGAATCTCTGGGGCGGGGCCAGGAAGCTGTGCTGGCACAAACACCCCAGACATTCTTAAAAACACTGAAAGTCTGATTTAGGGGGTGATGAAAATGCACTAGAACTAGATCCTGGTGATGATAGTACAACATTGTAAGTGTGTAAAATGCCACTGAATTGTACACTTTTTTTTTTTTTTGAGACAGAGTTTCGTTCTTGTTGCCCAGGCTGGAGTGCAATGGCGCAATCTTGGCTCACTACAACCTCAGCCTCCCAGGTTCAAGCAGCGATTCTCCTCCCTCAGCCTCCTGAGTAGCTGGGATTACAGCCATGCACCACCACACCCGGCTAATATTGTATTTTTAGTAGAGATGGGGTTTCACCATGTTGGTCAGGCCGGTCTCGAACTCCTAACCTCAGGTGATCCACCCCCCACCTTGGCCTCCCAAAGTGCTGGGATTACAGGCGTGAGCCACCATGCCCGGCAAATTGTACACTTTAAAATGAGTTAAAATGATAAATTTTATGTTATATGTTTATCACAATTTTAAAAAACACACACACTAAAGTCTGAGAAGCACTAAAGCCCAGTGGTTCCAAATATTTGGCCAATCATCGGAACCATCTGGGAAACTTTTTAAAGCCTGGATCTAATGGACCAGAGGCTCTGGAGTATGAGACTCAGAATCTACATGTCTTTTTTTAATTCCCCAGTGAATCTAATGATCAGTGAGTTCTGAGAGCCACTGAAACAGAACACAGGGGAGGAGGTTGACAGTCTTACACTGTTGGCAGACAGTCAGATAGGATGAGGAGCAGGTGTATTCTGTGCTGCTCCAGCGATCAGAACTAAAACCAATGGATTAAAATGACCAGGGAGCCAATTTTAGCCTGAGAACTCCCCTGTAACCATCAATAGAATAGGCTTGTCTCCCAGGATAGGAAATGCCTCCACCAACTAAGGCATGTAAAGAGAAGCTGGATGTCCACCTGGGATCCTGGGAGAACTCTTGCAGCAGTGAAAGATTAGAGATACATTCTAAAGTCCCTCCCAACTTTCAGATTCTGTGATTCTCAATGCCACAACTGCTGTTGTCTGGCCCCCCATCCACAGAGGCCAGTCCCATTCCAGAGTAGAAATGCAGCTGGACTGTCTGAAGTAAGGCATCCTTCCACTATGGGTGATTCAGGACAAGGCAGTCACACATCTCGGCTTTGGACCAGGAGAGAATTTCTAGGTTTGGGCCTGGAGTGGAGTTCACTTTTTCTAGGTGTCACACCTGAACTGCCCAACTAGTCTGTAGAACTTTCTGCAATGATGGAAATGTTCCATATGCACTATCCAGCATGATAGCCAATAGCCACCATGTCACTATGGAACACTTGAAATGTGGCTAGTGCAACTGAAGAACTGAATTTTTCATAATATTATAATTGATTTTAGTTTTAATAGCCACAAATAACCAGTGGGTGTCATATTAGACTGTGCAGCTCTGGAGAACCCTTGGCCAGAATTGACCTTTACAGTTAGCCCAGAACTCTTATAGGCTGGAACCATCCCCCCAGAGCTGAACTAGTCCCAAACCACCCTCCGAGAGTCAGGGCAGAGGCCTGAGACCTAACAGGCCCATTTGCCCCTAGGTCCAGCGTTGCTGCTACCAGAGCAAGAAGCAAAGAGATGGTCAATGCGGAGGATTTCTGTTGCATAAGCCTTAATTCTAAAAGGAACTTATTGGAGACACTTGAGATTTCTAAGACAGGCGCTAGGGACCTTAAACTAAGAGGATCTAGTGCCCCTGCCTCTCTCCCTCAGACAAGAAGCAAACCGAATGAGGGGGCATCTTTTTTTCCTTTTGCTGTTTGCCTTCTTTAGAGCTATCGGTAAACACAATCACCATGGGAGAGATTTCAAAAGCTGGGGCCCAGGTAACCAAGGGAGGCTCCTGTCTCCTCTCTGATTACAGCTGAGCAGTTGAGGGAAGTGGATGGGGACTCCTGCTGGGTCTGCTGGATCAGGTAGAAGATACATTAATACCTAATTACCACTGTCCTCACAAGAAGGCAGTCGTAATTGTTGGAAACTGCTCTGGGCTAAATATCCTGCTGTAGGATCTGTTCTCTCTGTGGAGGGCACATCCTCTTGGGACTAATGGGCCTTTAATGGGAGTGCACAAAACAGCTCCCTGTGCCTGCCTTCACCTCCTGTCGCACATCCTCTCCGAAATGCAGACAAGAAAAGCCATTAGGACCTTGATCAGATAAGTAGGTCTCCAAGGTGGTGTTTGTGCCCAGAGGTGCAACAAACCTGACACTGCAACCTAAAGAACAACCCAGGCTCAGTAAGTCGTGCCTGACGGTGGAGCAAGGACTTTCACTGGAGTCAAAAATAACTTCCTGTCACCACCCGTCCAACCTACTCCTACCCAGATGTGTTTATATTGGCTGCTAAAAAGAAGGATGATGGTTCTAAGCACAGGATCTAGAGCCAGGCTGCCTGAATTCAATTCCATACCCTGCCTAGTATTTGATGTCTGACGTCGAATAAGTCTCTTAATGTCTTTTTGCCTCAGTTTCTTCATCTGTAAAATGGAGATAACATCTATATCTCTTCAGAAGGTTGTTGTGAGGGTTAAGTGAGATCATCAATACAACACACTTAGTATAGGGCCTGGAATATAATAGTCAACCAACTGTTATTATTACTCTTAATATTAGTACATTCACTTTAAAGTATCTTCGACAGGTATTTGTAATAAAAATTCCAACTATCCAAATGAAACCCATGCTATAAAGTTGTCTGAGTCCACGGTTCTTTGAACTAATAAAGCATCATAAATAGCCATAACACATCTAATTTTTTCTCACTTTATTTCTAGATCATGAGGGTCGCATTGGCATGGCCTCCATCAAAATGAAGGAAAACTATGAATTTGACGGAAAGAAACTCTTTCAGCACATTGCTGATTACCTGCCTAGTTACGCGAGGCCCCGGTTTCTAAGAATACAGGTGAGATCTCTTATTATCAAATTCAGTGATCTACTGTCTTGGAGATTCTTACCTCTTAGGGAACAACTTGCCTTCTCCCAGGATGACTACATTTGCCAAATTATCACCACACTTTCCAGGAAGCTCAGAAAGAAGTGTCATAGACCAATAAGGAAGTGGTCATATCAGACTGGGTGCAGTGGCTCACGCCTGTAATCCCAGGACTTTGGGAGACCAAGGTGGGACGATTGCTTGAGCTCAGGAGTTTGAGACCAGCCTAGGCAACATAGTGAGACTTCATGTCTACTAAAACTAAAAATTTTTAAAAAGGCCAAGCGCGGTGGCTCACGCCTGAAATCCCAGCACTTTGGAAGACCGAGGTGGGCAGATCACCTGAGGTCGGAAGTTCAAGATCAGGCTGGCTAATGTGGTGAAACCCTGTCTCTACTAAATATGCAAAATTAGCTAGGCATGGTGTAGCATGCCTGTAGTCCCACCTACTGGGGAGGCTGAGGCAGGAGAATCGCTTGACCTGGGAGGCGGAGGTTGCAGTGAGCCAGGATCACGCCACTGCTCTCCAGCCTGAGCAACGGAGTAAGACTCCGTCTCCAAAAAAAAAAAAAAAAAATTAGCCGGAGACTGAGGCAGGAGGATTACTTGAGCCTGGGAAATCAAGGCTGCAGTGAGGTATGAGTGCACCACTGCACCCCAGCCTGGGCAACAGAGCAAGGCCCTGTCTTAAAAAAAAAAAAAATCAGAAAACAGCTAGCGGAAATCCAATTCTAATCCCTTTCTCGTTACAATGACAGACCAGTTCATTCAGCAAGAGTCTTAGCACACAACTCACAAAGTCTGTTTGGTGAGTCCTGACAGACATCGCAAATAGAAATGCTCTGACCCTGTTTGTTGTTTCCAGTTTTAAAGAATACAGAAATCCACAGAAGTTCTACACCTTTCCATGGTGTGAAATTTAACTGGACGTTAGCCAGCTGGAATTGCCTAAGACTTAACTATCACCGCTAGGGGAGTTTTTTTTCTTCCTCCAACATTAACCCTTTGGTTGGTTTAACATTCTCACTTTTAGATTTTGAGCTGTGTGATTCTGTAGTTGAAGACTTGACAAAGGAAGTCTTAAGATTCCAGATATTGTGTGTATAGGATTATTCCTGTTCATGAAGCACCGACATTTGCTTTGCAACCAGATGGTAAAGAGGCATGAAAATGAAATATCCTCAGATATTTTGATTAACACATTAATTGAAGGGAAAATCAGTCTTCAATCTAGTAGACAAGATAAGCAGACTGAGAAAACAGAGTTTTTCTGTAAATGATCCCTCCTTCTACTCCCACCTAGAGTCGGGATATCCTAGTGGTACCTGAAGCCTTACCAAGCAGTAAGCACCACGCCTCTGCTCAGAAATCTGTGCACAGATATCTCATCATTGGCAGGTCCTCCCTCCCCACCGGTGATCCTAAAGCTTTAAGGGAATAAAAAATACCTCACAAAGGGCTCCCTAATGGAGACCAGTGAACAGAATGTATGGGTATCATACAAAACTTTCACTTCAGTAGAAAATGTAAAGAGAGTGGATGTTACTACCACAAAAATGATAGCTATGTGAGGTAATCCATTTGTTAACTAGCTGGATATAACTATTGCACGATGTATGTGCACTTCAGCACACCATATTGTACATGAGAAAAACACGCAATGTTATCTGTCCATGTAAAAATAAATCAAAATGGAAAACTTTTTTTTTAACTTTCACTTCCCAGCTGTCACATGAGCCAGGGATGCCAATGATTTGCTAGATCTCCATGCCCCACCCCTACCCCTTGCCCTGCATCCCAATCTATTGCAAAATGCAACCACAATGTGGATTATTTGATGTTTTTCAGGACACCATTGAGATCACTGGAACTTTTAAACACCGCAAAGTGACCCTGGTGGAGGAGGGCTTTAACCCCGCTGTCATCAAAGATGCCTTGTATTTCTTGGACGACACAGCCAAAACGTATGTGCCTATGACTGAGGACATCTATAATGCCATAAGTGCTAAAACCCTGAAACTCTGACTATTCCCAGGAGAATAACTCAACATTTCCAGAAAGAAACAGAATGGACAGCCACTTGATATAATCCAACTTTAATTTGATTGAAGATTGTGAGGTGCAGTTTTTTTAGGAAATTATGCATACCAGTAAAGGGAGACTTTTTAAAATGACAGCTGAGTCTTTGCAAGTAAAAAGATTTAGAGATTATTATTTTTCAGTGTGTACCTACTGTTTGTATTTGCAAACTGAGCTTGTTGGAGGGAAGGCATTATTTTTTAAAATACATAGTAAATTAAATGAACACCAACATGTGAGATGGCACCATCTCTGTGTTCTTTCCTCACTTTATTCTAATACAAAGCCTGTGTCAATTACTCCAAAGCCTGAAGTTCTCACTGGTAACTTTTCATACGTGTCCCATTCATAAGAGTAATGACATTCTAGGTAAAACTGGCTGGAGACGGGGAGTGGGGTGTGAGGGGTGGTAGGGTGAGGAGGCTGGATCAGCAGAGGCCAACGCAACGGAAATCTACCCCAATGTGAGGAGGCCAACTTTCCCTACCCAGAGGCATCCCGTGCACTGTGTACAGACAGCATTATCCAACAGGTAATAATGCCATCTATAGTCCTTACAGGAGCCTAATTCTATGGCATCAGAGTTCTGTACATAAAAGGAGTTCAGGCCAGGCACAGTGGCTCACGCCTATAATCCTAGCACTTTGGGAGGCCAAGGCAGGTGGATCACGAGGTCAGGAGTCCAAGAGCAGCCTGGCCAAGATGGTGAAACCCCATCTCTACTAAAAAAATACAAAAATTAGCCAGGCGCAGTGGCAGGCACCTGTAATCTCAGCTATTCGGGAGGCTGAGGCAGGAGAATCGCTTGAACTCGGGCGGCAGAGGTTGCAGTGAGCCAAGATCGCGCCACTGCACTCCAGCCTGGGTGACAGAGTGAGACTCCGTCTAAAAAAAAAAAAGGTGTTCAATACATTTTAGCTACATCGGGGTTGCAGACTCAGGTGTCTTCAGAATTCACATAGGTAATGTGGATGAGAAAAGCAGGTCACAAATGAATGTGGTAAACTTGGGGACAGCCACTAAGCTTCAGTCAGCTGAATATAGGTCAAGTATTGCTGGGATTTTCTGATTATTCAGAAAACAGAAATCCATCAGAACTTATTAACATTAGTGTCACTAGAGTTGATCTACAACCCCTGCCCCCAACACACACACACACACACACACACAACTACTAGGTTTGACTGGCTTTTTAAAAAGAAAACAGAAATCTAGATATGTATGTGAATCTCCCAATTTTTGAAATCTGAAGTCTCAAAATTGTTTAAACTTCTATGCATCCCAAACAAAATATGTCTGTGGGCCGGATAAGTCCCAGCTGTCCAGTTAGCACCTGAGTGTCACTTACATGTGCCCCTACTCCCCAGATGGCAACTGGTTTCACTCCAAAGCCAGTCTCCTGCCCACGGACCCTTTTCAAGGACAGGAGGACCTTTAGGATGGCACAGGAGGCTCTGGGAAACTCTGAGGAGCTCTTTCACCTAAGCCCTTTCTCCTTAGACCTAGCTGCTCCCTTCCTGGGTTTAATTGCTTTACCTCTGCATGTATGAGCTGCAACAGAATTCCAGGAGCAGGTCATGGCTGACAGCACTCAAGACGACATGTACCTTACCTAGAGCTTGTCCTAGGCCATGGGAGCATCACGGTCATTGAGTTCACATCCAGAAAGCATGGCCCAAGTTTACCACAGCCTCCCTAGAAGTTTCCATCATGGAGTTTCCCTCCCTAGAGGACATCTTCAGATGACCAGGAGCTGGTATGGCTTGCCAATTCTCCTCCAGTGTAGTCCCCATAAAGCCCCAGGCAAACATATCTAGGACTCCTCAATGATATATGATGAGAGCTGTTGCCACCCCCAGCCCCAACAGAGTACTAGAAATATTTTTTTTTTAACTCTCTTCATTCTTGGGTGACTTTTAAGAATCCTTGCCCCCACTCATTATACCTAATGATAAACATTTCCTGAGTGCTTAGTATACATCGAGGACTTGAGGAGGGTCTAAAGAAAACTCCAGATAGGCTACACCTTTGTGAATTTTGCCAGTAATTAGAATGATTATTGTTTGTGAGTCAGCACTTGGGAATTTTTGCAAAATTCTCTCTGCCTTTGAGTTACAGGAGAATGAGGAACCCAAGTAGCGGGAGATAGGACAGCCTTTGAGTATCACGTTGTGCAATTGTGTTACCTGGAATCTTGTCAAAGGAGAAGCAGGATGTCAGCAGGGGTCATGTTAGAGCAGTGGCTTCATTCTGTGTCACAAGGGGTATCTTTTTGGGTAAGAGGTCAGCATTTACACTGTTGGCCAGAATATTCGTGTTATATTAACCAGAGCCTGCTTGCCCCGATCTCGTTTGACCCATGTTTTAGACCTTCCAGTCAGAAACTCAGAGACCCAGGTCCTCACATCCACACCCTGCCCAGCTCTGCCTCCCAGCCTGATGATTTCCTCAGTCTCCCATTTTCCCACACCACCCTGAATCTGGCCAGGTAACATAGCTCCATTGAGATAAATAGAGACACCCCACAATGTCCTCAGCCCCTAGGTTTCCATGTATGTAAACAATTGTAAGCCATCACTTGTGAGAGATAATCCCTTAAAGATTGATTTTTCTCTTTTAAAAGGGTAAGAAATTGTGCCCAAGAAATATCTGCACAAGTCATTCTCATTTGAAAATATAAGTGGATATTTGAATTTAAAAAAATAAGCTGATATCCATGTAAATTATCCAACAGGGCTTTGATTTCAAATGTATTGTTTGGAAACCTGTAATCAGTGCATAGATGGGATGCTATAAGCACCAAAATAATTTGGGGATAAAAGTAGGAAATGTCAGCTTCTGAAATGGAAGCTAATGAGAATCAGTATTAAAATAGGTAAGGTTAGCCAGGCCTGTGGGGTGTGCCTATAATCCCAGCTACTAGAAACTGCCTATAATCCCTGTCCAGAGACTGAGGCAGGAGGATCACTTGAGCCCAGGAGTTTTGAGTCCAGCCTGGGCAACATAGTGAGACCTCATCTCAAAAAAAAAAAAAAAAAAAAAGGAAAAAAGGTAGGTTTAACTAATTGCAGTGACTCAACTTAAGAGATAATTTGCTAAATGTGTCGCTCATTCATACATCCACTCTACAAGCACTTCGTGAGTGCCTGCTATGGACCAAGAAATGTTCTCAACATGGAGTGCTGAGTCCCATCCCCCCAAAGTATAATTGGAGTTTGCATTTCTAACAATGCCCAGGTGAGGGTAATGCTGTGAGATGGGGGCCACATTTGGGGAATAACTGACATCCTGAGTTATACATCATGTGCACTTACTTAGTGGGTAACTCAGTTCCTCCAGGCTGGGTTATCCCTTGCTAACTGAGACTCAGCTCTTAGATCAAGTGGCTCAAAGTGCAGGCCCTAGGAAATGTCCAGCATCAAGAAGCACCTTGTCATCTCAAGCCTGCAATTGCTCTTGGAAATTTACATCAATTAGAGCTTATATCTGCTTGCTAGATACATACACATGTATTATGATTTGCTATAGCAAACTAAAAGCAATCCTAGAGAGTAGCTAGTCAAACCTCTTTACTTGATAAGTGAAAAAACTGAGGCCTGAGGTTGCGTGACATGACTAAAATCACACAGCTAATTGGCTTCACTAAGATCTCACTTAGTACTTGCGGGAAGAGAGTATCGTCATAGACCAGTAGTTCTGAGTGTGGTCCCTGAGCCAACAGCATCAGCAGCACCAGGGAACTTGCTGGACCAACAAATTCTTGGACTCTGCAAATTCTAGACCTACTGAATCAGAAACTCAGGGGGCAGGCCCAGACATCTGTGTTTTGACAAGCCAAAGCCCCCGTGGTGTTACTGATGTGGACTCAGTTTGAGAATCACTGGCTTAGAGCAGTGCACAAGCTTTACTGTGCATGAGAATCACTTGGGGACACCAACGCTTGGGGCACACACGCTGCTTTGAGTAGCACGTCAGTCTAAAGCAGTGGTTCCTAGATGTCACTGCACACTAGAATCATCTGGGGAGCTGTCAAAAATACCAAAGCCCAGGCCCCTGCCATACCAATTAGATCAAGGATTCTGGGAGTGGGAACGAAGCATCAGTATTGTTTTAAGGACCTCCAAGTGATTCCAGTATGCAGCAAAGCTCAGGGATCACTAGTAGAGAACAAGGAGCAAGTTTTCAGCTTTTGGCCAGGTGCAGTGGCTCACACCTGTAATCGTAGCATTTGGGGAAGCCAAGACAAGAGGAGTGCTTGAGCACAGGAGTTCACAATCAGCCTAGGCAACATGGGGAGACCCTGTCTCTACAAAAAAATTTAAAAATTAGCCAGGCCAGGCATGGTGGCTCATGCCTGTAATCCCAACACTTTAGGAGGCCAAGGCAGGAGGATCACCTGAGCCCACGAATTCCAGACCAGCCTGGGCAACATAGGGAGACCCTGTCTCTATAAAAAATTACCCAGGCATAGTGGTGTGCACCTGTAGTCCCAGCTACTCGGGGCACTGAGGTGGAAAGACAGCTTGAACCTCAGAGGCTGAGGCTGCAGTGAGCTGTGTTCACACCACTGCACTCACAGAATGAGACCCCATCTCAAAAATAAATAAATAGCTACTTGGGAGGCTGAAGCAGGAGGATCGCTCAAGCCCAGGAAGTCGAGGCTGCAGTAAGCCATGATCGTGCCTCTGCACCCTAGCCTGGGTAAGAGAGAAAGCACTAGTCTCAAAAAAAAAAAAAAAAAAAAAAAAAAAAAGCTTTAAACTCTTAACAAAGATTCTTTTGACCAAACTCTAGTCAAGATCCTCTGAGCCCTGAGCCCTCTTCTCGACTAGGCCTCGACCTTTGCCTATAAAGACGTGAACAAACACTAACATAATTTCTCACAGCTCAAGGCCACATCCCTGAGATGATCGTAGCCCACCTTAAAGTGCCTGCCTAAGAAAACTTAAAGCTGCCGAAAGATTTAACTGTTCGTTCCAGCCAACCCCTGAACACAGGGCCCTAACTCCCAGTCTCTGTGGGAGAGTAACAGCCTTTCTTCAAAAAGCACCAGTTAGCAAACCCAGAGGGGTTTCACATCAACCACTTTCCACTTTTTCTAATTTTTCACCTTCCTGACTCTTCCAAGTCTAGGCTGGCCTTCCCCCTATTCTCCCATTCGCCCTGTGAAATGCCTAGTCACCTTTGCACAAATCCAAGGTGAGTTCAGTTCATACGGGACCCTTTTCCCTATTGTGATAGTATATTATTGATTAACATCTGTCCTTACAGTTTTAACTAATGTCTAGCTTTGTTTGTCTTTAATGCTCTTTACTAACCCATTTCAGAGTCACAACCTAGCAAAGTAGCATCTGAAATAGAAACAAAATTATGTGTTTGGCCTCTGAACTAATGATGAGCAAGCCACTTGTGAGCATAGCTTTTATTTGACTACCAGGTCCAGAAAACAAAGGGAAAATGCATAAGGTCCACACCTAGAAAGGAAACTTTTAAATGTACTGGAGGACCAGAGTGGCCTGCTGAGCCGTGAGCTCCTGTTCAGGTCCAACCTTGAGCAGTACTGCATGGTGAAAACAGCCTGGGCTTCACTGGAAGCCAGGAGCCCTGGGTTTGCCTATTTAAAGCTATGTGGGATTAAGAAAATGTGGCACATATACACCACGGAATACTATGCAGCCATAAAAAAGGATGAGTTCATGTCCTTTGTAGGGATGTGGATGCAGCTGGAAACCATCATTCTCAGCAAACTATCACAAGAACAGAAAACCAAACACCGCATGTTCTCACTCATAGGTAGGAATTGAACAATGAGATCACTTGGACACAGGGTGGGGAACATCACACACCAGGGCCTGTTGTGGGGTTGGGGGAGGGGGGAGGGATAGCATTACGAGATAAACCTAATGTAAATGATGAGTTAATGGGTGCAGCACACCAACATGGCACATGTATACATATGTAACAAACCTGCACGTTGTGCACATGTACCCTAGAACTTAAAGTATAATAAATAAATAAATAAACAAAAAATAAAATAAAATAAAAAATAAAGCTATGTGACCTAAACGTTGGTTTCCTCATTTATGAAACTTGAGCCACAGTGCCTGACTCATACTTGATGCTTCAAAAAAAGTACATGCGTTTAAGCTCCCAGACTGGTTAATCAATGCTTCAGCAGCCAATTAAGTGACACAGGATATGTTTTGTTTCAGGGACAAACATAATTTATTTCTAGGTTATATTTCATGTCACAAGCTGAGCCACAGAAGCTGCCTGTCTACCCTCAGCCCTTTCTCTCTGACCAGCCTGCTGAGCCCATCTGGATCATGCTGGCTTCAACTCTTCGTTTGTATCCCATCGTGGGCCGTGAACCCCTGTGAGAATGTGATTAAAATTATGAACTCGCCCCCAAGAAAAATGCATGTACACATAAGCACACAAAGTTGGCATACAACTGTGAGGGGTTCTCAGAGTCCCTGAAGTATATCCTCAGACTCTGGCTGAAGACCCTGGGTCTAAACCATGGCCTGCAGAGGGCAGCAGGGCAGCTGGAGCCCACACTGAGAGCTGCATTCAGGGAAGCTGGGGACGCTGTAGAACTTGATGAGTTTTTTGAAGGCACTTTTCTTCAGCATCATCATCTCTTCTGGAAACCTGGAAAAGATTCTGACCCTGGAGGAGCCCCCATTCTTCACAGAGGCCTCTGTGGGCAGTGGCTTCTGAGCACTCACTGGCACGCTGTTGCAGCTCAGGGAGCGCACTGTCTTCTTCTTAGTCTGCACAGACAAGTAACTGAACAGGAAGGAGGACAGCTTGTGCTTGGTGGCATCCGGGGCCTCTTCTGAAAAGCAGTCATCAACTGGGTCCGGCAGGCTTTCATGATGGCGGCCGTTTTCCCTTCTCATGGGACCGGCTCCCACACACTGAGGCTGCTTGATGATCTTCCTGGCCTGGACTGGATCATCTCCTGCCCCGCTGACAGACTGAAGGGACGTTCCACCGGCCCAGGCTCTGGCGCCCCTGATTTGGGGGATGAGGTTCCCAACCCGAGGGCTGGGTTGGGAAGTACAGTGCTGACTCAGGATGAGAGTGGCAGCATCTCGAATGAGATTCCAGTCTCTCAGGATGTCATCCCTAGTGGTAAACTGGGATGTCACAGTGAAACGGATGATTAACTTGTCCTGGATAGTGGCCGGGATAAGGAAGAGATGGCCAGCTTTAGCAATTTCCTTTAACACATTTTCTGTGAGACAATTAGGACCCTGTTTGAAAAATAAAGAGAAGTCTCCATCACACCCCTGTCAGCATCCCCAGAGCCCAGCATTTGTGTTTCTGAGAGGCTCTGGAGCACCACATAACATCATTCACAGAGGGGCTTGGAAGATGGTATTACCTTTAGACGAAAAACCACCAGGCCAAGGTGCCTCTTGGCAGGAATTTCAAAGGAAGGGTCATTTCTGACCAGAGATTCAAAATATTTAGCCATTTCAGTACCCTGGAATTGCAAATATAAAGAGAACTGAGATTCACCATCGGACAAGGGACTAATTATGCATAAACTTTCATACTGTTAAATAGTTTTAAACCAGTGCCACCTTCCCATCACAGAGACCTAAGCGGCTTCTGCCTCATTGTCATCTCCATTTGATTTTGCTCATATTCCAAGCTGGAAAATGTCCAATGGCCCCCTGTTTCCTGTCACATCGGATCCACCTCGAGAATTCATCTCAGGGCCCTCTTTAAACTCAGCCCCAGAACCCAGAAGGCATGTGCTTTGCAGTCCAGGCAACCTGACCTCAACTCCTGGTTTCACAGCTCCTGGACCGGCCAACTGGGCAAGTAAGGGCCAAAACCCAGCCCATGCTCTGCATCCCCAGCCAGGTGCCTCATGCGAGCTGCATCTGGCTATAGGAAGAGATGCCTGTTTCTAGGGCACAAAAAGTTGCCATATGGGCTAGTGGCAGCCCTGCCCCATCCTCAGCCTACATGCTTCACTTGCCTCTCAAACCTCTTCTCACCCTGTACCCCAAATGCCCTTTTCATCCCGTTTCTGACATTCCATAGAGAATATATTTTCACATCTTGTCCCCACCCACCATGGAAAGGTTTTGGACCTGGTTAATGGATACAGAGTTTCTGCTCAGGATGATGAAAAAGTTCTGGAAATAACTCACACAACATTGTGAGTATACTTAATGCCACTGAATCGTGCACTTAAAAATGAGTAAAATGGTACATTTTATGTTATGTATATTTTGTTACAATTTTAAAATGTTAAAGGCTTTGTATTATATTAATCTTCCACTGAAGTTCATGTCATCTTTTTAAATGTCCTGGGGTTTTTTGCTTTTTGTTTTTAACCTAGGATTACTAACTAAACAAGAACAGGACTTGCCTTTTCTTTTCTTTTTAAAAAATTTCTCCAAGCATCCAGAAGAGCTCAATAAAATATTTGCTAAGTAATTATATCAATTAGTTCTCATACTTGCTACTCTATTTCAAGAGAGGGCAAGGGAGTTAGCTGATCGTCTTTTTTTTTTTTTTAAGAGGGTAGGGTCTTGCTTTGTCACACGGGCTAGAGTACAGTGGCATGTTGCACAATCAAAGTTAACTGCAGCCTTGAACTCCTGTGCTCAAGTAATCCTCCCACCTTCACCTCCTGAGAAGCTAGGACTACAGGCACACACCACCATGCCCAGCTAAATTTTTTAATTTTTTTGTAAAGACAGGGGTCTCACTAGGTTGCTCAGCCTGGTATCAAACTCCTGGGTTTAAGCGATCCTCCTTCCTAGGCCTCCCAAAATGCTGGGATTACTGGCATGAGCCACCATGTCTGGCCCTGATCCTGTCTTTTGACTATAATGAAATGAGTTTCTCCAAATCTTTCTCAGAGCCCCTTTCTCCCCTGCGTGGTCAGTTTCAGACAGCCCAGGACTTTTGACCTGCTCCATTTCTAACCTGGGCCCCTTCACCCCTCCTGAGGCAACCTGGTGATCCCTTGTCCTGGGAAGTCACCATATTGATGCTGAACTTAGTGCGGACACTCAATCAGCATAGCACACCATAGCCCAGAACTCCTGAGCTCAATTGAGCTTCCCACCTCAGCCTCCCAAGTAGCTGGGACTACAGGCACGTGCCACTGTGCCCAGCTCAATCTTTCCATTTTTTAGAAGGAACCAAGGGAAAGTGATTTTCCCAAGTGACAACAGGGAGATCTCCTCCCACTGTGCTTTTATCCCTCCTATAACCCATGCTGTTTGCAACAACAGAAGCAGAGGTCAGGGGAGAGGAAAACACAGAGCACAGGCAGCACCACCACCTCCAAAGCCCCACTTCACAGGTCATGAAAAGAGAGCTGCTGCCAGTGCCCTGCACCGCTCTAGGTCAAGGGCAGGCACTGTGCAGCCATGGCCAAATATAGCCCCCACCTGTGCTTGTAAAGTTTTTTGGAACACAGCATTCCCATTTGCTTACATATTGTCTATGATAGCTTTTGTAGTACAGAGGTAATTATAATAGAGTATGGCCCACAAAGCCAAAAATATTTACTATCTGGCTTTTTATAGGAAATGTTTACCAATCCCTATTGTAGGTGATAGGAGATGATGATGATGATGATGATGATGGTGATGATGATAACTTATAATTAGATGAAGGAGATGATGAAGGAGGGGAAGAAGAGGAGAACAGGAAGAAGTATTCATTGAGTACTTAACTGAGTAGTAGGTAGACCCTATGCTAAGGGCTGCATCTATATTATCTCATTTAATTTGAGAGAGGTAGTATCCTTTACTCATTTTTATAAATTAGGAAGGCATGGCCAGCGGTGGTGGCTCATGCCTGTAATCCTAACACTTTGGGATGCCAAGGTAGGCAGACTGCTTGAGCCCAGGAGCTTGAGATCAACCTGGACAACGTGACAAAACCCCATCTGTACAAAAAATACAAAAAATTAGCCAGGCATGATGGTATGCGCCTGTAGTCCCAGCTACTCAGGAGGCTGAGGTGGGAGGATCACCTGAGCCTGGGGAAGTCAAGGCTGCAGTGAGCTCTGATGGCACCACTGCACTTCAGCCTGGGCAACAGAGACCTCATCTCAAAAATAAATAACAATAAATAAATAAATAAATAAATAAATAAATAAGGCAGACAAATACAGAAAGGTTAAGTAATTTGTCTAAGGTCACCAAATAGTGAAGGATAGAACTAAATTTCCATTCCTTAAAGCACTTCTCTGTAACAGAGAAATATGAAATTTAATTTTATATAACTTTCCAAGAGCTCAGCATAGTAGAAAGCAGCCCAGAACTATGAAGAAAAGATTTGTAATTGGGAGGCTTCGGGGAAGTCCCAGGCCTTCTTCCCTCAAGCAGGGCAATTGCTCCCTCTGAGCCTTGTCAGATGAGAGTGACCACCCCAAGCACTGTGCTAAAAATCTAGTGAATAACTAGAATGTATTTTTGTACTGAAGGCATTATACAAGTGTTAATTATTATCATCACAGTCAAGTTGAAGAGATAAAAGTAAGTCATATCAAACAACTTTATTTTAATTCCATTTCTTCTATCGTGGGACATTGGAAGAACTTTGAGCTCAGTTTTGTAAAGGTGTTGGAGTAGGTGATCATAGGAATGCTAATGAAGCAGAAACCAGAACAGATGGAATAGGCAGAAAAGCTCCTGGTGGAAGCAGAATTTAATCCATTCGCAACATTTGGAAAGGAGAGGGCAATTCAGGTGAAGGACACGGGTGAAGGTGCAGAGATGGACTGAGCGTGGGGTCTGGATGGGTCGATGAAATGCCCAAGCTAGGGTAGGAGCTGATCATCAAGTCCTTGAAAGCCAGGCCCAGGAGCGTGGGCCTCATATATGGTAGGCAATGGGGTTGCTAATAGGAATTCAGGGGTTTGACTCGCAGACGGAAGTGCTAAGGGAGGTTGGTCAGGATCTGCACATTGAATATCCAGTCCCAAATTGTAAGCCAAAAAATTTTCCTGATTACTTGTAACCTCCACCAACCATTCCCCACCCACAACCCTCCAGTCTTGAGTGTGAGTTTCTAGAAACAGCACAAAGTGCCTAAAGTTCCTCAATATTGTTGGTGGCAGCTGCTCATTGGTAAACAACCAGTGGTGATTACAAAGGTAAAGTTACCAACACTAAAACCAGTCATATGAAACTGGAGAACATTATGTTAAGCAAAATAAGCCAGGCACAGAAGGACAAATTTCACATGTTCTCACTCAAGCATGGGAGTTAAAAAGCAAGCAAACTGAGCTCGTGGAGACACACAATAGAATGAAGGTTGGCAGAGGCTGGGAAGCGTAGCAGGGAATGGGGGATAAAAAGGTGCTAGTTAACGGGCGCAAAAATACAATTAAATAGATCTAAGGTTAGGTGGCACAATAAGGCAACTGTAGTTAACTATAATTTGCTGTACATTTCAAAATAACTAAAAGAATGGACCTAGAATGTTTCTAACACAAAGAAATGATAAATGGTTGAATGTGGATACCCAGTTACCCTAATTTGATCACTGTACATTGTAGGCCTGTATCAAAACCTCACACATATCCCATAAATAAATGCATAATTATTACATAAGCATAATAATTGATTTTTTTTAAGTTTTAAAAAGTCATAGTTACCGCTTCCACCACTTCATTTTGGTTTGTGTTTGTTTAACCAAGAAGGAATTCCCTAGAGGCAAGGTGGAAGGACAAAGCACACACAGGCAGAAAGGATACTGTCTCCAGCTTCCCCTGCCGCTTTTATCAATGGCTTTGTCTTGCATGTGGGCTCTTGTAGAAATGGGAGACCACCACCAGTGGCCAGAGTTCTTAAGTCCCACCTCTTCCATGAAGAACATGGGAGAGAGGCTGTGCCTGTCTCATTTACCTCAGTGTCCCTTTCTTAGCACAATACCTTTGTAATTGCTGGATTGAATAGAAATAAATTAAGCCAAATAGGGCTTCAATAAATGCCTGTCAATGCAGGGAGGTTTGTTCCAGACTTGGTAGGTCTACCTGTCCAAGCCAGGAGAGCTTTGTTTAAGGCATAATCATAATAGTGCTAAAATATTCAGCCAGCTGTGACCACCGAGGTAATTCCAAAGCAGATAGGATCCTACCCTGGCCACACACACTTCCCCTTGATTTACTTTCTCTTTCTCTCTCTGCAAACCAGACTCTGGGGCCATCCCTCCCCAGTGCTCAGTGACAGCAAGGAGAACAGTGAGACACTCAGCAGAAGACAGGCATCAGGCGGCCCTCGGGGCATGTTGTGCTCAGCGCTCCTCAGGTTAACAAAGAGAATCAAATCCCAGGAGCTGAGGAACAGGCCCAGACACCTGAACCAGACACCACAAATCTCCTGGGCAGATCTGCAAAGTAGAAACCAGCTTTCCTCGCCATGAGAAAACAGAGGAACACAGGCTCAGCCCCCACAGTGGCATGCTACATACATGTCTGACATGTGCTTGAAGATTCTTCACCCCGAAGGACCGAATCACGAACCAGAGTTTAATAGACCGAAACCGTCGGCTCAGGGGGATCTGCCAGTGCTAGAAACAAAGGAACACAGTGCCCATGGTTAGAGACAAGGGCGCCCCACTCCCTCGGGCATTTCTGGGCATTATCTGTTGCCTGCCCAGCCCTCCAGGGATGAATGGTGTCACCATGACTCCGGAAGCTGTTGCTAAGGAGTAAGCCAAGCTTCCCAACGGTTGCCCCATTGTGTGACCAAGTCACTGATGAAGGTGGCCAATAGTCACTTGTCTGAGAGCCAGACAAGTGGAAATCAAGTCCATTACCCTGAACCAATGAGAAGGGCACTTTGCTTTAAATTGCTCCTTTAAACATTTCATCCCAGCCCAGAAATTCAACATAAGGGCAATACATTTTCACTCTAAACGAATCTATATTCCTTGAATAGCAGAAAATAAAGTCCTATTTTGATCCCCCCCAAAAATGTAAAGTATAGTGGTTAGAGCACAGACACTAGAGTCCTGCAGACCTAGGTTTTGCCTCCAGCTCTGCCACTTACTAGCTGTGTGACCTTGGATAGTGCCACCTCACTGGCTCATCAGTGCGGGACGTAAAGAACCAACTGCACCTCCCGGGGAAGTGGCGTGAGGACAAAGAACACCAAGAGCCTCAGAAGAAGTTGTCAGTAGGTGTTGGCTATTTCGATTATTTTAAAATGTGAGCTACAAATCACAGTAGCATTTCTGTCTAGAGCCAAGATGATCCCTATTTAACCTCACACTGCCTTGTTCATTTTCCTGTGAGATTCGTGTGATCTGAGGGGCATCACTCCAGCTGTCAGATTTCAAATGAGCAATGAAACTTCTGCCTCTGTTAGATGAAAATTGATCCTTTGCTCCTGGTGGCCAAATTCAACAGAGCTTAAAGTTCAAGGTTGCAGCCACCACAAATCTGAAAATTTCCAAATTAATTTCAGACTGATTTCTCAGATCTAAAAATAGAGCAGAGGATTTGGAAAACATTTGTAGTTATTATAATGAGTCATGTGGTTTCTAATGACGTCTCCCTCAAATGTCAGAAAGTTTCTACCACAATTTCTGTTGACTAAAAATAAATGTTTGCCCCACTGCGTATTTATCTGCCCATGCACAAGATTATCAAATCCTCACAAATGTCCTCACCTTCACCCTTCACCCCAGTTTCCTGAGCCAGGTACAGTTGGGACATCACCCCTTTGTTGACGGACAAAGGTTCCCCAGCATAAAAGTACTAAGCCTTTGATTTCCAAGCAAAAAACTCTGTTGTGCTGAGGACCAGCTTGTGGCCTTTGTGCCAGCAGAGGGCATCAAAACCTGAAAATGGAACAAAATTGCTGTAACAGAGAAAGCGTCAACTCTACCTCTTGTCCATGGACACTCCAAGAGAATAATGAACGGATGATAGGGGTCATCTCTTAAAAGGTTCTGATTTCCAGATAGTTACAGCCAATTTATTTCATATATAGAAAGAGCTACTTTATTTTACCAGCAAATAAACCAGGATAGGCAGAGGTGATTTTATTTTGACTTCTTCACAATCTTCCTCATTCCCAGTTGCTCCTTTGCTTGTCACTACTCCAAAACTGATCCATGCTGACTCAGCAGACTGGTTCTAGCCAACATTTTCTGTTGGATCAAAAAATCTGGCCATACAAAGGCTGACAGGACTCTTCTGTACCTTGAGGCATCCCCAGCCTCCTCTATGTCCTTGTAAGGTTTTGCAGGACTCTCCTGCCAAGGTCAAGGTAATGCTCCCTCCACTGGTGCTCTCTGTCCAGTGGGAGGCAGAAAAGAGGGAGCTTCTCTGCTGTCAGAGAATCTAGCCCTGATTTTAGGTGATTCCAGGGCCCCAGGGATTAAGCACCTAAGTCTTCTCTCCTGGGATGCTGCCCTATTTTTGGCTCTTCTCAGAGCAAGACGGAGCTTCTGTTCAAAGCTGCAGCCACCTGGGTGGGAAAGACATTGGGCCCATGTGAGAGTAGCTACGAGGACCCTCAGGATCACGACAAAGATAGCCGCTTCACTTTTCTAGGAGTTTCTTCATGGACTTCAAAATCAAATCCGTAGGATTAAAGGTGGGGGGAAGGATAACTGTCAGGCAGCACTTTCTGGGTGGAGAGGTAAAAATAATAAGGTTCCCCAGAGCAGGGCTGGGAAGAGTTTACTGTAACATTTTTATGAGTTATCTGGAAGACAGAGAGCACTGTAAAATCTCCAAACTCCTGGGAATGAACCCCGGGAAGATCCTGAGGCACTGTGGTAAATGAATTTAAAGGGTAACATGAAATTTAAAAGGGCAAGGGTGAACATAATGCTCCTCAGTTATGATGACCCAAATATACTGGTAGGAGAATGGGCATCAATTCACACTCAGGAAGCAAACCCACAGTTATCCCTAAAGATATCTGAACCTTGGGCTGTTCCGGAATTTTTTTAATTTTTCATTAAAAATCTCTGAAAACCCACCAGAAAGAGCAGTGGAGACAAAGAACCATTATTTTTCTTTATTTACCTCTAGAGGGTCTTCTGTCACTACCAGTAAGCCATGAGGCTTACCGCTGTAATTCTAATCCAAAAGCTTCAAAAATCTAAAGAGGGTGTGGGCTGGTCCAAGGGAGAATAGCCAGTATAATCAAGTGATGACGAAGGTATTATTTTAAGACTAAAAGGGCAAGACACTTCAGTTGTCCAAGAAGATAAGATAAAAGCATCTCTTCACAAGGAAGGACACTTACGGGGGTCAGACACTGCTCTCAGCGCTTCAGTGTATTAATTTGTATAATCCTCACAGCAAGCCTAAGAAGCCAGAACTGTGGTCATCAGCCTCATTTGACACAAGAGGAAATCTGGACACAGAGTTTAAGTCACTTGTCCAAGGTCACACAAGTTAGTAAACAGAAAGCCAGGACTCCAATACAAGCCATCTGGTTTAGCACCTACATGCTTACCCACTGTCATAACAAATTTCTGCAGCTTCAAAGAAGAGCTTTCAGAAATACTATGCCTACCATATATCAAGCACTTGCCACACGGTTATTGTGCTAAGTGATCTACACGTGTTCCCATTTAAGCTTCACAATACCGTGTGAATCAGTGCCACTATTCTCATTTTACAGATGAGGAAAGCGAGGCTCAGAGAGGTCCATTAGTTTCCCAAAGGGCCGCTGCTGCAATGGAATTCCAAACCAAGCTCGCCCCCACTCTGCTCTGCTGCCTTCGTTGGCCAGGTAATGTGTAATACGTTCGTTTACATCCCTGTCTCCCCTCCAAGGAAGGGCTCATCCTCAAACTGCGGAGTCAATCTGTAAGAACTCGTTTCCCTAAGGCAAAATACTGGCTGAGGATGTGGGATCAAGAGAGTTGAGGTTTGCCGGGCGCGGTGGTTCACGCCTGTAGTCCCAGATACTTGGGAAGCTGAGGCAGGAGAATCGCTTGAATCCGGAAGGCGGTGGTTGCGGTGAGCCAAGATGGCGCCGCTGCACTCCAGCCTGGTTGACAGAGCGAGACTCCGTCTCAAAAAAAAAGAAAAAAGAAAAAAGAGAGAGAGCGAGAAAGAGAGAGTTAAGAGAGTTGAGGTGCAGCCAGCTGGGGAAGTCAGGAATGCTCGGAGGCTTCCAGAACCTCACACAAGTCCCGCAGCCCCTCACTACCACAGAGCTGCCCCACAGCGCCTCTGTCAGGGACGAAAAACCAAAAGCGATTTCAGCAAGAAGGCTCTTTCCCCACGGGGGAAATTCTCCACCCTGCCCTGCTGCTGGGTAGGAAACAAAAAAGATGACCCGAGATGGAGGCAGAAGGAACTGGTCCACCTGTGACAGGAAGAGCATTTCTAGGAATTAAAAAAATGCCACAAATATTCAGGAAATGTGCACACTGCCTCAAAGGCTGGTCTCATTTTCAACCATTTTCTGGGTTTCATTCTATATACTTAGGGACAATTAGAAACCAAGGTACGCATTGGCAATATTCTGAGAGGAGCTCATAGCGTGCTGCCTTCTGAAGGGAGCCACCGTCCAGATTTTGGGGGGTCAGACGCCCGAGCCCACTAGGCTGCCTGTCCCTGGCCACTCACCATGAAGTCGGTGGCCACGCCTGAGTTGGCATGCCTGAGGTAGATGGGATTCACACTGAAGGTCTGCTGAAGCTTGTACTTGTCCTTGACCCTGTGGGTTTCCAAATGGGCATTAGTGGCTGGGGTCTCTCCAGAGGAGGCAAGGCTTTCCCGCGTGCTCAGAGCTGGGCTGCTGCACTCACCAGAACCCAGTACAGTCAAAATGCACCATCATCCACTTGGAAGGATTAAAGGTGAAGGAGTCGGCATACTCAATCCCCTTCAGAAACCCCCGGAACTCGGGGCACAGGAAGGCAGTGCCTGCATAAGCAGCATCGATGTGGAGCCACAGCCCCTCACGGGCGCCTGAGGAGACAAACATCACCTGGCTGGAGGGGAGGATGAAGTGGGGGAAGGTGTCCCTCACCTGGCCAGGCTGAGTGGTGGGCTGCAAGGGTGATGTGCTTTGGCTAAAGGAGAAATGGAGGGGTGTGGAGATGGGAGCAGGGGGAGTCAGTTTGAAGAAGTGGGGCTGAAGGAGGCATCGTTACCTCCTAACAGGAAAGTCTACAAAGCCTCGCCCTTGCCTTTTTCTTGCACTGGGTAAAGAGCCAGCACCCTCTTGGCCTCAACCTAGAACATCCTGGCACAGAAATCAATTTCCCACCAGCACAGAGAGTAATGTTAGCGCACCGAATACAAAAGTTAGAGGGTTTCTTGCTTGGGGGTTAAACAGTCCCGTCTGGGTTTCCTCTCTGCCTTTAATCTCTCCCATGATTTCCCCTACCCAACCCTTTTCCTTTTCTGAAGCTAGAATAGAAATGCTTTCACACTGTATTTTGGATATAGCCTGCATTAAGTAAAGTTCAACATACGAGTAAGAGGATGAGAAAACCAAAGCCTCTCCTAGGACAGGAGGCAAGGTAGGGCACCTCTAACTCTTGTCACACCACTGGGAAAGGCAATGTCCAGGGATCCCTGGAAGACAGCCTCATGACCTTTGGTGGTTCTTCCCATGTCTCTGCATTGACCAAAGAGGAGCAGAATAATCCCATAGAGCTAGTCTCAGGTTCTTGCTTTTGGAGACATTTAAAAATGTATTCCTTGTCTTCCTAGCCAGAGAGGGAAGATACTTACAGATGGGGCCCAGCTCTGACAGACAGTCAAACGCACAGACCCCAGTGGTCCCTAGTGTTGCACAGACCTAGGGGAAAATGAAGGCAAGTTAACATAGGAGGGTGGGCTCGTGTGACACATTTGGCCTGAGAAAGATTTCACCACACATGTGATCTTCTCCCATCCATCCCACCAGAACAGTGTATATTTCAGACTGTGTTTTACCATGACTCGTAAGAAACACATTTTATATAACAATCTAGTACATGTATACATGTGTATTTGGAAAAAAAGTTTCATAAAACAATGCATACTCTGGCTATCTGTGTACACTCTAATATTTTATACTATATTTCTTTTTAATGCTGGTTATGACCCACAAAATTTATTCCACCACACACCTATGGATAGCACCTCATGATGTGTAAAATACTGTATGGGAGGACCTTTCTGCTTTTGTGTGCAGCATGTTACTTACCTGAATTCTGCCAAAATTCCTTCCTCACATCCAAGTTCTATCATTCTAAGCTTAGGCACACATCCTGACTTACAAAGACAGGCACCAAGCCCCGCTGCTTGTCTTCCTCGATGGCCTTCTGAAGAGCTTCCCCTCGGAGTGAGAAGTTGTCATCCACAGGCAGAAATTTCATCTTCACAAGGGATATCAAACCAGCCTTTTCCACGGAGGAGTGAGCCTAGAAGGGCCACAGAAACCTGTCAGCAAGAGTCGTCCTGGAATGATCACTCCCCAGAAACTGCTGAAGTCTAAGACTCGGGGAACCAAATACGATCGTTGCAAGCTTGCCTTCCTTACAGTTGCTGGAGACAAGCTCCCAGGTCTGAGCTGCCCAGAACCCCAGCGTACTCACATCTAGAAAAAAATTGCTCAGGGACCAAGATTCCAGAAGCCAAGCACCAACCCGAAGGGCTGTCCTGCGTTGGGCAACTCACCTGGTCAGAGGCATAGGCCACGAGTCGGGCATTCAAGCAGGACTCATCAGCATCGGGCTCAGACGTTTTCATTTCCAGGATTTTGTTCTTCCTTGCTGCCAGCAGGGCAATCAAAGTGGATTCACTGACTGTGCTCTGCAGGGGAAAAGGATTACCATGGCAGCCTTTCTGTGTTCTCTTGCCAAATTTCCCCAGGTTTTATAGTTGTTTCTCTCTCTCTCTTTCTCTGTGTGTGTGTGTGTGTGTGTGTGTGTGTGTGTGTATGTGTCATAGCTATTCACAGAAGGAAATACACAGCTCCTCCTGCCCAAGGTGCCTATCTCCCTCCCCAGCTTGCATTCCTATTCTGCCTTCTAAAATAAGCTTGCACCTAATACCACCCTCTCTGTTAGAGAGCCACAGAAACCGAAAAGAGAATGTTCTGTCCCTCCTGGATGTGTTTGCTCCCCATGTAAAACATATTTAAAAGAAGAACTCTCAGTTTATTACACAAATGGAAATGGACTTCGATTCCCCAGGGAGAGAGGGTCCTGGCCTTTGCGAGAGGCTGGTGACTTGGGCCCATTTAGTTGTCAATAGCTCTTGTGACCTTGGGCTAACATTTCCCCTCCAGAAGACTCTTTTCTGTCTATGAAATGGAGAGCATCCCTTTAACTGCTTCCCAGGACGGAAGTATAGATTATCCAAATAAGGGTTGGGTAGGATTTTGCTCTGGCCATGATTGTGGAAATCTTCGGGGCCACCTCAGAAACTTCACAGGAGTCTTTATGGTTCCTCATCATTCATTCACCCAGTCTTTGATGTCTTTGCTTCTTGAAATCTTCAAGTAACCTATAGCTGATAGAATCCTGCTAAAAAGGCCTGGCAGACACTGTCATGGAGAGTGGTGCGGACCAGATCCCACAGGTATTAAGTGTCTGGGAGTTACTCCATAACAAGAAAGCTATTTATGTAAAGAGGTACATAGCGTAATAATAATAATAATAATCAGCTGGGTGCAGTGGCTTGTGCCTGTAATCCCAGCACTTTGGGAGGATCCCTTGAGTCCAGGAGTTTGAGACCAGCCTGGACAACATAGTGAGACCCTGTCTCTTAAAGAAAAAAATATTAGCCAGGTTTAGTGGTGCACACCTGTAGTCCCAGCTACACGGGAGGCTGAGGTGGGAGGATTGCTTGGGCCCAGGAGGTGGAGGCTGCAGTGAGCCATGATGGCTCCACTGCACTCCAGCCTGGGCGACAGAACCAGGCCCTGTTTTTAAAAAAAATAATAATAGTAACAACACCTTCCATCCGTATTGCAATTCCTAGTTTACAAAACACTTTCTGGCATTCTACTTGCTCCTCACAACACCTCTTTGAGATAATTATGATTCTTGTCACACTAAGATGAGGAGAGGGATGCTCAGAGAGGTGATGGGACGAACTCAAGTTCACATGGCTGACGATACAGGAGAAAGCATGGTTTGGATTTAGACAGGCATGGGTTTGAATCCTCGTTCTTCTGCTTAGCAGCTGTGTAAGCTAGGGCAAGTTATTTAATCTCTCTGAACTTCAATGCTTTCATCTCAAACATTGGGGAATGGTACTATCCACCTACAGGGTTCCTGAGATAATTAGATGAAAAGCAAGATCATGCACCATAGACACTTAGCATGTTCTCCCAAATATGATATCCGAAGTTGTAACTATTTGCTGACAACCCAAAATGTCCAGAACATGCAGCAATTTATCTTTCTTCTGAGGTTCAGATTTTATTCTTGCTGCAAGGCTGGAGTGAGAGAGGGAGTCACTCAGCTAGCAAGAGGACCCAGTGAACTTCCTGGCTCTCATCTCAGAGTGACATGGCAATTTTTTTATTTTTTGAGACAAGGTCTTCCTCTGTCGCCCAGGCTGGAGGGCAGTGGTGCAATCATAGCTCACTAATGCAAAAGCACCTAAGCTTTCTGGGAGGCACCCAGAAAGCTCCATTCCATGGCACTACTGTTGAAAAAAAGAAATATTTGAAGAGCCATTATTTGACAACTATCCAAAAGATAGGGTCAGAGGATGCCATTAATCAGTTTATGCTGTTAGTTGCTCTCACTGCAAGGGATCTCCTGAACCCAGCAGGGAGAGAGAGAGAAGTCCTCGCTTGCCTTCTCCTTTCCCCTTTCACCGTGAGATGCAAAATGGGACAACAAAAGGGAATTGTCAGATTACAGACTAAGAAACCTGAATCAAGTCATACTGGACATGTGATCATGTGTTGGCTCTTTAATTTCTTTCAAAGGAAGTAGCAGCACATGTGAATGAAGCAGAAGCTGAGGTGGGAGTAGAGGTGGAAGCTGTGATGATGGTGGTGTTGGTGATGATGATGTGGTAACGTGGGGGAAACTCCATGGAGAACGGGAGAATTGCCAGGTTAGGGTTTGGCTTGTCTTTCACTACTTAGCCCCCATGCTAGGCGAAGCTTTGCCAGGGGAAGTACCTGCAGGACGCCTCCACCCTGGCTGCTGGGGTGGTAGTGCAAGAAGTGCTCTGGAAGTCCCAGCATTTTTGCCAGCCAGTCCATGACGTTCATCTCTAGCTCTGTACACGCAGGGCTGGATGCCTGAGAAAGGAAAAGGAACTTCGAACTGCACAGCCCCAGGGCACTGAGGTGCCCCCACGAGCTCCAGAAACATGTCTGCCCCTGATGGTGTCAATGGGAACCTTTCTGGAAAGGGGTCAATGTTAGGCCGTGTGCCTCTCTCCCGGTCCACGCTCTGTCAACCAAAAAGAGAAAATAATGTGGGGTTTTGGATTCATGCTGCCCTCAATGAGGCGAATTCTCCAAGGCTCTATGGAGAAATAGCCCTAGAAATCGTTGGCTTGGATTTGGTTCTCCAAGTCCCTAAAATACATAGCTGAGAAGTCCTCAAATGCCCAGGGGGAGGTTTTAGGACTAAGAACGTACTCTTTCCTAGAAAAGATATGAATACCCCCGCCCTCCCACCCACACACCCGTAAGAGCTCAGGCTTAAAATAAAAAGATGTTCTAGAAGGCTTTTTGGCACCATTTAAAGCTGAGTGGTGCTTAAGGGGTTATTAAGGGAAGTCTCAGGACGTATCTCCAGCTACTCAAATACGAGAGCACAGGGGAAGTGGCAACCCAACAGGCATCAAATTGCTTAGTTAAGGTCACAAACTGTGGCAATAACCGGATCTATATCCAAATCTTATCTGTGTCTCTATGAGCTGTGCGATCTGGGGGAGATAAGTTGCTTAAGCCTCGATTTCCTCACCTACACAATGGGACCAATACTCGTGATTCCATAGGGTTAAAGGATGCAATGAGAAAATTAAAATAAAGCATAAGCTTAAAGAATGTAGGCATTGTTAATAGTTATCGTGGAGCCATATTCAGAAAGAAAGGCAAAATATGTCTGCCGTAGGATGCCACTCCCTGCTACGTTTCCCCATTGCCAGTAGTTACAGCCATTGCTACTCACCCAAGTGAATCCCAAGCAGTTGATGGCATCAGCCAGCATGTCTCCTAGCAGGGAGGGCCAAGAGGTGAGGGCTGGGTAGTAGGCGTGCATATGGGGGCTCTGCCAATGTACCACCTGGAGGCAGAGCATGCACACAGTTGGCACCAGGAGGCTTTCTTTCTCCAGAGACCATCTCTGGCAAGGTGAAGTGTCACTCTAGAGATGGGCTGACACTTTTAAGCAGAAATAAGTGACACAACTCCATGAAAATCTGACTTGTTAACTGGTGTTCTTGCCACTCACATGGCTCATGTCCTATGCTAGATCTTCAGTGGAGCCTTTTCATATATGCAAAGTCCAGAGGAGAAAATGCAAAAGGAAAATCGCTAAAGTAATCCAGTTGTGGGATTCTGAGTGGTATTCACATTAGTCCCCAATACTTACTGCTCATGCCGCCCCGGCCCAGGAATAAAAGGAAGGACAGACTGTGAGCTCTAGAAAAGTAGACTGCTTGTTTCACCCAGTTTCTTGCAAAAGGCACCTTTTGTTTTATGGAGCACTGAGCTCTCTGGGCATGCAGCTCAGAGGGTCAGGGTGAACAGGTTCAAAGCTGTCCTTAAGCATCACATTGGGAATGTAGTGAGGAGAGGAGACAGTAGAGAGGAGAGCCCAGACCAAGCATATTGGAGGCCAACCTCCAGGCTAAGCCCTGAGCCCACAATCAAACCCGGATGTAAGGAGGAGCTGAGTGGGTAGGGAGGGCCCCCCATCAGAAGTCAGAAGCAGCCCCAGTGGTTCATCTGCCTCATGGATTATCTAATCTCTCCTCATCTCACTGCTCTGCAAGCATGCCCTGTTCCTTTCTGCATTTATGTCTTTGAGCAATGCTGTGTCCCCTGATACAAAGGCACTCGCCATAAAGACATGACCTTCCAAAACCTGCCAGTTTTTAGAAAGCTACTAAATATTCATTTCCTACTCGAACTCTCCCCTAGCTCCCACAGCTCCCTTCGATCCCTTCCCTGAGCGATGGAACGCTATAATTCTAGATGTTTCACTTTACTGAGGACTCATTCGATAACCTCTTAGAACATCATCCTGTTCTTTACTGTGCACAAATACTCAGAGTCCTTGAAGAACAAGGGCCTTGTCCTGGACAACATGTATAGTATAAGGAGCATAAGAATTAAGTCCAAGGACACAAGTTCCCATCCCACCTCGGTCCCTAACCAGCTGTGTGACTGTGTAGATTTACCATGAAGCTAATGAACTTAAGCTCCAACATACCATGTTTGTAGGGGTCTCTTTTGAGATTCATTCTTTTTTCTGAGACAGATTCTCACACTGTCACCAGGGCTAGAGTGCAATGGCACCATCTCGACTCACTGCAACCCCCGCCTCCCGGGTTCAAGCAATTCTCCTGCTTCAGCCTCCCAAGTAGCTGGGATTACAGGTGCCCACCACCATGCCTGGCTAATGTTTTCATATTTTTAATAGAGACAGGGTTTCACTATGCTGGTCAGGCTAGTCTCGAACTCCTGACCTTGTGATCCGCCCACCTCAGCCTCCCAAAGTGCTGGGATTACAGGTGTGCGCCACCGTGCCCAGCCTCATTCTTTTTTGTTTTTCAAGAGGAGGTCTCAAAAAGCGTTTACAGTACAGACCCCCTAAAACCAGGAGCCTATCCTGCACTTCCCTCAACCTCAGTTTCTCATCGTAAAATAAATCCTGTCTCCTAGGGTTGCTGTGTGGGTGGAGGCGTGGGCAAGAAATGTGTGAAATGTTAACGGTAAACTAATCATGTGGGTGACAGACACATCACATATCCTGACTTGACTCAGAGAATCAAACCTCTTCCTCCGATTTTCACCATGCAAGACTCATGACCGGTAATAACCACATCTCCTGCTCTCCATGCCTTCTCTTACTTACTTCTCACAGGACCTTATGGGGTATGGCCTATGCATTATCTCTGTTTTACAGGTGAGAACTGGGGCTGGCAGAGAGAAGCAACATCCCTGTGGTCACACATACCCCATACGGACAGGTGACCGCAATGAGACAGAAGCCCAGACACCTGAGCAGGGTGGTGTCCTGACTTTTTCCATGGGAATGCCCTCTCTCTCTCGTGAAAAGTAAATGAGGATTGTCTAACCAGGGTTGGAATTAAAGGGGAAAGAGAGTTTTTCTTCTCTTATTTTCTAGGTGGTGGCAGGAAGAGAAAAACTAATTCAGTTTTCAATGAGGCACTGAGCAAAATGAGTAAGCAAAGGGCCAACTGCTTTCAGGCCAGCTCTCGGAGGCTGGTGTAGCCTGAGAGATGAGTTGAGAGATTTGACCCTTATTATCACTGTGTTTAGTGACAGTATTTTGGAAACCCCAGACAAGGGCTTCTACCTCCTAGCCCTATCAAGAGACAATAGTCTGTTCTCGTAAGATAAATAAGATAAAATAAGCCAGAAGGGCCCTTATCAAAAACAAACAGACCTCTCTTTCCAGAAATGAGCTTCACCAACCACACCCACAGCAACTGCTGGAATTCCTTTCAATCAAATGAATCAGCTCCTTTCCACCTCTTCTGACAGTTGCTTTCAGTCTCACTCTCAGATTATAGTTAGCCCCTCAGCAGATTACATTTTACAGAATAAAAACCAGGAGATAATCTTATCAGGATCTAGCCTCCGTAAGCCTTACTGATACTGACATTTTCAAAAGATGCTTGTGAAATAGGCTGAATGGTCAAAGAGATGAGTGGCTTTATATGAAATTGCCTTCATGGCCAGGCGCAGTGGCTTAGGTCTCTCATCCCAGCACTTTGGAAGGCCGAGGTAGGAGGATCACTTGAGCCCAGGAATTGGAGACCAGCTTGGGCAACATAGTGAGACCTTGTTTCTGTTGCTTTAATAAAAAAAAAAAATCAAAATTGCCATCACTTTCTGAGCTTGAGTATTTTCCCACCCCTGCCTCTAGCATATTTTTGTCACTTTTTTTTTTTTTTTGAGATGGAGTTTCACTCTTGTTGCCCAGGCTGGAGTGCAATGGTGCTATCTCAGCTCACCACAACCTCCTCCTCCCGGGTTCAAGCGATTCTCCTACTTCAGCCTCCCAAGTAGCTGGGATTACAGGCATGCGCCACCATGCCCAGCTAATTTTGTATTTTTAGTAGAGACGGGGTTTCTCCACGTTGGTCAGGCTGGTCTCGAATTCCCAACCTCAGGTGATCCTCCTGCCTCGGCCTCCCAAAGTGCTGGGATTACAGGCGTGAGACACTGCGCCTGGCCTTTTTGTCACATTTAAGTCAAAAGTTCTCTGGCAATGATGAAGGCAAACCTCAAGTTGGCCTCAGGAAGAGCCTCTAAACGTGTGGTTCAGAACACAAATGCCCTAAGCGGGGAGAGGGAGGACACAGCCTGTGTGGGGGTGCGGAACAAGAGAGGCAATGCTAGGGGCCCAGGCTTAGCCAGGCGCACTCAGGCACTCACCAGTAGAGGTGACAGAGGGTAGGAGAAACGGCAGAGCCTGTGAAGTAAGACTGGTCTAGGTTAAAATCCTGTATCTACCAGTTACTAATTCTGTGACTTTGGGCAAGACAATTAACTTCTCTGAGCATCAGCAGTTTCCTCATCTGTAAAACAGGGCCACTGGCACAGAGCTGGCACGTGGCAGGGAGCCCCACCACAGGAAGGGAGTCTACTTTAGCATGAGCACATGGCAGAGCTCCTCACCGCCGCTGGCCAGGGGTGTCATCACCACCCATCAAGGCAGGCTCCAGCTCAAGCCCATGCATCAGCCAGCTTCCATCAGCTTCCTGGCCCTACCAGCACTATCCCCGGCTGCACCCTCCGTCATGGAAAGTATCAATGATTCAGGGAAAGCCCCCTCTTGCTCTTGAAAAGCAGCTCAATCACCAGACTTCAGAGGTGCCAGGAGGGGTTGCTGGGGCCCACTCAGTTTCCCGGACCAATGCAACCTGGTCACCAGAGTGTCCTTGCGGGGATGTGTTCCCCACTTCCTTCCTTCTCTTTGGTGTGGTCTCAGACACTGTATAGAAGAGTCCCTGGCTCCGTCCTCGGGGCCAGGCACTACCTCCAGCTTCCTCTCCGCTGTCTTACTACCCACAGTTGTCCTTTCCCCTCAGACAAAATGTTCTCTTCTCCACCCATCCCATTAGATTTCCACACTTCTGCCAGACTGTGCTCCGGAATGCAGGTGTTCTGGCCAGCCCTGCCCTGGCATCATAAACCTCTTGCCATGGCACAACTTGGAAAAAAAAAAGAAAAAGAAACCTAATACCAGTCAAAGTCCTGCCCTCCACATGCCTCACAGATGGGCTGGGGTGTTAGTGGCCAAGTGGCTGAAGGATGCATTCTCATCCCAAGCTGACACAAAGCAGGCCTTTCTTCAGGCCACCACCCACCCTTCTGTGCCCTGAAATCCAGATCTGCCCTTGTGGTCACTGTGTCTCACCCCAGGCATGATGATTCGTTCAATGTCCCCAAAGATGCTGTCCCAGCTGTCGGGGTCCTCAGGAGCACTCTCAGGCAGCTGGGCTCGCAGGTAGCCAGGCTGCACGTCTGGCGTCACACGTCTCTCCCGCACAGTGCTCAGGTACTGGCAGATGTAATCCACCATCTCTCTCCCTAGAAGTGACATAGAGAAATCAGGCTCAAGTCCCCTGACTGGGCCTGACCGATTTGTGCCCATCCCTCTCAGGTCCGGGCCAAGAGACTTGGTAAAGAAGGAGATGGATTTGGCCGGGCGCGGTGGCTCATGCCTGTAATCCCAGCACTTTGGGAGGCTGAGGCAGGTGGATCACTAGGTCAGGAGATCGGGACCATCCAGGCTAACACGGTGAAACCCCTTTTTTCTAAAAATACAAAAAAATTAGCCAAGCATGGTGGCAGGCGCCTGTAATCCCAGCTACTCGGGAGGCTGAGGCAGGAGAATCGCTTGAACCTGGGAGATGGAGGTTGCAGAGAGCCAAGATCACACCACTGCACTCCAGCCTGGACCCAAAAAAAAAAAAAGAGAGAGACAGATTCATGGGCCGAGGGTAGGATCTGATCCCCTGCACAACCTTATCTTCAGAATTTAAAAAAAGAGTAAGGGAGTGAATGAATGATGGAGGGAGATTCTGAGTGAGCAAATGAACAAGAGGGAAAATCTCCAAAGCACAAAACTCTAGCGCCAAAGTGAAATGTTTCATTTTCTTTCCCCTTCCTTTTTCCACTTCAATTTTGATTGTCTCTCCTACCTTTCTTTCCTTCTCAGAAACAGAACATCTATTAACTACTTTATAAGTTCTTTGTATCTACAAAGATATTATTTGTATCTACAAACTCTATAGCTCTTTGTATCCAAAAAGTGTTACACACACACCCACCAGTTATATCTGGTAGCACAGATGGAAAGATTCCATGCCCAGTTCCAATAAAGGACAAAAAAAAACTATTTTTTCACCATTCCCATTGAATCCGTTATTATTCATCTTTTTTGGACTCATATGAGGACTTAAATTCAAGAATCTGATTAAAACTGTAGGCTTACATATACACAGAACTTTGTGTATAATTTCTGAGGCTCACAGAATTCCTAAAGCACAACCATGGGTCCAGACCAAGCTCCCTGCCCTGGCCTGGGAAATGTGGCACCAAATCTTAACGACTTTCTCTCCCTCCCTGCTGCCTCCATCAACACATCAGTGCTTAGGATATTTTTTAGATGCTAAAAAAAAAAATGTATCAAGTGAATGAACATATGAATAAGGAAGGAAAAAAAGTCAAGTCGAACACTCTGAAACTATTGCAAATTATTTATTCTTTCAGGTTGCAGTCTTCAGTGCCTCTGTTGCTGTGTGTGTGTGTGTGTACATACTTCTTTGTCTGTCTCAATATCCATTCCTTAGTATTTCCTGAGCTGCTTTTACCTAGGAGAGGGAACTCAGTTTCTCCCCTCTGCATCAGCTTATGCAAAGTTCTTAAGAACAGAACCAGCCCCAGGCAACACTGATGAGACAAAGGTAGATTTCCACACCATTCTGTCTTCCTTCTGCTCCCCTTCAGCCCTCTCACATCCTGGTGCTTCTCTAGCAGGGCCCCACCAGAGATCTGAGAGCTCTAGACCTAACCCTCCACAGGGCCAGGAACAGTGCTAAATGTACTTGTATTCCACTCAGAGGATGAATATCTACAGGAACCTGCTCTCAGCTGACAGTGCCTTAGGAAAGCAACAGAAGCTAATGCACACTAATTAGTGAGTAGAAGGATATAAAAAATTATAGAAATAAAGACATTCAAGATTCTCTTTTAAGCAACTACCTACTTTCCTGCTAAGGGAGAGCCATGTCTGAAAACTGGATAACCACTTGGTTTTGCCTGATACAGAGTAGGCACCTACTAAATATTTATGAAATAAATGACTAAATGAAAGAACGCTACTGATAGGTTCGCACATGAAGGAATGAATGTTAAGAAAGAAAAGATTTGCAGTGATCACAGAATACTGAGAACATTTTTTTCTATTTCAGAATATGAACAATCCCCTTTTCCCATTTAGTGGCTCAGGAATCCAAATCCTCTATTTTGTGGGAAAGCGAGGAGGAAAAGCAAGGCACGGTAGTGTGGACGTGTGTGAGAGTGGGTATATGAGAGACAGAATGAAAGAGTGGTTGAAAAAAGTTTTACACTCTGATCCCACATCCCTTTTGCAGAAAAAAAAAAAAAAAGGTGTTCCTGGTTCCAACTCTCAGAAGGCAATTCTAATGCTCTGGTCAAATGTCACCCCAAAATCTACGGGCCACCCACCAGCAGCTGTTCCTGCAGAAGTAGCAGCAGGGAAGAGGGCCAGGGATGCCTGTCGCTCACCTCTCTCTCTGTACTCCTCAGGCTCCATCATCTCCCTTGGGCTCTGGCTCCTTCTCACAGATGGACACGCAGGAGGTGGAAGGCGTGAAAGGCGTGGAGCAGCCCAGCTTCCCTCTCGCCAGCCCTGCGCACTCCCTGGCTGCCAGTGTGGGCCCTTTATTTAAAGGGTTCTTTCTTTGACCTTAGCTCCGCCCTTCAAAGTCCCTTCCTCTAGGTTTAATTAATTCCACCCTTTCTTTCCTGGTCCTCGTTGAAAACAGTGACCACAACTTCGACTGGTCAAGAGAGCCAGGATAAAAGGCGCTTCTAAATTAAGCAGTGCACTTAGCAACTCAAGCCTGCAGGCAGCCTCCAGGTGGATGCAGTAAAAGAGCCCTCAGTTATTTCTGCCCCTGGATTCAGACAATAGAGCTCCAGCCTCAGGCAAGCTCTCAGCTCAGTAGCCGAGAATAAGGCCAAGGGTATGCAGAAAAAGTAGCACAAATTATTAGTATTATTCCTGCCCCTGTTTCCTTATCAGCAGTAGGGAGGAAGGAACAGGCACTAATAGTGATGTCCCCTGTGCTCAGGAACGGGCAGAAGTTATCATTGACCACAATGGTTTTTCTATTACAATATACTACCTGTTGTTGTAGAGAATGAGAAAACACAGTTATAAGCCAAAAAGAATAAAAATTAAAACATCACCCCAAAATCATCACTTTTAGCACTTAAAGAAGTGGAAGGGGGCATGGAAAGGGACCTGCAGAAACCCCTGCAGGGAGGGGAAACACTATCCTTGGGGTTTGATTTCTGAGTAAAAAGTAATCCAGTGCTTGCAAGTTGCTAAATGCAATAGTCTGTCTGGTTTATTTGTTTCCCGTCGTCCTTCTTCCTCTCTTGGTGGCGTTTTATTTGTTACTGCTTCATCCTTGCAGCCCACAGTTTCTCTGGGCTTCCCTCCTACATCTCTGGCTGTTTGTTTCCTCCAGTGCTGGCACACCTCAGGGCACTGCCCTCCTTTCATCTTTCTTCTTACGTGGCATTGCCTATTTCTAAGGCTTTCTTTTTTTTCTTTTTTTTTTTTTTTTAGACAGAGTCTTGCTCTGTCGCCCAGTCTGGAGTTGGTGCAGTCTTGGCTCACTGCAACCTCTGCCTCCTGGGTTCACACAATTCTCCCACCTCAGCCTCCTGAGTAGCTGGGACTACAGGCGCCCACCACCATGCCCCAGTAATTTTTGTGTTTTTAGTAGAGATGGGGTTTCACCATGTTGGCTGGGTTGGTCTTGAACTCCTGACGTCAAGTGATCCACCCGCCTCAGTCTCCCAAAGTGCTGGGATTACAAGTGTGAGCCCCTCGCCTGGCCCATTTCTCAGGCTTTAAATGTTACCTATGTGATATCCATATAGGTTTAAACATACCATCAGGCCCTCCCTATCTTTTGAGCTTCGAAATCTTATATCCAACTGCCTTTCTGACAAATCCTCTTGTATGACTCTGAGGCACCTCAAACTTAACGTATTGCAAAACTGTCTTTGCCCCAAAATATGCACCTCTTCTAGTCGTCCCTATCTCAGTTCATCATCTCTCCATTTTCCATCCACCCATCTATTCACCCCTTCACCATCCATTCATCCAACCACCCATCCATCCAACCACCATCCATCCATCCATCTATCCCTTCATCCATCCATTCATCCACCCAAATGCTGAAGGCATAAACCTGGAGTCTTCCTTCCCCTTCACTTTCCCTGCTCCCTGCCCAATTCAATCTGGTCAGATTCAGTTCTATTTCCAAAATAAATCTAGTCTGTCAAATTCTCCCCATTTCCATGACTACCACCCTATTCTGGTCCAAGCCACCATCATCCTTCACCTAGACTAATGCGGGAGCCTTCTCATTGGCCTGTTACTGACCGTGGGTTCTTGGGCTCTCAATGTAATAGAAATTGAGAAGGACAAAAGAGTTTTCCCAGACAGGGCTTTATCAGAGCTTATGCCCAGGCATAAGGCAGACAGCACAAGAGAAAGAGAATTCTCTGGCAAGCTCCCTGAAGAGAGTCAGGAAAGTAATTTTATGCTAAAGTAGGTAGGAACTTTTTAAATTACTACTGAAGAAACTACAGTGAGAAATCACTTCATACAGACTATGATGACTATAATAAAAAAGGTAACAAGTGTTGGTGAAGACAGGGAAAAATTAGAACTCTCATACTTTACTGGTGGGAATGTAAAATGGCACAGCCATTTTGGAAAATAATCTGGAAGCTCCTCAAAAAGCTAAACCTAGAGTTCTTTATGGCTCGACAATTCTACTGCTAGGTATATATCCGAGGAAAATGAAATCATGTCCACACAAAAACTTATACATGGGTGTTCATAGCAGAATTATTATAATAGACAAAAGTGGAAATAATCCAAATGTTCATCAACAGATGAATGAATAAAATGCAGTATATCAATACAACAGAATATTATTCCACGATAATAAGGAATGAAGTACTGATACATACCAAAACATGGATGAACTTGGAAACATACTAAGTGAAAGAAACTAGTCACAAGGAACCATACATTATATTATTTCATTCATATGAAATATCTAGAATAGTCAAATCTACAAGGGCTTTGGTGAAAAAATGGCCTAGAGGATTTAGATTCCAGTGATATTGTCAATAAATCCTTCACAGGAGCCGGGGTGGGAAAAATAATAATATTGACAACGATATGGGAGGTAAAAATTTGATCTCATGGAGGTAGAGAATAAAATGATAGTTACTAGAGACTGGAAAGGGTTGGTGGGAGCTGGGGGTGAGGAATAAATACAGATTGGTTAATTGGTACAAACATATAATTAGATGGAATTCAATAATATTCAATAGCACATTAGGATGACTATAGTTGGTAATTTATTATGTATTTCAAAATAGCTAGATTTGGAATGTTCTGAACACAAAGAAAAATGTTTGAGATGATGGATATCTTAAATACCTTCATTTGATGATTACACACATTGTATGCATGTATCAAAATATCACATATACTCCATAAACAGGTACAAATATTATGTATCAATTTTAGAAAGTGCCAAGCACCAAGTTAGGCACTTTTTTTTTTCTTTTTGAGACAGGGTCTCACTCTGTCAACCAGGCTAAAGTATAGTGACGTGATCACAGCTCACTGCAGGCTTGACTTCCAGGCCCTGGTAATTCTCCCACCCTCACCTCCTGAGTAGCAAGGACTACAGGCATGTGCTACCACACTCAGCTGATTATTGTTTTTTGTTTTGGGGGGTTTCTCTGTAGAGACGGGGTTTTGCCTGTTACCCAGGTTGGTCTTGAACTCCTGGGCTCAAATGATCCACCCAGCTCAGCCTCCCAAAGTGTTGGGATTACAGGTGTCAGCCACCACACCCAGCCAAGTTAGGCACTTTAAATAAAAAAGTATTAGTTATTTTTGGCCGGGTGTGGTGGCTCACGTCTGTAATCACAGCACTTTGGGAGGCCAAAGCAGGCAGATTACGAGGTCAGCAGATCGAGACCATCCTGGCTAAAACGGTGAAACCCCATCTGTACTAAAAATACAAAAAAATTAGCCGGGCATGGTGGCGGGCGCCTGTAGTCCCAGCTACTTGGAAGGCTGAGGCAGGAGAATGGCGTGAACCCGAGAGGCGGAGCTTGCAGTGAGCAGAGATCATGGCACTGCACTCCAGCCTGGGCGACAGAGCGAGACTCCGTCTCAAAAAAAAAGGTATTATTATTTTTTCTTCAAGTGTTGCTATCTTCCCATTATCTCTCTTCTATTCTGCAAATGCAGTCCTATGTTAAACTTGTGTATTATATATACTATTATATATAAACAGTATTGTATTCTTTTTTTCATCTTTTTTCTGAGTTGCTTTGAAAATATTTTTCCTATTTTTAGTTGTCTCTTCAAATATATCTAATATAATAAACCATTTATTGATTTCTTAATATTAGATATTATATTTTTTCAGTTGTAGAATTTTTATTTTTCTGCCTTATGGGGGCAAAGAAAGAATTTTTATTTGGTTCTTTTTTATAGTTTTCAACTCCTTGCAAAATTTTTAAATCTCGACTTTTATTTCATTGAACATAGTAGATGTTTTTTCAAATTGCTACTGAACAATATAAAAAAGGACCTGTGCAGGTGACAAGACGTACCATGCTCTCACGGAGTAAGACTTAATTAACATAATGAAGATAACCGTTTCCCCTAAGTTAACCTGAAAATTTAACATAATCTCAGTGGAACAATCAACAGGCTTTTGGGGTGTTCTATTTTGGAATTCAGTACCAACTTTTAAAGTTCTTAGGAAAAATAAACCAGAATAAAGAAGAAAACTTTACAAGAGTAACAAGAAGTTTCTGTTCCTATCCAGAAGGTATTAAAATTTCTCATGAAGCTCAAATAATTAGAACAATGAGATAGATACTGGTGTACAAAGAGACAAACGAAAGGACCAAATAAATTTAAATGTACAGAAATTTCGCATCTTAATAAAGATAGCATCTCAGATCAGAAAGAAAAAGATGAACTATTTAATAAATTATGCTAGAACAAGGTGTTGCCATCTGGCAAGAAAAATAAGTTGGATCTATTTTTCACATCATGCACTTAAATAAATTCCAGAAAAGTCAGATTTAAATGTGAAAAATAGAAGCATAAAATTACATAAAACCATCACCACCATCAGGTTAACAGATGGTTTCATGGGTGTGTACACATGTCCAAACTCATCAAATTGTAGTAAATATGTGCTATTTTTGTATATCAATTATGCATCAATAGAGCTGTTTTTAAAAAGATGAAAATTAAATTACGAAAATTAGGAGCTTCTCTGGACAACCTCAGAGTAAAACATACATTTATAACTATGGTTCAATGCCAGAAACCATAAATCCAATCACATTTTTTTAAAACCGTAAGAAAAATCAAGATAAATAGCAAACCAAGAAAATACAATTGCAACATATTTGTACAATGGGCAAATTTGTCTAATCTATGAAGAATTTCAAATCAAGAAGAAAAGAGGCCAGGCACAGTGGCTCATGCCTGTAATCCCAGAGCACTTTGGGAGGCCAAGGCAGGCGGATCACCTGAATTCAGGAGTTTGAGACCAGCCTGGGTAACATCGCGAAACCCTGGTGGGAGAATCACTTGAGCCTGGGAGGTGGAGGTTGCAGTGAACCAAGATTGCCCCACTGCACTCCAACCTGGATAACAGAGTGAGATCCTGTCTCAAAAAAAAAAAAAAAAAGAAAAAGAAAAAGAAAAAAGATCAGCACCCTAATAGAAAAATGGGCAAAGGATAGTAAGATAAATTAGCAGAAAGGGAAATATAAAACTCATAATGGAGAAGATCAATTTAAATCTACACTGACCTACCATTTTTTACTTATCAGAATCACAAAAACCCCAGGTTAATAAACTCTGTGGGCAAGGCTGTAGGGAACTAGGAGCCCTCATCTAATGGTGGTAGAAGAGCATTCTGAAAATTCCTATAAAAACTTCAAATATACATGCCTTTTGATCCAGCTTTTCCACTTGAGGATATCCTTACTGATGTGCGCAAAGTAATTTTTTGTAGAACTGTTTGTAATAGCAAAAGACTGGAAACAACTGAAACGTACACTGCTAGGGAACTAGCACTGTACACTGCTAGATTACTCTCTGGTATGCCCACACAATGCAGCTCTACGAAAAAAAGAAGGACATGTCAAGATATATTAACAAATGAAGTACAGAACATTGTACTGTACTTGTCCCTTTTGTGTTTAAAAAAAGAAAGAAAAGAAAGGAGAAAAATTAGAATACAGTATATATTTGCTTTTATGTTTTTTTTTCAAGACAGGGTCTCATTCTGTCACCCAGTCTGGAGTGCAGTGGCGTAATCATGGCTCACTGCAACCTCAACCTCGCGGGCTCAAGCGATCCTGCCACCTCAGCCTCCCAAGTAGCTGGGGCTACAGGTGCACACCAATCCTCAACATGTATTTAAGAATGTTAACTCTGTACTGAGCACTATGCCTTGCACTTGTCATGTACACTATTTGATTCAATCTTTACAACAACCTGGTGAAAGCCATTTTCTACATCATCTTTGAGAAACCAAGACTTGAGGAAATTAAACACTTGGCTAAAATTACAGAAGATAATTACTGAAGAAGCCAGGATTTGAACCTAAGACTATCTGATCCAAAACCCATGTTCTTTCCACCACACCAAGCTGCCTCTCTCAACTTTACTATTATTGACTCTTAAGATGCCAGATATGTAGGATCAGGGGGCTAGTAGAATTCTAATTTTTGGAGGCTGTGCTAAACACTCCCAAACACTTTACTAAACATCATGTGCAATAATCCACTTAATCCTTTAAACTATAATTCAAAATACACAACTATAAAATATCAGAAGTTAGAGCAAGTATTAAAAACAAGTTATATTAGGTAGCTTATTACATCTTTCAGAAACCCTAAAAGTGAAAATCCAATCTTTATCTCACTAATTATCTGGAAAGTATACATTATAAAACGGGGGAAGTACTGAACTAAAAAACAAAAGGATCAACTCGTAAATTAAAATTTCACTCCACCTTCAATTACAGGCACCTTGGGTGTCAGACTTATATAAAACTTCTTAGACTTCTTCCTCAGCTTGACATTAAGAATTGCACATAGAGGCTGGGCTCAGTGGCTCACGCCTGTAATCCCTACACTTTGGGAGGCCGCGGCGGGTGGATCACCTGAGGTCAGGGGTTCAAGACCAACCTGGCCAACATAATGAAACCCCATCTCTACTAAAAATACAAAAAATTAGCCGGTCATGGTAACAGGCACCTATAATCCCAGCTACTCGAAAAGCCTGAGGCAGGAGAATCACTTGAACCCGGGAGGCAAAGGTTGCAGTGAGCTGAGATCGCGCCACTGCACTCCAGCCTGGGCAACAAGAGTGAAACTCCATCTCAAAAAAAAAAAAAAAAAAAAAAAGAATTGCACATAGAGGCATTCACTAAATATGTGCTAAGTTAGACAATACAAACGAAGTTAAAAAAAAAACATACAGTGGGAGAAGATATTTACAACTCATACAACTAGCAAAATATTAGTTTCCAGAAAAACATTAAACTTCAATATATCAGTAAGAAAAACTACACCCCCAAAATGGCCATGAACTGGCAATTCACAGAATGAACTTTAATGGATAAAAAATAAAAGGGAAAAAATGTTTGACCTCACTAGTAATAAGTGAAATGCAAATAGTGAGAAACAATTTCATACCAACGTGGGTTGACAAATTTTTTTTTTTTCTTTCTTTGAGACGGAGTTTTGCTCTTGTTGCCCAGGCTGGAGTGCAATGGCATGTTCTTGGCTCACCACAACCTCCATCTCCTGGGTTCAGGTGATACTCCTGCCTCAGCCTCCCGGGTAGCTGGGATTACAGGCACGCGCCACCATGCCCGGCTAATTTTTGTATTTTTAGTAGAGACGGGGTTTCTCCATGTTGGTCCGGCTGGTCTTGAACTCCTGACCTCAGGTTATCCATCCGCCTCAGCTTCCCAAAGTGCTAGGATTACAGGTGTGAGCCACCGCGCCCGGCCGACAAGAATGTTAAAAATGTGACAGTATCAGGTGTTGGTGAGATGTGGTGAGATGAAAATTATCATTATTCCCTCATTATACTTTAGAAAGCAATTTGACAATATCTAGTAAGGTTGACTACTGTAGACCTAACAATTTCATTACTAGGTGCATGCCTCTGGGAAACTTGCATACGCTATAAGGAGATAATATACAAGGATGTTCATTATAGCACTATTCACATTAGCAAGAAATTCGAAATGATATTTCTATACAGAGAAAAATGACAAATTATGATACATTCTTAATTTTATATAACAGTCAAAATGAATGACTTAGATACTCAAGTATAAACATGAATATCTAATATATCATTTACCTGAAAAAATCAATACGCAGAATGCTACTTATATAGTACAATAGCCTTAATAAAGTTTAAGAACCACACAAAACATATATTTCTGAAATACGGTCTATAATAAAAGCATAATGTAAAAATGTAGATAGAAACATCTCACACCCAGGATAGTGGTTGATATTGGTTACCTTTTAGGAGAGAGGAAGGGAATGGGTTATGGGGAGAAAACAAAATAACTACATCTATAACATTCTGTTTCTCAAAAGAATTAAAGCAAGGAAGGCCACTTAAGATGTATTAAATTTGGGTGGTAGGTACATGGATATTTTATTATTCTCTGATCTTTCATGAAAACTTCAAAACATAGTAAATGAATGCAATTTAAACAATTCTTAAGAGTCATGATGATGATGGTAAGTCTAGAATAATGAAAAATAGTAATGCAAAAACAAATGCTCTACTGTTAACTGGCACACAAAAATATATGGGAAAACTGCTTATAGAAAAACCAAGAAGACATTTAAATAATCCACACAATTCAAAATTATAATCCATGTAATCCGTCAGTAGTAAGATTGTATTCGATAATATTACGTATTTACAGATGTGGAAAACATTACATGTCAACCATGCACATGAGATCAAAACTATCCAAATTAAAAGCTGATGAAGCTAGGGTCGGGCACGGTGGCTCATGCCTGAAATCCCAGCACTTTGTGAGGCCGAAGTAGGCAGATCACTTGAGGTCAGGTGTTTGAGACCAGCCTGCCAACATGGTGAACCCCAGCTCTACTAAAAATATAAAAATTAGCTGAGTGTGGTGGTGTGTGCCTGTAGTCCCAGCTACTCAGGATGCTGAGGCACAAGAATCACTTGAACTTGGGAGGTGGAGGTTGCAGTGAGCTGAGACTGCCCCACTGCACTCCAGCCTGGGGGACAGAGCGAGGCTCCGTCTCAAAAAACAAACAAACAAACAAACAAAACTGAGGAAGCAATTAATAAAGCAGAATGAACAGAATCTCAGAAACCAGGTCAAAATTTTTCCGAAAAGCAACTGGTGCTTTTGAGGGGGTAGTTACAATATTTATCTGAAAATAAAGAGCCCCTAGAAATTGTATCCAAATTATGTTCAAAATTTGACTATCATTGAAGTGAAAAAAGTTAAAAGAGCTCTGTGTATCAAGAAGATCAAGACTGTGTATCTGTGTATCTATATATTTGGAAAATAGTTTTAATAAGTCACAAAAATATTGATATCAAAATTTTGGTTTGGAACCAGAAGCATATTTCCAATGATGATAGTATGTTTTCCATCGTAGGTTACACAAAATAATCTGAGAATGAATATGGAGAGCTTACGTCAAACTGAGTCCATGTGCATCCGGTTTTCTCAACTAACAGAGGAAGCAAATAGCAGACATCATTCAAAACTACAACAGACTAGTTATCTATAATGAAATCCAAGCACGGTAAATATTATTTGACGAAATAACGAATCTATTAGTTAGTCCATTCCTAAGTTGACCTGACATAATGGAGGAGTTATTTATTCAATAGAAACCAGGTGAATGGAAAATATTTTTTTCTATTTGCTATATAAGCCTGAGTGCTAATGCCTTGGGAACCCATCCATATGGACATTAAGGTTCCTTTGTTTGTGATTTTACCTGAAAAGGCTTTTCTTCTTGCTCTATTTTATTCTGAGTCAGCTCTCAAGGTCTTTCAGGTATTAAAGCACAAAGAAACTTTATAGATTTTATCATGAAAAAACTGTTATACAGTAGTATGGAAAAAATCAGTAACATCAGAATAAGGTACTCATAAACATTTCTATCAACTCATCAATTCCTGCTATGAGCAAGGATTTCTTCTAATTTTCAATAACATCATAAACGATCACGTTGAAGACATATATACTGGTAGAGATTTTCATCAGTCACATTTTGGACAAATATATTTGTAAGCAGATCTTTTTATTACAAACAAGTACAGATGCTCTCTGGCTTGCAATGGGGTTACGTCCTGATAAACTCATCCTGTCAAAAATATGATAAATGTAAAATGCAATTAATACCCCGATAAACCCATTGTAAAGTCAAACAATCACAAATCAAACCATCATAACTTGGAGACCATCTGTATAGTTTTCATTACATGAGATTTCCCATTTATCCTCTTTTCTCTTTAATTTTCTTCCCAACACTCCACCACCACAGAGAAATAGAGCAGTCCAGTGGCAGAGTAAAAGAACTATTCTGCCATTCATATCACAAAAGACTGATGTTAAGAAAATAATTCCTAAAAGCCAATGAAAGCAAATGACATCACAAGTCCTTTTGTGAAGCAATTAAGATATAAATAAAATAAATAACAATAAATAAAAATTAGTTGAGAAGCACAGTCCCTACAGATACTACTCAGATGAGGCTTTCTGAAAGCATCACAGATTCAACCTAGAATTTATAATTCTAGAGGTCCAGCGACTATACAGAGGGAAGTGTTAAATCTGAATCAAGTAATTGGGCAGTCAAGATGCCTAATGAACTCGGTGTCTAGATAATACGTAACAAGAACGATTCTAGGTGCATAGGAAAGAAAATAATTCATTACACCGAAACACTAAATGGCTTGCTTGTCTTGCAGAACCCTGGTTGAGAAAGTTTGCTCTAGAAGGTGTTTGTTCATATATATGTCGAAACAATTAACCAGTGATGTGGCAACCAGATGACTGCTAACTACAAATCCATCATTTGGATATGTAGTGGAAACAACTGCGTGGATTTCTGAAAACTTTTATTTCACAGACTTTTATTTTTGTCAGCTCTTTAAATCCTCTGCTCAGAGCACCATTGAGAATGACTAGAATGAAAAGCTTTTACAGCCCACCTGAAAACAGTATGAAATAAGTGAAGGGAAAAAGAAACCCATTTTAAGTTTTAATTACAAATTCTTGTCTAAGTATTGATTTTACAGAACAGTAAATGAGATGTAAATGATTGAGAAATTGTAAGTTATATAACAATGACTCTGAAAAAGGTGAGCTTCCGCCATAGATACCTGAGTACCTGATGCTACCACAGACTTACTCCTTTTAAGCACCAATTATTTTCTCCCATCTATGCCAGCTGTTGTTATTAGGAATCAAAATTATTTCTTGCACCAGGTAAAGTCTCAAGCAGGAGAGGAGATTGGAAGTCAAAGACAACATTAAGTTAGCTTTCACAAACTTGTTCCCAACATTGTCTTGAGGCTTTTCAAGGCCAGCCTGGTCTGAAAGCAAAACTCTACAGTGGTTGCACTCTGGGGTGAAGACATTGGCCCGTCTCTGCTCCTGCACCACGTCAGGGTACCTGGCTGCTGTACCAGCACCCTGCCTCACATGACAAATTAATGTGCCAAATTAATGCTCTCTGTAACCAGAAACAGACATTCTCTATTGACTTTTCAGGACTGCAGAAAAACTCACTTCATGTTACTGGAAATATGGCCTGGCATTTATTTTTATTTATTTATTTATTTATTTATATATATATATATTTTTTGAGACGGAGTCTCGCTCTGTCGCCCAGGCTGGAGTGTAGTAGTGTGATCTCGGCTCACTGCAAGCTCCGCCTCCCGGGTTCAAGCAATTCTCCTGCCTCAGCCTCCCGAGTAGCTGGGACTACAGGCACCCGCCACCATGCCTGGCTAATTTTTTGTATTTTTACTAGAGACGGGGTTTCACCCTGTTAGCCAGGCTGGTCTCGAACTCCTGACCTTGTGATCTGCCTGTCTCGGCTTCCCAAAGTGCTGGGATTACAGGTGTGACCCACCGTGCCCCGCCCCTGGCATTTTTAAAAACTAGTTTTTGGATCACTTAAAATATGTCAAATTTAGTGGAAAATTGAAAAAGATCTTTTTCCTCTTCCTTACAGAGTTCTTCAATTTGCCCTAAACCCTTTTTAAGCGCTTCCAGTAGTAACCATCAGGCGGGCAGACCACAGATCCCTTTATTACATTAACAAATAAACTGGTAATTCCAGTGAGAGAGTTAACAAATTCTCAAGAGCTACCTCAGGAATTTTAACGTCACACTGTGGAGAGTATAAAATATTTTCATATGGTAGCTCAAATATGCAGTAGGATAACATTTTTAATGTGTTAATGAGATGTGATAAAAACATAAGTCTACAATGAACATATGTGAAAAAGATATTTAATTGCAAAATAGAAAAGTAGGCCAGAGTACAGTTTTAAGGGTAATTGCTCTTTTATACAGTATAGATAACCTAGAGGGATGTTAGGGTTAAACAGTTCATAAAGCAATAAAACATTGAAAAATAAAGCAAGAAAAAGGGGTTTGAAGTAATGTTTTACCAAAAAAAAAAAGAAGAAGTGAACAGTCTGCCAGTGTTTGATGTCCATACATTGTGGAATTCAACAATACTGTGATGAGGGCAAGCCACAGCACAGACACTGAGCTTTCAAAGGGAAAAGCAGAAGTTACATCAGACATGTCTATTGCATCACTGTAGTACAAAAAGTTCCTGTTCTACATACAAAAGCAATTTTTTTCCATAAGAATAATTTCCTGGGGAGAAATAAGTCCATAAAATATTTCAGAAACTCATATAGAGTTTTCCAAAAACATTATCTTAAAATCCAGTGCCTTAAAGTGCTTTCATGTGGAAATCATGATGGAAGGCACAGAATACAGTTTCACGTCCCCACTATTAAATTTTCGAAAAAGCACAGATTTTGCAGAATTGGCAAATTCAAGTTATCTTGTAGGCTGCTCCTTCCGAGAACATTGTCATTCCAATAAAACCAGCTGCTAGCTTACTTAGTTTCAATGACCTATAGAGTAAAGGGGTTTTTGTTTTTTTTTTTCCTGGTCACTTTCATCATTTCTGTGGGAGAAATACCTATGTAAGTGATGCATTTTGAAATTATAAAACATGCAGAATATGTACAAACAGAAATTTTAAAAAATATTTGCTTCATATACATGTAAATCTACTTGGGTATAGCTGAAATTGAACAAATATAAAAATTTTGCTTTCTAAAAAATGTTTTCAGAGAATCTGACACAACTTAAAGCTGTACAAAGATTTCCTGGGAGAAATCTTCTCTCTGTATAGAGGTTTATACCTATAGGAGTAATTCCAGCATCAGTCCACCATAATTATTACACAACATTTGCTCTAACCAGCAACGATCACCCTTAAAACTGTTCTGTTTCTGAGAAATTAAGGTTTGTACTAAAATCAAAAAGAATTCACAAAAACAGTGGCTTATTGTGGTTTTGGATCTCTTCAACAATCTTTATCAACTCATTTGGAACTGTAAAAAAAAAAAACAAAAACTATTTACAGAATTCAGTTTTAAATACATTTCACAACTTCTAAAGTAAAGTTTTATGTTACAAGAATTCAGAGCTCATGGCTTAAGTCCAATTATCAATCTGTAGTCTCTTCTATCATTCTGTATTCCCATGGCTGTACCTTTGTTGTGTACAGTTCAAGACTGTATTCTTTCTTGACCAAAAGTAAAATCAAACTACATGTTCGTTTCAATTAAACAGCTTCTTTATTAGTCTGAAGACGAGTCATAGCTTCCAACTTCTGTCTGTAGGCCTCTGCTTCCTGTTCTTTCTTTAGGAGCTGCTGTCGATATTTTTGTGCTTCTCGATTTGCTTCATCCAGCTGTTTCTGAAGAGCTTCTCTCTCCTAATTAAAAGAATAGGTTTTTTTTAATTTTGGCAAAAATACATTTTTAATACATATAGGCATGCATCCTTCAAATTAAAAAAAAAAAAAAAAACTGTAGTAGCTAAAAGTAGCCACGTACTGAAATTTCCTAGACATCTTGCCTTTTCAATCAATTCACTAATATTTAAGTCCCTAATTTTGTGCTCCACATTATGAGATATGGATCAGTTTCCGAACGCAAGGAAATTATTTTCCTATTTAGAAATAAGACTAACAGAAAGACTCCAAAGTGGGCACCTGTACTTTTATACGTACTACAAAAACTAACAAAGAGTTTTTAAGAGGGAAATACACAACCACACCTCTTTATATTTCCATTTGTTGTGCTCTTACCTAAAGGTAATAATTATAAAACAATTTTACTGAGCACCCACTATATGAGTAAACAGGGTGATTTCCAACAATAAGCTTCTGAGACAGATATTATGCACAAGTTACAGATGAGAAAAATGATGCTCAGGGATGATGTAGCTCTCCCAAGGTCACATACTAAGGAGTTAGATTTATAGGGTTCTAACATTACTGCTTTTAAAACTATTTTTCATTTACAATAGCAAGCAAGATAATTCACCTTTAAAATGAAGAGTGCTGATCAAGATCAGTATTTCCTAAATTATACTGTTTCATAAACCAATAAAATACGAAATTATCAATGATTAAATTACATAGGTATAAAATGTATGTATTAAACTCCTCAGCAAACTGAGAGGTGAAACACAAATCCAATCCAATGAAAACGGTCTTCTTTCTCCTCTTCCTCCTCACTCTGCCCCTATTCAGTTATTGCAGGAAAAACAAGGAAAAACATTTCAACGAACCCATTCCCACACCTCTAAGCAAGCACAAGGACAAAAAGCTCAGCCTCCACAGACCAAAGCCCAAGGTTAGTTTCCATGGTCTTAGGAATGAAGCAACCTCATCACAGATGCCCAGGACCTCTGAGTAGGGTGAAGGCCAGGGTTCAGACTGTCACAAGAATGATGGGTCCGCAGTGGACAAGATAATTGGTCAGAGGGAACTAAAGGTAAGTGGTTGGCCGACTGCTGGGGAGGAACAGTATGAGGTTCTCTTTCTCTATATCCTATTCTGTGTATCCTCTGCCTCCTTGACTCTTGTCCATTGCCAACACCAAAGGATTCCTCACCTTCACTATTCACACGGTTGGTCCACAAGCAGGAGCATGTATAATCCCCCTGCCTTTCTGTGATTCCACTTCCTTCCCCACAATGGGAATGAAGCGAGATCCAACATTTCTTTTTCTCATGGGCCCACCAGATGTGAGAGTGATTCATTTGGAATCCAATTACACAAAATGTACAAGTAGAAGAAAGGAATGCCCCTTACCTCCAGTTTAAGCAATGCCCAGGCCCTATCCTGCCGCCTCCCAACACTTCTTCTTCCCTCCTCTTATCCTAACTCCAGCCAAGATAGGAACAAGTCAGAAAAGACACCCTGGGATGAGTCCAAGGTAAGCAATCAATGCCAGTACCCTGGCTACGGACTGCAGGACTTTAAGGACACCAATGGAAGGGGTGAGGGGTGGAAGGTTGGATGTTACTTCCCAGGAGCTAGACCACAGCTCTGGCAGGAGTGTCCACAGCCATGCATGTGTTTTAAAATGTTACGTGTGGCCGGGCACAGTGACTCACACCTGTAAAGCCAGCACGTTGAGAGGCCAAGGCAGGCGGACCACTTAAGCCCAGGAGTTCGAGACAAGCCTGGGCAACATGGCAAAACCCCTACAAAAAAATACAAAATTTAGCCAGGCATGGTGGCATGCGCCTATCGTCCCAGCTACTTGGGAAGCTGAGGCAGGAGAATCACTTGAGCCCAGGAGGTTGAGGTTGCATTGAGCAACTCCACTGCACTCTGGCCTGGGTGACAGAGCAAGACCTTGTCTCAAAAAACAAGAAAAAAGAAAAAAACAAACACAAACTTACATGTATGTGAAAAATAACACCAATCCTTTGGTAGCCAAAGTTTCGAACATGGGTAAAAATTTACCTTGATTTAGCAGGAAATATTGGAAGAGGTTAACTCTAAAGCATCTTCTAGTATTACCTATTTATTAACATTTAGAGTCAGGAAAGGATTCACAATTATTGCAAAGATGAAAGCAAACCGAGTGAGGTAGTCTAACAGTGAAAAGAGCCTAACCCTATTTTCCATATTGCATATTTTAACTTCCAGAAGTACAATTTATCTTAATAAAAATGAAAAGATAGCTCCCTTCTGCCTACTAGGTGAAATAAAAAACTCATTTTCACAGCATTTTTTGGCTAATTCTATAAAACCTAGAAGACAAAGATCATTAGCACTGCATGCTGAATACATTTAATCTTTAAGATTGAAAGTATAATTAACACTATACTTTTTTTTTTTTTTTTGAGACGGAGTCTCGCTCAGGCTGGAGTACAGTGGTATGATCTCGGCTCACTGCAACCTCCACCTCCCGGGTTCACACCATTCTCCTGCCTCAACCTCCCGAGTAGCTGGGACTACAGGTACCCGCCATCACGCCCGGCTAATTTTTTGTATTTTTAGTAGAGACGGGGTTTCACCATGTTAGCCAGGATGGTCTTGATCTCCTGACCTCGTGATCCGCCTGCCTTGGCCTTCCAAAACACTGGGATTACAGGCATGAGCCACTGCGCCTGGCCTAAATGTTTTTTAAAAGAGATAAACTGGGCAGGATATGTGAGCCGTTTGCTTGTGTGTAAACGTCAATTTTCTAACTGCCCTGGGCCAAACATGACAACTATGATTTTGTTTTAATAAAGTTTTATTGAAATATATCCACACCCACCCATTTTCAAATTGTCTATGGCTGCTTTCACTACAATGGCAGAACTGAGTAGTTGACAAAGAGACTGTAGGGTCCACAGAGCCGAAAATATTTGGTACCTGGCCATTTATGAAAAAACTTTGCCTTCTCCAGCCTTAGAAAAAAGAGATATGGACTGGGTGCTGGGCATGCAGTGGCTCATGCCTGAAATCCTAGTACTTTGGAAGGCCAAGGCAGGAGGATTGCTTGAGCCTAGGAGTAAGAGACTAGCCTGGGCAACAGGGCAAAGCCTCATCTCGAACTCCTGACCTCAAGAGATCCTCGCACTTCAGTCTCCCGAAGTGCTGGGATTACAGGCATGAACCACCATGCCTGGCCGCAAAACCTTATCTCTACAAAAAAATACAAAAATTGGCCAGGCATGGTGGTGTATGCCTGTAGTCCCAGCTACTCAAGAGGCTGTGAGGTGGGAGGATTGCTTGAGCCCAGGGAGGTCAAGGCTGCAGTGAGCTGTAAATGCACCACTGCACTCCAGCCTAGGCAACACAGTGAGACCCTGTCTCAAAAAATAAATAAAAACATACATAAAAACATTAATTTTAAAAAAGAGAGAGAAATGACCTGGATATGGTGACTTATGCCAGTAATCTCAGTAATCTCAGTTCTTCAGGAGGCGGAGGTGGAAGGATCACTTGAGGCCAGGAGTCCAAGACCAGCCTGGGCAACATAGCAAGACACCCTCTCTACAAAAAGAAAAAAAAGCCTAGCCAGGTATAGTGGTCCCAGCTACTTGGGAGGCTGAGGCGGGAAGCTTGCTTGAGCCCCGGAGTTTGAGGTTGCAGTGAGCCATGACTGCACCACTGCACTTCTGCCTGGGTGACAAAGCGAGACCCTGCCTTAAAAAAGAAAAAAGAAAAAAAAAAAAAAAAACCAGAGAGAGATGTGACTATAAACATTTTTAAATTGTGGCAGATCAGGAAAGATAGCCATTAAAAAAAAAAAAAAAAAACAGATTGAAAAACTTTGCATCAAATAAAACATTTTATAAAGTTTACAGAAATCAGTTTTTTAGAGAGCACTAAGGATCTCAAATCTACTACCAGTTAAAGGACACAAATATTTCATTAAAAATAAAATTTACAGACATGAGCAGTGACTCGCGCCTATAATCCCAGCACTTTGGGAGGCTGAAGCGGGCGTATCGCCTGAGGTCAGGAGTTCAAGATCAGTCTGGCCAACACAGTGAAACCCCATCTCTACCAAAAATACAAAAATTAGCCGGGCATGGTGGTATGCACCTGTAATCCCAGCTACTTAGGAGACTGAGGCAGGAGAATCGCTTGAACCTGGGAGGCGGAGGTTGCAGTGAGCCGAGATCGCAGCACTGCACTCCAGCCTGGGCAACAGAGTGAGACTCTTTCTAAAAAAATTAAATAAAATAAAATTTACTAATAAACATATTTATCTTTAACCTCCATGGGAAAGAAAATGTAAAGGTATTTCCTGAAGTCACACAATAAAGTAATAGACAAAATCTGTTACTCCTAATACACTAAATATATTTCTTACACATGTACAAAGATTAATTTCAATTCAGAATAGTCTAACATTTATTTTTGGAAATCTGTAAATAACACTCTTCCGGAAAATATATTCAATGCAGTAATAAATGGAAGATAAAATTATATACATTATTGCAATTTGGTGTCTTATTCACACCTTTCTCTCCAAAAAACAAACCTATTTTATTTCCTATATTGCTATATGCAGATGTAAAGCCCACAAAATGTACAATACACTTTCTACAGTTTAAAGTAATTTTTCCAGAGACTCTTGGAAAACCTCTCCATTGTTAGTTGGGAAACTGTAAACATAAATTCTTAGCACCTTATTGTATTATTATTTTTTCTTTTGTCTCACTCTGTCATCCAGGCTGGAGTGCAATGGCGTAATCTTGGCTCACTGCAACCTCCGTCTCCCAGGTTCAAGCGACTGTCTCGCCTCAGCCTCCCGAGTAGCTGGGACTACAGGCGTATTTTTTAGTAGAGGTGGGGTTTTGCCATGTTGGCCAGGCTGGTCTCGAACTCCTGACCTCAGGTGATCCACCCACCTTGGCCTCCCAAAGTGCTGGGATTACAAGCGTGAGCCACTGCCCCTGGCCAATTCTTAGCACCTTCTTTATGGAGAGTCACTCTGGGCATTGCAGTCACAGATACATGGAGAAAACCCAAACATTAGATTTTGTATAGAGTTAATTTTTAATTTTTTTTTTTTTTTTTTGAGACGGAGTCTCGCTCTGTCGCCCAGGCTGGAGTGCAGTGGCGCGATCTCGGCTCACTGCAAGCTCCGCCTCCTAGGTTTACGCCATTCTCCTGCCTCAGCCTCCTGAGTAGCTGGGACTACAGGCGCCCGCCACCGCGCCCGGCTAATTTTTTGTATTTTTAGTAGAGACGGGGTTTCACCGTGGTCTCGATCTCCTGACCTTGTGATCCGCCCGCCTCGGCCTCCCAAAGTGCTGGGATTACAGGCGTGAGCCACCGCGCCTGGCCAAATTTCTTTAAGTTTCTCAATCTCAGCATCATTGATATTTTTGGGCCACACAATTCTTTATTGTGGGAGGCTATCTTGTGCATTGTAGGATGTCTACCCAGCCTCTATCCATTACATGTCAGTGGAATGCCACTAGTCATGACAACCAAATATGTCTTCTGACGCTGCTTTAGAGAAACTTTTTCAGTTAATGGCCAAGCTGTCCCTCAGGAGTATAAAAGTCTCCCCCCAAGATAACCCCATTGGCCACCTAAGAAAATAAATTCAAAATAACAACTTCACGTATTATAAGGAAATGATTACCTGGTTTGGTGAAAACATTGGCGGTCATCTCTTCATTCTATATCTCCAGCCTACCACTACCTGTATACTCACTGTATGCTTCCAGGTTTCTCTGAAATAGCCCTAAGAGGTCAGGCAAGCTTGGCTTGAACATTTCCAGTGATGGAGAACAAGATTTCCATTACCAGAAAGCTCTCTTTACTAAAATCAAAACAAAGCAAGCAAACGAAAACCACTGTTCTTCACACCAAGCTGAAACCGAATCTCCCTAAAGCTCCATCTCCTGGGCCCTAGTTATTTTATACACCTCTCAATTCATACTTCCCTGTTATTTGCAGTTATTTTCCCTGGTCTCTCAAAGACTGTAAGAAAGAAATCAGGCTAAACTTTGAGGGAAACAGCAATGCTCCCTGGTCATTAGGTAAATAAAGGTACAGGCTGCACATTCATTGTTTAAAAATATAATCTGTTGAATTAAATAAGCTTACATTTAATAAAAAATTCAAGTAATTTTAAAATAATACTTTATTAAAGAGTTAAAGCGAAGTACATTTTTTTACCTTATGTGTCTGAAAAAGATCATCTGACATATCAGAAAAACAACAAAAAGTATTAAATAATAAGTATACTGATACCATTCAATGGAAAAATTGTTAGTTTGTGAATAAAAACTTTAACATCCTACACATCACTTTAAATCCTGAAGAAATAAAACAACCCAACATCAATATTTAAAGTCATAATTTTACCAAATATTCTGGTTAAACCATTAATCAGATTCTTTTAAACTCAATAATATATTTGTGGTGTGGCCAAAGATGTACCAGTCTTATATTTACATGAATTTAGAAAGGGTATTTTCTCATTGTCTTTAGTTTGACTTATGTTACCTTTTAGTGGCTTATTTTAAAAATTTCCTTTCTATAACAAGAACCTTTACAAAAAATTACTAAATATTCACCAAATTTACTACAAACACATATCAGATATAAATATTGTATGACTATGCTGACTTTTTCAATTCTCATAAAAACCCAAAAATGGAGACATTATTATTCTAAATTCCAGTTTGGAACACAATAAAACTGCAACTCAGAAAGATAAGATTCCTTGCCTCAATGCTAACAGTACAAGAGGTGGGATTCAAACTCAACTCATCTGATTTCAAGTTCAGTGGTTGCAGTTGTTCTTTCAAAGTTATTCAAGAATAACCTTGTTTTCATTTGATATAATTTATTATCAAGTTCATGGAGCAAAATTTTATTTACAGTCAGTCAAGAAAAAAACCTGTGAAGCAACTATGGTTTGGTTACACCTACAAACTGGTTTACACTTACAAATTACTCTGGGGGAGGGGAAAAAAAGTTGAATCCTATGAACAGCTAGTCTAAATTCATTTACTTTCCTTGAAAGAAGCAATTATCTACTGCTTTTAAAAAATAACCCATTTGACAAACATCGACCTTCTTTAAGAGGACCCCCTAGCCCAATTAGGTATTTTAGCTTCAGTTTTGAATGAAAAAAAAAATTTAGCCAATATATACTGGTATTTTCCTTAGTGACTTGTAAGAATGGTGTGTGTAAGTTTAAAATATAAAGGATGAAGTGCAAGAACCAAAGACATTCCAGTGTTGTCAAGATGACAGACTATTATAAAACAAATTCTTCACTCACTCATTCATTCATTCAATATTTATTTATTGAGGGCTTGCTATATGTATAAGGCAAAAATAAACAAAATGAAAATACTACGCACTTTCATTCTGTATCAAAACAATACTGTCAGTAATAAATATAAAAGACAAAAAAAATTGAATTTATTTTGGATGACTGCGGCAAAGCACACCGGGTAAAAGACTCCTTACTTCTATTTCTGCAGATTCCACCCGGTTTTCAATTATTTCGATACATTGTCTCTTAGCTGGTGGTTCTTCACTTATAACAGTTTCTTCAGCAATGTCTGTTGCTGGTACTGTTAATACTAAAATGAAAAAAAAATTATGTATTACTTCATTTTCAGAGAGATTTATTAGAAATAAAACTAGTCTTGACACTGTTGATGCTACTCATCTAAAATAAGTACATTCCAAAACAATAATTCCAAATCATCGATCTGCTTTTTATGAGACTATCCATATATGTCTTCTTTATTACCTTCTTGCTTTTTTACTGTACCTACATATATTTTTTAAATTATATAGATAATATATTCATTCATGACTCAAACATCAAAATATTTAACAAGCATATTTTGAGAGGCTTCATGCCCACCCCGATAACAGATAATCATTTTATTAATTATTATGTATTATCCTTATATTAATTGGTTTAAAAATTAGTATACATTCTCATTTTCCTTTCTTACGTAAAAGGTAGCATATATACAACAGATATTGTTCTGCATCTGCTTTTGTCACTCCAGATACTTACAGTATCTTACATCATTACATAGAGAGCTTCTGTTTATTTAGCTTCTTAATATCCACTAAGTGGATATTCCATTATGAGCACTGAGAGTTCATAAACATTGCTTGTTTTTGTATTGGACTGTTGGGCTTTTTCTCAGTTTTTAGTAGCTCTTTATATAAATGTAATTATATAGAGAGGTTGTCCTTGCTTTGCACAGCAGTACAGGAACATAAAAACGACTGTGCAAGCTGAAATCACCTGAAGCCATCCTAATAATCACAATGGGGAAAATTATAATTGTTCCATGGCCTTTAAAATTTTTTGCCAAAACATGAAAAAACCTCTTAGTGACAGCTATAAATGTAAATAAAAATTTTAAAATAGTAAAACTAATATTTATTTAGTACAATGTAATTTAAAACATTAGAGATACTGAGAATTCGAGTTTTCTTTTTTATTCATGACATTTATAAAGTAACTTGGAAAAAAATGAGAATTTATATCTATTAGACTGTACAGTCTATATAATTCACATGTTAACTATATATTTTTTATTCAGGAAGGCTTTAAAGGTTTATTTTTTTAAAATATTCAGTAGAACTCTCTCATTGCTATTCTTTTCCAGAGTTTTCCTTATTCTTCTTCCCTCTGCCCCATCAACATAAACTTTAGAATCAATTTGGCTAATTACAGAAAAAAACGTGATCTTTGTTATGGGCTGAATGGTACTCCCACTCCCCAAATTCACATGTTGAAGTCCTAACCCCCAGTACCTCAGAGTGTGACTCTATTTGGAGACAGGGTCCTTAAACAGATAATTAAGGTAAAATGAGATGGGCCCTAATCCAGTACTACTGGTGTCCTTACAGGAAGAGGAGATTAGGACACAGATAACACAAACAAACTGAGGTAGACCATGTGAGGACAGGCCAGAAGATGGCCATCTGCAAATCAAGGAGAGCAGCCTCAGAAGAAACCAAACCTGCCCCAAGACCTTGACCTGGCACTTCTAGCCTTCAGAGCTGTGAGAAATCATTAGTCTGCATAATGATACAGGTTTTGGAAACAATGTTTCGTCTGCTTGATACAAATATTTTTAAAGCTTTCTTCTTTTCTAAAAATTAGAATTAGTTCTTTAACGCTTTGTGAAAGCATCTGACCCTAATCCAATTTCAGACCAGCTATTAGCAGAAGATTTCAGCAGAGTGGGACAGAATGGCCTCCCAGGCTTTACAGGCCAAGTGTTCCCTCTTCTACTGTTACAGCAACAAACTCCTTTCTCCAAATCTGGTCTCTGTTCAGTGTCATGCCTCCTCTGCCACTCAAAACCAAACCTGGTTTAGGTGAAGTTCTACCTCTAGCCCTGCCCTTCACTGGCCATGAAAGGCACACGCTCTACAATCCTACTCATTTTCTTTTCTTCTTTATTTTCTTGGAGACAGGGTCTCGCTCTGTCATCCACACTGGAGTGCAATGGTGCAATCATAGTTCACTGCAGCCTCAAACTCCTGGGCCCAAGCGATCCTCCTGCCTCGGCCTTCCAAGTAGCTGGGACTACAGGTTCACACTACCATACCTGGCTAATTTCGTTGTTTCTACTTTTGTAGAGACAAGTATCATTGTGTTGCTAAGGCTGGTCTTGAACTCCTGGCCTCAAGCAATCCTCCCACCTTAGCATTCCAAAGTGCTGGGATTATGGGCTTAAGCCACCATACCAGCCCTAGTCATTTTCTCCAAGATTATGTGTGGACACTATTTTTAGGGGGAGACAAGGTACAGGGCAATGCTTAGTTAGATACTTTCTGCAGCTTCTCTCTCTGCCTCAGTATTCATGCCCTATTCTATCTTAGTCCTGCATTCAGCACTTCCTACTGAGTCTGGGGCCCTATACTGCTGAGAAAGCATGTTTATCTTTATTGCTGAGCTTAACCCCTTTTCTTTCCTTGATGCACCAGTGTGGATTTCCGTGAGAGTCCTCTTGCCCTCTGGCTGTAATGGCTTCAGATGCTTTTGGCAGCACTTAAAAATGTGGAATTCTGAGGTTTTCTCAGCCTTTTAGTTTTACTGAAAATGTAGTTGAGGCTTTTGTTTCATCTTGTTAGCCTTTGTGGTTTCCAAAAGGAGAAAAATGTTAGAATTCACAATAAAGCTGCTAAAATTTGTTACCATATTCCTACTACAAGTCCTAAGTCCACCTTTTTTTTTTTCTTTTTCTTTTTCTGAGAAAGAGTTTCTCTCTGTTCCCCAGGCTGGAATGCAGTGGCACGATAATGGCTCACTGCAGCTTCAACCTCCTGGGCTCTAGCAATTCTGCCACTCCGAGCTCCCAAGTAGCTGGGACTATCAGTAAATGTCACCATGCCTAGCTAATTTTTTATAATTTTTTTAGACATGGGGTCTCACCATGTTGCCCAGGCTCCAAATTCTTTTTAAGTAGCTTTTTCTTATGTGATATTTTTAAAAGCTCACATGGTATTCCAATTGCATTAAATGATCTAGGAAACTATTGTCCAATGCTGATTTGAATTATTTATTTCAGGTATTATTTGTGGTGACATTTAAGCTCATTTTTCAACCAGAATACTTTAGGGCCAATTTCTCTTTCCACCTAGTATATACTCAGAGAAAGCAAGCTAATTTTAATTTTAATTAGCCTAAGCAAATAAAATTAGGTAATTAGGTGTCCTGCAAAGGGTTATACAAATATAACTCAAGGCAAAAATAAATTCTTTGGAACACATATCATAATTTCCTGAGAATTAAAAATAAACACAATCTCTTTGGACTGCAGAGAAGACTTAAAGAAAATAAAAATAAAATAAAAACAAACACAAACTTTATAAAAATGTCTACTACTAACCTTGTTGTCCATCTGGCATGGTCACAATGATGGGTTGACCAATTCCACTGGTTGGAATAGAGTGCAAATTTCCAAGCTGAATTCCATCTGTAACTATTGTGATGACTTGCTGACCCCCTGAACTAACTACTTGCTGAATGGCACCATCCACAGATTCTGCAGTAACTACTTCCTCCGTGGCCACTACTGGAAAAAAAAAATGAAAACTCAGCAAACATATGTAACAGTATGAATAGAAACCTATTATTGCTTTGTCTGCTACTTTTGCTTTCTCTGCTTCTTTCTTTTCTTTTTTTAAATAGAGACAGGGTCTCACTCTGATGCCCAGGCTGGAGCGTAGTGGTGCAATCATGGCTCATGGCATCCTTAACTCCTGCACTCAAGTGATCCTCTTGACAGCCTCCCAAGTAGATGAGACTGCAGGTATGTACCACCATCCCTGACTAGTTTTATTTTTGTAGGGATGAGGTGTTGCTATGTTGGCCAGGCTGGTCTCAAACTCATGGCCTCAAGCAAGCCTCCTGCCTTGACCTCCCAAAGTGCTGAGAATTACAAACATGAGCCACCACACCTGGTCCCCTGCTTCTTTCTTACCCAGGAAAATTTGTACATGGTTTTAAAACTCAGTCTCCAGTGGTGTTGGAAATATCTATGCAACCAGTTGATTACAAGTCTCTCGTAATTTACAATACATAAGTTTCAACTATCTTCACATGTGAGTGGTTAAACAATTTCTCTTCATTTGGTTGTATGAGGTATAAAATTTAGAAGATCTAATATCATGACGAAGGTTGTATCTGTTTCATAAAACCTCACAATCCAGTCGGGTGCTGGTGGCTCAGGCCTGTAATCCCAGCACTTTGAGAGGCCGAGGCGGGAGGATCACTTGAGGTCAGGAGTTTGAGACTAGCCTGGCCAACATGGCAAAATCCCGTCTCTACTAAAAATACAAAATTAGCAGGGACTGGTGGTGAATGCCTATAATCCCAGCTACTCAGGAGGTTGAGGCAGGAGAATTGTCTGAACCCGGGAGGCAGAGGTTGCAGTGAGAAAAGATCATGCCACTGCCCTCTAGAATAGGCAACAGAACAAGACCCTGTCTCAAAACAAAACAAAAAAAAATCCACAATTCATAAGATGAATTTGAATATGATTATACTCCATTTACATTTATATATGAGTTGACATACAGAATAAAGAGTATTCTCTTTTTGGATTAAGTGAGCAAGGATTTGCCTTGATAATAAGTGGTATACAGATGTGGTACTATGTGATAGTAAATAGTATAATATATTAACATTTCCACAAATAAAATCCCCAAATACGCTCTTAATAATTTATGAGAGCCTTAGAGAGGATTCTGGCGGCAAAAGCAGCACCTGTGTCCTTGTCTGGGTAGAGAAATTGCAAGTTAATACTGCCAAAATCCTTTCTCACAGGCAATCCTACACCCACTACTGATCCCAAAAGACATGTAGAAGTACATGGTAGCTTTATTCATACTAGTAAAAAACTACAAACAACCCAGATATTCTTTGATAATAAATAAACAATGGTAGACTCAAACACAGCAATTTGACTGTATGCAAAACATGGGTGAAACTGACAAAAAAACAAAACTAAGTGATGTAAACCAGACACAAAAGAATATGTACTGTCTACCTTCCATTTATGAACTGAGCAATGTTTATACAATGTTTACAATTATCCTCTGTGAGCCCTTTGTGATAATTCCTCAAACTGCACACTTATAATCTATAAGCATTTCTGTATATTAAACTGCACTTCAATAAAAAAGCATCAAAAGGAATGATAGTAATGGATTACTATCCATTGAATTTTTTTTTTTTTTTTTTTTTTTGAGACAGAGTCTCACTCTGTCACTAGGCTAGAGTGCAGTGGCGCGATCTTGGCTTACTGCAACCCCCACCTCCCAGGTTCAAGCAATTCTTCTGCCTCAGCCTCCCGAGTAACTGGAACTACAGGTGCATGCCACCACACCCAGTTAATTTTTTTTTTTTTTTTGTATTTTTAGTAGAGACGGGGTTTCACCACGTTGGCAAGGCTGGTCTCGAACTCCTGACCTCGTGATCCGCCTGCCTTGGCCTCCCAAAGTGCTAGGATTACAGGTGTGAGCCACCACACCCAGCCTGAATTTTAAAAAATCTTTCTATCTGATTCATGCCTATAATACCAGCACTCCAGGAGGCCGAGGCAGTATGATCACTTGAGCCCAGGAGTTCAAGACCAGCCTGAGTAACAGTGAAATCCTGTCTACAAAAAATTTAAAAATTAGCCAGGTTTGTTGGTTTACACCTGTAGTCACAGCTATTTGGGAGTCTGGGATGGGAGGATCCCTTGAGCCTGGGAGGTTGAGGTTGCAGTGAGCAGTGATCACAACACTGCACTCCAGCCTGGGTGACAGAGTGAGACTCTATCTCAAAAAAAAAAAAAAAAAAATCTATCATAATACCTCATAAAAAGGAGAGAAAGGAGGAAATGGGAAAGGTCCTCCTGATAGAGACATCTAATTAACATTGAAAAAAGACAAGTTAAGATAAATCATTGTAACTCCTAACGTAATAATTGCTTCAAGCGAGGATCAGTAGTGGGTGCTAAAAGCACTGGTAAAATCTTGTGGGGAAACAGGATATTCAAATGTTCTCAAAGTATCCCACCAAAGATTACTATTAGTTGCAAAGGGGAAAATCTACCTGAAAAGAGCCGGCAGTCACAATTCCACCAAGTGGTTCTTATCAGGATGGGCTGATATTATGTGCCTCCTTACGTGATGCACTGGGAGGTTACAAAATTCACTGGTGTTCTTCCTGGAAATGTCTGAACTAAATCTGACTATAAATGACATTTGGAGGACAACTTGAAAATGGACCATATATCAGATAATTTTTGTGATTAATGTTGATGTTTTTAGAAAATAAAATGGAGCTGTGGATATGTAGAAGGCTATTCTTACTCCTGAGATATACATGCCAAAGTAAAGGTGAAGTATATCATGATGTCTCCAGCCTCCTTTCATATAACTTGGCAAAATAAAGGGGGGTGTGTGTGTGTGTGTGTGTGTGTGTGTACATGCACGCATGTGTCAGAGAACATACAGGCATGCCAAGATGTTAATAGTTGGTGAATACAGGTCAAAGTTATACAGGTTCATCCTCCAATTTTTCTGTGGGTTTGAAAACTGTCTACATATAAAAAAAATTAATTATAACTAGTTCAAAAAGAGGAATGACATTAAAAATTATTTCTAAATGGCATGGTTTTTAATGTGTTATTTACACATTACAAAAGTGTAATTACGAAAAGGGTAATTTTACAAAAAGTGTAATTAAATAAAACCACTCTACTAAAATCGAGCTACCATCCAGATACACAGTTGCTCTGAAACATGCTGAGTTTCTATCAACTCACAGTAGGGCATCATGGATATCAGTGATCACAGGATTTACTAAGACAGAGAAGCCATAAATATAGGAACTGCTTTTTTTTTTTTAAGGCAGGAAAAATACTAGGAAACTGGTTTTCACGATGTACTCAACAGGCCTGGCTTCGACTGTTACTGTGTCACTTAGTAATCAAGGATCACAATACAAACCACAGAACACTCAAAATGCAAACAATCTTTATGTTTTGAGCTCTCTTGTAATTTTTGTTTACCTTAAACTATGATTAGGTTTTATCACCAAGCACTTAAGAAAATTTCAGGAAGATAATTACAAAATGAAAAGTAGGACATAAAATAGTAATATAGTCAACAGAACTACTAAGTAGGATTTTCAAACACATTAAGTATTGCTTTGATTTTTTCAAAAAACTATCCATATGAAAAAGAAATGTTCACTTGAGTTGAATACTAACTACAGTTAGTAAATATTTTAAAGCTTAATCATATGTAAGAAATTTCTAAGATCACACACAAGGCACAATTCAAGAACTTTCATCTTTGCACTATTTGCAATGACTATTATTAAAATAAAAGAGTTCTTGCCTTTCATCTAACAAGCTTTCTTTTTAAGTTGTGCTATGGTAAGATATTTAAGAAAAAATTAAAAGGAAACCAATTATGTAAGACAAAGTGCCCCCCAGAAGCTTTAAGAACAATCTAACAGTAAAATGTTGAAACATGTAAGAATAAAAGAGAAAGCCTAAAAACTCTTAAAAGATTATTGATTTTTAAAAATATATTTATATTCCAAAACATAAAGCTCCCTGGATTAAAAAAAAACTATAACATAAATATTCACTGATCTAATTCAAAAGTCAAGTTGTAATATTTAAAGAAAGCCTAGATAATCTGCAGCACCTTTGAAGACATCTGAGATCTCTTGTTCAACAAGAACTCTGACTTTGGATGCCATAAAAATGAAATAAGACAGGGAAGAACACTGTCTTTGAAATGCCCTAAAAGACTGAAAATTCTACATAGAAACATTTAAATAATAAAATAGAAACTATGGGCCGGGCGCAGTGGCTCATGCCTGTAATCTCAGCACTTTGGGAGGCCAAGGCGGGTGGATCATGAGGTCAAGAGATCGAGACCATCCTGGCCAAGATGGTGAAACCCCATCTCTACTAAAAATACAAAAATTAGCTGGGCGTGATGGCGCACGCCTGTAATCCCAGCTACTCGGAAAGCTGAGGCAGGAGAATGGTGCAAACCTAGGAGGAGGCGGAGCTTGCAGCGAGCCAAGATCACGCCACTGCAATCCAGCCTGGGCGACAGAGCGAGACTCTGTCTCAAAAATAAATAAAATAAAATAAAATAAAATAAAATAAAATAAAATAAAATAAAAATAAAATAAATAAAGTAGAAACTATGTTCATTGAAGAAAAAAAAAAACTTTTCAAAGGTATTATGGCAGCAGTTTAACCTGAAATTAAAAACAAAAAAGCAAAAACAAAACAACCTCATGAGGCCCAGTATGTATCCCTTAAAGCCAACTGAGTTGTATTACCCTATTTTTTATACAGACCAAAAAACAATCTGCAAAACATATCTGGTTCAAATTTCACTTTTAGGAAGAATGGACGGAACTTTTTATTTTTATTGTTTTTCTTTTTTGAACCCCTATTTTGACACATAAGAAAGGAGGGAAATTTTAAAGGCACCAGATGCATTACACCTTTGGAAAAACCACTTTATTAGTAATTACCAGAAGTTGCTCTAAAGACAAAAAAGAAGGGTAATCACAGATGTGTATTTAATCAAGGTATTGTATAATTAGACCACAAGGAAGAATAAAGCTAAGCAAAGAAAAGTTGCTATAGGACTACAGGCTAGAGCTACGAAATAAGAGATGTATGAAAAAATATTTTTAAAGAGCCAGATAACTACACTACAGACGTAAGGCCTCCATCTTAACCAATCACAGCTTCTAATTCTACATCCCAAACAACCCTCTAATCTATTCACTCACTGTCTCTGTCAAATCTTCATTCACGCTATCACTATGATAACTCTTCCCTGGTTGACTGCATTAGACTCCAAACAAAACTCCCTTCCAAAGCATTCTTCTAAACCTGCCAAAGGATCATTTTTAAAGTCCTATATAATCTCACCTTCAGTCACCTTGAGTGACTCTTCCACTTACTGGGTTTAGCCGCACTGGCCTCCGGGTCCCCTAAAAAGTCAAGTTCTTTCCTGTCTCAAAAGCTTCACATGTCCCTCTTGCTAAAATGTTCTTCCCCAAACTTTTCCCTGACTAATGCCTACTTTAATTTTCAGTTTAAATGTTTCTTCCTCTAGGAAGATTCCATGATCCACTAGAGTGGCCTGTAAGCCTTAGTAGAAAGACAGGAAAATGTGATTGCTTCTGTATACTAATAAATAATGTACAACATGGTGGTGGTTTTCCTCATAAGAAAATATATATCCACAATTCCCCCCCCCCCAAAAAAAGCTTTCACTTTTCTGTCTATTCATTTTGGAATGACTTTCAAAATGAAAATCACACAAAATGGTATGAGTTGGAATTAGTTCCAATCTATCTAAATCTTACCCATTCTTTAGAGCACAACTCAACACATTCCCCTCCACCACACCCACCCCCAACTCCAGCTAAAAGTAATCTCTTTCCACTGAACAACAATAGTAATTCAATGAGCTATTTTAATCATCCAGCACTGACAACCTGCTGTTATATTTGCTAGAACATCAAGAAAAGACAGAGGTATCATTTGGTTTCTCAATGAAAATATTATAATAGACATTCTAAGGGACTATTAATGGGACTATTAATGGATATTAATGGGACTACCATTAATATGTGTGGTATATGTCAAAAATGGTACTAACGTCATTTCCATTTTCTAATGGAAAGTTAATTCCACTGACTTCCAAATGGAAATCATTTCCATTTTGCAAGTCATTCCAAAATGAAGAGACATGAAGGTGCTATCTAAAACCATAATTCCTGAGTGAAATGGCATGGTACCCTGGACTACCACAATTGCCTTCTCTTTATATATAGGACCATGCCAACCAGCTAGTTTCCATTTAAAATACAGTCCATCTGCTGCTACATTCTGGCTGTTTTCTACCCAGGAAAAATGTTTATTGTACCACTTAGCTAGTAAAAGAAAAGAGTATGAGCAGTAACAATCAGTGTACTGATGGAGCTTACACTATATTTTGGCCAACATCATTTTAAAAGGGCAAGAAAGTAGCAGAACACTTATTTCAACAGACTACCTATTACTAGAAAAAGCTACAGAAACAGATACATCCCAAAAGTAATAGTGACGCTTTTGCTTGAAATAAGGTAAAATGAAAATTACACAAATAATTCAATATTGTGTAATTCAAATATCACAAACCAAATTATAAACATTCTAAAAGAGCCCACAGACCATGTGAATAAGCTGCATAAGACAGATGGTACATGATAGTGGTCACAGACACATACCTTGGGAATCAGTCAGACTTTGAGCATAATCCTCCTTTCTCTACTTAATAGCCACATGCCCTTTGATAAAATTATTCAACTTCCACAAACCGGTTTCATTATATATAAAATGGAGGTACCACTACTGTATTTTCCAGATTCTAACAAGCCCTTGAAAAGATATATATAAACATTTCGAGAATCAGGATGAGTCTGACAATTGATTTTAAAGAAACTGGATAGCCAGAAGTCAGAGAAATAATTTGTGGCAGATTTAGCTTTGCCTGAGTATGTGCAAATTGAGCTTTGAGTTGTTTACTCTGGTGATAACATATTTAAACTTTGATTTATTTTTTATTTATTTTTTTTTTTGAGACAGAGTCTCCCTGTGTTACCCAGGTTGGAGCACAGTGGTACAATCTTGGCTCACTGCAATCTCCACCTCCAAGGTTCAAGCGATTCTCCTGTCTCAGCCTCCTGAGTAGCTGGGATTACAGGCACATGCCACCATATCCGGCTAATTTTTGTATTTTTAGTAGAGATGGAGTTTCATCATGTTGGCCAGGCTTGTCTTGAACTCCTGACCTCACGTGATCCACCCATCTCAGCCTCCCAAAGTGCTGGGATTATAGATGTGAGCCACTATGCCCACCCATTACTTTTTTTTTTTTTTTTTTTTTTGAGATAGAGTCTTGCTCTGTCACCCAGGCTGGGATGCAGTGGCACAATCTCAGCTCACTGCAACCTCTGCCTCCTGGGTTCAAGCCATTCTCCTGCCTCAGCCTCCCCAGTAGCTGGGATTACAGGGGCACACCACCACATCCAGCTAATTTTTGTATTTTTAGTAGAGACGGGGTTTCAGAAACATGTTGGCCAGGCTGGTCTTGAACTCCCAGGTTCAAGTGATCCTCTGACCTCAGCCTCCTGAGCAGCTGGACCACAGGCACCAACCACCACACCTGACTAATTTTTTATATTTTTTGGTAGAGATGGGCTTTCAGCATGTTGCCCAGGGTTCCGGGCTCAAGGAATCCACCTATCTCGGCCTCTCAAAGTGCTAGGATTACAGGTGTGAGCTACCATGCCCAGCCAAAGTAAGTTGTTTAAACAAAAAGTCACAAACTAGTAAATCAAGGGCCAACTTAGATACAGGGACATTTTTTTCTATGAGCCACAAAAGTTTTGTTTTGTTTTTCAATTAGTTACCAAGATTTAATGTTCTTTCAAAATCCAGATTCACAGCTTCCTATTAAAAAACAGAATTTGGGAATACTGGGCTGATGACTATAATCAGTTAGAGCTCAGTCACAGATGACTCCCTGCCCTTGCCCCACTCTTCAGCCGGGCGTAATCTCAATCCGCACACCTTAGCCTTTTATTGTCTTCCTGGCCTTTGTAAATATTTGAATCTCCAACTGTTTTTTTGTTTTCTTTTTTTTTTTTTTTTTGAGACAGAGTCTTGCTCTGTTACCCAGGCTGGAGTGCAGTGGCGCAAACTCAGCTCACTGCAGCCTTCACCTCCTGGGTTCAAGCAATCCTCCTGCCTCAGCCTCCCGAGTAGCTGGGATTACAGGCATGTGCCACCACGCCTGGCTAATTTTTTGTGTTTTTAGTAGAGACAGGTTTCACTATGTTGCCCAGGCTGGTCTCAAACTCCTGACCTCAGGCAATCCACCCGCCTCACCCTCCCAAAGTGCCAGGATTACAGGTGTGAGCCACTGCACCCAGCCTGAATCTGCAATTTTAATGTACACATTAGACGTGCTTTTCTAACCTGGAGTTTCTGAAGAATTGGACAATGGAGCAGATGCTTCAGCTAAGGCAGCTAATGTAGCTAATACTGATGTAGAAGAGTTTCCAAACTGAACAGCAGATACACCCGTTTCATCTGTAAGAAAAAAGAAAATAGATTTGAATTTCTAAGGAGCTTAATCCAATGCATATTTCTGATACTCTATTTACCTTATTTGACTCTTAAACAAAGCTTGGATAGCATTAGCTTTTGAAAGGTAATACTGCAGTAAATTTTGCAGTATCACCTTTCTTCAGATTGTTTTGTCTCATAAAATTTTTTTTGCCAGTTATGCCAAAGAAAACCAAGGTGGCTGATAGAATCTTACCCTTGTTCTCCAACAGTCCTTTCTTAAAATGATGAATACCTACTAAAGCATAAAATCCCAAAGCCTATCCTATATGCATCTCAATACCTGTTGCCTTGGATGAATTTTCTGAAGATACCAGACCTGTTAGGTTCACCACCCCTCCAGGTCCAATGATAAACTGTGGTGTTGCAGCATGTATTGTCACAGTGTCAGGACTCTCTGGGTTTGTGTTGATTTGGTTCTGCATAGCAATCTAGGGAAAAAATGACCACAGTGTTTTCAGAATTATAACCAGAACATATAGCACAAATTCTCCATATAATACAAACACACATGTAAAGGAATATTCTCAAAGAATAATCACATAGTACAAGTGGAAATATATGTCTAAGGTCCCCTGACAGTGTAGGGGCACACTATGGGTATATATTTATATCCCGAGTCCCCCTCCTAGGTAAAGCAGCAAAATCCTGGGAGAGGAGAAATGAGTATCTAAAAGGTTTTTAACAGAACAAAGAACAACTGGACATCAAGCCGGTTGAGGTGGCAGGTGCCTGTAATCCCAGCTATTCAGGAGGCGGAGGCAGGAGAAGTGCTTAAGCCCAGGAATTTGAGACCAGCACGGGCAACATAGTGAGACCCCCATCTTAAAAAAACCAAAACCAAAACAAAACAAACAAACAAAAAATATTTCTGTAGCTATAGAAATTTAATTATTTCTTCTATATTTGGCAATACATAATACCACATATATAAAGCATGTCCTTCTCAATTAATCGTTCCCCATCTTCAACCCCCAAACTGCACTCCTAAGAGTAAAAGGAATGGAAAGAGGCATGGTAGAATTCATTTTCCTGAACATAAAACATCTTTTAAGTAACTAGTGAAAGCTCAAAGGAGTTAGACAGTCTTAGAAAAGAAGAGTTCTACTGCTGGGATCAGGAACAAACAGGCAAGAAGAGGCATTAATTAAAGAAGATAATTTATATTATGTCATATGGCTGAAAATAAGAGAAGTAATGTTAGTTACTAGAAAAATCTTCCCAAAAGCCAAAAACAGCAGATCTTTTTGAGGATGTTGAAAAATAAAAGAAACAAATCAAACTGCATCACTCACTCAAGGGATGTTATTACGGTTGCTAATATATACATTTTTTAATTTTTATAAAGTCATTTATAGTAGACCTGGAAAAATCATATAGTATCAAAATGCAACAAAAATAATAGAATAAAATGTCTAGGGCCAGGCGCAGTGGCTCACACCTGTAATCCCTGCACTTTGGGAGGCCGAGGCAGGCAGATCACCTGAGCTCAGGAGTTCGACACCAGCCTGGGCAACATGGTGAAACACCACCTCTACTAAAAATACAAAAAATTAGCCGGGCGTGGCAGTATGCACCTGTAGTCTCAGCTACTCAGGAGGCTGAGGCAGAAGAATTGCTTGAACCCAGGAGGCAAAGGTTGCAGTGAGCCAAGATTGCACCACTACACTCCAACCTGGGTGACAGAGCAAGACTCTGGCTCAAAAAAAAAAAAGTCTAAAGGGAAATTTAGAAACTTAAAAATCAGAAAGTCATCACCTTATCTAACGTTAATGAAAAGACTGGCCTTATAATCAAGAAAATGAATAGTAATAAACAAAGAGGAAGTGAAAGAGAAAAAGGCCTATCCAAAATAACTAAGCCTAAAATGAAAGGCTACAAACGAAATAGTTTAAATCATCCACAATATAAGAGATCCCTCTACTGATAATTCTTTTTCTTTATGTTCTTAAATTAAAAGTCAAAAGTTACCTGTAATATCTCTGCTAAATCTTCATTTCCATTGTCTATTGAAATATCAAATGCAGTTTTACAAAATTTACTTTGCGTGTGTACATCAGCACCATATTTGATTAAAAGTTCCACCACCTCTTGATGATTGTGTTCTGTGGCCCAATGGAGAGCTGTCATCTTTAACATGTCCTTTGCATTGACATCAGCACCATGCTACAAAAATATTTCAAAGAGATTACTAACATATGAAATATTATATTAAAAATTCCTGATATGAAATTATTAGTCTGTGCTTTAAAGTAAGAACAAATAACATAATCAATTCTTTATTTATATATGTTAAATACATGTTCCAGGCCAGGTACAGTGGCTCACACCTGTAATCCCAACACTTTGGGAGGCCGAGGCGGTTGGATCGGCTGAGCTCAGGGGTTTGAAACCAGCCTGGGCAACATGCCAAAACCCCATCTCTACAATACAAAAAAACACAAAAAATTAAGGGCCAGACATGGTAGCTAACATCTGTAATCCCAGCACTTTGGGAGGCTAAGGCAGGCAGATAACTTGAGGTTAGAAGTTCGAGACCAGCCTGGCCAACATGGTGAAACGCCATCTCTACTAAAAATACAAAAATTAGCCAGGCACAGAGGCACACACCTGTAATGCCAGCTACATGGGAGACTGACACAGGAGAATCACTGGAACCCAGGAGGCAGAGGTTGCAATGAGCCAAGATCATGCCACCGCACTCCAGCCTGGGCAACAGAGCAAGATGCTATCTCAAATAAATAAATAAATACAAAAAATTAGCTGGGTGTGGTGGCACACAGCTGTGATCCCAGCTACTCAGGAGGCTGAGTTGGGAGGATTGCTCGAGCCTGGGAGGCGGAGGTTGCAATAAGCCAAGATTGCACCACTGCACTCCAACCTGGGTGACAGAGTGAGAGCCTATCTCAGAAAAAAGAAAAAGAAAATATATATATACACACACACATATACACATGTCCCAGCAATCACCACTTAATCTGTCACTTACAATCACCACTTAATCTGTCAACTTAATCATTTTTCTCTCATGCTGAATTTCCTGTTTTCCTTCTAATTTCTTAGGAATGAGGCAATTATTTTTTCAGTCACCCAGCTATGGGCATAAAGAGCTAGAATGGCATAAGAAATGAAGGAAACTATGAGCATTCCTCTAAAAGCTTCTTTAATGTTTGTATAGCAGCTGGTCCCTTGGTTCCTCATTTCCACAAAAAAAAAATCTTTTGCTTTCAAAACCACTGTAACCCAGAAAAAATAAAAATAAAAAAATTATAAAAAGAAAACCAGTACACCATAAAGAACTGAAAGTAAGCTAACTAGAGATATATTGTCCAATATGACAGTCAATAGACACATGTAGTTTTTGAGCATTTGAAATGCTGCTAGCCAGAATAGAGATGTGCTATATGTATAAACACACACTGAGGCCAGGTGCAGTGGCTCATGCCTGTAATCTCAGCACTTTGGGAGGCCAAGGCGGGCAGATCACCTTAGGTCGGGAGTTCAAGACCAGCCTGACCAACATGGAGCAACCCTGTCTCTACTAAAAATACAAAAAATTAGCGGGGCCTGGTGGTGCACGCCTGTAATCCCAGCTACTCGGGAGGCTGAGGCAAGAGAATCACTTGAACCTGGCAGGCAGAGGTTTCGGTGAGCCAAGATCACACCACTGCACTCCAGCCTGGGCAACAAGAGCAAAACTTCATCCAAAAAAAAAAAAAAAAAAACACACATTGAAATTGAAAAACATACCAAAAAAATAGAATGTAATACATCTCATTAATAATTTTTGTACTGGACTGGGCGTGGTGGCTCACCCCTATAATCCCAGCACTTTGGGAGGCCGAGGCAGGCAGATCACTTGAGGTCAGGAGTTAGAGACCAACCTGACCAACATGGTGAAACTCCATCTCTACGAAAAATACAAAAATTAGCCAGGCGGGTTAGTGGGCACCTGTAATCCTAGCTACTCAGGAGACTGAGGCAGGAGAATTGCTTGAAACTGGGAGGCGGAAGTTGCTATGAGCCAAGATTGTGCCACTGCACTCCAGCCTGGGCAACAAAGCTAGACTCCATCTCAGAAAAATAATAATAATAATAATAATTTTTATACTGATTTCATGTTGAAATGATAATCTTTGTATATATTGGGTTAAATAAAATATAAAATTAGAATTACTTTTTAAATGTAGCTACTGGAATATTTAGAATTACAGTATACGTGATTTGCATTTATGGCTTCCATTGTATTTCTTTTTGATAGGCTGATCTAGAGGCCAGAATAAGAAGGATCAAGCAGAACATCTATCACTCTATGTTTCAAAATTTTCTACAAGGTCAGGAGTTTGAGACCAGTCTGGCCAATATGGTGAAATCCCATCTCTACTAAAAATACAAAAATTAGCTAGGCGTGGTGGTGGGTGCCTGTAGTCCCAGCTACTCAGGAGGCTGAGGCAGGAAAATCGTTTGAACCCGGGAGGTGGAGGTTGCAGTGAGCCGAGATGGTGCCACTGCACTCCAGCCTGGGTGACAGAGAGAGACTCCGTCTCAAAAAGAAAAAAGAAAAGAAAAAAGAAAAAAACGCTGTAGTCCCTCACCATAAGATAGACCAAGGTCCAAGAAATAAATTAGTTGACTTAACTAAGAATATACCTAAAGAAAGTTTTGTCCCTCATGAAATGAAAGTTGTAAGATAATTTTCATTTAATGGGCTTATACACACAAAAAATGAAATACTATAGATAAAATACTAAGTATGCATTTAACAAAAACTAGTTCCCTCTCCTTCTTATAAAACTCTAAAGCCTTTTAAAAGCAAAGTGCAAAAAGAGAACACATACCTTAAGTAAAACCTCTACTATGCTGGCATGGCCCTCAGAAGCTGCCATATGTAATGGTGTTCGGTCCACTTTGGTTCTGGCATCTCTGCTTACACCAGCTCGGAGCAGTACCTCTGTGGTGGAATAATGACCATACTGTGCTGCTAGATGAAGTGGAGAAGTTCCCAACTGTACCATAGAAAAAAAAACAATCCACATTTACAGTATTGTTAGTACACTTCTGTTTATATAGTGAAGATTTTCTTTACATTATCTGTTTACATAGTAACTCAAAACTCAAAAGAAATGACTAGATTCATGCTTATCACATCCTCTTCATAGATGCCTTGAAGAATTCCCACTCTCAATGAAGAAAAAAATCCAGTATTTCCTTTAATTCAAATTTTCTTTCTTCATTATTTTTTATCAGATAAACTGCCTGAACAAAATTAATTTCATTAGAAATTAAGAGACAGTGGCCAGACGTGGTGGCTCACACCTGTAATCCCAGTACTTTGGGAGGCCAAGGCAGATGGATCACTTGAGGTCAGGAGTTCAAGACCAGCCCGGCCAACATGGTGAAACGCCATCTCTGCTAAAACCACAGAAATTAGCCGGGCATGGTAGCATGTGCCTGTAATCCCAGCTACTCAGGAGGCTGAGGCAGGAGAACCACTTGAACCCGGGAGGCAGAGGTTGCAGTGAGCCAAGATTGCGCCACTGCACTCCAGCCTGGGCAACAGAGCGAGACTCCATCTCAAAAAAAAAAAGTTCACTATGTTATGAAGAGATTAAGTGGGATATATGTATAAAAGTCCTTAGTCCTATCTCTCTCTCTATATATATATATTTTTTGTTTATTTGTTTGTTTGTTTGATTGATTGTTGTTTGCTTAATTAGAGACAGGGCCTCACTGTGTTGCCCAGGCTGGGGTGCAATGGCTATTCACAGGTACAATTATCACACACTACAGCTCTGAACTGCTGGGCTCAAGCAATCTGCCCACCTCAGCCTCCAGAGTAGCTGGGACTACAGGCACACACCAACGAACTTAGCTAAACCTTACATTTTCAAGCGAAGGTCATCTCAGCAGATCAAATAAATTCCTTAAACAATCCTTTCTTTCTCCATGCTTTGTCACTTTTTCTTTATCTAACCTTTTCTATACTCTTAAATGTCAGTATTTAATGAAAATATCTCAACAGCCAATTTAGCAACCAGGAGCTTTGCTCAGTTTGACATTAGGATCTACTTTTTTATTTTTGTCTTCTGAGACTTTCCCTTCTTGGTTATTGATGCAAAACATATACACATATATGCAGGTTTTTTTGTTTTGTTTTGTTTTCTGAGACAGGGTCTCACTCTGTCACTCAGGCTGGAGTATAGTGGGGTGATCACAGCTCACCGTATCTTCAAACTCCTGAGCTCAAGCGATCCTCCTCCCTCAGCCTCCCAAAGTGCTGGGATTATGGATATGAGCCACCACACCTGGCCATGTAGTTTTTGTAGCTTTTGGGGTTTTTTTTAAATTCATTTTTTTAGAGACAGGTTCTTGCTCTGTCGCCCAGGCTAGAGTGCAGTGGAGCAATCGTAGCTCACTGTAACCTCTAACTCCTGGGCTCAAGCGATCTTCCATCGCAGCCTCCAGAATTACACTGCATGTATTTCTCTGTGACTTGCCTTCTTTTGATCGATATTATATTCATGAGATTCACCATGTTAATAAATATAAGTATAGCTTGCTAATTTTCTGTGTTCTATAATATTCCATTGAATGAGTAAGCCACAATTAATTTAACCAGTATTGATGAATATTCGGGTTGTTTCCAGTTTTGTGTTATTATGAATAATGTTGCTGCTAAATACAGAAGTCTTGTATATGTTTCAGGCACATTTCTCTTGGGAATAGTCTTAGAAGCCCAACTGCTACATCATACAGTATGTACATCTTCAAATTTACTATGTGCTGCCAAACTGTCTTCCAAAACGATTATACCAATTCCACACTTCCACCAAAAATATGTGAGAGTTCCCACCATCTCCTCACCAAGCCTTGGTACTGATCAACTGTTTTTGCTAATCTGGTGGATATATAATAGTTTTTCATGATTTTCCTCTGCATTTGCCTCAATCTTAATGTAGTTGAGTATCTTTTCATGTTTATTAATCAAACTTTCTCCTTGATAAAGTACCATATAAAGTCAGTCTTCTATGGCCTTGTCTTTTTATTGCTAACCCATGGAAATTCCTTATGTATTATGGATACTAATCCTTCTTAAGATCTTTTTGGCTTTGGGAGGCCGAGGCAGGTGGATCACAGGGTCAGGAGTTCAAGACCAGCTGGCCAACATATTGAAACCCCAACTCTACTAAAAATACAAAAAATTAGCCAGGCATGGTGGCAGGTGCCTGTAATTCCAGCTACTTGGGAGGCTGAGGCAGGAGAATCACTTCAACCCGGGAGGTAGAGGTTGCAGTTAGCCAAGATTGCACCACTTCACTCCAGCCCAGGCAACAGTACGAGACTCCATCTCAAAAAAAAAAAAAAAAAAAAAAAAAAGATCTTTTTGTCTTGAGGTACTACAACATCACTATGATGTATCTAGATATGGATTAGTTTTTAAATTGATTCTGCTGGAGATTTCTTAGGCTACTCAAATCTGTGGGCTGCCATCTTTCATCAGTTCTGGAAGATTATCAGCAATTACCTCTTTGAATTATTTCATCCCTATTTTTGCTCTTTTTGTGGATCTATGATCAGATATTAGACTTTCTCACATGATCCTTCATGATTCCTAACATCTCTTTTACATTTTCTATCTATTTTTATCTGTGATATAGTCTGGATCATCTTTTTTCATACCTTTCAGTTTACTAATTTTCTCTTTAGCAGTTTCTAATCTGTTACTAAAATTTTATCTCAAGTCCTTACAGGTCTGCTTCTGTTGACAGTTGTTTTAGCAGGTTACTGTTCAAACTGGCATGTGTCCATGTGTTTAGTTATTTCTGACTGCTCACTTTCCTTTGAATTTCATTTGTGGATATGAAGCCTGGGATGAAGCCAGGTTCCTCCAGAGAGGATACTCATCTGCTTCTGTCAGGAACCTGGGGTAATCCCTAGTCCAAAGATCACTTCAAACTCATTTCTCAGTTTACAGTTTTTTAGACTACACAAGTATTTATGAGTTCAGGCTGCAAGTGTGTACAAAGGATGCCTTGTGATTCCGAATTCTCACCATCAGATTTTTTTCCTCTCTCCATTTGATGTCTTGGTTCACATCAGCTTATTATCTTTGCAGCATCATGGCAACAGGGACGAGGGCAGGAGCAGATAGGAGGAGGGACAGGGTATTCCTGCTTAACCTTACACTGAAGGTGCAGCTCTTTGGAATTCCAGAATTATGAGAAGAGATCTCCTATCAGACTTCTCTCCATGAACAGTCTCAGGTCTTTATCTTTAGTACCCCAAGTCAGTGAGGAAGAAAACCCACCAGACAAGTGTGAGTTCACCTAATGTTCTCTAGGTAAAATTTCTCTGGGTTTTAGCCTTCACTTGGTTTTTCAGGTTGATTAGCTCTTTCTTTCTAACTCAGCAGTGTACTTAAGAAGATTTTCTTTAACATATTTAATCAAAAAGTCTTTATTCTTTAAAGATACAAGTTGAAATATTTATGGACAAAATGATATGGTCCCTGGAATTTGCTTTAAAATAACACAGAACAAAAAATAATACAGTAGACAGAGTTATAGAGGAAACAAGATTTATCATGATTTGATAATTTTTGAAGTTGGGTAAAGAGTATTACAGGGATTGATACATATTTGAAATTTTCTATAATAAAAAATTTTTTGTTTTTCATGAAAAATGTAAAAATAACAAGAGAAAGGAAGGCGAAAACAACAAAACCAATAATCTGGAATTTTTAGTTGTTACCAATGGGAGGGTTAATTCAGATTCCTAGTATTCCATATCCCCAATACAATGCTTTTATATTTGCCCCCAGAATTAAAGAGTTATTTTTTTTGCCCTCCCCACAACTGCCTTCTTTCTATAGTTGTCAAGATCTCATTCCCATTCCTTTCTTCCTCTTTGATCATGTTCGCAATAGTTTTACAAGTACTAATTGAAACATAAACTTGTTTTTCTTTAGGAGTGACTGTAACACTAACGCCAATCTTTATCAGTATCTTTCTGAATTATAAATTCTACTGTGCTATTTATAAGGCCTTTAAATTAAATCCCAAGCAGACACATGTTTATATTCATGCCACATTAATGCACTCCAAAGTTTGGAAGAAAAAAATCTTTGTGGATGAAATATTTGGATAAGGTTATCCAGTATCAAAGAAAATAATATAAACCACTTCTTTTAGGACAGTTATAATTCTAAAATAATAAACGAATTTGCAAAAAAAAAAATTTTTTTATCACTTATAAACACAATCCTGACTACATTTTTCTCTGCAAAAACTCAAAAATGAGAAGAAAAAAAAAACACACAACATTAAAATCATTCTTTACCCAGTCTGTAGTAAAAGGAGCTCCATTTGCCATCAAAATACGAACTTCATCATCTTGACCTGCTCGTGCCGCTTCTAAAAGCTTCTTTCCCAAATCTACCAGGGACATCTAAACAAAACATAGATGAACTGAACATCAAAATCTCCATTTATACATTATGACATGACATTTTCCCTCCCTGTCTTTATTAATAAGTCAATTCTCAATTATCCCTTCAAAAGAGTGTGCCATGGTTAATACAAAATTACAGATCATACAAAAGCAATTTATATTGGATTTTAGAATCCATTTTTCTTTCTCATTAAGTTTTTACTTAGAATAAAAGTAGTTTAAATTCTCCAAATACATCTGGTAAAAGAAGAGGTAAGTAGCAGAGAAAAGCTGGTCTAAATTTTTATTTATTTATTTATTTATTTATTTTTGAGACAGAGTCTCGGCCTGTCACCCAGGCTGGAGTGCGGTGGCACGGTGTTGGCTCACTGCAACCTCCACCTCCTGGGTTCAAGCGATTCTCCTGCCTCAGCCTCCCAAGTAGCTTGGACTACAGGCATGCACCACCACACCCAGCTAATTTTTCTATTTTCAATAGAGACAGGGTTTCACCATGTTAGCCAGGCTGGTCTCAAACTCCTGACCTCAAATGATCTGCCGGCTTTGGTCTCCCAAAGTGGTGGGATTATAGGCATGAGCCACCACGCTCAGCCAAGCTGGTCTAAAATTTAAAACTGGCAACTAATTGTTTTCACTGGAGGGTTTGCAGCAATAAAATTTTTCATAAAAGTAAATAAAGTGCAAGATATTATCATCTGTTGTTGGTGCAAATTAAACTAAACTTACCTTAAATTATTTTGCAATAGTAAATGTGTTCAAAATTTTAAAATACAAATTTTCTGCCCTCCTACATGCAATGTATATTTAAGTTCTTGCAGAAAGTAAATAATTCACATTCTATGAAAATACTAAAAAGAGAGTAATAGTATTATGAATAGACTATCTGTCTCATTAGAGGCTAGAGGCCAGGTACGACGACATACCCCTGTAATCCCAGCAGTTTGGGAGGCTGAGGCAGGTGGATCACTTGAGGCCAGGAGTTCGAGACCAGCCTGGACAACATGGTAAAACCCTATCTCTACTAAAAATAAAAAATTGGCTGGGTGTGGGAGCTCACACCTATAGTCTCAGCTCCTCAGGAGGCTGAGGCACAAGAATCACTGGAACCCAGGAGGCAGAGGTTGCAGTGAGCCGAGATCGCACCACTGCACTCTAGCCTGGGCGACAAAGTAAACTCTGTCTCAAAAAAAAAAAAAAAAAAAAAAAACAGGAAAGAGTATCTTGTGTCTTGAATTTAATATATCTGAAAAGGCTAATGTCCCAGCCTGGGATGTAAGGTGTGCATGGGTGTGTATGTATTTGTGTCTTCTTGAATAAGAAATATTGAAATACATGTCAGAAAAAAAAGATTATGACAGTAGAATATAGGTAAATTAAGATTTGAATGTATCACAAACATTCAAATTCAAGGGATGACAGTTCTCAGAAGAAAGTTTCCAAACCCAGAAAGACTATCCAGCTGGAAGATTACTCAATTATGTTACACAGTATCGTAAATAAGGAAAAGCAGAATTTTAGGCCTGTAGGGAAGGGAAATATGGAACCCCTGAGATTTACAATGAAAAAATGTGCCTGGGGTATAAATTTATCTCAAAAAAAGTATATACTCTGAGGGTTAGGTAAGTAGTCAAGAGGAAATAAGTTATAAAGAGTAATGGCAGGTTGATCAGTGTATCTCTCCTTGTATGAACTATTATTACAGGTTGAGTATCCCTAATCCAAAAATCTGAAATCTGAAACTTTTTAAGCATCAAAGGAATGCTCATTGGAGCATTTCAGATTTTGCATTTTTGCATTAGGGATGCTGAACCAGTAAGTATTAATGGAAATATTCCAAAATCTGAAAAAACCCAAAATCTGAAACACTTCTGGACTAAGTATTTCAGATAAGGGATACTCAACCTGCACTCAATAAGGAACAGAAAGGAGTGTATGTGTGAGAAGGAAGTTGGCAAATGGGGCTTGAAAAAGTTATTTCTGCCAGGAAGAACTGAAATGTTCTACATCATTAAAAGGGCTGTCAAGAAATCTAAAAGGGGTAATTATAAGAAAAGCTGTCCATGAAAATAAACAGAATTATGCCTATAATTTTTAATGAATTAGGTAAGATGGGAATAATCAAGCACAAAAGAGGTAACCAGGGACAGATACTAACACTTGGAGGCTTGCACAATAATTAGGTGAGATATACATATCCCAAACAGGCCTTCATCACAAGGCAGGAAAGAATTTCTTAGAATTGTTTCATTTGTAAGGATAAAAATAATCTATATTATGGTCAGGCACAGCGGCTCACACCTGTAATCCCACCACTCTGGGAGGCCTAGGTGGGCGAATCACTTGAGGTCAGGAGTTCGAGACCAGCCTGGCCAACAGGGTGAAACCCTGTCTCTACGAAAAATTCAATCCAGTCTGGGCATAAGAGTGAGATTCCATCTCCAAAAAAAAAAATCTATATTATATTCTGGAGTAAAGAATAGGAAAAACCACCACATGTACTTGTGGGATTTATATGGGATTTTTTTTTAATACACTTCTCTGTGATACTTGCAACATTTTCATCCTTGCATTTCTGATTTCCTTTCCTTTTTTTCTCCTATTCTCTCATAACCTTGATGGAGTCACTGAAAGCCAAGATACTCCTCAATCCTGCTTAAAGTCACTAAGATCTATAGAGATTACTGATCTCCAATGAGGCATTTTTTTCCTAGATAATATGTAACTGCTGGACAGTAAAAATTAACATCATATTCAACAGGCAAGAAACCTGCAAAAATAATTTCCTATTAAACGGCAAGATAAAGCAAAAAGAAACTGACCTCTCTCCTACAGAAGTACAGTAAAATCTGAACTGGTCACACTAACAAATATAGCACCTATACTCTGAATGATATAAATTTGGCTTTACGATGAAATATATCTTTCCAAAAATAAACATTTTTAAATAGGTTTTACGCAGGTAATATAAAATCAGTTTGCATTCATTCAGCATACATACTGCCAAATGGTTTAGATATCTGAGTATCTTTTGTGAAGTGCCAGTTTAGGGCTTTTCCCCATTTTTTGAAACTGGGTTGTCTGTCTTTTTCTTATTGATTTGTAAGCATTCTCACATATGTTCTGGATATGAGTCCTTTGTCAAATATAACAAGTACTATAAGTATCTCTGTCCAGAACCCTGATTTTTGACCCTCTAGCTTATGTTCTTTCTTTGATAACACATAGTATTTTCTATACTATTAAAATAAAATAATCAAAATAAAATAAGAAATGGCAAAGAAATATGTTTACCACAAAAATGACTAGAAGAAACAGTCATGTTTTACTTATTTAAAAGACTTGACTCAAAATGAAAAGGGGCGGGAAATAAACAGCAAGGACCCAACACATCAATAGTTAAAAGACAGGCCATACATTTTAAAGAAAAGAAAATAGAAATAATTCACAAGGGCAAAAAATGCTCAGTGTCACTGCTAATCAGGTTAACAAAAAGTAAATAATTTTAAAGTAATTACTGATGCAGCCAAGAATTAGGTGAAACTGATACTTTGATATATTGACAACTCAGATATGCTGATAGTAATATAAGTGGATCAGCTTTATTTTTTAGTCAACTTGGCAAATTTAACAAGTTACAAAAATATCTGAGTCCATTGACCCAGTAAGTGACCCCACTTCTAAGAATCTATTCTAAAGGAAAGATATATTGAAACAGATCTATCAGTAAAGATTATATATGCATACACATATATATTATATATAATAATTCTTATAATGTGACCAATCTAAAGGTAGGAAAATGATTGAATTGTAGAATCGAAAGGAACAAAATGCAGTAATTTAACCTAATAGTTTTGAAGCTATATAAACAACAAAAAATTTATGCCACATCATGAAAAGATATAAAACTTTTTTGTCAAAATACGCATATAAAGTATAAAACACTGAAAAATGTTAACAATTGTTTAGGATGGAATGATTATGGGAAATTTTGTCTTCATTTTACAAAGTTTCTATAACATTACTATATTACCTAATTTTAAAAATGTTTTTTTCAAAGGGACAAATTACATTGTATGACTGTCAACTAAGCAAATGATAACATTAAGGAAAGTTTTATGTTCCTGACTTACTAGATGGGATGAGCAGGAAAAAAATAAAGAAAATGTAGAATGTTGGGAACTTAAAATATCAATCATATATCTGCTTACATGAATTATAATAAAATCATGAAGCATTTGAACAAATCAACTTTGTCCATAATTATTCAATTGTCCTAATTATTCAAAACATATCACAGTTTAGGACCAAATACACTTAAGTTACTCTGGTTTTAAATTTCCATGAGCAATACAGCCATATGGTACATTAATGAGATGGATTCTTGGAAATCAGTGGTTCTCACTGGCAGCAGCACTGCCCCCTTGAGAGCCCTTTGTATGTTTATGGCGGCATTTTGGGGACTGAAGGTGCAGATGTTCTGCTAGCATTTAATGGGCAAGCGCCATGGATACGAGAGGTCCAGCAAAGGAGGGAATAGTCCTGTAGAACAAAGAATTGTCACATGTTCTGGATAATTTTCAAAGATTCCACTGAAAACATATCTAAGGCTGGAATCTAACATGTAAACAAAATGTATTTTTTCCACAGTGTTAATGTATTCCAAATATTCTAGAATGCAGCCGTACTATAAATCTATTTGTTTTGTTCAGAAATTTACTAAGAGTTGTTTGTCATTTTGGAAAATCATGTCAATGCCACTTTGGCATGTGCATCACCAATATCATATATCAATCAGCTTGTTCAGCTATCACATTCACAGTGATTTTATGTGCCAGCATAAGCATTTTACTAACTCACTGTGACATCTAATGCAGTGTGCTCAAGTATTTACATATTTTAATACACATTTTATTATAAATTGCTTCTTTTCAAATTATCCTTTATATTATAATCAAAACTTATTATAATCATGACTTTTTTGAAATCATGCAGATCAGTAACATTAACTATGATTTTCTTTCTTTTCTTTTGAGATAGAGACTCTCTCTGTAGCCCAGGCTGGAGTACAGTGGCGAGATCACAGCTCACGACAGACTCGACCTCCCAGGCTCAACCAATCCTCCCGCCTCAGCCTCCCGAGTAGCTGCAACTACAAGAGTGCACCATCATACCTGGCTGATTTTTGTATTTTTTGTAGAGATGAGTTTTTGCCACGTTGCTCAGGCTTGCCTTGAAGCCCTGGGCTCAAGCGATCTGCCTACTGCAGCCTCCCAAAGTGCTGGGACTATAGGCATGAGCCACTGCACCCAGCAATGATGATTTTCATTTAAAGTTAGCAGAAGGGGCAATACAAAGTATTTATTATAAAAAGGTGGCAATGGATCTAATAAGACTGAAATAAATGGAAGAAAATACACATAAGATCAAGCAAGACAAAAATCAAAGGTGCTCTGATTTTCTTGTCAAGATAATTAGTAGTTTTAAATAATGAAAACAACAAAATCGTAGCATTTTCACTCTGTCTCACCTAACAGGGACCACACACACTCATCGTAGTTTTTGACCCTTAGAGGAACTCAATTGTAATAACATAACTACACTGACCAAGGGGAACATAGCTCCAGGTCAAGTCACTAATTTACTCAGTTCAATATTTATATATTAAAATTCTGGATGGGTGCAGTGATTCAAGCCTGTAATCCTAGCACTTTGGGAGGCCGAAAAGGGAAGATCACCTGAGGCCAGGAGTTTGAGACCAGCCTAGCTAACATGGTGAAACCCCACCTATCTCTACTAAAAAAAACACAAAAATTAGCCTGGTGTGGTCCCAGCTACTTAGCTAGCTGAGGCAGGAGAATCCCTGAACCCGTGAGGCAGAGGTTGTAGTGAGCCGAGATTGCTCCACTGCACTCCAGCCTGGGCAACAGAGCAAGATTGCTTCAAAAACAAACAAACAAAAATCATCAGAGATAAAGTGCTAGTTTTTTTTAATCATTTAGTTTAACAACAAAAATATATTGCTTTTTTGTTGTGGCAAATAAGTTCTTTACTCCAATTAAAATGTATGTTAAGGCTGGGCGTGGTGGCTCACGCCTGTAATCCCAGCACTTTGGGAGGCCGAGGCAGGTGGATCACGAGGTCAGGAGATCAAGATCATCCTGGCCAATATGGTGAAACCCCGTCTCTACTAAAAATACAAAAAATTAGCCTGGTGTGGTGGCACACACCTGGAGTCCCAGCTACTCAGGAGGCTGAGGCAGGAGAATCGCTTGAACCTGAGAGGCAGAAGCTGCAGTGAGCTGAGATTGCACCACTGCACTCCAGTCTGGGCAACAGAGCCAGACTCCCTCTCAAAAAAAAAAAAAAAGAAAAGAAAAAAAATGTATGTTAATAATAAATCTATTATACAAACTAGCTACTTTTGCTCAAAAGGACACGCCAAGAGAGCCATCTAGTGGTAACAGGAATTACTACCAATAATTACATGTTAAAGCTTAGAGTATTTTGTTTTGAATTTTTCTGTAATTTACAGCTTATAGAGTGGTTGTGAGGATTATGGCATCTACTGGACATGAAAGCTCTATAAAATCATAAAGTACTAGTTCCACGTGAGTGGTTACTAACACTCTAAAAGAGTATGAATTTTAAAAATGTTTACACCTATTATATTTAATAAGCCTTTACTCACATTAAAACTTTAAAATAAACTTTTTATATAATTCTTATGCTCAATAAGTACAATTATAAATCCAATATAAATCTCCTAAATATTTTCTCCACTTTTTGTATTACACACACATCCTACACACACATGCAAAGTCTTTAAAATGTTCATACTCTTTGACTAGTAATTCTACTCATATAAAACCATCATAAGGAAACTTTTCAAAAACCTAAATATATTAATGCTAATGCTATTTAAAATAAGGAAAAAAACAACTACAAACAATGATTAAAGACATTAAGATATGTCAGGCTGGGCACGGTGGCTCACGCCTGTAATCCCAGCACTTTGGGAGGCCAAGGCGGGTGGGTCACGAAGTCAGGAGATCGAGACCATCCTGGCTAACATGGCGAAACCCTGTCTCTACTAAAAAAATACAAAAAATTAGCCAGGCATGGTGGCGGGCGCCTGTAGTCCTAGCTTCTTGGGAGGCTGAGGCAGGAGAATCACTTGAACCCGGGAGGCGGAGGTTGCAGTGAGCCAAGATTGCGCCACGGCACTCCAGCCTGGGCGACAGAGCAAGACTCCATCTCAAAAAAAAAAAAAGATATGTCATAATGGAATACTGTAGTGATTTATTTATTTTACATTATGAAAAATTTGTAATATATATAAAGTAGACTGTCGTATAATAAACTTCCACATAGCCAACATTTAGTTTAAATATTATCAATTTATGGCCGACTCATTTCCCACCTCCACCCACTCTTTTGAAGCAAGTGTTAGACATTATACCATATTATCTCTAAATATTTCAGTACAGATCTCTAAAAGATAAAAATATTTTTAAAATAATACTATATTGAAAGTATTTACAAACAGTATGTAACAGTTTAAGAATCAGGACTCTAAGTTGTATATATACCATGATCTTAACAGAAAAACACTTGGGTTCGAGCGTGATGGCTCATGCCTGTAATCCTAGCACTTTGGGAGCCCGAGGCAGGTGAATCACCTGAGGTAAGGAGTTCAAGACCAGCCTCGCCAACACAGTGAAACCCCGTCTCTACTAAAAATAATAATAATTAAGAAAAGAATTAGCTGGGTGTGGTGGCTGACGCCTGTAATCCCAGCCACTCAGGAGGCTGAGGCAGAAGAATCACTTGAACCCGGGAGGTGGAGGTTGCAGTGAGCCGAGATTGCCCCTTTGCACTCCAGCCTGGGCAACAAGAGCAAAACTCCGTCTCAAAAGAAAAAAGAAAGAAACAATTAAAAAAAAAAAAAAAAAAAAAAAAAAAAAACTTGGAAACAATACACCATGTGAATGGAAATTATGAATTTTCCCTTTTTTCTACTTTTTTCTAAATTTTCATTTTTTATAGCAAGCATATATTACTAATGCAATATTAAAACTTTTATTAAAAAGCATTTTTTCAAAATTAGGTTACAGATAAGGTGATAAAGTCTTTAATGTACATTAGATATTGAAAGCATTTCTCATAGTAAAAGTATGTAAAATATGACTCCAAGTAAAATTTAGCATATTATAATCATGTGTACATGTATGAAAATATTCCAAATTTAGTTGCCTACAGTCTCATAAGAAAACAATTTCAATAATAATAAAAACAGTCCCTAGCATCTTGCTCTTTATCTGTATTGTCTCATTTTATCTAAAGTGCCTTAACAAGATCACTATTGTCTCCATTTTGCAGAGGAAGCAAGTGAAAAGTAAAAACATTTACCAAAGAACCCTAGTTTTGATCTTAAAATCCGACCCTTATTCTCAATTCTTCCTGTGTCCTAAGTTGGAGAACACTGGGAATCTGCTGGGATATAAAGGACGTGTCCTCCAACCATTTAAGTTTAGTGTCTCCCAGTGTAATTCCTTTGAACAGAAAAATCATCACGTGAACTCTGGTATATTTGGATTTTTCCCCCATGCCCATTTTACCTAATGGAGTTATTTTCCCCTTTATTTTTTTTAAATGATATTTTCAAATATTATATCCATATATGTATTTCCCATATACCCCTTTTTCAGAAAACCACTAGATGACACGTTCCACCAAAACCAAGAGTAAACCAGAAAGAATAATCAAGGCCTTCGGGAAATAAAGGATCCAACATAAACAGAATAGGAGAAAGTACCCAAAATGATGGTGAAGGGAGACCCCAAGACAACAACTGTGACACAGGCATAGAAAGCAAACCCAGATGGGAGCCAGAGAACACAATTCCAGGAAGCAGGTCTCCAAGGAAAAGACAGGCTGGTAAGTCTCCCAAGAAGAGAATGAATGCCAGTGGAGAGTTTGGGATGGGTTAATGACGGATACAAGAAGACTAAGAAAAGAAAAAACTAGACTATTTTTCAGAAGGGAGAAAAAAACTATACCATAAAGGTATACATGTCCCTTGTATAGTTTTCCCTTTACACACACACACGCACATTTCCTTTGTGGTACAGACATGGATTAGCTAAGAATAACAGTTCCTGGGGTGTAATGTAGAGCAAAATTTTCAGTGTAATCATATTGAAAAGATAAATGGTGAGGGAAAAACAGCTGAAGCCTCATCTTCATAAGTAGAAAGTCAAAAGGTATCTAATGTGGAAAAAAATCAAGAAATAGCATACATTTGTTATTTAGAAATATGAAGAGCTAAAAGATTCATAAAATGGAGACCTCTGGGAAAGAGGGTTCTGGGGTGGGAAGAAATAACACAACTGACTATAGGATTTTCATCAGAAGGCTTATATTTTTTACTTTTTCAACTATGCGCACGTATAATTTTTTTCTTCCGAGTCTCGCTCTGTCGCCCAGGCTGGAGTGCAGTGGCGCGATCTCGGCTCACTGCAAGCTCCGCCTCCCGGGTTTACGCCATTCTCCTGCCTCAGCCTCACGAGTAGCTGGGACTACAGGCGCCCCCCACCACGCCCGGCTAATTTTTTGTATTTTTAGTAGACACGGGGTTTCACCGTGTTAGCCACGATGGTCTCGATCTCCTGACCAAATGATCCGCCAGCCTCGGCCTCCCAAAATTCTGAGACTACAAGCGTGAGCCACAGTGCCCTGCCAAAAAAGTTTTTATTTTTTATAGATTCAGGGTGTACGAGTGCAGTTTGTTACATGTATATATTGCATAATGGTGAAGTCTGGCCTTTTAATGTGCCCATCACCTGAATAGTGAACACTGTACCCAACAGGGAATTTTTCAACCCTTGCCCTTCTCCCACCCTCCCTATTATCACCCTCTGTATATCCATGTATAACCACTGTTCAGCTCCCACTTATAAGTCAGAACTCTGCATATATACTTTCATAAAAATAAAATTACAGGGCTGGGCGCGGTGGCTCACGCCTATAATCCCAGCACTTTGGGAGGCTGAGGCAGGCAAATCACAAGGTCAGGAATTTGAGACCAGCCTGGCCAACATGATGAAACCCCATCTCAACTAAAACTACAAAAAATTAGCTAGGCGCAGTGGCAGCCGCCTGTAGTCCCAGCTACTTGGGAAGCTGAGGCAGGAGAATTGTTTTGAACCCGGGAGGCAGAGGTCGCAGTGAGCCAAGATCGCGCCACTGCACTCCAGCCCAGGCGACACAGTGAGACTCCATCTCAAAAATAAATAAATAAATAAAATCACAATAAACAAACACGTTTACTGTACATAAGAATTACACAGTTTAAAGTCATCTCAACACATCCTTGTGTTCTCAGAAGTAACTACTATCCAAATGTTTAGTATGCATTCTTCCAGATCTTTTCTATGCGTATAGAAACATACACACAATGCTTACTTCTTTTTAAACAAAAACACGCAAAGGGGTCAGGAGGGTGGGCAAAAATAAAAAATTAAAATTCAAAAACACACAAAAAGGGATCATACTATACTGTTTGGCAACTTGCTTTTTTCCCCATTCACAAGCAATCTTCTTTTTTTCATTTTATTTTTTTGAGATGGAGTTTTGCTCTTGTTGCCCAGGCTAGAATGGAATAGCACAATCTTGGCTCACTGCAACCTCTGCCTCCCTGGTTCAAGCAATTATCCTGCCTCAGCCTCCCAAGTAGCTGGGATTACAGGCATGTACCACCAGGCCCAGCTAATTTTTGCATTTTTAGTAGAGATGGGGTTTCAACATTTTGGTCAGGCTGGTCTCAAACTCCTGACCTCAAGTAATCCATCTGCCTTGGCCTCCCGAAGTGCTGGGATTATGGGTGTGAGCCACCACTCCTGGCCAATCCTCTTGTTTTATCAGTGAAATCTTCCTGTGTCAGTACACACAGTTTTTTTATTGGCTGCACAGTACTATGGAGTGTGACAGGCTGAATAATGCTCCCCCAAAGATGTCTAGATCCTAATTCTCAGATCCTGTGAATATGCTACCTTACATGGCAAAAGGAACTCTGCAGAAATGATTAAATTAAGGATCCTGACTAGGGTGGTTATCCTGGATTATCCAAGTATGATGTAATCACAAGAGTTCTTGTAAGAGGGAGACAGGAGGATCAGAATAGGAGATGTGACACTGGGAGCAAAAGGTCACAGTCAGGGAGAAGGAAGCAGAGATCAGAGAGAGGATGAGAGAGATGTGAAGATACTATGCTGTTGGCCTTAACGATGGAGGAAGGGGCCACAGGTCAAGAAATGCATGCATTCTTTAGAAGCTAGAAAAGGAAAGAAAACAGATTCTCTCCTAAAGCTTCCAGAAGGAACAGTCCTGCCGAAATCCTAATTTTAGGTCTTCAGACTTCCAGAATTATAAAATAATAAATTTGTGTTGTTTTAAGGCACTAAGGTTGTGGTAATTTGTTATAGCAAATAGGAAATTATTACACTATAGGAACAGGAAACAAATATACAGTATATTATTTATATGATCCTATTTTAATTTTTCATCTTTACAAATAGTGCTGCAATACACACGAGTTAGCATTGTTCTAGAAATTATTGTGAGAAGCAGGATTGCTAGACTTGCTTAAAATCACATTTTAATTGTGATTAGACACTGCCAAATTATCTACCAAAAAATTGTAGCAAATTATACTCCCACTATCAGTGTACAAGAATAACTGTTTCTCCACAAGGTCTCCACTCCCCACAGCCAGAACCTTGATCTCAGAGCCAGATCTTCCTAAAGTCAAGACCAGTTCCAATGAAATCATACTCACAAAGTTGATAAAAAAAACTTCCTTCTAAGATAACTTTCTTTCAGTAACCATAATCTGAGGACATCCCACTACCACACAAGGAGAGAAAGACTTAAGTAAAAGATGCGGCAACCCGGCCGGGCGCGGTGGCTCAAGCCTGTAATCCCAGCACTTTGGGAGGCCGAGACGGGTGGATCACGAGGTCAGGAGATCGAGACCATCCTGGCTAACACGGTGAAACCCCGTCTCTACTAAGAAATACAAAAAACTAGCCGGGCGAGGTGGCAGGCGCCTGTAGTCCCAGCTACTTGGGAGGCTGAGGCCAGAGAATGGCTGAACCCGGGAGGCGGAGCTTGCAGTGAGCTGAGATCTGGCCACTGCACTCCAGCCTGGGCTACAGAGTGAGACTCCGTCTCAAAAAAAAAAAAAAGATGCGGCAACCCTTTTATCACTTTTAAAGTCTGCATTAAAAGGGCATTCTGTTAGCCAGGCATGGTGGCAGGTGCCTGTAGTCCCAGCTACTCGGGAAGCTGGGGCAGCAGAATCACTTGAACCCAGGAGGCAGAGGTTGCAGCGAGCCGAGATCACGCCACTGTACTCCAGCCCGGGCTCAGAAAAAAAAAAAAAAAAAAGCTCAACAAATATTAATCCATTGAATGAACAATATTTGGCACACAGTAGAAACTCCAGAAATACTTGGAATAACCAAAAACATCATAACGTTTGACTTTTTTTAATGTAATCTAAATTTCACAAACCCTAGGAAATATCATAATAGAATGCTTACTGAATACTTATATCAACCTTGTTGTAACAAAATTTCTTATAACTAAACAAGACTGGAACTTGCCTGAATATTATCTTTTTATTGGCAGCAACTCAAATTGACAGATGTGACCAAAAAAAAAATCTGAGGTCAATCCTGTTTTTTAGGCAAAAGAGAAAATTGTGAACATAATAAATGTATTGGCTTCGTCTGGGACCCTGAGAATTACTCTTGGACCTGCCAAGTTAGCATAGAAAAATCTAGGCAGGAAGCCAGAACTTGTCTAATAACTAGCAATAATATTACAAAGCAAAATCAGCTCAAGACCACCCTCAATGACAGTAGATCAAATCAGTACACCAAACTGAGTTCAAAGGTTTCAAATGGGTATATTCTAAAATTGAGGTGTCCGGGCTGGGCGCAGTGACTCATGCCTGTAATCTCAGCACTTTGGGAGGCCAAGGCCAGAGGATAACTTGAGGTCAGGAGTTTGAGAGCACCCCAGCCAACATGGTGAAAAATACAAAGAAAAAAAAAAATTAGCCAGATATGGTGGTGCAAGCCTGTAGTCCCAGCTACTCAGGAGGCTGAGGCAGGAGAATCACCTGAATCAAGGAGTCAGAGGTTGCAGTGACCCAAGATTGCGCTACTGCACTCCTGCTTGGGCGACTGAGCAAGACTCCATCTCAAAAAAAAAAAAAAAAAACCACTGAGGTGTCCAATACAGTAACCACTAGTTATACAAGGATACTGGGCATTGAAATGTGGCTAGTCCAAATTGAGATGTGCTATAAATATAACATACCAGATTTTGAAGACTTGCCATCAAGAAAGAATGTAAAATATCTCATTAATAACTTTTATACTGATTACTTGATGAAACAGTATTTTGGAAGGGCCAGGTGCAGTGGCTCACGCCTGTAATTCCAACACTTGAGAGGCTGAGGTGGGTGGATTGCTTGAGGCCAGGAGTTCAAGACCAGCCTGGGCAACATGGCAAAACCTGGTCTCTACAAAAAATACAAAAAATTCAGCCACGCATGGTGGCACACGCCTGTAGTCCCAACTACTTGGGAGGCTGAAATGACAGAATAACCTGAACCTAGGAAGTCAAGGCTGCAGTGAGCTGTGATCACACTACTGTACTCCTGTCTGGGCAACAGGAGTGAGACACTGTCTCCAAAAATAATAGTAATAATATTTTAGATATAAGGGATTAAACGCTATTATGAAAATTAATTTTGCTGGGCACAGTGGCGTGCACCTGCAGTACCAGCTACTTGGGAGGCTAAGGCAGGAAGGTCACTTGAACCTAGGAGTTTGAGACTGTACTGCACAGTGGCTACTAGAAATTTTTAAATTAAATCTGTAGCTGCAGGCACCACCGCAGAGGAATGGGAAGCTGCTACCCTAGGATCAGGCCCATGGGGGAAATGGGAAACCTTGGTACTGCAGTAGTCCCTGCTGGACCATCATTTTTAGGAGCCATGACAATAAAACCAATCATAATTAATAGAATGCACTACTCTCACTACAGGCCCCAGAAGACAACATAGATGCCCTTTTTCTATCCCTGCCTAAGGGAAAGGAAAAAAAACACGTGCAGAGGCAAGAAGTGGCCAAGGACCCAGAAGTGAGGCAGGGAGAGGTCATTCCGCCTTTCTACGCCTCAGTTTACACATCTGTAAAATGAGGGAAATAGCACAACCTCTCTCACAGGGTTGTTCTGAGGATTAGAGGCAATTAGCCAGGCACAGTTGCTCCCAATATTTGGGGAGGCTGAGGCAGGAGCATCCCTTGAGCCCAGGAGTTCAAGACCAGCCTGGGCAACACAGAGAGAGACATCATCCCTCCCTAAAATAAAAAAAAAATTAGCTGTGTATAGTGGGGTCTCCCTCTAGTCCCAGCTACAGCTACTCAGGAGGCTGGGGGCTGGGGGAGGATCACTTAAGCCCAGAAGTTTGAGGCTTCAGTAAGCCACGATTGTGCCACTGCACTCCAGCCTGGGCAACAGAGTCAGATCCTGTTGTTCATTCATTCATTAATAAACAAATAAAATTTAAAATTTAATTTTAAAAAAATGGCTGGGTGTGGTGCTCATGCCTGTAATCCTAGCACTTTGGGAAGCCAAGATGGGTGGATTGCTTGAGCCCTGGAGTTTGAGACCTGCCTAGGCAACATGGCAAAACTCTGTCTCTACAAAAAATACACAAAAATTAGCTGGGCGGGTGGCTCACACCTGTGGTCCTAGCTACTCAGAAGGTTGAGATGGGAGGATCACCTGAGCCCAGGGAGGTCAAGGCTGCAGTGAGCTGTGATTGCACCACTGTACTCCAGTCTAGACAACAGAATGAGACCTCATCTCAAAAAAAATTTTTTTAATGAGTTCATTGATGGCAAGCACCAGGTCAACACTAAGTGCTCAATAAACCTTAGTTACTGCTGTCTCCCACTGTTAATGACCTGCATTCGGTGAGTGCTGTGTGCCCAAGCACCATCTCCCTACACACAGTCCTAGGAGTAGGGGCTGTGCTGCCTATACTCACATTACAGATGGGAAAACCAAGGTTTGGAAAAGTCACCTGACCAAGGTCACAAAGCTAGTAGGTGAGACATTCAGCCTCAAAAGTGGGCTCCCCTGGCTTTGAAGCCCCTCCAGTGATCCACTGCCCTGAATGCTCCCAATGTCTCCATGGCTCTTTTTTTTTTTTTTTTTTTTTTTTTTGAGACAGAGTCTCACTCTGTCGCCCAAGCTGGAGTGCAGTGGCGCGATCTCGGCTCACTGCAACCTCCGCCTCCCGGGTTCAAGCAATTCCCCTGCCTCAGCCTCCCAAATAGCTGGGATTACAGGAGCATGCCACCACGCCCGACTAATTTTTTTGTATTTTTAGTAGAGACAGGGTTTCACCATGTTGGCCAGGCTGGTCTCAAACTCCTGACCTCAGGCAATCCACCCGCCTCGGCCTCGCAAAGTGCTAGGTTTATAGGTGTGAGCCACCCCACCTGGTCTCCATGGTTCTTTTTATGGGCACAAGTTAAGGTTATAGTACTAGCTGTTTAGAAAATAGTTAAAGGAGGTTAGCTAGACCCAAGAATCTCTGGCTCCTTGGGGAGACTGTGGGATTATGAGTAGGTTGTTTCTTGTCTCCACTTTTTAGAGGGCCGGCCCCACTAGACATGCGTAGCTCCCTGAAAACACCATGCCCAAGGAAGGTGCTCAGTAATGGGTGTTCCTTTCTGACTCTAAATGTCAGGTCCTAAGTAAATTTTGTGATTTAAAAAAGGTGAAGTCCCTAAAGGATGAAATGTTCTTTGAGACCTCAGTGTCAGGATGAAACTGTTTCCATGAGGAAGAGGGACAAGTGTACCCCATGGTAAGTGGGACTAGATCAAGACTTGGCCTCCAATAGTCAGTAACTACAAACTGGACAAATAATATCTTGAGGGCACTAAGGCAATATGATGCTATGTCAAAAAAAAAAAAAAAAAAAAAAAAGGCACGGCTAAAAGCCAGAAGTTGAGACCCCACCTCTGCCACAGATCAGCTGTGTGACCCAGGTGCAAATCTCATCACTCCCTGTCTGGGTCTGTTTCTGTGGATGTAGAATGGAGCAATCAATGACAAAATAATAATGATAATATGTGGCTCACTATATTTCTACTGGAGAGAGCTGTTCTAGAATCATTGGTCAAACTCCTTTTTTTTTTTGAGACCGAGTCTCCCTCTGTCACCCAGGCTGGAGTGCAGTGGCGTGATCTCCGCTCACTGCAAGCTCCGCCTCCTGGGTTCACGCCAGTCTCCTGCCTAAGCCTCCCGAGTAGCTGGGACTACAGGTGCCCGCCACCACACACGGTTAATTTTTTGTATTTTTAGTAGAGACGAGGTTTCACCCTGTTAGCCAGGATGGTCTAGATCTCCTGACCTCATGATACGCCCACCTCGGCCTCCCAAAGTGCTGGGATTACAGGCGTGAGCCACCACGCCTGGCCTGGTCAAACTTCTTGAAGTCACTAACTTCAGAATATGCAAGAAGTCACAACGTTTTAAAATAAGATATAAGGGTTTTGTTTTTTGTTTGTTTGTTTTTTTAAGATGGAGTCTGGCTCTGTCACCCAGGCTTGAGTACAATGGCATGATCTCAGCTCACTGCAATCTCTGCCTCCCTGGCTCAAGTGATTCTTCTGCCTCAGCCTCTCAAGTAGCTGGGATTACAGGCGCCCACTACCACACCCAGCTAATTCTGTATTTTTCGTAGAGACAGGGTTTCACCATGTTGGCCAGGATAGTCTCAAACTCCTGACGTCAGATGATCCACCCACCTCAGCCTCTCAAAGTGCCAAAAGGCATGAGCCACCATGCCCAGCCAAGGGGATTCTTTTAGAAAAATTTCATCTAGGCCAGACATGGTGGTTCATGCCCGTAATCCCAGCATTTTGGAAAGCCAAGGTGGGAAGATCACTCAGGCCCAGGAGTTTGAGACCAGATTGAGCAACATGGTGAAATCCTAATCTCTCCAAAAATTTTTTAAAATTAGCCAAGAGCCGGGCGTGGTGGCTCACACCTGTAATCCCAGCACTTTGTGAGGCTGAGGTGAGTGGATTACCTGAGGTCAGGAGTTTGAGATTAGCCTGGCCAACATGGTGAAACCCCCGTCTCTACTAAACAATAAAAAAAAAAAATTGACTGGGCATGGTTGCATGCGCCTGTAATCCCAGCTGCTGGGGAGGCTGAGGCAGGAGAATCACTGGAACCTGGAAGGCAGAGGTTGCAGTGAGCTGAGATTGCGCCACTGCACTCCAGCCTGGGCAACAGAGCGAGACATCTCAAAAAAAAAACGAAAAACAAAAATTAGCTAGGGTTGGTGGCATGCTCCTGTGGTCCAGCTACTCAGGAGGCTGAGGTGGGAGGACTGCTTGAGCCTGGGAGGTCAAGGCTGCACTGATCACACTCCTGCATGCCAGCCTGGGCAACAGAGCAAGACCCTGTCTTTAAAAAAATAATAATAAAAACTGCACATGATGAACTGCCCGTTATGGTGCTGAATACGCTTTCCTTCTAAAAACCATAGGAGGAGACAGCCTTTATCCTTGGAAGATTTCACAAATTCATTTGACAAGGAAGGAGCCCATAGATTCTACTAAATCCTCCTCATCTTTGCCACTGACTGTGTCTTTGCCCAATTCGACTATCAGTTGCTTTTAAATCACATGAATGTATCCCAGGAAAAAAACGGAGGCTTGAAAAGAGTGCAAGCAGAAGATAAAGAAAAGGCTAGAACTCTACTGGAATTAGCCAGAAGATGCCTTTGATTTAATTAGGGAAGTATAACTTACCTGCTTCCTACCAAGTTAAGCCAATAAACTGCTGGTTCTTGTAAGTCACAAAAATGAACCATCCATATTCTCCTCAACAAAAAGAATGCATACATTCTGATCCTTTCTTCTCGGGAGTTCTCATATCCATCCCCTCCTCTCTACTACCTCTGGTCTTACACACTCATTGCCTCATACCTTAAACATCACAATGGTCTCTCAGCTGACCTAACTCAAGTTTCTCCATCCTGCTGCCAGGCAATCCTCCTAAAATACGATTGCATTCAATCAAACATTTCTATATTTGAACCTCTACACAGTACCTGCCCTCAAAGAATTCACCATCTAGTAGGGAAGACATATGTCTCATGATTCCCTTGTCCAAAATCCCCACCAATACAATCATTCTGAAGAACAACTTATGAACATCTAGTAGAGTTTAAGATGTGCCGACCAGGCGTGGTGGCTCACACCTGTAATCCTAGCACATTGGGAGGCCAAGGTGGGCAGATTAACTGAGGTCAGAAGTTCGAGACTAGCCTGACCAACATGGAGAAACCCCGTCTCTACTGAAAATACAAAATTAGCTGGGCGTGGTGGTGCACGCCTGTAATCCCAGCTACTTGGAAGGCTGAGGCAGGAGAATCACTTGAACCTGGGAGGTGGAGGTTGCGGTGAGCCGAGATCATGCTATTGCACTCCAGCCTGGGCAACAAGAGTGAAACTCCATCTAAAAAAAAAAAACAAAAACAAAAAGCTGTGCCTACTCTTTGACCTAGGGACACCACTGCTAGCTACCCTATATTGGTATACTCTTAAACACATAAACAAGGAAAGGAATGTTTATAAAAACATTACCGTAACAGGAAAAAAAAAAAGAAATTCCAAATAACCTAAGTATCTGTAAACAAAAAAATTAAATTTTCATTATACAAATTTTCAAATATAGAACATATACATGCATATATGTAATATGTACTGTATATGTGTGTTTGATTATATACACACCTCTATACCCATCACTGACATTCTAAATTAAAAGCTGGTCATCTTGCTTCATCCTACTCCTTTTAAAAAAAAAAAAAAAAAAGGAACTTTACAGTTTACACATGTTGTATTTGGTTACTCTATCTCGAAATCAAGTTTATTCTAGGACACTTTCCCTTTCTCCCATCTACCTCTCCCGTTTTTCTCCCTCATGACATTGATTTGTTGAAGAGAATGGTCGGTTCACCTGTACCTCATACTGAGTTTCTTTAATTTCTTCCTCAAGATAGCATGTAATTTCTTGATCTTCCATATGCCTTACAAACTAAGTCTCTGAAGTTAATTAAAATTCAGATTTAAAATTTTAGACAAAAAATTTCAATAGCAACGTGCTTGATATTGAAGCACATCAGGAAGCACATCTTTTTTGGCTCACTTTTAATTATACTAAGAATAATAGCTAGGTTAGTGATAGTCTAATCCTTCCAACGTCAAGTTATATTCTTTTAGCCTGAGGCCAACTAGTAATCTAGTAATCTGTGGAATCATACTTTGGCTCCATGGGAATATCCAATTCCCAATCAAACATTTTTGTCTAACAGTTTTAGCACCCATTAATGATCCTAGCCCAAAGTAATTATTCATAACAGGTTGTAATAAATTGTCACTTTCAAATTCTTTAATTCCTTCTACGTTATTTGGCATTCCTCATTAAACATAAAATGGTTCCCACTCAAAAGGCAGTTCAAATATATAATTCTTTTTCATTACCAATTTTCACAGTAAAGAATAATAGCCACCTAGCCACCTCCATTTGTTCTATTTATTGTTATATAATCATTTTCTCAATAAATTATTCTCCTTATTTCTTCTGATGTTCACATTGTCCCAATTTTGGCCAAGGAGAGCCTTTTCAATTTGGCTTTTCCATCTTTGAAAGCTTTCTTGGTTTTGGCACAAGTGTTCCAGGTTCATTATGCATGTCCCCTGCCCCAGACCCAGAATCAGTCATTTCTTCAAGGAGTCCTGGATTATTTCAAGTACAAGTATTTAAAGACCAAAATTAGGGTATTAGAGGAGCTTACATCTACCAAGGTGACAAAGTGTTTCTAAGTCCTCTCAGTGGACAGAGCTAAGGAACAAATTTATATGGATTAAGAAATGTGTATTATAAATGATGAATTCATATTGACATTTATAATTCAGGTTCAAAATTACAGGTTTTGTGCTTAGCTTCTTTGATTTTATACATGTATCTCTATTGATTACTAATACATTCACATAAAGATTTACTGGCTTTATCCTATAATACATATCATATGGTGTCAAAATTAAAATACCAATATTACAACTAGCAATAAAATGAATAAAGGTGGGGTTTTTTTGCAGTTCTTTTTATCCTTAGCATATATGCCATTTAGTATTAAGTTCCAAAGTCACCTGAAATAGTTTTTCTCCATGTATTTAAATAACTATTTTGATATACACATGGATGCAATTGTTCAAGTTTGTCTTCAATTTTAAGGATTTAAAAATTTTTGATTTTACTATAATTTTTGAATGTGTATTTACTAATTCAAAAGTCAAAACTAAATAATAAAAAGACACATTCAGAAATCACATTTCCATCCCTACTTCATGTATTTCCCATACCCTCTATCATAGGGTAACAATGTTATTAGTTTCTAATTTGTCTTTTCAGTGTTTCTCTTTGCAACATAAACAAATTTGCATATTCTCATATTCTTATTCTCCACACTTCCACTCTACCTTTTTTTTTTTTTCCTCAAGGCAGCCTCTCATTCTGTCACCCAGGCTGGAATGCAGTGGTGTGATCATGGCTCACTGCAGCCTCGACCTCTCAGATTCAGGTGATCCTCCCACCTCAGCCTCCCAAGTAGTTGGGACTACAGGCACGCATCACCACATCTGACTAATTCTAATTTTTGGAGAGATGAGGTTTTGACATGTTGCCCAGGCTGGTCTCAAACTCTGGGGCTCAAGCAATCCTCCCGCCTCAGCCTCCCAAACTGCTGGGATTACAGGTATGAATCACCACGCCTAGCCACCATTCCCTACTTCTCACACCAAAGGAACATACTAAACACATTGTTCTGTATTTTGCTTTTTTCCTCCATTTAATATGTATCCTGGAAAATACTGCATAGAGATTTTTCTCATTCTGTTTTACAGCTGCATAGTACTTGGCTATGTGAAAACACCATCACAAACTTTTTTTTTTTTTTTTTTTTTTTTTGAGGCAGAGTCTCACTCTGTCGCCCAGGCTGGAGTGCAGTGTGCGATCTTGGCTCACTGCAAGCTCCATCTCCTGGGTTCACGCCATTCTCCTGCCTCAGCCTCCCGAGTAGCTGGGACTACAGGAGCCTGCCACCTCGCCCGGCTAATTTTTTGTATTTTTAGTAGAGATAGGGTTTCACCGTGTTAGCCAGGATGGTCTCGATCTCCTGACCTCGTGATCCGCCCACCTCGGCCTCCCAAAGTGCTGGGATTACAAGCGTGAGCCACCGCGCCCGGCCCATCACAAACTTTTTAATTAAAAAAAAAAAAAACTAGTTATCTCTTACTCTAGCAATCACAAGATCTTACCTTGCAATTTGAGTCCCTCTGTCAACTGCCTCACACATTTACTTCATCCATTTTTCTCTTAATATAGGGCCCTGACAGTCATCTGATTTTAAACAATTCTCCTTCCTCATCCCATACACACTTACCTTATTCCAGACCCAATGTCCCCTCATGCGATTTTCCCACTTCAGAATGGTTACATTCTTTCTCTCCAAATTCTATACTTCAAAGCCCATTTTTAAATGATCTTTTCTCCAACAAAACTTTGAGTTCTTAAATTTCCTCAGCAATTTATAGCATAATCTATATACTTCTCCATTCAACAAATGTTTACTGAGCATATGAAGAGCAAGGAGCTTATGTTCTGGGATAAGAACTTCACAATAAAGAAGTAAATAAATAGTAGTAGTAGTAGTGGTTGTGACAGTGATAAATGGAATGAAGAAAAAGTAAGGCAGAGTAAGAAACAGAGTACTAGATTAGGGATAGGGAATTGCCATTCTGGAGAAAGTGATTATGAAAGGCCTCTCTGAGGTGACAACTGAGTAGAAACAGGAATGAAAGGGAAAAGCAAACCAAGGGAGGATCCAAAGAAAGCATCATGATGCACAAGTCATTCTCTTGGTTGCTTAGCATCAAAACACCTTCTTGTCCTTGGGGAATTCCCTTCCATGTGCATCTTGAAAGAAGGCAGAAACCTCTGTCTACTACCGACTATTTGCCTTCCTTGCTTCCCATATGGCAAGGGTACAGTCGTATGACCTCCACTCCACAAGAGAAGCATCTGTGCTGGACCTTAATGTAGAAGATAGTGCATTAAAAAAGCAGAGAGTATGTAGAACCCTTTGTGGTAAACATGGCAGCAGATTCCAATGACAGTAGTGGTAGCAACTTCTTCCTGTGATAAATTCCTTTTCTGTTCAATTAACCAGAGATTATTTGACTGCTTAGAACTAAGAATTCTGGCTGACCCTTGTGATTCAGGGAAATGGAACAGCAAATGTAAGGGCCCTGAGCTACAGTGAAGAAGTATAACAGCAAATGCAATCGTAGAAATACGAATGGGCTGGATCACATAGAGCCTTATAGGCACTAGTAAAGAGTAAATTTTATTGAGATTACTACCAAGTTGTCAGAAAGTTTTAAACAGGAGAGTGTTGTGATGTGATTTACATTGCTAAGAGACTACTCTTGTTATCATATGGTTAATACATAGTGGAAAGCAAGAACTGAAGCAAGCGTACTAGTTAGAAAATTATTCCAGGCAAGAGCTGCTGGCACCTCAGGCCTGGATGATACCTGTGTGGTTATTAGACAATTTACCTTTAATTACTATATATTTAAGTTAAATCTAACATCATATTTTGTGCTTTCCATTTGTCCCCTGTTCAGTTTTCAGTTGTTTTGTTTTGAAATAGAGTCTCGCTCTGTCGCCCAGGCTAGAGTGCAGTGGCATGATCTTGGCTCACTGCAACCTCCACCTCCTGGGTTCAAGCGATTCTCTTGCCTCAGTCTCCCAAGTAGCTGGGATTACAGGCATGCACCACCATGCTCGGCTAATTTTTGTATTTTTACTAGAGACGGGGTTTCACCACGTTGATCATGCTGGTCTCGAACTCCTGACCTCAAGCAATCCACCTGCCTCGGCCTCCCAAAGTGCTGGGATTATGCCCACCCCCTGTCCAGTTTCTTTTCTCTCCTTTGTTGCTGCTGCCTTCTTTTACCTCAATTCTTTTTTAACGTTCTATTTATTTCCTCTACTGATCTGGAAGTTACACTCTCTGTTTCTGTTCTTTTACTGGTTTTCTAGAAATTATACCATGCAGTAAAGTCTAATCAAAATCTTTATTCTCTCTTTTCCCAAAAAATCTATAGCTTTTAAAAGACATAAGCAACACATCAACCAAATACAATATGTAAACCCTGTTTGGATTCCAGTTTGAAAAAACCAAATATAATTTTTTAAATAATTTTTTTAGATAATTGGGAAAATATGAATACTGTCTAAGTATGTAATGCTAAGAGTTATTATTAATTTTTTTCTGTATATGATACTGGTATTATACTTTAAGCCCATACCTTTTATGAGCTAAGAACAATATATTTATGGGTTAAATAATGTGATTGTTATGACTTACTTTAAAATACTTGGGATATATATAAAAACACTTTAGTCATCAATTCATAATGGTTGAAGGTGGGTAATAAATACATAAGGATTCATTATACTCTTCTCTTTTACATATTTAAAATTTTCCCTAACAAAGAGTTTTTAATTACTATCCTTCTAGGTAAGACAAGAACCTTAAATCCTAGACTCTCTATCTAGCCTACTTGTTATTCCCTTGTGTTTATCCATTAGATATTTTTACTATGTTTAATGCAATCCATATTCATTTTCATTCTCTAAATATGTATCATTTTCTTTACCTTTCATTTACTCTTCATACATTTCATTTTGTGATTTGGGATCAATTTCATTCTGTCCTAAGTATATTCTTTAAAAACGTACTGTCCAATATGGTGCATGTGGCTATTTAATAAAAATTAAGTAAAACTAAAAATTCAGTTTATTGGTTACACTAGTCATATTTCAAGTACTCAATAGCCCTATGTAGCTTGTGACTACAATATTGGACAGCACAGACAAAGAACATTTCCAGGCCAAATGTGGTGGCTCACACCTATAATCCCAGCACTTTCTAGGACTGAGGTGGGAGAATCACCTGAGCACAGGAATTTGAGCCTGAGCAACATAGCAAGACCTCGTCTCTACAAATAATTTTAAAAATTAGCCAGGTCGAGGTAATGTGCATCTGTGATCCCAGCTACTCAGGAGGCTGAGGTAGGAGGATCACCTGAGTGATCACATTATTATCACATTATCACATTACTTAATCCATAAATATATTGTTTTTAGCTCAGTGAGCCATGATTGCACCACACTCCAGCCTGGGTGACAGAGTGAGATCCTGTCTCAAGAAAAAAATAAGTAACATTCCCATTTCCACAGAAACTTCTATTGAACAGTGCTGCTTTAAACAATCTTTCACAGGTGAGATGTTGATGACAAGTTGTTTTTATCTGAAAATACCCTTATTTTACCATCATTCTTTAAATATATTTTCACTGGGCATAAAATTCTAGATTGACAGGTAGTTTTCATTTCACATAACAGACATTTCGCTGTCTGCTGATTTCCACTGTTGCTGTTGAAAAGTCATCCTGCCAGGCACGGTGGCTCACGTCTGTAATCCTAATACTTCGGGAGGCTGAGGCAGGTGGATCACCTGAGGTCAGGAGTTCGAGACCAGCCTGGCCAATATAGTGAAACCCTGTCTCTACTAAAAATACAAAAAATTAGCTGCGTGTGGTTGTGGGCGCCTGTAATCTCAGCTACTAGGGAGGCTGAAGCAGGAGAATTGCTTGAACCCGGAAGGCAGAGGTTGCAGTGAGCCAAGATTGCGCCATTGCACTCCAGCCTGGGCAACAAGAGCGAAACTCCATCTCAAAAAAAAAGAAAAAAGAAAGAAAAGTCATCTATTACTCTAATTCTTGCTCTTTTGATGGTTTTCTCTTTCTCCAGCTACTTTTGGCTTTCTGTGACTTTATTACAATGTGTTTAGGTGTGGACTTATTATTATCCTAATTAGGATTCACTGGAATTCTTGCATCCTGGTTTGGTATTTTTCCTTGGTTCTGGAAAATATGAGCCATCATCTCTTCAAATGTCCCATTCTGTCTTCCTTTCCTTCTGGAATTCCAATTAAGACTCTCTCACTCTATCCCCATATGTCTTACACTGTCTTCTATAATTCCCATCTTTTTGCCTCTAGCCATCATCTATGCTACATTCTGGATAATTTTATCTAATCTATATTCCAGTTTGATAATTTTTCTGATGTGTCCAATCTGCTGCAAATTGAGTCATTAGGTTTTTAATTCAGTTACTTTATCTTTTTTTTTTTTTGACAGGGTCTTATTCTGTCACCTAGGTTGGAGTAAAGTGGTACCATCTTGGCTCACTATAGCCTTGACTTCCTGGGCTCAAGCAATCCTCCCATGTCAGCCTCCTGAGCAGCTGGGACTACAGGCACATGCCGCTATACCCAGCTAATTTTTTTGTATTTTCTGTACAGACAAGGTTTCACCATGTTGCCCAGGCTGGCCTCAAACTCCTAATCAGTTATTTTTTATTCTAAAAGTTCTATTTGTTTTTTTCAAAACTATGATGCCACTTAAAAAAATAAATCATTTCCTATTGCCTATTCTCAAATTTGTCACTTATTTCTGTAAACACAGTAAACTTGGTTGTTTCATTACATATCTTTTAATTCTATTACATCGTGCCTATGAAAATCTTTTTCTGCTGTCTGTTGTTTCTACTGGTTCATGCCTATGGTTCCTTGTCTCTTTGTATGTCTAGTTATCTTTTGACTATGGGCTGATTACTGTCCTTAAAAAACTGTGGGGAGGCCTAAGATGAAGGAAGGAGCCTTCTATCAGAGAACATTTGCATTTGCTTCTGACAAGCACCTGGAGTCAGGAACCAACCTAAATTAAGTATGGCTTACGGTTCCCTTTCCCACCTATGCTATGGGCGCAGCTTTGTAAAGACTTTTGTTTGCTTGTTTCCTTTCTCTTTTTTCCTCCTGCTCTGCTCAGTGCCTACACAACTTGTCTTGAAGTTCCTTGATATTTGATTGAGAGGTAGGTGATGAAAGGTGATGAAAAGGGGTTAGTTCTGGTTCATCCTTACCTCTCAGCTATAGATATATGGAGCCCAAGCCTAATCAGGCAAGAATACGTCATAAGCCTTTACATGTCCACATGTTGGGTGGGCTCTGCATCTTAATTTCTGTCCACCTCACCCCATAAGACTGATGAACAGAAATCTAAATTTCTTGATATTGGCAAACATATTGAAGGCAAAAGTGGCTTCAGTTCACCAGATAGTCTGTTAACTTCTTGCTTTAGGCTTTCTTCCAGAATTTGGCTTAACAGATTCCCCAGTTCTTCAAAGCTATTAAGGCAATGTTCTATGTATTTTATCCAACATTCTCAATTGTCTTCAAAAAGAAGACTGGTCGGCCGGGAGCAGTGGCTCACACCTGGAATCCCAGCATTTTGGGAGGCCAAGGCGGGTGGATCATGAGGTCAGGAGTTCAAGACCAGCCTGGCCAACATGGTGTAACCCCATCTCTATTAAAAATACAAAATTAGCCAGGCATAGTGGCATGCACCTGTAATCCTAGCTACTGGGGAGGGTGAGGTAGGAGAATCACTTGAACCCAAGAGGACAGGTTGCAGCGAGCCAAGATCACGCTGCTGCACTCCAGCCTGGGCGATAGAGCAAGACTCCAACTCAAAAAACAAAAAAAGAAGAAGATTGGTCTAATTTAGGCCACTATTATCCAGAAACCAGACATATTTGGAAGTGACCTTCCTGATGTACAGCTTGACCCTTGAACAACATAGGTTTGAATTGCACAGTTCACGCATACATTTTTTTTTAATATATTAGAAAATTATTTTGAGGCTGGACACGGTGGCTCACGCCTGTAATCCCAGCACTTTGGCAGGCCAAGGCAGGTGTATCACCTGAGGTCAGGAGCTTGAGACCAGTGTGGCCAACATGACAAAAACCCATTTTTATTAAAATAATACAAAAATTAGCCGGGCATGGTGGCAGGCACCTGCAATCCCAGCTACTCAGGAGGCTGAGGCAGGGAGAACTGCTTGAACCCAGGAGAAGGAGGTTGCAGTAAGCCAAGATCACACTACTGCACTCCAGCCTGGGCAATAGAGTGAGACTCCGTCTCAACAACAACAACAAAAAATTATTTTGAGATCTTTGACAATTAAAAAAAACTCACAAGCCTAGGCACAGTGTCTCACACCTGTAATCCCAGCACTTCAGGAAGGTGAGGCAGGCAGATTGCTTAAGCCCAGGAGTTCAAGATCAGACCAGGCAACATAGTGAGACTCCATCTCTACAAAAAAAATTTTTAATTTTTTAATTAGCCAGGCATGGTGGCATGCAGCTGTGGTCCCAGCTACTCAGGAGGCTGAAGAAGGAGGATCATTTGAGCCCAGGAGGTCAAAGTTACAGTGAGCCATGTTCATGCCACTGCACTCCATCCTGGGCAACAGAACAAGATACTGTCTCAAAAACAAAACTCACCAACTGCATATTTAAAAACTTAAGAAAAAGGTGTCAAGAATGCATAAAATATATATAGATTTTGGTCTATTTTATGGTTTACTACAATTAAATATACACAAATCTATTATAAAAAGTTAAATATAGCCAGGCATGGCGGTACATGACTGAGAGGATGAGGCAGGGGGATTTCCTGAGCTCAGAAGCACCAAGCCAGTCAGCCACAGTGGTGTGTGCTTGTAGTCCCAGCTACTCAGGAAGCTGAAGTGGGAGGATCACTGGAGCCCAAGAGATTGAGGCTGCAGTGGGCCATGATCACACCACTGCACTCCAGCCTGGACAAAAGAGACCTTGTCTCAAGAAGAAAAAATTACTTTTATATATACACACACACACACACACACACACACACACACACACACACACACGAAGAGGTCAGAGCCCATCCAACACACACACACACACACACACACACACACACACACACGAAGAGGTCAGAGCCCATCCAAAACTCTAGCCCAGCCCAATCCAGCATTTCTCAATTTGTGATTCCCAAAGCTCCAGACTTCAGTACCAAGAAGGGCAGTGGCTAAAGAGGTAAGCACAGGTTGGAGGTGGCAGAACGTTTCAGACCCTTTTCACTCTCACATAAACAAGACCATCTCCACCTGTTATGAGATTCTATAATATTATTTGTAATTTTAAAGCATTTTTTGAAAGACTAAGCCAGCAATAAAAGAATCTTAAAAAGTAAACTTTTACTAGTAAACTATTTTATCTTCAGACATAAATGGTTAAAAGTTTTGAATCTCAAGCAAAAATTACTGGCTGAGTGCAGTGGTTCACACCTGTAGTAGTCCCAGCACTTTGGGAGGCTGAGGCAAGCAGATCACTTGAGCTCAGGAGTTCAAGAACAGCCTGGACAACATGAAGAAATTTCGTCTCCACCAAAAAATACAAAAAATAGCCAGGTGTGGTGATGCAAGCATGTGGGCCCAGCTACTCGGGAGGCTGAAGTGAGAGGATCACCAGAGTCCAAGTAGAGGACTGCAGTGAGCTGAGATTGCTCCACTGCACTCCAGCCTGAGTGTTAGAGACAGATCCCGTCTCAATTAAAAAAGAAAACAAAGAATTACTTAGTTCCTTTTCATTACTATTCCATACCCAAATCCTTACTAACAAAAATCCAGAAAAAAACTACATTTATTTGCAAGTCCTACAAGTATGTGCTTTATCTGTGCTCCTCTGTTACTTAATTTTAGACTCTAGCCAAATAAAACTCAGGTAAAAGTAGTATGGATATATTAGAACCTCAAAAATCAGATTCTGAAATATAATTCACTCAAAAAAAATTTAAACTCTAAATTATATACCAAAAGCTTGTTTTTGTTTTTTGTTTTTTGAGACAAAGTCTCGCTCTGTGGCCCAGGATGGAATGTAGTGGTGTGATCTTGGCTCACTGCAACCTCTGCCTCCCGGGTTCAAGTGATTTTCCTGCCTCAGCCTCCCAAGTAGCTGGGATTACAGGCGCGTGCCACCAAGCCCGGCTAATTTTTGTATTTTTAGTAGAGATGGGGTTTCACCATGTTGGTCACGCTGGTCTCTAACTCCTGACCTCAAGCGATCCAACCACCTCGGCCTCCCAAAGTGCTGGGATTACAGGTGTGAGCCACCACACCCGACAAAGAGCTTGTTTTAAGTAGCACCCAACATGTTATGACTCCTTGTCTCCATTAGTTAAATCTCTTTGTCTTATATACAGTTACTCCCAAAGGTACTACATAAAAAAATATTTCTGTGCTGTTATAAACTTCCCTAAACTTCAAAGAGATTTATTTTTCTTTCAGAGTTCTGTCTCCCAGGCTGGAGTATAGCAGTGCAATGTTGGCTCACCACAACCTATACCTCCTGGGCTCGAGGGATCCTCCCACCTCAGCCTCCCGAGTAGCTGGGACTACAGGCACACACCACCATGCCCAGCTAATTTTTTTCATTTTTTGTAGAGACAGGGCTTCACCATGTTACACAGGCTGGTGTTGAACTCCTGGGCTCAAGTGATCCACCCACCTTGGCCTACCAAAGTGCTGGGATTACAGGCATGAGTCACCACACCTGGCCTAAACTTCAGTTTTAAATATTACAGCATAAGCTCATCTACCATGATGACTTCCTTATTCATATATATTTTTGTTTCTTTGAATTTCAGATATCAAAAGATGTCATTAAATTGGAACCATAGGCCAGACACGGTGGCTCATGTCTCACTTTGGGAGGCCAAGGCAGGCAGATCACCTGAGATCTGGAGTTCGAGACCAAACTAGCAAACATGGTGAAACCCCATCTCTACTAAAAACACGAGAATTAACCAGCAGCTGGGTGCAGTGGCTCCTACCTGTAATCCCAGCACTTTGGGAGGCCAAGGCGAGCAGATCACCTGAGGTCAGGAATTCGAGACCAGCCTGGCCAACATGGTGAAACCCTGTCTCTACTAAAAATACAAAATTAGCCAGGCATGGTGGTGCGTGCCTGTAGTCCCAGTTACTCGGGAGGCTGAGGCAGGAGCATTGCTTGAGCCCGGTAAGCAGAGGTTGCAGTGAGCCAAGATCGTACTGCTGCACTCCAGTCTGGGCAACAAAGTGATACTCCGTCTCAAAAAACAAACAAACAAATAAATAACCCGTAATTAACCAGGGCATGGTGGCAGGCACCTGTAATCCCAGTTACTTGGTAGACTGAGGCAGGAGAATCACTTGAACCTGGGAGGCAGAGGTTGCAGTAAGTCAAGATTGTGCCACTGCACTCCAGCTTGGGCAACAGAGTAAGACTCCATCTTGGAAAAAAAAAATAAAGCTTCTTGAAACCATGTTAATAAATTAAGCTCTTACTTTCCACCTAAGCTATATATTTATCAGATATACATTCTCTATTTCTCTATCTACATTCTACCTGTGTTTATCAGTGTCCCTATTATGATTACAGAATTAGTCATAATTTTCTAAAAATTAACCCAGAATATGTCCATGGATAAAGAATATTTATTGATGACTACTTAACATTCATGTTTAAGATAAGCTCAAAAGTTCCATATCTAAAGTACATAAATTATACCAACACTAAACTAAAAAGTAGTAAGGGTTTGTCAGCATGTCCAGAACTTCCCAGGCACATGCCAAAACCTAATCTTCCTTCTGCATTACCTGATAATATTAACAGCCTCTTTACTTCCCAATTTAGAAATCTGGGAGCTATCTTCAACTCTTCCCTCTCCCTCATCTTCTACATACAGCTGGTCTCAATGTTTGTGTCCCCACAAAATTAACATGTTGAAACCCTAACCCCAAGGTGATGGTATTAGTAGATGGGGACTTCGAGTGATGATTAGGTCATGAGGGCAAACCTTATCATTCCATTCATAATTTCATGGATGGAATTACTGCCAGATAACTGCTTTGTCCCTTTACCATATGAGGGCACAGCAAGGTGGCTCCATCAGTAAAGCAGGAAATGGACCCTCACCAGCCACGGAATCTGCCACCACCTTGATCTTGAACTTCCCAGCCTCCAGAACTGTGAGAAATAAATTTCTATTGTTTATAAGTCACTAGTTTATATTTTTGTTACAGTACCACAAATGGACTAAGACAGTTGGTCGTCAAGTTCTATAAAGTCTACTTCACATCTTTTTCTTTTTTTAATAGGCAATACTTTCATATAGCTCAAAAGCCCAAACACAGAAATGTATACATTGAAAATTCTCAGCGGAAATATTTACACTACTCACTGCTCCTCCTCGGCCCAGCCTGGACCCACAACTCCAACAAGTAATCACCTTTACTAGTTTCATGAGTATCCTTCCAGCATTTCTATAATCACCAGAAAAATAAATAAATAACATTACCACATAACACTGTTCCCCACTTGCTTTTCCTGTTTAACACATCCCAGAGATCTTTTCCTATTAGTTCACAGAGAGAACTTCCTCGTTTTTTTATACAGCTGCACAGTATGCTATTACTGTTTTAACATGCATTTCTCAAACTACTAATGAGACCGTGCATCTTTATCAAATGTTTGTTGGCCACTATGTTTCCTCTTCAGAAACTGCCTATTCATATTCTTTACCTATTTTATCGTTTCATTCTCTTTGTAGGAGTGCAATATGTATATTTCTGGTTTATTACATATGTTGCATACTCCTCTCAGTCTGTTTTAAATTTGTATATTCTTTTTTTCTTTAAAATTTGTATATTCTAAATGTTAATGTTGTCATAAAGTTTTAAATTGTGGTTTGGTCAAATGTATCAAAATACCTTTCCAAAATGAATGTAGATGTAATTATGCATTCCAATCACCCATAGAATACAGTGGCACTGAACTATATGTATATTTAACTTGAAAATGATTTAGGCCAGGTGTGGTGGCTCACGTCTGTAATCCCAGCACTTTGGGAGGCCAGGGCGGGCAGATCACCTGAGGTCGGGAGTTCGACACCAGCCTGACCAACATGGAGAAACCCCGTCTCTGCTAAAAGAACAAAATTAGCCGGGCATGGTGGCGCATGCCTGTAATCCCAGCTACCCCGGGAGGCTGAGGCAGAAGAATCACTTGAACCTGGGAGGTGGAGGTTGCAGTGAGCCGAGATCGCACCACTGCACTCCAGCCTGGGCAACAAGAGCGAAATTCTGTCTCAAAAAAAAAAAAACAAAAAGGAAGATTTAAACATTTGGCTACTCACCATTCTATTTAATAAACGTAAGTCCCAGCATGAGCCTGAAATATGAATCTATTTCCTCAGTAGGTCTCAGTTCTTCAAATGCATCTTATGGAATGAATAGATAAGTTAACGTTTCATACGATTTTATTTTGTACAACATAGCCCATAAATGTAAGCCATCTTCCTCTAGGGCACAATTGAGGAAACGGTGATATATTTCATCACTAGAGGAAAAACTGGCTGTTTTGGAATTATCGAAAGATGGTATCTTACTTCCCATATGGCAACTTCCTACAAGTTAATTCTGACTATACAGTATTTTCCCCTAATATGCATAATCAGTAAGTGGTAACTTCAAAGCATCTCAGACCTTCAAGGATATGACCTGTGCCTCACTGCAGCCTCTTCACTCAACATTTCCCCCTTGGATTTATATTTTAATATAGAGTTATCTACAATACCCTCATGTGCTATTCTCTCTCACGATTCTAATCCTTTATATGTTATCCTGCCTAAGAAGTCGTTCCCTCCCAAACTTACCTAAGTAGTTCTATTCTCCCTCCAAACCCAGTTCAGACATTACCTCATCCAATAAGTTTCCCTTGACCTTCTCAGCAAAATGAATTAATCACTTCTTTATTCTCTCATTGTGGCCTTAACACACTTCCATTATTAAATAGATTCCATCACATTACAAATGATTTATTTACAAGCTTTCCTCTCTCATAAACCTTAGGAATTCAGATAGGGATTTATCTTTTTTTTTTTTTTTTTAACCCTTATAGGAGTAAAGGCTAATAGTTTATCTTATTCTTACGTGTATTTTAGTATCTAGCAGCTTCTAATACACCACTCAACAGATGTTTGCCAAATTAAACAAGTCCTTTCTATTCAGCATTATTATAAACACTGTAAGCCTACAAACACACAAATTGAAGGTAAGATCTTTAACCAAAAATATTTCACAAACTGAAAAAATGTGTGGATTATAACAAAAGTAGTTTGTAGTTCAGTGTTTTGTTTAAGTGGGTATAGATACCATAGATCAGTGCTCTTCAAACTGTTAGTCATGACCTATTAACAGACTGTGAAATCACTTTAGTGGGTTAAAGCCAATGTTTTTGAAAATATCAGCATATATCAAATATAGTTATCTCACACACACACACACATGCACACAGTAACATAAATAGACAATTACCATATAAGATGTATTTTTTATTGGAAGTCAGAATAAACAATCATCTGAGAGCTACTTCCATAGTTGATAGGTTCCAAGGTTTATATTAACAAATTGTAGCAGTCAAGGAAGGCCTCTTCAATGAAGGACTTAACATCTGAAGCATAACCTGTCTCCCCACCATCTCTTCTCAGCTCCTCTCTCATTCTCCCCCTTAGTTACTGTGCTCTAGCCACAAAAGTCTTAGCAATTCTTTGAACAAGGCAAATGTGTTCGCACTTTAGGGTCTAGCACATGTTGGTTCCGTTGCCTAGAAAACTCTTCACTTAGATTTAACCGCATGGCTTGCTCCTGCACTCCAGGATGCCCAGGGAGTAGCTTTCGCAGACCACCTAAGATAGCTACCACATCTCACCAATCTATCCCCTTACCTCCTTTTTTTTTTTTTTTTAAGATGGAGTCTCACTCTGTCGCCAGGCTGGAGATGCAGTGGCGCCATCTCAGTTCACTGCAACCTCCGCCTCCCAGGTTCAAGCAATTCTCCCGCCTCAGCCTCCCGAGTGGCTGGGACTACAGGCACACACCACCACACCCAGCTAGTTTTTGTATTTTTAGTAGAGATGGGGTTTCACCATGTTGGCCAGGATGGTCTTGATCTCCTGACCTTGTGATCTGCCCGCCTTGACCTCCCAAAATGCTGGGATTATAGGCATGAGCCACCGCACCTGGCCTCCCCTTACCTACTTTTATTCCTTTTCATTTTACTCATTACCACCTAATATCACATATTTATTTACTATGAGTCCCTCCCCACAAACGTCAGCTCCAAGAAAACAGGGACTTTGTCTTCGTTTTGTTCATTACTCTAACACCAGAGATTAGAACAGTGCCGGCCGCAGGGCAAACATCCCTGAGTAGGTTCTGACAGGCAAGGAAAAGGAAGAATGCACGGAGTTGTGGTTAAGCAAGGTATATTATAGAGGAAACCCCAGCTTAATAATGTTAAACAGTAAGGAATAAGGCTGAAAAAGAATATAAAAAGGTTGGAAAGTCAGAAGTAGAATTTGGACTTTATCTTGTAAACAACTGGGAGCCATTCAAATTTTTGAGCAAATGGTGACCCTTTCAAACATTTATTCAGCACAGGTTCAATTCACTTTGTTTGACAGAATAGACAGTGCAAAGGTCAACAGCACATGTTCTCCCCTTAGGCTTATATGTTTAGCAATGGGTTCAAAAATTTTTCAGGAAAATCATTCTGGCAGCCATATGCAAAACGGATTCAAGGAAGGAAAATCTAAAGTTTAAAGGAAGTAAATAATAGGCAAAAAGAAGAAAGCAAAAGTATGCATCGCAGACTACTTCAAGATTTAAGTATGACAAAATTAAGAGAAATGCTGAAAGCAGGTGGGAGGCTGAATAATAATAAATCTAAAAGTGATGGAAATTCCTTGAGTTTTCCAACAGAAATATCCAGTAAACTATTAGAGCAATAAACATGGATGGGACACACATTTGGGAGCCATCAGCATATAAAACATCTGAGAGGGGAATAGATAATCAAGTACTGATGAGACTAATAGTGCTAAGAGGCTCATGAAACAACAAAGAAAACAGAAAAGCAGTAGTCAGAAGGGAAAACCAGGATGGCAAATTTAACACAAAGGGCAAGGAAAGAACATTAAGAAGCCTCGGTGGAAATAGTAACACATATATACTAGCTGAAGAGAGTCAGGATGAAGCCGTTATTATTGACAAAAAAGATGTCCTCTGAAGCAACAATCTGAATTATGATATTCCAAAACTGCATAATTTAGGAAAGAAGTAGTAAAAGAACTCAGGAGTTGAATAGCCTGGACAACACAGTGAGACTTTGTCTCTACCAGAAAAATACAAAAATTAGCCAGGCATGGTGGTACATGCCTGCAGTCCCAGCTACTCAGGAAACTGAGGTAGGAGGATCACCTGAGCCCAGGGAGGTCAAGGCTGCAGTGAGCTGCAATTGTACTCCAGCCTGGGCAACACAGTGTGACCTTGTCTCAAAAAAAAAAAGTAAGAACTCAGGGCAACAACGGTAAGTCAATTCTTAAAATTTTTGAAAATAAAGAAGAGAAACGCAGCAGATAGAACAGTAGCAGCAGTTCATCAAAATTGATTCTTTTTCCTCCCAAAGTACAGAAGTCTGTACATATTTTAAGATAGCGAAGAAAAAACATTGCAAATAATGATCAAGGCCAGGCGCAGTGGCTCACGCCTGTAATCCCAGCACTTTGGGAGGCCAAGGCAGGCAGATCACAAGGTCAGGAGATCGAGACCATCTGGCTAACACAGTGAAACCCCGTCTCTACTAAAAATAGAAAAAAACAGCCGGGCGTGGTGGCACGCGCCTGTAGTCCCAGCTACTCGGGAGGCTGAGGCAGGAGAATCGCTTGAATCCAGTAGGCAGAGGTTGCAGTGAGCCGAGATTGTGCCACTGCACTCCAGCCTGGGCAACAGAGTAAGACTCCGTCTCAAAAAAAAAAAAAAAAAATCAAAGTGACCAGAGAGGTAGTTAACTGTGGCAGCAGGATTCTTCTTCTATTCAATTTACAAAATAAGATGAAAGAACAGTGATTTGTCATGGTTACAATGAAAAAAAAATGTGCAAGCTTGTATCCTGTTTTCCTTTTTCACTTAAATAGAAGTAAATGGCATCTATTAAGAGTTAAAGAGGAAGAAGGAATATAAGACAACAGAAAAATGCAATTAATAAGATGATTAAGTAGGAAGGGCCTATTTGGAATTGTTCAGCATAAATTTATAGTGGCCAAGAAATCTTCATAATTACTCACCTTCCTCCACAAATATGCTGTGACCTGTGAGGGAAAACAGAAGAAATCGATGGTGGAAAAATCTGACAATATGCGTCCAGTAAAATATAAAATAAGTGACCGATGTCAAAGTGCAGACTGTATCTAGTGCGTACAGGAGTAAGTTAAATGTCTTAGACTGGGTTGCTGTAACAAAATACCATGAACTGGGTAGCTTACTAAACAACAGAAAATGATTTTCTTGTGTGTTTTTTTTTTTGTAGAGATGGGGTCTATGTTGCCGAGGCTGGTCTCAAGCAATCCTCCCACCTCAGCCTCCTCAAAGTGCCAGGATTACAGGTATGAACCACCACACCCAGCCCAGAAAACCATTTTTAATAGTTCTGGAGGCTGAGAAGTCCAAGATAAGGCACTGGCAGATTCAGTATCTGGTAAGGGCCAGCTTCTAGACAGCAGTCTTTTTGCTGTAACCTCATGTGGAAGAAAGAGCTAACAAGCTGTCTGGAGTCTCCTTTTTTTTTTTTTTTTTTTTTTTTTTTTGAGATAGAGTCTCATTCTGTCACCCAGGCTGGAGAGCAGTGGCGCGATCTCTGCTCACCGCAACCTCCACTCCCAGGTTCAAGCGATTCTCCTGCCTCAGCCTCCCGAGTAGCTGGGATTACAGGCTCCTACCACCGTGCCCAGCTAATTTTTGTATTTTTAGTAGAGATGGGGTTTCACCATCTTGGCCAGACTGGTCTTGTACTCCTGACCTCCTGATCTACCCACCTCAGCCTCCTAAAGTGCTGGGATTATAAGCATGAGCTACTGCATCCAGCCTGGAGTCTATTTTTTAAGAGCACTAATCCCACTTGTGAGGGCTCTACCCACCTGAGCTAATCACCTCCCAAAGGCCCCACCTCCTAATGCCATCATCTTGGAGGTTAAGATTTCAACATGAATTATGGGGAGACACAAGTATTTAGACCATAGCACTAAGGGAGAGAAACTGAGGGTCTCTATGAATGGAACAAGTAAAGGAACATAGGAAGAATAATCACATCGGCAAAGACACAGAGTTCACACAAGCCATTCAGGGTGTAAAGGAAATTTTCGGATCATTCACTTACCACACATTTTTTTTTATTTTTTATCATTAAAAAGAATAAACATGGAACACATCACAAATTTATGTGTCATCCTTGTGCAGGGACCATGCTAATCTTCTCTGCATCGTTCCAATTTTAGTATATTTGCTGCTGAAACAAGCACTAGACTACTAATTATTTTTTCCTCTGTTTGGATACATGGGAAGTGCTGTGGACATAAAGGATTCCAGGAGTCAGAAGGGGCTATACATCCAAAACCGTTACCATAATGAGAAGAATCGACCTAATTCCAAAGTTCAGTTCTGTCATTTTAAAACCACCTCAGTCTCTACATGCACAGAATGGGTGTGTTAAAGACAGGTATCATACTGGCATCTACCGACCTCCTTTAAAGAATCATTACTATAGGCTGGGCGCAGTGGCTTATGCCTGTAATCTCAGCACTTTGGGAGGCCAAGGCGGGCAGATCACTTGAGGTCAGAAGTTCGAGACCAGCCTAGCCAACATGGCTAAACCCCGTCTCTACTAAATATAAAAAAGTTAGCTAGGTGTGGTGGCAGGCACCTGTAACTGCAGCTATGTGGGAGAATCACTTGAACTCAGGAGGCAGAGGTTACAGTGAACCAAGATCACGCCACTGCACTCCAGCCTGGGTGACAGAGTGAAACTCCATCTCACAAAAAAAAAAAGAATCACTACTATAGTAAACCACCATAGTAAAAGTATCTTATCCCTCAAGTGTAATGAGACATAAACAAGCTAATTGGGTTATAGGAATGCTCAAGCCTCATTCAGAAAAAAAAGATTCTATATTATATAACATAATCACAGCATTAGTGGGTTTAAAATATTCTTAAAAATAGAATCACAGTCAGGACCAACAAGAGTAGTTTTTTAAAGTTTCAGTTTTGTTTTGTTTTGTTTTTTCTCTTGAGACAGAATCTTGCTCTGTCACCCAGGCTGCAGTACAGTGGCGCAACCTCGGCTCACTACAACCTCCACCTCCCAGGCTAAAGGGTTGCTCCCGCCTCGGCCTCCCGAGTAGCTGTGACACAAGCGCACGCCACCATGTCTGGCTAGTTTTTGTATTTTTAGTAGAGACGGCGTTTCACCATATTGGCCAGGCTGGTCTCGAACTCCTGACCTCAACTGATCCACCCGCCTCAGCCTCCCAAGGTGCGGGAATTACAAACATGAGACAATGCGCCCAGCCATTTTTTTTTTTTATTTTAAACTGCGAAACTTTTAGGCTGGGCACAGTGGCTCACACCTGTAATCACTGCACTTTGGGAGGCCAAGGCAGGCAGATCACAAGGTCAAGAGATCGAGACCATCCTGGCCAACATGGTGAAACCACGTTTCTACTAACAATGCAAAAATTTGCTGGGCGTGGTGGCGCACGCCTGTAGTCCCAGCTACTCGGGAGGCTGAGGCAGGAGAATCACTTGAACCCAGGAGGTGGAGACTGCAGTGAGCTAAGATCGTGCCACTGCACTCCTGCCTGGTGACAGAGACTCCATCTCAAAAAAAAAAAAATTAAAAAAAAAAAAATCATAGTATCAGTGTGCTCAGTATTTTTTTAATCAAAGGAGATGGAGGTGGACATTTTCCATTATTTCATTTTAATTGACTTTAATTTACCATGCACTATAAAACTATATAATGCCATGAAAAGATGTTTTAATATTATCAAAATTAGTATTTTATAGGTTCCTTATCTGCAATTCAAAAAATCCAAAAAACTTCTGAAACCCAAAATAACTCATCTTGTGGTAAACCTTACCCAAACTGATATGAAGCTATTTACAGTCTTTATCCTATTTAGTGCAAACATTGATACATTTTGCTGCAGAAACAGTAACATTTTTGAAGGGGGATACTGCACTGGACTCTATTGGAAGGCTATACATTACTACCTTGCCCTTATCAAAAAAAAATTCCTAATTCCATAACCTATTAGACTCTAAGAGTTTGAATGGTGGACTGTGATCCTATAATTGCTAACATTTATTGAGCTATTAACTATGTGTCAGATACTGTTCACTTTATATGAAATAACTCATTTAATCTTTCCAATCATCATGAGCTAAGTATTATAATAATCCCCATTTTACAAAGAAGGAAACTGAGACATGGAGAGATTAAGTAAACTGCCTAAAATCACACAGCTAGAGTGTGACTAACTGGGATGACACTGGGATGAATATTTAAAACATTACACATAAGAGTAACAAAACACAAGAAAATGGGATAATTGATTATGCTAGGTGCTAGGAGTCAGTGATATGTTTCTCTACTCAATTGATATTACTTCCAGAATAAGGAATCAAACAAAAAATTACAAAACACTACATGCATTTACAAATTCTCATTTATGTACAATTTCTACAAACTTGCTTAAAATGCAGAGTATAAAACCCAAATTTCTCAGCTTATGTAACATATTTATTTTTTATTGAAAAATAACATCTTAATATCTTAATTACAACACATGATAATTTATAGTCATTGTAGAAGTTAGAAAATTTGGATAAGCAAAAAAAAAATAATCACCTATAAAACTACACTCAGAAATAACCATTTAACAATTTGGCACATATCCTCCCAAACATCAATATATTTTGGGTTTTTTTACCAAATGGAATCATGTTTTTAAATCTTACTTTTTCTCACTTACATATACCAAGACATCCTTTCATGTATTTATATTATTCTATCATTATTTTCATGGCTGAGAAGGCAGTACCCCACTGTATGGATGGACCCTAACAATCACTGTGAAACATTTAGGTTTACAGTTTTACCATATAATGATCAATAGTACTGGTTCTAGAGTCACAGTGGTTGGATTCAAGTCCTGGCCCTAAAACTTAAAGTAACTCAGGCATCTTGAGCAAGCAACCTCATTTCTCTATGCCTGTTTTCTCTTCTGAAAAACAGAAATAGTACTACCCACTCCATATGATTACCGTGGGGGTCAAAGGCATTAACACACAGCTTGTATAACCAACAACACTGCAATTGGTATGCTCACAGCTAAATATTCACACACACCTTTACTACACCAAAAAAAAATTCTTTAAAGGGAATTTCCATGTCAGAAAGTATGCCCATTTTTAAGGCTTCTGAATCTGCCAAATTACAGTGTGGTTTACAGTCCTTCATTAAATAGCCTTCTCACTTAATACTCATTTCTCTTTATCAAAAAAGGCAAAAACTATTATCCAGTTAAGTTAACCAGCTTGTTTCACTGAATTAGTTTTTTGTTCTTCCACCTATAAACCTTGGCATATTTAATAAAACCTCAAAGTTTATAGGTAACTTGAAGACACCTAGCCCAAATTCTCCTTCAGCACGATTCCTCTACTCTAGAATCCTCAATCTGTCAGTGAAAAGGAACAGCCTACCACCCAAAACAACTCATTCTATTTTCACAGTTTTGAGGAAATTCCTCTTGAAATAGAGCAGAAATCTGTTTCTTTTAAACTTCTACCCACTGACCCTAGTTCCTTCTGGTCAAATCTGATCCTTCTGTGTGACAGAACACCAAATCCTTAAAGGTGGCTGTTACTTCTTAAAAGAAGCTCCTCTTCTTTAGGTCAAATATCCAATTTTTTCAACTTTTTCTCATTTCCATTTCTCTCATGATCAAGGTCCTCGTTTATGCTCTACAGATAAGTGATTTTGACACTTTGATGTCTACCACCTTGGAAATGAGAAAAATAAAGGTCCGTTCCTACCCTATGTTAAGTTTGGGCCTCTGTGTGGTTTCTTATTAGCTCTCCAGATTATTCTGATAAAGTCTGAGAATGAATACAAGGTCTCACTTATGATAGTATGCTACCCAAAAAGCCAACTCAATACCCCACGTATAATATAACTAGTACAAAGTAAAGTGGGGCTAACACCTTGCTCTTTCAATAAGCTGTTCTACCATCTTCAGAATTACTCTCCAACAGGTTTGGTGGCTGACGCCTGTAATCCCAACACGTGGGAGGCCAAGGTGGGAGGATCACTTGAGTCCAGAAGTTTGAGATCAGCTTGGGCAACATAGTGAGACCTCGTCTCTACAAAAAAATTTAAAAATTAGCCGGACACGTTGGGAGGTACCTGTAGTCCCAGCTACTCAGGAGGCTGAGGCAGAGGCAGCATCGCTTGAGCCTGAAAGGTGGAGCTTGCAGTGAAGTATAACTGCACCACTGCACTAAGCCTGGGTAACAGAGAAAGCAAGACCCTGTCAAAGAAAGAAAAGGTTCAGAGGGGAACACAGGGAGGGAAGAAGGGAGAGAAGGAGGGAAGGGAGGGAGGGAGGGAGGGAAGGAGGGAGACAGACAGACAGACAGACAGAGGAAGGTGCACTAGCCCACCAACAACCGAACTGACAGCTGATTGCACCAAAGCATCTTCTCTGTATAGAGCACTGTGATGTCAACACTGAGAAAAAACACAGGCCCTAATACTGATCTCATCTAGTGCTAGATTTACCTTCTAGAAAGCATGATGGAACAAACATCTTCAGAAAACTATAATACTAATTATAGCTATACCAAAGTAGGCACATCAGGCTATAGAAACATTGTGATTACTAGCTGGAAATCCTACTAGTTGTGGGGGAGGAGAGGGGAGGGGAAGGATGACACTAAGGAAACTAAGTTGCTCTGAACTTCGAGATTTTGTGTGGGTTTGTTTTTTAACGTTTGCAAAGTCAGAAGAGATGAAGGCCATCAGAGAGTTCATCTGAACTCAGGCTACCTGCAAACAGAGACTGGGTAACCACCTCAAGCACCCTCAAAAATAAATTCATGATGCAAAACTTCATGTAATTTCTGAATTCCTCATGACATGTGAACTTTACCTGTTACTATTTCTAACAAGGTAATGAAGGGCAAAGGAAAAACAAAACAAAACAAAACATCCATGGTAGAGGAGATGTGGTCCATTATAATGACACAATGTTAGAGGAAAAAACAAACTAAAACCAAGCATACTTTTTTTTTTTTTTTGAGACGGAGCAGAGTTTCGCTCTTGTTGCCCAAGCTGGATTGCAATGGCGCTATCTCGGCTCATTGCAACCTCCATCTCTCTGGCTCAAGCGATTCTCCTGCCTCAGCCTCCCAAGTAGCTAGGATTACAGGCGCACGCCACCGCACCCAGCTAATTTTTTGTACTTTTAGTAGAAATGGGGCTTCACCGTGTTAGCCAGGCTGGTCTCAAACTCTTGACCTCAGGTGATCGGCCCGCCTCCGCCTCCCCAAGTGCTGGGATTGCAGGCGTGAGCCACTGTGCCTGGCCAAACCAAGTAAACTTAACCAAGATCCAATCTATTTTCATTTAAACAGCAAACATTAAAAATACACCTGGTATTTTCTAACAATTACACCAAGAATGACCAGATGCTTCCTGTTGATGGAACAGTAGAGAACTACAGACTGACAGATTCAGACTAGAGTTCACAGTAACAACTAGAAACAAACTTAGCTTCCTTTCAAAACCATAAAAGTATGGCCTTAAATTTTTACCCATTAATCAGTTAGGTATAATTGTCTCCCAACCTAGAAAACCCAGAATGATTCAAAGAGACAAAGAACTGTAAGGATACGTATCTGCGAACTATTCGTTTCACCAAAGGACTCACTGCAGAACTATTTTCCGTAGAATCTGCACCTCCTATAGTTTTCAGCATGTTTCATTTTTAAAATAACATTTACACACCAGTGTTAATAGCATATGTAATGTGGAATTCACGTGTTACTTGTGTAAATCATTGTACGTACTAGAATTAAATTTTTTAATCACTTAAGAATATTTTCAAATGTTCCTGAGTCTCCAAGATCATAGGAAGATTATGCAGTCATTATTTGTGATTTTGTTTAGGTACCTAAATTCCAACTTTTAAAAAAAGCTGGAGCCCGGTAAAAAAAAGTATGGGAATCAATCTTATTCGTCTTGTTAAAATGTGTCTTGCATAACATCCTGATTTGACTTGTATGGTGAAAGCACGGTAAGAATGACACATTTCTGTTTTTTGGTATTAAAAAAAAAAAAGTATGAGTGTACAGTGGAGTGTTCCAGAGGTTACATGGTGTGCTAACCACAACAGTGACGTAGTTTTGAGAATCTTCTATTAAACCAGGCATTAAAAAGATTTGCAAAAATGCAAGATGTTACTCTTAACAAATCATCTATGTTAACATGTAATGGATGTATTTTTTGTTTTTGGGAAAAAAAACCCGGGAGAAAAAAAAAACAAAGCCATCTTTAGTTTCCTCAAAGTCTGACCCTGAAAATGGAAGTATCAAAGCTGATGGTTTATACGTCAGTGAGAAAAAAATTTAAACCAAGCTGGGTGGGTCTTTACATGAGATAAACTATCTACAAGAATGTCTGACCACTAACTTCTGCATAATAAATGAGTGGATCTTTTCATTCTGGGATGGCAATGTACTTTACAAGGACCATTTACAGCCTACATCAAACCTTTTTCTAGATAAAAAACGTACTTCAGTAACTTGCCTGAATTGAAAGAGCAAAACAGTCCGGAGAGAAAACTTAAAATGTTTCCACATTATCAAGCCCCCTTCAGAAGTACTGTGGTCTCGGCCCCTCCTTTGAACAGATGTCCGCTCGCCACAGTCCAATCAGGTTTAAAGCAAGAGTATTTGTACTGAAAACAAGCTTCAAGTGGGAAGACACACACAAAGCAGGCCTGTATCATTCCTTTGGTTTCAGTTTTCACGATGCACCCTTGAGGCTAGGCACGCTGATTCAACACACTTGGAGAGCTTCACCGAAACACACTAAATACACACTGATGAACTGTGCCCTGGCAGAGATGACCTGGCAAAATTCTCAACTTTTTCCCTGAGGCCGTGCACCCGCGGGTCTCGGCGGCGAAGTCTTTCGGGCAGAAGTCCCAAGCCTTCAAAACGGCAGGCTTCAGTCCCCGCGGCCAAGGCTGTCGCTGCGGGGGCCCCGCGCGGGACTGGCCAGGCTCTCCCGTTAACCCTGTCTGGGCCGGCCGATCCCGCCGCGGCCCGAGCGCCTCTCGGCCCCGCAGCACAGGGCGCCCAGGACCCGCCGCCCCCGCCGCCCGTTCCCCTCTCCGGAGAGCCCAGCGGGGCCGTCAAGCTGCCCAGACAAAGGGTACCGCGGCGCCAGAGGCCGGGCCCGGCCGCGCCTGCCTTCCTCCTCCCGCCCACTGCCAACCTCCAGTCGCCCGCAGAACCTCCGCTGCCTCGGCGCGACCCCATCGCCACCCCGGGGCTGCCGCTCGGGACCGGCCCGCCGGGCAGCCGCGAGGAGGCCGCCGCACGCCAGGGCCGAGGAGGGGGCGGCGGCCGCCACCATGTCTGCCCGCCCCTCCCAGAAGCGGGGTGCCCAGCGGACAAAGCGCAGCGGCGGCGCAGGCGGAGCGGGCGCCCAGGTCGACCCCGCCGACCCCCGCGGAATAAGCGGGGCCAGGAGCCCCGGAAACCCGGCGCCTTAATGCAATAAACAGGAAATCGCGGGGATGATCTGGGTTCCGGGGGAAGTGGAATTATTTTTTACCAGCGAAGAGATCAACTTCCACATCCGGTGGTAACAGGGCCCTACACAGACCCGCACTGACCTGGAAAAGCTTCGGGAGCGGCGACGGGAAGGCAGCAGGAGGTGGTGCGGGGACCCGAGGCGCCTCGTACCCGGCCGGGCTGACGCGGCCCCGCTACACACAAAGCGCTTCAGCAGCACAGGGCGCTATTTTCCGAAAATGCCGCGTCTGGTCGGCGCCCAAAATCCCCACCGAAAAGTCCCCCGTGCTGCGCGCGGAGGGACACATGGTGTGCGAGTGAGTCAAGCTCCCAGCATCCCTCCCGGACCCGGCCCTCGTCAGCTGCTCGCCCGAGGATTTTCCGCCTCTGCACTCATCGGCAGATCCCGCTCCTACCCACTCCCTGACTCTGTTCCCACGGGGAGAGAGGGGAAAGAGAGTCTGATTTTTTAACGAAAGGGATGAAAGTATGCCATTTCTAGCGCTTCAGCCACACAAAGAAAGCGGCGGAATGATCCGCTCTCGGCGACCGCAAGTCCCGGCCCACCCGGCGCCTGCGCGGCAGCGGGGGTGGGAGCTGCGGCCGGCCATGTGCGCGGCGGAGAGGCTGGGTGGCCGCGGAGCCTTCCCGCCTGTTTCTGCGGTGGGTAGTAGTTTGGGAACTAATGTTCTGTGCTAACCTTCGTATCTCTGTGACATGACCGTTTAAAGACGGAGAGTGCGGAATCTTTGGACTTTAAGCTTGCCAACTGAGCGGCCTAGCAGAATCCTGGGAGACGGAAGGACAGGAGGCTAGGATTTACCTTTTAAGTGTCCCTAGATTCAACTAGTCAAACTGGGACGGGAGACGCTGTGAAGGTACCAGGGAAGGAACGAGTGAGGTTCCTTTTCCACTTTTGCATAAACTCAACGGTCAGATTCATGACGAAGATGTACATATTTCTGTAGATTTTTTTCCCGAGCATTCTAATGATGCCTCATATTTCGTAGATCCTAGTAACTGCTTGGATTACTGCCACCTCAGAGGTAGAGATCTGTTTTTCCGTGGCTGGAATGTCAAAACTTTTGTTGTATTTTATTAAGTAGCAAAAGTTTGGAGATTGCAAGGTTAAAAAAAAAAAAAAAAAAAAAAGCTTTATGAACTTAATCTAGATGTGATTTGCTAAGGAACTTAACATATTGATATGTTTTTCGCAGGGGAGTCAGGGCATGGCTTTTCCAACCTAGTAACTGCAACTTATAGCATCCTACATCTAGGACTTGGGAGTATGTGAGACAGCGCCAAGAATTTAATCCAAGAGAACTGACAAGCTTAAATGAAATCCACATTGCCCACTGATTTTGTGCAGCCTCAGATAAGTAATCTTTCTCCACTTAGCCTTTTGTAACAATTGATGTAATAAAGGTTTGTAGTCTTTGCGTAATTTATTAAAGCATCGTGGCTAAAACAAAAAAAGCGTAGGAACCATAGTCTATGTTTTCTTTTGATTTAATATTTTCATTGCTTCAGTTAATAGAAATTTGTCAAAATGCTGATGTTTTTCTGTAGCATTATTTGAATGAGCATTGTTTGAGTGAACATTCAGCTAATTATTGTTAGAAAATCGTTGCCCCCAGAATGAGCATTGTTTGAGTGAACATTCAGTTAATTATTGTTAGAAAATCGTTTCCCTCATTAATCTTACGCTGTAGAATGTAGACAAGTAAGTAGGCATCATCAGTATGATGAGAGTGAAGCTACTTAATACTGTGGAATCAAATAAAGGAGGAACCCCTTACTAAACCAAGAGGGAGGAATAAAATGGAATGGGACTAGAGAAGCAATTGGCTTTAATAAGGGTATTGTGGAAAACCTAGATAAGAAGCAGTAAGTACCGATGTTTGGAGGCAAACACTGGAGAGATTTTTGGGTAAAGAAGACAGTGCTGGAGGTCTGCTTGTGAAGGCTTTGAATGCTATGTGCAGAAGTGAGCTTCTGAGAGCCAGGAGGAAGATATTGAAAGATTTTAAGTAGAAGAATCAGGATTGAATTCATTTTAGACAGATCACTGTTACACAAAAATTTGAGGCAAGGAAAAGAGTTTGGAGTAAACAGTAGACTGAGCCAACAATGACTTGGACTGAGTTGGTGGCAAGTAGTTGTGAAGATGATGAAGTGGTTATTGGGAGATTTCGTTAACTGAAAATGACTGAGGAAAATAGATGTCAGAGGTGACTGCCAAATGAGTTGGAGCAGCTACGAGGACAGTAATATCTTCACTGAGATTAGAAACAAAATAAGAGAATATATGTTAGGGAAGAAAGAACTCTCTGTTTCGACCATGTAAAATTCGAAGTGCCTGTGAGCCAACCAGACAGATACGTGTAGTCAGCAATTAGATATTCATTCAACACTGTTGGAAGAAATAAAGCAGCTGAATAAATGAAATAAAGCAGCAGCAAAACAAACGGTTCCAACTCCTGTTTTGAGAGGGAAACAGCGTATAAACAAGTTTTTAAAATGAGAAAATATCCCGTAAGTTTGTGAAGAAGGCCGGGTGCAGTGGCTCACGCCGGTAATCCCAGCACTTTGGGAGGCTGAGGTGGGTGGATCTCCTGAGCTCAGGAGTTAGAGAGCACCCTGGCCGACCTGGCGAAACCCCATCACTACTAAAAATACAAAAATTAGCTGGGCACAATGGCACGCTCGTGTAATCCCAGGTACTCCGGAGGCTGAGGCAGGAGAATAGCTTGAACCCAGGACATGGAGGCTGCAGTGAGCCGCGATCTCGCCACTGCATTCCAGCCTGGGCGATGGAAGGAGACTTCGTCTCAAAAAGGAAAAAAAAAAAAGTTTGTGAAGAGAATTAAAGGCTGATTGGATGAAGTGTTAGTCTGGGGAAAAGAGAGCAGACTTTTGGTGGTTGGTTGATCAGAGATGGCCTCACTGAGAAGGTATTAGAAAGGACTTAAGAACAGAGTGTGAGACCAAAATAGCAGGGCAAAGGCCCTAAGGTGAGAAGTTTGTTGTGTTTAGGGAACAGCAAGGTCAGTGTAGCTGAAGTCTACTGACCAAAAGAAGGAATGATAGGAGGTGAAGTCTTCAGCCTCGATAAGGTGACATGCACTGGAAGCCATTGAAGGATTTACGAAACGGAGTATCATGGACTAGGATAGTAGCAGTAGAGATGAGGAAAGTGGATGGATCCAAAAAGCTGACCTATCTTGCTCACCAATTAAATGAGGAAAAGGAGGAATCAATAGTGATGCCTAGGTTTGGGGCATGTTGTCTAGGTGGAATTAATTTTAATTACACCTTTTATTTAACCCAGTATATCCAAATATTATTTCACATGTGATCAATATAAAAAATCACTAAACATTAAAAATATTTTACATTTTTCTCATAACTAAGCATTTGAAATCTGGTGTGTATTTTATACTTATAACATATCTCAGTACTTGATTTCGTAAAATTTCCAGCTGAAAAAATAGATTCACATATCCAAGTCGTTCCAAGCATACTTAAAAGTTGTACGGTAATCGAATCGTGTGTATTTTTAAATTTTATTTTAAATTAAAGTTAGGATTATGAATTCGGTTCCTAAATTAGCCTCATTTCACTTCCTGCATTTCAAGTGGGACAAGTTGTTACCATATTGGACAGTGCAGTCTAGTGAAATAGAGAATAGTGGAAAGTCAGACTTAAAAAGTTTAGAACCAGCTCTGGAAGGCCTTGGATGTCAGATTAAAGGACTGAGATTTTACCCTTGAGTCAGGCAGAACAATGGATGGTTTTTGAACTAAGGAGTGACACAACATTGTGCTTATGACTAGAAAGAGGCCACTAGGTGGCCAGCTGTGAGTCAGGACACCCTTCAGTTGCTTTGACTTCAGCCTTGTGGATTCAAAGTCTGATTTTTGTCAGCACTCTAGAGCAGTTCCACCAAGAGTGTGGTCCACAGGGCAGTGCCAGTCTGTAAGCCCTTTGTTACACATCCATGACAAGTCATTTACAGAAAGTAAATGTAGAAACTTATAGCAATTTAACAGACTAATTTTATTTCTGTGGGTCTAATAAAAATTTGAGGGACTGTACTTTGCATATATCTTTATTCCCTTTTTTTTGTTTGTTTTTTGTGTTTGAGATAAGTCTTGCTCTGTCGCCAGTCTGGAGTGCAGTGGTGCAATCTCGGCTCACTGCAACCTCCGCCTCCCAGGTTCAAGCAATTCTTCTGCCTCAGCCTCCCGAATAGCTGGGATTACAAGTATGCACCACCACACCCAGCTAATTTTTGTATTTTCAGTAGAGACGGGGTTTCACCATGTTGGCCAGGATGGTCTTGATCTCCTGACCTTGTGATCTGCCCGCCTCGGCCTCCCAAAGTGCTGGGATTACAGGCGTAAGCCACCGTTCCTGGCCTTTTTTTCCCTTTTTCTTTTCCTTTTTTTTTTTTTTTTGAGACAGAGTTTCGCTCTTACTGCCCAGGCTGGAGTGCGATGGTGCGATCCCGGCTCACAGCAACCTCCGCCCACCCCCCACCCCACCCCCCCGAGTTGAATTGGTACTCCTACCTCACTCTCCCAAGTAGCTGGGATTACAAGCATGCGCCACCACACCCTGCTAATTTTGTATTTTTAGCAGAGACGAGGGTTTCTCCGTGTTGGTCAGACTGGTCTCCAACTCCCGACCTCAGGTGATCCACTTGCCTTGGCCTCCCAAAGTACTGGGATTACAGGTGTGAGCCACCGCACCTGGCCGTTTTTTTCCTTTTTCTAATAATTTTTATCATATTACATAAAAGTACCTATGGTCTCACAGATGAAGGGAGTCAGAAGAACCAAACTCCCAGAAGACTTACGTAAATCTAAATGCCTTTTTTACTTTGGAGTGAAAACTGTAATAGCTGAACTACAACGGACATTGCTCATTTTCTCCCTGCATGTAGACATGGAAAGCTATATGGAAATAACCGAGTTTATAGTAGCTACCATATATTAAACGTTTCCTGTATGCCAGCCACTGTGCAAAGCCTATTACATATATTGTCTCATTTAATCCTCACAACTCTGTAAAATAAGTATTGTTTGCCCCATTTTTCCAATCAAGAAACTGAGGCTAAAATAGGTTGAATAACTTACCTAAATTCACCAACCTCAAAGATGTTAAAGACGGTTCTAATACAGGTCTCTCATTTCCTTCTTGATTAGGAATACTACTTTGAGGCCGGGTGCGGTGGCTCAAGCCTGTAATCCCAGCACTTTGGGAGGCCAAGACGGGCAGATCACGAGGTCAGGAGATCGAGACCATCCTGGCTAACACGGTGAAACCCCGTCTCTACTAAAATACAAAAAAAATTAGCCGGGCGAGGTGGCGGGCGCCTGTACTCCCAGCTACTCGGGAGGCTGAGGCCGGAGAATGGCATGAACCCGGGAGGCGGGGCTTGCAGTGAGCTGAGATCCAGCCACTGCACTCCAGCCTGGGCGACAGAGCCAGACTCCGTCTCAAAAACAAAAACAAAAAAAAAAGGAATACTACTTTGAAATGAGAGACCTGTACTGTATCTGTTAATACCAAATTCCCTGGCATAAAGACTTAGTACATTGTTTAAAGAGAATGCATGAAGTTAACTGCATTACCTTCTGGAGGGTTCATTTGTGAATTTGGGGCCAAAGTAAAGGTAGTTAGTGGTGTTCTAACAGCATCAAACAAATGAATTCATTTCTTTTTTGGGGGGGTGGGGTGGAGGGAATAAGGTCTCACCCTGTCGCCCATGCAGGCTAGAAGGCCATGAAGTGATCTCGGCTGACTGCAGTCTCAACCTGGGCTCAAGCAATCCTCCCACCTCAGCCTCCTGAGTAGCTGGGACTACAGGTGCACACCACCGTGCCCAGCTCATTTTTGTATGTTTTGTAGAGACTGGGTTTTGCCACGTTACCCAGGCTGTTCTCGAACTCGTGAGCTCGAGTGATCCTTCCACCTCAGCCTCCCAGAGTGCTGGGATTACAGATGTAATCTGCCACACCTAGCCAAATGCATTCATTTCTACAATAGAAATATGTCTCTTTGCTCCTATCTTGAATTTGTAGACTCCCATAAATCAATAAAAAATAAGACAGCCAATAAAAAATGAGTAGAGGCCAGGCGCAGTGGCTCACACCTATAATCCAAGCACTTTGGGAGGCCCAGGCAGGCAGATCACCTGAGGTCAGGAGTTTGAGACCAGCCTGGCCAACATGACAAAACCCTATCTCTAATAAAAATATAAAAATTAGCCGGACGTGGTGGCACGTGCCTGTAATCCCAACTACTCGGGAGGCTGAGACAGGAGAATTGTTTGAACCCAGGAGGCAGAGGTTGCAGTGAGCCAAGATCATGCCACTGCACTCCAGCCTGGGTGACAGAGCAAGACTCCATCTCAAAAAAAAAAAGGGTAGAAACTTAAAACAGTCACCTCACAAAAGAGGGTATCTAAATATTAGTTCCTTAAAAAAAATTTTTTTAAAAAGGCATGTAGATGGCCGAAAAACATGTAAAAGGTACTCAACTAATTTAATCATTAGAGAAATGCAAATTAAAACCTAAATGAGATTTTAATCTCACATCCAACAGAATAGCTAAAATGAAAAACCCAGAAAATGCCAAATGTTTGTTAAGAGTTGGAGTAACTAAAACTACACGGCTGCTGGAAATGTATATTGGTATGACCACTTTGGGAAATGGGAAGTTCAACAAACAGGCAAACCAATCTAGATTTAGGAATATATGTTTAGGTAGTAAAAGTATAAAGAAAAGAAATAGCTGGCTTTGCAGGGCGTAGTGCTTGAGAGGTAATGGGTGTTTCTGGAGTACTGTTGATGTTCTGTTCCTAAGTAGGGTGCTATGGTTTGAGTTTGGTTTGCCTGACCTTACCAAGTCCCATGTTAAAATTTGATCCCCAGTGTTGGAGGTGAGGCCTGGTGGGAAGGGTTGTGGGAGTGGGTTTCTCATAAGTGGCTTGGTATTCTGGAAGGAGTGAGTTCATTAAGAGACTGGCACCTCCTCTCTCCTTTCTCTCGCTATGTGATTTCTGCATATGTCATCTCCCGTCTGCCTTCCACCACGAGTGGAAGCAGCCTGAAGCCCTCACTGGGAGCAGATACTGCTGTCATGCTTCTTGTACAGCCTGCAAAACCATAAGCCAAATAAGCCTAACATTCTAAGACACTGGTATTACATGAGTGTTCTTTCTTTTTTTTTTTTTTTTTTTTTGAGACGGAGTCTCGCTCTGTCGCCCAGGCTGGAGTGCAGTGGCCGGATCTCAGCTCACTGCAAGCTCCGCCTCCCGGGTTCCCGCCATTCTCCTGCCTCAGCCTCCCGAGTAGCTGGGACCACAGGCGCCGCCACCTCGCGCCCGCTAATTTTTTGTGTTTTTAGTAGAGACGGAGTTTCGCCGTGTTAGCCAGGATGGTCTCGATCTCCTGACCTTGTGATCCGCCCGTCTCGGCCTCCCAAAGTGCTGGGATTACAGGCTTGAGCCACCGCGCCCGGCCCATGAGTGTTCTTTCTATGATTTATCGAGAAGTAGGTTTTTTGGAGAAAAATGTACTTTCAGTATATATAATATATTTCATGGTTAGTTATTTTTAAAACTCCTGAGCAATACTGGATACATATTACCAACTATTATTTCCTTTACTGAGCCAATTTTTCTGTAAATGCAGCACAAATGTGAAAGATAAGGTAGGCCTGAATTCTGGGGAATGACAATGGTGAAGGAAAGGCGAGACAGAGGCAAAAGACACTGCAGAACTCACGCTCAAAATCTCAATCATCCTTAACACCTTCCCTCATCCCATCATGTTGAATCAGATGTCAGTAGCAATTTTATGTGGCATTTTTTAAGCTTGCAAAAAGTTATAAACAGAAAATGGTCATTTTATCACTCCATCACAGGCAAAAAAACATGAAATTAAGCTAGGAGACATGTTCAGGTGATTAGGTAGAGCATAGACTAAAAACCAGTGAACTTGTAAAAAAAAAAAAAATTGCCATGATGGGGACAAAAAAAAAAAAAGATTTGAGCTTGTGGCTCCTCACTCCATCTCCTGTGACTCTCACCTTACCCCCACTGCCTTCGTGTTTTTTGTAGAAAGAGAAATTATATTTTATGTGGATTGAGTTTAAGATTATGCCAGAGGCTGGGTGCGGTGGCTCAAGCCTGTAATCCCAGCACTTTGGGAGGCCGAGACGGGTGGATCACGAGGTCAGGAGATCGAGACCATCCTGGCTAACACGGTGAAACCCCATCTCTACTAAGAAATACAAAAAACTAGCCGGGCGAGGTGTCAGGCGCCTGTAGTCCCAGCTACTCGGGAGGCTGAGGCCGGAGAATGGCGTGAACCCGGGAGGCGAAGCTTGCAGTGAGCTGAGAGCGCGGGTGCGGTGGCTCACTGCACTCCAGCCTGGGCGACAGAGCGAGACTGGTGAAACCCCGTCTCAAAAAAAAAAAAAAATTAACAGATGATGCCAGAGTATCAAGGTAGAATTATTAAAGTCGGAGACACAAAAGCTAAGATTTGGTACTCTGAAAAAAAAAAAAAAAGTTGGTGATAGAAAATTAGAAATTATCCATTCCTAGAAAGATAATAATAAAGCCATGACAGTGAAGGGAAACCAGTGGGAGAGAATACTGAGAAAGGTACGGAAGGACAGAGAAGGAGAAGCGAAGGAGGAAAGGAAATCAGCATTTATTGAGCATCTGTTAAACTGTATGCCAGCTGCTCTACATTTACTATCTCATTTATTCCTCTCCATTTCCAGGGTAGCCAATTTCAGCCTCATTTGGTATTTGGTCGACTGACTTTGTAGACTCAGACAGCAGTAAAAAGAACAAGCATTCAAAACCAGCTTGACTCCAGTTTATTCTATGTACTACACCATTCCTGGAGAGGCTAAGTGTGTGTTATAGAAGACCATGGGGAGAATTTAGGTCGAGGAAAGATAAGCCCTGGAAAAAGACCATTGGATTTTTGTGTTTTTTTAACCAAGGGGTTCCTATAACATAGCAGCACCTGCACTCCTGTCTTTAACACTTCTGTGAATGTGGGTAATCCAGACATACATTTGTGTTGTAAACGCCTGTCAATAAGGGGGGGAAAAAGTCAAGATAGTAAATGTGAAAATTAGTATAATGAAAACAAACCAGCTATTAAATTCTAGCTAGATACTCTTGCCAACCAAGCACTTCGAATCTCAAGGCTTGAAAGAAGAACAGATTTTTTTTTTTTTTTTTTCCTGAGACAGGGTCTTACTCTGTTGCCCAGGCTGGCATACAGTGGCATATAGTCAGCTCACTGCAGCCTCGATTTCCCATGCTCAGGTGATTCTCCCACCTCAGCCTCCTTAGCAGTTGGGACTACAAGCGCAGCCACCATGCATGACTAATTCTATGTATTTTTGGTAGAGACGGGGTTTTGCCATGTTGCCAAGGCTGGTCTGGAACTCCTGAGCTCAAGTGAGACACCCATCTTGACCTCCCAAAGCGTTGGGATTATAGACATTAGCCACCACACCTGGCCTGTAAACAGGAATAACCTTGTTGTGTAATTCAGTGCTGTTTACTGCTTTGTTCATGTACTGCCTAGAACCATCTTGATTATCACCAGTGGTATGGATCCTGCACATGGGGAAATGCTGTGGTGTTATATAATTTTGTTCACTGTTTACAGTGCAGTTTTAGTCCCCTGACATTCTAAGAGAAAAGATCAAGATGGTTTTGCCAATCAAAGGTCATTAATACTTGGAATGAAAGATGAAAGATAATTTCTACTGGTGATGAACACATGCCTTTTGAAAAGCATCAGTATCTCCTTAAAATGTATAAACTACAGTAATCAATGAGGAAGACTTTTTCCTACCAGATTTATTAAACTCATTTACTATACACATAGCATTAAAACATTAAAGAAAATTTTTGAACAATTCTGTACCATAAAACAATTACTGGTTCCTTCCTACCTGTTTTTAGGTTTACAGATGAATAATGTGTGGATTTTTGGCAGACACACTGCTGAAAATTTTTCACTTGGTTGGATGAGCATCTCACCCTATCTCTATTTGTCTCCCTGCTCTATCTGAGTTCTAGAGAAGACCACCAATAAGCAAGTGAAATTATTTGGCCAAGTCACTGATATCAGAATTCCCCAGAGGCACCAACAACTTTGATTTCCAGAAATTGGTTAGGCATAGCCCCTTCATTCAACCTTATATTTTGTATCTCAGAGTTAAGGTTGCATGCATTTGGGCTACCTAGCCTGTAGACTATTTTAAGACAAGCAGGCATTTAATAATTGTTGGTTGGTTGGTTAGAACTTCTAGCCAATTTTTTTAAATTATTTGAATAGATAAGCCATTCACTGGTTCAAAAAAATTTTTTTTAATCATCACTCCCACCCATCCAGTTACCACTACTGAAGTAACCTCTACTTTTTGTTTCTTGTATATATATATATATATATTTTTTTTTTTTTGAGACATAGCCTCACTCTGTTGCCCAGGCTCACTGCAACTTCTGCCTCCCGAGTTCAAGCGATTCTCCTGCCTCAACCTCCCAAGTAGCTAGGACTACAGGTGCACGCTACCACGCCCGGCTAATTTTTATATTTTTAGTAGAGACGGGGTTTCACCATGTTGGCCAGGCTGGTCTTGAACTCCTGACCTCAGGTGATCAGCCCACCTCAGCCTCCCAAAGTGCTGAGATTAGAGGCATGAGCCATCGTGCACGGCCTCTTGTATATTTTTCCACATACACATTTTTTCATGCATATCTATGTAAGAATAAATGTTCTTATTCCCCCCTTCCCCATTTTTATATAAGAGAAAATACCACACAAACCCTTCTGCACATTGGACTTGAGATGGATTTTCCATCTCAGTGCAAAAAGCAACGTTTTTTCTTAACCACTGCACATTACTTAGTTATGACCCAGTTTAGGGACATTGAGTTTCTTTTGTACTCAAACTAGTGCTTGAATGATTATCCTTGGATGTACATCTTTCCTTGTATATTTAAATATGTCTCATCTCAGTTTCCAGAGGTGGAATTGCTCTGCAAAAAGACATGTATGTATTTTTATTTTGCCCTCTATGTACCAAATGTTTTCACCCCAGCATTGCTGATGGATTAGAGTGCTACCAAGTTTTTGGATTTTTACCTACCAGCTTTTGAGGGTTATTTCAAGTCTTAATTAATCTTTTCAGGAACAGTAACAATATCATTGGGTTAAAATGAGAGAAATGGGGTTCAGTTGACAGAATTTGTTCAGGATATAGAATTTTTTGACTGCTGCTCCTGCAGCTACACACCCACAACTAGTAAAAACATGGTTGCTTAGGTTGTCAAATGACCAGCAAACCTGGAGAGGAACCAGGAATAACTATAAATAGCTCCACCCGCACTTTTTTTGGGCAAATGTGCAAGCTTAGCAGAATCTAAAAGGATCCTTCAGCCTTTGAGTTGCAGAAAATTAACATGGTAAGGAGGAAGAAATCACTAATTTCGTTAAAAAGTTCCCTAATATGGGAATCGAAAATGATTTTTGACCAACCTGGGCAATAGAGCAAAATCCCATCTCTACACCATGCCGAAAAATTAGTCGGGCATGGTGGTGCTGCCTGTAGTGATGGCTACTCATCCTGAGGTGGGAGGATTGCTTGAAGCCAAGAGGTTGAGACTGCAGTGAGCCAGGATCACACCACTGCACCAGCCTGGGCTGTATACAGAGTAAGACTCGAGGAAAACAAAAGATTTTTAATTAATCTTGCTTCAGTGCTGAGGTGGTACAGGGAGGGAGAAAGGGATATTGGGGTATGAATTCCACCTAAACTGGGGATTTTTACCAGGGTGTGAAGAAAGATTTTTAGGAATAATTATCTGAGTCACTTGGAGTAAAAGTAACAGGAGGAGGAAAGGAGTGGGTCTCTCACTTGCCAAACTTTTTATTCATTTTACAAATCATGGGTTTCTAGAGCATCTTAATCTTTGACACCCAACTGCTTAGAAGTTGCATAATCTCTATGCTTCAGTTCCCCCCTATAAAACGGGGAATATGATAGAATCTACCTTGTATTTGAGAGGATCAAGTAAATATAAAGTGCTTAGAAAAGTAAGGGCTCGGCCGGTCGTGGTGGCTCAAGCCTGTAATCCCAGCACTTTGGGAGGCCGAGACGGGAGGATCACAAGGTCAGGAGATCGAGACCATCCTGGCTAACACGGTGAAACCCCGTCTCTACTAAAAAATACAAAAAACTAGCCGGGCGCGGTGGCGGGCGCCTGTAGTCCCAGCTACTCCGGAGGCTGAGGCAGGAGAATGGCGTAAACCTGGGAGGCGGAGCTTGCAGTGAGCTAAGATCCGGCCACTGCATTCCGGCCTGGGCGACACAGCAAGACTCCGTTTTAAAAAAAAAAGAAAAGTAAGGACTCGAATACTAGTAATTATTATTTTGACATGTTTAAGTAGTCAGTACTATCTGGAAAACTGTGTTAATAGTGCCTGATCTACACAAATTTAAGTGACTACGTATACCTCTTTTTTGAGTCAGAGTCTCACTCTGTTGCCCAGGCTGGAGTATAGTGGGGCGATCTCTACTCACTGCAGCCTCCGCCTCCCGGGTTCAAGAGATTCTCCAGCCTCAGCCTCCCAAGTAGCTGGGATTACAGGCGCCTCCCACCACACCTGGCTAATTTTTGTATTTTTAGTAGAGACAGGATTTCACCAAGTTGGCCAGGCTGGCCTCAAACTCCAGATTTCAAGTGATCTGCCTGCCTCAGCCTCCCAAAGTGCTAGGATTATAGGCATGAGCCACTGCACCCAGCACTCTGTGTATCTCTTTTGAAAGTCATAAGAAATACCTTTGGGAAAAACACTTAAGGTTATTTATTTAGACATAGTGTCTCCCACTCTGCACCCCAGCTGGAGTACAGTGGCAGAATCACAGCTTGCTGCAGCATCAAATTCCTAGGCTCAAGCCATCTTCCACCGGACATGTTGGCGTGCGCCTCTTGAGTAGCTGGGACTACAGTTGTGCTCCACCACACCGGGCTAATTTTTGTATTTTTTAGTAGAGGTGGGGTTTTGCCATGTTGGACAGGCTGGTCTGAAACACCTGACCTCTGGTGATCTGCCCACCTCAGCCTCCCAAAGGGCTGGGATTACAGGCATGAGCCACCACACTCAGCCACTTAAGGCTTTTTTAAAAAATCAGTAATTTCTAAATGGTTTTGGACTTTTCATTCCTTATAAGTGTTAAGGTATTTTGGTATCACTTTTTTCCTTGCCCAAAAAAAAAAAAAAAAAAACCAACTAGGTGATACCTATTCCTCCGTTAAAGTTAATTAAAACTATTTTGGATCCCAGCACTTTGGGAAATCAAGGCAGGCGGATCACCTGAGGTCAGGAGTTCAAGACAAGCCTGGCCAACATAGTGAAACCCTGTCTCTACTAAAAATACAAAAATTAGCCGGGCATGGTAGCAGGTGCCTGTAATCCCAGCTACTCGGGATGCTGAGGCAGGGGAATTGCTTGAACCCGGGAGGCGGAGTTTGCAGTGAGCCGAGATCGTGCCATCGCACTCCAGCTTGGACAACAGAGCAAGACTCCATCTCAAAAAAAAAAAAAAATTGCGGTTTTTGGTTTTGAAAATATCATGATACCTGTTGAAATAACTGCTGAATATATGGGGTAATATACAGTCTAGGGCATGGTATCAAAAGAACTTGTCACTGTATATATCCGAAATGGTAAAAATATGTTTTGCCATTTTCACAAATTCATTCATTTTTCATGTTTCATGAATTCATTATTTAAAAAAAAAGATCCTGCTAATTCTCTATTTCTCTTGCTTTTCTCCTTTACGACTAAGTTTTCCTCATTGTGGGTTACCTCACATTGCTGCTTACAAAGACATCTCTTTAGTCAGAAAACAGTAGCTTGGTTCAGCTCTAGCTTCATTGTTAAGGTCATAAGTAAATCTGGCAAATGGCTAGAAATATTCACATGTTTGCATGTCCTTAATGCTCTCACCTTTTCCCAGCTATTTGGATGTCTATACTTTTGCTCACTTTGTAGTGTGCCAACTTAATATATGTTATAGACTAAATGTTTATGTCCTCCAAAACTTCATATTTTGGAAGCCAGACATGGTAACTCAACACCTGTAAACCTAACACTTTGGGAGGCCTAGGTGGGAGGATTGCTTGAGTCTGAGAGTTCGGGACCAGCCTGGACTAGTGAGACCCCATCTCTACAAAAAAAAAATAAAGTTTTTAATTAGCCAGGCATGGTGGCACACACCTGTAGTCCCAGCTACTCAGGAGGCTTGCTTGAGCCCAGAAGTTTGAGATTGCAATGAGCCATGATTATGCCAGTCTGGGTGACAGAGCAAGACCTTGTCTCAAGAAAAAGAGAAAAAAAATTAGCCAAGCGCAGTGGCTCATGCCTGTAATCCCAGCACTAGGAGGCCGAGGTGGGTGAATCACCTAAGGTCAGGAGTTTTGAGACCAGCCTGGCCAACGTGGCAAAACTCTGTCTCTACTAAAAATGCAAAAATCACCCAGACATGTTGGTGCACACCTGTAATCCCAGCTACTTGGGAGGCTGAGGCAAGAGAATCTCTTGAACCCAGTGGGTGGAGGTTGCACTGAGCCGAGATCGTGGCATTGCACTCCAGCCTGGGCAACAAGAGGGAAACAGTCTCCAAAAAAAAAAAAAAAAAAAAAATTGGAGGCCAGGCACAGTGGCTCACACCTGTAATCCCAGCACTTTGGGAGGCTGAAGAGGGTGGATCACAAATTCAGGAGTTCAAGACCAGCCTGGCCAACATAGTGAAACCTTGTCTCTACTAAAAATACAAAAATTAGCCAGGCATGGTGGCACACACCTGTAGTCCCAGCTACTGGGGAGGCTGAGGCAGGAGAATCGCTTTGAACCCGGGAGGTGGAGGTTGTGGTGAGCTGAGATCATGTCAATGCACTCCAGCCTGGGCAACAATGTGAGACTCCATCTCAAATAAATAAAATATTTTGGAGTCCCACCCTCCAATGTGATAGTATCTGGAGATGGAACCTTCGGAGGTAATATGGGTTAGATAGGTCATGAGAGTAGGGCCCTCATAATGGGATCAGTGACCTTAAGAGAGAAGCCAGGCGCGGTGGCTCGCGTCTGTAATCCCAGCACTTTGGGAGGCCCAGGCGGGCGGATCATGAGGTCAGGAGATCAAGACCATCCTGGCTAACACGGTGAAACCCTGTCTCTGCTAAAAATACAAAAAATTAGCTGGGTGTGGTGGTGGGCGCCTGTGGTCCCAACTACTCGGGAGGCTGAGGCAGGAGAATGGCGTGAACCCGGGAGGCGGAGCTTGCAGTGAGCCAAGATCGCACCACTGTGCTCCAGCCTGGGCGACAGAGCAAGACTCCGTCTCAAAAAAAAAAAAAAGAAATCTTCCTACTCAAGAGCACAGAGGAAAGCCATATAAGAATACAGTGAGAAGGTGGCCACCTGCAAGCCAGAAAGGGAGCCCCGACCAGGAACCAAATTGGCTGGCACCTTGATCTTGGACTTCCTATGGTCCAGAACTATGAGAAATGAATTTCTATTATTTAAGCCCATGGTAGTTTTATGGCATCCCAAGCTAAGACAACGTGTCTCTAGTTTCCCATAGACTCATAAAGGTCTGTTAATAGTGTCCTGTCCTTGAGTTTAACAGCAACCAACATACTGTTTGTGTAGTTCTTGCACCATTTGGAAACAGTGACCTTTAGGTGTTGCAGGTAACTATTGGGAAATCCTTCAATTTAATGTTTCCATATTTTAATTTGCGTCTTGGGAGTTGCTTGGAATTTGGGATCCTCTTCTGTCTCTTGAGTTGAAATCAGAGGCTGCTTGCCAGGCAAAGTGGCTCACACCTGTAATCCCAGCAGTTTGGGAGGCCCAGGCAGACGAATCACCTGAGGTCAGGAGTTAGAAACCAGCGTGGCCAACATGGCGAAACCCCGTCTCTACTAAAAATACAAAAATTAGCTGGGCATGCTGGTGCATGCCTGTAATCGTAGCTACTTGGGCGCTGAGGCAGGAGAATCGCTTGAACCCTGGAGGTGGAGGTTGCAGTGAACCGAGATCGTGTCACTGCACTCCAGCCTGGGTGACAGAGCAAGACTCCGCCTCAAAAAAAAAAAAAAGAAATCAGAGGCTGGGGACAGTGGCTCATACCTGTAATCCCAGCACTTTGGGAGGCCAAGGCAGGTGGATCACTTGAAGCAAGGTAGGTGTTACCCTTGATTTTACAAATGAGAAAATGTAGATTCAAGATAAGTTCAAGACCAGCCTGGGCAACATGGCAAAAGCCTATCTCTACTAAAGATACAAAAAATTAACTGGATGTGATGGTGTGTGCCTATAATCCCAGCTACTCAAGAGCTGAGGCACAAGAGAATTGCTTGAACACAGGAGGTGGAGGTTGCAATGAGCCAAGATCACACCACTGCACTCCAACCTGGGGCGACAGAGTCAGACTCTGTCTCAAAAAAAAAAAGAAATCAGAGATACATAAATGCAGGTGTAAACTCATACACTTAATGGGCTGTAAGTTTTGGAACTGGCTGTGATAATATAACAAAAGTAATAATGGACTGTAAGTGGTATTAAACATGGAATTAACTGAGTATGTAATGATACCAAGGAATCATTAATTTTGTTTGGCTATGATGTTTGATTATTAGAATGATGTTATGATTAAATTTTATTTTTTGGCTGGATACAGTGGCTCATACCTGTAATCCCAGCACTTTGGGAGGCCGAGGCAGATGGATCTCTTGAGGCCAGGAGTTCAAGACCAGCCTGACCAACATGGCGAAACCTCATCTCTACTAAAAATACAAAAAAATAGCCAGGCATGGTGGTGCACGCTTGTAATTCCAGGTATTTGGGAGGCTAAGGCAGGAGGATCACTTGAACCCAGGAGGTGGAGGCTGCAGTGAGCTGAGATTGCGCCACTGCACTCCAGCTTGGTCAACAGAACAAGACTCCATCTCAAAAAGGAGAAAGAAAGAAATTCTATTTTTTAAGTTTTTTTTTCTTTGAATGAATGCCGTTTATAGCCTTTCCGTTCTGAGCATAATGATTAAATTTTAAAACAAGGCTTGGCACCCTGGCTTATGCCTGTAATCCCAGCACTTTGTGAGGCTGAGGTGGGCAGATCACCTGAGCTCAGAAGTTTGAGTCCAGCCTGGCTAACATGGCGAAACCCCGTCTCTACTAAGAGTACACAAGCAGGGAGTGGTGGTGTGCGCCTGTAGTCCTAGCTATTTGGGAGGCTGAACCAGGAGAATTGCTTGAGCTTGGGAGGCAGAGGTTGCAGTGAGCCAAGATCGTACCATTGTACTCCAGCCTGGGTGACAAAGTAAGACCCTGTGCCCCTCAAAAAAATTGTTTTAAACAAGAATCTCTTAAGCATACTGAAATATTTAAGAGGGAATTATATTAATATCTGGGATTTGTTTCCAAATAATCTGGAATCGGGGCAGGGTGTAAATTGTTGGAAATATCAAAGAAACAAGAGGGGTTGGGATGATAATTGTAGAAGCTGCATGATGGATACATGTTCTTTATACTTCTGTATATGTTGAAATTTTTTATAAAATTATAATTGTGTATAATAACTAATTATACTTTCATTGTCCTTATTCTGTGTGGTTATGTTGCTGAAATTAATACATAAAGAGTCTTCAACTTAAATGACTTATCAAGCATAAACATTAAAATACTGGATGTTACTACACATTTGACTCCACTTATGCATTTATTCATCAACTATTAAATGCTTTCACGTAGGTTTCTCATTTAATCTCTGCAAGGTAGGTGTTACCCCTGATTTTACAAATGAGAAAATGTAGATTCAAAATAAGTAATATGCAGGTCAAAAATAGCAAAATCACCCGGGTATGGTGCCTCACGCCTGTAATCCCAGCACTTTGTGAGGCCAAGGTGGGTGGATCACCTGAGGTCAGGAGTTCAAGACCAGCCTAGCCAACATAGTGAAACCCCATCTCTACTAAAAATACAAAAATTAGCCAGGCATGATGGCAGGTGCCTGTAATACCAGCTACTTGGGAAATTGAGGCAGGAGAATTGTTTGAACCGGGGAGGTAGATGTTGCAGTGGCCCAAGATTGTACCACTGCACTCCAGCCTGGGTGACAGAGTGAGACTCCGTCTAAAAGAGAAAAAATAGCAAACTTACAACTTTTCCCCCATTTGGTGTTCCACCTGGAAGCTCATGTTTTATTTCTACTGTACCATGCTGCTTCTCAGACATGCCTGACTATGTTTTTTCCCCTGCTGTTTCTTTTAGGAGTGAAAGCCTGACACAACATGTACAATAAAATTCATGGAAGATTTTTGGGGTATTTGTCCTCTTCTTTCCTGTTAAAGCAGCTAGAGTCAGTAGGCAGGACCTAAGGTGTCTACACCATAAGGAAGCCATGAAACAGTGAACTGGCAAAATTCTAGACCTAACTTATGAAATTTTCGTTCTTTAAGAATTTCTTTGGCCGGGCGCGGTGGCTCAAGCCTGTAATCCCAGCACTTTGGGAGGCCGAGACGGGTGGATCACGAGGTCAGGAGATCGAGACCATCCTGGCTAACCCAGTGAAACCCCGTCTCTACTAAAAAATACAAAACACTAGCCGGGCGAGGTGGCGGGCACCTGTAGTCCCAGTTACTTGGGAGGCTGAGGCAGGAGAATGGCATAAACCCAGGAGGCGGAGCTTGCAGTGAGCTGAGATCCGGCCACTGCACTCCAGCCCGGGCAACAGAGCGACACTCCGTCTCAAAAAAAAAAAAAAGAATTTATTTGACTGCTATTACCTATATTTGTGTTGGTTACTGTTCAATATACTGGGTCTTGTCTCACTTTCAGAACAAACTAATAGCTCAATCCCAACACACCTGTGTTTGCCCTCCTTCCTGTTTATGTATTACACATCTTCTCAATCAGAAGGCATGCCTGTACAGCTCAGCAGCTCAGGAGATAGAGTAAATGCAAGGTACAAACATTCCCAACCAACACTGAGCAGCCACCCCAGCCATTCAGTCATTGCTTTCTCATTCTTCTCAAGGACATTCCAGGTTTTCAGTATAGGGAAGCGATTGTAATAGTGGAGCTTTATGAATTACACATGGTGTAGCAGAGGTTAACTAAATTCTCACGCTGAAGTATGTGAAGAGACCAGATTTTGTAAGCACTTGTGGTTAGAGACCCAAGAAAGGATCTACCTGTTGAGGTCTTAACATGGGTTCTGGGTATTTATACTCTCTTAATTCCTTCTAATTTGCCCCCACCTCAGAAAAAAAGTCACCATACTTAGGCAAACCTAGACCCAACTATGCTTAAAGCAGTCCTTTGCTGACTAGCCCATAGAGTTGCTTATGCAAGATAGACTCACAGCTGGATAGTACGCTTTCCCTGCCTCTGGCTTTCTGCATCTCCAGGCCAGAGAGAGTTAATGACAACAAAAGTACAGACTCCAGTTTTATCCACAGAGATATCCTTTGACCAGACAAAAACACAAGATCGGCCAGGCACGGTGGCTTATGCCTGTAATCCCAGCATTTTGGGAGGCTGAGGCAGGCAGATCACGAGGTCAGGAGTTAAAGACCAGCCTGGCCAACGTGGTGAAACCCTGTCTCTACTAAAAATACAAAAATTAGCTGAGCGTGATGGCGTGTGCCTGTAACCCCAGCTACTCAGGAGGCTGAGGCAGGAGAATTGAACCGGGACCTGGGAGGCAAATGTTGCAGTGAACTGAGATCATGCCACTGCACTCCAGCCTCGGCTGGCTACAGAGCAAGACTCCGTCTCAGAAAAGAAAAACAAGGCCGGGCGCGGTGGCTCAAGCCTGTAATCCCAGCACTTTGGGAGGCCGAGATGGGTGGATCACGAGGTCAGGAGATTGAGACCATCCTGGCTAACACGGTGAAACCCCCTCTCTACTAAAAAATACAAAAAAAAACTAGCCGGGCGAGGTGGTGGGCGCCTGTAGTCCCAGCTACTCAGGAGGCTGAGGCAGGAGAATGGCATAAACCCAGGAGGCGGAGCTTGCAGTGAGCTGAGATCCAGCCACTGCACTCCAGCCTGGGCGACAGAGCGAGACTCCGTCTCAAAAAAAACAAAAACAAAAACAAAAAACAGTATCACTGAAGAAGCTATACTATTATTGATTCTGACTCAAATCAGAAGTCAGTGAAAAAAATTGATCAAGTCAACCATGTAAAAAATCAAAAACAGGCCGGGCACAGTGGCTCACGCCTGTAATCACAGCACTTTGGGAGGCCAAGGCAGGCCAGATCACGAGGTCAAGAGATTGAGACCATCCTGGCCAACATGGTGAAACCCCATCTCTACTAAAAACACAAAAAATACTTAGCTGGGTGTGGTGGTGTGCGCCTATAGTCCCAGCTACTCAGGAGGCTGAGACAGGAGAATCGCTTCAATCCGGGAGGCAGAGGTTGCAGTGAGCCAAGATCACACCACTGTACTCCAGCCCGGTGACAGAGTGACACTCAGTCTTCAAAAAAACAAAAAAATCTGTACCCCCCCCCTCAAAAAAATAAACAAGTCAAGGGACAGATTAACGACCTAGGAGGAAGTATAAGGAATATTGATAAGTACTCATAGGCAAATATTTTCTGTTTAATATAAACTTAATGATAGATTAAATTTAAAAAGGAAGGTGCAGAAAGTGTATATATTGTGCTACCTTTGAATAAAAGGAGAATATTACTGATAATCAAGCCTAGTGTTAAGTAAACTGAGACTTTTGGCCTGCCTGCTGTTAATAACCCATGGATTCCCTTCTCTCCTGCGTCTGGGACGAGATCACTCCGGGTTTTCCAGGGCCTTTTAGAAAAGACTCGACCCTGGCACCCTGTCTCCTCTTCCCACCAACAGACTGCTGTGCAAGACTCAGTGTCTTAAAGGCAGGAGCCGTTAGTTTCTTTGTATTCCTCACACCTGCCACAGTCCCCAGAATACTTAATGTTACTTAGCTGAACCGAATAGAGCATATCTAGGGCCCAGTATACTTAAGATCCAAATGTGTCGCCTCCAATGTGTATTCCATTAGAGTGAGTTTCTATTGATTTCCAATCTGTTTTAAAGTTTCTGATACCCAACTATAAATCCTGTAGCTCCCACTCCCTTTTCCCACAATCATAACTACTATCTTTTCTCCATCCCTTCTGGAAATGTACATTAACCCTAGCTTTTTTGGGAAGCAGGCATTTCCCTGGTGCTTAAGATAAAACTTGGCAAGTTGATTTTTGTTCCTTAAGGATTTCCTCAATACATATTTGATGCAAGCTTGACCCTTTGTTCTGGCAGGTTATGAGTCAAGGTTTCTTCAGTCTTTTCTCCAGAAACCTTCTCAGTGTGTTGCATGACAAGGTGGACAAGAGCTCATGCTTTAAACACACACATAATTGCTTTCAAGTTTGATTCTGTCACTCATCAGCTCCATGAATATTAAGTCACTAAAGCACTCTGAGCATCATTTTCCTTATCTATAAATTTAGCATAATACTGCTCATCTCATAGTGTTGTTGTGGGGAGTTGGAGATAATGTATGTGAAAATCCCTGGCATAAAGTAACTGCTCTAAATGCATCCACCTTCTTCTCCACAAAGTGATTTATGAATTGATGAATAAATAAATGAATAGCTTTCCCAGGCAGCAATACTAACCTTATTTGTAGAAACCTGTATTACAAGTTTCTGGCTGGGTGCGGTGGATCACACCTGTAATCCCAGAACTTTGGGAGGCCAAGGCGGGCAGATCACAAGGTCAGGAGATCGAGACTATCACAAGGTCAGGAGATTGAGACTATCACAAGGTCAGGAGATCGAGACTATCCTGGCTAACATGGTGAAACCCTGTCTCTACTAAAAATACAAAACAATTAGCCGGGCATGGTGGCAGGCGCCTGTAGTCCCAGCTACTCGGGGGGCTGAGGCAGGAGAATGGCATGAACCCAGGAGGCAGAGCTTGCAGTGAGCTGAGATTGCACCACTGCACTCCAGCCTGGGTGACAGAGCGAGACTCCATCTGATGAGGGGGTGGAGAAGAAACCTGTATTACAAGTTTCTAAATACTGGGGCAAACTAGGTCTCTTAGTAGCTTGCCTTGGCCTATCCCTCCCTATCATTTTAGTTTTTGAACTTTGTACTCTTGAGGTATGTCAGTATATCCTGATCAAAGTCAAATCTAGGTGTGACAATGATGTAGGGAGCCTATATAGTAAGGGCCCTCTTACTAGCCTCCTTGAGGCTCTCAGATGTTAAGGCAAAGTCTCTGACCTTTAGGGTATAACCATCCATCAGGGTACATAAATAACAATTACATATGGTAGGAAATGATGTGACATCAGATGTACAGAGAAAAAGCTATGGCAATTTAATAAAGACAATTTACTTTTTTTTTTTTTTCTCTTTGAGATGGAGTCTCACTCTGTTACCCAGGCTAGAGTACAATGGCGTGATCTCGGCTCACTGCAACTTCCGCCTCCCATGTTCAAGCGATACTCCTGCCTCAGCATCCCAAGTAGTTGGGATTACAGGCGCGTGCCACCACGCTCGGCTAATTTTTGTATTTTTAGTAGAGAAAGGGTTTTGCCATGTTGGCCAGGCTGGTCTCGAACTCCTGACCTCAGGTGATCTGCCCGCCTTGGCCTCCCAAAATGCTGGGATTACAGGCATGAGCCACGATGCCCAGCCGACAATTTACTTTTAGCTAGAGAAGATCAAAAATGAGTTCATTCATTTCAGTCTATAAAGATTTATCATAGATGTTTCTTTTTTTTTTTTTTTTTTTTTCTTGAGATGGAGTCTTGCTCTTGTCTCCCAAGCTGGAGTGCAATGGTGTGGTCTCGGAGTTTCACTATGTTGACCAGGTTGGTCTCGAATTCCCGACCTCAGGTGATCTACCCTCCTTGGCCTCCCAAAGTGCTGGGATTATAGGCGTGAGCCACTGCGCCCGGTCTATCATAGATATTTCTGGGCAAAGTGTTATGCCGGACATTAGGGATGCAGAGATTAAAATTATCTTCCAGGCCAGGCACTGTAGCTCACGTCTGTAATCCAGCACTTTGGGAGGCCGAGGTGGGCAGATCACCTGAGGTTGGGAGTTAGAGACCAGCCCAACAAACATGGAGAAACCCCATCTCTACTGAAAATACAAAATTAGCCGGGCATGGTGGCACATGCCTGTGATCCCAGCTAAGTAAAAAGAATTCATGAATTGGGTCCAGTTTGTGTTGGAACTAAAGACAATGGGGAAAAAAAAACATTAAAGATCTTCATAATAGGACATGGTAAGATTAGAACTTTGATTTGAGAAGATTAAGTTTATAGTCTTGTTCAGGATAGGTTGGATTAGGACACACCAGGAACAAGAAGGGCAATTAAGAGATCATTAAAATAGCTACTAAGTAAGAGATAATGAGACGATACAGAATATGGCAGGAGGAATGGAAGGGAGGGGCCAAATGGAAGAAGTGTTGCAGGCAGGCATGTATTGTTTTTGGCAACCTGAGTGTCTCAGAGGATGGTGTACCATTAACAAGTAAGAAACATAAGAGATAAGGCTTGGGGGAAGTGAAAAAAATTCAGTTTGGACACACTAATTCTGAGAGTCTTCAAGAGAGCAGTTTCTGTAGATTGGTAAGAGAATTGACAAGATGGGTTAAGTGGTTAAGAAATGGGAAGTGTGAAAGTAGAGAGCAAATATGACTATTCTTTTCTGACCTTTGACAATGAGAAAAACAGTTGAGGGTTTTTACTGTCGGATAAATTGGGGAGATTGAGCTTGTTTTAGGTTGAAAGGGAAAACGGAGAAAACTGAAGGTGAAGGAAAGGATAAGAGATAGAGCAAGGTCATAGCATCAGAGGTATTGGTGGAGCAGTTACCCTTGGAAAGATATTTCTATGACAAGAACTTTCAGAAATAGGAGGTCAATAATCTCAGATTCTACTTTAAACGATCTCACTTTCTTTTTTTCTTTCCTGTGTGGAAAATCTCACCCCGTTTTATTTTTTATTTTTTTCTAGTCCCTTGACAATCAAACCAATTTCTGACTGGCTTGCAACATGGCCTACTTAGTAAGGGACACATTGCTGAAAAGTAGAGTGGGAGTTGTGTGACTGCATTTCCTAGTGTTCCTGCTGCAAGAGCTGCTCGTTCAACTACTTCAGATTTGATGTCACAATACTCTGTGACTGGCTCTTTAAAAATCACTGTTTAATTTGGATAGATGTTGATTTTTACAACTCTAACTCATACATTTTTAAAGTCATGAGTAAAACAATAAAACCTCTAGAAGAAAACAAGAGCATAGTTTCATGATCTTAGAACAGGAAAATATTCTTTAAAATAGGACACAAAAAACACCAATCATAAAGGAGGGGAATGGTATAAATTGGGACTATTAAACAATTACAGGCCAGGTGCAGTGGCTCTCACCTGAAATTTCAGCACTTTGAGAGCCTGAGGCAGGACAGCACTTAAGCCCAGGAGTACAAGAACAGCCTGGGCAACATAGTGAGACTCTGTCTCTATTAAAAATAAAGTTAGCATGTGACATGTGCCTGTAGTCTCAGCTTCTCGGGAGACTGAGCTGGGAGGATAGCTTGAGACCAGGAGTTCAAGGCTGCAATAAGCTATGATTGCACACTACTGCACTCTAGCCTGGGCAACAGAGTTAGACTCTCTCTCAAAAAAAAATTTTTTTTGAAGCCACAGAGTGAAAGAAGACATTTTAACATAATTTTTTTGGCTGGGTGCAGTAGTTCACGCCTATATGTGTGTGTGTGTGTGTGTGTGTGTGTGTGTGTAAATAAAAATAGAGACAGGGTCTCACTGCATTGCCCAGGCTGGTCTCAAACTCCTGGGCTCAAATGATCCACCTGCCTTGGCCTGCAAAAGTGCTGGGATTACAGGTGCGAGCCACCACGCCAAGCTGATAAGTTTAAAATACTCATACCCAGAATATATAAAGAATTTTTACATATATAAGAAAAAAAAACAGCCTTGGCTGGGTGTGGTGACTCACACCTGTAATCCCAGCACTTTGGGAGGCCAAGGCAGGCAGATCACTTGAAGTCAGGTGTTCGAGACGAGCCTGGCCAACTTGGTGAAACCCTGTCTCTACTGAAAATACAAAAATTAGTCAGGTATGATGGTGTGCATCTGTAGTTCCAACTACTCGGGAGGCTGAAGCATGAGAATTGCTTGAATCAAGGAGATGGAGGCTGTAGTGAGCCGAGATATGCCACTGCCCTCCAGCCTGGGCAACAGAGCAAGACCCCATATCAAAAACAAAAAAAAAGAAAGAAAAGAAAAAACAGCCTTGTGAGCTTTTGAGATTGCAAAGAAAGAATAAAATAAAATAAAAATCATAAAATGGGCAAATAACATGAATAGGCATTTTATAAAAGACTATCCAGGCCAGGCACAGTGGCTCACGCCTGTAATCTCAGCACTTCGGGAGGCTGAGGCAGGTGGATCACCTGAGGTCAGGAGTTCAAGACCAGCCTGACCAACATGGTGAAACCCTGTCTCTACTAAAAATACAAAAAAATTAGCCAGGCATGGTGGCAGGTGCCTGTAATCCCAGCTACTCAGGAGGCCAATCCAGGAAATAAATTTCTTTTTCTTTTTTTTCTTGAGATGCAGTTTCATTCTTATCACCCAGGCTGGAGTGCAATGGTGCAATCTTGGCTCACTGCAACCTCAGCCTCCCAGGGTCAAGTGATTCTTCTGCCTCAGCCTCCTGAGTAGCTGGGATTATAGGCATGTACCACCATGCCCAGCTAATTTTGTATTTTTAGTAGAGATGGGGTTTCTCCATGTTGGTCAGGCTGGTCTTGACCTCAGGTGATCCACCCACCTCAGTCTCCGAAAGTGCTGGGATTACAGGCTTAAACCACGGTGCCTGGCCCCCAATAAACATTTTTAAAGCTACTCAAGAGTCTTTAGTCATCAAAGAAATGTACATTGCAACCACAATGGAATATCACTACATACCCATCAAAATGGCAAAAATGAAAAGGACAGAAAATACCAAGAGTTGGCAAGGAGTTGGAACAAATCCAAACCCTATGACTCAGCAATTCCAATCTTAGGATATAATAAGTAGAAACAACTGGATTCTATTTAAATATCCTACAGTAAAATGAATGAATAAATTGTGGTATAATCATACAGTGTAATACTACTCTATAATAAGAATGAAAGAACCAAAGCTACGCACAACAATATGGATAAATTATACAACAGAATGATGAAGCCAGAGACAAAAGAATTAATATTGTATGATTCCACTTATATAAAGTTCAAAAACAAGTAAAGTATCTATTTTGTTAGAAAAGAGGATATTTCTGGTAGTTCAGTGGTTAGGAAGAGGAGAGAAAAGAGGATAATGGTTACCCTTGGTGTGTGGGGGGAAGGGTGTACAATGTAGCAACTGGAAAGGGACAGGAGGAAGATTTCTGGGATAGAGGTGTTATCTTTCTTGATCTGATAATAGTTACACAGGTGTGCTCAATTTGTGAAAATTCATTGAAATGTACACTTATGATTTGTGCCCTTACTCTATACGCAAATTATACTACAGGACTTTTTAAAGTTAGAAGTCTCAAATCTGTCAATATTCTCATAATAGGTTTGAATCAAAACTGTAATTTGTCATTTTTCCTCTGATTTATCTATTTATTAAAATTATCCATGCTTCTCGTTAGTTTCTTCCTTCGAAAGCTCTAAGTACCTAGTTGTCCACATCTTAAAATGTTCTAATCATTTCCATAGAACAGAATATTACACTAAGTTCTGGACTTTGTGGACCCTCTAGTTGTTATAGAATATAGCTTATCTCCCTTAAAACACACAACACTAATGAAGTTCCTCAAATAATCACATGGATAATAACATCCATTTAGTCTGGAGTCCACAACCATAAAGAAAGTCTAGCATAACTACAACTATGGAGATCCTCAGTTTGGTAATGCCTTGGTGATTCTTGTTGCCACATTCTAGTCTTCTAGTCTCCTTGAGAACATTTGGATGTTAACATCATGTTCAGGAGGAAATAATGATAATGGAGGGGGATGGATGTCAGCAATGCCTTGGTTTTGGCAGCTTCATTATTCATAAGTTATTCACCATTCAGGAGAGACAACTATATAAAAATTTCTTCAATACAGTAATCTAAATGCTAGAGAAAAAAAAAAGGAACAAAGTTTTTTTTTAATTTTGTTTTTATAGGCAGCCCCTGAAATTGAATAGGTCTAGAGAGACTCCCTGAAATGAGCTTTAAAAATAAAACTAGGCTTAATATTAGAGATTCCTGATTTTTAAAATAATACATTGCTGGTTCAGAGAATGTGCACTTTTGTTTTGTTTTGTTTTGTTTTGTTTGAGACGGAGTCTCGTTCTATTGCCCCGAGGCTGGAATACAGTGGTGCCATCTTGACTCACTGCAACCTCCACCTCCCGAGTTCAAGCGATTCTCCTGCCTCAGCCTCTCAAGTAGCTGGGATTACAGGCATGAGCCACCACGCCTGACCAAATGTGCACGTTTTTATTGGAATTACATTCCACCCAAAACGTGATTTGGAGGGAGATGACATTTTAAATAACGTTTCCATTTGTAATCCAAGAGCATGATGTGTCTTTCCATTTATTCTCCTGGTTTTTAATGGAAAGTTTTGAAGATTTCTCCTTTAGCCCCTGCCCATTTCTTATTTGGTTAATTAGTTTCTAAGTAAACATAAGTGGACTTTAAGATTCCTGGGACTCAGGGGTTCCAAAGGAACCCACGTGGTCTTTTTCTTCTTTAAACCATAGGTCTAATATAATTGATATGGTTTGGATTTGTTTCCCTGCCCAAATCTCATGTCGAATTGTAATCCCTCCCAATGTTGGAGGAGGGGCCTGGTGGGAGGTAATTGGATCTTGGGGGTGGATTTTCCCCCTTGCTGCTCTCATGATAATGAGTGAGTTCTCATGAAATCCAGTTGTTTAGAAGTGTGTAGTATTTCCCCCTTCTCTCCTTCTATCCTGCTCTGGCCATGTGAAGATATGCCTACTTCCCCTTCACCTTCATGATTGAAGGTTTCCTGAGGCCTCCCAGCCATGCTATCTGTACAGCCTGCAGAACCTGAGCCAATTAAACCTCTTTTCTTTTTTTTGAAACAGTCTCACTCTGTTGCCAGGCTGGAGTGCAGTGATGCGATCTCAGCTCACTGCAACCTCTGCCTCCGGAGTTCATGCTATTCTCCTGCCTTAGCCTCCTGAGTGGCTGGGATCACAGGCGTGTGCCACCACGCCCAACTAATTTTTTTTTTTTTTGAGATGGAGTCTCACTCTGTCGCCCAGGCTGGAGAGCACTAGCTTGATCTCGATTCACTGCAAACTCTGCCTCCTGGGTTCAAGCGATTCTCTCACTTCAGCCTCCCAAGTAGCTGGGATTACAGGCATGCACCACCATGCCCAGCTACTTTTTGTATTTTCAGTGGAGACAGGGTTTCACCATATTGGTCAAGCTGTTCTCGAACTCCTGACCTCGTGATCCTCCCGCCTTGGCCTCCCAAAGTGCTGGGATTACAGGCATGAGCCACCTCGCCCGGCTACCTTTTCTCTTTATAAATTACCTAGTCTCAGGCTAGGCACGGTGGCTCATGCCTGTAATCCCAGCACTTTGGGAGGCTGAGCGGGGCAGACTGCTTGAGTTCAAGGCTAGCCTGGCCAATATGATGAAACCCTGTCTCTATTAAAAATACAAGAAAAAAATTAGCTGGGTGTGGTGGTGAGGGCCTGCAATCCCAGCTACTGGGGAGGCTAAGGCAGGAGAATCACTTGAACCTGGGAGGCAAAGGTTGCAGTGAGCCAAGATCATGCCATTGCACTCCAGCTTAGGCAATAAGAGCGAAACTCCATCTCAAAAAAACAAAAAAAAGAACACAGAAGTCTGTGTGTGGTGGCTCACACCTGTAATCCCAGCATTTTGAGAGGCTGAGGCAGGAGGATAGCTTGAACCAGATGCTTAAGACCAGCCTGGGCAAGATAGCAAGACCCATCTCTGCAAAAGAGTTTTAAAAATTAGCCAGCCGAGGCCGGGCGCGGTGGCTCAAGCTTGTAATCCCAGCACTTTGGGAGGCCGAGACGGGCGGATCATGAGGTCAGCAGATCGAGACCATCCTGGCTAACACAGTGAAACCCCGTCTCTACTAAAAAATACAAAAAACTAGCCGGGCGAGGTGGCAGGCGCCTGTAGTCCCAGCTACTCGGGAGGCTGAGGCAGGAGAATGGCGCAAACCCGGGAGGCGGAGCTTGCAGTGAGCTGAGATCTGACCATTGCACTCCAGTCCGGTGACAGCGCGAGACTCCGTCTCAAAAAAAAAAAAAAAAAAAAAAAAAATTAGCCAGCCGTGATGGTGTGCATCTGTAGTCCCAGCTACTCAGGAGAGTGAGGCAGAAGGATTGCTTGAGCCCAGCAATTTGAGACTGCCATGAGCTATGATCACAGCACTGCATACACACTGTTGCCTGGGCAACAGAACAGGACCCTGTCTCTAACAAACAACAACAAAAACCAAAACAAAATAACAGGGTCAGGCGTGGTGGCTCACGCCTGTGATCCCAGCACTTTGGGTGGCTAAGGTGGGTGGATTACGTGAGGTCAGGAGATCGAGACCAATCTGGCCAACATGGTGAAACCTTGTCTCTACTAAAAATACAAAAAATTTAGCTGGGCATGGTGGCAGGTGCCTATAATCCCAACTACTCAGGAGGCTGAGGCAGGAGAATTGCTTGAACCCAGGAGGCAGATGTTGTGGTGAGCTGAGATCATGCCACTGCACTCCAGCCTGGGCCACAGAGCAAAGCTCCATTTCAAAAAACAAAACATAAAAATAAAAATGAGGTCCACAATAGAATGAAATGACAAGTCAGGCTGGGAGAAAATATTTGCAAAAGACATATCTGATAAAGGAGTGTTATCTAAAATATACAAAGAACTCTTTGGCCAAGTGCGGCGGCTTGCATCTGTAATTCCAGCACTTTGGGAGTCCAAAGCAGGCGAATCACTTGAGGCCAGGCATTCAATACCAGCATGGCCAACATGGTGAAACCCTGTCTCTACTAAAAATATTAAAAAATAAAATATGCAAATAACTTAAAATGCAACCATTTTTTTAAAAATCTGATTTAAAAATTGAGCTCAAGACCTGGACAGACACCTCACTAAAGAAAATATACAGGGGCCAGGCATGGTGGCTAACGCCTATATTCCCGGCACTTTGGGAGGCCGAGGCAGGCGGATCACGAGGTCAGGTGATCAAGACCATCCTGGCTAACACAGTGAAACCCCATCTCTACTAAAAATATAAAAAATTAGCCAGGCATGGTGATGGGTGCCTGTAGTCCCAGCTACTCTACTCGGGAGGCTGAGGCAGGAGAATGATGTGAACCCGAGAGGCAGAGGTTGCAGTAAGCTGAGATCGTGCCACTGCACTCCAACCTGGGCGATAGAATGAGACTCCGTCTCAAAAAAAAACAAAAAGAAAAGAAAAGAAAGAAAATATACATGGAGCTGGGCATGGTGGCTCACACCTGTAATCCCAGCACTTTGGGAGACCAAGGCAGGTGGATTACTTGAGGTCAGAAGTTTGAGACCAACCTGGCCAACATGGTGAAACCCCCATCTCTACTAAAAACACAAAAATTAGCCAGGTGTGGTGGTGTGCACCTATAATCCCAGGTACTAGGGAGGCCAAGGCATGAAAATTCCTTGAACTGGGGAGGCAGAGGTTGCAGTGAGCCGAGATTGCATCACTGTCCTCCAGCCTGGGTGACAGAGAGAGACTCCATCTGAAAAAAAAAAAAAAAAAAAAAAAAAAAAAACGAAACAAAATAAAACAAAATAAAGAAAGCAAAGAAGATATATAGACAGAAAATAGGGGCTGGGCATAGTGGCTGATGCCTGTAATCCCAGCAGCACTTTGGGAGAAAAAGGTGGGCAGATCACTTAAGGTCAGGAGTTTGAGAACAGATGGAAAATAGACATATGAAAAGATGTTCCACATCATATGGCATTTGGGAAAAGCAAATTAAAACAACAATGAGATACCACTACACACCTATTAAAATGGCCAAAATTCAGAACAATGACAATACCAAAAGGTGGTGAGGATATGGACCAACAGGAATTCTCATTCATTACCGATAGGAATGCAAAATGATATAGCCAGTTTTGGTTTGTTTTTGTTTTTGTTTTTAACTATCCAGTTAAATGACAAGGAATGATACAGCCAGTTTGGAAGACAGTTTAGTAGCTTCTTACAAGATTAAACATAATCTTACCTTACAATCCATTATCAATCATACTCCTTGGTATTTACCTAAAGAAGTTGAAAACATGTCTACACAGAAATCTGCATACAGATGTTCATAGCAACTTTATTCATAATTGCCAAAACTTGTTTTCTGGTTTTTTGTTTTGTTTTGTTTTTTTGAGACAGAGTTTTACTCTTGTTGCCCAGGCTGGAGTGCAATGGCGCAATCTTGACACACAACCTCGGACTCCCGGGTTCACGCGATTCTCTGACCTCAGTCTCCCAAGTAGCTGGGATTACAGGCATGTGCCACCACGCCCGGATAATTTTGTACTTTTAGTAGAGACAGGGTTTCTCCATGTTGGTCAGGCTGGTCTCAAACTCCTGACCTCAGGTGATCCGCCCGCCTCAGCCTCCCAAACTGATGGGATTACAGACGTGAGCCACCACTCCCAGCCAATTGCCAAAACTTGGAAGCAACCAAGATGTTTCTCAGTAGGTGAATGATAAACTGTGATACATTCAGACAACAGAAAGACATGGAGGAAAGTTATATGCATATTACTAAGTGAAAGAAGTGGATCTAGGCTGGGAACGGTGGCTCACACCTGTAATCCTAGCACTTTGGGAGGCCGAGGCGGGTGGATCACCCGAGGTCAGGAGTTTAAGACCAGTCTGGCCAACATGGCAAGACGCTGTCTCTACTAAAAATACAAAAATTAGCTGGGTGTGGTGGCGGGCGTCTGTAATCCTAGCCACTTGGAAGGCTGAGGCAGGAGAATTGCTTGAACCCTGGGGGCGGAGGTTGCAGTGAGCCAAGATCGTGCCATTGCAAGCCAGCCTGGGCAACAAGAGCAAAATTCCGCCAAAAAAAAAAAAAAAAAAAAAAAAAAAGAAGTCGATCTGAAAGCCTCTGTACTTCATGATTCCAATTATATGACATTCTGGAAAAGGCAAAAATATAGAGACAGTAAAAAGATCAGTGATGGCCGGGTGCGGTGGCTCACACCTGTAATCCCAGTACTTTGGGAGGCCGAGGCAGGCGGATCATTAGGTCAAGAGATCAAGACCATCCTGGCCAATATGCTGAAACCCTGTCTCTACTAAAAATACAAAAAATTAGCTGGGCGTGGTGGCACACACCTGTAGCCCCAGCTACTCGGTGGAGTGAGTCAGGATAATCGCTTGAACCTGGGAGGCGGAGGTTGCAGTGAGCCAAGATTGCACCACTGCACTCCAGCCTGGCGACAGACTGAGACTCTGTCTTAAAAGAAAAAAAAAAAAAAAGATCAGTGGTTCCCAGGGGTTAGGAAAGAGAGAGAGAGATGTCTAGATGGAGCACAGAGGAGTTTTAGTGCAGTGAAAATACTCTATATGATATTAAAATGGTGGATACATGTAATTATACATTTGTCCCAACTGACAGGCTGTACACCAAGAAAAAACCCTAATGTAAACTGTGGACTTTCATAATGATGTGTCAATGTAGGTTCATCAATTCTAACAAACGTACCACTCTGGTGGGGGATGATGATAATGGAGGAAGATATGCGTGCAGGTGGGCAGGGGGTATATGGGAAATCTGTGCATTTTTCTCTCTATTTTGCTGTGAACCTAAAATTGCTCTAGAAAAATAAAGTCTTAAAAAAAAAAAAAAGTAGGACCCTAAAGGGATTTTGTTTATGTAGGTTAAATCTACAGATATAGTTTTAAGCTTATGGCAAAAATTGAGAGGAAAGTATAGAGATATCCCATTGCTGTGGTTTGAACATGTCCCCATAGTTTATGTGGCTCCCCAATTTTTTTTCTATTTTGGAAATTAAAGTTTTTTTTAATAAAAATATATTACTTATGTTAACATATATGATACAATAAGAAATACATATTTGGTCTTTGCTCCTGGTTTTTATTTATTTTTATTTATTTATTTATTTATTTTTGAGACAGAGTTTTGCTCTTGTTGCCCAGACTGGAGTGCAATGGCACGATCTCGGCTCACTGCAACCTCTGCCTCCCGGGTTCAAGTGATTCTCCTGCCTCAGCCTCCCGAGTAGCTGGGATTACAGGCGCCCGCCATGACGCCTGGTTAATTTCTGTATTTTTAGTAGAGATGGGTTTCTCCATGTTGGTCAGGCTAGTCTCGAACTCCCAACCTCAGGTGATCCGCTGGCCTTGGCCTCCCAAAGTGCTGGGATTACAGGCGTGAGCCACTGCACCTGGCAGAAAACTTGTTGCTGTTGTTGTTGTTGTTGTTTGTTTTTGTTTGTTCTATGAGATGGAGTCTCACTCTCTTGCCAGGAGTGCAGTGTCGCGATCTTAGCTCGCTGCAACCTCTGCCTCCTGGGTTCAAGTGATTCTCCTGCCACAGCTTGCTGAGTAGCTGGGACTATAGGCACGCACCACCACGCCCAGCTAATTTTTGTATTTTTCAGTAGAGATGGGGTTTCACCATGTTGACCAGAATGGTCTGGATCTCTTGACCTCATGATCCACCCACCTCGGCCTCCCAAAGTGCTGGGATTACAGACGTAAGCCACCATGCCCAGCCACTGACAATTTTTTTAAAGACTGAAGCCAGGGTTAAAGACTGAAGCCAGGGCACTGTGGCTCACGCCCGTAATTCCAACACTTTGGGAGACCAACGTAGAAGGATTGCTTGAGCCCAGGAGTTTGAGGCCAGCCTGGGCAACATGGTGAAACTCTGTCTCTACAAAAAATACAAAAAAAAAAAAAAAAAAAAAAAAAAAAATTAGCTGGGTGTGGTGGTATCCACCTGCTGTTCCAGCTACTTGGGAGGCTGTGTTGGGAGGATCACCTGAGCCGGGGCAGTAGAGGCTGCAGTGAGCCATAATAGCCTCACTGCACTCCAGCCTAGGAGACACAATGAGACCTTGTCTCAAAATAAATAATAAAATTAAAAGATTGACAAAAGGGCCAGAGTCCTTTGACTCAGTCCTTGGCTAGGGACCCAAAACCTTCTGCAGAAGAGAGGGTGAAATTATCTGGGGGTGGAGAAAAGAAGTTCCTGAAACTAGAATATCAAAATCTAAAGGTTGAAGGGATTATGATGTTGGTATATTTATAGGAACATACTTCCTATGAAGTGATTGCATTTCTTTAAGGCTAAATAGGAACCAGTAAGATTGCTCGAGCCCACCTAGTGCAGAGTATAAGCTGGAATTCTGGTAGAGACAAATTCTCCACTGCATAACCCTCTGTGAAGTACTTCCCGGGGCTTATGGCAGAAGCCGCTGAGCACCTCCCAGAAACAACTACTGGGTCTTTAGACTAGAGAATTTCCACTTGAGGGGCATTTAGTGCCTTGCTATGAAACCTTAGCTGAAACTCTTCCTATGACACTTGAAATACCCACACTGTCTTGGGTGGTGTCAGAGAAACATTCTAATGTGGGTGGCAGTGCCCAGAAGAGCACATAAGAAAATGGAAATGGTTCATAGAGGATCATGCTACCTAGGGAATGCAAGAAAGAGCTACTCTTGAATAGGGAGTTTCTTTTCCCCTAGGACTGACTCTGGAACTGTGTGAGAAACTGTTGGATTCTACAGTGCCCGATAAACAGTTCTCAACTGACCAACCAAGAGGTGCTTGGTGCATGGATAGCAATTCCTAAGAAAATGGACACCATCTGGTTTGGAAGGCTAATACTTTGATCCAAGAAGGTAAAACCAGATCTGCTTGGTGGGCTGAATTGCATGCTGTTTTTCTAACACTGATGGAAGAGTTGAACAATTGTACAAGCCCCTGTGTTTGGGTTTTTACTGACTCATGGGCAGTGACCAATGTACCTGACCATACACTCAGCCTAGAGAGCCATGGAAACCTGGCCTATTAAAAGAATGCCCATATGGAGCAAGTCCTATGGAGATTTGAGAGGCCGTTAAAGTAGAACACATCAATACCTATCAGAACTCCCTTTCAGGTTTGGAAGGTGACTGGAATTGACAAGCAGATATCCCCATGTGCTCCCTTGAGGTGGCCACCTGGATTCATGAAATGAGCGGATATGGGGGCATTATAGCACTACAGAGATGCGCTGAATGTAGACATGTTCCTTTCGCACCCTCTGAGACACAAAATGCCAGAAAGAACTGTTCTGTTTCTCAGCAAGAGAGACAGAGACTGCTCATGGCTGTGGGGCAGACTTCCTGGTGAGAAGGCCCTGATCACAGCTGGCAAGTGAGACTGATGTTAGTAACCCTAGGGGGCTACAAATGGGTCTTGGACTGGAATAGACACTGACTCTGGAGTGGGCTTTGCTTATCCAGTGGAAAATGAAAATGCTCTGAGTCCCATTAAAGAAACAGAGGCTGGGGGCAGTGGCTCACAGCTGTAATCTCAGCACTTTGGGAGGCCAAGGCGGGCAAATCAGGAGGTCAGGAGTTCAAGACCAGCCTGACCAACATGGTGAAACCCCGTCTCTACTAAAAATACAAACATAAAAATTAGCCAAACATGGTGGTGCGCACCCGTAATCCCAGCTACTCATGAGGCTGAGACAGGAGAATCGCTTGAACCCGGGAGGCGGAGGCTGCAGTGAGCCAAGATCACGCCACTGCACTCCAGCCTAGGTGACAGAGCGAGACTCCATCTCAAAAAAAAAAAAAAAAAAAAATGCACGGATTTGGATGGCTGACCATAATTTTTCAGACCAAGGAACACCCTCACTGCACAGCCCATAACATCCAACAATGGGCAGAGCGATATCCTCCTTAGAGTAATAGTTTGATGTAGAAATAGAACAGGCAATTGAAGCATTGGTTGTCTAAAACAAGGGGTGATAAAAGCACACAGAGCTGGTTTATATGCCTTCATGAGTGTGTACTCACACTCAACATGAATAGGACTAGAGTGTCCCTGCAAGATTTTTTCTCTATTTCTCTGGTTGATCTGGGGAAGTGAGGGTGGGAAGGATGCTGCTATGACTATGCAGTTCTTGCCAAGGGAGGAGTATGCTAGTATAAGGACTATACTATTTTCTTTCTTCCCCAAATCACCCCAGGGGGAAAAAAAAACAACTATTTTTCCTCCCCTTCTGATGCACCACTGGTCCTAGGACCAACCACAGGGTTGCAACTACAAGTGCTGGAACAGCAGGGATGATTTCTAAGCAAAAAAACTATAACTATGTTTTTAAGTCTTACATCAAAATTCCTAAGGGCCTGACTGGGGTGATTTGTGCCTTCACCCCAACTAGCAAAATTGAGGCTAACAGTGAATGCAACTCTATTGCCTAGAGGTAAAAATAGCTCATTTTGCACGTATGTAACCTTACCCTATCTGAATAGGAGTGGAATGAGGAGGAGTTACTTGTTAGACTTGTATTGCTACCTGCAATCTAGGCCAGCATGGCAGCAAGTCTAATGTTCCTTCCAAAGGTGAAAATGTTTGGGTATTAATGGAAAGGGGAAATAGTAGCTGAGAGTAAAGAAATAAATGGATTATTAATTGAGGAAAATTCAACATTATGTTAACAATTCAAAAGAGTCTCAGAGCAAGAGATGACATTGTCCCTTAGCTCAATTATCCCAGATGCCTGAAAGGGTAAAGCTGTATATTTACCAAGGCCACTTCTGCTTTCAGGGAACTTGACGAGATTGAGAGGAAACCTGCAAACCTGAGTGACTTCATCCTGAGAGACATTCTTACACTATGATAGACTGGATTAATTATAAATGATTGTGCATAATATATATTTTTGATGTAAAGGATCCATAATCAAAAACCAGGAGGTGGCCAATCGTGTTATGATATTATTGGTTTTTGTCCACGGTTCCTGGTTCATAACTCCCAAAGCTCTTGTTACAGTCTTTTGTTATAATGTTGGGTGTGTTAGGCCTCAGGGGCAGGCCTCTGACCTTGTCCTGCCCTCCTTTCTCTCTTAAGTTCCCCTGACTTTCTAATTGTGTATCTTAAGACCTCCCATGAGTGGGTCCCACTCTATACCCTGGGGGAAGGAATGCTGATGTCCTGACGCTTCCATAAAAATCCCAGAGGGGCTAGGCACGGTGGCTCATGCCTGTAATCCTAGCACTTTGGGAAGCCAAGGCAGGCAGATCACTTGAGGTCAGGAGTTTGAGACCAGCCTGGCCAACATGGTGAAACCCCGTCTCTACTAAAAATACAAAAATTAGCTGGAATTTGCTTGCACCCAGGAGCCAGAGGTTGTAGTGAGTTGAGATCATGCCACTGCACTCCAACCTGGGCAGCAGAGCAAGACTCTGTCTCAAAAAAAAAAAAAAAAAAAAAAAACCCACGAAGACAGGGTTCAGTGAGCTGTCGGATAGCTCAACACATGGAGGCTGTGGAGACTGGCACACGCAGAGAGGGCATGGGAGCTCTGTGCCTCTTCATACCTCGCCCTACGCATCTCTTCATCTACAGCTTTGTGATATCCCTTATAAGAAACTAGTAAACGTAAAAAAAAAAATTGGCAAGAAGAGTGACATTGTTTTACATTTTTACAAATCTCTTCAATGTTTGGCTTAATAGAAAACAGATGGACTCTCATCTGCTTCTGCATTCGATTTGCTAGTACAGGCTCTGGAAAATTCCCCTGTACATTTGTTTTGTTTTGTTTTGAGACAGAGGCCGGCTCTGTTGCCCAGGCTGGAGTGCAGTGGCATGATCTTGGCTCACTACAACCTCCGCCTCCTGGGTTCAAGCGATTCTCCTGCCTCAGCCTCCCAAGTAGCTGAGATTACAGGCGCGCCACCACGCCCGACTAATTTTTGTATTTTAGTAGCGATGAGGTTTCACTATGTTGGCCAGGCTGGTCTCAAACTCCTGACCTCAAGTGATCTGCCCACCTTGGCCTCCCAACCAAAGTAGTGGGATTACAGGCGTGAGCCAACCTACCCGGCTGGCCTTTTTTTTTTTTTTTCCTTTTTTTGAGACAGATTCTCACTTTGTCCCCCAGGCTGGAGTACAGTGGTACTCAGCTCAGTACAACGTTCAGCTCACTACAAACTCCACCTTCCAGGTTCAAGCAATTCTCCTGCCTCAGCCTCCCAAGTAGCTGGGATTACAGATGCCCGCCACCACGCCTGGCCTATTTTTGTATTTTTAGTAGAGATGGGATTTCACCATGTTGGCTAGGCTGGTCTCAAATTCCTGACCTCAGGTGATCCACCCGATTCAGCCTCCCAAAGTGCTGGGATTACAGGCATGAGCCACCGTGCCTGGTCTCTAAAGATTTTTAATAAACTTCCACCCCGGTCTGAAACTTGCCTTGGTCTCTTTTTCTGCCTTATGCCCCTCAGTCAAATTCTTCCCTCTGAGGAGGCAAGAATTGAGATTGCGGCATATGGATTCACCACTGGTATCTCAGATCCTTCTACCTGTAACCGTCCCAGTGACTCATGAGGATTGCTTGAGCACAGGAGTTCGAGGCCAGCCTGGACAACATGGCAGGATTCCATCTGTAAGGAAAAAAAAAAAGAAGTAATTGTAGATGCACTGTATAATTTGAATATATTTGCATAAAAACATAAATAAATAAATGTAGGGAATTTAAAAATTAAAATTAAGTGTGTTTTAAAAGTTACTTTTCTGGCCGGGCGCGGTGGCTCAAGCTTGTAATCCCAGCACTTTGGGAGGCCGAGACGGGAGGATCACGAGGTCAGGAGATCCACACCATCCTGGCTAACACGGTGAAACCCCGTCTCTACTAAAAAAATAGAAAAAACTAGCCAGGCGAGGTGGCGGGCGCCTGTAGTCCCAGCATCTTGGGAGGCTGAGGCAGGAGAATGGCATAAACCCAGGAGGCGGAGCTTGCAGTGAGCTGAGATGCAGCCACTGCACTCCAGCCTGGGTGACAGAACAAGACCCCGTCTCAAAAAAAATAAATAAATAAATAATAAAAGTTACTTTTCTGGTTGGGTGCGGTGGCTCAAGCCTGTAATCACAACACTTTGGGAGGCCGAGGTGGGCAGATCCCGAGGTCAGAAGATCGAGACCATCCTGGCTAACACAGTGAAACCCCGTCTCTACGAAAAATACAAAAAAATTAGCCGGGCATGGTGGTGGACAGCTGTAGTAGCAGCTACTCAGGAGGCTGAGGCAGGAGAATGGCATGAACCCGGGGGTCAGAGCTTGCAGTGAGCGGAGATCATGCCACTGCACTCCAGCCTGGGCAACAGAGCAAGACTCCATCTCAAAAATAAATAAATAAATAAATAAACAAAAGTTACTTTTCTAGGATATTTAAAATTATTAAAAACAAAGGGCAGAATACAAATTATAAGAAATAAAAATAAAACAATCAAATTTATTTGAATACAGTTAAAAATTTTAATGTCTTGAAAATGTCATTAAACCTTGTGAAAAATAAAACTATCCACAATATATTTTTTGCAAGATGGAGTCTCAGGCAGGTGCAAAAGCTCACACCTGTAATTTCAGCACTTTGGGAGGCTGAGGCAGGTGGATCACTTGAGGTCAGGGATTCAAGACCAGCCTGGCCAACAGGGTGAAACTCTGTCTCTACTAAAAATACAAAAATTAGCCAGGCATAGCACATGTCTGTAATCCCAGCTACTCAGGAGGCTGAGGCAGGGGAATTCCTTGAACCTGGAAGGTGGAGGTTGCAGTGAGCCGAGATAATGCCACTGCACTAAAAACCCTGATATATGGCAATGGTTTTCAAATTGCAGTCTGGGAATCCCAGGAGGCCCCCAATTTCATTTTGGGGATTCAAAATATCAAAACTATTCTCTTAATATAGGTTGAGTATCTCTTATTCAAAATGTTTAGGACCAGCTGGGCGCCTGTAATCTCAGCACTTTGGGAGGCTGAGGCAAGTGGATCACCTGAGGTCAGGAGTTTGAGACCAGCCTAGCCAACATGGTGAAACCCCACCTCTACTAAAAATACAAAAAATTAGCCGGGCGTGGCAGCGGGCACCTGTAATCCCAGCTACTTGAGGAGGCTGAGGCAGAAGAATCTTTTGAACCCAGAGGCAGAGGTTTCAGTGAGCTGAGATTGCACCATTGCATGCCAGGCTGGGCAACAAAAGCAAAAGTCTGTCTCAAAAGAATTAAAAAAAAAAAAATTTAGGACCAGAAGTGTTTCAGATTTCAAATATTTTTAGATTTTGGAATATTTGTATTACCAATCAAGCATTCCAAATCTGAAAATATGAAATTCTCCAATGAGCATTTCTTTTTTAAAATTTTAAAAATAGGGTCGGGCGTGGTGGCTCATGCCTGTAATCCCAGAACTTTGGGAGGCCAAGGTGGGTGGGTCACCTGAGGTCAAGGATTCAAGACCCCATCTCTACTATAAACACAAAATTTAGCCAAGCGTGGTGGCGGGCGCCGGTAGTCCCAGCTACTTGGGAGGCTGAGGCAGGAGAATCACTTGAACCCAGGAGGTGGAGGTTGTCCCAGCAAGCCGAGATTGTGCCACTGCACTCCAGCCTGGGCAACAAGAGGGAAACCTCATCTCAAAAAAGAAAAAGAAAGAAGAAAAAGCTTTAGAGTAGGAAAGAAAGGGAAGTACACTTGGAAGAAACCCAAGAAGGCAACTTGAAGGACAAGTGCAGCATTTGACTTTTTTTGTTTTTTTGTTTTTTTTTTTTGAGACAGAGTTTTGCTGTTGTTGCCCAGGCTGGAGTGCAGCGACACAATCTCAGTTCACTGCAACCTCCGCCTCCCGGGTTCAAGCGATTCCCCTGCCTCAGCCTCCCGAGTAGCTGGGATTACAGGCTCTCGCCACCACACCCGGCTAATTTTTGTATTTCTAGTAGAGACGGGGTTTCACCATGTTGGTCAGGTTGGTCTCAAACTCCTGACCTCATTATCTGCCCGCCTTGGCCTCCCAAAGTGCTGGGATTGCAGGTGTGAGCCACCGTACCTGGTTCCATTTTGTCTCTCAATGAACTTGCTGGAGCTCACTCGCCCAATTCCTGCAACTGTATTGAAAGCTGATTACCAATCTTAAGTTACCACTTTAGTGTGAAAGCTGTGGACCGTCAGGAAATTGCCTCTCTCTGGTGTTGACTGCCAATTATCATTTTTAGAGAGGTAGTGTAATAACTGCCAAACTATCACCTGATGGTCACCTGACCTTCCTGGTGGGGTGAGAGGGAAGCCCTCTTCTGCCCGGCTCATGCCTGAGTAACTACCTGTAACACGACTACAGGCACACATCCTGGCTTACAATTACCTTCTGTTTTTAAATCCTAGACCATGACCCTCAAGAAAACACAAATTATAATTTTGTAAAAAATCTTGATTATACAATATGATTAATGACTTTGCTAAAATGAAAATAAAATAAATGTAATGAAGTAAATATTAAATAATTTTATAATCGTATAGGCCTTCATTTTTATACCAATTCAGACTTTAATGGACTATCAACCAAACACTCAGACATACATGATGGTAATTAAATTCACTTGGTATTTTGCCAGGCATAACACTCATTCTTTTAGGATTTTTTTTTTTTTTTTTAACAGAGTCTTGCTCTGTCACCCAAACGGGAGCACAGTGGCCCGATCTCGGCTCACTGCAACCTCCACCTCCTGGGTTCAAGTGATTCTCCTGCCTCAGCCGCCACAGTAGCTGGGATTACAGGCACCGCCCACCACACCCAGCTAATTTTTGTATCTTTTTTTAGTAGAGACTGGGTTTCTCCATATTGGTCAGGCCGGTCTCGAACTCCTGACCTCAGGTGATCTGTCCACCTCAGCCTCCCAAAGTGGTAGTATCAAAGGCGTGAGCCACTGTGCCCGACTTGGGTTTTTTTTCTTTAATTATTAAAATGTATTTATAAATGCAGGAGGACAGAACATATTTTTTGTAACAGTTTGTTAGCTTGTCTTATAACTTTTCAATATTTGCATATATGGACTGGGTGTGGTGGCTCACGCCTGTTATCCCAGTACTTTAGGAGGTGGAGGCAGGCGGATCACCTGAGGCCAGGAGTTCGAGATCAGCCTGGGCAACATGGTGAAATCCCATCTTTACTAAAAATACAAAAAAAATTAGCCGGATGTTGTGGCACATGACTGTAATCTCAGCTACTCGGGAGGCTGAGGCAGGAGAATCACTTGAACCTGGGAGGCAGAGGGTGCAGTGAGCCAAGATCATGCCACTCTACACTCCACCATGAGTGACAGAGTGAGACTCTGTCTCAAAACATAAACAAAAAATGTACATATATGACTAAAAATAATCCCAAAAAAACAATAAATGAATATTTACATATATGGTATATAAACCTTCATTTGTCCTTGTGTCCTGGGTCCCAAAAATATTAAGGGTAAGTCTGCTCCTCTAATTCACTCCAATCTCAGTCCAAACACTGAACTTGGGTCTACCTCAGGCCCAATCCTGCCATGTAGGTGGAGTGCCTGACAGTGGGGGGAGAGAGGGAAATAAACTTTTGGGTACCTCAAGCAAATGCTACCTTGTAATGAGGCTTTCTCCCTTTGGTCACTGGCCTGAACCCTATATTATTTGGAGTCTAGAAGGTCCAAGTTATGAACAAGATTATGTCTAGCTACATTACATTAAAAAAAAGATCTAGCCCTCAATTTCAGGGCATCTAGGTATAACAGAATGCTTCCTCATGCCCCTGTGGTGGCTGTTGAACCCACTAGGTCCTATAGTCAAAATCATTAGTCCCTCCCTCCCAGTCCCATCCACATGGAACACACAGGTTGCCAGGATCAATTCATGCCCCTTCTCTTCACCTTCAGCAAGCACTTTGCCTTGGGAGGAATGAGAGCCATTGTTACTTTACTTTCCCTTGGGCAAGAGACTCTCCCGTTCCTTCTTACTGGGTCCAGGGATAACAAGAGTGGCATTAAAGTCTGAGTTCTGGCCAGGGGCCATGGCTCATGCCTGTAATCCCAGCAATTTGGAAGGCCAAGGCAGGAGGATCACTTGAGGCCAGGAGTTCCAGACCAGTCTGGGCAACATGGCGTGACCCCATCTCTATTTCTAAAAATTTTTTTTTTTTTTTTTTTTTTTTTTTTTTTGAGACGGAGTCTCGCTCTGTCGCCCAGGCTGGAGTGCAGTGGCGCGATCTCGGCTCACTGCAAGCTCCGCCTCCCGGGTTCACGCCATTCTCCTGCCTCAGCCTCCCGAGTAGCTGGGACTACAGGCGCCCACAACCGCGCCCGGCTAATTTTTTTTTTGTATTTTTAGTAGAGACGGGGTTTCACCGTGGTCTCGATCTCCTGACCTTGTGATCCGCCCGCCTCGGCCTCCCAAAGTGCTGGGATTACAGGCGTGAGCCACCGCGCCCGGCCTATTTCTAAAAATTTTTAAGAAGGGCCGGGCACAGTGGATCACACCTATAATCCCAGCACTTCAGGAGGCCAAGGCAGGCAGATCACTTGAGGTCAGGACTTCAAGACCAGCCTGACCAACATGGTGAAACCCTTTCACTAACAAACATACACAAATTAGCTGGGCATGGTGATGTGCGCTTATAACCCCAGCTACTCGGGAAGCTGAGGCAGGAGAACTGCTTGAACCCAGGAGATGGAGGCTACAGTGAGCTAAGATTGCTCTACTGCACTCCAGCCTGGGTGACAGAGTGAGACTCCATCTCAAAACAAAAAAACTATATATATATATATATATATATATATATAAAATGAGGTCTCTGTAATCTTCTTGGTTACAGCAAAAATATCTGTACTTTCAAACCTAGAAAATCAATCTTTTTATTATGCTGAAACAATGACCCCACATGACCCCAAATTATTCCACGTTGCTCCAGATTTCTCCAAGGTTTGGCCAGGGATTGGGAGGCCATTAATTATTGTTAAGTTATGCACTCAAGGGACTGAACCCTTCATTACTGTCAGATATCAGGATCATTGAGGGAAGAGAGGGAATTTAAACTAAAATTCAAAGAGCCAAATTATGCACCCATTTGGCACAAATTTACAAATTAAAAACTTCCTTAACCAGCTCTGGATGTTTTGTTTGCATTAGGGAGGCTTAAAATGAATGTCTTCGCTGTCACCAAGTGGACACTGCCCTCTTTTTTGGTCCACTTCTGCTTCACAAAGAGTAAAAACAATGCACGCTTGTGTTATCTTGTGACTTAAACTCGCAGCTTGGCCGGGCGCAATGGCTCACACCTGTAATCCCAGCACTTTGCGAAGCTGAGGCAGGCAGATCACTTGAGGTCAGGAGTTCATGACCAGCCTGGCCAACATGGTGAAACCCGATCTCTACAAAAATACAAAAATTAGCCTGGCGCGGTGGTGGGCACCTGTGGTCCCAGCTACTCAGGAGGCTGTGGTGGGAGGATCGCTTGAACCTGGGAGGTAAAGTTTGCAATGAGCCAAGATGGCTCCACTGTACTCCAGCCTGGGTGACAGAGTGAGACCCTGTCTCAAAAAAAACCCAAAAAACAAAAAAACCTTGCAGCCATAAATTTAAGCAGCTGATAAAGGGCAACAGAGGAAAAATAATGGCATGAGAGAAACAAAGTTTGCGAAGTATTTTGAGACCCTTGGAAAAATATGAAGTTATTTTCAGCCATAATATGTCCACACACCAAAACAGCAGCTTGAACCAGATGAAATGTCATTTTGATAAGTCAAATAGTCAGATACCGGCAATTTCACATGGTTCAACCTAATATGTATCTCTTCCCTCAAAATATTCAGTGCCAACAAACCAAATAAATATGCCTCAGCCGGCCGAGCACAGTGGGTCACGCCTGTAATCCCGGCACCTTGGGAGGCTGAGGCGGGCATATCATGAAGTCAAGAGATTGAGACCGTCCTGGCCAACATGGTGAAACCCCATCTCCACTAAAAATACAAAAATTAGCTGAACATGGTGGCATGCACCTGTAGTCCCAGCTACTCGGGAGGCTGAGGCAGGAGAGTCACTTGAACCCAGGAGGAGGAGGTTGCAGTGAGCCAAGGTCATGCCACCACACTCCAGCCTGGCGACAGAGTGAGACTCTGTCTCAAAAAAATATATATATATGCCTCAGCCTCCCGAGTAGCTGGGATTACAGGTGCGCACCACCATGCCTAGCTAATGTTTTGTATTTTTAGTAGAAACGGCCAGGCTGGTCTTGAACTCCTGACCTCAGGTGATCTGCCCACCTCGGCCTGCCAAAGTACTGGTATTACAGGCGTGAGCCACCATGCCCAGCCAAATATTGACATCTCTTTAAATATGGTTAGGTATTGCCTCTTCCTAATTGCCTTCTGCTATAGTTTGAATGTTTGTGACCTTCCAGAATTTATGTTGAAACTTAATCTTCAGTGCACTAGTGTGAAGAGGTGGGGTCTTGAGGAGCAATTAGGTCATGAGCACTCTTCCATTGAGAATATAATTAAGGCCTTTATAAAGAGGCTTCATGTATCATTTGGCCTTTTTGTCCTTCTGTCTCTTCTACCACGTGAGGACAGTTTTCAAGGCACCATCTTGAAAGCAGAGAGCAGCCCTCACCAAACACCAAACTTGCTGGCACCTTGATCTTGAATTTCCTAGTCTCCAGAACTGTGAGAAATACATTTCGGTTGTTTGTAACTTATCCAGTCTTAGGAATTTTGTTGTAGCAGCGCAAATGGACTAAGACACTTTCTTACACTTTTAGTAATGTGTGCGTGGTGCAACAAATAATATTGAATAACTTCAAAAACATTTCTCAAATCAGACAATATACCAGTATAAAGTTGTAAAGGAATAATTAAGAATGACTAATACACATATAAAAGCATTTTCCGCTTTAATAGTACTCAAAGAAACCCAAATAAATCGATATTGGGTATCTATTTTCTTTTCCTTTTTTTCCTTCATACCTTAAATGCACTCCCCTTTACAAATCTTTTTTTTCCCCCTTTAGTACCGTTTCTTCTTCTTCTTCTTCTGTTTTTAGATGGACTCTCTCTCTGTCGCCACACTGGAGAGAAGTGGCACAGGGCTCACTGCAACCTCCGCCTGCTGGGTTCAAGTGATTCTCTTGCCTCAACCTCCCAAGTAACTGGGACTACAGGCAAGTGCCACCATGCCCAGCTAAGTCTTGTATTTTTAGTAGAGACAGGGTTTCACCATGTTGGCCAGGACGGTCTCGATCTCTTGACCTCGTGATCTGCCTGCCTCCGCCTCCCAAAGTGCTGGGATTACAGGCATGAGCCATCGCGCCAGGCCCTTTTTGTCTTGTTTTGTTTTGTTTTGTTTTTCTTGAGATGGAGTCATGCCCAGACTGGAGTGCAGGGGTGTGATTGCAGCTCATTGCAACTTCCACCCCCGCCCCCCTGGGTTCAAGCGATTCTCCTGCCTCAGCCTCCCAAGTAGCTGGGATTACAGGCGCCTGCCTAATTTTTTGTATTTTTAGTAGAGACGGGGGTTTCATCACGTTGGCCAGGCTGGTCTCGAACCCCTGACCTCTGGTCATCCACCCTCCTTGGCCTCCCAAAGTGCTGGTATTACAGGTGTGAGCCACCGTGCCAGGCCTGTGTGAGATTTTCTATAGCAAAAGTATCTTTTCTGACATCCTCATGGACACAATATTTTATATAGGTGGCTCAATCTTAAAATATGAATTGATATCTTTCATCATAACTGGAGCTTTGTTCAAAAGCTCTAAAAGAGTTAGTCCGATGTCTGAAGAGTCTCTGAAAGATTAACTTCAAAGCTATGCAGCAGATATGAGGCTCTGATAATTTAGCCTGGAATGTTTAAGCAAAATTAATAGAGACCTTTCAGACTCCAGAAAGCGCTATATTTACCTTGAGTGCCCACTTAAAATCTAAGCCTGTGGGAGTTTTTCAATTTGCAAAAGATTAGTTGCTCTTCGTTGATAGTTCTGATCTGCAGCAGAAACGTGTTTCAAAACTAGACATAGAAACTCTCTGCTTGCCTCCTTTTCCCTTTCTTCAAGTAAAATACGTTTTACATTAAGTTTTTTTTTTGAGATGGAGTCTCGCTCTGTTGCTCAGGTTGGAGGGCAATGACGCCATCTCGGCTCACTGCAAGCTTCGCCTCCCAGGTTCACGCCATTCTCCTGCCTCAGCCTCCGCGCACCGCTAATTCTTCTGTATTTTTAGTAGAGATGGGGTTTCACCGTGTTAGCCAGGATAGTCTCGATCTCCTGACCTCGTCATCCGCCCGCCTGGGCCCCCGAAAGTGCTGGGATTACAGGCATGAGCCACTGCGCCCGGTAAGTTGAAATGCTTGCTTGAAATCCTTTTTTTTTTTTTTTTTTTTTTGAGACGGAGTCTGGCTATGTCGCCCAGGCTGGAGTGCAGTGGCCGGATCTCAGCTCACTGTAAGCTCCGCCTCCCGGGTTTACGCCCTTCTCCTGCCTCAGCCTCCCGAGTAGCTGGGACTACAGGCGCCTGCCACCTCGCCCGGCTAGTTTTTTTGTATTTTTTTAGTAGAGACGGGGTTTCACCGTGTTAGCCAGGATGGTCTCGATCTCCTGACCTCGTGATCCGCCCGCCTCGGCCTCCCAAAGTGCTGGGATTACAAGCTTGAGCCACCACGCCCGGCCGAAATCCAGTCTTTCTAAGCAGTCTATTTGTCCCTCATGCTCCAACCAATAGCTATGGGAAAGTTTTTCCTCTCTTAACCAAATGTGGACTTGTTTATTGATTACTGTTTTTTTGTTTGTTTCTTTTTGAGACGGAGTTTCGCTCTTGTTGCCCAGGCTGAAGTACAATGGCGCAATCTCGGTTCCCGGAAACCTCCGCCTCCCGGATTCAAGCGATTCTCCTGCCTCAGCCTCCAAAGTAGCTGGGATTACAGGCATGTACCACTACGCCCGGCTAATTTTGTATTTTTAGTAGAGACGGAGTTTCATCATGTTGGTCAGGCTGGTCTGAAACTCCCGACCTGAGGTGATCCGCCCACCTCGGCCTCCCAAAGTGCTGGGATTACAGGCGTGAGCCGCTGCGCCCGGCCTATTGATTACTGTACTATCCCTCGCTAACTGAAGTTGTCCTTTTCACCTTGACAAATTTAAGAGCAGCCAAGTCGGCTGGACGCGATCCAGCCCGTCTCTACTAAAAATACAAAAAATTAGCCGGGCGTGGTGGCGGGCGCCTGTAGTCCCAGCTATTCGGGAGGCTGAGGCAGGAGAATGGTGTGAACCCAGGAGGCGGCGCTTGCAGTGAGCCAAGATTGCGCCACTGCTCTCCAGCCTGGGCGACAGAGCGAGATTCCGTCTCAAAAAAAAAGAAAAAGAAAAAGAAAAAAAAAAAAGCAGCTAAGTCAAATTTTATCTCCAAGTCTTGGACCCATATATCCAATCTAACTCCACTTGAAGGTGTCCCAGCCATTTCAAATCCAACATATTCAATATTAAGTCCTCTCCTCTTCTCCCACAACCTAATCCTTTTCTAATGGTCTCCATGTTAAGGAATGGCTCCATCATCCACCCAGTGGCTCAAGTTAGACACTAGCATCATTATGTTTTTTCCCTCCTCATACATGTTACACTCTCTTCTTGCCTCTAGCATGCAATCCTGTTCTAACTCATCAGTGGCCTATTGCCAGGCACAGTCGCTCATGCCTGTAATCCCAGAACTTTGGGAGGCCGAGGCGGGGCAGATCATGAGGTTAGGAGTTCAAGACCAGACTGGTGAAACCCTGTCTCTACTAAAAATACAAAAAATTAGCCGGGCATGGTGGTGTGCACTCGTAGTCCCAGCTACTCAGGAGGCTGAGGCAGGAGAATTGCTTGAACCTGGCAGGCAGAGGTTGCAGTGAGCCGAGATGCACCACTGCACTCCAGCCTGGGTGACAGAGCGAGACTCCATCTCAAAAAATATAATAATTAAATTTTTTAAAGATGGCTTTTTGCCTTGTCCATTTCTATGTCTACTACTGCCAACTTGGTCAAAGGCAATACATCATCTTGACCTGACAACTACACCCACCTTCTCACTGATCTCCCCGTATTTCCTCTTGCTTGCCTTCAAACTATTCTCTCCCACAGCAACAGGAGTTATCTTTAGAAAAGCAAATCAAATTATGTCATCTCCTTGCTAACAACCCTTCAAGGGCTTTTCATTGCTTTTAGGATGAAAACAGAATCCTATATATGGTCTACAAGGCCCTGAATGATCTCTCCCCTGCCTACCTCACTAGCTACTACCAACTTTCATCAGTTTCCCCATATTCTGCACCTCCTTCCTCCTTCAGGGACTCCACATAAAACATTTCCTTTACCTAAAAACCTTTTTCTCCCCACACTCCACTGGACCCCCAATTCAGTCCCATTAGCCACCTAGAATTAAGCAGCAGTTAACTGTAGCTAATATTTTGGGGGAACAGTTCTGTGTCTAAGCACTTCTTAGGTAATAAATAACTTACTCTGACTCACAGCCTCCCTATGAGGTAGCAACTATTATTAATATCTCTATTTATGACAAAATGGAGGGGCAGAGAAATGAAATAACTTGGCCTAGGTCACATACCTATTAACTGGCAGAGCTAGGATTCACACAGGGGCATCTAATTCCAGAGCCTGTGGTCTTAATTGTTACAGTATGCTATCTGCAGTTTCATCCAGGAAATTTTTGTTGTAGACTTTGGAATAGACTTTGTTTAATAAATGGAAGGAAGAAAGAAGGGAGAAAAAAAGAGGGAAGGAAAAGTGAAAAAAGATTCTCAGCCTGTGCATGTTAGGTTGCACGCTCTGGTTAATTTCTTTGTTCTTATTTTGAGGTTTCCTCTTACAGTTGGCCAAAGATTTAGCTTCTTCAGTTTGACACCATTTGCCAGGAAAGATGTTTCCTGGTAGGCCCGAGAAAAGGGCATAAAAAGAAACACTGAGTATATAAGATTACTTTTATGTGCCAGGAGATAATTGGCAGGGACACATGAAATTTGAAGGCATTTTTAGTAAATGTTATGAAACTCCAGCAGACAATCTAGAGCACTTCTCTGTCCCAACAGGCAGGGACGTGTACCTTGGGGTAAAACACTGACATTATTAACGGAAGGGTCTAGTTCAAAGGCAATGTTTTCGAAGAGTTTTGGGAGGTTATCCATTAATGTTTATTAAAGATTGCCAGATCATCTGGCTAATAGGCAGAGAGACAGAAATCATTTCCTTGGAAAGGATGAATTCGCAAAGGTCCATGAAGAGGAAAGGCCCTGGGGAAGGAGGGTAGGATGCTAGGGTGGGTGCAGGGGGAGGCTAGGAATGACAGTGGCAGCATGAAAGCCTAAAGTGTTGGTGGGAGGAGGAGTCTGCGGAAGGGGTACATTGTCAGAAGGAAGAAGTGATTTCATTTCCTTCATTGTCCCAATTTAAGTTTGGAGTTAGAATCTTTCTTTTTAGTCAGAATCTCATCTGTCGCACAGGCTAGAGTGCAGTGGCGCGATCTCGGCTCACTGCAACCGCCACCTCCCAGGTCCAAGCGATTCTCCTGCCTCAGCCTCCTGACTAGCTGGGAATACAGACATGTGCCACCATGCCCGGCTAATTTTTGTATTTTCAGTAGAGACAGGGTTTCACCATGTTGGCTAGGCTGGTCTCGAACTCCTGACCTCATGATTGGCCCGCCTCAGCCTCCCAAAGTGCTGGGATTACAGGAGTGAGCCACCACACCTGGCCTGGAGTTAGAAACTTTCAAAGACATCCATGGTTTTTTAATCTTTCTATATATGATTCCTTAGATTGCAGTTGTTTCTGAAATGCTGAATTGTTTCTGACACGAGAATTGTTCCTGAAACACTGAGCTTGCCAAACCTTGTTGGACCATTGCGAGATAATTAGCATTGTTGGAAAATGATATTTGCCGAGTAGTTTGTAAGCCAAACATCCCATCTTCAGAGTAACGGCCTACAAGGCAGGAATTGAGCAAACTTCATGGTAGGGGCATTGCTTTCAAAAACTGCTGTGCTTCCTCCTTTCACTCTTGGTGCCCCCCACCCCTCAGTTCTATTCAAACACACAAAGCATAGTGGCAGCAATGGGGCTACATCTGGTCCTCAAGGAGCTGCAGAATAGGAGAGGGAAATAGGCTGTGGTCTCTACTCTGCCGTTGGTAGACCAAAAGGCAAACAATTACACTAAGGATAATTACACAATGCTGAGGGAGCATAGTGGAAAGGGCAAGGAGGGGATGAAAATAGAGTTTGCAGGAAAGAGAAAACGAGATGAAGATTACAAGGTTAACAGAAATTGCCAAATGGTTTGAGCGGAGGGAGAATGTTCCAGGTGAACAAAGAGTACAGAAGTAAATGCAAGGAAGCTAAGCTTGTTGAGAGAACTGCCATAGTTCAGCATGGCTAGAAATTAGGGTGTTGTGGAGGCCTAACAGGAGATGAAACTGGAGAAGGGAGCACAAAAACCCTGTATGCTGCATTGAGGAGTCTATTTTATCTTAAAAGTGATAGGCAGCTATTTAATGTTTTCAGTAGGAAGTTTTATTTGCCAATTAATCAAACATTTATTGGTTTCCAATTGACCACCAAGTGCCAGACACTACACTAGATGTTAGAAAGTCAAACAAGATTTTTTTAAAGAGGAGAAAAAAAGGTTGATAAGTAATAATTCCACAAATATGACGAGTGCTTAAAGGAAGCATTTATGTACAAGGTGCAACAGGAATATAGAAGGAGTTGCTTGTTCTGCCTGCCTCCTTCACAGAGCCTGGATAAAGTATGAACTCTGTTCTGAAGGACAAAGTTTTCTAGGTGGATAGATAGTGCAAAAGGCTCAGAGGTGCAAAAGAGATGAAAGAGCTCTGAGGCATATTAGTTCATAAATGAATCAGTCAAGTTACACAATATTTCTTGGCAGAATATAAATATTGATATATAAAAATCAGACGGATCGGCCGGGCACGGTGGCTTACACCTGTAATCCCAGCACTTTGGGAGGCCAAGGTGAGCAGATCACGAGGTCAATAAATCAAGACCATCCTGGCCAACACGGTGAAACCCCGCCTCTACTAAAAATACAAAAATTAGCTGGGCGAAGTGGTGCACACCTATAGTCTCAGCTACTCAGGAGGCTGAGGCAGGAGAATCGCTTGAATCCGGGAGGCAGAGGTTGCAGTGAGCTGAGATTGCGCCACTACACTCCAGCCTGGTGACAAAGTGAGACTTTGTCTAAAAAAAAAGAAAAAAAATCAAAGGGATCACTCATTTCTAGTTATAAAATTATTTGAATCAATATCAATGATTATTAAGAAATGAATACAGCTTCAGAACATGTAATGTTTAAGTCTATAATAAAATAGTCTTGGCCAGGCAGGGTAGCTCATGTCTATAATCCCAGCACTTTGGGAGGCTGAGGCAGGAGGATTGCTTGAGTCCAGGAGTTCAAGACCAGCCTGGGCAACATAGTGAAATCCTGTCTCTACAAAAAATACAAAATTAGCTGGGTATGGTGGTGTGTGCCTGTGGTCCCAGCTACTAGGGAGGCTGAGGTGGGAGGATTTCTTGAGCCTGGGAAGGGGAGGTTGCAGTGAGCGGAGATCATGCCACTGCATTCCAGCCTTGATGACAGAGTGAGACCCGGTCTCAAAGAAAAAAAAAAAGTCAAATTTACATTAAAATTTCAGTTTTGGAAGAAGATTCTATCCATGTCAGAGAAATTGTGCCCAAAATAATTGTGTATGAACATAGTTATTACTAGCAGAGTATAATTTTCCTGGATCAGTGGATGGAAAGATTAAACTACGAACCATATATATGTGATTTACAAAGTTCTTGTGGAGTTGGATTCTAGTTGAAATGGGGAAGTACATGGACCTTCTCTTTTAGACCTTGTGTCCTCCTTTAACTGGGAGAGTTTATATGTTCCAATTCCTCGTGTAGCCTTTCAGCTGCCCAAGGTCTCCCTGCGAAATGTTTGGCTCCCACAATACTTTCATCTTTGTTACCTTCACTTTGAAAGTGTAGATAATTTTGATAATCTTATCAAAATTTACCTGTCATGTATTTAATTCCCTTTCATTATTAATAGGCTGCCTGGTTTGGGAAAATAGTTGAAAATAGTTAAATGCTAAGACAGAAGGTTGTCCCAGAGATGCTACCTCTTTTTTTTTTTTTTTAATTTTCTTTTCCAAGACTGGTTTTGCTGTGTTGCTCAGGCTGATCTCAAACTCCTGGTCTCAAGTCAAGATGCTACATTTTCATAGTAAGGAATGAATATTTAATGGTGGCATAAGTCAGAGGAAGAGATTTGGAGACATAGGGATTTTAAATGATCTTGTCTGTCAGTCTACCTGATCTTGTTGCTAAATAGAATAACAAATTTATTGTGAAAAATAAATTAATTGTGGAAAGAGAGCCAGATTATCTCAAAGGCAACATATATTAGTGAATCAGAGTCATTGCCAGTTTCAGATTTTGTGTATATTAAGGGCATAGGAATCCAATCAGCTTGGAAGGGCAGGCTTGAAGGTGTATTTACATGGTGATTTACAACAAAATTGATAAAAGTGTTCCCTGTCTCCATTAAAGAATAGGAGAGGGGTTGCTGGTGGAGATTACTGAAGTGTACTAAACCACTCCTTAATTTTCCTTCCTTGGTGTCAGCTACATTTGCAGTCAGGTAACATACACTGAGCACCTACTGTGTATATTTAATCTTTTTGTAACATAAATATGAGATTTTTTCATATACAAGATTCTATGGAAATTTTGTGTTTATCCATATTGAAACATGAGTTGGAACAACAGAAATCATCAATATAATCTGCTAATCATATTTCACACTTTTCTCATAAAAAGAAGAAAATATAAATCACTTCGTCTTTTGCATATAGTCCAATTATGAAACAATGAAAAAGTCTACTTATGAATTTTCCCATAATCTAAATTATCACACTCCTAGACAGAGATATATAAACCAGCTCATCCAGTCATCTCATTTTTCTCCATTTATATACAATACACAGACACTCCATTACATTCTGAAATATGCTCACCTATCTACAGAGGTACTATGTAATCATAGAAATACCTAGGTCATGGCCAGGCATGGTGGCTCACGCCTGTAATCCCAGCACTTTGGGAGGCTGAGGCGGGTGGATCACGAGGTCAGGAGATTAAGACCATCCTGGCTAACACGGTGAAACCCGTCTCTACTAAAAATACAAAAAATTATTTATAAATACAAAATTACAAAAATACAAAGAATTAGCCGGGCATGATGGCGGGCTCCTGTAGTCCCAGCTCCTCGGGAGGCTGAGGCAGGAGAATGGCGTGAACCCGGGAGGTGGAGCTTGCAGTGAGCCGAGATCGCGCCACTGCACTCCAGCCTCCTGGGTGACAGAGCGAGACTCCGTCTCAAAAAAGAAATACCCAGTTCACACACTATTCTGACCCACAGAGAGGACACATATTCACACTCTTACTATATGTTTACATACATAATATCCTCGCACCTCAGTGACAAAACTTTTTAACAGTTTTGTTATAATTTGTTATATAAATGTAGGAAAAACCACCAGAATGGCATTGCCCTTTCATACATTTCTATCACAAAAAGAACCATTAAAAATGGTTTATACATTGTACCTCTGCATTTGGCAGATTATAGAATGACATACTGGGAGATTTAGAATTTAAAAATATTACAGAGATAAGATTATAAACTCCCAGTAACTATATAAAGAATCTCATCATCTAGTTAAAATTTCAGAAATCTTCCGCAAGATTTCTCACAGCTATTTAAAAAGCAAATTCAGATTGAAGAGAATGTTGTCTCATGACTGGGTAGTGTTTCTTTCTTCAGGGGCAATCTGTGACCACCAGCATGAGAGTCACCATGAGCATTTAAAAATGCTTCTTGGGATTGGGTGCAGTGGCTCACACCTATAATCCCAGCACTTTGGGAGGCTGAGGCGGGTGGATTGATTGAGGTCAGGAGTTCAAGACCAGCCTGGCCAACATGGCGAAACCCCATTTCTACTAAAAATACAAAAATTAGCTGGGCGTGGTGGCATGCACATGTAGTCGTAGCTACTCCAGAGACTGAGGCGGAAGAATTGCTTAAACCTGGGAGGTGGAGGTTGCAGAAAGCTGAGATCACTCCACTGCATTCCAGCCTGGGCTACAGAGTAAGATTCTGTCTCAAAAAAAAAAAAAAAAAAAAAAAAAATTCTTGGCTCCATCTCTTTACCTACTGAGTGAAAACACCAGGTTGGCTGTCGTACATACTTAAGGAAAGACACACTCATCTGTCTACTAGACAACCCAGGTACTCAGGCTCTCATCGGGCAGCTAAGCAACAAGCTGGCTCAGCCTAAGGCAGAAAGCAGGATTGATATGGAAAATTCCCCAGGTGATGGGTGTCTAAAAGTTTGTTATATAGACCAACACTTTTCTAACCCCAATAGAAAAACTCCACATTTTCCAAACTGGCTGAGTGATCCCTGCTCCCTCCAAACTCTTTCATGGATAAATGAGGTGGCAGTGAGTCTGATCTCTCTTCTGAAACACTTTCAAAGGTGTGTCCAGTCATATCAGCAGCAAACACCGCTTTCTATGGGTTGGTGAGAGACTAGAGGATCCCATGCATTTGTTTAGCCCTGAGTTTGCAAGTTTGCAAGTTTTTGTTTTGGGCCTACACTGGGTATTGTTGTACTGTTTATTCAAGCCATGTATTGCTTGATAACATGGAAGTTTGAAAACCACCAGGCATGTATTATTTAATACATTTACCAATGATTTGGAAGAAGCACTCCATAAAAACATTACACTTCTAGTCCCATAGATGACCTCATATTACTTGTTAGTTAGGATTCACATAAATGAGAATAAATTGCATAAATTTTTTTAGAATTTTTTTCTCTTTTTAAAGACAAGGTCTTGCTGTGTTGCCCAGGCTAGAGTGCAGTGAAGCAATCATGGTTCTCTGCGGCCTCAACCTCTTAGGCTCAAGCATTCCTCCCACCCCAGCCTCCCATATAGCTAGGACTACAGGCACGAGCCACTCCATAGAAATTATTATTATTATTATTATTATTATTATCATTGAGACAGGGTCTCACTATGTTGCCCAGGCTGGTCTCAAACTCCTGGCTTCAAGATATTATACTGATTTGGCTTCTCAAAGTGCTGGGATTACAGGTGTAAACCACTGGGCCCAGCCATATTTTTTTTTTTTAGAATTTTTACTTAAAGAAGTATCTTCTTTTTTTTTTTTTTTTTTTTTTTTTTTTTTTTTTTTGAGACGGAGTCTCACGCTGTTGCCCAGGCTGGAGTGCAGTGGCGCGATCTCGGCTCACTGCAAGCTCCGCCTCCTGGGTTCCCGCCATTCTCCTGCCTCAGCCTCCTGAGTAGCTGGGACTACAGGCGCCCGCCACCGCGCCCGGCTAATTTTTTGTATTTTTAGTAGAGACGGGGTTTCACTGTGGTCTCGATCTCCTGACCTTGTGATCCGCCCGCCTCGGCCTCCCAAAGTGCTGGGATTACAGGCTTGAGCCACCGCGCCCGGCCAAGAAGTATCTTCTTTAAGTTATGTGCTTCCTTTAAAATATTACTACAGCTAAAATTTAATAGCTATTTTTTGTAAATATATAGAAAATACTTAAGTATGTGTGTTGATGTTATGATCTCAATTCAATACATTTATAGCTCTACAGTTCCTATGGTTGTTGAATGGGATTCTCATTTTGCCAGTTAATGTTAATATGACAAAATTGCAGAGACAATTCATAAGAAGTTTATTTTTATTTTTATTTCAATAGTTTTTGGGGTACAGATGGTTTTCAGTTACCTGGATAAGTTCTTTAGCGGTGATTTCTGAGATTCTGGTGCACCCATCACCTGAGCAGTGTAAGCCGTGCCCAAAAGACTACTATATGTAGCCTTTTCTCCCTCATCTCCCTCTCCCTTCTCCTCCCAAGTTCCCAGAGTCTGTTATATCATTCTTATGCCTTTACATCCTCATAGTTTAGCTCCCACTTATAAGTGAGAACATATGATATTTGGTTTTTCATTTCTGAGTTACTTAGAATAATGGCCTCCAGCTCCAACCAAGTTGCTGCAAAAGACATTATTTCATTCCTTTTTATGACTGAGTTCATAAAAAGATAAAGTAAGACTGGCCGGGCACAGTGGCTCATGCCTGTAATCCTAGCACTTTGGGAAGTCGAGGCAGGCTGATTGCTTGAGGTCAGGAGTTTGAGACCAGCCTTGTCAACATGGTGAAAACCCATCTCTACTAAAAATACAAAAAAGTAGCCGGGCGTGGTGGCACACGCCTGTAGTCCTAGCTACTCAGGAGGCTGAGGCAGGAGAATCGCTTGAACCTGGGAGGCAAAGATTGCAGTGAGCCTAGATGGCGCCACTTCACTCTAGCCTGGGTGACAGAGCAAGACTCCGTCTCAACAACAACAGAAAAAAAAGAAGATAAAGTAAGTCTTTGCTGATCTCCATCAGTACGTAAAAATTTTGTGTGATAGGCTCAAACACTGAAAACTTTCCCATGTTGGGATAAAACCATGTGCATCTCCATTTCTAATACTGTATTCCAAGTATCACAACTGTGAGAAAGAGCTAATAAAAGCAGGGAAGGTTCAGAAGAAGACAAAGTAATCAGTGGAATGGGGAACCCCTCAATAACCTACTAACCAGATTAAAACTCTAATTAGCTTAAATGAAACAAACAAGGGCAGAGAGAAGACCTAACTGTAAAATCAAGATGGGATTAAAAAGTAAACAGAGTTGTTCATTAACTCATGAAATCATAGAATGAGAGGGCATCTCTTACCTTATTGAGGTAAGTTCAGTCCAATTAGAGAGAAGTATAACTTCATATTAAAAAATAAAACTCAGGCCAGGCGCAGTAGCACACGCCTTTAATCCCAGCACTTTGGGAGGCTGAGGTGGGTGGATTACCTGAGGTCAGGAGTTCGAGACCAGCCTGGCCAACACCTCTCTACTAAAAATACAAAAATTAGCCAGGCATGATGGCGTGAGTCTGTAATCCCAGCTACTTAGGAGGCTGAGACAGGAGAATTGCTTGAGTCCAGGAGGCGGAGGTTGCAGTGAGCTGAGATTGCGCCACTGCACTCCAACCTAGGCAAAGAGAGACTCCGTCTCAAAAAAAAGAAAAAAAGAAAAAAATTACTTATGAGTGTATTATCTTTAGCTATTCATATGCATCGTCAAATCTCTGGGTCTTTAAATTCTAGCAAATGTTCCTCTTTTTTTTTTTTTTTTTTGAGACGGAGTCTCGCTCTGTCGCCCAGGCTGGAGTGCAGTGGCGCGATCTTGGCTCACTGCAAGCTCTGCCTCCCAGGTTCATCCCATTCTCCTGCCTCAGCCTCCCAAGTACCTGGGACTACAGGCGCCCGCCACCACGCCCGGCTAATTTTTTGTATTTTTTTTATTAGAGACGGGGTTTCATAGTGTTAGCTAGGATGGTCTTGATCTCCTGACCTCGTCATCTGCCCATCTCGGCCTCCCAAATTGCTGGGATTACAGGCGTGAGCCACTGTGCCTGGCATGTTCCTCTTTTTCATGATGCTAATATCTTATATGTCTGTGAACTAGAGTTTTCTTTTTTTTTTAGATTGTTGGACAATCACGAGGGAGGAACTTTCTCTCCCACTTTTGATGTTTCTTCCTTGTGGAGGGAATGTAATTAGTGTAGCTCCTGACCTTCCTGCACCTCTTTATTAGCTCTTCCCCAGGGAAGTCATTTATTTGATGGGTAAATTGGAGATGTAAATACTTGAGTATGTATGCTCTGCTTAGATCTCTTCGTTCTCTGAGAAATTGATTAAATTTAAACACACACACCCCAAGCCACGCTTCAGTCAATCATAGAACGAACTACCAGCCAATGACAGCCAGCCAGCTGTTTGTCATATAACTAGGGACTTTCCACTGGATCATGCCCAAGCAAGGCAAATGCCTAGCTGTAGCCAATGAAGTTACTTCTTTACTTTATAGGCCTCCATGTTCGGCCTATAAGCATGCTGCTGCTCATGCTGTTAAAGTGGAGCTCTCTGAAGTTATTCTTTTTTTTCTATTTTTTTTTTTTAAGACAAAGTCTTGTGCTGTCACCCAGGCTGGAGGGCAGTGGCACGATCACACCTCACTGCAGCGTTGACCCAGGTCCAAGCAAGCCTCCCACCTCAGCCTCCCAAGCAGCTGGGACTACAGGCATGCACCACCATGCTGGGCTTTTTTTTTTTTTTTTTTTTTTTTTTTTAACTTTTTGGTAGAGACAAGGTCTCACCATGTTGCCTAGGCTCGTTTTGAATTCCTGGGCTCAAGCGATCCTCCCACCTCAGTTTCCTAAAGTATTAGAATTACAGGCATGAGCCACTGCACTCAGCCTTGAACTTATTCCAATTTTGAGTGCTGCCTCATTCATGAATCCTTTATTGCTCAAATAAACTGTTAAATTTATTTTATGTGAAGCCTTTACCAGTGGTAATCATTGTCTTTAGGCAATAAAAAACAGATGGATAGAAAAGAATAAATGCTCAGTAAATAAACCACAGGATACTTATGCTTTGGCTAAAAAAAAACAAATTGCAATGAAAATTTTTATACAATGTTGCTAATTGTATCATATGAATAAAAGCTACATTTTTAAAATAAATTATTAACATTATTCACTTCTTGCATTATTCTGGATAAACATATTTTAGTGACCTACAAAGTCCTATGTAATCTGTGCTCCATTCCCTTCCCACCCCTCTGAGATCATCTCTTATCATGATCCCACTCACTCACTCTATGCCAGCCATATGGCCTCCTTGCTGTTCCTCCAGCACACCCACCTTTTCCTGCCTCACTGCCTTCACCTGTGCCGCTCCCACTGCCTGGCTGCTCTTCTCCCACATGTATCCATGGCTTATTCCCTCTGTTCACCAAAGGCTCTATGGAAATGTCACTTTCACAGGGAGTCCTTCCCTGACTATCCATTACAAATACCACTGTTGCCCTGCCCAGTGCTGCCGGCCCTGTGCCTGTCCCCAGTTTGAGGCTTGGTTCTGTTTGCCCATGTCCATCATTCTGTGCAGAAGCACCACCAGTATGTCTCATTAACTACCCTACGAAGTTGCTGACACTGGTTTGGCTGCCTGGGGGTGGAAGGCCCTGGACACTGAGGAGAACGAGAAGCCAGGCCCGATGCACATTCAGGAGCTGTACTGAGCCTCCAAGCCACTGAAGGGTGTCTGCATCAATGGCTGCCTGCACGTGACCGTGGAGACAGTTGTCCTCACTGAGACCATCCTTGTCCTGGGTGCTGAAGTGCAGTGGTCCAGCTGCAACATCTTCTCCATCCAGGACCATCAGCAGCTGCCACTGCCAAGGCTGGGAGTCCAGTGAACGCCTGGAAGGGTGAAATGGAGGAGAAGTACCTGTGGTGCATCAAGCAGACACTGTACTTCAAGGACAAGCTCCTCAACATGATTCTGGACGTCAGTGGGGACCTTACCAACCTCACCCACACTAAGTACCCACAGCTCTTGTTGGGCATCAGAGACATCTCTGAGGAGACCACGACTGAGGTCCACAACCTATACAAGATGATGGACAGTGGGATCCTGAAGGTGTCCACCATCAACGTTAATGACTCTGTCACCAAGAGCAAGTTTGACAACCTCTATGGCTGCCACCAGTCCCTCATAGATGGCATCAAGTAGGCCATAGGTGTGATGATTGCCAGCAAGGTAGCTGTGGTAGCGGACTATGGTGATGTGGGCAAGGGCTATGCCCAGGCCCTGCAGGGTTTCGGGGCTCGCTCACAGCATTATCACCGAGATCGACCCCATCAATGCACTATAGGCTGCCATGAAGGGCTATGAGGGGACCACCATGGACGCGGCCTGTCAGGAGGGCAACATCTTTGTCACCACCACAGGCTAGGTTGACATCATGCTTGGCTAGCTGCCCAACAGGCACTTTGAACAGATGAAGGATGATGCCATCGTGTGTAACACCGGACACTCTGATGTGGAAATCGATGTCAGGTGGCTCAACAAGAATGCTATGAAGAAGGTGAACATCAAGCCCCAGATGGACCAGTACTGGCTAAAGAATGGGCGTGGCACCATCCTGCTGGCTGAGTGTCAGCTGGTCTACCTGGGTTGTGCTATGGACCAACCCAGCTTTATGATGAGTAACTCCTTCACCAACCATGCGATGGTGCAGATTGAGCTGTGAACCCACTCAAACAAGTACCCCACTGAAGTTCACTTCCTGTCCAAGAAGCTGGATGAGGCAGTGGCTGAAGCCCATCTGGGCAAGGTGAACATGAAACTGACCAAGCAGACTAAGAAGCAGGCCCAATATCTGGGCATGTCCCGTGATAATCCCTTCAAGCTGGATCACTACCACTACTGAGAGCCAGGCCTGTCCTTCACCTTCCAGCAGTCCTCTTTGCCCAGGCCCCGCCTCTCCTCCCTAAGGGCAAATGGCATCAACTTTGTGATTGGTCCAGCTGTTGTCCTTGCCCAGGCCCCGCCTCTCCTCCCTAAGGGCAAATGGCATCAACTTTGTGATTGGCTTGCCAGTGTTCCCCATCAACTCCCTGGGGTTGGTCACTCAGTTTTCAGCCTGTGCTGCATCCCTCATACTTTTCCAAGCGTGGCAAAGGGAATTGAGAGGACCCTCCTCAAGCCCTGATCATGATGGAGGTACAAGGGAGGCAGCCACAGGGAACCATGAACTCAGTGGTCTTGGAACTGCTCACTAAGTCTGTCCTTCCTTAGCCTGGAAGTTGGTGGTGGAGTGACAAAACCCAAGTATTAATACGTTACCATCTAGGCCTTTGTCTGGTCTGTGGACTTATACCCGTGTGCTTGGTTTACAGGTTCAGTGGTTCCTCAGCCCGTGACAGATGAGAAGGAGCTATATTGAAGGGCAAGGAGGAACTGTTTGAATTTTCCTGAGAGCCTGGCTTAGTGCTGGGCCTTCTCTTAAACCTCATAACAATGAGGTTGGTACTTTTAGTCCTTGTTTTACAGGGGTTAGAATAGACTGTTAAGGGACAACTGAGAAAAGATAGAGAAGTAACAGCCAGAGGTTGAGAGGGGCCATTAAAATGTAAAAGCAGGCATAGATCTGCCACCACTTTGTAACAAGATGGTTTCTATCACAACCCCAGAGAATAATTTGGCTTATAATGTTTATACAAATGTTTAAAGAAAGCAATAAGGTGGGTAAAAAAAAATCTTAGTGCCAACACACACACACACACACACACACACACACACACACACAAAATCACTGTTGGCGGGGCACAGGGGCTCACACCTGTAATCCCAGCACTTTGGGAGACCTAGGCGGGAGGATCACTTCAGCCAGGAGTTCAAGACCAGCCTGGATAACAAGGTAAAACCCCATCTCTACAAAAAATACAAAAATTAGTTGGGGATAGCGGTGCATGCCTATAGTCCTAGCTACTAGAGAGGCTGAGGTGGGAGGGTCACTTGAACCTGGGAGATCGAAGCTGCAGTGAACCATGAACATGCCACTGTACTCCAGCCTGGGCAACAGAGCAAGACCCTGTCTCAAAAAACAACAACAACAACAACAACAACAAAAACCCACAAACAAAAACCACTGTCCTTGCTAGTCCTTTATCCTGTTTTATTTTTCTTCTAACACTTCTAGCACTTCACATACTATATGCATATTTGCTTATTGTATATCTCCTTGACTAGAATGTAAGTCAGCTCTGTGTTGAGCAGGAATTTTATATTGTGAATCTAAAACAATGCCTGGCATAGAACATGCATTCAGCAAGTACTTGTTAAATGATTGGAAGACGAACCAGATTTTGGACTACTGCTTATGCTGGATAGCATGTAAATTAAAGCTATGATCAAATATAGGCCATGCCTCTGAACAGCTGATGACCACTTAGATTCTAGGTGCCACAGATACTGCTGCTTGGTTGGTTACAATACACATTTTTTTTCCACTTTAACTCTGAACTATTATTCATTATTGGATGGTGGGTGAGGGGAAAAATACAGAATACATGTCCTAGTCCAGTGCTGTCCATTAGAGCTTTCTTTAATAATGGAAATAGCCTATATCTGCTGGGCCACTAGTGGCTATTGAGCACTTGAAATATGGCTACTTTGACTGAACTGAATTTTTAATTTTACAACTAGCTGTGGTTACTAGTTACTATATTTAGCAGCCATGCTCAACAATCCTATAGGTCTATCTTAATTATTTTTATAGGAATGAAGAGTATTATCATGATTTCTTAATTATATATATTTGGTTTTAATTTCTACGGAGGAAGAGGACAACAAAGTTTTGTGAACTACTGTTCGGATAAGTTTGTAGTTTTTTAAAGAAAAGACTTCACAGAGAACAGGGCAGAGAGTAACAAAATATCTGATTTCCAAAAAATTCAATCAAACTTTGATATGGATTTGGTCAAATCATTGCTAAATGGCCTCCTTAACATTATTATTAAACCGATTTACATAATGTGCTTTTTACTAGTCAAATACGTTGTTTTAAATCTTAATTATTTTTGATTATAAAAGTAATACACATTCAGTGTAACAAGTTCAAATAGTCTCTCAGGCGGATAAAGTAAAATACGGATGTTCACCACACTGTACCTACCAAGATGCCCATACCCCAAAGATGATTGCTGTTAAACATTTAGAGTACCTTTCCTGACTTTGTTGTCTAAGCAGCTTTAAAAATCAATACTTTTGGTTTAAAGTGATAGCTCTGAATCCCCTTTAGGCATAGAGTGTGGGAAATTATATTTCTGCAGCAAACTCAGGCCCTGCAACATCAAGTGTGGATTCACTGGAAATTATTTGAAGTAACACTTAGAGATCATAGTAGCCAAAAAAATGTTGGGAAATGAAAAAGGGGTTTTAAAAAATTAATTATTATTATTTTCTTTTCAAAGAGACGGGGTCTTCACTCCGTTACCCAGGATGGAGTTCAGTGGCGGAATCATAGCTCACTGAAGCCTCAAACTCCTGGGCGCAACCAATCCTCCTGTCTCAGCCTCTCAAGTAGCTTGGACTACAGGCATGCACCAACCGTGCCCGGCTAATTTTTTAATATTTTGTAGGGATAGGATCTTGCTATGTTGCCCAGGCTGGTCTCAAAACTCCTGACCTCAAGCAATCCATGCACCTCAGCCTCCCATAGTGCTGGGATTACAACTGTGAGCCCCTACACCCAGCCGAAAAAGGTTTTGTGGAGGGAGTATGATCAGAAGAAAAATCATGGAATGTGCTTGAAAGAGATCTAAAGGGCCATGGAAGTTAAAACGTTGAACTCTATAGAACAAAACATGAAGTATGGAAAGATTATTTAAAAAACACTTGACTTTGGAACAAAATCCAAATTGTTCCCATGATTTCATTCTTTGACATTATGTTCATTTGGTTATCTTAGTCTTTTCTCAGACTTCCTCTTTAACAGAGAATTATCTGAAAGCTCCTGGCTAAGTTAATGCTTATGACTGTGGTCACAAATGGATGGCTTGGATTTTATTTGTTTTGCAGTGTTTGTAAATTTTTTAATGTATACTGTTGTTGTCAACTAACAATTCGTGTGTATATGGATTACATTAGTTGACACACACACACACACACACACACATATATATATATAAAAAAAATATTCCCCAAATTTAAAAAGCAGTTTGGAGATTTTTCCCACGCACAGAAAATCAGAAAATTGGCAACACTCTGCCCCATTTCCTTATGGCAACAATTTAAACAGGCCATGAGCCGTCCACATGGAGACTGGACCTTGAAACAGCAGCTAGTGTTTTGAGCTCTAAGCTAACACTTTGGACTTTCAGTCATGTTTTCTTTCCCCAAACAAATAGAAAAGTTTTATTTCAAAGAGGAAAAGGGTGCAACAGCTGCAACATACATAAAACCTATTTAGTTTTACTTGGGAGTGAGAATCAGGAAACCTGGGCTGTTCTTAACTTAGTTTGGATAAAGAAGGGTAGTTAAGCTGTCCTTATGTCTCTTACCAAGTGGAGAAAATACTGCTGTAGTTCACAGAAATTTTGGGGAGTTTTAGATTCTATGGAAAACGGAAATGCTATTTGTAACTTAGATTTTTTTTTTTTTTGGAGGAGTCTCGCTCTGTTGCCCAGGCTGGAGTGCAGTGGCATGATCTAACCTACACCTTCCTGGTTCAGTCGATTCACCTGCCTCAGCCTCCTGAGTAGCTGGGATTACAGGTGCGTGCCACCATGCCCAGCTAATGTTTGTATTTTTAGTAGAGACGAGGTTTCACCATTTTGGCCAAGCTGGTCTCAAACTCCTGACCTCAAGTGATCTGCCCACCTCGGCCTCCCAAAGTGCTGGGATTACAGGCATGAGCCACCGCACTCAGCCTAATTTTAAAATTTTTTTTTGTAGAGATGGGGGTCTCCCTTTGTTGCTCAAGCTGGTCTCTGTCTCTTGGGATCAAGGGATCCTCCTGCCTCAGCCTCCCAAAGTGCTGGGATTACAGGCCTGGGCCACTGAAACTGGCCTTCATTACAAATTCATTGAACACACTTTATTTTATCCTTTTAAAAAAAAATTCATTTCAGTAGTTTTGGGGTAACAGGTTGCATGGAAAAGTTTTTTAGTGGTCATTTCTGAGATTTTGGTGCACCCATCACCCGAGCAGTGTACACTGTACAATGTGGCACACACTTTCACTTAAAAGCGTCTACTAGATCTTGCTGCCAGATTTCCCATCCCTAAGACACCCGGAGTGTTCCTGAGGCCTTAGTGACTACTGCCTAAAGCTCCACCCAAATCAATTTTATGTTTACAGATAACCGGAGCATCCAATCACTTTTCTCTAAGAGAGTACAAAGATCAGCTCGCGAGAAAGTTCAGACCTCTCATTTCGTTTCTGTTAGACCGGCCTTCCCCCAACCAGACGGAGTCTTGCTCTGCTGCCCAGGCTGGAGTGCAGCAGCGCGATCTCGGCTCACTGCAACCTCCCCTCCCCGGGTTTAAGCAGTTCTCCTGCCTCAGCCACTGGAGTAGCTGGAATTACAGGCGCGCGCCACCACGCCAAGCTAATTTTTTTGTATTCTTAATAGAGATGGGGGGTGGGGGGGTTCACCATATTGGCCAGGCTGGTCTCGAACTCCTAACCTCATGATTTGCCCGCCTCGGCCTCCCGAAGTGCTGGGATTACAGGCGTGAGCCACCGTGCCCGGCCTCGACGGGGCCTTTTAAATGACGTTAAAAATTGTACATAAAATATGTTTTAGGATAATACCTGTTTTTCTTTGACCAAAGAAAGGCTTGGCTTCAGAGAATGTTAAGACAGAAATAGAGGGGCGTTAAATCCCCTTTTAAGTTTTTTCTAATTTCCAATCTGAGGAGGAAAATAACGTAGTAAAGGGACGCAAGAGCAACCTCGCTTCTTCCACAAGGCCCAGGATGCGAAGCGAACCTGGGCCGCTTGGCTACCGCCCGGTTGCAACCCGGAAATGCAGGGTGCAGTGCGGGGGGTACGGAAGCGGCCGACTGTGTTGATCCGGCTCAGAGAAATCCCGCCCTTGCCGCCGCCGCCCACCCATAACGTCCTCCTCGACCCTCCCTCGACCCTCCCTCGCCCCGCCGCTCGGCCCTCACCGAAAGGGGGAGGGCGGTGGAAGAGAGAAGTCAAGGAGCGCACGCGAAGCCCAGCCCCTACCGTGACGTCTGGAGACGCGACGCGTCGCCTCGCAATGCAAATAGGGAAAAGGGGATGAGCTGGGCTGGCTTCCGTCCTGATAGCCAAGGCTAATTCTCCCTCGAGTTCTTGGGAGATGGGCGTTTGGCGAGAAGGCTGGCGTTAGTGAAGCGCGCCGGGCGTCACGGTGAGTGCGGGTCTTGGGCCCTGGCACCTGTCCTCTGGGAAGTCGTCCGCTGTGAACCCCCTCTCCTTCCACCAGCTGCTGGTCACCCGGGAGACAAGCCCTGTCCGCGGAGAGGAGTGGGACAACTCCGAAAGGTAGAACCGGCTTGTGGAGAGGAAGGGCCCAACCTTGAGTCTTTTACGCCACCCATCTAGGATTGCCAAGCGAGTTTCGTGCGGTTTTTCGGTTTTAAAAGGTGGCTTTGACCATTCTTCCGTTCTCTTGGACACTTATACCCGACTTTGACCTCTTTCCTCTTGCTTCCGGTTTTTTGTTTTTGGTTTTTTTTATTTTTTTTTATTTTACTCTCTGCAATCTGCCTACAATCCCAGGCCTTACTACAGCTCCTAAAACTGTTTCCCAGTTTCTCCTCTAACCTAGTCACACTTCATTTTAGTGAAGTAGGAGTTTAAAGACCCTATAAGCTTATCAGAGTTAAAACTATGACTGCCTCAAATAGAAGCTTTTCCCCGCCCCCCTAAAAAGTGCCTTCCAACCTAGAGTTGTGGGACAAGTTAATTTCGCCGCCACTCCACCTTGGAAATTATCGGAATCCTTACTTGCAGCGATGTGCATTTATATAGAAAGCTGCAGACCACCCTCCTGGGTTTATTTCTTGCCTCCAGTTCATTCTGTGACCTTGAACAAGTCACTTAATCACTAACAAAATATTTACCTGACACGGAGGTGTTGCAGAGCCTAAGGAATTTAGAATTTAAGAGACCTGAGGGTTTCAGATGAAAGGGATTTGTATCTAAAGGATATTACCTTTTCTGAATCTGCGAAGCATCCTTAGTTTTGTAAATATCTTGCTGCAGCCATTAAAAATGCCAAGTGGTTATTTGTTAAGGAAGTGTTCCTGTTTTAGGCTTGCTCTGCTGCGGCTTTGCCATGTAAGCAGATTTTGCATTTCAGCCGATTCTGTTTAAGATTCGTTGGTGAATGTCATTCATGATGGATTTGGGTAGTTTCTCCTTACAACATATCCCTGGACCATTAAGCATATCTGGAAGGTGATATCGGTTGTGTTATGTCTTTATCATGTTGATATGGCTGCCTTGAAATAGGTATTCCTTTTCTTGTGACACATTGGATGCATCTTTAATATTAGTGAAGACCCTGTAGTAGTAAAAATATATATATATACACACCTGTCATTAATGAAATTTTGCACATAGGCATGTATTTTTTTTTAGAAAACAATGTATAAGAGGCCGGGCGCGGTGGCTCAAGCCTGTAATCCCAGCACTTTGGGAGGCCGAGACGGGTGGATCACGAGGTCAGGAGATCGAGACCATCCTGGCTAACACGGTGAAACCCCGTCTCTACTAAAAATACAAAAAACTAGCCAGGCGAGGTGGCGGGCGCCTGTAGTCCCAGCTACTCGGGAGGCTGAGGCAGGAGAATGGCGTAAACCCAGGAGGCGGAGCTTGCAGTGAGCTGAGATCCGGCCACTGCACTCCAGCCCGGGCGACACAGCAAGACTCCATCTCAAAAAAAAAAAAAAAAAAAAGAAAACAATGTATAAGAAAAACTAACAAAAATGTTTTAAAGGTGACTTTTTTAGCATTTCATTTTTTAATATATTTACTTGGACTTTATTAATCATTATGGGCATTTGTTTATTAATGTGGACGTGGCTGGGCGCAGTGGCTCACGTCTGTAATGCCAGCACTTTCCGAGGCCGAGGAGAGTGGATCACCTGAGGTCAGGAGTTCGAGACCAGCCTGGCCAACATGGCGAAACCTGGTCTCTACTAAAAAACAAAATTAGCTGGGCATGGTGGCACACGCCTGTAATCCCAGCTACTCCAGGGGCTGAGGCAGGAGAATCGCTTGAACCCGGGAGGCAGAGGTTGCAGTGAGCTGAGATTGCACCATTGCACTCCAGCCTGGGTGACAAGAGCAAAACTGCATCTCAAAAAATTAAAATAAAAAGCGTGGACATAATGGAAAATAATCAAAATGACTTTTGAGTAAGACAGTTGGAAAATAAAACCAGTACATTAAATTTTTTTCATAAGTCTAGCATTATACTTTATTATGAACTTTTCTACATGAAAATGCGCTCATATTTACGGAAGTGAAAGGAAAAAAAGTCTTCAAGGATGTGTTGCTAATAAAATTAGAAATAATTAAGGAAACATTTAAAAAATACCTTGTTGTTGTCCCAGTTACCTATTGCTGCGTAACAAATCACTCCAAAACACAGTGGCTTAAAACTATAATTTACTATCTCTCCTGTTTCTCTGGCCTGCCGGTACTTAGCTAAGTGGTTCTCACCTAGACTTTAATGCGTTTGTATTCAGATAAGCAGCTGAGTTTGGAGTCATCCGAGAGCTCAGCTGGTCTGGACATCCAAAATGGCTAATTCATGTGAAGGCAGTTGATGTTGGCTAGGAGTTCAGCTGGAAATGTCAACTGGAATGCCCACACATAGCCTCTTCACGTGACTTGAACTTCTGACGTGAACAGTATGGTGGTTAGGTTCCAAGAATACATGTTTGAGGAGACAGGAAATAGAAGCTGCGTGTCTCCCAAAAAGCCTGAACCCAGAAATAGGCACAACATTATTTCCAACATACTCTGTTGGTTAGAGCAGTCAGACCAGTATCCAACCCTCACTTTTGAAGGGAAAAATGTCAAAGAATTTGTGGCCATGCTTTGTCTACTGTAATTTTGATGACAAAGTTGTATTGGACTCTTGTTTGCATTTATATAGCAGATGAATAATAAGGTATGCTTCCAATTTCCAATTTCTTTTCTTTTTTTTTTTTTTTTTTTTTTTTTGAGATGGAGTCTTGCTCTGTCGCCAGGCTGGAGTGCAGCGGTACGATCTCGGCTTTTTGCAACCTCTGCCTCCTGGGTTTATGCCATTCTCTTGCCTCAGCCTCCCAAGTAGCATGTCGCCACGCCCAGCTAATTTTTGTATTTAGTAGAGATGGAGTTTCACCATGTTGGCCAGGATGGTCTCGATCTCTTGACCTTGTGATCCACCCGCCTCAGCCTCCCAAAGTGCTGGGACTACAGGCGTGAGCCACCGCGCCCAACCCATTTCCAATTTCTTTAACCATAATGCATTATGTTTTAATGGCATGTTACAGTTTTCTTTTTTTTTTTTTTTTTGAGACAGAGTCTCGCTCTGTCGCCCAGGCTGGAGTGCAGTGGCACGATATCGGCTCACTGCAAGCTCCACCTCCCGGGTTCACGCCATTCTCCCGCCTCAGCCTCCGAGTAGCTGGGACTACAGGCGCCCACCACCACGCCCGGCTAGTTTTTTGTATTTTTAGTAGAGACGGGGTTTCATCATGTTAGCCAGGATGGTCTCGATCTCCTGACCTCGTGATCCACCCGCCTCGGCCTCCCAAAGTGCTGGGATTACAGGCTTGAGCCACCGCGCCCGGCCGGCATGTTACAGTTTTCAAAACATGTTTTTGTATATTTTTTCACTTGATACCTATGGTCACCCTATAGAAGCAGACAAATCATTCCTGTTTCATTTTGCAGATGAAAGTAAACTGAAGAGCAGTGGTGGTCATGTTGGGAGTGATTTATGGAATTTGTTGAAAGTCATATGATTAATAAATGGAAAGTAAGGCCTGCAACAGTTCCATAATATAGAATTTACTAGTACTGAATGATGACATATTATATTAAACTTATTTAGAATTCTACATTTATAGCCATACTAATTTTTTTTTTTTTTTTTTTGAGACGGAGTCTTGCTCTGTCTCCCAAGCTGGAGTGCAGTGATGTGTTCTCGGCTCACTGCAGTGTCCGCCTCGTGGGTTCAAGCAATTCTGCTTCAGCATCCCAAGTAGCTGGGACCATAGGCACCCACCACCACGCCCGGCTAATTTTTGTATTTTAGTAGAGATAGGGTTTTGCCATGTTGGCCAGGCTGGTCTTGAATTCCTGACCTCAGGTGATCTGCCCACCTCAGGTGATCAGCCTCCCAAAGTTCTGGGATTATAGCCGTGAGCCATCGCATGTAGCCCTTTGTTTTTTTTTTTAAATTGAGACAAGGTCTTGCTCTGTCACCCAGGCTGAAGTGCAGTGGCATGATCTTGGCTCACTGTAACCTCTGCTTCCTGGGCTCAAGTGATCCTCCTGCCTCAGCCTCCCAAGTAGCTAGGACTGCAGGCACACGTCACCACACCTGACTAATACCATACTAATTCAAGTAAAACAGTTCTCATGTATAGTGAATATGGCTTAACTAAGCCTTGTCTCTTTTGACTAACACATTACAATTTCGTTTTTTGTTTGTTTGTTTGTTTTTGAGACGGAGTCTTGCTCTGTCGCCCAGGCTGGATGCAGTGGCACAATCTTGTCTGACTGCACCCTCCGTCTCACGGGTTCAAGCAGTTCTACTGCCTCAGCCTCCCAAGTAGCTGGGACCATAGGCACACGCCGCCATGTCTGGCTAATTTTTTTTGTTTTAGTAGAGATAGGGTTTCACTGTGTTGCCCAGGCTGTTCGTGAACTCCTGAGCTCAGGCAATCCGCCTACCTCGGCCTCCCAAAGTGCTAGGATTACAGGTATTAGCCACTGCGCCCAGCCTACAATTTAGTTTTTAGTAATACAGCAGTCTTCCCCTTATCTGCAGGGGATATGTTTCAAGACCTCTAGTGAATGCCTGAAACCACAGATAGTACTGAACCCTATATATACTATGTTTTCCCTATAAATACATTTTTATGGTAAAGTTTAACTTATAAATTAGAAGCAAGAGATTAACAACAATAACTAATAATGAAATAGAATAATTACAATATAGTGTAATAAAAGTTATGCCCTGTGGCCATAACTTGTGCAGCTTGAGGTGTGACAGCAAAACCAACACAAATTTTCTTTTTCCTTCTTCACAGTTTTGCAGAAAAAAAAGATCTTTCCGTAGATCTTAGCAACGTCAGCATGAGTTTTTTTTTTTTTTTTCTCTTACTGAGTTGAGAACTTTCACCTTTTCGCTTAAAGAAAGCAGTTTACAGCTTCTCTTTGGCATATGTGAATCTGTGCTCTTACACTTTGGAGCCATTATTAAGTAAAATGAGGGTTACTTGAACACAAGCGCTATAATACTGCTATAGTCAGTCTGGTAACTGAGACAGCCACTTAGTGATTAACAGGCAGGTAGCATCTACAGTGTGGATACACGACAAAGGGATGATTCATGTCATAGGCTGGGCGAAGTGAGGTGGTGCACAATTTAAAACTTATGAATTGTTTATTTCTGGAATTTTTTATTTAATATTCTTGGACTGTGGTTGACTGCAAGTAGCGGAAACCATGGAAAGTGAAACCGTGGATAAAGGGGGACTACTGCACTGAATTCTGAAACACCAATAATCATGTGAACCCCCATGTCTTTTTAATAGTGTGAAATGAAATAATTACACATTATAATACCAATTTCAAAACAAAAAAAGCTGTGGGCATAAGAATCCTGGAGGTGTTATTTTAATTTCTCAGTTACAGAATTTTAAAAATGAAAATGATTTTTTAAAATTTTGGTAGGTTGAATGATTTAAGATGCTGATTTCAGCTGGAAACAAATTGTTGCCTTCGTATTATTTTGTTGCTTCTAGCAACATGTTTATATTCATTCTTATATTGATGATTTCCAGTCTTGACTGCATATTAGAATTCATTTGGGAAGGTTTTTAAAAATACCTATATGGGCGAGGCAAGGTCAGCTCATGCCTGTAATCCCAGCACTTTGGGAGACCGAGGCAGGAGGATCCCTTGAGCCCAAGAACTTGAGACTAGCCTGGACAACATAGTGAGACTCTGTTTTTATTTTGTTTAATATATAAATAAGAAAATAAATAAATACCTGTGTGTGTATCTCAAATCCCTAAAGATTCTGATTTAATTATTTAGGAGTGGAATCTGAGCATCAATTTTTTTGTTAAATTCTCTAGGTAACTGATTCTAACATACAGCTGGGATTGAGAACTATGTTTCTGGTACATGTTGAGTGTGATCTGGCTCCCTACTTAACAATTTTGCATCAGTTAAAAAAATTAAGCAATGAGGGAGAAGACAAAATAAATGAATTAAAGTTATAAATGTAGATATCTATTCTGGAAAACAGTTACCCTTTTTTTAGTTTCTGGTAATGGTCCTTAATAAAATGAACAGACATTGGCCTGGTTTGCTAAGTGCCTATATCACAGCACTAAACCATACTTTACTTTGTTACCATTATGTACTTGTCTTTCATTTTAAGAGACAGAAACTTTATTAAGAGGTGTATTTTTTTTAGTATCCCCTGTATCACAACACTGCACCTTGTGTATAGTAGGTTTCTATTGTTTACCTAACTGAAGCCAGTTTAGACAGTCACTCTTTACAACTAGGGCTAGTTTAGCTCCTTGGGAGACTGAGAAAAGAGAATTGCTTGAACCTGGGAGGCAGAGGTTGTGCTGAGCTGAGATCATGCCACTGTACTCTGGCCTGGACGGCAGAGTGAGAGTTCATCTCAAAAAAAAAAAAAGAACTAGGGCTAGTTTATTCTTTTATTCTCATGGCATTCTAAGAACTTTGTAAAGGTTTCTTGAAATACTCTATTCTCTCTTTCTTTGGTTTTCATGTTATACTTTCCTGGTTTTCCATCATTCTAATGACTCCTGCTTCCTTTTCTGATCGATTCCTCCTTTAGACTCCCCCTATTCTGGGCCCTTTAAGTTAACTTTTCAGCTGTAAAGAAACAAGAGCTCATTTCCTTAGTGGTTCATCCTCCTGATTTTAGTTACTAGTGTAAGTAATGTCTGTGTTTTAAAAACTATTATAGAAGATTAAAAATGTACATAAAACTGAAGAAAATATGATTATTTTATTTTTGAGACAGGGTCTCCCTCTATTGCTCAGGCTGGAGCGCAGTGGTGTAATCATGATTCATTGCAAGCTCAACCTCCCAGGCTCAAGCAACCCTCCTGCCTCAGCCTTCCGAGAAGCTGGTACCACAGGCACATGCCACCGTGCCCCACTAATTTTTTTTTTTTTTTTTGTAGTGATGAGGTCTCACTGTGTTGCCCAGCAGTTCACCAAATCCTAGATAACATATAATTTTGGTGTCAATACTTATCTTCCAAAACAATAGGGATTATCAAAATCAACATTGATGCCTTATTAGTTGATAAACAGATTTAATATCTGTCTGCTCTCACATAGAACTGATTTATAGTTAATATTTACATTTTTAGATGTTCCTTTAGCATACACTCAACATTTTCCACATTGAATTACCTACTTTGCTGTAAACCACATGGTTCTTACTGGGGGTAATTTTGCCTTCCAGGACACATTTAGCAATGACTGTAGACAGTTTTGGTTGTTACAACTGGAAGGGAAGGATGATAGTAAACTGGCATCTAGTGGGTAGAGGCGAGGGATGCTGCTAAACGTCCTCCAGTGCACACGGCACAGAGCAGCCTCTTAGAACAAATGTTTATCTGGTCCAAAATGTGAGTGATGGCAAGGTCAAGAAATGCTGCTGTAAACTGATCAGTTTTAAACTGCAGTATTCATTTTTTTGTTAATAGCACTACTGCTCTTAATATTTTGCAGGGTATTTGTGTGTGTGTGTGTGTGTGTGTGAGAGTGAGTGTGAGCAAGAGAAAATACTGTTTCAATCAACCAGTTACCAAAGCATGTTTCCACCATTTTGTGTTCTTTTCTGCAGTGACCTTCTAGTTACTCTTTTCCATAGTATCATTCCCTTGTTCTCATCTCCTTTCAATCTTACTTACATATCCCTAATTTGACCATCTTGAGATACTATTTCTCCCATCAAGAACTGGCTTTTATTGCCTGCTGAATCAAATATAAAGAATTCTAGATGGCTTCAAAATTTTCCAGAATGTGACTCCATAATTTAGTTATTCTTGTTAGTCAACATTTATTTTTGTTTCTTTTAGTTAAATTCAGCTGACAGGGAGAAGCATTTATTAAAGTGGTGACTATGTGAGGACTACAGAGATAGGTGCCAGGGATTCAAAGACATATCACCATTTTCCCCCTACCCAGTTGATTATTTCCCAATAACATCTGTAATATTCCTTATTATTCTTATTTTTATTTATTTATTTATTTTCGAGATGGAGTTTCGCTCTTGTTGCCCAGGCTGCAGTGCAGTGGCGCGATCTTGGCTCACTGCAACCTCCATCCCCACCCTGGGTTCAAGAGATTCTCCTGCCTCAGCCTACTGAGTAGGTGGAATTACAGGTGTGCACCACCACGCCCAGCTAATTTTGTATTTTTAGTAGAGACGGGGTGTCTCCATATTGGTCAGGCTGGTCTCGGACTGCTGACCTCAAGTGATCTGCCCGCCTCAGCCTCCCAAAGTGCTGGGATTACAGGCTTGAGCCACCGTGCCCGGCCGGTCCCATTACTATATTTAAGGAATGATGTAGATCCCAAACATTATAAGATTCACATGAAGAAACAAATTCCAAGAACTGGGACCATAAAGGATGGAAGAGATGGAACTTAAGTTTGTTTCTTTTGTAGCTGGGACTTCAGGTGTGCCCCACTATGCCCAGCTAATTTTTTAATTTTTTGTAAAATTTTTTGTCTCACTTTATTGGCCACCCACCATCTCTCCCTATCTCTGCCCTTTAGGCAGCAGCAATACTCAACATAAATATCTGTTCTTGAACTCCTGGGCTCAAGCAGTCCTCCCACCTCGGCCTCCCAGAGTGTTGGGATTATAGCTGTGAGGCACCACGCCCAGTCAGTGCACTGCTTTTTGCATGGAAAAAGTCTTGCTACTACTGTAAAAAGGTCAGTGTGCTTAACTGATCTACATTCTGTCACAAACTTCTTATTTTATCACAAACTGATAACAAACAGTTCCCTAATCAGCACTGGTCATTGGACCATACTTGGAGTTACATTGCAGTAGTGTGAGACTTCCATACTTATATTTTAAAATTGTCACCTATATTAAGAAATACATTTTACATTTTCATCCAGTGTTACATCATATACACATGTACATAACTGAAACAATTTTATGAAACAGTACCTAACCTTACTATGTGTGACATAGTCTGATGTTTACTATTTTTTTTAATGCTGATCATGACCTTCTAATGGATTTTAAAAACACTGCCCTCAAGCATTTAGCATAGTGCTAGAGACATAGTAGTTGCTCAGAAAATACCATACATTTTAGCAGTGATTAAATCTTGAGAGGGTTGAGCCTTCTTAATACTTGAGGATTACTTTAAAATGTTATTTCATCGGCCAGGCGCGATGGCTCACGCCTGTAATTCCAGCACTTTGGGAGGCCAAGGAGAGTGGATCACCTGAGGTCAGGAGTTCGAGACCAGCCCGGCCAACATGGAGAAACCCCGTCTCTACTAAAATACGAAAATCAGCCAGGCATGGTGGCAGGGTGCCTATAATCCCAGTTACTTGGGAGGCTGAGGCAGGAGAATTGCTTGAATCTGGGAGGTGGAGGTTGCAGTGAGCCAAGTTCATGCCACTGCACTCTAGCTTGGGCGACAGAGTGAGACTCCGTCTCAAAAAAAAAAAAAAAGTTATTTAATCAATACTTAGTTGTTTGTGGCACATTACATAGAATAAGTGTAGAGTGGATTATGAGATTTAAGACAGCAAGAAGATACTTACGTTGAGTATTGTTGCTGCCTAAGGGCAGAAATAGGGAGAGATGGTGGGTGGCCAACAAAGACAACTTTTGCTTTCCTTTCGATGTTGCCAGAGACCTTGGGAGTTGCTGGTGTGAAGCCCTGCTTAAAATCAGGACCAGTTTGAATGACTGCAAACCTCAATTTTCACTTTTTACCTTTTAGTCTTCACTTTGTGGTTCCAGTCATCTAATCCCTACTCTTTCTCTTAGAAAGGAGCAGAAGGATGTCAGAGAAAGAACATTTTCTCTTTATTAACTCATTTTCAACACTTGGGTTTCACTTTTGGAGCACTGCTGTTTGACTAAGGCTGAAGTTCTTTATCTTTGTCAGGTTTACACGTCTTAAGAATTTTTATTTTTTGTTGTTTATTTTTTGCATGTTAATTTTTCTTACATATACATATATATATATTTTTTCACTTGCAATCCTTTTTGAAGCATACTTTTTTTTTTTTTTAAGACAGAGTCTTGCTCTGTCGCCCATGTTGGAATGTCGTGGTGCGATCTTGGCTCACTGCAACCTCCACTTCCCGGGTTCAAGCGATTCTCCTGCCTCAGCCTCCTGAATAGCTGGGATTACAGGTGTGCACCACCACACCTGGGTAATTTTTGTATTTTTAGTAGAGATGAGGTTTCACCATGTTGGCCAGGCTGGTCTTGAACTCCTGACCTCAAGCGATCCACCTGCCTCGGCCTCCCAAAGTGCTGGGATTACAGGCGTGAGCCACCGTACCCAGCTACGTAAGATAATTTTAATGCATTGTATGTTATGGTTTGTCCTAGATCTAAACAAATAAATTCTGCAAATTATTTGACTTCTGTAGTTAATGCACATTTCTGTATAAGTATCAATGGGTTTGCTGTTGCTGCTGCTCTTTTTTTTTAAACGATTGCAGCCAAAATAAGGAAATTGAGTTCATTCAGTCATTCTAGTCTAATATATTTTATGTCTGTCTATAGATTTCTTTAATGGCAAAATGCAGCAGAATGACTTATCAAAAATGTAACATGTTAAATTCACATAGATTTAGGTTGGATACACAGCCTTCTGTATCCGTGAATTCTAACAGTGGCAGATTGGAAATATTTTTTAAAAATAATTGCATCTGTACTGAACCATGTACAGAGTTTTTTTTGTCATTATTCCCTAACCAATACAATATAACTGTTTATATAACATTTACATTGTATTAGGTATTATAAGTAATCTTGAGATGATTTAAAGTAAGGTTATATGCAAATCTTATTCCATTTTATATCAGGGATTTGAGCGTCTGCAGATTTTTGGTACTTGTGGGAAAAGTCCTGGAACCACTCGCCTACAGATACTGAGGAATTACTTACATGTTTCGCTTTCTCACTTGATTAGGGGAAAATACCCTTTACCTTCTGTTTGACTTCTGCAGAAATGTGTGTGACTGTAGAGGCTCAAATAGCATATTAAAACAATGCTGAAAATATTTTTAACACTAGGCATCATTAAGTGACTGTATAACTTACATGATTTTGTTAATAAAAATAGAAACAACTATGGGTTTTTAATGGACTTTAGACATTATCAGAGAAGATTGTTACTTATTTGAACTCTTTCCAAAAATCAAATGGAAGATTTGGGACAGAAAAGGAAGCTTTTAAAAAGTACAGTCTTTCTCCTAGAAACCCTTGCTAAAATCTTTGGTGACATCGTAATCTTATCCCTGTACTTTCCCTCCTTGTGTCTAATCATTTGCCAAGTCCTGTCATTCTACCTTTGCAGTGTCTCTTGTATCTGCTTCCTCTATTCCATCTCTACTGCCCTAGTTCTAACCTTCATCATCTTTCCCTAGGATCATTATAATAGATAACTAGTCTTTTCCCTATCTAGTTTGTCACCGCCTAACTTTATACTCTTCTTAGTTTCAACCACTTACCTCCCTACTTCAGAGCCCTGCTATCTTTAGAAAACAAAGTAAATGCTTTAGTAACATTCAAGCCTTCCGTTACCTATTCCAAGTCTATTTTTTTTCCCCACTGCCTTGTTGATCCTTGTTCATTCTGTGTAGTGGCTGATTCCTAAAGATGTTCTTTACTTTCTTTTCTTCATCCTGCTCTTCATCTCTTTGAAAAACCTTCCCCCACCAAGACTCACATCAAATATTGTCTCTTTGATGATGACTTCCAAGATCCTTCTAGTCATACTTAATCTTCTCTCTTGATTTTTCTTATACTGTAATATTTGTAACTCTATAGTTTGATATACTATGTTGTATTACTACTGCTTACAACTTTCTCTTCCACGTTAGTTTTTTAAACTTTGTTGGGTTTTTTGTTTTGTTTTTGAGACGGAGTCTCACTCTGTTGCTCAGGCTGGAGTGCAGTGGCGCAATCTTGGCTCACTGCAACCTCCACCTCCCAGGTTCAAGTTGAATCTTCTGCTTCAGCCTCTCAAATAGCTGGGATTATAGGTGCCTGACACCATGCCCAGCTAATTTTTTTTTGTTGTATTTTGTTTTTTGAGAGAGTCTTGTTCTGTCACCCAGGCTGCAGTGCAGGGGTATGATCTCAGCTCACTGCAACCTCCACCCACCAGGTTCAGGTGATTCTCCTGCCTTAGCCTCCTGAGTAGCTGGGATTACAGGCATGCACTACCATGCCTGGCTAATTTTTGTATTTTTAGTAGAGATAGGGTTTCACCATGTTGGCCAGGCTGGACTTGAACTCCTGACCTCAAGTGATCTGTCTGCCTTGGCCTCCCAAAGTGCTGGGATTACAGGCGTGAGCCACCATGCCTGGCCCCAATGTTCCAAGTCTTTTTTTTTTTTTTTTTTTTTTTTTTGAGACGGAGTCTCGCTCTGTCCCCCAGGCTGCAGTGAGCCGGATCTCAGCTCACTGCAAGCTCCACCTCCCGGGTTCACGCCATTCTCCTGCCTCAGCCTCCCGAGTAGCTGGGACTACAGGCGCCCGCCACCGCTCCCGGCTAATTTTTGTATTTTTTTTTTTTTTTTTTTTTTTTAGTAGAGACGGGGTTTCACGTGTTAGCCAGGATGATCTCGATCTCCTGACCTCGTGATCCACCCACCTCGGCCTCCCAAAGTGCTGGGATTACAGGCTTGAGCCACCGCGCCCGGCCTTTTTTTTAATCAATATATTTTTTTAATGTATATTTTTTGTTAGTTGCTTGTTTAACCCATAACTTCCTAACTTTTACATCTCTTTGGGTACTCTCTTCATATTTATGTATGTTGCATTGCTTTACTCATGTTTGCATTGTTATGCTTATTTTATTTCTTTCTTTAAAACTTTAAGTACATTACATATATTCTTTTATATGTTATAAAGCATGATACTAAAATGATCACCTGTGCACATACTACCCAGTTTGAGAAATAGAACCTTGCTGTACCCCTGAAGCTCCTTATATGTGTCTCCCTGATTACAACTCTCCCTCTCCCAAGAAATATAACATTGTGTTTATCATTTTCTGTCTGTCTTTATAGTTTTACCTCGTTTATATCATTAAGCAATATATTGTTCAATTCAGTTTGATTTTTAAACTTTATGTAGAGTATCATATTACACATATTCTTGTTTTTTCATTCAACATTGTGGGGAATGGGCAGGAGATAATGAGGTGGTAAGGCGGGGAGGGTATGTTTTCTGGTTAAACTATTTTTTCTTGGAGAATCAGAGACCATACCTTGTATACCCCTTTAATACCTCTCTTTAACAAGAGGCCTACTGTTGCAAGTTAAGTCTCCTGATGATTTACACTAACATTGAAACAGTGCTGTTGTCTCTATAAGTATGAGGAAACCCAGGGGAACCCTGTCATACTCTTTCCTTAATGGATGCTCTTTGCAGGTTTGATGATGAATTGTTGATGAATTAGATACCTCGCTAGAAGGACGTATTTGATATCAGTTGACCCATTTGGGTGTGACAGTGTGATCCAGAGACCTTTTCTCCCCTATCACTACAGCTTTAGACACAGGACCCAGGGTGGATGGTAAAGTATAGAAAATGTTTGTATATTAGATCATTGTTTCTAAATGCATAGATCTGAAAGTACAAATTAAAGTGTTTGGTTCAACATGTGTTTATAGATACCTGGAGCAAGTATAGATAGAAAAAAAGTGAAAATGATAAAAATGCAATATTCAGAGAACAAAATGGTTTGGTGACTAAGACAGTGGATTCATGTGCACAGGGTTAAAAGGGATGAGTACCAATGAATCACAAAGTATTAATATTTAATATAAAATGTTACTAGAATTAAAGCAAATTGGGATGCTTTTGGAATTTCCATAAGTGAGCAGAGGCCTCCCCATCCCCTGCTCCAAGTTGTACCTTACTTAGCTTTTTACAATTAGATGTTCATTGATATCCATTTGTTTAATAATAGTGAACGGATAGAATGAAGATTATTAAGAGAGTGGAAAGAAGTAGCCAGACATGGTGGCTCACACCTATAACCCCAGCACTTTGGGAGGCCAAGGCAGATCACTTAAGGCCAGGAGTTTGAGACCAGCCTGGCCAATATGATGAAACTGCATATCTACTGAAAACACAAAAACCAGCTGGGGCATGGTGGTGAACACCTGGAATTCCAGCTACTCAGGAGGCTTAGGTAGGAGGATTGCTTGAACTCGGGAGGTGGATGTTACAGTAAGCCGAGATCGTGCCATTGCACTCCAGCCAGGGTGACAGAGTGAGACCCTATCTCAAAAAAAAAACAGGAAGAAATCACTTAAAAAAATAAATAAACGGGTATCGTCAATGAGCAAAGAGAAATGTTTCTAGATAAAAATTCCATCTACTTATAATCTATACATTAATGCTATTTTAACAGAAGAAACATGTAAAAACTTTTATTATTCTTACCGCTAGTTCCTTTGACAGGTAAGATTCCCAACTCTTAAAGCAAAATGATACAAAAAGTAATTCATTTGGTTAATTAAAATTTGAAAAAAATTATTAAATTGTTCACTCATGTTCTGCGTATCTTAAACTCCTGAAATAGATATTGTAAATAATTTAAAATTAACCCTGTTAGCAAAGGATACGGTTTAGGAGTTTTATTTTTTTAAACTGCTCACTTGTTTTATTGTTAATGAGGAAAATTAGTATAATTATTTGTATTTCTTTCAGAAAAGAACTACTTTTAAGGAAATATAGCATCCATTGTGAAAGGGGAAAAGTAAAGATAATTCATCATGCCTGCTGTGGCTTCAGTTCCTAAAGAACTCTACCTCAGTTCTTCACTAAAAGACCTCAATAAGAAGACGGAAGTTAAACCAGAGAAAATAAGCACTAAGAGGTATGATGTATCCTTTGCTAGTTTGATTGAATCAAATATTATTAATTTTTAGTTCATTTCCATATTAAAGTTAGATGAATGTTAATTTAAAGTTTATTTGAAAATAACACCATCACACGAATAAAATAAGACCTCCTTAGAGAAGGTCTTAATGTAATTGTAGCACAATACATATATATTCTGCTCATATGCATATTATCTACTCTCCAGACAGATCATACAGATATGACCTCTAGGTCATAAAGTTTAAGAGGCTAAGATTATGAAGCTTCTAAAAAAAATATTCAGCCACAAGTCATTGTCTTTTCATAACACGATATAAAAATAATTCCTTTTTGGCCGGGTATGGTGGCTCAGGCCTGTAATCCCAGCACTTTGGGAGGCCAAGGTAGGCAGATCACCTGAGGTCAGGAGTTCCAGACCAGCCTGGCTAACATGGTGAAACCCCATTTCTACTAAAAATACAAAAAATTAGCCAGGCATGGTGGCACACACCTGTAATCCCAGCAACTCGGGAAACTGAGGCAAGAGAATCGCTTGAACCTGGGAGGCGGAGGTTGCAGTGAGCTGAGATTGTGCCATCGCACTCCAGCTTGGGCAGTAAGAGCGAAACTCTGTCTCAAAAATAATCATAAATAATAATTTCTTTCTTTCTTTCTTTTTTTTTTTTGAGACATGGTCTGCTGTCTTATGCAGGCAGAGGAGTACAGTGGCATGCTCATTGCTCATTGCTGCCTCGACTTCCTGGGCTTGAGTGATCCTCCTGGCTCAGCCTCCCAAGTAGCTAGGACCACATGCTTGTGCCCCAGTGCCCAGATAATTTTTAAATTTCTTACAGAGATGGGGTCTCACCATGTTGCCCTGGCTGGTCTTGAATTCATGGCCTCAAGTGATCCTCCATGCCTTGGCCTCCCAAAGTGCTGGGATTGTAGGCGTGAGTCTCTGCACCTGGCCAGAGAATGATAGAAACTTTAAAGAAAGTCAGAACGGAAAATGCCAGAATGAACTGAATTTTGAAACGTTACTAAAGACAAAATGGGCGTTTAAAAAAGAGCTTTTGGGCTGGGCACGGTGGCTCACGCCTATAATCCCAGCACTTTGGGAGGCTGAGGCGGGCAGATCACAAGGTCAGGAGATCAAGACCATCCTGGCTAACACAGTGAAACCTCGTCTCTAAAAATAAAATTTTAAAAAATTAGCCGGGCGTGGTGGCAGGTACCTGTAGTCCCAGCTACTCGGGAGGCTGAGGCAGGAGAATGGTGTGAACCCAGGAGGCGGAGCTTGCAGTGAGCTGAGATCATGCCACTGCACTCCAGCCTGGGTGACAGAGTGAGACTCCATCTCAAAAAATAATAAAAAAATAACTTTTGGCTGGGAACCATGGCTTACACCTCTAATCCCAGCACTTTGGGAGACCGAGGCAGGTGAATCACCTGAGGTCAGGAGTTTGAGACCAGTCTGGCCAACATGGTGAAACCACATCTTTACTAAAAATATAAAATTAGCCAGGCATGTGATTAGCTGTAATCACGGCTACTTGGAAGGCTGAGGCAAGAGAATCACTTGAACCTGGGAGGTGAGGTTGCAGTGAGCTGAAGTTGCACCATTGCATTCCAGCCTGGGCAGCAGAGTAAGATTCTATTTTTAAAAAAATATATATATCTTTTGAGGCCGGGCATGGTGGTTCACACCTGTAATCCTAGCACTTTGGGAGTCCAAGGTGGGCGGATCACCTGAGGTCAGGAGTTCGATACCAGCCTGGGCAACATGTGAAACCACATCTCTACTAAAAATACAAAAATTAACTTGGCATGGTGGCATGGGCCTATAATCCCAGCTAGTGGGAGGCTGAGGGATCCCTGAGCCCTAGAAGCGGAGGTTGCAGTGAGTTGAGATTGCACCATTGCACTCTAGCCTGGGTGACAGAGTGAGACTCTGCCTCAAAATAAAATTTAATTAAATTAAAATAAAAAGATCTTTTGAAGGGCAGAAAGAGTAAGAGAGGGATTGGGCTATTTATCTTGCTAAGTTGGTAATGTTGATGGGGTAACAGAAAACAACTCTATTTAACTCCTGTTGAGTGATTTTCAAATGGGAAACAATGGGAAAGGTAAAGCCACCTTTAGATAAGACAATCCTTAAGGTCAGGCCTAAGACAGATGATTCCTTTCTAGCAATGTGTGGTTTACCTCTAGCACTACCCTTATCCCAGAGGAAGTGGTCTATATAAGTTGGTTGTATCCAAACTTGCATCTAACTTTTATCAATTCTGAAGTAGTGGAACCTAAATCATGAAATCTGCTTTATCAAGATCAGCGGTCCCCAACCTTTTTGGCACCAGAGACTGGTTTGGTGGAAGACAATTTTTCAATGTACCAGGGTTAGGGAGGATGGTTTTGAGATGAGTCAGGTGCACGAGATTTATTGTGCACTTTATGTCTATTATTATTACACTGTAATGTATAATGAAATAATTATACAACTCACCATAATGTTGAATCAGTGATATCCCTGAGCTTGTTTTCTTGCAACTGGACCATCACATCTGGGGTGATGGGAGACAGTGACAGATCATCAGGCCTTAGATTCTCATAAAGAATGCACAACCTTGGCCGGGCATGGTGGCTCACGCTTGTAATCCCAGTACTTTGGGAGGCCGAGATGGGAGGATCACTTGAGGTCAGGAGTTCGAGACCAGCCTCACGAGCATGGTGAAACCTTTGTCTCTACTGAAACTACAAAAATTAGCCGGGCATGGTGGTACATGCCTGTAATCCCAGCTACTTGGGAGGCTGAGGCAGGAGCATCACTTGAATCTGGGAGGTAGAGGTTGCAGTGAGCAGAGATCGCACCATTGTACTTCAGCCTGGGCAACAAGAGCTAGTCCCCGTCTCAAAAAAAAAAAAAAAAAGAAAGAAAAAAGAGTGTACAACCTAGATCCCTCACATGTGCAGTTTACAACAGGGTTTGTGTTCCTATGAGAATCTAATGCCGTCACTGATCTGACAGGAGGCGGAGCTCAGGTGGCAATGCGAGCAATGGGGAGTGGCTGTAAATACAGATGACACTTTGCTGGCTAGCCCACCACTCATCTTCTGCTGTGTGTCCTGGTTCCTAACAGGCCATGAACCAGTACCAACCTGTGGCCCTAAGGTTGGGGACCCCTGATAAAGATTATCTGTGGACTTTGTATATGACCTGTATTTTTTTCCCAGATGTCAAGTACTTTAATTATTTTTTTTCTCTAATTTCAAGTTATGTGCACAGTGCCCTGAAGATCTTTAAGACAGCAGAAGAATGCAGATTAGATCGTGATGAGGAAAGGGCCTATGTGCTATATATGAAATACGTGACTGTTTATAATCTTATCAAAAAAAGACCTGATTTCAAGCAACAGCAGGTACCTTTTATTTTTGCATTGTTATTTCCTAAGTTATTTTGCATAATGGAGCTATTGATTTTTTTCTAAAAATTTTAAGTAATAATGAAATTTAGCTCAAATTATATGCAGCATCATCTCTCTCATGTAGATAGAAAAAGGAAACTAAAGATACAGTGTTATTATTTACAAATGTGTGTAATGTGTGAACTCGTGCATATTGTTGGATTTGCCATGGATTAGTACAAGTTTATAGCAACATACAGATTCATAATTTTTTTCTGAGGTAATTAATCATTGCTAGGTCAAGTAGAAGAATTGAGTTTGCTCATTAAGTAAGAAAACATGGCTGTTTTTTAAATAGTAGTTTTATTGTACTTTCTTAAGATTCAAGGTTTAGTCTCTTGTTTTTATGTGACAGCTTTTTATATATGACCGACATTGTAGCCATATTAAAAATCTCAGTTTGCAAAATTGATACTGATCACTCCCTAAATCTTTTTTTCTTCTTCTTTTGAGATGGAGTTTCACTCTTGTTGTCCAGGCTGGAATGCAATAGCGTGATCTCGGCTCACTACAAACTCTGCCTCCTGGGTTCAAATGATTCTCCTGCCTCAGCCTCCCGAGTAACCGGGATTACAGGCATGTGCCACCACGCCTGGGTAATTTTGTATTTTTGGTAGAGATGGGGTTTCTCCATGTTGGCCAGGCTGGTTTCGAACTCCCGACCTCAGGTGATCTGCCTGCCTCAGCCTCCCAAAGTGCTGGGATTAGAGGCATGAGCCACTGCGTCCAGCCCACTCCCCAAATCTTTAAACTTCTTTTTGCTTTTAATCCTATGAACAGGTGCTTGTCTTCCATTTGGCTGAAACCATGGATAGGGAGGGCAGGGGCAATATAAATGAAGAGAAAAAACTGATGACTAGGATAAGTGTTGATAGAGAAAATAGATATATTTCATTTGTATTAGAAACTAGCAAAAGAATACTGGGCGTGGTGGTTCACACCTGTAATCCCAGTACTTGGGAGGCCAAGGTAGGTGGATCACCTGAGATCAGGAGTTCGAGACCAGCCTGGCCAACATGGTGAAACTCTATCTCTACTATAAATAAAAAAACTAGCTGGGTGTAGTGGTGGGCGCCTGTTATCCAAGCTATTTGGGAGGCCGAGACAGGAAAACCACTTGAACCTGGCAGGCAGAGGTTGCAGTGAGCCAAGATCGTACCACTGCACTCCAGCCTTGGGATAGAGAGAGACTCCATCTCAAAAAACAAACAAACAAACAAACAAAAAACAAACTAGCAAAAGAAGAATGTGAAGAATGTAGAGGCTCATTAAACAAATGTGAAGGATGTTGTGTTGCTGGGTTTACCTTTACTTAGAAACAATCTTATTGCCTGTCAGTAGTAACAAAATACTGCCTGTAGATTTTTTACTTGGTAGAGAAGCCACTCTCAATTAATAATAAGATTTTATTTTGTTCTTTGGTTGTAGAAATTGGCTTGTATTATTTAAATTGACTTATTGAAATAACAAAATTTCTTTTTTTCTTTGATCTTTTTTTTTTTTTTTTAATCTACTTTGAGATGGAGTCTCGCCCTATCACCCAGGCTGAAGTGCAGTGGCACGATCTTGGCTCACTGCAACCTCCGCGTCTCAGGTTCAAGCGATTCTCCTTCCTCAGCCTCCCAAGTAGCTGGATTACAGGCTCTCGCTACCACGCCCAGCTAATTTTTTTGTATCTTTAGTAGAGACAGAGTTTCACCACGTTGGCCAGGCTGGTCTCGAACTCCTGACCTTGTGATCCGCTCCCCCCCCCCATCCTCCCAAAGTGCTGGGATTACAGGCATGATCCTGTGAGCCACTGTGCCTGTCCACTTATTTTTATTTTTAGAGGAGTGTGACTTTTGGTTGTTAAGGAATGACTTTAATATTTTATTTAATGGTGATAAATCATTGCTGGTGTTTCTTCTCATTAGCAAAGTTATTCTAATAATAGTTACGAGGTTTTTTTTGTTTCTGTTTTTTTTTAAGACGGAGTCTCGCTCTGTCGCCCAGACTGGAGTGCAGTGGCACAATCTCGGCTCACTGCAACCTTTGTCTCCCAGGTTCAAGCGGTTCTCCTGGCTCAGCCTCCCGAGTAGCAGGGACTACAGGTGTGCGCCACCATGCCCAGCTAATTTTTGTATTTTTAGTAGAGGTGGGATTCCACAATATTGGCCAGGCTGGTCTCAAACTCCTGACCTCGTGATCCGCCTGCCTTTGCCTTCCAAAGTGCTGGGATTACAGGCTTGAGCCATCATGCCTGGCCAATTACTAGGTTTTTAGCTCTATCTTTGAAGAAGGGACCCCTTGCAATTTGGAGGTTCGTTCATCTGTCCACAATGGTTGAATTAGTCCTGCTCTGGGAGAAATATTGCTTAACATTTTTGGACATACTTATCTGCAGATAAGAGACAGAGGCCTTCCTAAATTCAAACAAGTTTTTGCACAGTCTATGAAATATGTTAAAGTAGAATTGCTTAAAACATAGTGTAAATGGTGCTCACTAAAGTAAATATTTTTGAAAGTCTTGAAATTTGGATAACTTTGGCAGTTTTGTTGTTTGCTGTTTTGTCTGTGTGGTAGGGTTTTTTTTCTTTTTCTTTTTCTTTTTTTTTTTTTTTTTTTTTTTTTTTTGGTGACAGTCTCACTCTGTTGCCCAGGCTGGAATACAATGGCACGATCTTGGCTCACTGCAACCTCTGCCTCCCGAGTTCAAGCGATTCTCCTGCCTCAGCCTCCCGAGTAGCTGGGATTACAGTCACCCGTCACCAAGCCCGGCCTAATTTTTGTATTTTTAGTAGAGACGGGGTTTCATCATGTTGGTCAGGCTGGTCTCAAACTCCTGACCCTGGGTGATCACCCGCCTTGGCCTCCCAAAGTGCTGGGATTACAGGCATAAGCCACCACGCCCAACCAGGTTTTTTTGTTTTTGTTTTTGTTTTTATGTTCTTGTTTACTTTTTGCTTTATTCTTGAAAGTTAATAGTTATGTTTTTTCTATGACAAGGTTGGGAATATTTTTGTAGCTACCTCTTTTTTTTTTCCTCTTCTTGAGAAGGTAGTGAGTACATTTAAATAGATGAGATGTTTCCATTTCCATAGAGTCTCTGTTGCATTTCCAAAGGGAGTATCGAGGCAGAGAAGTTCAGGTTGAGAAGCTCTCTGCAAAGGCTCAGATAACTTAGGCCATTATTTCATATGATTCAGTAGTTCAGTTCCTGTTTTTCAGAAAAATGATTATTTTCATTTGCTGTGTCCAGGGCGCTTCATCTGCTTCTGTCTTAGAACTGTTTTTTGTTTGTTCTGAGACAGAATCTCACTTCCGTCACCCAGGTTGAAGTGCAGTGGGCACAATCATGGCTCACTGCAGCCTCGACTTCTGCGCTAAGCTGATTCTCCCACCCCAGCCTCTAGAGTAGCTGGGAGTACAGACACACAACACCACACCTGACTAATTTTTAAATGTTTAGTAGAAACAAGGTCTTACCCTGTTGCCCAGGTTGGTCTCGAACCCCTGGGCTCAATTGATCTGCCTGCCTTGGCCTCCCAAAGTGCTGGGATTACAGGTGTGAGCCACCTTGCCCAGTTGCAGAACTGTTTTTTGTTGTATTTTCTGTAGCCCAGTCTCTCTAGTGTTCTTCAAGTATGTGAGGTGCTAAATTTACTAACAAGGTATTTTCTGTTTTTTACCCTTTAAATCAGGTAGGGACTGAATATATGTCATTGAACTTCCTTAGAAACTTGTATTTTCACTCTTATACTAGAAAATGTTTGAGATTTAGGCTAGGCACAGTGGCTCACCCCTGTAATCCCAACGCTTTGGGAGGCTGAGGCAGGCGGATCACTTGCGGTCAGGAGTTTGAGACCATCTTGGCCAACATGGTGAAACCCCATCTCGACTAAAAATACAAAAATTAGCAGGGCGTGGTGGTGTGCATCTATAGTTCCAGCTACTCAGGATGCTGAGGCAGGGGAATCACTTGAACCTGGGAGGCGGATGTTGCAGTGAGTCAAGATAGCACCACTGCACTCCAGCCCGGGCGACAGAGTGAGAGTCTGTCTCAAAAAAAAAAAAAGGGGGGGCACAGTGGCACACCTGTAATCCCAGGACTTTGGGAGGCTGAGGCAGGCAGGTCACTTGCGGTCAGGAGTTTGAGACCATCTTGGCCAACATGGTGAAACCCCATCTCGACTAAAAATACAAAAATTAGCAGGGCGTGGTGGTGTACATCTATAGTTCCAGCTACTCGGGATGCTGAGGCAGGGGAATCACTTGAACCTGGGAGGCGGATGTTGCAGTGAGTCAAGATAGCGCCACTGCACTCCAGCCCAGGCGACAGAGTGAGAGTCTGTCTCAAAAAAAAAAAAAAGGCACAGTGGCTCACGCCTGTAATCCTCGCACTTTGGGAGGCCGAGGCAGGTGGATTACAAGGTCAGGAGTTCACGACCAGCCTGGCCAACATGGTGAAACCCCGTCTCTACTAGAAATACATAAAAAATGAGCCAGGTGTGGTGGCAGGCGCCTGTAATCCCAACTGCTTGGAAGGCCGAGGCAGGAGAATTGCTTGAACCTGGGAGGCAGAGGTTGCAGTGAGCCAAGATCACGCCACTGCACTCCAGCCTGGGCAACAGAGCAAGACTCCATCTCAAAAATAAAAAGAAAATTGAGATTTAGATAAAACATTAATTTAGCAAGCTCTCTCACTAGTAGAGAAGGACACTACATTTTATTACTTATCAAAAAGTCAGCTTGTGAATAATTTTTTCAGGGTTATCCGAAAAAGCAGAGAAAGAAAATGTATTGAAAATATTAGTGTAGCAAATTCTAGATAAAATTAGAATTGTATTTTAACATTTTTATGACTTTCTTGAAAATTCTTAATATTTATTGGTAAACCTATTTTTGTTTAGGATATCATGAAAGTTGTTTGAATTCATATGTTCAGGAGTCAGGAAAGTTCTGGTAAACCTGAGAAGCAAACGTTTTTAGTTATGTAATAATTGGATGTTATTTTTTTCTTCTATTAAAATTTTGAAAGTATTTATACTTACTTTAACTGTGCTCCTTTAAGAGCACAGAGATACATAATTGACAGGAAACCTCACTAGTATTAGGGGGATATCTGGTAGTGTGTAACAGACATGCCCAAACATAAACAATGTTTTGTGTTTAAATAGGTTTAAGCTGGGCTTACAGGCTGGCTTTTTAGTGAGTTCATGTGTAAAAATGAATAAAACAAGTCATAGGATTTTTGGTTTTACTTTGCATTTTGTGTTTATTCAGAATGATTACATTATGATTTCTGTTAAATGGTTCTGTTAATGTAATGATTACATTCTACTTTCTGTTAAGAGATTGCATTAGTAGTCAGGACATAGTGTGCTAACTGAAATTATTGTAATGTTCAATTGATATGATATTGAACAAACTGCACACTTTTATTGGAATTACATAGTGAAGGGTCCTTCTAATATATTTAGGCTTTAGAAGAATCAACCAAAGAAAGCATGATCTACTTTTAGGCTAGATAGACATATGATAACTGTTATCAACAGACTTTTTTTGAGACAGGGTCTCACTCTGCTGCTCAGGCTGAAGTACAGTGGCACGATAATGGCTCACTAAAGCCTTGACCAAGCTATCCACCTGCTCTGGCCTCCCAAAGTGCTGGGATTACAAGTGTGAGCCACCCGGCCTGGCCATCAACAGATTTTTCTTCTTAAAAATAAGTCTTATGTTAACTGGGACACAAAAATTAAAACTTTTGCTATGTCATTCATATTCTGTTCTTGTGTTACCACATACTCTTTTGAAATTTAAAAAGTGTTTAGAATGATAGATTGTTGAGCACTGGTATATTGGATTAGAGCTCAGATCCAGTTTTTCTAAGTTATAATATTTGTAAATGTCTGGCAGTTTTCTTTAGAAAAATTTAATTCTTCATATGCTCCAGGTTGTATTGTGCTACTGGACACTGGTCTTATGGGAATGAATTATTTACTGTTAGTTTTTGTTGTTGTTTTGAAATGGAGTCTTGCTTTGTTGCCCAGACTGCAGTGCAGTGGCACGGTCTCTGCTCACTGCAACCTCCACTTCTCGTGTTCAAGCAATTCTCCTGTCTCAGCCTTCCAAGTTGCTGGGACTACAGGCACGTGCCACCATGCCTGGCTAATTTTCGTATTTTTAGTAGAAACGGGGGTTTGCCATGTTGGCCAGGTTAGTTTTGAACTCCTGACCTCAGGTGATCCACCCACCTCAGCCTCCCAATGTGCTAGGATTACATGTGTGAGCCACTGCACCCAGCCTACTGGTAGTTTTTTTGTTTTGTTTTGTTTTCCTTTTTTCCCCCGTCCTGAGACGGAGTTTCACTCTTGTTGCCCAGGCTGGAGTACCATGGCACGATCTCAGCTCACTGCAACCTCCACCTCCTGGGTTCAGGTGATTCTCCTGCCTCAGCCTCCCGAGTAGCTGGGATTACAGGCGCGCGCCAGCACGCCTGGCTAATTTTTGCGTTTTTAGTAGAGACAGGGTTTCCCCGTGTTGGTCAAGCTGGTCTCAAACTCCTGACCTCAGGTGATTCACCCGCCCCGGCCTCCCAAAGTGCTGGGATTACAGACGTGAGCCACCACACACAGCCTACTGTTAGTTTTGATCTGCCTAGTTACAGAAGTTATGTTATGTTTGTTTATTTGTATCATAAGTAATCTGTAAGTTATATCTGTTTATATGGGCTGTTATATATGTTTATGTGGCTCCACCATTACAGCTCTTCATGACTGAGAGCCAAAGATGGGTACTTCTGAGCTACAACCCTTCTTTTTACAAATTATGATTATTATAATTTGTAATAAACTGTGCTAGTAGGCTCTATTTGCAAAGTCATATTGACATGTTGTGGCAAATCCTTGATCCAGGAGTCATTCAACTGACTTAACTAGCTACTGCCATGTCATACCAACCTTGATTTGAAAATATCTGATTGTAGTATCTAATGAGTGACCTCTTGGAGTAGTGATGTAAAAAAAAAGCAACAACAACTTCATTGTACTTGTCAGTAAATTATATGCCAAACCTTTTACCGTTTGCATTTTTTAAAGGTAGATTATAATTTTTTTTTTTTTTTTCCAAGACAGAGTCTCGTTCTGTCACCCAGGCTGGAGTGCAGTGGTGCAATCTTGGCTCACTGCAACCTCCGCCTCCTGGGTTCAAGTGATTCTTCTGCCTCAGCTTCCCGAGTAGCTGGGATTACAGGCATGTACCACCATATCCAGCTGGTTTTGGTATTTTTAGCAGACATGGGGTTTCACCATGTTGGCCAGGCTGGTCTTGAACTCCTGTTCTCGAGTGATATGCCCGCCTTGGCCTCCCAAAGTTCTGGGATTATAGGTGTGAGCCACCGTGCCTGGCCTAGATTATACTATTAATTATTTATTTTCTATCATTTGGTTTTTTAGTTGCTCAGAGTTTCCTAATGTGTAAATGTACAGGTAAAGTACAGGTGGAAGCAAAAATATCTGTTTAGAACAAGTAAACAAAACAAATTTCATGTTGTATCTGTACACAGTTTGCTTCATTGTGAGACCAGAGGAAGAAAACTAGGTACATATTTTTAATAAGATACTTTAGGCCGGGCGCGGTGGCTCAAGCCTGTAATCCCAGCACTTTGGGAGGCCGAGACGGGCGGATCACGAGGTCAGGAGATGGAGACCATCCTGGCTGACACAGTGAAACCCCGTCTCTACTAAAAAATACAAAAAAAATAGCCGGGTGAGGTGGCGGGCGCCTGTAGTCCCAGCTACTCGGGAGGCTGAGGCAGGAGAATGGCGTGAACCCGGGAGGCGGAGCTTGCAGTGAGCCAAGATCACGCCACTGCACTCCAGCCTGGGCGGCAGAGCGAGACTCTGTCTCAAAAAAAAAAAAAAAAAAAAAAAAAAAGAAAAGATACTTTATTCTTGAAAAGTTTTTTTCTTTGGCACTTATAAATAACAAGAATGTTATTTATACTTTTTAATGGTGACTTACAAATAAGTCAAATTTATGAACTAGTGGATCTTTTTAACTTACTAATGGTATGAAGACATACTTTTGAGACATTTGGAGAATAAATTATACGTGTGTATAGGTTAAAAGTTTTTAAAAATCTTCCATCGTAATAAAACAAACTTCCCTTTATATAAGCACCATGAGTTTAATGATTTTAGCACTAGTGTTACATGCAATGCCCAGTACTAACAATATGGGATGGTTTTCCTATAATTTTAGGATTATTTCCATTCAGTTCTTGGACCTGCAAACATCAAAAAAGCCGTTGAAGAAGCTGAAAGACTCTCTGAAAGCCTTAAACTAAGGTACAGATATTATGAAATACTTAAAATAATGTAAATTTAGAAGATAAAAATAATATTTAAGATTTACTGATTTATATCTGACGATTCGTATAATAGTCCAATTTTTTTTTTTTAGACAGAGCCTTGCTCTGTCGCCCAGACTGAGGTGCAGTGGTGCGATCTCGGCTCGCTGCAAGCTCCCCTCCTGGGTTCACGCCATTCTCCTGCCTCAGGACTGCAGGTAGCTAGGACTGCAGGTGCCCACCACCACGCCCGGCTAATTTTTTGTATTTTTAGTAGAGACGGGATTTCACCGTGTTAGCCAGGATGGCCTTGATCTCCTGACCTTATGATCCACCTGCCTTGGCCTCCCAAAGTGCTGGGATTACAGGCGTGGGCCACCGCTCCTGGCCCCAGTGTTTCTGAGTTATAATATTTGTAAGTTTCTGGCAGTATTCTTTAGAAAAATTTAATTCTTCATATGTTCTTTGGTGCATTCTGCTCCTGGACACTATGCTTATGGGAATGAAGTATTTACTGTTAGTTTTGATCTGCTTAGTTACAGAAGTTATTTAAATTTAGAAAAAAAAACCTGATTCTGGTATTTGCCATGACTTGCTTACAAGGTTTATAAAAATAATTACATAACAAAAACAGTATGTTTCAGTTTTTAGTCATTAGTCTTTTTTTTTTTTTTTTTGAGACAGAGTTTCACTCTTGTTTCCCAGGCTGGAGTGCAATGGTGTGATCTCAGCTCACCGCAACATTTACCTCTCGGGTTCAAGTGATTCTGCTGCCTCAGCCTCCCGAGTAGCTGGGATTACAGGCATGTGCCACCATGCCCGGCTAATTTTGTATTTTTAGTAGAGACAAGGTTTCTCCACGTTGGTCAGGATGGTCTGGAACTCCCGACCTCCGGTGATCCGCCTACCTCGGCCTCCCAAAGTGCTGGGATTACAGGCATGAGCCACTGCACCTGGCCATTAGTCATTCTTTAAAATTTAAATTGTTTCCCTTATCAACAACATAACGTTGTCATGTAGCTCCTAGTAGATAAATTTCTGCCTGTATCTGTAGCATAAAAAATGTTAATAGATAAAACCAAAAGCATTCTCAGCAATGTGATACAGGAGAGAACAATGGAACTGGTTTTAAGTGATACAAGCTGCCAAAGCCTGGCTAGTGAAAAACGGCAAACTGAGAGATGTTTGATGCAAATAATAAATAGAAGGAGGAAACCGAAAGATTTAACCAGGGTGACATATTTCTTTCCTGGCTTGAATTTTTTTTTCACTAACAGTGTATCATATGTTACTTGTATTTAAAAATATTCTGACCAGGAGCAGTGGCTCAGGTCTGTAATCCCTGCACCTTGGGAGGCCCAGGCGGCCGGATTACTTGAGGCCAGGAGTTTGTGACCAGCCTGGCCAACGTGGTAAAACCCTGTCTCTACTAAAAATACAAAAAAAGTGGCAGGCAGCTGTAATCCCAGCTACTCAGGAGACTGAGGCAGGAGAATCGCTTGAGCCCGGGAGGCAGAGGTTGCAGTGAACTGAGATCTTGCCACTGCACTTTAGCCTGGGTGACAGAGTGAGACTCCATCTCAAAAAAATAAAATAACTCTCAACTTATAAAGGAAGTCATCGAGAAAATGATTCATTATTTAGATATTTACTTTTTATGGCCTGATAGAATGGCTCATCTTTCAGTGTAATGAGGTCCCTGTTACTAAATAACCGCTGGGTCCTTTGCAATTCTAAGGCTTTTTAAATGTACTTTGAATTTTTCCTGTGTATAGGTTATTTTGCAGCTAGATGTGGAGAACCTTTTCACTCTGTTTTTTTCCCTGTCTGTCCTCTCCCAGCCTCCTGCCCCATGTTGGTGTCTTTCATGGACATTTAGAGCAACTCTGTGTGAACATATCTTCATATCTGTCCTGTCCTAATTCTGTAATAAGTCAACCACAGAGCTCTTTTCCTCCTTTAAGTCTCTGAAATCTGCATGACTAGGATTTCTCTCTTGTCAGGCTGGCAGTCTGAGAACGGGCATGAGGGTATATGCTCTCTAGGTTTCGAGAATAGATTATAGCTTTAAAGTGAAAGCCCTCAACATCTTGGGATAAATTCTCTGCTAAATTCTGCCCAGTCATCTGACGTCATGGTCTACGACCATGGAGGCGTGTGTGCCCAGCGGGGTCCGTGGCCCGCTGTCCCGTGTCCCAGGGGTGGCTGCATGGGCTCTGGGGTGGCCACTATAGACATAGTCCCAGATTCTGAAAAAACGCTTTAGCAAAAAGACCTAGAAAGTGGCTAGAAAACAGATTTCAATATCACCTGCCTTTAAGGAATACTTGTTAAGCATTTGTTTGCCTGTCCCATTTCTTATTATTGTCTTTTTTCATGGACACCTCTCATACCATAGACTTAATCCATTTCTGTTACATTCATGTTAGGGGAGGTCTTAGACGTAATTTTGACCAAGTCTGGAGGTATCAGAATCCTAGTAAAAGGGATTAAGCGGGTAAAATAATCACAAGTCAGTTTCAGAGAGCATGCCTTGCTCTCACTTCAGCTTACCAACTGAAGCTGCAAAGTAGGAGAGACATCAGCTCTAATTCAATTAGATTTATGGAGACTGTAGAACAAATGCAAGGTAGGCGGTAAGGTGTGGATAAGAGAAGAAAATAGGAAAAAAGAATCTTAAAGTTTTTTCATTTCTGCTCTCAAAAGGATTTAGGCTGACTGTGCTTACTTCTTAGGGCAGACAGTTCACAAACTGTTCCAGCATAGAACACTGCTAGAGAAGAAATATAGAGCAGTAGGTAAGTGTATGGAGCCAGACTCCCTGGGTATGGATCCCAGTTTTTTTCTTATTAATTGTGTGAGCTTGGGCAAATTACTTAGCCTCCTTCTGCCTCAGTTTCCTCATCCGTAACTAGGATAATCATAAAACCTACCTCATAGTGCATTAAGAAAATTAACATTTACAAACACTTAGATGGTGTCTGGCACATATCAAATACTCAGTAAGTGTTTGTACTATTTTCGTTGTTATTAATAGTGGAAGCATTCTTGTTCTGTAATACCTTTCGTCCTGGCCCTCTAGTGATTTGCATTGAGGAGGCAAGGTAAAACAGTTGCATAATTTTGCTCTTTCACTTCTGTTTCTAACAGTGAAATGATGCTGGCATATGAGATAGGCAGGAAAGTGGTGTTGATGTTTCCATGGAGATTATAGGGATACATGTTTGCTATTCTATGACCGAGTTCTTAACACAGTGCAGTAGAGAAGTGGGGGAAGTGAGCACACCAATAAGCAAGGTCCTGCTGGAGATTTGAGAATCCATTATCCCTGCGTATTGCCTAAGCAGATGGAATATGGTGAAACATCTGTTTTTGTAAAATTCTATCTGAAGTTATTCAGTTTTTCTTTTCTCCTCTCACATCTCTTGATGGGTTCATCATTCACTTTTGTTCCATTTATTTTATTTTAACACACTAATTTTCATAGATCTGTTGTTTTCCCAGTAGAACTTTATAATTTATTTTGAAATATTTTCTAATTTCCCTTTCTTCCTTGACCCGTGGATCATTTAGAAATGTGTTGTTTAATTTCCAAATATGTGGGATTCTTCTTATATCTTATTGATTTCTAATTTAATTTCATTGTGGCTAAAGACATTCAGTCCTTTTAAATGTATTCTTGTTTTATGGCTCGGCATGTGGTCTCTCGGTGAGTGTACCATGTGCACTTGCAAAGAAAATGTGGTTGTTGAATATACTGTTCTCTATATGTCATTCAGGTCAGAATGGCTGATAATATTCAGATCTTCTTTGTCTTTCCTGATTGTGGGGTGGGGGTTCAAGTTGTAACAATTACTGAGAGAAGGGTGTTAAAATATTTAACTGTATCTATTTATGCCTTCAGTTCTCTCAGTTTTTGTTTCATGTATTTTGAAATTCTGTTTTTAGGCACATAAACATTTATGGCCCTTTTGGTTTCTTGATGAATTGACCTTTTTATCATTATGTCCCTCTTAACCTCTGGGAATACTTTTTTTTTTTTTGAGACAGGGTCTCACTCTGTCATGAAGGCTGGAGTCTAGTGGCATGATCTTGGCTCACTGCAACTTCCACCCCCAAGATCAAGCGATCCTCCCACCTCAGCCTCCCCACGTAGCTGGGACTACAGGCACACACCACCACGCCTGGCTAATTTTTGTGTTTTTTGGTAGAGATGGAGTTTTACCATGTTGGCCAGGCTGGTCTTGAATTCCTGACTTCAGATGATCCGCCTGCCTTGGCCTCCCAAAGTGCTGGGATTACAGGCATGAGCTGTCACACCCCGCCCTCATCTTCATTCTTACAGGATTCTATGTTGACAGGTTTTAATTTTCCCTTTTGTCACTTCAGAGCTGCTATTCCACTGTCTTCTGGCCTCCATTGTTTCTGATACTAAGCATTTTTTCTGCCTCATTTTCATATTCTTGCTGGAATTCCAGCTATACATACGATAGGCTTTTTGATTTTGTCCAGTGAATCCCTAAGGCTTTGTTCTGTTTTGTTTTGTTTTAATCATTTTCTCTTTGTTTTTCAGATTGGATAATTTTCTTTTTTTTTTCAGACGGAGTCTCACTCTGTCTCACCCTGGCTGGAGTACAGTGGCACACGATCTTGGCTCACTGCAGCCTCCACCTCCCAGGTTCAAGCAATTCTCCTATCTCAGCTTCCCAAGTAGCTGGGACTACAAGTGTGTGCCACACACCTGGCTAATTTTGTATTTCTACTAGAGGTGGGGGTTCACCATGTTGACGAGGCTGTTCTCAAACTCCTGACCTCAGGTGATCCATGCACCTCGGCCTCCCAAAGTGTTGGGATTACAGTTATGAGCCACCACGCCCAGCCTGGATTGAATAATTTTTATCACTCTTTCATCCTTTTTTTCTTTTGAGACAAGGTCTCACTCTGTTGCCCAGGCTAAAGTGCAGTGGTATGACCCTAGCTCACTGCATCCTCAAACTCCTGGGCTCAAGCAATCCCACCTCAGCCTCATAACATCAGTAGAACTACAGGCACACACCTCTGCTCCTGGCTAATTTTATATTTTATAGAGATGGGGTCTTACTATATTGCCCAGGCCAATTCTTCCTTCAAATACTGACTTTACTTTGTCATCTCCAATTTTCTATTGAGTGAATTTTTTTTAGTTACATGTTTCAATTCTAGAATTTCTTCCTTTTTTTTTTTTTTGAGACAGAGTCTCACTCTGTTGTCCAGGTTGGAGTATATAGTGGCGTGAACACAGTTCACTGCAACCTCAGCTTCCTGGCATCAAGTGATTCTGTCACCTTCACCTCCTGAACAGCTGGGACTACAGATGCACACCACCAGCCCAGTTAGTCTTTTTTGTGTTTTTTTGTAGAGACAGGGTTTCACCATGTTTCCCAAGCTGGTCTCAAGCTCTAGGCTCAAGCAGTCCTCCTACCAGGGCCTGCCAAAGTGTTAGGATTCTAGGCATGAGCCACTGCGCCCAGCCCAATTCTAGAATTTTGATGTGGTTCTTTTTTATAGTGTCTATTATTTTTTTGCAGAGATTTCCTATTTGTTCATTTATTGCAAGCACATTTTCATTTATGCCCTTGAGCATAGTTGTAACAGCTGCTCTAAAATCTTTGTATGCTAAATGCATCATCTTAGAGTCAGTATGCAGTGCCTTTTCTTTTGTTGTTGTCCTATTTTTCTTTTTTTGGTACTAGTAACTTTGGACATTGTGAATGATAAATTTATAGGCTCTGCACTCTTCTTTGGTCCTCTGAATAGTAGTCATTGTTGTCGTCGTTGTTGTTGTTGTTTTGTCCCAATAAGCAGTTAACTTCGCTATACTCAAACGAAAAGTTTTCTGTCTTGTCTATGGTAAGTGGCAACTGACATTCTTTTCAATTCTTTTAGACTTAGCTGGTCGCCTTAGTATCTTTCCCAGGTGTGCTTAATTCAGGTGTCAGCTGGCAATTTGGGCAAGTCTATACAAAGAATTTGGAACTCTGGTTCTCTGGGATTGGGGTTTCTATTGGAATTTTAGCTGTTTTCAGCACTGAGGCCTGCCTTAAGTGTGAAACCATAAAAAATGGGAATCTTACTAATGCCCTTCGTTTCTTTCAAGTGTCAACCCCATCTACTTTCTTCCTGATTATGGCAGTTTTCCAATCCTTCAGGTAGTTGTAGGTCATCCAGAGGTTATAGTTGTGAGCGGTTCAGAACAATGGAAACTACTAAGCCATTACCAAAATTAGAATTCTCTCTCCTACCTTTATTTTTTAAAGGATAGCATTTTTAAAATAGTGTGTCATAATCACCATGTTCCTATCAATATTAGTGATCATTTCAGTCAATGGAATAAATAACTCAGAAGGAATTGCTAAGCATAAAGATAGAAATTAACTTCTTAGGCCAGGCAGGGTGGCTTATGACTGTACTCCCAGCACTTTGGGAGGCCAAGGTAGACTGATCACGAGGTCAGGAGTTCAAGACCAGCATAGCCAACATAATGAAACCCCGTCTCTACTAAAAATACAAAAAAATTAGCGGGCCATGGTGGTGGGAACTTGGAATCCCAGCTACTTGGGAGGTGGAGGCAAGGAGAAACACTTGAACCTGAGAGGCGGAGGTTGCAGTGAGCCGAGATCCCGCCACTGCACTCAAGCCCGGGTGACAGTGTGAAACTGTCTCAAAAAAAAAAAAAAAAAAAAAAAAAAATTAACTGCTTAATGGCTGGACATGGTGGCTCACACCTGTAATCCCAGCACTTTGGAAGGCCAAGGAGGGTGAATCACCTTAGGCCAGGAGTTCAAGACCAGCTTGGTCAACATGGTGAGACCCCTTTTCTACTAAAAATGCAAAAATTAGCTGGGCACAGTGGCATGCACCCGTAATCCCAGCTACTCAGGAGGCTGAGGCAGGAGAATTGCTTGAACCCAGAAGGTGGAGGTTGCAGTGAGCTGAGATCATGCCTTTGCACTCCAGCCTGGGCGACAGAGCAAGACTCCATCAAAAAAAAAAAAAAAGGAAATTAACTGCTCAGATATTTAGAGGAGAAGCCCTATTTTCCTAATATTTCTTTCACTTGAGGAATAACACAGCTTTGTGTGACATGCTAATTTCTTCTACAAGAGCTAAAGATGTAATTCTTGTTCGGTGCATGAATGATCTTATTGATAGATGGCACATTTTTGGTCACTATTAACATGATGTTGAAAATGTGTGGTACCAAATAATTTTGAGTTCAGAAGTCGTCTTTAAAGTAAACTTAAAATTTTAAATATGTGAAGCTGGCACAATTCTTTGAATAGTCACCTTTTCTATATAGTTTTTTCTGTTTATTTAGAAATTTTTCATTTTGGAGTATTCACTCAAAAGAGCATATAAGGCTGGGTACGGTGACTCACACCTGTAATCCCAGCACTTTGGGAGGCCGAGACGGGTGGATCACCGGACGTCAGGAGTTCAAGATCAGCCTGGCCAACATAGTGAAACCCTGTCTCTACTAAAAATACAAAAATTAGGTGGGTGTGGTGGCACACACCTGTAGTCCCAGGTACTTGGGAGGTTGAGGCAGGAGAATCACTTGAACCCAGGAGGCAGAGGTTGCAGTGAGCCGAGATCACGCGACTGTACCCCAGCCTGGGTGACAGAGTGAGACTGTGTCTCAAAAGAGAAAAAAAAAAAAAAAAACACAGCCAGCCACAGTGGCTCACACCTGTAATCCCAGCACTTTGGGTGGCCGAGGCAGGTGAGTCACCTGAGGTTAGGAGTTTGAGACAAGCCTGGCCACATGATGAAACCCTGTCTCTACTAAAAACACAAAAATTAGCCAGGCATGGTGGTGTGTGCCTGTAGTCCCAGCTACTCAGTAGTCTTGAGTCAGGAGAATTACTTGAACCTGGGAGATGGAGGTTGCAGTGAACTGAGATTGCGCCAATGCACTCCATCCTAGGCGACAGTGAGATTCTGTCTCAAAAAAAAAGAAAGAAAAGAAAAAAAGAGCATATAAAATGTAAAGATACAATGAATAATAATAAAATGGAAACTATTGATTCATCTTTTACTAATTATTGACCCTAGTCAATTATTTATTTTTTTCCTTGTTCTGTCTTCTCTTTCTCTGTCTTTAAATTTGAAACTCACAGGCATTGCCGAGCATTGATAATTAGGGCAAACAAGATTGCAGGTCTATGGTAACATACAGTCTGTCCTGGCAATAATAGCAAACATTGCCATTCATTCATTCATTCATTTATTTATTTAGAGATGGAATCTCACTCTGTTACCCAGGCTGGAGTGCAGTCACATGATCTTGGCTCACTGCATCCTCTGCCTTCCCAGTTCAAGTGATTCTCCTGCCTCAGCCTCCCAAGTAGCTGGGATTACAGATATGCGCCACCACGCCTGGCTAATTTTGTATTTTTAGTAGTGATGGGGTTTCACCATGTTGGTCAGGCTGGTCTCGAACTCCTGACCTCACATGATCCTCCTGCCTTGGCCTCCCAAAGTCCTGGGATTGCAGATGTGAGCCACCGCACTCAGCCACCTATAATTTAGTAGGGAATAGTTCTAAATTCCTTGGATATCTGCTAACTGTAGTTCAGATAACTGTTTAACTGCCAACAAGTTGGAAATTTCAGTGAAGTCATCCTTTAAAAAAACGTAACTTGGGACTTTGGTAATACTTTCCACTGCTTTTTGAATGCTCCTTTTTACAGTTTTATCCTAAATTATAAAGTAAGTGTGATATTTGGGCTGTTTCTTTTGCCGAAAGAATTAGGATTTTTTCTTTGAAAAGCAAATTGCAGCAGATTTGAATCAATATAAAAGGTTGAAATTAGTAGGAGAGAAAGCAAAAAGGACTAAATAACTTCAACTTGAGAACATACAGTTTTTTTTTAAGAGTTCTGGGCAATTTGAAGTAAATCCACAAATGACCTCAGGCGGCAGATGTGTGAATTGTGGTGGAGGGAGAAAGCATGTAGCCATGAAATAACTCAAGGCAGGATACTAATTTTACAGAACTGAAACTCTAATTTCCACAATTAACGCCAATAAAAGACAATCTTGACTTATTTTTTCAACTAGATATGAAGAAGCCGAAGTCCGGAAAAAACTTGAGGAAAAGGACAGGCAGGAGGAAGCACAGCGGCTACAACAGAAAAGACAGGAAACAGGAAGAGAGGATGGTGGCACGTTGGCTAAAGGTTCTTTGGAGAATGTATTGGATTCCAAAGACAAAACCCAAAAGGTATTTCAAATTTAATGTGAGTTAAAAGACCATTTCTGCTTATCAGATGATTTGCTTAAAAAGAGTTGAGATACCACTATAAAGTTCTTTTAGGCAACAAGGATAAAATTTAATGTTTTAATTAGAAATTTATTTAAGGCTGGGCATGGTGGCTCACGCCTGTAATCCCAGCACTTTGGGAGGCCGAGGCAAGCAGATCACCTGAGGCCAGGAGCTCGAAACCAGCCTGGCCAACGTAGTGAAACCCGATGTCTACTAAAAATACAAAAGTTAGCTGGATATGGTGGCGTGCGCCTGTAGTCCCAGCTACTAGAGAGGCTGAGGTGAGAGAATCACTTGAACCCGGGAGGCAAAGGCTGCAGTGAGCCGAGATCGTACCATTGCACTCCAGCCTGGGCAACAGAGCAACTCTGTCTCAAAAAAAAGAAAATAATTTGAATTAAATATTCTAGCCTCAGTTGACTTCAGATTTTTCTATGAATTTCTATAGCAATATTTTCTGTGCATTAATTCGTTTTTTAGCAGACATTATAAACTTAATTAGAGCAATAGAAAGATCATTTGAGCTGAGCTGTGATTTATTATATCTGCATCTGGTCCTGTGTCAAAACTTTTTTAACCACTCTGGGACTGTTTTCTTGTTTCCCAAATTATAGTATTGAAATAGACGATTTTTAAGTTTCTTCTTTCTAATCATGTAATTTACATTAAAAGATTTAGTATACTACTTTGGTACCAAGGCTTTTATCTGTTTCTGAGGTCTCATTCTTTTCATTCTTTTTCCTTTGCTTTCTCCTCCTTTTTCTCCCCCAGTTTTCCCCTTTTTCTCTCTCTCTCTCTCTCTCTTTTTTTTTTTTTTTTTTTTTGAGACAGTCTCATTCTTGTCGCACAGGCTGGAGTGCAATGGCGTGATCTTGGCTCACTGCAACTTCCACCTCCTGGGTTCAAGCGATTCTCCTGCCTCAGCTTCCCAAGTAGCTGGGATTACACCCGCCACCACACTCGGCTAATTTTTGTATTTTTAGTAGAGACAGGGTTTCACCATGTTGGCCAGGCTGGTCTCCAACTCCTGACCTCCAGTGATCTGCCCGCCTCAGCCTCCCAAAGTGCTGGGATTACAGACCTGAGCCACCGCGCCTGACTCTTTTTTTTTTGAGACAGAGTTTCACTCTGTTGCCCAGGCTGGAGTATAGTGGTGGGATCTCAGCTTGCTGCAACCTCTGCTTGCTGGGTTCAACTAAATCTCCTAGGCCTCAGCCTCCTGAGTAGCTGGGATTACAGGCACCCACGACTACCCCCAGCTAATTTTCGTATTTTTAGTAGAGATGGGGTTTCACCATGTTGGCCAGGCTGTTCTTGAACTTCTGACCTTAAGCAGTCTGCCCACCTTGGCCTCCCAAAGTGCTGAGATTACAGGAGTGAGCCACCGTGCCTGGCTTCTCTCCCATTTTTTCTCATCTGTTTAGTGACTACTTGTCTTTTCAGCTACATCATCTCTTTGCCAAAAGCCATCAGTGACTTAGTCTGTAGCTGCCAGCTATCACTGTACCTCCCTTCCTTTACCTCCTCGGAAACTATCTTTCCTAAAATATAAGTTGAAATCCATGGGAAAATTTCTGCTTTGATTTTTTTCTTAGGCATTTTGTAGCTTTTAGTTATCATTCCGTGTGGATCATCATCCCTTTCATGAAAAAGTCATTGTTGCCTGGGTGTGGTGGTTCACACCTGTAATCCCAGCACTTTGGGAGGCCAACGTGGATGGGTCATTTGAGTCCAGGAATTTGAGACCAGCCTGGGCAACATGGAAAAACCCCGTCTCTACAAACTTTTTTTTTTTTTAAATGGCGTTTCACTCTTGTTGCCCAGGCTGGAGTGCAGTGGTGCAGTCTCAGCTCACTGCAACCTCCACCTCCCGGGTTCAAGCGATTCTCCTCCCTCAGCCTTCCAAGTAACTGGAATTATAGGCATGCACCACCATGCCCGGCTAATTTTACATTTTTAGTAGAGACAAGGTTTCTCCATGTTGGTCAGGCTGGTCTTGAACTCCCAACCTCAGGTGACCCGCCCACCTTGGCCTCCCAAAGTGTTGGGATTACAGGGGTGAGCCACCACGCCTGGCCTCTACAAACATTTTTTTTAAAAAATTAGCCAGTTGTGGTAGTGCACACCTGTAGTCCCAGCTACTCAGGAGGCTGAGGTGGGAGGATCACTTGAGCCCAGGAGGTTCAGGCTGCAGTGATCATGCATCTGCACTCCAGCTTGAGCATTAGAGTGAGACCCTATCTCAAAAAAAAAGGTCTAAGTGGGTCCTTTGTTTCCGCATCTGTAAAATGAGTTAGTACCTTACAGGATTATCCCATGTTGTCTTGGTTAAAAAATGTAAACTACATAGGCCGGGCACGGTGGCTCACGCCTATAATCCCAGCACTTTTGGAGGCTGAGGCAGGCGGATAACAAGGTTAAGAGATCAAGACTATCCTGGCCAACATGGCAAAACCCCATCTCTACTGAAAATACAAAAATTAGCTGGGCGTATAGCACGCGCCTGTAGTCCCAGCTACTCGGGAGGCTGAGGCAGGAGAATTGCTTGAATCCAGGAGGCGGAGGTGGCATTGCAATCCAGCCTGGCAACAGAGCGAGACTCCGTCTCAAAAAAAAAGAAAAAAATAAACTACATAAGCAATACTTTGTATTAGTTCATTTTGCTTTAATTATGTGGTGGAGGACACTGAATTGGATAGCCAGAATTTTTGTTTAATTGTAAGAAGTACTTTCTAATCAAATTAAATATTAAATTTCTGTAGCAGTTTGTGCTGTTAAATTGTATTTGGTCTTTAAATGAAGTAAATTTTGAGGAAAAGTTCTATGATTCTGAAAGGTTGCTAGTTATTTTAGTTGTTGTCTATTGCCAAAGAAATCTTTTATTATCATTATTATTCGTCCGCATTTTTATAAAAAGCCAGTACTCTGCACACTTCCTTTCTTAGAGTTTACGTTTAAGTGAAGTAAATGAAGTATTAAAGTTGAATTTTTTGTGTCTATGAAAGTTGAAACTTTTTTTCCCCCCTATTCAATAGAGCAATGGTGAAAAGAATGAAAAATGTGAGACCAAAGAGAAAGGTAAGTGTGTACAGAAAGAGGAAGTTGTCTTAGGTTCTGACTGAGATCTTTTGATCAGAATAAGCATCAGGTTTTATACAGTGAGATTGTCAGCATTGTTGTCTAATCTCTGTGTAAGCTTCATCATTTTTCCTGGTCTGTCCGATTATACTGAAAATGTCTGAGGTTATTTTTATGTATTTATGGGGGATATTTTATGAATAATTTTAACCTTACATGTTAAACTGGTAATAGGCAGTTGAAAAATGTCAAAACCAAAGCTTGTACTTGTTTTCTTTTCAAGATGCAGTTTAGCAATAATGGCTAAGAGCATGGACTCTCAGTTTGAATACTGGTTCCCCCTCTCCCTTTCTGCGTAGTTTTCAGCATGTTACTTAAACATTCTACCTTTGTTTCCCTGTCTGTAAAGTGGAGATAATAATAGTACTTATTTCATAGGGTTGTTGTGAGAGTTGAATGAACTAATATATGTAAATTCTTAGAATACATGGTAAACTTTAAGTAGGACTTATTATCATTTATGACTAGGTTGTAGATTTAATTTTTTCTCCCCACATCCATTCTGTGGTCAAAGACTAAATTATTTAAGAGTCATTTACCATCCCCCTTAAAAAAAAAATCCAGGCCAGGTGCAGTGGCTCATGCCTGTAATCCCAGCACTTTGGGAGACTCAAGCAGGAGGATTGCTTGAGCCCAGGAGTTCAAAACCAGCCTAGGTAACATGGTGAAACCCCTGTCTCTACAAAAAATACAAAAATTAGCTGGGTGTGGTGGTGCACGCCTGTAGTCCCATCTACTTAGGAGGTTGAGGTGGGAGAATTACTTGAGCCCAGGAGGTTGAGGCCTCAGTGAGCCGTGATCACACCATTATACTCCAGCCTATGACAGTGAGACCCTGTCTCAACTCCAAACCAGTAATATGGAAGTTATCCATAGGTGGTGTTGACGCTCTAGTGACAAATATGTGACCTAAACAAGACAGCAAATTCTCTTCATCTACTAGAGACATTTTCCTCTCAGAAAAGGTTTACCTTGTCTACAGCCATAGCACCTAATGTGCCTGATCTCAGAAGTTAAGTGGGATCGGGCCTGGTTAGTACTTGGATCAGAGAAAAGGCTGAATTTAAACATAATTATAGGTAATAGTAAAATCAATTCTGTACTTAAAATATTGCCATACAACAATTATAAAAATAAACTGAGTATGCTATAAGGTACTTCCCTAAAAGTTATTACTGATTCATTCCAAGATTAGTTTTTATGCATTTGTTCCTTTGTATGTCATCCTGCTTAAATGTCCTTCTCAGTGGTTTGTTATCAGCTTTTTTGGTCTGTTTTGTTAGCTTAACACTTGATGGCTAGAGATGGAAGGAGGATGATTATTAGCCGCTATAGGTCTTTTTAGCATAGGAGCTACTGAGACTACTTCTCACAGCTTACTGCTGAAACAGCTTTTTATATAATCTCAACTCTCTTGTAGTGCCTTTTAATCTTTCACTTCAGTAGGGCTAAGGAAAAATAGTAACATAGGGAATATTTATTTTGACAGATTGCTGCCCTTCCCCAAAAGTAAATAAATTAAATATTGCATTAGCTTTACTTAGTTTCCTTTTTGTTAGCCTTCTTAGAAGGTAAAATAATCTTTTTTCCTTCTGGCTGGGAGCTAACAAATGAACATCAAGTAGAATGAGAATTGGCAAATTTTTCTTAAAGGGATAGATAGTAAACATTTTAGGCTTGGGGAACCTTATGGGGTTGGAGAGCCCTGTGGTCTCTGACACAACTATTGATCTCTGCTGTTGCCGTATGAAAAAATGTGTAAACAAACTAGTGTGGCAGTGATCCTGTAAAAACAGATGGCCATAGTTTTCAACCTCCGATGTAGAATAGCAAGCTTTTGACTTGTTATTCTAAGAATACTTGGATATCTAAGTTTTTCGAATAGCTACCATAAGACTGCCATCATAGACTTTTTGAAGTTAGAACCTTTCCAGAATTTTAGAACCATAGATGTTTCTTTCTTCCAGTTAGCATTTTTCTAATGTCTAAATTTTTGAAAACATATTATTTTCCTAAGACACATATATTAATGTCCTTTATTTTATATTGGTAACAGAGTCAATACCAGATGTAGCTGTAAACTCAACAAAGTTTTGATTTTTAAGTCTTTATAAACAGAGCACTGAACTGGTTTCTTGATAAATGTTAAAAACACAAGGCTGGGTGTGTGGTGGCTCACGCCTATAATCCCAGCACTTTGGGAGGCTGAGGTGGGCGGATCACTTGAGGTCAGGAGTTCCAGACCAGCCTAGTCAACATGGTGAAACCCCATATCTACTAAAACTACAAAAATTAGCCAGACTTGGTAACAGCCTATGTTCCTAGCTACTCAGGAGGCTGAGGCAGGAGAATCACTTGAACCTGGGAGGTGGAGGTTGCAGTGAGCCAAGATTGTGCCACTGCTCTCCAGCCTGGGTTACAAAATGAGACCCTATCTCAGGAAAAAAAACAAGTTATATTTAACGTTAGTTTACAAGATAATAAATGGTATGATTGGGTAGTAAATATATGGCATCCATATATATTCAGTATAATTTGCTCTTCTAGAAAAAGCTGTTTGTCCTATGTTTTGTGATGTCAGCACATCTTGTGCTGTTTCTTGTCACTTATACTGTCTCTCTCAATTCCAAGGAGCAATCACAGCAAAGGAACTATACACAATGATGACGGATAAAAACATCAGCTTGATTATAATGGATGCTCGAAGAATGCAGGATTATCAGGATTCCTGTATTTTACATTCTCTCAGTGTTCCTGAAGAAGCCATCAGTCCAGGGTGGGTTACTGTGCAGTAAAGTAGTATGTTGTGTAGTAAGTAGTAAACTGTGGACCTTAGTAAATGTTACTACTTAGGATCCAAGCTAAATGTGATAAAGTAGTCTTTCCTGGTAACCTTTTAGATCTTTGCCTCTTTTTGTGTGTGGGGGTGGGGAGGGGGAGGTGCGTTTTAGGAGCAGAGGTTTTTAATAGGCAAAAGAAAGAGAAAGGAGAACAACTCTCTCACTTGGGAGAGTGAGGGGTGCCCAAATGGGACTTCCCTAAATCTTGGCTTTTTAAAGACACACTTGACCCTTTTTGAAGGTTGAAGTTACGGATTTGCTAACTTTTTATTTGGCTAGTTTTCTCCTGTTTGTGATATTTAGAGTCTTATCAAAAGACAAATGAAGTTGCCTTTTCCCTCTCTCCCCAAGTGTTTGTTAACTGATTTTTCCTGTTATTTTCTGTTTATAAGCATGTGAATCATATGTACCAAATTGATTAAAATTGTGAACTAATTGAATTGTTTTACATATTGAAATTCCCTATATTATCTGTGATAGAAGCTATACAAATACTTTGTGTGTGTGTGCTTAAGTTAAAAGAGTATAGTTTCTAATGCCAGACTCTATTCAAGTAACTATCACTTACTAATTGCATTATTACTAGCTAGTGACCTAACATTTCTAAGCTTGTGTTTCCATCTGTAAAATGGGGATAATAGTAGAACCTATCTTACAGAGGTTTCAGGAGATTTAAATGAGAAACATTATATACACACACACACAGACTTTAGCACAGGTCCTGGCATGAGTAAGGACTTAATTTAAAATTTTTTCTTTCTTTTTTGGTAAGAAGGCCTTTAACCTATAAAATAATTTAAAGTGACTTGCATGGGTATATTGTATATTGGAAATCATGGCATAGTGGCAGAGCTAAACCTCCAGATACAGGGCTATTTCACTGTTTCTAGCATTCTTATATAGATCCTGTTACCTCTCTTGGTCTTGGTTTAAAATTATATATTTTTAAAATTAGATAATAAAATCTATATAGTTCCTGGCATATTGTAGATGCTTGATAAATGTTTGACCTGAAGCATAGAGTGGTTTGTAAATAAGCTATTTAAAAATTAGAGCTCTTAGGCCAGGCGCAGTGGCTCACACCTGTAATCCCAGCACTTTGGGAGGCCGAGGCAGGTGGATCACTTGAGGTCAGGAGTTCCAGACCAGCCTGGCCAACATGGTGAAACCCCATCTCTATTAAAAATACTTTAGCCACCTCGCCCGGCTAGTTTTTTGTATTTCTTAATAGAGACGGGGTTTCAAAAAAAAAAAAAATACTTTAGCCAGGAGTGGTGGCGGGCACCTATAATCCCAGCTACTTGGGAGGCTAAGGCAGGAGAATAGCATGAACTTGGGAGGCGGAGGTTGCAGTGAGCCGAGATCACACCACTGCACTCCAGCCTGGGCTACAGAGGGAGACTCCGTCTCATAAAAAAAAAAAAAAACAAACAACAACTCTTTGAGAAAGACGCTGTCAAAGGTGGTGCTGAGCTGTGGTCAGCCCGCTCCTGCTCCTGCTCCTGCCGCACTGCTGTTGCTCTCGCTGAGGAACCAGTCGGTCCGGAAGCCACGCAGCACCCGTGGCTTTTAAAGATACTGGAAAAACACCCGGGGAGCTGGAGGTGGCAGTTCACTGATTTAGAATCACTCTTTATGAGCCGCAGCATAAAATCCCTGGAGAAGGTGTGTGTTCACTTGATCAGAGGAGCAAAGAACAAGAATCTCAAAGTGAAAGAACCAGTTCAAATGCCTACTAAGACTTTGAGAATCGCTACAAGAAAAACTCCTTTTGGTGACGGTTCTAAGACATGGGATCATTTCCAGATGAGAATCCACAAACAACTCATTAACTTGCACATCCGTTCTGAGATTGTTAAGCAGATTACCTCCTTCAGTATTGAGTCAGGAGTTCAGGTGGAAGTTCCTATTGGAGATGCTTAAGTCAACTATTTTAATAAATTGATGACCAGTTGTTAAAAAAAGAAAAATTAGAGTGCTCAGTCTAATTAAACATGTGAATATATTCCCAGGATTTGAATAGATAAAGTTATAATTAGTCTTTGGGTAATCTAATCTGTATTAATAGAGAGCTGGTGGTCTTTATTATTGAGTTTACATGGAAGTTTTCCAAAATGTGAGATTTGGACTACTATGAAACTCAAGATGATTTTAGGTTGAAGATTAAAGAACAATGAAATGCACACTGAGAAAATTATTCCCTTTTAATTTATGTTACAGTCCTTTTGAGTCAGTTTAAAGGAGTTTCAGTTTGGTGCTAGTACATCTTTTAAATACTTGCTTACCTCTCTAACTGAAGGGAAAAGGTCTCAGAGCTTTCTATAGGTAGCAATACCTACAACTAGCTGATAGTGATTACTGTATTTTTTCATTATCTATTTTTATTTATTTATTTTTGAGACAGGGTCTCACTCTGTGCCTGGGCTGGAGTGCAGTGGCATGATTACGGCTTACTGCAGCCTTGACCTCCTGGGTTCAGGTGATCCTCTCACCTCAGCCTCCTGGGTAGCTGGAACTGCAGGCACACGCCACCATGCCCAGCTAATTTTCGTATTTTTTGTGTAGAGACAGGGTTTTGCCGCATTGCCCAGACAGGTCTCAAACTCCTGGGCTCAAACGATCCTCCCACCATAGCCTCCCAGAGCACTGGGATTATAGATGTGAGCCATTGCATGTGGCCTATCTCGTCTTAAAATTTTAAGCTTTTTATTTTATTGTATTTATTTTAAATTTTTTAATTTTAATTTAATTTAATTAATTTATTTATTTGTTTATTTTTGAGGCAGAGTCTTGCCCTGTCACCCAGGCTGGAGTGCAATGGTGCGATCTCAGCCAACTGCAACCTCTGCCTCCTGGGTTCAAGAGATCCTTCTGCCTCAGCCCCGAGTAGCTGGGATTACAGGCATGCACCACCTTGCCCAGCTAATTTTTTAATTTTTAGTAGACACTGGGTTTCACCATGTTGGCCAGGCTGGTCTTGAGCTCCTGACCTCAAATGATCCACCTGCCTTGGCCTCTCAAAGTGCTGAGATTACAGGTGTGAGCCAGCCACTGTGCCCAGTGTGCCCCGCCCCCCTTTTTTGAGACAGGGTCTCGCTGTGTTGCTCAGGCTGGAGTGCAGTTGTACAATCTTGGCTCAGTGCAACCTCCGCCTCCCGGGTTCAATTGATCCTCATGTCTCATGTCTCAGCCTCCCAAGTGACTGGGATTATAGGTGTGCACCACCACACTGGCTAATTTTTGTGTTTTCAGTAGAGACAGGTTTTCACTGTGTTGGCCAGGCTGGTCTTGAACTCCTGGCCTCAAGTGATCCACCCGCATCGTCTTCCCAAAGTGCTGAGATTACAGGTGTGAGCCACGGTGCCCAGCCTGTTTCTTTTTTAAACTTTTCTTTTAGCTTTGGTGGTACATGTGAAGGTTTGTTACATAGGTAAACGTGTCACAGGGGTTTGTTGTACATACATATTTTATCACCGAGGTATAAGCTCGGTACCCAATAGTTAAATCTTTTCTGCTCCTCTCCCTCCTCTTACACTCCCCCCTCAAGTAGACCCCAGTGTCTGTTGTTTCCTTCTTTGTGTTCTTAAGTTCTTACCATTTAGCTCCCATATTCTTAACTTTTAATACATTATAGTATATATACCGAAGTACTCCTGTCCTAAGCATCTAGCCCAATGAATTTTCATTAACTGAATGCACCCACTTAATTAGCATCCAGACCAAGAAACATAACGTTATCATCCCTCCTGAACCCAGTATACCTCCTGTAAGTTACTACCCGTATACTACTGCCCAAGGAAACCACGAACTTCTAATGGAATATATTTTTTGTCTGCTTTTGTACTTTATATAAATGGAATTTATAATATGTAGTCTTTTATATCTGTCTTCTATACTCAACCTATGTTTGTGACAGTCATCTCTGTTGTGTGTAGTTGTAGTTTGTTCATTCTCATTGCCATATGGTATTCTGTTGTGTGACTGTAGCACAGTTTACTTAAATATTTTATTTATCTTCAGATGTACCTTTTACTTGGATATGATGCTGTTTTTTCATGTATTTAGGGCCATACAATTTCCTATTAAATTTATTTAAGTAAAAAAGTATTTTTTATTTAATTAAATTTAATAAAGGACAAGTAGAGCAGAGTTAAAGCAAATTGTGAAGGTGGTACATAAAAGATAGAAGTTTGAGAAATGTTGGCGGATACTGTCGTTTCCGAAAGTCTTTTCTGTAGAATACTAATCCTGAAAACAGTATTTAGGTAAATATACCCCAGGTTGGAAATAGTCTTTAAGAATATCACGTTTTATTTTTTTTCCTTCTTTGTTGACCAAGCATCCTTCTGATCTGTGTGTATCAGGAGAGGATATTATTAGACAATATTTTATATTTATTCTACTTCTTTACTTCCTAGAAGATATAGTAACAATATTATATAGGAAATGGATTTTAAAATTAAAATGATCTTAATTATTTGGTTTTACTTGTGGATAAAAGTTGTACCAGTCCTGCCCAGCTTGCCAGTATCATCAGTTAAATATTGAAATGCCACTATATACTAAGTGCTTTGCTAAGAATAATATGGAGCTCCTTACCTAGAGGCGTGAATCTGTATTATTCACTCATTCAATTATTAAACCAATTTTTTTTTTTTTTTTGAGATGGAGATCTTGCTCTGTTGCCCAGGCTGGAATGCAGTGGCGTGATCTTGGCTCACTGCAACCTCCACCTCCCGGGTTCAAGCTATTCTCCTGCCTCAGCCTCCCGAGTAGCTGGGACTCCCATCATGCACCACCACTTCTAGCTAATTTTTGTATTTTTAATTAGAGACAGAGTTTCGCCATGTTGGCCAGGCTGGTCTCGAACTCCTGACCTCAGGTGATCCGCCTGTCTTGGCCTCCCAAAGGGCTGGGATTACAGGTGTGAGCCATCACGTCCAGCTGATAAAAACAGTATTCACTGAACACTTTCTATGGGCTGGGTTACTATGTTCTAAGTGCTGGGCTAAGCCATTGAACAGACAAAAAATTGTCTTTGGAGCTTTTAACAGAGAGATGAGATAGGTAAGACACACAATAAAAGCTTGCAGTGTTTAGCTTTTCTTATGTGGAGTGCCGTGGAAATGGGAATGTTGTGTGTGCGTATGCATGTGTGTGTGTTTAGAAAGGCCTCACAGAGAAGTTATTAGCAAATCTTGAAGAAATAAGGGAAATGAGTAATGCAGCTATCTGGGGGAAGAGGATTCCAGACGGAAAAAGCAAGAGCAGAGGCCCTTAGGGAAGAGCATGCCTGGATGAACCAGGAATAACAAGGAAGCTAGTAGCTGGAGTGAGTAAAGGGGGCCAGTAGTTAGAGATGACGACGTTGAGCCTTGGGGGTGTATGTCTGTGGCAGGCCATTGTAAGGACTTTAGCTTTTTTTTTTTTTTGATAACGGAGTCTCGCTCTGTCGCCCAGGCTGAAGTGCAGTGGCACAATCTTGGCTCACTGCAACCTCCACCTCCTGGGTTCAAGCAATTCTCCTGCTTCAGCCTCCTAAGTAGCTGGGATTACAGGTGCCTGCCACCACGCCCGGATAATTTTTGTATGTAGTAGAGATGGGGTTTTACCATGTCGGCCAGACTGGTCTTGAATTCCTGACCTCAGGTGATCCACCCTCCTCGGCCTCCCGAAGTGCTGGGGATTACAGGCATGAGCCACCACGCCCAGCCGGACTTCAGCTTTTATGTGAGCAAACGATGATGTGAACATTGTGCTTTAAGGTAGAGTTGGTGCTATTCACAGTTGACATTTTTAAGAGGCAGCATAACAGAGAACATGTACATGAGCCAGATTGCCTGAATTTTAATTCTGGCTCCACTTATCTTGAGCGAGTCACTTAACCTGTTTGTGCCTCACTTTCCCCAAAATAGAAATAATGTTTGTCTTACAGGATTGTTGTGAAGACACAATGAGTTCAATGAGAATAAAGCATTTAGAACAGTATCTGGCACATGGTAAATGCTATATGTGTTTGTTGAATAAACATCCTGGTATATGGTGGACTATTATACAGGTATAAGAGAACTGAAATATGAATAATATTACCCAGTTTATATTTGGCTGAAAGAGGAGCTCAGATAATTTTCTCTGTTTTCAGTTTTGCTCCCCCCACTTTTTTTTAAAGGGTCAGAATGAAAAGAATTCAGTCTTCTTTTAGTCTCTAATAACTACTAAAACTATGTTCCAATATTAAACAGTAGTGAAGGGGTTAAACATTTTAGGCTGTTTAATATCTTAATATATAATCTCACCTTAGAAAGAAATCTACTTAAAATTTGCTGTGGTGTGGTCAAGACTGTAGAACAAAACTGAGTGTCTTCTGTTAGTATATTAGGACCTCTTGTTGACTTTTGCCCCAATTTCAATGTTAATACATTTCAGAGTCACTGCTAGTTGGATTGAAGCACACCTCCCAGATGATTCTAAAGACACATGGAAGAAGAGGGGGAATGTGGAGTATGTGGTACTTCTTGACTGGTTTAGTTCTGCCAAAGATTTACAGATTGGAACAGTTCTCCGGAGTCTGAAAGATGCACTTTTCAAGGTTTGCAAGTTTCATTGTTAGTTTATTGTAATTGCAGGGCACCTCTGGTTGTTAGAAAGGCATGTTAACTAGTTGTTTATCTTTAATACTGAAATATTGATCTTTTTTTTTTTTTTTTTTTTTTTTTTTTTTTTGAGACTGAGTCTCACTTTGTTGCCCAAGTGGTAGTACAGTGGCGTGATCTCAGCTCACTGCAATCCTCTGCCTCCCGGGTTCAGGTGATTCTCATGCCTCAGCCTCCTGAGTAGCTGGGACTACAGGTGTGAGCCACCACACCCGGCTAATTTTTGTATTTTTAGTAGAGAGGGGGTTTCACCATGTTGGCCAGGCTGGTCTCAAACTCCTGACCTCAGGTGATCCACTTGCCTTGGCCTCCCAGAGTGCTAGGATTACAGGCTTGAGCAGCCGCTTTGATTGTAGAATTTTTTATAAATTCAGGTTTAAAAGATTTGTTTTGGCTGGGCGTGGTAAAATTAAAACTTAGGTGGGAAAAGATCTTATAAGATTACGAGGCAGGGCCAGGTGTGGTGGCTCACGCCTGTAATCCCAGCACTTTGGGAAGCTGAGGCAGGCCGATCACCTGAGGTTAGGAGTTCGAGACCAGCTTGACCAACGTAGAGAAACCTCGTCTCTACTAAAAACAAAAAATTAGTCGGGCATGGTGGTATGCGCCTGTAATCCCAGCTACTCAGGAGGCTGAGGTAGGAGAATCTCTTGAACCCGGGAGGCGGAGGTTGTGGTGAGCTAAGATCACACCATTGCACTCTAGCCTGGGCAACAAGAGCAAAACTCTGTCTCACACACACACAAAAAAAGATTACAAGGCAGAAGACAGGCAGAAATATTTACAACACACATGGCAGTGGTTTAAAATACCTGAAATCCAAAGACCTTTTACAAATAAGAAAAATACTTAAGGTAAAATAGTAAAATAAGTTGTGCACACAGATAGCCATGAACAGAAAGTGAAATGCAAGTGGACTTAACCATAAAAATGAGCAACTTTACTAGTATCAGATAAATGCATATTAAAGCGAGTGCCATTTTCACTGATCAAGTTAACAAAGGTTTAAAAAATAATACGGTTGTCCCTCAGTATCTGTGGGGGATTGGTGCTAGAACCCCCCACAAATACCAAAATCCATGGATAGTCAAGTTTCTTACTTACATAAAATGGTATAGTATTTGCATATAAACTACACATATTCTCTCATATACTTTAAATCCTCTGTAGATTCCTTATAATAACTAATAAAAAGTGCTCTGTAAATAGTTGTTACACCATATTTGTTGGAGAATAGTGACAAGAAAAAAGTCTGTATATGCTCAGTACAGACATAACTATCATAGGCCTAACTATATATTTTTTAAATTTATTTATGTTTTAATTTTAATTTTAATTTTTAGAGACAAACTTTTTCTCAGTCACCTAGACTTGAGTGCCATGGCACAATCATAGCTCACTGCAGCCTTGAACTCCTGGCTCAAGTGATCCCACTGCCTCAGCCTCCTGAGTAGCTAGGACTACAGGTGCACACCATGCCTGGCTAATTTTTTAAAATTTTCTAGTAGGGACAAGGTATTGCTATGTTGCCCAGGCTTGTCTCAAAGTCCTGGCTTCAAACATTCCTCCCACCTTGACCACCCAAAGTGTTGGGATTACAGGCATGTGCCACTGTGTTGGGCATCTAAGTATATTTTTTATTTTATTTATTTTATTTTATTTATTTATTTATTTATTTTTTGAGATGGAGTCTCACTCTGTCACCCAGGCTGGAGTGCAGTGGTGCGATCTTGGCTCACTGCAACCTCCGCCTCCCAGGTTCAAGCGATTCTCCTGCCTCAGCCTTTCCAAATAGCTGGGATTACAGGTGCCCACCACCACACCTGGCTAATTTTTGTAGTTTTAGTGGAGACAGGGTTTCACCATGTTGGCGAGACTGGTCTCAAACTCCTTAGCTCAAGTGATCTGCCCACATTGGCCTCCCAAAGTGCTGGGATTACAGCCGTGAGCCACCGTGCACGGCCCATCTAAGTGTATTTTAAGTCTGGTTGGTTGAATCTTACGGATACAAGTTACTGTACTCAGTTCAACTTGTTAAATTATTTTTTTCTGTAATTTTTATTTTTTGAATTCTAAAATTTCTTTTTACCTATTGTTTTTTGAAGACATATCTTACTCTGTTGCCCAGGCCGAAGTGCAGTGGTGCCATCCCAGCTCACTGTAGCCTTGACATCCTGGGCTCAGGCAGTCCTCCCACCTCAGCCTCCTGAGTAGCTGAGGTGTGCGTCACCATCCTAGCTAATTTCATTTTATTTTATTTTTGTAGAGATGATATTTCACTATGTTGCCCAGGCTGGTCTTGAAACTCCTATACTCAAACAATCTTCTTGCCTCAGCCTCCCAAAGTGCTGGTATTACAGGTGTGAGCCACCACACCCAGTTAATTTGTTAAATTATTTTTTTTTTTGAGATGGAGTCTTGCTCTGTCGCCCAGGCTGGAGTGCAGTGGCCAGATCTCAGCTCACTGCAAGCTCCGCCTCCCGGGTTCAGGCCATTCTCCTGCCTCAGCCTCCCGAGTAGCTGGGACTACAGGCACCCACCACCGTGCCCGGCTAATTTTTTTGTATTTTTTAGTAGAGACGGGGTTTCACCCTGTTAGCCAGATGGTCTCATCTCCTGACCTCGTGATCCGCCCATCTCGGCCTCCCAAAGTGCTGGGATTACAGGCTTGAGCCACCGCGCCCGGCCAATTTGTTAAATTATTAACAATGATAGCACTGAATGCTGGTGAGCATGTGGTGAGAAGAAAACTCGTTCTGCTGGTAGGAGGGTCAGTTGATTGCCCTTCAGAAAGGCAGTCTTAAAAGCCTTAGAACAATTCATGCTATGTCATAGGGAACCCAGAAATATACCTAAGTATGGGACAATTATATGAAACTGCCAGGATTCAACTGGCATTGACCTACAAATGGCAGTTCGGCAATTTCATAAAGTTCAAACTAAGATATGTAAATGATTAGTGTATGATAAAGGTGACGTAAATCATTGAGGAAAAGATGGATTGAAATGAATGGTTTGGGGACAACTGCCCAGCCAGTAAATAAAAGAGAATGGATCCCTACCTTATTTCTTAGACCAAGCTACATCTCAAATGAATAAAAGATATAAATGTATAGATTGAAACAGCAAACTATTAGGAGAAAGCATTGGTATTTTTTATTACCTTGATATCAAACCAAGATGTCGTAAAGGAAAATGAAGACTGTTTATGGCTGGTCACAGTGGCTCACACCTGTAATCCCAGCACTTTGGGAGGCCGAGGCAGGTGGATCACTTGAGGTCAGGAGCTGGAGACCAGCCTGGCCAACATGACGAAACCCCATCTCTACTAAAAGTACAAAAATTTGCCGGGCATGGTGGTGGGCACCTGTGATCGCAGCTACTGAGGAGGCTGAGGCAGGAGAATTGCTTGAACCCGGTGGGCGGAGGTTGCAGTGAGCCAAGATCACGCCACTTCACTCCAGCCTGGGCAAAAGAAAGAAACTCCATCTCAAAAAGAAAAGACATTTAACTGTGTTTAAAAAACAAACAAAAAAAACATAAAGTAAAAATCAGGAAAAATGTTGGCAATATATATGACAAAGACCTTTTTTCCCTAATATTCAGAGTACATTCACTATTTACTAAAAAAATTGCAAATAACTATAGAAAAGGGGACAAAGGATGCAATTATTAAATAATTAAGTCATAGAACAATATAAATGCATAGTAAATAAATGAAAAAATGTCCAACTTTGCTAATAAAGAAAAGCTCATTAAAACAAGATACCATTTTATGTTCATCAGTTTTGTAAAAATTATGAAGATGTATAATGGGCATTCTCATATCCTGTTGGTTAAGTGTATAAATTGGTATAGCCTTTCTGAAGGGCAACTGGGCATTATATTAAACCAGCAATTCTACTCCTAGGTAATTATCCTTAAGAAATTTTAAAATATAAATATATATATAATTTTTTTTTTTCTCCTCAGGCCGAAATCTCACTCTTATCCCCTAGGCTGGAGTGCAGTGGTGCGATCTCAGCTCACTGCAACCTCCACCTCTTGGGTTCAAGCAATTCTCTTGCCTCAGCCTCCCAAGTAGCAGGGATTATAGGTGCCTGCCACCACGCCCAGCTAATTTTTGTATTTTTAGTAGAGACAGGTTTTCACCGTGTTGGTCAGGCTGGTCTCAAACTCCTGACCTCAGGTGATCCTCCCGCCTCGGCCTTCCAAAGTGCTGGGATTACAGGCATGAGCCACCGTGCCCAGCCAATATATTTATATATTTTTTTAAGTGACCATTTCTAAGATTAGCCATCTGTTGAAAACCTTAAAATGTTCATGTACCTTAGCTTAAGCAACTCCCTTTCTGGGAATTTTCCTTAAGGAGGTGACTAGGTATGTGCATGTATCAGGATCTTTTGTGTTTATTTCAGCATGCTTATAATTAAGTGGGGAAAAAAAACCCAAATGATTGACTCAGTTTTGGGGTGTGTGTGTAAAGTAGAATAGGCCATGCGCAGTGGCTCACACCTATAAATCCCAGCACTTTGGGAGACTGAGCCAGGTTGATCACTTAAGCCCAGGAGTTTGAGACCAGCCTGGGCAACGTGCCGAAACCCCAGCTCATGAAAAGTACAAAAATAAGCTGGGCGTGGTGGCGCATGCCTGTAGTCCCAGCTACTGGGAAGGCTGAGGTGGGAGGATCAATTGAGCCCAGGAGGTCAAGGCTGCAGTGAGCCATGATTATGCCATTGCATTCCAACTTGGGTGGTAGAGCAAGACCTTGTCTCAATCAGTCAGTCAGTCAGTAGTCGAATATTACCTAGTCATTGCAAATGATGATATAGCTCTGTATTGATGAAGGATGTTCATAGAAAAGCAACATCATAAAGGTTTTATTGAAAATTCTCTATAAGAGTAAACTCCAGAATGTAAAGTGTATTGGGGTGGTGATGTTATGGGTCATTTTTGTTTTATATTTAGTAATTTATTTTCTAATTTTTCTTCTAAGATCATTGATTATTTGTATGGTTTTTAAAACCTCACCTATATAACTGTTTTATTTAATGTTGAATTTTGAATTCAGTTCTCATTTTGTCATTATTTAGAAGATAAATCTTGTCGTTAAGGGAACAACTTCAAAATTTAGATTTGTTGTGTTTTTAGCTGTTGATAGATTGCTGCCATATTAAAAATACGATTTCCTTATTTATAGTGGGAAAGTAAAACTATCCTGCGCAATGAGCCTTTGGTTTTAGAGGGAGGCTATGAAAACTGGCTCCTTTGTTATCCCCAGTATACAACAAATGCTAAGGTCACTCCACCCCCACGACGCCAGAATGAAGAGGTGTCTATCTCATGTATGTATGTGAAAATTTTTGTTTAAAATTGCTTTGGTAAAATATACTTTAAAATTGTTTTCACAGTAACATTCTTGGTTGTGTGTGCATTTGTCCTATTAGAGAGCAGTTTGTTTTCAGGCATACAAATATAAGCCTGGAAGTTCACATTTTCTTTAAGACTGTTGTAATTGTTTTTTCACTTAGTTTACTTTTAATTATTACATTAACATGCATGAGAAATGTAAGTACTGTGTATGGGCTTTGCTATTCTAAAAAACATTTTTATTTTTGGAATTTTAGTGGATTTTACTTATCCCTCATTGGAAGAATCAGTTCCTTCTAAACCTGCTGCCCAGATACCACCTCCATCTATAGAAGTAGATGAAAATATAGAATTGATAAGTGATCAAAATGAGAGAATGGGACCACTGAATATATCAACTCCAGCTGAACCAGTTGCTGCTTCTAAATCTGATGTTTCACCCATAATTCAGCCAGTGCCTAGTATAAAGAATATTCCACAGGTATGTTCTTGATTTTAACTTTATTCTCGCTTTTGTTTTAATATTAAATATATAGTATAGTACACCCAGCCTGGGTGACAGCAAGACTCTGTCTCAAAAAAAAAAAAAAATACAGTATAGAAATGAAGTTTAATACATAACCTTTAACATCTTAGAAAAAAGTATCAATGAGAAGAATCTGTATGTTTTAATAAATTTTTTGTTTAAAAATTTTTCATCATAATTCAGTGTTATTGCCATGCCTGTATTAGAGTAGATAATTCAAGGGATTTCCAAAGCCAGTTGGCAATCCATTTGCTACAAACAATGCCAGTAAAAGATTGCATTACCACAGTGAATTAGAATAGCCCTTTTGGGACTTTTTGTATTATAATTTGACCCATAGTGTTTTCATAAATAGCTTGGCTTACATATGGTAGGTATGTGATGTCAGTATTTTGGTTTTAAAACAATAGTTTAGTTCCATTTCCTTAGAATTTGACATGCAAATAACAGGCATGTTTAACAATAATTATTTAAAAGTTTTTAAATAATCAAGACGTTACAAATAAAAAAATTTTAGTCTTTATTTCCTTCATTTGGCTTTATTTAAAGAAAGGTTAACTAATGTTCCCCCTCCATGCATTTCCCAATAACATTTTTAGCATTCATTTTTGATTTTTTCCCCAGATATATTTAAAACAGTATTTCACATTTAAAGTGGATGACATTTGATTTGTGGAGCAGGTATTGAATAGAAAATCTGGTAATTTTTTGTTATAAACTGAAGTGGTTCATTTCTTCATTTTTTTTTTTTTTTTTTTGAGACAGAGTCTCGCTTAGTCGCCCAGGCTGGAGTGCAATGGCGCGATCTCGGCTCACTGCAAGCTCCGCCTCCCGGGTTCACGCCATTCTCCTGCCTCAGCCTCCCGAGTAGCTGGGACTACAGGCGCTCGCCGCCTCGCCCGGCTAATTTTTTTTGCATTTTTAGTAGAGACGGGGTTTCACCGTGTTAGCCAGGATGGTCTCGATCTCCTGACCTCGTGATCCGCCCGCCTCGGCCTCCCAAAGTGCTGGGATTACAGGCGTGAGCCACCGCGCCCGGCCCATTTCTTCATTTTTTTAAGGCATTTTAGTATTGCAGAATAAATTGCAGACTAAATAGATGTGATTAAACAACTTTTCTTAAAGGGTAAATTTAGGAAAGTCTGAAAAGAACTTATGTTATTGCATTTCCTTTCAACTTAATCTGTTTAAACCCTAATCCTTTTGTGTCCCAACATAACTTTATAAGATACGTATAATTTTTTAGACACATTTTGAAGATCTGTATAAAAAACAGCATGGGTGCTATGGGTCACGTCTGTAATCCCAACACTTCGGGAGGCAGAGGCGAGTGGGTCACCTGAGGTCAGGAGTTCCAGACCAGCCTGGTCAACATGGCATGAAACCCCATCTCTTCTAAAAATACAAAAATTAGCCAGGCGTGGTGGTGCGTGCCTGCTGTCCCAGCTACTCAGGAGGCTGAGGCAGGACAATCACATGAACCCAGGAAGCAGAGGTTGTAGTGAGCCGATATCGGACCACTGCACTCTAGCCTGGGTGAGAGTGAGACTCTGTCTCAAAAAAAAAATAAGACAGCATGAAAGTTTGTAAATACAAGAGATGGATTCTTCTGATGTTTAGAAGGAGAGATCTGTATAAAATCAGCCACGACATAAGGCAAAATATCGTAATTGCTCTACAAGTCACTGGCGCACAGAGCAAGGAGAATATTCTAGCTGAGAAGATCAAGGACGTCTTCATGGAGGAGACAGTATTTTATCTGGGCTTTAAGAGTAGAATTTGAGGATGGACGAAACACGTAGACAATTGTATGACCAAAGGGATAGGGCATGCTCTGGGGCCATTGAACAGTTTTGGCATATGTGGGCGCTAGTCTTTGTTGGAGAGAGGAAATTATGATAGTAGGTAAGATTAGAAGGATGGACAAGAGTCATCAAGAGAGACTTGGATCAAATTTTAATTTTGTCCTGTAGGCACAAAGAACCACTAAAGAATTTTAAGCTTGAGAGTAACATGATCATAACTATACTTGTAAGATTAGGGAAAAATAGATCAAGCCACCAAAATGTAAATGGAAACATTTATTTTTGTTTCTGTTCCACCTCTTATTGTTAACCTCATCCCCATAGTGGTTCTTCCTACTTTATTCTCAAATACATGCAGAAAAAGAGACAAAGGATTTTTTTTTAAGAGGCAGAAAGAGAAGTGAACAGGAAAAAAATTATTTTTTGTACGCTAACTTCTTTGTTTTTCTTTTTTTTTTTTAAAACAGTGTCTCATTCTCTCACCCAGGCTGGAGTGCAGTAGCACGATCACAGCTCACTGCAGCTGGACTTCCTGGGTTCAAGCAATCCTCCCACCTCAGCCTCCTGAGTAGCTGGGATTATAGACACATGCCACTACGCCCGGCTAATTTTTGTATTTGTTGTAAAGATGGGGTTTTGCCATGTTGGCCAGGATGGTCTCGAACTCCTGACCTCAAGTGATCTACCCAGCTCGGGCTCTCAAAGTGCTGGTATTACAGGCGTGAGTCACTGTGCCCAGCAACTTCTTTGTTTTCTAGTAGAAAAACATAAATTCGTTGTGTAAGAACACTATATAGATTGTTATTGGCAGATGTTCTTAAAAGTTTTTATTTTTGTTTCATTACACAGTATTCTCAAGAAATGATGGTAGGGTCACTTCTCTAGTGTTAATATTCTGTTAAATTGAGGTAATAAACGTTTAACTCATTAAATCAGGAACTTAGGTAATTTATTACGCAACTTGAAGGAAACCAGTTAGTATTTTACCTCCTGTAAAAGTTGTTAGGGAAGATTGCATTTGTTCCCTCAGTAACATAGTTATTAACTGTGCCAGGCACAGTCTCTATCCTTTTAGAGCTTATATTCTAGGAGGGAAGAAAATTTTAAACAAGTAATTATAGTTACTTCATCAGAATTCCAATAGAGGGAGAGTGTAAGCCAAGACCTAATGTGGGCATTATCTAGATGAACAGCTGATAGACCTAAATTGGGAAGGAGCATGGCATCTTTGAATAATTTTTTTTTAAGGCAAGTATAGCCAGTATACACAACCATATGACTGGAGAGGTAGGCAGATGTAAGATCACACAGGGCCTTACAGGCTATGGTAAAGATTTTAGGTGTACTGAGGGCATAGTGGGTAGCAAATCAAATTTGTTTTAAAGTGAGTACTCTGGCTATAATGTGGAGAAACAGATTGGGGAGCGGGGACAAGAGACGAGATGGGCAACTAGTTGAAAACTATAGGCCGGGCGCGGTGGCTCAAGCCTGTAATCCCAGCACTTTGGGAGGCCGAAACGGGTGGATCATGAGGTCAGGAGATCAAGACCATCCTGGCTAACAAGGTGAAACCCCGTCTCTACTAAAAAAATACAAAAAACTAGCCGGGCGAGGTGGTGGGCGCCTGTAGTCCCAGCTACTTGGGAGGCTGAGGCAGGAGAATGGCGTGAACCTGGGAGGCAGAGCTTGCAGTGAGCTGAGATCTGGCCACTGCACTCCAGCCTAGGCCACAGAGCGAGACTCCGTCTCAAAAAAAAAAAAAAAACTATGCTGTAGTCCTGGTGAGAGAGGAGGTTGGCATGGTCTTGGCCTGTGGTAGAAGAGATGGAGGGACAGATATAGGAGGAAAATTATCAGCGTGTAGAAGGATATGGGAAGAACATATCATGGGACTCAGGTTTTTGATTTGTGCAACTATTGGGAGAGTGGTTACATCCATGAGATTAGGACCATGTTCGCGGGGGTGGGGGAATTCGTGAATCCATTTTGGCTATATGAGGTTTGAGATATATGCAGTGACACTCAAATGGAAATATTGGGTAGGCATTTGGATACCTGGAAGTGGAACTTAAGTCTAGGTATGCCCAGGTCTAGGTTTTATGTTTTTAAATAAAGACATTTTTAACTCTTTTGTATACAAAACACTCAGGAAGAATTGAAAGTTGATCAAGAGGATGTAAGTTCCAGTGATGTTTGGATATCTCCCATTCAAGTTCTGTTTTATGAGAAATCTTGATACTGAGTAATTAACAAGTAGATGGCCTGATAGATGTTGTCTCCACAAAGTGACACTTCTTTTTATCACAACTTGATCTCAAGAACTGAGGTTATTTCCTGATTTTTGACAAAAATGTTTTGCTCTTTGTTGCTCTAGATTGATCGTACTAAAAAACCAGCAGTCAAATTGCCTGAAGAGCATAGAACAAAATCTGAAAGTACAAACCATGAGCAACAATCTCCTCAGAATGGAAAAGTTATTCCTGATCGTTCCACCAAGCCAGTAGTTTTCTCTCCAACTCTCATGTTAACAGATGAAGAAAAGGCTCGTATTCATGCAGAAACTGCTCTTCTAATGGAGAAAAACAAACAAGAAAAAGAACTTCGGGAAAGGCAGCAAGAGGAACAGAAAGAGAAACTGAGGAGGGAAGAACAAGAACAAAAAACCAAAAAGAAACAAGAAGCTGAAGAAAATGAAATTACAGAGAAGCAACAAAAAGCAAAAGAAGAAATGGAGAAGAAAGAAAGTGAACAGGCCAAGAAAGAAGATAAAGAAACCTCAGCAAAGAGGGGCAAAGAAATAACAGGAGTAAAAAGACAAAGTAAAAGTGAACATGAAACTTCTGATGCCAAGAAATCTGTAGAAGACAGGGGGAAAAGGTGTCCAACCCCAGAAGTACAGAAAAAGTCAACAGGAGATGTGCCCCATACATCTGTGACAGGGGATTCGGGTTCAAGCAAGGTAAGCAGAAACAGTACATATTGCCAACAAAGTGAAAAGGGCAGCATTTCAAATAGTCTTTTCAGGGGTGATAGAAAGTACTGATCTATCCACATTTGCTCACCTATTCTCCTTTGAGGCCAATGCCGTACATTTATGAAACGATTGGTTGGGAATGAAATTGCTTTTTGTATTTTACATCTATAAAATGCAATATATTTCTTTTCTTTTTTTCTTTTTTTTGAGACGGAGTCTCGCTCTGTCACCCAGGCTGGAGTACAGTGGCACAATCTCAGCTCACTGCAAGCTCCGCCTCCCGGGTTCACGCCATTTTCCTGCCTCAGCCTCCGGAGTAGCTGGGACTACAGGCGCATGCCAGCATGCCTGGCTAATTTTTCGTATTTTTAGTAGAGACGGGGTTTCACCATGTTAGCCAGGATGGTCTCGATCTCCTGACCTCGTGATCCACCTGCCTCGGCCTCCCAAAGTGCTGGGATTAGAGGCGTGAGCCACCATGCCCGGCGATATTTCAAATAATTGAGATAAATAGTTACATTCTTCATTTTTATGTTTGATATATGATCATGGAAAGACTAGAGTGAAATATAATCTCCTCAGTATGGGGGAACTAGATGCCAATATTTGTATGATAAAATTTATATCTGTTTAGAATATATCCAAAATCAGTGACATCTAAATGGCCCAACATTTATCTTTGCATATAATGATTTTTTGGTCACATCAGTGTCATTTTTTTTCTTGCTTTATCTATTCAAATAATATTGGCAAATAACCCAATTAATTTTGCCCTTGGCTACACACCCAAAATTGATAGCCGTAATTTTAGGGGACATTTTTTGTTATTCTTTTTCAGTCTCTAATAATGCCATGCTTTTCTTTTTCTCTTCATTATGTCATTAACAATGCCTTTTCCTTTTGAACACCAAGTATGTATTTATAATACCAAGAACAGTTACAATCCTTTTTACATATATGTAAATGGAAAAAACATTTTTAGCAGTGCGAAAATGACTTCTAATGGAAGGCAGGATACCATCTTTACAGAATGTTAACTTCTATACTTCTCAAACACCATTCAGGCATGTTACCAAAATTAATTCATAGTCAAGCCGCTCTTATCCAGGGAACACTTATCTGGTAACCTCTGCTATTAAAAAAGATAGCTTCCATGCAAAAACCTTCTAAACACCCCAAATTAGGGATATGAAGCCCATGTACTAAAACGCTCTAACTTTATTCACAGGAGGAGCAAAACATGTGAGCTCCAAGATACAATTTAAGTATTATTCATTGGGTAGCTAGTATATGCCAGGTATTTTCACTGCATTATCTTATTTACTCCTAATGATAATCCTATAAGGTATTTAATTTACAAGTGAAACTGAAGTTTAGAGGTTAAATATTTGCTTAAGATCATCACATAGACAGTGAGATTCCAAAGCCACTTCCTTTCCATCTTGCTATGCTAGAGGCATGCAGTCTTTAGAACTTAAATCATTCGTATTTGTGGAGTCATTTAGTATATAGGTGCCAAATATTCCTACACATCTAAGATTGCATTCCTTGTGTGCTCCTTTTAAAAGTAGGAGAAATATGTAATTTATTCTAGAATAAATTTTGTTAAAATTATCACTAATTTTAAAGTTTTTAGTAGAGTTATTTTAAAATAAGATATAAAACTAAAATGAGTTTTTAAAAAGAATCTATGGGTTGGGCGTGTTGGCCCACGCCTATAATCCCAGCACTTTGGGAGGCCTAGACCAGTGGATCACAAGGTCAGGAGATCAAGATGATCCTGGCTAACACGGTAAAACCCTGTCTCTACTAAAAATACAAAAAATTAGCCAGGTGTGGTGACGTGCGCTGTAGTCCCAGCTACTTGGGAGGCTGAGGCAGGAGAATTGCTTGAACCCATGAGGCAGAGGTTGCAGTGAGCTGAGATCGTGCCACTGCACTCCAACCTGGGTGACAGAGCGAGACTCGGCCTCAAAAAAAAAAAAAAAAAAAAAAAAAAAAGAATGTATGGTGTTATAAGAAGATATGAATACAGATTTTTGCATTTTTGACTATTGGTCTGTATCTTAATTTCTCCATTCTCTTGAATACTTTAAATTTTTTGAAGCACAACTCCTTTCAAGGTAACCAAAATCATAATAATATTTAAGTAAAAGATAATGTTCAGCTGGGCGCGGTGGCTCACGCCTGTAATCCCAGCACTTTGGGAGGCCGAGGCAGGTGGATCACGAGGTCAGGAGATCAAGACCATCCTGGCTAACACGGTGAAACCCCGTCTCTACTAAAAATACAAAAAATTAGCCGGTTCTGGTGGCGGGCGCCTGTAGTCCCAGCTAGTCGGAAGGCTGAGGCAGGAGACTGGCGTGAACCCAGGAGGTGGAGCTTGCAGTGAGCCAAGATCGTGCCACTGCACTCCAGCCTGGGCGACAGAGCGAGACTCCATCTCAAAAAAAAAAAAAAAGATAATGTTCAAATTAGGTCTTGGGGAATATACATTAATGATCAGCATTTTATACTTGGCCATGTAATGTGAACCAGTGCTTCACAATCCACTTTGATTTTCATCTTTTTTTTTTTCACTGATTCATCAGAGTTCTTTAGTTTTTTAAGTATTTTGACTGTGACAGTAAAATATAATAAAATTTTCAGAGGCCTTGTTTTCCCCTTTTACATTTTCAGTCTCATAGATTCGGTTGTGTTAACTAGTAGCTTTATGTTGGAAGGAAAGTTAAAGTTTTCTTTCACTTCTGTAATTTTAATAATTTTACAGCCATTTAAGATTAAAGGACAACCAGAAAGTGGAATTCTAAGGACAGGAACTTTTAGAGAGGATACAGACGATACCGAAAGAAATAAAGTAAGTAGTTCATTGCAGGAAAACACTGGAAAAAAACCAAACGTGGATTGTAACTATGTGATTATCGTACCACACTGTCATCTTTTATCATGAGATATACAGTGTAAGGGGATCGTTGCCATCTTTGGTAGCTGGTGTTTTGCTTGTTTTTACACGATCACTCCATTTATATGCTAAAGGAAATAGAGTTTGTCTTCCTGTTTAAAGTTTGACAGCATATTCTATTTATTTTATGAAAGTAAAAAATGTTTAGCCCTTACCATATGATCCAGCAATTCTACTTCAGGGTATATACCCAAAAGAATTGCAAACAAGAAGTATTTGTACACCCATGTTCTTAGAGTATTATTCATAATAGCTGAAAAATGGAAGCAACCCAGATGTCCATCAGCAGGTGAATGCATAAACAAATGGGATATGTACATATAACGGAATATTATTCAGCCTTAAAAAGGAAGGAAATTCTGACACGCTACAGCATGGATGAATCTTGAGGTCATTTGCTAAGTGAAATAAGCCCAGTTGCAGGATAAATACTGAGTGATTCCATTTCTGTGAGGTTTGTAAAGTAGGCAAATTTATAGAGACAGAAAGTAGAATGGTGGTTGTCAGAGCCAGAGAAAGAGGAAATGGGGAGTTATTGTTCAGTAGGTACAGAGTTTCAGTTTTACAAGATGAAAAGAGTTCTAGAGATTGTTGGCACAGCAATATACTTAATGTCACTAACCAGTGCACCTTAAAATGGTTAAGATGGTAAATGTTATGTTATGTGTATTTCATCACAATTTTTAAAACACATAGGCTTTGTATAAGACATCTTTGCTGGGCACGGTGGCTCACACTCGTAATCTTAGCACTATGGGAGGCTGAGGCAGGCAGATCACAAGGTCAGGAGATTGAGACCATCTTGGCTAACAGGGTGAAACCCCATCTCTACTAAAAATACAAAAAAAAAAGTAACCAGGCTTGGTGGCGGGTGCCTGTATTCCCAGCTACTTGGGAGGCTGAGGCAGGAGAATGGATGAACCAGGGAGGTGGAGCTTGCAGTGAGCCAAGATCGTGCCACTGCACCCCAGCCTGGGCGACAGAGCGAGACTCCGTCTAAAAAAAAAAAAAAGAAGAAGACATCTTTGACTTTGTTTTTCCTTCAGATCTTGAGATACAATTTGCATATACCATAAAATTCACCCGTTTTTAACATGCAGTTCAGTGATTTTTTTTTTTTTTTTTTTTTAGTAATTTAGTGTTGTGAAACCATTAATACAATCCAATTTTAGAAGATTGCCATCACACCAAAGAGACCCTATGCCCAATTTAGTCTACCCTAAAGCCCAGGCAACCCTGAGTCTACTCTCTGTCTCCATAGATCTGTCTGCTCTGGGATATATATACAGTCTTCCCTTGGTATCTGTAGATGACTGGTTCCATGACCTCCCTCTCATACCAAAATCTGAGGATGCTCGAGTCCCCTACATAAAGTGGTGTAGTGTGTGCATATCATCTATACACATCCTCCTATATACTTTAAATCATCTCTACATTACATACCTAACACGGTGTAAATGCTATGAAAATAGATGTTATACTGTATTTTTTAGGGAATAATAAAAGCCTGCACATGTTCACTACACCCAGAATTATTTTTTTCAAGTATTTTGAATCTGTGGATGGTTGAATTCACAGATGCAGAACCGATGAATACAGAGGACCGACTCCATATCCGATCTAAATCCGTGTGAATTTAACATGTTAAATTTTTGTTAAGTCATTCTGTTGTATTTTGCCATTAAAAAAAATCTGAGACCAGCCTTGGCAACATAGCAAGACCCCTTTTCTCCACAGAAAGGGGAAAAAAAGGAGGGGGGTGAGGGTATGGTTGCTCATGCCTGTAATTCCAGCACTTTGAGGGGCTGAGGCAGGTGGATCGCTTGAGCCCCAGGAGTTCAAGACCAGCCTGGGCAACATGGCAAAACCCTGTCTCTAGAAAAAAATATAAAAAAGTAGCCAGGTTTGGTGGCGCCTGCCTGTAGTCCCAGCTAGTTGAGAGGCTGAGGTGGGAGGATCACCTGATCCTGGGGAGGTCAAGGATACAGTGAGCCGTGATCATGCTACTGCATTCCAACCAGGGCAACAAGGGTGAGAGCCTATCTCAAACAAAAGGGGGAAAAATGACATAAAATATATTAAGACTAGAATGACTGACTGAATTCACAATTTTCTTATTTTTGACTGCAATAGTTAAAGGGCCACAGCAACAACAAACATATTGATATACAAAAAAATGTTCATGAACTACAGAAGTCAAATAATTTATAGAATTTATTTGTTTAGATCTAAGATTAACTAAATATAACACATAACCCACTAAAAACATGTTATGTAAGAATGATACAATGGACTTTGGGGACTTGGGGGCAAGGGATAAAAGACTACAAACAGGGTACATTGTATACTTCTCAGGTGACGGGTACACTGAAATCTCACAGATCACCACTAAAGAGCTTACTAATGGCTGGGCACGGTGGCTCATGCCTGTAATCCCAACACTTTGGGAGGCTGAGGCGGGAGGATCATTTGAGGTCAGGAGTTTGAGACCAGCCTGGCCAATATGATGAAACCCTGTCTCAACAAAAAGTAGCCGAGTGTGGTGGCGGGCGCCTGTAGTCCCAGCTACTTGGGAGGCTAAGGCAGGAGAACTGCTTGAACCCAGGAGGCAGAGGTTGCAGTGAGCCAAGATGAGGCCATTGCACTCCAGCCTGGGTGACAGAGTGAGACTCCCTGTGGAAAAAAAATAAAAAATAACTTACTAATGTAACCAAGTATCACCTGTACCCCAATAACCTATGAAAAAATAAAAAATAAAACAAAAAAAACACATTTTATTAAAATTCTTCTAAGAACCAAAAATAAAATTTCCTAAGATGTGTAAGCCTGACAAAGATTAAGAACTTAAGCCTTAGTCAAAATGAGTTAACAATAAGAGAAAATGAAGACACACACACACACACACACACACACACACACAGAGACACACACACACACACACAGAGACACACGCCTTCGCTTCTTCTGTTCCTTTTAAAGAGAAAGTAGGGATTAAATGACCAGAAGCACAAAGTGAAGACTAACAAACAGAAAGTGAAAATTGAGGTTCGCAGTTACTCCCACTGGTCCTGACATTTTAAGCAGGGCTTCACACCAGCTACAGCCCAGATCTTTGGCAACATTGAAAGGAAAGCAAAAGTTGTCTTTGTTGGCCACCCACCATCTTGCCCCATCTCTGCCCTTCAGGAAGCAAGGGTACTCAGTGTATCTTCTGGCTGTCTTAAATCTCATACTGTATAATCCACTCTACACTCATTCTGTGTAAAATGCCACAGACAACCAAGTATTGATTAAATAACATTTTAAAGTAATTCTCAGGTATTAAGAAGGCTCAGCCGGCAGGAGAATGGCGTGAACCCGGGAGGCGGAGCTTGCAGTGAGCTGAGATCCGGCCACTGCACTCCAGCCTGGGCGACAGAGCGAGACTCCGTCTCAAAAAAAAAAAAAAAAAAAAAAGAAGGCTCAGCCTTCTCAAGATTTACTCACTGCTAAAACTTACTGTATTTGCTGAGCAACCGCTATGTCTCTAGGACTGTGCTAAATGCTTGATGGCAGTGTTTTTGAAATCCATAAGGTCATAATCAGTATAAGCCTAGGTGTGGTGGCACACACCTGCAGACCCAGCTACTTGCGAGAGTGAGGTAAGAGAATCATTTATGCCAAGGGTTCCAGAACAGCCTTGGCAATGTAGTGAAACCCCATCTCTAAAAATTTTTTAAATAAATGATATTTGCAAACATTTTCTCCCAATATGTGGCTTATCTTTTCATTTTCTTGATGGAGTTTCTTGAAGCACAAAAGTTTTTGTGGAAGTCCATTCTGTCGTATTTTTCTCATGTGAATCGTACTCTTGGTATTGTATCAAAGGAACATTTTGTCTGACCCAAAGTCATAAAGTAATGAAGATTTTCTCCTGTTTTCTTCTTAAGGTTTTAGTTTTAGTCCTTAGATCTATGATCCATTTCAAGTTAATTTTTATATACAGTGTGGTAAGGATCTAAATCCATCTTTTTGTATGTGGATATTTAGTTGTGCTGTTTGCCTTCGTTTTGACAGAATTTTTTTCCAGCACACAGATTCTATTTATTACATGTTTGTATTCAACAGAATTTGTCACAGGCAGTAGTATAGTAGCATGATCATAGCTCACCTAACCACCTGGGCTCAAGCTTTGACCACTTGGGCTCAAGCGATCCTCCCACCTTGGCTTCCTGAGTAGCTAGGACCACAGGTGCATGCCACTAAGCCTGGCTTTTTTTTTTTTTTTGGTGACGGAGTCTTGCTCTGCCACCCAGGCGGGAGTGTAGTGGCACACACGGCTCATTGCAACCTCCGCCTCCCACGTTCAAGCAATTCTCCTGCCTCAGTCTCCTGAGTATCTGGAATTACAGGTACATACCACCATGCCTGGCTAATTTTTGTGTTGTTTTTTTTAGTAGAGATGGGGTTTCTACTCTCTTGTTGGCCAAGCTGGTCTCAAACTTCTGACCTCAGGTGATCCACCTGCCTCGGCCTCCCAAAGTGCTGGGATTACAGGCTTGAGCCACTGTGCCTGGCCAAACCTGGGTAATTTTTTTTTTTTTTTTTTTTTTTTTTTTTTGAGATGGAGTCTCGCTCTGTCGCCCAGGCTGGAGTGCAGTGGCCGGATCTCAGCTCACTGCAAGCTCCGCCTCCCGGGTTTACGCCATTCTCCTGTCTCAGCCTCCCAAGTAGCTGGGACTACAGGCGCCCGCCACCTCGCCCGGCTAGTTTTTTTGTATTTTTAGTAGAGACGGGGTTTCACCATGTTAGCCAGGATGGTCTCGATCTCCTGACCTTGTGATCCGCCCGTCTCGGCCTCCCAAAGTGCTGGGATTACAGGCTTGAGCCACCGCGCCCGGCCCAACCTGGGTAATTTTTTAAAATTTTTTTGTAGTGATGGGTTCTCTCTATGTTGCCCAGGCTGATCTCAAAACTCCTGGGCTCAAGAGATCCTCCTGCCTTGGCCTCCCAAAGTGCTGGATTCCAGGTATGAGCCACCCTGTCTGGCCTAGAATGTATATATTTTAAGACATGAAGAATATAAAAATAGAAATGGGTGGTTCATCAAGTGTTTTTGTTTTCTATTAATAATTTTTTAAAGGAAGTGAAAGTATCATATTCAATTATATTGAGGTTGATGCCTCAATATATTGGTTTGTTTTTACTTATATAACATTTCATCAGTATTTTGTGGAATGAATGAATATAGAAGAAATGTTAGCAGAGCAAGATGACTTTAGGTAGATTTAGAATAAGCCATGATAATGAAATTTTGTAGCCTTTCTTGTGAATATTCATTTGCTAGGATACTATATCATCTATTCTCTACTTACACCTCTTAGCATACAGAGAAAGGGCACACTCAGTCCTGAAGAATACATTAGGTTTATATTTTATGTAATCGTTTACTGTGGAAAACTAAAAAAAAAAATTTGACTAAACTACCTTGAAATGCAAAATTAAAAAAAAAAAAAGTAACCTTTCTTATTTGCTTGGATCTACTGTCTTCCTCCCCGTGAACTACCACAGAAGGCCATCTACCTCCACCTCGCCACCTGCTATCATTACAGGCTTAGACATACTCCTCTACACCTTGGTATAGTCATGTTTGGACTTTGAGAAAAATATAATTTTTTTTCATCTCTGAATCTGTCTTTTAAAATATGAAGGGCAGCCAAGGCAAGGTTTTTTGATTCTTTGGTACAAGTGGCTTAAGTTTTTATATGACAAAATTTAATTGAAAAAAACGATTTTTTTTTTTTTTTTTTTTTTTTAATTAGGCTCAACGAGAACCTTTGACAAGAGCACGAAGTGAAGAAATGGGAAGGATTGTACCAGGACTGCCTTCAGGCTGGGCCAAGGTAAAAGTCAGAATTAGCAATGAAGTAGCCACTGTGTTCCTAAAAAATGTTTTTAAAATTTGTTTGTTTTACATCTTCTGTAATGCAGAGGCAATTCCATTTCTCCATTATGAGATTTCTCAATACGCAACCTGAGATGCTGGCTACAATATATGAGCATTCTGGCATTTATCATTTAGAAATGGTGTATTACTTTAAAACCTTAATTTATTTTGAAGTTTATCACCATTTTATTCAAATTATTTTAATCCAGAAGTAAATTTAGCAGAATACTTTGGAGTAATTTGTTTATATAATGCTTATTTTTGTTTTTTGACCTGTTTCTTTTTTTTCTTTTCCATCTAAGTTTCTTGACCCAATCACTGGAACCTTTCGTTATTATCATTCACCCACCAACACTGTTCATATGTACCCACCGGAAATGGCTCCTTCATCTGCACCTCCTTCCACCCCTCCAACTCATAAAGCCAAGCCACAGATTCCTGCTGAGCGGGATAGGGAACCTTCCAAACTGAAGCGTTCCTACTCCTCCCCAGATATAACCCAGGCTATTCAGGAGGAAGAGAAGAGGAAGCCAACAGTAACTCCAACGGTTAATCGAGAAAACAAGTACGTTTATCTTAACTCCTAGAACTAAAATAATGTGCTGTATTTCAAAATTTCTACTCTGAATCTATCAGCATGTTAGTGTCAGGGAGTTGGAAATTTCTGTGGATGGCTATACCAGCCATTATTATTTACCACAGAAAAAAACAAATGAATAGAGAAAATGTTGTTGGTTTTTCTCCCAAGTGCTCACTTAATATCATACCAGAGAGGATTATTTTAAGTGTTAATGTAGATATAAAATCATTGTTATGTTTTACAGCCTTATGCCAGAGTACCTTCACATTTTTCATAGACCTCCTGTGGTCCCTGAATCTCCCTTTGAGGACCATAATTTTCAGGATTATTGAGCTTGCCTTGTTGCAGCACTCAAGTTCCAAACTTTTTTTTCCCTTAGCCAGTAATGTGAGTGAAGTTTTCCTACAGTATTAAAATAACAAGCACTTTAGTATATCAGCCTCTAATCCTTATTCTGTTCCTTTTTCCTTCATTGTATTTTTGCTATTCTGTTTACAAATAGTGACCAGTAGGTTAAGTTTCCCAAAATAGTGTTTTATTTAGCTATACTTCTGGCTTCGTCCCTTTTGGAATCCTCTTAGCTTATGACTGATAGGGCTATGAGGAGATGATTTTAAAGTGTGTGTACCACTTCTAATCTTTACTTTCTTGGAGGAGGGGGGAAATAGGTGGAAGTATAAATAAATGGGTTTTTTTCCCCCATTTATTATACATTTGTATTTGCTAAGGAATTTTAATTAGGCTGTCTTTTAAGCCTCGTTAGTAACACATCCTAAGAAAGTTGAAATTTTTTCCTCCTGAGAACTTACCCTGCTAGGTATTCGAAGGAGCTTTTAAAAATTCTGTTAATCTTGTTACAGATTTTAGGGTTCATTATAATAACTAGTGAGATTTAATTTCTTCTTGAATCATCGTTCTTAGTAAAGTGTGTTAATTTGATAGTGTTTTAAGGACTATCATTTGCTGTTCATGTATTTATGTATATTGAACAGAAAAAGCACATGAGTACATGCACCTGAGTGCATGTAAAGAAGAGCTGATTGAAATATAGTTTAATCTGTCCTCAGTATACTTTTAGGGGTGGAAGAACATTAAGGATTGATTAAAAAAGAAAAAAGACCTATCAGTTAAGATTTTCCTTATGCTTCAGCAGTTCTAGTAGTTCCACATATAAATAAAAAACACCATATTACAGAAGTCTAGAGGGCATTCTCTGCCCCAGCACTGTCCAGCAGATCTTTCCGTGGTGATAGAAATGTTCTGTGTCTATACTGTCCACTATGGTTTGTGGCTACTTTGAAACGTGATTAGTGCAACTAAGGAATTTTTTTTTTCTTTTCTTTTTTTTTTTTTTTTGAGACGGAATCTCACCCTGTCACCCAGGCTCAAGTACAGTGGCTTGATCTCAGTTCACTGCAACCTCTGCCTCCTGAAGCGATTCTCCTGCCTCAGCCTTCTGAGTAGCTGGGACTACAGGCATCCACCACCATGCCCAGCTACTTCTTGTATTTTTAGTAGAGATAGGGTTTCACCATGTTGGCCAGGCTGGTCTCCAACTCCTGACCTCAGGTGATCTGCCCTCCTCGGCCTCCCAAAAGTGGTGGGATTATAGACGTGAGCCGTCACGCCCAGCTGGAACTGTATTTTTTGACTAGCCATCCGTGGATAGTCAACACTCTAAAATTTAAGTAATAGTACCCAAATAACCTCTGCTTCCCTTGATATCTACTCCACGGTATTTATTTATTTTTTTTTTGAGACAGAGTTTCACTCTTGTTGCCCAGGCTGGAGTGCGATGGCACATCTCCAGCTCACCACAAGCTCCGCCTCCCAGGTTCAAGCCATTCTCCTGCCTCAGGCTCCCGAGTAGCTGGGATTACAGGCATGTGCCACAACACCCGGCTAATTGTGTATTTTTAGCAGAGATGGGGTTTCTCCATGTTGGTCAGGGTGGTCTCGAACTCCCAACCTCAGGTGATCTGCTCACCTCGGCCTCCCAAAGTGCTGGGATTACAAGCGTGAGCCACCGCACCTGGCCACGTTTTTTTGTTGTTGTTGTTGTTTTTTAATTTTTCCTTGTTTGGCATTCTGGGTGAGTTCAAACATTTGATAATGCCAAACTTCCAAGGATCATTTAAAGGAGTTGAAAAGAGCCTTCTCTACTAGAGCTCCTAGTTCATGAGAAGCGAGATAATCTATCTCATGGTGTCTCTAAGAACCGTGATCCACATTCAGAGGTTAAAGGATGTGTTTCATGGAGAGACCTTAGTCATATGACTAATGTTAACCTAAATATGAAATGTCTTGGAAGGCCCAGCATCTTATGAGTTAACATATCAACTGTTTACAAAATGCCTGTGGTACAGGTGCTACAGTTGGCCGCCATTTATAGTATAGAACCCCAATTTCATATACTCAGCATTTTAAGACATCTTGTATCCTTTTTTTCTTCCTCAGGCCAACATGTTATCCTAAAGCTGAGATCTCAAGGCTTTCTGCTTCTCAGATTCGGAACCTCAATCCTGTTTTTGGAGGTTCTGGACCAGCTCTTACTGGACTTCGTAACTTAGGAAATACTTGTTATATGAACTCAATATTGCAGTGCCTATGTAATGCTCCACATTTGGCTGATTATTTCAACCGAAACTGTTATCAGGATGATATTAACAGGTAAATAAATGTCATACTTTTTGCATTGTAATCCTAAATAATGATGCTTTATAATGCTAAAAGGATGATCTAACTATATTTACTGTCTTAATCCATTAGTTTTCTGCTGCTATAACAAAATACCTGAGACTAGGTAATTTGTAAAGTATGGAAATTTATTTTCTCTTAGTTCTTGACTGGGAAGGCCATCATCTAGGTGCCGGTATCTGGTGAGCTTTTTTGCTGCATCCTCACATGGTAGAAGGTGGAAGGGCAAGAGGACAACCTCCTCCTGTCAAGCCCCTTAATAACAGCACCTAATCCTATTCTCCAGGGAGGGGAGCCCTCATGGCCTTAGCACCTCTGTAAAGGCCCCATCTCTTCATCCTGTCACATGGGCAACACCTGAATTTTGGGATCTTTGAAGTGAATCTGGTGGTAAACCTGTGAATAAGCAAGCATTTTGGTGTAGGGCTACAGTATGTGAATAATTTCATGTTGACATCAAGAATCCACTGTACCTTGCTGAACTTTTAAACTTCCTATTGTCTTTTGTAACTTTTATTTGCACAGGTCAAATTTGTTGGGGCATAAAGGTGAAGTGGCAGAAGAATTTGGTATAATCATGAAAGCCCTGTGGACAGGACAGTATAGATATATCAGTCCAAAAGACTTTAAAATCACCATTGGGAAGATCAATGACCAGTTTGCAGGATACAGTCAGCAAGATTCACAAGAATTGCTTCTGTTCCTAATGGATGGTCTCCATGAAGATCTAAATAAAGTAAGAAATTTGATTTTTCTAAGTTGCAGAGACTCTTTAGGGTTGCTCAGTAGCGCTGTATTTTTATTATTTTCATAGCAATTTAAAATTCTAGTTGGTGATAGCCCAGCGCTTGTTCATTCAAACAGTGGCTGTGGGAGAGAATTATGAAACACTGGTAAGTGCAGTGTTTGAAGCATGTACAGCTGGCATTTACTAGTTAGCAAGCAGTATTGCTGAGAAATTTGCAAATGTTACAATAGTTATTGGAGTTTGTGACCCACATGTATGTGAAAGTAAAATCATAAATGATCTTATAAAAGATGAGTTTCAGCATTTTTACTGTATATTTATATAATTTCACATATATAATATGTATATGTTATTGTACATATCCTTACTCTTCTTTTTCCTAGTCCCTTGCTGAAAGTGGCACGTGCCTTTATTGTTATACATCCTTCTAAAATAAGAATTACTCGACTGGGCACAGTGGCTTATGCCTGTAATCCCAGCACTTTGGGAGGCCAAGGCTGGTGGATCACCTGAGGTCAGGAGTTTGAGACCAGCCTGGCCAACATGGCAAAACTTCATCTCTACTAAAAATACAAAAATTGGCTGGGCGTGGTGGCATGTGCCTGTATTCTACTCAGGAGGCTGAAGCAGGAGAATCGCTTGAACCTGGGAGGCGGAAGTTGCAGTGAGCCGAGATTGCAGTGACCACTGCACTCCAGCCTGGGTGACAGAGTGAGACTCTTTCTCAAAAAAAAGAATCCATGTAACCAAATGACTCATGTTACTAGTTACAAAGGCATGTATGTATACATCAGTGACCACCCTCCATTTCTGTACTACAACTTCTTTTTAGCACTTTTTATCTCACATACTTTTGGGGTCACCATTCTTAACCACTGAACAGATATATACACCTACACAAAAATATCTGTGTGTGTGTGTGTGTGTATATATATATATATATATAAAAAAAATGAGGCTAGGGCAACAAAATTATATCCGTCCAGTTGTAGCCCTAGTTCCCAGCTATATATGAGATATCTTTTCTCAAAACCAAACTTTTAACTTTTTCTTTTTTTTTTTTTTAGTAGAGATGGGGGGTCTCACTGTGTTGCACAAGCTGGTCTCAAACTCCTGGCCCCAAGCAGTCCTCCTGCCTTGGCCTCCCAGAATGTTGGGATTATAGGCGTGAACCACCACATCTGGCCCTTTTCAGCTTTTTAAATAAAAATTTGGGAAATTTCAACAAGTCACATTCTTCTGATAAAGTGGGTTTTTTCGGTATTCTTGGCTAGAATTATTTTTTGCCACACTCAATAAGATCAGAACTCCTTTATGAGAACTACAGGTGTTTCTAAATCTGCAAAGTGTTTGTATTTACTTTTATTCTTTCAATTTCTATTTAAATGTTGTCTTTGAGATATTAATATAGAGCTTAAATAATCTTATTTCCAGGCTGATAATCGGAAGAGATATAAAGAAGAAAATAATGAACATCTTGATGACTTTAAAGCTGCAGAACATGCCTGGCAGAAACACAAGCAGCTCAATGAGTCTATTATTGTTGCACTTTTTCAGGGTCAATTCAAATCTACAGTACAGTGCCTCACCTGTCACAAAAAGTCTAGGACATTTGAGGCCTTCATGTATTTGTCTCTGCCGCTAGCATCCACAAGTAAATGTACATTACAGGTAAGTTTAAGATAGAGAGAAAATGATGTATTGGATAAAAATGCTGTTTTTATGGATATAGAGATGTATATTATTCAATTTATTTCTGGTCTTTACCCTTATAAACATTTTATCAGTAAAACTCGGCCAGGCGCAGTTGCTCACGCCTGTAATCCCAGCACTTTGGGAGGCCAAGGCAGGCGGATCACGAGGTCAGGAGATCAAGATCATCCTGGCTAACATGGTGAAACCCCGTCTCTACTAAAAATACAAAAAATTAGTCGGGCGTGGTGGTGGGCGCCTGTAGTCCCAGCTACTTGGGAGGCTGAGGCAGGAGAATGGCATGAACCTGGGAGGTGGAGCTTGCAGTGAGCCAGGATCGCACCACTGCACTCCAGCCTGGGCAACACAGCGAGACTCTGTCTTAAAACAAAAAAAAAATGTTATTGGCAAAACTCAACATAAATTCTGTTTTATAATTAGGCCTATGTAGATTAGAAAGAATTAGAAATTTCTTTTTTAAAGATGCCTTTATTAAATATTCTTTCAGGATTGTTAATGTTTTTAAAAAGTTTTAAAAGTTAATTTGGAGAGTTGTCTGTTGACTAACTTAGGCATACTTTTGGTAAGCATTTGCTTTACATGGGGATATCAAATAAATATCCTGTTTTCCATGTATCAACAATGTTTCTTATCTAAAAGCTTGTTGATACCTTTAGTTTTAAAGTACCTCCAGAATGTCATTTCTTCCAACAGGTTTTCCCTGATGGACCAGGTTAGGGGCTTTCCTGGGTCCTATCACAACACACTGTAGGTAGCACTCACCACGCTCTGTGCTGTCATTGTTCACTTGTCTATGCTCCTCACTAGATCACAAGCTTTGGGAAGGCAGGAACTCTTTTGTGTAGATTGGTGTTGAATCACTGGTGCCTGCAGAATGACTGACTAAATAGGTGCTCTCTGACAGTATTGAAGAAACGAATTAACGGGTATCTGATCTGCTACTTGTTTTTTTCTGCCAGGATTGCCTTAGATTATTTTCCAAAGAAGAAAAACTCACAGATAACAACAGATTTTACTGCAGTCATTGCAGAGCTCGACGAGATTCTCTAAAAAAGATAGAAATCTGGAAGTTACCACCTGTACTTTTAGTGCATCTGAAACGGTAAAGGGGAAAGTTTTTCTTCCTGTTCAGTGAAATTAAATGAAGGAATTTTAAGTCCTGTGTAATTTATACTTGTTGTACTACCTGCCATGGGTACATAACAAAGGACAATTATCTGGTTACAGTAGATCTAGGAAAATAAAGCAGAAATGAGACCGTTAGTTCACCTCAGTGTTGTCAGTATCAGAGCAAAATGACAGTACCACCATTTCATGTAATTCCTTATGACTCAGTTTCTATAAAATAAAATATTGCATTTCAGATATAATTTTAAATTACAAAGCATCAAGTGAAAATGTATAAAAATGTTACCGTATAATTCAAATGCAAATTAGCACATGAAATGTAACATTCAAACAGCAGACTAAAGCACAACAGACTTAGTTCTGTGTTAAATGAAATTTATAATTTTAAAGTATTTTAACAATAAAATATGTTAATGATACCATTAAGTGCAGAGATAATTTTGTCCAGATTTTTCCAATTGATGGAACAGATCTAGTCCTATAATAGAAGGAATAATGACAAGCGTTCTAAAACACGAACCAGATCTTTTGCTGATTCTTTGGTCTTCACATAATCCATGTAACTCAAGAACTTTGAGTTGATTTTTTGAAAAGCTTTTTAAAGGAAGTTGCACTTTTTTATTGAGAACTGTAATTTTTGTCAAAAAAAAGCATTTGTTAAAAATGTGTTATCTTGTATTGAGATTCTTAGTTCCTTATGTTAATTTCAACATTTACATGTTCAGATTTCTCTTGTGTAAAGTTTTTTCCGTTGTCCTATTTGAGGATTGTGGAAGTATAAACATGCTATAAGTGATTACACATTTGTTAAAATTTTTAATGTTGAAAAGTTAGAAAATTCTGAAATAACCATATTACACCAACTAAGATATCATTGTTTTAATGTTTAAAGGAGCAGAATATGCCAGAATAATGGATTGAATGGCATTATTTTAGTCAGTAGTCTCCCTACTGTCAATTCCTGGCTCTGGTTTCCTCTGAAGTACAAGCTTCACTCAAGAGCAGCTCTCATTCTTTCTTTTGTGGTGATCAGCATTATAAACATGTGGGTCTTACCTTCGTAGAAGACTCATGTAGCAGTTGAAACTGGACCAGAGTGTAGTCCTACCTCTACTATTCTTGCTGTTTGACCTTAGGCACATCATTAAATATCCATGTGCCTCAGTTTTCTTGTTTGTAAAATGGAAATGAAACCAAATGTCTTTAACAGGTTCCTCTACTACTAAAATTCCAAGTCTTTGTATTTGAAATGGATTTTATAGTGCTGGCTAAAAACCTGGATGTTAATGAATGAGGATTCATCCCGGTATCTTCCTCTGTCAGTGTAATTGTAATGTTTTGTTCTGCAGTTTTTCCTACGATGGCAGGTGGAAACAAAAATTACAGACATCTGTGGACTTCCCGTTAGAAAACCTTGACTTGTCACAGTATGTTATTGGTCCAAAGAACAATTTGAAGAAATATAATTTGTTTTCTGTTTCAGTAAGTATCTCTTTGAACTGAAGACTTTTTGTTTCAAAGCAAGTTCAAAAAAAAAAGTTTCAAGTGGTTTCCTGCCTCAAGGAAGAGTAAGAATAACATAAAGCTTTGAAACTATTGGCATATTTTAAACAATTGAAATTGAATTGATTTTTCTATCTTGTTTGGCACAGAATCACTACGGCGGACTGGATGGAGGCCACTACACAGCCTATTGTAAAAATGCAGCAAGACAACGGTGGTTTAAGTTTGATGATCATGAAGTTTCTGATATCTCCGTTTCTTCTGTGAAATCGTCAGCAGCTTACATCCTCTTTTATACTTCACTGGGACCACGAGTAACTGATGTAGCCACATAAGGAGACATAGGTTATAAACTAGTTATCTTTTAAAAGGCTCAGCAACACAACTCTTGAAATGCTTATCAAGATAATGGTAGCTATAGCTGACCGATTAGAGGAATTCTAGGACAGTGGGAGCTGTGTTACTAGCACTATATAATTCCGGTCAGTGCTGACAAATAACATTTAACAAGTATTGCAGTAAGCATCACTTACAGGTACCATTTATTTCAAAACAACTTTTTTAGTCTGCTCCAAATTTAAAATAATTAACTAGCTAAGCATTATTATTCTACTGGTCTAAAAACCATTGTATCTTTTTTTTTCCTTTTCACTGTTATGGCCTTTTCACATTTCTAAATCCCATCTTGATATACTATGAATACTCTAGAATGATGTAAAGCAGATAGGAATGTATGTGTACATATTTATTGCATACTTGCACATCAAATCGATGTACATAGTTTAACACATCCTTTTGTGAAACCTAGAACTCAGAGGATTGCTTTTTTTCTTTCAGCCTATTTTGAGTAACTTCAGTGCTTTCTTAGGGAAATGACAGGGCAAAGCAATTTTTCTGTTGGCTTTGGGCTGTATTTGTGCACTAAATCTTTATTCTAAAAAAATAAAATGGAAACTTTAATTTTTTTAAAATGAGAATTTCATTTACAGCTACATTAAAATCTTAATGAGAAAAATAATTTACAACCCTGTGGGTGTTCTGTCTTTAATATTGTATTATCAAATATGGGACAGTAAAACCATAGATTTTATATACACACGTGCTATATAATAACACCCAGAGTCATACTTTCAAGACTAGTATTCTCATATATTGAGAATATTCATTCTAAATATTAAAGTAAAAAATGCTGGGAGTCAGGCATGATTGCAAAGTGAACTGCATCGTAAATGACATCTTTACAGAGTGATGTATTAAGAGGGTTAAAGGAGCTTATAACTTATTTAACCGAGGGACTCAGTTGCTACCTATGTAGTCAGTAAAACACTCCATACAAAAATAAGATTCTAAAAGTGCTTCAGAAAGATACCACCATTAGCAGGCTCTCAAGGAGATGATGAAAGGATCGGGTTCAAATTGTGAAGCTGACAACTTTCCATGTTTTTCAGTTAGTGTAAGAGACTACTACTTGGCTAAATTATTGTATGAGATATATTCAAATCATATTCTTAAACTCACAGAGCCATTTGAACAAAAATTATTTTTGTTTAGCTTCATGAGTCTCTTTGGGAAATAATTTGTTGAATATATATAATTAAGAGATATTTTCTGATAAACGCCAAATTTTGAAACCTGAACTCGCTATATAATCTGCAGTGTTTTGAAGGCCTCCATCCATTAGCACTGTATTATATTCACACTGCCTTTTTAAGTGACCCAGGACCCATCTTCTGGTTGACAGACTTATCTTAAGATAAAAGGTTGTATAACATGCCCACAAGGCATAAAAATGTTAATAATGCAAGTAAGTTCTACGAGTTTAATGACCAAGCAAAATTCTACCACCAGATGCTGATTGCTTGTTTTGCAGTGTTCAGGAAACACCATTTTCCTGGCTCTTAATGCTTTTGTATTGGTATGGAAAAGGGCTGGCAGCTATAGAACAGGAGATATGCCGTAGCATTTTGAACGGAAGTATCTGGAATCTCACTGACTCGTGTGTCATCAAAGCTATACCAGGCCTGGGTGAATGAATTCTTGCAGAAAGCAGTGTAGTGGCCACCATCCAGATCACCAAAGTGGTTCTATGGGAGAAAGGAATGTCAAACTTAGTATTCACATACAAACACTAACTACTGGAACAGAAATGATAGGGCCAAGAAATGCTTTTTAAATTGTCCCTTATACTAAATTAAAAGTGGTAATTTTGTCGTTAAATCATGCATATAGCCCGACTGCTATATTGCTTCTCATTTCATTGTAACTGCTTATATATTGTGCCCATTGATTATCATCTGTGAATAAAGACAATATTTGGCAGCATCTGATTAATGTTTATCAGTGAATATTTAGTTAGCACTTACTAAACATCAACTATTAAGCATTAAAGGAAATTTTACAACAAGATAATTCAGGCCGGGCACAGTGGCTCACATCTGTAATCCCAACACTCTGGGAGGCTGAGGCAGGCGGATTGCTTAAGTCCAGGAGTTCAAGACCAGCCAGGGCAACATAGCGAGACCCCCCATATCTTTAAAAAAAAAAAAAAAAAAAGGCTGGGCGCCGTGGCTCAAGCCTGTAATCCCAGCACTTTGGGAGGCCAAGATGGGCAGATCACGAGGTCAGGAGATCAAGACCATCCTGGCTAACACCGTGAAACCCCATCTCCACTAAAAAAAAAAATACAAAAAAACTAGCCGGGTGAGGTGGCAGGCACCTGTAGTCCCAGCTACTCGGGAGGCTGAGGCAGGAGAATGGCGTAAACCCGGGAGGCGGAGAGCTTGCAGTGAGCTGAGATCCGGCCACTGCACTCCAGCCTGGGCAACAGAGCAAGACTCCGTCTCAAAAAACAGAAAGAAAAAAGAAAAAAAGATGAGCTAGGCATAGTGGTGCACACTTGTAGTCCCAGCTACTTGAGAGGTTGGGGTGGGAGGATCTCGAGGCTGGGAGGTCGAGGCTGCAATGAGCCGTGGTTGTACCACTGCACCCCAGCCTGGGTGACAGAGTGAGACCCTGTTTTTAAAAAAAAAAAAAAAAAAAAAAAAAAAAAAAAAAAAAAGGGCCGGGCGCGGTGGCTCAAGCCTGTAATCCCAGCACTTTGGGAGGCCGAGACGGGCGGATCACAAGGTCAGGAGATCGAGACCATCCTGCCTAACATGGCGAAACCCCCTCTCTACTAAAAAAGTACAAAAAAACTAGCCAGGCGAGGTGGCAGGCGCCTGTAGTCCCAGTTACTCAGGAGGCTGAGGCAGGAGAATGGCGTAAACCCGGGAGGCGGAGCTTACAGTGAGCTGAGATCCGGCCACTGCACTCCAGCCTGGGCGACAGAGCGAGACTCCGTCTCAAAAAAAAAAAAAAAAAAAAAAAAAAAAAAAAATCTTACTTAAATGAACTTACAATTTTAAGGTTAGGATAAGCCACAAAAGAGACATTCAGTGTTAGAATAAGGATCTTAACTACATGTTGCTACAGCACAAATTGAGGGAGCTATGTAGCAGCCACCCCTCAATCACCTATAGAGCACAAAAAATAATGTGTCTCATGTTCCTTTTTCCATGTCTTTCCCAACCCAGTATTGTTTGGAACAAAGGCATTAGAGGGGTGTACTTCCAAGGAGGAGTCACAGTGTATGATAGGGGTCAGCAAACCACGGCCCATGGGTCGACTCCAGGCTGTTTTTGCAAGACCCATGCATTAGCAATAGGTTTTATATTTTTATATAGTTGGGGAAAAGATCCAAGTAATAATAGTGTTGTTATATGTGAAAATTATATGACATTCAAATATCAATGTCCTTAAAGTTTTACGGGAACACAGTCATGCTCATTTGTTTACACTTTTCAGTGGCTGCTTTAATGATACAACAGTAAAACTCAATAGTTGCAGCCAATACCGTATGGCTTACGAGGCCTAAACTATTTACTGTTTGGCCTTTAACAGAATAAGTTTGCTGACCTCTGGTGTAGAGGGAAGAAAACTGATTATTTGTTAACTTTTTTTATTTATTTTTTGAGATGGAGTCTATCTCTCTCGCCCAGGCTGGAGTGCAGTGGCGCGATCTCAGCTCACTGTAACCTCCGCCTCCCAGGTTCAAGCGATTTTCCTGCCTCAGCCTTCCGAGTATCTGGGACTACACGTGCGCGCCACCATGCCCGGCTAATTTTTTGTATTTTTAATAGAGATGGGGTTTCACCGTGTTATCCAGGATGGTCTCGATCTCCTGACCTCGTGATCCTCCCACCTCAGCCTCCCAAAGTTATTTATTTTTAAGATGGAGTCTCACTCTGTTGCCCAGGCTGGAGTGCAGTGACATGATCTCAGCTCACCACAACCTCTGCTTCCTGGGTTCAAGCTATTCTCCTGCCCCAGCCTCCCAAGTAACTGGGACTGTAGGCATGCACCACCACACCCAGCTAATTTTTCGTTTTTTTAGTAGAGACGGGGTTTTGCCATGTTTGCCAGGCTGGTCTTGAACTCCTGACCTCAAGTGATCCACTTGCCTCCACTTCCCAAAGTGCTGGGATTACAGGCGTGAGCCACTGCACCCAGCCTATTTATTTTTAGAAACAGTTTCTATGTTGCCCAGGCTGTACATGAATTCCTAGGCACAAGCAATCCTCTTGCCTCAGCCCCCCAAATAGTTGGGACTACAGGTATACACCACCATGTCCAGAATGAAAATGGATTTATCTAGTTAATTTCAACTGTGAATTCGGGTGTAATAGTACATGGTGACCTTAGTGAAATTATTTAACCTTTCTGAGCTTTAATTTCTCATCTATTAACATGACTTGTTTTGTAGATCTGTTATCAAACATCCCATGTATTGAGAGCTAGTACACAGGAGTTATTTATTCGGTATTCCCTTCTACCTTCATCTTCTCCACCTCTCTCCTTACAGGTAATATAAATATCCAAAATTCACATTTAAAAGATCAAGGTTCTACCGGGCGTGGTGGCTCACGCCTGTAATCCCAGCACTTTGGGAGGCTGAGGCAGGCGGATCACTTGAGGTCAGGAGTTTGAGACTAGCCTGGCCTACATGGTGAAAACCCATCTCTTCTAAAAATATAAAAATTAGCTGGGCATGGTGGCACGTGACTAATCCCAGCTGTTTGGGAGGCTGAGGCAGGAGAATCGCTTGAACCTGGGAGATGGAGGTTGCAGTGAGCTGAGATGGTGCCATTGCACTCCAGCCTGGGCGGAGCCCTAAAGAGGAAATTTAACAACAGTATGGTGTGTGGTTTATGCTTTGTGACTGCCTGAGCGTAAAGACAGTCCCTGGTCTCTGTAACCAGTATGCTTGGGTTTTAAAGGTCACGCAAGGACACTAGAGGTAAAGTCTTAGGCCCCCTACAAGGTGAGAAGTTGGATTGAGATCCCCATACAAAGCCAGGACCTTTAAAGACATTCACCCTCCATGAAAGGATTAAAACAAAAATCCACCCTCTAGTACTTGTGTTAGCTTGGACTCACGGTACAGAGAATAAAAGCCATTCCTGGGAATTTGTCACCGTGGACCCACCTTCTCACCAGTTTGGGATTCAAATTTATACTACATGTGTGGTCTGAGAATCCTGTGAACTTAATATGAAAAGTATTTCTAGGGCAATTGCCAGAAGGAAACAGAATTTCTGGGTTGTTGCATGTTAACTCAGACTGAACAGGATATCCACATGTGAAACCCCAATGAAGTTGGGATGACAATTCAAAATAACAGAACATGCAAGGAGACAATTTATCATAAGAGTCCGAAGGCAATAAGATTAAACCCCCATTTAATAAATGGTGCTGGGAAAATTGGCTGGCCATAAGTAGAAAGCTGAAACTGGATCCTTTCCTTACTTCTTATACGAAAATTAATTCAAGATGGATTAGAGACTTAAATGTTAGACCTAAAACCATAAAAACCCTAGAAGAAAACTAGGCAATACCATTCAGGACATAGGCATGGGCAAGGACTTCATGTCTAAAACACCAAAAGCAACGGCAACAAAAGCCAAAATTGATAAATGGGATCTAATTAAACTAAAGAGCTTCTGGCACAGCAAAAGAAACTACCATCAGAGTGAACAGGCAACCTACAAAATGGGAGAAAATTTTTGCAATCTACTCATCGGACAAAGGGCTAATATCCAGAACCTATAAAGAACTCAAACAAATTTACAAGAAAAAAACAACCCCATCAAAAAGTGGGCAAAGGATATGAACAGACACTTCTCAAAAGAAGACATTCATACAGCCAACAGACACATGAAAAAATGCTCATCATCACTCGCCATCAGAGAAATGCAAATCAAAACCACAATGAGATACCATCTCATACCAGTTAGAATGGCAATCATTAAAAAATCAGGAAACAACAGGTGCTGGAGAGGATGTGGAGAAATCGGAACACTTTTACATTGTTGGTGGGACTGTAAACTAGTTCAACCATTGTGGAAAACAGTGTGGCGATTCCTCAAGGATCTAGAACTAGAAATACCATTTGACCCAGCCATCCCATTACTGGGGATATACCCAAAGGATTATAAGGCATGCTGCTATAAAGACACATGCACACGTATGTTTATTGCGGCACTATTTACAATAGCAAAGACTTAGAATCAACCCAAATGTCCATCAATGACAGACTGGATTAAGAAAATGTGGCACATATATACCATGGAATACTATGCAGCCATAAAAAAAGGATGAGTTTGTGTCCTTTGTAGGGACATGGATGCAGCTGGAAACCATCATTCTCAGCAAACTATGGCAAGAACAGAAAACCAAACACCACATGTTCTCACTCATAGGTGGGAATTGAACCATGAGATCACTTGGACATAGGAAGGGGAACATCACACACCGGGTCCTATTGTGGGGAGCGGGGAGGGGTAGCATTAGGAGATATACCTAATGTAAATGACGAGTTAATGGGTGCAGCACACCAACATGGCACATGTATACATATGTAACAAACCTGCACGTTGTGCACATGCACCCTAGAACTTTATAATTAAAAAAAAAAGAAAAAGATTAAACCCCCAAAGACTTTAGATAATAGAATTATTAAGCAGAGGCTACAAATAAAGTATATTTAAAATTAAATATATTTAGAAGAAGGAAACAAACTTTGGAAACTAAATAGAATTTTCAGAAATGGGAAGTACAACATAGCTGGCCGTCCATATTTATGGGCTCTGCATCTTCAGAATCAACTAATGTGATGGGAAAGATTTGAAAAAACAATACAACAATAAAAATGATACAAATTTTAAAATACAGTGTAACAAGTATTTACATAGTATTTATATTGTATTAGATATTATAAGTAATCCAGAGATGATTTAAAGTATATGGGAGGATGTGCATAGGTTACATGCAAATACTACTCCAGGCCTGGCATGGTGGCTCACACCTGTAATCCCAACATTTTCGGGGGATGGAGGTGGGCAGACTGCTTGAGCCCAGGAGTTCTAGACCAGCCTGGGCAACATGGCAAAATCCTGTCTACACAAAATACAAAAATTCACCAGGCATAGTGGCACGTGCCTATAGTCCCAGCTACTTGGTAGGTTGAGGTGGGAGAATTCCCTGAGCCCAGAAGGTCGAGGCTACAGTAAGCCGTGACTGAGCCACTGCTCTCCAGCCTGGCAACAATGAGACCTTGTCTCAAAAAACACCATAAAAGACACCATTTTATATAGGGCCCTTGAGCATCTGTGGATTTTGGTAGTCAAAGGGATCCTGGAACCACCTCCCTGCAGATACCAAGATACAACTGCACTGGAAATTAACTTAATGAAGATATTAGGACAGAGAATTAGAGAATGAATAAACTATAAATTGAAGTTGGGTAAATTAGCAAGAATGGAGTAGTGATGGAAAATACGGGTTAAGAGGCATGAAAAATTGAATGAGAATATCCAGCGTATGTCCCGTAGAAGTTCTAGGAGGAGAGAATCAAGAGTAGAGGAGCAAGGCAATATTAAAAGTGATAATGGCTGAAAATGATTAATGAGACACGAATCTTCATTTTAGGAAATGCAGTGAGCCAGGGATAAATAAAAATAATACTGCAGAACAACAGAGATAAAGAGAAAAAGCTTTAAAGTAACCAGAAAGAAAGTTTGCCCACAAGAATCTAATCTGCTGGTAGAAGTTCTCCATACCAGCCATAGAAATCAGAGACAATACAGTAGCTTCAAAATAATAGAGAAAAATAACTGTCAGTCTAGAATTTGATTTCTAGTTATTATCCAAGAAGGAAAGTGAACTAAAGACTTTTCAAAGACTGAGAGACTTTAGGATAATAGACCCTCACTGAAAAGCCTACTGAAATATGTGCCACATGAATTTTAAAAATTGAATAAAGAAGGAAGAAGCGATACATAATAGACAGTGATTAACAAAAAAGACTGATGAAGATCCAGGCAAATATAACCCAATATGAACTGTAGAAAACCATGATAAATAATGTCTGCTTTAGAGGCATATTAAAAAATGAGTAAAAACTGGCTGGGCATGGTGGCTCATGCCTGTAATCCCAGCACTTTGGGAGGCCAAGGCAGGAGGATCGTTTGAGCCCAGGAGTTTGAGACCAGCCTGGGCAACATAGTGAGACCTGGTCTCTAAAAAAAATTAAAAAGTTAGCCATGCACAGTGGCATGCCTGTAGTCCTAGCTACTTGACAGGCAGATGCAGGAGGATCCCCTTAAGCCCAGAGTTCAAAACTGTAGTGAGCTATGATTGATTCCCCTAGTGCACTCCAGTCTGGGCAACAGAGCGAGACCCTGTCTCAAAAACAAAAACAAAAAATGCGGAAAACAATAGTTCAGTGATCAGAATCACAATGTTCTAAGAGCCTTCCATTTGTTTGGGAGCAGAGTATAAGGATCTAATTAACTTTAGGCTTTAAGTATGGAAGCTGTAGTTTTTAGCATAATTACTAAAGAATCAAAATGTATAACTTCCAAAGTTGTAGAGGGAAAATAAAGAAAGCTTTATCAATTTAGTAGCAGCAAGAACAACAGGGGACACAACACAGCAGAGGTCCCCAACCCCCCGGGCTGCCGGTCCCTGACCTGTTCTGGACCTGGCTGCACAGCAGGAGGCGAGCAGCAAACCTGCCTGAGCACCGCCGGCTATCAGGTCAGCTGCTGCATTAGAGTCTCACAGCAGCACGAACTCTATTGTGAACTGCGCACGTGAGGAATCTAGGTTGCGTGCTCCTTATGAGAATCTACTGCCTGATTTTCTGAGGGGGAACAGTTCAATCCCAAAACCATGCCCGCCCCGGCCCCCGTCCGTGGGAAAAAAAACCCTGTGGAAAAATTGTCTTCTGCAAAAATCAGTCCCTGGTGCCAACAAGGTTGGGGACTGGAAATTAGAAAAATAAGGCTAACATAAACACAAAAGAAGATATGACAAATCTGAATTTATTACTAGTTGAAATACATGGGATGTACTAAATTTACCAAATATTTACTGGATTTTAAAAATCCAGTTCTAGCTGAGTGCGGTGGCTCATGCCTGTAATCCCAGCACTTTGGGAGGCTGAGGCGGGCGGATCATGAGGTCAGGAGATCAAGTCTATCCTGGCCAACACGGTGAAACCTTGTTTCTACTAAAAATACAAAAAATTGGCCAGGCTTGGTGGAGGGCGCCTGTAGTCCCAGCTACTTGGGAGGCTGAGGCAGGAGAATGGCTGAACCCGGGAGGCGGAGCTTGCAGTGAGCCAAGATGCTGCCAGCCTGGGCGACAGGGAGATTCCATCTCAAAAAATAAAAATAAAAAAATAAAAATCCAGTTCTAGGCCAGGTGTGGTGGCTCATGCCTGTAATCCCAACACTTTGGGAGGCCAAGGCGGGCAGATCACCTGAGGTCAGGAGTTCGAGACCACCCTGGCCAACATGGTGAAACCCTGTCTCTACTAAAAACACAAAAATTAGCTGGGCCTGGTGGCATGTGCCTGTAATCCCGGCTACTTGGGAGGCTGAGGCATTGCTTGAACCTGGGAGGTGGAGGTTGCAGTGAGCCAAGATCATGCCACTGCACTCCAGCCTGGGTGACAGAGTGAGACTCCATCTCAAAAAAAAAAAACAACAACAAATCCAGTTCTATGCGCTATATAACATTTAGAACTCAGAAAAGCTGTATTTCTTTGAGCATCATGTTGGTGCTTAAAAAGTTTCAGATTTTGGAGCATTTTGGATTTTCAGATTAGGGATGCTCAATTTGTCATAGGTAGAAACTACCAAGAGAATGTTAAAGTAGCTATACATCAGCTAAAATGGTCTCTAAGATAGAATGTATTGTAAATGAGTCACTTTATAATGAAAAAAGGTTTAAATCACCCAAATTGTATAATTTGAAACTGCTACCTACCTAACAAAACAGATTTGTTAAAAACAAATGACAGAACTATACGGAAGTTTTGACAAGTCTACCATCATAATGGAAGATTTCAACTATGGATCAAGCAGACAAAAATATTAGTATAGATACAGCTTTTATAATACATACTTAGATGACATAAAGTATCTGACTCCTGAAATAGAACTGCACTGTCTCAACAAATATAAAAGAGTTAGTTTAGGCTGGGCGTGGTGGCTCATGCCGGTAATCCCAGCACTTTGGGAGGCCAAGGCAGGCGAATCACAAGGTCAGGAGTTCGAGACCAGCCTGGCCAACATGGCGAAACCCTGTCTCTACTAAAAATACAAAAAATTAGCTGGGCGTGATGGTGGGTGCCTGTAATCTCAGCTACTCAGGAGGCTGAGGCAGGAAAATCGCTTGAACCCGGGAGGCAGACGTTGCAGTGAACTGAGATCAAGCCACTGCACTGTAGCCCGGGCGACAGTGCAAGACTCTGTCTCAAAAAAAACCAAAAAACAGTTTAATATAGACCCTAGTTTTTGAACACAATACAATTAGCAGTCAATTCAAAATGATACCCCACAAAAAATCAATGCTTTTGGAAATTATAAAAACACTTCTAAGTAACTTTGTAAATAAGAAATTATAAAATACTTATAAGTAAATAGTAATGAAAATATTATATCAAAACATGGGATGCACTGATGTCTGAGAATGTCTCAAAATTAATATGGCGCCAAGAAGGGAGTGGGTCAGTATTAAGATGAATTGATCATTTATTTTATATTCAAATCTCTTGCTTCGCAAGCTAGCTGATGGATGCATGGGGGTTTGTTATGCTGTCCAATTTTGTATATGTTTGAAATATTCTATAATTAAAAAAAGACAGGCAGAGAAAGTGGCAAATAGACATTTGTAGTTTTAAATGCTTGTATCTTAAAGGATAGACTGAGTGTTAATAAACTGAACACTCAGTTTAAAACATTAAAACATAACAGATTAAACCCTAAGGGAGTAGAGGGAAGAGGTAACATTGTAAGAGGAGTAACCCATTAAAAAAAAAGTAAAAGTTGATCTTTTAAGACAAAATACTTTGGACGTTAGCCTGCTGCAGTGGTTCATGCCTATAATCCTTGCACTTTGGGAGGCCAAGGCAGATGGATCACCTGAGTCCAGGAGTTTGAAACCAGCTTGGGCAACATGGCGAAGCCCCCCTCTATAAAAAAAAAAGTACAGGCCGGGCGCCGTGGCTCACGCCTGTAATCCCAGCACTTTGGGAGGCCGAGGCAGGCGGATCACGAGGTCAGGAGATCGAGACCATCCTGGCTAACATGGTGAAACCCCGTCTCTACTCAAAATACAAAAAACAATTAGCCGGGCGTGGTGGCAGGCGCCTGTAGTCCCAGTTACTCGGGAGGCTGAGGCAGGAGAATGGCGTAAACCTGGGAGGTGGAGCTTGCAGTGAGCTGAGATGGCGCCACTACACTCCAGCCTGGGCAACAGAGCGAGACTCCGTCTCAAAAAAAAAAGAAAAAAAAGAGACAAGTCAATGATAAAATTAAAAATGAAAAAACATGTAATAGCTACAGATCCAGAATAAATTTATTGTTAATACCCTAAAAACTTGATGCCAGCTAACTGAGACCTTAGATGAAACAGACAAATATCTGGAGAATAAGTTACCAAAATGACTGAAAAGAAATACATGGCTCACACCTATATTTTTTACAGAAATTGACAAGGGCCAGGAATAATCAAAATACTCCTGAAGAATAAGAATAAAGTTGTGATGGTAATGACTTAGGGAATAATGATGGTTCTTGCTCTGCCAGATATCAATATTTATTTCAAAGCTATAGCTATAATTAATATTCATAAACTAAATTAAGCATTCAATTAATATTAAATTAATATTTAATATGTATTTTAGAGCTGTAATTAATACAGTATGGAATTAGCCCAAATGTGAACAAGTTGACCAACACACACATACAGCATAGGAAAGCCAGCATTATATGTTACTGAGGAAAAGAGGAGGCTGAGACATTTGGTTGTTCATATGGAGAAAAATGAAATTGAATCCCTAATTTATACTACATTTTTGTCAGAAGTGCAAAACAATTTAAATTTTTGGAAGACATATAGGTAAATATCTTTGTAATTGCAGGGTTGGAAAGGATTTCTTAAATGAGACACAGAAAAGGACTAACTAGAAAAGATTGATGTTCCAACCAAATTAAAACTTGATTGTCAGCAATTACTAAAAGATACAACAACCAAATGCAGTTTGTGAATTTTGGATGGATTCTGGTCTTTGAAAAAAAAAGTTACAAAAAAAAAAAACCTTGTGACAATTGACATTTGAATATGAATCTATGAATATAAGTGATGAAATTTTAAATTTTCTTACATATAATTCTGCTATTGTGGGTATGTAGAAGAATGTGGTTAAGAGATGTAAGTTGATCTACAAAGTGTCATAAGATTTAAATAATTCGGCAAAAAGTTAGATATACATGTGTATAGATGTGCACATATATATATATATATATACACAGAGAAAGTACAAGTAATACAAATGTATACACTGCTTAATGTTGATAATTGAATCCAGCTGAAATGTACACCAATGTTTTGTTTTTTGATTTTGTTTTTTTTTTTTTGAGACGGAGTCTCGCTCTGTCGCCCAGGCTGGAGTGCAGTGGCACGATCTCGGTTCATTGCAAGCTCCGCCTCCCGGGTTCACGCCATTCTCCTGCCTCAGCCTCCCAAGTAACTGGGACTACAGGCGCCCGCCACCACGCCCGGCTAATTTTTTTGTATTTTTACTAGAGACAGGGTTTCACCATGTTAGCCGGGATGGTCTCGATGTCCTGACCTCGTGATCCGCCTGCCTCGGCCTCCCAAAGTGCTGGGATTACAGGCGTGAGCCACCGCACCCAGATGATGTACACCAATGTTCTCTGTACAATTCTTTCAGATTTTCTATATGTTTGCAAATTTTTATTTTAAAAACTTGAGAGAGAGCACTTGAAAAGATGCTCCACATCATTAGTCATTAGGAAAATGCAACTCAAAACCATGACTTACCACTTCATACCTACTTTGTATGGGATGGAATAAAAAATGAGAGACAATAACAAGTCTAGTTGAGGATGTGGGGAAACTGGAACCTCAGACATTGCTGGTGGGGACGGAAAATGCTGCTGCCACTTTGGAAAACAATTTGGCAGTTTCTCAAAAGATTAAACAGAGTTACCATATGACCCAGAAATTTCACACTTTGGTATATACCCAAGAGAAATGAAAACATGTTTACAGAGAATCCTGTACATAAATGTTCATAGCAGCATTACTTACAACAGCCAAAAGTGGAAACAAGCCAAATGTCCATCATTGGTTGGATAAAGGAAATGTGGTATATCCTATACAATGGAGTATTATTTGGCAATTAAAAGGAATGAAGTACAGATACATGCTATGACATGAATGAAACCTGAAAACATTATGCTGAATAAAAGGAGATAAAAACAGAAGGTCATATATTCTATGATTCTGTTTATTAAAATACCCAGAATAGGCCAGGCACTGTGGCTCACGCCTGTAATCCCAGCACCTGGGGGAGCCGAGGCAGGTGGATTGCTTGATGTCTGGAGTTTGAGACCAGCCTAGGCAATATGGCAAAACCCCAGCTCGACCAAAATATGCAAAAATTATTGGGGCATGATGGTGCACACCTGTGGTCCCAGCTACTCGAGGGAAGGAGGAGGGAAGATCACTTGAGCCCGGGAGGTTGAGGCTGCAGTGAGCTGAGATTGCACCATTGCACTCCAGCCTGAGCAGCAGAGTAAGATACTGCCTCAAAAAATAAAATAAATAAAATTTTAAAAATACGCAGGATAGGCAAATCTATAGAAATATAAAGTAGGCCAGGCGCGGTGACTCAAGCCTGTAATCCCAGCACTTTGGGAGGCCGAGACGGGCAGATCACGAGGTCAGGAGATCGAGACCATCCTGGCTAACACGGTGAAATCCTGTCTCTACTAAAAAAATACAAAAAACACTAGCTGGGTGAGGTGGCAGGCGCCTGTAGTTCCAGCTACTTGGGAGGCTGAGGCAGGAGAACGTAAACCCGGGAGGCGGAACTTGCAGTGGGCTGAGATCCGGCCACTGCACTCCAGCCTGGGCGACAGAGGGAGACTCCATCTCAAAAAAAAGAAATATAAAGTAGAGGCCAGGAGCAGTGGTTCATGCCTGTAATCCCAGCACTTTGGGAGGCCAAGGTGGGTGCACCACTTGAGATCAGGAGTTTAAGACCAGCCTGGCCAACATGGTGAAACCCCACTTCTACTAAAAATACAAAAATACACCTGTAATCCAAGCTACTCGGGAGGCTAAGGCAGGAGAATCCCTTGAACCTGGGAGGCGGAAGTGAGCTGAAGTCGTGCCACTGCACTTCAGCCTGGGCAACAGAGCAAGACTTTAAAAAAAAAAAAAAAGTCCATATATATAGACACACACACACACACACACACACACACACACAAAGAGAGAGTGTGCGAGAGATAAGGCTAGTAGTTGCCATGGACTGTGGGAGAAGGAACGGGTTACAGGGTTTCTTTTGGGGATACCGAAAATGTTCTAAAACTGGATTGTGGTGATAACTGCACAACTCTGTGAATGTACTAAAAACCACTGAACTGGCCAGGCACAGTGGCTCACACCTGTAATCCCAGCACGTTGGAAGACAGAGATGGGCAGATCACTTGAGGTCAGGAGTTCCAGACCAGTCTGGCCAACATGGTGAAACCACATCTCTACTAAAAATATTTTTAAAAATTAGCCAGGCATGGTGGTGCACCTGTAATCCCAGCTACTCGGGAGGCTGAGGCATGAGAATCATTTGAAACCAGGAGGCAGAGGTTGCAGTGAGCCAAGTTCACACCACTGCACTCCAGCCCGGGTGACAGAGCCAGACTCTGTCTCAGAAACAAACAAAACAAAAACAACAAAAAACACAACTGAACACATTTAAGCTGAATTTTGTGGTATGTGAATTATCTCTAAGAACTTCTTTTTAATAAAATTGGGAAACAAAAAGATCACGTATAACAAACCAAAAACTGAGAGAAGTTATTTCTAACACATATAACATATAACAAGACAGGATCTAGAACATGTAAAGGACTCCTTCCAATCGATAAGAAAAATAACCCAGTTTGTAAAAATGTGCAAAAGACAAATATTTCATAGAATAGGAAAGACTAAAATGAGGTAATTTTATATCCATTAGATGGCAAAAGCTAAGAAGTCTGATGATCCTGGTAGGGGTATGTATTGGTATAATCACTTTGAAAACAACATTACTTAGAAAGTTAAACATGTACATACTTTATGATCTAAGCGACCTCACTCCTAAGTATATACATGAGAGAAACTCTTACACACATATACATGCAGGGATGTCCCCATAATGTCGTTCGTGCCAGCAAAAATCTGGAAACAATGAAATGTCAATCAATAAGAAAATGGATACTTTATGATATATTCAAACAATGTACATCATAGGCTAGTGAAATTATAACCACATGCAACAATATGGATATATCTTTAAAATATTTCATGAAAAAGTAAGCTGGGCACGGCAACTCACACCTGTAATCCCAGCACTTTGGGAGGCTGAAGGAGGGGGATCACCTGAGGTCATGAGTTCGAGAAAAGAGTGAAACTCCGTCTCAAAAAAAAAGAGTGAAGAATCAAGCCACAGAAGGTAATTTAAAAATGTACACCCAAGATTTAAAAAGAACTACAATTCCATAAGAAAAAGGCAGGCCACAGAATAGGAAAAAGAGCAAAAGACTTGTTTAGGCATTTCACAAAAGAAAATACATGAATTTAAGTAGATATTTAAACCACAATGCCATTCTACTATATGGGCAACCAGAAGGGCCAAAACAAAATGGACAAAAGACTACCAAATGCTAACAAGGATTTAAGGCAACTGAAACTTCCAGTCATTGCTGGTGGGGGTATGAACTGGTACCGTCGCTTTGGAAAGCTACTGAGCAGTATGTACTAAAGCCAGACATATGCATATTTTTGAACCAGGAGTTTCACTCCTAGGTATGTAGTCAAAAGAATTGTGTACATTATGTTCCCCAAAAAAACAAGAATGTTTATAGCAATCCTCTTTGCAATAGTCAAAAGCTATTAATTACCCAAAAGTTCCTAAATGGTACAATGAATTACTAAATTGTAGTATTTTCATAAAATGGAATACTATACAGCAATGAGAATGAATAAATTACAATACATACAACAATATGGATGAATGTTACATAATTTTGAATGAAAGGAGCCAGACACAAAAAAGGATATACTGTACAATTCCATTTATATGAAGCATAGAATCAGGCAAAAATCTATAAATCTGTCCTGACAGAAGTCAGTGGTTTTCCAGACTCGAAGGCAGGTACAAGCGCAGATAGGGTGCTGGTAACATTCCTATTCACCTCTGTTCTGCTGGTTACATGGGTATGTTCACTTGAAAATCCATCAAGTTTTATCCTCGTGGTTTGTGTACTTTTCTGTATATATGTTCACTTCAATAAAGGTTATTTTTGGTCGGGGGCAGTGTCTCATACCTGTATTCCCAGCACTTTGAGAGGCTGAGGCAGGCCAACTGCTTAAGCCCAGGAGTTCCACAGCAGCCTGAGCAACATGGAGAAACCCTGTCTCTACAATTTTTTTTTTTTTTTTTTTTTGAGACGGAGTCTCACTGTGTTGCCAGGCTGGAGTGCAGTGGCGAGATCTCGGCTCACTGCAACCTCCGCCTCCTGGGTTTAAGTGATTCTCCTGCCTCAGCCTCCCAAGTAGCTGAGATTACAGGTGCATGCCACCACACCCAGCTAATTTTTTTATTTTTAGTGGAGATGGGGTTTCACCACATTGGCCAGGATGGTCTCCATCTCCTGACCTCATGATCCGCCTGCCTCAGCCTCCCAAAGTGCTGGGATTACAGGCGTGAGCCACCATCCCTGGCCTACAAATTTTTTTTTTAAATTAGCTGGGCATGATGGCATTTGCCTGTAGTCCCAATCACTCAGGAGGCTGAGATGGGAGAATCACTTGAGCTCAGGAGGCGGAGGCTGCAATGAGCCGAGATTGTGCACCACTACACATCAGCCTAGGAAACAGAGAAGAGACACAGTCTCAAAAAAAAAAAAAAAAAAAGGAAAAAAGCATTTTTAAAAAAACAATGAAGAAATAGAAACCCTGACTAGACCTATAATGGCTAAAACAGCCTAAGTCAGCATTTTAAAATCTACCCACCAAGAAAAACGAAATTCCAAGACCAGATGGTTTTCCTGCTTAATTCTAACAGATTTTCAAGAAACAGATTTTTATTTTATACAATCTGTGCCAGAAAAAAGAGTGACAAACTCACTTTATGAGCCTCGTGTTTTGTTGTTGTTGTTGTTGTTGTTGTTGTTGAGACAGAATCTCGCTCTGTCGCCCAGGCTAGAGTGCAGTGGCGTGATCTCAGCTCACTGCAACCTCTGCCTCCCGAGTTCACGCCATTCTCCTGCCTCAGCCTCCCGAGTAGCTGAGATTATAGGCGTGTGCAACCATGCCTGGCTAATTTTTGTATTTTTAGTAGAGACGGGGTTTCACTATGTTGGCCAGGCTGGTCTCGAACTCCTGGTCTCAGATGATCCGCCCGCCTCAGCCTCCCAGAGTGCTGGGATTACAGGCGTGAACCACTGTGCCCAGCCCATGAGGCTTATTCTAATAAGACTGATACCCAAAACAGAAAAGGGCAGTCTAAGAGAATTATAGGTTACTCTCTCAGTTGTGATAATAGATGTAAAATACATACGTATGTGTGTGTGTGTGTATATATATATTTAAACACCTTTAGCAAAAACAAAATTAAGGAATAAATCAGTTGATGTAACTTACTACATTAATAGATTAAAGGAGAGATTTCGGACTGTAGTTCTCTTGTCTGGTAAAACATACACATGCATACACATACACAAAAACAAATTTACGTGTTAAGTGTGTGTCAATGCATTCTACAGTATTGTTTCTAAAAGCAAAGTATTTGATATAACCTCACTGCCCAGCAACAGAAGAAATGATAGATAGTTACAATGGATTAATAAAGGCAGTTAAAATGAGTGTACTAAAGCTAATGTATCAATCAAATTACAGAAATGTAAATTTTGACATCAAAATCATAAAATATTGAGGGGGAGTAAAAGTATAGTTTTTGATTGCTATTAAAATGTTAAGTTGTTATCAGCTTAAAATAGCCTGTAATAAGTAAAAGATGTTTTATGTTATCCCCATGGTAACCACAAAGCAAAAACCCACCCCCCCCCCCCCCCCCCCCCCCCCCCCCCCCCCCCCCCCCCCCCCCCCCCCCCCCCCCCCCCCCCCTAAAAAGAAAGGATTCAAATCATACCACCACAGAAAACCATCAAATCACAAAGGAAGACAGCAAGAGAGGAAGAAGCAAAGGCTCTAAAAAATAACCAGAAAACTAATTACAAAATGGCAGTAGCAAATATCAATTATTATCTTAAGTGTAAATGGATAAAAAAATAAACAAAAAAACATGCCGGATGCAGTGGCTCATGCCTGTAATCCCAGCCCTTTGGGAGGCCAAAGCAGGTGGATCACGAGGTCAGGAAATCAAGACCAGACTGGTCAACATGGTGAAACACTGTCTCTACTAAAAATACAAAAATTAGCCAAGCATGGTGGTGGGCACCTGTAATCCCAGCTACTCGGGAGGCTGAGGCAGGAGAATTGCTTAAACCTAGGAGGCAGAGGTTGCAGTGAGCCAAGATCACGCCACTGCACTCCAGCCTGGGTGACAGAGAAAGACTCCGACTCAAAAACAAACAAAAAACAGACCCAACAATATACTAGCTACAAGAGGCAGTAGGGATACATATAGACTGAAAGTGAAGAAATAGAAACAGATATTCTAGGTAAATGGAAACCAAAAGAGAGCTAGAGTGGTAGCTATAACTAGACAAAACAGACTAAGTAAAAAACTGTAAACTGAGACAAAGAAGGTCATTGTATAGTGATAAAATGGTCAATTCATCAGGAGGATCTAACTATTATAAATATATATGCATGTACCTATAGAGCACCTAAACATATAAAGCAATTACTAATATGAGGGGACAGACTGAAATGCAGTAACAGTAGGGGACTTCAATACCCCACTTGCAGCAATGAACACATTATCTAGACAGAAAATACAGAAATATTGGACTTGAATTACACTCAGACTAAACAGATCTGGCATATACAGAACATTCCATCCAATAGCAACAGAATAAACATTATTCTCAAGCACATGCAGAACATTCTCCAGGATCATATGTTAGAGGTCATATAATAAGACTTTAAAAATGTAAGAGGAGGCCAGGCGCGGTGGCTCATACCTGTAATCCCAGCACTTTGGGAGGCTAAGGCGGGTGGTTCACTTGAGGTCAGAAGTTCGAGACCAGCCTGGCCAACATGGTGAAACTCCATCTTTACTAAAAATACAAAAAATTAGCTAGGTGTGATGATGGGTGCCTGTAATCCCAGCTACTCGGGAGGCTGAGGCAGGAGAATTGCTTGAACCTAGGAGGCAGAAGTTAAAGTTAGCAAAGATCGCACCATTGGACTCCAGCCTAGGCAACAAGAGCAAAACTCCATCTCAAAAAAAAAAAAAAAAAGTAAGAGGATTGAAATCATATTAGGGGCCGGGCGTGGTGGCTCAAGCCTGTAATCCCAGCACTTTGGGAGGCCGAGGTGGGCGGATCACGAGGTCAGGAGATCGAGACCATCCTGGCTGACACGGTGAAACCCCGTCTCTACTAAAAAATACAAAAAAACTAGCCGGGCGAGGTGGCGGGCGCCTGTAGTCCCAGCTACTCCGGAGGCTGAGGCAGGAGAATGGCGTGAACCCGGGAGGCGGAGCTTGCAGTGAGCTGAGATCCGGCCACTGCACTCCAGCCTGGGCGGCAGAGCGAGACTCTGTCTCAAAAAAAAAAAAAAAAAGAAATCATATTAGGTACCTTTTCCAATCACAATAGCATGAAACCAGAAACCAATAACAGGGGAAATCATGGAAAATTCATAAATACGTGGAAATTAAACAGTATACTCCTGAATCACCAACGGGTCCAAAAATAAATCAAAAAGGAAATCATAAAATACCTTGACACACATGAAAATGGAGACACAACATACAAAAACTCATGATATGCAGCAAAAGCAGTTTTTTTCTTTGTTTTTTCTTTTGAGATCTGGTCTCACTGTCACCCAGGCTGGAGTACAGTGGCATGATCACGGCTCACTGCAGCCTCAACCTCCTGGGTTCAAGTAATCCTCCCATCTCATCCTCCCAAGTAGCTGCAACTACAGGCATGTGCCACTATGCCTGGGTAATTTTTTCAATTTTTGTAGAGACAGGGTTTCACCATGGCTGGTCTCTGGGCTCAAGCCTTGGCCCCACAAAGTGCTGGGATTACTGACGTGAGTCATCACACCCAGCCAACAAAAGCAGTTCTAAGGGGGAAATTTATAGCAATAAACATCTATATCAGAAAAGAAGAAAGGCATCACATTACCTGACTTTAAAATACACTATAAAACTATAGTAACCAAAACAGTATGGTATTGGTATAAAAACAAGACACATAGGCCAATGGAACAGAATAGAGAACCCAGAAATAAATACACGCATTTACAGCCAACTGATTTTTCAAAAGGTGCCAAGAACATACAGTGGGGAAAGGACACCTGCTTCAATAAATTGTACTGGAAAAACTGGTATCCATCTGCAGAAGAATAAAACCAGACCCCCATCTCTCACCACATTAAAACAAAAAAATCAACTCAAACTGGATTAATGACTTAAACATAAGACCTGAAACTATAAAACTACTAGAAGATAACACAGAGAAAATGTTTCAGGATATTGGTCTAAGCAAAGATTTTATGGCTAAGGCCTTAAAAGCACAGGCAACAAAACGAAAAATAGACAAATGGGACTATGTTAAACTAAAAAGCTTCTGCATAGCAAAGAAAACATTCAACAGAATGAAGAGACAACATGTAAAATGGGGGAAAAATACTTGCAAACTATTCATTTGATAAGGCAATAATATCCAGAATATACAAGGAATTCAAACAATTGAACAACAAAAAAACAAATAATCCCATTAAAAAGTGGGCAAAGGGCCAGGCGTGGTGGTTCACACTTGTAATCCCAGCACTTTGGGAGGCAGAGGTGGGCGAACCACTTGAGGTCAGAAGTTCAAGACCAGCCTGGGCAGCATGTGAAATCTCATCTCTACTAAAAATGCAAAAAGTAGCCAGGCATGGTGGCACACCCCTGTAGTCCCAGCTACTCGGGAGGCTGAGGTGGGAGAATCACTTGAACCTGGGAAGCAGAGGCTGCAGTGAGCTGAGATCATGCCACTGCACTCCAGCGTGGGCAACAGAGCGAGACTCCATCTCAAAAAAATACAATACAATACAATACAACACAACACAACACAACACAACACAACACAAAAGTGCACAATGGACATGAATACACATTTCTCAAAAGATGACAAATAGCCAATAGCTATATGAAAAAATGTTCAACATCACTAATCGTCTAACAAATGCAAATCAAAACCACCCTGAAATATCATCTTACCTCAGTTAGAATGCAAAAAGATAAAAAATAACAAATGCTGGCAAGGATACAAAGAAAAGGGAACTCTTATGTGCTGTTGGTGGGAATGTAAATTAGTACAACCATTATGGAAAACCATCACGGAGATTCCTCAGAGAACTAAAAACAGAACTATTACATGATCCAGCAATCCACTATTGGGCATTTATCCGAGGGAAAGAAAATCATATCAAAGGGATACCTGCACCCCCATGTTTACTGCAGCACTATTCACGACAGCCAAGATACGAGCTGGTCATAGTATAGCTGCTTGTGCCTGTAATCCCAACATTTTTGGAAGGTCAAGACAGAAGGATAACTTGAGGCCAGTAGTTGGAGACCAGCTTGGGCAACATAGTGCAATTCTGTCTCTACAAAAAAGAATTAAAAATGTAGTTGGGCATGGTGGTGCATGCCTGTAGTCCTAGCTACTCGGGAAGCTGAGGTGGGAGGATCTCTTAAGCCCAGGAATTTGAGGTTGTAATGAGCCATGATTTTACCACTGCACTCCAGCCTCGGGTGACAGAGAGAGACCCTGGCTTTTTTTTTTTTTTTTTTTTTTTGTGATAGGGTTTCCCTTTGTCACCCAGACTGAAATGCAGTGGCATGATCTCGGCTCACTGCAGCCTCAACCTTTCTGGGCTCAAGTGATCCTCCCACCTCAGCCTCCTTAGGGGCTGGGACTACAGGCATGTGCCACAATACCCAGCTAATGTTTGTATTTTTTGTAGAGATGGGGTGTCACTATGTTGCTCAGCCTGGTCTCAAACTCTTGGGCTCAAGTGATCTGCTGCCTTGGCCCCACAAAGTGCTGGGATTACAGGTGTGAGCCACTGCGCCTGGCTGACTCTGTCTCTTCCCAGAAAAAAAAAAAAAAAAGGAATATTCTTCATTCCTAAAAAGAATGAAATCTCATCATTTGCAGTACCATGGATGGAACTGAAGGTCATTATGTTAAGTGAAATAAGCCAGGCACAGAAAGACAAATGTTGCATGTTCTCACTCATATGTGAGGGCTAAAAAAAGTTTATCTCATGGAGGTAGAGATAGTTACCAGAGGCTGGAAAGGACTTGGGGAGGATAAAGAGAGAGGCTGGTTAATAGATACAAACATGGATAGAAGGAATAAGTTCTAGTGTTTGACAGCATAATAGTGACTATAGTTAATGATAACTGCATATTATTTGCATATTTCAAAATAGCTAGAAGATTGGAAATACTTCCAACTCAAAGAAATGATAAAGGTTTGAGGTGATGGAAACCTTAAATACCCCAATCTGGTTCTTTGTTTTAAGATGGAGTTTTGCTCTGTTGCCTAGGCTGGAGTACAATGGCACTATCTCAGCTCACTGCAACCTCCAACTCCCTGGTGCAAGTGATTCTCCTGCCTCAGCCTCCCGAGCAGCTGGGACTACAGGCACACGCCACCAAGCTCAGCAAATTTTTGTATTTTTAGTAGAGATAGGGTTTCACCACGTTGGCCAAGCTAGTCTTGAACTCCTGACCTCAGGTGATCCACTAGCCTTGACCTCTCAAAGTGCTGGGATTACAGGCGTGAGCCACCGTGCCCAGCTAAAATACCCCAATTTCATCAGTACATATTGTATACATGTATGAAAATACCACATGTACCTTGTATGTACAATTATTATGTATTAATTTTAAAAACAATTTCAGAAAAAGAAGATCTCAACAATCTAACACTACATGTCAAGGCACTAGAGAAAGAACAACAGACGAAGGCCAAAATTAGCAGAAGGAGGGAAATAACAAAGGTCAAAGCAGAAATAAACAAGGACTAGAAAAACAACAACAAAATCAATGAAGCTAAGAGTTTTTTCTTTTTTTAAAGATAAACAAAATTGACAAACTATTAGCTAGACTAAGAAAAAAAGACAACTCAAAATCAGAAATGAAGCCGAGTGCAATGGCTCATGCCTGTAATCCAGCACTTTGGGAAGCCGAGGCAGGTGGATCACTTGAGGTCAGGAGTTCAAGACCAGCCTAACCAACACAGTGAAACTCCATCCGTACTAAAAATAAAAACATTAGCTGGGCATAGTGGCACACACCTGTAGTTCTAGCTACTTGGGAGGCTGAGGCAGGAGAATCACTTGAATCCAGGAGGCAGAGATTGCAGTGAGCCGAGATCGTGCCACTGCACTCCAGCCTGGGCAATAGACCAAGATTCCGTCTCAAAAGACAGCAGAAACAAGAGGACACATTATAATTGATAACACAAATATAAAGGATCCTAAGAAACTACTATAAACAATTATACACCAACAAATTGGATAGCCTAGAAGAAATGCATAAACTGCTAGGTACATACAACCTACTAAAATTGAACTATGGAGAAATAGGAAATCTGAAAAGGCCAGGCGCGGTGGCTCATGCCTGTAATCCCAACACTCTGGAAGGCCAAATGGGCTGCTTGATTGAGCCCAGGAGTTTGAGACCAGCCTGGGCAATATAGTGAGACCCCATCTCTACAAAAGATACAAAAATTAGCCAGGCATGATGGCATGTGCCTATAGTCCCAGCTACTAGGAAAGCTGAGGTGGAAGGATCAGTTGAGCCCAGGAGAAGGTTGCAGAATATATCAATAACAAGGAAATTGAATTAGTAATAAAGTCTCCCATCAGAGAAAAGCTCAGGATCAGACGACTTTACAGCTGAATTCTACCCAACATTTAAAAAAGAACTAGTATCAATCCTTCTCAAACCCTTCCAATAAATTGAACCAGAGAGAATACCTCTAAACTCATTTTATGAGGCCAATAATACCCTGATACTAAAGCCAGACAAGGACAGTACAAGAAAAGAAAATTACAAGGCAATAGCCCTGATGAACATAGATGCAAAAATCCTCAACAAAATACTAGCAGATCTAGTTCAACATCATATTTTTTATTTCATTTTATTTTTTGAGACAGAGTCTCACTCTGTCACCCAGGTGAAGTGCAATGGTGCAGACTTCCGCCTCCCGGGTTCAAGCAATTCTTCTGCCTCAGCCTCCTGAATAGCTGGGGCTACAGGTGTGTGCCACCATGCTAGGCTAATTTTATTGTATTTTTAGTAATGACAAGTTTTCACCATGTTGTCCAGGTTGTTCTCAAACTCCTAACCTCAAGTGATCTGCCTGCCTCAGCCTCCCAAAGTGCTGGGATTACAGGAGTGAGCCACCACATCCAGCCACTCACCACTTCTTTTCAGCACGGTACTGGAATTCCTAGCCAGCGCAATTAGGCAAGAGAAAGAAATGAAAGGCATGCCAATAGAAAAAGAAAAAGTGCAATTCTCTGTTTGCTGAGGACATGATCTTATATAGAGAAAACCCTAAAAACTCCACCAAAAAAAACTGTTAGAACTGAAATGAATTCAATAAAGTTTCAGGATACAGAATCAACATATAAAAATCAGTAGCACTTCTTTTTTTTTTGGTGAGATGGGGTCTTGCTCTGTCACCCAGGCTGGAGTGCAGTGGCATAATCACAGCTCACTGCAGCTTCAACCTCCTGGGCTCAAGCGATCCTTCCACATCAGCCTCTGGAGTAGCAGGTGTGCACCGCTATACTTGGCTATTTTTTAAAATTTTATGTAGAGACAGGGTCGCTCTATGTTGTCCAGGCTGGTCTTGAACTCCCAGACTCAAGCAATCCTCCCACCTCAGCCTCCCAAAGAACTGGGATTACAGGTATAAGCCACTGTATCCGGCCACAGTGGCATTTCTATACATTAATGACAAACTATCCAAAAAAGAAATTAAGAAAATAATCCCATTTGCAACAGCAAAAACAACAAAAACTACTTAGGTGTAAATTTAACCAAGGAGGTGAAAGATACTGAAGACTCTACATATCCAAGAAAGAAACTGAAGAAAATACAAATAAATGAAAAGATATCCTGTATTCTTGGATTTGAAAAATTAACATTGCTAAAATGTCCATATTATGTAAAGCAATCTACAGATTCAATGCAATCCCTATGAAACTTCCAATGAAACTTTTTACAGAAATAGAAAAAAATCCTTAAATTTATATGAAATGACAAAAGACCCCCAAATTGCCAAAACAATCAGGCCAAAAGAACAAAGCTGGAGGCATCGCACTCCCTGATCTCAAAATACGTTGTTACATAAAGCTGTTATAATCAAAACTGCATGTTCTGGCATAAAAACCGACCTGTAGACCAGTGGAACAGGATGGAATGCTCAGAAATAAACCCAGGCATTTATGGTCAAATGATTTTCCACAAAGGTGCCAAGAACATAAAATAGGGAAAGGACAGTAAATAAATAGTGTCAGGAAAACTGGATATTCACAGGCAGAAGAATCAAAGTGGATCCTTATCTCATATCATAAACAAAAACCAGCTCAAAATGGATTAAAGACTTCAACATAAGACCTGAAACTATGAAACAACTATAAGTAAACCTGGAGAAGCTCCACAACGCTGGCCCAGCAATGATTATTTTGAATGTGACCCTGAAAGCACAGGCAATAAAAGCAAAAATAGACAAAGGGAATTGCATCAAATGTGAAAGCTTCTGCACAGCAAAGGAAACAATTAACTAAGGGGAGAGATAACACAAATAGGTGAAAATATTTGCAAACCATACATCTGATAAGCAGTTAATATCTAAAATATATAAGAACTCAACTCATTAGCAAGAAAACAAACAACCTGATTTTAAAATGGACAAAGAACCAGAACAGATATTTCTCAAGACATACAAATGTCCAGTGGGTTCATGACAAAAATGTTCAACATCATTACGCATTAAGGAAAGAGAAATTAAAACCACAATGAGCGATCACCTCACACCTGTTAGAATGGCTATTATCACAAAGATGAAAGGTAACAAGTGCTGGCAAAGATGTGGAGATAAAGGAATCCTGTACTTTGCTGGTGGGAATGTAAATTAGTACTGTTATTATGGAAAATGGTATAAAGATTTAAAAAACTAAAACCAGGCCAGGTGTGGGAACACATGCCTATAGTCTCAGATACTTGGGAAGCTGAAGTGGGAGGATCGCTTGAGCCTGGGAGTTCAAGGCTGCAGTGAGCCATGATTGTGCCACTGTACTCCAGCCTGGGAGACAGAGCAAAACCCAGTCTTTAAAAACAACAACAAAAAACCCCTACTACCAGCAATCTGACTTCTGGATATACATCCAAAGGAATTGAAATCAATACGTTGAAGGGATATCTACACGCCCATGCTCATTGCAGTATTATTCACAAAAGCCAAGATATGGAATCAAACTAAGCATCTGTCAGTGGATAAATGAATAAAGAAAATGCGATATATTTGGAACACTATTCAGCCTTTAAAAAGGAAATTCTGCCATTTGCAACGGCATGGATGGAACTGGAGGACACTATGCTAAGTGAAATAAGCCAGGCACAGAAAGACAAATACTGCACGATTTCACTTACGTGTGGAATCTAAAAAAAATTGAACTCATCGAAGTAGAGAGTAGAGGTGGTTACCACAGGCTGGGGAGGGGAGTGAGGAATGAGGAGTTTTTGGTCAAAGGGTATAAAGTTTCAGTGAGGAGATCTGACACCTATTGCATGGCAGAGTGACTATCGTAAATAAAAGGTATCGTGTATTTCAAAATAGCTGAGCAAATTTCAAATGCCTCACCACAAAAAATAAGTGAGGTGAGGAATATGTTAGCTTGATTTAATCATTCCACATTGTGTGTGTGTGTGCGCGCGCGTGTATATAGATACATAATCTCTCAAAACATGACATTGTACCCCATTAATGTATAAAATTTTGATTTATCAATTAAAATATTAATAAATTAAAAAGCTAATGTATTGATGGATTAATATCATTAAAGATAATATTGAAGAGAAAAAGCATCTATAGAAGAATATGTTCAGTATGATACCAGATATAGAGAATATGCAAAACAGAGAATGCAAACATTTGTGGAAAAGAATGCATGGGAATAATATACACCGAATTCAGGTAATGGTTACATCAGGAAATGGAAGGGAGTGAGATCATTAAAGATACACAGGGGGCTTTTATCTACAGTATTATATTATTATTTTATTTTAGGCAGAGTTTCCCTCTGTTGCTTAGGCTGGAGTGCAGCGGCACTATCTCAGCTTGCTGCAGCCTCAACCTCCCCGGCTCAAGTGATCCTCCCACCTCAGCCCCTTGAGTAGCTAGGACCACAGGTATGTACCACCACGCTCAGCTAACTTTTTTATTTTTTTGTAGAGATGGGGTTTCACCATGTTGCCCAGGCTGATCTCCAACTCTTGAGCTCAAGCAATCCTCCTGCCTCGGCCTCCCAAAGTGCTGGGACTACAGGCGTGAGCCACTGCTCCCGGCTTGTGTTTTATTTCTTTACCTAGGTGGCAAAGAGCATGACTACTTATTCTGTTCAGATTTCTGTGCCTAAAGCATTTCATCATTTTAAAAAACACTCTTTCTAGAAATCAATGATTTGAGGAGGGTTGAAGGAGTTAGATATTGTTAGCATATGATTGCCATTTTCAAATATTTGAAGGAACACGTATAAGAAAAAAAAGGTATTTTGCTTTGCTAATGCATATGTACAAGCATTTGTTAACTGTAAGCCACACACATACTGCTATCACTGCTTCAGAGGACAGAATGAGGACAAATGGGAAGACTCTACAAGGAGGAAGGTAGATTTGGGCTCACTATAGAGACATGCTTAACAATCAGAGGCAGCACAGTGTCAGAGATGAGGGCAAGACGGTTTGGAGCCAGCCTGCCTGGGTTCCGGTCTTGGCTCTGCTCTTTGTAGGCAGAATGATTTGGGGCAAATTATTTAACCTCTCTGTGCCTGTTTCCCATTCTGTAAAATGGGAATAATACAGAGTGCCTACCTCGAAGGCTAGAATAAGGATTAAATGCTTATTTGTAAAGTGCCTAGAACAGTGCCTGATACATAACAAATGCTATGTAAGTGTTCATAAAATAAATCTAACAAAGAATCTAGCAAATAAAGAGCTTGTCTCGCAAAGCAGTAAACTATTCAAGGGCTCATGCAAAGGCTGGATAAATCTCTTTTAAGGATGGCGCAGGGGAATCCTTCCCTTCTAGTCTAGAGATGTATGCTTCTTAAACTTCATTACGCACAGAAACCACACAGGGATATTAAAATGCAGATTCTAATTCAGTGAGCCTGAGCTACGGCCTGAGATTCTTCTTTTCTCTTTTTTCTGAGATGGAGTCTCTCTCTGTCGTCCAGGCTGGAGTGCAGTGGCGCAATCTCAGCTCACTGCAACCTCTGCCTCCCAGGTTCAAGTGATTCTCCTGCCTCAGCCTCCCAAGTAGCTGGGAATACAGGCGGATGCCACCACACCTGGCTAATTTTTTTTTTTTTTTTTTTTGTATTTTTAGTAGAGTTGGGGTTTCACCATGTTGGCCAGGCTGGTCTCAATCTCCTGACCTCATGATCCACCCACCTCAGCCTCCCAAAGTGCTGGGATTACAGGTGTGAGCCACCATGCCCGGCCTGAGATTCTTTATTTCTAACAAGTGGTGCCAATGCTATGGTTCTCCTGAGGGCTACACTTTAAGTAGCAAAGGTCTAGATGGTTTTATTCCTACTTTCATACATCACAATTTCACAGATGCTTAGTTTTTTATTTTTTTTATTTATTTTTTTTTTTTGAGACCAAGTCTCACTCGCTCAGGCTAGAGTGCAGTGGCCCAATCTCGCTCACTGCAACCTCTGCCTCCCGAGTTCAAGCAATTCTCCTGCCTCAGCCTCCCGAGTAGCTGGGACTACAGGTGCCCGACACCACACCCAGCTAATTTTTTTCCATTTTTAGTAGAGATGGGGTTTCACCATGTTTGCAAGACTGGTCTCAAACTCCTGACCTCAGGTGATCTGCCCACCTCAGTCTCCCAAAGTGCTGGGATTATAGATGTAAGCCACCATGCCCGGTCTCACAGATGCTTAGTTTTTATCTCTGATGAATCATCAATTTGCAGCAAATTCTAAATATAGTTCTCTTTCAAAACCAACTTTTGGCTGCTTAATCAACCAATAATAGTTTGATTACTAATAACTAAGTTTTTGTTGTTGTTGTTGTTTTGTTTTTTGTTTTTTAAGAGATGGGGTTTTGCCATGTTGCCAGGGCTGCTGGCTTGAATTCCGGGACTCAAGCGATCCTCCTACCTCAGCCTCCCAAAGTGCAGGGATTACAGGCGTGAGCCACTGTGCCTGGCCTAGGACTAAGAATTTATAGGAGGTTTGGGGTGATGTTTTATATAAACATATATATTTCCATAATGCACATTTTTTTTTTTTTTTTAAAGAGATGGAGTCTTGCCCTGTCACCCAGGCTGGAGTGCAGAGGAGCAATCATAGCTCACCATAGACTCTAGCTCCTGTACCCAAACAATCCTTCCACCTCAGCCACCATAATTGCTGGAATTATTAATACAAGAGGCAGCCACTAAGCCCAGCAATAATTATAATTTTTATATTAAATTCAGACTTTTGTCATTTGGATTTTCTTAAAGCAGAAGCATCTATATGAGAAATAAAAATAGTAAAGTATAAGGGAGGCAGTTCCTGCACTGTTTGGGAATCTACATCAGAGTCTGCATTTGATATAATAGAGAAGAGAATGCCACTCTAGATTCCCAAGCAAGGAAGTGAGAGAAGAAAAACCATGTTTGGGAGCAGGATAAATTGGAAAGGAGAATATCAAGGCTCGAAGTGAACACACAAAATACTGAGCTGATAATTTTGTTAAAGTGTGGAGTACGGTTCCGAGAGCTGCTAATGAGGAAGACCAGTGGGATTCACATTTTCGAAGACACTAATTCAACAATAAGCTGAAGAGACAAATGAGACTTCGGTGGACTCTGGTGAATCATACTGGGCTCCAGCGGGCGTCTCAACCATTTGATGTAGACACAACTGGGCCTCCAGGTACAATTTGAAATATGAGTATGTTCTGAGACAGATCTTTAACACCGTGATCCAGAACAGAAACCCAGAGAGGCTTGCTACTTGGGGATGGTTGATGTGAATTCCGGTGATTTGGTCTAAATTATACTCCATGCTTTCTTTCCTTCAGGAAATCTTCATTGATCATAGTTGACTTAGAACCATGGGGACTCCAGAGTTTTTCTAGGCCTGGCTGTATACAGGCATTGAATCTTGTGGCTAGTATGTACCTACTGTTTTGCAGCTTTGGCCACAAAGTGGTTCATGGTTATTCAACATAAAGCTATCAAAGGCTGGGCCTGGTGGCTGATGCTTGTAATCCCAGCACTTTAAGGGGCCAGGGTGGGAGGGTCCCTTGAGCCCAGGAGGTCAAGACCAGCATGGGCAGCATAGTGAGACCTCATCTCTACTTTAAAAAAAAAAAAAAAAAAGCCTGTATTTTCATGCCTGTAGTCTCGGCTGCTTGTAAATGCACATGCCTGTAGTCTCAGCTACTCGGGGAGGATCACTGAGTTGGAGGCTGCAGTGAGCTGTGATTGCGTCACCGACGGCACTCCAGCCTGGGCAACAGAGCAAGGCCCTGTCTCAAAAGCAATGTTAAGCTACTGGAACCAACTTCTCCTGCTGCCTCTAGGAGCACAATTTGCAAGTATCCTTAGATCTAAAATAGCCACTGAGTGGAGAGAAAATAAAGAGGCAGTGAACAGTATATTTTATTTCTTTGTTCCTCTACTTGTCTAGGTCAAAGTGGAGAGTTTCCTGGTCTATATATTTTTAAAGTAGGGCATAAAAGAAGTCAGGGAGAGACAGGAGAAATAGGGATTCGAGCAGATAATTCTAGAGTTTTCTTTACAATTGGGTTACTTTTTTTTTTTTTTTTTTTTTTTTTGAGACGGAGTTTCGCTCTGTTGCCTAGGCTGGAGTGCAGTGGAGCGATCTCGGCTCACTGCAAGCTCTGCCTCCCGGGTTCACACCATTCTTCTACCTCAGCCTCCCGAGTAGCTGGGACTACTGGTGCCCACCACCACGCCCAGCTAATTTTTTTTTTTTTTTTTTTTTTTTTTTGTATTTTTAGTAGAGATGAGGTCTCACTGTGTTAGCCAGGATGGTCTAGATCTCCCGACCTCGTGATCCGCCTGCTTCAGCCTCCGAAAATGCTGGGATTATAGGCGTGAGCCACCGCGCCCGGCCAAAATTGGGTTACTTTTACCAGTTTGTTTTTACTCACCACCACTGCACAGAGATTGTATTTAGGATATTTCCGGAAAATTGGGCAAATATAAGGAGTGAGGTCCAAATTAGTGAGTGGGTAATGAATATCCGTTCTCAGCTTCTTTTTCGTTGTACCCTGAATGTCAAACCTGCAGGGATAATGTGTAAAATACAAAGTAAGCTTGTGAACCACTCATTTGTCTACATGACAAATTCCAAGTATCTTAAAAGTAATTTCTTGGCTGGGCACAGTGGCTCATGCCTGTAATCCCACAATGTTGGGAGGCCAAGGCGGGCATATTCCTTGAGCCTAGGAGTTTGAGATCAGCCTGAGTAACAAGGCAAAACCCTGTCTCTACATAGAATTCTCACCTGTAGTCCCAGCTACTCAGGAGGCTAAGGTAGGAGGATCACCTGAGCATAGGGAGGCTGAGGGAGTCATGATCGAGCCACTGCACTCCAGCCTGGGTGACGGAGTGAGACCCTATCTCTAAAAAAAAGTAATCTCTGGCCTGGTGTGGTGGCTCACGCCTGTAATCTTAGCACTTTGGGAGGCTGAAGTGGGTGGATCACTTGAGGTCAGGAGTTAGAACCAGTCTGGCCAACATGGTGAAACCTCGTCTCTACTGAAAATGCGAAAAAATTAGCCGGGCATGATGGTGGATGCCTGTAATCCCAGGTACTCAGGAGGCTGAGGTCGGAGAATCACTTGAACCTGGGAGGTGGAGGTTACAGTGAGCTGAGATCACACCACTGCACTCCAGCCTGGGCGACAGAGCGAGACTCCATCTCAAAAAAAAAAAAAAAGTAATTTCTTGGAAAGATTATTTGGTACAGACTTATAAATTACTTTTCTCTTATCTATTTAAATCCACAAACCTCACCAAAATGAGACTGGAAGTTGAATCAGGGAGTGAGATAGTAAAGATTCAAGCTAAACTTGAATCTAGTAGGGCAAAAAGAAAGGGATAACCAAGGCTCTCAGCATTGGGGGAAGTGGAAACCACATTGATAATTCCTGAGGCTTTTGCTCCAACTGAACCTGTTTATTCTAACCAAGCTGGCTCAGCTTTTCCTTATCTTGATTTCGGCACAGGTAGTCTTGGCAATGTTGTTTTCAAGCTCTGAGGTTTTTTTTTTAACGTTTTAATATAATGTTTTAATAAGAACATTTTGTGAAAATCTTTCACATTCTGTATTGTTACATAGATCCTAAGTTTGTAAATCTAGGCTCACATCAGTTACTCAGAAGCTTTAAAAAAAAAAATTATGTTCATTTTGGAAAAATGGCTGATGTAGGTCTGAGGCTGAGAAATTACTGAGATCGAGACATTCTTGTGCCAGAAAGCAAAATACCCTGTTTTCAAAAAACTAAGGGAATGCCATGTGATCCAGCAATTCTATACCTGGGTATCACCCCAAGAGAAATGAAGACTTAGGCCCACATAACAAGCTATCTGCTAGTGTTTGTAGAAGCTGTATTCCTAACTACTCAAAACTGTAAACAACCCAAATGTCCATCAACTGGTGGAGACGTGCAACTGTGGTACACTCACAAAAAGGAATAGCACACAGCAGTAAAAAAGGGACCACTAATGCATGCAACAACACGTATTTCAAAAGAATCATGCTAAGTGAAAGAAAAACTAAAAGCTACATACAGTATGACATAGCACATTCTGAAAAACACAAAATTATAAGGTTGGGAATCAGATGAGCAATTTCTATAGGCTTAGGGTCGGGAAGGACAGTGATTAGTTGGGAGCATGAGAGAACTTTTTGAGGTGATGGAAATGGTTTATATGTTGGTTGTAATGGCGACATGACTGCATGCATTTGTCAGAATTCACAGAACTGTGCACTAAAAATGATACTTTTTTTTGTAAGCATACCCTAATAAACTCATGGGACCCCAGGAGCTAACTTGAAGGGGCTCCCGCTGGCCAATTTTGAACAGTTTGAACACCGAAAGCAATGATGAGAGACGTCTAGTTTTCAGTTCTACACATAAGGACACTTGGAAGTCACCGTTCTGTCCTAACAAGTTAAAAGCTAAATAAAACTTTTGGTTATTTTCCTTCAGGAAGGAAAGAATTAACCGAAAGGAAAATAAACAGCTCTTCGTAGAGCTGAAAGAGCGGTGAGGTCACAGGACAAACCACTGCCCCCAAAATTGGAAACACAGACCAGCAAACACAGAGAATCACAAACTTACCAGAGCCAACACTGCCGAGCAGAAACCTCTGAAGGAACAGGTCTGCGCAGGAAAACCTGGACTGTAATTGACTAATTTGCTAGAGGCTCAGTGAAGAGTCTGAGAGTTAAAAACTCCAAAGAATCCAGTCACGGGGGGCCCCTACTTCGTGAGTTTTCCCTCCAGGAGCCCAACCACACTCGCACGGTAAGTATTAGAGACAACTCTCCTCATGCTTCTGGCAGGAGGAAGGAGGGAAAGGAACCAATCTGGAATACACTGGCGCACCCGGCTCTTCACGCCCGCCCACAGGAGAAACTGACCAACCAGAGCCTAACCTGCTGGGGTTTTATCAGAGCTTAACTGACCTGGGGGGAGGAAAACACCTAACTCCAGCCCACGCATAACCATCCTGTTCCACCGAAGCAGGTGTGAAGGGACTGAGGCGCACTTGTGAAGTTCGTAGTCTGGAGGCTTAAGTTCATTAAAAGACCGAGACCCACTCATAGGATTATACAGCGCTTCCCCTGCCCCTCCGCCTTACCACCACATCATCAAGGTCTGTTTACGTCAGTTTCTCTTACCCAGTTCATCATAACTGGCTATCAGGAAAAAATTACAAGGCATACTAAAAGGCGAAAAACACAGTTTGAAGAGACAGTTAAGTATCAGAACCAGATAGGGCAGGGGTGTGGGAATTACCAGACTGAGAATTTAAAACTGATGAACATACTAAGGGTTCTAATGAATAAAGTAGACAGCATGCAAGAACAGATGGTCAATGTAAGCAGAGACCTGGAAATCCTAAGAATGAACTGAAAGAAATGCTAGAGGTATCCTTGTTAGTATAGTGGTTAGTTTTTGTTTTTTTAACTGCTAGAGGAAAAAAACACTAACACGTGAAGAAAGCCTCTGATAGGCTTATTAGTAGACTGCACACAGCTGAAGAAAGAATCTCTGAGCTTGAGGAACCTCAGCAGAAATCTTTAAAACTGAAAAGAAGAAAGAAAAAGACTGGCTGGGCACGGTGGCTCACGCCTGTATCCCAGCACTTTGGGAGGCCAAGGCGGAAGAATCGCCTGAGCCCAGGAGTTCCAGACCAGCCTGGGCAACAAAGTAAGAGCCCCTGCCCCCGTCCCTGGATCTCTACTAAAAAAAAAAAAGAAAGAAAGAAAGAAAATAGACTTAAAAAAAAAAAAAAAGCACAACAATATCCAAGGACTGTGGGACAACTACGAAGATGTAACATCTGTATAATGGAAATACCAAAAGGAAAAGAAAGAGAAAAGAACAGAAAAAATATTTGAAACAGTAATGACTGAGAATTTTCCCAGATTAATGCCATACACCAAACCACAGATTCAGGAAGCTCAGAGAACACCAAGAAAGATAAATACCAGAAAAATGACACCTAGGCATTTCATTTTCAAACTGCAGAATATCAAAGATAAGGAAAAAAATCCCAAAAGAAGCCAGATTGGGGGCAGAAAGCACACCTATAGAGGAGCAGACATAAGAATTACATCTAACTTCTCAGAAACCATGCAAACAAGAAGAAAGTGGAATAAAATACTGAAAGTGTTAAAAGGGAAGAAAACCACCAACCTAGAATTCTGTACCCTGTAACATTAACCTTCAAACGTGAAGAGAAATAAAGACGTCATTGGACAAAGAAACATTAAGGGAATTTTTTGCCAGTAGACCTGGCTCATGCCTGTAATCACAGCTACTCTGGGAAGCCAAGGCTGGTGGATCACTTGAGGCAGGGAGTTCAAAACCACCTGGCAACATGGTGAAACCCTGTCTCTACCAAAAATACAAAATTAGCCTGGCATGGTGGTGCAGGTCTGTAATCTCAGCTACTCGGGAGGCTGAGGCAGGAGAATCGCTTGAACCCGTGAGGCAGAGGTTGCAGTGAGCCGAGATCATGCCACTGCCTTCCAGGCTGGGCAACAGAGTAAGACTCCATCTCAAAAAAAAAAAAAAATAATGTTAAAAGAAATCCTTTACAGAGAAGGAAAATGATATAGGTCAAACACTTGGATCGACATAAAGAAAGAGCACTGAAGAAGGAATAAGTGAGGGTAAAATAAAAACTTTTTTCTTATTATTAATTGATCTAACATAACAGTTTATTCAAAACAATAATAGAGACAATATATTCAATTATGTATGCTTATGTATATATCATATATATTCTTGTGTATCTTTATATGTAAGTGAAATGAATGACAGCAGTGATACAAGGAAAGCAGTATGGTGTTATTTGAAAGTGGACATGGATTAGTCGTAAATGTATATTGCAAACTCTTTTTTTTTGAGACGGAGTCTCGCTCTGTCGCCCAGGCTGGAGTGCAGTGGCCGGATCTCAGCTCACTGCAAGCTCCGCCTCCCAGGTTCACGCCATTCTCCTGCCTCAGGCTCCCGAGTAGCTGGGACTACAGGCGCCCGCCACCTCGCCCAGCTAGTTTTTTTGTATTTTTTAGTAGAGATGGGGTTTCACCGTGTTAGCCAGGATGGTCTCGATCTCCTGACCTCGTGATCCACCTGTCTCGGCCTCCCAAAGTGCTGGGATTACAGGCTTGAGCCACCGCGCCCGGCCGTATATTGCAAACTCTAAGGCAACCACTAAAAAATGTTTTAAAAAGTATAGCTTATATGGTAATAAAGGAGAGAAAATGGAGTCATATAAGATGCTCAATTAAAACCACAAAAAGCAGGAAAAGAGTGGTAGATAAAAACAGGAACACAAAGAACAAGGGCAACAAATAGAAGGCAGTAACAAGTACAACAGATATTTAACCCAACAGCATCAATGATCACTTTGAATGTCAGTGGTCTATATACATTAATTAAAACACAGATTGTCACAGTGAATCAAAAACAAAATTCAACTATATACTGTGTACAAGAAACATACTTGAAATATAAAGACACATAGAGACTAAAGTAAACAGATGGAGGAAAACAAACCATCCTACCACTAAGAAAGTGGGAGTAGCTATATTAACTTCAGACAGAGCAGTCTTCAAAACAAAAAAAGTGATTGAGGATAAAAAGGGCCATATATAATGATAAAGGGATCCATTTTTCAAGAAGACGTAGAAATTCTTAACATACATGCACTTAACAACAAAGGGTCAAAATACATGAGGAAAAACTGGCTGGGCACCGTGGCTCATGTCTACGTTGGGAGGCCGAGGTGGGCGGGCCACTTGAGGTCAGGAGTTTGAGCCCAGCCTGGCCAACATGGCTAAACCCTGTCTCTAGTAAAAATACAAAAACTAGGCAGATGTGGTGGCACGCACCTGTAATCCCAGCTACTCGGGAGGCTGGGACATGAGAATTGCTTAAACCCAGGAGGCAGAGTTTGCAGTGAGCTGAGACTGCACCACTGCACTCCAGCCTGGGCAACAGGGCGAAACTCTGTCTCACAAACACACACACACACACAAAGGAAAAACTGATAGAACTGCAAGGAGAAATAGATAAATCCACTTTTATTGTTGGAGATATTAACACACCTCTGTCAGAAATGGACAGATCCAAGCCGGGCGCGGTGGCTCATGCCTGTAATCCCAGCACTTTGGGAGGCCAAGGCGGGCGGATCACAAGGTCAGGAGATAGAGACCATCCTAGCTACGCGGGGAATCCCTGTCTCTACTAAAAATACAAAAAATTAGCCGGGCGAGGTGGCGGGCACCTTTGTTCCAGCTACTCGGGAGGCTGAGGCAGGAGAATGGTGTGAACCCGGGAGGCGGAGCTTGCAGTGAGCCGAGACCGTGTCACTGCACTCCAGCCTGGGTGACAGAGCAAGACTCCGTCTCAAACAAAAATTTTTAAATAAAAAAAATCACAATACCATTCACATTAGCACCCTCAAAAATGAAATACTTAGTTATAAAATTAACAAAATATGTACAAGATCTATAGAAGGAAAACTAGAAAATTCTCATGAAAGAAATCCGAGAATAACCTAAATAAACAGAGATATATTCTATATTCATGGATAAGAAGCTTCAATATTGTCAAGATGTCAGTTCTTCCCAATTTGATCTGTAAATACAATGTAATCCCAATCAAAATCCCAATAACTTATTTTGTGGATATTGACAAAATGATTCTAAAGTTTATGGGATGAGGTAAAAGATCCAGAGTAGCCAAAACTATACTGAAGGAAAACATAATTGGACTGACATTACCAAACTTCAAAACTTATTTTAAAACCAGAATAATCAAGACAGTGTGGTATTGCTGAAAAAAAAAATTAGAAAAAGAATGGTATAGACAAGAGAGCTGAGAAATGGACCCACAAAGATATGATCAACTGATCATTGACAAAGGAACAAAGGTAATACAATGGAGAAAAGATAACCTTTTTCAACAAATGGTGCTGGGACAACTGGATATCTACATAAAAAAAAAAAAAAAGAAGAAGAATCCACACACAAACCTTACACCCTTCACAAAAATTAACTCAAAATGGATCACAGACCAAAATGCAAAACAGAAAGCTACAAAACTCCTGGAAGATAACACTGGAGAAGATCTAGATAATCTTGTGTTTGGCAATGACTTTTTAGCTACAACACCAAAGGCCTCCTTTACAAAAGAATTGATAAGCTGGACTCCATTAAAGTCAAAATTTTCTGCTCTACAAAACTGTCAAGACAATAAAAAACAAGCCATGGACTAAAAAAAACAAAACAACAACAACAACAAAAAAAAACAAAAAACCACATCTGGTAAAGAACTGCTATTGAAAATATACAAGAAATTTGGCTAGGCACAGTGGCTCATGCCTATAATCCAAGCACTTTGGGAGACTGAGGTGGGCAGATCATTCAGATCACCTGAGCTCAGGAGTTCGAGACCTGCCTGAGCAACATGGTGAAAACCTGTCTCTACCAAAAAAAGTAAGAATTAGCCAGACATGCTGGCAGGTGCCTGTAGTCCCAGCTACTCTGCAGGCTGAGGCAGGAGAATGGCTTGAACCAGAGAAGTGGAGACTGCAAGAACTGAGATTGCACCACTGCACTCCAGTCTGTGTGACAAAGCAAGAGACTGAAAATAAGAAGGGAGGGGAGGGGAGGGGAGGGAAGGGGAGGGGAGGGGAGGGGAGGGGAGGGGAGGGGAGGGGAGGGGAGGGGAGGGGAGGGAGGGAAGGGAAGGGGAGGGAAGGGAAGGGAAGGGAAGGGAAGGGAAGGGAAGGGAAGGGAAGGGAAGGGAAGGGAAGGGAAATCTTAAAACTCAACAATTAGAAAACCAACAAGTTGGCCAGGCGCAGTGGCTCACACCTGTAATCCCAGAACTCTGGGAGACCGAGGCGGGCGGATCATGAGGTCAAGAGATTAGACCATCCTGGCCAACATGGTGAAACCCCATGTCGACTAAAAATACAAAAAAAAATTAGTTGTGCATGGTGGCATGCACCTGTAGTCCCAGCTACTAGGGAGGCTGAGGCAGGAGAATAGCTTGAACTCAGGAGGTGGAGGTTGCAGTGAGCCGAGATCACATCACTGCACTCCAGCTGGCAACAGAGTGAGACTCCATCTCAAAAAGAAGAAAGAAGGAAGGAAGGAAGGGAAGGAAGGGAAGGAAGGGAAGGAAGGGAAGGAAGGGAAGGAAGGGAAGGAAGGGAAGGAAGGAAGGGAAGGAAGGGAAGGAAGGGAAGGAAGGAAGGAAGGAAGGAAGGAAGGAAGGAAGGAAGGAAGGAAGGAAGGAAGGAAGGAAGGAAGGAAGGAAGGAAGGAAGGAAGGAAGGAAGGAAGGAAGAAAGAAGGAAAGAAAGAAAGAAAGAAAGAAAGAAAGAAAGAAAGAAAGAAAGAAAGAAAGAAAGAAAAGAGAGAAAGAAAACCAAAACCAACAACCCAATTTTTAAAATACACCAAAGACCTTGACAGGCCATCACTGAAGTATCTTACCAGGGACTGGCAGGGCAGGAATGTGGAGTTACTAAAGGTTACAGAGTTTCTGTTTGGGTGATGAAGAAGTTTTAGAAACAGTGATGATTGTTGCACAACATTGTGAATAATGAATGCCAATGAATTGTATGATTAGAATTGCTAAAATGGCAAAGTTTTATGTTATGCTGTATGTATTTTATCACAATTTAAAAACAATAATGTAATATACCAAATATCATTGAACTGTATACTCTAAATGGGCCAATTATTGGCGTGTGAATTACATCTCTAGAAAGCTGTTCGAAAATACGTGCCCACAAAATGTAAAAATCCATACCTTTTAAGGTGAAAAATAATTATTTTGGGTGCCTTGGAAATACCAGCCCTCACGGCAGTTTCTTGCTTGGTTTCACAAAAGGAGCAGTGAATTTGGTTGTTCCAGGTCAGTGTGTCTTGTTGAAAAAAACACTGGAGACATTCCTGTTCAGGAAAAAAAGGATTTGGTGACCAAATTGGATCAACTGCGACCTGCACTCTCTGTTTCTATTGGAATTTTGCAAATGCCGAGGAAATGTAATTCTCAGTGTTTTTCTCAAAGTCAACAAGTCCAGAAGATAACAGTCTCACTAGTTGCAGCCAGATACCTGTAAAATCCACCTAGAAGGTGTTTCCTTCTTGTTACTGAGATGGATTTGAGTGCCTACCTCACTTATAATCTATAAATCAGTTTTTTGGGTTTTTTGTTTTCTTTTTTTTTGAGATGGAGTCTCGCTCTGTTGCACAGGCTGGAGTGGCATCGACTCACTGCAACCTCCACCTCACAGTTCAAGTGATTCTCCTGCCTCGGCTTCCTAAGGAGCTGGGACTACAGGCACGCACCACCAAGCCCAGCTAATCTTTGTATTTTTAGTAGAAAGGGGGTGATCTGCCTACCTCGGCCTCCCAAAGTGCTGGGATTACAGGCGTGAGCCACCACACCCAGCCTATAAATCAGCATTTTAACTTTTCTGTTTTTTCCTGAATAATAGTGATTTTGCAATTTTTATTTATTTATTTGTTATTTTATTTATTTATTTATTTTTTCGAGAGGGAGTCTCGCTCTGTCACCAGGCTGGAGTGCAGTGGCACGATCTTGGCTCACTGCAACCTCCGCCTCCTGGGTTCAAGTGATTCTCCTGCCTCAGCCTCCAAGTAGCCAGGACTACAGGCGCATGCCACCATGCCCAGCTAATTTCTGTATTTTTAGTAGAGATGGGGTTTCACCATGTTGGCCAAGATGGTCTCGATCTCTTGACCTCGTGATCCGCCTGCCTTGGCCTCTCAAAGTGCTGGGATTACAGGCTTGAGCCTGTAGTGGCTCAAGCAACTTTGCAATTTTCACCAGTGAAATCAGGCAGCTGCTTTATGCTATTCATCTCATTGCTAAAATGATCTGGTGACAAAAATGACTTTCAGGGTTTGGGGGTGGCCTATGATAAAGATAGCAGAACAGGGAAAAATTAGACCCCATATCCATAGGAGAGATCCTCAATGTGGCCAGGTCCTTGGTTCTGCAAACCACTAACTGGAAGAAGAAGATGAGCACAGATTTTGTTTGCAGATGACCCACTGGCACCTTACTTGGGTGTTTGGAATTTCTTTCCAACAATCTTTAGCAGTTTGAGAAACAAAGCCCAGTGCTGAATAAGTAATAGGATTCTATTCTCCAATTCTGGTAGGTAAAACTTTTAGCAATAAAATGTGCTTTCATAATTTAGGAAGAAAAAAATATAAATTTATATAATTCTGCAAGAAAACTTATTGCTGTCCGCCCCTTGTTTGCTCCTTATCAAGCTGGCTGCCTTCTACTGCCACTCACCCCATGCCCACATCCCCAGTTACAGATTAACTTTTGGCATTGTGGCGAAGAAAATTTGAGAGGTAAACCAAGGCACTAGATTCCATTCTGTCTTTCCAAAACATTTCACAGCTTTAGTCCAAAATATAAGAGCGCGAGACTGAGAGTTTAGAATGTTTTATATCTAGTTCCAAGTCTGGGCCTTACAGACCTCTGGGGTAAGGGAGGGTCACAAATTTTTTCTAGAAATTACAAATTTCTTTTATGCACAAATCTATCTCAATAGACTGAATAAACCCCACTATATTTCCAATTTTACAATCAGGCTATTTCATTGAGTACATTTAAAAATATGATTGAATTCCTAGTAACTTTTGACCAGTATGTCCCTAAAAAAAAAATTCTGTCATCATGGACTTCCTCTTTCATTTATTTATTTATTTATTTATTTACTTATTTGAGACGGAGACTCACTCTGTCGCCCAGGCTAGAGTGCAGTGGTGCGATCTTGGCTCACTACAACCTCCACCTCCCGGCTTCAAGCGATTCTCATGGCTCAGTCTCCCAAGTAGCTGGGATTACAGGTGCCCGCCATCATGCCCAACTAATTTTTGTATTTTTAGTAGAGACAGGGTTTCACCATGTTGGCCAGGCTGGTCTTGAACTCCTGACCTCAGGTGATCCGCCTGCCTCGGCCAAAAGTGCTGGGATTACAGGCATGAGCCACTCGCCCAGCCTATTTCTTTTAAAATTAAAGTTATAAAGCTGCCTCTCATACTAAACAAATGTAGGAAATAGCCCTGAGAAAATCCAGGCTGAGAGTATAGCAAGACAAAGTGTCCAGGAATACCGCATTCCTACCTGAAGGGAGCATTCATATTCGGATGGAATGGGGAGTGAGAGGACAGTGAAGACTTCGTTCTTGTAGGTGCATTTCTCACACTTTAAACACATGATGCTATAATTGAGCTGCCCTTCAAACAGCTGGGTGATGACGGATGTCTCAGTGGTAATCCACTTCCTGCAGCATCTCTGAGCAGAACTTTTCTCGTGTGATCTTCTCCGGGGGTAGTGGTACTGAATCAAGGAGCAAATTTCACCCAGATTAACTACTGGTTATTTAAAAAAGACTGTGGCAACATGGTGAGATCCCATCTCTACAGAGAAAAAAAAAATGAGCTAGGTGTGGTAGCACACATCTATGGTGCCAGCTACTTAGGAGGCTGAGGTTGGAGGATCAGTTGAGCCCAGGAGTTCGAGACTGCAGTGAGCCGTGTTAGCACTACTGCACTCCAGCCTGGGTGACAGAGTGAGACCATGTTTCAAAAAAAAAAAGTTTTCAATGACATGACTGCTTTTTTTTCTATCAGAATGATACATTGCTACCAGAAACCACTTAGTTTTGGATTCAGACAATAGAGTAAGATATCCTTGAAAGTATATATATCATGTGTGATTTCTGATAATTCAGATATTTTCCCTTTAGGTGAAACAGAGGAGTGATGACACCCTAACTCTGGTAAAACATATACCCATGGCCCCATAAGTTACCAGCCTTGGGAGCTAGTTTTTCCTGGGAAGGGGGTAAGTAAGCTAAATTAGCATTAGGTCACTCAAGCAGATCTAAAGGTAAAATATTAAGAAATCCAATCTTTCCTGTCTCCAGTCCCTTCAGGTTAAATTCTGTAGCCTTTTCTCCTTTAACTTCTAGAAAACACTTTTTTAAAAGAGCAAATCTTGGCCAGGCATGGTGGCTCACGTCTGTAATCGTGGTGCTTTGGGAGGCTGAGTCGGGAGGATCACGTGAGACAAGGAGTTTGAGATCAGATTGGGCAACATAGCAAAATCCTGTCTCTACAGGGTTAATTTTTTAAAAAAAAGATAAGAGAGCAAATCTGAAATTCCTAAGGCAGCCTGGCAGAACTAGCCTTGTGGCCTGGTTTGGATCTAGCTCATACTCAGCAACAGCGTTTCTGGGGCACACCCTGAGTTTTCAGTGATTGAAGAGCCTCAGTAGAATATACATTTTGAAGATGCGTTAGCTCCACAGCTGGCTCTAATTTGGGGCTGTGCTCACCATTCCACTTCTGCTTGCTCGTTTCGTCACACTCTGCTGCCAAAGTCTTCCACCCTGACAGTAACTTCATTCCCCTAATTCCTAGTCTGATCTTGGGAAACAGAACGCTAATTGTTTCAGATTGGCTGTAGAAGAGGACATGAGGGATTTTTACTGCCCATTCGCCTCTTCTCTTTAAAAAGTGCTGCCATGAATACGTTTTTTTTTCTTTCTTTTCATTGTTGGTTTTTTTTTCGTTGTTGTTTTGAGACGGAGTCTCACTCCGTCACCCAGGCTGGAGTGCAGTGGCGAGATCTCAGCTCACTGCAACCTCCACCTTCTGAGTTTAAGCAATTCTCCTACCTCAGCCTCCCGAGTAGCTGGGACTACAGGCGCCCGCCAACATGCCCGGCTAATTTTTGTATTTTTAGTAGAGATGGGGTTTCACCATGTTAGCCAGGATGGTCTCGAACTCCTGACCTCAAGTGATCCACCCGCCTCCGCCTCCCAAAATGCTGGGATTACAGGTGTCAACCACAGCACCCGGCCATGAATTTTTTTTATTACTCTAAATGAAAAATGGAACTGAGGCCTGCCAATGAGAACAATTAATAGCTATAGTTTGCAATCTCGATGCTAACCATTCCCTGGGTATTAGAGGTGCAGTGAGGTAACATTAGCGGAAGGACATTACATAAAGTCAAGGACACATTTTCAGAGAATGTGGGTCTCAGACCAAGACTAAGGGCAGTGAGTTTTGTAAATAAAGGCAAAACCTCTAGAGTAACTGATGACTTCATGTTTAATGAAACGTATGTCCTAATTCGGTGATGAACTCAGGTTAGGCGTGTTTGGTACGAGGCTGGAACTTTGTAGTGCGTAGATCTGTTGCTTAATCTAATATCAAGCTTAATATTTTCATGGATTTGTAGGTCCCAAGAAAATGTAAGCTATAAAATTCTATATTTCTCATGAGGAATATATTTTGCACTTTTAAAAACTAGTCCATGCAGCCTTTATTTCCAAAGAAAAGTAGACTAGTGTTTCCCACGCCTGGCTGACCACTGGAAATGCCAAGTAAGCTTTCCCCAAAGACGTTCTAATTCATTACCCTTGGAGTATGTGCCTTAACATCTGTGCTGTAAAATCTTCCCAGGTGATTCTGATGACAAGTAAGTTTGGTAAATACAGCTACACATTGAAATACTAACTTGGATGTTCTCCATGGGATACCTACCACAGTGCTTGGCACAAAGTAGACAATATTAACTGAACAAGCAAAAGAAGGAAAAATGGAAGTTGCTGATAAAGGTGCAGAACTATCCTATTTCAAGGTCATTAATTCTACTTACCTTTTTTAGAGCTTCATGAAGTTCATTTAGGACATAAATCAAGAATTCCTGAGCATCTTGTTGCGTCTTTTTCGTAAATGCTGGGTAGAGGTTGCCAAGAGCTGACCGGAATATTTCTGGTGAGACACAGTCTGAGTCTCCCAGCCACATGTCTGTCATCAGGTAGGCAAAAGCAGTGGCAACCTCACTGCAATCGCTTGGAAGAAGAAAGGGATATGTTTCTGGCTGATTTAATGAAAAGAAGGCACTTCATCACCCAAGCCTGGGAAATTAGTCTCAAAATGGAAGAGCGTGGTGTCTCATGCCTGTAACCCCAGCACTTTGGGAGGCCAATGCAGGAGGATCGCTTGAGCCCCCAGAAGGTCGAGGCTGCGGTGAGCTGTGATCATACCACTACTTCACCCCAGTCTGGGTGACAGAACAAGACTCTGTCTAAAAGAAAAAAAAAGGAGGCCAGGCTCAGAGGCTCATGCCTGTAATTCCAGCACTTTGCGGGGCCGAGGTGGTGGGTTGGGAGAGGTGGATCACTTGAGGTCAGGAGTTTAAGACCAGCCTGTCCAACATGGTGAAACCCCCTCTCTACTAAAAATACAAAAAAATACAAAAAAAAATAGACAGGCATGGTGGTGCGTGCCTGTAATCCCAGCTACTCAGGAGGCTGAGGCAGGAGAGTCACTTGAACCTGAGGAGCAGAGGTGGCAGGGAGCCAAGATCGTTCCACTGCACTCCAGCCTGGGCAACAGAACGAGACCCTGTCTCAACAACAACAAAAATTTAAAAAATAAAAATAAAAATAAAGGAGCTGCATTCATTTCTTGGTTGCCCTTCCCACTTTTACTTACTCTCACATGTTATCTGGGAAGCTACAACCTCTACTGACTTGTTTGTTTAATCCCTTAATAGGGATTCCAGAGTTCCTTCTCTAACCTCACCTGTGGGGAAGTGGGGGTGGGAGCTGGGCTGCAGGGAATGCAAATGGGCTTACTTTTGAAGAGCAGTGATATACTTCCCGGAGAGGAAGTATTCCACCAGCGGCGAGATGCTGCAGAGACACTGTAAGATGGCATTCATGTAGCATGTGTTGCCCAAGTTCCGCAAGCCAGTGACGCCCTGAGAACAGGGCTGGCTCCCATCAGCCTCCTTAACTGGAAGGGTATCATAGTAATCTGTGCACTCTGCACTGTGTTGGTGCCACATGGAAAGAAAGGGTTTTGAGAGAACAAAATAAGTACAAATGACAATAAGCCTCTCAATATTGTGAAATAAAGAAGAGTTCTTAATAAGACTTCCTCCAAATGCATTCCCCACCAAGGACAGGAAGTATGGGAACTTGGAGTCTAAAATTACAGCATGGCAGAGCATAGTGGCTCACACCCGTAATCCCAGCCCTTTGGGAGGCCGAGGTGGGAGGACTGCCTGAGGCCAGGAGTTTGAGACCAGCCAGGGTAACATAGTGAGATCTTGTCTCTATTACATAAATTAAATTAAATTAAATTAAAAACAAAATTACATTACTTAGAACAGAACTGTGAACAAGTGCCTGAAGCCAAATAAGACAGATAGAAATTTCTTTCTAAACCCAAAGCAAGACAACCGACAACTTGCTGGACAAGTAATTAAATTATTATTATTATTATTAAAAGTTAATAAAACAATAGCTATCAGGTAGTGAGCCTGGCACTATTTAAGTACTTAACATGCATTTTCCCATTAAATCTCTCAACAATTGTGTAAGTCAGGAACAATTATTTTTACATCCCATTTTACAGATGAGATGTCAGGTTTGAAGTGATTTAGTCATTTACTCACGGGGTGTGTGGTGGTATGTAGAGAAAAGGAATACCTGCCTATCATCTGTTTGCCTCCCTCCCTCTCTCCCAATATATCTATCCATTAAGATATTTGGATTTATATATATTAAGATTGCCTATATATATGATTTATATATGTGTGTATTTGTGTATATATGTATATATAGCATATATATTGAAAGCATAACATACACATATTAAGAGCATGCATATAGATATCTTAAGAGCACACATATATGTATATATGTATATAGCTATATACATATAAATACACACACACATATATACATGGAAAGGAGAAAGCGCACAGACTTTGTAAAAAATGGATCTTAGTTTAAATCCCAACTATGCCATTTACTAGTTATAGGATCTGGGATTCTATGTCTGTTTCTTGTCTATAAAATATGAATAATGTCATCTGCCTTATAGGATGGTTGTGAGGATTATGAAGGTATCATACAAGGTACTTGACACAGGTTCATCAATAAATGACAACTTAAAAAAGTTTTTTAAGTGACTGGTCTAGGATGTCCTTCCCAGTAAGCTACAGGATTAGAGTGTTCATGTGAATTGGCCAGACCTGCCTGCACGGAGAGAACACTGAGGGTTCCGAAGGGCACCTCCTCTCCCTGCACAGAGCTTCCTCTTGTAATTTTTTTTTTTTTTTTTGAGACGGAGTCTCACTCTGTCGCCCAGGCTGGAGTGCAGTGGCTGGATCTCAGCTCACTGCAAGCTCCGCCTCCCAGGTTCACGCCATTCTCCTGCCTCAGCCTCCCGAGTAGCTGGGACTACAGGCGCCCGCCACCTCGCCCGGCTAGGTTTTTGTATTTTTTAGTAGAGACGGGGTTTCACCGTGTTAGCCAGGATGGTCTCGATCTCCTGGCCTCGTGATCCGCCCGTCTTGGCCTCCCAAAGTGCTGGGATTACAGGCTTGAGCCACCGCACCCAGCCCCTCTTGTAATTTTTTATATCGTGCCAGGCAACCCGGTATCTATGTCCTCTGGGATTTTTCTTTCCATATATTGTATTTAAAGTTGGCCTCCATGAGACAGTGACCTCACATGCTTTTAAGCACAGTTATGCCAGTTTGAAAAGTGTTCACTGTTATAAGAATGGTCATTTTCACTTTTACTCACTGATATCACAGGAGGTCCTAGACTGTCACCCTTTAGGAAGAACATGTATTTATTGCCAAGATATTAGGTACAATCTTCCTTCCTTTCGGGGGACCTCCCATGGGTCACACCTGGGAGAACCCTCCTGAATGTAGCATGTATCCCCTGACTCCTCTGAGCTGGGCTTATCTAGAAAGCTGTAGTAGATCAAGGCTCACAGGACATAGTAGATACCGAAGTCATCTGCAGGGAGAGATCGCTGAGAAGTCATTTTAATGGAACCACGTTGGAATTTCGCTTCTATTCAGCAGCTACAACTATTCCTTTCAACTTCATTTCTCTGAGCCTGTTAACACTGGCTTTTTGTTTTAAACAACTGATATGCTCCTCTCTCTTCCAGTAGCTGCAAACTGATTTTCACCTGTATCAGGCACCACTCCAACTTGGATTTTCTATACATCATAATCCTTTCCATTCACCTTCAAGATTCTAGCATGTTGCCATGAGACACTGTTACTTGGTTGTCTGAAATGTTTTAAAAAGATTAGGCTTCAGAGAATGAATTACACATATAACCTCCCTTCCTCCATCACTCAGTTTCTCTTGCGTGTGTATATATTATACACACACACACACACACACACTTACATGTGCACAAAAGATTTACCACCACTGAGTTAGTGGACACTACAGCAACCCTGCCTGCTTTGGGCACTCATTCCCCCTTACCAGCGACTACACCACACCTAGGAGCCCTGAGGGAATTTCCTCACCCTGGGGAGGGAGGACTTTCACTTCTATTCAGGAGCTACATCTATCCGGACTGAATCCCGGATCAGAAAAAAAAAAAAAAAAATTGCCATAAAAGAACATTATGGGAACAATTGATGAAATTTGAATATGGATAATATGCAGATGGTTTTTTCTATTAATGTTGAATCTTCTGAATTTGATAAAATTGTACTGTTTTTATGCAAGGGGATGCCCTTGTTCTTAGAAAATACACACTGAAGTTTTTTGGGGGACAGGGGCATGATATATGCAACCTGTTTTCAAATGGTTCAGGAAGAAACAGGAACCTGAGGACGGGAAGGAAGGGGAGTGATAAAGCATATACTATAAAGCCACATGCCAGCAGTTGGTGAATCCAAGTGAAGGCCCACTAATGAGCATTATTCTTGCAACTCTTCTGCAAGTTTAAAAAATTAAAAATAGGCCGGGCGCAGTGGCTCACGCCTGTAATCCCAGCACTTTGGGAGGCTGAGGCGGGCGGATCACGAGGTCAGGAGATCAAGACCATCCTGGCTAACACGGTGAAACCCCGTCTCCACTAAAAAATACAGAAAATTAGCCGGGCGAGGTGGCGGGCGCATGTGGTCCCAGCTACTCCGGAGGCTGAGGCAGGAGAATGGCGTGAACCCGGGAGGCGGAGCTTGCAGTGAGTCGAGATCGCGCCACTGCACTCCAGCCTGGGAGACAGAGTGATACTCAGTCTCAAAAAAAATAAATAAATAAAAATAAAAATAAAGAATACAGTAGACATATTTTTTGCTAAAATGGATTTCTCTCCAGATACATGACTGGTAAGTCAAAAAAAGCATGGTATTGAAGAATCCATAGTATGCGCCCCAACTTATGTCCAAATGGTTAAAAAAACCTACATATATTCTCAGGCTACACAAAGATATTAAGAATATTCATTCTTTGACACCTGGATAAGGAATCCTGGCAAGCAGAGGTGTCTTGTCTTGTAGGTATTTGATATTTGTGATGTATTTACAGAGGTATCTCTCGAAGTCACTTCAGTGGTGGTTCTGCAGGACTTAAATCCTGTAAACTTGCTCTGTTTGTCAGTGAGGCTCTCCCAAGTCCTTCACTTTCTCCTAATCAATAGGGTCTTTTAAAAGTTTCATTTTGTGTTTGATGCTGGTAGGTAAAAATAGAATTATTTGTCATACGTTGGTTGTCTATCTAGGAACCTTTCTAACCTGACTTACTCTTTAATTTTTTAATTTTTATTTAAATAGTGACAGGGTCTCGCTATGTTGCCCAGGCTGGTCTCAAACTCATGGGCTCAAGCAATCCTCCCACCTCACTCTCCCAAAGTGCTAAGATTACACATGTGAGCCACTACGTATGGCCTAACTTGATTTACTTAAGTCTACTTTTTACATAGGTTCTTTGGATTTTCTATAAACACATTCAAGTTGTCTGCAACAAAATCAGTTTAATTTTTTCCTAAGTCTTACTTCTTACCTTCTTTACTAGTGAGGATTGCCAGTAAAATAGTGAAAAAAGTGAATATAGTAAACTAGTGAATAGAAGTGGAGATAGCTAATTCCTTAACTCAGAGAGAAAGCTTTGGATAATTCACCATTAAGCATGATGTTTGCAGTCATAGTTTTGAAGAGTTGTAATCATGAATGGATAGATTCATGATTGTGACCAGATTTCTCTGTATTTATTGAGGTAATCATGAGATTTTCTTCCTTATTCTGTTATTGTTGTTCATTATCAATGATGGTCACATATTAAACTAATCTTCTATTCCTCAGGTATATTTTGTTTGTGATGCAGTTATTTTCATGAATTGTTGGGTTCTAGTTGTTAATCTTTTTGTTCAAGGGTTTCGTATCTATGTTCATGAATTAGATTATCTGTGTTAATGTTCTGTGCTATATAACAAACTACTAAACTTAGTTTAAAACCAGACATGGGGCTGGGTGTAGTGGCTCATGCCTGTAATCCCAGCACTTGGGGAGGCCGAGGTAGGAGGATCGCTTGAGTCCAGGAATTCAAGACCACTTTGGGCAACACAGTGAGAATATCCCTCACCCCCACCCCATTCCCCCTCCACCCCACTCCCCACCCTCCCTCTACCAATAAAAATAATAATAATTAGCTGGGCATGGTGGCATATGACTGTAGTTCCAGCTACTCAGGAGGCCAAGATGGAAGGATCACTTGAGCCCAGGAGGTCAAGTTTGCAGCGAGCTGTGATTGTGCCATTGTGCTCCAGCCTGGGTGACAGAGTGAGACCCTGTCTCAAAAAGAACCCCAAAAGCCAGGAGTGGTGGCTCATACTTGCAATCCCAGCACTGTGGGAGGCTGAGACGGACAGATCACTTGAGGCCAGGAGTTAGAGACCCGCGTGACCAACATGGCGAAACCCTGTCTCTACTGAAAATACAAAAAGAATAGCTGGGCATGGTGGGGCAGGCCTGTAATCCCAGCTACTCTGGAGGCTGAGGCACGAGAATCCCTTGAACCCGGGAGGCGGAAATCGCAGTGAGTCAAGATCACGCCACTGCCCTCTAGCTTTGAGACAGAACAAGACTCTGTCTCAAAACAAAACAAAACAAAAAACACAAAAAGGAAAACCAGATATGGTTTAGCTGAGATCTCATATTGCATTTAGTTGTCATTGTCTCTTTTAGGCTCCTTCAACCTGAAACGGTTCTATGTATTTCCTTGATTTTAATGAACTTGACTTTGACTGACCAATTATTGTGAAGAATATCCCTTAATTTCTATTCAGAAGCTACATCTATCCGGACTGAATCCTGGATCAGAAAAAAACAAAATCGCCATAAAAGAACATTATGGGAACAATGTTGTCTGATGTTTCCTCATGATTAGATTCACATTATGCATTTTTATGAAGAATATCACTGAAGTGAAGCTGTGTTCATATTGCATTTGTATCAAATGTTATACAATTTTGATTTGTCCCAGCACTGGTTATGTGAACTGTGATTAACTGTGATAACTTGAATGAAGTGGGGTCTCCCAGGTTTCTCCAATGTAGTTTTTCCTTTTGTAATCATCAGGAAGCATTTTGCAGGGAGGACTTTGAGACTGTTCCTCATCAAACTTTCATACACTAGTTTTAGCAATTGATGTTTCTTGGCTGGATTAATTTTTGCTATGGTGATTGCCAAGTGGTGATTTTCTAATATCATTATTCTGACTCATTCATCTGTTGGTACTCTACTATAAAGAGAAGTTTCTCTTTTTTTTCTTTTGAGACAGGGTCTCACTGTCCCCCAGGCTGGAGTGCAGTGGCACAATCTCAGCTCCCTGCAACCTCCACTTCCCAGGCTTAAGCGATTCTCCAGCTTCAGCCTCCTGTGTAGCTGGGACTACAGGCGCGTGTCACCAATGCCTGGATAATTTTTGTATTTTTTGTAGAGACAGGGTTTCGCCATGTTGCCCATACTGGTCTTGAACTCCTGAGCTCGAAGCGATCCACCTTGGCCTCCCACAGTGTTGGGATTACAGGCGTGAGCCACCGCACCTGGCTATGTCTCTGTTTATTCTTTTATTTTAATCAGCATGGACTCACAAATTACTGTTTTGTTCAATGGATTACATCTGATATTTTATTTATTTATTTTTAAATTATACTCTAAGTTCTGGGATACAGGTACAGAACGTGCAGGTTACATAGGTATACATATGCCATGGTGATTTGCTGCACCCATCAACCTGTCATCTACTTTAGCTATTTCTCCTAATGCTATCCTTCCTCTAGCCACCCACTCCCTGACAGGCCTTGGTGTGTGATGATCCCCTCCCTGTGTCCACGTGTTCTCATTACTCAACTCCTGCTTATGAGAACATGTGGTGTTTGGTTTTTTGTTCTTGTGTTAGTTTGCTGAGAATGATGGTTTCCAGCTTCATCCACGTCCCTGCAAAGGACATGAACTCATCCTTTTTTATGGGTGCACATCTGATATTTTCTTTCCTCCTTTTTTTTTTTTTGAGACAGGGTGTCGCTCTGTTGCTCACTGGAGTGCAGTGGCGTGATCTTGGCTCACTGCAGCCTCAACTTCTTGGGCTCAAGCAATCCTTCTGCCTCAGCCTCCTGAGTAGCTGGGACTACATCACATGCCACTATACCCAGCTATTTTTAAATTTTGTTGTAGAGATGGGGGTTTCACTATGTTGCCCAGGCTGGTCTTGAGCTCTTGGTCTCAAGCTCAACCACTTTGCCCTCTTAAAGTACTGGGATTACAGGTGTGAGCCACTGCGCCTGGCCATGACTTTTTTTAGATGTTCAAATTGTCTCAAGATGAGCCTGCAGGAAGCCCTTCAGGGTGTCTTCTGTATCCATTTGACATGTCCTCATTGTTCTTTGAGCACTTCCTTTTTTTGGCACAGCAAGATCTTCCAGAGTACCATTCCTGCCCCAATCCTGAAGTCAGGTGTTTCTCCGAGCCCTGGTTCCTTTCAGTGAAGAATAGTATTTAGAAACCAAGATCTGGGAGCTGGGTATAGTCATGTTATTACAGCGTTGCTGCTTCCAGGTCCTCATGCATACATACATCCACATCCATAGGTATATCTCTCCACACTTTTTTTTTTCAGTATTACTACCATACTGAATATATCTTGATATTTTGGGAACCACGAATTCATGCCAGTAATTCCAATTCCAAACCTATAATTCAGGATTTATTCTAGTTTCCTCCCTTTTACATATTTACAACCCCATCTCCAACAGAGAGGCACCTCCCATTGTCCTCAATCTATTTCCTTATTTGATCAACCCCTCTGCATATAACTAATCTCCTGTCGCTGCGGACATCAACCCCACTCCCCTCTTTACACAACACACAAGCATTATCCTCACCCTGCTTTGCTGATACGCCCCACCAGGTCACTGTTGCCTCCCACCATGAACACCTATGACTGGTCTGAAACCTAGTGGATTTTAGACTAACTTACGAATGAATGAAGATGAAAGGGACCTGGGGCCTGGTCTTCCTGTTAGTGTGGGTGCGTGTGTTTGAGACAGCATCTTGCCATGTTGCTTGGGCACCTCCTGAATTCCCAGGCTCAAATTATCCTACTGCCTCAGCCTCCCAAGTAGCTGGGATTACAGGCGTGAGCCACCACACCTGGCCCTAGTGGATTACTTTGTAAAAATCCTCTCCTTCCCTTCAAACTTTATTTCCTTCTAATGGCCAAGAAGTTGTGTTTGTTTTTATAATTCTGTTTATTTCCTTTAAATATTAAAAAAAAAAAAAAGGTAACCTGTCACTTTAATCTATTTGGGTCTAAGGTTTGAATAGCAAAGAATACTGTATTATCCCAACCTATTTGGTTTCTATACTCTGGATGCCGTGAGTTTGTGTGAAAATGTACATTAATCTATGTAGTTCCTGAGCTCACAGTGCAAGTAAGGATAGCAAGGGTTACCCACATTTAGAATTACCTTTCAATGTCAAAAACACCCATAATTTCTCCCAAATAGAAATGAAACCTTTAGTGTGCTTTTACTATCTTTCCCTGAATCACTTTCAATATTTCAAAAAATTTTATTCTAGTTTACATTTTTCAAAAAACATTTGTGACCAGGTGCAGTGGCTCGCACTGGTAATCCCAGCACTTTTGTGAGGCTGAGGCACTGAGGATTGCTTGCAGTCGGTTCAAGACCAGGATGGGTAACACAGCGACACCTCATCTCTAAAATAACAAAACAAAACAAAAAAAAAAAATTGTCAGTAAGCATTTAAATTTGTGTTTCATACACCATTGTTTACTTCCGTGCCTTTTTTTTCCCCTTGTGTCTTCCTATTTATCTTTCTTTGAAGATATCCTTAACATTTTCCAAAAAGCATGGGTAGTAGACTTTCTGGGAATGCCATCACATGACTGGATTCAACTTCCTCCCTCTTTCCCCTCCGAATATTGCTTTGCTGCCTCTTACATACAGGACATAAGAACTTTTTTTTTTTTTTTTTTTTTTTTTTTTTTTTAAAGACAGGGTCTCACTCTGTTGCCCGGGTGGGGTGCAAGGGCACAAACACAGCTTACTGCAAACTCTGCCTCCCAGGCTCAAGCAATCCTCCTACCTCAGGTTCCAGAGTAGCTGGGACTACAGGTGCATGCCACCATGCCTGGCTTTTTTTTTTTTTGGTAGAGACAAGGTGTCACTATGTTGCCCAGGATGGTCTCGAACTCCTGGGCTTACGCAAACCTCCCACCTCAGCCTCCCAAAGTGCTGGAATTACAGGTGTGAGCCACCGCGCCTGGCCTACTATGTGAGAATTTTGATGTCAATCTGTTCCCTGTAAATTTTTTCTTTCTTTACTTGCAGAATCACAAAATGTGGCATTTAGTGGGTTATTTCCTTCCTTCTAGCGTTTTTATTCTAGGACTTCTATTAAACAGTTATTGTGGCCAGTCATGGTGGTTCATGCCTGTAATCTCAACATTCTGGGAGGCCAAGTTGGGTATATCACTTGAGCCCAGAAGTTTGAGACCAGCTTGGGCAACTTAATGAAACCCCATCACTACAGAAAAATAGAAAAATATCAGCTGGGTGTGGTGGTGGGCGCCTGTGGTCCCAGCTATTTGGGAGGCTGAAGTGGGAGGATCGCTTGAGCCTGGGACGTGGAGGTTGCAGTGAGCCAAGATCACATCACTGCACTCCAGCCTGGGCGAGAGTGAGACCCTGTCTCAAAATAAAACAAAAACCCCCAAAACACAAAATGCTATGGTATCTCATTTATTAATCCAGAAAACGTGCATTTACTTTATGCCACTCATCATGCTATGTGTGTAATACTGAATAAAATACAAGTATTCACTCTCATATAGCTTACAAACTATTGACAACTTACTGACAACTTGGATTATTCTCTGTACTTCCAACTCTTCCCACGTTTTCTATCATTATTATTATTTTTTTAACTTTTTTGTTGAGATGAGGTCTCAATATGTTGCCCAGGCTGATCTGGAACTCCTGGTCTCAAGCGATCCTCCAGCCTCAGTCTCCCTAAATGCTGGGGTTAAAGGCATAAGCCCACACGACTGGCCTCATTAGTCTTCTTACATATGCATTTGTATGTAGTTGAACACTTGTATGATTACTTTAGCTTTACATTTGGTGCTTGTGGCCACTTTTTATTAATACCTTGTACCATCCTGCCCCAACTTTCAGCCTTTTTCCCCTAATCTCATTCTTAAAGAGTAACTTAAAAGTGCCTGTTTCCAAACTTTGAGATGGGTTAGACTTATGCACTCTGATGCACATTACACACATTTACAAAGATCTTAAGTGTATGGTCATACTTTAATTAGAGTACTAATGGAAGAAGCTACAACATAAATTCCTTCATAGAAAAAAAAATTACTCTCAGAATGTTTTCTATTTCCCATCATGTCCTCCTGTCCTCATTGGAATTCCCGAATTAAAAAAGCAGCAAGGAGGGACCCAATACCTGAGACCTCCATGTGCCAATATTTAACTCATTCCGCTTTCACACCATCACCATTAAGTACTGTCAGAAAGGGTTGCTCAGTAAGTCAGTCACTCATGGAATAAGTGGCAGGGTAAGAATGACAGTCCAAGTCTATTTAGATCCATTTTGCACTGCAGTGTTATTATAATGCAGTAGCTACAGAATTGAAAGACCCTTAATGTCAGTACTTCATTCTTTTTTGTTAAACAATATTCCATTGGATGGATATATACATATCCAATGTATACATGAAGAAATAACTATTCAGACCTCAGGCCATTTTAAAATTAGGTTGTCTTTTTTTTTTTTTTTTGAGATGGAGTCTGCAATTCTCCTGCCTCAGCCTCCCAAGTGGCTGGGATTACAGGCATGAGCCATCACACCCAGCTAATTTTGTATTTTTAGTAGAGATGGGGTTTCACCATGTTGTTCAGACTGGTCCCAAATTCCTGACGTCAAGTGATCCACCCACCTCTGCCTCCCGAAGTGCTGCGATTACAGGCACGAGCCACTGCATCTGACCTCTTATTTCAATTTTATTGATTGCTGTGTCTATCATAGTATCACACTGTCTTGATTATTGTAGTTCTTTATGGGAAGGAGTATTTTAATAGCCTTTTAGATAACTGCGGATATTCTTGAGGATGAGGACACAAAAATTGGATGAGTAGTAGTTTCCTAAAGGTTAACTATAATGTAGACTCTGAAACCTCATAAACAAACCTTTTCTACTATGTTAGAGCTTTCACTTATGCATTATTTTGTAATACTATGCATTGGTCATTCCGAGAATACTGGTTTAGTTATGCAGATCTTCGAAACACTGACACATCTCATTATACACTAATCATTTTTGGCCTGGCATGGTGGCTCATGCTTGTAATTCCAGCATTTTGGGAAGCCGAGGCAGGCGGATCACCTGAGGTCAGGAGTTCATGACCAGCCTGGCCAACATGGTGAAACCCCGTCTCTACTAAAAGCACAAAAATTAGCTGGGCATGGCAGCTTATGCCTGCAATCCCAGCTACTTGGGAGGCTGAGGCAGGAGAATCACTGGAACCTGGGAGGCGGGGGTTGCAGTGAGTGGAGATCACGCTACTGTACTCCAGCCTTGGCATCAAGAGCAAAGATCCGTATCAAAAAAATTTTTTTTTTTTTTTTTTTTTTTTTAAATATCAACACTACTGATTTCATTAGGAAAGTATTAGGAAGCTATGGTGCTACTGGTGTTAAAGGCAAGTTTTCCAAAATTCTAATTTTCACTTGATTCATGGTAAGGTTCTGGCAGTTTTACCCATCACTGCTTTTACTCCATCAATACAACTCTCAATATAGTGAAAAAGGCGAACAATATCTTAGTATTATAAGAAGTTTTGACCTTATCTTACGTACCCCTTGACATTGTCCCGGGGAGACCCTCAGGGGTCTGTGACCCACCATGAGCACCGCTGACCTAATTAATAACAGACCCAGGCAATGACCATCAAAAAGACAAGCAGGCATGTGTTTCCCAACAGAATTATATACCCCCACCAATGAAGCATTCTTACCAAAAATTCAGTACTGAATCTATCAGGCCTTTAGATCTAACTAACAACTAGTTTATGACACATGCAGGAAACAATCAGCAAAATCTCAAATGTAGTAAACTTTACAGGACAAGTAAGTTGGTTCTTCAAAACATAAGCTGGGGGCAAAGATGAGACAGAAAACCTACACACTAAGAGACTTTATAAACAAGCGATTGTTGGCCGGGTGCAATGGCTCGTGCCTAAAATCCCAGCACTTTGGGAGGCGAAGGCGGAGGCAGGCGGATCACTTGAGGTCAGGAGTCAGAGACCAGCCTGGCCAACATGGTGAAACCTCGTCTCTACTAAAAATACAAAAATTAGCTTGGTGTGGCAGCATGTGCCTGTAGTCCCAGCTACTTGGGAGGCTAAGTCAGGAGAACCACTTGAATCCGGGAAGTGAAGGTTATCACTCCACTGTACTTCAGCTTGGGCAACAGAGCAAGACTCTCCAATAAAAAAACAAAACGAGCCAGCAACTGCAATGTATGGACGTTCTGTGTCCTAATACAAATTACTTAAAACAAATTTTTTTAGAACAATGATTAGGGCCGGGCGCGGTGGCTCAAGCCTGTAATCCCAGCACTTTGGGAGGCCGAGACGGGTGGATCACAAGGTCAGGAGATCGAGACCATCCTGGCTAACCCGGTGAAACCCCATCTCTACTAAAAAATACAAAAAACTAGCCGGGCGAGGTGGCGGGCGCCTGTAGTCCCAGCTACTCAGGAGGCTGAGGCAGGAGAATGGCGTGAACCCGGGAGGCGGAGCTTGCAGTGAGCTGAGATCCGGCCACTGCACTCCAGCCTGGGTGACAGAGCGAGACTCCGTCTCAAAAAAACAAAAAAAAAAAGAACGATTATATGTTCGACAATAGTTTTGGTTAAACTTTCAGGTGTAATAATGTTAAATTTCTTCATATTTAAGAAACGTATACTGACACTTATAATTACAATGAAAGAAAAATTCTGCAATGCAGGATTACACAGAAATTCCAAGGGAAATACAAGGAGAGAGCCTAATGTTGGTTTGGACAGCACATGAAGAAAGTGCTCTGTTCATTGGTGTTATCTACTGTTAGCCTGAAGTGTGTGCTTTTTCTGAAGAACAATGTGGAATCATGGGCCCCAGGAACGGAACTCTGCTTTAAGGAGTTTCCAAAGAAGTCAGAAAAAGAAAATCATATTCTAGAGAGGACCAGAGCCTCAGCCTGGAATTTTCTTGAGAAAAAGCTCACAGATTATTTGGAACCTTTAAATACAGATGCCTTGCTGACACCCAGCTAGGAAGCAATAAGATCAGATATGCTAAATAAGGAGACATTCAAAAACCCCTGTTGTGTAGACCCATCATTTTCTGTAAATAATTACTTGATCTTTCTTTCAAGTGATAAATAGCCATTTGTTGAGTATTCTTGCTTTGACTGTCTACTTAAGCATATAAGACTACAACATTATGACCTATCTTTTCAAGAGGAAGTCTGGTATGGAAGAACACTTTGTCATTCAGACTTTTTTTCTTATAGTGTGCCCATCACAAACCAGGCAGCAAGCAAGGTATTGGGTGCTCCTCATCCGGTGAAGTCTCGAGGGTCCCTTCCCTCTGTGAAGCATATAATCTAGTGGGGTAGGCTGCTAGCTACTAACCATGAAAGCAACATAGTCTGACTTGAGAGTGGGGAAAGTGGAACAAGGGAGTAATTTTTATATTTTTCTTCATATTTAAAAACATTTTCTAAACAATCCAATATAATCTTTTCTATAATTTCCAATACAATCAACATGTATTACTTGTAAAATAATGGCATACATATATCGACACACTGAAGAAGGTATACTATTAGAAAACTTTTGCAGAAAATAATTCCACATTTTTTTTTTTTTTTGAGATGGAGCTTTGCTCTGTCACCCAGGCTAGAGTGCAGTGGCAGCGATCTCTGCTAACTGCAACCTCTGCCTCCTGGGTTCAAGCAATTCTCCTGCCTCAGCCTCTTGAGTAGCTGGGACTACAGGCATGTGCCACCAACCACAGATAATTTTTTATTTTTAGTAGAGATGGGGTTTCACCATGTTGGCCAGGCTGGTCTCAAACTCCTGACCTCAGATGATTCCTTGGCCTCCCAAAGTGTTGGGATTACAGGCGTGAGCCATTGCACCTGGCCGAGAACTCCACATTTTAAGACTATGGTAAAAGAGTTTTATTCTCTTCAGTAAGATGAGGTTGAGAATAAAAAATTAGAGATTAAGCAAACGACACTTTTACATCACAGGGTAATAATAATAAACTTCAATAATCTAAAAACAAGTACTTATTGGGGATGAAAAATGTGGTTTACAAGTAAACTGTTACTTTCTAGACTTAACCCAAGAAGTTAATGGAGTAGGTGTGTTTCAGTAAGTAACAGGAAATGGTACAGAAACCACCAATGGTCATCATGATTGAGTCAATATAGCACATAATTTACAGCACAGATGAGGCTGGGTGCAGCAAGTTCATGCCTGCAATTCCAGCACTTTGGGAAGCTCAGGTGAGAGGATCACTTGAGCCCAGGAATTTGAGACCAGCCTGGGCAACACAGCAAGACCCCATCTCTACAAAATACATATTTAAAATTAGCTGGGTGTTGACCAGGTATGGTGGCTCAAGCCTATAATCTCAGCATTTGGGCAGCCGGGGGAGGCAGATCACTTGAGGTCAGGAGTTTGAGACCAGCCTGGCCAACAAGATAAAACCTTGTCTCTACTGAAAATACAAAAATTAGCCAGGCATTATGGTAGGTACCTGTAATCTCAGCTACTTGGGAGGCTGAGGCATGACAATTGCTTGAACCAGGGAGGTGGAGGTTGCAGTGAGCCAAGATTATGCCACTGTCTGGCCTGGGCAACAGAGTGAGACTCCAACTCATAGAACAAAATAAATAAATAAATACATAAATTAATTAATTAATTAAAATTAGCTACGTGTGGTGGTACATGCCTGTGGTCCCACCTAATCAAGCGGCAGTGGCAGGAGGATCGCTTGAGCCCAGGAGTTTATGGCTGCAGTGAGCTGTGATCACGCTACTACACTCCAGCCTGGGCAACAGAGCAAGAGCTTGTCTCTATTTTTTTTTTGAGACAGGATCTCACTCTGTTGCCCAGGTTGGAAAGCAGTGGCATGATTTCAGCTCACTGCTGCCTCCATCTCCTAGGCTCAAGTGATCCTCCTACCTCAGTCTCCCAAGTAGCTGGAACTATATACAGGTGCATACCACCACATCCAGCTTTTTTTTTTTTGATGGAGTCGCACACTGTTGCCCAGGCTGGAGTGCAATGGCATGATCTCGGCTCACTGCAACCTCCTCCTCCCGGGTTCAAGTGATTCTCCTGCCCCAGCCTCCCAAGTAGCTGGGATTACAGGCACTTGATGCCACGCCCAGCTAATTTTTTGTATTTTTAGTAGAGACGGGGTTTCACTATGTTGGTCAGGCTGCTCTCAAACTCCTGACCTTGTGATCCGCCCACCTTGGCCTCCCAAAGTGCCGGGATTACAGGCGTGAGCCACCGCACCAGCCTGATTTTCGTATTTTTAAAGTAGAGATAGGATTTTGCCATGTTGCCCAGGCTGGTCTCAAACTCCTGAGCCCAAGTGATCCACCTGCCTTGGCCTCCTGAAGTGCTGGGATTACAGGCGTGAACCACCATGCCCCACCGAGACAAACAAAACAAAACAAAAACAGTATAGATGAAAGGCAGCCAGCGTGGGTTCAAATCCTATCATTGCTACTTATTAAATAAATGTAAGAATCTTAGGAATGTTACTTTACCTCTCTAACACCTTGATTTACAAATCTGCAAAACAGGATAATAACACCTATTTCTTTATAACATTGTTATAAGGATTAAATAGGTTAATATATGTGAAATACTTAGAGTAATGTCTGGCATGTAGTAGGCACTAAGTAAGTGTTAGCAGCCGGGTGCAGTGGTAAGAAAAAGTGTAGCTACTATTATAATCCTGTGAAAATAAAATCAATAGACAGCCCATATTGCCCTTTTTTGGCCTAACAAAAAACAGATTTCTAAGAAGACAGTAAGAAATGAGTATTAATTTAAACATTGTACAAGATAGGATATCAAAAGCATAGGTATATAAATGGTTCATTTAAAAAAACTGATACTCAAATTGATACCCTGAAAATGTCAGATTTTTCAGAATGATTAAACTCACTAAACATCTGTAAACAATAATAAATTTATTTCATTTCTTTTAAAGATTTAATGATATACAAAATGTATATAATATCTTTAGTAATACACTTTTTTTCTCCCCACCCCCAATCAATATTAAACACTATTTAAACAGCTTATCATCTCTTGCCTTGTCTGTATCTATGAGATACACTACTGAGTACAAATAAGCTTTATACTGCTCCCTTCCAAATAAAAATTAAAATTAGTACCAAGGAAACAAAAAGAAAAAAAAAGGAAAAAAAATTAAAGCATAAAACTTGGATGAAAAGCTTTTCTTGTTATTGTTGAATATTCAACAATATCTGGGGTTGTTAAATTACCTTTTATTGGCATAAGGTTGCACTGCAATCTGCCAGTATCACATAATGATAATCCAACTGAATTAATTTCTTAAGTACCACAAACAAGCATTCATGTTCAAATGTTCCAACACAATTTTAAATATATGCAAGAGTTCATGTTTACATTCTGATTTGATATAACAATCAATAAAATCTTTGGAGAAGTAAGTTCTGTGTTGTCACTATTGATATAAATAGAGAAAAAGTACTTTAACTTTCCTCACAAGGTAACTTCCCTTGATGAGTGAGTTAGATTTCTCCTTTTATAATTTAGGTTATATATCTGTTTACCATGGCTTTCTTCTACTTAACAGTGACTTGATAAAACAATGTTTAAAAAACCCAATTAACACTTTCACACAATTTGGGTTCTATTTAACAAAAAACTGGCTCTACCTTTAAATATGGAGCCTAACCCTGATTCATAAATACCGTCCCTCTTGAAAATGGTCTTTAGTTCAGGCTTCTTATACCTCTGTGAACCTAGAATTAGAACAAGTCATTTCACTTCCCGTGCCCAGTAAGCATCTAGCTGGGAACCAGTGACATCATCACTGAACGCACTAAATACACTGAGGAAAATCTTGACTGCCATTTAACCAAAAGGCTGAGTGATTTCTTCATTTCCCTACTTGAATGGCAACAAACCAGCTGCCAATAAAATCTGCATGGACATCTACCTTTGGTTAATGGTATTGTACCACACAAGAGAGAGCATCACCCTCATCAGAACAAAGTCAAATGAGATACTCTGCTATATAAAGAGCCCTTTAAAAAGTTATAAATACTAATTATCAATTACCTTTAAAATTTCTCAGCTGCCAGCTCTATCCTATAGGGAATTTCTGACTGATTAGTTTAATCAGGTCAAAAGAATATTGACCTTTTAACAGTGCTGGAGTCAGCAAATTCAACTTGCATACACCTTTCTATATTACCAAACAATTTCCTCCTGAGGGAAAAGTGACACAGTAACATTTCTATGAGGTGCAGGCAAAACCAATGATTCAGTAATATTAATATTATAACATCAGACGAACAGAATTAGTTGATTCTGATTCTTTGGTGGAATTTCCAGGCTGAAGATTCAAATCTGAAGGCTCATCCTGAGGAAATATAATTTTATCAGGCGTATAATCATTCCTCTTCAGATCTACATTGAACACCCACAATAATTAAAAAAAAAAAAAAAAGAGAGAGAGAAAAGAAAAAAGTTAGTATTTCTTAGAGAATTAGGAACATTTTTTTTTCTTTTCTTTTTGAGATGGAGTTTTGCTCTTGTTGCCCAAGTTGGAGTACAATGGTGCGATCTCAGCTCACTGCAACCCCCACCTCCCAGGTTCAAGCGATTCTCCTACCTCAGCCTCCCGAATAGCTGGGATTACAGGCATGCACCACCATGCCCGGCTAATTTTTTGTATTTTTAGTAGAGACAGGGTTTTGCCATGTTGGTCAGGCTGGTCTCGAACTCCCGTCCTCAGGTGATCCACCTGCCTCGGCCTTCCAAAGTGCTGGGATTATAGGTGTGAGCCACCGTGCCCGGCTGAATTAGGAATATTTTCTAATCAATTTTTCTCCAAACATGTCAGACTTGTTTTCCATCAGGCTGTTATAAATTCAGTAGTCACCAAATTTATACACATAAAAATGAAGTCATTCATTCATTCAACAAATAATTACATATTGACCATAAGTCAGAAACTCATGTAGGCGTGGGAATGTAGCAGTGAACAAATCAGACAAGGTCCCTGACTTCAGTGAGTTTATATTCTAGTGGGTGACAAAAAAATAAGCAAATAGAAAAATAACAGAATTATAAGCAGTAAAAAGTGCCTTGAAGGCAGGGTGCAGTGGCTCATGCCTATAATCCCAGCACTTTGAAAGGCCGAGGTGGGAGAATCATTTGAGGTCAGGAGTTCAAGAGCAGCCTGGCCAACATGGTGAAGTCTCTCATCTCTACAAAAAATACACAAATTAGCCAGGTGTGGTGGTGTGTCCTGTTGTCCCACCTACTCAGAAGGCTGAGGTGAGAGGATTGTTTGAGCCCCAGGAGGCAGAGATTGCAATGACCCAAGATCATGCCACTGCACTTCAGCCTGGGCGGCAGAGTGAGATCCTGTCTCAAAACAAAAATAAAATAAGTGCTCTGAAGAAAATAGTGTAGTGATTTATAGTGAGGGACAGATGGAAGATGGTATAGGGTGATTCTTTCAAACAGGTCTGGGCAGGAAAGCCAGAGGAAGAGATTTGAGTAAATAACCTGAATATTGAGAAGTGAACTATCAAAGCTCTAGGAGGAGTGTTCTAGGCAGAGGGAGGGTTAACTGCAAAGACTGTCAGAAGGAAATGGACTTAGCGTGCTTTGAGAATGGTAAGAAGACAGGGTGGCTTCTGCAAGGTGAATGAGAGGAAAACTAGTAGAAATTGAGCTCAAGCAGCAGTTAATGGTCCAAGATTGTCAGCTACAGCTTGTGGGCCAAATCTGGCCTGCTGCCTGTTTTTGTAAGTAGTTTTACTGGAATGCAGTTACACTCATTTGTTTACAGTCTATGGTTATTTCCGCACCACGATGGTAGAATTGGGTAGCTGGGACAGACCACATGGCCCTACAAAGCCTAAAATATTTGCTACCTTGCCCTTTACAAAAGTTTACTGATCTTTATTTAAAAGATACAAGCTATGATGAGAAGTACAGATATAATACAAATCCACTGGAAGGTTTTAAGCAGTCTCAAGAGAGAAACATCATCAGATTTGTTTCAAGAACTATTCTGATGACTATGAAAAGTCTTGTGAGATAATGGGTGGCAGCAGTCCAGGAAACAAGGTGCTAGCCATGAAGACAGAGAAGAGCAGATGAATTCTAGGGAGATTTCAGAATTAGAACAGACAGAATTTGATGAATTGGCTATGAAGGGCAAGGGAAAAGAAGAACTGGATAGCTTTAGGTTTTGGGCTTGAGCAATTGGGTAACCATTAATGAGATGGGGAAACAGAGTTCTATGTAGGGTGGGAGATGTAAATCAAGAATTTTGGATTGGACACATTACTAAAGATGCTTTATAGCAAGTCTGCCCGATCCTTGGCCCACAGGCCACATGCAGCCCAACACAAATTCATAAACTTTCTTACAACATGATGGCATTTTTTGCAATTTTTTTTAAAAGCTCATCAGCTATAGTAGTGATAGTGTATTTTATGTGTGGCCCAAGACAATTCTTCTTTTTTCTTAGATAAGGTCTTGTTGTTGCCCAGGCAGAAGTACAGTGGCACGATCTCGGCTCACTGAAACCTCCACCTCCCAGGTTCAAGTGATTCTTGTGCCTCAGCCTCACCAAGTAGCTGGGATTACAGGCCTGTGACACCACACATGGCCAATTTTTATATTTTTAGCAGAGACTGGGTTTTGCCATCTTGGCAAAGCTGGTTTTGAACTCCTGGCCTCAAGTGATCTGCCCACTTCAGCCTCCCAAAGTGCTGAGGTTATAGACATGAGCCATGGTGCCTGCCCAACAATTTTTCTTCCAATTTGGCCCAGGGAAGCCAAACGGTTGGACCCCTCTGCTTCAGCCTGGGTGGCAGAGTGAGACCCTGTCTCAAAAGATAAAATAAAATAAAATAGTATCCAAGTAGAAATATAGGTAGCTGAACAGAAACGGGAGCTTGGGAAATAAGTCTCCAGATAAATTTGCTATGATCAGTATATAACCATATTTATAGGTATGGGATAGGAAGAAATCACTTAAGAAGTTAGGACATATATGAAAATAGTTGCAGAACTGGAAATAATGCAGTAACATCAACATTATAAACTAACCAAATCAAGCATAAACATATATAGTATGTTTCTTTTTATTGCCTCAAAAAAAAAAGATACATGTGAAGAACATGCAGGTTTGTTACATAGGTATATGTGTGCCATGGTGTAAACCCTTATATTTTTATCTCCATATAAAACATAACTGATACTCAGAATATAAACTAATTTTTTATTTTTTTAAAAATAAAAATATTTGACCTCACTGAGTCATAAACTGTTAATTTTAATCTAAGAAACAGCCTATATTAAATAATCCAAACACATATTTGCAAATACATGAATTATTTTTGATAAATTTTAAATTCAAGACTATGTCAGTATGGCTTTAGGGAATACAAGCTAATCTGCAATTACTGTACAAAGAACAGTGGAAACACAATTATAGCTCATCTTAATTATGTTGTTAACTAGTAAGTGTATCAATGATCAAGTCATCTCAACTTTAATTATATAATCCAGAAAATGAAGGAGCTGGGCCAGATTGCTTTTTTTTTTTTTGAGATGGAGTCTCACTCTTGTCTCGCAGTGGTGTGATCTCTGCTCACTGCAACCTCTGCCTCTAGGATTCCAGCAATTTGCCTGCCTCAGCCTCCCAAGTAGCTGGGATTACAGGCACCCACCACCACGCCCGGCTAATTTTTTTATTTTTAGTAGAGATAGGATTTCACTATGTTGGCCAGGCTGGTCTCGAATTCCTGACCTCAAGTGATCTGCCCTCCTCGGCCTCCCAAAGTGCTGGGATTACAGGGATGAGCCACCGTGCCGGCTTAAAAAATGGAAACTGTTTAGATTTAAAACAAAATCAAGAACCTAATTGTATGCTGTCTACAAGAAACCCACCTTAAACATAATTATATACAGATGTGTGTGTGTATGTTTTGAAAAAAAGATTGGCTAAGGTATATGATGAAAACCTTAATCAAAAGATAGTTGGAGTGGTTAGAAAAAGCATACCTCAAAATAAGGAAAATTACCATGATATTATTAATACACAATGATAAAATAATCAATTCACCAAGAAGACATTAACAATAGTAAATGTGTATGCATCTAAGAACAACGCCTCAAAACACATGAAGGAAAAACTGATAGAACTGAAAAGCAAGACAGACAAATCCAATTATACTTGGAGACCTCCTTTCTAGTTAATCAATAGAACCAATACACAGAAACCAGCAAGGATATAAGAAATCTGAACACTAGCAACAAACTTTCCTTAATTAATATTTACAGAATACTCCAACCAACAATAGCAGAATATATATTACTTTCCAAAGCACATGGAATGATCAGAGACCATAAACTTTTTTTTTTTTTTTTTTTTTTTTTTTTGAGACAGAGTCTTGCTCTGTCGCCTAGGCTGGAGTGCAGTGGTGCGATCTTGGCTCATTGCAACCTCTGTCTCCCAGGTCCCAGTGATTCTCCTGCCTTTGCCTACTGAGTAGCTGGGATTACAGGCACCCACCACCACATCCAGCTAATTTTTGTATTTTTTAGTAGAGATGGGGTTTCACTGTGTTGGCCAGGTTGGTCTCGACCTCCTGACTTCAGGTGATCCACCCACCTCGGCCTCCCAAAGTGCTGGGATTACAGGTGTGAGCCACCAAACCCAGCTCCATAAACCTGTAAGGTTAAAAAAAATTTAATTGAAATAGTACAAAGTATGTTTCTTTTATAATAGAATTAAGTAAGATATCAATAAAAGACATTTGGAAAACTTAAAAGTAAGAACTAAACAAGACACTTCTAAACAATCCATACACTGAAGAGGAAATAACAACTGAAATTATAACTATTTTAAAGTAAATAAAAATGAAAATAAAATATACCCAAATTTGAGGGATGGAGCTAAAACAATGCTTAGAGGGAAAATTATAGCACTAAATCTCTTGTTAGAAATAAAGATCTGAGGCCAGGTGTGGTGGCTCATGCCTGTAATCCCAGCACTTTGGGAGGCTGAGGCAGGCAGATCACGAGGTCAAGAGATCAAGACCATCCTGGCCAACATGGTGAAACCCTGACTCTACTAAAAATACAAAATTAGCTGGGTGTGGTGGCATGCACCTATAGTGCCAGCTACTCAAGAGGCTGAGGCAGGAGAATCGTTTGAACCTGGGAGGTGGAGGGTGCAGTGAGCAGAGATTACGCCACTGCACTCCAGCCTGGCGACACAGTGAGACTCCATCTCAAAAAAAACAAATAAATAAAATAAAGATCTGAGAATCAATAATCTAAGTTTCTACTTTAATAAACTAGAAAAAGAACAAACTAAACCTAAGGCGAGTATAAACATGGAAATAATAAAAAGAATAAATCAAATAAATTTAAAACAGAAAAGCAATAGAGTAAAACAATAAAAACGAAAACTGATTCTTTGAAGGTATCAATAACACTGGTAAACCTCTAGCCAGGCTGATCAAGAAACAAACAGCACAGACACAAACTGCGATAGGGAAAAAGAGGATTTGCCACAGACCTAACGGGTATTAAAAAGATAGTAAGGTAACAGCATAAATAACTTTATGCCCCCAAATTTGACAATTAAAAAGAAACAGACCAATTCCTTAAAAGACACAAACTACCAAAACTCACTCAAGAAGAATTTGATAATCAACAGTCCTATCCGTATTAAAGAAATTAAATGCTTAGTTTTAAGACCATGTGACAAAGAAAATTTCAGGCCAAGATGGTTTGACTGGACAATCCTATCAAACATTCATGGTAGGGACAATATCAATTCTATACAATCTATTCCCGAAAATAGAACTTTTAAAATAAGTATTATCCTAATACTAAGAGAAAACAAACATAGTGCCCCATAAAACAAACCTACCACAGACCAATATTCTTCATGAACACAGATGCAAAATCCTCAACATATTATTAAAAACTGAATCTAACAATAAATAAAAAAGATATTTATCACAACAAAATGTGGTTTGTCCTAGGAATGCAAGACTGGCTCAACATTAAAAAAATAAATTGATGTAATACACTATATTAACCTATTAAAGGAGAAAAACCACATGATCATACCAAAAGATGCAGGAAAAAACCATCTGATGAAATTCAATATCCATTCAAGACAAACATTCTCAAGAAACAAGGAGTAGAAAGAAATTTCTTTGGCCTTATAAAGTGCATCTACAAAATCCTTACGGTTAACATCATCTTAATGGTGAAAAGACAGAATGCTTTCCCTTAACATCAGAAACAAAGCAAATATGTTGACTCTCACTACATGCATTCTATACCGTGCTGGAAATCCTTGCCGGTGCAAAAAGTCAAGGAAAAAAAAAAAAGATACTACAGGTTGAAAAGAAACTGTCTTTACTGTCTACACAAAAAAATTCCGAGAAGTCTATTACGAAAAGTTCCTAAAAAAGGGAGTTAAGCAAGTTTGCAGGGACATAAGCTCAAAAAAAAAAAAAAAAAAAAGGTATTTCTTTATTTTATTTTTTTAAATAAAAAACATTTAAAAAAATAGTACCATTTACATACCTAATAATGCTTATTATATGGCTGGGACTAAATATCTCACAAAACCAACTCGTTAAGTCCTCAAAAAATCCTTGGTGATGGAGGTATTCTCTGGAGCCATGCATACTGGCTCTTAAGTCTAAGCTCCTAACTACTACATTACTGGTCATACAAAGTGGGACTTTCAAAAATACACAAGGGCTGGGCATGGTGGCTCATGCCTGTAATCCTACACTTTGTGAGGCCGAGGCAGGTGGATTGCTTAAGCCCAGGAATTTGAGACCAGCCTGGGTGACATGGCAAAATCCCATCTCTACCAAAAAAAAAAAGAAAAATTAGCCAGGTGTTGTGGCACATGCCTGTAGTCCCAGCTACATGGGAGGCTGAGGTGGGAGGATAACTTGAGCCTGGAAGGTGGAAGTTGCAGTGAGCTGAGATCGCACCACTGAACTCGAGCCTGAGCAACAGAGTGAGACCCTGTCTCAAAAATAAACAAACAGCTCAAGGGTGAGCCCCAGGCATGTGTAATTTTTTTAAAAATTTAATTTTTAAAAGAGACAGGGTCTCACTATGTTGCCCAGGCTGAAGAAGGTACTACAGCTTTGAACTCCTGAGCTCAAGCGATCCTCTGGTATCAGCCTCCTGAGTAGCTGGGACTACAGGCATGTGTCACTGCTCCTGGCAGGGTAATTTTTTTTAAAGTTCCACAGGGGACTATGATGCACATCAAAGAGAGACAACCACGGGTTTGTGCTTTAACTTATGATTAAATAATAACTTGTAATTCACCACATACAAAGATGATGTTAATATCATGAGACAATATATTTACAGTTCCTGTTTCTGCTTGATCAAACAGCCTTTTCTCAATTCTTCCGCAAGGCTAACTTGAAAGTTTTCTCCAAAAAGTTTACTTTTCTCCAAGTAAAGGCAAATATGTTAGTTTCCCAGGATCATTCCCTGACCTGGGTTTGAGTTAAGGGACCTGCTTACATGTTCTATAGCACTCTGTTCTGTTTTTTTGTCTCTCTCAGCATTTATCGGTCCTGTAACTCCCTGCTAGTCTTGTCAATATTCAACATTAGGCTAAACTCCATGAGGGCAGGGACATACCTGTCTGGTTCGATATTCTACTTTCAACACCTAGCACAATTCCTGGCATTCTGCAGACACATAATACATTAAATGAAGGAACTTTGTATAAAGAAAGAAAGAAAACACAGATTCATTTATAACCAACAATATGTATTTGCAAAGGAGCTGCTGAAGCTGGAACAATTAGAGACCATTACATTAAACCTTTGTACCTCTGGCCTTATGAGGTACTGTAGAAACCAAGTTTCGTTAACAATTTATATGCTATATAACTGATTAAGAAATTTTTTACCTGGAAGTTTAAGTTTTCTACAGCAAGAATTACAGTGATGTTTTGCTCTGAAGTTTTTAATTGCATCTTCTCCTAGATTTGCTGGGCCAAAAACCATATCACAGGATCTGCAGAATTGGTAATTAAAACAAAAACAACAACAACAACAAAAGGGACAATTTATGCAGGTACAAATGTAAAATGTGAAATTATGCCTTAATGAAATAGTTAAAACTTATTACCTCTTTTCTTCTGCTTTTATCACAGATGGGTCAGTCAAATTTTCACCAACACCTTTGTATATGTATATAAAAAAGACAAATAATTTACATTATATAATTGACATAAACACTGACATCTACATAATAAAAATCATCTTAAGAGATGTTATAGTATCGCCAATCATTATATTAAACTATTCAAAGGAGTGTAGTTCTTCTCTTTTGATATTTCATAACTTGATTTATGACCCTGGCATTCTACCAGGGAGAGGCATAGCTCCTTGTAATGTGAATAAGAGTTAAACATCAGAGTTGGTAGGTAGGCATATAAGTTCCTTATCCTACAGTGCCAAGTATGCAAATACCTCCTGGTAAAAGGTCTGGTCAATCTGCCCTTGTTTCATCTTAGTTAGCAAAAAACAATTTAGTACATAAAGGAATAATCCATAGGACTTTAAGTGTTTGGGATTGGCCAGGCGCAGTGGCTCCGCCTGTAATCACAGCACTGTGGGCGGCCGAGGTGGGTGGATCACCTGAGGTCAGGAGTTTGAGACCAGCCTGACCAACACGGTGAAACCTCATCTCTACTAAAAATACAAAAAAAAAGTTAGCCGGGCGTAGTGGGGAGCGCCTGTAGTTCCAGTTCCTTTGGGGAGGCTGAAATGGGAGAATTGCTTGAACCCAGGAGGCGGAGGTTGCAGTGAGCCGAAACTGTACTACTGCACTTCAGCCTGGGCAACGGAGTGAGACTCGTCTAAAAAAAAAAAGTGTTTGGGATTTAAGGGAAAAAAACACACACATTAATACATATCACATTTTCTTGCAAAACATTCATGTAACATAAAGAGTAAGATTGTGAAAATCTTTCTTCACCTCCAACCCTCTCCAGAAGTATTATGATTAAATCCTTCCAGTCTCTCATATATTCATGTGTGTATATATAAACACACACACACACACACACTAACACCTACTGATATTTTGAATAATCACAAATATTTAACCCATTAGAACAAAATCTAATAAAATGGTTTAATTTCACAAAAGGAAAAACCAGAATTAAAACATGATACTATTTTCCATCCAATAGAATGGCAAACATTAAGAATATTCAATACTGGAAAGACTGTAGAGAAGTGGGAACTTCCATAGAATGCTGAGTATGATTTCTGATAAGCTTTTGGGAAAATAATCCGGCAGTTGTTATTAAAATTAAAATTGGGCTGGGCGCGGTGGCTCACACCTGTAATCCCAGCACTTTGGGATGCCGAGGTGGATGGATCACGAGGTCAGGAGATCGAGACCGTCTTGGCGAACATGGTGAAACCCCGTCTCTACTAAAAAATACAAAAAACTAGCTGGGCGTGGTGGCAGGCGCCTGTCGTCCCAGCTACACGGGAGGCTGAGGCAGGAGAATGGCGTAAACCCGGGTGGTGGAGAATTTCACCTTAGCAATATTTTAATAAATTTACCTTGTAAATCAAGTACCAGTAACTCTCCTCTTGTATATTCATAAGTCCAGTGGCTAAAGGCTAACATGATCTCTTCCAGAGTATTAGTTGGAATAATCTCATCTCCATTATTATTGTTGTATTTTCTAAACTCTCCAGTCATACATTCTTCCACAGCAAACCATTGTCCTGCTGAATGGCAATACAGCAGGAAAACTTCAAGGAACCTTATAAAAAATAGTTACAAATATTACTAGCAGTTTTGTTAATAAAATTCTAAATGATCTACAAAATGGATAATTAAATATTCAATATCAAAAATGAAGGTCAAAAGGGACTGCTATCCATATAATAAAAGATCCCAGAAAAAAAATTAAAGATTTACCTTGGAGAATATGGTATGGATTTGGGTTTCATTTGATTAAAGGCAAATGTAAGCTTTTGTGCTGCTCTCTGTTGTTGAATTTCCTGTAAAAGTGGGGTGGGGAGAACCCTTGTTTAATATTTAAACTAAGATTATATTTGGCTTATTGATATTTCAGAAGTTAAAATATAAAGCTTAAATTATGTTCCACTATTAAACATTCACTGACACTTACTCTCAGACAGAGATGCAGAACTGTATCTTCTTTATAAATACTTGACCATGTATTAACCACCTCTGGAAGAAAAGATTTGATAATATAAAGATGCCCTGATTTGAGGATATCATGTTCTGACCAGGTACACTGTACTTTGACAGCTCTTCGTAAACCTCCTCCCATCTCCTCTTTGCTTAAAAACTCTATTTTGGCACAGAGGCCTAGTTGTGACCAAGAAGACATGCTGTTATTTAATATGTTGGGTGAACTCTCTTCCAAACGATACACTGTGACAGGCTCCCCTGCAACATGAATGGAAACAGTTTAAGATTAAATTGTGACTTTTTAAAAACGACAAAGTAAAATAAAAATTAGCAGGCATTTTTGATTAAATAAGGAACAGAAGATAAAATGGACCAAGATGTAGTTTTATGAAAAGAATTTTAATAGCAATAGGTAAGAAATCAAGGATATTTTCATAATATCTTTGAATTCATGTGTAATGTAAGCACTTTTGAAATTCTGAGCATTTTAGAGAAAACCTTTAAAAAAGCAACTGAAATTCTACACACTTCTGAATTAAACTTAGAAGTTAGAGCTATCTGTTTCATGGACACTGTGATGTCAATTTATATACATTACTAGATACTGGGTCAAGAACTTTTTAGAATTAGAATATATTGTTGCTTCTGAATATGCCAGTAACGGAGAAATTCAACACTTCTGATGCTTCCCTTCTTCTATTCAAACATACCTCACCCTTGTAGTAGTCAGATTAAGATTTTATTTGAAATTGATACTTATTAATGTAATCCCACCCACAGTCTATATTATAGCTAAAAATCATTAAAGGGTTAATTTTCACTTTTATTTATTTCTTTAATTTTTGGATTTACCTCTTGGAGGCACAGGTGTAAATGGAATGCTCTGTGATAACCTCATCAAGTTATTTCTTTCCACAGCTGCATAAAAATGAGAGAGAAATAATGAAATCCGTAAAGGTTCAAAATACTATTAAATTTTGTTTTTAATATTACTGACCTGAATAATAGTAATTTGTATCCATAGCCGGCTTAAATGGAGAAGTGAGACCTAGAATGGCAAAAACAAATGAGACCATTTAAAAAGTACTAGTGCAGCAAAAATTTTAACCTGGATATTCTCATAAAATAATTTTCAATTTCCATCGTGTAACTGTTCCTCACAAAAACAGAAAAAATTAGGGATAAAATATGTCTCCTGTGCTATATTACCCTGTTTCGTTATGCCAGATTAGTGAGAGCTGTGCATTTAGACACCCACAAGAGAAGACCACATTATGCTGCACACTATCCTAACTCCTGCCATAAACTTACTCTTCCCATACCTCCCACTCAAAAGGAAAAATCTCTCTTTGATTCTGATGTTTGGGGGTTGAGGACTGTAGCCATGTAACTATTTTAGCAGGTCTACCATGAGAAGATGAATTTCTGGAATGTGAAACATACCCATCAAAAGCCCTTTCCCCATCTTTTTTTTTGTGTGTGTGGAATTGACCTTTAAATGTAGCAAGAAGACACAGACAAGTCAAATCTGCTTTGTGCTAAGTTTCTAGAACACAAATAAAAAGAAACCTACTGTCTTGCAGGAAAAGGAAGTTAGCCAACAGTTTTAATACTGTATAATAAACATAAAAATATACTGTAAAATGTGCATATACACATACATGTGTACACATATTGTAAGACTATATAGAAGGAGTACCTAATGCCTTTTGGTTGAGAAGACGTCAAAGGCTATCTCAGAGTAAGAGAAGGGGGAAAATAGAGTATTTTGCAAGGTACTGGTGTGTAGAGGGCTTCATTTACAAAGGCATGGAAGGGTTAAAGTACATGCTACACTTGGGAAACTACACACAGTTTTGTATGAATAGGACTAATTATATACACATCAGAATGACCTATAGAGCTTTTTGGATATACACTCACCCAGATGTCACTCCAAAATATTCTAATTCTGTAGGTATGTGTCATCACATAAATGATTCTCTACAAATGATCTGAATATGCAGCTAAGACTACAAATTAATGGGCAAGAATATAGGGATAACTGCAGGAGGTGAAGCTACAGAAGCAAGGAATGTCAAATTGTTAAGAGGAGGCCAGGCACAGAGGCTCACAGCTGTAATCATCAACACTTTGGGAGGCTGAGATGAAAAGATTGCTCTGGGGCCAGGAGTTCAAGACCAGCCTGGATAACATGGCGAGGCCCCATATCAACAAAAAAAATTTTTTTAATTAGCCGGGCGAGGTGGCGCCCACCTGTGGTCCTAGCTACTCAGGAGGCAGAGGTGGGAGGATTGCTTGAGCCTAGGAGGTTGAGGCTGCAGTGAGCAAAGACCGTGCCACTGCACTCCAACCTGGTGACAGAGAGATCCTGCCTTGGTGGGGCGGGGAGGGGCGTGGAATTAAGAGCCTAATATTGGGCAGGTGGCGGGGTGGGGGGGAATTAAGAGCCTAATATGTTAGGGAAGAACAATGGATTTTATTAAACAACAATGGGGAAAAATGTAAAGTGGAGGAGTGACCAGATCAGGTCTTTTAGAAAAATCAGGCCAGCTGCAGTGGCTCTCGCCTGTAATCTCAGCACTTTGGGAGGCCGAGGTGGGCAGATTACGAGGTCAGGAGTTAAGAGACCAGCCTGGCCAACATGGTGAAATCCCCTCTCTACAAAAAAACAACGCCAGGCGTTGTGGTGCACGCCTGTAATCCCAGCTACTCGGGAGGCTAAGGCAGGAGAATTGCCTGAACCTGGGAGGCGGAGATTGCAGTGAGCCAAGATCACACCACTGTACTCTCTACTCCAGCCTGGGCAACAGAGCAAGACTTCATCTCAGCCGGGGGTGGGGAAGAAAAATCATTTTGGTGGCAGAATAGAACATAGACAAGAAGTAAAACTACAGGCAGGGACCCCAAACTGGTATAATCACTTTGAAAACCTATTTGGTAGTAATTACCAAATGTGAACACATGCTAACTCTGACTCAGCAATTCCACTCCTAGGCATATGCCAATAATAAATATATATATGTTTATCAAACAACAAGAACAAGAATGCTTATAGCAGCAAATCATAATAACCATACAGTGGAAGCTACTGAAATGACCACCAAATAGCAGAATGGATAAGTAAATTCAATATATTCACATAAGGAAATTTTATATAGGAGTGAGAATGCACAAATTACCACTATCCACAACAATATTGATGAATTTTATAACAATATGTTAACAGGAAGAAGCAAGACACAAAACAGTATATACTGTATAATTTCATTTATATAGCCAATATGCACAAACATGCAAACACACACACACACACCCCCCAAAATAGGTGAAACTATTGCTTTAGGGGGAGGGACTGTAAGAAGTAGAAACAAAGGAATAGGGATATAGGCAAAATTGTTTTTAGGTGCTGATTACATGGCTATACTTACTTTGTAAGAATTTACTGAATTCTGTACTATTCTGTATGAACTATACACTTCGATAAAAGGTTGAAAAAGCAGTGGTCTAAGCTGAAAGGAGCAGTGGGATGTATAGTGGAGGATGGATTTTAGAGACACGTAGGAAGTAAATGCAATAGGACTTTGTGAGTACAAAGTCAAGGTGGTCAAGAATAACTCAGCTGACTAAAAGTTTCATTTGTTACAACAGATGGAATATTAGAAAAGGAGCAGGCTGTATAGCAGAGACCAAGTGGCGGGAGGAAGTGTGACAGTAAACAGATATCACTCACAGGGTGGTTCATGTGTTTGTGAAACATCTACAGTAAGGAAAAACTATATGAGGAAAGAACTCTTCACTACCTTGGCTTTTTCTAGCTTGAAGTCTAAAATGTATTACCTAGAATAATGTGGTGTTTGCTATAACGGATCATGTAAGATTGTCATTTTTTTCACATTAAATCTACCACACAGACTCACCATTTAATGTTCCTTCTTCAGATGGCCTAAAGAAACACCAAAAAATATAGTATAAGCTGTGCTATGATATAAATTTTGGCTATCATTTAATTTTTTGATTTTATACAATTATTGTATAAAAATATTAAAGAAATTCTGATAATGATTCCCTCCGAATATCTGCCATTTCCCTTAAGCCAATCCCAATCCATATATAGATATATATCCATATATATATACATATTTATCTCCTTATTAATAACTTGTATCTCCAATTTATGCCTAAATATTATTAGTAGTTTGGTGCCAAATTGAAGGCTCTATACTAATAAACTATTTCATAACTTCTGTATTTGTGGAGATTCATTCCAGTACTTTAACAATACATTGAGATGACTTTGCAGGATGCTAGAAATATTTCAATAGAACTGATGAACAAAGAACTGACAGAAAAGTAAGTAGATGTCATTTTGCCTCTTAGTTTCTAATGTTGCAAAATATTTCTCCCAATGTTCACTGTATTTATTTATAACAACATATACTGGCACCAAATGGAGGTTCTTTTACTTCCAAGGATTCCAGTGTCAATTAGACACACAGGTATAGCAGAAAAGAGAATAGAATGAGAATAAAGGAAAACGGGTTAGAGAGTTAGCACTTTCATTATACAGCTATGTATCCTTGCTCAGGAATGAAAGGACCAGATCCAGAAAGGACCTTTGGAGTAAATAACCTTGTCACTTTCCAGCTCCTACATTCTATGTGACCCTGTTGTTTCCTGTTTGATTTTCACCTTAATAGAAACATTTTCTTACAAAAAGTATTTTGAACCTAACATCATTCCTTTGCCTGTTGCTAATCAATCACTCTTTTCTCAGCACTCAAAGGGTTGCCAATCAACTCCACCTTTATGGGTAATTATCAGGGTCAGCATTCTGCAAGACAATGTTCTGCTGTTAGAAACCAGAATTAACACCAACTTGAAGTACCTATTCTGTACTTACATCCTATGGCTTTGGTTATAAAAGAAAATATTCCTTGAAGAGGTCTGACTATAGGTGGGTCTTCCAAATGCCATTTCAGGGTCAGGAAACTCAATTTGAGCAGCTGCTTATCTGTGGCCCAGGTTTATTTTCTTCTCTATAGATTCAGATTTCTTTTCTTTTTTAAGACTAGGTCTCACTGTTGCCCACGCTGGAGTGAAGTGGTACAATCACGGCTCACTACTCCTGCGCTCAAACAATCCTTCTGTCTCAAGCCTCCTCAGTAGCTGGGACCACAAGTGCACACCATTATGCCCACCTAATTTAGAGACGGGGTCTCACTATGTTTCTCAGGCTGGTCCCCAACACCTGAACTCAAGCGATCCACCCACCTTGGCCTCCCAAAGTGCTAGGATCGCAGGTGTGAAGCACCATGCCTGACCCAGATTTATTTCTGATTCACAGAAGGGGGAAAAACACTGCAGAATAAAAATTTCCCCCAAATTAGCCTCTCTGCTCAAGTAATCCATATGAGAGAATAACTCTACCATGCTTCCAGTATCAGGTGTGTGTCAAAACAAGACTTGTTTTTTTTCCCCCATATCCTTCGGAATTCTACAATACTAATTCCTAGGATGGAAACACAGAGATTATCTTAGATTCGTCTTTACCCTTATGTCTAATCTGTACCAAAAAGTTTTACCTTCTGGGGACAATAACCTGTCAGATTGCCTATAGTTTCCACTTTCGGTTTTGGATTACCACATCAGCTTTCTAGTGGATCTTCCTGTATGCGGGCTTTCTAATATATACTGTGTATTACTGCTCTAATCATCAAAGTGCTTTCCAAAAGCAGATGCAAGGTTTGATTAGAATGATGGATAGAGAAATCAAGCAAATACAAAACTAAAGTCTCAAACTAGGTCTCTCAACAAATTTATTCAGGAATAAGTTAGAAACAGGACTAAATAATAAAATCAGAATTGCATCACTATGAGGAAGACCTTAGTAGAGTTGTAATTATAGTACAACTATACGAAAATAAATTTTAACTTATGTGTTAACCCATAATAAACTTGTTCCCCTAACCTCATCTATGTGAAGAGAGGAGATGCTAGAATAAATCATCAACACTCATAAAGAAATGTTAAAGAGATGATGCAAAGAGCAGGAAAAAAGACAACATTCAATAACTATGACACTTTTCAAGCTAATGGTGAGAAAAAGCTTACTTACATTTCTCTGTTTGATGGTCTATCTTGCAACCAATCCTTCGGTAAAAAAAAAAAACACACACACACACACACAAAAACTTTAAAGACCAAAATCTCTAGATGAAGCACAACTTATATTTTAAGAATGAAAGGCTAAAAAATTAACATAAAGTTCTTGTTTCATAAAACAATAAATTTATTTATTATAACTGTAACTACCATAAGGCTATTCAACAAAGTGGAATAAAAAATTTTGTTATTTCCCACAACATAGTCTTTCTATTCTTTATGAATTTTTATATTGTTTGAAGACAATTCAATTCTCTTAAAATATACATTTGTGGCCAGGCGTGGTGGCTCACACCTATAATCCCAGCTCTTTGGGAGGCCAAGGTGGGTGGATCACCTGAGGTCAGGAGTTCAAGACCAGCCTGGCCAACCTGGTGAAACCCCGCTTCTACTAAAAATACAAAAATCAGCTGGGCATGGTGGCGGGTTCCTATAATCCCAGCTACTTGGGAGGCTGAGGCAGGAGAATCACTTGAACATGGGAGACAGAGGTTGCAGTGAGCCAAGATCGTGCCACTGCACTCCAGCCTGGGTGACAGAGTGAGACTCCATCTCAAAAAAAAAAAAAAAAAAATATATATATATATATATACACACACACACATTTGTTTCTGTGATTCTAAAAATAATATGTGACCCTTGCCAAATAAACATCAAAATATAAACAGAAACATTAAAAGCATGTAAGCTGTGAATGCTCATGACATTTAGGTGTATTTCACTGCTGCCTTTGTTGTGTGTATGTGCATATGGTTTTTATTCTGCAGTTTTATAATGTTCCTAGGTGTGGGTTTATTTTTACTTCCCCACTTTGAGACTCATTCTGCCTGAATTTGAATCTTCACATATTTCATCATTTTGTAAAATTCTAAACCATTTCTAATCTCTTCAAATTTTGTCTACTCTCTCAAGGCCAGTTAGATATGTCTTCCATATCTCTTTACCTTGAACATATTTTCCACCTTATTATGTAGTTTATCTTTTTTTTTACTTTAATCATCTTATGGACAATTTATTATTATTACTTTAATCCATTTAATTACAGTTCTGTGTTGCATTCTGATCCAGTTTAGTAATTGCCCCTTCAGATGTGCCTAATCTGTTAATTATAACTCCCACTGAGTGGGGTTTTTTTTTTTTTTTTTTTTTTAGATGGAGTTTCACTCTGAAACCCAGGCTGGAGTGCAGTGGTGCAATCTTGCTCACTGCAACCTCCACCTCCCTGGTTCAGGAGATTCTCCTGCCTCAGCCTCCCAAGTAGCTGGATTACAGGCATGTGCCACCACACCCAGATAATTTTTGATTTTTAGTAGAGACAGTATTTTGTCATGTTGGCCAGGCTGGTCTTGAACTCCTGATCTCAAGTGATCCACCCACTTCAGCCTCCCAAAGTGCTGGGATTACTGAGCCACCGCACTCAGCCCCCACTGAGTTTTTTTTTTAATTTCTAGTTTTTTCAAATTTGCCAGTTTTTAATAGTATCTCCTTCTTTTCTCATGTTTTATATTTAAAACTTTTTTATGTCTATAATCACTTTAAACATACTTATTTTGTCATCTGTAACCAATAATTCCACTATCTTATCAGAAATCAAATACCGTTTATGTAAGTTGACTCCCACGAGTTCTAAATTGCCATTGTGAGGTCATCTTTGGCAAAGCTTTAATTTGTTGCAACGTTGTGCAGCTCAGGGTCAGGAAGAGTCCCTCCAGAAAGGAGGATTTGTTACTGTGAATCTCTTTAACTAACCTCTTTCCCCACTGAAATAACTTTTTTCAATAACATGATTTTAACAACATAATCTCTCTATGCCAGAACAGATATATTTTGAATGTAAGTCAATATTTTCTTGAGCAAAATTATGAGCACTGACTTATATATACTTGATTTTAAAGGAGTAATTTTTGTCTTTTCCTGAGCTTTTTGTCTTGTCAGTGTATGCTTTTAAAGGGAATTTGCAAAATCAATTATTATCACAATTAGCTGGAAATGAGTTCATATAATTAGCTTCAATTCAAACAAAGAGATTTCTGCCTTTATTCTGCATACATTTTTCTTTAAAATTCCTGATTATTCACTGTAAGAAGAAACTTTTCTGTAACTGCTACTTTGCTAAAGTCAGTTTTCTAAGAAAAATTTTTCTGAATTTTTGATATAGTCCCAAATATCACCACTTTGTAGATCTTACCTAAAAAAGTTTAATGTATTTAATAATATGTATCTGTTTAGTTGAAATCTACAAACCGGTATTAAAGCTGCTTTGGAATCTACTTCATGAGTGTCTTCGGTAGATGGTCTTCTACTGATTTTTTCTGCTGAAAGAAAATTTAAAAACATAAAAAAGCTATACAACTGAAGTTTTATGAATACCAACTAACCAAACACAAAGTATTCCAGGCAGAGTATAACCTTCATAAGATAACTCAAACTTTCCTCAACACGCTGAACACAACAGGTACATGAGGCCCATAAATTACTCAATATATTTTGAGTAAACTATTGTGAAAAGGCAACAATAAATGAGAGTATGAAGTAAAAACATATTTACCTCCCTTCTGTTCCCAAGTAACCCTGACTGGGGGCAGTAAAGATAATTCATTTCTTGTATATGCTTCCTAGGATATTTGTATGTGTGTACACATACCCCTGCCAATATTTAACATAAATGGCAGGGAAATATATATGTCTTGAGGTTTTTGTTTTTTTGAACTTTAAGCTTAAGAGATTTTTTTTTTTTTTTTTTTGGAGACAGTTTCGTTCTTGTTGCCCAGGCTGGAGAGCAGTGGCGCAACCTCTGCCTCCCGGGTTCAAGCAATTCTCCTGCCTCAGCCTCCAGAATAGCTGGGATTACAGGCATGTGCCACTATGCCCAGCTAATTTTGTTTTCAGTAGAGACTGGGTTTCTCCATGTTGGTCAGGCTGGTCTCAAACTCCTGACCTCAGGTGATCCACCCACCTCAGCCTCCCAAAGTGCTGGGATTACAGGAGTGAGCCACTGCGCCTAGCCAGCTTAGAGATTTTCTACAGAAGAACAGAGATTTCCAATTATCTTTTGATGCTCTCTTTATTTCATATTGGATATACAGTAATGTATTCAAACAAACTCCCACTGATGGACATTTGATCTGTTTCCAATCTCTTCCTGTGATAAACAATGCTGCAATGAATAATCCTTTTCCCCAATTTATGATAATACCTTTGTTGTCATATCTTGTTTATCTGAAATGAACTTTAGAATTAAGCCTACTTCCAAAAAAAGTGAGGACATTAAGTTACAAATCAACTTAAAGAAAGCTTACAATTTTACAGTACAATAAAGGAAAACCTCAGAATGAAGAAAGGAAAATCTCAGAACAAAAATGTGTATTCCAGGTGCAGAGAACAAAAAGACCAGACTGAGATATATTAGAAGACTCTGGGCAAAATGTTTTCAATATGATGAAACTGACAGAATACATTATATTCTGAATATCATGAAGAAATTTGGTTAAATATCAGAGAACCTAGAGTGTTGACCTAACCAAAACTGTAGCTATACTTGGTGGAAAAGGGTGAACAGGTGTGCGTGTGTGTGTGTTCGTTTGTTCATTCGTTCTGGGAATACAGAGTGAGAAAAGAGTTCAATTCTTCTCTTCTTTAGTGGAAGGTCAACAGACATGGCCTAAAACTGAAATATGAGGACGCTGCAATACAGGTAGGTTGAGTATCACTTACCAGAAATGCTTGGGATCAGAAGTGTTTCAGATTTCTGTTTTTTCTTAAAAAAAATTTTGGAAGATTTGCACTATACTCACCCAGGAAAGCATCTAAAAATCTGAAATCTGAAATGCTCCAGTGACCATTTCCTTTCAGTCAGTACTCAAAAATTTTGGATTTTGGGGCATTTCAGATTTTTGGATGCTCAACCCATATAAGCATACGAGCTCAAAAATAACATTTATGTTATCTTAAATACTGAGAATTCTTTTTCTTCCCTCCTAATCCTTCCACCATTTCTTTTTCTTTTCTTTTCTTTTTTTTTTTTTTTGAGATGGAGTCTCGCTCCCATTGCACAGGCTGGAGTGCGGTGGTGCGATCTTGGCTCACTGCAACCTCCATCTTCTGGGTTCAAGCTATTCTCCTTCCTCAGCCTTCCGAGTAGCTGGGATTACAGGTGTGCAACACCACACCTGGCTAATTTTTGTATTTTTAGCAGAGATGGAGTTTCGCCATGTTAACCAAGCTGGCCTTGAACTCCTGACCTCAGGTAATCCACCCGCATCGGCCTCCCAAAGTGCTAGGATTACAGGCGTGAGCCACCCGGCCCCCTTTACCATTTTACTTGCTTTATTGCTCTGGCATCAGAAACAGTAACAGTCAGAATCCTTGTCTTGCTCCCCATCTTGGGCTTTCAATAGTTCACTATGAAATTTGATGCTTCGTGATAACTTTTTGTTGATATCCTTTTTGAGATTAGGAATGAATACTGAATGTTAATCAGATACCTTCTCTGCAGCTGTTAAGATGATCTCATGATTTTTCTCCTTTAATCTGCTATTATCATGCATCACCATAATTATATTTTTGAATGTAAAGACAACTTTCATTCCTGGAATAAACCCAATTTGGTCATAATATGCATTGCTGAATTCAGTATGCCAAAGAAAAATGAAAGAAGTGATGGTGAGCTGGACAATGTAGTACTATTTTTCTTAAGGAACCTTTATAATTATTCAACTTTTCAAGGATGTGCATATATAACTTTGACTTATAAAAAAATTATGATATGGAAACATCACCACAATATAGTAAATGAAAAATTAATGGTACAAGGCAACATGTATTGTCTGTGACCTTTTGTGTAAAAAATGAGAGGTATAAGATTGTACTGTCATACATGATTGTATAAGCAAGAAACTCTAAAGGGTAGACAAATAGTGGTTACATGTGGGAACAGAGTGAGAGGGAAAATTTTCAGAGTGTTTGTATTTTAATTTTGAACCAAAAATGTATTATTTTTAAAAGTTAAACTAGAAAAATATGTTGAATAAATGATGATACAGATTAAAACAGATGATACAGATGAACAGATACATCTGTAAAAGCTAAAAGTAGATTTATAAAAAGTTTTTCTATTCCATCTTTACAGAATAAACAATTTTTAAAAAAATATTCTAATAACATTCTAATGAATGCTAGGATTACGACTTATTCAAGGTTACAGTAACTATGGAAGACCAGAATTTTCATCTTCTGACTCCTATACCATTCACTGCTCACGTGTTTGACAAACATAAAATACATTTATAAAGTGTAAACGAGTATGTTTTCTAACACTATTCATGTAGTCAAAATACTCACCTTGTTTTGAATGAAGAGGAATGGAAGTTCTGTGACAGTCAGTAAATCCAGCAAGAGAACTCACTCGTTTCAAAGTCTTTTCAGAAGTATTGTTATTCTGCAAATATTGTACATATATACAATTTGAAAACAACTGAACTAAATTTCAACCCATTATTCTAAGTAGTATAAGAGTCCCTTGATCTATTTAGCTCAATATGCTTTATTCTACCTGGACACTGATGGGTATATTATAGATTATGGTTATTTTCTTCAATGCCAATTTCAAAAACTGCACCAAAACACCTTATTTGCCTACTGTTCATAAATCCATCCAAATGAATTTTTTATAATAATAAAAACTCAGGTTGAGTGTGGTAGCTCACACCTGTAATCCCAGCACTTTGGGAGGTTGAGGCGGGAGGATCATGAGGTCAAGAGATCGAGACCATCTTGGCCAATATGGTGAAACCCCATCTCTACTAAAAATACAAAAATCAGCTGGGTGTGGTGGCACACGCCTGTAGTCCCAGCTACTTGGGAGGCTGAGGAAGGAGAATCGCTCGAACCCAGGAGGCCAAGGTTGCAGTGAGCCAAGATTAAGCCACTGCACTCCAGCCTGGTGGCAGAATGAGACTCAGTCTCAAGAAAAAAACAAAAAACAAAACAAAAACAAAAAGCCTCATTAAAAAGTTGGAAAAATATACAAAACTGTGGAGAAAAAATGAAACCATTATGAATTCAAAGAAGCTATTATCTTACATGTATCTTGACACACTGATAACATTAACGGTGGGGGAACTATTTCCTTTTGGGGATCATAGTAACTTTCTTATTGATTTGTATGAGCTATTTATACAACAAGGTTATCTATATGCTTACTATCTGTCAAATTTCAATTTGTTTTTCAAATTTCTTTTGACTATGTTTTTTAGGTACTTAAATCTCTACATTTTCCCTTAATATTTTTCCATTATTTATGTGTTTGGAAAGCCCTGACGGCTTTACTGGCTCAATAAATACTGCTTTTTTTTTTTTTTTCTTTTTTTTTGAGATGGAGTCTTGCTCTGTCTCAAAAGAAAAAAGTTGTTTAAATCAAAACGCAGCTACTGCTTTTCTGCTAACTCACAGAAACTTGCAATGTCTTGCTTTATTAAGGAGTACCTACCACTAAAACATTTTCAGCACATTCCTCTTTAAGTTCATTATTAAAAAGGTGAAATCTGTGGGAAAACTCTGATGCTTTACCTTTTCCCATTAAGAAATGTCCATTTATCCTAAGTTTTATGTCTTATCTATACCAAGTGCTTCACAATAGCAAAACAATACCACTAGAGGTGTGGCAATAATTTGTGTAAAGAAAATGTGATGAACTTAGGTTTAAATAGTTCTACATTATAAACAGCTTTACTAAAACTTACGAAAGTCCATAAAACATTTCATTTACCTATAAAATCTACTTCAATCCTATATGGATTACAGATATTCCATAAGTCATATTGCAATAATTATAAAACCAATTTGGTAGACAGCAGTCTGTTCTTCCTACTTCCTAGTCTCATTCCTGTTTTTCTTCTTTCTCTTTTTATCATTTGTCAGCTAAGGCTACCTAAGAGAACTTGATCCATTTATTTAGCTCTCTCTAAATATGCCATAATTAAAATGGCTAGAAAACACTATGAATTACAGTCTTATGAGAGGTCCACTGAACCCACACCTATTTTCTCCACCTTGCTGACTTTCTGACTTCTGCATATACTAAAGAGAGTTTACCTCATATTTAGGCATCTCTGTATACTCCATAATAACATTTCTTACATCATTCTGCTGTTCCTATTTGAGGTAAGAAAACTGTGCAACTATTCTCAAACTTAAAGGCAAATACAGAAAGGAAAAAACCTAGGTAATCATTACACCTCAATTTGCTTATAATAACAAATTAAATTCCAAGTTATCAATATCTGGTTGATATTAATTGATTTAGTACAATACTTTAATCAAAATATATGATAATAAAAATACAAAATGTTACAATACAAAAATGCATTTGAGTCTACTTTTTATATGTAGGGGAGTAAGTAATATGGCCTGATAGCAATTACATAATTAACTTGGATCACATAAAAAGTAAATCATTCATAGAAACTCCTATGTCATTATCATTGACTTGGTTCTAGCTTTAGGAAAGGTCCTGTTTTCACTGTGTATGTCACTTAACATTTCCATAGTGTAAGTTCTTTAAGGGCTAGAGAAGCTTAACACCTTTCTAGGTGTTTTTAATTATCTTGGTGTAGCCACGTTACTACTCTTAAGGCTTTAAATAGCCACAATATATGATAGCAACATTTAAGAAATAAAACTAACTTGCAGGCAAGAAATACACTGTTTTTGCCAGCTGTCCTATATATTTTGAAACTTATTTAACAAACATTTATTGAATTATCTTGCATTTGTACATAATATACAGCTTCTTCCTGCTAGACAATAGGTTTCTAAGAGTCAGGGTCATGTTCTTTTTTTTTTTTTTGAGACGGAGTCTCGCTCTGTCGCCCGGGCTGGAGTGCAGTGGCCGGATCTCAGCTCACTGCAAGCTCCGCCTCCCAGGTTTACGCCATTCTCCTGCCTCAGCCTCCCGAGTAGCTGGGACTACAGGCGCCCGCCACCTCGCCCGGCTAGTTTTTTGTGTTTTTTTTAGTAGAGACGGGGTTTCACGGTGTTAGCCAGGATGGTCTCGATCTCCTGACCTCGTGATCCACCCGTCTCGGCCTCCCAAAGTGCTGGGATTACAGGCTTGAGCCACCGCGCCCGGCCGAGTCAGGGTCATGTTCTAATAAAACTTTTGGATCTGGGAAGAGTGAGCTCATTAAGTATTTAATCAGTGGAAAACATACGGGGAGAAGAAACTTTAGAAAAAGAAATGTAGGCCGGGCACAGTGGCTCACACTTGTAATCCCAGCACTTTGGGAGGCCAAGGTGGATGGATCGCTTGAGGTGAGGAATTTGAGACTAGCCTGGACAACATGGTAAATCCTCATCTCTACTAAAAATACAGAAATTAGCCAGGTATGGTGGCGTGCACCTGTAATCCCAGCTACTCAAGAGGCTGAGGCAGGAGAATCACTTGAACCCGGGAGGTAGAGGTTGCAGTGAGCTGAGATCGTGCCACTGCACTCCAGCCTGGGTGACAGCAAGACTCCATCTCAAAAAAAAAAAAAGAGCTGGGCGCGGTGGCTCACGCCTGTAATCCCAGCACTTTGGGAGGCCGAGGCGGGTGGATCACAAGGTCAGGAGATCGAGACCACGGTGAAACCTCGTCTCTACTAAAAATACAAAAAATTAGCCGGGCGCGGTTGTGGGCGCCTGTAGTCCCAGCTACTTGGGAGGCTGAGCCAGGAGAATGGCGGGAACCCGGGAGGCGGAGCTTGCAGTGAGCCGACATCGTGCCACTGCACTCCAGCCTGGCCACAGAGCGAGACTCCGTCTCAAAAAAAGAAAAAAAAAAAAAAAAAAAAGAAAAAAAAAAAGAGAGAGAGAGAAATGTTAAATAGGTGATGTTTGCTATTTAATTACTATAATTATGCAAGCTATTTGTACCTTTTCATGTTCCTCAATTGTTCGTTTTTTCAAATTGAGGACAGCTTCAAATATTTGGTATCAGCATGTTAATGATGATATCTGCTACAACTGTATTTTTACTGAAAAAACGTTTAATTAAATTTTGAACTAAACATCAAGATAGTAAAATAAAAAGAACTGTGGATGTTTTAATAAGGATTTACTTACGAATAGTATTTCTTTTATCTTGTTTGATGTTTCTTTAAACCTCTGTAAATCCATGCTATCCCTGTGTCCTTTAATAGAAAAAAAGAGATTGCAATGAGAAATTTTTATTTTTCTTCACCAAAATAACGGCATTGCTTAAAGTTTATAAAAACAATAGATTTATGCTGCTTTTCAAGTACATTTGATGGCTTTGCAGTCTCCTTTAGCTCTTTTGATAAATAAAATTGAAAATTGCCAAGAAGCTGGTGAAGGTTATAGTTCTTTGTTTTTTGTTTTAATTTGAGAACGAGTCTCACTCTGTTGCCCAGGCTGGAGTGCAGTGTCATGATCTTGGCTCACTGCAACCTCTGCCTCCCGGGTTCAAGCAATTCTGCTGCCTCAGCCTCCTGAGTAGCTGCAACTACAGGTACGCGCCACCAAGCCCAGCTAATTTTTATATTTTTAGTAGAGATGGGGTTTCACCATGTTAGCCAGGCTGGTTCTGAACTCCTGACCTCGTGATCCGCCTGCCTTGGCCTCCCAAACTGCTGGGATTATAGGCCTGAGCCACTGCACCTGGCCAAGATTATAGTTAAGTTTACACTAACGTTAAAAGCCAAAGTCCTTATAAAAGAAACCAACATGTGATATGAATAAATAGCTCGAAATTTAAAAGAAACAAGGGGACCAAGCATTTTTACTATTAATAAAAAATATATAAAAGTATTACATATATACGGATAATCAACCAAAAAGGAATGATTTATTCTTATGCCTATAACTTAAACAAGAACAGAAAAAAAATATTTTGGCAATAACACTTTAATTACCTTAATGAAAACTGTTTCACACACAGAGATTGTTCAGACAACATGTTAATAAGCCCATGAATAATCTCCACATTAAGGCCAGCCAGCAAGTTATTTAGGCACTGAACATGCTGATATTTACCGCTAGGCTATATGGAATTCACTCTAGATATATAGATACATAAATTTTCCTATATGATATACATGTCGAGAAAATATATATGATATAAACATATACCCCACTGGTAATACATTAAAAAACAGACTAAAATGCATTTTTAAAAATAAACTGGAAATTAGCTGGGTGTGGTGGCGCGTGCTTGTAATCTCAGCTACTCAGGAGGCTGAGGCAGGGGAATCGCTCGAACCCAGGAGGCAGAGGCTGCAGTGAGCCGAGATTGTGCCACTGCACTCCAGCCTGGGCGACAGAGGGAGACTCTGTCTTAAATTTTAAAAAAAGGAATACATTTAATGTAGGAAAAGTTGTATATCTATGTATCTAGAGTGAATCCCATATAGCCTAGAAGTAAATATCAACACGTTTAGTGCCTAGATAACTTCCTAGGCTGGCCTTAATGTGGCAATTTTCCATGGGCTTATTAACATACTGTCTGAACAATCTCTATGCATGAAAGTTTTCACTAAGGTCTTTAATGTGTTACTGCCAAAATAAATACTGTCTTATTTAAGCTATCACAGGTATAAGAATAAGTCATTCCTTTTTAAAATGTTCTCCTCTGTGAATACATAAATACTAATTTTCCCAGTAGATTCCTAGATTTCCGTTGTTGTTCTGATAATAATTATTAATAGTGCACCCTTTCACTTTTAAAGTGTCTTGGTTTGGGTAAAAAAATTATATGGTTATCTATTTACAGGGCACTGTTCTTTTCCAGTTGATTCTAACCTCCCCTAGGAGGTTCTCCAACTACTTAACACTTAAGAATCACTTAAGTTTTCAACAGGAGTTGATGAAACCCAACTGAAGATATTCAAATTCAAAAGATAGAACCTAAAATTCCATCAAAGAGGTTATATGCCAAAATAACTCTTATAGCCTAAGTCAGTCTATTTCCCATACTTCTGATTTTTTTTTTTTTTTTCCCATTTCATTTCTAGAGACAGGGTCTCATTCTATCACACACACTATAGCGCAGTTGTGTGATCATAGCCCACTGCAGCCTTGAGCTTCTGGGTGCAAGTGGTTCGCCTGCCTAAGCCTCCTGAGTAGCTGGTACTTCAGGCACATGCCACTGCGCCTGACTAGTTTTAAAAATTTTTTTGTAGAGATGGCGTCTTGCTATGTTGCTTAGGCTGGTCCTCAACTCCTGGGCTGAAGCAATCCTGCCTGCTCAGCCTCCCAAAGTACCAGAATCACAGGTGTCTGATTCTTTTAAAAATTTTTATAATTATACTCTATGAAAAGATACTGACTTGTAACACAGTATGTGTTTTTATTATTTCTAAGGTGATAATTTTTATTTCTAAGGTGAAAAGTAATATTGATATACAAATATGAATTTGCCAAACTTACCTACAAATGCTCCAAATTCTATATTATCTCCTTCTGCAGCTTTAGAGCAAACAGTTTCTTGATCTTTGGTTCCTGTTTCCAAGTGGCTTTTGCAACTTGGTTGAGATGGTGTACTAACAAAAAATTTGGTTGGTGGGGATGACAGATGTGGTATGCTATTAGATGAACTGCCTAATTTTTGATTTTTATTAAATATTTTTAAGAGTTCTACCCCATGCAGTCTCTGTCGCAGTTCTGGAGGGGAACCAGCACTTGGGAATAAGGCACCAGAAGAGGAACCAGCCTCTGGAAAATTAAATTCTTTTCTCTGGGGTATTGCAGGTAAGTCTTGACCAAATATATTACACTGGGGATCTTTGTCATCTTTCATTAAAATATTACAAAGAAAAGGATTATTACTTTCAAGATCACCTTGAGGAACAGAGGAGCTAAGCGTATTTACAACACTATGCTTTTTCCATACAGAAGGTCTTACGGGACCATCATCAATAAGGTTTTGAGCCAAGTGTTTGGAAATGCTCAGTTCTCGGGTGATTTCATTATGAACTTTGCTAGCTTCCGACGCTTTCTGGGCAGTGAGTGTTTTTAATGTATCTACCGTCAGGGCTGAAAGATCTTGCAAATGGCCAATTTGAGAATCTAATGATTGTAATGATCTTTTTATGTAGTTGACACGATCTCCAACTTCTTTAATCTGAATGCACATCTGTTCCACTCTGTAGGAGAGAAATAAGCCTTTTTTACAAATGTGAAAAAAAAATGTAGAATTTTATTTTGTAGCCTCAAATAATAATGATAAAGAGAAAAATTGTACATGCATTTAAGCAAGATATAAAATAAGGTACAGTTATTTTTTTTTTTGAGACGGAGTCTCGCTCTGTTGCCCAGGCTGGAGTGCAGTGGCCGGATCTCAGCTCACTGCAAGCTCCGCCTCCCGGGTTTGCGCCATTCTCCTACCTCAGTAGTACTACAGACGCCCGCCACCTCGCTTGGCTAGTTTTTTGTAAATTTTTTTTTTTTTTTTTTTTTGAGACGGAGTCTCGCTCTGTTGCTCAGGCTGGAGTGCAGTGGTGCTATCTTGGTTCACTGCAAGCTCCATCTCCCGGGTTCACGCCATTCTCCTGCCTCAGCCTCCGGAGTAGCTGGGACTACAGGCACCCGCCACCTCGCCTGGCTAGTTTTTTGTATTTTTTTAGTAGAGACGGGGTTTCACCATGTTAGCCAGGATGGTCTCGATCTTCTGACCTCGTGATCCACCCACCTCGGCCTCCCAAAGTGCTGGGATTACAGGCTTGAGCCACCGCGCCCGGCCTTTTTTGTATTTTTTAGTAGAGGGGGGGTTTCACCATGTTAGCCAGGATGGTCTCGATCTCCTGACCTCATGATCCACCCGTCTTGGCCTCCCAAAGTGCTGGGATTACAGGCTTGAGCCACTGCGCCCGGCCAAGGTACAGTTATTTAATTATACAAGGCCTACCTTATGTTTAAGAAGGATCCAGTGCTAATCTTACACTAAAATGCAAGATTTCAAAAAATATTTTTGTTCCACAGGCTACTTACTCCAATTACCCCACATCAAAGTAACACAAAATAATGTATATACAGCTACATATACACAGAACTACCATTACTGTTACTGTAACTATACCAAACACCATATGCTTCCAGAATGTAGCAAAGTCAACAGAAAAAAAGAAATACTGGCCAGGCGCAGTGGCTTGCGTCTGTAATCCCAGCACTTTGGGAGGCTGAGGCGGTCAGATCACAAGGTCAGGAGTTCGAGACCAGCATGGCCAACATGGTGAAACCCTGTCTCTACCAAAAATATAAAAATTCGCCAGGTGTTGTAGTGCACGCCGGTAATCCTAGCTACTCAGGAAGCTGAGGCAGGAGAATCACTTGAACCCGGGAGGCGGAAGTTGCAGTGAGCCGAGATTGTGTCACTGCATTCCAGCCGGGGCAAAAGAGCGAGACGCTGTCTCAAAAAAAAAAAAAAAATAATAATAATAATAACACTAAAAGAAATCCTGTAAAATACTGAGGATAGTTTTACTTTTCTCCCTCTAAACAGTAAAGAACAGTAACTCTTCTATCTTCTGTAACTAGGGTAAAAAAATAAGACTGACCAACTGACTTATATGAAGTATTAATAGAACTGAACTATCTTTCCAATATATAATGTAAAACTATAACTAAACTTATTGTTTGACAAAATAAATTTAACAATGACCATTTAAAAGAGATATAACTAATAGATCCCATTTTGACATATAATTGATTTTAACTAAAGGGCTTCTGAACCTTTCGAAAGTGACACGAATTCTCTCTTCACTCCCAGAATGAAATTTGTCATCTTTTTCATTGAAATACATCTCAACACATTGCTCTTCAAAATCATGAAGTTTCTTTTGATCTTCTTCTGTTAAAAAAAGTTCTATGGGAGGAAAAGAAGAAAATCAATGAAGAGCTGTCAAGGTATCAACTTTAGCTCATAATTCTTATGAATTATTCAGGGTTTCTAAGACTACATCCATCATCTGCACTTTTTAAACTTTTACTTCTATGCTTCTAAAGCACTAGACAAGTATCTTTCTTTTTTGTTGCACCAGTGTGATGTCAACAGAATACGATCAGGTACTTCCTCCTCCTCTTCTGATTTCCTTTTCCTATACAACATCCTTCCCCGTCTCTCTCATACCTCTCCCTCACGTATCTACTCAGAGAAATTTAAGAACCAATTTGAAAGTCCCTATACCATTTTAAGCATAATTTGACACAGTACGATTAGTCTCACACACACAGAATATACTAAAATTGTTATTGTTTACAGAGCTGTAAAAATGGTTTGTAGAACAGCAAAGAAGTTAGGTTTACACTACCATTTTAACAGAAAGAGAGATGCCATTCTCATAACCAAGTTTAATGTTAAATCCATTTCTATAGATATCATATTGCACTTAAAAATTCCTTTACGTTCAGGCAAATTTAACAAAAGCCTTTACCATAACATTAACCCACTAAGTCATTTTTGAATAAAATCAATATATAGCCTTCAGTGTAAAACTAAGAAGTAATACAATGAAAATGTTTGCCTTAATACAGTTTACTTACTTGGTCCATTGGAAGTCTTATCTTTCTTTCTTCTCTTACATATGCAGCAAAACAGAGAAACTATATGGCTAAGAATGATAAGTGGAGGAGGCAGAACTGGTTTCTCATGATAAGCCATAATAAAATGATAACGCTGGTACTTCCATACAATATTGGAAATTGCCTTCACTTGTAAATACACATTGCTAGAGAAATAATGAAAAAAAATAAAATAAACTTTGCTAATCATCTCTTTTTTTTTGAGACGGAGTCTTGCTCTGTGCCCCAGGCTGGAGTGCAGTGGCGCGATCTCGGCTCACTGCAAGCTCCGCCCCGCCGGTTTCACACCATTCTCCTGCCTCAGCCTCCCAAGTAGCTGGGACTACAGGCGCCCGCCACCTCGCCCGGCTAATTTTCTTGTATTTTTAGTAGAGACGGGGTTTCACCGTGTTAGCCAGGATGGTCTCGATCTCCTGACCTTGTGATCCGCCCGTCTCGGCCTCCCAAAGTGCTGGGATTACAGGCTTGAGCCACCGCGCCCGGCCTGCTAATCATCTCTTAAAGTTTTAAATACTGATGATTTCATTGTAATTCTGTACTAAATAAGAATTCAAAAAAATATACTTCTAACAAAACTAATAGCAAACGAGAAACTGGAAAAGATTAACACTCAGCAGAAAAAAATAATTTAAAAAATTTAAAATATTTCATGTAAATGGGTAAGACATAAGAAAATACTCAATCTTATTAGTAATCAAATAAGTGCAAATTTTAAAAAACAAAATCCTGGCTGGACATGGTGGTTCACGTCTATAATCCTAGCACTTTGGAAGGCCGAGAGGCAGGAGGAGTGCTTGAGGCCTGGAGTTGAAGACGAGCCTGGGCACCATAGTGAGACTCTGTCTATTTAAAAACAAAAAAGTCAGCCAGGCGTGATGGTGTATGCCGGTAGTCCCAGCTACTGTGGAGGCTGAGACAGGAGGGACTGCTTGAGCCCAGATGGAACAGCCTACAGTGAGCTGTGATAGTGCCGCTGCACTCCAGCCTGGGCAACAGGTTGTCTCAAAAAATAAAATAAAATAAATTTTTTCATTTACTATCAAATTGGCAACCATTAAAAAAACTAGTATGGGTAGAGAGTTGAGGAAACAGGCCTATTTAGACTTAAATGCAAAAAGCCCTAAAAGTACATATACTGAACAGCCCTGCTTTTAGAAAAACATTCTAAACAAGCAAGTTTTGCTCACAGATTTAACTACAATGTGATGTTTAGGAGAAGAATTACAAACAATCTAACTGACCAATATAACATACTGGATTGAAAAACTATGGTCTATATCATGGAGTATCAGGTAGCCATTAAAAACAGACTGGAGAAGAACATTTGTTTATCTGAAATAATGTTCATGATGCTTTGCTTAGTTATAAAACAGTACATAAAACATAAAAATAGGCTAGGCACTGAGGCTTACGCCTATAATCTCAGCACTTGGGGAGGCTGAAGTGGATGGATCACATGAGGCCAGGAGTTCAAGTCCAGCCTGGCCAACATGGTGAAACCTCATCTCTACTAAAAATACAGAAAAAAATCAGCCAGGCGTGGTGGTGCACACCTGTAATCCCAGCTTCTCGAGAGGCTGAGGTGCGAGAATCGCTTGAACCCGGAAAACGAAGGTTGCAGTGAGTCAAGATTGTGCCACTCCAACCTGGGTGACAGAGGGAGACTCTGTCTCAAAACTAAATAAATTAAATAAAAATATTATTTTTGAAAAGAAAAATGGCTTATATATATTTGCAAAAAAAATGATAGAAAGGTGTACACCCAGATATTAACAGTGGAATTATGGATGAATTTTCTATATTGAATGCATATTTGTTGGCAACCGAGGAAAAATCCCAGATGACGACTAAATTTATAAAGAAAACTGCATGTTGAAAGATAATCAAACTTAAAATTTAGAACTCATTTGATTAGGAAAAGCATCTCCTATTTGTAATTTTTCAAATATACTTTTAGTAGTTTAAGCCAATATAATTTTTAGATTTTAAGTTCTATAAATTTCCTTCAAAACATATAGAATTGCACATTAAATCATCTTATCATAATAAGCAATTGAACAAAATTCTTACTTGAAAAATGCAATAAGAAGATTAACCATAATGATATACTGTACAAAGAGGTAGACTGCTTGAAGAAATGGAGTCAACCAGGTCCCAGGACCACAGATTTGAGGGATAACAGAATCATTTGCACACACTTTAAAAAGAAAGAAAGAAAAACACAAAAACAACTTAAATATAGTAATTCACCGGTAACTGCTATTCATCAGTGTTTCTGGTTATTTATTTATTTAAATTAAATTTTGATTATGTACAAATCTGTTCCACAGATTCCAGCAAAAGCCTCTAGGCAGGGAGTCATAGGAACCCCAGTTTAAGAGTGTTCAAACACAAAAAGATGTTGTGAGAAATGTGGGTGCTATCTGTTTTACATCTCTATTCCAGAAAAGAAAGTATATTTAGGTGTTACATTTACCCTTCGAGGCAGGGTTTAACCTGAGGAGCATTAAAGAGGGTTAAAATTCCTGGATCAACCATATTTTAACATTTCTGTAAGAAAAATGTCTGAACTTTTTACTTTTTTCCTGAGATGGAGTCTTGCTCTGTCACCCAGGCTGGAGTGCAGTGGCACAATCTTGGCTCACTGCAACCTCCGGCTCCTGGGTTCAAGCAATTCTCCTGCCTCAGTCTCCTGAGTAGCTGGGACTACAGGCATGCACTACCATGCCCGGGTAATTTTGCATTTTTAGTAGAGACCAGATTTCATCATGTTGGCCAGGCTGGTCTCGAACTCCTGACCTCGTGATCCACCTGCCTTGGCCTCCCAAAGTGCTGGGATTATAAGCATGACTCAACTTTAAGAGTATGGTTGACTCATAGCAAAACCTGTACATTTACAAACATAAAGAGTACTTAGTTTATCTTATTATGTCACAAAAATGGGGCTGAAGAAATAGCTAAAGTGCCTCTCAATTATACAGTGATTAGATGTGAATTCCTTGTTTTTCATTACCCCATCTGAAAAATTTCTGAAGCCAGAACATAGCTAATTACAAACAAGGAAAGGAAGAGCTTTAATACCCCCCACAGCATAACAAAGAATAAAGTAAATTAGGCAGGGCAAGGATTAGAATTAAATAATGATGAATTAGTGGTAAGTTCTACCTAAATATTTATAGCACACTTAGCATTTAGTATTTGGTAGATTTTTTAAAGTATATGCATCAATGACATTCATAATGGCTCTATGATTCCTTTAAATGGTTTTATGGGCAAATCAATGGTAAGGTCCTTTCACTCTTAAATAATTTTATGAATCTATTTCCATTCTATTCAGATTAGTTTGTGGAAGCAAATACCCAAGAAAGAGAATGCAGGAAACTAAAAAACTATACTCAACGCTTTATAACAACTACACAATTAGAGCCACATCATTAGAAAAATAGCAGACAGCCAGGTATGATAGCTCACGTCTATAATCCCAGAACTTTGGGAGGCTAAAGCAGGCCAATCACTTGAGGTCAGGAGTTCAAGACCAGCCTGGCCAACATGGTGAAACCTTGTCTCTACTTAAAAAAAGAAAAACAAAAAACTAGCCAGGCATGGTGGCATGCAGCTGTAATCCTAGCTACTCCAGAGGCTGAGGCATGGGAATCACTTGAACTTGGAAGACAGAGGTTGTAGTGAGCTGAGACGGTGCCACTGTATTCCAGTCTGGGAGACAGGGTGAGACTTTGTCTCAAAAAAAAAAAAAAAAAAAAAAAAAAAAGTAGCACAGAATGAAAACCTGGAAACACCACCAAACAGAAGCCATTAAACACAACATTTGACCAGGCTGGTAAAACAACATTTAGTTTAACTACTGTTCAAGAACAAATAATGACCACAATTTTCTATGTGGCCACCCTTGGACCTAACCACAATCACTTGCATGGCCAGCCCTTGACCTAATCACCCATAAATATGTGGGAAGGGAGTAACACAGATATTGGGGGAGGGAAGAGTGAAGGAAGAAGAAAGAACAAGAGTGAGAGAGAATAAAATGAAGATTCTATAACTCAAATGTGGAAGTCAGCAGAATATCACTGAAAGCTGACAGCATCACTTATGTTCACAGGTTATCTACTCTCATTGACTAAGACAATGTAAGAGTCAAAATGTGGATAGTAACAAAATTGAAAAACAAACTTAATATTCTCTCTAAGAATAGGGTTGAATCAGTGGGAGTTATGTCATTGATTATCCAGAGAATGTACTCACAAACTGCAACAAAAACCTTGAGTATCTGTCATCTGTAAAACTCAACATGCTGTAAGCTTTCAGTATTCACACAGGATCATTATTTTTGTAATTAACATTGTGCTTGACTTCTCAATGTCGAATCTACCCTGAATTATCTACGCGAATCATGGTAATCCCATCCCCCTTGTCTGTAACCATTTTAGAGACAGGCAGGCCGAAGCCAACTCAAGCTAATGAAATGAAAGGACAGGCTCAAAAGGGAATTTCTGTGAAAGGGACATTTTCCTCTAAAGAGAACCATGGATAAACGGTGTCTCTTTCCTCCTGTTGCTAATGACGGTCTTATGATCATAAGGGAAACTTACAGAGCTGGCAGTGGGATGAAAAAGAACAAGTGTCCTTAGTTATGAATTAACCAACCCTAAAGACCACTGGAGCTAGCTCAAAATTGTTATGTGAGTTAATAAATGTCCTTATTGTGTAGGATGGTTTAGACTAGATTTCTATTACCAGCCACCAAAAAATTTCTAAAATACTTTTTCTTCCAATTAATTTGTATGTTTCTTTTGGAGTTCACTAATGCCTTTGTGGGGGGCTTAGGTTGGTAATAGTTTGACTTCTGAAAATATACAATATTACTATAATTCAATACTGGCTTTAAAACATAAAATAACCAAAAGATAAATCTGTAAACATACAATTCTTACCATCAATTTCGTATGCATAAACTTCACCAAAAATCATCCAGTATGGATGAAAAACTATATCTTTAGCAAGAGTCCAAGATGGTGCTTCATGAGGATAAAGTATTGCCTTTCTGGGAACACCAAAACTAAGTAATACAAGAGCCATAATCACTACAATGTAGAACATATTGGCCACCTGTTAAAAAATGAACACTGTTAAAATACAAGGAAGTTTAAACACTATGACAAATCTTTTTAAAAGATTCTAATGTTCTAATAGACCAAAAAAATCCATTAAACACAAAAAATCTTTGAGATTATTTTTGTTTCTAGTGATAGCTTTCAGAAAAATTTCATCACTACATAAATCTTAACAACTAGGAGATCATGTAAAAAAAATCTATTAAGCTAAGCAAGTCATGGGCATCCTTAGCTACATAAAGAACTGTATCACCAGTTCAAACTGAAGTGTGCGTATTTCTGTGGTACGTGAAGATTTTCAAGAAGTACAGAGACACAGACAGATTTAGGGAAATCAATTTCCATAACTGCCCTTTCCTAAAGCTTCTCTATTCTTTTAATGGAGGCACAGACTCTCTTTTCCACGTTGCCTCTGACAATTGTACTTTGCCCACTTCACACAAAAAAAGAATACTTCCCACCCACCCTGAATCCATGGGTGCCTTGTCCTGGGATATGAAAACTTCCTACGAGCCAAACAAAACAATCTGAATTATTAGCATGGGTGTTGAAAAACTAAATGATACCAATGTCTGGGAAACAAATACTTTCGTAAGTCATGTAGTTTGTAATTCTTTAAATTCAATAAAATTCAAAAAGGACCCAATTGAGCTAAAACCTAGTAATTCATTGAAAAATTATTTTCATTGTTAAATCACAATGTGCATTTTGACACAATTATGTAAGGATTCAAAGAATTAAGCAGAATCCTATAATAAAACTTTACCTCCCATCTACTTATTTAGGTATATAAGTTCTCCAGCCTGTACTACTTATTGTCTAGCCTAGACAGTATAAAAAAGTGAATATACGACCAGCAACAGTGACTCAAGCCTGTAATCCCAGCACTTCAGGAGGCCGAGGTAGGTGGATCACTTGTACTCAGGAGTTTGAGACTAGGCTGGCCAACATGGTGAAACTCTGTGTCTACTAAAAATATAAAACTTAGCAGGGCGTGGTGGCGTGTGCCTGTAATCTCAGCTACTCAAGAGGCTTAGGCAGGAGAATCACCTGAACCCAGGAGGCAGAGGTTGCAGTGAGCCAAGATCACACACTGCATTCCAGCCTGGGCGACAGAGCGAGACTCCATCTTAAAAAAAAAAAAAAAAAGGGAATATACATATAAAAAAGTGAACACCTTCTCACTCTAGCAATATTGATGAATATTCATTCATAATCATCTAACTGAGGAAAAAGGCCTCCTGCAAAAGAGAATACATTTACAATAAATCTGTACATTAACCTACTGTAAACTTAAAATAATTGTAATGACAACTTAAAAAATTATTATGACATTTTCATATATTTTTTAAATGACTATACAGTGACAGTAGAAATGGAAAGTAAGATGTGAAAGGTAAAGGGGAGGCCGGGCGCGGTGGCTCAAGCCTGTAATCCCAGCACTTTGGGAGGCCGAGACGGGCGGATCACGAGGTCAGGAGATCGAAACCATCCTGGCTAACACGGTGAAACCCGGTCTCTACTAAAAAATACAAAAAAACTAGCCGGGCGAGGTGGCGGGCGCCTGTAGTCCCAGCTACTCGGGAGGCTGAGGCAGGAGAATGGCGTAAACCTGGGAGGCGGAGCTTGCAGTGAGCTGAGATCCGGCCACTGCACTCCAGCCTGGGTGACAGAGCAAGACACCGTCTCAAAAAAAAAGAAAGGTAAAGGGGATAATAAGTAGTCAAGGCCGAATAAAGTAATTTTATAGGGGCATAAGATTAGGAAGAAGTTGTGCAGATAGCTGAGAGTCTTAAAATGTCAATTCAAAGGAAGAGATGAGACTTGATGCTTCATCTTGAAAATTGTGTTAGATGAACAAATAAATTTTCTTTTTAAATTAAGAGCTGGGTCTTTGCAACTTGCAGAGTCCTAACAGGCTCCAAAATTCTTAATTGGGTGTTCTTATATGCAAAATGGACAAATAACGCCTTCATTGAGCATTTGAGAGCATTACTGAGAGAATGCATGTTTTCAAATAAAATATTGCAAAACAAACAAAAAGTATATTAGGATAAAAGATTTTAAAAGGCAAAAAATGTATTAAAACATTATCCATGCTATTTGATATATTTTGGAATACAAATATTTATTTGTAAATAAAGGAAAAGCCAAGACAAATATTCCAAATGAAACCTAAATCTGTATTGACGTAAACTAAAATTATTCAAGGTCTATGGTTGATGATTCATAGTCGTTTTTGCATTTCACACACCTTTTCACATAAAGCCTAAATGACAACTACTTTCCTTGTGCTTGTTACGAATTTAATTAATTAAAAATGTGAGTATCAGCTTGCTCATAAAAATGAGGATTCTTAAAGTAAAATTTTGCTGGGTGCGGTGGCTCACGCCTGTTAATTCCAGCACTTTGGGAGGCCGAGGTAGGCGGATCACAAGGTCAGGAGTGCAAGACCAGCCTGGCCAATATGGTGAAACCTTGTCTCTACTAAAAATACAAAAATTAGCCGGGCATGGTGATGTGCGCCTGTAGTCCCAGCTACTCGGGAGGCTGAGGCAGAAGAATTGCTTGAACCCAGGAGGTGGAGGTTGCAGTGAGCCGAGATCGCACCACTGCTATTAAAAGATGTATTAGGTTGATGTAAAAGTAACTGTAGTTTTTGCAATTACTTTCAATGGCAAAAACCGCAATTACTTTTGCACTAGCCTATAAAGTGTGAGGGAGGTTTCTTCTTTTTAATCTTTTATTGTCTTCAAGCTTTTCAAAGCTGTTTCCTCTGGTTAGAAACTCCCTGCTCAGAAGAAAACTCCCACATACTTTCTTTTTTTTTTTTTAATGATTATACTTTAAGTTCTAGGGTACAGAAATACCATTTGACCCAGCAATCCCATTACTGGGTATATACCCAAAGGATTATAAATCATGCTATTATAAAGACACATGCACACGTATGTTTATTGCGGCACTATTCACAATAACAAAGACTTGGAACCAACCCAAATGTCCATCAATGATAGACTGGATTAAGAAAATGTGGCACATATACACCATGGAATACTATGCAGCCACAAAAAAGGATGAGTTCATGTCCTTTGCAGGGACATGGATGCATCTGGAAACCATCATTCTGAGCAAACTATCGCAAGGACAGAAAACCAAACACCGCCTGTTCTCACTCATAGGCGGGAACTGAACAACGAGAACACTTGGACATAGGGCGGGGAACACCACACACCGGGGCCTGTCATGGGGTGGGGGTGGGGGGCAGGGAGAAGGATAGCATTAGGATAAATACCTAATGTAAATGATGATTAATGGGTGCAGCAAACTAACATGGCACATGTATACCTATGTAAATCCTACATATTTTCTAAACTCCTTTGAAATGCCATAATCTTTGTGAAAGCCTTCATGACAGAATTGGTTACTAGTTCTTCTATCTTCTTCTATCTTCACATAACAATTTATCATATTTTTCAATAGCTACCTATCTGTTCACATGTCTATATTTAAAGACTCAATTGTTGAGTTCCATGAGGATCTGGACCATGTCTTATTCATCTTTGTAGCCCCAGTTTAGTTTAACTCTTTTTTTTTTTTTTTTTTTTTTTTTTTTTTTTTTGAGACGGAGTCTCGCTCTGTCACCCAGGCTGGAGTGCAGTGGCCAGATCTCAGCTCACTGCAAGCTCCGCCTCCCGGGTTCACGCCATTCTCCTGCCTCAGCCTCCCGAATAGCTGGGACTACAGGCGCCCGCCACCTCGCCCGGCTAGTTTTTTTTTTTTGTATTTTTTAGTAGAGACGGGGTTTCACCGTGTTAACCAGGATGGTCTCGATCTCCCGACCTCGTGATCCGCCCGTCTCGGCCTCCCAAAGTGCTGGGATTACAGGCTTGAGCCACCGCGCCCGGCCTAGTTTAACTCTTAACATATAATAGATACACAATGATGAAATAATGAACATTAGATCTAGAACAGTAACCATTATGAAACTTCCAAAGGGGGATGTACAGGGATGCTGGCACTAGGGGAAAACAGACAATGATGGAACAAATGACTAGCTGACAATGAGAAAGACATCCTAGCAGAGGGTGGTTTTAGAGAAGATCACAAATAAAGACTTCTGTACTTCCTAACTCTTCCATTTACATTACCATTAAAGTAACTAGACACCACTAAGTCACTAAATAACCTAATAAGCGTAAGAGCTACAACACCTTTTTTGCACGCTAAAACGTTAGGCTAAACCCAATTCTTCCAAAAAAATCTTAACTGCCCTATTTTTCCTTGAAATACCATAAGAATGCCAAAATGTGTGAATAATGAGAAACACTTTGATGTGAAAAACAGTACACTAGTAATTCTCAATTAAGAGGGGGAAGACACATTCTCTTAGAGGGGAAGAGTGCAGCGTGAAACTGCAAATATAATAAATTATATTTAGAAAACCTGAAAGTCTTGTTTTCAAGATGCAAAGATAATCTTGTGAGCTTAGTATGGTTACTCAAGAAATACTTAATTTAGAAGACTGTTTTTTTATTATTATACTTTAAGTTCTAGGGTACAAGTGCACAACGTGCTGGTTTGTTACATAAGTATACATGTGCCATGTTGAGTGCTGCACCCATTAACTCGTCATTTACATTAGGTATATCTCCTAATGCTATCCCTCCCTGCTCCCCACAGCCCACGACAGGCCCCAGTGTGTGATGTTCCCCATTCCCCACCCTGTGTCCAAGTGTTCTCATTGTTCAATTCCCACCTATGAGTGAGAACATGTGGTGTTTGGTTTTCTGTCCTTGCGATAGTTTGCTCAGAATGATGGTTTCCAGCTTCATCCATGTCCCTACAAAGAACACGAACTCATCCTTTTTATGGCTGCATAGTATTCCATGGTGTATATGTGCCACATTTTCTCAATCCAGTCTATCACTGATGGACATTTGGGTTGGTTCCAAGAGAAGACTTATTTTCTAAAATTAAGGGAGCATAAGAAACTCTACGAATAGCTTTTTATACTTCTTACAATGGGACAAATATTTTAAAATAATTGAGAAACAACATGTATTTTTAAAGCATATTTTGATAAAACTACTGTATATACTTATTTACGAGAAGTTTGAAACAAACACATGCATTCATATATGTCTTGAGGGATGGAAGGATGTACATTAAACTGTTAATAGTGAATGTCTCTGAATAGTGATTTTGTCTGCATTTGCTGAAATTTCCTAGGATGAACAGAAATTTCAGAATGAGGAATAGCAATAGCTATATTACAAATTTTGCCTTTTTCACCACTGAAAACCAAAAGGAATTATGGCAAGGAGTAGACCCAATATATTTTAGATTTAGTGTATAAAAAAATTACACATTTAACTTGACATCTAGATTTTAAAAAATAAAACCTGCCACTCAGATAAGACTAAGGAAAAGAGCAAATACTGGGCATACTGTATTAGGAAAAGATTAGGTATCCTGGATTTAACTTTTAAAAAATAGCCTGGGTCAGGCCAGGTGCGGTGGCTCATGCCTGTAATCCCAGCACTTTGGGAGGCTGAGGCGGGCAGATCATCTGAAGTCAGGAGTTTGGGACCAGCCTGACCAACATGGTGAAACCCTGTCTCTACTAAAAATACAAACATTAGCTGGGCATGGTGGCGCATGCCTGTAATCCCAGCTCCTCGGGTGGCTGAGGCAGGAGAATCGCTTGAACCTGGGAGGCAGAGGTTGCAGTGAGCCGAGATAGCGCCACTGCACTCCAGCCTGGGCGACGACAGAGTGAAATTCTGTCTCAAAAAAAAAAAAAAGGCCTGGATCAGTAAAGACAGGAAAAAGGAGTTACCTACAGACATAAACCATAGATTGTATAGCTAACATTATCTTGCAAAGCACAAAATGGGTGTAGGGGATTGGGATTGAGCATGAGAAACTCTTAAGGAATGGTTGATTTGAAGTATGAGGCAAACAAACACAAAAGACATTCACTGGCTCAAATAAAACTATGTTAATAACATTTTTTGTGATTTTTTAAAAAAATCAATAAACCCATGAGTATTATCAAACATCTCTCAACTTACCATTTTTCCAATCATCATTACATAAGGTCCTGCCTGTTGATTTACAGCTAGAAAATCTAGCAAACGCACATACCAAAATATTATGTTAAGACAGTAAATTAATCTTCCAGCCACAAAAACATGATTATCATATGCATTTGCAAAGTTCCATTTTGCTCCAAATCTTAGTCCAAATCCAATGAAGAAAGAAATTATGGCAATTGTATCACTGATGTTGAAGTAATCACTAAACCATACTTTAATCTTCTGGTTTACTTTCCCAGCTTCAGACATAAAGATCTAAAGGTTTAACAACAACAAAAAAAGTTTAATCAATTTATTCGTATTAAAACACATACAGCAATCAATTATAACATTACAGAGTTTCACATAGCATTTTATTTATTTATTAACTTATTTATTTTGAGACAGAGTCTCACTCTGTTGCCCAGGGTGGAGTGCAGTGCCGCAATCTCGGCTCACTGCAACCTGCGTCTCCCAGGTTCAAGAGATTCATCCAACTAAGAAGCTGAAAATGCAGATTGCAACCCACTTTGCTAGACCTGGATTGTAAAATACTTCTGCAAAATTGTTTTATTTCAAATTAAAGCAGCACCTGGATATCCTGGTAGTAGCTGCCAAACCTGCCTTCTTTGTAGGAAGTAAATAACTGAATGGTTTAAGTAGCTGTATTTATCTAACTTATTTAAAACATATGTCTCTTCTCCTGAATATATGAATTTTAACAATTATCTTTTGAGAGGAATGGTAACACATTCACATCTTCAAAATTCATGGTGTATCATAAATACTGCAAAGTATCTGTTTCCCTCTTCTCCCTTAGCCAATTAATTACTCTTCCCACTAGAGGCAATCACTACTATTACTGTCTCATGAACACCTGCAGAACTATTTTATGAATATATATATTTTTAAATGCTTTGCAATTTGCTTTTATCATTTAATAAATCAATTTCTTTAAATATGCTGATAGAACAACATTTAATAAACATATGGACCATAACACTCAGAGGAATTTAAAATGCAAAATAAGCTATTTAATAAGAAATTCCTTCTGGTTCCAGTTGGTGTTTGGAGAAGAAAAAAAAAGAAGAAATTCTTATGATATCTAAGTGAGAGAGAAGTACTATGCCTTCTAATTATTTTTGCAATTTCTTCTATTCTCTAAATGCAAGGTAGAGACATGAAATAATTCAGAGGTACTTATGCAAGTATGTTATAAAACAATATTCATGGCCAGGCGCGGTGGCTCACGCCTATAATCCTAGCACTTTGGGAGGCCAAGGCAGGCGGATCATGAGGTCAGGAGTTCGAGATCAGCCTGACCAACATGGTGAAACCCTGTCTCTACTAAAAATACAAAAATTAGCCAGGCTTGGTGGCACGCACCTGTAATCCCAGCTACTAGGGAGGCTGAGGCAGAAGAATCGCTTGAACCCGGGAGGCGGAGGTTGCAGTGAGCTGAGATTGTGCCACTGCACTCCAGCCTGGGTGACAGAGGGAGACTCCATCTCAAAAAAAACAAAAAAACAAAAAATCAAAAAACAATATTCATGTAGTTACTACTTCAAAAACAAAGTATAAATATTAAGAAAAAGATTTTCTTCAAAATCAGGATATTAAAAATTTAAACTGAAAACTGAAAGACACAGGGATATAAATCTAAATGATGATTCAATGGCAGTATAGTACATTTTAGTAGGCAGTACAATATAAAAGCAAAATAAATACCTATTTATTTTATTTTTATTTTGAGATAGAGTCTTACTCTTTCGCCCAGGCTGGAGTGCAGTGGTGCAACCTCAGTTCACTGCAACCTCTGCCTCCCGGGTTCAAGTGATTCTCCTGCCTCAGTCTCCCAAGTAGCTGGGATTACAGGTGGCTGCCACCATGCCCAGCTAATTTTTGTATTTTTAGTAGAGATGGGGTTTCATCCTGTTGGCCAGACTGGTCTCGAACGCCTGACCTCGAGTGATCTGCCCGCTTCAGCCTCCCAAAGTGCTGGGATTACAGGTGTGAGCCACTGTGCCTGGCCTAAAGACCTATTTATAACTTACCTACCTAATTGGCTAAATCAGGCAGGTAAAATAAAAGTCATTTAGCCAAGTATATTTAATACTTTTTGAAGAGTGACAGAGAGCAAATGTGAACATTCAGGAAATAAAACAAACAAAATATAGGCTACATTTCTGACACAAATCATTGTATTTGTAATGGCAACAAAGTATACAGCATACTCACTAATTCTCTATTCTTTTGCCATTCTTTTGCCATTATTTTGGGAACAGTAAAATTACACAGGTTCTACACTTCTACAATCTCATCACACACATAAACACACACATACCCACCCACGTATATACCCAAAACAAAACAGAAAATCTTCCATGTATACAGTAAATTATTGGTAGGAAAAATTAAAGACATACCTCACGGACTTTCTCAATGGCATAAGTAAAAATATACGCAATAACAATCCATTCTTGAACTGAAGGTAATTGTTCCATTTGTACAAGAACCACAAATGTATAAAGCATCAGAAATCCTAAATATGCCAACTAATGAAAAAGTAAAGGTTATATAAACACTGGTTACAAAATAAATCTCTTAATTATGAACATTTTCAACCACACACAAAAATAGACATTAAATGAACCTTTGTGAATTATCCCCTGGTTTCCCTTATTAAAATAGTTTTAAAAATATCTCTTTTTCAGCACAGACATTGCATTTACTGGAGTATAAATGGTCCCCAGAGTATAAACGTGTTGTTCTACAACTCAGTCAACCTTTAGAACATCCCATAGAAAGGATTTTGTAATCAGGTTTATGTTCTCAGCATATGCCACACAATTCTGCTTAACTCACACCTACAGTATCATCATATATTCAAATTACTGCAGAATTTCACCACCATAATCATCAAGGAACACATATTTCCTGCCTCCTTCCTCCCCCAACCAAACAGTATTCCTAAGAAAGACAACTGAGGCAGGGTGTGGTGGCTCACACATATAATCCCAGAACTTTGGGAAGCCAAGGCAGGTGGATCACCTAAGGTTAGGGGTTTGAGACTTGCCTGGCCAAGAGGTGAAACCCCGTCTCTACTGAAGAAAAAAAAAAATTAGCCAGACATCATGGTGCATGCCTGCAATCCTAGCTACTCGGGAGGCTGAGGCACAAGAATTGCTTAAACCTGGGAGGTGGAGGTTGCAGTGAGCTGAGATCATGCCATTGTACTCCAGCCCGGGCAACAGAGCGAGACTCTGCCAAAAAAAAAAAAAAGGAGAAAGAAAAGAAAAGAGAAAAGACAAGACAGATAGACAATTGGTATTTTCTTAGCTCCCAGGCACTAAAGTTGAACCCCAAAAAGTGGGAAAGATGTGAAAAGGCTTTGCCCCAGGTACAGAAACAGCCCACCTTTGACACTCTGTACAAAATAGGTTATAGAGAGGTGATAAAGTTTATGTTTAAAAACATGTGAGTATTTATTTCATTTCAGAGGAAAACCCACACTTATTGACCCTTGAAAAATTATGGGTAACAATCCTCTCATCTCTATCTTGTCTCCATCAGTCCTAGAGTAAGTCATATCCTTGATTTGATTATCTATAACAGGCTAGGGAAGTAAACTGCAGTAAAGAAAGAAAAGAGAAATTCCTGTAGTCACCCATACTGGCTATTTTAACGTAGCCATTCACATGAATGCAAATGTAAGAAAACTGCCCTATTTTCATTAGTGGAGACAGAATTTGGAGATTAGATCAGATAACTGATATTTGCAATTTCAGCCTCTGAATAGGAAGGAACAAGAACATTTTCACATAGAGATGTAAGGAAATGTTAATGGTCACATTTGGGTGAAAAAGTAATCGCCAAAGAAACAGATTCTTATTGATGAAAATGAAAAAATCTCCAAACAACAAAGTTAAAAACATCTTAATTAAGAATTTTCCGATGAAGATGAGTTAAGAACTCATTTACTCAGTCCCTGGTTAAAAGTAGGGGCTAATCTCATTTACTGTATCACCTGTTCCTTCAGGTTGGTCCATCACTAGGAAAAGCAGCACCAGCAAGATAGCCAACTAATATTTCCTAGTGCTCATTCTCCACACAAAACAACCAAAACACATAAACACCTACATTTCAACCAAAATAACAGATGAGTCCATCCTTGTATGGACATATGCTCTTTATCTGCTGTCAAATCAATTTTTCCATAAAGCAACAGAAAAGCCAATTATATGGAAGGTAATCAAGCATACACTTTAATACGATTAAAGAAATAAGCCACAGATAAATAAAACCATATAAATGATCTGGATTACTTTTCATCATCATCAGTTAACACTGCCAACAGGTTTATTTCAGACTTTTATGTATTATAAAATTATAATACAAAAAATTTTATAAGACAAAAAAATTTTATAATACAAAAAAAACTTTTATAATACAAAAAAAAAAGTATCAGAATCTCTTTTGGTCCATCTTTTATCATTAATTTTACTAGTTGATTAGTATTTGCTACCAACTTACAAAGGCCAATGGTTATCACATATTTGTTAAGTATATTTTTGGTTCCAATTAGAACTGAAATTTGTTAGTGTTTATCACTCTAGATGACAATTTAAATAAAACTAGGGCAAATGTATCACTCTTTTAAATGTGAAATGCCTTTTCAGTGATCTAAGTTATATCAAGATTAGTATGGATTCTGAACCAGTGGTCCCCCAAAGCCTATCTCTTAAAAACATTATGCTCGTGTAATTTAAAAACATACCGTGTTAAACCAGAATTTTACAATTGGTGCATGATAAAAGGCATAAAACTTTCGTGTGATTGGAAGCTTTTTTGATTTTATTTGTATCTCCATCTCATTCTTTCCTTCATTACTATCCAAAATCCGTACTTCTTTAAACACTTCCTAAAATTAAAAAAAAATTTTTTTGTACAATTATTCAGAACAGAACAAATTTATGTTTACTTTAAAATGTTTTCCTGCTTACCATGGGGATCTCTTCTGTTATGTTCTGAAAGTTGTTTTCGCTGTCATCCATTGTCATCTGATGAGCATCTTGAGATTGTGGGATATGGGACATTTCAGCCTTAGTTTTATATTCTAGCAGTAATATGGCAGGTGGAACTAAAATGCTTAGTATGACCTAAATTTTTAGAAACATAATTTTGCATTTTAAAATTAATGACCTTCAAGAATATAATAAAGAAAAATAAAAGATATTAAATATCTTATGATGATTAGCCATTTTGCCCCAGTAGTGGAGAGAAAAAAACAAAAAATTCATTTTTTACTTACATGTTGTATTTAAAGAGGCCCAAGTTTTAAAGAGTAACAAAACATTTGATTATTATGATAATAAGGGTATAGGATAGATTTAATAATTATTATAGACTTGTCCTTTAAATAAAATCAGATTATAATTTGTTCAGAAAACACATTTTCTTTACACAAAATTCAAACCTTATAAAGGTGCTATGTCCTTAATTTTATCCTAAATCTCTTTGCAAGTGTTCCATGTCATAACATGATTACTCAGCTTGTGCCTCTATAAACAAAAAGGTTTATTTCTAAAATTTTACTTATTACTTGCAAAATCCCAAAGCATGAAGAAATTGTAATTGCGTAACAGGGTTTCTGTTGGTTATTCAGTGGCCTATGGTTAAAACTGCCTGATTTCTGACTCCTACATTTCTGCACCTTATTTAAAAAGATGTAAGAGAACAAAAAGCAAAGTTAAAAGCAGTATGTATCACCATGACAAAACCTGAAGTACATGTCATTTTACCCAAATTTTTAAAGATATAAATGGGCCACATGTATATACTTAAGTATAAACTGGGTATATGAATATACTCATTCAATATACTTTAAGTAACTTAAAAGTAACAGATTATTAAATTAGTAGATAGGTCTTGAATTTCAGAATTTGGGAATAATCCTTTCATAAAGTAGTAACTTTTTTCAAGGCTGCTCAGGGCCATAATCTCCAGTATTTCCCATTTGTTCCCCTTCTAGCTCAAAAAGAGGCCATAATCATTATACACACCTGAAAAGGATTCAAAAGTAAAGAAGAGGAGGAAAAAAGAAGCCCATTATACCACTTGGGATGAAATGCCAATCATCCTTCTTGCTACCTCTATAACCCCCACCATTACCCTCACACATCAAGGCATTTTACTACACATTTAGACTAATTCCTCTGTTCTTTTTATCTTATCATACACTTTATATAAAATTATTTCTAAAGTATACCTTGTACCAGGAATTTTTCCTCATATTCAGCCTTCCCATCCACATATCAGATAACAACATTTGTGTACAGGTGTGGGCTACAAAAGGTCTAAGTCTTGAAGAAACTGCTAACTTAAGGCAGGTTGAATTACTCCAGTTCTTCAGTTCATAAGTGAGCAATTTCATAGCCATGGTTTCATCTTGTCTGAAGGACTGTTCTAATAATTCAACGGCCAACTGACCAAAATCACTATAAAAAGATAAAAGCCAAAATATACTCAGATTAACAAACTGCAATTTTAAGCCACTATTCTTATATACATTAATACTTTCTACCTTTTAATATTCTCACACACACTTACAGAATTATGAGGCATTAAAACCATAACTGTTTTCAGACATCTACATCTATTCACAAAATATTAAAATATGTCGCATTATGTACAAGACTGAAAAGGTGAATCCAGAGCACTTTCTCCCAGTCCTAGAAATCAAACTATAATCTCGAAGGCAATCAAAACTGACAATGCTACAATGCTCTGTTCAAAAAAGTTTATGCAGTATTTCAAACACAGAAAACAGTTGGTACCTGGTAAAGAGGAAGAACAATGTGACTAGGGACTAACCTAATTATGAGAAACATCTGAATTTTGAAGTTCCACTAAGTAACCATAGGATCCCTGTTAAGAGTTATTTTCAGTAACAGTTGGTCACTGTCCTCTAAAGACCCCACTTGGGAAGCGGGAGGTCTTAGTATATATTAGAAAACTTCTACAAACTACATTTCCAGTTTAATATTTCAATACTGCCCCCCCCAAGTAAACTGTAAATTTTTATGAACTATGTCGTTATTCTATGTATGTACTTCTAGCTTCTGAAGTGCCTCCCAGTTGAATTCAGTCTATTTTCTTATAACACAGCTCCAACCTCACTTCCGCCCTTTCCTTACCAATTCAAATGGAACTTTCTAATCCAATTGCTACTATTTGCAAAAATTAAAATGACTTCTGGCATTTCTTCTTTCTTTTGAGATAGGGTCTACCCTGTCACCCAGGCTGGAGTGCAGTGGCATGATCACAGCTCACTGCAGTCTCAATCTCCCAGGCTCAAGTGATCCTCAGCCTCCTGAGTAGCTGGGACCACAGACAAGTGCCACCACACCCAGCTAATTTTTAAATTTCATGTAGAGACGGGGTCTGCCTATGTTGCCCAAGCTGCATTTCTTCTTTCTTGCTGAAATATTTAATTCTTGGGTTGTAAATATAATAACCTCTTTTTCATAGAGGCAGAAAGTTTCTTTCTGAATTAAAAAATATATACACTTCAATAATTTTCTGTCAATTGTACCAGTAAGATTATACATATAAATACATCACCGTTAAGTACGTGGCACTGTAACAGCCACTCAAACAATATCTACTTTGAATTTTTAAAATGTTTTCAAATAGGCTGGGCGCGGTGGCTCAAGCCTGTAATCCCAGCACTTTGGGAGGCCAAGATGGGTGGATCACGAGGTCAGAAGATCAAGACCATCCTGGCGAACATGGTGAAACCCCGTCTCTACTAAAAAATACAAAAAACTAGCCGGGCGAGGTGGCGGGTGCCTGTAGTCCCAGCTACTCAGGAGGCTGAGGCAGGAGAATGGCGTAAACCCGGGAGGCGGAGCTTGCAGTGAGGGGAGATCCGGCCACTGAACTCCAGCCTGGGCAACAGAGCGAGACTCCGTCTCAAAAAAAAAAAAAAAATGTTTTCAAATAATAAAATATCACTTACTTGGAATACTGTTTCAGTTCTTCTGAAGTATCATCTACCAGGTCACTCTGCTTTGCTTCATATGCCATTGAACGATAGATCTTACAGGCAACTAATGCTTTAGCCATTGATTCTTCACCATGTTGCCATAAAAAACGGGCCATGACCTGCCTCTTCATAAGGCAAGCCCAAATTAAAAGTTCATTAAGTGGATAAGGAAAGCGCTTGGTTTCTGGATCATCAATGTCTACAATTTCATCTTTGGTTCTTTTCTTCTTTCCTTCTTCCACAACTGTATCAATCTTCCAGGGAAAATAAAGTTATAAAGATCATTATAATAAGGCCATATGAAATTTATGTCACTGAAAATTTTAGTAAAATATCCTTTACATTATTCAGCTCCATAAAACTGCACATAATAGCATAAATTTTATAAACTGGATTTTTATTATAGCTCATAATTCATTTTATGAAAATGTTATTTTAACAGAAATGTCTTTGCAATAAACATTTCCCAAAATTTAAGGGCCTAAATATTTCAACTAATATTCTAATAGAACATAATTTTAATAAAGGGTTAGATAACATTTTTGTCATACATGTTCTTAATCAAGTATAACTGGAATGAAAGGAGTCAGGTAACCATTTATTAAAACATTTTAATTTGGTTATCATCATAGCTAAATATGAAAATGTAGGCTGGGTGCAGTGGCTCATGCCTGTAATCCTAGCACTTTGGGAGGCTCAGGCGGGTGGATCACAAGGTCAAGAGATCGAGACCATCCTGGCCAACATGGTGAAACCCCATCTCTACCAAAAATACAAAAAATTAGCCGGTGTGGTGGCGGGTGCCTGTAGTGCCAGCTACTTGGGAAGCTGAGGCAGGAGAATCACTTGAACTCGGGAGGCGGAGGTTGCAGTGAGCCAAGATTGAACCAAGGCACTCCAGCCTGGTGACAGAGCAAGACTCCATCTCAAAAAAAAAAAAAAGTAACAGAATCATTAACTTATAATTAATATCTCTGTGTATGAGAAAATGACAATTCTAAGACATACCCAAAAATGAAAGGTAATTCTTACTAAATCCAATTAGGTTTTTTTGTTTAATAATACTAAGTAATTTAGAAAGAAGAAAATAAAAACCCAGAAAGAATAATATTTAAATAAATTTACCTTTGGTCGGTAGGGCTGTGCTGTCTTAATGAAATGGTTATGCCTCATTTTTTCCTTTTTATCTGCCCTATTGCCAAAAGATTCATGACTCTTTCGCAACTGAGGAGTGCTGCTGGAGGTATTTCGGCCAGACCTCTGAAAATGAGCTCTTATTAGCTTTTACAGATTTAAACATGCTGACATGTTATAAAAATTCAAGAATCAATTTATATACGTGTGCAAATGTGTTTGTGTATAAACAAAACATGACTGGTTTAGGATTTTCATGACAAAATATTTCTAATTACTCTTAGTTGAAAATCTTCAATTTTATGACAGTGTTACTTTCTCCATTCTAATGTTAATTCTTAACATTTAAAGTGCATTTAATGTTAAAGCACATATATGGATTTCCCCCCAAATTTTACATACCCGATTATTTCCACCAAGACTATTATATATTAATCGAAAACGTTTCCTAGTATAGGTGCATCTGTAGGTTCCTCCCATGAGATATTCAATAACAAGTCCTATATCAATTAGAGTGATCTTATATCCTGGAGGAAGATTTCCCTAGAAACAAAACATGTTTTAAATAGATCAGATAGCATCTCTCAATATTGCCATGCCCTGCCTAGGAACAGGCCTACTCTCCAAAATGACAAATGTTTACTTTGTATAAGCAGCAAGGGCCAGGTGCAGTGGCTCACGCCTGTAATCCCAACACTCTGGGAGGCCAAGGTGGGTGAATTACCTGAGGTCAGGAGTTCGAGATCAGCCTGACCAACATGATGAAACCCCGTCTCTACTAAAACTACAAAAACATTGGCCAGGCAAGCTAGCACGTGTCTGCAGTTCCAGCTACTCAGGAGGCTGAGGCAGGAGAATCGTTTGAACTCGGGAGGCGGAAGTTGCAGTGAGCCAATATTGTGCCACTGCACTCCAGCCTGGGAGACAGAGCAAGACTTGGTCTCAAACAAACAACAAAAAAAGCAGCAGCAGCAGCAGCAAGGGTTGCCAGCAGCTATCTTTACAGAAGGAGATGTTTGTTTCTCTATTTGTTCTGTAAAAATACGGGATTCTGAAGTTCTGAGGTCTCAAAGGTGTGCCTTCAGACAAGAGTATGACCTAAAGCAGGAAGATAACAATTTCATCTCTCTATTGCCCCAATACTTCACACATAAGATGGAGGCTGGGTGCAGTGGCTCAGGCCTATAATCCCAGCACTTTGGGAGGCTGAGGCAGGCGGATCACCTGAGGTCGGGAGTTCCAGACCAGCCTGGCCAACATGGAGAGACCCGGTCTCTACGAAAAATACAAGAGCAAGACTCTGTCTCAAAAAAAAAAAAAAAAAAAAAAAAAGAGACAATGGAAATGCTAATTGGCCAACTATTCCATTTTCATTGTGATATACATAAAAAATTGCATTTTTCGGCAAAAATAATGCTGTGTTATGTTTCCAGACTGGCCCAGAAATACATGTAAATATTTTTTAACCAAAATTATACTGGCGATATTATAGGTTTTTATAGTGTTGTCTAGGAATTAACTATCACTTGCAACATTGTTTAAAGCTAAGATTTCATTTTCCCATGGCAATTTACAAATGCACTTTTGAAACATACACCATTTGTGAGTTTGGAAAGATGGCCTGTTTAAAAATTTAAAAACTGGTTAATTTCATTAAATAATCTTAAAGGGATTTAATCATCAGATAATTTGTATTTATTAACTAATTCTGCCCTCCTACCATTACCATTTTTTTTATTTCCCTGATTATAATGTCATGAACTTTTTTTTTTTTTTTTTTTTAATGTCTGTATTTTTACTATCTTGGTTTCACTGGGCACGGTGGCTCACGCCTGTAATCCTAGCACTTTGGGAGGCTGAGGGGGTGGATCACCTGAGGTCAGGAGTTTGAGATCATCCTGGCCAACATGGTGAATCCCCATCTCTACTAAAAATACAAAAATTAGCTAGGTGTGGTGCAGGGCACATGTAATCCCAGCTACTCAGGAGGCTGAAGCAGAAGAATTGCTTGAACCCAGGATGCGAAGGCTGCAGTGAGCCAAGATCGCATCATTGCACTCTACTATGGGCAACAAAGGCGAAACTCCGTCTCAAAAATAAATAAATAAATAAATAAATAAATAAAATCTTGTTTTCATCTGTGAAATTTCTAATTTCTAGATAGCTATATCCTTTAAATATCTAATTTGAAAATAAATCAAAATACATATTTCCATCTTGAATACATGATTTTTGGTTTTAACTCAAGCAGTCTCAAAATATTCTGATTGAGAATGTCACCTATGATACTTGTCAATATTATTTATTAAAAATGACAAATGCCATTATATGAACCCACTTGAATGAGAAATATTTAAATTAGGTAAAATAATGTGAATTATCTATCAAATATCATGATGATCAAGTTCTCAAACTATACTAAGCCATAAAACTCTACCAATGTGAATCAAAATATTCAATTACTGCCTTTACTTCAGGATTTATCACTTACAGAAATCAAAAAATAGGGCTTATTATCATAGCCACCAATGTAACAACAATGTATACAAATTCTCAGATTTGTTTCCAAAATTTTGACTACCATAATTCTTAGAAACATGGTCTTAAGGTCTCCCCCATTACTTAAGATTTCTAGGGGAAGGAGAGGAAATTTTAATTATTTAAAAAGACCAAATCAAACTGATGTGAAATGACCAGAATAGGCAAATCATTAGATTAATAGTTATCCTAGGAGGGGGACGGAAGTGGGGAGTAGAGAAGGAGAAGAAATGAGGAGTGACCGCTAAAGGGTACAGGGTAACTTTTCGAAGTATTATAAATGCTCTAAAGTTAGACTATGGCAATGGTTGCACAACTCTGTGAATAAAGTAAAAAAAGTATGCTTTTTTTTTTTTTTGAGACAAAGGATCTTGCTGTGTTGTCCAGGCTGGAGTGCAATGGCACAATCTCAGCTTGCAGCAACCTCCGCTTCCCAGGTTCAAGCAATTTTTCTGCCTCAGCCTCCTGAGTAGCTGGGACTACAGGCACATGCCACCACGCCTGGCTAATTTTTGTATTTTTAGTAGAGACAAGGTTTCACTATTTTGGCTAGGCTGTTCTTGAACTCCTGACCTCAAGCCACCACGCCTGGCCAATATACACTTTAAATGAACGAATTTTGTAATTTGTGAAATACATTTCAATAAAGCTATAAAGAAAAGCACACGTGGGCTGGGCGTAATGGCTCACACCTGTAATCCCAGCAGTTTGGGAGGCCGAGGTGGGTGGATCACCTGAGGTCAGGGGTTCGAGACCAGCCTGGCCAACATGATGAAACCCCATCTCTACAAAAAAAATAATAACAATAATAAATAAATAAATAAGCCGGGTGTGGTGGCACGCACCTGTAGTGCCAGCTACTTGGGAGGCTGATAGGAGAACTGCTTGAACCTGAGAGGCAGTGGGTGCAGTGAACCAAGATCGTGCCATTGCACTCCAACCTGGGCAACAGACCAAGACTCCATCTCAAAAAAAACAAAATCAGCCAGGCGTGGTGGCAGACACCTGCAATCCTAGCTACTCAAGAGGCTGAGGCAGGAGAATCACTTGAACCCGGGAGACGGAGGTTGCAGTGAGCCGAGATCGCGCCACCGTACTCCAGCCTGGGCAAGAAAGGGCAAAACTTCATTTCCAAAAAAAATTTTTTTTAATATAAAATGTCTCGGTTCTTCCTATGGGATAGTTTAGTATTAAATCAGTTACAAAATAATGAAAATGAAAACAGAAAATGACATTTTTAAAAAACATCCTCAAGGCTGTTAAAAATGACATTTCTAATGTCATTCTTTTTTCTTAAGACAGGGCCTTGATGTGTACCCAGACTGGAGTACAGTGGCTCAATGACAGCTCACTGCGGGCTCAAGTGATCCTCCCTCAGTGCCCCCCACACCCCCACCAATCATTTGGGACTTACAGGCAGGTGACAACATGCCAGGCTAATTTTTAATTTTTTTGTAGAGACAAGGTCTCGCTTTGTTGCCCAGGCTGGTCTCGAACACTTTCTCTCTGGCGATCCTCCCACCTCAGACTACCAAAGTGCTGGTATTACGGGTATGAGCCACCAGGCCTGGCCTTCGATGTGTTTAATAATGCACTCATATTAAGTAGCAAATAAAAGCTGAAATAAATAATTCTAAACAAAATTTAAGTTTAGAAACTCAGAAGATATTTTAACCAAATAAATATAAATACTATTTTATCAAGGAAAACAAAACTGTATTGAACACCAATATAAATGGCTATAAAAGTGGTGATAAATGTTTAAAACTTTTAGTTCACAAACAATCCTGATAGGAGAGAAGAGGAATAAGGGTACATCAATTTAGTGGCCACAGAACAGCCTGAGATCATGAGAGTGTTATACATTCATCACTACCAATACTAGATTTTGTTTTACTTTTAAAAATGTTAAAGCGATTTATATATATTTAGGGTTACAAGTATAGATTTCTTACATGCATGTGTTATGTAGTGGTGAAGACGAGGCTTTCAGTGTACCTATTACCTGAATGGAGAATAGTGTACCCACAGGTAAATTGTTCAACCCTCACCCCCCAACCCAACCTCCCACCTTTTGTTAAGTCTCCAGTGTCTATCATTCCACTCTATGTCCACAGGTACCCATTGTTTAGCTCCAACTTATAAGTGAAAACGTGGTATTTGACTAAGTTATTTCACTTAGGATAATGAACCTCTAGTTCCATTCACATTGCCACAAAGGACATGATTTCATTCTTTTGTATGGCTGAGTAGAAACACTACATTTTTTTTTTAAGGGGAGAGAGCTTTTCAGTATTTCTACTGGCATTTTTTTTTAAGGGGAGAGAGCTTTTCAGCATTTTTACTGGCAAAGTCTGCCATTAAGATCATGACCCTGTCCTCAATTTCCTTATTCAGTATCCTTTACATTCGGACAATTTGCTAAGGAACAAATTTCTGCTGAAGATAGAGGAAAAAAGATACATTCTATCAACAGTCTTTCTTTTATGAACCAATGAGCTTTATACATCATATTCTATCTTGGATGACCAGAAGCTCAATAGCTTTTTTTTTTTTTTTTTTTTTTTAAGACAGAGTCTCACTCTGTTCCCAGGCTGGAATGCAATGGCAAGATCATGGCTCATGGCAGCCTCCACCTCCTGGCCTCAAGCGATCCTCCCACCTCAGCCTCCCGAGTAGCTGGTACTACAGGTGTGCACCACCATGCCCAGGTAATTTTTTTAACTTTTTGTAGAGATGTGATTTCAGCATGCTGCCCAGGCTGGTCTCGAACTCCTGGGCTCAAGCAATCCACCAGTCTCAACCTGCCGAAATGCTGGGATTACAGGTTTGAGCCTCCCATGCCTGGCAGTGGTCTTAATTTCATAAATTCTCTTTTTTTCTTGTTTTCTGATACATTATGCTCTTTACTCCTCTCTTACCACAAATTCAGCCCATATTTTATCTTGTTCTGTAAACTAATTTTATTGGTATTTCCAAATGCTTTAAAAAAAAAAAAAGATGAAATATAAATGATTTTTTAAAATAACATTTTTCAAAAGCAAAAATAATCTTTTACCTGTTTGACGTCTCGAACAAGATGAAACAGCATTGGATTAGTTGGACCTTGTTTCTTTAGGGAGAAAAAGTTACAGCAAACTATTATTTTTCTTCTAAAATAATTTAAAGTTTACAGGATTTTTGAGAACCTCCTTATATAAATTACACTGTTTTGGAGTTATTTCCTTAAGTTCTATTCATAAAGTAGAACAACAAAGAATTGTCACGTTTACTGCCAAAAAACAAATAATCTTAGAGTATCACTAAAATGATATTCTTTTTTGTTTCATAAAAGTCATGTCAACACTGCAACTTTACAACTGTACCTTAAATTTAAATTTACATTTATTTCATTGATAATGGCGCTGTACAATACCTTTCTTCTTGTTAAAATGTCTGTTCCTCTGTTCCATCACTAATAAAGTCATATTGAGACTTTAAATATTTTGAGTAACAAGTCTTTTAACATAAGCTTGTCCAACCTGTAGCCCACGGGCTGCATACAGCCCAAGAAGGCTTTGAATGCGGCCCAGCACAAATTTGTAAACTTTCCTAAAACATTGAGTTTTTTTCCAATTTTTTTTTTTTAAGCTCATCAGCTATCATTAGTATATTTTATGTATGGCCCAAGACAATTCTTCTTCCAATGTGGCTCAGGAAAGCCAAAAGATTGGACATCCCTGATTTAACATTTATATATGCCATAATTTTGCCATTATCTTACTTCTCTTAATATATAATGTTAGAGTGGACTAATCGCAAGTTCCACCTTTCTAGTAATCTCATTTTGATGGCAGTCTGTATTTTGAAAAAATAGCCAAATATCTATTCTCCTCGACCAAGAAGGAAGTAAATGGCTCAAAAAGACCTGAGGTAGTCATTTGACCCGTCTGAAATTTAATGCAATGAATTCCAGGTGACACAAATCAAGAGACTTCTAAATACTTTAAATCCTATTGTTTAAAAGAATTATCAAATGGGATTTAATGCCACCCGTGTATTGATATTTTATATGATAAGTTATTATAGTAATCAACTCAATCTACTTTTTTATTTCGATCACATCTACTTTGTAAAATGTTTTAAAATTTAACTGGGTGCACCTACCATTATTTCTTTTTTTTTTTTGAGATGGAATCTCGCTCTGTCGCCCAGGCTGGACTGCAGAGGTGCAATCTCGGCTCACTGCAAGCTCCGCCTCCTGGGTTCACGCCATTCTCCTGCCTCAGCCTCCCAAGTAGCTGGGGCTACAGGTGCCCGCTGCTACCACGCCCTGCTAACTTCTTTGTATTTTCAGTAGAGACAGGGTTTCACTGTGTTAGCCAGGATAGTCTCCTGCCTCAGCCTCCCAAAGTGCTGGGATTACAGGCGTGAGCTACCGCACCCGGCCATCTACCATTATTTCTTTGGAGAAAAAGTTATTTTCTTTTATATTCCTGGCTTTCAAATTCTATATAATATCTAAGATGACTACAATTGACATTGCATATAAATTATACTTTACTTTGCTCTGTCTTCTTTTTACAATATTTATTTAGGGCCGGGCACGGTGGCTCAAGCCTGTAATCTCAGCACTTTGGGAGGCCGAGGCGGGTGGATCACCTGAGGTTGGGAGTTCGAGACCAGCATGACCAAACACGGAGAAACCCCGTCTCTACTGAAAAAACACAAAATTAGCCCAGTGTGGTGGCGCATGCCTGTAATCCCACCTACTCGGGAGGCTGAGGCAGAAGAATCGCTTGAACCCGGGAGGCGGAGGTTGTGGTGAGCCGAGATCACGCCACTGTGCTCCAGCCTGGGCAACAAGAGTGAAACTCCATCCCCCCAAAAATAAAAAATTTTTAAAAAAACAACAACAATATTTATTTAGTCTATCCACTCAGGGGCTAAGTTCTCTCTGCCAATTCTCCCCCACAGGTTAACTTTTTAAAATAAGAGTTTCTTCTAAGTTAGTAAGAAGCATCTCATATTTTGGGAGTACTGGGGAATTTCACTGCATTTTTCTCCAACGGTATATAATCATATGCAAAGGCACTTAGAATTTTTTTAATTCTATTTTATCCTACTCTATTAAATGTTTATCCATTAAAAATAAACTGTTAGTAAATAATAAATGTACTTTAACATAGTAATTCTCAAAGTGTGACCTGGGGACACCTGAGGCCCCCATGATTCCTTTGGGAGTTCCATGAGATCAAGACTTTTTTCCTAATCATATTAAAATTGTATTTGTATTGTTTCATTCTTATTCTCTCCGTGTTTGGTGAAGTTTTCCAGAAGCTTTCTGATGTGTGATATTGTGAGATTAAATTCAGAAGCAAATATGAGAATCCAGCTGCTTTTATAAGGCTAGACTTTAAAGACATTTGCAAAAATGTTTTCCTCTCCTCAGCAATTTTTCTGTTTTCTTTAAAAATAAAAACATAGCAGGCTGGGCGCGGTGGCTCATGCCTGTAATCCCAGCACTTTGGCAGGTCGAGGCGGGTGGATCACCTTAGATCAGGAGTTCAAGACCAGCCTGGCCAACATGATGAAACCTCATCACTACTAAAAACGCAAAAATTAGCCAGGTGTGGTGGTGGGCATCTCTAATCCTAGCTACTTGGGAGGCTGAGGCAGGAGAATCACTTGAATCTGGGACGTGGAGGTTGCAGTGAGCTGAGATTGTGCCATTGCACTCCAGCCTGGATGACGAGAGCAAAACTCCGTCTCAAAAAAAAAATAAAAATAAAAACGTATCAGGCAGAAGGTGCTAATTTAAGAAAAAAGAAATACAAATAACAAATATTTATGTTAACATGGGATAAGGTTAGAAATTTTAAGTAAACATAATTGCTACTTTAATAAAAACAAATATTTTTTAAAACTCGCATTTTTACATTCTAAAATACCAACACACATAAACAAAACCTCTTTAGAAAAGCTCTCTGAAGTTCTTGATAATTTTAATGTAAAGGAACCCTGAAATTAAAAAGTTTGAGAACCACTACTTTATCATGTTGCAAGCCCTTAAATGTTTTAAAACTTCATCAATAATTGATGCTAAAAGTAACTACAGTATTTTCTTAAGACCTTTGAGTTACATAATTTAAAAATTACTTGCCTTGCTAATGGGATCAATGTTTATTTTTATTATTTTACACTGCTTTATATTTCAGGGATAAACCTTACTACAGCACAATGAATAATCCTTTTAATTTTTACATCTATCCACTAGGGACAGTAAAATGTCAACAAAGTTCAATGCAAATGTGCTATGCACTATTAAAAGAAAATAATGGAGGCTGGGCCTGGTGGCTCATGCCTGTAATCCCAGAACTTTGGGAGGCTGAGGCAGGCGGATCACCTGAAGCTGGGAGTTCAAGACCAGCCTGGTCAACATGGTAAAACCCCATTTCTACTAAAAATACAAAAATTAGCTGGGCATGGTGGCGCACACCTGTAATCTCAGCTACTCGGGAGGCTGAGGCAGGAAAATTGCTTGAACCCGGGAGGCAGAGGTTGCAGTGAGCCCAGATCGTGCCACTGCACTCCAGCCTGGGCGACAGAGTGAGATTCTGTCTCAAAAAAAGAAAAAAATGGGAGAAAATAAGATATAATACCTACTTTAAAGAAATTTACAATCCAAAGGGAAAGACCTAATAATTGTACTTAACTATGCCATCAAGCTTCATGGAACCAGTGGCATGCATTTGAGCTAAGTTCTAAGCAATGAACAACATTTCAATAAACGGGTTATTAGTTGGAAGCAAAACAGACCAGCACTGTGAAAACAGCAAATGCTTTTTTAAAAAAAGTTTGTATTTTTGGCTGGGTGCTGTGGCTCATGCCTGTAATCCCAGCGCTTTGGGAGACTGAGGCAGGCAGATTATGAGGTCAAGAGACCAAGACCATCCTGGCCAACATGGTGAAACGTCAACTGTACTAAAAATACAAAAATTAGCTGGGTGCGGTGGCACATGCCTGTAGTCCCAGCTACTTGGGAGGCTGAGGCAGGAGAATCACTTGAAACAGGGAGGTGGAGTTTGCAGAGAGCCAAGATGGCGCCACTGCACTCCAGCCTGGCGACAGAGCGAGACTCCATCTAATAAAAAAAAAAAAAAAGTTTTTATTTTTAGTAAATAGTAGGTAGACATTTACCATCTTATTGCCGCCGTTCCCCTCTCCCCCAGGATTTGGGGAGCAATAAAAAGGCCAAGTGAGAAAAGTAGCTGGGGCAATATATGAAGATCTTTGAAAATCAAGTTAAGGATTTGGGTAGTAAATTCATATTCATCAGAAAACCACTAAGAAGGGTAGTATATCTTCAATGCTAATGATAATAAAAATTTGGAATAAAATGAGAAAGTCTTTGTGACAAGAATAATAAGTTTTCAGGAGTCCTTTACCAAAAAAATGAAAACAGTATGTAAGCTAAAAGGGGTATACCATGAGGTCAAACAATGAATGTAAAAAAAGAACAAAAAGCAATGCATAATTCCTCCATTAGACAACAGAGTCAAAAGAAACATAATCACCCTATAATTAAGAAGTTGATCCTATAGTTTTAAAAAGGGGTGAGGGGAGGGAAAGGGAGACAGATAGGAAAGAGAGGTAGGCTTAATAGCCCTATGTGAGTATGGTGACAGGGAATGGGTTCTAAAAACAAGGAAAGGGTTTCAGACTGTAATACAACCAATCCATACTAAGACTGGCTATAATTTTTTCATATAACCGAGGAAGACATTAAGGGTTTTATCAATAGGAACAGCTATATTCAGGTAAAGTAACATTTCCCAAAAGATAAAATGTAGTCAATAAAGAATTTTAACGTAGACTTACGGTGTTGTAAAGTTCTTCCAGTCTTGGAATGGTAAGGAATTTATGCATGCTTACTCCATTTTCAATAAGAAGTTTTACAAATGCAACTCTATCCATTACAAGAGCATCAAGCATAGCTTGTTCCAAGGATCCAACCTAGGAGTATCAAATTTAATAAGTATATAGTTCACATATTCTAATTATACAAACACTTTTAAATGTTAAGTCCTTAGGATTTATATTTAATTTGTTCCCAACAGTTTTAGAACAAAATTAGAAAGATGCAACACAGTAAAAAGCTAGTAAGACTTTAGGTGTTGAGGGAATAGATTAAAAGACCTCTCTAGAACAACATTTCTTAAAGAATATTCCACAAACACTACTTCTGTAGGAGAATAAATGTTACATGGGGGAAAAAACAGAATCCATCATCAATTAAATCTCGGGAAAGAATACCTTAAAGCAATGCTCTCGGTGTTTAGGGAAGGTTTTGTGGTAAGGATTATTTCAATAATTGAGTGCTGTTACTAACATTTAATGGGTAGGGTCAAGGGACATCAGAAATCAAGCAATATGCTGGAGAATTCTACTCAGAAACTATCCCGCATCCCACACAACTTTTTATTATCCTGTTAGATGTTCATGAGTGAAAAACCAGTAATTCTGCCTTACAAATGAACACTAAGTATTTCATCATGGTTTTTGTTCTACAATGAATTTTCCAAAAATACAACCACCAGAAAAGTCAGGCAAGATTGTACTTAGTTTTCTTCAGAACTTTAAAAGAAATCATTCATCATTAGGGAAAAGAAATCACTTGACAGCAGTACAACTTATGTCATTTGTGCTTAATATAACACATCTGTATCATTCAGCATTTGTAGCAGTCCTTTATATATTAAAGCCTATTTTATAGACTTCAACAGACTTTCAAATCAAATACTGGTAAATCAGTAGAGACACAAAATGTAGGTATTTCACTGAGTTTTATTAATATTGTTTTAATATAGTCTGTATATTTTTTAATATTTTGTATATTTCTGTGTATTTTTAAAAATTTAGTACCACATTACTAAAAACATCTTTGTGGCAAAAATCAATACAAAACCACTGGTTTTTTTACCCATTATTTTCCAATCTTATTCTATCTTCAGAGGTTTAACACACAACTACACAACTTCTCTAGAGGAACTTGTATTACCATTTCTTTCTCCAATCTATCTTCAATTTACATCACCTAGCAAGGATATAGTCTTCATGATATTTTCAGTATATACTTTCCATTTTTTCAGATGGGGTCTCATTCTGTCACCCAGTGGCACAATCATAGCTCACTGCAGCCTCAAACTCAGGGGTTCAAGGGATGTTCCCACCTCAGCCTCCCGCGTAGCTAAGAACTACAGGTGTGCACCCCTGTACCTGCCTTTTTTCTTTTTATTTTATTTTTTTAAATAGGGACAGGTCTCAAACTCCTGGCCTCAAGTGATCTTCCTACCTCAGCCTCCCACAGTACTGGAATTAAGAGGCATGAGCCACCACACCTAGGCCTATTTTAAGTATATACTGATGAAATGTATGCCTTTTACATGATGGCATTTAAAGATACAAGGTATGTTTTCTGTGACATTTTTCAATATTCAATTCTGTCACAAGGAAAATATTTTCACATGCTTAAAAATAAGGCCCGATTTCCAAGAAAATAATACTTATTAGTTTTCTCTACATTAATAGGCTGTAGTTTATCATGGCATGTTACTACTATTTTACTTCAGATTATTTCCTTCTTTCTCTTATCACATACAAATAATCCTGATGTTATTACTTATTCTAACAGTAATATTCTAACATTATTCTAGTGCCCACTTGATCTTTCTTTGTCCTACACTTGCAAAGGATGTTTATCTGTTCCCCAGGATATTTAAGTTACCAACAACATACTTGTATTAGTATGTATAACTGCAGCATTTACACTCATTATAACTGCAGGCATCTGACTTAGTATGTGTTTTATATTGCCAATCTTGAACATTTGTATACTGAAATATTTATTTTTTATTATAAATCATTTTTTCTGTCTTATTACAGTTAGGGCATTATACATATATTCTTAATTTATGTAATTATGACATTTCACTTTAGTAGAATAAAAGGAGATATAACAAAAGTATTGTTTTTAAAACAAGAACATTCTATCTGTGTTTATAATCACTGCCCTAGAACAAAAACTTAATTTTCATATCTGAGGGGAAAAAAGAGACCATTTAAAAAAAAAAGTGTCTGCTTTGCAAGGAGCATTTCCTCAATCACTCAATGCATACTGAACTCCTGGCAAGTAAGAAGAAAAAAGAAAAATAACTGTTCTGCAAATTCTAAGTTTAGCAAGAAGCACAAAATCAAATAGGTAACATTATGCAGAAGAAATCCATCAGACAAACCACATATACACAGAAGATAAATGCTTCATCCAAGCCTTTACATCTGAGGAGAACAAAATCCAGTGAAATTATTCAAGGGAAAAATAAGGTTGGTTATAGTCATCACCACAAATGATTAACATTAATTTTTTTCCTCTGTAGTCCTGCAAGAGGAGAAGTGACTAAATAAACTGTTTTTTTTTTTTTTTTTTTTTTTTTTTGAGACGGAGTCTCGCTCTGTCGCCCAGACTGGAGTGCAGTGGCCGGATCTCAGCTCACTGCAAGCTCCGCCTCCCGGGTTTACGCTATTCTCCTGCCTCAGCCTCCCGAGTAGCTGGGACTACAGGCGCCAGCCACCTCGCCCGGCTAGTTTTTTGTATTTTGTAGTAGAGACGGGGTTTCACCGTGTTAGCCAGGATGGTCTCGATCTCCTGACCTCGTGATCCGCCCGTCTCGGCCTCCCAAAGTGCTGGGATTACAGGCTTGAGCCACCGCGCCCGGCCAATAAACTGTTTTTTTATTGCTATATAGGAAATACACTTCCATGGTTAAAAAAAAAAATCAAACACTATAAAATGGTATAAAATAAAATTTTCTCTCCTCCAGCCCCCATCTCTCCAAGATGAATCCTATGTTAACAGTTTTAGAAAGGTACTGTTACTACACAGTACATGTAGATATGCATGAATGTTTGTACATTCATAAGGAGAATTTGCCACAATTAAGATCATACTGTGCATACTTTTCTGCAATTTGCTGTTTATATTTACTATGTGGACAAAAAGGATCTAGTTCATCCTCTGTAAAGGCTGGTAATACTTCAAGGTACAGATGAACATTTAATCTGCCCAGCCTCCTATTGATTCAGACATGTAACAAAATTTTAAGTGATTACTTACTACATACCAAGCTGTCAATACAATAGTAAACAAAACTGAAAAATATTCTTGCCCTCAGAAAGTTTACTTTCTAGGAGAAAGACAAACAAACAATAAATAATAGCTACATTATATGGTTTGTCAGATGGCGACAAAAGTTAGGAAAAAATAGCAGGGAAGAATGCTGGTTTAGGGGGATGCTATTAAAATAGGGTGGACAGAGGAAGTCCAAAGAGGAGACATTTGGTTAGAGGCCAGAAAGATAGGAGGAATTAAGCCCACGTGGGTATCTAGGGAAGAATGTTAAGATAGAGAGACAGGCAAGTACAAAGCCTAGAGATAGGAGCATGCTTGATATGTTCAAAGAAGAGCAAGAATGCCAACAAGGTTAGATAAAAAAGAGCAAAGCGGATAGTAGTAGCATGTAAGGCTCTGGATTATGCTCTGAGTAAATGGAATATGATTCATCTCCTGTTCGTAAAAGGACAGCAAGTATGAGAGAAGTGAAACCAAAAAGTATGCTACTGAAATAACACAAAAGAAGGATGATGATAGACTAGACCAGGATGATAAAATTAGGTATTTTGAAAGTAGATCTGACAAGATTTACAGATGGAATTGGATTGGAATACATGAGAAAGAGAAAAGTAAAACACTAAAGATTCTCATCTTAGAAACTAGGAAGAAGTTGTTCCCATTTAGTAGGATGAGGAAGATTAAAAAAAGAATAGGTCTAAACATCAGGGGGAATGCTAGAATGGATTCTCTTGTATACAGAGCATGAGTTCCAAAGCTTCTTTCAGTTCTAAGATTCTTAGAGATCTATATACTCTATAAAAAAATAAGGTTTTATCTAGAGGCATATATTAAATCCTAAACTGGATCGGAATGGTGTAGAAATACTTAGCTAAACTATTTTCGAACTATTGGCAGAAAACTAAAATGTCAAGTCAGTTCACAGTTCCCGCAAATACTTTTTTATTACTTAGTGTAATTTAATTGTATTGTGTATGTAGATTATTTACATACCAGCCACTGCTGTCCATAAACAAATACATGATTTTTGGCAATGTCAACTCTATCCCATGCCAATGTAAGGATAAGCTGGTCAAATGCAGATGCATTAGTACCTAATCGAATAAAGAAAATAGTTGACAGGTTCAATTAATTTATCTCCATTAAAAGGTGAACACTTTTTTTTTTTTAAAGAGATGGGGTCTTGGTCTGTTGCTCAGGATAAACTGCAAAGGTGATCATGGCTCACTGCAGCCTCAAATTCCTGGGTTCAAGTGTACCTCCCACCTTAGCTTCTGAGTAGCTGAGACTACAGATGAGCACCACCACACCCAGCTAATTTTTTAACTTTATGTAGAGACAGAGTCTCACTTGTTGACCAGGCAGGTCTCAAACTCCCGGCCTCAAGTGATCCTGCCACTTGGGCCTCCCAATATGCTGGGATTACAAGTGTGAGCCACAGTGCCCAGCACGAACACTTATGACATCTCCCCACCATTCTTTAGTTAACTTACACAGCTGGTGTCAGCCACCATTCAGAAGTAGCCTGCCTCAGAGAGATAAGATAAGCCCCAGGGTTAAGAACTTTACCTTTCCAACTATAAACAACATATTCCCATTCATTGCAAACATTTAGAAATGCAGAAAAATGAGAAGAAAACAAAGATGAACTGTTTCTATCACAGAGAGAGCACTATCAGGATTCTGAAAACAGCCTGTCAGGTACTTTTCTGTGCATATACAAGCTCATACATAAACTTTCCATTTTTTATTCAAAAATGGGTTCATACTACAAAAGTGTTCAGTAGCTTGCTTTATGTACCTGGATATCATACCCTGGTTCTTCTTAAAATTATATATAAATCTACCTTATATATACTTAGGTGAGCCACAATTTATTTAACAAATACTTCAAATGGTAGATATTCAAATTATTTTGAATTTTTTGCTGAGTATGTTTTTGTGCACATGCTTGAATATTCAAATAGGATGATATTCTAGAAGTCAAATTACTAGGTTCAAGGATATATACTTCAAGGTTTTTGATATACTCCAAAATACTTCAGATCGCTTCTACCATCCACCAGGGGAGGGGTATAACCATAACCATTTCTCCATGTGCCATGGAGAGGGGAGTTTCCTTCTTTTCTTTTCTTTTTTGAGACCGGGTCTCTCCCTGTTGTCCAGGCTAGAGTGCAGTGGCGTGGGCTTGGTTCACTGCAACCTCTGCCTCCTGGGCTCAACTGACCCTCCCACCTCAGCCTCACTCAAGTAGCTGGGACCACTGGTGCATGGCACCACACCAGGCTAATTTTTGTATTTTTTGTAGAGACAGGGTTTTGCCAAGTTGCCCAGACTGATCTCAAACTCCTGGGCTCAAGGGATCTGCTTATCTCAGCCTCCCCAAAATGTATTACTGTAACATTGGCCATCCTTCCATATTTTCTCTAAGTATTTGGATTCCTCTATTAATTATCTATTACATAAGTTCTGCCCATTTTTCCACGAGGTAGTCATCTTTCTCTTATTAATTTTTAACAGCTCTTTTTGATCCCTCCACTTCAACATTTCTCTTCCTTAGTTTCCTCATCTATAAAATGAGTAAAACCACAGGAAATCTGACTCGTAGGAATAAAATGAGATAATGTAAACCACTTAAATATAGTGGTTAATACACAGAAAGGTACATGGTAAATAATTAATGAATATGGTACTTTCTTTATAACCTTTTTATTTATTTATTTTTCTGAGACACAGTTTCACTCTGTCACCCAGGCTGTAGTGCAGTGGTGTGATCCTGGCTCACTGCAACCTCTGCCTCCCAGGTTCAAGGGATTCTTATGCCTCAGCCTCCAGAGTAGCTGGGATTAAAGGCTCCCACTACCACCCCCGGCTAATTTTTGTATTATTAGTAGAGACGAGGTTTTGCCATGTTGGCCAGGCTGATCTTGAACTCCTGACCTCAAGTGATCCACCTGCCTCAGTCTCCCAAATTGCTGGGATCACAGGTGTGAGTCAGCGGACGCAGCCTTATTTATTTTTATGCAATCCCATTTATTATTTTTTTTTCCTTTTTGGTTTCTAGGTTTCCTATCACTTGTGATCTCTTGATACCATGATCCCAGATGATATAAATATATTTTATCACAGTATTTTAAAAATGCTTAATGTATTGGCAATTTATTATGGTCTAATATGCAAGAAAATTCTTGTAAATAAAAGGACAGTATCCTCTTAATGTGATGGGCTCCTGGCACATCACTCTACACTAACTTTCAGGTAGATAGATGGGATACTGTCTTAGTTCCTAATTTCTGAGAAAATATTTCACTATAATGTTGTTATATCTGTTGGATGTCTTTGGGGAGACAATGAGAGGATCAGTGTGTGTGTGCGCTTCAATCCCTTAGTCCTAGAAGATACCACTAGTTTTCAAACTTTCCCTTCATAATGAAGACAGCATGTTTTAAAATTCTATCTTTAAATTCTATCAACTAATGCTTTATAACCTTTAAACACTTATTTTTCAGCTGATTAAGAAAGTGACACATTTTTATTTATTTTTAGAGACAGGGTCTTGGTCTCACCCAGGCTGGAGTGCAGTGGTGTGATGATGGCTCACTGTAACCTCAAACCCTAGGCTCAAGCAATCCTTCCGCTTCAGCCTCCTGAACAGCTTGGACTACAGAGTGCACACCACCATGCCCAGCTAATTTTTGTTTGTTGTGAGATAGGGTCTTGCTCTGTTGCCCAGACTGGAGTACAGTGGCATGATCACAGCTCACTGCAGCCTCAACCTTCCAGGCTCAAGTGATTCCACCTCAACCTCCCAAGTAGCTGGGACTACAGGCACATGCCACCATGCCCAGGTAATTTTTAAATTTTTTGTAGAGATGGGTCTATCTTGTCTAGGCTGGTCTTAAACTCCTGGCCTCAAGTGATCCTCCTGCTTCGGCTCCCAAAGTGTTGGGATCACAGGTGTGCGCCACCGTGCCTGGCTCAGGATGTTAGACATTCTTAATAGGACTATTAAATAGGTTTGGTGGCATAAACCTTGCTAAAAACTTTTATTTTTTAAATTCTACAAGATTAAATCAAAAGTTACCTTACTGCCAAGGAAACCAACATTGTATTTTTCACAAAGAAAAATGACTGAAAATTCACTTTGCAAGTAGTTAGCCATGTTAAAAGTTTCTATATTTTACATACATACACATATACACACACACATCCATACAAAAAATAAATAAAAGGTTTTACAAATAAAAAAGTTCTTAGAGGCTTACCTTTAAGCAGTGCAGTAAGTATTGCTACATCTATATCTTGATGTTCATCTGACCCAATATGGAAAACAGTGATCTATTTAAAGATAAATTCATAATATTATGCCTTTATATTTTTAAAACAAAGGCATCATAAGACCCAGTAATATCAAACTCTATGGGGGGGGCAAAATATATATATACACATCTAGGAATCTATATATTATGCATACATAAACATACATACACATAATATATTTATGTATCCAGTTAGTAACTTTATTTCAACCAAAAAAACCAAAAAATTTAAAAAACTTTATCATTTACCAAATAAAATGCCAAAAATACTAAAAATATTTGGTTTCATATGATATTCTGATCTATCTTATGGCCCTTACTAGAGTAAGAAATTTAGGGGCTGAGGCTATAGATTCTTTATCAGGGTAAATAAATCCTACAGTTCCTTCCACAGAATGAACATTTACATGTTCACATAATGTATGTATTCTTGAAAGATAAATGTTTGTTTTGGTCAATCTTTTTACTGTAAATGTCTTTAAATTACTTGAAACACAGCACCATTTCAGAAATTGTAATTTAATAACATTTTTCATAAAGTGAAAGATGGTCAGGCCCATGGCTCATGCTTGTAATCCCAGCAATTTGGGAGGCCAAGGTGGGTGGATCACCTGAGGTTAGGAATTTGAGACCAACCTGGCCAACACAGTGAAACACTGTCTCTAGGGAAAATACAAAAATTAGCCAGGCATGATGGTGTATGCCTGTAGTCCCAGCTACTTGGGAGGCTGAGGAGGGAGAGAATCGCTTGCACCCGGGAGACGGAGGTTGCAGTGAGCTGAGATTGCACCACAGCACTCCAGCTTGAGCAATGGAGCAAGACTCTGTCTCAAAAAACCAAAAACCAAAAACCAAACAAACAAAAAAAACAAAGAAAAGAAAGTGAAACATTATTATAACCCCAATACAAAATTTTTGGTCAACTTTATTTCATGGTTTACAAAAACTTGCAATGAAAAATATAGCAAATCAAATCATGTTATATATCTATTTATAGGCTTGCTAAAAAATTTTATCTCTGAAAACTTAAGCCCATGTTTACATGACTGAAACAAAGCAGCACTGACCTTTAATTTAATAGGCTTAAGCACATTAAAAAAATTTTTTCCAAATATTTTATTACAGAAACCATAAACAACTCTTTATAGTTCTTCGTTGGTACCGAACATTACCTGTTGAGACCTAGTTACTTTTCCTAAAACTTTCCCTAAAACAGAAGCACAAATACACAGTCTCAATACCGTATAAAAAACTACAGGCCTCCTTCTATGATACCTCTCAACTTGGAACAGACCAATAAATGACATATTTTTACGGTTAATAAAGATTTCAAAGTTTAAAATCCAAATAAAAACAAACGTATTTCACCAATTTAGAATGTATTTTGAATGAAAGAAAAAAAGGCCTATCTGCTGAAATCCACTCACAAGCTCCTTTCTTTTCATGCACTCCATCAGTGTTTGAAATAAATGAACTGCTTCATTCTGGCCAAAGTTAAATGTTTTTTTGATAGTGGAAATAATATCAGGCTCTGCTGCATCAGGAAGATTCCTGGAATAAAAGGAAACATAATTCACTGATTTCATCTTCCATTATTTGTAAGATCAATATGAAGTACAGGTAGATTCATGTAAGACCTTTGAAAACAATGCATTAATATTACATACTTCACCTTGGGTGGGATTATTTTCTCTTTCATGAGACTCCCAACACAAATCTTAGAAGGAAAATAAATGAAATGGAGTGATTTTTCTCTTTGAATTACTTTGTGAATTTTATCAAAAAGTGTATGTGGCAATATCAGTACTCACATAAGATATTGTATAAAAATAATCTGAGGCCGGGCGCGGTGGCTCACGCCTGTAATCCCAGCACTTTGGGAGGCCGAGATGGGCGGATCACGAGGTCAGGAGATCGAGACCATCCTGGCTAACACGGTGAAACCCCGTATCTACTAAAATACAAAAAAAAAAAAATTAGCCGGGCGCGGTGGCGGGCGCCTGTAGTCCCAGCTACTCGGGAGGCTGAGGCAGGAGAATGGCGCGAACCCGGGAGGCGGAGCTTGCAGTGAGCCGAGATGGTGCCACTGCACTCCAGCCTGGGCGACAGAGTGAAGACTGCGCCTCAAAAAAATAAATAAATAAAATTAAAAACAAAATAAAAAAAACATAATCTGAAGATATTATGATGTATAAACTTGTATTCCACCACGATGTTCTTAAACATAGGCACTCACATTTTTCTTTTTTGAATATTTAATACATTTTCATGGCTCAAAAATATAGTAGAAAATATAAAATGCTAAAATATTAAAATTAATAGTGAAAGTCTCCTTCCCACTGTCTTTCATCTGCCCAGTTCTATCCCAACTATTTTCAGGAATCATTTACTTATATAACTTTCCAAGATATCTTTCTGCATATACAAATAATTATCCTCTCTCCTTTTATTCTATATAAAAAGTGGCACAATATATATGCTTCTCTACATCTTCCTTTTTGCATGTACATATTTTGGTAATCTCCTCAAAACCATCCTTACTCAGCTGTAAACCATTTCTTTGTATAGATACACCATAACTAATCTAGTTTTCTCATGTTCTATTTTGTTTCAATCTTTTACAAAGAATCCCGTAACAAGTAGCTTTATACATATATTATTTCACAGATGTACACCTGTAGGAACAATTCCCAGAAATGAAACTACTAGATTAAAAGATAAGTGCCTCTAGGTTTGATAGATCTTACAAAATTGTGTTCCATGAAGATGGTTTTATTTTAATTTCTTCCAATAACATATGAGTCAGGCTATTTCCTCAACGCTTAACAAAGTATTGTATTAAACTTAAAATTTTCATGTTCACAAAACACAGGAAGGAATCCAACGCCGTATTCTAAATACCACAAGCCATTTTAATAAATTAATTAAAATGGGCCAGGCACGGTGGCTCATGCCTGTAATCCCAGCACTTTGGGAGGCTGAGGTGGGTGGATCACTTGAGGTCAGGAGTTCAAGACTAGCCTGGCCAAGACAGTGAAACCCCATCTCTACTAAAAAAAAATACAAAAATTAGCCAGATGTGGTGGTTCATGCATGTAATCCCAGCTACTTGGGAGGCTGTGGCAGGAGAATCGCTTAAACCTGGGAGGCGGAGGTTGTAGTATACCAAGACTGCACCATTGCACTCCACCCAGGCTGGGAGATAGAGCAAGACTTCATATCATAAATAAATTAAATAAATAAATAAATAAATAAATAAAATAAATTAAAATGTTGTCATACACTTACCCTCCTTCTTCTGTTTGTTTATGAATATATGCTAGTAGATCTGCAGCTCTGCCTGTTCCTTCACATACAACTACTGGAACAGGGGGGCTTTCCTGAAGGTATTCAAGAACTGTGAGGATAACATTTGGCCCACCCTCAAATATAAGTGCCACCACAGGGACACCTTGGCCAATCCCTAAAAAGAGCAAAGTTAAATTAAAAAATTATTTCATCACAAGCAAGTTTCTTTCCAAGAAAAAAAATTAGGCAAAATACAGTACTCTAATTTCAGATTTTACTGAAAAAAAAAAAATTAAAAAGTAAAAACATAATTTCTAAGACTATGTTGACTTGACTTTAAGCACACCACTTGATATCAGTTCACATATTAAATAATGAATACTTTGTCACTATCTTAAAGGTTGTTCTCTAAATGACAAAAATAGAAAATCCAACATATAAGAGACATCAAATAATGTATATATTCACTACTTAAAAGTAAAAATGTTTTCCATATTTTATTGAGCTCTTGACAAGAAATGTAAAACACTAATTTTTTAGTTTGCTTTTTAATACATTAGTTGAACTTCTAACATGGATTTTTATTCATTTTAAAAACATATATTTCTGATTCCAAATGAGACATTAAAATAGAAATTAATGACAGTCTTGGCCAGGTGCGGTGGCTCATGCCTGTAATCCCAGCACTTCAGGAGGCCAAAGCGGCAGATCACAAGGTCAGGAGATCCAGACCATCCTGCTAACACAGTGAAACCCTGTCTCTACTAAAAATACAAAAAATTAGCCAGGCGTGGTGGCACACGCCTGTAGTCCCAGCTACTCGGGAGGCTGAGGCAGGAGAATCACCTGAACCCAGGAGGCAGAGGCTGCAGTGAGCCAAGATCATGCCACTGTACTCCAGTCCGGGGACAGAGTGAGACTCCATCACACAAATAAATAAATAAGTAAATAAAATTAATGACTTTCCCAAACACCATATGAAAGGTTTGTAAAAAAGAAAAAAGAGGCCGGGCGCGGTGGCTCAAGCCTGTAATCCCAGCACTTTGGGAGGCCGAGACGGGCGGATCACGAGGTCGGGAGATCGAGACCATCCTGGCTAACACGGTGAAACCCCGTCTCTACTAAAAAAAAAAAATACAAAAAACTAGCCGGGCGAGGTGGTGGGCGCCTGTAGTCCCAGCTACTCGGGAGGCTGAGGCAGGAGAATGGCGTGAACCCGGGAGGCGGAGCTTGCAGTGAGCTGAGATCCGGCCACTGCACTCCAGCCTGGGCGACAGAGTGAGACTCCGTCTCAAAAAAAAAAAAAAAAAAAAAAAAAAAAAAGAAATGGCTCATGTCTGTAATCCTAGCACTTTGGAAGGCCAAGACGGGCAGATCATGAGGTCAGGAGATGGAGACCATCCTGGCTAACTTGGTGAAACTCCATTTATACTAAAAATACAAAAAAGTAGCCAGGCATAGTGGCAAGCGCCTGAAGTCCCAGCTAGTCGGGAGGCTGAGGCAGGAGAATCACTTGAACCCAGGAGGCGAAGGTTGCAGTGAGCTGAGATCGGGCTGCTGTACTCCAGCCTGGGCGACAGAGCAAGACCATCTCAAAAAAAAAAAAAAAAAAAAGGACGGCTGGGTGCAGTGGCTCATGCCTGTAATTCCAGCACTTCAGGAGGCCGAGGCGGGCGGATCATGAGGTCAGGCGATCAAGAACAGTCTGGCCAACATAGTGAAACCCCCTCTCTATCAACAATACAAAAAATTAGCTGGGCATGGCGGCGAGTGCCTGTAATCCTAGCTACTCTGGAGCCTGGGGCACAAGAATCGCTTGAACCCAGGAGGCGGAGGTTGCAGTGAGCTGAGATCGGGCCACTGCACAACAGCCAGGGCAACAGTGCAAGACTCTTAACTCAAAAAAAAAAAATTAAAAATTAAAGAAGAAATTGATGACAGTATTACATAACTGGAACTGATCAATAAAATTCCAAGATCTCTAGAAGAGCAACAGAAAAAAATTAGTGAAGAATACAAATTTTTGCTTTTACAGTAACTTGTGGTGCACTGAGAAAAAGAAAAAAACAAAAGGTAGCTATACGACTATAAACAATTCTTAACTTTTTTTTTTTTTGAGATGGAGTCTTGCTCTGTCACCCAGGCTGGAATTCAGTGACGTGATCTCAGCTCACTGCAGCCTCCGTCTACTGGACTCAAACAATTCTCCTGTCTCAGCCTCCCAAGAAGCTGGGACTACAAGCGCACACCACCATGCCCGGCTAATTTTTGTATTTCTAGGAGAGACAGGGTTTCACCACATTGGTCAGGCTGGTCTAGCACTCCCGACCTCAGGTAATCTACCCACCTCGGCCGCTCAAAGTGCTGTGATTATAGGCGTGAGCCACCATGCCCAGCCCATTCTTAACTTTTAGCAAAAGCTTTGACTCCACCATAATCTATAAACACTGTTCTGTAGTTTTTAAATTTCTATTTCACTTTGTCACAGAGCTCAACTTCTTGGGGTTCTTAGGTTACAAATTTTCCTTTATTTGAAATAAAAATGTAGATGTTGAACCAGAAAATTCAGACATAGTTAGAAAGAAAAATCAGTCCCAGGAATACAATTTTTAAGACACATTTAGCCAAACAGTGATACTCATTTTAAGCTGATTTATTTCTTTCAGTGATTTTTTTCCCTTTTAGTTTTCAATTTTGAATTTCACAGCCATGTATTGGACTAAATCACACATTAAGAATATTTATGGGCCAGGCGTAGTGGCTCACGTCTGTAATCCCAGCACTTTGGGAAGCCGAGATGGGCAGATCATGAAGTCAGGAGATGAAGACCATCCTGGCTAACACAGTGAAACCCCATCTCTACTAAAAATACAAAAAATTAGCCAGGCGTGGAGGCGGGTACCTGTAGTCCCAGCTACTCCGGAGGCTGAGGCAGGAGAATGGCGTGAACCTGGGAGACGGAGCTTGCAGTGAGCCAAGATCACGCCACTGTACTCCAGCCTGGGCGACAGAGCAAGACTCCGTCTCAAAAAACAAAAAAAGGAATATTTATGAATTACTTGGGCTGAAATGGAATTGCAATAACAGAACTTTCAATGAACCTTTTTTGGTTTTAGCCTTGATAACCGAGTACCCAATTTTGACCTCTTTTCCTTGGTCTTATCATTTTGTCTAAAATCAACCACTGTTGGTTGTTTCACATGTTATCTTGCTATGTAAGAAAAAGCACTTCAAAGAACATTCCACCTTCTTTGAATTTAGCTATTAGTACAGCCCAGAACAATTTCAACAGTAACAAATTTATGAATTCACTTACTAGCATGAATTCTTTGCTGATTAATAGTTTTTTCAAGTTCTCTTCTCAGTCTGACTTCTGCCCCATACTTTCCAACAGTGCCATCATCCACCAATATGAAATGGGAATGTAGATTATTCAAAACATTCAACTTGCTCAGGGGGTTCAGTAAGGTTTGATAAGGAGCAACCACCTAAACAATAGCAAACAAAGGAGTTGGTGAGCAGGATTAAATACAATATGATGTAAAATAAATTTTGAAATAATCCGTAAAGACAAGTAAGAAGTAAAATTCTATTTTACATGCAGAAATACGAAATCACAGAGAATGTATCAAAAAGCATAAGCTTTTAAGCAGCTGAAGATTAATCAATAATGGGTTGAAATATGTGATTACATCTTGACCCATACTGCGGAATTACGTATTTCATCATCACACGCAAAGACAGAAGCAGTAAATAAGTAAATAGTGCAAAGAAACTATTATCAGATTAGTAAGTGAATAAACTACAATATATAAAAGATATTGTGGCCAGGCACAGTGACCCATGCCTGTAATCGCAGCACTTTGGGAGGCCGAGGCGGGTGGATTATCTGAGGTCAGGAGTTCGAGACCAGCCTGGCCAACATGGTGAAACCCCGTCTCCACTAAAACTACAAAAATTAGCCAGGCGTAGTGGCGGGTGCCTGTAATCCTAGCTACTCAGGAGGCTGAGGCAGGAGAATCACTTGAACCCAGAAGGTGGAGGTTGCAGTGAACTCAGATTTCAGCCTGGGCAACAAGAGCAAAACTCCATCTCAAAAAAAAAAAAAAAAAAAAAAGACACAGTAAAAAACAATAAAATGTCAGTCATATTTTAGCCATGAGTAGACTCTTTAAAACTGACATCAGAAATTTAATAACACTTGAAAGTGATCATTATAATTCAGTAATTGTATGTATGTATGTATGTATGTATGCAAGCATGCATGTATGAGATAGAGTTATGTTTTGTCACCTAGGCTGGAATGCAGTGGGGCAATCTCGGCTCACTGCAACCTCTGCCTCCCAGTTTCAAGCAATTCTCCCGCCTCAGCCTCCCGAGTAGCCAGGTGGCAAAGACCACCACATCCAGTTAATTTTTGTATTTGTAGTAGAGATGGGGTTTAACCATGTTGGCCAGGCTGGTCTCGAACTCCTGATCTCCAGCGATTGGCCCACCTCGGCCTCCAAAGTGCTGGGATTACACGCATGAGCCACTGCACCCAGCCAGTAATTCTTTTTAACAGTCTTGATAAATATCTATAACCAATTCACAAGTCTTTAACCTATTCAAACAAAACAGTAGGCTTTAACTCCTATTCCCTATTCTTAGAATAAAATTATTTCTCATGTCACATAGTCATTAAAAATTTAATTACAAAGACTAGCATATATGGAAAATGTGAAACAATTTTATACATAAAAGACTGAAAGCAAAATGTGCCAACACTATAACAGCATTTATATTTATGAACTTATTTATAGTTATGAATTATTTATCTTTATTCATTTTCAAAAAAATCAGAAGTAAACCTCAGGAAAATACCTTTTAAACTTAATTTGAAAAGTATAATATAATCATGAATATTTTAAACTGGCACTATTCTTACTATAATTTTGTTTATATATAATTTCAAACATAAGAAATTTTAAAAATAATTCTTACATCTCTCCCAACAAGATCATTTCTGTTTTCAATCACTCCCCATGGAGCTATTCCGATAGTGCAAATCTTTCGAGATGATCTGGAAGCATGTTCTTTGAGGGCATCTCCAACATGTTTTGCCACACCTGCTCATAAAAAAAGTTTACTCATTTTGTTTTTTTATTTTCTTAAAGACAGGGTCACCCAGGAAACAGTGCAGTGGTGCAATGACGGCTCACTGCAGCCTCAAACTCCTGGACTCAAGCGATCCTCCCTTGTGAGCCTCCCCAGTAGGTGGGACTATAGGTGCATGCTAAGACAGTCGGCTAATTTTTTTTTTTTTTGGTAGAGACAGGCGGGTCTTGAACTCTTGGGCTCATGCCTCAGCCTCCCAAAGTTCTGGGATTACAGTCTTTATTGTGTTCAGAACAACCCTGTGCTCAATCTGTAACACTATAATATGTGATATATTTCTTTACACATACAAGATATAAGGCAACAAAGTCACAACAAACTTAAAACAAGGTCATAGCCAAACCTACGAAAGAATACACAAGGACCAAAAAGGAACAAAAACCACTAAATCCCACAATATCAAATCACTACAAATGCCAGAAACACATACAACACTAACTGTTTTAATGTTAGTAGGTCTAGTCCATTTTTGCATTTCTCCTCTAAGTAACAGTAGGTTTTTTATTACTGCTCTACACATCATTTAGAAAAAATTAAGAATGCAGCTCCGTGGCACAGGACCATACGTAAAACACACACACACACACACACAATAAACAATGACGAAAGTCTACTTCGGTCAAAAATGAGAGAGAAAAGTATAAAAGGCAGTTCCAAAGAGCATATAACTCCTCATTATCACTTCTTGTTTTTTAGGGAGGGAGTCAGGGTCTCACTCTATTGCCCAGGCTGGACTGTAGTGGTGTGATCATGGCTTGGCTCACTGCAACCTTAACCTCCTGGGCTCAAGTGATACTCCCACCTCAGCCTCCCAAGTAGCTAGGATGGTAGGCACATACCACCATGCCTGGCTAATATTTTTTTTTTTTTTTTTTTTTTTGTAGAAAGTATCTTACCATGTTGCCCAGGCTAGTTTTGAACTCCTAGACTCAAGTAATTTTCCCACCTCAGCCCCTCAAAGTGCTGGGATTATAGGCATGAACCACCATGCCTGGCCCATTATTACTTCTTATGGGCTGAATTGTGTCCCCTAACTCCCAATACCACAAAATATGACTGTGGTTGGAGACAGGGCCTTTATATATGTGATAATACCTCAAAATATTACTGTACTGGGAGGCAGAGGTTGCCGTGAGCCGAGACTGTGCCACTGCACTCCAGCCTGGCAACAAAGTGAGAGTCTGTCTCAAAAAATAAATAAATAAATAAAAAATAAAACACACTAAATAAAATTGGTATAATCATCACATTACCTGTGTTTACTCCTCCAGTTAAAATCCAGGCTCCGGTTGTAACTGCAGCTTTAATAAGACCTTTTCCAAGCAACTGCTTGATTCGTGGGTGAAGCTCAAATTTCTGCATGCCCCCATGTACAGAGATAACAAGTTTGGGTAATTCCATTTGCCATTCTTTAAGCAGAAGTTGCAGAATGACTTCAGGTTTGGTGTCATATGACAGCCTAACATACTAGAAAAAGATTTTAAAAGGCCAAAATAATTGAACATGTTCACAGGTTTCATAATGTGACATTATACGACATTGGAAAATTTTATATGAACCAGATTATGTAAAAAGAGATTTCACAGGCTATTTTCAATATATTTATACTCCAAGGAATAAGCAATAGCAAATGATTTTAAAGTCGAAAAAAATAATTCTGTGAGATCTTAAGAAACAGTAAAACTAACTTTTAAACATTTAGACACAAATGTTACTCTTTCCGTTTAAACTCAATTACCACTGACCCAATTTACCAAGGTACCTGCAGTATTTATTGCCTTCTTTAACTATGACTACACAGTGAGTGAGAAGCATTAAGACTGGCTTCAGAGGATCAGAAAAGGAAAAAAAGGGAATTATGGGAGAAAAAAATGGAGGCTTCTAAGGCTCTTGCTACGAAGAGAGGCAAATACTGATTATCTGTTTGAAAGTTTGGCAACAATCTAGTCCAAATAACGAATTGCGACTATGGAGTAAAATTTAAAAAGACACATTTAATATAGATGATTATTTTCTTCGCTGTAATTAACTGGATTTGATCAGACTGAGAAATAATCAGAAAATCATAATCAACATTTCATGGTGTTCGGATGGATTCTCCAGTTTAATTTTTGAAAACATCTTTCTATAGAAAAATAGAAAAAAAAGGCTGGGCGTGATGGCTCACGCCTGTAATCCCAGCACTTTGGGAGGCCGAGGCAGGCGGATCATGAGGTCAGGAGATCGAGACCATCCTGGCTAGCACAGTGAAACCCCGTTTCTACTAAAAAAGAGAAAAAATTAGCCAGGTGTGGTGGTGGGCGCCTGTGGTCCCAGCTACGTGGTAGGCTGAGACAGGAGAATGGCGTGAACCCGGGAGGCGGAACTTGCAGTGAGCCAAGATCGCGCCACTACACTTCAGCCTGGGCAACAGAGTGAGACTCCGTCTCAAAAACAAAAAATAAAAAAAGAAAAAGAAAAATGGAAAAAAAGGCTATCGCATGTGAAATAACTTCTTCTGGTTTGAAAGATTTTAAAAATTAACTTCCTGTTTAAGTGATATCACAAGACATACTTGCTATACTCACATTAATTCATTCTCTTGGCCTCAAGCACATATATGAAGTAGCTCATAAGAAACTTCAAATATTCAGACATTGAGACATTTAAAAATCATCTATAAGAAACCTTATTTGCAAAATGATGTATTTCCCATTCCTTTACAAAGACCAAACACCACTGAAAATCTTAGTACTGACAAACAAATGAAGCCAAGAGGCCAGGCACAGTGGCTCACACCTGTAATCCCAGCACTTTGGGAGGCTGAGGCAGGTGGATCACCTGAGGTCAAGAGTTCGAGACTGGCCTGACCAACATGGTGAAACCCCATCTCTACTAAATACAAAAAATTAGCTAGGTGTGAGCGCTTGTAATCCCAGCTACTTGGGAGGCTGAGGCAAGAGAATCCCTTGAACCTGGGAGACAGAGGTTACAGGGAGCCGAGATTGCACCATTGCACTCCAGCCTGGGCAACAAGAGTGAAACCACGTCTCAAAACAAAAAAAAAGCAAAAGAAATGAAGCCAAAAAAATCCCAGAATTCCATAAAACTGAGTAGAAGACTCCGGAGTCCCTTAAGAATACTTTGGTTTTGTTTTGTTTTTTTTGAGACATGGTCAGGCTCTGTTGCCCAGTCTGGAGTGCAGTGGCGCCACCTCAGCTCACTGCAGCCTCTGCCTCCCAGGCTCAAGCCATCCTCCCACCTCAGCCTCCCAAGCAGCCGGGACTACAGACACACGGACCCTGGATGGTTAATTTTTTTTTTTGTATTTTTTTATACAGACAAGGTTTTACCACCATGTTGCCCAGGCTGGTCTTGAACTCCTGGGCTCAAGTGATCTGCCCACCTCAGCCTGTCAAAGTACTGGGATTACAGACACATGGCACCCAGCATGGCTAATTTTTTTTGTATTTTTTGTAGACACAGGGTTTCACCATGTTGCCCAGGTTGGTCTTGAATTCCTGGGCTCAAGTGATCTGCCCATCTCAGCCTCCCAAAGTGCTGGGATTACAGGCATAAGCTACCAAACCAGACAAAGAATGCTTTGTCAATAGGATTTGTTGCCAGGCGCGGTGGCTCACGCCTGTAATCCCAGCGCTTTGGGAGGCCGAGGCGGGCGGATCACAAGGTCAGGAGATCGAGACCACGGTGAAACCCCGTCTCTACTAAAAATACAAAAAATTAGCCGGGCGCAGTTGTGGGCGCCTGTAGTCCCAGCTACTCGGGAGGCTGAGGCAGGAGAATGGCGTGAACCCGGGAGGCGGAGCTTGCAGTGAGCCGAGATCGCGCCACTGCACTCCAGCCTGGGCGACAGAGCAAGACTCTGTCTCAAAAAAAAAAAAAAAAAAAAAAAAAAAGGATTTGTTTTTGTTTTGTTTTGTTTTGTTTTGTTTGACAGAGTATCGCTCTGTCTCCCAGGCTGGAATGCCTTCTGGGTTCAAGAGATTCTCCTGCCTCAGCCTCCCAAGCAGAGTAGCTGGGATTACAGGTACGCACCACTAGCCCCAGCTAATTTTTGTATTTTTAGTAGAGACAGGGTTTTGCCATGTTGGTCAGGCTGGTCTTGAACTCCTGACCTCAGGTGATCCATCCGCCTTGGCTTTCCCAAAGTGCTGGAATTACAGGCATGAGCCACTGCGCCCAGCCAGATTTGTTCTATAGTAAGTCTTTCTGTATCAGTTTTGTTTAACTCATTATTATATTTGGGCACATAAAGTAGTATTAGAGAAGTAGTCTAAAGTTAATGTTTTTAATACTATATTAGAAATAAATGAGAAATTCCACTTCCTACAATGATAGACTAGGTTGGTTTGGACCTACTCTGCTCCCAGGAACTAGAAGAACTAGAAAAAAGAACAACACCTGCATGAAGACATGAGCAGGTGGCCGAGCATGGTGGCTCACACCTGTAATCCTAACACTTTGGGAGGTGGAGGCGGAGGCAGGTGGATCACTTGAGGTCAAGAGTTCCAGACCAGCCTGGTCAACATGGTGAAACCCTGTCTGTAATCCCAGCTACTCGGGAGGCTGAAGCAGGAGAATCTCTTGCTCTTGAACCCAGGAGGCAGAGGTTGCAGTGAGCTGGGATTGCGCCACTGCACTCCAGCTTGGGCAAAAAAAAGACACTAGCAGGGTACAAACGCAGTGAGAATTTGTAGGATTGGGATCCAGGAGAAAAGAAAAACTTAGAGAGATGATAAGCTCACTGTTTGGCACAGTTTTTTCTCATCAGAACACGGAAGCAGGCAGAACAATGTAGAGGTTAAAATGGTTTTTGTTGTTATTTGTTTTACAGGCAAGGTCTGGCTCTGTTGCCCAGGCTAGAGTTTGGTGACATGGTCCAGGGCTCACTGCAGCCTCGACTTCTTAGGCTCGTGATCCTCCTGCTTCAGCCTCCCAAATAGCTGGGACTACAGGCGTGTACCACCATGCCTAGCTAATATTTTTGAATTTTAGTACAGACAAGGTCTCACTATGTTGCCCAAGCTGGTCTCAAAGTCCTGGAACTCAAGTAATCCTCCTGTCTAGGCGTCCAAAAGTGCTGGGAGTACAGGCATGAGCCACCACGCCAAGGTTAAAATGTTCAAATCTAAATAAATAATAACTATATTTTAGGGGTTTAAAATAAACAAAATTAAAATTTATGCTGACAAGAGCACATAAGTCTTAAGAGAAATAAATGCAGTTTCAAATATTCCAAAGGTTATTGCATTGTTGAAAAAGTGGTAAAGGACTAATTTATAGTACAGTCATGTGCCACACATTTTGATTAATGATGAACTGCATGCATACATGCAGTGGTTCCATAATATCATACCATACTTCTGTACCTGTTTCTTGTTTAGATATATTTAAACACATATTTCCCACTGTGCTACACCTGCCTACCATATTTAGTACAATAACATGCCATAGAGGTTTACAGCCTAAAAGCAATAGGCTATACCATATAGCCTAGGCATATAGTAGGCTATACCATCTAGGTCTGAATACACTCCATGGTCTCCATGGTGCTAGCATAACGAAATTGCTTAACACATCTCTGAGAACATAACCCCATTCTTAAGTGATGCATGACTGCACATAACAAGTTAAAAAAATGCATTTTATCGGCCAGGCGCGGTGGCTCACGCCTGTAATCCCAGCACTTTGGGAGGCCGAGGCGGGCGGATCACGAGGTCAGGAGATCGAGACCATTCTGGCTAACACGGTGAAACCTTGTCTCTACTAAAAATACACAAAATTAGCTGGGCGTGGTGGCAGGTGCCTGTAGTCCCAGCTCCTCAGGAGGCTGGGTCAGGAGAATGGCATGAACCCGGGAGGCGGAACTTGCAGTGAGCCAAGATCGCGCCACTGCACTCCAGCGTGGGCGACAGAGCGAGACTGTCTCAAACAAACAAACAAAAAAAAGCATTTTATCACATTTATTACAGTATTATTTTTCTTTTTCCTTTTTTTGAGACAGAGTCTCGCTCTGTCGCCCAGGTTGGAGTGCAGTTGTGTGATCTCGGCTCACTGCAACCTTCACTTCCAAAGTTTAGGTGATTATCCTGCTTCAGCTTCCCAAGTAGCTGGGACTACAGGCTCGTGCCACCATGCCCATCTAGTTTTTGTATTTTTAGTAGAGATGGGGTTTCACTATGTTCGCCAGGCTGATCTCGAACTCCTGATCTCAGGTGATCCACCTACCTTGGCCTCCCAAGTGCTGGGATTTCAGGCATCAGCCACCACGCCCGACCTATAATATTCTTTTTCTAAAGAACAGAAAAAGAGGCCGGGCGTGGTGGCTCATGCTTGTAATTCCAGCACTTTAGGAGGCCAAGGCAGGTGGATCATGAGGTCAGGAAGATGGAGACCATCCTGGCTAACACAATGAAACCTCATCTCTACTAAAAACACAAAAAATTAGCTGGACGTGGTGGCATACACCGGTAGTCCCAGCTACTCTGGAGGCTGAGGCAGGTGAATTGCTTGAACTCAGGTGGCGGAGGTTGCAGTGAGCCGAGATCACACCACTGCACTCCAGCCTAGGCAAAAGAGTGAGACACCATCTCAAAAAAAAAAAAAAAAAAAAAAAGGGCCGGGCGCGGTGGCTCAAGCCTGTAATCCCAGCACTTTGGGAGGCCGAGACGGGCGGATCACAAGGTCAGGAGATCGAGACCATCCTGGCTAACACGGCGAAACCCCGTCTCTACTAAAAACACAAAAAATTAGCCAGGCGAGGTGGCGGCGCCTGTGGTCCCAGCTACTCGGGAGGCTGAGGCAGGAGAATGGCGGGAACCCGGGAGGCAGAGCTTGCAGCGAGCTGAGATCTGGCCACTGCACTCCAGCCTGGGCGACAGAGCGAGACTCCGTCTCAAAAAAAAAAAAAAAAAAAAGAATAGAAAAAGAATGTATACTAGGCCTTTTGTATCCATGGGATTCACGTTTATGGTTTCAGTCGATGGTGAATCATATATATTCAAGAAAAAAAACTGAGCCTATACTAAACATGTATAGACTTTATTTATTTGTCATTATTCCTTAAACAATGCAATTAAACAACTATTTACGTTATCGTTATCGGGCATTTTATTAATTTTTTTATTTTAAGTAGAGACAGAGTCTCACTATTTTGCCCAGGCTGGTCTCCAACTCCCAGCCTCACGCCATCCTCCCACCCTCTCAAGTGTTGGGATTATAGGCGTGAGCCACTGTGCCTGGCCTATATTAGGTATTATAAGGAATCTAGAGATGATTTAAACTATATAAGAGGGTGTGCATAGATTACATCCACATACTATGATATCTGCAGACTTTGGTATCTGAGGGAAGTCCTGGAACCAAGGCCCCTGAAGGATGACTGTATAAATAATATGCTAATAAAGGAGTAAGAAAATAATAAAAAATACTTAATCCAAAATAATATAAGAAAAAAAACAGAACAAAGAAAAAAGTGAGACAAATAGATAATAACATAATGGTAAATTTAAATTTAAATACACAGCAGATAACTTTTTTAAAAACAATTAAAAGAAACCTCTTAAACGTAAAAGGTTAAAACCAAAAGGGAAAAAAGATGGCTTAACTATACTGATTCCAGAAAAAGCAAACCATGTCAAGAAAAATGACAAGAAACAAAATACATTTCATAATGATGAAAGGTTCAATCCACCAGAAAGATACAATTCTATATTTGTATGTACCTTTGTACTTTAAAATATGCAAACAAATTACTGAGACCAACTTTTTGTCAATGTTGCTACACAAATTGTGATATTTATTATTTAAATAACAACATAAATGAAGAAAAATTCAATATGTGACATACCTTAGCTCTGTAGGAATGAGAACCCCCTTGAAAATTTATGACTCCATAAGCATCCGTTGGGCTCTGTTCTGTATGCTTTTCCACAGACCATTCTTCTATTGCCTGATTAAAATGGTCACCCAATTTCACATCTGAGTATTTCATGGCAAGGCTTGCAGTAAAACAAGCATGTTGCTTGACCAAGCGACCACAAAAACACCTAAAAGAAAAAGGTGAGATGATTAAAATGCCTTTCAAAAAATTAGAGTTAATGAAAAAATGAAATTAAAAATGAATGAACCGACAGTATAAAAATAAGCTTTTTGATTTTAGAATATCTATATATTAATACCTTCATTATAGCACTGAAATAGCATAGTCTAAGATGAATTCATCATCTAAATTTAACGTGAGGCATCTACAAAACATGGTATAGGCATATAACAGAATAGCATTTACACCGGGTGTGGCTCATGTGGGTAATTCCAGCACTGTGGGAGGCCAATGCTGGAGGACCTTGAGGTCAAAAGTTCAAGACCATCCTAAGAAACACGACAAGACCCTGACTTGATAAAAAAGTTTTAAAAATCAGCCAAGTGTGGTGGCATACACCTGCAGTCCCAGCTACACAGGAGACTAAGGTGAGAGGCTTGCCTGAGCCCAGCAAGGATACAGTCAGCCTTGGTCACACCACTGTACTCCATCCTGGATGACAGAGCAAGCAAGACCCCAACTCAAAAAAAAAAAAAAAAAAAAAAAGAAAAGAAAAAGAAATACCATCCAATAATAAAGATAAATGAATGAACCACTAATGATACTAGAGAATGGATAAATCTCAAAATCATCATACTGAGTGAAAGAACCTAGGCACGAAAGATTATATATTTACATGATTCCACGTATACAAAATTCAAAAAAATGTGAACTAATCTATACAGTGACAAAAGGGTGATCAATGGTGTCTGAAGCTAGGGTACAAATACGGATGGCATTCTACCCAGAAGTACATACTGAACTGTAACACCGAAAGTAGGAATCTAATGGAGCTGGGCAGTCTCACTGATTCGATACAATCTTAAAATCAGATCAGAGTTTGAAGAAGCCAAGGCAGCTTAGAGTTTGTGAGGTAGAAAACAAAAGGAGAAGGGTTGCAAATATCTGCAGAAGGGCCAGCATGTGGAAGAATAACTACTTGGCCAGGTGCGGTAGCTCACGCCTGTAATCCCAGCCCTTTGAGAGGCCGAGGTGGGCAGATTACCTGAGGTCGGGAGTTTGAGACCAGCCTGACCAACAGGGTGAAACCCCGTCTCTACTAAAAATACAAAAAATTAGCTGGGCATGGTGGTGCACACCTGTAATCCCAGCTGCTAGGGAGGCTGAGGCAGGAGAATCACTTGAACCTGGGAGGCAGAGACTGCAGTGAGCAGAGATCGGGCCACTGCACTCCAGCCTGGGCAAAAGAGTGAGACTCGGTCTCCCAAAATAAATAAATAAATAAATAAATAAATAAATAAATAACTACTTAAGGCAAAGTTAAGAGCTACTAGACAGCAACAGCCAAAACAATTTCTGAAGCTCATAAAGGGCAGGGAACAGTTTATGTTCCCACCAGCCAGAGTAGAGATCTCGTAACACAGAAGGCTTATGATAGAGTCCTCAAAAACAGCATCATTAAATCAGACGCACTAAATTAGACCTAGACAGGCCAGGCACAGTGGCTCATGCCTGTAATCCCAGCACTTTGGGAGGCCGAGGCGGGTCGATCACGAGGTCAGGAGATTAAGATCATCCTGGCTAACACAGTGAAACCCTGTCTCTACTAAAAATTTTTTAAAAATTTTAAAAAAGACCATGCTTGTTGGGCACGGTGGCTCATGCCTATAATCCCAGCACTTTGGGAGGCTGAGGGGGGAGGATTGCTTAAGCCCAGGAATTTGATATTAGTCTGGCAACATAGTAAGACTCTGTTTCTAAGAGAAAAAATTAAAGAAAAAAAGACTACGTAGAAAAAAAATATGAGCATGATGAAGGCTAACATAATGAAATCCCATCTCTACTAAAAATATAAAACATTAGCCAGACGTGGTGGCACGTGCCTGTAATCCCAGCTACTCGGGAGGCTGAGGCAGGAGAATTACTTGAACGCGGGAGGCAGAGGTTGCAGTGAGCCAAGATCGTGCCACTGCACATCCAGCCTGGCGACGGAGCAAGACTCCTTCTCGAAAAATAAATAAATAAATAAATAATACTAATAATAATTTTCCAAATAAAGTTTTTGAAAATTTCATTTAAAAAATAACCTACACTTCTACCGTAAAAACTAAAAATATCCTAGCTAACCCAGTGAAACCCCATCTCTACTGAAAATATAAAAAATTAGCCGGGCGCGGTGGCGCCTGTAGTCCCAGCTACTCGGGAGGCTGAGGCAGGAGAACGGTGTGAACCCGGGAGGCGGAGCTTGCAGTGAGCCAAGATTGCGCCACTGCACTCCAGCCTGGGATACAGAGCGAGACTCTGTCTCAAGAAAAAAAAAAAACTAAAAATAAGAGCATATTAACCTCAAAGTAAGCAGAAGAAAAGATATGATAAAGAAAACAGAATGGGCCAGGCGCGGTGGCTCATGCCTGTAATCCCAGCACTTCACAGGGCTGAGGCGGGTGGACTGCGTGAGGTCAGGAGTTCGAGACCAGCCTGGCCAACATGGTGAAACCCCCGTCTCTACCAAAAATACAAAAATTCACCAGGTGTGCTGGTGGGCGCCTGTAATTCCAGCTTCTGAGGAGGCTGAGGCATGAAAATTGCTTGAACCCAGGAGGCAGAGAGAGATTGCAGTGAGCCAAGATCATGCCACTGCACTGCAGCCTGGCTGACGGAGTGAGACTCCACCTCAAAAAAAAAAAAAAAAAAACCACAATGAAACAGAAAAGAGAAAAACACTGGGGGAAAGCAAGAAAACAAAAAGCTTGTCATTGAAAAGATAAATAAAACTGATAAACTGAAGTCAGAATAACGAGAAAAACTGAACAGGAAAATAAATTAACACTCCAGCCTGGACAATACAGCAAGACTCTGTCTCAAAAAAAAAAAAATCATTAATACACCTTCCCACAAAGAAAATTTGAGGCCAGATGCCTTCACTGGTGAATTTCATCAAATATTTAGGAGGAAATATCAATTCTACACACATTCTTCCAAAAAAATCATAAGTGGGTACATTTTCCAATTCATTTCATGAGGTGAGAGTCATTCTGCTTTGGAGAAAAACAAAAACAAAAACAGCCTGTAATTCCAGCTACTTAGGAGGCTGAGGTAGGAAGACTGCTTGAGGCCAGGAGTTCTAGATCAGCTTGGGTAACAAAAGGAACTCCATCTCAAGAAAAGAAAAAAGAAAAAAAGGCAAAGTATTAGCATTACAAGAAAAGACTAGGCCAGGCACAGTGGCTCGTGCCTGTAATCCTCGCACTTTGAGAAGCCAAGGTGGGAGGATCACTTGAGCTGAGGAGTCAAGACCAGCCTGACAACATGGCAAAACTCCTCCTCTACAAAAAAATACAGAAATTAGCCAGGCATGGTGGCATGCACCTGTGGTCACAGCTACTTGGGAAGATGAAGGGGAAGGATCACCTGAACCCAGGAGGTGAAGTCTGCAGTGACTGTGCCACTGCACTCCAGTCCGGACCACAGAATGAGACCCTGTTTCCCCACTCCCCCCAAAAAGAAAAAAGAAATGGACGTGGTGGCTCACACCTGCAATTCAGTTCTTAAGGAGGCATAAGTGGGAGCATAGCTTTAACCAAGGAGTTCAAAACCTGCCTTGGCAATATGGCGAGACCTCGTTCTTCACAAAAAGGAAAACAAGCACTGGACAAAACTGAATGTCTATTCATTATAAGCATTGTCAGAAAACTAGGAAAGCAGGAAACTTCCTCAACAGAGATAACATAACACTTATTAAATCTTACAAAGAGTACCACTACATGCTAAGTCTTGTGATTCATTCTAGCTAAATCATGGAATGTGGTCTCGGAGATTCCTGACACAAACGTGAACAAAATATATGAGACAACTGTTTCAGGCATTAAACATGAAGAAACATGGAGCTGTGATTCTTGAAATGAGGGAAATACATAAGGTAAACCCCCATGATTGCACAAGCTTGGGGAAAATTTCTCAATCATAGAGATGACACCTAGGCAGAAAATGGTAGTCATCGAGCCAAGCAAGGAAGTAGAGAACAGAATTCTCGGCTGTTGAAACAGCTGGAATTTGTAGCAGACTACCAGAGAAAATGGATCCATAAAGACAAGAAGGAAAAAAATCTCACATGGGGATTCACCATGGGTCTTTGGCCATGGTCTAAGGTGGATCTATGAGAGATTCTGTGATGCCTAGCGGCAATCACTTGCTGTGTGTGGGTCTGATAACTGGGTCCTAAAGATCTGGAAGACACAGCAGTTTTAGTTCAGCGTGAAAAGACGTAACTGAACCCCTTGAACACTCAGTTCAGACCACAAAAAAACCTATAACTTAAGAGGAAGGTCCACATCCTAGGACTATGTTCAAAATAGAAGTAGAACTGTCCTAACAAAGAAAAAAATCAAACCTGAATGGACAAAAGAATCTACCAATAATTAATTTAATCACCTGTCAGAAAGAAACTGAACACTCCTTACAGGAAAATTATTTACTCCAGAACAACAATATATAATAAAAAATTACTGGCCGGGTACAGTGGCTCACACCATCCCAGAACTCTGGGAGGCCAAGGCAGGTGGATCACCTGAGGTCAGGAGTTCCAGACCAGTCTGGCCAACATAGTGAAACCCCATCTCTACTAAAAATATAAAAAATTAGCCGGGCGTGGTAGCACATGCCTGTAATCCCAGCTACTCAGGAGGCTGAGGCAGGAGAATCGCTTGAATACGCGAGGCGGAGGGTGCAGTGAGCCAAGATCACAGCACTGCACTCCAGCCTGGGCAAGAGAGCAAGACACCATCTCGAAAAACAACAACAAAAAAGATACATTTAAAAGATGAAGAAAAAAAAGCAGTCATCAGAAACAGACCCTAAATGATGCAAATGTTGGAATCAGTAGACAAAGACTCTAATGCAGGTATTATAAATACGCTGAAGGACATACAGGAATAGACAGTCACAATGAGAGCGCACAGGGTACATCTCAGCAGTGAAATGGAAACTATAACAAAGAATCAAATAGCAATCACAGCACTGAAAAATGTAAGGCGTGAAACGAAAATTCACTGGATGGGGCCGGGCGCGGTGGCTCACGCCTGTAATCCCAGCACTTTGGGAGGCTGAGGTGGGCGGATCACGAGGTCAGGAGATCGAGACCATGCTGGCTAACACAGTGAAAAATTAGCCGGGCATGGCGGTGAGCGCCTGTAGTCCCAGTTACTCAAGAGGCTGTGGCAAGAGAATGGCGTGAACCCAAGAGGCAGAGCTTGCAGTGAGCCAAGATCGCGCCACTGTACTCTAGCCTGGGCGACAGTGCGAGACTCCATCTCAAAAAAAAAAAAGAAAAAAGAAAATTCACCGGATGGGCCAGGCGTGGTGGCTCACGCCTGTAATCCCAGCACTTTGGGAGGCTGAGGCAGGTGTGTCACGAGGTCAGGAGATCGAGACCATCCTGGCTAATACAGTGAAAAATTAGCTGGGCATGGTGGCGGGCACCTGTAGTCCCAGGTACTCAGGAGGCTGTGGCAGGAGAATGGCGTGAACCCAGGAGGTAGAGCTTGCAAGATTGCACCACTGTACTCTAGCCTGGGCGAGAGAGCGAGACTCCGTCTCCAAAAATAAAAATAAAAATAAAAATAAAAGGAAAAAAAAATTCACTGGATGGACCGGGCGTGGTGGCTCATGCCTGTTATCCCAGCACTTCGGGAGGCTGAGGCGGGCGGATCACGAGGTCAGGAGATCAAGACCATCCTGGCTAACATGGTGAAACTCCATCTCTACTAAAAAAAAAAAAAAAAAACCCACACAAAATCAGCCAGGTGTGGTGGTGGGCGCCTGTAGTCCCAGCTACTCGGGCGGCTGAGGCAGGAGAATGGCATGAACCCTGGAAGCGGAGTATGCAGTGAGCTGAGATTGCGCCACTGCACTCCAGCCTGGGCGACAGAGTGAGACTCCGTATCAAAAAAAAAAAAAAAAAAAAAAATTCACTGTATGGACAAAACAGCATAATGGAGACTGCAGAAATAAGAGTGAGTGAACCTGAATACATCAATAGAAATTATTCAATACATCAGATAAAGAAAAAAAAAAGTTAATTTAAAAAAAAAATCTTCCTGGCCGTACGCAGTGGCTCATGCCTGTAATCACAGCACTTTGGGTGGCCGAGGTGGGCGAATCACAAGGTCAGGAGTTCTAGACCAGCCTGACCATCAGGGTAAAATCCCATCTCTACTAATAACACAAAATAAGCCGGTGTGGCGGCATTCACCTGTAATCCCAGCTACTTGCGTGGCTGAGGCAGGAGAATTGCTTGAACCTGGGAGGCAGAGGTTGCAGTAAGCCAAGATTGTGCCACTGCACTCGGGCCTGGACAACAGAGCAAGACTATCTCAAAGGAAAAAAAACAAAAACAAAAACCTTCTCAATTAGGTAAAAAATTTGAACGTGCAAATATTTACGCAAGCAGAATAAGTACAAAGAGAATCACTCTTAGGCATATTATAGATATGCTGCTGAAAACCAAAGGCATAGAAAAAAAAATCTTTAAAGTAGCTAGAGAAAAAAAAGACCCATTCCACACAGGGAGACAACTACTGTATGACAGCTGCCTTCTCATTAGAAACAAAAACTACAAGATAAAACAACAACATCTTTAAAGTGCTGCAATGGGCCGGGCGCAACAGCTCACACCTGGAATCCCAGCCCTTTGGGAGGCCAAGGCGGGCAGATCACAAGGTCAGGAGACCAGCCTGGCCAACATGGTAAAACCCCATCTCTACTAAAAATACAAAAAGTAGCCAGGTGTGGTGGTGGGTGCCTGTAATCCCAGCTTCTTGGGAGGCTGAGGCAGGAGAATCACTTGAACCTGAGAAGCAGAGGTTGCTGGGAGCTGAGATCACGCCACTGTACTCCATCTAGCCTGGGCGATGGGGCAAGACTCCATCTCAAAAAAAAAAAAAACCTGCTGCAATAAAATAACAACCCGGAATTCTATGTCCAGTGCAAACATTCTTCAAACATGAAAATAAAAGAAACATATTTTCAGATAGACCAAACTGAGAAAATTCATGTTCAGTGAAGCTGCACTATATGAAATGCTAAATAAAGGAAACTCTTTGGCCTCGTCAAACAAGAGACACCAGGTGAACCTCACCATCTATAAGAAGAAACGAATAGGACTGGATATGGTTAAGTATAGGGGCAAATATGAAAGACTGTCAGGTCTTTTTGTTGATTTTTTTTTTTTTGAGACACGGTCTTGCTCTGTTGCCCAGGCAGGAGTGCAGTGGTGATCAGGGCTTATTGCAGCCTCAATTTCCCGGGCCCAAACAATCCTCCGGGCTCAAATGATCTTCCCACTTCAGCCTCTTAAGTAGCTGGGACTACAGGTACATGATACCATGCCAAGATTTTTGTGTGTGGTTTTCTTCTTTTTTTTTTTTTTTTTTTTTTTTCTGTAGATACAGGGTCTCACTCTGCTACCCGGGCTGGTCTCAAACTCCTAGGCTCAAACAAAACAATCCTCCTGCCTCAACCTCCCCAAGTGCTGGGATTACAGGCATGAACCATCACATCCAGCCTGTCAGGTTTTTTGTTTTTGTTTTTATGAACTTCTTTGAAAAACTCTTTAACATATCTAAAATAAACTCATTCTATGTACTTTTATTCCTAGCCTACCACCCAGAGACCTTCTCTTCTTCCTCTCATACTTCCTCATCAGACCCTACAGCATATTACAATTTACTCAGTTGCCTAAGAAGGAAATGTAGTTACCATGCTCAAGTCTTCCCTTGTCTTCACATTCACCAAATCCTATTGCATTTATCTCATTAATCCCTTAAAGTACGCCTACTTCTCTTCATTGTCAAAAACATCTTACTTCAGGTTCTCATCTTTTTGCCAGAATCACTCCAAAACTTTAGTAACTGGTCTATTTTCTTCCAATCCAACCTAAAAAAGGAAACTACTCTTACAAAAAATAAAATTGGCCGGGCGATGTTGTGGGAAGTCAGGGACCCCGAACGGAGGGACCGGCTGAAGCCACAGCAGAAGAACATAAATTGTGAAGATTTCATGGACATTTATTAGTTCCCCAAATTAATACTTTTATAATTTCTTATGCCTGCCTGTCTTTACTGCAATCTCTGAACATAAACTGTGAAGATTTCATGGACACTTATCACTTCCCCAATCAATACCTTTGTGATTTCCTATGCCTGCTTTTAATCTCTTAATCCCGTCATCTTCATAAAGTGAGGATGAATGTCACCTCAGGACCCTGTGATGATTGCATTAACTGCACAGATTGTTTGTAGAGCGCGTGTGTTAACAATATGAAATCTGGGCACCTTAAAAAAAGGAACACGATAACAGCAATGTTCAGGGAACAAGAGAGATAGCCTTGGACTCTGACTGTTAGTGAGCCAGGCGGAACAGAGCCATATTTCTCTTGTTTCAAAAGCAAATAGGAGAAATATCGCTGAATTCTTTTTCTCAGCAAGGAACATCCCTGAGAAAGAGAATGCGCCCTGAGGGTAGGTCTATAGATGGCCCCCTTAAGGCGGCCGCTTTTACGGTCGAAGCCGAAGGGATGAAATAAGCCCCGGTCTCCTGTAGCGCTCCCAGGCTTATTACAACGAGGAAATTCCTGTCTAATAAATTTTGGTCAGACAGGTTGTCTGCTCTCAAACCTTGTTCCCTGATAAGAAGTTATCAATGACAACGCATGCCCAAAACTTCATTAGCAATTTTAATTTTGCCCCATCCTGTGGTCCTGTGATCTCACCCTGCCTCCATTTGCTTTGTGATATTCTATTACCTTGTGAAGCAAAGCATGTGATCTCTGTGACCCACACCCTATTCATACACTCCCTCCTCTTTTGAAAATCACTAATAAAAACTTGCTGGTTCTACGGCTCAGGGAGCATCACGGAACCTGTCAGCGTATGATGTTTCCCCCGGACACCCAGCTTTAAAATTTCTCTCTTGTACTTTCCCTTTATTTCTCAAACCAGCCAAGATGCTTAGGGTTTTTCCCCGATAGGGCATGGTGGCTCACACCTGTAATCCTAGCACTTTGGGAGGCTGAGTTGGGTGGATCACCTGAGGTCAAGAATTCAAGACCAGCCTGGCCAACATGGTGAAATCCCATCCCTACTAAAAATACAAAAATTAGCGGGGCATGGTGGCACGTGCCTGTAATCCCAGCTACTCGGGAGGGTGAGGCAGGAGAATTGCTTGAACCCATGAGGCAGAGGTTGCAGTGAGCCGAGATTGTTCCACTGCACTCCAGCCCGGGTAACAGAGCAAGACTCTGTCTCAAAATAATAATAATCATCATCATCTAGCATGTTAGTAATTGCCTGTACAATATCCTTTGAACATGAAAAAGTATGTGCAATGAAAAGCCTTGTAGAGTAACTGAAACTCTCATTTTTCTAGGCCCAAATCTCTCAAATCTCCATCTTACATTCTGCAGTTTCCTGACAGAACCATGATGTCTTTCACTATCAGGCCTTCCCACACACTGCTCTCGCTGCCTAAAATTCCTGTCCTTCAACTTCTGCCCAATGGACACAACTTTCCAACTCTTCTTAGGCAGCTTCACCTGAGTTTCAAACAGCTTTGACTGACCCTTCACCTTCCAAGTCTAGGTAAAGTACCCATCAAATATAATAGCATGTGAGTTTCATGCCACTGTGTTCTAACTCATATTTCTAACAGATTAGTTTTATTTATTTTTGAAATTTGTGCAGTATAGTTATGTTAAACTTACCTGACGAGTTGCTGACAAATTTGACATCCTGGAAGGCATCTATTGAACATAAAAAGGTAAATAAATTATTTCAGGGGAAAAACTTTCTGATTTTAAACTAAAGTATATAAAATACATAAAGTACAAAACAAAGAAAAATTATATACCTAGCTTAATTTTTCAGTAGATACCATAGATCACGTATACCTTGATTTACAATTCAAGTAACTTTTTTAACTGACAGTTTCAATATTTTTAATATAATTAGTTGTGATATAAAATTTAGAAACTATAAAAGACCGACTGATTTAACTACATAAAAATACAACACTTATATGTGGCAAAAATCTGTCAGTAATAAAGTCTAAAGACAAACAGAAAAAAAAAAATGGCAAAGGGTTAGTTCCCTAATATATAAAGAGCTTCCTCAAATCAATTTTTCTCTCTTTTCTGAGACAGAGTTTCACTCTTGTCGCCCAGGCTGGGGTGCAATGGCGTGATCTAGGCTCACTGCAACCTCTGCCTCCCGGGTTCAAGCAATTCTCCTGCCTCAGCCTCCTATGTAGCTGGGATTACAGGTGTGCACCACCACATCTAGCTAATTTTGTTTTATTTTTATTTTTCTTTTTTTTGAGACAGAGTTTCTTTCTGTCACCCAGGCCGCTGGAGTGCAGTGGAACAGTCTCGGCTCACTGCAATCTCCACCTTCCAGGTTCAAGTGATTCCTCTGCCTCAGCCTCCTGAGCAGCTGGGATTACAGGCACGTGCCACCATGCCTGGCTGATTTTTGTATTTTTAGTGGAGACAGGGTTTCATCATATTGGCCAGGCTGGTCTTGAACTCCTGACCTCAGGTGATCTGCCCGCCTCGGTCTCCCAAAGTGCTGGGATTAGAGGCGTGAGCCACTGCGTCCAGCAAATCAATTTTTTAAGATCCAATATTATAAAGGAAAACTAAATGAACAGATAGTTCATAGTGAAAACACACATATAAAAAGATTATTTGATTACAAAAGATTTTTAAAGCATATTTTAAGATCCTATCTTGGCCGGATATGGTGGGCCACACCTGTAATTGCAACACTCTGGGAGGCGCAGGTGAATTGCTCGAGTCCAGGAGCTTAAGACCAGCCTGGGCAACAAGGCGAAACTCCGTCTCTACAAAAAAATATAGTGGTACAGGCCTATAGTCCTAGCTACTAGGGAGGCTGAGGTGGGAGGATTCCTTGAGCACAGGAGGTCGAAGCTAAAGTGAGCCATGATCATGCCCCACTGCACTCCAGCCTGGGAGAAAGAGCGAGAAACTGTCTCAAAAAAAAAAAAAAAAAAAAAAAAAAAGACACTATCTTGGTGACAATACAGAGAGAGTCTGGTATCTGTGGATGAGAGTATATATTTACATAATCCTTATGGAAGGCCATTTGGCAATATCCGTCAAAATAAAAAACACTGACTCTCACACACCAATTCCAGTTCTACAAGCATAGGCTAAAACACATCTGCAGTATACATATAAAATGAAAATTGTACAAGGTACAACTGTACTGCAGCACTTTTTTTCCCTAACAGCCAAAAGAAAAAGTGAAAATACCTAAAATGTTCAATAAGGGATTACTAAAACAAACTGTAATTCAGACATAATTAAATAGGTTGCAACAATTAAGAACAAATTAGTGGCCGGGCGCGGTGGCTCACGCCTGTTAATCCCAGCACTTCGGGAGGTCAAGGCAGGCAGATCACGAGGTCAGGAGATCGAGACCATCCTGGCTAACGTGGTGAAACCCCATCTCTACTAAAAATACAAAAAATTAGCTGGGCATGGTGGCAGGTGCCTGTAATCCCAGCTACTCAGGAGGCTGAGGCAAGAGAACGGCCTGAACCCAGGAGGTGGAGCTTGCAGTGAGACTGCATCACTGCACTCCAGCCTGATCGACAGAGCGAGACTCCATCTCAAAAAAAAAAAAAAAAAAAAAGAACAAACTAGTGATCGCCAAGATAAGTTACAGACACAGTGGGCTACACTATATATCTTAAAGGTGGAAGCAGGATAATCATCTGCTTGGACATGCAAAGACTATATCTAACTTTCTGGAAGACATTCCAAGGAATGGATAACATCAGATTTTTTATTAGCAAGGTAAACTTGTAGCTAAAGCACAGTAGTGGCAAGGAGACTTTCACTTATAGCATTTGGTACCTTTTAAATTATGAACCAAGAGTGAATTATTAAGTCATATAAAATTAAGAGTTCAACTAGTGTAGAAAGAAGTGACCAACTACCTGTTTGTAAATTACGTCTCGTATGAATGGTTAAAGGTGGGGACACTTAGTAACAGCTTTGGATTTCTTTAATACCTTGAGTGCTTTTATTACTTCTATTGCAAAGTGGAATTAGTAAAACTATAGAAAATAAACTCCTTAATGATAAAATCTTTTTTTTTTTTTTTTGAGACAGAGTCTCACTCTGTCACTGAGGCTGGAGTGCAGTGGCACCTTGTCAGCTCACTGCAACCTCCATCTCCTGGGTTCAAACAACTCTCCTGCCTTAGCCTCCTGAGGAGCTGGGATTACAGGTGCCCACCACCACGCCCAGCTAGTTTTTATATTTTCAGTAGAGACAGGGTTTCACCATGTTGGCCAGGCTGGTCTCAAACTTCTGACCTCAGGTGATCCACTCATCTCAGCCTCCCAAAGTGCTGGGATTACAGGCATGAGCCACCGCACCTGACCAACAAAATCTATTTTTTTAATAAAGCAAAACAACAATTTCTCTGGAAGAAAAACAGTATTTTATTTTAGAACTGGAACACTGAATTACGGAGGCTTAAATACTAATCCCATCTTTATGAACAGCCATGTGACTTGGGAAATGTCATTTATCCTCTTGTTGAGAAATGTGGTATGATGTTGTAATAAAACATATCTTTAATAAGTAGTAAGAAATCAGAATAAATCATAGAATCTAATGATTGGAAGAGATGTTAAGATTATCTGTTTTAATGATCCAAAAAGAACTAATCAAAAAAATTTACAGAATTTATTTAAAAATTGAGAGATATTTAAAAAACTTAAAATATTTTCTCAATAGTAAATAAATGCAAATTTAAAATATATACTATTATAATTACTGTCAATTAAAAATAAATAAATGTATGCCAGGCGCGGTGGCTCACTTTGGGAGGCTGAGGCAGGCAGATTATCTGAGGTCAGCAGTTCGAGACCAGCCTGACCAACATGGTGAAACCCCATCTATACTAAAAATAAAAAAAATTACCTGGTCGTGGTGGCACATGCCTATAGTCCCAGCTACTCAGGTGGCTGAGGCAGGAGAATCACCTGAACCTGGAAGGCAGACTTTGCTCGCCTCAGTCTCCCAAAGTGCTGGAATTATAGGCATGAGCCACCATGCTCAGCTTAAAAATATATATATATATATATCTATGTATACCTTTTTCTACTTACCACGTTTTCTTGACGGTGATGGAAAATGTTACTCTAGTCATTACTTAGTAAAGCAGACAATCTCATTCACTACTGGGTGATCATTTATATTGCTTTAATACTTTTGAAAAGATTTTGGCATTACATAACCTAAGGGGGGAAAATCTTAAATACAAAAAGGTTTTATCCACAAAGATCTTCATTGTGGCCTAACTTAAATTTAAAGTGGCTAAAAATTGAAAAAAACTAAATTGACCAATAGGAGAATAGGCATATAAATGGTGGCATACACAATAACAGAATATTAACTACCATTCTTTTTTTTTTTTTTTTGAGATGGAGTTTCACTCTTGTTACCCAGGCTGGAGTGCAGCAACGTGGATCTCAGCTCACTACAACCTCTGCCTTCCAGTGTCAAGTGATTCTCCTGCCTTAGCCTCCCAAGTAGCTGGGATGACAGGTGCCTGCAACCACGTCTGGCTAATTTTGTATTTTTAGCAGAGAAGGTGTTTCACCACGTTGGCTAGGCTGGTCTCAAACTCCTGACCTCGTGATCCGCCCACCTCGGCCTCCCAAAGTGCTGGGATTACAGGCGTGAGCCACTGCACCAGGACTATTACTACCATTCTTATAAAATATCCGTAGTATGAAAAGCAGGTACAACATTTTGCATATAGACTGAATGTAGCAATACTTTAAAACAAAAACAATACACTGAGAAAAAGCCAAAAATAAAACCACCAAATGTTATTAATAATGACAATCTTAATGTATTAAAACTCTAACTATTGATCGAACTTTGTTTCTCAAAAGTTTTTAAAATGTATCATGCACATTATACTTTCAATGGAAATGTGTGTGTTGGGAAAGATTCATTCAAAGTTAGAATTTTTTAAAATGTTAAAGAGAAATTTTAAAAATTAAATTATGTAAATTTACATTTATATAATTTAACGAAAGGTTTTGGAAATGCTATTCGACAAATATTTACTACGTACCCACTATAAACAAGAACAGTGACATATTCTATAATATAAAGGGACATCAGTTAATAAAAATTGTCTATTTAAGCTATGTTTTTCTAAGAGTTATATATCTAATAGAAATGAAAGTTGCAGAGAAGGCAAATGGGTAGAGAACACAGTGTGATAGGAGATGGAAAAGGAAAGAAGATTCAAAAATCTTGCAAATACTTTTGTCAATTAATTTTCATTTTTTCTAAGTGCCCATGAAGAGAAGTGCTCCATAGGTTAGGAAATAACTACATCTTATATTTCCTTGTTTAAGTTTTTTTTAATCTTTAGGCCTCAGAAAAAAAAAAAAAAAAAATTTGCTGGGTGCGGTGGCTCACACCTGTAATCCCAGAACTCTGAGAGGCCAAGAGAGGTGGATGACCTCAGGTCGGGAGTTCAAGATCAGACTGGCCAACATAGTAAAACCCTGTATACTAAAAATACAAAAACTAGGGCCGGGCGTGGTGGCTCACGCCTGTAATCCCAGCACTTTGGGAGACCGAGGCGGGCGGATCACGAGGTCAGGAGATTGAGACCATCCTAGCTAACACGGTGAAACCTAGTCTTTACTAAAAATACAAAAAATTAGCCAGGTGTGGTGGCATACGCCTGTAGTCCCAGCTACTCGGAAGGCTGAGGCAAGAGAATCGCTTGAACCTGGAAAGCAGAGGTTGCAGTGAGCCGAGATTGCGCCATTGCACTCCAGCGTGGGCAACAGAGCAAGACTACGTCTCAAAACAAACAAACAAACAAAAAACTAGCCAGGTGTGGTGGTGCACGCCTGTAATCCCAGCTACTCAGGAGACTGAGGCAGGAGAATCACTTGAACCCAGAAGGCGGAGGTTACAGCGAGCTGATATCACACCACTGCACTCCAGCCTGGGCGACAGAGCAAGACTCTGTTTCAAAAAAAAAAAAAAAAAGTTAAAAGAGTATTTTTGGCAAATATGCTTAAGTAAATATTTCATGAGCTCAACTTTTTCTTTAGTTACTAAGTTAATATCCTTTAATTTTATTTTTTTTCTATTATCAAAGTCATTTCAGAGACCAAAGACACAGACACCTATAGTCTCTGACAATGGATTTTCCAGTAAATAATGATCTGTATCCATATATTGGCAAATAAAAAGAACGACTATTAGGTTCATATTGCTTTCTTCAACATGAACCATAGTGTTGGATACTCAGTAGATGCCCAATAAATACACAAATTTAAGTTTGAAGTATCAGTGAATCCGTTAAAAAAATAAAAAAGAGAGAGAGAGTCTTAACTGCCTTACCTTTGTAAAACACTACACTATGATCTGAGGGAGTTTAGAGATGGAGGAACACTTCAAGGAAGAGATTGTATGCTGTAAATGGCATTAAGAACTCCAAAATACTGATTTTCAATGCTGTTTCTTCCTCCCAATCCTTCCCAAATTAAATGATTAGCAGTAACTATAAAAAGTAACAGTAACTACAAATAATGTATTTAGTAGTTTTTGTTTCCAAAAAAGAAATAGCAATATAATTTACACTAAAATTTCTAGAAGATCCCAGAAGCAACAAAGGTGTGCTTACCTGTGAGGGTCCTTGGAACTTGGTATAATATATACACATTCCCTCTTGGTCAAAGTGCTTTCTATCCAGGATTTCTGGGACTAAAACAAAATGTTTTAAAGAATTGTTTAACCCACTAAATAAGAAGGAAACAATTTCATGATAAAAACATAAACTTTTTTTTTTTTGAGACAGAGTTTTGCTCTTGTTGCCCAAACTGGAGTGCAATGGTGTGATCTTGGCTCATCATAACCTCCACCTCCCAGGTTCAAGTGATTCTCCCGCCTCAGCCTCCTGAGTAGTTGGGATTACAGGCATGCGCCACCACGACCAGATAATTTTGTATTTGTTTAATAGAGACAGGGTTTCTCCATGTTGGTCAGGCTGGTCTCAAACTCCCGACCTCAGGTGATCTGCCCGCCTCGGCCTCCAAAAGTGTTGGGATTACAGGCGTGAGCCACCATGCCCAGCCCATAAACACTCCTATACTACATAATTTTTTATTTACTATTCATTACATACTATAGTCTGAAGATGGCACCCCAAAACATCAGAATAATTCCATTTAAATCCCAAGTGACTTAGATTATTAAATCAACAGTACTGTGAAGATACTATTGCTTCAAATAGTCAAAGAGGAGGGAAGCCAAGTTTGAGATTGCCACTGTGAACCAAAAACCTTAAGAGGGGCTGGTATTATTCTAGGATATGAGCCATTTAAAAGACAACTAGCTGGGCACAGTAGCTCACACTTGTAATCCCAACATTTTGGGAGTCAAGGTGAGAGGATAGTTTTAGCCACCGAAGTCAAGGGTAGCCTGGAAAACATGGTGAAACCCCAAAAGCTAAAAAGTTAGCCAGGTGTGGTGATGTGCTCCTGTAGTCCCAGCTACTTGGAAGTCTGAAGTCAGGCGTGGTGATGCACGCCTGTAATCCCAACTACACAGGAAGCTGAGGCAGGAGAATCACTTGAACTCCGGAGGTGGAGGCTGCAGTGAGCCGAGGTCATGCCAGTGCACTCCAGCCTGGGCAACAGAGTAAGACTCTGTTTCACAAAGAAAAGTAAAAAAAAAAAAAAAAAAAAAAAAAAAAAAATCCACGCTGGGCGCAGCTTTAAAAGTCTTATCTGAGATTCCTTATGGGACAGAGTTCCATCAAAGCCAATTTCAAAAGCCTATGTGAAAAAAAATTATTCTTGCTGCACTTTATACAGATAATCTGGCCAAGTATAACAAAGCAAATCGGTCATACTATAATTTGTCTTTAGTAAAAATGGGACATCGGAGAGAGAAAAAAAATTGTTTTTTGAGAACTATGGTACACCCGTCAGTAGATTCTGGTCTCATCAGTTGTTTTTGAGTTTTTTTCCTGCAATTTAGGCTGACCTTGCTTTCTGCTGTGAACCAATCAGTGATCTCTGACTGAAGTGCAGAAAAAAAAAGAGGGATGGATAATGTAAAAATCTGGATCAATATTCTAATTCTGGGCACATAATGGAATCAGTGATTCCATATCAGTGTGGTTCCGACAGTTGCCAGTTCATGGAAAGTCTTCTAATTTAGTTTACTTGGGATAGTTTTACTTATTTTGCTTTACTGTTATGGAATATATTGCTGTTGTACTCTTTAAACAGGAATGCAGGATAAGCTTACTAAATGTTTTATTAAACACTTACTAATCTTTCAGATATCATGTTTTGTCAGAACTCAGTTATGGATGGTCCTCAGCAAACTGATGCATTCTGAATGAGCGCCTCTCTACCACGGACACAAGAGACCTTAATAATTAGGCAGGAATATCATCACCCCATCCAGCAAGAAGAAGTTACAAAAGGTAGATCTTCGTCCCTCTACAACCCTTAGGATGAAGGATTCTCTTATAAACAAGGGGGGGAACGTCAGAGGTGTTTAAACCAGAGTGACTCCATCTTGAATAGGGGCTGAGTAAAATAAGGCTGAGAGACTTGTTAGGCTGCATTCCCAGTAGGTTAGGCATTCTAAGTCACAGGATGAGATGGGAGTTCAACATAAGATACAGGCCATAAAGACTATGCTGATAAAACAGTTTGCAGTAAAAAAAGCTAGCCAAAACCCACCAAAACCAAGATGGCAACAAGAGTAGACCTCTGGTTTTCCTCACTGCTCATTATATGCTAATTATAATGTATCAGCATGCTAAAAGACACTCTAACCAGCACCATGACAGTTTACAGATGCCATGGTAATATCCAGAAGTTACCCCATATAGTCTAAAAAGGGGAGGAATCCTCAGTTCTGGGAACTGCCCACCCCTTTCCCAGAAAATTCATTAATAATCCACTCCTTGCTTAGCATATAATCAAGAAATAACCTCAGGACTGCTCAACCTATGGGGTAACCATTCTTTTGTTTATTTACTTTCCTAATAAACTTGCGTTCCCTTTACTGTAAAAAGAAAGAAAAGGAAAGGAAAGAAAAGAGAGAGAGAAAGAGAGAGGGAGGGAGGGAGGGAGGGAAGGGGAAAGAAAGCAAGAAAATAATAATGAGGATACCATCAACAACTCTGTGCCAAAACGTGTCAAAACATGTTAAGTAGGCCAGGTGCAGTAGCTCTTGCCTGTAACCTTAGCACTTTGGGAGGCCAATGAGGGCAGATTGCTGGAGCTCAGGAATTTGAGACCAGATAAAAGGGGGCTACTATACATTGTGGAATGGCTAAATTGAGCTAATTATCATACACATTGCCTCACATACTATTTTTTTGTGGTGAGACCACTTAAAATATACTCTTAGTATTTTTCAAGAATACACTGTTATTTACTATAGTCACCATGTTGTACAAAAGATTTCTTGAAATTATTCCTCCCAACTGAAATTTTGTATCCTTTGACCAACATTTCCCCAGTAATCCCCACCCACCTAAGTCTCTGATAACCACCATTCTACTCTCCACCCGGAAACTGAACTTTTATCAGCTCACTTTTTCAGATTCTACATAGATGTGAGACCATGTGATATCTGTTTTTCTGTTCCTGGCTTATTTCACTGAACATAATGTCCTCCAGGCCTATCCAGGTCACAAAAAACAGAATTTCCTTAAGATTGAATGATATTCCCTTGTGCATACTGTCATGTGCCACATAACAACACTGAGGTCAATGATGGACTGCATATTTAACAGTGGTCCCTTAAGATTATAAGGGAGCTGAAAAATTCCTATTGCAGGCTGGGTGCAATGGCTCACATCCTGTAATCCCAGCATCTTGCCACGGGAGGAGGAGATGAGAGGACTGCTTGAGGCCAGGAGTTCAAGACCAACCTAGGCAGCATAATGAGATCCTGTCTCTACAACAGTTTTTGTTTTTTTTTAATTAGCCAGGCATGTTGGTGCCTGCCTATAGTCCCAACTACCTGGGAAGCTGAGGCGGGAGGATCACTTGAGCCCAGGAGTTTGAGGAAGGTTCATCTGAGCTCAGGAGTTTGAGGTTAAAGTAAGCTATGACCACGTCACTACACATCAGCCTGGGTGAGAGAACTGGTCTCGAAAAAAAAAAAAACTCCTATGGCCTACTAACATCATAGCCATCATAAGTTCATAGCTCAAGGACTACTTGGGTATTTGTTTTGATACTGGTGTAAACAAACCTGCACTGCCAGTTGCATAAAAGTATAGCATATACAATTGTGTACAGTACATAATACTTTGTAATGATAATAAATGACTATGTTACTGATTTATGTATTTACTAGACTATGCTTTTTATGGCTAGAGTGTACTCCTACCTATTTTTGTTTTTTGTTTCTCTTTTTGAAACAGTCTCACTCTGTCACCCAGGCTGGAGTGCAGTGGCATGATCTTGGCTCACTGCAACCTCCGCCTCCCGGGTTCACACTATTCTCCTGCCTCAGCCTCCTGAGTATCTGGGACTACAGGCACCCACCACCACGCCCGGCTAATTTTTTGTATCTTTAGTAGAGACGGGGTTTTTCCATGTTGGTGAGGCTGGTCTCAAACTCCCAACCTCAGGTGATTCACCCGCCTCAGCCCCCAAAGTGCTGGGATTACAGACATGAGCTACTGTACCTGACCTAGACTGGGTCTTTTTAAAAAAAATCTATTAACCACTGTCTTTTGTTTATTTTCAAGACAGGGCCTTGCTCTGTCACCCAGGCTGGATGGAGTGCAGTGGCACAATCAGCTCACTACAGCCTCAACCTTCTGGACTCAAGTGATGCTCCTGCCTCAGCCTCTCGAGTAGCTAGGAATACAGGCACATGCCACCATGCCTGGCTATTTTTTTTTTCTAGAAATGGGGTCTCACTATGTTGTCCAGGCTGGTCTCAAGCAATTCTTCTACTTCAGTCTCCCAAGTAGCTGGGAATACAGGCATGGGCCACTGTGCCTTTTTTTTTTTTTTTTTTTTTGGGGGGGGATGGAGTTTCGCTCCTGTCTTCCAGTCTGGAGTGCAATGGTGCAATTTCAGCTCACTGCAACCTGTGCCTCCCGGGTTCGAGTGACTCTCTTGCCTCAGCCTCCTGAGTAGATGGAATTACAGACACCCACCCCATGTCCAGCTAATTTTTTTTTTTTTGAGATGGAGTCTTGCTCTGTCGCCAAGTTGGAGTGCAGTGGCACAGCCTTGGTTCACTGCAACCTCTGCCTCTCGGGTTCAAGTGATTCCCCTGCCTCAGCCTCTCGAGTAGCTGGGACGACAGGCGCACACCCCCACACCCAGCTAATTTTTTGTATTTTAGTAGAGACAGGGTTTCACCATGTTGGCCAGGCTGGTCTCAATCTCCTGACTTTGTGATCTGCCCACCTCAGCCTCCCAAAGTGCTGGGATTATAGGCGTGAGCCACCCTGCCCAGCCACCCAGCTAATTTTTGTATTTTTAGTAGAGATGGGGTTTCACCATGTTGGTCAGGCTTTTCTTGAACTCCTGACCTCAGGTGATCCACCTGCCTCCGCTTCCCAAAGTGCTGGGATTACAGGCATGAGCCATGGCGCCCAGCCAGTGCCTGGTTTCTAATAAATTTTTGGTGTCACAATTTATATGTTTTTGTATTATGTATCTGTTAACAAATTATTCTTGCTATTATTATTTTTAATGGTTTTTATCTTTTAACCTTCATACTAAAAATACAAATGATTTTCATACCACCATTATGGCATTAGAGTATTCTAAATTAACTGTACTTACATTTACCACTAAGTTTTATACTTTTCATATTCTTTTTGTTACTAATTAGCAACCCTGTCTTTCAGCTTGAAGAAATTCTGTTAGCGTTTCTTGTAACACAGGTCTAGTGGTATAAACTCTGAGTTTTGGTCTGGGAAAATCTTCATCTCTCCTTCCTTTCTGAAGGACAGCTGTGCCAGGTACAGTATTCTTGGTTGATGGGTTTTTTTTTTTTTTTCCTTCAATACTTTGAATATATCGTCCCCTCTACTACATCTCATAGTAGTTTTGGGTTTTTCCAAGAGCTGGAAACCAGAGTTGTTTCTCATTGGCAAATCCACCCAAAACTTTAGCAAACAATTTGCTAAAAGTCACTTAAATTGTGTCACTCCTATACGCACAGATTTTTACTAAATTTTATGTCTATAGGGACATACAATGACATTAGCATGTTTCAAGAAAATCTCCTGGCCAGGCACGGTGGCTCATGTCTGTAATCCTAACACTTTGGGAAGCCGAGGCAGGTAGATTACCTGAGGTCAGGAATTTGAGACCAGCCTGGCCAACATGCTGAAACCCTGTCTCTACTAAAAATACAAAAATTAGCTGGGCATGGTGTCAGGTGCCTGTAATCGCAGCTACTCAGAAGGCTGAGGCAGGAGAATCGACTGAACGCAGGACACAGAGGTTGCAGTGAGTCAAGATTACGCCATTGCACTCTAGCCTAGGCGACAAAAGCAAAACTCCATTTCAAAAAAAAAAAAAGAAAATTTCCTATAGCTTTCCAAAGTACCTCATTCACCAATTTCGTTTATTTCAAAAACTTACTACCTTTCATTCTGTTTATGTAACAGACAAATGTAAGTATATTCTTCCCACACATAGCATTCTCATCATTTACAGCCTTCACTTGTTACACAGGAATTGGCTTCACAAACCCAACATTCACATACCCCAGCTGAAAGCTGTAAATATGACCTAATGATAAAAAAAAGTTTTTACAGTTTTTGAAATTCTAAGTTTCTGCTCTGCCATCAGTCACCCAATCAAATATGCCCTAGTTATAAATACATACAAAAATTCCTAGTTTTTTACACTTTGCTGTTTGTTCTACTGCTAGGCTGCACTACCAAATTTTACCAAGAGGTGGCAAACTACAAACACAAATCTGAAAATTCCTACATTTGTATGTTCCAAGTAATGTAAAAAGGAACTATATCCGCAGAATGCTAGCAGAGGAGGGAATCTTAAAGATCAGTTGGTGATCTTCAGTAGTTAAACAGTACAGATTCTGGAATTAGACTGATCTAAGATCCCAGCTCTGCTGTTTACTATGTGTGCAACCTTGTTCAAGTTTCAGAACCTCTTTTTGCTTCCTTACCTGTAAAACAGGGTAACAACAGTACTTACCTCACAATGTTGCTCTGATGATTAAATAAAATGATCCATGTAAGTTGTTTTAGCACAATGCATGCCACATAGTCAAATTTCAACTATGATGGTGATCACTTCAAAATTCCTTGAATTATAAATTTTTATACCAGTCTACCAGCAATAAGGGACACGTATTACAAGTAAACCTAAGCACATCTCACTCTCTAAACAAATCACTACCAGCATATCCTTCCTGCCTAGATGCTGCTAGCAAAAATTTGGGGAAAAAATTAAAGATTCCTAAAAAATTCTGCTATTAAGGTAACATGTGGAAATCAAAGTTTTTTTTAACAAATAAATACATTCTATGATTCTATATATTAAAATTAGAAAGAAGATACTAGCTATGGAGAAGTAGGTCCTATTAGGCTAACCATCCCACAGATAACCACCATAAACTCTGGACAAAAGATAAAAAAGAGGCCAGGCACAGTGGCTGACGCTGGTAATCCTAGCACTTTGGGAGGCCAAGATGGGAGGAATGCTTGAGGCCAGGAGTTTGAGACCAGCCTGGTCAACACAGCGAGACCTCATCTCTATCCGTTTAAAAAACATCTTTTTAAATAAAAAGATAAAAAAGACTTGAGGACACTGAAAAAAGACTTGAGGACCAAAAAATAATAATGAGGATACCATCAACAACTCTGTGCCAAAACGTGTCAAAACATGTTAAGTAGGCCATCTCTATCCGTTTAAAAAAACATCTTTTTAAATAAAAAGCTAAAAAAGACTTGAGGACCAAACACAAGCAGAAACTAGATGGAGTCTACACTTAGAATAAAAGAATGGTATTGAGTGAGTTTCCCAATTTTTAAGGCTTTTTTGCCTGAAGACGGTCCCCATCCTATGCCTCGTGAACAGCTAAATACCAATAGAAATCCCACAGTCTTACTGACTTATAGAACCAGAATACCTACTCAGTGCAAGGTGAAAACAGCAGCTGGAAAGTGATGGGAAAGTTTCTCCAAGAGTCGAGAAAAGGAATCCTAAATACTTCATATTAACTCTACACAAATCTCTCGCTGACCCATGAAGAACGTACACATGGGGCAGCAGCCCAGCTAAATAAAATAACTGAGTAGATATTCCTGCTGCCCATTGTAGGAGAGACAGTTTGGAGTTTGAGTACAATAACTGTTTTAGCTTGGGATGCCACAACAAACACCACACAGACTTGGTGGGATAACAACTGAAATAAATTTTCTCACAGTTCTGGAGATTGAAACTTCAAGATCAAGATTCCAGGAGGGCCAGTGTCTGATGAGGGCTCTCAGACAGCTGCCTCCTCACTGTGTCTTCACACAGTGAAGAGGGAGTGCATAAGCTCTCCGGTATCTCTTCTTCTCAGGACATAAATCCGATCAGACCCAGGGCCCCATCCTCATGATCTCATCTATCCCTGATTACCTCCATCTCCCAAAGTTCTCATCTCCAAATACCATCACACTGGAGATTAGGGCTTCAAGATATGAATTCTCGGGGAGTGAGGGAGATCACAGGCATTCATTACATAACAACAACAACAAACAAACACACACAGAGCAAAGGATTAAAAGAGAACCCAGAGACCGGGCGTGGTGGCTCACACCCATAATCCCAGCACTTTGGGAGGCTGAGGCAGGCAGATCACGAGATCAGAAGTTTAAGACCAGCCTGACCAACATGGTGAAACCCTGTCTCTATTAAAAATACAAAAATCAGTCGGGCGTGGTGTCACGGGCCTGTAATCCCAGCTACTTGGGAGGCTAAGGCAGGAGAACTGCTTGAACCCACAAGGCAGAGGTTGCAGTGAGCTGAGATCATGCCATTGCACTCCAGCCTGGGCAACAGAACAAGACTTCGTATCAAAAAAAAAAAAAAGGTAACCCAGAGCCTCTACTAAGTAACAATCCCAATGTCCAACATATACTCCAAAATGACTAGATATGGTAATAGACAGGAAAATGTGACCCATACTCAAAAGAACGGTAATCAAATTAAAAGAAATTGCCTACTAATAAAATTCATGTGCTCAAGAAAACAAAGTTAAATGACACGAAAGACCTAGAAATTGGCTGGGCACAGTGGCTCACACCTGTAATCCCAGCACTTTGGGAGGCTAAGGCAGGCATATCACGAGGTCAGGAGATCGAGACCAGTCTGACCAATATAGTAAAACCCCATCTCTACTAAAAAAAAAATACAAAAAATCAGCCAGGCGTGGTGCTGGGCGCCTGTAGTCCTAACTACTCGGGAGGCTGAGGCAGAACGGCGTGAACCCAGGAGGTGGAGTTTGCAGTGAGCCGAGATGTGCCACTGCACTCCAGCCTGGGCAACAGAGTGAGACTCCGTCTCAAAATAAACAAATAAACATAGAAATTCAGAGTTATGTGATAAATGTGTACATGGGTCAACATGCCTGCCAAGGATGACACAGACAATGACAAATAAGACTAGCCTAAAGCAAAATGTTGAAGCTGGCACTCTCTGACTTCCCCTATCAGAGTCCAATACATTTGACTTTCTGACACTCTTAGAACCTACTCTCAAGTTTCATTCATATATATATATATACGCACACGTAATTTTATTATGTCACAGAGTTCCACTCTTACTCTAAACTGGCTGCCAACTACTCAACTAATTAATAATTAGATATTACTGGCATTTTAGATGCAAACCCTATGAGACAGATTTAAAGATACTATTGAAAAGCATCTATAATTCTGTAACAACTGGTAGAAAAGTTCTATATATTTAAAAACTTAATGCCAGGTGCAGTGGCTCATGCCTGTAATCCCAACACTTTGGGAGGCCAAGGCAGGAGGACCACTCAAGCCAAGGAGTTCAAGATCAACCTGGGCAACAGAGTGAGAAGCCCGTCCCTGCAAAAACAAAAAAAAATTTTTTTTGAGATGAAGTCTCGCTCTGTCACCCAGGCTGGAGTGCAATGGTGCGACCTCAGCTTACTGTAACCTCCACCTCCTGGGTTCAAATGATTCTCCTGCCTCAGCCGCCCAAGTAGCTGGGACTACAGGTGCGTGCCACCACGCATGGCTAATTTTTCTATTTTTAGTAGAGATGGGGTTTCACCATGTTGGCGAGGATGGTCTCAATCTCTTGACCTGGTGATCTACCCACCTCGGCCTTCCAAAGTGCTGAGATTACAGGCGTGAACCACAGTACCCAGGCAAAAATTTTAACTAGCTAGGTTGGTGGTATGGGCCTGTCATTTTAGGTACTTGGGAGGCTGAAGTGGCAAGATCACTTGAGTGTAGAAGGTTGGGAATGCAGTTAAGCCATGATCATGCCACTGTACTCTGACATGGGCAAGAGGGCAAGACACTATCCAAAAAAAAAAAGAAAAGAAAACTTGGACATTCACACTGCAAGTAAGCCATATCAACCCATTATCTATCAGTGAGTAGGGTGTTGATACTTTTGTTGATACATTCACGATAGGTTTCTACAGGTTTTATTTTTTTTATATATATATATATATATATATATTTTTTTTTTTTTTTTTTTTTTTTTTGAGACAGTCTTATTTTGTCGCCCAGGCTGGGGTGCAGTGGTGCAATCTGGAGTCACTGCAACCTCCATTTCCGGGTTCAACCAATTCTCATGCCTCAGTCTTGCAAGAAGCTGGGATTACAGGTGCACACCACCACGTCCAGCTGATTTTTATATTTTTAGTAGAGACAGGGTTATCCACGTTGGCCAGGCTGGTCTCAAACTCCTGGCCTCAAGCAATCCGCCTGCCTCAGCCTCCCAAAGTACTGGGATTACAGGCGAGAGTCACCATGCCCAGTCTTTTCCTGCTGCTTTTAACAAAGAGTTACACCCATCCAGAAATCTATTTAGCTTAATGACTTTTCTAAACTACTAAGGATTGCCTCAGAGTATGTGTCTCTGCACTTGTCAAAATAAAATGCACGGCCAGGTGGTGGCTCACGCCCGTAATCCCAGCACTTTGGGAGGCCGAGGCAGGTGGATCACTTGAGGTCAGGAGTTCGAGGCCAGCCTGGCCAACATGGTGAAACCCCGTCTCTAATAAAAATATAAATATTAGCTGGGCATGGTGGCAGGTGCTTGTAATCCTAGCTACTTGGGAGGCTGAGAGAGGAGAGTCACTTGAACCCAGGAGACAGAGGCTGCAGGGAGCACCACTGCACTCCAGCCTGGGTGAAAGAGCAAGACTCCATCTCAAAAAATATAAAAATAAAAATAAAATAAAATGCCTACAGACTAATGTGTGTAATCCCAGTACTTTAGGAGGCCAAGGTAGGTAGATCACTTGAGACCAGGAGTTCAAGACCAGCCTGAGCAACATGGCAAAACCCTGTCTCCACTAAAAACACAAATTTTTTTAAAATAAAAATAAAAACCCAAAAAGTAGCCCAATGTGGTGGTGCAACCTGTAACCTCAGCTACTTGGGAAGCTGCAGCAGGAGAACGGCTCCCGGGAGGCGGAGATGCAGTGAGCCAAGATCGCGCCACTGAACTCTAGCCGAATTGACAGAGTGAGACACTCGTCTAAAAAAAAAAAAAAAAGGCCGGGCGCGGTGGCTCAAGCCTGTAATCCCAGCACTTTGGGAGGCCGAGACGGGTGGATCACGAGGTCAGGAGATCGAGACCATCCTGGCGAACACCGTGAAACCCCGTCTCTACTAAAAAATACAAAAAACTAGCCGGGCGAGGTGGCGGGCGCCTGTAGTCCCAGCTACTCGGGAGGCTGAGGCAGGAGAATGGCGTAAACCTGGGAGGCGGAGCTTGCAGTGAGCTGAGATCCGGCCACTGCACTCCAGCCCGGGCTACAGAGCGAGACTCTGTCTCAAAAAAAAAAAAAAAAAAAAAAAACAACAACAAAAAAAAAACAGACAACTGAGTTGTAAATTATCTGTCCTGTCCTAAGGTTAATACACAGAAATTTGATAGTAAAGGAAATTCTATTAGATTTCATTATCATTTGAAGAAAATCAAGTACAGCAAACTTTTTAAGTTACAACTTTTTTAAAAAGAACCTTAACTTTTTAAACTTGACATAACATCTGTCATCTGAGGTCTTATAAATATACACGTCCCTGAATATCAAAGGCCTTCTCCAAGTTTCTATAGTTTGGCAGGTCAATACCTACTCTACCACTTTTAGTCTTGTGACCGTTGGCAAGTGATTTTTGATTCTCTGCTCTTTATACATAAATAATGGAGAAAACAGTATTGACTTCACAGAGTTTTCCTGAGGGATTAATATATGTAAAGTGCCGGGCGAGGTGGCTCACGCCTGTAATCCCAGCACTTTGGGAGGCCGAGGCGCGTGAATCACGAGGTCAGTTCGAGACCAGCCTGACCAACATGCTGAAACTCCGACTCTACTAAAAATACAAAAATTAGCTGGGCATGGTGGCACACGCCTGTAATCCCAGCTACTCAGGAGGCTGATACAGGAGAATCACTTGAACCCGGGAGGCAGAGGTTGCAATGAGCTGTGATCATGCCATGCACTTCAGCCTGGGTGACCGAGACTCTGTCTCAAAAAAAAAAAAAACATATATATATGTGTATGTATATATATAAAGCATTCAGAGCAATGGCCACAACTAAATGCTGACACATGTTAGCTAATGCAAAAATGTGCCTAAAGCCTATTACATACTTCTCTTAGTCCAGAGTATCTTCTGGGTATTGGGTATGACAAATTAGACTAGGAAGACTATCAGTTCATATACTAAAGAGTAATGTATAGCCCTATCTTTCTAGTCTAATTATGTTTCTCCAGTGTCCTCCTAACAGTAATAGAATGCTTCTCAGGTAACTTTCCTCCTGTCATCTCCAGTGTACTACCAAACTGCCAGCAGAAAGCAGAAAACTAAGCCTGTTAAATTTCACTTTGCACATATTTTTCAATCAGTGAACTCTGTCTCAAGGTTGCTATATTATTGATGACTTAGCTCAAAAGCTTTCTGCTCACTTTCCACAAGGAGCTTGGTTTCCAAAGGTTAAGGTTTCCAGAAGTCTAGCCATTGGATAGTTAAGGTGTTACGTTATTGACATGTTTACACGATGGTAAGAGCGGTAAACAGCATTTCACAGACTTTAATCCTAATATTGCTAATCCTCAGTAACCCTAATATTGCTCCTTAGGTCAAGTACAGAAAAGATTATCATCTGCCTTTTACAGATTGAGAAGATAACAGTGATGCTCATAAAAGACTGACAGGCGGTGGCTCACACCTGTAATCCCAGCACTTTGGGAGGCCTATCATGGGTGGGCGGATGATGAGGTCAGGAGTTAGAGACGAGGCTGGCCAACATGGTGACACCCCATCTCTACTAAAAATACAAAAATTATTTAGGCATGGTGGCAGGCACCTGTAATCCCAGCTACTCGAGAGGGTGAGGCAGAAAAATCTCTTGAAACTGGAAGACAGAGATTGCCGTGAGCCGACATCACGCCACCGCACTCCAGCCTGGGTGAAAGAGCAAAACTCAGTCTCAAAAAAAAAAAACAAAAAGACCGTGACCTGGTAAAAATATGTCAAGACTCAAGTCTTGACTTACCAACTTCAAAAAACTGCTTACCTCCACACACCAAAATTCCTTTAACAGGGTTCTAAAATCTCTACATGGTCAGAAAACTAAATACACACTACCAGAAAAACAGGTTAAAAAAATCCAGAGCGTGAGGTCAGGAGATAGAGACTAGCCTGGCCAACACGGTAAAACCCCATCTCTACTAAAAATATAAAAATTACCTGGGCATTGTGGTGCGCGCCTGTAATCCCAGCGACTTGGGAGGCTGAGGCAGGAGAATCGCTTGAACCCAGGAGGCGAAGGTTGCAGTGAGCCAAGATCGCACCATTGCACTCCAGCCTGGGTGACAAGAGCGAAACTCCGTCTCAAAAAAAAAAAAAAAAAAAAAAAAAATCCAGAGCAATTTTCTAAATTCAAAATTAACTGCACCAAAAAGTCAACAAAATCTCTAAAAGAACTAACAATTTAAATTAGAACTAATCATATTTTTATAAAGTACAAGAGGTCCAATTCTCCAAGTCAAATACTGCATTCACATTCAACTAATCTAATAATTGCAAAAGCACCATCTAAAAGTGACACCCATCTTAAGTTCTTTTTATTGATTCACATAAATGACTCAGTTAAAAATCCCCATAGTCAGGCCGGGCGCGGTGGCTCACGCCTGTAATCCCAGCGCTTTGGGAGGCCGAGGCGAGCGGATCACGAGGTCAGGAGATCGAGACCATCCTGGCTAACACGGTGAAACCCGTCACTACTAAAAATACAAAAAAATTAGCTGGGCATGGTGGCGGGCGCCTGTAGTTCCAGCTACTCCGGAGGCTGAGGAAGGAGAAGGGCGTGAACCCGGGAGGTGGAGCTTGCAGTGAGCCGAGATTCCCAGCTACTTGGGAGGCTGAGGCTGGAGAATGGCGTGAACCCAGGAGGTGGAGCTTGCAGTGAGCTGAGATTGCGCCACTGCACTCCAGCCTGGGAGACAGAGCTCCATCTCAAAAAAAAAAAAAAAAAAAAAATCCCCATAGTCAAGTAATGTTTATGTCCTAAACTAACCTCAACCACTGAATTTTGCTTCACTGTACCAAACATTTTTTTTTTTTTGAGACAGGGTCTGGTTCTGTTACCCAGACTGTTGTGCAGTGACATGATCTCAGCTCACTGCAACTTCAAGCCATCCTCCCACCTCAGCCTCCCAAGTAGCTGGGACCACAGGTGCACATCACCATGCCCAGCTTTTTTTTTTTTGGTAGAGACTGGGTTTCACCATCTGTCCCAGGCTAGTCTTATACTCCTGGGCTCAAGGGATCTACCCGCCTCAGTCTCTCAAAGTGCTAGGATTATAAGCATGAGCCACTGCACCCTGACCCAGGTACCAAACTTAAAGCAGACATTTAACAGGCAGTCACTAAAAAAAAAACTGCAATTTACTTATATGTTGAAAGATTTCCCAAAAAGAAAGGAGAAAAGGAAACCCAGAATGAAATAATAGATCAATGACAAAACTAAATGGCTACTACAAAAACTATTACATGAGTAACTTATGGGGTACTTCACAACAGAGAGATCAGGCATCAGGCAACACGAATCCACTGGTCAATCTTAACATTAAAAAAAAAAAAAAAAAAAAAAAAAAAGAAGCCGAGTGCAGTGGCTCACGCCTGTAATCCTAACACTTCGGGAGGCCAAAGTGGATGGATCGCCTGAGGTCAGGAGTTCAAGACCAGCCTGGCCAACATGGCAAACCCTGTCTCTACTAAAAATACAAAAATTAGCCGGGCATGGTGGCAGACGCCCCTAATCCCAGCTTCCAGAGGCTGGGGCAGCAGAATCGCTTGAACCAGGGAGGCAGAGGTTGCAGTAAGCCAGGCACTCCACTCTGGGCAACAAGAGTAAGACTCTGTCCTAAAACAAAACAAAACAAACAACAACAAAAAAAGAGCAAGACTCCATCTCAAAAAACAAAAAAAGACAGTATTTGCCTCTTAATGTAATGCAATAAAAAGTACATAGTACTATCTATGAATATTGTCAAAGCATGTAACTAGAATCCGATCAAGTCTCTCTTTTTTTTTTTTTTTTTTTTTTGAAACAGAATCTCACCCAGGCGGGAGTGAATGGCACGATCTTGGCTCACTACAACCTCCGCCTCCAAGTTCAAGAGATTCTCCTGCCTCAGCCTGATGAGTAGCTGGGATTATAGGCGCCCATCACAATGCCCAGCTAATTTTTGTATTTTTAGTAGAGACGGGGTTTCACCATGTTGGCCAGGCTGGTTTTGAACTCCTGACCCCAAGTGATCCGTGATCAGCCTGTCGCCGCCTCCCAAAGTGTAGGGATTACCGCGCCCTGCCTGATCAAGTTCTTTTTTTTTTTTTTTGAGACGGAGTCTCACTCTGTAACCCAGGCTGGAGTGCAGTGGCACCATCTCCGCTCACTGCAACCTCCACCTCCCAGGTTCAAGCTACTCTCCTGCCTTAGCCCCCTGAGTAGCTGGTATTACATGCGAGCGCCACCACGCCCGGCTACTGATCAAGTCTTTAGACTAACTACTAGTTCACAGGAAATAAAGAAAAGACCGGGCAAAATGGGGCATACCTGTAATCCCAACACTTTGGGAGGCAAGGCAGGCGGATCACCAGAAGTCAGGAGTTCAAGACCACCCTGGCCAATATGGTGAAACCCCGTCTCCACTAAAAATACAAAAATTAGCCGGGTGTCGTGGCTCGCACCTATAGTCCCAGCTACTTGGGAGGCTGAGGCAGAAGAATCACTTGAACCCAGGAGGCGGAGGTTGCAGTCAGCCGAGATCACTACACTGCACTCAGCCTGGGCAACAGAGCGAGACTCCGTCTCAAACAAAAAGAAAAAAGAAAAAAAAAATACAGAAAAAGAAACATGTTACACGACACTACAGGGATGCATTCAACAAAATCCAAACTGATGGAAATTCTACAGGGCAAATGATGGGGGTTTTTTTCCCAACAAATAAATGGCAAACGACACCCCCACACCCCAAGAGAGAAGGTACTAGAGACTGAAAGAGTTACCAACCAAATGCTATCTGCAGAATTATTTGTAACCTGATTCAAACAAATCAACTGACTAAAACAAGAGACAATCAGGGAAATATGCTGAATATTCAATATTAAGCAATTATTCATTTTTAGGTGTGATAATAATATTGTAGTTATGTTAAAAAGTCCTTGTCTTTTTAGACATAAACACAATAAAGTATCCATAAATGACATTTGTCTGGGATTTGCTTTAAAATCATTCCATTGAGGAAAAACAGGAGGAGTAATAGAAGAAATAAAATTCACACGGTTGAAGCTGTTGAAACTGGCCAATGGGTATATATAGTAGTTTATTCTACAATACATCTTCGCATGTTTGAAATCTCCCATGTTGGCCTGGCGTGGTGGTTCACACCTGTAATCCCAGCACTTTCGGAAGCTGAGGTGGGTGGATCACCTGAGGTCAGTTTTTAGAGACTAGCCTGCCAAACATGGTGAAACCCCGTCTCTACTAAAAATGTAAAAATTAGCCGGGCATGGTGGCTACAGTTCCAGCTACTCGGGAGCCTGAGGCAGGAGAATCGCTTGAACCCGGGAGGCAGAGGTTGCAGCGAGCAGAGATCGCGCCACTGCACTCCAGCCTGGGTGACGGAGTGAGACCCTGTCTCAAAACAAACAAACAAACAAAAAGAATAAGGTGGAAAATAATGGAAGGCACATTATCTATTCAAAGTATTACTACACTTGTGGTATAAGTAAAACTCTTATTTCAGTGTTGTATGGCACTTGAATAGCGTCCAGTGAAAAGCAAACTTGCCGGACTCCAGCAGAGGGAGAGTTGTTTGCACAAAGCCTATTATATTCAAGTACTGATCAAAAATACCTACTCTGCTCTTCATGTCCCTGATGTAAATGACTTTCTTTTTAAGAAATCTTCAAAACTGGTTCCTGAGATCCAAAAATAAAAAGCTCTATCGGAAGCTGCAATGCACCGCCTCCCTCTCTCCATTCCGCACCTTTTGGGTTAAAACACGATCAGCCGTTCTCTGGGGCAACGGATGAGGTAGTTCGACTTAAATCCTGACTGCCAGTACATCGTCTTGGTCCCCACAGAAGTCTCCCCCCACCCACCAAAATCCTTAATTCTTGCTAAAGAAAAAAGATCTACTATCAATATTGTCAAATCCCTCCGTTTTGGCTCCAAAAAGGAAATGTACCTGTAGAGTAACCGCTGCACAGCAAACAAGGCACTGCGTGTCCTCTACCCCCTTTTTGCACCCTTCCAGCCCTCCCTCCCTTTTTCCATGCAGAACTTGAGCAGAGCATTTGGCTCCCTTATCTGCCAGCAACTGGCGCCAGGAGGACCGTGCTCCCAGGAGATGCGGGGCTTGAAGGCTGAGCGCTGCGTCGGGCGCGCTGCGGCCGCTCAGTTCAGCCCAGCCAAGTAGTCCCCGGCTCGCGCCTCTACCGCCTCGAGAGGCCCTCGCTGGTAGCCGAGTCTCTGCTCAGGGGATTCCCGAGAAGAGATGTCGCGTCGGACTTGCTACCTGCTCCCGCCCCTCACCCCCGAACGAACTGCACACCCGTCCCGCGACCCGTTCCGACAAATCCGGAAGCCTCAAGGCAATTTGGGGGTACTTCGCCGCATGGAACGCAGCTCCCTACAAACTTGCCTGCCAAGTCTCTCCTTTACCGCCCGCAACCCCAGGACCATTCCCCGCCCGGGCCTGCCTGGGTCTAGTACCATTCTCCTCACGGGGCGGACTCCGGAAGGGCAGCAACTCCACCTCCTCCTCCTCCGCGGCCTGTAGCCATCTATCGGGAAGCGTCTCCGGAGGCGGCAGCAGAGGCCGCCGGACAAGGAACGCCCAGGGAAACCTTCTCAGAACTAACTCAGCTCCGACGCTAGCAGCAGAAGCCGAGTCTTTCATAATTGTGCGACCAACTCCTCCGGGTGACTGGCCACAGGGACGCGCCCGCGCCCGCCTCCGCCGGCGACGGGGCTGGGGACGGACCACGTGAGCGGCGCGGCGCGTGCGTCGCCGCCCGCGGGTCGGGTCACGTGAAGGGCGCGCGCTCCCTCGCTTCCAGGCCACCTCCCTGCCCGCCGCGCGTACGCGCCGGGCAGGAGCGCGCCCCCACGCCGACCGCCTCCGGGTTCCCCTAAAGTGGTGGGGTGTTCACGCCGTATATCCGTTGGATACCTAGGCAGGACTTGGGCAAACATCTGCCTCAACTACGACAGTGGAACTTGGGGAATCGGAGGTTGAGGGTTAAGGTTGCAGGCTTCCGGATGCAGTTTGGAGTTGCTGTGTGGGCTCATTCCGCTCACCGGGCCTGGCCAGTGCCGACCCGCTCCAGCAGACTCCAGTGTCGCAGCACACTCTCTGTGCTTCAGAGCGGGTAGAGGCTTTAAATGTTACTCTCTCCTGTCCAAAATGCAAAATCATCTTCTTACCCCGATCATGTTCTTCCTCTAGCCTCTCCTGTTGCTGCCGGTAAATATTCTTCTTGGTTTAACTATGAGACTGTCTTTTTCCCTCCGGAGATAATCACCCACATAACACGCATACACCACACCTTCTGGACCAGAGACTGGGTTATTCCCTGGATGTAATGTGTACCTATCCACCTTTCCATTTATTTTGCTATCACACAAGCCCAGGTTTGGCTATTAGCAATGGTTTACTAAATGGTATTCTTTATCTACTGGGAAAACCACAATCAGTTTGATTTTCTTAAAACTGCTTTAACATCTTTCTGCTCCAGAAGACTTCGAGAGTTCTTCCATCTGACCCTCAGCGATCTGACTCTATCTTATCTCTTTTTTAAAAACTTTATTTTAAAATAATTGACATGACAAACTGCACGCAATTATATGTCCAATCTGATGCTTTGACATACCTTTGCACCCATGAAATCATACTCAAATGAACATATTCACTTCTAAGTTTCCTCCCCACCTTCCTAATCCCTGTGTCCACTCCCTCTCCATCACATCCCTTATCAACTACGTATCTACTTTCAGTACAGATAAGTTTGCACATGCTAAAGTTTTATATACGGGAATCGTGCAACACGCACCTTTTTTTCGGTCTAGCTTCTTTCACTCAACATAAGTATTACTTCTCAAACATTATGACGCACAATTCACTGAAGTAGGATCTTCTCTCAGAAAAAAACTAATCCACCCACTGGTTCCCCCAGCTTGTGAACAATCTTCAGGTATTGTGTATTTCTTCCCCATCTGGCAGATGCAGCAGAACCAAGGCTTAAAAATGTTTTAATATATGTGTCACACTAAATTGTCAGCCTTGGGGAAGGCATCTTGACTAATTTATGCATGCATTCAATAAATGTTTATCTTCTGGATTTCAGTTGGGCCTACACATTTCCTGCCTGTAGGGACGTTATAATCTAGAAGGTGAGGACAGACAAACTGGAAAATCAAAATTAAATGAGATTAGAGTGCTTTGTTTTGTTAGAACTTTGTAACTCTGGTCTTTTTGTACTCACGAATGCTTCACTCCTTAGTTGGATAGTGTAGAAATGAAACAAGATGAGCTCCTTCACACTTGCCAGAACTCTTTGGTAAATTGGAAAATTTAGAGTTAGAAATGGGGAACAGGATTGGCCGGGCGCGGTGGCTCACGCCTGTAATCTCAGCACTTCGGAAGGCCAAGGCGGGTGGATCACCTGAGGTCAGGAGTTCTAGACCAGCCTGGCCAACATGGTGAAATCCCCGTCTGTACTAAAAATACAAAAATTAGCTGGGCATGGTGGCAGGTGCCTGTAATCACAGCTACTCTTGGGGCTGAGGCAGGAGAATCGCTTGAACCCAGAATTGGAGGTTGCAGTGAGCCAAGATCGTGCCATCGCACTTCAGCCTAGGGGACAAGAGCAGGACTTGGTCTCCAAAAAAAAAAAAAAGAAAGAAAGAAAGGGGGAACAGGATTCATCCTTGATTGAACTAATCAAAATAAATTCCTTAATTTTCAAGTGATCAACCAGCCTTGAAATGTATAGATGCGGCCGGGCGCGGTGGCTCATGCCTGTAATCCCAGCACTTTGGGAGGCCGAGGCGGGCGGATCACAAGGTCAGGAGATCGAGACCACGGTGAAACTCCGTCTCTACTAAAAATTACAAAAAATTAGCCGGGCGCGGTTGTGGGCGCCTGTAGTCCCAGCTACTCAGGAGGCTGAGGCAGGAGAATGGCGTGAACCCGGGAGGCGGAGCTTGCAGTGAGCCGAGATCGCGCCACTGCACTCCAGCCTGGGCTGGGCGACAGAGCGAGACTCCGTCTCAAAAAAAAAAAAAAAAAAAAAAAAAAAAAAAAAAAAATGTATAGATGCTGACTTTCAATCAGCAATCAATTCTGGAGAATCAATTTATTCATTCAAAAAATATGTATTGAGCCAGGCACAGTGGCCCATGTCTGTGTTCCCAGCTACTCCAGAGGTTGAGGCAGAAGGCTCATGTGAGCCCAGTTCTGGGCTGTAGTGCGCTGTGCGGATTGGGTGCCTGTGCTAAGTTCAGCATCAACATGGTGACTTCCTGGGAGCAATGGACCACCAGATTGCCTAAGGAGGGGTGAACTAACCCAGGACAGAAATTGAGCAGGTCAGAATTCCTGCTGATCAGTACTTGGATAGTGCCTGTGTATAGCCACTGCACTCAAGCCTGGACTACATAGCAAGACCACGTCTCTAAAAAAAATAAATCTTGAAATACATATTTCAAGTCTAAGTGTCTAAGAAGATGTCAGGAGCAGTTATAGTCAATGTTCAGTGATGACAAGATTGATAAATTCAGTGCTTCAGAAAATGTTTGTTAAATGTTCTTAGACTTTTTTTCCAGAAGGGTTCTGTTTCCATTTTGGTCAATGGCATGTCTATTTTTCACTCGCACTGGATCACGTACTAATTCTCCTCCTTGTCCTTGCCTAGTTACAACAATTCAACACTTACTAGTATACTGTTAAAATGCTAAGTAAAATAGTATGAGAATAAAATGATACAGTCTGGGCAACATGGTGAAACACTGTCTCTACGAAAAAAGCTAGAAAAATTAGCCCAGTGTGGCTGTGCGTGCCTGTAGTACCAGCTACTCAGAGGCTGAGGCGGGAGGATTGCTTGAGCCCAAAAGGTTGAGGCTGCGGTGAGCAAGATCATGCCTCTGTACTCCAGCCTGGGTAACAGAGCAAGACCCTGTCTCAAAATAAAGAAATAAAAAATGATAAAATAATAAAGACTCTCTTGAATTTTTTTTTTTTTTTTTTTTTTTTTTTTTTTTTTTTTGAGACTGAGTCTCCCTCTATTGCCCAGGCTGGAATGCAGTGGTGCAATCTTGGCCTACTGCAACCTCTGCCTCCTGGGTTCAAGTGATTCTCCTGCCTCAGCCTCCCGAGTAGCTGGGATTACAGGCACGTGCCACCCTTTGTATTTTGAGTAGAGACAGGGTTTCACCATGTTGGCCGGGCTGGTCTCGAACTCTTGACCTCAAGTGATCCACCCACCTTGGCCTCCCAAAGTGTTGGGATTACAGGCATCAGGCACCATGCCCAGCCTATGTATTCTCTATTATAGCATTTATCCTGTTGTATTCAACCAACTTACTTGCTAGTCCCCCACTAAACATTCAACTGCATGAGGATTATAACCTTATCCATCTTAAATGCCTCCTAAGTAGGTGTCATCAAGCATTCAGTCATTTAATAAATATTTGTTGAACAAACAAACTCTTGACAGGCCAGCATCTTAAAATTTTACTCTGTCCTCTGATTCTGGCATGCAGAGTGTCATGTCAGATTAAGATAAGGTACCATTCCTAAAGAATAGAGGGTAGCCAGGCACGGTGGCTCACGCCTATAATCCCAGCACTTCGGGAGGCCAAGACAGGCAATCACCTAAGGTCAGGAGTTCAAGACCAGCCTGGCTAACATGGTGAAACCCTGTCTCTACTAAATACAAAATATTAGCTGGGCGTGATGGCACATGCCTATAATCCCAGCTACTTGGGAGGCTGAGGCAGGAGAATTGCTTGAACCCAGGAGGCAGAGGTTGCAGTGAGTGGAAATTGCGTCACTGTACTTCAGCCTGGGCAACAAGAGTGAAACTCTGTCTCAAAAAAAGAAAGAAAGTGGAAGTAAGAGAACCATGAAATTAAGGCGGACGGATCACGAGGTCAGGAGATCGAGACCATCCTGGCTAACATGGTGAAACTACGCCTCTACTAAAAATACAGAAAATTAGCTGGGCATGGTGGGAGGCGCCTATAGTCCCAGCTACTCAGGAGGCTGAGGCAGGAGAATGACATGAACCCAGGAGGCAGAGCTTGCAGTGAGCTGAGATAGCGCCCCCGCACTCAAGCCTACGCGACAGAGTCTCCGTCTCAAAAAAAAAAAAAAAAAAAGTACTTCTAGGCCAGGCACGGTGACCTGTAATCCCAGCACTCCGGGAGGTCGAGGTGGGCAGATATCTTAAGGTCAGGAGTTCGAGACCGGCATAATGAAACTCCATCTCTACCAAAAATACAAAAAATTAGGTCATGCGTGGTGGCTCACACCTGTAATCTCAGCACTTAGGTGGATCACGAGGTCAGGAGTTCAAGACCAGCCTGGCCAATATGGTGAAACCCCATCTCTAATAATAATACAAAAATTAGCTGGGTGTGATGGCATGCGCCTGTAGTCCCAGCTACTCGGGAGGCTGAGGCAAGAGAATTGCTTGAACCTGGGAGGCGGAGGTTGCAGTGAGCCGAGATCACGCCACTGCACTCCAGCCTGGGCAACAGAGTGAGACTCTGTCTCAAAACGAAAAAAAAAAAATGGCCAGGCTTGGTGGCTCACACCCAGCACTTTGGGAGGCCAAGTCAGGTGGATCACGAGGTCGGGAGTTCAAGACCAGCCTGGCCAACATGGTGAAACCCCGTCTCTACTAAAAATACAAAAATTAGCTGGGTGTGGAGGCGCGCTTCTGTAATCCTAGCTACTTGGAAGGCTGAGGCAGAAGAATCGCCTGAACCCAGGAGGCAGAGGTTGCAGTAAGCCGAGATCGTGCCATTGCACTCCAGCCTGGGCAACAGAGTGAGACTCCATCTCAAAAAAAAAAAAAAAAAATTAGCCAGGTGATGTGGCGGACTCCTATAGTCCCACCTACTCCGGAGGCTGAGGCAGGAGAATCCCTTGAACCCCAGAGCCCGAGGTTGCAGTGAGCTGAGATCACGTCACTGCCCTTCAGCTTGGGCAACAAGAGCAAAACTCTGTCTCGAAAAAAAAAAAAAAACTTCTTGGCTGGGCATGGTGGCTTATTGCAGTAATCCCAGCACTTTGGGAGGCCGAGACTGGTGAATCATTTGAGATCAGGAGCTTGAGACCAGACTGGCCAACAGGGCGAAACCCCGAGTCTACTAAAAATACAAAAAGTAGTCAGGCATGGTGATGTGCGCCTGTAATTCCAGCTATTGGGGAGGTTGAGGCATAAGAGTCACTTGAACCTAAGAGGCAGAGGTTACAGTGAGCTGAGATTGTGCCACGGTACTCCAGTCTGGGTGATGGGGTGAGACTCTCAAAAACAAAAAAACAAAAGAAACAATCAAATCAAATCAAATTAAAAAACAAAATTAGCCAACCATGTTGGTCAGGCTTATCTTTTTGTTCTCTTAATAGTATCTTTCACAAAGTAGAAGGGTTTTTTTGTTTTTGTTTTTATTTTTTGGGTTTCTTTTGAGAGAAGGTCTCACTCTATCACCCAGGCTGAAGTGCAGTGGCACAATCTCGGCTCACTGCCACCTCTGCCTCCTGGGTTCAAGTGATTCTCATGCCTCAACCTCCCAAGTAGCTGGGACTACAGGCATGCGCCACCACGCCTGGCTAATTTTTGTATTTTTAGTAGAGATGAGGTTTTACCATATTGGCCAGGCCGGTCTTAAACTCCTGACCTCAGGTGATCCATCTGCCTCGGCCTCCCAAAGTCCTGGGATTACAGGCATAAGCCACTGCACTCAGCCCAAAATTTCCTGTTTTTGAAGGAGAGTTTGTTAACTTTCTTAAATGAATGACAATGGGTACATTGAATCATTATAGTATTTTGCTGGACATGGTGGCTCATGCCTATTCCAGCACTTTGGGAGGCTGAGATGGGTGGATCATTTGAGCTCAGGAGTTTGAGGTGAGCCTGGGCAATATAGTGAGACGCCATCAAAAAAAGAAAAAAGGCCATGTGCACTCAGGCTGTAATCCCAGCACTTTGGGAGGCCGAGGTAGGTGGATCACCTGAGGTCAGGAGTTTGAGATCAGCCTGACCAACATGGCGAAACCCCATCTCTACTAAAATGCAAAATTAGCCAGGTGTGGTGGCTCATGCCTGCAATCCCAGCTACTCTGAAGGCTGAGACAGGAGAATCACTTGAACCCGGACGGTGGAGGTTGTAGTGAGCTGAGATTGTGGCCATTGCACTCCAGCCTGGGCAACAAGAGTGAAACTCTGCCTCAAAAAAAAAAAAAAAATTACTATCTCTTGCAGTATTCAGGTTTTATAACTTCCCACAATTATTTAAAATGTTTTAGAAAGCTTGACATTCACAAAAATAGAAGTTTAAATTTATTTTATTTTATTTTATTTTTGAGATGGAGTCTTGCTTTGTCACCCAGGCTGGAGTGTAGTGGCACCATGTCGGATCATTGCAACCTCCTCCTCCTGGGTTTAGGTGATTCTCCTGCCTCAGCCTCTCAAGCAGCTGAAATTACAGGCATGCACCACCACGCCCAGCTAATTTTTATTTTTAGTAGAGACGGGGTTTCACCATATTGGCCAGGCTGGTCTCAAACTTCTGACCTCAGGTGGTCCGTCCACTTCAGCCTCCCAAATTGCTGGGATTACCGGCATGAGCCACCACGCCCGGGCAGAGTTTACATTTAGATAAGCAAAAGCAGGCCAGGCATAGGGGCTCTCACCGGTGATCCCAGCACTTTGGGAGGCCAAGTCAGGATGATCACTAAGTCCAAGAGTTCAAGACCAGCCTGGACAACATACGGAGACCCTTGTCCCTAGAAAATAAAACACAAACTAAAAGGAAAATCCTGAAGGATCTGAAGTAGGACAATTGAAGACATGAGAGTCCTTCCCTCCTTATACTGAAAAACTAACATTCGTTGTGTGGTTTTTTTACTTGCTGGCTGCTGTTCTATTCACTTAACATGTATTAACTTACTAGCTCCTCTCAAGTCTATAAGTCAGATGCTATTATTATTCCCCCACTGCACAAAGGAGAAGATTGAGGCACAGGGCAGAGCCACGATTTCAACCACTATAGTCTAATTCCAGAGTTTGTGCCCTTGAGCCTTATGCTATATTACCTCTTGTGACAGTAAGTCACAGCTGAGAAATCTGTCACTAACAAGAGGAAACAGATTATATGTGATTCAGTCTTTCACAAAATCTTTACCTCAATTCGTTTAATCAACTAGTCAAAGATCTTTGTTTAATGCACTAGGTACAAATTGTTGGCTTATGTGATTGTTTCCAAATTAATCATGCCTCTGGCTTCTCTCTGAATGGATCTGCTATCAGTGTGAGTCCCTGGGCAACTGAAAAAGAGACACACACTTTATCTCAGAAATAAAAAGGAACTATTTAGGGCTGGTGCGGTGGCTCATGCCTGTAAGTGGGAGTCTTTGGGAGTCTGAGATGGGCAGATTATTTGAGCCCAGGAACTGGAGACCAGGCTGCACAACATGGCGAAACTGTGTCTCTACAAAAATTAGCTGGGCATGGTGGCATGTGCCTCTAGTCCCAGCTACTCAGGGGGCTGAGGTGGGAGAATCACCAGGGGAGGTCGAGGCTGCGGTGAGCTGTGATCGCACCATCCCACTTCAGCGTGGGTGACAGAGTGAGATGCTATCTCAAAAAATATATATATACAAATAAAAATAAATAAAAAGAAATGATTTAGGGCCAGGCACAGGGACCACGCCTGTAATCCTAGCACGTGGGAGACTGAGACAGGAAGATTACTGGAGCCCAGGCGTTTGAGACTGCACTGAACCATGATCATGCCACTCCAGCCTGGGCACCCCAGCCTAGGCAACAAAGCAAGGCCCTGACTCTTAAGAAAAAATTTTAAAAAGAAATGACTTAGAATGTCGACAACATTAAAACAATTAAAATTGTTTAAAGCATGAAAACAAAGAGTCAATATATGAAATGTCCATTTTATGTAACTTTCTCTGTCATTTAAACTCGGACACATAAATGCTTGGCAAATGACTACAGAAGCCTTTGTTTATATAAGCAGAAGGTGATTAAACCAGTTCCAACAAATTTTGCTGTACTTTGGATAGAGGATTAATGGATTTTCTTTCTTAGGGACTCTTTCAAAAGAATTACCCTCATTTGCTAGTGGAAAGCTTATAAAATGCCAACTAAAAATACCTGGAATGTTTCAAATATTAATCTCTAACCCCAGTACCTTAGTACAGTGGCTGGCATATCATAAGTATTCAATAAGTATTTCTTGATTAATTGAGAGAATGAAATCAGTCTTCTTTCAATTGTATTATATGTGATATGCTAATCAGTTTCACAATATACAACTAAAAAAATTTTAAACATATTTTCCCACCTTTTTTTTTTTTTTTTTTTTTTTTTTTTTTTTGAGATGGAGTCTTGCTCTGTCTCCAGGCTGGAGTGCGGTGGTGTGATCTTGGCTCACTGCAACTTCCACCTCCCGGGTTCAAGCGATTCTCCTGCCTCAGCCTCCTGAGTAGCTGGGATTACAGGCACGTGTCACCATGCCCGGCTAATATTTTTTTTTTTTTTGTATTTTTAGTAGAGACGGGGTTTCACCATGTTGGCCAGGATGGTCTTGATCTCTTGACCTCGTGATCCGCCCACCTTGGCCTCTGAAAGTGCTGGGATTACAGGCGTGAACCACTGTGCCCGGCCTATTTTCCCACTTTTAATAACCCTTTCTTTGGCCCATGTTTATTTCTAAAAGGGAAGAAAGTTTCTTCCTAAAGCTTGAAAACTCTGTCCCCGGTGACTAGATTTGGGCAAAAGCCAGGACAAATTACCAGTAACCATAGAGAGAAATTCCCCTTTGAATTTCGTAAAGCCCCATGTTGATTAAGAATATTATTGTTGGGGCCAGGCAGGGTGGCTCATGCCTGTAATCCCAGCACTTTGGGAGGCCAAGGCGGGTGGATCACCTGAAGTTCAAGACTAGCCCTGCCAACATGGTAAAACCCCATCTCTACTAAAAATACAAAAATTAGCCAGGTGTGGTGGTAGGTACCTGTAATCCCAGCTACTTGGGAGGCTGAGGCAGGAGAATTGCTTGAAACTGGGAGACGGAGGTTGCAGTGAGCTGAGAGCACATCACCACACTCCAGCCCCAGCCTGGGCGGCAGAGTGAGACTCTATTTCAACAAAAAAAAAAAAAAAAGAAAAAAAATTTGATTTTCTGATACTGGATATAATCAAATTTCTATGATATATTAACATTGTTAATGTCAACTTATTATAATAAAATAACATTGTAAGATTAGCTAATGAATATCCTAAAATGCAAGATAAATGGCATCGATTCAGAGTTACTATATGGGTGTTTATGTGTATAAGTGTATACCTACATGTCTCACTGTTTTTATTTTTCCTTTCTCTCTTTTTTTTTTTTTCCCTGAGCTGGAGTCTTGCTCTGTTGCTCACTGCAAGATTTCGACTCACTGCAACCTCCGCCTCCTGGTTTCAAGTGATTCTCCTGCCTCAGCTTCCCGAGTAGCTGGGATTATGGGTGCCTGCCACAATGCGTAGCTAATTTTTTGTATTTTTAGTAGAAACAGGTTTTCACCATGTTGGCCAGGCTGGTCTTGAACTCCTGACCTCAGGTGATCCACCTGCCTTGGCCTCCCAAAGTGTCAGGATAACAGGTGTGAGCCACCTTGCCCAGCCCTCTCTTTTTGTTTTAATTTTATTTTTAGAGACGGGGTCCCACATGTTGCCCAGGCTGATCTTGGGCTCCACCTCAGTCTCCCAAAGTGCTGAGATTACAGGCATGAGCCACTAAGCCAAGCCTTGTCTCATTCTTTTTTCTTTTTGAGACAGAGTCTCACTCTGTTGCCAGGCTGGAGTGCAATGGCTCGATCTCAGCTCACTGCAACCTCTGCCTCCCGAGTTCAAGCGATTCTCCTGCCTCAGCGTCCCAAGTAGCTGGGATTACAGGCATGGGCCACCATGCCCGGCTAATTTTATATGTTTAGTAGAGACAGGGTTTCTCCATGTTGATCAGGCTGGTCTTGAACACCCGACCTCAGGTGAATCCGCCCGCCTCGGCCTCCCAAACTGCTGGGATTACAGGCGTGAGCCACCGCGCTCAACTGTTAATGTGATTTTTAAGGTCTGACTGGTGTAGCCCCTGTTCATCTCCAACTTAATTTCCCGTAGTATAAACTCCATCTCAAAAACAAAAAAAAATCACGCTAACGATTTTGGACTATTCTTAGATAAATTAGGTGCTGTTAAGGGTTTTTCTAAAGCACTGTAGTTGAATGATCAGATTTCAACTTTGGAAAGATCACTGGCTATGATGTGGAAAGGGAATCAATGGCACAATTAATGGCTGGAAGACCCATTAAGAAACTGTTACAGTACAGACAGATTAAGTTGATTTAGTGGCAGTAGGGATGGTGATTCCTGGAACTCTTTTGAGAGACATCTGAAAGACAGAATGGAGAGGACTTGGGAATTGCCTTTGTATATTTTATTTCTCTGCATTCAGGACTGAATTTGGTCAATAGTTGGTGAGGCTTCGGTTGAAAAGTGTTGCACATACATATTAATACATTTGTGGATGAAACATTTTTCACGTTTATAAAAAAATTATTTGGTTTTCTATAAAATTAAATAGGTAGCAGAGCCTATTTACAGGTGGCTTATTAATTAGAAGCCAATTGGTACCTTTTCCCACTTAATCTAGAGAAGTGACTCTCTGATCTGAATTGTTTTTTTTTTTTTTTTTTTTTTTTTTTTTTTTTTTGAGAGGGAGTCTGGCTCTGTCGCCCAGGCTGGAGTGCAGTGGCCCGATCTCAGCTCACTGCAAGCTCCGCCTCCCGGGTTTACGCCCATTCTCCTGCCTCAGCCTCCCGAGTAGCTGGGACTACAGGCACCCGCCACCTCGCCCGGCTAGTTTTTTTTTGTATTTTTTAGTAGAGATGGGGTTTCACCATGTTAGCCAGGATGGTCTTGATCTCCTGACCTCGTGATCCGCCCGTCTCGGCCTCCCAAAGTGCTGGGATTACAGGCTTGAGCCACCGCGCCCGGCCAATCTGAATTGTTAAATTGCTTTTAACAGAGTGATATGCCAAACCATAGACATTCAGTTTTAGCTGACTAAGAACTGTAATATTTACCCATAGCCTCCTAAGGAAGAAAGAATTAGTGCCTTACTATAGTTTACAGCGATCTCTCTCCAGAACTCTGCTAAGAAGTCTGGCTATTGCTACAAGTGCAATTTTGCTTCTATTCTAAGCGCTCATATACAGGTAATTGGAATTTCCAAAATTTTTTTAGAGAGAACATTTTATCATCAGTGTTACCTAGAATGGTCATTGCTTTCATTTTCTAGCACTAATGCTTTTCAGTGATATTTTAATTTTTGCTTTATTTTTAATTTGTTGTGGGTCAGTAGGGTAAGTGCCACAACAAAAATAAAGTTTAAAACTATTGATCTGGCCGGGCGTGGTGGCTCACGCCTGTAATCCCAGCACTTTGGGAGGCTGAGGTAGGCGGATCACGAGGTCAGGAGTTCCAGAGCAGCCTGACCAAGATGGTGAAATCCTGTCTCTACTAAAAATACAAAAATTAGCTAGGCGTGGTGGCTCACGCCAGTAATCCTAGCATTTTGGGAGGCCGAGGCAGGTGGATTGCCTGAGCTCGGGAGTTGAAGACCAGCCTGGGCAACATGGTGAAACCCCGTCTCTACTAAAATACAAAAAATCAGCCGGGTGTGGTGGCCTGCACCTGGATTCCTAGCTACTCGGGAGGCTGAGGCAAGAGAATCACTTGAACCCGGGAGGGGGTGGTTGCAGTGAGCCGAGATTGCGCCACTGCACTCCACCCTGGACGACAGAGCAAGACTGTCTCAAAAACACAAAAGAAAAAGATATGAATAATTTACTATTTAACCAGCTGTTAGTATGAATATTTATTAAGAGAAAAATAATTCAGTCTGAATGTTTAAATGAATTAATTTTATAACACCCCCCAAAAATTAACTCAGTAGATTTGTATGGTATTTGTATTTTAAATTCATAACAGAAGCATACGATAGAAAATGCAGAAAGTGGCCGGGCGCGGTGGCTCAAGCCTGTAATCCCAGCACTTTGGGAGGCCGAGACGGGCGGATCACAAGGTCAGGAGATCGAGACCATCCTGGCTAACACGGTGAAACCCCGTCTCTACTAAAAATACAAGAAAATTAGCCGGGCGAGGTGGCGGGCGCCTGTAGTCCCAGCTACTCGGGAGGGTGAGGCAGGAGAATGGCGTGAACCCGGGGGAGCGGAGCTTGCAGTGAGCCGAGATCGCGCCACTGCACTCCAGCCTGGGGCACAGAGCAAGACTCCGCGTCAAAAAAAAAAAAAAAAGAAAATGCAGAAAGCAAGAGTATAGGCTGGGCTTGATGGCTCATGCCTGTAATCCCAGCACTTTGGGAGGCTGATGCAGATCACTTGAGCTCAGGAGTTTGAGACCAGTCTAGGCGTCTCTATTTTTCAAAAAATTAAATACAAGAAAAAGAACAGTGTACATGGAAAAGTTGTCACTCCTGTGCCCTAGCCATCTTACTTCCTTTCTCCCTAAAAAAAAGACACTCTTTCCAGTTTCTGGAAAGTTATGTATCTTTCCAGATATATGGGCCTGTGGTATGACACAAGGTTCCTGTATGGAGAGAACAGGATTTTCTCAACATATCATCAAGACAAACTACAATACATATCAAGGCCAATCTCATCTAAATTAAAAAGAAAGTACAATGGCAGCAAGGATCTTGGTAATTTCTGGGAACATCAGCAAAAATGCAAATGTCAGGATTGTTCATCAGAAGGGGTGGGCCTTTTTTTTTTTGGTAAAACAGAGCCTGTATAGACCTTAGTACATTTTTTTTTTTTTTTTTTTTTTAGATGGAGTCTTGCTCTGTCGCCAGGCTGAAGTGCAATGACACACAGTCTCGGCTCACTGCAACCTCCGCCTCCTGGGCTCAAGCGATTCTCCTGCCTCAGCCTCCCAAGTAGCCGGGACTACAGGCGCATGCCACCACGTCCAGCCAATTTTTGTATTTTTAGTAGAGATGGGGTTTTACCATGTTGGCCAAGATGGTCTCCATCTTTTGACCTCGTGGTCCACCCACCTCAGCCTCCCAAAGTGCTGGGATTAGAGGTGTGAGCCACCATGCCCAGCCAGAATCTAGGTTTTAAGGATAATTTGTAAGACCTAAATAACTGCATAATTTCTTAAGCAATTATTACCATTTTTGTGTTATATGAACATGATCTAGTACAGTTAGTTCATTTTCAATTATTTTTTCATCATTCAAAATAAAACAAATCCAAATTTTATTTTAAAATAGAATTTATTGAATACCATAGTAAATTAAATACATAAAAAATTGTTTTTCTTGTCAGTATTGGCACATAATGATAGTTTAAAGTAATGCTAAATTAACACTTCAAAAATTTCAAATTTTAAAACATTCCATAAAAATATAAAGCCTAATAGTGTTATAAAAGTATTAATTTACACTAACTTACATATCAAAGTGTTAAAAAAGAAATTTCACACTCAAACCAATTATCTGAGAAGTAAAAATTCAATCACATGTTTTTAAAAATGTTTTCATTTGAACAAAATGCAACAGAAGGTATAAAACAGGCAAAAATTACCTAATTTACATTGACTTATCCTACTAGAAAATGTTGCAGGTTAACTTTAGACATTAAAAAGATTCATATTCCAAAGGAATAGAAAAGCTGCTTGCAATACTTTTTACGCCTAATCAAAGAACCACATGATGACATTAAATATTCTACATTTTGTGGGTTGCTCCTTAATTGCCAGTAATGGAGGACTACTATAAAAATTTAGTTTTAAAAATAATTTTTCTCCCAATGAACATTTTATATACAGAGGCTGTCCTAAGTATGGAAAGATTAAACAAGGACATTTATACTTATGATCTTCACTATAATATGGCCTATGTATTACCCTGTCAATTTTTTTTACTCTGAAAATTCAGTAATCTCACATATGAGTATTACAGTAGAGGATCAAATTCCAAAAGGTTGAGTAATTTGATTCAGATCTCTTGAATTTAGAGTACTTTTCCTCCAGGAAATGTATAAAGTTATTTATTTTATGTTATATATCTTTATTTATTTGAGACGGCATCTTGCTGTCACCCAGGCTGGAGTACAGTCACTGTTCACAGGCACAATCACAGCTCACTACAGCCTCAAACTCCTGGACTCAAGAGACCGTCCCATCTCAGCCTCCCAAATAGCTGGGATTACAGGTGCATGCCACCAGACCTAGCTTACATTCAATATTTTGGTTTTATTTGCATTACTGTCACTAACCTTTATTTCCTCTGAGGTAAATAGGGCACTGCTAATGAATTTTTTTTTAACTGTAGAACTGGTTATTTGGCAACATCTTAAATAAATTCAACCTTTTTCCTTGACAATGAAAGCCTTTCAGACCACTACATTCCACTGTACTAGTCTACACTGAACTCCATTCAATTATAGACTGAAGTACAGTTTTTGTTTTTGAAATTTCATTGGTTAAGATCAGGCTGAAATTATAGAGATCAAGCTTAAGTAAATTAGTTCAAATATATATTTGAACTAATTTATATATATAAATATAAATACATATATTTGAACTAATTTATATTAATAAATATATATATATATATATTTTTTTGAGACGGAGTCTCGCTCTGTCACCCAGGCTGGAGTGCAGTAGCGTGATCTCAGCTCACTGTAACCTCCGCCTCCTGGGTTCAAGCGATTCTCCTGCCTCAGCCTCCTGAGTAGCTGGGATTACAGGCACACCCCACCACGCCTGGCTAATTTTTGTATTTTTAGTAGAGACAGGGTTTCACCATGTTGGTCAGGCTGGTCTCAAACTCCTGACCTCGTGATCCACCCACCTTGGCCTCCCAAAGTGCTGGGATTACAGGCGTGAGCCACCGCACCCAGCCTTAGTTCAAATATTTTTTAGACAAATGTAAAATACATCTATAACTCAAAGGATAAATGCTTGAGGGAATGGATATCCCATTCTCCATGATGTGCTTATTTCACATTGCATGCCTGTATCAAAACATCTCATGCACCCTATAAATATATACACCTACATGTACCCACAACAATATTTAAAAATGTAAAAATAATTTTTGCTTATACTAAAGCATAAATTGAAAGAGCAAAGAAAACTGGAAAGCTCATTTATATTTACTGTAAATGTATCAATTCAGTAAAATCTCTATGGACATGTAAGTAAAATATACGAATGCCAATAGCAAATGGGTTAAAATTCTCTTTCTTTAAAAGAGAAATAAATTGCAGATTCTACTAATAAAGAATTGCTAATCTAAAAAAAAATCTACAAGCGCCAGGCACGGTGGCTCACACCTGTAATCTCAGCACTTTGGGAGGCCGAGGCAGGTGACTCACCTGAGGTTGGGAGTTCCAGACCAGCCTGATCAACATGGAGAAACCCTGTCTCTACTAAAAATACAATATTAGCTGGGCATGGTGGCACATGCCTATAATCCCGGCTATTCGGGAAGCTGAGGCAGGAGAAATGCTTGAACCTGGGAGGCAGAGGTTGCGGTGAGCTGATATCACGCCACTGAACTCCAGCCTGGGCAACAAGAGCGAAACTCTGTCTCAAAAAAAAAAAAAAAAAAAATCTACAAGCTAGAAGAAAATATAATGTATTAGAATATCAACGCCTTTCCCCACAGGCCTCATATTTATTTTTGGTAAACTAAACAGAGATAAAAGTAATCTATGTTACAATTTGAGATAGTGATTTCTGTTGAGAAGCCACAAAAATGTTCATAGGGATTTTCTAAGACCTTTTTTTTTTGCATCCAGAATTAATAAATACAGTGTATCATCATTTTAAAGACATGTTTAGGGAAAAGACCAGCTTCTCTTCCCCTTAAAGTTATTGGTAGTGGGAGGGCAAGAGAGGAAGAGATGACAGCTTTTTAAGTCAAATTTTCATCTCATCTATCTTTTGTTCATTTTGAGTCCCCAAATAAAACATTTCTGTACTTTAATTTCTTAATCACTACTGTCAGTTTGGTTGCTACACATTTAATTACAACATAAAGTTGACACTGAGGATGAAGAAACTTGAGTAATTATGCTTTTTCTTATTTCTATTTAACCAGTAAGATTTTAATAGCAAATTAGAACAAGATTTTACCTCCTTAATAACTAATGGTTAGATAAAGTAGAATTTGTATCAAGTAACACAGACTTCAGATTTCTGGATGTACCAGTTACTATGCTACTGAGGAGATACATCTAGATGATGAAGTTAAAATATTAATTATGACTCCAGTCATATGAAACCAAATTATTATGAGAAATTATCTTATTTCGCCAGGCACAGTGGCTCACATCTGTAATCTCAGCACTTGGGGAGGACGAGGCGGGCGGATCACAAAGTCAGGAGTTCAAAATCAGCCTGACCAACATGGTGAAACCCCATCTCTACTAAAAATACAAAATTTAGCCAGGTGTGGTGGCACGCACCTATAATCCCAGCTACTTGGGAGGCTGAGGCAGGAAAATTGCTTGAACCGGGAGGCAGAGGTTGCAGTGAGCTAAGATCTCGCCACCGCACTCCAGCTCGGGTGACAGAGGGAGACTCTATTTCAAAAAAAAAAAAAAAGAAAGAAATTATCTTATTTCAGTGTAGTAAAAAAAATAATTTTTCTTTAACATTCTTCATAAAATGTGATTGAGGCTATCAAACATCATAAAGCTTGGATGAGGGTGCAGATAATTTTACAAAAAAAGTTGTATTTTGGCAAATATTTTATTATTATAAATGAAAATAAGAGTTTTAAAATGGCACTTAATCTGTTCTCTCTCTCAGAGTCTGCCAAATAAATCAGATTTCTTGGAAAAAATTCGAAGTTGATAAAATGGAGGCAAAATTAACTCTTGTCAGATAAGTCATTTGCCATAAATTGAAAGGACCCCTGACCGCATTAAGCAGAGGGACTGAGGGTCAGTGGAGCTTCTCTGTTTGCAATTTATTCAGCAAAAGCGAACAATTGTTTACAAGTCTCTAACACAAAATTTAGTGCAAATATCAAAGGTCTGATCCATTTTCAAAGGCATTAGTTCTATTTTTAATAAGTTGAACTGGCCTTAGATGAAAGATATAGTTCTCTTCACATAGTTCACACATTATTTACAGAGAAATGAAAAATCCTGCTGCCTTTGTTATCACTTGTCATTTGGGAATTTCTTAGATAAAATAAAAGAACATGGAAAGATAATTTGACCTCTGACTTCCAGGAGAATGATCAGGCCACATCTAAAATTTACCAAAGAATGAGGAAAAAATTTTTTTCAAGTTGGAAGGTACCAGAGTGATTAGCTGGTCTAACCTACTCATTTTGCAGATGAGAAAACTGAGATACAGTCATCTTGAGCTGCAGCAAATTACTCAACTCTTCCTTGTATTGTAATTAAACTGAGACTAACACCAAGTCTCTTGCTGTTGTTGCCAATTCTTTTCTCTGAACTGCACTTTGTACATCCTCCACCAAGCTTAAGAGTCATTACCTAAGGGGCAAGGGGTGGGAATCAGGAAGAAAAAACGATAATGGGTGGGGGTGGGGGAATGTGGGATAATGTTAGGAATGTTGTATTCAACAATGAGCCATATGTATTAATAATTTCCTAAGAAAAATAATTTTTTAAAAAAATCAAACCTTAACATCAGCAGAACCAAATTTCAAAGATCAGAAATACCAAAGTGAAACTGAATGTTAGTATTGAAATTTAAGCTACATTTTCAAAAAAAAGGTCAGCAAACCAATGAAAACTAGATTTCAGTTTCTGTCTCCTTTTAGTGACTAGTTCTATATATTATGTTTCTCTATACCTGGAAAAATGTTCTTAATATAATACACATGCAGTCTGAAGTAATTTCAGTTATCAAGTTTATGAAAGAATTGGCTTTTAAAAAATACTACAAAAATATGCACTTATATTTATTCCAAAATTATATATTTCTAACCTCTGCAGTGATATAAGGTCCAAATTTTCACTGTTAAACCACCTTCTTGCATGGTGTTAAACAGTTATTTCTATAGAACAGATATCATTTGCATAAATCTTTTTTTTTTTTTTTGAGATGGAGTCTCACTCTGTCGCCCAGGCTGGAGTGCAGTGGCGTGATCTCGGCTCACTGCAAGCTCCACCTCCCGGGTTCACGCCATTCTCCTGCCTCAGCCTCTCAAGTAGCTGGGACTGCAGGCGCCCTCCACCACGCCTGGCTAATTTTTGGTATTTTTAGTAGAGAGGGGTTGACCTCGTGATCCGCTTGCCTCGGTCTCCCAAAGTGCTGGGATTACAGGCGTGAGCCATCGCGCCTGGCCAATTTGCATAATTGTTTACAGTAAAACTCATTCAGAAATAGTAACTACTTTTATCTACCATCAGAGCTGAAAGAAACAGATTTCAGTAAAAAAAAGTATAGCGGTGGGTCAAGGCATTTTTTTTTTAGAAAAATATACTGTATATAGTATATATATCTCGGAAACTACACAGCCAGGTTTTATTTAATGTGAAGGCACAACTTTAACATTAAAAGCAAAGCGTTTTAGTTATTTATGATGTAACTGTCAGTACCAGCTCATAAAAATATATATTTGCAAGCATATCATTGACGACTCTTTCAGATTGTCAATTCAAAAGTCAATTTAAAAAGTCCAAGTCTATTTGTAGAAAATCAATGACACATTATAGCAGCTCCACATATTATTGCTGGACAATCTGTTCACCAGTCAATGCAGGGTTTTCTTCATTTGCTGCATAATCCAGATGGTCCATCGTCTAGGCATAAATAAAAGACATTAGGAAATGCAAAATTTCAACTTGCCCCCAATATTCACTACATTAGCAAAAGGATTCTGAGTTTTTCTAAAAAACACAGATTGTTCTATGAAACTGATCACTCCTTCAGGAGCACTGTTCTGGTTCAACATCCACACTTCTAAGGAGATAGGGTGACACTGAACCTCTAAGGAAGTCTAATCACGTGACTCAGAGCCCATTTGTGTTCTCCAGATCTTCCATTATCTCCATTTCCAAATATGAATACTGCCCTTCATGGCAGTGAGAACTCCAGAACAAAAGGAAGATATTCCTGACACTTATTCCAGGACACTATTCCAGGCAGTGTCCAATCATATAAGTGGGAAAACTAAAAATGGCCTCATGAGTCACTGTGATAATACCTGCTGGCTCCGGGACACTGTGATATTATTGACACCTTGAAATAACCGTAAGATAATTCAAACTTTGGAAACATAATAATTTCTACAAAAAATGAACTTGAGGTCAAATGATATTTGAAAACAAAACCAAGAATACATTTGCTAGGCTGGGCGTGGCGGCTCACGCTTGTAATCCCAGCACTTTGAGAGGCTGAGATGGGCAGATCACAAGGTCAGGAGTTCAAGACCAGCCTGGCCAAGATGGTGAAACCCTGTCTCTAATAAAAATACAAAAATTAGCCGGGCGTGGTGGCAGGCGCCTGTAGTTCCAGCTACTTGGGAGGCTGAGGCAGGAGAATTGCTTGAACCCAGGAGGCGGAGGTTGCAGTGAGCCAAGATCGCGCCACTGCGCTCTAACCTGGGCAACAGAGTGAGACTCTGTTAAAAAAAAAAAAAAAAAAAAAAATTTGCTATAGACTATTTTAAAGAAATTACTGGCCGGTCACAGTGGCTCACACCTGTAATTCCAGCACTTTGGGAGGCCAAGGCGGGTGGAGCACAAGATCAGGAGATCGAGACCATCCTGGCTAACACAGTGAAACCCTGTCTCTACTAAAAAATAATAAAAAAAAAAATTAGCTGGGCGTGGTGGCAGGCGCCTGGAGTCCCAGCTACTCAGGAGGCTGAGGCAGGAGAATGGTGTGAACCCGGGAGGCAGAGCTTGCAGTGAGCCGAGATTGCACTACTGCACTGCACCCTGGGTGACACAGTGAGACTCCGTCCCCACCCCCCAAAAACAGAAATTACCAGTTAAACTTTTCTCAAATGGTCACTTCAGCTCTGCCTATATTCTCATAAAAAATTGTCTTATATTTGGAAATGAAGGATGAAGAAACTGTTTAAATGCTTTCAGTGTTTCAGCAATTCAGATACAATTACTAAAAACAGAAAAAAGTAATGCCTTTGTGAAGACTGTTAAGGACTTTTAGACTAGTGATTAAATTTTGGTATAGAGATGCACTTTTTTCCTTTCCTTCATCAAGAATTAGAAGAAGGAAAGATCAGCAAGATAAATGTTCCTATTTTTGAAAAGTGGTTCTGAAGGCTTTAGTGTTTTTTGGAAGAAGAACAAGAGGGTGGAATCATCTCCAAATAGGGTCTCTTGACTTGCCAGGCAGAAAGAATACAACATGAGCTGAGGCTTTTGGCTGACAACTGTCTCAACTAATGGTGACAGTTTACAAAATCAAAACCTAGGCTGGACGCGGTGGCTCACACCTGTAATCCCAGCACTTTGGGAGGTCGAGGCAGGTGGATCACGAGGTCAGGAGTTCGGGACCAGCCTGGCCAACATGGTAAAAACCTGTTTCTACTACAAATACAAAACTTAGCCGGGTGTGGTGGTGTGCCCATAATCCCAATCCTACTCGAGAGGCTGAGGTCGGAGAATTGCTTGAACCTGGGAGGCGGAGGCTTTGGTGAGCCGAGATCGTGCCACTGCACTCCAGCCTAGGCAATAGAGCAAGACTCCGTCTCAAAAATAAAATAAAATAAATCAAAAACCTGCTGATACTCTACAAGCCATTTCAAGACCCAAAACCATTTTGAGGTCTTCTAATTGCCAAAGGTATCTCCTAGATTTAAGGTCACTAGTTTGCAGCAATTCTAGGGGAAAAAACAAAAGCCAAATCAAGACAGATAACATTTATTAAGCAGTTCACTACATGAAATGTAAGATGAAGATGTTGAACAGTTAATTTTAGTCAATTTAAATGAAGGGGGGAAAGGAAAAGTATGTAAGATATATTTAGGCCCCTTTTCTTCTAGGAATTTAAAAGTTCTGGGTCTAAGAGGTTAGGGCTGTGTAGAGAGAAAATTGAAGCAGCCTCAGCAGAATAGATGGTGGAGAAAGCCTCTTTCTTCCCCAGGATCTGCTTACCCTGGCAACTGTAATCTAATGAAACGATAGCCCACATACCCTAAATTATAACATGCTTCCCTGGTGCCTTGTTAGCACAGTAGGTAGTGAGTCAGTCTCATCTAACTTGCCTCTTCTTTCCTAATCCCCAGGTACCTCACTGGCAATATATAATCTAATCCCTGAACACAGAAATATATTAATTTAAAAAACCACTTTCAAAGTCAACTTATTGAGAAGTAAGCATCTCTATTCCCTATTTACTGACTTTCCAATAAAAACAATACAGAAACATAAAGAACAAAGTTTTAAAAAATACAACAATAAATTAACATAAATAATACAATGAATTGACAAAATTGGCAAACATTTTCATCATATTTGGAAACAGGAAAGCTTGATTTGGAAAGATGGCCTCTGAAATCAGGTCAGCTAAGGTGGCATTTTCTGATAGCTCTGCTTGCTTATAATTGAACCAATCTCCAGAAATAGTCTAATAAAACACTCACTAAAGCAGGGTAACTGGAGACTTGCTGATACTAAAGCAGAGTTGTTCTAAGTTATCTCTGTATTCTGACTTGTCAGTTACAGCTTGTGACTTCTAAAAATAATGAGAAGTACTAGTGACATTTAACAGACACAACTCACTGTTTACTGGGTATTGACAAACCGAAAACTTACTACCTGCCCAGAGTAAAATAGCCCATTGGACATTGCTGCACATATTTAACTCCACTTATCTCATTATAGAAGCAAAAAATATCCCCTAAAATGATGACTCCTCTTCATTGTGCTATATGCCAAAGTAATCATGACTCTGCTTGATTTTTCTCTGCTGAGAAAAAAGTATCTTTATTTGCTTTATATTAATTAGAACTAAGACTTCACATAAAATCAAATAAGGGGGTCTGAGTACTGTAGTTCTTGAAGCATTCCACAAGAAAAGTTCATAGGAAATATACTGTAACTACTTTTGGGCTGTAGAAAATAATTTAAAATTAGTAATTAGTATTTCCAAATTAGTTATTTATTTTTTCTTTTTTTTTGAGATGGAGATTCGCTCTTGTTGCCCAGGCTGGAGTGCAATGGCACGATCGCGGCTCACTGCAACCTCCGCCTCCCGGGTTCAAGCAATTCTCCTGCCTCAGCCTCCCTAGTAGCTGGGATTACAGGCACGTACCACCACGCTGGATAATTTTTTGTATTTTCAGTAGGGATGGGATTTCACTATGTTGGCCAGGCTGGTCTTTAACTCCTGACTTTAAGCGATCCACCTGCCTCAGCCTCCCAAAGAGCTGGGATTACAGGCATGAGCCACCGCGCCCAGCCCAAAATAATATTATTTCAGTGAAACCCTATAGAAATATTACTTCTTTTGAGAGAAACTCACAGGAAGGGCTAAAAGACTCAAAGTAAGATCCTGAAGTACTTCAATAAGGTCTCCAAGTTACAACAAGTGAGTTTTAACTTGCCCACTAAAAACAGCATGGAAAGACTGTCAGGGCTACCTGGACATTTAAAGAGTCTCCAATATTCTTGCACTCAACCCTATTATCAGGCATTCGAATGAACCAAATGACTAATAGTATAAACAAATTTGCCTTAGTCTTAGATTGTAACTTTATATTACTTGTTTTGTATTTGATTATTTCAAAACAGCAGCAAAAACTTGCAATATTTACAAAAAAAGATTGCATATAAAGACCGTAGAGATACATGTCTAGTTTAATGTTTTAAAAGTGCCTCACTTTTATAGTGGCATATGACAATTACAGTCATTTTATAAGGGCTGCTGAAATACAATCAGGAAGCTTATACACACTTGCAAAAGTAACTAAAGGCCAGTGGATGAAGGATTGAGCATTAGAGGCGCACTGCATGAAGACTTTCAATAATATTAGCTGAGAATTTACAGCATAAAAACTACTGTCATAAGCACTGTGGATTCCTAATACATAAGAGCTAATACTTAGGGAGGGAGGCATATATAAATACCAGAACTGCAGGGCAGATGTTAATAAGTATTTAAAGTACAAAGTCTAAAAAAATACGGTGAAAGGTAAATGTGATTTTAATTGGAGTGCCTACTTCCTTCTAATTTCTTAGAGATCTACTTGGAGAAGGCAGAATTTAAGTTGGGAGTTAAACAGGGATATTCTAGAAATAGAAACTGACAAAGCTTAGGAGATGATGGAGGTTGGGAGAGAGAAGCAAATGATTATTATTACACTGTTAGTCTAAGAGATGAGCCAGAGCTGACCCTCAGGCCTATCTCACAGTGGACCCATATCAAGTCTCCCTCTGTCTCACCAGGCATGTAGAAGTTCCCCACTCTTATTTCTGAAGTCTCTGCCTAGCCTTAACAGATTTCAACATCCACCTGCCTCACACCAAGCCTTAAGCTAACCCACTACTATGGATTTCCTTCCCTCCCCGCCCTCCCTCCCTCCTTCCTTCCTTTTCTTTCTTTCCTTTTTTTTTCCCCGGAGACGGAGTCTTGCTCTGTCACTCAAGTTGGAGTGCAGTGGTGTGATCTCGGCTCACTGCAACCTCCGCCTCCCAGGTTTAAGCAATTCTCCTGCCTCAGCCTCCCGAATAGCTGGGATTACAGGCGCCCGCCACCACACCTGTCTAATTTTTGTATTTTTAGTCGAGACAGGTGTTTCACCATGTTGGTGAGGCTGTCTCAAACTCCTGCCCTCGTGATCTGCCTGCCTTGGCCGCCCAAAGTGCTGGGATTACAGGCATGAGCCATCACGCCCGGCCCCACTATGGATTTCTTATTCCCCTACCTCCCTATAGATCCAATCTCATTTTATGGATGAGGAGACAGTCTTCAGAGATTAAGTTATTAGTCAGAACTGATGTCAAAGGCCACAATACACTGTCTCCCACAAATGACAACATTCAAGGTAAGCTAATTTTGATTTTAAATATTGGTCATAAACAATGAAAGATTTTCTTTTTAAAGGGAAATAATTTATAAAGGCATTGCGGCCGGGCAAGGTGGCTCAAGCCTGTAATCCCAGCACTTTGGGAGGCTGAGATGGGTGGATCACGAGGTCAGGAGATCGAGACCATCCTGGCTAACACAGTGAAACCCCATCTCTACTAAAAAAATACAAAAAACTAGCCAGGCGAGGTGGCGGGCGCCTGTAGTCCCAGCTACTCGGGAGGCTGAGGCAGGAGAATGGCGTGAACCCGGGAGGCGGAGCTTACAGTGAGCTGAGATCTGGCCACTGCACTCCAGCCTGGGCGACAGAGCAAGACTCCGTCTCAAAAAAAAAAAAAAAGGAAAAAGGACTTCCATTTTTACTTTAGACACTTTCACGTTGCTTATTTTAAAAACGCAAATACGCATTACTTTGTAATTGAGATAGAAAAAAGAAAAATTACTAAAATGAAAACAGTGAAGGTCTATGTAAAAATTTTAGTAAATTAACTACCTGTAATATTACAAGACATTGAAATAGAACACAGAAGACTAGAATTACTATAATGAACATCTTTTCACATCATTTTTGCCCACTTTTTTTTTTTTTTTTTTTTTTTTTTTTTTGAGACGGAGTCTCGCTTTGTCGCCCAGGCTGGAGTGCAGTGGCCGGATCTCAGCTCACTGCAAGCTCCGCCTCCCGGGTTTACGCCATTCTCCTGCCTCAGCCTCCCGAGTAGCTGGGACTACAGGCGCCCACCACCTCGCCCGGCTAGTTTTTTGTATTTTTAGTAGAGACGGGGTTTCACCATATTAGCCAGGATGGTCTCGATCTCCTGACCTCGTGATCCGCCCGTCTCGGCCTCCCAAAGTGCTGGGATTACAGGCTTGAGCCACCACGCCCGGCCTTTTGCCCACATTTTTAATCATTTTCTGAAAATACCTTATTTATTTACCTTAAAGTAAATAATAAAGTATGATATAGGCATATGAAGGGAATATTATACAGCCATTAAAATAATTTTATAAGGAATTTAAAATAAAATATAAAATGCAGTGAAAAAGAAAGAGAACTATTTATAGTATCATTCACTCATCTATCCATTTATTCAGAGAAGGCACAGAAGGAAATTCACTTAAACCTTAGCTATCTCCAGGTGGTAGGATTATGGGTGGACTTAATTTTCCTCCTGTATTAAAAAAAAATATTTTCCAAATTTTCTATAATCACATATTTTATTTTTATTTATCTATTTATTTCTGAGATGGAGTCTTGCTCTGTCACTCAGGCTGGAGTGCAATGGCGCAATCTCAGCTCACTACAACCTCCACCTCCCAGGTTTAAGCGCTTCTTCCGCCTTAGCCTCCCAAGTAGCTGGGATTACAGGCATGCGCCACCACGTCCAGCTAATTTTTGTATTTTTAGTAGAGATGAGGTTTTGCCATGTTGGCCAGGCTGGTCTCAAACTCCTGACCCCCGGTGATCTGCCCGCCTTGGCCTCCCAAAGTTCTGGGATTATAGGCGTGAGCCACTGCGCTCAGCCTATAAGCATATATTTTTAATAATAAAATACTTTAAAAGCTGTATTAAAGGGAAAGGACTTTTTTAATAAATAAAAACAAATTCTGATAATGAAAATAACAAGAAACATAAATAATTCTGTAAGACAGCACATGTGCTCTAACAATTCTAAATTTCAATTCTAAATTAAACAAAGATTTAATGTCAACTCAGAACAATATTTCCTGATGTTGCTTGTCTTTGTCCTGATTTACAGTTAATCAGATGAGTACCCCTAATAGTAGAAATCTCTTGCTCACAGGCCTGTCCTGAGTCTTTTCTTCTGCCTCTACATTCTCACTATTCTGTATGCTAATGGCACTCCCGAGTATCTATCTCTAGCCAGGTCTGTCTCCTGCACACCAGACCTATTTATTCAACTGCCTATTATTTCTCTCTTTGTGGTGATCCAATAGGTACTTTTGAAATGTTCAAGACTGAATTCATCATCATCTTCCTCAACCCTGTTGCCTTTTCTTCATCACCATCCCCCTAGTTTCCCAATCCAGAAGCCCTGGACTCTACTTCTTTTCCTCTGCCCATACTGACTCTATCATCAGGCCCTATTATGCGTCTAAATTTCTCTTAACTTTGTTCAAGTCTTTCCATCTCATTACTTCGCTAATTCAGGGTTCTATCACTTCTTTTTTGCTTGTGTTTTTGTTTGCTCACTCTGTTGCCCAGGCTGAGTGCACTGGTGCAATCATGGCCCACTGAAGCCCCTATCTTCCGGGCTCAAGCAATCTTCCCACCTCAGGCTCCCAAGTAGCTAGGACCAAAGGCATGTGCCACCATGCCCAGCAATTTTTTTCTTTTTTGTAGAGACGGGGTCTCGCATGTTGCCCAGGCTGGTCTCAAATTCCTGGGGTCAAGTGATCCTCCTGGCTTGGCCTCCCAAAGTGCTGCAATTATCAGTATAAACAACCATGTCTGGCCTTCTATCACTTCTTATTGCAATAATTGTCCCCAGTTTTGTTCCCTTAATTTTCTAGATTTTTTAAAACCTTAAATGGTCTCCAGTGCTTAGTATAGAGTTCAAACTCTTAAATGTGGCTTATAAGATGCTACAAGGCTCTCACTCTTGCTTTCTTCTCCAGTTGTCATTTCCTGTAGCTCCCCTAACCCTTACTCAGTATTATAGCCATCCTAACCTTCACTGAGTTCCTAGAATGTGCTATGTTCTCTTCCCTCTGAGCCTCAGAAGACATGGTTCCTTCAACATGGAACACACAGCTCAGTCTTCAAGTCTGGACATAAATTTAATATTCTTCAGAAAGCCTTTCCCAAATCACCTAGGACTCTTTCCTGAAACCACAAGCACTGGATATCCCATCTATAGTTTTCACGGCACCTGCCGTTAACTAATATGTTTATCATACTTTATTGTTAGTGACTTTATCTCTATTCCCCACTAGACTGTAACTTTCAAGAGGTCATGAGAATAGGCCTCTAACTTGATCATCTTGTATCACCAATACCAAAAATAGTACACTCTCATAGAATCACTCATAAACATTTGCTAAATGAAGAAATATAAAACAATTAAAAAATGATGTAGAGTACTTTTTGAGATGTGATTTTTAGAGTTTATTAGTATAGTGTATATCATAGGATACACTTTTATTTTAAAAAATCTTTAAAAATAAAAAACCTGTGTGAGTGTCATCTTCAGTGGAAAAGCTAAAAGTTACCTTACTAGTTTAGTCAAGGGCATTAGGATCATAAATTAATTCTACGTATAATAGTGTAAGTTGAGACAACAGCTTTGTGATGTAGGCAAGACAGGTATTATTAGCTTAACCAACTCTCAAAGAAATTTTAAGATTTCCTGAAAAGAATTCTAAACCAGTGTTTTTTCAAATCACAGTACTCTGTAACTTAATGTGTTAACCACCTCTCATTAAATAACACTATAAATGACACAAAAGACCAAGCACAAGATGGACATGAACTTTGAACTGTTTATCTACTATCAGAATTGCAGCCACCCACCCAAACTGTCTCTGTTTTTGTTCACGTGACCCCTGACACAGAAGCATGAGGGTGGATGGAGGAGGGTAGTAGTTGTAATAGGGCAAAGCAGAGCTAACTGCCTCACCAAGTGCCTTCATGAAGGGGTCAATGCCATGGCCCTGACCTCAATAGGCTAGGGTTTCCCAACTCTTCTTAATTTCAATGCAAACAGACTTTACTGGAATACTAAGAACATTTAGGGAAATAAAAAAGAAAAGGGTTTAACTTCAATGAAGAAACCATCAAGCAAAAGAGACTCTGGTATCAAGATTTTCTTTGTTTAGACATTTTAAAGAAAGGTCAACCTTGATTCATTTAAATCTCAAATGAGTGCCCTAACTAGTTTGGTTAGGCCCATTTAGATGCTGAAGAGTACACTTTTTTTGAGATGGAGTTTTGCTCTTGTTGCCCAGGCTGGAGCGATCTTGGCTCACTGCAACCTCCGCCTCCCAGGTTCAAGCGATTCTCCTGCCTCAGCTTCCCAAGTAGCTAGGACTACAGGTGCCTGCCACCACGCCTGGCTAATTTTTGTATTTTTAGTAGAGATGAGGTTTCACCATGTTGGCCAGACTGGTCTCGAACTCCTGACCTCAGGTGATCCACCTGCCTCGGCCTCCCAAAGTGCTGGGATTATAGGCGTGAGCCAACATGCCTGGCCAGAGTACACTTTTTATGTGCAAAACCTTAGGGCTCTTACTATAAATAGCTAATGCTTAGTCTCAAAATTAAGTACTTATTTTAAACATACAATTTTATCTTTCATGAAGTCTGCTTTTGTGTAGGTTTTGAAAATACATGTTGAAATGCTCTTTTGTTTTCCCTGATGTCCTCCGCTGTTCTTTTGTAGTTTTGTCTTGAATCACCAGGCTTTTGGAATTAGGTTGCAGGGGAGGTGACAAATGATGATGCAGCAGGTGGACAGTGAGTAAGGGGGTATTACGGTACTTTTTGGTACATAAAAGTGTTGCTATATATAGGCTGTTCCCACCCAAAATCAGTAAGTAAATTAAGTCATAAGATAACATGGTAATCAAAGTATAAGCACATACCTGATAGCTGTTACCTTTCCAGAACTTTTTCATTTCCTTACGTCTCCAGGCAACAATTGAGGCAGTAATGAGTGTGCAAGGTACTAAATAGAGGAGAGCAGGTTGCCCCTTTTTCATCAGCACCAGAACAACAAATGTAAGTATCATGCCAATAGCATAGGCTGCAAGAAGAATACCAAGCCATCAGTCATTTCTACATGTTACCAAAGGTGGGTTTGTTCTTCTCTCATTTAAGTATTGGTTTTCAAATATTTCTGAAGACATTTTTGCTCTATGACTTCTTGTAATTTCATCATTTCCCTAGATAGGATTAGGAGACATCTTCTACGGAGCTTTTGAAAAATCTGGAAAGTGGTTAGCATTTCAATTATTACTAACCTAACCATGTATCATTGACAGAGATAATACTTCATGAGAGTTTCAATTATCTGTTGCTATTAAAGTTGTTAAATGGTTTCATTATTTTAGATAACTAAATCTGTACCAATAGGTACTATAGGTTGTTTTAAAAAATCTTCCTAACACTGATTACATACTTCCTAAGCCTTGTTACTAAGCACATACTTTTGAACTTTTCTTTTTTTTTTTTCTGAAACAGAGTTTCGCTCTTGTTGCCCAGGCTGGAGTGCGATAGCACGATCTCAGCTCACCGCAACCTCCACCTCTTGGGTTCAAGCGATTCTCCTGCCTCAACATCCCGAGTAGCTGGGATTATAGGCATGCACCACCACACCTGGCTAATTTTGTATTTTTTAGTAGAGACGGGATTTCTCCATGTTCGTCAAGCTGGTCTCGAACTTCCAACCTCAGCTGATCCACCCGCTTCAGCCTCCCAAACTGCTGGGATTACAGATGTGAGCCACCATGCCCGGTCTGAACTTTCCTTAATGACTCAGGGTTTTACTAGGAACATAGGATCTCAGAATATTCCTTTATAAACAATTTAGTATAGTTCCTAATATTAAAGATGAGGCAATGGAGGAACAGGGAATTTAAGTGAGCTGTCCAAAGGTACACAGGAGAATTAATGAACACTCCTATAATCTGCCTTTGGATACTAATATGTTAAAGCCCTGGACAGTACCATACTTAGTGGCCTCAAACTGCTTTTTTTGAGATGGAGCCTCGCTCAGTTGCCCAGGCTGGAGTGCAGTGGTGCGATCTTGTCTCTTGAACCCACTTCCCGGGTTCAAGCAATTTTCTTGCCTCAGCCTCCCAAGTAGCTGGGAATACAGGCATGCGCCACCATGCCCAGCTAGTTTTTGTATTTTTAGTAGAGATGAGATTTCACCATGTTGGCCAGGCTGGTCTCAAACTCCTGACCTCAAGTGATCCACCTGCCTTGACCTCCCAAAGTGCTGGGATTACAGGCATGAGCCACTGCATCTGGCCAGCCACTGCACCTGGCTGAGACTACTTTTTGAATTTCTTTATATTTTTTTCTTCATCTTCTCCCTCACTTAGCTATTTTCTTTTCTTTTTCTTTCTTTTTTTTTTTTTTTTTGAGACAGGGACTCAATCTTTCGCCCAGGCTATAGTGAAGTGGCATGATGATGGCTTACTGCAGCCTTGACCTCTTGGGCTTAAGCATTTCTCCCATCTCAGCCTCCTGAGTAGCTGGGACCACCACATCCAGACTTTTTGGAGACAGTCTTGCTCTGTCGCCAGGCTGGAGTGCAGTGGCATGATCTCGGCTCACGGCAACATCTGCCTCCCAGGTTCAAGCGATCCTTCTGCCTCAGCCTCCCCAGTAGCTGGGACTACAGGTGCACGCCACCATGCCCAGCTGATTTTTTTTTTGTATTTTTAGTAGAGATGGGGTTTCATCACATTGGCCAGGATGGTCTCAGTCTCTTGCCCTCATGATCTGCCTGCATTGGCCTCCCAAAATGCTGGGCTTACAGGCGTGAGCCACGGTGCCCGGCCCTAAAATAGTTTTTATAGAGATGGGGTCTCACTATGTTGCCCAGGCTTGTCTAGAACTCCTGGGCTCAAGCAATCTGCCTGCCTTGGCTAGGACTGCAGGGGTGAACTAACATGCCCAAATTGTAGTCCTTCTTTATTTTTAGACCTCTGTCTTTTCCTCCAGACAATACAATTCAACATTTAATACAAAGAAAAAACAAAAATTTACCAACAGTAGATGAAACATAGTATATATAAGAAGAACCAGTCTGAACATCAAATCTTCTACAGTATGCAATCAACAGGCCTTAAAAAAAAAAACAAAAAAACACACGTTATTTTCTTAAAACAATAAGAGCAATGCAAATTCAACCGTTAACAATAGTAACAGTATATGTTGTATTGAATCTTCATTGTTGCATTATGAGAACATTCAAGTAGCTCAAATTCTGGATAAAGTTTTATATGCTGATTTTTAAAATACTTAATACCATATTTTAAACATTTCCTGAAGCTGCTAGTTTTTAACTATCATTTTTATTAGCTGCTCAATATTCCATGTCATGAAGAAAACTTTTTTCTTTTTGAAACAGAGTCTCGCTCTGTTGCCCAGGCTGGACTGCAGTGGCGTGATCTCAGCTCACTGCAACCTCCGTCTTCCAGGTTCAAGCGAGTCCCCTGCCTCAGCCTCCTGAGTAGCTGGGACTACAGGCGCCCACCACCACACTTGGCTAATTTTTTGTATTTTAGTAGAGACGGGGTTTCATCCTGTTGGCCAGGGTGGTCTTGATCTCCTGACCTTGTGATCCACAGCCTTGGCCTCCCAAAGGGCTGGAATTACAGGCATGAGCCACCAAGCCCAGCCATGAAGAAAACTTCTTAAATTTATCATTAAAAATGTATCGAATAGACAAACGGGTTTACATCAAACTAAAAAGCTTCTGCACAGCCAAAGAAACAGTCAACAAAGTGAAGAAAACACCTATGAAATGGGAGAAAATATTTGCAAACTATATATCTGATAAGGGGTTAATATCTAAAATATATTAATATAAGGAACTCAAACAACTCAAGAATAAGTAAACAACCCAATTAGAAAATGGGCAAAGGATTTGAATAGCTAATTCTCCATAGAAGACACATAAATAGACAACAAGTATATTTAAAAATTGCTTAAAATCACTAATCATCAGAAAAATGCAAATTAAAACCACAATGAGATATCACCTTACATATGTTAGAATGGCTATTATCAAAAAGATGAAAAGTAAGCCTCAGGATGGAGCAAAAAGGGAACCCTTGTTCGTTGTTGATGGGAATGTAAATGAGGGTAGCCATTATGGAAACCAGTATGGTGGTTCTTTAGAAAATTAAAACTAGAACTACCATATGGTCTAATAATCCCACTACTGGGTATACATCCAAAGGAACTGAAATCAGTATGTCAAAGAGATATTTGCATTCCCATATTCACTGCAGCATTATTCACACTAGCCAAAAAATGGAAGCAACCTAAGTGTCCGTAACAGATGAATAAAGCAAATGTGGTACATACACAGACTGGAATGCTATTCAGTTGTGTTTTTCCTTTTTTCACTCTGTCACCCAGGCCGGAGTGCAGTGGTACGATCTCAGCTCACTGCAACCTCCGCCTCCTGGGTTCAGGTGATTCTCCTGTCTCAGCCTCTCAAGTAGCTGGGATTATGGGCGTGTGCCAACACACGGCTAATTTTTGTATTTTTAGTACAGATGGGGTTTCACCACGTTGGCCAGGCTGGTCTTGAACTCCTGACCTCAAGTGATCCACCTGCCTCAGCCTCCCAAAGGGCTGGGATTACAGGCATGAGCCACCACGCTCGGCTCATGCCTTCATTTGTAAACATGCAATTATGCAGAAACAACTCATTTAATATCTATTTCTTGTAAGAAATTTGTTGAACCTTTTCTTCTTCCCAAAGAAGAAATCTCAGCTTGTATTTATTTATAATTTTATAAAAACAGAAAGAATGACATTTAACTACTTCAAAAATCATAAATTAATTTTACTATCTTCATTAGTTATTTGAATTAATTAGTTTTGGTCTCTACAAAATTAATAAAATAAGTCCCTTGTTGTTTTTGCTGTTTAATCACATTTCCACGTTTTTTAAAAAAATAGTACCTTTTCCCTCCCTAAATTCAAATTTAGCTTTTAGGATTAAGTCATGTATTGTCAGTACCTCTGCTCTTTAGAGAAATGTTTTTGTTTTAGATCTTTGACATTTACTTCAATAACGTAGTATTTATATACTATTTTTACCAGTTCTATGCCAAGTTCTATATAGAAGATCTTGTATAGCCCTTGGTAGGGAAATGGTACAATCAGGTATAAGTTTAATGATATTCAAAGAAGTGTAAGGTTACTCAATAGAATGTTTTCCTTATTTTATCAATTATGTGACTTGAGATTCACTGAGCTAAGAGAGCTGCTACACTGGACTTTGCCATGTCAACTTGCAAGGCAACACTGCTAGTTTTTCTCTCTCTACCTGGTTTTGCTATATAAATAGAAGGGCTTTTTCAGAAGCACTAGTACTCCTCACCCATGCACCACAGGCAGTTAGGACATAGGGAGACTGTAAGAAAAATGAAGGAGGAAAAACTCAGTTGATAGAGGAATATTATCAATTATTTCTAAACTAAATTATTACTGGGCTTGGATTAAGTTTATTCTACAGACAGTGCAGTGAGGAAAATAAGGCAGAACTACACTGTCAGAGCAGACATGCTAAGAGACAGTGATCAATTCCACTATAAACTGTGTCTTTTTGTATTGTGCAGTCCTACAAGATGGTGTTCTTCTGTTTCTCCTCTTGATCACAGCCTTGCCTAATATTCTTAAATTACTTTTTCTAAAACATAACCATTATCTTAAAATATAAGTAATATAAACTATTTGTTTGGCATTATTATATTCAACTTCTAAAAAGGGTCACAAATATACTTTCCTGAAGAAGGTTAAACTGATCCTAGTTGCTTCCTTAACAAACTTTTTGAGCCATGGGAGTTATTACAGTACTTTAGTTGTTACCAGTTGGGCTTTACCTTCTACCCTCAATAAGCTTTTTTGTTATGACAATCTCAGCTCTAGTGACAGACAGAAATAGTTAATACAGAGCAGGTAACTTTTAACAGATTCTATACACATGATGATTTAAAATCATCAGTATTTTTTTTTACTAAAATTGTTACAATTGCTTACCTGGTACAATAATGTCTCCAAAACCCAATATTGAAACAGGCATGAGGCACACACTCATTACTGAGAAATAGATCAGTTTTGGTACTCTGATGACTACTGGCAACTGTTCAAAAACAAAACAAAATAAAACAAAACAAAACAAAAAAGAGGCCACCAATGAACTTCTTGGCAATCTTTACCCATATCTTTTATTTATTTATTTATTTTTTGGAGACAGAGTCTTGCTCTGTTGCCCAGGTGGAGTGCAGTGGCACGATCTCAGTTCACTGCAACTGCAACTGCAACCTCCGCCTCCTGGGTTCAAGTGATTTTCCTGCCTCAGCCTCCCAAGTAGCTGGGATTACAGGCATGAGCCACCATGCCCGGCTACTTTTTCTGTTTTTAGTAGACACAGGGTTTCACCATGTTGGCCAGGTTGGTCTCAAACTCCTGACCTCAGGTGATCCACCTGCCTCAGTCTCCTAAAGTGCTAGGATTACAGGCATAAGCCACCGTGCCTGGCCACCCATATCTTCTAGAAAGGGAATGATTAACATTAGAATAGTTCTTTTGATAGTTTAAAGGAACATGAAATACTCTGTTTCTATCTATTTCCGAAAGAAATAGATTAGTTTTGAAAAGATGAAGCTCAACACACACGTAGGATTAACAGTATTAATCAACTATCCCCACATTTAACCTTTTTTTTTTTCTCTTTACCAAGAATAGAACTCAGGCCTTGACACACAGAAAATAGAACAAGCCTTATTTTTTTTTGGCTATCTGGATTTTTTTCCCCCAAAGAAGACTCTTGCCTCAGAGGGTATGATTTAAAGTCCAATGAACATATCTGAAATACAATCCTTACTTTCTCATGGGGAGCTGAGGGTTGACCAGTGGCTTCCACCAAGTTTCCATCATTCTAGGATGAAACCCAAGTCAATAGGTATTTAATAATTTAGAATAACTAAGAAAAGAGCTATATTTTCTGAGAAATAAGTTTTACAATACCTTAACATGCACTACGTGACCAATGAATTACACAGGAAAGCAAATTATTAACTGGATACACATACATACACTGGACAGCCATTTCTATTTCATTGCCATCCCTACCTTTTCATTATTTCCAAAAGGTCCAGCTGCAAGTTCAACCATGATACTCTCACCATTCTAAAATTGAGAAGGAAGAGAAAAGAAGTTGTCTAATCATTTAAAGAAAACAATCTGCCACTATTCAAGTGTGATTTAAGCCCCATGGCATATGGCCAGTTACACTGAAAATGGGCTACAGACTGCTGTTTTCCTAAAAGTCTTTGTAGACAGCAAAAACTGAAGTCATCTAAAACAAAGTCTACCTAGTACAGTTGCTCCACTTTATCAGAGCTCAACAATTCTCAGACATTGGCAAATGAATCATGTAAAAATAATTCAAGTGAACCCTCAGTTCTGATCGGTAATGACATATTAATATCTGACATTTGTAATGGGTTATAAATTTTAGGTACAGTACTTTTAGTTACATTATGCCATATACTGTATGTTCTTAGTAGTTTTCAGCAATGTCAAAGAAGAAGGTCATATTAAAATCTTTTACACTTAGCTTTGTAAAAAATATTGGTAACTTTATTTGAATAAATATATATCTGACCTTCTGGCTACTCACCACAATAACAAAACAATGAAACCAAATTTGAAAAGACCCAACCCTATAGAACCTGAGAAGCTTCTCTAGCCTAACTCTCATCCAATTTCAGCCCTGCCTGCTTTCTATGATCCAATCAAAACATTAACCTTAGCTAAATTTCCCTCCCTTGTGCCTGGATAAAGTCTTTTTATGTGGGCTGTGTGAGGGGTTCATTTAAAAACTTTTTCCTGATAGCCAAGTCTGTTGTGGAGAGGGAAAGTTAAGATTGCATGAACCACTCATTTTGTTTCGTATTATGATAAATATATCAGCAAAGCAGGTACAGGGAAGATAAACAAACGCTGAATTTCAGGAAAATTTGATTGACTAACTATAATATTTTCCATGTGGGTGGGGTGCACAGGAGAAACCACTTGAGTGTTTTTAAAAGGACCTCATTGATTCCTGAGCTGAGTAGAAAGGAGGATAAAACCCCTAGCTGCAGAAATCTTTTGCTCATGTTAAGCTTTGGGTTACAGAAGGGTTAAGTCAAAGCAGTTTAGGAAAATAAATTAACACTAAGTACAGTTCCTTAAAGCAGATTCCTAGGTTGTGATAACATTTCCAGATAAAGAGTTCATTTTGGTTCACTTTCTAATTGTTATGTAAAACATTTAACTGAAGACCATCATTGATATCCTCCCATACATTTAAAGATACCTGAATAACTACTATTTGTAAGACACAATATTGAGCACAGTGGTAGATGGAGAAAAATGAGTAAGACAGGCTCTTATTGCTGTACTTTTATGGCGACCTCCCTTGCCAACTCACTAGAAGGCCACTAACACTTGGGTCAAGAACATGTTTAGAATATGCAATAGTTAACCCTTCAAATTTACAGTGAAAATCAGGAAAATCAGCAACTGATTTTTGAGTTACCTACTAAAGTAAGGTCTGCTGCCTTAATAAAAACAAACAAATCAGACTGAGAATAAGGTATTAAAGTAAATCTATAGCAGTGAACTCCAAAGAGTGAGCACTGAGTTTTTTCCACCATATTAGGTTGCTAGAAATCATGTTCCAGGCCGGGCGCGGTGGCTCAAGCCTGTAATCCCAGCACTTTGGGAGGCCGAGACGGGCGGATCACAAGATCAGGAGATCGAGACCATCCTGGCTAACACGGTGAAACCCCATCTCTACTAAAAAATACAAAAACTAGCCGGGCGAGGTGGCGGACGCCTGTAGTCCCAGCTACTGGGGAGGCTGAGGCAGGAGAATAGCGTGAACCCGGGAGGCGGAGCTTGCAGTGAGCTGAGATCCGGCCACTGCACTCCAGTCTGGGCAACAAAGCGAGACTCTGTCTCAACAACAACAACAACAAAAAAAAGAAATCATGTTCCTAGTCAGTAGAAACTAAGAGAGAGATAGGAAGACGAAAAATTTCTTTTTTTTTTTTTTGAGACGGAGTCTCACTCTGTCGCCCAGGCTGGAGTGCAGTGGCATGATCTCATCTCACTGCAAGCTCCGCCTCCCGGGTTCACACCATTCACCTGCCTCAGCCTCCCAAGTAGCTGTGACTACAGGTATCCACCACCATGCCTGGCAAATTTTTTGTATTTTTGTTTGAGACAGAGTCTCCCTCTGTCACCCAGGCTGGAATGCAGTGGCGTGATCTCGGCTCACTGCAAGCTCTGCCTCCTGAGTTCACACCATTCTCCTGCCTCAGCCTCCCAAGTAGCTGGGACTATAGATGCCTGCCACCACACCCAGCTAATTTTTTTTGTATTTTTTTAGTAGAGATGGGATTTCACCGTATTAGCCAGGATGGTCTCGATCTCCTGACCTCGTGATTCGCCCACCTCAGCTTCCCAAAGTGCTGGTATTACGGGCATGAGCCACTGCGCCCGGCTAACAATTTTATTTTTTGAAACGGAGTCTCACTCTGTTGCCCAGGCTGGAGTGCAGTGGCACAATCTAGGCTCACTATAACCTCCGCCTCCTGGCTTCAAGCGATCCTCCCACCTCAGTCTCCTGAGTAGCTGGGACTACAGGCGTGTACTACCACATCTGGCTAATTATTTTTTTTTTAATATATATATATATATATATATATTTTTTTTTTTTTTTTTTTTTTTGAGACAGAGTCTCCCTCTGTCACCCAGGCTGGAGTGCAGTGGTGCAATCTCAGCTCACTGCAACCTCTGCCTCCTGGATTCAAGTGATTCTCCTGCCTCAGCCCCCCAGGTAGCTGGGATTACAGGCACCCACCACTGTGCCTGGCATTTTTGTATTTTTAGTAGAGACGGGGTTTCACTATGTTGGCTAGGCTGGTCTCAAACTCCTGACCTCAAGTGATCCACCCGCCTTGGCCTCCCAAAGTGCTGGGATTACAGGCGTGAGCCACCTCGCCCTGCCTCTGGTCTCTTAATTATTGCTATTTTTAGTAGAGATACAGGTTCACCATGTTGGCCAGGCTGGTCTCGAACTCCTGACCTCAAGTGATCTGCCTGCGTTGGCCTCCCAAAGTGTTGGGATTATAGGCATTAGCCACCGCACATGGCCAAATTAGTAAGTTTAGTTATAACCCATAATACTAGTTCTATGAATTTTTTTTAGATTACTATTGTTTGGTGAAGTCAATGAATCAAATGGCTCATAATTAAGGGACAGAAAGGTGCTAGTAAAATGGTTTGGTTATGCCAGGCATAATCAAAATGGTTCATCCCTGTAAATCCCAGCACTTTGGGAGGCTGAGACAGGAAGATCTCCTGAACCCAAGAGTTTGAGACCAGCCTGGACAATATGGTAAAACCCCATCTCTACAAAAAATACAAAAATTGGCTGGGTGTAATGGCATGTCCCTGTAGTACCAGCTATTTGGGAAGCTGAGGTGGGAGGATCACCTGGGCCTCAGGATGTTAAGGCTGCAGTAACTCGTAATTGAGCCACTGCACTCCAGCTTGGGCGGCAGACCAAGACCCTGTCTCAAAGAAGAGAAAAAAAAAAAGTTTGGATGGTTAGCTGTATTTTGGGGCAGTTAACTATATTTGTTACCTATTATAATTTTAGCTCCCCAATAGGGTCAGTTTATCTTTATGTTATTATAGCAAATATCAGAAGTGTAGATTTTTACAGTGATTTCACAGATGGTAGGTTTAATGAATGGGTAAAGAAGGAATGAGGCCACAAGCTATGGCTCATGCCTGTAATCCCAATACTCTGGGAGGCCAAGGTGTGAGGACTCCTGGGCTTGAGTCCAGGAGTTTGAGGCTGCAGTGAACTAGGATTGTGCCATTGCACTTCAGTCTCAAGACTTGGCCTTAAAAAAAAAAAAAAAAAAAAAGAAGGAATGAGAAGTAGAGAATATCAAATACTTAAATATGTGAGAGTGACAAAGGATAAATGGATAATATAAAGTTACAAAGCAAGACTCAAAATGGGAGAAAGTTGGGGAATTAAGCAATAATTAATATATTCATGAGACAGGAAAAGGACCAAAGTAGAAAAGCTGGACAAATAATTAAGGACCACCATACTCACCCAACACCTCTCCTCATTTTACTGAAGAGCTAGTGGCAAAGCTGGGAATATATGACCTAGCAGCTGCAGTTGCTCTGATTCTAACTTCTTGGAAGAAGCCAGTCTGAGAGAATGAACAAATGGACAGAAGCAAAAAGGGAGAGTATGTGGCCCTGGGTCTAATTTCTCTTGACGCCAGCCCCACACTGGCCTGCAAACACAGCCTAGATAAATGGGGCCTTTTTGGTACAGAAGGCTTAGGTTGGGTTCTGTTATGTTGGAACCAAAAGAATTCCACTGATGGGGGTGGAAAGATGAATAGCTAGCAATACTCCCTCATACAACAGGTTAGTAAATGCAAGCAGAAAGGGCTAACTTGCCTATCGTTGCAAGGTTACAGAGTTACATTCTAGGCCTTCCGATTTCCAGTGTGCTGCTCTTTCTTAGTCTCAAACTAGGGCTTCAGAAATGATATTTTATTTTTTTTACTGTCTATGTTGCCTACAGTAAACATTTAGCTCATAAGAAGAATTACTTTAAAAAGGGAAGAAAATTACAGATATTCTCATATTTGTATCAGTCAAGAGACATTTTAAAAATCTAACAAAATGGATTAAAGCCTTGAAAGTTAAAAGGCCAATTTCAATGACAATTCTTTTAAGAGAATTAGAATTCACTCAGTGGTAAACATCTGAAAAATTAATAATCTAGGAGCAGATTTAAGATCATCACTTTTTAGCATGTTTCTTCACGCATTTAAAAAATGGTCATACCTTTGTGATGAATGGTGTTATGAAAACAAAAAATACATCATATAGGAGGAGAAGGCCTAGAAGTATCACACATGACTGTTGAAGAAAGAAACAAAATTAAAGGTCAATCTTCCTAAATAGAAATTAAGGCATTAAATTATTTTTCAAGTCCAAATAAAGATATGAATATACATTTAAATATTATTTTTAAAAAGATATCTTATAGTTAATACTATGTATAGTTTTATTATTCTACATATTAAAACGCTTATCTTCTTTATCTTGTTTTTTAAAAAAATCACCGAACCAAAGAAATGTGCTGGGTTGGGCATGGTGGCTCACGCCTGTAATCCCAGCACTTTGGGAGGCTGAGGCGGGGCAGATCACGAGGTCAAGAGTTCGAGACCAGCCTGGCCAACATGGTGAAACCCCGTCTCTGCTAAGAATACGAAAATTAGGCCGGGCGCGGTGGCTCAAGCCTGTAATCCCAGCACTTTGGGAGGCCGAGACGGGCGGATCACGAGTTCAGGAGATCGAGACCATCCTGGCTAACACGGTGAAACCCCGTCTCTACTAAAATACAAAAAAAATTAGCCGGGCGAGGTGGCGGGCGCCTGTACTCCCAGCTACTCGGGAGGCTGAGGCAGGAGAATGGTGTGAACCCGGGAGGCGGGGCTTGCAGTGAGCTGAGATCCGGCCATTGCACTCCAGCCTGGGCAACAGAGCTAGACTCCGTCTCAAAAAAAAAAAAAAAAAAAAAAGAATACGAAAATTAGCCAGGCGTGGTGGCGCGTGCCTATAACCCCACCTACTCAGGAGGCTGCGGCAGGAGAATCACTTGAACCTGGGAGGCAGAGGTTGCAGTGAGAGCTGAGATCGTGCCACTGCACTCCAGCCTGGGCGACAGAGTGAGACTGTCTTGGCGGGGGGGGGGGGGAAAAAAAGAAACAAAAAAAAGAAATGTGCTTCTCTGATATTTAGTCGTGTTAAAGATTTTATGAATTTGGCATATTACATGAATGATTAAAAATATTTTAAGCAGGCTGGGCACAGTGGCTCACGCCTGTAATCCCAGCACTTTGGGAGACCCAGGTGGGCAGATCATTTGAGGTCAGGAGTTCAAAACCAGCCTGGCCAACAGGGTGAAACCCTGTCTCTACTAAAAATATAAAAATTAGCAGGGCTTGGTGGTGGGCGCCTGTAACCCCAGCTACTTGGGAGGCTGAGGCAGGAGAATCGCTTGAGCTCAGGAGGCAGAGGCTACAGTGAGCCAAGATTGCACCACTGCACTCCAGCCTGGGAGACTGAGCGAGACTCTATCTCAAAAACAAACAAACAAACAAATAAATAAATAAAAATATTTTAGGCAAGGTGCAGTGGCTCATGCCTGTAATCCCAGCACTTTGGGAGGCCAAGTCAGGAGGACTGCTTGCGGACAGCAGTTTGAGAACAGCTTGGGTAGCATAGCAAGACCCCCATCTCTACAAAAACAAACAAACAAAATTTAGCTAAAATAAAGTATACACATGGATAAGAGTGAGGAATAACAGGCACTGGATACTCAGCATGGTGGAAGGGTTAGAAGGGGTGAGGGATAAGAAATTACTTAATGGGGACAATGCACATTAGTTGAGTGATGGTTATACTATAAGCCCACATTTCATCACTACCCAATATATCCATGTAACAAAACTACACTCGAACCCCTTAAATTTATACAAATAAAAGAAACAAAAGAAAAAAAACAACAATAGTTTAGCTAGCAAATCAGTGGTTGACTGGGCCTGGGGATTAGGACTGATTGCAAAGGCCACGGTAGAGCTTTTGGAAGAGATGAGAAATATTCTACAACTTCACTGGCATAGTGGTTACAAAGTTACACATTCGTAAAATTTCCATAAACAGTACACCAAAAATTGGTGCATTTAATTGTAGGTAAATTATGCCTTAATAAAGTTGTCTTTTAAAAATTCATTTTAACTAGCAAAGTAGTATTGTATACATTACCTTGAAGTTGGGCAACTTCAGTGTTTTAATTAAATTCAGACAGAAAGCAATCCCCAAGATATCCTGTAAAATCCAAGCCCACCTAAAATCAAAAGATATTACTCTATTGCTTTATTAATGTTTAGATGAAGCTTTTCAAAAGACATAGATCACTGAGGTAATATCATTTAATTGCTATGATTTGACTATTCCTTTTTTTTTTTTTTTTTTTTTTTTTTTTTCTTTGAGACAGAGTCTCACGCTGTCACCCAGGCTGGAGTGCAGTGGTGTGATTCTGGCTCACTGCAACCTTTGCCTCCTGGGTTCAAGCGATTTTCGTGTCTCAGCTTCCCAAGTAGCTGGGACTACAGGCATGCACACCACCATGCCTGGCTGATTTCTGACTATTCAATTATTAAACAGCAAGCATAACAACAAAACCCCTCATATATTCCATATTTGGTAATTTTACTGTCCCAGTAGAATAATGATTATTATTATACTAAGAAAAAGTTGAAAAGGCTACCTCAGAAGAACATATATCAGACATAAGTGCATTAACACATGTCTCGTTCTAGAAAACAGCTGTTAACAAAAGAATTTCAGTGTTAACACAGATCCAAATAGCTTGAACATAAAGAAAACAAGTTATGCAACTTACTCCATCAGAAATTGACATGAGTAATTATCCATTAATTATCCTACCTGAAGCTGTATAAAGCTGTATGAGCTTTGTTTCCCAAATTTTAGGCCATTAAATCCTTTCAGTCCTCAATAATTTTATTAATAAAACATTAATATAAACTTAAGTATATATTTTCTTCTGGTTATCTTCCTGCAAATGAACAGATATCTGTATATTTTCTTATATCCCCCTCTTTCTTGCATAAAAGACAGCATACTCTATATATTTTTTTGCACTTCACTTTTTTTCACTTAAAGAAATACAAATATCAAATCAAAGTGGATTAAAGACTTACATCTAAGACCTGAAACTGTGAAACTACTTGATGAAAACACTGGGGAAATGCTCCAGGACATTGGTCTTGGCAAAGATTTCTTGAGTAAGACTTCAAAAGCGCAGACCACAAAAACAAAAATGGACAAATGGAATCACATCAAGCTAAAAGGTTTTGCATGGCAAAGGAAAAATCAAGAAAGTGAAGAGACAACCCACAGAATGAAAGAAAATATCTGCAAACTACCCATCTGACAAGCTATTAATAACCAGAATATATAAGGAGCTCAAACAACTCGATAGAAAAAAAACCAAATCATCCAATTAAAAATAGGACAAAATATCTGAATAGACATTTCTCCAAAGACATACAAATGACCAACAGATATATGAAAAAATGCTCAGCATCTCCAATCAGATGAAATCTGACTGCAATTAGAGAAATGTAAATCAAAACTACGAGATATCATCTCACCCCAGAATGCTGGCAAGGATGTGGGAAAAGGGGAAACCTCGTACCCTGTTGGTGCGAATGTAAATTACCACAGCCACTATGAAGAACAGTATGGAAATTCCTCAGAAAACTAAAAACAGAACTACCATATGATCCAGCAATCCCACCACTGGATATACATGCAAAAGAAAGGAACTCAGTATTAAAGAGGTATCTGAACTCTCACATTTATTGTAGCACTATTCACAATAGCCAGGATATGGAATCAACCTGTGTCCATCAATGGATAGAGGAAATATTATACACATATATATACACACATATATATATATATAAAATTATACAAATACACACAATGGAATATTATTCAGCCACAAAAAATAATGAAGTCTTGTCATTTGTAAAGACATGGATGAAAGTGGAAGACATCATGTTAAGTGAAATAAGCCAAGCACAGAAAGACAAATATTGCATGTTCTCACTCATAGTGAGAGCTAAAATTAAGAAAATAAAAAAACTGAACTCATGGAGATAGTAGAATGATGGTTACCAGAGGCTAAAAAAAGGTAGAGAGTGGGGGTGATAAAGTGAAGATAGTTAATGGGTGCAAAAATATAGTTAAATAAAATAAATAAGATTTTGGTTGCACAATTAGGTGATACAGTTAATAACTTCTTGTATATTGTAAAAATAACTAAAAGAGTGAAATTGGAATGTTCCCAATCAAAGAAATGATAAAGGCTTGAGGTGATGGATCCCACAATGACTCTGATGTGATCATTACACATTGTATGCCTGTATCAAAACATCACATGTAGCCCATAAATATATATAGTTTGTGCTCCTTTTTGTACTTTATATATCATAGAGTATATCCTCTCTCTCTCTCTTTTTTTTTTTTTTTTTTGAGACAGAGTTGCACTCTTGTTCCCCAGGCTGGAATGCAATAGCATGATCTCGGCTCACTGCAACCTCTGCCTCTCGGGTTCAAGTGATTCTCTTGTCTCAGCCTCCTGAATAGCTGGGATTACAGGCACACACCACCACACCCGGCTAATTCTGTATTTTTAGTAGAGATGGGGTTTCTCCATGTTGGTCAGGCTAGTCTCGAACTCCTGACCACAAGTGATCTGCCCACCTCGCCCTCCCAAAGTGCTGGGATTACAGGCATGAGCCACAATGCCCGGCAAGTATGTTCTCTGTTGTATCTACTTTCACTTAGCATTACGTTTGAGATTCATTCACGCTTGTGCATGTAGTATAAGGCTTACTTATTGGTGAATAGTATTCCATTGTGTAAATATAACATAATGTATTCACCCATTCAAAGTTTGATGGACATTTTGATTCTTTCTACACTCTCTCTCTCTGTCTCTTTCTCTCTCTCCTGGAACTCCCTGCATATCAATTCATAGAGATCTTCATTGTTTAGAGCTGCATTGCACTCTATTGTGTGGCTATACCAAAACTAAGTGTGTGTGTATATATATATAAAAATATACACACATGCATATATATACGCACACTTATATATATACATACACACATACACACATATATTTTTTTGAGATAGAGTTTCACTCTTGTTGCTGGAGTGCAATGGTGTGATCTTGGCTCACTGCAACCTCCGCTCACTGCAACCTCTGCCTCCCGGGTTCAAGCAATTCTCCTGCCTCAGCCTCCCGAGTAGCTGGGATTACAGGTGTGCGCCACCACGCCCGGCTAATTTTTTGTATTTTTAGTAGAGACGGGGTTTCTCCATTTTGGTCAGGCTGGTCTCGAACTCCCAACCTCAGGTGATCCGCCTGCCTTGGCCTCCCAAAGTGCTGGGATTACAGACGTGAAATTAAGTATATTTTTAAAGTCTATTTCAGTGTATGTGTTGAAATAATAATTCATATTTCCTTCTCTATATGAGTTCAAATGCATGAACATAAGATCTGCTTATTTAAGAAGTAGTTCATTACAAGACTGGTGTTCCGGCATAGAAGCAAAAAAGTTCCATAATAATCACAATAAGTATCAGGCCAACATAGGAAACAATTCATCCTTAATCTAAAAGCAAATACATTGAGTATTCATACCTGTCTTCATTTCTAAACACAGCCCAAACAACAGCTACTGCTATGCACAGTCCAGAGAGAAAAATAAGTCTCACTTCCATGCTTTTGCCACGACATGCAATCCTAAAACACAGATTGAAATAGTTAACACTGCAGATGAAGTACAAAGTTTACTTGATATAAGAAGTAGCAAATGTTAACCACAGTCATAAGAAGTGACTGAAATACCAATTTTATTTATTTATTTATTATTTATTTATTTTATTTTTTGAGACGGAGTCTGGCTCTGTCGCCCAGGCTGGAGTGCAGTGGCCGGATCTCAGCTCACTGCAAGCTCCGCCTCCCAGGTTTACGCTGTTCTTCTGCCTCAGCCTCCCGAGTAGCTGGGACTACAGGCGCCCGCCACCTCGCCCGGCTAGTTTTTTGTATTTTTTTAGTAGAGACAGGGTTTCACCATGTTTGCCAGGATGGTCTCGATCTCCTGACCTCGTGATCCGCCCGTCTCGGCCTCCCAAAGTGCTGGGATTACAGGCTTGAGCCACCGCGCCCGGCTGAAATACCAATTTTAAAAGTCTTGATTTTACATAAAACAAATGAGACATAATAAAATGTTTATCAGTCCAATATAATTTTCTGTGATGAGGAAAATGTACTATATCTGTGCTGTCCAATATAGTAGCTACTAGTCACATGTGGCTATTGAGCACTTGAAATGTGGCTAATAAGAATGGAAAACTCAATTTTTAATTTTATTTCATTTTATTTAAATTTAAATTTAAACACCTATAGGTCCAATGTATATCAGACTATATAGGTTTCAAATAATACTCCTATTTTGTATTGTTTTAAATTATAAACACCAACGTTATAAAATTTCCTGTAAGAGATACATACGTGCATTGTCCGTATGGTATCTTATGAATTAGTGCAGCAAGACAGTTGTACAGACTCATTGCTGATGCTATGCAGAAAATTGCTATCATAACATAAACTAGAAAAAAACAAAACACTAAATTACATGAGAACAGAAGGAAAGGTGATAAGAAAATATTTATACAAGCAATATTAATTCTTTAGTTTTCTTTATTGAATCATACTTCCAACGAAGTGACTATACGATGACCTGATTTACTTACTAAGCTGAAATTTAGATCGTGAGGTTTTTGTTTTGTTTTGTTTTGTTATCTGAGAGTCTTTTTTTTTTTTTTTTTTTTTTTTTTTTTTTTTTGAGACGGAGTCTCGCTCTGTCGCCCAGGCTGGAGTGCAGTGGCGCGATCTCGGCTCACTGCAAGCTCCGCCTCCCGGGTTCACGCCATTCTCCTGCCTCAGCCTCCCGAGTAGCTGGGACTACAGGCGCCCACAACCGCGCCCGGCTAATTTTTTGTATTTTTAGTAGAGACGGGGTTTCACCGTGGTCTCGATCTCCTGACCTTGTGATCCGCCCGCCTCGGCCTCCCAAAGCGCTGGGATTACAGGCGTGAGCCACCGCGCCCGGCTTTATCTGAGAGTCTTGCTCTGTCGCCCAGTTGCCCAGGTCGGAATGCAGTGGTGTGATCTCTGCTCTCACTGCAATCTTTGCCTCCTGGGCTCAAGTGTTTCTTGTGCTTCAGCCTCCCGAATAGCTGGGATTACAGGTATGCACCACCATACCCAGCCAATTTTTATAGTTTTAGTAGAGACGGGGTTTTGCCATGTTGGTGAGGCTGGTCTCAAAGTCCTGACCTCAGGTGATGTGCCTGCCTCGGCCTCCCAAAATGCTGGGATTATAGGCGTGAGCCACTGCACCCAGCCGTCTTCTTTTTAAATAGCAATGAATTTAAGGAAATCTCTCACCAAAAACTAAAATATGCTTTCAGGTAAAGTAGAGGGCTCTCTTTTTTCTATCAATGACTACTATAAACTGAGAGTTGATAACATAAATTAATCTGAAGGAGTATTAAATTAATAAAAGCACTTGTTTGATGCCAACATAATACAAATATCCTAGTACTCGCTCTCTCAGCAACAGGTTAAAATGAGTGATATTAACAAAATGAGTTCTTTTTTTTTGAGATGGGGTCTCACTGTGTTGCCCAGGCTGGAGTGCAATGGGGCAATCTTGGCTCACAGCAACCTTCACCTCCCAGGGTCAAGCGATTCTCCTGTCTCAGCCCCTTGAGTAGCTGGAACTACAGGCATGCAACACCATGCCCAGCTAATTTTTGTATTTTTAGTAGAGACGGGGTTTCACCATGTTGGCCAGGCTGGTCTTGAACCCCTGACCTCAAGTGATCTGCTTGCTTTGGCCTCCCAAAGTGCTGGGATTACAGGCGAGAGCCACCGCACCTGGCCAGAATGACTTCTTTTTAATTAAAAACTACATGTCATAAGCTGGGTACAGTGGCTCACACCTGTAATCCCAGCACTATAGGAGGCCAAGGCAGGTGGATCTCCTGAGGTCAGGACTTTGAGATCAGCCTGGCCAACATGGTGAAACTCTGTTTCTACTAAAAATACAAAAATTACCTGGGGTAGTGCCAGACGCCTGTAATCCCAGCTACTTGGGAAGCTGAGGCAAGAGAATCACCCCATCTCAAATAAATAAATAAATAAAAATACAAATATTAGCTGGGCGTGGTAGGACGCGTCTGTAGTCCTACAACTTGGGAGGCTGAGGCAGGAGAATCGCTTGAATGTGGGAGGCAGAGATTGCAGTGACCCCAGATTGTGCCACTGTAGTCCAGTATGGGTGACAGAGCACAGCAGAGCAAGACTCTGTCTCAAAAAAAAAAAAAAAAAAAAAAAAAAAAAAAAAAATCATAGGCCTAGTTTTTAAACTGCTGTCACAGGACAAGAGAAACTGAACAAAAATGGAATGAGGTCAGGCGTGGTAACTCACACCTGTAATCCTAGCACTTTGGGAGGCCGAGGCGGGTGGATCACTTGAGGTCAGGAGTTCGAGACCAGCCTGGTCAATACAGTGAAACCCCATCTCTACTAAAAATACAAAAATTGGCCGGGCATGGTGGCACACACCTGTAATCCCAGCTACTCGGGAGACTGAGGCAGGAGAATCGCTTGAACCTGGGAGGCGGAGGTTGCAGTAAGCCGAGATTGCGCCACTGCACTCCAGCCTGGGTAACAGAGCGAGACTCTGTTTCAAAAAAAAAAAAAAAAAAATGCTGAATGAAACAATCCTAGGCCCTAGTTTTCTAGTCCAGAAATTTACGCTAATGCTATACACATAAGCATAGTAGCCTTTGGTGGTTCTCACAAGGGCTTTTTGCTAGTTCTTATCAGGTACACTCCTTTTTCCCTAGTCTCCCTTCTCTTTGTGCTGTATACTGTCCAGGAATGGCAAATTTTCATTCTGTTAAGCCATTAATAAGACTGTTCAGGAGATGGCCAAGCCATTATAGTTCCTATTCCCACTGTCTTCAAGGAAAAAAAGGACTAGTCACTCTCTAGACCACAGGAAGTACCTGTGTGTCTTCAGATATAATATGATCCTGTTTATATAAGTAACCTAAAATTCAAGCAATGAAACATTTTCATTTGCAAATTGACAAAAGATAAACTACACTTTGGGAGTAAGTAGAGGCAATACATCAGTAATTTGAATAATCTTCTATTTCATGTAACTAAACATAGCCACCAAGAACTCCTTAATCCACTGCTTAGATACTGAGCTATATCATTCTTCATCTACAGAGAGGAAAACTTAGGGACCATGGCAATTATTTCAACTCATCCATGAAGAAGTGTTCTTATCTGAAAACATAACGTACTTTTTTTTTTTTTTTTTTTTTTTTGAGACGGAGTCTTGCTCTGTCGCCCAGGCTGGAGTGCAGTGGCCGGATCTCAGCTCACTGCAAGGTCCGCCTCCCGGGTTCACGCCATTCTCCTGCCTCAGCCTCCCAAGTAGCTGGGACTACAGGCGCCCGCCACCTCGCCCGGCTAGTGTTTTCTATTTTTTTTTTAGTAGAGACGGGGTTTCACCGTGTTAGCCAGGATGGTCTCGATCTCCTGACCTTGCGATCCGCCCATCTCGGCCTCCCAAAGTGCTGGGATTACAGGCTTGAGCCACCGCGCCCGGCCAGTTTTTTTTTTTTGAAATGGAGTTTCGCTCTTGTTGCCCAGGCTGGAGTGCAATGGCGCAATGTCGGCTCACCGCAACCTCCGCCTCCCAGGTTCAAGCGAGTCTCCTGCCTCAGCCTCACGAGTAGCTGGGATTATAGGCATGCAACACTACGCCCGGCTAATTTCTGTATTTTTAGAAGCGACAAGGTTTCTCCATGTTGGTCAGGCTGGTCTAAAACTCCCAACCTCAGGTGATTCACCCACCTTGGCCTCCCAAAGTGTTGGGATTACAGGCATGAGCCACTGCTCCTGGCGCATAGTGTATTTTTAATCTGAATATTTATATCTCAGAGTAACAGAGACCTAACACTGATAATTAAAAAAATAATAATATTAACCAAATTATTCATATAAGTTTTCCAGGTAGAATGGCTTAAAGGAAAAGATAAATCTAGTATTAGTCAGTGAGACAATTTAAAAAATTATTATTAACCAAATTATTCACATAAGTTTTCCAGGTAGAATGGCTTAAAGGAAAACATAAATCTAGTAAGAGTCAGTGAAAAGAATGCATGTTAACAGTAACAAACATAAAATATGACTTCTTACCCAACCATTTGTAGAAGAAATAAAGTAAGACCATCATAACACAGCAGATGACCACAAATATGACAACTGTAAGAGGACTGAAAGTTAGATAGTCTTCCTTCTTTTTTCTCATTTCTCTATCTTCAGTTGTCACTGCTTTCAAGTTTTCCCTGTACAAACACAAAGGAACTTTAGCAAATCTTAGCCAAGCACAGTTATTTAAAAAATCTCTCTCTAACACCAATTTAAATGTGTTTCTGAAGAAAGCAATGTATTTTTATTTATTAAAATATTTTTATTTTATTATTTTTCTAAGATATCTTGTTATAGCAAGTAAGGTACTTTTTAAAAACTGTACCCTAAAAAGAAATACGTAATCTAGAAAGTAAAAACCTCTTAAATGCTACCCTCCAGAGATGATCTGTTCTCAACCACTAACTTTTGAAACATTTTTTTCTGCAGGCAAAATTGCTGAAAGAGATGACATTTATTATATAAACAAATTAATACTTGTGGATGTTTATATTACCTAATTTGAAAATTATATTGACACAATAAATTTCAAACTAAAACCAAAGCTTCTTACAAACTTACTATTATCAACTTACAGACAGTAAAGTACTTCTAAAAATTAGCTTCTCTTTTTTTTTGAGACAGAGTCTTGCTCTATTGCCAAGGTTGGAGTGCAGCTGGCGCGATCTCTGCTCACTGAAACCTCTGCCTCCCGGGTTCAAGCAAATCTCCTGCCTCAGCCTCCCGAGTAGCGGGGACTACAGGCACATGCTGGTAGGCCAGGCTAATTTTTTGTATTTTAGTAGAGACGGGGTTTAACCGTGTTGCCCTGGCTGGTCTTGAACTCCTGAGCTCAGGCAACCCATCCACCTTGGCCTCCCAAAGTGCTGGGATTACAGGCGTGAGCCACTGCACCTGGCCACTTCTCTTAAATGCAAATGCTAAATTCTCCTCTCAATCAACTTAGCATTTACTATATGCCTAGTCTATGCTCATCAATGTATTATAAAGGACTCAAAAGAAATTCAAGGCATAACTTTGTCCTACCTTTATTTAAGATAACAAAATATTGTCTCAACTCTTGCTAGGCCACAGAGCTAATAACAGAGACAGAAGTCAAAGAGGAAAATACCTGCAACTGTTGTTTGCTGGGCAATCTCTTGTCAACCTTACTGTCTCCTCCTAGTTATATGCAATCTACGACATATTATTAATACTACTTTTGAATACTTTTCAACAACTTTGTTCTAAACTCTGCTCCTTCCTGTGCAAATCCTGGCCCTGCTCATTATGTCTGGGCTCAACACAAAATTTAGGTTAAAAAAGTTTATTTCTTTTAATATAGTTTTAAAAATTAAATTTAAAAACAAACAAAAAAAAGAGGCAGGGTTTTGCTGTGTTACCCATGCTGGTCACGAATGCTGAGCTCAAGTGATTCAACTGCCTTGGCCTCCCAAAGGGCTGGGATTACAGGCATGAGCCACCAAGCCTGGCCTAAAAGAGTGTATTCCTTTCGAACTGCATATTTCCCAACTGTGTACCAACAAGCCACTTTCTTACTGGAAAACTGTTGACTGAGATGGCTACTGTATTAAGCATCTGTGACTCTAAGTAGATTGCCTGGGAAAAGAGTAGGGAGAGAGTTGATGGAGACACACTAGCACCTCCCCTGAAACTCTAGAGCTGAATGACAGGGTATTAAATAAATTTCTATAAATGTGGTACCTGAGTGTAAAAAGGTGCTAATTATGATATCTGTCACTGCAGAAATACATTTAAAGAAATTTTTGTCATAGTACACATACAAGCCATAATAAAGATTTATATATTCATAGTCATTGAACTAAAAAGCACAGGCAATTTATTTAAGGAAAGCATACAGTGTACTAGATTTATATCACACTAAAATATTACAATTCTGCCAATTGTGGTGGCTCACACTTGTAATCCCAGCACTTCAGGAGGCTAAGGTGGGCAGATCACTTGAGGTCAGGAGTTGAGACCAGCGTGGCCAACATGATGAAAATCCATCTCCACTAAAAATACAAAAATTAGCCAGGTGTGGTGGCACGTGCCTGTAATCCTAGCTACTTGAGAAGCTGAGGCAGGAGAATCGCTTGAACCTGGGAGGCAGAGGTTGCAGTGAGCAAAAATCGCGTACCACCACACTCCAGCCTGGGTGACAGTGAGACTCTAACTCAAAAAAAAAAAAAAAAAAAAAAAAAAAATTACAATTCATCTTTTTTGGAAAAAAAATTGAATTTTCATATCAGCTTGAGAGCCATATGCAACAGGAACCTAAGCTTTCTTGCATGTCATCTAGAGGTTATAAAGGCTGAGGACCAGTGACCTTACTATAAAAAGATTTTAGGCTGGGCATGGTGGCTCACGCCTGTAATCCCAGCACTTTGGGAGGCCGAGGCAGGCAGATCACCTGATTTCAGATGTTCAAGACTGGCCTGGCTAACATAGTGAAACCACATCTCTATTAATAATACAAAAATTAGCTGGGCATGGTGGTGCATGCCTGTAATCCCAGCTACTTGGGAGGCTGAGGCAGGAGAATTGCTTGAACCCAGAAGGCAGAGGTTGCAGTGAGCCAAGATCACGCCATTGCACTCCAACCTAGGCGACAAGAGCAAAACTCTATCTCCAAAAAAAAAAAGATTTTAACACTGCTGAAAAGTCTTTCTATAGAACCCAGGCATCTTTCCCTTTTGCTTAAGGTACATCTCTCATTTGGCAGAGTAATTTTGGGTTGTGAGGCACCCTGTCCTGGCACATTTTCCCTTCCCTAAGCCTTACTCTCTTTCCATCCAACTATCATTACTTGCTAAATGATGGGCCTTGTGTTTTTAATAATTCTTTGTATGGAACTTTTTCCTTTGTATCACTGATTCATATTCTCTTTCTCCATATGGTCACCACCCCTTTCTCCTCCCACATACACTTATTTCTCTGTATCTTTATTTTGCTCTTAGAATCAGCCCCCTCAATTTTAAAATCCATGATCCTGCAGGTATGGGACATTTCCTCTCCCAGTCTGGTTTCTGAAGGCAACAAATTACTTGTTTCTGCTCCATCATCATGTTTTACAAATAAAAAAGCTGGTATGTATTCTCCTCCAATTTCCAATTTTCTCAAGGAGGAGCTTGTCCTAACGTGTATATAAAAAAGCTTGCCTTGCTAAACTCAAAGTGTGGGTCCATGGGCCAGCTAAATCACTTGGGAGCTTGTTAAAAATGCAGAATCGGGCTGGGCATGGTAGCATACACCTGTAATCCCAGCACTTTGGGAGACTGAGGCAGGCGGATTACCTGAGCTCAGGAGTTTGAAACCAGCCTGGGCAACACGGTGAAACCCCGTTTCTACTAAAATACAAAAAATTAGTCAGGCGTGCAGGCGTGCACCTGTAATCCCAGCTACTGGGGAAGGTGAAGCAGGAGAATTGCTTGAACCTGGGAGGTGGAGGTTGCAGTGAGCCGGGGTTGCGCCACTGCACTCCAGCCTGGGTGACAGAGCGAGACACCGTCTCAAAAAAAAAAAAAAAAAAAAAAAAAAAAAAAAAGAATACAGAATCTGGGCCCCTATCCCAAACCTACTAAATCTGAATTTGTATTTTATTATTCTTATTGTTATCTTTTTGAGAGAGGATTTTGCTCTGCTGCCCAGGCTTGAGTGCAGTGGCATGATAACAGCTCACTGCAGCCTGAAACTCCTGGGCTCAAATGGTCCTCCTACATCAGCCTCCTGAGTAGCTAGGACTATAGGTTCATGTCACCACACCCAACTAATTTTTAAATTTTTTTTGTAGAGATGGGTCTCACTATGCTGCCCAGATTGGTCTCAAATTCCTGGGCACAAGAGATCTATCTGCCTTGGCCTCCCAAAGCGCTGGGATTACAAGTGTAAGCCACCACGCCTGGCCTGAATTTATATTTTAATAAGATCTCTAGATAAGTGTATGCACTTTACAGTTTGAGAAGCACTATTCTAGAAAACAAAAAAATTTACATAGTAATGGAAGTACAGGAAGAATCTATAATAAATAGGAAAACATTTTTAATAAATCAGCAGCTTTTGGAAAATTATTTCTAAAGTTTCCCTAAGTAATACACAAAATGATTTTAGAGATATGGAGATCTTACATACTATGCTTTATAAAGATTAATAATTGCCAGGCGCAGGGGCTCACACCTGTAATCCCAGCACTTTGGGAGGCCGAGGCCGGCGGATCACCTGAGGTCAGGAGTTCGAGACCAACCTGGCCAACATGGCAAAACCCCATCTCTACTAAAAAAAATACAAAAAATTAGCGGGATGTGGGGGTTCACACCTACAATCCCAGCTACTTGGGAGGCTAAGGCAGGAGAATTGCTTGAACCTGGGAGGTGGAGGTTGCAATGAGTCAAGATCGCACCATTGCACTGTAGCCTGGGTGACAGAGTGAGGCTCCATCTCAAAAAGAAAAGATTAAAGATTAATAAAGAAGGAAAAAAACAAGCTTACTCATATGAAAGATGTGACTGATATATCTTGAAACATGCTTTCCAAATACGTAAAATGTTTAAAGCTCAATGCTCCAGGAACCTACACTTGTTAAACTCTAACATTTCCCTCTTGATGCAAGTCAATCAAATTTTAGTATTTAAGAAATTACAAATAACTTTAGCTTCATTTAGTTACAGATAAGATCTTTTTTTTTTTTTTTTTGAGACGGAGTCTCGCCCAGGCTGGAGTGCAGTGGCGCAATCCCGGCTCACTGCAAGGGTTCATGCCATTCTCCTGCCTCAGCCTCCTGAGTAGCTGGCACTACAGGCACCCGCCACAGCGCCCAGCTAATTTTTTTTATTTTTAGTAGAGACGGGGTTTCACCGTGGTCTCGATCTCCTGACCTTGTGCTCCACCTGCCTCGGCCTCCCAAAGTGCTGGGATTACAGGCGTGAGCCACCATGCCTGGCCCAGATAAGACCTTTTAAATGGAAGCTATAGATCAATTCACAAGGCAAATATATTTTGCCCTTCATACATGAAATAATATGCTCTGGGCACATTTTTTTCATTGAGAGTTATGAATATATATTGACTCTTCTATGTATATTGCTCATTTTAATTTAGAGCCAAAAGTACAAAACTGTAGGGAGACCGAGTTAAGGTTACTACTAAATAGGAAAATCCAAATTTTGTGTATATTTGAAATTTCTGTATTTAAATGAAAATATGGACATGCTTTAAAGTTTTAGTTGATCTTCATGCTATAGATTTTTTCTCTCACTGTATAATTTTGGCCATTTGAGTCTTTTTGTTTAAAGTGGCAGAAAGTTGAAATCTTTGGGTATTCAGGAAATCAAGACTACAGATGCTTTGGGCCCCCACAAATAGTACATTGCATCATTGTTCACTTTAGCAGCAGATGTGCTGGCTATGGGGGCAGTAGGGTTAGAAGTTTGTAGCAGGTAATTTTAAGGATAATTAATTATAAATCATTTCCCCTAATCTGCATAAATTAATTAGAACTGATTTTAATAAAATTTATAAAGTATACAGCAAACATTTAAAGCTGTTGTTGGAGAAAAGGGAAGCATAAACAGATTCAGTTGGATTGCATTTTACTTTTTGGTGTATGAGTTTATGGCAAACAATGCAGTTTGCGGCTTTTTCATTTCTTTCAATAAAAATATTTAGAAAGTATAATTTTTATTTTTTATTTTTTTGTAGAGACGGGTTTTGTTTTGTTTTGAGATGGAGTTTCGCTTTGTCACCCAGGCTGGAGTGCAATGGGATAATCTTGGCTCACTGCAACCTTCACCTCCTGGGTTCAAGTGATTCTCCTGCTTTAGGTTCCTGAGTAGCTGGGACTACAGGTGCACGCCACCACACCTGGTTAATTTTTGTATTTTTAGTAGAGATGGGGTTTCGCCATGTGGGCCAGGCTGATCTCGAACTCCTGACCTCACGTGATCCGCCCGCGTCGGCCTCCGAAAGAGCTAGGATTACAGGTGTGAGCCACTGCACCCGGCCAAGATGGGGTTTCACCATGTTGCCCAGGCTGGTCTTGAACTCCTGGGCTCAAGTGAACTGCCCACCTCGACCTCCCGAAAATGAGTCACTGCAGCTGGCCTTTTTTTTTTTTTTTTGAGTAGGCTCTCACTCTGTTGCCCAGCTTGGAGTGCAGTGGCACAATCACAGCTCCCTGTAACCTGAAACTGCTGGGCTCCAGCAATCCTCTCACCTCCACCTCCTGAGTAGCTGGGGCTAGAGGCGTGTGCCACTACACCAGGCTAATTTTTTTATTTTTAGAAGAGATGAGGTCTTGCTATGTTTCCAAGGCTAGAAAATACAATTTTTAGGCTGAGCCTGGTGGCTCACACCTGTAATCCCAGCACTTTGGGAGGCTGAGGTGGGCAGATCACCTGAGGTCAGGAGTTCAAGACCTGCCTGGCCAACATGGTGAAAACTCATCATAAACTAGCCAGGCATGGTGGCAGGCACCTGTAATCCCAGCAACTAAAGAGGGTGAGGCAGGGGAAGCACTTGAATCTGGGAGGCAGAGGTTGCAGTGAGCTGAGATCATGCCACTGCACTCCAGCCTACGTAACAGAACAACAGAACAAGACTCCATCTCTAAAAGATATATATATAAATATACAATTTTTAATGTGAGAAATCCTATACTTGAGAGATATCTCAATTTATCAGTGGCTTTATAAAGCAAAATTAAAAACAAACATGGAGGCCGGGCACGGTGGTTCATGCTTGTAATCCCAGCACTTTCGGAGGCCAAGGCGGGCAGATCATGAGGTCAAGAGATCAAGACCATCTTGGCCAACATGGTGAAATGCCATCTCTACTAAAAATACAAAAATTAGCTGGGCATGGTGGTGTGGCCTGTAGTCCCAGCTACTCGGGAGGCTGAGGCAGGAGAATCACTTGAACCCTGGAGGTGGAGTTTTCAGTGAGCCAAGATAGCACCACTGTACTCCAGCCTGGCAACAGAGCAAGACTTTGTATCAAAAAAAAAAAAGGAAAATGTAACAACATTTGTGTTTGTTTTGTCTGACTAGCTTGCTGCTAATTATGTTCTCTAAATGTATAAAAGTTCTCTGATATTTTACTGTTACCTTACAGTTTGCTAAATAGCCATTGCTTTTGAGAATTGAATAGTGTGGTGTATAGCGGTTATTTAACCGTGTCTACATTTTTCAAAGTTTTATATTATTTTTTGTTTGTTTGTTTGTTCGTTTTTGAGACGTAGTCTTACTCTTGTCACCTAGGCTGGAATGCAATGGCGCAATCTCGGCTCATTGCAACCTCCGCCTCCTGGGTTCAAACGATTCTCCTGCCTCAGCCTCCCAAGTAGCTGGATTATAGGCATGCACCACTGCACCCAGGTAATTTTTGTATTTTTTGTAGAGACAGGGTTTCACCATGTTGGCCAGGCTTGTCTCAAACTCCTGACCTCAGGTGATCTGCCCTCCTCGGCCTCCCAAAGTGCTGGGATGACAGGCGTGAGCCACCGCGCCTGGCCTATTTATGTATTATAAAAAGTGACAGTGGGGGGAGTGGGGAGAGATAGCATTAGCAGATATACCTAATGTAAATGATGAGTTAATGGGTGCAGCACACCAACATGGCACATGTATACATATGTGACAAACCTGCATGTTGTGCACATGTACCCTAGAACTTAAAGTACAATTAAAGCAAGAAAGAAAGAGAAAGGAAATTAAATAGAATTTGCTAAAAAAAAAAAAAAAAAAGTGACAGTAGTACCATTTTAGTTGGCCTGAATGTTTTCAAGCCTTGAAATAAATCTTGACTAAGTGAAGAAAAAAGGTGGACATTACTAACATCCTTAGAATTCCTAAAGCATAAAACAGAATGATGAGGCCACACTGTAATGACTCAGCCCAGGAGGAGCTGAGAAACTCCCTACTTTCTCTTGCTTATTTTCTTCCAATCTAAATCAATAGGCATATTAGGATATCTCCCATGACCCTTCCTGGGAGACAGAATTAAACATTTTAACTTAAAAGAGTCTCTGATGTGATGTCAGTGTTCCTCTGACAGTGGAAGAGTTAGAGAAATCTGTGACTCTTTTCTCTCTGGTGAAAACATGAATGATCTACATGAGGACAAACCTGCAGACTGGGCTTACTAGCATCACATTCTGAGGGCAGATACAATTTTTATGTTGTTATATAATTAAAATGATTGCAGAAATTTTTAACCCTTGATTACAAAAATGCTTAAGTTAATTAAACTTACAATTCAATTAGTCCACTCCAGTATCCACCTAATGCCACAGTGAACACAGCAATTACAAAAATAACCACCATAGTATAATCAAAGTCAGGCCACGATGGAGAATACATTTTCACAGTAATGTTATTTCCCAGAATCTGAAAGGCAAAATAACAGTTAAACACAGGAATAACTTTTTTCTCTACTATAGTCATAACAGCAATAGTCTACATTTCACTCTGCAACGGACATTATACATCAGACAGTCAAGAAGGCTAGAATTATTGTCTGATGACATGATATATTCTCTAGTCAAAAGTATGATGATATGCTTTGGTTTATAAAATCTCTAAAGTGCAGTGTTCTACACAGTCATATTTTGTTCAGGAATTTAAAGTTAAGATAAATGACATGACAAGAGACTTTTAAAGAACTGAAAACAAACATCCTTTCTAAAGTTTAGGCTTTGAGACACTTTGTGCCAAATGAGAGATGAGTATTTTCCAAAGAAAAACTTGATAGGCCTTATAGCTTCTTGTTGGCAAATGGAGCAAATATAGCACTCAAAATTAAACATCAGTGATTAAATATAAAGAGATATAGTATTTATAAACTTTATCTAATATGTAATTGCTAATTTACCTGGTTTGCATCTTTAAAGTCTTTGTGGCTTATAAATGCAATCAGTATTTTCACATCAGGAAATTCAGATCTGTTACCTGAGGGAGGAAACTAAAAGAAAAAAAAATTATGAAAACTTATTTACTACTAATATATTATAGAATAAAATACTATTCCACTAAATATCAATATTACAGCTTTCTTTATAAGACAAAAATGTCAGGTATTCTTTCTTAATATTCTGTAAGTTCTCAAAATTGAATCCTTTTAACATGAACTTAAACTGATAAATGCTACAATATATAGAGCATTTATGATATATATTATGTATGTGTAATACATATATACCTATATATGAATATATATACCTATATCTGAATATATATACCTATATATGAATATATATATGAATATATATATATGTTTCTAACAAAGTCTTATCTGCTCTAGGAATAGAAAAACTGAAAAACTTTCCAAGTAAATGCCTATGAGATCTTGATTATTTATTTACAAAGAATCTTGCCATCAGATTATTCAAAACTCAGCCTCTAAACCACACACAAAGACGTTAATTCCATTTTTGTGAAATTTCACATCATGAACTCAAAATAAGTTATGATCGTTTTTATAACTTACTAGGACACTGTTATTGACAACTAACATTGCTTCAGCACCTCCTTTCTGTGCAATTCTGGCTTTTTCAAAAAAATGGCAGCTTCCCCATGGAACCACAACTGCTTTGCTCTTTATGCCAACAGAAGGAATATCAGAAAGGTTGCATAGTGGTGTGGAAGTCAGATTCATCAAACTAACGGAAGTCTGAAAATAAGAAATGTCTTCTTAACATGATAAAAATCATATTTCATCCTAAATGCATTCAGTTATAAATACTGCATTCAGTTATCAATATTGGTTTAAGACAATATCGTTTGAATTAGAAATATTTAGGCTTAGAATTAAGTATTTTAAAATTCCCTATTTTCCTAGAGAGAAAAATACTTGAGAAAAATCAATAAAATTATTATTTATTAACAACTATACATTACAATGGTTTCACACAATAAAACATAATTATCACTCATTTTCACTTCTTCAATATTTTCTCTTTTTTCTTTTTAAATAGAGACAGGGTGTCACTATGCTGACCAGATTAGTCTTGACCACTTGGTCTCAAACAATCCTCCCATCTTGACATCCCAAAGTGCTAAGATTACAGGTATTAGCCATTGTACCCAGCCATCTTCACTTTTTTTTTTTTTTTTTTTAAAGAGACAAAGTATTGCTCTGTCGCCCAGGCTGGAGTGCACTGGCACAATCTCAGCTCACTGCAAGCTCCGCCTTCTGGGTTCACACCATTCTCCTGCCTCAGCCTCCTGAGTAGCTGGGACTACAGGCACCCCCAACCACACCCAGCTAATTTTTCTATTTTTAGTAGAGACGGGATTTCACCGTGTTAGCCAGGATGGTCTCAATCTCCTGATCTCGCGATCCGCCCACCTCGGCCTCCTAAATTGCTGGGATTACAGGCATGAGCCACCGCACCCAGCCTCCTTCTTCACTATTTTTATGTTTATGAATAGTAACTGTGATTTACTTACTGCATTTTCTAGGGTACTTGGAAGAGTTGTCCAATAAGGGTTATAAAGCATGCAGTAGTCCTTGGTTGTGCCATTTCCAGACGCATGCAAGATTGCTTCCTGAGCAGCTGTCTAGAAGACAAACAGTAACTTTCAAACTGGCAATGATATGGCTTGCCAACAACTAAGGATTTTAATAAAGCTATTTATATGCAGGGTTGATCACATTTCCTTGAGAGGGACGGTATTCCATGAATTTGTTTCTTCTTGTTTGAGGAAATAAAAAGGAGGGTTAGGAATATTAAAACCATACACAATTGCCCAGCACAGTTTCTTTAAGGAAGATACGCCACTTTCTGAAGGGAGTAACAATTACGACTCTTTTTTTTTTTTTGAGACGGAGTCTCGCTGTGTCACCCAGGCTGGAGTGCAGTGGCCCGATCTCAGCTCACTGCAAGCTCCGCCTCCCGGGTTTACGCCATTCTCCTGCCTCAGCCTCCGAGTAGCTGGGACTACAGGCGCCCGCCACCACGCCCAGCTAGTTTTTTGTATTTTTAGTAGAGACGGGGTTTCACCATGTTAGCCAGGATGGTCTCGATCTCCTGACTTCGTGATCCACCCGCCTCGGCCTCCCAAAGTACTGGGATTACAGGCTTGAGCCACCGCGCCCGGCCTAACAATTACGACTCTTGTTATAAGGGCCGTACTCCAGGAAGAATTCTTGCTATGATGTAATTTCAATACTCCCTTCACAGCTGGAAACTTTCCAATCTCCTATGAATTATTACTTCATTGTTTATATATATATATGTATATATGTATATATATTTTTTTTTTTTTGAGACAGAGTCTTGCTCTGTCACCCAGACTGGAGTGCAGTAGCACAATTTTGGCTCACTGCAACCTCCACCTCCCACGTTCAAGCGATTCTCCTGCCTCAGCCTCCCAAGTAGCTGGTACTATAGGGGCGTGTCACCATGCCCAACTAATTTTTATATTTTTGGTAGAGACAGGGTTTCACCATGTTGGTCAGGCTGGTCTCGAACACCTGACCTCCCAAAGTGCTGGGATTATAGGCATGAACCACCGCACCCGGCCATTGTTTATATTCTATAAAATGACATGTACTCAAAATCCATCCATCTGTCTTACCTTCCACATTCTACTAGGAACCAGGGTACAAAGGAAAAAAGTACATTATCATTTCTAAGTGCTATCTTTGGAAGAGAACCAGCTGGGACTTGAAGTAAATTATTCTTGCTCATGTTTTCAAAATTCTGCAACTGCCTATTCAAAAAGACCAATCCAGAATTTAAAGTACAGAAAAAGAAAAGCTTTGTCTCATTTCCCACTACCTGGAAAGAAAAGCCAAGAGGTAAGACGTGATTGGAAAGAGTAACTATAGTACATGGGAGGAGAGGAGAATATAAAATGAAGAAATACCCAAAAATATTTAGAATATACATCACAATAGATTTAGAGTTCACATCACAATTTCCTTAAAACTTGGCTCAATACAAATCCTTCTCTCCTCCTCTGAGCAAATCTTTTTCTAAAGCCATAAGGAAGGAAAAAGAAGGAATGCTTGGCAAATGCTGATGATGTACTAAGCTTCCGCCACTAAAGCACATTATTAGATTGAATCACATGACATTGCTGATATTTCACCATTTTTAATCTACAAAACTGGTAGTTTCATATAAGTCAACGTAAATTTCTAATGAGTATAGAAATACTCTAATCCCATGCTCTGTTACCTAAAATGTCCCTTGAACGTTTTGGATTAGAGGGTTTATGGCATACTTGGGGCTTCATAGCTTATGGATCTAAGCAAGTATAGAGAATTCATAAAGCATGCCATCAAATTACATCGAATTAGGTAAGGAAATAAGATGTGAAAAAGAGAAATGTAGTTTTCATTCAGCTATATACTTGATGGCTATGAATGGATTCTGACAGCAGAGCTGAACTAGTGTTACATTCTTACAACTACATGCTAGGTTACTTTCATACGTTTTTTCTGATTCAGTGTCACTGTTTTACAAAGAAGGGCTCTGAGACTCAGACAAGTCACTAACATAACCTACCTAAGGTCATATAGTAAAATAATTTACAATTTTTTTTTTTTTTTTTGAGACCAAGTCTCGCTCTGTCACCCAGGCTGGAGTGCAGTGGCGCGATCTCGGCTCACTGCAAGCTCCGCCTCCCAGGTTGACGTCATTCTCCTGCGTCGGCCTCCCGAGTAGCTGGGACTACAGGCGCCTGCCACCACACTCGGCTAATTTTTTGTATTTTTTTAGTAGAGACCGGGAATAATTTACAATCTCTAACTAAAGAAGGTAATCCTGCAGATAAACATGAAGGTTGCTTAAACATTTTTGGAAAGAATGCTTCATAAGTGAATTCGGTACTTCTTACTGCATCCAACAAAATAATACATTAACATCATGATTTCCTGCGCTAGTGATGCTGACTTTGACGATCTGGTTAAGGTGGTAACTGTAGGATTTCTCTAGTGTAAAGACATGTTTTTCCCTTTATGTTTGATGAGTAAGTAATCTATGGCACCATGTGAACAGCCCAACAGCTTCTCACCAGGATATTCGCCTCCATGATGATCCTTGCCTAAATTTAATTTCCCATATCATACTGGGGATTACAAAATGGTGAATTTTTAAAGTATTGTCATTCCTTCTACCCTTAATGGCTAGTATCTTCTTTTTTTTTTTTTTTTTTTGAGACGGAGTTTCACTCTTGTTGCCCAGGCTGGAGTGCAATGGCATTATCTCAGCTCACTGCAACCTCCACCTCCCAGGTTCAAGCGATTCTCCTGCTACAGCCTCCAGAGTAGCTGGATAACAGGTGCCTGCCACCACACCCAGCTAATTTTTTGTATTCTTAGTAGACACGGGGTTTCGCCATGCTGGCCAGGCTGGTCTCAAACTCCTGACCTCAGGTGATGCAACCACCTCAGCCTCCCAAAGTGCTGGGATAACAGGCGTGAGCCACTACACCCAGCCATATCCTTCTTTTTAAAAGAGCTTTACTTTCTTCCCTACCATCTTTTAGTATCAGTAGAGATGCACTAATTTTTAAAAAATTTTAGTGTGGTATAATTACAATGGTTTGTTTGATATTCAAATTGTTCCAAATTTGGTCATTCAGAGCCTCTTCTAGCTGGCTCTTTGTATCCTTTATACAAGACTCAGGCCTGTAATCCTAGCACTTTGGGAGGCTGAGGCGGGTGGATCACCTGAGGTCAGGAGTGCAAGACCAGCCTGGCTGATATGGCAAAACCCTGTCTCTACTAAAAATACAAAAATTAGGCTGGGCGCAGTGGCTCATGCTTGTCATCCCATAATTTCAGGAGGCTGAGGCGGGTGGATCACCTGAGGTCAGGAGTTTGAGACCATCCTGATCAACATGGTGAAACGCTGTCTGTACTAAAAATACAAAAATTAGCTGGGTGTGGTAGTGGGTGCCTGTAATCCTAGCTACTCAGGAGGCTGGGGCAGGAAAATCGCTTGAACCTGGGAGGTGGAGGTTGCAGTGAGCCGAGATCATGCCACAGCACTCCAGTCTGGGCGACACAGCGAGACTCCATCTGAAAACAAAAACACAAAAAAACAAACAACAAGACTCCATTTGTCTTTGAGGACTTCTTGTTTTTTTTTGACACAAGGTATCCTAGGCTGACCTTGTCCTTTATCTGCTATACATCTGGATCCAGCCATTCCATTAAGCTCCTGGTGGAGAGGAAATGTACCCAGATCACTGTGCATGCTGCTGCTCAAGTGGTATAACCTTTTTAATAACTAATGAGCAGCATCTATCAAAAGTTGTAATACATAGAATCCTCTGATTCATATCTACCGATATAGTATGTAAAAGCACAAAGATAAATGTATAAGGATATTAACTGCAATATTGTACGTAATAGCAAAAAAACCCAACTTCCACCAATAAGACAACTGTTACATTATGATATGCACAGTACACAGCTACTCAAAACACAGCTAGATCTATTTCTAGAAACAGAAGATGTCCATAGTGAGAAAAGCAAGTTTTAGTGTGATATTTAGAGTATAATCCTATTTTTATATAATGACCCCTCAAGAAGCCCCTACAGTGTATCTGTACATTTATAGGAGCTTGAGGAAAAATGTGGAGAGATACATAAAGAGGTTATTAAAAGAAAAGAACATGCAGCAAATTTTGTGAAGGAGACAGCATGCCCAAACAAGTTAAGCCTTTCCATTACATTTTAAATATCTTAGTAAAGTTTCTCACAGATATTGCATAGCTTGGAAAATTCAGTTTACTACAATAGATATTATGGTACAAAGGTTAAGAGCATGAGTTTTGAAATGATAGTACAAGGATACAACGCTAGTTTCATCATTTACTGGTTATGTTACAAGTTATTTAATCTATCTTAAGTTTCAATATCCTCAGCTTTAAGATAACAATAAACACTCAGACCTCACAGTTATAATAGAGATTAAGTTAGATGATGCAATTGTTTATACATATTAATCTCTTAATAAATATATCTAGGCCGGGCGCGGTGGCTCAAGCCTGTAATCCCAGCACTTTGGGAGGCCGAGGCGGGTGGATCACGAGGTCAGGAGATCGAGACCATCCTGGCTAACATGGTGAAACCCCGTCTCTACTAAAAATACAAAAAAACTAGCCGGGCGTGGTGGTGGGCGCCTGTAGTCCCAGCTACTCGGAGGCTGAGGCGGGAGAATGGCGTGAACCCGGGAGGCGGAGCTTGCAGTGAGCCGAGATCGCGCCACTGCACTCCAGCCTGGGCGACACAGCGAGACTCTGTCTCAAAAAAAAAAAATAAATAAATAAATAAATAAATAAATAAATAAATAAATATATCTAGCACCTTGCCAAGTACTTATGCAATGTAATCGAAATACAAAAGGTTAATGGTTGGAAGATTAGTGGTTACCTGGGTCCTGGTGAGATGTGGAGATAAGGGGTACAGCTAAAGGATATGAAGGATATGGAGGTTCTTTCTTTTTTTTTTTTTTTGAGACAGAGTCTCACTCTGAAGCCCAGGCTGGAGTGCAATGGCATGATCTCAGCTTAGGGCAATCTCCACCTCGTGGATTCAAGTGATTCTCCTGCCTCAGCCTCCTAAGTAGCTGGGATTACAGGCACCCACCACCACGCCTGGCTAATTTTTGTATTTTTAGTAGAGACGGGGTTTCAACATGCTGGCCAGGTTGGTCTCAAACTCCTGACCTCAGACGATCCGCCCGTCTTGGCCTCCCAAAGTGCTGGGATTACAGGCATGAGCCACCGTGCCCGGACTTCTTTCTTTCTTAAAAGACTTTATTTTAGAGCAGTTTTAGGTTCACAGCAAAAGAAAGCAGAGAATACAGAGTTTCCATATAGCTTCTTATCCTACACACGTGTAGCCTCTCCCACTATCAACACCCCACAGCAGAGTGGTTGTTACAGCTGATGAACCTCCGTTGACACATCGTTATCATCCAAAGCCCAAAGTTTACATTAGGGTTCATTCTTGGTGTTGTACATCCTGTGGGTTTTGATAAGTGTACAACAACACATATCCATCATTACAGCATTGTACTACATAGTTTCACTGCCCTAAAATTTCTCAGTGCTCTACCTATTTTCTTTTTCTGATGATGAAAATGTTAGGCCGGGCGCGGTGGCTCACGCCTGTAATCCCAGCACTTTGGGAGGCCGAGGCGGGCGGACCACAAGGTCAGGAGATCGAGACCATCCTGGCTAACACGGTGAAACCCCATCTCTACAAAAAATTGAGCCAGGAGAATGGCGTGAACCCGGGAGGTGGAGTTTGCAGTGAGCCGACATCGTGCCACTGCACTCCAGCCTGGGCGATAGAGCGAGACCCCATCTCAAAAAAAAAAAAAAGAAAATGTTATAAAATTGGCTGTGGTGATAGTTGCACGTATCTGTGAATATACTAAATATTATTGACTTATACATTTTAAATAGGTGAATTGTTTGGTATGCAAATTATACATCAATAAAGCTGTTGAAAAAATAACACAAAACAAGATAGTCTTACTGGGGAGATTAAAAGCAAACTTGAAACAGATAATCATGAGCAGGACATAATTAAAGACAAAGACTTCCTAGCAAAAACATAAATAGTTCTTAAGGTATTAAAAACGCAAATTGGCCAGGTGTGATGGCTCATGCCTGTAATCCCAGCACTTTGGGAGGCTGAGGCGGGCGGATCAACTGAGGTTGGGTGTTCAAGACCAGCCTGACCAACACGGAGACACCCCGTCTCTACTAAAAATACAAAATTAGCCAGGCATGGTGGCCCATGCCTGTAATCCCAGTTACTTGGGAAGCTGAGGCAGAAGAATCACTTGAACCCGGGGGCCACTGATCTAGCCGAGATCGAGCCATTGCACTCCAGCCTGAGCAACAAGAGTGAAACTACATCTCAAAAAACAGAAATGAAAACAAAACAAAAACAACAACAAAACACAAATTTGGGGCCGGGCATGGTGGCTCACACCTGTAATTCCAGCACTTTGGGAGGCCTAGGCAGGAGGATCACAAGATAAGGAGATCGAAACCATCGTGGCTAAGAAGGTGAAACTCCATCTCTACTAAAAATAAACAAATTAGCCGAGCATGGTGGCACATGCCTGTAATCCCAGCTACTCAAGAGGCTGAGGCAGGAGAATCACTTGAACCTGGGAGGTGGAGGTTTCAGTGAGCTGAGGTCGCACCACTGCATTCCAGCCTGGGCGACAAAACAAGACTCTGTCTCAAAAAAACAAAACAAACAAACAAAAAAACAAATTTGGAAGGGCATGGTGGCTCACGCCTGCAATCCCAGCACTTTGGGAGGCCAATGCCAGAGGGCCACTTGAGGCCAGGAGTTCGAGACCAGTCTGGGCAATATGGAGAGATCTCGTTTCTACAAAAAAATTAAAAATTAGCTTGGCATAGGGCTGTGTACCTATAGTCCCAGCTACTCCAGAGGCTGAAAGGATTCCTTGAGCCTTGGAGGTTGAGGCTGCAGGACCCATGACCATGCCACTGCACTCCAGCCTAGGGCCTAGGTGATAGGAGACCCTGTTTCAAAAAAAAAAAAAAGAAAAAAAGAAAAGAGCAAATTATTGGGCCTCATTCCAGACCTACTGAATCAGAAGTTTTGGCCAATTTATGTTTTAACAAGCTCTTCTGGAGATTCTGATATCAGTTAAAGTTTGAGAACCACTGCTATAGGAGCAGTACTTATAGGAGACAAGATCTCGCCATGGTACTCAGGCTGGTCTCAAACTCCTGGCCTCAAGTGATCCTCCCACCTCAGTCTCTCAAAGTGCTGGGATTACAGGGTATGAGCCACCATGCTTGCCCTGATATTCTGCATTTCTAATAAGCTCCTAGGTGATGCTGATGCTGCTGGTCAATGGACCACACCTTGAGTAACAAGGCTATAAAAGAACAGAACAGTGGAAACCCCAGTGCTGTGTCAATTAAGTTGGGAAGCATACAGAAAATGGGCTTGAAAGTCAGGGTCTGGGCCGGGTGCGGTGGCTCACGCCTGTACTTTGGGAGGCTGAGGCAGGCGGATCACGAGGTCAGGAGATAGAGACCATCCTGGCTAACATGGTGAAACCCCGTCACTACTAAAACTACAAAAGAATTAGCCAGGCGTGGTGGCGGGCGCCTGTAGTCCTACTTACTCGGGAGGCTGAGGCAGGAGAATGGTGTGAACCCGGGAGGCAGAGCTTGCAGTGAGCCGAGATCGCGCCACTGCACTCCAGCCTGACAGAGTGAGACTCTGTCTCAAATAAAAAAAAAAAAGAAAATCAGAGTCTGTTTGAACATTACAAGTGCCAAATTAGGTGATCCACTCATGCTAGTATTTGATCATTTGACAAAGACCCTTCCTTTTCACCTTCCGAGTTAGAGACATGCTCCACAATGTCTGAATTTTCCTTTGTAATCAACTGTGGTCTGGTCTTCTGTGACTTTATTAAAGCCTCAAAAAAACTTCTTTTAGTAAAAAGTTTAATATCAAGAGCTAAAAGAGGCTGGGCATGGTGGCTCACACCTGGAATCCCAGCACACTGGGAAGCTGAGGTGGGAGGATCACTTGAGGCCAGGAGTTTGAGACAAGTCTGGGCAACATAACCAGACCCCACATCAATTGAAAAACATCATTTAAGAGGTAGAAGGGATTTAGAAATAACGTAATCTAGTCTCTTCATCTTATATATGAAACAGATCCAAAATGATCAAAAGGATGAGGTCAGTCAGTCTCAGGACTAGAACTGAGCTCTCTAAAACCGAGATCAGCAGTCTTTCAACTCTGCTCTCACTTCAAGTCCCTTCACACAGCTAGATCCCCAAGCACCTCATTCTCAGTGCCCAACCATCACACTCCAGTTTTCATAATGATCACATATTTCTCTGCATTAGCGGTTAACTCCTTCCCTTCTACAATACTGCCATGGGTTTCCTACCACTTCTCAAATTCCTCTAATAACCAATCAGTTCCTCTCACATCCTAAATCCTTTCCCTATACTCTTCTAAATACCCCCAATTCTAGGACTCTGGAGCTCATGGAACTCCTTTGCCTATGACAACTACTCCTTACTGCTCACCCCAAATCTTCCTTTTACAGGCCAGTTCCTTCAGACTGGTCCTGGAATTGAGTGTCCTCCAGGGCCACCCAATGAATGTCACGACAGCACCTTTATATTCAGCATCTTATTTGATCCTTACACACACGGGAAGAAAGTCTACTAGCCCATACTATTACGTTCTGCTTCCTTTTTCTCTGACTTTATGCGGTGCCTGTTATGGTATTCTAGGATCTCATGAACAATTTTAATTTACTTTGTCCAGATAAACTGACTTCAATCATAGTCTACCATTTTCTTTTCAAATTAAAGAATTTTAATGTTTCCAGCCTGGCCAACATGGTGAAACTCCGTCTCTACTAAAAATACAAAAATTAGCCAGACATGGTGGCGGGCGCCTATAATTCCAGCTACTCGGGAAGCTGAGGCCTGAGAATTGCTTGAACCCAGGCTGTGGAGGTTGCAGTGAGCCGAGATTGAGCCACTGCACCCCAGCCTGGGCGACAGAGTGAAACTCTGTCTCAATTAAAAAAAAAAAAAAAAAAAAAAAAAGGCCAGGCGCAGTGGCTCACAACTGTAATCCCAGCACTTTGGGAGGCCGAGACGGGCAGATCACGAGGTCAGGAGATCAAGACCATCCTGGCTAACACAGTGAAACTCTGTCTCTACTAAAAATACAAAAAATTAGCTGGGTGTAGTGGCAGATGCCTGTAGTCCTAGCTACACAGCAGGCTGAGACAGGAGAATGGCATAAACCCAGGAGGCAGAACTTGCAGTGAGCCGAGATTGTGCCACTGTACTCCAGCCTGGGCGACAGAGCAAGACTCCATCTCAAAAAAAAAAAAAAAAAGAATTTTAATGTTTAAATCCATCTTAATGTTGCCTATTCCTTTGATCATTTTCTACTAAATAGCTTTTGGTATGACAAGTGTCAAAAGATTTTGAAAATCTAAAAAAGGACAACTCTAGCTGGTGCGGTGGCTCACACCTATAATCCCAGCACTTTGGGAGGCCGAGGTGGGGGGAGATCACCTGAGGTTGGGAGTTCGAGACCAGCCTGATCAATATGGTGAAACCCCGTCTCTACTAAAAATACAAAAATTAGCTGGGGGTGGTGGTGTGTGCCTGTAGTCCCAGCTACTCAGGAGGCTGAGGCAGAAGAATCACTTGAACCCGGGAGGCAGAGGTTGCAGTGAGCCAAGATCACACCACTGCACTCCAGCCAGGGTGAAAGTGTGAGGAGACTCCGTCAAAAAACAAAAAACAAACAAACAAAATCCAGCAGTTATTTGCACCTATTCCTGGCATGATTATGCATGTCTAACAAATTTTCAGGTGCTCTGATGTTGGTCGAGTACATGGTTATAGACTTTATTATGAATAGTAGTGAAACTCACTAGTCTTCCAGACAGTACAGGGGTCCTCTTAGGAGTTTTCTCAAGAGATTATAGTCACAATGCATCTGCAGTCTGATGGCACAGACATCTGTGTTTGGGCGAGCAGTTCTCCCATTCCTCTCATGAGTTTATTCAAAATTCTTCAGTAGCTGCATCACTGGGTTCCAGTTTCAACACTCCCCTACACAGTCTGTAAGTTAAACCTGGTTCATGTTATTTGTGTTGTTTTCCATTAGATATACTTGTCTTCAATTTAAAGGGACAATATGTGAATGTGACTATAACTCTCTCTCTCCAATTAACCCCTTTGTAATCTTTCTTTATAAAAGGTACAAATTGGCCAGGTGCAGAGGCTCACGCTTGTAATCCCAGCTCTTTGAGAGGCTGAGGCAGGCAGATCACCTGAGGTCGGGAGTTTGAGACCAGCTTCACCAACATGGAGAAACCCCATCTCTACTAAAAATACAAAATTAGCCAGGCGTGGTGGCGCATGCCTGTAATCCTAGCTACCTGGGAGGCTGAGGCAGGAGAGTTGCTTGAACCCGGGAGGCAGAGGTTGCAGTGAGCTGAGATCGTGCCATTGCACTCCAGCTTGGGCAACAAGAGTGAAACTCCATCTCATAAATAAATAAAATGTACAAATTAAACTATGCATGCTTCTATTTTTAGATACCAAACGGTGGAGGGCTTGGGGGACAAATGTTGTTAATAAACAATTTACTTAGAATGAGGACTAGCAATTTTTAAATATCTATATTCATAAACTGGAATATATAAAGTTACAATGTAATCACTGGTAAATTCGAAGGAGCAACAGCCACCTGCCCTTACATCATAGCAATGTAAGAGATATCCCTTTCTTTACAAATACCTTTCTCTTTCACACAGGTGTCAGTTTTAAGTCAACAGCAACACAATAAAAGAATTGAAAGGAGCCCCTGCAGGAAAGGTGGAGTTGGGATTGTCTGAAGGTCACATGTTCCAAAGTCAGGCCTAAAAAACTTTCTGATCATTCACTCTTTCCTCCCTAATAACTTATATAATCAAGACAACACACATTGTTTCTATTCCTACCTCCAGTATTCAAGGTTTATGAAAATGATGCCCTGAAAGTGACTACAATTAGATTTACAGAGATTATGAGTAATTATTTAAATAGTGATGAAGTGGGAGCTAGGACATCAAATAGGGATTTACAGGGAATCAAGTTGTCTGTGGGCCATGGGAAAAGCAGGAACAGGATCATTCCTTCCATCTGGACAATCTGGCAACATAGCAGGGTGTGGGGAGAAGACAAGGCAGCTATTCATTCTTCATTCATTCATTCATTCAATACTCTGCAATCTATGAGATGTTAGGGGAGACAGCAGAGAATGAGTTAGGTAGGGTTCCTGCTCATGGGGCTTATACTCTACTTGTTACCTAGATCCAGCCTTCTTTCTGGTTTTCTCTAAATAATCTTCCTACTTAATATCTCAACCTTTATGGAATTTATGATTTTTTTTTTGAGACGGAGTCTCGCTCTGTTGTCAGGCTAGAGTGCAGTGGCGAGTGATCTCGGCTCACTGCAACCTCCACCTCCCGAGTTCAAGTGATTCTCCTGCCTCAGCCTCCCAAGTAGCTGGGACCACAGGCATGCGCCATCATGCCCAGCTAATTTTTGTCTGTTTTTCATTTTTTATTTTTTTGAGACAGAGTCTCACTGTGTCGCCCAGGCTGGAGTGCAGTGGCAAGATCTCAACTCACTGCAAGCTCCGCCTCCCAGGTTCACACCATTCTCCTGCCTCAGCCTCCAGAGTAGCTGGGACTACAGCAGGCACCCACCACCACGTCTGGCCAACTTTTTTGTATTTTTAGTAGAGACGAGGTTTCACCGTGTTAGCCAGGATGGTCTTGATCTCCTGACCTTGTGATCTGCCTGCCTTGGCCTCCCAAAGTGCTGGGATTACAGGCGTGAGCCACTGCGCAGCCAAAATGTATGATTCACATTAGAATTCACAAACTCAAATGCCTACAAGGCCAGGCAAGTAATATAAATGCTTAAGTCAGAACCGATTTAAGACCATAGGGCATGGTAAAGTTGGGCAAACCCTGACCTAAAAACAATCAACTTAAAAAAAAATTTTACTATCTTGAGGGAAGGACCTACACTTGGAGACTTTATGGTTTGGATTTTCATAAACAGACCAAATTTCAGGTGATTTTAAACAACTGATCAAATATATAATAAGCATATCTATCTATCTATTGACAGGATCTCACTCTGTCACCCAGGCTACAGAACAGTGGCATGGTCACAGCTCACTGCTGCCTTCAACTCCTGGGTGACTCACCTCACCCTCCTGAGTAGCTGAGACTACAGGCACAAGCCACTGCATCCAGCTAATTTATAAAGTCTTTTAAAAGATGGGGTCTTACTACTATACTGCCCAGCCTGGTCTCAAACTTCTGGCCTCAAGCAATCCTCCTGCCTCAGCCTCCCGAAGTGCTGGTATTACAGGCATGAGCCACCGTGCCTGGCCAACTTTTCCTATTTTTAAGCCTTTTCTTATAAATAAAGCTCACAAATTTATCTTAGTCTTATGCCCTATTTTTGATTCAGAAAAAAATTATTAGCTGGGTACAGTGGCTCATACCTGTAGTTCTAGCACTTTGAGAGGCTGAGATAGGAGGACTGTTTGAGCCCTGGAATTTGAGACTAGCCTGGGCAACATAACAAGATTCTGTCTCTACTAAAACCTATATAACAGGCCGGGTGCAGCGGCTCCTGTAATGCCGGCGCTTTGGGAGGCCGAGGCGGGCAGATAACGAGGTCAGGAGATCGAGACCATCCTGGCTAACATGGTGAAACCCCATCTCTACTAAAAATACAAAAAATTAGCCAGGCGTGGTGGCAGGCGCCTGTAGTCCCAGCTACTCAGGAGGCTGAGGCAGGAGAATGGCGTGAACCCGGGAGGTGGAGCTTGCAGTGAGCCGAGATCACGCCACTGCATTCCAGCCTGGGCGACACAGCGAGACTCCGTATTACTATATATATAACATGTTATAATATTATATAATATTTATATATATGTTATATATATTATATAACATGTTATATTAATATAAATGTGTTATATGTATACATACATATATGTATATATATTTATATTAATATAACATGTTTATGTTCTATATATTATATATAATATAAATATATATAACATTTATATTAATAAGAAAAAATATTACTGCATAATTTAGTGGGAAAATACCAAAAGACCTTGGTTCTAGTCCTATTTTTCATTACTTTCTATATGATCTAGGATAAGTCATAATTTTCCTGAACCTTCTCAGGATTTTTTTGAGTTTCAAAGGAGATTATAGGTGTTGTATTTTGGAAAGAGACATATAGCCATGAGTGACTTAGAAAGGAGCCAATGAGATGTAGAAATCACAGACAGCTCAGAGGCAAGGTAAAACAAAAATTTTGAAGAACCTGAAAGTTAAAAGGAGGAATGTGATAAACCTAGCACGTCTTAGTCAGCTCAGGCTCCCTAACAAAGTACCACACACTGGGTGGTTTAAACAACAGAAATTTATTTTCTCACAGTTCTGGATCAAGGTGCCAGTTGGGCCAGTTTCTAGTGAAGGCTCTCTTCCTGGCTTATAGATAGCTACCTTCTCACTGTGTCCTCACATGGCAAAGAAACAGAGAAAGTTCTCTGATGCCTTTTATTTCCCCCTCCAAGACAGTCTTGCTCTGTCGCCCAGGCTGGAGTGCAGCGGCGCGATCTCGGCTCACTGCAACCTCTGCCTCCTGGGTTCCAGTGATTCTCCTGCCTCAGCCTCCCACGAAGCTGGGGTTACAGGCACCCGCCACCACGCCCAGCTAATTTTTGTATTTTTCATAGAGACGGGGTTTCACCATGTTGGCCAGGCTGGTTTCGAACTCCTGACCTCATGATCCTCCTGCCTCGGCCTCCTAAAGTGCTGGGATTACAAGCATAAGCCACCACACCCGGCCTGATATCTTTTCTTAAAATGGCACTAATCCTATCATGAGGGTCCCGTCTTCATGACCTCATCTAAACCTAATGATATTCTGAAGGACCCATCTCCAAATATCAATACATTGGGGGTTATGGCTTCACCATATGAATTTGGTGTGGGGCTGTCGGGGGTATGAGGACACAATTCATTCCACAGCACAGCAACTCAGCAGATTTCTTACTGCCTGGGTAGCAGAACATACCTACTTTCCCCTGGAGGTTGAGAGAAGAGAGCAGAAGAGAAAGAACTGAAGATTCTTTGAGTTAGTGTAGTATACAAAAGGAATGCAAATTTTCAGCAACAGATTTTTCTGCTGGGGATCCTGATTATCATTTCATTGTATCAAGTTCAAGAAGTAGCTATATGTTACTTCAACTTCTTTGAAGAAAAAAAAAAATCAACAAAACTATTTTTTTCTTTTTGTGTGTGTGTTTTTTTAGAGACATGGTCTTCTGTCACCCAGGTTGGAGTACAGTGGCGTGATCACAGCTCACTGCAACCTCAAACTCCTGGGCTTAAGTGATCCTCCTACCTCAGCCTCCCAAGTAGCTGGGACTAGAGACACAAGCCACCATGCTCAGCTAATTTTTAAATTTTCTGTAGAGGTAGGGTCTTGCTATGTTGACCAGGCTGGTCTCAAACTCCTAGCCTCAAGCAATTCTCCAAAACAGAACTTTTATAAAGACACTATGAGGAAGACTCAGGATTCTTCAGAGAACTTTGAAGCACTTTAAAAAGACAGAGCTGCCGGGCATGGTGGCTCGCACCTGTACCCCCGCACTTTGAGAGGACGAGGCAAGCAGATCACCTGAGGCCAGGAGTTCGAGAGTAGCCTGACCGAAGTGGAGAAACCCCATCTCTACTAAAAATACAAAATCAGCTGGGCGTGGTGGTGCATGCCTGTAATCCCAGCCACTTGGGAGGCTGAGGCAGGAGAATTGCTTGTACCCAGGAAGCAGAGGTTGTAGTGAGCTGGGATCACGCCACTGCACTCCAGCCTGGGCAACAAGAGTGAAACTCCATCTCAAAAAATAATAATAATAAATAAAAATAAATAAAAAGAGCCAGGGCCAAGAGCAGTGGCTCACGCCTGTAATCCTAGCACTTTGGGAGGCCGAGGTGGGTGGATTGCCTGAGCTCAGGAGTTTGAGACTAGCCTGGGCAACACAGTGAAACCCTGTCTCTTCTAAAACACAAAAAATTAGCCGGGCACGGCGACGTGCACCTGTAATCCTACTCAGGAGGCTGAAGCAGGAGAATTGCTAGAACCCAGGAAGCAGAGGTTGCAGTGAGCCGCGATAGGGCCACTGCATTCCAGCCTAGGCTACAGAGCAAGACTCCATCTTAAGTAAGTAAATAAATAAATAAAATAATACAGAGCCAGCACAAACATCATCCATTGTCTTTGAAACAGAATCCCATGACTGGGTCCACACTGCAAAATAAAGTTCTGACCACTGGGGCCCAGGGTGGGGGTTGAACTGGGGAAAGAGAGGTGTAAACTGTAATTATGGCAGCCAGGCACGGTGGCTCATGCCTGTAATCCTAGTACTTTGGGAGGCCAAGGCAGGAAGATCACCTGAGGTCAGGAGTTCGAGACCAGCATGGGCAACATGGCAAAACCCCATCTCTACTACAATTACAAAACTTAGCCAGGCGTGGTGGCAGGCACCTGTAATCCCAGGTACTTGGGAGGTTGAGGCAGGAGAATCCCTTGAACCCGGGAGGTGGAGGTTGCAGTGAGCTGAGATCGCACCATTGTACTCCAACCTGGGCGACAGAGCAAGACTCCCTCTCAAAACAAACAAACAAACAAAAAACCCCCAAAAATAAAATGTACTTATGGCAAGGTCAAGACACAGCTAACTACCTGCTAGGTACTCATTTTATTTCTAGACCTAATGGATTTAAAAAATATTAAAACAGCCAGACGTGCTGTAGCTTTAGTTCAAAATACACAGTGAGGTCACTCTGATGTGAAGATGACAAGATGAGGAGCGTAGGCTAAATGATCTTTCAGGGCCTTTCCAATACTAAATCCTCTGCCTCTTCTAGATGGATGTGCCAGTGGTTTCTGAAGACTATGTGCTGCTTCTATTAGAGATGAGGATGTTGGCCCTGTTATTACATGACTAAGGGGAAGTAGTGCCAGTTTCCAGAGCCCAGAGAGGAGACATGAAATGATTGAGCTGGCATCACTAATCAAATGAACTCAGAAAGACGACCTAGAGCTGTAAAATTAGGGAAGAGGAATAAACAAAGAGCTTCAGACAGAGTTGGAGCAAAGGAACTAGGTATCCAGAAAGGAGAAAGGAGAGCTCCAGCTGAGGAAAAGGAAACCAGATATACCCAAGTTCTCAGAACAGGAAAGGAATGAGAAAGACCATCTCAGCAAATTAAAGGAAGGAGGAACCAAGAAGAAAACAAATCCATAAAGAAATCAACAAGAAATAGAAAAATCAGCGATACTAGCTGGTATCGAAAAAAGATCCTTACAATTTAAACAGATATTGTCAGTTTATTCAGTCATCAGGACATTATATACCATATAATAAGATGCACACCAAATATTTGCAGAGTAGAAAAATGTTACTTAATCTTCACAACAACCCAAGAACTGAGGAGTATAGAACCCAAGATTACCATGGTGACGTACAACAAAGTACATAGGTGCAATATAAAAGGCCTAAACTCCAGAACGTGGGAGACAGCCTAGATACAATTCAGAACAGGGATCATCTTTAGATTTGTGAAGGCTATGAAATCATATGACAAGTCTACTTAAGTAGAGTTTTCTGGTGAGAGGGCTCAGGGCTTTTAATAAGAATTTCAATGTGAGTTTATGAGGAACTGATGTATCACTAAGCTATTAATTTATGTTGAGAAAGGATTAATACGAATGTGATATATATTCATTCTTAAATTCAACTCAAGAGATTCAAATGAAAATGAGGGCCGGGGGGGGGGTGGTGGCTCAAGCCTGTAATCCCAGCACTTTGGGAGGCCGAGACGGTTGGATCACGAGGTCAGGAGATCGAGACCATCCTGGCTAACACGGTGAAACACGGTCTCTACTAAAAATACAAAAAACTAGCCGGCCGAGGTGGTGGGCGCCTGTAGTCCCAGCTACTCGGGAGGCTGAGGCAGGAGAATGGCGTGAACCCGGGAGGCAGAGCTTGCAGTGAGCTGAGATCCGGCCACTGCACTCCAGCCTGGGCGACAGAGCGAGACTCTGTCTCAAAAAAAAAGAAAGAAAGAAAGAAAATGAGTGCAAAAACACTTTGAAAAGTTTCATATCTAGGTTATAGTTTTGCATACATCTATATACTATTTGAATATCTTTTGGATATAAGTATTATCTGATTACACAGTAAACACCTTAAAGACTCCGACTAACACTGCTACTTTGTTGCTCTTTTTATATCGAGCTCCCCTCCCCCAGCAATTTTTAGATACATTCTCTCAGGTTCCTGATGTTGCCTGTCAAAGTTATGAATACACCAAAAGGTACTTACTTTTTGGCTTAGATTTTAGTTTTTCAATAACTATTAAAGACACTTTTGTATTCACTGTATTCACTAATACTAACCCCTTAAACTTGAGAGTCAGCAAAACAGTCTTTCAAAGAAATCGCACGTTCTAATAGAACGAAACAGGCTTACGCGACACCAATTCTGTAATAAACAACATGCATAAGTTTCCAACCTGAAACTCCCTAAGTAAAAGTTACTAGAAACAAAAACTGAAACACCGGGTTCCTGACACCCCACTCCCACACCGAAGCTCGAATTACTTGAGGCTGAATTTTAAAACACTATTACTTTCTCTGTAACTATGAAAACAAATCTATGAACACACATTTGTTATTTATATTTAACCGACGCTCCCCACCCATCCCTTTAAATTAGGCAGAAAACTGAAAACCACTAAAAGATACATTTTGGTGTCTTCTTTTAAAAGTTATTTTAAATTGCTGCTATTACAAAACCCCTCACCCCGCTCCAAAAAAACAAAAACAAAAACAAACAAAAAAAAACCTCATAACAGAATCAAATGAGTCCTAAGGCGAAGCAGGAACTACAGTGGGGGAAGGAAATTTTATAAAAACATCCGTGTTAGTGCAATTAAAGTGCTAATACCTGGAGCCTTGTATATATATTTTTTCTTCCCAAGGGTAAGAACCCTGGCGCCTTGTATATGTATTTTTTCTTCCCAAGGGCAAGAAGCGGTAAGAAAGGCTTAGACAATAAAACCTAGAGGTCAATTTTACACATGCTGGGACAGTGAGCAACTATTGAGAAGCACCAAAGTCAATGTAACCTAAGGGGCTCCTCTGATCTTTTTGGAGTAGCTATTTCGCCGGACTTACATGGGGGGGAACTGAGTCGGGGGCGGGAAAGTTGAGGGAAAGAGGGTGGAAGAGAGGAGGCTGGAAGGAAAAAGATGAGTAATGGGAAGGGGAGGGGGAAGAGGAGCGGGAGAGCAGGCCGCGGAGGCGCGGGCAGAGGGAAGGCCGGGCGGGGAGCAGGGGAAAGGAGCCCCGACCCCGCCCAGCCCCTGGGAGGCCTGCGCGCCCTCCCGCCCCCTTACCAGCGGGAGCAGGAAGCCCCAGAGTAGGGCGGCTCCGGCAGGGGACAGCTGCCGCTGCGGCCCCATCGGACTGGTGGGCGCCGGGTGAGGCGGCACGGCGCGGCGCAGCTCACTCGGCGGGGTAGCTCACTCGGGGTCCCGCCGCTGCGCTGCCTCCGTGGCCGGACCGGACCAGACAGGGCGGGCGGCCGGGCAACGATGGGACTGCCGCTGCTCCTGGGGCCGCCACGACAGCGCCGACTTCCTCTTCCGGCCCCGCCCGTAAGATGCGGAAACCCCCGCGCCGGGCTCGGAGAGTCCCCGCGCTCTCCTGGTGTCCAGGCGTCCTGGCGCTGCGAGGCCACCGGCTGCGGGTCTGAGCCTGTCGCTTTCCGGCTGCCCGACTTTAACTCACGCCGAAGCCTGGCGGGAGAACGGATTTCTCAAGGCCTCCTTCTCAAGGCTCGGAAGTGTCTGAGCGTCTGCTCGGTTTCCCAGTAACTACCCGAGTGTTGCATGCAGCCAGAAATCTAAGGGTCACCCTAATTCATCTGCCTGTCATTTGTTCCTGACCACTGTAACTCACCACATAACCCAGAGCCATCCACTTTCTCCAGAACTGCTGCCACCACCCTATCCAGGCCACCAACGTCTCTCTCCTCCAAACGGGTCTCAGTTTCCCCTCCGCACAGTCCAGTAGCCAGATAGCAGTTTCGGAGTCATCTTTCAAAGCACAAAAATCAGATCATCTCACTCTCTATCACACTTGGAATAAAGTAAAAACTTGGCCGGGTGTGATGGCTCACACCTGTAATCCCAGCACTTTGGATGGCAGAGGTGGGCGGATCACAAGGTCAAGAGATCTAGACCATCCTGGCCAACATGGTGAAACCAAGTCTCTACTAAAAATACAAAAAATTAGCGGGCATAGTGGCACGCACCTGTAGTCCCAGCTACTCGGAAGGCTGAGGCAGTAGAATCGCTTGAACCCGGTAGGCGGAGGTTGCAGTGAGCCGAGATTGTGCCACTGCACTCCAACCTGGGTGACAGAGCGAGACTCCCTCTCAAAAAATAAAAAATAAAATAAAAATAAAAACTCTACTCTGGCCTACAAAGTTAAATCTGGCCCCTGCCTTCCTGTCTCCCCACCTTCACTACTTTCCCACACTTTAAGGCACACGGACCTTTGGCCCTCCCGGCCTTTGCTCTGATGGCCCTCCCGGACTTTGCTCTGGTAGTCCTCCCTGCTGGAGTGCTTTTCTCTCCAAAGCTCAGAATACCTACCTTGTTGACATTCACTTACCAGCTTCAATGTCACTTCCCAAGACAGGACTTCCTGACATACCCAATCTAAAGTACCTGTCCAGTCATGTTATGTTATGTTATGTTGTGTTATGTTATGTTATGTTATGTTATGTTATGTTATGTTGTTATATTATTTGAGACAGAGTTTCACTCTTCTTGCCCAGGCTGGAGTGCAATGGCGCAATCTTGGCTCACTGCAACCTCTGCCTCCTGGGTTCAAGCGATTCTCCTACCTCAACCTCCCCAGTAACTGGGATGACAGGTGCGTGCTACCACACCCGGCTAATTTTGTATTTTTAGTAGAGACGGGGTTTCACCGTGTTAGTCAGGCTGGTCTCAAAGTCCTGACCTCAGATGATCCACCCACCTTGGCCTCCCAAAGTGCTGGGATTACAGGCGTGAGCCACTATACCCAGCCTGTCCAGTCACTTTCATATTATGGTTTATTTTAATTCTCCGCACCGCAGTTTTCATTCTACATATAACTTTGTTTATGCCACCTCCCACTTCATAGCAAGGAGTGTTTTTGCTTTGTTGACTGCTATACCCCTTTACATCTATAGTATTTGGCATATAGTAGGTCCTCAGATATTTGTTGGATGAATATTTAATATCAAATGCTGAATAGGACAGTGTGCCTACAACCCCACAGCTCATAGTTTAACGAGGGACACAGATGTGTGAGCAAACACAGGTTAGGGTGAGTAGTGACACTTGTTTGCACAAGATGTTATGGAAGTATCAAAAGGAGGTATAAAAGGGGTGCCAGGAAAAATACCAGCCTGAGCTGAGTCTAGGTGAGTTAATTTTAGCCAGGCAAAGAGTAGAAGAAGGGGGGCACTTCCAGGAAGAGTGAGCCATTAGTGTCAAAGCCAAAGGTGGCATTGAAGGAACTGCAAAACTTGGGCTTGGCTGAAGTTGTGAGTGGTGAAAGATGACATGTGAAAAGAAGTCACAGGCCAAATCACAAATACATTGGGACTGTTCGTGACTTTGGGCTTTGTCCTGCCAGGGGTAGAGAACAAATGAATAATAAATAGGGCAATGACATACACTTTCTGTTTTAGAAAGCTCTCTGTGGTGGCTGGCAGGGCAGCAGACGTGTTGAAACAGGTCAAGAAGTGGAAGCCAGGAGACCTCTTAGACATCTGTAGTAACAAAATCCAGGGACAGTGAGGGCTTGAACTGTGGCAGAAGAAATAGGGAGGAGGAGACGGATCTAAAAGATTTCTAGCACAATTTGGTAACTTAGAAGACATGGAGATGAAGGGAGAGGTGTGATTCCCAGGGACTTGCCCTGGGCTATTTATTGAGTTGGGTGCCAAAGGAGAAGTAGGTGGGGGTTGATGGGATAAATGGGGTCGGGGGGAATACTTTTGGATGTGGGTTTGAAATGCTTTTAGGATATCCAAGTGCAAATATCTGCTCTTGATGGCTACGTGGGTTGGTCTGAAGCTTAGGGGCACAGTGAGGTTAGAGCTGCCTCATCTGCAGCCTATCAATTCTGGACTCTTTTCAAACTTTCTAGTTGCCCACAGCAAGCCAGGTTCCCCCTCTCCTTTATTTTTGTTTTGAGATGGAGTTTCACCCTGTTGCCCAGGCTGGAGTGCAATGGCATGATCTCATCTCACTGCAACCCCCTCCTCCCGGGTTCAAGCCATTCTCCTGCCTCAGCCTCTCAAGTAGCTGGGAATACAGGTGGCCACCACTACACCCGGCTAATTTTTGTATTTTTAGTAGAAACGGGGTTTCATCATGTTCGCCAGACTGGTCTTGAATTTCTGACCTCAGGTGATCTGCCTGCCTTGGCCTCCCAAAGTACTGGAATTACAGGCGTGAGCCACCGTGCCCCGGCCTAGGTTCCCCTTTTATAGAATAGCTGTGATGGACTGGATGACTTCATCTCTAAATATTCCCTTCTGCCTCTTGTGGCCCTTTGCCTAGTGAATCTCTGAATCGGCTCCTGGGCTATCGGAAGAGTTCTAGTTTTTGTTTGTTTTTATTTTTTGAGACAGGGTCTCACTCTGTGCTCCAGGCTGAAGTGCAGTGGCACAATCTCGGCTCACTGCAGCCTCAACCTCCCAGCTCAGGTGATTCTCCCACCTTAACCTCCTGGGTAGCTGAGACTACAGGCATGCACCACTGTGACTGGCTAATTTTGGTATTTTTTTGTAGAGATGAGGTCTCACTGTGTTGCCAGCTGGTCTTGAACTCCTGAGCTCAGGTGATCTGACTGCCTCCCAAAGTACTGGAACTTGTGAAAGGAAAATAAATCTTGGGACCCCAAAATCACTAAGCCAAAGGGAAAAATCAAGTAGGGAACTGCTTAGTGGAAACCTGCCTCCTATTCTATTCCTTAAAAGTGGATGGATCTGGGTTGTGTGGTGACTCAGGATTGTTAAAGCTTCCCAGATGATTTTTTTTTTTTTTTTTTTTGAGATGGAGTCCCCCTTTGAGGCCCAGGCTGGAGTGCAGTGGTGCAATCTTGGCTCACTGCAAGCTCAGCCTCCTGAGTAGCTGGGACTACAGGTGTCCACCACCACGCCCAGCTAATTTTTTTGTATTTTTAGTAGAGAAGAGGGTGTCACCGTGTTAAGCAGGATGGTCTCGAACTCCTGACCTTGTGATCCGCCCGCCTTGGCCTCCCAAAGTGCTGGGATTACAGGCGTGAGCCACCGCGCCTGGCCCAGATGATTCTAATATGCAGCTAAGGTTAAGAAATGTTGGCTTAGGCCGGGCGCGGTGACTCAAGCCTGTAATCCCAGCACTTTGGGAGGCCGAGACGGGCGGATCACGAGGTCAGAAGATCGAGACCATCCTGGCTAACACGGTGAAACCCCGTCTCTACTAAAAAATACAAAAAACTAGGGAGGTGGTGGGCGCCTGTAGAGCTACTCGGGCGGCTGAGGCAGGAGAATGGCGTGAACCCGGGAGGCGGAGCTTGCAGAAGATCGGCCACTGCACTCCAGCCTGGCGACAGAGCAAGACTCCGTCTCAAAAAAAAAAAAAAAAAAAAGAAATGTTGGCTTAAACCGTGATTCTTAAAGTGTGGCTCCTGGACCAGCATATCAGAAACACCTGGGAATAAGAAATACAAATTCTTGGCCGGGCACGGTGGCTCAAGCCTGTAATCCCAGCACTTTGGGAGGCCGAGACGGTTGGATCACGAGGTCAGGAGATCGAGACCATCCTGGCTAACACGGTGAAACCCCGTCTCTACTAAGAAATACAAAAAACTAGCCGGGTGAGGTGGCGGGCGCCTGTAGTCCCAGCTACTCGGGAGGCTGAGGCAGGAGAATGGCGTGAACCTGGGAGGCGGAGCTTGCAGTGAGCCGAGATCCGGCCACTGCACTCCAGCCTGGGGCAACAGAGCGAGACTCCGTCTCAAAAAAAAAAAAAAAAAAAAAAAAAAAATACAAATTCTTGGCTGGGCACAGTGGCTCACGCCTGTAATCCCAGCACTTTGGGAGGCCGAAGCGGGTGGATCATGAGGTCAGGAGATTGAGACCATCTTGGCTAACACAGTGAAACCCTAGCTCTACTTAAAAATATATATATATACAAAAAATAAAAAAAAAGAAGTGCAAATTCTTGGGCCTCACCCCGCAAACTCTGGGAGTAGCGTCCATCAATCTATTCTATTAATAAGAAGTCTCCTATGTGATTCTGATGCATGCTGAAGTTTGAGAACCACTGGCTTAAAGCAATGTCCTTCAACTCTGGCTGCATATTAGAGTGATCTGAGAAATTAAAATGAAAAATCCTATGCTCCAACATGAATTAAACTGAAAGGAAAAATAGATGAATTCATAATTATAGTTAAAGATTTCAAGTGAAATCTTTCAATAATCGAAAGAACAAGTAGGCAGAAAATCAGCAGGGATACAGAAGACTTGATCAACACCATTGACCAACTTGACCTAATTGGCATTTATAGAACACTCCACCCAACAACTACATAATTTCAAGGGTACGCAGGACCTTTACCAAATAACCTATTTGGCCATAAAACACATCTTGATAAGTTTGAGAGGTTTTAAATCATACAAAGCATGTTCTTTACCACAAGAGAATTGGAAATCAATACCAAAAGAATGTCTGGAAAATGCCTAGATAATTAGAAATTAGACACATGCGCTGAGTGCAGTAGCTCATGCCTGTATTCCTAGCACTTTGGGAGGCTGAGGTGGGTGGTGAAAGTGAGACGGAGTGATGCAGCTACTGAAGAATTTTGAATAAACTCATGAGAGGAATGGGAGAACTGCTCGCCCAAACACAAATGTTAGTGCCATCAGACTGCAGATGAATTGTGACTGTAATCTCTTGAGAAAACTCCTAAGAGGACCCCTGTACTGTCTGGAAGACTAGTGAGTTTCACTACTATTCATAATAAAGTCTATAACCATGTATTCGACCAACATCAGAGCATCACCTGAAAGCTTGTTAGAAATGCATAATCTTGGCCGGGCGCGGTGGCTCAAGCCTGTAATCCCAGCACTTTGGGAGGCCGAGACGGGCGGATCACGAGGTCAGGAGATCGAGACCATCTTGGCTAATCCGGTGAAACCCCGTCTCTACTAAAAAATACAAAAAACTAGCCGCGTGAGGTGGCGGGCGCCTGTAGTCCCAGCTACTCCGGAGGCTGAGGCAGGAGAATGGCGTGAACCTGGGAGGCGGAGCTTGCAGTGAGCTGAGATCCGGCCACTGCACTCCAGCCTGGGCGACAGAGCGAGACTCCGTCTCAAAAAAAAAAAAAAAAAAAAAAAAGAAATGCATAATCTTGCCAGGAATAGGTGCAGCTAAGACCTGCTGAATCAGCCGGGTGCCATGGCTCACGCCTATAATCCCAGCACTTTGGGAGGCAGAGGTGGGAGGATCACCTGAGGTCAGGAGTTCAAGACCAGCCTGGCCAACATGGTGTAAATGCCATCTCTACTAAAAATACAAAAAATTAGCCAAATGTGATGGCGGGCGCCTGTAATCCCAGCTACTCAGGAGGCTGAGGCAGGAGAATCGCTTGAATCTGGGAGGCAGAGGTTGCAGTGAGCTGAGATCCTGGCATTGCACTCCAGCCTGGGCGACAAAAAACAAACAAACCCCTCCTGGATCAGAATCAGAATCTGCATTTTTTTTGTGTTCTTTTTGAGACGGAGTTTCGCTCTTGTTGCCCAAGCTGGAGTGCAATAGCGCGATCTTGGGTCACTGCAATCTCCACCTACTGGATTCAAGTGATTCTCCTGCCTCAGCCTCCTGAGTAGCAAGGATTACAAGCACGAGCCACCATGCCTGGCTAATTTTTTGTGTTTTTAGTAGAAACAGCATTTCATCATGTTAGCCAGGCTGGTCTCAAACTCCTGACCTCAGGTGATCTGTCCACCTTGGCCTCCCAAAGTGCTGGGATTACAGGCGTGAGCCACCACGCCCGGCCTTTTCTTTTCTTTTCTTTTCTTTCTTTCTTTTTTTTTTTTTGAGACAGGGTCTCCCTTTGTCACCCAGGCTGGAGTGCAGTGGCGCAATCTCGGCTCACTGCAACCTCTGCCTCCCGGGTTCAAGCGATTCTCCTGCCCCAGCCTCCTGAGTAGCTGGAATTACAGGGGCATACCACCATGCCTGGCTAATTTTTATATTTTAGTAGAGATGAGGTTTCACCATGTTACCCAGGTTGGTCTTTACTTGTGACCTCCGGGGATCTACCTGCCTTAAACTCCTGGGCTCAAGCAGTCCTCCCATCTGGGCCTCCCAAATTGCTGGGATTACAGGTGTGAGCCACCAGGCCCAGCTACAAATTCAATTTTTAAGATTATGACTGGGTATGATGGCTCATGCCTGTAATCCCAACACTTTGGGAGGCCCAGATGGGAGGACTGCTTGAGCCTAGGATTTTAATATCAGCCTGGGCAACATAGCAAGACCTTGTCTCTATATAAAATATATATATATATATATGAATGAAAATTAGGCCAGGCGCGGTGGCTCACGCCTGTAATCCCAGTCCTTTGGGAGGCATAGGCAGGTGGATCACAAGGTCAGGGGTTCAAGACCAGCCTGGCCAACATGGTGAAACCCTGTCTCTACTAAAAATACAAAAATTAGCTAGGCATGGTGGCACGTGCCTGTAATCCCAGGTACTCAGGAGGCTGAGGCAGAGAAGTGCTTGAACCTGGGAGGCGGAGGTTGCAGTGAGCCAAGATCATGCCACTGCACTCCAGACTGGGCGACAGAGGAAGACTCTGTCAAAAAAAAAAAAAAATTTAGACGGGTGTGGTAGCATGCACCTGTAGTCTGAGCTACTCAGGAGGCTGAGGTGGGAGGATTTCTGGAGCCCAGTAGCTTTAGTTTTCATAAAAATACAAAAATTACTGGGTGTGGTGACGGGCGCCTATAATCCCAGCTACTCAGGAGGCTAAGGCAGGAGAATCGTCTGAACCCAGGAAGTGGAGGTTGCAGTGAGCCGAGATCGTGCCATTGCACTGCAGCCTGGGCGATGGGTTGAGATTCCGTCTCAAAAAAAAAAAAAAAAAAAAAAATTAGGTTGGGTTTCATCAAAATAAAAACTGCTCTCTGGAAGATACTGTTAATAGAATGAAAGCATAGCCTAGACTGGGAGAAATATTTGCAAAACCTACATTCAACAACAACAAAAAATGAATCCAGAATACATAAAGAGCTCTTATAACGAAATAAGAAGACAAAAAAATTTAAAATGATGCAAATAGTTGGATAATTCACCAAAGACGATGCACATATGACAAATAAGCACATGAAAAGATGCTTAACATCATTAGTCAGTAGAGCGATGCAAATTTAAAACATTATGTACCTAATAGAACTAATGGTATAGAGAAATCAACTTTTTTTTGAGAAGGAGTCTCGCTTTGTCACCCAGCTCACTCTGTCGCCCAGGCTGGAGTGCAGTAGCGCAATCTCGGCTCACTGCAAGCTCTGCCTCCTGGGTTCCTGCCATTCTCCTGCCTCAGCCTCCCAAGTAGCTGGGAATACAGGCGCCCACCACCATGCCCGGCTCTTTTTTTTTTTTTTTTTTTTTGTATTTTTTTAGTAGAGACGGGGTTTCACCATGTTAGCCAGGATGGTCTTGATCTCCTGACCTCATGATCCGCTCATCTCGGCCTCCTAAAGTGCTGGGATTACAGGCGTAAGCCACCGCGCCCGGTCTTGAACCAAATCTTATTGCTTCATCCTTTTCCATTCTAAAAGTGGGAAAAGGTATCTCATGAGTTTTTTTAAGCTTTATTTTATTTTTACCTGACAAATAACAATTATATATATTTATGAGGTACAATGTGATGTTTCAATACATGTATACATTGTGGAATGATCAAATCAGGCTAATTAACATATCCATCATCTCAAGTACTTTTCATTTATTTGTGGTAAGAACATTTAAAATCCACTCTGTTAGCTATTTTGAATACTGTATACAATACATTGTTATTAACTATAGTCACTATGCCGTGCAGTGGATCCTCAGAACCTATTCCTCCTGTCTAACTGAAACTTCACACCCTTTGACCAATGTCTCCCCTTTCCCTGTCCACCCCCGACCTGCAGGCCTCTGGTAACCACCATTCTACTCTCTACTTCTATGAATTCAACTTTTTTAGATTCCACATATAAGTAAAATCATGAGGTATTTGTCTTTTTTGCCTGGCTTCTTTACCACATTTACAAATCCATGTATCCATTGATGGGCACTTCGGTTGTTTGCATATCTTGGCTGTGGTGAATAATGCTGCAGTGAACATGGTCATGCGGATATCTCTGACATACTGGTTTCATTTCCTTTGGATAAATACCCAGAAGTGGGATTGCTGGTTCCTACCATTTTCATTTAGTGGTTGTGTTGTTGGGTTTGGGTTTGTGTGTCAATACCTATCTCTGAACATAACTTCTAGGAGACAATATGTTTATTACCCTTTGCTGGGTGCAGTGGCTCATGCCTGTAATCCCAGCACTTTGAGAGGCTGAGGTGGGCGGATCACCTGAAGTCAGGAGTTCAAGACCAGCCTGGCCAACACAGTGAAACCCCTTTACTAAAAATACAAAGAATTAGCTGGGCGTGGTGGTGGACACCTGTAATCCCAGCTACTTGGGAGGCTGAGGCAGGAGAATCACTTGAACCAGGGAGGCGGAGGTTGCAGTGAGCCAAAATCACGCCATTGCACTCCAGCCTAGGCAACAGAAGCTAAACTCTGTCTCAAAAAAAAAAAAAAAAAAAAAAAAAGTTTATTACTCTTTTAAGTGGGAATAATCAATGTTACCACCTCAGTCTCAGTAATTATCTTGTTCACAGATGAAAAAGCTGCTTAAGGTTTCCTGGTGGTGTTTTTCTGAATATCTGACTTTGGCTAAATGCTTGCCTCCTTGATACCTGTTTATGAGACATTTCTCCTTGAGCAAAGCATGTGACTTGAATGCTTCCTGGCTCGCAGGAGGTGACTAGGAGCAGAGAGGCAAGCTGTCAGATGTGGTTTTATCACTATATCTTTTGTTTACCGGTTCACATATATTTATTACTGCTCTTGACAGAGCTACCGCTCCTTTGAAATTGTGTCAATCAGTGAAACATAGTATATACTTCCTACAAGACAGGCGAATTGAAATGTTGACTTGAATGGCAAGGAGTTCAGAAGAGATGTATTCAGTAGATGGAAAGTTCAGGAGAAAGGATTTCAGACAGTTCACAGTTGGAGGACTCAAGGTGATAGACCAAAACTCAGGCTTTGGCCACCTTCCCTTAGGAAATATTTTTTGTTTTGTTTTGTTTTGTTTTTGAGACTGAGTTTTGCTCTTGTTGCCCAAGCTTGAGAACAATGGCACGATCTCAGCTCACTGCAGCCTCCACCTCTGGGGTTCAAGCGAGTCTCCTGCTCAGCCTGTTGTGTAGCTGGGATTACAGGCATGCGCCACCGCGCCCGGCTAATTTTTTGTATTTTTAGTAGAGACAGAGTTTCACCATGTTAGTCAGGCTGGTCTCAAACTCCTGACCTCAGCTGATCCACCTGCCTCGGCTTCCCAAAGTGCTGGGATTACAAGGTGTGAGCCACCGCACCCAGCCAGGAAATCTTTATAAGCTCTCAGCAAGAGAACTTGAATGCAAAGCCATGCAACGTTTTATAATGCAAGGTTTTAAAATCAAGTCTTTAGGTTTTGATTTGCCTAAAAAGTCCAAGGGTTTCAGCTGGACGCGGTGGCTCACGGCTGTAATCCCAGCACTTTGGGAGGCCGAAGAGGGCGCATCATGAAGTCAGGAGTTCAAGACCAGCCTGAGCAACATGGTGAAACCCCGTCTCTACTAAAAATACAAAAATTAGCTGGGTGTGGTGGCGCATGCCTGTAATCCCAGCTACTCAGGAGGCTGAGGCAGAAGAATCGCTTGAACCCAGGAGGTGGAGATTGCAGTGAGCCAAGATCATGCCACTGCACTCCAGCCTGGGCAGCAGAGTGAGACTCCATCTCAAAAAAAGAAGTCCAAGGGTTTCTTCACCGATAAAAGCTTGAATTATTTTTCCCTCCAGGACATATCACTAAAAATGAATAAAAATAGCCTGATACATAAGATAACATTATAGAGAGATTTTATGTATATACATATATATTCTTTTGTATGAGTGCTCTTTTTTTTTTTTTTTTTTTGAGGCGGAGTCTCGCTCTGTCACCCAGGCTGGAGTGCAGTGGCACGATCTCGGCTCACTGCAAGCTCCACCCCCCGGGTTCACGCCATTCTCCTGCCTCAGCCTCCCTTGTAGCTGGGACTACAGGCGCCCGCCACCGCGCCCGGCTAATTTTTTGTATTTTTAGTAGAGACGGGGTTTCACCGGGTTAGCCAGGATGGTTTCGACCTCCTGACCTCGTGATCCGCCCGTTTCGGCCTCCCAAAGTGCTGAGATTACAGGCATGAGCCACCGTGCCTGGCTGTATGAATGGTCTTTAAATAAAAGTTTTATTAAAGAGGTAACTAATAGGCCAGGCTCAATGGCTCACGCCTGTAATCCCAGCACTTTGGGAGGCCGAGGTGGGCAGATCACTTGAGGTCAGGAGTCCACGACCAGCTTGGCCAACATGGCAAAACCCCATATCTACTAAAAATACAAAAATTGGCCAGGCGCAGTGGTGTGGGCCTGTGGGCCCAGCTACTCAGAAGGCTGAGGCAGGAGAATCGTTTGAAGCCGGGAGGTAGAGGTTGCAGTGAGCTGAGATCAGGTCACTGCACTCCAGCCTAGGTGACAGGGCGAGAATCCCTCTCAAAAAAAAAAAAAAAAAAAAAAAGGAGCTAACCAATTGTAAGCTAGAGTTCTATTGTTCTTGGTGTTGAGGTATACCAACAGCTGCTATTGTCTGTATAAATCAGTGTTGCTGCAAGGAACAGTAGTTGACTTTAGATGTTGCTGGAAAAAGCAAAACCCAATCCATGTCCAAAGTTTTCTGGCGTAGTGGATTGATTCACATATTAATCAAATCCTCCTCTGACTCCGGATGAATTAATTTATATGATTTTCTTGGTTGGGCACTACAGTATTGACAATTGACATATTGAGACTACTCTGGGCTTTTCAAACCAAAGTTGTTTTTTATTATTATTATTTTTTGAAACATAGTCTCACTCTGTCACCAGGCTGGAATGCAGTGACACCATCTTAGCTCACTACAACCTCTTCCTCCCTGGCTCAAGCAATCCTCCTGCCTCAGCCTCCCCAGTAACTGGGACTATAGGTACACACCACCATGCTCAACTAATTTTTGTATTTTTTTTTTTTTTGTAGAGATGAGGTTTCACCATGTTCGAGGCTGGTCTCAAACTCCAGGTTTCAAGCAATCTGCCCACCTTGGCCTCTCCGAGTGTTGGGATTACAGGCGTGAGCCACTGCGCCCAGCCTAAACTTGCTTATTTATAGGATCCTCCAGATTAATAAACTATCACCCAAAGCAAATAAATGCAGTCAGATGAGTTTTGATGCACAAGGAGAATTTTAGACTTTTAAGATGCCATTTGTTACACAACGGTATACTTTCCACATGACTTTTCCGGCTCTATTTTATTACGATTCTATGAACTATGCCTGCTCAGCAGAAAACAGATTCAGAATTTTTGACTAATAGTGCAATTCCACTAATAGCCACTGCTATTATGTACAGGAGGAATAAGGAATAAACCAATGCTGCCTCCCCATGACACTAGCAGGACACAGTGGCTCACATCTGTAATCCCAGTACTTTGGGAGGCCAAGGCAGGCAGATCACCTGAGGTTGGGAGTTCGAGACCAGCCTGGCCAACATGGTGAAACCCATCTCTATTAAAAATACAAAAATTAGCCGGGTGCAGTGGTGTGCACCTGTAGTCCCAGCTACTCTGGAGGCTGAGGCAGGAGAATCGCTTGAACCTGGGAGGCAGAGCTTGCAGTGAGCAGAGATCTCGCCACTGCACTCCACCCGGGGCAACAGTGCAAGACTCCATCTCAAAAATAAATAAACAAATATAAATTAGCATCTTAAATCAGTATTTGTCAGTTGTGTGTGTGTGTGTGTGTTTGTTTTGTTTGTTTGTTTTTTTAATATGGAGTCTCGCTCTTGTCACTTAGGCTGGAGTGCAGTTATGTGATCTTGGCTCACTGCAACCTCCACCTCCTGAGTTCAAGTGATTCTCCTGCCTCAGCCTCCCAAGTAGCTGGGATTACAAGTGCCTCCCACCACACCTGGCTAATTTTTGTAGTTTAATAGAGATGGGGTTTTGCCATGTTAGCCAGGCTGGTCTTGAACTCCTGACCTCAGATGATCCACCCACCTCCACCTTCCAGAGTGCTGGGATTACAGGTGTGAGCCACTGAGCCTGACCTTTAAGTCAGTATTTAAATATTAATACCAAGAGCCCACATTGCCAAGACAATCCTAAGCCAAAAGAACAAAGCTGGAGGCATCACATTACCTGACTTCAAACTATACTACAAGGCTACAGTACCCAAAACAGCATGGTACTGGTACCAAAACAGAGATATAGACCAATGGAACAGAACAGAGCCCTCAGAAATAATACCACACATCTACAACCATCTGATCTTTGACAAACATGACGAAAACAAGCAATGGGGAAAGGATTCCCTATTTAATAAATGGTGCTGGGAAAACTGGCTAGCCATATGTAGAAAGCTGAAACTGGATGCCTTCCTTACACCTTATACAAAAATTAATTTAAGATGGATTAGAGACTTAAATGTTAGACCTAAAACCATAAAAACCCTAGAAGAAAACCTAGGCAATACCATTCAGGACATAGGCATGGGCAAGGACTTCATGTCTAAAACACCAAAAGCAATGGGAACAAAAGCCTAAATTGACAAATGGGATCTAATTAAACTAAAGAGCTTCTGCACAGTAAAAGAAACTACCATCAGAGTGAACAGGCAACCTACAGATGGGAGAAAATTTTTGCAATCTACTCATCTGACAAAGGGCTAATATCCAGAACCGACAAAGAACTCAAACAAATTTACAAGAAAAAAAAAAAAACCATCAAAAAGTGGGCAAACGATATGAACAGACACTTCTCAAAAGAAGACATTTATGCAGCCAACGGACACATGAAAAAATGCTCATCATCACTAGCCATCAGAGAAATGCAAATCAAAACCACAATGAGATACCATCTCACACCAGTTAGAATGGTGATCATTAAAAAGTCAGGAAACAACAGGTGCTGGAGAGGATGTAGAGAAATAGGAACACTTTTACACTGTTGGTGGGACTGTAAACTAGTTCAACCATTGTGGAAGACAGTGTGGCGATTCCTTAAGGATCTAGAACTAGAAATACCATTTAACCCAGCCATCCCATTACTGGGTATATACCCAAAGGATTATAAATCATGCTGCTATAAAGACACATGCACACATATGTTTATTGTGGCACTATTCACAATAGCAAAGACCTGGAACCAACCCAAATGTCCATCAATGACAGACTGGATTAAGAAAATGTGGCACAGGCCAGGCGCGGTGGCTCAAGCCTGTAATCCCAGCACTTTGGGAGGCCGAGACGGGTGGATCACGAGGTCAGGAGATCGAGACCATCCTGGCTAACACAGTGAAACCCCGTCTCTACTAAAAAATACAAAAAACTAGCCGGGTGAGGTGGCGGGCGCCTGTAGTCCCAGCTACTCGGGAGGCTGAGGCAGGAGAATGGCGGGAACCCGGGAGGCGGAGCTTGCAGTGAGCTGAGATCCGGCCACAGCACTCCAGCCTGGGCGACAGAGCGAGACTCCGTCTCAAAAAAAAAAAAAAAAAAAAAAAAAAAAAAAAGAAAATGTGGCACATATACACCATGGAATACTATGCGGCCATAAAAAAGGATGAGTTCATGTCCTTTGTAGGGACATGGATGCAGCTGGAAACCATCATTCTCAGCAAACTATCGCAAGAACAGAAAACCAAACACCTCATGTTCTCACTCATAGGTGGGAATTGAACAATGAGAACACTTGGACACAGGGTGGGGAATGGGGAACATCACACACTGGGGCCTGTCGTGGGCTGTGGGGAGCGGGAAGGGATAGCATTAGGAGATATACCTAATGTAAATGACGAGTTAATGGGTGCAGCACACCAACATGGCACATGTATACATATGTAGCAAACCTGCACATTGTGCACATGTACCCTAGAACTTAAAGTATAATAAAAAATAAATAAATAAAAAACAAAAAGAAAATAAATAAATATTAATACCAAGTATCCAATTTGGCAGGAATGTTACATTCATAACAATTTGTAGCCTGACCCCCATGAGTTTTTTGCTGAAAATACAAACTATATAATTATATTTTCTCTTTAAGAAGTCTTGACATTATTAGACCCCTCCCCTGGTTTTTCTTGTTTTTCATTAACTTGTACTTGGCATTCTGTGTCAGGTGTACATGCCAGAGATCAGGATGATAGGGCCATGTGATATTGCTGGCCTAGTCTAGGCATTAGTGTGCGACCCCATCAGCAAGTACAGCCGGTCATTTCCAGCCACCTGGATCAGCTGAGATGGGAACATCAGTTTAAATGAAAGTGTATTTAGAGAGGTGACCCACTGTCACGAGATAAAGACCTAAGGCCATGAGTTTAAAATTCAGTAACAAAAGGGTGGAGCTCTGGAAACTGGGAGGAGTGAGAGGAGTATTTTACAACTTACGAACATAAAAGGCCACTATTTATTCTTTTAAAAAAATGTATAATTAATTTTCTTGAGACGGGGTCTGACTCTGTTGCCCAAACTGGAATGCGGTAGCACAATCTCAGCTCATTGCAATGTCCATCTCCCAGGCTCAAGTGATCTTCCCACCTCAGTCTCCCAAGTAGCTGGGGATACAGGTGCGCACCACCACACCCAGCTAATTTTTATATTTTTTGTAGAGACAGGGTTTCGCCATGTTGCCCAGGCTGGTCTCGACCTCAAGTGATCTGCCCACCTCAGCCTCCCAAAATGCTGGGATTACAGGAGTGAGCCATCATGCCTGGTCAAAAGAGCACTCAGCATATATTCTTTTTTTTTTTTTCTTTTTTTTTTTTTTTTTTTGTGAGACAGAGTCTTGCTCTGTTGCCCAGGCTGGAGTGCAGTGGTGCAATCTTGACTCAAAGCAATCTGCCTCCCAGGTTCAAGCGATTTTCCTGCCTCAGCCTCCTGAGTAGCTGTGATTATAGGTGTGGGCCACCACAGTTAATTTTGTATTTTTAGTAGAGATAAGGTTTTACCATGTTGGCCAGGCTGATCTTGAACTCCTGACCGCAAGTCATACGCCCACCTCGGCCTCCCAAAGTGCTAGGATTACAGGCGTGAGCCACCGCACCTGGCCCTATGTATTCCTTAAATTTACTTTTTTCTTGAGGTATAATATAAAGACAGGAAAGTGTGCATATTGCAAGTGTAGACTTTGATGAGCTTTCACAAACTCAACACATCTGTGTGACCAGCATCCTTTCAAGAAACTGAGCATTTCTTGCTACTCAGAAGTCCCTCTACTGTTCTCTTCTAGCTGACATTTGCTCCCAAGAATAACTGCTTTCTGACTTCAATCACCACATATTAGTTTTGTCTCTTTTTAAATTTCATATTACGTTCAGCTCTATGTTCAGTAACTTTTTGTTGGTAGCTTGAAACTGGCCATAGTGGAAGTATGTATTTACACCACAGAAATCGGCAAATCAGAGTGTTGCCCCCATCCCTGAGCTAGATGTTAAACATTTATGAGTACACCACTGAGTACAGAAGTAAACAAAACTAACAAAAATCTTTGCCTTCATAGAGTTCACATTCTAGATGGAGAGAGACAAAATAAGTAACTGAATTATGTTAGAAGTATATTAGAAAACGCTGGGCATGGTGGCTCATGCCTATAATCCCAACACTTTCAGAAGTCGAGGTAGAAGGATTGCTTGAGCCCGGGAGTTTGCGACCAGCCTGGGCAACACAGGAAGACTCCATTTCTGTAGAAAATCAAAAAACTAGCTGGGCATGGTGGCACATGCCTGTAGTCCCAGCTACTCAAGAGGATGAGGTGGGAGGATCGCTTGAGCCCACAATCGCTTGAGCACTGTGGGCCATGGTTGTGCCACTGCACTCCAGTCTGTCTCAAAAACAAGAAAAGAAAGAAAAAGTATATTCGGAGAGGAAAAACACTGAAGGGAAAAGTTAAGTTGAGGAAAGAAGTAAGGAGTCTGGGTGGTGGTGGGCATTACAATTCTAAATAGGGTGGTCAGGAAAGGCCTCACTGAGAACATGGTATTTGAACATTAATTGAAAGGAAGGGGAAACAAGCTGTGAGTATAGGTAAGAGAAGAGTGGTTTAGGCAGAGAAAACAGCAAATGCAGAGACCCTGAGGCAAGAATGCTGCAAGGGGGCCACTAGAACTGGGGCTCCATGAGTAAGGGTAGATAGAGCAGGAACTGAAATCCTAGAGGTAATGAGTGAAGGTAGTGAGGGGTGGAAGGCCAGATTATGAAAGGCCTAGAAGGCCATTGTGAAGACTTGAGATAATTTTTTTTCTTTTTTTTGGAGACGGAGTCTCACTTTGTCACCCAGGCTGGGGTACAATGGCATAGTCTCCGCTCACTGCAACCTCCGCCTCCTGGGTTCAAGCAATTATCCCACCTTGGCCTCTTGAGTAGCTGGGACTACAGGCACGGGCCACCACACCCAGCTAATATTTGTATTTTTAGTAGAGATGGGGTTTTGCTATGTTGGCCAGGCTGGTCTTGAACTCCTGACCTTGTAATCCATCTGCCTCAGCCTCCCAAAGTGCTGGGATTACAGGCGTGAGTCACCGCACTTGGCCGACTTGAGATAATTTAATAGGGGAAAGTATAGTTTTTTATACAGCTAAAGTATTAAGTTATCAAATGCTATCTTGTCAGATTCCTTGCTGAATTCAAAGGTGACTTTTGGATTGCTTTCTTTTCTTCTTTTTTTTGAGACGGAGTTTCATTCTTATTGCCCAGACTGGAGTGCAATGGTGCAATCTCAGCTCACTGCAACCTCCTCCTCCTGGATTCAAGCGATTCTCCTGCCTCAGCCTCCCAAGTAGCTGGGATTACAGGTGTGCGCCACCACACCCAGCTAATTTTGTATTTTTTTAGTAGAGACAGGATTTTACCATATTGGTCAGGCTGGTCTTGAACTCCTGACCTCAGGTGATCCGCCTTCCTTGGCCTCCCAAAGTGCTGGGATTACAGGTGTGAGCCACTGCGCCTGGCCTGGATTGCTTTCTTTAGGTTGAATTAGCCTCTAGACTTGTGTTGTTCAATAAGGTAGCCAGTACTCACATGTGGGTATTTGAATTTAAACTTATCGAAACAAAATAATAATTCAGTTCCTTGTTGTACTAGTCACATTTCAAGTATTCAATAGCCACACTTGGCTAATAGCTACCATGTGAGGCAGCACAGACACTGAACATGTCCATCACTGCAGAATATTCTGTTGGACGCGGCTACTTTAAGACAGCAAACCTTGCTGGGATGGACTATACGCCGGTTTTTAGCCTTTTTACAGATGATGCATTTGCCCTAGCAGATCTTTTGGCAAGAACGCCTTGGTACAGGAATCCTGGAGCCATTTGATTTCTGCTCAGATTGTAAGTTTCTATTTCAGGACCTTATATCTAAAAGTAGCTTTATATAAAACCTGTAATCTTCTCCAGAGACATCCTCTAGTATTCATTTATATATTCATAAAAAGTGGGTGATCACTGGCTATTACCTTGCTTGTATAACCTGTTGTGAAAAGCAAGATGGCCCAAATTATAGCCTAGAAACTTTAATTCATTCATTTATTTATTTTGTGGCTGTTTTTAATGCATGGATTCAGGTTAAGTTGTGATTAAATCAGAGATATAAATTGCTCTGAGATATAAATTGCTCAGAGTCAAGAAGTGCAAAAAAAAAAAAAATTCCATAATATTTTTTGTGAGAAAGGATGCTTTTTAGCATTAATTCAGGGTTCTTCACCCCATTCTTCCTCAGTGCTCCCACTCTGGGTGTGGTATGGGACTGTTAAAACCCTGACCAGGGACTTTTCTCTAGTTGGTGAAATGAAGGAAAAGCAGTCACTCAACTTCATAAAAAAGGCAGTTATCCTGTGATCTTCTAAACTGGCTTATGTGGAGCAGAATGATCCATGAGCAGCTGGGAGCTCACTCTCTATATTCTGATACGAGATGGGATCTTTAGGGGAAGGGGTGTTTCGTGGGCCTAGGTAAGCACAGATCCTTTGAGCTAAGGAGGCCTGGTTGACACCTGTGGTTGCACGTGGATACTTCTCTGGGTTGGGGTGGGTCTTATCTTTTTCCTCCTGCCTCAGCCAAAAATAGTTTAGAGATCTCCAGACTGGCTGCAGAGTTGCTCCCAACTTGCCCTCTGAGAAGACTTTTAAAAGTTTGTTCATGTTAAAATATAAATGATTGGCTAGGAAGGAGGGTAGCTCATACCTGTAATCTCAGCAGTTTAGGAGGCTGAGGCAGAAGGATCACTTGAACTCAGAAGTCCAAGACCAACCTGGATAACATAGACTTCATCTCTTAAAAAAAAAAAAAAGAAAAAAGGAAAGTAGCCTGCTGTAGTGGCTCATGCATGTATTCCCGGCTACTAGGCAGGCTGAGGAGGGAGGATGGCTTGAGCTCAGGCGATGAAAGGTACAGTGAGTTGTGATCATGCCAATACACTCCAGCCTAGGTGACAGAGCAAGACCCTGTCTCAAATTACATATATATATATATATATATATATATATATATATATATGTTTAGTGGTTACTTCTTCCGGGAGACTGAGCCAACTGCCTTGTTGACGTAAGTCAAAGGAATAAAGCTGGCCGGGTGCAGTGGCTCACGCCTGTAATCCCAGAATTTCGGGAGGCCAAGGCGGGTGGATCACCTGAAGTCAGGAGTTGGAGATCAGCTGGCCAATATGGTAAAACCCTGTTTCTACTAAAAAATACAAAAATTAGCTGGTGTCATGGCAGGCACCTGTAATCCAAGCTACTCAGGAGGCTAAGGCAGGAGAATCGCTTGAACCCCGGAGGCGGAGGTTGCAGTTGAGCTGAGATCACGCTGCTCGCACTCCAAGAGTGAAACTCCATCTCAAGAAATAAATAAATAAATAAAAATAAAAAGGAATAAAGTTTGTGGAATTTCAAGCCTCTCTAGTGCTCTTAAACTAGTACCACGTTTATAGTTAGGGGAACTATACCTCCATTTTGCCTGGGACAGTCCTGGTTTATACCCATTACCCTTGTGTATTTATTAACAGTGCTCCCTTTCACTCTCAAAATGTCTGGATAATAAATTAAATAGTCACCTTATTTTATAGCCCATTCTCTGCCCAAAGCCTAATTAGCCTAGTAAGTACAAGACAGAAAATTTTTAAAATTACTTCCTGGAGTCAGCTTCCTTTAATCATCTCTATGCCTTTTTCTCCTTTTTCAATTTTCATTCTCAAATTGGAAAGCACCAGGAGACAAATGACTGTGCCTGCAATCTTGTTTTTTTGAGCAGTTGTTTAAATAATGTAATACATCTTGGTTCTTGAATAAAATCCTAAAGAAGCACATCTTTCCTAGGTTACTCCTTATCAATTTAGTAATGCTTTTTTTCAAACACTTCTTTCTGTTTGTCTAGAAAAACTTGCTTCCTTGGAGAACCCCTTTTATTGAATTATTTCTTCACACTGGCAATTTGATTGGATTGATTCCATTTTTTATTTCTACAACTACAGTGACTTGGTCCACAGATTTTAGTCTGGTAGGCATATAATTAGACTCTGTTACAATTTTGCCTTTAGGTCCTATATCTTATGGGAGATGAGGGCGTGTAGTGTCTAGCATCTGCAAAATGCATTCCCAGCTAGTCTTGCCTAGAGGCAAACTGGAACACCAGGCACTAGCAGTGAGCTACACCTGTATGCATAGAAATGGCATTTTAAAAGGAAGAAAGCATAAAGCCACAAACTCGTAATGTTCCTTTAGAGCTGGACTGGAACTATAAAAAGCACATAATTTAGACACATTTTTAGCTGTTCTAAGTTTTCTATTGGTTATTATAAAAGTTTATGTATATTCATTTGGATTTTTTAAATCAAGCAGATATTTTAACAGTTCGCTTTACTTGTGCAGCTGTTTTCCTTAAATATATTGGTTATTTAACTTACAAACTTGCCTTAATAAAAAGCCAGGCTAAAAAAAGATTTGTCTTGACCTTTTACTTGGCACTTAAGATTACAGAATTTCTAAATTCAAGCATTACCTAAGAATTTTCATAATTTTGTCCCTGTTGCCCTTTGATTCCAAGTGGTTAGAAGTTAACCTATTTAATGTCCTTAGGAGCAAAGGGTTAAATCCTAGCATCAAGGTTAGTTTAAAAACAACAGTTGGCCTCCTGTATAAACATTCTCTTCCATTTATAAACACACTCCTTTTTTTTCTTTTTCCATTCTAAATGCCAGTTTACAATTCAGTGAGATAGTTTTCTATTTATAGTGTCTTCACCTTAAATGTTATCCCTCGAATATCAGGAGTTATTTCTAAAACACAAAAAAAGGATATCTACTTTCACACCAAAAAACTACATTGACCAAGAAAATTATTTACCGTAATAATACCAAGAGCGTGAAAACTAGTGCAAATGAGTTTATCTATCATTAATAACAGCCTAACTCTTCCCATCAACTGAAGAACTTAATTAGACAAAGAAACAGTAACTAAGTAGAAATAAAAATGAAAATGTAGGCCAAGTGTGGTGCCTTACGCCTGTAATCCCAGCATTTTGGGAGGCCTAGGTGGGTGGATTACCCGAGGTCAGGAGTTCGAGACCAGCCTGGCCAACATGGTAAAACCCCATCTCTACTAAAAATACAAAAAGTAACCGGGTGTGGTGGCATACACCTGTAGTCCCAGCTACTTGGGAGGCTGAGATAGGAGAATCGCTTGAACCTGGGAGGTGGAGCTTGCAGTGAGCTGAGATTATGCCACTGCACTTCAGCCTGGGTGACAGAGAGAGACTCCCGGAGAAAGAAAGAAAGAAAGAAAGAAAGAAAGAAAGAAAGAAAGAAAGAGAGAGAGAGAGAGAGAGAGAAAGAAAGGAAGAAAGAGAGAGAGAAAGAGAGAGAGAAAGAGAGAGAGAGAGAGAAAGAAGGAAAGAAAGAAAGAAAGAAAAATGTATAACTTCCTGTTTGAAGGAAAGGAAGGATACATTCTAACCAGACAGAAAGATGGAATCCAATTTTAGTAACTGAAATCTTCCAAATGTATGGTTGTAGTTAGAAAGAGACATGATGAGGCCAGGCACGGTGGCTCACACTTGTAATCCTAGCACTTTGGGAGGCCGAGGTGGGTGGATCACCTGAGTTCAGGAGTTCGAGACCAGCCTGACGAACATGGTGAAACCCCCATCTCTACTAAAAATACAAAAATTAGCCTGCTGTGGTGATGGATGCCTGTAATCCCAACTACTCAGGAGGCTGAGGCAGGAGAATTGCTTGAACCCAGGAGGCGGAGGTTGCAGTGAGCCGAGATCGCACCATTGCACTCCAGCTTGGGTGACAGAGCAAGACTCCGTCTCAAAAAAAAAAAAAAAAGAAAGAGACATGATGCTCATGGACTGGGCTTACTTATAGGGGCAGGGTTTGATGGATCTCCAGGTGCAGGCTCTGATTAAGCTTTGTGAGTTCTGAGACTGAATTTTATCAGGACATCTATAAGAAATCATGATAAAACTGGCTGGGCAAGGTCACTCATGCCTGTAATCCCAGCACTTTGGGAGGCCAAGGCGGGCAGATCACTTGAGGTCAGGAGTTCAAGACTAGCCTGGCCTACATGTTGAAACCCCATCTCCACTAAAAATACAAAAATAAGCCAGGCATGGTGGACCATGCTTGTAGTCCCAGAGCTACTTAGAAGGCTGAGGCAGGAGAATTGCTTGAACCCTGGAGGCAGAAGTTGCAGTGAGTTGAGATCACCCCACTGTACTCCAGCCTGGATGACAGAGCAAGACTCCATCTCAAAAAAAAAAAAAAAAAAAAAGAAAAAGAAAAAAGAAATTACAAGAAAACTAATAAACAGGCTGGGTGCGGTGACTCATGCCTGTAATCCCAGCACTTTGGGAGGCCAAGGCAGGCAGATCACAAGGTCAGGAGATCGAGACCATCCCGGCTAACACGGTGAAACCCCGTTTCTACTAAAAATACAAAAAATTAGCCAGGGACTAGTAGCTGAGATTACAGGCATTTGCCACCACGCTCGGCTAATTTTGGTAGTTTTAGTAGAGACAGGGTTTTACCATGATGGCCAGGCTGGTCTCAAACTCCTGACCTCAGGTGATCCATCCACCCCAGCCTCCCAAAGTGCTGGGATTGTAGGCGTGAGCCACCGTACGCGGCAACCTATTCTCTGTCTCAGTGATGGCACCCATGTTGCTTCCTACTCCCCAGCACCGTATACATTTCTTCAGTGAACACCCTCTTCTTACATGCTCCCTGAGAAACCAACTACTCCATGTAAACTGATTTCTCATTGTGCTTTTAAAATATTGTTTACAAATTTATTCTAGCCTGGCGTGGTGGCGGGCTCCTGTAGTCCCAGCTACTGGGGAGGCTGAGGCAGGAGAATGGCGTGAACCCGGGAGGCGGAGCTTGCAGCAAGCCGAGATCGCGCCACTGCACTCCAGCCTGGGCGACAGAGCGAGACTCCGTGTCAAAAAAAATAAAAAATAAAAAATAAAATTATTCTTTGCCTCTAAATTACAACTATACTGGTCTGTATTTTTAATCTGTGAACTTTATAGTTTTACCATTCACATTTAGGTCTTTAAACGGTCTAGGTTCCATATGTGATGTTAGATGTGGATTATGTTTTATTTTCTTCCATATGGTGAACCAGTTTTCCAACATCTACACAATCTGTTTCTTTCATAATGACTTGTGGTTCCACTTTTATTGCATAATAAGTTTCAATCTGGACATCGGTTGTCTCGGAGCTCTTCTCTTAATCCATGAATTTATTCCCAGTGGGAACTATGCACTTTCAGAGAAACAAACACTTGTGTAGATTTATCAGAGAACTCCACACACCCATCCCTTTCTGGTATCCGATTATCTGGCAAATCAAATGAAGAATCAGAAATTTTCCTGGTGAGCATGGAGTTAAGATAAAATATATATTTTTAAGGGATATTTTTATGGGTACATCTAATCCAGAAAAATAATCCCTGCCTTATAACAGAATAACTCTCTGCTGAGCAGAACATTGTAATTAGACAATGCTTATTTGACTCTTCATCTCTAGGTACTAAACAAATTATTTCCTTTTTTTATAGTACACTAATTCTTCAGGCTGGCGTGGTACAAGTCATCAGAGTTAAACATGTATAGAACAATCACATTCTAGGTTTGCCTTTTGAGATTTTTCCACATCACATCAGTGATAGGCAATTCAACAGACGGGAGGTGTTACAGCTTTGAACAGAGGTTAATTTGAATCCTGGCTATATTACTTCTTATCTATAACAGACACTGTTTAATGCCTACCTGTCACCTACCAGCCTTTTTTACCCTTTACTTCTTCTACCTGTATTTCTATCAACTCCTAGGTCTTTTTTTTTTTTAGACGGAGTCTTGCTCTGTCGCCAGGCTGGAGTGCAGTGGCGTGATCTCGGCTCACTGCAACCTTTGACTCCCTGGTTTAAGCGATTCTCCTGCCTCAGCCTCCTGAGTAGCTGGGATTACAGGCACGTGCCACCATATCCAGCTAATTTTTGTATTTTCAGTAGAGACGGGGTTTCACCATGTTGGCCAGGATGGTCTCAATCTCCTGACCTTGTGATCTGCCTGCCTCGGCCTCCCAAAGTGCTGGGATAAAAGCCCTGAGCCAACGCACCTGGCAACTCACAGATCTTTCTTACTGGATTTTTTCCATTTGGCAATGTGCGCAGTCTCAGGGAATAAATCATATTTATAGTTTAGGGCTATAAATATGATGCTTGGAGCAGAGGGGGCCATCTTGTGACCATGAGAAAATAGCCTAAGTTTTTTTGTTTTTTTTTTTTTTGAGACTCATTGTCACCCAGGCTGGAGTGCAATGATGTGATCTTAGCTCACTGCAACCTCCATCTCCTGGGTTCAAGCGATTCTCCTGCCTCAGCCTCCCGAGTAGCTGGGATTACAGGTGTCTGCCACTACATCAGGCTAATTTTTGTATGTTTAGTAGAGGTGGGGTTTCACCATGTTGGTCAGGCTGGTCTCGAACTCCCAACCTCGGGTGATCCGCCCACCTCAGGCTTCCAAAGTTCTGGGGTTACAGGCATGAGCCACTGAGCCTGGCCAATAGCCTAAGACTAAAAAGTCTGTTTACTTATGATGGTATATCGGAAAGATAGAGGGCTGAGTGCAGTGGCTCCTGCCTGTAGTCCTAGCCCTTTGGGAGGCTGAGGCGGGTGGATCACCTGAAGTCAGGAGTTCCAGACCAGCCTGGCCAATATGGTGAAATGTTGTCTCTCCTAAAAATACAAAAATTAGCCAGGTGTGGTAGCGGGTGACTGTAATCCCAGCACTTTGGGAGGCTGAGGCAGGCAGATCACCTGAGGACGGGAGTTCAAGACCAGCCTGACCAACATGGAGAAAGCCCGTCTCTACTAAAAATACAAAATTAGCCGGGCAGAGTGGCACATGCCTGTAATCCCAGCTACTCAGGAAACTGAGGCAGGAGAATCGCTTGAACCCGGGAGGTGGAGGTTGCAGTGAGCCGAGATCACACCACTGCACTCCAGCCTGAGCAAGAGTGAAACTCTGTCTCAAAAAAAAAAAAAAAAAAAAAAAAAGAAAAGAAAAGAAAAGAAAGAAAGAAAGATAGAGAAGGAGACTGTGTCCTGAAGGAAATTATAGAGTTGTTGAATTAATCCTGGAACCACCTACCTCCAAATTGCTCCATTAGGTGAGCAGTAAGTGTTCTCGTGGCTTAAGCACTTGATATTCAAAGTGTGGTCTGCAGACCAGTAATGGCGTCACTTGATTGCTTATTAGAAATGCAGAACCTCACCGCCCCCTGCCCAATGAATTATAATCTGTGTTTAAAAAGATCCCAAGGGATTTTTTTTTTTTTTTTTTTGAGACAGTCTCGCTCTGTCGCCCAGGCTGGAGTGCAGTGGCGCGATCTCGGTTCACTGCAAGTTCTGCCTCTTGGGTTCACGCCATTCTCCTGCCTCAGCCTCCCAAGTAGCTGGGACTACAGGTGCCCGCCACCACACCCGGCTAATTTTTTTTGTACTTTTAGCGAGATGGGGTTTCACCGTGTTAGCCAGGATGGTCTTGATCTCCTGACCTCGTGATCTGCCAACCTCGGCCTCCCAAAGTGCTGGGATTACGGGTGTGAGCCACCACGCCCAGCCGTGATTGTTATACAGATTAAAATTTGAGAAACACTGGTATAAACTATTCCTCATAAGTTTTTATTTCTTGCAGTTGAATCCATCCTAGTTGACACTGTGACATTCGCCAAGTTACCCAAGACATACAAGCCTCATTTCTTTATCTGTAGTGGTAACATAACCATCCAAGGGGTTCACCTTGCACCCTGCCTAGACAGAGCCCATTTATCAAGTCAGGGGAGTTGCAGTAGAGAAAGAGTAGTTCATGCAGGGCCTGCTGTGCGAGAGACCAGAGTTTTATCATTACTCAAATCAGTCTCCCCAAGCATTCGGGGAGCAGAGGTTTTAAGAACTTGGTGGGTTGGGGGAAGCCAGTGAGCCAGGGATGCTTCTTTGTCAGGGATGAAATCACAGGGAGTCCAAGCTGTCTTTTTTTTTTTTTTTTTTTTTTTTTGAGATGGAGTCTTGCACTGTCACCTGGACTGGAGTGTAATGGTGCCTTCTCAACTCACTGCAACCTCCACCTCCCAGGTTCAAGCGATTCTCCTGCCTCAGCCTCCTGAGTAGCTGGGATTACAGGCCCCCTTCCCACCATGCCCGGCTAATTTTTTGTATTTTTAGTAGAGACAGAGTTTCACTATGTTGGCCAGGCTGGTCTTGAACTCCTGACCTCATGATCTGCCCACCTCAGCCTCCCAAAGTGCTGGGACTACAGGTGTGAGCCGCGGAGCCCGGCCTCAAGCTTTCTTCTTGTGCTGAGTCAGTTCCTAGGTGGGGGCCACAAGATCGGATGAGGCAGTTTATCAATCTGGGTGGTGCCAACTGATCCATCAAGTACAGGGTCAGCAAAATCTCTCAAGCACTGATTTTAGGAGCAGTTTAGGGAGGGTAAGAATCTCGTAGCCCTCCAGCTGCATGACTTCTAAACCATAATTTCTAATCTTGTGGCTAATGGTAGTCCTACAAAGGCAAACTAGTCCCCAGGCAAGAAGGAGGTCTGCTTTGGGAAAGGGATGTTGTTGTCTTTGTTGTAAACATTTTTGTTTTAAACTGTAAACTAAGTTTCTCCCAAAGTTAGTTCAGCCTATGCCCAGTAATGAACAAGGACAGCTTGGAGGTTAGAAGCAAGATGGAGTTGGTTACGTTAGATCTTTCACTCTCTCAGTCAGAATTTTGCAAAGGTAGTTTCAATCATAATGGTATTGGCCTTCTAAAAATGCTGCAGTGATTAAATAAATAAATAAAAAGCACAGCATAATGCTTGGCGCATATTAAACACTCAGTGTTGGTTGAGCGCAGTGCATGCCTGTAATCTTGAAGGTGAGTGGATCACTTGAGGTCAGGAGTTCGAGACTAGCCTGGCCAATATGATGAAACCCTGTCTCTACTAAAAATACAAAAATTAGCCAGGCGTGGTGGCAGCTGCCTGTAATCCCAGCTACTCGGAAGGCTGAGGCAGGAGAATTGCTTGAACCTGGGAGGCAGATGTTGCAGTGAGCCGAGATCATGCCACTGCACTCCAGCCTGGGCCACAGAGCCAGACTCTCTCAAAAACAAAACAAAAACAGAAAAAGCCACTCAGTGTTAGCTATCTTTACTGGACTTTGCAAGCACCCTTAGTGTAGGTGGTGATGTTTGTGTGCAAATAGATTTGCCCTTCCAGCATGGAAACTGGGTGGGGTGAGGGCTTTTATTGTCATTGTTGCTGCCCGGAGTGTAGGACAGACTACTTAAACCAGCTGCTTTCCTGTGAATTGATAATTGACAACTTGTATCTACAAGCAGCAGGTTTGATTTTATTTTCTTACTTTCATAATAAGCTCAATAATAGAAGTCATTGTTGAGAAACAAGTAGGCCTATTTAGCTAGGTAGTAAAGTTACAAGTCAGCTAATGAAAGCAAGACATACTTGGAAGAACTGTGGGACAAAAGTAAGATTAAGGAAGGAAAACACTTTAAAGCTTGCTTACACAATGACTTTACAATAGGGCAACTGGCTGGAACCCTTGTAAAACGATGTCAAGTCATCATAACTTTAAGTTGAGGTGCGGGTAGGCTGGATTTAACACAATAAAATAATGCGTGCATGTTAAACATGTACCAAATGCAGTATATCCATATCTCATAAAGATATAAGGCCCTAAAACAATTAACTTATTTATGACACTCTACAAACACATTTATCGTAATTAAAACAAATTCATTGAAATACGAAATGCCCATGGAAAAACAAAATACCTTTATAACGTCTGACGTGTACTATCTCAGAACTCCTCTGTGAGGAAGGTCAAGAGGATACCTTGCTCCAGACCCAGCCACACCAGGTAGTAAAAGGTAGGCGTGGGCCCAGCTGAAGGTAAATGCTCTGGCTATTCAGCATGACAAAGGGGCCTCAGTAGACTTCAAGGGAAATGGGCATAGTTGAAACCAATGATTGGTCTGCCATCTAGGACACCAGGGCACAGTAAGATTCCCCAGGAAGAATGGGAGGCAGGGTATGAAGAGGACAGACAAAACTCAGGACTCCAAATGTACAGAAAGCTGGCTTTAGGATGTTTACCATGGTTCATTAGTATAGAATGTGCTTCTGGAATAGGACTCAGCAAAGCAAAGCAAAGCAAAGCAAGGTCTTACTCCTAGGAGCTCCTGGTATATGAAGCTAAAATCCCCCAAAACAAGACTAAGTTGTGCAAGCAAAGATGGAACTCAGGCTCAGGAAGCAGTGCCCATTACCAGAACAGGCTACCTCATGAGCATCAAAAGCTACAACTCCTGGCCTTGTGCAGTGGCTCATGCCTCTAATCCCAGTACTTTGGGAGGCCAAGGCAGGCGGATCACTTAACATCAGGAGTTCAAGGCCAGCCTGGCCAACATGGTGAAACTCTGCATCTACCAAAAAAACAAAAATTAGCCTGGTGCGGTAGTGCATGCCTGTAATCCCAGCTACTGGGGAGCCTGAGGCAGGAGAATCACCTGAACCCTGGAGGCAGGGGGTTGCAGTAAGCCAAGATAGCACCACTGCATTCCAGCCTGGGCGAAAGAGCGAGACTCTGAGAAAAAAAAAAAAAAAAGGCTACAACTCTGCTCTTCTATGAATGGCACTGACAAAGTCTCAGGTTAGATAAAGCAGGGAGGAAGTGGTAGATAACACAGGAGTCCAGTGGTCAACACTAATGAAAGGACCTTCAAAACCCTTATACATTGCGGGTGATAACTGGCTTATACCAAGCTGTTTAAATGCTTTTTATACCAGCCCTGGATGGATCAAGGGACTGGGGTGAATATAATGCTCTGAATGTAATTGGTTTTTTGTTGTTGTTGTTTTTGAGACGAAGCCTTGCTCTTTCACCCAGGCTGGAGTGAAGTGGTGTGATCTCAGCTCACTGCAACCTTTGCTTCCCAGGTTCAAGTGATTCTCCTGCCTCAGCCTCCCGAGTAGCTGGGATTACAGGTGTGCGCCACCACGCCTAGCTAACTTTTTTCTATTTTTAGTAGAGACGAGGTTTCACCATGTTGGCCAGGCTGGTCTTGAACACTTGACCTCACGTGATCCATCTGCCTCGGCCTCTCAAAGCGCTGGGATTACAGGTGTGAGCCACAGCACCCGGTTAAATGTAATTGTTAATTCCATTTGTTTATACAAAATCTCAATGGTTAAACAATAACTAATATCTATTTGTGTCATGTTCCAATATATAAATAAACTGGTTGGGGGTGAAGTGGGTGGAGGCTTACTCCACACAGTCATTCATGGACCCAAAAGCCAAGTATTTTTTATTTGGTAGCTGCAGTGTCTTCTTGGGCCTTGGAATCCTCTGCTGGTTTTTCTGCATCTGGTTGAAGAAATGAAGAATGAGGGAGAATCTCAAGTTCAGTGTTTTATGGGATAGGCCCAGAGACAGATACATCATTTCTACTTACTTTCCACTGGTGAGATTTAGTCACGAGGCCCATCCTAGTTGCAAGACAACTGGTAAATGTTTTCCAGAAGTATGTTAAGGAAGAGAATACAAATATAGATGGAATAGAGAGTCATTCTTCCATGACAGGAAAAGAAAGGAGACATAGCAGCAGTAGGAATGAAATGGGGTTGATAGCACTAAGTTAAAATGGTTTCCCTTTTAAAAAGTCAATTTACGTTTTATTTTATTTTATTTTATTTTATTTTATTTTTGAGACAGAGTCTCACTCTGTCCCCCAGGCTGGAGTGCAGTGGCACGATCTCAGCTCACTGCAACCTCTGCCTCCTAAGTTCAAGTGATTCTCCTGCCTCAGCCTCCTGAGTAGCTGGGATTACAGGCATGCACCACCATACCCGGCTAAGTTTTTATATTTTTTGGTAGAGACAGGGTTTCACCATGTTGGCCAGGGTGGTCTCGAACTCCTGACCTCAAGTGATCAGCCTGCTTCAGCCTCCCGAAGTGCTGGGATTACAGGTGTGAGCTACTGTGCCTGGCCTACTTTTTATTTTTAAAATTATATATATATATATATTTTTCTTTTTAAGAGATAGGGTCTCCCTGTGTTGCCCAGACTGGTCTCTAACTCCTGGGCTCAAGTGATCCTCCCACCTCAGCTTCCCAATGTGCTGGGATTACAGGCGTGAGCCACCACACCTGGCCAAAAAGTCAATTTACTTATGGGGAGAAGCAAGCTCTAATCATATAATCATTCTTGGATTTATTCATTACTTTATTCAGTCAATAAAAAGTTCATTGAGGACTGACTGTACTGGGCCCATAAAGATGAACTTATTTTTAACAAATTATATTATTGTGATTTACAATAAATTATATACATTTGGTTCTCTGTACCTGTTCTGTATGTCAATGAGGAGGCAAAAGACCAGACTGCAAAGCAGTAAGACAAGGCCTTTACTGGGGTCTTAGGAATTGTAATTCAGGAGACATATGTTTGGCTAGAAATCAAATTGTATTCCAGTAAGAGGGAGGAGAGAGGAGATTTATAAGGAAGTTAAGGGCGATTACACCAGTTGTTTTGAAAGAATTATCATTGGTGAAGGCAGCTGGCTTAGTATATGAGTCTGTAGTTCATTGGCTGTTGCTGTTCAGGAGTTGCAGTGCTGGTGAAATTCAGCTGTTTTCCGGGATGTTGTGGTGATTGCAGTTTGGCCCAGTTCAAAGGTAAAGGCAAGTTCCTGGATTTTCAAAAATCAAGGTTGCAGGTCCTTTGTAGAATGGCCTCCTGACTCCATCTTAGAGCTCTGAATCAGAGGTGCCATATTGTATGCCATATTTCATAGTGGATTGAACTAACCACAAATTGAAAATATTTGGGGAAAAGAGGATAGTTACATCTGTATTGAACATGTATAGACTTTTTTCCTTTTCATTATTCCCTAAACAATACAACAACAATTTACAAAGCATTTAATTGTATTAGGTATTGTAAGTAATCTGGAGATGATTTAAAGTATACAAGAGGATATGCCTAGGTTATATGCAAATACTATGTCATTTCATAAAAGGGACTTGAGCATCCGGGGATTTTGGTATCTGAGGGAGGGCCTGGAACCAATCCCCCAAAGATACCAATGAACGACTGTATATATTCGGTTTTCTTCCCTGTTTCTTGGCATACAGCCCTTAAAACCCTTGAATCTCCTGAGTGTTAAGAGTGTCTTTTGTATGCTAATGATATGACTGATGGCTGGAGGCCTCTAGATAGCTTCAGGATTGGGGCTGATCACTGGAAAGACTGAGCCATGATTGGCACTCCCAAAACTGCCATAGAGGGGAGAGGGTTGAGTTGATCACCAATGGCCAATGATGTAATCAATCATGCCTACATAATGAAGCCTCCCATAAAACCCCAAAAGGACTGGGTTCAAAGAACTTCCAGATAGTTGAAAACATGGAGGTTCTTGGAGGGTGCTGCTCCCTGAGAGGGCATGGAAGCTCTGCACCCATCCCATATGCTATGAGCTTTGCATTTCTTCCATCTGGCTGTTCATCTGTTTCCTTTGTAATAAATGGGTAAATGTAACTAACTTGTTTCTCTGAGTTCTGTGAGCTGCTCTAGCGAATTAAAGCCAACAAGAGTTTCATGGGAATCCCTGCTTTATAGCTGGTCAGTCAGAAGTACAGGTGACAACTTACTATTTGTCACTGGCATATGAAGTAGGGGGCATCCTTGTGGGACTTAGCCTTGAACCCATGCGATCTGACACTATTTCTAGGTAAATAGAGTCAGGATTTAATTGAATTAGAGGACACCTGGCTAGTGTCTGCTGCAGAATTACTTGTGGGTTTTTTCCCCCACACACATCTGGTGTCAGAAGTATTGTGCTAAATGGTTTGTGAGTGTGGGAAAAACACTTCTGTATTTTTACCTTTTTTTTTTTTTTTTGCTTTTTTGTAGAGACAGAGTCTCCCTATGTTGCCCGGTATGGTCTCAAACTCCTGGCCTCAAGCAATCCTCTTGCGTTGGCCTCCCGAAGTACCGGGATTACAAGCGTGAGCCACAATACCTGGCCTTTTTTCCTTTTTTTTTTTTTTTTTGAGATGGATTTTTGCTCTTGTTGCCCAGGCTTGAGTGCAGTGGCATGATCTCGGCTCACTGCAACCTCCACCTTCCGGTTTCAACCAATTCTCCTGCCTCAGCTTCCCAAGTAGCTGGAATTACAGCTGTCTGCCACCACACCCAGCTAATTTTTGTATTTTTAGTAGAGGCAGGCTTTCACCATGTTGGCCAGGCTGGTTTCAAACTCCTGACCTCAGGTGATCCACCCGCCTTGGCCTCCCAAAGTGCTGGGATTACAGGTATGAGCCACCACATTTTATGTAATTTCATTGAAGATTTGTTTTTTCTTATATGACTGTGTGATAAATCAGTTTTAAAATGAAAAGAAAACCCATTTTTAAATTTTCATGTTTATACATCTCTTAATAGGCTATCTTTTTCACGTAACCAGTTGGAAAAAATACAAGCAGTAACAGGATTATAGTTCCTTAATGATATGGCAAAGTAGTATATTTTGATGAAATATTCCATATTCCAAGACTATGTGTATAACTTTTAGTGTCAGAAGGGTGAAGAGATTAGGAAGAGGATAGAAGGATTAATAAATAGATTATTTGCCATTAAAATCTTCTCTTACCCATCTTGTGATTAAGTCTTCAGGAGTTTTTAGTGTGGTCTTTATTACAAACTTGTATAAGTTTGGTTTTTAATTTTAACAATTACGAGACAACAAAACAGTTCTTTGCTGGGCGTGGTCGTGGGCCTGTAGTCCCAGGTACTTGGGAGACTGAGGCAGAATAATTGCTTGAACCTGGGAGGCAGAGTTTGCAGTGAGCCGAGATCATGCCACTGCACTCCAGCCTGGGCAAGAGAGCAAGACTATCTCAGAAAAAAAAAAAAGTCAAATAATCTGGCCAAGACATTGAGTTGGGATTTGAACCCAGGCTGATGAATTTCAGAGTTCATAGCTTTTTCCAGGTTTACTTATAGACAAGATGAGAGCAAAGAATAAGATAATTGATAAGACTTTGAATGAAAATAATTTTTTGGCCAGGTGTGGTGACTCATGCTTGTAATCCCAGCACTTTGGGAGGCTGAGGTGGGTGGATCACCTGAGGTCAGGAGTTCAAGACCAGCAACCATCCTGGCTAACATGGAGAAACCTTGTTTCTACTAAAAAATACTTTTTTTTTTTTTTTTTTTTAGATGGAGTTTTGCTCTTGTTGCCCAGGCTGGAGTACAATGGCACGATCTCGGTTCACCACAACCTCCGCCTCCGAGGTTCAAGTGATTCTCCTGCCTCAGCCTCCCGAGTTGCTGGGATTACAGGCATGCACTACCATGCCTGGCTAATTTTCTATTTTTAGTAGAGATAGGGTTTCTCCATGTTGGTCAGGCTGGTCTCAAACTCCTGACCTCAGCTGATCCACCTGACTCAACCTCCCAGAGTGCTGGGGTTACAGGTGTGAGCCATCATGCCTGGCCAATCATTTTTTATCCTTTGGCATATATTTCAGTCTGGGCCATCAAGCACAATTTTCAAAGAAACCCTCTTTATTTTTCCACTTCTGTCATGCGAGAAATATTCTTGCTGCATAGCCCTGGGGATGCCTTTTTTAATTCCCTTAACTACTGCAAGGGTAGTTTGGCTGGGCCTATTAACAAGTCACAATATGAAATCAGCCGTGACAGGCCTTTCTGCCTCCTGTCTTCAATTTTCCAAGTGTCAGAAAGGTGGCTTAACCTGTACTTCCAGTTTATACTGTCACCAAGTGGAGAAAAAAAAAAAAAAAAAAGGACCTAGAATACACTGTGCCAACTGCTTAAAGACGAAACAATTTTAATTTCTTTTTAATAACATAATTATCCCATTAGGCCAAATATTTACAATGTGAAGTTCAATTCAGTAGTGGTGAATAGGATTTTTTTACTTCAAAGGTCAAGTTGTATAATTCCATATGACCCAACCACATAGCTAAAGAATTCACTGTGAACATTCAGACTAAACATGATCAAATGTAACCTTTGGTTAGAAATACATATTTCCAATATGATATCCAGAGAGTTTCCGAAAATTGTTTTGTTCATTTGCAATGAAAATAGATTTATAGTTTGTGTGTGTGTGTGTGTGTGTGTGTGTGTGTGTGTGTGTGTGTTTTACTCTGGTTATTTCTTATTGAAACCTAAAAATCCACAGGGGCAGGAAAGGATAGATTGACAGGGTACCCAGAAAACAAGGACTGTTTGCAGGCTGACTCTAACCCAGAGGCATTGACAACAGAGTGTGGAGAAAGCCAGATCTTGATGCACAACGTTGATTATGGGAACAAGAAGAAGGCAAAGCACATGCTGCCCAGTGGCTTCTGGGTTTCTGATCTACAATGTCAAGGAGCCGTAAGTGCTGCTGATGTGCAATAAATCTTACTGTGTTGGGATCGCTCACAATGTCTAAGAACTGAAAAGTCAGAGGAAAGAGAAGCCTGGCTGGCCATGAGTCACCAATCCCAAGGCCAAGTTGCACAGCAAAGAAAATGAATAGACAGCTGTTAAAAGCTGTTAAAAGACAGCAGGCCTCAAATAGAGTCATTTATGCTGAAGTTCACCAAACTGAAACCTAAGTTGTACACCTGTAAGATATGATCTTCTGAGAAATCAGGAGACAGATTATAGTCAAATCCCATTAAGCCAATAGGATCTTGCTTATGTCCCTGTAAGGAAGGTAACCTTGAAATGATGAATCTGCTGTTTGTTTCTTGTTTCTGTTTTTCTCCACTTTTTTCTGCCTGTTAAACTCTCCCACTCTCTTTAGCTCATCAGAGCTCCTTTCTATTTTGTAGACTGGATGCTGCCTGGCTTATGAATTGCCAGTAAAAGCCAATCAGATCTTTGAAACTTGGCCAGGCATGGTGGCTCAAGTCTGTAATCCCAGCACTTTGGGAGGCCAAGGTGGGCAGATCACCTGAGGTCTGGAGTTTGAGACTAGCTTGGTCAACATGGTGAAACCCCGTCTCTACTAAAAATACAAAAATCAGCCAGGTGTGGTAGCAGGCACCTGTAATCCCAGCTAGTCGAGAGGCTGAGGCAGGAGAATGGTTTGAACCTATGGAACGGAAGCAGAGGTTGCAGTGAGCAAAGATCACCACTGCACTCCAGCCTGGGCGACAGAGTGAGAATCTGTATCAAAAAACAAAAAAACAACAACAAAAATGAAAAACAAAAACAAAACAAAACAAAAAAGATCTTTGAAACTCAATTTGTTGAAATTTGGTTCTTTCACACAGCTCATGTGTAAGTTTTAGTTGTGTTAAATAAAACCATAAAAACTCTGGGAAGAAAAAAGATTCAGATTCCCTAAGCTCAGAGTTCCCTGTGCAGGCATTAACTGGCCCTATTTACATTACCTTGTGGGGAATGGGACTTGGGGAACTGGCTCAAAAAATTCAGATGCTGTAGCTACTGCTATTGCTGTGGGTAATAAACTATTTTTATCTTTGATCCAGGAGTCTCATGTCTTCTTCTATCTGCATCCATGAAACTATGACAGGCTAATGTGTTAACTTGCAAGTAGGGTACAATCTCAGATCCCTTACAGTTCTTGACAGAAGCTGTCTCCAGAGGGAGAGACTACTTATTATTTCACTGAATAATATTACACGCCAGGCAGGATGCTGAGTACTGAGAATACAACGTACTTAGCTTGGTACTACTAGTAGAATTGCACTGTAGTGAAACTACTAAGCTAGTCAAACTCAGAACGTGGTCAAACTCAGACTAATAAAATCCTAGCAGCAATTGTGATCACAGCTCAACGACAGGATGGAGATCGTATGGTTTTTAGTCCTCAGAGAATGGATGCATTCTCTGCAGATGGCGGGGAGCTGAGAAACACAAAGAGGTGCATAGGGACTTATAGAAATCTCTCTCTCTTTTTTTTTTTGAGATGGAGTTTCATTCACTCTTGTTGCCCAGGCTGGAGTGCAATGGCGTGATCTCGGCTCACCTCAACCTCTGCCTCCCAGGTTCAAGCGATTCTCCTGCCTCAGCCTCCTGAGTAGCTGAGATTACAGGCATGCGCCACCATGCCTGGCTAGTTTTGTATTTTTAGTAGAGACGGGGTTTCTCCATGTTGGTCAGGCTGGTCTTGAACTCCGGACCTCAGGTGATCTGCCTGCCTCGGCCTCCCAAAGTGCTGGGATTACAGGCATGAACCACCGTGCCCGGCCAGAAGTCTCTAAAACAGTACTCCTCAGGCTTTAGAATATCAAGAAAAAATATGCCTTTTATTTTATTTATTTATTTTTTTGAGATGAAGTCTGGCCCTGTCGCCCAGGCTGGAGTGTAATGGCATGATCTCAGCTCACTGCAACCTCCGTTTCCCAGGTTCAAGCGATTCTCCTGCCTCAGCCTCCCGAGTAGCTAGGATTATAGGCACGCACCTCCACAGCCAGCTAAATTTTGTATTTTTAGTAGAGACGGGGTTTCACCATGTTGGCCAGGCTGGTCTCAAACTCCTGACCTCGTGATCCACCCGCTTTGGCCTCCCAAAGTGCTGGGATTACAGGCGTGAGCCACTGCACCCAGCCCAAGAAGATGCCTTTTAGATGGACTCACTCTTTCTATAACTTTCCTCTGAATAAACTGTCCTAAAGAGTGACAGTAGGAGGATCACGTTCTGGTCCAGAGATCAAAGGGCATGTCTGCTGTGCAGACACCTGGTGATGAGCTCTTTGTACATGGGATTTCTAATTTAGGGTTGCATCTAGGATGGGAGAGAGGAAGATACTACATTAAATGTGGACACAACCAGTGAACAGAACTGCACTGTGAAGGATTGGAAAGTCATAAATAGAGAAGGTCTAGAGCCCCAAAGCTGTGGGTGAAACAGAAGTGGCTTCAGATACAGGACCCAAGAAACTCTGAGTTTTTAATAGCTAGGGACTCCATCAGAAAGTAGGATGTCATTTCCTTATGATGATAGTAAGCAAGAGAACCTGGCAGGCAAGACCTAGCCAGTAGTCTGGGCCTAGCAGACAGTCCACAGGTGCTAAAATAATTTGGTAAATAAACAAGGTATTCTAGATTCATCTGACAAGTTAGATACAAATAAGTATCATATGGTGTTCAACACAAAGAAAATGTGCCTGGCAGTGGTGAGCACCTGTAGCCCCAGTTACTTAGGAGGCTGAGGTGGGAGGATCACTTGAACCCAGGAGTTTGAGTCCAGCCTGGGCAACATAGTGAGACCCTGTCTCTAAAATAAAATAATAGAATAAAATAAAAAGTACCTGACACAGACACCTAATATGTGGTAGCACAAAACCAGGAGCTTGGCCGGGAGCAGTGGCTCACGCCTGTAATCCCAGGACTTTGGGAGGCCGAGGTGGGTGGATCACCTGAGGTCAGGAGTTCCAGATCAGCCTGGACAACATGGCGAAACTCTGTCTCTACTAAAAATACAAAAATTAGCCGAGTGTGGTGGTGCATGCTTATAATCCCAGCTACTTGGGAAGCTGAGGCAGGAGAATTGCTTGAACCCAGGAGGTGGAAGTTGCAGTGAGCCAAGATCGTGCCACTGCACTCCAGCCTGGGCCAATGGAGCAAGACTCTGTTTCAAAAAAAAAGGTATATTGGGGTCAGGCATGGTGGCTTATGCCTGTAATCCCAGTACTTTAGGAGGCTGAGGCAGGAGAATCACTTGAGGCCAGGAGTTTGACACCAGCCTGGGCAACATAGTGAGACCCTGTCTCTAAAAAAACAGAAAGAAAGAAAAAAAGTATATTGGTACTATTCTAAGTGCTAGGGAGGGAAAAAGCAGTGAACAGGACAGACAAAAGTGCTTGCCCTATTTTGTTCTAAATAAAGTTAAATCTGACTCTGAACCACATTGGTCAAGGGAGATGGGAAATCTGGGTTTTGTCATGTTTACTTTCAGAACGGGGGCATTTACTAGGGCATCTTCACCTTCCCAGGGTCCTGCACATTCCAGAATATTCGGAGGTGAACCCTCTGATCTTCAGACCGCACTGGCTACCACTGCTGGGTGCTGATGATCCTAGTCCTGTGGTTTCTGGGCTAGCCCACCCCTAATATTTTCAGGGTCTAAGACGAATACAAATGGAAGTTTACATACTACATGTTAAATATTTGAAAGTTATAAATCAGGCTGACAACCTGTTAAATAGGTTCTGTCATTCTGTCTTGACAAATATATTTTCATAACAAACTGGAAGTCTCGGTTCAAATTTAGAATTTCAGGACTTCTTGGGCTTCTGTATCTGAATGTGCAGGTGTAAGAAAAGCTGACCCTAGGACCTAGCTGTGGCCTGTGATGATATTGTGATTCATAATAAGAAATATATACTGGGTCTTCTTCCTTTTCCTGTACAGAGCCTCTAAACGCCTTGCAATTTCCTGGGTGATTGCAGTGTTCTGTTCTAATGAGGCATCTCTCGGTGGCCCCTAGATAGCTTAAGTACGGGGGCTGGTTGCAGAGGAACCAACCAGGTGATTAGAGGGTTGGAATGTTCAGCCCCATCCCCTGACCTCCAGGCAGGAGAGAGGGCTAAAAGTTGAGTTGATACCAATGGCCAGTGATTTATTCAATTGCGCCTATATAATGAAGCCTCTATAAAGACTCAGAAGTATTCAGAGAGCTTCCAGGCTGGGGAATGTGTGGGCATGCTGGGAGGGCAGCATACCCAGAGAGGGCATGGAGGCTGCGTGCCCCTTACCACATACTTTGCCCTATGCATCTCTTTCATTTGGCTGTGCCTGAGTTGCATCCTTTATGATAAATGGGTAAATGTAGGTAAAGTGTTTCCCTGAGTTCTGTGAGCCATTCTAGCAAACGATTGAGCCTAAGGAGGAGGTCATAAGAACCTCTGGTTTATAGACAGTCTGTCAGAAGCACAGGTGGCAACCTGGACTTGTGACTGGTAGTTGATGTGGGGGCAGTCTTGTGGGACTGAGCCCTCAACCTTCGGAATCTGCACTGACTCCCACTAGATAGTGTCAGAAGTGAGTTTAATTCCTAGTTGGTGTCCATAGAGAATTGGAGAGTTGCTTAGTATGGGAACAAAACCCCACACATCTGGAGTCAGACATGAAGTATTGACAGTGGTACGAGTATAGAAAAAAAATAGCTTGTTTTTCCTGTATATTTGGTGTTTTCTCCTTCTTACACTTTTCTCCTCCTTGACTTCCCATCCCACCTCTGTTCAGGACAATAAAGGAACCTGCATGCCTGTGTGTGTGTAGACCAGCTTAAACAACCAAGCTCTGTTCACCAATCCCCATTCCTGCCAAAAAGTCACCTTTTAACTGTCCTTCATGTGAGGGCGTGTACACAGAGGCACGGCTGCCTTCAGGAATGTAAATCCTGGAAAGAGGCTGGCTCAGGACCTGGAAATAGTTCAGGCCATTTGGGCTTGGAATTCTGGGGTCCCATTTATATGAAGCATGGTCTACAAGGGTGAGGTGTGGGCTCCAGGTGGACATGCCCCTTGTGGACCTCTTCTCCCATGAAGAGGCACACAATCCCATGGAAGACCAGAGTAGGGCTCTCTAAAGTGTGGGACCCAGGGCAAGAGCTCGTCTCTCCTGGGTCTATAAGTGATTGTAGACAGGTGATTCCTCTACCTTTTTTTTTTTTTTTTTTTTTTTTTTGGGAAGTCTCGCCCTATTGCCCAGGCTAGAGTGCAGTGGTGCAATCTCAGCTCACTGCAACCTCCACCTCCTGGGTTCAAGCGATTCTCCTGCCTCAGCCTCCAAAGTAGCTGGGATTACAGGTGTGCACCACCACGCCCGGCTAATTTTTTGTATCTTTAGTAGAGACAGGGTTTCACCATGTTGGCCAGGCTGGTCTCCATCTCCTGACTTCGTGATCCGCCCGCCTAGGCCTCCCAAAGTGCTGGGATTACAGGCATGAGCCACCACGCCTGGAGATTCCTCTACTTTTGAGCACAGGTTGAGCCAGAGGTGTATACTAAAATTGGAAGCCTTGAAGTCTAGTGGCCAAGCCTTCTTGCCCCCTGCAGTGCAGCACACTGCCAAGTCAGCTGTCACCATCAGAGGCCTTGGACCCAAGTACTGTGTGGAGTAGGGCACATGTCCCTGATTTTCTTGAAACCTATAAGCACATTCTCCTAAACTTGGGGAGATAGTCCCCAAATAACTCTATTTCCAGTATTTGTCTACTTCTTCTCCCAACTCTTGGTGCCTCTTGCCACCTCCAATAATCCAGCAGTATCACCTCCAAGACTAGATGAAAGGTTGTATTCTAAGTGTTAGGCAACTTTTAATTTTGGCCCTGCAACATTAGGGCTATTAACCACTCCCTGAAGCAGAGGGCTACTTTCTCCAGATGAGTGAGGCAAAAATACCTACAGCAGCCTGAGCAAAACTCAGATTAACATCTCAGTTCCCCTTCACAGATATATATTATCTCATTCATTTCTTTTTTTCTTTTTCTTTTTGAGATGGAGTCTTACTCTGTCATCTAGGATGGAGTGCAATGGCACGATCTCGGCTCACTGCAACCTATATCTCCCGGGTTCAAGTGATTCTCCTGCCTCAGTCTCCCAAGTAGCTGAGATTACAGGCATGCACCAATACACCTGGCTAATTTTTTTTTTGAGACGAAGTTTTGCTCTTGTTGCCCAGGCTGGAGCACAATGGTACAATCTCAGCTCACTGCAACCTCCGCTTCCTGGGTTCAAGCCATTCTCCTGCTTCAGCCTCCTGAGTAGCTGGGATTACAGGTGCCCGCTACCACCCCTGGCTAATTTTTGTATTTATTTTAGTAGAGACAGGGTTTCACCATGTTGGCCAGGTTGGTCTTGAACTCCTGATCTCAGGTGATCCACCTGCCTCGGCCTCCCAAAGTGCTGGGATGACAGGCATGAGCCACCGCACCTGGCCTAATTTTTGATTTTTTGTTTTTTGAGATGGAGTCTCACTCTGTCACCCAGGCTGGAGCGCAATGGCGTGATCTCGGCTCACTGCAACCTCCACTTCCTGGGTTCAAGCAATCCTCCTGCCTCAGCCTCCCGAGTAGCTGGGACTACAGGTATACGCCACCATGCCCAGCTAATTCTTTTGTACTTTTAGTAGAGACAGGGTTTCATCATATTGGCCAGGCTGGTCTTGAACTCCTGATCTCAAGTGATCTGCCCACCTCGGCCTCCCAAAGTGCGGGGATTTCTGGCGTAAGCCACCGCGCCTGGCCCATTCATTTTTTCATAACAGTTTTGTTAAGGAAATTAAACTGAAGCTCAGGAAGATTAAACAACTTGCTTAAGGCCATAAAAGAAGAAGAACTAGAATTCATTTCCAGAGCTGTCTCACTTCAAGGCTTGTGCTCTTTTCACCATTCACCAGCATCTACCACATCTAAGAGTTTTAAAGACATTTTATTTTTATTTATATATATAGAGTTATTTATTTACGATGAAGTCTTGCTCCGTAGCCCAGGCTGGAGTGCAGTGGTGCAATCTCGGCTCACCGCAACCTCCGCCTTCCGGGTTCAAGCGATTCTGCTGCCTCAGCCTCCTGAGTAGCTGGGATTACAGGCGCGCACCACCACGCCCAGCTAATTTCTGTATTTTTAGTAGAGACAGGGTTTCACCATGTTAGTCAGGCTGGTCTTGAACTCCCAACCTCAGGTAATCCGCCCGCCTCGGCTCCCAAAGTGCTAGGATTACTGGCATGAGCCACTGCGCCCAGCCAATAAATTTTAAAAATCAAATTTGTGAAGTTGCTGGCCAAAGTGTGTTATCTTGTGTAACTATTCCATTCATCAGAATAGATATTGAGATTTGTTTTTGAGAATCCAAAGTATTACAAGGGATATAGTAAGAGAGGAATTGGAGGCAATTAGGGGATGCATTTCTGTAAAGTGATCATGTAGCATTTTATTGAAATGTGGACTGTATGCTGGACAGCACTAGGGGATTAGTGAACTCATTTTGCATTATTTGATTCCAAAAAACCACTAAGATGCTCATCAGAAAAGCACTGTCAAAAGTGGAAATAGATAAATGTCATCTGTAAATAAATTAGAATTGATTGTGAAATATTTGGTCAGGGCTGGGCACAGTGGCTCACACCTGTAATCCCAGAACTTTGGGAGGTCAAGGTGAGCAGATCATGAGGTCAGGAGTTCAAGACCAGCCTGACCAACATAATGAAACCCCGTCTCTGTAAAGTACAAAAATTAGCCAGGCATGGTGGCGCGCGCCTGTAATTCCAGCTACTTTGGGAGGCTGAGGCAGGAGAATTGCTTGAACCCAGGAGGCAGAGGTTACAGTGAGCCGAGATTGCACCATTGCACTCCAGCCTGGGAGACAGAGTGAGACTCCGTCTCAAAAAAAAAAAAAAAAAAAAAAGAAAAAGAAAAAGAAATATTTAAATATTTGGTCAGTTCTTATTGTTTGTTTTCCTCCCTTCCTTCCCTTCCTTCCCTTCCTTCCCTTCCTTCCTTCCTTCCTTCCTCTCTCTCTTTCTTTCAAGACAGGGTCTCACTCTATCACACAGGTTGGAGTGCAGTGGTGCAATCTCGGCTCACTGCAGCCTCCACCTCCTGGGTTCAAGTGATTCTTGTGTGTCAGGCTCCCGAGTGGCTGGGATTACAGGTATGCTCTGCCATGGGCAGCTAATTTTTGTATTTTTAATAGAGACGGGGTTTCACCATGTTGGCCAGCCTGGTCTCAAACTGCTGACCTCAAGCAGTCTGCCTGCCTCGGCCTCTCAAAGTGCTGTTTCTTTATTTCTATCATCCTTCTCAGGGCAGAATGTGACCTTCTAAAGGGCAGGGCAGAAAGACTCCTGAGGTCTGGTTTTGTTGATGGTTTATACTGCTCATTGTGAGTTCCAAAGATACACATCCTGGGTGAATAACAAAGACTTATTAAACTGTAATATTTAAAATCATGGAACACAAAGCTTTTTTCCATTACTTTTATGCTACAACCCAGACACTATTAAGTACAGATCCTAATTGCCTCACTACTTTAAGAAGAGAACGAGGAGTAAGACAGGGAAAGGAGAAAGGCCAAGCAAAGGTATAATTTTGGATGATGTCTGGCCTCAGCCTGATCCTGTGGAGAGCTCTGGAGCATAAGTCATGCCTTCAGGCTTATCTAGCTTTGAGGCAAGTAAGTTTTGCTTTCATACTCAGACACTACTCAGGCAATGGCTATGGTTCCCTTGGGACAATTCTGGGTTCGGGGAATAATAGTGAAGTGGAGTGATTGAAAGGAAACCAAACAGAAAGTGGGAGATGGGCCCCAGAGCTAAAAAAGGATCAGAAAAGCTGTGGGTGATTCACTGACTGTATCAGCTATGCCAGAGACCATCTATTCTATAAGTTAATGCTTTCACTGTAGGTCTGACTCTTTCAATCAACAGGCAAAAGCTTCATTGGCAACAAGTAGTTGTGGAGGAAGAGACTCTCAGGGCTTTGAACTGTTAGAGTAGCCTAAGAAATTCAAACATTTTCCTACCCAAGATTCTAGGGGAATCAGACTAGCGGGAATATGATCATATCTCCTAATACAGTGTCAAAAAAAAAAACTTTTAGGCAACGAAGTATAGATCGTCCCCTACTTATGACGGTTTGACTTCCGATTTTTCAACTTTAGGAGGGTACGAAACCACTACAATTTTGAAGTAATGTACAGTATTCAATACATTACTTGATATATTCAACACTTTATGATAAAATAGGCTTTGTGTTAGATGACTTTGCCTGACTATAGGCTAATGTAAATGTTCTGAGAATGTTTAAAATAGGCTAGGCTAAGCTGTGGTGTTCAGTAGGTTGGGTGTATTAAATGCATTTTCAACTCGAGATATTTCAACTTCGATGGGTTTAGCAGGTGGTAACCCCAAAGTAAGTCAAGTAGCATCTGTAAATGTCATGCTGCCAGCACTTTAGGAAAGGTAAAACATTTATCAGACTCAGTCCTTATAAGCTTACACTATAGCCAGGTAGATGAGATTCACATGCATGAAACGAGTACGAGCAACACTGGACACAATATAATTAAAGACTGTTGAATTCCGAGAAAAGAGGAATAGACTACACTCAGAGACTTACAGTATGAGTGGTAAATAAGGTCAGATCAAGTCTAAGCATGGGGCTATTCAACAGATGTAAACGATGTCTTTGTGCCAGATGATACGCATTTCAGGCTTAGGGCTGGGGGAGAGATCACAGGTTAGTGTGATAAGTACAATGATAGAGGATGCATTTTGGGGAATTATTTGTGTGCTGTTAGTATTTTTTCGTAGAAAGCTCAATTACTGCATTTCATTGAACTTAAGTCCCATGAATTGTAAGATATGCCATTGTTTTATTAGCATAATGAAAGAAAAATAATCTGCCAGTGAAGCAGTGAATATGTATTATCAATTGTAAGATGTATCCGAATCTCAAAGGTGTTATAATATAAAACAGTGTTCATTTTAGAACCAATGAAACAGGATTAGAGGAGACTTACTTTGGATTACAAATTTTTTTTTCTTTTTTCTTTTGTCTTTTGTTGTTTTGTTTGTTTGTTTTCATTTTATTTTATTTTATCTTCTGAGATGGAGTCTTGCTCTGTTGCCCAGGCTAGAGTGCAATGGTGCCATCTCGGCTCACTGCAACCTCCACCTCCCAGATTCAGGCAATTCTCCCTGCCTTAGCCTCCCAAGTAGCTGGGATTACAGGTGCCCACCACCACGCCTGACTAATTTTTGTAGCTTTTTTTTTTGAGACGGAGTCTCACTTTGTCGTCCAGGCTGGAGTGCAGGGGCGTGATCTTGGCTCACTGCAAGCTCCGCCTCCCAGGTTCACGCCATTCTCCTGCCTCAGCCTCCCGAGTAGCTGGGACTACAGGCACCCGCCACTGCGCCCGGCTAACTTTTTGTATTTTTAGTGGAGATGGGGTTTCACCGTGTTAGCCAGGATGGTCTCGCTCTCCTGACCTCATGATCCACCCACCTCGGCCTCCCAAAAGTGCTGGGATTACAGGCGTGAGCCACTGCACCCAGCCAATTTTTGTAGTTTTTTAGTAGAGATGGGGTTTTGCCATGTTGACCAGGTTGTTCTCAAACTCCTGACCTTAGGTGATCCGGCAGCCTTGGCCTCCCAAAGTGTTGGGATTACAGGCATGAGCCACCATGCCCAGCCTCTCTTACTTCTAACTAGAACTAGTTCAATCTTGTAACAAAGGCCAATAATAATTTATGAATAGTAGCTAATATTTATCAGATGCTCAGTATGGACATGACCTTGGGCTAATTGCTTTTTACCCATTAATTTATTTCTTAATCCATTGAGTAAAGGTGTTAGTATCTCCATTTTACTGATGGGTAAACAGATTTAAAGAGGCTAAGCAATTTGCCTGAGGTCACACAGTGGCTGAGTATTCCAGCAGAGACTGAAATGCAGGTCTTCCTATCTCCCAAGTTTATGCTTTTAACCACTATGCCAGTAGGTGATCTGATTTCCTGCGAAGGAGAAAAAAATTAAGACATTTCATTTCAGTCAGCATTTACCAGTACCATTTTTTTCTGAAGGAGCTTTCAGATAGCAAAACGTTGTTTTGGCAACTAATAAGAAGACTATCTTAAGAGACTAATGCATGACCTATCTTAAACTATGACTGTATTTCTGATGTTACTATTGCATAACCAGACTTTATGCAGCCTTTTCGAATTATACTGCTGGATACTGGATTTTAAATTGCATGTTTAAGTAGAATAAGAACTCTACAGTTAGTGGGTTATACTTAAGTGACCACAGAATAGATAAGGTACCCAATTAAAGAGTACATTTCTTCCAAACCCCTAATTTGTGTTAGGATATTTAATTACCATCCTCTATGTGCAGGCATGAATTTTGATCCAGTAGCAATGAAGTCTGGCCCAGAAGTTTGCAGACTCAGAATTATTTATCAGCAAGTATCACTTAACTCGCATTCAACAACAACTGTTTACATTCACAGACAATTTTGGGTTGTCTGAATTTAGAAGAGGTTGGCTAATCCTTGATTAACCTGAGGTAATGGATAGAATTCTAAGATAAAAATGTTAGTTTGCTAGCATCTTAATAAGCTTAGTCTCATCACCCTATAAACTGAACCAGAAGTTTTTAAACTTTTTGGTTTCAGGACCCCCTAAACACACGAGGACCTTAAAGAGCTTTTCCTTATGTGGGCTGTAACTATCGTTATTTGCCATATTAGAAATTTAAATGGATACAGCCATAAAAAAGAAGATCATGCCTTTTGCAGGAACATGGATGGAGCTGGAAGCTATTATCCTTAGCAAACTATGGCAGGAACAGAAAACCAACTACCACACGTTCTCACTTACAGGTGGGAGCTAAATGATAAGAACTTATGAATACAAAGAAGGAAACAACACAGTGGGGTCTACTTGAGGAGGGTGGATGGGAAAAGGGAGAAGAGCAGAAAAGATAACTATTGGGTGCTGGGCTTGATACCTGGGTGAGGAAATAATATGTACAACAAACCCCATGACACGTGTTTACCTATGTAACAAAGCTTCACAGGTACCACCAAACCTAAAGTGAAAGTTTTTAAAAAAGTATGATAGTGTTAGCAGTGGAAGTCATTCGACTCACACAGCACCAAAATATGTTACCAGTGGTGAATCCCTATGGGTCTGCAGCAACTTTAATTCTTGCCTCCTCAGAAAAAGAATTCGACTGAGGGGCATAAGGCAGGAGGCAAGTTTTAGAGCAGGAGTGAAAAAGTTTATTAAAAAGCTTTAGAGGCCGGGTGCGGTGGGTCACGCCTGTAATCCCAGCACTTTGGGAGGCCAAGGCTGGCAGATCACCTGCGATCAGGAGTTTGAGACTAGCCTGGGCAACATGGTGGAATCCTGTCTCTACTAAAAATACAAAATTAGCCAGGCATGGTAGCCGGTGCCTGTAATCCCAGCTACTAAGGAGGCTAAGGCAGGAGAATCACTTGAACCCGAGAGGCCGAGTTTGCAGTGAGCTGAGACTGCGCCATTGCTCTCCAGCCTGGGCAAAAAGAGTGGTGGGGAGGGGAGAAAGCCAAGCGGGTAGCTTGAAAGACAAGTGTGCAGTTTGACCTTTTGACTTGGGGTTTTATATGTTGGCATACTTCTGGGGTCTTGCGTCCTTTCTCCCCTTCTTCCCTTGGGGTTGGCTGTCTGCATGCGCAGTGGCCTGCTAGCACTGGGGAGGTGAGCATGTGCAGCGTGTGTACTGGAATTGTACGCACGCTCACTTGAGGTGTTCTTCCCTTACAAGCCGCATGTCCCTAGGAGGTCATACACCAGTTAAATTCTGCCATTTTGCTTCTTAGTGCGCATGTCTGAGCCCACTCGACCAACTCTTGAGAAGCTACTGATCACCAGTTTCAGGATTTTCCTATCTGTAGGGAGACTGCCTTTCTCTGGGCTGGCTGCGACCAGTGATTTTAGACAGTTACCTGATGGTTGCCTAACATTCCTGGTTGGGGACGTGGTGGGAGGAGCCCTCTCCTGCCCTGTTCATGTCTGACTACCTACCTACGGTAACAATAGTAGGAGCAGTAATAGTAAATTACATTGTTCGTTTCTTTTCTTTTGGAATCTTTTAACTCAATCATGTTGAAAGAGCTTCAAATCAGCCTCGTGTTGATGAGGTACTTTTGCTATAGTACCTCATCAACATGATAATGTGAGCCAGCAAATTTTAAGTCAATATTCTTTTTATATCCATCTAAGCAATGCTTGGCTACATAAACCACATTTTCCCTATGCGATTGTATTAAAGAATCCAGAAAATTGTATAAGGCAGTGCTCGAAACATGTTACCCAGCCTGCTCTTTGGGACTTCTAAATCCTACAAAAAGAGAAAATTGAAAAAAAAAAAAAAAGAAATTTAAATAAAGAAATTTTAAAAATATGTATTAATTCATTTAAAATACTAATAATATCTCATTACCTGTTAATATAAATGACATGTTTTATGAAAAGTAACTACATTTCCCCAAACAAAAAGATTTCATGAGAAGAGTGGCATTGTTTCACATTTTTGCAAATGTCTTTCATGCTTGGCTTAATAGAAGGCAGCTGAATTATCTTAGCTGCAATCGCATTCTGTCTTTTGTGATATCACATGTCACGTGACCTCAGCAAAACTCTTATGTTCATTTGAGAGAATGAAGGTTTAAAAAAAAGGAAATAACATAGTATTATATTATAGTATTACATTATAATGAAATTAGTTTTACTTTAAAGGCTTCCTGAAAAGGTATTGGAGACTTCTGGGAGTTGAGATGGGGGTGGTCCCTGGACCACCCATAGAGAACCACTGAACACAAGGAAATGGATTATTCATAGTTCAAAGATACAAATGAAGAGGTAAAATAATATTAGATAAAATACTTTCTACTAGCCAATATTCTTTAAAGATTTCTTTTTTAAAAAATTGTGATAAAATATATATAGCATAAAAGTTAACTATTTTAACTATTCTAAGTGTACAATTCAGTGATATTAAGTACATTCATGTTGTCGTGTAACAATTCTACCATCCATCTCCAGAGAATTTTCATCCTCCCAAACTGAAACTTCATACTCATTAAATGATAACTCCCCATTCTCCCTAGCCCCAGCCTCTGGCAAACACCATTCTGCTTTTTTATTTTTTTATTTTTAGAGACAGGGTCTCTCTCTGTTGCTCAAGCTGGGGCTGGAGTGCAGTGGTGGGAATCATAGCAGCCTCTAAATCCTTTTGTTTGGGGAAATGTAGTTACTTTTCATAAAACATGTTATTTATATTAACATGTAATGAGATATTATTATTATTTTAAATGAATTAATACATATTTTTTAAATTTCTCAATTTAAATTTCTTTTTTTTTTTTCAATTTTCTCTTTTTATAGGATTTAGAAGTGCAGTGGTGGGAATCAATGCAATCACTGCAGCCTCAAGCTCATGGGCTCAATGGATCCTCCTGCCTCAGCCTCCTGAGTAGCTGGGACTATAGGTATGCACCATCACACCTGGCTATTTTCTCATTTTATTTTTTTAGTGAAGGGTCTTGCTATGTTGTCCAGGCTGGTCTCAAACTTCTGGGCTCCAGAGATCCTACCCCCTCCCCTCCCAAAGTGTTGGGATTACAGGTGAAGCCACAGTGCCCAGCTTTACTTTTTGTCTATAAATTTGACGACTTTAGGTACCTCACATGAGTGGAATCATATAATATTTGTCCTTTTATGTGTGGCTTATTTCACTTAACAAAATGTCTTCAAGGTTGATCCATATTGTTGCATATGTTAGAATTTCATTTCTTTTTAAAGCTTAATAATATTCCATTGTGTGTATATATCACATGTTATTTATCCATTCATCTGTTAATGGTGACTTGGCTTGCTTCCACCTTTTGGCTATTGTGAATAATGCAGCTATAAACATTGATGTGCAAATATCTGTTTGTGTCCCTGCTTTTAATTCTTTTTTAATTTTTTAGTCAATGACCATTTTGCCAAACTTGCTAACAGTTCTTTTGGGTAAATACTCAGAAGTGGAATTACTAGGTTATATGGTAATTCCATGTTTAATTTTTTTAGGAACCACCATATGGTTTTTCTGTCACATTTTAAACACTTTCTGTTTCTTGTTAAAACTTTAAAAATACATCTTTCAGAATACTACAATTATTTTTATTTTTATTTTGTGATTTTGTCCAATAACTAACAAATGTCCACTGAGTAGCTCATGGATTCGGTATATAATATAAAAGATTATGAGTTCTCTGGAAGATAGCTTTCTCATAGCCCTGGCCTTTAAGGAGCTCTCAAACTAGACTAGAACATGAAAGCAAATTCCTCTAATAAAGGAATAAAGATAAGAGAGTAGTTCTGAAACGGTGACCCTCAGACCATGAGTAATCAAATACACCTTCAGGTGGTCTGGGAGCTGTCAGAAAAATCAACAGTTCACAGTCAGGCACAGTGGACTCACGCCTGTAATCCCAGCACTTTGAGAGGCCGAGGCTGGTGGATCACTTGAGGTCAGGAGTTTGAGACCAGCCTGGCCAACATGGTGAAACACCATCTCTACTAAAAACACAAAAATTAGCCAGGTGTGCTTGCACACGCCTGTAATCCCAGCTACTTGGGAGACTGAGACAGGAGAATCGCTTGAACCTGGGAGGCAGAGCTTGCAGTGAGCCGGGATCATGCCATTGCACTCCAACTAGGGCAAGAGTGAGACTCCGTTTCAAAAAAAAAAGAAAGAAAGAAAGAAAGAAAGAAAAACCAACAGTTCACCATTATGCCAGTATCTATCCTTTGTCGATGGTACACCTTTGAAAGACAGTCCCAGTAGAATGAATCCCTGCCCACTTACAAATTTAGAGAGAAGGACCCATAAAATGCTGCATACCTATGCTTGCCAACACCCATAACTCTAAGGGCCAGAGACGTTTCCAGAAGCTCTTTCTAGAAAGAACAGAGGAACAGGAAAGGACAAGGAAGGGAAAGCTTGCCAGAAGAAAGGAGTGGGCAGTGGTTTTAGGTTTGTTTGTGTTCTCTTTACCTTGAGGCTGTAAGGTTGGTGGTGCTTTGGTAATCTGGGTTGTAACTCTACCCTCCAAGGCCTGGGGGCAGACAGGGATAGGGCAGGCTCACTTGGCTGCATGCCTATCCTTCAAGGAGCTCTGCAGCTACGTAGTAAAGAAGTTCACAGCAGAATTGGTGTCTTTATCTGGAAATACTGGTGGGAGAAGTTGTTTAAAGTATTTATGTATTTCTTCCTCTTTTCTTCCCCAACCCCCATTTTTTTCTCTTACTAGCTTTCCTTTTTGCTTCAAAGTTTCACTTGCTAATATGCAACTGCATGTTTGAGTGTGATGACTTTTTGGTGCAAATATTCTGCTGTCAAGATACCCAGTTTAAAACAGCTTTGCCACATAAGAATTTTAAAATAAAAAAAAATTAATAAAATTGATTTACATCTGTTTCTTTCAAGTGCAATGCCTATAGGATCCATATGAATTCCAAGAATTACTTAGATTTCACTGGTAAAAGAACAATCAAATATGAAATGTATGATTTCTGTTTTGGTATTCTTCTGAACTGTTGAGAAAGCATATCCCAACACTCAATAGATTCCGTACTAGGAAAAGTTTTTAGCATGAAACAATAAAGCTTTCCCTTAACTCTAACAGTTTATATACTCCAAAGAAGTTCAGTTTTGAGCTGGAACACAAGGAATGATGTCAAAAACTCCCAAGGCTTAAAAATATGCGTATACACACACACACACACACACACACACACACACACACACACACTCCTAAAAGAAACCCTTGCCTGCTTATTGATTGGGAAGATACACACATGTTACAGAGAATAAGAAGGAGGAAATCATATTGTAGGAAGCAAAGATAATAGTTTTATATTAGAATAATGGCAAAAAAAACACAGAACAATTTTTTTTTTTTTTTTTTTTTTTTTTTTTTTTTTTTTTTTTAGGCAGAGTCTTGCTCTGTCTCCCAGGCTGGAGTGCAGTGGCGCTATTTCAGCTCACTGCAACCTCCGCCTCCGAGTTCAAGCAACTCTCCTGCCTCAGCCTCCTGAGTAGCTGGAATTAGAGGCATGCACCACCATGCCCAGCTAATTTTGTGTTTTTAGTAGAGAGGATTTCTCCATGTTGGTCAGGCTGGTTTTATCACAAACATGCTAACACAAACAGCTCTTACATTTTTCTATTCTCTGTGTTATGTTTAGATAGTATTTGGTGTGCCATCCTCCTTTCCTTACTGCTGCTTTCTTTGCTGAGTTTATTTGCATAGTTACTGTGTTTTCTTTTATCTTGTTAATGCTTATGTTTTTCATAAAGTTTCATTTTATGTTGTTCATGCATAACATGGGCAACTCTTTTCTAGACATGTTTTTTTCTGATAAACATGAGTATGAGTAAATCTCTTGGCACCTTTCCTGCCTATTTGATAAGTATTTATGTTTTTCTACAGCTACAGTTTTAGGAAAAAATAACAGGAACAGATTTATTAAGGTCCAGGAAATGAGAAATGAATGCACTATATTTTCTTATTACAGAATCTCAGAAATGGTTACATAATGAAGTGTCTCTTTGCTGGGCAATGACCTTTCCTAATTTTAGAAATCTGTCTGCAAATATGAATCATGCTGAACAGAGTATGGTCATGTTTTTATCAAAAGAACGAACAATTAAGGACAACTTGTATTAAGTGTATAACTAAGTAATATTCATTTTAAAAACCTTTTATCTTTCAGATTGCAAAAATCAGGTAATCTCAAGACTGAAAAAGGAATGTACTGTGTCATCTTACTATCCTTGGTACTGCTAATTGGATCAGGGCTGTGGACATTGGACCTTGGTCAGGGATCTGTGATAGTCTTGTGGGCAAGCTCTGCCCAACAAAGACCCCTCAATATTGCATAGTAAATGCCCCAAATAATCAGATACTCTTTTTGAGGACATTTCAACTTGAGACATAAGGGAAATAGTTTGGCAGTAGTAGGAATAGTGGAAGCAGAGTTAAAGAATATCCAAGTCTCTTTAAAAGCAGAGTACATGAAGAGGGACTGAGAAGTTAATATTACTTTGATGAAGACAATGCAACAAAATGTTTTATACTTTAAGAGATTCTAGTTCTGAAACTATGTGTCAGTCGTCATAATCCATTTTATCTCTCAATAAGCCATCATTAGTTAAGGTAATTGAAAACTTAAAAGATTGTGACTTACAAAGACATTTAACTTGTTTCTGAGTTTTCAGTCTTGCATATGAATAACTTCATGTACATAGTTTTAATCTTCTGTTGAATTAGTTCTATAGCGTAAACTCCTAGAATTGGTCTTAACCATTTCAGGAAAAACATTGTGGTTTTTGCCACCTATGTTGCCATATTACTTTCCGAAAGGATTGTAACAATGTATCAGCAGGATTTGAGTATGGATTTCACTGTAATCTCATGTGTTGATTTTTTCCCTAATTTTAAGAATATATAATTATGCCCTTAAAGCTTTCTTAGTTTACATGTTTTCGATTCATATCAAATATTATTGAGGCCAGGTGTGGTGCTTCACGTCTGTAATCCCAGCACTTTGGGAAGCCAAGGCGGGCTGATCATTTGAGGCCAGGAGTTTGAGATCAGCCTGGCCAACATGGTGAAACCCTGTCTCTACTAAAAAAAAAAAAAAAGTTAGCCAGGTGTGGTGGCACATGCCTGTAATTCTAGCTACTCAGGAGACTGGGTAGGAGAATGACTTGAACTCGGGCGGTGGAGGTTGCAGTGAGCCAAAATTGTGCCATTGCACTGCAGCCTGGGTGACAGAATGAGACCCTGTCTCAATAAATAAATAAATAAATAAAAACACAAATATTGTTGAGAAAATTTTGATGAACTTTATGCAGATCTAAAAGTCCTCATGCCCTATGGACCAGCAGATGCAACTTCAGAGCTGTAAATTGATGACGTTAGAGTTAGCAATGTGTAAATCTTAGATTGAATTTCTAGTGTTTGTGAACTTGAAAACAAAGGCCTGATTAAACGGAGACCACAATATGAGATTGACAGGCTTCTGCTTGGACTAGACGTGACCTCATCAGTGCTTCAACAAAAGACCATTATTCATTGCATTAATTTCAACGTGAGGATTAGCTTTTATTCCAAATGATCTCAGAAAGTTTTGATCTTTAGACCAATTTTCTACTTGAACCCAATCTATAAATGCCAAGCTAATGCTTCTATGATATAGCTGTCACTTTTGATAGGATGTCTTTAGATTTCATTGTGTCCTAAAGTTACCTGTTCTGAATAAAGAAAAATTTTTCCAATTTTGTTTTGATGGCTCTAATTGCTAAGAACTTCCCAATATGGAAAGACAAACAGACAGAAGGCCACAATTAACATTTGTTATTGGATCTACTCTCTGGTTTCTTAAGGTCATCTATACCAAAGTAACAAAAACAAAAACAAAAACAAAAGGTAATGTGAAAGGATCTAGTCCAGATGGCTAACCCACTCTACACACAGAATGTTGGACTAAAAGTAATAATAATAATTTAAGAAATATGTACCCAGGCTGGGCGCGGTGGCTCACGCCTGTAATCCCAGCACTTTGGGAGGCCGAGACGGGCGGATCACGAGGTCAGGAGATCGAGACCATCCTGGCTAGCACAGTGAAACCCCGTCTCTACTAAAAAATACAAAAAAATTAGCCGGGCGAGGTGGCGGGCGCCTGTAGTCCCAGCTACTCGGGAGGCTGAGGCAGGAGAATGGCGTGAACCTGGGAGGCGGAGCTTGCAGTGAGCTGAGATCCGGCCACTGTACTCCAGCCTGGGCGACAGAGCAAGACTCCGTCTCAAAAAAAAAAAAAAAAAAAAAAAAAAAAGAAATATGTACCCAAGCTCAAAATCAAGAAAAAAAAATTCTCCAGAAATACATAGATATAAAAGGGAGAAGGAGTTGAAGCTTTGCTGCCCATAGGAGGAACCAAATTGATCTGTGTCTTTGGAATAGGGCAAATCTAGGGCTGGGAGCTGAGGCTGCTGCCCTGTGCCTGGTGCCTGTAGGGAGCTGCAAAATTACTACACTGTCTAAGAATGGGGACCAGGAAAATCCAAAGGCCAAGAGTTGCTGCAAATGTGAGCCAACTCTACATAGACGAAAACAGGATGACCTGCAAGCAATAGAGGCCTTAGCAAACCACCTCTGAGTGGGGGTTATCCTAAATACCATCTGTCCAAAACCAAGACACAAACATAAAGATTTGTAAAACCCACAGGGCTCAGGCATAAGTAACAGTGAAACCATCCCATAGGGAGGCTTCTATTATCCAGGTATTCATGGAACACCATAGAAGTTATAACTCTAGCTGAAGAGAAACTCTCAGGCAAAAAATATAAAATACATAAAGAGCACATTTGTGTTCGAGCTGGATTTAAAAAACTAATTTAACGTCTGGATATTTTTAATGAAATGGGAGAACAATGGAAAAGGAAAAAAATATCCTAAAACTAACAGAAGGTTAACCAGAAAGGAAAGACAATTGGATTTCTCATTAGCAAAAATAAATGCCAGAAAACAGTAGAATAATATCTTCAATGTGCTGATGTTTCATTATGAGTGTGAGAATGTATAATTACATTTTTAATAGCTTTCAAAATAAAAGTCTATGTCGTGATTATCACTGAAGAGTAAAGGTAAAATACCTTTGCAGATATACAAATACAGACAGTTTATTATCCATAGATACTTGAAAGAACTACCAACTAATGTACTTCAACAAGAAGGAAAATAAATCTAGATGGAGGAGTGGACACAGAGAAGAATTGAGCTTGGGAACAATCACAGCTGAATTTTGTAAAGTATGTACAATTTTGCCTTGGGAAATACATTTCTATTCTATGTCAAATATAATGTTGAAAGACAAATTCTTGCCTTTGCAAATATTTCCAGTAGACACTGAAGTTATAACTGTCATAAAAGATACCAAAAACATTTGGTTTTCTTAATGTAATGCCCAGACTTGTACCACAAGTATTACAAACTTTTAAAAATGAAAATTATACATTCACACAGTCATAATGAAGCCTGTAGTTAGAGGCTGAGTAAAAAGAAAGGTCAGCTTTTAATTTGGAATTAACTGTTTTAAATTCTGGTAAGTGTTAATACTTAAAGTGAGTTGGAATTCCCAGGATTAATCAGGAATAAATGACTTCAATCTCTAAACATCCTACACTTGGTCTGAGGTGAGTTGGTCTCTTTACCTTTGACTTTTTATAACCTTTCAACTTCTTTCTTGAATTAAAGGGTTTGAAGAAGACTACAATACTTATTACTGCAAACCTATATTTCTGTGGTTGTAATGGGCATATTAGCAGTTCTGAGGTTGACCTCAACTTTTAAATACCTTATCATTTGATATATCATTTTGAACATATTATTTTCTACTTGCTTCTGTCATTGGTATTTTTCTTTTGTATGAGGTCAGGTGAGTTACTTCAAGGTGAAAACTGTTGCTCACATAAATTTTAGCCATTTCATGCTAAGCACAGAGCATTTTACTAAAGTAATTTAGAAAATTTTAAACGATGACATCTCTCAAGATGTCGATGAAGAAGTATTAATGTTAGACATGATACCTATCTGTGTAGAATGTATAGTTTGTTGGGAAAATGAGACACACAAAACTGGATGGGGCCAGTTTATGGGCGTCTCCACTGACATATTTGAGCAGTTTGGATTTGATAGGGAATGGATACTGGATGACTTTCCAGAGTAAGCAAGTGATATTCCAAAAAGCATGTTTCAGAATAGTATAAGTATAAATCTAAACATTCTCTTATGATCTTTGCAATGACTGCCAGCTCTTCATTATCTACATCAAGGTTATTTACTTATTGTGAAAACTAATCTCAGTGAATATTTAGACTTGAAACTGGAGTCAGCCTGTCACTCAGCATGCCTGTGGCCTGTCTTCCTTACCATCTGTTAATGTGCTCTTTGGAATGCAAATTTTAACATTTGCCTAACCAAAACATAATTAGAAAGATAACATTGCTGTCAAAAATAATAAAATCCAGCATAAATGATTTTTCCCTATCGTCATCTTTTTTGGCTAAAATCTGCATTTTTTGACCTTATAAACCACTTTCTTCTATAGCACAACATCCTGTTTTTCTCTTTTTTAATTATAAAAATAATACAAGGACAATTTTGTGATCTAACTGTGGGACGAACTTATTAAACAAGATGCACAAAATACAACCCACTAGGCAAAAATCAGGGCTATGTATGGGTGCATATGTTATTCACTGCCCAACTTCAGGGGGCCATTTACATAGATACTGTTGTTGTCTAATGTGGTGTCATGGTGAGACATTTGATGAGACACCATATACAAACTTAAGATGGAGGACAGAGCCAGAGAAGATATTGTCAATGTCTAAAACTAACTAAGGATATCTAGAATAGCATCTCCAATAGAAATATAATTTGTGGCTTGCACAAATACAAGCCAGCCATGTATGTTATTTTGAATTTTCTAGTAGCCACAATATAAAAAGCAAAAATAGGCCGGGCGCGGTGGCTCAAGCCTGTAATCCCAGCATTTTGGGAGGCCGAGACGGGTGGATCACGAGATCAGGAGATCGAGACCATCCTGGCTAACACGGTGAAACCCCGTCTCTACTAAAAAATACAAAAAGCTAGCCGGGCAAGGTGGCGGGCACCTGTAGTCCCAGCTACTCGGGAGGCTGAGGCAGAAGAATGGCGTAAACCCGGGAGGTGGAGCTTGCAGTGAGCTGAATCCGGCCACAGAACTCCAGCCTGGGTGACAGAGCGAGACTCTGTCTCAAAAAAAAAAAAAAAAAAAAAAGCAAAAAAAAAATAGGTAAAATTTATTCTAAAAATACATTTTATTTAACATATCTAAAATACTATAATTTCAATTTATTATAAAGATTATTGAGATATTTTGCATTCTTTGTTTTGTACTGAGTTTTTAAAATCTGGTGTGTATGTTATACTAACATTATATCTCAATTTGGACTAGCCATATTTCAAGTACTTGAGCGCTCTTGGCTTAATGGTTAATGGCTAGGGGCTACTGTATTGGACTGCACAGCTCTAGGACATAAATGATACTAGTGCAAATCAGTAAATAAAAGGAAACAACAGAAAAATGGAGAAAGAACGCAATCAAGCAGTATATTGAAAGAGAAACCTGAGGGCTTCAGGGGTATTCCATCTCACTAGGAAGAAAAAACTTTAAACAACTAGGCACAACTTTATATTCATCAAATTGGCAAAAACAAGATATTACCGAGTGTTGGTGAAAATGTTAGAATTGAGAAGAACTTTCATGATCTGCTGGTGGAAATGTAAATTGCTGCATCATTTCTAAGCAGCAACTTGGTTTTCTTGTTCTTACAGCAACATGATGTATTGAGTGAAAAAATAACAAAATGAGGTCTGCAACATAATGCCACAAATTTAAATACGTATTTAAATTTAAATACAAACTCCAAAAACACTCCACATATTTTACAGGGATATATGTGTATGCATATATATATATCCCTTAAAAATGTGTGTGTGTGTGTATATATATATGTATATTTAAGGGCATATAATTAGAGTGGGTATCCAGGGTAGAGGGAGAAAATGGGATAAGAATAAAAATGGAAAAAATAATACTGCTTATGGTTAAAAGTTTATAGTACAAAAGTTCTCATTTTAAGTTCCCAAAACTTCCATTACTAACTGCTTTTTTTGGGGGACATCCTTTTCTTCTTACAATTTGGATGGAAGTTTTCAACCATTTCTGCATATCATTTTATATATTCTGTAAGACAGTGAGGTCTGACTTTTATTGCAATCTTTATGCCAAATCCTCCTAAGTCTATATCTCCAAACAAGTCCTCATGGACTATTTAGTTCTAGTTCCTACTGAGCATTTTCCCCATCAGCTAAACACCGTAAGCATAATTTTCACCTCCGTCCTAGTTGATGCTCTCTTTCTCAGCTGTCTTATTTCTACAACCATCATTCCTTCAGTCTTTAAGTAGAGCATTTATAGTAATTTTTGACTCTTTCCTTTTCCTTAACCTTTAGGCAGTTATTAAGGCTTACTGTTTTCACTTTGAACATCATTGCTATCCTATTACCACTGCCACATTATATACCTGGAAAACTCATTATCTGCCTTTAGATTTCCATTCCTTCAGTCCATTTGCAAATTGCCAGATCTCCATATAGCACTATTTTCAACACATTGCCTCCTTGCTCAAAACCTCTAACAGTGCCAGTAGTGAACTTTTGTTGTCTATTGGCTATTCTGTATTTATTTCTCCTTCACACTTCAATTCCCTTTTGGGGATTATCTCTTCTATTGGATTTAAAAAAACCAACTATTAATCTAGTATTTCTCTTTTTCAGCTAAGGGAAGGACATATAACTCAAACTAGAGCTTTGGAATGTTCATCCCTCTAATTTGAATCCTTAGCAATGTAATAAAGAGATTAAACATGGTTGGGTATTCATTTATGCTCGCATGGAGCCTTGGCCTGCTTCAAGACCACTTTTCTAGTTCCTACTTTTTAGCCTTAGAGTCCACTTTGCTTTCTAATGTTTCCAGGCCTGGTTCTCTAGTCTTTGCATTTGTTCTGGGAGCTACTTGTATTTTTCCAGTAAATTCCTCTCTTGAATTTGCCAGAATTTGTTTCAGATGCATGCAAGCAGACCCTGACTGATCCTTTCTCCCCTATACAAAATATAAACTTATTTACTGGTCCCAGATCTTCCATAATCTGGCCCCAGCCTTGTTTTCCTTTAATCACCAAAACCACAGACAGCTCAGTCACTTTGTGACTGGAAAATGCCACGTTAGTCTTGCTTCTGGAATGACCTACTCTCTTTCATGCATCTATACTATTTACTGATTCTTCAAGGTCCTGCTCGGGATCTGTTTTCATTATGAAAACAAATTTTATACCTATGTTAATTTCCACTATCTTTGAAATCTGTTAACATTTAGTGTCTGTTATTAATTTTTCAGTCAGAATCCACTAGTTTTTTTATTTGTAGGAACATTTGATGGGCCAATCTCCAATCCCCTCCCCCAATAATGACCTATTCCATTGTCAGAGAACTATAGTTAAAAGTTCTTTCTTGCACGAAACTGAAATTTCTCATCCTACCACCCATTAGGTCCATCACTGGTTTCAGCTTGGCATTTCAGTAAATTAATAATATCTTGGACATAGATCCTGTGCTTTAGCTAGTGGTTATTCCTTTCATCTTTGTGTCATCTGAGAAATTGGTAAGGTTGCCTTCAATGTCTGTGTCTAGGTTATGATAAAAATATGAAAGAAGGCCGGGCGTGGTGGCTCACGCCTGTAATGCCAACACTTTGGGAGGCTGAGGCCGGTGGATCACGAGGTCAGGAGATCGAGACCATCCTGGCCAACATGGTGAAACCCTGTCTCTACTAAAAATACAAAAAATTAGCTGAGCATGGTGGCACACGCCTTTAATCCCAGCTACTCGGGAGACTCAGGCAGGAGAATTGCTTGAACCCAGGAGGCGGAGGTTGCAATGAGCCGAGATCATGCCACTGCACTCCATTCTGGGCAATAGAGAGCGACTCCGTCTCAAAAAAAAAAAAAAAAAAATTAAAGAGAAGTGGGTCAAAGACAGGCACTTATTGTATTGGATACATATATCTAGATATAGTCATTGAATATGATTTTATAAACAGCTATGAATCCTTTAATAATTTGCATTGTGGGTATTTTCCAAAATTATGTTGTGGGACACTTTGTGAAAGAACAGCTTTGCTGAAATCAACATATACTAGGTCTGTGATATTCCCCTGAGCTACTGATCTAGTTACCCTAACAAAAAATAATAGGTTAGTTTGTCATGGTTCGTTCTTAGCGAATCTGTGTCATCTGCTGATGACCACCATGTGCCTTTCTAAATGTTCACAAACCAAATATTTAATAATAATTCATTCTAGACTTTTCCTGGTGATAACCCTGAACCCTTGTAGCTCGCAATTCCCGATTTTTAAAAATCAGAACCCTCAACCATTTTCAGCCTTCTGTCACCTCTAATCTCTGTGAATTCTCGAAGGTTGTTGATAATGGATTGTGAGAGCTGGATGCTTCCCTTATAGCATGCTTTGTCTGGGTCCAGGCACTGGAACAACTTTAGGGCAATTACACTCTGTGACTGTTCATTTATTTATTATCTACTTATTTATTTTTCGACACAGGGTCTCCCTTTGTGGTCCAGCCTGGAGTGTAGTGGTGTGATCACAGTTCACTGCAGCCTCCATCTCCTGGGGTCAACAGATCCTCCTGCCTCAGCTTCCCAAGTAGCTGGGACTACAGGTGTACATCACCATAATTGACCAATTTTAGATTTTTTCATAGAGACAGGGTCTCACTATTTTGCCCAGAATGCTCTTAAACTTCTGGGTTCAAGCGATCTTCCTGCCTCAACCTCCCAAAATGTTGGGATTATGGGTGTGAGCCACTGTACCTGGACCACTCTCTGACTCTTTACTAATCCTAGGCTGTAATACTCTCACCATCTGTTTTCCCTCAATTTACATTTTAGTATATATTTTTAAATTATGAAAATGATATGTGCTCATTATAAAACGATTTCAATATTACAGAAATTTACAAAGTAAAAATAAAAAGTCCCTTCTTTAATCAATCCTAATGCCCAGTGGGAACAGACAGGAAAGTATCCTTCTAGACATTTTCCATGCATTACCAAACATTTTTATGTAATTTTAAGATGAGATTATACCCTGTGTACTGTGCTGCTTTCACCTAACAATCTATCATTAACATCATTTTATATGGGTCATATAGCGCTATCTCTCTTTTTTTTTTTTGAGACAGAGTCTCACTCTGTTGCCCAGGCTGGAGTGCAATGGCGTGGTCTCAGCTCACTGCAACCTCCGCCTCCGGGGTTCAAGCGATTCTCCTGCCTCGGCTTCTCAAATAGCTGGGATTATAGGCACCTGCCTGTATTTTTAGTAGAGATGGGGTTTCACCATGCTGGCCAGGCTGGCTTGAACTCCTGACCTCAGGCAATCTGCCCATCTTGGCCTCCCAAAGTGCTGGGATTACAAACGTGAGCCACCGCGCCCGGCCACTATCTCATTTTTTAAATGGGCACATGGCATTCTTTTGTAAGCACTGCAAAAATACATTATTGTACATGTATCTGTCTTCCTTCATCTGTTTTTCTATGATAGCACATACTTTCCAGTGAGAATAAAGGGGAAACTGCAGGTGCATAGGGGACTACCTAGATAAAATAAGGAGAAGAATGATTCTGCTCTATCCCAGAGGCTTTTAAGTCCATAGTCATGTTGTTATCTTGACATGGCAATTTATGGCTTATGATTGCTTTCACATTTCATTTGATCTTTATTCAAACCTATGAAGTGGCTGGACCAGACAGTAAAATCATTGCTATTTTGCAGTCTCAGAGGTATTGAGTGTCCGGCCTCATGCCTCACAGCTAGTTAGGGACAGTATGTGGTTAGAATCCATATCTTCTATCTTCCAGTCCACTGCTATTGCACAATGGACAGCTGCTCCCTGCACCCGCATGTGAGAGAAGAATTGGGTGAACTGAAAAAAAAAAGCTGTGTAGTGATTCACAGGGAACTTGGGAAAATGGTCATCAAGAATGTGCTATGTCAGCCAGTTGGTGTCATGCTGAGCAGTGTTTTTTTTTTTTTTTATGTATGTTGAGAAACAAAGAGAATGAATGTCTATCTGTGTGTTTCTAGGTATATCAGCAATTTCTGCTTTCACAGTAGAGACAGTCATAATATGCATATGCACTTGTATCCTTAAAAGTAAGGCAGAGCATTATTCTAAGTGAAGTAACTCAGGAATGGAAAACCAAATATCGTATGTTCTCATTTATAAGTGGGACCTAAGCTATGAGGATGCAAAAACATACAGAGTGATATAATGGACTTTGGGGACTCAGCTGGGAGGAGGCTGGGAAGGGGATGAGGGATAAAAGATGACATGTTGGGTACAGAGGACACCGCTCAAGTGACAGGCGCACACAGGTGCACACAAATCTCAGAATTCACCACTAAAGTACTCATCCATGTAACCAAAAACCACCTGTACCCCAGACACTATTGAAATAAAATTTTAAAATAAACATTTCCAAGGGAAATAAGCAATTCAGTGTCAAACACTGAAACACTGAAAAAAAATCTGTTGAAAAAACAAATATAGTTGAAAACTATATTTTATCCTGAAATTGGAGTAATGAAACCTAAATAAAAATAACTATGTTTAAAGAAAAAAAAATGTAAGGCGGAGGTTCTTAACCCTGTTTGCATATTAGAATCACCTGGAGAGCTTTTAAAAATAACCAGTCTGTGCAGTGGCTCACACCTGTAATCCCAGCACTTTGGGAGGCTGAGGCGGGCGGATCACGAGGTCAAGAGATCGAGACCATCCTGGTCAACACAGTGAAACCCTGTCTCTACTAAAAATACGAAAATTAGCTGGGCTTGTTGGCACACACCTGTAGTCTCAGCTACTCGGGAGGCTGAGGCAGGAGAATCTCTTGAACCTGGGAGGTGGAGGTTGCAGTGAGCCAAGATGGCGCCACTGCACTCCAGCCTGGCTACAGAACGAGACTCCGTCTCAAAAAAAAAAAAAAAAAAAAAAAAAAAAAAATTAACAGAGCTTTCAAAGTGAAGTACAAAATCTGTACAGTAAACTTTCTCTCACCTACAGGGTTAGCAGTAACCAAATTTACCCTGGACAAGAATGTGTCAAATAATCTAAAACTTCTCAGTCATATTTTAGAGCCAAGTATGTAATAAATAGATATTTGTTGAGTGAAAGAATGAATAAATGAATGACCAGAGACTATTTAAGAATCTATTTACTTACAGTCATTTATTCCAGTTCATCAGGGTATTTCTTTGAGAGCCTGCCCCATATCAGTAGTAGCTTCTTATGTCTGCCAAAACAAATAATCACAAACTGGGTGGCTTACAACAATATAAATTTATTTTCTCGCCATTTTGGAGGCCAGAAATCCAAAATCAAGGTATTGGTGGAGTTGGCTCCTTCTGGGGACTGTAAGGAAGAATCTGTTCCATGCATTTCTCCTATCTTCTTCTTCTTTTTTTTTGGGGGGGGGGATAGAGTTTGGCTCTATCACCCAGGCTGGAGTACAGTGGCGTGATCTCGGCTCATTGCAACCTCTGCCTCCTAGGTTGAAGGGACTGTCCAGCCTCAGCTCCGGAGTAGCTGGGATTACAGGTGCCTGCCACCACACCCGGCTAATTTTTGTATTTTAGTAGAGACAGGGTTTCACCATGTTGGCTAGGCTGGTCTTGAACTCCTGACCTCAGGTGATCAGCCCACCGTGGCTTCCCAAAGTGCTGAGATTACAGGCGTGAGTCACTGCGCCCGGCGCATTTCTCCTGTCTTCTGACATTCCTTGGCTTGTGGATGCATAACTCCAATCTCTGCTTTCATCTTCACATGGCTTTTCCCCTATGTCTCTCTTGTGTCTCAAATCTCCCTCTCTTTTCTCTTATAAGGACACAGACCATCCTAAATAAAGGATGATCTCATCCCGAGGTTTTCAATTACATCTGCGAAGGCCTTATTTTATTTCTTTCCTTTCTTTCTTTCCCTTCCCTTCCTTCCTTTCTTCCCCTTCCTTCCTTCCTTCCTTCCTTCCTTCCTTCCTTCCTTCCTTCCTTCCTTCCTTCCTTCCTCCCTCCCTCCCTCCCTCCCTCCCTCCCTCCCTCCCTCTCCCTCCCTCCCTCCCTCCCTCTCTTTCTCTCTTTCTTTCTTTCTTCTGACAGAGTTTCACTCTTGTTGCCCAGGCTGGAGTGCAACCTGTGCCTCCCAGGTTCAAGTGATTCTCCTGTCTCAGCCTTCCTGAGTAGCTGGGATTACAAGGCATGCGCTACCATGCCCGGCTAATTTTGTATTTTTAGTAGAGATGGGGTTTCTCCATGTTGGTCAGGCTGGTCTCACACTCCCAAGCAGATGATCTGCCTGCCTCGGCCTCCCAGAGTGCTGGGATTACAGCATGAGTCACCGCGCTCGGCCGCAAAGGCCTTATTTTCAACAAGGTGATATTCATAGGTACCAGGAGTTAGGACTTGGACACATCTTTTTGGCAGCCACCATTCAACCTACTACACCAGTAAAAGTCGCTCATACTGTGGTCCACACTTGTGTCCTACAAGTGAATGATTTTTTTTTTTTTTTCCACAGCTGCTTTCCAGCAGACAGTAGGATTCTACTTGGCTAGTGCAAGTATGGCTTTAACTTTCCATTAATGTCACCAGGAATCATGAGGAACACACCCATCTCAGCAGCCAACACTAATGAGGTCATGTTAGGTGTCTGGACCTTGCATGATAACAATCTAAGGAAAATCACAAATAGAAAATAATCTTTTCCTAATATTTTGAGAGGTACAGTCATCAAATAAACTGAGATGTGAAAAATGACAGTCTCTTTAAAAACACAGAAAAACAAGTCACATTAGAGGATTCCTTCCTCATTAGCTCAACAGTTTTCTCTGAATTAAAGTTTTTTAGAGTATTCAAATTTCTCAAAAGCCTGTATTACAAAAATGAAATGAAAAAGTTATTGTTCTTCAGCAGATATGTGTAACTATAACTTCTAAATTAGAATGAACCCAACAAAATACATTTTTTTCACATACGGTGTCTTTTGGAATGCATGAAGGGCTTGTTTCTTCTCAGTGAATTCTGATTCAAAATGCCTGGCTGGCTTGCAGCTTATCACGCTGAGGATTTGAGCACCAGCTGCTCACCCTATTCATTCAGGTCTGAATAGAGGGGTCTTACTATCCAATACGATTCTTTTATGAACAACAATCATTGCTTCTTACCTATTTCTTTTTCCTTCTGGATTAAATTCTGTATTTCTAAAGAATATTTAAATAAAAAATTTTATCAAACATACACAAAAATACAGGGACTCTCAAAAAGTCATCACCAAGATTCTAGAATTATCAATATTTTTTCATACTTATATATTCTTTCATGCTGAAATATTTTATTTTATTTTATTTTTGTGACAGAGTCTTGCTGTGTTGCTCAGGTTGGAGTGCAGTGGCACGATCTTGGCTTACTGCAACCTCCATCTGCTGGGTTCAAGAGATTCTCCTGCCTCAGCCTCCTAAGTAGCTAGGACTACAGGCACGTGCCACCACGCCTGGCTGATTTTTGTATTTTTTAGTAGAGATGGGGTTTCACCACATTGGCCAGGCTGGTCTCGAACTCCTGACCTCAGGTGATCCGCCTGCCTCGGCCTCCCAAAGCTAGGATTACAGTTATAAGCCACTGTGCCCAGCCTGCTGAAATATATTAAAGAAACTCCTAGACATGATACCATTTAATTCCTACATCCTTTAGTATGCATCTCTAAAAATTATAGATATTTTCTTACCATAAGTAATGCTGGTATCATATCTAATGATAATTCTTCAGTATTATTTAATATCCAGACTATATTCAAATTTCCCTGATTGTCTCAAAAATGTCTTCTTGTGTTTTTTGGTTTAAATAAGGATCAAAATAAGATCCACATATTAAATTAGACTGCTAAGTCTTTTCAATCTCCTATAATCTAGTAGAGAATTTTTCACAGTGGCACTGCTGACATTTGGGACTAGATAATTGTTGTGGGAAAGTTGTCAAAAAATTTGGACAATTTTTTGACAATGTCCCCTGAGTATAAAATCACCCTTGGTTGAAATCACTTATCTAGTATAGTCCCCCTACTTCATATATATATATAATGTGTATATATATATACATTAACAGGCAGGGGGTGGTGGCTCACGCCTGCAATCCCAGCACTTTGGGAGCTGAGGTGGTGGATCACTTGAGGTTGGGAGTTTGAGACCAGCCTGGTCAACAGGGTGAAACCCCATCCCTACTAAAAATACAAAAATTAACCGGGCCTGATGGCTTGTACCTATAGTCCCAGCTATTCGGGAGGCCGAGGCAGGAGAATCGCTTGAACCCAGGAGGCGGAGTTTGCAGTGACCAAGACTGTGCCACTGCACTCTAGCCTGGGCTACAGAGTGAGACGCCCGTCTCAAAAAAAAAAAAAAAAGAAAGAAAGAAAAAGAAACAACAAACAAAAGACGTTAACTTATAGAAGACATTAGATGAGTTTAGAGGAGTTGTCTTGTAGAATGTTCTACATTCTGAATTTCTCTGCTCCCTCATAGTATCATCCAACATATCCCTCTAAGACCTATTCCCAGTAAGTGGAAACTAGGTTAACTGAGTCTCAGAATATTGATAGTTTCAATATTTTTGACAAAAATAGTTCCCAGTTGGTGCCATATATTGTACTTTATATTGTATTGTCTCAGGAGGTCTAGAATGTCTGTGTCATTATAAGAGATGATAAGATTGATCAGAAGATTCAGGTGGTAATGGTCTGATTCTTTTATTGTAAAGTTCTCAATCTTTAATTTAGTAGTTTTAGCCATTGATGAGCTTTGCCTGTTGTATCAACTGTTTCATTATGTTGTAAAATAGAAAATTTCCAATTTATTGTTCCTTTAATTTATTACCTGGAGTTCTTTTATAAAGAACTTTCCCTCATTAAGTATTTGGTTACTCTGAAGTATACTTCACTCAGGAAAGGCAGGATTAATTCTTAATGATTTTTAATTGCCAATTTTTCAAAGTAAATATTGTACCCTAGGTTTTTATAGTGTCGAGTGTTTGCATGGGTGTGTATTTGCTTTTTCTTGTTTACTTTTATGTTTTGATTCTGTAACATTGTGAACTCATGGATTTTTATATATTCAGTATGTTTAAATCAAATGTAGTCAATATCCTTTTTGTGGTTGTTGTTTTGAGACAAGGTCTCACTCTGTTGCCCAGGCTGCAGTACAGTGGCATGACCATGGCTCACTATAGCCTCCATTTCCTGGGCTGAAGTGATCCTTCCACCTAAGCCTCCCGAGTAGCAGGGACTACAGGCATGTGCCACCACACCTGGCTAACTTTTGTGTTGTTTTGTAGAGATGGAGTTTCACCATGTTGCCTAGGCCAGTTTCGAACTTCTGGGCTCAAGCGATCAGCCTGCCTCAGCCTCCCAAAGTGCTGGGATTATAGATGTGAGCCACTGTGCCCAGGCCCAATATTCCTTTTGATTTTTTCCCTATATTTGGCCAATGGAAGCTTCTCTATGTTTTTATTTTATTTTTCCCAAATAAGAAAGTTTAGTCATTTTTTAAATGAGTAACTGAGACAGTAAACTGCCTGCTTTAAATGTCTGAAGTCTTTATTTTGGCCATATTATTGAGAGAGAGAGACAGAGAGATAGATTTTATAACCTTACCATTGCTTTTCTGCAGTACTTCAAAGATATTAATCCATGGCTGGGCACGATGGCTTACGCTTATAATCCCAGCACTTTGGGAGGCTAAGGCAGGCGTATCACCAGAAGTCAGGAGTTTGAGATCAGCCTAGCCAACATGGTGAACCCAGTCTCTACCGAAAATACAAAAATTAGCCAGATGTGGTGGCGGGCACCTGTAATCCCAGTTGCTTGGGAGACTGAGGCAGGAGAATCGCTTGAACCTGGGAGGTGGAGGTTGCAGTGAGCCGAGATTGTGCCATTGCACTCCAGCCTAGGCAACAAGAGCGAGACTCTGTCTCAAAAAAAAAAAAAAGAAAAAAAAAAAAAAAGAAAAAAAAAAGATATTAATCCCTACCTTCTGAAATCTACTGTTCTGATGAGATGAACTCTACCTGATCATAGCTCACTGCTGCATCAAACTCCTGGGCTCAAGCAATCCCCTCGAGTAGCTGGGATCATAGGCACATGCCACCACACCCTCTAATTAAAAAAATTTTTTTTTGTAGAGACAGGGTCTTGGTTGGTCTTCAACTCCTGGGCTCAAGTGATCCTCCCAAAGTGACCTCCCAAAGTGCTGGGATTACAGGTGTGAATTACCATGCTCAGGCTCTCGGGTAGTTTTTTAAAAAGTTAATTAACTCCATTGTTTTTAGAACAGTTTTGGGTTCACAGCAGAAAGTACAGATAGTTCCCATACATTCCCCCCAACCCCCATACCTGTATAACCTCACCCACTATGAACATCCCACACCACAGGGGTACATTTGTTACAATCAATGAACCTGCATTGACACATCATTTTCACCCTAAGTCCTTAGTTTACATTAGGATTCATTCTTGGTGATGTACCTTCCATGGGTTTTGATGAATGTATAATGACAGGTATCCACAATTGTAGTACCATACAGAAGAGTTTCACTACCCTAAAAATCTTTTGTGTTCTGCCTATTATCCTTCCGTCCCCCTAACCCCTGATCTTTTTACTGTCTCCAAAGTTTTACCTTTTTCAGAATGCCACATAGTTGGAATTATACAGTATATATCCTTTTCAGACCTGCTTTTTTTTCTTAGTATTAAGTTAGTGCAAAAGTAATTGTGGTTTGGGACCGTAAATTTTGAATCATTATATCTTGGCTCAAACACATCTTTATTAATCAAAATGGGAACTACTACAATCAATACATTTTTGCCAACGAAAAATAATTTTGTTTATTCCTGCAGTGTAAAACCCATGCTTTGGGATTCAACGAACTCTTGGAAAGCATTTTCTGCATCCTGCTGGTTGTGGAAGCATTTTCCCTGCAAACAGTTGTCCAGATGCTTAAAGAAGTGGTAGTCAGTTGGTGAGAAGTCAGGTGAATATGGAAGATTAGGCAAAACTTTGTAGCCCAATTTGTTCAACTTTTGAAGCATTGGTTGTGCAATGTGTGGGGGACATTGTCATGGAGAAGAATTGGGTCCTTTCTGTTGTCCAGTGCCAGCTGCAAGCATTGCAGTTTTTGGTGCATCTCATCGATTTGCTGAGCATACTTCTCAGATGTAATGATTTTGCCGGGAATTTGAAAGCTGCAGTGGATCAGACCAGCAGCAGACCACCAAACAGTGACCATGACTTTTTTACGGTGCAAGTTTGGCTTGGGAGGTGCTTTGGGACTTCTTCTCAGTCCAGCCACTGAGCTGGTCGTCACAGTTTGTTGTATAAAATCCACTTTTCAATGCATGTCACAATCCGATCGAGAAATGGTTCGTTGTTGCATAGGATAAGAGAAGATGACACTTTAAAATGATTTTTTAAAAATTTTCACTCAGGTCATGAGGCACCCACTTATCAAGCTTTTTCACCTTTCCAATTTGCATCAAATGCCAAACAACCATAGAATGGTTGATGTTGAGTTCTTCAGCAACTTCTCGTGTTGGTGTCAGAGGATCAGCTTTGATGATTGCTCTCCACTGGTAGCTGTCAACTTCCAACAGCCAGCGACGACGCTCCTCATGTTCAAGGTTCTCCTTTGCAAAACTTCTTGAATCACCACTGCACTGTGTGTTCGTTAGCAGTTCCTGGGCCAAATGCATTGTTGATGTTGAGAGTTTTCTTCCCTGCTAAATGACCCCTTTCGAAATCAAAAAAGAAAATCTCTTGAATTTGTTTTTTGGCTAACATCATTTCCATAGTTTAAAATAAACATAAAATAAAGAGCACGTAATAAGTCATTAGCAAAATCAAAAACAAAAACATAAAGCAAGATATACCCATTAAAATGATGTATAACATAACCACATTTATTTAAGAATGTATTCCAATATCGAAGGGCAAATTCCAACAATGCAAAAACCACAATTACTTTTGCACTCACCTAATAATATGTATTGAAGTTTCCTCCATGTCTTTTAGTGGCTTGATAGCTCACTTCTTAAAGTGCTGAAAAATTCATTGTTTGGATTTACAACAATTTATCCATTACCTACTGAAGGACAGCTTGGTTGCTTCCAAGTTTTGGCAATTATGAATAAAGCTGTTACAAACATTCACATACAAGTTTTTGTGTGAAGGTAAGCTTGCACTTCCTTTGGGTAAATACCATGGAGCATGATTGCTGAATTGTGCAGTTAAGAGTACATTTAGTTTTGTTAAGAAACTGCTAAATTCTCTTCCAAAGTGGCTATACCATTTTGCATTCCAACCAGCAATGAATGAGAGTTCCTGTTGCTCCACATCCAGCGTTTGGTATTGTGTTTTGGCAATTTTAATAGGCTATAATGGTATATATTTGTTGTTTTAATTCATAATTTCCTAAGGATATATAATGTTGAACACCTTTTCATATGCTTCCTTGCCATCTGTGTATCTTCTTTGGTGAGGAATCTGTTTAAATCTTTTACTCATTTTTAAGTTGGGTTGTTTTCTTATTGTTGAGCTTTAAAAGTTCTTTATATATGTATCTTTTGCAAATATTTTCTCCTGGTTTGTGGCTTCTTGTTTTCTTGACACTGTTTTTCACACAGCAGAAATTTTTAAAATTTTAATCAAGTCGAGATTATCAATTGTTTCTTTTTAATTTAATTTAATTTATTTATTTAGAGACAGAGTCTCGCTGTGTCACCCAGGCTGGAGTGCAGTGGCACGAGCTCAGCTCACTGCAACCTCTGCCTCCCAAGTTCAAGCAATTCTTGTCCCTCAGCCTCCCGAGTAGCTGGGATTACAGGCGCGTGCCACCATGTCCTGCTAATTGTATTTTTAGTAGAGACAGGGTTTCACCATGTTGCTCAGGGTGGTCTCTAACTCCTGCCTGAGCTCAGGCAATCCATCTGTCTCAGCCTCCCAAAGTGCTAGGATTACAGGCGTGAGCCACCACACCTGGCCTCAATTGTTTCTTACATTGATCATGACTTTGGCATTATATCTAGAAGGTAATCACCAGTCCCAAGTTCATCTAGAATTTCTCCTCTGTTCTCTTCTATGAGTTTTATAGTTTTGCATTTTACATGTGGGCCTATGATCCATTTTGAGTTAGTTTTTGAGAAGGACGTAAGATCTTTCTCTAGATTCTTTTTTTTTTTTTTTTTTCTGTATGGACGTCCAGTTGTTCTAGCATCATTTGTTGAAAGGACTATTTTTGCACCACGGTATTGCCTTTGCTCCTTTGTCAAAGATCAGTTGACTGTATTTATGTGGGTCTTTCTCTGGGCTCTCTTCTGTTCCATTCATTTAGTTGTCTATTCTTTTGCCAGTACCACATCGTTTTGATTACTGCTGCTTTATAGGAAGTCCTTTTTTTTTTTTTTTTTGAGTTGGAGTCTTACTCTGTTGCCCAGCATGGAGTGCAGTGGCATGATCTCGGCTCACTGCAACCTCTGCCTCTTGGGTTCACGTGATTCTCCTGCCTCAGCCTCTCAAGTAATTGGGATTACAGGTGTGTGCCACCATGCCCAGCTAATTTTTGTATTTTTAGTAGAGATGGGGTTTCACTATGTTGGGCAGGGTGGTCTCAAACTCCTGACCTCAGGTGATCTGCCCCCTCGGCCTCCCAAAGTGCTGGATTACAGGCATGAGCCACCGTGCCCGGCCTGAAGTCTTGAATTCAGGTAGTATTAGTCCTCTGAATTTGCTATCCTTCAATACTATGCTGTCTGTACTGGGTCTTTTGCCTCTCTTTTTTAGAAAAAGTTTATTGATATATATCAATAAATTGATTGAAAAATAACTTGCCAGGATTTTGACTGGGATTGCATTTAATCTACAGACTAAGTTAGGAAGAAGTGACTTCTTGATAATATTAAGTCTTCCTAGCTATAAACATGGAATATCCCACTATTTATTTTGTTCTTTGATATCTTTCATTAGTTATATAGATTTCTTCATATAGATCTTATACAAAGTTTTCTTTCTTTCTTTTTTTTTTTTGAGATGGAGTATCACTCTGTCACCAGGCTGGAGTGCAGTGGTGCAGTCTCGGCTCACTGCAACCTCCGCCTCCTGGGTTCAAGTGATTCTCCTGCCTCAGCCTCCCAAGTAGCTGGGATTACAAGCACGCGCCACCACGCCCAGCTAACTTGTGTCTTTTTAGTAGAGACGGGGTTTCACCATGTTGTTCAGGCTCGTTTTGAACTCCTGACCTTGTGATCCACCAGCCTCGGCCTCCCAAAGTGCTGGGATTACAGGCGTGAGCCACCGCACCCACCGATCTTGTACATAGTTTTTAGATTTATACCCACCTTAGTTTTGGCTGCTATAACAAAGTACCACAGACTGGATGGCTTAAATGAGATAAATTTATTTCTCACAGTTCTGGGGCCTGGGAATTCCAATATCAAAATGCCAGCAAATCCATTGTCTGATGAGGGCACTCTTCCTGGTTTATAGATGGCTGTCTTGCTGTGCATTCTCACATGGTGGGAAGACAGAGAGAGAGTAAGATCAAGCCTTCATGTCTTTTCTTATAAGGGCATTAATGCCATTCATGAGGGTGCCACCCTCATGACCTAATTACCTCCCAAAGGTCCCTACCTCTTAATACAATCACACTGGAGGTTAGAATTTCAACATATGAATTTGTCGGGACACAACAATTCAGTCTATAGCATTCTGCCACTGGACCCCCAAAACTCCTGTCCATCTCATATGCAAAATACATTCATTCCAAATCAACAGCCTCAAAAGTCTTAACTCATTGCAGTCTGAACTCTAAAGTTCAAAGTCCAAAGTCTCATCTAAATGAGACATGAATAAGAATAGACGTAAGATTCAGCATGAGGCAAAATTCCTCTCCAGCTGTGAACCTGTGAAACCAAATTAGTTATGTGTTTCCAAAATAAAACTGTGGGAAAGGGATAGGATAAATATTCGCATCCCAAAAAGGAGAAATAGGAAAGAAGAAAGGGATGATGGAGTCCCAAGAAAGTCCCAAACCTATCAAGGCAAAATTCGTAAGATGTTAAGGCTTGATGAGCTACTTTGGCTCAATGCTCTGCCTTCTGGAACACACTGGGGTAGCAGTCCCGCCTGTGTGGCTGTCTCTGGTGGAGGTCACACACCCATGGCTCTGCCAGGCTGGAGTTGTACCTCAGTGGCTCTGCTGAATAGTGCTGTGCCTCTGCTGCTTCAGGTGGCCCTGCGCCCATGGCTCCATTGGGCATTGGTCCTTCTCTTTGAAACTGAGGCGGAGGCAGCCCTGTTCCCCAAGTTAGGCATTCTTGTCCTATGGTGGGAGTGGTGGCCTGATGATCTTCGAATCATTTTTGGGTTCTTTCTTCTCTTGTTTTGAGGAATAGTGCATGTTCACAGCTCTATTATCCAGTCCTGCAGGATCTAAGAAGGCTGACAGTTTCCCTCTGCTTAGTCCCAGCTGGCACTGTTTCTGCTGCTATAATCTTGTCTTTATTCCCAGCTTCTGTTGAGATAGATGGCTGATTTGGTTCATAGTTCACACCCATGCTAATCTTTTTTATCAAATTGGTGGTCTGATATGCCCTTTGTGTTCTCTTTGAACACACCTTCTTATTTTTAAAATAATATGAACAGGCTTAGAATTTTCCAAATCTTTATGTTCTAATTCCTTTTTGCTTAACAATTCCATTTTCAATTTATTTCTTCCTCTTGCACTTTACTATAAGCAGTAAGGAGGGACCATGCTGCTCCTTTAACACTTTGCTTAGAAATTTCCTCAGCTAAGGCTGGGAGTGGTGGCTCGCTGTAAAGCACTGTAATCCTGGCACTTTGGGAGGCCGAGGCGGGCAGATTGCCTGAGCTCAGGAGTTGGAGACCAGCCTGGGCAACATGGTGAAACCCTGTCTCTACAAAAAATACAAAAATTAGCCAGGCAGCGTGGCGGGCGCCTGTAATTCCGGCTACTCGGGAAGCTGAGGGAGGAGAGTCACTTGAACCCGGGAGGTGGAGGCTGCAGTGAGCCGAGATCGCGCCACTGCACTCCAGCCTGGGCAGCAGAGAGAGACTCCATTTCAAAAAAAAAAAAAAAAAAGAAAAAAAAAAGCAATCTCAGCTAATGTCCAATTTCCTTCTTTTCTTTTCTTTCTTGAGACGGAGTCTTGCTCTGTTGCCCAGGCTGGAGTGCGGTGGCACAATCTTGACTCACTGCAACCTCCGCTTCCCGGGTTCAAGCAATTCTCCCACCTCAGCCTCCCAAGTAGCTGGGATTACAGGTGCCTGCCAGCACACCCAGCAAATTTTTCTATTTTTAGTAGAGATGCGGTTTCATCATGTTGGCCAGGTCGGTCTCAAACTCCTGACCTCAGGCAATCCGCCCACCTCAGCCTCCCAAAGTGCTGGGATTACAGTCATGAACCACCGTGCCTGGCCTAAATGTCCAATTTCATTGCTCATTCATTATACCTTTTACCAAACACTAGAACATGAACAGTATTCAGCCAAATTCTTTGCTACTTTATGATGAGGATAGCCTCCAGGAAGAAATAAAAACGCTGAACAGACTAATAACAAGCAGCAAGATAGAATCAGGAAAAAAAAAAAAAAAAGCCAACATAAAAAGTCCCAGGACCAGATGGATTCACAGCTGAATTCTATCAGACATTCACAGAAGAACTGATGCCAATCCTACTAAAACTATTCCAAAACATAGAGAAAGGGAATCTTTCCTCCCTAAATCATTCTATGAAGCCAGTATCACCCTAATATCCAAAAAGAATATAACAAAAAAAGAAAGCTGCAGGCCAGTATCCCTGATGAACATGATGCAAAAATCCTCAACAAAATGCTAGCTAACTGAATCCAACAGCATATCAAAAAGATAACACATCATGATCAAGTTGGTTACATACCAGGGATGCAGGGGTGGTTTAACATACACAAGTCAGTAATTGTGACACCCCATATAAGCAGAATTAAAAACAAAAATCAGGCCGGGTATGGTGGCTCACGCCTGTAATCCCAGCACTTTTGGAGGCTGAGGTGGGCGGATCACCTAAGGTCAGGAGTTTGAGACCACCCTGGCCAACATGGGGAAACCCCATCTCTACTAAAAATACAATAATTAGCTGGTTGTGGTAGCGGGTGCCTGTAATCCCAGCTACTTGGGAGGCTAAGGCAGGAGAATTGCTTGAACTCGGGAGGCAGAGGTTGCAGTGAGCTGAGATCACGTCACTGCACTCCAGCCTCGGTGAGACAGTGAGACTCTGTCCCACAAAAATCAATCAATCAATCAATCATACGATCATCTCAATAGATGCAGAAAAAGCATTCTTTTTTAATAAAAACCCTCAACAAAATTGGCATAGAAGGGACATACCTCAAAGTAATGAAAACCATCTATGACAAACCCACAGCCAACATCACCATACTGAATGGGGAAACACTGAAAGCATTATTATATATAACTGAGAACTGGAACAAGGCAAGGATGACCACTTTCACTACTTCTATTCAACATAGTATTGGAAGTCCTAGCCAGAGCAATCAGACAAGATAAATAAAAAGCATCCACATTGGAAAAGAGGAAGTTAAACTGTTGCTGTTTGCCAATGATATGATTGTATACCTAGAAAACTCTCAAGATGCATCCAAAAAGTTCCTAAATCTGATAAATAAATTCAGTAAAGTGTCAGGATACAAAATCAATGTACATAAACTAGTAGAACTGCTACACACCAACAACAACCAAGCTGAGAATTAAATCAAGAACTCAATCCCTTTTATAATAGTTGCAAAAAGAAAATTTGTAAACAAAGTACTTAGGCCTGACCAACATGATGAAACCCTGCCTCTACTAAAAATACAAAAAAAAAAAAAAATTAGCTGGGCATGGTGGCAGTTGCCTGTAATCCCAGCTACTCAGGAGGCTGAGACAGGAGAATCACTTGAACCTGGGAGGTGGAAGTTGCAGTGAGTCGAGATGGCACCACTGCACTCCAGCCTGGGCGACAGAGTGAGACTCTATCAAAAAAACAAAAACAACAACAACAACCACACACACACAAAACAAACAAGCAAACAAAAAATCTTAGGAATATACTTAACCAAAGTGGTAAAAGATCTCTACAAGGAAAACTACAAAACCCTGCTGAAAGAACTCATAGGGCTGGGTGTGGTGGTTCATGCCCATAATTCCAGCACTTTGGGAGGCCGAGGCAAGTGGATCACGAGGTCAGGAGTTCGAGATCAGCCTGGCCAACATGGTGAAACCTTGTCTCTACTAAAAATACAAAAATTAGCTGGGCATGGTGTTGGGTGCCTGTAATCCCAGCTACCTGGGAGGCTGAGGCAGGACAATTGCTTGAACCTGGGAGGTGGAGGTTGCAGTGAGCTGAGATTGTGCCACTGCACTCCAGCCTGGGGAAAAAAAAAAAAAAAAAGATCTGAAAGAACTGAAAGATAACACAAACAAATGGAAACACATCCCATGCACATGGATGGGTAGAATCAATATTGTGAAAATGACCATAAGCAATCTACAGATTCACTGCCAAAAGCAATCTACAGATTCAATGCAATTCCCATCAAAACACCATCATCGTTCTTCACAGAACTGGTAAAAACAATCCTAAAATTTATATGGAACCAAAAAAGAGTCTGCATAGCCAAAACAGTACAAAGCAAAAAGAACAAATCTGGAGGCATCACATGACCTGACTTCAAACTATATTATAAGGCTATAGTTACCAAAACAGCATGGTACTGGTATAAAAGTAGGCATGTAGGCCTGGCATGGTGGCTCAAGCCTGTAATCCCAGCACTTTGGGAGGCCGAGACGGGTGGATCACGAGGTCAGGAGATCGAGACCATCCTGGCTAACACGGTGAAACCCCCTCTCTACTAAAAAATACAAAAAACTAGCCAGGTGAGGTGGTGGGCGCCTGTAGTCCCAGCTACTCGGGAGGCTGAGGCAGGAGAATGGCGTGAACCCGGGAGGCGGAGCTTGCAGTGAGCTGAGATCCGGCCACTGCACTCCAGCCTGGGCGACAGAGTGAGACTCCGTCTCAAAAAAAAAAAAAAAAAAAAAGGTAGGCATGTAGACTAACAGAATGGAATAGAGAACCCAGAAATAAAACCAAATACTTATAGCCCACTGATCTTCAACAAAGCATACAAAAACATAAAGTGGGAAAAGGACACCCTATTCAATAAATGGTGCTGGAATAACTGGCAAGCCACATGTAGAAGAATGAAACTGGATCCTCATCTCTTACCTTATTCAAAAATCAACTCAAGATGGACCAAAGACTTAAATCTAAGATCTGAAATCATAAAAATCCTAGAAGATAACATTGGAAAAACTCTTCTAGACATTGGCTTAGGCAAAGAATTCATGACTAGGAACCCACAAGCAAATGCAGCAAAAACAAAAATAAACAAATGGGACCTAATGAAACTAAGAAGCTTCTGCCTGCAAAAGAAATAATCAGCAGAATAAACAAACAACCACAAGAGTAGAAGAAAATATTTGTAAACTATGCATCTGACAAAAGACTGATATCCAGAATCTGCAAGGAACACAAACAAATCAGCAAGAAAAAAACAAATAATCCCATGAAAAAGTGGGCAAAGGACATGAATAGACAATTCTCAAAAGAAGATATATACAAATGACCAACAAACATGAAAAAATGCTCAACATCACTAGTTATCAGGGAAATGCAAATTAAACCACAATGAAACACCACCTTACTCCTGCAAGAATGGCCAGAATTTAAAAATAATTTTTAAAAATGTGTTGGTGTGGATGTGGTAAAAAGGGAACACTCCTACATGGCTGATGGGAATGTAAGCTAGCACAACCACGATGGAAAACGGTATGGAAAATCCTTAAAGAACTAAAAGTAAAACTACCATTCAATCCAGTAATCCCAATACTGGGTATCTACCCAAAGGAAAAGAAGTCATTATATGAAAAAAGATGCATGTACTCACATATTTATAGCAGCACAATTAACAATTGCAAAAATATGGAACCAACCTAAATGCCCATCAACCAACAAGTGAATAAAGAAAATGTGGTACATATACACTATGGAATACTACTTAGCCATAAAATGGAATGAAATAATGGCCTTTGCAGCAACTTGGATGGAGCTGGAGGCCATTATTCTCAGTGAAGTAATTCAGAAAAGGAAAACCAAGTATCGTATGTTCTTGCTTATAAGTGGGAGCTAAGCTATGAGGATACAAAGGCATAAGAATGATAGAATGGACTTTGGGGACTTGGAGGGATGGGTGGGTGGGGTAAGGGATAAAAGACTACATCTTGGGTACAGTGTACACTGCTTGGGTGATGGGTGCACTAAAATCTCAGAAATCACCATTAAATAACTAATCCATGTTACAAAAGAACACCTGTTCTCCCAAAACCATTGAAATAAAATTTTAAAAAGATAGCCTCTTCTCCATTGTCCAGTAACATGTTCCTCATTTCCATCTGAGATCTCATCAGAGTGGTCTCACTATCCATATATTTACCAACTTTCTGTATGTAGTTACTTCTATATTTTCTAAGAAGATGGAAGCTTTCTCTCCAGAAATCTTTTCTTTCTGAGCCTTTACCAGAATAATCTTTAAAAATTTCTTTATGGCATCACTGGCTTTATCTAGCATGCACCTCAAAACTCTTCCAACTTCTACCCATTACCTAGTTCCAAAGATGCTTCCACATTTTAAGGCATTTGTTACAGCAGCACCTCACTTCTTGGTACCAATTTCTGTATTAGTCAGAACATATATACGTAGATATTTATTAGAAAGTATTAGCTCATGTGATTATAGAAGCTGAGAAGTCCCAGGATTTGCCATCTAAAGCTGGAGACCCAAGAAAACTGATGGTGTAGTTCAAAGGCCTGAGAGCTGGATAGCTGATGGCGTAGATTCCAGTTTGAATCTGTAGGCCTGAGAACCAGGAGCAGTGTGAGCAGAAGATTGATGTCCCAGTCCAAGCAGTCAGGCAAAGAACAAATTCAATTTTCCTTCACCTTTTTGTTCTATTCAGTCCCTCAACAGATTGGGTGATGCCCACCCACATGGGGAAAGGCCATCTTTATTCAGGTCACCAATTTGAATGTTAATTTCTCCAGAAACACCCTCACAGACACACCTAGAAATAATGTCTAGGAGTTCAAGAGTTCAAGACCAGCCTGGCCAACATGGTGAAACTCTGTCTGTACTAAAAACACAAAAATTAGCTGGGCGTGGTGGCAGGCACCTGCAATCCCAGGTACTTGGGGGGCTGAGGTAGGAGAATCGCTTGAACCTAGGAGGCAGAGGTTGCAGTGAGCCAAGATCATGCCATTGCACTCCAGCCTGGGATACAAGAGTGAAACTCTGTGTCCAAAAATAAAAAATAAAAATAAAATAAAATAAGAATTCACCATTATAATACCTAAGCTTTCATTTTTTGAAATGCTAATGTAAATGCTAATGTGTTTTTAATTTCTTTTTTTTTTTTTTTGAGACGGAGTCTCGCTCTGTCGCCCAGGCTGGAGTGCAGTGGCGCGATCTCGGCTCACTGCAAGCTCCGCCTCCCGGGGTCACGCCATTCTCCTGCCTCAGCCTCCCGAGTAGCTGGGACTACAGGCGCCCACAACCGCGCCCGGCTAATTTTTTGTATTTTTAGTAGAGACGGGGTTTACGCCGTGGTCTCGATCTCCTGACCTTGTGATCCGCCCGCCTCGGCCTCCCAAAGTGCTGGGATTACAGGCGTGAGCCACCGCGCCCGGCCAATGTTTTTAATTTCAAATTCCATTTGCTCATTGCCAGTATATAGGATAGTGACTGACTTTCATACATTAACCTGTGTCCTACAATTTGGCTAATTGCAGGATACAATTAGCTTATTAGTTTCAGGAGCTTTCTGGTTGAATCTTTTCGATTTTCTACGTAGATTATCACATCATCTGTAAACAAAGACTATTTATTTCTTCCTTTCCAACCTATATACTGGTTATTTTCTTTTAAAAATCTTATCGCAGTAGCTAGGACTTCCAGATGTTGAAAAGCAGTGGTAAGATAAAATATCCTAGCCTTGTTCCTGATCTCAGTGGGAAAGCTTTGTTTCTCACCATTTAAGTAAAATTTTTGCTGTAGGTTTTTTATAGTCCTTCTTTATCAAATTGAGGAAATTCCCCCTCTATTCCTCATCTGCTGAGAGTTTTTATCATGAATGGGTGTTGGATTTTTATAAGTGCCTTTTCTGCAGCCATTGATATAATCATGTGACTTTCTTTAGTCTATCTATGGATTTCAATAATATATTTTTATATATTGAACCTGCCTTGTATACTTGGGATAAATTTCACTTGGTTGTAGTGTATAATTCTTTTTATACATCATCGGATTCAATTTGTTAATATTTTAGGGGGGATTTTTGCAGCTACATTCATGAGAGATACTGATCTGTACTTATCTTTTCTTGTTATGTCTTTTTCTGATTTTGATGTTAGGGCAATGCTGGCCTCATAGAATGAGTTAGAAGGTATTCTCTGTGCTTCTATCTTTTGGAGAAGATTATAGAGAATTGATGTATGTACTTTCTTCCTTAAATGTTTGGTAGAATGGTGAACACGTCTGAGCCTGGTGTTTTCTAATTTGGAAGATTATTAATTATTGTCAATTTTAAAAATAGATATAGGTCTATTTCTTCTTGTGTAACTTTTGGCAGATTATTTCTTTGAAGGAATTGCTCCATTACATCTGGGTTATCATATATGTGGACATAGAGTTATTCACAGTATTCTTGTATTATTCTTCTAATGTCCATGGGATCTGCAGTAATATCTACTCTTTCATTTCTGGAATCAGTAATTTTTTTTCTTAGTTAGCAGGGCTAGAGTCTTATTGATTTTATTGATCTTTTCAAGGAACCAAGTTTTTGCTTTATTGATTTTCTCTGTTATTTCCTGTTTTCAATTCCATTGATTTCTCTGGGAGTTTTTTTGCTTATTTTTGTTTTGGGTACAAAGGTTATCCTGAATCTCTGGTAATTTTTTCAGATTTTTTTTTCTTAGCATTTTTCAGTTTCACCATGGAGTGTGTGGAAGTATTTTTTCTTGTTGTGTAAATAGTATAATGCTTGGACAGTGGTGTGCTGGTAAACGTGGAAGTGGGGGTTGATTTGTAGCAATTTGCCAATTTCTGTGACATAAACATTCCCTCAATAACCTATTTCAAGCTACCAATGTAACATCTTTAAGTAAGGATTTGAGAAGAGATGCAGAGTGGCATACCATTTTATTTTAGCCATGCAAACATGATAGACATGAATAAGCTCAAGAGCATTAATAATAGTAAAATGTAGTAAAATAATTAGGAATTGACAAGCTTTAAATATTTATTACTTATGTTTTTAATATAATTATTTAATGATAAGTTTATGCAATTTAATTTTAATAATGGTTGTTAACACTTGGCTTGCACATTTTCTGAATATTTAACAAGCTGCTCTCATAAGCTGGCTCCAGCATATTTCTTCAGTATAAGGATTTATCTCTCTTTAATTCCTGAAAATTCTTGGCTATTATCTCTTCAAATATTGTCTCCCCCTCCCATTCTTTTTGCTTTCTCCTATTTTAATAAACTCCTATTAAATACATGACAACTCTGCTCATAGTAGTTTTTTTCTTTTACATTTTCAATTTTGTTTTTTTTTTGAGACAAGGTCTCACTGTCACCCAGGCTAGAGTGCAGTGGCACAATCATGCTCACTGCAGCCTCGACTTCCTGGGCTCAAGTGACCTCAGCCTCCCAGTAGCTGGGACTACAGGTGTGTATCACCACACCCAGCTAACTTTTTTTGTATTTGTTTTTTGCAGAGATGGGGTTTTGTCTTGTTTCCCAGGCTTGTCCACAACTCCCGGGCTCAAGTGGTCTGCCCCCTTCCACCTCCCAAAGTGCTAAGATTACAGGTGTGAGCTACCACACCTGGCTTCTACTCTTGTTTTTATTTTATTTAAACATTTTTGGCCGGGTGTGGTGGCTCACACCTGTAATCCCAGCACTTTGGGAGGACGAGGTGGGCAGATCACCTGAGGTCAGGAGTTCGAGACCAGCCTGACCAACATGGTGAAACTCTGTCTCTACTAAAAATACAAAATTAGCTGGGCATGGTGGTGCATGGCTGTAATCCCATCTACTTGGGAGGCTGAGGCAGGAGAATTGCTTAAACCTGGGAGATGGAGGTTGCAGTGAGCTGAGATTGTACCATTGCACTCCAGCCTAGGGAACAAGAATGAAATGCTATCTCAAAAAACAAAAATTTATTTACTTACTTTCTTTATTGTTTAAATTTTTATTTTTTTATGGGTTTGAATCTACTCTTTTTAAAGTTGCTGTTTATTTTTAAAATTTCTAGTTCTTAAATTTCAAATTCCCCCATTTCCTGTTTATGATTATTTTATCAGATTCCTAACAGGAAATAGATGATATACTAAAATTTGTATAATTCCAAGGTGGTTTATTTACAGAGGGACCATTTACAGAGGTGTGAGCAGGGTGTAGTGTGGCCACAAAGGATAGTGCAATAACCTGGAAATGGTTGCAGTGGAGCCATTACTACTCCTTGGCCTGAAGAGGGAAGGATAGGGAGAAGTGTCTAGAATTTGAAAGAAACTCATGAAGAAAAGATCACCTTGAGAGGTGCAATTACCTTCTGTTTAGAGACGCAGCCAACAGCTGAGAGAGAGTCAACTGGGGAATAAAACTGATCCCACTTTCCAATATTCTGCTAGGGTTTCCCATTGGCTGAATCCAACAAGAGGCCAGAGGACATGAGAACTCACTGATGCAGTCCATGCAGGTCTGGCTCCAGCAACAGAAGACAGATGTAGAATAGTGGAGAGTGGGTCTACCGGGGCAAGTGGAAGATATGTAATGTACCTTTTCTCCATCCCAGTGAGGCGTTTCTGTATGTGATTTGTAAGTTTTGGCTGTGAGTTCATCTTTAGCAGGTTGTTTTACATGGGAGTCCCTTGTGCCCTGGGTTGGGAGGGGTCTCGGTTAAGAAGTTTTGTGTTGGCCGGGCGCGGTGGCTCAAGCCTGTAATCCCAGCACTTTGGGAGGCCGAGACGGGCGGATCACGAGGTCAGGAGATCGAGACCATCCTGGCTGACACGGTGAAACCCCGTCTCTACTTTAAAAATACAAAAAACTAGCCGGGCGAGGTGGCGGCGCCTGTAGTCCCAGCTACTCGGGAGGCTGAGGCAGGAGAATGGCGTGAACCCGGGAGGCGGAGCTTGCAGTGAGCTGAAATCCGGCCACTGCACTCCAGCCTGGGCGGCAGAGCGAGACTCCGTCTCAAAAAAAAAAAAAAAAAAAAAAAAAAAAAAAAAAAAGAAGTTTTGTGTTTGCCTGTCTCTGGGACACAGAAACACTGTATTTGGATCTATTTTCATGTGCGTTTTTCTACTTAGAGTTCCTACACCTTGCAAGTAGTGTGAATTCAGATCTTTTGTCCATAGCGACACAGGTCTGTGTTTCTGATTTCTTTGGATTCATTTGATTCATGGCCCTAGGCTTTCAGCAGGATTCCTTGCTGCTTCCCTTGCTAAGGACCACAGTTTACCTCCTGGTTTACTTCAAGAGCACCCTCTGTGTCTCCTGTCATTATATGGGGACTTTGGTTCCAGCTCCTTATCTTTTACAAAAATTATGGTCTAATTAAAAATTATTTATTTATTTATGTTTTTTTAATTTTTAAAAATTGTGGCAGCAGGGTGCAGTGGCTCACACCTGTAATCCCAGCACTTTGGGAGGCAGAGGCAGGCAGATCACGAGGTCAGGAGTTCCAGACCAGCCTGGCCAATATGGTGAAATCTCGTCTCTACTAAAAATACAAAAAATCAGCCGGGTGTGGTAGCTCACCCCTGTAGTCCCAGCTACTCGGGAGGCTGAGGCAGAAGAATTGCTTGAACGTGGGAGGCGGAAGTTGCAGTGAGCTGAGATCGCGCCACTACACTCCAGCCTAGGCAACAGAGCGAAACTCCGTCTCAGAAAAAACAAAACAAAACAAAAAAACCTGTGGCAAAATACATAAAATTTGCCATCTTCACCTTTTTCTCAATGTAAAGTTCAGTGGCATTAAGTATATTCCCATTGTTGCACTACCATCATCACCATCTATCTCCAAAGTTTTCATCTCCCCAACCTGAAATACCATCCCCATTAAACAATAACTCCCCATTTCTCCCTCCTCCATTGGCATTGGCATTTACTGTTCTACCTTCTGTCTCAAAGAATCTGACTACTGTAAATATCTCATAGCAGTGGAATCATATAGTGTTTTTGTGTGTGTGTGTGTGTGACTGGCTTATTTCAATTAGCATAATATCCTCAAGGTTCAACCATGTTGTAGCATATGTCAGAATTTCCTTCCTTTTTATGACTGAAAAGCTTTCCATTGTATGTATACATCACATTTTATTTATCTGTGCCTTCATTTATGGACATTTAGGCTACTTCCACCTTTTGGCTGTTACAAATAATGCTGCTATAAGCATGGGTGTACAATCAGTTCTCTGTCTTTTGTGGACTTAAGATTTAGTATCCTTTCTGCATATATGCATTTAAACTTTCTCATTCAGCACCAAAGGCCTACTTCCAATTTCAAAACCCGTCTTGAGTGATGTAGCTTCTGCTCCCATTTATCAGGAATGCTGGGTACAGGTAAGCAGGTTATATCTCACATAAAGAAACCTGGGCAAGGTCGTGCATGGGGATAATATCAAGCTTGAACTCCACTCACCAATTTCTGAACCCATGAGGGTGAATTTTGTTCATATCAAGCTTGAACTCTCCACTCTTCATGTATTTAATTTTTTTGATTCATGTTGTTATTACATTTTCTTTTATTATTTACCTTTCTTGATTTTGAATATTTGTATTTAATAGGATTGTCTTAGTCAGTTTGGGCTACTGTAACAAATATACCACAGACTAGGTGGCTTAAAAAACAAATGTTTATTTCTCACAGTTCTGGAGGCTGGGAAGTCCAAAATCAAGGTGCCAGTGTCTGATGAGGGTCTGCTTCTTAGTTTGCAGATTGCCATCTTCTCATTGTACCCTCACACGGTGAAAAGCAAACAGACAGAGGAAGCAAGCTCTATAGAGTTTCTTCTTATAAGGTATTAATTCTGTTAATGAGGGTTCCCCCTTCATGGCCTAATTATCTCCCAGAGGCCTCTCTGGGAGGGGGATTAGATACCATTACATCAGGGATTAGGCTTCAACATATAAATCTGAGGTACGGGGTGGGGACACAGAAAGATTAACTTCATAGCAAAGAGACAAATTCTTTTCATTGATTGGAATCTATATCTATCTATCTATCTATCTATTTTCTGCGACAGAGTTTCGCTCTTGTTACCCAGGCTGGAGTGCAATGGCGTGATCTCAGGTCACCACAACCTCCGCCTCCTGGGTTCAAGCAATTATCCTGCCTCAGCCTCCCAAGTAGCTAGGATTACAGGCATGTGCCACCACGCCCAGTTAATTTTGTATTTTTAGTAGAGACGGGGTTTCTCCATGTTGGTCAGGTTGGTCTCAAACTCCTGACCTCAGGTGATTCACCCGCCTTGGCCTCCCAAAGTGCTGGGATTACAGGCATGAGCCACCGTGCCTGGCCCTCATTATTGTTATTTTTAAATAACACATTTAGGCTGAGCACAAAAGTTAGGCGGCTGTGGTGGCAGGTGCCTGTAATCCCAGCTACTTGAGGGGCTGAAGCGGGAGAAACACTTAAATCTGGGAGGCAGAGGTTGCATTGAGCTGAGATCGTGCCACTGCAGTCCAGCCTGGGCAACAGCAAGACTGTATCTAAAAAAAAAATAAGATAAAATAAAACAATAAAATAGGCTGGGTGCGGTGGCTGATGCCTGTAATCCAGCACTTTGGGAGGTAGAGGCAGGTGGATCACCTGAGGTCTGGTGTTCAAGACCAGCCTGAGCAACATGGTGAAACCCCGTCTCAAATAAAAATACAAAAAATTAGCTGGGCGTGGTGGTGTGTGCCTGTAATCCCAGCTAGTCAGGAGGCTGAGGCAGGAGAATTGCTTGAACCCGGGAGATGGAGGTTGCAGTGAGCCAAGATTGCGCCATTGCACTCCAGCCTGGGCGACAGAGCGAGACTCCATCTAAAAATAAATAAATTCAATAAATAAATAAAATAATAATAATAAAATAATGCATTTCTTCTGTATGCTCTTTATTCTTCCAAATTAGATGAGGGATAGACACAGTAAAAGAAACAGAAACTTAAAATTTTAAACCTATTAAATCAAGAGCAAAAAGACAAGAGTCAAGTAATGAAGCATGAATATGTTAGGAGTATATTTACACTATGGGCAGCTACTAAAAGTGAGACTAAAACCTAGCTACCTTTTAAAAAAAATCTCGTCAAAATCTGGTTTTCTTGGTTACAGTTTTAACCAAAGAATTTTCACAACTGTTGTAGGTAAACAGATCCATTTACTAATATGTTGGGTTTTCCCCCCTTTTTTTAGGGGGTCTAGCTATATTGGTCAGGCTGGATTTGAACTCCTGGGCTCAAGTGATCCTCCCACCTCATCCTCCCAAGTAGTTGGGGCTACAGACATGCACCACCATGCCCAGCAACCTCACTACCTATTTGGACAACCAAGACAAAAAGAGAAATATGATGGACTGTTTTTAGGGTATTGTATTTTGTAATTGATATGTGCATAAAATGTATTTGGAATTTTCCCACACAAGCAGATAGAGAAACCCCTTTTGCCCTACAACATAAAAGGCACTGTGTACCAGTTTTTCCAAAGTTGAGTGTTTGTAAGTGCAGGACTGGCTCTCCTCCATTTGTTTTTTTTTTTTTTTTTTCCAGACAGAGTCTCACTCTGTCGCCCAGGCTGCAGTGCAATAGTGCCATCTTGGCTCACTGCAACTTCTGCCTCCCAGGTTCAAGCAATTCTCGTGCCTCAGCCTCCCAAGCAGCTGGGACTACAGGCGGGCGCCACCATGCCCAGCTAATTTTTTTGTATTTTTAGTAGAGTTGGGGTTTTACCATGTTGGCCAGGCTGGTCTGGAACTCCTGACCTCAGGTGATCCGCCTGCCTCAGCCTCCCTAAGTGCTGGGATTACAGGTGTGAGCCACTGTTCCCGCCCTGCTTTCTTGTTTTAAAACCAGAACAGTCCTGATTTAGACAAATAATCTATTCCTTACCTCTGTTATAACACCCAGCAAGTAGTTACGAAAGATGTTTTTTGCTCAGTCTCATTGGGTGTATTCAAAGTGGAAGTTGAAGAGTTTTTCCCTCAGGGCAAAAGGTTTTCATTCTCTCTGCGTGCTTTCCCTTACACAATGACTTCAGAGACTGGCAACATAAATGTTGCTTAACTTGTTCAGATGAACATGAAGGTAGAAGCTACCGCCTTAGGATTCAGAACCTGCAAGTGAGGTTAGACCTCAGAAGTCATCAAGTCCTAGTTTTGAGGCCCATGGGATGGCCTGGCATTTTTGTTTGTTTGTTTTTTCTCTCTGTTGGCCACTGAGCATAAGCAGAGAACTGATGGCTGTGAAAGCTGCCTGGAGGCCTGGCAGCAAGGGTTTTACCTGAACTATTTGGGAGAGGAAGTCCAGTCTTCCCTAGCTAACAGAAGAGGGCCTCTCTTCACTAGCACCTTGCCTAACCTTTAGATAAGGCACCTACATTCAATTTTGCATAAAGTGGTTGATTTCAGAGCAGCCAAAGCAGAAGTGAAACCAACTTGGTGAATCTTATGGAAAGACCCTTCCTGGTGCTCACAGTGGGGTAACAGAGATTAGGTTTGCCTGATGGATGTGATACGAAAGAGAAGGAACACTCAAGAAAACAGAGTCATGGAATACTTTTAGAATATGAAAACAGAGGCCGGGCGCGGTGGCTCAAGCCTGTAATCCCAGCACTTTGGGAGGCCGAGACGGGTGGATCACGAGGTCAGGAGATCGAGACCATCCTGGCTAACCCGGTGAAACCCCATCTCTAGTAAAAAAATACAAAAAAATAGCCGGGCGAGGTGGCGAGCGTCTGTAGTCCCAGCTACTCGGGAGGCTGAGGCAGGAGAATGGCGTAAACCCGGGAGGCGGAGCTTGCAGTGAGTCGAGATCCGGCCACTGCACTCCAGGCTGGGCGACAGAGCGAGACTCTGTCTCAAAAAAAAAAAAAAAAAAAAAGAATATGAAAACAGAAATAGTTTACCTCCTCTATGGTTTTATCTGAGGAGCTTGAAGACGTAGAATATTTAGCTCCCAACTTTAGCTCACTATGCTGGTTTCTACCCCAATGTTAGATTCTGAAACAGTCTTGCGAGAGTGAAAAATCCAGGATGTAATATGGTCTGCTACTGCCCTTATCCAGGCTCAATGAAAGACATCTTATATGTGTGTGTCAAAAGGTTGAGGATTGGTTGGTAATCTTTACACAGGAGCCTACGTCTGCAAATGGGCTTATGTGGCTCTCTTTAATTACAAAGTAGACTAGGTATTAGCAATTAATTACCCTACTCAAGAAATTCCACTACAGAGTCTTGTCCTTAACAGGATTACTGTTCCATGTAGGCCACTTTTCCCTCTGTGAATCCCAGCCCAAGTCTTGGTGGTGATTCCTCCTCCAGCCCCTTCATCCTTTCAATTTCCACACCTGGTGTCTACCAAAAACCCACTCTGAGCTTCTGCAGAGTGCCACTTTATTCCACGGAGGCGGCAAGCATGTGGATGGGAATGGGTGTTGCTCTAAATTAACCTCCTACACATGTTCCCTCATGTGCACAGGGCATTTGCATTTTAAGCAAATCTTTTCTATATTTTACTGGTCACAGTATAATTTTACCTGCAATACAAATAAAACAGTGATTACATTTTCTTTCTAGTAATTGGCTGTAGGAATCACATACTCTTATTAAACTCTTCCTGTCAGTTTATACTGCTCGTAATTTTAGTTTATCACAGTGCCTACGTGCAATGCTACCTGATACTCCCTCCTGGAAAAGAATTTTGTTCTGTTGTGCTTACTTTGCTCTTTTCTGTACAAACTCCCTTTTATATACTTTTATGATTTATTGGCATTATGAACCCTCTAGCCTCCTTTCCCGACCGGGCTCAAACACTTGGGAGTGATATGCGTTCTCTCCCTTTCTAGTTGACTCTTTCCTGGCTCCTTTACTCTTCCTTCTCCCCATCTCCTGCTTTCTTGTCACTGGCTTCTCCAATATGCTTTTTCCTCTTGTTCTCTCTTTGCCCAGCCTTATAGCACCCTCTAAGAAATGTGTTTTGCAGAAGGAAGGTCTCTGTACACTGTTACTACTTTCTTCTTTGGCTGTGTTCTTAGTTTTTGTGTCATTTCTGGGAACTCTGCTACAGTAACATTCCATGGAGGAAAGTTGAACACCAGTGAAAGGAGAAAGCTGGGGAAAGAAAGAGTGGAGGGAAGATGGAGAGGGGCTCAGGGAGGATCCCAAGCAAGTTAACATGAGGCATCTTGCAGTAAACTCTACAAATAAACACACTTTTCACAATGTTTTACTGTCTACAAAGCAGTGTTCATAAGTTACCTGATTATCTGGTAACAAATATAGGCATGCTTCTTAACATTTTGCAGATGAAGAGACTGGAGCTATAAATTAAGAATAATATAAACTGTGATGATGCAGCTTATAAAAGCAGAGTTAGGATTTGAGGCTTCTGACTTCAGGTCTCTTTCTTTTCCCACCATTCCACAATGCCGGGAAAATGGAGTTGAACTCGGGGAGAATTCAAGTCACCTTTCACAAGGCTATGTTTTCCATAGGTTCAAAAAAACCAAAAAATCCAGACTTATGCCCTAGTTTATCATGATTAATTTTTCTTGTGGTAAGTTTTGTTTGTTGTAGCAACAATAAATGAATTACTTTCCAAACTGGGAATATCCCTTTGTAGCCAATGAAGGAATGAGTACAAGTGTGGAGGAGTATGCAGATTTATACAAATCTGCATAAAGATAAATATAACTTTAGAAAATTCTTGAGACATTAACAGAGCCTTGGACCTAATTTCTAAATGGGTAGAAAGCTCTCTTTTAGAACAGCTTCTCTGCAATCCTGTGTAGAAGTGGGAAGATGAACATGGAGACTATTCAAGGCAGGGGTGGTGGACTTAGTGGGTCATTTTCACTTTTTTCAGTTTCAAAATCTTACAGATTCTATTATTTTTGGCTCTTTCTGTGTCTTTGAGAACTGCTCTTTCTACCTTAAATCACCTCCAAAATCACCAGGGCAAACATTCCACACAAGAAGCTTATTTGAACTTCAGGTCTCTAGAAAACAGACTGCTGTGTCATTGCATTTGGAAAGCAATCATTTAAAGATAGTTTTCAGGCAGGTGAAAGACCAGCACAACAAACTGATAAAACTGCCTCTGTCATTTGATCTCCTGCAGCCATTCTGGAGAGAAGACATTCTTGTTAGAAACTTGAGCAATAAGCTCTGGTCAGGAGACTTCTCTTTTATTAGGATCCTGCCTCACGTTAGAGGTCAAGTTACAACTCCCCTCAAAATTGCTCTGTAATAGGCTGCATTACATAGAAAATTCCAACAAAGCACTGGAATGTCTGAGTTAAGAGAACTCTTTGTAAATTAAGAAGAAAAATAAAGTTCAGCCGCATAATCCTATCTCTAAGCCAAATCTGGATAATATTAAAGGACTTCCAAATAACACCATTTAACTCTTTATTTGCGAGAATTATAAGAGTTTGCACTCTGAGCGATGTCCCATCCCCTGCTCCCCAAACCCCAATAGAAGCAAAGCAGCTAGCAACACTCTACCTCATAAACTTAGTATTTAAACTGTGCAAAGGTGAAGAAAAAAGGTGAGAATAAAAAAGGTGAAGTGGGAAGATGGCAAGGAAATGTCCCATTCTTAAACACCTTTTAAAAAAAGAACCGTAGTCCCAGCACTTTGGGAGTCCGAGGCAGGAGGATCACGAGGTCAAGAGATCGAGACCATCCTGGCCAACATGGTGAAACCCTGTCTCTACTAAAAACACAAAAATTAGCTGGGGCTGGTGGCGTGCACCTGTAGTCCCAGCTACTCGGGAGGCTGAGGCAGAAGAATCACTTGAACCCGGGAGGCGGAGGTTGCAGTGAGCTGAGATCACACCACTGCACTCCAGCTTGGTAACAGAGCAAGACTCCATCTAAAAAAAAGAACTGTAATGCCAAGATTTGCTCAAATAATTTCCTCAATTTCATGGGGACCCAGAGTCCATTGACCCTGACACCTTCCACTGCCTCTCATGGCCACTGTGTCCTCAATGCCTCTTCTTAGCCAGCTTCCATTTGCAGTCTTTGCATGCACCAACTTATTTGCCTCTCTCTCCTTTCAAAGTACAGTATGTGCCTGGCAGTATCTTAGATATGGTTAAAACCAACTCTCTGCCTAGTTCATGCTTAAAAGTGTTGGGGGAAAACATGCAACCATGCTGACTAGACTCACTTTAAGTTCACAATCATTCACGATTATGGGCATCCTGTTGCCCTCCATGCTGCCTGGCTGTTCTTTTTTTTTTTTTTTTTTGAGGCAGAGTCTCGCTCTGTTGCCCAGGCTGGAGTGCCCTGGCATGATCTCTCTTGGCACACTGCTACCTCCTCCTCCCGGGTTCAAGTGATTCTCCTGTCTCAGCCTCCTGAGTAGCTGGGATTACTGGCACCTGCCACCATGCCTGGCTAATTTTTCTATTTTTAGTAAAGATGGAGTTTTGCCATATTGGTCAGGCTGGTCTCCAACTTCTGACCTCAGGTGATTCACCCGCCTTGACCTCCCAAAGTGCTGGGATTACAGGTGTGAGCTACTATGCCTGGCCACACTGCCTGGCTGTTCTGTCACATTGCTCACGCCCCTAGATGGCTCGTCAAACCTGTTCCCCCCTTTTATGATCAGTGGATCACCTTGCTTAACTGTTTTCTTAAACATTTCTATGTACTCATATTACCCCAATTCCTACAGGACTTATATCAGTTTAGACCTTGGAAGATGGCACCCAGCACTGGCTACATGCTCCTACTCTAGTTGTCATTTACTTCAAGGGCAGCATATTTACTGAAGGTTAAAACAACAAGATAGTACTGTCCTAGGCATGTTCCCTGGCAGCAGTGTCCCTCTGCCTCATGTTGCTGTGCCTCTATTGCTTGAAACGTCAATAAGTGAATGCAAGCTTGTTTAACCCAGGGACCTGAGCATGTGTCTGCCGCCCACACTTCTGCTGAACTACAGTTCACAAGTCTCACTGGGACAGTCTGGGAAGATGCTAGCTGTACAGACTGCTTTTGCTTCTCACTGCTGTTACCCCATCGAACTGTCACCCAGAGACCTGCCCAGAGTTTGCAGGTGCATGTCCAGGAGTAAGGTGGGACCACACAGGTCAGCACTTCGGTAGGACTGTCCCTCACTGAGTCCTGCCCTGCTTTCTGCCACCTCCCCTGATGTCTGCCAGAGGAAGAGGCCATGCAAGAACTTAGGAAAAAAAAGCAGTGGGCACATTCATAATGGCTACCATTTACCAAGTATCTGTTGTGTGCCAGGTGCCTTACACACATTCACTCACCTAATTCTAACAACTGCATTCCAAGGTGTCATTATTCTCATTTTATAAATGAGAACACTGAGGCTTAGATTACATAATATGCAGAAGCCTCACTGCTAATAAAGGGTAGAGCCTGCATCCGGACCCAAGTCTACCTGAGTTCAAAGCCTATGTTCTTTTCACGACACTACTGCCTATTCATTTATGTCAAAATGAGAGCTTAGAGTTCACTGCAGACCTTCAGTAGGGGTCTCCAGCTTTCTTAGAATGCTGTGTGCTACCCAAATATTTTATTTTCTTCGTTAAGTGCAACAATTTGTGTTAATACATGCAATTATATAAAATCAGAGCATGAACATGACCTGATAAACTTTGTATTTATTTTCATTTTGACTTGGACATCTAATAGGCATCTGAAACTTAACACATACAAAACCAAATTCCTGAAGACCATCTCTCTGCTAACTGTAGCTCATGTAGTCTTCCCCAGCTTAATAAATGGCAACTCCATTATTCTAATTGCCCTGGCAAAAAAACCTTGGTGCCATCTTTAATTCTCTTTCTGTCATAGAACATCAGAAAATCTTGAGGACTCTACCTTTAAAATATATTAGAATATATTTTCTATTGCTGTTACTACCCTGCTCCAAGCTTCATTTTCTATTGGCCTGGATGATGGCAGTAACTTGTTTCCTACCTTTTTGTCTCCTGACAGCCTTCACTCAACATTATGTTCCAGAGTAAGCCGTTAAGATGGAAGTCAGCCTTCCCCACTCCCACGGCTTCACACGACTAGCCTAAAAAAGAAAGACAGAAGTCAGGTCGTATCGTCCTTCTGCTCAATATCATGGATTGGCTTCTCATATCACTCCAAATAAAATTTAAAGTCCTTAAAAAGCTTATAAGGCTATATATCATCTAACCCCTCCTTCGCTACCTGAATTACTTCTACTTCTCTCCACCAATCTCACTCTGTTCACACTGGTTTCCTTGTTTTCATAAACATATTATGACTACTTCTGCCTCAGGACATTGTGTTTGCTGTTCACCCTGCTAGGAGATCTCTTCTAGATACCCACATGGCTTCTCCCTCGCTTCCCTTCTATCTCCACTCAACTATCGCTTTATCAGTGAGGCCATCCCTTTAATAACTGTGGTAGCTAGTGTCCAAAAATGGCCCCCAAATGAGCCACATCTTCCAATATTCTCAGCCTCACAGAGTCCTCTCCCCTTGAATCCAGTGGTCCCTGTGACTTGTTTTGACCAACAGAATGTGGTGGCAGTGATGCTTGCCTGACTTCCAAGTCTACATCTAAGAAGCCTTGCAGTTTTCGCCTGGATTTTTTGGAATACTTGCTTCAGGAGAAGCCACCAGCATGGGAGAAGCCTGACTACTCAATTCCCCCATGCTGTGAGAAAGCCCAAGACAGCCACATAGAAAGGTCATGTGCAGACAGAGTAATGCCTGGCCAGACCCTGGTTGTTCCAACCTTCCCATCTGAGGGGCCAGCCATGTGAATGAAAAAGCCGTTTGGTATGTCCAGCCCATTTAATTACTCAGATAACTCAGACCCCATTTGCCATATGACCGCAACTGCTTAAAGACCTCAGGGAACCTACAAGATCCTACATTTTTTTTCTTAAATTTTTTTTTTTTTTTTTTTTTTTTAAATTTTAGAGACAGGGTCTCACTCTGTCACCCAGGCTGGAGTGCAGTGGCACAGTCATAGTTCACTGTAAACTCAAATTCTGAGTTCAAGCAATCTTCCTGCCTCAGCCTCCTGACTAGCTGAGACTATTAGTGCATGCCACTACACCCAGCTAATATTTTTTGACCAATAGGATTCAGGGTGTTTTGTTGTGTGGCAATGGATACCTGAAACAGAAATCAATATATTACACTCCTTCCCGCATATATAATGACACTCCATATCCTCCTTAACTTGTTGTATTTTTCTTTTGTTGTATTTACCACCTGGCTTACTGTGTATCTACCTATTTGTTATTGTCTCCCTGTCCCCTCTGGAACACAAACTCTGGGAAGGCAGAGACTTTGTCTTATTCATTACTGTATCTCGAGTGCCTGGAATACTGTCTAAGACAGGCCTTCAATACATTTTGTTAAATGAATGCATATCTTTAATTTAATTTAATTTAATTAGATAAGTTTACTTTTTGTAAACATAACAAGTCCACAAAAAGACTGAAATTAATTTAAATTGCCCATGCCGACAGGCTTCCCTCTTATGGACACAATAGCTGGAGCTGTCTAAAATACTGCAATCTTTGCCTTTCCACTGAAGCATACCTTCCAAGGGGGAAGGAGTAAGATTCTGCTCCTTTAATACATACTGAGCCCAGGAGAAAGGGACTAGACATGTATGGACTGAATGTCTGTGTGCCTTACAAATTCATATGTTGAAATCCTAACCCCCAATATGATGGTATTAAGAAGTGAGACCTTCGGAAGTGATTAGGTCATGAAGGTGAAGCCTTCAGGAATGGGATTAGTGCCCTTATAAAAGAGACTTCAGTGAATTCACTAGCCCTCTTTCTGCCATGTATGGAAGATGGCCATCTATGAACCGGGAAGCAGGCCCTCAACAGACATCATATCTTCCAGCACTTTCATCTTAGACTTCCTAGCCTCTAGATCTGCAAGAAATAAATGTTTGTTGTTTAAGCCACCTAGTCTATGCTATTCTGGTATAGTAGACTGAACTAAGACAAGAAAAAGAAATGGTGTCAGGCAGATTCCAGGAGAACATCCCTTAAACATAACCCAAATGGAGATGGCTATCAGAATCATCAAACCCTGTTGAGGAGCTCTTGTCAGTAGATCTGTGCTACACAGTGCCACCTCTCCCTTAACTCACTTCTGGAAGGACTCAATAATTCCTCCTTATTCCACAAGCACTTCTTGAATGCCTACTCACTCTCTTATGATAAAATATCCATTCCCCCCTTTCACAAAATTAGTCAGAATAAAGAAAAACCATTGGGTTGAAAAACTTTGAATAGAATGTTTAAAGTGATTTAGAAGTTTGGACACAGTAATTTTGCTTGCGTTAAAATAGTTCAAGATCTCATCTCAACCACTTTGTGGGAAAATTGCTAGCATAGAGATGTTTCAGCTGTTAGCTTGGTTGACGTTTTTGTTTTGGCACTTCTGGAAAACAGAGGAAGGGGCTGAAGCTCATATATTCTTGGAGAAATAAGGCAAACAGCACAGCTCAGGGATGGGCTGGTGATGTGGCATTCTGTGTCAAGTAAGGAACACCCTGCCATCTCCTGGGCCTCAACTTCAGATTTCTGGACAGCACCTTCTCAGGCAAGAATACATATTTTCCCAGGAACAAGCAAGAAGGCTGCCCAATCCATTTAGATTCATATGGAAAGAAAAGAGACACTGCCTCAACCTCAAAAGCAACAAAGCAGGCAGAGACGAAGTACAAGCTCAGAAACTCACAATAATTGCTTTACTAACCAGAATACCTAGTTAGCTTCTCTGCTGGAAATATCTGCAGTTAGGTTTTCTCAAAGTGCTCTTAATGATACAGATTAGCTACAAGTTTTACTTTTTGTAAAGGGCCCAGTTGGGTAATTTTTCCAGAACGAAGGGTGAATACAACGAATAGTCAAGTTTTTACCTTTCTCTAGACTGAAAAATTCTAGCTTTAAAATAATAGCTTTTCTATATTATTTCAGTACCCTGCCCTCCCCCCTCCTTTAAAAAAATAAACCTTATAGGTTAAGTTTGGGCATCTGGTTGAAAAAACCCCATTTAAAAGATTAGAAAATTGAGAGTTAGAGAGTCTTAAGATCAGCCAGTACATGAGCCAAATCTTCAGATACAAAATCCATGTGTTCTCCACGGTGGAACACTGTAAAATTAAACTACCATACACTTACAAAGCCTTTTTTTTTTTTTTTTTTCTTAGCCAGAGTCCTGCTCTTTCGCCCAGGTTAGATTAGTGGCACGATCTCGGCTCACTGCAACCTCTGCCTCCTGAGTTCAAGAGATTTTCCTGCCTCAGCCTCCCGAGTAGCTGGGATTACAGGTGCATACCACCACTTTCCCAGCTAATTTTTGTATTTTTAGTAGAGACAGGGTTTCACCATGTTGCCCAGGCTGGTCTCGGACTCCTGACCTCAGGTGATCCACCCGACTGAGCCTCCCAAAGTGCTGGGATTACAGGTGTGAGCCACTGTGCCTTGCCTCACAAAGCTTTGAAAAGCATTCCTTAATAAGGCCTCAAGGATGAACATGTCCTTGTGTATTTTTTTTCTGTGAAAATGAAACTAGTCTAAAATCTCCATGCAACTGTAGCTGGAGAAATAAATATTGATCCAGTTTCCTCCTATAATTCTGTTTTATTTCATAGAAGCTTAGAGTTAGAGGCAAACTTTAGACATTATTTAGTCCTAATCCATCACAAATTATAAGAAAAAACTCAAAATAGCTTTATTTAAAAGGAAGTATCTTCAGATATAATGCTATTTTCACACACGATTGATACATTTATTAGGATGAAAATCATATTAGAATAAAATATCTTTGAGGCTACAATTGGTCCTTTTTATGTGAATAGTAAAATTAAAGGTTTAAAATATATGCTAAGATGAAGATGAAAAATATTATTTTAGGAAGACTGGAAAATACAATGAAGGTTTGGCTTTCATACAAGGTTTGGATTTGTTTTTTAGATTCTTCCCAGTAATTAGATTTAGGGTTTAGAGTATCTCATGTGACTCTCCTATAAAAACAGACATTTTAACCAAGCACTGACATGCAAAATAAAAACAAAAAACTTTTTCCTTCAGGGACTAGCACAGCTATAGTTGGAAGTTCAGTAATGCAAAAATACACATACATAGTAATTAAATCTAGCTTCCAACAAACTTAAAGTTAAATTTTAATGACTTTTTATGGCTGGGTAATAAATTGTATGTAAATGAGTCATGGATGGAGACCTTAGTATATATAAAATGTCAAAAACCAGTACTGATTGATATATTGAAAAGAAAAGAGGCCTTGAAAATCTGTGTTCTAGATCTAACTCAGCCACAATAGCTCCTTAACCAAATCATTCAGCTGTTTTGGGCTTCGGTTTCCTCATTTGTAAAATATGATAGTTACATTTGGTAATTATAATTAATGTTTTTGTGGTGTTTATGTCTCTAAAGCTCTTTCCTGTGTATGATCTGACTTCACATATAATTCTTTGAAGTAAGAAGAACAGATAATGTCACTTTTAGTATACAGATGAAGAAACAGCCTCATACAGGCTAAAATATATGATCAAAGGCTGTACACAGTTTGTAAATGGATTCAGACTCAGATGTTCAGACACAATTTTATGTAGGTAGACAGTATACCTACCACCTCTAAAAGTCTGATATAATAGAATTGTGTTTAGTCATTACTCAATTATAACTAGACTTTTAAAGTACCTTAAACACTATTCAGCAGGTACACCATGTTCTTTAGCCTGCAGGACTGAATGCTCTTATGGTTTCCCTGCAGGAGGATCCAATTAAGTGCTAAGTTAATAGCCAACTTTATAGCCAAGCTAATAGAAAAGCCACATTACACTGGCTCCGTCCTGTCAAACCACTTTTAAGACTTTGTGCTGATTTATGTCTCTGATATTCACTGTAATCTCTGGGTTACTGTAAAAATGCACTCTTCCATTGCTCTGTTACTAAGATGTGTTAAGAGTCACAACAGTAGTCAGAACACCAATAAGTAAATAACGTAAAGAGTATTCAAGTAGTTTAAGAAATGATGTTAGTTATGTGTCTCCATGCTCTCCCCACAGATATTTAACCCTAGGCATTTGGTAAATCTTAACAAGCCATTATTTTCACAGTTCTTGATTTCCACTTGAAGTCAAGCCAAATATTATGTTCATTTACATTTGCATGGCATACTTTTGTATCTTTCAAAGTGCCTTCGCATTCATTATTTCATTTTATTCATATATAATGCTAATAACATGTCATTGAAATTGTTCTCTGCGGTTGCCAAAATAGCTATTTCTTTATTTATGTTTTACTTTTCTGTCTGTTTTTATCCCATCCAGGCATTTAAAATGCTAAAAAATGAACAAAACTGGACTGTCATAGAACTTCCATGAAGACAACAGAAGGATGAATAGTAAAGTGTGCTAATTCCACCTAAAGTTAGTAGGGCCCGAAACCGAGAGAAGCAACGATAATAAAATAAAGTAACATATTTCAAAAGTGATAAATCAATCTAAAAATATAACCTAGGTTCAGTCTTCAAATGTGTAATTTCAAAGAATGAGAGAAAATTGGTAGGAATTGGTGAGAATACCTTTGTAGCAGAAATGCCAGTAACACTGAAGGATTTAGAAGGTCTAAATAAATTTAATTATTTTTAAAAGATAAAAAGAGGCCGGGAGCGGTGGCTCAAGTCTGTAATCCCAGCACTTTGGGAGGCCGAGACGCGCGGATCACGAGGTCAGGAGATCGAGACCATCCTGGTGAACACGGTGAAACCCCGTCTCTACTAAAAAGTACAAAAAAACTAGCTGGGCGAGGTGGCGGGCGCCTGTAGTCCCAGCTACTCGAGAGGCTGAGGCAGGAGAATGGCGTAAACCCGGGAGGCGGAGCTTGCAGTGAGCTGAGATCCGGCCACTGCACTCCAGCCTGGGCAACAGAGCGAGACTCCATCTCAAAAAAAAAAAAAAAAAAAAAAAAGATAAAAAGAAATAATTGAACACAACTTTACTAAAGGCCATGAATATTCATTGTAAGAGAAGAAGATGCAAAGTGAGATTTGTTGATGTTTTGTCAACGATAGGAGTCAAACTCTGTAAAATACTTGAAGAAATTTATTCTGAGCCAAATATAAGTGACCATGGTCTGTGACGCAGCCCTCAGGAGGTCCTGAGAACATGTGCCCAAGGTGGTTAGGGTACAGCTTGGTTTTATATATTTTAGGGAGGCATGAAACATCAATCAAATACATTTAAGGGCTGGGGGCAGTGGCTCATGCCTGTAATCCCAGCACTTTGGGAGGCTGAGGTGGGCGGATCACTTGAGGTCAAGAGTTTGAGACCAGTCTGACCAACATGGTAAAACCCCATCTTTACTAAAATACAAAAATTAGCTGGGCATGGTGGTGCACACCTGAAATCCCAGCTACTCAGGAGGCTGAGGCAGGAGAATCACTTGAATCCAGGAGGTGGAGGTTGCAGTGCAGATGAACCACAAACAAACAAACAAACAAACAATCCAGATCGTGCCACGCTGCAAGCTCCAGCACTTTGGGAGGCCGAGGCGGGTGACACGAGTGGAGATGAGACTTCATCTCGAACAAAAAACTAGCAAAGCAAGGCTGAGGCGGGAGAATGGCAAAGGCAAAGTGAGCAATCCAGCACTCCACAGACACAGCGAGACTTAAGAAATACATTGGTTTGGTTCAGAAAGGTGGGACAATTCAAAGTGGGGGTTTCCAGGCTATAGGTAAATTTAAACATTTTCTGGTTGACAATTGGTTGAGTTTATCTGTAGACTTGGGATTAATGGAAAAGAATGTTCAGGTTAAGATAAAGGATTGTGGAGGCCAAGTTTTATTATGCAGAGGAATCTCTCATATAGCAGAGTTCAGGGAGAAAGCAGGTTGTAAAATGTTTCTTATTGGACCTAAAAGGGTGCCTGGCTCTTAGTTGATTATCTCCTGGATCTGGAAAGAAAGGAAGGAAAACAAAAGGGAAAGGGAATTCTCTATAGAATGTGGATTTTTCCCACAAGATACTTTGCAGGGCAATTTCAAGGTATGGCAAGGAAATATATTTTGGGGTTAAATATTTTTTCCTTGTCTCATAATGTTATGCCAGAGTCAGATTGAAAAGTCATGATATACAGGGTCAGATAAAACCCATCTGATGAGAATTTATGGTTTGTAGGACATGACTCCTTAGACCCCTTAGGTAGGAATTTGGGCAAAATAAAAAACAGAGCTTAGTCCTCCATCCCCCTTCTTGGCCAAAAAGTATTTCACAAAATGCATATACAGGCCAACAAACAGCAACAGGTCCCATAATGCTAGGAATGCTCATTCCTAGAGTAGTCTGGTTGGGTGGTAATAATTTTAAGTATTTGTAATTTGGATCATGGCGGAAGGACATGGTCTGACCTGATGTAATAATCAATAGTTTAAGGAGTGAGATGGAGTCAGACCTAGGGTTTAGTATTAAAAAATCCCAGATCATATCTATTTTGTGAGCTATCATGATCTGGGTCTTCAATTGTGCCTTGTTCATTTTGCTGTAACTGGCATAACATTTACAAGAGATATATAATGCTAATACAGTGACAAATACCCAGATAAATACCGAGACAAATACCAAAATACCCAAGATAGCAAAGATTAGGCATCCAAGATTATAGGTAGAGTCAGAGGGCAGTAAACAATCTAACCAGCCAAAAAAACCACTGCATGCGTCATCATATTCTTTGATCAGACTCACAGTGTGCTTACCCTCCTTATCAAGGGTCATTTGAACTTTATGATAAATCTTACTTGAGAATTGTAGGACTGACACTAAATCAGAATCTAATAAATTTAGTCTCTCTTCCGGCCAATTTATCTCTAAGGGTATAACATCCTGAGGAGGGTATAAATCAAATGCAAGGAATGCCTGGTCCTCAATGTCTAAATTGTTACAGGACTTATTAACAGTGGACAAATATATTTTTCTCACCACTTTTGTATTGCACCATATACTGGTATTTGGGAGAGAAAAGGAGGTTTTGTTACAGAAGTCATATAATTCTACAGTGGCGTTTTGTTGTCCCTCCCAACAGAAATGGCCCTTCCTTATATACCAGATGCTATGTCCCATAGGGGTGGATATTAGAGGCCAAGTTTAGGAAAAATCAGGGTTCCAAGTGGTTTGAGGGCATAGCCATTCTCCTCTTCTATTTTCATAATCTAAAAGGAAGATGGAATACTATGTGTTATTATCAGCTAAAATAGCCCACCTATTTCCCAGGGGCAGTACCTTTGAGCCTCATTTAACTTCGGTGCCTGTGCTCTGAGAATACAATGTTTAAGGTCACATTTAATGTCTAAAAATCTCCATAAGTTTGGAGGAGCACATATTTTCCACAGGTGTTTGGATTGGGCCTCAGTACTGAGGATCGTAGGCCATTGCTTCATATCCACCTCCAATTCCATTTGTAATAAAATAGACATGAGCCCCTATCAGGTAAGAGTACATGCTTGTTCCCATCTTTGGATTTGGGAGTACGTTTTCACGGTTTGTCGTTGCTTCTATCCATTTGATGAGTGCTGCATTATCTTTTAAAGCAGCTTCCCATCCTTTTCCCTCTTCCTGGAATAGCATTTCTTCAATGTGCCCTATTTTTGACAGGGAATTTTTTTTTTCTAAAGAATGTCTCTCTTCATTAGCCATGAACTCAGCTTGCCTCAGTATGCCTTGCCCAGCTCCGACTCCTCCAGTGAGGTCATGCTTTAGTTTTTTGGGTGGCCAATTTTCATGTATCTATCAGGAATGCTGTTGCCATTCTACACTGATGCCATTTGTACAATTTGGATAAATGGAATCAATGCAGAACCGCTGGGTATCCCAAACAATTGTTAGGTGAGTGGAGGTTACACCTAAATATGCTCTTGTCTGGGTATTCCATAAGGCTTCCCAGTGGCACCCTGGTTTTAGGGTGGAATTTGTGCTGTCAGGGACCTCTGTCCACCAACTGACTCCCATAAATAGTTCTTTAAGGGCAGTGTCAGTGTGGTTGGTGCTGGATAGGAGCATCCAGCCACAAGCACAGGGCTGGTGGCTATTTGGGCAGGCCATGCTATGGCAGTTTACACAGGAGACTTTGTAACAAGGCAGTTGTCTCAAATGACCATCCCCAATAATCTATTGTTATGCAATGTTCTACCTGGTTAAACCCCCTCAGTGATCATCCTGAGGCATTGTTAGGCAAGTATTTCTGCAGGGCGTCATATTTGGTTGCAGCCCTATAATAGAGGTACCTAAAAAGTGGGGACCTTGGGGAATGTTTAGAATGGTGCTGTTCCATGTAACTGTCTTCATTTCCTCTGGTCTATAACATACCAAATGATGTGGGCTCCACCTGCAGGAAGATTGCTGAGGTTTGCAGGGGACCAGGAGAAATTTTCAGGTTTGAAAAGAGGAGTGTGGGGTAGGTAGACAGAGGAGATTGTGGGAATGAGAATGAACAAGTAAAACATTTTCCTGGCTTTAGCAAGGGAATGTATAGCTGCATCCATTTAGAAAGTTATCCCAAAGAAGATTGCATAGATTCCAAACAGCTTCTTAGGGGTCTCAGTTAAAACATTAGGGTTTTAGCAATATTCTATAGCAAGGAAAGTAAGAATGATAGTTATTTTAGGGTTCTCGCGGACTGGCCTGGTCCAGCATCTCTGGAAATATGTTGGCTTTTGTTGTAGCCCTAGAGACTGGCTGAGCCTCCAGTGTTCTCTTGATTTGCAGATGGGTGTCAGAGACTGCTACAGAAGTCCAGGGGTGGTCAGGAATGTGGTCAGGTGCTCATTTTAGGCATAAAATGTGAATCCAAGAAGCGACTCCCTTTAACTTTGCAGCGCAAGAGTTGGTTAAAAGCACCTAAAAAGGTCCTTTCTGGAGGGGTTGTACGGAATCCTTCAGTTGGTGTCTTTTCCAATATACCAAGTCACCTGGTTGTAATCCATGATCTTTGGGGTCATCTGCCCCCTGGAGTTCACTGTGGAAAGATTCTGTTACCAGCTTTGTATTATTTGTTAAGGTTTTGAGGAGCTCTTGACAATAGTGCAATATTTCCCCTTTGAGTAAGGCCAGTTTGTATAAGCCCTCATCCAGCCTCACAGGTCTCCCTGTTATGATTTCACAGGGCAATAAACAACGTTTTCCAAAAGGAGTGGATCCAAGATTAGGGAAGACCAGTGGGAGGGCTTTTGGCCAAGGGAGGTTAAAAGCCTCTGTCAACTTAGCTAACCGAGTTTTTATTGTGTCATTTGTCCGTAACACCAATCCAGAGGATTGGGGACGGTAGGCACAATGGAAATGTATTATGAGCCAGATTTTTCAAATGGATTGAACAACTTGTCCAGTAAAACGAGTCCCACAATCACTGTGCAGTTCAGAAGGAATTCTCCAAACTGGAATGACTGTCTCTAACAAAATTTTCCCTACTGTTAAGGCAGTAGCCCTCTGACAAGGACATGCTTCTACCCAATGAGAAAACATACAAACTAAGAACAGCACATATTTGAAATTTGAGGATGGCGGCATCTAGATAAAATCCAACTGCCATGCTTCAAAAGGTCCTACTGGCAAAGGAAAATGACCTTGGGAGCCATGTAAGGGCTTGCCAGGGTTACGTTTTGGGCATATAGTACATCGAACGTATACCTTTTGGGCTACCGTGGGCGATGGTTTCCAAAAGTATTGTTTTACCCATGATACCATTTTTTCAGGGGCCTAATGAGTCATTTCATGAATGAACTGAAGGAAAGGCAATTGCACACCTATGGGAACTATGGGTTTTTTGTTAGGCCTTAGCCATAATTTCTTACTTGGGTCAAACATGCCTCCCTTTTGCTGCCAGGTTTATTTCTCTTGAGGGGCAGATGCTTGCTGATAATGTAAAACAATGTTAGTGATGGTATTTTTAGGACAAAAGGTATATTGCTGTACAGGATAGGCCATCTTTCCTAGGGCAGCATTCTTGGCTGCAGCATCAGCTAGATTATTTCCTTTTGCTTCTTCAGCGTTATTCTTTTGAGTGCCCAGGAATTTTTATGATTGCAAGTTGCTTTGGCATCTGAATTGCTTCTGGTAACTCCGAAACTTGGTGCCCATTTCGTATGGGCTGTCCGGATGAGGTAAGAAATCCTCTCTGTTTCCATAGCATGCCAAAATCATGGGCTACTCCAAAAGCATATTGGCTATCGGTATATATTTGTCAATTTTCCCTTACCTAATTTACAAGCTCTAGTTAATGCTATTAATTCAGCCATCTGGGCTGATTTGACTCCTTGGAGTTGGGCACTTTCGATTATGTCTGTTATGGAAGTGATGGCGTATCCTGCCTGGTAATATCCCTTAAATAAGAACCATCTGTGAACCAAACTAATTCAGCATTCTCAATTGGAGTTTTCCTATAAATCTTCCCTGGGGGAGAGTAAGATATTAGTTAGTAGAGTGCAGTCATGTTCCTCTTCCTTTTGTTGTCCACCTGGAAGGGGGAGCAGGATAGCAGGGTTAAGAGTGTTACAGCGCTTCAAAATGATGTTGAAGGCAGAAAGCAGGAGTAGCTCATAAGAGGCGAGGTGGCTAACAGAATAGTGTTGAGTGTGGTGAGAGCTTAGAAGAGATTTCACAGAGTGGGGGACACAGATGGTCAGAGGGGACCCTAGGACAAATTCTTCAATGTTTTTGCATAATGTGGCTGCAGCTGATATAGCCCTCATACAAGAAGGGTGCCCCCTTGCAACTGGATATAACTGTTGACTGAAATAACCAATTGGTCTGTGATTGTCACCATGTTTTTGAGTTAATACTCATAGAGCATTCCCATGTATTTCATGTACAAAGAGGGAAAAAGGAAGACTGTAATTGGGGTGGCTTAAAGCAAGCGCTTGGGTGAGAGCCCGTTTCAGATCTTCTATGTGTTACTTTTTCCCCTTTTCCCAGTGGATTGAGTCTGGCTGGGTCTGTTTTAGTTTTTTATATAGGGGCTGAGCAACTAAGGAGTAGTATGGAATCCAACTCCTGTAATAGCCTGTTAACCATAAGAAGCCTCTTAGTTGCTTTTTAGTTTTGGGCAGGGAAAATGTCATAACAGCAGAGATTCTCTCAGGGTTTATTAAAAGCCCCCTTGGGGAAATAATATGTCCCAAATATTTAACTTGGGGGAGGCAAAATTGCAATTTATCTTTTGACACTTTGTGTCCCTTAAAAGCAAGCTGTTTAAGGACTGTATCTTCTCTGCATTTTGGTAGGGAGTACGAACAATAAATCATCCACATCCTGAGTTAGAGTACATTCATTTGAAAAATCAGTGTCATCTAAATCTGCCTTTAGTATTTGAGAAAAATAAGTAGGACTTTCAGAGAAGCCCTGGGGTAAGACTGTCTATGTGTATTGGCAATTTTCCCAAGTGGAAGTGAAAAGATACTGGCTATTTTGCTCTACAGGTATGCTGAAAAATGCACTACATAAATCAATACCAGAGAGGTGGCTGGCAGTGATAGGAATATTGGACAGTAAGGTGTGGGGATTAGTAACAACAGGGTGTCTAGGAACTATGATTTTATTTATAGCTCTTAGGTCTTGAACAAACCTCCAGCCTTTCTCATTTGGCTTTTTTAACTGGGAGGACTGGTGTACTGCAAGGGCTGGTGCAGGGTATTATGAGTCCTTTGTCTAAATAGTCCTGAATGATTGGTTTTATTCCTAGGAAGGCTTCAGGTCTAAGGAGTTACTGCCTTACATTTGGCAGAGGTTTGAATTTATTTATGGTTATCTCTATAGGGACTGCTGACTTAATTCTCCCAATATTTGTGGAAGAGCTTGCCCATTAGGAGTCAGTACCTTAGATAAGAAAGGCTCTAATTCTTCCTGTCCAGAATCTTGATTAACTTTCCCAAGCATAATACTACATGTGGGCTTTTGTAAGTCTTCTATGTCTCCCAGGTTGAGAATAATTTCTCTCTTTTGTGAAAATGAGATGTGAGCATTATGGGTCTCTAGGAAATCCCATTCCAGCAGGTGTGTGTGGGACACTATCTACTATAAGAAAAATGTGATCCCCCTACTAGTTTTCCTAACTGAAATTGAAGGGGATTTGATTTAAAGGCTATAATAGGAGAGTTTGAAACCCCTACCATGTGTACTTTTTCTTTACTCCAAAGGAGACGGTTTTTAATCAAGGTGGGGTTGAGGACTGACAGTGTAGTGCTGGTGTTGACAAGGGCTTTGATATTTTCCCCACTTATGGATATTTCTACTTCTCCTAAAGCATTAGTTAGAAGTAGGGGGAAAACCCTCTCTATTCCCTCAGAGCATCATTATTCTGATTTTTGAGTTGTTCTGGTGCCTTCCTTTGGGGCCGTTTGCCCACTTTGTGCAAGCACCCATTTAAGTTTTTTACATTATTTTTTAAAATGTCCATTCTTTTTGCAATAGTGGCAAATTGCTTCCTCTTGAAGTTGCTTAGATCTCTGGGGACCATGAGACCCTTGCAAACTCTCAACTTGATTACTAAGTTGTTTGAGTTGTAAACTTATAATTGTAGAGACCGTTCCCTTTTCTTTCTAAATGATTGCTTGTGACAACTGGTCAGCTAGGGTGACTAGGTGGCTAGTGGGAAAGGAAGTCCAAGTCAAATTATTCCTCTTTATTAGGGTTGCTAACTCTTTATCTAAACCTTGAATAAACTCAGAAGTAAGTAAGGTATCACTTTTACCATGCTCAAAGTTTTCAGGAGGTATTCCTGAAAACTCTTTGAATATCTTTTCAAACCTGATGTAAAAGTCAGGCATGGTTTCGTTTGGGCGTATTTTACACTGTTGCACCTTTGCTCAATCTATAACCTTGGGGAATATCTGTGGTACAGTTTCACAGAGGTGACTGCAAAGCTCTCTGCATTTCTGTCTTCCAGTTGCATCTATTTTGGCAAAATCTAATAAAGGCTGTCTCCAATCTGCTACTCTAAGCCATTCTTCAGCTTTGTTTTTGGAGACCAGTAACTGAATCAGCTGATATAGGTCAGAGAACCCTGGGTCATAAATCTTAAGACTTAATTGGAATTCCTAAGCAAACCCAAAGGGATCTTCAGTCCGATTGGGGAATGAATACCAGGGCCTTAACTACGATTTGGTCCGGGGGCATATATTATGTTAGAATCCCCTCTGCCTATGGGTTTTACTCTAAAAGGAACAACTACTATATTATTTTCTGCAGCTATTTCTGGTCCCCCTGTGGTTTGAGGCAAGGGAGGAGGGAAAGGAGGAGGAAAAATGAAATTTTTTGGACAAGGAAGTTCAGAGAGTAGAGGGTTAGGAGGAGCAGAGGGGAGACAGTTTCTGGAGCCTTCCTGATTTCAGAAGTGGCTTTTACTGGTTTTTAAAATTCTGAACCAGTTTCAAAATTTTCTAAATTAACTTCCTGGAGGGAGGCAAACTTATCCTTCCCTCTTTTTGATGATTCTAGATGCCAGCTAAAGTACGATTGCCATTCATTTTCTTTGATTTGGGAGCCTAATTTGTCTAATCTAGCGTGCAGGAAAACCAATCGAGGAATATCAAAGTTCCCCATTTTGGAAACCTTAGACCTAGGTCATCTTTAGTAAGATCTTTCCATTTACATAAATACTTGCAAGTAAAGGGGCCATAATTATTAAACATAAACTCAGTTGGGGTGCCCATAGGGGGCCACTCTCCTTGCCTTTCCTCTTTTTTGGAGGATTTATTTCCTATCTTTCTTTCTTTCTTTTTTTTTTTTTTAAAAAGGGAACTGACCTGTGGCCTAAGGCTTTTGTGTGGTGGATTGATATGTGCTGCCTGTGGGCAGGACTCCACAGTGTGTCACCACTGAGTTGTTTCTGCACTCTTACGTGTCTCAGTTTCTCTCTTCAGAGGTCTATCACCTCTGAGAGGGCTCAAAAAGCTGGGTGATCAGCCCTTATATGCATTTCCTGCAGTAAGCCAAGATTGCATCACTGCACTCCAGCCTGGGCGACAAAGCGAGACTCCGTCTCAAAAAAAAGAAAAAAGAAAAAAATATCTGGGGTCATATACATTGATGTTACAGCAATTATCAAGGAAAGAATACCTATTTGTACGGATTTTTATCTGATCGGATACAGAAGTTTCCAGATGTTATTGAAACATGTGTGAGAGTGTTTTCTTTCATAAAACCATAAACTTGGTCTCCTTTAAAAATTCTAGCTGGAGAGCTACTGATTAACTTGTAAACTTACTGTCCCTTGATACATTTTAAGTGTATTTCAGTAATGGGACCATAAAAAATTTGCCCTTAGGCCAGGCGCGGTGGCACATGCCTGTAATCCCAGCACTTTGGGAGGCCAAGGCAGGTGGATCACCTCAGGTCAGGAGTTTGAGGCCAACCTGACTAACATGGTGAAACCCCGTCTCTACTAAAAATATAAAAATTAGCCCAGCGTGGTGGCCGACGCCTGTAATCCCAGCTACTCAGGAGACTGAGACACGAGAATAGCTTGAACCTGGGAGAGAGAGGTTGATGGCACCATTGCACTCCAACCTCCAACCTGGGCAACAGAGTTAAGACTCCGTCTCAAAAAAAAAAAAAAGAAATTTGCCCTTGTGCCTCTTCTTATGAATTCTGATGGATGAGGGAGAAGGGAGAGAGGAAAGAGTAAGATTTAAAAAAAAAACAAAAAACCACAAGATGGAGGGTAAAAATATTATGGTTATTCTTTTAACTTATCCAGGAACAGAATGAGTAGCATCTTCAGTGTAATGCCCTCACGGTGTATTTCGGAATACTCAGCACCTCCTAACCATTTTGTATTTAGAAAGGCTCCCAGAAAAAGGCTAATTTGGTTTACTGCCACTTTGGGACGATTCTGGTTCTGGGTGGATTCTGGTTGTGCAACGGAGTTGTTTTCCTTGCATCCCCTCTGGATGCAGTTATGTAGCCATCTAGTGACTCGGTTGGGAATTGTAGCTTCCTTACAGATTGGGGAAGCCTGCCAATTCACCACCCTGCCTCATTGCAGATGTGGAATGAGAGAAATTCTGTTGGCATGCCTCCTCCTAATGGAGAATACCTTAGTGAACTACTTTGCAAGTCTGTCTCCTGTGTCCTTCTGCAGACATCTCTTGTGCAGAGCCTTACACCCTTACATTACCTCACAGGGATACCAAGACGATAAGATGAAGTTACATAAACTAGAACACATAAATGTATTTTTAAAAATTACTGTTGTTTTTGTTAGAAAACCCTTTGGAACAGGTCATTGAAGAGCCTTGTTAAGTGCAAGTCTGTCACAAAATCAGAGATGTTAAAGAAGACAAGACTTGAGAAATCAATAGTCCAAGCCCTTTATATGAAGAATGAGGAAATCGAGGCTCAGAGAGGTAAAATGAAAGGAATTCAAGGGGTTGTTATGCTTTCATTCATTTATTAACAATATTGTTCACTGAGTTTCTACTTGGAGTAGGGTGCTGGGGAAACAAAGACGGATAACACATAAGAGGCACTCTGTCTAGAGGGGAGCCAGACTCGGAAGCAATTTTTTGAAAGTATATCAGAGCAGTGGTAACTGTGCAAAGTGCCTGCTTATGCCAGACCTGGGGACACTGAATCCCATTTAGGCAACATGCTTTAAAAAGTACACAGAATCGGATGGGCACCGTGGCTCACACCTGTAATCCCAGCACTTTGGGAGGCCGAGGTGGGTGGATTACTTGAGGTCAGGAGTTTGAGACCAGCCTGGCCAACATGGTGAAACCCTGTATGTACAAAAAAATACAAAAATTAGCCGGGCATGGTGGTGCGTGCCTTTAGTCCCAGCTACTTGGGAGACTGAGGCAAGAGAATCACTTGAACCTGGGAGGCAGAGGTTGCAGTGAGCCGAGATCGCACCACTGCACTCCAGCCTGGGCAAGCACTCCAGCCTGGGCAACAGAGTGAGACTCCGTCTCAAAAAAAAAAAAAAAAAAGTACACAGAATCAAACAAAATGTGGTATATCCATATCATGGAATATCATTCAGTCTTACAAAGGGAGGAAATTCTCACATGTGCTACAACATGGAGGAATCTTGAGGACATTATGCTAAGTGAAAAATAAGCCAGCTGCAAAAGAGCAAATACTGTATGATTACATTCAGACGAGGTACCTAGAATAGTCAAATTCATAGAGACAGAAAGTAAAATGTGGTTTCCAGGGGCTCAGTGGAGAGGCAAATGGAGAGTTATTGTTTAAAGTACCGAGTTTTGCTTTGGGAAGATGAAAAAATTCTGGAGATGGATGGTGGTGATGGTAATAGAGCAATGTGAATATACTCAGTACTACTGAACTGTACACTTGAAAATAGTTAAGGTGGTACACTTTATGTTATGCCTATTTTACCAGTTTTTTAAAAAGTACACAGAAAGCAATGAGAATGAATCAACTATAGCTACACACAATATGACATGCATAACTCTTAAAATGTTGAGCAAAAGAAGCCAGATACAAAAGGGTGCATACTGTGTGATTCTATTGACATAATTCACATGTTAAAAGTCAGGATGGTGGTTACTTCTGGGGGAGGCAGAGATAAAAAGGTAGCATAAACTTCTAGAGTTCTGGTAATATTTCTGTTTCTTGACCTTTCACTGTGTAAAAGTTAATTGCACAGTGTATTTACAAGTCGTGCAGCTTTCTGTATGTATCTTAAAGCTTCAGTTGGCCGGGCGCGGTGGCTCAAGCCTGTAATCCCAGCACTTTGGGAGGCCGAGACGGGCGGATCACGAGGCCAGGAGATCGAGACCATCCTGGCTAACACGGTGAAACCCCGTCTCTACTAAAAAATACAAAAAACTAGCCGGGCGCGGTGGCAGGCGCCTGTAGTCCCAACTACTCGGGAGGCTGAGGCAGGAGAATGGCGTGAACCCGGGAGGCAGAGCTTGCAGTGAGCTGAGATCCGGCCACTGCACTCCAGCCTGGGCGGCAGAGCGAGACTCCGTCTCAAAAAAAAAAAAAAAAAAAAAAAAAAAAAGCTTCAGTTTTTTTTTTTTTTTTTTTTTTTTTTTTAATGGGACATAGACAAAGTGAAAGAGAATCACCAGGACAGTTAAGGGACTATAAACATTTGTAGGAGGAAAAGTCAAACAATTTCAGGATGGTCAAAATAGTTTATAGTCTTCAAATACCTGAAGGAGTGGCATGTGGAAGAGGAAGCAAAATTTGCTTGCTATACCCAAAGGGGTAGGATTTGGAGGTGGTGGTGAGCCAGAGTTAGAGGAAGACAGAATTCAGCTCATTATAAATGACAATTCAATTGTAGGGTAAGAATGGGATCTCTTAGGAAATCACACAGCTCCAACTTTGGGACCAAAGGTAATTGGGTATGAATCCTGGCTCTGCCACTTACTTGGATGAATTATGTCACTCAATCGAGTTTCACTTTCTACATTTGTAAAATGTGACTAGTACTAACCACTTACTGGGTTACTTTCAGGACTAGTGATAACGTATACCACATACTTCGCCTAGGCCCTGGCCCATAGGAAGTGCTGAAGAAGTAGTAGAAGTTATTTTCAGCAGAAAATGACATAGAAGATGGATTACACCTCAGTGAGGTGTTATGTATTCAAGCATTGGTTCCTTTCAACCCCAAGAATCTATGTAACTTGCCCAAGGTCACACAGCTCATAAAGCCTTCAGTTCCTGATTGGTCCACTCCACTAGGTTGCCTTAGGTGAGAGGGTTTCTAGCATCAAGCCATTGCCCATCAGGGCTAATTAGATAATCATGTCTGTAACAGACCATGAGGGATAGGATCTTATTCCTTTAAATTCTGACTGTACTCTACAATAGTTCAAAGGGGGAAATCTGGGAAGGTTGTTCAAGTGGTAGCTGTGAACAGACAGGTTACGGCTTGAAAATACCAGGTATTGGGGTGTGTGTGTGGTGTGGTGAGTGAGAGAAATTGTTTAAAAAAATTTTTTTAATGGATTAAGGAAAAAAATTGAAGATAAGTTTGGCCAACTTCACCATTTTTCAGGGTCCAGCTCTTACTGACTGAATAAATAAATCATGAGGCAGAAACGAGAGATACTGCTTTGAAAACCAGTTTCTTTGGCCGGGTGCTGTGGCTCATGCCTATAATCCCAGGACTTTGGGAGGCCGAGGTGGGTGGATTGCCTGAGGTCAGGAGTTTGAAACCAGCCTGGCCAGCATGGTGAAACCCTGTCTCTACTAAAAATACAAAAATGAGTCAGGCATGGTGGCAGGTGCCTGTAATCCCAGCTAATCAGGAAGCTGAGGCAGGAGAATCGCTTGAACCTTGGAGGCAGAAGCTGCAGTGAGCTGAGATCGTGCCATTGCACTCCAGCCTGGGCAACAGCACGAGACTCCGTCTCAAAAAAAATTAAAAAAACAAAAACAAAAACAAAAAACCATTTTCTTCATTTGTGGGCAAAAGCAATGGAGTCAATCCAGACGGGTGAGAAAAACCTGAGTTAACACTTTGGCCTAAATTGTCCCAAAGCCTCTTTCTTGGCCTGACTCCAGGCTGCTTAACCCTTACATTTCCAAAGGAAATGACTTGCTGGGGCAGGGCGTCTCAATTTCTACTCTAGGCTTCCTTCTCAACCTCTGGTGAATATTTCTGCCTTGGATTTATGCCCTGGAAACAAGAGGAGTCTCTATGACAAGAGACTTGAGGAAACAAACACCTAAAACAGTCCCTCTTTGTCTTGGGCATTATACACTGAAATCACACTGACCCTTTGAACTTATCTTCTACAGCTGCTCAAATGTTATGTCTTGGCCCATATAATTTTTATACTGGATGAAAAATAAATGATATGAATTTAGCTCACTATAGCTTTGGTCTTCGCCAGAGGAAAGAAATACCAGCAGCTTCTTTTTGCAAGTAGCAACTTATTTTAGTGCTTCCCTCTTCAGACTAAAGCCCTTGGTAGAAACCAAAATTACAGCCAAAGCCCACACAGAAACCTCAGATTTTAGTCATATGTCTTGCAAGGATGTTACATCATTTCTTAGTTTACCAAATGGAGACATTTCCTGAAACACAGAGACTCACTGTGAGCTTTGGCCTAAAAGATTTTGGGAGTGTGTAGCCCACAATGATCCAAACTAAATCTTATTTAGGTATCTCATTGACAGACATTTTTTCTTTCACCTTGATCAGTGTGCTTGTCCTTTACGCAGGCCAAAGTGTTAAGCAGTTACTTGTGTTATTTCTGAGATCTCAACATCAGAATCCTGCAGGAAATTATGGCGTATTTAAAATGAATAATTTTTATAATTCAAAGAAAGAGACTAAAAAAAGAGAAAAAAGAAAAAGAAAATGAGTACTTTGAGGAGAGTATAATAAAAAGGACTATTTACAAAGGTAAAAGAGTTCTGGGGAAGCAGCAAGGAATTGGGCAGTATTCTAGGGTTAGTTACTGCAAGCAAATGAGAGGGAGTAATTCCTTCCAACAGCAAGCAGTTTTCAAGCTTTAGTATGCATCAGAATCACCTGGAGGACTTATTACAACACAGATTACTAGGCCCCACCCTGGAGTTTCTGCTTCAGTAGGTCTGGGGTAGGACTAAAATATTTGCATTTTGCATAAATTCCCTGATGATGGCAATGCTACTGGTCTGGAGAGAAAACTGTGTGGAGGAGGCAATTTGGCGCCAGATGTGTAGCTCACGCCTGTAGTTCCAGCACTTTGGGAGGCTGAGGCAGGAGGATTGTTTGAGTTTAGGAGTTCAAGACCATCCTGGGCAACATAGTAAGACCTTGTCTCTACTTAAAGAAATTGGGCATGGTGGTACATGCCTGCAGTCCCAGCTACTCGGGAGGCTGAGAGTGGGAGGACTGCTTGAACCCACGAGGTCAAGGCTGCAGTGAGCTATGATTGTGCCACTGCACTACAGCCTGGGTGACTGCCAAAAAAACAAAAAAAACAAAACAACAAAAACGACAGTTTGGCAATTTGACACAAGCTGTGCCCTCCACAGAGAGATGCAGCCAACATGGGAGATCCAGCAGGGATGTACCAAGAGAATCTAATGAAGTCATCAAAATCTACCCCTATCCAATTCCTTCTGTTGCTTTTTTTTTTTTTTTTTTTTTTTTTTTTTGAGACAGTCTCGCTCTGTCGCCCAGGCTGGAGTGCAGTGGCGCGATCTCGACCTCGGCTCACTGCAAGCTCCGCCTCCCGGGTTCACGCCATTCTCCTGCCTCAGCCTCCTGAGTAGCTGGGACTACAGGCGCCCGCCACCGCTTCCGCCACATTTTTTGTATTTTTAGTAGAGACGGGGTTTCACCGTGGTCTCGATCTCCTGATCTCGTGATCCGCCCGCCTCGGCCTCCCAAAGTGCTGGGATTATAAGCGTGAGCCACCGCACCCGGCCTCTGTTGCTCCTTTTTAAACTCAACCAGCAGCCAAAAGGCAAGGGAATCCATTAATGCAATTCCGACAATTCAGCCTTTAGGATATGGGTCAGAGTAGAGAGTAGAGTTGGGTGAGCAAATGGGAAATATCCAGCACTTCTATCACAAAATATCAAGTACCTTCTCCTCACTACTTTTTTCAGGCTATTTTATATTTTTATTTTGCTTTCCAGTATATACATAAACATATACATGATATAAATGTAATCTCACAGTAACCCTATAGGGTAGGCAGGAAGATATTTATGCTCATTTAGAAAAAAGAAAACTGAGGCTCAAAATGGTAAAGGCTACACATCTGAAAACAGCTTGGACTTCATCACAAGTTTTCTGGGTTCCAATATGGGGGGCTTCTGCCACCACTTCACACTACAGACATGAGGGAATCTGGTAGTGATGCTGGTTCCCCCACTCTAGGCTTCTGGGAAGCTGTCTTTCTCCTTCGCTGCCCCACCTGCATTCCCCCTGAGCTGCGTTCTCTTCTGGAAAAGGTGGCTCTCTTCTTTAACTGAGGAGCTCAACCCTTGCTCAAGGGCATACAATGAATTTAGTCTTCTACTAGAGTCTTTTTTTTTTTTTTTTTTTTTTTGGCATTTTTCACTGATTTTTCAACCTTTTCAGTGGCAGGGCTACTTAAAGTCTTGATTTGGGGGCCATGGAGAGACAAATAAATCACAGCTGTTACCCATCTGAATTCCTTTTGAGAAATAGACACAAAAATCAGACAGATGGAGATAAAAGCATCAGCTTTAATGAGGGTGAGGACAGAGTAGAGACGCTGCAGTTCAGGTCTCACAATCAGACTTCCTAATATAGTCATGCACTGCAATAAGGATTCTAATTAATGATGAACACATATATGACAGTGGTCCCTTAAGATTATAATACTGTATTTTCACTGTACCTTTTCTATGTTTAGATACATTTATATACACAGATACTATTGTGTTACAATTGCCTAGAGTATTCATTACAGTAACGTGTTGGATAGGCTTGTAGCCTAAGAACGATAAGATATATCACATAGCCCAGGTGTGTAGTAAGCATCTAGATTTATTTAAGTGTGCTCTATGATGTTTGCACAACAAAGAAATCACCTAATGCAGGACCCTGCATTAGGTCCCAGTTCCAGGTACTGGTCCCCGGCCTGTTAGGAACCAGGTCACACAGCAGGAGATGGCGGTGAGCAGGAGGCGGGCGTTACTGCCTGAGTTCCACTTCCTGTCAAATCAGTAGCAGCAGTAGATTGTTATAACAGTGCAAACCCTGTCATGAACTGCACATGCGAAGGATCTAGGTTGCATGATCGTTATGAGAATCTAATACCTGATGATCTGTGGTGGGAGTTTCATTCCAAAACCATACCTCACCCCTTCCAGTCTGTGGAAAAATTGTCTTCCACAAAACTGGTCCCTCCCTGGTGCCAAAGAGGTTGGGAATCACTGACCTAATTACATATTTCTCATAACGTATCCCTGTCTTTAAGTGATACATGACTGTACTTGACTCCTAAACTTTTTGGGGAGGCAGGAGTGTATGTGTGTGGGGAGGTGCACATGCTTCAGTGGTGGGGTTGGTGGGAGGATGCACCTGTCTAGTGGGAAGGCTAGTCCAAGAAGGTTGCAAAAGGGCTGAGCATGCTCAGTTCCTTCTTCAGTGGTCCAGTCAGATGAGTCACTCCTTCCTCGGGGAGAACTGAGAGGGGAAATAGCAGGAAGGTAAACGCTGTCTTCACAATTCTTCTGAAGTGGAAGTTTCTATTTTGTGGACCTGAGAGAGGGAGAAAATGGCTTCCCCTAACAACATTGCTCTTGGCAGTACAGAAGTTCCCCAACTTAAAAATTTTTAACTCTACCAGGTGCAAAGTGATATGCATTCAGTAGAAACCACACTTTGAGCACCCATACAACCATTCTGTTTTACTTTCAGTACAGTATTCAATAAATTACATGATATTCAATACTTTATTATAAAATAACTCTAGGCTAACATAAGTGATCTGAGACTTTTAAGGTAGGCTAGTCTATGATGTTCAGTAGGCTAGGTGTATTAAATACATTTTCCACTTACGATATTTTCAACTTATGAGTTTATTGGGATGTAACCCTATTGTAAATCAAGGAGCATCATCTTTATGTAACATCTTGCTCTTAGCAGTCTAGAAGGACTACTGATGCAATTAATTCTGTCATATGATCTATGTACTGTAGTTTTTGAAGTCTTGATTCTCATTAGTATATTAGTAGAGGGCTGGGCGCGGTGGAGTACAGCCTCAGGCTTCAGCAGTACTATCACCTCTTTGGAATGTTTTTTTAGTTTCCTTTTTTTTTTTTTTTTGAGACAGAGTCTTGCTCTGTCGCCCAGGCTGGGGTGCAGTGGCCGGATCTCAGCTCACTGCAAGCTCCGCCTCCCGGGTTTAGACCATTCTCCTGCCTCAGCCTCCCGAGTAGCCGGGACTACAGGCGCCCGCCACCTCGCCCGGCTAGTTTTTTGTATTTTTTAGTAGAGACGGGGTTTCACCGTGTTAGCCAGGATGGTCTCGATCTTCTGACCTCGTGATCCGCCCGTCTCGGCCTCCCAAAGTGCTGGGATTACAGGCTTGAGCCACCGCGCCCGGCCCAGTTTCCTTTTAACTTGATTCATTTTTGATCCCTTGATCAGTTCCCATAATGCTCTGGCTCAGGGCCTGCTTGAAAATTAAATTCCCATTGTTTCCTTCTGGGAAGGTCTCTGCTTATCCAATCTGGAGCCTATCTTTCTTCCTTGTCCTGGATCTGGTAGACTACTGGGAAAAGTCCTTACAAAAATTTCCTGGGAACTGGATTTTTAAAATGAGTGCATGTGGGAAAATACTCTCCAAGTGCAAAGGGGACTCTGTTTTTGCCTCTACTTATATTTCCAGCTCCTCGGGGAAAAGAAAAGTATTATAGGTCAAATCTCTTTACAAGTAGTTCAACTTGACTGTCTAAATATGTGGTATGGAGTAGAGTTTTATTTCATGGATTACTGCTTGAACTAGGTTAGACACAAGCTGGGTTGTGGAGAACTTTTGGTTAAATAGAGATTTTCATTGCAAAGGTATTTGTTGTAGAGGAATTTACCCAGTAAATAGATCTTTTCCAGCTAATGTTTTTACCAGGCTGATTCAGACCGGGAAGCAGGAGCGGGAAAACACTGTGGACACAGTCTGCTGACTAGCGGTCAAGGCAGAGGAAAGAAAACACAGGCAAAAGTCTGTGTGAAATGTCGACCTGAGTCATGAAAGGAGAGGAAGAAACTAGTAGGTGTCATTCTGAAAAAGCTCTTCTTAGGGTTGTTTGGGCTGTAACCACTGCCTCTCTCCATAGAGTGTCACGGGCCACTTGGGCCACTTGGCTCTTCCTGCTGCATTTTCAGACTTAAAAGGAAGCCACCTTCAGGCAAATTCCCTCCGCCTCTCAAGAAAGATAATAAAACAAAATGGAGAGTCCTGGTCTCTAAAAAACCTGGGTCAGGTTTTGAATGAACGCAGTACCGTGATCCAGCATTAGGGGCTGGAAATGTCTACAATCACGACTGAGGCTTGCTGCTCTGGCGCCCCCTTGCGTATGAGAATGGAACTGTATACAAGGTTGCCTAAATCCCCACTGCGGCAGTCCCCGGAACTCCACCTAGTGTCTCTTTTTCTAGGCCTTTCTCAGCCTGGAGAGTTTCCTGACTAACTGTTTGCCATTCTCAAGGTTTTTCTCTGACCACCACAAAACACTTCTCAATCTACTAATTTTCCAAATAAATTCTTTTATCTTTCTAATTCTGCATGCATCTCTAGTCACTAAGTCCCAGAAAGATCCTGTAGCAAACTGTCAATCAATAATAAATTACCATTTCTGAAATTCATGAAACTTTTTCTTAGTTTTATTGAAATATATTTTATGTACCATAAGACTTCACCCATTATAAGTGTACAGTGAATAATTTTTAGTAAATTGATAGCCTTCTGCAAGCACTGTCACAATTCAGTTTTAGAACATTTCCAACACCCAGAAAAACCTTGTGAGAATTTGCAGTCCAAAAAAAAAAAAGAAAGAAAGAAAAGAAACCAAACAAACAAACAAAAAAAAAGACAATTTGCAGTCAATCCTCACTTTTTACCTTCAGTTTCAGACAACTACTGATCTGCTTTCTGTTTCTAAAAATTTTCCTTTCCTGTTCATTTCATATAAATGAAATCATATACTATATAGTTTTTCATGATTGTTTCCTTTCACTTAGCATAATGTTTTCAAAGTTCACCCATGTTGTAGCACGTATCAGTACTTCATTCCTTTTTATGGCTGAATAATAGTGTTGTATATAGATAAACTACATTTTGTTTATTCATTCATCAGTTGATGAACATTTGGGTTGTCTCCAGTTTTTGGCTATTATGAATGATGTTGCTATGAACATTTCTATACAAGTGTTTGCATGAATATATGTTTTCATTTCTCTTGGGTAGATACTTCTTAGTAGAATCACTGGGTTGTATGGCAAATCTATTTAGCTTTTTAAGAAACTGCCAAACAGTTTCACAATGTGACTGTTCTATTATTTCATATTCTTACCAGCAACATATGAAGGTTTTCCCACAACCCCTCCATCACTAGGTATTGTCTGACTTTTTGTTTTAGCTTAGTGGGTGTGTTAATGCTATCTTATTGTGGTTTTAACTTGCACTTCCCTCATGACTAATGATGTTGCACATTTTTTTCAAGTGATTATTAGCCATTTATATATCCTCTTTGGTGAAATGTCTATTCAAATGTTTACTTCATTTTAAAATTAGAGTATTAGTCTTCTTATTTACTAAGTTATGAGTTCTTTGTATATTTTGGATATGAGCCCTTTATCACATATATGAGTTATAAATATTTTCTTTTGGTCTACATCTTTTCAATTTATTATGGATGACTTGTAAACACAAAAGTTTTAATTTTGATAAAATCCAATGAGCTATTTTTGTGAACTGTGCTTTTGATGTCATATTTAAGAACTCTGCCTAGCCCAAGGTCATAAAGATTTTTTCCTGTGTTTTCTTTTTTAATATGAAACTCTTTTTTTTTTTTTTTTTTTTTTGAGAAGGAGTCTTGCTCTGTCACCCAGGCTGAGTGCAGTGACACGACCTCGGCTCACTGCAAGCTCCGCCTCCTGGGTTCACGCCATTCTCCTGCCTCAGCCTCCCAAGTAGCTGGAACTACAGGTGCCTGCCACCACGCCCGGCTAATTATTTGTATTTTTATTTTATTTTATTTTATTTTATTTTATTTTATTTTTTTTTGAGACGGAGTCTCGCTCTGTCGCCCAGCCCAGGCTGGAGTGCAGTGGCGCGATCTCGGCTCACTGCAAGCTTCGCCTCCCGGGTTCACGCCATTCTCCTGCCTCAGCCTCCCGAGTAGCTGGGACTACAGGCGCCCACAACCGCGCCCGGCTAATTTTTTGTATTTTTAGTAGAGACGGGGTTTCACCGTGGTCTCGATCTCCTGACCTTGTGATCCGCCCGCCTCGGCCTCCCAAAGTGCTGGGATTACAGGCGTGAGCCACCGCGCCCGGCCTATTTGTATTTTTAGTAGAGACAGGGTTTCACCACGTAGCTAGGATGGTCTTGATCTCCTGACCTCGTGATCCGCGCGCCTCGGCCTCCCAAAGTGCTAGGATTACAGGCGTGAGCCACCCCGCCCGGCCTTTTTTTTTTTTTTTTTTTTTTCTTTTTGAGATGGAGTCTCGCTGGTCGCCCAGGCTGGAGTGCAGTGGCATGATCTCGGTTCACTGCGCTCTGCCTCCCGGGTTCACGCCATTCTCCTGCCCCAGCCTCCGGAGTACCCGGGAGGCTGGGGCAGGAGAATGGCGTGAACCGGGGAGGCAGAGGTTGCAGTGAGCCGAGATCACGCCACTGCACTCCAGCCTGGGTGACACAGTGAGACTCCATCTCAAAAAAAAAAAAAAAAAAAAAAAACCCAAAAACCCTAAAAACCAAAACAGAACTGAAGGGAAAAATAGTGATTCAAGAATAGCTGGAGATTTCAATACACACTTTCAAAAATGGTTAGAAACCAGAGAGAAGATTAATAGGAAATAGAGGACTTGTACAATACTATAAACCAATTATACTTAACAGATATATGCACACTCTGCCCAACAGCAGAACACACATTCTTCTCAAGTGTACATGGAACATTTTCCAGGATGGGCTGTATGTTAGGCCACAACACAAACACTAATACATTTTAAAAGAATGAAATACAAAATATATTTTCTGACCACAATAGAATGAAACTAGACATCAATAACAGAAGCAAAACTGGAAAACTTACAAATATGTAGAAATTAAACCACACACTTTTAAACAATAGGTCAAAGAAGGAATACAAGGTGAATCTGGAAAATACCTTAAGATTTATGAAAATAAAAACACAGCATACCAAGACATATGAGATGCAGCAAAACAGTGCTGAGAGAAATTAATAGCTGTAAACACATTCATTAAAAAAGTGGAATAGGCCAGGTGCGGTGGCTCAAGCCTGTAATCTCAGCACTTTGGGAGGCCAAGGTGGGCAGATCACTTGAGGTCAGGAGTTTGAGACCAGCCTGGCCAACATGGTGAAACCCTCATGTCTACCAAAAATACAAAAGTTAGCCAGGATTGGTGGTGCACACCTGTAACCCCAGCAACTCAAGTGGCTGAGGCAGAAGAATCGCTTGAACCTGGTAAGTGGAGAGGTTTCAGTAAGTCGAGATCGCGCTACTGCACTCCAGCCTGGGCAATGAAAAAAAAAAAAAAAAAAGAAAAAAAAAGGCCGGGTGCTGTGGCTCACACTTGTAATCCTAGCACTTTGGGAGACCAAGGCAAGTGGATCATGAGGTCAGGAGTTTGAGACCAGCCTGGCCAAGATGGCAAAACCCCGTCTCTGCTAAAAATTACAAAAATTAGCCATGCACAGTGGTGGGCACCTGTAATCCCAGCTACTCAGAAGATTGAGGCAGGAAAATCACTTGAACTTGGGAGGCGGAGGTTGCAGTGAGCCGAGATCATGTCACTGCACTCTAGACTGGGTGACAGAGCAAGACTCTGTCTCAAAAAGAAAAAAAAAAAAAGTAGAATAGTTTTCAACCTAACTGTACACATTAGAGAACTAGAAGAAGAAGAGCAAACTAAAGATTTGTGCAGAGATAAGTGCAATATAGAATAGAAACACAATAGAGAAATCAATGAAACCAAATTTGTTTTTCAAAGAGTAACTGCATTGACAACCTGTAGCTAAATTAAGAAAAAAAGAAATACTCAAATAACCAAAATCAGAACATTACAACCAAAGCCACAGAAATAAATAGGATAAGAGAATACTATGAACGACTGTACACTAACAAACTGGATAACCTAGAATAAATGGATAAATTCCTAGAAAAATACAATTTATCAAGACTGAATCATAAAGTAAAAGAAAATCTGAACAGACCTATAGTTAGAATGAGATTGAATCAGTAATCAAAAATCTGTCAACAAAGAAAAGCCCAGGATGAGATGGCTTCACTGATGAATTCTACAAAATATTTAAAGAAGAATGAAGGCTGGGCACAGTGACTCATGCCTGTAATCCCAGATCTTTAGGAGGCCGAGGCAAGAGGCTTGCTTGAGTCCAGGAGTTCAAGACCATCCTGGGCAATGTAGTGAGACCTGGTCTCTGGAGAAAAAAAAAAAAAAAAAGTTAAGAATGAACACCAAACTCTCAAACCTCCTCAAACTCCTCCAAAAAGTGAAGAGGAAGGAACACTTCCAAATTCATTTTAAGAGGCTAACATTACCCTGATACTAAAATCAGACAAAGACACTACAAGAAAAGAACACCACAGACCAATATCCCTGGTGAATATTGATTGATTTAAAAAAATCCTCAAAATACTGCTAGCAAATAGAATTCATTAAAAGGGTTATACACCATGACTAAGTGGGATTTATTTCTGGAATTCAAGGATGGTTCAACAAATGACAATCAACCAATGTAATGTACCACATTAACAGAATGAGGGAAATAACCCATTCAGATTTTTTTTTTTTTAAATTTTAGAGACAGGGTCTCACATTGTCACCTAGAGTGGAGTGTAGGTGCACAATCATAGCTCACTGCAGCCTTGACATCCTGGACCCAAGGAATCCTCCTACCTCAGCCTCCCAAGTAGCTAGGACTACAGGTGCACATCACCATGCCTGGATAATGTTTTATTTTATTTTTGTAGAGACAGGCTCTTGCTATTTTTCCTTGGATGGTTTTGAACTCCTGGCCAAAAGTGATCCTCCTGTCTTGGCCTCTCAAAGCACTGGATTTACAGGCATGAGCTACTGTGCCCAACCCCCATTCAGATTTAATACAATTTATCAATAAGGTTGAATTCATGTCTGCCATTTTGCTATTTGTTCTCTATATGCCACTTGTCTTTTTTGTTCCTCTGTTCTTCCTTTACTATTTTTTATGTTTAATAGATATTTTTTATATCCCATTTTAATTTCTGTGTTAATTTTTTTATTATTTTTTAAGTTATTTTCTAAGTGGCCACTCTAAGAATTACAATATGCATCTTGATTTATCAAAATCTATTTCAGATTAATTACTCTAGTTAAATATAGGAACTTTGCTCCAATATAGTTCCACTTACACTTTCTTCTTTGTTTTACTATTGTTATACACATTACATCTATATATGTTACAAAGCCATTTATTGTTTTGTAATTATTAGTTCACATAATATTCTGTTTCAAAGTTCTTAGAAAATATATCGGTACAGTCCTTTATATTTACTCATATGTTTATTTATTTATTTATTTATTTTTAAAATTTATTTATTTTTTTTGAGACGGAGTCTCGCTCTGTCGCCCAGGCTGGAGTGCAGTGGCCGGATCTCAGCTCACTGCAAGCTCCGCCTCCCGGGTTTACGCCATTCTCCTGCCTCAGCCTCCCGAGTAGCTGGGACTACAGGTGCCCGCCACCTCGCCCGGCTAGTTTTTTGTATTTTTAGTAGAGACGGGGTTTCACCATGTTAGCCAGGATGGTCTCGATCTCCTGACCTTGTGATCCGCCCGTCTCGGCCTCCCAAAGTGCTGGGATTACAGGCTTGAGCCACCGCGCCCGGCCTCTACTCATATGTTTAATATTTCCTGTGTTGTGCATTTCTTTGTATAATTTGAGTTACCATCTGGTGTTATTTCCTATTAGCCTAAAGAATTCCCTTGAATAATTTTTTTAATGCAGGTCTGCTGGGCCCCTCTCGGCAGTCCAGGCCTTATGTTGACTCATTTACACACAGCTCTGCTTTGCTTTGACCTTGTCAAAACACTGCTTCATTTAAATTTCACCTAAACTCTACTCTTCCCCTACAATCCTATAATAATTCCATCTTTTCCTCTGTCTAGTCAGATCCGCCACAGTTCCCCTGGTAAGTGGTCTCTGTCATTGCCATGAGTCAATCAACTTGCTTATAAGTTTGTCCCTGAAAGCTTATTGGGCTACAATATTTATTTAGTACCGCTTTTCTCCATGGGACTAAAAACTCCAGGACTGGGCTGGGTGTGGTGGCTCACCTCTATAATCCCAGCACTTTGGGAGGCTGAGGCAGGTGGATCACCTGAAGACCAGCATGGCCAACATGGTGAAACCCCGTCTCTACTAAACATACAAAAAATTAGCTGGGCATTGTGGCGGGTTCCTGTAATCCTAGCTACTTGGGAGGCTGAGGCAGGAGAATTGCTTGAACCCAGTAGGAGGAGGTTGCAGTGAGCTGAGATTGTACCATTGTACTCCAGCCTGGGGCAACAAGAGCGCAGCTCCATCTCAAAAAAAAAAAAAAAAAAAAAAAAAAAAAGAGTAGTATGAGAAGAGGGTAGAGAGGCAGGCAATGGAAGAGTTATAAATATCTACAGATGCCCAGGAGCTTCCATTTTGCCTACCAAACTATTTTGAACTGAGAATAATAAAAGATTTCTGAGTTAGAAATCAGATGGCTGGCTGAAAAGAGGAGGATAGTGATGGCAATGACAAATTAGATTTTTATAATAATTCAGGAGAGAGATGAGGTACTAAAGTAAGATGTTTGCAAGGGAAATGAAGCAATGGGGGATGTTATTGGGGTAAACTAAGGCAACAGCGAGAGTGGAAAATCAGAACTATTGATGAGGGCTGTCAAGGTCTTTGCTGGAAAAACATTGCCACATGTCAAACCCAAAGAGCCTGGGGATAAAGAACGCTAAATGCAGTTTAGTAGTTGAGGGGGTTGAAAATAGGATGAGAGCCTAGGAGAGAGTATAGAAAGGGAGAACTGGGGCCATTGGATGTGTGTGTATATCCTAGAACTTTCCTTTCAGGTGATTCCCAGGTGCACTGCTGGAGCAGGGATGATAACTCTTGGGGTAAGTGAGCATGAACAACTGTTGTCTGTTTGCAATACTCTAATCAACAGGTGGGCAGAGATTTTCAGTAAAATGTTAAAAGAAGGAATGATTCCCTAGAGATACATTCTAAAAAGAAGTGGGCTGAATTCTCTGTGGGCATGGGATGGCATAAATGACTTCCAAAATGAAAGCTAATGTTTCTGTAAAAAATATTGCTGAAGAAATGGACCATGGTGGTTGCTTCTAAGGAGGAAAGTAGGAGGCTGAGGAAAGGAAGAGAGGAATACTTTTCTCAGTGTAAGCTTTTGTACATGTTGAATTTTGAATAAAGTAAATGTAATGTTTGTGCAAAATAAAAGTTTTCTAAAAGAAAGCTGAGGAAACACACGGAAGAAAAACATGTTTTACCTTTTCCTGTACCTCTATATATTTCCAAGTGACACAGAAAGAAAACTTTCTGTATATTTCCAATTGAGACAGAAAGAAAATTAAAAAAAGTGAGCCAGAAAAAAAACTTGTGGAGTGGCTGGTGGTGACAGTCTTATAGAGAATATACTAGTTTGCCCCCCTGCTGTCCTTCTTCTTTGAATTACTCATTTCTAGGTATTGCTATGTTATATGCTCCATACATTTTAATAAACTTCTGTTTGTTTTTTTCACAGGGGCCCCAGCGAAGAAGTTAGAAAGGTAAGAGGAAAAAGATTTTTTTCTTTCCCTACAACTGAAAGACTCACTGTTCATTTTCAAGAAAACTACTGTTTATCACTTTCTTTTTTTTTTTTTTTGAGACAGAGTCTCGCTCTGTCGCCCAGGCTGGAGTGCAGTGGCGTGATTTCCGCTCACTGCAAGCTTTGTCGCCTCCTGGGTTCACGCCATTCTCCTGCCTCAGCCTCCCGAGTAGCTGAGACTTCAGGCACCCACCACCACGCCCAGCTGATTTTTTGTATTTTTAGTAGAGACGGGGTTTGCACTGTGTTAACCAGGATGGTCTTGATCTCCTGACCTCGTGATCCGCCTGTCTTGGCCTCCCAAAGTACTGGGATTACAGGCATGAGCCACCGCACCCGCCGGTTCAGCTTTGAAGTTAAACAATGATTCAAATGCTTTTCCTTGAGAAACTATCTTATCTCAGTTATGCTTCAGGATTTTGTTTTGTTTTGTTTTTGAGATGGAGTTTCATCTTGTTGCCCAGGTTGCAGTGCAATGCCATGATCTCGGCTCACCACAACCTCTGCCTCCTGGGTTCAAGCGATTCTCTTGCCTCAGCCTCCCAAGTAGCTGGGATTACAGGCATGTGCCACCACGCCCCGCTAATTCTGTATTTTCAGTAGAGACAGAGTTTCACCACGCTGGCCAGGCTGGTTTCAAACCTCTGACCTCAGGTGATCCGCCCATCTCAGCCTCCCAAAGTGCTGGGATTATAGGCCTGAGCCACCATGCCTGGCCAAAAAAAAAAAAAAAAGCCTCAGGATTTAAGAGTTTATACTTTATGAGTATTTTCCATTTTGTCACAAAAAAATTTTTTTAAAAAGTGCACTCAAAGACCGAGATTTAATAAAATTAAGAATTCTTACTGCATCATCAAGGATATTCTTAAGTAAAACTGACTTTAAAAAAATGTGAGTGTATTGTTCCAGGATAAACTATGAGATTCAAAGAAGTTGGTCAATACATTATTTCAGCATCACTTGTGTTTCTTGTCAAGATTTATGTAAAAGAAGATCTTTAAGAATTAGTTGGTGCTGACACTGGATGGATATAAGCAAAGTAACAAGTCCAGCTACATGAATAATTGTGTCCATTTTAAAGGAATTATAATTCTGCAGACGAGATATTAACTCAGTTTTTATGTTTGCAACTAAATTCCTTCTTTTTTATGAGACAGAGTCTTGTTCTGTTGTCCAGGCTGAAGTGCCGTGGCACCATCTCAGCTCACTGTAACCTCTGCCTCCCTGGTTCAAGTGATTCTCCAGCCTCAGCCTCCCGAATAGCTGGGATTACAGGCATGCACCACCAGGCCCAGCTAATTGTTCTGTATTTTTAGTAGAGACAGGGTTTCACCATGTTGGCCAGGTTGGTCTCAAACTCCTGATCTCAAGTTATCCGCCTGCCTTGGCCTCCCAAAATACAGGGATTACAGGCATGAGCCACCTCACCCGGCCTGCAACTAAATGTCTAATTTGGTGAGTTACTGCATCTTTGGTAAGTAGCACTCCTATGATTTCTTTTACTGATTATCATCTAGCAGGCATTCATTAGTCTTTTAGCTATTGCATGTCCTTCTCCAACGAATGAAATATAATAAGTTCATGTGTAAGATGCTTCAGTAGGTTTTTTTATTTCTACTTTGAAAATGGTAATACAAAAGCTTTGGCTTTTATAAAGCATATCATGTCTATGTTGAAAATATTCAATTCCCTTTCTTTTAAATTCTGACTGGTCTGAAAACGATGTGTCAACTTGAGTGGCACTACAATAGTATTTGAAAATGTTCTATTGAATGAGATAAAATAAGGCAAGTGATTAACATCTCTAATGCCAAGGGAAAGAAAGAAGCTTTTGTCATACTTTCCTTTGTTATTTATAGTTTCAACCAGATTTCTCCCTTTCCCTGACTCAGCGAATTCTGATACTGATGTCAGCATCATCTTTTTCAGGATCTTCACATATGGGAACGTTAGAAAGCCAATCTTCTAGTCTCCCCTTTTTAAGCCAATGGAAGAGCCTAAAATTTAAAAACTACACATAAAACAAAATTTAATTTTAAGATACAATATTAAATTCCTTTTTTTTTTTGGAGACAGAGTCTCGCTCTGTCACCCAGGCTGGAGTATAGTGGTGTGATCTTGGCTCACTGCAACCTTCGCCTCCTAGGTTCAAGCAATTCTCCTGCCTCAGCCTCCCAAGTAGTTGGGACTACAGATACGCCACCATGCCCAGCTGAATTTTTTGTATATATATATATATTTTTTTGAGACGGAGTCTTGTTCTGTCACTCAGGCTGGAGTGCAGTGGTGGTATCTCAGCTCACTACAACCTCTGCCTCCCAGGTTCAAGCAATTCTCCTGCCTCAGCCTCCCGAGTAGCTGGGATTACAGGTGCCCGCCACCATGCCCAGCTAATTTCTGTATTTTTTTAGTAGAGACATGGGTTGGCCAGGCTGGTCTTGAACTCCTGACCTTGTGATCCGCACACTGTGGCCTCCCAAAGTTCTGGGATTACAGGCGTGAGCCACCGTTCCCATCTGAATATTTTGTATTTTTAGTAGAGATGAGGTTTCACCATGTTGGCCAGGTTGGTCTGGAACTCCTGAGCTCAGACAATCCGCCCGCCTTGGCCTCCCAAAGTGCTAGAATTATAGGCATAAACCACCGTGTCCGGAAAACAAAATATTAAATTCTAGGCCGGGCGTGGTGGCTCACGCCTGTAATCCCAGCACTTTGGGTGGCCGAGGCGGGCAGATCATGAGGTCAGAAGATCGAGGCCATCCTGGCCAACATGGTGAAACCCCACCACTACTAAAAATACATAAAATTAGCCGGGCATGGTGGCGCGCACCTGTAATCTCAGCTACTCGGGAGGCTGAGGCAGGAGAATTTGCTTGAACCTGGGAGGTAGAGGTTGCAGTGAGCCGAGATCACACCACTGCACTCCACCCTGGGCAATAGAGCGAGACACCATCTCAAAAAAAAAAAAAAAAAAAAAAAAAATTAAATTCTAAAAGAGTATCCCTTTCCGGCTGGGTGCAGTGGCCCGCGCCTGTAATCCCAGTACTTTGGGAGGCTGAGGTGGGCGGATCACCTGAGGTCAGAAGTTCGAGACCAGCCTTGTCAGAATGGTGAAACTCCGTCTCTACTAAAAATACAAAAACTAGCCAGGCGTGGTGGCGGGTGCCTGTAATCCCAGCTACTTGGGAGGCTGAGGCAGGAGAATTGCTTGAACCCAGGAGGAGGAGGCTGCAGTGAACCCAGATCGTGCCACTGCACTCCAGTCTGGGTGATAGAGCGAGACTCTCAAAAAAAAAAAAAATAAATAAATAATGAGTGTCCCTTTTAGATAAAGTTCAAATATTTTAAAATGTTCTCAGTATGTTAAAAAATATTCTTGTGAGACAAGCCAACAAACTGAACTTTTTTCTTATGTTTCCGTATAGATATTAGAACAACTTCAGGATTTCAAAAAAAACTCATTTATTAGGTGACAAGGAGGTTAGAGATTAGAGCAGGTATAACTGAAGATAGCTTGTAAGTGTAGCTGTAGCTGGTGGGCCGGTTGAGGTTCTGGACTTCGCAGTGCAAAATAATTTAAAGTCCAAAGTAAAAGCAAGCAAAAGAGTTTATTGCAAAGCGAAAGTACACTCTGACAGCTGATCAGAGCGGGCTGCTCAAAGGTGAGACAGCATGCACTGATACTGGTGAAACTCCCTTTGTAGGAGTCTCACAGGATCATTCATGAAGAGGGGAGAACAGGTGTTGCTATTAAGCATGTTCTCTAGTTTTCTGGGGCCATGTGCGCTGTGGTTGTATATGCTAGTATATACATTGCATGTCTTATTAGTATCTTAAATCTTCACCCAGGGCTGGTTTTTTTTTTTCCCCTACTATTACAATGAGTATAATTCAGCCCAAGGATACTGATGGGTTTCTGCACTTGTGAGAATTTGGGGATTTTCCCTTTTGCTCTTCTACCTCTTTGCTGCAAAATTTTCTAACCAGGAGCCTGGGATGTGGTTTGTACACTATGGGCTGGTTTGTTCTATTTATTTAGCAAGTTTGTTCCCCTTGAAGGGAGGCTATGACCACCTATCTAACCTACCTCCTAGAAACACACTAGGAGTATTGAGGGCAAACTGCATTAATCTCTGAAAACGCACATATTTATGCCCTAAACCTACTACCTTAGAAAATTCTAGAAAACACAAGGATACTCCAGCATACATTTTACCAGCTAGTCAATCATCATCTAGCCTCTTGAAAACTCTGTACACTTCCAACAGAATGAGGGTGAAAACGGCAAATAACATGTAAGAAACGTTATCAATACTGACTTTGTGAATTCCCTAGAAGAGTATCAGGGACCCTGAGGTCAGCAGACCACATTTCGAGAGCCACTGTACCAGATTCTGTTCTAGGTAAAAGCTGGAGCAATCGGCATGAATAAAATACTCTCTCTATGGGGAGCTGTTTACGTAGTGGCAACCGCGACCTGTTCTAAAGTGGAACAGAACCGAGCGCTGTGAGAGGGTGGGACGTGGAGACCTGTCCTTGCTCGCCGGGACAGGGGAGTGGGCTCCAGGAAGGTAACCTTTCAACTGCGACCTGCTGAGGAGGAGTCGGCAAGGGTGGCCGCCAACTACTTCTTTTTCCCGTCCACCCCCCAAATACCAGGAGAAGAGGGGCGGACGGGAAGCGACAGTGGCCGCCAGTCTCTGGCACGCGACGGGCTCTCAACCTGGCACGCCGAATCCTCAGGACAGCTCCGCTATCACGCAACTCCTCGGGTATGAGTCGCCAGGGCCGGAGCCGCGCGCGGCGCCGGGGACCCGCGTGAAACCGCCTGTGGGAAGTGGGCGGGTGGTGCGCGGTCCGGGGACAGTGAGAGGCGGTGGACCGGGCGGGGACGTCCCGAAAAAGGCGCGCTCAGGAAGACGCAACTCCTGACGCGGTCTCGGGCTACGCGCAGGCGGCTAGTGGGAAAGGGAGACCCTGGGAGACAATGCCTAACAGGGCGAGGCCCCTGGCGGCTTCCTCAGGAGAACTCACAGTTCTGGGGGATCCCGGAGCCGCTACCCCGTTGCGAGAAAGGAGGTCCACTTCCGCGCGCAATCTCTGGCGAGTGGCCTTTTCCACCCCCGCGGTCTCTTGCGCACTCTGGTGGCCTCGGGCGAGAACGACACTGAACTGGTTCACGCGGGACGCCAATAAAGATTTCTTATTCAAAAAACAGGAAGTTCCTACGGAGGCCGGGCAGGCAGCGGCGGCTGGGCATGAAGCCGGGCGGCTACCGGATCGCGGGCGGCGGCGGCGATGAGCGACATAGTGGAGAAGACGTTGACGGCGCTGCCGGGACTCTTTCTGCAGAACCAGCCAGGTGGTGGGCCCGCGGCCGCCAAGGCGTCCTTCTCCTCGAGGCTAGGCAGCCTCGTCCGCGGCATCACCGCCCTCACCTCCAAGCACGTAGGTGCCCGCTGGCCCGGGAGCTCAGGGACATCGGAGTGAGGCCCCCGCGCCAGGAGGCCCTGGCCGGGCGGCGAGACTCCAAGGCCTCCGGGGTTAGCCCTCCGGCGGGGCTCAGGGGCTGCTGTGTCGGTTCGTCCTTTCGTCTGCCTGGAAGCTTCACTTTCCTGCTGGGACTGACAGCAAGGGAGGCCGAGTTTCCACAGTTGGTTCTGACACTGACTCTTTGGTCTGGGGCATATCTCTGTAACCTCTGACCCTCCATGTGTTTTCTCAACGTTGGCGTGGAAAAGTACTGATACATAATTCATAGTGTTTTTGAGGATTGGGTGAGATGTCAAGCGTGTGAAAATACCCAGTGCGATGGAGGTGTCAGATATTGTTTACCTTCCACAAAGTTTTTTTCCCTATTCAGTTTCCTTCTCTCCCCCCGTCCCTTCAACTGAACAACAGTTCAGATGTCGCATACCTGAACAGATCCTGTGAGCCTCATGTTGAATATCTTTGAGGAGCTTGAGGTTCTTGGGTTAGAACAACGTGTTGGGCAAAGAAAAAGCATAGTTCTCTTAAAATGTAAAATTTGCTAAGTTTCTGCCTCAAATGGGCTTTGAAAATGAGCAGTTATAAAAATTCTTAAGCTTTTAAAAAATTTTAATTTTTAATGACGGAGTCTCGCTTTGTCGCCCAGGCTGGAGTGCAATGGTGCGATCTCGGCTTGCTGGAGCCTTAAGATTTTACAATTTTTTAATTTTTTTTTTTTTTTTGAGATGAGGTCTCGCTCTGTTGCCCAGGCTGGAGTGCAGTGGCACCATCTTGGCTCACTGCAAGCTCCGCCTTCGGGTTCATGCCATTCTCCTGCCTCAGCCTCCCGAGTAGCTGGGACTACAGACGTCCGCCACCACGCCCGGCTAATTTTTTTTGGTATTTTTTAAGTAGAGATGGGGTTTCACCGTGTTAGCCAGGATGGTCTCGTGATCCGCCCACCTCGGCGTCCCGAAGGGCTGGGATTACATGTGTGAGCCACCGCGCCTGGCCTTAAAATTTTTTTTTTGAGACGGAGTCTTGCTCTGTCTCCCAGGCTGGAGTGCAATGGTACGATCTCGGCTCACTGGAGTCTCTGCCTCCCGGGTTCAAGCGATTCTCCTGCCTCAGCCTCCCAAGTAGCTGGGATTATAGGCGTACGCCACCACACCCGGCTAATTTTTGTAGTTTTAGTAGAGACAGGGTTGGGCTGTCTGGTCTGGAACCATGTTTGACCATGTTGGGCTGGCTGGTCTGGAACTCCTGACCTCAAGTGATTCGTCCCTTTTGGCCTTCCAAAGTGCTGGGATTACAGGCATGAGCCACCGTGCTGGGCCCCCACAGGTGCTTGATGGTTGCACGGATTGTGTAGTATATCAATTCACAGCTACAAGGAGTTTATATCTTAAAAAGAGCACATATTAATGTCATTATTTGTTCAACAAATGTTTATGGGAACAAGGTTATGTGTTAGACACAGGAAAATAGAATTAAAGACATTCCCTTTTCCCAAGGAATTGGTCATTCGTTTTGGGCTTAAGACAAGTGTAAGCATGACTATAATGCAATATAAATGCTAAAAGAGAAGGAAAGACAGAAAAGAAGGTTTAAAAAAATTGTTTTTTGGCAGCTCAAATAAGTTGATGCTATACGGAGAGAAACTGCTTCACATTCCAGAATCATTATTTGTGGGCTTTGTTTAGTTTTGTTTTTGAGATGGAGTCTTGCTCTATCGCCCAGGCTGGAATGCAGTGCTGCAATCTTGGGTCACTGCAACCTCTGCCTCCTGGGTTCAAGTGATTCTCCTGCCTCAGCCTCCCTAGTCGCTGGGATTACAGGCACGCATCACCACACCTGGCTAATTTTTATATTTTTTGTGGAGATAGGGTTTCGCCATGTTGGCCAGGCTGGTCTTGAAGTCCTGACCTCAGGTGATCCACCTGCCTTGGCCTCCCAAAGTGCTGGGATTACAGGCGTGAGCCACCACGCCTGGCCATTTTGGCCTTAATGTTGTTTTTCTTAAGGTTTTTGTCCTTTGCTAATTTTTAAGGGATGCTCAATAAAATTTTTTAAAAAGTTATTTTTGATCTTAAATAGTTTGAAACTGTAGATAGGCATCCACGTGTGTCAGTGCTTCACTAGTGGCTTTTGAATAGCCATCTGATGAACATGTAATTCAGTGTGTAATTTAAAGGTAGCATGATTTTAGCCAAAAAAAATTGGGCCAATTTTTTAAGTGCTTAGGAAGATAACATACAATGCAGACAGTAGAAGTGACCACATTGGTATATGTCTGAGATAGGAAGTGATGGAAAGGATTCGGGGAATGAGGAAAAGACAGGGAAGAAGAATGTAGTTTAAGGGGAAAAGACTTATTTCTGTTTCTGCTTTCTTACCCTATATCTTAATTCCATGAAGTCTTTTTACTTCTAAGGGGAAGATGTGAGATGAGACTCTTTTCTTGGGCCAATACATGGAGAATTTCTACTCTCTCTTCACGTTTAATTTTTTTTTTTTTTTTTGAGATAGAGTCTTGCTCTGTTGCCCAGGCTGGAGTTCAGTGGTACGATCTTGGCTCACTGCAACATTCACTTCCTGAGTTCAAGCGATTCTCCTGCCGCTTTCTCAGCCTCCTGTGTATCTGGGATTACAGGATGCCCAGCTAATGTTTGTATTTTTAGTAGGGACGGGGTTTCGCCATGTTGGCCAGGCTGGTCTCAAGCTCCTGACCTCAAGTGGTTCACCCGCCTTGGCCTCCCAAAGTGCTGGGATTACAGGCATGAGCTGCTGCTCCCGGCCTCCACCTTTAGTTTTTTAAAAAACATTTTCTGCTCTTCTGCCATTAAGGGGAAGTAACTGAGTAAAGAAAAGAGGAAGGGGCCGGGCGCGGTGGCTCAAGCCTGTAATCCCAGCACTTTGAGAGGCCGAGGCGGGTGGATCACAAGGTCAGGAGATCGAGACCATCCTGGCTAACACCGTGAAACCCCGTCTCTACTAAAAAAATACAAAAAACTAGCCGGGCGTGGTGGCAGGCGCCTGTAGTCCCAGCTACTCGGGAGGCTGAGGCAGGAGAATGGCGTGAACCCGGGGGGCAGAGCTTGCAGTGAGCCAAGATGGTGCCACTGCACTCCAGCCTGGGGCACAGAGCAAGACTCTGTCTCAAAAAAAAAAAAAAAAAGAAAAAAAAAAAAAGAAAAGAGGAAGGATGGGGTAGCCTGGAAATATTTATTCTCTCCAGGGATGGTTCTGAGGTTTGGAGATAGGGCTTTAGATAGATCATAAGTACATAATATTTATAACTCTCCTTTAAAATAATGTTTCTTTTAAATTAAAAGTATTGTAAATTATATTTTTTTCCTTTAGATAAATGCTGTTACGGTTTTAAAAGACAGTTAATTAAGGGTTTAAATATTTTCATTTTCTCAGGAAGAAGAAAAATTAATCCAGCAGGAACTGAGTAGTCTGAAAGCAACTGTTTCTGCTCCTACTACAACACTGGTAGGTTTGCATAGTCAGTGCCAACACATTTGAATTTGAAATCTAGTCTACTATGGACTCAATAGTGGCATCTAACTGATGATTGGTTGCTAAAATTTGATTTATCGTAGTCAAAATGAATTATAGATGGTAGCAACTTAGATGTTAACTTTAGCCTTTTATTGTTGACTGGTTTGCACCAGAACAAGATTTGCCTATGTGAAGTCAGGGCTAATGTGATGATGATTACATAAATGTGGAGATACTCTTGGGACCCTAGTGCTGATCTGATGTTTTTAATGTTATGCATTTGGAAAAGGTTGGGATATCAACATGATATTTTCAGACCTGAATTGATATATTGTAGGTATATTTAATTTTATTATGTAAAACCTAGTTGTTTTTAAACTTTGTTCTACATAATTTGATCTTTCAAACAATATTCAGCAACTATTTAATGAATGGTCATTCATTATTATGCAGGCCACTGTGGGGCTGTCCCAGCATAGCTAGATTAAAACCCAGTTTGATTTTTTTTCTTTCTTTTTTTTTTTTTTTTTGAGATGAAGTCTTGCTCTGTTGTCCAGGCTGGAGTGCAGTGGCATGGCACGATCTCGGCTCACTGCAACCTCTGTCTCCTGTATTCAACCGATTCTCCTGCCTCAGGCTCCCAAGTAACTGGGACTACAGGTGCCCGCCACCATGCCTGGCTAATTTTTGTATTTTTAGTAGAGTTGGGGTTTTCACCATGTTGACCAGGCTGGTCTCAGACTCCTGACCTCAAGTGATCCACCTACCTCAGCCTCCCAAATCAAAGTACTAGGATTCCAGGCGTGAGCCACCGTGCCTAGCCTGATTTTTTTAAAATGAGATTTTGTTCCAAGCAACGTTTGTTCAGCAAATATTTGGTGAGTGTCTTCAGTATACAAGCTACTGTGGGAATGTTTTCCCTCTCTACCAGTAAAAATATCAGGGTGATCATTTTGCATAAGCACATGATCGTGAATTTGAAAAGCACTTGTAAAGTCTGAGAGAATGAATATGTTTTCTTTTGTGGTCATAATAATAGTTTGTGGCAAATAAAACTCAAAACATCTGATATATCTGTGTGTGTGTATATATGTATGTTTGTGTGTATACATGTATGTGTGTCTGTGTGGCTATGGATAAAATAATTATGCTTCATAGTACTAGATAGAATTGTTAAACATAAATCGTTTTTGTTGGATTTCCATTTTTTATGATTGGCATCAGTACATAGTTTTCCTTGTTCCAAGGCAGAAACCTGAAGTTGGGCAGAACTAAGTTAAATAGGTAGAAATTAGGAAGGCAGAGTTTGAAAGGAAGATTTTACAACACTATGACCATCCAACTCTGTGTATATCTTACAGAGTAGTCTGTCCCAGCGCTGTTCATGTAAAGGTTGGCTGTCAGAGAAATTGTAAAGAGAATTCCTGCATTGGGGAATGCACTTTCATCTCTAAAAATAAATGCATGAGATGTAATCTCACTTAGACAAAGTTGGTAATGACTTTTGAAAAACTCAGATAAAATGGTACAAATCTGGGGTTGAAACTTAATGGCTTAAATGAACACTTTCACTCCTAATTAATGTAGAAGTCTGAAGAGGGACTTCCATTATTTTTTGTTTATCTTTTGTTTGTTTTCTCAGTATTCTGTAGCCTTTTTTTGGGCGGGGGGACGGGGTGGGAGGATGGAGTCTTGCTCTGTTGCCCAGGCTGGAGTGCAATGGCATGATTTTGGCTCACTGCAACCTCTGCCTCTCGGGTTCAAGCGATTCTCCTGCCTCAGCCTCCCAAGTAGCTGGGATTACAGGCGCGGGCCATCACGTCTGGCTAATTTTTGTATTTTTTTAGTAGAGATGGGGTTTCACCATGTTGGCCAGGCTGGTCTCAAACTCCTGACCTCAGGTGATCTGCCCTCCTCAGCTTCCCAAAGTGCTGGGATTACAGGAGTGAGTCACTGCACCCTGCTAGTATTTTGTAGTCTTAATTAATGTGTTAATGAGTTAACTTTTGCTGCTTTAAGCACAAGTGACCTGAGTTAAATCTCATTCCCTTAAGATTTTCCTATGGTTTCTCTTTAAACTCTTTATATTTATATTAAACATTATTATCATTGCTTTCAAATACTCAATTTTACTGTTTCCTAAGCATTTTGTGATTTAATAATCCTGTAATATGCTAACCCTAATTAATTTTGACATATTAAAATAGTCTATGTCGCCAGGTGTGGTGGCTCACATCTGTAATCTCAGCAATTTGTGGGGCCTAGGTGGGTGGATCATTTGAGGTCAGGAGTTTGAGACCAGCCTGGCCAACATGGTGAAACCCCATCTCTACTAAATATACAAAAATTAGCTGGGTGTGGTGGTATGCACCTGTGGTCCTGGCTACTCGAGAGGCTGAGGCATGAGAATCGCTTAAACCCGGTAGGTGGAGGCTGCGGTGAGCCAAGATCTCGCCACTGTACTCCAGCCTGGGCGACAGAGCGAGACTCTGTTTCAAAAAAAAAAAAAGTCTATGAGCTTTTTGTTATTTTGAAACACATTTTATTTATATATTTTATTTCTGATTAAAATTTTCCATAAATATTGATAATGCAAATATCTTAGTGATAAAACAAATTTTTTAGCATCTCTTAAAAATTTTTGGCTTGCATTGAAGATGTTAAAAGACCCCATTAGAAAACTAAATATTATTACAATAGCTATGCCATTAATGAAATCATGCCCCTCAGTTTATAATTGTGAGTTTTTAAAAAAGAGTGCCTATAAAGCAAACTATTCTGTATTGTACTTAGCACAATAATTCTGAGGAAAATCTAGGTGCAATTTGGTTTTCCAATGTGAAAAATATTTTTGTTACAGAAATTATTACCAACTTGTGGGAATTTTATGGATATTTTCGTTTGACAAAGTCTACTAAAATTATGTGCTGTATTTTAGAAGCCCAAGTAAGATGACCATGATGAAATCTTGTGTGATGACCCATGTATCACATTATAACCAAATTTTTCACTAGGGGCACATAGAAATAGCTACAGTTGATTTATTTTATAGTAGTGCCACTAACAAAATAGTGAGATAATTTTACTAAAAGTAATACTATTGGTAAGATTGGGAGCAATTTTTATTTATAAAGTCTGATATTGGGTGATTAGTTTGTAATATATATGTTATTTCTTCAGTGCCAGGATTAAAGGATTCTCCTGTTAAATTATGAGAACATAGTAAAACAATCTAAATATTCTATTTATTTATACGGCTACTGGATATTTTGCTTTTCAGAAAATGATGAAGGAATGTATGGTGAGACTTATATATTGTGAAATGCTTGGATATGATGCTTCCTTTGGCTATATTCATGCAATCAAGTTAGCCCAACAAGGAAACCTCTTAGAAAAAAGAGTAGGTATGTATGTGTTTAAGACTTTCATGCTTTCATGTTGTCCTTGAAGTTCCAACTATTACGCAAAATGAATGATGGCAGGTATATAGTATGTTTTTAGAATACTGTATTATAATTTCTAAAACTTTAAAAGATCACACTTCAGAAACTCAAAGCCATTTATAGGAAATCAGTTTTCCTGATTCGTAGCATTTTGGAGTTAAAGAGAAGACTAAAAGTTACTTAGTCTTGTGATGGCAGTTAGATGACTATATATGTCAGAACTCATTGAACCATACATTTAAATATTTTTTGTATATAAATTATATGTCTATAAAGCTGACTTTTTTGGTATATAAATTATATGTCTATAAAGAGCTGATTTTTTTTTTTTTGAGACAGATTCTCTATGTATTGCCCAGGCTAGAGTGTACTGGCGGGATCTCTGCTCACTGCAACCTCTGTCTCCAGGTTCAAGTGATCCTCCTACCTCAGCCCCCTGAGTAGCTGGGACTAAGCTGTGTGCCACCATGCCTGGCTAATTTTTGTGTTTTGTTTTTGTAGAGATGGGGTTTCACCATGTTGCCTAGGCTGGTCTTGAACTCCTGGGCTCAAGTGATCCGCCTGCCTTGGCCTCCCAAAGTGCTGGGATTATAGGTGTGAGCCACTGCGCCTGGGCAATAGAGCTGATATTAAGAAGTCTGTTTAATCTTATTAGTTTAATGGTCAGAAATGATTCTTTATAGAATAAAACTGAAATTTACTAAAGTAATTTTAAATGTCTTGTTCTTAGATTCTCAAATGTTAGCTATGAGGATTGGCAGTGTCGTTTAAAAAAATTTCTATAGTTAACCTTTAGGGCTATTTGGAAAAATTCTTTTAAGCAATTAAATACTCTGTTCATAAATGTTCAGCTTTATATCAGAATCTCAAGAAGGAAGCATTTTAGAATAGTAAAGGGTAGAACATGTTCTTTATTCAGAGAAGTTGATAATGTCATGTCGTTAGGGACTAGCATTATTCATAAATTATATTGCTCTGTGCTATCAGATGATGGGGTGGAGGTGACAGATGTCTTGGTAAACTTTCTGAGACTGAATGCACACAATATTCCACTTGTGGAACCGCACTCCGCCCAAAACACTCTTCAAATTTTATTTCTCCTGTGATCACTCAAGCGGCTCCTACCATCTGTTACCTTTCTTGTTATCTTTTCATATATTAATGTCTTAGCTCCTGAACTGATTTTAAGATCCCTAAAGGCAGGTATTTTTTTTTGAGCTATTAAATTAGTTTTTATTAGTAATTTGCTTTTCTTAAAACTTTAATTTTTTTTTAAACATTATACAAATATGGAATGTAAGCTCTTCCAGTCATACTCACTATTTTCAGTTTTCATCCCAACTGAAAGGTCAGGAGATCGAGACCATCCTGGCTAACATGGTGAAACCCCGTCTCTACTAAAAATACAAAAAATTAGCCAGGTGTGGTGGCAGGCACCTGTAGTCCCAGCTACTCAGGAGGCTGAGGCAGGAGAATGGCGTGAACCCGGAAGGCGGAGCTTGCAGTGAGCCAAGATAGCGCCACTGCACTCCAGCCTGGGCGACAGAGCCAGACTCCGTCTAAAAAAAAAAAAAAAAAGAATTAAGGTTTCATTGGGATGGTCTTTGGATTAGTTTGTTGGCCTTGATATTGGTGACTTGGGAATGGGTGATACCTTAGCTGAACAGGTGATTTATCAGCAATCTGATAAGACAATCTCCACTTTAAATGCTTCCTGGGGGCCTGAGTGTGGTGGCTCACTCCTGTAATCCTAGCACTTTGGGAGGCAAAGGTGGGAGGAATCACTTGAGTCTGGGAGTTTGAGACCAGCCTGGGTAACATAGTGAGACCCTGTTTCTACTTAAAAAAAAAAGAAAAAAGCCTCGGTGTGATGGTGCACGCCTATGGTCCCAGCTACTTAGGAGGCTGAGGTGAAGGATTGCTTGAGTTTGGAAGGTAGAGGCCACAGTGAGTTTTGATCATGCCACTGCCTTCCAACCTGAGTGAGACTCCGTCTCAGAAAACAAAACAAAACAAATGCTTTCTGGGATTTTCCTAATCGCTTTCTTGGCCTGGGTCAGATTTGTTTCAACTCTTGTGATTGTGGGAGTAATAGCTCTGCTTCTCTGACCTCTAGTGAAGGTGTTGGAATTGGTCATGCTACTACCTCTTGATTGTGAGAATAGGAAGTTTCTGTTTTCTCCTGTTCCGTAGTGGACACAGACAGCATGGATGCTGGGTAATGATGGGTATAATTAACATTAGAATCCCTGATGAAAGGGCTGAAAGAATTGAGAAGAATGAAAAACAACGAGCATGGAGTCAGGGAATCAGGTCTCAAGATAGACTATGTGGAGAGGCAGTAAAATACGGGGGTTTAAGATATGGACTGACTTCAACTGTCTGCGTTTGAGTCCTGGCTCCACCATGTGATAGGTGTGGACCTTAGGAAATTGCCCTTTTTTGGATCTCTCTTTTTTTTTTTTTTGAGATGGAGTCTTGCTCTGTCACCCAGGCTGGAGTACAGTGGCGCTATCTTGGCTCACTGCAAGCTTCACCTCCCGGGTTCACGTCATTCTCCTGCCTCAGCCTCCCGAGTAGCTGGGTCTACAGGCGCCCGCCACCATGCCTGGCTAATTTTTTGTATTTTTAGTAGAGATGGAGTTTCACCACGTTAGCCAGGATGGTCTTGATCTCCTGACCGCGTGATTTGCCTGCCTTGGCCTCTCAAAGTGCTGGGATTACAGGTGTCAGCCACCATGCCCAGCTTGAGTCTCATTATTATATACGGATAAAAATGCCTATATATGCATATATATAGCCTATGAGATTCACTGGGTGGTTGTGAGGATTAAATAAGTAATGCTTATAAAGTACTTGACCCATAGTGACTGTCTAATTAAAGTGTTAGTTATTATCATTGTGAAGCCTGACTGAGAAAATTCCTTGGAGAATCTAGATTCTATGTACATGACATTTGTCATAGTGTTAATACATTTCCTCAATCTTAAAATGTACTTTAAAAATGTTTTAATATTATTGCAATAAAAATGCTTATTTAAGCCAATGAGTACATTTAATGTGTCAGACAGCGTTTCTTTCCTGAATAATTGTTATTCCTTCAATTGAGAAAATAAGGTATTGTGTGTGGCTTAATATATTTAGTATATTATTTACATCATGCAGGTTGACATTAGGACATTAGGTGGCTAGCTCACTCAATACAAAGAGCTAGTAACTCAGTATTAACTGTAGTGATTAGGGTTTTTTTTGGTGTTTTTGTTTTTTTTTTACTGTAGTGGTTAGTTTTTGAATTATATGTTTGGCTATAAAATAGCATTTCTAAAATAGAGAATGCTTTGGTTGATAATGTAAAGATTTGCACAAAAAATAGAAGGCATGTCTTCTCGGTGCCATTTATAAGATTTTAAGTTGATACACATAGTGTCTATTCCATTTCTGGAATATCCTATGAAATACATAATTCTGGAAGATTTCAGGATGAAGAATACCTGAAATCTTCCTTACTGAAGGTTTTTAACCTTGTATTTTGCAATTTGTTTTTATATTTACTTGTTACTGGTATCTTTGATACTTACAGGACTGCTTTAATTTCTTGTGAAAAGTCTATTTTTGGTAGGTAGTAATGAGACTTTTCCCTCAATTTTTATAGGTTATTTGGCTGTTTCCTTATTTCTACATGAAAGTCATGAATTATTGCTTCTCCTTGTGAATACAGTTGTAAAGGTATTGTATTGTATGTTGGTTAATATGAAGTCATAATTCTTGTCAGCACCTGACATTTCTCCTCGATCATATTCAATTAGATGATATTAGAAGAAAGTGGGCTTGCAGAATGGGCTTAGAAGAATCTTTTAGATCAGTTTCTGCATCTATAAAATGGAGTTAAATAATAGAACTTACGGAGTTGTGAGGATTAAACGAAATACACGTGAAGTAGTAGCTGCTGCTCTTCTTGTTATAATTTCATTGTAAAACACAGAGTTAGAACTAAAGTCCAGGTCTCTAAGCTGTTAGTTTAGGTATATTTTCCATGCTGTTATCTTTTTTCTAGGATCTGTTCTAAAGGGATATAGATATAAACTGAATAATTGAAGTCTTTAAAGTTTAAAAAGTCATTTAAAAAAAGAATAGAATAGGCCGGGCGCGGTGGCTCACGCCTGTAATCCCAGCACTTTGGGAGGCCGAGGCGGGTGGATCACAAGGTCAGGAGATCGAGACCATGGTGAAACCCCGTCTCTACTAAAAATAGAAAAAAAATTAGCCGGGCGCAGGGGCGGGCGCCTGTAGTCCCAGCTACTCGGGAGGCTGAGGCAGGAGAATGGCGTGAACCCGGGAGGCGGAGCTTGCAGTGAGCCGAGATTGTGCCACTGCACTCCAGCCTGGGCGACAGAGCGAGACTCCGTCTCAAAAAAAAAAAAAAAAAAAAAAAAAAAAAAAAAAAGAATAGAATATAATCAACTGAAATGTAGAGATAATAAAAACAATCCACACTCACAATATTTTCTGTTTAACTTCCAAATCGGAATGATAATGAGATGTAATTGAGTTGTTGAGCTTTTTATCTTGTGTCAATATTTTGATACGTGAGAGAGAGAGAGAACAGTATTTTCTGAACTTTAAGTCATATACTATATTAAGGTTACTAGTAGCTTAAATTTTTTCCAAACTTAAAAAACATATTTTTAGGTTCTATTAGAATGGTTTATAAACCATATGGATAGATAAGTACATATGAATGTGTGCATTTTATTGTGAATATTCCAAAATCACTTCCTTTTAAACTTACATTCATATTATTGTTGATTAATAAGAAAAACTCATAAAATTGTTTTATTATTGGTTTAGAAAAGTTTTAAAGGCTGTAATAAAGGAGACTACTTTGGCTAGATTCAGAACAGAGATACAGTTTCCTCTTGTAGCAGTTGCTCTTTGGCTTTATTTATCTACTGACTCTATTAAGGCACATGAAACAAATAGGAGCATTCCAATAAAATATGCCATAAATTTGGATGTACAAATTAATTATAAATAGAACAAAATTACTAAGTATATAGGACCATTACAGTGTTGAATTTGCCATTCCTAGTTTCAGTATTTACACTGAATGTTTTCTTTCCTTAATGTTGTACCAGGATCTGCAGAGCACTAACCTAGTAGAAGTGTGTATGGCACTGACTGTTGTTAGCCAGATTTTCCCCCGAGAAATGATTCCAGCTGTTCTTCCATTAATAGAAGATAAACTTCAACATTCTAAGTAAGTAAATTCTTTGGGAATAGGTGTCTATGCCATATATTTCAAAACAGAAGTTTGTGCTAGAAAATTTATTATAACTTCAATGCTACCAGGATAGAGATTATTCTTTGACTGCTAGGAATAATACAAAAATCTTAAGTAGGATCATCTTTATTTTTATGTGGGTTTAGGGAAATGTTAGACAGCTTTCTAAAGTTAAACTAAGAGACAGTGAGGCCTAGTGTCCAGGAATCCTTGGCTTTCCTCCCAGTTCTACCACTAATGAGCAGTGGTCTTGTTTTTCCTTGGCTATATGGCGTTGGTTGAAGCTCCTTAGTTCTCCCAAAGTTGTTTTGGGGATAAAGTAAAATAATGAAAGACATATGGAAATTGTGCAAGTGTAGTGAATGCAAAGCTTCAGTGTAGTGGGAAGATGCTTTTTGTTTTTTTTTTTTTGAGACAGTCTCTCTCTGTTGCCTAGGCTGGAGTGCAATGGCACGATCTCGGCTCACTGCAACCTCTGCCTCCCGGGTTCAAGCAATTCTCCTGCCTCAGCCTCCCAAGTAGCTGGGATTACAGGCGCCTGCCACCACACCCGGCTAATTTTTTTTTTTTTTTTTAAATAGAGGCTGGATTTTGCCATGTTGGCCAGGCTGGTCTTGAACTCCTGACCTCAGGTGATCCACCTGCCTCGGCCTCCCAAAGTGCTGGGATTACAGGTGTGAGCCACCACACCCGGCCCAGGAAGATGCTTTTTATATCAAAACCACAGCATTTTAATCCTGTTTTACAGCAGAATGTATACAAACTTAATTTACTTTGTAGTATTTTCCTAATCTTCTCTTGTAAGTTTCCTTAACAGTCTCCTTATCAGTTTGAACTTACTTGTTCACTGTATTTGAATTATTAATATTTTGTTTTTGACCAAGCTCCTTTATGTAATAATTTAAATTAATTAATCAATTAATTAATTTTTTGATACGGAGTCTCATCTGTTGCCCAGGCTGCAGTGCAGTAGAGGGATCTTGGCTCACTGCAACCTCCACCTCCCAGGTTCAAGCAGTTCTCTGCCTCAGCCTCCCAAGTAGCTGGAATTACAGGAACACGCCACCATGCCCAGCTAATTTTTTGTATTTTTAGTGGAGACAGGGTTTCACCATCTTGGCCAGGCTGGTCTTGAACTCCTGACCTCGTGATCCACCCGCCTTGACCTCCCAAAGTGCTGAAATTACAGGTGTGAGTCACTGTGCCTGGCTCATAATTTTTAAAGTTGGAAAAGGTTTGCAATCATTGTGATTATGGTATGTCAGTTACATATTCTTGATAAAGATTTTTTTGTTACTCATACAACATTTATTTTATATACTTTAAATCAGTATTTTTAATGTTCTAAGATTGCAAAATGTTGTCTTATAGCTTGTATTCTTTTTTTTTCTTTGAGATGGAGTCTTGCTTGTTGCCCAGGCTGGAGTGCAGTGGCGTGATCTTGGCTCACTGCAACCTCCGCCTCCTGGGTTCAAGCGATTCTTCTGCCTCAGCCTCCTGAGTAGTTGGAACTACAGGTGCCCACCCCTATGCCTGGCTAATTTTTGTAGTTTTAGTAGAGACAGGGTTTCACCATATTGGCCAAGCTGGTCTCGAACTCCTGACCTCGTGATCCACCTGCCTTGGCCTCCCAAAGTGCTGGGATTACAGGCGTGAGCCACCACGCCCGGCCAGCTTGTATTCTTTAAGAAATATTGGATCATGAATCTTCCAGCCAAAATGATAGCTTTTACCAAGAATTACAGAATAACTTCATAGGTCTTTCAGACTTTTTATATATTGTATGTCATATCTGTGTTTAGAACAGAGGATGATTATGGATAATTAATTATTGGAAGTATTCACTTTTTAAAGATTTATAAGGTGATCTGATTATACCAGCAGCATATCTTTGCTTAACTTTTTCTCACCACTACTTTTGTGGTAACCCTACTTACTGACCAGTTGTATGAAATCTTTCTGAGAATTGAAAGGGCCCTTTTCAATTTTTTCTTTATTGCTTTGTATTTAGTCTTAATTTCAAGTCCTGGCTAGAGGGCTAGAGTTTAGACTTTGTGAAACTCTGCTTCTGCAGTTACGGCCGTACTCAGCCCCATGCTCTGGAGTAAAGAGCTGAAGAATATGGGGCAGAGCTATAGGTAAACCAGTAGATGTCACAAAGAATATGTGAAACAAGGCTTGAATTCAACTTTTGAATCCCTGGCCGTATTTCATCATACCAACCCCAGAGCCTGAATCTAGGTCTCTCGTCTTATGTTAGTACCACCACTTGAGGCCAGGCCTATGAATTCCTGGGCCTATTCAGAGTTTTTTTTTTTTTTTTTTTCCTCACCTCATTTAGATATTCTCCCCTAGAATTAATATCAGTTATCATGCAATGGCAATACACTGCGATGTGGCTTGCATTCACCACAGTATTAATACTAACAGTAAATCTGTTGTTAATCTGCTTTTCTTTTTTCTTTTTTTTTTTTTTTTGTGAAAAGAGTTTTCCATTATGGCGTAGCTTGCCTAGGAAGATAAGAGTTGTTTATTAATGGAATTTGTATGACCACTTACTAAGAATCTTATAAAAGGTGTTCTTGAGTGGAACACAAAGGATTGCATTGAATAATATCAGTCTTGAGATTCTATGACAGAAATATCTGTTAAGGAACCCTAAAAGTAAATACTTCACTTTTGTGATGTTTGCTGCTCTTCTGAGCACTGCCAGCATAGTCTGCAAAAAGAGATATGTAGATATAGACAGAGAGAATAACAAGGAAGAAGCTTCCTTGGAAACTACATCATGAACATAGGATGGCATTTCTTTATTTTTGTTTCTGTGTGCTAGAGGTTATCTGCTACAGATGAAGTGCAAGACTAGTATATACTTTTCTTCTTTATTATCATGAGGTTTTGAAACAGATGAACTGGGCAAGGAGAGGAGTAACATCTTTTTATTCCATGTGTGTCCTTGTATTCCTCCCCTCTGTCCTCCAAAGTATTTGGAGTCTGCTATCCAGTGATAGATATATTAAAAAAAAGAAGCAAAGAAAGCTACTATTTTAGAGTAAGAATGTTAATGAGTTTTTTTTCTTTTCTTTCCTTTTTTTCTTTTTTCTTTTTTTTTTTGAGACAGAGTCTCACTCTGTCACCCAGGTTGGAGTGCAATGGCACAACCTTGGCTCACTGCAACTTCTGCCTCCCAGGTTCAAGTGATTCTTGTACCTCAGCCACCCAAGTAACTGGGACTATAGGTGTGCATCACCATATCTGGCTAATTTTTGTATTTTTAGTAGAGACAGGGTTTCGCCATGTTGGCCAGGCTGGTTTTGAACTCCTGGCCTCAAGTGATCCACCTACCTCAGCCTCCCAAAGTGCTGGCATTACAGGCCAAAGATTTTTCATATTAATAAAAAGACTTTAATATTACTAGCTGAAATTACCTATTACTTAAACTTACTGTTGACTTTTCAATTTTTAGAGATACGTCTTTTAAAAATGGAATTAGAGAATTAAGAACTTTGTTTTTCTTGTTTTTTTTAAATCTCAAAGTAATATATGCTTGTTACAAAAAAAATTCTCTAACTATATAAATATATAACATGGGCAGTTAAAGTTTTGAGACTTTACTTCCTAGAGGTAACTACTTTTTATAATTTGGTATATTAGAATAAATAAATTAATAACCAATGTATAATTATCTCTTTCTTTGTAAATTAAGGCAATGAGCCAGTATTTTGAAATCATCTGGCCCATAATCTTTCAAAGTAAATACTCGAAAATTCAGATTGTCTTGTTTAAATTTCATTTTTTGTCTTCAGGGAGATTATACGAAGAAAAGCTGTTCTGGCATTATACAAATTCCATCTCATTGCTCCTAATCAAGTACAACATATTCATATTAAGTTTCGGAAAGCACTTTGTGACAGAGATGTTGGGGTCATGGCTGCCTCCTTGCATATATATCTTAGAATGATTAAGGTAAGTTGGAAATTTTAGCAAGTACTGAGTAGTTACCATTAGAAAAATACAATTACGGGATTAAAAAGAAACAGATATTTTGGTAAAATGCTTAGTTAATGTTTTATAATTTTATTATTGACCTTTGATTTAGTAATTTTGCAAGTTGTTGAGAGCGTGAGTTGTAGGCACATTACGGAATTTTTTTTTTTTTAAATGCCTAAAATTTTTTGATGTCACTAAACAGGTGTGGAAAAATGGTAGCAATGGAAGTTGTCTTAAGTTTTCAGATGTGTGTTTTTCAAGCAGTAATTCTCTTTTATATAGCTTCTTGGGATGCATACCATTTTATAGAAATGAGGGGAACCAGTGGGGGTTGTGCAAGCTATAGATTGTAGTGTTGACGCCATATATTGATACTGCGTCATACGAGGAAAGAGGGTTGAATGTTATGGTAAAACAGATTTCTAAATGGCGATGATGGGTTTATACTAATTCATCCTTAGTGTATTGCCTGAAACCATTTGTGTTCAAATATACATACTTGTAACAGATTTCATGGCACCTACTATAACAAAATAGAATATGCTATTGAACTCATTTAAAGTTATATTGTTTCTTATGTATTGTGTTCTCAAACAGTACAGTTTAAATAGATGTTCAATATTAAATTTTATTTTTTCCCTAACATTTACTAAAATTTGAAAGAGCTTTATTTCCCTTCCAAAATTTTTCCCTTGATACATAATACAAATTAGAATAAAGAATCTAATGTTCCTTTTAAGGAGTGTGGATCTAATTTCCCCAGTCCAAGAGATTACTCAGATAGATAATCAAGGCACACTCCTTCAGAAACAAATATTTTTAGGTACGATGTGGCTAATTAATTTTTAATTGGCAGGCACACTGATTTTGGGGACTTTTTTTTTTTTTTGAGATGGAGTTTCACTTTTGTTGCCCAGGCTGGAGTGCAATGGCACGATCTCAGCTTACCACAACCTCCACCTCCCGGGTTCAAGCGATTCTTCTGCCTCAGCCTCCCGAGTAGCTGGGATTACAGGCATGTGCCACCACGCCCGGCTAATTTTGTATTTTTAGGAGAGTCAGGGTTTCACCATGTTGGTCAGGCTGGTCTCGAACTCCTGACCTCAGGTGATCCGCTGGCCTTGGCCTCCTAGAGTGCTGGGATTCCAGGTGTGAGCCACTGTGTCCGGCCGATTTTGGGGACTTTTAATGTTTAAGTAGTCTTGGCTGTGCTCTTCTACCCATAACAAAATTTTTTTTTTTTTTGTATGGAGTTTTGCTCTTGTTGCCCAGGCTGGAATGCAGTGGCATCATCTTGGCTTACCGCAACCTCCAGCTCCGGGGTTCAAGCAGTTCTCCTGCCTCAGCCTCCCGAGTAGCTGGGATTACAGGCATGTACCACCACGCCTGGCTAATTTTGTATTTTTAGTAGAGAGGATTTCTCCATGTTGGTCAGGCTGGTTTCAAACTCCCAACCTCAGGTGATCCACCGACCTCGTCCTCCAGAAGTGCTGGGATTACAGGTGTGAGCCACTGTGCTTGGCCCCAGAATGAATTTAACTCATTTACATGTGAAGTCTTTTGGAAACAGAGTTCAGAGATTGCCTTGATTTTCATCCAAAGCAGAGGTATTACTGTCCTTTTGCTGTATGCCAGTTCTTTTCACTTTTTGTTTTAATTGCTGGTATTGGCTGTTAAGGATTCTACCTAAGATGTAACTATAAGAATTTTGAAATGTGATTAAACTGTATGTGGGAAAAAGTAGGGAGTGGTGGAAGCTTTTCTGGGATGATTCAGCTTTGGGTTGGTTAGCCAGAGGAATTTTATCATGGAAGATATTATACATATTAGGGCATGGTTTCATTAAATGTGAACATAAACTTAAGCATGTATTAAGTTAGGTTCTATATGACATTTCAACCAGGTCTATTTCTGTTTAATAAGATGTTATTATTAACAGAAAGTTTTTTTTGCGGGGGGATGTAGGAGAATTCGTCTGGATATAAAGACTTGACTGGGAGTTTTGTAACCATTTTGAAGCAAGTAGTTGGAGGAAAACTCCCAGTAGATTTCAATTACCACAGTGTCCCAGCACCATGGTTACAAATTCAGCTCTTGAGAATACTAGGACTTCTAGGAAAAGATGATCAAAGGTAAACTATTCCCAGTAAGTTTGCTTAATGACCCCATACCAGATGATAAGCTTAGACTTTAGTAACCTAGAGGTTTAATGATATACCAGATTCTTCCAATGTTTAATTGGCTTAGTAGTGATAAAATAGGCCATTGTAAGAACCACATAAATGCTTTCAGGTTGCTGGGATAATCCTGGCTCTCTCTTTATCCTAATTTTACCTATCATGAAAGGTACCCATGAAGCGCCATCTCCTCTGTGAAGCTTTCGTAATTGTTCTTGTTCAAGGGTTGGGAAACTTTCTCTGCAAAGGGCCAGATAAATATTTTAGGCCGCCGGGCGTGGTGGCTCACGCCTGTAATCCCAGCACTTTGGGAGGCTGAGGCGGGCGGATCACAAGGTCAGAAGTTTGAGACCAGCCTGACCAACATGGTGAAACCCTGTCTCTACTAAAAATACAAAAATTAGTTGGACATAGTGGCACGTACCTGTAGTCCTAGCTACTCAGGAGGCTGAGGCAGGAGAATCACTTGAACCCAGGAGGTGGACTTTGCAGTGAGCTGAGATCGTGCCACTGCACTCCAGCCTGGGTGACAGAGTGAGACTATCTCAAAATAATAATAAATAAATAAATAAATAAATATTTTAGGCTTTGTGGGCCATATGTTGTTTTTTTGCATCTATTCGACTCTGCTATTATAGCATGAAAGCAGCTACAGATAGAAAATAAATGAATGAAGAAGGCTGTATTGCCAAAAAAACCCCTTTTTATGGACATTAAAACTTGAATCTTAGATCAGCACATCATAAAATATTCTTTTAATTTTTTTTTCCAACTATTTCAAAATGTAAAATCTCTTCTTAGCTTGAAGCCATACAAAACCGGGCATCTGGCCAGATTAGGCCTGCGGGCTGTAGTTTGCCAACCCTTACTCTAGCTGGGTGTGAGTGCTTCACCTTTTTAATTCATTTATCTGAATTATTCTTTTAGCGAATAACTTAAACTTTTCATGTGTATCTTTCCAACTATATATATATATACTTTCAATTTTGCCTTTTTTTTTTTTTTTTTGAGACTATGTCTTGCTCTGTTGCCCAGGCCGGAGTGTAGTGGTGCGACCTTGGCTCACTGCAACCTCTGCCTCCTGGATTCAAGAGATTTTCCCATCTCAGTTTCCCAAGTAGCTGGGATTACAGGCGCACGCCACCATGCCCGGCTGATTTTTGTATTTTTAGTAGAAATGGGCATCACCATGTTGGCCAGGCTGGTCTCGAGCTCCTGACCTCAGATGATCTGCCCTCCTCAGCCTCCCAAAGTGCTGGGATTACAGGCATGAGCCACCTCCCCTGCCTCAATTTTGCCATACTTTTTCAAACTTAGACACTTCCATATTTCCAAGGACAGTACAGGGAGCTCCCTTATATCCTGCACCTAGATTCATCAATTTATTTGCATTTGTTCTATCATTCTGATTCTCTGTGTGTGTGTGCACGTGTGTATGCATTTGCATGTGCACATACATATTATTTTTATTTTAAAAACCTATTTCCAACTTGCTTGAGAGCAAGTCCCTTGAGATTTTAGTTCCCTTGAGAGCAAGGACCTTGGCTGGAGTTCCTGATATGTTTCTGTCTTAAGAAAATATTTGCTCATCAGTGTTCTGATTTTATGACTATTGTTCCCTTTTATATAGTAGGGTACCTTTGTATTGTAATTCTTTAGCCTAGCTTTACAAAGGGACCGTTCTCCAGGCTTTTGCTCCTAGAAATCAACTTAATGTCAGAATCCATTTGCCTATGAGCTCCTGACTAGCACTCATTGGGCTACATCACTCTTGGTATTACAGTGTTACTTTTTTCTGTGTTTGTGAATCTCAACCCCTGATTGAAACCTGCAGTGAAAATGTAAGGTGATGGAGCATACACACACATTAGAAATGATTGTCTGAATTATATTTTATTTTGTATCATGCCAGCCTATCCTAACGTGGAGCTCTAGTTGGAGTTACTGGAATTATGTTTTAAAATCATGAATTTTATATGAATGTATCAGATCTTATTGGTCTAAAAAGACTTACTGCCATCCATTGTTATCAGGAAGTAACTTGGGAGGCATTTAGTGAATTTATTAAATTCATTAACTCACTATCTTCCTTTTTCTTGCCTTTGTGGATAAATTTGTTTAATAATATATACAAAAATAAGTAAGCTAGTCCTTACTTTCACAGCCCTCAGGTGACTAGTAATTAGGCTCAGTCATGAATAGAGTGGAACTTTCTTATAATGTTATGGAACATTAGAATGTTTTCTCCTTTTCTGTCTCAACTCTAATGAGATTTTATTTTAACGTAAATCTAATGTTTTGTCAGACATTATTAGCTCAATGTAGCAAAGTAAAAATTTAAGTTATAACTGTTTCTAAAGTATTTAATTGAAAAAACCCTTTTACTGGAAAAATCTGTTGTATTTATGGTCTTTTATATCTATTCGAATATTTTCTTGTGTTTTGTAGCTTTGTGCTTCTTAGATTATTAAGATTTATCTTGATCTTGTTCACAAATGTTTCTTTATTTCATGTGGTTAAGACTCATGCCAGACATTGGCTTTTAAAATTGAGGAACTAGACTATAATGTAGGTATAATATTACCAAATATTTTTGGGGGGGACGGGGAAGGATTGGTAATGTCTGCTGTATGGTTATCTTCTGAGGAAGAAATGCTTATACAATAAAACGAAGGATTTTAGAATGTGGTTCTGGATTCCTAATTATTGGATATTTATACTTCAGTCAAGACAGAATGAAAGTATGTGCACTTAGCATTGAACTTTCCAGCTGTATATTTGGAAAAAAAGACATTTTCTGAAAGATGTAATTAATTTATATAGTCCCAAATTATTTTGATATTTTCATTTATTTTATGGCACTGTTTCTCTGCAAGACCACTGTATGTATCCTATGTTGCTGGTGTTTTTTTTTTCTATTAGTGCTTTTTGAATTCATAAAACATACAAAATACCAGCTGAGAAGCTATAGTTTTTCACGTTGGCCTCTTGGAGAGGACATTTCTCTAACAAGCATGGAGGCAGAGTGCACTTTTTTTTTTTTTTTGCACAGTATCTTCCTCATCACAGTTATTGTTACTGTAATCGGTGACCATAAAGACATATGAATGGTCCAAACCTATTCATTCCACAAAATATCTTTTTTTATATTAATGTAAATGTAAGTAAAAATTTTCTTTCTGAAGAGCCTAGTTGCTGCTCAAGGAAAGACTAGTATTTGAAAATTTTTTAACAGTATCTGGTTAAAATACAGTTAATATACTATCTGAAATAATATGAATATATGAAGTGTTACTATAGTAATTTAGAAATATTCTGTTGAAAGAAAATTATAAAATATACTGTGTTCAACCAAATAAAAACTTGGTTTGTAAACTAGGCATAGTGAGGAAAGAGTTGATTGATGTATATATCTCATTGGTTAACTAGTCAACTTTGATAAAGTAGGAAGTTCAGCTCCTGAAAAACCTTTTAAGAAGTGAAATTTCCGTAACTTCATCATAAAATGAATTTCTTTCACTTCTCTTCTGTAGAGCCTCAGTTTTAAAGAGAAGTTTGAAAAACTGTTTTATTGGGTTAGAATACTGTAATTCTACTGCAAATAAAATATCTTTTAAACAGGACAAGTGAATTAATGTATGATGTTCTTGATGAATCCTTACGAAGAGCCGAGTTAAATCACAATGTCACATATGGTAGGTAATATATGTAAATGTTACTCTAATGACTAATAATGTTTTTTAGTATTACAGTTAAATCTGTGTTAGAATGCTATAAATTCCAATAGAACTTTATACACTTATTTTAAGATAGTTCTGTGGATTATTATTTTTTCAAGGTAAGCATTTAACTACTGATAGATAAGAGTAATTTGAACTTATGGCATGTTCTAAATGTTGACCTAAGTTTATTATTATAATTGTCTCTATTGAAAACACATATCAAGTATCCATTTTTTTAATTGATTTTTTTTCAATTATCTAATTGACTGTGAAGATAACTCCATAGATTTTTTCCATATTTGGTAAAAATTCACAATATTCGAAGACAGTTCTTAAATAAATCAATCAGCTAGTTGTCAGATATTTTATTAAATTTCTGTTGTCAGGCCTTATGCAAGGTACTTAGAATACAGCAGTGAATAAAACATTATCATGGGGCTTTTGTTAATGTTACAAAAGAGAATTGCAGGGCGTGGTGGGAGAATATAGCAGCTAGTCTTAAGTGAGGGGAAGAATAAAGAAGGTTGTCCTGAGAAAGTAATATTTAAGAAGATATCTGAAGGATGAATAGGATGTAGACAGGAATATATAGATGTAGAATAATAGTTTACTATTTTATGAAGAGACAATAAATTGTTACATACAATCTAAAAATTAGTAATAGGAGACAAGAGTAACTTGGGGGAAAGGGGTAGAAAACTGAGAAAGTAGCCAAAAAAACTTCCAATTTTAACAGCCAGAGGGAGGGGCTATTCTTTTTGATCAGCCTGAGAAAGCTCAGTGAGGAAATTGAGATACTTGGAGCTATTTAAAAGGTAGAACAGTTTGAATTTTGCATGCTCTGGAGGACAGCAGTAGAAGAGGCACTGAGAGATGTAACTCAAATGAGAAGTCATTTCTTAATCTGGTAAAATATCATGAAGTAGGAGATGAAGAGCATTACTTTTTCTTTGAGATAAGGGTAACCTGTGGACCTTTAAGAACAATGGTTGTAGAAGCGTAGGTTAGACCAGAGGACAGAAATTGAACTGGTTTAACTGAAATAAAAAGTGCTTGACAAAGATGCAGTACAAATAAGGAAAAAGGATTGTGTGTATGAGATTAATACAAGAAAAATAATGCACATGGTAGTGAATTGGGGTGGTAAACTTTGAAGGATAGATTTATGTTTTGCATGTATGAATGGTAATTAAGGTAATAAGGATGCCTTATTAATTTGTTCAGCCAGCATTTATAGTGTGCCTGTGAAACAAAAACTTGATTGTGTTTTAAACTAGGTGTGGATTGAGGAAAGAGTTGATTGACTTATGTATTTCTCCATGTTAAGTGTGGGAGGTAAAGGGAAGACGAAGGTAGACACAGGCCTTGTCCTTATGAGTATATATTGTAATAAACAGTAGATATTATATAGGTTCCTGCTATGCAGTGAGAATAAGGGGCCACAGATATGGATGACCCTTACTGAAGCAGGTGATTTTCTGAGAGAAGATCTAGGAAAGTGTCAGAATTTTTCCAGTAAGTTAAAGTAAGTTAAAATGTTTTGTTTGTGATATAACCAGTGTCCAGGATAAGGGTTTGAAAGTCTTTCAAGAAATTCTGCTTAAAATTCAGTTAAAAATCTTCTTGTTTTTTTCTTTGCAGAAAGTTTTTTTTTTTTAAATGACATTTCAGCTTTAATTTTTTTTTTTTTTGAATAGGTAATATATGCACATGGGTCAAAATTCAAAAGGTACAAAAGGGTGTACAATGAACAGTAAGTGTCCTTTCCACCCTTATCACCCACCACCCAGTTCCCTTTCCTGGGGATAACCACTGTAAAGTTACCTGTTCCTTTTGATTTGGAGAATACTGTATACCTGAGGAAATATTTTTTAATATTTTCCAGTACGACCGTTTTATTAAGATTGCTTGGCCAGGCACGGTGGCTCACGCCTGTAATCCCAGCACTTTGGGAGGCTGAGGTGGGCAGATCACGAGGTCAGGAGTTCACGACCAGCCTGGCCAATATGGTGAAACCCCATCTCAACTAAAAGTACAAACATTAGCTGGGCATGGTGGCGCGTTCCTGTAATCCCAGCTACTCGGGAGGCTGAGGCAGGAGAATTGCTTGAACCGGGACCGAGAGGCAGAGGTTGCAGTAAGCCGAGATCGTGCCGTTGCACTCTAGCCTGTGCTACAGAGTGAGAGTCCGTCTCAAAAGAAAAAAAGATTGCTTAAACCAACACCAACAGTTTGTTTCTTTGCAGGCTCTTGATCCAGTGTTTCACCTCGCCAGAGAAACCTTATAGTTCCTGTTGTTTCATTTCCTTTGTTTAGCTTTTCATTGTTATGCTTTTCCCTGTGTCTGTATTGATAGAGCTTACAACTTATATTGATTATATCAGTGGTAGAGTATTCGCTAGCAATCCTGATACAGATATTTTACCCCTTAAGAATGTTAATTTTAACTGTAAACTTTATAAGGGCAGGGACTGTGTCTCTCTTGTTAACCAGCATATCTCAGTAGCTGGCACTGTGTTAATGAGTAATGTGCTTTAATTGAATTAAAGGAAGAAAAAGTTATTTACTTTATCAGTTATCTAAGTGGGTTTCAGTATTAATACTTTCTATATCATATTTTTATGGAAGCTGTATTACAATTTAGTGTCTAATCAAGAAATTACATTAAAGACATTTGTTGAATATCTGCTATGTGCTAGGCATTGTATAAAGTGGTGTATAGGATATGAAGAAGTATAATATGTAACCTTTGTCTTTAAGAAATTTACAATATAGTGGAAAGATAACTTGTTCTTGAAAGCTTAATAACAGTGTAAGGCAGAATGTGAAGGGATAGTTCAGGGAAATAAGTATTGTAGGAGTTCCTGGGAAGTAGAGATCATTAAGGACCTGAGGGCACAGATAGGGATTTATTGACCTGATAGGACCCTGAAAGGTAGATAAGATTTAGCTAGGCAGAAGGGAGGTTGAAGGGGCTTTTAGGTGGAGGGAACTTGAGAGAAGGTGTAGACATGGGGCTATTCAAAAACAGTTTCAGAAACAATGTCTCACCAGTCAGAAAGGATAATTTATGGTGGGGAGCAGTGGAAAGGCCGTATTGTGGAGGACCTCTCACAACAGCTGGATTTGTAAATCTGGAGGTATGGAAGATTTTTGGGTAGGGTACTGATAACATGAGAATGTCATTTTTAGTAAATTAGTAAATTGAGAGAATTATATAAAATGGAGTACAGGGGACAAAGACCATCAAAAGTATGTAGATAGAAGTACTTTTCCGTTTTTTTTTTTCTCTCACTAACTTCACCTAAAACCCTTGGATACTGTGTATAAGAAACATAAGACTCAAGAACAAGTCAGGCTGGTTAGAGACGTCAGGATACGAGGAAAGAAACAGACGTGGTGGTGCGTACCCTGGGTTTTCTTTTTGCCTCAGGTACCCCAGACTGGGTACTGAAGAGCCAGCAGTCTGGAAATGCCAACAGACACAGACAAAAGCACCCCAAGAAAAGCCTGCCCTCTCTCACCAAAGGACCAAGAAGAAAAGGGAAATTAGCAAGGTAGAAAACTTTTAGACGATGACCCCTCTATTCCATCCAAGCACAGGAGAAAACTGTGGAGCCATCCCCTCCAGCAAAGACTGAGTGAAAAACCAAGATGTCCATCCTCACCAGGTATAATGAGGTGCCCCAACACACCCTCCCTGACCCCCCACTAGAGTGGTGACAGAAGCCCAAGAGGAAGCTGGAATTTCACTGATGCCAGGTGATAAGGAAGGCCCCTTCCTTACACTGTCTGTGGAAGTGACTTGGGAAGTCTGGATTTTTCCCATCTGGGAGTAGGGAGTAATGAGGTACTTTTTCCCTCTTTGCGGCCAGGGTTCGGAGGTGTGGGTGTTAGAGAAAGCCTGGTGGACAGTCAGAACTTCCCTCCCTGATGAGCAATAATGAGGCCTCTCCCTCATAGTATCACTGGAGGCCACAAGGAGAGCAGTAATGAGGTACCCCTCTCTCTCCCAGGCAGGGCAGAATCGGTTGATACTTCCTCCAGCAATAACCAGGAGCCTTTCCATCCCCAGGTATCAAAGGAGACAGAGTAGAGAGCCTGGATTCCATTCCCATTGGGTGATACCCCCCCTCTCCTGCCAGAATAATGTCAGTAGATACTTATTTAACTTACTTAAGGTGAGAGTAAACTATTCTGAGGGATAAGGTGTCAGAAGAACTTCACATTTTGTTTGAGCATACATAATCCAACCCAAAATATCTATGATGAAAATGCAGTGTTATGAATGGTAGAACATTATTAATTTTTAATTTAGTAATATATACTTTGTAGTATTTTAATTAGTACCAAGAGAGTAACCAAGAGTACTGAAGAGTAACCAAGTTCCATGTTGTATTTTTAGGTATAGAAACCCTCAGTTGTGGCCAGGCATGGTGGCTCAAGCCTGTAATCCCAGCACATTGGGAGGCTGAGTTGAGCAGATCACTTGAGGTCAGGAGTTGAAAACCAGCCTGGCCAACATGGTGGAACCCTGTCTCTACTAAAAATACAAAAATTAGCCGGGCATGTTGGTGCACGCTTGTACTGCCAGCTACTTGGGACGCCAAGGCAGGAGAATCACTTGAACCTGGGGGGTGGAGGTTGCAGACTACATCTCAAAAAAAAAAAAGAAATTCTCAGTTGTATTTTACTTCACCACCACAGAGAGGAGACAGCAGAGTGACTGCTCTTTCAATTATGAACTTATGAACAGATATTTGTAGAGTTGGAGAATAAAATGACTTAGATCTAGGTGAGAAAATAATTTTAAAATCCATTAAATTAATTTTCAGCTCAATTATGCCTAAGGAGACTAATAATAAGTGCACTTTTTGAACTATTATTTTTTTCCCATATTGGCATCCCAGAAACTTTATGAGCATCTAAATATAAATGTTTAAATTTTGGATGGGTAATGGCAGGCTTGGGATTAAAACAATTTAATCCCAAGAGAGTTCTTATTGGTAGGAAGCCATAATGAAAAATGTGTCAGTTATGATGGAAAATGGAATATCATCATTTGAAATCTTAGGACTGTCATGGTAGTTCACAATTCAGCAAACTTTTTCTGAAAAGAGGGCCAGATAGTAAGTATTTTAGGCTTTGCAGGTCATGGAGGTTTCTGTTGCATATTCTCCTTTGTTTTTTGTTTTGTTTTTTACAGCCTTTTAAAAATGTAAAAATCATTCTTTAGTTCACAGGCCTATAAAAATAGGATGAAAGCTGGATTTAGTGGCAATTTAAAAATAGGCTGAAGGCTGGATTTAGTGGCAATTTCTCCATTCCTGCCTTATCTTATTAGCCGATTGACAAAGTTCCTCTTTGTTTAGTTTGTCTAGTTCATGAATCATAAAGACAACTTTTTTCACAGCACAGAGTAAAGACATTTTAAAGCATAGCATCTAATATACAAAGCCTCTTCAGGTTCAGCTAACTTAGTCTGTAGTTTTTCCTTTAAAGGCAGTTCTTTTCTTAAAGAAAAATTAATATTTCTGATTTCTTATTTTTTTCTGTCTCTGTTACGGAAGAGGTTTTAAATTTTTTTTTTGTCTTTTCTTTCCATGTAAATTTGAGAAAAAGGAAGAGGTTTATAGAGGTTTTTTCCACAAAATTTATTTGTGCATTAATTGGTAGGCAACATAGTGTAAAACATAGCTAGCTGAATATTCAGAATATATTTTGTACATAAAGAGAATGTCTGGTTATGTTTTAAGCTTTTAGAAATAGAGAAGGAGTGATTGTATCAGGACACTTGATATGCTTCAACTTGTACTAGAACAGTTTTTAAGTGTTGATTCTGTACCTTCACTGTGTCACACTTCTGTTACTGTGATTCCATAGAACATATAGGACTTAATGGCCTCTCAGTGATTTTTCTTTACCATGGCAAAGCTCCAACTGCTTGTCTCATGCTTTTTCAAATAATTTGAAAAGAACTTTAGTGTCCATTTTGATCATTCACTTTGATCATCTGTCATAGTGATGAGACTTTCGACTGTATCAGAAAATCAAATTTGAATGCGTCAAGATGTCTAGTAGATTATTTTATATGCTTTGAGGTTATTTTATTTTATTTTATTATTATTTTTTTTATGAGCAAGTATGGTTTATTATGGACAAATGGTAGAAAAATGTTACTAATATCTATAGCTAAGTTCCTTAAGTCATGTAGAGAGACTGTGATTAAGTTTGCTTTATTTTTCTATTGAATCAAGCACTAGCTACCAGTTACAGTTAGTTTTATTGTGCCTTCCAAATGCACAGTTAGCTTTGCTTTATCAATAACCAAATAATAAACTAGGTCCCAATGGTCATGTCCACATCTAGATTGTTCAGGTGATCAGGAACTCTTTTATTTGTGTGCTTTAGCTTTTAGTTCTTGGTTATATCTCCAAATACGAAAAAGCTGAGAGGCTCCTGCTGTCCCCACAAAGAAATTAACAGCAAACAGACTCCAATTTTTTGGAATAATTACAAGTGAGTACCTTGACCAAATAAACCCTGTAGCCATCAAAACAGCAGATTGAGCTGTGCTAAGTTTTTCTTCAGGTCTGGCCATATCAGCCAATCCAGCACACACCAACCCCCATTTCATAATTGGAGCCCAGAAAAAAACTGTTCTGGGACCTGCTGGATGGTTGTACAACGGCCTGAATTTCTCGGGCAGCATCAGCTCCACTTTATCGAGGAGCCGGTGGTAGGTGGCCCGCAGGCCTCGGGCACCGGCGGCCGACATCGCCGCCGAGGGATTGTGAGCAGCCGGGTGGGAGCGTGGCTCTGTTCTCGTCCCTGGCTGACAACGAAGGGGAGCTAGTCACTTTTCCTTGCCACGACGCCTGGCGTCTGTCTCGCTTTGAGGTTATTTTAAAGAATAGTTTGAAGATGTATGAGTAGTGACTGTATCTTTGAAATAAATATTGGATCATCCTATAAAATGATTATGTTGAAATAAACTACATACACAATTTTGACATGTAAATGGTCAAAACTGTTTGAGAATAAACCATTTTAAAGCATTAAAGGAGTGTGGGAAATATCTTTTTATATAGGAATAATGAATGTATTATTCATGTTGCCATTAAAATGTGAGCTTCTTGAGGGCAGGGTCTTTTCTTCCATCTGTTTTGTTCACTGCTATATTCATAGTACCGAAGCCGTGCCTGGCACATAGGAGGTGTTCAGTAAATACTTTTTACGTTAATAAATGCATAATTATTACCAATAAATATAATTTTAAAAAAAATTGTGTTGTGGTAACCTAATCCTAATAACTGTAAGCCTGAAAACAGTAGTGTTTGTTTCTGTGAAAAGTCCATAAATAAGATTTCTGACTAAAATGGACTTTCCAATTAGTTTTATTACAAGTTCTACAGAAATACATTCTTTTGTTATACCTTACCATGATACTTACCATTTCTGCCATTTTTATTTTTCTTTCTCTAGCTATTTTGTTTGAATGTGTGCATACAGTTTATTCTATTTATCCTAAATCGGAATTACTTGAGAAGGCTGCCAAGTGCATTGGAAAATTTGTTCTGTCACCTAAAATAAATCTAAAATATTTAGGTAAGATTATTGGTTCTTTTGACAGAAATTACAGAGATAGCTTTTGAAATTTGCTGTGTATTTCTTTCAATTCACTTTGTATAATGTGTCTTTGTTTCTAGGACTGAAGGCTCTTACCTATGTTATCCAACAGGATCCTACTCTGGCTCTTCAACACCAGATGACAATAATTGAATGTTTAGATCATCCTGATCCCATTATTAAAAGAGAGGTAAACTGGTATTTTGAATAGTATATGTGAAGTGTTAAAATTTTTAAACATTTTGTTGGTATTCTGTAGAGAGATTAAAGTGGTGGGCAGTGTGTATGTATGCTTGTGTGTATATTTTAACTTTTGGATGTATTCAATTCTTTTTTTGTTTTCTATTTTGAGACAGAATCTCACTTTGTCACCCAGGCTGTAGTGCAGTGGCACGATCTCAGCTCACTGTAACCTCCGCATCCCGGGTTCAGGTGATTCTCGTGCCTCAGCCTCCCGAGTAGCTGGGATTATAGGTGTGTGCCACCACGTGTGGCTAATTTTTGTGTTTTTAGTAGAAACGGGGTTTTACCATGTTGGCCAGGCCAGTCCTGAAATCCTGACCTCAAGTAATCTACTTGTGTCGGCCTCCCAAAGTGCTGGGATTACAGGTGTGAGCCACTGCACCCGGCTTATTTAATTATTTTTACTAAAGTTTAAGTAACTTTTCTAAAAAGTACTATGTCAGTGTCCACAGGAAAGTCTTTAAATTATTAGTTGAAGGAATTAGGTCCAGTCATCTGTGTGGGTTCATTAATATAATTTCGGTCTGAGCATCGTACCAATAGGAGACTTGAATTCTGGTCCCAGGTTTTCCTATTAGTACAATTTAAAATATACTCCTGTTATTGTACAATTTTTAAGATGCAGTTGATGTTAATTAGTGATTTCTCATTATTCTCTTTTATATCTATAACATTAACTAATTCCCTACCAAACAGATAGAAATATTGAAAGAATTAATGAAGATATTCATAAAATGATTTGAACTTCTTGGAAGGAAAGGCTTAATAATAATGTCATCATCATATATGTCTGTATATTATATATAACATATATATAGCATATACTATATGTTACTTATATATATTACTTATGTATATTATATATTATATATATAATCATATATGTCACTTATAATAATAATATACTTCTTTCCAACTTTTTCTTTTTGTAAATTTGCTTCAGTGTCTACTTGGGTGTCTATATAAATATTTCTTTTGATTCTTATGGAAGAAATCATTCAATATCTTCATTTAAAATGGTATATGGGACCTAGTTAAGAGTAAAAAATTTTCTTTCTATTTATAAAAATAGCAAAGATTTAAAAAGAATTTAAAAAAAAATTTAGATTTAGGGAATACATGTGTGGGTTTATTACATGGACATTTGTGTAATGCTGAGATTTGGGCGGCTATTGAACCCATCACCCAAATAGTGAACATAGTACTAAGCAGGTAGTTTTTCAACTCATTCCTTTCCCCTTCTGCCCTCCCTGTCTGCTTTTGGAGTCCCGAGTGTCTGTTGTTTCATCGTTATGTCCATGTGTACCCATTGTTTAGCTCCCACTTATAAGTGAGAACAAGTGATAGTTGATTTTCTGTTTTTGCATTAATTCACTTAGAATAATGGCTTCCGGCTGCATCCATGTTTGATTACATTCTTAAAAAAAGGATATGATTACATTCTTAAAAAAAGAGAATTTACTAAATATCTAAATATCTTAAAAGCAATGAGCTAAGAATAGGAGAGTTTATTGAGAGAACACTATTGCATTAAACAACTATGATTTTTGAAGATTACAAATTTTAAATTTTAAAAGGGATTTTTGAAACACATTTAAAAAAATTTGCCTTCATATATATATTTATTTATTTCATATTTTTAGTAGTCTGAAAATTGTTACATGCCTTGGGTCTGGGCAGTTTGCAGACGTACTAATTTCTGTGTGTAGACATCCTAGAAAAATAAGAAGGCTCCAAGAGACTGTAACAAATAGTTATACAGTGCTTCTACTTTAACAGATACAGAGCACGCATTTCCTTTGTATAGTTGAGTACTAAGTTGAACAAAGTTGACTTAGGTACAGTTTTTTTCTTACTGCTATATGGTAGTCCCCACTTATTTATGGAAATATGTTCTAATACCCCCAGTGGATGCCTGAAACCACAGATAGTATTGAACCATATATATATTTATATATTTTCAATCGGATAACCAAGATGGCTACTTAATAACTAATGGGCTGGTAGCATATACAGTGTAGGTGCAAAGGGATGATTCATGTCCCAGATGGAGTAGGATGGTGCAAGATTTTATCATGCTGCTTAGAAAGGCATGCAATTTAAAACTTATGAATTATTGATTTCTGGAATTTTCCATTTAATATTTTTTGGACTCTGTGGGTAACTGAAACCATGGGAAGCAAAACCACAGATGGGGGTTTGTAATATTGTTGTATTTAATAATTATACTTGCACTTAAAAATGAGAGTCAAAGGGAAAATAGGCGACTTTTAAAATTATGAAGGTTGATCTGTTTGATCCCTTACCTGCAGTGAGATGAGTGATTTGAATTCTTTGAGGAGATACTGAGTATCCTTGGTGCCCAAAGAAGGCACTAAAGTACTGTCTTCTCAGTGCTGTTGTCACTTCTAACCTCTATCAAATAATACGGTGAGAACTTTGGTCCTTGGATGTTTGGTGATCTGTAGCTTGGGGTAGGATTCCCTTTTGCCTGGTTGTATTACGTCTCTTATATACAGGAAGAGAGAAGGTGAGAAGGAGCTACCAAATCTGAACAGAAAAGACCTCTGGCAATACAGTTTGTAACACTAAACCCCATGCAGTTCTGGAAATGCTATATTTCATGGTCTTGGAATAGGAGATAAATTTGATGTATGTTATCTAAAACTATATAACATAATTTGGAGTCCACAGGGAGCATGTCTGAAGCAGCTCCATAAGTTGAAAGCTGTTGATGGGGTGGCCTATGTACTTTTAGATTTAAGTGGCATTAAACATTAACTGAAACAGTTTGTAAAAGAAGTCGAGCAGTGGGCAGAACTCCTAGCAAAGAGCTCATGGAGTCCCGCCAGAAGAGGAACCAAGATGAAGATGAAGATACCGAGCCGGAATCTGGACAATTATGTCCGTGAACCCAAGTTGGACTTCCAGAGAGTTCCAAGAAACTATGATCCTACCTTACATCCTTTTGAGGTCCCACGAGAATATGTAAGAGCTTTAAATGCTACCAAAATGGAATGAGTATTTGCAAAACCATTCCTTGCTTTGCTGGATGGTCACCAAGATGGAGTCAGTTACCTTGGCAAAGCGTCCAAAGAACCTGGCTACTGTCCTTTCTGGGGCGTGTGATGGAGAGGTTAGAATTTGGAACCTGACTCATCAGAAATGTATCCGTACAATACAAGCACATGAAGGCTTTGTATAAGGAATATGTACTCGCTTTTGTGGGACTTCTTTTTTCACCGTTGGTGATGACAAAACTGTGAAACAGTGGAAAAAGAATGGACCAGGCTATGGAGATGAGGAAGAGCCATTACATACAACATTAGGAAAGACAGTGTATACTGGGATTGAGCATCACTGGAAAGAAGCTATTTTTGCCACATGTGGACAGCAAGTAGACGTTTGGGATGAACAAAGAACTAATCCTATATCTTCAATGACCTGGGGATTTGACAGTGTAAGTAGTGTTAAATTTAACCCAATTGAGACTTGGGAAGTTGTGCGTCTGACAGGAATATAGTACTGTACGATATGAGGCAAGCTGCTCCTTTGAAAAGGTTATCTTAGATATGAGAACAAATACAATCTGTTGGAACCCTGTGGAAGCTTTCATTTTTACAGCAGCAAATGAAGATTATAACTTACATACTTTTGATATATGTGCACTGGACACTCCTTTAATGTTCCATATGGATCATATATCTGCAGTGCTTGACGTGGAGTACTCGCCCACTGGGAAAGAGTTTTTGTCTGCTAGTTTCAATAAAGCTATTTGAATCTTTCCTACAGACAAAAGTCGAAGCAGGAAGGTATATCACACAAAGTGAATGCAACATGTTATCTGTGTAAAATGGACTTCTGATAGCAAGTATATTAAGTGTGAATCTGATGAAATGAACATTTGCCTGTGGAAAGCTAATGCTTCTGAAAAATTCGGTATGCTTACATCATGAGAAAAATCAGCCAAGGATTATAACTAGAAATTGAAGGAGAAATTTCAGCATCATCCTCATATAAAACGTACAGCTCGTCATCGACATCTACCAAAATCTATCTACAGCCAGATTCAGGAACAGTGCGTCATGAAAGAAGCTTGTCAGAGAAAGGAAGTTAATCGTATTAAACACAGCAAGCCTGGATATGTGCCAATTGTGTCAGAGAAGAAGAAGCACATAGGGGCAGTTGTAAAATAATTGGTATTCCTAACAATCCTGATGTATAATTATTTGTTACTTTTGATTTGAGAACTCTACAAATAAAAGTGCTGGGACTAGATTAATTGCATACATTTTGGTTATATGTATTGAGCTTTATTGTTGCTCCTTTTAGCTGCCCTGAAAAATGATCCTTAAAGGTGGCCTAGTTGATAAGACTGTCTAACTGTTTTATCCTTAATCTGCATTCTTCTTTCATTGAAGAATAAAGTATTTGCAACTAACTCATTTTTTCCTGTTTTAATTACAGATATACTTACTTTCTCTCTGATCTATTGTTATAGACACTGCACATTCAAATTGACATTTAAGACCAAACATCGCTTATGTTATCTTTAATATATAACTTTGAATAATGATTACAATGATGTTTCTTCCTGTGATTCCACATAACATTTAGAAGAATGATGTCAACTTTTTATAACTGAATGTATTTCTAGTGCTTTACTTATATTCGGCTTTTTAACTCTTACAAAACAATCAGCCTGCATTTATATAACTTTTATAAATAATATAATTTGGGTCGAGTTAAGATAATAAAGCTTTCTTTCACGTTGAAAAAAAAATCTTTCAAAATATGTTATCCTTTGTGCTTGAAGTCCTGGCTATAAGGATTGAAAAATTAGAACCCTAAATATACTGAGCAAGTTTGACAAATATGTGGAAATTATCTTGCAGCTAATATTGCTGATCCTAAAACACCAATAAATGATGCTTTCTCAGTATTGCCTTTGGACTTACTGATTTCTGAGAGTTATATTTTCAAAACCTTAATCTAGAGCTGTGGAAAGCCATGCAAATGGGAGCTTACTCTGGTATTGGTCTTCCTTCATCTTATTTGAAGCAGCTAGAGGTATATTCCTCAGCACTTAGAAAGCAGCTGTAGCAGCTGGACACTGTGGCACACCTGTAATCCCAGCACTTTGGGAGGCCAAGGTGGGCGGATCACCTGAGGTCAGGAGTTCGAGACCAGCCTGGCCAACATGGTGAAACCCCATCTCTACTAAAAATACAAAAATTAGCCAGTCTTGGTGGCAAGCTAAGATTGTGCCACTGTACTCCAGCCTGGGCTACAGAGCGAGACTCCATCTCAAGAAAAAAAAAAAAAAAAAAAGAAAAGAAGGAAAGCTACAGGCCAGGCACAGTGGCTCATGCCTGTAATCCCAACACTTTGGGAGGCCAAGGTGGGAGGATCACTTGAGCCCAGGAGTTCAAGACCAGCCTGGGCAACATGGTCGAACCCCATCTCTACAAAATAAGAAAAACTTAGCTGGGCATGGTGGCACATGCCTATAGTCCCACCTGTTTGGAAGGCTGAGGTGGGAGGATTGCTTGAGCCCAGGAGGTGGAGGTTGCATTGAGCTGAGATTGTACCACTGCACTCCAGCCTGGGTGACAGAGCAAGACCCTGTCTCAAAAAAAAAAAAAAAAAAAAGTAGCTATAAAACAGTTCTTCCTTGATGACTAAGATTTTGAACTAGGCTTTGCTAGGCTTTGGAGCATTTGAGCCACCATCCTTTGTCCATCCAAACAAAAGCTGTTTGCCTGTCTTCTGTTGTTTGGAAAATAGTCTGCTGTCTTCTGTAGCATGGGAAATAGTTTCCAAGACTAGATTTATACACACATACATACACTTGCATATATACACACCCATAGCTATAGGTAATGTATATTTAAGGGTTGTTATGTTTTTAGAAAATATATATCTGTTGTATTTGAACTTTTTAGTCTCTAAGTATTCTGTCATGTAAAGATGCCAGATTGTGATTATCTCAATAGAAAGCTTATAGACATTGGAATTGATCATAAGTCATTTTTTGACAATAGTTTTACCTTTCTTAAGCTTTTCATTGAAATTTGCATTTCTTACCTGTTAACTGGCTACCCAGTAGATCTCCATAAAAGTAGAAGAATCAACTGTATGATCAACCTTTATGTTACTGTACTCATTGGTGTTATGCGTAGTTTTATAATGTTTTTAATTTCTCTTCTTTAAATAGACTCTGGAACTTCTTTACAGAATTACTAATGCACAGAATGTAACAGTTATTGTCCAGAAAATGCTTGAATATTTACATCAGAGCAAAGAAGAGTATGTCATCGTCAATTTGGTTGGCAAAATAGCAGAGCTGGCTGAGAAATATCCTTTTATTTGGAACATGAGTCTTAAAATAGTAACACGGTGACTTTAAGATGATTGGTATAGATATGGTCACCTGAAGTTGAGTTCAGAGACCTAGCAATACTTTTTATTCCTGATTTTCAAGCCTCTTGTCAGAAAAAGGGATTTGTGTAGACCTCTTAGGAGATGGCCTTTTTTTTTTTTTTTTTTTTTTTTTTTTTTTTGCTGGTTTCTTTTATTCATGTTGTCAGTATTTTGAGCAGGAAGATAGAGGAACTTTTATCCTCTTTATTCCTCTTTCAGTCCTGCCTCGTCTCTACTTCTATCTTGATTTCTTTTCTGAGTAAAAGTTCTTGTGTTTTGGGGAAAGCGGAGGGTATGTGGGAGTGGTCAGGATGCTAAAACTTATCCTTTATTGTTTTATGCTGGAAATTGTCACAATTAAGTAGTTGGGAACTCTATTAACATGTTACTCTTCTTCAAGTTTGTTTCTTAAAAGTCAGAAGAACTTTACAGGTCATAAGGATATTCCATTCATTAAAAAACATTACTGTTTAGGCCGGGCGTGGTGGCTCACGCCTGTAATCCCAGCACTTTGGGAGGTCGAGGCGGACGGATCACCTGAGGTTGGGAGTTTAAGACCAGCCTGACCAACATGGAGAAACCCCATCTCTACTAAAAATACAAAATTAGCTGGGCATGGTGGTGCATGCCTGTAATCCCAGCTACTAGGGAGGCTGAGGCAGAAGAATCGCTTGAACCCGGGAGGCGGGGGTTGCAGTGAGCACCATTGCACTCCAGCCTGGGCAACAAGAGCGAAACTCCATCTCAAAAAAAAAAAAAAAAAAAAAAAAAAGTGAAAAAAAGTTACTGTTTAATTATAAAAAAGAGTGAGTGAATACTGTTAATGAAATTATATTGGAAATTACTTAAGTCTAGTTTTGTCCTAGTCAGTACTATAACTCTGGCCAGTAGAATGATAGAACTTTAGAACTGATGAGGAAGAGATTAGAAAAGAGGCTGAGCACCTGTAATCCCAGCACTTTGGGAGGCGGAGGCAGGAGGATTGCCTGAGCTCAGGAGTTCACGACCAGCCTGGGCAACACAGTGAAACCCTGTCTCTACTAAAATACAAAAAAAATTAGCCGGTGTGGTGGCATACACCTGTAGTCCCAGCTACTCGGGAGGCTGAGGCAGGAGAATTGCTTGAACCCAGGAGGCAGAGGTCACAGTGAGCCAAGATCGCACTGCTGCACTTCAGCCTGGGCGACAGAGCAAGACTCTGTCTCAAAAAAAGAAAAAAAAAAAAAAAAAGGAAAAGAAAAGAACAGATGCTAAACGATTTGTTCAAGTAGACATACCACAGTATTTAGCTTCTTTGAAGTGAATTATATTCGTTTTTGAAGAATATAGTTTTCCATTATTTGCATCTAGTTAGCTGGTTTGTTTCTTTCAGTTATTTCACATTTATTTATTGGATGACTGTTTTGTGCAAGTGTGGTGCTAAAGTGACAAACTCAGTTTATTAAGTTTATTAAATAAGCTTTTACTGAGTACCTATTTCACATAAAACTGGGGTATGGAACAATTTATGGCAGAGGTTAAAGGTAAAAATGCCATACTAGGATGAATTGGGGTTATTATTTTAAAGGTTGCTACAGAAGGATAATTTTAATAAGTAGCATTTGGAAGTGTACTTGTTCTTAACACTGTGGACACATATGCTCCTGATAATGCATGGTTTATTCAGACAATGAATGCTGTGTTTTCAGTAGGAGGAGATGTAATGCATCCTGATATTCCCAATAACTTTCTGAGACTACTAGCAGAAGGTTGGTAGACTATTACATTCTGTAAAGTAAACATTTTAAAGTTAAATGTTTTTATTACAGAGTCCTTAGATAAGTTTGTGGAAATTAAAATGGTGTATCAATTTCTCTGTAGGTTTTGATGATGAAACAGAAGATCAGCAATTAAGACTCTATGCAGTTCAGTCTTACCTCACTTTACTAGATATGGAAAATGTGTTATATCCACAGAGATTTCTTCAAGTTATGAGTTGGGTGAGCAAAGTACATTAAATCATACATTTTTAAAACATTTTTTATACAAACCAAATGTTAACATATTTCCTTCAGAAACCATTCACTTCTACTCAGCTAACTCCTTCAGCTATTAGTTTTTCAAATGGCCACCATCTATCACTTAACTATTTGCTTCTCTGTTTTTTCTCTCTGCCATCTCACTTGTCTGGTCTTTTACTTGTCTCTTTGTGTTTACAGTGTTTTGTTGTGTTTTTTATGTGCATCCGTGTTTGAATATTTGAATACTCGTTTATCTCTACTATATTAGTTTTTTTAAAAATAAAAAACTATTTTTTAAAAATAATCTATAAATTATTTTAACCAAATAGAAAGAGGTTCATCTTTAAGAAGCATTTTCTAGGTGCCAGGCACAGTGCTGAATACTTCTATTATTAACTTTTTTTTCTTCTTCTTTTTTATTTTGTTTTATTTTTTAAGTTCTAGGGTACATGTGCAGAATGTGTAGGTTTGTTACATAGGTAAACGTGTGCTATGGTGGTTTGCTGCATCTGTCAACGCATCACCTAGGTATTAAGCCTAGCACACATTAGCTCTTTTTCCTAAAGCTCTCCAGCCCCACCACCCTCCCTGATAGGCCCTGGTCTGTGTTGTTCCCTTCCCTGTGTCCTGTGTTCTCATTGTTCAGCTCCCACTTATAAATGAGAACATGTGGTGTGGTTTTCTGTTCCTGTGTTAGTTTGCTAAGAATAATGGGTTCCCAGCTTCATCCATGTCTCTGCAAAGGACATGATCTTATTCCTTTTTATGGCTGTATAGTATTCCATGGTGTATATGTACTACATTTTCTTTATCTAGTCTACCATTGATAGGCTATCTGTGCTATATTAGTTTTCTTATGTTGCATAACAATGTTACCGCAAACTTAGTGGCTTAAGACAATACAAATTCATTATCTCATAGTTTCTGTGGGTCAGGAGTCCAGGCATGGCTTAGCTGGATTCTCTGCTTAGGGTCTCACAGAATTGCAGTCAAGGTGTTGGCACCTTGCAATCATCTGAAGCTTGACTGGTAAATAATCCACTTTCGAGCTCATGTGTGGTTGTCAGAATTCATTTTCTTGTGGCTGAGTTTTTGTGACTGAGGGTTTCACTTTCATACTGTCAACTGTCAGCTGTCCTTAGCTGCTAGAGCTGCTTTCAGTTTCTTACCATGTGGCCTACCAACAGGGCTGCCTGCTTCATCAAAGCCAGTAGTGGAGATCATTTTTTTTTCAAGACAAAGGTCACAATTTTATGTAATATAATCACATGTAATTGCATACAGCTCATCACCTTTATGTATTCTTTCTTGTGCACATAGGTGAGTGTTTCTTTAGGGGAGATTTAGAGAAGTGATATGGTATGCACATTTTAATATTTTATAGAATTGCCAAATGTCAGCATGTTAGCTTAAATTTTCCCCAGATTTTCACTTAAATTTTTTCTTTTCTCATCTGCAGAAAAGTTCAAAGACTAAGATATTAAAATATACTTTTTATTTAGCTTTTTCAGTTAAAGAAAAATTTTTTTTTTTGAAACAGAGTCTTGTTCTGTCACCAGGCTGGAGTACAGTAGCATGATCTCGGCTCACTGTAACCTCTGCCTCCTGGGTTCAAGCAATTCTCCTATCTCAGCCTCCTGAGTCGCTGGGATTACAGGCGCATGCCACCACTCCTGGCTAATTTTTGTATTTTTAGCAGAGATGGGGTTTTGCCATGTTGGCCAGGCTGGTCTCGAACTCTCCACCTCAGGTGATCCACCCGCCTCAGCTTCCCAAAAGGCTGGGATTACAGGTGTGAGCCACCGCACCCAGCCCAGTTAAATACTTTTAACTACATTTGTTTTACTATATCTGCATCTATAGGTATATCTAGGTCTACGTATATACAGTTTGTTTTGCTGAGCTGTTTAGAATTGAATTGCAGACATTGTGGCACTTCACCCCTAGAACCTCAGCGTGAATCTTCTATGAACGACATAACTATAAAACTGTTATCATACCTAAGAAGTGTAAAGAGGCCGGGTGCGGTGGCTCATGCCTATAATCCCAGCACTTTGGGAGGCTGAGGCGGGCAAATCACGAGGTCAGGAGATCGAGACCATTCTGGCCAACATGGTAACACCCCGTCTCTACTAAACATACGAAAAATTAGCCAGGCGTGGTGGAATGCACCTGTAGTCCCAGCTACTCGGGAGGCTGAGGCAGGAGAATCACTTGAACTCAGGAGGTGGAGGTTGCAGCGAACCGAGATCGTGCCACTGCACTCCAGCCTGGGCGACAGAGCAAGACTCCATCTCAAAAAAAAAAAAAAAAATGAGGATCACAAATTGCCTTTACTTGTGTCTCTTTAGCCTTTTAAAATTTGTAATGAACCCCGCTTTCTTTTGGTTTTTATGACTGATTTTTTTGTTTGTTTTGGATGACTGCTGTTCACTTGTAGAAGGTCCTACATTCTGGATATCTGATTATTTTTGTTCAGGTTAAACATTTTTAGTGAGAATACTGCCTAGGCAATGTTGTGTATTTCCTACTGTATCATATCAGGATATATATAATGTCAGTTTGTCCACTTATTGGTGATTGTAAGTTTATAAGTTTGGGTTAAGATGGTGGCCTGGTGCGGTGGCTCATGCCTGTGATCCCAGCACTTTGGGAGGTGGGAGGATTGCTTGAAGCCAGAGTTTGAGATCAGCTTGGGCAACAAAGTGAGACCCAGTCTCTACCAAATGGAGAAAAAAAAAGAAGGTGACCTCCAGATCTTTGCATTGTAAAAGTATCTTTCCTTTTTGTAATTTATAACTAATTTGTCAGGTGATTCTATCAGGCTATGCAAATATCTTTTCCTCATTTATCTTCAGTGGCTTTAGTGTTGATGATCCTTCCTGAATTGATTATTGGTTTTGTGGCCATTAGTTTTTTTTGTCCATGAATGTGGCATGTCACTCCACTTAATTTAGATTGTCTTTTCTTTCTTTCTACAGCGTACAGGTCATGTACAGTAGGTCCCCTTATCTGTTGTTTTGCTTTCTGCAGTTTTAGTTACCTGTGGCCAGTCATGGTCTGAAAATATTAAATGGAAAATTCCAGAAATCAACAATTTATAAGTTTTAAATTATGTGTTGTCCTGAGTAGCATGATGAAATATTGAGCCATCCCACTTCATCCTGCTCTGCCCCACCTGGGACCTGAATCATTCTTTGTCCAGTGTATCCATGCTGTATACACTACCTGCCTGTTAGTCACTCAGTAGCTGTCTAGGTTTTCAGATGAACTGTAGCATTATTGCAGTGCTTATATTGTAGTAACCTTTATTTACTTAATCATGGTCCCACAGCACAAGAGTTGTGATGCTGGCAATTTGGATATGCCAAAGAGAAGCTATAAAAATGGTTCCTTTAAGTGAAAAGGTGAAAGTTCTTGACTTATTGAGAAAAGAAACATATGCTGAGGTTGTAAAATTCTACAGTAAGAAGGGAAATTGTCTCTGTGAAATTGTGAAGAAGGAAAAAAAACTCCTGTTAGTTTTGCTGTCATACCTTACACTAGAAAAGTTATGGTCACAGTGCATGGTGAGATCTTAGTTAAGATGGAAAAGGCATTAAATTTGTGAGTGTAAGACATGATCAGAAGCATTTTCCAATTGATGGCAGTTGGGTTCAGTACTATTTTCGGATTCAGGCATCCACAGGGAGTCCTGAAACCAATTCCCTTTAGATGCAGAGGGCCAACTGTATATACAAATACAATAGATTTTGTATTTTGAGCTTGTAATCTACAGTCTTGCTGAACTAACTTAATAGTTCTAGGAGTGTTCTTGTAGATTTCTTGAGACTTTGTTGAGAATTTTATCTAGTGTCATGAGGGCTATTGGTCTGTAGTTTTCATTTTTGTGGTATTCCAGTTTTGGTATCAAAGTAAATACTAGTTTCATAACATGACTTGGGAATGTGCCCTCCTGTTTTCTGGAGGAATTTGCATAAAGTTGCTGTTAATTTTCCTTTAAAAATTTGGTAGAATTTTCCAGTGAAACCATTTGGACTTGTAGATTTTTAGGGGAGTTATTAAATTACAAATTCAATTTTCTTAAAGAAAAATCTCTTGACTGAATTTTCATTCAATAGTTCAGTGTTTTTTTTTTTTGGTTTGTTTGTTTTTTGGTTTTTTTTCCCCCTTGGGACTTATCTTTGAGTCATGGATTATTCAGAAAAGTATTGTTTAGTTTCTGAGTGTTTAGAAAATTTTCTGTTATCTTTCTGTTACTGATTTCTAGTTTGATTTCATTGTGATTAGAGAAAATACTATGTATGATTTCAGTTCTTTCATATTTGAGGTTTGTTTTACAGTTCAAGGCACAGTCTATCTTGGTATATGTTCTGGGTTGCTTGAAAAATATCTATTTTGCTTTTTCTGTGTGGTGTGTTCTGTAAAGTCTGTTGTGATGGTGTTGTTGAGTTTTTCTATATCCTTGCTGATTCTTGGTCTAGTCCTATTAATTGTTGAGAGAAGGCTATTGACCTTTTCAGTTCTGTGGCCTACACTGACACTGTGAGGGGGTGGCTTGCTGAACAGTGGGGAAAATCCTGATTCCATCAGGTTTCCACTGACACACTCCCATCAGAGAAAGGCAGGGGCACTGCATTTCTCCTCGGTGGAGGTGAAGTGCAGGCTCCCTGCCCAGTCTCTACTGACACTGCAGGGGAGTAGGCCTCTCTACAGCTCAGTGGGGATGAAAGTCCTGACTCCTCACTCAGCCTTCTCAGTTCCCACCCTGCTGGGGAGTTTGCGGTACCTCATGTAGCCTGGTGAGGGTAGAAGTCTTGATTCTCTACTCTGCCTTTGCTGGTATGGGTGGGGCTGCAGATTTTTCTGTGTGGTATTTGGCTGGAGTAGGAGGGTTATTGTCTGAAAGTTTTCTGTCCTCTTGGCTTATTGACTAGAGGGCAGGCTCCTCTTGGGGCTTTTTGTCTGTGCCCATTTGCATTTCCAGGTTTCTGGCTCTCCATATCCAGTCTGGGGTAAATGAAACAACAGATAATCTGCTGTATGTTTTATATATAATATCAAGGGTTTTTAGGTATACTTAGCAGGAAGAATAGGGATAAATACGTCTTCTCCATCTTCCCCGAAGCAGACATCCATTACCATTGATTTTTGAACTGGTACTTTTGTTACCTGTTCTTCTGGAGCTACCTTCCATTTTTTCTAAAACCACCTAAAAATAATCATACTGTTTAAGGATTGAACTCATTTAGTCCTATTTATTTTGCCTTTTCTTCTCTTCCTTCTTGCTAGCTATACATTTTCCCTTGCCTATCACCCAGCCTCCTTTTCTTGCTGGTACCGATATTATACCAAAGACATGAAATTATTCCATAAACACCATTTAGGAAAGCGTAATAGTCCATTCTCACGCTGCTATGAAGAAATATCCGAGACTGGGTAATTTGTAAGAAAAGAGGTTTAGTTGACTCACAGTTCCACATGGCTGGGGAGGCCTCAGGAAACTTAAAATCATGGCAGAAGCCTCTTTACAGGGTGGCAGGAGAGAGAATGAGGCTGAGTGAAGGGGGAAGCCCATCATAAAACCATCAGGTCTCGTGAGAACTTACTCTCACAAAAGCAGCAGGGGAAACTGCCCCCATGATTCAGTTATTTTCACCTGGTCCTGCCCTTGACATGTGGGGGATTATTACAATTCAAAGTGAGATTTGGGTGGGAGCACAGAGCCAAACCATATCAGAAAGATTTCATACTTCCTGAATTATCAGTTTATTAATGATTCTAAAATAAGAAAACTTGACCCCTTTGTAGGCTTTGAGACAGGTGCTTCACTTACTCATCCTGCAGCTCTCAGCCCCTCGCGGGAGGGTGAGCATGCAGGTGAGTGGGTGCGGGAGGCAGAGGGAGTGCTTTTGGGCTCTGGCAGGAGCAAAACTCTGTGTGCGCCCCATGGCAGCATCTAGTGGGGAGTACCTGCGACTCCTGAAGCCCCAGTGAGCGTGTTACACTGCTCTTTTAGCTCTGCCATCAGCAGACAGCTTAAGTGTTAACAGCTCAGTGGGCCCTTTTGTATCTGCACTCACTCCTGAGCTCTTGTCTGGTGTCCAGGAAAAATGAGGTCACATGAATGAATTGAAGGATAATAAATGCAGGGGATTTTGTTGCCGGTGAAAGTGGCTCTCAGCAGGAAGGGGAGCTGACAGGGGGACTGGGGCGGCAAAGGTAATGTTCTCCAGAAGTCCAGCCATCTCTGGCTGGATTCTTCTTTGAAGTTACGCTGTCAAGCTGTCCCTCTGAAGTAAAGCCGCTTCTCTCCGACATCCAGCTGCTTCTTCCTCTATGCTGGCTGAGTCTGGGGTCTTTATAGGCACAGGATGGGGCAGGGCAGGGCAGGGTCATGGGTGATTTAGGAAAAGGCAACATTTGAATGGGAAAATAGGGATATGGATATAAGTTCTCACTTTGGGCCATGGTTTCAGGCTTTTTGGCTTGCGGGTGGGGCTTCACCAGGGACCCCCCCCCTTTTCTGCCTAGAATTTCTCTGCCTCCTGTCCCTATCAGTTCTTTCACTTACAGGATTGTATGTCACCTAAGTTAGATGTGTGACACAGATAAGCGTTTCTTCTCTTTTTTTTTTTTTTGAGATGGAGTCTTGCTGTGTTGCCCAGGCTGGAGTGCAGTGGCATGATCCGAGCTCATTGCAACTTCTGCCTCCCAGGTTCAAGCGATTCTCCTGCCTCAGCCTTCCGAGTAGCTGAGACTATAGGCGTGTGCCACCACATCTGGCTAATTTTTTTATTTTTACTAGAGACGGGGTTTCACCATGTTGGCCAGGCTGGTTTCGAACTCCTCAGGTGATCCACCCGCCTCGGCCTCCCAAAGCGCTGGGATTACACGCATGAGCCACCGTGCCTGGCCAATAAGTGTTTCTTAAAGTCTCTTCTGTTAACTGTCTACATCAGAATCAGCTGATGCATATTCAAATGTATATCCTTGGGGACCACAGGCATACTAAATCAGAATATCTGGGGATAAAGCCTAGAAATCTGTATTTTTATGAAACACTTTAAGTGCCTCTTACTATGTGGTAAACACCATCATTACATGAGAATCATCATTTAAATGCTTACTGGAAAATAATAACAGGGTGTGATAGTGCTTATAAAAACCAACAACCAACTCCAGAAGTTCAGAAACTTGTAAAGGTATCCTGCTTTATATATTGTTAATGACAATGGTGGGGAAAACCATTTTGAATTATTGGTATAATTTTGAACCTAAAATATACAGTTGTGTCTTTAATAATTTTTTCACCATGAGAGGATGTTTAATCTACTTTAAATTCACTCTAGCAGTAGGCACTTTGTTTAGATTTGAGTATAGTCTACTGTATAACTTGATATTTCTATATAAGTATCACTTTGTTTTATTTACAGGTATTAGGGGAATATTCCTACCTCTTAGATAAGGAAACGCCAGCGGAAGTTATAGCTAAGCTCTATAGGTTACTTATGAATGACTCTGTGTCTTCAGAAACAAAAACCTGGTTAATTGCTGCTGTGACCAAATTGACACCTCAGGCACACTCTTCTGATACAGTTGAGAGATTAATCCATGAATTTACCATATCTTTGGATACTTGTATGAGACAACATGCATTTGAATTAAAACATTTGCATGAGAATGTGGAACTTATGAAGAGCTTGCTTCCAGTTGACAGAAGTTGTGAAGACTTGGCGGTAAGACATTGGTGTTCCATCTTTTTAAAAATTGCGTTGTCATTAAATATAGAGTAATTCTTGCATTTGTGACATATCAGGAATATATCAAAATGTGGTTTCTGCAGCATTTAAGGTGAATGTTGGAGTTCTTTCTCACATTAGTATGACGGAATCTGAGAGCTCCCAGCACTTTGGGAAGCTGAGGTGGGCGGATCACCTGAGATCAGGAGTTTGAGACTAGCCTGACCAACATGGAGAAACCCCATCTGTGCTAAAAATGCAGAATTAGCTGGGCATGGTGGTGCATGCCTGTAATCCCAGCTACTCGGGAGACTGAGGCAGGAGAATTGCTTGAACCTGGGAGGCAAAGGTTGCAGTGAGCAGAGATTGCACCATTGCACTCCAGCCTGGGCAACAAGAGTGAAACTGTATCTCAAAAAAAAAAAGATTCAACCTTAAAAAGGTCTTCACCAAAGCACATTATAGTCAAACTGACAAAAGTCAAATTATAAAGAGAGATTTCTAAAAACAGCAAGAGAGAAGTATCAAGTCATACATATAAGAGTATCCCTATCAGACTAATAGGGATTTCTTAGCAGAAACCTTATTTTATAGGCAAGGAGAAAATGGGAAGATACACTCAAAGCATTGGGAAAAAAAACCCAGAAACTGCTAGACAAGTAAGTATACTCTACACAGCATAAAGGAGAAATAAAGTCTTTCCTAGACGGGTAAAAACTGAGGGAATTCATCCCCACTAGACCAACCCTAAAAGAAATGTTTGAGGGAGTCTTACATCTGGGAGTGAAAAGATAACTTCCAACATGAAAACACATGAAAGTATAAAACTCACTGGTAAGGCAGATACACAACTGAGAAAGAAAAAGGAATCAAATATTATCATCACACACACAAAATCCATAGAGGTAAACAGTGAAAAAGGAAGAAAGGAAAAAATGTATAAAACAATCAACAAAATGACAGGAGTAAGTCCTCGACTATCCATAACAACCTTTAATGAAAACAAGTTAAAGTCCCCAATTAAAATATATAGGCTGACTGAATAGATAACAAAACAAGATCCAGCTGTATGCTGCCTATAAGAAACTCACTCACCTGTAAAGATGAAGGGATGAATAACAATAACCATGCAAACAGAAACCAAAAGCATGTAAGAGTAGCTAATGTTATATCAGACAAAATGGACTTGGAAAAAAATATAAAGGAGACAAGAAATGTCATTATGTAATGATGAAGGGATCAGTTCACCAAGGGCATATAACATTTGTAAATACATAGGCACCCAACACTGAAGCAAATATATATAAAACAAATATTATTGAAGCTTAAGAGAGAGGTAGAACCCCATACAATCATAGTTGGAAACCTTGACACATCACTTTAGATTAAGACACATCATCTAGACAGAAAAATCAACAAAGAAGCGTCAAACTTAATTTGCATTCTAGACCAAATGGACCTAACAGATATTTACAGAACATTTTATTCAACAGCTGCAGAATACACATTCTTCTCAACACATGGAACATTCTCCAGGACAGACCATATGTTAGGCCACAAAAAAGTCTCAACAATTTGAAAAAATTAAAATCATAGCAAGTATTTTCTCAAGCTGCATATAATAAAACTAGAAATCAATAATAAGAGGTACTTTGGAAACTGAACAAATATATGAAAATCAAAACAATATATTTCTGAGTGACAATTAGGTCAGTGAAGAAATAAGGAAATAAAAACTTTTCTTGAATCTAATAAAAATGGAAATTCAAACACAACTTACCAAAACCTATGTAATATGGCAAAAACAGTGCTAAGAGGGAAGTTTATAGCAATAAACACATGTATCACAAAAGTAGAAGGATTTCAAACAAACAACCTTATAATGCACCTCAAGGGACTAGAAAGGAAGAAGAAACCAAAGTCAACATTAGTAGAAGGAAATAAATAGTAAAGATCAGAGCAGAAGTAAAAAAATGGAAACTTAAAAAAGATACAAAAAAAAAAAATCAATGAGATAAAAAGTTGGTTGTTTTGAACAATAAAATTGATAAACTGCTGACTACACTAATCAAGAAAGAGAGAAGATTCAAATAAGTAAAACCAGAAACAAAAAAGTAGCCATTGCAATGGCTACCACAGAAATACAAATGATTATTAGAGATGATTATAAACAACTGTACACTAACAAACTGGAAAACCTGATGGAAACAAATAAATTCCTGGACACATCTACCATGATTGCACGAGGAAGAAATAGAAAACCTGAATGAATAGTGACATTGAATCAGTAATGGTAAGTCTCCCAACAGAGAAAAGCTTACGAGACGACTTTACAAGTGAATTCTAGCAAATTTATAAAGAAGAACTAGCACCAACTGTTCTTAAACTAGTCCAAAAAAATTGAAGAAGAGGACATTCTTCCTAACTCGTTTTATGTGGCCAGCATTACCCTGATACCAAAACTAGACAAGGACACAACAACAACAACAACAAACTATAAGCCAATATCCCAGATGAACATAGGAGCAAAAATTCTCAACAAAATACTGGAAAACTGAATCCAATAACACATCAAAAAGATAATACACTATGATCAAGTGGAATTTTCCCAGAAATGCAAGGATGGTTCAGCATACACAAATCAATAAATGTGATACTTCATATCAACAGAATGAAGGACAAAAACCATGTGATCATCTCAATAGATGCAGAGAATTCATTTGGTAGAATCCAACATCCCATCATGATAAAAACTCACAGGAAATTAAGCATAGAAAAAGCATACTTAACATCATAAAGCCCATATATGACAAACCCAAAGCCCATATCACAATGAATAAGGAAAAACTGAAGGCACTTCCTCTAAGAATTGGAAAAAGGCAAGGATGCCCACTTTCATCACTCCTATTCAACATAGTACTAGAAGACCTAGCCAGAGCAATCAGGCAAAAGAAAGAAATAAAGGGATCTAAATTGGAAAAGAGGAAGTCAAATTGTCCCTTTTTGCAGATGACATGATCTTACATATACAAAAACCTAAAGACTCCAACATAAAGTTCTTAGAACCGATAAAAGAATTCAGTAAAGATTCAGGATACAAAATCAACATACAAAAATCAGTAGCATTTCTATACACCAATAACAAACTAGCTGGAAAAAAAAAGTAATGCCATTTACAACAGCTACAAAAAAAAAAAAAAAAAAAAAAATACAATACTTGGAATAAATTTAACCAGGGAGGTGGAAGACCTGTGCAAGGAAAACCTCAAAACGCTGATAAAAGAAACTGAAGAGGATAGAAACAAATGGAAATACATCTCTTGCTCATGGATCACATGAATATTGTTAAAATGCCCATATTACTCAAAGCAATCTACAGATTCAGTATACTATCAAAATACCAATGACAATCTTCAGAAATAGAAAAAACAACCCTAAAATTTGTAGAGAACCACGAGACTCTGAATAGCCAATACAATATTAAGCAAAAATAACAAAGCTGGAGGCATCACACTACCCAATTTCAAAATACACTACAAAGCTGTAGTAACCAAAACAACATGGTATTAGTATGAAAAAAAGACATACAAACCAATGGAACAGAGAGAACCCAGAAAAAAAATTCGTGTATTTATGACTAACTGATTTTCAGTCAAAGTGCCAAGAATATATACTGGGGAAATGACAGCCTCTTCAATAAATAGTGTTGAAAAGCCTTGATATCAGCATGCGGAATAATGAAACGAGATCCCTATCTTTCACCATATAAAAAAATCAACTCAATGAATTAAATAATGTAAGATCCAAAACTATGAAACTACTAGAAGAAAACTTACAGGAAATGCTTTAGGACATTGGTTGAGGCAAAGATTTGTGGCTAAGACTTCAAAAGCACAGGCAAAAAAGGCAAAAATGGCAAATGGGACTGTATTAAGGTCAAAAGCTTATGCACAGCAAATGATACAATCAATAGAGTGAAGAAACAATCTGTAGACTAGGAAAAAATATTTACAAACAAGGGACTAATATCCAGAATATATAAGGAACTCAATTCAACAGCCAAAAAAAAAAAAAAAAAAAATCCCATTTAAAGGTGGGCAAAGGTCATCAACAGACATTTCATGGCCAACAGGTAAACAAAAAAATGCTAAACATCACAAATCAGGGAGATGTAAATCAAAACCACCATATTATCTTATTTCAGTTACAATGCCTATTATCAAGGAGACAAAAAATAACAAATGTTGCCAAGGATGCAGAAAAAAGGAAACTCATGCACTGTTAGAAGGAATGTAAGTTAAGATAGCCATTATGGAAAATAGTATGGAGAGTTTTCAAAAAAAAAATTGAACTACCGTAAAACCTAGCAATCCCACCCCTGAGTATTTATCCAATGGAAAGTAAATCATTATTTCAAAGGTATACCTGCACCCCCATGTTCACTGCAGTACTATTCACAATAGCCAAAATATGGAATCAACCTAAGTGTCTGCCAGTGGACACATGGATAAAGAAAATATGGTATGTATACACAACGGAATATTATTCAGCTAAGTAATATCCTAGCAACATAGATGGGACTTATTTCACTATGAAGTAAAATAAGCATGGCACAGAAAGTCAAATATTACATGTTTTTATGCACAGGTGGAAGTTAAACATGTGCATCTTACGGAGGTAGAGAATAAAGAAGCTCGAAAGGGTCGGGGGACAGGGAAGAAGAATGGTTGGTTAATGGTTAGTAAAATACTTAGATAAGAAGAGTAAGTTCTAGGGTTTGATAGCACAGTAGGGTGACTATAGTTAGTAATAATTGTGTATTATTTGTATGTTTCAAAATAAAGAGAAGATTTGAAATGTTCCCAACACAAATGATAAATGTTAGAGGTGATGGATATCCTAAATACTGATTTATGTATTACACATTCTATGCATGTATCAAAGTATCATATGTACGCCAGATATGTATGTCTTAAAATCAACAAATAAGAGAAATTCCTGAATTATTCTATATTAAGAGACTGTCACAGGATATAAATATCTTCACTGCAGTTCTCCAAAAGAGATACTCTTCTTCCTATTTAGAATCAGTACTGGATTCAACCTGGCCAGGTTGAATCTCTTTGAGGCTCTTTTGAGCTTCCTGCATATGGATGTCTGTATCTCTTGCAAGACTTGGGAAGTCTTTAGCTATTATTTTTCAATTAGGTTTTCTGTGCCTTAGCCCATTTTGTCTTTAAACTCTCAAAATCCAAATATTTGTTTGCTTTATGTTGTCTCATATGTGACATATGCTTTCTTTATTGTTTTATTTATTTATTTTTGTCTGGTTTATTTCAAAGACATGTCTTCAAATTTGGAGATCCTCCCTTCTCAATCTAGTCTATTGTTGAAGCTCTTGGTTATACTTTTTATTTCATTCATTGAATTCTTCAGTTCTAGGAGTTCTGTTTGTTTCTTAGAATTTTTGATGTCTACCTCTTTGTTGAATTTCTCATTCAGATCATGAATTGTTTTCTTGATTTATTTTTGTTTTGTTTTTCTGTGTTCTCTTGTATCTTTTGAGTTTCCTTAAGATCATTATTTTGATTTTTTTTTCAAGCATTTTATAGATTTCCTTTTTTTGGGATCTGCCACTGGAGAGTTACTGTGTTCCTTTGAAGGTGTTATGTTTCTTTGCCTTATTTTTCTTGTGTCCTCACATTGACATATGTGTATCTGGCATCATAGCAGGTGGTTCTAAGTTTATGGATTCTCTTTAGTAGGGAAAGACCTCTCCCTATAGATGTGTCTGTGGTATTGGTTAACAAGGTGCTTGGGCTTTGATTCTGGATGGGCACAGTAGTATGATTTCTACTACTGTGAAATGATTTCTTCAACTATAATTATAATCAGTGATGTCTGTGAGTTCCTCAATGGTGATATGGTTTGGATCTCCTGCCCAAATCTCACGTTGAATTGTAATCCCCAGTGTTGGAGTTAGGGCCTGGTGGGAGTTGTTTGGGTCATGAAGGCAGATACCTCATGGCTTGGTGCTATCCTCTTGATAGAGAGTGAGTTCTTGAGAGATCTGGTTATTGTAAAGTATAGCACCTCTCCCCCAACCACACGTGCGCACGCGCACACGCGCGCACACACACACAGACACACACAGACACACACAGACACACACAGACACACACACACACACACACCCCGGACTCTCCCTTTGGCTCCTGCTTTCACCATGTGATGTGCTTGCTTTTGCTTTACCCTCCTCCATAAGTAAAAGCTTCCTGAGGCCTTACAAGAAGCTGAACAGATGCCAGTATCATGCTTCTTGTACAGCCTGCAGATCCGTGAGCCAATGAAACCTTTTCTTTTCTTTTTTTTTTTTTAATAAATTACCCAGTCTCAAGTGTTTCTTTATAGCAGTGCAAGAACGGACTAATAGAATGGCTTAGGCTGTGGTTGTTAGTGGAGGCTGTAGAAAGGCTTTGTTGAGGATAGAACATTAGGTGAATTGATCCTTGTGTACCACTGATAGCAGTGGTTGGCTGGGCATACTGGTTGTTAGATCCCTGGGCAGTGTGTATGAGTCCTGGCAGTGGCAGGATTGGGTGTGCCAGTCCTTGGGCCTCCAGAGGTGGCATGCACACATGCCGGTGGTGGCAGCAGTGGGGCGCACACAAATTGATTTTTAGTAGCGATTCATGAATTGGGCAATATCTCATTAGCATTATTCCACACTTCCTCCTTGATTTGTATTAGCGTACTGGTTTATTATAAGCTATATTGCAGAGGATACAGAGGAAGGAGATGCATAGGGCAAGCTATGGAGGAAGGTTCTCAGAGCTTTTATACTCCCCGTGGCCATGCCACTTTTCAGGAACCTCCACATGTTTGGCTATCTTCTTTTAATCTCCTTTGAAATTCTGTGTCATTTTATTCCTCCTCTATTTGAGAATCCAAAAAAAGTGGTTTTCCCTTTTATTTTGTCTATCTATGTGTTAAAATCTTTACCATTTTGGAGCCTGATCACCCACCTTTTAGTTTCCCACCTACTTTTTGCCACCACCCCTTTTAACCTAAAGTTCTCACTTAATACTCACTCTCTTTATTTCATATCATGATCTCCCTCAGGTGTAAATTAGAAAATTTTTTTTTTTTTTTTTTTTGAGATGGGGTCTTGCTCTGCCACCCAGGCTGGAGTACAGTGGCGTGATCTCGGCTGACTGCAACCTCTGCCTCCCAGGTTCAAGTGATTCTTCTGCCTTAGCCTCCCGAGTAGCTGGGACTGCAGGTGCGCGCCACCATGCCTGGCTAATTTTTTCTGTAATTTTAGTAGAGACAGGGTGGCACCATATTGGCCAAGCTGGTCTCGAACTCCTGACCTAGTGATCCACCCACCTTGGCCTCCCAAAGTGCTGGAATTACAGATGTGAGCCACTGTGCCTGGTCTAGAAAACTTTCAAAGGTAATTAGAATTATTCAAATTAGTTGAGAAAGAGAAAAAAGGGTAATATTTCCACTAATTTTGACTCAGATTTTCATGGCTTGTATTCATTTTGAACATTTCTTCATTAGTTCTTTCAGTAGTTCCTCAAGGGCAGAGGCCTTGCTTTAGTATTTGGTGGGCATTCCAGAGATGTTTATTGAAATGATGAATGAATATGCTACACATAGTATTATACTAGGGAGTAACTACACTTCCCTTTTCCTCCAATAAAAGATAATGATGTTGACATAGCCTCATCTCAAGAATCTTTTTTTTTTTTTGAGATGAAGTTTCACTCTTGTCACCTAGGCTGGAATGCAATGGCACGATCTCGGCTCACTGTAACTTCCTCCTCCCAGGTTCAAGTGATTCTCCTGTCTCAGCCTCCCAAGTAGCTGGGATTATAGGCATCCACCACCACGCCTGGCTCATTTTTGTATTTTAGTAGAGACGGGGTTTCACCATGTTGGTCAGGCTGGTCTCGAACTCCTGACCTCAGGTGATCCGCCCACCTCAGCCACCCAGAGTGCTGGGATTACAGGCGTGAGCCACCACGCGCAGCCTAAGAATCTTATTCAAGCAAAACCTTTCCAGATTCAGAGAGTGAGGTGCCATTTTTATGTTTGATAATTATTTGCTATTCTAAATTATCTGAGCTATTTGTATATACTTGGCTAAATCAGGAGAGGCAAATCTTTGCTTTCTGAGGTCATCACTGCTCTCTCCACTTGTTTATTGTTTTTGTTCATCTCCTTCTTTTCTCCTTTCCCTGTCATTCTTTCTTCATCTCTTATTTATTCATTAAAAATTATTCTCCTAACACTTTTCCTGGTGAAATTAAGTAATTTTCCATAGTTTTGTGAAAAATAATTTTCAGTTATATTAGGATATTTAAATCAAAGGCACTGTGGGAGGCTGAATAATGGCCCTTGCAAAGATGTCCATGTCTTAATCTCTGGAATTTGTGCTTGTCCTTAAACATTAAAGAGAACTTGGTAGATGTGATGAAATTAAATATTTTGTGATGGGGCAGTTATACTAGATTATGTAGCTAGGCATGATATAATCACAAGGATCCTTATAAAAGTGAAATGAGGTTACAGAGGAGAAGGCAAAGAAAAAACAAAAGCAGAGATTGGAATGATGTGGCCACAAGTCAAGGAATGCTGGCAGTCTCTAAAAGCTGGAAGAAACAAGAAACGGATTCCCCTGGTACATTCAGAAGGAAGCAGCCCTGCCAAAGCCTTGATTTTAGCCCCTGCAGCAGGAAACCACTACAGTTACCGTACCTCATAGTATATATGTCTGTTTCTTCTGGTGGGTTACAGTTCTGCTCAGAGTAGGAACTGTGTCTTCCTTTGTCTCAAGTATAGAACCTAATAGGATGCTGTAACATATTTGATGCTCAAAAATATATTCTTCACTGCAGTGAAATTAATAGTAAGTGCAAATGATTTATATTGTTAGATTCCTAGGCAGGTGATCTGATTATAGATGTTTCGGAAAGCTAGAGAGTTGGGTAGCATTTTCATTCATTCATTCATTCATTCATTCATTCATTCATTTTTTGAGATGGGGTCTTGTTCTGTTGCCCAGGCTGGAGTGCAGTGGCACAGTCTCGTCTCACTGCAACCTCTGCCTTCCAGGTTCAAGCAGTTCTGCTGCAGCCTACCGGGTGGTGGCTGTGCTGGGACTACAGGTGTGTGACCATACCCAGCTAATTTTTTTGTATTTTTAGTAGAGATGGGGTTTTGCCATGTTGGCAAGGCTGGTCTCAAACTCCTGGCCTCAAGTGATCTGCCCATTTTGGCCTCCCAAAGTGTTGGGATTACAGTCATGAGCCACCGTGCCTGGGTGAGGTAGCATTTTTAGAATTGAAGTTTTCTTTTTTTTTTGAGACGGAGTCTTGCTCTGTAGCCCGGGCTGGAGTGCAGTGGCCGGATCTCAGCTCACTGCAAGCTCCGCCTCCCGGGTTTACGCCATTCTCCTGCCTCAGCCTCCGGAGTAGCTGGGACTACAGGCGCCCGCCACCTCGCCCGGCTAGTTTTTTGTATTTTTAGTAGAGACGGGGTTTCACGGTGTTAGCCAGGATGGTCTCGATCTCCTGACCTCGTGATCCGCCCGTCTCGGCCTCCCAAAGTGCTGGGATTACAGGCTTGAGCCACCGCGCCCGGCCGAATTGAAGTTTTCATTTCTCATTTAGAATTTTTAAAAATATATATGGGCTAAAATTATTTATGTGACTGTATAATCTACTTAGGATAAATTTATTTAATTCCTAATTTTTGCTTAATTTTAATATAGGTAGATGCTTCTTTATCTTTTCTGGATGGTTTTGTGGCTGAAGGACTCAGTCAGGGTGCAGCGCCTTACAAACCTCACCATCAACGCCAGGAGGAAAAGCTTTCTCAGGAAAAAGGTAATTTTTCATGGATTTGTGTTAAGCTAGAGTGTAGGGATGTAATTTTTGATGTTATAGTCATATAAGTAAATAAATAAAGATAATTACTTTCTATTATTCCTCTTTTAATGATTCACTTGTGATTTGTTTGCCCTGACTAGGTTTTCAGATACCCAGAGGAAAAAAAAGTTAGCCAAGAGATATTCCTGAAGATATAGGCTGTCTATCCACAAATACCTAAGATATGGTAGTCATACTGGAATTTATTTATTTATTTTTTTGAGACAAGAGTCTTGCTCCGTCACCCAGGCTGCAGTGCAGTGGCACCATCTGGGCTCACTGCAACCTCTGCCTCCCAGGCTCAAGCGATTCTTGTGCCTTAGCCTCCCAAGTAGCTGGAATTACAGGTGGGTGCCACCACACCCAGCTAATTTTTATATTTTTAGTAGAGATGGGGTTTCACCCTGTTGGTCAGGCTGGTTTCAAACTTCTGGCCTCAAGTGATTGTTGACCTCCCAAAGTGCTGGGATTACAGCTGTGAGCCACTGCAACTGGCCATTATACTGAAATTTTGAAGAACTTTTTTTGTTTTGAATAATATATTTATTAACATAAAGATCTTTATGGGAAACTTTTTTTTTTTTTTTAATTTAAACTTTTTAGTTCAAGGGTACAAGTGTAAGTTTGTTACATAGGTAAACTTGTATCATGGGGGTTTATTGCTCAGCTTATTTCATCACCCAAGTATTAAGCCTGGTACCCATTAGTTTTCCTGATCCTCACCCTGCTCTCACCCTCCACCCTCTGAAAGGTCCCAGCATATGTTGTTTCCCTCTATGTGTCCATGTGTTTTCATCATGTAGCTCCCACTTTTACGTGAGAACATGCAGTATTTGGTTTTCTGTTCCTGCATTAATTTGCTAAGGATGGCCTCCAGCTCCATCCATGTCCCTGCAAAAGACATGATCTCATTCTTTTTTATGGCTATATGAAAAAAGTTGAAGGTAGGAGTATCATGTTGTTCACTGTGCTGGTAGGCTGACACATATTAGTCTGAGCATATCTGTGGAAAGTTTTCAGAAAACAACCCTGGTTACTATGGACTAGTGAGTTTCATTTTTATTTTGAGCGGTCTTATATTTATTTATTTATTTTTAAATTTTATTTTCTTAATTGACAAATATACATATTCATGGGGAATATAGTAATGTTTCAATCCATGTATAGTGTTCAGATAATAGTAATTAGCATATCCATCATCTCAAACATGTATCATTTCTTTGTGTTGAGAACATTCAATATATTTCTTCTAGTTTTTGAGACTATGTAATACTTTATTGTTAAACTATAGTAATTCTGTAGTGGTGTAGAACACTAGAACTTATTTCTTCTATCTAGCTGTAATTTTTTATCCTTTACCTTATTCTTCCCTTTCCCCCTACCCTTCCTAGCCCCTAGTATACTGTATTCTAATTTTTACTTCTATGAGATCAACTTTCTTTAGTTTCCACGTATGAGAGAGAACATGTGGTGTTTAACTTTCTGTTCCTGACTTATTTCACTTAATATAATGTCCTTCGGTTTCATCCATGTTGCCATGAATGACAGGATTTCATTTGTTTTTATGACTGAATAGTATTTCACTTTGTATATATACTACATCATTTTCTTTATCCATTCATCTGTTGTTGGACACCTAGGCTGATTCCATATTAGGTTGATTCCATATCTTGGCTACTTTGAATAGCGCTCTGCAATAAACGTTGAAGTGCTAGATAATTCATTCAATGCTGAGAGTGCAGTGTTTTGAAGCCCCCAACTATTACTGAATCAGGGTCTTTCTCTTCTTTAGGTCTAATATTTGCTTTATATATTTGGATGCTCTGGTGTCAGGTACATATATATTTTAATTGTTACATTCTTTTTATGAATTGATCCCTTTATTGTACAGTGTCTTTCTTTGTCTCCCTTTACAGCTTTTAACTTAAAATCTGTTTTGTTTGTTATTAGTATAGTGACTTCTGCTCACTTTTGGTTTTTGTTTGTTGGAATATCTTTTTCCAACCGCCCACTTTCAGTCTGTGTGTCTTTAGAAGTGAGGTGAGTTTCTTGTAGGCAGTGTATTGTTGAGTCTTGTTTTTTTAAAACCCAGGCAGTGATTCTATGTCTTTTAAGTGGGGGAATTTGATCCATTTACTTTCAAGGTTATTATTGATGGGTGAGGATTTGCTGCTATCATATTATTGATTGTTTTCTGGGTATTTTACATATGCTTTGTTCCTTACTTGCTCTTTTATTATTTTTGCAGTTGGGTGGTTTTCTTCAGTGACAGAGTTTGATTCCTTTCTTTTTCTTATTTGTGTATCAGTTCTACCAGTGAGTTTCATAGTTTTGAATGTTTTCATAATGGTAGTTATTGTCTTTTCACTTCCAGACTCCCTTGAGCTTTTCATGTAAGGGGTGGTCTACTGCTAATGAATTTCTTGGTTTTGGTTGTCTGCGAAAGATCTTATTTCCCCTTTATTTCTGAAAGATAGCTTTGCTGGGTACGATATTCATGCTGTTTTTTCTTTTTTTCTTTTCTTTTAGTACTTTGAATATATCATCCCGTTTTCTCCTGGCCTCTAAGGTTTCTGCTGAGAAATCCAGCTGTTAGTCTAATGGGGATTCCCTTATATGTGACTTGAAGCTTTTCTCTTGCTGCTTTCAGAATTCTTTGTCTTTGACTTTTGACAATTTGACTAAAATGTGCCTCAAAAAGGACCTGCTTGGAGTTGAATCTATTTGGGATTCTTTGAGCTTCCTGGACTAGGATGTTCTCTCTTCCAAGACTTGGAAAGTTTCCTGCTATTATTTCATTAATTATTTTCTTCACATTTTCCCTTCTCTTCTCCTTCTGAAATGCCCATAATACAACATTTATTTGCTTAATGGTGTCCCATAAATCCTGTAGGCTTTCTTAATTTTTTTAAAATTCTTTTTTCTTTTCTTTTTGTCTTCCTGTGTTATTTCAAAAGACCTGTCTTCAACTTCAGAAATTATTTTTTCTGCTTTCTAATGTGTTGTTGGAACTCTTGCATATGTATTTTATTTCATTTATTGAATTCTTCAGCTCTAGGATTTCTGTTTGGTTCTTTTTTGTGATATCTGTCTCTTTGTTGAATTTCTTGTTCAAATAATGTATAATTTTCCTGATTTCATTGAATTATCTGTCCGTATTCTTTTGTATCTCACTGAGTTTCCTTAATATTGTTATTTTAAATCCCTTTTCTGGAATTTCATATATTTCCTTATGATTGAGGGTCTGTTACTAGAAATTTATTATTTTCCTTTGGTGGTTGACATGTTTCTTTTTTCATGGTTGATTTGTTCCTATGTTGATTTGTATGAATCTGGTGGAAAAGTTGACTCAAGTTTATGTAGTAGAGTTTGAAGGGAAAGACTTATTTGTATAAATGGGTTTTGGAGTATAAGTTCAGTAGGGTACTAAGGCCTTGGTGGTGGACATGTAGTGTCGTCTTCATGTAGTTTGTTTGTTTCTTTCTTTCTTTCTTTCTTTCTTTCTTTCTTTCTTTCTTTCTTTCTTTCTTTCTTTCTTTCTTCCTTCCTTCCTTCCTTCCTTCCTTCCTTCCTTCCTTCCTTCCTTCCTTCCTTCCTTCCTTCCTTCCTTCCTTCCTTCCTTCCTTCTTCCTTCTTTTTCTTTCTTTCTTTCTTTCTTTCTTTCTTTCTTCCTTCTTCCTTCCTTCCTTCCTTCCTTCCTTCCTTCCTTCCTTCTTCCTTCCTTCCTTCCTTCCTTCCTTCCTTCTTTCTTTCTTTCTTTCTTCTTTCTTTCTTTCTTTCTTTCTTTCTTTCTTTCTTTCTTTCTTTTTTTTTTTTTCTTTTGAGACAGAATCTCGCTCTGTCACCTAGGCCGGAGTACAGTGGCACGATCTTGGCTCACTGCAACCTCTGCCTCCCAGGTTCAAGCAATTCTCCCATCTCAGCTTCCCAAGTAGCTGGGACTACAGGCACACGCCACCACGCCTGGCTAATTTTTGTATTTTTAGTAGAGACAGGGTTTCACCATGTTGGTCAGGCTGGTCTCAAGCTCCTGACCTCAGGTGATCCACCTGCCTCAGCCTCCAAAAGTGCTGGGATTACAGGTGTGAGCCACTGTGCCTGGCCATGTAGTTTCTTTAGCTGTAATCTGCTCTAGCGGTATTCGTGAGTTTCTCAGTGGCCCAGGCTGAGTTTGTGGTGATGGTGGTGTGGCTTTGCCAAGGGCAGGCTTCCCAGGCTGTTTTCAAGTCATGGATATGTGCATGTACACAGTGAGTCAACCAACTTGGGTTCTGGCTTACTGAGTTTGGGGCCATGGAGCTGTTACCCTGACTGGGAAGCATGGGCATGTAGTTGCCTAGCCAGCCTGGGGACACGTCTGCCAAGAGTAGCCTATGGGGCTCTTTCTTAGGCTTGTGATGTGGGTGCAAGGCTGTTTGGCCGGCCTTGGAGATGGGGGGCATGTCTTCTGAGGGGTAGCCCTATGGGGATGTTTCTCTCACACAGGACATAGCTGCATGGCTGTGAGTAGTCTAATATTTCTTAAGTGTATTAGAATTCTTCATTCAACAAAATATCTGATGATTTAAGTTAGAAACAGTTAATAAAGGAAAGAGTAACTTTGTACTTAAGAAATGCAGCCTGTTAGGAAAATACATCTGTCATGATTTTGGTAAAGGGGAAATCATTGAGTTATTTGGATGGTAGAAGGGAAGTATGCATATGAATAAAGGGAGATCAGTGAATAAATATATTATCTGTTTATGAGTTCAGAATGTCAATACTGAAAAATTCAGTGCTAAAAGGTTTTTCTTTTTTTTTCCTATTTGTCCTTTAATGATTTTGTTTAGTACTTACTTTCCAGGCTGTGTGCTAGGCATATTGAGTTAAGACAACAACTAAACTGTTGATCCTAGAATGAGACCAAAAAGTTATGAACATTATTAATAGGCTTGTGTTCTCTTTCTCCAGAAGCATTTGCTCTTTTTTGCCTTTTATCTTCTTAAATTTTTTTGTTATTTTATTTTATTGTGGTTAAGAACCTTAACTGGAGGTCTCCCCTCTTAGCGAATTTTTAAGTGTATAATATGTTATGATTGACTATAGATACAATGTTGTATAGCAGATCTCTAGCACTTATTCATCTTGTTTAACTAAAACTTCATGCCCATTGATTGGTAAGTCCCCATTTCTCTCTCCCCTTAGCCTCTGGCAGCCGCCATTCATTCCTCAATTCTATGAATTTGACTTTTAGGTACCTTATAAAAGTAGACCCATGCAATATTTTTCTGTGCCTTACTTATTTCACTTAGCATAATATTCTTAGGTTTCATCCCTGTTGTTGTATGTTGCAGAATTCCATTGTATATGTGTATGACATCTTCTTTATCCATTCACCTACTGATGAACATTTAAGTTGTTTTCACATCTTGGCTATTGTGAATAGTGCTGCAGTGAACATGGGAGTGCTTTATTTGGGATAAATACCCATCCAGAAATGAGATTGTTGGAGCATATAGTAGTTGTATTTTTATTTATTTATTTATTTAGAGACAGAATCTTGCTCTATCACCTAGGCTGGAGTGCAGTGGTGCAGTCTCAGCTCACTGCAACCTCTGCCTCCTGGGTTCAAGCGATTCTCCTGCCTCAGCATCCTGGGTAGCTGGGACTACAAGCATGAGCCACCACACCCGACTAATTTTTGTATTTTTCGTAAAGACGGGGTTTCGCCATGTTGGGCAGACTGGTCTCGAACTTCTGACTTCAAGTGATCCACCTGTCTTGGCCTCCCAAAGCGCTAGGGTTACAGGTATGAGCCACTGTGCCCGGCCAATTTTTTATTTTATTTTATTTTATTTTACTATTTTTTTTGAGACAGTGTCTCATTCTGTCACCTACGCTGGAGTGCAGTAGAATGATCGTAGTTCGCTGTAGCCGTGAATTCCTGGGCTCAAGTGATCCTACTGCCTCAGCTTCCTGGGTATCTAGGATTCCAGGTGCATGCCATCATGCCTGGTTAATTTTTATTTTTTTGTAGAGACATAGTCTCCCTAATGTTGCCCAGGCTGGTCTCAAACTCCTGAGCTCAAGTGATCCTCCTACCTTGACGTTGCAAAGCACTGGGATTATAGGCATGAGCCACTGTGTACTGCCTGTATTTTTATTTTTTTGAGGAACCTCCATACTGCTTTCCACAGTGGCTGCACCATTTTGCATTCCCATCAACAACGGGTAAGAGTTCTAACTTCTTCACATCCTTACTGACACATGGTATATTTTCTTTTCTTTGATAATCACCATCCTGACAGGTACAAGGTGATGCCTTATTATGGTTTCAGTTTTGTATTTTCTTGCTAATAGTAACATTGAGCATTTTTTCATATACCTGTTGGCCATGTGTATGTCTTCTTTAGAGAAATATTTATTTAAGTTATTGGCCTATTTGTGATCAGGTTATTAGTTTAAAAAAAAAAAACTATTGAGTCATAGGATTAACATATTTTGGAGGTTAACCCTTACCAGAAATGTGGTTTGCAAATACTTTCTTCTATTCCATAGGTTGCCTTTTCACTCTGTTGAGTGTTTTCTTTGCTATGCAGAAGTTTTTTTATTTGATGTATTGCCACTTGTTTATTTTTGTTATTGTTACCTGTACTTTTGGTGTCACATCCATGAAATTATTGTAAAGACCAGTGTCACGAAGCAGCTTTTCCAGCTGGGCGCGGTGGCTCACGCCTGTAATCCCAGCACTTTGGGAGGCTGAGGTGGGCGGATCACCTGAGGTCGGGAGTTCGAGACCAGCCAGACCAACATGGAGAAACCCCATCTCTACTGAAAATACAAAATTAGCCGGGCGTGGTGGTGCATGCCTGTAATCCCAGCTACCTGAGAGGCTGAGTCAGGAGAATTGCTTGAACCCAGGAGGTGGAGGTTGCGGTGAACTGAGATTGTACCATTGCACTCCAGCCTGGGCAACAAGAGCGAAACTTCGTCTCAGAAAAAGAAGAAAAAAGCAACTTTTCTCTTATGTTTCTTTCTTATGAGTTTTACAGTTTTGGGTCTTAGAGTTAGGTCCTTAATTCATTTTGAGTTGATTTTTATGTATGGTGTAAGATAAAGGTTCCATTTTATTGTTTTGCACGTGAATATTTGGTTTTCCCAATGTTGTTTGTTGAGAAGACTGTCCTTTCTCTGTTGTGTATTCTGGGTGTCCTTGTTCAAAATTAGTTGGCTATACACGCTTGGTGTTATTTCTGGGCTCTCTGTTCTGTGTCTATGTCTGTCTTTATGCCAGTACTATGCTGTTTTGATTATTATAGGTTTGTAAATATATTTTGAAATTGGTAAGTGTGATGCCTTCAGCTTTGCTCTTTTTTCTTAAGATTAATTTGGGTATTCATGGTCTTTTGTGGTTCTTCATTGGTGAATTCTACCAAACACTTAATGAATTAACACTGGGGCTGGGCACAGTGGCTCATGCCTGTAGTCCCAGCAATTTGGGGGGCCATGGTGGGAGGATCGCTTGAAGCCAGGAGTTTGAGACCAGTCTGGACAACATAACTTGACCCCATCTTTACAAAAGAGACACACACAGAGAGAGTTCTTTTCAACCTCTTCCAGAAATTTAAAGAGGAGAGAATATTTCTAAACTTATTTTATGAGACCAGCCTTACCCTGATACCAAAGCCAGACAGAGCCACCACAAAAAAAAAAAGAAAACTGCAGGCCAATATCCCTGATGAATATAGGCAAAATACTAGGAAACTGAACTCAAGAAAAGGATAGTACACCATGATCAAGTGGGATTTATCCCAGGGGTCCAAGGATGGTTCAACATCTGAAAATAAATTAATGTGATATCATGTTAACAGAATAAAGGATAAAAACCACACAGTTCTCAGTAAAAGCAGAAAAAGCGTTTGACAAATTGAACACCCTTTCATGATTAAAAAGAAACTCGATAAACTAAGAATAGAAGGCAGTATTTCAATATAATAAAGGCCATATATGATAAACCCACAGCTAACATCATAGCATGGTACAATGAAAAACCAGAAGCTTTTCCTGAGATCAGGAGCAAAGCAAGGATGCCCACTCGTCTCTTTTGTAGTCAGCACAGTACTGGAAATGTTAGCCAGAGCAATTAAGAAAAAGAAGAGAGGTATTCAGATTGGAAAGGAAAATTGTTCCTCTTTGCAGATAATATGGTTTTATTTATAGAAAACCCTAAATTAGACTCCATTAAAAAACTGTTAGAAGTAATAAGTGAATTCTGGAAAGTTGCAGGATGCAAAGTCAACATGCAAAAATTATTTGCATTTTTGTGCACTAACAACAAACCATTTGACAAGGATATTAGGAAGACAGCCCAATTTATGACAGCACCAAAAGGAGCAAAATACTTAATACTAAACTTAAGCAAGTGAGAAAGTTGTGTTTAATGAAAACCACTGAACATTAATGAAAGAAATCAAACATAGCACAAATAAATGGAAACACATCCTGTGTTCATGGATTGGAAAGCATGTATTCCGTGCAATCCCTTTCTTTTAAGGCTTTTTATATGTTATTTAGCACAGTGATAACTAATGTACTATAAAATTAAACTCTCTTTCAAAGTGTAATCAGTTTCCTCTCATTAACTTTATATATTAATAGAATATACTGGGGGCAAAAGTAAACTTTTGAATTATAATTGCCTAACCTGTGGCTATACTGCATATAAAAGCCTTGTGACATCCAGGGGCCTAGAGTGAAAAGCTCCTGGGTTTCCACAGTGGGAAGTATGATTCAGTTGTCATATTTCCTTATTTTCAGGTATCTGGGGGCCACCAGTTGCCATTACTGAAGTTAAGGGTTGGATAGGGAAGGGAAGATAGAGTAGGGAGACTCTTTCCTGGCACTGCCTATTTTCTTTCTTAAAATAAGCTAAATTGCCGACACAAATACAGAGCCCTGGAATTCCCCAAGCTTATGCAGTCCTTTGCCAAGTACATTTTTTCCCATAGAACCATCATTATAAACGGGGTTAAGCTCTCAAACTAGATTCTCCCTCTCTCCTCCCAAATCTATGTGCTTCAAAAGTCCTTTAAAGCAAAATTGAAATTTCAGTAGACTGTTAAGAAAAGGAAATTGGTTTTGGACAAGATATAGCAAGTATTTAATAAATACTTGTAGAAGAAATTATAAAATTATGTATCTTAGAATTGGGATTGGCTATAAGACAAAATAAAGAGTAGGGGGAAGTAGGTATTTTATACATAAAGAGTTAATTCTTGAATCTTTTAATTATCAATCTGTTGTGGTAATCTTTTTTTTTTTTTTTTAGACAGAGTCTCTCTCTGTTGCCCAGGCTGGAGTGCAGTGTTGCAATCTTTTGGCTCGCTGCAAAAAAAAAAGAATTGCTCTCGGGTTCCAGTGATTCTTGTGCCTCAACTTGTGCCTCAACTAAGTAGCTGAGACAACTGGTGCATGCCACCACACCCAGCTATTTTTGTATTTTTAGTAGAGATGGCGTTTCATCTGTTGCCTAGGCTGATCTCAAATTCCTGACCTTAAGCGATCCGCCCTCTTCCACCTCCCAAAATTCTGGGATTACAGGTGCAAACCACCATGCCAGCCTGTTCTGATACTAATCTTATTTCAGATTTCTGTAATCATTTGCAGAGAGTAGTAGTTAAATGTTACTTTAATAAATGATACTTTGATCTTTTAGTTAGAAAAATGAATAAACTTCAGGAAAATATCATGGGATACTAAGAATTAGCAAAAATAGGTGAGATGGTGGGGAACAAACTTTCTTACAAGTTCCCATCAAAAAAAGCATTTCAGAATCAGTGTGGATTATTCTATTAAAATGTTAATAAAATGTGTTATAACTCCAGCACTAGATAACCAGAAATAATAAGGGGAAACAGTATTTACTAATTGGCTTTTAGAAAGCCATGTCAAAGTAAGGTTGCTAGTCTCTCAAAAAATAACAATAATCAGATAATTAAAGTTAATTATTTAAGAAATTTTAAAAATTATTAATAATAGCTGAGAATGGTTAGAGAAATATACCCAAGTTGTCGAGGTATAAAAGAATTGCAGTACAAAGTATGATAAATGAGTGTGCATATAATTGAGGCCTCTAAAGTATTAATAGTAAGGGATACAAATAGGTTAAATGTTGAATTATTCACTTATGCCCAGGATAGTTTATACTTTATTATGTCTTACCTAGAGTACTTCAGTGGCTCCAACTCCAAGGACTCTCTGCCTCCAGCTCATGTTTTCTCTTCTGGTGAATTGCCCTCATTCTTCATCTGGCTAAATTCTACATATTCACTAAGTTGCAAGTCAGCCATCTTCTTCCTTCCCTTGGCTCTCTGCATACCATTTTTCTCCTTCTGTTCCACATATGTGCGTGAGCTCTTGCACATGTAGTTAACACTTCAGCATCTTTAGTCCTTTTAGGCATTATCACTGTATGGGTCTTGGGGAGTTTTCACTGAAGAATGAAAATAATGTGGTTTGAACTTTATTTTCAACCTTGAGCCTTTCCAGCCCTTCCTTAGATGACAATCTTAATGCTTTTGACTCGGAATTAATATTTTTTTCTGCTTGCTCTCCAAATACTGTTCCTTTCCATGTCTTTTTTATTCTCTCTACTTTCAAACTTTGTACCTCTAATTTTGAGCTTCTTTCTGCTTTTTGGTTTAAACTCTTTACCTTCAATGTGCATAGAAAACATTTCTTGAGGTATTCACTGTTACTGGAAGTGTTAATGCAGTGGCTAGATGACTCACTGTCACAGATGCTATTAAAAAGATACCACTGTTGGATGGTAAGTGCAAAGGTTTGAATGTGTTTGTCAAAACCCATATTTAGATTTAATTGCCATTGGGATGGTATTCAGAGGTTGGACTGTAAAGAGGTGATCAGGCCATGAGGAATCTGCCTTCGTGAATTGATTAATGTCATTATCATGAGATTGGGTTGTTATAAAAGCGAGTTTGGCTTTCTCTTGCTCTCATGCTCTCTTGCCTTTTTCTCTTCTCTGATGCAGCATGAAGGCTCTTACCAAATGCTGATGCCATGCTGTTAGATAGCCCAGCCTCAAGAACAATGAGCCAAATAAATTTCTTTTTCTTTTCTTTTTTTGTTTTTTTTGAGACGGAGTCTCACTCTGTCACCCAAGCTGGAGTGCAGTGGCATGATCTCGACTCACTGCAACCTCTGCATCCCAGGTTCAAGCAATTCTCCTGCCTCAGCCTCCCGAGTAGCTGAGATTAGAGGTGTCCACCACCATGCCTGGCTAATTTTTATATTTTTAGTAGAGGCACGGTTTCACCATGTTGGCCAGGCTGGGCTTGAACTGCTGACCCCAAATAATCCACCCACCTTGGCCTCCCAAAGTGCTGGAATTACCGCCCGGCCATAAATTTCTGTTCATTACAAATTACCCATTTTGTGGTATTCTGTTATAGCGACATAAAATGGATTATGACAGAAAATTGGTCCTGAGAAGTGAGGCTGTTGGCTATTAAAAATATCTGAAAATGTGGAAATGGCTTTGAAACTGGGTAATGAGTAGAGCAGAAGAATTTAAAGGAGCAGGCTAGGAAAATTTTAGATTGCCGTAAACATAATATTAAGGGCACTTCCGATGTGGGCTGAGAAGAAGAGGAGAGCTGTAGGGAAAATCTGAAAGTTAGAGATTAAGTGTTCATGATCAGAATGTTGTTAGAAATATGGGCTTCACTATCTCTTAATATCTAAGTTACTTAAGTGTACTTAAATTCTAGGTTCATTAAGTGTATGGGATCCCAGACAGGAAAGAGGAATATATCTTATTGGAAACTGGAGTAAAACCATCTTTCTTATAAAGTGGCAAAAGTCTTGGATGAATTATGTCTCTTCATGCCTGAGGGCTTTATGGAAGACAGAATTTAAGAGCGATGAACTAGGATATCTGGTGGAAGAAACTTCTATGCAAAATATTGAAGGAGCTGGGTCTACTTCTAACTGCATGCAGTAAGATATGAGAGAAAATAAATGACTTAAAGATGGAATTTATAACTAAACAGAAGCATAATAGAAACATGGAAAATTTTCAGCCTGGCCATGTAAAGAATGAGAAAATGTGTTTGGGAGACCAGGTCAAGGATCTGGTCAGGTGATAGAAATGATCATCAAGACACTGGGAGAGTAACACTAAAGGCATTTCAGAGATCTCAGAGGTTGCCTTTCTCTTCACAGGCTCAAGCTCTGGGAGTGCAGGATGCTTTCGGGGGATGACCAGGGTGCCCTTCATGGGCTTGCTGCCCAGAGCTTCCTCAAGTCTCTGCTCCCGGCATTCTGGTACAGCATTCCGTGGTTGCTCCAACCATTCATGTGGGCCCAGGTGTGGCTTCACCTGCTGTTCCAGAAGATTCAAGCCATAAACGTTGGTGGCATATGTGGTGCTAATTCTGTAGGTGCCCAATGTGCAAGAGCCGTGGGTTCATGGCATCCTCCACCTAGATTTCAAAAGATGTTGTGGACTCCCTGGGGCTTAGTCAGAGACTTGTCATGGGTGTGAAGCCATCACAGAAAGTCCCTGCTAGGGCAATGCCGAGCAGAAAGACAGGATCAGAGCCATCACAGAGAGTCCCACCAGGGCAGTGCCTAGTGGACCCTTAGGAGTGGGGTCACTCCTGAGACCCCAGAACTGATGCTACTAGTTTGCAGCATCAGCTTGGGAGAGTTGCAGGCGTGAGTCTCCAATCCCCTGAGAGCTGCTGGGTGGACTGAGCCCCGAAGTCATAGGACTTTATCATAGGTGTGGGGCTGCCTAAGGCCTTGAGTGTCCAACTCCTGCCCCAGTGTTCCCAAAAGGTGGGATGTGGAGTTGAGATGATAATTCTGGAGCATTAAGACTTAATGTTCATTCCTCTGTTGGGTTTTGGACTTACTTGAGACCACTTACCCCTTTCTTCTGGCCTATTCCTCCCTTTTGGAATGGGAATATCTACTTTATGCCTGCCCTACTATTGTATTTTGGAAGCATATAACTTGTTAATTTCACAGCCCCACAGCTGGAGAGAAATTTTCTTTTAGTCTCACCCATATCTGATTTAGGTGTCTCTGGACTTTGGAGTTAATGCTGGAATGAGTTAAGGCTTTTGAGACTATTGTAATGGAATGAATATATTTTGTATCATAAGGACATGATATTGGTGGGGCAGGAGCAGAATGCTGTGGTTTGAATGTGTACTCCGAAGTTCATGTGTTGGAAACAATCCCCAGTGAAACAGTGTTGGGAGGTGAGACCCAATAAGAGGTGATAGGTCACGAGGGCTCTGCCCTTACGATTGAATTAATATCATTATCATGGGAGTGAGTCATTAAAAAAGTGAGTTCGGGCCAGATGCGGTGAGCACCTGTAATCCCAGCACTTTGGGAGCCTGAGGCGGGTGGATCTCCTGAGGTCGGGAGTTCGAGACCAGCCTGACCAACATGGAGAAACCCCGTCTCTACTAAAAATACAAAATTAGCTGGGCATGGTGGCGCATGCCTGTAGTCCCAGCTACTCAGGAGACTGAGGCAGGAGAATCACTTGAACCCGGGAGGTGGAGGTTGTGGTGAGCCGAGATCGTGCCATTGCACTCCTGCCTGGGCAACAAGAGCGAAACTCCATCTCAAAAAAAAAAAAAAGAAAAAGAAAGAAAAGAAAAAGACTAGGCTAGTTTGGCCCTCTCTTGCTCTTGCGCTGTCTTGCCCCTCTGCTTTCCTTCCACCATGGGATGATGCAGCATGAAGGCCCTTACCAGATGCCAGTGCCATGCCCTTGGACTTCTCAGTTTCTGGAACTATAAGCCAAGTAAATTTTGGTTCATCATAAATCACCCATTCTGTTGCATTGTCTTATAGCAACATAAAACAGACTATGATTAAGTTAGATGATTAAACAACTTAAAATGAGAGGATATTCTACTTGGAAAGGACCTTAAAGAGATTTAGATAAGTGGTTTCCAAACATGATTATGAATCAGAATCACAAAGAGTTTTTAAAAAATGAGACTTATTTTGAGCCCTACTCCTATTCCTTCTATATCTGAATCTCTCTGAGCTTGGCTGTATGTATAAAAAGGTCCTTGGGAGATTCAGTGAAGTAAGCTTGAGTCTCATCAGATCAGCATTTGGAAACTGTTGACGTAGTTTGAATTACTCACTTTACAGATGAAGAAATGAAGATCTAGTTCACATGCCTCGTTAACAGCAAAGATATGTCCAGAACACAGTTCTCCTGATCATTAGCCCATCATTATTATTTTTTTACATTGATTCTTCTTCTGTATCATTTATTTAGGTAACTAACAAGCATTTATTTAGTATTCTTCGGAATAGGTGATATTTCCTTTGGAGGAGACCATATAATAGTTGAGAGTACAGCTCTGATGCTAGAATGTCTAAGTTCATGTCTGGCTTTGTCATTTTATATTTTTTGTAATTTGGGACAAACTGTTTACTACAGTTTCCTCATTTGTAAAATGAGAATAGTAATTACAGAAGTTGACACAATATTTTCTAAGATACTTTTTATGATTTAAAAAGGTCCTTTTCTATAATCTAGACTGTCCAAAATTTGTTAGTTAAGATTAGGCTTGGTGAATTATCCTATTAAAAAATAAAGAAACAAAGTGGGACCTCATACAAGATAGATGGTTATTGCTTTCTCCCATTAAAGGAATCCAGAAGTAGGCAATGTAGGGTTGATGATGGCTTCATGATTATTAAAAAACCCAAGTTTCACCTCTCTTGCTGTTCTGGCATCTTTGATGTTCCACTTTATGATCCAAGATGGCTTCTTGCACCCCAGCAATCATGTTGCAGTCCAGCCAGCAGAGAAGAGGAAGGGGGAGAAGAAAGATTGTCTTTTATTCCAGGAGGACTCCTTCCAGAAGTTGCAAACAAAATGTGTGCATAATTTCATAGGCTAGACTTCAGTCATATGGCAAAGGTGTCTGTAAATGTCTCTGGGTGGTCATGATCTACATAAGAATTGAGAGGTTTATTACATAGAAAGAAAGGGAGAGTGGATATTGGCGTCTGAATTTTCTTGGCTCTTTTGAATTAATTAGATTATACAGATTAAAAGGAATCAGAATCTATGTTAACCTTAGGGAGATTTCACATTGAGGACTCCATCAGTCCATTTGGTACAAGAATGTATCTAGGAGCAGTTTGTTCAGCAAAACATGGTCACTTCTTCATTATAACTCATTAAACATTTTTGCATGGGAGCAGCAAGTTTTCGGTAGATTTGGTTTATCAGTTATCTTTCCTAATTGAGTCTTTTTTAGCTTCTAAGGGAGGTAAAAAGGTAAAAATGAAGGATGGTTTGTCTTTAATCACCTAGTAGTGTGAAGACTTACAGTAGACATTTACCAAATGGTAGTTGATTTATTACTGGAAGTATTTGATTAGATCATCTTCAAAGTCCCTTAGAGTTTAAAAATTGCTATTAGATTCCAGTCTTGAATTATTTTGGTAGTGAATGGTAACTTCGACAGTTTTTTGCTTTGTTTTAAATATGAACCTCTGTTATTGTTTTAAAATTCTAGTTCTCAATTTTGAACCGTATGGACTCTCCTTTTCTTCATCTGGCTTCACTGGACGACAGTCTCCTGCTGGCATTTCTCTTGGTTCAGATATATCTGGGAATAGTGCTGAGACAGGACTAAAAGAGTAAGTTCATTTCTTTACAAAATGGAGGTTATGGGAGTGTTTAAATGTCTTTTAGCATTCCATTTACCTTCTGCTCGTGCCTTGTATCATCATAGTCATTATTTGCTTATTTTAGGATAACTTTCAAGAAGTCTGTTGTTTCAGTGGTTTTCACATAATTTTCAAAGGGAGAGGCACACTTGTGACAATGTGTTTTAATATAATGGTTTAGAAAGGTTTTTAAAGCTAAATTCCGTATGGGCTGTTGTTTCAGTGGTTTCTATTTATTGCTCTTAAGGTAATTATATTGTACAGTATGTTCTTTAAGAGCTTACCTACCTTCCAAGACAGCATAAAATGTGTACAAGCTTTATACGTAGTAATAATATGTGTTATTGCTACATATTTTTTATATATATATATTTTTAGAGGCATATTAGAATTTATACATCCAGGTTGATATTTAACATATCATTCTACATTCCTCATTCTTCTGAGAAATATATCCTGTAACCATCTCATTGGAACACTGACAGATATAGAGGTGAACATAAAATAAGGTGATTGATTTCACCTGAGGAAGCCATATAGTCAGTCACCCAGTGAAGGCATATACAGATGCCCCTCAACTTATGATGGAGTTACATTCTAATAAACCCATTATAAGTTGAAAATATTGTAAGTCAGATCTACCAAACACCAGATCTATGTCTAGAACTCAGTTCTGCTGATCATTGGCCCATTATTATTTAATATTTTATTATATTATTATTATTATTACTTTGAGACACATTTTCACTCTTGTTGCCTAGGCTGGTGTGCAATGGCACGATCTCGGCTCACTGCAACCTCCGCCTTCTGGGCTCAGGCGATTCTCCTGCCTCAGCCTCCCCAGTAGCTGGGATTACAGGCTCCCGCCACCATGCCGAGCTAATTTTTTGTGTTTTTAGTAGAGATGGGATTTCACCATGTTAGCTAGGCTGGTCTCAAACTACTGGCCTCATGTGATCCACCCACCTCGGCCTCTCAAAGTGCTGGGATTACAAGCATGAGCCACCGTGCCCAGCCTATTTATTATTTTATTAGCTCATTATTATCTCTGCATTGCAAGAGAATATCCTATCACATTGCTAGCCTGGGAAAAGATAAAAGTTCAAAATTTGAAGTGTGGTTTCTACTAAACTCTATTGCTTTCACACCATTGTAAAGCCAAAAAAATCATTAAGTTGAACTATTATAAGTCAGGGACCATCGGTAGTCACCTGAGGAAGCTGTATACTTTGCTCAAAATGCTTTCAGAGTTTCTTTCCAGCCACCTTGAAAATTGGTGATGCGTTTGTTTAAATGTTTTATTTGGAGCTGAATTTCATTGTAAGGTTTATTTTGATTTTGGAAACATAATTAAGTTACCTTTAGAAACATAATTAAGTGAATAAAATGAGATGACATGTGTAAAGTACATAGTACAGCCCAGTTCATAGTGATTGATAAATGGTAGTTGCTGATATTAATAAGGATTGTCATTACCATCATTGTCTTCATTACCCAAGAGGTGAGTTTACCAAATAATATTCATGATCAATCTGAATAATTTTGGTCAATATTCTGATGTGACAGTAAAGTAAGGAAATGGCTTTCTTGTTTGAGAAGAAGCTGCATCTAATAGAGTTAAAAATGTTTTAAGTAATGGCCGCATTGTTGGAATAAATGTGATAAAATCTCAAAAGTGATAACTTTGAAGGATGACATTTGAATTTTGAGTTCTGTATTTATTAAGAAGTCAGTCATTTTATGTTCATTGTTACATTTGTCAGTTGTTCAGTGAAATGGTTACAAGTATTTATTGGAAGAAAGATACTAATAATAGATCATGAGGAATGTAGCATATGTTGAATGAAATGGCATGAATTCAAATTCTTCTTCTTATCCTTTTGTTTTTCCTTCTCTGTTAACCTCCTTATTTTCTTTCCCAGATATTTAATTTTGGTATTCCAAACATGGGGAGCAGATATTGTTTGTGGGCATTTGATGGTGGAGGTGACAGCAATTAAGTGTCCCAAACAGGGACCAAAGGGACAAGGGAAAGAGACAGGAACCCTTCAAACCCAGGGAGGAACTTACACACTTTTACCTGCACAACAGGTGACAGCATCTGTTACTATAGTACTGAACTAGGATCTGGGGCTGTGGCAGGGCCTTGTAAATACTGTACATATACATCTACTACCCTCAGAGAAATGACATTTGGCAAAACTGCTAAGCAATTATATAATATATGCTGTATTATTGTGAAATGGAAGATGAGGGATGAATTTAAAATTTGTTTCCAAAGAGGACCTCAGCTCACACATTATTTCGGAAGAGGAACATAGTAATTGGCAAGGTGAATCATCGTAGAGGGAAGACAGTTGCTCTTTTACAGTCCCTGAAAACCTGAGAATAAAGTAGTAGCAAACCTAATTTATAATTTCTTACCTGGAGCACCCTATCTCAAAGGGGAATTCCTAGAGCTGAGTTAAAGTACATCCCTAATCTTTTGAAGCTTAGTTACTTGGTCTGAATTTACATCTATGTTTGAATGGTCTGAATAAAAATAATACAAGGACACACTGTAGAAAACCATGTATGATATAATAGTATTGTCAAAATCCAGGCAAAGATGACTCATGTTTAAAAATATTCTTTTTCTAGTGTTTCATATCATTAAGAAGCATATTCTGTGTATGAAATGGCCTTATGTTGCTTTCTTATGTATTTTCCTATTTATTTATTTATTTATTTATTTATTTATTTATTTATTTATTTTTTGAGACAAGTCTCGTTCTGTCACCCAGACTGGAGTGCAGTGGTGTGATCTTGGCTTACTGCATTCTCCACCTCCTGGGTTCTGGTGGGTTCTCCTGGGTTCTTGTGCCTCAGCCTCCCAAGTAGCTGGGATTACAGACACCTGCCACCACGCCTGGCTAATTTTTATGTTTTTAGTAGAGGCTGGGTTTCGCCAAGTTGGCCAGGCTGGTATTGAACTCCTGGGCTCAAGTGATCTGCCTGCCTCAGCATCAGTGCTGGCATTACAGGTGTGAGCTACTGCACCTGGCCATATTTTCCCACTTTTTAGATGATCTGTATATATGCATAACAGAATATTTGTGTTGATCATAACTATGTATGCAGATGAAATAAATAAGAAAAATCTTTAAAATAGTTTGAGGCTCCTTTTAGGCTCCTTTTGTACCTCCTGCCCCTTTTTGCCAGTTGTGGATTGAGTTCCCTGGGAAACACATTCTGTGATGGCATTTAGTATGCAGAATAATTAGGAGTCTCATTGGGATCAACATCTATAGAAGGAAGGAAAAAGAAGCAGGTTTGGGCAGAAGTTAAGATGCAATGCATTGCCAGTGACAACCTCTGCTGACACCATGGGGAGCTATGGAGCTGGAAAGACCCTTCAGAGTTGTCCTGAGTTGAACCAAGATGGATGGCAAGGACTTTATACTTCCATTCATCCATCACTGGATGTAGGCTGCCTTGGAAGGGGCGTGATCTTGGGTGAAGTAGCCCTCTGCAGCTCAGGCAATCCCTGAAGAGGCTGAGAGCTGACAGCACTCCCAACAGCTGGTCAACAGTCCTTCATTGAAGAGGGATCCGGATGGAGCAGCCCATTGTCCTCCACATCTGCCTTTTGTTGTTGTTGTTGTTAAACTACTATTTAAATCATTTATTAGTAAAATTTAGGGACTTGTTCTCCTTTTTTTTTGTGAATAAAGGTAATATTTTGGTTAAAGGGAGTATACAGATACTATAATACTCTTGTGGATATTCACAAATTCCCTAGAGGTGCTTCTTTTGAGAATTCTGTTCTAAAAATGTTAGGGGTTATTTTTGTGGTTCCCGTGACCACTTGGGATCTGCTTATGGCAAGTACAACCAATTTTTGTCTAAGAGGTTTATTGTATAACTTTTTTTTTTTTAGAAAACTCTTTTAGAACCTGGAGGAAGAAAGGGGGAAATGAAGATATTTGTAAAGGGATACTCAGCAGCAAAAATCATTGAGAAGGAATGAACCAGTTCCCTTTAGGGCATTTTAAATTAACATTCAATTTTTCCTTTAGCTACTTACTTCTTAATAGCATTAATTCTTCACTCAGTATGAAGTGTAATTACCTGCTTTTGCTTTGTTTTGGGCTCAAAATCACATTGATCATGATTCCAACAATTTCAATACTAATAATAATTAATAGAAATATTTCTGAGTCTTCCTTTTTGTTCATTTCATGATCAACTCATCTTGTAGTAAAAATGATTTTTTTTAAATGCCATTTTGGACCATGACAGAGATGCTTAAATGAGTCAAGTGCCAAGGGCACATTTTTTTTTTTTTTTTAAACTCCAGTGTTATTGAGATATAATTGCTAAATAAACATTGTATAGCTGACCCTTGAACAATATGGGTTAAACTGTGTGGGTCCACTTAGTACACAGATTTCTTCAGTAAATATGTTGGAAAAAGTTTTTCAGATCTGAGATAATTTGAAAAAACTTTCCAACAAACTGTGTACCCTAGGAATATAAAAAAATTAAGAAACAATAAGATTGTCAGGAATACATAAAATATATATAGATACTAGTCTTTGTATTAATCGACTGTTTATATTATTAGTAAGGCTCCAGTCAACAGTAGGCTATTAGTGGTTAAGTTTTGCAGGAGTCAGAAGTTACACATGGATTTTTGACAATGCAAAGAGTCAGTGCGCCAACCATCTCCATTTTTCAAGGGTCAGTGGTATGTATTTAAGGCGTGCTATGTGATGTTTTGATATACCTTGTGAAATGATTACCACAATCAAACTAATTAATGGACACATAGCTCTTATATGAGAATAATAGAGATGATCCTTGGCTATTTTAGCCTGCGCTTATTAGTCACTCTAGATTCACAACTGCAACGTTTGTGACAACATTAGGATTCTAAATTTGGCCCTGGACTTACTGCCTAGATGCCTTGTTTAGGCTTTTTGGGTAGGACACCTGGCTCCTAAATAACACCTTAATTCTTTTTCAACTTAGGTGTAAAAATTCGTCAGCCTCAGGCTTTTTCCTAAAATCTTACTTTTTTTCTTTTATAGATAAAACTTCATTGCATTTTGATAAAAGTACACTTAATAATAGTTGGAAATGTCGCGAGTATGCATAGTGAGAAAAACCTTTTGGATTAAAGTAAATTTATGGGGAGCATGTATTCACGGCAACTTGAATTTATGTCTCCTGGGTTGTAAAATTAAAGAAAAAATACAATGTAAATTTATACATAGGAGTACATTTGAGTGATGTTTTTGCTTTTAACAGGATTTTACTTAATGAATTTATATAGGTTTAATTCCTTCATATTGCTTAGAAATTTGAATCATTTCTCATCTTTAACCCATCAGAATTAAAGGTATTTTTGAAAAGTCAGTGGAAGAAAGAAACTGATTTACAGTAGTTCTGTTTTTGTATAACTTAAGCAATTAAGTGAAAATTAAATGCTGTGAAATTTTTAACTAAGTCTAGAGTTCTGCAGCCTTAAATCAAATCCTTTGACTAGAGGGTGGAGAGATGTTGGCTATAACTAAAATAAAATCTAGAGATCGAGGTTTTACTTCTGGCGTGCAGAATATAATGTGGCAGTTGTTTTTAAAAGGCCATGGGCATTGATATGTTTTGAAAGAATGCCTCAAGAAAGTAACTATTAGCAGTTATTTAAATTGACTTGATTTTATTATCAACCTCCTTAGGACAAATAGCTTGAAGCTGGAAGGTATAAAGAAATTGTGGGGGAAAGAAGGCTATCTTCCCAAGAAGGAAAGCAAAACTGGTGATGAAAGTGGAGCTCTGCCTATTCCTCAAGAGAGTATAATGGAGAATGTAGATCAAGCTATAACAAAAAAGGATCAATCTCAAGTTCTTACCCAATCTAAAGAGGAGAAAGAAAAGCAGCTGCTGGCATCATCATTATTTGTTGGGCTAGGATCAGAAAGTACAGTCAACCTGGTAAGTAATCGGTTCTATTCCTCTAAGAATTGTTGTTGTCTGTTTGTACAAAAAAACTGGCTCTATAAAAGCTCCTGGCTGTCATCTATTTGTATGGTGAGAAGTGGCTTCCCCAGTTCTTACTCACCATCATTACCCAGCTGCAGAACCACTAATGACACACCTTTTATATTCCTGAAAGAGAAAATGCAGTTGGCTCAACTTGAATCAGTTGTTCTCTGTAACCCAGTCAGTGGACAAGGGTCAGGCTCCAAATAGTTACAGGTATGACCACGGCGACTCTCACCCCTGTGGGTGGATGGGGCAGTTCTCAAAGGGAAGGGGGATGATGATAATTGTTCAACAATGTTGGTCTATCTTCGTAAAAAGTACTCCTCAAAATTGTATTACATAAATTGTATTCTCCCAGAACATTATTCAGCTCTAAGAATGATCAATAATATTGCTTTGTAAAATGAAAATATACTTAAATGATGTATTAAACAAAAAGTACAGAGTATAAAGTTTTATTTATACCTTGTTTATACCTAAGGCTGAAAGGAATTATACAAAAATGATAATTATATTCAGATATTAAGATTATGATTTTTAAATTTTTTATACTGAGAAATTATTTTCATAGTAAAAGAATGACAAGTTGGAGTGAAGGACAGGTGCTATTTTTGAGCATCTGAGAATACCATGTAATGTATCCTCCTTTTGGTGGCTAATGAACCCACCTTGTACAAAATTTTCATTAGAGTGACATCCCAGCTCTTTCAACCTCCTCCTCCCATGGTGAAATTTCCCCTTCATTCCTTTCAGTACCAGGCCAGATGGTATACCATACTATGTACTCTTTATCTTTGTCTCTTTCTTTTCTAGACTCACCAGTCTAGATCCTGTTTCTGTCAGACTTGATATTCTCTCTTAAGAAAAAACAGATTCAGCCTAAAAATATTAATAATTAATGTATCTTAATATTTTCTGAGTTGACATTTGCAGATCAGCAGTAAAGTGACTGATCTTGGGTTTTTGAGTTGTCCTGGTAGGCTGTGATGAGAGGGTACCAGTGGAATGCTCTAGGAGGAACACACCAAAGTCAGATTACATCCAGGCTCTTGGAGCCCTGATTTGTGAACCTCATTGCTGCCTATTTAACAAGTGCATAACTTTCAGGTAGATTTTTTCCTCAGGAGAACATTCAGGGTGATATTAGGTTTTTTTGTGGCGAGTTTGAAATCAGAAATGTTGTTATGATGTTTTTTCTGTTAATGATGCTAAATCCTTTTTGGCTTACCTCTTATACTTCCCCCTCATTCTCACCCAGCTGTCACTGAAGAGTAGAAAAAGCAGTGTATTTCTCTGTTTTATGAGACCCTGAATTCTGTGAGGAATTGTGTTGTAACGTAGATGCGTCATAAAGAAGGAGGAACAGTTAATGATGACATAAAATTAGCATGTATCCTCTCACTTCTCAGCCCCGACCCTTCCTCTGATACTGGAGCAAAGCAGACAGGATTGGGACTAACTGAATGTGCTCTTTCTGTGTCATGCCTCATTTTGGGTGGCTGTTTTTCTCCAGGAATCCTGTTCCCTGCTGATTTTTCTTACGTTAGCATTCTCAGTTACATACATCAAGATTCTATTGATGTATTTCATTTTAACTAGCTTTTATTTTTAGGTCTGTGATCCATTTTGAATTAATTTTTTACATCACTTCAGAAAGGCCAAGGTTTATTATTTTTTTTCACCTTTGGCTTCTTATTTCACCTTTTTTCTTGAGACAGTCTTACTCTGTTACCCAGGTTGGAGTGCAATGGCATAATCTTGGCTCACCGCAACCTCTGCCTCTCAGGTTCAAGCAATTCTCCTGTCTCAGCCTCCCCAGTAGCTGGGATTACAGGCATGTGCCACCAAGTCCGGCTAATTTTTGTATTTTTAGTAGAGACGGGCTTCACCATGTTGGCCAGGCTGGTCTCAAACTCCCGACTTCAAGTGATTCTCCTCCCTTGGCCTCCCAAAGTGCTAGGATTACAGGCGTGAGCCACCATGCCCGGCCTCACCTTCATTTTGAAGACATTTTTTTTCTGAGTATGCTGTGCTAAACTGTTTCTTTTCTTCAAGCATTTAAACAAAGATGTCACTACAGTGTCTTCTGGCCTGTATAGCTTCTGAATACTAGCAGATTGACAGTGCAGAAGAAAAGATCATTAAGCTTGAAGACAAAGTAATAGAAACTATCCAAAATGAAACATAGACCAAAAAAAAAAAAAAAATGCAGAGAGCATCGGTGACCCAGGGGACAGTAACAAGCAGTCTAATATACATCTGTTTTTTTTTTTTTTTTTTTTCGTTTTTTTTTAAAGACAGAATCTTGCTGTATTGCCCAGGCTGGAGTGCATTGTCACAATCTCAGCTCACGGCAACCTTTCCTCCCAGGTTCAAGCAATTCTCCCACTTAAGTCTCCTGAGTAACTGGGATTACAGGCATGCGCCGCCACACCTGGCTAATTTTTTTTTTTTTTTTTGGTAGAGATGGGGTTTCACCATGTTGGCCAAGCTGGTCTCGAACTCCTGGCCTCAAGTGATCCACCTGCCTCAGCCTCCCAAAGTACTGGGATTACAGATGTGAGCCACCATGCCTGCTCTCTAATATACATCTAACTTGAGTCCCATAACTACTGAAAATAACTACTATTTACCAGTTATTAGTAACTATTGAAAATAACTACAGTAGTTTTTGTGCCCCCTTGTTTTTGTGTTAATAAAATGTTAGTTCTTGTTTGGTGACTTCTGAACTGGAGGTAAGAGACAAAAATCATCCGTTCAGAGTTGGAAGAAGGTGTTGGGACTTGAGGAGAGTGACAGAGAAGATATGAAAAGGGAACTAGAATTCTGGTCAACTAGAATCATGTAAAGGATGCTGTGTAGTGTCAAAGCACCCCGGGGGGTGGAGGTGGAGAGTAGTGCCAGTCTGCTGCACTGATTCTAAATAGAACTTTGTGAGGCAAGGGAACACTTGAACCATCACTCCTCTTACATAGATTCACAGAACATTCTTCAGAAAGTTTAGACCAACAATGACAAGTTTGCCATTCTGTCTCCTGAATGTGTGGCAAACATCACTAGTCAGTTATTGAATTCTTTCCTGCTGAGTGTTCCAGTCAGCTGCTGCCAGTTAATTCTTGAGATAAAATCAGTTTTTCTTTCTTTCCTGCTTACTAACTCACAGGCCACGAAATCATGATTATTATAGATGACTAAAACGAGGTTGGGTCATCCCTGCATTCAAGAGTAACTTAGGCTTATACAGAACAACTATGGCAACTCAAAAAATGGCTAGTTTTCTCACTGTTTTTTAATTTGTTCAGTTTTATATGCTAGTATTCTGAAATCTAACAAGTTTTTTGTTCATGACTGACTTTTTGACCTTATTTCTTTTTCTGATTCCATGCGTTTTTTAATGAGAAACAAGATTTAGCTAATAGTTCAAAGTTATATAGCTGTCAGAATTTTAGGGTTTAACATTTTATTTATCTCTGATTCTTTGCAAATTTATTCTTTGTAGTTAGAACCTCAGCAAATTGTTATATTGCCAAGTTGAAATTATAGATGAATGTTTAAAACTCATGACTAGTAGAATGATTTCTTTTTATATTATGATGTTTTATTTTTGCAGCTGGGAAAAGCAGATACTGTCTCTCACAAGTTCAGAAGGAAATCAAAAGTCAAGGAAGCTAAAAGTGGCGAAACAACCAGTACTCATAATATGACCTGTTCTTCCTTTAGTTCTTTGTCAAATGTGGCATATGAAGATGACTATTACTTGAATACTTTGCACGATAGAGGAGACAAAGAATTAAAGACATTTTCTCTCAATTCGGAACTTTTGGATTCTGAGTCACTCACAGAACTGCCCTTGGTTGAGAAATTCTCAGATTGCAGTCTGTCTACACCTTCATTGTTTGCTGATAACAGCATGGAAATTTTTCACCCTCCTCAATCTACTGCAGCCTCAGTTGCCAAGGAAAGCTCTTTAGCTTCATCTTTTTTGGAAGAAACTACTGAATACATACACTCAAATGCTATGGAAATCTGTAATAATGAAACCATATCAGTGTCTTCTTATAAAATTTGGAAAGATGATTGTTTATTGATGGTCTGGTCAGTCACTAATAAGAGTGGTTTGGAATTGAAAAGTGCTAACCTAGAAATTTTTCCTGCGGAAAATTTCAAGGTAAAATTTAAAGGTATTATTGTTTTATTTTCAGTGTGTATTTTGTGTTCTCTTTTCCTGCGCTCTTTAAATGTCTGGTTCACTTTTGTCATAAACACTAAAACGAAATTCTCAAATTATTTAGCAAAGTGGAAGATTAAGGAGTAAGGATATTGAAGAATAAATGTGTATACTGTTTACTTCTTTCTGTCACCAATTTATTTTTATATACTGAGTGCTCAGACATCAGTTCTCTTTCTTCCCTAGCTCTGACAGATTGCCATTGTGATTGCTGGAAGTATGTTTAATTGCATTATTGTATGGATGATGTCCTTGGTGAAGTTGTAATGAGATTTGACTAGTATATTTATCTTCCACAAAACTGGCCCAGTTTCTTCTATGAGCTAGAATGTGTTGAATGGGATATTGTCTGCGCCACTGACCAGAGCAAAAGTTCCTGATACTAGATGTGCTTTACAATCACCTGTTGGGCCGGGCGCGGTGGCTGACACCTGTAATCGCAGCACTTTGGGAAGTTGAGGTGGGCAGATCACGAGGTCAGGAGTTTGAGACCAGCCTGACCAACATGGTGAAGCCCCGTGTCTACTAAAAATACAAAAATTAGCTGGGCGTGGTGGTGCACACCTGTAATCCTAGCTACTCAGGAGGCTAAGGCAGGAGAATCACTTGAACCTGGGAGGTGGAGGTTGCAGTGAGCCAAGATTGCACCATTGGACTCCAGCCTGGGTGACAGAGTGAGACTCCATCTCAAAAAATAAAAAATAAAAAAATAACCTGTGGAACTTAAAAAAACAGACCAAACCCTTCCCAGTTGCTTTAACTCTACCACCAGAGCTTGAGGGTAGAGAATGAGAATAGATGACACCTGTATTTGTATTTATATTTAAATTCTTTTAAAAATTATTTAAAAACTCTCCTATCTTTAAAAACCTAGGGCCAGCCAGGACATTTACAGAGTTTTAACTGTAATGCCATTTGTTAACATAATTTTGACCTGTGTACAATTATTATTTCATTATCTGTTCTAGTGAATTTTTCTCAAGTGAAATTGTCAGTCATCTTCATAATGTAGTTTGTTATTAACTTCCCACATTAGTATGATTTGTACCACTTAAATAGAAAATTGGTAGTCATATAATAGTCTGTATTGCTCCCTTCCTTCTTCAACACTTTTATTACTTTTATTTGCAGGTCACTGAGCAACCTGGATGCTGTTTGCCTGTAACGGAAGCAGAAAGTACCAGAAGCTTTCAATATAGTGTGCAGATAGAAAAACCTTTTACAGAAGAAATTCTTTCTGGTTTTATTAGTTATCATATGATGGATACTCATTCTGCTCAGCTGGAATTTTCTGTAAACTTATCACTATTAGATTTCATTAGGTAAATGTTTTGTGAAATGTTAATTCAAGTTGTTCATTCACCAACTATTTTTTAGACCTCTTCTGTGGATGGAGGCACTATGCTGGGTGCTAGGGAGTGTAACAGTTAAAAACTACACACAGTTCCTACCTTAGAGGAATTTCTAGTCTATGGAGGAGACGTGGTGCAATTACATACATATGTATGTAATTATGAATTGTGCTATGAAGAGAAAATAAGTGGTACAATGAGGGATTGTAGTGAGAGACCTGATTTAGGTTGGAGTTGGTGACCTGGAAAAACTTGTGAGAAAAAGTATTATTTAAACTAAATAACTCCAAAGATTCTGCATGGCTTTTGAAAGTTTCTCTCGTTTGTATTTTATTCGATTATTTCATAAAATCTGTTTGTTAAGCTTTAGAGAAATGTAAGAAAATTGCTCGACATAGTTATTAAACTTTTATTAAACATGCAGTTTTTGCCATTATACTAGGCACTGTGCAGTGTTACCAAAATAATTGAAAACAATATCTTACCTGCTCTAATTTTGTTTTATAAATGTACTGTTTTTGAACATTAAAAATATGAAGGCTGCCTGAACCCAGAATGCAGAATACCAATGAATATCTCTATATATATTCTTAACCTCCACATGTCACTTCTGTTACAATACAATGCTCTAACTTTTGTTCATCATTCTTTTTTTTTTTTGAGACAGGGTCTTGCTGTGTCACCCAGGCTGGAGTGCAGTGCCACACTATGGTTCACTGCAGCCTTGACCTCCCAGGCTCAAGTGATCCTCCCACCTCAGGCTCCTGAGTAGCTGGGACTACAGGAATGTGCCACCATGCCAGCTAATTTTTGTGTTTTTTGTAGAGACAGAGTTTTGCCATGTTGCTGAGGCTAGTCTCAAACTCTTGGGCTCAAGCAATCTGTCTGCCTTGGCCTCCCAAACTGCTGGGATTAGGGGCAAGGGCTACCATGCCCAGCTTTGCCCATTCTTTCAAGTCTTTTAGTAATAACATAACTGTCAGTCTGTTAGAGTACTGTATGCCTGTGGTGCTGATAGGATAAAATCCAGCCTTCAAAAAACTTATGTTGTGTGATTGTGGAGGTGTATCCCGTGGCGAACCTTAGTAATCAGAAGAATCACAGTATATTTAACACAGACCGTTGTTCTGTGTGTATTAATAAAATCCTCTGTATTTTTAAGATATCTTTCTTGATTATCAAATCAATAGATACTTATTATAAAACTTAAATGCTACAGAAAAATATAAGTAGAATATAAAAGTTCTTTGTAATCCTATCCCCAGATATATCCAGTATTAACTATTTGATCTTTAGTCTCCTGAACGATTTAAAAAATATATTTGTTAAAGTTCTTTCTTTTGGTCTAATTTACTTAGGGTGCTAGATCTTTGTATTCATGTTCTTTTTCATAGCTTTGATAGAGTATCCCATTATCCCCAAATTCAAAGTAGACATGAAAGAAAAGTTCTGTATTATATTTGAATGGTTTATGAAATTACTTGGTAAAATCTTACTGGAATGACTAGTAGAAAGAGAGAGAACTGAGTGATTTATTGAAATGATATTTTAAATTTAATAATATACCTGCTTTCAGTATTTTCATCAGGTTGGAGGATGATACTAACCATTTTTAGCGTATTTGCTTTAAAGACATAAATCTTATGGGACCCAAATTTACAATGATTATGTTTTATTCTCACGAGGCATTTGAAATTTGTTTATTTAGAATCATTTCACTGTTTTTGACATATATCTAATTTTAAAAATTATTTTCAGACCATTAAAAATCTCAAGTGAAGACTTTGGGAAACTCTGGTTATCCTTCGCCAATGATGTGAAACAAAATGTAAAAATGTCAGAATCTCAAGCTGCACTTCCTTCTGCACTAAAGACTCTGCAACAGAAACTAAGACTCCATATTATTGAAATTATAGGTTTGTAGAGTTATGAAAAGGCTATTCTGTGTTTATAGGAGCTTTCTTATAATTGGAGCACAAATTAACTCTTACAAGTATCAGATTTCTTAGAGCTTTATTTCCTATTATGACTGTCTTTCCGATGAATGTGCTTTTCAGACTGTATTAAATAATTTTTTATTGGAAAATACACATATATAAAATATACCATTTTAACAATTTTTAAACATGTAGTTAAATGGCATTAAGTATATATACACTGTTGTGCAACTATCACCATCATCTGTCTTCAGAACTTTTTTATCTTCCTCAGCTGGAACACTATACCCATTAAACACTAACTCAGCCTTTCCCCTTCCTCTCTACCTCTTGGCAACTACCATTTTACCTCTTGTCTCTATGAACTTGACTATGTTAGGTACCTTATATAATGTGGAATCATACAATACTCGTCCTTTTATATCTGGCTTATTTCACTGAGCATAATATCTTCAAGGTTGATCCATATTGTAGAATGTGTCTGAATTTTAATGTGATACATTTTGTTTATCCATTCATCTGTAAATGGATACTTGGGTTACTTCCACCTTTTGGCTATTGTGAGTAATGCTGCTATGAACAGGGTTATACAAATACCTGTTTGTGTCCCTACTTTCTGTTCTTTATTTGGTTATATACCCAGAAGTAGAATTAGTAGATTATATACATAATTATAGATGTAATTTTTTTTTTTTTGAGACAGAGGCTCACTTTGTTGCCCATGCTTTAGTGCAGTGTGCGATCTGAGCTCACTGCAACCTCCACCTTCCATGCAAGCTATTCTTATGCCTCAGCCTCCCGAGTAGCTGGGATTACTGGTGTGTGGCACCATGCTCAGCTAATTTTTTGTATTTTTTAGTAGAGACGGGGTTTCACCATATTGCCCAGCCAGGTCTAGAACTCCTGAGCTTAAGTAATCTGCCTGCCTCAGCCTCCCAAAGTGCTGGGATTACAGGCATGAACTACTGTGCCTGGCCTAGATTTAATTTTTTGAGAAACCACCATAGCATTTTCACAGCAACTGCATCATTTTATATTCCCACCAGCAACGTACTGGGGTTCCAGTTTCTCCACATCTTCATCAACACTTGTTATTACCTGTTTTTTTTCTTTAATATTAGCCATCCTAATGGGTATGAAGTGTAGTATCTCATTGTGGTTTCAATTTGCAGTTTCCTTGGTGATTAGTGATACTGGGTATCTTTTCATGTGCTTATTAGCCATTTGTGTATTTTCTTGGAGAAATGTCTGTTTAAGTCCTTTTGCATTAAATCATTTTTCACTTTTGTTTTGTTGTAGGCAATGAAGGGCTATTGGCCTGTCAGCTGCTCCCATCCATCCCCTGCTTACTGCATTGCCGAGTTTATGCAGATGTATTAGCCCTGTGGTTCAGATCCTCCTGCTCTACTCTTCCTGACTATTTACTGTATCAGTGTCAAAAGGTGATGGAGGGATCCTAGCAGAAGCTCTGCTAAATTTTACTCCATCAAGATCAATGGTTTACATAGATAAACTTATTTACCAAAGTAAAAAGGACTCATGGTACGTCTAATGAAAATGGGGATTATTACAAGTGTGGTTTATATGTTTTCTTTATGATTCCTGGTCAAGAAGGATCCCCAAAACTGTATCCCTAACTTTTAACTCAGGATTGTACAGTATGTTTAGGTTCCTCAAAAAGTGACCTAAGCTAATGTTATAAACTGCTAATGATTTATATATCACTTAGTGTGTAGAGGGACTGAAAATATTTATTTTGTTATAAATAATTTTATAGCACATTTACTCTAGTGCTAGCTAATTTTTAATAAAGCCAAGTCTCAGTTTTCTGCATTAAATGAAAGGGAGACATGAAATTGATAATCTCAAACTTAATTCATATTTGGCTTTGGAATGCAGTTATGTTTTTTGGTAGGCAAGTCAATACTTTCGATTATGTTTGGCTTAGATCAGTGTTGAACTAAGTTGGCATAGCACACACTAACAGTTGTAGGAGATCTATGAGCATGCTGGATATTGAGGGGATCCAATCTGTGGTATATTTTTTATTATAGATAACTGTTACACATAATTCCAGATAATTTGGCTATAAAATTTGTCTGTTTTCCACTTGGATTTATTTTAAAATTCAAAGTAAATCACTCTATTCTTATTTTGAAAACTCAGAGCCATTTTCAAAATATCATATAGAAACAAAACCCATAAGAGCACACAGTAACAAAGCAAACAGATACAAAAATGGCTTTTTAGTTACCCAAATATTTTAGTCAGTTACCATTTAGATCCTTTTGGCAAATTAAAATTTGTGATTAGAGTATAAATGGCAAAACGATCTTTTCCTGGCCTTTGAATCCACTAGTACTCAATGGATATAGCTGAAGCAGAGACTGTCTAAGTATAACATACAGGTTTTTCAGTAAAATGTATCATTTTCATGTTATAGTTATGCCTGTGTGGCCTCTATCAGAACTATTATCAGTAAAAGAGGTTAAGCCTATATATGAATGATGGACCAAAATCTTGAGGTTGTACATTAACTGAAATAGTATTTTATAAAATCTTATGGTGCTGTGGAAAATATTATTTCACCTTTTCTGACACTTCACCATGGAGACTATTTTAAGTCATTGCAGTTAATACTCTGGTTAATTGGTACTGTTAATCACCCAGGTCAGGAATTCTGATTTTAGGTTTATCTCATTAATCATGGCTGATAAAGAAGCTAAGGGGATTCCCCAGAGCTAATAGATTTCATTAGTCATTTGTGTCAAGAGTATTCTTCCCTAAAAATAAAAGCAGTATTTTCTGTCTCAATTTTTAAGTTATTCATTAAAAAATATATAACCTCTTGTTACTTTTATTCTTTTAAAAACATACAGTGAAACCTTGCTACAAGAGTAATAAGTGACTGGAATTTCTTGCATAATAGGTTCCTCCTTTTGAATAGATCAGATTCATCCCCAGGCTCTCAGCAGTGTCATGATGAAAGGAGTGTGCTGACTCCAGGGGTGCGGTGAACACTGGTAGCTAGCCTTATCAGCTCCCTCCTTATTCCTACCTCTGTCAGCAGCATCCCTCGCCCCTTACCTAATTCTGCTGTGACTCTGACAGAGAGGAAGTGCCTTCTCACTTTGCAAAGGAATGCAGCATGTCACAAAGAAGGTGCTCCAGTTTTTTGTGTCCTTACTTCCCTATGTTTGCCTAGTTACTGAGGCTAGGTCGAGTGTGGAGCAGTAGGTAAGATGCTGAGAGCACATGGACAACTACCAGGGAGATCTGCTGCTTGGTTACAGGGTGTATTCATGAGTGGTAGCTGCAGTTGTTGTGAGAGACATGCTTGGCATACAGAGCTGCCTAATGGATGGGAGACATATAATGGTAGATTTAGGGCTGGGAGCATGATTTTGGGTCTGCCCAAAGGAACATGGTGTCACTTTTGTTCTTTCTGACCTACTAAATAAAAAGTAGGGTAACAGGGTTTCTACTGAAATGTTTAGTAGAATGTTTACAGTTTTTATATTTTTATGATTTTAGAAACAACAATAATAGAAGAATAGATTTTAAGGAACTTCAGAGCAGTATATATTCTGTCTAAACTCGTTGAATGTTTTAAGTTGTAAATCAGGCATCACACCAGCCTTTATTTTTGCATTGCAGGAGATGTGATATAAAGTAGGGAGTTTTGTTTTGTTTTGTTTTTTTTGAGACGGAGTTTCACTCTTGTTGCCCAGGCTGGAGTGCAATGGTGCAATCTTGGCTCACTGCAACCTCCGCCTCCCAGGTTCAAGTGATTCTCCTGCCTCAGCTTCCCTAGTAGCTGGGATTACAGGCATGCGCCACCACACCCAGCTAATTTTTTTGTATTTTTAGTAGAGACGGGGTTTCTCCATGTTGGTCAGGCTGGTCTCGAACTCCCGACCTTAGGTGATCTGCCCGCCTCAGCCTCCCAAAGTGCTGGGATTACAGGCATGAGCCACTGTGCCCAGCCTAATTTATTTTTGTGGGTAGACTCATTCTCTTTACCTAATAGTTATAATTTAGTCAGTGAAGGGACAACATCTGGGGTAAGAGCTATGGAGGAGATGCTCAGCTTTGTGAGTTTTGTGCCAGGCATCTTTGCTGAAAATGGAGATGGCAGCAAGTGTGAATCTGGGGGAATAGAAGGGAAGACAGAAAAGCCTTAAGAGTAGATGGAGGAGGAAGGGTACCAGAATAGTCCCTGTGGAGGCAGGCAGATCAGAGCTCAGGGTTTGAAAGTGGGCCTGAGTAAGGGTCCTGCTAGAGAAACTGCAGATGGAAGCTGAGCAGTTACCAACTGCTAATGTGCCAAGTATGCCAAGCACAGCGTGTGTCCTATAGAGGAGCATTATTTTAAACAACGTTCTATCATCTACCAAAATAATTGTGGTAAAAGTGTAGTATTTTATTTTTTCCTTTTATGTCAGCAATATTTTAAGATATTGATCTGTTTATCTTGTATTTTTACAGATAAATGTGGTATTTGCCTCATGATTGTGAGCCACTGAGAGTGCACTGAATCTATTCACATGTCTTTAAGATGTTTTGCTGTGTTAAAAATTTTAGGAGAGAAAAATGCAAGTGAATAATTATTTAATAGACATTTATTACTTTATTTTGGAGTTGAATTCTGTCATTTGAAAAAGTTCAGTAATGTAATAAATACAAAGTGATCTGTACTTTTTTTGGTCTATATGTTCTTTATTAACTAAGTAGCTGAATAGTAAGTAATATTATTTAAACAATAATTTGGTAGACATTAGCTAAAAAGAGCAGGAGCAATTGGAATGGGATGAAAAGAATGATTTATTCATTACAGCCCCCAAAGAATCTTGTCTAATTGGTTAAAAGTAAAGATAGTGATATTTCTGTTTCAATGTGATGGTCAGAGAGAACTTTGTGGGCTTCAGACAAGTTACAGCATAGATTGATTCTCAGGATGCCTGTCCATATTCCCTGCTTTCACCTTATGACCATCATGCCCTTCCTTTATAGACGTCTGAAGATGCCAGAAACACAGCAAATCAATTAGAAATTTTGTGACCAAAGAATCTGAGTGTGCTGGCCATCTCTGCCTCATGTATCCTAAAACACAAAGCTAGATCAGAAATGGAGTTTAAATCCCACTGATTTGTGTCTCTTGTTGGCTACAATGTATAAGAAGAAAAAAAAACCCTGAAGCACTGAGGTCAAAAAAGGAAGTTTAAATGCACCACACTCACTATAGTAATTGAAAAGAAGGGAGCTGTTGAAGGGAGGGGTGGCCTGCAGTCCTATGGGCTAGGGTTAATGATTGCATGGTAGTTACTGGTTTAGTGTATACATAATGGGAGACTGAGATTTTTGTGCTTAGGAACTCCCTCTGTGTGTATAGTTTTTTTTTGTTTTTTTTTTTTTTTGACAGACTATTTTTTAAGACTTTTTTTGAGCAGTTTCAGGTTCAAGCAAAATTGAGAAGAACAGAGGTTTTCCATATACTCCATCCTGCCACATACATGGATAGACTGCCCCATCATGAGTATCCCCTACCGAAGTGTTATATTTGTTATAATTCGTGAGCCTACCTTGACATATTGTTATCACCAAATGTTTTACATTAGTGTTCACTCCTGATGTACATTCTGTGGGTTTAGACAAATGTATAATGACATGAATCCACCAGTGTAGTATCATACAGAGTGTGTTCACTGTAGTAGAAATCCTCTGTGCTCTGCCTGTTTATCCCTTCCGCCCTCCTGCCCCCAACCCCTGGTAACCACTGATGTTTTTTACTATCTCTATAGTTCTGCCATTTCCAGAATATCATATCATTGGAATCATATAGTAGTAGATTGTTAGTAGAACAAGTTTTAGATTGTTCTCACTTAGTTAATATGCATTTTAAGTTTCCTGTATATCTTTTCATGGCTTACTTTTTAGCATTGAAAAATTCATTGTGTATACCACAGCTTTTTTAATCCATTCACTTACTGAAAGACGTGGTTGCTTCCAAGTTGTGGCAATTGTGAATAAAACTGCTATAAACATTGTATACAGATTTTTGTGTAGACATGTCTTCAACTCCTTTGGGCAAATACCAAGGAGCATGATTGCTGGATCCTATGTTAAGAGTATGTTTAGTTCTGTGAGAAACTGCCAAATTGTCTTCCAAAGTGGCTGTACTATTTTGCATTCCTGCCAGCAAAGAATGAGAATTCCTGTTGCTCCACGTCCTTGCCAGCATTTGGTGGTGTCAGGGTTCTGGATTTTGGCCATTCTAATAGGTGTGTAGTGATATCTCATTGTAATTTGCATTTCCCTGATGACATATGGTGTTGAGCATCTTTTCATATGCTTTGTTGCCATCTGTCTATTTCTGTGTGTGTATGTGTGTGAGATGCCTGTTAAGGGCTTTAGCCCATTTTTAAATCAAGTTTTCTGATTGTTTGAGTTCTATCTATATTTTTGGTAACATTCTCTTGTCAGATGTATCTTTTGCAAATATTTTCTTCTGGTCTGTGATTTATCTTTTCACTCTGTTGATAGTGTCTTTTGCAAAGTTTTCTGATTGTTTGAGTTCTGTCTGTATTTTTGGTAACATTCTCTTGTCAGATGTATCTTTTGCAAATATTTTCTTCTGGTCTGTGGTTTACCTTTTCACCCTCTTGATAGTGTCTTTTGCAGAGCAGAGATTTTTAATTTTAGTGAAGTTCAGCTTATTAAATGTTTCTTTTATGGATTATGCCTTGATGTTATATCTAAAAGTCATTGCTAAACCCAAGGTTATCTAGATTTTTCTTCTGTGTTATCTTCTTGGATAGTTTTGCATTTTACTTTTAGGTATATGATCCATTTTGAATCAATTTTTGTGCAAGGTGTAAGGTCTATGTCTAGATTCATTTTTTTTGTTAGTTTGTTGTTTTTTTTTTTTTTTGCATGTGATGTCCAGTTGTTCCAGCACCATTTCTTGAAAAGACCATCTTTTCTCCATTATATTGCCTGCTTCTTTGTCAATGTGTTACTCTGTTTTTACGTTACTCTAAAGAAATACCCGAGGCTGGGTAATTTATAAAGAAAAGTTGTTTAATTGGCTTATGGTTCTGCAGGCTGTACAGGAAGCACAGTGCTAGCATTTGCTTCTGGTGAGGCCTCAGGAAGGCTTACAATCATGGTGGAAGGCAAAGGGAGAGCAGGTGGTGTCTCATGGTGAGGAAGGGAGCAAGAGAGAGAGGAGGGAGGTCCCAGACTCTTTTAAACAAACAGACCTCATGTGAACTAACTGAGCAAGAACTGACTTATCACCAAGGGGATGGTGCTAAGCCATTCATGTGGGATCTGCCCCATGATCCAATTACTTCCCACCAGGCCCCACCTCCAACATTGGGAATCACATTTAAACATGAGATTTGGAGGGGATAAGCATCCAAACCGTATCAGTCAAATCAGTTGACTATATTTATGTGGATCCATTTCTGGGCTCTCTGTTCTCTTCCACTCATCTATTTTTGTCTTTTGCCAGTGCTACACTGCCATGATTATTCTAGCTTTATAGTAAGTCTGTAAGTCAGGTAGTGTCAGTCTTCCAACTTTGTTCTCCTTCAATATTATGTTGGCTATTCTGGGTCTTTTGCTGCTTCAGATTAAATGTAGTTTATAGATATGTACAAAATAACTTGCTTGGTTTTTTTATTGGGATTGCATTGAATCTAAAGATCAAATTGGGTAGAAGAGACATCTTTAATCAAAGAGACTTTTATTTCTTCCTGCCGAATCAGTGTACCTTTTATTTCCTTTGTTGCCTTACTAAATTCACCAGTATTTCTAGTATAATGTTGAAAAGCAGTTGTGAGAGGAGATATTCTTCTCTTCCTCCTGATCTTAGTGGGAAAGCTTCTAGTTTCTCACCATTAAATATGATGATAGCTGTAGGATTTTTGTAGAGATTCTTTATCAAGGTGAGGAAGTTCTCTCTATTCCTGATTTACTGAGATTTTAATCACGAATGGGTGTTGGATTTTGTCAGCTGCTTTTTTATTTTTATTTTTTGAGACGTAGTCTCACTCTGTCGCCCAGGCTGTCATCTCGGTTCACTGCAACCTCTGCCTCCCAGGTTCAAGTGATTCTCTGCCTCAGCCTCCTGAGTAGCTGGGATTTCAGGCACACTCCACCATGCCCAGCTAATTTTTGTATTTTCAATATAGATGAGGTTTCACCATATTGGTCAGGCTGGTCTCGAACTCCTGACCTTGATCCACCTGCCTCGGCCTCCCAAAGTGCTGAGATTACAGGTGTGAGCCACCGCACCTGACCTGTCAGTCTTTTTTTTCCGTATCAGTATGATCTTTTGATTATTCTTCCTTAGCCCGATGACATGATGGATTACATCCATTAATTGTGATTTTTTTTTTTTTTTTTTGAGACAGTGTCTCGCTCTGTCATCTAGGCTGGAGTGCAGTGGTACAAGCTCAGCTCACTGCAACCTCCACCTTACAGGTTCAAGCAATTCTGTCTCAGCCTTGCAAGTAGCTGGGACTACAGGTGCATGCCACCATGCCCTGCTAATTTGTTTTTGTATTTTTAGTAGAGACGGGGTTTCACCATGTTGGCCAGGCTGGTCTTGAACTCCTGACCCCAAGCGATCTGCCTGCCTTGGCCTTTGAAAGTGCTGGGATTACAGACATGAGATAAGTCCTACTTGGTTGTGGTGTATAATTCTTATTTTATATTGTTGGATTTGATTTGCTAATGTTTTGTTGAGGTTTTATACATCTATATTTATGAGATACTAGTCTCTATATTTTTTTCCTTGTAATATCTTTGTCTAGTTTTGGCATTAAGGTAATTCTGACCTCATAGAACGAGTTAAGAAGTATTTCATCTGTAGTTATCTCCTGGAAGAGAGCTGCTATAATTTCTTCTTTTGGTAGAAACATCTGTGAACCCACTTGGGCCTGGTGCTGTTTTGGAAGTTTCTTAATTATTGATTCAACTCGTTCACAAAGATAAGCCTATTCAGATAGTTTTTTTGTGTGTGTGAGTTTTGGCAGATTGTGTCTTTCAAGGAATGGTCCACTTCCTTTAGGTTATCAAATTTGTGGGCATAGAGTTATTCATAGTGTTCCTTGATTATCTTCTTAATGTTCATCGGCTCTAGAGTGATGTCCCCTCTTTCATTTATGATATTAGTAGTTTGTGTCCTCTCTTTTTCTTATGTGTAAGTTTTTGTGTCTCTTTTGCCTGACACAATAGGCACTCAATAACAGCCATTCATCTATTGAATGAATAACTAAGGAGACCTGTCCACTCAAAATAAGTGACCTGGGACCAGATAATATCCAGGGATTTATATTAGTAATTCTGTGACCCTCCCAGAAGTAAAGAAATGTGATCTGATCCAGTTTAAATATTTAAGTTAACAGAAAGGGGTTCCAGTGAAAATAGCCTATGCCAGTTTGTACCAGGTGGGAGAGAGGAAACATGATATCTTCATGAGACCCTTCCAGCCTGAATACTCTCTTATAAGAACATGTCATGCCATTTAAGAGATCTCTCTGCAAATGCAATGTTATTACAGATAGAAATTATGACTTGGAGGAGGGATACTTTTCTGTATTAATTAGTTCATAAAGTTTTATTGTTCTAAAAACTTGTTCTAGGACAGAAAGTAGTAGACATCTAATTGGGGCAGTTAAAAATAGGGAACTAATGAATATGATAAGGCAGACTTACTAGCTAAATCAGCATCACTTATTTCTTCTAAAAAGTAGGCACTATGATAAAGGGAGGGACAACTACACATTAATAAGATCAATAACGTCAGGAAAGTTGGGAAAGAACAGGCCCTCTGGGATAAAGCAGCAGAAAGGAATTACTTAAAAGGAAATGTGTTTCATATGCATCACACACAAAAATTTTTATGATAGGTACATGGTAGGAAAACACCCAAAAGGTGAATCCCAGAGAATCCTGAGAACTTATAAACATTGCGGATACAGAGAAGATGGGCCTGGTTGTGCAGAAAGTACAGATGATGTGGAGCATATGAGCTTCCTGGAGCATCTTTAATGCTGAAAAAATAGTGGGTCCTTGTAAGCAGTTGCAGCCAGATTGTGGGCCTTTTTCCAAGGGAGGGAATCAATTTCCGTTAGTTATTTAAAACTCTTTTCCTAAGTGGATGAGTACTTTTCCTTCCCCAAAACATTACATTGCCAATGCCACTAAATGGCTGACTTCAGGAAATTTTTCCTTGATAGGATCTGGCAGATTATGTGCCAAATGGAGAGACGAGAGCCCAGAGGTTAATTGTGTTTCAGTGAAAGTGCTTAGAAATATTTTAATTGCACATCTCCTCCACTCCTTATATGACAAGTAGAAAGGAGCAGAGGCAAGGCATGTACATTCTCAGGGGGAGGCATTTGATCTCTACCAAATAATTTAATGAAGGCAAGGACAAAACCAGTGACTGGAACAAGCTGGTCCTGTTAGTGATAGTTATCAAGGTATTCAAATTTATTTTCTTATTTTAGTTGAATGATTAATGGTTTACAGGGGTAAATAGTTATTGTGAATTATGGGAAAGATAAAATGATTTTGTACTCTGTTACTGGACCAGTCTTCATTTACAGACATAGAAAATGTCTATTTTGGAACTTAGAAATTCCTAGGTTTTTATAGATAAAACATCATTTATAATTAATTGGTTTCTCAAATGTTGCCTTTTTATTGATTCAGATTTTGTTGAAGATGATTAGAACATTGAATATCTTTAATATGTCCTGTGATAGCTGCCACCATGAATAAAAGTGGTATAATTGGAAAGACCTGAACTGCAATAATTTTGTAAACTTTTTTATTATAAAAATTTCAAATACATACAAAATAAACAGTGACATAATGAACCCATGTACCATTATCCAGCTTCAACAACTATCAGCATTCTGCCATTCTTATCATACTCACTTCCTGCCCCCACTAGATTATTTTTATAGTTCTTTTATTCGCCTACATTGAAATGCACAAATCTTTTTTTTTTTTTTTTTTTTGAGACAGAGTCTCGCTCTGTCGCCCAGGCTGGAGTGCTGTGGCCGGATCTCGGCTCACTGCAAGCTCCGCCTCCCGGGTTCCCGCCATTCTCCTGCCTCAGCCTCCCGAGTAGCTGGGACTACAGGCACCCGCCACCTCGCCCGGCTAGTTTTTTGTATTTTTTAGTAGAGACGGGGTTTCACCGTGTTAGCCAGGATGGTCTCGATCTCCTGACCTCCTGATCCGCCCGTCTCGGCCTCCCAAAGTGCTGGGATTACAGGCTTGAGCCACCGCGCCCGGCCGAAATGCACAAATCTTAACTGCTTAACCTCATCAAGTGGATATGCCTTTGTAACCCACAACCGTATCAAGCTGTGAAGCATTTCCATTACCCCAGTAACCTCCTCTTGTCCCTTCCCAGTCAGTCCCTGTGCTCCATCATCACCCTGCTGCAAGGCAGCTACTGTTCTGTGTTTTTTTTTTTCTCCTATAGATGTGTTTTACTTGTTCTAGAACATCATATAATTGGAATCATTAAGGATGTACTGGTTTTTTTTTTTTTGTTTGGAGACAGAGTTTCGCTCTTGTCGCCCAGGCTGGAGTGCAGTGGTGCAGTCTGGGCTCACTGCAACCTCTGCCTCCCGGGTTCAAGCAATTCTTCTGCCTCAGCCTTCCAAGTAACTGGGATTACAGGCGCCCGCCACCATACCCAGCTAATTTTTGCATTATTAGTAGAAATGGGGTTTCGCCATGTTGGCCAGGCTGGTCTTGAACTCCTGACCTTAGGTGATCACCCTCCTCAGCTTTCCAAATTGCTGGGATTGCAGGTGTGAGCCACCATGCCCAGCCAAGGATGTACCTTTTAAATCAAGCTCTTTTGATTCGTTAAATCTTTGTTGTTGCATTTATCAACTATATGGAAAGGCAGGACCTGACAGGAATAGTGTACTGAGCAGATGTGGGAACAAAATTAGATACGATATTGATGGCACATGAGGAGTATTGGTGAGATATTCCTTAGCCTGAGATGTGACATATTGATGAGTTCACACATTTTCTCTACCCACTAATATATCTCCAGCATCTAGAACAACTTTAAATGACATGAGCTCAAAACAGAAGGGGTTGAGTGACAGAAGGTAACATGATTTGGGAGGGAGATGCAAGATTGGGAATTTGTGGTCAGAGAATAGTGATCCACTTGAATTAAAGGATTCATTAAAATGTTTGTAGCAGGCTCAGTCATCTCAACCTTTGATAATTTTATCACATACATATGGGATTATATTTAGCCTGACCAATTCTGAAGACTTTAATTATTTATGCTTTTCAGACAGAGTCTTGCTTTGTTACTGAGGGAGACTGTAATGGATCCATCACAGCTCACTGCAGCCTTGGCCTCCTGGGGTCAAGTGATCTTTCCACCTCAGCCTCCCAAGTAGCTGAGACTACAGGCACACATCATTAATGCCTGGCTAATTTTTGTATTTTTTGTAGAGATGGGGTTTTGCTATGTTGCCCAGGCTGGTCTTGAACTCTGGGGCTCAAGCATTCCAGCCACCTTGGCCTCCCAAAGTGCTGGGATTACAAGCCACTATGTATGGCCAGACTTCTTTCAAACTATATTGACTGTAACCCACAGTAAGAAATACATTGTATATCATGACCTAGTTTATGCATCATGTATATAATTGAAATTTCAAATTGCACAAAAAATCACTTAGCTAATAGTCCCATGCACTTTGATACCTTCTATTCTGATCTATTCCATTCTTTTGAAAAGCTAGTTGCAATCTAATGGGTTAGATTAGATTAGATTCTAAACTAGTTGAAATCAATTAGATTGATTTCATGACCTATTTCATGCCCACCAAGCCCAGCTTGGATCAGCTAAACTGTAGTTGACCTGCAGACTCATGATGATGAGAACAATACTTGTTGCTATTAGCCACTGAGTTTTTCAGGTGGTTTATAGACCGCATTGTTGTAGCATTAGCTGAGATGCACATCAGAAAGTCAACATTACTTGTTGCAGTAAGATCAAATTATAATTCTGATCAAATTGGTTCTAACCTTGGACAGGTCATCTTTTCTCTCTGGGCTGTAGTTTTTTTTGCCCTGTAAAGTGAAGAGAGAGAGAGGACTGGAGTAGATCTCTCAAATCCTCCTTACTTCTGAAGTTCAGAGTCTCAGGGCTGCTCTGAGCATATGTGATTTTCACAAATTATATTGCTTCCTCTTCTAAAATGTTTGAGCTCAAGGAGATCACCCTTGTCACTATTGTAGAGTGGGGAGCAGATTCTTATATATTTCTCTAGAACAGTGTGGAAGAGTATCAGTCCATAGAAGAACAGTAACTTACTCAATAAGTTTCAGCATAACCCACGGGGTCTTAGTATTCAACAGAAGCATTCTTCGTGGCCAGTGCTTTCTGTGCATGGCAACTGGCCTTCTGTCTAATCAGACAGGAAAACATTGACTGTGTTGGCAGCTTTGATCTGCAGAAGAGCCTCCCCACTCTTTCATTCGGCTCTACAGTTGTGGTAGCGTCACTGTTTCCACATGCTCTTCTATGTTTCCCAGCTCCTTTGGAGTTGGATTTTCATGTGATTGAGTTCCAGTCAGTTATATTCCAATAGAATGTTGGTGGAAATGATATACAGAACTTCTAGGCATGGGCCCTAAAACATTTTACATGCCCTCACTCTTTGCTCATCAGGTTGCTGGATGGAGAGAATCCAGTTATAAAATTTCCAAAAAGGAGACAATGGAGCTACTGGCTGGAAGAAACATGAGTCTCTGAATGGAGCAGTTCCTTTCCCTCTTGACCTCCCTGGACTGTAACCTGAATTAAAAACAAGTCTTTGTTGTGTTAAGCCACTGAGATTTGGGGGTTTGTTATATCAGCTAGAACTACCCTGACTAATGCATCTGCTTAGACCCATAATTTTCAATATGTTAGCCACTAGCCACATGTCAGAACTGAGCACTTGAAATGTGGCTAGTCAGAATTGAGATGTGCTCTAACTATAGAACAAGTGGATTTCAAAGACTTAGTACACAAAAAGTAAAGGGTTAATTTTATATTAATGGTATTACAATTATATTTTGGATATATTAGATAAAATATATTATTAAAATTAGTTTCACCCATTTCTCTTTATTTTTGATGTGACCACTAGAAAATTTAAAGTTGCATATGTGACTTGCATTATATTGTATTGAAAAGTGCTGTCTCAGATCTGACTTTTTTTTTTTCCCCCAGATCTGACTTTCAATCAGGATCTCAGTTTATAGTCTTCAAAGATTAAATCTAGGAAAAACATCAGTGATTGTTCTATTTCTTACTACTAAACTAACCTTAAATCTGTATACTATACTTGAATTTTAATGGCAGGTCAGAGAGAATTATTTCTGAAAAGGAAGATACTCCCTTCACTTCTGGAGGAGTTTGATATCTATTTGTTTTCTTTCTTGCCTCCCTCCTACATCTAACTTATTTTTGTTTAATTGGTGATTAATCTAATCTAGGTGTGTTTTTAATCTCAGATATTACATTTTTCATCTCTAGAGATTCCATTTGGGTCTTTTATATCTTCAGTTTGTGTCTTCATCATGTTCACATTTTCTTCTACTTTCTTAAACATATGGAATGTATTTTTTTTTTGAGACGGAGTCCCGTTCTGTCGCCCAGGCTGGAGTGCAGTGGCACGATCTTGGCTTACTGCAAGTTCCACCTCCTGGGTTCACACCATTCTCCTGCCTCAGCTTCCCAAGTATCTGGGACTACAGGCGCCCGCCACCACGCCTGGCTAATTATTTTGTATTTTTAGGAGAGACGGGCCAGGATGGTCTCGATCTCCTGACCTCGTGATCCGCCCGCCTCGGCCTCCCAAAGTGCTGGAATTACAGGCGTGAGCCACCGCACCCAGCCTACGGAATGTATTTTTAATAGGTGTTTTAATGTCCTTGTTTGAGAATTCTATTCTGTCATTTTTATGTCTGTTTCTATTGATTGCAGTTTCTCCCTGTTATTGATCATATTATTCTGTTTTTTGACATGCCTAAAGTTTTTTTTTTACTAGATGCCAGATATTGTGAATTTTATATTGTGTGCTGAATTGTATTGTATTGTATTCATTTGAATGTCAGCATGTTTTTGTCGCATGCTGAATTGTATTGAATTCATTTATGTAGTGTTGAATTTTGTTCTGGTACACAGTCAAGTTACTTGGAATCACTTGGATACTTTTAAGACCTGACGTTAACATGCACTCAAATATTAATTGCAGCACCAGTCATAATGGCAGAGACATGGAATCAACCTAAATGCTCATCAGTGACAGATTGGATAAAGAAAATATGGTAGATATACACCATGGAATACTATGCAGCCATAAAAAAGAATGAACACATGTCTTTTGCTGGAACATGGGTGGAGCTGGAGGCCATTATCCTTAGCAAACTAATGCAGAAACAGAAAACGAAATACCGCATGTTCTCACTTATAAGTGGGAATTAAATAATGAGAACTCATGAACAGAAAGAAGGGAACAGTAGACACTGGGGGCTCCTTGAGGGTGGAGGATGGGAGGAGGGAGAGGAGCAGAAAGTATAACTTGAGTACTAGGCTTAGTACCTGGGTGATGAAATAATCTATACAACAAACCCCCTTAGCACAGGTTTACCTGTATAACAAACCTGCACATGTACCCCCAAACCTAAAAGTTAAAAAAAAAAAGAAAAGAAAAGAAAAGAAAAGAAAGACCTGCCTTTAAGTTTTATTAGGCTGGGTCCAGAGCAGTCTTTAGGGTTAACTTATCCCTAGGAAACATCCTTCTGAGGATTCTACCAGATAGCCTTTGTGTCATGAGGGCAGTCTGGTTGGTGGAAATATAAATTATTTCTATCCCAAATTCTGGCCACCCTGACCTCCCTTAACTCTTAGGATTTCTCCTCCCTGTGCTGTGACCTGGAAACTGCCTCTAGTCAGTAAGCTATGACAATTACAGGGCTTGTCTTGTTTTCGTTTCCCTTCTCTCTGGGAGATTAGAGTTCTGTGCTGGTTGTTTTTCAATGTCTGAAAATCATGATTTCATAAGTCTTTCTGGTTTCCTAGTTGTTTAAGGCAGGAAGATAAATCCAGTCCTTGTTACTCTTGGCCATAAGACGTAGTACCTTAACCAGGTAGTACCAGGTTTTAATTTCATTAGATATTCCTACCCTATTCTAGAAATTGCTGAGGAACTTGATCAAATTCAATACAGAACTTTGAAGGAAGAGAGCTGTCTCACTCTCTGTAGACAAATAACTCTTCTATACGTTTGTTTTGTGTTTGGTCAGGTTATTAAATATAATGATGCTGCAATTAGGGGTACCATTATCATCAAAAGGAAGAGCCCCTTATTGTGACAGCTAAATGGTGAGTTAGGAAAGCTAAATAGAGAAGAAGAGAAATTTTTAAATCTTCTCATTAGAATGAGGCCCCTGAAGACTTGCATCAACAGATATTTCTGGACAGGCCACAGTGCACAGAGCAGAGGCTTTTGCTGGAACAGGTCAAGGCAAAAACTGTGGTAGGCCAGTCCGAGCTGACCTCTTCCCCAAAATTGTGAGTGGTATTTGAGAATGTTCTTTGTGGGAGAATACTGTGGACTTAGGACTACCAATTTGTCTGTTTGCATAATTGCATTTTTTTTTAAAAATTATTTTGTTGGGGGAAGTTTGCTGTTTCTTAAAAGTTTCCCTCCAGGGACATCAAACTTATAAATGTTGAAAATTGTTGTCAGCCCTTGGGCTATCCAGCAGTCTCCTTTCCCTACCTCTTCCTCAGATTTTCAAGGCATAAGCCAGTAAAGTAGGATATCTCTAAAGTTTTGTCCCTATAATGACATGGATATTATCAGTACTGGCATATTCTTTGTTAAACAATTTTTTGTTCGTTTTAATTTAAAAACCTTCATTGACTAATATTTGTGATTCCAGAAGGTAATTTTCCCTCTGATAATTTTTTCTCTTTTATTTTTAGTTGACATGTAATAATTATACATATTTATGGGATATAGAGTGATATTTTGATATGTATATACAATTTATAATAATCAAACCAGGTTGTAAAAAGCAAATCCATCACCTCAAGCATTTATTATTTCTTTGTGCTGTGAACATTCAAAATCCTCACTTCTAGCTTTTTGAAAATACACAAATAAGTTACTGTTAGCCATATTCACCCTACAGTGCTGCAGAACACTAGAATGAATTCTTCCTGTCTAGCCATAATTTTGTATCTATTAACCAGCCTTTTCCCATCCTTCCCTCCCCTTTATCCTTCCCAGCCTTTAATAGCCACAATTCTACTCTCTACTTCCATGAGCTCAAAAATTTGTTTTAGCTCCCCCTTATAAGTGAGAATATGAAGTATTTAACTTTCTGTGCCTGACTTACTTTGCTTAACATAGTATCCTCTGGGCTCATTCATACTGATATGAATGACAGGATTTCATTGGTTTTATGGCTAAATAGTATTTCATTGTGCTCATTTGAAAATCCATTCATCTGTTGATGGAAATTTAGGTTGATTCCAGATCTTAGCTATTGTGAATAGTGCTGTAATAAACATGGGGGTGCAGGTATACCTTTGATATACTGATTTCCTTTCCTTTGAATAAATACCCAGTAACGGGATTGCTGAATGTATGAAAGTTCTATTTTTAATTTTTTGAGAAGCCTCCATACTATTTTCCATAATGGCTATAGTAATATGCATTCCCACCAACAGTGTATGAGTTCCCCTTTCTCCACATTCTTACCAGCATTTGTTTTTTTTCTTTGATAACAGCCATTCTAACTGGGGTGAGATCTCATTGTGGTTTGAGATACATTTCCCTGATGATTAGTGATGTTGATCATTTTATTATATACCTGTTGGCCATCAGTATGTCTTCTTTTGAGAAATGTCTATTGATGTCCTTTGCCCACTTTTTAATGGGATTATTTGTGGGTTTTTTTTTTTTTTTTTACAGTTGAATTGAGTTCCTTGTATATTCTAGATATTAGTTCCTCCTTGTCAGATTAATAGTTTGCAGATATTTTGTCACAATCAACAGGTTGTGTCTTTACTGTGTTGATTGTGTCTTTGCTGTGCAGAAACTTTTCAATTTAATATAGTTCACATTTGTCTATTTTTGTTTTTGTTGCATATACTTTTGAAGTCTTAGCCATATAGTCTTTGCCTAGATCAGTATCCTGAAGCATTTCCTCTGTGTTTTCTTCTAGTAGTTTTATAGTTTTGGGTCTTAGGCTTAAGTCTTTTATCCATTTTGAGTTGATTTTTGTATGTGTTGAGAGACAGGAGTCTAGTTTCATTATTCTGCATATGGATATCCAATTTTCCCAGCACCATTTATTGAAAAGGGTGTTCTTTACTCAATGTGTGTTGGAACCTTTATTGAATGTCAGTTGGCTGTAAATATGTCGATTTATTTCTGAGTTCTGTATTCTGTTCCATTGGTCTATGTGTCTGTTTTTATACCAATACCATGCTGTTTTGGTTACTATAGCTTTGTAGTATATTTTGAAATCTGGTAGTATGGTGCCTCCAACTTTGTTCTTTTTGTCCAGGATTTTTTTTTTTTTTTTTTTTTTTTTTTTGCTATTCAGGGTCTTTTGTAGTTCCATATACATTTTAGAATTGTTTTTTCTATTTCTATGAAGAATGTCATTGGTATTTTGGTAGGGATTACACTGAATCTGTAAATTGCTTTGGGTAGTATGGTCATTTTAACAATATTAATTCTTCTGATCCATGAACAAGGGAAGTGTTTCCATTTGTTTGTGTCCATTTGTTGTGTTCAAAACACCAATGAAAGAAGTAATTTCTTTCATCTTTCAGTGAATATGTTTTGGTGTTCAAGAATTTCTTTCATTGATGTTTTGTAGTTTTCCTTGTAGAGGTCTTTCACTTTCTTGGTTAAGTTCCTGGGTATTTTATTTATTTATTTATTTAGTTTGTTAATTTCAGCTTTTAGATACAGGAGTATCTAAAATATTATAAAACAAACCTTGTACAGGCTTGTTACATGAATATATTGTACCCAGGTAGTGAGCCTAGTACCCAATAGGTAGTTTTTCAACCCACGCCCCTCTCACATTCTCCCTCTTTTGGTAGTCCTCAGTGTCTATTGTTGCAATCTTTATGTCCATGAGTACCTGATGTTTAGCTACCATATATAAGTGAGAACACGTGGTATTTGGTTTTCTGTTCCTGTGTTAATGTGCTTAGGATAATGGCCTTCAGCTCCATCCATGTTGTTGCAAAGGACATGATTTCATTCTTTTTTTATGGCTTCATAGAATTTCACAGTGTATATGTACCACATTTCCTTTATCCAATCCACAGTTGATGGGCACCTAGCTTAATTCCATGTCTTTGCTATTGTGAATAGCATGGTGATGAATATATGAGTGTGCATCTTTTTGGTATAATGATTTATTTTCCTTTGAGTAAACACCCAGTAAAATGGGATTGCTGGGTTTAATGGTAGCTATGTTTTAAGTTCTTTGAGAAATCTCCAAAATGTTTTCCACGGTAGCTGAACTAATTTATAGCCCCACCAACAATGTATAAGTGTTTCCTTTTCTTCATGTCTCACCAGCACCTGGTTTTTGACTTTTTTTTTTTTTTTTTCCGAGATGAAGTCTTCCTTTGTCGCCCAGGCCGAAGTGCAGTGGTGCAATCTCCGCTCACTGCAAATTCTGCCTCCCGGGTTCAAGTGATTCTCCTGCCTCAGCCTCCTGAGTAGCTGGGATTACAGGCACATGCCACCACACCTGGATAATTTTTGTATTTTTTGGCACACCACCACACCTGGCTAATTTTTGTATTTTTTAGTAGAGACAGGGTTTTGCCATGTTGGCCAGGCTGGTCTGAAACTCCTGACCTCTGGTGATCCTCCCGCCTTGGCCTCCCAAAGTGCTGGGATTACAGGCATGAGCCACCATGCCTGGCCCTTGGCTTTTTAATAATAGACGTTCTGACTGGTATGAGATGGTATCTCATTGTGGTTTTGACTTGCATTTCTCTGATGATTAGTGATGATGAGCATTTTTCCATATGTGTTTGGCTGCTTTTATGTCTTCTTTTGAGAGATGTCTGTTCATGTCCTTTGCTCACTTTTTAATGGAGCTATTTGTTTTTTGCTTGTGGCATTAAGTTCCATATAGATTCTGGATATTAGACCTTTGTTAGATACATAGTTGGCGAAAATTTTCTCCCATTCTATAGGAGATATTTCCTAGGTTTTCTTCTATGATTTTTATAGTTTGAGGTCTTACATTTAAATATTTAATCTCTCGTGAGTTAATTTTTGTATATGGCAAAAAGTAGAGGTTCAATTTCATTGTTTTCTTCTGGGATAACATGGCTAGCCATTTTAAGGCTAGGCTTTATTACTGAGTATTTGTTCTGTTCTATTGGTCTGTATGTCTGTTTTTGTACCAGTACTTTGCTGGTTTGGTTACCATGGCTTTATAGTATGGTTTGAAGTTGGGTAGTGTGATGCCTCTGGCTCAGTTCTTTTTGTTTAGTATTGCTTTGGTTATTTGGGCTCTTTTTTTAGCTCCATATGAATTTGAGAATAGGTTTTTCTAATTCTGTGAAGAATGACATTGGTAGTTTGATAGGAATAGCATTGAATCTATAAATTACTTTGGGCAGTATGACCATTTTAATGATACTGATTCTTCCAATCCATGAGCATGGAATGTTTTTCTATTTATCTGTGTCATCTCTGATTTCTTCCAGCAATGTTTTTTTTTACTTCTCCTTGTAGAGATCTTTAACCTCCTTGGTTAGCTGTATTCCTAGGTATTTCATTTTCTTTGTGGCTATTGTAAATGGGATTGTGTTCTTGATTTGACTCTCAGCCTGGACGTTATTGGTGTATAGAAATGCCACTAATTTTTGTATATTGATTTTGTATCCTATAACTTTGCTAAAGTCATTTTTTAAAGTTTTCTTTTTGGTGAAGTTTTTAGAGTTTTCTAAGTATAGAATCATATCATTAGTAAAGAGAGATAGTTTGACTTCTTTTCCCATTTGGATACCTTTTATTTGTTTTGCCTGATTGCTCTGGCTAGGACTTCTAGTACTATGTTGAATAGGAGTGGTGAACATGGGCATCCTTGTCTTATTCCAGTTCTCAGGGGGAATGGTTCCAGCTTTTGCTCACTCAGTATGATGTTGGCTGTGGTTTTGTCATAGATGGCTCTTACAATTTTTGAGATATGTTCCTTTGATGCCTAGTCTATTGAGGGTTTTTATTATGAAGAGATATTGGACTTTATAGAAAGCTTTTTCTGCATCTATCGAGAAGATCATATGGTCTATACTTTTAATTCTGTTTATGTGGTGAATCACATTTATTGATTTGCATTATATTGAACCATCCTTGTATCCCAGGAATAAAGGCTACTTGATTGTGGTGAATTAACTTTTTGATGTGTTGCTGGATTCAGTTTGCTAGTATTTTGTGAGGAGTTTTGCCTCTGTGCTTTCAGGAATATTGGCCTGAAGTTTTCTTTTTTTTTTTTTTTTTTGTCATTCTCTGCCAGATTTTGGTATTAGGCTGATACTGCCTTCAGAGAATGAGTTAAGGAGGAGTCCCTCCTCAATTTTTTAGAATACTTTTAGTATGATTGGTACCATTTCTTCTTTATACATCTGGTAGAATTTGGCTGTGAATCCTTCTGGTCCAGGGCTTTTTTTGGTTGGTAGGTTTTTTGTTTGTTTGTTTGTTTTGAACAGATTCAGTTTCAGAGCTTGCTATTGGTCCATTCAGGGTTTCAATTTATCTTATATCCCCTGAGTTTCCTTAAGAGCATTGTTTTGAATTCTTTTTCGGGTATTTCGTAGATTTTTTTTTTTTTATCTGTTACTGGAGAATTATTGCAGTCTTTTGAAGGTGTCATGTTTCCTTGCTTTTTTAAAAACGGTTCTTGTGTTCTTACATTAACATCTGTGCATCTGGTGCAATAGTCACTTCTTCTAATTTTATGGATTGGCTTTTGTAGGGAAAGATTTTTCCTGTAGTTGTATCTATAGTGATGGTTGGATTGGGTATTTTGGCTTCAATTCTGAGTGGGCACAGTAGTGTAGTCTCCATATGATTTCTTTCTCTGTAATCAGTGTCATTGGTGTCCGTGAGTTCCTTGATGACTTAGGCTGAACTTGTTAGTGGAGGCTGTGGTGAGGCTTCGCTCAGGATGGGGACACCAACTGAGCCATCTTCAGGCACCAGTGGTCGTGTTGGTGAGACAGACATACTGGTCTTCATGCCCCTGGGAAGCATATGTGGGTGCTGGTGGAGGTGGGGGCCCTGCATGGGCCCATTCTGTAGCTTCCAGATGGCATCCACATGTGCTGGGAATAGCAGTGGTGGGCTGGGAGACAGGCCTTTGGCCCTTGGCTGGCATGCATGGCACCACTGGTAACAGTAGTGGCAGCAGGCTGGCTGTGGGGCCCCTGGGTGGCACATGTGGGTGCCAGTGGTGGCAGCAGAAGGTGTCACAGGCCTGTCCTTGGGGCTGTGGCCCACATGAGTGCTAAGCACTGGCAGCAGTGCTGAATTTTTTTGTAAATGAAGTGATTCTTAAGTTTTTTCTTGGTTTAAGAATTATTATTACTTGTCTGAATTTATCTTGTGAGGCTGGCTACAAAACTCATTGAAGTTGTATCCTTTGTGCGTAGAATATCAGGAATGGCATGAACCATCACTTCCCCTTCTGCAATCATGGTAGGTGTTGCCATCTATCACATCTCTCTTGCTCTGGATTTAAAACTCAGCTTCAGGATCCTTCCCAGCATAGTGCTTCAGGCATCCACTACTAGTTTATCTGAGTTGTCACTCAAAATGAAACCTATTTTTTCTGTCTTAAGCAGTACATAAAGCTGGGCACGGTGACTCATGCCTGGAATCCCAGCACTTTGGGAGGCTGAGGCTGATCACCTGAGGTCAGCAGTTCGAGACCAGCCTGGCCAACATGATGAAAACCCATCTCTACTAAAAATACAAAAGTTAACTGGGCATGGTAGTGGGTGCCTGTAATACCAGCTACTTGGGAGGCTGAAGCAGGAGAATCGCTTGAACCTAGGGAGGCAGAGAATGCAGTGAGCTGAGATTGTGCCATTGCACTCCAGTCTGAGCAACAAGAGTGAAACTCCATCTCAAGAAAAAAAAAAAAAAGTATATAATTGGCTTGTAACATCAACCTTCCTCACATTAAGGGGAAGTAGTCTGGAAGTCCCAACTTGAAGACTACAAGTACAGTTCAAACACACCTTCTACATGATTTACTATTATCTATAATGACACTCTACTTCTAATTAAAAGGCCTACAAGGGCCGGGCACGGTGGCTCAAGCCTGTAATCCCAGCACTTTGGGAGGCCGAGACGGGCAGATCACGAGGTCAGGAGATCAAGACCATCCTGGCTAACACGGTGAAACCCCGTCTCTACTAAAAAAAATACAAAAAACTAGCCGGGCGAGGTGGCGGGCGCCTGTAGTCCCAGCTACTCGGGAGGCTGAGGCAGGAGAATGGCGTGAACCCAGGAGGCGGAGCTTGCAGTGAGCTGAGATCCGGCCACTGCACTCCAGCCTGGGCGACAGAGCGAGACTCCGTCTCAAAACGAAAAACAAACAAACAAACAAAAAATAAAAAAATAAAATAAAATAAAAGGCCTACAAGAAAAAATAATTTGTCATCACAACAATAAGGAAATATTTATTGAGTGCAGCTGGGTCAGAAGCTGTTCTAAACACTGTCATGTGTTTTATTTTAATCTCCTCAAGCCCCTGTAGCACAGGCATTATTTTCCTATTTTATTGATGAGGAAACAGAGGCTCAGAGAACTTAAATGATTTAATACAGATATCTATCTGTAGAAGCAGGATTTGCGCTGGGATCTCATGATCTTCCGTGAATATCCTCTTTTTTCTTATTTCATTTTCCCTTTCATTCTTCCACACCTCTCGGCTTTCGTGAGCAGCAGCTGGCCCTTTGGGAGCTCTGCCAATAAGAGGTGTCATAACATCTGCGAGCAGATTGACAAGTCACAGCCTGTCACAGGGAGGGTTCTTCTTTTTCTACTGGAGAGAAAGACATTTTGCTTTTTCTTTTCTTTGTTTCTTCCAGATTTGAAGTGATTCTGACGGCCAAAAGTCCAGCTAGTCTAAAGAAAACTGGGGGATTATAGTAGCTTGTTTTATTTTAGATTAATTTGGTAGTTGGGTCAGGAAATTAAATAATATTGTGATTATTTTATTTTATTGAAGCAGGTAATCATGAAGCCAGAGGAAAACTATTTTCAACAAGTTAATCATTGATGATTCACTGGTATTTTTCGTAGTGTTGTATTAGAAGAATAATCATTACCAAAAATGAATGAGAAGTAGATAAATTCAGCATATACGGAGACAGACACAAACACACCCAACCATACCACACCCACATATACACATATATAATTATTTATTGAAGTAAACATGTTTGAAACTATGAATTATTATTAATATGTGTGAAATATCCTTTTCAAATTAAAATTTTCAGCCACATCAACTTGAAACGTCTGAATATAACATTTCTCAGCCAAAGTGCCATGATTGCTTCCAACAGAGCAGAATGTGGAATAATGAGACCACCAGCTCCTCTTCAGAGTTCTGGGAGCAAGCCTAGGGTGGCAGGAGCCCTGGAGTTCAGAGCCAGCTGTTTGAGGCTGGGTCTGATGCCAATTTTGAGGTTGAAATGCAGCTTCACTGTCTGGTCCAGGGAGCGTGGGTGCCAGTCCCAGAGCCCAAAGGTGGGGGGCAAGCACTAATTATCATGCCAGCCTTTCTGTAGTTCTTCGGGGATCTAATACTAGAGAACAAAGGAGACATGGCCCCAAGCACTGGGATTGCAGGAACAACATAGAACCCACAAGTGAAGGTAATCTTCCTTCCCTCCTTCCTTTATTTTCTTCCTTTCTTCCTTTCATCATTAATCTTTTTTCTTTTTTTTTTTGAGACAGAGTCTCACTCTGTCACCCAGGCTGGAGTGCCGTGGCATGATCTCAGCTCACTGCAACCTCTGCCTCTCGGGGTCAAGCAGTTCTCTTGCCTCAGCCTCCCAACTAGCTGGGATTGATTACAGGCGCGAGCCACCACACCCAGCTATTTTTTTGTATTTTAGTAGAGATGGGGTTTCACCATGTTGGCCAGGCTGGTCTTGAACTCCTGACCTCAGGTGGTCCTCCTGCCTCGACCTCCCAAAGTGTTGGGATTACAGGTGTGAGCCACTGCACCTGGTCTGATTGCTTTTTTAGACTGTTCACTCTTGGCATATAGAAATGCTACTGACTTTTGTATCATTGGTTTGAATGGTTTGAATATACCATCCCTTTTTCTCCTGGTCTGTAAGGTTTCTGCTGAGAAATCTGCTTAGTCTTATGGTGTTTTTTTGTTTGTTTGTTTTTGTTTTTTTTTTGAGATGGAGTCTTGCTCTGTCGCCCAGGCTGGAGTGTAATGGCGCAATCTTGGCTCACTGCAAGCTCCGCCTGTCGGGTTCACGCCATTCTCCCACCTCAGCCTCCCGAGTATCTGGGACTACAGGAGCCCGCCACCACGCCTGGCTAGTTTTGTTTTTGTATTTTTAGCAGAGACTGGGTTTCACTGTGTTAGCCAGGATGGTCTTGATCGCCTGACCTCATGATCCACCAGCCTCAGCCTCCCAAAGTGCTAGGATTACAGGTGTGAGCCACCACACCCGGCCTTATGGGGGTTCTTTTATAAGTGATAAACATTCCTTTCCTGCTGTTTTTAGAATTCTGTCTTTGTCTTTGACTTTTGACAGTTTGACTATAATGTGCTGTGGAGAAGAGCTTTTTAAAATTATATGGATTTGCATGTCATTGAGCTTCCTGGGTGTCTAAATCTTTTGCTAGACTAAGGCAGTTTTCAGATATTATTTCGTTAAATAGGTAAATAGGTTTTTATACCTTTCATTTTTTCTTTGCCTTCTGGGATACTGGAAAATTAAATATTTGGTCTTTATGGTGTCTGATACATCTTGTAGACTTGTTTCATTCTTTTTAATTTTTTTCTTCAATTTTGCCTGACTGGGATATTTTAAAAGACCCGTCTTTAAGTTCTGAGATATTTTCTTCCACTTGACTTAATCTATTGTTGAAGCTTTTGAATGTATATATATATGTTTTTTTGAGATAGAGTCTCACTCTGTTGCTCAGGCTGGAGTGCAGTGGCGTGATCTCAGCTCACTGCAACCTCTGCCTCCCAGGTTCAAGCAATTCTCCTGTCTCAGCCTTCCAAGCAGCTAGGATTACAAATACCTACCACCATGGTTGGCTAATTTTTGTATTTTTAATAGAGACAGGGTTTCACCATGTTGGCCAGACTGGTCTTGAACTCCTGACCTCAAGAGATCCACCTGCTTTGGCCTCCCAAAGTGCTGGGATTACAGGTGTGAGCCACTGTGCCCAGCCTGAATGTTGTTTTGTATTTCATGTAATGAATTCTTCAGTCCTCAGTTCCAGAATTTCTGCTGAATTTACTTTTTTTGTTTTTTTTTTTGAGACAGAGTCTCACTCTGTTGCCCAGGCTGGAATGCAATCACACAATCTTGGCTCATTGCAACCTCTGTATCCCAGGTTCAAGAGATTCTCATGCCTCAGCTTCCCAAGTAGCTGGGATTACAGGCATGTGCCATCACACCCAGCTAATTTTTGTATTTTTAGTAGAGATGGGTTTTTGCCATGTTGGCCAGGCTGGTCTTGAACTCCTGGCCTCAGGTGATCTGCCCACCTTGGCCTCCCAAAGTGCTGGAATTACAGGCATGAGCCACCATGCCTGGTGAATTGACCTCTTTATTATCATATAATGACTTTCTTTGTCTCTTTTCATAGTTTGTGTCTTAAAATCTATTTTGTCTGATATAAGCGTAAGCTACTCCTATGCTTTTTTGGTTTCCATTGGCATGGAATATCTTTTTTCATCCCTTTATTTTCAGTCTGTGTGTCTTTATAGGTGAAGTGTATTTCTTTTAGGCAACAGATAGTTGGATCCTGTTTGTCCATTCAACCATTGTATGTCTTTTGATTGGAGAGTTTAGTCCATTTACATTCAATGGTAGTATTGATGAGTAAGGATTTACTCTTGCCATTTTATTATTTGTTTTCTGGTTGTTTTGTGGTCTTTTCTTCCTTCTTTCCCTTTTTTCTTCCTTTTTGTGAAGGTGATTTTCTCTGGTGGTATGTTTTAATTTCTTGCTTTTTATTTTTTGTGTATCTGTTGTAGGTTTTCTGATTTGAAGTTGCCATGAGGTTTATAAATGACATCTTAAAACTCATTATTTTAAACTAATGACAACCTAACACTGATTGCAAAAACAAACTACAAACAAGCACAGAGAAAACTAATAAAAACTCTACATTTTAACTTTTTCCTCCCTCCCCCACTTTTTAACTCTTTGTTGTTTATATTTATATCTTATCACATTGTCTATGCCTTTAAAAATTGTTGTAGTTATTACTTTTGATAGGTTCATCTTTTAGTCTTTCTACTGAAGATGTAAGTAGTTTACACACCACAATTTCAGTTATAATATTCTGTGTTTCTCTGTTTACTTACTATTACCAGTGAGAGTTTTGTGCCTTCAGATGATTTTTTTTTTTTTTTCTGAGACGGAATCTCGCTCGGTTGCCCAGGCTGGAGTGCAGTGGCACGATCTTGGCTTGCTGCAACCTCCACCTCCCAGGTTCAAGAGATTCTCCTGCCTCAGCCTCCCGAGTAGCTGGGACTACAGGCATGCACCACCACGCCCAGCTAATTTTTGTATTTTTAATAGAGACAGCGTTTCACCATGTTGGCCAGGATGGTCTCCATCTCTTGACCTCGTGATCCGCCCGAACATCCTTTTCTTTCAGATTGAAGAGCTCCCTTTAGCATTTCTTGTAGGACACGTCTGGTGTTTAAATCCCTCAGCTTCTGTTTGTCTGGGAAAGTATTTCTCCTTTTTGTTTGAAGGACACTTTTGCTTGATATACTATTCTAGGATAATTTTTTTTTTCCTTCAGCACTTTAAATATGTCATGCCACTCTCTCCTGGCCTGTAAGGTTTCCACTGAGAAGTCTGCTGCTAGTTGTACTGGAGCTCCTTTGTATGTTATTTGTTTCCTTTCTCTTGCTGCTTTTAGGATCCTTTATTTTTCCTTGACCTTTGGGAGTCTGATTGTTAAATGCTTTGGTGGTAGTCTAATTTGGGTTAAAGATGTTTTGTGTGCTATATCCTTCTCGTACTTGAATATTGATATCTTTCTCTAGTTTTGGAAAGTTATCCGTTATTATCCCTTTGAATAAACCTTCTACCCCAATTTGTCTCTCTATCTTCTCTATAAGGCCAATAACCCTTAGATTTGCCCCTTTGAGGCTATTTTTTTTTTAAGATCTTGTAGGCATGCTTTCATTCTTCTTTTGTCTCCTTTGACTGTGTGTTTTCAAATAGGCAATCTTTGAGCTCACTAATTCTTTCTTCTGCTTGATCAATTCTGCTGTTAAGATACTCTGTATGTCTTCAGTATGTCAGTTGAATTTTTCAGCTCCAGAAATTCAGCTTGATTTTTAAAAATTATTTCAATCTCGTTGTTGAATTTATCTAGTAGGATTCTGAATTCCTTCTCTGTGTTGTCTTGCGTTTCATTGAGTTTCCTCATGAGTTTTGAATTCTTTGTCTGAAAGATCACATATTGCTGTCACTCCAGGATTGGTCACTGGTGCCTTGTTTAGTTTGTTTAGTAAGTTCATGTTTTCCTGGATGGCCTTGATGCTTGTGGATGTTCATCAGTGTTTACACATTGAAGAGTTAGGTATTTATTATAATCTGCGTTGTCTGAGCTTGTTTGTACCCATCCTTCTTTGGAAGGCTTCCTAAATATTCAAAAGGAGTTGAATATTGTAATCTAAATATTTGGTCGCTGGTGTTTAAATCCCTCAGCTTCTGTTTGGGAAAGTCTTTATTGCCTGTGTTTTGGGTCACCCCAGGTCTGATAACATTGTGATTCCTGCACACTTATAGAGGTACCATCTTGGTGGTCTTGGGAAAGATCTGGGAGAATTCTCTGGATTACCAGGCAGAGACACTTTTTCTCTTCCCTTACTTTCCCCTAAACAGGGTATCTCTCTCTCTCTCCATGCTGGGCTACCTGGGGCTGGTTGAGGGGTGACAAACAGCCCTGTGGCCACCACCACTGGGCCTGCACTGTGTTAGAGCCAAAGCCAGCATAGCACTGAGTCTTGCCCAACCTGCGGAGACCACTGCCTGGCTACTGCTGATGATCACTGAAGGTCCAAGGGTTCTTTAGTCAGCAGATGGTAAATCCGGCCAGGCTTGTATCCTGTTCATGGCAGCGAACTCCCAACTCTGGCCCAGGGCAGGTTCATAAATGCCATCTGGGAGCCAGAGCTTGGAGTTCAGAACCTTAGGATTCTACTTGGTACTGTATTCTACTGTAGTTATGCTGGCATCGAAACTGTAAGATCATCCTTTCCACTCTTCTTTCTCCTTTTCTAATGCAGAAGGAGTGTCTCCTCATGGTCACCATTGCCCCAGGCCCACTGTGAGTACTGCCTGGCTAGTGCCAACGTTCACTCAAGGCTCACATGCTCTTCAGTCAGCTTGTGGTGAATGCTGCCAGGTCTGAGTCTCTCCCTTCAGGGCAGTGGGCTCCCCTCTGGCTGAGGGTGGGTCCAGAAATGCCATCCAGAAGCCAAGGCCTGGAATTGGGAACCCCAGGAGCCTGCTTAGTGTTGTATGCCACTGCGGCTGAGCTGATGCCTAAGCTCTATGACAAAGTCCCCTTTACTCTTTCCTGTCCTTTCCTCAAGCAGAAGGAGCCTCTCCCTGTGGCCACCACAGTTGGGAATATGCTGGGTCACATCTGAAGCCAGCACAGCCCTGGGTCTCATCCAAGTACTGCTGATGTTTATTCAAGGCTCAGCAGCTCTTTAGTCAGCAGGTGATGAATCCTGCCAGGACTGGGTCCCTCGCTTCAAGGCAACAGTTTCTCTTCTGGCCCAGGGTATGTCTAGAAATGTCATCTGGGAGGTAGAGCCTGGAATGGAGGCCTCACAACTGCCTGGTGACCTCTTCTACTGTGGATTAGCTGGTATCCAAGTTGCAAGACAGTCCTCTTTAGTCTCCTGTCTCCTTTCCTCAAGCAAAAGGAAGAAGTCTCTCCTGGGCCTGTAAGCTACACTGTCTTGGATTGGGAAAAGGGTGATTTAAGCATTTCTTTGGCTGCCCCATCTAGTGTCTCACTGAGTTGTGTGCACCCCAAGTCCACTGGTTCTGAGCCCAGAACAGTACCAGGACTTGCCCAGGAATTGCAATCCTTGTGGCCTAGACTGACTTTCATGTTTATTTAGGACCCCAGAGTGCTTTAGCCTGTGGTGGGGGGGCTAGCTGGAACTCAGGTTCCAACCATTGGAATGGATGATTCCCCTCTGTCTAAAGCTGGTCTAAATGTTCCTTCATGGGTGCTGGCCAAATTCTGCCCTGTGTTTCTTTCCACGTGACAGGGCAGTGCTGAGTTCCAATGCAAAGTCCCACAATCACTGCAGTGCCTCTCCCCAAAGCACACATATTCTCTCTCCATGCCACATGGCCAGTGCTGTGGGGAGGGATAGGGGTGATGTCAGCAATTCAAGACTGTCTTTCCTATCTTCTTCAGTGCTTCTTTCCTTGATATGATGTTCAAACCAGGTACTGCGACCGCTCACCTGATTTTCGGTTCATATGAAGGTGCTTTCTTATGTGGATCGTTGTTCAATTTGGTGTTCTTGCAGGGGAGATGATTGCTGGAGGGTTCTGTTCAGCCATATTGCTCCGCCTCCTTGTCTGAATTTCTGTTTGTTTCTTTTTAATGATTTCTATCTCTTTGGTAAATTTCTCATTTATTTCCTGAATTGTTTTTCTGATTTGTTTGTATTGTTTTTCTGTGTTTTGTTGTATCTTACTGAACTTCTTCAGCATCAATATTTTCATTTTTTTTCTGCGATCTCATAAATTTATTTTTTGATTGGAATATATTATTGGAGAATTACTGTTTTTCCTGGAGGTGTCGTATTTCTTTGCTTTTCATGTTTCTGTGTCCTTATATTAATATCTGTGCATCTGGTGTAACAGTCACTTCTTCCAGTATTTTGTATTTGCTTTTATAGGAGAGGACTTTTTCCTGAAGATGTATCTATGGTGTTGATTGGGTAGGGCACTTTGCTTTCATTCTGGGTGCATGCAGTAGTGTAGTCTCTGTATTATTTCTTTGGCTATAAACAGCACTGGTGATGTCTGTGATTTCCTCACTGGTTTTGGGGTGCAGTTGTTAGTGGGATCTGTGGTGAAATTTTGCTGAGGACAAGAACACCATGTAGTCCTGTCCGTGGGCCCCAGTGGTGGCAGCAGCAGGCAGAGTGTGCCTGTCCTTAGGCCCCAGGGCAGCGTATGCTGGCACTGGTGTTAGCTGGTCCAGGCTGGCTGATTCTTGGGCCTCCAGGCAGCTTACTCAGGTGCTGGTTGTGGCAATAGTGGACAAGTTCTTCAGGCCCTTGAGGAGTGAGTGTGGTGTGGGCAATGGTAGTAGTAGTGTTGAGACAACCTTCTGACTCCCAAGCAGTCCTTGCTGGAGTTGCTGGTGGCTGTGATGGGCTGGGTAGATTGGTCACCAGGCCCATAGGTGGCACATGCTGGTGGATTCCTGCTATAGTGGTAGTGGCAGGCTGAGTGAGCCTGACCTCAGGCCCCTAGGAGGCTCAAGGGCCAAAACTGGTAGACTGGTCTGGGTGGTCTCCTGGATGGCATGTTTGGGCATTGATGGGTGGCAGAGCTGGGATGGGTGGACTTATCCTCAGGCCTCCTGGTGGTGCATGCAGGAACTAACTATAGTAGGCAGAAACAGGGTGATCCCCAGGTCCTAAGTGAATGTTCAGGCGGGGGTGTCGGTGTCAGCAGCCCTGCTACTAGGGAGGGTGGGGTTGCTTTCGAGGGCAACAGCTATATGCAGGCAGCTAAGGAGCATACACTTTGCTTGTGCTTCACCCCCCCCACCCCACCGTGGTGGCAGCCTGCAGTGTTGGTGGCTGTGGGCAGAGGAGTTTGTCTTCAGGGTTCATGAATATGCATGATGGCTTTGCTGCCAGGAGCAGTGGGGATGTTGCCAATGGTTTAAGCCTCAGCCTTGGCAGCAGCAGCCAGCTGTGGTGGTGGCTGTGCTTGGTGATGTTAATGGGGATCCAGGGATGTGGAGATGCAGGTGCTGTTGGGCCCCCAGGCAGGATGCAGGCTGGTGGGGCTAGGCTCTCAATATAACACCATGCTGTATCTGCTTAGGACTTGGGAAATGTTTGGGACTGAGCATAAGCTTCCTCTCTGGAGCAATACTGTTGTGTGGTCTCCAGGCAGCTTCCTATGTTAGTCTCAGGGTGGCCCACAAGGGTCAGTGGGCTCCCCCATGTCTAGGATTGCAGGAGTCTGCTGTGAGAATGTGGACTGCTGGGGATCTCTCACCCTTTCCCCACTTTGGGGAGCCTCTCCAGGCTCCCAGCTGGTCCTGGTCAAGGAGGCTGCCTTGCTTCTCTCTTCTTCCTTGCTTTAAATGTTTCCTGTCATTTCTCTGTTGAATTCCAGTGTTCTCTTTTAGATGATCTATTCAAAGTGTGATTATCTGTTGCTATTTTCGTTCTTCTTTGTGGAGGAGGTGAGTGCTGGGTGCCTGTAGTCAGTCCTCTTGAAGCCCTTAGTCACCTATATTTTCTGTTAGAGTTTTTTTTTAATTCTTACATTTAAGTATTTGATTCATTTTGTGTTAAGGTCTGCATATAGCATGAATTAGGGGCCTAGATGCATTCTTTTGCATGTGGATAGCTAGTTGTCCCAGCACGATTTGTTGAAGACTATTCTTTCCCCACTGAATGGTCTTGGCACCTTTGCCAAAGATAAATTGATGATAAATATATGGATTCATTTTCTAGACCAGGGGTCCCCAACCCCTGGGCTGTGGACTGATACTGGTCCGTGGCCTGTTAGGAACCAGGCCGCACAGCAGGGGGTGAGCAGCTGGTGAACAAGCATTACAGCCTGAGCATTACAGCCTGAGCCTGTCAGATCAGCTGCAGCATTAAATTCTCATAGGAGTGTGAACCCTATTGTGAACTGCACGTGCGAGAGATCTAAGTTGTGCGCTCCTTACGAGAATCTAACTAATGCCTGATGATCTGAGGTGGAATAGTTTCATCCTGAAACCATCCCCTCAACTGTCCATGGAAAAATTGTCTTCTACAAATCCGGTCTCTGGTGCCAAAACGGTTGGAAGCCACTGATCTAGACTCTTGATTCTGTTCCATTGATCTGTATGTCTGTCCACATTATCTTGGTTATTGTACCTTTGTTGTAACTTTTGAAATTGGGAAGTGTGAGTCCTCCAAATTTTTTCTTCTTTTTCAAGATGACTTTGGCCATTCTGTGTTCGTTGCAATTTCATATAAATTTTAGGATAGGCTCATTCACTTCTGATAAGAAAGGCGGTTGGAATTTTGATAAGAATTCAACTGAATCTGTAGATCACTTTGGGGAGTATTGCCATTTTAACAGTATTGTCTTCTAATCCATGAACACAGGATGTCTGCATTTACATAGGTTTCCTTTAATTTCTATCTATGATGTTTTGTAGTTAACCTTAGCTTATTTGGTTAAATTTATTCCTAAGTATTTTATTCTTTTGGGTGGTAATGTAACAATTAAGAAATTGTTTTCTTAATTTTATTTGTGGACTACTCATTGCTAGTAGATAGAAATTTTTTATATATTCATCTTGTATCCTGGAACTTTGCTGAAATAATTAGCTCTAGTAGTATTTTTGTAGATTCTTTGAGTTTTCTATATGTGAGATCATGCCATCTGCAAATAGAGATAGTTTTCTTTCTTTCTTTCTTTCCAATCTGGATGCCTTTTTTCTTTTTCTTGCCTAATTGCCCTGACTAGAACCTCTAATACAATGTTGAATAGAAGTAGTTAAAAATGAACATAGCAAGTCTGTCACCATTAGGTATATGTTAACTATGGGTTTTTCATAGATTTCCTTTATCAGATTGAGAAAATTTCCTTCTATTAGTTTGTTGAGTAGGTTTACCATGAAATAGTATTGGGTCTTGTGAAATCCTTCTTATGTATCCATTGATAACCACACTTTGATAAAAGCTTCAAAAATTAAAGTTTTTGGCATTCTGAGGATGCCCTGATTAAAAACTTCCAGCTGATTTTCAACCAAGTACAACCAAAATTTAGAGATTTTATTTATGTGAAAATTCAATGCCACTTAGTATACTTTAGTTGATTTCAAAACTAATTTTCCAATGGCTCAGGCATTTTGGAAATCTAATTGATGATGGATAGTAAAGAGAAAAAGTATGAAGTCATACTGAAGCATTGAAAAAATTCAACATTATCTTTATCAAAAAATTTTGTAGTGCGTATATATAAAATACATGTAAACTTTGATAAGTACAGCTGCTGCTTCAATTGGTAGACTATCCTGGTTTATGCTATTGAGTTATAAATTATGTATGCACCACAGTCCATTCAAAATACATTTTTGCTCAATCTAGTAAGAATATGTTTTATCACAATGCTATAGTCTACCAAATTTGTATTTATATTACCATTGCAAAAATAAATAATTCTATCCTTGATGCCAAATTTTTAATTGAATTTACAATAATATTTACAATAAATGTTTCACTTTTGGCAAAATGAACATTTTAAGACTTAATTAAATGAAAAAAATCGAGGCATTATGGGAATTAACTGATTTTATATTTGAATCATCTAGTGATACTGGTATTAAGCTAGGCATCATTCAACTGTTTGCAGTGTACTTCTGCTATTAATTTACCTTTTGTCCATGCATGAGAAAACTTGGAATCAAAAATGAGCAAAATTCATTTAAGGGGAGAATCATTTGATCTAAATGAAAAGTTGTGCTTTTCAGAGTGATAGGTAAACACACCTTCTCTAGCTGCATATGATAAATCCATGTCTTTGGGTGCAGTCTTCTTAAGATAATTGTTAATTTCTGAAGGAGATGCTGATGTTGCTTCTAATTCTCATGTGATCATACTATCACAGAGGTAGATGGTAAATATAAACATTCTGTGCAAGTTGTGTATCCATCATCAACTTTTTTGTGAAATGGAAATTTGATTATTTAATTTTTATTAAATTTTTATTTTTTGAGCTCATTGCTACTGAAAGGATTTACTACAAAATATAAAATTGTTGCCAAACGATGAGATAAATAGTTATAGATTCACATCATATAATACATGAGAAAACCAAAATATCAAGAGCATTTGGGAAACTTTCTTTTCATTTTCATCTTTCGTTTGCCCTTGTATTTCATGTAGACCAACTCCAACAACTTTTCGCTGACTCTTCCAATTAGTGGTCTGAATGCTTTGTGCACTGAAAAGGCTGTGGCAATGGCCATGATATAACAGGCGGCCAAGAGTGACACATACTTTTCCCACAACCACCCAGTAGTTAGCTGGTCCTAGTCACTGGCATAGGAGTGTGCTTAGTTTTATCAGTGAATACTCTGCAAACCAGTTTTGAAAGGGATATGTTAATTACATCGTATCATAAAAAGTTGGAAAAGAGATATGAGTATAGATGGCCATCTTTCAATGTGTTAAAATGAGAAATCTGTTCACTGCACATGAGTCTCACACACCATTACCTGAAACTGTGGTGGAAGGTGGAAGTGCAAAGTGGAAGTCTACCAAACCTATCTCAGCTCTTTTTAATACAATTGTTAATACTACTTCATTATAAGATGAAAATTCCAGGACATATGCTAAACAAGATAGGATGCCAGGAAAACAGATGTATATTGGGACTGTCCTTGGCAAATCAGGATAAATGGTCTCCCTACCTCTAATGGTCTGTGGGGAGCCCACTGGAGTAAGAGAGGATAGGGAGAAGGGTTGATCATATTTATTCCTCTCCTTCATGTTTATTCAAAGACCTGAAAAGGATCAAACATTTCTTTGATGCCTACTGGGATCTAGACTTGTTTCCATGGGATACAGTGACTTTCTTTAATCTTTTAAGTAATCTATAGAGAAATCTTTACCCCTAAACTGAGAGTCCTGAAAAGGGAGGTTACACGTAAATGGAGGTGGTAACATGCCTACAATCTACTTCAATTTTTTATTCAAACTGAACCTCCTGAGCTCCTGAAAATAAGTAAGTTTTTCCTCTCTATCCCTCCTGTTCTAAGGGTTGGTAGCAACTCCCTGCTATTGCTAATCTTTGGGGTGCATCACTGTACCCTGTTAGACTTCTCAACTCTTTCATCAACTCAGTAATCAATTACCTGTATTAAATTCTATGTTTGAAATTTTGGGAGCAGTATTTTTTTATTTAATTTTACTTTAAGTTCTGGGATACATGTGCAGAACGTTCAGGTTTGTTACATAGGTATACATGTGCCACGGTGGTTTGCTGCACCTATCAAACCCATCATCTAGGTTTTAAGCCCCACATGCATTAGGTCTTTGTCCTAATGCTCTCCCTCCCCTTGCCCCCCATCCCCTGGAGTGCTGTTTTCTTGATTGAACTTTGATTGATTCAGATATCCTTCCCTATTTCCTTTTTGTCATAATTCTTAGGTGCTTAATGTTGCCCAGTTCATCCTATTATAGTGATCTGTTTAGTGGGATTGAGCCATCCCCTCCTGGGTTTTCTGTATTTTATACACCTCATCCTCCATCTTCTATCAACATTTGCTACATTAGTGTCCCATTGCATTGTTTTCCAAGAAAACAGCTATCTATTTGACATCCACTTGTGCCACAGGGTTAGGAATGATAATGGATTACTGCATGTCCTTCTCAGAAGTATTCAAACACTGCACAGAAATGTATGGCCACATGATGCTCTACCTAAAAGAAGTCCCAATATTAGAATTTCAGGCTTTTCCTGGGAATTCCTAAAACTTCACCAAGCATATAGTCACTACATAAAGTTGGTCTTTTCTGCCGGGAGACTTCCATTTTCTCAAAATGACCAAAATTTTGGCAGCTGAAAATGAAACAAGATGGGTTTAGAGAAACGATAGATTGAAAACAGCAGAAGTGTTTTTTGCACTTGTTTTTCTGAAGTGGACTTCCAAGCAAGACCTGCTGATTAACAGAATAGCTAAGTCTTATTCTTTAGGGGTATACATGTAGGATGGAGGAGGAATTTGGGTTTCATGGCTGGGGAGAGGGCAGGGATGGGCAAGTGGAGAAATGACAGGGCAAGTAGTTTGTGTTTGAGCTCCAAAGCAATCAGGCTGTAGGGAAAACTAGAACAAAGATAGAGGCAGAGAAAGGAGAGGGGTAGGAAAAAAGCAGGAGAAAATGCAGGGCTTTATGAATCCTCAACTGCCTCCAGGCTACAACCTGAGAACAACGGAAACCACTCTTCACCTAGGAAGTGATAATGACCACAGCACATTATATGTAGCCTTGGCCGCCTTCCTCCAGGATCATCCTCCTGCTAAACAGCCATCCAGAATTTTTCTAGAGGAAGGAATAATGTCAAACAGAGTGACCCACAGTGAGAAATTCTTCCAACGCTCTAAAAGCAGTCATTACCCAAAATAGGCATCCAACATGTTCATTTATGACTTGCCATAAATACTAGCATTAGCAAGACAATATTATCCTCGTATGAGTTGACTTTATTGTGCTTCAGAAAGTCACATCATAAACATCTATGAACATGTTATTTCATCTGCTCTCATAATTTGTCTCTTTCAACATGGTTCTGGCCAATTTTAGAAGTTTCCATGTAAATACATAAAAATAATGATAGGAAAAAATGAAGACAGAGCAAAAAGAGGTCAAGTATCACATTTAGTCCACAAATATTATGACAGAATATGAAATTGTTTTATGGGTGGCTAAAGAAACTTTTTTTGTGTGTGGTGGTGGTAGTGAAGATGATGTTATGTGTATGTATATTATCACCAGTCTAAAAAGAAAGGATGCCCAAATAGGGAATGGAGCAGGCATCTTTAGAACCTCTTTTAATCTCTAGTTAATGATGTAAACCAAAAATAAAATAAAATTCTAAGCCCCCCCGCCGCCCCGCCCGCCCCCCGCAACCAACCATCTGAATGGACTTACTCCTCAGCCAGGGCTCTTAACATGTAACCTGAAAGACTGGTTCAGGCCATGAAGGGAAGTGGGGGTCAGACATGCCTCATTATAGTCTTGTCTCTGGCATTAACATCAATACAGATTTTAAGTCTGATAGAAACGTTTTACAACCTATTCTCTCGGAAGCCTGCAAGTTAAAGCTTCATCTGCATAGTAAAACTTTGGTCTCTACCACCAAATGTCTCTTTCTATTGATCCCAGGTCTTTAGACAAACTCAATCGTCAACCAGAAAATGTTTAAATTTACCTATAGCCGGCCAGGCAGGGTGACTGACGCCTGTAATCCCAGCACTTTGGAAGGCTGAGGCGGGCGCGTCACCTGCGGTCAGGAGTTCGAGACTAGCCTGGCCAACATAGTGAAACCCCGTCTCTACTAAAAATACAAAAATTAGCCGGGCGTGGTGGTAGGTGCCTGTAATCCCAGGTACTCAGGAGGCTGAGGCAGGAGAATTGCTTGAACCTGGGAAGTGGAGGTTTCAGTCAGCCAAGATCGCGCCATTGCACTCTAGCCCGGGCAACAAGAGCAAAACTCCATCTCAAAATAAAATAAAATTAAAAAGGCACCCTCCACCACTCCCGACCCCACCACTTCGAGTTGTCCTGTCTTTCTGTACCAAATCAATGTATTTCTTAAATGTATTTGATTGATGTCTAATGCCTTCCTAAAATGTATAAAAGCAAGATGCACCCCGACCACCTTGGGCACATGTTCTCGTTCTCAGGACCTCCTGAGGGCTGCGTCACGGGCCATGATCACTCATATTTGGCTTAGGATAAATCTCTTCAAATATTTTACAGAGTTTGACTCTTTCGTTGACAATGTCCACCTTTATAAAAAGTTTGGTGGTGTCCTAAAATACTAGGCCCAGCAAATTTATGTACATGTAAATTTATCCTGGCACTTTAAGAGTAACAAACAAACAAACAAACCAAAAAACATTATTTTAAAACATGCAATACTCTGTGACACCTCTGGAAGCATGCCATAAAAGAAAATTAATTGCAAAACAGAGTTGGTTCCCATCTATTGTCACCAAAAGTTATTCAGGTGAAAATGAATAGTTTGGATTCTAGGAAGGTGTTAATTAAGGGAGCAATTAAGGAAATTGGTTAACAATTATTGTTCACTTGAGTTTTCTAAAAAATATGCCTTGGGTATGAACTGTGATTCTCTCTTCTGTTCTTGAGTCTGGAACCCTCTCCTGCTCCCAGGTTACTTTTCCAGCAACCTGCAACTCTGGAGAGAACTATCCCAATGGCTTTGACTTCCACATGTGTTGCAAGTTGGGGATCAGACAGAATTCAGGTTGAGAAGGTTCAAGTCTATATTTTCAGGAGACACACCAGGAAGAGTTCAGCAGCTGTCTGAATGTCGGTCCATGTTGTTTAGGTAAATTGGTGATGGGGTAGATTAAAAGGGGACCTGTTTAGTGATTTGCTGGCAACTGTTCTGATTTCCTCCAGACTTCCTCTTGACAGCCGAAAGGAGATTCAATGAAATTATATCCAGGAAGGTACAGAAGTGGAGGTGGTAAGGGTATTGATTTGGCGAACACATGGGTTGAAGGGGAAGGCCTAGGTCTGAAAAACCTAGTTCTCCCTCCTGAGACCTCTATTTATAAAGATAGGAGATAAGACTTTGGAGACAGGTATGTGCCATATAATCTGCTTTGGAGATTAAGCAGCAACAAAGAGGGAATGAAAATGTGCCAATCAGTAATGTACCATTTGCTCTAAAAGAAACAACTATGCCTTTTACTGCACCAGTTCCTCAAACATTTTATTTTTATTTCTTTAAATGATGGCAGCTCCAGGACCACATTGGATAACGAATATCAGTGACCAATACCTTTTTAAACGCCTCCTGCTGGAGAGTTTTTTCTCTCTTGTCTCCGTTTCAGGGGAAACTCAGCAACCTCTGGGCCTTTTTACAATGCACAATCAGGGGCTTATAAAGAAAGAACTGCTACAAGAGGTGTAGGTACTCATGCTGGGTATTCAGGGAGGCTTGAAGGCTAAAGGTGAGATACAGTGAACTTACGGAACATGGTGGAACTCAAAGAAGGGTTTCTGAGATAAACACCCTTATTCAAATGCCAGAGACACACTGTTTCTCTAAACAGAAACTCTTAAGGCCCGGCAGTTTTTATGTTGGAGCAAAAGATTTGGGTCAGAACCAAAGTTTTAAAGACTTTTTATTGAAGAAGTTCAAAGATTCCTTGGCCAGCAGCCAAATGTGGTCTGATTTGTTTGCATTTCCTCTGGGAACTCACAGGCAAGTGAGGAATTGGCCAGCCACCACTGTGAGGGTCACCCACACCCCTGTGGGCCTTTTCTCCCTGAGCAGTTCCAAGGTGGGGGAGGGAAGCCAGGGGGAATCAGATCCCTACAAAGGCCGAGAGTTCAGCAGCCTGGCCAAGCTGCAGTTCTTTCCTGGGTGAAGGAGTATCTCTCCCAATAGCTGCAGTATCTCTTCCAATACACCAAGATGGCATTGATTAGTTCACAAATGAGACCACTATGACTCAGGAAGTAAGTGAGAGGCATCAAGGGGAGAGGTGGGAAGTGAAATGTCACCTCTTCTTCCCTCCTCCCAGTGATGGTAGAAGGACCTGCTCCAGGCTGGGAGGCATCAAGCATGTGTGCTAATGGGCCAGTTCTCCACATTCAAGATCCCAGAGATGTTAAGTTTATCCAAAAATCTTTCAAGCAATCCTGTTGTTTGCAATTAACTCAGAGGGAGTTTTGAGAAATCTGTCAACTGGATGTAATTTTAAAAAGGGAAAATATATCTTTTACTATGGTTTTGGAAGTTTGAAAAGGAGATGCTTATGTAACCACACACGTGTACACACACAAACAGCATGAAGGTTTCTCCTCTCCTTGGGATTTTGATCACAGAGGTAGAAAATTAGGCAAAGTGTAAAAGGATATGTGATTGTCAGAAGGTGAGGAGTTCGAGGGACTGAAAGAAATGGGTCCCTGGTTCTGCTGGAGTGATGGGTCCCAGCAAGTGACTGATGCCCATCAATGAGCAGATTTCATGACCTCTTCTTTGGTGACCTGAAAATCTAAGAGAGAGTGGAGCAGGAAAGCTGGAGGTCACACATATATAACCTCGACAGGGGCAAGGGCTGAGTAAGCAGGAGCTCCAAGAGTGAAGATGTCTGTTATTGTGTTGAGCAGTAGGAGGAAAACAATTTCAATTCCTGCCCCTCCCAACTAAATGATAAGGGAAGGAGCCTCCATCCATATAGAATGAAGAGAAGTGCCCTGCTGAGTTCTGGGCATTTGAGTTTGTGGGATGACTAGGGTGTGGCCTGATACCTGAACTAGGAGCTGGTTGATCTCTCCAGAAGTGAGCTGCCTGTTGTCAGATTAGAGGCATGAGATCAGGGCCAGCCCTCACTTTTGCAGGGCCTTACATAATCCCTGCCAGGAATGGCCTTGTATGCCAGCACCTGTCGTCCTGCCCTGTGCTAGGGGACCTGCAGTGAGGGGAACCTAACCCTTTAGGGAGGCCTGGGAGCAACAACTCCCACACAGGGCTGGGCTCCCCACGTTCCTTTTTTTTGTTGTTCATTGGCTGTAAGGTCCTTTTCTGAGATGAAACCTTCTTCCCTTTTCTCAAAGAGATCTTGGTTAGGGAAAGCTAAAGGGGTTGGTAGCTCTGTTCAACTTGCAACCACATGGAACCAAATGTACATGCTCCTGGAGGCCTCTCCCCTCTGTCCCTGTGTGTCCCCGGTTTCTCTTCTGCCTCCCATCTGGGAGTCTCATGGCTGGCTGATCTGAGCCTGGGTTCAACTTTTATAGATGTTGTTTCTCCATTGGCTAAAAGAAAGGAATGTCACCTGGGGTGCTCTTTCTGCTCCCCTTTGCCTCCAGGTTCCAGGAGTAATCCTGCTCTACACTGGGGTTTCCAGATCATCCTACATTACTGGAGAGGAGGCCTTGGAAAGAAAAGGGTCAAAGAGAGACCTAGCAGAATACGACATTTACCTCAAGGGGTAGGGACTCTCTCTCATTATTCTTTATATATGGGTCAAATATAGTTCTGGAAATTATATCTCCAGATGAGCATCCCAGGTCATTGACCTTAGAAGAAAACTTTTAAACAGTTACTAAAGGTAATTAATTGAGAGGTGAGAAATGGAAAAAATGCCGCAATTGCCAGGACATTAGGGGCCAACTGGTGCCACTTTTCTCATGGTTCCCATGGCTCTTCGCATTGGAATAACTGCCTAAAGATAGCCTTCAGGCACTTGCAGCTAGTGAGAATAGGGCTTGCCGACAGCCCCAGGGAGATGAAAACATGTGAAGGGTAGTGGGTTGGGCACATGGCCAGAGGTTGCTTCCTGAACACAAAGGAAGAAGAGGGGATGGACTCAGTTTCAAAACTGAAAAGGGCGGGAAGTAAAAACAATTCAGGCAGGAGTTACATTCTGAAAACCTCAGAATTTGAGATGCAAATGATTTCAAGTGGAGCCCTCTATACTGGGTCAGCAAACTTTACTGCGTCTAAAAATCACCAAATAACTTTTTAACTATGCAGAGTCCCAAGCCCCACCTCCAGAAATTTGGAGCTGGTAGGTTCGGGGTAGGACTCAGGATTCTGCCTTTTTTTTTTTTTGAGATGGATTCTCGCTCAGTCGCCCAGGCTGGAGTGCAGTGGTGCAATCTCAGCTCACTGCAAGCTCTGCCTCTCGGGTTCACGCCATTCTCCTGCCTCAGCCTCTTGAGTAGCTGGGACTACAGGCACTCACCACCACGCCTGGATGATTTTTTTGTATTTTTAGTAGAGACGAGGTTTCACCATGTTAGCCAGGATGGTCTCAATCTCCTGACCTCGTAATCTGCCTGTCTGGGCCTCCCAAAGTGCTGGGATTAGAGGCGTGAGCCACCGCGCCCGGCGATTCTGCGTTTTCAATGGCGCCACTCCCCATCCCTGGGACCTCTGATGCAGGTGTTTCACAGTCCCCAGTTTGAGATCCTCTGCCCTATGTAATGCCTGAATTCCTTCTATGGCACACCCAGCCATGGCTATTGACTCTGCATCCTCAATGGGGCTGCAGGATGATGATGGAGTGGCCAGCCTCTGGCAGCCAGGTTGTCCTTAACATTTTGCAGAACCCACTTCCCCACAGAGGCCACCCCTGTTAAGAGGCTGATGAGGCTTCATCTCAGGAGAATGTTGAGGTGGGGGACACAGATGGAGCTTGAGGCTCAATCTAGGATGCGGTTCGGTAAAATGAGTCAGTCATGCATATAACTGGGATTTGCTTGATCTGAATCTAAGACCATAGAGCAGTTCCAATATTAAGAAATTCTTATTTGTGATTTTTTGGAAGAAAATAAACTTTTATGTTGCTAATAAGGTCTCATGGGGGTAGAGAGGTGATTGATAAGGTATTGGGCTTCTTTCCGAGATAATGAAAATGTTCAAAAGTTGACTGTGGTTAGGGTTCACATATTAATGAATGCTCATACACTGACGGGGATTCATTCTGAGAAATGCGTTGTTAGGTGATTTGATTGTTGTGCAAACATCATAGAGTGTACTTACAAAAACCTAGATGGTATAACCTACCACACACTTAGGATATACAGTAGAGCCTATTGCTCCGAGGCTACAAACGTGTACTGCATGTTACTGAACTGAATACTGTAGGTGACTGTGACACAGTGGTAAGTATTTATGTATCTAAAATACCTAAACATAGAAAAGGTACAGTAAAAATACAGTAGAAAAGATAAGAAGTGGTACACCTGTATGGGGCACTTACCATGAATGGAGCTTGCAGGACTGGAAGTTTCCCTGGGTGAGTCAGTGAGTGAGTGTTGAGTGAATTTGAAGGCCTAGGACATTATTGTACACCCTTATAAACTATAAACAATGTACATTTAGGCTACACTAAATTTATAAAAAATATTTTTCCTTCTTCAATAAAATTAACCATAGCTTACTGAAACTATAAACTTTTAAATTTTTAAAAAATATTTTGACTCTTTTGCAACACTTAGCTTAACACACACATTGTACAGCCATACAAAATGTTTTCTTCCTTTTTGTCCTTATTCTATAAACTTTTTTCTATTTTTAAAATTTTTACTTTTTAAACTTTTTTGTTAATAAACTAAGAAACACACACATTAACCTAGGCCTACAAAGGGTCAGGATCATGAAGACATCACCAGGTGACAAGAATTTTTCAGCTCCATTATAATCCTATAGGACGACTGTTGTCTATGGGGTCAGGTATTGACCAAAATGTCCTTATGTAGCGCATAACACATCACAATTCAAAAAACCATCGAATTGTACTCCCAGATTGGTACATTGTGTGTTATGTGAACTATATCTTTATAAAGCTATTTTTAAAAAAGGACTGAGAATTCCATAAAATGTTTCATTTGTTGGGGGAATGGCTTCATTATTTTAAAATAATTCTGATGGCATCCTATGACATTTGACTCAAATCAATAATGACTTATTCATGACTTTGTTTATATCCTGTTCTCTGTCCAGAGACCTGTTACTGGAGTCTGACACAATTTTGATCTGTAAATGCATGTCTCAATAGAGGGTTGGGCCTAACATTGAACCCCAGCAGGCTCCTGCTGAGTTGGCTAATTGGCTGACTCCCTGGGCCCACAGTGTGTAGTTCTCTGGGAGTCTCGATTTTACTTTTCATTTTTCTGGCTTAAAGCTTTTCCCGTTGAAAGCCATCAACTAAGATCTTCATTCAAAAGTTCTGAAGAGGATCACTGAGGAGTCATTTTTCAATTTGGAGGCTATTGCTCCGTTGAATAATGAATAGGTTTCCCCTCTAAGAGACCTACAGTGCAGGAATGCCCAGAGCTTCTCTTCTATGCTGCTTGGAAGAACTATGGAACTGGAAGGATTCTTAAGAGACCTTGTGCAACTCTCTGCTTTTGCAGTTGAGGAAACTGAGGCTTGGAGAGGTGAAGCATAAGGAAATCCCTGGCTAATGGGCAAGCTAAGATGAATCCTCCTGACCCATAGCTGGCTCCATGTTCTACATCTTCTATTTTCTGTGAAAGCTGGAAAGACAGCAAACCCCAAAATATCTATCTCCCTCATCTCCCCCAACCCAAAGCCAACAATCTATTTCTAAAACCAAGTTGTCACTATTTCTGAAACACAAAGTAGGGGAAGCCCCATCCCATGGCTGAGAGGAAATGTGACCCTCTCACAGGGAAGCCAGCTGCTGGGAGAGGTGGAAAGAGCCCAAGTCCCTCCTCGGGGACCAGCCCACAAGCTCTTCCTTCACCAGTGACAGAGCCTGAGAAAGCGCTTCTCTCCCTAACATAACCTAATTGCCATTTCCCCACTAGCCTCCAGCACTCACTCTGTGACAAGTTCTGGCTCCTGCCCAGCTGCTCCTTGAGCTGGGAGCCAAACCCCAGACTCCCTTGTCTCAGGAACTGGTCCAGAATGGCCTTAGTAGTCAGCTAAGAAGAGCTCTATATCAAGGCCTGGGAGGGCTGGCTGCCCAGACTCTGGCTGCCTGGGTGGGCTGCCAGGACCCCTCCTATGGACAGACCTGCCCAGCTCAGCAAAGGAAGGACATGTAAGGAAAAGGCAAGGCTACCAGTGGAACTGCAGTGCTGTTGGGGGTAGGTGTGAGTCTTTTCACCAGCCAACCTCTCATTTTTCTGGGGCTGGAAGGAATTTGATGCCACCAGTATCTTAGAGCCACATGCCTCATTCTTCAGGAACAACTTCTTGGGATCCCGGAAGCATACAAGGTCTCCTGACACCTTGGACTTGTGTCTGCATGCCAGCAGATGAGGCTGGGACTAGGACAGAGTGTGAGCACATGCAGGTGACCTCTTCAAAAACTTCTCCTCTGTTCCTTTCCTTGGGAGTAACACTGCCTGCTTTGTCCAGTGATGGACTCTCTTGAGCCTTTGAGGTTTAGTATTAGGATTGCCAGCATAGGTTGGTCAATTCTTTAATTTGATTTCTATGTTGATATGGTTTGAATGTGTGTCCCCTCTAAATCTTAAGTTGAAATGTAATCCCTGGTGTTGGAGGCGGGGCCTGGTGGAACGTGTTTGGGTCAATGGGGATGGATTCTCCATGAATGTCTTGGTGCTGTCCTTGCAGTAGTGAGTGAGTTCTTGCTCTGAATTCATGTGAGATCTGGTTGTTTAAAAGACAGGTTGTTAAAACAGAGGCATCTCCTCTCTTGCTCCTTTGCTCCCTCTCTTGCCATGTGACATGCCTGCTCCCACTTCACTTTCTGCCATGAGTAAAAGCTCCCTGAGTGCTCACCAGGATCAGATGTTGGCACCATGCTTCCTGTACAGCCTGCATAACCATGAGACAAAATAAACCTTCTGTCTTTATAAATTACACAGCCTCAGGTATTTCTTTATGGCAATGCAAGCAGACTAACACATATGTGGTAGCTTCTCTTGGCCAGTTTTCAAAGGGCAGGAAGAACATGTGGAAGTTGACCTGCACATAGAATGCAGACCTATGTGTGCTTCAGACACTTGGCTCACCTCTCAACCTTCGAGCCCCCACAAATAAGTCACTGTTTAGGGGAGGGTGACATTCATTCTCTGCAAGCCTCCACTTTCATATGTCGTAGCAATGTTTCTCTAAATTGAGCACTCACAGACCCTGAAAGTTCCCCTCTGCAGACCTCTAGCTGATGTCAGACCTTAAACGCATGAAGTTAAATTCTTTTCTTTCACCTGCCGTGCTCAGTCAGCATGAGTGATGTAAACACAAACTCAGAAACTCAGACTGAAGCCAGATGGCACCACATGGCTATAAGGTCATTCCCAAATGATGTGGAACATATTTACATTGATTTTAATTTTTTAAAAAAGTTGTCAGAAACAAAAACTTAAAAACTTATTTTGGAACTCATGGACTCCATCTCCCCCGCCCCCTTGCCCTCAGGACTTTCAGAGATTCATAGATGCTATTTTGAGGAATAGTGTTGTAGAAGATTCTCTCTCCCCTTCCCCTGCCCTTGCCAACAAGCAAGACCTCCCTCTAAAGAAATAGCATGAGCTGGGCCCACCTTCGGCTGTGGCTCATGTAGCAGGGTCAGATTAAACAAGCAAAATCCATTTGACCATTTAACTCCCAGTTGGGAGGGCCTTGGCAACCTTCTTCTCCAAGGCCATCTGATTCATAACTCTATTGTCACATTCTGGTCCATTGTTGGATAGCTCCTGTTAGTGCAATGTTTTTACAGCTAAAGTTGAATTTTCACTGATTGGTTTCGGTCTTGACCTCTGGGATCATGTTGAATTAAAAAAAGAGAAAAGTCCTAAAAATATTGGGGCAAGGCTGGGCACAGTTGGCTCACTCACATCTGTAATCTCAGCTCTTTGGGAGGATGAAGTGGGAGGACTGCTTAAGGCTAGGAGTTTGGAGACCACCTTGGGCAACATAGTGAGACCCCTGCCTCTACAAAAAAAAAAAAAAAAAATTAGCCAGGCGTGGTGGTGCACACCTGTAGTCCCAGCTACTCAAGAGGTTTAGGCAGGAGGATTCCTTGAGCCCAGGAGTCTGAGGCTTCAGTGAGCTGTGATCATGCATGCACTCCAACATGGGTGACAGAGGGAGACCTTATCTCTAAAAAGTAAAAAAATTAAAAAAAGATATTGAGGCAGAGGGCACATAGGCCTGATTTGAGCTCTTTCCTTTTTTAAAATATAAATAGATGCAGTAAGTTCATTGGAGCAGCCAATTAATATGCTGATTTGATTCTAAAAAATGTACAGATGGGAGAGGTGAGAGTTTGAAGAAGCACAGATGGAGAAGTCTTTTCATTTTGTCACTGAGAAGACACCTGGAGTTACTGAGGGTGTCAAGACCCACAGATGCAAACACAGAGAAGAAGAGTGGTACAGACACATGGCAGGTGGCAGCTGGCAGGGAATGTGTTTCTGCAGGGCTCAGATACATGAGGAAGGACACGTAGAAAAGGGCTTGGTGAGGATTTCAGCACAAGTTCCTGGTGTCCTCCTGTGGGGACAGAGCTGAGTGTTCAGGGATGGTTGAAGACCCAGTGATGTTTCCAGATGACTAATGCAAACTGCTCCTGCCACTCCTCAGCCTTAAAGAATGTCACTCCCTTACTTGGTTTGCTGAATCAGGCATTGCTGTCTGAAGTCTGTGTAGGGCTAGATCAATTGAGCCATCTTGTACCATTGCTTATTTTGAAATTACTTTCCCATCATTTTGCAAAACGATGTTTGTTATTGGGGACCTAAAAATGCAGCTATTCTAACTCTACTTTTGTGGGTTCTCATATTGAGAATTTTGTACAGAGCTCTGAGCACAAATGCACATCTAGACTCCTGCTTTCCAAAGCATCTGCTGGCCTCTGTCACATTTTTTTTCAGCCAAAACAGCCTTGCAGGGCCACCAGGTGATGTGGTTAAGAGTCCTCAGGATAAACCAATAGGACTGTATAATGAGATGCTAGCTTTGGTCACTAGGTTGTTATGTAAAATATTTGAAATTTGTAGGCCTTTCAGCTGCTTGATGAAACTCAAGAATCACTTGATTTAGATGACAATTGTATGTTTGAAATGTGCACATGGGATTGGTTTTGGCTTTGTATTTTTAGAAGAGTTCTTGTGCCCAGGTAGCCCAGCTCCCCACTGGTTGCTGCTGCTAAGTCTGGGGGTCTTGGATAGAGAGCCCCCTGGCTCCCTCAGCAGGGAGCCTAAGGTAATAGAAAATGTTTTGCTCCATACTCTGCCATTGCACTTGGTGAGATCCACTGGTGGAAGTGCTGATCCTTCCTTGACCAGAGCAGAAAGGACCCAGTTTCCTTAGAGACTTGTGGCTGTCAGAACCCAACTCAGCCTTCCTCCTACACCGTTGTTGTGCTGTGGCCTGCAGAGCCAGGAGAGAACCCACCACCTTCTTTAGCTGGGGATCCTGCCTTCTTCCCCACTGTATCTCACACGGACAGAAGACAGGTTCACTCATTCCTCTTGGTTCTGAGTTGGTCCACTTAATGAACAATGAACCTGCTTCTAGAACCATCTCTTGAACAAGAAAACAGTCTTTGGTCAGATAAATATATCAAGGCAAACCTTGAAGACTACATGAGAAAATCCAGCACTGCTGGACTGGTGCCTTGCAGGCAGGTGGGAAGGAAGGGGAGCCAACTGCTTGTAGTTCCCACCAGAAGTGCCAAATGACCAGCCATCTCCTCAGCCCAGGTGTGCACAGGGCATCATTGTTCAGCCCTTGAGTTTGAGTATAGGGCGAGGCCATGTTTGTCCAATATGGAGAATAGGGGTTGGCCTTACTCCTCCATATTCCATACTGAATAGCCTTCCTATGAACTAATTCTGGCTGCTGTGGCTGAAGAACGTAACTAGATGGTTTGCTCTGATATTGACATGACAGCCAGCTGAGGATGAATGGCCAGCGAGGCTCAGTGGACATTGTTTCACATCTCCCCACAAACCAGCAAGAGCACAAAACCTCTTGATGCTCCTGCTGGAGATAGACCATGGGGTGTGATGAACCATATGGCTGCACTAGTATGGTATTTTTGCATTATCATTAGAAGAGAAGCACAGGAGGATGGGAGGAAAGGCAAGAGGAGCAAGTCTCTTAATATGGCACAGTGTTGAAAGGAAGTACATTGTTCTGGTGTTGGTTAAGACTATGGCACCTCAGTGTTGTAATCCCAGAAAGACGGGCGGAACGAGGTCAGGAGATACATTGTTCTGGTGTTACAAAAAAAATTAGGTTAAGACTATGATGAAAAGACCTCAGAAGCTGCACTGTGAAAGCAAGGTTGTGACATTTGGAGAAGGTGGTTTGTGTCTGTGGGCTAGCTCCCCACTGACCATCTCACAGATCCACCCACTTATGCTCCCCTGAATCTACTTCCCCTTAGGGTTTGAGGGCAGAACTCTTGCTCTTCATTTTCTTCTTCCCTTCAATCCTGTTATTCTTAACACTGTATTTAACTCCAAGGAATTTTATTTTGAATCACAACTCTAAGATCTGTTGTTTGGAGGGTAGTTTCAATTTATTAATGAACCAGAGAAAACAGCACAAAATGACTGTGAAAGGCCAAGAAAGATGGGTAGGGGTTCATTCTGCCTGATTCTCCTGCGCATATGGAATAAAGCCTCCCTGAGCTCCATGCCCCTTAGATAAGGGAAGGCTGGTCCTGCAGAGGGAGCACAGTGTTTTTCTGTTTCTGTGTTGTGGATGGAAAACTCTCTCTCCCCACCCCCAATGGAAAGTTTCTCTCTGCAGGATCATAAACCTGAACATCTAAGACCTCAAAAAACACCTCTTTTTATTATTATTATCATTTTTTTTTAGAGACAAGAGTCTTGCTTTGTTGCCCAGGCTGGAGTGCAGTGGCATGGTCTCAGCTCACTGCAGCCTCTATCTCCTGGGTTCAAACAATTCTCCTGCCTCAGCCTCCTGAGTAGCTGGGATTACAGGCATGCGCCACCACACCTGGCTACTTTTTGTACTTTTAGTAGAGATAGGGTTTCATCATGTTGGCCAGGCTGGTCTTGAACTCCTGACCTCAGGCAATCTGCCCACCTCAGCCTCCCAAACTGCTGGGATTACAGGTGTGGGCCATCACGCCTGGCCAAAAAGAAGACTCTTGAAACACATTTTTCCAATTTGCAGCTATACTTTTTCACACCTTTGGATTTCACTTTGTCTGAAGCAGTACATTTAGAGACAGATTGCAAACCCAGTCCATTAGATTCTATTGTTCTTTTCTCCTATGCTGCTTTATAGTCTACATCCAGGTTTATCCCCTCATGCTCAGAAGACAAAATATTAAGACCTTAAATTAGAGATTCCAAAAGCATGAACATACATCATCTCATCTGGTCCTCACAACAACCCTGTGAGGCAGGCAGGCATCATGGTTCCAGAATGCAGAGGACACAATCCTAACTGGTTAAGCTGGAAACCAAATCCATGTCCTCTGTCTTCTGGTCTAGTGCTCCTCCCACTCCATGAGATGAACTGCACTCACTGTAATGAACAGAACAGCCTTTCTGCTTGGAATAGATGAAATGTCCTTTGGGCTTGCACACATGTGATTTTAAGTAGAAACCTTGCTGGAGAGCACAGAAGAAAAACACACCTGAGCTCAGTTCAGCATCAGAATCAGCATCGGAGGGATGAACAGGACAGAACATGGACATCTTTGACAAGGGTTTCTGCTTATGTTCTTGATTCTCACCCAGATCATGGTTGAGTGCTGTAACTTTAAAGCAGCAAAGTCCAGGAGGGGGGAAGGCATTTAAAGGACTTTCTCATCTAGCAACTTATTGATTCCTTCACAAATCCTCTTGAGGTTGGGTCTACAGTCTCCATCCAGACTATAAAGGGTAGAGAGGAACTCCACATTGGCAAAGTGGTTAAAGACGTGGTTGATGCGCCCGTGGGTCCTGGGCGTCAGGTGCCGCTGCACCAGTTCATGTACCAGGTCCTTGCACTCATGCAGGAGATTGGAGAGCACATTCCTATCAAAGGTGTATTCCACCTCATAGAAGCTGACAATGGTCATGGCGGTCTGGTTCAGCTTCTTCCGGAACTTCTCCACAATAACAAGCTCCTCTTGGCTAAACTGGTTGTTTCGGTAGAGGATCCCAATTTTGATCGCCACCTTGATTAAGTCTTTCATGATCTTGTGGGCTTCCTTCTTGTTGTGAGTGTGCTCTTTGGTGACTTTGTAGAGCTCATCAAAGATCTCACTGCTGGTGTCATCAATCAACATGTTGGCCACAGTTTTGCTGGCTATTTTGCTCAGAATCTTCTTCTGGGCTTGAAGAGCAAGACTCTTTGAACTAAAAACATCAGGACCTATGGTAAAAAAACATATAAAAGTTTTAGAATTATAAGAACTGTCTATTACTTTTCCACAAGTAAAACACACTAACTTGAACTTATGCTCTCAGAGCAAAAACTCATGTCTTTATATCCCCTAACTCCCTAACTAAACCCCACCCCAGCCTGGTTCCCCCACTTTCCTCTCCATGTGACATGCTTGTTTACCCTTTCAAATCCTCTAAACTGTGCTTATGCTCCTTCCTCTGCTGGAGGTCATCTCCTCTTATCCAGGCCAAATCTTACATTTTTAGACCTACTTCATTCATAAAGCCTTCCTGATTCTATTAGCTCACAGAGAACACTCTACCACTGCTCTCACGCTGGAAACCATTCAGCTTCGCAAACTATACAGCAGCAAATTATTGCTTAATTGCAAGAATGCAGCTCCATTGTCAACCCCATTCCCAGGGCAGACATGGATAGTTGATCATGACAGTCATTTTTGACTGAGTCTCAGAACCCACATATCATTGGGCCTAAGAGGTATTCTTTTGCTTTTGAAAAATTGAAAATTGGATGGGTCTTTCAGTTACTGTTGCCAGGTAGCTGTTGTGCTGTGGTTGTTATTACCTGTGTGCACATCAATTTACACAAAAGTTGTCAGAGATTTGGGAGAAAGTCAAGAGAAATTTTTGTAAGAAATGTTGCCTCCTGAATACTCTTGATGGCATAGAGAGTTGTACTGTGAGAACACACACATCAATAACTCCAAATCAAAGATGCTACAGATGAGTAGTACTCCGAAGGTGAAGCAGCTTAGGAAAACCAGACCCAATTTATTTTGCTGTTATTTTCCACTTTATGAATGAATGAGAACAATATATGTTTAAAAAATCCACAATATTATATGCAAATAAGTCTAAAAATCCTCTTTCAATAAGTATAAATAAAAATTCTAAGTAATAAGAAAGCAATGGTTCATAATTTATAGCGTATTTTTTTTCTTAAGAATGCATAAAATGGCATCTTACAATTGATGGTGTTTTGATTTGATGAAATACTCTACAAGGCCACCAATTAGCTGGAGCTGACATCTGAAATGAAACCCACTAGCCATTCTCACTCTACAGTATGTATGCATATTGTTCTTATCTTCCCAAGGAGATTCAAATTGTCCAAGGACAGAGGCAATGTCTCCCACAGCACCTAGCTCAGTTCTGGGAATAGGGAATGGTGCTGTTGAGTAAAATACCAGAGAAATGCAGAAGAATAAGAAAGTAGTAAAATACAGTGTTCTACTAAGTATTTTAGTAGAACTAAGAAAAACCAATATTCCTTTTGAGAATTGAGGGTCCTTGAGACTCTCAAGAGCTTTTGTCCAGTGCTTTGTGTTCACACAGGAGTGACAGGATACGCAGAGCAGACAGAGCAATGGCCACATGCCTGGCTTCTGTTGTCCTTGTCTGGACCCTGCCTCTCTGCTCCTGGGTCAGCAGAACTAAAGCAGCGAGCACCAGGGGCCTTCCACAGCCCCAGCAAGCTTCTCTTCCAAAGTCTGAGACCACAGAATCTTTAAGCAACTTCACACCCAAGTGACCCTGACATGGCCAGGCTTTTCCCTTCTGCCTTAGTGCTAAGAGGAATAAACACTCATTGTGCAGAACATAAAAGGAATGAACAATCTCTCCTGACTCTTCTTTACTATGAGAAAGCTCCGACTTCCTGACTGATGCTATTCCAGAGTTTGAGGCAAATGATATTCCTGCCCAGTCTCATCATCTACCATGATCACTAGAGCTTTGTGTGAATAGCTTTTGTTCTCTGCAAAATCAAAGTTGCTCTCCAAAGGCAAATATTTACTAGCACTAAGCATATTCAGAAGATTGCACTGTATGCTTTGAAGTCAATTCCACAGATGAAGCTTAAAGACTTTTGAGTAATCGCCCTGTCACTGAAATAAGTATATGCCTCCTCAGGTAACTATTCTAATAGGAATAGTGGAATGTAGACGGATCCATTCTGGAATATAAAAATATGAGTCATGGCTTTGTAGTCACAGCTTCTAAAAACTGCCCAAGAATAAGGTCTTAGACTCTCTGGAATTGCAGCCAACATGCATTTACACAGAAGCAGCAGGTCAACTACATATGCGTCCAGTGGCAGGTTAGTGCCTGGTGACAGGGACTCGTGTCTAAGCCCGACTTTACCCCCAGTGCTTGGCACACTGGCAACACACAGGTGTCGGCTGAGTGAAGGGAGTGCTGGCTCTGTGCCAGGTGCTGTTTAACCCTTTGGGCTGGGTTAAGTGGGCATTTTCCCTAGGCTTTCCTGCTGGCCTGATTCCATACCCTGCTGTTTGTACTGCCAGCATTTTCTGCTCTGGACCAGTTGTCAGAGCTCACATATCCCCATAAGATTTATTTTAAAAATAATTAATTGGCTGGGTGCTGTGGCTCATGCCTGTAATCCCAGCATTTTGGGAGGCTGAGGCAGGTGGATCAGTTGAGGTGAGGAGTTTGAGACCACCCTGGCCAACATGGCTAAACCCCATCTCTACTAAAAATACAAAAATTAGCCAGGCATGATGGCGTGCACCTGTAGCTACTTGGGAGGCTGAAACAGGAGAATTGTTTGAACCCGGGAGGCAGAGGTTGCAGTGAGCTGAGATTGTGCCACTGTACTCTGGCCTGATCAACAGAGCAACACTGTCTCAAAAAAATAATAATAATTAATTCAATTTATCGACATTTATTTTATTTTGTTCTTTGAGATGGGGGCCTCGCTATGGCAGCCTCAAAGCTGGCCTTGAACTCCAGGGCTCAAGCAATCCTCCTGTCTCAGCTTCCCAAGTAGCTGGGACTATAGGAATATGCACTGTGCCTGGCCCCTATAAGAATTTTTAAAAACTGTGTACCTCCTTGAATATTTTAAAACTTGTCAGCAAGCATTTTTCATGTTAAGATTAAATAGGAAAGATATAATTTCTAGGTAAGGTAAATAGTGACATTTTCAAATTAACCTGTTAAATCATTATTTTAAATGTGTCCAATGTAACATAAGTACCGTTGTTATATAATACCCATTATTGTACACTTTAAAAATGACATGAACAAGGTCTTCTTTAAAAATTGGAAATGTTACATTTTTTTTCTCCTTGAAATTGTATCTCTATTCTACTTCACCCACAGCACTTTAACTTCATGTATGTGCTTATGCTTGAAAATATTTATCAATTCATCATAATTCTCTACAACCAAAGGATGCATATGAATTTAAATTTAAATTAAAAGAAGATAGATTCCAGGAACCATAAATCTCTAAGCAAAAATTAAAAATTTTCTTTGGAGCGAGTTATCATTTTAATTATTTTAGGTATAATATAAAATATCAAACTTTGATAACTACTTACCAAACATAAGAAATGAAGTTTTATTGGAAATGCACCTCTAAATAAGATGGGCAGGGGTGAGTTATGGTGCCTTACCAAAAGAGTCATTGGCAATGCGAATTTCACATCAACTCTTTGTTTGCCAGGAGGTTTTATACCCCCAGGGCAAAATGTCCAATTAAGATTTTTTTCTTGGCCACCACACCCTGTAATCCCAGCACTTTGGGAGGCTGAGCTGGGCAGATCGCTTGAGCCTAGGAGTTTGAGACCATCCTGGGCAACATGGCAAAACCCTGTCTCTAGAAAAAATACAAAAATTAGCTGGATGAGGTGCCATGCACCTGTAGTCTCAGCTACTTGAGAGGCTGAGGTGGCAGGATGGCTTGAGCCCAGGAGGTTGAGACTGCAGTGAGCTGTGATCATGCCACTGTACTCCAGCCTGTGTGACAGCGAGACCCTATCTCAATAAAAATAAAATAAAATACAATGAAAAATTAGCCACGCATACACCTGTAGTCTCAGCTACTCAGGAGGCTAAGATAGGAGAATTGCTTGAGCCCAGGAGGTCGAGGCTACAACAGTGGAAGAAAGGGAGATCCACCATGCCTTGACCTTAGGTTTCTTCTTAGGCAGCTGAGTTTGTATATTAGTATGTACAAAGAATATGTATTGAAGTTGCCAAGAGGAATTTGGATCTATAACTGAGTTCCCTCAAAACTCTGTATGTGTAGTGAAATGTCTCTGGATTCTTGCAGTCTGCCCATCTACCATTCTGAATCCTACTCTTCTGCAAGAGCAGCAACTTTCCATGAAATGTTAAGAAGTGTTCCTTGGGAAGAAAAGAAGAATTTCTTGATTACATAAATTTAAAAAACACTGATTAAGCATTCTGTGAGATTTTAAAAATATTTCTTTAATACATTAAGGTGTTCTATCAACTCCCAGAGAGAAGTTGGTGTGGTAGGCAGAATAATGACCCCCAGAGATATCCACATCCTCATCCCTGGATATGCTGCCTTACATGGCAAAAGGGAATTTGCAGACATAATTAAGTTGAGAGTGAAAGAGGGAAGTGGGAGAGCGAGTTAGAGAAAGAGATGCAATGATGAAAAGAGGTTGGGGTGACATGGTGGCTGGCTCTGAAGATGGATGGAGAATCAGAACCAAGGAATGTGTCCTGTAGAAGCTGGAAATGGCCAGGGAGGGGATTGTCCCCTGGAGCCTCCAGAAAAAAAAAAAACAAAATGGAGCCCCTGCCACACCTGGATTTTAGCTCTGTAAAATCCATTTCGGACTTCTGATCTCCAGAAATACAAAATTATAAATTGGTGTCTTAAGCCACTAAATTTGTGGTAATTTGTTACAGCAGCAATAGGAAATGTACTCAGGTGGGTAGAATGAGATGTAGCAGTCTCGATTTTCTTTGATTAGGGAACTATTTTTGCCTCCTGAGTGACCAAATGTCCAGTTTTCCAGCAAGGAGGGCTTTCCCAGGCAGTGGACTTTCATTGCTAAAACTGGAAATGTTCCATATAAATTGGGACAAGTTGGTCATCTATTCCTGAACTACTAGTGATGTATATTTATCATATGAAGAACAGAGAAGTAACAAAGACACAACTTGAGAGTGGAGGAAGATTATACCATTTAAGAAGCTCTTACCTCAGCAGGTGAAGTTGAGTACCTACCCATCTTGCCACATTTACCACCTGCTCTACCTGCTTTTTAATTCCAGAGCCAACTTTTTGTCTCTTTTAGACCAAGGTCCCCTTTGTCCCTTGTCTTCTCTGCAATTATTGAGCATTTACTCTTAGTTTGGCTACGTATCAAATGCTATGAGGAAATCCCGAGAAAAGTATTCAATTGGGTCTTGCTCTGAATATGATCCTGCAGTGAGGCCAGATATAGAAATGAAACAAAATACAGAAACACGTGAAACAGCCCGCATTGGCATGAGTGAGAATAGTTGGAGTAAAGTCCATGGGCTCTGAAGGTGGATTTGCATGTAGGTAGGGACAGCTATGATGTTAGGAAGTGGTTTCTAAAGTCATGGATATAGGCCAGTATTTTTCCCCAAGTCACAAAGTCCCTGGGTGGTTTCCCTGATAAGCTTCCTGCCATCTATTTTGTATAAGAATTTATTATTTACCTGCAAGTAATTTTGGGTACAAAATTCTACAGTGAGGGCTCAGGAGGGTCACCGGGATAGCATCTCTGAAGCTTTAAAGATCAAAAGTGTCGTGCAGAGGAACCCAAATATTATGGACCACTAAAATTACCAGGAAGGCTTTAAGAAAAAGCAACAACCAAGTAGGTTTCCATACTCTACCCCAAATTGTCACAAGCTCCCTAAGTGATTCTGACATGATGAATGTAGGACCCACGATTGATAACACTGTGCTCCAACACGCATCCTACAGAGCACTTGTCCTGTTAGATGCGCCAGGAAAGAAAGTCTTGAGGTCAGTTAAATGAGTTTGTAGATGACAATATATCATGGTTTGCTTTTGATGGTTCACCATACCAGGTAGCTTATTAAGGCTTTGAGAAGTCCTACAGTAAAGATACCTGCATAGTTTTGTTTAATCCACCACTTCTCAAACTTACTGGAAATATATATATGCATATGAATATATATATATATGTCATAAGTCATATATATGACATATATATATCACATTCTCTGGTAAACATTATAGGAAATAGTGGGATAGGATTGAGAGAAATAAAATCAAGACACTGGTCAACAGAACACTTTCACAACTCTCAGAGATTAATGGGGAAGGTGGGGAGATACCATTGTTTCCAGCATGCATACATAATGTTACAAGTGATTTAAGGGAGAGAGAGGGCACTGAGGGAGCAGTCCCATTTGGAAGATTTTTTGCACATGGAAATCTTGGCCTTGCTTTCAACCATCCTTCTGCCTCAGCCTTCTGCACAGGGTGCCTATTGGTGACCCACCAAGGAGGAACACTGCAGGCTGAGAGAAATAGCATGAGCTAAGCTTTGGGAGTCAAGGTCACGGGTGTGCTTGGGATATTTGGGAAACAGGCCTAACTAGTGGACCATGTTTATCAATGGGGAAACACTAAAAGATGGACGATAGGTCTTGGTAAAAACTTCTCTTTCTGTATACAAGCCCTAGGAGAGCTCTTCTGGCCAAGGATAATTCTTTTAACCATGTTTGAACAAAAGTTCCCATTTTCTAGGCATGAAAGGTAATGGATTGTTTATAGTACCTCAGAATCTCTGAGAATGGATATAAAAATGTGATCATGTAGCGATAGCAAATTCATCCTGGTAGAAAGACAGGGGGCCTCCTTAAACCAAGATTGATAGAAGAGCTCAATCAAAGATAATATGAAGGCTCTGAGAATAAGGACCCTTCAATCATTTACAAGAAAGGAAACACACCAGGACTATGTTGGGAGAATGGGGTGACAATGGCAGTGAGCTAGTTTGGAGAGAGAAAGCAAAAGATAATTTAAGGGGGGAACTTCACTGCATGGAAAAGTGCTGGGGCCAGTCTGAGCTGCTGCTTTTATAAATGATGTTCAGCTGGAATACAAGTGATGTTTCCATGTTTCTAGAAATACTAAGCTCTCCCAGATGGTGAAATGCCAAGCTAATGGTGATAAACAACAGGAAGATCTTTACCAAGCTGGGTGAGTGGGTAGAAGAGCTTCAGCATGGTAAGAACAAGGTAATAAATTTTGGGAAAAATAAAGTAAATGATAGTTATAAAAGATGACAGGCTCTGAGCTCTGAGCTACAGCCCAGCATCACTCCAGGATGTGGGAGTGGACAGGGTGAGGGGACAGCTATTCTCCCTTCTTTTTCACAGGACTTGGAAACTTCTCTAAGGAGTGTGTGGAAAACTTGAATGTAAGTGTGGATAGCTGTGTCAAAATTATAAAATGCGAAATTATTTGTAATAGCCAGTACAGATCAGAATTACTTCTTTTCTCTAAATAGCTTAAGATAATGGCAGGGAAGAGAATTAGCTAAAAATGTTAAGCAGAGGTTAAGAGTGAAGATGGTTCCCAGAAGAAAACAATCTGGAGTGCTTAATGGGCATCATCTGTCAAGGCAGGGGACCCAGAGGACAGGGAAGGTGGGAGGAAAGGCCCAAGGGAAGGGATAAGAGCCCTAGGCGGAGGGACATTCCTGGTAGTCCAAGTTTCTGGCACTCAATCTCTTACACTTAATTGTTAGGGGAAAAAAAAAACAAAAAATGAAGGAACTTCAAGCAAGCCTCCTTGAGATGGAGCAGGCTCACAAACTACTTTGAACTGTCTTTTCTTTTTTTTGAGACAGATTCTTGCTCTGTCGCCCAGGCTGGAGGGCAGTGACACAATCTCGGCTCACTGCAACCTCCGCCTCCTGGATTCAAGCGATTCTCCTGATTCAGCGCCCTGAGTAGCTGGGACTACAGTGGCACACCACCATGCCTGGCTAATTTTTGTATTTTTAGTAGAGATGGGGTTTCACCATGTTGGCCAGGCTGGTCTACGAACTCCCGACCTCGTGATCCACCTGCCTTGGCCTCCCAAAGTGCTGGAATTACAGCTGTGAGCCACAGCGTCTGGCCTGAATTTGAACTTTCATGATGAGCAACCATCCTTCTGCTCGGTTTATGCAGCCAGAAAAGCTGACTGAACCTGTCACGTCCCTCATGCTCCATCTTTCACTACTGATAAGTGGCCAGGAGCAAATGGGGAGAGTGATGGCCTTGCTGCCCCTTCCCATCTCCTTTTCTGTTCTGTGGGTGAATGATGAGGAAGGTGTTTGCGGTAGGGGTGAGGCGTGGTGGTCTGCAGGATGGGATATCCTTGATGATGATAAAACGCCTCCTCAAGAAGACACTGCCTCTGCTTTAGGTTTTGGTTGTCCCTAAGAAGCTGTGGGGGCAGGACCATTAACGACCTTTAACTAGTGTTTTGAAATGTGAACCTAACACAGTTGTGGTTTCCAGAGAGACTCACTGAGTTGTTGCATCTCCAGCAGATTCAAACTAGAAAACATTTTTCCATCCCTTGTATAAAACTGTTGTTTGTATATTCCTAGAATTTTAAAGAAAGAACATGGAGATGTAGGAGGTAGAATGAAATGAAAGTCTTGAGGGATGGTGGGGCCTTTGAGTCAGAGATAAGCAAAAAAAAAAAAAAAAAAAAAAAAAAAAAAAACCTTGATCCTCCCCTCTCCCATGTAGAAATAATCAAAGCTTAGAAGCTCATGAAAAGTGCCTTTGATTGGTCTAATTCCTTTCATACGTGAGTGAGGATGGTAGTTTTGAGGCTTACAAAAGGCATTTGGGAACACTTTAAAAGGCACCCATGGTGAAACTTAGATGACTTAGAAGGGTTAGGGAATGGATTTTTCAGACTCAGGGTTAACTTCACAGTATATTCTTGAAGACTTCTTGGGTCTGGTCCTTTCCCGACCCTCCAAAGGAGCCACCTGCCTTGAAGACAGATACCCTGAGCTTACCCCTGCTTCTGGGAAGACCTGAGGTCTCCCAAATTTCCACCACCTGCCACAGGAAGCAGGCAGTTTGGGGGACTCATGGGGGACAACATGACTGAAAGGGTAGCAGCCTCCACTAGGCACCATTGGTGGGCTGCACAAAATGGAACTCTTAGAACCTCTATTTCGGTTTCCTTTTCTGTAATGAGATAAATTAAGCTTTACCAATATTTAATACACAGAGAGATTTGGGCCCCACTGTTGTGTGGCATTCTGAGGGATGAGGGAAAGATCCCCCACGTGGGGTGGGGAGAGGTGTTTAGTTTATGCCTCACTTGTTTGTTCTCTTTTAGTAGTTTTAATTTATTTCAGCATATGTTTATGTGTGCTTGGTTAAACAGACTCACTGATTATATTATTTCATTCTAACTAAACTAGCCCTTGCAAAATAGCCCAGTGATTTCAAAGGATGCCTGAAAGAAACAAAACTGAGGACTGAAGATGAGCCGCTAATCATACAGACACATGTGAACAGCAGGAAAACGCAGAGTGGACAATTATCCTTCCTCTTGGCAAGAGCTTTTCCATAGCCCCACTTTAAGGGAAAAGTAATGTCTAATCAGATCTGACAACAAGTGGGCCATTGACATTTCAAAAATTTCTATAGGACAACTTGAAGAATGGATTTCAAACACTTTTACTTGCCTTGAGATATTTCCCGAAGGCAGTAGGAAGCCATGGCAATTAGAAAGATAGTTAAACACCTCGTGTTTAAAGATAGTTAAATGCCTCATGTTTCTGATCTTTAGCTTGTCCTCTGGGTGACAGGGAGAGAGCACAGTAAGGAACAGCATGAGTGATTGCTGGGGTTCAGGGATGAGTCAAGGATTACGATGAGTGTTTCTTCTAGCTTGAGAGACAGGTAGGGTGAAGGGATATAGAGGTGCCACCAACTGAAATGGACATCTTGGAGGAGGAGCCAGCCTGTAGGGAAGATGAATTCATCCCTGAGTTCCTGGTACCTGTGGGGCATCTGGGTGGAGATGGTGACACCAGCCTGTCTAGCAGGACACTTCAAACCTCACCTGTCCCACCCTAGTCTTCTCATTTTCCCCTGCAAACCCTATCCCTTTCCAGTAAGGAAGAGATGATGAAAAGACCCATCTTCCTGAAATAATTAGCCCACTAGAGATCTTGAGGGATAATGGGCTCTTCCTTCAAAATGCAAACATGTCCATTTAGCTGGTTAAAGTGGGTTCTCTATTCACTTCAGTCAGAGCCACACTGTATCTCTCTTGGGAGTCTCTCTCCCCTTTGTTGTCCACCATCAAACTACCCCTCCTCTTTTTTTTTTTGCAAGACAGAGTCTTGCTCTGTCACCCAGGCTGGAGTGCAGTGGCATGATCTCAGCTCACTGCAACCTCTGCCTCCCGAGTTCAAGCAATTCTCCTGCCTCAGCCTCCCAAGTAAGCTGCGATCACAGGTGCACGCTACCATGCCTGGCTAATTTTTGTATTTTTAGTAGAGATGGGGTTTCACCAGGTTGGCCAGGCTGATCTTGAACTCCTGACCTCATGATCTGCCCCCTCCTCCCGCCTCAGCCTCCCAAAGTGCTGGGATTTCAGGGGTGAGCCACTGCACCTGGCCTACCTCTCCTCTTTCATCAAGAGAATGAATTATTTAATAATTAGGGTAGGGAGGGAGAGGCAGCCTTGGGTGCAGTAGGACAGGGGCAGAGGTTGGAAGGATGAAGGACTGAATTACCGGAGACAACCAAACACAGAACAGGGGTGCTGGTTCACCAGTCTTCACCCTCTCTGTCATGTGACCAGCTTTCCTGACTCCAGCTCTGGCTTAGGTGCCCCTGAGATCCTGCCTTTGGCTGGGGCCTGCTAACAGGCACAGAGCTTTGGCTTTGCAGTTGGTAGCTGCTCAGTCCCAGAGATTCATTCATCCAAAGGCCAGGAATGGGGATTTGTGTGTTTTGGGGGCACCAAACACGACAAAATTTCCCAACTCTTTTGGACATTTTAAGGGTGCTGAATAAGAACATACAAAAGCAATGGCAGTCAAAACAGGATACAATTTCAGATTGCTTCAATGCCTTACATTGAATAATTACACTTGAAAAGCAGCATTTAATTGTCTTCAAGATGAAGACCTTTCCCCTGCCCTTATTCCTGGGCCTTGAAGAGAACAGAGATTGGCAGGGGGAGCTGTAAAGCCTTTTAGTTCATTATCTCAGCTTGTTTTAGAACTTCCAATCCATCACCCATCAGCACTGAGCAATCTGTAGCTCAATTAATGATAATGTCAGAGATAAGGACAACTGCTGAGTACAGACTATGCACATGAGTTGGTATATACCGTATATTTGATCCTCACAATTCCTCAACAGAGGGACTGTGAGTTCCATTTTATAGATGAGGAAACTGAGGCACAGTCAATTTAAGTAATTCACTGCCAGCTAAGTGGCTAGTAAGTAGCAAAGCTGCAGTTGGGCCCAAGTTCACCAGACACCAAAGCCTTCCTGCATCTGCCTTTGAAAAACTCCCCTTGGCTCCCTAATGACTGCGATTTCTCACTTATTTGAAATATTGAAGGCCTCAATTTAAATCTCCACCTACCTAGGGGAGTTATATTTCATCACTTTTTTAAATACAAAAGGGACAGTCTCATGTGATAGAACATATTCATTAAGACTTGAAGATAGATGTAGCTTTCATTTTTAGAGGGAATTCTATATATTTCAACAGTTACATATTGATTTTATAGCCAGCTCTGAAAAGTGAATGAGTGTTTAATAATTTTACTTACCAGAGCTAACTGAAGCAGATACTTGTGAAGCCAGTGGGGGGGGGGGGGGTGAATCATCTCCAAATCAACAGGTTAATTTTGGAGATCTGAGAGGTATTTTTGGCTCACTGTGGAAAAGTAACCATCACTAAAAACAACATCTACTTACATGATTTCTTTAAACACAGCTTATTCATTCCCCCAGTCCCTTGCATCTAACAAAAAACTAGTGTCTCTCTGAATGGTAGATCATATTCAGACATAATAATAATAAAGTGCTCACTCTTTCATGTACTTTATGCAGTTAAGCTATCATATTCTTGGAACAACTGTATGAAGTAGGCACTAATGTCAGCAATAGCAATGGATGCAGCATTTTACATCAAGGAAACCAAGGCAAATAAGAGATTAAGTAGCTTGCCTGAATCTACCATTTAGAAAGTAGTAGAGCTGGATTGGGCAGACTCTGCCCCACAGTCTGCCTGAGTTCAGTGCTTCAGCCTGCCACACTGAGCTGCAATGCATGGGGTGACAAACATCAATTAGTTTAAATGTTTTGTGAATTATTGCCCACTTTAAGATGGAGACTGAGCAGTTTTTTTCCGTCACAAGAATTTTCTAAAAACCACCAAGCGTTTCAAACATATATATATAATAGATAAAAATGCCTAATACATAAAAACATATACATAAACATAAACAAAATAGAAGATAATTTAAGAAACACTGTGTGGCTACCATCCAGATGGAACAATTCTTAATATTTTAGATATTAAGCATTTCAAACATACGGACAAAATAGAACATAATTTAACAAACATTTTGTGGTCACCACTCAGGTGGAAAAAGTCTTAATATTTTACCCTCAAAGACAGGGAGAGGTAAAGCCCTATTTGCTTTCAACTCCCTCTCTTCTGCTTCTAGCTCCCAGATAAAACTGCACTACCAGAAGTCGTATTTTTGTTTCATCCTTCCACGTTTTTATGCTTTTGTCTCATTTCATAAGTATGCATGCATCAACATCATGTTTAAGCTTCACACAGAAGGTGTCATACTACACAGATCCTTCTACAACTCTCTATTCCACATCCTGTTTTCAAGATTTATCTTGTTTAGTCATTTAGTTGCTTATATAAATATATATCTTCAAGTTTCCTCCTCATGGACATTTAAGTTCTTTCCATTTTCTGCAAGCAAAAAAGTGTCTCCTTGTGTGCACACACACCACAGTCTCCTGGGGTCTACACCTAGAACTTGATTGCCAAGTCCTGCAGCAGTAAAGGCTGCCAATGGCTCTCCAGAGAGACTGCACTCATTTTCACGCCCAGCAGCAGTGTCTGAGTTCCTGTGGTTGCACTTCCTCATAAGCACTTCAAATCACCCAAGTTTTTAATTTTTGCCAATCTGATAGGTATAAAATGGTATCTTGTTTTAATATGCATGTTTGTGATTGCTGGTGAGATTCAATATATTTGTGTTTATTGGGCATTAAGGTTTTTCTCTTCTGCAAATTGCTTGTTCATATAATTTACTCATTTTTTTCAGTTGAATTATATATCTTTTTCTTTTTTTGTATATTTTGTTGATGATTCTAAGCCTCTGTTGATCACAGGGGTGGCAACTATCTCCTCCCAGTCTGTAGCATTACATTTTAACTTTATTATCATGTCTTTAGTGATATAGAAAGCTAAACTTTTTTTTTTTTTTTGAGACGGAGTTTCACTTTTGTTGTCCAGGCTGGAGTGCAATGGCACGGTCTTGGCTCACCACAACCTCTGCCTCCCGGGTTCAAGCGATTCTCTTGCTGCAGCTTCCTGAGTAGCTGGGATTACAGGCATGTGCCACCACATTCGGCTAAGTTTGTATTTTTAGTAGAGACAGGGTTTCTCCACGTTGGTCAGGCTGATCTCGAACTCCCAATCTCAGGTGATCCGCCTCCTTTCAGCCTCCCAAAGTGTTCGGATTACAGGCGTGAGCCCTTGCGCCTGGCCAGAAATCTAAATTTTTAATAGTCTAATTTATCAATCTTTTCCTTGATGGTTGGTGGTTTCTGTATCTCATTTTAAAAATTCTTCTCTTGCCATGAGGTGATAAAAGATAATCATATATTTTCCAGAGGTTTAAAGGTTTTGTTTTTCACATTTAGGTCTTTAATCAATCTGAAAATTATCTGTACATATTGCATGAGGTTGGGAATCTTTTTCTCCCCACAATTTATTCTATTTATTGAATAGTTCATCCTTCTGCTACCTATCTGGTATGCCCCTTCTTTTCATATCAGGTTTCTATATTGCATAGATCTGTTTTTGAGTTTTTTACTCTGTTCCATTGGTCTGTTTCAGTACAAAAACCAAGTTTTCTTAATATAACTCATAAGTCATGATAGATCAAAGGGAAGTGCCCCCCTCACCCTCACTTTATTCTGCTTAGAAACTGTCTTGATTATTCTTGCCTTTATTCTTCCACAGGAATTTTAGGATCATATGATCAAATGCCATGAGCACTCTATGCTAATCTGAAGTAAACTGGTATCTTTTTTTTTTTTGAGATGGAGTTTTGCTCTTGTTGCCCAGGCTGGAGTGCAATGGCGTGATCTTGGCTCACCGCAACCTTCACCTCCTGGGTTCAAGTGATTCTTCTGCCTCAGCCTCCTGAGTCACTGGGATTACAGGCATGCGCCACCATGGCTGGCTAATTTTGTATTTTTAGTAGAGATGGGGTTGGCTGGTCTCAAACTCCCGACTTCAGGTGATCTGCCTGCCTTGGCCTCCCAAAGTGCTGGGATTACAGGCGTGAGCCACTGCGCCCAGCCTAAACTGGTATCTTTATGATACTGAATCTTCCTCTCCATTAACATGACATGTCTCTCCATTTAATCATATCTCCTTCTGTGTCCCTCAATTATGTTTACAGTCCCCTCCATAAAGCTCTTGCATATCTTTCATTAGATTTACTTCTAGCTACCTTATAGTTTTGGTTGCTGCTGTTACTTTTTTTCTATTACAGTTTCTAAATGGTTATTAATGATGCATAGGAACCCAACTGATCCCTGTATACTTATCTCCAATTGAGACATTTTGCTGAGCTCTGTTATGAGTTCTAATATATTTTATATAGCATCTCTTGGACTTTTTAATATAGACAACATTGCCTCCACAAAATGATTGTTTTCTTTGACCCACTATTTCTTTTCCCTGCTTAATAACACCGGTAGAAACATCCAGCACAGTGTTGAATAGCATTACATGACATCCCGGTCTTGTTCCTAACTTTAACAGGACTGTCTCTAAAATTTCCCTGAGTATGCAATGTTTGCTGTGGGTTTTGACGGATACCCCTTATCAAGTTATCTTCCTTTTATTCCTATTTTGCATTGTTTGCTTTTAAGTAGAAATGTATCCAATTTTAGCAAACACTTTGTATCCACTGAGATGATCATATAATTTATCTCTTCTAATACGTAAATTTAACCAATTATTCAAAGACTTTTTGATTTAAATCATCATTATTCCCAGGATAAGCCCTACTTGGTCATGATGCATATGCATTTACCATACTGATGAATTCTATTAGTAAATATTGCATTTTGCAACTATGCTCAAAAGTAAGATTGGTCTACAACGTTTTCATAGTACTATCTTTGTCAAATTTTGATGCCAGAGAAGACTGGTCCCATAAAACGGATTGAGTAGCTTTCCTTCTTTTTCTATGTCTGAGAGTGTTTATGTAAGGTGGCGATTAACTGTTTTTTGACAGTTTTAGTAAAACTCGCCTGCATTTCACTCAACATTCTGAGGGTATCTTTCCATGACAACAAATGTACTGTATCATTGTTTTTTGACAATAGCACATGCCACCATTTTCTCTACTGGTCCCCTCTTGGTAGGTTTCAAACTGCTTCCAGTTTTTGCTATGAAATATCTGCAGAAAGTAACAACCTAGCAGCAGGCTGCCTGTTGGGGAAAAGGGTGCCTATTGGCACATGGTAAGATTCCCTTCTAATGCTCCTTCCTAAGTAACAAAGTGGCAGGAAACACTGAAGAGGAGTTCCATGAACAGACCTCTGGCTCTGCCCACCAGATCCCATCTCTCCTACCAGATGCCTGCTTGCCCAATTCAAAGCCAAAAGGAGGCTCAACTCTTCACAAAAACGGTTTTGCCCTAACCCAACTGGCTGAAATAGTCAAAATGACAGCCAAAGAGTACCAGAAATCAAGCCGGTTTTCCCTGAGGGTGCTGCCCTGACTGCCAACCATGCCCTGACTCTCTTGTGCCATAGCTGAAACCAGTGGACCCTCGCCCAGGTTGCAGAAGCACAGCTGACAGGTTGTTTGTTGCAGCTGAAGGTCCCCTCCCACCATGAGCCCCTGGCCAACCCTTATGTCCCTCTTGTTGGGGAGGCTAGCCCTCACACCCAGCTCGGAGGTAGCTCTGTTCCTGTGCTGCACTGCGACTGGCCCTCCACTTTCCGCATCTGGTGCTGAGTTCTTAGGGACTGATGCTCAGAAGACCTGTGAATCCCCATAAGCAGGTCAGTGCCTACTATGTAGAAGTTGCTCAGTATATGTCTTGTAGATATGTCTCAGTAAATGAATGACTGAATGAATGATTTTAGCATGTTTGTTCTTATTCTTTAAGGCTCAGATTCTATCAGTTCAGGACCCACACCTGGAAGGAGGTGCACATTCACAACGTGCAGGTGGAACTGAATTTACTCAAATGCCTTCTGAACTGAGCACAAGGTCCACCCTTTGCCTTTCATATGGAGCTACCTGCTTGGCCCACTTGGGTTCTGCCTGTCTTTGCCCCAACAACAGCAGCATTGCCTGGGGGCCAGATGGATCACCCACAATGCTCTCAGTGTTCAGTTCCAGCAGTAAACCCTCTCTCCACGACAGCAGCACCCCTCCTTCCTGCCACCCCCGGAGCCTCCCCATTTACACCCCTTCACACTCATGAGCTCTTTTAATATACTCAGGAGCTGTCGGGCATTGGAATAGCACAGTCCACGTTCTGTCTCTCTGGGTAATCCTCTCTCTCCGCTGGCAGCTCCCAAACTTTCTCCACCACGGCAGGCACCCAAGAACTCAGGCTCAGAACACCAGACTGCTAACAAGGACACCAGTAGGATGCCACATTCAGAGCCATGGGAGCATGCCAACACGGTAGTATGTGAAATTAGTAAACAGCCTAATGCAATAAAAATGTCAGTCTTTGGAATGCTGTAATTTTTGGAGTATGGATGCAGAACCTAAAATGTGCAAAACAGTAAAATGGAAGAAACTCCAGTCTATCTTGGAAAAAAGAAACAAAACATGGCCTGTGGCAGTGGGTATTTAAACCTAAAGGACTGAGGCTACTGGAAGGTGCTCTAATTAATTAATGTAGTAACATGTAAACCCTCAGCTTAGTGAGCTTAACAACAACCAGACAAACTGTTAGCTGTACTTGAGAGGTCGGAACACATGAGGGAGAAGAAACCAGAAGGTACTTCTGGATGGGAGATGATTTGGCAGACAGCATTACGTAAGGCTTCCTCAATGTTCTACTTGATTTTTTTTCAGTGAAATATGAATCCTGAACAATGACATTTTTGGCTTTCAGTCAATCTGAATGCGGAACAGCAGGAAAGGGACATGTAATATATTGCTTATAAGCTCCCTTACATATATTCTGTAGTAAAACTGGTTTTGTTTATGGATTTAAGACATGTCAAGCCACATTTTTAATGTCATGGTCAATATCTGGCCTGTGGAATGTCTGGCTGGTGTCATGGTCAATATCTGGCCTGTGGAATGACAGTGTTGAGGGATGTTGTTAGCAGATGGGAGGTGGGATGACACTCGCAAGATCTCCTGAGGTTGGGCTCCTAAGCTCTGCTGGGACCGCTACTGTGATGGAACCACTCTGAGTCCAGGGGGAATCCCATTCACATGACATAACGGGAGGGGCCAACTAGCTGTGGAGGTTTAACTTCCTGGAAGCTTCTCAGAAATGTGACTTTCTCTCAGGCTTCCTTTCTAAATTAAACTCTAAGGCCACAAATCGCTCAGAATACAATTTTTTCTACTTCTTTATACTTCATGGTAATATAAAATAGTACCACCAAAAGGTTTCACTGTTTTCCAATCAAATCACCAGGTGTGGTCACTCAAAGATGCTGAGAATGGCTGTCTCGCACAATCAAGATGCCAGGGTATATCCATGGAGTAGCTAGCTCCCCGGATACAGGGAAAACTAGAGAGCCCAGCCCTGGTCCTGACTTTTGCCACTGAGCCAGCAGCAGGAAGTGGAAGAGAGAGCCCAGCCTCCAGCCCTGCCCTGTCCCTGCCCCTGCCCCACCCCAGCGCACTCACTGTGTGCCATGCGCCCATCTCTTTACCTGTTGGTTGCTGGGTCTGTTAAATGAGAAAGCAGACTAGAAGATTCTGCTAATTTGCTTTCTTTTCTCAATTTAATAGTAACCCCTTAAGTATGAGAAATTGAATTTTTGTCATCATCTGGGCACGCATCAGATGTGCGCTGATGCCTGTGGAGGGTCCTCCGCGTTCCTCCTCTCCCGCGCTGGATTCCTGCCGCCCCTCCCCCGCTCCCCTCCCCCCGGTTCTGCTCCCGCCATTCTTCATAAATGGAATTCTCCTGCTTCTTTTTCACTCTGTAACACCTGGGGCATCGACACGGGAGCCTCCAGCTTTCCTCATCTGTGGCTTCCCTCCAAAATGCTGCTCCCTCCCCTGTTTTCCTGGGGCTCTTGACTCCTCCATTAGCCCTCAGCCTCCTGTCAGCTCTTGGCCTGTGGTCGCCACAGAGCGTGCGGTCAGCAGGCGTCATGCTGGTTCTCCCTAAGACCTCTTCCTGTGTTGGCCTCAGCGCCCACAGACCAAACCACAGACTGCCAGGACCCCCAGGCCCCTGGCCCCGACAGGCTGCCCTGTTTTGACGTAGCTGTGGGTGGGACTCGTGTCCAAAACCTCAAGGCCAGCTCTTCCCGCTGGTCCCACATCCCAACTGCCCTGGCCTGTCTCCCCAGCCTCTCATCCCGTTTTGCTCAGCGCAACTCCTCCCTAAGCCAAGCACGCCCTGCTGCCCACCCAGCTCCCATCTTCTGCAAGGGGGGCTAGTCAAGGAACCCACACCCGGCTTCAATTGTTTGTTCCCTGGCAGTTCCGAGAGAGGAGACCTTTGATAGAGACAGGAGATAGCCAAGGGGTCCCTGGCAAAACACCCCCTTCAAGCTTAAAACGGCCTGAAAGCTGAAAGACCCGACGGCCAGTCCCGGATGAAACCCGCAACCCTGAGAGAGAACAGCCCGCCTGCCCGCCCTTCCCCGCCAGCTTATCGCTGAATAACGCGCACATGCGCACTGGGGGAACGGGGGGCGGAGCATCGGGATTTCGCGCCTTGGGCAGGGGGAGGAGCTTGGGCTCTTCAGCTCGAGAGTGCTGGCCTGGAATTCAGTCTGAGGTGGAAGCCTGTTAGCAGGACCTCTTATTTTTTAACCTGAGAGCTTTCTTTTAATACATTCTGCTCCCCTCACCTTTCAAAGTGTCTACGGGCCTCATCTTTCCTGGTCATGTGACGAGAACCCGGTTTTAGATGAACTAAGGAGCAAAAACTTCTGCATCACCTTAACTGTTGTGTTCACCGTGGCGTCCCTGACGTGTGCTAGGAACTCAATAACATACATTTAAACCTCAAAAAATAAATAGTGATTGGGCAGCCCTGGAAGAGGCCTGAGGAAGGAATGGTCACGGCAGGACAGAGGCGCTGTGGTTTTGTTCCTCCCTGGCTTTCACCACAGACTCAATGGTAACCGCTCTCACCAAGGTCACCAGATGGTCTTGTAATTGGCCCTGAGGGGTGTTTGGAAACATGGGAGGGCATTTTTGGTTGTCACACATATAAGTAGGGGTTCTAAAGGCTGTTTCTGGGGGCAGATATGCTAACTACTTGTAATCCTGGAACGCCGAGGGCAGCCCTGATACACACGGCCTACCTGGCCGCCAGCAGCAGGGGACCCTCTCTTGGTCTCGCTTTCCTAACCCCACCTCTCCTGGCCCTCCTCAGCCTCCTCCAGGCCTCCTCCTCCTCTGTCAATGCCTCATGTCTGGGTGTCCTCCCGAGCTCACTCAGGGTCCTCTTCTCTTGCTAGACACTCCCCAAGTGTGAGATGCCACCCCTGTCCCATGGACTGACTCCTGCCCCATATGTTCCCCGGTCCGGGGGACTCTCCCATCCATAACTGCTTGCCCGATCTCTCCACCTGGATTCCCACAAATCCCTCCCCCTCCACATTCAATATTTCTCTCAGCTCCTTTCTCCAACCCTCCTGAAGTCTTCTCCTTGTATTATATGTGACTCTGCCACCGGCCTGTGTCCGGACAAGAACCTGGGGACCATCCTTGCCTTATTTCTCTCCCTCACCTCTCATATCTAACGAGGCCTCCAACTGTCTATTCAGCTTCTGTGATGTCTTTAAATGCACCTGCCTTCCTCTGCCTCTCTCTTGCTACCTCAGTACAGACCCTTATGGTTTCTTCCCCGAATGTTCGTCTGTCTCCTTGCTCATCTCTCTACCCCAGCTACTGTTCTATTTTCCACACCAGGCTGACAGCAGGCTTTGATGCTGCGGCTGCTCCTCTAGAAAGGGCCTCAAGGGGATTCCCATAAACTTCAAGACAGAGCCCAGACAACTCTTTAGCATGGCACACCAGGCCACTGAACTGACATCTGTCTTCTCTTCACCCTCTACAAAAACCCTAAGCTTCTGGCTCCAGGCCACAGGCAGGTCTCACCTGCACCAGGCCTGGGTCACCTTGCACCTTTGCATTTTCTGTCCCTGTGCTGGGACACTGACCTCTTACTCTCTTCCCAGTCCAATTCCTGCTTAGTTTCCAGGGCTCCATTTGAATGACTTCTGACTTCTAGGCAATTTCTTTTTGCAATCACCTACCCTGTCACTTATCAATCATCCACTAGCTGGATGAGGAATTTTATCACCCACTGGTCTGTGAACTCCTTGAAGGCAGGGACCAAAGCTTATTTATCTGGGCAACTGTAGCCAGGGACTGAAACAGAGAATATTCATTGCTTGAATGTATGGCTCTCACTCTTGACATTTTATTGAAATGCATTCACGCTCATGTCAGGAGCAATAATGATAATGAGAGCTGGCATGTCCTCCAACCAGGGGCCTGAGACACTCCCACCTGGGCATGGTTGCCACATCACTCACCAGGTTGCTCTGTCACTCCTTTTCTTTTTATTTAAAAAAGTTATTTTCAAAGTAATACAGGGTACAATTATTTAAAAAGTCAAGTCAGACTGAGCATGGTGGCTCATGCGTATAATCTCAGCACTTTGGAGGTCAACGTGGGAGGTTAACTTGAGGCTAGGAGTTCGAGGCTGCAGTGAGCTATGATCGTGCCACTGTACTCCAGCCTGGGTGACAGAGCAAGACCCTGTCTCAAAATAAATAAATAAAAATAAAAAAATAAAGAAAGAAAAAAAGAAAAGTCATTCTACGAGGGAGGCTTATAACAAAATGTAGCATCCCCAGCACACCTCTGATGCTAGCTCCTTACAGACAAAACACTTTAAACTATTTTAGCTGTTTCTCTATATTTAAGTTACATGTGTACACTGTTAATTCTTGATTTTATTTGCTTTTAACTTTCTACTATAGAAGGTGAAAACTTAGCTTTCTTTCCCATTCATTTCTCCTTCCACCTTCCAATTTGCTTCTCTTTCAACATTTGGTTAAATCAAACTTCAGTGATGACATTACTATGATTTAGCTATCATTCATAGCCAAGTCATGTAGTGTCCTATGACTTCCATGCCAGCATTTCCTTTCTTATTCATCTTGTTTTCCCAGGAGTTAAACACTACTTTTTAATCTCCTGGTTAGTTTTTTATCTGTCTAGTGCCAATTCACTCCTAAAGTTCCTAGCAGAATAGAAAGTTCTTCTCAACAGGTTCAAACACATCAACTAATCAACTGTTCCCATTTTTTTTTTTTTCTTGAAAACATCTCTGGCAGCCCTCTGTCCCCCAACTCAACTCTGGGCATGTTTTTCTCTATGCCTGACACAGGCAGTCAACGTGGGTCCTCCCTTCGTTCTTTACCCCTTCTCTCTTGTGTCCATCTCCTGTTTCTTGGATCTCACGACTCCTTTTTCTTAATTTAGTCCTCGGTTCAGTGGAGCACTTGGTCCAGCACAGGTATCAGCATACTGCCTTAAAGAGCCAGAGAGTAAAGGAGAAAAAGGCAAAATAGAGAATATTGTGTAGGTACTTAAATAACCATGTAAGGTATAAATAACCATGTAAGATGTACTTAAAAACGTAAACACAAAAACAGGTGACAGGCCAGATTTGGCCTGGGGGCCTCAGTTGGCTGCCTCCTGAGTAAGCAGCTATCTCAGGAAGAGGACATGATAAAGTCATTTTTGGGGATCTAACATTTCATACAATGACTTTATTCCAACCACACGTTTGATGGATGGTTTACCTTGGTCCAGAGCTCTATGTTGGAAATCATTTGCCTTGAGAATTCAAAGGCAGGGCATCACTGTTGTCTAAAGTTCAGCTATTTAGAAAACTAGTATACATTGGTAAGGGCCTGTTTTTTTCTCTCTGGAAGCTTTTAAGATTTTTGCTTCGTGACTCGACTCCAGGAATGGCCATAAGACTTGGATTTTTCACTGCCTTAGTCCCTCTAGCACTCAGAAGGGCTTCTGGGGGTGGGTGGGGGCCCAAGGCAGAGGAAACAGAGAGGAGCATCTGGGCCTGAGATGGGTCAGGGAAGGGAAGACATCCCAGGTAAGGCAGAGAGCTGGGACCAGGGAGATGGGGAGGACAGGGCGAAGTCAGGAGGAGAAATTGAGGTTCTAGAGTGTAGACAAGATGGGTAGGGCCCATGGGGAAGCCCAACTTTGCTTTTCTGGAAGTTTTAGGTTCTTTGAGCTTAAGAGATGCTACCCTCCAGGTGGAGGGGCCCAAGAAAGCTGGGGCAGCCATGACAGGACTCAGTGACTCATGAGAGAATGGACTTGTCCTACAGCACTCCTGTCATGTGCCCCATGATTCCCTAAAACACTGACCAGCTGCTCTTGGCCCTCATGTGGCCTTGATTCCACCTGTGTGCTGTCTCAGCACCAACCTCCACCCTCTTCACACACTGCTCAGACCTCAGTCACTCCCATTGGGTTACGACAATTTGGCAAAGCTATTTTTTACATAGTTTTTTAAACAACAAAACAACAGAAAACAAAGCAAAACACTAAGAATGGGTGGAAACAGGCCTCCTCATCCATTCCCTGAGTGTTGGCACATCACTGACCTCCCTCCCAGGATGAGGAGAAATCCAGGTTGGTAGCAGCCCCTGTGCTTACCTGCTTACCACGCTTGCTGGTCTTAGGATGAGCTATCCATCATTCTGGGCACAATGCTCCCTTTGTCCAACAATTTACTCCTAACTCAATCATTCTCCCTTTCATATTCCTTTTAAAATCGCAGTGGTCATAGTCACTCACTTGCAAATAATAAGAAAAGATGGCTCCTTCATAAAGGCACTAAATAAAGGAACTTTCCTGCTTTCAACTTGAAAACTAAGAAAGAGTGATTTTTTTTTTTTTTTCTTAATAAGGGGAGTTTTCTGGAAGGGTGAAAAAGCATAGTCAACATAGAGTCATGAGTGACTTGATGGGGCTACGTTCTCAGACATGCATTGTTAGGGGATTTTGCCATTGTGTGAACATGATATGGTATACTTATACAAACCTAGATGGTAAAGCCCACTACCACCTAGGCTACATGGTACAGCCTTTTGCTCCTAGGCTACAAACCTGTACCACATGTTACTGTACTAAATACTGTAGGCACCTGTAACACAATGGTATTTGTATATCTAAACATGTATTAGGTACAGTAAAAATGCAGTATAAAAGATAAAAAATGGTCCACTTCTCTAAGGCACTTAGCATGAATAGAGCTTGCAGGACTGGAAGTTGGTCCAGGTGAGTCAGTGAGTGAGTAGAGAGTGAATGTGGAAGCCCAGGATATGACTGTACGCTGCTATAGACTTTATCAATACTTTACACCCAGGCTACACTAATCTTATAAAAAACATTTTTCTTTCTTCAGTGATAAATTACCCTTATCTTACTGAAACATTTTTACTTTATAAACTTTAAATTTAAAAAAACTTTTTGACTTTTGTAATAACACCTTAAAACACAAGCACATTGCAGAGCTGTACAAAAATTATTTTTTCATTTATATCTTTATTCTATAAGCTTTTTTCTATTAATTTTTTTTCTTTTTAAACTTTTTTGTTAAAAACTAAGAAAAACACATATATTAGTCTCTGCCTACAAAGGGTCAAGATCATCAAAACATCATCAAGTGCAAGGAATTTTCAGCTCCATTGTAAGCTTAGGGACTACTATCACGTCCAAAATATCATTACATGGCACCTGACTGTATAATTTTATACCTGAAAAGGAGTAAGGATAAATCATTTTTCATAATATAAACCAAGAAAGTAAATAAAGATAGACAAAATCCTGGCTGATGGGGAATACCAACTATTAAGGGTGATTGGGGCTAATTTAAAACTGGGTTAAAAACTCTGTTAAATGTGAATCTAAATGGTGCATACTTCCTTTTCTAGAAACTTCCTGACTGGGCTTCCTCTGCTTGGGAGGCTAGAGGGGAGTAAGGAATTCTGGGACCACCGTATGAGCTCTTAATTTTAGCTTCAAGATGCATAAGGAATCCTCAATTAAATTTCAGTCTAATTCCTTCAGAAATAGATTCACATTATATTTAGTATTACACCACTCCTCAATAATAAATTTTTTTGGAATGATGGACTAACAGTGGTGGTGGCACACCAATACCTCCTAAAAGCTAACAATCCTGTTATAACAGACTTTTAAATGTCCTTGTTTCCCCCTCTAATTTAAAAAGTAATAAAAACACAAAATTAGTATAGGTAAATGAAAATGTGGGAAGTGAACGTCACTCATATCTGGGATAGAGGTCAAGGACAGAGGAAGGGTGGCAGAGGGCACGCGGGTCAGAGCTGCCAGTTGGACCTCCTGCCAGCCGGACCTCCTGCCAGCCAGCGAGCAGCAGTGACGCTGAGTTTCAAGACAGCCAAGATGGCTGAATCCATAGGCTCACCCACAGGTGCGTTTAGACTGGGAGGCTGCAGTGCCCTCGGTCAGTCTGTAGGCCTCATATTTACAAGCTCATTAACTATTCTGACCCTCTGTTCATGGCATAGAGGCCCACAAAGGCTAGGCCAGGTGGGCTCAGAATAGGAGGTGGTGATGGTGGTGGGAGCACCACAGAAAGCATGGGCTGAGGCTAGGGCAGGGGGTGTGCAGGGCAGAAGGCTGGATCACCGCAGGTAGGGGGCTGGGCAGAGCCAGTAAGGGGGCCACAGAGGACTGCTCTAGGGGGAAGAGGAACATAGGGAATTGATGGAAGAACAAGTTTCAAGGGAGAGGATGGAGGGGCCTGGGACAAGCCTGCAGGAGGATGAGCTGGGGAACAGGCACTGCAGCTCACTTGGCTGTTGTTTATAAAAACAAATTACCAGCTGAAAGCTGCATGTACTCACTGAAGACAAATCTGGCAGAGTACAAAGAAGACAATTAAAATTACCTATACACTCATCACAGAGTGGCTTATTTTGCTCTAGCATTAACAAAAAATCTCAAGTGTTTATGTGTGTGAATGTGAGGGGAGATTTCTCCCCTTCTCCATATACAAAGGGGCATATGTATAGGGGTGGGTGTGTATATGCGCATTTATGTACACATGTACATACAGCAAAACAGGGATCACAGATTATTGAACCTTCTTTGACAATGTTATAATGTGAACATTTCCCTATATCATCAAATGTTCTTCAAATTAACTTTCCTTAACATCTGAATAATATCCCACTGTGTGGAAATGTCATTATATATTTAATCATTCCATAAATATTTGACTGAATATTCAAGTTGTTTATTTAGGTTTGTTTCTGCCCTCACCCCAGACAGTTTTAAATAGCAAAAGTCTGCCATTTACTTTGTGATTGGGATAATTTAATCTCTCTGCGTCTGTTTCTTCATCTGTAAACTGGGAATGGTAATACCTGCTTTATCCATGTCATGGTTTTGCTATGAGAACATGTGTGGAGGAGATTTCACTGTTCTATGATTTCACAGTCTTTTAACTTTGAGTGACTTGGTGGCTGTCAAGGCCACCAGCAGAGTTGGGAAAAAGTGAGGGAAAGGTGATGGCCTGCATGTGGGTGTGTTGGGGTGTCTCCTAAACAGTAAGGAGGAGGAGTCTGGGGCCTTTAGAAGACAGGATTCTTGCTCAGGAGAGAAGACTGGGCTAGAGTACAACTTTGGGAGTCTTTAGCTTCCCAAAAGCTTACAGCTTTTGTTATAAGAACAGATGGTCTTTTCTAAAAGAAAGTATTTTGTCAGAAAAAAGCAAGGCAAGAGCTCCATCTTAGGGGACACAGGTAGGAAAAAGATATTAATGAGGGATGCAGGAGGAGCAACTGAAGAAGGGTACAGGGAAACCAGGATTATACACAGATAAGTTAGAAACAAAAGAGAGCCACAAAAATTCAGGTTTAATACCTACCAGATACTGCTGTGGGCTCTCTAAAAGTTGACCCTATATAAATTTAGCTCTGCCTGCCTTGTTTGACTCAGCGAATTATGAAGTTAAATCCTAAAGGTAGAGAGACCTAACATGGATGAACAAACACGCCAGTTTCTTTATAATAAAAAAATCAATCTAAAGAAAGATAAAATGTAACTGGAGAACTAGTGGTCAATAAACCTTTTCTTGAAGCTAGTAGCTATTTAAGCTCAAAGTAAATTAACCTTTGCAATTGTCCCTGGACATCTGTAAAACCTACCAAATGCCTCTCAAGTATTTAAAAAAAAAATGCACTTATCTTCTGAGGGCTTTGTGGAGGGCTCTTCTGACTCAGAAAGAGAAGTGGGCCTGACCCAAGGGAAGGAGGCCCCTGGGCAACGTGCTAGCGTGGGCCTGTGCTGGTCTGACCTGTGGCAAATGGGCCCAGGATGGAGAAACCTAAGAAAGGAAATGCAGGTGATGGGAGGGAGTGGCAAGAACACAGTAGAAGGTGTCAGAAGGAAAAAGAGCAAAAGTCCTTTTGATATCTCAATACCTGGAATAGCTCTCTGATCCTTTTTTTATTCTTTTTAATTACCTATGTTTTGGGGGTAAACACAAAGAAACCACGGGATTTGGCCTCCAGTTCTTGTTCTAACACTGCCTTGCAGTGGAACAAAATGTTTTTAGCATCCCAGGTCAACATTTCAGAAACGGGACTCTCATTCTTTTTAAACCCTCCCCTCTCCCTAAATAAAGCTCTCACATCTTTTTTCTAATTGCTTTTAGACCACCTTCTTGGAAGAGTGCAGTCTTCTCTTAGGGCTCAATCTAGTTTTCTTCTTTGTACTGTTTTCACATATTCTACCATGAGCTTGCACTTTTTTTGTCAGAAAATAATGTTACTGACAAGCAATAACTAAGCGACAATGCTTGAAACACAAACCTGAGTCATCCAGCTCTGAATGTCAAGTTCTTTTCACTATGTGTACTCTCACCTTTTGAATTTTCTCTCCTCAAGTCCTGCTGGTCACCATGTCCTGGGGATTGTATATCTGAAATGATTCTAAATGCTGGGGTGAAAAAAAGGGCTTAGGACCCAGCTCAAGCACACTCTGAAAAAGGGTGTACTTGACTTTGGTATCTCTCTTAACTCTGCTTTTCAAACCTTCTTCTCTCCTCTCCCACCAGACCCGTGTGATCCAGAAGAAGCCCACGGCTGCAGCATCCTTCTAGGACCTTCTCCTTAGCAGTGGCTGTGTGCTGACTCTCCCATCTTCCCTCACAGATCGCCCTTTACCATCCCCTGATCTGGAACCGGAGTCAGCCAGTCCTTGACCATGTTGTTACTGGGCTAATGCAGGGAATGTCTGCAGCTTAAAGCAGGCCTTTGTGGAGGCAGAATGCCCTCACCTAACAGAGGCAGCCTAAGGGTCAGGATTCTGGGCACCGTGGAGGCTGTGTGGGGGATGCAAGGCAGCCTGGTGGCATCCATGAATCTAATTACATAGTCTACCTGTGCAAGAGAAGAGTCTCTGGAATTAGACTGGCTTCGTATCTACTGAGAAGCTGTGCAATCTTAAGCAGGTTACTTAACCTCTCTGTGTTTGGTTTTTCTGTTCTATAAATTGGGGCTATTTATAGTACGTAGCCCAGAAGGCTGGTATAAGGATCAACTACCATATAAACAATTAACCCAGTCCCGAATACATTGTAAGTGCTTAATTAATATAGGATAAATAAAAAAGTAAAACATCATTATACTTTTATGTTCAGTAACAGCCCTTGGGGGCTGACCTTGGGCTGGCAAGGATCACGCCATCTTATTTCTCATCTTGTTTTGCCACAACTTTTTTTTTTTTTTGGAGTCAGAGTCTCTCTTTTGCCCAGGATGGAGTGCAGTGGCACGATCTTGGCTCACTGCAACCTCTGCCTCCCGAGTTCAAGCGATTCTTCTGCCTCAGCATCCTGAGTAGCTAGGATTGCAGGCATGCACCACCATGCCCAACTAATTTCTGTGTTTTTAGTAGAGATGGGGTTTCGCCATGTTAGCCAGGCTGGTCTCGAACTTCTGACCTCAGGTGATCCGCCCGCTTCAGCCTCCCAAAGTGCTGGGATTACAGGTGTGAGCCACCGCACTCGGCCCATAACTTCTTAAACCCTGGCTTCTCTTATCCTGTAACCCCCAATCCCAGTCTTCCCACCCTCACTTTCTCAGTCTTATCCAAAGGAAACCAAGGAGACAGGACTCAATTGTGGCAGGAAAGAGCTGCCACAGAGGCCTGCTGGGCAGATGGCCCCCCTCACCTACCTCCTGTATTTGACTTTGTATTTGTCCACCTTCCCAGCATAACCCACAGGCTCCAAATCAGGAGCGTGGGATGTGTGTGCTCACTAGCAACAGCTCCTTCCAGAATCTCCTCCCTCATGTGAAACTGGATGCTTCTACTACAAAAATATAAACCAGGAGTCTCCATGAAGCTACATATGGCTAACATGCTTCCTTTCATGGCCAGAATATTTTCCCAGAAAGCACATTTTACTTCTGAAACACAACCTAGAAGCCAGTGGCTGCCCCTGTGGTTTTTCAACAGTTTAAAGCAATATTGGACACCACCAAGTGTCTCTTTTTTTTCCCGGAGAACTGAGTTACAAAATATTGGTTTCTATTAGGGTGTGTCTAGCACTTTCTGTGCTGCCAAGCCTTCCATTTTTATAGTCTGCACACTGGTAGATTTTCCATGAACAGGCTCAAATTTATTCCCAAGCAATGATGCTTAGGAAACCCAATATGAACGTGAAGATTGTTCTAAAGCAGACTCAGAATTTGTCCCATGCCATTGCCTAAAAAGAGCATTTCTGATATGTAATAAAATTTTTCTAGCATACCTTAAGATATATATATGGCAATGGGGAGGATATTTGCTCTCCTTATATGATTTTTTGGATTGAATTTTTAGAGGAAACTTGTCTTTTAAATTCTTCTTCTCTATCCTTTTATTTCTATATTTGTATAGAATACAGCCCAAACATCCACCTACACAGGCATTTTACATAAAGAGTTGGAAGCCAAGTGACTGAAAAACAAAACAAAGTTATTTATGTAGTGTCTTTATAGAGATTTACATGTGAATTCGAATGGGAGCCAAGGGTAATGCTGGAGGGAAATGAACCAGTTAGGGAACTGTGCTAATGGAAAGTGTGACTATAATTTAGCTTTGTTGACAAATAAAAAGGCAAGTGCTGTATTTTTTAAGAGAAAAATAACATAGGAAATAGAGCTTTCCATGTATATATTCATATACACTCAGTCTTTACCTCAAGAAGCCTTCCCACTAGAACTCCAAATCACATTGCCCCATGCTCCAAATCCTGCACTATTTACTGCTGGTGATGCCCAGTTTTACAGATCCAGTTTGGGATGGGTTTTCTCTCCCCAATATGGCTACAAACCTCTGGAAGGCAGGAGCACATCTAAGCGCATTTCTGTATACTATCACAGCACCTGGCACCACTCTGAACACAAAACAGCTGATCAGCTGGCATCTACTGCACTGTGTGGATTGAACAGTTGGATTCAGAGCTATGAGGTCTAGAATGGCCACTTTAATCTGGCAACTGAAACTGCCCCAAAGAGGTCTAGACAAAGTTTGTAGTTCAATAACTATCCCCTGAACTCCGCTGGTAGACAGGCCTGCCATCCCTAGTAAACAGTCCTAAAGATCTGTGGAGGCCACCTGTGGTGACCACTGCCATGTGCTTCATGGACTCCCCCTTCAGGAACGAAGGACTTCCTCCACAAGTGGCTGGTAGTGCTACCTGCAGAAGCCCTCGGCTGGAGGGAACAGCCTCACCCAAGGTCATACCTCGTTCCTTGAAATGGCTTGCCTTTAATGACTGCTTATTTTGGGGGTGTAAAGGTATAAAGGCCTGGCCTCTCACCCCAACTCAGAATAGTTCTGATGAGCCATTCTAGCTCCAGAGCTCCCATGGACTCAGCTGAGGCTGTTGGGTCTACATGATAGCTCAGCTTCTCTGCCCAGTCCTGTTCCCTTCCCTTCCCCCTTTTTTTTCCTTGCCTTCTACAGGTATTAATTCCAAGAGAAGTTCCAAATAAACCTTGTGCATGCTGCTGACCTCCATCTCAGAGTCTGCTTCCTAGCAAACCAACCCACAACACCATCCATCCAACCATCCACCCACCCACCCACCCACCCACCTATCCAGCCAGTAACCTGCCACTATGTTTAGGGGACATAGATGGCATGGGCTCATACAGATGAAAAAGACCCAGTCTTTGTCCTTAGGAAGCTAACTAACAGTCCAGCACAGGAATAACCATAAAGTATGCAATAGGAAGGGCTGGTGTTAAGAGAGATATAACTGGGGATGTGATGCAGGTAAGGGAGGTGAGGAGTCTTCATTCACTGGCTTAGGCTGTGGTCATCAGTAGACATACCCTGTCTCCTCATCCAATGTCAAGCTCTGGAGGTCAGGGTGAACTGTGTCCTTATCTCTCTTTGCATTTCCCATAATTCCTAACACAGAGTCCCAGACAGTACAAGAAATCTTAAAACACTAAAACAAAACAAAACACTGAGGGAAAGCCTTGGCATCCTGTCTACTTTATAGGACAGGTTTCTGGCTGCTGGTCTGGCCTTTTAGGACAAAGTTCTCAGGAGGTTCCTCAAGATGCTCATTCACTTACTATGTCCATAAAATCTCAGGAACATGAAGAAGCACAAGACAAGGTCCTGACTCCCAAAGCAGCTACAGCTTACTCTGTGGATGAGGCAGAGATCCATGCATATTTCAACAAACAGGAACAAGAAATGGGAAAATGACTAATAGCCAAACGGCACATCATTCCCAGGCTGCCCTTGCCCTTAGCAGGCCAGCCCATTTATCTTCAATCTGTCAGTAGAGAAAGATTACTAAACAGTCTCTGCAAGGAACCTAGCAATGAGAATCAACAAACCCTCAAACCTCACAGTGCCTCAAAACCAATACACCTGTGAAACTTACTGTCTAAAGGGGAAAAGAACCTTTACCCCAAACATCATTGCTAAGTGCCTGAAGGAAGAGGGAGCGTCTGTGGGGTGGCAGAGCCCGTCTCCTGCATTTCCCTGCCTCCAGAGAACGTTACTCAACACAACATGCCACTGTCTCTTTCAACTCTCCCTCTCCTTTCACTGCTTTTGTACAATCTGTCACCAACTTCTGTTGCTGATTTCTCTGAAATGCCATTTGCACCCTTCCTCTTCTGTCTTGCCTTAGTGCCACTACCTTTTCTGATGTTGTGGCCATACCCTGGGAGTTGAGGTGCCAAGTCCAGGCAAACCTTGCATCTGTCCATCTCTGCCAGATGTACATTCTGAAAACTCAGCTTTCATTTGGTCACATCTCTGCTCAAGAATCATGGGGGCTCCGGAGGCCCTGCCAAGACCAACTTACTCCCTATACTCACCTAGCTTTATCTCCCAGAACTCCCCATTATGTGCCCTCTATTCTAGCTGCCTTCCTGTTTATTTGTGCCTTTTGAGACAAGTTGTATGACTTCTGGAATGTCTTTCCCTCTCACCTGCCACCTCCTCAACAGGATCCTATTGAATCCGATCCATTCCTTCAGTTGGTTCACGTGGACCAAGCTGAGCATGTAGGGGAGGAGAGAGACAGGAAGGGCAGAGTTAGGGGCCTGGTGTTTTCCCAGTCCTGTTTTTCTCTTGTGGTTCCCCTACCATATTCTGACTCCATCACATGGAAATGCTTTTCTGCAGCACCGACCCAGGCACAAAGGCACCATCAGCTGGATTGCCCTGGACCATCCAGTTGTGGGAGGAAGGAGCTTATCTGCCCTCAGCTGGGTGGGCTGTCTTGATCTTCCAAGCCAGAAGGGGGAAAAAACTGACGTCGCTAATGTTTACTCCCCTGTTGCTTCTTAGGAAAGACTTAACAACTCCCAAGTGAATGCATCAAGCTCTGGGATTTCTGAGAGATGGATGGTGGGTTTGCCAAAAGAAAGAGTGCCAAGTTGGGTCTCTGGAAAGAATCCAGTGTTCCATAAACCTTGCCTCTTCCCTAATCATAGAAAGATCCATAAAATGATAGAAAGGCAGCGGAGAATGCAGGCAGCAGAATGACATAGAAGCATCATTCTGTGCTTCCTGAAAAACAGAAAATGCAGATGGAGACAAATTTCATCCTCCGCCCCACCCTCCACTGCAGTGTGATGCTCTATGAGAGATCTGCTCTGCACGCACAAAGTGGGGGGAACTTTGGAAGAGTCTCTTGAAGGTGGTACAGTAAAAAGTGAGTTGTCTTTGGAGATTTTCTTACTTCTCTGCCAATAGGTGACTAGAAAGGTGACCATGATGGGCAAAAGTGGCAGGGAGGAAGGTGAGCACCTCCTATGTTTCCTGCCACCTTGAAGGGAAAAGGTTTACCAATGGAATAGGGGAGGTGGAGGGCAGGGGATTGCCTCCTCTTCTTCCACTTGAAGCACCATGGAAGAAGAAACGCTTTCATCTCCACGTTAGCAGGTGGATTGAGTAAGGGGTTCTCTGTTTTTTATAACTTTCCCTAGAGGCGTAGGAAAAGCTGGTGAAAGCAGCAGGTTGGAATATCCCCATCTCATGCCTTGTGCTGGAAGATGGATGAAGATGAGAAGAGGTAAACTAAAAATACTTCCTCAAGCACACACACACGTGCACACACAAGAGAGAATGAACAAGAGACTGAAAAGGAGAAAATACAAAACAAATCTCTTTAGGCAGTTATATTAATGTGATAATAACAACATCAACATTAATTGTTTTACACATGCATTTATATTTTAAAACACTGGAGTTCATTATTTAGCAATATTCTTACAACAAATAATCCAATCAGGTAATAACCAAAATAACAGCTACCATTTACTAAATGATTACCAGGATCACCTCTCATGTGTTATTATACTGAATCTTCATAAACCCCTATGGTACTATTGTTATCCCCATTTTACAGAGTGGGAAACTGAGGTTGGAGATGTTAAATAACTCGCCTATGAGGTGGAGACTGAAACTCAGGTCTGTCCAGTTCCAGAGTCCAGCCTTTTACTCTTACAATGTCCATCTTATGGCAGGGCTTTTCCACAAATTCAGGAAATGGAAAGGCATGGACGAGGAAACAGCCTTTATGACTAAATTCCCTGTGAGGCAGATACACACACACATATAAGTTCTCCAAGAGGTCCCACTCTGCTGTACTTCTCAGTTACACCCATTCAGCTTTCATAGATACAGGTCCATGGATGAATGTCAAGTTTCTTGTAGGGACAAAGGTCAATCTCTAAGGAGAACATACCTCTCATCTAACCTGCATCTGAATCCGCAACAACGGTTTCCATTTGACAGGATGCAGCCCTAGCAAGGTGGTGAATTAACATCCAGCTTTGAAGCACTGTCATACAGGAGAATACTTTAAGACGGAATATAATGAGTGAGACTGAATGACATTTAGCAGAATGGCTTGTGACATTAAAATACATGTTTGACTTGTGAGATTTAAGCACACGCAGAAAGAAGTGACTGCAGAAAACAGTAAGGCGCAAACATGGTGACAGCTCACGAGAGCAGGCTGCGCTGTTCTTCATGGGGTCCATCTGACCTTAGTGATGTTTGCTGTCAGCTACACAGAGGCCTTCTGACACAAACTGACCGTGAATATAACCGGGATATTAAACACTGGGGCAGGCTGGAGAGAGAAAACAACAGGGTGCGGAAGAATTCTTTTCCTTCCCTTTCAGCGAAGTACCAGGGATTCTGAAGATACTCCTCCTTCCCCCGGCTTCTCCTCCTTCCTCTTTCTCTAAGCCTCCTTATCCTCCTCCCCCTTCTCCCTCAACCCCTTAACTTCAACCAGAAGAAGAGATGGAGGGTTGGGCAGGGTAGCACAGAGAATGCTGTTCTTGGGATTTTGAGAGAGTTAAGTGTCAGTGTCAATGTCTCCCTCCCGCTTGCGCTCTCGAAATAGATACACACAAAACACCTACTGGAACTTTTAAATGATGACAGGAGATCCACAAGCCACCTGTGAAGCAAAATCTCAGCACTTTATAGTCACAGAAACATATAGGCATGCAAAGGGCTCATGTTTATGAATTATATCCACATATACCTACGCAAAGCAGGTGGCTCTCGCACACACACAGGAACCCTCAAATACAAACATCTTGGCATTTCCTTTCCGCCAGCCTTGACCCTTCCCACCCACCCAAAGGTGCTGGCCACAGCCACCCTCTGTGGGGCCAGAGCAGGGTGAAGGGCGTCACTAGGTCCTGGCTACTCCGGCTGTGAGACGTGGGCAAGCCCTTTACTCTATGGGAATCTTTGTAAAATGAAAATAACTGCCTGGCCAGGGGCTGTGAGTATGAAAGGGTATTAATAACACACACAGGGCGCTGTCCTGCTTGGTTCCCGAACCTCCCTTTCCTACACCCACGGCTGGAATGATGGTGACTTCTGTCACTTGGTCCCCACCGTCAGTATTTTAGTGTGACACTGGGAAGAGTGGGGGGCTTAGCCAGGGCCGCGGTCTGTACAGGAGGGTCCCAGCCCGCAGGTCCCGGGATTGCAGGCCCAGGGCTAACTTCAGAGCTGCACGAGCGCCGGGAGCCGTGGGCACGTACGGAGGGCGAGCCGGTCCCAGGTGCGTAGACCCGTGGGTGGGGGGCGGAGCGGGCCAGTGGAGGTGGGCAGAGCCCGGCGGCAAGTCGACCCACGGCTGTGGGTGGCTTCCTCCTGTTGCTCAGGATCAGGGAGTGGCGGGGGAGGACATTCTTTTTTTTTTTTCTTCCCTAAGTAAGCATCCACCTATTTCCACCTATTGCTTTAATAACTATCGATTGTGAAAAGTCGGTGGGGCCTCTTAAAGGAGAAGACCAGCTCCGCGCTCCCGCCTCTGTGTTCGGGACTCGTCCGCGGGGACCTTCTGGACCTTCTCTGCCGGCTGCGCGGCAGCGATGGACGAGCGCCTGTGCACGGGCTCGCCTAGCAGCCTCGGGAACCGCAGCTGCAAGATGTGGTTTGACCCCTGCCCCATCCACTCGCGAGGCCTTTTCTGCTCAGAGCCCCCAGTCACGTTCTTGGACCCAGTCACCTGCTCCGCAGCGCAGTCCCGGCGACCCAGGTTCGAGGACCGGGCCCGCGCTCGGAAAGTTATTTCAAAAGGCAGATGTGTTGCAACCCTCTCTGCAGCAAACTACAGTACGCGGATTCCCGAACCCTTCCCCGCCCCCACCCAGCCCGGGCGACCAGAGCCCGCCGCAGGAGACTGGCAGCAAGGAGAGCCACCCCTGAATGCACCTTCCCTTCCTCCCGCGCGCCCAAGTGCAATGGGGCTGGGGGAAGACCCAAAGCAAACTCACGGCGCGGAGCAACCGCCAGTCGTCCTGGCCGGGAAGGAGTCCGGCTGCTGAGGATCGGCTTCCCGATTTCATGCCCCAGCCTCCCCTCCTCCCCAGCCCCAGCCCACCAGGCTGGGCCGTCGCGGCCCCTCGGTACCTGCGGCGGTCACGGGCTCCCCCTCGCTCTGCTCCCCGGAATCTGAATCCATGCTGCGGGTTGCTGACTGGGCGTCCACGGCCACCCGCCCGTCTGCGGGGCGCTCGGGCAGCCGCGGCGCACTCAGTGCGGACAGCGGAGCGGCTGGAGCCCGGGCGGCGCGGGCTGGGCGGTGCGCCGCGGCAGCGGCCAGGGGGCGGCTCCGCAGAGGCGAGCGCCGCCCGCGCCCCGCTCCCCGCGTCCGCCGGCCGGTGCCTGCGCGCGAGGCGAGCGCAGGGCGGAGGGTGGGGCGCGCCGGGAGAGAGATGGGAGGAGGGAGGGGAGGCGGGAGCGCGGAGGAGCCAGAGCGTCCGGCGCCCAGTGGGCTCCAGGCTGGGGTTAAATACCCCGGGGGCGGCGCCGCGCCTCCCTACCCGCGCCCTGCGTCGGAGCCCTTGGACTTCACCCGCGCGGCGAGGTTGTGCTGGTCTTGCAAGGCCGAGCCCCTTCCCTAGGGTGAGGCCAAGTTTGTAAGATTCCTAGGTGAAAAAGCGCTTCAACTCGCGCAGGAAAGGAGAGGTTCCGAGTGTTCCGAGTTATGGGGCTGCCAGGGTTCGAGTCCAACTCCACCGCTCAGAGACCTTGGATGAGACCCGTGTTTTCTCACTAGGCAGATGAGGGAAGGGGGCGGGGGGGGGAGTGATAAGGGAAAGGGGCGGGGTGGGGGGAAATGACAGTTTCCTCGTAGGACTGTTGTCGGAAGTAGTAAGACAAGGCATGTGCGGGACAGAGCGCAGGGCCTGGCACCTAGCGACGAAGTAAAGACACAGGCAGGTAATGCTAACTCTGGCTGTTTGAATCTTCTCCCGGCGCGGGCAGGGCAGGTGGGGCAAGCGGTGGTGAAGCTGGTTCCGGGGGCTCGGTGAGTCCGAACCCTGACTCGCCTGGAAGGCTGGAGTCACCCTGCCAATCAAGCAGCCGTGCCACTTCGCGCCCGCGACTAGAGAGGGGCCGGAATAAATTTTAAAAGCTTTTCTTTGTAGATGGGATTAAACACAGAGTGCTAAACTTCCGTAACACCCTCCTTTCTGAAAGGCGGTGGGGAAGCATTTGTAAACCTATTTACTAATTAAGAGCCCAAACGAGGGAGGAAATGCACGGAGCACTGAGGCCTTTTTTTGTTGTTGTTAATTCTTGGTTATCTATATGCTCTTGTTGTCTCCCTATTATAGGCTCCTACACTCACAAAGCCTCAAGATGGGTTCTCTGCATGTCAAGTCTGCCCAGAGAGTGCAAACTATTGGCCGGAGCAAAAGAAAATCAAGAAGAAAAAGTCTACTAAAAAGCGCCACTTACTGAACGTTTCCCTTTGTGTCCTCATGTAATCTGTACAATGACCCAGTGAAGAATTAAGGTTGCACCATTTGAAAATACTTTTTGGAAGTAGAAAATGGTTGACAGTTGGCAAGTTCATAGAATTCAACTTATTTTCACTCCCATTTTACAGATGGGAAAAGTCTCAGAGAAAGCAGATGATGTCCCTGTGGTCTCAGGTCATCCAGTAGGTAGGTGAGCTGGGACTTGAAATCAGGACCTTCTGATGTCCAGATCTGCTCCTGACTGCTATGATATAGTGTCATAAGTGAGTTTTGGCTTCTGGTCTACCTGAGGGCTGCCTTCTTTAGTGAAGTGTGGGCTTAACAGAGTGCAAATACCACTCTACTTTGTGTTTGCAGAAAACAAAGGATGGCCAAGCTCAGGGACTCTAGTGATAAAAGTTGGATGGATATTGATGAAATGGTCAAAAGAACCCCACAGTGGATGTGTTATCTTGGGCAAATGGCTAAATGTCCCTCGATTTCCTCAAGTGTTGGTGTCTCCTTCATAGGGCGTTTGTAAATAAATTAATGAGTGTGAAAGCTATGCCTGGCACACAGTGAATGTTTGATAACTGGAAAGAACACTAATTCTTATATCGAATGGATCCCATTTAGAAAAACAAAATATTTTAGAATTGCATTTTTTAATGAAAAAAACTGGGGGCCGGGCGTGGTGGCTCACGCCTGTAATCCTAGCACTTTGGGAAACCGAGGCGGGCAGATCATCTGAGGTTGGGAGTTCGAGACAAGCCTGACCAACATGGAGAAACCCCATCTCTACTAAAAATACAAAATTAGCCGGGTGTGGTGGTGCACGCCTGTAATCATAGCTACTCACGAGGCTGAGGCAGGAGAATCTCTTGAACCCGGGAGGTGGAGGTTGCAGTGAGCCAAGATCATGCCATTGCACTCCAGCCTAGGCAACAAGAGCAACACGCTGTCTCAAAAAAAAAAAAAAAAAAAAAGAATGGCAAAATTTGGATACAAGATGATTCTCAAAAAACAAATAGTTGGGATCATTTAAAAAGTTTGCTATAATAGCTTTGCAGTCATAAGGTAAAATAACAATGATAGCTTCACAGAACAGAGCATATGGGATTGAAAAGGCATTCAGCTTCCTCTAAAGGTTGTGCCTAGATTCAATAACAGGAAATGTGAAACTTTCCCTATTTCCTTAGATCTCCTTTCCTTGCACTTCATGGAAGCTTTTTTGGTTTTGTTTGTGTTTTAATGTACAGGTAGCCTGGGTTGCAGTGTGAGGGAGACAGACCACAGAGACATGTATGGATAACAGCAAAAAAGAAATGGAGAAACTGCTGGAATTTGATCAACAGTAAACAATGTACTGAGAACACACATTTACAACACATGTATGCTCATCAGTCATCAGGTCTTCACTAAGTATCTAGTACATTTTGACCCAGAGAGAAATGCTTGGGGCATGCGGGGGGTGAGAAAGAACTGGTCAAGGTATCCTGAAAAGTCTTTGAGTTAAGTTCTTAGATAATGCCTATTAATTTACCTGCACCTATATTCATTCATAGTATATTTCTGCGAAAGGAGGCAGACATAGAATGAAAAATTGAATTGAATATGGAATTAGACAATGGGGAAGAGAGATCCAAACTAAATAAGGTCTTCATTCCAATTTCCTATGATGTGCAATCTGTTGTCATGGGACAGCAAGACAAAGGGAAATGACTATTGGCACGCGTGTGAATTTAATGAGGAACATTAGTGGAACATACCTTATCTCTCCTCCCAGTATGGAAAAATCTGTGTAAGAGAAGGAAGTCCTTAAAATAGTATCCTATGACCATCACCCCAACTAAAACAGTGAAATCTGAGGTGGTAAATCTCCTTTTACAAACCAGTTCTGATGTATTTCTTGGGGGGAAAAAAAAACTCTTAAGAAACAGAAAAGGGGAAAGGGTTTCTGTAGTTCCTCTGTATATTTTTAGAAAAATGGCATCACTTTGCAGACTTGAATCTAGAGTCTGAGGGTTATAAACCAACTTCCTCAGTGTTTCCACTACATCTTTTCAGCCTGGCAGCTCTTCAGATATACGAGTTTCTACCACTCATTGGTCATTTCTTAACTCGAGTGAACAAAATTGTTGGCTTTTTAAGGAAATTGCCTGTCTGGTGGGTAAAGCATATCTATTTGTAAGGTGTCAAGAAACAGATAATAAAATAGATCCATTTCTGCTAACACAATAATACTCCTTTAATCTGAGCCAGTGCTATGACTCATCTGCCTGTCTCCTCTTGTGGGATGGAAAGGGAGCTGTCTGCAAACCTTCAGCAGTGGGAGGAGGGAGGGAGATACTTTTCACATGTTAGGGCTGCTGCTCTGCTTTGAAAACCCACCAACTCTAGAACTGCTGTTTTCTCTAGGCTGAAGAGGCCTTTGGTCCTTAGAGGTGAGAGGTTGGCCCTATTTTTGATAATTTATCTCAAGGTAGATTTTGATCCCGAGGAAGCTTCTACCCAGAGCTAAGGAGGCCTCCATGGACTGTAGGTAAGCTGGAGAGCAGGGTCCAAGCTAGCTCAATGTCCATCTAACAGAACAAGGTGCTAGAAGACAGCCTTGAAAAAGGGAGCTTTTCCTATTTCTTTCTTGCCAGTAAAAATAAGCTTTAATTAGTCCCCCCTCTTGTTTAAAAAGTAATGCACATTACTAGAAAAATTGGAAAATACATATAAACAAAAAAGAAGAAAATAAATTAATTCGTAATTTTACCAGTTGCAATCATGGTTAACGTATGTTTTAAAAAGTTTCCTTCTATATGTGTACAGTATTCGGCTTTTATAAGTTACTTTTTCCTTTTAACAATATGTTGGGAACATCATTTCATCTACTCTTTGATAACATGATTTTTAATAGCTGTACAATTTTCTATTGGATGAGTATACCATATGTATTTAAACAATCCTCTATTGTTGAGCATTTAGGTTTACAATTTTCTGCTATAATAGTATCAATCAATATCCTCATGTCTAAATCTTTGCACACATCACTAATCAATGCCTGTGAACTTTCAGCAGCCTCCTTGGTTTACCTTGGGAGAGAGAAACAAGAAAGAAAATTGCAGCTAACAAAATAGTTGTTGTATATATCCCAAGACTTTAAGGTTATCAAGACTTTTCATGGGTATAATCTCCACTAGGCAGTGGGTGGCTTATTTGAGTTCATTCTTGCATTTGTCCAGCATCAATTGAGCCCAGAGGGGATTTCTATAGGTTTAGGAGAAGAATACAAAGTTTCCTTCCACACTTTCTTTGTGGGCAATGTGTCCTCTGCACAGCCCCATCCAAGTCCAGACCCCTTGTAGGAGGCAGAGGGCGGATGAGGCTGGCAACTTTGTCATTCAGCTATTCTCCTGGGTTCTTAGCTTCTGTTTCTTGAGCTGCTGCCGGCAGGATAGCTTTCTGTGTGGTTAATGCAGTTATAGTGACTCAAAAGCACTGATCCAAAGGGAGAGGGAAATTGGGAAGGAGAAAGGGAGAAGAGAAAGAGGGAGAGAGAAGAAAACTCTATGGGCCCAACCTCTGTTGTGCCCTAGCCCAACCCTATGGGGTTATTTATAAGCCCTTGAAACGGCAGCACCAGGATCTTTGGTTCAGCCCCACTGGGAGCCTCCCTGATCACATATGGTGTGTGATCTCATTTGTGGCATTCATTTTGGCTGTGGGATGTGACTCCACTGCTGTATGAGAGCTGTTCTTACGAGCATCTACACAGCTTGTATGTGGGTACCCTAAGTGACTGCTGAGCTCTGCCCAGTGCCTTCCCATCTTCCTGGATCCTTACACAGCTCTATGGCATAGAAAAGGCCAGTATTATTCCCACAGGGGAGAAGATGGAATCAAGACCCATGAGGCTTCAGTGGCAACTAGAGTCTTTATGGTTTTCAGGATGATAGGAAAGTACCCAAAGACTGGGTGGGGCAATGTTACCCCAGTTTTCAAAGAGAAGAAAGGAGTTGATTCCAGATTTAACAAATTGGTGACTTTTTTGTTGCTGTCTAGCAAAAGTCTGGAACAAAGAGGTTTATAAGCATTTAAAGAAGAGAATTCTGATCACCAGCAGCCAACATGGGTTCCTTACCATGTCCTGCTAAAATAACCATATTAACTTTCTTTAAACAGAGTCATGAAGTGTATAAATCAAGATAATTTTATTTTACTTGGTATGTATCAAGTATTTGTTGAGTACCCTCTGTGTTTCAGGTGCAAAATGAAGGGAAGTGACTGTCACAGATACCATATATTGTGATTTAAGTTTTGAGGAGGTCTTACACAGTTTCCTTGCTGCTAGGTGGATCTGGAGCTGGTTGAACAATCCTACGCAGTGAGCTTTGATTCATGGGCTTTGAGTTAACTAGGAGGGAGGTCTCCAGTGGAGTGACACAGAACTCTGCACTTGGCTCTAGTTTATTGTACTTTTTTTTTTTTTTTTAAGACAACAACAAGAGTAGTGATTTAGGGAAAGAATTTGATGCTTGTGCTTATCAATGGTATAGATTACCATACTAACGCAGGTCAGAGAAGACAAAATCGTGTGGGAAAGACATGTGGGTCTTAGTTGTCTATAAGAGCAACATGAGTCAACAGTGGGATAATAACTGTATTGCTACAATAAGGGCAGGAATAGTTCTTCTGTATTGGAGCTAGTCTTATAGACACCTGGGGTCTTATGAACATCTGGTGCCACATTTTAAGGGACATATCAGGAATCTCCCCAAGGTGGGGGAATCAAGATGTTGAAAGCGGCTTGGAAACCATTCTGTATGAGAAAGTTTGAATGTCAGGCTGGAGAAGGCCAAAACACAAAACCAAAAACAAAAACAAAAAAATCCAAAGAAGGCATGACTGGATTCATGTCCTTTAATGTGTAAAGACTTGGCTTCTAGGCTGATGTGGGACTAATGGATAAAAGTTATAAGAAGGGAGAATTTGGATCTTGTGCCAGTCCTGGCCTGCCTGTCCTTGCCCTTTCCATCCTCTGTATGGAAAAGGGGCTGACCCCTACAGGCTGCATTTGCCAGGCCCCTGTACTAGCTGGTTTCTAGCTGGATAGAGCCAGTGGGAGGCACTGGCAGAAGATGGGCAGGTTGGGGAAGGAATATTCTCCCCTATCCTCTGTCCCTCAATCTTGGCACCTTTGACAATTGCTGTATCTCCTCTGTGGCTCCAGCTCCCACCGAATGGACCTACTGTGGTTCCAGCTTTCATGAGGTGATACCAACCCCTTGGCTCCAGTAACAGCAACTCCTCCCTTTTCTCCTCCAGCCCAGGGTGGCAGTGACTTCATGCTGTTGCTAATGTCTAGGTTACCTCACTATCCTCTGGCTTCTCAAACCTGTGTAGCCAGTTCCCTGCATTGCATGATCTCCTTTGAAAATATGTAAAATAGGGCGGGGCGCGGTGGCTCACGCCTGTAATTCCAGCAGTTTGGGAGGCCGAGGCAGGCGGATCACTTGAGGTCAGGAGTTCAAGGCCAGCCTGATCAACATGGAGAAACCCTGTCTCTACTAAAAATACAAAATTAACCGAGTGTGGTGGTGCATGCCTGTAATCCCAGCTACTCGGGAGGCTGAGGCAGGAGAATTGCTTGAACCCAGGAGGCTGAGGTTGTGGTTAGCCAAGATCACACCATTGCCCTCCAGCCTGGGCAACAAGAGCGAAACTCCATCTCAAAAAAAAAAAAAGGAAAAAGAAAAGAAAAGAAAATATGTAAAACATTTTCTTAGTTAGACCTCATTGATACACATGTACCAGTGGTACAGGAATAAGAAAGTGTTTTTTAATGATTACAACTGGATGACCATGGGTAGGGGTATTGTGGGAGGCTGGAGTCCACGACTTTTAGGATTCCTTTGGAAATTCACACATGGAAAGGAAACGATGTGTCCAAGTCCTGGGAGTGGCAGAGCTGAGACTAGAGCTCAAGGCTCCTGATCTCCAGACAAGCAGGCTTTCATCTGATGCTGACTCTTCTCCTGCGCATGTCTTTAAAAATATCCTCCCGTGGTTTATGTTAATCATCCTTCTGATCTGTGGAAGGGAAAATTGAATCTCCTAAATTTGTTTTTTCTTTTAATTCTCTAATGTTTATGTGACAACCCAGTTCAATAATGCTTACTCACTAATTATTTTACAGAACAAATATCGCTCGCCAAGTGTTGAGTGGAACCTTTTGTTCCTCCCTTCAAAGCATTTTCTACTTAGAAAAGCTAAATACATGTTCCAATCTGGACGGTTCCATTTTTGTAAGTCTCTGATTTCATAACATCTACGCCCAGTCGAGGGCTGTAGAAGGGGGAAGAAATGTTCAAGGTCACCTAGTCTAACCCCATCACTTTAGATATGAAGAAATAAATCTAGAAAGATGGAGTGGTTTGCCCAGAGTTAGGAACAACTGGGACCAGAACCCATGTCTCTGGCCCTATTTCAGGATTTCCCATCATATTACCATGCTCCTTTATGGCCTGTATACTCAAGCCCAGGACAGCAGTGACTTCCTGCTGCTTCCTTTACTACATCCAGTTTTCATTTGGTTTACACCCTCACTTCCCAAATCTCTCTCCCCAGTACTGATCTTTCCTCTCCTTTTACCTCCTGTACACCAGTGTTCTAGTAGATCATATACATCTGGAATGGAATTAACAAAAGCAGGACTTGACCAATACCTCTTTTCAATTTCTTCATCTCATCAAAGACTCTCTCTCCTCTCCTCCCCTCCTCTTTCCTCCCCTTCCCTCCATCTCCCTCCCTTTCCCTTCCCTTTTCTTCTTTTCTGGGTTTTCAAACTTTCCATTCCTCTCTTCTATCTATCCAACATTTTCTTTCCCGCCAAGTCTTCCCTTGGCATTGTCCTTAAACTGATCCCTCCCTTTTGTGTTCAAAGCAGTCTGCCTGGTTGAAGCTATCAACACTTCTAAAAGAGGAATCTTCCATGCTTGGTTGCCATAAGCCTTTGCTCATTCTCTGAGGAGGCATAAGTTAATGTTATCCCTTAGTAAGACACCTGGGCCTCTCTCCATTGCTTCTCTGGCCTCTTAACTGTGGCTGTGGGCATCTTAACACCTCAAACATTATTGCAGAGAAGGGAATTCCTTCCATGGCCAAGGATATCAAATTTATTTTATTTCAAACCATTTACAGACATCATCCCATGAGAGTTTCCAATGTTTCAACAACTTTCTCCTTTGACTGTCACTATCAATCTTAGCTGGTTTTTAGATCTTGCCAAATTTGTGTTATCTAGGCATTCATAAGCGGTTAGATTTATTGAAGCTCTTTCAGGATAGCATTACAGCATAATGTTTGAGTCACAGTGACCTCATTCAAGTGGACTGGTCCTCTTCTAAAACAGACACGTTGATACCATATTTCCAGTTAGCTGAACTGTGGTCTTCTATCCTTCCAAACTCTGTGTTACTTTCTTCTAATGTGTATTATGTCTCAGTCACATATTTTGTCAAAAACCCAGGAACTCGGTTCATTCTCCACATTCCTGTAACTCATACCTTAACTTCTCTTGATGAAATTCATAAGTCCAAGGATCAAATATTTGGGTTCTGTCCCAGGAAACAAGCATGTGGGACATATGCCTTATTCCTTAGTATAGGTGATATTGCTGCGAGAGTTAAGAGGAATGAGGAGTTACTGGCAGGAAAAAGGAGAGCCTGTGAAACCAGGAATCACTTCCCAACATGCTCTCCTCTGCTAGTACAGAGTGGAGGGTGAGGTCAGTGCAACCATTCTCACCTCAATCACATCTTTCCAACAATTACATCTCCATTGTACTGAAGATGCTAACAGCCTCCCAGTTCCCCAGGCTTATAGTCTCCAAATCAGTGCCCTTATTTCTGTCTTCCTTGCTTCAATGCTGCCATCCAAAGTCCTATCAACATCTGATGCTATTTCTACCATGAATCTCTTCATTTTACCCTTTCCTTTCCATCTTCACAGGCTCCCTCCTCCCAGCTCTCTCCTGTGTCTTGATTGCTGCAACAGCACTCTCTTGGCTATCTCCCCTTATCCATCCCTGCCCAAATCCAGCTACACCCAAGCCAGAGTTCAAGCTTTCTCAGCCATCCTAGAGCCGGCCTCTTTACTAACCTGCTATGCTCCCCACTCACAGGAAAGTCCTGAATATACACCAAAACAAAGAACTACCCAGAGTTCACACAGCAAGGAGTTTGTCATAGCCCAGCCACATCCTGCATCTGCGCCGTGTCAGTCTGTTTCTGCTCTCTGCCCTGCTGCTGCATGTCTTTCCTCTTGCTCTCTGTCTGCTGCAGCTTCGTCCCTGGTGTGTGCACTCCTGGCCCCTCCTTCCCCCAGCTTAAGGCTGTCTCCTCCCTGCCAGTGGATGCTTTGCTGTGATGGCTGGAGGTTTTGGCTCTCCGACCTGGCCTTGGGCCCTTCTCTCTGAATTATCCTCATGGGACCTTCTGGCCAGCGTGCCCTTGTGTTCCTGGAACCCACATCCTCTTAGCTTTGCCTCTAAGTGAATCAATGTTGAGTAATTTCTGCTGTGTTGGAGTGAAGACACCTGGATTTTTGTTCTGGCTGTTCATGAATTTGATGTGGAGCACTAAATAAGAGATGGGCTGCCTGTGCTGGCCCTCTTCAGATGCCAGCTCTGTGCATCCTCACCACCTTGCATGCTTTGCACATGACTCCCCGCCCCTATATTCTCTTCTCTGCCAGTTCCTGAGCCAGTGTCGACCAAGTCCCTTTCCCCTCTGAAGATGAAAAGATAAGGGGATGAGTCTTGTTTGTAATGTGGCATCCCTTGTACCGTGGACCCCTGTATATCTATTGACCTGCAGTTTCCCCTTTGGCTCTGCCTCACAGAGTGTGGAAACAAGTGTGCTTGGGTTTTGCCGCAGTTTCCCCATTTGGACTCAGGTGTCCTTCTTGGGACAGTAGCCCTAACTTGCACACTGACTCTTTAGGAGGTCTGGTCATTTCCCATTACTTGAGGTAACACTAGCAAGTCAGTTTTCATCTCTAGGGAGTGTATGTAACACTACCTGCCATTTAGTGGACTCTTACTTTGCTTCAAAAATTAATTATATTGGACTTTTTGAATGACCAAAAAAAATTTTTTTAACTACCAGTTGCATTATAGCACCTTTAAAAAATATGATCAAGAACCAAGGAGAAATCAGAAAGTAAACACCCCTAAGCTATCAGAAAAGGTATCCTTTACTCAGGAGAGAGTCCTGTAGGCTCTCACTCATAGTCTAGTTTTCTTTCTTTACCCCAAAATTCTATCAGGAGGGCAGGGTAGAGCAGGTGCTCCTGTCTACACTCACTTTACCTCTTACTCACCTGATGGCTTCCTACTGCAAACACCTGCAGGCTTTTGATAGTGCCTGGGAGTTAAGGGCAGTGGTTCTAAGAGAACAATGGGCAAGATTTGGAGATGAAATCTAGGTTCCTGCCCCTTGTCTGGGACAGTTCTGCATAGTCTTATAGAAGTTCTGGCAGGACTGAAGCCCAGCTGTCCACAGGGGTTGAATAAATAACCTCTCAGGAATGCACCTGGATGGGCTTCCTGGTACTTCCTGAGATTGCCTCCCAAACAACTACCTCTCAAGTCCTTAACTCAGGGTCAGCTTCTGGAGAAACTTATCCTAAGACATGCTGCAAGAACGAAAAGCCAAGAAATGATGGAAAGAGAAAATAGCAGAACTCTGAAAAAATGCAGACAACAACTAAAGTATTTTGGGGTCCTGTAGCCCTTTAACAAGGACCACTGGGACACAAAGATATGTGGCATAGTTTCTCTACACACTGAGGGCTGGTGTGTAGTGATCTGGGTAGAGTGTATTCTTTTTAAGAGGCCCCAGGAATACGTAAGATATTTGAGAAAAGGTTCTACCTGAAAAGTGAACATAGGTTGTGATACTCAAAGGAATGGTTTGTTGGCTATCTAGAATCTTGAGTTTACTGAATGCCCCTTTCCCTGACGACCAGGATTTATTGGATTTTTAGTTGAATAAAATTCATTGCCGTTAAGACTCAAAGCTCCCAGTTCTTGCAGTTTGGTGCTTTAAGATTCATTTCCTTTATGTTTTTCAGTCTTTGATGCTGTCCCTTCTCATCTCCTGTTGCATAATGGAATTAGTTTTTTGTTTTTGTTTTTTAAATATGGCTTCCCACAGAAGCCCCCTTTCCTTCTCGGTCATTTCAGTGTCCTTTCTTGAGCACCATTATCTCATTCCTGGGGTAAGGGGATCAGTTCTGCATTCAATATTCCAAAGGCCAGTACAGTGCACTGAGATTTGTACTTCTGCTTTGTTTCCAATCCAAAATGATTATTTTTTTTTCAGTTTTCATCCAGATGTTTGATATCATGTAAACACAGCTTGAAAGTGTTCCTGAACTGCTTACAGATATATGCCAGTGACACCCTTTCCAAATTATATATAATGATTCTCTGGGTCTATTTATATCCATGTCATAGTCTCTGGCTTGAATTTTAGCTATAAGACTAAGTTGAAAGAAAGTGAAAAATTCATGTGTATGAGTAAATTATCCACTTGATTAAAGACTCCAGATATTTGGAAATGTTCAGGGATTGATGCCATTTTCCACTGAATGCTGACATGTCTGTAACCATGGTGTTATGCCTGGATGTTTGTGTCCATTCCAAACTCACATGTAGAGGCCTAGCTTCTATGTGATAGTATTGGAAGAGCAGGCCTTTGGGAGGTAATTAGGGTTAGATGAAGTCACGAGGGTGGGACCCTTATAATGGGATTAATGCCCTTAGAAGAAGAGACACAAGAACTCTCTCACTCTCTCTGCTCACGAGAAAGGTCAGCTGAGTACACAGCCAGAAGGTGCCCATCTGCTACCCAAGGGTAAAGCCTCACCAGAAACCAATCATACTGGCACCCTAATCTTAGACTTTCAGGCTCCAGAATGGTGAGAAAATTCGTTTCTGTTGTTTAAGCCACCTAGCCTATGGTATTTTGTGATGGCAGCCTGAGCATACTAGTATATTTGAGGACCCAGATTCTGTTGAGCCATTTAGTTTACGGTCACAGTGACTCTCAAATGTGCTGTATCCCTATTTAGACTATACCTAATAGACCAACTTATTTAGACTTATTCATCTAGCGTTGACACCAAAAAGATACCCTTTAAGGACCAAGGGTCTGCTCAATTCTTATCAAAGGCTTTATTGCAAGATATAGTATGTATAGGTGATTGCATAGAGGATGTTGTAGAAAATTCTGTTTTCCATAGATGGCGGCAACCATACCTCCCATCCACATGCTTTTTTATAATGTGATGACATACCTTCTACCAAGAAGTGGGGTCTATGTCCCTTTTCTTTGAATCTGGGTGGGCTTGTGACTTGCTTTGTAACCAACCAAATTCAGTGAAAGGGACTTCGGATAACTTCTGAGGCTAGGCCAGAAAAGACTATCCAGCTTTTGTCTGGCCCTCTGGGACATTCACCTTTGGAGCGCTTAGCTACCACAGAAGAATTCTGATTACTGTCAACCTCCATGCAGTGAGGCAGGCTGGGCCATGTGGATGAGCCATGTGTGAGTTCCCCTGTCCCAGCCAACAGCCAGCACCAGCCATCAGCTGCGTAAGTAAAGACACTTCCAGATTCCGGCTTTCACATTGCCCCTGTGTGAACACCAAATATCACAGAACAGAGCAAGCTATCCTTGTTGTTCCCTATCCACATTACTCTTGCTCAAAATTGTAAGCAAACTAAAATAGTAATTTTAAGCCACTAGGTTTTGGGGTAATTTGTTATGTACCTATAGTAACTGGAACAAATGTACATCTCACTGATTCCTCTTGCCAGGAAGATCCCACACCTGAATCACACTAGTCCAGCAGAAACCTACCTTGCTTAGATCTTGTCTTCAGCTGCTCTTGGGTGTGGTGCCCTGGTTTGTACCAAAAGGCAGGATCAGAGGCAGCTATTCTGTAGAGATACTGTTGAGGATGGAACAGAGTTCACTTAGGCCTTACTGCAAGAAAAACTGTGCTTTCTTGAAGGAACTGGTATCTTGCAAACATTGTGATTCTTGTCATTGCTCAGTTTTCCCTCTTTGCTTTGGCTTCTCTGATGCTTGGGACCAATTTTGGAACCAACTTGTAATAATTAATCTTATCTCTTTATATCCTGCTGTATTTATTTTTGTGGCCCCTCAAAATACTTCTGGAACAACATGAGGTAAGTGAATTAATGAAGGGAAAAAATGTCCCTCAAATCACTGTAATGTTTGAGATTATTTTTAGACTGAGCTAGTTCCAACATATAACTTTATTACAACTAAAAACCAAACATACTTTATACTCTCTAAAACAAAAATGCAAGAAGCTAAAAGGGGTAGTCTAAGCCAGATATTAAAAGAAATAATCATCACTACAAGGCAACAAAATATCATGTAGTAAGCAAAATAATGAGATCTTTAGACAGGAAAAATAATATTTCTTGAGCACACACTGACTCCCAGGCACATATTTTCTAGGTCCTTTAGGTACACAATTTTATTTAACCCTGATAAAACAGCTCCAGGGGCATGCAGCTATCTTATTTTGCTGAAGGCATAGATCAGATCCTATTCATGTGAACACCATGCAGATATAATTCTTTTGTGGAGATGGGGTTTCGTTGTAATTAGTCATGGCCCAGAAGAAATTCAGTGCCCTGGCAGGGAAGGTGAAGTCACAAGAAGGAATAGTGACATTCCTGCAAGGGATAGCCTCTTACACAACCATTACTTTCTGAGCTCACACTTTCAGAACAGGATGTTTCATTTTCTTTCTTCTCTTCCACATTATCACCACTGTGCCCTGACCTCCTCTGGAAAATAACAATGCTTCTTCAATGAGGCTCCCTGGAAACCTCTCAGATGTCGGCCAGACTGTGGGTGAGGCTTCTGTCATTCCCAACTCTGACAGCCTGCTTGTTTCTGGGCACTGACACACAGAGGCATGCCATTTCTCCCCACATATGGACGGGAACTGGGAAATGTGTTCTTGGTACCAAAATAATTCCTCTCAATGGATTCAGTCATGAGCAGATCAGGCAAGCATCGTGACCATGGGCTTCTGGGTGGGGCTTAGACATTCTTGCATTTTGTGTCATGAATTGTTCACTGTAATGATACCCTGCTTGCTGCCCTCTTGGTGAGGCAGTGATTTTAAGCACCAGAAAGGAGAAACCCTGACCTGTGGGTAAGAACTCCATCCAAGACCTAACCACAAGCTGCTGTTTATCTGGGTAATACTGCTGAAACTATGACTTAAATTCTCAAATTTCTCTAATGACTTGTCTGTGTAAATGATCTTTTGGTTACTACTGGAGTTATAAGTAGGTACAAAGTGACTCAAGGGGTGATTTGGGTGAGCCAAACAGCCGGACACCTTCTCCCTGCTGACCGTGGTGCCTGAAGTTCTGTCATCAGTGGTTCATACCACTGAATCAAAAGGAATTTTTCAGTGTCCAAGAGTTCCCTAATAAAAGTTTTCCTGGATTGATACTTGAAGCAGGTAGATGGGAGTCAAGGTAAGCTACTGCCCTCTGTAAACTCAGCCCTCTCCTCCCCAATTCCCATCCCACTAGCAACTGGTACCTGTGACCTTCATAAGGTCCTGGTTCGGTCCTGGCCAGTTCTGTACCAATTCAGGATGTTAGTGTCCTTCACATGCCAGCAGATGGGGTTTGGCAGTTCACTCACTCATTATTAAGTCAGCAAATAGTTATTGGGCAGGTCCATCTCAGGGATCAGGCATTTTGGCCAGACTCTGGGCATGCTGGAGTGAACAAAGTCCCTGCCTTCATGGAGCACACATTATAGTGTAGGAGGTAGAGAATAACAAGTTTACCAGTAATACACATGGGTCATATGGTGGCAAGTACTGTGGAGACAATGAGGTGGGGCTGGAGAGTGAAAAGGATGGGGAAACATATGAATGATATTGTATATGGCAGACAGAGAGGTTCTCTTGCCTGAGGTGACAATTGGGCAGAGAGCTATAAGCAGTGAGTGAGCTATTGGGACCAGCACGCCAGGACAGGGAGTGGCTGGGGCAGAGCACCTGAGTGGGAGCCTGCTTGGTGGGGCTGAGGAACAGCAGGAGTCCGGGGTGGTTGGGTGGAGGCATGGAAAGGGTGGTAGTGAGGAAGTCAGAGAGGTGGGGTGACAGGAGCAGTTACTCCTGATTCCCCAGTTCGAGTGCCTAGAAGGCCTGGAGTAAGCCCTGGTAGAGCACTCACTCAGGAGCTCCCTCCTGAGCCCTGGTGCCCTGGATGAGGCCCTGGAAACTGCCTGTCAACTCCCTTGGGGCTGTAACCCCCTTCCTTCTCTTCTGCATCAGCAAATATCATCCCAGCTACAGGGTGCTTTCCAGGGCTCTCCCTGGGATGAGCTCTATAGCCTTTGGTTGGCCACTTCCCACCTCCCCTGCACAAGCAGCAGGGGCAGGCATCTCTCAGGTGGCTCCCCTTAGCCCCAGCCCTATTCTGTCCCAGATTCTGTGCTACCCCCAACCCCTCCCGACCATCCTCCCATCCCTTTACTGAGCTTGGGCCTGTTTGTGTGAAATTATCAAAATTGCTGTGAGAGCGGTTGTGGGCAAACACCTTCCACCTAGCAAGTTCAGCCAGGGCCCGCCCTAGGTAAGCCTCTCCCGCCCTGGGGAAATGTACTGAGTGCTTGCTATGTGCCAGGAGCTGTGCCTTTCATATGTCAAGATTTCATTTAATCTACCCCACTTCTCAATGAGGTAATACTACTAAGTTTTAGCCCAATTTTGCAGATGAGGAAATGGAAGCCCAGAATGGCTAAGTAATTTGGCCAAGGTCACACCGCTGGTAAGTGGTGAAGTTTTGGTTGAAACCCAAACCTGTCTTCCCCAGAGTTCTTCTCACTGAATGTGTGCAGGAAGAGGTTCTGAGCGGAGAATGATAACAGGGATAGCTCTATTGCTCTAGGCATCAAGGAGCTACTCTATGCATCCTGCTCACATTGTTCGCCCACCAGGAATGAAGATCCTGGAAACTCTCCCATCATCCTCCACCAGTGATAGCTCTACTATTCCAGCAACCAAAACAGCTCTGTTTCTCTGGCCTGGAGTTCCCTGATTCCAAAAAGAAAAAATCCTGCATTTGTAGTATTTCCCCTGATGTATAATATTCTTTTTCCTGGCCCTAATGCCTAGCCTCTTACATCCAACTTTCATTGAATGCCTGGTGGGTGGCAAGGGCTGGGAACACAAAGCCAGTGACAGCCTGGTCCCTGCCATCATGGGGCACCCAGAGCAGAGGACCAAGTGACCTCTCAAGGCAGGTGCCCCATGACACTGTTTTCCTGATGGAAAAACCACACTGCTGTCTTCCCCCACAGTTCCCCTCAGATCTGCAGGTTCTTATTGAGCAACTATTACCTGTCAGATATGGTCTTGGGCCTGCTGAGGACACAGTGAAAAATGAGACCCTTCCAGTCTTAAGGAGTTAATAGCTAGATTTTGGGGGACAGGAGGCCATGCGGAGCAGGTGCAAGACAAGTACCCCAAACCCTCTGCTAGCAGACAGAATATAAGCCCTTTTCTTGCTGAGCTATGTGTTTAAAAACAAAACAAAAAGTAAATAAACACAATGCCATTTCAACAAGATGAACCTGAAATGAAAATGGAAAAATATTTTAAAATTTTCATGACATTCAAACTGAAAATTATTTTGAATTAAACTGGTGTTTTGCAAAAGTTCCACATTTATCTCACGTGGCTTTTTGAGAGCTTTCTAGTAGATTAGGAAGCTCCTGTGCAACTGGTTAGGTCAGTTTTCACTCAGCCTCCAGATGTAGAACTCATAGGGAAAATCAATCCTGTTTCCAGGAGGAATTACAAAAACACAGATTTGAAGGCAACTTTCTTTGGCTCAGAAAGTATCACTTGTTTTCTATTGCAGTTTCATTTGGGTCTCCTCATTCCTCAGGGAGAGCCAGGAGAAGGCCCAATGTCCCCAGAGCTGTGAGCTACTGGGTGCTGTTGGGAGATCGTTTGGCACTCTGAAGTGCCAAATGTCCTATCTGCCACCAGGCGTGTTCCCCATAATCTGCTACAGTGCCTAAAATTCTACCATGAAGGGTTTGTTGGTTTCTTCGACAATGTTTTCATCACACTACCTCTGGAGGCATTATCTCCCAGCAGCAGAACTTTCTGAAGGGGGATGATGGTAATGCAATGGAGCTCTTTCTGCAAATGAACTCTTGTACCAAAGACCCTGGCATACATAATTCAGATGCAAATTAGGGATCTCCCTCTCCTTGCATTCTAGGTGAGATTCTCTAGACATCAGTCTCTCCCCAACTCTACCTACTTCCACAGGCTGATGAAGCCCTGGGGTGTGACAGTCTTGTGGTCCCCTCAGCTTCTGGCTCCTGCGTCCCATTTTCTTTCTTTTCTTTTCTTCTTTCTTTCTTTCTTTCTTTCTTTCTTTCTTTCTTTCTTTCTCTTCTTTCTCTCCTTCCTTCTTTCTTTCTTTCTTTCTTTCTTTCTTTCTCCCTCTCTCTCTCTCTTTCTTTCTTTCCTTTCTTTCTCTCCTTCCTTCCTTCCTTCCTTCCTTCTTTCTTTCTTTCTTTCTTTCTTTCTTTCTTTCTTTCTTTCTTTCTTTCTTTTTCTTTCTTTCTTTCTCTTTCTTTCTTTCTTTCTTTCTTTCTTTCTTTCTTTCTTTCTTTCTTTCTTTCTTTCTCCCTCTCTCTCTCTTTCTTTCTTTTTTTCTTTCTTTCTTTCTTTCTTTCTTTCTTTCTTTCTTTCTTTCTTTCTTTCTTTCTTTCTTTCTTTCTCTTCTTCCTTCCTTCCTTCTTTCTTTCTTTCTTTCTTTCTTTCTTTCTTTCTTTCTTTCTGTCTGTCTGTCTGTCTGTCTGCTGGAGTGCAATGGCGTGATCTCAGCTCACAGCAACCTCCGCCTCCTGGGTTCAAAAGATTCTCCCACGTTCAAGAGATTCTCCCACCTCAGTCCCCTGGGATTACAGGCATGCGCCACCACACCTGGATAATTTTTTGTATCTTTAGTAGAGATGGGGGTTTCACCATGTTGGCCAGGCTGGTCTTGAACTCGTGACCTCATGATCCGCCCACCTCAGCCTCCCAAAATGCTGGGATTACAGGCGTGAGCCACCATGCCCGGCCCCCATTTTCTTATACATCCCCCTCATGCAGAGCTCAGGCACACTACAGTTTCCATGGGCACACATCGTGGTGAGTGTTTTGTGAGTTTTGTGGAGATCCCTGAAGATTTCAGGGATTTCTCAGGAGAGTTCATTCTGTTGTCAGGCTCACCTTTTTGTCCTTTGACTTCTCCTCACATCCAGATTCTCTTGGGGCTCCAAATTTCTCTCTCTGCACTTGGACTACGTAACTCCACCTGGCCCGGGTGAATCTCTCTTCCCTGCCAGGAAATACACTCCCTCTCCAACATCCACTCACTGCTCAAGCCTGGGACCGGTCATCCTTCCTTCCTTCTCTCTCTCTCTGTGTCTCATGTCCAAATTCCAAGTCATGTCTACCCTAAATACCCCTATTTCTTAAGGCTGGATATAAAATTTCAACATGGGGGTGCTCAAAGAATATCTGCTGGTGGGAGGGGTACAGGGCTGGGGGTTCATTTCCTAGCTGCAGGAGCATAGCTAAACACTGCTTTGAATTTAACTTTCTGTTTATTGAGGTGACTTTTGGAGGTGCTTTGATCGAGATTATGGGAAGTGGTTAAAGACCCCTAACCTCTCTGCCACCACTGTTCCTTCTCTCAGTCCCTGCCACCACCGTACCCTCTGAGGGAGGCAGGGCAACTACACAGCTTCCCACCCAGAGTCCCTGCCTTTCCGCTCCTTCTGACCCATTTTCCACGCAGCCCCCAGGACTGGCTTTCTGCAAGTTGAATCCAATCCTGCTGTTTCTCAGCTTCAGTGGTCCTTGTGGCTAAAACCCAAATCCATTACACAACCTGCAGGGCCTACCAGTCTGGGCCCACCTCTCCAGCATCAGTTCGGCCTCCCTCAGATCAGCCACACCAACCTGTTTTCAGTGCCCTGGGTGCCTCTGTGGTGTTTGCACAAACTGTTACCTCTGCCTGTAACACTCTACGTGCCCCATTACCTGGTGAAACCCTTTGGATCTCTGCTTACCCGCCCAGCTAGACATCACTCCCTCTGGGATATGTTCCTGATGCCCTAGGCTACCCCATAGGGTGCTGGTATGGCAATTTTTTGCTGAAGATAATAATAATAATAATGAGAATAATAATAGTCCCTAAGTCGAGGGCTTCCCTTGCTGACTATATTGCCAGCCCTCCTTTCCAGACAAGGCATTTTGCCCAAGATTGTATCCCAAGTCTCTGACACAAGCCTGGCAGATCATAGGTGCCCAGTAATTATGTGCTGAATAAATGAGTGAATGAATGAATGAACAGGGTGCCAAAGGGATGTTTCCATGTGAAAATAGATCTCATGATGTTTCATCTGGAAAAGAGACAACACGCAGGGGCGGGGAGGCTGTGCACGATCACTACCTGAGGTTGCTGTGAGAGATGCTGGAGAATTAGAAATGAGGTGCACAGAGCCTGAGACCCAGTAAGCTTTCATGGAAGAACACTTCCCCACCCCCATGCCCATCTCCTGATTCCTTCTCCCACTACCCTCCCCGAGTGCATTGAATGAGGTGCAGGAAACAGAGAGTTTAGAGAAGCAGGTTTCTGGCCCTGAAAGAAGTTTCGAACAGACCATTCTAGAAACGAAACAGGATCCTAGTGATGGTGACATCCCTGCCCTGCATCATATGATGTTGAGAAGGGGAGCCACATGCCAGAAGGGGTGGGCAAGGGGAAAGATCAGATGGCCCTTAGGTTTCCTTCTCTCTCCAAGAAGATGATTCTATTATGTCATCTTTTCATAAAATTCTTCTTTTGTTGCCTTGATTTAAAATAGGTATAGGGATGTTGCAAATTCAAATATGAGAGAAATCTCAGGAAAATTACGTTACTAGGAAACCAAAAAGGTTTGGCATTCTTTCAAGAGGAATTTCTATTCTGTCATCATATATTGTTCCTGAGGTCCTGCCAAACCGAATTCTTTATATGTGGCAAAGTCTTCTTTGGGCTGGATTCACTCCAAAAATGGCCAAGGCTAACATCTCTGGGCACCAAAAGCTACTTGTTGGTTATGGCCTTTCTTGCCCTTTTAGGAATTAAAACCTAAAGCAGGATTTTAAAGTAAGCTTCTTATTCCAAGCAAGAGTGTGGATTTATTCTGGACATTTGGGCTCTGTCAATAAAACATATAACATTTCTCCACCTTGGCACTATGGCATTTTGGGGCAGGTGGTTCTTTGTTGTTGGGGGATGCCTTTTGCATTGTATGATGTTGTGGCAGGATCTTTGGCCTCTACCAACTAGATACCAGTAGTACCTCCCCAGTTGTGACAACCCAAAATGTTTCCATATATTGCCAAATATCTCCTGGGGAAGCAAAATCAACCCTCATTGGGAGCCACTGGTCTAAATAAAAAGAATGGAAGTAAGTTGTGTAGATGTTCAGTTACTCTAGGTAACTAACCAAATTGCACCTGGAACCCAGCTTTTCTGACCTCACAATTTGGGCCTAGGAGGTAGGACCTTGATGTGATTAAGATCAAGGACCCAAAGTCAAATGATCTGCGTGCATATCCTGGGCTTCCTATCTCAAATTCTCAATCTTTGTGAGCTTTACCTTCTTCATCTGTGAGATGGGCCGATAATTGTACTTAATCCTACTGGTGGTCAAGAGGATTAAATGAGATACGGTTTGCAAAGGCTTATCACAGCACCTTAGTAAGGCTACAAGTCTTGTGACCTATTATTGTTTGTGACAAAAGCTCTGTAGGCCAAAAAAGATAATCTATTCTTTGGCAAATAACTTAAATACCTGCATGCATTCCATATTGGACAGCATAGGCTAACTGCTATAACAAACAACCCTGATGTTTAAGCAGCTGAACACAATAAAAGTTTATTTTTCACCCACCCACTAGTCCATCACAGGTGTTTCTCACAGGGCTGCTCTCTGGGAGGCTCAGTCCCAAAAAGTGAGTTGGGAACCCAGGCTCCTTCCATCTTGTGGCCCTGTCTCCTTTAGGATCTTTCCTAAAGCATGAATGTTTTGTGCAAATTGAAAGAATTCTGAAGTCAAATAACTTTGAGAAATAATACACTAATGAACTCTTTCTTGGAAATTCAAAGTGCTATTAGCATGTGAAGGACTCTGATAAGTTCTGCAGTAAAGAAACCTGTTGGGCTTTGTTTAACCCAGTGTTTATTAAAAAGTTAAACTTCTGGGCCAGATGCGGTGGCTCACGCCTGTAATCTCAGCACTTTGGGAGGTCGATGGGGGTGGATCATTTGAGGTCAGGAGTTCAAGACCAACTTGGCCAACATGGTGAGACCCTGTCTCTACTAAAAATACAACAATTAGCTGGGCATGGTGGCATGCGCCTGTAATCCCAGCTACTCGGGAGGTTGAGATAGGACAATCACTTGAACCTGGGAGGTGGAGGTTGCGGTGAGCTGACATCGCACCACCGCACTCCAGCCTGGGCAACAGAGTGAGACTCTATATTAAAAAAAAAAAAAAAAAAACTTAAACTTCTGTGGGTATTGACTTCCCCTGCTATTTAAAAATGCTGCCCTATCGGCTATTAACATCTCCATGGGACAAGCACCCTGTGGGAAATCTGCATGTTGGTTTTGAGCAGAGGAATGACATGGTCAGACCTGTGTTTCAGGAAGGGAATTTCAGAGACAACTTTAAAGTAGTTTGTAAAGACAAGTAATTGGACCCAGAAGGTGGCTTCTGTCCCAGTCTAAGCAAGTGATGGCCTGAACCAGGGTATTGGCAGTGGGCTGGGGGAAGAGGGACTAGACTGTAAATACATAAAATTTTTATTTATCAATTATACCTCAATGAAGCTGGAGAAAGAAGAGTCATTTCAGTGGTAGAATCACTTGGACTTAGCAGTTCAGTGGCTGAAGAAATGGAAATGCCAGTGTTGTCTATCCTGTATGACAGAAAAGGCTGAATGCTAAAAGCTGAAAGCAGAACCTTGGAGGCTTGCAGGGAAGTCTCTGACATAGGGGAGATCATCCAGGCAGAGGGGGTAGAAGAGGAGAGCAGAAGGCCCAGGGTGAAGTACGGGAGAACAACCCACTGCGGGGCTTGGAGATGAGCAGTCAGAGAGGAGAAAGAGGCTGAGGCTGCAGCTTGTCCCAGAGATCAGGACAGGAGGTGTTTCAAGGAGGCCGTTGAAGACAGCAGATCCTGCAGAGGAGTCTTCTAGAAAATGAAAGGATTTGACCTGGACTTAAGAGCACATTGGATTTGACCTGGATTTAAGAGCTTAGTGTTCTGGGGTGGGGAGTGGAAGCCAACCTCAAGGCTTAGTGAGGCGATGGGGAGGCAACAAGGGTAGACACCTCTCCGAGAAGTTTGGCTGCATGGGAGGGAATGGGGAAGGGTTCTTGATCCTCCCTGCAGGGAAAACATCAGGGGGAAGATGGAGATAGAGACACCTGAACAGAGGGGCCTGGGAAAGGGGAAGGAAGCCTCTTCCTTTGAGAGGAGGGCAGCAGACAATGTTGAGAGTAGTGCAGAGAAATTGTGAGGTGCAAAACAGGAAAATGGAGGGAGCTCCCATTCTTTTCAAGATATAGACAGTGAGGGCATCTGGTAGGAGACAGAAGAAGGGGTATGTGAGAAGGGGTGCCTTTGAGGAGATACTGCTCAGCTGCCAAGACTAATGTTACAAGCAGATTTCTTTTTTCAAAATGGAAGCTTTTTGATTGCTTGAGTTGATCATGAGCAATCATACTTATCAAAATTCTAATTATTCAGAAATACAGACAAATGACAGTGAAATTTATCCATAAATTTACATCCCAGAAATAACAACTGTTAGGTATGTATCTTTCCATAATTTTTCTCTTTCTCAATCTACCTGTTCCTCTCTAGTTCTATTTCTATTTCTCTCTCTTGTGGTTTTGTTACAAAAATGGGATTATACTTACTCCTTTGCACCCTGCTTTTTAAACCTTATTCTGCGCACCTTTTCTTGTCTATTTGTACAATTAGACATCATCATTTTAATCGCTGCATGGCATTCCATTTTATGGGTATATTATAAATAGACTAATACAGAATTATGTTCCTTACAATAAAAGATTTTTAAAGTTTTAAAAGCTAACTGGGGTTACATGCCCTCAGGACTAGACACATAAACTCATTTTGTACACAGAAAAAGAAAAAAAAAAGAAAAGAAAACAGCTCCATGTTCTGGTGTCATCTTGGAAAATAACTCAATTGTTCAGTTGTTTCTACTATGGTTCCTTTAGGAGTTGTTTGTTCTCCTTTTTATATCTAAACATAATTTCTGCAGAATCATTCTCTGAGAAAACACCTCACATAATTTATTTTCAAATAAAAATACACTGCCTCCTGATGCGAGACATTGAGAAGAACCCAGTGGCATCACCATGTGATGCCAAAAGGGCATAATCGGAATCTAATGATGATGAAACATCAGAGAAAGCCAAATCTGGAATATTCTACAAAATAACTAGTCATTCTTGCAACTTTTCTGTAAGTCTGAAATTATGCCTAAGATAAAATAAATTTTAATGAGAATACAAACATAAACTCTTTCATTTTTATTCCTTTCAGAAGACCTAGACATGCAGCTTGAAGTGTTTAGGTATGGTTGACTGGTGACTCATTAACCTTGAGAAAAATCACAGAAATTTAGCTTTCCTTGTCAGTATTGCCAATAATTCACCATCTTTGGTGCCAGCCCTGATGACACACAGTCTATCAGCTCACCATTCTCCCATGTTTGCCCTCCTCTCGCTGAACCTGTCCATCCAGCCGTTGGCTCCCAGTCATAAAAACATTGAGTCATGCCCATATCTACCTGACTATGGTTTTGCATGTACTTGTCTAGAATTCTCTCTGTGTGGATCATAACAGTTAGGATTTTGGGGAATACTCAACATCTCTGGGTCATATCAATAATTGTAGACATTTTCTTAAGGCCCCACTTTTTCCTCATACCCCATCTTACAGTGATGGGATAAAATATATTTAGACTTGAATATTCCCTTCTCTCCTTTTGATTAGGAGAATGTTGTCTTTATACCTCAACTCTTGCTTCCTGTACCCCATCCTTTCCCTGACTCCCCAACCCCAATTAGGAGTGCTTTCATTTGTCTGAAGGGTTCCTGACTTTTGTGACACAGAAAGGTTGGAACAGAGAGGTTAGAGTGGAAGAGGAACAGCTTAGCCCGAAAATTGAAGTTGATTTTTATAATAAAGTGCAGGAAAAGAGGAGAAAAAGAAAGAAGTGAAGGAGGCGATTAGGCATATAGCAAATAAAAGATTATGGAGTAGTGTGTTTGGAGGAGGAGGAGGAACAACAGGGATTGAAGAAGAATTGCTGGGAGCTATGCATTGGAGAAATGGAAGTAAAAGACTGGAATTTTTCTTCTTTTTGGTTAATTTTGACAGTTTGGATTGTACCTTTTTATTGTAACTCCATATAAAGCCTGGACACATGGATCTGGGATTTATAATGGTTACGTTATTCCCAATCTTTCAGTAGCTTCCTATTGCCTATAAAATAACTTGCAAGCTCTTTAATCTTGTCATTCAAGCCCCGTACTCCATGTCCAATCTGGCTCTTTGCAACCTTACATTCCTTGTAGGAACCCTCTCCTCCAACTAAACTGGCTGACTCCCCATGCTCCCACTATGCCATGTGGTGTGCTCACTCTGTGCCTCTGCTCACCTCCCCCCAACTTGGAGTTTGGCTTAGAAGTCTTTCTTCTCCTTAAAGACTCCCTTCCCTGGAAGCGTAGGTCTTTCAGGTGTCTCATTCCTTTGTACTTCTGTAGCACTTCTTGTACATCTTGCTCTGTTGTTCTCATTCCACCATCTCTTCTCGTTAGTCACCTTTTCTTTGTGTGTGACGGGCCTCCCACTGGCTTGATAAGCTCCCTGAGGGCAGAAATGCTTCCCGCATAGTGTCTAGCTCAGTGGCTGTGGTTGGTAGACTGCAAATCCTTCTGTGATCTTAGCGACTATGCCATCTGACTAAACCACTTCCCACACCCTGACTTTGGCAGCCAGAGGCTTTCTGAGCTCTATTCTCCCTGTTGAGTGAGCCAAGCACTACCTACACGGCAGCCCCTTCCAGTCCTTTGGTTTAGTTTAGAAAATTCTAACAGATATTAGGAAGCAAATTCTGCTCCTCTCCTGCATAGTTGTGCCATTGGCCAAGAATTTCACTCATTTTATTTGCAGATTCCACCTTTAAGAAGGTTAACATCATCTCTTCCCATGTATTAGATATGCTGGACCCAGACCACAGGGCTTCAAATACATGATCGGTACTATAAGGCATTGTGTGCTTGAGATCTGCTTCCAGTTATGACATCTTCAGTCCTTATTTATAAATATTCTTCTTTATTAAGCCATTTGAGGTCTCTGAAGTACTCACTATGCTTAAAGATAATATTTTATAGCTACTTTAAAATAAATCAATGTGTGAATATGTTGCTGTGTTATAAATTCCTCCTTTACCTCCTGGAGTCACAGCTATTCCTCGATGTCTTATTCTCCATCTTTGGGCTACTTAGCTTTAAGATTTTTCTGGACTACTTATTTCCCTGCACCAGAAGCTTCAAATGGTTTCCAAGTCAACAAAGAAAAGGTCTTACTTTGCTTGTCTCTCTCCATATCATCCCTCCCTGTTACTCCTGCCTGCACTTCTCTTTATAACAGGAGACAAAGTGTTTTTTTTTTTCCCAGAATATATCTGTGCTGAGAGCAGACCAGAGTCATCAAACTAGGATCTTTCCAATCCTGTGATATTTTCTTAGTGAATTTTGTTCCCTCCCTCCCTTCCTAACTTTTCGAGAAGCAGCCCTTCAGTTAACATGGATCCATCACCTCTATCGGCTTTTTGACCAAAACCCTCTGAGCTCCCCACTCCTCATTGGTAAGACAGGGACACCACCTTCTTCCCTATGTAGCTCTAAAGATTAAATGAGATATAATATAATCTAATAATCTAAACTATATAATCAAATGCCTAGTGCGGTGCTTGACATAAAGGAGGAGTTGAAGAGATGTGAGGTCTTTTCTCTGTAGGGAAGAAGAGATTTCTTTCCTCATCCGTCTATAGGTTCATGACTGAGACCCTTATAACAAAAAGCAGGTTAACAAAAAAAAAGCATACACATTTATTTAATATGAATTTCATGTGACACTGGAGCCTTCAGAAATAAAGACCCAAAGAAACAGAGGAAACTATATTTTTATGAACAGTCATGCAGAAGTATGATTGGAGGACAGAAGGGTGTGATTTACTGGTAATAAACTGGGGGGAACTTACCAAGGCCTGTTTGTTCAGATGCTTCTCTGTGTCTCTGTGTGACATTTCTTTCCTCCGGGTATAGGGAGGATGTCTCTGGAATGAGGCTTTTATGACCTACTTTTAGAAGATTAGAGAATTCTTTCATGGCCTGCATCAGCAGAGGATTGGAGACCTTCCTGCCACTGCTGTTTTCTCAAATGCCAAGGTGCCGTATCTCGGGGTAGTATGTCCTGAACCCCATCATCCCCCTCTTTCTACCTAAACAATGCCTTAGAACAGTGGCACTTAAACTAGGGTTACAAGAAACAAATGGGGTCCTTGAATAAAATCAGATTCCAGGGCCCCATACCTAGAGAGTCTGACTTAGTGGGTCTGAATGAGGCCCAGGAATCTGGCTTGTTCATCAGGCCATGATTCTAACATAGGTGGTTAGTAGATCACACTGTGAGAGACCCTGTTTAGAATCATAAAAGTATACAAAGATAGAGCTGGAAGAGACTCTACAGTATTTCATCCTACAACTACTCCCCATTCTGCTGAAGACAGACTAAGGTTGGGTGACTCACCCAAGGTCACAGAGGGAGGCAGTACAGGGCTAAAACAGGAACTCACATTCCCTGACTCACAGGGTGACTTGGACTACACCAGGTGATCACCTCCTCTTTATCAGGAAACAATGCCTCTCCTGGCTCAAGTTGAGGTTGCCTTGAGCAACTCCTTGGCAGTGGCTTAAGCTCTCAGCCTTCTTAGTCAAAAGTCCTTCTAGAAACTGTTTTCTGTAAGGATTACTCCTGTATAGCAGCCTGCACATCCTTTCCAAAGCCTTGTTGAGTGTGTCTTCAGAATAGCAAAACATTTCTTTAATTATTTTTTTGATTATAGTGGATATTTTTCTGCCCTTTAATATTTTCTTCCAGCATCCTTATTAATTGAAGACTGAAATAATTTTTAATGGCAAAACATTTCTTAGTTCAATTTCAACTGTTTTATTATAAAACACAAATATAGAAAATGTAACACAAAAGAAATGATAGCTTAGAGGATTGTTGTAAGGCAGACATCATTCTAACCTCCACCCAAGTGAAAAAAAACCAGAATTCTGCCAGCTACCCTAGAAACCCTTTCATGAGCTCTGTTCCAACGATGACCTCCTCCATCCCTCCAAAAGTAACCATGATCTTGACTTTTATGGTAACCACTTCCTTATATATCTTTATAGTTTTATCACTCCAATTGTGCATCCCTAGACACTCAAGTTTAATTTTGCTCCTTAAAGAAATCTGATACGTCTTTTAAATATCTTTTAAACTGCAGATTCCCCTCCATCTCTTTCTTCTTCTGACAGTTTATCTTTTGAAAAACCTGCTCTATTTGACATATGGAGATTTTCATAGTCATGGTTTTGCTGATTGCATTCTTGTGGTGAAATTCAATGTTTCTCCATCCTGTATATTTCCTACAAATTGGCAGCTGTATCCAGAGGTTTGATCAAACCTATATTTGATCCCTTTAACTGCATTGTTAGTGGTGTGTGTTTTTTCATTAGGATGCTCATAATGTCTGTTTTTCACTTTTTTCTCTTATATTAGCAGCCATTGATGTTCAATGTCTAGATCCAGTAATTCATTGGAGGGTTGTAAGATGGTGACATACTTGTATGTCATTTTCACTTATTTCCTGAATAATTTTATACAAAAAGACCCTCTCCTCCATCTACTATTAGGATACCTAGCAGTATAGTTTATATAAGAAAGGCAAGACAAATGCTTTAGTCTTTTATGTACCCAATTTTCAAAATAACCAGTAGGCTCTCTGTCTTCCTCTGAAGATGGGTATTATTTTTTCTTAATATAAATGATTATGTACCATATTTGATTGGTTTCAGTCCCTTGTAATGTTAATCCTTATTGAAGCTCAAAATGCCCATATTTGGCCAAAGGTGGTTTCTGAATCCTTTGACATGAACCTCATAGACTTTGATAACTTCCTTGCTGTCTGGCATAACAAGGTGTCTGGCATGACAAGGCCTTGTAAGGCTTATTGTGCATATTTCCTGCCCCAGAACAAAAACAGATAATTTCTCCAAGAAGTCCTCATTTTTTTTTAAATTGGAGGTGACACTTCAAGTCCACAATCTTGGGGGCTAGATTGGCCGTTGGGTCATTATTTATGTCTTTATAGTAGGCAGAAGTAGAAAAATGAACACACACACACACACACACACACACACACACACTTGTTTAAAGATAAAACATCTTGTGATTTCATTTGATGTTCCAAATTCAAAACAAATTAAAGAAAAATTTAAACACATTTTTATTTTAGGATAATTTTAGTTTTATAAAAAAGTTGCAAATGTGTTCTGTATTCTTATGGAATAAAATGTTGAAATGTTTGATAACGATCAGATTTTCTTTTCCTTATCAGTCATTTGCCCTTTTGCCTAGATGCCAAAGCATTGTTTTCCTTTTTTAAAAATTAGAGTCCAGTCATTTTACTATGGTATTCTGTTCCTTCGCTTTAGTTTTTATCTTTAGGCACCTCTATTGTCAATTTGTTGGATCTTCTTTGATATCTTCAATATTTGTTTTTTTCCTCTCAAATTCTTTTTGTCTGTTTTTTAAAATTTAATAATTATTTTTTTCTTTCCACCATCTATTTTTCTTGAGGAATTATTTATTGTGTCTGTTTTCTCTGGTGGTACTTGAATATATAAAAATATATTTGTATACATATGAAATCTTTTTCTTTCATTTATTTATTTTAAATTTTATTTCATTTTATTTTAAGTTCTAGCATATATGTGAAGGACGTGCAGGTTGTTACATAGGTAAATGTGTGCCATGGTGGTTTGCTGCACTTATCAACCTGTCACCTAGGTATTAAGTCTAGCATGCATTAGCTATTTATCCTGATGTTCCTCCTCCTCCTGCCCTCCAACAGGCCTCAGTATGTGTTGTTCCCCTCCCTGTGTTCCATGTGTTCTCATTGTTCAGCTCCCACTTATAAGTAAGAACATGTGGTATTTGGTTTTCTGTTCCTGTGTTAGTTTGCTGAAGATAATGGCTTCCAGTCCCATCCATGTCCCTGCAAAGCACATGAACTCATTTCTTGTTATGACTGCATAGTATTCCATGGTACATATGTACCACATTTTCTTTATCCAGTCTATCATTGATGAGTATTTTACATATAAAATATATTTTATATTATATATGTTATATAATATAAATATACAATTATATAAATAAATATAATTACATATTTTACATATAAAATATATTTTGTATATACAAATATTTATCTATAAATATATACTATATAAATATGAGAACTTTTTCTTATTTTAAACATTCTCTTACATTAGTCACTTCTTTCCTTTTTTAGAGCCAGGGTCTCACTCTCTCCCCAAGCTGGAGTTCAGTGGCACAATCATAGCTCATTATAGCTCAAACTCTTGGGCTCAAGCGATCATCCTGCCTTGGCCTCCTAAAGTGCTGGGATTACAGGTGTGAGCCTGCACTTGGCCTTAAAATTATTATTCATATTATTCTTTTATATCTTGTATCATTTTCTTAATGTTCCTAGTCTTGTTTGAAATTGTATATAACAGCTCAAATATTTAAAGTACATTTTTCTGGTACGCTTTTATTTTCTAGAAAGAAGTCATTCTGCTCATTCTTTTTAATATAGTAACCATGGATGAAATTTGACGTTGATACTTATCTTTTGCCCATTTTTATGTGAATTTGGTTTGTCTGAACTTTGAGAAGGAGACTTGGTTCAGATAGCTCGTCTAATTCGCTTTTCTAACTTCTTTGTTTTCAGGTGGTTTTAAAACATATGGTAGCTTGCTTTCTGATATTTACTGGCTGTGTTCCCTTCCGTGCATCTATCTGAGCTGCTCTTCAACTCTTTTGTCCCTGTCCTCCTTTATTTTTACTCTACTACAAGCAGTTTCTTTTCAGTGTGGAACTGAGTTGTTTTGTACTGGAAGGAAACCCTGGCTATCAGTTTAGAGCATTTCCAGGGCCTCTGGCTGCTCCAGCCTCTTTAATCCTTACCCCAATCTAGGATTGGGCACAGCTTCTCCCAGTTTTTGCCTCAGTTGGCCCACCAGGCTTCCCAGTGAATATCTGTTGGCTCTCTAGGGGTTCTCTCAGGTCCATCAGAAGCCCTGATGCTGCCCTCTGCTTCCTCTGCACATATCCATAACTCACAGATCTGTGGTTGTTGGTGGCTTGTTTCATCTGCTTGTGTTTTGGGCTTCCTGGGGACCCCTTGCCACCTAGTTTTGTTGGAAATGTTGTTTATGGGTTTCAGTTTTGTTATCGATTTGCTCTAATATTATTATTATTATTATTTTTTCTTTGAGACAGAGTCTGTCTCTGTCGCCCAGGCTGGAGTGCAGTGGTGGGATCTCGGCTCAGTGCAAGCTCCGCCTCCCAGGTTCATGCCATTCTCCTGTCTTATCCTCCCGAGTAGCTGGGACTACAGGCACCCACCACCACGCCTGGCCAATTTTTCTATTTTTAGTAGAGACGGGGTTTCACCATGTTAGCCAGGATGGTCTCGATCTCCTGACCTTATGATCCACCCGCCTCAGCCTCGCAAAGTGCTGGGATAACAGGCGTGAGCCACCGCGCCCAGCCTATTTGCTCTGTTTTTATGCGAGGGTTCAGGAAGATCCCCAGCCTGCCAGCCTGCCAGCCTGCCACTGCTGTTGCCAACTTTCCAGAATCTGTTCACTGGTTTTGAAGTTTGTTTTCCTGGTCCTGAAATTTCTCATATTTAAATATGTGGTGGAACCAGAATCAGCACTAATATCACTTATTAATAGACTCAGTTTCAGTTTTCTCACTTGTAAAATATATACGATTATAATTCTTCCCAATTTACTTCATCCATTAATTCATTTGTTCATTCAATGACCTTTAGTGAGCATCTAGATGCTGGTGAATCAGACAGAATCTGCCTCCAAGGAGTTCACCTCAGTGGGGATTAATAATAATATTTAATATTTATAGAGTGTTTATCAGATTTTGGGTTTTATGTGAAGTATTGTGCATATATTATTTATTTATTTATTTTGGAAACAGGGTCTTACTCTGTTGCCCAGGCTGGAGTGCAGTGGCATGATCTCGGCTCACTGCAACCTCTGCCTCCTGGGTTCAAGCAATTCTCCTGCCTCAGCCTCCAAAGTAGCTGGGACTACAGGTGTGCACCACCATGCCTGGTTAATTTTTGTATTTTTTGGTGGAGACGAGGTTTCACTGTGTTGGCCAGGCTGGTCTCAAACTCCTGGCCTCAAGTGATCCTCCTGCCTCAGCCTCCCAAAGTGCTGGGATTACAGACATGAGCCATTGCACCCAGCCTGCATATATTATTTAATTTAATTCTCACAACAACTCTCTAAGATAGGTACTATTATTATGTCCATTTATCAGATGGGGAAACAGAGGAGTAATTTGACTGCTCTTGAAATATACCCAACACATGTTCATTAAGGCCTATGCATATAATTCTGAGCAAAAATATACAAAGTTTTTGCCCATATATTTCTTATCATTTAGTTGGGGAAATAGACATCAATCCTCAAATCACTCAAATAATATGTAATCACAACAATGATAATTGCCTCATCTATTCACTTTCATTTTCTTGGTAGCACAATCCCACTTTTTAGTTATCATTTGAGTGAAAGACACATTCTCAGCATCTCTTGCAGCTAGGTATGGCCATGTGACTATGTTCTGGCCAATGAGCCAGAGGAATGGAACAATCAGAGTGTCTCTTTAAAGGAGAGGAGTTTTGTCTGATCTTCCTTCCTGGTGCTTAGAGTGCTAACATGATGGTTGGGATTTCTACAGGCATTGAGCCATGAGTGATTCTGGAAGCCTCCTGTTAGGATGGTGGAGTGGGGAGTAAAAAGGAGCCTGGCCTGGGTTTCCTACCTCTGGACTTCTGGTTATGTGAGAGCAATATACACTTCTTTCTGTTTAAACCACTGTAGGTGGGTTTCTATTAAATGCAGCCAAACCTAATCTTGACTGAGTACCCATCACTGATACCATTGAAGAGGTGCCAGGGGAGCAGCAGTTAGGGAGAATTACCTGACCAGGTCAGAGAAAGTTTTTCTGAAGAAGTGATGGCCAAGCTGCATCTTAAGGAAGATCAGGAGGTAACTATTTGAGTGGGAGCCTGGGATGGTGTAAAAAGCCTTCTGACAAAGGAATGATTTGTACAGGGTTTTGTGGTGGAAGGGAGGGAGTGTGGCAAATTGAAAGAACTCCAAAAATGTCAAAGAGTAGCTGGATCTCAGAGTGAGAGAGAGGGTGGTACTCACGGTGGCTGGAGACACGAGTTTTATCTTTTTCCTAAGAACAATGGAAAGCCATGAAGTATTTTGAGGAGGGATGAGAACCCATCATCCCTTGTTTAAAAAAATACTTCATTTTTAACAATGTCATTGTGGCTGCTGTGGGGAGAAAAATTGGTGGGGCAAGAATGTGTGTGGGGTGGCCAGTAGTCCAGGTGGGAGATGATAAACTAGGTTGGCAGGACGGAGCTGGAGAGAAGCGGGCAGGTTGCAGAAATATTTAGAAGACACAGTAACGTCTTCTAAAGTAATGAACTGGAAATGGGGATAGGAGGGAGAGGAAGTTGCCTGCACTGCTTGTGGGTTTCTGGCTAGTGTAACAGTATGAAGGTTGTGCTAAAATCAGGGAAGAGGCTGGTTTGGATGATGAGATCAAGAAATCAGATTTGGTCTTAATGGGCATAAGGTATTTGTATTCATTTGCTTGGCCTGCCGTGACAAAGTACTACAAACAGAAGGACTTCAAACAACAGAAGTTTATTCTGTCACAGTTCTGGAGTCTAGAAGTTTGAAATCAAATGTCTGCAGGGCCGTGCCCCCTCTGAAGGCTCTAGAGGAGGCCTCTTCTTTGCCTCTTCCTGGCTTCTGGCGGCTGGTGGGAATCCTTGACGTTCCTTGGCTTGCAGCTGTGTCGCTCCACTCAGACTCTTTCATCACATGGTGCTCTCCCTGTGTGTTGGTGTCTTCTCCTCTTTTTATAACGACATTGGTCCTGCTAGATTTAGGTCCCACCCTAATGAGTATGGTTTCATCTTCACTGATCAGAACTACAAAGACCCTATTTCCAATTAAGGTCACATTCACAGGGACCTGAGGTTAGTACTTCAACATACCTTTTTGGGAGGCATAATTCAAGCCACAACAGTGCCTTTGCACTGTCTAAGTGGAGTGGCAAGTAGTCAATAGTCTGTATGGACCAGTAGAGACAGGGCAAGACAAGGGAAGACGGCAAGAAGCAAATGGTGACAATGCAGTGTGGAAGATGCTGAGATAGGTATATTAAGAAAATGTAAGTGGAGGACTAGGATGTGGGGCTGTGGGGGAGAGGATAGAGGGGAGCCACACGTAAGATGTTCACATCAAATCCCCTGCTGAGTAGGATCCTCTCAGGGAGACAAGGAGCAATGCAGGCCAGAGCATGAAGACTTGAGCGTCACGGGTAGGCAGGGGACAGTACAGTCTCCAGTGTGGCCAGAGCGTAGGGTGTGGTGTGGCAGCGGAGGGGCCCTGGGTCTTGAGGGCTTTGGGGTTTGTGCTAAAGACTCCACATGTAACCCTAAAGGCGAAGGTGAGCTGCTGAGTGGTTCCAGTGGGATCCATGAGAACAGATCTGGATTTTAAACAAAGGCTAGCCAGCTTGCCTTGCAAATGGCTGATGAGGTTTTGGCAGAGGTTTAGTGTGTACGGAAGGGCACTTTATCCCACACGTTCCTGACTCTGATTCCTGCCACTGATGCCCACCTCAGGCTTGCTGACCATTTGGCCTGAGGGGCCATACAAGGTTTTGGCTTTGTTTATCCATCTCACCTCTCCCCTTAGGAGGCAGAGGGTTTTCCACAGCCACAGGGTGGTGGTGGGAGCGGAAGAGGGGCCGGACATGAACAAGGTGATTCACATGAAAGCACCAGAAGCATTTCATTCAAGTCTGGTTGTAGAGTCAGCTTGACCTGGGTGCACTTTTGTTTTTTAAAGCAGTTTTATTGATATCATTTCCATACCATAAAGTTCACCTGTTTAAAGTGTGTAATTCAGTGGTTTTTTTGTATGTCACATTGAGCAAGCATAACCGTAAACTAATTTTAGAACATTTTCATCATCTCCAGTGAAACCCCATACCTGGAGGCACATTCCGCCTCCACCCTTCCACAACTTTGTAACTGTGGGCAGCTTAGCCTCTCCGAGCCTCAGTTTCCTCATCTAGTAGGAACAAGATGTTACTGGGAACAGTGTCATACAATTTTATGGGCTTATTTAAAGACTGAATGAGAGAGCAAATAATACTCTTAACACAGTGTCTGGCACAGGGTAGGCCCTCAATAAATTTCATTCTCCTAAATTGATGTTGGCAGTTGCTTTTCTGTGGATTAGTCAGGAATCGCCCTGAGCACTTATTCATGAGTCACTGTCACTGCATCCAAACCTTATCTGGAGAGCTTATAGCCCTTACACTTAACCTGATGCATTTACACACACACGCACACACACGCATGTGCACACACACACACTAACACACCACACCTCACACACGCATGCACAAAAATGTTAATACAAGACAGATAACTAAGTAAGCTTTGAGAGAAGTTCTGGAATTATTCTATGCTTGTAAAGCTAACTGCTCTTTAAATATATCTATCTGTATCTGCATCTATATATCTCATGTAATGAATGTCTATAATCTGCATTTTGAAGTGAAAGGGCTTAGTGTCTGATGATGTCCAGCAGAACTATCACAGCCAATATTGTAAATTAGGCAAGGTTGTAGTATGGTTAATATTTAGGTTAATATATATTTAGGTAATATTTAGTTAAATAGTTCAAGGTTATGTTATTAGCCTTGAGTTAATAATTTCTTGGGCCAGTCCCATGCACCAGGTTTAGGATGAAATATTTTTACATGTGTCTTTATCTTTGCCTTGACCCTGAAAGCTAAGTAGGTATTCCTATCACAATGCAGGAATTATTATCACTTCCATTTTGTAGGAGAGGGGAAAGGAGGCCTAGAGTATTAAGTTACTCAGCCCAGGGCACACCTGAGGAAGTGGAGAAGCCTGGGTATGGGCTTAGAATCTCCCACACGACACTGGGCTAACCCAGCTTCAGTTTAGGCTCTTTCCAGGTGTTGCTAGCAATCTACTTTTAGAAGGCAGGTTAGGTTACTCCCAGAGTTGCTTCCATTGTGGTAGGGGCTGCCACTTTAATATCCTAAGCAATACTCTCCAACTCTGGGATGCAGCAGAATAACTCCAGGGAGCTTTAAGAAGATTGAGATTTCCTGGTTCCACTCCAGACTGCTTGCAGCAGAATTTTCTAGGGTGGATCTTAGAATCTGTACTTGTAAAAAGCTCCCCAGAAACCATTTTACATGGAAAATATAAAGGCTATAAAATGCAGGCGTACAAGAAAATATAAACATTTTACAATTTAAATTTTACTGCAAGCACAGTCATTACACAAATGATAGTTTGGCGGAAACAGTTGTAACACATATGGCAGGTGGTGGGTGTGTTAGTTAGATTGGCTCTGTTGTACATATAAACCCATTACACTCTATGGTTTAGCACAATAGAATTGAATTTCTCACTCATATCAAGTCCATGATGGGTGATCCTATTTGGCAGGCAGCCCTCCTCCAGGCAGAGATTCAGGAACCTGGGCTCTTTCTATTGTGTGCACCGCCATCTTTAATATGTGGCTTCCAAGATCCTTGTGGAAGGGAAATTAGTAGGTAGGCTCACAAGTGGGTAGTTCTGTGGGCCAGGCCTGGAAGGGTAATACTCCACTTCCACCCACGCTTCACTGACTGGAACTGAGACTATGGATATACACAAGCACAAGAGAGGCTGGGACATGTGGTCTGGCTGCTCCTATGAGGATGAAGAAACAGTTCAGGTCAACCACTAGCCAGTCTCTACTCCCCAAAAGTTAACATCTTACAAACTGATAACAAAAAGGCAAACAATTCAATTGAAAATGGGCAAAGGATAAGGGCAGGCCTTTCATAGAAGCACAAATTCAAATGACGAATGAATGTTAAAAGATGCTCAAGTGCATTGGTAGGGAAATGCAAGGAAGGTAACAGTGGGCTATCAATTTCCACCTGTCAGGTTGACAGAAGTTAAAGGATGATAACACCTACTACTGGTGGGAGTCAGGAGAGAGTTTACTTATGAACTATTGGTAGAAATGGAGATTGCTACCACATTTTGGAAAGCCATCTGGCATTAGCAATTAAAATTTAAAATGCACATTCTTTCAACCTGGCAATTCCATTCCAGGGAATCTCTTTGATGGAATAAAAGCAGTATGTATGGATAAATAGGTCCTCAGATAGTTATTGCAACATTATGCATAGTGACAAAAATAGAACCTAAAGTTCCCTTCAAAGGGGGAATAATGTAGTGCATTGTAATTATCACCATTATGGAATATTTTAGTTTTTAAAAAGGTGACTAAGAAGTATTCCCAAGAGGTATTATTAAATGAGAAAATCAGGAGCAAGAGAAATGTATATTATTCCTTTTTAAAAAATGATAAATCAAGAGGTAATCTCTATTGTCTTTTTAAACTTTTATCATCATCATCTTCATCATCATCATTAGTCTATATCTGTCTATATATCTATGTATGATTGATAAGCATAGAGAAGGTTGTTAACACTGGTGACCTGGACCAAGTTGTGTGGGTGAAAGGAAACAGAGGAGGAACAAGACGGTAATCAAGGTAGCCTTCCTGCCAGTACTGTATTTAAAGAGGTAACAATGAAAAAAACAGCTTGTGTGATAAGACATCATAAAAGATATATATATATATATATACACACACACACACACACACATATATATATATATGTACCCATGTGACCCTGGACCCATTACTTCAGCTGCCTGGGCCTGTTGCAAGGAAGGGAGATGATGCCTGTGGATGCTATATGTATATACATATACACACACACACATATATGTAAAACAAATACACACACATATAAATATATATTTTATAAAATTTATAAAATTTATTTTAAAATTTTATTATAATATTTTATATTATAATGTATTATATTTTATATAAATATAAATATATTTATTATTAAATATATAAATATATTTATAACATATTAAATATATTATAAAATTTATTATAAAATTTATAAAATATATATTCATAATGAAATGCATGAATTTAGGTCATTAATGTATCGATAATGGTAATCTCAGGGTAGAATTTCAGGTGAGTTTTTTTCTTCCTTTTCTCTTTATATATTGTTTACAATTTTAGAATAAATATAAACAGATGGAAAAGCAGTGAGTTTTTCATGATATAAAAAAAAGTAAAAGCTTTCTGAATGATTCTGATAGCAACCAGGCTTCATCACCAGGGTTTGACTTAGGAAGTTTAAAAAATGGAGTTTCAAGCATTGAATAACAGAGTGGTAGAAAACCATTTCTGAGTGAGGGGTTCTTGCTGGAAGCCCAGAAGCCACTCCTCATGAATCACCTCCTGCAGGGGACTGGGAAATGTGAGGAATGATTCCTAGGAGATATCAGTCAGTTTGGGATTCAGGTGCTGGCTCTTAGCATCTGAAAGTTCTAGGTTGGGGATGGCATCTGGTGGAGAAGTTGGTGGGAGGAAAGTAGTGATGCTTGAGGGGAGGGGCAGGAGTTAAATCTGGGCTCTGCCACTTACTACCCATGTGACCTTGGACCTGCTACTTCACCTGCCTGGGCCTGTTGTAAGGAAGGGAGATGATGCCTGTGGATACTAGGGGTGGCCTGGTCAGTTTTGTGTGTTTATCAGTTTGTTGGAAATATCAGGGTCATGGTCCTGGTAAGAGCCATTGCTCAGCTCAGTGGGCAATGGAGGAGCAAGGAGCATCATCAAGGTGATAAGTGGGGGCTGTCTCTTGAGGAGAGAGGCTGGGGAAACCCTGGGCTTGAGAGGCCCTGAGTCTCCCATCTCTCTTGATCTCTAGACCCAACTTTTTGTCCTTTTCCTCCCCCATGCTTTTGGTAAATTCTTGTGAGTTGGCATTAGGTGAGTGTTATAAACTGAATGTTTGTGTCCTCCTCAAATTCATATATTGAATTCCTGGGCCCCAGTGTAGTTGCATTTGGAGATGGAGTCTCTGAGGAGGTAATTAAAGTTAAATGAGGTCATAAGGGTTGGACCCTGCTCCAATAGGATTAGTGTCCTTGTAAGAAGAGACAACAGAGACCTCTCTCTTTGTGTGTGCACACACCAAGGAAAAGCCATATGAAGATGCAGTGAGAAGGAAGCCCTCTATAAACCAGTAAGATAGCCCTCACCAGAAACTAAGCCCTATTGGACCTTGATCTGGGGCTTTCCAGCCTCCAGAACTGTGAGAAGTAAATTTCTGTTGTTCAATCACTGGCATTTTTTATGGCAGCCTGAGCAGACTAATACAGTGACGCGTTCATTGTAAATAGTAAAATTCCTTCATTTCATTGACTACCAACAATCTGCTACTCAAGACAGGCATAGAACCCATGACCCTCAAAATGCTGTGCATCCAGCAGGGAGTCAGATGACTAAACAGAAATGAATGTTCTGCCTGACAGAGAAAGTACAGGATGGTCCTGGAGAAAAGAGAATGGTGTAGACACCCAGTGCATGTGACTCAAGATTTGCTAACTAGGATTCCTCAGTATGTTTCCTTTGGCCCCAGCAGTGTTTAAATAATTGGGAAACAGCACATAAAAAACTAGATTTCTATTTTTGCTTGAAAAATCAGTTTCTGGTTGCACTGGGCCTACATTGCCACATGGAAGCCACTGGAAGGCGCTAAGGAGCAGCTGCCACCTTCAGAGACACTGAGCTCTCAGTTCAGCAGTGTCCCCACTGCTCCCTAAGGTTTCCTTGCTCAGCCTGATGCCCTCACTTATGCCACCTGCCATTTGAGATTCCTGATGTAAACTGTTGCTTTTTTTTAAGTGCTTGCATATGTGCCCAATTAATTGTAGATTTCCTTCCCTATGTTAGTCAGTTTACCAGGTTAACTCAAAGTACGTCCAAAGCTAAGATGCTGACGCTATAAAGGTCACTTGGCACCCATGTTGTATCAGAGACTGGAAATTTCAGAGCTGGGAGGGACTTTGGGGATCATGCAGTCTAAGCAACTCATTTCCAAATGTGGAAACAAAAACCCAGAGAGGTGAATTCCCCTGCCCCAGGCCACACATCTGGACAGTGGGTAGCAGAGCCAGGAGAAGAACCCTAGTTCCCTGAACCTAGTCTGCTGCTTTCTGCTCTGATAAATTGCTTTTTTCCACCTATTATCTTCGTAGAAAAAGAAAAGTAGCACTTTGCCACGTAGATTTGGGAAAATGTTGTCATGTGATATTTAATCCATGTTCAGGCCCTTTTCTTCACACTGTCAGAGAAATTATCAAAAGAAAATTATTGGAAAGTATTAGCCGTGTATTATGGCTTCCAAGCTCACAAGCACAGATGTCCACTGGCAAAACTGAAATGAAATTGGAATAAATTAAAGCCCATTTTGTTTTCCAGCCCCTGGTAATAAAAAATTCTTGCTGCAGATGAGTGCTCGAGCCCAGTCTCCTCCTCCTTATTATTAAACAAAAGCAGAACACAACAAAAATAGAAACGAATGCAGAAATCTGCTCCGGTTTCCTCTTTTGTGTACCAGTGTTTTTGTTGGTCAAATCACATTACGGAGCGTCCATTACAATGGCTTATCTTCAGAGGCCCCAAAGTAACTAGAGAGGCTATGAAGGATGGTCTGTTGTAAAGCAGGATTATATGATAGCCCCATCTCTTTGGGTTTCTTTATCCCCAAATTGGTGGTGGGAAGATTAATTAGCATGAAATCCACTAAAGAATCAACAAGATGAGAAGCTATATCATGTAGTGGATAAAGCTATGAGTCTGACGCCAGACTTTCTGGGTTCAAATCCCAGCTCTGTTATTGGCTGGCAGTCTGACTTTGGGCAAGGTACTTAACTTGTTGGTTCCTCATTGGTGAAGCAAAGATGATGATCCTGGTCCCTGCCTTCCAGGGTATTTTGAGGACTCAGAACACCTAGTCCCAGTGTCTGGCTTCATAACTGTTATCTGGACCTTTGTGGCAAGTGACAAAGACTCTCTCTTTGACCAGACTTTAGTGAGGCTCCTATGAGCCTCTTCTCAACTAGGCCTTGACCTTGGACTTCTGTGTCTGTGTCTGTCCCTTCCCAGTCCAGTTTTAGTAAGAATCCTGCCAAGTCAGTTTAGGGAGAATCCTTCATGCTTGGTATCTGATCACATTAGTCTATGTTTAGCAAGAGTCCTGTTAAGTTGATTTTACAAGAATCTCCTACCCTTGATGTCTTCTCTTAGCAACTTTCCATATCCACTAACCCTCTCACTCTCTTCCTGGCTGACAATCCCACTTGTCCTTGAATTTGAAGTTGAACCTGATCTCTCACCCCTATTGCAATACCCCATCACAATAGTCCTGAATAAAGTCTTCCTTATTGTTTTAGCAAGTGTTAGAATACTATTTTCTTTAACATAGAGAAGAGGGTGTTGTTGAGACTGAGGACCCGGGTGAGTTTGGGGGAGTTACTGAGAACTTGGTGGGAATTTTGTTTTTAGTAGGATGAGAATGAACAGAAAGCAGGTGTGAGCAATTGGGGCTGACTGCTGGCTGTCCCTCACAGGATATCTGCAACCTGGTGGGGTCACTGTGCGCCCAGAGTCTCACCCCATCTTTACAGGTTCAGAGGTTTGATTCATCAGAGTACCCAGGAGTCAAAGAGGTGTTAGAGTGCAATGTATGAATCTCACAAAGTTCCCCGTTTCACATACACTTGAATTCTGAGTATTCTTCTTAGTAACTATGGGAGCTTGGCCAGGTCATTTAATTTCTAACTCTCAATTTTTCTATCTCTAAATTAGAAATAACAAAACCTTCCTTTCAGGTGTTCTGATGATTTACCACAATATGAGTTGAAAGCCTCAAATAGCTAAGCAGCTAATACATAGTCATTATTCATTGGGCTCTGGATAACCTCATCTAATCATCAAACTCACAAGTTAAACTATAATGTGAATTAGTTAATTCACACGAATTGAAACACTGTCCAGGCACCAGAGACCTTGTGACTGCATTCCACCCAGGCTTTTGCTTTTCTCGTCACATATCTTGGGATGCTGGACCAACAATTAAAGGCTGCACAGTGAGCTGGGAGCACATGCAGCAAGGTGACCACAGTGTGGGCACCCCACACTCACTGTGCATGCCTGAGGGCTGCCTACTGCAAATACCTGGGACTCTGCCCCGGAGCTTCTTTCTGGCCATGGGAACACTCTCCGCCCACACAAGGAACAATCTGGAAGCACCTTAGAGTTACTGCCCTTAGAGGCAGCCCCCAACCAACTAACCAATTAACCCCTAGGTTAGTCAATTAACCCCCTAGCTTAGCATAACACTGAGCTTCAGTTGTTCACTGTAACTTGCTTGATAACAAGCCCCTTATTGACTTCTTTCCCCTTCCTGTTCTCTTTCCCCTTCCTGTCCATTTCCCCATGCCCCTATCCATGTTGTCTGAGGTCATCTCCCAAATAAAGTACTTGCACTTGAATCCTTGCCTCAAGGACTGGTTCAGCCTAACACAAAGGGTGATGATCCTATAGGTGTTCCAAGCCATGGTGCAACATCTGGGATGGGCCTGAGAGACACACTCCTACACTCCGTTTGGTATGACATCATACCAGCTTCATGTAAGAGGGTAATGACTTGAGGGAGACCCAGTAGATATCCATGTGCTATCTCTAAGGCATGGGCTGTGCAGCTGTCAACGATGTGTTCCATCTTCTACCTGCTGCGTCAAGCTTGCCTGTCAGCACTTTCTCTCATTATCCTGAGGTTCTGAGGTTCTCTTTCAAGAGGTTCATGGCTCTTGCATTAATGAGCACAGATTTCCTGAACTTGGAAGGGGCTAAGCTGGGGGATTTGGGACCTGAGGGTGTTTGAGTCAAGGAAAAGTTACTGAGGACTTACTTGACTGGACACGCAAGGGAATCTTTGAGAATTGTGTTGAGTTAAGAAATCCAGCATGCGAGTGGAAAGGTGATCTTTGCTTCCTAAAAAGAGTGTTGAGATGAGGGCTGTGGAGAGCTGAGGCAAGAAGGGGAATTTATATCATTGAAACCAGGCAGTGTTCGGGTCTCCACCTTCACTTTCATTTAATTTTCACACAGAGCCCGTGGACAGGCGTTAGTTCCTAATTTCATGGATGAGGAACTGGAGTCAGATGGTTTAAATGACTGTCCATGGCCAACTGGCTTGTCTGTGCTGAAGCTGGGGTTGGGGCCTGGAGCCTGTTCCCTTCCCCTCCAAACTCCTGGGTTCAAATGATCCTCCTGCCTCAGCCTCCCAAAGTGCTGGGATTACTGGCATGAGCCACTGTGCCCAGCGTGAGTGACCTCTCCTGCTTGGATTCTGTGATGCCTTGGGGCTTGCTCTCAGCTGGCTGCCAGCCAACTCACCCAGGCAGCAGGGCTGCAAGTCACCTTGGTGTGGTCAGAAGGGCAGCCTGGCTGCAGAGCTGAGGAGGTCAGCCCGACCCTCATCTGTGCAGGCCCCCTTTTCGGAGGTCAGAGCACAGGTGCACTGAGGCTTGGAGGAGCAGAGGCTCAGGTGGAGAATCATGAAAGGGTGCTGCATGGGGTCGGTGGCCCGAGTGCCAGCAGACGTTGAAGCTGCTTTAGGGAAGCCTGGGGCTCGCCCAGCAGGCCCTCCAGAGGCTAGAAGTCCTTCCCGCCTATCCCAGTCAGGCCACCTGGACTCACCTGTACCCTCTTCTTACACTGTCCCTATAGCCATTCCTCTAAGGACCAGCCTTCTTCATTCTCCCATAGGACCTACATCTCCTGATCATTTTGCCCATTTATGAAAATGAGAGTACAGTGTCACCTGAGAGTGACACGTGAGCCCTCTCCAGGCTTCAGCACAGCCCTGGGACCAGGGGGCTCTGTCACATGCCAACATGATTGTATTGGTAATAGTGTCTTTGCTTGTTGTTGCCAAATGCATGTTCCTTCATACCCACATATCTGCTTTGATGAGGTCTCCAAAAATGTTTGCATCCATATTTTAGGATGCAGGGAACCTGGGTGCAGGGGCAGTGTTGGGGGAAGGCCACTCCTTGGTTTTCACTGTGGAGCTATAAGATGTGAGCCCCTCTAGACTCCAGGATTGGCCATAGCCCAGGCTCTAATTTCAGGAAGATACTGGGCTTCAGACCCATCTGTAGGATAGCCCCAGTGGATACCCCTGAAAACATGTTCCTTAACACCTGAAAGCTTATTTCTCTTAGCTATGAATCCTTATGATCCCTCTTGGTAACCACAGTGTCGAGCAGAGTATTTGGCATGTAGTATGAGCTTAATAAGTGTATGTGGAACAAATGAGGTTTGGATGCCTGTTAGATGTTTCAGTCATGTTTACCATAATGTAAAGGAGTATTCAATCTGTTCCAGAAAATAAGCAGGTGGCAATGCTGGACAGGGTGACCGAAGAGAGCCTCTGTCAGTTTGGGAGTTGGTCTGTGTCAGACCCTACTTACCCCTCCAATCAGGGATGTCAGCTGTACATGACTTAGCTTTTAGCTAGTGTCAGGAGCCCATACAAGACAGCCATAAGTGGCCCAGCTCAGGAGTTCAGGGCAGAAGGAGGTCCCCACCCTGCTTGTCTCTCAGTCATTCTGGGATCTCCTGAGGAGTCTGCACATAGTCCAGGCATCACTTTCCAGGTCGCTGCTGCTTTCCCGCCTGTAAGCAGCCTCAGAAATGAAATGGCTGCTGTCACTGGGCTCACAGGGCCTCCCAGGAAGCTGGAAGGTCTGTGGATGTTTCCCTGGTGATGTGACACAATCTCCAAGATGGGAAAAATGGTTATTGGGGAACATGAATGTGCCCTGCAGAATCTTGGGTGGCAAAGGGAGGAAGGAGAGCAAGTAGGAGCTTGTTTCACTCTGCCTGAGGAATTTCTTTCTCTCTGTCTTAGAAAGAATGGGGCAAGGGCCGACAATCCCATTAGCTTCAGAAGCTGCAGGGAAAAGATTGCTGTAAAGACCACACTGCTCAGCGTGAAGTGGGTATTTGTCAGATGAGGCTTCAGATGTAGAGACCATCAGACCTTGAAGGGACCCTAGAGAGCATCTGTTCTGGCCTCCTCATTTCAGATGTGTGTTGCTCAATTTCCAAACAGATGGGGACTTTCTAATCTTTTTTTAAAAAAACATTTATTAAGATATAATTCACATAGCATACCATTTACCCATCTAAAATGTACAATTCAATGGTTTTCATGTATTACATTAATTTTTAAAAACTGTGGTAGAATATAGATACCAAAATTTTCCATTTTAACTATTTTAAGTGCACAATTTAGTAGCATTAATTATATTCATATTGTTGTACAACCATTACCACTATTTCCAAAACCTTTTCATCACCCCAAGCAAAAGCTCTTTAACCATTAAACAATAATACCCCATGTGCCCTTCTCTCCAACTCCTGGTAACATCTATTCTACTTTCTGTCTCTATGAACTTTTTTTATTTTAAGAATCTCGTATAAGTGGAATCATACAATTATGTATGCTTTTATGTCTGCCTTCTTTCACTTAGCGTATTGTTTCAAAGTTCATCCACGTTGTTACATGAATCAGAACTTCATTCCTTTTTATGGCTGAATAATATCCCATTCTATATATATGCCAGATTTTGTTTATCCACTCACCTGTTGATGAACACCTGAGTTGTTCCATCTTTTGCCTATTGTGAATAATGCTACAATGAACATTCTCCTACAAGTATCTATTTGAGTCCCTGCTTTCAATTCCTTTGAGTACATATATACCTAGGAGTAAAATTGCAGGTCAAGTGCTAATTCTGTTTAGGTTTTTGAGGCACTCTCAAACTGTTTTCCACAGCAGCTGCACCATTTTACATTCCCACAGTAATGCACAAGAATTTCAATTTTCCACATCCTTGCCAACACTTATTTTCCATGTTTTTAGCTATAGCCATCCTAGTAGGTGGAAAGTGGTATTTCATTGTGGATTTGGTTTGCATTTTCCTAACAATGAACGATGTTGAACACATTTTCTGTTTTTTTTTTCACTGAATTCAATGTTTTTATTTATTTTATTACTATTATTTTTAAATTTTATTTTATTTTAAGTTCCAGGATACATGCGCAGGACATGCATGTTTGTTACATAGGTAAACATGTACTACGGTGATTTGTTGCACCTATTAACCCATCACCTAGATATTAAGCCCTGCATGCATTAGCTATTTATCCTGATGCTCTCCCTCCTTCCACCCTCCTGACGGGCCCCAGTGTGTGTTGTTCCCTTCCCTGTGTCCATGTATTCTCATTGTTCAGCTCCCACTTATAAGTGAGAACATGCAGTGTTTGGTTTTCTGTTCCTGTGTTAGTTTGTTGAGGATAATGGCTTTCAGCTCCATCCATGTCCCTGCAAAGGGCATGATCTTTTTCCTTTCTTTGGCTGTGTAGTATTCCATGGTGTATATGTACCACATTTTCTTTATCCAGTCTATCATTGATGGACATTTGGGTTGATTCCATGTCTTTGCTATGGTGAATAGTGCTGCAATGAACATACATGTGCATGTATCTTTATAATAGAATGATTTATATTTCTTTGGGTATATACCCAGTAATGGGGTTGCTGGGTCAAATTGTATTTCTGGTTCTAGCTCCTTGAGGAATTGCCACACTGTTTTCCACAATGGTTGAACTAATTTACATTTCCACCAACAGTGTAAAAGCTTTCCTATTTCTCCACAGCCTCACCAGTATCTGTTGTTTCTTGACTTTTTAATAATTGCCTTTCTTACTGGCATGAGATGGTATCTCATTGTGGTTTTGATTCACATTTCTCTAATGATCAGTGATGTTGAACTTTTTTTCACATGTTTGTTGGCGGCAAACAATGGACACAAACAAATGGAAAAAAGTTCCATGCTCGTGGATAGGAAGAATCAACATTGTGAAAATGGCCATACTGCTCAAAGTAATTTATAGATTCAATGATATTCCCATTAAATTACCATTGATATTCTTCACAGAGTTAGAAAAAACTACTTTAAAATTCATCTGGAACCAAAAAAGAGCCTGTATAGCCAAGACAAAGTCAAAGCAGTCCTAAGCAAAAAGAACGAAGTTGGAAGCATTATGCTACCAGACTTCAAACTGTATTACAAAGCTACAGTAACCAAAACAGCATGGTTCCGACAGATAGACCAATGAAACAGAATAGAGTTCTCAGAAATAAGACCACACATCTATGTCCATCTGATCTTCAACAAACCTGACAAAGACAAGTGATGGGGAAAGAATTCCCTATTTAATAAACGGTGCTGGGAAAATTGGCTAGCCATATGCAGAAAATTGAAACTGGACCCCTTCCTTATACTTTATACAAAAATTAACTCAAGATGGATTACAGACTTAAAGTAAAATCCAAAACTATAAAAGCCCTAGAAGAAAATCTAGGCAATACCATTCAGGACATAGGTATGGGCAAATATTTCATGACAAAAACATCAAAAGCAATTGCAACAAAAGCACAAATTGACAAATGGAACCTAATTAAACTAAAGAGCTTCTGCACAGCAAAAGAAACTATCATTAGAGTGATGATAGTGTTTGGAATAGTTTCAGAAGGAATGGTACCAGCTCTTCAGAAGGAATGCCAGCTGGTTATTTGTACCTCTGGTAGAATTCAACTGTAAATCCATCTGGTCCTGGGCTTTTTTTGGTTAATAGGCTATTTATTACTGCCTTAATTTCAGAACTGGTTATTGGGCAATTCAGGGATTTAACTTCTTCCTGGCTTAGTCTTAGGAGGGTGTGTGTGTTCAGGAATTTATCAATTTCTTCTAGATTTTCTAGTTTATTTGTGTAGAGGTGTTTACAGTATTCTCTGATGGTTGTTTGTATTTCTGTGGGGTTAGTGGTGATATCCCCTTTATCATTTTTTATTGTGTCTATTTGATTCTCTGATTCTTCTCTCTTTTCTTCATTAGTCCAGCTAGTGGTATGCCTATTTTATTAATTTTTTCAAAAAACAATCTCCTGGATTCATTGATTTTTTGAAGGATTTTTCGTGTTTCCTTTGGTTCCGCTTTGAACTTAGTTATTTCTTGTCTTCTGCTAGCTTTTGGATTTGTTTATTCTTGCTTCTGCAGTTCTTTTAGGTGTTATGTTAGGGTGTCAATTTGAGGTCTTTCTAGCTTTATGATGTGGGCATTTAGTGCTATAAATTTTCCCTGTAACACTGCTTAAGCTGCGTCCCTGAGATTTTGGTACATTGTCTCTTTGTTCTCATTGGTTTCAAAGCACTTGATTTCTGCCTTAATTTTATTATTTACCCAGGAGTCATTTAGGACCAGGTTGTTCAATTTCCATGTAGTTGTTCGCTTTTGAGTGAGTTTCTTAATCTTAGTTCTAATTTGATTGCACTGTGGTCTGAGAGACTGTTACGATTTCAGTTCTTTTACATTTGTTGAGGAGTGTTTTACTTCCAATTATGTGACAGATTTTAGAGTAAGTGCCATGTGGCACTGAGAAGATTGTATATTCTGTTGATTTGGGGTGGAGAGTTCTGTAGATGTCTATCAGGTCCACTAGATTCAGAGCTGAGTTCAAGTCCTGAATATCTTTGTTAATTTTCTGTCTCGATGATCTGTCTAATATTGACAGTGAAGTGTTAAAGTCTTCCACTACTATTGTGTGGGAGTCTAAGTCTCTTTGTAAGTCTCTAAGAACTTGTGGTATGAATCTGGGTGCTCCTGTATTGGGTGCTCATGCATTGGGTGCATATATAAATTTAGGATTGTTAGCTCTTCTTGTCGAATTAACCTCTTTACCATTGTGTAATGCTCTTCTTTGTCCTTTTTTATCTTTATTGGTTTAAAGTCTGTTTTGTCAGAAACTAGGATTGCAACTGCTGCTTTTTTCTGCTTTCCATTTGCTTGGTACATTTTCCTCCATCCCTTTATTTTGAGCCTGTGTATGTCTTTGCATGTGAGATGGGTCTCCTGAATATAGCACACCGATAGGTCTTGACTCTTTATCCAGTTTGCCAGTCCGTGTCTTTTAATTGGGGCATTTAGTCCATTTACATTTAAGATTAATATTGTTGCTGGTGAGTTTGATCCTGTCATCGTGATGCCAGCTGGTTATTTTGCAGACTAGTTGATGCAGTTTCTTCATAGTGTCATTGGTCTATGTGCTTCAGTGTGTTTTTGCAGCGGCTGGTATTCAGCATCTTTTCATGTGCTTATTGGCCTTTTGTATATCTTCTTTGAAGAGATATCTGTTCAAGACCTTTTACCCATTTTTAAAATTTAATTTTTAAATTGGCAAATACAAATTGTATATATTTATTATATACAATGTAATGTCTTGAAATATGTATACATTGTGGAATGGCTAAATTGAGCTAATTAACATATGCATTACTTCACATACTTTTTTTGTGATGAGAATACTTACAGTCTTACTCTCAGCAATTTTCAAGAATACAGATGAGGCTGAGGCAGGAGGATTGTTTGAGCCTAGGAGATCGAGGCTGCAGTGCGCCATGTTCACACCACGGCACACCAGCCTGACCAACCGAGTGAAACCTTGTCTCAAAAAAAAAAAAATTATAATACATTGTTATTAACTATAGTTACTCTGTTGTACAATGGCTCTCTTAAGCTTATCTTGTTATCTTTTTGTTACTGATTCTAGCTTAATCCTGCTGTGGTCAGAGCATGTATGCTACATGACTTCAGTCCTTTGAATTGTGTTGAGACTTGCTTTATGGCCCCATGTACAATCAATTTTAGTAAATATAAAAGTTCAGAAAAACTTAGGAAAAAGTGTATATCATATAATTGTTGAATGCAAATTCTTTATAAGTTAATTGGGTCAAGTTTCTATATTGTAGTGTTTAAATCTTAGATATTTTGTGATTTTTTCTACTTTTTCTATCAATTATTGAGAGAAGCATGTTAAATCTTTCAATATGACTATAGATTGTTTATTTTTCTCTAATTCTGTCAAGTTTTGCTTCATATGTTTGAAATTGTTATTAGGTGCAAACAAATTTAGAATTATCATGGCTTCCTGGTGGACTGGATTTTATCATTATGAATTGTTCCTCATTATCTGTAGTACTGCTTCTTCCTCTAAGTCTACTTTGCCTGATATTAGTTCACTTCTAGAGTTTTCATTAGGTTTGTGTTTATATAATACATCTTTTTTCTTCCTTTACTTGACCTTCCTGCATTGTGACATTTAAATGTCTTTTATAAGCAGCATATAATTAGATTTTATGACAATTTCTGTCTTTTGCTTGATATATTAGGACCATTTACATTTAATGTAAATTATTGATACACAGGATTTAATTCTACCATCTTGCTTTTACTATTTTTTTTTTTTTGAGACGGAATCTGGCTCTGTCACCCAGGTTGGAGTGCAGTGGCGCGATCTCAGCTCACTGCAAGCTCCGCCTTCCGGGTTTACGCCATTCTCCTGCCTCAGACTCTCGAGTAGCTGGGACTACAGGCACCAGCCACCACGTCCGGCTAATTTTTTGTATCTTTTAGTAGAGACGGGGTTTCACCATGTTAACCAGGATGGTCTCGATCTCCTGACCTCGTGATCCACCTGCCTCGGCCTCCCAAAGTGCTGGGATTACAGGTGTGAGCCACCGCACCCAGCCTTACTATTTTTTTTGGTCCCATCTGTTGTGTATTTCTTTTCTTCTTTCCTTGTTGCCTTCTTTTGGATAAATCAAGTATTTTTAACATTATTATATTTTTTATTTTTGTTGAAGTGAAATTCATCTAACATAAATTTAACCATTTTAAAGTGAACAACCCATGGCACTTCGCAATGTTGTACAACCGACACATCTATCTAGTTTCAAAACATTTTCGTCATTCCAAAAGGAAATCCCATATCCGTTAAGCAGTTGCTCCACAATTTTCCCTTTCTCCTGCCCCCAGTAACCACAAATTCGCATTTTTCTTTTTGAATTATGGACAAATCAAGTATTTTAATAATTCCATTTCATCCTCTAACCTCTTGTTAGTCATACATTATTTTACTGTTCTTTTAGTGATTACCTCAGAGATTACAACACACATTCATAATTTCACTATAAGTTAGTACTTTGATTGCTTCTAGGGCAAAGAAAGTGTTTAGCACATATTCTAATTTTTGTCTCCTCAACTCTGTCCAGCTGCTGACAGCTAAGGTGAGCTTCCTAAACTCTAAAATACCATTCATCCACTTACAGTGAACTGCTTATGAGTCAGCAAGTACTTTGTGGGGGGAAAGTGCTGGCAGATTGTTGAACTCACGTCAGTCTGCTTGCGTTCCCCCGAGGTCCTGTCTCCCCAAGTCCTCGCTGACAAGGCATCTCTCCAATACTTTTGTGTGTGTGCGCGTGGTCTTTTGTATCGTCTAGTTTTTTAAGACGTTCTCAATGGGAGAGTTGGTCTTCAACAAGCTGCTCTGCTGTTATTTTTTTATTTTGTATGTTTTATTTTTTGAGACAGAGTCTCACTCTGTCACCCAGGCTGGAGTGCAGTGTCATAATCTTGGCTCACTGCAGCCTCCGCCTCCTGGATTCAAACGATTCTCCTACCTCAGCCTCCCAAGTAGCTGGAATTACAGGTGCATGCCACCATGCCTGGCTAATATTTGTATGTTTAGTAGAGACGGGGTCTCATCATGTTGGCCAAGCTGGTCTTGAACTCCTGACCTCACATGATCTGCCCACTTCGGCCTCCCAAAATGCTGGAATTACATGGGTGAGCCATGTGGCCAACTGTTCTGCCATTATCAAGGGCAGAAATCTGGCTTCCTTATTTTATAGCAAGGAAACAAAGGTCTGGAGGGGAGAAGGGGCCCATCTAATTTCAGCCTGCTAATTAAGGCAGAGCTGGAATTACACTTAGGTCTCCTGATGCCCATTCCAGTGCTGTCTACCATAGCATGCTGCACAACAATGCGATCTTAGTCTATCAAACACTCATCCAAACCATCATTTATTTACTCAAAAAATATTTCTCAAGGGCCTGTTCTATGCCAAGCACTGGGCATGTAAATTTGTCTTTTTTTTTTTTTTTTTTTCTGACCACTTTCAAGATTTTTCTCTTTGTCCTGATTTTCAGCAGTTTTCTTATGATGTGTGTGTTTTGTGGTTTTCTTTGTATTTATCCTGCTTTAGTTCCTACAGCTTCTTGAATCTATGGCTTGAGAATTTTTTTTGGTCAGTTTTGAAAAATTCTCAGTGATTGTGTTTTTAATTATTCCTTCTGCCTCACACTCTCATTCTGTTATTTGGAGATTTCAATTATATGCATGTAATACCTTCAAGAATTATACAACCTCCAAGTGGGGATCAGAGGTAGGCAAGTATATTATTTAAGAAATAGGTTTAGCTGCATGTTACAGAGACACAGAATAACAGTTTTTACTTAGCGACTGGAGGTAGGCCTCCAGGGAGTAGTACGGAAGCTCTTCTCCATTGGATGTTGCCTTCAGCTGCTTGAACCAACATGGCTCACCACTACCTCTCTGGTCTCCTCACAAGGATGGAGAGAGTGGAAAGATAATAAGCTTCCCCTTCAAAGTTTCTCCCTAGAAGTTATATACCTCACCTTCTTTCTAGTCACATCCCACTGAGTGAAAGTTGATCACATGGCCACAATGAACTAGAAGGGAGACTGGAAAATTGAATCTTTCTTTTTTTTTAGAGATGGTCTTACTCTGCTGCCCAGGCTGGAGTGCAGTAGTGCAATCACAGCTCATCACAGCCTTGAACTTTTGGGCTCAAGTGATTTTCTCACCTCAGCCTCCAGGGGAGCTGGGTCTACAGGCACAGGCCACCACACCTAGTTCACTTTAAAAAAATTTTGTAGAGATAGGGTCTCACTATGTTGCCCAGGCTGGGGAAATGTAGTCTTTATTCTGGGAGATCACTTGTTGGGATAAAATTTAGGCAGTCTACTGTTATGGGAGAAAAAATATAATAAATATTGGGGGACAATTAGGGGCCTCTTCCACAGCAAATAAGCACAATACAAGGCAACAGTTGTTAAGCTGAGGTCTCAGAGGAAGAAGCTGGAAAAAATGTCACAAAATAAGTCACATTTGACGGGGCATTGAAGGGTGAATAGGAGTTTATTGAGGGAAAAATGATCAAAGGACCCTCCAAACAGGAAGACTGGCATGAGCACCTGACTCCTGAGTGCAAAGCTACCGTATTGTCATCTATTTAACCCCAGTTCCTGGCACATAGTATGCTACTATGTAGATGTTGTCAAATAGAATTATTTTTGAAGGCAGAAGGAAAGGGAGGGTTTTACTCTGGGGACTGGATGTTTAGTGGAATCGGAAAGTAAGCATCACTTGTGGGGCTGGGGAGAGGATTCATGCCATTGTAGATGCAATGAGATTTAAGGTGAAAATGGGCAGGCCAAGTTGAAATTGCTGCACAGGCAGTGGGGAGACAGCCTGAGCAGAAGTGGGGATTGGAGTTGTGGGCTTGGGACCTGTCTATGAAGCACGACCATTGAGGCTGTTAGAGAGGGTACTTTCTTCTTAGGGAACATATATTGAGAGCAAAGAGGATTGAACCTTCTCAAAGGAAGAGAAGTAAGCAGAAAGGACTGCCACATGGAACAAGGTGTCCCCAGAGGGCTTTCCGAGGCCTCTTTCCTCTCTGAAGGGCTCCCAACACTTCCCAAACCTATCCTCTCCCTTAGGCCTGGCCACACCTCCCTTCTTGTGTCTTGATCTTCCCTGGATCCTTGCTAGCCTTCTGTTAATAAGTAATTTAATATACTCATTAAACTTTGATTGGTTAGGTAATTTAACTTCATTCATAGAAGGATTTGAAGCAACACTGTGGTTTGATTTTTATTTTATTTTATTGTTTTTTGAGACAGGGTCTCACTCTGTCTCCCAGACTGGAGTGCAGTGGTGCTATCAAGGCTCCCTGCAGCCTTGACCTCCGAGGCTCAAGCAATCCTCCTGCCTTAGCCTCCTGAGTAACTGGGACCACAGGTATGCACCCCAGCCAATTTAAAAATTTTTTATAGATATGGGTCTCGCCATGTTGCCCAGGTTAGTCTCAAACTCCTGAGCTCAAGCAATTCTCTCACCTTGGCCTCCCAAAGTGTTGGGATTACAGACGTGAGTCACTGCACCTGGCTTCTCACTTAATTTTTATTATAAACATAATACATATTCATTTTTTAAAATATAAGAAAATATAGTCAAACAAAATAAATAATAATAAAATCACTTATAATCTCTCTCCCAAGATTGTTAGCATTTTAATACTGATGTGTCCATACTTTATGCTCTTTCTCTCTCTCAAAAAATTAATATCAACAATTGCCATTTATGAGCTCTTGCTATGTGCCAGACACTGTTCCAAGTTTTATATCTGTATTTCATTATTGAAACCTCATAGCAATCTACAAGGTAGTTGTTACCATTATCCTAATTTTACAGACAAGGAAACTGAAGCACGGAGAAGGTTGGAAACTTACCCAGAGTTACTCACATGGTGTTATTCTAACCTTTACATACATACTGATTTGTTTTTTAGCTTTTGATTATGAAAAATTTTCAAATTTATACAAAAATAGAAAAGAAAAAATGGTGAGGTTTTGTGCAGTCAACACCCAGATTCAACAAGCATCAACTCATGGTTGATCTTGTTTTATCCATTCTCCTAACCAGCCCTCATCCCAATTATTCTAAAGCAAATCCCAGACATGATACCACTTCACCTGCTACACATGTGCCTACATAGAGGAGGCCTGTTTTTTTTGGGGGGCGGGGCGGAGTCTCGCACTGTCGCCCAGGCTGGAGTGCAGTGACGCGATCTCGGCTCACTGCAAGCTCCACCTCCCGGATTCACGCCATTCTCCTGCCTCAGCCTCCCGAGTAGCTGGGACTACAGGCGCCTGTCACCACGCCTGGCTAATTTTTTGTATTTTTAGTAGAGACTAACACAGTGTATTTCACTGTGTTAGCCAGGATGGTCTCGATTTCCTGACCTCGTGATCCATTCACCTAGGCCTCCCAAAGTGCTGGGATTACAGGTGGGAGCCACCACGCCCTGCCGGCCTGTTTTTTTAAATGTAACCACAATGCTGTTATCATCACCTGTCCAAATGAACAACTCCCTAACGTCATCTTTCTACCAGTGTTCAAATCTCCCCAATTGTCTCGTCAATGTTTCCCCACAGTTTGTTTGAATCAGGACCACACATGCTCTTTTACGGAGGTGGGGCTGTAATTCATACCCAGATTGGTCTTGCCCCAAACCCATGCTCTTTCCAAACACCCAACTCACATTATGGATGGAAGAATCTCTATGCTTTATGTAACAATTAACTTGATAACATATATGTGTATGCAACAATTTATAAGTTTTAGATATTGACTTAGGAAGTAAAACCAAGGTATTAATTTGCAACTTTTCTTCACCAAGGAACTAGTAGAAACCATTAGTACAGTCTTTCTAATCTCTGGTGCAAATCTCTTCTTATGACCTGCAGGACTCTTTTTATTTTTTATCTCAAATGAGTTTCTATTCTATTTTTGTCCCACGGTAGATTGTTCTGAGGTTGTTATTTCCTTATATCAGGATCTTTATTATTATTTTCATTAATCCACACAGTCATCCAACAAATCAATTGAGCATCTATTATTTGCCAGAGAGTGTAATTGACAGATAGGGCCCCTATTCCTGTGGACTCACATTTTATGGGTGAGACAAAAAATAAGTGGACAGGTGATTAGAATAACTTCAAATTGTGATAAATACCCTGTGAAAGCAAACAAGGAGGGAATGTAGAAAAATAATGGTGGAAACTACTTTCAAAACCATTTAGAAATGATCTGCTTTTACTTGCTGGAAGTTCTTTTTAAAAGCAGCCTCCATCGTTGGTATTTAAAAGATATTGCATCTTTCAATATGCTTTCTGCTAACTGCTTGTTACTAACTACTTATTACTCCCCAATGACTTCCCTTTCTTTATTTATGACACTGCAGTTTTGCTTCTACAGCTCTTTAATTTGAACTCTCAATATTATAACTCCAAAGTGGCATGGTGGGGCCTTCGTCCTTGATTTCTTTGGTTAAATGAGTAACTTCCATATTGAGTCCAAGCAGAATGCAGATCTCCCATGAGGCAAAACATGGTTACCACAATGCTTGTTGAGTCATTCCTTTTGGTGGTGCTTGTTCAATTTGTGGAAGTGTTTCTAATTGAGTTGGTACATAGTCATCAAAAAATGCAAACATTATGAAGGTTTATACATGAAATACAGTCCCTATCAAGCCCCCCTTCTTCCACTCCTAATCCCAAGTGAAACCCTTAATGGCATTTCTGTGTGCCTTTTCCATCTTCTCCTATGTGTATGAGGTTGGCTAGAATAGATTGTCCAACAGGGCTACCACCAACAGATATGTCTGGATGGAGGGTGTCTGGAGGCCAGGCTTAATTTGAGAAACTTCTGTGCTGAGCATCCAGAGTCTTCACGGTTATCACACTCCAGGGCGCCATGAGCTTCATTGGTATTGGCCTACACTGTTAATGTTCTTTGGGAAGTTTGCCTTTTGAGCTGAATACAACTTAGTACAAGCTTACTCCTTGCCAACTGGGGAGATAAAAATATAATGAAGTGTGTTTATGGCCATTTTGTTACTGTGAGACTTCTGGCTATTATCCAGATTGAAATAAACCGTGAAAGGAGAGGATCTGACACCAAGTCATCAAGTCTGACAAAACAGGCCATCATTGGAAGGCAATTTTAAAAGAGATATTCAAATAATGTTTCAGCAGGCACTACAAGTGCTGGCATAGTGTGAACATGCAAAGGTAAATATATTGAAGAATATTAACAATTTAATTACCGATTATTAAATAAAATGCATTTAATTCAAAACTCCCTAAATGCTTTGATCTCATTTTGGGTATATATGAATTTATATATGATGTTCTGCAACTTGCTGTTTTCACTCAAGAATATCCATAATCAATACAGTCCTATCTCATTTCTTGATAGAATGCATAGTATCCCATAATATGAATATTCTGTACTGTGTATGACCATTCCTCTATTGATAGACAGTGAAGATGCCTCTAACTGTGCACTATTATCAATAATACTGCAAGAAATATCTATGTACAAATATCCTCGAATGTGTGTGTATTCCCAAAGGATAGATTCCTAAAAGTGAGTTTCTGGGTCAAAGCATAGATGAAATGTTAATAGATTTGATCAGATTGTATTCTGAAGATATTCAGACAAAGCACAACATATGAGAGTGTTCTTTACAGCTAGAAAAGTCAAAGCAATCTTAAGCAAAAAGAACAAAGCTGGGGGCATCACATTACCTGACTTCAAATTATACTAGAAGGCTACAGTAACCAAAACAGCATAGTACTTGTACAAAAACAGACACATAGACCAATGGAACAGAATAGAGAGCCCAGAAATAAAGCCGTACACCTACAGCCATTTAATCTTCAACAAAGTTGACAAAAATAAGTAATGGGGAAAGGATTCCCTATTCAATAAGTGGTGCTGGGATAGCTGACTAGCCATATGCAAAAGAATAAAACTAGGCCTCTACCTTTCACTATATATAAAAATTAACTCAAGGTGGATTAAAAATTTAAATGTGAAACCTCAAAGTACAAGAATCCTAGAAGAAAACCTAGGAAACACCACTCTGGACATGGGCCTTGGGAAAGAATTTATGACTAAGTCCTCAAAAGCAATTACAACAAAAACAAAAATTGACAAGTGGGACTGAATTAAGCTATAGAGCTTCTGCATAGCAAAATAAACTATCAACAGAGTACACAGACAACCTACAGAATGGAAGAAAATATTTGCAAACTATGTATCTGACAAAGGTCTAATGTCCAGAATCTGTAAGGAACTTAAACAATTGAACAAACAAAAAAATAAATAACCCCATTAAAAATAGGCAAAAGACATGAACAGATACTTCTCAAAAGAAGACATACAAGTGGCCAACAAACATATAAAAAAGCATTTATCATCACTAATCATCAGAGAAGTGCAAATCAAACCCACAGTGAGACACCATCTCACACCAGTTAGAATGGCTATTAATAAAAAGTCAAAAAGGAAAGGCTGCAGAGAAAAAGGAAATGCTTATACACTTTTGGTGATAATGTAAATTAGTTCAGCCACTGTAGAAAGCAGGTGAAAATCTCTCACAGAACTTAGGGTAGAGGTACCATTCAACCCGAAAGAAAATGAATCACTTGACTAAAAGGACACATGAACAGATATGTTCATTGCAGCAGTATTCACAATAACAAAGTCATGGAATCAACCTAAGTGACCATTAATGGTGGATTCGATAAAGAAACTGTGGTACATACACACCATGGAGTGCTCTGCAGCCATAAAAAAGAGTGAAGTCATGTCCTTTACAACAACATGTATACAGCTGGAGACCATTATCCTAAGTGAACTGACACAAGAACTGAAAACCAGATACTACGTGTTCTCACTTCTAAGTGGGAGCTAAACATCAGGTACTCATGGACATAAAGATGGCAACAATAGACACTAAGGACTACTAGAGGGAGGAGGGAGTGGGGATAGGGTTGAAAAACTAACTGTTGGGTACTATGCTCTGTACCGGGATGATGGGATCATTCATACCCCAAACTTCAGCATCATGCAATATACCCATGTAACAAATCTGCACATGTACCCCCTGCATCTAAAATAAAAGTTGAAAAAGCAAAAAAAAAGTGCTCTTTTCTTTCAATGCTTCCACCATTGGACATTATCAGGCCTTTCATATTCCCAATATGAGGGGTCTAACATAGCATCTTGTTTTAATTTAAATTTCTCTGGTAACTAGACTCTGATATCATCTTTTCACATGTGTATTAGCTATTTGCATTTCTTTCTCTGAAAGTTTCTTGTCCATATCTTTTGTGCATTTTTCTGTTGAGCTGTTTGTTTATTTTCATATAGATTTGTAGAAGCTCTTTTTGTATGGTAGGGACACTAACTTCTACACTGTAAACATTTTCCAACTGCTTTTGTTTTCAAATGTTGTTTAATTGTGCATTTTGCTATAAAGAAAAAAGCCTTTTCATTTTAAGGAGTCGAAAGTGAAGTCTGTTTCTGGTTTCCGGCTTCTGGCTTCTGACTTCTGTTTTTCCCAAGGTTAACCAACTTCCTTGGCTGTAGCTGCACCAGTGCCTCCTATTTTTCTACTTCATACACATTAAGAGATGGGCTACAGCCAGAGATGAGAGAAATGAAGTGGGGTGGGGGAGGGGAGAGAGAAAGAAGGAAGAAGAAGGAAGACGGAACCGAAGCCAAAGACTCTCAGCAGAACTTGCTAGAACTCCCGTTCTGGCGCTAACCTTTGAATGGCACTTGCTTTCCTGGCAGATCTCAGGAAAGCCAATTGGAAGGATGGGAGAAGTTGCACTTGATCAGGCTCCATTCCCTGCAGCCCTGGGGCGCTGTCTTTGTTGTAACCTCCCTAGAAATGCTCCAGATTTGCTTCTCAGCCACAACGCCCATTTCTCAGGGCTCCTCTGGGTGGAGGTTTGGGAGTCTCGCTCTGTGGCCCAGGCTGGAGTGCAGTGGCGCCATCTCGGCTTACTGCAAGCTCCGCCTCCCGGGTTCACGCCATTCTCCTGCCTCAGCCTCCCGAGTAGCTGGGACTACAGGCGCCCGCCACCGCGTCCGGCTAATTTTTTTGTATTTTTAGTAGAGACGGGGTTTCACCGTGTTAGCCAGGATGGTCTGGATCTCCTGATCTCGTGATCAGTCCGCCTCGGCCTTCCAAAGTGCTGGGATTACAGGCGTGAGCCACCGCGCTTTGGGCTCTTTTTGCAAAAGAAGACAAGCCCTGATTCTCTACAGGAGAATTTCTTTACCCAAGGACATGTTACACTGGTGGTGTGGAGGTCATTTTAAGTGGTTCATCAACCCAATATATAATAACTTTGAATTGCAGGGTGAGAAAGTTATGCCCTTTCTAATTCGTTTCCTAATCTTTCTGATTGTATCGAGGAGTATTTATCGTGGGAGTTAATGTTCTCCACACCTCCCTCACTCGAGCTAGAGTCTGTCTTTAACAGACGGAAAGTAGGCCTCAGGCTCACATTTTTTGGCAGAAGACTATTTAGTTAGAATTTAACAACATGCTATTGTTCTCATTGTATTTATTTTCTACAGTTATATTCTATTTTTGGCAAATGATTCTGGTAGGGATTTAGAATGGAAATATAAAGTTTCCTTTTAAAATACATTTATTTTTAGAAAAACAGTCAGTAGTGGTGCAGATGGCATTTGAATATAACGAAAGTCATGCTGGCGATCCTCCTCGAGTTGGGGCTTGGGAAACCTAAATCCAAGTCTACTTGGCCTCCCAACAGCTCTACTCCCCCTTAATCACCCCCTTACCTAGAGGCCTCTACTGCCTTCTCTTCACTCCCTGGAGTCCTCATTCTCTCCTGGCCCCACCGTGAGCCATGTCTATACTGACCTAGTCTTGGAGCTCCCCACCTTTTTTTTTTTTTTTTTCTGTTTTTCTTTTTTTTTGAGATGGAGTCTCACTCTTTTTTTTTTTTTTTTTTTTTTTTTTTTTTTTTGAGACAGAGTCTCGCTCTTTTTGCCCAGGCTGGAGTGCAATGGCGCGATCTCGGCTCACCGCAACCTCCGCCTCCTGGGTTCAAGTGATTCTCCTGCCTCAGCCTCCTGAGTAGCTGGGATTATAGGCATGCACCACCACCCTGGCTAATTTTGTATTTTTAGTAGAGACGGGGTTTCTCCATGTTGGTCAGGCTGGTCTTGAACTTCCGACCTCAGATGATCCACCTGCCTCAGTCTCCCAAAGTGCTGGGATTACAGGCATGAGCCACCGTGCCCTGCGGAGTCTCACTGTCTTGCCCAGGCTGGAGTGCAATGGTATAGACATGGCTCACTGCAGCCTCGACCTCCTGGAGTTCCCTTTTCTAAAAAATTTTGTGCTGGGGTGTTAATGGGTGCTACCTGTTCTTAGTCATGATAGGCTCATTTTAATAATGACCTTGGGGAGAGGGTTTCTTAACACAAGGGAGATAGTGGTAAGAGCAAATGAGTTCTGTGCTCAGATAGATCACAGTCTACCTCCTGCTTTAACCAAATATTAGCTGTGACCTTGGGCAAGTCGATGAACCCAAAAGAGGAAGGTTAGCATTCCAGGAGATTGGGGCTCTCTATTAGAAGAGAGATGGACTGTGGCAGGATGAGCCAATGCCACCCCACAAATGATACCAAATGGGTCAGCTCTTCCTGGAATCTTTCAGAAGACTCCATTGTCCCATCTTTCATTGTCCTAACCTGCAGGGAAGAAGACAGCTTTGTGAGGACACAGGCAGAGCCCTTAGAAAGTCTTCCCTGCGTAATAGCATTATTTTTAATAGCCCACACTGAAATGACCCACACGTCCATCAGTGGGAGGGTGGATAAATAAGAGGTACCTGTATGAGGCTGTTCTTGCATCGTGGTAAAGAACTACCCAAGACTGAGTGATTTATAAAGAAAAAAGATTTCTCTGGCTAATGGTTCTGCAGGCTGTACAGGAAGCATGGTGTGGGCATCTGCTCTGCTTCTGGGGAGACCTCAGGGAGCTTTTATTCATGGTGTAAGGTGAAACAGGAGCAGGCACATCACATGGCGAAAACAGGAGCAAGACAGAGTGGAGGAGGAGGTACCACACTTTACGACAACCAGGTCTTGCGAGAACTCACTAAGGCAAGGACAGCACCAAGCCATAAGGGATCCACCCATATGACCTAAACACCTCCCACCAGGCCCCGCCTCCAACATGGGGATTACAGTTCATGAGATTTGGCAGGGACATAGAGTCAAGTCATATCAGTACCCTAGTTTAGCAATGGAATACTATATAGCAATGAGGGTGAAGAACTACAACTGCAAGAAACAGGATGGGTGAAATTCACCAGCATAATGTTGAGTGCAAGCCAGACACAAATGAATTCGCACTGTGTGATTCCTCTTAAGTACAGCATAAAACAGGCTGACAAATCGGTGCTGTTAGAAGTCAGGATAGCACTTGCCTTGGGTGGGAAGATAGTGCCTGGAAGAGGCCATGATGGACTTCTGGAAGCTACTCATACCCTATTTCTTGACCTGGGAGCTTGTTTCACAAGGGTATTCACTTTGTGAAAGTTCATTGAGCTGAACACGTGTGATATATATACTTTTCTCGATGTCAGTTATTCTTCATTTGAAAGTCTTAAAGAATGTTATTATTATAAAAAATAAGACCTTCTCACCATATGTGGCCACAGCGCCTTTTGGTGACAGCAAAATGGGGAAGGATTATCTTCTCAAGTCATAAAAGGGAGACGAAAATGGATTGGGAAAAAGTGGAGGATGATGAAGAGCAGGGCACAGAGGAGACAGCTGAGGGGCCCTCCTGGTTTGGGACTTGCTCTTAGGAGGGACTTCCCTCATGACTCGGGCAGACAGCAAGGTCTGGGGGTCCCGGTGAGGTGGAAGTGTGACTGTTTTTCATGGAACTAGTGCCCGCCATGGTTCCTCCTCACCTTCCTCCTCATTCCTCCAATCCCACTTTCTCAGGGAGGATTGAGATCCAGGTGCACCAGCCAGGAATTGAAAGGTCAGTGAGGCAGAGTCCAAACACCAGAAGCTCAAGTGAAATTGCTGTGGCAGAGTGGAGTTGGCCCACGTTGGATTTCCAGGGAGCCTCAGGGGTAATTCTTCCTACGAGATGTGAAAGAGTATTCCTGGCTGCTACCGGCATCCGCTTTGTTAGTTATTTTTGCTGTTGTCTCTGTGGTCTGGCAACGCTGAGAAGCCTGAGGGCTCCCACAGAGAAGGCAAGGGTGTGCGGATTGGGGAAGGAATTGGGGGCCATTTGGGCCAGGCTGGTTTTGGGGGGAAAGATGTTTGGGTCCCAGGAGGCAAGGAGTGAAAGAGCTGAGGCCGGGAGGGGAGCAGGACTGTGGGGCCTAGGATAGGGCATGGAAGAGCAGGGTGGAGGCCCCCCTGCCGGGTTGGCTGGCCTGAAGGATGTTGTGCTTCTGTCCCCAGGTGCTTTTGTTTAAAAACAATTTTTTAAAAATTATGAAGGATACACTGCCCCCAATACACCTGCCTTGCAGCCAAGCCTGTACCTCTTTCATTTGTCAGTTGGCTTTAGAACCCCTTGCCTGCCTTCCACTTTAAAGAAATCAAACAGATGGACAAGTCAAGGCCCTGCCACTCCCTTCCTCTCTCTCAGAGGTGGCTGCTCTCCAGAACTCCGTGCTCAGGCTTGCAGAACATGTTTTTAAATGCTTTATGCATCCTCCACTGGCATCTCCGGTGGGTGTTTCCATAACCAGAGAGGCCTCTGTGCTGCAGGAGTGATGATTTGGGCACACAGGCAGAAGCAGGAGCTTCTGGGAAGCAGGGGTTGCTTGGGACCAGGCAGCTGTTGGAGGCATCAAGTGCCTGGGGAAACAAGGAGGAAGCAGACAGGTCATGAGGGCTGAGAACAGCTGCGGGTGATGGCTCTGCAAGGACGGACATTCCCAAGGAAATGGGTGAGCCCTGTGGTGTGGTCGCTCCTGGTGACCCCATGAACCATCAGAAAAACTGCAAAGAAAGTGAAGTGCCTGGTGTGATGGATTTCTCAGGGAAGCCAGTGAAGACTCTGTAGTGTGCCTATGCTGGCGGCTGTGGGGGGCACAGGGAGTGCAGGAGCGTGGCTGGCTGCTGGTTACCCTTAAAATGCTGCTCTCAGCACAGGAATGTGTGCATCTGGGGCTCTCTCCCTCCTTTCTGCTTGTCTACAATGCTGGGTCTGAAATGTAGAGGGTAGAGACTCACACTTGTCTGGAATAATTTGATAATTACCTAATGATTCCATTCATTGATCCAACAACACTCATCCAGTGCCATATCAGGCACTGGGGAGTGCACAGAGATGACCAGGATGATGTTCCTGCCTCCTCTCCTTTGGGGAGACAGGCCTGTGTCACAAACCCCAGCAAGAGGCCTGCTGTGGGAGAGAGGTCCAGGCTAGTATGGAGGGACCACAGAAGTGTGATAGGCTCCCATGGATGGGATGGGAAGAACTTCCCAAAGGAGAGGGACCGTGAGAAGGGAGGATGTCTTTGAGTACAAAGGAGCTTTGAAGCTGAGAGTCAGTAGGAGTGAGGGCAGGAGGGGATGAAATACACCTGGAGGAGGGAGCAGGGAGGGATGAACTGGAAGGGGAGTGAGGCCTCACTGCACACTTGGGGCTTGGCTATCATGCCAAGAAATGTGGATGTTACCTGTGGGTATTTCTGAAGTGATGTGATTCAATCAATTGTTCCCCCAAATTCATATGTTGAAGCCCTAAATCCCCATGTGATGATATTTAGAGATGGAGCCTTTGGGAGGTAGTTAGGTTTAGATAAGATCTCAAGGATGGAGCCTGCATGATGGGATCAGTGGCTTAATAAGAAAAAACAGTAGAGAGCTTGGTCTCTCTCCCCATCACATGAGGCCACAGTCTGTCTGCAAGCCAGGAAGAGAGTCCTCACCAGGACTTGACCATGCTGACACCCTGATCTTGGATTTCCAAGAACTGCGAGAAAATAAATTTCTGTTGCTTAAGCCACCCAGTTGTTTCTGGAGGGAGTCAAGTGAAGATACTGTTGTAATCTTGCAAGTGAGTTGCATGAGGGACTAGTTAGGGAGAACGTTGGGGATTATCCAGAGCAGCCACTGCTTTGCATGTTTACCAAGCGCTCCTTGCATGCCAGGCGCAGTGCAGAGTTCTTTACTCGAGGCTTCTTATTCACTCTTCCCTAGAAGGGATTGCTGTTCTGGCCATTTTACAGATGAGGAGACGGAGGCTTAGAGAGGTATAGTAACCTGTGTGAGGGACCAGATGGGTAAGTGGCCAAATCAGGACTGGAAGGCAGGTCTGGCTCCACATCCTGCTCTGACTACTCTGCCATTCTAATCTGTGCTGAATTCAGACCTCCCGAGATTCCAGCTCTCCCTGAGGGAGGAACATTCCCCAGTCTCCTAAAGGGTCAACAAAATCACAAATGTCTACCACTAGGGATCTGCATGAAGTATGTTCCCTCAAATCACAGTACCCTTTGTCATCACTGCAGGAAAATGTGACCTGTGTGTCCAGGACAAAGTGGGAGGCTGAGGCAGGGCTGGGGCTGGCTGGGGGAGGGGTGGCAGGGTGGGCGCTCTGTGAGGGCTCCTGGCTGACTCAGAAGGGAGGTGCCTGGGCATTGGGAACCACAGACAGGTGCACTTCATTTTGAAAGGCACTGTGACCAGGTGAGAGGGGGCAGGAAAGGAGGTGTCAGCCCACACTCAGGAGAGCCTCCAAGGCCAGAAGCCGGCAGAAAAAGGGCTTCATGATGGTGATGGCCGACTGCCTGTCATTTGACCAGATTGTTTTTGAGCCCCCACTCTTAAGGACCTCTTTGGGCTTCCTCATGGCAGAGTGTATGGGGGTGACTGCCGCCTCAGCAGCCTGAGGGATTCATGAAACCCATTAATGGGAACTCCTGGATCTTACTACCTTGTTAGCCTCCTCCTGCTTGAGCACAGAGTTTTAGCAACCCTTTTAGAGTTCCTGCTTCCCACATGGATTTCTGGACATTTTAGTAGTGTCTGATGTGGTCCTAGGCCTCTGTTGCTTCAAAATAAGGACTCTCCCCACCTCCCACTGACTCCTAGTTTGCCCCTAGGAGTTGGAATCCTAATTAAATGCATGATTAAAATGTTTTCTACTGAAGTTCTTAAGCTCCATGTATAACAGGTGATACAACGATGTTTGGACATGTCACATAACACAACGCATGGGAAGTGTATAGATCTGAGTGTTGTCCCCACTGGGACCCCTGACATGGAGTAAGAAAGGGAGAAAGAAGGGTGAGGCACCTGCCATAAAGGCAAGTCTTTTCTGGGTGTCTTAGGCATCTTGCCTGATGTAGTCCAACTCTTGAGGTAGATATTCATAGCCTCATTTTGTAGATAAGGAAACTAAGGCAAAGTTTGCACAACTGGAAGGCAGCAGACCTGGCCAAAGTCACTGACTTCCTGGTTTGGAAGTCCCTTCTATCACGCCCTTTTGTCCCTCTTTTCCCCCCACCTTCCCATGTTGTAAAGAAGGAAGTACTGCCAAGAATATGGTCACAAGATTCATAGGCTGAGATTGGCATCTGGGGAGCTCGGTTGTCTACCAGGAGACCTTAGTTCTGGTTGCAACTCTACACATCCCTCTGGGTCTGTCATTTGACCAGAATGTCTTTGAGCCCCCACTGTTAGGGACCTCTTTGGGCTTCCTCATGGCAGAGTGTATGGGGGTCACTGACTCAGGTCTGTCATCTGTCAAATGGGAAGGTTGCTCTGCTCATCTCCAAGATCCTTCCAGCAGTGACAGCATGACATCCAAGGCCCATGGAAGGTGCAATGACAAAGCAGCTTGCTTGATCCATTCTTCCTTGGGACTACGAGGCCTGATTTGTGGCTCTGCACCCCCCATCCTTGCCAAAGATGGTGCCATCTCCAGATGGGCGAGCCTATACCATAGACAGGTGCCCTTCACACCCTGGAGTGCCATGTGCTGTGCATGAGCCTGGGAGGGAGGGTGATACTGGAGGGTCTTCTGGGGTGGGCCTAGGCTGCTTCCCTAGAAAGAGTAATCAGCAGTGGTGGCTGGAGAGTCTGGGGCTGGTAAAGGGGTCTGCCTTCAGGTGTTTTCACCTTGTTCTTTGATAAAGGGGCCATATTTTCTTCTTTTTATCCTTTATGTAGCCAGTTTCCTTAGTAGAAAGTAAACAAGCAGACAACAATTAGACAAATAGATATGGTATGGTTCTGATTAGCCAAAGCAGGACAAACCTAAATTCTAAGGACACTAGGCAGTCACTGACCAGCTGAGGGACCATAGACATGTCATTTTACCTCTGTAGGTCTCAGCTTCCTCCTTTGTTCAGGATGTGTCTGGTTTGGGTGATGGGAGGCCTGGCATTCCTTGGCTTCATGAATGAAATGGTGAAGTTGAGTAGCAGCAGGGCTGACTTCCTGGGCGTGCGACCAGGACAGTCACACAGGGCCTCATGCTTAGAAGGGTCCCATGCTTGGTCTAATGCTTTGCTGCCACCACCTTGAAATGCATAGTATTTTTTGAGCAAAGGACCTCACATTTTAATTTTGCACCAGTCCCTGCAAGTTATGTAGCCGGTCCTGGGAAGCAGTACCCACTCTCTGCTCTTAGACACTGGAGGCTGAGTGAATGCCAGGGCTGCCCCTGGCCAAGTTGTAAGGTAGAGACACTTGTCCCTGGCTCTTCATCTGGCCTTTCTGAGTCCTTACCCATCATCTCTTGGAGCTAAGGCCTCCCGCAGACACTGGGTGCTTCTCCAGAGTGTGCCACCATGTCCTCCTAGGTGTGCCTGCCTCTGGTGCCACACCATGCAGCACCAAGACTTTCCCAATTCTTTGTAGTGAATTGGGTAGTACCTCTGTGCTTGTCCATGCTAGGGGCTTAGCGAACATTTATTCACTAAGGTGATCGACTAAATATGTGACCGAATAATACGCGATGGAAGCAGCTTGACAGAGTGTTCAGTGCCAAGGGCACTGGCCTAGGCATCCAGTCTGGGCTCTGATCACCTCACTTCCCTGGACCTCCTTTTCCCATGAAGTAAAAGAGGCACTTGGTGAGATGGTTGGAGCTCTCCCCCAGCGCTCGCTCTCAGACACACCTTGCTGGTGCCTCTGAAGTGACGTCGCCAGGTTCATCTCAGCTGACACGTAAGCCCTGGGTAAGATGTCTCAACTGATCAAGTGGACCAGAGGCCACATATGTTCTCCCTGATAGACCTCTGAGGACCCACCCTTCAGAGGGGGAGCAGGGATATGGTGTGGGGGCTGAGAAGGTGGATTAGGGAGGAGATAAAAGTGGTGTAGGGATGGGAGCAAGTTTCTAAATTCCATTTGAAGTCAATTTGCAAAAGCAGAGACTTGAGCACTCCCTGGACCCAGAGAAACACCTAGACTGTGAGAGACACTAAAAGTCTATCTAGAATTCCACGTTTACAGTGGAGCCCAAAGGAACCAGCCCGGCTCCTGGCCCCTGCCCTTGGGGACTGGCAGCTGAGTGGATGCCCTCCCATGGCACTGAGCCGGCTGGGAGGACACGAGTTTGACAGGCTCTTTTGTCTGCAATATGTATCACTTTGCTGTTGAGGCTTTCAAGTGAAGTCGTAGAGCAGTTACTGGCAATACCATTTCCTTTATTCCAAAGGGCTATTTATAGAAATTCTTGCCTTAAGTGTATTGGCAATATCTCCTCACAGGAGGGCCTTCATCTCGGCTCACCCCCGGGGGAGCTCTCAATTCCCTTAGTTGTTTTGCTTGTAAAAAAGCAATTTTAATCTCCCAAACAGCCATCTTCCTTGACCTCTAGGGGAAAAGAAATCTATTTCCTAGTAGGTTTTAACTGAGCAAAGGCTAAACTGGGGGAAGCAGACTTGTTTTTCAGTTTCCTCTGAGTGAGGTCTCTGGGTGTTTGAATGTCGAAGTTGAGGTATCATAAGGAGGAATGCACTATCTGTCCACCAGGACACCCCCAGAAGGCGCTGCCATGGTGGACTCACCATCACCTAAGGTGGGGACTCTGCCTTGTGGGTTTGGTCATACATCCTCTCACCGTCTCCCGCACAGTCCACTCAGGCTGACAGAGTCTGCGAGAGACCAACTCCAGGCCCCAGTGTCAATATGCTGACTGAAAATAAGGAATTGTAACCACAGGATGGACTGCACATGCATGATATTCTCTTTCTGGGGTATGCTGGAAGGCAGATAAGAATAAAAATATCTGTTGATGAAGATGAGCAAGAATAGGGGGGTTAGTTACAGAATATGGGTTGCATTTAATGGCACCAGATCCAACAGCCCTACACAGTCATCTCCTCCAGAAGGAAGAGTCCGGCCAGGTGGAATGAAGCTTGTGAGGTCCTGACCATGCTTCTTCCCCCAGGACAGCACCTGGGTGAGCACTGCTAGACAGTATCTCTGGGGCTTCCGTGGCTGGCCAACTTCCTTCTGATAGACACAGTTCTTTTCAAGCTATGTCCATCCTGTCGGATCTTGTTTGAATGGGAACCAGGCTTCCTAAGCTCTCTGTTGTGAATCATTCTCTGAAAAGCGGACTCTGAGGCAGATATGTGTGTGGAAGTTTAACTGGGGGCATGCCCTTGGGATCAACATTGGGAAGAGAGAGAAGTTGAGCCGTGATGCAAATGTAACAAAGGTCTCAGCGAATCCCACTGGGGGTCTGGAGCTAGGATGGTCCCTCAGAGTTTTGCTGTATGAAAACCAGGGGTCTGGGCCTTGCCCCCTGCATCTACCCATCTATTTGATATGGATTGTCTATGGGAAGGGGTTATCTATTGGAAGGGGACATATCTTTGGGTGAGGTAGCTCTCTGTAACTGAGAGCAAGTTGAAAGAGAGCAAGATGAAAACTCATCTGAGCCATCAGTTGCCAACGCCACAGATGGGAAATCAACACCTCAGTCCCACAACTCATGCTGTTCAGTCCACACAGTGACTTGTAGATATGAGCCTTGCTTCCAGAGTCTGAGATGATGACAACGGCTGGGCCCAGACAACCCCAGCCAGATCAGTGCAGCAGCAGGGGAAATGACAGTCAAAGTGACTGCCTGGGATTGTATTCATTTGAAACCTCATTATTAGTTCTTGTTGCCTCAGGGAACCTCAGGAATGATAAACCCATGTGGTGGAGATGAACATATGGCCATCACATCCAGTGTTGTGGTTGGAATCTGGGTCATTGTCGCCCTAGCTCTGCACCTCCTTTCCAGGGCGTGCAGAAGGACCACTGTCCCTGACCCCTAACTCTTCCATTCCTCTGTGCTTTTCCACTTGCCATTCCCTCTGCCCAGAATGCTCTCTGCCTCACCTTTCCTTCTCCCTCCTCTTGCTGATAAACTTCTATCCATCTTTCAGCGTCCAGTATGAATGTCACCTTCTCTTGGGAACCTCTCCCTGCTGCCCAGCAGAATTGGCCTCACCCTCTCTGGCTCCCCAGGCACCCATTAGTCCAGCCTCAGGCAGCGCTCTCCACACCATGGGTCTGCTGGTCTGTCTTCCTCATGCTGAGCAATTTAAGGTCAGGAACTGAATCCCACCCCTGTTTGTATCTCTGAGTACAGGGTAAAGCAGACTCTGTGGATGAGCTGAATGGATGCAGGAGGGAACTTTGAAGACTTTTGAGTCAAGGAATAAAGGAGAGAAGTCAGGCTGCCGAGGAGGCATGGTGGATTGAACCGGAAGGAGATCATGCTGCTCAAGCCCAGCAAAGAAACTATTCCTTCTTCTCCACCTGGGGTGCCTATTTAAAGCCATCTGAAAAGATGTCCTCTCCTAATTCCACTGGCCATACTGGCCTCTTTTCTCTACCATACTGCAGCTGCAAATAACAGCCGTTGGTGTCCAGTCAAAATGTGTTGAATAAATGAATGAATCCAGAATTCAGGTCATAAAGGTCAGTGTGTGGCCCCAGGAGGAAAAGGGGTGAAAAATATTTTGGAAGCAGAAATGACAGGCCTAGATGACAGGCCTTAGTAGCTGGAGAAGTAGCGTGGTGGCATATCATAGGTGAAGGCAGGGTTGGAAAGCCAGAAGAAAGAACCAGTTTCAGGTTGGGACCTAGAATATGGTCAGCTCGAATGGCCCATATACTGGAATGAATGTTGAAGTCAACAAAGCAGGACTGTGGTTAGAGGAATATATGAAATTAATGTTGGAGAACAGACAGGGATCAGGACACATGGACCAGGTGAGACCACACGCTCAATTTGTGATGCTTCACTCTAGGTACAAATGCTAAAAGCAATGTTTGAAGATCTTTTAAATGAGATGTGCTTCTAATCAGAAATGACACGCAATTGTGGGTGGGCCTGCTAAGACTGCTGTGGCCCCTCAGTGGCTGTCACATGTCTGTCATTGGTGCAATGTGACTGGGGGCTCCAAGTGCCTATGGGGAGCCTTCTCCGCTGGCTCCCATTTAGCAATGTCCACTAGGTGGCGACAGAGACTCATTTGCCTCCCCTGCAGAGAGCCTGCTTTTTTGAGATACAAAATTAGCCTCACAATATTCCAGCTCTATAAAAATAGATTCCTCTTTGAAAAAAAAAAAATCCCATAAAACTTCATTATGTAAAACAGTGGAAATCTTAGCAAAGATATCGCCAAAGAGTGGAGAAGCCATTTAGGATAAATATACAAACAAAAGATCTAATTATCTCTTTTGTCTAAGCAGGCACTATGCAGCCTGACTTTCCCGTTAAAAACTCATGACTCAACGGGTTCTGGTAGTTTGTCTTTCAGAGTTCTGTCAGTCTGTCTCAGCTTCTCTCCTGTGGTTTCGTGGAGTTTATTTCTGCCTTTTCCTGAGGTTTGAAGGACACTGGACCATTTGTCTCTTTCCTCCTACCTAGATTTCCACATAAAACAGAGGCAAAGCTTTGCTCTGCAGGTTGCTTTATCAACCATTGGAAGATGGACAGAGGTTTTTTTAAGCTGCATGAACAGAAGCAGACAATTTTACTTTGTTTTTTCCCCTGTGCTATCCAGATAGCAGCAGCCACCCTGTAGGTGTCCACCCCCAGGGACCACAGACCAATTCTAACTTGAATGGCTCCCTGGGGCCATAGGCCTTTTTGCCTCCCAGCTGTGGAACCTCAGGCAAGCCTTTGAACCTCCCTGATATCAGCTTTCTTACCTGTAAACTAAGGATTAGCATAACACCTCCCTCTTGAAGTTATTTTAAGGCTGGATAGGGAGAGGACAAGGGAGACTGAAAATTGCAAATCACTTTACATATGTTGTACATCAATAGATCTCTTTTAAAAAGATGCCGCTCTTAAAGAAAAAGTTGATTAAGTTTTAAAAGCATGCTAGCTTTGGAGGGTTCTTGTGGCAAATGCGACATTTGAGGAGGATCCATCTTTGCCTACTGAGTGTGGAGGGGCATGCTGTAGCCCTTCCTATGGAGTCAGGAAGCACCCCCAGCGGCCATTCTGTGAAGAAGCCAATGCGGTGCCCTGAGTGCCTTGTGCCCAGGATTATGTGCCAACAGCTGCTTCACTGGGAGGAGGCCATTATGAAATCAGTGGTTTCCTGAAGCTGGTTGTGTCCATAATTAAAGAATGTGAAAACTCTGTAGTTGATTTTCCACTTCTGTCTCTGGTGGAAAGCAGGCTATTAATCGTCCCATTACACTGGGGTGGTGATGGTCAGCCTAGAGTCCAGAGTGGCTGAAGCTGGAGTCTACATGGCTTTGTGCTGGTCACTACCTTAGCATGGAGAGAACTTTTCACTGCTGTGAGCTGCTGGGGTCTGCCACACAGCGTGGCGATCCAAAGTGCTGGGATTACAGGTGTGAGGCACTGTCCCTGGCCAAAAAAAAAGTTTTTTTTTAAGGTAGTGCAATGATTGCAAAGGCCACACTCTAAGTGGATGTATAGTAATAACTTTTGACAAGCACTGCAAAATCTTCTTCCATATCTCACCCCTCTATCTCTCTATCTCATCACTTGTATTAACTGGGGCTGATACAGATAATACAAGTGGAAGCTGCTTTTTTTTTTTTTTTTTTAAGAAAAGATCTACTTATTGAATAGTTATATGTACAGTCTAAAAGCCAATTTGCTGAATGTTCTATTAATATTTCATTCTATCAAGAAAAGAAAAAAGAGAACTGCCTGAAGTTCCTTTTGGTATGTAGCCTGAGATTCATTTTTTACCATTATGAGTTGGTGACTGATATAAGAAAGAAATAAAATTCTCTTCCTCCCATTAAGTGATATGCTTAGAGAACCTATAAACCCATTTAATTATATGTAAATAGCAATCAGGCAGAAGACAGGATTCGAGAAAAGAATCCTTTTGTAATAGTGATGAAACAAATAAAATACCCCCCAAATAAATTTGTCTGCTGAAGGCCACAACTCTCTGAGGAATGGTATTGAGTTTCTCAGCATCACCAGAAGTATTGTTTTCTCTGGAAATTTGAAAGTGCAGGTGCAATAGCACATTACTACTTTTTTTTTTGGAGACTGTTTTGCTCTTGTTGCTCAGGTTGGAGTGCAATGGCCTCGGCTCACTGCAACCTCTGCCTCCTGAGTTAAAGCGATTCTCCTGCCTCAGCCTCCCAAGTAGCTGGAATTATAGGTGCCTGACACCATGCCAGGCTAATTTTTTGTATTTTTAATAGAGATGGAGTTTCACCATGTTGGCCAGGCTGGTCGCGAACTCCTGATCTCAGGTGATCTGCCTGCCTCAGTCTCCCAAAGTGCTGGGATTACAGGTGTGAGTCACTGTGCCTGGTCCACATTACTATATATTAATGAAACTTTACTATACTCATCCTAAAACTCCATATCCATGTTGCTTTTTTGTAAAAAAAAAAAAAAAAAAAAAGTGTAGAATTGGCAACAAATGGGGGCTGGATCTTACAGGACAGGGCAAGACGACACAGTGATCAGCTCTTATGAAAAACATATTAAAATGCTCTTTTAAGCTACGCAAAGAAAGGAGACACAAAAGAAGCCGTAAGCAATGGAAAGGTCTACTGTTTGAACATCCATACTTGGGAAGATTCAGTGTCATGAAGATGTCAAGTCTCCCTAAATTAGTCCAGAAGTTTTCAGGCATGTCAACTGAATCTAAAGTTCACATGGACAAACAAACAAGCATATTCTTGGAGAGAAAAATTGTCAGGAAAAAAAAGAGTACTGAGGAGGGAAACATCCTAGCAGATATTGAAACATATTATAAATCTACAGTAATTAGAATAATGTGGTACAAATGCATGATTAAATCAATAATACAGACTAGAAAGTCAAACTAAATACATATGGGAATTTAATATATGATATAAGCTATATCCTTAGGGAAAATGCGGACTATTCATTTAATGATATTGAGACAAGTGGATCATCTTATTTAAAAAAAGCTGGATCTCGCTTCTTACACCAAAAAAAATTTTAGATAGATTAAATATATAAACATGAAAATGAAATCATACAAGTAGTATGTAAAAATGGGAGATTTAACTAATAATATCAGAATGAGGAACGCTCTTCTAAGAAACCACACCCACACACAAATTGGTAAATTCTACAAAACAAAAACAACAAAAAATTGTGTATTAAAAGTAACACTAAATCAAAATGGAAAGATGAAAGGCAAACACAAAACTGACAAGGATGCTTGTAACTTGTATAACTGATAAAGGGCTATTTTCCTGAATATATTTCTCTATTCTATAATTACTTTCTTTAATATATTTTAAAAACTTCTGTAAGTATGAAATAGGCAAATGATAAGAACAGTTATCAGAAAATGAAATACAAATGATTCAAACATGAAAAGATGCTCGAGCTCAGTCTATAATAATAGACAGACCCTTAAAAGTATAATGAAATATCTTTTATAAAAAAACCTATCTGATTAGCAAAGACCAGCAAGCTGGAAAAACAGAGGGTTTTTTTAAAGATCACGCTTGTGAGCCAAACTAAAGGATTCTGTGCTTTCAAGAATTACACTGCTTAGAGTTTGGACTTTTTGAAAAAATGTACATGCTTTGAAATAAATTGGCCTTTTAAAAAAGAGTTTTCAGCAATGCTGAAAGTAGTGGCCAAAAGCATGATCAAGAGATAAGATATTATCTAATCTCAAACCATCTCCCTATAAGCTATTTATCAATTACAAGTGAAAAATACTAACTGCACAGTGGTGAATCCAGGTAGCCACCATCCTGTAAGGAAGCCCAAACCAGTCACCTGGGGAAGGACTGGGGTTCTCGGCCACACCCAACACTCATTGCTGTCATGTGGTAAAGGAGCAGGTAAAGGAGCCTTCAGACAATTCCAGCATTTAGCCTTTGAGTTTTTCAACTAAGGCCCCTGACATCATGGAGCAGAGACAAGCCATCCTTGATGTTCTCTGTACAAATTCCTGACCTCTAGAATCCACAAGCATAATAAATGGCTGTTTAATGGTGCTAAGTTTGGGGGTAATTTATTATGTAGACAAAGTAAATGGAACAGGGAGTGTCTGTCAAATTTCTCCACCGTGATACCATTTTCCCTTTTGTAAGTAGTAAGTAATTTGAGGGAAATGCATTGAGACTGTAAATATTCTGTTTCTCATCAACCTTTCACCCTTATCAAACTAGTTTTGGCAACCACTGATGATTTTCTAATTCTATCATCCCTTCTATATTTATTAGTTGGCTTTTTTTGTTTCTTGTTTTTTTTTTAGACAGAGTCTCATTCTCACTGTCATCCAGGCTGGAGTGCAGTGGTGCAATCTCAGCTCACTGCAACCTCTGCCTTCCAGATTCAAGCGACTATCTTGCCTCAGCTGCCCAGTTAACTGGGATTACAGACACGCGCCACCACACATGGCTAATTTTTTTGTATTTTTAGTGGAGACAGGGTTTCACCATGTTGGCCAGGGAGGTCTTGAACTCCTGAACTCAAGGGATCCATGTGCCTCAGCCTCCCAAACTGCTGGGATTACAGGTGTGAGCCATGGCACCCTATCTAGTTGGCATTTTTCTGTCAGTGTGCTCTCAGGGATTCTTATTTTATTCAGTGAAATACAATGCAGTATTATAATTGATGCTCAAATTGTCCCAAATATAGAAGAGTCCCTTCAGTGGCCAGTGGAAGTTCCTTCAAGCTAATCCTGGGTCCTATGAATGTTTCCCATTTCTCACTGAGCATCTTCTTAGTTTCTTGTGAAATAAGATATCCTAAACTCATCTTGTGTTTCCACACCCCAGTCCTGGAATCCAAGACTTTTCTTCAAGGACTCTTGGTTCGTTTTAGTGGAGAATGGTACTTAGAAACCAAGATCTAAGTGCTAGATGTGCTCACTGCTGCAGACACTTTTGGTGGAGAGAGTTAGGAAATATATTTATCTATTCATCTATATATCAAAAAACATATGTTCATACCTCTAATTCCAATCCATAACCTCAGAGAACACTCTAATTTTCCCCTTTTTCCATAATTTGTAACTCTTTTTTCTGACAGCAAGAAACATGGCTCCTATTTTCCTCAATATATTTATTCATTTGCTCAATCATAAGATACACAGAAATTAATTTCAGAATTGCTAACCCACACTGCTGAGAAAAGCAAGCCTACTAGTAGAGTACAAAATTTATATATAGTAAAATACACAAATCTTAAATGTATAATCTGATATGTTAAAAAATTTTTAAGTTGACAAATAATAATTGTATTTATTTCTAGGGTACATAGGAATGTTTTGATACATATAATGTATAGTGACCAGATCAGGGTATCAGTGTATCCATCATCTCAAACATTTACATTTCTTTGTGTTGGGACCATTCAATATCCTCCTTCTAGCTCTTTGAAACTAATAATATGTTATTGTTATAGTCATCCTTCAGTGGCATAGAACACTAGAACTTATAAGGAACACATGCTCACTCCTGTTAAGGCATAAAACATTTCTACCATCCAGAAAGTTTCTTTCTTCATCTATCCCCCCAGAGCCAGCCACTTTTCTGGTTTTGTTTCACTATAGACAGTTTTGTCTTCTGTAGAACTTCATATAAATAGAATCATACAATATGCACTTTTTCATAATTGGCTTATTTTGCTCAGCATAATGTCTATGAGACTCATCCATTACATAGAAGCAGATTTTTCCCATTTGTTGCTAAGTAGTATCCATGTTATAAATGTACCACAGTTTGTTTATCCTTTTCCCTGGATTTGAGTTGTTTCCAGTTTGACTGTTATAAATAAAGCTGCCATAAATATTCCTGTACAAGTCTTTTTGTGGATATACATTCTCATTTCTCCTGGGTAAAAACTTAGAACTAAAAGTGCTGAGTCATTGGGTAGGTCCATGTTTAACGGTAGAAGAAACAAATCTTTCCAAAATTGTTTTACCGTTTTACACTCCCACCAGCAATGGATGAACATTCTGGTTGTTTCACATCCTCACCAACATTTGGTGCTTTCAGTCCTTTTATTTTTAGCCATTCTAGTAGATTTAATTTTTATTTCTTTGATGACCTATGACTGAGCATTGGTCCAAGTGAAGTTTTTAAGCATGGGCATCTCCAAGGCTTGCGTTTGGTTCTACTCTGTTCTCTCTCTTCAGTTGGATTTAGTTCAGGGAGTGGGAGTAGTGGTATGGTTCTTAAGATTTTTAGAACAAAGCTTGAAGAAATGGATCAAAAAGTTCAAGAATGTTCTTTACATTCTTAATTCAGATTTACATAAGTTTTTGTTAATAAGACAAAAATTTTGTAATTAATCATGTGCATATAATTTACTTGGGTTTGTTCTGTTTTGTAAAGCTGATTTCAATTATAGATATTTATAAAGAAAATGAATATCTGGCATTGTTTACATGCTAACACTTCCATAGTTTTTATGAAAATTATACAAGTAGAAAGATGAATTTTTATAAAATTTTCTTAGCAGCCTTTTTTATTTTTAGAAAGTAATACAAACTGTTCAAGGCTAGCATCAACATATTGCCAGACTGATAATTGTACTTGGTGTTTTCATACTTTTCTTTTGTGCATTCATTTAGTATGCCCACCACATCCCTATTTGGTATTATCTGCATTTTACAGATGGAGAAATGGGAGCCTCAGAGAGGTGAAGCAATTTGCCTAAGGTCTCACAGTTGGTAGCAGATGAGGAATTAAAATGAACAGGTCTGGGTCCATGCTGATTTTATTAGGAGTTGTCTGGGTCTCCTCATGAGCCCAATGTGTTCTTTGACCTTATGAAAGCAGCTTGGTTGTTGGCTTCCTTTAAGTAGCACTATGAAACAGCCCAGGGGGCCAGACCCAGCCAGGGATACGGAAGGTCTACATTTGGTTATAAGGAGGAGTGGAGGACCCAGAACTTTCAGGAAGGGGCAGATGTCTCTGCTGGCTTTTCATGGGGAGGGACTCTTCTACAGAGCATCAGAGGAGATCAGTAATGAGAACTGGGCCTCCTCGACCCTCCTTGGAGAAACAATTGCAGGGTTGGGGGCTGGAGGAGGTCCTCTTTTATTCCCAGATCTCAGGAATCTCTGTCAGCACGGCTAAGGTCTGGGTTGCAATGTCCCAATGGTCTGAATTGATCCTCTGCTTCTGGATACAGCATTAACAGTCTTGACCGTCTCCTACCTGGTTCTCTGGTCAGATAATTTCAGTTCATTTCAAAGCAATTTCAGTTCATAGTTCTAGGCCCTTCACCTGGGTCCGCATCCTGGTGGTAACACTCTTATTCAGCTTTTTCGTTCCTTGCTTCCAATTAAAAGGGACAACTCAGGGGACACCCTCCAGCTACAATTTGCAAATTATTTGGCCAAAGCAAATTGATATTGATGTGTCTAATAATGTACTTGTCCAGTGTAGATGCTTCTCAGACCATGGAACAACTTTGACTGGAATTATAGCACAGGGATACAAAATAATTTGTGAGGAAAAACTCTAGAAAGTATTGCAAAGAGATGCCACTATATCATTTATTAGTATAGACTTTTGTAAAATATAAATCTAAGGATAGGCTGCTTGGGTATCCATTAAAATACAGTATCATTCGATGATGTAAATTAGTCTGTACTTATAGGTATGAAATATAAGACCAGTTATGCTAAGGTACACAGGAGATTGTTGTTAAAGAGAATTTGGCTACAAACTAAGAATAAAAATGAAGACACTTAAAAAATTATGTTAGAAATGAAATCTTACTCTGTACAGTAAAATCTCAGTGATGGGACAAATATATCCCTGAAAAACATAATACTTGAAAGCATTTTCCTAGACACATAAAGTCTATGGGAAGTTGGGAAATGGAAGTGTGATTTGATGCTTGTCTTTCATGTGTTGGAAATCTGAGTAGTGTAGTGAAGCCAACAGTGATACTAACACCTCCGCTGGTAGATGCAAAAGGGCATCTCAGGCAGTGGCAGTTACTGGTCTTAGAGACCAGATAGAAATAACCGCCGGGATGAGGTTTGGACCTAAGAAGTCTGGAGGGACAGGGTGGGGCAGTCTCAGGCCTGGGGCTTCGATGGGGAGAGAGAAGGAACAGAACTATTGTGGAAGTCAGCATTCTGGGCAGACAGGCCTGGGTACAAATAGCGGTGTGGGGACCCTAGCACAGCATGGAAGCTCTGGAGCTTGGGAGCTAGAGAAGGAAGCCAGGAAGCAGAAGCTGGGACAGGGAGGCCTGTCTCACCTCTCTCCCGCTCCTTTCCTTCCTCCTCTGGAGCTGCTTGTTTAAACATCACAGGGAAATTTGCACAGCCTGGTGGGTTCTCCCTACAAGGTTTCCAGCTTACAGACTCAGTGCAGACAGAAACAGCTCCATGACGTGGAGCCTCTTGCTTGTCACAGAATGGGACTTAGTATACTGGTGACTATGATTAAAAGGGAAAGAGCTTTAAAAGGAACACTGTAAGAGCGTTTGTTCTCTCCCGGGCAGTGTCGTCTCTGTGACCCCAGCGTGGGTGTTGGGAAACATGCCATCCAAAATGAATAGCGCTTACCTACCTAGCAGGATTACAATCAATACACACCTGGCTGTTTGCTGTCCTTTCCTGTCCGGGACAAGCCTCAGAGCATCAGGAGGAAGCATTTGCCAGGGGTTGAGGACCCAGGTGGGCAGAGCCAGTGGCCATCATGGTGGACCACTGTCATCCTGGCCTATTCAGAGCACCCTCACCCCACCCACGGCTTCCACTGGGGATTTGCTCACCCTCGCCCCAACCATTCTGTACTCACGGGGTACCACATAAAGCCTATCTCCCTGCTGTCCCCCAGCCCCAAGAGATCTGGTCTGGAACTGAGATAGAGAATCTTTCCTGGGGCCAGGATTTTAAAGGGAAAGACTTTCTTAGAGCCAGAGGAGACTATTTGCAGCAGGATCTTCTCAAATATGCCCCCGTGCTATTGGTTTGGGTAAGATCTGGCAGGTCACATCAGTAGTCAGAGAGATAATGGTGTTTACACATTTTGATCTTCCCTCAGCCAGGGCTAAGGGACTACTAATACTCCTACTAAAATAAGAACCTGGATAGTAGAAAGGGAAATTTTAACTGCCGTTGGAATAGTAAAATTCAGTCAAGTTCAGAAATTAAACAGCTGAGGGAAGGCCAAGTTTGGGGAAGTAGAATACAGCGAGGTATTCTCCTCACCTGGCCTCTGAAGACACAAGATCAGAGAGTGTTAGTGGAGGCACTGGCAAAGGCCAAGAGAGAGTTAAGAAAAGTATGTGGAATGTGGTTGAGTTCCTCTCTCCCTCCCTCCCTTTGGGGAAAGGAATTGAAAGTTGGCAGCAGGGTGTATATATTTTTGTACTACTTGAATTCTTTATCATGCGAGAGTGCTGGTTTTCTATAAATAAAAAGTAACGCTGTAACAGTAACATTCAGTGTGACTGAGTTGGGCTGAGATAGCCTTTCTTAAATATTGGCAAACAATGCTAGAAAGTAATTTGGCAACATGATTCAAAAGGCTTAAAACATAAATATCCCTTTACTCTGGTTTTACTTTTAGGAATTTATCATAAGGAAATCATCCTTGCAGGATTTTTCTAAATATAAAGAATTAAAAACAATTTTGGAAATATCCAACAATAGGGAAATGAAAAATCAGATCAGATACCAAAATGTGAATGTTGGTCATCTTTGCATGTGGTACAGGACCACAACCTCTAACTTAAGACTTTTTGGGTCAGATGGTGGTAGAATCCAGAATCTTTTGGAGTTCAGAAAGGTTAATGTAGACCACTGGGGCCAGGAGAAGTACCCTGTTATCAAACTCATTAATAGTTCTCCCTTGAAATATAGGATATTCACACTAAGTGGAATAAATGAAAGCTATAAACATTTTCCATCAGTTCAGCTCAAGTTTTGTCACCAAATTTTCCGTCTTCAGAGCTCTCACATTTCCCACTTCTGTGTAGAGAGTCCCCCAAGGCAAGGCTACCTTCAAGGGGCTGGTGGCCACTGAGCACCCCGGAGTCTCCTCTGCTAGCGAGCAGGTGAGCCAGGGACTGTGGCTGTGTTCTGCAGACCTGCCTTTGAGGTTGAGGGGAGCTGTGTGATGGGGAACGAGTAGAAAACCATTTTATTTCACATTTAGCATTTTATCTGAGCAGACAGCTCTCTTAGCAGCAAAGCCCTGAGGGGAGAATCTGGGCATCCGTCCTAAACTCTCAACAGACCTTTGAGTTAATATTTTATCAGGGCATATATTTGCTCAATGTAAGTTGGTGGTCTTTTCATCAGATCACTGTCTGAAAACACCAGCTCTCTTGCGCCTTCTCTTGTTTATGTAGACGTTGGCTCTAGCGTCACTGTTATAATCTCTCTTTATTGTCTTTTCTTCACTAGGTCAGACTGCCCTGCACGTGCTCCCCTGCTGCATATACACGTTGTGACTATATCTCATTTAGTCTCGTTTTCACATCTCTCTTAAATGCCTAAATCCCCAACTTAACTCTTTCTCATTTAACTTCTTTATTGGTAGAATTGTTTCCAGGATAGAATTCACTTGTGTTCTTTAGGAGAAGGTAACTTTTTTGAGCTTCCTATTTATAGTCATTAAGGTTCAAAATTTATAGCATTAGATGCTAGCTTGCAGAAAAACGGAAGGGAGGTGAATGATTTTTGCCTGGTTGAAGTGAAAATGTTTCTGTTTGGTAGAGGAGGAAACCCTAAGAGTGATGGTTTTATTGCTATGTTGGGCATTAACTAGTTTCATATCTAATTTAACAATCTCATTCCCCTGTTCTCTTTTTATCACTGACTTTCTATATATATCATTTCCTTGTGTCATCTTTTGAGCCCGTTTTTTTCATCCTGCCTTCTCTCATTAATGAATTATGTAAATCTTTTGACACATGCTCCTTATATATTTATATGAAAGTTACATTTTTAGCATTTTGAAATTATACTTTGACACCCCCAAATGTGATTGAGATTGAATTTCTCACCACTCCGGAGAGTCGTCAAAGCTAGATTACTTTGAGTTAGAAAAATAAAGTGGTCTGGAATTCCTGCTCCTGAGTGTGGTGGTTTAAGGACTCGTTTTAGGAGTGGGAAATTCCAGGGCCAGGGAGCAGCCCCCAAATATCTCTTGAGGGCAATGTTTAAAGCTTAAGAAAATAAAATGGAGTGGATGGGATGGTGTTCTACTGTGCAGTGCATGTTGCATATTTATTCATTTATCCAATCAATTTAGTCACCCATCACACATTTATTGAGCATCTACTATTTGCTAGGCACTGTTCTAGAATCTAAACGATGGGTTTGGGAAGACAGAAGTGAAACTCCTGTTCTCCAGAAATCCCCAGAGTAATGTGGTGGGTAGAGGTCTAAGGGGTCAGTGATGTAAGCATGGAGGTCAGTGCACAGAGGGTTATGAGAACAACGTGGTGTGGGTGACAGCATGGGGATCATGGAAGCCTGCAGCACTTGCTCCTGACACATCCTGACAGGTGGCTCCAACTGAGTCTTAATGTAGGAGTAGGATTTAGCCACATACGAAAGTGAGAAAAGACCATTCTGGGCAGAAAAGCATTGAAGAAAGGATGGAAGAGAAAACAGCTTGGGATGTGTAGATGTGTACAGAGGTCCTTGTCCCCAGAGCATCAGATGTGATCAAGGAGTGGCATGTGCTCTATAAATAGGCTTTTATATATGGTTAATTTTAGGTGTCAACTTGACAGGGCCTGGAACGCCCAGATAGCCAGTTAAACATTATTTCTGGGTGTGTTGTGAGGGTGTTTTCAGATGAGAGTAACATCTGAATTGGTGGGCTGAATAAAGCAGATCACACTTCCCAAGGTGGGTGGGCCTCATCCAACCCCTGGAGGGTCTAAGTAGAACAGACGGCAGAGGAAGGTCGTGTTCTTTCTCTTCGCCTAACTGCTGAGCTGACACATGGGCCTTCTCCTACCCTTAGGCTGGGACTTACACCATCAGAGTGGCTGGTTCTCAGGTCTTTGACTAAAGTTTACACCCTTGGCTTTCCTGGGTAAGGAGGGAAGCTTGCAGATGGCAGACCATGGAACTTCTTAGTCTTCATCATCATGTGAACCAACTCCTTATAATAAACCTCATTTGAGAATCTAGCTATCTATCCTCCCTCCTATTGGTTCTGTTTCTTTGGAGAACTCCAACTAATACAACTCGTATTCTTAATTGATGTTCTCCTCTACCTGTATCATGTGCTCTTTTTTTTTTCCTTCTATCTTGTGGACATTCCTCTCTGCCACTGGAAGGGAGGGAATGAGAACAATTCTTCTCTTTCCTAATGGCAATTATGGAAGAGTTAGCATCTTCTTTGAGGGTCAGAAAACAAGCAGCAGTACATTTCCAGTTTCACCTTCGAAAGGTCTCTTACACAGAAGAAGAGTTTTCAAGGATTACATGAGCACATTTCCCAGCCCCTCAGATTAGAAATAATGTTTATGACTTTGGGGAAAATAACTTGAATTTCCAGCTCAATTCTCTAGTTCCAGAAATCCCAAGGGAATCAGTTTCAATTAACATGTCCAGTTGTCTACTGAGGAGGCCAGTGAGGACTGCCACCAAGAGGCAGTTGGCTGCAGGAACTCCGTTCCCCCAAACTTGGCTCAGCATCCAGCTGACACCCATGGACAACCCACTTTCAATGGCCCAGAACTCTGGAGGCCCCCTATGTAACAGATGATGGGCTGAGCTGGTGAAGGTGAGGTGGTGTGGGGCTGAGAACTCCTGCACCTGGGCAAGTTGGGAGAAAAAAGAGCCGACTGAGATCACTCCTCAAGTGGAATGGGATGGACTGACTTCTTTGATTATAGCTGGCACCAGTATCTGCGGTCTACAGGAAGGGTGCTGCATGTCTCCCACATGTTCAGAGGGAGGTAGTGAGAGAAGGAGGGAAGCTGTGCCTCTCTGGATGGGATTTCAGCATGTTGGAGAGTGCAGGTCGTCTGGGTGTCATGTATAGTCATTCCAAGTTGCCTCTTTAGGTTCTATATCAGTTGGGAATTGAGTATGTCTATGTATTAGTTATTTATGGCTGTATAATAAATTTAGGGCCTTAAAACAACAATGCACATTTATTATCTCACACAGTTATTATGAATCAAAAATTTGGGAGCAGCTTATCTGGTGGTTCTGACTCGAGGTCTCCACTGGGATTGCACTCAAGATGTTACTAGGGTTTCATTTGTCTGAGGGCTTCATGAGCCAGGGGCTCTGCTTCCAAGTGTTCATTCACAGGGCTGGCAAGTCGATGCTGGCTATTGGCAGGAGGCCTTGATTCTTGGCCATGTGGACTTTTCTGTAGGGCTGCTTGCATGTCCTCAAGACCTGGCAGTTGGCTTCCTCTAGAGTGAGTGATCCAGGAGAAAGCAAGGCAGAACCCACCATGTCTTTTATGACCTAGAAATCACATATTGTCATTTTCTTAATATCCTATTGGTTACACAGATCAGTTCTATTCCACGTGTGGAAGGGCTATACAAGAGCATGAATCCTCCCAGTGGTCCCAGTGAGGATCACTGGGAGCCACCTTGGAGGCTAGCTACCAAACTCTCCTAATAACAGGCCTGAAATGACAAGTGATAAGGCTTTATTTTTCTCCTACATAAAGTAAGTCTGGAGGTGGAGAGCACCATCACAGGCACCTTGTATCTTTCTGTACTCTCATCCTTAGGGTTGCCTCATGCTTCCAAGATGGCCTCGGTGGCTCCTGTCCTCACGTCTGAGTTCCAATTAGCAAAGGAAGGAGGAAAATGCAAAAGGGCTTCCCAGATGAATCCACTGTTTCTTTAAGGAGCTTTCCCAAATGCCCCATTCAATATCCTATGCCTATGTATTATTGGCCAGAATTTAGTTCTGTCGCCATCCTTATCTACAGGGTAGGCTGCAGAATACAGTTTTTCTTCTGGGCACATTGAAACCCTGAGTACCAGGCTTTTGTTGGTGAGGAAGAAAGGGAAAATGGATTTGGGGAAGGCTCCCATTCTGCTCCCATCCCTTATCTAGGTCTTAAGACATCATGAGTCCCCTCCCACTGACATCCCTCCCACCCTTAGGGTCCCTGCTACAGACTTGGAGCTCAAAAATGCTCACTCAGCTCCCTACGTTCATTCATCTGGCTATGGTTTGGTTGTGACCTGGCAAGGAGGTTGCCTTCTAGAATCATCTATGGTTTGGCTTCTAAGCTGTAAAACCTGGGGGTTAGAAGTTACATCATTTAATCCTCATGACATCTCCATAAGGCAGGTAGCATTATCCTCATTCTCCAAATTAGGAAAGAGATCCACAACTGGTAAGTGTAAACCAGGGCTTGAACGTGGTCCTGTCTGGCTCCAGAATAAGTGCTGTTTCCACGACAGCACTTCCCATGGACTGGGGGGGCTATTTCAGGTGGGGTAATGGCAGTAATAAAAGGGCCATAAGAAGCTGTTGATAAAGGGTGTGGTTTGCTTGTTCAGAGTGGAGTACATCAGTTAAGTAGACTTTTACGATAGTCTATTTTTCCAGGATGTAATATATTTATACTAGGCTGTTGCATAGATTTCCCTTGCTCCTTCTTTAAGGGAAATCCATTGGTTTGCCCTGATTGTGTCGCAGGCCCATAGAACAAGGTAGAGATTCACGTGATAGACCAAGATCAAACCCTGATGACACAGTCATGATCAGTGTGAGAGTGGATTCCAGAGGTAGCCTTGTTCTTGTCGGGGCTTCAGGGCAGAAGGAGTACTATATTATTTACCAGTCAGTCATCCATCAAGATGTGGGGTTTGCTCTGTGTGTTGCGTGCATGGAGGATGGAGGAAAAGAAGAGAAGTTGTATTTCTGGAATAAACACATGAAAAATTAATGATTTTTTAAAACCAAGATAAATTAGTTGATACTTGGATTGGAAATGATTCCTGGCCTCAAGGAGCTCATGGTGGCATCTCTCCCACCCCCTGAGTGCTCAGTGGTGGCCCAAGCTACTCTCTGAGTGCTTCTCAGCCCCAGGGAGGTGTACATCAGCATATCCTTGGAGGGGAACTCTTCCAATACTGTCCCCCTGCAACATCTTTGTCTATTTTCACTCTTTCCTCAAAGAAGTCACCCACTCTGGAGTTTGCTTACAAAGTGTTGTTTCCCAGCTGTGCGTGGTCATCCTGTTGTCTGAAAAGTGTGGAGGGGAAAGGGCATGGTATTATTGAATAACATTCAGATCGATGCTTTAGAAACATGAATTCCAACAGCAGGCGCTCTAGTACCCATCCCTGGGGGCACTTACCTTGCTCTTTCAGAGCTTCCTTGGCCTCCGAGTTTCGGCCCTGACGTTGGCACATCCAGGTGTGCGCACACCTCACTGCCCAGCCCCTGCACCTCCTCCCAGCTAAGTGGGAAGGCCCAGCCTGGTGAGGACACTCGGTGTGAAACAGAGACAGCTTTGCTGTGGTCTTAACCTCCTTTCTCCTCAGATAGCCTCGACCTGTGTAAAATCTCTTCCTCATGCTTTGTGGTCAATAAACCCGCATGTGCCAGCTCTGCTCCAAGGCTCACAGAGTTTTTCCTCTGGCTCCTGCATCCGCATCATGCCGAGTGGGCTACTCCCCTGGAAAGTCCTCCTGATGGCAGCTGGGCCTTCTGGTAACTTTCCCCGTGCCCTCTGGCTGTCCTCACCATCCACTCCACGGCCTGCACATGACTCTTTTCCTTAATATCATTAGTTCTCTAATGTGAAATCTCAGTTGGGTTCTCTAACAGTCATCCCGGGTTCTCAGACCCGCAGTTGCAATCGTGTTAACAGCTCCTAAAACTGACAACTGTGGAAACAGCTGTTATTAGTCCATACTTGCTTACAGTGTTATAAACCACAGCCGAATGCCCACAGTGGTAATAAGAGCTGCCGTTTATAGAGAGCTGATGATGTGTCCAGCACTAGTATTTTACATGCTTTTAAACTTCAAGATAACCCTATGAAGTAGGGACTACTATTTACAGTTGGAGAGACTGAAGGTCAGGGAGGTTAAGTACACTCCTGAGTGTCACAATTAAGTGTCTGTCTGAGTGTGGGGCTCAATACTCCCCAACTACTGCCGGGGCGGCCATGCTGCATAACATAACATCCCCCTCCTGCAGCTGTGACCTGATGCCCTCTTCTGAGCGTGCCACACCCAGAGTGGCTGTGGGTGGAGGCTGGGGGTCCAGCTAAGATCAGTCCAGGGAAAATTAATGTTAAGACTTCTCCTCACAGGATCCAGAACACCAGTCCTGACTTGAGCATCTTTTCACACTGCCATCTTTTTTCTCCCATGTTGGCTATTAGGAGAAGGAATGGCAGGGAGGAAGTCATGGCCAGGAGTTACTTGTGACTGAAGGTTGGCATATTGCTGAAGGTTTTCAACCCCCAGTATAGGCAAAATAATAATGTGTTTGGTGGTGGAGTCGGGGAGAGGGGAAAGCAGTTTGGTTTTCTTGATTTCCTCAAGGGCAGGAGGTGATGTTTGTCTCAGCCTCAGAAACAGCCGCCATCTTTCTTGTTTTCATATCAGCCTGGCTTTGCAGCCAGCCAGTGGCTAAGGGTTTTCTTAGGCTCTTGAGGACCTAAGAAAGAACGTTATCTGTCCAAATAAGATATGGGCCAACTGTAAGGCATTATTGCAAGAAAAACTTGCCTGTGCTTTATAATTCAATATATATGGTAATTCTAGTAGCTGTTGTTCTGTCCTAGGAGGAAGAGGAAGGTTTGTCAAACTTTCTCAAGAAGTGAATTGCAGCACAGAATTCTGTTGACCTGTGTTTAGTTCCCTCTGGAAAATTCTAGGCTGTCAAAAGCAGACAGCTTTTCCAACACAGCTGCATTATCCACAACAGCAGGACAACAATAACTCCCACTGCCCTGGCTATATTGCTTGGGGAGTTCGTGTGTGTGTGTGTGTGTGTGTGTGTGTTTCTTATTCTATTTTTCCATCTGGTGACTTTTGTTTTCTTATAAACGGTGCTGTTTAAATGCTTTCCACAAATGCAATCTTGAAAATAAACACACTGAATGGACAAGAACAAAAGAGGCTCCATTCTCTATGCTGATCACTGCTGAGAGGTTTCCTCAGCTGCAGGGAGACAGGAGATGAGTGGATGAGCGGTCGTCAGTGTGAAATGCTGCTCACGGGTGCTGTTGGGATTAGATCCAATCAGAATGGCATTAATGGTGCCCTGGCCCCTGGACACACAGAAGGCTCAACAACTGGGCACCCATGAGCTACCACTGGGCCTTGAAAATTTAGGAGGCTCATCTCCCAGTTGGCAAGTCAAAAAAGCCCTGGTTTCATGACTTCTGGAGTCTCCTAGTTAAGAGAATCCTATGGCTCGATTGTCACTTCATCCTGCAGAGATTTTCCTGTCAATTTATTTTCTCATGTTCTTCAACCAACCACTCCCTTATGATCACTACCTTAGTTTGGGCCCCCTAGAAGTAGATGCTGAGACAGATTTGAGCATAGGCAATTTATCTGGGAGGGGCAGAGAATGCCAGTAGGGGAGGGGGAAATGGGGAAGTGATTCAGGAAGGAAGGCAGCCAACAAAGGATGCAGTTCCACCAGCTCTCATAGCAGGCAGATGGAGCTTAGTTCCGTGAGGAAGCTCTGGAAACCAATATCAAACACAAGCCTCAGAATATTACCACCCAAGGGAGAGGACAGGGTGTTTATACAGCAGCTTCTAGGTGCATCGGTGGAAGGCTGCTCCCTAGGGGTGTTAATTCTCCCCCACTTCTGGCTTTCTTTGCATGTGAGTTGAGGGGATTTCCACAGTTTTGGAAAAAGTCCCAGGCACAGGCATAGAGACACACAGTTTGAAGTTGGCTGAAGTCCACTGAAAGGTCTAAGGGATGTGTCTGGGACACTAACAGCCTCTTTTTTCACCATACGCACGACTTCAGGTGAGCAACTCCCTGGGAGTGTTGGGGCCATGTCTGAAGGGTTTTCTCCCCCTAGTGTTTTCCATTTTTTTGTTTCATCACTGTCAAGTTACCACACATCAGAACTACTCCCCACACACCCCCGCCTCCATCCCCTGGGTGTGAGTTCTTGAGAATTGCAAAGAATCGATTCTTTGCCTTTATAGGGGGAAGATACCGAGAATCACGTCTTGACGGCTCATGCATGAACAACCATAGGGACCCCTGACCCCAGCTGCCCCAGGAGGCAGCAGCTGTCTGCTGGCAGCAGGATGTCGGTTGTCGTGGGTGGTGATGCTCCAGCCCTGGCTTCCTTCCCCAGAGTATGCAGCCCACCAGAGACCTGGCAGATCAAGAGCGCTGTATCAGTTATGCTGCCTTTAGTGACAATAACAGAAAACCCCAACTTGAACTGGTTTAAGCAATGCAGAAAATGTATTTGATTTCACCAAACAGGAAATTTGAGGTAGAGTGCCCCAGGTTAATTCGGGCCCCCAGTACTTTCCACCTCTTTGTCTTGCTATCTGCAGTGTGGCAATTTTGTTTTCTGTTATCTCTGTTGCTTGCCAGGTGGCTGCTGCAGGGTCAGTTCTCATGCACATAACACAGGCCTTCCAGACCCAGCCACTGTGGTGTGGAGGACACCCACACCACCCTACACAAGGAGACCATAGGGAGAGGCCAAGTGTAGATGTTCTGCCCAGTAGCCAGCGGAGATGCCAGCCGACAGCCAGAACGTGAGCGTGGACACCTCCAGGTGATGCCAGACTCTGTCATCCATCACTCCCAGCCATTGAACTTTCCCAGCTGAGGGTCCAGACATAATGGGGCAGAGACAAGCCACCCCGTGGTACCCTCTTAGAGTTACTGACCCACAGAATCCGAGAGCATAAGAACATAGTGCTTTATGTCGTAAAGTTTTAGGGTGTTTTTAACACAACAATAGAAACTGGAACATTGCTCCTGGTGGCATTTGCTTCGTTTCTGAGGAAAATCTGAGGGAAAGTTAAGGGGCTTTCAGTGCTCATTACCTGTCACTGTTCATGTCTTAGAGAGGGGCCCAGAATCCCTGGGGGATAGAGAAAAAGCTGGCCCTGTGCCCGGACACTTGGCAGGGGCCAGAAAGGCTCCTTTTCATGGGTGATGTGTTCTATTATCCTGGAGACACCAGGAGAGGGCTTTCCAAGAAAGGTTATTGGGATCAGGCCCCACATGGGAACACCCCTCAAAGGACAGTCTCAAAGGTTTCTGAAGACTCCCAAATCCCAGAATCTCATTACTGCTCCCCGAAGTCGCTTGCCACGCTGCTCCAGCTACCACCGTCTCCTGTCTGAGCTACTGTAAGTGGCTTCTGAGTGATTTCCTGTGTCACCCCTTCCCCACTAGACTTCACTGTCTGTGAAGTGGCCAGAGTAGTTCTTTTGCCTAAGCCAGCCGGTGTATTTGGTCTGCTCAGGACCACCCTCGAGTCACTCAGCATAGAAGGCCCCTCTGGGTCTGCACCTCCTGCCTGTCTCTGACACGTCTCTGACATGCGTGCCCTTGTCCACTTTGGTCCAGCCACAATGGCCTCCTGCTGCTCCTCAAACATGCCAAGTGTTCTCTCACCTTGGGGCCTTTGCACTGCTGTTCCCACCATCCAGAATGTTCTCCTCCCAAAAAGCTGCATGGCTTATTCCCTCACCTCCTGCAGGTTTTACACAAATGCCCCTAAATAAGCCTTCCCTGCCCACCCTAAGTACACTTGCACCCTCCACCCCCACCCCGGCTCTCTGAATCCTTTCTCTCTTTAATTTTCTCTATGGACCTTATCCCTAGTTAGCATACTATGTGTTTTACTTATTTACTATGTTTGTTATCTAAATCCTCCACTGGAATTATAGCTCGATGGAAGCAGTGATTTTTGCCTCTTTTATTCAGTCTAGAACAGTGCCTGGCACATAATAGGCCCTCCATTAATATATGCTAAATGAATAACATATCTGACCTCTCCTTAGCATCAGTCCTACATTTCAACTTCTGGCTGAAAAGTGCTGCCTGGAGGTCCTGCCAGCACCTCAGATCTACCCTCACACCCTAGCATCTAGGATCAGGCTTCTCAGCCTCCTCCACACACAGCGGGGCTGGTTGGCTTAGCCTGGGTTTAAATCCCAGCTCTTTGTCACTTCCCAACTAGAAACAGGCAGTAACATGCACCCCCTCATGAGGTTGCCTTTAGCATGTGATAAATGAGGAATGAAACGACAGGACACGCTGCTTCGTGGGCATCCTGCCTGGCAGAGAACAAATGCTTAATAAATGCCAGCCATTACGACTGCCATCACTAGCTACTTCTTCTCTTAAAAGAAATTCCTGTCCAGGCATGGTGGCTTACACCTGTAATCTCAGCACTTTGGGAGGCCAAGGTGGGCGGATTGCTTTAGCCCAGGAGTTCAAGACCAGCCTGGTCAACATATAGAAACCCTGCCTCTACAAAAAATACAAAAATTAGCTGGGCCTGGTGGTCCCAGCTACTGTGGAGGCTGAGGTGGGAGAATTGTTTCAGCCCAGGAGGTGGAGGTTGCAGTGAGCCAAGATCATGCCACTGTATTCCAGCCTGGGTGACAGAGAGACACCTGTCTCAAAAAAAAAAAAAAAAAAAAAGAAAGAAATTCCTTATGCATCTTTGTTCCTGTGGTTAAGAATTGTAAAGTACTTCTTGCTTTGATAAATTAATGATAACTTGACTTCTTTTTAGATTCATTCTATTTTTTACTTCACCGTGGGAGGGTTACAATGTTTTTTTAGGTCATGGGAAAATAATAGTGACGAAGAGTGGTCTATAGTTCAAAAAACCCAAGAGCCACAAGCACTTACTCAATGCATCCTCCACCAGAAGCTGCAGTCTCTCGCTGACAATAACAATGAAAATAACTGCCATTTATCACATGTTCAGGGCAGAGGTGGTACCAAGAGCCTCACGTGTATCACCTTACTTAATTTTCACACTGCCCTTCCCCCACCCAGGAAATAGGTACTGTGATATCATCAACGTTTTTTTAAAGAGGAAGAAATGAAACTTGGGGAATTTGTTAATTTGCCCAGATCACAGAACTAGGAAGGGGGCAAAGAAGAACCTAAAACTGTGTCCTTCAGGATCCTGTGTTTGCGCTTACCCAGTTAGCTGCATTGTTTTCTTTTTTTGCACCACCCAATTCCAGAGTTCCAGTTTGGTCCCTCAGCCCCTAGGCAGCCCATGATGGGGCCCGCAGCTCTGGCCTTGCCAGGATCCTTCCCTGCTCACTGTTTATTGCCTTTGGGCCAGGCAGAGTTCCTTCCAAAATCCACCCTGCCTTCCGCTGTCCATGCCAACCCTGGCCAGGAAGCAGAAGACAAGGCCAACCTGGGCCCTGGCCTTACGCCTGCCCTATGAGGTCTACTGGGCCTCCTGCCAGCAGACCATGGTACAATGAAGAGGGGGCCTTCCTCAGGAAACCCAGGGACCATGCATCTGAACCTGACCTCTTCCCATGTGATAGAGGATAGTCTTTTTAAATAAGTAAAATAATGGTTCTCATGGAAATGTACAATGAATGCATATCAAAGATTTTATTTAACTCCCTAGTTGAACGAGGGAACTGGTAAGATGTTATAACTGGTTCAAAGAAGTCAAAACAACTACAGGTTTATATGGCATAAAGAAATGTTAAAACAACTTTACATATACATTTGAAACTTGCTTTATTATTGGGGGGGGGGCACAGAAACCAGAACGTTCTGCTGTGAGATTCAGCCACATTGTTGTATGTAGTTGAAGTTTGTTCATTCTCATTGCTGTCTCAAAATACAATGTATGCACCCATTCTGCAATTGGCAGACAGTGGGGGCAGTTTCCAATGTATGGTTCCAGCCCATACCCTTTGGCCCACAGACGTGCACATTTTTGTGGGGTCTGCTTAGTCTTTAAAAGAAAAGTGGTGAGTTGTTTGGCCAAGACATTTTCTTGACCCAGGCTTAACAGATGATTCACCCTGTTTTCTCCTTTGCCATAATCAGCAATTTTTCTTTTGTACTTTTTCTTCCTTGAAGTGCACCATTCCATCTGCAGGACTCTTCAACGTTGCTGAGCAAGGCCAATGGCTGTCCTGTTATATTTTTAACATACGCAGGTGACTTATTTACATCCTGGCTCCAGACTGGCTCAGGGGTGAGGGGACATGAGCATCAGCTGCCCGAGCTGGCCGGCAAACCTGGACGCTCAGCTGTCCAGCCAGCTGACGCTGTGACTTTCGCGGTTCAGACACTCAGTTGTGTTTTTCCACTCCGGAAACAGTGATTTCTGCTCCCTGCCCTTCTCTGTCTCTTGATGGGAAACATCGCTAGTTGGCCTCGCTGCCCCTTGCTCTGCTCCTGAAATGGATACAAAAAGCAACTTATCTCTGAACCTGTGCTTTTCAGCTCACACCTCCACATCGTCCCTTTCTTTTCTTCTCTGCCCACACGATGGGCTGGCCCTTGGCAAGGTCTTTACTTTCACTGTGTTTTCTTTCTTTCCCCAGAGTCTCTCATCCTGTCTTTCTCAGAGGTGTTTTCATTGTTGCTGTTTCTCCTCCATCTCTCATCCCCTCAGGCCTCATGAGTCACTTCCTTACCCGTAATTTTTTTTTTCGGAGGGGCTGGGGAGTGGGGCGGGGGCAGGGGGAGGTTAGTGGCCTTCCATTCCCTAAAGTGCTCCGCTCTGACTTCCCATCAGTAAGGCAGCAAGCCCAGACCCCGGCATGGAGCAGGTCAGGCAAGAAGTGTATGCTGTGACTTAATAAATAAAATAGAAAGGAATACGAGAACCAACAGAAAAAAAGCATGCAGAGCCGATGGTCCTGAGGATCAAAACAGCAGCAAAGATTGGCCTTCAGCTTTGGTGCTGAGCTTCCTCATAACAAGGGCAATCAAAGAAATAAGAGAGGCCGGGCGCGGAGGCTCACGCCTGTAATCCCAGCACTTTGGGAGGCCGAGACGGGCGGATCACGAGGTCAGGAGATCGAGACCATCCTGGCTAACACTGTGAAACCCCGTCTCTACTAAAAAATACAAAAAACTAGCCGGGCGAGGTGGCGGGCGCCTGTAGTCCCAGCTACTCGGGAGAATGGCGTGAACCCGGGAGGCGGAGCTTGCAGTGAGCCGAGATGGCGCCACTGCACTCCAGCCTGGGCGACAGAGCGAGACTCCATCTCAAAAAAACAAAACAAAACAAAACAAAACAAAAAAAACAAAAAATTAGCTGGGCGTGTTGGTGGGCGCCTGTCGTCCCAGCTACTTGGGAGGCTGAGGCAGGAGAATGGCGTGAATCCGGGAGGCGGAGCTTGCAGTGAGCCGAGATCGCGCCACTGCACTCCAGCCTGGGCGACAGAGGGAGACTCTGTCTCAAAAAAAAAAAAAAAAAAAAAAAAAAAAAAAAAAAAAAAAAAAAAAAAAAAAAAGAAAGAAAAAAAAGAAAGAAATAAGAGATTTAAGAGATTACAGTGTTGATAATAGATAAATGATAGAAAATAATTGTAACATTTTTGAAGGAGCATCTTATTAATTTTTCGGTCTCCTAAACACGTGGGTCAGGGCCTTAAGCATAGTAGATGCTCAGTAAATGCTTATTTAAAGGATGAGTTAATAAAGTAAAATCACGTATTATTGCCGGCTTATGTGTATTGAGTACTCAACTACATAGCAAGAAATTTCTAATTTGTTTGACCTAACAACCCCAGTAGGTGGGCACTATGGTTCTCCCCGTTTTCAAACGTGGAAGCCACAGAGTAACTTCCCCAAGGTCACAGCTCTTCAGCGACCAGGTTATGATGTAAACTGAAGTGCCCTGATTGGAGCCAGCCATTAGGGAATCTGAAATGATGGAGCAAATGAGCATTTAGGGGTATTTTTATTTTACCAGACAGTAATACCAACCTGACTGGCTTTTTACTGCTGGCCCCTGGCAGGCAGCCCAGTTCAGTGAGCAGCGCTGCTAGAAACCGAGGCAGCAGGCACACTCCTCTTCACAGGGAGCTGCCTGGCTTCAAAGCCGGTAAACCTTTTCCCTGTCTGCCCCCTGCTGGCGGATGTGAGCATAACAGGGCTCTCTCCGACTCCTTGCAAGAGCACCCTGGAGGAGAGAGTGAGGCTGAGTGAAGCCCCGGCTGCTGCTTGGGCTTCCGTAATTGTAGGGGAGTGGTGAATTGCCGTAACCCCAAACTGGGACCTGGGCTCTGACAGATAGGAATGTCTTAGGATGGGCTGGTTAAAATTGGTTGCTGTCCTGGCAAAGCTAGTTTGTGTAGTAACTGGATGTGGGGTGGAAACAGTGGGGCTTGGAGGAGGACGGTGGGAAATTAAAGATCATCTTTAAAAACATTGGAACACCATTCAGGGGACTCTGGGTTCTTGTCCAAGGGTCACCTACTCCAGCGGCAGGTGTCCTCTCTGAACCTGTGTCCTAATTTGTAAAAGAAGGCATTAGACTACACGACGTCTAATGGTCCTTCGATCTGAAATCTCTACCTGTAAGCTCTTTAAATGTAAGCTCTTTAAAGATTCCTCTAAGCAGGTCTCCTCGCTGGATCTCACATTCTCTCCCCAAAGCTCCTCCCCAGTCCCCATACCACGTCTCCAGCCCTGCTCACCTGCATCCCCCCCGTGGCCAGACAACTTGCTAACTCCAGCTGCCCACCCTGCCCCCCAACCTGAGCCACCGTTGTATGAGGTCCCCAGGCCCTGTTCCCTGAGAATGGGAATCTTATGGTTCAGAAAGAAACTAGGCTGTGCTTCTTGGTGTTGAGGCCAGCTTGCCTGTCACTTCCTGACAAGTCCAAACACAGGACGGAGGAGACAGCGAGAGCTATCAAGAAGTGAGGGGAAGGGAGCTGCCGGCACTTTCCATTGAGCAAATGGCTGAAGTTCCCAGAAAAACTGGAGCCAAGGAACTCTGGGGAGGCACATAAAATTGTTGTGGTCCAGGAGTGGATGCCTGAGGAGCCCAGAAATTCCCAAGGGAAATGTTGTGGGGGCTGGAGTTCCTGTGCCAGCAGGGGTGGGAGGTAGAACCAGCTGTACACGGCTATTGCTATTAATGTGACCTCATGTTCAACCCTGGTATTTTCTAAAGAAACAAGACTTTCCAGATAATTTTTGTATTTACTTTGGAGCACCCATATATACACATATATTCAGCCTCAGCAGAGCCTAAGGCAGGGTTCCTGGGGTGAAGGACAAATTATTTTTCTTAGTTTTCAACCCATAGGAACTGACACTTTAAAAAATGCAATAAAAATAAATTATTAGAAAATGAAATGAAGACCACCGAAAGTAGTCTCTACTCCTTTCTTTCCTTCCTTCCTTCCTTCCTTCCTTCCTTCCTTCCTTCCTTCCTTCCCTTCCTTCCTTCCTTCCTTCCTTCCTTCTTTCCTCCCTTCCCTTCCCTTCCCTTCCCTTCTCTACTCTTCTCTTCTTTTTTTCTTTCTTTTCAGCAGAGTCTTATTCTGTCACCCAGGCTAGAGTGCAGTGGTGTGATCTCAGCTCACTATAACCTTCGCCTCCCAGGTGCAAGCGATTCTCTTGCCTCAGCCTCCCAAGTAGCTGGGATTACAGGCACATGCCACCAGCCCAGCTAATTTTTGTATTTTTAGTAGAGATGGAGCTTCACCATGTTGGCCAGGATGGTCTCGATCTCCTGACCTCATGTGATCCACCCCCGGCTTGGCTTCCCAAAGTGCTGGGATTAGAGGTGTAAGCCACCATGCCCCGCCTCTACTCTTTTCCATGAGACAAGTCCTCTGGTGGTGTGCTTAATGATGTGGCTGTTGTCAAATTGCTATAAACTTTCTAGACTCTGACTCATATCTATGTTTATCTCACCAGGAACCCTCAAACAGTTTGCAGACTGGCCCTAGCCTATGGGTACACTTTGAGAAGACCTGGTCTAAGCCACTCTTACTTCTGTATTCTCTGGAGATGAAGGACATCAGTGGGGATCATAATTTTTAACAAATAGACAGTTTCCACAAAGAGGAGAGGAGTATTCATAGCACTTTATTTGTCAACTTTACAAATGACACAGTCACATTAAAGATACATTTTGTGTGCAGATGACCATGGCACTCTGAGGAATAATTGAGTTTCTCGGCATCACTAGGACTATTGTTTTCTTACTTTAAACTTGAACATGCTCAGGATACCAGACAGTAAAAGGTACAGGAACAATAGCACATTACAACATTTTTATAAAACTCTACTATACTCACCCTAAAAGCCCACATCCATGTTACTTTATTGAGAAAAACATGTCCAGAAATGGCCACAAACAGGGGCTGGCTCTTATGAGACAGTAGCCAGCTCATCACCTATCTTTCCTATTTTCCACTTATTTTCAGCTTTGAATTTTAATAACTGCATTTCATCTGTTTCTGTTTTGATTTCAGCTACAAGGTGAATTACATTTTTTAAATTAGAAAATAAGGATTTCACATTATGTGTAATGTTTTAGGTACATTAGCAATCTGGCTTCAAAATGATCCTCTTGTTTGGAAACACCCTGAAAATGTGAAGGAAAAGACAGTCCTAACCCCCTGAATGAAGTGTGATTTTAATGGAATGATATTGGTTTTCAGTAGACATACCAGAACTTCTACCTTAAATTTAGGGATCGTACTGTTATTCTAATGATGCTGCCACTGCTTGGAACAATTTCAGAATGGCTTTTTTTTTTTTTTTTTTTTTGAAATTGCCTTTAGTGGACAGTTTTGAAGAGAGATGAATAAGAAATAGTGTTGGGCTGTGCATGACAGAGGCCACTGGCCTAAAAGACTCCATGTGTTCCAATGATTTCCTAACTTCCTGTGTTCACAGAGCACTTCATGCTACTAGTGCCTATATTAAAGTAATCAAGGACCCCAGACACCGCTAGAGACAGTGAAAGTTATGATGAAATTAAAGTGTAGTCACAGTGTAGTTACAACTACATGATGAGATTGTCTCAGAGGGTTTTTGAAGGCACACATAGTTGTGGTTCTAATCAGTCACTTGGGTCACAATTTGAAAAGAGTCCTTGTTGTCCTGATCAGGCTTGCTTTTTTTTTTTTTTTTTTTTTAAATCAAAGACGAAGTTCCTGCATGTCCCCTGGGTGTCCTTGGCATAGTTGCCCTGTGTTCTGCCCCTTCCTCTTAGGAGTTACAACCCCTAAACGCTACACCACATCACACCTCGCACTTAGCTCAACTCCAAAATCATATGTAATAAAATGCATTTCACATGTGGGTCACATGTGGATCAAGTGTGATTGTACCACAGTGAGGGATTTGCAGTACCAGTAGCTGCAGCATAGGAACTGAGCAGCACTAGTCCCCGGTAACTGGAGACTCAGCCTTAGATAGGAGTCTTCCTCAGCATAGTGAATAGGGATACACGTTTCTTTATTGTAAAGCACTAAAATTATAGATACCAGCCAAGCATTAGAGGATTAATTACAACAGAGATATAATCCAGGTACCATGTCCAGCACCCTGGGAAGACAATAATCAACCCTCCTGAAAGAATATGAGGCCTGGTAGCTGGTGAGAACCCTTGATATACATTAATAAACTTTATCATTACAGTGATATGTAATGATTATATTACATTAAATGATTACATTTAATCATTTGAGACTTATGAAAAGAATTGTAATGGAATCTTTTAGATATGTGTAAACTAACAACATAATTTTAGGATTATCCTATGTCAATTCAGGTGTAGGTAAGAGAGCCAGTGAAAAATTATGTGAAGCAACTAATTGGAAAACTTTATATATATGTTTCAAAATCTAGCTGAGACCTCCAAGGGTAACGGGGCTCCTAAATAATGCCATTTGCCGCTCGATGTTGGGGCAGCCCTGTGGTTTAGGATCTGGCTTCCATGGGCTTGTCGGGTTTGTCTGTGTCATGCAGACGATCCAGTGGTCTAGAAGTTCTGGCCAATATGCCAAGTCTCTGGCACACATGCTTCAGAGGGTCCTGGTGTGAATCTAGCTTTCTTGTCCCTCCTCTGTCCCATCACGTAACCCACTCTCTTCCTCCCACCTGCTTTCCCTATGTGACATGCCCTCCAGGTTCTTCAGCCCACATCCTCCAGCTTCATCCAGCCGTTTTCCCCACCGTGGTCATTCCACATCTGCTGCCCTGTCTAAATCATGGGATGAGACAAATTTGGAGGAGAGGTAAGGGATGATGGAGGCACAGACCACAGGTCTAGGAACTGGGGGTAGAGAGGGGAGAGCCAGTGGAAGAGGGGTCAGAGACAGGAATGGGCAAGAGTGTGAGCTGGGCACTTGGAACAGGGTCTTCCTCTCACTTTATAATCTTCCCTGTGCTTTCTAGGGTCTATGCATTTGCACCTGCACCTGCATTTGTGGCCAGGTTCAGGGCACCTTTCCTAATCTATCCCTCAATCACAGCAAAACACCCTAAACTCTTGGCTCCACTTTGTCTCTATAAATTGTACCTCAGTAATATGAACTGAAACAGGTTATTTAAGACCATGGATTAGCAAATAAACGGTTTTAGCCAGATGATAAAATAATTACTTTGCAGACGTGTATCATTTTCCAAGAAACCACACAATATATGTACATCACTCATAAAGAATTTCTTCCTCAAAATAAATGTAAATGAACTTGGCTTCTGGGACATACATACAAACTATTTAGAGCTGTGGTTAATCCTCAACATTTAAAGGATGTGGGGTAAAAGACGGAGTCCTAACGGTGGCTATGGGAAGTAGCTTTTCAAGTCGAAGTAGAGGCTACAGGATCAGTTGTTTGGACAAGAGAGATGGAAGCCAGGCTGTGTAGCCAGGTCTGAGGAGTCCAGCTAAGGAAGGCAGGGGTTTAGCTATAACAGTGACATCTCACCAGTTTCTTGCCTAGTCTGGCTGCTGGGCATAGCTACCTCTATCTAGATCAGCCTGGGCAACAGGAGACTCTGTCTATACGATTTTTTTTTTAATTAGCTGGACATGATGACTCCTACCTGTATTTCTAGCTATTTGGGAGGCTGAGGTGGGAGAATAGCTGGACCCCAGGAGTTCGTGGCTGCGGTGAACTATGACTGCACCACTGCAGTCCAGCCTGGGTGTCAGAGTGAGACCTCGTCTCTTAAAAAAAGAAAAAAGTCAATTTTCAACCACTTCACACCCATCAGGCTGGCTACTATTTAAGGAAACAAAAACAAACAGAAAATTGCACTGTTGGTGGGAGTATAAATTGGTATAGCCATTATGGAAAACAGTATGGTAGTTCCTCAAAAAAATGAAAAATAGAGTTAGTAGTGTATGATCTAGCAATTCCACTTCTGGCTATATATCTAAAATAGTTGAAAGCAGGGACTTGAAGAGATGTTTGTACATGAATGTTTGTAGCAGCATTATTCACAACAGCCCAAGTGCCTATAGACAGATTAATGGAAAACAAAATATAGTATATGTATACAATGAACCATTATTCAGCCTTAAAAAGAAAGGCTATCTGGACATATGTCACAACATGGGTGAAACTTGAGGACATTGTGCTAAGTGAAATAAGCCAATAAGGACAAATCCTATGTGATTATACTTACATGAGGTATCTAGAGTCATCAAATTCACAGAGACAGAAAATAGAATGGTGGTTGTCAGGGTTTTGGGAGGGAGGAAAAATGGAAATGTTTGGTGGTTACAGAATTTTAGTTTTGCAAGATGAAAAAGTTCTGGCGTGAGTGGTATATAGCAAGGTGAACGTACAAGTACCACTGAGCTGTATTAAAAATGGTTAAGATGGTACATTTTATGTTATGTATATTTTATCACAATTAAAAAGTTTTTAAAAAGGGAAAAAAAGAGAGGGTTACGTCTTCCCATCTGTGCAACTCACGACTGTGTTATTACTGAGAGCTCGATGCCAGTCCCTTAGAAACACAAAGATGACTTGAAAACTTATGTACCAATTCATTTCCTCCAATTTCCCCCACAATGAATAGAACCATAGTTCATCAGGAAAAGAAAAGTAACTTGAATATAGGCCAACTAGACCAAGGCTGGCCCGCGTCCAGACCACGGAGGAGGGAAATGCCGAAGCAATCAGCTGCCTTCATCAATGGGCAAGGCGTCTTTTGCCATTTCTGCCTTGCCTTGCACAGGCAGGCTGAGATGTGGTCTTGCTTTATGGTTCAGGAGAGAGGGCCAGAACCAGGCTGGCAGGGCCCTGTGCTGGGAGGCGGCCTCCAGGGCTGAACTGGGATTTTAACCCCATCCCTGGGGTGGTGGCACCACTGCAGAGGCAGCAAACAACCTTACAGCTGGCAGCCAGTGGCCTGAGCTTGCTGGCAGGGAAAGCTAGAGCTTTGTGAGCACAGCCTGGACTGAGAAGAGCGAGGCCGAGCTTCCAGTCCTCGTGTTGCCCCAAAGAGCTGTGTGGCCATACGCAAAACATTCTTAACTTCTAAGACCTCGGGGTTTGTAGATGGTGGATTGTGCCCACTCTAGCCAGAAAGTTCCATTAAGCTATGAACGTAGTAAAATCATATAAAGAATTTCCCTGAAACCCTGAGATATGATTAATTTCTGGGAAGAAAAGGTGCTGTTCTTTCATCCTAATGAACCTTAGTCATTTTTATTTCCAGAATCTATATGAGGGTCTTTGAGGCTCTGACTCATTTGAGACATTCAGATGTGGTCTGGTCTGATGGTAATTTTAAGTGAGGAAGAAAGCTGGTTATAGAGCAAAAGTTTAAAGAGAAAAAGAATACTAAGTGCAGGCATCAGTTCTGTCTGTCTTGTGTGACAGTAAAATGAACACAGGATTTCAAGTCAGAAAAACTGGGTTCAAGTCTCTCTTATTGCCCCTCCCACACCCACCCTAGCTTCCCTCTTATCCTTCAGAGCCATTCCCTACACAGCAGCCAGAGGGATTATTTTAAAACATAAATTATGTTATAACATCCTCCGTCTTAAACCCTCTAGTGAGTTCTGACTGCACTTAAATTGCACATACACCAGTGGTATTCTGTTAAGTGTTTAACAACTGGCTCTCTTGGAGGAGAGATCTGGGAGAAGAACCTGGGTTTGTTGTATTTGCCAATTATCATGGTGTAAATACTCCCACTATGGCCAATTTCAAGCTATCAATTTGACATTAATCAGCTCTTAAAACCCTGAAAACTTAACAAGTGGATCTCGTGAGCTAGAATGAGCCAGATCCAGCAACTTTTTCTATTTAAAATCCAGCTTCTGAGACTCTCATGACCCAGTGTGGTTTGTCCATCTTGCCAGCTTTACCTCATTTCATGTTCCCTCTGATCATGACACTGCAGCCACCCTGCCTGTGTCAAATATTCCACCTCAAATATACACCCTCAAATATTCCAAGCTTGATCTCACGTGAGGGCCTTCTCACGTGCTGCTCCCGCTACCTGGAACTTTCTTCTCTAGATCTTGACTGGCTATTCTTTGTCAATTTGATCTTAACTTCAGTATGTCAGGGAGGCCTTACCTGAGCACCTAATTCCAAAATAGAGCCACCTCCCCCATTACTATCTCATTACCCAGTTTATTTGCTTCATAGCCCTTGCCACTATCTGAAATGATCTGTTTCATTATTTGTTGCTTTATTTGTTTTCTGTTTTGACATATAGGGTGCAAAGGTATAGGCACTAAGAACCAGGTCCAGCACATAGTATGTGGCAATAAATGTTTGTTGAAGAAATAAATGATTAATAGGTCAAAAATAAATTATTTCTGTTATAAGATGGAGTTATTTAAGCAGTAGAAAATTCCTAAATTCATTCTGACAACTTATAAAACTGGTTTCAAAGTTTTTTCTTTTTCTCAGTTGACATAGTTTTCTTTTGAGGTGGACAAAAGTATACGTGCACTTTTTAAGACAAGATCAGGGACAGTCTTCTTTTCAAATGAATAATTTGAAAGATCTCTAGGCCAGGGAGAAGGAGGAGGAGGAAGAAAACAAAAATATGTAATTGGCATCTTCATTTTCCTAAGAGCCATGTGAAGAGAAGAGGACCAAAGGAAGATCAAAGAAAGGAAACAGACACTCTCTGAACCTTGTTGCTGCCCCTTACATGCTGGGTGCTAATACTGAAGATGTACCTAATGGAAGAATCCTGTGGGGCGTGTGTTTCACAGCTGAGGAAAACTAGGCTGTAGGAGGTTACGCAACTTGCCCCAAGACACACAGCTGGTAAATAGTAGAATTTAATTCTAAGTTGACCAAGTTCAGGCTTTGCCTAATTATGTATCTCCTACATAATAGGAGGTAGGGTGGCAGGAGGGTCCCCTCCAGAGGAAATTCTATGAATAAAGAAACCACATAAGTAATGATGGCAGATACCTAACAGAAGCTTTTAATTGTGGGAACATCCATTCTTAGTTCACTGGGATGAAAGAAGAGAGACACATTTTCATATTTTGAATCCTTACGACTAAAGAGTTTGATGGGAACTTCAGAAGAGTGGAAAAAGCACTTTTTTTCTTTTTTTTTTTTGAGACGGAGTCTCACTCTGTCACCCAGGCTGGGTTGCAGTGGTGCGATCTCGGCTCACTGCAACCTCTGCCTCCTGGGTTCAAGCAATTCTCCTGCCTCAGCCTCCCAAGTAGCAGGGATTACAGGCACCTGCCACTACATCCAGCTAATTTTTGTGTTTTTAGTAGAGATGGGGTTTCACTGTGTTGGCCAGGCTGGTCTCGAACTCCTGACCTCAGGTGATCTGCCCGCCTCGGCCTCTAAAAGTGCTGGGATTACAGGCGTGAGCCACCACACCTGGCTGGAAAAAGCACTTTTAATTGATCACTGTATTGAAAACAAACAAACAAACCAGGATTACAGGGATAATTTTCTAGTGACTTATTTGAGCAGGATAAAATCCTGTTTGGTAGCTTCCATATGTGTCACAACTGTTGTGGCTTGATGGAATTAGCAGTCTTGGGACACATGGCTACTTGGTTTGGGGTGCAGGTTGGGGACATTTATGCAATAGAACAGTGTTCAAGGGAAGACGTTGTTAATTGCCTTCCAAGGGCTTCCACTTAGGGGCACAGAGGAGTTATAATCTGTGCAGGGTTGCAGAAGAGCTGCCCCAACGAGGCTGAAGATTCCATGAAGATAGAGTTCAGAGTGTAATCAAGTGGGGTCTTAGGTATAAAGCATGAGGGTTAAAAAAACCTTCTAGACTAGATGAGCGCTTCTCAGCCTTTAACATGCAACTAGAGTGTGTGAGGATCCTGTTGTAGTGCAGATTTGGACTCAGTAGGTCCAGATGGGGCCTGGGCATTCCTATTACAACAAGCTCCCAGGTGGTGCTGCTGTGACTGCTCTGGGGATCACACAGCTACACATTTTGGCTCACCTTGCTCCTCAAAATGTCAGCATCAGTGTGACCTGGGAGCTTGTTAGAAATGCGGAACCTCAGGCCCTATCCACACCCATGGAGTCAGAACTTGAATTGTATCAAAATCACTAGGTGATTCACACATTAAAGCTTAGGAATTACTGCTTTAAAAATCGAGAAGTGCCAGTCTGTTCTGGGGGCGCAGTGGGTCGAAAGGGGGTCCCCAAAAGATAAGTTCACATCCAAATCCTTGAACCCGTGAACGTGACCTGATTTGGACAAAAGGATCTTTGCAGATGTAGACTAAAAACCTTGAGATAAAATCATCCTGGAATATTGGGTGGGCCCTATATCAAATGCTGTGTCCTTAGGAGAGAAGGCAGAGGGAAATTTGAGACAGAAGAGGGAAAGATACAAACAGAAGAGGAGGAGGCAATGTGACCACAGAGGCAGAGATTAGAGTGATGCAGCCACAAGCCAAGGAAACCAAGAATGGCCTACAGCCACCAGAAGCTCAAAGAAGCAAGGAAGGATTCTCCCAGAGAATCCCTCTCCAAGGGAGTGTGGCCCTGCCGACACCTTGATTTCAGGCTTCTGGCTTTCAGAATTAAAAGAGAATACATTTGTGCTGTTTGAAGTCACCCAGTTTGTGGTAATTTGTGGCAGCAGTTTTAGGAAACAAATATAAGGAGGAAGGGCTACATCTCATCTACACAAGAGTTTGTCGTGATGAAAGGAGGGTAGCTGCCTGCACTTCACCAGCTCAGAATAAAAGGTTGACCTCAGCCAGAGCAATTCAGGATGGTGAGTGCAGATGGTAAGAGAAAGGGGAAGTAGAAAACAGGAGGCTCAGGAGGGAATGAGGGAAATACGGAAGATGGATCTGCAGAGGTAGAAGAAAGAGGAGGACACAAAGCAAACACAGCCCAGGTTTGCTGGGATGGCATTCAACAATAGGGGCAAGATGGCAAGCCTGGGGCTGGGAGACAGGCTGGAGTTTCCCCAGAGCACAGTCCTCAGAGCTGGTCCTGAGACAGGCCGAGGTGAACTGCAGAAGGGAAGAACTACTGAGAGGATTCATTATGGAAGAAGCCACAAAAGACCTGTGAGAAGTAGAAATACAGGCTGTTGGGAGAGGTTAGAATGAGACCTAAGAAGGAGAACCAGGAACAATTGCATTAAAATAGAATGAAATGTGCTTTTTAAATTCATTTGTAAATGAATTAGCCTTGTAAATAGGCATAGTGTTACCTATCCTGGCAACCAATGGGCATCAAATGTGATTATTAAACACAAAATACCATATATTTGCGACCCTTATGAGTATGGGCTGATTATTAAGCTAAAAGAGATTCTTCTGAAAGATGGCCCCTTTGAGGCTATGTGTTCCCCAAAGCCAGCTTTTTGGTTTAACTTAGAAAATGTCTAAATCCTCACCAACCGGTTGTAGAGAGGGGAACAAACCCATTGGCTTGTGGAATCTTCAGTTGCAGGAGTCCAAAGTTCATCTCCTCCAATTTCCCAACAAGCAGGAATATCCACCCCCAACTGCCAGTACCCCTGACCAAGATTATCCGGTTTCCCTGACTTGGCCATGTTTTTCTTGCTTAAGTGTGTGGATTGATCATTCACTGTCCTCCAGTGGCACTTAGTAGACTGCAAAGGCCGCGTTTTAGAATGTGTACATGTGGTGCCTATTCTTAGGAATTTGATAGTACTAACTTCTCTTACTGGTTTAAAGATTCACTCTTTCATTCATTTAACAGAAATGTACTGAGAGCATGCTGTGTGCCAGACATGGAGATGAGTAAAACGTGGATGACTAGAGAACACATATGTATCAGTTTACTTTGGTTGCATAACATAGCTGAATCAGTAGAATCGGTTTGACTCACCCCTAGCTGTTGGTTGGAGAGACAGGGCAAAATCTCAAGTCACTGTTCTTGGACTTATTCCCATGGTGGAGTGGCTGGTGTGTTATGATAGGAGACAGAATTCCCTAGTTTCCCAATACCTAAATTCCTCCAATATCAATACCTAAATTGTTGACCAATTAGGGGTATCTGGAAGGTACCATCTCCTTTCTCTCCTCCTCTCCTCCCACAAGCCGAGCTTGCCTATCAAGCTTTTGTGCAATTCCCTAGAAAACCAAAAACTTTTACTGTAAGGGAGGATGACATTTTGAAACTTAGCTATGCTTTATAACTTAGGTAGACACATTTATTTATTTATTTATTTATTTATTTATTTATTTATTTTGAGATAGGGTGTCATTTTGTCATCCTAGCTGGAGTGCAGTGGTACTATCATAGCTCACTTTGATCTCGAACTTCTGAGCTCAACCAATCCTCCCACCTCAGCCTCCCAAGGAGTTTTAAAAAAATGTTTCGGGAGCAGTTTTTGATAATAGAAGCTGAGACACTGGCCATATGTGTTAGGGTATATGTGGGTAGGGGAGGGAAACCCTACCAAGCAGGTAGCAAAGGAATAAAAATGGATGGATGGATGGGGGAGAGTAATAACCACCTCACAGTATTGTTGAGAGAAGTAAATGACATGATTGTTAAAAGGGCTTAATGTAGCAAGAAAGTACCTACAGTTACTGTTTTCCTGGCCTGAAAGAATGAATGTACTTTCACAACCCTTAGTTCTTCATCTATCCAGGCTTAACTAGGCTAGAAGAGGAAAGCTTTGTGCCCATGTGTCTGGTTTTGCCTCCTCCACACCAAACCCCTAGCTTATCCCCACTGGAAATAACTATGTAAGGGACTGAATATTTCATTCATATATGAAATCCTTGCCAGAAGAAGAAATTGCATAATAGCTGTCAATCATAATAGACTTATTAGCATTTGCCAATTTGGCCAAAATGTAGGCAATTTTATGGCCATCATGCAGTCTGCCTTGCACACTGTGTGTTTATAGAAAATGACTATAAAATCCACTCCTTATTTTTTAATGCAGTGACAAATCTGAAATGAATTGAAATTGTGTGAAGCTAGAAATGTTCCTGATGGTCAGGTAATGGCCAAATGGAATCTGATAATTTCTTATTGAGGCAGCTGTTGGAATACACTCATTAATACTACTACCATTTTATAGTAACTAAACTTTTACAGCACTTTCCTCGATCTCTTTTGAGAAGGTAACTTGAAACACATTTGGGAAGTAGGGAAGGCAGGTAAAATCATCCATATTTCATAGATGAAGAAACTGAGATATTCCTTGCTTCATATTCCTTGGGCAATGAGATGGGGAATGAGCAGCCCTTAAAAGGGGTTTACCCAGCATCACATGGTGAGAGAGCTGGGCAAGTGGAATGAGACTCCCCAGCCTCTCAGCAGGTTAGTCCTGCTGCAAAAAGATGGCACGAGAGAGGGGACAAGGGCTTTGGAATGAGAGATGGACTTGAATCTAGGTTGCTCCTTTACTAGCTGAGTGCTTGGGTGCAAGTCCCCAAACTCCCTGGGACTCTGTCTTATAAAAAGGCTGCAGGGATTACTGAGGCATTCATACTGATGGGAAGGTTGTCATGAAGCCTAATGTGAGATAATAGAAGCATCTGGCACATCATCTCCTGCCGCCCTCTACTGCACAATAAGAGGTTTGAGGAGATCATGATTCAGCCTAATTACTCAGCTTGTCATTATCATGCCCTATGCTCAGTGAGAGGCTGCTGTGTACCAGCACTGTGCTAAAGGGCTTCACAGAAATTATTTCTTGCAATCCTCATAGCAATGCTTATAAGATAATTATTATCCACATTGGATTGATGAGAAAACTGTGATATGGAGAAATGAAACAGTTTGCCCAAAGCATATTCTTACAAAAAGGCTGAGCCCAGATTCAGGGCTCCACTGCCTCCCTATTTATGGAGTCGCAGTGCTGAAAGGAACTTTAAAAATTACCTGGACCACAGGCACTCAGCTGCCATACCTTCTAATCAAGACCTTCTTTGCAAGAAATGTTTTGCTAACAAATTAAAATACTGAGGTTTGTGAAACATTTGCTTTTTGTTATAAATCACAGTGGATTCGAGGTTATTCTTATGATAATTATCGTTGTTTTCTTATGACTCTTATTTGTTTTGCACTTTGAAATGTATTCTTGATGGAAGAGAGAGGGGTAGAGTATACTTAATGGACTGGACTTGATGAATGGGGGTTGCCCTGTCTAAATACATTCCATTGTCTTGTTGACCTGGTAGAAACAGGGTTATGGTCATTGACTTCCTAGAATAGGCCAATACCTGCTAAAAGCTGCAGAAAGGAAATGAAGAATTTGAAACAGGTAAGCCCTGACAGAATTGAGCCGTGAAGGGTTAAGCCCTTGACTTTGTTCTTTGAGCTAAGAGCAACTGAAAGCATCATATGCTCCATTTGACTTACTACTTTGATAAGGTTTAATTAGTATGTCCTTCTGCAAGAATAGGTGAGAGATTCAGTCCCAGAGCCCAGCTGATACAGATTGAAAAGGGTCCCTCCATCCTTCAGTGGGCCAATGGCACATGCTTTTGTGGAATATTAGCACCATTAGCAGTGAAAGGTGCTGCTTAGGAATAAAAAGTGGCAATTTCCAAGTGGTATTTCTCAATAATGAGAGAGCTTGCTGGATGTGATTATTTTCCACTTGAGAGGGAAAATGGGATCTCAATGAAGGCATGGGGCTGTCTAGTATGCCCAGAGATATAGAAGGGGACAATTGTCCTTACAATTTGATAATGATAGAGCCCTTATATGCATGCATTTCACTGATAATTTACACATTTCAGTTCTTTGAGAACTGATGAAAATGGAATCCACAGCACATTGCACATTCAAGAGTGACAGTTAAGCACTTAACAGTGAGGCAAAATTCTGAAGAGATAATAGAATTTTCAAATACATGTTCATCAGCCTACTGAAAAGCCAATGGTATTCCAAAATTCCTAGGCCAAGCCTTACAAACATATGGGGTTTGTCTATACAGGCTAAGCAGAATGAAAGTTGAACAACTACCCAGGTATTTGATTCTGGGAGAGTTTGTTTGGATCATTTAAACCAACACTTCCCCTCTTCCTGTCCCTCCCCCATATCCCTCATTTCCACCCCCCACCCCTCCACTCCCAGTTTTTCCCTAGGATATTTTTGTATCTGCAAAATAGTTATCTATGTACAACTATATCAAACTTTCATTTCACTTTGACTGTGTAGACACAGACCTTGGCTTCATATATACAGATAAAATATACATAAATGTCCCAAGTGTATTGGATAGGCGAAGTACATGGATCCAAAGTTGGACTTCCTCCACCATGCAGCTCCAGCCAGAGGCAATGTAAACAGAGTGTTACTAATTTTCAAGTGAATTAATTTGGACACATTAAATCGCAAATCCTGGCCTTGCTTTCAGGGGTCTAAATTATTTGGATGATTGTCTCGAGCTGACTATAGACATATTCAGGTACACAGGCATAGTCCATATATTTTTAGGCTATATAGATGATCCAAATAATTCCAAGCTCAACTAAACGTTTTATTTTTTACTCATATCCATTCTTGAATTCTTGGAATACCTACCGCTTTATTTGGTTTCTGCATCAGTTGGGAGTATCTCTGAGCAGGAGTGCCTATTCAGAACTGAGCTTGGGAGAGAATACAGGGAGACAGGATGGGGAGATGGGGATGCAGATGGATTACAAAAGAAAGAAAATAGCTCCTGCTTTCAGGGAGATTACACTTTCATCTTATACTCAGCTGTTGCCTTATTACTATACAGTAGGATGAAAAGAATAGTCAAATGGGATGGCAATGGATTCAATGACAAATATTTACCTACTTGTAAATAAGTTTAATTTTTCAGTTTTTCAATGACATTCAGTAGAGATAGTTATATTGGCTATATAACACAAGTAAAGTGGTGTTTGAAAAGTTCCTCCATTCATATTTGATTTCCTTTAGAAAGCGAATTCCAAGGTATGCATTTTATCCACAACCACATACAATGATTCAATGAACTAGATAATGTTAAATCTCTCAGGTAACTGTTAAATTTTGAGGTAGGATTAAAAAATACTTCAGGGGTTCTACTCTGACCACGTTCTTTTCTGATCTATTGCCCTTGGCTTTTGGGGTCATGGGAAGAAAGAGAGGGAGAAAATGTCGAGGGAGAAGGATAAGGGGATGAGAGGAGCACCCCTTAGAAGTTTGAGCCCATTGGGTTGGGACTTTTCCTCCCCCAGTCACTGAAGCTGTAGTAAGAGCAAATCAATGTCACATTTACAGTTATCTCTTGGTTAGCCATACTAATTGAGCTAAGCAAAAATGGAAACATGCCAAAAGGATTTTTATTTGAAGTGCATTATGCGAATTTTTTTTCTACAGCAGACACAGGGTCCTAATAATACTTAACCCAGGCTATTACTAAATTAGTTTGTATTACTTGAATCTACAGGTAATACAACGAATTGTAGTATAGGCAAGTGGCTGAGGCATAAATTGACAGACTGGGAAAGAATTTCCTCTGATTTAACTTTTGCCACAGACAGATCATATGTGGACAAACAGGAATTAATTGGGCTTAATTCACAGGAAGGGTCAAATGCTGAATTTCTAAGCATTTCTCCAAAGACTATGAATGTTACTGTTCCGCCTCCACAGAAAAAAAAATTAAAGTATTTAAATTCACACTAGCAGTTGTGTTTGGCCCCAGGTACCCTGACATTGAGCTGGTCTTTCTAATCAACTTGAGTGTTTCTGCCCCAGACATAAAAATCACCTTGGGTTGAGGCAGTAGAGCTTTAGTGGGGAACCAGACATACATTTTGTTAATGAAGGCCTATCCTTCTCAAAGCACATTTGGTGGAATCGGGCCTTTACGGATAGTTTCTTCACTGACTATTTCTCCCTCAAACTCTTGGCCTTTGCTTTTTCTCTTGTAGTCTGGTTCTCTGGTATGAACAGGAGCAGATGACCAATAGCACTCAGCTTGGTGACAACCCATATGAAATATGCCTATAAAATGCAGTGGGCCACTGAGTGTTCACTGTGAGGATGACAGTATTGGCAAGGATGGATGATTTGTATGTGAACTACTGATGAGAAATGCTCCAGAGTGGGTACTGACCAGCCTTCTCTAGTGTTCCAGACACCTGTCTGAGTTTCTGGGGGTAAAGATCATTTCCAGCATGTTTTTAGTCTCATCTGGGTGCGAGGACAAGTCGTGTATCTTCTGTATTCTCTCAACACACTGTCCTTGCAATGTCTTCACATGGAATCGTCTCAGAAGTGTAACGAGGATGGCTTTCATCATCACCATGGCGATGTACTTTCCTGCACAGCCACGGGGCCCAAAGCCAAATGGTTGAAAGTACCTATAAGGAACCTGTGAAAATGATCAGACAGCCAGAATATTAAAGGCTAGAGTCACTCAGTCTCTGTTTGATTCATTCTGAAAACATGGGTCAGTCAGAACACTGTGTCGTGGTTATCAGCCACAATGCCCTCCAGCCCCTCAGATGAACAACTGGAACTCAAGCCCTTTCTCTGTCCTGTTTGATTCACCCCTTGTGATCCAACCCAACCTCAGAGAGTCCCCAGTTTTGCCTTTCATGTGCTGGGGTAAAGTAATGCAAACCATCTTATTACAGCAAGTGTTAGTATAATCAGGTAACTCTGTGGAATAGCCACAGATTTACTACTGTTTTATAAGTCACTAAGGCAAAGATTATTTTTTGTGATACCATATAAGAGACAAAGGCAAGCAAAGATGTAGATTCCTGGCCTATTCAGTGCCAAGCATCTAACTAACTTTAGTTATGCAGAAAATTAATGAGACCACATCTGTCTTGTCCACATCTGGACTTAGTGCCTGGCATATAGTAGATGTTCAACAAATTTTTGTTGATCAGTTTACTGATTTACATGGCATTATCTGGATTGCCCATGTAGAAACAAGATGAATTGGAGTACTTAATTAATTTTAGCATCATGTTTCTACACCATATGCAAATTGAAAAAAGGGCACTTAGGGAACTGCTTATGTAATTCAGATTGAAAAACATATTGCCTAAAATTTGACCTAATGAAGGTGGAATCTCTAGTACACATCAATTATAAAAAAAAGAAAAACTGTCTCTCTTCTAATTAGTAAGTCCTATTTAGAATGGGACCTACTGCTCATGGGGCCATTTGATGAGCCAAAGGCACTTTGCAAAAACTAAATCTTCTGGTCTCATTTGATTTTCATCTGAAGCAGTAGTGGACTTTCCTTTGCTCAGATGGTGCTATAGCTGAATCTGATGACATGCTGACAAAGTTTAAATGGAAAAGTAGGTTGGTTGGGTTAAACAAAAATCACCTCATTTTAGCCAAATTAAGGGCCCAGCTTTTTCACATTTTGACCTATTTTGTGGCCACCATGTAGATACTTCTTAGAGCTGGAGACCCAGCATCCTTGAAGGCTTGAGGATGAATACGGGAGCCCTGCTCCAAGCTAGGGTACATGTGTGCTCCTGGTGAGGTGGCAGAGGGAATGAGTAAGAAAAATGAAACGTTTATGGTGCAAACACAAAGAACCAGAGAGGATTTAACAGTTGACATTTTCAAGAATGGCATGCTCAACTTTAAGGAAGGGCTCTTACATTCTTTGCAAAATTTTCAAGAGTAAATTCATTGGGTTTGGGGAAAAACTCGAGTCTGTGCATCCTTCCAATATTCAGGATAATGTTCGTCCCCTTTTTCACTGGGTAGCCATCAATTACATCATCTTCTAAGGCTTTGCGCATGACCAAGTCCACGACAGGCTGGTACCGCATGCTCTCATAAATGAAGTTTTCCATCACTTTTAATTTTTGCATATCATCAATCTTTACGTCTCTCTCACCTGTGGAAACAGATAACAGGGACAAATAAGGTAATGTTAGTTTCCATCTGTGATTGACATCAAAGCTCCTGTTTTTTCCACAGAACAGTTTGCTCTTGGTTGAAAAAAACTGTGGCTCTAATTCTAATGCACACCAGCAACCAGGGCCAAATATGTTAGGCTCAGTCCACAAAGTGTTTTATAAAAATTCAGATATGAAGCCAATTACCTTAAAAACTGGAGGATTTTATAGAAAAGCCTGAATATCCAGAAAACTTGGTGATGCTGAACTTACATTCCCACATAGCAATAATGGGCTGACACTGAGTGGCCAATTACCCTTTTAGAGGGGGCATACGTCACACAGTTCCATCTAGACCGTGCCCAATCTGCTTCAAACATTCATCTTATCTGCCTGCTTTCTGAAATCTTTGAGTTTTTGTTCCCTGCTCTAAATTGTAGGGGACATTCATTTCCTCTCTTCACTTGTGAGCAAACTGGCACCACAACCATCCCAGAGATGATGCACAGGCTGCTGCAGAGTCAAAGTGAGATGGCAGATTTGATTCATTTCAACGAAATTTTCTCCTCTGGTTACCTGTGCAGTCATCTGCCCTTACATATCACTGATAGTCCCTCGGCATTTCATCAAGAAAGACCTGCAGTAGAGTGACAAGGACGTTCTCCCCACCACGACAAAATAGGTGCCTCAGATCAGCCCCGGGTGAGCTGGGGATTGATGGACACCCTCACTGTCTCAGATTGGCCTGACACTGGTCAAAGAGGCTCAGATTATTCCCAGACATGGTAAAGCTTCAGAGATGCCACTTTTGCAGAATAAAAAATAGCCCAGGGTCCTGAGGCAGCCCTGTCTCATATACAACCAAGCTACTGAGGAAAGGTCTAGTTTGGTCAGAGTCCTTTCATGGCCCTTCCCCTTACATACTGCCCTTGGCACACTCAAGGGTCTAATGGGGCCTGTATAGCTGGGGTTGGGAAGTAGAAAGGAAGATGATGGAGATGGTGACCAAAGGTGCTCACTAGGAAGTAGTTATCCAGTCTGTGTGTGGCACACAGAAGGGAACATGGACAATTGCAAATGGCTCTGCTGCTTTTCCATCTTCGCAGAGGCCTTTTGAAGTGTCAGGGAACATCAACATGTACACACACATTTCACCTCTCAAATAAATTGTATTCAATATGTATTAAAGGCTTATGGTTTCCTTGAACGCCCTCCTTCGGTCTCTCTTTACTGTATTGAGCTTGTTTTCTTTTTCCCACCAGACCGTGAGCCCCGCGAGCACAGGGATGGTGCTGGTTTGTTCAAGGCTGTAGCCCTGCACCTGGCACAGAACCTGAGAACCTGAGAGGAGGCAGTCAAGAAAACATTCTGGAATTTGGAGTCTAGATGTTATTCCGGCTCCTTGCTATCTACCTTGCCAGGAAACTTCCCACCTGTGTGAGGCATCTGCAGATCCCTTCTCTCCCATATTTAACCCTTCAGTGAAATTTCTCCTTATGTTTAACTATTTTAAGCAGCACTCCCATGGTTTGAAAAAGATGATGCCCTTCTACAGCCAAATAACTTGTTTTGCAGGGTCTGTGTAAAGTCAAGAGAGGGAAGTCTACATTCTCTGATATCTCTTCACATTTGTAAGAAATGTGTTCCTAAAAGATTACTCTTGTGAAGGAAGTGTCAAATGAGGAATTATGCTTTGTCCCAGAAAGAAAATTTGATTTCTTTCAAAGTTGGCATGGTTGTTGCTGTGGAAGAGTGGAGCAGGATGAAACTGAAGCGGAGACAGAGCAATGAAGCAGTAGAGTTGGGGAAGACCTGAGTGTGGACCTGGAAGCTCCGCTGCAGAGGAGCAGAGGGCAGGGGAGAGGAAGGGGCTGGCATCACTGGATTGGAGTGGAGAGGGATATGTATCACTCCCCTGTCTTTGCTGTCATCTTCTCCTCTTCCTTCTGCCACAAACTGGAAGTTCATTTGTGAATGGGTCGCTTGAAGCCCAGAAACACTGCTGTAAATGAGAGACGATCATTTCCCTGGGAGATTCCACAAAAGTCTTTTGTAACTGACAAGGGAGACAGAACACTGTATGTGATCCCATATTTTTGTAAAATGGACAAATCCAACCGTAAATATGTGTTTGTGGGCAAACAGAAAAAGATTTTAGCAAATGCACAGCAAACTATTCACAATGGTTGCCACTGGAGAGTGGGGATGAGGCTGGAGAGGAGAGTGGAAAAGATTGGGGGATGTCACTTACTGCTTTACACATCACTGTGATTTAAATTCCTCCCAATGAGCATGTATTACTTTTATGATTAAGACAACAGAAATAACCATCTTTTCAGTCTATTTAGTATAATCAAATGTGACAGAATGTCTTGCTTTATTGTTTGGAGTGAATTATAAAAAATTTTATGTTTGATATCAGATTTTTAGGACATAAGAAATGGACATTCAGAAGAAATTGTTTTTAAGCTGTGTTATTTATTTGATAAATTCTTACCAACAACAGTCTGGATTTCCTTCATTATTGCCTCTTCAACATTAGGGTGCTTTGCAATGAGAAATAACATGAAGAACAAAGAGACAGACATGGTGTCAGGAGCTGCGATCAGCATTTCCAATATGCACTGGTTCACGTTCTCTCTCGTCAGGTCACCTCGTTTCTGAACAATTGGAAGACACGAAAAATTTGGAAAGTGAATCAAAGTTTCAAAAAATGAGGGGAGGTGATACTCAAGGATCAACAACTTCAACAAAATGAAATAATAGAAACCACATGTCTCTGTGACTGACTGTGGAGATTTTACATGACAATCTTTAGCTGAAAGATGAACAATTAGGCCGGTTGTCTATGTATGTAGTGTCTTTGGCCTCCCCCAACTTGTTTTCATATTTTATATTGTTACACAGAAGAGTCACAATCTTAGCAGTCAGTCTTACTAGAATGTTCCAATCTTAAAGGCCTTACTGAAATACCTAATGTGTTGGCTATTTGGATTGGGATTATAGAACTGCTAGAGAAAGTATTTAAAAGCAGAAATACACAACAGTTACAAAAGGGGATCTTTACACACCTCTACACAGTCATAACATATGTGGCATGGGAGTTATGGTTAGTTCAGGTCAGTACCTCGGCTAAAATCAACTCAGTGGCAAAGTCCATGCATTCTTCCAGTTTCTCTTCCGTGGAAATCCTGCGTCTTTTTTCTGCTATCAGAACTTCTATGGCATCTTTCAAATCCTTGCTGGAAAAAAAGTCAAAATATAGTCTATTTGTACTCAGTTTAGACATCTAGTGAAACAGATTTATTTGCCACGTATTTAGGTAAAATGATCTGCTTTAATTGAAACCCTTGGTGCTTATGAGTCAGTGAATTACTGTTTTATTTCTTCATAAATACTCTTAAATTACATAGACCTTATACTTCATGTTAAGGTGCCAGAGTTAGCTAAGATTTCTGGATTCTGGTAGCAAAATCAAGGCTGTGACTTCTGGTTAAGGGTTAAAAATTGATAGCAAAAGGCTAAATCTAGCAATATTTTCCAATTTCTGATTTGGCAGGCACAATGTTTAAATTAAAACAAAAACAAAAAAAACCTGTGAGTGCTGTCAGGTGCTCTTCAGTTTGCCACAGGCACCTCCATTTCCTTGTCTTATGTTTCCACAGCCTGCTTTATTTTTTCTTTTTCTTTTAATTGAGACAAAGTCTCAGTCTGTAGCCCAGGCTGGAGTGCAGTGGCATGATCTCAGCTCACTGCAACCTCCACCTCCTGGGTTCAAGCCATTCTCCTGCCTCAGCCTCCTGAGTAGTTGGGATTACAGGCACCCGCCACCATGCCCGGTTAATTTTTTGTATTATTAGTAAAGACAGGGTTTCACCACGTTGGTCAGGTTGGTCTCAAACTCCTGACCTCAGGTGATCCGCCCACCCCGGCCTCCCAAATGCTGGGATTACAGGCATGAGCCACTGCACCCGGCCCCCATAGCTTGCTTTTCTTTGCCTAGTCCTGAAGACTGTTGAGTTTGAGATTCCTGTTATAAACAGTAAACTCCAGTGACTAGGTATCATTCTTGATGTTTATTCTCATGCCTTGTTAGTTTCTCCCACATTGTAAACACTAATATGTGTTGAATGAATAAACAGTTGCATAAATATGTATAGGTATTTTGGCAGTGTGGTTGAAAGAACACTTGGACGGGGTGGGGTCAGGTCCTAGTTCAGGTTGTTCTCTTTCTATGTAAGATACTTTGAGTCTCTGGGCCCTACATCCTTTTAAAGTGAAGGGATCACACTAGATGAAAAATAAAGTCACCTTGAATCTAAATTCAATTTTTCCTATCTCTGTCCTTAAGTGTATGTGTTCTTTGTAAGTGTATTGTTCCCTTATCCCAGGGAACAATGTTCTGTATTACGCTAAATGTACAATAAATCCATCTTTCAAATTCTAATTTACATGTTCACTGATACACTTAAATACCCTACTGATCCATGCATTCATCAAATGTTTGCTGAGCAACTCCTACATACAATTAACAGATATTCACTCAGTTGGGCTGTGGTGCCCTCTTCCTAGTAGGCCGAGAATGCTCATAGCATTCCCATCTGAGCACTAGCCCCAAATGGTCTGGGAGGTGTTGGAGTGCCCCTAGCCTGTAAATTCATAGAGAGTTCCTTGACGGAACTGCAGAAACCTAAGAGAAACCTTTACACAGACTTGTACAATAAATTTCTATAGGTCCAATGGCCAAGACCAAGGCTAAACTAATGACTAAGAACTATGTAATGAACTCTTCAGACCACTACCACTGCCACCAACTCTGATCACAGGGAAGAGATGAATCTTTTATCTATTTGTTTTCAAGTCACAATAAGCTCTGGTGGGAATGAAATGTATAAAGAACCAAGTGTCTAAAACATTCACCTAGTACTCATCAACCATGAGAGAATAAACAAAACAACATCAAGTTGGCTTCTTCTCTAGAAACTAATATTATTGAATTTTAAAATCCACAAGTAGAATAAAGTCAGGTCTTCAGACAAGCTTGGGGACGTTTAGAGATGGAGAACTTGAGATGGTTAGGAACATCTGAGGAAGATATGAACACAGGAAAGGGAGAAACTAACATATTTAGTACCCTCTATGTGCCATGCTCTATGCTAATTGCCTTACTTATATGATGTCATTAACCTATGCCCCTACTCTAGAAGATAGGTTATATCTTACTTTAAATAACTTCCCAAGGCCATTAGAAACAGGACACAAAGCATAGGCTTCTAGATTCCATAGGCTTTCCACTGGTGGTTAGAGGTAGCAGTGTTTAGTGACTGGCTACTTGTACTCTACAAACCCATTGATTAGCCTATAGGCCACTGGGCATTTGTCCGGTTTTCTGATGGACAATTCTAAGATCAAAACAAAGCCATTTAATGACAATTTCAGGACCCCCAACGCACAAGATACATAATTTTAAAAACCCACACACATTTTATTGAAGTTAGTTATACTCATTAAGAAAAAATTGTATTGAGACTAATGTCAGTTCTTACAAGTTAAATTATGTTAAATTCTTTCAAAAACAACACAACTATAAATTGATTCTGTGGTTCCAGATTTTCAGTTGTGCAAAGATAATTTTGACAGATATTAATGACAGGATCAGTCAACCCTTCTCTTCAACTCAAAACACACCAGTGTCCTAGTTCCCGAGTTGAAGCTCCGAGACCACACACTCAGACCCCTTGCCGAGAAGCCGCCCAGCCAAAGGCTTCATTTACTCTCTGGTCTGGCCAAATGCAGCCAGATTGCTGTAAAAAGTGTTTCATCAGCAACCTAATCAACAGCTCCCTGTGGGCTCTAGAGAGCAGAAAAGTTACCGGAGAGGCCAACAAAAACAGCAAAGACACAAGGGGAAAAAACCAATCCAATTGTACTCATAAATCTTCCAAAGTTGTATTACTTACACAGACTTCTCATACTTTTTGTATAGCCAAGAAATCTTAAAGAAGATGTCTGGTTTGATGAGGAGAGCTTGCCATGCATCAAAATAACCTTGGATTTTAACCACGATAGCACTTTCTGTAGAAAAAAAAAAAAACGCACAAGGAAGAGCAGTTGAGCAAAATGTGAGCCTAAGAAGGGTGCTCTGGGCAGAAAACATTCCCTGTAGATTCTCCTAACAGTCCGGGGTTCTAAGCTAAGTGAGGTTCCATCTTCAGTAGGAGTCTTAGCCATGTGAATACCACTAGAGAAATCAAGCACTGATTTGTTCTCCTTGCCATCCAAATTGGACTAGTTAACCAATGAGTTGCTAGTTTTCAAGTTTTCAACCTGGAATTTCACATATTCTCCTCGGGCTGAGCTTCCAACTTGCTCCTGTTTCTCTGGACAAATGGAACTAGTAATTACGGCTGTTATGGCCTTCACTCTGGTACCTGGGAGTGCAAAAAGTGGAGCCTGTTAGATGGCTAACAAGCACATTTTAACTTCATTTGGTGTTGGGTAAGCAGAGCCATGAAGTGGACAGTTTATATGGATTATACACTTAATAGCTTCTAATCATGTTCTCATGGTGCTTTGTTCATTTTTCCCCCATAGCACTCATCACGTAGCTTTCATAGTTATTTATATTCAGTCCAGAGTGTAGAATTCATCTTGTTTTCTTCAATGCCTTGTCCTAAGCCTCACACACAATCAGCTCTTAACAAATGTTCTTTAATTAAATTGAACACTAGAGGAAATAAAACCCTTACTTTTTCAAATTATACCAGATAATATACAAAAGGGAAGAGAATAGACATTTATTTCCAACTGCTAAATACCAGTCACCATGCTAGGCACTTTGTGAAAGAGATTTTTAATTTCATCTTCATATTCTTGCCATGGGCTTTGTGATATCATCCTTTTGCAGTTGAAGAAACTGCAATTCATAGAAATTCGGAAGCTTGCCTAAAACCATACAGCCAGTGTGGCAATAGGGAGTGCCCACACCCACTGTTGCCCTCCTTCACTTCCTGTCCTCTTACCCTGCTTCATTTTTCCTTCAAGGCACTTACTATTGCTAATATTTTATTAGATATTTATTTCTTTTCCTGTCCATATCACCCACTGGAATGTAAGTCCCTTGAAGGCAAGAACTTTATCTGTCTGGGTCACTGTTATGTCCCCAGAACCTAAAACAGTGCCTGGCATAAAATAGGCAATCAATAAATGTTTGATGAATGAATGTTTGAATCAATGAACACTGGTGTTAAGTTAATTCAGGAAAAGTCACACTGAGTTGTACATACTTAATGCCAATAGCAGAATGGAATTAATCCAAATGATTAATTTTCTATTGATACATAATAGATATACATATTTAGGGGTACATGTAATATTTTGATAGATTTGTATAATGTGTAATAACCAAATCAGGGTAATGAGGATATTTATCACTTTAAACATTTATCTTTTCTTTATGCTGAGAACATTCAAATTATTCTCTACTAGCTACTTGGTTGTACATAGATTATTATTTATTTTCTTCACTACACTGATTTATTGAACACTAGGTCTTGTTTCTTCTATCTACCTGTATTTTTGTACCCATTAATCAACTTCTCTTCATCTCTTCTCTCCCCACTACCCCACTATGCTTCCCTTCCTCTGGTAACCACCAAACTACTCAAATGATTTACGCTTTTTGGTGTGGTGGTAGAGTTGCATGTACATTTTTTTTTTATCAGTAGAGTGATTTGGGGGATTTATAGGTTTTTAGGGTATATTCACTACTAGGGTTACAAAATGTATGAGGTCACGATATGAATAATGGATTTAAGAATCTTGTTTAATAATAAATTCTGTTCCTCTTGAGATAATATAAGGCCAATGCTTATGGATAAGAAGTAATAAAAAACAAATTCTATTATTCAAGGGCATAATAAGCATTATGTCAACTGTATAAATATTTAGTGGTAAGTAATGTTCTAAAAGACATCTGAATGGGCTTGTGAATTTTTCTTTGTGTACATGTATTAGTACCTTATGCACAGACTACTAAAATGGAGACCAAAACATTAAGAGTAATATATAATTTAAATGACTTTAAGAAGAAAACGAAAAAGGTATATCAGAAAGAATACCAATTTTTTAATTCCTATACTTTCCAGGTTAGTGTGTGGATAAAGGTTGCAATGGCAATAAAAAATGTAACCCATAGAAAACAATGTAAAACAATTAGGTACAAGTCCAGTGAATTCCATTCCTGTCAGGTGTTTGATCATTAGGTTAAAAAGTTATCAAAAAGTCAAGGACTTTTGCTCAATGGCACAACTTTTCAAGAACTAGCCGAAATATTGGCAGTTGTACTCAAGTTGCAAATTGGTTTAATCCTGCCAAAATAAAACCAAGTTCTATGAGTTTGACGTGAGCATGCACATGTTTTCATATTCATTTCTGTATCATAGTGAGGAAACTAGCCTTTTGAGTGAGACATCTTGTTAAGACTATAAACAATAAATGGCAAACATGTATATATAGCAATTTTTAATACTGTTTGGCACACATTAGATACTACGTTAATGGCAGCTAATATCGTCATTTCCATCAGCATCAGTATCATCAGCAATATTGACATTTTTATCATATAGGCATGATATTTTCATGTTTAGTAGCTTTGAGGGAGGAGTGTGTGTATATACGTGTGTGTATATATGTATGTATATATCATGCCCAAAAGAACAGTTGGAAATGATTAAATATATAAAGTTGATTGGTGGTAGGATATGCTAATAACCAAATGAACTAATCACAGTTGTTAAGTTTCAACTGTGGGTAGAATTCTATTTCCTAGAGTAATGAGGAAAGATACAAAAGAAATAGATGCTGGCCCCTACTTTATGGAAATTTATATTTTATAAGTGAATAAAGCAGAAACACTAGGGAAAAAAACAAGGAGTATTTAGAAATGTTTGAACAAGAGCAATGTAGAAAACAGCATGTGATTCCTTTGGTCTGCTAACCCTCCTAGCTCCTTGTTCAATAAAGGACAGATGGTCAAGATGCGAGAGTGAAAATGTCAGTACCGTCCAAAGGGATCCTCAAGAAGAGCATGTTAGAGGTGTCCAGCATGACACGCCGCAGGAGGGTCAACACGTCCACGTAGCCTGATTCATTGGTCACTTCCTCCAACCTGTCCAGATGTGTTTTGAGGGATTCAGCACAGACTGTGACCATGCGAACAAGGCCGGGGCCCGACAGAGCTGCAGGGTACACATCAGAGAATCAGCCATCATGAACTCCAGGGCACACACAAAATCAGGCCATTCTGGCTTTTTATGTTGGAGCTTAATTGTCCACAATTTTTTATTTAATAATTGGGTGGAAATTTTCATCATCTTATGCTTTTCTGTGATTTTCCATAAGCACGTACTATCCTATAGTTAAGAATGAATGAATGGAAGGAAGATAGGGACAAATATTATTTTAAACAAACTGTTAAAAATTCAACTTTTTTCATGCTCTAGCCAGCCATTTATGAGACTGCAAAGGAAACATTTAGTACTTGTGGTCATAACTCACAAATCAGTGATTTTTTCATATTTATTGTATACATTTCCCTCTAAAGCTGATTTGGATTTGCCTAGGATCATATTTATTTTGTGTTTCAACAGGTGGCAGGATATTACTGGAAAACTGGTCAAATTGGATCCTATTTGATCTAAGGTGCTTCCTGTTAAAGTGTAAAAGGCTAGTTGTAAAAATCCCCCAAAGTGCCCTTCTCTTAATTTTGATTTCTCTTCAAACTACTTCCAGGTTTATTTTACTCAACCAACGGCATGACAGCTAAGCAATTCCTTGCTTGCTTACCAGTCTTCCCTCACTGAACTGAGAGCTCTTTAAGGACAGTGACAGTCGCTCATTAGCATTGCCCTTCAAGCTGATGGTCCATGGGGGCCTTCATACATATTTTTTCAACAGAGAAAAGAATGAATGAATGAAAACAGAGTAAACTGGCTCTGATCTCACTCTTGCTCTGTTCCTGACTATCTGAGCAGTCCTGATGGTGGGTGGCCTACACAGGAGGGTTTAACCCTTAAAGTGCCCCTTTCTCTCTTTGTGTTAAGTTTCTTTAAGCTTCTTTTAGGAGTAATCTTTCTTTTTAAATCTTTTATTATTCATGTTTGTTGTTAACGTCAGAGTCTTTGAAATGAGATAAAAAATATTGGGAAACTTTGTAGATGTAACTCCAGAAGAAGATTATCCTCTGTCTCTCTCTCTCTCTTAAACACACACACACACACACACACACACACACACACACACACACACACACACACACACAGTGGGTTAAGCTGCAGAACCCCCATGCCTGAAGGTATACTTTGCAAACAAGAAAGGAGGCCTGAGGACCGGTCCTAGACTTTTGAGATTTCCATACATCTTGGAAGGAAGGTTGAGGTAGGAGCAGGCTTTCTGACCATAGGAAGGACTTGGCAGATGTGAAAGACCAGGATGTTGTTCTCTGGGTGACTGCCACTTCAGCAAGCAGGACACATGACTCAACCCTTTGTGTGGAAGGGTTGGCTTAGAATGTCACTGGTGGTTTTCTCCCAGGCTCATGCATGATTTGCCTCTGTGTTTAAAGAGCTTGAAGCCACATGCCAAACTTATGGGCAAAAATGTAATAACATTGCTTATAGGCAGTGGTATGATGTAGATATGATTTAATTTTTAAAATGTGCCAAAACGTATTGAATCTGTCCAGTCAAAAGAAAATTGGGCAAGCAAACAGCAAACACCATCAATATGGACACATTTCTCGGCAGTTTTGGGAAACATATGCTATTTCTTCACCCCTCGCTCCCACCCTTCCCCACCTCCCAAGATGGGCCATTGCCTAAGTTGCACTTAACTATTTCTCTACAGACTCACCTAGTAAGTCAATACTTTCATTAACGTTACTGAAACCTGTGCCAAACTTTCTGCTATATCAGGAAAACCAACAGGGAGTCTAACTCTAAAAGGAAATTCACTGAAAAGTGCTTAGGACTCTCATTGATTATAGAAATGTCAGACACCACAGTGAATTTTCCAATAAGCAATTAGCCTCCTATTTCTTGGGATTATGAATTTGGGTCCAATTGTGTAGCACTTTTTTGTAGAAACCCTGATCTTCCCTATAGAAGGCTATCTAAAAAAAAGTCACAAAGATGTTTGGCTTAATTTCCAAGTACTATAGGGTCTACTACCATAGGGTCTATCCTTTTGACTATCTTGAACCCACAGCCTCCCCTCCACCTTTCCTGCATCACTGCAGTAGCTCCTAAATGTTCTCACTGCTCACGGTCCTGCTTCCTTCCAATTAGTCATTCTCTCTGCTACCAGAGGGATTTTTATAAAATACAAATATGTTCATATCATTCTGCTTAAAATCTTTAGTGATTCTCCATAGTTTTTGAGATAAGCTCAATTCCTTGCCTTAACCGAGAGATTTTTGGTGATATGGCCCTGCCCTCCCCTTGGCCACGTCCCTGAATGTATCTGCACCAGGCACAAGGACTTACTGACAGGGCCCTGGATGCGTCATGTCTAACTATTCATCTGTGCCTTTGGCTATCCTGTTCTTTACTCCTAGAATGTTTGTCTTTTGTTTTCTTAATTAGCTTCTACCTTACTCATTATGAGCATCCAGTCCTCTGAAAAGTCTCCCCTGCCCCTCAGTGTGCTTCAGATGGCCTGTTCATCTGTACTTGGCATCACTCCGTGCAACCGCCAGCATTACTATCACCTAGGGTAGTGTTTGGTGATGTGCTGGGCTGCCCCTTCCTAATTCAAACCCCCATCCCCCATTATAAGTTCCTCGAGGGCAGGAACCACATCTGGTTTGTCATTGTATCTTGGTACCTAGTTCAGTGATGACAACGGTGGTTTGTCAAACAAATGGATGAACTTAGAGATTCTTTTAATTAGCTCTTGCATGTCAGGGTAGAGGATATTGGTATGTGAAAGTTAACTACTCCTAAATACTAGTTCACATATTCCTAATATGCCTGAGCCAAATGAAAAAGTCAAACGTGGGATCTTACAGCATTATTTCATTTGCTCTTCACAATAGCCCTAGAGTGCAAGTTTTATAACATTTATCACCTTTTGTGAATAGGGAAACTGAAGCTCAGAAAGGTGAAGCGACTTGCCTAAGGTCAGATAGGTAGCAAGTGGCAGTGCTGGGACTCAAACTCACAACCTGTAATACCAAGTCCTATACTTTTTCCATTAATTCGTTCCATAGTTTTATAAGGTATAAGGAGATTTATCTCCCCCAACATGAGTGATAGGCAGAATAATAGCACCCTAAATTTGTCTGGGTCATAATCCCCAGAACCAACTAATACGTTACTTTACATGAAAAATAGCAGATATAACTAAGGTTAAGGACTTTGAAATGGGGTGGGACAAACCTCATCATGAGTTCTTAAAAGCAAAGATTACAGGCTCATGCCTGTAATCCCAACACTTCGGGAGGCCGAGGCGGGTGGATCACAAGGTCAGGAGATCGAGACCATCCTGGCTAACACGGTGAAACTCCATCTCTACTAAAAATACAAAAAATTAGCCGGGCGTGGTGGGGGGTGCCTGTAGTCCTAGCTACTTGTGAGGCTGAGGCAGGAGAATGGTGTGAACCCAGGAGGCGGAGCTTGCAGTGAGCCGAGATGGCGCCACTGCACTCTGGTCTGGGCGACAGAGCAAGACTGTCTCAGAAGAAGAAAAAAAAAAGGCAAAGGACCTTTCTAAGCCAAGGTCAAAGCCAGAGAGAGATGGGATGACAGAAGGTGGGCCAGAGATGTAACGTGCAAAGGACTCAATCCACTGTTGCTGGCTTTGAAGCTGGAGGAAAGGGCCACAAGCCAAGGAATGTGGCTGGCCTCTAGAGCTGGAAAAGACAAAGAGAGTCTTTCCTAGAGCCCCCAGAAAGGCACATAGCCTTGCCTATGCCTTGATTTTCAGCTCACTGAGATCCATGTCAGACTTCTGACCTACAGAACTGTGAGATAAATGTGTTCTTGTAAGCTACTTATTTTGTGGCAATTTGTTACAGCAGCAATAAGAAAGTGATACACTGGGGTCTACAGCAAGAGTTGTGCTGAGTCCTGGTGAGGGGCAGCTCTGAAGGCTGGACTCAACACCCAGTGGGCACAGGTACTGGCATAGCTCTCCCCATCTTAGCAGGCACACGGAAGGTGGTGACCTGGGTTCACAGCACGGGCTGCTGGAGGGAAGGCTGTGAATAGACAGGGCCGGACCTAAAATCATCTAGCCCCAGATTCCACCACTAAGAAGGTTTCTAGGGCACGATTATTTTTCTTGATGCTTGATAGTAATGTCCAGGCTTAGTCATGTGTATTCCCCAGTAGTTTCATTTCCAGCATGATGAGGTAAAGGGAGAAAAATCACTGGATAAGGAGGCTTGCAACCGAGTCTCAGCTCATTCATTACTCCCTGTTTTGCCTGGGTGAAAATCATAACTTCATTGGGACTTTATTTCCTCAACTGTTAAAATCAGAGGTTAGATGACAGATATGGTCCCTCTCAGTTCTAAAATTCTCTAATTTCATTCACAAATTGCTTCCTGCTGAATCATCTGGGCTGTCAGTCAAGCACTCAGCAAACACATTGTGTGGCCATGTTTAAATCAAACATATGGGTGACATGCTAAATTCTTAACTGAAATGATTCTAAATATATATCTTCATCTCTTCTTTATACCTATAAAATTGCTTTGCATATCAATAAGAAGAAAAGAATGTGTGGTGATTAAGAAATATAGGCTTCGGGGATATATTCCAGGCTATCATTTACTAATGTTTGGACCTTGGGCAAGTTACTTAACCTCTTTATGCCTTCATTTTCTGTCAGTTGTAGGTGATAACAACATTTACCACATGGGGCTGCCATTCAAGTGTTTAGAACAATGGCTACTACAGAGTAAAGGTATAATGAATGTTAGCTCTTCCTCCTTTATTGCAGTATAATTCAAAATATGATTTCAGACTGGGCATGATGGCTCATGCCTGTAATCCCAGCACTTGGGAGGCCGAGGCGGGAGAATCGTTTGACTCCGTGAGTTCGAGCCCAGCCTGGTCTCAAATGTGGCAAAACCCTATTTCTACAAAAAATACAAAAATTAGCCAGGCATGGTGGTGCAGACCTGTAGTCCCAGCTACTTGCGAGGCTGAGGTGGGAGGATCACCTGAGCCCGGGAGGCGGAGGTTACAGTAAGCCAAGGTCGTGCCGCTTAACTCCAGCCTGGGTGATAAGAGTCAGACTCTGACTCCATAAATAAATAAATAAGTAAATAAAATATTTAACAAATGTGATTTCAAAAAAGGCATATTCATAGACAAAAACGAAGATTGTAGCTAAGAAAGGTACCTGCTTACCTTTCATAAAGAAGGGTCGAGTTGTTTTCCAGAGATCTGGATTGTTGTTAAATATGATGCCTTTCTCATGCATACCGATGCACTGCAGCCCAAGTTTGCTGCCGAACCGAGAGCTGTAATGATTGTGCTTCATTATGTGGAACATACTTGAGGACCTGAAAAGAAAGGAAACCTTGGTGTCAATTTTTAAGGGTCAGCAGAACTCATGGTGGTACATTTTGACTAGGAGGTGGCTCTCTTAGCAAATGCATGTCGTTCCAAATGCAGTGTGCATGATTTCTAGTATTCAGATTGAATAAGCACTTCTGTTAGCATGAGGACATCCTTCTCCAGTTGAATCATTTCTACCTACTGATTCCCTGTTTAAACATCACCAAAGATAGAAAACACACACACATACCCACATACCATTCCTTATTTCTCTTTCTTCTCTAACTTCCCCAAAATACTACCCACTACTGGAGTCAGAGCTTCAAGGCTGTTAAGAAGCTGAACCCTCCATACCACCAGAGCCAGAAGAACCTCCAGCCTCCCAGGTCTCACCCAGCCTCACTCCACAAAGTGCCACCCACTGCAAGAGTGAGTCACAGAATCGGAAGTTTGTGGAATTACCAAAGTCTTGTTTTCCTATTTTGGAACCAGCAGTTTTGCCCAGTACCACCCAACTCTAGTCTCTGATCAGGCCTGCCCTCTCCAGTGGAGTATCAGTCAGGGCTTGAAAAACATCTCCTTGGACACTTCTTCTAGCCCTGAGCTTAGCCAGGGGCTGGCTGGGCTGGCATGCAAAGTTCACTGTGGTAGTAAAGGAAGCTATTTTGGGGCTCTGCATTCCATCATGACTCATCAAAGTCTCCAGGGTCACAGAGTTCTCCCATGACATAGGATGTGATGAGTCATGAGATAGTACAATTTGCATGATGCTCAATTATGCAAATTCAAGATGCGTAAGATGTCATTGGTATTATCTTGATTACAGATGTTGTTGTTACTTTCTTGGTGAACTTAATATTTATACAAAATTTCATGTATTAATTTCAACTTTGGTCCTCCCTCCCCTCTGGTCTCCCAAAATTTCGTTTCACAATGCAAATTCTCCTACTATGGAGGTTTTCAGAACACATAACCCTCAAAGATTAGAAGTGGTTACTATAATATCTGCAACTGGTTCTCAGACAGGTTGGAGAGACTCTTATTCCTCCATCTCCTAGTTGACACTTGGCTCCTAAAAGGATACCTTTGCCTTAGTGAGGTTGTTCAGTGTACCTGCTGAAATACCTTCCCAGAGGACTCTAGGCCTAAAAAGCGCTGCTCTGGTTCAACGGATTAGGTTGTGGGCTAAGTATTAATCCAGCTCTCACATCTGTGATATGTTCCATAGTCCTATTTAAGCTTTAAAAGTAAGCCTCTGAAATAATGGTAGTGTCAAGAAATTAGAACAGGATTATTATTATATAAGATACAAAAATTAGCTGGGTGTGGTAGTGTGTGCCTGTAGTCCCAACTACTTGGGGGGCTGAGGCAGTAGGAGAGCTTGAGTCCTGGAGGTTGAAGCTGTCCAACCTGGGTGACAGACCAAGATCCTATCTCAAAAAAAAAAAAAAAAGCAGAGCTATTGTATAAATAACTTATTTACTTGATATCTATTTCAGGAAAAATCCCCTATTTTCAAATAAAAACACCATTAAATATTCTTTTGATCTGATTCTGGATAATATTCATCAAATAATCCTAAGTTTTGGATATGTTTGCCTCTCCCTAGCAAAAAATTAAAAATAAAAACAATAAAAACAAAAAAAATAAAAATACAGATGCTTCCATTTGTATTCTAGAGAATTAATTTGTCTGACACTTCAAATTTTGTCATATATATAAAAATTATGCTATAGGAAGGCATGAAATTCTTACTAATTAAAATATTTGAAAACTCTAGCTTTACTTACCTTCCCCTCCATCATTCCATAATTAAAGCAGAAATTAAGTAATTTATATATTCTTTGTTCACAAACTCGTATCTAAAATTTTTAAGCACTTAACGGACAAACACTATTTTTCTGCTCTGACCCTAGGGCTTTTGCATACTGCATTAATTATATTGGCCTGTCCATTTCATTTAAGAACTTGCTAACCAGTTTTCAAAAGAGAGTAAGAAACTCCAAACATAAAACAAACCCAACTAAATATTTGCTAGTTATTAGTAACAGAGTCAACCTTTAAAATTCATGTGTCCTTTAGGGGGCACCAACATCTCAGCTATTTTGAATCCAAAGCTCAGGCTTGTCAGGGACAAAGCTAATCAGGCAGAAGTGATAAAGCAAAGGATGTGTGACTGGCCACAGATGAGCAATTTAAAACAAGGTCACTTACTAAAAGTAGGCTGGATTGATCTAGCCAGAGTAAATCAGAGAAGTGAAGAACAGAAGGTCAGTGACGAACTAAGGACCCCAGCCCAGAGCTCCTCCTGGCAGTCAAGACAGGCCTGGCTCTGGCTTGTGGGCCAGCCTGCAACACTGCTATAGGCAAGCGTTATACTCATTAGTTGGGAGAATGAGGATTTCTTAGCACTGAGGAGAGTCCAACTGAGTCCCCAACCTCACAGGGACAGGGCACAGTGTTGGGTGTCTGGTCACTAGAGTTATTATCCCGCATTAAGCATGACTGAAGACAAAAGACATCTCCAAAGATGGCAGACCTATTGTCTGTTCAAAATGAAGAGTAGCCAGGGAGTAAGCTCTTAGGTGATGAGAAGGAAGCCACCTGAGTTCTGGGATTAAACAACTCACACACTTGTGGGCAGGTTCAACAGTGATGAGGAGGCAATTAATGGAATAATTGGTGACTTTTTTTTTTGAGACAGAGTCTCACTCTATCGCCCAGGCTGGAGTGCAGTGGCACAATCTCAGCTAACTGCAAACTCCACGTCCCAGGTTCAAACAATTCTCGTGCCACAGCCTCCTGAGTAGTTGGGATTACAGGCGCCCGCCACCAGGCCCAGCTAATTTTTTGTGTGTGTTTTTAGTAGAAACAGGGTTTCACCATGTTGGCCAGGCTGGTCTCAAACTCCTGACCTCAAGTAATACGCCCACCTTCACCTCCCAAAGTGCTGGCATTACAGGTGTGAGCCACTGCACCCAGCTGGTGACAAACATTTAAAAACAGTTGCCTCGTGTAGATCTGTTCCATCAATCCTGTCACCTTTTCACTGTCCTTCACATCTCTAATATCCTCACTTACCCAGCTTAAATTCTAGGTGACTATAAGAGATAAGCAATCTTTATAACAGAGGAATCTTACTGTAACCACCCAACCAAGTGATCAAATTTAACATCAATGCTACTGGGACAACCCGTTACTCATCTTCTGATGTGATGTGATATGAAGTTCCTAGTACTACTGAAGTGTTATTGCAAAAATGTGCAACCTTAATCTAATTGAGCCTTTAGACCCAATTTCAGTTTACAAGAAATACAGGGAATAGTTGAATATAGTAAATGACATCCTGATGAAACAGTGAGAGAAATTCAGAATGTGGGATATCTTATAGCTGACCTGGTCTCTTCAAAAGGTCAATGTCATAGGGGGAAAAGTGTGACTGGGGGACGGCTCTTTCAATTTTCCTACTCATTTGATAATTTTCTTAATAGAAAGTTGGGAAGAAATTATTGTCAATCATTAAAATTAAAATACCCTTCCCTGAATCCTCAACTCCCTTGACCCTCTTCTTACTTTGTCATGGTTGCCTGGTCCAACTCTGAGCTTATTCTGTGCTTGCATCTGGCAGTTGAGGCTGGGAAGAAAAGAAAAACCATGTATGTGCACACGTGTGTGTGCATGTGTGTGCGTGAGCACACACGTGCCTGCTGTCAGGTCTTGGTTAAATTCAAGTGGGCTCTCAGTGTCGCTGGCAATGCTACTGCAAGTCCCCAGCCCATTCACTCTCTCACTCTTCTACATGACTATTATATTCTCCCCACTCAGCCCCAGCTGAAGACTTTATTTCCAATTTTCCCAAGAAAATGGAAACAACTACAAGAGAATCTCCGCAAGCCCCAACGACCCGGACCTGTGCCCGTATATTCCACCTTCCCTCCTATTACGATGGAAATTCCATGTCCCCATTCAAGGCCAACCCATCCACTTGTCCCCAGGGACCTCTTCACGTCTCACTTAGCACACCCTTTCTTTCTCTTCCATCAACAATCATTTGATTTTCCTCCATAACTGACCATTCCCCCTACAACTCACATGCTGTAATTTCTCCTATTTTAAAAATCAAATTTCCTTTGCCTGCACATCTCGTTCAGCTACTGTCCCATTTCCTGCCTTCTTTATGGCAAACTCCTTGGAAGACTTCTCTACACTTGATGCCTCTGATTCTTCTCCCCCTATTCTCTTCTCTGTTCAGACTTTTGCCCTGACTAGTCCAATGAAACTGCTATTGTCAAGGTCACCTGTGACTTCCCTGTTGCTAAACGCAGTACTGAAATCTCCATGCATTCCCTTTCCCCATCAGTGGTATTTGACATGGTTCACAATTTTCTACGCCCTGATATGGATTCTTCACCTGGTTTTCAGACATCACACTTTCCTGGTTTTCTCTTCTCGGTCCAGCTGCTCCTTCTCAGTCTCTGTTGCTAGTTTCTGTCCTATTTACATTAGAGGGTCTCCAGGTTCAGTCCTCTCTACTCAATCATCCCACTCAGATGTCAACTGGGCATGTCAAATCTAACATGTCTAGAATGGAACCCTAATCTCTCCCCTTCCCAACTTGCTCCACCTATCTTAGGACACGATGTCCCCATTCAATGCAAAACTGGACAGCACTTTGACTCTTTTTTTTTTTTCTCTTACATCCTACATCCAATCTGTCAGCAAGTCTGTTGGCTTTGCCTTCAAAATATGTCTGGAATTTTCCCTCATATCTTATCACCTCTACTGCTACCACCTGGACCAGCCACCATCACCTCTTGCCTAACTGGTCTCTCTGTCCCCATCCATTGTCTTCTTGCACCTATTATCAACAGAGCAGCCAGAATGATTCTGCTGAAACACAAATGAGTCACATGCGTCACTCCTCTGCTCAAATTCTTCAGTGGCTTCCTTTCTCACAGCGGGTAAAAGCTGGAGTTGTTACAATGGCCTGCAAGGCCTGACGTGATTTGGTGCCCTATTGCCTCTCTCATCTCATCTCCTGTGTTCTTCCACTCAGGATCTCGCCTTAGGACACTGGCACTTGCTGTTCCTTCTGTCTAGAATGCTTTTCCACCAGGTCTCTGCATGGGCTACTTGCTCATTTCCTTTAGGTTTTTATTTAAACGCTGTCTTCTCAGAGAGGGCTGCCTGAACCACCTATTTACAATCACACCTGCGTCTCTACAACTCGTCCTCCCCCATCTGCTTTCCCTATTCTTTTTCTATGTAATACCTATCTGCCTCATAACAGTGTGACCAGCTATCCTGGTTTGCCCAGGATTATGCCAGTTTCAGCACTGAAAGTCCCACATCCTGGGAAAGGCCCTGGTCCCAGGCAAACTGAAACAATTGGTCACTCTGCTGATACACTATATATTTTACTTGTTTATTGTTGACCTAGTGACAACATACTGCTCCATGAGGTAAAGGAATTTTGGCTGTTTTTTTCACTGCTGTATTCCCAGAGCTTAGAACAATACCTGCTGCTATACATAGTAAGTTTTCAATAAATATTTAATGGATGAAGAGCCAGTAATGACTATTACAACTTAGAATCATTCAGTGCTTAGTATATAATAAATTCTCAGTAAATGTACATTCAAAAAATAAATGAAGGAAACCCCTGCAAATGATGTGTAAATTTGCACATCTTTAAGACAGATGTAAAAATATAACCCTAATTAGTATGTTAATTGCTAACAGATATGCAAATAGAACCCGAATTAGCATGCTAATTGCTAATTTCCCTTTATGAGTGCTACATAAATTTTTTTTTGTATTCATGACAAAAACGAATCTAGGGACATATAATGGACATATAGTGTCATGCAGCACCTACAGACCCTCATTAATTTAGAGCACAGCTGCCTGGGTAGCTGACTGGGGGAAGAACGGTGCACACATCATCTACATCTCACCAGATGGACTGTGCCTCGACGCCCCCAGTGGTGCAGGCGGAATCGCAGCAGCCCACATGCCTGACTTCTCCCCTGAAGTTCTGCAGCCCCCATTACTTTGGGACAAAGCTGGTTGGAAAAGTTGGACCATAATTTCTACACAGTTGTAATGACTACAGACCTCAAACTTTTCAAAAGAAAAAAAAAATCTGGCAAACTATTCAAATAAAAATAAAAAGCTTTCTGAGGTCCAGTGGGGTCTTTTCAAGAGGTACGGGGAGTTCTGGAAGGGACTTGAAGAGCAGGCAAGGAAAGGAGATGGGGACAAACATGTCCTATTCCCGCGGGGAGCTCAGCCTTTAACAACAAAATGGAACTGCTCTGAGGCAATTAAGGAGAACACAAAGACTCCAACAAGTGAAAAGCCTGAGAGGACAGGAAAAGGAAAGAACTGGGAGAGCTGGGGGTAGGGTGGGTGGGTTGTGGCCGCGTCTCTGCGTGCACAAGCGCCTGACTTGGTCGGGGTTGTTGGAATCAGTTTCCTAATTAAGATTAGCAGAGTGGTCAGATGCCACCCCCACTGTAACGAGCAACCACTTCAAGAATTGTCTTTGGGAATTCAGGGAGTTTTTCTGGAGACTTAAGAATCTAGCATCGAAATATCTAGTATGTCAGAATGATTTCTATCCTGGTACTGTGGTCCTTTCTCAATTCCATCATTCTTTACACCAATTCTAGTCTTATACTGCCACCACCTCAGCATAAGACAAAACCAAACCTGCATCGCTGTTTCCCCTAACCCCGGGGAGAGGCCCTCCTGCACCAGGAGCTTCCGCCTCCACCCCCTCTCCAGATGGAAGTTCTCAAACTCAGTCACACCCTGGGATCACCTGGGGAGTATTAAACACCACTGATGCCTGGGTCCTACCCTCAGAGGTTCTGATCTAAAAGTGGGGGTGTGGCCTAGGCAGTGGGGCTTTGAAAATCTCCCTGGGTGACTCTAAGGTACAGCTAGGGTGAGAAGCATGGCACTGTGCTAGATCCTGGGCAGCAGGTAGATATCCTTCTAGATAAATATCCTGGGGGTCACTTCACCTTCTGCTGAGGGAAAGAGGTGGTGGGGAAGGCAGACCCTGGGCTGGGGAGAGCTGGAAGGCAGGTGGCTGTGTGGGGAAATGTAAGAGCAGCAGCAAATGTCCCTACCCGCAAACCCAAACACCAGCGCTTCCAGGATATTTGTGAGACCGTAGCCAGTTGTAAAAGTGACTCAAGTACTGATTTTTAAAATGAGAACATACCAAGAACATATCATAGTCACTTAAATTTGGCTGACTAAAGCCTAATAGACCAGGAGAATTAAAATTAAAAAAGTAATTATGATCTAGTTCTTAGAGCAGTGGTTCTCAAACTCAAGTGTGCAGCAGAATCACCTGCAGACTTTGTTAAAACACGGATTGCGGGTCCCACCCCAGACTGTCTCATTTAGTAGGTCAGGGTGGGGCCCAAGAAGGTGCATTGCTAACAAGTTCCCAGGCTTGTTGATGCTGCCTGTTGAAGGACCACACTTTGAAAACTACTGCATTAATGTACGTCACAATGAACCCAATGAAATGCTGTTTCCACCTGAAGCCATTTCTGTTTAGTTGTGTGAGGTCTGCCTCAGCTACTCTTAGAAGTGCTACAACATGAAACTGAATGAAACAAACAAAAAAATCCCAGGCCAAAAAAAAATTGTTTTGGATAGTTTGAAATATTTGGAAGTATTAAAATAACACCTATTTCTCTCCTGCTTCCTTCTTTCAGTATCTGCATCAAATATTTGGGCTTTGAGGATACCGTGGTATTTTATGAGATGACGTATGTAATCTTGACCTGAAAAAATTATGTAGTTTCTAGAAAAGCTTCACTTGCTTTTGAGCTATAGTCTTTGTATCTGAATGAATAATTTGAACAAATTGGTAAAACACCCTGGTCAGCTTCGGTTTGTGGGAAAAGCTCTGTCAGGGATTACAAATATAAAAATGTGTTAATGAGACAGTGTTTGCACATAGGTTTGCTAAAAATCTACTAAAACTGGCTGAAAGTCTACGGAAATACGCTGCCTTTGAAATTCTCCATTTTCTAAGATCAATAAACAAGAAAACAAGTATTTCACCAAACTAGTTCTTTATAGTCAATTCCTATTTAGTTAACCATAGAACTAATTCAATCTGCTAGTTATCCACAAAATATAATAATGCAGAGAGGGAGGACACTATTTTTTTAAATGGGTAACACTGTTCCTGATTTATGTAAGATCCCTCCACTGGATACTGGCGTAAAGTCATAAATGGAAGAGCAGCATGTGAATGACTTCTTTTTCTACCGTCTCTTCTTTTATTTTCTTTTTTCTTTAATCAGATTCAGCCAAGGTCGGCTTACCATCTGCTCTTTTAGAGGTGCTCAGTGGCTTGGCAGGAGAATAAATTAGCAAATTGCTGATCAGATACCTCTGCCTCAGGTTTTATTTTACTTTTTAAAAGACAGGGTCTTGCTCTGTCACCCAGACTATAGTGCAGTGGTGTCTTGGGTTTTATTTTTGTTTTGTATGGGTTTTTTCTTTGTTTGTTTGGCTTGGTTCTTTTTAATGTTTATTTGTGGTTAAGACCAAAAAACTTCGGAAAGCAGAAAAGATAACACCTCTCCCTAAAGTATGTTTCGTTGAAATCAAATTATCTGGCTTCCAAGTTTCCACATTCACTGCTCACAGAGACTGTAAATAATTTCCCAACTTTCCAGAGTTATTTATTTATGTACCGCTGACTTCATTTCAAGCAAAACCCAATTATTCTGTTTCAATGTTAGATTTCTGGGGATTGCTCACCTTCATTTCAGTGGTAAAAATATAGCATTAGAAACAAAGACATCAATAATCAAAATAAAGCTGTCTTAAGTGGAAAAAACTCCAGCCTCGATTTAAAAAGTATGTCTCCCGCCGGGCGCGGTGGCTCACGCCTGTAATCCCAGCACTTTGGGAGGCCAAGGTGGGTGGATCACGAGGTCAGAAGATTGAGACCACCCTGGCTAACACGGTGAAACCCCGTCTCTACTAAAAATGCAAAAAATTAGCCGGGCGTGGCGGCGGCCACCTGTACTCCCAGCTACTCGGGAGGCCGACTCAGGAGAATGACGTCAACCCGGGAGGCGGAGCTTGCAGTGAGCCGAGATCGCGCCACTGCACTCCAGGCTGGGCAACAAAGCAAGACTCCGTCTCAAAAAAAAAAAAAAAGTATGTCTCCGATTATGAACAGACTCACTTGCTGATAATGAGTGTTTCCTCTCCAGAGATCCAGACTCGCATGAATTCTCCATACACCCGGTTGTAATAGTTGCAGGCACTGCCGATCCCCATCCACAGGAATCTGCCATGGGAGATGAGGGGTCCAATTCCCATGCAGTAGCCAGGACCTAGGACAGGTGTCAGAGAGTAAGCTACATCTTAGTCACACCAAAAATTGCAACTGCTTTGTGTTACTCCTGTTTTTGTTCTTTTATAGCTAAGTGTTCTTTACATTTGATGTATATCTGTGAATCATGAATAAAGTGATTTGAAACAAAACAAAACAAAAGCCTCACACTTAACATGAGGCTCTTCACCCCTCCGTGAGTAAAAAGGATTCAGTATCCATGCCACACTAGTTTTATTTGGTCTCAATCATTTCAGTCTGAATGAACTGGGGTGTGTGTGCTAATTTCTTCCCAGGTTAACCGGTATCAATGAGTTTTGAATACAAGTCAATTCGTGCGTTTGGTAGCAAACATGGAAACGCTGACGAGCCGGCAGATCTGTTTGGCGCGTAGTTTTTTTCTGGAAACTTTTGGTTTGAGTGCCCCAGTTGACAGAATAGGTGGGTTAAAACTGGTCTGTAGTTTTGTAGGAAATCTTTCAACTGAAAGAAACAAGATCTACAAGGACAATGTCTAATCCAAGAACATCTATTTTATTCCCCTCAAAAAAGACTGTTTAAGAAAAGGCTCTTAAGCTAAATCTCATTAGGCAAAATAAAGCTAAGAGTTGAGGAGTCAGGCAATGGGTCTTTGAGCCTCTAGACTGGAGTTTGAGTCCCATAATCTGGTTTTAGCTGAGAGTAGTGGCTGCTTACAATCTTGCTTATGCAGAGGATGGCAGAATTATAAAGAACATGAACCCAGGGAACAACTGGGGAATTTGATGTTGCTTATATCAGAGAACAAACTTGGTACTTTGATTTTACTGGTGGTGGTAAAAAGTTAGATTAAAAAGTTTTAGAATTTTTTAGAAATTGTCAAGTAGTAGTTTTTCTGAATCTTTCTCCTTTAATTCCATTCTGCCAGTGAAATCATTCTGAAGCCAAAACACTCCTAACTACGTGAGACAGCATTCTCACCTTATGGGCAAGAGTTGTGTAATGATATACATAGTGTAAGCTTTTGCTTGAATCACCTAAATTGGATGTTTAGTCCCAAACACAGCAAACAGTTTTTAGTCTTTTACTTTGTAATAGCTGAGTTAATATGAGCAAGACTGTCGGCTCTTTTTTCCCTTTAAATAGAAGATGTTTGTTGATACCTATAGAACCAAAATATGGTCTAAGGTTGTTAATCTTGTGATTATTTTAGTAACACTACATTATACAGTAGATGACTGACTTTGTATTAAAATAATTTCATTAAGCTCTTTAAAAGATTTCCACGGCAGATTTGATTGAATATGTATTTCCTTAAACTGTCATTAGATATATTAACCTTTAATCAATTAATATATGCATAATATTACCTCACTGGATATTTACAGCTTGGCACTTTGTAGATGCTCAATAAATATTTCCTGAATAAATTTTAAAAATTAATTAGGCATGTGTATCTAATATAAAGGATGAAGTTTTAAATGCCATCCTTTTTTTTGAGACAGAGTCTCGCTCTGTTGCCCAGGCTGGAGTGCAGTGGCATGATCTCGGCTCACTGCAACCTCCGCCTCCCGGGTTCAAGCGATTCTTCTGCCTCAGCCTCCTGAGTAGCTGGGATTTGGGATTACAGGCTTGTGCCACCACACCCAGCCTGCCATGTAAAAATCTTAATATTTGGGACCTGCCATTCAAATGTAAGCTATGATGCAGGAGAGACGTATCTACTGAAAAAGGGAGATTGAACCTTGTGCTTAGATTAAGAACCTTAGTGTTCTAACCAGAAGAGAACCAGAATTTTGAGTCCTTAGCGATCAATTCTGTATCAGCTTAATTCATCCAACAAACAATTACTGGTATAGATACTACTGGTATAGACACTAGCTCCAAATTAGGGACTGGAGATATTATAAGTATAATGGTCCCCATCAGAGTCTAGGGGCAAGACAGGAGAGTATGTGAAAAATAATTACAAAATAAAAGAATCTTAACACAGTGTGACCTTTTCATTTACGTGTATATCTTATGCTTCTACCCACCCTCCAGCTGGAGAGAAGAATGCTGGAGGAAGGTAGAAACTTTGGTAGAATATTAGGGAAATATTCTGGTTGTATCCACATTAAGCTGATCTTTGCTTCTCAGATTTAGGAATGCTTATTTAGGCATGCAGTGATTGTGGGAGCCTCTTTCACACCCTAAAAGGAGTAGTGAATGCTTTGCTGCATTTTTGTACAGAGACAGCCTCCTTGGAGCCAACAGCTGGGACCTCTCCCCAGCTGTCCTAATCAACAAGCTGTTGCTTTCCACGCCTTACACATATACACCATAGAGAAACCTGTGTGCACATATACATTCAGAACAGCCTTGTTCACAATAGCCCCAAACTAAAGACACCTCAAGTGTCCCTCAACAGTGGAACTGGCAATTAAACCATGAGATATTTATATAACTCAATACCCTATGGCAATGAAAATGAACTACACCTGCATGCCACAATGTGGATGGATCTTAGAAACACACTATTGAGCAAAAGAAGCAAGATACGAGAATACATAATGTATGAATTGACTGCTAAAACGTTTAAAACAAGGCAAAATTAACCTGTATTCTCTGGGATATGAAATTATGTGGTAAAATGATGAAAAAAAAAAGCAAGGGAGTGACTGTCACAAAATCAAAGACGGTGTTTTGCTCTGGAGTGAGGGAGAGTGATTGCAAAGGCACGCGAGGAGCTTCTGGAACAAGGGTAACATCCGCTTTCTCAGGCTGCATTGTGATGGCAAATTTATCACCGCGCTGTGCACTTTTCTGTGAAACATTATCTTAATAAGAAAAAGTGGAATGTCAGTTGCCATGCTTTTTTTCCCCCCAGTTCTCTGCTCTGGGATGTGGTACCCAGGGCACAGCATGGCATATGGAGGGAGAGGACCCTTGTTCAGAGCTGGGGATGGCTATATGTCCTTGGGGAAGGGAGAGCAGCCCGTGCCAGGTGACTGTGAGTCCTGACCCAGATCAGTAGACTGGGAGCAATTTTTCGGAACTGAAGCTTCCAACCCTGCCCCCCACTACCCTGGCCACTCCCCCTCCCCCACAGGAATGACACTTTCCTGAGGACTTTCATAGCCCCTACCTGGCACTAAGTCAGCCACCTATGTGTGTGCCCCTGACTGTCTTTACTACATTTATATAATCCCCTCGGGGCAGAAACCACATCTCTTTAATCTTTTCACACATCCTCCCTCCCCTAAGCAGGAGAACAGGGCCTCTTAGTAAATACAGCTAGAAGAAGCTTAGATATGAGCCCCAGTTTCATCACTTACTAGTTGTGTGACTCTTTGAGTCTCAGTTTTGCCACCTACAAAACAGACACAAACACACCAACCTCACCATAGAAAATGGGCATGAAACTGCTTTGTAAATTATAACTCACTCAAGGACTTTAAATCATTGTAAGTTCCTCCAGCTTTCACTGGTCCTGAGCTTTCCTGACTCTGCGCTTCCCCCAAACCTCTAAAACCAAGAACCTAGAGAGCCACTGATTCAAGTGAGCTGGCAGGAGCTCAGGAGTATTGATCAGCAAAACCCACCCCAAACAAGGCCAATTTTCTTATCTTCCCTCCCCCAACCAGAAACCATAGGATCTCACAGTCTGTGCTACTAGTGGATTCTAACTAGACCTTCTGCTTTCAAAGGGAAAGTGTGAAACTAGAAACTACCTGTCCAGCAAAATGATCATCAACCTGGGCTTTAGGACTTCCTGGTGGCCCCCCTACATTCCCACTTCCTGTCCAGCTGGGGAGCTGACAAGCCATTTCCCTTCTCTGGGCTTTAACCCTCCACTTGTAAAATGAGGAGTTTGAACTCCATGGCTTCTCATGCTTGTCATAGCATTTTGCCTGGGCAAGGCAGATCAGCTCCCCGGGTCTCAGTTTCCCCTTCTGTCAAATGAAGGAGTTAGGCTCATATCTGTGGCTCTCAACCTTGGCTGCTCATAAAAAATCAGGAGTGGAGATTTTTTAAAAAATAGCAGCCCCAAACCAGCTGAGCCCCTACCTCAGACAGTGCTGAGAATCACCGTGCTACTTGATCTGACTGTCAGTGGATGCAGCATGATGGCCCTGGCCCAGAAATGGTGGACAGAGTGAGATGCTGCCTACTCTCCTGCTGATCCAGAGCTTCAGGGCTGCTGGTTCTCAGGCTTGTCCTAACAGGCTGACCTCCTTGGTCAAGGGTCCAAGGAAATTCTACCAGTGCTGATTAGCATAAGCATCCGGGGGGACTTTTTAAAAATGCATGTTTCTAGACCCGAAGAGCCTGAGTCAAAAAGTCAGGAGCAGGGTCCAGGAACAGAAATGTTAACAAGCTCCTACCTGCTGGGTGTTCTTACATAGACTTAAAAGCTTGAGAACCTGTGGCTTACTGGATGGGCAATGCGGTGTGGGCAGTGCTGGACTCTCCTGGCCTGATTCTCTGATAATACAGACAAATTAGAATTTAGCACTTGGGCCTATGAAGGGAAGAAGAGGAAAAAGAAGGCCTTCTACCCCTCTACGTACTCACCCCACCCCGACCATTCACTGACCCTGACCATGAAGCCCCCTTGGGAGAGGAGAAATCCAGTGAGGAAGGGCCACACTGGGGAAGAGAGTTCAAGTTAAAGACGATGAAACAGTCCTCCCTTAGCTCTGAGCCTCCCTTCTCTAGAGCTGACCCTGTCAGGGAGCAGAGAACAAAATTAACTAAATGTTCCTTTAAACTGGGCATTAAAGTAATCTAAAATATCAGGCTGAATCAGGCAGAGAGACAGGCAATTATCTGCAATGTTAAAAAGAATCCAGACACAGAGCATTTTGTGCCAGCCCCATGCTCCCACTTCTGATCCCACTGAGACGAGGCCCACCACACTTACCAGTGTGTAATAACTACGCTCTTAGAGTCTCATTGGATATCTTATGGAATTGGGAACAGATGTGTCTGCAATGAGGCATCTTCACTGAAAACTAAAGAAGCAGTCTGAAATTTCAGGTCATTCTGAATTAATCTGATATCTGATCACTGTAGCTTTAACAGTGGAAGGGTGGGGTTTTCTATTGGGATTATCTGGATAATTATATTATTCTCCACTTTTGATTGACCCACAGATCTTCTTGAAGATTCTCTCGAGGTGTGATGTTCCAAGAGTACTGCAGTGGTCCGAATTTTTATCCCACTGCCTGGATCTCATTTGACCCTTATGGGAGCCAGGTAGTGGGAGAAAAATGGGGACCACTATCACCACATTCCCAAGAATAAGAGAAAATGATGAGTGGAATAAAGAGAAGGGATAAATATAAGACAAAGAGGGGGCATGGAGGAAGCAAAATGAAAGGGAGAAGAAAAGCAGTGAAGAAGGCGTTCCAGAGACATTTTCACCTTCAGAGCAAATTTGCAATCTCATTTTTAAAAGTTAACCAGAAAACCCTGGAATTTTACTTTACTCCACCCCATCTTGAGCTTGTTTTAAAGGTACTTGTGCCAAGTCTACTTTACGAAAGCACAGTGCAGACTGGAAGGGTTTATCTAAGATATTTTTAAAGTGCTTTCATTTAAAATGTGCAGATAATTGGTTTGAAAATTTTCACCCAAGTCCTTATTTGCTAACACAGCCATAGTCTTCAGAGATCTTACCAGGTGTGCTTTTTGTCCTTTTGCAAAATTTTCTTTACCATCATGGACCAAAATCCCAAGTAAATAATCTCCTTAGAAATGGAAATAAACAACTGACTTACCTGGTATTGAGGATGTACCCTCATAATTCCACACCAAGAGAAAAAGGCCAGTGAGGAGCAGGATTGGCATGGTGGCAGCAGGCATGGCCTCAGGCACCATGCTGGTGATGTTATAATGCATCGGGTTCAGCATTTCCAAAACCATCTTGTGTTCCTTGACCTCAGAGGGGGCAATTTAGAGTCCTGTGGAAATCAAAGGGACAGAAAATTACAGAATCCCTTTAAAGGTTCATCTACAGCTCCTGTTGCTTCAGACGGTGCTGCACAGTACAGATTCACTCACTGTTTTATAATGTGATCAGACATTTAGGCAAGACTAATTTATGGTTACAAGTCAAAACAAGGAAGCCCAAGAAAGATCTTTTGGCTTGAATTGCAGCATTTCTGACCTTGGTAGAGTCTCAGGTTCCTTTAGACGCTTGGTCTGATAGAACCTTATCATCTTGCCCTTGAGTGGGTAGAGTGACGTGCATTCCCAATTGAAAGCCAAATTTCTTGTCAAAATATAAGAAAATAAAGCTCATTCCAGAGGTGGAGTCATTCTGTGACTTCATCAGCAGGTTTTGTTTAGGCAATCTTCTTCCCTTGAAGCCAAATCAATTTAAAAACAAAAAAAGCAATTCCCCCAACTCCCTTTTTTGACCAAAATGACTTTTTTGATCAAAATAGTTTCTACACTAAGAACACAATTCTTGGGCATCGAGGTCTTCTCAGAGCCTTCCATCAGTTTGCCTATTAAATTCAAAGTGACTCACTCAGGCCATCTCTAGTGACTTCAATGAAGATCTAAAATCTCTTGTACCATGGGCCAGATTAAACAGTGTCCCTAGGGACCTGCCAACGGTAGTGTGGAAAAAAAGAATTGCAGAGGACGAATAAAGGGAGAAGAGAAAGAAAGGAATGGGGAAGGAGGAAGAAAGAGAACAGCAGAATAGGATGCCACCAGCAATAGGCTCAGGTGCCACTCAGGAACCTCATTCGAAGAGCAGCTAACATCCTGTGCAAGACAATCAATTTACAGTCTGATGTGCTGGTTCTATTGTGTTTTTCAACATTCTATTGAGTCTGTATTTTCAGCCAGGTTTTGTAATCCCTTTACTCTCAGAACAGAGTTTCAGGGATGGTAGGTAGTTTGTAGCTGAAGAGGTGTAGTTTGAACAAACTTGTATAGTGAGGAAAGAGTGAGTCATCATTAAATGCATTTTCAGTGGCAGATGGCATGCTCCAAGGTTTGCCTTTACTTAGATAGTGCCTACAGTTTTTGGAACTTGCAGTGGCTCTCAAACGAACTTGGGCTGGGTTTCACCTAGTAATAAAGTAATAAAATTCTAGATTCATAGCCAGGGCTTCTAATTGGATATCCAGGGCTCTGTGGATTCCTTGAAACACTGCATAACATTGTATCGGCTCATGTGCACATTCTGGTGGAGAAAGGCCATAACTTTCATCAGATTCTTAAGGAGTATGTAATTGTATTTCTCCTCTGATCTACATGAGATCTTAAAGTCCAAAGACTGATTTCCGTCAGCTACAAAAATTCGACAACATAGTTGAATTTATCCAGTTGCTTCATCATTTTATGTTATTCTACCATTTAAATAATCATTAATGCTTGGATGCAGGGCACTGAAAATGCCTGCGCTTATGTTGAGCAGTTTTGGGGTTGTTTTTTTCATATCTATAAGTTGAGACTAAAAAGTCAGCCTTGTGTCTGTTATCATCTGGTTCCTTTGTTGATGACAAGCTATTTTTAACAGGCTGAGGTTTTAAATTTCTAGAGTGGAATTTGACATCATTCTGAGTAAGCTCTATGTGACTTTCTGACAGCCAGGACCCTTAAAGTTTCTATTTATATTGATGAAACCTGAAACCATTGTTCAAAGCATAAATGAGGAAAGTGGTTGCGACAAAAAGGATGAAGATGTCCCACAGGAAGTGATGCCAGCAAAAATCTTCACATTATAGGAACTTTCAGAGGTATTTCACAACATTGAAAGCAAAGAGTATAAGATGTTGGAAGCTGATGCAAATTTATAAAGGACTATGGCAATTCACTGGTAGAGAAAAGATGTTCCCTCAGTAGCGTAAGTTATGCAAAGAGAAGAAGGCAAGAACTTTTTAAAAAAAAACCTCTCAATAAGTTTATTTTCACAAAGAAAGAAAACACTTAAAATGTTGCATTGTTTCTAATGTTTCAAATTACTGTGTACTAAAATATTTGTTTTACTATTTTTGTTTGCTTGTCTCCCTACACACTTACAACCTATGGTAAGGGTTTCTAATGCTTTGACAAAAAATTTTAAAGGTCACAGAACAGTTGTAATTTTTCTCTTGATTTTTAGGATTGCTTTGCACAGTTTTAGCTTGCATGGTCATTTTTACAGTCCCATACTACCATGCAAAGTGAGGACTGTTTGTGTGTCTAAAATGTTTAACAGAGCTAAGAAGCCTGGTTTCTCATCTTCCTCAAAAGTATGTCATAAAGATCCCTGAGAAGAGCATCACTTAAAAACCCAACAGGGTAAGAATATTTTTTAACACCCAGAAAGCGTGTGCTGTGTCAGTTATTGTTCTAAGCACTTTACAAATATTAAGCCACTCATCTTCATGATAAGCCTGAGAGCTAAGTCTAACTATCCCCATTTTACAGATGGAGAAACTGAGGCCTGGGGAGGTTAAGCAGCTTGCCCTAGGGCACCCAGCTCACATGTGACAGAGCTGAAATTGGAGCCTACGTGGTCTGTCTCCAGAGCCCATGCTCTTTATCATGCCGTTTTGCTACCTATTATGGGATTCAGTCCCCACATTCATGGACTTTTCATTTGTTTATGCTCACTCCTGGGCTATTTAGAATAATTCCTTTTAAAGGATTAAGCTTTATGGATCTCTGCATGCCACAGCTGGAAAGGTCCTTTGAGCTTCTCTCCTGATTGCACATTGGTTTTCCTGTTCAGTGGAACATTCTAATGCGCCACGTGGGTATGTTGAACAGAAGTCTTCAAATAGGGGTACAGGAGTATAGGAAGGTCCTAGAACTTGCACATAGGTTGTTCATATGTCCCCTTGGCTAGTAATACCCTCCTCTCACCCCCAAACATACACATATAGGCACACAGCCCTCAGGTGCTGTGCATTTGCCAGGCCGTCTCAAATGCCTGGGTCTCCACTGCCCTCTGAGGGTCATTTTCTTGGGTCACCCCATTATTATCTGCTGAGTGGTCTCTGCCTGCTCAGGCATCCCACGTTTTCCTGGCACCAAGCAGGGGCTCTGGCCACTTGATGCACCGGGCCCGTGTGCCTGTGCTACATGGAGCCTATTAATACCTTCATTCAATGCCCCACCAACCTCTGCGTAAGGAAATGCGAGTCCTACACCCAAAGTCCTCAGCCTGAGTCAGGGCAAAAACCTGTGGGGACACAGCAGAGCCCAGGTGTCCTGGTGACCTGGGGGTCTGAACACATTCGGGTCCTACAGTGCCATGAAGGACTCCCAGATCCTCTAGTACAGCTCAAGCCCTAACCCTAGCCTGCCACAGGGAGGGGAGGCAGGCCCTGGCCTTGCAGAAGTGCTGCCTAGCATGTCCAGACTCTGCTAAATCCTACCTTTTAGCATGGGGGCTACTGGCCCAGCAGGGAAACAGGCCCAGTCACCCTGGATCTGAGGGCTGGGTGCCAAGCTTGCACTCCCTCTTATTCTCTCCAGCAAACCTGGCCCATCCCTCTTTCACACCCTAGCTCCTGGAGAAATGCATTTTTTTCTCTACCCATTTCCTCTTATCTCCCGACTTCTGCCTGGCCACACTAAAACCTGTCTCTGAAAGCTGACACATGACCTGACTACTGCCTGATCTGTACCTCTTCCCCATCTATGTTTGTTCTTGATCTCATTCTGCGGCGTTGGACCCATTTGGCCATTCCTCCTTCTTGTATCTGTTCTCCAATGATGGTTGTGGCAGGTTTCTCTCATTGTTTCTATTCCTCTACAGCCGTTCTTATTCCTCCGTCAGTCCTCAAACCATGAGCATCTCTCCAGCCTAAACCGTTTGCCCTCTCTGCTTTATTCTCCTTTTCAGAACTCTATTTTCCTGTCTTAAGCTCTTACTTCTGTGAAGGCACCTCCCCCGATTCCCTTCTTGCCTCTGTCCTCTCCATCTCTGAAGCACTGACTGCCTAGTGAACTCCACGATGCAGATACTTCACCATTACTCCACAGTTACATCTAAAACCGAATCCATCAACCTCCTCCTGACCTTCTCCCTCTGTCCTTTTTTATTTTTATTTTTATTTATTTATTTTTGAGACAGAGTCTTGCTCTGTTGCCCAGGCTGGAGTGCAGTGGTGACACAATCTCAGCTCACCACAACCTCTGCCTCCCAGGTTCCAGCGATTCTCTTGCCTCAGCTTCCCCAGCAGCTAGGATGATAGGTACGTACCACCATGCCCAGTTAATTTTTGTATTTTTAGTAGGGATGGGGTTTCACTACGTTGGCCAGGCTAGTCTCAAACTCCTGATCTCAAGTGATCAGAGCCCTAACCTTCTTATACATCATTACCCTATCATCCAGCTTCAAAATCTTGGGTGTTTTGTACTTCCCTTTTCCCTTTACTTTCCTAACATATCCCTTCCCATCCCAGTCTAACCATATCCAGTCACAAAGTTCTAGGCATAGTCCTTAATAATGTCGTGTTCCTGTCTCAAGATACATCCCTGTATTTTTTTAATCTTCTGGCTTATATGTTAATTTTTATAATGGGCCTTAACCCTACCCTCTGCTCCATTCACGACAAAGGATATCTCAGTGGTCAGTTGAAGGCAAATTCCTGGCTTCCTTCTTTGCCAAAACTTACCCCTACCTCAAACTCTCTAATATTAATTGCTCTCAAAAGCCTCTGCTGTGAAAAATCTACTGGGGATTCCTGGTGGACCCTCAATCCTCTTTTGGCAGCCCCAAGCTCTAATGTCTTCAAGGGCAACACAGGTGACATGAATGTGGAGGGTGGGGGATGGACTGCAGCACATTCTAGAGCACAGCCTTCCTCTCAAAGGACCAGGCATGATGCCAAACAAACCATCTCTCCATGAGCCCAATCGAGACTCCAGCCCATTTGCTGCCATTACTCAGTATCTGAATCAACCATCACAACCTTCATGGAGCTACAAACTGGGAACTAGTCACTTGTGTTCTTCGTGCAACTACCTTTGTCTAGCCATGCTTTGGTGCCAGGCCATAAGCTACCTCTGAGTGACTTTGTAAGGTCAGCCATAGGGAACTCACTATTTTATCTAATGAAAGGATGTTGTCAAAGGCAATAGGTAAAATCACTTATTTTTATTATTCTGAGTGGATGTATGTTTGTAAATTTCCTCACGCCTCTTACAGAGCAAAAAGAGGCATTCATTCATGAAAAGTCAAATTCTTCCATCTGTTTCTTCTCCCTCTAGAAGGTGAATTCCCAAAGGACAGGGATCTGTGTGTCTCTCTCCTTCACAACTGTATTCCACTTCTAGAACAGTGTCCAGGCCTTCGTACATGCTTGCTACAAACCCGTTGCTTGAGTTTGCACTATCTCCAGCTTTGTTCGGCTTTTATTCCCCATTGTAAACTATCCAAGATCTTTCTTCTCAGACCTTCTCTTTCACTCTCTTCTGCACGTTGCTGCCAGATTTGCTTTTTAACTCAGCTTACATCACGTCAATCTTCTGCCAAAAACCCTTCTTTGCTTCCAGTTGTCTGCAAGGCTTTCAAATTCATCTTTTTTTTTTTTTTTTTTTTTTTTTTTTTAACAGAGTCTTGCTCTGTCACCCAGGTTGGAGTGCAGTGATGAGATCTTGACTCACTGCAACCTCCGCCTCCTGGGTTCAAGGGATTCGCCTGCCTCAGCCTCCTGAGTAGCTGGGATTACAGGCACCCACCACCATGTCCGGCTAATTTTTGTATTTTTAGCAGAGACAGGGTTATCACCGTGTTGGCCAGGCTGGTCTTGAACTCCCGGCCTCAGGTGATTCAACTGCCTCAGCCTCCCAAAGAGCTGGGATTACAGGTATGAGCTACCACGCCCCACCCCAAATTCGTCTTGACCCAGCCTTATTTTTTGGTTCTCTCCACTCAAAGTCTGACTCCTGCTTTACCACAACATCTTACCTGCTGAGTTCTTCCTCCTCCACGTTTCCCTGCTCGTCCAGTTCTGCCCCACTGGTTTCCCATGACAAGTCTGCTTCTTCTTCTCCTTGCCTGAGCCATCTCTTACCTGGTATAAATACTCCTCCTCTTTTTCTCTCTGACATGGGTCTTGGACTACTATTGATTTTGACTGCCAAGGCACTATATAAATCAGAGCCTTGGAGCGTTTCATTCAATAAACACTTATTAGGAACCTTATCTGAGCAGGGTACTACATTCAGACATTCAGTTTTCTTTCTAGACATGGGAGGCAGTAAGACAAGCGAGCTGAAGGTGCTGCTAGCTAGGACATCTTATGAGAACCACAGTTCTCTAGAAAGACATGTAGAGCTGCCCATGAACTTCTACATCAAGGAGACACAGGGTATCAGGACTGGAAAGAAATGCTGTGATCTTCTAATAATATGGTTCTCTCCCTTTAAAAATGAACCACTTACATGACATCCAGGGAAGGTCACTTGTCAATGGTTACTTAAAAGCAGGGAAGTTTCTCCCATGTGCACATTCAGTGATCTGATTTCCATTCCCTGGCACTGGGGTCATGAAACTTGAGGTTCCAGTTGTTATTCCTAGCAAGCTTCCAGTGATTCCCTGGGACATTCTCGTTCTGGAGCAGGAGCGACACAATAGGAACCAACAGGAAAAATGCAGATAGATACACATGGTGTGGACTACCTTCAGGGCAAATGCCTTGTCCACCCTATAGTTCCCATCCCTGCTGTGGTCTCTGACTGACCATTTGTGTGGAATGAGCAAAAAGCCCTGAAGGCACCAATGGGAGACCTCAGCCCCTAGGGTTCTACCCACATAGGGAAGACTATTGACAGTGTATGAAAGGTACCTGCTGCTAACACCCACATTTCACATGTGTGTGCAGACCCAAGGCTCCTGGGCATCCATCAAACAGGACTGTGACTTTCTCACTCACCTGTGAGGTCCCATGATTTCCAGCACAACACCTGCCCCAGGAGGTGCTCTGTGTGGGTTCGTGGAATCACTCCTTTCTTCACAATGACTTAGTGGCTGACTACCAGCAAGCCTGGGACTTGGGAACATTGGCAGTCAAAAGCAAGAGTAGTCCAAGAATGCCCTTATCTCAGCTAGCCTCTTTGCCCGTCTGATGGTGCCTCTGGTTCCTCAGATACCTAATCTATTGTCTTCCCAGTGGGCTGCATCTGATAGAGTCTCCCAGAGAAGTTTTTTTTAAACAGTGAGAAATGACTGTCTTAAAAGACTTCTTGATTATTTAAGGCATTTCAGGCCATGAGACAAAGTGGGGGCAGTATTTGGGGAACCTGTTGAATTGGGGTTGATCCTCCAGTTCCTATTGTATTGGGATTGCCTGACACCCAAACCATAGTTTTTTTCATGAGGAGTTCGACCTCGCCTTACGGAGGAGGCAGAAAGGGCCAGTTGGGGACTGTTCCAGCAACAGCAGTCATTTTTCTAAGAGGTTTCCCATGACTTCACTTTTCAATTCAATTTCATAAGACCTGATGGGTTACCTGGCCCCACAGGAGATAAGGTAGTGGAATTTTCCAGCCAAAATTGGGCTTTTAACCGGAGGAGGGAAAAGGCAGAAGTGACAAAAGCACAAGAGCAGGCTTTAGGATCAGATGAGCTGAGTACAAGTCCCAGAGACCACGTCACAAGAACAGGCTTTGGGGCCAGATGAGCTGAGTACGAGTCTCAGAAATGTGCTTACTTCCCAGGCCTGCCATGCCCTGGCTGAGGGGGTGCACTGAAGCTGCCTCAGGACACTGAGGTGGGTGAAAGGGAAGCCTCCAGAGCCAAGTGCCAGTGGTGGTGTTTGTCGTTCCTCCAGCTTTAAGGTCTCTGTGGCACATGGAGTTGTGGGATTCCTTGTCTCTGGTAGTAAAGATGGAAGGTCCCTAAATGGATACACAATCCTTAGGGCAGCCCAGGTGCCCCCAGCCAGAGAGGCCCCCTGAACCTCTTTCTGTGGCAAGATCCAGAGCCATGCCTGAGTCTTGGCATCCAAGATTTATGGCACTGCAGTCCCAAGTGGCCTTGCTTCCTTCCGCTCATCTACCTGGATATGATAAGTTCTTGTAACAGCAGAAATAGGGGATGTCTGTCAATATTCCCACAACATAAGTTCCTCCAGAGCAAGGACTCACATCTCGCTTTTCTATCTAGCCCCTGGGGGCTACCACAAGTGCCTCACACCCAGTAAGTGCTCAGTAAACGTTTGTGAAATGAAGTGAACCAATGGTTAGCATCTTAAGCCTTTTAGGCCTGGAGTTGTCAAAGAATGATGCATTCACATATCCTCAGAGGGATGTTTGCCTTCTGCACATCTTAGCAGTGATTCCAAATGCCAAGTCCCAGCAACACAGTGGCCCATAGCTACCACCCAAACAGTCAGATAGCAGCAGCACTGCTGGCCTTTCCTTGAGAGCTTATCTGTTGTTTAATGAACAGACTGTGAGGCCATAGAGATGTCCTAGAGCAGGGACACTCTCTGGCAAGGAAGCCCCTGGCTGACCCCAGAGTGCTGGGGCCACCTAGCCTCTCTGGACGTCCGTTTCCTTATCTATAAAACGAGGGGGTTGAGTCACAGGGCCCCTCTTATCTCTGTATCTGCTGCCCAGCATTCTTACCCTTTGTCTTAGCTGCCCTCCCCCAACCCTTCCCTGTGCCTTTGCCCTGTCGCCTTCCTTGGTTCTTTTCTTTCGCGTTGTCATAGGCCAGCCAGTGATGCCCGCAGGCCCAGGTTTGCAGAGAAACACTGAGACGTCAGGGAGCCTGGGGTGCACGTGGCCCACTTTGGTCACCTTCTCCATCTCTTCTCATTTCTTTTAGAGTCCCCATTTTGAGGATCCAGTGAACGTGGTGGAATCTTGCTCTGGAGAAACACACTCAGGAATCAACATGCAAAGCTTTCAGTACAATTCTGGGATCCCGGACCCTCTAAAGCCCATCCAAAGACCTCAAATGGACAGCTCCTGGGCCCAGTTCCTTTCTCAACCTTCTGCTTCAAGCTGTCCAATGTCCCAGAGGTTCTTTCCTGATTAAAACCGCTTTCACTGACCAATAGAAAGTTGTTTCCAGGTTATAAGTGAATATAATTTCTCTTGAAGATTTTTCATTTTAACTAGACCCCAAATTACAGTTGATAATGGGGTGTTACATTCTTCGGTCCACAGAACCAGTGAGAAAGGTTTAAGGAGAGAGTGAGGGGCACAACTGGTACCCTGATATCCCATCTGTGGGCCCTCAGACTGACACTGTCCATGGCCACACTGTGGCCCTGAAGAGGGCATCAAGGCTCGTGGGATCTCCAGGGTTCTGCCAAGGAGGTTTCCAGTGCATGGAGGGCACACGGAGTGCACGCATGTGGAGGCCACTGTCTTCACCTCCAACACTGAGTAAATCTACAACGTCCTAGCCGCTGTTTTATGCTCTAGGGACATGGGGACATGAGGTTGTTGCTCTTACGGAGTTAATCTGGGGAAGACAGAGCCACCCATATCATCATAATATAAGTCAGATTGCACAAGTGTTCAACCAGAGGCATAAACAGCTATGAAAAGAGAGGAGAAAGTGACTACCCTAGGAAGGTCACGCATGGCTTTACAAGCAGGATTTGAAGGAGAAGCATTACTCTGCAAGACACCAAGCTGAGGAAGGGCATTGCAGGTAGGGGGAATGAGAAACGAATTGGCGGGGGAAACTCAAAGCTGCTTCTGCATCCCTCCCCACACCACTCACTTTCCTGGGTCCAGGGAGACCCTCTATCACTGTGTCCACTGCTAGATCTCTGCTTAGTTTCTTCGTTAGAAAAACATGGGGGAAACAGCGGTATTTCTTGATGTGGTTACTAGGAGGAAGAAACAAGATAAAGCCTGTTAGGGCCTTATCAGGTGTCTAGCATATGGTAAAACCTCGATAAACTTATTGTGATTCCATCTCCAGCAAGAGCAGAAGTAACAATGGACAGTCCCTGGAATAGCTGGAAGGAACAGTTTGGACTGGAGTTGTACCCTCAGGGGTCCCTAAAGAGCTGTATGCCTTTGAACAGCTCACTATATCTGTCTTAAGAACATGCAGCAGGTTGGGGAGAGGGGTAGTCTTGTAGTTCCCAATACATCCCTCTTGTCACAGCTATATTGGGGGATCATGTGAGAGCCACGAGGTCACTGAACACACTTGTGGGATTCTCAACATTTGCCTCCAGTGCCCCTTCCCACCCACACTTCTTTTTTTGTGTAATTTCCCCACATTTTCTATCCACCTACTATGCTCTGCCCAGGCAGAGGATATTACCTTATCAAAATAATTCGTATCCAGGGGCTAATCCTTTAACTTGTTCTCCCTCCTGGGATATTTTCATGTTAACATGTACCTGGAGCAGTTCCTAATGATCATTAAGAAAATGTTTGGCACACTCTCAGCTCTAGGGAAGCCTGCAGTCTACTGGGAGAGAAAAACTAAGAAGCTTGGTACTGTTGACAAGTACAAAGAGATATTAGCATACAGACCAAAGGAGGCTTCATGTGAATGATGGGACATGTTCTGGGCCTTGAAATGTGGTTGAGATTTTGATGGCAAGTAGAGGAGAGGTATTTGCAATTCTGGAGGTAGGAGTACATACAGCAGTTGGGGGATAACAAGAATGAAGAGGCTAGATTTGTGTTAGGAAGCAATAATATCTATTGTGGAACTATAAGTAGAAAGGCAGTTGATGAGGGAGGATACAGGAGAGGCAGTGCTCTCTTAGTTGACCCCAGGTTTCTAATTTGTTCATGACCTCCCATTCAGTGATACAAGGAAACTAGAGGAGGTTTTGAGAAAGACGGAGCAAACTCAACTCACTAAACTCCCTATGGGTGCTGATGGCAGAGGCAGGCATCTTCAGAAGTCTATTATGAGCCTTGCAGATAATTTTAAAAATGTTCATCTAATTTAACTTACAACTAATTGTCGACAAGAACTAAGTTTGATTATCCATCTCTTCTATCACACTTGGTTGCAAATGACCTTTGACTGCTTTCCAAATTAAGTCTACCTTCAGCAACTGATTGAAGGATTGGCCCCAGTGAGATATCTGTGACTTCTTACGTCTGAGGCTTCAAGCAGTCTTCAGTTCTTCCTTAATATTTGACTGTGTCCCCACCCCCCTCCATTTTTACCATTTTGGCTTCTTAGAATACCTATTAGACAAACATTCAGTCTCATGGATCCATCCTTCTTATTTCTTGCCTGTTTTCTCATATTTTTCATCTCTTTTCTCTTTGTGCTACATTCTGGGATAATTCCTTGATTGACTCTCTCAATTCAGTTTGTCATCTGTTTGTCCTTTCAGGCTGTCCATTTATATTTTTATTTCAAAAATCAAAATAGTAATGTCCATTATCTGTTTATGTTCTTATGGATGCAATATCTGCTTGTGTCTCTGATGCTAACAATTCAATATATACTTGAATATATTGAATGTTTTGAATGATCAGTAAGTCTCCTCTGGTATAAACTCTGTTTACAACTTGTGGCTTCCTTTCAAGGTGCTGGCATTCCTCAAATCCACAGTGATTACTTAGTATGTGCTCATTTGTGGCTGAAATTTCCTGTTAGTCAGTTGGCTAACAGGAAAAATGAGACAAGATGGATCAAAGGGATCTGTGGGGTCCTATGGGAGGATGTAACAGAAAACCCTCCAGAACCCCAAACACGGTCATGTGCTCCCTTAAGCTGAGTCTTAAGGGTGAGTATTTGCCAGGAGAAGAAATGGCAAGGGGGTGACTTATTCCAGGGAGAGAGAACAGTGTGTTCAAAGGCCCTGATGGTGAGGAAGGCAATGTTCTTACCAAAAGTAGGAAGTCCGCATGATTCAGTAATTGGGAGCAAATGCTATTTGTTCTAAGGGTCTCTGGAATAGCTGAGTGGTAAATTCCCACATGGTTTCTACCCAACAGGGTATGGAGAGTTGAAGGGAGGGTAGCCCCAGTACAGGTGGGCTTGCCCTAATTGATGTTTTCACCATTCCTCATTAAAGTCATTTATGACATGGGAAACAGAGAATGGTCCCTTGTCTCTACAAAAACCCAGTTAAAGTAATTCAAAGGAATCTTTACTCAACAGAATATTTGAAAGCAGATTACATTTTCAGTTTGTTATGCTTACAAGTGGCTGAGGAGGGGAGGCTCTCTGATGTTCCATTCCTCAGAACTGGGATCAGCACCACTGTTGAAAGTCAGGAAGCCCTTAACACCTGGAATGCAAACTGTCCCTAAGGCCCAAGTCCAGTGGAGACAAAATCTGTGGCTTGCTTGATATTAATCCCAAATTCCACATGAAAGCTGTTGTCAGTGGTCCTGAGAAATCAGTAGGTGGGGCAGGTGGGGGACTCGGGGAGTTTTTCCACATGCTAGGATATGATTTAAGTAATGAGATTGCTTCTGGACAAGCACCCTGGGGATGACAAGCTTTTTAAGGGTAGATAAACAATGTGTTTGCTAAAGAGCTCTCTTTTCACACTCGTGCCAGTACTACAGGAAGCAGTCCTTTTCTCACACTGTGGAAACTATCCTGAAAATGATGGCCCCAGAAGTGACAAAGTTGCCCAAACAGTTCAGTTGAATTCAGAGTATCGTTGCCCAGTTTTACAGGAGCCCTAGCTTTGCTCACATGGAACCAGACATTTAGAGTTAATGTTTTCCACCAACAAACACTTAATGGGCAAGGTAATGTATCGTTATCACCACAGCAGAATCAGAAGTGGGTATTCCTGGAAGAAGCGTGTCTGTACAGCATATTAATAAGCAGCATGGGCTCTAAAGATCCTGCTCTTCAACACCACCTCCCCCGCCAACCCAACCCTGGGAATATCTGAAATGGAAAAAATAAGGATAAATTATTCAGCAGGCTTAGCTATACAATCTTTAGGAGTTATGAAAACTATACAAGATTCCTTTTACAAAGAAACTCAAACCAGATTTCACAACCTATATTTAAGAAGCTTCCATTTATGCGGAAATCTGAGGTCAGCCAATCGTTATTCAGCCCACTGCTCTGACCTGAGAGTTGGGGAACTGGTGGATGTATGACAGGAAGATATACACCCTGACACCTACCCCATGAGTGCAGCAGGGGAGGGGTGGGAGTGGGGGTCCTGCATAAGTCATTCTGGGGTCACTGCTAAAGATTCTGGCCTGCAAAGGCCAATAAAATGCTATTAAAATGGTGAGTGGTAAATGCCAAATATACCATTTAATAGACCTGTAACCTTGGCTGGGCAAGTGACTTAACCTCCCTGAGCCTCACATTCTACAACCGAGTAATGGAGGTAGCACCTGCTTCGCAAGGTTGCTGCAAGGATTTTAGAGCTCATTTCCATAAAACACCTAACACAATGGCTAACACATGTTTGCTCCTCAGTAAGTGATAGCTAATGTTAATAGCAGAATCATACCCTTCAAAAAACAAAGCGATCAGGGAGAAGAAAAATATCCCACTGAGAACTATGCTTTCAAGAAAGAGGTGTAGTCAGATGATGGGTGGGCAGTGGGTAAGGAATCATGGGCAAGTCTGCCTAAGACTGTCCTAATTTATGTCTGTTGTTCTGGCACCATTATTAATTGCACCCCCCCCTTCAATCTTAAGTGTCCCCTTTTGGATAATAAATTGTATAATCAACTAATTACATGTGAGTGGCAAGGGTGCTTTAGGCAGCAGCCACCCCCTTTCTCTCTGCCTGCAGCATCAATACTGTCCTTGTTGCTGCTAGTAAGAATGAGCATGGCTACCTTTTATTGAGTGCCAAACTTCACCCCATTACATCTAAACCTCACAATCAGACCCATAAAGTAGATTCTACTCTCATATCCACTTTACAGATGTGGCTTGGCAATATTAGGTAACTTGCCCAAGAGTTCATATTTCACCAGGTAACCAAGTGTAAACCTTATGGTCATGGCCCCAATTTGCTACACTTCTGGGCTGGAAGTAATAGCAGGCCTAGGTCGGCCCTCCAGGCTGGGGCAGGACACAGCAAGGTGAAGGGTAGTGATTCAGTAAGGACAAGAAGAGCCATTCTGGGATTTTCCCTTAGCAATCAAATTGGTCTCCCACAACCTCAAGGGCCCAGACCACAAACACCCCTAGGAGGGGTGAAGCTCACAGGACTGTGGGCTCTTGGGTTGGCAGCCAAGAGGAGCTTTGCCTCCATGTCATGGTGTAAGGAATCCAAACAGGCCTTGGCTTCCTGGACATTGTGCTCCAGTGCCTGAGCCCAGGTCCCCAAGATCAATCCCACACAGCACAGCTTCCATTGCAATGCTTTCCTCCAAATGTTATTTCAAAGTGCTGAGCCACTTAAAAACAGCAACAACACATGAAGGTCAAGTTTTTTTTACCCCTGACTTTTCAAGGTGCCCTGTGGAATATAATAACTTTCAATTTATGGATCCTAGTACTACTTGCAGATCGCAACGGGCATTTTGTGTGTGCAAATGTGTACATACTGGTAAATGTACATGTGTGCATATATTTCTATGCATGTATTATCATAATAATAGCTATGAGTTATTAAGAGCTTACTCTGTGCTAGGCACTATTCTAAGCACCTTTTAGCCAATAGTCTCATTTAATCCTCATATCGACTCTGTGAGGTAGCTGTTACCATAGAAGTCCAGAATAGAAGCAACTTGCTCAAGGTCACCCAGGGATTGAGTGGTAAAATAGGACTCAGAACTAGGCTCTGTCCTCTTGACTGCCTCTTGCTTTCTTTTCTCCCCTCTCTTTTGTGCTGGGTAGCTAACATTATATTTATATCCTACCTACTTGCAAAGGACCGGAGGCAGTAGGTAGGACTCTGGGATGCTGCCAGTGGCTGGGACCATTTTCTCTCCTTTTAGTTTGGGTTGCATACTTCCAAATCACAGTTCCTAGCCCACAGCGCTTGTCGTCCTCCCCAGCCTGCCGACACCTCTCCTACCACTGCTCTCCTTCATTGTACATGACTGCATTCGGCACTTGGTATATATCCTTGGTGACATTTCTAGCATATCTTTATTCCAACAAAGCCCACGTGCTTGTTTAATTTTTATGCATGCGACTTGACTCTCTTATAAACTATCCTGTATGTGCCTCAGCCTTGTTCCAGCAGGACCCCTACTAGCCAATGCTGCACATTTATGTGTTCTAGACGAGCCTCTGCCTTCAGGAGGGTCCACTTTGGAAAAGGCCCTCTTTCAGCAGAGCTTGGACTACAGTCCAGGCCCCCTGCCCCACATTCCTTCCCCCAACTATTCCCTCTCATCTCCAACCCCTGGACCAGTCTGGAAGAACTAAGAGGTGTATGATATGTACCTATTGCCTGAAATTCTAAGGTAAGGTCTGTTGAAATTATTTACAAATTTTACAAAAGATTCACAAAAACTATGGAGTCTTTTAGATAAGACTTTCTTTTTAAAATGTAAATCTGATTTATTTAATTAGAAGAGTTTAAATCCAAAAAAATGGGGAGCCAGCATAAGTGGATGACTAAATATCCAAGGAACCAAAGTTGACCAAAGTGAATGCCGCTCATGACACATCTGACAAAAGCTTCAGAAAGTGGGAGTCTTAGGAAGCTGGAGGTTCAGTGTTGCCCCCATCCCCCCACCGTCATTGACAAACTGTAGCTGTTTAGGCGAATCAGGAAATCCCTCTCCCAGTCCCAGATTGCACATCTGTAAAATGAGACTAATGATCCCTGCCCTCCCACCGTTCAGGACATGATATGTCATCACAGGAGACAACAAGTAGTGAAAGCAGTGAGAGAATTGTGAAGTACTGGGTAGAGTTGGGACTTACTGTGATTATTATCACCAAGGACATCTGTCTAGTAATCACCAAAGCCCAAAATATTTTTTTTTCCTTGAAAAATAATGATGTGTCTGTTACACACAGTGATCAGTTTCTGGCATACACTACATTTATAAATAATTGTAACAACCACATTATTCTGTCTATGTGCAAGAAAACATGGTATAACAAAAGAACCCAGAGACCACATTGTGTTCAATTCTCCAGTTTCAAGGGGGATTTGGGGGAGTGAATTGGACACTGCACCTAGCTTCCTTTGGCTCCAAGTCAACCAGCTCTTTTGCCAAGGAAGACTTTGTAAGCTTTTCTTGTTGAGTTGACAAAGGTTGGTTGAAGTGGCCAGGGAAGGGGCGGGAGAAGGGAGGGTGAAGATGGCATAGTCTTATCAGGGCTGAAGAAACCAGGCATGGTAAGACAGTTCTGCAAATGCAAAGGGTAAACCTTGGAACTAGCCTTCCTCAACATCTTTAACAATGAGTCCAAAGGGGGAGTGATGGTGCAGGTGCCAGGGCTGCACCAGACTGACATTCTTCAGAGGTGGAGAGAAATGCTAGACAGATGGGGAGAAGCCACAGAAAGCCAGTATGAGTGGGCAGAGAAAAGACAAAGATGGGTGACACATTTTGTGAAAAAATTGCCCCAAATTACATTTATGCTTCATCCATTTATCAGCTTTCCTAGAACCCTGAACACCAAAAAAGTGTAATGCATGGTGTTAGGATTCCAGTACTGGGGAGAAGAGGACAGGTAAGAAGAACACTAAATGAATATTGTTTTTGCCTTTAGTGATACAACTAGAGAGAAAGACATGAACATAGATAAAAACAGCAAAGCTTTATGTGATAAAATGTTGCAGGAAAGGCATATGCAAATTATCAAAGTAGAACAGTGAAGGGAAACAGGAATCAGCAGCTGTCTCCCAGTGAGGCAATCTTTCTTGTCTGGTGGAATCACTAGGATTTTGCTAAAACTAGATGGTAGCATGCTGTAGGTGATGATATAACACACAGATTCAGATGTATTTTGAGTGTTTTCCCAGAAATACTGGTCCTAAAGGGCTGCTGAAGCCTTAGTTTGGGAAATTTTTGGAAACACATTAAATGTGAAGTCAGGGAAAGTATTAAATACAAGGAAGCCTATAGAAGCTAACCCACAGCATATCTGAGGTAAAGTATGCTATCATATGCATCCATTGTGACTAACAACGTCTGGTTCCTTTTAAAAGGCTAAAGCAGGCCCACACAGATAGCTTGGAAAGAGGTTAATTGGAACCAGCTGAGCTGGAGCACAATTACCATGGGTTTTCAGGATATTGAGTCATTTAGTCAGAGGTGGTGTCTCAGGCTATCCCAAAGTTAAGAGATTGTTTACTTCAAAATCAAAGGAAGTAAGAGACAGGACTAGATGGATTTCCTAGGCCGACTAAGAATTCTTAAACCCTAGCTGGAGAAGGTGACTGCACCTACCTTTAAACATGGGGCTTGTATCTCAGCTCACACTGGGCCAATCGGGTAGTAAAGAGGGCTCACTAAAATACAAATTAAGCTAAAAGCAGGAGGTAAAGAAATAGTCAAATCATATATCATCTGAGAGCACAGGGGAAGGGACAATGATCAGGCTATAAACCCCAGGCATTCGAGCCAGGCATGGGCAACCCCCTTTGGGTCCCCTCCCCTTGTATGGGAGCCATGTTTTCACTCTATTAAATCTTGCAACTGCACACTCTTCTGGTCTGTTTGTTCCGGCTCGAGCTGAGCTTTCACTCACAGTCCACCACTGCTGAATGCCACCATCACAGACCTGCCGTTGACTCCCACCCCTCCGGATCTGACAGGGTGTCCACTGTCCTTCCTATCCAGCGAGGCACCCATCACTGCTCCCGATCGGTCTAGAGGCTTGCCATTATTCCTGCATGGCTAAGTGCCCGGGTTCATCCTAATCGAGCTGAACACTAGTCGCTGGGTTCCACAGTTCTCTTCCGTGACCCATGGCTTCTAATAGAGCTATAACACTCACCGCATGGCCCAAGGTTCCATTCCTTGGAATCTGTGAGGCCAAGAACCCCAGGTCAGAGAACGAAAGCCTTGCTGCCATGTTGGAAGTGGCCCACCCCATCTTGGGATCGCTAAGAACAAAGACCCACCCATAACAGAAGGAGCAGGCCAATATCATCCAAGACCTTGGAATTCTATAATCTTATCAGAGAAATGAGTAATGGGTATTATTAACACGACCTACCAAAACTTCATAAAAAAGCAAAAAGAGGAAGATAATGCTTTTGGTCAGTTAATACTAATTGCAAGTCAAGGAAATAAAGAAAGCAAGTGTGTTTCTTCAAATGTATGGGTTTTTTTAGCCATTTCATTACAGATGGCACAATGCCTTGATATAGCTAACTGCACGGGCACTCGTGTTGCATACAACTGGAAATAAAACTGACCATTTGACAACTGCTGTTGGGGTAAAGAGGAAAGAAAGAGTTACTTTCCCAGGAGTAGTCACGGCAAGTTTCATAGAGGTCATGGTGGAGAAATAGAATTACAAGGAGAGAAGGGTGGGGCAGGTCCTCCCAGGGAGTAAGAATAGCATGCATGTGAGGGCCCATTGGAGAGGCTGATGGTTGAAGCAGTAGAGTCTTCAGGTTCTGGGCCACCTCTCACTGCCCACCATCTCACCCCCAATCAGTTGTTATTTCATCTCTGAAAGTCTCTCCTTTCCCCTCTGTTGGGAACAGGCCCCCAAATCTGGCCATAAACTGGCCCCAAAACTGGCCATAAACAACATCTCTGCAGCATTGTGACATGCTCCTGATGGCAATAATGCCCACGCTGAAGCTTGTGGGTTTACCAGAATGAGGGCAAGGAACTCCTGACCCACCCAGGGTGGAAAACCACTTAAAGGCGTTCCTAAGCTACAAACAATAGCATGAGCGATCTGTGCCTTAAGGACATGTTCCTGCTGCAGATAACTAGCTGGAGCCCATCCATTTGTTTCCCATAAGGAATACTTTTAGTAAATCTATATTCTATAGAAACAATATCACTGGCTTGCTGTCAATAAATATGTGGGTAAATCTCTGTTCAGGGCTCTCAGCTCTGAAGGCTGTGAGACCCCTGATTTCCCACTCTACATGCTATATTTCTGTGTGTGTGTCTTTAATTCCTCTAGCGCCACTGGGTTAGGGTCTCCCCAACTAAGGTGGTCTCAGCACCTCTCTATTCTCAAGGCCATCCATGAACAAAGGCTTTCATCAGCCCTCCCCTGAAACAGAATCACAACAAATAACCCTGCCCCTATTCTCTCCTCCTACCAATTCTTCTTCCCTACTGCTGACAGTTAGCCTTCCAAAATCTATGGAGTTTGCTATGTCATGCCTGGACTCACAGACTTGAAGACTTCTCACTCTCCTAGTGCTAGGGTTATTAATATAAGATTTCCCCATTTCTGGCAAAAGAAACTACTTGACTTCCTGTTCTGCAATAAAGAAAATATAACTGCACACTTAAATTTGAAGAAAAGGCTTCAATGACATGTCCTAGCTCTTAGAAAATTTCATGATACTTGCTTTGGCCTGTGGCAGACAGAGCATGAACCCATTGGGTAGAAGTTGACATTGAAGCTGACTCAATGGATTATGGAAGTCGTGAATAAAAAAAAAAAAAAAACATTGCTTGCACTCCTGGAGCTTATAGTCTAGGAGGCGAGACAAGCAAAATACAGATAATCACCCAAGTAAGTACTTAATTTCAGTTCTGTGATGGAAAAGTTAAGATTTCAGCAAAGATTAAACCAGGGACCTAACTTTGGCCACTGTAGAGATGGTATTTAAGGTCTTGATAGAAGTTGAAATTGCAAGGGAGAATATGTTGTGAGATGAGCTCCCAAAGAACTCAAGAATTTAGAATTTGGTAGGAAAAGGAACAGACAAAAAAATCCTCAGAAAGAACTGTCATAAGGTATAAATAAAACAAACAAACAAACAAAAACCCTGTTTTATCACTGAAGTCGAGGAGAGAGTGTTTCAAGAAGGAAGATATGGTTAACTGTATGAAGTGTTGCTGAGTGGTCAAGTCAGATGCAGGCAGAACATTGACATTGGATAAAGCAAGGGAGTGACTGGTGACCACGGCAAGAGCAGTTTCTGCAATGAAGCAGGAAGCAGGAAGCAGGAAACCAGAATGGAAAGGAGAGGAGGAGATAAAGTAGAGGCAGTGCCTATGCATAATAGTCAAAAAGCATGGCTGTAAAAGGAGAATAGACAGAATTGGTGATAGCTTGACAGAGGTGTGGAGTTAGGGAAGTTTTCACTTGCTTGGCTTTGTTTGTGAGGGTGGATGCTCTCATATGTTTGAGTGCTGAAGGGAAAAATCCAGTAGTGAGGAAGAGGTCAAAGATTTGGAAAAGAGAGGGTGTAGCTGACGGAACAAGAGCCCTGACCAGGGAGGAAGGCATGGGATCCAGGCACCTGTGGAGGGACTGTCCTTTGCTGGAGGTGGTGATAAGAGGAGAGGACAGGAGCAAATCCAATGGACCCATCCAATCCTCCCAGGCTGCTTCTCTGGGAATAAAGGGTTTGCAAGCATTCCAACTCTGAGAGGAAGAAATGAAATTGTGATTCTGAACATGGAGGGAGCTTCTAGAAAAGCATAGTAAACCTGCCAGGAAGTGTGGAGGTACCAGCTGAGTTTGGAGAGCATGAAGCAGCCAAAATGCCCAGTTGTGTCACATTCTCCAGTAATTCTGATCTGTTCAGGCAACAGGCATGAGTAAATCTGGGAACAACTGAGAGGTCAATAAAGGATTTAGTGGTATTTTAGGACACTATAGGAAGAACCATGGCCTCTGAGCTAGATACAAAAGAAAATGAAGATAGGAGGAAATTTATGGACATAGGCAAAGTGGAGGGACCATTGGCTTGGAAATCTCACTGGGGCTGGAGAACTGCTGTAGAGAAGGGACTTGAGCAAGGGAGCTAGAGGGTGGTGGCAAGAGAATGAGATTTCAGAGGAGGCACAGTTTCTGATGATGACAGGGTCACTGCTGTGGCCATGTGAGTGTGCTGAGGTGAAAGGGCAAATAACATCACTGAAGGTGCAGTCATCATGGAACTGGGCAGTCAGCGCACTGGTTGGATCAGCCACAAGGACATTCAGTTACTTAGAATGATGGCAGGAGTCAGGGGAGAGGGTAAGACCCCGAGAAAGATATCAAAGCCTTTGGTTAGTAGGGGAGACAGGGTGAATTGGTGGATAGTGTGAACCTTACAGGAGATTTCAGTGTTTCAGAAAGAAAGAGTAATGGTCAAGGGACAGCAGTGAGTTGCCTGGAAGACACCAACACCAGCTCCCAGCACTGAAATTGTAGAATTTATTATTGAAAACGAAGGGCAGCAGGAAAAAACGGAGTCTTCAGGGGCCAGCCCCAATACAGTAAAGAGATATAGAGTTGGAAGGATCACCGGGGAACAAAAAGAGCTGGATGGAGCTGGGGAAACAGGGAACAGGAACTGGGGTGGGGTGCAGGCAGAAAGTAGTAGCAGTCGCTTGGTTACAGCTGTGGCACACCTCTCAGTGAAGTCTGATGTTACTTGATATCCTCAAATGAGTCCAATCAGTATCAGTTTGGATACTTCATAGAGATCAAGACCACCCCCAAATTAGGATAGATGTGGTTTCCAGGTCATGGTTTCTGAGACTCTGAAGGTTCTTGAATGCATGTCACTTCAAAGTGCACAGATGTTAAATTATACGAAACCAATGTAGGGTCGGGCCACCAGTTTTACAAAAATAACACATAAGTAATCAGACATTTGAGCCAATCACACTTTCTTATGTTACGTAAATCCTATTTCACCCACCTTTCCAGTCTCATCCCCTGCCACTTGCCCTGCACTCTTCCCAGCTCTATCAAACTGGGCCTAACTTCCCAAGCACACTGCCCCATTTGGGCCCCCAAGGCTATGTGTGTGGCATTTGGCATTTATCCACCCAGTATAGCCTCCCATCCTGGATCCCACCTCCCCTGGGCTGCGGGCAGGTCAGACAGCATTCCATGTCCTCCCTTCCCTCTAAGATGTTGACCTGTTTACCCTTTATTCCCTCCCCACATTAAGTCAGCTGAGCATTTTTCATTGCCTAAGGGAAGCAGAAAGCAGATGGAAAAAAATAATTATTTTGAGTTTCAAAATCCAGATCCTATAAAGGTTAGGCAAGGATTGGCCACAACAATGGCTTGAACAAAAGGGATGGGGACAGACAGAAAGTCTTCTCAGCCTGGAGGGAGGAAAAGAGGCTGAGGGAGGCGGGGTGCTCCTGTCAGGGCTCTCTGTGGGGACCCGGGCAAAAGCGCATTGCTCTCAGATTTCCCAGTCCCTACTGCAGTTTCCTATCATTCACCCACTCAACCTGCTCACCTGTCTTCTTTTGGCTTATACTGAGTTTTATATTTGCTTTCGTTGTCTTTATTTAAAATTTTGGATATCTTAAATTTTAAAAGTGCAGATTTCAGGCCTCTTTTAATAAAAAAATCAGATCTGGCTCCAGAGGAATCACATTACCTTGTAGCAACAACCAGCTGTCCCCAAGCAAGGACTGCCCTCTTTCTGCAGGGCAGGGGCTCTCTGCTCTCCTCAGTGCCAACCATTCCCCCACAGTTTATTATACTCTGGTTGTTATCTGACTGCCCTTTTTAGCTGTTTGAGCTTCATTCAGATCCCCGGATGCCCACTGAGCCAGTCAGGCTACAGGCTAGAGGATATGCCTGGTCTTGATAAATCTAGTGATAGCTCCAGAATCATAGCAAATCTAGCTTCCGCCAACCTTGAGGGAAATGGCTGGCTTCCTTTGCACAAAGGTAAAGGAAGCTTCAGTTCTCTCCCAAAGTCTCCCTAGCTGTGCAGCCCAGAGCCAGCGGAGGAAAGATTTTGCTCTCACCTCACAAAAAGCTTCCAGATCCAATCAACCCTTCTCTGCCAGGCTGGGAGAAGAGCAAAGAGAAATGAACACATGAGGATGTGTGCCTACACATCACATTATGTACATGACACATCCCTCTCCTTGCGAGGCACTTGCATCTCCACGGACAGAGCAGGGCAAGCGCTGGAGCATCCTAAGAGGTTAAACTATGTACCCAAGGTCTCACAGCTAATTAGTGACAGAGTTTGGAGCCCAGGCCACCTGTCTCTCTTTCCAACCAGTGCCCCCTAAAGATGCGATTGCTTCGTCCTGCCTATGGAAGGAGGACTGAGTGGGAAGCCTCCCCCGTGGCAGGAAGAGAAGCATATCCCTCCCTCCTCACCTAGACGAAGGTGGACAAGCTTCTGCCAGTCCTTCTTCAACCCTCGGAGTCAAGGATTCGTGCACAATTTCTATCAGTCCCTAAGCCTTTTAATGGAACTTTCCAAGTTTATTTTTATTTTGAAATTCCATGAGTTTACTCCATTCGTAACACATGTTTCCTAAAAACAGCTCATCTCTGCTCTTGCCCTTTTAGTATAAGCTCTCGAAAGCAGCCCCGGACCCTGTGAGAAAGCTGGAGGCAAAGAGCTGACAAATCACGGAGGTCCCCTAATCTGTGGAAGGCCCCAGGGCAGGGCACGGGAAGCTTTCCCTGGTCTGGTCTTCCCTTCCGCTCTTTTGGCGCAGTTGAGTCGCTGTCTGACTAGGAGCTTTCAATCTGGAAGGGAAGGCATTGCCAGCGAGCTTTACACATTTTACTATGCTCTCCACGATGTGGCTGTTGTCATGGTTACTTTTTTCACCAAAATGAGACCCTCAGCCTTATTCCACACTGGAGAAGAAGTCAAAGAACAGGGCAGTCTGTATCCAGAAGAAAATCTGAGGCGGGCAGGAACTTTCCTTGCTTCTACCCAGACACATTCCCTGCTCTGGAGAGCAAAGCTGCCCTCCGTTTCCGGCTTTTCATGACAAAGCTTGGGCCTTTGTCACTCCCAAGCAGGGCGAATGGAGCCAAATTTTTGTTGGACGCGTTCGGGAGCAAAACCAGCTCCTCTGCTTGCGTTCCATTCACAGCTGTAGCAGCCCCGGCACTAGGCGAGGCAGTGGGGCCGCGAGCGCTCTCCAGCCGGCTGCCTGCGGTCGGTGCCGCCCACAGAATCTGCGCAACCCAGTGCAAAATGAAAACGCGGGGGCCCGTGTTCAAAAAGCAGGAAAACGCCTTTCTCTTTCTCCTGTGGTCTTTCTGTCCACCTTTCTCGACGGGGTTTATTTGCTAGTTAATATTGTGCTGCCTTGGGCACAGGGACGCTGGCGGGGCAAAGGCCGACCCTCTTAGGCGACCCGGCGCTGCGGCGAGGTCCCTTGGCTGTGCACCCAGGCCTGCGCCGCCCCCACATCCGTGGCCGGCCACTGCCCAGGGCGGAGGGCAGCGGCGTTCGCCGGGTGGGGGGTCCAGAACGCGTCCCAGGAAGACGCAGGAGACGCGACCGGAGTGAGACAAGAGTCCAAGCATCCGCTATGTTATTGCGCTTCACTTACAAAACACTAATTCGAAGAAAAAATGATTAAGAATTTCATATGGTGACTGCAGAGCATTAAATTCCAAGCGGGACCGCTTGTGAGCGCGGGACCCTATGGCGGATTGCCGTTGAAACCAGCCCTGCCTGCTCCCCATGGCCCGGGGAAGGGTCTTCCCTGTGCCCACCCCAGCTTAGCAGGCGAGAGCACTATAAGGAGCCTGAACCCCGCAGCTGGTTGGCACTAGACATTGCTCCACCTTCGCCCCTCCCCACCCTGGGGAAGAAGCAGATACTAAGTAGATAAATATGAAAGCAAAGCACCGTATCACTTCCCCCTAGGTTTCCTCCAGAGCACGTGTCAAATCTTTTTACTGTAGAGGTGGGGTTGCTCTCCTTCCATCAGACCCACCCTCCCCCATCCCATTTAAAGGACCTCACCAAAGCATAAGTAACATGCAATAAACCTCAAATATTTAAAGTGTACTATTTTATGAGCTCTAACACATACACACGCTCTTGTGAAACCATTACCAAAATCAAGGTGGCATTTAATTTCCATCACCCACTTGTCATTCATCCTTCCTCCACCCCCATCCCCTGATAACCACTGATTTGCTCCCTGTCATTATTGATCAGTGTGTGCTTTCTGGAATTCTATTGTCCTTATAATCAAACAGTCTGTACTCTTTTTCGTCTGGCTTCTTTTACTTAGCATATTGATTTTGAGATTCATTCTTATTGTTCATATCAAGTTTGTTCCTTAATATTGCTGAGTAGTACTCAATTGCATAGCTATGCCACAGTTCATCCATTCACTTCTTAAGGAACATTTCGGTTGTTTCCCTTTTGTTGTTTTGACTGTTTCAAGCAAGGCTCTGATGTCAGTGTGCAAGTCTTTGTGTGGACATATATTTCACTTCTCTTGTGTAAAAATCTAACAGTGGCTGTATAGCAGGTGTATGTTTAACTTTTTGAGAAACTCTTCTGAGGTGCCACTGCATTCCCACTAGCAGTATATGAGAGTTCCAGTTGCTTCACATTCTCAGTCTTGAATTTTAGCTATTCTAGAGGTATCTGATTGTGATCTTAATTTGCATTTTCCTGATTGTTAATAATTTTGAGCATTTTCCAATGAACTTACTGGCCATTCATATATCTTTTATGAAGCATCTGGCCAAATCTTTTTTCCCGTTTAAAAAAAAGGGGATTGTCTTATTGGCTTTTTAAAAAATATATGTTTTGGATTCGAGTTGTCTGATACGTGTGTTTTGAATACTTTCTCCTAGTCTGTGCTCTGCTTTATTTTCTTTGTGTCTATTGAGGATCAAAAGTTTTTAATTTTTGATAAAGTTTGTCAAGTGTTTTTATGGCTCCTACTTTTTTTGTGTTCTGAGAGACCTTTGTCTACTCCAAGGTCACCTCCTGTTTTCTTCTATAAGTGTAACACTTTTAGGTTTTATATGTAGGTCTATGATCCATTTTGAGTTAAATTTTGTATATGGTATGAGGTAAGGGTTAATAGGGTTATTATTTTTTCTTTCTTATGGATATATCCAGCACCATTTGTTGAAAAGGCCCTTTTCTCTCCCTCAAATTGAATTGCCTTAGTACTTTTGTTAAAAATTGGCAATATACATATGGGTCTATTTCTGCATTTTCTGTTCTGTTCCATTAATCTATATGCTTATTTTTTGCCAACACAAAGCTGTTTTGACTATTATAGCTATAGTAAGTCTTAAAATGTAAAAGCAAGATTAGTAAATTGGAGGATGAGCTCTCCAACTTGGTTCTTTTTTTTTTTTTTTTTTTTTAATTACTTCATGGGGTTGCACTGCTCGAATCTCCTTAAAACAACAACTACCACTACTACTACTATTTGGAGCATAGTTGACAGTTCCACCCTATAGATTCACCACCATGTTCACAGAAAGGCCATATTTCTCTGGGTAGCTCCTAAACAATGACAAGCATGCTAAAGGTACTAGTGATAGCCCATTCCAGACAAGGCAGGACTCTTCCAACAGGCAATCTTTGCTTGGGGGTTTCCTACTGCAGGCTGAAACTCTCTCAGAGCTACACTGTGATCTGAAGCCCTTTCCACACCACTCATCCTTCCCTCTCTTCTTTCACAGATTTCAGACCTACACTGGGGACTGAAAGCTTTTTGGCCTACTGCTGCTCCCTCCCTTTTTGTCTTTCCCAGTCATTTGCTGCTGTAAGCCCCTGTTTAATGCAGTCTTGCCACCTGCTTCTTAAAGGTTCCTAACAAACACACACATTGGTTATTCTAGGTATTTTGCATTTCCGTATACATTTTAGAAATCAGCTTCTGAAATTCTACCCCAAAAAGCCTACTGAAATGTTAAGTGGCAGTTCACTGGCTCTATAGATCAATAGAGCCAATTATCCATGAACGTGATATATCTCATCATGTATTTAGGTCCTTTTCAATTTCTCTCAGTAATGTTTTGTAATTTCTGGTGTAGAGGTCTTAGACATCTTTTGTTAGATTTATTCCTAAGAATTCTTTGTTTTTTTTTTTTTTTTTTTTTTTTTGGTACTACTGTATTGAAATTGTTTTAAATTTTTTATGTTCTAATTGACTGCTGATAGTATACAAGAATACAATTGGATTTTGTATGCTAACCTTGTATCCTGAACCGAAATCTTGCTGAATTCATTACTAGTCCCAGTAGTTTGGTCTCTGCTTCCTCCCCCCACCCTCTTAAACAAAAGCTTTTGGGGGATCCCAGTGCTCTGGTAAGACTGGGGTGTGGGTAGCCGGAGCTCCTCCAATCAGTATCCCTATCCCTGCCTGGAAGAACCCCTTCACCCTCAAAAACAGCTTCTAGAAGTTTCCAAAGAAATCTCATACTCCAAATAACACAGTATAACCAGCCACTATTCTAGGGAAATTGGTATTTACTCAACACCTCCCCCTGTATTTTATAGGCATCTTATCTCATTTGAGTCTTTAAAATTAAAAAAGGAAACCACTGTGTGAGATAAGTAGAAGTAGCTCCATTTTAAAGATGAAGAAGTAGAAATTAAATCTCTTTGACAGGGTCTCAACAGTTGGTTTCTTTCTAAGGAAAGACCAAAATCCATCCGTCTGACTCCAGAGTTCATGCTCTTTCCTCCCACCACAAGCTGACTATCCCCAGGCTACACAGGCAGACAGATTCCAAAATGGGTCTCTGCTGAGGCCCAAGATTTTAGACTGACTGTCTTGTGTTCATTCAGCATGTGACACTGTGGGTCTGGAGGCCTGACTAGGCTCTGGCATTCCACCCCCACAACACCTGCCACCAAGTCTGGTTTCCTAGGTTCCTGTTCCTCCCAAATTGCTTTCTGAGGGTATCAGTGGCCTCCCTGTCACCCTGTCTGATGAACTATGTGCAAGTCTAAGCATTTTTTTTTTTTTACTTCTCTGCTGCCTTTGCAGAGAACGTCTCCTTGGAACCATGTGGCTGTTTGTTTCTGGTTCTCTTCTCAAATCTCTGGTCACTTCTTATTCATACTCTGTCCTGATTCTTTTTGTATCCCCCTCTTCTTAATCACCCAGGTCATGCAGTCTGTGGTCTCTAGATCTTCTATTCTGTCCCTCTCTCATTCTTAGAGATGCTCTTTCAAGCACCTGTAGGAGCAAGACCCTTCTAACCAAGCCTGCCAGTCACCTAAAGTTCTGACTACCCAGTTAACCCTAATATACCCATAAAACATTATAGTACCTTGAAATTTCTAATAGTTTAGCATTTAAATGATGCTTTCCAGATTGTTCCCCTGTCTTCCTGTACTCTCAAAAGAGTACATCTTTTCTAAGACCCAATGTGTCTTGATGTATAGTTTGGGTGACATATTTAACATCTCCAAGGAATGTTCTCACTTGGATGGACAATTTACAAGATCTAATAAACCTTGTTGACAAACTAGCTCCACCACAATTCTACGGAAACAGGTAGCTAAGCCTTAAACTTCTCTTTAGTTCTAGGGATCCCACCATCCTTTTGGTTTTCTTTCCTTCCTCTCCCATATCTACTCACTGAGCCTAGCCCATTGTTTTCTCTGAACTAGTCTTGGGTTAGGCTGTATTCTCTGTGGCTACTGCCACTCTTTGATTTATCAGTCCAAGGATTTCCAAAGACTGATCTTCTAGTTTGTATTGTCCCCCCATCAGGGTCAATGTTACTTTGACAAAAATCTTTTCCTTTGGCACTTTTTACATCATAGGTGTTCACAATCTGGTGACATTAAAAAGCCAGCAGTGTTTGCATCTGCAGAAGATTTTGTACCAGCTCTTTATTATCTGTTCACTACATCCAAACTCTTTTGCTTGGTTTTTAGGATTTTCTACCATCATCCTATATCACCAAGTTCATTGTTTATATTATGCCTCAATGTGGAACTCCTTCAGCCAAGAGAGAAACACCAGGCTGGCTGACCCTTTTGCACAACCCGGCACTCTCTCATCCGTACTTGTGCCCATTGTATTCTACACACCGTGAGTGCCAACTTTCTGTCCAACTTCCATTTTTCCCTTCAGTTTTAACCTCAGCCCTATCTCTTCCTATCCTAGTATTTCCTCTCCAACCCTTCCCAACCTTCAAGATATGTGTTCCGGAGTAAATCTCTTATGTGCTATTAGACTAGCCCGAAGAGCAGAAGTTCTCAAATTTAACTGGAAATGCGCTTCATTAGGCTATGAGCTTCTTCAAGACAAGGATCGTGTCTTATTTAACTTTATAGCACCAGCATCTAGACCAGTGCCAGGTACAGCATTTGAGTGCGATAAAATATACACTGAATAGACAAACACCACTCTATGGTGTTGGCCTCATCAGCAGAAGAGTTTGAGCTTCCTCATCTGGAAAATGGTGCTCAGAATATCAACATCATAGGTAGTGAACACTAAGAAAAGTTATCTGAAGGTCTTAGCACAGAACCCGGCACAGAGAACTGTGTATTTATGAGTTCGTACCCTCACATTACGTTTTTAGAACTGTCATCAGAATTGCAGAGTTCCTATAATTGCTCCTCTACAGCAGGGTAGTTTTGCTAGAGCCTCCTCTAGAGTAGTACCAAACTCAGGTGTGAAGTTTGTAATTATCTATAGGGGAAAAACCTGTTCCAACAGGAGGAAAAATCCACAAAGACGACTGCTTACAATGCCTCTGGTTATGATTTTTGGTGTGGAGTTTGGCTGTGACAGTTGAGATAGACAGAGATGCAGATATACACTGATTTGTCTTTTTCAGGGATTTCATAAATGCATACTCTGTTAGGACACCAGGCTTCATGATGGGACAGACCATTTTTCCATTCGCTTCCTCGTTTTTTTTTTTTTTGAGACGGAGTTTTGCTCTTTTGCCCAGGCTGGAGTGCAGTGGTGCAATCTTGGCTCACTGCAACCTCTGCCCTTCCAGTTTCAAGCAGTTCTCCTGCCTCAGCCTCCTGAGTAGATGGGACCACAGGTGCACATCACCACACCCAGCTAATTTTTGTAGAGGCAGGGTTTCACCATGTTGGCCAGGCTGGTCTCAAACTCTGGACCTCATGATCCACCCACCTTGGCCTCCCAAAGAGCTGGGATTACAAGCGTGAGCCACCACACCTGGCCCCCTTCCTCACTTTTTATACAGGAGAGAAACTATATGATCAACAGGGTGAATAGTGTTTGGACACTCTGATGTGTTTATTTTAACACTGTACCTTATTTATATTTAGCAGGCAGAATGAAAATTTTTAATCCAGGAAAGCAGTTAGTTAAATCACTCTCATAGATTTAATAACTTTCATAGTTTTGGAGTGGCAGTTATCCCTAATCTAACTATGCCCTCAGTTTTCCTATCTGTAAAATAAGGGTAATAGTTTACTCTCACCCTCTTCTTAGGAATAGCAACTATTATGGTACAGAGGAAAGAGCACTGGAATGGGAGTCAACAGAACTGAGCCCTATCCCACCTTTGCCTAGCTGCACAGCCCTTGGGAAAATCACTTCAACCCAGGCCCCTCACCTCCAAGAAGTCCAAACTAAGCAACCTCTAAGTCAGTTCCCAGAGTAAGAATGCTAAGCTTTAAAAAAAAATTACAGCTGGCCACAGTGGCTCACGCCTGATATCCCAACACTTTGGGAGGCCGAAGTGGGCAGATTACCTGAGGTCAGGAGTTTGAGACTAGCCTGGCCAACATAGTGAAACCCCATTTCTATTAAAAATACAAAAAATTAGCCGGGCATGGTGGCAGGCGCCTGTAATCCCTGCTATTTGGGAGGCTGAGGCAGGAGAATTGCTTGAACCTGAGAGACAGAGGTTGCAGTAAGCCAAGATCGTGACATTGCACTCCAGCCTGGGCCACAGAGCGAGACTTTGTCACAAAAAAAAAAAAAAAAAAAAAAAAAGACATAAGTGGCCCTATTCTTCTACCCAGAGTTGCCAGAAAAAAGGAGACTTCCTTTGCACCAGGTAGAGAGTGGGACTGGGCATGCGCTGTCCACGGCAGGTGTGTGGTGTCAATGTGCCAGCCATGTACATCAATAGCACCACACACCAGGCAGGAACTCAAGCGGGGTGAACATGTCTGCTTGGAGACAGGAACCCTAGGGAAGTAGAGGCATGAAGATTACTTGCACAAGGATTATTACCTAATTTTGTACAAAAATTGAACCTATTACTAGGCATTCTTTTCAGACTTCCTGAGTTGCCCATCAGCCCTCTGACTCATGACTGGAGGAATTACCCATAGATATCCCTGAGTGGGGAAGGAATGGAAAAAGAAATGGGAGGTTGCCTCTTATGCCTCTTGGGAGCATTAGTCCCTCCTCTGGGAATGGACTCAAGTGTAACAGGTGAAGAGCTCTCTCCGTATTCACTTGATGGTCATGCCGAGTTCAAGGCAGACCACCTCAGACTCTGTATCTGCCTACAAATACCATCAGATTTCCCAGATGTAGGAAAGAGCCACAGTGGTTCCAGTCGAAAGACTTGAGTTTGAGTCCCACCTACATGAACTGTCTGGCTTTGGGCACGATGCTCCAAGTGTCTGAGTGATGGAAGGATCACAAGAAATAGAGATGTACAGAGGGTTTATTCCAGGACTGGCTACAGCCACCCCTGCCCTCGCTCCTGTATACATCATCTCCTGCCCAAATACTATTTCAGAGAATATATATATATATTTTTTTAATGAACTCTCTAAGATTGATCCCTTTGTCGGGGTATTTGAAGAAGAGAGAAGGGGCAACATAATAAGCCAGAGGGGACAGCATACCGAAATCCTGAAACTTCGGAGAGAAAGCTCTGCTTTCGCTATAATTATCTCACCCCCACTCTCAGGCCTGCTCCAGCCACACTTTGGCTCTGTCTCCTTCACCTTAGCTTGGTGGCATGTCACTTGGCCCATTCTGGATCGTGGTTTGGCTTCCGCTCTACTTGCACAGTCCCTAGCTGTTGTGGCCTGGGTCAGGGTGGGAGGGGACATCCAGAAAACCCAGTTCTCAGAACTGTTCACACAGAAAGGGAACCTTAAAGAGTCCTACCCCACTTCACTTGGGATGTGCATCATGGCAAGAAATGGTGCCATGGCCTGAGCGCCCACCTCTGGTTCATAGCCAATGGCAGCCTTGGAAACACAGGACCTGAGTCACTCCAACCAAAAGAACCAGTAGCTAAGGAGTCTCTTCTGTGAAAAGATGCCTGAATCTTCACCTCCAGCCCAACTACTCAGAGCTTTTGCTTTACTAAGACCAGAGGGACTATTTAGTGTCCATTTTAAATTGCTGCTTGTGCCATTGTGATACAAGGAAAATGCACAGGCTTGGGAGTCAGACTGTCCTGGGTTGAAATCCCAACTTTGCTATTCACTGTTTAGGTAACATCTTAGCAAACTGCTGGGTCTGAATTAGGCACGTATGAAATGGGGACACTGAGACCTCTGCACAGTTGCTGTAAAGGTTAAACAAAACTGCACATTGTAAATTGCCCGGTCCTCGTCAAGCACCTAACTCAAGAGTGGCTGCTCACATTTTTTTTTCTTGTTTCCTTCTCACCGGAGAAAGACTAAATTATCCCAAGTATGGCTTATTTATAAGAGTTTAAGAATTCTGCCGAAAGGCCAATCATGTAGTTATTGAACAAGTTCCTGCCTGATTGTTTCCATTCAGGTAGTAAGGTGTCCAAAGTAAATGGATTCATTCTCAACATAGATCGCCCCTACAGCAGGACTGCTTGACAGCGTGCCTGCCAGCTGCTGTGCCCCCTGCCCTGCCCTACACCAGATTCCAGCCTGAGGTTTGAAGGAAAAGAGCCATCAAGTTTGTCTAGGATTTCTAGACACTAAATAAAGATTATGATGGAAACTATCATTCACAGAATTAAAACTATTCTTTTTCCTGGGAAGCTCTCACTGATAGGCTTGTTCTGATTTCCAGATTTATACTGAGACCATTCATATGCACGCATGTGTGTGTGAATGTGCGTGTGTGTCTCAGAAATAACTAATCCTAACACAGCAGAATGATTTGGCTTAGTCTATAGCAGCCAGTCTAATCAGAGTATTTCATAGTCTATCTCACGTCTTGCAGGAGTTTGTCTATCTTCATCAGATGGCTCATTAAGCCAGCCAAAATGACAAGCTCTACAATCCCATTGACCCCCTTGTTTCCTCATGTATAGATAAAACTCAGAACACATGAACTCAAAAGACACAGTGACTAGATTTGCAAAGTCCCAAAGAACCACTACAAAAACTTAGCTGCCACTTACAATATAAATGTTGCCATACCTTTGCTTTCATGTTAACTACCCTTCATATTTTAGGAAACTACAGTACAGTTAAAACTGAAAATATATCCAGACATAGCCAACACAAGTTACATCTTGTAATTATTTATGCAAGTTCCTTAACTTTAAAGCCACAAACCATTTCTACAATAATTACCACACTGCAAGTACATACAATTTTAGTTCTGAAGGACAAACCTATATGCTTCTCTGTGATTTCATGGTGCATTGCTTTAAAAACATCTCTGCAATTCAACCTAAAACATCCAACTTTCTAACTTCCAAGCAAAGCCGCCACAAAAATGAATTCTTCCTGCCTGAAGTCGGTAGCAGTAACAGAAATACAAGTCATAAGCAGCTTTTAAAATCAAATGTAATCATAATGTGCTATTGAGGTGCCTTTGCTTAGAGGAGCAACTGTAAGTCCCAAAATTTGTGGGATTGTGTTGGTTTTGAATGCCCTGACCCATTACCAAGCTTTGTATTCAGACAAAGCATCCCATTTTCTGGTTCCAAGAGAATGTCAGCATACAGTTCAATTTAAAGAGGTATTTGCACCTCAGAAAGGGCACCAAAAAAAAAAAAAAAAAAAAAAAAAAGAAAAGAAAGAAAAGAAAAAGAAAGAAAAGAAAAAAGAAAAGAAAAAGAGAGAGAGAGAAAGAGAAAGACAGGAAAAAGAAATAAAGAAAAAGAGAGAAAGTGGTACAAGCAGTTCTTATAAAAAATAAAACGATGTGTCACTATCTCAACTTGTCTTTACTGAAACTGCAATTTTCTAGTCTGTTTTCTTAGATCTGCAGTATCTCTATGTAACACTGTTTCCAAGTTCAATTAGGAGGATTTTTATTTCATCCCCATAAAACATCTCCTTTTTTATGCCCTTTGAGTACCCCAAGTGGGTTTATAATTACACAATCTTAATTGAAGGAGTACAGATGAAATAACAGTTGTTTCCCATTTCTAATTCCAATTTTCTGGAAAGACATTGAAATCTTCAATCCCTGGGTACCTGAAAAAAGCAAACAAGGTACAGATGCCTGTAATTTTTCCTATTTTTAGTCTTGTAATGAATCTTTTCTTACGGCAATGAAAGCAAATGAAAAAACCAGTCCTTGAACACTTGCAACAAAAGACTATCACTTGCTACTGGAATAGACATTGGATTAAAAAGCTAAAGTTTGAAAGTAAAATTATTTTGCTACTCTTTAAATATTTAAGCAGTTTGAAAATACACTAGAAAATAAATACACATATTTCCCTAATAGTGCACACCTCTTGGGTGACATTCTATATACTCCTATTTTTGCCACGATGTGAATCTTTTCCCATCAAATGAAACCCTACAGAAATAAACTCTGAAATGGATAGATTGTTCCCCTCCTTCCATTCTCATGCCAATGAAATACTTCAAGTAAACTGTTTTCTGATCACAAATATCATGTTTGTTTGTTTGTTTTTTAATCAAAAAGCAGTCATTTAAAAGAATACATACTATTATTAAAAGTTAGTCAAGACCAACTAATAAGACCTCAAAAATGAACATATTTCAAAGAATTTTGTTCTCTTCAATAGTTGCATGAGTTATTTTTTCCAGGAAAATGCGCAAATATCAAGGTTACCTGGGTCTGCTGGTCACTTCTAGTTTTTGGACTCTTGAAGATGGTGAGTTTTGCTAATGATGCACGGCTGTTTAAGAACCGGGTGGCTTTTCTGGCAATCACTCTTCGTGTGCCATCTTTTATAAAGGTGCTTCTTGTTGCTAAGAGATCAGTTGCTTAGAGACCAAACCATTAAAAAAATATATATGTCAGGGGCCAACATAAATTATAGCCAAATTTTGTCATTTCAGCTCGCCCCCTGAATGTTTGGCTTTTGTAATAGATCGTAGCGTACCAAGAGAAGCCAATTACTAATCACAAATAGAAAACTGACCAGGAGGAGGAGAAAAGATCTGTGAGTACACTCCTGTGAACAGAGAGTAATATCGTGCCTCCCTTCCATGGAGTTACATTGTCGCTGGGCTCTCTGAAACTTTGTCTCCTCACAGGGGGTCCTAGACATATGCCGTAAATATAGATTTATGCACACACATAGATACCTGTCCCAGGAAAACTTGAGTGCAGGGTGGAGTATGAAGATGTGGGAATTATGGAACTACTTTACAGTCTTTTCTTAAGGAAAATTAAGAGAAAAATGCTCTGCTGAGGAAAATGTACATCAGAAATCTGAAGCGATCTTAGTCTTTAGCCAGATGTTTTATGTGTGAACACGATTGTCACTGCGTCAGGTTCAGTTGAGTACACCTGGAAGCCAGGGGGATGCTTGGATAAAAATCTCTCTACCTTTTATTTTCTCTCCTGTACTGAGATATAGCATCATCTGAGGGAGGAAATACAATTGGGTTTGACTTGGGGGGAGATGCCCTTCTGTCTCTTTTCCTGGTGACACTGCCCCTTGAGCCCCTTGAGACCCTCCCCTCAAATTTACTGTCGGCTACATACTGTCCCACATAGGGACATTCACATTTTAGGAACATATTTTTAAGTGAAGGACTCGAGTTCCTTTAGGATTTAATGGAATAGTGGCATTCCAAGTTTCTTAAGAGGTAGGACGCAAGATCTTTGGGGGCAAAATAAAGCTGGATGCGAGCCTCCACTGGATAACTCCACAACACATCTCCTTCCTGCATTTCTCCTTTTTCTACCTCCCCCATTCTTCAAGGTCTCTGTGATTCTGTCCTGGGTGAGAAGAAACCAAGCACGTAAGAGTCAAAAGACTTGGATTAAAAGCAAGATAAGAAGTAAAAAGAGTACCTAGCGTCTTAAAGATTTGTTCCCTTCCTAGCCTCCAAAGTACTTGCCATTCTAGAAGCCTTCATGCCCTCAGCTTGATTGGGAGGGCATCCGGGAATGAACCTTACCACACAGGAGAGGGTAAGGTGGGGCCTGGGGGCTGGGGTGGGAGCCCAGCAGGAGGTAGAGAAGGTTCCCATTCCCCTCTGTAGTGCTGGTCACTGTCAGATTGGCATCAACCCCCACACCCCCATCTACAAAGTAGGTGGAAGACCTACAACCAACCCGAATATGAAGTAGAGATATATGCCAGAAAAAAAGAAAAGAATGATGCCCTGGGCAAGTGGGATGTCGCTAAGGCCCAGAAGAAATTTCCTCAGCAAGAGGAAAAAAACACTGACTTCCCCCCAACCAAGCTATGAGTGAAAACTGATACATAGGCCAAGGACATATATTTTTTCCCTTGAAGTCTCTTCCTTCTAATTCCCCAAATTTCTCTTTGTGGCTTATATTTTGGGATAGAAATGGAAGAAGAAAGGGCTAAGAAGGAATTAGAGGTGGAAAAGGCAAGAGAAATAATAATGGCTGGGTACACAGTTGCTGCCTAGGACCTGCTAGGTGAAGGAATAAGAGAGAGAAGAGGAGGCTGAAAGAGAAAGAGGCTGTGAACTCGACTTTATATTCCTTGAGGGCAGAAACTGTCGTATTCTCCTCTTTTCCCAATTCCAAGTGTTTGCACGGGGCTTTTGCATTTAGAATGCGATTAAATATTTTTGTTAACTTTGAAGTCAAAGGAGAAACAGAGAGAGAAAGGATGGGTCTAAGGGCGTTGAACTGTTACTTTGTCCTAGACCCCATGTGACCGGCTCCCGCCATAAGAGCCCACTCTGTTCACATTTGTACTTTGGACTTATCTAAAACTAAAAGCCTGCCCTTCTTCTTCTTCTTTCTTTTTTTTTTAGACGGAGTCTCTCTCTGTCACGCAGGCTGGAGTGCAGTGGTGCGATCTCTGCTCACTGCAAGATCCGCCTCCTGGGTTCACACCATTCTCCTGCCTCAGCCTCCTGAGTAGCTGGGACTACAGGCGCCCGCCACAATGCCCCGCTAATTTTTTGTATTTTTAGTAGAGACAGGGTTTCACAGTCTTAGCCAGGATGGTCTCAATCTCCTGACCTCATGATCTGCCCACCTCAGCCTCCCAAAGTGCTGGGATTACAGGCATGAGCCACCGCGCCTGGCCAAAGCCTGCCCTTCTTATCTGTCCATCCTGGTCTTGCCATTTTGGGGGGGCTCTGGTTTGGCTCCTTCTGCCTTGTGGCCATTTGCCTTGGACTCTTAGCTTTGACCTCTAGGACATGAGGTCCTACACCTCGTTTTGGCCACTTCCTACCTCTCAGGAGGTGACTCGGACACCATTCTGGACACTAGTCCTTGGCAGGCTCCGGGTTCTCATCTGCCTGGGTGGAGGTAGGGAGATACCGTGGTCTGTAATGAGCCATTGCCCTCACTCAGTGTGGTGTGGTGAAGAAAACAGGCTTGGACCCATGAGAGCTTGGCTTACAAATGTTCCAACTTGAAGCTTGGAAAACAATTTTTGGTACAGCTGTTAACTGTGTCAAGGAATGTAGTCCAGTGTCATTTTGGGTCTTGCAGTGTGGCAGGCCACTTGTCCACAGGTACCTGGACCACAGTGCTCTCACATCCTGACCCACCATTGCTGGGAAGCTGTCCAGCCCACATGAGCTCCATCTTCCAGTCTCAGGAATGGGAAGTCAGAACAGCGGGTGCCTGCCTCCAGACCAAGAAGACAGCACAGTAAAAGATGCCAAGCTCCAGGGCATCCTCTGTGGAAGTGACCGCCACTGCAGGCCCAGTCGCCTCTTACTGGGGAAACGAGTGTTCCCTGATGCCACCCCCACTGAGCATCCAGACACCCTGGTGCTATCTATTGCTTACTGCCCAGCTGCTGCTAACTCCACCAGGACTTGCCCTTTCCCAGGGGAAAATTCAGCAGACACCATTTCTAGAAATGCTCACACAGCCCCCTTGCTACACAGCCCCTTCTACTTTAGAAAGGACCCGCTTCTATCCCAGGAAGACTCCAGTGTAGTGACCACAACTCTATTCTATTTCTCCAGGACACTGTTATTAGAAGAGGTCTGAAGAGAAACATGACTGACTAGGTAAGAATAAAGGCTATAGCAGGGGTTTGGGGCACTCTCTGGAGGTTCCTAGGGCAGCAAGGAGAAGCTCAGCCACTACCATGCAGGGGGGTTTTTTCCAAGCCCTTTCAGGGTCCATGTGCTGGACAGAAACCTACTCTGAGGAGCCAGAGCACTGCGGGCAGGAGAGGAGGACCTGCCTGGAGAAGTCACATCCAGACATCCAGCCCAGCAGCTCCTATGGAAGAGCAGGACTTGAGCAACAGAGGGCAGCAAAGCACAACCGCCTCCTTCAGCTGAGCCCTAGGGCAGCCTTGGGAAGCAGGCGGTGAGGGGCAGGAGTGTTGGCCTCTCTCCCAGGGGACAGCTGCTTGGCTGGCTGGAGGTACTGGCCAAGTTTGAATTTGAAGTAGAGATATATGCCAGAGAAAAAAGAGAAGAATGATGCCCTGTGCAAGTGGGATGTGGCTAAGGCTCAGAAGAAATTTCCTCAGCAAGAGGAAAGGAAACACTGACTTCCCCCACCCCAAGTTATGAGTGAAAACTGACACATATACCAATGACATATACATTTTCTCTTAAAGTCTCTTCCTTCTAATTCCCCAAATTTCTCTTTGTGGCTTATATTTTGGGATAGAAACGGAAGTAGAAAGGGAAGGGCTAAGAAGGAATTAGAGATGGAAAAGGCAAGAGAAATAATAATGAGAATAAACCAAATAAAGATAAATAAAGCAAGCTTGCTCCTGTGTTGGTTGCCTCTCTGAATTCTGAAAAATATTTGTCACAGTCCACAGGGACCTCTGGAATGAGAAGAACTGAGACAGAGAGGCTGGAGTCGAGGAGCAGCAGACCTCAAGACACATGGCGATAGCCACCCTCGCTGATTTCATCCCTTTCTCTGGTCTCACTTCATCCTTGTAGATGGAGCTCCTAAGACATGACACTTCATCTTCTTGTTGGGAAAAACCTGAGTGTTGGGAAAAAAAGCTGAGGCAGGGCTTGCAAGTCTGACACAATGTCCAGGGTTCAGGGCATAAAACCCCTCGTGGCCTCTGGGATGAGTCTAGACGTGCTGGCTCCTTGCTCCTAGCTTAAACTGGAAGAACATGCTCCTCATTATCTCAAGTAGCAGAATATGTTCCATATGCTTCAAAGGAAATGCTAAACCGTCACAGCTGTAGATCATGTGCTTGCCCTTTCACCCCCACATTCTCACCACCTGTTTCTTTGTTTGATCACCAATAAATAGTCTGGGCTTCCAGAGCTCAGGGCCTTCAAAGCCTCCATACTCGTGTTGTCCCTCTGGACCCACTTTCTCTCTCAAACTGTCTTCTCATTCCTCTGACTCCACCAGACTTTGTCGCCCCCAATGCCTGGTGTTGGGTCTGATCACCCCAACATTTCCTGGCTGCCCAATGTGGGGCAACAAAGACCCCGGTGAAGGAACGCTAGAGCATGTGAAAGCAGAGGATGCATCGTCAAAGGACACCCGGGGATGACTAAAGGAAGCTCAGTGGGAAAGCTGAGCACTCTGAAGAACCAGGGTGACAGTGGGACAAAGTGAAAGCAAACATTCTGCCTATTTAAATTTCCTAAGGCATTTATTACAAAGGGGGAGTGAAAGTTAGGACCCAGAATTTGTTGTCACTCTTTAATACAGTGAAGGAGTTTTGCCCATGGTTCCTCGAACAAGGGACTATGGGGTTGGATGAATGGGAGAGAATTGGCAGAGATTTTTAAAAGGCACATAAAGATGGAGCAAAAATTCCAGTTTTTGTTTGGTCAGTGTGGGTGCTAATAAAGGCAGCTCTTGAGTCATTTCAAACAGATGATGAGGCAGATTCAGATGAGGAAGAGGAGGACGAGTGTAAAGAACTAACTTCAGATTCTGAATGTGAAGAACAGAAACCAGAGGAAATTAAAGAAAAGAAAGGGAAATTGAAAAATATGTTTTACTAGCCCATCAGCTCCACCTGCTGAATTAAGTGAATGGCCACCTCCTCTCTCTCCCCTTAATGGGCAAGAAAAGGAATTAGCTGAAAAACTTACTGCTCCTGTAGTTGCAACATTAAAACCTGGAGCAATTGGTGCTGTACAAAATTCTATTCAAAAAGCTAGAGCCGAGGGAGACCTTGAAGCATGGCAATTTCCCATTACTATAATCCAGCAAGGAGGAAGGGAATTCAAGAAAGCCATTACTCTGAATATGTTAAGGCTTACAATGGCATTGGAGGTAACTTACATAAGGCTGCTCTTTTAGCTCAGGCTATGGCTAGATTAAGAGTAGGAAAGAATATGCCCTGTTTCTCAGGCTCTTGCTTCAATTGTGGGCAATTTGGACACACAAAAAAGGAGTGTAGAAAAGGAAATCAAAAGGCAAGAACTACTACCATCAATCAACAGAAAAGCCCTGGTGTATGCCCCCATTGTAAAAAAGGCACTCACTGGGCAAATCAGTGTCACTCTAAATTTAGTAAAGATGGACAACCTCTTTCGGGAAACGGGAAGAGTGGCCTGCCTCGGGCCCCTCAACAAACAGGCATACTCAGCACAACCAGTGCCCTTACAAGCATACAACAGTTGTCCCCCACCACAGCAGGCAGTGTTGCCATAGACCTTTTCAGCACAATTCCCATCTCCCTAATTCCAGGGGAGCTGCCAAAAACGTTCCCTACGGGAGTTAGAGGACCCTTACCCTCAGGAACAGTTGGTCTATTACTTGGAAGGTCTAGTCTAAATCTGAAAGGTCTCACTGTGTATATGGGAATAACTGACTCTGATTATACCAGAGAAATTCAATTACTTATTAGTTGCTCAACTCTGTGGTCTGCCTCCCCAGGAGAAAGAATTGCTCAGTTGCTGCTGCTACCCTACATAAAACTAGGAAGCACCACAGTGAAAAGAAAGGAGGCTTTGGTAGTACTAATCCTGCAGGAAAGGCTGTATATTGGGTTAATCCAGTGTCTAACAAAAGACCTATTTGCACAGTGACTATTCAGGGAAAGGATTTTGAAGGACTAGTAGATACTGGAGCTGAGCTGATGTCTCTATTATTGCACTAAATCAATGGCCCTGACACTGGGCCAAACAAAAGGCTTCCATGGGTATCATGAGAATAGGAACAGCCTCAGAGGTTTTTCAAAGTTCCTTGATTTTACCATGTCAAGGACTGGATGGCCAGGAAGGGAAAATTCAGTTTATTATTATACCTATTCCTGTCAATTTACGGGGTAGAGACTTATTGCAAGAGTGGGATGCTGAAATACCTATTCCTATGGATCAGTATAGTAATAATAGTAGACAAATGATGAGAAATATGGGATATCGCCTGGGAGAAGGACCAGGAATATAAGACACTGCATATGCAATTGCATTTAGCTTTATTAACATTAAATTTTTTAAATTTACAGAAAGATCAACCCATAACTGCAGTGGAACAACACCTGACAGGATAAAAGGAAAATAAAAAGGCTGGACAAGATATATGGTGGAGGGATGCACATGCAAAGAACTGGGAAAAAGCAAAGATAATTATATGGGGAAGAGGATTTGCTTGTGTCTCTCCAGGTGACAATCAGGTGCCTGCGTGGGTGCTCACCAAACATCTGAAAATCTAGCATGAGCCACAGCATCTAGTGGACCCACCTGTACAGTGCAAATTGAAGGTTTGAGAAGTCTTGATTTGCTTTCTCTGTGCCTTCTGTTAGAAGGGGCCTGTTTCTCATTATCAGTGGAAAATTTTACCTCATGGAGATGAACGGAACTGTGTGGGTACAATCCCCATAACATGGGGACAGATCAAGAAAACCGCACAGGAAGCTGAGAAACTGCTGGAGTGCCAGGGTTTTACCTATAGATGCTTAACAGACCAATGCTTTCTGATTGAGTGCCTCTCTACCCTGAATACAAGAGACCCTAATAGTTAGGCAGGAGTATCATCGCCCGTATTCAGCATGAAGAAGTTACAGAAGATGGACCTTCATCCTGCAACCCCTAGGATGAAGGGTCCTCTTGTCAAAGGGAAAGGGGAGATACGTGGGAAGCATTCAAACCAGAGTGACTCCATTTTGGAATAAGGGCTAAGAAAAACGAAGTTGGATCACCAACCAGCAATTAAGGGCTGCACAGCCTGCAATTGCCTTGCTCAATTAATTTAAAAAGAAAAAGAGGCCACCTTTTATGCTAGTAATAATGATAGCTGTGGCAGTTTTACAAAAAAGAGAAGGGGGACATGTTGGGAAAAAGCTGAGTGTTGGGAAAAATGCTGAGGTAGGCCTTGCATGTCTGACATAACGTCCAGGGCTCAGGGCATAAAACCCCTCGTGGCCTCTGGGATGAGTCTAGACTTGCTGGCTCCTTGCTCCTAGCTTCAACTGGAAGAACATGCTCCCCATTATCTCAAGTAGCAGAATATGTTCCATATGCTTCAAAGGAAATGCTAAACCGTCACAGCTGTAGATCATGTGCTTGCCCTTTTGACCCCCACATTCTCACCACCTGTTTCTTTGATCACCAATAAATAGTCTGGGCTTCCAGAGCTCAGGGCCTTCACAGCCTCCATACTCGTGTTAGCCCACTGGACCCATTTTCTCTCTCAAACTGTCTTTTCTCATTCCTTTGACTCTGCCAGACTTTGTCACCCGCAAGATCTGGTGTTGGGTCTGATCAACATTCTTTTTTCTGGGCACCTGTCACCACAGTCTCACTCCTTAGAAAGACCTCTAACTACCTTACTTGCCCCAATCCAGACTGCACCGGCTTTGTCAGGCATCCGCATCTCCACATGCACACCCAACAGTTCTCCAATAACCACCTAAAGGGAAGGCCAGACCTATTCTGCCACTTGGGTTCTTGGGAAAGATTTGCCCTCTCACCCACAACAGGCCTGATCCAACTCTCCAGGAGAAGTCATCTATAATAACTCTACCCGTCTCTCCTGCTGGATCACCCCTTCCCTGCCTTGCTCTCCCTTTCACCCCTGCCACAGAAAACCTGGCTTCCCTCCTCACCCAAATCCCCAGAGTTCTGGTCAACACCTCTTATTTGCATATAAATATTCTCTCTTCTACCTCTCCACACATCATAGCTCAAATCTGGGACAGATGCACATCTTTAGATGAGGGGGGTTAAAATAAAGGCCAGGAAGCACTCCATTAAATTTCTGTCTTCAGGCACTTGTTTGTCTGTTTTGTTTGTTTGTTCTTTTCCCCTGGAAGGTTGATTCCTATCTGACCCACAGGATGGTACCAGTCAGCTAGCAGGGTACAAAGTGCTTATTCCACTTAGCACGTTGCATTTCAAAGCCAAGTGTGCCCTGACTACCAAGCATGTCCAAAGCCCATGGTGTAAGGAAGCCTCCTTGGACAGCGAAAAGGGAATCCTCCCCAAGAAAAATGAAGACCCTCCCACTGTGAGTACCCCCTTAAGAAGATACCACCACCTCCTCCATTCACTGTCACCACACTCAGAGTTCCCCAGCTGTTTTCATTTTGCAGACCTGTTGCTTTGTACCTGTGCAGCAAGGCAATCAGATGAAAATCACCCAGAAGGAAATAAAAGGCAAGGACCCATGCATAGGAGGATACATTGGCTGAAGGATAGGTGAGAAGTTGACCCCTGACCCAGGAGATCTTGAGAGAAGTGAGCCACGGCAGATTCAGAACATATCTCTAGATGGCCTCTAGAGGGGACAGGAGGTCACTCTAGTCTTGCTGAGGCTGATTCTAAAAGAAAGAGCTTTTGGCTGAACCTACCCAGCACATTCATCTGTGAGGTGGGTGGCATCAATAGAGGGCAGGGTTGGCAAGAGTGGAGCTGCCACCACGTGTCCCATCTGGACATGACTTATCCAATGACAACTAATGCACATAGTGATGAGCTCAAGATCTAAAAATCTAATCTAAAAATAGGACTTAGGAACAAGCAAGAAAATTTATTAGTCCTTCCCTTCTTGCCTATCTTGTTCTTCCCAGTACCCCTGGACAAATCCAATCAAAATAGTGGAAAATATATCCTTTAAGAAGAAACAACCGAGGCTCCTCAGGCAAGAGAGAAGAAAACTAAACATTGCTGCAGTGTTGACCCTATTGTCTCCCACAGGCATTGCTAACACAACACGAACCTTGGTAACTGTGTTCTCTGGCAAATCAGGCAGGTCTGTTTGGAATCGGCCAGGAAACAGAGCCCACTTGAATTTGGGGCTTCTTCACACCAGGCTGTCTCACATGCTACAAGTCCCACTTCCCTGAAGCTGTGTGGGCCTTGTCGGCACTCCTGGGCAGCCACAGCTCAGACATTGGTATCGCTGCTGTACAGAAGGCAGCCTCTCCCATGCAGGCTTTGTCTCCTGGGCCCAAACACCTTTCCCCCTCACTCTGCCCTGGCCAGGTCTCCATCCTACTCTCAGATGCCCTCACCTTCCCTCATACCGTCCAACCAGTTGTTCAGTTAAGACCCCCAAAGTAATTATTCAACTGAGTCCTAGTTTTCTTCAATGGTCTGGGGCTAACACTATAAAATGAAACAGAAGCACCACCACCTTGGTGTCTGACCTGAAGCAGTCCCAGGTTGCCAGCCAATTTGATTGGCAACTAAAGTCTATGTGCATCTTAGAGCTGAGTTGAAGGTAGAATGTTCAAAAGCTCAATGCCTCAGTGGAATAATCCATGGGCAAATAAATTTGATATGCATAAGCTAAAGAGTATTAGTGGAGTAAAATATGAGTAATAGCTGCTTTTGTATAATACTTTCAAAGCACCATGAGTTTGACTTAAGTATCTTAAGGCACTGGAGTCTCTCTTTTCCCCAGTCTAGCTCTCCTACAGCAATCCCAAACCTCTCAAGAGTAAGGACCATGTCTTACTCATCTTCCTATCCCTGGCCTGCTGGTGTTGGGAGCGCTCAGCAGTTGTGCAGTGATTTTTCAGTGAATGAAACTGCTTACCCTTTGCCTTTTGTCCCCAGCCCCTACCATCCCTGGCCCTCCTCAGGTCCTGACAGCTGAGTTATCTGTGTGCTCAATCCTGCCATACTCCCAGCCCAATCTGGAGACAGGAATTCTTGTTCAAGCTGCCACTGCTCTGCCCACTGTCCAAAGTGTGGCAGCAACTCACCGCCCACCCCCCATAGCCCACCCTTGGGTTGGCCACTAGTGTTCCACAGCTGCTACTTGAGTCACAGCTTCTCCACCATCCCACACCCCTTGGGGGTTGCTGAAACCTGAAGTCTTGCACCTCAGGGTTCACCACCGTGTTCCTGCTTTATCTAAGGGAGCCTCCTCATTTCAGATAAGCAGTCTGGTATGTGCTCCATCCTCTCACCCTTTGGCATGCTCCTGCGGCCCACTACAGGGAAACTGTCCTCTTAGCCTCCTCCTTTGTTCTTGTCCCCACTTACTCTCCCATCCTTGCTTTTTCCTGAAAATCAGAGCCCAGATCTGACCTTCTGGCCCCACAAGCCTGCTCCTTGTTAAATGCAGACTGTTCTCAGGCATGACAGCCGTGATCTGGGCTCTGCCTTGCTCCTCTGGTGAGACACCCTTCCCCCATATCCTACTGTCCATTATGGAATTGCATGGGGGATGGCTGTGCCCTTTGCCCTCCTAGCCAGCCCCACCCGTAGCGGCTAAACCAACACCGATGAGAGAGCCCTGTCGTCTCCCAGCCTAACTTGCCAAGCTTCATCATGAGCAAAAGATCTGCAATGTGGCAGTGACCTCCCCCCCCACACAACTGCATTCTGACCTCCTTCTTGCAGTGCCAAGGGAAATGATGGGTGAACTAAGTACAGGAGGTGGGGTTGTTCTCAAATGCGGTCATTGCTACAGAACCAGCGTTTTTGGTTAGTTACATTCTTTGTTGAAGAACAGGGTGGTGGATACAGGTCCCTGACAAGCCGACATGCTGAATTGTTTGAGACAATTCTACTCCCTGTGGTATTACATATATATATGTAGAGCCATCCTAAGTTTGGCAGAAAACTAGGTTTGAGGCAGATCATTAAAAACCTTGAAAGTAAATGTATGGAACTGAGAGTGGGGGCACTGGCATATATATATGTATTTCAATGAAGGGTAATTTACCTCATGCTTTCCTAAATACACAAATCTTTACATTTCGAATGCCTTGTTAGAGTGTACACAAGATTCCAGAGACATTTTAAAATAATTCATTTTCAAATCTTAAATTTGGGAAGAGGGGGCCTAGGGATGAGCAAGTTGACCAGGCCACTGCTTATGCCATTCCCAGCACAATTCTGGGCACGGAGCAGCTCTCCTAGAGCCCCCCTGCCCCTGACTCCTGCTCCAGGCTTCACATTCCCAGAGCCACACTCTCATCCACAGGGACGTGAACTTGGCTCTGCTTGTCATCATTCTGGGTTTCTTCCCATGAGAGGCTTTTAAACCAACCTGTCTCACATTGGCTGGGTCCTTTGGGGCCTTCTGCAATGCTATGATGGCAGGTGTTTGCCTACAGCTTCCCATTGTGCCCCCTTTTCTCCCCACTCTCCAGCCAGCCAGGGTTCCTGGGCATCCTCTCCCCAACCCTCGCCAAATAATTTGAGGCAACCTCGTTAACCTTCTCTAGAGCTATTTGCATTTGAAGCCTGTTTGGAGTGAATCAAGGACTGAAAGCTCACCCTGTGAAGGGAATTTTTAATATTTAACCTTGAAGGGTGTGGGGAGATGAGAGGGGGCTGGGATAGAGTGGGAGGGGCTGAGGAAGAGTCTTCTTCCGGCTCCCCAACACCCTACACAACAGTCATGCCACCATTCCCAGCAGAGGCTGGTGAGGGCCAAGCCTGAACAGCACCCCAAACCTCCCACCTTGCCCCTGTCCCTCACTAAATGCCAAGCCTACTACTAAGTGAGTGAAAGTGATATAGCAGGCCTGAATCTGAGGCTGAGTTGCAAAACCATCTGTTGAGTATCGTCTCCCCTGGGGTCGCAGCCCCAGTGAGCCCTCACTCCCCTAACTCCTCAGTTTCTATTTAAGGTTCTGTTCAGTTTCCCAGGAACTACCTGGGACTGAGGCATTGTGTTTCCCTTTGCACAGTGCCTGGCATATAGTAAGCACTCAGTAAATGTTAGCTATTAATAATAAAAAGAAGAAACCCTGGATAGTATCCATGGGGTGCTTGCATAGATGCTGCTAGGAGCAGCCATGATGGTGAACAGCAAAGTTCTCAGCACATGGTGGACCATTCATTTACTGTTTCTGAACTGGAGGAAGTTTTGGTTCTTTAAAGTGGAAAAAGAATGCCTTCTGACCAAATGATAACAGTAAGGGCCGTTTTTTATTCCTAAGTCTTCAGAAGAGTGAAAAATGTCTTCCATGAACTGGCTACACATCCTATTCAATGCCTAAGATGGAGATTTACAACCCAAACCTCGCCTGTTTTCTATCCTGGCTGTGAAAATTCCAATTGGCCAGGTGATATAGGGGGCTTTCAGAGGACCTGGCACTTTATATGGAAAGAAGGGGTAAGTGTAGGGAGTTGTGTCAGACCAATTAAGCAAGCACTATTTGCAAGATACATGCCTAAAGCCAGGGAAGAGAAAGATGAACAGTTGCGGGTCCACCCTCAGAATTAACCTAGAAGCCCAGGACCACTGCATTGCCTTCTTCCTTCCCTCCCAGCGTCATGTTGCTCTATACATAGGGGTTGAGATTTTGCCTCCTTTTCCCAAGACTCTGGACTTCCAACTGGTCCTCTAGTGCTGCCCTGGCTTTTAAGCAGCTTGGCTGGGACCCAGTCATTGATCTTCTTGCCTAGGATCTTTGCCCTGAGGACCAGAGCCCAGCGCCCAGGTATAGGTGAAGCCCCATTTCACGTTGAGCATCATTAGGGCCCTAAAGCATTGCCCCAACCTCCAGATTGGAGGCTTTGGGATAAACACTGGCTACCCTGGTTACCCTACCCCCTTGGATTCTGTCACTGAGGTCCCAGCATGCCATGTGATTGAGCCATCCTAAGTTTGGCAGAAAACTAGGTTTGAGGCAGATCATTAAAAACCTTGAAAGTAAAGGTATGGAACTGAGAGTGGGGGCACTGGCAGTTTTTGGGTGGGAATGTGATCTGAAACATGCTTCAGGCAGTAGTGGCGGGCAGAGAGGATTGGGTGGGCAGAGCCTAAAGGCAGAGAGACTGGTTGCATGGGCCCAGATGACGTCCCTTAACATTGAAAGGAGAGGACCAACGTGAGAGTTGTTTCCAGAGAAATGGGCTTGCAGAGGTGCAGGGGAGGAGAAAGTACATTATTACAATGAAAAACTAGATGATTCCAAGCCCACTATAGAGGGGAAATGTTCATGCTAATAAAGAATAGGGAAGGAGACCAGCATTTGACAAGTGCTTATTGTATAATGAGCATTGGTAGCATTCACAGGACATGAGAAAAAAGGACTTCATTTCAAAGGCCACACAGAAAAGTGTACAACTAGGATTCCAACCTAGGTGTATGACTCCAAAGTCTTGATGATTTCTCTAAAGAAGCCGCAGCAGGACCAACATAGAGAGGGGAGATGACAGTCTTGAACATGTTGAATTGTGGGCATTGAGGACTGGAAATAGATGAGACCGGCTGAGATGACTCTGGGAGTCTGTCGCAGAGTTGTTATCACGGAAACCCCACGAGTGGGCCAAATCTCCAACACAGAAGATAATCAGGGAAAAAGCTCAGGCTAGAACCTTGAGCAATACACTCGGTTTAGGCACTAATGAAGAAGCAGAAAAGCAGCCACGAGGGTAGAGGTAACTTGGAGAGGGTCATTTAACTGGAGTCCAAGGAAGAAAGTAGAAAAAAAGGAAAGAGAAGCCATCAGCTTAGAACACTTTACACTGACAAATAGGGTGGGAAAACAAGAAAAGACTGGCTACTTCAGCAGTCCAAGATATTGTGACCTCTCGTCAGTCAGTCACTCAGTCAGTCAGATGCAAGGCAGAGAAGCTATTGAGACAGCAAGTGTGGACCCTTCTTTCAAGAAATTTGGCAGTAAAAGAAAGAGGAGAGACCCAGTAATGGTGGATGAAGGTGGAGGAACTCTCCTTTGGACTAGCCTAACAATCAAATTGGACAGGCATAGTCCCTCGGCTCTCAACCCTGGTGATGGTCAAAGAGAGAAATCATCCCCAACTAGGGTTAATTATTGTCCCTGAACAGACTATACTTTAGTGGCAACCGTTTTATAATGTTTCTCCTTTCATCCCCAACTGCTTGCTGGTAGTGAGTTTATAACCACCACCAGCCTGCAGAATAATGTATTTCAACACAATGCTAGGCTCCTGGACGTCATCCCCGCTGCAATGGGATTGACCCAGCATGTGACGGCAAGGTGCCTTGTGCATCCCAAATTTATGGAAAGCTTTCAGCATTTTCATAAACTGGCAATCATCTCTGTCACAGGTTTAGTCTGTCCCTTGGCATATGCCTTTCAATGGTCTTGAGCCTTTGAATTGGGAAGGCAGCTGTGTGGGGAAAACAGCGTTAAATAAACCTCAGGGTAAAGCTTCCTTCATTTGCACGGGGGCAAGGGAACTGAAATCCTGCCCCTTCTTTCCTGCCAAGCTTTGTATCTATCCAGATGGGACACCTTTTCCTCAACTGCACAAAGGAGCAGACGGTAGTGGGGGTCCTGCCTATGCATTTACACTGGGGGGAAGGTCGGAGTCCTTCTTCATGGGCAGAAAGTACCTTTTTTTTTTTTTTTTTACAGGAGAAGCCTTTTCCTTTGACTGGGGCCCTTTAGTGAACACAGGCCTGGTCCCCAAACACCAGGTGCTCTGATTCTCTGCTTGGCATTGAGGAGCACGTCTGGGAGAATATGGATTGAGTGCTCCACTGCCCATAGTGTCTTGGGTAGAAAAGGCCAGCCTCCAAAGGAAGCGACTAAATAAAGCAGAGGAAAGGACCAACACAACTGGCTGAGCCGTGGGAACAAGGAACAAAGCTTAAGAGTTCAGTGCCTTATAAAGGACTTTGGGGATTTGGGGGAAAGGGTGGGAGGGGGTGAGGGACAAAATAAAACACATTGGGTATGGTGTACACTGTTTGGGTGATAGGTGTGCCAAAATATCAAATCACCACTAAAGAACTTGTTCATGTAACCAAACACCACCTGTTCCCCAAAAACCTATTAAAATAATAATAAGTAAAAGAGTTCAATGCCTGGTGAACAATATTGCCAACTGTAGAATTCGCACAATTGTAAAAAAGTACTAGCAAGTGTGAGCTAAGAACTCCCTGGAATGAGCCAGCTGAGACCAGACTACAAGAGGTTAAATCATGTGAAAACTCTTATTTTTAAATGGAACTTCATTTAGTAAAGAACCACTTGTGTAGGGTATGTCTTCAAATCAGATATTCTTGCCATTTGCCAGAGAAAATGTGCTTTAATTCCTTGATGCCAAAGAATGTCTGATACATTGTATAATGAAAGCAGAATAATTGAGCTACTTGTTCGTTACAAAGATCTCTAGCTGAATACTCAAAATTCTTCAGCAGCTGAGTAGGCTTGGGGCAAATTAACAACATGGTTTTTTTTATTTTATTTTTTTAAATTAATTTGAGGTAGGACACAAAATTTACAATAGAATTTTTTGTGAAGCACTGCTGAAGTCTCTTTACTCCAAGAAGGACCATACATTATTCTTTGTTGACAATGCCAGGGTGATTCAGAAGGACAAGTAAAATGTTAGCCAAGGCATTACACAGGAGCGCAGACCAGCCCCTCTTCTCTCAGTTTCCTTAGGATCCTCTATTACCCGCTCCCCTCCATCCCTAGGCCCAGCCTATCATTCATCTCTCTGGAGTTACTGCCAGATTGCCTTGCCTCACTGTAGCTAGAACATCTATTTTCCCCATGAATCTGTGAGCCCTGCAAAGGCAAAGACTGTGCCTTACTAACACCCTAGTCCTCAAAAGCACACAACAGAGTACTTAACACCCAGAAGCCTCTCAGGAGGCATTGCTGTTGAGTATAGAAAGCTAGAGTTAGGTAAGACACTGTGGAATATAATGGAAAATTCTATTGAATGGAATATAGTGGAAAAACCAAGTCCAAACTCAGAAAGACAGATGCGGGACAGCACTAAAGCATGGTCTTGGCATCTTCCCATCTCCTGGGCAGATAAAAGGACGTTCAAGTTCAGCTGGGTCCTTTGGGTCCAGTTCTGGATGGCTTTGGGGAGCTAGCCAAACCCTTCTGTTAGGAAGCCCTGGCAGCACAGAGGTCTGTGGAGGGCAGAGAAGAGTGAGAAAAGAGGAGTGACACAGTCAAATGTGGCCAGACCAGGAAAGGCAGGCGAAAGAATGTTTCTGGGAGCGCACGAACGTTCTCAAGAACACAGGTTGAAGATGACCATGACCAATGACAGACTCCTGGATTTCCAGAATCTACTTGATGATTCTTCCATAGATTCCAGAGAGGGGAGGCTAGAAGCTGGATAGCAGGGAGGCCAGAGGGGCTGGGGTCTGAGAAAAAGACCACATCTTTCTAGAACCAGCATGAAGGGGAACAGGCGGGGACAGCAGCAAGGAGAGGCAGGCAAGTCAGTTGGGGGCCAGGAAAGGGGACAGACATGGGCGCTTTATTTTAGCAGTAATCCTCTGGGCAGGGATTTTTGTAGAAGAGGCCTTGAGAGAAAGAATCCGAGGAGCAGAGGAAAAGTGTGAGACCCGAGACCTGAGGGAAAGAGAAAGAAATGGATGTCGATTTCACATGGTTTTGTGAGTGTCCCTCTCCCAAGTCAAGATGGCACGTGGGGGCATGACAGGGTTGGAGACCCTCACAATCACTTCTCTGCAGTGTGGGCAGGTCTCTGAAAAGAACAGACAGGCGGTCATGGGGATCCACGGGCCTTTGTCAGAAGGCACTGGCACCCCTAAACTTGTGATCCCCAGAGTGCCAATCCATGGGGCGGGTGTACGTCTGTGGGAAACTCGCTAAAAGTATGGACAATGAGGCACATTTTCCATAGTGCTAAATTCAGCTTAAAAGGTTGTTCCTTTATGCTGAGATTATATTCTCCTCACTTTTTGGTGTTAAAATGCTTCATGTTTGCTGGACATTAAACAATGATGGTAGATTGGAGTTTGAGTGTTTTTCCTCAACGTCCTTACTTAGCAAAATTTAAAAAAGGTGTTCTTAGTGGATCCTTCCTCCCACCACCATTTATTTTTCATATTCCTGTTCGTAAAATAAATTATTGGGGAGCAATTGTTCTAAAACTAATGTTTACACACCCTTACAGTTTTAAAAAGACCATTTTTAAAAAATGAAGTATTTTTGAACACCCAAGGGGAGAAGTTTCCGGTTTGCTCTCCCGGTTAGGATGTACAGCCTCTCATGCCAGTGTACCAGTTGGACTGCAAACTGTTTTCTGTGAGGCCCTGGTTAAAAATGACCAGGAGGCCAAGACTTTTTTGACTCAACTGTTTCCAAAAGAGCCAAGTGACGACTTTTGTGTCCATCTCTCTCCAGAGACACCAATGAACAGATTTGAGGTAGGAACAGGTTCACGCAGCCCTAGGATCCCAGACCTTTAGACCTGGAAGAACTTTAGAATTTATCTTGCCCACATTATTCTGATGGAGCAGATTGACTTAAGGCCATGCAACCAACTGGTGGCAGAGCTGAGACAGGCCCAGACTCCAAACACCCCGGCCAGCCCTCTCCCTCATCTCCACATGCCCCCCGGTTTAGGTTTACACCAGCCTCCTCTTTAACAGATGAGCCTCAAGCCAAGCGACAGCTGCCTTTGCCCAGCATGCTTAGGCCCACCGGGGGATACAGAGTCCCATGGAGTACAGCGCATTTTCTCCTTTGTCATAATGGCTGTTGGCCTCAAGCGTTCAATGTCTTCCTGATTGTGTGACTCAGAGCTGCTTGCTGCAGCCTCTCATTCCCCTCCAAGAGGGGCTTCTTTTTCAATGACCCAGGGGTTAGTTCTAAGACCCAGGCTCCCATAAACTACCTCAGCCTCCATGATTTTAACAAGGCTTTCCTGCAGACACCCCCACTGCTCTTCTCCCTCCCCTATCTCCCTCCCCTATCTCCCTCCCTGTTCAATGTCTACCGCAGTAGGGGTATCTTGTTTCTAGTAAACTCTACCTAGTGTGGGTCCCAAATCTCCTATATTGGCACTAAAATTCTCATTGTAGTCTCTTTGTACAGTCAAACCTGTTCATTGGTGTTTCTGGAGAGATTCACTGTAGGAATGACAAAAAGACAAAAACCAAAACAAAACCAAAAAAACCCTAGGCCTGGTGGGGGCCTAACACAGTAACGTTACAATGTGACTGTAGGGGTATTATAAAGAGAGGAGGCATTAGGAGAGGATTTAGGCTACTCTGAGGAATGGGGAAAGATGCAGGAAGGCTTCACAGAGAAGACATTGGAGCTGGGTGTTGAAGCAGGAGTTAGATGCAGGGAGAGGACCTTCCAAGTGTGGCTCCCTGCCCCTGGATATTGAATTAACCCCAGAGAGCAAAGCAGGAGCTGAAAGGAAGTACTGCATCAAGAGCCCAGGAAGACATACCAGCTGGAATGCTGCCACTGTTCAGGTGGTCCTTCCTTACTGATCTGGATATGCCACCAGCTGATATTTCAGAGTTATCTGTCCATTGACTATAAACTGAGATTTAATACCCCAATGTCATTTAAGTTACTCTGTGTCTGGGGTTTGTTTAATTAACTTAAGAGTTTGTACAATAATTTAGTTTTATGGAGCCCATGCTACAAAAAATGAAGTGTGATAATTGAAACTCATTAAAACAAAGAAATCCAGAAACATTCTACTGATCTTTATGGAAAGAATATTCACATAGGAATCAGGAAGAGCTGGCTTCCAGCTCTACATCAGCTGAGTGCCTCAGCCCTAAACCATCATCCACTTCACTTTCTCATCTGTAGAAATTTTCTAGGGAGGGAGAAAGCAGACTAGATGGTTTCTAAGGACTCTTCCAGCTTGGCCATTTTTAAGATTAAATTCAAGGGATTCCTTTTTTGAACAGCAGTCCAGAACATTCCCTTCCATGCCCATCAATCACGTTTAGCATTTGCTTCTGAGGCTCCAAATTCCCCGGCTTTCTCAGGAACTCTTAGCATTGGTAGTTTGTTGACTTAAAAATAGCTCAACTGCTGCTGATCATCATCCCACATTAGCTACTGCTGAGGAGAAGCCAGCAGGGCTGAAGGAAGTTAGAAAAAAGAAGCTGCGTCTGGGGCAAAGAATCACCCCTGGGATAATGGGATCACTGCTTTTCCTTAAATGAGCAAAGGAGGCCTGAGCTCATTGCTAATGTGAGTTTGCCCACGTGGCTAGTGGGAAGTTGGGAGAGGAGTGGCTGGGACCAGGCACCCTATCTGCCACCCCCATGCTCCACGAAGGTTTGCTGGAACCAGCAAGGCCTTTTTCTGCCCCAGAGGGCTTCACGAAGACATGAGGGGCCTTCCGCCAAGACAGAGGACCTTTCCTTTGGAGGTCCTGTGTACTCCTCTCCATTGTTGATGGGCATCTTCTGTCTGAAGGGCTGCTGGGCTTCTTGCCACCACCAGGGCTTCCATCTGATCCCTGGTTTACATGGCTTTCTGTTGAGCAAATAAACTCACACTCATCCCTGCCTCCAACAAGACAAAGGCGATTCATTCACAGGAGCTGCTGCCCAGCTGACAGATGTTTTGGCCTTCTGGTCCTGAATCCAGACATGCTGCTGACCCCAAAGGTGAAAGGCTCTGTTACCCATTCTCATCCCCCATTGGCCAGTTGCTACCCAGGATCATCCAAGAATTTTGACATTTGTCTTTCCTCCTCTACTTCTGCCTCCACAGCTCTTATGGCTCTTAGAACTGTTTCCACTGTGGCCTTTGGTCAGGACAGCTAGAGAATGGAAAAGATGGGCCATGTGATCAGGGCTGCTTTGCCACAGCTGCTCAAATTCTGCGTTTGCAGACCTAACTGTGCCTTTGCAAAGAAAAGGCCATGAGGAGTGTTTTCATGCAGTTCCCCCCACACAGAATAAGCACCCTCAGTGAGAAGTTCCTTTACAGGAATTTAATGGCATCTGAAAAAACAAGTGCCACCTTTCTGGCTTATCCTAGCTTCGATGCTCAGCAATCTTCTACTCACTTGTTGACAGCCCAGCAGGGGAGATAAGACCTTTGCTAACACCCTCATTTTTAGAGTGTAGGGGAGCACCCAACCAAATGGTGGTTGAGTCCAGAGGAGGGAATATTGACCTCCCACTGGACACTCATTGAAGGTTCTACAGAGGAGGTGACATTTGAGCTGAGCCAAGATGAGAGGTAGGATTTCGCTGGGCAGAAATGGGGATGGGAGTACTATCATTCATGCAGTTACATTTGTTTGAAAGCAAGAGAATGCACAGCCAATCTGAGCAACAGGAAGAGTGAAACGGCAACCGGTAGGCAGGACCAAACCATTGTCAGTATGCTTCTGCAGCGTGTCTATCAGCTCCCCTCAGAGTCCTGAGCCACCAGGAAGTACTGACCCCAGTTTGAGTAAAACTCTTATTTAGATGATTTTCTTCATAGAAATCCATTAAAAGGGTTTTGAGGAGGAAGTGACTCCTAAGGAGTCTTTAAAAGAGAAGGCAAATCCATGATCTCAATTTCTTGTCTAGGCTCTGTGGAGTCTTTCAACATTTTTCTACACAGTTTTACTGGGTTCTACGCTTATGACCTAAGCTACAACTAACAAGAGGGCTGCACGTAGCCTATGAGCTTCTTATTGAGAGATAAGACTCTCAATAAATCACTTTGGTGCATTTCAACGGCTTTCATAGGAGAGATCATCTCTGGGGCAGATGGTTGGGTGTGATAGAGGTTTGAGTCACCTGTAGGAGAATTGAGTGAAACTGACCCCTTGTTCCCCAATCAGTTTCAAAAAGACCACAAAGAGCCTGCTCCTCCCACCATGCCTGCCAGGCCTGGAGCTCCGGAACCCCCTGTGCCAGCAGCCTGAATGCAGCATGTGAGCAGTACCACCAGCAGCTCCTCCTCCAACCCTATACTGGGAACCAGCAGCTCCTGCTGCCTTTGCCTCCTACAGCGAACATGCTTGCCCCCAAATTACACCCCCGTTCTATGCCTTTCTTATTGTATCAAATGCTTGGGGATCCCTATTCATGCAAACTATTTAGTTTAAAAATATATGGTTATGAGGACATTCCTCAAAGAAAATTGTAACCCACAGAGACATAAAACAGTGGTAGGCCCCAAACTGAATTTGGACACCAATATTATTGGAGGCCAGCAAAGTGTTTTTGGAGAAACAGCAGGAAGGAAAAAGAGGTGAACAGAAGTGAATAGGAAGCTAAGAAAGGGAACTACCTTTCCAGGGAAGACAATGGAACCAGTTCACAGGGTGGTGGGGAAGCTGTCAGAAGGGAAGTCAGATCCAAAGGGGACTGCCACATTGAGCATTAAACAGGCATTTCGCTGGGGCTTGGAATGATCATAGGAAAAGGGCCTTTGAGGCAACCTACTGGGGGCAGACAGAAGCTGGAGAGACCAGCTGAAAGAACAGCTATATGAAGAAATCTCCAGAAGGCAGGTTTCTCATACTGGACTTGGCTATGTTGCCTCCTCTCTCTGATATCCTGAGATTCTTTGTTCTCTGTGGCTGTTCTTGCCCCTCAAAGGCAGACACTGAGCATAAAACTGAGATAGCACAAAGCTTCCTTTCCAAGTTAGATCAACTTAGCCTTTCTGGTCCTGACTTGACAGAGGCAGGCTTCATCTCATTTTGGATGCAGGGGCTACACCTCCAAGACCAAGGCTTCTTCCGCCAAGGCAGGTACATAAAAAGTGAAGTAGAAAATGAATGCTCTTCCCTTCCCAAGGGGTCTTAGGATTGGAGGCCAGAGCCCTGCATACTGACCCCTATTTGGGCTGACCCCCTGCATGCCTTCCTTCCCTTCTTTTTCTGGCCATCCAACACATGCTAGTGCTCTCTCTGGCCTAAGTCTTCTGCTCTTCATCCTTTGATTGACTAGACCTGATTTATCTGTCAGCTTCTATTTTAACAAATATCACTGGTTGCTTTGTCTTTGCAAGGCTAGGTTTATTGCTGGCTAAATTCAGCCCACTGGGAATGATTAGAATCCTGGGAAAACACTGGTTATGCTGGGATTTAAAAACAAAAGTCCAAAGCATGTGGTGCCACCAAAGATAAAACAAAACTTATTTTTGAAATTTGCACAAATATTATAAAAGTTAAGATTTTGGTAATTATTTCCCTGTCAGAGAAAAAAAATTCACAAGATTCCCTCTGTAACCTCCACAAAATGTAGAGCTGCAATTCTAAAATAGCAACAGTGGGGGAAGAAAACCAGGTACAATAAAGTATAGGCTTCTTAACCTCCCCCTTTATCACCCAGTTACCCCTTCTTGATCATTTTTGGGAGGTTCTCATCAAATACCTCACTGTCATGTTCTTGCCATCTAATGCCACCTTCAGTCTTTTTCTTCACCTCTACCTGCCCTCATACTCTTCAAAGTATGTGTCCATTCTCACTCTGCTGACAGGCATGAGCTAGTCAATAATCTGGAACTATTGCAAATTCAATTGAGCAGTCCTGGACATATTCACTTTTGGGGGTTTCTCCATCTGCTATTCTCCTGTGAAGGAGCATTATTCCCCTGAGGGAATTCGCTGACCAAGAGGACTTGCCTAGTCCCAAAGGTGTGTCATTGGCTCCACCTGGGAATCACAGACTCATAGAATCATAGGGCTGAGAGTTGGTTTAACTGCCCTCAGAGGGCACTTGTCAAATCCAAGTCTGAGTTCTCAACTTTTAGCTAATTCAAAACAGCGGCCTATTTTCATCAGGGCAATGGTAGGCAAGATGTTAAAGCAGGCAAAGCATGATCCTTGGTGTCCTCTTACTAGGGAAGGTGGTCAGGGTCTCCTTGGCCTTTTACCCTTCCCTGGCTTTCCCCCCTCTCCACCGCCCTCACAGATCACAGCCTCAGACTGAAGGTGTCTGCTCTGTAACTAGCACCACCTCCAGGCTCTGCCTGTGGAAAGTCCCCTGCCATCTTTCGAGGTCCAGCTCAAATGCGACCTCCTCTAGCAGGCCTTCTTTGATGTCCAGCCCGTATCTTTCTCTCTTCTGAAGTCCTACAACCCTTGAAATTTCCCTGGGTTGAAATTGTACTTGGCACTTTTTGCCAGTAGACAGTAAGCTCCTCAAGGGCAGGATCCATGTCTGATTCATCTCTGAGTCCCTTGCAGAGCAATGCCCCATAAACCCTCAAGGAGGTTTGCAGGCATGGTTTGGGGAGGAGTAGGCTGTGAGGAGCTCAGCCTGGGAGTCTGCTTCTTCCTGAGGCTGGTAATTTCCCTTCCCTCTTGGTCTCACTCCCAACCCTGAAGGACCTCTCTCTTTCACGGTCCTCAGCCAACTGTCACTGGGGGACAGAATCCTTTGGAAGGCTTCAGCTGTTAACAGTTTAGAATGTTGCTGTTCCCAGGAACCTTTGCACTGAACAGTGGAGATGGGGTGGGCAGGCGTGGAGGGGTGAAAGAGGTGAGGGGTGAGCATCTTTACTCCCCAGTGACCTGCACTCTGATGAGAGAATTTAGGCAGGACCAGCTGGGCCAGGAAGGCCTTTTGAGGGTGAGAGAGCTGGTTCTTGACACCCTTCCAATCATAGCCCCTTAGTACTCTGAGCTGCTTTTCCTCTCCTTCTGCCTATAAAAAAAAAAGAGAGAGAGAGATGTCCTGGCACGTGCTAGTCCTTAAATAAGTAGTAAGTAGTATTGTCATCACTATAAAGTCAAGAATGAAAACAACATAAAATGTGAAAATATACATAGCCCAGCCTAAACACACGAGTGCTTGGAGGATGCCAAGTAGGAGATGTAGGTGGGTTTTTTTTTAGGCAGAGCTTCTGAAAGGCAGTGTCCATCGGGGTTTTGAAGCATCTGCCTTCTTGGTGGAAAAAAATGTCTGAGCAAATACAAGGAAGTGAAAACCAGCAGGTATACACAAGAATAGCTAATAACTGAAATGATGGTCCCTCTAAGGGGCGGATAAGAGCTGATTAGATGTCAGGAGGCAGTGAGAGGGCAGAGAGGAGCCAAGCTGAGGGGACACTTGACAACCAATTCACCTTTGGCTGCAATTGCATGTGTCCATGTGTCAGTAAAAGGAAATGTCTTCTAGGAGCCTGAAAATCCCAGGCTGAGGATAATACATGGGACCTCATTCAGAGCAACAAGTATAAAGCAAGAGGCAAGGTGCAGGATGCAGCGGGGTGTTCAAATGCAGAGGGGAGGGCAGTAATAGTGGTGATAATAGTGGTTTCAGCCTTTCCATGCTCACCAATTGCAGCAAAAAAGTTCAGAAAGATAAGACCACAGAGAAAAATGGAGGATCAGGCAGGAGGAAGTCATTAGAAACAACTGTGCTCTCAGGGCAATTTTGTTTAAAATACTGACATTGTATTTAGTATTTTGCTAGTGATTTCAAAAATTAACATTTTTATTGTTTTTCTAGGTTGGGAGGTGTACTGAGGGCTTGACAAATATTGAGTTGAAGTTCTGGCCTGGCCCCACTCACTGGTGCTAAATTTGCACAAGTGGTACCCCTTATCTTGGAGGTGTTGTGGAAACCATTGCTTCCAGCCCACTCATCTCTTTTTAGCCCCTCGCTAGTCAGTAGATCTTGCCAAATTAAGTCCTCTTTACATAGCTTGTGCTTCCCCCTACAGTGTCACTAAGATAATAAGTGAGTGTGGAAGGGAGCCCGCAATGTTTTCCAGAGATAAAGCTCTCTCCCTATTTTTTTCCAACCCAAGCCCACTCGCATGTCAAGTTAACCATGGTTTTCAGTGGATGGTAAGATCACGGGAAATGTTTATTTCCTTTAAGCTTTCTGCATTTTCCAAATATTAATTCCATAGCTAACTTTGTTTTAAAGAAAGAAAAGTAGGTTGCAGATTACTGGAGTTTATTGAAGTTATTCTTAGAAAGTCTTCTGAGAAAATCCTCCAAAGCATGAAATTCCCAGTGACTTGACCCTGTCTCTGTGTCTCTTTCAAGAGAAAATCCTCAGTCTAATATGCAAGGTTTTTAATTTAGTTTTTTAAAAGATGCATGACAAGAAACTCTACAAGGTGAGCTTTACAAATGCATTTCTAAATAGAACATTTGCCATCCATCCCCCAAGTAACTGTGTCTCTTCCTTTTTTTTTTTTTTTTTTTTTTTTTGAGACAGGGTTTCACTCTTGTCACCCAGGCTGGAGTGCAGTGGCGCGATCTCGGCTCACTGCAACCTCCGCCTCCCAGGTTCAAGCGATTCTCCTGCCTCAGCCTCCTGGGCAGCTGGGATTACAGGCACCTGCCACCACGCCCAGCTAATTTTTGTATTTTTAGTAGAAACAGGGTTTCACCATATTGGCCAGGCTAGTCTCAAACTCCTGACATCAAGTGATCCGCCCACCTCGGCCTCCCAAAGTGCTGGGATCACAGGCATGATCCATTGCACCCGGCCGTGTCTCTTCCTTTCAATGTAGGATGTCACTCATGAGCATCAATTCTTCACTGCATTAAGGAATGTGTGATTTTGGAAAGTGCCTGAGTATAGAATTGTGAGGGCATGGCCTATGTCTTAGGCCTTGGAGAAACTCAGCTAGCAGAGAAGAATGGAGAAAGTGGTCATAAGGTTATGATTGTCTCAAAACCAAATGCAGATAATATGACCTTGAGCTGTGAAGCACAAGGTGCCACAGAGACAGGGTTGTGGGATGATGGCGGTGACAGACAGAGACACAGGGCTTTGGGCCTAGTGAGACCCTGAGCAGAGGAGCCAGCTGGTACCATGAGATAATAAATTTGCGTGTGTGTTTTTGTTTGTTTTGAGACGGAGTCTTGCTCTGTCGTCCAGGATGAAATATGATGGTGAGATCTCGGCTCACTGCAAACTCTGCCTCTTGGGTTCAAGCAATTCTCCTGCCTCAGCCTCCCGAGTAGCTGGGACTACAGGCATGCATCACCACACTGGGCTAATTTTTGTATTTTTAGTAGAGATGGGGTTTCACTATGTTGGCCAGGCTGGTCTCGAACTCCTGACCTCAGGTGATCTGCCCACCTTGCCCTCCCAAAGTGCTGGGATTACAAGCATGAGCCACTGTGCCCCACCTTGTATTGCTTTAAATTAATAAGCTTTGGTAATGACATAGCAACAGAAAACTAATACAGTGAGTAAAGAGGGAAGTAAATGTTGAGGACCGAAAGGATGCTACATCTAGGGTTCTAGGAGAAGCTGGGAAGCAAAAAAGCATCGTGGCTGGCTGGAGTCATTCCACCAAAGGTGTTGAAATACAGTCAAGCAAAGAAAACCTGCTCTCCTCCTTAGGAGAGCAGCACTTGAATCCCCCTGGCAGGGATGAAAACCAAAGTCTCCTTTGCGAGAGAAGTGCTCAGGTGACTGGTGCCGGCTATGGTTCCATGACTGCTACCCAAGGAAAGCTTGGTAGGGAGAGTGGAATCAAGACAGAGGTGAGGTGTACACACTCAGGTGCACACAAGCGCTGCCATTTTGTTGTGCATTCCCAGTTCTTTCAGAATATTGGAGAAAAAAAAGCACAGTCAGTTTATTTTTCCTCCAAAAGAGCCAATATTTGGGTTTTCTTTCTTCTTTTTTACATTTTTGGAAGGGTCACAGCAGTTTAAAAAAAAAACTGGTGAATCATTTTAATGTTTGAATAATTTAAAAGGGTTCAGAGGGACTATTTCTTTAATGTTGGAAATAATTGGAAGTTATATAATTTGCACAGGAAGAACAAATAGCTTTAAAAAAAACCCTTTATCTCCTTTTCTTGCACCATCTCAAGGGCCCTAAAACCCCACTGGAGACATTTTTAATGACAGAGTTATCTTTATGAAATTGCAAAGTTCTAGCAAATTGAATAATAGAATATTAAGTACCTATTCTGTAAGAAAAGCATGGCAGTGTGCCATGATGATGTCTACAACACAGAAGCAAATTACAGACATAGAAAGACAATTAACAATACAGGATAATTGTACCTGGCACGAGGAGTCCAGACAATCAAAAGTGGAATTGCTAAGGAGAAGGGAAATTATCTAGAGTCGAGGCAACCAGACTTAAGCCCTTCTTGGAAGGAAGGATGACTGTCCATCAGTGGTGAGAAATGAGAAGAAGGGAACTCAAAAGGCACGGGTAAAGCTGGGAAGATCAGAAGGGTCTAGACATATTGATGCACCAATAATAAGTAAACCAGATAATAGTAAACCAGAGATAATAAGTAAACCAGGTGGTATTCGCAACAGGAAGTAGGGGAGATGTTTGGAAAAGCAATCAATGGTGGAAGTTTTGATCGCTGAGTCTAGACCTTTCCAATCTGCAATGGAAACCACTGAAGGCTTTTGGAGCCAACAAAAGCAAATGTGCCATGAAGATCCATGGTTAGTAGTGTTTGGTTTTGTTTGGATTGGTGGCAGGGAACCTGGTGAGAGTTTATGGCACTGATGAGGACCCAGCCAGGGCAGTGGCAGTGGAAAGGAGAGGAGAAGGTGGCATTCAAAATACAATATATAGAAAAATCAAAAGGACATGATGCCACTCGAGAAAATCTATTGATGTCACAAAGCTTCAAAGGTTTGGGCTGGGACCTTGCTTCTTTGAGGGGGGACAAGTGGTCTCAGGCAATCTTCTTTCTCTTTGCAGAAGAATATAATTTTGGTGTGCTTACTCTAACATTCTTACAGAATTAGCTCATGACTAATTAAGAGTGTCAGAGATTTAAAAAATTAGTCATGTCTGGCACAGAGCATGGTAATGGTGTGAAAGAGCTGCCTGCAGCAAGTATGAGACAACTTTTAAAGATGCTCTTTGGGTGCAGGTGGGTGCCAAAAGGTGCTGCTTGAGCCCTGAGATTCCATGGGCTTCCATATATCATCATCTTTGGTTCCCAGCTAAGCTGTCAGCTTCTGGGTTTGCCTCAATTTCCTTCTCATGGAAATAGGGCCTCAAAAGAGGAGCACCCTGAGAAATGTGTGTGATTAGCCCTAATGCCAGTCTCATCTTCCCCCACCCAACCACTTGACATTGTTCTTGCCTCCTCTCTGCAGCAGTTGTGAAACTGAGCCATCAACTGCTGCCTTGTGCCTGGAGATCAGTAAAATGAAGGACATGGAGACACTAAAGGTAAGAGCTAACATTTATTGAGCATCTACAGTATACCAAGCCCTCTTTTTTCTAGAAACAAACGAACACAAAGTTCTTGGAACAGTGCCTGGCACAGTCGGGCTCCATCAAGTTTCATTTCCTTTCTCCATGCTATTAAATGAGAAAGAGGGCATGAGGAGGTGGGAGGAAACGAGCCAGAAAGGGAAGGTAGGAGACTGGCAAGAAGAAGCCCTGGCTGCTCTGAGATGCAACATGCAGGTTCCCCCAACCCTCCTGGAGTAGGAGGAGAAGCTGCCCCTCACTGACCACTCAGGAAGGAGAGAAGCCTCCCATGTCAATGCCCCCAGCTCTCATCTGGGTCACAGCCAGCAATGAGGACAGGTGGGAGAGTAGAAGGGATGACTCTTCTCCCCTGGGCTGCCTCTGATCCCCACCAAGTCTGTCCTCTGTACCCAACTTACCCTCCTGGTCAGAGGAAAATGTCCTGGGAAATAATCCCTGCCTTCCCTTGTTTTTTCTTCCTTTGTTTCATAATTAGTTTCTGCACCATTTTAGCTTTTTTTAAAGAGGGGGAAAAGCACTTGATTGAATTATACTCCAGGGAGATTTAGGTCTAAAGAATCTGGGATCTGGCTTCCAAGTGGGCATCTTCCTCTCTCGTGAGCCCCCAGACTCTGCTGTCAGTGGTAAGGTCTCCTTTCCCCACACTCCTCCCCAGTATGGCTCACATGTCACTTAGGAGACTGCTGGGGCTCTAGTGGTATGAAGAGGTACATATTCAGACCCCAAAGTCTTAAAGGCTGGTGCAGTAGGTAAACTAGATAAACAGAACCCACACTCAGGAGACCTGGATTCTAGTCTACAGTTTGCCAGCTAATAGCTTGAGAAAAATCACAACACTTCAGAGTCTCGGTCTCCTCGTATACCACACAGGAAACACAACACTTATCACACAGACCTGCTGGATTGCTGTAAGGGTGGTAAGATAACTCATGCACAGGGTACCCTTGTTGGTGCATGGCATCTACTTGTGCTACCTAAATGGCTGAACCCCGATGCTTCCCTCCCACCTTTACCTCCTTTCCCAGATCCAATGCTCTGGCATTACATCAATGCAGAAAGAGAAGGTAAGTGCTTTCAAAGAGAAAAGGCAGCAGAGGTGGGCTGGGGGAATGTTATGGACTGAGTATGTTCCCCCACAATTCACATATTGAAATCAAATCCTCAGTGTGATGGTATTAGGTGGTGGGGCCTTTTGAAGTGATTAGGTCATGAGGGTGGAGCCCACATGAATTGGATTGGTGCCTCTATAAGAAGAGGTACCAGACGACTTTTTAGCTCTCTTTCCACTATGTGAGAATACAGCAAAAGTTGGCAGAGACCCTCCCCAGAACCTGTCTCTGCTAGCACCCTGGTCTCAGATTTCTAGCCTCCAGAACTACGAGAAATAAATGTTTGTTGGTTAAGCTACCCAGTCTATGGTAATTTGTTATAGTGATTTGAACTAAGACAAAGATATGGTTAATCTGCTTTATGAAGGATTATCTCCTTGGCAGATGGCCCCCATCTCCCCCACTCTTTATTTTTAAATATCAGATTCGATCTACTAAAGGTGCTAACTGAACACTCTCCATTGTCTTCACTTCCCTTTTGAGTTCTGGAGCCCTAAACCAGACTGTGTTCTCTAAGTCTATGTTTAGTAGGCAAGAAGACTGTTACAAACAGGTAATCTAGGCATTTGTAGAGTTCACAAAACAAAAGGAGCATTTTATATACTGTTTTTTTAATATACAGTGCTTTGCTATTGGTTCCCCTCAGAGGAGAGAAGCAATGATAGAAGTTTCTAGAAAGGCAAAGCTCCAGAATCAGGCTAGAAATTGCTCTCTGACAATATGTTGTGGTTCTGGGACCCACAAGATGTCTTGGGAAAGAAGCTTTCAAGCTTGGATCCTAAATTTTTACTGCAAATCCCTTTATTCCACTGGCCTATGAGCTCCTTGAGGGTGGGCACTATGTCTTCGTGATTTTTGTGTCTCCAGGATATAGCATATGGTGGGCACCCACTACCTCTTTGTTGAATGAGCATTGTTTCACGTGTCTACCCAAATCAGGTAGAAAACTTGGAGCCATAGACTCCTGGGACCTGCCACCACCAGGCCAGGGAATATAGGATTCCCAAATACAGGTTCTATTTTTGGATTCTGTCTGTGAAAGTCCTGGGGATACACTAACCAAAAAAGATGAATTCCAAGTGTGTTGCTCAACTTCTAGTTCCAACCAAATGGAAGGCATGCATTGCACACTATCTCCCTCATGATTACAACCAAACACTCTTAACAAAACACCAAAAAAAAAAAAAAAAAAATGAACCAAGGTCTCTGAAAAGTCATCTAAAAGCAGCTAGATTGCAAAAAGAAGTCAAAATTTGCTGAATGACCAATATGGTGAATTTCCTGGAATTTGTTTTCTCCTGGCTTTGACCCAAGGGTGAGCTGAATCATGAGACCTCCCAGCAGTCATGGACAGCAACAATGCCAACAAATGGCCCATCTTTCTGGATAGATAATCTAGAAAAGGGGCCCCTGCCAGACAGAAAACGTGGGGAAAATCTTTGTCTTTTTTTCTCTCTCAGCTCAGCCCCACAGTCAGATGCAGCCCCCAAACTGCACCGCCACCACCTTGGCAGCAGCTTGAGCACTAAAATCTCGAGAGAAAACCTGTCCCTCTGGGTAGAGAAATTCAGAAAAGGGGTCCCCGTTAATGTCAAGAGTGTCGGGAGAGTCCTCACTTTTTTCCTCTTGCACTTTGCTCTAAGGTCTGGCCAAGTTGAATGAAAGTTTGTGGTATCATCAGCGGCTCCAGCTCTGAGAGAAATCTATCCTTCTAGCTAGAGGACCAGGAAAAGGAACTGGTCCTTTTCCTGCAAGAGAGAAATCTTTCAGAGGAAAGAGCGGGAGAAAGAGACTTCATGTAGGAGCCAACACAAGTCCTGAGCTCACCCCCAAGACGTGCACGTGTGGAACACAAACAGCTTAACAAAGGCTTTGAAAAGTGAGCTGACATTGAGACCACTGCCTACAGGAGTAATGAGACAGAACTTGCTGTTGAACTTAACGGGGTTGATTGCCTGCTAAAACAAAACAAAACTCAACATGCTTTATGATTTTAACAGGACCCAGAGTCTCATAATGTACTACATGAAATGTCCAGGATACAATTTAAAACTACCCAATGTGATAAGGACCAGGAAAACATGACCAGTTCTCAAGGGAAAAGATAAGACAATATTGGAATTACAGAAAAAAAAAAAAAAAAAAAACTCCAAAGCATCTATTATAATCATCCTATGTGACATAAAGGTGAATGCTCTTACAATGAATGGAAACATAGAAATTCTCAGTCAAGCAATAGAAACTATATAAAAGAAGAACCAAATGGCAATATTAGAACTGAGAATCACAATATCTGAAATTCACTGGATGAGATGAGCCCAATAGCAGAATGCAAATGACAGAGGTAGTGTCAGTAGACTAGAAGGTAGATCAACAGAAATGATCCAATCTGAAAGATAGAAAAGTGTTTGGAAAATAATGAATAAAGCTTCAGGGATCTGTGGGACAATACTAGATGGTCTAATGTTCATGTCATTGGAATCCTTAAAGGCAAGGAGAAAGAGATTGTTACAGAAAAAAAGTTTGAAAAAACAATGGCTGAAAACTTCCCAGATTTGACAACTGACATAAATTTAAGATTCAAGCAGCTCCTTAAACCTTTAACAGGATCAGCATAAACAGAACTGAACATCTCACAACTCCTTACCTTCCTACTTGCCAATGCCCTCCTCCTCACTTATCTGGACTCTGAAAGCGTCTGAGCTTTTGACCCTGAGGTAAGGGAAGGGACACATGAATAGGAGTCAGACCTCTGGTGATTTTAACCCTGGCTCACTGACATGTGTGAGAGCTGGAGAAAACCAGTCCTTCTGCCTGGGCCTCAGTTCCTCACCTAAAAAAAATCTCAGGGTTGAACTAGACAGTCTTCTAAGTCCCTTCAGCTCTAAAATACCGACCCTTTATCAACTCCTATGTGAACTTTTTCTGTTCAAAAATGATATTATGTATCAAACCCTAATGCTATGAAACAAAAAACTACTTTTCTTCCAAGAGTCTTTCAATCCTTATAATGGTGCAAGTGACTGAAATGAAGATGGTTACAAAACAGAACCAAAAATGGAGTTTCATAGCAACCGGAATGGAAGTCAGCTTTCCCAGCAGCTTCCGGCGGAGCCCTGCAAGCACCATGGGAAGCCTGGAATGCATTGGAAAGGACAGGAAGCTCTGTAGAAAACTTTTCATTTTCAATAAATGCATTTCCAATTTCATCATGTTTTCCAGATGCTAAGGCACAGAATATAATGCCCCTATTGCCTTGGACTCTGAGTTTGGCATCCAGTCTGTCAGACTGTGTTAACTCACCCACATGTGTAAACACGTTAACAAGCACCGTTTGCATAGCATTTTACAGTTTACAGAGCAGCTCCCATGCATTACATCATTTCATCCTCCCAGCCTCTGAGGTTGCAATCATCTGTTTCCTCAGAAGAAACAGTTTGAGAGAAGTGGACGTTTTCCTCCAGACCATCCAGCCCTAGCTTGTCTGGCTTCCAAATTTGTCCTCTTTCCTATCACAAAGAACCAGAGTCCTGGGTAATGCCCGAGCCACGCTGTGAGCACCAGTCATTGGGCCAGGGGCCGATTGTCTCACATTTGCAGAACAGGCTGGAGAAGATTCAGATCTTCTCAGCTCATTTCTCCAGACAGAAGTACAGTGCTGAGAGCTGGCTCCAAGACTCGTCTGTCCCGCTTCCATTCCCTCCTTTGCCCTGAGGCAGATGGCTTGGCTTGGAGAGGCTCTCTGGTGTTAGACACAGCAAGTTTTTCATTCCCACACCCCACATACGATGGCTCTTTTGAAAATATCTTTCCTCCCCTCCTTCCAGCTGCTTGTGAGGGTGCAGGGCTTTAACTCAAGCAGACTTGGGGATGGATGGGACTCCTTCAGGTTTCACCATTGATTGGCCTTGAAGAGCTTTGCGGCTTGGCCCCCACTTGCTCTCCTCTCTGCCAAGGCGTTGCGATTCCCTCCCACTCTTGCACCTTCATGTGGCCCCCACTCTGCCCTGGTGTGCTCGAGGTCATTCTCCCCTCCCTTCATGAGCCATTTTCAGCTCATTTTTTGGCATATTGTCTCTTCGTTTTCAAGAAAAAATACAAAGTAGTCTCTGTGAGTGTGATGATTCTGAGTCATTGCATGCTGTCATCATTCCAGAACAAAAAGATGTCAAAAGGTGGGTGGGTTCATTTCATCTGCAAGGGAATAGGCCTTCTCTTCTTTGTTTTATTTTCTTCTTTGTTTTACCCTTGATGACTCATTTAACCTGAATCAAAGCTGAGTAGTCTTGGCCTTCAAATAGGAGGCTGGGGTTGGGGGGAGCAGAGTGGAGGCACCACCTAAACTGGGGCCATAGGCCTGAACCTTAGGAGCCATGTTCTTATGGCATGGAGCCTGCAGAAGGGGCTGAGAAGATAGAGAGGTAGCATGTGGAGCCCTTGCTCATGTTTGGACCTCAGTTTTCCCGTCTATAAAAAACTCAAGGCCAGGCACAGTGGCTCACGCCTGTAATCCCAGCACTTTGGGAGGCTGAGGCGGGGTGATCACTTGAGGTCAGGAGTTCAAGACCAGCCTGGCCAACATGGTGAAATCCTGTCTCTACTAAAAATACAAAAATTAGCTAGGCATGGTGGCGGGTACCTATAATCCCAGTTACTCAGGAGACTGAGGCAGGAGAATCACTTGAATCCAGGAGGCAGAGGTTGCAGTGAGCCGAGATCATACCACTGCACTCCAGCCTGGGCGACAGAGTGAGACTCTATCTCAAAACAAACAAACGAAAAAGCTCAAAAGGATCACACAAGAGCAGGTTGGGAAAGGGCTTGGGGTGTGTGGTCTCAGTATAAATATTTCCCTGACTCACTGTGCTTTCCTACCTAGGAATTGGAATCTTGATTCAAGAAAGGAGGTTCAGCCCTCACCTGGCTTAGGAACCTGGACAGATGGAGAGAACAGGCTTTGCTGTCAGACAGACAGGTTTGGGTACTCCCTCTGCTGCTTCCTGGCTGTGTGACCCTAGAATACCCAACTTCTCTGAGTCTCAGTTTGAGAGGTTGAATAATTATTCTAGGGTTACACAGCCAGGAAGGAGCAGCGGGAGTACCAAACCTAAGTCTTCCATGGCCTTGGATTCACGTAGTCTCCCTGATGGGTTTGCAGGCCTCACTCACCAGTGCAGCCTGCGAGGCAGGACTCTGCCGGAGCCTAGAAGTAGTGAAGCAACACCCTGGGATGGCAGCTCTCAATATGGGGACTGGACCACAGCAGGAGGCCTATGAGAATGAAAGTATTGATTTTGAGAAAGAGGGACTTTTTGTCTTTGTCGTGGTGGAAGCCACTGTCTATGAGGGTCTCAGGCAGGCTGGGCTGTTTAGTGATCCACTGACCCCTTAAGGTTCCTACACAGGTGGCCCAGGGGTCCATGAAGAGCTCTGTGCCATTCTGGGAGAGTGATGAAATTCGTCTCTGTAATCCCTCCTTTCAATAAGAGTTTTAGTAGCACCCCCTGGAGAATCAGCTCTTTGGGAGTCTCCCAAGAAAACCATGACCAAATCATGCTAAACAAATCACACACTGTTCTGCCTTAGAACTCTAACTTGCATCATTGTTTAGCCTGGAATGTCCTCTCTACCCACCAAAATCCTACCCATATCTGAGACCAGCTCCAATTCTAACTCTTCTAGAAAGTCCTTCAAAACCTCTGTAGCCTACAGCGATTTTTCCTTGCTCAAAATACATGGTCATGTCGCCATTTTCTTCCCGGAGTAAGGCTATTGTTTTTGTTACCCTCTGTCTTTGTTTCTTCATAAATGTTGGTTTCCTCCATTTTCCTCATTTCCTACTTCCAACCCAGTCACCAGACCTGTTGGTTGTAGCTCTTAAAGTAGTCTCAAATTCCTCAACCTCTCTGCACCTCTCTGGGCTGTTTCCTGGTTCAAGCCACCATCCCAGCAACAGCCTAATTGACCTCTCTGAATCCAGTCCTGCTTGCTTTCATCTACTCTATATCCTGAGGCCAGAGGACTCTAACATACAAATCTGCTGCTTCAAGTCCTTTATCTCACTGGCCTTGAGATAACACAGAAACTCTCCAACAGGCTTTCAAAGTCCTTCACTTATGGGCCCCTGCCTACCTTTCTGGTGTTTCTCAACATTCCCCACCTTTACCACCACCATCACCCAGGCCTGCGGCAGTCTGGTCAGAAGGTTATGCGTGCTCCTGCACATTCTCTCCACGGGGAATACACTTCCTTCCCACTTGCCACACCCCTCTTGGTGCATGCTTAGCTTACACATACTCAGTCTTCAGGTCTCCACTGTAATGATATCTCACCCACTCGGACTTGCCACGCCATCCCAGTCTACACCCAAAGTAATCACTGCAATCTTCATTCCATTTTGTAATTGCATCACTGCAATCTTCATTCCATCACTGCAATCTTCCCATCACAGCAATCTTCATTCCATTTTGTAGTTGCCTGTTTACTTGCCTCTGTCCCTCACTAGACTACAAGCAATTTTAGAGCAAGAACCATATCTGCACAGTTTACTGTTGTATACCCAGTTACATGGTTCTTGCTCTAAACCCAGTGCCAGGCTCAGTGTCTGCTGCTAGTAGAGGCTCAAGAAATAATTCTTGAATAAATGGATGAAAAGTAGAATGAACCTATACATCCAGGCCCGCAAGGGCAGTGACCATTCCTCTTGCTTCCCTGGATCTCCCTTCAGTGCCTAATTCAGGGCCCTGCAGATTCTGGGTGCCAAGGAAAGGAAGTGATTGTTTGCTCTTAGCAAAAAAGCCTTGTTATTTTAATAGCATGCTCCTCTATTTCTTCATGTTTCCCTCTCTTCAGATGGAAAGTTTTTGAACTACGTACTGGCAGGAATGTGGCTGACAACACGGTGACCTGGATCTGCCTCCAGGGGTGCTGGCAGAGCAGGGCCCTCATGCAGGGTTAGGAGATGCATGGAATTCAAGGCCTCCGAGTGACAGTTAGCAGAACCCGAATGGGCTGCTCATCAAGGAAACAGCCCTGATGGAGTCCAGGAACTCAAGTTCCAGTTCTGGTTCCTTCGCCATTCAGCTGTGCCATGATAGGCACATCACTTAGCCTCACTGGAGTTCAGTTTCCTCAGTAGCAAAATGTGGTAAGGCAAGGGGAAGAACCAATAATTTATCTTCACTTACAACTCTGAGTTATTATTCTATGAAAAAAGTATGTTGGCTGAGCACGGTGGCTCATGTCTGTAATCCCAGCACTTTGGGAGTCTAAGGAGAATTGCTTGAGCCAGGTGTTTAAGACCAGCCTGGGCAACATAGCGAGACTCTGCCTCTACAAAAAAGAAAAAAGAAAAAATATGTCACCATATTTCCACTAGAGGTGAAGAAAAATTGGGCTGTTTTCAACCTAAAAGTCAGGACAATTAACTTACCTAAAATGAGTGAAGTGTTTTGTAATAATAATCTCATGTATTAGATAAGACTTTAAACTTCTTAGTGAGTTTTTATATTTTTTATGCTTTCAGTAACTGCGGCAGAGGCAACTGTATGGGTTGCCAATATCTGTTCTCCCAGCCACCCCTATCAATTTTATTAGAAATGGCAATATGGCCAGGCATGGTGGCTCACCCCTGTAATCCCAACTCTTTGGAAGGCCAAAGTGGGTACATTGCCTGAGCCCAGGAGTTGGAGAGCAGCCTGGGCAACATAGGGAGACCCCTGTCTCAAAAAAAAGAAAAAGAAAGAAAGAAGGAAGGAAGGGCAATATGTGCAGTTAAAAACTATATTCCCCAGCCTCTCTTGCAGCTAGATATGACCATGTGACTAAATTGTAGCCAAAAAGTTATAAGCAGAAGTGTCATGTGCAGCATTTAGGAAGCCTCCCTCAAGGAAGAGAATACATGCTTTGCCCTCTTCATCTTCTGCTGGCTGAATGAGAATAAGATGTCTGAAACCCAGGCAGCCATATGGGACTATGGGGTAAGGTGCCAAGAGTGCTGGTGTGGCAAGACAGAGGGAGCATGGGTCCCCAACAAAAGGAGCTACCTTCCCAGTCCTGGGCTATCCTCCTTTTAGGATCCTTTGGCATAATCACTTTTTCTTTTCTTTTCTTTTCTTTTTTTTTTTTTTTTTTTTGAGACAGAGTCTCGCTCTGTCACCCAGGCTGGAGTGCAGTGGCATGATCTCAGCTCGCTGCAAGCTCTGCCTCCTGGGTTCATGACATTCTCCTGCCTCAGCCTCCCGAGTAGCTGGGACTACAGGTGCCTGCCACCACGCCCGGCTAATTTTTTTTTTGTATTTTTAGTAGAGACGGGGCTTCACCATGTTAGCCAGGATGGTCTCGATCTCCTGACCACATGATCCACCTGCCTCAGCCTCCCAAAGTGCTGGGATTACAGGCATAAGCCACCGCACCTGGCAAGAGAAAAATCACTTCTAACTTGCTAAATAACTATTGTGTTTGTTTTCCTGTCCCAAACCTAATCCTAACTGAGAAAACAATGATCTGCTTTATGCAAGCCCCTGTGCTAGATGCTGCAGGGGAGGCAAATGTATATGGGCTTTAGATACACAGAGACTTGGGCAAGAGCATTCACCCCTACACAGAATGCAAGAACATTCTGTCTAGGGGTGAAAGAAGTGCCCAGAAGAGTTTGATATGACAGAACAATGTGGGCATGAAGAGATGTGGTGAGGGAGTATGATGGAAGGCTCTTGAATGCCAGGCTAATGAGGCTGGAGTTCATCCTGTGACAGAGCAGATAATCTTGTTCCAATGTACAAATGAAGAAGCCCAGACCTCAATAGGTTGAAGGACTTGTCCAAGGTCACCCAGCCAGGGAGTGGCAGAGCCCATCTCAATTCTCCTGACCCTTGGTCCAGTGCTATCTTTCAATTTTGTGCTCTTTGAGAGAATCTGGGGCAGACACAGCCAGAGAACAGGACTATATCTCCCCACCCCCATCACACCCCAACAGGTTCAAGAGGGGGTTTTGGGGGTTGCTACAAGTCTAGGATCTGGACCTATCCTTAACTCAGAGCCCACTCCATTGGCCTCCTGTGTAGCTCCCCTCACAAGGCTATCACAGCTGTGGTGCTATCCCACTATGGAATAAGTATCAATGTGTCTAGCACAGTGCTGGGTGCTTTATGTACATAGTCTAATTTACTGCCCTCAGCAGTCTAAAAAAATTAAAAATATATTTATTTTATAGGTGAAGATGCAGAAACTGAGTATCTAAGAAATGAAGCCACCTACTCAAAGCCACTCAGTTGATAGCAAAGTGGAGATGCAAAGCCATGTTTGTTCAACTCCAAAGACAAGTTCCATCAACCACATTCTAACATCTTCCTGATCCCTGCCAAAGCATAGAACAGTCTCCTGTCCCTACTCAGACTCCAAGAACTTACCTGATTTGATGGGCTGACCAGTGCCAGGGACCTCCTGTCAGGTTCCAGCTGGTCACGTTCTACCTGGAGCCAGGAGCCAGTTTCCCCTCCAGCAATCACATCACTCATGCCCTGCCCATGACCCCACATGGGTCAGGGATCTCCTGGACAGGGGGCAGGCCCCCGCCTTCTGTGACCTCAATCTTCCTGGGACTCTTAGTCTTGGTTGGTCATGGGGCAGGGGTGTCAGAGTTTTCCCAATCTAGTTTCTAGAGTTCACAGATTCCAGAGGGCTGTTTCCTGGGATCAAGGACACTTTGTTTTGTGTGTCCTGACTGTGGCTGTCATGGTTAGAATGCATTAATTATGAATCGAGCTGACATTCTTTCAGGAAACAACTGGTCGTTAGAACAGAATCTTCTCTCATTACCAGCATTTGGAAAGTTGAGTTTCATTTTGTCAGTCATTCAATGTGCATCTTTCCAATAATGTGGTATGTCCAGCGTTCCAGCATGAACCACATATTTCCCCAAGCTGACCATACAGCTTTCTTCTGGAACTTTCACAGGAAACACCCTGAGATGTAGCCTGCAGAGCTGAAGGCGACAGATGAACCTCAGCCCCTCTGCATTCATTGCGCAACTATGAGGGGACAAGCAGTTTGCCCTCAGTTGTCATCAGCCCACATGATTCCTGTCTGGCACAGCCTCCCTTCCCATTGGCCAAACTCTCACCATTCCTTTTCAGGCTCCGCCTAAGTGTCTCACCCCTACACCCTTTCCCTTAATCAGGCTGAAGTTGGAATGTGTTCACCCAATTTTATTATAACTAAATATATTCAGCTTGACCTAAGCTTTAGCAGATTTTAATAGTTATTAATGGAATATTCATCTATTTCCCTATACATACTGTAATCAACATTCCAATTCTCAAATGCACTAAAGTATCTGAAGATCAGACACTTTAAGTAATTTAAATTTATGACAAAGTTTTCTGAAGATATAAGCAGATCCTGTTAGATACAGATGCACTGTAGCATGATGAAATTCTTACAAACACTTTCATGCACTGTAGCATGATGAAAATATCTGACCAGAGCCTGTCACTGTACCTTGTAGACATTCTTACAAATAGCTCTTATCTAATCCTCATAATCCATCACCCGTCACCCACAGGTGACAGTTAAACCATTGGATCCACATGATTACTGAAGGCTTGCTTCTTCATTGGCTGCAGGAATCTCATGAAAATCATGTCTTCATATATAGCAAAACTTTGGGCTTATGCATCCTTCTAGGAAGAATAAGCAGTTAATGGGCATGACAGGCCTTTGAAGCCTATGTAACCCTGCATGTGTGCAAGCTGCTCTTTTAAGTGGACAACAAAAGACAGTGGCAGAAGTCAGGCTGGGCTCCAGACCCAGCTCTACCTTAATAGTCAGGTGATCTCTATCAGGTCATTTGTATTCTCTGAACCTCAGGTTTCTTGTCTGTCAATGGAAATTATAATAATGCCTGCCCTACTGTGAAGTTCAGATGAGCTCATGGATGTGAACACCTTTTGTGGGTTACAGAGCAACACTTGAATGCCAGCCATCCTTTGTTAACGTATATTAACTCTTAGTTCCTACAATACTAGGAGGTAGATATCATCCCCTCCTTTCACAGATGTGGAGACTCCAATGAGTAGACCCTTGAGGAGCTGACCTTCCAACTCAGATCTCCCCATCCAATGCTCTTCCCCTCTGTGCCCAGGCACCATCCTCGGCTCCCATCCCTGCTCACAGCTGCATCATGTGCATACTGTGAGCATCACATCATACAGTCTTACCTTAAATCTGGGGTCAAATCAGTTGTCAAGAGCCACACACTGGGAAGAGGGAGATGAAGGAAAACCAGCCAAGCTCCTCCCAATATAAGGATGTTTGCCAAGTTCCAGGGAGCTCCTGCTACCCCCAGGCCTGGGTGAAGTAAGCACTGGATAGAACAGACAGGATACAATGGCATTGCCCTGAGAAGGCTTTCCATCTGGCTGAGGCAAGGACTCAGAGACACAGGTAAGCAACAGTCAAGCACAAAACAGCACATGGGGCTGGGCGCGGTGGCTCACACCTGTAATCCCAGCACTTTGGGAGGCTGAGGCGGGTGAATCCTGAGGTCAAGAGATCGAGACCATCCTGGCTAACACGGAGAAACCCCGTCTCTACTAAAAATACAAAAAATTAGCCAGGCGTGGTGGCGGGTGCCCATAGTCCCAGCTGCTTGAGAGACTGAGGCAGTAGAATGGCATGAACCTGGGAGGCAGAGATTGCAGTGAGCCAAGATCGCGCCACTGCACTCCAGCCTGGGCGACAGTGTGAGACTCTGTCTCAAAAAAAAAAAAAAAAAAAAAAAAAAAACAGCACATGGTTAGGTGCCAGGTGACTGGGGAGGCCAGAGGGACATTCCAGGTGCTCCAGGTAAAGACACCGGCAACTTCTGAAGCTCCTTGTGGCCCCAAGAGGCCCAAAAGCTGCCTCAATCTGGGAAGATACCAAATCTGCATCATCTCTCCTCTTTCCTTAACCCCACTTCTCAGGTTTTCCTCTCAGCCCTGTTCCTCCTGTCCCCAAAACTTTGCCTTATTATCTTCCCCTCTAACCCAGTGCTGTCCATGGAGATAGAATGTGAGCCATGTAAGTAATCTTAAATTGTGTAACACAGAGATTAAAAAGAGAAACAGGTGAAATTAATCTTAATGTATTTAATTCAACCCAGTATATTCTAATGAAATTATTTCATCATGTAATCAATATTTTTAAAATGATTGAGAATTGTACATTCTTCACATCAAGCCTTCAAAACCTAGTGTGTGTCTTATCCTTAGAGCACATCTCAATTCAGACCAGCCACACTCCAGTGCTCGAGAGCCACCTGCGGCTCGTGGCCTGTACAGTGCAGCTGGAACCCAATGGGTGGGTTCTCTCTTCCCTGTGCTTTCAACCCATTCCTGTCTCCCTACTCCAGCCAGCTTACTCCAGGACCTTGCTGTCTCTTGCCCACATCCAAGCTATAGCCTTTGAACTAGACCTGTTCTTCCCAACCACCCTGCACACTGCTGGCCAAGCCCCCCATAGAAGTCATCTGTGACCCACCAGTGCCTCTCCATTGCACATGGAATTCAGGCTCTTCACAATCATCACTGATGGACCCTGTGAGCACCTTTCCCCATCCACCCACCATGCCCCTAGACCCCCCATGACTGCCTACTGTTGGCGGAGGGAGCCCACCACACTTTCCTTCCCAGCCTCTGCTCACTCTTCTCCCTCTGCCACAATCCAATTTCCCTCATGATGCCCTGCCCAGTTGCCACCTTCTCCAGGAGCTCCTTCCCCATCTTTCGATTTGAAATCACTTGTGCCATCCTTAGAGTCCTCAAACCAGTTCATCCACCCCCTTTGGCTCTAATTTCGTCTGCATATCTAGGGGTAGATTATCTCTGAGTTCTTTAAGAAAAGACCTTCTAACTTGATCATATCTCTCTCTGTCTTGTAGGTGATTTTTAAGGTCCCACTTGTGTCCCTCATTGGTCTACAGGCTCCATGAAGTCAGGTATCAAACATTTCCATTGCTATATTCTCCAGGCCTAATCTGGATCCTCCCAGGGCGGCTCTTCAGTGAACGTGTACTGAACTGAACAGACATTCACAGAGCAGATGGACAGCACTAGGGACTCATCCTCTGGCCCCAGAGGCCCATGAAAGAATATCCAGGCAGGCTGGACTACGCTGGGAAGGGGGAGGCCTGGACTCTCATCGACAGGGAGGGGCCCCAAAAGGAAGAGAAACCCATCAACATCCTGTGAACTAAATGGAAAGAAATGCTGCTTAGGAAAAAAAAACATGATAAATAAAATTCCTGAGAGCAGCTGCTAAGCCAGGGAGCACCACACTCATCCCCTTCTGCAAGAGAATGAAAAGATGGAGCTACAGCTCCCGTCCCACATCTGCATCTGGTGTGGCCTTCCCGCCACGGGCCAGGGGTCGGACCTGGTTCCACAGGCAAAGGGGCTGCTTAGGCTGGGCTTGAAATAGGCTGAGTGGAAACCTGCGCGCCCCTGCCTGCCTCCCTGTACATGGAAAGGAGCTTTCAGTGAGTATGGAGATTTCTGCCTTTGTCAGAGGAAGGCGTCCTCATCACAAGGCAGGGCAGGTGTCTGTGCCCAAGAGCTGAGCAGAGAACAAGCAGCCAGTGGAGGCTTTCGCTTGAACCGTGCAACCCTTACCTGATTGGGAAGCGCAAGTGACAATTAATAGTGAGTCACTTTATGTAAATGCCTCTCTCTTTTTGTATGCTATATTTAGAGAAACAAACTGCTTTGGCATTTAGAGATACATTTTATGTAAGAGTTTGTTGCTGATGCTGCTGTTACTGTTCATCATCCAGATAATAAAAGCAAACTAGAAATACTCAAATGCCAGTACCACCTCCAAATATATCCTAGGCCCCTTTCAGTCATCACATTCTTAATTTTTAGGAAGAGCCCTTGTCATAATCTGATGCTTGACAAAATGCTCTCTATCCTTGCATCACCCCCACTCCCCGCTTTCCCACTATGACTTTGCAAGTGCATTTGACTGTAACAACCTTAGGGGACACTAACTCACTGGTGGCGTTGAGCCAGCCCCTACTGTGCTGGGTCTCACCAGCTGGATTCAGCACCTCTCAGTTTCTCTCCCACTGTGGAGACTTTTTCAGCTCCATGAGTCCATAACCAGTGATCCCATTAGGAAACAATGCAGTTTCTAGAATTTTATGTCTGTAGGGAATACATCCACTTCTGGCTGAACTGTCCCTAAAATGCTGCTTAACATAGAGCTTCCAAACTTTCAAGCCTCAATAATGGCTCCAAGGAATTCAGTGTTTTCTTCTGCACCAAATGAATGCTGGAGCCAGAGGAAGGGCCCTGGACAGGGCTTAGTTGGTTTGGTTTGAAGAAGGAATTTGACCTTCCTGTTTTCCCTTGCAGTGGCCTCCAGGGCCGCTGTCTCTGGGCCTCTTCCCAAACCTCTACCACCATGTTATCACACCCTGAGAGTCCAGGCCCTTGGGTGGCCCACAATTGCTCGCCATGCCTGGCCTTTCTCCAGCTCTCTCTCTCCTTGCCTGCTGAGAAGCTCCTCCTTATAGGAAGCTGCTCTCAGGTAGGGAGTAGCCACACTCAGGCATAATACTTCCTGAAGAATTTAAGTGCAGATGTCCTATAGAAGGAAAAAGTCAGTTAAGCTTCCAAAGAAATTAAAGTTAAGTAGTAGAACTTGTGGGATCAATGATAAACGGAGATGGAAATGTTTTATGGCATGAAAACCTTCCAGCACAAAATTTTTGGATTTGGGTGTGTCTCTACTTTTTTTTTTTCAACCATGTGGTCTTAGGAAATTTATTTAACCACCGTAAAATTCTATGTCTATGCCTATAAAATGGCTATGGAGCCACTGATCTACCCCCACAAGATAACGTGAAAGTGCTTGCAAACTGTAAAGCTCAGCACAGACCTCAATGTCCATGCCCCGCCCCCAGTACCCTGCCTCCTCCTCTGCCAGGGTGTCATCTTCATCTCAGCCCTGACACTCAGAGCCCTGGAGAGAAGAGGGAGGGATGTACACCGGCGCTTTCCCTTCCAACCTTCCCACACTGCATCCCGTCCCCACCTCCCAACTCACCACAGGGATTTCCAAATGTTGCTTTGTGTGTGTGGATTTTTCCCCCCAAGAACACTCCAAATTTCTGGAATCCACAAGCTGAATTTCACCACAGGGTTTCTGACACCGCCTATGAAAGGACAACGGGACTCTGTGCCAGGGCGGAAGGGAGGAGGGTCTGTGTGGAGCTTTTCTACGTCATGGCTAAAATCAGGGGACCTGGGGATCTTGCTTCTTTTTTTTTCCCCTATCCAAAAACGTGTCCCTTCTGACACTATTCACAGAATCTCTCAGCTCCCCCCACCCAAAGACTGGGCAGTGTGACGACAGGCTTGGTCCAATTTTACAATCAAGCAGCACTTGGAATGGGGCTATTCCCACACATGAAGGCCAGTCAGAAGACTCCCCGCCAGCCCCAAAAAGAGTGGACACACTTATTTATGTAAAGGTAGACATTTCTGGTCATTGCCAAAGATGAATATTTTATAAAGTCATAACTTCTTGGGAATTATTATAGTTATTTCTAGTTACCATTAGCCTCATATAATAACAATTTATTCCCAAATAAGTTTAGGAATTTTTCCAAAGATGCTAACATAGAAATCAGAGTGAATAAAACAAAGCCAATTTATAGGCTACTAGAACATCGTAAAGAGAGGGGCCATCACATTGACTGAGCCCCAGTCTGATGAATTAAGTAATGCACCCTGTGTGACAATGTAACAGGCCAATGAGGGGTAGGTTAGAACCCAGTTCTTCTAATCCAGGCCAGCTCCTGGCTGGTTGAGAATGAAATGGCAATAAAATAATATAAACTAAAACATAATTATGAGCCAAAAATAAAAGGCAACTTTAAAACTGGTTAAAAATGAAATGTCTATTTAAGTCCAACTAACAAACAAACACATACAAATTAAAATTAAGTGAGAAAGAGCAATGGAAGATGCAAATTTCAGACAGGCAGAGGAAATGTTAACAGGAAACCCTTTAAGCCGTCCACTGATCTGGAATTTTTAGAGTTCTAGGGACCCTAGGGGTTGTAAATCTGAGGTGGAAGTGATTTTATGTTGGGAAAACAAAAGTCGTTGGGAAAACAAAAGTCAGAGGCAAAACAATAACAAAATTCTGGGGTTTGTTACAAATTAAAGTCAGAAGTAGATTTGTAACCTCATTTTTGGTGAAAATGACAAAACAGGATAAATAAAGAAAATACTTCCTTTCCCCTCCTCACAAAGGGAACAAAATACCAGTTACAAGAAAAACAAAATAATTAAGAGAATTCCTGAACCAGACAAAATTTACAAGTTTAGGGCACACAGTTATGTGCCTGCAGTCCCAGCTGCTTGGGAGGCCAGAGGATTACTTGAGCCCTGGAGGCTGAGGCCAGCTTGGACAACAAGCAAGAGACCCTATCTCAAAAAACATTGCCTGTTTGCCTAGGGTTAGTGTCCAAGCCAACTTGCTACAGGGTGAAGCCCTTATAGTGGATCTGAACAGCAAGCTGAAGACAGATGTCCTGTGGGTGTTCTTTGCTGGCAGGGTGTAGGGGTGGTGAGGACTGAGAAGTCTGGGAAGAAAGAGCCCATTGTAAGGACGTGCAATCCATAGATATTCGCCTCCCCTGCCATCCACTTTCTCTGTTCTAGCCTGTTGGGCTAGCAGAGTACAACACTAACCATGGGGATTGAGCCTCATAGTTATCCAACAAGTACAGGTGCTCCTCAACTTACCACTGTGCTCATCCCTATATGTCCATTGTACGTTGGAAATATTGTAAATTGAAAGTGCAGGCTGGGCGCCATGGCTCATGCCTGTAATCTCAGCACTTTGGGAGGCTGAGGCAGGCGGATCACGAGGTCAGGAGATCAAGACCATCCTGGCCAACATGGTGAAACCCCATCTTTACTAAAAATACAAAAAAGCCAGGCGTGGTGGCGCATGCCTGTAATCCCAGCTACTTGGGAGCCTGAGGCAGGAGAATAGCTTGAACCCAGGAGTCAGAGGTTGCAGTGAACCGAGACGGCGCCACTGTACTCCAGCCTGGTGACAGAGCCAGACTCCCTCTCAAAAAAAGGGGGGGGTTGCATTGAGTCCACCTAACCTACCAAACATCATAGCTTAGCCCAGCCTACCTTAAATGTGCTCAGAACACTTACATTAGTGCACAATTAGGCAAAATCATTTAACACAAAGCCCATTTTATAATAAAGTGTTGAATAGCTCATGTAATTTATTGAATATTGTACTGAAAGTGAGAAACAGAATGGTTGTATGGGTACTCGAAGTACAGTTTCTACTAAAAGTGAACGTCACACCATTATAAAATTGAAAAATCACAAGTTGAATCACTATAAGTCAGAGGTGTCTATAATTAAGATAACTCCTGAGTCTTCCCCAGATGTTCCCAGTTTGATTAGGGTAGGTATCCAAACCAGATTGTCACAGAGTAAAGATTTGTCTTACTGAGCACTGTCAGCTCAATGCATAGTTTACCCCTGGACCTCCCACGGCCCAGCTTCCAAGTGGCCAGATGCGAAGCTCTTCTAGAAAAAGAAAGGAAGAGAATTGCATGGGCAGCATCAGATGTCCAGAACTCTTGAACAATGAAAATGAGACTAGAACAAAACTCATAGTAACCCAACATAGACCTTACAGTTAAAGAATTCTTGCTGTAGAATTTTCAACTACGATAAAGTTGAGAATGTGGCTCAACTTTAAGCATTATACTAGTAAATCCCAGGGATCTAGACTTTCAATTTTCTGTATCAGATTTGTCCAAAATCATACTAAGTACCTAAAGAAAGGAACAATGTATATATGACGCAGTGGTGTCCTTGAAAATAAAAAATGATAAGTTATGGAATAGAATGCAGTTGTATAACAGAAAATGTTCTTTTTCAAATTCATTGGCCAGAAACATAGAATTTTGAACCTGGAAGAAATTAATATGAGACCCAGGTTTAGGATAGTGATACCGTCTAACAAAATGTGACACAGGGCTTTGGAAGGGGCCAGGGCAATGAGAGGCCTGAAAGTACAAGTATTTTTAACTTCATGTTGTATCTACTATAAACACATCGCTGTGTAATTCCTCTGAATCGTTGTTTACTGCATTTCATTGAACCATAGGTTTAAACCTGGAAATATGAACTAGCTTGCCCATGGCCATACATCTAGTTGTGGGGAAAGTCTGGGGTCAAGCTCAGTCTTTTGCATCCAAACCCAGAACTGTTTTCCCTACTCCCACTACATCTCCAATGACTCTGCATACACCAGTAATGATCCAAATGCAGCCCGTATTTTTTGGTTTTGGGTAGTCAAGAAAAGGTCTTAATCGTCTAGCATCTTGAAAGAATAAACACGAGTAACATTTAGAAGTAAAGTTACCTAGGACTTAGTCCAGCCCTAAGGCCAGTGGGTGATCCACGGCGCCATATGCCAGGCTGGTTACTGCCCAGATCTCCTGTCTGTGTTCATCACTGTTCTCCATTTCTTTCAGAATCAAGTGCCAGGGCTTAATTAAACTCCTGAGTAAAGCCCAAGGCACCATTAGGGGCTCAGTTGGTGAGCTGGCTGGTAGAAAGCACAAAGCAGTTTCCTGTGTTTGATTTCCACAGACACTGGGATTAAATTAGTAGAGCCATCTAATGTTCTCATCCCCCAAATCACGCATGCATGCATTCACTCATCCATCCATTCACTAATTCATTTGACATTCTTTTTTTTTTTCTTTTTCTTTTTTCTTTTTTTTTCCCTTTGAGACAGAATCTTGCTCTGTCATGCAGTGGCATGATCTCAGCTCACTGCAACCTCTGCCTCTGGGGTTCAAGCGATTCTTCTGCCTCAGCCTCCTGAGGCACACACCACACCCAGCTAATTTTTGTATTTTTAGTAGAGATGGTGTTTCACCATGTTGGCCAGGCTAGTCTCAAACTCCTTGCCTCAAGTGATCCACCCACTTTGGCCTCCCAAAGTGCTGGGATTACAGATGTGAGCTGCCATGCCTGGCCCATTTGACATTCTTAATGAATGCCTTAGAACACAGAACACATCCATTTCCTCCCTCAAGGAGTTTACAGTCATTTTGAGAACATAAGAAGTGAACTTATGAAAAAAAAGTTAAGGTGCAGCAAGTGGGCAGAACAGAGAAGTGGAGAAAGAGGCTCCTCGATGTGGAGCTGATCAGGGAGGCCTTCACGGAGGAGGCAGGGCCTGCAAGCTTCTGGGAGGAGCTAGGTGTGAAGCCTCTTGATTCTTCCATTCCTTGGTAGAACACAGAAATATTCCAGTGACACTGAGGAGTAGGACTTATCAGTCAGTTGCTTGGGGACTTAATCTCTGAAGTGTCCTCAAAGTGGAAAATAAGGTAATCAAGGATCCAGTGCCTTCGGGATCCAGTGTCCACAGGCCCCTTGGGGCCAGGCTCAGCCCAACAGACAGATGTGTGTTCTTCACAGGCACTAGTTCAGTTGAAATAGTGGCTCTCTGCCACATCAGTGTCCCTTCTTATAACATAAGACTCCGTCTCAGAAAAATCAAACCAATGAAAACAAACAAACCAACACCACATAACTTGTAACTCTCCTTTTGTTATGCTCAGTTGAAACCCATAGATAATATATCTACCTACACACAACATTTTCTCCCAAAATTCATAATATCAAAAAAAAAAAATGTAATGCACTCACTGGGTTATAATCAAGAAAGAAAGAAAAGCAATTTTATAGAAAAATAAGCATTTCAGTATCTGAAAAAACTTGTACATGACTACACTGGAAAACCTAGTGTGTAGTTAGATGTCTGCACCTATGTGTAGAGTCGCCATGAATGCAATAGATATAAATGCACATAGATTCACATGTGTTTTTAGGATGGCTCAAACACTGTGATCACCATTGCCATACATAACATGATTTTCCAAAATGGTGAACAATCTTCATAAAGTCCTGAACAAACATGTACCATCTTCACTCTATGCTGCATTCCTGAAAAATTCAGTGTATGTTAAAACTGCAAAAAAAAAAAAAAAAAAAATCCTGTGTGTTTATATATAAAATGGGGTTGGATGCTAGATCCACCTAAGTATACACAGGTTTTCATGGACATAAACATCAAGTGGGACATTTGAAAGTCATGAGGGACAGTCACTTGTGATGTGGATGGTCCTGACCACTACAGAGCATCTGACATCCCCCCCCACCCGTCCCCCATCGACATTTATTGGACAATAAATATTAATGGCACATTCGTCATCATAACAAACTGTGATAGTAACAAATGCCTCCGTAAATTTCCAAAGACACCTCTTAACAGGTGGAACCACCCTCACTGGGAATCCTGAGTTACAGGGCAGGGGTGTGTGTGTGTGTGTGTGTACGCACACATGTGTGTGTAGGTTAAATGTGCCTTCCAACAGCTGGAGTTGAGAGTTACCTGATCACCCTATTGCTCCCTGTGATGGTTAATTTTATGTGTCAACTTGACTGGGTCATAGGATGCCCAGATATTTGGTCAAATATTTTTCTGGGTGTGTTGGGGAGGGTGTTTCTGGATGTGATTCACATTTAAACGGAATGAGTTGCAGTAAAGCAGATTGCCCTCCCCAGTGCAAGTGGGCCTCAAAAAATCAGTTGAAGGCCTGAATAGACAAAAAGTTACCATCCCCCGAGTAAGAGAATTGCTGCTGCCTGACTGGCTTCAAGCTAGGACGTTGGCTTCTTCCTGCCTTCAGATACAAACTGAAACATTGGCTCTTCCTGGGCTTTGAGCCTGCTGGTCCTCAGACCGGGCCTACACTCTCGTAGGTCTCCTGCTTGCCAACTTACCCTACAGATCTTGAGATTTGTCAGCCTACATACTTGCATAAGCCAATTCCTTATAATAAATCTCTTTCTGTATACACCCTATTGGTTCTGTTTCTCTGAAAAACCCTGACTAACACACTCCCACACGAGTCTGAGCCATGTTCTTGCCCCGGCCTGCCTCCTCTCTTCTCATCACTGACTCTGGGATGCCAGGCTCTTGGCCATAACAGCCCTTGGTCCATGCTGAGATGACCTGGAGCACTCTAACAGGCGGCTACTGCTTCCACACATAGGGCCCCACTCCAGACTCAGCAGGAGCCAGGCAATGGCAAACCAGAGAGGCAGGAGACACCAACAAGGCACCCTCTGAGAGCTGACTGCCCCAGGATTTCCACTCCTTTTCAGTGTCTATTTGGATATTAAGGCTAGGGGCCTTTTGAAAAACAGCTGAAGACATGGCTATTAGTAGTGCCCCCCAAGAAGTGTAATGGGAAGGCCAGCAAGGCCAGGGCCAATGACAGAGGGAAATTTTACGAGGTAAACACGTATAGAGAACTCCCTTCAAATACCACCAGGGATGAAGAAAGTTTCCCAGTGGAGAACCATCTCTCAGTGGGCAGAGGGTGCTGCTGGTATGAAACTGATCACTCCCCTTCAGCAAGTGAATCCTGTGGTCAGGAAGGGAGATCTCCAAAAGAAATTGTAAGGGCACTGCCCTCTGTCACACATTCACTCATTCAAAAATGTGTTGAACATCTACTACATGCCAGGTATGCATGAGGTTCTGAGAGTATTAGATGAGCAAGATACAGGCGTATCCCCAAGGAGTTCACAGCCTGGCAGGGAGACAGACAGGAAGCAACAGGCCATTGAGAAATGACCAGATATACACCAGGATGGGTAAATACAATTGCAGTGGAAGCGCACAGTCGGGGCAGATAGCCCTCCCTGGGAGGTGGGACTGAAGGGCTTCCCAGAAGGGACAGCAGATGTGTGTTTTAAAGAATAAAGTCAGCCAGTCAGAGAAGGGGAGAAGAGGAAAACAGGCAAAGAAATGAGCATGACAGTGGCAAAGAGCAGGGAGGGAGAAGGCACCTCCCGGAAGCTGGAAGAAGGAACATAAGGCACAAGGGCAGAATGGTGAGAAACAGGGCAGAGAGAGAGCAGGCAGAGGTGGGGCATGGAGGGCCCTGTGTGTGAACATATCCAACGGACTGAAGAATCGAGTCTGGGCTCACAAACTAGCAGACTGGGAGTAGAAGGTGCACTTGGAGAAGTGGCACGGTGACATCGTTGAGGTGTGTTGTGAACCCAAACTAAGGTGCAGGACAGAAAGGAAGAGGAGGAGGGAAGAGCATAAGAAATGTCAAGTGAGGAAAGGATTTATACACATATACCTACAAACATGCACAACTGATCAGTAAAATATGAAAACATCTTGCTGTCATTAATAAAGCAACAAAAAATAAAATGATATGGTACCTTCTTCCGTCACACATGGAGTCACACCACCGGTACTTGCCTGGGCAGCAGGCAGGGTTTGGGTATGTGATGGTCAGAAGCCTTGGCAGTGGATAAAATCATCAAGGAAGAGTCAACAGCGTGAGGATGTAGGGCACAACCCTGGAGAACACTAGCAGTTGAGGTGCACAGAAGGTGAAGAACAGTTCAAGGAGGCTGAGAATGAACAATCAGAGAAGTAGGAGGAAAACCAAGAGAAAGTAATGTCATGGAAACTCAGAAAGAAAGGGATGTCAAGGAGGAGGAAGTGATGAAGAGCTTTGAAAGTTGCAGAGACGTTCAAGTGAGATTGACCTTTAGACTGAAAAGTTTTCATTGTATTTTGCAAATAAGTCATCAGCGACGTTGGCAGGATGGGTTCAAAGTTTGGTGGGAGGAGAAGCTACATGACCATGACTTGGGGAATGAATGAGGGGTGAGGAAGTGCAGCTGAGGAGTATAGCCGTATTAAAGATGGCTGGTTGACTTTGGGAAGAATAAGGTGGCTTTGGAGTTGTAAGGAGACCCCCAGAATTGAGTTCCTGTTTTCTCCACCAGAATTCTAAACCAATCAGGTGGTAGGATGAGAGCCAGGCAGATGGAGATCAAAACATCCACTTTATTAGGGATAAAGCTGACATTGGAAATGGTGACATTAAATGCTCAGCAACAATTTTTCAAAATGAGAAAGACAGACCCACTGATCACAGGCAGCACTGAACACCCGAGGCCTTTCTGCACAGAGGCTGCCCCTGGAGAGCTGGAACTACTTGAGTGTAGACCAGAATGACAGCTTGCCGATAAGGCTGGCTATGCAGAGGAAAGAGGAGAGGTGAAGAAGATGAGTCAGCCAAGACATTCCTCCTCTCTGGGGAGAAGCAAAGGGGGAGAAGGGGAAAGAGGACATGGGACATTTTAGAGAAATCTCTCCTCATGGAAATAAGGAATGGGGGCAAATCTGTAAATACTGACCCAGAAGGAGATAAGTATTGTTAGCATCTTTTGTCTGCGTCTTTGCAAGTGCATATGTATTTGTATGACCCAGAATGGTTATTTATGGAGTAGAACTGGATAGAATGGGAGCGAGTTCAGGGGGGCGCAATTTCTTGCTGTCTGTAAAGAAAAAAGGTACTGGAATCACACATGGCTTTACTAGTTTTCACATTTGATTTTTAACACATACTGGTTAGTGACTTTTTGCAAATTATTATCTTATCATTACATAGCAACTCTGTCTTATTCAGTGCTCGTTACATTTCATTTTGTTGGGTATTAACATAGTAATTCTTTCCTGCTTTGTTATTTGTATTTGCCTGGTATTTTTTCTTGACTTTTTATTCTCAATCTTTATCACATTTGTTAAATGTGTTTCTTTCTTGTGTTTGTGTGTGTATGTATATAGATATACATATATATATAAACAAGAAAGCATATAACTGTCTGCTTTTAGATTAATCTAATAGTCTCTCTTTTAAGAATAATTCTATTCACATTTAATAATACACTGAATTTTATTTCTTCTATTTTACTTAATATGTATTACTCATCTAAGCCCCCTTGATGTTCTTTGTATTAATTAGTTATCAAGTTGCTATTCATTATTTTCTTTCTCTTCTTTATTTGGGAGCTCTAGTCTAGTTTTTCATTCTACCAGCTCTTTCTCATTTTTGTCACTGGTAGTCAAACTCATTCTTTTACTCCACTATACCAACATAAGAGTCCAACTGTTTCCCCAGATTCTCTCCTCTCCTGCTGCTCCTCCTCCCCCAGCATGAGGCCTTTAGAGTGCTTTCACTTCCCACTCTCACACACCAATGTGAGACCTGTGGAAACTTCACTTCCCCTCTTTCTCCTTTAGAACTTTTTGTTCCAGGCTATTGTTAACATTTCCCTTGAAATATGTCTCTTCTATTTTCGCAATTACACATTCCTGAACTATCTATTATTATCTGTCTGAATTTAACTGATGATGTGTTGTAAGGCTCCTTTCTTGCCACTAATTTTTTTCTCCCTTTTCCTCCTTTCATCCTGCAGCCTTTAAGCTGATGTGTCGATTGTTTGGTTAGATCTTAACACCCTTTTCTCTGATGGAAGATATGGGTGACAAATCTTTTCCTTGTATATTCTCAACTATGTTTCCTTGACCCTGACAGAGAAGTGGGGTCTTGCTACAGGATTCTTGGTGTGCAGTATTTTTCTCTCAGTAATCTTCACGCAATTGGCCTCAATCATCCCTACTTCAGGTGTCATAGAATAGAAAGCTGATGCCCCCATGATCCTTCTTCCCCTATAAGTCACTTGTACTTTCTTTCTAGAAGATTGTAGGATTTTCTTTTCATCCTTAGACTTCTGGAATTTCCCAACCTGTGCATCATTTGTCCTGCCCATAACTTGCCAAAACCTTCCAATAGGCAGACTGAGGCCCTTTCTTAACTTGGAAAATTTACTTCCTATTAACTACTACCTCTCTTTCCTTCAGCTACTGAATTTGTCTGCAGATCTTGTCATTTGGTTGCAGAAAGCCTTTTTGTGCTCTACTGGAATTTTTATGTCCTAATGTTAATATTTTAAAACGTATTACTGTTCCCTAGTGGCTTGGTTTCATGTGAGCCTCTTCTAAGAGCATTGCTATGCCCCTTAGGTATGAGGGTAATGTTTTCTTTTGTCTGCTCTCTAGGCTCAGGCCCAGCAGCTGAGGTGCCTTCTCAGAAGGGACAGATCCACAAATGGTGGTTATCAATCCCCTATCAAGTCACTGCGGGGAGACTCTCATCTTCCTGTTTTCTCACACCTCCCAGGCTCAGGAGTAGAGATAGACTCAGCACACCTCTACAACTCCCGTACCTCATCCAGCCAGGTCCATCTGCCAGGATACTCACTGATGCCCGGATACTGGTGCCCTCTTATGATTACAGAATCGGGGGTGGTTTGGAGACCATGTGTTTGCTCACACAGCTTTAAGAAAGTAGCACGGGTTTAGGGTCCACAGTTTGACCTAAAAAGTGACATTTTCTAGAACTCAGCACTTCCTTATTTCATTTGGAAAGGTGGTTTTAAAGGCTAAAGTTGGCCCTGGTGGAGGTCAGAGATCATACATGGCTTCCATAGTGACAGAAGCCACTGCAAGTCTTGGCAATAAAAGGTAAGCTTCCCCTAGCTGGGGCCGCTCATCTGGTCCCTGGCTTGAGTCTCCAGGCTCAGCAGATGGGGTGTCATCTTCTTTAGGCTTGATATTGGCAGGAATCCCTTTTGGTCACTCCCAACCAGTCTCTTTGGAGAGGTAAGGCATATCTATTCTAGTTTGTTACTCTGCCTTTGCAACCCAGGAAGGAAAGGTCTTAGGCTACCAGGCCCCAAATTCACTTTTTTTTTTTTTTTTTTTTTTTTTTTTTTTTAGGACTTCTATGCACCTATTCACTGCAGAGATGACAGTTCCCCTACATGGTTTTTAGGAAATCATGTAGTTACATCATTGCTCTCTTAAAACCCTCCTTACTCTGCTAGACCAGGCTTGGCTTTCTCTCTTGACTAGCTTACACATTCTAGCATTCAGCACCTGCTCCAGGTTTGTTTTTAAGCCTTGGAGCCAAGTGCCAGTCTGAGCCCTTTTCTACTCCATCACTTTGAATCACCTCCCTGCTCTACTGTTTCACTTCCTGTCCATCATTCTGAGCATTCCTCAGTGGCCTGAGATGGGGGCCAAAAAAGTTCCTACTTTTGATAAACGGGGCGTGGGTGAACGCTGATGAGGTTTCAACAATGTGACCTTGGGCAGATTACTTAAACCTCCTGAGCCCTGACTTCCTCATCTGTGAAATGCTTATAAAACCTGCCCTGCCCCCTTCACAGGCTTATTATGGGACTCAAATGACATGAGCAAGTGCTGTGAAAACTGAAGTGCTCTACACATGTAAGGCTTTGTTTTATCCTTTCAAAAATAGTGACTCGAGTTTCGTAAGTGGAGCTTTGCAGTTTTAACTTACTTCTGTGGATTTAGCAGTTTCAAATTCATGAGCCATTCTCATGATTTCACAGAATCCACTCTTAGAGCTTCCCTTTATATTTTCATTGTTCTGAAAGCAATCGCTTTTTTATTCATTGAAAGGCCATAACTCCAGGTGAAAAAGGAAAAGATTTCTTTCTACAGCCTGACACGGTTACAATTTAAAGCCTTCTAATGTTGGAATGGCAGATTCAGGTGGTTGATGTGGTAGACGTGCACAGCACTTTCAAGAAAGGACTGACCGCCTGGCTGCAGAGATTAAGATTAAAGCATGCTTCAGCTACAGAGAGCCACCTGGCCCCAGGGCAGCCCACATCTGTCCTGTGACTGAGTGAAGTGGGTAAAAGCCCAGTCACTTTGGCCTGACACGGGACACTCTGATGGGCAATACAAATCCAATCTTCCCAGTGGGTTGGCTGAGGCTTCACAGGGTTGGACTGTGCTGGATTTCTCCCTCTGCCCAATCCTGCTTCTCCTTCTTTCCTTCATAGGTGCTGATCCCTAATAACCATCTTGTACTCCAAATTCCATCTCAGCACTTGTTTCCAGAGAATCTAACCTGTGACAATCGGGTACACTACACTAGAAAGGTGGAGTGGGGTGGGGTGGGAGGGCATGTTTGTTGTGAAGAAGGAGAGAAAACAATGGAAAGCAGGGATTTGAAATGGCATTACCTTCCCAACCACAGACAGCTCCATGTCGAACAATGAGTGTGCAACTCAAAGCTCTAAGACACTGCTGCTACGATAGGTAGAAATCTGTTGTTACCAGCCCGACTTGGACTAAAATCTCACAAGGGAAGCAATATTGTCTATTCTTATTCCCAACCCTAGAGATAAGCAGATTTGGTGCTTTTACCTGGAAGCACCAAAGGCTAACTTCCAAGAAAATGCTAACAACACACTGTGTATTATACAAAGACTCCTACTAGTATCAAGATTGGCTAAATGATCTAAATGTTAGTCACAGTTCTGTTTTTCAACTACTTTTTTACATACAGATGAAAGAGAAAGTGACATTTTCTAGAACTTAGCACTTCCTTACTTCATTTGGAAAGGTGGTTTTAAAGGCTAAAGTTGGCCCTGGTGGAGGTCAGAGATCATACATGGTTTCCATAGTGACAGAAGCCACTGCAAGTCTTGGCAACAAAAGGTGATCTTTTAAAATGAAAATCTATCATCCATCTACCCACTCCTTCCCATCCCACACACATGTAAAACTCCTCCTTGGTTTCCCATTGCTTTTATAGTAAAGGCCTCAACCCTACACGGCACGTCCCACCCACAGAGTCTGGCCCCTGCCTTGCTTACAGTCTCTTTTCACTCCCTCCTCCTTGCTCCTGACGCTCCATGCAGCACCACATTGCCTTCCTATTGTTCCTCAAATAAGCCATGCCATCTCCTGCCATAGGGCCTTGAACATGTTGTTCCTCCCCTCTGCATCTCTCCTCACCCCCACCTTCGCCTAGTTTACAACTCAGCTTCAGGTGCCAACACAAGCATCCTTTTCTCAGGGAAGCCTTCCCTGAACCACACATCCAACTCTAGGACAGGCTCTTCAGTGATACGATCTCAAGGAACTGCGTTCCTTTCTTCCAGAGGATTTATCTCGTGGCCGCATTTAGAACTGCACCCTCATGTCTAATATTGCTTGGTAAATCTGTCTCCCCACTCTGGACTTCAGGAATGGTGCCTGGCTTTGCTCTCCATGCTATGCCTGGCTCCTAGCACAGTTCCTGGCAGATAGTAGGCACCCAATTACCATTTGCTGAGTGAATGAATACCTGAAAGAACAAAAGAAAGAAAAAAGGGAGAATTGCTGACTTTGGTTGGGTGGTGTGAGGTTTCCTGGGGTTTAACAGTAGGAATGGGGAGTTACAACCAGAAGAGGCTGAGTGGAAGGTACATGTGGTAACAACTTTTAGGGTGGCTCTCTCCCTAATCACCAGTGGGGTGGAAGGGCGGTGGGGCAGCAAAGCCATCAGAAGTCACAGCGTAGCTGTCAATCTCATCACTGAAGACAAGAATACCTGAGTGCTAGGCCAGGAAAATTATTCACTTCACAATCAGGAAGAAATGCTGTGGAACTAAAGTTGGGGTATATTCTTTAATTTGATTTTATTCTCCAGAGCCCTAAAGTTAACCAGCTGGAATCATTTTTAAGGACCATTCTATTTAACTTTTGGAAATGAAGCATCTGCCTTTTAATGGAAAACCTACTTCTCATTGTAAAGATAGCACACAATGTTCTTGGCCGCTTTGGTCTCCAAAAAAAGGGAATTGAGATATCTCCCTGTGTCCCCACTATATCTTGAACCTCCTGTGTCAACAAAACAGGCCAGATTGATAGCTGACTTTTTTTTTAAATAATAAGTAAAAAGTAGCAGCCCATTCTGTGAAGTAGCAGGCAGGGCAGCCTATGCAGGCATATCTGCCTCTCGAGAAATCTCAGGAGGCTTAGGGATCCACACTGAAAGGCTCCATATAACCAACCTCAAAGCCACTGTATTCAGACAAGAACCCAAGTTTATCATGCATTCAAAAGTTCTGTTCCTCAAAAAGCATCTACAAAGTATGATCAGTCAATCGATTAATCAAATATTCCTACTTGGCACAAGTCCATGCTGTGAGAGGACACAGTTAAGATAAGTCCCTGCCTTAAGAATACTGTAACCCAACTGAATAAATAGGATGTGGGAGCACTAAGATGTCAATTAACAGCATAAGGCACAGAAGAACTAAGATATCAACTAACAGCACAAGGCACACACTGTAAGTCTCAGCCGGTTCATACGGCCCATATCCAACAATACCAACCTGTGTTGAACATTTATTATACAACAAGTGCTTTACATGTATTTTCTCATTAAAGCTCCATAACCCTATGAAATAGATACAATTACAATCTCTTTAAAGAACTTGAGTATCTAAAATCATGCAGTTAAAAAACAGTTTCAAGGTCAGGTCTGATTCCAAAACCCAGGTGTATAACCACAGAGCCCCTGCAGCTTGTAGAGCTCACAGTGCTTGGGGCTGGCCTAGGAAGGCAAGGCTGGATGAGGATGGGGGCTCTGAGCTAGGCCTTAAAGTGGGCAACACTGAAATAGGCCAGTGATGGAGATAGGTCACTGTGTGGCACTGTGGTGGAAAGAGGGTTGGAGAGAGAAGATAGAGGAGAAGGGGAAAGAGGACAGAGCATGGCAGCTGCTTGGGCACAGCCACTTTAGGGTGAGGGATGAGTGAAGATGTCTACCTTGTAGGCCATATCGACATGTCCCCCTTCTTCTGTGAAAAATGCCATCATCCCACACAGGAAGAGTTGTAGAGGGATCCGACAGTAGAGTCTGGTCGGAAAGGAGTCTGGCCTTTCCTTTGCCGTTCCTTCTGCCCCTCTCTTGCCCCAGAGTAATAGCCCAGGCTTTCCACCCACCCAGCCCATGGGGTGGCCATGCTACAAGCCTTTTGAGTCCTGCATCCCAAGAGGGGCAACTTCTTGGCCTGAAGGTGTCTGATAGAGCCTGCCTGGCTCCAAGCGGGCCTCATGTCTGCTCTGTCTACTGGATCTGGGCTCTGAACTGGGGAGGGAGGTGGGGAAGTGGGGAGACTGGTTCAGGCTATCGCTTCCTCTCCTCACCATTGGATAGCCAGCCTTGCAAGGAAGGTGAGGGGCCAGTTCTGTGGCATAGAACAGTATAGTTCTTAGATCCTCCTATTCAGAAGAACACTCAAGCCATGTTTTCCCTCTGCTCTCACACCATGACACCAGTCATCAACACAGAAGACTTCCGCGACCAAATGTGTGGGGATCTTCCCCCACACACCAAGTCGCGGCCACCAGCTGGGTGTCCTCCCACTCAGCTCCAACGCTATCTACCTGGAAAGAGTGTCTGATCCCACAGGTTGAGGGTTCAGTCAGATGAAGAGATACATACGCGAAGTCTAGAAGATCCTGAGTGCAGGAGCTTCTGTGCTGACAGGATAAATTCTTCTTCACCTTCCTGTTTGCCTCCACGTGTTCAGCCCTCCAGAAATTCCCTGAACCCTGTCCTCTGGGTCTTTTATGGAGATTTCATTTGTTGTCCATGACTGAAGCATGTGATTGAACAAAATGCGATTGGACAAAAAGGGTATGATCTAATCCCAGCAAGGTCTGTCTGTCCAGATTCTTCTTCATCTCTCTGTGCAGCATTCCTTCCTCCAGGGTACGGGGCTTGAGCTCCTCTGGAATGAGGGTCTTATGACCCACAGTCAGATTGTAGAGTCCTGCCTTGGGTGGATGAAAGGAGGGCAAAGAAGTTCAGAGAAACATTCTGTTTCCTGAGGCCTAAAGCACCTCTACATGACAGCAAAAGACCACAACAAGTGTCATAGGAGTTATGGACCAGGAACCATGGACAAAAACCTATATACATGTAATCATAAGATCACACCCCCCACCACACACCACATTGTTCTACATAGAAATGCCTTCACGATACAGCCTTTCATTTATTCATTCATTCATTCACTCACTTATTCAATGGGTAATACTGAATTCCAAACCAGGAACTGTGCTATATGTTGGGGATGACATGACCCCTAGCCTTGGGAGACTTCTATTCCGTGGTTAATGGTGGGTATTGGTGACAGATGATCAGTCAACAGTAACTGTAATGAATGTTAGGATAAAGAGAAGCCCAGAAGGCTCCATGATGTTCCAGCTGCTCACAGGGTAAGCTGCTTGTCTTGTTTATTCCTGTATCTCCAATGCCCATTACCATACCTGGCACAGGAAGTGCTCAGTTAAGTGTTTACTGAATTAAATGAAGATCTGACTGATGCTAAGTGCCAACCCTCTCTCTCAGTGGCTCCTCCCCATTGGCCCTAAACCTGATACCTGGATGAAAAGAGAGAAGAATACATGACAATTCTTCAAGTAGGTCACAGAACATTGTTTGAGTTGGGAGGAAATGGACAAAGCTTTTTTTTTTTTTTTTTTTTTTTTTTTGTTGAGACAGAGTCTTGCTCTGCCGCCCAGGCTGGAGTGTAGTGGTGCGATCTTGACTCACTGCAAGCTCCGCTCTCCTGGATTCACGCCATTCTCCTGCCTCAGCCTCCTGAGTAGGTAGGACTACAGGCACCTGCCACCAGGCCTGGCTAATTTTTTTTTTTTTTTTTTTGTATTTTTAGTAGAGACGGGGTTTCACCGTGTTAGCCAGGATGGTCTCGATCTCCTGACCTCACGATCTGCCCGCCTTGGCCTCCCAAAGTGCTGGGATTACAGGCGTGAGCCACCACGCCTGGCCTGCACAAAGTTTTTTACATCGCTGCCATCCCCTCCCAGTCATCATGTTCCCACAGTGGGGGTACTTTATGAAACACTTGGACCTTCATGCTTTCCTAATTTCTCCTTATCCTGGATGCTTTTCTAAGAATACTGAAGTTGGTCAATGTTCCTATTAAAACTCAGGAATCTAAACCTTGACCCAGAATTTCTGATTGAGATGTCACTTCAGTTTCTTTGTGCATTCTCAGAGGCTCTACCCTGGCTCACCCTGGAAAGTAGGGGGCAAGAAGTCAGATGCTACCCAGCTTTCTCTGCTGTGCCAAAAATACCTACCTGCAAGAATTGGAATGTGTATTCGTCCATTCTCGCCTTGCTATAAAGAAAAGCCTGAGACTGGGTAACTTACAGGAAAAGAATTTTAATTGGCTCATGGTTCCACAAGCTGAACAGGAAGCATGGCAGCACCTGCGTCTGGGGAGGCCTGAGGGAGCTTTTACTTATGGAGAAGGCAGAGCAGGAGCAGAAACATCTCACGTGGTGGGAGCAGGAGGAAGAGGGGGCAGGAGAGATGCTACACACTTTTAAACAACCAGATCTCATGATAACTCACTATCATGAGAACAGCACTGAGGGATTGTGCTAAACCATTCATGAAGGACCACTCCCATGATCCAATCACCTCCCATTGGGCTCCACCAGCAACACTGGGAATTGCAATTCAACATGAGATTTGGGTGGGGACACAGATCCAAACCACATCGGAATGCAAATCTTTGGGGAGTAGATGGTTACAGAGCTCCTACCATTAAGTCAAAAGGTGCTTGCTCTCCGATCATTCTACTGGTCTCCGCCAGGTGCTGAAACAGTGTGACCTCTGCTAGAGGAAGTCCTTTCTCTATAACTGCTCCAACTGGCTCAATGGCAGGGAGCCACCTCTTCCTTGAGTTATTGGGTTATGGAAACAGCAATCCTGCCTTCTGGTTGGGTCTCCCAAAGAGACATCCATACAGAGTGATTTTTTTTCTTTCCTTAAATAATGTCAAACTTGAGGTTCTTAACATGGAGTTTGAAGATTGCTGTCTACATTAGTTTTCCATAGGCCCTGGGGCCCCAGGGAAGCAGAGCCATTCTAGGAGAAGCTGAGAAAGATCATGAGTGAAGAAGTTCTCTGAGGAGGCTCAAAAGTGCCTCTGCATTTGGTTGACAGTGGCCCTCGAGGCAGAGCAGGTATTGGGCAACATTATAGTTGTGAGGAGTAAATGAGAGGCATGGGACAACATGCTTTCCTAGGACTAGGTAAGAACCCAACCCTGGCCCAGCTCTCCAACCCTTAGGCCAGAAAGCACCTCCGCATGGTCTTGGGACATGCTCAAAGCCTCCCAGCCGAATAGCAACAGAGTGGCTTTAGAACAAGGTCTCCTGATTCCTGTTTTTGTTTTCCTCATCACCCTGCCATTTTCTGGATATGGATCTCATCGGAGAGTTCCTGGCTTGTCAAATCCGGGAACTCTCCCTTCAAGGACGAGCCCCGTTGGCCAGGCAGTCCTGGGCTTTTCTGGTTCTGATGGGTGGCCTTTTTTGCCTTCCAGTGCCAAGTGTCTTCCTGCCCCTATCGATCCCCTTCCTGCGAAAGGTCGTCTGGGGTCTTCAGTGGCCCTGTGGAGCCTCATGGCCATGGGTGGGGAGTGATGGGCAGCCTGGGGCTGGGGCCAGGACCAGACCTCCCATGGACAATGGGCAGGTGCCTTAGCATCTGGGCATGCTGATCTATTTCTCCAAAGAGGGCAGTGTGGGGGTAGAAGGGGGCGGAATCCGGAGACTTCTCTCCATAAGAATTCCTGCTCTCCCCCTCAGTCTGACCCTTGCTTTGCCTGTCTGGGCCACGGCAGTGCCCACGGGCAGAGCAATGGGAAGAGGAGGAGAGGGTTTGCTCAGCTGGCGGGACTCTGGCAGTGCGAGCCCTGCCAGCCCCTCCTCCGCGGGCTGTCTCGGCTGGCTCCTCTCCTGCTTCTGCCCGCCTGTCCCTCTGGGCTGCTCGGGCGCCACCACTACTGTCCCCATCCTGCCCCGCCAGCTGGGCCAAAGGGTGACTTGACTCACGGCGCAGCCACCAGCCCACGGCTTGCCCGAGGCGTATAAAGGCTGCCAGGGCCGAAGGCTGCCAAGCCCTGCCCGGCCCAAGGCGCACAGAGCATGGCCCGAGGCGCTGAGCGAGGCCGTGGGGACGCGGGTTGGGGCCTGCGCGGCGCCCTGGCGGCCGTGGCGCTGCTCTCGGCGCTCAACGCTGCGGGCACGGTGTTCGCGCTGTGCCAGTGGCGCGGGCTGAGTGCGGCGCTGCGGGCGCTGGAGGCGCAGCGGGGCCTGGAGCAGCGCGAGGACAGTGCCCTGCGCTCCTTCCTGGCCGAATTGAGCCGCGCGCCGCGCAGGGCGACCGCGCCACCCCAAGACCCGGCCAGCTCAGCTCGCAACAAACGCAGCCACAGCGGGGAGCCTGCGCCGCATATCCGTGCCGAGAGCCAGGACATGCTGCTGATGATGACCTACTCCATGGTGCCGGTAGGCGGAGGCTCGGTTCCCCGTGGCGCCCCCGCCGGGTGGGCGGCTGGGGGTGTGGGGCGAGGACGCCGACGCCCTCTTCTCCCCTGGCCAGCGGCGAGGTGCTACAGAGAGGGCTGTGGGCACGAGTAGCTGGGGATGTCACCTTGGCAAGCACCTCAACCCACTGGAGTCTGTTTTCTCATCTGTGAGGTTGGGGAGAGGGTGAAGGAGGGAGTCTCTTCTACCTCTGACATTCTTTGAGTCCGCATGTAAATGAAGGGCGAAGGCAGTGTTTTTAAAAGCCTATTTTCCTCCTCTACTTACACAAGTTTTCGTCTTCTGGTGTGAACGGAGCCACAGCAGCCTTGGGGCTCCGCCTGTGCCACTGGCCTGTGGGTGGGGCCCTCTGAGAGGATGGAGGCGCGTTTCTGAAAGAGCGTAGGCTTTTTCAATAAAGGGATTCTTCCTCTGGCATCAACTAGTGGTCTGGCTTTTCACCTGGCATCACCTCATTCCTACAAGATGACCGGCCTAATTGTTTCCGTTTAAGTGAAAACATCCCTAGTTTAACTGCCCACCTGGGACCTAGATGCTGGGAAAGTTGCCCCTGGATCTCAAGCAGTTCCAAATGAGAGACATCAATACGGTGCAATTTTTTTCTTAAAATGCAGCGTCAAAGCTGAGGTTGTTAACATGGGGCCTGCGGATTACTCTCCCCATTGGGCTCCAGGGAATATATGGAACTGCAGAAATTGCCAAGTGTGTGTGCCTGTGCCCTCCTGCCCATGTGGATGAGGGTCCGCAGCTTTTCACTAGATCTTCAACGGGTCCCCCATTGCATGCCGCCCCCAAAAGGTTTAAGAAACACTGCTCTGAAGAAAGTCTTCAAAGCCTCAAAGATTTGTTTTCCGCTGTTAAGCTTCTTTGCTTTTGCCACTTTTAATTCAATAAGTATTTAACAAATACTGTTAGATCACACTGCAGTTCCCCATCCCATTTCATTATCTATTACGATTGCGACAGTCTTATTTCACTTTATACTTAGAAAGATTTCGGCTATTACCTCCAGTCAAGTGTGAGCCATACTTCAGAATCCTAGGTATTTGAAAATAAATCGACTTAAAGCTTCCATTATCATAGAAGCTTTTAAATATCTTACATGAGCTGAAATGCTTTTGAAATTACGTAAAAGCACTACATACTTCAAATACATCTTTTGAGAGAGATCAAGTTTTCCATTCCTCACTTCATTTGTTTTTTAAATTCATGTTATTTAAAAATCTGGACCAAAGCAGAAATTTCCAAAAAGGACTTCTGTAAGATGAAAACGCCTCCTTAGGGGATTCATTCTCTCCCTCTCAGCTCTCTACCCTACATTTTAAGGCTTTTTTAAAACCCTCAAACCCTCATGAGCATCATTGTTGTATATTTTTAATCCTGCTTTTAAGGTAGAAGGTTTTGTATCCAAATTGCAACCTGTTCTGTCACTAACAAATTGAATGGAGACACTCATCTCTGTGTCAAATTAACTCTAGGTGACCTAGCAGTGCTACCACTAACGCTGTTACAGGGCAGAGAGCAGAACTATCACATTTGTCAGACTGGAAACTATTAGTAGATTATCATCAACTCATCCCACACCTGCAATGGGTATGTTTTGACCTTTTAGAGTCATGAGGGCCTGTCCCTGAGGCTAGGAGAAGGCAATCATCTTACTACTGACTTTCCTCTTGGGAGCAGTTCTCAAACAGTAGGCTCAGGAGTCAACTGGAAGCATATTACAGTGCAGATTGCAGGGCCTCTCCCTCAGACCTATAGAATCCTCTCCAGAATCTTCTTTATTAGAAGTCCCCTGACCCTCATCCCCCCACCTCCTATGCCATTGGTGAGTTTGATGCAGATGGTCCAGGCACCACACTTTAAGACACACTACTCAGTCTCTAACACTGAGTCTTTATTGTGCACACGAATATTTTGGGGATCTTGTTAAGATGCAGATTCTGCTTCAGATGGTCTAAGCTGGGGCCTAAGATTCTGTATTTCTACCAAGCTCCCACTGCTACCAATGCTACTGGCCTGAAGACCACATTTTGAGTAGTAAGGTTGCCTACTGGAACTATTTGGGGAGCTTTCAAACTTACTAATACCTGAATCCTATCCTGAGAGATTCTGAGTTAATTTGTTAGGCCCCAGCCTGGGGGTGGAGTGCTCACTCTCCAGCAGGAAGGACCTTGGCATGACTTCCTGTGGATAGTAGCTGTGTTAGGCATCACACTCCCACCAGATCCCCATCAAGGCCTTTGCTTCAGGCTGAGGAGCCAATTTTATTACTGAAAAGCTTTTAAATTTATGACAGCAAGATTCTTTCCATTCAGCTTCACAGTTTTCCTCATCTTTACTCTCTGCTTTTCTCAGAACAATTATTCATATAAGAAAACAATTTTTAAAAAACATCATTTGGTAGCTCTTGGAGAGAAGTTAAGAGAATGATCTAGTGTATATCGTGGAGGCAAGTGTACACACTTCTCATAGGTGAAGGCTACACCTTCCCTGGCCCTTTTATACACCACCAGATCTTGAATGAGAGTAAGATCCAAGGTCCTCACCCTGAGGTCTTATGTCCTTAGAGGTCTAGGAACAAAGAAACAAACTCTATGCAGACTAATGTCAACATTTCAAAAAGCCTTCCAAAATGGTTCATTTATCCAAGATGAACCTCAATTTAACTGATAGTTTGAGTTTCTGTACTGGTTGGCTGAAAATACATCAACTCAGCATGAGAATTCTGTTTAGCTGAGCACATTCTTACCAGAACCTGGTTGGCAGCTGTAAATGACTTCATTAAAAAGGCAAGATAATTATTAAGTACAGTTAATTTGACAGAGCCAAGAAGCACATTAAATCTCTAAAACCATGTGCATACTCTTGAGAGAAAGTAATAAAAGGGGCCCTGGATGGGGCTTGGAAACCACTGAATTAGGCCGATAATGGGAATGGGGATCTGGTGAGCGTGAGTGGGGAGAGAAAATTTGACCCATCTGCTACTAACTCCTGCGGGAGATGCTACTTCTGTTTATTCTCTTTTTCTCTGACCTCCTCTCATATTCTTTTTGTTCTCTTCCCATCAGCTACCCTCTCTCGTTCCTCTCTTCCTGTCTCACATTTGCTGATCTTCTGGTAGCTTTATCATCCTGTCTTTAAGTAAAGTCCAAAATCTAGGGTCAAGCAACCACAGGGAGTTTCATAAATATTTTCATAAATTAAACAAACATAGAGAAGATGTAATACACTGAGACTGGTGATTACGTATCCATGATAATTGTTGTCCTTGAGGGACCATATGCATTTCTACGCCCAGGATATTGTTCAAAATGTCCTTGGAACCTCTCTAACAAGAAAATCAGCCTGGCTATTTTAAAGCAGGAGTTACAATTCAAATGATTTTTTTAAGGAGGGCAAATATGATTCCATAATTGTCAAATGATGAAAAGGCATTTGATAAAATTTAACATCTATGCTTGAGTTTTAAAATATGCAATAAAATGGGAATCAATGGATTATTTCTTAACACGATAAAATGCAATTGTGTCTTGCCCCCAAGACTATAGCTTTCCACTGAATTGTCAAATCCTGGAGATGTTTCTACTAAAATCAGTATTAAGACAGGGATGCCCACTATCACCAATAGTATCTCGAATTGTCGTAGAAGGATCAGCCAGAGCAACAAGACAAGGGAAAATGGTCTAAATATGTTAAGAAGTGAGAGTCTGGCTATATTCAGATCATATGATTATATACCTGGAAAACCCTAGAGAATCTGTTGATAACCTACCACTAACAATAACAGAATTCAGTGGGAAACAAGGTATTAAAATATTACTAAGAAATCAATAGACTTCTTATACCAAATCATCTGTTGAAAGATATAATGAAAGAAAAGATGTGCAAAACCTGTGTGTGTATCTATATACTTATCTTTTGCGTTAAGAAAGGGCTGGGGAACAACTCTTGTAGAGCACAAAATATTTAAACCAAATGGAAAAAATAACATGTTTTTGGATAGAAAACTTAGCATCATAATGAGTTAACTGAAAGTTAACTTAGAAATCTGATGCCACCCCAACATAAAACTATCAATAGGTTTTATTTTCTAGGATTAGACAAACTGATTCAAAAGTTCACATGGAAAAATAAGCGTTCCTGGCAAGGAAACCACTGAAAAAGAACAAGGAGGAACACTAGGTTCTACAAGATATTAAAATATAATTAAAGCCTGATATAATTAAAACAGAGTGGGATATGAATAGATAAACCAGTGGGACAGAGTGGAAAGTCCAGAAAAAATCTTAAATACATATGGCAATTTAGTACATAATAAAGACAGTATCTCACACCAGCAAGGAAGAATGAATTTAATAAATGATTTTGAGACAACAGGCAAGCCCTCTGGGAAAAGATAAAGGCTGGAAAAGAATAGTTTTATTCTCACAATGTCTACTTTAACAAACTCTAAATAGGTCAAAGATTTACATTTTTAAAATATGAAACTAAAAGAAAATATGAGTATATCATTTTTAATTTTGGAATTGGGAAGGCTTTTCTTTCAAGTTATAACTCAAAAGCCAGATGCAAACAAACAATAAATAAATTTGACTATATTTTAAAAGCACATGAAACAGCAACAAAACTTCTGCGTAGCAAACAACAACAAAAATAAAAACACCACAAACAAAAGCAAAAGATAAATAACAAACTAGAAGGCTGAGTGCAGTGGCTCACGCCTGTAATCCCAGCACTTTGGGAGGCCGAGGCGGGTGGATAACCTGAGGACAGGAGTTCAAGACCAGCCTGGCCAACATGGTGAAACTAAAAAATACAAAAATACAAAAATTAGCCGGGCATGAAGGTGGGCGCCTGTAATCACAGCTACTCGGGAGGCTGAGGAGGGAGAACCACTTGAACCCGGGAGGTGGAGGTTACAGTGAGCCGAGATGGTACCACTGCACTCCAGCTGGGTAACAGAGCAAGACTCCATCTCAAAAAAAAAAAAAAAAAAAAAAAACAAGCAAAACAAACTGGAAAACTCATATCATCTCTCATAGACACATAATCTTGCTAATACATTTGGTATTCCTAAAAGATGATTAAAAAATTTAATGGGAAAATCAGCAACAGAAATGAGAATCCAATAGGACAATGAGACAGACAGTTCTCAGGCAAAGAAATACAAATGTCTCATAAGCACATGGGAAAAGATCTCTTCATTTAAAAATGTAGATTACAACTACCCCAAAATGTAATTTTCACCTAACACGAGCTTATGCAATCTGTGACCCAGGATGGCTTTGAATGTGGCCCAACTCAAATTCATAAACTTTCTTAAAACAGTATGAGTTTTTTTGTGATTTTTTTTCCTTTTAGCTCATCAGTTATTTCTAGTATTTGTGTATTTTATGTGTGGCCCAAGACAATTCTTCTTCTTCCATTGTGGCCCAGGGAAGCCAAAAGATTGGACACCCCTAACCTAACAGAAAGACAAAACTACAAAAGTTTGACAACACGCTCTATTAGGGAAGATGAAGAGAAACAGACAAGCTCTTGCATTGCTGTTCGGGGTGCAGAATGACGGAACCCGTACAGAAGGCACTTTGGCAAAATCTGGAAAACATTACAAATACTCTTTGACCCAGCAATCTCACCATAGATTTTATCACCTATGAATGACATATGTGCATATTCATTGTAGAATATTTGTAAAAGCAAAAGACTGTAAATAACCCATATCCACCAGTTCGGTACTAGTTAAATGAATGTATACACCCACTGGAATACTAAGTAGCTGTAGAGGAATGAGGAAATTATCTCTATAATGAGAGTTGGAACAATCCCCAGGATATATTCTAAGTGAACAAAGCAAGGCAGAGAAAAATATATATTGTATTACTTTGTGTAAGCAAGAAAGGGAAAACTAATTGAAGAAATTAACAAAAGTGCTTACTTTTGGAGGGTATAAGGGAGGAATGAACCCCTCACTGTATAGCTTTCTGTATCATTTTGACTTTTGAATCATGTGACTGTGTTACTCTCTTCTTTATGCAAGTAAAAGGGGCCTTGCCCACCGGGTCATCCGGTAGCTGCTCCTGGGCTGGGGAGCAATAGAGCGTGGTAGGGACTGCACCAACCTGAGGTTCATCTGCTTTGTCTAAAGGAGAGGCTCCCACTGATGATGACTGTACAAGAACCAAAGCCTCCTGCTTCCTGTGCCTGATTTTTTTTTTTCTTTTCTTTTCTGTTCTTTACTATTTTATTTTATTTTATTTTTTATTTTATTTTATTTTATTTTTTATTTTAGAGACAAGGTCTCACTGTGTCGCCCAAGCTGGAGTGCAGTGGAGTGATCATAACTCACTGCAGCCTTGACTAACTGGGTTCAAATGATCCTCCTGACTCAGCCTCCTGAGTATCTGGGACAAGTGTGTGCCACCACACCTGGCTAATTAAAAAAAATTTTTTTTTCTTTAGTAGAGATCTCACTATGTTGCCCAGGCTGGTCTTGAACTCCTGGGCTCTAGAAATCCTCCTGCCTCAGCCTCCCAAAGTGCTGGAATTATAGGCATAAGCCACTGTGTGCAGCCTGATTTATTTTTTTTAAGAGAAGTACAAAATCTGTTTTTTAATGTGAAATCTCCTGGCTTTTAAATATTGACAGCAATTCAAAAAAGTTCTCTTTTTTTTTTTTTAAGTTGGCTGACAGAATGTTGGCCAAACAACACTCACATTGTTAAGGGCCATGTTAGGACTTCCAATCATGCATTTGCAGGAGTCTCATCTCAGAATCATGAGCGGCTTTGAACCCAAAGGGCTTTATTTAGCTTGACCACAATGCCCTTATTTACCAGCCTGACTCTGAAAGTATAGTAGTTACTGTGTCATTGTGATTGTTGCTATTACTGATTGAGGTCGATGTGGTTTTTTGCATTGGGTTTGGTTTCAGTTTTTTGTTGTTTTTTTGCTGTTTCTAAAACTCAACTCCATCTTCAGTGGATGGAGATTTCCTGTCACTGTGGCTTTTCAAAAGCATGTGCTCCTGATTCTCAGGGTAGTTCCCGAGTGGGAGATTCCAGCTGGATTAAGCAGTAACACATTATTATAGCAAACAGGTAGCTTTGCATTATGACTGCCGTAAGCTACACTGATATGAATCTAGAAATTCTATTGTTTATAGAGAAAAAAATCAGATTACCTGCAGTCACAGCTCCTGTTTGCATGGGTGCTGTATTTCCTTAAATTGGCTGTGCCAGAGTTTATCTCCCTTTCCCACTTCCTTGGACTGGGTTATTTCCAAACGTTGTAAAAGCTGAGGATTTAGACTGGGGTCAGCAAACTATGACCTGTAGGCCAAGTCCAGCCTGCTATTCGACTTGTTTTTGTACAGGCCATGAAGAGTGGTTTTTACATTTATAAATGGGTGGGGAATAAACAAAAGAATAATAATATTGCGTGACATGTGAACATGATATGATATTCAGATTTCAGTAACCATAAATAAAGCTTTATTGGAATACAATCATGCCCATGTGTTTACAAACTGTCTATTGCTGCCTTGGTACTACAGCAGCAGAGTTGAGTAGCTGCAGCAGAGACCATGTGACCCACAAAGCCTAAAATACTTTTTGTCTTGTTCTTCTCAGAAAAAGTTTGCCAGAGCTCCACTTACATCGTAATTCCCTGGAACAGCACTAGGGTTGATTCTTTCTTTTTCTTTTCTTTTCTTCTTTCTTTTTTTTTTTTTTTTTTTTTTTTTTTTTTAAGACAGAGTCTCTCTCTGTCACCCAGGCTAGAGTGCAGTGGCATGATTTTGGTTCACTGCAACCTCTGCCTCCTGGGTTCAAGCGATTCTCCAGCCTCAGCCTCCCGAGTAGCTGGGATTACAGGCACCCACCACCATGCTCAGCTAATTTTTTTTTTTTTTTGTATTTTTAGTAGAGATGGGGTTTCACCATGTTAGCCAGGATGGTCCTGATCTCCTGACCTCGTGATCCGCCTGCCTCGGCCTCCCAAAATGCTGGGATTACAGGCATGAGCCACCACGCCTGGCCTAGGGTTGATTCTTAGTAGCTTGGGCTACTAAATCAGGGGTGCTCCAGCCTTGGTTAACTCTGGGGTCTAACACGTCTCCCAAGGCGATGGAATGCAAGACAGAGACGCACTAAGAGTGCTGTTCCATCTACAGTGAGGCTGTAGGGCTGAGCCAGGCTGCTTGCTGGCTTCCCAAACTGAGAGCAAACAATGTTAGGGGGGCTTTTGGCCATCCATTATTCCCAAATCTAGGCCTTGTTTCAAACTCTATCTGTTCCCTTTGATTGAAGGAGAGAGATGCATACCATGTTAGGTCCTGCGGAGTGAGGGGCTGGGGGAACTGATGAGAGGTTAGAGGCCTGATACAGGAGGATTAAAAAAGACAGGGTGGCCAAAGTCAAACCCCATGCAGACCCTGGGAAGTGGGTTTCCGTGGCCCTTCTCACGGCAGCATGTGCACAGGTGCCCTTAGGATGTCAGGGCTGTGTACTCTGAGCACACCCGACACTGTGTACTTTGTTCCCATGTTAGAAGCCACCTCTAGTTATCAATTAAGGGTTGGGAGAGAGCTTGCAGCCATATCTCTGCTAAGATTGTGTCTAGTGGTGTTGGTGATGGGAACACACCTTTAAGCTTAACTCATGTCTTAGGCAATGATGGTGCACAAGGAAGACAGGAGGGAGCTGGTCCCTGAGATCCATTGCACATACACAAATAAAGCATTCCATGTAAGAAATTATTGGCATGATTCTCTAGGGACATATATAAGAAACAGGTGGGTCAAGGCTGATCATCTGGACCCATGAGAATAGAGCAGTTGTGTTGACCAAAGGAATGGCATGAAACCATCAGGACCTACTCCCATGTCCCAGAACTATTAAAAGCCTCCAGTCTCTTTCTATCCAAAGCAGCAGAGGTGAGGGCAGTAGGAATGAGCCTACCAAGGCTTTATAGACTGAGCAGGGTAGAACCTTCTGGGGCTTGGTGAGTTGTATGCTCTTGTCTTTTTTTTTTTTTTTTTTTAAGTGAACATAAACTCAAGATTTTATTGTATTCATAATAAAACAAAAGATGACACTTAAAACGAGATCTCTTGGCCCTTTCTCTTCTTGTGTCCTCCCAGTTCAAAATGCTTGCATCTCTTGATAGCCAGCATTCTCTTAGATCTGTTTAGAGACAGGGTCTCACTATGTTGCCCGCGGTGGTCTGGAACTCCTGGGCTCAAGTGTTCCTCCTGCCTCAGCCTCCCAAAGTACTGGGATTACAAGCATAAGTCACCACACCCAGCTGCTCGTGTCTTTATCCACACTATTTCCCTGCCTTTCCCTCAAACTTCCCTGCCACTATGCCAGGGATAAAATTGATTTTTGTCTTGGAACTCAGAGCCACATTAAAAGTACCTGAAAACTGTCTCTCCACTGTGGTGAGAGAGCAGTACCCTGTGATCAGCCAATTGGTTAGTAGCACTGCCCACTAGACCACAGGCTGAGAGATCCTTAGGCAAAGGTCCCTTCCTGTGTGAGTTCCAGAACAATTTCTCAGATCACAAGTCCTTCAAAGCTGAAGGCTGGTTCATCCTTCCCAAGCTCTTGTGCCAGGATCTCCCTATGGCAGTTGTAGGCTCCCCTGCACATGGTACTGCTGCCAACTTCAGCCCTCATGTACCTGTCCTTAGCTCAAGTAACCTGGGATCTTTCTTCATTGTTAAGTTCCCAGCCCCATTCTCTCTCCCTAATTATTTGAAGTATGTGATGGTGGTAAGCAGTGTGGACTTGGAAGTCAGATGGATTCACATCCTGGCCCTATAGCTTGGTAGCTGGGTGATCTTGGGCAAATCTTTTAACTTCACCAAGCCTCAGTTTCCTCATCTGTATGACTGAGAAAATAGTACCTACCTCATTAGGTTGTTAGGATGTTTAAGGGAGATCATATAGGTAAAGTGCAGTGCCTGGTATAGTCAGGTTCTCAGTAAGTATTCATTGTTGCTGTTACTAAGATTTATCATACTCTTAGTCCATTCAGGCTGCTATAACTGAATACCCATAGGCTGGGTAGCTTATAAATGACTGAAATTTATTTCTCACAGTTCTGGCAGCTGGGGAGTCTAACATCTAGGTGCCAACAGATTGGGTGTCTGGTGAGGGTCTGTTTTCTGGTTCATAGATGGCACCTTCTCACCTTCTCACCTTCCACCATGGTGGAAGGGCAAGGCAGCTCTCTGGGGCCTCATTTTTATAAGGTTATTAATCATTTTTATGATTTTATGAAATCATTTTTATAAGGTCATTAATCCTATTTATGTAGGCTTTCGCTTCATGACCTAGTCGCCTTCCAATGACCCTGCCTCCTAATACCATCACATTGATGATTAGGTTTCAACGTAGGAATTTGGGGGTACACAAATATTCAGACCAAGGCACTCAATATTGCTTTGCCATTAGCCCTTTTTGCCCTATGCTGCTAGTGTCTTGTTTCTGGGTTTATTCTTTATTTCCATTTCCTTCAGGGTGCCAACTTGTCTGTTCATCTGTGCTTTTAGCAGCTGCTGCTTTGGAATAATATTTGGCCTCAAAGTCTGGATTGGAATCATACCAACCTAAATCATCTTGCCATTGACAACAGAACAGAGTTCCCCTTGATATGGCAACAGGGCTTCTTCAGAGATTCAGGATTTCTCAGCTCCCACCCCCCGAAACTGCCTTAGCAAAGATTATAATAACAGTGTGAAAATTACGACAGTGAAAGAAACCTGACCTAACTGGCTCCATCTTGCTTTTGACCTCCAAGCTGCCCTCATTCATTCCTCAAAGTAGGCTGAACTAACTTTGGAAGGAATTTAGTTTATAGTTCAACTTTTTAACAAAGATATCAGCCCCTCCCCAAAATGTACTCCCTCCTGGCTTGGGAAGTGGAACACCTTTGTCAAACAAAAAAATTAGCCACAAGATTAGAAGTTATGGCTCAAGAGTCATGCAGCCAGACACCTCTAGATTCCTAACCTCCCCAGTTGCTCCTATGCATAACTTGACTATTGGGAAACCTAAGATTGGTGTTCAAGGTATTTTTTAGACTCTGCACTCTGATGGATCAGCTGGCACCACCAAGACCAATAAACTGGTTCATCTGGTCTTGTGGCCCCCACCTTGGAACAGACTTGGCATAAGAGGAGAGCTTCGACTCCCTGTTATTTCATCCCTGACCCAACCAATCAGCATTTCCCATTCCCTAGTCCCCCCACCCCCACCTGCCAAACTATCTTTTTAAAACCCTAGCCTCTGAACTTTTGGGGAGGCTAATTCAAGTCATAATAAAACTCTGGTCTCCTGTTTAGCCAGCTCTATGTGTATTAAACTCTTGGTCACAATTCCCCTGTCTCGATAAATTGACCCTATCTGCACAGCAGGCAAGTGCACCTATTGGGTAGTTACACCTCTGTGTGGCCACTGGTGATGAGGTTTGACATTCACTGAAAGGCAGTCATCTTCACCACTCTCCGACTGGCTCAGCTATTGTCAACTTCTGTTGATTCCTGTTGGTGACATTCCTGAAAAAATTTTTGCATGCTTGCATTTGGAAAATTGAGAAAATGTGAGTGGAAGGTAGAGCAAAAACAGTTTGAGAAAGAACAATTTTACTTCTTAGGGGTCTTGTGTTCTCCAGGATATTGTTGCCAATGTGGGAACTATCAGAACAATCCTCAGATTTGATTAAAAAAAGAAAAAAAACAGTCAATTAAAAAAAAAAAGACACTCTTTTATTCCCTCTACATTCCTCAAACTCGCCACCACCACCACCACCACACACACAAAAAGAAATTCTTGGCCAAATCTACTTGACATTCAAGATTAATTTACATGCATTTTATCTACAGACTAAAGGTCATGTTGTTTAAAACAAGCTGAAACTTTTAAGTTGTAATTAAGCTACAAAGGGAGCATTTTGCAGCCCATCAGTTGCTTTTATGTAGATTTTAACAGCTCTATACTTTAAATAGATATAATCTGCTTCTAGTTATCTAAATTGAAGACGCAATTTTCTTTTCTGAAAGGTAGCCTTAAAACAACAAAGCCAATTAAAGATCATTCAAAATGCAATTTGTGGAGTTTGTTCTGAATCCAATAGAGTAACCCCTTCATCTACCACTCAGAAAAAGTTTGTGCTTGCCAAAGTGCTGGGGAATTTGGAGGCCCTGCCTAGGCTCTCTATAAAAACTGTGAAGTACTTTGTAATGAGTTGTGAATAAGTGCACTCTAAAATGTTGAGCTGGTGATGGCAAAAATAATTCCCCAGTTTTTTTGTTACTCAGTGGGTGAGTGTTGGAGTCTGGAATCTCTTTTACTGGAAGGTGGAAAATACCTACCCCAACCTAAGCCACATTTGGGGACCTTGGAATCAGTCTCTGAACAGGAAGACCTTTAGAGGAAAATCCTTCACAGTGACTATGTGGAGAGCATGGGGCAGTGAAGAAGAGAGAAAATAAGTCCTCACTAAGGAAACTGAACTCAAATGGGCAATGGAGAGTTGTTGAGACTGGGGCAGGCAAGGAGGGTGAATCATTCCAAGTATAGGCAATAATTTGAGCCAAGGTCTAGGGACTGAAATGAAAATGGTGCAAGTCAGAAAGAACAAGAAGCCAGACAGACCTTCCTGTACTGGAGAGTTTGGAGTAGCGAGAAGGGAACGAAGGTTGGCTGGGTTAGAGAGAGGCTTGATTTTCTACTTTTGAGAAGCTGAGAATGAACCTAATGAACAACTGGGAGCCATTGTAGATCCTTTACCAGGGAGGAGTCATAAAGACAGTGGTTTTATAGGAGGACAGATCTGTTGGTGCAAGGCAGGAAAGACTGGAAATGGGGAAAGACGGAGGCAAGAAGAAAACTGGAAAGTTATTACATTAATCCAGGCAAGAAACAATTCATGTCTGGCTAAGATAATGGCATTGGAAATGAAGAAGGGTTATATCATAGAAATATCAAAAGAGAAGCATGAATTAATCTGGCTAACTAATTGGATATAAGGAAAAGCGTTCCCGGAAAGAGGTCCTGATCCAGACCCCAAGAGAGGGTTCTTGGATCATGCACAAGAAAGAATTCAGGGTGAGTCCACAGAAAAAAGTGAAAGCAAGCTTATTAGAGAAGTAAAGAAACAAAAGAATGACTACTCCAGAGGCAGAGCAGCCCCAAGGGCTGCTGGTTGGCTACTTTTATGGTTATTTATTTATTATAAGCTAAATATGGGGGTAGATTCTTCATGAGTTTTCTGGGAAAAGGGGCAGGGATTTCCCAGAACTGAGGGTTCCTCTTCCTTTTAGACTATATAGAATAACTTCCAGCCATTGCCATGGCATTTGTAAACTGTCATGGTGCTGGTGGCAGTGTCTTTTAGCATGCTAATGCATTATTAATTGGCATATAATGAGCAGTGAAGATGACCAGATGTCATTTTGATTGCCATCTTGGTTTTGGTGGGGTTTGGCTGGCTTCTTTACTGCATGCTTTCTTGTTTTTGAGATGGAGTCTCACTCTGTCACCCAGGCTGGAGTGCAGTGGCGTGATATCGGCTCACGGCAACCTCCGCCTCCCGGGTTCAAGTGATTCTCCTGCCTCAGCCTCCTGAGTAGCTGGGATTACAGGCACGCGCCACCAAGCCCGGCTAATCTTTTGTATTTATAGTAGAGACGGGGTTTCACCATGTTAGTCAGGATGGTCTTGATCTTCTGACCTCGTGGTCTGCCTGCCTCGGCCTCCCAAAGTGCTGGGATTACAGGCATGAGTCACTGCGCCTGGCCCTACTGCATGCTGTTTTATCAGCAAGGTCTTTGTCACCTGTATCTTGTGCTGACCTCCTGTCTCATCCTGTGACTTAGAATACCTAACCTCAGCTGGGTGTGGTGGCTCACACCTGTAATCCCAACACTTTGGGAGGCTGAGGTGGGCGGATCATGAGGTCAGGAGATTAAGACCATCCTGGCTAACATGGTGAAACTCCATCTCTACTAAAAATACAAAAGATTAGCCGGGCATGGTGGTGTGCGCCTGTGGTCCCAGCTACTCCAGAAGCCGAGGCAGGGGAATCTCTTGAACCTAGGAGGTGGAGGTTGCAGTGAGCCAAGATCGCACCACAGCACTACAGCTGGGGAACAGAGCAAGACTGCATCTCAAAAAAAAAAAAAAAAAAAAAAAAAAGAATACCTAAGCTTCTGGGAAGGCAGCAGCACAGCAGGTGTCTCAGTCTTATTTTACCCAGCCCCTATTCAAGACGGAGTCGCTCTGGTTAGAACACCTCTGACAAAAGGGGCCACTTGGTCCAGATGCATTTAACATCAAGGATGGTGGTGCTATGGACAGAAGTGAGGAAACATGGAAGTGGGCTAATTTAGAAGTGAGGATGCTGAGTTTGTTTTGGGACTGAATATGACGTTAAAAGAGAGAAGGAAAACTGAGACAAGAAAGAATATTCAGGGAAAGGAGAACATCCTACTTCCAAGGAGAACTCTGTCTTCTCCATGTAAGAGGCCTTTGCAAATTAGAAAGTAAAAGGCAGACCCCAAAATGATCTAAGCCTTTATAATGGTAAAGAGCATGGGCACTGGAATCATACTGTGAGTTCACTTGTGGCTCCCCATCAGCCGTGTGACCTTCGGCAGGTCACTCAACCCCTCTGCATCTCAGTTCCCTCGGCTTTAAAAAGGTGGCAATAGCAGTATCTAACCTACAAGTTATCATAAAAAGTCAGTTCAATAATCTATGTAAAGTCCTTACTACAGTATCTAAAACTCAATATGTGTTCACTCATCGATATTATTTTAGTATTTTTCAAATGCTGCCATCCTGTGCTTCAGGGAATTTGGATGCCTTGTAATAAAAAGAATTTGGAGATAAATCAAAAGAACTTGCCAGAGAAACAGCAGATTCTAGAATGACCCTAAAGTTTGGAATCTTGGGTAATTGGGACAACACACAGACCTCTAGAAAAAATACTGTTTTCCAGATAGGTGTTTTGAAAGTTAATGGGGACTAAAAAGGAAAAATGTGTTTTGGATATTGGATTCAGGGAAATTACTCATACCAAGCATAATTTGAAAAGATTTGACTGGAGTCAGGCAACCCTTCTGGGTCCCCTTCCACCACATGGAAGCTTTGCTTTAGCTTTTGCTTTCCTTTCAGTTTTGCTTTAATAAATCTTGCCACTGCACACTCTTTGGGTCTGCGCATTTCTCTAATCGAGCTGTGACACTTGCCACTGTGGTCCACGGCTTCATTCCTTGAAGCCTGTGAGACCACGAACCCTTCAATCGAGAAAAATCTTTGATCAGGAGAAGACTTCTCGTCTCATTTCTGGGGGTCTGTCCGGGATTTCTCCAAAGCGGTGAGTAACACTGGACCCCTTTCGCTTGCTATTCTGTTCTATCTTCTCGCTAGAAATTGGAGGAAAACACCGGGCACCTGTCAGCCATTTAAAAGCAATTAGCATGGCCACTGGACTTAAGACACAGGTGTGAGACTTTCTGGGCAAGGGCTCTCTAACAACCCCTGGCCCTGAGGGCCGGGAGCATTGGTTTGCCTGGAACCAGTTCCACCTTTCTCCACCTTTCCTGGGAAAAGCCAAGGGCTGACTAGAGGCGGAAAACTGTCATCCCGAACTCCCAGCACTGACCCAGTTGAGATCATGGTACAGCCAGAAGCCTCTACTCCACAGCCGCCCATGCATGCATTCCCCGCCTTTTCTGACCCATGCCTCCTGGGTCCTAACGTCCTTAGAGAAGACTTTCTAGAGGCCCTATCCTCTAGGATCTTTCCTACCCGAGTCTAAGAATCTTTGGGCTCGGAGCCTAAGTCGAAGGGGGTGGCAATCCAAAGACCCTTGCCCATGGTGCCCCCAGGCTTATTCTTATTCAAATGGGTACCAATAAACTTATATAGGACCTGTCCCTCATAACCTGTACCCTGGGCACTATCTGGGACATCAAAAGGCATGTCAGTGGCTGATAGAAGGCCTAGGACATTTTTCCTTTTGTTGCCCTAAACTTACTCCAGATTATAGAGGCTACTTTAATTATCACCTTCCCATCTGGGATCAGCGATTAGAACTGTAGAATTTCTCCACTCGAAGCAGTCAGACATATGGGCCGAAAACAATATAATAGACAATAGGTCCCCCGATTCAAGTCCAAAGGTCAACGAATATTCTTAGGAGGGCAAACAGGGGACAGAAAATTCAGGTACGAAAAGCACTGTTCCAACCTTGGTCCTCCAATTTGCCGCTGCCTACCCTAAAACTGTTGTGCTTCAGTGCCATTTTCAAGGAATTTATCTTGCTGGGACAGCTCTAAGCCCAGAAATATGCTAACTGGTGCCTGGTATCTGAACTCAAAATACACCCTAAACCTAAGACCCACTCGCAGGTGCAAAGGCAATTGTGGGCACGCTGTTAAGGAGCCACTAAAATCCAGCAGCCCCAGCCCCCTTTTTTTTGTGGCTAAAAAAGGGCAGGAAACGAGTGTGAGCAAAACTGCTACATCAGTAAGCACAATTAAATCCGATAAACAGGGTTCCATGGGTGACTGTGCATCCTGGAAATAAAAGGACACTAGAACCATAGGGGACACCCTAGGGCTAGTGCTCACTAGTGGATGACTAGGGGTGTGGGCACTCCTATGTTCTCCTTCCAGATGGGAGACAGCCCTCAAAAGTGAAACCACCCCTGAGGTGTATTCTGGATAATTGGGACCAATTTGACCCTCAAACGCTGAAGAAGAAGTGAGTTATATTTTTCTGCAGCGCCGCCTGGCCACAATAGCCTCTTCCCAGAGGAGAGACGTAGCCACCCGAGGGAAGTATAAACTATAATACCATCCTACACTAGATGTCTTTCGTAAACAAGAGGGCGAATGGAGTGAAGTGGCATATATACAGGTTTTTTTCTCACTAAGGGATAACCCACAATTATGTAAAAAATGTAATTTACATCCTACCGGGGCTCCTCAAAGCCTACCCCCGTACTCAGGTCTCCCCAAGTCTTCCCCTCCCACTAGTAAAGACTCTCCTTTGGCCCTAACGGCCCAAAAGGAACCAGATAAAAAGATAGTCAAGGAACCGAAAGGTGCCAGTGACCCTCGACTGTGCCCCCTCCAAGCCGTAGGAGGAGGAGACTTTGGCCCAGTGCAAGTACATATCCGCTTTTCCCTCTCAGACTTAAAACAGATCAAACTGGACCTAGGAAAATTCTCAGATAATCCTGATGGATACATAGATGTCTTATAGGGATTAGGACAATCTTTTGATTTAGCATAGAGAGATATTATGTTGTTGTCAGGTCAAACATTAACTCCCAACCAAAAAGAGGCTGCCTTAGCTGGAGCCCCCAATTTGGGGATCTCTGGTACCTAAGCCAGGTAAATGATAAAATGACATCAGAAGAAAGGGAACAATTCCCCACAGGCCAACAGGTGGTTCCCAGTGTGGACCCCCACTGGGACCTTGATTTGGAGCATGGAGACTGGAGTCACAGGCATTTACTGACTTGTATACTAGTGGGATTAAGAAAGACCAGAAAAAAGCCAATGAATTACTCAATGATGTCTGCCATAACACAGGGAAAGGAAGAAAATCCTATGGCATTTTTAGAGAGGCTAAGGGAGGCATTAAGAAAGCATACTTCAGCCAGGTGCGGTGGCTCATGCCTGTAATCCCAGCACTTTGAGAGGCCGAGGCAGGCGAATCACGAGGTCAGGAAATCAAGACCATCCTGGTTAACACAGTGAAACCCTATCTCTACTAAAAATACAAAAGAAATTAGCCAGGCATGGTGGCAGACGCCTGTAGTCCCAGCTACTCAGGAGGCTGAGGCAGGAGAATGGCGTGAACCTGGGAGGCGGAGCTTGCAGTAAGCCGATATCACGCCACTGCACTCCAGCCAGGGTGACAGAGCAAAACTCCGTCTCAAAAAAAACAAAAAGAAAGAAAGCATGCCTCTTTGTCACCTGACTCTATTGAAGGTCAACTAATTTTAAAGGAGAAGTTTATCATTCAGTCACCTGCAGACATTAGAAAAAAACTTCAAAAGTCTGCCCTGGGCCCCAAGCAAAATCTGGAAACTCTATTGAATTTGGCAACTTCGCTGTTTTATAATAGAGATGAGGAGGAGCAGGACAAGAAAAAGGCATCCACCTTAGTCATGGCCCTCAGGCAGACGAACTTCGGGGGCTCTGAAAGAAAGAAAGGCTGGGCAGGCAACCCGCCTAACAGAGCTTGTTATCAGTGAGGCTTACAGGAGCACTTCAAAAAGGACTGCCCACACAACAAGCTACCCCCTTGTCCATGTCCCTTGTGCCAGGGGGATCACTGGAAGGCACACTGCCCCTGAGGGCAAAGGTCCTCTGGGCCAGAGGCCACTAACCAGATGGTACAACAACAGGACTGAGGGTGCCCGGGGCAGGCACCAGCCCATGCCATCACCCTCACAGAGAGCCCTGGGTAAGCTTAACCATTGAGGGCCAGGAAACTAACTTCTTCCTGGATACTGGCACGGCCTTCTCAGTTTTACTCTTCTGTCCTGGAAAACTATCCTCCAGGTCTGTCACCATCAAAGGGGTCCTAGGACAGCCAATCACTACTAGATATTTCTCCCACCCACTACACTGTGACTGGGGAACCTTATTTTTCTCACATGCCTTTCTTATCATGCCTGAGAGCCCTACTCCTTTACTAAGGAGGGATGTACTAGCTAAAGCAGGGGCCATTATCTGCTTAAATATAGGACAAGGAATATCTGTTTGCTACCCTCTACTTGAGGAGGGAGTTAATCCTGACATCTGGGAAGAGGAAGGACAATATGGACGAACCAAAAACGCTTGTCCAATTCAAGTTAAATTAAATGATCCTACCTCCTTTCCTTATCAAAGGCAGTACCCCCTCTCAGACCAGAAGCCCTACAAGGGTTACAAAAGATCGTCAAAGACCTAAAAGTACAGGGATTAGTCATTCACTCCCGCTTGCTAAATTTATTTAATGTCACCCTTACCGAAACTCACAAGGCCTCCAGCCAAAATCCAACAGACTGCTGGATGTGCCTCCCCTTAACGCTTTAAACCGTATGTCCCAGTTCCTGTTCCCAAACGTTGGAACGCCACTGAACTGAAAACAAACACCATAGGCCTGGTGGGCCCTTTAGTTTCAAATCTAGAAATAATACATACATCAAATCTCACCTGTGTAAAGTTTAGCACAACCATTGACGCAGCTGCCTTCCAGTCAAAACACAGATTACCCTACCTCCACGACTCTCTTGCTTACCATCAGGAATCTTTTTTGTTTGTGGTTCCTCAGCTTACCACTGCTTAAACGGTTCCTCCAAAAGTCTACGCTTTCTCTCATTTTTGGCGCCCCCTATGACTATCTATACTGATCAGGAGTTAAAGAATTTTCTTCTACCCAAACCCCGTTATAAACGGACACTAGTCCTGCCATTCATTATCGGGGCTGGGATACTAGGAGGACTAGGAACTGGCATTGGAGCCATTACCACCTCCCCACAATTCTATTACAAATTATCACAAGAGTTAAATGATGACATGGAATGAGTTGCAGATTCGCTGGTCACCTTACAAAGCCAGTTTAACTCTTTAGCAGCAGTAGCCCTTCAAAATCAGAGAGCCTTAGATTTATTAACAGCCGAAAGAGGTGGAACCGATCTTTTTCTAGGAGCAGAGTGCTGTTATTTCGTTAATCAATCCGGAATTGTCACCGAGAAAGTTAAAGAGCTTTGAGACCGGATACAGTGCCGGGCACAAGAGCTCTAAGACACAGGACCTTGGAGTATTGTCAACCAGTGGATGCCCTGGCTTCTCCCCTTCTTGGGACACTTGGTGGCTATTGTGATGTTGCTTATCTTTGGGCCCTGCATTTTTAACCTCCCTGTAAAATCTGTCTCTTCCAGAATAGAACCATAAAACTGCAAATTGTTCTACAAATGGAGCCCCAAATGACCACCACTAGTACCTAGTTTTGAGGACCCCTAGACCGACCCGCCAACCTGTTCTGGTACCATGACACCGAAGACTCCTCTCTCGAGGAAACCTCAACTGCAGAGCCCCTTCTACACCCCAGTTCAGCAGGAAATAGCTAGAACGATCATCGTCCAACTTCCCAACAGCACTTGGGCTTTCCTGTTGAGAGCGGGGACCCAGGGACTACGTGGCTAAGTTGGCTGGACTTCCTGCATCAGTAGGGACTTCCGTAAGGGGACTTTCCCCTGAACCAGAATGAGTCATAGCTGCAAGCTAAGGGATTGAAACTTCAACCAATCCAAACGGACTTTCCCCTAAGCAAAAATGAGTCACAGCTGCAAACTAAGGGATTGAAACTTCAACCAATCATATAGGGAGTTTAAGCTCTAGCTGCAGCCTGACGTTTTTAACCAAGCAGGCCTGCCAACCCACAAGCAGATAGAAAATAAGCTAATGCGATAGGACAGAAAAAGGAAAAGGGGAGGAGACATAAGCAGATATAAGCATAAAACACCCAAGCCAGAAATGGCAACCCTTTTGGGTCCCCTTCCACCACGTGGAAGCTTTCCTTTCACTTTCGCTTTAATAAATCTTGCCTCCACACAGAAAAAGAAAAAAAAAAAAATATATTTGACTGTAGTCAATAATAATTTAATTGTACATTTTAAAATAAAAGAGCATAACTGGATTGTTCATAACACACAAAAAAATGCTGAAGTAATGGATACCCCATTTACCCTGCTTTATTACACAATTACTCATTGTATGCCTGTATCAAAATATCCTATATATCCCATAAGTATATATATCTCACAAAAAATTTTTAAAATTATTTTAATTGCAAATATTTTTTATTCATTATGTCCAACGTGAACTCACGCATTCATTTTTTTTATTGACTAAATCTGCATGCTGGTTAGACCAATGATTGCATCCAGCCAGTGTCCTGATGCTAACAGCATCAACAATTGTTTCACGGGTAAGCATCTTACTATACCCCAAAGGATCTTATTCAAATGTTTCCTGGAATTATCATATCATATCATATCATATCATATCATATCATATCATATCACCCCAGGGCAGCGTACAAGTCTCACCTTGAAGGATGAGAGAGGGGAACCTGCTTGAGCAGCAGGTACACAGGTAGCTATCCCCTGCGTTGAGGAAGGAGGGGGCTGAGCAGGGAGTAGGTTGAGAAAACACTCTTACAGATGTTTTTGCTCTGTATAAAGGACACCACAGGGCAGCATTTGAAGATAATGGTCTAATTCTTTGTCCATTCCTCCCAACATCAGACAAGTTGGTTAACTATGATTTCTGACTATTGGATGAATGTAAGAATGCTTAGATAAAAATCAGAAAGTATCTGAAGTTGTTTTTGAAGGGAACAATGTGAGTACAAAATATTGCTGTTAGCGGTTACTGAAAGATGATCCCAGCAGTACTCCTGCTTAGAAACTCCATTAGAGGCCTGGGGAAGACAAGTGATTCTCAGCTCACTTCAAAACACTCATCCCTTCCTACCCTAACTTCTTCTGCACTTATTTGTATCGTACAACTCAAACTTTGCTTTTCTACAATTTTAGCCTCTAATTTGTCACCTTTAGTCACCTTATCTCTTTAAATATGTCTTACAGTTTTTTACTATGCCTTTACTGAAGTATTTGATGAATACCTCTTGACTATAGACAGATCCACGACTTGATGAGTGCATAATAAATTTGTGTATCTGCCAGTTTCTGAACCTGGCTTCTTGCCATACTAAGAGTTTTGGAGGTGGGTCCCAGAACACTAAAAAAATTCCTTCCTAGGAATTCGTGCTACTCACCAAATAGGAGATGAGATCAGGTATTGGTAAGACTGACTTAGAGAACTGCTCTACTGATCAAAAATTCATTCATTCAATATGAAGTCACTGAGCACCTGTTATATCCAAGGCACTATTGTAGGTACTCAAGAAACAGTGTAAACAAAACATACATATCCCTGTTCTCTTGAGGTTTATGTTCTGGGGGGAAGGAGACAAAAACCAAAGCAAACAAGTAATTTATCTATAGTGGTAGAAGGTGATAAGTGCTATGAAGAACAATAAAGTGGTTGGGCATGGTTGCACATGCCTGTGATCCTAGCTACTCAGGAGGCTGAGATAGGAGAATTGCTTGAACCCCAGGAGGCAGAGGTTGCAGTGAGCCAAGATCATGCCACTGCACTCCAGCCTGGGCAACAGTGCAAGACTCCATCTACAAAAAAAAAAAAAAAAAAACACTAAAGCAGGGAGGAGGATTAGGGAGGGGTAATAGGAAGCTGTAATTATAAGTAGTGGGGCTGGGGACGCCTCACTGAGGAGGCAACATTTGAACAGAGACTTGAAGGAGGTCAGGGAATGAGCCATGTGGATACGTAGGGAGAGGGCCATTTGGGCAGAGGGAATAGCGAGTGCGAAGGCCCGGAGGTGAGAGAGCTCAGGGAAGGAGACTGGAGCAAAGTGAGTGGGAAGAAGAATAATAACAAAGGAGGTCAGGGCCAGGCATGGTGGCTCATGCCTGTAATCCCAGCACTTTGGGAGTAGAAGGTGGGCGGATGACCTGAGGTCAGGAGTTGGAGACCAGACTGACCAACTTGGAGAAACCCCATCTCTACCAAAAATACACAAATTAGCTGGGCATGGTGGTGCATGCCTGTAATCCCAGCTACTTGGGAGGCTGAGGCAGGAGAATCGCTTGAACCAGGGAGGCAGACATTGCAGTGAGCCGAGATTGTGCCTCTGCAGTTCAGCCTGGGTGACAGAGCGAGACTCTGTCAAAAGGAAAGAAAGAGAAAGGGAGAGGGGGAGAGAGAGAGAGAGAAAAGAAAGAAAGAAAGAAAAAGAAAGAAAGAAAGAAAGAAAGAAAGAAAGAAAGAAAGAAAGAAAGAAAGAAAAAGAAAGAAAGAAAGAAAGGAAAGGAAAGAAAGAAAGAAAGAGAGAGAGAAAGAAAGAAAGAAGGAAAGGAAGGAAGGAAGGAAGGAAGGAAGGAAGGAAGGAAGGAAGGAAGGAAGGAAGAAAGAAAGAAAGAAAGAAAGAAAGAAAGAAAGAAAGAAAGAAAGAAAGAAAGAAAGAAAGAAAGAAAGAAAGAAAGAAAGAAAGACGGAAAGAAAGAAAGAAAGAAAGACGGAAAGAAAGAAGGAAAGAAAATTGGGTGGGGTAGGGGAAGGAGGAACAAGAGACCAGTTCATGTAGAGCCTAGGAGGCTATTGTAAACACATTGACTTTTATGGGGAATCTTTGGAGGGTTTGGGGCAGAAGAGTGACATGATCTCACCTGAATTCTCAGTGAATCACTCTGACTTCTCAGTGATGAGAATCTGACTTTTCAATGATGAGAATAGACTCTGGGTGGACAAGTTAGGTAGTGGAAGTAAGGGGGCTATTTACAGAGCCATTGCAATAATCCAGGTGAAAGATGATTGTGGCTTAGACCAAGTGGAAGCAGTGGAGATGATAAGAAGTGAATGGTGTATAGATATGTCTGATACTTGAGCTGATAACATTTTCTGACAGTTTAAATGTGATGTGAGTTGAGCTGATAAAATTTTCTGACAGTTTAAATGTGATGTGAGAGAAAAATAATAGAGGAATTGAAGGACTTCAAGGTCAGTGACTGAGCAATGGGAAGGAAAGAATTGCCATTAACTGAGATGGCAAAACTGCAGATAGAACAGGTTTAGGGGGAAGATCAAGAGTTCAGTTTTGAATGTTGTTAACACTGAGATGTTCATTAGATGTCCAAGGCAAGAGGTCATCAAGAAGTAGCTGCATACTTGGGTCTGGGAGGGGGTCCCAGCTGGAGGCATAGTCAGGAAATCATGGAGATGCTAAGCATGATATTATTCATTACTGGGACTTAGGAAGGCTTCATCAAGAGTCTGTCTATTCCTTATGAAACCCAGACTGTTATTTTTTCAAGTCCTTTATAAACAACGAAATTCAATCAATCAACTGTGAGCCTTTTGTGCCCACAGATTTTGCCTTATTTTTAAAAGCACAGGGCCCGGCTTATCATGTGTTTGCTGATGAATACATCGGTACTTCTAAATCAGTCAAAAATATTTTGGAAAGAAGCTTAAAAGAAGCCTTTTCGCAACCAAGTAAAATGTAAATCAATATAACAAACACTCAGCGCCTGTTATGGGCATGTGGGTGCGCACTGTGGGTGCTGAGGAAGAACAAGAAAGGAACCCTCAAGGAATTCACAGGCGAGTGGGAGGGAAAAGAAAAATCCTCAAACCCTTACGACACAAGCAATAGATAATGGGACCCTAAGAGGGATATGAATAAAGTCCAGTGGGCGATCAGGAAGGGTTTTGAGAAGGAGGTAGCACACCAGTCAAATCTTGAAGGATGGGAGAGGGGAATGCCCTTGAACAGCAGGTGGTTCACTTTAGCTTGAGCATGATACAGGTAGATGCAAAAATGTCTAAAGATTATTTATTTTACCTTTGCTTTTGAAAATTATTTGGACTATAGAATTCTAGACAGAACATGTTTTTCTTTCGGTACTTAAAAAATGTTACTCTACTATCTTCTCACTTGCATTGTTTCCATTGAAGAAGTCTGCTGTTATCCTTAGCTGTGTTTCTCTCTGTGGAATGTGCCATTTTTCCTTTAGCTGCCTTTAAAATTTCTCTTCATCACATGTTTTAAACAGTTGTATTATGAGATGCCTTGGTGTTATTTTCTTCATGTTTCTTGTCTTTGGGGCTTCTTGAGCTTGTTGAATCTACGGGCTTATAGTTTTTATTGAATTTTGGAAATTTTTCTGCCCTTGGTACTTCAGAAATGTATCTGTCCTCCCTGCCAGCACTGGACTCTAATTACACAGGTACTGGGCTACTTTAAGTTGTCCCATAGCTCACTAATACTCTGCTCATTTTTAAAAAGCATCTCTTCTCCTTGTGTTTCATTTCAGATAGTTTCTACTCCTATGTCTTCAAGTTCACTAGCCTTTCATCTGCAATGTCTAATCTGCCCTTAGTCCTGTCCAAAATAAGTCCTGTACTTATTTTTTCTTTAGAGACAGGATCTTGCTCTGTCACCCAGACTAGAGTGTAATGACGCAATCATAGCTCAGTGCAGCCTTGAACTCCTGGGCTCAAGTGATCCTTCTGCTTTGGCCTCCCAAAGTGCTGGGATTACAGGTGCGAGCCACTGCACCCGGTCTAGTTTACTTTTCATATCAGACATTGTAGTTTTCATTTTCAGAGTTGGAGTTGGGTGGTTTTTATATGATTTATATTTCTGTCTAGCATGTTCAATCTTTCCTCTAGCTTCTTGAACATAGGAATATAGTTAAAATAACTATTTTATTGTCTTTGTCTACTAATTGTTTTGTATCAGTTCTGAGTGGGTTTCAATTAATTGATTTTTCTCCCTCATTATTGGTTGTGTTTTCTTGCTTCTTTGAAGGTCTGGTAATTTTTATTGACTGTTAGACATTGTGATTTTTACCTTGTTGGGTGCTATAGCTCAGTGAGGCACCCTTTAATTACCAAGGGGAAGAAATAGCCTTGAGTAAGTTCCACATAGCTGACCGTCCCAGAAACTACACATTCTAGCCTCATGCCAAAAATGTCCTACTGTTTATTTAGCAGTCAAATAAGAAATCAAAGCACAAAAACACAAAAGAGGGGAGCCCAACTCCTGATGGATTGGACCACTGACACCAAGAGGGGGCTGCAGGTGTTTGATTATGGTGAGAGTAATTTTTAAAAAATATATTCATTGGTTATTTGAATTTGTTTCATTGTATGAGATTTTTTCATTAATTTTCTTTATTTTTAATTGGAGCTTTTAGTCTTTTTTTTTTTTTTTTTTTACTAATTTACAAGTGCTCTTTATATAGGAACGTTATTAGTTTTTTGTTTTATATTTTCCCTATGTTTCCATATTTTTCCCATAATAATAATTATAATGTTTATTGAGAACATACAACATGCCAGGTGTTATGGTAACAGCATTAGGTATGTGTTTCAAAAAGGTCTTTATCTTATCCTGATAATAACTCTGTGAGGCAGTCATTATTATTATTATCATCATCATTATTATTCCCATTTTACAGACAGGTCATTGAGGCTGGGAGAGGCTGAACATGCTGTGCAAGGTCACACAGCCAGCGAGTGAAGGAGTTGAAATTCAGAGTATGTCTGACTCCAAAGTCCACAATATTTACATTACACCTTTGGCCTAAGGTGTTATCTACATTTTAATTTTGTTTTTGGGTATTTTGGGAAGAGATTGGACATTTTTCATTTTCATGTAGTCACATCTATAAAAATCTTCTATTCATGGGTTCTTCCTCTGCTTTTATGTGTAGAATGTTCTTTCCCACCTCAAGATCTCAAGATCAGGTAAATATTCGCCTGCATTTTCTCATAAATACATATAATTTCACTTGAAAGCTATTCTGTTACATTCGTATGTGTTTAAAACAGAGATTTTTAAAAAGCCTGTCCCCTTTAAGGAACAATTGTCCCGAATAAGTTGCAGACTCACAAATAGGCAATTCACTACCAAACAACTTCTTAAAAATAAAGTCAGGGCAAGGATGTGAGATCAGTAAGTTGATTTAGAGATGCTTCCTTTTTTGTGACTGGGGAAGAACTACCTCAGGGTCAGCTGCAGTAGTTAAGCAGATAGAACGTCAAGTTGTCACTGTGTGTGTGTGTGTTTCCGACCGGGAGGAAGAACAATCCAAACACAGCCATACTGGGAGAACACGGTCGGAGGCCACCTTTGACAGTGGCCCAGGATTTCAGGTTCTGGACCTGGGTCAGCCAGTTCATGCAAGAAGGAGGCCTTGCTGCTGGCAGCTGCCATCTAACCAGGCAACCGAGGGAAAAGCACAAGGACTTGTCATTACTGAGTGGTGGTGGCTTGAACTGAAGACTGGGCAAGGCTGAAAACCTGGGGCTTGATGGAGCCTGGAGGGCTCCAGGTGGGAGAAGGGAAAGGTTAGGAAGGTGGTTATAATGACCAATGACGACTTACAGTTAGTGCGTTAAGGCACTTACCCGTTTATGCCTGGCTGTGTCTATAAGTCTTACTCAGTAAGATTTATTCAGATTACATTTTGAATTCAGTTGTTAAACTGAGCTGCTGATTAGACTTTCGTGAATATCTTTATTAAAATAGCAGGAATTCAAATAAGCGAGGTGGCTCACACCTGTAATCCCAGCACCGTGGGAGGCTGAGGCAGGCTTATTTGAGCCCAGGTGTTTGAGATCAGTCTGGGCAACATAGGCAGACCCCATCTCTACATTAAATTTAAAAACCAGCCGGGCATGGTGGCACGTGCCTGTGATCCCAGCCACTTAGGAGGATTGCTTGAGCCTGGGAGGCCGTGGCTGCCACTGCACTCCAGCCTGGACAACAGAGTAAGACCCTGTCTGAAAAACAAAAGTATGAATTGAGGATTTTTCAGAAAGCAGAATTAATTGATTTACATTTAAATCATGACCAAATGTGTTTATAACAGTACAAACGTGCAAAGATTGCTTTTATTTTTTTTATTTTTTATTTTATTTATTTATTTATTTATTTTTTTGAGATGGAGTCTCACTCTGTCGCCCAGGCTGGAGTGCAGTGGCCGGATCTCAGCTCACTGCAAGCTCCGCCTTCCGGGTTTACGCCATTCTCCTGCCTCAGCCTCCCGAGTAGCTGGGACTACAAGCGCCCGCCACCTCGCCAGGCTAGTTTTTTGTCTTTTTAGTAGAGACGGGGTTTCACTGTGTTAGCCAGGATGGTCTCGATCTCCTGACCTCGTGATCCGCCCGCCTCAGCCTCCCAAAGTGCTGGGATTACAGGCTTGAGCCACCGCGCCCGGCCAAAGATTGCTTTTATAAGGACCTCTTAATCCTCACAGCCACTCCCTGGGGATTGTCACCTTTCCTATTGCATTTCCTATTTCATCAGAGAGGCTGGGAACCTGTCCAGGGTCTTGCTGCGGTTAGTAAGAAGAACCTCCCAGGCTATCTGCTGCCCCTGCTGGCTTATTCAGCCTTCCCCTTGACCTAGGGTTGGATCCTGAAGAAGCACACCTGGTGGGAGAAATCCTCCTTCAGGGACTTCAGCCGCGTGTTTTCAGATGTTCCCAATGTTAATCAATGTCTTATGGAGTGTTTCTCCAAAGCCCTTATTTCAACTGAAAGTAATTTTGCCGGAGACATTGGCGTGCAGGCGTTTGCTGGAGCTGCCTCTTCCAAATGAGATTGCTGAGGAATCCTGAGCAGAGCCCCAGCTCCTGTGACTGCCATAGCCCTTGTGTGCAAGAGGGCTGGCCAGGGCTTGTGAGTGGACTTCAAACCAACACTTGGTAATTATTTGTTTAAGATTTTATTAGAGAATCAGGGCAATGACAGGCAGGGTGGGAAGGAGCGCTGCTAGAATTTCTACCCAGTCTCCAACAATTCATTTCAGCTTTGCAGACTCGACTCAGCAAAACAAATGACTCAAGAATAAGCCCTACCCCTTGAAAGGCAGGCTGGCCTCCATCCCCATCCTAATCCACTTAGCAAAGCAGGAAGATCTAGTGAATACCATGGTTTCCCCATTGCATTGCATTTTCAGTGACGTCTTAGCCTCCTTTACATGTCAGCACCCCAGTGTCAGCCTGGCTGACCCAGCCCGGACCAGCCCTGGCTGCAGAACCTCACGCAAGTGCCCTGACTCAAGATAGTGTGAAAGGCTTGTGTGTTATTGCCCTACAGACCAGGCCACATCAATGGTCTCTGGTTTTGCTGTGATGTTAATAGAGACAGGAGGGGGATAGCCATGTCTCAGGAACCCTAATTAGATAACCCTAGCATCTCCAAGGTCCTGTTTTCTAGGGATTATTGGAGTGTCTGCAAAAATAAAATTATCCTAAACAGGCAGGCACAAAGAGAAGCAGGTATCCCCATGAGAGATTTTCAGTTTCTGTGAACAAAGTGACTGCCTGTCTGAAAGGAAGAGTATCATTTGTTGGGGAGCACATTCCCCTCCCAGTTGAGCAAGTAATCAATACTGAAGTCTTTTTTGAGTACCTACTATGTGCTCGATGCCATTCTGGTGCTGAGAAAGGGAATGGATGAGTGAATGTGGCAAACAGAAAAAGGACAAAATAGCCTCTACCATTCAGAGCCTAGTCGAGAAGTCAGCGTAACAGCGAAAAAGTGAGCCAGTGACCGGCCATGCTGCTGGACTCAGAAGTGGGCAGTCAGTAGGAACTGGGCTCTTTGGGAAGGCTGAGCAAGATTCCGCTGGACTCTGCAGATCCCTGGCAGAATGAACTGACAGAACACTTGACCCCCAGGCCGCTGATGTGGGATGGCAGAAGATGGCTGGACAGGTTCACATGAGCCATTAAATGCCTGCAGCCCAACACGAGCTGGGACCTAGGAGTCACACCCCAGAATTTCACTGTGGTGTTTCCAAGCAGCTGCATACAGGGTATCAAAATTAGGTCAAGTTGGGATTTTAAGAGTTTATTGTGCATACAAAGAAAAGTTCATGAACTAAGAGACCTCAAACTGGAAAGTGGCAGAAAGTCTCAAATTTACAGCAGTTACAGCTTAGTTTCAAGAGCATAAAGGAGGAAGCATTTTGGCCTGTTTGAGGATTGAATGTCCTGTATTCTTTCTTAAGGCATATGGCTGTGTAAGCTGATTTGCCTACAGCCGATCGGTTTAATTTCATTGAATCATGCTGATAAGATGAAAAGCTTACTGAATGTTTTGTTTATGTTGAAGGTTTATATTTTGGGGGGCAGGGAATCAGTAAGAGCTAAGTTTTGGTTATGTGGCTATGAGTAATTGGCCTTGGGTACTAAACTGTGGCCTCCAGTTTTATTTATTTACATTTAACAAAGGCAAGACCCACATTCCCGTTGGTGTTTGCAGAGTGCCCTCACCCTGTCTTGGCCCCTGTGTGAATTCCTGCCTTTCCCAGAAATGAATCCAGGGTGTCTGACCCCAGCTTCAGATCCCATGAAGCATTCTTCTAACATCTGTGGTCTAACCCTCCAGTGACAAGCAGATGGACCACCACATTCATAGCCCCATCTCTCCAGTCCAAGCAATCTCAGCCAATGGTAAGATGAATTATCAGCTCCTGGAGCTTTTTTTAACAGGATCATTTGCATGCACATAATAACAGCAGTATACATAATTAAGGAGAGTCATACAAAGTATTCAGTTGTCTAAGAGACATGGAATTTAAGTTACAAAATAGGTCAGACCCGGAAGATGACTTAGCATGTAAACAGTGTTCCAGCTAGCAAACTGTAACCTGTGCTTGGAGAACTTCAGAGAAACCATGACAGGCCTCATTGTTTCAGCAACACACAAACCAGAGTAGCTGATGAGAATGAGCAGGTTTGCTCTCTTACTTTTGCATGAATTCATCCTGAGAGTAAAAGGTGAGAGAAAGGGAGTTCAAGAGAGCAGCCAGCCAAACACTGTGAGGTTTTGAGTTCCAATGAGCAATAGCAGCTTACCACATTTAGCTCTCTATTCATTCTGATGAGAAAAACATGCTTTTGATTTAAGCCTTTCACCTGCACACAGAAACTGGCACATTTTAAATTACACATCTATTAGTAAAAATGTAATATCCTGTTTATATGCAAAGTACACTAAAGCAAAAATCTGTGTTTCAAGTTGAATTTGGACAATTCCTTTTGCAAAGGCTAAGCAGTACAAAAAAGTAGCAGTGGCTCACGTCTATAATACCAGCATGTTGGGAGGCCAACACAGGAGGATTACTTGAGCCAAGGAGTTCAAGACCAGCCTTGATAACATAGAAAGATCCTATCACTACAAAAACTAAATAAATTAGCCGGGCATGGTGGCACATGCCTGTAGTCCCAGCTACTTGGGAGGCTGAGGCAGGAGGATCTCTTGAGCCTGGGAGGTTAAAGCTGTAGTGAGCCACATTCATGTCACTGCACTCCAGCCTCAGTGACAGAGCAAGCCACTCTCTCCAAAAAACAAAAACAAAACAACAACAACAAAAAAAGGTAGATGAAGGGGAAATAGTCTCAGCTCTGGAAGCCAGAGAGGTGAGCCTAAACCAGCTACTCCCTGGCTTCTCTGGGCATCAGCTTTCTCATCCTTCCTCTCCACATCCTCTGAATGTTTCTCACTACCTCCTACCCAGCATCCTCTGATGGGAGCAGAGTCTGAAAATCATCTGTCATATCCAACTCTCTCATTTTACAGACAAGTAACTAAAGTCAACCCCACTTGTTTACCCAGAGCAGCTCCATTTTTATTTGCTTTATATTTTGGGATTTGGTACTTATATAAGAAAAAGAAAAGTCTTATGGCTAACAATTTGAAAATGACTGGACTAGACAAGAGTTCTAGTTCATTCTATTCATTTGCCTAGAAACAACAGAGATCTGTCCAAGTAATTTCAAGTGATGGGGGTAATTGTAAGAATGTCTTGTTTGGGTTCACACAACACTAACATGCTTTCCATTCTCTCTGGATTACTAAAAACACAGCAAAGTAAAAAATCACCTATTATTCCAACATGCCTTTAAAACCATCTAAATTAAAAAGTGAAAAAAAGAAATCTGCCAGGTACGGTCGCCTGTAATCCCAACACTTTGGGAGGCCAAGGTAGGCAGATCACCTGAGGTCAGGAGATCGAGACCATCCTGGCCAACATGGAGAAATCCTGTCTCTACTAAAAATACAAAAATGAGCTGGGTGTGGTGGTACATGCCTGTGATCCCAGCCACGTGTGAGGCTGAGGCAGGAGAATTGCTTTAACACAGGAGACGGAGGTTGCAGTGAATCAAGTTGGTGCCACTGCACTCCAACCTGGGCAACAGAGCAAGACTCCATCTCAAAAAATTTAAAAAAAAAAATTTTTTTAAGTATCCCCTTCTGGCCGGGCGCGGTGGCTCACGCCTGTAATCCCAGCACTTTGGGAGGCTGAGGCAGGTGGATCACGAGGTCAGGAGATCGAGACCATCCGGGCTAACACAGTGAAACCCCATCTCTACTAAAAATATAAAAAATTAGCCAGGCGTGGTAGCAGGTGCCTGCAGTCCCAACTACTCGGGAGGCTGAGGCAGGAGAATGGCGTGAACCCAGGAGGCGGAGCTTGCAGTGAGCCGATATCGCGCCACCATACCCCAGCCTGGGTGACAGAGCAAGACTCCGTCTCAAAAAAAAAAAAAAAAAAAAGTATCCCCTTCTTGTCCTCTAGTCTCAGTCTCTAGGGGGAAGAATATCAGTTGGTTGGGTTCATGAACCTCCCAGCTTTTCTGTGCACTTATACAGAAACATCTAGGGATTCTTTTTCAACCAAAAAGTTGTGTTGCATTGTGTGCTTTGGGCTGCACTTTGGTTTTGTCACTTAACGCCATGCCAAGGCTGTCTTTCCAACAGTACATATAGATCTACCTCATCCTTTAAAATTTGCTCAACAAGACCCTTATTGATGAGCCTTTGCATGTTCTGCCACACAATGTTGCTTTGAGCATTTTTGTCCAGATATCCTTGTATACTCTTCCAGGTGGAATTCCTCATTTGCAGCATTTTCTTTTTAACAGATACTGCCCAATTATGTCCCATCTCTCTTTAGTTTGAATTAAAACAAGCTCAAGCCATCTGACGCCAGGTTAGCAAGAAGTCTGTTCTTTTTTTCCTGGGGCCTCTACCTTGGCCAAGATCCCCAAGAGTTCTGCTAATCCAATGAGAATCCCTTTTCAGAGAAAAAAACTGGAAAATCTGGTCAGGCTACCAGTAGGGCCCATTTGTGCTATCTTTTCCCCTAATGCTATTGTATTAGTCCACTTGCTGTTTATTATAACAGAATACCTGAAACCGGATGATTTATAAGAAAAGGATTTTTGTTTTCAACATGGAGTCTCACTCTGTTGCCCAGGCTGGAGTGCAGTGGCTCTATCTCAGCTCACTGCAACCTCTGCCTCATGGGTTCAAGTGATTCTCCTGCCTCAGCCTCCCAAGTAGCTGGGATTACAGGAGTGTGGCACCATACCCAGCTAATTTTTTTGTATTTGTAGTAGAGACAAGATTTCGCCATATTGGTCAGGCTGGTCTTGAACTCCTGACCTCAGGTGATCCGCCTGCCTCGGCCTCCCAAAGTGCTGGGACTACAGGCATGAGCTGCCGCGTCTGTCCAGGAATTTATTTTTTACAGTGATAGAGACTGAGAAGTCTAGGGTTGATGGGCTGCATCTGGTGACAGCCTTCTTGTTGTGAGGATTCTCTGAAGAGTCCCAAGTGAGACAGAGCATCGCGTAGCAAGGGACTGAAGTGTGCTCACTCAGGACTCTCTTTCTCTTCATGTGAAGCCACCAGTTTCCCCACCATGATAACCCATTAATCCATGAATGGATTAATCCATTCTTGAGGACAGAGCCCTCATGATCCAATAACCTCTTTAAAAGGCCCATTTCTCAGTACTGCCACATTCAGGATTAAGTTTCAGCATGAGTTTTGGAAGGGACATTCAAACCATAGCAGCTACCAAACATTCAATGCTGAAAACAAGTACTTGTGCAATGTAATGTGTCCCTGTCCATTGCTGCATTGATCTTCCCACCTGGGAAATGAACCTGATGGGCCCCAGTGTTTCTTCTGAGAGATAATTCTCACTCCTCAGTGATGCTTACAGCCAACAGTGCGTTCATCCTGAGCTCTCGGGGCTACTGTTTATTATCTTGCACTTGGGTTGACGGCCCATTGTTCCCACCAAGTCTGTCCTCCATGCTAGCGTGGCTGGATTGGACTTTTTCCTGTGCCTCACCCACCCTCTCCCCAGCACCACCAGATTCTCGTACCATGAACTGATTAGCAATTTACTGTCACCTTCTCTCAGGGAAACTCTCCCTTGGAGACTGTTGATGTGTTTTCACACCTGAACCTTCTCCTCAGCAGAGAAGTTCCAGGCCTGGGACCGGGCACTATTCTAGACACAGGGTACCTTAGTCTCTTTTGTGCTGCTATAATGGAAAAACACAGATTGGGTAATTTATAGTGAACAGAAATTTATTTCTCATAATTCTGGAGGCTGTAGAATTGGGGGACCAAGATTGGGGGACCGGAATCTAGTGAGAGCCTTCTGCCTGCATCATTCCACAGCAGAAGGCAAAAGGGCAAGAGAGTGAACTCAAGCCCTCTTATAATCAGCATTAATTCATTCATGAGGGTGGGTTCTGCAGACCTAAACTTCTTCCTTTAGGCCCCACCTCCCGACACTGTTATGTTGGGGATTATGTTTGCAACACATGCGTTTGGGAGGACATATTCAAAACATAGTACAGGAGATGCAGACAAAACAAAGAAGTTTTTCTGCTCTCAAAATGCTTCCTTTCTCTGGGGAGCAGGAGTAGGTAATAAACATATAAGCAAGAGAATACAGTCATTCCTCACTATCTGTGGGGGATTGGGTCCAGGACACCTGTGAATACCAAAATCTGCACACGCTCAAATTCCTGATGCTGGCCCTGTGGAACCTAAGTATATGAAAATTCAGCCACCCATTTCTGAGAGTTTAGCATCCCTCAAATACTGTATTTTCGATCCATGTTTGGTTGCAGGTACAGGACCTGTGCATATGGAGAACTGACTGTATTTACTGACAAAAGCTTGTGTACAAGTGGACCCATACAGTGCAAACCTATATCATTCAAGGTCAACTGTACTGAATAATGATAAGTGCTACAAATGCAAAAGGCCAGATTAGGTGATGAGGAGTGGCTGCCTGGGCTCCCATCAGCTGAGAGCCAGGGAAAGCCTGACTTGAGGCATCAGTGAAGCTCACCAGGTAAAGATGTGCTGCACAGCACACTAGGCACAGCCAAGACCAGCGACAAGGCCAGTGTGACTGGAGCAGAGTGACAGTGATGGGCAGGGAGGGGGAAAGCACTGGGAGATGCTCTACAAGGTTGGGGCGCAGGGCCACAACATGGATGTGTCATGCCCAGTACCCCAGGACAATGACCTCTAAAGACTCTTCCAGCTTCAACCTTCTCAAGACCTACCTCAAGATTTAAGAGGTTCTTTATGCCAAATATGATTCCTTAATTTGACCATCTAGATTTTGTGACTTTCAATTCGGAGTTTTCTTATTTTCATTCCAATTTTTAATCCTATGACCAGAAAAAAAAGTTTCTAACTTTATGGCCACACCTTTTCATATACCATATGTTTCATCTCAATACAATCTTATATACACAGCCCAATTTCGTTAAAAGACTATTCTTGAGTAAAGATTAAGATAATTTACTGGCAAATATCTAAATTGACATTTAGCATACAAATGAAACCAAAAGGTCAGGAAATGAAAACTGCTTCATAGTTTTTACAAAAGCTGCACCTGCCCCAGATCAGTGATTAGTACCAAAGAGAAAGGCTAATTTTCCCTATTGATGCTTCTGTTGTTTCCGACCACCCCTTCTGCTGTGATCCCCCAGGCAACAAATGAAGCCATTGTGAAGTCTTTTCTGGTCCTTTCAATGGGCAATTACACATTTTTTAAGACAATAAATTTTGTTCTAGTGCAGCTGATTACATTCGTTTATGAAAATGACTAAAGGCAGTGAATCATTTTTTTTTTTTCTGTCTGGTGATGTTAAGATAATCGCCAGAGCCATAATAGACAAGTGGAGTGGACCTGGAATTAGGAAACCTGGAGCTGAGTCCCATTCTTCTACCAGCAAGCTGTTGATTTTCAGTAAATGATGGCATCTCTCTAAGCCTCTATTTTCTTATCTGAATAAAATGGATAAGTGTACTCCAACTCAGAGAGCTACTGGGGGGAAGGGGATATCCGGAAGTCTTCCAAGGCATTGGTAAACTTCCATTTCATATATATGTGTTTGTCATATTATTCATCATTAAATATCTGTACACATTTTTTTTTTTCTTTTTCTTTTTTTTTTGTTTTTGAGACAGGGTCTTGCTCTGTCACCCAGGCAGGAGTGCAGTGGTGGGATCACTGCTTACTGCAGCCTCAGCCTTCTAAGTAGCTGGGATTATAGGTGCATGCCACTACATCCAGCTAATTTCTCATTTTTTTACAGAGAAAGGATCTTACTATGTTACCCAGGCTGGTTGGGCTCAAATCAATCTTCCCACCTTGGCCTAAAAAAGCACTGGGATGGCCGGGCACGGTGGCTCACACCTGTAATCCCAGCACTTTGGGAGGCCGAGACGGGCAGATCACGAGGTCAGGAGATCGAAACCATCCTGGCTAACACGGTGAAACCCCGTCTCTACTAAAAAAATACAAAAAATTAGCTAGGCGCGGTGGCAGGCGCCTGTAGTCCCAGCTACACGGGAGGCTGAGGCAGGAGAATGGTGTGAACCTGGGAGGCGGAGCTTGCAGTGAACCGAGATCGCGCCACTGCACTCCAGCCTGGGCGACAGAGCGAGACTCCGTCTGAAAAAAAAAAAAAAAAAGCACTGGTCTTACAGATATGATCCACCACATCAGGCTCACATTTTCTTCATGTGTGATATGTATGATATATTCCATAATAAGTTTCTAAAACAGGCAATAAATAGCTGTTGACATACTCGACAAAAAGTAAATACAATATGAGTTTTCCTCTGGATCTCCTAACAAAAAGAATAAATCTAGATACAAGACAAAAATCATTTTCCCCTCACATCAAAACATGGCATTTTGAAAAATAGTTTAATGGAAAGAGTAATCAGTGACATTGTTGAAAAAGACAAAGACTGTATCATGTTTAGTACAGCTCCCTTCCACCCTGGCCCTCCATTTTCCCCTCACTTGTGGTTTGCTAGATTTATCTCCAGAAATATTCCGGAAAGACCAAGAAATTATCTTAAAAGCAGCAAGAGAGAAGCTTATAGAAGCACTTCCGTGTGCAGCACTGTTTTACATGAACAAAAGTATGTTATATGTGCTGCTCTATATTTGCATTTTTTTCATTTATCTTAGAGATCTTTCAGTATCAGCCTATGAATTTAGCACAGATTTGTTTTTTCTGAAGCTCACTGGAGCAGCGTGGAGAATGGGAAGGGGTATACAGTGGGTGTGAGGCAGACAGATGTTTTCCTTATTCCCAGTGGTTTTGAAAACATCAGGCTAATGCCATGCTGCAGTGACCACCTGCCACAGGTGGTCATCCAGCGGGAAGTGTCCATATGGCATGAGAATCACTGCCACCCAGGTGCAGTTTCCACGTGCCGGGTACCGAGCAGGTCAGTCCTCAAGGCCAGCTGCTTACGTTATTCAGAGGGGGAGATCCGAGTTCCGAGAGGTTAAGTACTTCATCTGTGCTCACCCAGTTAGTCGGTGCTTCCTCCCAACCACTAGGTTCACCACCCCTTTTATTCAGGCCCACAAATTGAGCCCTCCAGATGCTGTGGGGGCTGGCTCATGACAGTGGTGAAAGTTGGATTTGGCAATTCCCTCGTCATCCTCTGTCAGAATGCCATAGAAATTCAAGGAAATTCTGTTGATGATGTTGATAGATAAGCTGCTGAAAGCAAATATTCTTAGATCTTTGAAGAGTTTCTTTCAAGTGTTAACTACAGTCATATGTCATGTAATCACAGGGATACATTCTAAGAAATGTGTCATTAGGCAATTTCATTGTGTAAACATCATGGTGTGTACTTGCACGAAACTAGATGCTATAGCCTACAGCACACCTCAGCTATGTGGTAGAGCCTATTACTCCTGGGCTACAAACCTATACAACATGTTACAGTACTGAATGCTGTAGGCAACTGTGACATAATGGTAAATATTTATGTATCTAAACATAGAAAAGGTACCCTAAAACAACAGTATAAAATATTTAAAGGCTGGGCGCGGTGGCTCAAGCCTGTAATCCCAGCACTTTGGGAGGCCGAGACCGGCGGATCACGAGGTCAGGAGATCGAGACCATCCTGGCTAACACGGTGAAACCCCGTCTCTACTAAAAAATACAAAAAACTAGCCGGGCGAGGTGGCAGGTGCCTGTAGTCCCAGCTACTCGGGAGGCTGAGGCAGGAGAATGGTGTAAACCCGGGAGGCGGAGCTTGCAGTGAGCCAAGATCGCGCCACTGCACTCCAGCCTGGGCGACAGAGCGAGACTCCATCTCAAAAAAAAAAAAAAAAAGATTTAAAATGGCTCACCTGTATAGGACACTTACCATAAGTGGAGCTACAGGACTGGGGTTGCTCTGGGTGAGTCAGTGAGTGAGTGGTGGGGGAATGTGGAGGCCCAGGAAATGGCTGTGTACCACTGCAGATTCTATAAACACTGTACACTTAGGCTACACCAAATTTATTTTAAAATATTTTTCTTTCTTCAACAAATTAACCTTAGCTTATTGTGACATGTTTACTTTATAAAATTTTAATTTCTGTTACCTTTTGACTCGTAATAACACTTAAAACACAAACACATTGTACAGATCTACAAAAACACTTTATATCCTTATTATGTAAGCTTTTTTTCTATTTTTTTTTTTTTTTTTTTTTTTTTTTTTTTTTTTTTTTTTTTTTTTTTTTTTTGAGACGGAGTCTTGCTCTGTCACCCAGGCTGGAGTGCAGTGGCCGGATCTCAGCTCACTGCAAGCTCCGCCTCCCGGGTTTACGCCGTTCTCCTGCCTCAGCCTCCCGAGTAGCTGGGACTACAGGCGCCCGCCACCTCGCCCGGCTAGTTTTTTTGTATTTTTTAGTAGAGACGGGGTTTCACCGTGTTAGCCGGGATCGTCTCTCGATCTCCTGGCCTCGTGATCCGCCCGTCTCGGCCTCCCAAAGTGCTGGGATTACAGGCTTGAGCCACCGCGCCCGGCCGCTTTTTTTCTATTTTTAAAATTTAAAATTTTTTTGTTTGTTTTGTTTTTTCACTTTTTAAGCTTTTTTGTTAAAAATGAAGACACAAACTCACACGTTAGCTGAGGCCCACACAGGGTCAGGATCATCAATATCACTGGGTTCCACCTCCACATCTTGTCCCACTGGAGGGTCTCCAGGGGCAATAACAGGCATGGGGCTGTCATCTCCTGTGAGAACAGTGCCTTCTGGAATACCTCCTGAAGACCTGCCTGAGGTTGTTTTACAGTTAACTTTTTTCTTCTAAGTAGAAGGAGCACACTCTAAAATAACAATACAAAATATGGTGAAGTCAAGATGTCAGCTGGAAACTTTTTAAAAAGATTTTGAAAAGTATAACATAGTAAATGCATAAAGCAGTAATAGTCACATGTTATCAAGTATTATGTACCATATGTAATTGTACGTGTTATGCTTTTTATAATCTGCAGTGTGGTAGCTTTGTTTATACCAGCATCACCACAAACACGAAGTCACGCATTGCACCAAGACATTATCCCGTGACTAGACAAATAAGGTTTTCAGCTCCATTGTAATCTTACGAAATCACCATTGTATACGATTCATTGTTGACTGCAACATCACTAGGTGGGATATCACTGCGTTTTGCTTGAAGTTCCACGAGTTCTCCTAAAGTTACTTGGTGACTTTTTATTATTGCTTTCTGCTCATCTGAATAAAGGGTGAGCCCAGGGCCTGCTGCCCACTGTCTGCTCTGATGACCCTCTCTCCCCTGCAGATTCGAGTGATGGTGGACCTGTGCAACAGCACCAAGGGCATCTGCCTCACAGGTAGGCCGGCCGCTGAGCAGAGCTGCTCACACGCGCCACCAAAGGCCCGTGGTAGAATGAACACCTAGGGACACTTTGTGTTATAAAAATACATGTTGGTTTACTTTTACCAGATGTTTTTAATGAGTTGAAAACCCATTGCAATATGATTATGAAAAATAATATTTTCAGTATTGCCATAGAAATATAGCCATGGAAAATAACTAGGACTTGGGTAATTAGAAACGTGTGGTACCTTGAACCAGAGCCATAGATGTTTTTCTTATTCCCATTAGTTTTTAAAAGGGGGGAAAAAGGAAGGGAAAAGACCTTGCTAATTGATACAGTTCTTTTATCAGAAGTACTTACTGGCCAGATTGGCCAGGTGTGGTGGCCCAAACTGTACGTTGTGGAGTGCTACAGCAGTCCCCTCTGACTGTAAAACATGACCATGAGACCGGAAGCCACCTGAAGCTTTTGCTGGATCTCTCAGTTGATGGTCCCAGTCTCTGGGGAGGCCGGGCTAGAGCTTCTCAGGTTTGAGAAACCCTGCACAGTTTGCATCATGTCGTAGGAAGCCTAGCCTTTTTCCACAGTACTTCCCCCACCTCCCTCTCGTTACCTGCCTTGTATTAGGAGTGCAATGTGAGTTGGCTGAGTGAATAAACCTGTGGGTATATGAGTGTGTGAACGGAGGTGAGATGGTAAGAAAGAAACTTCCCTCAGGAACCCCAAATCCAAGTCTGACTCTCGTTCACTTATTTTGGCCTCAGAGAGAAAAACTATAATCCTGTGGCTTCTTGGGAAATGCTAATTGAATAACTCAAGTTATATTCCGGCCCTCACTGAAAATTAAAGATCTTCAGAACAGCTTGGTCCTTTATTCTGAAACTCTTGTAGCTTAAGCATCTTTCTTCCATCTCTGGAAGTCCCTTTTCAGAGTTACATGCGACAGTAATGAGTGCTAGAGAAATGGATGGATGGAATTACAGGCACAAAAGCCTGTTGAGAGGCACAGGAAAAGCCTCTTCCTTTTTTATTTTTTTTAATAGTGATAGACCTGAGAGCCAGGCTGTACAGTGAATGCACGGGACGGAGCTATTGAGACCACTTAGGAGAGATTGGCAGGGAGTAGGGGATGACATCCGTGCTGGAAGTGGGTTGAGTAGGTTTTCTTTAGCACTTTGAAAAGCTTTTCAAAAGACAGCACCTTCTCCTTTCATGCCAGCTTGAAATTGGGCCTCCTTTTACACAGAAAGTTCTTCAATTAAAATTAGATGTGAAAAGTACAAGTTGCAAAGTGAGAGGATGCTTTGGGATAGACCATGAGGTCCGGATTGGGGGCAGGGTAGTGGGCAGGAGGCTGAGTGACAGGACCCAGGAATGAACTGGGTAGCTTCAGAGGGTGGACAGAGAGCACTGGTCTTGAGCCCTAAGAGGATGCCTGGCAGGAAGACGTGCCATAGCAGAACCTGGGCTTGGGGACTGGGAACAAGATTTATCGTTCCACTGGATTCATCTTTGAAAAAGCAGGTACTCATAACTTGAGGCTAGTCCAGCTGTGACCAGGTAACCTGGCTCCCATCCCTCTTCCTTGCCCAGCTGTTGCTGCTATGCTGCTATGGCAGTCAGGACAGATGCTATGTGATTTTATGCAACCTTTAACATCTCAGGTGGATTGTGAGGATAATCCCCTAGCTAGAGAAATTAGTTATTTTTGCTAGTACAGAGTTTGTCAAACAACACATGCTTTTCTGAATGCATCTTACTCTGGAGCCCAGATTTCCTTGGGAACCCAGAAGCATATCTTCTGGGAGAGCAGGTGTCTTGAAGAAGCCGTGTTATTGGGTTATTCTTCACTCACTGCATCCTCTTCATGTGTATCTGTTGGAAAACATCTAAATCATCACGTTACTGAACTGCATATTGGGGCAGAAGCACTACACATTCTCCTTGCAGCCAAGTGACCCTAACCCAATTATGATACGTGTCACTACTCTCTCATTCTGTACCTAGGCAAATATCAATCATGGATCAATGCTGCTGAGCACAGCCTCACAGCATTCTTTTCTGCTGTTCCAGAAAGCCAACGCTAATTGACTAGAACTGCACTTCTCTCTGCAGACTGATTTGTTTTTGGTGTTCATGGCCATCACAGGCCTCAAGTTTACATAACTAGGGGCATTGTGGGCCAATTTTATATTTCAAGGGAAAAAAAAATATCTAAGTGGCTCAGCTCTTATCAAGCATCCACCCAATTTTAATCAATTCTGGTTAGGAGTGTGGGATGGGTACAGTTAGCATGAGCTACATAATCTGTAGGGCCCAGTACAAAATGAAAATGCAGGGTTTCTTCTCCAAAAGAAGCAGGAAAAAGGCTTTCTTCTTTCTTCCACAGTCTTGACCTGTTTTGGTGTGAGTTTTTATCTGCTACCTAATGTCATACTCCGCGAAGCATGGAATACTTATAGGGCAAGTACAGACCCAGGGGTCTTGCCTTGTGACTCAGGCATGCAGGGCACCACTCAGCCCCACCTTTCCTGCACTTATACCCCAGCCCCTACCAGGGTGGAAGGTGGCAGAAGTTACTGATGGGGCAAGGAGTACAGAGAGTACAAAGAGTACATCATGGGGCAAGGGAGCAGGTGGCATGTCCTAGGAAGGTGGTGGGAGGTGAGACCCCACCAAGCCCTCTGTGCATACTTTATTGACCCGTTGGACTTCACTTACAAAACACAAATTCAAAGACAAGATCACTGGGAATTTCTAGATGGCGACCGCAGAGCATTAAGCCCACACCTGAAGCCTCCTTGTGAGGTGAAACCCTATGCACCTGCGTGGGTGGCAGGCCCCAGACACCAGCCTTGCATGCACTGTTAGCATGAACATGGATGTCTGCTCACATTCCTCGAGGATGTGCTATTCAAGAAAGGGAGAAGGGTCAGGAGCTGAGAAACAGTTTTCTAAACACCCAGTTGGCAAACATCATGACATTTGACATTATTTGACACATGTAGGAGCTCTTCCAGATGTCAGGCCCCTGGAGAGCTGGGCTGGTATTCTGAGAGGACAGGGGGCATCCTGCCATCACCATAGCTCCCTATGCCTCAGCACATTTTATGTCTGCCTGGACTGCTGAGCTCTCTGGGGCTGTCTTCCTTTCTCTTCTGAAATTCTCTCCTCATCTAGCTGTGGGGCATTAGACCTGCTGGATTTCCTCCTCCACGTGTCTTCTGACAGCTCTCTCTTTCCTGGTGCCTCTTCTCTCACTTGCCTCTCCCCAGGTGGGGTGTGGCCCTCCCGCTCTTCCATCCCCAATTCTAGCCCAGACTTTCTTCTCTTGCCTTAAGACTAGTAGCTCTGAACCTTTTTAGGGTCAAGAACCCCTCTAAGGATCTGCTGATGGTGACTGATTCTTTTCCCGGAAAATTTTCACACCACATCAGAGGGCCCATGTCCAGATGCATTCCAGTCGCCTATGATGCTTGGTAAAAATGCAGATTCTTGGGCCTCTAAATCTAAACTGAATTAGGAACCCCAGATGGGGCCTGGGTATCTGCATTTTAATAGGCATTGCAGGCAATTCTGTGGATTCATATGAGAAGAACTCTATCCACAGGGCGTCAGTGGAGCTCTTGCAGGACACCCTAATCTAATCACCATAGTTAAAGCCTTGGCCACGGCTAATATGTCCTGAATATACAGCTTCAGCCGGGAGCTCTCACCAACAGTACTAATGCATGGGCATGGTTATCAGACTGTCGTGGGAACTCTTGAAACCTACTGTGTACAGGCAAGTCTTGTGTCTTACAGTCAAATTATTCCTTCCACCAATCTCTGTATCCGAATTTGGCTCCCTCTGTCATCAGGAACGATGATTAATTGATTTCCTCTGACCTCTGTTAACTGGACACATCACCCCCTTCCCAGTACGTGTGCGCCATCTGGTGGTAAAGTCATGGAGACACAGGCTGTACTGAACCTAGAGGATGTGGTGCCGTCTTAGCCAGCCATTTTTGCCCTGAGTAGGGCTGTTATGTATTGAAAGCATATCCTCAAACACCTATTTATCCCAAGAGTCCCTACGCCAGTCAAAATAGCCTCTATCTATCTGTATTGCTGGCCCCCTGTTATCTGAAAGTCCTCCTCCTTTGTCTCCTACCCAATCAGATGTGGATTCTTGCTCATTCTGCTGAAATACCTCTTGAATGTCTAGCTTTCTCTACAATTCTACAGTCAGCTCATTTATACACAACCTTGTCACCGAGTTTAACTACAAAGATCCCCTAGGGTTTTTTTTTCTGCAATGCCCATCCTCCATGTCTCTCTTCCTGTGTCTGTGTCACTGTCTCTCTCGTCTTGTTGCACCTAGTTCTATCCGTCTTCCAGCTACAAAGAGGCTATCAAACCCACACTGCTTTCACAGCATCATCCCCCTGCCTAAGAACCTCCCATGGCTCCCTCCTGCCTCACAGATACCATCTACACCTCCCGGCTTGACATTCAAGTGCTTCTGCCACCCACCATACACAGGTCCTTCTTCAGCCTCATCTCTACACACTTGACCAGTCCTCTAACTTCCTCCCACCCTGAATCTTATGAGTCCCCACCTCTGTACCTGTACTCCTGGTGGCCCCTTCATGGAAATGTCAGACCTCATCTGCTGCCATCTTAAGCCCCATTTCTTCAATGTCATGGCTCCAGGATCATCATCTTGAGATGCCTTCTCAGACCACTGCATGCCCACACTTCCCCAGTACCCTTTGTCAGGGGTATGGGAGTGAACACTTCACTGTAGCTCTCTCATACTGCATTATGATTTCAAAGAGTCCATCTTCCCCACATAGACTGTGAACACAACAGATACAGGGACCAGGATTTCTTGGTGGAGTTTGATGCACGTAGTAACTGCTTAGTTAATGCTTGTTTTGTGAATGGTCACAGGCTTAGATTTATAGAAAGACCTCGCCATTCCAATATTGGTAATCATTATATGTGGTCTAAAGAGGTGGGTGGATCATGAGGTCAGGAGATCGAGACCATCCTGGCTAACACGGTGAAACTCTATCTCTACTAAAAATACAAAAAAAAAAAAAAAAATTAGCCGGGTGTGGTGGTGGGTGCCTATAGTCCCAGCTACTTGGAACGCTGAGGCAGAAGAATGGTGAGAACCCGGGAGGCGGAGCTTGCAGTGAGCCGAGATGGCGCCAGTGCACTCCAGCCTGGGCGACAGAGTGAGACTCCGTCTCCAAAAAAAAAAAAAAAAAAAAAAGGAATTCAACTGCTCATGTTACAACCTCATTAGCTTGTCTGAGTACTCAAATAGAATAGTTGACAATAAGACACCCCTATTTGTGGGAGCAAAATCAATTTGGATTCATCTGAACCCCTTAGATCCTTGGGTAATTACACGCTAAGGAAGGTATGTGTTACCTGATCTGGGCTCTCAATTTTCCTCAGGCTAGTTCATATAACAAAAGAGAAATCTAGCCAGACAGCTTTCACTCCCGACTCCCCCCAGTGGCTCAGATGAGACAAGCTAGCTAGATGAGAACACTTGGAGGCCTCCTGGGACAGGCAAATCTCAGCCCCACAATGACAGCACCATCATTTGCTAACCCCCTGTGCTAGGGCTGCATTCATGGCCACCAGTATTGTTACTGGCCCTCCGTTTATTAGGTTGACTGCTTGAGAGATGACTAATTTAGGAATCTACAGTGAGGACAGCTCAGAAGTTAATCTTGGTTCCTTGAAACAAGCAAATGTGGTTTGATTGGCAAATGGGTCTTTGTTGAATTGCTTTAAAGGAAGGGTCTTTTGGCCAAATATAATGAGTTCTAAATACAAGGTGTAGAATCCGTTGCTTAGGGTCAGTAGATAATTAGGAGATTTGAAGGTCGGGGGTGATCTTTGTTTTCTGGGTTCGATGCTGGTTTCTCTTTCTTCCACCCATGGTTTCTCATTTAAATTTTTTTTCTGTTGTAGGACCTCCTGGACCACCAGGTAAGAGCCCTTGGACTTTTCTAGTTTAAGGGGAGGCTGTGGGTGGCCAGACCCCTAGGATCTCTCTGATGGGACAGATGAGGGGAGGGCAAGAGCCTGGAGGCAGTCCTGCTGTGTGTCTCCTTCTTTGTGCCCCTCACCTGAGGCTCCTCCATCACCATTCCCCTACTTGGCACTGCTTTTGCCAGAGAAGGAAGGGAAGAAGTGGGAGAGGATGTGGAAAAGGTATTGATGCCTGCTCAGTTTCATCGGTAAAGGAAATTACAGTAACTTCAGTGAAGAATGTTTTTTGTTGTTGTTGTTAACGTCCCTGTTTCTGTGTTTTGATGCAGGACCTCCAGGAGCTGGCGGGTTGCCAGGACACAATGGATTGGATGGACAGCCCGGTCCTCAGGGCCCAAAAGGAGAAAAAGGAGCAAATGGAAAAAGAGGAAAAATGGGTATTTTTGGCAACTCTTCTAATTAATTTCCCTGTTGTTTATCTCCATGATTGCATTTGGGTTGACTAAAGCTGTGTGCAGCAGGGGTAAGGTGCTTCATCTCTGCACAGTGTAAGACCGGTTTAACTCTTACCTAGAAGCCATTGTGTTCTGGGATACCAAGGGTATACTTCTGGGTCCCACCTTGACAGATGTTTATTTCAAACTGGAGAAGCCGTCTCCTGGGAACTGACTCCCTTCTGCAGACGGGAGGTGGAAGGAGCAGGAGCCCACAGCCCTGGGAGGGGCACTCTGTGGGCCGTGTGACAGCTGGTGCTGGCACATGCTCTTTCGAGCCTCAGCTCCTGCCTTGCCCTCTATTGCCTCCGCCTGCCCAGCGAATCTGTGTTTGGTTGAAAATCAATGAATTGATGCTGGCCCCTGGTAAAGTTTTCTTGGCTAGAGGAATAGCTCAAACTGCTTGAGTGGAAAGGCAGCATCCCGGCGTCCCTGAGGCCGGCACTCAGGTCAAAGGGTCTCCTCTTCAGGGGCTACAGGATAACTACGAAGATATGGCTGGCATCTCGGAGGAGCTTCCTGTGCCCTGTTACAAGCAGGGCCGTGCCACCACTGGAGCAAAGACCCAGAAGCACCAAGGCATCAGATGTGCCCAGGGAGCAGTAAGAAGCAGGGGCTGGTGCAGGGCCTGGCAGGAGGCTGGGGCACAGAGGGGAAGATTCTGAAGGGCTCTGAGCCCCAGTCCTGGGATCCCCAGGGCAGATCCACCTGAAGAAAGCTAGCACATGGTGTGTTGGGAGCTCAAAGACCAGAGGGTAAAAAACGACTCAGGAGGCTCCTATGAAGGCCTGGCTCTCAGCCACCCGTCAAGGCCACTGCTGAGAGGGGAGGGAGGTTGTTTTCGGCCAGAGACTCCACTGCACCGTCTCATTTTCAACCTCTTGGCTCTGCTACCCAAACTCACTTGGACTTGCCCTGGACTAGAAGAAATGGTAGAAACTTCTTCCAGACAGCAATTACTCCTTTGGTCACCTCCACTCTTATTCTCATTAGCAATTGATGTAAGGGCCAGTGGAGAGGGAAAAATTGTCGAGCACCTCTGCCACTTGGCAGTGCCTACCTGCTTGTGTTCCAGAGGGCAGCTTCAGAGAAAATGGGCACACACCGTCCAAGCCAGCTCAGTTCTCAGAAGGCCAGCAATTACCATTGGAATTACCGAGCAGGAATGGATCGTTCATATAGGATAATAATTATAATTATACATGAGCATCGCTGTAGAATAATGATGCCTATTAGCTTATCCCAGGAAGACTCCAAAAATGTGATTCAGTCCTGAGGCCTCGGCAATGGGCATGATGAGGGCAGGCTCAGGGGCAGGAGGGCACCCTGCTAGAGCTGGGTGTGGGGCACGTAGGAAAGGGGTGGTTTTCAAAAAGGCTTGAGACAGATCCCTGGCCTTGAGGATGTGCTTTGCATGCAGTCTGCAGCCCAGGGAGTACAGAAAAGAAAAAGTGCATTCATTTATGGAGCACATATTTGTGTGGCAGGTACCATTCTAGATGCTGGAGATTCAGAAATAAGCTCCCCTCCTCCACCTTCATGAGGCTTACATTCTAGTTGGGAGAGATGGATAGTAAATAAGATAAACAAAATATACAGTCTGGTCCATGGTGATAAATGGTAAGGAGAAAAAATATCATAGAAAGGGGTAGGAAGTTTAAGTGGGGTTAGAGGCAGTACATTTAGATTGGGAGGCCAGTAAGACCTCCCTAAGAAGGAGCCTTTGAGCAAATACCAGGAGGAGGTAAAAGAGAGTCTCGGGTTTCTGGGGCAGAGGGCTCTGGGCAGAGCGTGTAAGTCACCAGGGTACCTGGACAGTTTGAGGATCAGCAAGGAGGCCAGGGAAGCTGGACAGAAGGGATGAGTGGCTAACCTAGTCTAGTTGAGATCAGAGAGGTAATCAGGCCAAACCAGGTCAGCCCTGGGCATTTCGAGAACTGTAGTTTGTACTCAGAGCAAAACAGGGAGGATGTGAAGTGGAACAGTGCTAGGCCTGACATATGGATGAGAGGCTGGCCCGACAGCTGTGCTGAGAGGCTATAGGAGGGAAGGGAAGAGGCTGGAGCAGAGGACAGCAGCAGAGAAGGGAGAAGGTGTTGGATCCTGTTTGTCACTGGAGGGTGACCCCAATCCTTGGTTTCTGGGAGATCTCATAGGAACTACAGCAAAGACCCCCTTCTTTACAGCAGTACCCCAGAGAGTAAGGCTTCTGGGGGTCGGCAGTGTTAGACCCTGAAGCCTCCACTCATACTGAGGGTGGAAGTTGAGTCCCCGAGGCCCCCACAAGGAGTCCATTGTCCCAGGCCAGGGGAAGTGGGAGACTAGCCACCAAAGGCTATCTGAAGAACCCAGCTCGATGGGGTCACTCACTTCATGGGCCAGCTCAGGCTGCAGAGCAAGAGCCACATTGTCCTGTTAACCCTGCTGAGGCCCCAAGGCTGCACTTTCCCTCCTCACCCACTCCTGAGCCCTGGGACAGATTCCCTTCCTACCCAGCATTTGCAGGAAACGGATAGGGAGGAGGGTCCAGAGGCAGCAGGGCCACTGAGGGGAACAGGGTTCCTTCTGAGGGCCATGAGAAGCCCCAGAGGGTTGTCAGGTGGGAGAGACTGATGGGATCAGATCTGCCTCTCTAAATGCCACTGTGGCTGCTGCGTGGAGAGCGCACTGGAACCGGCAGGCGAGTGAGCCAGCGTAGAGGCAGGGAGATGGCCTCCGTAGGCGGCGGACAGTGGGCAGGGGTGGAAAGACCCACAGGGGTAAGTGATATTTAGGAGTGAAGCCAGCAGTTCCCAGTGGACAGTAGATACAGGGAGTTAGGGGGTCAGGGAGGCACCAAGACTGACTCTGAGGTTGCTGTCATGCTCGACTGGATGGATGGATGAGCTGCTCGGGCCTGAGGCGGGCAGCCCCGCATTCAACTCAGATCTAAAGGAACAATTGTGGACTCCGCCTGGGATGTGCTGAGTTTCAGATGCCCTGAGGTGTCCAGGAGGAGGTGGGACGGTGGCCTTGGAAAACAGGTCTGTAGTCGGAGGAGGTCTGGGGTGAGAGATATATATCAGAGAGTCATCGAGGCACCTGGGCGTGTGGGCAGGGGGTGAGGTCACTTAGGGAGAGAGCCTGGCAGGAGAGGAGGGGCTGGGTTTCATCCCTGAGAAGCTCCAACCTCAAGTGACCAAGTAGAAGGGGACGAGTCAGCGAAGGGGACGAGTCAGCAAAGGAGACTGAGCAGGGGACTGAGCAGCAAGAGGAGCACCAGGAGAGGGTGGGGACATTCATCAACAAATACTTATTCAGCAGACGTCGAGTGCTGTTGGGGAACCACAAAAGACACAGACACTGTTCTGGAACTTTCCATCTTTGGTGGAGAGGCCAATATCCATAGTCGACAGTCACATCTACCTACCATCTCAACATGAGACGTGTGTTTGAAGGGAAGAACGAGGTGCTCCGAGGTACAGTGATAGAGAGAGGGAGGGCAGGGAGGTAACAGCTTTGGCCAGACATGAAGGGAGGGCCCGGCGCACACAGAGGGTGGGGTCACACAGTCAGGCGAGGTTGGAGTCTGGCCCCAGGCCTTTCCAGACCTTTGGATAAGCAGCCAGCTCCCAAGATGGCCCTGCAGGTCCTCACGTGGGTATGCAACCTGCCAGGCCATTGCTGTGACTGTAGAGAAGGAAGGACTGTCATTTAAATTGAGAGTTAAAGGATCATTCATGGTTTGCCAGGCAGGGGTGGGGTAGGAGAGGTGTGGGAGTGCATTCCACAAAGAGGGAACAAGTGTTGTTTCGAAGAAAAGGAAAAAAGGCCTGGGTTCCACAGAGTTAGGGACCCAGTTAGGGTGGGGTGTGCCTTCTAGCAACAACCTTCGGAACCATAATACACAGCCAGCATTTACCCCCAGACACTCCACTAAGGTCTCCGTACACTCAACTCATCTAGTCCTCACAACAACCAAGGGCATGAATACTTTCATTAGCCATATTTTTTCCAGATGGAGATACTTTTGTCTTTCTCAAACAGGCCAAGCCCACCCTTGCCCCAGGACCTTAGCACGAGTACCGCCAGGGACCCAGAGTAGATTGGGGTGGGACTAGGGCATAGTGGCCTGTGCCCACTGCCCAGAATGCCCTCTCCCTGACTTCCCCTGTCTTCCCATGGTGCAGGTCTTAGCTCAGATGTCATCTCGTGTATATCATCATCCCTGGCCTCTGTGTCTAGCCCCTGTCTCACCTACTCTGTCACATCCCCTGCTCTTTTGAAATATTGACCTCTTCCTGAAATCACCCCATGGTGATTATTTGTTGCTGCACTGAGGGTCTGACTCCCCAAGTGGAATCAATCCAAATTATTGATCTTTCCCTGAAATCGACCCATGGTGATTATTTGCTATTGCACTAATGGTATGACCTCCCAAGTGGGATCAATTAAAATATTGATCCCTCCCTGAAATCATCCCCTGGTGATTATTCGCTGTTGTGCTAATGGTCTGACTCCCCAATCGGAATCAATCGAAATATCCCTCCCTGAAATCACCCCGTGGGGATTATTTGCTGTTGTGCTGATGGGCTGACTCCCCAAGCAGAATGTGAGGCCTGTCAGAGCTTGGCCATGTCTGTCTTGCTTAGTTCCTACCTTCAGTGCCTGGAACACACAGCCAGGGAGCTCAATAAATTCACTGTTGAATTATTGGATATAACTTGTGTAATGTCAAAAGCTAAAAAGTGAAGGAGGCAGGACTTGAATCCAGGTTTCTCTGACTTCTGGACCCCTGCTCTTAACCACAGTGACACTCAACTTCCGTGCTCAAGGGGCTTGGGACCTGTTGTGAGAGCAGGGTTACAGGAGGTGCCGAAGAGCAGGAGCAAACAGGAAGGAAGCCTGGGCCTTGAGCGCTGGTGCAGTTAATGATTGAGAATATAGGGCTTCAGACACCCTCCAACCTGAGCTTCAAGGCTGAGTCTTCCTGAGAGGGCTGGGAGCCTTCCAGCCCTTCAGAGACGCCTGCAGGACACTGTTGAGAACACACAGTTCAATGAGTATAACCTGCCAGTCAGAGACGGTTGATTTTGTCCCTCTTGTTCCCTGCCTTCAAGGCAGAGGGGAACAGTGGAAGGAGTTCTAGGAGCTCTTGCCTTTATCCCTTACTGGCCCTGAGGCCCTGGGCAAGTCACTCCAAGATGAGGCCTTGACCTCCTCATCTGTAGCCAGAAGAGGTTGGGTTATGACAACTCTAATATGGTTTCTGGTTTTAAATAGTCCACTATAGTGTTTGTCAGTGAAGGCAGGGACTATGTTTTATAGATTTTATTATTCATCGCATCTCTTAGCTAGGGCCCAGCTAAGACCCAATAAATAATTGATGAATGAAGAATGAATGAATGCATGAATGAGAAGACTAGAACATCATGTCTGTATATAAGGGCTTACAATCCAGTTGAAAGAGAAGATACATCGTGCAACAGCAGGTACTCGGTAACTACTAATTCCGGTTGGAAGACTGCTTTATACTTCACAGCAGGCAGTACTGCCAGAAGAAAAAGCCAAACTCCCCTGTGCAGAAGATGAGCAAATAGGACCCTGTGTAGAGGATGGATTGTGCAGTAGAACTAAGCACAAAGCACAAGAGAGAAAAGAGGGATCAGCACCTTGGAAATAAGTAGAGGAGCGGTGGGAAAGGCTGGGGAACGGGGCCCAGTCCCAAGACACGAATAAGAAGGAAGGCTTTCATTTCTGGTTTTTTTTTTTTTTTTTTAATGAGAATTTGATTTTTAGAGAAGATACTGCAGCAGCATTAACCGCAGGGAGAGAACAGAAAGGCCTAGGCTCACAGGTTATGAGGCCATCCCTGGGTACAAGTGGGGACCCTGGCTAGATTGGGGTAGGACTAGAGGGTAATGGCCTTCAAAGTAAGGTCGGGGGGTTCAGCTCCACATACGCAGGAGGCAACCAGGAGCCATTATAAGACTACCCTGATGAAGCCAGAGTTTAAGCTCTGTAGCCTAACGGTTGCTTCCAGGAGATTGACACATCAAAGCTTCTCAGGTTCTGACCTTAGAAAAGCTAAGAATGATGGTGGAATAGCTCAGAGCCAGAGCTGGAGCCAGATGATTTGTGTCCCGGCTCTTCCGCTTACAAGCGGTATGCCCCTGGGCAAGTTATCACTTTGTGCCACAATTTCCTTATTTGTAAAATGGGAACAATAATAATATTAACCTCATAGTGTTATTAGGAAGATTAAATGAGTTAATATATACAAAGTGCTTAGAAGAGGGCTTGTCACATTGTAAGTGCTATACTGGGGTTAGCTATTATTGTTGTTTTCAAAAGTGGGGAAGGAGAAACTTTATTTTAAACCAAAAGGAAATCTAAGTGGAAGTGTTCTGTATTCATTTGGAAACACCAACCTAGATCTGAAGAAAAAGGTCAGAACTGAAAGAAACCTAAATGTTGTCAACTGTGCAACCAGCATCTTCTATGAAGTCTGACGTTCCATTGCCTCAAAAGCAGTTTCTTTCCTTCCAGCTGCCTCTCATTTTCTCACTTAAGAGTTAATGCTGCAGTATCTTCTCTAAAAGTCAAATTCTTATAAAAACAGAAATGAAAGCCCTCCTCCATATTCGTGTCTCGGGACTGGGTTTTGTGTGACACCCTCTCGCCCCTTTCCCCCGCCTTAGCAACAGATGATACTGCTGAAAATAAAACATCCTCCCTCACCCCATGTTGTGAAGATGAGAGCTGACCTCAGTCTCGAGATACCACACAACTCCAAACCCGAATGCTGATGAAACTGTTTTGAGTGGGCGACACCAGAGAAAAACAGTAGAGAGCCACTCCTCGCACAAGTTAGGCAGGCAGAGTCTGGCCTTTCTTCTCTGGCAGAATGTGCCGACTCAAAGCCAGCCAGGGGTCCACATCACATAGTGTCATAGTGTCACTTTGCACAGCTGGCATCCCTGACCTTCCCTGGGACAGGGCAGGGAAGAAAATGCCACACACAGGTTCCTGATGGTGAATCGTGATTAGGTGGTATTTAATTTCTGACATACCACGGCGAAAGCACAGCCAGGGCAATTTTACCAACAAAGACGAGGGGATGCTTTGTCAGAGCTATGGTGGACAAGAGGGCAAAGGCAGACTCTATGCAGACAAAATGTCCCCCAACCCTTTCTTAATGAAAGCTATAAAATGATCATGCATTTCCCAACTAGAGTCAAAATGCAGCCTCAAGCAAAGGCCTTGAATAGCTTTAAATACCTGCCCCTGTGGGGGGCACATTACAACAGCTGCCCTCTATTTCACATATGGCCTTTCTAAGAAAGAAAAGACAAGACATAAGAGGAAGAAAGAAAAGAAAGGAAGGGGAAATAAGATGATGATGCAGAAGGCTGTTTGTGACTAGAATAAATGCCTGAAGAATATATCCCTGCAGTAACCAGCAGATACCATTTCCCTGAGCACTGCTAAATCTGGGTCACGTGAAACCTTTCGAAGGTGTCAGTTACACTTGGTGCATTGTGCGGGCTGGACTCTATGGCAATGCCCTGTCTTTTGTCTCCTTCAGATGATGTGCCAAATTGCCTATTTAAAACACTGACAAAAGAATGTCTTCTCACACAGAGGGCCTGGCAGAAGGGCTCTTCTCAAGTGAGTGAACCACTTTCCACCCAGATGTCCCGATGACTGAGGGCTGGGAGGAGCCAGTGCAATGGGTTTTTGGTGCTATCGTGAGGGAGGTATTACGAGCCATGACCCCTCAAAGAGGCATGATTTGACCCCTATATCACTGAATCCATGGCAGAGCCACCGCTGACAATGGAGGGATCCCCTGCTCCTCTTCACATCCTCTTCTACTGTGCTCCCCCAGCTCCACTGGACAGGCAGCCGCCGTCCAAGCTTACCACTGGTAGTGGTGAGGACCCTGGGACTTCTGACTCCCAGCTGTAGCTGAATTTCATGGTTTTCACTAAGATTTTTTTTTTTATTGGTTGGTTGAAATCTAGCAATTTTTTTTTATTCACTACAGTTTTCTTCTAACAGTGATCAACACTTTGAGGCTTTGTCATGCACTGCTGTCGTCCTTAGAATAGTCTGCGGACACTTCCCTGAATATGGAATATGAGCATGAATATGGAAGAGCAGAAACCATTTTGAATATTTATTACTGCTCTGGGGTAAATGAAAGGTGCTAAGAGCTCTAGGTTTATTTTTAGGGTAGGGGTCCCCAACCCCTGGACCCATATCAGTCCATGACCTGTTAGGAACTGGGCCGTACAGCAGGAGGTGAGCGGCGGATGATTGAGCGAAGCTTCACCTGTATTTACAGCCACTCTCCAGTGCTCACATTACTGCCTGAGCTCCCTTCAGATCAGCAGCAGCATTAGATTCTCATAGGAGTACAAACCCTATTGAGAATCTAATGCCTGGTGATCTGTCACTGTCTCCCATCACCCTGAGATGGGACTGTCTAGTTGCATGAAAACAAGCTCAGGGCTCCCAGTAATTCTACATTATAGTGAGTTGTATAATTATTTTGTTATATATTACAATGTAATAATAGAAATAAAATTCATAATAAACGTAATACATTTGAATCATCCCAAAACTATCCCTCCCCACACCCCGGTCTATGGAAAAATTGTCTTCCACAAAACTAGAATCTGGTGCCAAAAAGGTTGGGAATCGCTGTTTTAGGGAATAATTAATCAGGGGGGGGGGGGGGGGGGGGGGGGGGGGGGGGGGGGGGGGGGGGGGGGGGGGGGGGGGGGGGGGGTGGTGGCAATGCAGGGCATTTGGATATGAACTGTGGGGTATTGTGAGATGCTCACTTCCCCATCACTGAAATCTCTGCCACTTGGGCAATACCTCTGTTAAGCAATATCTCCAAGGGGCGGTTGTTAAAATGAGCACATATTCTCTGAGATAGGGTATCATGGTAATTGATCCATATCTGGCAATAACTTAGTACAATATTACATAATAACTTCCCCTCTCAAGGACCCTGTATAACTGTATACTCAAGAGTTCTAGTAGCCTTTTTATAGATTCCTTGAGATTTTCTACGTAAACAATCATGACATCTGCAAATAGTCTTCATCCTTTTCAATATGTACGCCTTTGAGTTATTTTTCCTTGCATTATTGCACTGGCTAGGACCTCCAGTCAGATGTTAAATTAAAGTGATGAGATTAGATAGCATCACCTTCTTTCTGATATTAGGGAGAAAACATTCAGTCTTTCACCATTAAGGATGATGTTAGCTGTAGGTTTTTTTGTAAATGCCCTTTTCCAGACTGAGGAAGTTCTCTTCTATTCCCAGTTTGTTGACAAATCAAGAATGGGTGTTGAATTGTATCAAATGCCTTTTCTATATCCTTGAGATGATCATATACTTTTTCTTGCTTAAATTGCTAATACGCTGAGTTAAATGAACTGAATGATTCAAATTTTGGACTCTCAGCAGGCACAGAGTTAGGCAGTTAAATCACTGGCAGATAGGTTTGATCCTTTAGAAACTTGTGTTGAAACTTTGTAATGATGGGGTCCACCACAGCCTTTAACCTGGGGCTAATTTAGCCCCACTACTAAAACTAGACTTTTTCAAGGACTCTACCCAGTATTTCAGTATTTGATGAGATTTCTCCATGTTGGCCGTGGGAATGAGAAATTTTTGCTGTGTGAGCCCTGAAAATTTTATAGCGAACAGTGTGTGAGTTCCTTTCCCAGCCCTCTGGAATTCCCTCATGTGTGGAAGTCATCCCTCAGTCACAGGTTCAAGAGAGCCCTCTGCAGATCCACAGGGCTCTCTCACACAGCTGTCGTCTTTCTGCTCTTCTATCTTGCAAATTCTAGCCATCTCCATCTCCCCAAACTCTGGTTTTTGGCCCTTCAACTTAGTGAGATTGACAGGCTATTTGAGATCCTCCTCCCTGTGCCACTAGGAACTACCTCCCAGCAGTGAACTGGGACAATCCAAGGGTGCTTTCACTGCTCAGGGTTCAAGGCTGACACAAGCTGTTACTTAGACCTTGACTGGTTTCTAGCAATGTAGGGAGGACAGCAATTCCGGTAGTCATAGCTCCCTGTGAACAGAGGCAGAAATTTCACCCACTACCTTTTGTTCACCATCCCTATTAATGGTTGTCCTAAAGCAACTTTACCTGTTTTCCTATTGTGATTGAAAGTATTTTGCATTGGAATGTCACAGAAAAGGGCACTGGAGATGGAATCAGAGGTGCTTTGCTGCTCTGACTTGGCAGCATCTGTTATAACCACTGTAGGCCTTAGTTTCAACATCTATAAAATGAGAGTAAGGATGACTGCCAAGCCTACCACTCCAATATGTTGTTAGGAATAAACTAAATAATGTGTTTAACACTTACTATTATGGCAGCAGACACATGCCTCTGAGCATCATGGTTGCAGACTTCTCATTAGGCCTTCCTTACCTTCTTTCCACTGTTGCTGTCATCGCCCCCTCTTGCGGTTCACTCCTCTCTCCAACCTGTTGGCTCAGCCAAATTTCTCTAAAAATAATCCAGCAGGAGTAAGTGGCTCACACCTGTAATCCCAGCACTTTGGGAGGCCGAGGCAGGCGGATCACCTGAGGTCAGTTCAAGACCAGTCTGGTCAGCATGGCGAAACCCTGTCTCTATTTAAAATACAAAAATCAGATGGGTGTGGTGGCTCACGCCTATAATCCCAGCTACTTGGGAGGCTGAGGCAGGAGAATTGCTTGAACCCAGGAGGCAGAGGTTGCATTGAGCCGAGATCGTGCTATTGCACACCAGCCTGGGTGACAGAGCCAGACTCCGTCTCAAAAAATAAATAAATAAATAATCCAGCAAAGCCACCTGGAAATGCTGTTCTTTAATGAACGTATGGTCACACTACTGCCCTAAAACAGTTATGAAAAGCTGTGTGTTTGGTGTATAAAACTGCTTCCCTGGAAAGCACAAAGTACAATAATATAAAGTGGTATGCCAGAACTTTTTGCACCATAGGCTAACATGTCATTTGCTTTTTTGGTCAGGGATACCTGGAGCTGCAGGAAATCCAGGGGAAAGGGGAGAAAAGGGAGACCATGGTGAACTGGGCCTGCAGGGAAATGAGGGCCCACCAGGGCAGAAGGGAGAAAAGGGTGACAAAGGAGATGTGTCCAACGATGTGCTCCTGGCAGGTAAGAGGGGTGCGCTCTGGCTCTCTTTGAGGGCTTGTGTGCCCAGAGAACTTCCTGGCTTCGAACACCAGGGCTGCTCCTGTGTCTTTTCTCCTTTATGGCCTTATGTGGCCATCTGTTTTGCAGCATGTTTTGGAGTTCTATGCTTTCAAAGAGGAGAAACCTGAGCATGTTACTCCATGTGGCAAGACCAGATCTGGGTTCTAAGCATACATGGTTCAGGTAATTGGGTCTAAAAACCACAGTTGACTTGAATGGAATAAAGGAAGTTTTCTTTTCCAAGATATATTGAAATCCAGCACAATCCAGAATAAGACAAGTAAGCAGGCAACTTACGACACCTCAGAGGACAACTGACAGGAAGCACAAGCATTTGCTTCACTGATGAGGTCGAGCCATCCTCAGGCCCTGATCCTAATGGCCTTTTTACATATAATTAGGGCAAAATATTGTTGTGCCAAGCCCTGATCAACCTCAGTAGGGATGGCAACAGATTCAAGAAACTAAAGAAGAAATCCAGGGCCAGCAAATGTGACACGGAGCTTTACTGGAGGCTTCGTACAGAGGAGAGAGTCCAGTGGTGGCGGACTGGACAGGAGAACCAACTTAGCACAAAAACAACCCAGGGGCAGTGGGCTGGATGAGCCAACCGCCTTACCTGCAGCCCAGGGGCAGTGGACTGAGCAGGAAAACTGCAGCCACTTGCAAACAGCATGCAATTTACCTGGCATTTTCACTTAACACCTGTACTAGTCTGTTCTCACATTACTATAAATTACCTGAGACTGAGTAATCTATATATTTTTAAAAAGGTTTATTGGCTCATAGTTCTGCAGGCTATACAAGAGGCATGATGCTGGCATCTGCACGGCTTCTGGAGAGGCCTCAGGAAACTTGTAATCATGGCAGAAGGTGAAGGGAGAGCCGGCACATCACATGGCGAGAGCAGGAGTGAGAGAGAGAGTGAGAGTGGGGTGTGAAGTGCCACACACTTTTAAATGACCACATCTCGCAATAACTCACTTATTACCAAGGAGATGACCCAAGCCATTCATGAGGGATCTGCCTCCACGATCCAAACACCTCCCACAGACCCCACCTCCAACACTGGGGATTACAATTCAACATGAGATTTGCGTGGGATATCCACACCACATCAACACCCTCCCCTTAACCACCTCCACCTGGCAACCTTCACTTAACCCAAAACTCAGGGCCTCAATTGCCTGCACGGCCCCTCTTCCATGAGATGGGCCGGGGGTTCAGATGTTCCTCAAAACAAGGAACAAAGCTCTGGGTTGGCAACTCCCAGATTCCCTAGCTCTGAGCACACATTCAGATGCATCTGCCATCCAGGGTCATTCTAAGGATACACTTCAGTTATTGCCATCAGGGGCGTTTCCCCTACAAATACAGTGGCTGCTTTTCCAGCCCAGGGTAAAGGCAGATAGTTGGTGTTTGTGGGAGAAGAGGGTAAGGGGCAGAAAGTCACAAAGCAATAGCACAGGGGAAAGAGCAGGTAACAGCTGACTCTCATGGAGGAGCAGGAGGCAGAAGAATTTTTAAAGCACAGTACCTTGGAGATCATCTATATGATAAAAATATAACATGTAAATATAACTATGTAGTCAATACAGATTTATCAAATACTAGAGAACACCATTTCTGAATCAGAGACTTTGCTAGTAGCTGGAAATGAGGAAGACATAATGTCTGTCCTCAGGAAGCAAGGATGATGCTAAATGTTCAGAATAATGACCGTGAATCATTATTTGCCCATCCAACCATCTATCCATCCATTCAGACTTGATTGAGTGCCTATTGTGTACCAGGCACTGTGCTTAGACCAAAGTATCAAGGAAAAGATCGAACTTGGTTAATACATCTTGTCTCATGAACAGCAGATGTTGCTATGCAAAACATGTATAATTTCAGAGGTGTTTTCGACAGGGTAATAAACATAAATGTATTTGAAAAAATATAAAATTCTGTTACACTTCTGTTACATAGAAAATCTACACATCCGGAGTACCGTGTTCCTCCATGCTGCTGACCACATGAGGGGTGATGACAAACCCTTCAGAAAAGCACCATCCCTTATGAACCCCAATTGAAAAGACCAGGTCAGAGCAGAGGGTGTCCCCTGGAGGAGACTGGAGAGGGCGTAGGAGGTTGGGCCTCATCTGCTCTGCTTGCAGATCTCTGCCCCTTCCTGGTGGACAGAGACCTGCCTCCAGCTTCTGTGGCCGCACTTGTCCACTTGTAGAGAAACTGAAAAGCCTTATTTGGTCTGGCTGCGAGGAGGCAGCTAAAGAGACCTTAGCTGACCACTCTCTTCCCTTTTTCCCACCCTCTCTCCCTTCTTCCTTTCCTCCCTCCCTCCCTCCTTCCTTTCCTCCCTCCCTCCCTCCTTTCCTCCCTCCCTCCCTCCTTTCCTCCCTCCCCTTTCCTTCCCTCTCTCTTTTCTCTCTTCTTCTCTCCCCTTCTCTGTCCCTCTCTCCCCTTCCTCCTTCTCCCTCCTCCCTCCTTCTCTCCCTTTCTCTCTCTCTCTCCAGGTGCCAAAGGTGACCAAGGCCCACCCGGTCCACCTGGGCCCCCAGGCCCTCCAGGTCCTCCAGGACCCCCTGGAAGCAGAAGAGCCAAAGGCCCTCGGCAGCCAAACATGTTCAACGGCCAGTGCCCAGGTCACCAGCTCTCCCCCATGGGGCCCGCCTCCTCTGTCAATTATTCCAAACTCTTGGTCTGGACCCCAGGCTCTGTGACCAGATTTGTTTTAATAGAGGGAGGAGGGTTTTGTCCAAAATGAGAGTTCCCTTCTTGCAACCTTCTCACAGGAGGTCTTCGTAGTCTGCCCCGGGGCTGAAGACCAGGGACAGTATTAAAATTAGGCCTCCCACTCCCCTTCCCTCCTCCTGCTTCCTTCATTTGCCAGCAGCCCAGTCCTCCTCCTTGCCCTGTCCACCATCCCTTTCCCCTGAAACAGTCTGGAAAGCTAAGCTGCTGTTTTTGCACTCTTGGGAAGTGAGAAGCTTGACTGATGCTCAGGAAATGAAGGGGAAGTTTGGATTGGTTAAGTCCTCACGAATAGTAACAACAGTGCTTCATTAAGCCAGGCACAGGGCTATGTGCTTATTTAATTCTCACAATAATCCTATGATATTGGAATCATTATTGTGTGCAACTTACAGATAACAAAACCGATACCCCAAAGAGCTAAGGAACTCGCTCCAGGAGTAAATAGCGGAGCTAGGATTCAAACTCAGTTCTGCCTAAATGTAAAGTCCCAGCTCTCAGGGCATCTTCCATTTAAATAGAAATTCACACTTTGAGACCTGACCCAAGGTCAAGCCAACCAAGAGCAAGGAATACTTGACCTCTGGTGGACTTGTTCTTTAGCCAGTTTGTGGCACAGTGGCCACAGGGTTGAAAGCTAACTGGAAATTGAGGATTATATTAATGGAAAATACTTCTAGGGTGATGCTAGGACTTCTCCCCCAAAAGGGGTGACCTAGGATCTGTCACCTAACTGAAACTATGACGAGGGCCACTTGCGGCCATCTCCTCAATGGCACTCATAAGGAGGATCCTCACTGGAATTTCTCAGCCTTGCTGTGGCCATTGCTGTCATTTTCCTAAACAGTCTTGAGTTCTGTTTGGTGCACTGTTCTTTCTGAAAGACATTTGGGGGCACACAGTCAGCTGTCAGAGTGGGCGAATCTGTGCTTTTGAAGATGGCACCATCGCCCTCCCCAGTTCAGTAGAGCCTGATTGTAATTCTGCAACATGAGACCACGGCAGAGCTGCTCCTCTGCTGGGCTACTGTGCAGTGCCTCCCCAGCCATTAGCATCAGCCCTTTGCTCTGCTTCCCTTGAAGAATGAACTGAGCGGGACCTCCCCTGAGAGAAGGGGGCTCTGACCCGAGCTTTTGCAGAATTCTAATTTGCCACAGGCTCTGCCAGCCAGTGACAGCTCTTGTCTGGAGAAGCAGTCTCTGGGCTTAGCCTAATCTATCAGGCGGCTGGATCGGCAGGGGCTGGATGCAGAGTAAGGAAAATGGCTTTAAATGAAAGGCATTATCTTCCACTCTGCCTCCTAGAAATGAGTCTTTGGTTGCCAGGCATTTGCGTCTGAACTTGGCCCTCTCTCCTGCTTCAACTCCATGTCTTTAATACCCTATAGTTCCCTAAGTGGAAACCCCAGTTGAAACCCTGGGGGCAGCAGGATTGCCCGTGGGAAGTTGTAACAGATCCCTGAGCCCGCTCTCATCAGGTGACAGAAGGACTTCAGGGAAACACAGGCTTTTCCAGCTGGAAGGAAGCTTAGAGATCACGGAGGGTTGGGAGCCCCTTCAGATGACCCTTTCCATCAAGCAACCACAGGGTGATTTGAAACCCTCAGGATTTGAGTGGGCCTGCGGTTCAGTCCATGTCCTGTCCTCTTCACCCTGGCCACATGCATCCTCCTCCCTCTTCTCTCTCAGCCTTACTTCTGCTGCCCTAAGGCACCTCTTCACCAAAGGTCTAAATTCAGCCCATTCATTAAGGGGGACACTGATAAGCCAAGGAGGATGAATCATAGCTCAGCTGTAGCCTCAAGCCAACTTGAACCAGGCCGCTGTCAAGGACCTGTGTTTCTCTAGGCCCTTACACAGAGACAGTGGGGGAAACGGTCATGAGGGGACTCCCATGTAGGCCCTTACACAGAGACAGCGGGGAAATGGTCATGAGGGGACTCCTGTGTCTCTGGGCTGGATGGAATCTAGATTACTTCTTCCTCTAAATCTGTGTTTCCCCTCCTGATGCCTCTCCCAGGAAGATGCTGCATAAAGCGGACCACCCCATTCTCTGGGGTTGCTCTTTCACAGCTTCCACCAGCTTCCCTGAAAGTGAAAATCCTTCCAGAACAATGCATTCATGATAGTGATACCACCTGCCAGATGGGCCAGGAGGGTGTCAGCAAGCCTCTCATTTCCCCCAAACTGCTAAGGCCTTGAACTGGCTGGCTCAGTTCACTTTGTTGCTTTTACTGACATCCTTTTGGGATTGTATTATCTTACCAACTGTACTCCTGAAAAGCTTCTTGGGAACTCAACAAGCAGGGTGAAGAATTTGGAAGGCTATGATTTGGAGTTGCTTAAAAGCAAGCAACCAAGGAATCTGGTGACCTATTGCAAGGGATGCTTATGAGACTAGAGTCTGAAATGAGGTGGGGAAGAGCAGCAGCTATAAAGTCCAACAAATCTCACTGTGCCAGCTGTGTTTGCTCTGATGATTGTCATCATTTTAGGTGAGACCTGTGCCATACCAAATGATGATACCTTGGCTGGAAAAGCTGATGAGAAAGCCAGTGAACACCATTCCCCACAAGCAGGTATGGAAACAAAGCATCCTGTCTTGAGATTCAGAAATTGAATGCCTTCAAGTCATAATTGGCAGGTAAGTGACTTTCTTTTCTCTTCTTTTGGCAGAATCCATGATCACTTCCATTGGAAACCCAGTGCAAGTGCTGAAAGTGACAGAGACATTTGGGACTTGGATAAGAGAGTCTGCTAACAAGAGTGATGACCGGATTTGGGTGACAGAGCATTTTTCAGGTACTTACACTCGGCCGATGACCCATATCTATGTGGTAACTGTATTTTTTCGTCTATTGCCTACCTTTGGGCGTATTCCATTTGTGTGTGTCTGAAATCCTCAGTAGCTGGTGTGATAAATGTCTCTTTATTTTAGAAAGACCAATGAGTGGGCAGAAAACTTTCTTCCTTTGAACGTGCTGGTGGCAAGCTTTGAAGTTCAGGTCACAGGAGCATGACGAGGGTAACCCAGAGATCGCCTGTTTTAGGACAAGTATCCAGAAGGAAACAAATAGCATTATGACTGCAGGCCTCATAAACCTCCAAACCATAATGGGAAAAAAATACCAAAGACAAAATCCTTGTGGACCACCCATCTTTCTCTAAGGTTGCCCCCTCTCCCAGAAGACTACTTTTGGACATCTTTCCCAGCCACCTGTGGGACAGAGAGCCCAGGGAGAAGGTGAAGGTCCACCTTGCAGTTACACTGTATCTGAGCAGGACCCTAGTTGTACTGTCCCAAAGAGAGGTGGTCAGGAACTGCTGGTGGTAGTAACAGTGGCCTCATTAAAGAAGGGGTCTGACCATACTCACTGGTTGGAGAAATAGCTGAGAAGAAATCACTTCTTTGTTTTATCAAGGCCAGTTATTAAACGGGGAAGCTGGTAGTAACTGCCCAGATTACCAGGATTTGGGGACTCAAAAAGAAAGTAATGTTGTGCATTAGTAGTGGCTGCTGCACAGTGCAGGAAGAGGTGGGAGGAGGCAAGAGGTGACTGTCCAAGCGCCAAGCATCTGCTATTCCTGGTAAAGGCCTACACCACTCTCATAGAAAGTGATAAACAGTATAGAGTGGGGTGGGAGAGGGTGATACATAGTTCTCCCGGGAGTCAGGCCAATTCGATGCCTACCACATTTGAAAGACATTTCAGAAATCCATATGGAGAGCTGGACTTTGAGATGGGGAGTCTTGGACTCTTCACACTGGAGAAGGGACCTTAGGGAACACTTCACTCTCAACTTCCCTCCTTTGAAATTCCTCCCAAGGACTCCCTCCCAAGCTGTGATTGCTGGAGGTAGGTAACGGCCTCTCCCTGGCTTCCCTCCTACAGGCATCATGGTGAAGGAATTCAAGGACCAGCCCTCACTTCTGAATGGCAGTTACACGTTCATCCACCTTCCGTATTATTTCCATGGCTGTGGGCACGTGGTTTACAACAACTCTCTCTACTACCACAAAGGGGGTTCCAACACCATAGTGAGGTGAGTCGCACCACGGCACCTTCTCATGCCTCTCAGGCCACACCTGCCCATGGTGCTTTTGTGAGCAATTGGGGGTAGGGACTGTGTTTTCATCATCTTTGTGTCCCTAGGGCTGACACACAGAGGTCAGTCAGGGTTTGTCGACTGAATGAATCACAGGATATGTTAGTGAGCCCCATGACCCAGCCCCTGCCTGGGGTCTGCATTTGTTGCTGGTCTGGACAGCCCGAGGAAGGTCAGAGCCAGGGAGAAGTGGACCTGGAGTAGTAATGGCTGCAGCTTCCCCTTCCTCTGAGAGAGAAGCAGCCTGAACTCGGAGCTCCCCCTGGTGGAATGTGCTGCTGCTCCCTGATGAAGTTTTGTTTTGGAAAATTTTGGGTGTGGGGAATTTCATGTCACAGCTGAGATCATTGAAGACTGGGGAACGAACCCCAAGTCAGGCATCTCTGCCTTCAGATCCATCTGTCATCCTGATGGAGTCCTCCCAGGCTGCCCTCTGCTCTCCCACGGGGAAGCGAGGAGGGTCACCTGGGTAGACATTGCCCAAGGCAGCTGCTGAGCCTTCCCCACAAGAGTTGCTGAAGTTCTGTCTTTAGGGTTCAAGAAGAGGAAATCAAGCTCTGGCCTTTGGAGGCAGAAGATGGTCGTCTTGGGCAAATCAAGAGAGCAACGAACCGAAAGCCAGGACACTTGGTTTCTGGCTCCAACTCTTCTGCCTCCTCTATGGCCTTGGACCAAGAGACAGCACTTCCTGTGTCTCCCTGTCCTCAACTAAAAATAAAAAGATGGACTACAGCCTCTGAGTCCTTCTAGCTCTTCCCCATCTGAAACAGTAAACCCAGTATTAGGAATGCCACAGTCCTACTCATTCAAAACAAGAGACAGTGACCTCGAGGTAGGACTGGGTCCCTTCTCTCTCCCTCATCCTTCCCCTACCCTTAGTGAGGTCCAGCTTTAACAACCTTTGGTGTTTGAATGCTCAGGTTACAATGGGGTGAGTTTCCTAGTATAATCTGCAATTTGATCAGACATATCGGACACTGGCGTCAGCCGTGGCAGGAAGCATCCTTTCCTTTGCCTCTCACTTCCCTGTACATGACACCCCCATCATCATCTCTACACCTCCCTGGCCGCCTCATTTGGGCAGTCTTGTGCTGGTAGAAAAAGGCAACTGACCTACCGCCTGCGCAGCACTCCTCGCTCTCAAGACACACTCCTTCATCCGATGCTGCTCACTGAATCTTGTCCCCTGCTGCCATGTTCTATAGGGCTATTGCCACACGGAGGTGGGGTCGGGGGGAGTTCTGAGGTGGATAACCTCCACAGTGAGAACTGGCCTCTTCAAGGAGGTGTATCTTCTAAGGAAGCTAAGTTTGGATGCAGTGGTTAGGAGACTGTACTGCTCTATGCCAGGCCACTGACTGGGACCTCACAGAGAGGCAGAGCTGAATTCGACCCTGTAATTGCTGGGAGAGATGGGTCTCACCAAGGAATGCAGCTGTGAGGTGGCAGGACTAGACACAGCCAAATGGCAGCACTAAACCCCAGGTATTCAGAGGAAGAACTCCCGTGAACTGAGATGTGCAGGGACCTTCCCAAGCCTCACTCTTCTCTAGTTTCTTCATGGTTTCTTAATAGAATTCAAGTCTGTTAGCTCAAACGCATATCCACAGATTCACACATTTCATGTTTCTTCTGCTGCTCAATGGCACCCTCTGGTGTTTTCTTTTAGCCCTAATGTTCCTGAATTTTCATTCCTGGAGTACCCTTTGAATTATAGTTCACTTTTATGCTACAGCCTAGAGTTGGAATCTGTCAAATCAGCCTCCAGGAGCTAAGGGGCATGACATTCCATGCTATAGTTTAATGCATCCAGCCACTTACTTGACAAGAAAATGGTTTTCACAGTCATGACTTTGCAACAGCCTTTCTCACCTGGTGACTTTCTTTTCAACTTTGCAAACTGTGAAACTCTTTTTTTTTAATTTCAGCAGGGAGTAAAGGAATAACCACCACACTTAGAGTTAGAAACCCTAAGTTCAACCTCTGGCTCTGCCTCTTACTTGTAGTCTCGGGCCAGTCGCTTCTCATTTTTTGCTTATAAAATGAAAAGATTGGACTAGATCCTCTTTTATAGCCCCCTTGCAGCTCTAAGATTCTTCGAGGGGGCATTTCAGGAGGTCAACAAACATCTGGGCATTAGTGAAGTGGAGGTCACATGGCTAGTAAGTGGTCACTCAGATGCAAATTCATTCTGACTATAGGGAGTATTCTCTTTAACACCACACCACTGTCTCCCTGTTGCCTCTGCTAGCACAGCCAGTCATCGTCTCTTACATCCTCACTGCTCACAGCATTGCCCAAGGACCAGCAGAGCAGGCATTACCCGGGAGCTTGTAAGAAATGCAAAATCCCAGCCCTCACCCCTGACCCACTAACTCAGTTTAATAGAGGAGCCTAATAAACCACCTTTGTCCACAGAAACAGTGATTCATGTGTACTTTTCTTTGTTTGCATATTTCAGATTTGAATTTGGCAAGGAAACATCCCAAACTCTGAAGCTTGAAAATGCCTTGTATTTTGATCGAAAATACCTTTTTGCAAATTCCAAGACTTACTTCAATCTAGCTGTAGATGAAAAGGGCCTTTGGATTATCTATGCGTCAAGTGTGGACGGCTCAAACATTCTTGTAGCACAACTGGATGAGAGGACATTCTCAGTGGTGCAGCACATCAATACCACGTACCCCAAATCCAAGGCCGGCAACGCCTTCATTGCCCGAGGAATCCTCTATGTCACAGACACCAAAGATCTGAGGGTCACATTTGCCTTTGACTTGTTAGGAGGGAAACAGATCAATGCAAACTTTGATTTAAGAACTTCCCAGTCTGTTCTTGCCATGTTAGCATACAACATGAGAGATCAGCATTTATATTCGTGGGAAGACGGCCATTTAATGCTTTATCCTGTGCAGTTTTTGTCAACTACCTTAAATGAGTGATGTGCTGCATTCTGCTCCCTTCAGCAAATTTCAGGTGTTTTCTGGGACCAGTTCTCTGCCAACAGGAAACTTGTTTTTTTTTAACGGCAGCCAGATATTTAGAACATAACCTCATGACATAAGTGTTTAAATGGTCAGTGAGCCCCCCTTAGTGAAATAGCAACAGATTGGAAGTTGAAATGGCTGAAATGTGGTGATCTCGCCACAACTGGCTCTGCAAGTTACCTCCTTCTCCTTGGGCCTTAGTTTCCCCATTGGTAATCTGAACCATCTGGCTAAGATGATTGGGAAGATTTTCTCTACCTGTAGGAAATTTGGTGATTCTTGGCGGCTTCTCTTCTCACAACTTTTATGTATCTGCTTCTGTTGTTTAGCTGTTTTAGCCACATGCTGACCAAATTTCCCTTTGAGTTGAGAAGTCCAGTGGCTTGAGTAGTGAATCCCTCAGTGCTGACTTAGATCTGGTTCTTTGAAAAGGTGCATTAACTCTTTAAGACATCTAAAGTATCACATTATCCATAATTTATTGCTTTTCTTTGCATCTGCACCTGCCACCACAGAATAACCATTACCCTCAGCTGCTGACTGGGCAGCTCTGAGATTAGCAAAAGCCAGGGACAGCTACATGTTCAGGGTTTTTTTTTTTCTCAATAAGCTATTTTTTTTTTCTTTTCTTGTTTTAAATAGTCTTGCTATGTTTCCCAGGCTAGTCTTGAACTCCCGGGGCTGAAGTGATCCTCCTGCCTTGGCCTCCCAAAATGCTGGCATTACAGGCATGTGTGCCTGGCCCAGGTTTCTTTTTTTTTTTTTTTTTTTTTTTTTGAGACAGAGTCTTGCTCTGTCACCCAGGCTGGAGTGCAGTGGCATGATCTTGGCTCACTGCAAGCTCTGCCTCCCGGGTTCACGCCATTCTCCTGCCTCAGCCTCCCGAGTAGCTGGGACTACAGGCGCCCACCACCATGCCCGGCTAATTTTTTGTATTTTTAGTAGAGATGGGGTTTCACTGTGTTCGCCAGGATGGTCTCGATCTCCTGACCTCGTGATCCACCCGCCTCGGCCTCCCAAAGTGCTGGGATTATAGGTGTGAGCCACCACGCCGGCCCCAGGTTTCTTAATAACAGAGAATCACAATCTTCCAGATTCCCCCCAACTTCTTATCATGTTGATTTGTAGCTGTGGATCATGAACAGTGAATCCTCAGATCACGCTGACTTCTTATGCTTCTTCTGTGGATCCACTATCAAAGTACTAAATGCTGTGTAAGTAGACATTAATCTGGCTGGAACCATGGGAAGCACTTTCCAGTGTTCAGAGGAGAGGCGCCATTTGTGGTTATTACGTAGAACTGGGCCAGAGCCAGTCCATTGCCTGTTTTTTAAATAAGGTTTTACTGAGCACAGCCACGCTCATTTATTTATGCAGCACGGCCTGTGACTGCTTCTGCTCTGCACCAGCAGAATCGAGTCATTGCAACAAACAGCGTATGGCCTCACAGTGCCTAAAATATTGACTAGCTGCCCCTTTATGGAAAAAGGTTGCTGACTCCTGATAAAGAATATAAAGTGAGCCTGATTCTTGAAAAAATCAGAACCAGAGCCTGTTTTGTTTTATTCTAAACTAACAAGCCACATAGGAGGGACTTGCATTTTGAGTAGAGGGGAAGGGTGATAACGGCGTAAAATGAAGTGGCCCTCCACAAAGGCTGGTTAGGGGACTGTTCTTTAACATAGTTTTAAAGGATGTGATCTGGTCCCCTTGGATGCCAGGAGAGAATCCGGTTGAACTTGCTCCTAAATGCTCTTAAATATGCATATTTTCTGCCAACTCACTTCTTTAAACATCTTTCAGCCCAGCGCTGCGGCCCCCGGAAGGGCCACTGCGAATAGAGAGGAAGCTGGAAAAGTTCCTGGGGCTCTGCAGCCAGGAAGGGGAACCAGGACAAATCTTATGTAAAGATTTCCCAGCAACTTGCCCCAATTTGTGTGTGTTCTGAAACTTTTTCTCTGGGACCAAATTCATTCTCAGTGGCCCTGAGTTCAATACATTATTATTATTATTATTATTATTATTATTATTTTTTTTTTTTTTTTTTTTTTTTTTTTTTTTTTTGAGACGGAGTCTCGCTCTGTCACCCAGGCTGGAGTGCTGTGGCCGGATCTCTGCTCACTGCAAGCTCCGCCTCCCGGGTTCACGCCATTCTCCTGCCTCAGCCTCCCGAGTAGCTGGGACTACAGGCGCTGCCAAAACTGCCACCTCGCCCGGCTAGTTTTTTTTTGTATGTTTAGTAGAGACGGGGTTTCACCGTGTTAGCCAGGATGGTCTCGATCTCCTGACCTCGTGATCCGCCCGTCTCGGCCTCCCAAAGTGCTGGGATTACAGGCTTGAGCCACCGCGCCCGGGCCTCAATACATTATTAACAGCAGCATTTTAAAACTTAGGGGATGAGCTAGGCATGGTGGCACATAACTGTAATCCCAGCTACTCGGGAGACAGGGATTGGGGAGGATCACTTGAGGCCAGGAGCTCAGGACCAGCCTAGAAAGACCCCATCTCTAAAAAATAAAATATAAGTAAATAAAACTTAGGGGATGTACAGATTTAAATATTCAAATCTCCCAGCTCCCCTGAAAGTCCCCAGGCAGCTGTTAGTGACTTGTTTGTTGTGTCAGTCAACATGATGGGTATTTGAAACTTCTCCCCCTACTTTTTCATTAGATTGGTTATGCCGTGTTACCTTAGCTTGCAAAAATACTCTTTTCAGATTCACGTTCTCTAACAAACAGTCTCATGTTCAAGATCGATATGTCTAATGAGTGCTGGTGTCCTTTTAAAGGATTTAAATATATATGTTGCCATCGCTGAATACAGGAGACCGGGCAGGGATATAGTTTCATAGTAATAGTATATACAATACTAATTGTATATACGGTAGCAACCAAAAGAGGTCAATTAGCACATATTCCTTTTAGAAAAATGGTTTAGAAACCTCAGTCTTGATATCTGAGCTATCTTGGCTTCCTTACTTGTGAGTAAGGGATCATGCTCACTGCTGGAGAAGCTTACACTGGGACTTTTTTTCTTTTTTCTTTTCTTTTCTTTTTTTTTTTGTTATGACAGAATAATGCTAATGTAAGGACAACTGAGTTTGATCAGTGTTTAATGGCAGTGGGTAATCTTATCTGATTGTCTTTAAAAGTGAAAAGGATTAAGATTTTATTCTTTCTTGTAAACATTACTTGATTTTTTTAAAAAAGTTTTGGGCTCACTGCTAAAATAGATTATGCAACCTAAGGTTTTTAAGTCAAGATACTGTTTTAGGAGTTTGCCCTCTTATTTATAACCAAAGTTGCTCTAAAGCACTTTCCAAATATCTGCACTTCTGATGTCAGAATCAAACCAGATAATTCTCTAATTCTTCTTTCATCTAAAGTAGATAGCTTCCCACTGGAGAGTAAACAACACCATCCCTCCCAACCTCAAAGCTAGGCCACACTGTAATTCAAAGCATTTTCTTTCAACTGATAAGGTGTCTTCCTGAAGCCAAACAGGTGGTTCTGGTCTCAAAGTATTATTAGGCACAGGTGCTATCACAGAAAAAGTTCTGGGGTGGAAGTTTTAAGATGAGGAGCTCTGATCTTAGGCGTCTTAACAGTCACAAGGCGAAGAGTCAAATGAAACAGTACAATTCTTGATGAGTCAGGTGTCACCTTCCCGTCACACAGAGGACGTTTTGGCTATGATCATCTGATGGCAAGTGAAGGAGAAGTGAGTGATAGGGCTTTTCATTTTCATCCAGATGCCGTGGCCTTGTGTTTCACAGCATTAAGGGCCGTAATTTCCAACCTGCACAGATTCTGAACAACAAATGAATAATGATGAATGTCTTTTTGGTTGTAATTTAACAAGTCAAATAAAATAATCATTGCTGAGCACAATCACATGTTGAAATAAGTGTGTTGTTATTTTTACCTCTTGTTAATTTATATGTAACATTTAAAAGAAAAAATCCAAAACAATATTGTGGTAGAATATTAGTTGCTCCTCTGTGGAAACTCTCAACTTGCTAGCTCCTTCTGAATACAGTACTGGAAAATTGTTGATATGGACTGTCTTTTCTCTGTAAGAAAACACGAGCAATGGAAATATCATACTAGAACTGGGTTATACGTAGACGTAAATGCAATGAAGATTTGCCAATTCATCAGCATGGGCAAGGCAACTGAGGACATAATATTTGAGGCTAAAAATTAAAAGAACAAAAATTTAAAAATGGATTTGTGTGAATTTGGGCAAGTCTCTTAATCCCTCGGAGCCTCTTTCATCTGTAAAACATGTCTAAAAAAAAGTAACAGTATTTACTTCCCTTGGTTTTTCTATGCGAAATGCTCTGATAATTATACAGTTCTTGACAAATTATAATTGTTACTTTTATTGTTCCTCCCTGCAGGGAACCAGAGTGACCCTGTTGTTCTCATGGCCTTATCTAGGGCTGCAGAAATGGTTAGGGACACCATGTGAATAGTTTCCATGGGCTGAGACCAAAGACCTGTTACATCAGGTAACACTGTCACAACACCAAAAGGTGGTCCCTTAGTTATACAACAGATTTACATAAAACTCCCCAAATAATGAAAAAATGGTTCAAGTACCTGTTACCTTGACCTATGGAGCTTCTTTATAACCTTCCCTAGAAGTGCTTGTTACTGGACTTTTGTAACTGAAATATTACAAAGTGAAAAAGAAAAGTCCAAGGAGAAAATAATAGTCTCACCCCTTTAAGTGGACCATTCAGACCGTGCATGTGATTTTAAGATATCTAATCTTCTATCTATTCACTGTAAAGATTTTAAATAAGGGTGAAATTGGTCTTTCAGTTCCCTTACTGTTTCCTCCAAACACTCTGGTATGATCGAGCTCAACAATTGAGTTAAGCTTTAATAAAGAAGTGGTTTAAACTACTTCTAAACTCAGATTTTTGTGTCTGGCAACATGACATTGTCAATGTCCCAAGCTGCTTGCCCAGAGGCCACATCCACAATTGCAGGATGAAAAAAGGTCAACACTGGATGGGAACCCTACAGAGCACTCGATCCCACTCTCATTTTAAAGTCTAGGAAAGTGAGACCAGAGGAGATGCATGACTAACTCACCCCACGTGCAGCTTAAGTGCCAGAGTCAAAAGGAAGCACTGTTCCCGACTTTATGTTTTCCACCTCATCCCACCGCTTCCAAATATAGGATCTGGTTCTTATAACTGGAAAGTGGAAAAGTTAACTTTGAACGCTTTTTAGGGCACTCCTTTTTAAAAAGCTATGTCTAGAGAAATATGCCAAACCCAGCCTCGTCTTGCAGAGAAGTTCCATCACTCGGTAATGGCCAGCCTCACCTTCTGGAGCAGATACACACGCCCAAGTCCAGCACTACTTGTTACTCTCGGGATTCCCACCACTGGACAGCCCTTCCTTGCCCAGTGCTTTAGAAACATCAAAGTAGCTGCCACTTAGTGCTCATCATCTCTATGCCGTGGTGTCTTCTGGGCAATCAGCACACATGATTTCACTCAACCATGCCTGAGTGGAAAAGTCCTTAGATATCATCCCTTCTCTCTACATGATGTTTAAATCCTCTCTACAAATGCAGTGAACACTGTGATGCACTCACAACTTGGATTCTACTTCAGAAAAGACATTTTGCTTTTGGTGCTGGAAGTGCCGTCAGCATATAGCGTTCAGCTGTCAGCACCTACAGAAATGGTCAGTGCTGCAGAGAACCCTTAGCCCAAGGATACACCTCATCATCCAATGACTGATCAGTGTGAGAATTTAAGGCCTAGACACCTCAGCCCACCTTGGAATTACTCTAAAGAGCAATTCTAGAGCCAGAGCACCCCATGGTTCAGCCAAGTCTGTCCCTGGGCCTGTACTGCCGATTGACTTTCTCTGTCCTTCCTGCTTCTGGCCCCTCCTTTCCACAGGTGTTGATCCTAAGGGCTCTTCTTAATGACATCATGCTGGCTAAACTCCATCTCAGAGTTTGCTTCCCAGGGAACCCAACCTGTTGTCAAATTGCCACATAAAATACAGGATGCTCAGCTACATTTTAATTTCAAGTTGACAGAAAAATTATAGTAAAAATATGTCCTAGATATTGCATGAAATATACTTTAAAAAGTATTTATTTAAAATTCAAATTTAACTAGGAGCCTTGTATTTATGTTTACTGAATCTGGCAAGCCTAACCAGGTATGGTCGCAGACAGAAGCCACTGATGTGGGGCTTTGGTGCTGGATCACTCACCACCCTTCCTTCAGTGAGGACCCCAGGTTAGTAATAGATAAAGCACAAATAGCAAATGGGACAAGGAACTGGTCGAATTGCTCAAACTTGCATTGGTGATCCACTGGCATGTATAGCGGTAGAAAGGAAGGCATTAGCTGATGTGATGTGTCAGATGTTTGAGATTATGGGAGAAATAGGTACTGAAAGGATAATAAAATCAGGTGGCTACTGCTAAGCTTGATTGACCCACTGGAAACAGATAAAAAGCTGAGCGTGACTAATCACCAATAGAAAGCTGAGTGAGAAAGCCAAAGGCCTCCTAACCCGCTCCTTACACCTCCAGCTTACAAAAAGGCTCTTGTCTCCTGCAGAAGGGGAGAAAAAGCTCGGGATCACACCCTGGACTTAAAGATCAGAGTTACCAACCTCCAAAGAAGGTTAAACTCCCAACAAAAGAAGACCTGCTATGCCAAGGTTAGAACGTGAGCGGGGACAGGTTGGGGCTCTGACATATGGGATAAAATGTCTGTGTTGGCCACTTCCAAGTTGCCGTTTGTGTAGACATTGTGGGCATTTGGAAATAAAGGGGAAATTCAAAGATGGGTTAAATCAAGTTTGTTGGCAAACTTTTTCTGTAGAAGACCTGATAACAAATATTTTAAGCTTTGTGGGCCACATGGTCGCTGTTGGAACTGCTCACCTCTGCCATTGTAGTTGAAAACTATAATATGTAAATCAATGAGCATGGTTCTATTCTATTAAAACTTTATGGACACTGAAATTTGAATTTTAGATAATTTTTACATCTCACAAAATGTTTTTCATTTGACTTTTTCTTTTCTCAAACTTTCGATAAGCATCTTTGACTTTTAAAAACGATTTACACATATAAAAACCGTTTTTAGTTTGCAGAACATACAAAAACAAGTGGTGGGCCAGATCTAACCTGAAGGTCATAGTTTGCCAACCCCTGGGATAATCATGCTGCTTCAAATTGTACTTTCCATTAAGAACATTTTTTTGGCCACTGCTAGAAGATGGGAGCCACTGTGCCAAGTTAAAGATAGCTGCACACATAGGGTACGATAGTTTTTATTTTGCTTTCTCCAAAGAAGCTAGAAAAGAAATACTATGGTGGTGGCAACATCAATGTTGTTCACGTTTTTGAGTGCTGACCATGTGCCAGGCACTATACTAAATGCTTCACGTGTGTTAACTCGTGCAATTATCATGGGAAGCCTATAAGGGATAGTCATTTTTAAATTAAATTCCCAGATTGAAAAATTAAGAAGCTCACCCACTGTCGCTCAGTTTGTAAGTGGTGAAGTTGGGATTCCAATTCAGGCGGCCTGACACCAGAGCTCATGCTTTTAGCAGCTCCTCTTTCTTGCCTCTAAGTATATCTGGGATTCCTCCACTGGCTCCTTCTGACCTTTCTACTGTAGTGATAAGGGCGGAAGACATTCACATAGGAAGAGACTCAGCAAGTCCTTTTCTGTTTTTGTCTTTTGGTCTCTCTTGTCCTTAGGAGTCTGACAAGGTCATGTGAGGTTGGCAAGCTGATCCCCTTGGTAAAAGATGGCTCTATATTTCTATTTTCACCCTTGCCATCTCTTTGTCTCTACATCCCCCAACTTGTGCTCTAGGATATACTTTGGCTAATACAAACATGTGCACTCCAGCTGTCTTTTGGTTCATGTTAGCATAGTATAGCTTTTTCCTCCCTACTATTAATCTATGGGTGTCATAGAAAAGTGGGTTTTTTGTAGGCAGCATATAGTTAAGCTTTGTGGGGTTTTTTTTTCTTTTTTTTTACCTAACAACTTCACCTTTTGAGATATTTAGACCAGGGATTAGTAAACTACAGCCTGGTGGGCTGCCTGTTTTTATAAGTAATGTTTTATCAAAATGCAGCCACATCTATTTATGTATTGTCCATAGCTGCTTTTATGCTTAAAATAATAAAGTTATATAGTTACAACAGAAACTTTATGGTCCATGAGCTTAAAATATTTATGATTGGCCCCTTTAAGAAAAGGTTTGAAGACTCTTGGTCTGGACAATTTACATGTTTTTTCTTCCCAACTCCTTAGTTTAGACCATTTACATTTCATGCAACAGATACGCATTTATTGATATGGTTGGTTTAAATCTACCACCTTGTTATTGTTTATCTGTTCTTTGTTCCCTATTTTTTCTTTTTCTGATGACTTTTGAATTGACTGAATGTGTTCTAAAATTTCACTTTATTTCCTTTCTTGGCTTTTTCATTATAATTTGTATAATTGTTATTTCTGTGTTATTTTACTTTAGGGTTTATAATGTGTATATTTTTTCAGAGCCTTTTTAAAAACTAGTTTTTCAGAAGGAGGCAGAGTAAGATGGTGAAAGAAGCCTCCAGCAATCATCGTCCCCACAGGAACACCAAATCTAACTACTATCTACACAGAAAAGCACCTTAAGAAGCCAAAAAATCAGGTGAGCCATCACAGTACCTGGTTTTAACTTATCACCGAAAGAGGCACTGGAGCGGGTCAGAAAGACTGTCTTGCGTTGCCAATGCCACAGTGGCCCCATGACAGAGAGCATCTGTCCTTGAGGGCGGGAGAGGACAGTAATTGTGGGACTTTGCATTTGGACTCAGTGCTGCCCTGTCACAGTGGAAAGCAACACCAGGCAGAAATCAATTGACCCCACAGAGAGAATATTTAGATGAGTCTAGCCAGAGGGGAGTCATCCCTTCCAGTGGCCAGAATTGAGTTCTGCAAGCCTCGCCGCTGCAGGCTAAGGTGACTTGGGTTCCAACTAACCTTGAGAAGCAGTCTAGGCCACAAGGACTACAACTCATAGGTGAGTTCTAATGCTGTGCTGTACTGCACTTGGAGCCCGTGAACTTGGGGGGCACACAATCTGGTGAGAAGCCAGCCGGGTCAGCCAAGGGGGTGTGTGCACCTGCTCTCCCCCAGGCTCAGGCCACACAGCTCGCAGCACAGAAAGAGACTTTCCTTCTACTCGAGGTGAGGAGAGGGACGAGTAGAGAGGACTTTATCTCACAACTCAGAAACCAGTTCAGCCACAGTAGACTAGGGCAATGGGCAGTGTCCTAAGCCACTCATTCTAGAGCCTAGTTCCCAGACAATATTTCTAGACATACTCTGGGTCAGAAAGGAACCCACTGTCTTAAAGGGAAGGACCCAGTCTTGGCAGGATTCATCACTTGCTGAGTAAAGGGGCCTTTGGGCCCTGAATAATCAGGGATAAACCTGAATAACCTGAATAATCAGTGGTCGCCAGGTAGTACATGTCGGGGGCCTTGGTTGAACCTCTGAGACTTACTGGCTTCAGTCGAGACCCAGCACATTCCCAGCTGTGGTGGCTGTGGGGAAAGACTCCTTGTTTAAAAAAAATGCAGAGGGAAGAACAAAGAGGACTTCGTCTTGCAGCTTAGGTAACAGGTCGGTCACAGTGGGGTAGAGCACAAAGTAGGGGTTTGGGGTCCCTCATTCCAGGCCTTCACTCATAGATGGTATTTCTGGACCTGTCCTAGGCCACAGGGGAGCCCACTGCTCTGAAGGGTGAGTCTCAGGTCTGGTAGCATTTACCACAAGCTGACTGAAGAGCCCTTGGGCCTTGAGTGGACGTTGGCAGTAGCCTGGCAGTACTCCCCATTGGCCTGGGGCAGTGTTGGCCATGGGAAGAGACTCTTCTTGTGGAAAAGGGAGAGAAGAGTGAGAAGGGCTTGTCTTTCGGCTTGAGTGCCAGCTCAGCCACAGTAGAATAGAGCACCAGGTAGATTCCTAAGGTATCTGACTCCAGGCCCTGGATGCCAGACAGCACCTCTGGACCCATCCAGGGATGGAAAGAACTCACTGCCCTAAAGGGAAGAACACAAGCCTTGCTGGCGTTGCCACCTGCTGATTGTAGAGCTTTGAGCAAGCATAAGTGGTAGCCACATAGTCATTACAGTGGGCCTTGGATGAAACTCAGTGCTGTGCTGGCTTCAGGGCTCACCCAGTGTAGTCCCAGTGATGGTGGCCAATAAGGGTGCTTATGTCACCCACTCTCCCAGCTCCAGGCAGCACAGCATAGACAGAGTGACTCCATTTGTTTGGGAGAAAGTAAAGGAAGAGAACAAGATTCTCTGCCTGCTAATACAGAGAATTCTTCTGGATCTCATCCAAGCCCACCAAGGTAGTACCTCTGAGTCTGCACAAGCCACAGTATTCTTGGGCATGGAGTGCCTCCTAATGCAGATACAGCTGCAGTGACCAAATACATAAATCACAACACCCAAGTCCCTTTGAATACCTGGAAAGCCTCTCCAAGAAGGACAGGTACGAACAAGCAACAACCATAATAAATACCTGTATTAGTCTGTTTTCCCACTGCTAATAAAGACATATCCAAGACTGGGTAATTTATAAAGGAAAGAGGTTTCTTGGACTCACAGTTCCACATGGCTGTGGAGGCCTCACAATCATGGCAGAAGACAAAAGATGTAAAGGCACATATAACATGGCGGCAGACAAAAGAGGTGTGCAGGGGAACTCCCCCTTTAAAACCATCAGATCTCATGAGACTTTTTCACTGTCATGAGAATAGCATGGGAAAGACCCGCCGCCCCCTCCCTGTGATTCAATTACCTCGTACTGGGTCCTCCCATGACATGTGGGAATCATGGGAGCTATAATTGAAGGTGAGATTTGGGTAAGGACACAGCCAAACCATATCATTATACCCCCTGGCCCCCCCTAAATCTCATGTCCTTATATTTCAAAACCAATCATGCCTTCCCAACAGTCCACCAAAGTCTTAATTCAGCACTAACTCAAAAGTCCACAGTCCAAAGTCTCATCTGAGACAAGGCAAGTCCCTTCTGCCTGTGAGCCTATAAAATCAAAAGCAAGTTAGTTACTTCCTAGATACAATGAGGGTACAGGGATTGGGTAAACACACCCATTCCAAAGGGGAGAAATTGGCCAAAGTGAAGTGCCTACAGGCCCCATGTAAGTCTAAAATCCAGCAGGGGAGTCAAAGCTCCAAAATGGTCTCCTTTGAATCCATGTCTCACCTCCAGGTCACACTGATGTAAGAGGTGGGCTCCCATGGCCTAAGGCAGCTGCAGCTCTGTGGCTTTTGTGAACCCCAAAATTTGAGACAGGTCTCAGTTATTTTAGAAATTTTATTTTGTCAAAGTCGAGGACACACACCCATGACAGTTTCAGGAGCTCCGGATGATATATGCCTAAGGTGGTCAGAGCACAGCTTGGTTTTACGCATTTTAGGAAGATATGAGACACAACTAACATATGTAAGATAAACATTGGTTTGGTCCAGAAAGGCAGGACAACTTGAAGCAAAAGTGGGACCACTCAAAGCAAGGAGGGGGCTTCCAGGTCACAGGTAGAAGAGAGACAAAAAGTTGTGTTCTTTTGAGTTTCTGATTAGCCCCTCCAAAGGAGGCAAACACATAATGCATTTGTCTCAGTGAGCAGAGGAGTGACTGAATAGAATGGAAGGCAGGTTTGCCCTAAGCAGTTCCAGCTTGACTTTTCCCTTTAGCTTATTGTATTTGGGGGCCCAATATATTTTCTATTCACATTTTCTCCCCTTTTTAAAATCTTTTGGAGAAAGTATTTTAGAATAAAATGAATCTCTCTCTGGTCTAAGATTTTATCTGATCTTTCATGGCTAGGATGGTGTATTCCCTAGATGGGTAAGTCCCGAGTTATTAGGAAAGCTCATTTTCAGCAGGTTGTGAAGTCTCATGTCCTGTTGTAGCAGGAAGAGCTGCAGACAAAACGCCTCAGACACCAAGTTAAAGAAGGAAGGGGTTTATTCGGCCAGGAGCATCGACAAGACTGCTGTCTCAAGCTGAGCTCCCGTGTGAGTAATTCTTGTCCCTTTAAAGGGCTCATAACTCTAAGGGGTCCAGGTGAGAGGGTCATGATCAATTGAGCAAGCAGGGGGTACATGACTGGAGGCTGCATGCACCAGTAATAAGAACGGAACAGAACAGGACAGGAATTTTTTTTTTTTTTTTTTTGAGGCGGAGTCTCGCTCTGTCGCCCAGGCTGGAGTGCAGTGGCGCGATCTCGGCTCACTGCAAGCTCCGCCTCCCGGGTTCCCGCCATTCTCCTGCCTCAGCCTCCTGAGTAGCTGCGACTACAGGCGCCGCCACCACGCCCGGCTAATTTTTTTGTATTTTTAGTGGAGACGGGGTTTCATTGTGTTAGCCAGGATGGTCTCGATCTCCTGACCTCGTGATCCGCCCATCTCGGCCTCCCAAAGTGCTGGGATTACAGGCTTGAGCCACCGCGCCCGGCCAGGAATTTTTACAATGCTTTTCCATACAGTGTCTGGAATCTATAGATAACATAACCGGTTAGGTCAGGGGTCGATCTTTAACTACCAGGCCCAAGGCACGGCACTGGGCTGTCTGCCTGTAGATTTCATTTCTGCCTTTTAGTTTTTACTTCTTCTTTCTTTGGAGGCAGAAATTGGGCATAAGACAATATGAGGGGTGGTCTCTTCCCTTATTCCCCCACTTTGAGACTCTCACTCATTTTATTAGCGGGAATTCTCACCTTCATCCTCACTACCTGTGTCTTCCTGCATGGCAGATCGATAGTGATTTAGGTAGTACACTTGTGCTGAAGCATCCTGGTGAACTAGAGTAGCGATGAAACCTTTTACCATTTGAATGAGTACAGGTAGTAAACAAGGGATCAGTAAGCAGGTTCCTGTTACTACTATAATTTTTATTATAAGAGTTTTAAATCCTCTTAGCACTGGGAACCATTTTCAAACATGGCCTCAGGGTCAAATCCATGCCACACTTGTATAGGCACATGTGCCAGTTTTGTCATGTCTTTATATCTTCAGCTACTTGCCCCTGGTCATCTATGTGCAGGTAGCACATAGTAAAGTTAAATTTTCCACAGACTTCTCCTCCAGCTGCTAGCAAGTAGTTGAGTGTTAATCTATTTTGATAAATAGCATTTCTCATCTGAGTTTCTTCCCGGGCCAAAACAGTCAAGGCTTTACCGGTTTTATTAGTGATGATCTCCAAGACAGCTTTCAACCATATGATTTGGATGAGCATGTAAATGGGGGTCCAGTATCCCCATGAGCCATCTTGTACCTAGGTGGCAGGCCCGTAGTATTGTATAACTTTTTCAGGAGGCCGTTTATCATCTTTTTAATTATCTATGGCTATTTTTTGCCATGGAAGCATAGACAGGGAAGCCCAGGAGTTTGCCAGTGTTTATGGGCAGTAGGAAGAAAGATGGTTTAATAGTGCCAATAACACAACTACCTGTCCACTGGTCAGGCAGCTTAGCATAGGCTCTATGTCCCCATATCCAGTGTATCCCAGTGGGGGCCGTCTGGTCCTGATGGGATTCTGGGTGGACCTAAATGGTCTGCAACTTTGGAAATTTACTGAATGGATTTTTCTTTGTGTGGTTTGAACTCCACCATGTAACTGTTTTTGTGGTACCATTATACAGTTTTTGTCCCAGGCAACTAAGTCATCCTACAGGAAAAGTGAATTCTTTCCCTTCTCTAGCTATGCAATATTGTCTAATGATTGAGACTTTTAGAACCCAGAAATGATCAGGGTGATTCTTTTGGGCCAGGAATTCATCAGAAACTCAGTATGTAGGCACTAATACTTGGGCTTTCTATGGCCATTGATCTCCCATTACAATTCCTCCACAAACTTAACATGAAGTGACATGTAGAGACTGGGCTACATGCTCAGCTAATTGCAAAAACAAATTTCTGGTTTTTCCTGGAGTCTCTGGTACTGGCACATTTAGTTCATCATAGAAAGTCTGAAATACCAGTTCTGGAGAGAGTTTACAAACCTCCACTTTTAGTAAGGTATTTACTCTAGGATTTAGTCCTTTTCCATTGATGTCCAGAGATAAGTGTTCTCTTTTTTCCCACCTTGGGTTTAAGGGATTTGTAATTACTAATTTCAAGAGATTGCAGCTTCCACTTGTACAGGAGGGGCTGCCTTCTCCTTTTTGGAGCTAAACAGAGTCTTTTTCATCCTTTTTCTAAGTAATCCAGATGACACAAGACCAGTAATTATACACATTTGCACATGAGCCCAATTCATGGCAGATATACTTATTTCTTGCCATGTAACTTTTTTTTTCTAATTTAAAGAACTGCATCCTATTCCATGCCAATTGCTATTGATAGTGGCACAAGCATTAAATTTTAGTGTTATATGTTTGGGGACCCCTCTTTCTTCTGTCTTAGCTATTTACTTGTGTCACCTAGAAAAGGACCAGTCCTTAATTTTATTTTAGAAACTGTGATCATGGGAGGCTTAAAATGGGTCATAACACACATCAGGTTGGTTATTTCCTGGGCTACATACCTTGGATAGAATAGCATTATACAGGCCAGGCGCGGTGGCTCAAGCCTGTAATCCCAGCACTTTGGGAGGCCGAGACGGGCGGATCACGAGGTCAGGAGATCGAGACCATCCTGGCTAACACGGTGAGACCCCGTCTCTACTAAAAAATACAAAAAAAAAAAACTAGCCGGGCGAGATGGCAGGCGCCTGTAGTCCCAGCTACTCGGGAGGCTGAGGCGGGAGAATGGCGTAAACCCGGGAGGCGGAGCTTGCAGTGAGCTGAGATCCGGCCACTGTACTCCAGCTCGGGTGACAGAGCGAGACTCCGTCTCAAAAAAAAAAAAAAAAAAAAAAAAAAGAATAGCATTATACAAACAAGTTCTTTTTAGAGTTCCAGTACACTTATAATAACCATAAAATAATAGGACTGTAGCAACCTTTTGTCCTACCTCACTGACTTGATGTATACACTGGGAACAGCCCTCAGTCTGAGGAAGGTCAGTTGAAGTCCTTGCTGTACAAGTCCAAATTTTAAGGAAAATGAGTCCTGCGATAGTTTCCTCATGCTTCAGCCATGCGTGGACCAGTCAGCTTCCGGGTGTGACTGGAGCAGGGCTTGTCGTCTTCTTCGGAGTCACTTTGCAGGGGTTGGCAAAGCTGCTCCCGTCCACGTACAGCTCCCAGTCTACTGATGTTTAAGGATGATCATGGAGGTCAGGCCCACTAGAATAAACTGAGTCTAATACCTCTACACAGTTACATTCAACTGGGCTCTCTGATACCAGGAGCAAGGTGGTGGGGCTTAGGGTGTTGCAAACTTCAGTGGTTATGTGGGGATTTTCACAGAGCAAGTTTGGTATCTAGTTAGTCTAGCATTCATTAGTTAATGATGTCCTTTGGTATTTATTAAAGTCACCACAGGATGCAGGGACTTGAGGTTTTGCCCAAGAGTTAGCTTATCTGCTTCTTGTGCTAACAGAGCCGTTGCTGCCAGGGCCCTTAGACATGGAGGCCAGCCTTTGGAAACCCCATCTAGTTGTTTTGAGAGTTAGGCCACTGACCTTGGCCAGGGCCCCGCAGTCTGGGTTAAAACTCCAACTGCCATTTTTTCTCTTTCTGACACATAGAGTGTAAAAAGTTCTGTCAGGTCAGGTAGCCCCAGGGCTGGGACCGACCTAAGTTTTTCTTTTAACTCATGAAAAGTTTGTTGCTGTTGGTTGTAATAGATGTAATTTATCTAATATACATTTTTATTAACTGTCACCCACTAAACTATTGACTTGAATCCTGTAGCTATTTGATTTTAAGCTTTAAATTGATCTGGTATTTCTTGTGGGGGTCCAATTGCATCTAAATAGATGTGAGAGTCGAAAGACCCATAAGGGGTTTCTCTCACTTTATGATGTCTTATTTGTTTATCCCTCTGGTTGATGAAATGCCAGGGTAAAAGGAATAGCCAAATAGACTAAAGCACAAGTGCCACTCCAGTTATTCGGCAGAGTGCCCAGTAAAGGTCCACCACAATACCACCCCACATCCACTATGGGATGAACAAGGGTTGATTGATAAGCTCTTGAAAATTCTTAAGCTCACTGCATCCCTTCAGGTCTCCAACGAATGCTAAATTTCCTCCCTGTCGTGAGAGACATGAAATGAACTTAGTATTGGGAGACAGAAGCTGGATGGCCCTCGGGGGCCGACATGCAGGGTGCTGGACTTCAGGATATAGCAGAAAGAGCTCAGCATGACTTACTACTCCAGAGTGTAGAATCCTGGAAAAGAGCTACCATGCAGCCTACACCTGGTTGACTGGAGGACCACCTTAGTGGAAGGGGGACAATCTGGGCCTCTGGCCTGCCATGTGCACAAGCATAACATTTGCTTTTGCTTAACGTGCAGATGGAATATTGGATCCTTTTTAACCAGGCATTTGCATCTTAGTATCCTGTCTTTATTGCTAAAGTTTGTTTTAAGTCTTTAACTTCTATGATCCTCTAGTAAAATGAATGTATGTATGGTTTTAGGAAATTACAAAAAACGGTTGGGGCAGTCCATCCTTGCTCTTTAGTGGTCCACAGAACATTGGAAAAACTATGGCATGAAAGCTCTACATCAGGGGGCAAGACTCCTTGTTGGCACTGGGGTCTTTATCGAAATCTCTCTGGATTAAATGATGTAGTTTATTAATGCCCAGTCTGAGGGGAGTCAGGAGGGACAGAAGTACTTTTCTGAAGAAGAAAGCTGTCTTTGACTTGGCAAGTCTCCACAGGGTATAACAAGGCAAGCATTAAATGCAATAGTTTGAGGCAAAATTGACTTGGTTATGTTAATAACTAGATGGTCAGCAATAGAAGGAGGAAGAAAGAGTAATAGAATAGATGAAAAGTTAAATTTTTCTTAGCTTTAATTTGGTAGGGTTTTCCCCTGGGACTATGGCCCATGACTTTGGAGGGGGTGGTGCTTTCTTGACTCAGGTGTGATGAATCCATCCTTTTTTTTGCTGTATGAACAGCAGTGTTGGTGGTTAGCAGCACAAGGTAAGGTCCTTCCCAGCCTGGCTCGAATTTTTCTTCTTTCCACCCTTTGATGAGAATGTGATCTTCAGGCTGGTGCTGGTTTACTGGAAATTCTAGGGGTGGTATATGTGCTAAAAGACTTTTAGTTTTTGAGGGAAAGGAAAGTGGAAGATAAACCAAGTATATAATTTTTAAGAAATTGACCTTTTGTTTTAAATATGGGGACCTTGGCAGTGGACTTTATAGTCCTTAGTGCCTTTTTACTGAGAAATTTCCTTTAGCACCTATTTTTATTAGTTTTTAAACCAAAGAAAGCCAAATATTTTATATTTAGCAATGCTTTTTGTATGATTTTTATACCAGATAAGCTAAATTTTACCTTTATATTAGTGTGTTATTAATGTTAAACTTAATTTTAATAAAACCTTGTAGACAAATGGTCAAACATTAAAAGTTGGATAAATAAGGTAAGATTTTATAGACTCTTTAACCTTTTATAATTTTTGCTAAAGAGCAGGTTGGTACTTTAAGAAAAACCTGCTATGCTTTTATTTTAATGTTCAGTTTACAGAAAAACTGGATGATACTCTGTAGCCAATGTTTACACACAGAATTTTCTTTCCAATTAACATTTTAAAACTTGATTAAACGTTTAAAACAAAATATACATATTTTTAACCTTTTAATGTAGGTAAAAATTTCTATTCTTATGTGTCCTTATCCTTTTACCAAAGGTATATTTTACTTTCCTTACACATCTTGCACATAAACTGTTTTTTTTCCCCAATAGTTTGCATTCAGGAGGTCTAGTTACTTTTAAATTATACAACATTTCTGGCATAAATTCTTTGTTATAACATTGTTTTCTTTCACGACTTTCACAGACAATTCTTTGACATTCCTCAACTTTCTCACTTATTACAAACATTTCTATCTTTAAACAACCAGTTAACTTATTTCAGGACAATAATTTACCATATAATACTCTTTTTACATAAATTCTGCCCCCCATTTTTTCCCTTTTTTTCCCCGAAGATAACCATTCTTTTGCAGAGCGAACTTCTTTTATGTCTGTGGACTAGACTGTGTAAGGCCACAAAATTAGAAGTTACTCTAATACATATTACATGTTAACTTTTAGCAAACTTTACTTTTGTTGAGAACCTTGTAAGTTCAGGATTTCAATTATCCTTTGCTATTAATAAGACCTTGTTTTGTCCAAATTAACTTAGAATTGGTATAGATGGCTTTTTTTTTCCCCCTTTGATTACCTGGGAGGAGCCATTGATCGTCCTGTCCTGAAGGGAGTTCCTCTTAGGTCTGGTCAGACCTTTGTATGGTAATTAAGATTTAAACCCCTTGTTAGGAAACCTGCTGGGTTAAGGGAATTTCCCTTTTTTATTTTTTATTATTATTATTTTTTCCTAACAGACTTATACTTTAAGATTTTTGAGTTAGTAAGCTACTTTTTGGCTTTTTTGATTTAGGATAGTTCTGAACTGAACTAGTGAGATGTGCTCACAAGGAGGTTTCCTCTAAAAGTTACTTTTCTACTTTCTTCTGTTAGCAAAGCAGTTGCTGCTACAGATTGAATGCATATGGGCCATCCATTGGTTACTGGGTTAAGAATTTTTGATAGGAAGGCCTCAGTGCTTTTGGGATACCCCTTGTTTACACTGACAACAAAGTGGTATTGGAGTGTTATAGGGTTACAGAGAATACCTTCAGTTATCAATTACAGGTTCTAAATTTACCTTGGCTTTTAAAGGACTAGGGTACTCTTTTTTTTTTTTTTTTTTTTTTTCTTAACTACTTGATATATCTCTTTCTCTTTCTTTCTCTCTTTGACTTTCTCTTGGACTTTTCTTTTGCCTCTGTCTCTTCCTCTCTTTCTCTGCCTCTCTGTCTCCTCTCTGCCTCTCTCTCTCCTCTCTGCCTCTCTCTCTCTGTCCTCTCCGCCTCTCTCTCTGTCCTCTCCGCCTCTCTCTCTCTGTCCTCTCCGCCTCTCTCTCTCTCCTCTCTGCCTCTCTCTCCTCTCTCTCTCCGCCTCTCTCTCTCTCTCTCTCTCCTCTCTGCCTCTCTCTCTTCCTCTCTGCCTCTCTCTCCTCTCTCTCTCCTCTCTGCCTCTCTCTCTTTCCTCTCTGCCTCTCTCTCTTTCCTCTCTGCCTCTCTCTCTTTCCTCTCTGCCTCTCTCTCCTCTCTCTCTCCTCTCTGCCTCTCTCTCTTTCCTCTCTGCCTCTCTCTCTCCACTCTGCCTCTCTCTCCTCTCTGCCTCTCTCTCCTCTCTGCCTCTCTCTCCTCTCTGCCTCTCTCTCCTCTCTGCCTCTCTCTCCTCTCTGCCTCTCTCTCCTCTCTGCCTCTCTCTCCTCTCTGCCTCTCTCTCTCTCTCCTCTCTGCCTCTCTCTCCTCTCTCTCTCCTCTCTGCCTCTCTCTCCTCTCTCTCTCCTCTCTGCCTCTCTCTCTTTCCTCTCTGCCTCTCTCTCTTTCCTCTCTGCCTCTCTCTCTCCACTCTGCCTCTCTCTCCTCTCTGCCTCTCTCTCCTCTCTGCCTCTCTCTCCTCTCTGCCTCTCTCTTCTCTGCCTCTCTCTTCTCTGCCTCTCTCTTCTCTGCCTCTCTCTCCTCTCTGCCTCTCTCTTCTCTGCCCCTCTCTCCTCTCTGCCCCTCTCTCCTCTCTGCCCCTCTCTCCTCTCTGCCCCTCTCTCCTCTCTGCCTCTCTTTCTCCTCTCTCTCTCTCCTCTCTGCACCTCTCTCTCCTCTCTACCTCTCTCTCTCTCCTCTCTACCTCTCTCTCCCCCCTCTCTGCCTCTCTCTCTCCTCTCTGCCTCTCTCTCTCCTCTCTGCCTCTCTCTCTCCTCTCTGCCTCTCCCTCTCTTCTCTCTGCCTCTCTCTCTCTGCCTCTCTCTCTCTGCCTCTCTCTCTCTGCCTCTCTCTCTCTCTGCCTCTCTCTCTCTGCCTCTCTCTCTCTGCCTCTCTCTCTCTGCCTCTCTCTCTCTGCCTCTCTCACCGCCTCTCTCTCCCCTCTCTGCCCCCTCTCTGCTTCTCTCTCTCTCCCCTCTCTGCCTCTCTCTCTCTCCCCTCTCCGCCTCTCTCTCTCTCCCCTCTCCGCCTCTCTCTCTCTCCCCTCTCCGCCTCTCTCCCCTCTCCACCTCTCTCTCTCTCTCTCCTCTCTGCCTCTCTCTCTCTCTCTTTCTCTCTGCCTCACTTATGCTGCAGTTCTCTCAACCACTGTGGAGGGATCTAAAACCAGCTGTAACCAAGCATCTATGTACGGGAACTGATCTGGGTACCCTGGCTTTACAGGTTACCTTGTGCCATACCTTTGAAACAAAGGACCTGTCCAGGCTTCCTTCTGATGGCCAACCCACCTCTAATGCTGGCCCGTCTATTTTACATAAAGTTCTAAATTTTCCTGGTGTCATAGTACTCCATAGTCTCCTTTAAATTCTTTCTTGAAATTTTTCAACATAGTTCCTAGTGGGGTGGACTTACTTTGCGACTGACCCAGGTTTCCTCAAGACAAAACACTACATGCATACCACAAAACAAAGAATGGGTAAAAAGGGTGCACACACACTTTTACAGTTTACACCAAACCAGAATCAAAACCAAAATCAGAGTATAAAGAAATCCAGACCGGGTCAAAACCAAAACCAAAATATCAAGCAATCCAAGTCAAGTCAAAAACAAAAACCAAAGTGCCAGTACAGGCACATCATCAGTGACCAGGCCATGCTTCCACTCAAATGGAGTAGGCAAGTTCCCAAGACCAGTCCTGTCAAACAATTCCAACCAAGTCAAAACCAAAACCAAAGTGCCGATAAAGGCACGCCATGGGTGGTCAGGCCACACTTCCACTCAAACAGAGTAGGCAAGTTCCAAAGACCGTTCTTATCAAGTTTTAGATGTCCAGACTCCAAGTGCCACTGCTCTGGCAAGGCATCCCACCGGGGCAAATGCCTACCCGGGAGTGCTCTCAGGATCCACATGACTTGGGCTGGTTGGAGTTCCCTGCAGGGACGCTCCACAGGGCAGACTTAAGGCACCTAAGGAGCTGCCTCAACCATCTGCCAATCACCTCGCTTCCCGGTCAGGGAACCAAGAAATGTAGCAGGAAGAGCTGCAGACAAAACCCCTTAGACACCGAGTTAAAGAAGGAAGGGGTTTATTCAGCTGGGAGCATTGGCAAGACTACTGTCTCAAGAGCTGTGCTCCCTGAGTGAGCAATTCCTGTCCCTTTTAAGAGCTCACAACTCTAAGGGGGTCCGTGTGAGAGGGTCATGATCGATGAACAAGCAGAGAGTACATGACTGGGGGCTGCATGTACCAGTAATCAGAACAGAACAGGACAGGGATTTTTACAGTACTTTTCCATACAGTGTCTGGAATCTATAGATAACATAACCAGTTAGGTCAGGGGTCGATCTTTAACTTCCAGGCCCAGGGCGTGGCACTGGGCTGTCTGCCTGTAGATGTCATTTCTGCCTTTTAGCTTTTGCTTCTTCTTTCTTTAGAGGCAGAAATTGGGCATAAGACAGTATGAGGGGTGGTCTCCTCCCTTACTGTGAAGAGAAAATAGAGGGAGGAGGGAAGAAAAACAACAAAAGAACAATCCTGGAAAATCAACATAGGCCACATTACTCTCAAGTCCATACATCAGTAGGCAGGTATGAAAGTGACTTACCTATGTAAATAGGTTGCTGTTGTTTTCTTCTGAAGTTTGTCTGGCTTCAGTTCACAGGGTTTTAAGAAAGCAAAGCTTAGTTTTCAGTGACTCCAAATTAGGAAAAATGGGGAAAAAAGAAGGAAAACTAATTGAAAACATTATTTTTGAAGACTTGTAGTCAACAAAAAATAGGATTTGGTTCAAACTGAAAAAATAATAAAAATCAAAAACAATTAAGCAAGACCAGACTCTAATAACAGCTGTACTATAGTTTTTGAAACATAACTTCTCCTCCCTTCAGTTTCCCAGTTTTACTAAAGACAAATCATGGTAGGATTTATTTGCTTTATTAGACTTGATCTGATTATTTGTGTACAGTACAGCAAGAATAATTATTTTTATATAGGTTTTTAAATTGGCTTTGATGGAACCTTGTTCCATGGTAGGAATCTCAGGTTAAGACTTTTTTTAAAGCCCAGCCCAGCCATAGATTTGTACCATTAAGTACTTATGAGTTGTGTGAACTCCTCTTCTCTTGAAGTTTCTTGATAAACTACCTCCCAAAGAGGACCAAAACAAGACAATAGTTGTCCATTGATGACAAAAAGTTTTAGGGCAGCCACAGTCAAACACACAATTGACAAGGAAATTTGTTACTTCTATGGCACACAATAATTTAATGTAATTATTACTGATAATGTACACTACATTATATCAGAATTACAGGAGCTTCCCATAATTTTGGAACACATACCAATAACATAACTATACAAATACAGCTCAAAGAAAACCAAACACCATTTCATATTTGACAATATTTCCTGTATAATTTTTATACCAAATAAGCCAAACTATGTCATTTTAGGACTTTAGGGAATCTAATATCTTAAAGGATTAATTAGGCCAGAAAAAGACATAATTTATAATTTAATCTTGGAAAGTTTGTCAATCATCAAAGGTTTAAAACTCTTGTTATCACAAAATGGATCATTCATTTAACCAAATAATAACTCAAAGATTTTTTTAAAAAGGCAAAAACCTTCATTCTTTCAGAGGAGACTTAATTTTCCAAACAATAAGCCCTAATAAAAACAGCATGCAGCCAATTAAATTTGGTTTTCAAAATTTTATAAACTGCCTATAAAATTTTAATCTTGACCATAAGATATAACTTCCTTAAGCCTTTTATAACCTTTATATCTTTTATTAAGGAGTTGGTTAATGCTTCAAGAAAACCTTGTTAATCTGACACAGGGGCCCATATGCTGGTCTTGTATCAGTGTGCCTTTGAAGTTAATGATTGCTTTGTAGATAAACTGAAGTTATCTTTCAAAATTGGCCTTTACAATCTTCCGTGCCCACCTCTACCATGATAGTCCCTGGGCCTGGAGTTGAACAGCTTTAATTTCTGGCCCTGTTTCCTAGGAATGCAGTTTGTTTTGATTGACATCATCATAGGAATGCAGTTTGTTTGATTGACATCTTCTATGGGGCCTGAAGGTGAGGATTTAATTGCTGTCCATGTTTAAGATTTGGCAGGACTTGGTGTCCTTTTAAGACCCAGGAGTCAAAGCTCTGTAACTCACTGTCACAAGGACTTTAAAAGCATGTACAGAAAGATACATGGATGTAATAATTCAATTAAATTTTTTTTACATCAAGCCCAATCTCTAGAATGAACATTATAATTTTAATGAAAGACAACTTAATCTTTTAAGAGTTTTTTTTTTTTTTTTTAATAAATCCTCTTATAGTGATGTACACAGATCATTCATGACATGCTTAGACTTTCTGGTTTGTCCTGAACATTCTTTCTTAACCAGTCATTTTATTCTAGGACTAAATTTACCATACAATATTTTGTTCTTACATAAAATTATAGATCTTTAAGCTTTCTTACCCCCCAAAACTCTTTATTTTTATGATTTTCTTCACATCTTTCCTATTTCCTGGTTCCTTTTAACTTGTTTCATATATAACCTTTAGATCAGCTTTGAATTAGACAAATATTATTCACCTTTTTAAAAGGACACTTTTTTTGGGAAGAATGTTTTTCTACAATATATTTGTATAGGAAAATAATCAAATAATGAAATATCTATTTAATATAACCTTAGATTCTAAACTATAACAAGTTTATCTAAGTATCCCATTACATTTACTTAATTATTTTAATCATTTACTTATATTGTTTATAAAAACTGCATAGTCATCATTTAAAGCTATGAAACTGTCATTGCAAAATTATAACTCAGACAGTGAAAAAGATCTGCCCTAAATGACTCCATCTTGCTTCTAACTTCCAAGCTGTCATTGTTCACTCCTGGACGCAGGCCAAACTAACTTTGAGAAGGGCTTAGTTTATTGTTAACTTGATACAAAAAGGATAACAGTCCTTTCCTAAGGCAAACCTCCTTACTGCCTGTGTACTCGACTGCCTAAGGCCACAGGATTAGAAGTTACGATAATTTTACTAAATTCAAGATGTAGCTATTTTCATTAAGCCAATATTAATGTCTTATTTGTTAAAAAATTACTTAAGCAAAGGTCATTCTGTTTGGAGCTGTTTATAGTTTTGTAACCCTTATGCCAAATGTTGATACCTTATAATATTTGGCAAGGATAAGTATGAAATTGCTTGATTAATAAAGGTAAACAAAAATGCATGCTGGCAATTCTTAAGACATTTCCAATATTGACCAATAATTTTAAAGCTAGCTTATTGAAGATTTTACTTGTCATGTAAACTTGAAAAAACTATTTGACTGGCCTTTTCTTTTTTATGATAAAGTATTTGATTTAGGCGCTTTTATTTTTTTAAGTCAATGAGAGCTTTTTTATATATTTTCAGTAGTGAAATATTGTGTACACAACACATAAATACATAGATGTATAAGGCATGCCGATAAATGTACAATTTATAGATTCATAAAAACCTTTTTCCCTCTATCTTAGACTTTCAGATTCCTCATAACCTCTTTCACAACCCTAGGTAGTTGTCAGCTAAATAGCCTTAAGTTTACATATTAAAGGAAACAAGGTGAAAATCAGATAGCAAAATTTACATCATAAGGTACAGAGAGAAAAACTGGTATACTAGAGGGAGATGAAAGATGGATGCCAAATCAAACATAAAATTATAAAAATTTATCATATGATTGTAAAAGGATACCAGTTATATTTAGATAGGGACTACTTATCTTTTAACTAGATCTCTAAACTTTAGGCAGAACCCACACTGAATCCTGGGTTTCCAAAAAGGGAGAATCATTATGCAGCTAGACCACGTGATCTTACAATGCACTTAAAATTTTTTAAACAAAGGCATTTCTAAGTGTCTGTATTACACTCTAATTTAAAAACCCAAGTGTAGCCTCTGTTGCAATAATTACTTTAGTTAATCAGGTAACACAATACAAAAGCAGCTTAAAAGCTGAGATGAACTTGTCTGTTTATACTCTTAGGGTTCCGCAAAGAAAAACAGGTTTCTCCCCCAGATGGAGTCCAGCACCTTCTCCATTTTCTTTAAGGAACCCCAGGTTATTATAAATTATTTTAGTTCCCTCATGCAGCAGAGGGTGCAAGAGAAAGAAGAGACAGCAGAAGTATATTAAGAAAACAGAATTCAGTAAACTAGAATAAAAAAACTTTTGCTCAAAACAAGGACAAGGCCCTAGGAGAGAATAAAGAAACCTGAAGACCTTTTAAATACACACACGCACACATGCTGGATGTTAGCTTTTAATTAAGCTGACTTTAACCATTGAGCTCCTTTAAAAACAAAACAAAACAAACAAAAGTCTTTTTAATCTCATTACGATATTTCAGCTAGGACAAATTGCTGCTATTTCAGAAGTACCAAGTATCAAACCAGAAAGGGCTTGATTTAGGAACAAAACTCAAGCAACCATGGTGGAAAAAAGAAGGCAGAACCTTAGCTATTGAACTTTAGCCAAGACAAAACCCCAATTCAGCTACTTGCCTAGGGATGGGTCTCAGGCTGAAGACTGCTCTCTACCATCCTAGAAGCAGGAAAAACAACTCGGTCTTCCCTGCTGGAAGTTAGCTCAGACTCCATAAAGGAGTTACCTGCCTTCCATCGTCATGGAAGCAGGAAAACTTGCCTGCCTTGTTGGAAGTAAAACATTTTTTTTTTAAAAAAAAGGAGTTGTACAGCAAAATGAACCTTAGATCTCAACCAGATTTGGGGAGATCAGGGATTCTCTAGAGGTGGTGCTCCTAGAGCTCAGCAAATTATCCTATTGGTTTGAGCCATAAAGTTAGCTCATGCTGGTACCAAGTACTGATAGATTTGTCAAAGGTCAGGGACACCTCCACTTAGAATCCCTGTGTGGTTAGTAAAATGTAAACCCCCAAAATCTAAGACAGGTCTTAGTCAATGTAGGAGTTTATTTTGCCAAGGTCAAGGATGCATGCCCATGGCACAGCCTCAGGAGGTCCTGACAACATGTGCCCAAGGTGGTCAGAGCACAGCTTGGTTTTATATATCTTAGGGAGACATGAGACATCAATCAATATATGCAAAATGAACATTGGTTGGGTCCAGAAAGGCAGGACAACTCAAAGCAAAAGCAGGATAACTTGAAGCAAGGAGAGGGCTTCCAGTTCACAGGTAGATAAGAGACAAATGGTTGCATTCTTTTGAGTTTCTGATTACCCTCTCCAAAGGAAGCAATCAGATATGCATTTATCTCAGTGAGCAGAGGGGTGACTTTGAATAGAACTCCTGTTACCCAGCTCCAAAGTCACTTCCACATTTCTAGGTATCTTTTTTTTTAAATTTTTAATCATTATTTTATTTATTTTATTATACTGTATGTTCTAGGGTACATGTGCACAATGTACAGGTTTGTTACATATGTACACATGTGCCATGTTGGTGTGCTGCACCCATTAACTCATCATTTACATTAGGTATATCTCCTAATGCTATCCCTCCCCCCTACCCCCACCCCACAAGAGGCCCCGGTGTGTGATGTTCCCCCTCCTGTGTCCAAGTGATCTCATTGTTTAATTCCCACCTGTGAATGAGAACATGCCATGTTTGGTTTTCTGTTCTTGTGATAGTTTGCTGAGAATGATGGTTTCCAGCTGCATCCACACCCCTACAAAGGACACGAACTCATCCTTTTTTATGGCTACATAGTATTCCATGGTGTACATGTGCCACATTTTCTTAATCCAGTCTGTCACTGATGGACATTTGGGTTGGTTCCAAGTCTTTGCTATTGTGAATAGTGCCGCAATAAACATATGTGTGCATGTGTCTTTATAGTACCATTATTTATAATCCTTTGGGTATATCCCCAGTTACAGGATGGCTGGGTCAAATGGTATTTCTAGTTCTAGATCCTTGAGGAATCGCCACACCATCTTCCACAATGGTTGAACTAGTTTATAGTCCCACCAACAGTGTAAAAGTGTTCCTATTTCTCCACATCCTCTCCAGCACCTGTTGTTTCCTGACTTTTTAATGATTGCCATTCTAACTGGTGTGAGATGGTATCTCATTGTGGTTTTGATTTGCATTTCTCTGATAGCTAGTGGTGATGAGCATTTTTTCATGTGTCTGTTGGCTGCATAAATGTCTTTTGAGAAGTGTCTGTTCATATCCTTTGCCCACTTTTTGATGGGGTTGTTTGTTTTTTTCTTGTAAATTTGATTGAGTTCTTTGTAGGTTCTGGATATTAGCCCTTTGTCAGATGAGTAGATTGCAAAAATTTTCTCCCATTCTGTAGGTTGCCTGTTCACTCTGATGGTAGTTTCTTTTGCTGTGCAGAAGCTCATTAGTTTAATTAGATCCCATTTGTCAATTTTGGCTTTTGTTGCCATTGCTTTTGGTGCGTTAGACATGAAGTCCTTGCCCATGCCTATGTCCTGAATGGTATTGCCTAGGTTTTCTTCTAGGGATTTTACGGTTTTAGGTCTAACATTTAAGTCTCTAATCCATCTTGAATTAGTTTTTGTATAAGGAGTAAGGAAGGGATCCAGTTTCAGCTTTCTACTTGTGGCTAGCCAGTTTTTCCAGCACCATTTATTAAATAGGGAATCCTTTCCCCATTTCTTGTTTTTGTCAGGTTTGTTAAAGATCAGATGGTTGTAGATGTGTGCTATTATTTCTGAGGGCTCTGTTCTGTTCCATTGGTCTATATCTCTGTTTTGGTACCAGTACCATGCTGTTTTCGTTACTGTAGCCTTGTAGTATAGTTTGAAGTCAGGTAGCATGATGCCTCCAGCTTTATTCTTTTGACTTAGGATTGTCTTGGCAATGCGGGTTCTTTTTTGGTTCCATATGAACTTTAAAGTAGTTTTTTCCAATTCTGTGAAGAAAGTCATTGGTAGCTTAATGGGGATGGCATTGAATCTATAAATTACCTTGGGCAGTATGGCCATTTTCACGATATTGATTCTTCCTATCCATGAGCATGGAATGTTCTTCTATTCATTTGTGTCCTCTTTTATTTCATTGAGTAGTGGTTTGTAGTTCTCCTTGAAGAGGTCCTTCACACATCCCTTGTAAGTTGGATTCCTAGGTATTTTATTCTCTTTGAAGCAATTGTGAATGGGAGTTCATTCATGATTTGGCTCTCTGCTATTGGTGTATATGAATGCTTGTAATTTTTGCACATTGATTTTGTATCCTTAGCAGAAGGCAAGAAATAACTAAGATCAGAGCAGAACTAAAGGAGATAGAGACACAAAAACCCTCCAAAAATATCAGTGAATCCAGGAGCTGGTTTTTTGAAAAGATCAAAATTGATAGACTGCTAGCAAGACTAATACAGAAGAAAAGAGAGAAGAATCAAATAGACGCAATAAAAAATGATAAAGGGGATATCACCACCAACCCCACAGAAATACAAACTACCGTCAAAGAATACTATAAACACCTCTATGCAAATAAACTAGAAAACCTAAAAGAAATGGATAAATTCCTGGACACATATACTCTCCCAAGACTAAACCAGGAAGAAGTTGAATCCCTGAATAGACCAAGAGCAGGCTCTGAAATTGAGGCAATAATTAATAGCCTACCAACCAAAAAAAGTCCAGGACCAGACGGATTCACAGCTGAATTCTACCAGAGGTACAAGGAGGAGCTGGTACCATTCCTTCTGAAACTATTCCAATCAATAGAAAAGAGGGAATCTTCCCTAACTCATTTTTTGAGGCCAACATTATCCTAATATCAAAGGCTGGCAGAGACACACACAAAAAAGAGAATTTTAGACCAGTATCCCTGATGAACATTGATGCAAAAATCCTCAATAAAATACTGGCAAACCGAATCCAGCAGCACGTCAAAAAGCTTATCTACCGTGATCAAGTGGGCTTCATCCCTGGGATGCAAGGCTGGTTCAACATATGCAAATCAATAAACGTAATCCAGCATATAAACAGAACCAAAGACAAAAACCACATGATTATCTCAATAGATGCAGAAAAGGCCTTTGACAAAATTCAACAGCCCTTCATGCTAAAAACTCTCAATAAATTCGGTATTGATAGAACGTATCTCAAAATAATAGCTATTTATGACAAACCCACAGCCAATATCATACTGAATGGGTGAAAACTGGAAAAATTCCCTTTGAAAACTGGCACAAGACAGGGATGCCCTCTCTCACCACTCCTATTCAACATAGTGTTGGAAGTTCTGGCCAGGGCAATCAGGCAAGAGAAAGAAATAAAGGGTATTCAAATAAGAAAAGAAGTAGTCAAATTGTCCCTGTTTGCAGATGACATGATTGTCTATTTAGAAAACCCCATTGTCGGCCAGGCGCGGTGGCTCAAGCCTGTAATCCCAGCACTTTGGGAGGCCGAGATGGGCGGATCACGAGGTCAGGAGATCGAGACCATCCTGGCTAACATGGTGAAACCCCATCTCTACTAAAAAATACAAAAAAAAACTAGCCGGGCAAGGTGGCAGGCTACTGCACTCCAGCCTGGGAGACAGAGCGAGACTCCGTCTTTTAAAAAAAAAAAAAAAAAGGAAAACCCCATTGTCTCAGCCCCAAATCTCCCCAAGCTGATAAGCAACTTCAGCACATTTCCAGGTATCTTTACAGCAGCACTTCACTATATCATGTGAAGGAAAAATAAATCTTCAGGCCCCCAAATCACTAAGCTAAAGGGAAAAGTCAAGCTGGAACTGCTTAGGGCAAACCTGCCTTCCATTCTATTCAAAGTCCCCCCACTCTGCTCACTGAGATAGATGCGCCTCTGTTTGCCTCCTTTGGAGAGGCTAATCAGTAACTCAAAAGAATGCAACCCTTTGTCTCTTATCTACCTGTGACCTGGAAGCCCCCTCCTTGCTTCCAGGTCCAGCTTTTGCTTTGAGTTGTCCTGCCTTTCTGGACAGAACCAATGTTTATCTTACATATGCTGGTTGATGTCTCATGTCTTCCTAAAATGTATGAAGCCAAGCTGTGCTCTGACCACCTTGGGCACATATCACCCGGAGCTCCTGAAGTGGTCATGGGTGCATGTCCTCAACTTTGGCAAAATAAACTTTCTAAATTAACTGAGACCTGTCTGATTTTGGGGGTTCAAAACTGGTACCAACTTACTCTTAGTCTGTTCTCATGCTGCTAATAGACATATTTGAGACTGGATAATTTATAAAGAAAAAGAGGCTGAATGGACTCAAAGTTCTCCATAGCTGGGGAGGCCTCACAATCATGGTGAAATGTGGAGGCAGATTGAACGCACATATTTACATGGCAGCAAGCAAAAGAACATGTGCAGGGGAACTCCCCTTTATAAAACCGTAAGATCTCATCAGATTTATTCACTATCACGAGAACAGCGTGGGTAAGACCAAGTCCCATGATTCAATTACCTCCCACCAGGTCCCTGCCATGACCCATGGGAATTATGGGAGCTAGAATTCAAAGTGATGTTTGGGTGGGGACACAGCCAAACTATATTAATACCTAACTCTTCGATGCCCAGATACCAACAAACATCCACAAACATCAAGACTATCCAGGAAAACATGACCTCACCAAATAAGCTAAGGCACCAGAGACCAATCCTGGAGAAACCGATATGTGACCTTTCAAATGAATAATTCAGAATAGCTGTGTTGAGGAAACTTGGCAGAATTTAAGATAACACAGAAGAAATTCAGAATTCTATCATATATAACAGATTGAAATAATTAAAAAGCAGAAATTCTGGAGTTGGAAATATAATTGACGTACTGAAGAATGTATCAGTGTTTTTGTTTTTTGACATTGTGTCTCACTCTGTCACCCAGGCTGGAGTGCAGTGGCACGATCTCAGCTCATTGCAACCTCTGCCTCCCAGGTTCAAGTGATTCTCATGCCTCAGCCTCTTAAGTAGCTGGGGTTACAAGCACATGCCACCACACCAGGCTAATTTTTGTATTTTCAGTAGAGATGGGGTTTTGCTGTGTTGCCCAGGCTGGCTTCAAACTTTTGGGCTCAAGGGATCCACGTGCCTTGGCCTCCCAAATTGCTGGAATTACAGGTGTGAGCCACCATGCCTGGCCCAGAGTCTCTCAACAGCAGAATTGATCCAGCAGAAGAATTAGTGAGCTTGAAGACAAGCTATTTGAAAATACAGAGGAGACAAAGAGTGAACGACAATGAAACCTGCCTACAAAATCTAGAAAATAGCTGTAAGCTGGCCAGATCTGAGTTGTTGGCTTTAAAGAGGAGGTAGAGAGATTGTGGTAGAAAGCTTATTCAAAGGGGATAATAAGTGACTTCCCAAACCTAGAGAAATATGTCAGTATTCAAGCAGATTTATAGAACATTATAAAACATTAAGTTTTAACCCAAAGAAGACTACCTCAAGGCATTTAATAATCAAATTCCCAGAGGTCAAGAATGAAGAAAGGATCCCAAAAGCAGCAAGAGAAAATAGACAACATACAATGGAGCTCCACTACATCTGACTTTTCAGTGGAAACCTTACAGGCCAGGAGAGAGTGGCATGACATACTTAAAATACTGAAGGAAAATCTTTTACTCTAGTATATCTGGTGAAACTATCCTCTAAACATGGAGAAATAAAGACTTCCCCAGACAAAAGCTGGAGAATTTCATCAAAACCAGGTATGTCCTATAAGAAATGCTAAAGGGAGTACTTCAATTAGAAGAGGATGTTAATGAGCAATAAGAAATCATCCAAAGGTAAAAAAGATTCAGTGTTAACAAGTACACAGAAAAACACAGACTACTATAATACTATAATTATGGTATATAAAGTATTTGTATCCTGAATAGAAATATGAAAAGATGAACCAACTAAAAATAACTACAACTTTTCAAGACCTAGATGGTATAATAAGATATAAGCAGAAACAACAAAAAGTTAAAAAGAGTGGGGACAAAGTTAAGGTGTAGAGTTTTCTTTTTGCTTCTTTTGATTTTGATTTTGATTATGCAATCAGGGTTAGATTGTTATCAGTTTAAAAAGTGGGTTATATAAAATATTCGCAAGCCTCATGATAACCTCAAATCAAAAAACAACAGATACACAAAAAATAAAAAGCAAGAAATTAAAACATCCCATCAGAGAAAATCACCTTCACTAAAAGAACAACAGGAAAGAAGGAAAACAACCAGAAACCAAATTAAAAAACGGCAGGAGTAAGTCCTTATCAATAATAACATTGCATATAAATGGACTAAACAATCAAAAGATATAGGTTGAATAGATTAAAAAAAAAACAAAAAACCCCAATGACCTGTTGCCTATGAGAAAAACACTTCACCTATAAGGACACATACAGGCTGAAAATGGAGGAATGGAAAAAGATATTCCATGGCAATGGAAACCACAAAAGAGCAGGAGTAGTTATACTTTTATCAGACAAAATAGTTTTCAAGACAAAAACTATAGAGACAAAGAAGCTCACTATATAATGATAAAGGGGTTGGCTGGGTGGAGTGGCTCACTCCTGTAATGCTAGCACTTTGGGAGTGGATCACTTGAGTCCAGGAGTTTGAGACCAGACTCGGCTAGATGGTGAAACCCTGTCTTGACAAAAAGTTAGCTGTGTGTGGTGGCACACGCCTGTAGTCTCAGCTACTTGGGAGGCTGAGATAGGAGAATCACCTGAGCCTGGAAGGTTGAGGCTGTAGTGAGCTGTGATCATGCCACTGTACTCCAGCCTGGGTGAAAGAGTGAGACCCTGTATCCAAAAAAAAAAAACAAAAAACAAAAACCAAAATGATAAACGAGTCAATTCAGCAAAAGGATATAACAATTTAAAATATATATGCAGCTGGGTGCAGTAGCTCACACCTGTAATCCCAGCACTTTGGGAGGCTGAGGTGGGCAGATCACTGGAGGTCAGAAGTTTTGAGACCAGCCTGGTTGACATGGTGAAACCCCATCTCTGCTAAAAATACAAAAATTAGCCCGGTGTGGTGGTGGGCACCTGTAATCCCAGCTACTCTGGAGGCTGAGGTAGGAGAATTGCTTGAACCCAGGAGGCAGAGGTTGCAGTGAGCCAAGATAGTGCCACTGCACTCCAGCCTGGGCAACAGAGTGAGACTCCATCTCAAAAATAAGTATATATGCAACAACACTGGGGCACCCAGATAAATACAGCAAATTTTAGAGCTAAGGAGAGAAGTAAGCTCTAACACAATAATAGCTAGAGCCTTCAACATCCCACTTTCAGCAATGGATATATCTTTCAGACAGAAAATCAAACACCGTATTTAATCTGCACTATAGAACAAATGGGCTTAATAGATATTTACAGAACATTTCATTCAACAGCTACAGAATACACATTTGTCTCCTCAGCGTATGAATCGTTCTATAAACTTTCCTGTTAGAATTGCTTTTCTTGCTTTGCATAAATTTTAGTATGTTTCCATTTCTGTTTGCCTCAAGATATTTTAACATTTTCCTTTTAATATCTTCTTTGGCCCATGGATTGTTAGGAGTATGTTTAATTTTATTGTATTTGTAAAGTTTCTGAAATTCCTTCTATTACTGATTTTTAGTTTCATCCTATTGAGGTTAGAAAAGATTATAATTTTAATTTTAAATTTGTGAAGACTTGTTTTGTGGCTTAACTCATGACCCATCCTGGAGCATGTTCTATCTGCACTTGAATGTGTATTCTGCTATTAAATGGAATGTTCTCTTTAAGTCTGTTAGGTCCATTTGGTCTCAAGCATAATTTAAGTCGAATATTTTCTTACTGATTTTCTGTCTGAATGGTCTGTTTATTGCTGAAAGTGGAGTACTGAAATCTCCCACTATTATTGTATTGCAGTCTATCCCTTCAAATCTATCAATATTTGCTTTATGTGTTCAGGTGCTCTGATGTTGGATGCATATGTATTTACATTTGTGATATCCTCTTGATGAACTGACCCCTTTATCATATAATCTCCTTTGTCTCTTATTGCAGTTTTAACTGAATGCCTAATTATCTAGGTATATTTTGGGTCTCCAGTTGCCTGGAATATATTTTTACATCCCTTCACTTTCAGTTGATATGTTTCTTCAAACGGGAAGTTAGTCTCTTGTAGGCAGCACATAGTTGGGTCTTTTTAAAAATAATCCATTTAGCCACTTGATCTTTTGATTAATCCATTTATATTCAATGTAATTATTGATAAAGACTACTGCCAATTTGTTAATTATTTTCTGGTTGCTTTGTAGGTTTTTTTTCTGTATCTCTTCTCTTGCTGTCTTCCTTGTAATTAGATAATTTTCTGTAGTGGTATACTTTGATTTCTTTTTATCTTTTATGTGTCTACTATGTTTTTGCTTTGTAGTTATATGAAGCATGCATAAAGCATCATATAACAGCTACTTTAAGCTGATACTTTGATTGCATACAAAAACTCTATATTCTCCCTCCTCACATGTTACGTTTTGGTTGTCACAACTTACATCTTTTTATATTGTGTATTCCTGAACAAATAATTGTAACTGTTATTAGTAATTTTGAGTTTTAACCTCCATTCTAAAGATATAAGTCATTTACACACCGCCATTACCATATTATTCTGACATTCTTTTTTATTATTTTAAAATTTTTTTGTGGGTACTTAGTAGATATATACATTTATGGGGTATATGAGATGCTTTGATACAGACATGCAATGTGAAATAAGTCCATCATGGAGAATGAGATTATATAATTCATCCCTTCAGGCATTTTTCCTTTGAGTTACAAACAACCCAATTACATTATTCAAGTTATTTTAAAATATACAATTACGTTATTATTGGCTATAGTCATCCTGTCGTGCTACCAAATAGTAGGTCTTATTCTTTGTTTTTGTGTACCCGTTAATGATTCCCACTTCCCCCCAAACCCCCCGATACCCTTTCTAGCCTCTAGTACCCATCCTTCTACCATGAGTTCAATTGTTTTGATTTTTAGATCCCACAAATAAGTGAGAACATGTGATGTTTGTCTTTTGTGCCTGCCTCGTTTCACTTAACATAATCTCCAGTTTCATCTATGTTGCCACAAATGAGATCTTATTCGATTTTATGGCTGAATAGTACTCTATTGTGTAAATGTACTACATTTTCTTTATTCATTCATCTTTTGATGGACATTTAGGTTGTTCCCAAATCTTAGCTACTGTAAACAGTACTGCAACAAATATAGGAGTGCAGATATCTTTTTGATATACTGATTTCATTTCTTTTGGGTATATAGCTGGCAGTGGGATTGCTGGGTCATGTGATAGCTAAATTTTTAGTTTTTTGAGGAACCTCCAAATTGTTCTCCACACTGGTGGTACTAATTTACATTCCTGCCAACAGCGTACAATGGTTTCCTTTTTTCCACATCCTCACCAGCATTTGATATTGTTTGTCTTTGAATATAAGCCATTTTAACTGAGGTGAGATGGTATTTCATTGTAGTTTTGATTTACATTTCTCTGATGATCCATGATGTTGAGCATCTTTTCATATGCCTGTTTGTCATTTGTAGGTATTCTTTTGAGAAATGTCTATTCAAATCTTTTGCTCATTTTTATTGGATTATTAGATTTTTTTCCTATAGAGTTGTTTGAGCTTCTTGTATATTCTGATTATTAATCTCTTGTTGAGGGGGTAGTTTACAAATATTTTCTACCATTCTGTAGGTTGTCTATTCACTTTGTTGATTATTTCCTTTGCTGTGCAGAAGCTTTTTAACTTGATGTGATCCCATTTGTCCATGTTTGCTTTGGTTGCCTGTGCTTTGTTGGGTATTGCTCAAGAAACATTTGCCCAGACCAAAGTCCTGGAGTTTCCCCCAATGTTTTCATGCAATAGTTTCATAGTTTGAGATAGCTAAATTTAAGTCTTTAATCCGTTTTGATTTGAGTTTTGTATATGGCAAGAGATAGGGGTCTAGAATCATTCTTTTGCATATAGATTTCCAGTTTTCCCAGCACCATTTATTGAATAGACTATTTTTCTCCAGTGTATGTTCTTGGCACCTTTGTCAAAAATGAGCTCACTGTAGGCATGTATATTTGTTTCTGGGTTCTCTGTTCTGTTCCATTGGTATATGTGTCTGTTTTTATACTAGTACCATGCTGTTTTTGTTACTGTAACTCTGTAGTCTAATTTGAGGTCGTGTAATGTGATTCCTCCAGTTTTCGTTTAAGAAAGGTATGGCTATTCTGGGTCTTTTGTGGTTCCATATAAATTTTAGGATCGTTTTTATTTATTTCTATAAAGAATGTCATTGGTATTTCAATAGGGATTGTGTTGAATCTGTGTAGATTGCTTTGGGTTGCATGGACATTTTAACAAAATTTATTCTCCTGATCCATGAACATGGAATATTTTTCCATTTTTTGATGTCTTCTGTAATTTCATCAGTGTTTTAGAGTTTTCATTATAGAGATCTTTCACTTCTTTGGCTAATTCCTAGGTATTTGATTTTATATGTGACTAATGTAAATGGTACCACTTCCTAATTTCTTTTTCAGATTGTTTGCTATTGGCATATGGAAATGCTACTGATTTTTGTATGTTGATTTTGTATCCTGCAACTTAATTTATCAGTTCTAATAGCTTTTTGGTGGTCTTGGAGATGTTTTCTCAAATATAAGATTATATCATCAGCAAATAGGGATAATTTGAATTATTTCCAATTTGGATGCCCTTTATATATTTCTCTTTTCTGATTGCTCTAACTAGGGCATTCAGTACTATGGTGAATGACAGTGGTGACAGTGGTCATCATTGTTGTGCTCCAGATCTTAGAAGAAAGGCTTACAGTTTTTCTCTATTCAGTACGATATTAGCTGTGTCTGTGGTATATGGATTTTATTGTTTGGGGTATGTTCTTCTGCACTCAATTTTTTAGGGTTTTCATCATGAAAGAATGTTGAATGTTGTCAAATGCTTTTTCAGCATCAATTGAAATGATCATATGGATTTTGTCCTTCATTCTGTTTCTGTTCATGTGATGTGTCACATTGATTTATTTGCATATGTTAAATTATCCTTACATCTTCTGGGATAAATCTCACTTGGTCATGATGAATCATCTTTTTAATGTGTTGTTGAATTCAGTTTGCTAATACTTTGTTGAGGATTTTTGCATCAATGTTTATCAGAGATATTGACCTGTAGTTTTGCTTTGTGGTGGTGGTGCTTTGTCTTTGTCTGGTTTTAGTATCAGGGTAATAGTGGCCTCATAGGATGAATTTGAAAGTATTCTCCCCTCCTCTATTTTCCAGAATAGTTTGAGGAGGATTGGTATATTGGTAGAATTCAACAGTGAAGCCATTGGGTCCTAGGTTTTCTTTACTGAGAGACTTTTCATTACGGCTTTGATCTCGTTACTTATTTATTGGTCCATCCAGGTTTTGGATTTTCCTAATTTAATCTTGGTAGGTTTTATGTATCTGGAATTTGTCCATTTCTTCTAGATTTTCCAGTTGATTGGCATATACTTAATAGTAGTCACTAATTATCTTTTGACTTTCTGTAGTAGCAGTTGTGATATCCTTTCTTTCATTTCTGATTTTATTTGAATTTTTTTTTTTTTTTTTTTTTTTTTTTGGAGACAGAGTTTCACTCTTGTCGTCTAGGCTGGAGTGCAATGGCGCAATCTTGGCTCACCACAACCTCCGCCTCCCGGGTCCCAGTTCAAGCAATTCTCCTGCCTCAGCCTCCTGAGTAGCTGGGATTACAGGCATGTACCACTGTGCCCTGCTAATTTTAGTATTTTTAGTAGAGACAGAGATTCACCATATTGGCCAGGCTGGTCTCAAACTCCTGACCTCATGATCTGCCTGCCTTGGCCTTCCAAATTATGCCTGTAATTCCAAAGTGCTGGGATTACAGGCATAAGCCCCCGCGCCAGGCCCCTCTCTGTTTTTCTTAGTCTGGCTGAAGTTTTGTCAATTTTGTTTAACTTTTTCAAAAAATGAACTTTTTGTTTCATTGAACTTTTATGTATGTTTTCAATTTCATTTATTTCTGCTCTAATCTTTATTTCTTTTCTTCTATTAATTTGGGGTTTGGTTTGCTGTTGTTTTTCTAGCTCTTTAAGATGCGTTGTAAGCCAGGCACGGTGGCTCATGCCTGTAATCCCAGCATTTTGGGAGGTCAAGAAGGGTGGGTCACCTGAGGCCCAGAGTTCGAGACCAGCCTGGCCAGTGTGGCGAAACCCCATTTCTACTAAAAATACAAAAATTAGCCAGGCATGGTGGCACACACCTGTAATCCCATCTACTCAGGAGGCTGAGGCAGGAGAATCATTTGAACCTGGGAGGTGGAGATTTCAGTGAGCCAAGATCACACCACTGCACTCCAGCGTGGGTGAAAAAGTGAGACTCTGTCTCAAAAAAAAAAAAAAATTGTTTATTTGAAGTTTTTCCTCTTTTCAGATGTAGGCAGTTATAGCTATAAACTTACCTTTTTTAGTTGCTGTATCCCATAGGTTTTTGTATGTCGTGTTTTGATTGTCATTTGTTTCAAGAAATTTTTCATTTTCCTTCTTAATTTCTTAATTGACACACTGGTCATTCAGGAATGCATTGTTTAATTTCCATGTGTTTGCATTGTTTCCAAAATTCCTCTTGTTTTCTAGTTACATTCTATTGTGGTCAGAGAAGATGCTTGATATGATTGCAGTTTCTTTGAATGTTTTAAGACTTGTTTTGTGACCTAACATATGGTCTATCCTTCAGAATGATCCATGTGCTGAGGAAAAGAATGTGTACTCTGCAGCCATTGGATGCAACATTCTGTAAATGTCTATTAGATCCATTTGTTCTATAGTGCAGATTAAGTATGGTGTTTCTTTATTGATTTTCTGTCTGGAAGATCTGTCCAATACTGAAAGTGGGGTGTTGAAATCTCCAGGTATTACTGTATTGAAGCCAATCTCTTTCTTTAGCTCTAGGAATATTTCCTTTATATATCTGGGTGCTCCAGTGTTCGGTGCATGTATATTTAAAATTATGTCCTCTTGCTAAATTGACCCCATTATCATTACATAGTGACCTTCTTTGTCTCTTATGATAGTTTTTTTCTTGAAATATGTTTTGTCTAATATAAGTATAGCTACTCCTGCTCTCTTTTGGTTTCCATTGGCATGGATTATCTTTTTCCAACCTTTTGTTTTCAGTCTATGCATGTCTTCATAGGTGAAGTGTGTTTCTTGTAGGCAACAGATCAATGGGTCTTGTTTTTTTATCCATTCGGCCAGTCTGTTTTTTGATTGGAGAGTTTAGTCCATTTACATTCAATGTTGTTATTGATAAGTAAGAATGTACTCTTGCCATTTTATTATTTGTTTTCTGGTTCCTTTGTAATCTTCATTTTTTTCTTACTGTCTTCCTCTAGTAGAGGTGATTTTCTCTGGTGATATGATTTAGTTTCTTACTTTTTATTTCTGTATATCCATTGGATGTTTTTTGATTTGAGGTTACCATGATGCTTTCAAATACTATCTTATAACCCATTATTTTAACCTGATAACAACTTAGCACTATTTGCATAAACAAGCAAAAAAAACACTAATAAAAGTCTATGCCTTAACTTCATCCCCCTCCTTTTTAAATTTTTGTTGTTTCTATTTATATCTTATAAATCTTAACTGTCTTGAAAAGTTGTCATAGTTATTATTTTTGGTTGGTTCATCATTTAGTCTTTCTACTTAGGATAACAGAAGATTACACAGTACACTTTCAGTGTTATAATATTCTGTATTTCTCAGTGTACATACTATTACCAGTGAGTTGTGTACCTTCGGGTGATTATTTATTGTTCATTGATATTTTATTTTATTTCTGGTTGCAGTATTCCCTTTAGCATTTCTTGTAGGACAGGTCTGGCATTGATGAAATCTATCAGGTTTGTTTATCTGGGAAAGTCCTTATTTCTCCTTCATGTTTGGAGGATGTTTTTGCTGGATATACTATTCTAGGGTAAAAGTGTTTGTTTTTTTCAGCACTTTAAATATGTCATGCCACTCCCTCCTGTAAGGTCTGTAAGGTTTCCACTGAAAAGTCAGCTGGCAGTTATTGGAGCTTCATTGTATGTTATTTCTTTATTTATTTTCTCTGGTGCTTTTAGGATCTTTATCTTTGACCTTTGGGAGTTTGATTATTAAATGTCTTGTTGCAGTATTCTTTGGGTTAAATTTGTTTCATGTTTAATAACTTTCTTGCACTTGGATATTGATATCTTTCTCTAGGTTTGGAAAGTTTTCTGTTATCCATTTGAATAAACTTTCTACCCCTAATTCATTCTGTACCTCCTCTTTAAGGCCAATGAGTCTTAGATCTACCCTTTTGAGGCTGTTTTCTAGATCCTATAGTTGTGCTTTATTGTTTTCTGTTCTTTTTCCTTTTGTCTCCTCTGACTGTGTATTTTCAAATAGCCTGTCTTCAAGCTCATTAATTCTTTCTTCTGCTTGATCAGTTCTGCTATTAAAGGACTTGGAATTCCTCAGTATGCCAATTGCAAGTTTCAGCTCCAGAATGTCTGCTTAATTCTTTTTAATTATTTCAATCTCTTAGGTACATTTATCTCATAGAATTCTGAATTCCTTCTGTGTTATCTTGAATTTATTTAAGTTTCCTCAACACAGTTATTTTGAATTTTCTGTCTGAAAGGTCACATGTCTCTGTTTCTTTAGGATTAGTCTCTGGTGGTTTATTTAGTTTATTTGGCGAGGTCATGTTTTCCTGGATAATATTGATGCTAGTAAATGTTCTTTAGTGTCTGGGCATTGAAGGGTTAGGGACTTATTGTAATCTTCACTGTCTGGGGTTATTTGTAGCTGTCCTTATTGGGAAGACTTTCCAGATATTTGAAAGGACTTTGGTATATTGACCTAAGCTGTACCTGCCTGAGGGGGTAACCCAAGCCTAGAAACACTGTCATTCTTGAAGATTTGTAGAGGTACCGCCTTGATGGTCTTGGACAAGATCCAGAATTCTCTGGTTTTCTGGGCAGAGACTCTTGTTCTCTTCCCTTAACTTTCTCCCAAACATACAGAGTCTCCATTTCTCTTCTGAGCCAGCTAAAGCTGAGGGTGGTGTGACACAAGCACCTCTGTGGCCACTACCAGTATGACTGTACTGCGTCAGACCTGAAGCCAGCACAGCACTGGGTGTCCTCCAAGGCCAGCTGCAACCACTCCCTGACTACTGCCTATGTTCACTCAAGGCCCTTGGGCTCTATAATCACCAGGTGCCAAAGCCAGTCAGACCTTTGTCCTTCCCTTCTGGGCAGGGACATTGCCCAAGCCCCAGGTGGGTCCAGAAGTGCCATCTGGGAATCAGAGACTAGAGTTAAAAACCCTTAGAAGTCTACTTGGTGTTCTATTGTATTGCAGCTGAGCTGGCACTCAAACTACATGATGCAGTCCTTCTCACTTTTCCTTCCCCTTTCCAAAGGGAGAGCAGCCTCACCCCACAGCCACTGCCACCCCAAGCCACAAGGAGTACTACCAGATTACTGCTGATGTTCCCTTAAGGCACAAGGTTTCTTAAATCAGCTTTTCGTGAATGCTGTCTGGCCTAAGACTCACCCTTCAGGACAGTGGGCTCCCCTCTGGCCCATGGCAGGTCCTGAAATGCCATCTAAGAGTCATGTCTTGGAATTGAGGGACCCCAAGAGCCCTCTTGGTGCTCTCCCCTCCTGTGGCAGTGTTGGTACCGAAGGCGCAAGACACTTTTCCCTCTGCTTTTCTGTTGCCACTACAGCTGGGAAAGTGCTGAGTCTCATCTGAAGCCAGCAGATCTCAGAGGCTTACCTAAGGCCCTCAGTATAATAGTTGGGTAGCACTCCTAGTTATTCAGGGCCCAAGGGCTCTCCAGTTAATCCTGCCCGGACTAGATTCTTTCTGTCAAGGCAATGGGTTCCATTTTGGCCTAGTGTGTGTCTAGAAATGTCATCTGAGAGCTAGGGCCTGGAATAGGGGCCTCATGACTCTGAATGGTATCCTATTGTGCTGTTGCTGGGCTGGTATTTTAGATGTAATAAGATACAGTCCTCCCCACTCTTCCCTCTCCTCTCCTCAAGTGGAAGGAAGAGGTCTCTCTTGGGACCATGAGCTATGTAGCTTGGGGTTAGGGAAGAGGTGACGCCAGCACTCCCTTAAGTGCTCCAGCTGGTGTCTCGTATGTCCCCTCCAAGTCCACTGTCTTGGTGTAATTCAGCACTAGGACTTGCCTAAGAGTTGCAGTCCTTATAGCCTAGACTGTCTTTCAAGTTTACCTGGAGACCCAGAGCACTGTTGACCTCAGTGACAAGGTTTACAGGCACTCAAGTTCCATGGACAGGCATCAGCTGAGTGTGGTCTGGTTTCCCTTTCTGCTCTAACAGGACAGCACTGAGTTCATTGCCTCACAATTGATGTGTTCTCTTTCCCGCAGCGCCCAGCGATGCCTGGCTTATTTCACTTAGCATAGTGTTCTCCAAACCCATCCACGTTATCACAAATGATAGTATTTCCTTCCGTATAAAGATTGAATAATATTTCATTCGTATATATACCTCATCTTCTTTATTCATTCGTTGATGGACCCTTAGGTTGATTTCTTAAGATGACTATAGTGAACAGTGCTACAATAAAGATAACTGTGCAAACATCTCTTCAACAAACTGACTTTTGAGTAAATATCCAAAAGTGTAGTTGCTGGATCGTAAGTCTTCATTTCTTTAGGGTCAGTTGCTAGTGCTTTATCTTGTTCTTTTGGTGGTGTCATGTGTCCCTGATTGTTCTTGACTCATGTGGCCATGCATTCATGTCAGAAAGGGACTGATTTGAGTCTTTGCCGACTTGCTTTGGTTGGGCAAGTACTTCACCAGTCAATCTATCCAGAGATTCTGGCCAGGCTATCTATTATGGCCCATGGGCAGGCTTGCTTCTTGTGTTCTTGGGCAGGCGGGCCTGGTGCCTAGGTCTATGAGGCTAGATTCACTGGAGTAGACCTGTTGATGAGGTCTATGGGAACTGATCTAGTGCTGGGGTACATACAGGCTTTGACTGTGAATCTGCAGGGTCTAGCCAGGCAATGGGATGATCCTGGCATACAAGTCCACTGGGAGAGACCTTGACTCTGAGTCTGTAGGGCCAGGTCTGGGTCCTGAGTCTGCAGGGGCTAGCCTGGTACTGGGTCTACTAGGACAGGTCTGAACCTTGGGTCTGCTGGAGCATGGGTTTGTAAGAACTGGCCTGGCACTGGATAGGCTGAGAGCCTGTGTCCACACATACCAGCTTGGAACTGGGGTTTGTGGGTGCTGACCTAGTGCTAGGGCAGGCATAGAGCCTGGGACCATGGGGGCCAGCCTGTTGCTGGGAAAACCTGGAGGCTGGTTTTCCCAACCGCCAAAACCAGGTTGGCTGGTTTTGCCAACCTATGGATGCCAGCCTGGAGTCTGGGACTGCAAAGGCCAACCTGGAGCTAACACAGACTGGTTCCTGAGGCAGCAAGTGTCAATCTGGTGCCTGAGGCCAGGTGTGTCTACCTGGTGCTGGGGTGGGCCTGAAACCTGGGGTTATGTGGGCCAGCCTGCACTGAGCTGCTCTGGAGCTCGGGCTGCCAGGGCCATCCTGGTACTGGGGTCAATGGCTGCCAATCTAGTGCTGGAGCAGGCCTACAGGATGGGTCTGCATGTACTAGCCTGAAGTCTGGGGTTGTGTAGGCCCAGCCTGGCACTGGGGCAGACTGGGTCCCTGGTCTGCAAGGGCTGGCTGGAGGCTGGGTCCTGTGAATTCTGGCTTGAGGCTGGGGAGGACCTGGAAACCAGGTCTATGAAGGCTGGTCTGGAGTCTGGGGTTGCAGGGCCAGCCTGGAGCCTGAGGCTGCTGGTGCCAGCCGGGTGTTGTGGGCAGTCTGGAGCCTCAGGTCACTGGGGCCATCCTGGCAGTGGGACAGGCCTGGAGCCTGAGAATAGTCTGGAGCCTGAGGCTGCAAGTGCTAAACTGGTGCTAGGGCAGGCCTGGAGCTAGGGTCCATGGGTGTCCCATTGATGACTAGGGCTGCAGGGACTGGCCCAACACTGGAGGGAGCCTGAAGCCCAGGGCTATAGAGGCCAGCCCAGCACTGGGAACAGTCTGGAGCATGGAGCCACTGGGGACAACCCAGCCCTGGGGTAGGTCTGAGAGAATAAGTCTACTGGCACCAAGGTAGGCCTGCAGGCAGCTCCATAGGGTCTTGTCTGGAGCCTAGATCCAGTAGGGTCTGCCTGTCACTGGATGGATCTGAGGACTGAGTCCTCGGGGCCATCCTGGATCCTGACTGCGGTGTTTAGCCTGGCATTGGAACCGTTCCAGAGCCTGGGGCTGCTGAGGCGAGCCTAGAAATCGGGCCCAGAAACGAAGTCCAGTGAGGGGCCTGGGGCTGCAGGAACCTGCCTGCTACTTAGATGGGCTTAGAGGCTCAGTCTGCGGGTACTGGCCTGAAATCTGGGCAACAGGGGTCTAGCACTGGGTTTTACTGGAGCAGGCATGGTGTTGGGGTCTGAGGTACCATTCTGGTGCTCACCTCCCTCTCTATCCTGCATGCGGAAGGTTTCTTTCTCCATGTCATTCTACCCAGGGTTGGAGGGAGGGTGGCATGGGTCCTTTTTGTAAAACTCTTTCCTATCCTCTTCACAGCGTCTTTTCTCATTTCTGTGCAACATTCAGGTGCTGTAATCTCTCATTTGGTTTCCTTAGCTCTTGTGAGTGTATTTTCATGCATGGATAGTTCTTTAAATTGGTGTTTCTGTGAGGGGTGAGCATTGTAAAGTCCCATTCTGCTATCTTGCTGATGTCGTTCCCCAAACTAATTTTACTGTAGATTTTTATCTAACTTTAAGTGATATATCACTTCACATATAGTGTAAGAAGCTTACAACAGTATACTTCTAGTTCTCCCCTCCTGGCCTTTGTGCTGATGTCATATGTTTTACCTGTACATATACACACAATACATTATTACTTACGCTTTTTAAAATTTTTTTGAGACAGTTGTGCTCTGTCACTCAGGCTAGAGTGCAGTGGTGCAATCTCGGCTCACTGCAATCTCTACCTCCCAGGTTCAAGCGATTCTTCTGCCTCAGGCTCCTGAGTAGCTGGGATTACAGATGCCCACCACCATGCCTGGCTAATTTTTGTATTTTTAGTAGAGACAAGGTTTCACCACGTTGGCCAGGCTGGTCTTGAACTCCTGACTTCAGATGATCCGCCCCCACCCCAATTGGCCTCCCAAATTGCTGGGATTACAGGCGCGAGCCACCATGACTGGCCTTACTTATTATGCTTTAAACAATTGTCTAGGAGAGATTTAAACAATGAGGAAACGTCTTTATATAATTTACTTATGTAGTTATAATTGCTGGTACTCTTTATTCCTTTGAATAGATCTGTATTTCCATCTGGTATCATTTTGCCTTCTGATTGAGAAACTTTCTTTATATTCCTTTGATATTTCTTATAGTGCAGATTTGCTGGCGATGAATTATTTTACCCTTTTCATGTCTTATAAACTTCATTTTTGAAAGGTATTTTCACTGGGCAAAGAATTCTAGATTGACAGCTTTTTTGCTTCGAGTATTTTAAAGATGTTGCTCCACTCTTCTGGTTTGCATTGTTCCTGAAATAAATCTGCTGTCATCCTTACCTTTGTTCTCATGTATGCAATGTGTCTATTTTCTCTTTGTGATCCTAACATTTTTCCCTTATCACTGATTTTAAGCAATTTGATTGTGATGAGTGTTGCTGTATTTTCCTTGTTTCCTGTGCTTGAGTTTCATTAAACCTCTTGGATCTGTGGTTGAATCAAAACTGGAAAATATTTGGCCATTATTTTATTTTTTCTTTACCTTCCTCCCTCAGGGACTCCAATTACACATACATTAGGATGCTCAAAGTTGTCCCAGAGCTCACTGGCGTTACTTGGTTCCAGTGTTTTTAAAAAGTGTTTCCTTTTGGATAGTTTCTATTGTGCCTTCATATTCACTAATTTTTCTCTCTGCAATGTCTAATCTGCTGTGAATCCGGTGTATTTTTTTATCTCAAACATTATAGTTTTCATTTCTGTAAGTTTGATTTGAATCTGTGTGTCTTCCCTGTCTCTTCTTAACATTGAATTGTTTCTCTAGCTTCTTGGACACATGAAATAGTTATAATGCTATTAATTTTATCATCTGTGTTATTTCTAGATCTGTTTTGATGTATGTTTTCCCTCATTATGGTTTGTATTTACCTAGTTTTCATGCATTTTTTTTTAATGTCAAATATTGTGAATTTTACCTTGTTGAGTGTTGGACATTTTTGTATTCCTACAAATATTCTGGAGCTATGTCCTCAGATAAAATTTAGCTATTTGGAAAACAATTTGGTCATTTCCTTTTTAGCGTTTTTAGGCAGGACCATGATAGTGTTTATCCTAGGACTAATTTTGTCTTGCTACTGCAGCAAAATCCTTGAGAGTACTACCTAATGCCCCATGAATTATGAGGTTTTCCAGCTGGTTCGTGAGAATATGAATGACAGTAGTCCCCCCACCTTATCTACAAGGGTAGATGTTCCAAGACTCCAGTGGATGGATGCTTAAAACTGCAGATGGTAACAAACCCTATATATGTGTTTTCCTTTCTATATATACGTATGATACAGTTTAGGCCAGGCATGGTGGCTCATACCTGTAATCCCAGCACTTTGAGAGGCTGAGGGAGGCAGATTACTTGAGGTCAGGAGTTCAAGACCAGTCTGGCCAACATGGTGAAACCCCATCTCTTCTAAAAATACAAAAATTAGCCAGGCATGGTGGCACATGCCTGTGCTTCCAGCTACTTGGGAGGCAGAGGCATGAGAATCATCTGAACCAAGGAGGCAGAGGTTGCAGTGAGCTGAGATCAAACCACTGCACCCCAGCCTGGGTGACTTGAGTGACTCTGTCTCAAAAAGTGTAATTTATGAATCAGGCACAGTAAAAGATCAACAATAATACAATTAATATACAGTAATAAAAGCTATGTGAATATGGTCTCTCCCTCTCTCAATTTCTTATTGTACTGTACTCACCGATTTTCAGACCATGGCTAACCACAGGTAACTGAAACCACGGAAAGCAAAGCCACAGATAAGGCGGGCCTGCTGAATTCCTAGCTTTGTGTGACTTGATTGTTACCTCTAATCCCTTTCAATGGCTATTGTCCTGGGTGCCAGTAGTTTGCTCATACACATACACTGATCCCCTTTTCAGCTCAAATATTGAGGAGGATCTTGATGTGGTTTGACTGTGTCTGCACCCAATTTCATCTTGAATTGTAGCTCCCATAATCCCCAAGTGTTGTGTGAGGGACTCAGTGGGAGGTAACTGAATCACGAGGGCAGATTCTTCCCATGCTGTTCTCGTGATAGTAAGTCTCACGAGATCTGATGATTTTTATAAAGTGCAGTTTCCCTGAACATGCTTTCTTACCTGCCACCATGTAAGATGTGCCTTTGGTCCTCCTTTTCCTTCTGCCATGATTGTGAGGTCTCCTCAACCATGTGGAACTATGAGTCCATTAAATCTCTTTCCTTTATAAATTACCTAGTCTCAAGTATGTCCTTATAGCAGTGTGAGAACAGACTAACACAGACCTTCTGTGCACCTCTCCCTATGCAGCTCTGTTGCCTTTGGCCTGCAAACTCTAGCCACATTCTATTCCCCAGACTTGCAGTTCTATCTTGGCAACTTGGAGAGACCATTAAGCTCTGCGCCTGGGTTCTCTTCCTGCCTGTGGCCTAGAAACTTTCTCAAGGTGGTAAGTTGGGACAATTAAAATGCTCACCTCTCAGGGATCAGTCACTCCCTACCTGATGCTTAATGCCTTGAGAACCATTGTTTATATATTTTGTGTTCTTTTTTTCTTTTAGTTGTTTCAAGCTAGAAGGTGAATCTGGAGTCTCTTACTGCTTTTATCTGACAGAGAAAGTTCTCTTCCCTTTTTTCTGAAAGCTCCTTTGAGCCAGTTTTCCTTTAGGCATTGAGATGTCTCTCACAAGCTCATTTTCCTGACTGTTCTTGTCAATGGGCATATTCTGACCTCCCTTACTTAGGAGCAAGCAAAGAGCCAAGACTCCAAATCTGTCTGGAGAAGGTATAGTGAGGTTAGCTCTTGCCCAACTAAATCTCAACATTGTGTGCTTTCTCTGTCTGGCTCTCCACTGTATCCCATTTCCTAGAATGGCTTTGGTATATAAGGTATTCAGTAAATACTTAAGAATGAATAAACTGCCTAATGGCTTGCAAAGTCTCTAACAGTTAAAACATTTTATCCAATTAAAAATCTCAACTGTCAAAAACACTATCAAAGAATGCCAGAGCAGTCTATTTAAAACTCTAACAAATAACATTTATTTTTCTTTTACATACATATTTCACAACCTGAACATCACATCATCTTCAGAGAAAGTTACTTTTATGCCATTGTATTTACTATTTACCACACAGGCATTAAACATTCTCATTAACATAAGACAATTTGCTGGTAAACATTTAAACACACAGACATTAGTTTCAGTATATCAACATATTTTTGGTCATAACCAAGGAAATACATCAAAGTAATGACAACATTGGCTAATATTTTACAAGCAAATATTTAACTCTGCATAGTTTATACAATAGGCTGTGGCAATAAATAATATCACCAATCTCATCAACTATTAACTGGCCACAAGAAGCCTAACATTCATTTTAATTATGGTATGAAATGCTCTATTGGTATAGTTTCAACATATCCTTAAATGTTGTGGGTGTTTAACTTTGAATACACGAAAAGAAAACGTACTAAACTGGACTAAGAAGGTGTGTTTGGTTAACTACAAATATGTCATGTTCACATAGTACATTCCTAACATGAAGGCAAATATTTAAATAGAAAAACTAGCAGTCCAAAAAATGTAAATGTGCAAATTGTGAGGAAAACATTGCATTTAAATTTGCACTCATTTGCAAGTTACAGTACTAGCTCAGTATAAACACTAACAGGAAAAATATTCAGCAGGAAAGAATGGAAATAATCTCTCCCAGCAGAGAACTGGTCACCACGCACTGCTCCACAGCTAAGAAAGTTTTCCTGGTGGTCTAGCGCTCCTAACACCTTATGATTATCCTTCATTCAAAAGAGGAGGAGACTGCAGGCATGCTTCAGTCAGTGGTAAGAACAGGAAGAAAAACCCGAATCAGCAACATTTTCTTCCTTAATTTGGTATAAACGTCCTTTTCATTATTTCAAGTTACTAATTTGCTAATCTCAAATGTTTTCTGAATCAGGTTTGCTAAATGCTGTAAAGAATAGCTATCCTTCATACAATACTAGGTTTTATTTTTTTTAGTATGTCAGCATAATAAGGTACATGCACATTCATTCCACCAACCTGTATAGATAATACTCAGCTTGGGTCATATTCGAATTCTACACAGAGATTCTCTGTTTTCAATGTTAACTGCTTAGAAAGCAGAATTGCCTAGTGATTACTGTACTGTGCCTTTTAATTGAAATGGATATAAAAATAAAACCCCAATCTTTAAATCTATAGAATGTCAAGAATTCTGTTAGGGATGTTAAAAGCATTGGGCAAAACCCTGGTTTTCAGTGTGCCATCTGCACCACAGGAGAAGATCCGATTGCCCTGGATGATGTCAATCTGCATGACTCCGGCCCCAATGTTTCGAAATATGGACTGCTTAGCATGTTCACTTTTAAATGAATGAATTAGGCCATGGCCTGTCAATCTCCAAACCTGGTGCAAAACAAAGAGTTAAAAATACATTACGAAAAGACCAAAAGCAAAAACATGGCCCTTCTGCTCCCTTGGTCCAAGTGATCTCACTAAAGCCCAACCTTCCCACCCACTGCCTCTTTCCTAAGAGCTTATCTCAGGGGGAAATAATATCACTCCCACGATGCATTTACTGTCCTCCTTTCACATTTTTCTTCACATCCTCTCATAGTTTCATGTTAACCACATGTAGCCCGTCTCTAATTCAATTAACTATTTGAGTTAATTCGGTTAAATGTGTTCCTCATGCTGAGCTAGGCCCTAAGACTATGTAAAAGTAGTGTGGTACAGACAGTCCCCTACTTACGATGGTGTGACTTAAGACTTTTTGACTTTATGACAGTGTGAAAGCAATACGCATTCAGTATGCTCCTTGGCTTATCCTGATGTTAGTCTCAATAAACTCAGAGTAAATTGAAAATATTAAGTTGAAAGTATGTTTTTCAACCTAACGATATTTTTAACTTAGAATGGGTTTGTGGGGACGTACTCCCACTGTAAGTCAAGGAGCATCTGCGCTAGCTCACTTAATGGAAATGCCACCTCCGCCACACACAAGAGTACTAAAGGAGAGAGGAGAAGCTTCTAAGAAGCCAAACTAATGTCATCAAAAATTTTCATGTATTAAACTCATACACTTTACTCAAAATAGAATGCTTTAAAGCTTTCTAATGACCTAAGTCCAAAGAGTTTGATAATCTCATTGACCAGAACAGTTTAGAAAGAACCATACAGAAGCATAGGGAGGCGGTAGAGTGTTGAGACATTTGGTATCTCCACGAAGCTTTATTTCAAAGAATGTGGAGTTTTTGTTTTTTCTCTTTCCAATCAGTCTTTAGCACATTCCAACCTCTTGTACTGACTCACCTTTATGTTACCTTCTGCTGAACCTGTGGTAAAATATTCCTCATAGGGATCCAGGGCCAGAGCCTTAATAGCTGAGTCATGGGCCTGGAATGTGTGAATGAGCTGCCTTTGCCTGATGTCAAAAATGCAGACATGTCCTTTCCTACCCCCCGAGATCAGGAGTTGCTGTTTGGGTGCATATTGAAGTACTGTGGCACCATGATCATGGCATGTGAAACCTGAAGAAGAAAAACGTCAGAGACTTTCTCAAAACAATTTATCTTGGTAACTATGATGTCTAAATCCACATTTAAATACAGAAATTACTGATGCATTTTTCATTCTAAGGAACAATTTATTGTTTTGTAAGTCACTGAATTTCTGTAATCATATGATTAAAGAAAAACGTTAAGCAATATCAGAACAAATCTTTTATCCGTAATCTCAATGTGAAATGAACACAGAGAGAAAAAGAAAGTTTAAACCTTAAGCCCTAAGTGATACTGCCTCATAAAAAGTATACAGAACAGCAGAGACCAAGCTTCTCAGAGTTGGTGAGTATTAACCCAACCAAGTGCTGTACCGTACATGTTCTCTCATCACAACACCACGATGAGGAAATGTGTGAATGTTTTCAGTTACAAGTTAAGAAATTATCCTTCCCAGGAGTATTTGCATTTTAATATGATTAAGGATTCAAATTAACATGTAGAAAATCTGTAAGCAATGTTAACCACTGTTCACAGAATTCTGCAATAAAATTGAGAAGTAACGACATCTTTCAAAATGCATATCAGTGTATTAAAAGACTGAGAATCTTTCTGTAAAACAATTTACTTCATTTAACTAAACTTACTTGAGCATGGAGCACTTTTTGGGTGGTACTATGTGGAAGACAGAGTTAGGACACTAATTTGGCAAGTACTGTCTTAAAGGAATATTTAAATGGTACTATTTACATTTCTAGTCATTATCATAAGGTTAACCTTTGTTTATTTTATGGTTAGGGCCAGGTGTGATGGCTCATGCCCCTAATCCCAGTACTTAGGGAGGCAGAGGTGGGAGGATAGCTTAAGCCTAGGAGCTTGAGACCTGTCAGAGCAATACAGTGAGACCTTGCTCTCCACAAAAAGGAAAAAAAGACAAAATGTATTTTATGATTAGGTTCAATTCTTTAAAATATGCTCTTTTCTATTAAGCTCAATGAATACTTTGCAACTAATCTCTTAAATAGCCTTGTTAGTAGTACCACTATCCATACCATATTTTCTGAATAGAATACAATATAAAGACTATTTTGGATTTCTGAGACCATATATCTTTAACTCAGCAAGAAAGCCAGATATGCTAATTAAGTATTTCTCCATTTTCAACCTGACAATAAACACTCACTGGATTCACTAATTAAAACAAGAAAGCATTCCTTCATGGTGTATTATTCCTTCATGGTATATTTTTAAAAATCATAGACCTTAACTCACCATGAATGAGGCTGTTTCCGGGTGATATTAATGTGTCCCAGAGGCAAACATTTCTTTTAAAGAAACACAATAACAAAAATATATCATAAACAATTGTTCTAAGTCATCACCAGGGACAACCTGTCTTTCAATCAAATATTTTGCTTATTCATTCTTATCTTTTTTGTTCACTCACACCTATAGAGACTAGTGATTCCCAACTAGGATGGGGGTAGGGACAAACTCCACAGTTCCATCTTATATGGTCCTGCCTGTCTCTGCATCCTCTACCCCATCTCCTTTCCATTATCACTCCAGGAAACTGATACGACTTCCTGAGTATAAGGAATGCTTTTATATCCCCAGGTGGTAGCCACTGTAGGGAAACGAGATGTTTTTCCTGGGCACGTGTTGCTAATGAAAACTATGTGAGGTCAAAATAAATGTTGAGAATGATGGGGACAGTGTCAAATGCCTGTTAGTCCCTGAATCCTCTCTCACCTTATACAAAAATCAACACAAGATGGATCAAACTTAAATCTAACACCTGAAACCATAAAAATTCTAGAAGATAACATCGAAAACACTAGACATTGACTTAAGACAAAGAATTCATGACCAAGAACCCAAAGGCAAACAAAAATAAATAGGACCTAATTAAAATAAAAAGCTTCTGCACAGCAACAGTAAACAGGCAACCCGCAGAGTGGGAGAAAATACAATGCATATATCTGACAAGGGACTAATATCTAGAATCTACAAGGAACTTAACAAAAAAATCCCATCAAAAGTGAGCAAAGGACATGAATAGACAATTCTCAAAATACAAATGGGCAACAAACATGAAAAAAGGCTTAAAACCACTAATTACCAGGAAAATGCAAATTAAAACTCCAATACGATACTACCTTATTCCTGCAAGAATGGCCATAATTAAAAAACCAAAAAATAGATATTGGCATGGAGGTGGTGAAAAGGGGACACTTCACTGCTGTGGGAATGTAAACTAGTACAACCACTATGAAAAACAGTATATGGAGATTCCTTAAAGAATTATAAGTGGAACTACCATTCCAGCAATCCTACTACTGGGTATCTACCCAGAAGAAAAGAAGTCATTATATGAAAAAGACACTTGCACACTCCTGTTTATAGCAGCACAATTCACAACTGCAAAACTACGGAACCAACCTAAATGTCCGTCAACCAACAAGTGGAAAAAGAAAATGTGGTACATATATACCATGGAATACTTCATAAAAAGGAATGAAATAATCACATATGCAGCAACCTGGATGGAGTTAGAGACCATTATTCTAAGTGAAATAACTCAGGAATGGAAAATCATGTGTCATATGTTCTCACTTATAAGTGGGAGATAAGCTATGAAGATGCATAGATCAGAATGATATATAATGGACTCTGGGGACTTGGGAGGGGTGGGAGGAGGGTGAGGGATAAAAGACTACACATTGGGTACAGTGTACACTTCTCAGGTGATGGGCGTACCAGAATCTCAGCAATTGCCACTGAAGAACTTATCCATGTAACCAAACACCACCTATTCCCCCAAACCTCCTACAATAAAATAAAAATGTTGAAAATGATGGTGACAGTATCAGATGCTTGTTAGTCCTGGAGAAACTAACAGTGTTAACAGTAGTAGTTTTAAAAAGACTGAATAGCTTTAAAATAAAAATTACACATATTAGGAATAACTTTCATTTTTGCTTTTCTCCTTTTGGTAAGAAAAAACACTCTGAAATAAGAATTATGTAACAAAGTTTTTTTTTTTGGTTTTTTTTTTTTTTTAATGCCTAGAGTGGAAAAATCCTACCAATAGAAATCCATACTTTTAGCAAGAATACTTTTCTAACATTTTTATATTTCTTGCTTTGCTTTTCTGTCAACCTACCTATTGTCATTGGAGTGTCCAGATGTGGCAACTAGACTTGAAGAGGTAATAAATGCAAAGTCACTTGTGGCTTTACTGTGGCACTGCCAACTCTACGAAAAACAAAGTGCAACTGATGTTATTTTATCATCAGATAAAATTTGATACAGTACTAACATAGTCTGCTAATAACATACTATATGCATGAGCTAAGAACAGTTTTTAAAAACTCAGTCTAGAATAAAAGAATAAGCGATAGTATAAGGGTTAACCATGTGTATATTTGGCTACTGTCCAATAATTTTTAATAACTGGAGTTGGTAAAAACAGAATTAGAGGTCGTGTTTTTTAGATTATGTAAGAATAGGACATCAAAGTACATGAACCTACCTAAGCCCTGTCAATTTTAGTGCTAATGATCTCAAATACATGTAATAAGCTTTAATAATAAGCCACAAAGGAAATGCTTACAGACCCAACTAGTCTTAGGACGTCAAGGTATTTTAAAATATATAATGCATGCTTTTCTGTCTGGAATTAGAGTGGTGCAGATCTGACTGAAGACAAAAGTATAAATTCAAGATTACTTCCATTTCTGCATAGACAAGGTACAGTCTATAGTGTACTAACTTAAGAGAAATATCTTATACACATAATTAAGAACATATCTATAGTTTAGAAAACTTGTTTAAAGTATCTGGGTAATCTATCTGGTCCCAAGTGGTTCAAGGCTTCCTGAACCTCCCTGCATATATGTGAAGCCTGAAGTTTCACACAAGACAGTGTCACCTTCCACCCTCTCCCGTGTTCCCTTCCCCCACCGTATCTCCATCAGGTAAAGATCTACTTGTCTTCATCACCAAGTATTTTGTAGTCCAATTTGGATTAATAAGGTGGCTCACTGGGATTGGCTATTTTATAATCTGGTAAGCACAATTCTGGAACAAATTGGAATAGATGTTTGCAACCTGATTCTTTTTTTGAGATGAAGTCTCACTCTATTGCCCAAGTTGGAGCGCAGTGGCACAATCTCGGCTCACTGCAACCTCCGCCTCCTGGATTCAAGTGATTCTCCTGCCTCAGCCTCCCAAGGTGCTGGGATTACAGGCATGAGCCACTGCACCCGGCAGAACCTGATTCTTAATGATAGAATTTTATGGTGTGTATATTAAGAAGATAGAGTTTTCAAAATGGATAAAAGTATAATAAAAAACCCCAAGTTGTACCATATACAGGGAAAGCCCCAGAAATTTTTAAAATATAATGACTGCACTTCAAGGTGAAAAGCAAGGGTTTTTGTTTTTCAGGTCATTTCAGTCTAAAACTAGGGTAAGGATGGGTGCTGCTGTTAGGCTGGGATTGCTGAACAAGATCATCCTTTTCCCAGTAGGACCACCAATGAGATTCACTGTCTGAAACGGGCACTTCATGAACAAACAAAGTGTTGTCTATATGCTCCCTGGAAACATTAGTGATACTTACCATATAAGGTTTAGGATTTGATGCAGTTTGGTTAACTTGCCAGATACTCAGAAAACCCTCTCCATCCGCAACACCACACTGTAAGAACAGTATAACTACTAAACACATGTTCTTAGCATCCACAGCAAAGGTAAAAACATGGAAAGATGATTCACTAAGGCCCTACTAAACAAATATTCTGCCCCTAACTATGTTTCTGTTGCTGTCATTCCCAAAAAGTCCAAGTGCTAAAAAATTCCTTGTCACTTTTTTTTTTCTTTGAGACAGGGTTTCACTCTGTTACCCAGGCTGGAGTGCAGTAGTGCAATTATAGCTTACTATAACCTCAAACTCCTGGGTTCAAGGGATCCTCCAGGCTCAACCTTCTGAGTAGCTAGGACTAGGCACATGCCTGGGCTAATTTTTAAAAATTTTGTAGGGATGCGGCCTCCCTTTGTTGTTCAGGTTGCCTCAAATGCTGGAGTTCAAGCAATCCTCCTGCCTTGGCCTCCTAAAGTGTTGTAATTACAGGTGTGAAAAACTGTGCCTGGCCCTTCCGTCACTTCTTAACTGCTTACCTGTTTCACTGTTTTCCTCTAACCTCTCACTGATGAAATTTAGTAAGAAACTAGGTTTCTCTCAAGAACTTGACTGTGCTTATAGGAATCACCAACACACTCAACAGAGGCAGTTTTTTTACTCTCACAGTATATTTAGTATCTTTAAATAGATGATCAATCCATACTAAATTTTGTAGATTTTTGCTTCTATTGGAAGAAAAGAGAGTATATGAATAGACACCAAAAAACTGCCTGCTCAGTTTAAATCCAGGGTCAATGAATTCATTTTTCAATGTACTTTTATCACTTACTCCTAAATATCCACAATTATTTTCAGATGAATTTAGCAGAAGCCCCCAGAAACTAACCTTGTTGCCTTGTGAATTAAAATATAATCTAGTAACTCTTGCATTGCCAGCTTGACGAAAGCAGACAAGTTGCTGAGGTCGCGTCCATTCAAACATTCGTACACTGCCGTCCTGAGCACCTGTAAGATCTGAAACACAAGAGAAAAAGCAGGAAATAGGAAATTAAAGAGTTCCAATATTCTCTATTCTATAAATCAACCTCCAAATGAGGACAGTTACAATTATTAGGTCATAAATACTTACAGTATTGATGGACTGGGTGTGAAGTCATTCTCTTAACATTATGTAGATTCCTTTTCATAAGCTTTAAAAGAAAATTTAAAAAGTTTTATTTTGTGTATTCAGAAGAGATGAGGAAGGATATGCTTCAGGATAAATTCTGACATTTATTCTCTTACGCCCTGCTTATTTCTGAGATAAAGCCTGTTATGGATGTTCCGAACCACTACATAGAACAACTGTCTGGAGAGGCTGAGGACGCAGACACTTGCTGGTACAGCCCTGGCCTGTGAGGTTACCAAGGAGCTTCATCTCATAATAAAGGAACTCTTCCTCAAGTGCTCCTCCCTGAGGACATTCAGGAGCACCTCCAGATGCTTCAGAGCAGAACATGAGAATGGGACCCCTCCAGCTACAGTGACAAGAACGTTACTGACGTGCTTTCAAACACTTAGAAGTAGACATGAATTCCCCTTTAACTTTGCTTTACCATTTTGTATCTGTTTATTCATCTATAAAATGATAATGGAGCATAATAATAGCACCTACCACCTAGGATTGTTGTGAGAAAAAGCATGCATCTGGCACTAAGAAAGTCGTATGAGGCCAGTGAGCTGGCTCATGCCTGTAATCCTAGCACCCTGGGAGGCTGAAGCGGGTAGATCAGTTGAGCCCAGGAGTTCGAGACCAGCCTGGACAACATGGTGAAATGCCATCCCTACAAAAAATACAAAAATTAGCCAGGCATGCTGGCATGCACCTGTAGTCCCAGCTACTTGGGAGGTTGAGACAGAAGGATCAATTGAGCCCAGGAGGTCAAGGCTGCAGTGAGCCGAGATTGCACCACTGCACTCCAGCCTGGGCAACAGAGCTAGACCCTGTCTCCAAATAAAAAAGCCACAATAAATGTCAGCTGTCATTACCATGGCCTATCTACTGGTATTTGTCCCTGAACTTTAGGATCATTCTTATGTCAAAGTGATTCCAACTGATTTTTCAGAGAGTCCAAATCCAGAAATGATACCTATAAGTAAATAACATACCACACTAGCTCCAGTGCTAGTCTGTCCACTGCCCAGCCATGGCAGAGATGAAGGTGGATGCACCTGACTTGCTGAATAGGATGTTGCACTAGGTTGATAAAGAGTTGTAGTGGAACCACGATAATCAACATCATCTGAACTGTGAAAAACATTCATGTGTTACTGTGAAAGTTCCCTTTTCTCTTAACACAAATTCCAACGAAAAAGCTTTTTATGTACCCATAGGACAATCTTTATTTTAAAAACTAAATTAAGTAGCCATAAGAAAAACTTAGGTACAAGTCCTAATCGCCAATTTTAATACTGGTTAACTTTTTTCCCTTTTGGCAAAATATAAATTTAGTCTAATGTTGTTTGGGGACAACTTTATTGCTGCACAAGTTGAAACAAATGTTTGTTGTATTTAATATAGATTTGTTTTTATCTATGGAAAAAATATATATTCTCAAGTACAGATATCTCAGTATCAAATTAACACCTTTAAAGAAATTTGAGCTTAAAGATTTCTTGGAGTAAGATATATAAAATGTGAAAGTAATTTTTGTGATGGATTGTATCATAGTACCGGGTTATATCTACTCTGAAATGTGATATTAAATCCTAGTTATATCACATACTAACAAAAAAATTCAACAAAACAAGGAGAGAAACTATCATGGCACCATTCTCAAGCACATACAATTTCTAAGAGTCTGGAGAAAAGCAAGAGGGAGGGCAAACCATGAAGGAGAAACCTCAAAATAGGTAAGAATGGCAAAACACTCTTGGTGCAGTGTCCAAAGCTTTAATGAAAAGTGAAGCCGTCTATATTTTTATCTGTTTAAAAAAGGGTATGCTTATTAGGTGGTAAGAAACTCTGCAAAATTACTCAGTAAATATGACTCAGTGTAATTAACACACTTATGTATACTGTTTTAATTATCCAGATCAAATTAATTTACTGAATATCATGAAGCCAAGTGTCAGGGATTATCCTGATTGAAATACTATCAATAGTGTAGGGTTTAATGGAAGAAGTATAATTTATTCAGTTAATGTAGGCAAAGACTTCCATTGGCAGCTAAACCAATTATATTTGTCACCTACTCAAATGAAGAGAGAGATACATGTATACCTTTTGAAATAATTCAAATCATGTGCATAACCATTTAGTGGGTACTTCTTACAGAAAACTATATGTAAAAGTGACTATGAGACACCTTTTGGATTCTCTGTCATATTCTTCTCCGATCCATATATATGACTGACAGGCCAGTAGAGAAGTAACATCAAGTTCTTGAACATCATGTGTTGAAGCCAAAACAATTTCATTACAATTTGCCTATAAAGCAAAGGCAGAGTCAATGATTTAAGCAATTTCACTGAAGAGAAATACATTGTTTATAATGATGATAGCTTTTACCTTATTAACAGAAAATGCCATGATCATATCAGATTCCTTATGAATGACTTTCGCTTTTCCACCTGGATAGCCCAGATCAGCTTCAACCTAGAAAACATTAATCAGCAGTTTTAGTTGCGGCAGCACAGCTCTATTTAGAGTTATGCACATCCCATAAGATTTGAAAGCACGATAAGAAGAAAATGTAGCAGCAGCAGCGATAAAAAAGGGTAAGAGTAACTTTAATGTGTTGAAAACTAGCTTTGGAAAATTTGCTTAAATTCTCTGATGTCCTGTAATCACCCCAATTTCCATTGTGATGGTAAGATACTGATTAATTATAAAAGATGGCTAATATATTTTTATTAGTAATTTATACAGTAATGTCTCTCTTAGCTCTTCCAAAAGTGCATATTCTGCAATAAGAATGTGCATACATTAAGAGGCACAGAGTGGAGTAAAAACCATAGAAAAACCAAAAAGAAACCACCTTTTGAAGTAAGGGTGATGAGACAGAAATAAGGAAAAGTTGGAAAGAGGGATAGTTTGAAAGGAATAAAAGAGACTGATGAGAGGAAGGTGCAATGGCTTAGGGTTTGTGATGACAAGGAAAGAAAAGGCAGAATCGAGAAGGAAAGATGAAACAGCCATGCTTAAAACAGAAAATGTGACAGAAGTGAAGATGGAATAGGGAGCAAGAAAGACAAGAACCAAGGGCAAGACAGAGCAAGCCAGATAGAGTGAAGCATCTCCTCCCCTGTACCACTGAAGTGGTATGCGAGTACTACGAGTTCTCTGAGTAGTTAGCCAGTTGGGCAGGTCATGGTTAGTATCAGAGATGAGACGTTAGCTCCTTGAACTTTAAAGAATGAGCTAAATACAAGATCTTGGAATACTACCTTGATGTGGCAATCTTCTGCTACGCAGTTTTGGTTGACCTGCTCCACATGTTCTTCTATAGACTAAATACCACCACACCGTCACAAACACAAAACACATGCATGGAATGAAATTATAAAGACAGTGAAATATTTCAAGCTGAAATGGCCACTCCACCACTTAAAGATGATGAAAATGAATTTGCAAAATCAAGAAATTAAACTGAATAAAACAGTCATCAAATAAACACAATACAAAGCCAAAAGAGCAAAATTAATGTAACTATTACATATACACAAGAACATAAAAGCTATTTCAAAATAAAAATTAGTTATCTGTATACAGTTTTAAGAAATTTAAGTTACATAACTGGTAATCTAAAAAATTAAAGCCCACTTGTATAAGGAGATACACAAGATGCTATATAAATTCCTGCCCTATAGGGGTGGATTTCAAATATAAATTAAAATATTTATTTCTAAACATAGATTCAAAATACTGATAATTATTTCACTCTTATAAGGAATATGACTAATCACATGATTTTTCTCTAAGTAAATAAATGTTTAATAAAATCAGACATGGAAAAGAAATCACTCAGTGATTTGCTCCCAGGTTAATGTGGGGTCCTAAGGATGGCTGTAATCGGTAGTCATACTTCTGCTCTGCTGTGGAAACTCTGAAGGTTTGATCAGAGAAACAAACTCTTCCTCATACCTTTTCAGGTGACTGCCTCCCTTTCATCATGAAGGGCCATTCAAAATTTCTGACCGTGCCTCCAGGGACTCCCCTATGGCTGCTGTGGCTGATAAAGATGTATCCAAGAACACTTCCAAGGAATAGTCAATGTGTGGCACGGCTAACTCAGTGAAGGCCAAACTGCTGGAGAATCTATTTGTCTTAACTAGCCAAATTCACCAATCTGTTTCCCAAACACTTGTTTTGTGAAATATTTTTCTTTGATATCTTCAGTGAGTAAAAGATCTTATTCTTATAAATGTATCTATAACTTCATTTCTCAGGGATTTTTTTAAAATGCATCCAGCATTTTTAGGATTAACCTGCCAATTTTATTGGTCAATTTTCTGAATTTGCCAAATTTAGTGATTACCAAAATTCTATTTGACAATTTTAAAGATTTAAGCACTCTTACTGGATTGGGTAGAGTTTTAATAACTTTTGCATATTTCTGAAGCTAGCGACAAGTTTTTATTTTGTCCAGCAGCATTAACATTTTATTCATAATTTTTTTCTTAATGAAAACACCTTTTTTTCAGATCTGTGCTATTCAAAACAGCAATCACTAACCATACGTAACTATTTAGATTAATTGTAACCATTTAGATTAAAATTTAAAATTGTTTCTCAGTCACACTAGCCACACTTCAAGTACTCAGTAACCACATGTGGCTGGTGACTACTATGTTGGACTATGCAGATACAGATTTCCATCATCACAGGAAGTTCTATGGGACAGTACCAGACAAGACAGTAATTCCATTGTTTTAAAATTAAAAAGGTACATGATAACAATTCTTCCATCCTAACTCCCAGTTGCTTATATAGCACTTTAAGAAACATTCCATTTATCTCTGTCCTACTTCCCTGTTTGTGGGACCACTGCTGGAAGAAAAATAGAAGAGAACACACAGAGACTAAGGGGCGGAGAGGGGGAGAATTAGTTAAGGAAGAAGCAAACTAGTGGGGAAGGGCAAAACAAGAATGGGAGGGTCCAAGAAATCCAGACACCTGGCTTCCCACAGCACTCTACACTCTGATAAGTCAACCGATCAAGCTGCTATCAACTTTACCAATATTTAAAACATACTTGTGATCAATCTTTAATTTTAATCATTTGAAGAATAAAACACTCAGAAAATTGATCACTCAATGAACTGGTTTTCTGTGAATAACAGAGCCCCTAATTGACCAGAAATCTTATTAAGACAGGGTCTCACTTTGTTAGCCAGGCTGGAGTGCAGTGGTGTGTGATCTCAGCTCACTACAACCTCCACCTCCCGGGCTCAAGCAATCCTCCTACCTCAGCCCTGCAAGTAGCTAGGATTACAAGCATACACCATCACACCTGGATAATTGTTTTGTATTTTTTGTAGAGACAGGGTTTCACCATGTTGCCCAGGCTAGTCTCAAACTCCTGAACTCAGGAGATCCCACGCCTAGTGCTAGGATTACAGGTGTGAGCCACTGTGCCTGGCTACAATCTTTTATTTCAAATCACTATCTTAGATTCTTATATCTTAGTTTATGGAATTTGGACTCAGGATCACTATAGGAAATGCTATACATAGTGGTTTAAATGAAAGAGGCAAATAATTTGCCTCTGATTTCCCTAACAAAGCTCACATCAGTAATTTCAATGCCATAAGGGTCTTTTGTTATGAAAAAGCTTATAACTAGGACTCAAAAGGTCTCTACAGTTCATTCTTCTACTTCCTCATTTAAGTACATAATTTTTTAATCCACAGAGAAAACAAATGACTGTTCATAAGGGTTGACCACAATTACCATTCAGGTAAGTGGGAAAAAGAACAATATGGTAGATTTCACTGCCCTAGGCATGAGGAAAAACTGAGAAGCAGTTTTATACTTTTAATCTTGGGAAACTGAGCCATATGGACTCTCTCTGTTTTCACTTTTCTAAGTAAAATATAATTCATTTCTTCTCATTGTGTTTGCAAAATCTTTTTTTTTTTTTTTTTTTTTTTTTTTTTTTTTTTTTTTTTTTTTTTGAGACGGAGTTTGGCTCTTGTTGCCCAGGCTGGAGTGCAATGGCACGATCTTAGCTCACCGCAACCTCTGCCTCCCGGGTTCAAGCAATTCTCTTACCTCAGCCTCCCAAGTAGCTGGGATTACAGGCATTCGCCACCACGCCCAGCTAATCTTTTGTATTTTTAGTAGAGATGGGGTTTCTCCATGTTGGTAATGCTGGTCACGAACTCCTGACTTCAGGTGATCTGCCTGCCTCAGCCTCCCGAAGTGCTGGGATTACAGACATGAGCCGCCATGCCTGGCCATGTTTGCCAAATTTTTAATTGCATCAGACACTCAACTCTGAACACTCTTCAAACTGCTCCATTACCTCATTAAATAGCCAAACAGACTGAAATGCTCATATAAAAGGTCCTACTTTTATAAGGAAGAGGTCATCTGCCAATCTCCCAAGCTGCTGGTTCTTCTTGAACCATGTCTGCTATTACATTTGTATTAACTTAAAAATAATCATGCAATGCAGAACCTCTGCCTTGCTTTGTAAGAGCAATCTTCCTTCATCTTGTATTTGCTATTTCTGTAGTTTATTATCTCACAAAAGTATCCTGAATGTGTTGCTTCAAATCTTCATTCTGTTCATTTCTAAGTGCTAAATAAATAAAATGCCTTTAAAGGGCTATTTTATATTTTAAACACATATTTGGAGAATATTATAGAGTAAGTTTATATATAAAATTCCTCAAACCATCCATCACAATGTTTATTACATGTAAAAACCCGATGACAAATACTATAAAGTACCAACTTTCACTTGAATATATGTAATTTATCAAAGTACCTATGTTGCTTCATTGCTATGAAATGAAAATTATAAGGTTTTATCTTAAAACTAGTTCACGGTAGTTTAGTGAACTTTGACTATTACCCAACCAGAAAGAAAATTTCAGAATAAATCGAGCACTGATTTCCTTAGAAATGTTAAAGAAAAATTACAATAGAAAATATTTTTCTCAAAATACCTCACTCTGCTTTCTTTTCTTAGTGAAAATATATCTAATAAATGTCTCTTGAAGGACTTCTTGTTTAACAAGGAAATGCCAAAGTCGTTTGACTGGAAATGCAGAAGAATCCCGGGACCTATTAAAAAAAATTAACATATCACACTATTTTAGTCTATAGAAAATATGTTTATATTTGTAGATATTTATTTTTAAAACCTTCACAATCTATTGCAAAGAAGACACAGCATTAAGCTCAACAAAACTGTACAGTTTACTTTTAATGTTTAGTTCTCCTAAAAATCATTTCATCTAGCAACTAATTCTCTAATCACACTAAATGAACCAGTTAAGCTGACAAATTATTATTCTCTTTTTAAATTATACTTTATGTTGGTTCTCTTGGTTAAAGCATATCGGCAATGAACATAAGTCATAGATATCAATTCTAACAGCCTAACAAGCTAAAAAGCTTTGTTCTTTTAACCTTATTTTAATAGTAAATACTATTAATCAGGGTCCACTATCTCAAAAAAAAAAAAAAAAAAAGCATGCTGCTTATCAAAAGGGATGTACATGGGCAGGCAGAAGATCAAAACATCAGTTAAAAACCTGTAATGTGTTTACTGTTAAATTACTGACAAAAGCCAGAAGCACCTTATTTGCATATATAGATTGTTAGAAAAAAAATTCTGTAAGAGTTCTGACAATAAGAACACACATATGCCGTGTGCAGTGGTGCATGCCTGTAATCCCAGCACTTTGGGAGGCCAAGCTGGGGGACTGCTTGAGCCCAGGAGTTTGAGACCAGCGTGGGCAACATGGTGAAACCCCGTCTCAGCGTGGGCAACATGGTGAAACCCCGTCTCTACAAAAAACACACAAAAAATTAGCCAGGTGCAATGGCACTCGCCACTAGTTCCAGCTACTCGGGAGGCAGAGGTGAAAGGATGGGTTAACCAGGAGGTTGAGGCTGCAGTGAGCTGAGATTGCACCACTGCACTCCATCCTAGGAGACAGAGTGAGACCCTGTCTCAAAAAAACAAACAAAAAACCAAAAAACACCACACCAGAAATTAATAAAGAATTTTTCCTTTATGTAAATGGAATGTCTATGAATTATAGATAATACTGGGAAAAAAATTCTATTCAAATTTCTGATATTTTTCTTAGGGTATTCTGCTAAAAATAGGACTGCAGGTTCAAAATTATGAATGTTTTAAAGTATATTGGCATATTTAGCCAAACTGTCTTCCAGAAAAGTTAAGCTATACTCTTTATCAGCATTATAAGAGCTTTCTTACTTGAATGGGGTATTTTCAGGTTCTAGCATTGCTTTATTTCGAAGAATAGCTGGTCCAGCTCCCACTGAAAGGTCAGTTGGGTATGTGTTGATATAGTTAGCGGGTGGACCTTCAAACTGATCCATTTTCTCTTGCAAGATCTGTTCCCAGTTCTCCAAGTTTTTAATCACAGCAATACCTAATGGTGATGTAACAGGCAGCTCTACAAGGTGACAGAACACGTTATTTATTTTAATAAAAAATACTGATTATCATCCAAATATTTATAGAATCTGAATTCTGAGACAAAACCTCTGAAAATACAAATAAATCTGGAAATGTTAAGGTAATACAGTTTAGATTCTTAATGCTTTAAACAAAACAGAAGTGGGTTTCTGCTCTTTGTCCATCTTCTGTGTAGAGTGATTCTTGATATAAACTAAAGTATTAGACTGAAGCCAGGTGTGGTGGCTCACACCTGTAATCTCAGCACTTTCGGAGGCCAAGGCAGGTGGATCGTTTGAGCCCAGGAGTTCAAGACCAGCCTGGGTAACGTGGTGAAACCTTTTCTCTACAAAAAATACAAAAATTAGCCCAGCATGGTGGCACATCTATAGTCCCAGCTACTCAGGAGACTGAGGTGGGAGGATGGCTTGAGCCTACGAGGCAGAGTTGGCAGTGAGCTGTGATCATACCACTGCAATACAGCCTGGGCAACAGAGCAAGACTCTATCTAAAAAACTAAAAATAAAGTCACAGATTGGAGCCTAAAATAAACAAGACTTTATAAAATATCTAATGCACTGTTTTTAAGTGCCAAAGGACCTTTTATATAGATTCTGTAAAGAGAAACTTGACGGCAATTTATTATAATTAATAACATTAATTTTTAAATTCCAAACTCACCAGAGAATTCCAGTCCAGCAATAGGAAAGAAATTCTTGACATTGTGAAGTGCTAGCTTAACCATTGTCAAATGTAGAAGAGCCCAGCTGTTCAAGAAGGAGCAAAAAAGTCTTTAAGTGAAAAATAAAATCATGGGAGAAACAGAGTGGTGTTCCCTGCCAACTGTTTAGCCCACTCTCCAACCAGAAAAAAGCTGTCATTGAAATTTACTATGCAAAAATGACAGCTTTGTGGTCACTGAATATAAAAAACTTGCAATACCATATTACACTTGCTGAAAATTACCTCATGGAAAAAGATTTACCACATAGTCACATGGAACCTAATAGTATACCAATAAATTATATATTAAATTCTAATAGTATATCCATGAGTTACGTATTTTTTCCTCACTAAAAATGCTTGTGTTTGCATTCTCCATGAAAGCTAGTCTTTGGAGGTGGAGAAAATATTATGGAGAAATTGACCTCAAAGGTGCAGAATTTATTACCTGGAAACGTAAGTCATTTCTTATATAAATTCAGGATAATAATGTTATTTAAAATTAATAACACTGGGATTTTCTACAAAAAGAAAAGCCAAAAAAAAAAAAAAAAGAAAGAAAGAAAAGAAAAGTCTTATTTACCTATAGGAATTTGGATCTTGGTGCTCCTGTATTTGTGTATCTGAAAAAAAGGCATCATCTTCCTCATCACTATGAATGCTTTCATCAGAATCATATATAACACCACTATCGGACAAAGGAAGAAATGGCTGCAATAAAAGATAAAGATATTTTTTTAAAGATTATAATTTTATAAACATATAAAATATATTTTAACTATATAATTTATGTATTATATATTTAATATAGAAAATGTTTTTAGTATATAATTATTTTTGCTCTAACATAAAAGTAAACATTTTAAATGGTGTCAGCATAAGTAAAAATTTTCTTTCGCAGATGATGCTACATTTACAAAAGTCAAGATGACTAGGTAAAACTCTCAGACTCAGTAACTGAATAGCTAGATATGAAATGTGTTTAAAATCAATAGTTTTCTTCTTGTAGATCAGCAATAAAAAAGTTAGAAAAGTCTAAAGAAATACAAAAGGACAACTGTGAAAGCTGTGAGACAGCTTTGTGAAGGAAATTATAAACTTTTATAAAATTATATGATGGGAAGGACTGAAATGTGTAAAAACTGTAATTCTTGGTAAGTTAATTTACATAGGCTTTAAATAATTTCAATAAAAATCCCCCTGGGAATTTCTCTTCCTATTTTGGAACTTTAAAATGATTCTGAAGTTCTTAGAGAAGAAAAAATAGATGAGATCAGCTGGGGAATTTTTTTTAAATAAAAAAATCCCATTTTTTTTTTTAGTGGATATTAAACTAAGTAAGAAAAATGTAGTCTAGCAATTGATACAAAAATATAATGCAAAAATCATATACGTGTAAGAATTTAATCTGATAAACATCTTAAGTCAGCGGGAGAAAAGGATTATTTAATGAATAATAATGGAACAACTAGTTAGCTAAGTGTGGGGATGGGAGATGAAGTCTGATCCAGTCTGTTCCTCACTTTATTCTAGATAAATAAGAGAATTAAAAGTTAAGGAGGAGGAGAAAGAGAAAGAACAGGAGGAAACAGAGAAGGAAGGTAAAATAAATGTAAACATTTATTAGTGGAAAAGACTTCTGCTTAAAAATAATGTAATCAATAAGGAAATGTATAGATAGATCTAAGTTTTAAACTTTTTAAAATTTCTGTGCATGGTAAACTTTTTAAAACTTCAAATGCATAATAAACAAAATTTTAAAGCAAATAAACTAGAAAAAGTTTAACAAGATAAATTAATATCCCTAGATAAATAAAGTATCCATAAAAAGGAAAAACGCCATAATCTCAATAGATAATTTAGGTAAGAATATGAACAGTCAATACCTCAAACTGGAAAATCAAATGGCAATAAGATCATTAAAATTTTAATGTCACTAACAGAAAATACAAATCATTTAATCTATCAAATTAACAAAAATGAAAAAGGAATACTTAATGCTAATAAGGGAGTAAGGTCAGATGCATCCTCTCACTATTCTCAAGAGAGTACAAATTAGTAATGTGGAAAATAATCTGGCGATACGTATTAAAAGCCTTATTTAAGTTTATAACCTTTGACCTAGTACTTCTTTTTTTTTTTTTTTTTTTTTTTTTTTTTTTTTGAGACGGAGTCTCTCTCTGTCACCCAGGCTGGAGTGCAGTGGTGCGATCTCGGCTCACTGCCAGTTCCACCTCCCAGGTTCACGCCATTCTTCTGCATCAGCCTCCCGAGTAGCTGGGACTACAGGCGCCCACCACCACACCCAGCTAATTTTTTGTATTTTTAGTAGAGATGGGGTTTCACCGTGTTAGCCAGGATGGTCTTGATCTCCTGACCTCGTGATCCACCCACCTCGGCCTCCCAAAGTGTTGGGATTACAGGTGTGAGCCACCATACCAGCCTGACCTAGTACTTCTTAAGGAAATAATCTGCTCATGAACACGACGTATCTTAAAAGATACTGTTCTTGGCATTATAAACATCAAATCGCTAATTAGGTAAACTACAGTGTATTCATCAAAGTGAAAAGTTACATGGTCACTATAATTGATGCTTATCTAGAAGCAATGATCAACCAAGTGAGAGTGAGCACCCCAGCATCTGACTGTAATTTCTAAATATAATTTCTCACAAAAAGGAACCAGGTTATTTAAAAAAAAAAAAAAAAAAAAAAGCTTGTTCTCAGTCACGGGCAGGAAATACACATGATTAGCCTAGAATAAAACTAGAAAGCAGACAAACTCAAACACTAGTGGAATAATCTCAAAAAGATTTGGAGCCAACTGTGGAAAAGGCTCTCACTGGCAAAGATGGATAATCTGAGGCCCCATGAGAAAAATAACTGCAATGGATTAAAACATATAACATATGTTTAAATCTGTAAGCTCATAACAAAAATGAAAGCAAAACAAAACTCACTGGCCTTCTCTGAAGGATGCTTGGGAACCAACTCATCATTTTGAAAACTGGTACACAAAAGCAAAGAATAAAGCATTTATCATGTCTTTCCAACTCAAAATGTACTTCAGGGTAACTGAATAGGTTGATGAAGAGACATTCCAGCAAATAGATGAAAAATCAATGACAGGATTTTATCATCATAATTTAAAACTTTCACTGAAATAATAAATGTAGGCAAAGATCAACTAAAATCATAAAAAGCTTCCTGACAGAAATATACAAAACCACCAATGAAGTTAATCCTGCACTCCCTCTTCCTATCCAATCAGAATGAAATTGGATTTAACTTTCACTTTACAAGATTCAGAGGAACAAAATATGGTGATGCCATTGGCAAAATCCGTTGAAAAATTCTAAACGTCAAAATTCTTTCAGGGCAAACAAAAAAGGTGGGAGTTAAGTTTAAAAAAAAAAAAAAAGAGAGAGAGAGAAACGGAGGTGGAGCCTATAGATTAAAAGAGACTGAAGATGTAGCAACCACTTGCAAGGTATGAATTGTATTTTAGATCCTGATTTGAACAAATAAACTATATAAAAACATTTAAGATGCAATTGGTGAAATGTGAATACTGTCTGAATATGTGATAATATTAAAGAATTGTGAGTGTGCTTCAGTGGGTGTAACATTACTGTAGATCTGTTTAAAATCCTCTTTTTTTCAAAAACAAATACTGAAATATTTTTGAATGAAATTTCATGGTGGATTTGCTTCCAAACAATCAAGTAGTGGGGTGAGGTATAAAATGAAACAAGACTGTCCATGAATAGATAATTTTTGAAGCTACATGATGGTAGATAAAAGATTCATATGCCATTACCTCTCCTTTTGTGTATGTTGGAAGCTTTCTACACTAAAATTTTAAAAATGATAGCTATATAAGTTTTTAATGGTATAAAAACTGTTTACCTTAATGTTAACAGAAAAAAACTACATATACTGATCCAATTATATACCTTTTTTAATCTGAGGAAAAAAGATTAGAAGTAAATTGGCCAAAACGGTAACAGTTATCTTTGCATAGATGAGTGTTATTTCCCTTCTTTATAATATTTTGCATTTTCCAAATTTTCAAAATATGTATCAGGAGGAAACATTTTTTAAAAACAAAAATTAATTTAGCACATTACCATTTACAAATCTTAACGTTGTTATCACTCACATTAATGATGCAATGAGCTTTCATTCATGGCAAATAAAAAGTTTAAAAAGGTAGGAGTGGGAACTGCCTATACATTTTTAAGAGTACTTTATTACTTCCCTGGTTTATTAGCTAAATACAATTAAGTGCAACTCAATTGGCAGCCTTAAGGGATAGGCCAGAATGACTCTGGAGTATAACTTGGACCCTGATAGAGTGTAAACCTGGAAATCTGCACTCACAATGTGCCTAACCCCGTAGTTCTCAAACTTTAGCACACATTAGAACCATCTGGAGAGCTTGTTAAGACACAGATTGTTGTTTCTCACTCCCAGAGTTTCTGATTGAGGGGTCTGAGGGAGGACCCAAGAATTTGCAATTCAAACAAGGTCCCAAGCAATGCTGATGCTGCCGGTTCTGAGACCACACTTTGAGACCCACTGACATAACCAAAGTCTTTTTTTTTTTTTTTTTTTTTTTGAGACACTGTCTCAGTCCGACACCCAGGCTGGCGTGCAGTGGCACAATCATGGCTCACTGCAACCTTGACCTCCTGCGCTCAAGCAATCCTCTCACCTCAGCCTTTCAAACAGCCAGGACTACAGGCACATACCACTGCACCTATGTTTTTAAATTTTTTTGGTAGAGACATGGTCTGTGTTGTCCAGGCTGGTCTCAAACTCCTGGATGTAAGCATCCTTCTACCTTGGCCTCCCAAAGTGCTGAGGTTACAGGTATGAGCCACTGCACCTGGCCTCAAAGTCTTTAGATAACAAAACAAAGCTTCTAAACTCACGTTGAAAGACTTTTTAAGGATCAGCTTCTTAGCATACAAAAAACGGAATGGGATCAGCACCTCAATAACTCTGAGATCTAATAAAAATCTAAAAATGGGAAGAGGCATCACTCTGGAGATGTATTCCCTAATATGTACGCACAGCAAGGTGACAACAGAGTTAACATATGTAAAGAGGGAAACATACCAATAGAAGGAGAATCATGAGCTCAAAAAAGCAAAGTGCAGAAAAGCAAATATTAGCATGCACCCACGATGGTATAAAATGGGGCTATACCAGATCTAGTCACCATGAGTATTCTGATCCCCTGAGAAGCTTCCTTTGCTCTGGGAAAACAGAGATGTATCATGGGGCCTCATCATGGCCTGATAAAACCCTCAAATGTCCATCCATCTCCTTCTATTCTAATCCCATGCTTACCAAGGGAGCCACTGATAATTAGAAGGCAGGTGCCTAGATGATAGCTACAAGTATTCCAGTCACTAGAAAAAGATAGTGCTGATTATATAATAACCTGACTTCTGATTTATACCCAACTCCCATGTGATTTTAAGTTGTCTCCTACATCATCAAGTAACTGATCATCCTTAAATTTACTATGACTATTCAGTTTCTGGACTTCCACATGCAAGAGTTAATAAAACAGATGATACACTTATCTTATAGCTTGCATTCCTCACTCTCCTTACCTTTGCAACAAAATAATCCCACATACTAAGTTCAGGAGGAATAAATTTTTCTTTGTAAGATGGTCTTTCTGCAGGCACCGGTGGTGGAGTAGCATCTTTTACAGGCCTTCCAGGGACAAGCATTCGCATGTTAAATCTCCTACGGTGTTTATCTATGTCTTCAGAAAGGACAGGAGGTGCTAAATGAAGACAGAAGGAAAAAAAATCTAGCATTCATTTTCCATTGTTAATTGATAGAGTTAAGCTTTCTTTTTATCCTACTCTTGCCATGTTTTGGTCTAGACTAAATTACTTATTCCTGTGCTTCTAAACTTTTCTAGTTACTGAATCAGCTTTCCAGCAGTCAAGGCAGAGATGCAGATGGAGATAAAGCATTAAAGCATATCTTGCCATGTGCTCCATAAAATACGGATTAAAGTAATTCTATATAAAATATACTAAATAAGTGGTATATTCAATAAATATTAAAGTGATTGACTGATTACCCCTGGCTATGAGGTTCAAGAAAGATTCACTGACTATGTAGAATTTAATAGTGTGCCTTAAAAGAAGGGCGAAAGTTCAATGGGAAAATGGAAAAGGGCAACATAAACAAATAATCAAAGGTTTGGGTAAATGAGGAGTCAATTATTTTTGGTAGACAGGAGTTATGGAGGGAAGTAATATCGACAACAAAGTCCAGAGTTAGGTTAGGACAAGTCTGTGGCTATGAAGCTGGGAACTTGTGTTTTGGGCAGTTCTCACTAACACTTCTTAAGCTTTAGTCACACAATGAAGTATGGCTTGTCTGATCAATTAGAGAAGAAGATGGAAGATGACATAAGAACGGCCTGCACTAATATGGTGGGTGGTAAAAAGTAGAAGGGTTGCATATGAGTGATACACAAAAGAAATAGCAAAAGGATTCAGGAATTGGATATGAGAGGGCGAGAAAGTAGAAGTTAACCTGCTCCTCTCCTAAACCTCCCCATCACAGAAAATAATTTTATCTCAACTCTTCTGTCTTCCCTACCCCACACAATTCATCAACAAATCATTGGCTCTAACCTCAAACTATATCCAGAATATGATCACTTTTCATTCTGACCATAACTAACACCCTAGGATAAATCACTATTATTTTTTAATTGAGGCAAAATTTACACAACATAAAATTAACAATTTTAACGTGTACAATTCAGTGACATTTAGTACATTTAACATGTCATGCAACCACCACCTCTATCTAGTTCCAAAGCATTCTTCTCACCCCAAAAGGAAACCCTATATCCAATAAGCAGTCACTCCTTATTTCTCCCTCCCACTAGCCCATGACAACCAAATCTACTTTCTGTCTCTATGGATTTACCTATTCTGGATATTTCATATAAATGGAACCAGACAATATGAGACTTTTTGTGTCTGGCTTCTTTGGCTTAGTCTATTTTTGAAGTTCATACAGATTATAGTATGCATTAGTACTTCATTCCTTTTATAGCTGAGTAACACTGCACTGCACGTATATACCATACATACTTTGTTGATCCTTTCATCCTTGATGGTAACCCACAATTATCTTTTAAGTGGACTAGCCTCCCCACTACCAGGCTCCCTACTCTGATTTATGTTACCCAGTCTATTCTCCACAAAGCAGCTAGAGCGGTTCTTTTGAAAAGGTGAATCAGATTATGTCACTCCTTTCTTTCTTTAGAACAACTAACACTTTTACCATGATCCTAAAGGACCTTATTCCCGCTACTTTTCTATTCTCATCTCCTACCACACTCCCCCTCTTCACGAGAGCCATGATGGTCCCCGGGTAGTTCTTGGAAAAGGCCAAACTCAATTCTACCTCGGGACCTTTGCATTCATCTGCCTGGAATGCTCTGGTCTCAGATATCCACATGGTGTGACTCCTAACCTCCTTACAGCTCTGCTCAAATACTATCTCATCAGAAACATGTCTTCCAACCCCCTTAACTAAACTGGTCTGTTCCCATTCCCTCATCACTCTCTTTCCACTTCCTCCGTTTTTATCACAGTTCTTATCATACCTGAAATATCATTTGTTAATTGCCTGATAGGTGTTAAGTGAATAAATTAATGCAAATATAAATATGTACTGGCAGGTTTTAAGCATGGAAGATTTGATGGATAAATTACCACGAACAAAAAATCAGAAAACTCAGGCAGAGAAATAAACAATTTTGAGGAAACACTTTTAAGTTTAAAGTGGACTACAACCAAGCAGCAAGAAAGAGATTCAGAGGAATGGAAGCAGTGGGAGTTGATGAGATCATCTCCCTTACAATGACTTACACAGGAACCTATTTATTTAACTCAATCACAGACAATGAAGACAGAGGTTAGTGTCATTTAAACTTGTGTGTCACTGATTCCTCATCTGTAATATGTCCATTTCTAAGGATGAATTAAGATGATTTCTATATATGAGCATCAAGATAGAAATCTTTCCTGTGGCATCAGTCTAAACCCTCACCACATCCTACCATCTTCAAAAGTGGGATGAAAAATATATTCTGGTCCATGAGGGAAGAAAAAACACACAAGGAAAATGGAATAATACTATCACATTGAAGACTAAGGGAACATATTTTAGAGAATAAAAATAAAATAGAATTTTGAAACCATGTGTATGATCAGAATGGCTATCTTGCACATGACCATACATTTAATCTGAAGCCAAATGCTGGTATGCGCTAAAGATTTTGAACACTTATTTAAATTTTCTTTCTGTAATTAAGAACTATCCTTTTTGTTTTTGTTTTCATTTTATTTTCTTAGGAACTATCCTTTTTGTATGACTTTGTTCCTTAACATTGTTTCTGTATTTACCTTTTTACCTTTCCTCTATTTTTAATCTTCTTCAAACATGTCCTGCTTTATCACCTCAAAAACATTATTTCTATAAAAATAAAAGTAACAAACTATATTTTTATTATATCAAGGGTTTAATTATTTGCTGTCATAACAAGAGTGGTTATGCTTTAAGCATCGCTTATTTTCAAAGTGAAATTTCTTAAAACATTAAAAAATTTTAACATTCAAAATTATTAACATTTACATACATTACTGGTATCAAACTTATCTTACCTGAAATATTTTCTGATTGTCTTCGAGGTTTCACAACAAGTTTTACACCGCCTCCAAAAACAGCAGCCCACATTCGATTATTTAATGGGTGGGCTGCAAGCCGAAATAATTCATTGGAGGAATTTGTAGCAAGAGCATGTATCAATAAACTTAAGTAAACAGCAACAACAGCTTCACATAACAAAATGTTCAGTTTTGGCTGGTCTTCATCTTGGGCTGAACTCAAGAGATTAATAAGTGAGCTCACACCTATAAGGGAATATAAAATCATAAGAAGTATGTAAGGATGAAGAACCAGAAGGAAAAAACATCCAAATTTGCAACTTACCCAAAATTATGCATTTATATTTTACAAAATATTTCCATAATTTGAGCAATAAAATAAATAATGATAAGAATGGATTAGAGCCTATAAAATAAAACCATCCATTTGTCTACAATGATATAATAAATGAGCAGAGGACCAAAGGTGAGAAGGGGAAGCTCTTTCTTACAGTAGAAGTTCAACTAATACATAAAATGAGTGATAGTGGTAGAAAATCACCGTCTAGTAACCCCACAGTAATATGATTCAGGCAAACATCATCACTAGATGCTAAAATTAGCAAGGGAAAGTATAATATTTTACACAGTCTCAAACTCTTCACAAGATACTGATTAATTACAAAGGAAAAAAAGTAACTTTACAATGGAGAAACTTGGCAGAAACCACCTTACCAAGTGATCAAAGTTAATAGCAGTTGGGGCCAAATGACATCATATGCCTCTTGATACCTCCTACTGAGAAAGGCACATCTTTTTTGTGGTATCCCTGCCCAAAAATACGTAACTTGAATCCAACATTAAGAAAAAAATCAGGGCTGGGCACGGTGGCTCACCCCTGTAATCCCAGCACTTTGGGAGGCCGAGGCAGGTGTATCACCTGAGGTCAGGAGTTCGAGACCAGCCTGACCAATACGGTGAAACCCCATCTTTACTAAAAATACAAAATAATCAGCTGGGCGTGATGGCGGGCGCCTGTAGTCCCAGCTACTCAGGAGGCTGACACAGGAGAATTGTTTGAACCCAGGAGGCCAGAGGTTGCAGTGAGCTGAGATTGCACCACTGCACTCCAGCCTGGAGACAGAGCAAGACTTTGTCTCAAAAAAAAAAAAAAAACAGAAAGAAAGGAAAGAAAGAAAGGAAGAGAAAGGAGAGGGGGAAGGAAAGGGGAGGGAAGGGGAGAGAGGGGAGGGGAGGAGGGGAAGGAAGGGGAGGGAAGGGGAGGGAAGGGGAGGGAAGGGGAGGGAAGGGGAGGGAAGGGGGGAGGGAAGGGGAGGAGGGAAGGGGAGGGGAGGCGGGGAAGGGAAGGGGAGGGAAGGGGAGGGGAGGCGGGGAAGGGGAGGGAAGGGGAGGGGAAAGGGGAAAGGGGAAGGGGAAGGGGAAAGGGGAAGGGGAAGGGGAAAGGGGAAGGGGAAGGGGAAGGGGAAGGGGAAGGGAAAGGGAAAGGGAAAAGGGAAAAGGGAAAAGGGAAGGGGGGGGGAAAGGAAAAGAGGAAACATCAGAAATGTCCAAATTGAGAGAGACTTTAAAAAAATAACCTGCTGGTACTCTTCAAAATGTCAAAGTTGTGAAAGAGAAAGAAGGAAGACTTTACTCCATATCAGAGGAGACTAATGAGACATGACAACTAAATGTTACATATGGGCCCCAAAAAGCACATTAGTGGGACGACTGGCAAAATTCAAAAAAGGTCTGTGGATTAGAGAACATAAATGCTAAATTTGGTAATTATGTGAGAATGTCTATTTATAGGAAACACACATTAAAATGTTTAGATGGAAAAGGATACCAGGTCTGCAACTTACTCTCAATTTAAAAAAAAAAAAAAATACACTTAGATACACGCAAGTGAGTGAGAGAGAAGAAATGAATGATAAAGCAAGCATGGTAAAATATTAACATTTGAGGAATCTGGGTGAAATTTAGTATTATGTTTGCAATTTTTGCAAGTCTGAAATTATTTTGAAATAAGAGGTTAAAATGAAAACAATGTGTTTCTATAAGGCAATGGTTAAAGTAATCTGAAATATACACTTAAGGTACTGAAGAGAGTGGAGAAGTTTTGAAATAACTGAGGTAGAGAATAAGAAAGAGAGCCAACCAGAAAAAAAGGACTGTCAGACTGCATGATATATGTACCGTAGAACAGTCACTCCTACCCCAATACATAAATTTACACGCCCAAGAACAACTATATTTTCTCTGGTATGTCTGTGATTTTCTAAGACTCTAATTCAAAATTCCTAAGAAAGATAATGTGCTCCATCCTTATGAAGGATGTTAAGACATTGCTTTTTTACGTTGCTTAACATAGCTGGTTTTATGAAGCCTTAACTTCCTGAGTCTTCAGACAATACTGCAGTACTTCATAGTTCCTAATCCATAGCAGAAAAATATCATCAAAAAACAAAGAAAGCAAGAAACCACTCACTAAATCCAGCAACAAGCAGGAAACTGGTCAGTAGACTTTTAAGAAGAAATTGCCAAATAGAAGATTTTTTTTTTTTTAAATCACTTAAATTCTCACCAGGCCACTGAGCAGGAGATGAATTTGGTGTTGCGTGTTCTTCAATGCTTTCTGTCCTTAGTCTTCTACGATCACTTAAAAGAAGTCCTTGATAAGCCATTCCTGTAAACTGATTTCCTTCTGTTTGACTGCTAAAACAAATAGGTTTAGTTATTTATCATTGTAAGAGAGGTAATAAAAAACTGCACTTTATGCACATCATCTATTTTAGATGGCTACTTTAAGAAACAAAAATTCTTAAAATGCATTCACTGTTCTAAAAAAAGTTTATTTTAGAAAATTATTGAAATTAGTTACAAATGCTTATTTTTTTTTTAAACAAAATAACAAATTTTACTACGTTGGGCAGATGACATTTATTCCTTTAGAATTTTCTCCAGATGCCACTTTAATACTTTAAAATCTTTTCTATTTGCAGTAATTTTTATTTTGTGTTTTTACAAAGTCTGAGGCAAGGAGACTACTGTTGGTACTAGGATATAGTAGGCAGAAAGTTTCAGGGTACTAGTGGGTTGCATTTCTTTTCTCAAAAGTTGTGCAAGCTTAACTCTAAATTAAAATATGAACTAAAACCTGGAGAATCATATTTTAGAAATACCTAAACCTGAAACTAAATGTCCCTAAATATTGTTTAATAATATTTACTTCCCTCTCTATAATTGCTATCTTTGTGAAGCTGGGGAAAATATAAAAGCAGAAAGTCAAGCTAAGTCTAGTAAATCATAGCTGACCAACTAGAAAATACATATTTAAAAACAATGTATTTGCATTTTCATTTGGTGCCATTTTAATGGTGACTGACATCAAACAAGTTATCTTTGATCATTTAGATGACAACAGTCAACTAAATCAACTTCTTTCCTTATTTACATTTCTAATCTTTCGAGTTATTTAGACACAGCCTTAATTAGGTTACAATCAGAGTACAGGCCATTTTGATAGATAATTCTTTACTTGATACCAAATGCTCCCACAAAAGGCTGCTACCATTACAAGAAAGAAAGCTAGACATACATTTAATATCAATTTAATGTGAATCTACTATTACAAACTTTTCATTTATTAACATAATTCATTTAAATCTAGGTTATCTTTCCAAGTGATTCAATTTCTTGCTACTTATATTGCTCTAGTCATTAAAATGCAAAGTACATACTAATGAAGGCAATTTTACATTAGGAAAAATTCAGTCCCTTTCTTCTAATTGATATCACTTCCAAAGACTTTTACATCATATGTAAATGAGTAGGTAAAAGTAATTTAAATAATTCCATTTTAGGAATGTACTTTTTCAGTTTTCAAAAGTATTTTTATTTCAATGGATAATTAGCTAAATAAATAGCTGCTAATCCAATACAAAAAGAAATTGTTTCTAAGGAAAAACAACTAGAAAATTTCATATTATAAGTTATTATGGACAGTAAACTCTTCTTTCTTCAAAACAAAAAAGATGGTAATGATGGTAATTTACATTTACTGTTTGTTACTTTATTTCTCTGTGACTACTAGGTGATAACTAAAATAATTATTTTATTTCTGATTCTCTCTCATCTATTAAAAATATCATGGCAGTCATATTTAGGGATTTTTCAGTCCCTAGGAAATAGAAACTTAATATAACTCTGGAACAGTTTAATTGTTTCTGCTGTATTAATACTATTTTGGGTGATTTTTTTTTTTACCTGTAGCTATGACTGTCACATAATGCTTGGTAAATTGATGCAGAAAGTGATGCTGCTAGTGAATGAAGTGTGTGCACCTAAAACCAAAACAGCCACAATTACATTTTGTACTAACATTTCTACACAACAGTAATATTTCAAAAATTAGAAAACATCCAGGAAACCCAGCATCATCATAAGACTGAATCCTAGATGAGACTACTAACTCTGCTTTAAATCTCCTAAAGTAACTCTCACCCACCTTTATACACATGCCACAACAAAGCTGATTGTTTCAGACACATTTTAATCAAACATTTACTTACTGTGAGCCTGCCGTTTACCAGGCCCTGAGCAAAGTGCTAATGTTTGTATTACAGGGATTTGTCCTAGCCTAACAACTAGCTTACTAGCTTAAATAGTAATATTCAAAAAAAAGCAGAAGCAAAATAAGAATAGAATTTTCAGAGCTTTTATTTAAGCTTGCCTCATGAAATTCACCTTGTTGAAAATAAAGACTTGATCTTATCAATAAAAATGAATTAAATTTTTTTAGTAAATGTATCAATCACTGTGTGAAACAGCTAATTTTCCAGAAAGTAAGTAATTTACTTGGTACTCATGAATTGAGGATAGTCTTAGAATTTTACATTTAGAAAGTTTTAAATTTCTCCGTATAATTAAAAAAAGAAAAAAACACCCTCAAATGCTATACTGAATCAATATTTTCAGACTCATAAAATCTTTAAATTTGAAGGGACCTTAGAAACAGTTTCATATGTTATACAGATTACTCTTTGAAAGCCTTACCCAAATTTCTAGGAACCAGAAATGTTTACTTCGAATTCATATGCTTTTTATGCCTTTTCTGCATGTCCCTATTCACACAACAAATGCTTTAAATAATCTCTGCTAAAATACTAATATAGGTTAATTCATACTATGGATGAGAAGTCCCTAATTGGTTATAACCAGGCCTTTAGAAGAATGTACCGCCAGAGATTAAATGTGCTTGTCAAACAAAACAAATAAAAAATAAGAAAACGGGGGATCTGAATTGTGCGTCAGCCACTAGAACTGGAAAAAGCATAGCACAAATACACTTAGGCTGGGACAGTGGAAGTCTGATCAGCTCCCCAGATCCTGCCAAGCTCCCTAGTGTTTCTTGGACTGTATCAGTTTTTAAGATCTTGGCACGGGGTATCAATATAGTTTGCAATAGTAACTGCCGAAACTCTGATTGCCTCTAACTATTGCCTCCAATAAACACAACCACCAAGGAAACAGTAATAAGGACACTCTCTCTGGGACCATTTGTGACCAATCACGGTTCCCTCCCAGATACTCCCCAACTTATATTTTCATAATATCTTGGCGTGTAAACAAATAATCGTAAATATTTCCAACTTAATGGTTCATTTAAGGGGAATGGAGGATCTAGAGGGATATTAAGTGGCAAGAATACTGTCAAGAAAATTAGTTTTATTGCCAAAAGTATTTGTCTGTCTTAAAGGAAGACAATAATTTTTCCAGAAGTAAGAACACTTGCTTTTAAATTACATTCATTGGACAAATAGTCTTGAACTGACCAGGAGTGAGAAAGGTAGCACATAAGAGCACATTAAACCATTTTCTCTAAGTTCAAATTAAAAGACAGGTATAACATATTTACCTTCTCAGTGTGTATAATATCAAATGATCATAAACTTTACATTACCTTCACATCTTCAATACTGGGATGAGGTGGTGTTTTCATCTGAACAATAGTATAAAGTATATCATGGATGTGATTATTTAAGTACAATACAGGATTAGCTATGACTGTTTTTGTTGACGCAATACTTGCTGAAAGCAGAGGTAGGGTGGTAGGCAGTGGTAGTGGAGACTGGAGCTGCTTTACTGTAGTTTCCTGTGGGTGATAGTGAATTATTTTTTTCAAAGTAGTTAAAAAAATTTCATCAATTATCTGATAGAAATACTGGTGATAAACATTGTGTAAAGGGAGTATGTTCGATCACTAATTTTACACAAATTTATTGAGTACCCAGTATGTACCAGGTACTATGCTAGATGTAGATGGTATATAAAGAGAAATATGACACAAGAATACTCTCAAGCTTTTAAGCCTATTCCTTGTTATCAAAACTTCAGTCTAAGACCACATAGAGTATAAATATCTGCCTCCTATAAAGAAAGGAGCTGAACATATTTAGATTAACTAGCAAAAAGTAGTAAAAGAGCTTTATAGCTATAACTGCAAGAGCTACTGAAATTATTGAAATAAACAAGATTGGAAAAAAAGTGATATTCACACCTGTTGTGATTCTTGTAGCAAAAATTTGAGTTCCATCCTTACTGAAGCCAGACCACCACCTTGGGCCCCATGAAGGCTACAGTAGCTGAGAAACACTCTCAGGAGATCTTGGTTTTTCTGCAACCACGACTTTCGTCTTTCTGCATGCTCTCGTTTGGCCTGCAATCTTCTTCTTTCTATTTGATGGCGCTCATAGGAACCAATATCTGGTTTGTCTACCATTTCTTCCTGATCCAGTAGATCACTCTCTACTTTGGAATATGTCTTACTAGAATATTCTTTAATAACTGATTCATGATTACATATCTCATGCAAGGCAGCAATTTCCTTTTCAAGCCAGTTGTAGAGTTGAAATCTGAGTTTCCCTCCATCTACTTCATAACCTGTAGCCAATGTTCTTAATTCAGTCATAAGGATCTTTAAACAAGCTCTGAATTTTAGTTGCTCAGCAATCACATCAACTTCAGTATCACCTTCAGGACCATCCTCTTCCTGAGGTGTTAATAACATGTTAGGGTCTGAGGCCTTCTGATCTGATTGTTTATCTTTTTCCCTGGCATCTGTACTTTTCATCACTAAACCAACAGCATCTTCTTCCTCTTCATCTAAGGCACTGTCGTGATCTTCACCCCAATCAAGATTAAGAGGTTCCTCATCAACTTTTACTACTGGCTGACTCCAGTCATACTGTGATGAAGTTACATTTGACCATTCAATACCAGAACTTCCACTGCCATCACTCAGAGCTTTTGATTGTGAAGGTACATCATCCATCTTGTGAGAAATGAAGTCAGGCTGATCTTTTTTTGCAGATAAGGCAGATGTTTTGGTTACTTTTGGAATTTTGGAGAGTACCTCCAAGGCTAAAACAGGGCATCCAACTTTAAAATGAGCATTTGCAGTGGTAAAGAATAATTTTCTTTCTATGAGGTTAATTTTATCAACAAAGTTCTTCTCAGTTTTGAGACCTAAGGTTGCCAAAGTTCCTTCAGGGGAGGCAAGATTTCTTCGAATGAGCAAAGGATGAGTTCGAAGGTAGTTATAAAAACTAAATGCCACTGGGTTACAAGACTTGATGATAACTATGGAAATCAAGGAGATAAAATCACAAAGCATTATGTTAATATGTATTTACATTACAAAACAATAAAATACGCCAGCATTTCTTAAAAAAACAACATGTAAATATTAACCTACGATAGGTTAAACTATGGCACATACAATCATTAAAACTGTACAGCTGAAATAAAAAGAATTTCCCAATATGCTATGGAGCGATTCCCATCACTATAGAATGATGTCCAGGATACACTAAGAAAAAGAAGATGCAGAAAGTACATGTAGTAACCCCCTTTTATCTATATAAGACAGTGAAGAGGAAATACAAATACACACCCATGCATATTGGCTTATCTTTTTTAAATGGAAGACAAACACAAAAAAATTTTAATTGATTCCTTAAAAGGGGAGAGCAAAACAGAGGAAAAAAGCTAGATTCCTCTGAAAATACACTGGTTTTATATATTTTATTTCAACACCATGTCATTTTACATAATTTTAAAATAAAATCAAATCTAAACCACAATTCACAAAAGGTAAAATTAAACAAATCAATCTATCGAGTTGGTAGCATAATCACACAGAGATGAAATCTAAAAAGTGAGTTAAAAACAAGTAATTTGACTGTACATCCTTAGCAGAATGCACCATAAGACCACAAAAATCTGCAAAAAAGCTTAAATTATGCTCAGAATCATGTTATTATAAAAATATCTGTATTATTATTCTGAAACTTATATGCACACAGATAGCAAATAAGTACATTCATGCCATGAGAATTCAAGCATTTCATTATAAGACACAAACTTGACATCTAAGAAGAAAGAACCCTATAATCTATATGTGCATGAGAAATATCAGGGTAAACTCCTGAATTCTTAAGGAAAAAAAATTTCCTAATTCCATTCATTGCAACAGTCTAGAAATTATGACAAGATTAGTACCAATGAGGATCCCAGTGCCCAGACTATAGTTTCGAAATATTATTCCCCACTAAAAGGAAGCAGAATGCTTTGGAGGAATGGTCATTTCCAGGTCTGGGGCAGGAAATGTACAAGATGAGCCTGAAACATTCTGTAATACCAGAAAGCAAGAAAACTATCAAGAAATAATGCCAGAATAATTCAGAAACCTGAAGAAGCTCCATTTGTGAAAGACAGAACAATCTGAGCATCCATAAAAACAAACCAAGAAAATGATGTCAGCAAGATGGCTGACTAGACACACCTGGCATTCATCCTCCAAAAAGAAAGGACCAAGGCAATGAATAAACAGCTAAGATTTGACTGGAGTGTCAAAGGGAGAGCACTAGAGTGCAGCAGGGGAGTGGAGATGCACCTGTGGTGACTGTAAGTCTAGGACAGCAGTGTGGAGGTACCCAGCCTCTGCAGCCCTATCTCCCCTACCCAGACTGGATCTGCCCACAGTCAGGAAGAACTTCTCATTGCAGAGGGGAAAAGGTAAACAGAAGATCCCCACTAGCCCTCATGGCCACCACAAACATCTACAGTCCTTACAACAGAAGAATCCCACAGTACTTGCAAACCTTGTGTCCAGTTTGGAGAGATGTCAGAAATTCATGCAACTGCATTGCCCCAGATTAGGAGCATAAGGTGTGTGCCCTCCACCTACTGCCAGTAAGCCAAGCTGCTGCAGCAAAGTACTATCTTGAGACCAGTCACCTCTGGCATGCGCACTGCTCTGGGGGCCAGGAGTCACTGTACCTGTCCAACACTGGGGCCCCATCTTCATTCCAAGCCCACATGGATAGCTGAATGCTACAATCCCAGCTATGCAGAGCCTAGGTCCACGATTGGCTATGACTTTGGTCCTGCATGGCAGGGAAATCAACCCCTACCATCACGCTTTTAGTCAGAGAAAAAATCTGGCAGTCTTGCCCAGGGTGAACCACTACATACATACGCTCCCCCAAATGAGAGACGTCCCCAAGCCTATGAGCAGCTGATATGCCCCTGGGCCAGCAAAGAAGCTACATGCCCACACTCAGGACCTCAGAAACAGCCTGCAGCACCCCTGCTCCCTGAACTCAGAGTTCTGGCCTGCCAAAGGCCCCGTGCCTGCAATCAAAGCCCAAGAAATAGTCCTTCAGGCCGCCCCTGGCAGCACACCACCAGGCCAGCCAAGCAGCCAAGAGCCCATTTCCACGGCCCTGTGGGCTATCCCTGGTGGACACATCCCAGCCTGGTCAAACAGTCCTGCAGGCTGCCCACAGTGTGCACACCCCTTAGCCAGTTGAACAGCCTTGCACCAGCCTCAGACCGGAGAAACAGCACCATAGGCCCGTAGCAGAAATGCCCCCATGCCAGCTGAGCAGCCTTATGCCCACACCTCAGGCCTGAGGAGCAGCCTGACTGCCACCCCAGCCAACATAGTCCCAGAACAGCTGAGCAGCCCTGCACCTGCATCACAGGTATACAAATAACCCATGGGCAACACCCTGCAGAAACACCCCCAGGCCAGCTGAGCAGCCATGCAATCATGTCATGGGCCTGAGAAACAGCCTTGTCCCCACCCCCAGGAGACAAAACCCCAGGCCAGCTGAGTAGCCATGAGCCCACATATGAGGCCTGAGAAACAGACCTGCAGGCTGCTTCTGGCAGGCACACCTCCAGGCTGGCCAAGTGACCATGTACCCACACTCCTGGCCAGAGTAACAGACCTGTGGCCCCAATCCCAGCCAACCAGACCCTAAGCTGACTGACCCATTGTGTGCACATATGCACCCTGACCTGACAAACTGTCCAACAAGCCCATTCTGGCAAAGCTACATGACCATCACTGCAAACTCAGCCTAGGCAACTGAGAGGATTGCAAATGCCACTAATGTGGATTACAGCTGAAGAAGCTACATGGAGAGTACACTACTGTATCCATGTAACCAATGCACTCCACCACACCAACACCTGAGGACCTATTCATAATAACAAGTCTTTCCCTATAAACCCTACTCCATAAAATTAGAAGAGGCAACTTTTTCCACCAGATGCATAGGATCAATGTAGAAACACACCAACCATGAGAAAGCAAGGAACTATGACACAAAAGAAAAAAATGGAAAGGAAAATACTAATTCTCCAGTAATAGACTCCAGTCATAAGGAAACATATGAAATGCCAGAAAAATAATTAAGGAAATCATAGTCTTAAGGCAACTCATTCAGATACAAAAGAATACAGATATACAACTAAAAGAAATCAGGAAAAGAATTCATGATGTGAATTTGAAATTCACCAAAAAGAAAGGTATCATACAAAAGAACCAAACAGAAATACTAGAGATAAAAAATTCAATGAATGAAATAAAAAAATAAAATCAAGAGCTTCAACAACAGACTAGACCAAGCAGAAGAAAGAATTTCTGAACTTGAAGATAGGTCTTTTGAAATAACTCAGGCAGACCAAAAAAAAAAAAGAAGAAGAAGGAAGGAGGAGGATGAGGAGGAACAGGAAAAAAAATAATGAAGAACGCCTAAAGGATTTATGGGACACCATTAAGTAAACAAATATTCATATTATGGGCATTCCAGAAGAAGAAAAAGGAAAAGGTGAGGAAAACATACTAAATAAAGTAACAGCCCAAAATTCCCAAGTCTTGGGAAAGAGACAGGCATCTAGGTCCAGGGTGCTCAAATAATCCCAGATAGATTCAACCTAAAAAGATCCTCTCCAAGGCACATGGTCAAGTTGTCAAATGTCAAAGACAAGGATCTCCTCATTTTTATTCCCAAAAGGCAGTCAGTGACCAATGACCAGTATTTCATTTCTTATGATTTGTTTCAGGAAACAACCAAAGGAAATGGAGGAGGCAGACACAACATGTGTGCACATTCAGGTGCATGTGTGTACAACATATATATGTCAAATGCAACAAGAACCACACTGCTGTGCATCTTACTTTTTTCACTTAAAAATACAGCACGTATTAACACATCTATCTACCTCAATTTTTAATGACACACTGATTCTATATGTGGATATATTAAAATGTATTTAACTATTCTACTGACAAAAACTTAAAATGTTCCATTCCTTTCAAATTATTGCAAACAATGCTGATAAATATCCTTAAGTGCTTGTAATATCTAAATTATTTAGGACAACAAGGAAACAAGAAAATTTACCACAGAGGCATAAAGTTTTTGTATGCTTGTTAAATATATATGTAATTAGAATAGGATGGTAATCCTATCTCATCCTTTAGCCACACAAGAAATTTTAATAATAAATTCTCAAAGTTGAAAAGCAAATCTGGTAATGATTTTTCTTAATCTAAGTGAACATTAGTTCAGAAAGTGTCTCTTCCTTTAAAAAACAAAAAAAAGAAATCCACAAAATGTCCTACCTTGATGTTCATCATCCTCCTTTGGTGTTTGTTCCAGTAATGTGTCCAAGGCTCGGGTGTAATCTTTCATTACCCAATAGGCAAGACTACGCAGGAAAGGATCAGGATGTAATCTTTTGCAACTGAATCCTGAGCCATCCTTTTGGCAACCCAAAATCTTCTGATTTAGGATGGATATATAAGTGGATGAAGTCTCAAATTCAGATTCATATAAACGGGCAATAACCATGGCTAGCTGAATATCTTCCATTTTTTCAAGACATACCTGCAAATTTAAATTTTAATACTTATCTTATTTAATGATAATTAGAGAGACGAAATATCCCATCAATACCCTGAAATTATCTACCATTTATATTCTCATGGTGGGGGAAGAGACAGTGAAGGGTAGTTAAATGATTGATAGGAGATTAAGGAATAGCAAAAAGAGTAACAGGTTGGAACTTAGTAGCTTCCAAACTAGACAGATCATTTATAAAATAAGCATGAAACAAAGTATATTAATATCATCTCAGACTTAGATCAATTTAAATAACATTCATTTTTAAAGTAAATACTACATATGACACTAGAATTTATATACCACTTCCTCTTAATTTCGAAATATATTTCTGCATAAACATAAGTATTACTATCTGCCTCATATTTAAATAGTAAATAACTTATGAAATAAAGCCACATGTTCTATTCATAGTCTCTGGGAGCCTATATGCTAATGCAACTACCAGTTCTGAGCATTTGAGGTCATTCAGGCAATATGAGCATCTCTCAGTCAACACTTGTCTTTGCTTGAATATCTTCTAAGCTAACCTTCCAATTTTAAAATCTTAAGTACTGATAATCGGCGCCCAAGATGGCCGAATAGGAACAGCTCCAGCCTCCAGCTCCCAGCATGAGTAACACAGAAGACGGGTGATTTCTGCATTTTCAACTGAGGTACCGGGTTCATCTCACTGGGGCATGTGGGACAGTTGGCGCTGGTCTGTGGGTGCAGCCCGACCAGAGAGAGCTGAAGCAGGGTGAGGCATCACCTCACGTGGGAAGCACAAGCGGGAAGGGAACTCCTTTTCCTAGCCAAAGGAAACTGAGACACACAACACCTGGAAAATCAGGTAATTCCCACCCTAATACTGCGCTTTACCAAGGGTCTTAGCAAACGGCACACCAGGAGATTATATCCCACACCTGGCCCAGAGGGTCCCATGCCCACAGAGCCTCTCTCATTGCTAGCACAGCAGTCTGAGATCTAACTGCAAGGTGGCAGCAAGGCTAGGGGAGGGGCGCCTGCCATTGCTGAGGCTTAAGTAGGTAAACAAAGTCTCCAGGAAGCTCGAATTGGGTGGAGCCGACCACAGCTCAAGGAGGCTGGCCTGCCTCTGTAGATTCCTCCTCTGGGGACAGGGCATAGCTAAACAAAAAGCAGCATAAACCTCCGCAGAGGTAAATGCCCCTGTCTGACAGCTTTGAAGACAGCAGTGGATCTCCCAGCACGGAGGCTGAGATCTGGAAACGGACAGACTGCCTGCTCAAGTGGGTCCCTGACCCCCGAGTAGCCTAACTGGGAGACATCCCCCACTAGGTGCAGACTGACAACTCACACCTCACACGGTGGGGTACACCCCTGAGATGAAGCTTCCAGAACAAGAATCAGACAGCAACACTTGCTGTTCAGCAATATTCTATCTTCTGCAGCCTCCGCTGCTGATACCCAGGCAAACAGGGTCTGGAGTGAGCCTCAAGCAAACTCCGACAGACCTACCGCTGAGGGTCCTGTTAGAAGGAAAACTAACAAACAGAAAGGACACCCCACCAAAACCCCATCAGTACATCACTATCATCAAAGACCAAAGGCAGATAAAACCACAAAGATGGGGGAAAAGCAGTGCAGAAAAGCTGGAAATTCAAAAAATCAGAGCACATCTCCCCCTCCAAAGGAACGCAGCTCATCGCCAGCAAGGGAACAAAGCTGGACGGAGAATGACTTTGACGAGTTGAGAGAAGAAGGCTTCAACTGATCAAACTTCTCAGAGCTAAAGGAGGAACTACATAACCAGCGCAAAGAAACTAAAAACGTTGAAAAAAGAATGGATGAATGGATAACTAGAATAATCAATGCAGAGGAGCCCTTAAAAGAACTGATAGAGATGAAAACCATAACACAAGAACTACGTGACAAATGCACAAGCTTCAGTAACCAACTCAATCAACTGGAAGAAAGAGTATCAGCAATTGAAGATCAAATGAATGAAATGAAGCGAGAAGAGAAGTATAGAGAAAAAAAGAGTAAAAATAAATGAACAAAGCCTCCAAGAAATATGGGATTATGTGAAAAGACCAAATCTACGTCTGATTGGTGTACCTGAAAGTGACGGAGAAAATGGAACCGAGTTGGAAAACACTCTGCAGGATATCATCCAGGAGAACTTCCCCAACCTAGTAAGGCAGACCAACATTCAAATTCAGGAAATACAGAGAATGCCACAAAGATACTCCTCGAGAAGAGCAACTCCAAGACACATAATTGTCAGATTCACCAAAGTTGAAATGGAGGAAAAAATGTTAAGGGCAGCCAGAGAGAAAGGTCGGGTTACACACAAAGGGAAGCCCATCAGACTAACAGCAGACTCTCAGCAGAAACTCTCCAAGCCAGAAGAGAGTGGGGGCCAATATTCAACATTCTTAAAGAAAAGAATTTTCAACCCAGAATTTCATATCCAGTCAAACTAAGTTTCACAAGTGAAGGAGAAATAAAATCCTTTACAGACAAGCAAATGCTTAGAGATTTTGTCACCACTAGGCCTGCCCTACAAGGGATCCTTGAAGGAAGCACTAAACATGGAAAGGAACAACAGGTACCAGCCATTGCAAAAACATGTCAAAATGTAAAGTCCATCGATGCTAGGAAGAAACTGCATCAACTAGCGACCAAAATAACCAGCTAATATCATAATGACAGGATCAAGTTCATACATAACAATATTAACCCTAAATGTAAATGGACTAAATGGTCCAAATAAAAGACACAGATGGGCAAACTGGATAAAGAGTCAAGACCTATCAGTATGCTGTATTCAGGAGACCGATCTCACATGCAGAGACACACACAGGCTCAAAATAAAGGGATGGAGGAAGATCTACCAAGCAAATGGAAAACAAAAAAAGCAGGGGTGGTAATCCTAGTCTCTGATAAAACAGACTTTAAACCACCAAAGATCAAAGGAGACAAAGAAGGCCATTACATAATGGTAAAGGGATCAATTCATCAGGAAGAGCTAACTATCCTAAATATATATGCACCCAATACAGGAGGACCCAGATTCATAAACCAAGTCCTTAGAGACTTACAAAGAGATTTAGACTCCCATACAATAATAATGGGAGACTTTAACACCACACTGTCAACATTAGACAGATCAACAAGACAGAAAGGTAACAAGGATATCCAGGAATTGAACTCAACTCTGCACCAAGCGGACCTAATAGACATCTACAGAACTCTCCATACCAAATCAACATAACATACATTCTTCTCAGCACCACATCACACTTATTCCAAAATTAACCACATAGTTGGAAATAAAGCACTCCTCAGCAAATGTAAAACAACAGAAATTATAACAAACTGTCTCTCAGACCACAGTGCAATCAAACTAGAACTCAGGACTAAGAAACTCAATCAAAACCACTCAACTACATGGAAACTGAACAACCTGCTCCTGAATGACTACTGGGTACATAACGAAATGAAGGCAGAAGTAAAGATGTTCTTTGAAACCAATGAGAACAAAGATACAACATACCAGAATCTCTGGGACACATTTAAAGCAGTGTGTAGAGTTAAATTTATAGCACTAAATGCCCACAAGAGAAAGCAGGAAAGAACTAAAATTGACACCTTAGCATCACAATTAAAAGAATTAGAGAAGCAAGAGCAAACACATTCAAAAGCTAGCAGAAGGCAAGAAATAACTAAGATCAGAGCAGAACTGAAGGAGATAGAGACACAAAAATCCCTCCAAAAATATCAGTGAATCCAGGAGCTGGTTTTTTGAAAAGATCAACAAAATTGATAGACCGCTAGCAAGACTAATAAAGAAGAAAAGAGAGAAGAATCAAATAGATGCAATAAAAAATGATAAAGGGGATATCACCACTGACCCCACAGAAATACAAACTACCATCAGAGAATACTATAAACACCCCTATGCAAATAAACTAGAAAACCTAGAAGAAATGGATAATTTCCTGGACATTTACACTCTCCCAAGACTAAACCAGGAAGAAGTTGAATCCCTGAATAGACCAATAGCAGGCTCTGAAATTGAGGCAATAATTAATAGCCTACCAACCAAAAAAAGTCCAGGACCAGACAGATTCACAGCTGAATTCTACCAGAGTTACAAGGAGGAGCTGGTACCATTCCTTCTGAAACTATTCCAATCAACAGAAAAAGAGGGAATCCTCCCTATCTCATTTTACGAGGCCAACATCATTCTGATACCAAAGCCTGACAGAGATACAACAAAAAAAGAGAATTTTAGACCAATATCCCTGATGAATATCAATGCAAAAATACTCAATAAAATACTGGCAAACCGAATCCAGTAGCACATCAAAAAGCTTATCCACCATAATCAAGTGGGCTTCATCCCTGGGATGCAAGGCTGGTTCAACATACGCCAATCAATAAACGTAATCCAGCATATAAACAGAACCAAAGACAAAAACCACATGATTATCTCAATAGATGCAGAAAAGGCCTTTGACAATATTCAACATCCCTTCATGCTAAAAACTCTCAATAAATTCGGTATTGATGGAACGTATCTCAAAATAATAAGAGCTATTTATGACAAACCCACAGCCAACATCATACTGAATGGGCAAAAACTGGAAGCATTCCCGTTGAAAACTGGCACAAGACAGGGATGCCCTCTCTCACCACTCCTATTCAACATAGTGTTGGAGGTTCTGGCTAGGGCAATCAGGCAAGAGAAAGAAATCAAGGGTATTCAGTTAGGAAAAGAAGAAGTCAAATTGTCCCTGTTTGCAGATGACATGATTGTATATTTAGAAAACCCCATTGTCTCAGCCCAAAATCTCCTTAAGCTGATAAGCAACTTCAGCAAAGTCTCAGGATACAAAATCAATGTGCAAAAATCAGAAGCATTCTTATACACCAGTAACAGACAAATAGAGAGCCAAATCATGAATGAACTCCCATTCACAATTGCTTCAGAGAGAATAAAATACCTAGGAATTCAACTTACAAGGGATGTAAAGGACCTCTTCAAGGAGAACTACAAACCACCGCTCAATGAAATAAAAGAGGACACAAACAAATGGAAGAACATACCATGCTCATGGATAGGAAGAATCAATATTGTGAAAATGGCCATACTGCCCAAGGTAATTTATAGATTCAATGCCATCCCCATTAAGCTACCAATGACTTTCTTCACAGAATTGGAAAAAAATGCTTTAAAGTTCATATGGAACCAAAAAAGACCCTGCATTGCCAAGACAATCCTAAGCCAAAAGAACAAAGCTGGAGGCATCACGCTACCTGACTTCAAACTATACTATAAGGCTACAGTAACCAAAACAGCATGGTACTGGTACCAAAACAGAGATACAGACCAATGGAACAGAACAGAGCCTTCAGAAATAATACCACACATCTACAACCATCTGATCTTTAACAAACCTGACAAAAACAAGAAATGGGGAAAGGATTCCCTATTTAACAAATGGTGCTGGGAAAATTGGCTAGCCATAAGTAGAAAGCTGAAACTGGATCCTTTCCTTACTCCTTATACGAAAATTAATTCAAGATGGATTAGAGACTTAAATGTTAGACCTAAAACCATAAAAACCCTAGAAGAAAACCTAGGTAATACCATTCAGGACATAGGCATGGGCAAGGACTTCATGTCTAAAGCATCAAAAGCAACAGCAACAAAAGTCAAAATTGACAAATGGGATCTAATTAAACTAAAGAGCTTCTGCACAGCAAAAGAAACTACCATCAGAGTGAACAGGCAACCTACAGAATGGGAGAAAATTTTTGCAATCTACTCGTCTGACAAAGGGCTAATATCCAGAACCCATAAAGAACTCAATCAAATTTACAAGAAAAAAAACAAACAACCCCATCAAAAAGTGGGCAAAGGATATGAACAGACACTTCTCAAAAGAAGACATTCAGACAGCCTACAGACACATGAAAAAATGCTCATCATCACTGGCCATCACAGAAATGCAAATCAAAACCACAATGAGATACCATCTCACACCAGTTAGAATGGCAATCGTTAAAAAGTCAGGAAACAACAGGTGCTGGAGAGGATGTGGAGAAATAGGAACACTTTTACACTGTTGGTGGGATTGTAAACTAGTTCAACCATTGTGGAAAACAGTGTGGCGATTCCTCAAGGATCTAGAACTAGAAATACCATTTGACCCAGCCATCCCATTACTGGGGATATAGCCAAAGGATTATAAGTCATGCTGCTATAAAGACACATGTACACGTATGTTTATTGTGGCACTATTCACAATAGCAAAGACTTGGAATCAACCCAAATGTCCATCAGTTACAGACTGGATTAAGAAAATGTGGCACATATACACCATGGAATACTATGCAGCCATAAAAAAGGATGAGTTTGTGTCCTTTGTAGGGACATGGATGCAGCTGGAAACCATCATTCTCAGCAAACTATCACAAGAACAGAAAACCAAATACTGCATGTTCTCACTCATAGGTGGGAATTGAACAATGAGATTACTTGGACACAGGAAGGGGATCATCACACACCGGGTCCTATTGTGGGGAGGAGGGAGGGGGAGGGATAGCATTAGGAGATACACCTAATGTAAATGATGAGTTAATGGGTGCAGCACACCAACATGGCACATGTAAACATATGTAACAAACCTGCATGTTGTGCACATGTACCCTAGAACTTAAAGTACAATAAAAAAAAAAAAAAGAAAGAAAATAACCTATGGGGAAACAAGGATGAACAATTACATCAGAATTATCAACAGCAAAACCGAGTATAAAAAATAAAACAATGTTCTATTTTAAAGAAAAAATCTTAAGTATTTATTATTTAAAAAAAGCAACTCATATGCCTGGGATAATTGTAAAAAAAAAAAAACAAAAAAAACCGACTAATTCTAAATTTAAATACTAAAGTACTTTCACTTAATTGAATATTTTTCTATCATGTATTATTTCCAATTGTATTTGCCCTTTACCTGTTCATATTGTACATGATAGTAAGTAATCTAAGAGGAAGATACCAGAAGTAAACAGAAATATTTGTAATTACTCTCATAATCAGCTGCTAGGATTACATATCAAAAAATGGGAAGTTTTACCTCCTCACATCATTTTTAATATTCTAATATTATAAAATATTATAAAACAGTACAAATTGCAGTTTCAGTTCCTTATTTATGAATTTCATTAACAAAAAGAGAACAGCTTAATGTATCTGCCTTTCTGCACAGAATAAGGAGGTTGTGACCTACATACTTTAAATAGTTCAGAATCACAAGTGGTCGGGAAGACGACATTCATAAACTGTTTTTCAGCATTTTTTTCATACATTTTACACATAGTCTTGAAATGCAATGTGCCATATATGAAATTTTTCTTTTTTTCTTTTTGAGATGGAGTCTCACTCTGTCACCCAGGCTGGAGTACAGTGTCGCGATCTCACCTCACTGCAACCTCCGCCTCTCAGGTTCAAGTGATTCTCTTGCCTCAGCCTCCCAAGTAGCTGGGACTATAGGTGTGTGCCACCACACCTGGATAATTTTTGTATTTTTAGTGGAGACAGAGTTTTGCCATGTTGGCCAGGCTGGTCTTGAACTCCTGACCTCAGGTGATCCACCCTCCTCGGCCTCCCAAAGAGCTGGGATTACAGGCAAGAGCCACCATGCCCAACCTGAAATTTTTCATTTGTTTCTCCCTTGAATTTATTCATATTTTCCTTTACCACAGGGCCACTATTTTAAGTACAGCAACCTTTGTAGTTATTCTGTGTCCTTACAAACATATGACAAAAAGTTACGATCTCCTCTACAACCTTCTCAGGTTTTCAATCTTTTACAAGTATTATATAGTGTGTTTTCTTATTTATACCTCTATGGCATCTTTCAACGAACCCGCTAGCAAGAAAAAAGCAGCGGATTGTTCAAAGCGTTGTTTTCCAAGTAAGGAAAAAGCATTTTTCAAAGCAGCTTTTCGCCATCTATCTTCATTAAAGTTGTGGCTGAAAAATGTTGTCATTTTTTCATCATGCTGTGACCTGGGAACCAAGCAGAAACATAAAGTGGTTAAACCAAATTTAAAATGTTCTACAAAATGTATAAAAATATAAAATAAAAACCTCAAACATAAATCTAAAAGAAGAACAGGCATTTGTTATCAAGCATCTCTTTACTTCGTCTAATAAGGAATGTCAATGCCTTATGTATACATAACTAGGAAACGAAAGCATTTTTTACTTTGCAAAGTGCTTTTATCAACTTTTAAAACATCCCACCCCTTAGATTAAGCTGAAAATATATTTTACCCTTTTTTTCAGCTAAAGGAACCAAGTCGCATAGAAGTTGATTTGATGAAGCTCATACACCTAATTATTTTCAAAAGCATTAGGTTTCTTACTCACAGCACAATCTTCATTCTGTTGAATCACATTAAGTGTCAAGGCAACTTACCTAAACAGACCCCACACTATTGCTTTCTTCTTCATTGAAAGGTAGAATAGTGCAGCATCTAAGGCATCATTGTTCCTTTGAAAAGAAGCTTTGGCAACCTAAATGATAAATTAAATATTAAATTAATAATTTGACAAAAGAATTACAATCAATTAATCAACAATGTTTCCCTGCTACTTCCATGGCTGATAGAAACTGTAGAGACAGAAAAAGTTGGTTCTGTTTCACAATCTTCAGTAGGTTATAATATTAATACACGCTCCTAGAGATAATCATTTGCAAGCCAGTAATTATGGTAAAAATCATAATTACAGCCAGCACTTATTGACTATTTACCATGTACTGGGCACGAGTCTATGCACCTTTTGTTATCTTATTGCATCACTACAAACCATGAGGTTCTATCATTATTCCCATTTTACAGATGAAGTGACTGAGACAGAAAGGTTAAGTGAATTGCCTACAGTCACACAGTAAGGGTTAGAAAAGGGAATAGAACCCACGTAGAACTGAAACTAACATAGAAAGCAATAAAGAAGGCAGAATATTCAATAGATGTGAGTTTTTTCTTGAAAATTCAACGTTATACTGTATGTAATCATACTGTCTTAAACATAAGAGCATATAGGCCATATCTGATTTTTCCAGGATGCTGAGATACAGCCTCTGCAAATCATTAAGCTGAAAGGCATACTGACAAAAAAACAGTGGACATTTTATTAATTAGCTCACATTGATGGCAAAGCAGGAAGCTATAATACTAAGGTATGGGAAAAAGGGAAAAGACACCTAAATTACATCACGAAAATGCTTTACTCTTGGGTCGGGCGCAGTGGTTCATGCCTGTAATCCCAGCATTTTGGGAGGCCGAGACAGGCAGATCACTTGAGGTCAGGAGTTCGAGGGAAGTCTGGCCAACGTGGTGAAACCCCGTCTCTACTAATACAAAAATTAGCCAGGCGTGGTGGCGCACACCTGTAGTCCCAGCTACTCGGAGGCTGGGTGGGAGAATTGCTTCAACCCGGGAGGAAGAGGTTGCAGTGAGCCAAGATTACGCCACTGCACTTCAGCCTGGGTGACAGAGTGAGACTCCATCTCAAAAAAAAAAAAAAAGAAAGGAAAAAAAGAAAACATTTTACTCTCAATACTCTTTTCCCTTCCCCCTTTTAATTGTGTTCTCTGCCCCTTATCATTTAACTTAGTGCTTCAATATGCTCCATCAGTTTTAGAAGAATTTTATTTGTATTCAGCTGATTTATAATACACATTTCAAGGCAGAAAATGTACATATCCCTTTGATTTAATTTTAAGAAATAAATTACTTGTGGAAATAAATCATATGTGTATTATCACAGATAATTATAATGACAAGACACATGTTGACAAGAAGTAAAATCTTTGTGGGATAAATCTGAAACAATTCAGATAAAATATATCCTCTTTTATCCAGTGCTTTGGAATATAAAAAATTTAATGTAGATACTGCATCATTTATATTCTTTAACAATTAACTTTTCCTGTACATCAGAAATCACATTTTTTAGTTGGTGCAGGAATAAATTCCTTCTTATATCTGTGCTTATTTTAGAAAAGAAAATACTGGTATTTTGTTGGTAGCCTTACATGTAACAGAAAAACAATACTTTTAGACTCACATTTAAAACTGTGATCTGACAACCATACACACCAGAATCATGGGATGCTGATTAAGATGAAGAAACCTCAGCCTTACCACTAACCTACCAAATTAAAATCTCTGGTTATGAGATGGAGAATATGCATTCTACATAAGTTTACCAGGTGAGTCTTCTTTGGGGAACTACTATTAAGGAATTAATCAGGAAAAGGTCTTGGCATCCTTCAGAGAAACAAATTCATACTTCACAAATATAGTACCACTGATTGTACTCCAGGGAATTCCAAAGGACTAAAAGGAAAATATGAATGAGAATTCCACTTTCCTAATCCTGCTAAAGTAGAAAGGGCACAGGCTAAATCTAACATTTATAAATGACTGGAGTTTGGGCTTGTTACCTAGCCTCTCTGAATCTTAGTTCCATTATGTGTAAAATGGAAATGATGACATAGGGTTGATTAGAACATAACATGGAATTATTTATGAAAAGCAACTGGCACCAAACCTGGTAGAGAGCTGAACTGATTTTTTTTTTCCTAAAAGGAATCTACCAGAAAACTGACTCCAAAAACCTGCCCTAAAAACTTTTATAGCCATTTCACTTGCTGCCACAGATATGTTCTTCAAGTACATACAAATCAAAACTGTTTTTATCCAATGAGATTTCAAGCGTGCAAAGAACGTTTGCTACTTATTAAACTAGTGATGCACAGAGTCCTTTGTATAAAAAGTTTAATTTGTAATGTAAATAACAAACAAGAACTCAAGTTTACTTTCTAAATTTAGATTTTTGCATTTTCTTAAACTACAGCACACCTCAATTAATAACAGAAAATATTATTATTCCACGGATATATTATAAATTCAGCCTATATAGAAAGACACAATATCATACTGCATGGATGTTTTATGAAGGTCAAGTTTTTGTAATCTTTAAAACTTAATTTTAAAAAGTCTCACCAGTCATGGTGGCTCATGTCTGTAATCTCAGCCATTTGGGAGGCAGAGGAGGGCAGATCGCCTGAGGTCAGGGATTCGAGACCATCGTGGCCAACATGGGTGACACCCCGTCTCTACTAAAAATACAAAAATTAGCTGAGTGTGGTGGCACACGCCTGTAGTCCCAGTTACTTGGGAGGCTGAGGCAGGAAAATCACTTGAACCCAGGAGGCAGAGGTTGTAGTGAGCCAAGATCACGCCATTGCACTCCAGCCTAGGTGACAAGAGTGAAATTCCATCTCCAAAAAAAATATATATATATATATATATCTCAAGACCTCAAGATAGACAAACAAATTTCCCACTACAGGTTTTCTGGGAGACGGTATCTTTTTTTCTTTAGGAAAAGTTTTTTTTTTAATATAACTCAAAATCCACTAAAAAAAAAGTTACCTTTTCAATGCATCTTCGAAGCGTGTTAATGTTCCTCACCCACCACCCTATTCCCATAGCTCTTAATTCAGACCACTGGGGGTCCCCTCTCTGAATTGCTGGAATCATATTAATCAGTTCTTCTTCAGCCTCAGAATGAAAAGCCCAGGCAAAATGGCATGTAGACACACCTAAATTGGAAATATAAAATAATAACCTTCATAATTGTATCAAATAAGAAAAACAATTTTTCATGCAGTCACATACGCATTCGTTTTGGAAAGAATTTTGAAGCAGAAAGAGTGAAAGGCAGTCTGTCATCGATTCAGGACTTTATAAGTTTCTGAATACAAGATCAATAATGTGATACACAAAATCCAAATCTCTTTTTCCCCCAACATTTGTTTTTGTTTCCCCTACAAAAATAGGGACACTAAAACTTAATCATTAGAAATAAAAATATTTGAATATCAGGCCATTCACACGTATGGCACACCAAATTTATCAAGACGTCACAAGAGCTGCCCAAGCTCACACAACTAAGAGTGCAGGGCCCAGGCCTGATTCCAAGTTTCTCTGTCATGAGGACCTGTGAATCCGGCCTGCCCAAGAGGACACAAGGTGTGTTGTCCCCGACAAGAGCCCAGGGGAAGGAAAGCATGGTGAAAGCTTCGTTCAAGTCAAAAGCACTTGGCTCACCGGCCTGGATGTCGATTCTAGCACCACTACCCCATTCTTCTCTCTACCCACGGAGCTAAATATCACTTCAAAGTAAGCTCTAAACTTCATGAGAGTTCCAGAAAATAATAAGGGTAAGTTGCAATCATGATGTACATTCCTCTGTTTTTAGTGCCTTCAGTTAAAAGTAGTTTAAAGTGACTAATATTGATGCTTTTTGATGAACATTGTTTTTTGTTTGGGGTTTGTTTTTTTTCCTCCTGGAAGAAGACTGACAGAGATCTAGGCTATTTGTAGAGGCAACAAAATCTTTACTGATGCTATTAGACTTCCAAGTACTAATGGATTTATCAACAGTTCAATTATTAATAACACTCTTACTGAAATTCGACTTAGAGCAGGTAAAAACACAACGTAATGAATGTGAACCATGCAGAATGGTAATGAATAATGGGAATGCTGGGAAGAACTCTGGGAAGCCTTGGAAAGAAGCCAAACTAGTCCAAGTAGCCATCTCTATGAACTCATTTTAGAAATAAAGAAATGTCTGAGGTCAATGAAAGTCACATTACAACACAGGCCTCTCAGTGCTATTAAGTATCAATATTGTTACACATAATTTTTTTCATTATCAACTACTATACAGATTTTGTATGCAGTTTAAAGCTTTTCTAATAATTACTGCTTCACTATAATTCCTTTGAAAGTAAAAAACAAAAAACTATTATTATTATTTTGAATAACAATCTTAACTCTCTTAAATTTCCCATTGCCAACACTCATATAACAACTGTGTTTGTAATCATACCACAAAACTAATGCAACATGTCTTGGCTGCCACTATAAATTTAGGGGAAAACACCGGACAAAATTAATAAAAATTTAGTTTTTAATAACCTAAAAGACAGACTAATTTTTTGACTATTTAAATCTCTGCCGTTAAGAGAGAATTACTGCATCATATAATTGAAATTCTGCTTTAGAAACTAATATATAGCAACACAAAATGCATAATTTGCTGATACAAAATTTATAATATAAAATAATACATAGCATATTACATTCTATATCCTTAAATTAATTAAAATTTTGGTATAAGAAGAAACAAAACAAAAATACACACAGACATGTCAGAAGAATTAGGTTCAGAAAGCAAGATTAAGAGCAGTGAATGTATTTGAAAACTTGCAGAGGTGAAAAACGTTATTAGGGAAGAAAAAGAACAGGGGCACCAACAGGCACTTCTTTTTATTTACCTACCAATGGCAGGCTATTCTCTACAGTTTACCTCTGCTCTTCTCAGCTTTTCTATCTACATACTGGCTACTTAATTTTTCCCTGAAAACTGGTCCCAGGACCATCACCTATAACACCAGTCACTTCTCATTGCCCATGCTTTAACTGTAGTAGAAGGGAAACTGGAATTTGACAACGCTTTAGAAATTTGAAGTGTTTTAGATTGCCCTAGGAAATGTACAAAATTGTAATTAATTGATTCAATACCACTTGACTATCACCCAAAATTAAAGAGAACATGGAGATACCATTTTAAAAATCTATCCAAATGGCATAGATTGCTTAAAATGTTAATATCAAATGTGGGCAATGGGTTGAGTTTTGGCATCATCAAACTTTTTTTATTTTACATTTTTAATAATTTTTTGTTTTCAATTTTTGTGAGTACACAGTAAGTGTATACAAACTTCTGGGAATGTAAATGAGCACAGTATTTCTGAAGGGCATTTTCATGATACTTATCTTATCAAGAGTGAATAATTTTCACGCCTTTTGATTCAGTAATTCCACTGCTAGAAAACTAGCATGAGGAAATAAACAGGAATGTAAATACTTACTTGCCAAGCTACAAGGTTCTTCATTACAGTGACAATTCAAACAGAAAAAAAACCTCAGCAAAATCTATTTCAAAAATAAAGGATTGGGTAGATAAAATACAGTTTAGACACAGAATTTCAGATGGCTATTTAAAGTTATGTTTTCAAAGAACATTCATAGGTTAAAGGGTATAAGTGCCATGGGTAGGAATAACAGTCTATCAAGCCTAGTGTTCTAGGTTCTGTAATACTAAGACATATATTATGGGACTCTTTCCAAGATGTTGGTTTCAAAAGAAATATGGTCCAATGAAATGAGCTCTGGACTGGGATTCGAACTCCAAATCTTCTAATAAATAGTCCTGTATCCTGGGCAGGTCACTTTTAATTCTATGGTTTCAATTTTTTAATCTGTAATAACAAGGCTGATATAAATCCTTATGTCTCAAATCAGGTGTGGCAGTATGTTTGAAGTATGCAAATCCACTGTTATCAATATGGCAGATCTTCCTGAATCATCAACTTTACTTGCTGGCAAATAACTGGAACATAATGCTTACATTAAAATAAATACAAAAACATATCACAGAGCAAAGTTTACACAATTTTTCAAAGAAAAGACATCAAGATATTTAGCGCTACTCTGCAGAGAGCCACTTCAGGTTACCACCTCAGGCATACCACATTTACCCCCTAAGCTACTACTTCAGTAAATAAATTCTATTCTAAACTTAGTTAGAAAAGTAAGTCACAGAATAGAGCCGAAGGATGCATAGAAAAATGGTAAGTGGGTACTATGTGACAGAAAGATCTTAAGGCCAGTGATAGGTATGCACTAATGACTTACCTAATGTTTACACACAAATGTGAATAAACCCCACCGCTCCAATATTAAGTAAAAGTTGGCAAAGCTTCAGTGAGTGAATTACCTTGATGAAGTAGCTGCACTCGGTATAAGGGAGGCAGAGATGTCAAAAGGCATGTGTGTAGGCGCATAGCTAACAAGTATCTCAAACCACACTCATCTAATGTATCTCTTCCTGTAATTTAAACAGAAAATACGTTTAAGGAAAAAGGAATGCAAGAGGCCACAAACTGATAAGCTATAAAATAAACATTAAACTTAGTCATAATTTATATAAAATACATAAGATATTTTTAGTGTATTCCTTCCTGAACACTTTAACGTTTTTACAAAAAAATCATATCTTTACAAAAAAATATATGTGACTACGAAAACTCTTAAAAGAAAAATGATTTGGGGAAATACAATTAACTATTAGAACAGATAACAAAAGCATTTATAGTGACATAATAAATGAAAGACATCTTGAAATCCAATAAAAAATATATTAACTATAGTATGTTAGGTACAACTTTTAATAATATTTTCTACACGAATTCCAATGAGACGTAATGGAAATTATATAACTGATGTGAAATCATTTGTTATATATTTAAACAGGTAATATTTTCTACCTTGGTTAAATTAACTGAAATATCGTACTACCAAAGATTTAAAATTTGAATCCCCTGGCTAGTTAGTGTTACATGGTTAGGCTGAATCTTCACCTTGATTCCACAAATTTATTTATACAAATGAATTCCACTTAGTTGAAGTATGAAGGTGTAGCAAGTGTAACCAAAACTATAGCCACTGCTGGATAAAAGCAAAGGAAAAATACTGACAGCACCTAGCCCAATAACTGACACTTCAGAAGTACTCAAACATTATACAATCAAACAATATTTTCCAGAAAAAAAAAAAAAAAACTTTTAAATGGCCAAAGATCAAGCCCTAGCTCTGTTTTTCATTATCTATATCAATCCATCTATCTATCTATTTAGCTAGATAGATAGCTATTAGGTTGGTGCAAAAGTATTTGCAGTTTTGCCATTACTTTTGCACCAACCTAATATCTATTTATTTATTTATTTATAGACATAGGATCTCGCTTTTAGACCAAGATGGTCTAAAAGTCCTGGCCTCAAGCAATCCTCCCACCTTAGCCTCCCAAAGTGCTGCCATTAAAGGTGTGAGCCACCATGCTCATTTGTCTACTTATTCATTCAACAAATCAAGCATCTATTACATGTGAGGAACTCTTCGGGTACTGGGAAATCAGCAGTGAATAAGGCAAAGTCCCTACTCTCTTGGGGATCATATTTTAGGAGGTAGAGACAAACAATAAACAAATAATATGTGGAAATTAATGCTACGAACAGAAATAAAGCAGGACTGAGAGATAGGGAATGCTAGAGTAAGAGAGTTCTATTTCATACAGTATGGCCAGGAAAGAACTCTCTAGTAAGATGACATGCCAGCAGCAATTTGAGGAAGTAAAGGAATGAGCCATGCATGAATCTGGAAGAAGAGCATTCTAATAGAGCAGAAATGAGCACAGACTGTGTGGGACTTTTAGGCCACTTTAAGGCTCTTAACTTTTATTCTAAAGTGAGACAGGAAGGCACTGGTTTATGTTGAGCAAAGGAGAGATTTAATGTGATTTGATTTTAAAAGAATCACTGGTTCCTAGGCAAAGAACAGACGGAGGTAACAAGAATAAAGCAGTCAGGAGATGACAGGGACTTGGACCAGAGTAGTAACTGCAGAGGTAATGATAATTGATTGTTGGATTCTGGATATTAATAGAACTGATAGCATTTGCCAATGAACTGGATATGAGGTATAAGAGAAAGCAGAGTCAAGAATGACTGTACGTTGTTTCACCGAAACAAGTGGAAGAACTCATTTACTTAGAATCCATTTACTGAGATGTGTAACTCATTTAATCTCTGACCTTCGGTTTCCCACCTGTGAAATGGAGACATTCATTCCTGCCTTATTACCTCATCAATGTCCACTGTGTCCAGGATACACTATTTCTATATTGCTTTAGCCAATGATACACTTTTGTATTAGAAAGTGTAAACTGTTTTGTTTTACAAATTATGGCATGCCTACTTTCTTAATGTCCCACAGTAAAAACTAATATATATTAAACACACAACACAAGCTTAAGGTTGTTCTGGGAAGAATCTCACTCAACTGCATACAACCTCATAATGGTTAAGATTTTTCTTTTCCAATTAATAGTGAGAAAATAAGTCATAGGCAAAACCCTAGGTCTCTAGTTACTTTAACCTGCAGAGGAGAAAACTTTGGGGGATATACTATAGGGATGTAAATCTACATGAAGAGATATTTTCCAGCTGCCTTTCCCCCACAAATCTGGAAATTATGAAATAGTTAAAAGGGTACAGGCTTTGAGTCAATAATTTATCCACATATGAACCCCACTTCTACTCCTTAATGCCTATGTGATCTCAGGTGAGTCCCTTAATTTCTTAAGGATCAGTGTCTTCATCTATAAAGTTAAACATAATAATAGCTATCTGCTAGAAGATTGTGATAATTAAATATGATAAAGTAAAGAAAGTACCTGAAACACAGCCATTTTTCACTCCTCCACAATATTTATTGAAATAATGAAATTTTGATCATTAATTTTCAGTTTCCTTTGCCAATGCTATCATTTACAATCTACAACATTCCCCTGAACTATGTGCATAAAAGAGAATGGAATCTAGTTCCAGGAAGCAGCCAAAAATTTTCTAGTTACAGAATGAATTAGGCAAAATACGTATGACATTAACTGTAAGGAAACCTCTCTGAAGAGACTTTTTGGAGAAAATTAGGTAATTGTAAAAAGTTGTTTATGGCTAGAAATGGGAAGACCAACAAGTTGAGCCCATGAGGTCCCAATAAGCCTCATGATTCCACAGTAACATTAACAAATGGGCTGTTATTATCAAAGGAAAAATCACAGGGATCAATCTGATTTAAAAAAACGAGAGACTTGGCCAGTCCATGGTGACTCATGCCTATAATCCCAGCACTGTGGGAGGCCAAGGCAGGAGGACTGCTTGAGCTCAGGAGTTCGAGACTAGCCTGGGCAACGTAAGGAGACCCAATCCCTACAAAAAAAAAAGAAATTAGCTTGGCCCCATGGTGGTGCACACCTGTGGTCCCAGCTATTTAGGAGACTGAGGTGGGAAGATTACTTGAGCCTGAGAGGTTAAGGCTACAGTGACCTGTGACTATGCCACTCAACTCCAGCCTGGGCAACAGAGCAAGACCCTGTCTCAAAAAAACAGACAAACAAAAAACCCACCCAAACACACACAAAAAACAAGAGATTATAAATCAAAAATGACACAAAGGTTTCAGTGTAAAAACTCATGAGAAAATGCACATGGATCTCACAAATCTGTGCATTCATATGCCTGCCTCAACTGTCTTTTCTGAGCATATTATATAATAGTAATTGCCTATTAAGGAGGTCTTTTCCATGCAAAGTTTGAAAGTTGAGACTACAATTCAATAAATGAGTCAGTATATAGATAATACAAATATTTCTATTAGGTACAACTTTATCCATTTTTAGTGAGAATATTTACCTGAGCAACTCTTATCTCTGCTTTCATCAAGCTCAGTACTGGTAGTAGCCACTGTATCAGCCAAAGCTACAAGGAACATCTGCTCCAAACGGGTAAGGCCTGGTAGACTTGAGTGCATAAGATGACTTGAAAGTACCCTTGCATGTTCTTGGCCAAAGTAAGCTGGTCCATATTGAGAAAGATTTATTACTTTTGATTTGTTTTCTCTCTTTTCGGGCTCTAAATCAATATCATCCGTTGTTATATCCTGGATTTGAAACAGCTCTGAATACTGATCCTCTGGTTGACTTACTGTCTGATCTTCATAGCTCTGTGGTATCTTTGTACTTTCTTCTGAAATTCTGTAGGATATATCTTGATCTGCAGCAAGTAATGCATATAGTGGGAGTGGAGGGATAGAATCTATCTCAGTATAATCTCGAGTACCATCTTTTCCTACGGTGACTGTTTCCTTTGCTGTACTGCCGCTTACACTAATAGTTCGAGAAAGATGTCGCTTAGTTCCTTCTCCAGCATCAGCATCTCTAACTATTGCTACTTCACCTGCAATACATTTTACTAAATGAGAGAGAATGGCTTTAGCCCTTCGCACTTTCCCTAAATCCATCAATTCTAACAGCTGAGTTGGATGATACTGTGGAAGAGTAGGGGAAAGTACATGTGCAGCCTCAAATAAGCCACCATCTTGAATTACAGTTGGTGAACAAAAAACATCATCAGAAACAGCTGTTCCTTCAACAATACTTTTTCTTGCCAGCATATTAGATTTAAAGGTCAAATGATCTTGCATTGCTGCCTCTTCTGCATTAGGACTATCAGCTTCAGTGTCTCCAAATTTGACAGCATGCTTCCACTGTGCATATACATGCATTTCACAATCCATTCCTACCACCAATATCCCATCTCTTACCCAAGAGAGAGAAACAGGCAGTGAAGGAGTACCATCAACGGAAGATACCAAGTCTATAGATCTAAGAAGAACCCATCTTGACCTAACCCCTTGCTTGATACTACCACCTAGTGGTAAAGTAATGACAGCTACTCCATCCTTACTGTTGGTTTGCTCAGTCACAATTCCTGAAAGCCTTCCATACATGAAGATATTAGCACCGACCCCCACTGTAAGAATGTGGGAGCCATCTTCTTTTGATACCCAGTCCAAATGTACTAAATGTTTGATATTCGGAATAAGATATCTATCCTTGCTCAAGAGTGCATCTGACTTGCTATATACAAACAGATTGCTGTCAACGCTGACCCTTGAATCAAGTACACTCCCAACCTTAACCAAATCATCAAGATGAATTGTTTGTTCTAAAACCCACTCTGATCCTCCTGTAGATTCACATTCAAATATACAAACATGCATGGAAAATTCTTTAGAAATAAAACCATTATGGTGGATAGGTTGCTTATAAGCCACTGCAAGGCGACCTGTGTATGAACAGCTAACAGCAACTGGTCTTCCCACGATGCTCACTGTACTGCTATTATCTTCTCCTTCATCATTCATCAAAGGCCATCTCTTCCAATGATAAATTTCTTTCTCATCACTTTTATTACAGTCTGGGTTGGTTTCCATACAACATTTCCAGAAGCGTACTTTATTGTCGGAACAAGTTGTAACCACTAAATAAGGTGCAAGGCACACTGGATAAATTGAAGAAGAACTCAGATGGCCTTAAAAAAGAAAAAGCAAAGTTAGTTATAATAATAATAAAGCCTCAAAATAATATGGTAATAATCAAATTCTGGAATGTGATCAATTCAAAGTCACTATGAGCTTCTTCAGAATAACTCTGTAGTCTTCCTCTTAACTAGTATCCCACTAAATGTACATTGGCCAACGTATCTATAAAGGTCTTGAAGAGCCCATCAGTGAAATCAAGGTATGCAATAATAATCACTTAATTTGTTTTTAGGTAATTAAGTTTAAATGAGGCAACCATTTACTTAAAATAAAACTCAAAAGCACTGAAATAAGTCAACCCCTAATGTGTTTCTATTATTTACATTTACCTTCACAACATGCCTCCCTAGACTTTCATACTATATATTTAATCATTTTCATCATGAATACTTAACTGAGCTTTACAATTTGCCTTTCAAATGCCCCTAACCCTCCCTCAAATAATCCAGACCCCAGGTGGTACATTAAATTTTGCTTCAGACAGCAAAACAGACCAATAGATCTTACCCATTCTACCAAGTTTAATTCATCCTCTCTTAGCACTGAACAAGAACCCTCTTATCTATTCCTGACTGCCAAAGACTAACAAGGTACATCTGTTGTCAACTATAAGACAAGGGGATATAGAGATTAAGATCTGAGGTCAGAAGATCTGGATTTGAGTTTCAATCCATCAATAATTTCATTAACAGTGGGAAAGCTACTTAATTAATCATCTGAGCCTGTTCCATCTGAACAACTGGGATCAGTTACTGTTTCCCCTAGAATATTATTGTCAAATAAGACATTTTATAAGGCCTCTGTAAAATATAATTTATTATCATGAACGCCAATAAACTTGAGTATAACCCAAACTTTTCAAATATTTTGAAAGATTAACAAACTGGCCTAGATCTGCACCAGCCACAAAAGCCCAGAATACACTCTTCTCAATATGATCTTTCCAACTGTAAATGCAAACCTGTCTTAGGGATGGATGAGAAAACACCCTTACTGAATATCATCCACCTGTAATATTAACAGCCCTGAACCTCCAGTTTTGGTTTCCAAAAAACACTATTCTAGAAACTCCCCAATTAAAATTCTACAAGTAGCAGATCACTTTAAATACAGCTGCCAGTCTTGCCCTCCAAATATCTTATCTATCTTGCTAAAGTCGGTATCGTTCCAGACCAGCCAAACTATAATCTTTTATCCTACATTTTTCCTCAGAGTATCCACCAACCCTTGTTCAAACATTCTTAATAAAAGTGAGATATGATTACCACAATGTGAACGAAAAGTCCTAATTTAAAAAAAAAAAAAAAAAAAAAGCCTCAGTGGTTTACAAATGAATTTGTTCTTTAAAATTTTTACTATCATGATATTCCAAAGTATAGGCAAGACATCTCACATTAAAATATTTACACTATTTTGGCCGGGCGTGGTGGCTCACGCCTGTAATCCCAGCACTTTGGGAGGCCGAGGCGGGTGGATCACGAGGTCAGGAGATCGAGACCATCCTGGCTAACATGGTGAAACCCCGTCTCTACTAAAAATACAAAAAAATTAGCCAGGCATGGTGGCAGGCTTCTGCAGTCCCAGTTATTTGGGAGGCTGAGGCAGGAGAATGGGTGTGAACCCAGGAGGGGAGCTTGCAGTGAGCCAAGATAGCACCACTGCACTCCAGCCTGGGCAACAGAGCAAGACTCTATCTCAAAAAAAAAACACACAAAATAGTAAAAATTTACACTATTTTCTGTCAAGCTGATTACATTTATCACAGGAAATTTGTGTGTGTGTGTATGTGTGTGTATAGTCTCGCTCTGTTGCCCACCCAGGCTGGAGTGCAATAGTGCAATGTCGGCTCACTACAACCTCCGCCTCTCGAGTTCAAGCGATTCTCCTGCCTCAGCTTCCCAAGTAGCTGGGATTACAGGTGCATGCCACCATGCCCAACTAATTTTTGTATTCTTAGTAGAGACAAGGTTTCACCATGTTAGCCAGGGTAGTCTCGAACTACTGACCTCAAGTGATCCACCCACCTCAGCCTCCCAAGGTGCTGGGATTACAGAAGTGAGCCACTGCACCCAGTCAGGAAATTATTTCTAATAAAGACGTGTTTCTAAACATCTAGACATATCATTAAAAGAAAATAAATCTTTATTTTAATGTCAACATAGCACATATTTCAGAAGAGTTCATGTATTTTATCTCCTAAAGAGTTTATACATTTTATCACTATGAGCTACCACTGTGCAGTCTTAAAATGACCTTACCTGCTGAAGGAGTTGCTCTTATTACTTCAACTGATTCTGGGAGATCAAGGGGTTGGCTATACACCAGTCTAGAACTCAGAATAAGTTTACTGGCAGTTTGAAGATTGGCAATTGATGAAGAATGTGGCATGGGGCTCACACTAGGAGAGGTTTCTGGAGAAGAATCTACATTCTTCTGTCCAGGGACTGAAAGTAGACTCTCAGAGGAAGCACCTTCTGAAGCTTTAGCTTTAAAAATAAATTATAATATTACAAAATGTATGTATATCATTACTATAAATATGAGCTAGAATATTACTTCGTTATTATTTAAGAAACAGCTTCTTAAAAGTATTTTGGAGGTGAGGATACAGAGAAAAGAGAACTCTTTAAAATAGAACGACCATATGACTCAGCAATCTCACTACTAGGTGTTTATCCAAAGGAAAGGAAATCAGTGTATCAAATGGATAACTGCACCCCTACATTTATTGTAGCACTATACACAACAGCCAAGACATAAAATCAACCCAAGTATCCATCAGTGAATACACGGATAAAGAAAATGTGGTATATACACAATGGAATACTATTCAGCTATAAACAAGAATGAAATCCTGTCACTTGCAGCAACACAGTTGGAAACCAAAGGTCACTATGTTAAGTGAAACAAGCCAGGCACAGAAACACAAATATCACCTGTTCTTTCCCTCACATATGAGAGCTAAGAAAGTGGATCTCACGGAGGTAGATAATAGAATAACAGACACCAGAGAATGGGAAGGGTTGTGGGGTAGGTGAAGAGACTGTTTAATAGGTACAAACAAAAAGTTTGACAGAAGAAATAAGTTCTATTGTTTGATAGCACAGTAGAATGACTACAGTTAACAACAATACATATTTCAAAAGAGCTAGAAGATCTGAAATGTTCCCAACCTGAAGAAACAATAAACTTCAAAGTAATGAATATCCTAAATACCCTGATATGATCATTACATATTCTATCCATGTATAAAAACATCACATGTACCCCATAAGTATGTATAATTATTATGCATCAATAAAATTTTTTTTAAAAATTACTTTGGAGACAAGGTCAATTTTCAAACTTTTGCTTAGTTACTCTGATAAGCTTTTTTTTTTTTTTTTTTTTTTTTAAATTTTACTCTTTCTTAGCATCAGTTCTATCATGGGAGACTGACAGGGAAGAATCACAACATGTAAAAGCTAAAAGAAACCCCTTACACAGTCCAGTGCTTACAACCTTTAAAACACATTAAAAGCTTGAGGAATTTGTTAACACGCAAATTCCCAGGCTTAACCACAGAGACACTGATTTAGATGATACGGGGTAGATCCCAGTAAAGCAGCCCAGGTGTTTTTGAAACAGATGGATCATGAACCAAACTTTAAGAAATAGCAATGTACTGCCTCACTTTTAGATTAAGAAATTTAAACTTAGAGAGTTTAGTGATTTTCCTGAGGCCATATAATTAGCTAGGGGCAAAGAAGACGTTACACTAGCAGCCTCCTATCAAGTACTCAAATCAGAGAATGATTTCAAGAATAAACACAAAAAGTAAAAGTTGTAAGAAAATTTAAGACAATATTAGTTGACTGCCTTTGTAAGCCATATTGACTTGATCTTGCAAAGAACTTCCAGTGAGTATAAATCTCGAAGATTCAGTTATCTGTTCTTCCGTGACATATAAGAGATACTCTATATTATATTTATTTATTTATTTATTTATTTGTGTATCTGTCTCTCCCCATTGGACCACAAATTCACTAAAGGCAGGGATGGTATGTTATTGCCTTGTACATCTCAAGGAGCACCAGAATATCTAATAAATAATAATCAATCCTCTTTTGTTTCTGTTAAACATGTCAATCTATCTTATACTGATAGGCCAATAAGTAAGAAATATGAAAAAAAAATTTTTGTAAAATGAAATGAGACTACAAACTTGAATCCATAGTCAGAATACAGGAGTCCCACTCCTGGCTCTATCACTAATGAGATGTGTTTCCTTAGGCCAGGCACTTCACCATCTCTGGCTACTTTTTCACCAGCAAAATAAGGTTAAAACTACATCATTTCTCTTCCTGTAAAGCATGCTATTTTCTAACATATATCTCATGCTAAGAAAGAAAATAAGAGCAGAAAAAAAAAGCAAAGACTTTAGAGTCACCAAGGCCTGATTTTGAAACTTGGTTCTGTGACAAACTATATAATGGGTCTTGCTCAAGTTACTTACCCTTACTCCATTAGTAAACTGGGTATAATGTCTATCTCACATATATAAAGCACCAATCTCAGTACCTGGCACCCAGAAGGTACTCAACATGTTCCCTTCTCTAACAAAATTTAAACCAATCATTTATCCTCTAACAGGATATTCACTACTGTGGTAAATTTAAGCATTAAATGTGAATGGCAGGATACACTGTTAAATCTGCAGCAAAGATTAGAACAAAAAGATGGATGCTTTCTATCACAGCTAAGAAGAGTAAATTATTTGCCTCTACTGTAATCTCATTGTCTGTGACCTACTGCTGTCACAAACAGTGTAGGCAAGCAACTCAACTCTAACCCTGGCTTTAGTGAGACACACACCTCATAAACAGTGGGGACAAACAAAATCACACAGTTCCTGTCCTCCCACAAGGATCTGTTACTACCTCTGTAAATCTCTTCAGAGTCACTCCTATCTCTGTGCCAAATTCTAGAAATTACTATATTCTCTGCTGGGTGAATCTCTTCCTGATGAACTGGTTTTAGATCCCTTCTCTTGCATTTCTGTCAAACAACATATAATGCAAAAAATTAACTCCAAAGGCTTTGAAAGAATTTTTAAATACATGGTGCCTCAAGAAGATTAGGCTCAACTAGGTGAAGGTAAAGGTTCTGTCAAATAATTTGGCTTTTCTAATGCCAATTCATGGCCCAGTTAGAACTGCTACCTACAAAGTTATGTGATAATGTATAATACATGTGAACAAAAAAGTACAAATTATTCTTTCACTGTATTAAATGTTGTATAAGAAGTTGTATAAAATCAACTAATATAATTACAAGAAATAATAAACTATTACAACTCAAATATTTTGAGTTAACAGTTTAAAGCAGATTCAATGTAATATGGCTATCCATGTAGTTCTTCATTTTAACAATTATCTCTCAAAAAGTAAAAGTTTGTTTTTTAAAAAAACTATGATCAATTTCTTTGCTTCATACTACAGATTTCCCAATTTGTTTAGAGATTAATCTAAATGTGCACAGCAAAAGAATGGCTGAAATAATTTTTTAATCACAATTGTATTTCTTTTTTTTTCGAGACAGGGTCTCACTTTGTCACCTAGGCTGGAGTGCAGTGGTGCAGTCTCGGCTTATTGCAGCCTCTGCCTCAAGGGCTCAAGCAATCCTCCCATCTCAGCCTCCCAAGTATAGGCACATGCCACCATACTTGACTAATTCTTTATTTTTTTGTAGAGATGAAGTCTCACTATATTGCCCAGGCTGATCTTGAATTCCTGGGCTCAAGCGATCATCCTGCCTAGCCTCCCAAAGTGCTGGGATTATAGGCATGAGCCATCATGCCCAACCTGTATTTCTTAATGTTCTACAAAAACAGTTCTGCTTATAAGCCTCAGGCACTCAATTATATTTTATCAAACAGCAATTCTGCTTTTTTTTTTTTTTGAGACGGAATCTTGCTCTGTCGCTCAGGCTGAAGTGCAGTGGCACAATCTCAGCTCACTGCAACCTCCACCTTCCAGGTTCACGCCATCCTCCTGCTTCAGTCTCCTGAGTAGCTGGGACTACAGGTGCCCGCCATCACGCCTGGCTAATTTTTTGTATTTTTAGTAGAGATGGGGTTTCACCATGTTAGCCAGGATGGTCTTGATGTCCTGACCTGATGATCTGCCTGCCTCGGCCTCCCAAAGTGCTGGGATTACAGGCATGAGCCACCACGCCCGGCCAATTCTGCTTCTTTTAATGATGATAAAGCTGATGATGTACAGTGTATTGCATGGGAATGTGTATTAACAAAAAAGTACAATATTAGTTCTATGGACATCTAAAACAGTCATAATGTGCACTCAATAAATATTCACTGAAAAAAATAAATCAAGCTTTTATTTTTTTTTTCAATATGTCTAATGTGCCCATAGGCTAGTTTTTAGGATTAACCAGTTTCATTAATGATTTATGACCTTGTAATTAAAAGTTTAGAAGAGACATAATTCAGCAACTCAATTTACAGTTTACTGGAACTTCATTTTACAGAATTAACCAAATGAATTTATTATGTATCATCTCTGTATGAAACTAAAATTACTTACCTAAACATGCTTGTACAGATTTAAGATGAAGATGCCACATATGCAGAATAGAGTTATTATTGCTGTCCTTCTCAATTACTACTAGAAAGAACTTTTCTGAAAATGGTGGTGGGCGGTATCCTATTATTCAAAGGAAAAGGATATTTAAATTAGTATATTTTTATAGGGTTAAAAAAACACTTTTTAAAAGCTACCACCACCTCTTGATATGCATGGAAGTTGGGAAGAAAAGGCAAGAAAGACCTTTAGGAGGAGTTTTATATAATTTTTGTGCCAAAAGTTAGCTAGCTATCAAGGACTAATGAAGTTACATCAAAAGTACACAAAAGCTAATATGAAAGGATACCTACTGGTCAAAGAGGGGACACTTTGAGCATCAAAGAATAAAACTGAATACAATTTGTTAAAATATATTTATCCTATTGCAAACTAGGAGTTTACACAAATACCAAAAGAGGCTACATAAAAAAGAAAGGAAAGGAAAGGAAAGCAGCAGAAGAATGGAAGAAGGAGAGAAGGGAAGTAAGCGGCGTGCTGAGCATACAAAAGCTCAAGCCGGCCTCACAGGATGCCCCTGGAGTAACTGGGCCACTTACTCCTTATTTAGAGAACTGGCAATTAAAAGGAAATAATAAAATATTCAACCTGCTTTCTTGTATGAAAACAGCATTTAAAAAAACTTAAGTTGTGGGAGAAGGAGTAGTGGTAGGGTAAAGAAGAAATTTTGTAGAAATTTCACGCATTTTTTAAAGAAAAGACATTACTTGTATGTATAATTTTCCCTGTTGACAATTATAGTCTTCATAACTGAAAATGAGATCTATGCAGGATAATAAAAGCTTTCCTTAATAATGAAAACTCATAATGACAACTTATTGGCAATGAGCGCTGCTAGAGTTAAAATTGTGGCCTCTAACAATTTCCATTAAAAGAAACAGTTTGGCACTGCATGTTCTCACTCATAAGTGGGAGCTGAACAATGAGAACACATGGACACAGGGAGGGGAACATAACATATCGGGGCCTGTTGAGGAGTAGGGAGCTAGGGAGGAGAGAGCATTCGGAGAAACACCTAATGTAGATGATGGGTTGACGCGTGCAGCAAACCACCACGGCACGTGTATACCTATGTAACAAACCTGCATGTTCTGCACATGTATCCCAGAACTTAAAGTATAATAATAATTTTTTAAAAAGGAACAGTTTGGAAGGATGATTCCATTCTTGCAAAGGACAGCTACAAGATAAACCCAGGAAAATCTTGTGCCTGAAAGAAAGTAAACTATTACAATAATGAGGTTATGTCAAAAGGACTCAGGACCTACTTCAAATGGTACTTACTAGCCTAATATAGGACTATGTAGGCATTTAAAAAATGATTGCAACTGATTGAAATATCCTACATACATAAAAATCCATTGAGTTATATGAGTACTTCTCGTATGTATATTATTGTTCATTAAAGAGTTTTCTTAAAATGAGTTCATATTGATACCTAAAAGACAAAGAAATCCAAACAACAACAAATTCAACAGTAGTAGCTGGAGATAACCAGCGCACAGACTCCTCATTCTGAAACTGTCAATTAAATGGAAAGAATTAAGCACTTAAACCCTTTCCAAAAAGAACTGTTTTTCAAAGTAATCCAATGGCCCCAGTAGATAAAGAAATGCTTCTATTTACAGACGTTTTCCAGCTAATAAATAAATGAGAACTGATAAAATTGGAAAATCATAATTTTTCAATCCTTAATGAACTAGTGTAAGATCAATAATATTCAATGGAAGAAGCCATGAGATAAAGACTGCTGTCAAACTATAATGACACCACCAATTGAATCTTCTGACTCTTAATATGACTAAAAGTGAGATATCTGAATATTATTTTTTTTCTGGTATGATACATATGAAGTACTGCATCACCTAGAATGTTGAATCCAGATCTAATCAAGTCTACAGAGCTAACTTGCACTTTACAGGAAATACAGTAGACAAGAAAAAGTTTAAACAACATCACAAGTAAGTAGTCAGAGAAACTCCTTTAAAAAAAAAAAAAACCTTGCCCTAGAACTAAAGGAGACAGAGACACAAAAAAACCTTTCAAAAAAATCAATGAATCCAGGAACCGGTTTTTTGAAAAGATTAACAAAATAGATAGACCGCTAGCCAAACTAATAAAGAAAAAAAAAGAGAAGAATAAAACAGACACAATGAAAAATGATAAAGGAGGTATCACCACTGATCCCACAGAAATACAAACTACCATCAGAGAATACTATAAACACCTCTACGCAAATAAACGAGAAAATCTAGAAGAAATGGATAAATTCCTAGACATATAAACCCTCCCAAGACTAAACCAGGAAGAAGTGAAATCCCCAAATAGACCAATAACAAGTTCTGTAATTGAGGCAGTAATTAATAGCCTATCAACCAAGAAAAGCCCAGGACCAGACAGATTCACAGCTGAATTCTACCAGAGGTACAAAGATGAGCTGGTACCATTCCTTCTGAAACTATTCCAATCAATAGAAAAAGAGGGACTCCTCCCTAACTCATTTTATATGGCCAGCATCATCCTGATACCAAAACCTGGCAGAGACACAACAAAAAAAGAAAATTTCAGGCCAATATCCCTGATGAACATGGATGCAAAAATCCTCAATAAAATACTGGCAAACCAAATCCAGCAGCACATCAAAAAGCTTATCCACCACGATCAAGTTGGCTTCATCCCTGGGATGCAAGGCTGGTTCAACATACGCAAATCAATAAATGTACTCCATCACGTAAACAGAACCAATGACAAAAACCACATGATTATCTCAACAGATACAGAAATGGCCTCTGATAAAACTCAACAGCCCCTCATGCTAAAACCTCTCAATAAACTAGGTATTAATGAAACTTATCTCAAAATAATAAGAGATATTTATGACAAACCCACAGCCAATATCATACTGAATAGGCAAAAGCTGGAAGTATTCCCTTTGAAAACCAGCACAAGACCAGGATGCCCTATCTCACCACTCCTATTCAATATGGTATTGAAAGTTCTGGCCAAGGCAATCAGACAAGAGAAAGCAATAAAGGGTATTCAAATAGGAAGAGAAGAAGTCAAATTGTCTCTGTTTGCAGATGACATGATTGTATATTTACAAAACCCAATAGTCTCAGCCCAAAATCTCCTTAAGCTGATAAGCAACTTCAGCAGTCTCAGGATACAAAATCAATGTGCAACAATCACAAGCATTCCTATACACCAATAACAGACAAACAGAGAGCCAAATCATGAGTGAACTCCCATTCACAATTGCTACAATGAGAATAAAATACCTAGGAATCCAACTTACAAGGGATGTGAAGGACCTCTTCAAGGAGAACTACAAACCACTGCTCAAGGAAATGAGAGGACATACACAAATGGAAAAACATTCTATGCTCATGGATAAGAAAAATCAATATTGTGAAAAAGTAATTTATAGATTCAATGCTATCCCCATCAAGTTACCATTGACTTTCCTCACAGAATTAGAAAAAAAACTCTTTAAATTTCATATGGAACCAAAAAAAGAGCTCACATAGCCAAGACAATCCTAAGCAAAAAGAACAAAGCTGGAGGCATTATGCTACCTGACTTCGAACTATACTGCAAGCTACAGTAACCAAAACAGCATGCTACTGGTACCAAAACAGATATATAGACCAATGGAACAGAATAGAGGCCTCAGAAATAACACCACACATCTACTACCATCTGATCTTTTACAAACCTGACAAAAACAAGAAATGGGGAAAGGATTCCCTATTTAATAAACGGTGTTGGGAAAACTGACTTGCCATATGCAGAAAACTGAAACTGGACCCCTTCCTTACACCTTATACAAAAATTAACTCAAGATGGATTGAAGACTTAAACATCAGACCTAAAACCATAAAAACCCTAGAAGAAAACCTAGGCAATACCATTTAGGACATAGGCATGGACAAAGACTTCATGACTACAACACCAAAAGCAATGGCAACAAAAACTAAAGAGCTTCTGCACAGCAAAAGAAACTATCATCAGAGTAAACAGGCAACCTACAGAATGGGAGAAAATTTTTGCAATCTATCCACCTGACAAAGGGCTAATATCCAGAATCTATAAAGAACTTAAACAAATTTACAAGAAAAAAACAACCCCATCAAAAAGTGGGCAAAGGATATGAACAGACACTTCTCAAAAGAAGACATTTATGCGGCCAACAAACATATGAAAAAATGCTCATAATCACTGGTCATTAAAGAAATGCAAATCAAAACCACAATGAGATACCATCTCACGTCAGTTAGGATGGCAATCACTAAAAAGTCAGGAAACAACAGATGCTGGAGAGGATGTGGAGAAATAGGAACACTTTTACATTGTTGGTGGGAGTATAAATTAGTTCAACCATTGTGGAAAACAGTGTGGCAATCCCTCAAGGATCTAGAACCAGAAATACCATTTGACCCAGCCATCCCATTAGTGGGTATATACCCAAAGGATTATAAATCATTCTACTATAAAGACACATGCACATGTATGTTTACTGCGGCACTGTTCACAATAGCAAAGACTTGGAACCAACCCAAATGACCATCAATGATAGATTGGATAAAGAAAATGTGGCACATATACACCACGGAATACCATGCAGCCATAAAAAAGGATCAGTTCATGTCCTTTGAAGGGACATGGATGAAGCTGGAAACCATCATTCTCAGCAAACTAACACAGGAACAGAAAACCAAACACTGCTTGTTCTCACTCATAAGTGGGAGTTGAACAATGAGAACATATGGACACAGGGAAGGGAACATCACACACCAGGGCCTGTCGGGGGGTGGGGGACCTAGGGAAGGGATAGCATTAGGAGAAATATCTAATGTAGATGATGGGTTCATGGGTGCAGCAAACCACCACGGCACGTGTTTACCTATATAACAAACCTGCACGTTCTGCACATGTATCCCAGAACTTAAAGCATAATAAAAAAATAATTAAAAAAAAAAAAACTTGGCCGGGCGCGGTGGCTCAAGCCTGTAATCCCAGCACTTTGGGAGGCCGAGACGGGCAGATCACGAGGTCAGGAGATCGAGACCATCCTGGCTAACACAGTGAAACCCCGTCTCTACTAAAAAAAAAAAAAATACAAAAAATAGCCAGGCAAGGTGGCGGGCGCCTGTAGTCCCAGCTACTCAGGAGGCTGAGGCAGGAGAATGGCGGGAACCCGGGAGGCGGAGCTTGCAGTGAGCTGAGATCCGGCCACTGCACTCCAGTCTGGGCGACAGAGCGAGACTCCGTCTCAAAAAGAAAAAAAAAAAACCTTGCTCTAAAGTTAGTGGCATAATGAGGGTGTATATAAGGTATCACTTTAGATTAAAATACTCTTCTTAATAGACAGTGAAAACACAATATGTAAACCTTGTTTGGATATAGATTCAAACAAAAACACATAAACAAAAACCTCAACTTTTTGACAATTCAATGAAAAATGGGAGTAGTTATTGCATGATTCTGAGGAATTTTATTATTTTATCAATTTGATAATAGCAAATATGTAAGGGAGTTATTTTTAGAAATGCATATGGAAGTGAAACAACACTGCAGGTGGATTTGCTTTAAAATATTTCAGGGGGGCCAGGCACGGTGGCTCACACCTGTAATCCCAGCACTTTGGGAGCCGAGGCGGGCTGATCACTTGAGGTCAGGAGTTCAAGACCAACCTGGCCAACGGGGTAAAACTCCGACTCTGGTAATAACACAAAAAAATCAGCCAGGTGTGGTGGCACACGCCTGTAATCCCAGCGGCTTGGGAGGCTGAGGCAGGAGAATTGCTTGAACCTGGGAGGTGGAGGTTACAGTAAGCTGAGATGACGCCACTGCACTCCAGCCTGGGCAACAGAGCAAGACTCTGTCTCGGGGGAACAAAAAAATTTCAGGGGGGAAAAAGAAAAATTGTGTAGACAAAGCAAGTGTGATAAAATCTTTAACCTACATTATAATTCAAATATGGAGGTTCACTTAATTATGCACTTAATTTTGTCTATTTTTGGCATTTTTCTTAACTAAGAGAGTAATAAACTTTTAATTAAAACTTAGAAAGTACAAAATAAAGCAGAAGCAGAGAAGAAGAGAAACCTACACAAGTCCTTTAAGAACACAGCTATAAAATCAGGAAGAAAGAGAAACTTCACACAAAAACTAAAGGAAAACCAAGAAAGCATTGAGGAAATCTTTTGGCCTGATTTAGCAGTGGCATAACAAATACCAAAAGCGAGAAATAAAGAAAATTTTTAATGCAAGTCAATTAAAATATTATAAAGAAAAGTATCAACTTTATATAAGCATTGAATTCTGGTAAGTTGGCATATCTTTCCTGTTAGAAATAACGTGATAAATGGCAGCTACATTTGTTGGAAACCATATTAAAAAGATTAACCCAGGCAAAGGTAAGATACTACAGAAAAGTAAATTTTAAATCTGTAAAGAAGTACTGCTGTTATAATGATAGTGAAATAAAACTGAACATAATTGAATAACATAAATAAGAAAAGTTTTGTGTATGAAGAAAGAGATATGAAAGAAAAACAAGTTACTAGTCTGGCGAGTGAAAAGATGTTTGAGCTAAGCTTCTTAGAATACAGGACCTCAATCTGATTTTCCACGAAAGCAAAGGAAATTATCTGCACAAATTACATAGAAACAGTTTCCTTAGATGCTATACATAATTTTGTGATGAAAACTACACTAAGAAAATTAAATATGTCCATCTGGATATTCACAATTTGTAACCAAATGAAATTAATTATCTAAAAACCCTTTGTAAACTAAATATTAACACAGGCACTTAATTCTTAAAGACATGGCTTTTCAAATAGGACATGTTGGTTTTATAATTATGAAGTTATACATATATACACACAATTTTATTTGCCAATTTAAAAAACTTAAATATAGTTTAACGTCTGAAGGTAACATTTTAAGCTAAGTTATAAAGCTTAAACTAAACATCATATTGTTTGTTTTTGAAAGGGTTAAACTACTTACTTTCACAAAAAGGAAAAAATACCACACTTCAAAGGGGAAAACTGTGAGACGGTACCTTGCATTCACTATTTCCATGAGGTTTCTACTGTCCCACACAACATGATACCTTATATCTTATACTCATCATTGGTCTGAAGCAATTTACTGGTAATTTTTTAAAACCTACAATAAAATTAACTGTTTTCCTTGAGATACCAAATGGAACTACCAATCAAAATAATTTATTTACAGAGTTGAATAATTAAACTTACTTTTTAAAACAAATTGAGGTTCATAGACACCATTTCTTGGCAAAAGTCTATATCACCGGTGAACTGTCTTGCAAAATGTAATGTTCACCCACATGCCCTCTTCATCTACAAGCAAGCAATTTTGACAGAACTAACTGGTGTATCTGTCAAAAATTATGAGAGTGATAACTTTTGAAGATCCATACTCAATGAAAGCTTAGAGATCTTTTTTTTAGCATGAAGGTAAACAAATGCAGACTATTTTTTTAAAGTACCTTGTGATGGCTGAAAAAATATTTCTGTTTCCTTTTTCTCCATATCTTCTTTATGTGGTTTATATCCTATAATGAAGTCTTCTTGAAACACATGAAGCAACTGTGTATTTGAGCCACACTACAAATATGAAAAAAAATGAAGAGGTTTTATCTTTGAAATTCTCTGTCTCCCATCTCCCATCCATCACCTCCCCAATGCTAATGCAGAAGAAATATATCTAACAATTTCTATTCTTTAACTACTACTAATTAGAAAGAAAGAAAGCAACAGAAAAAAATCATTAAAACTATCCTGGTCAGAGAAAAATTACTTTCAAAGATATCACAGCCAATAGCAGAATAGAAGAACTCTAGCAGAAACAAATCAACCGGTTTGCTTCTCAAAAAAACAAAAACAAAAAAGAAGCTACAAAAACCCAAATTTAAAGAGCAGTTAAGCAACCTTCACCACTTTGAGCCTGAAAGCATCAGATTCACAACTGACTGGGGAGGGCTGCACTAACTATGTAAGACACACTAGACTACTACACAACTTGCAGTTTTTTTCAATTCCACCAGAGAACCAAAAAACAAAACAAAACCCAGAAAGCTCCTCAAAGTATCCCAACAGCTCTGTCTAGTGGGAATTACGAGGGATCCTGTAACAGCCAGCAGGAGGCTACATCTCTAGAGAATTAAACTCACACATAAGTAACTAGAACCCCTCAAAGGATGGATGAAACATCAATGTCAACTGCTATGCTCCATGACCACGTTTTAAGACTGTCACGAATGGCTACTTAGAACCTTAACGTGAACCGAAGTTCAAGGAAAGGCTACATCCAAACAAAAGCTTATTTTGGAAGTGTATTAAGACAATCAGATGGCACCCCCAGAGATTTCAAGAAAGGGAAGTAGCTATGATTATCTTGGCATTTGATGAGGAGTCAATAATCTTATAAAGGAAAGCCTGCCTCTTTACATAATAGAAAGAAATAAAAGGATTACAATATTTGGTTGGGCCACACAATTTTAGGAAAGTTATAGGGCATTTTGTGTTTCTATAGGTAGAAACATTAAAAATCTCTTCACATTCATTGTCTAGGAGGTCACCTTCCCAAGGGACAAAGAATAAATGAAAGTAAAGAGAAGGGTGATACCTTTATGGATACAGAAATCATACAACACACTGGGAACAAACCTAGAAAGAACTTTAAACTTTGTCATTCATTATTGCTTACAGTTGACCAGGCCTTCTGTTAAAAATAGCCACAAGGAGCAGGGGAGAAAATGCTGAGCAAATATGAAGTAAAAAGACTGCTTTGTGAGAGCAGGCTATATTAATATCCCATGGTAATCAGTGCAAAGGAGGCTAAAGTAGGGGATGAATTTAACATCCAATCCATTAAAAATTAACTTATCTGTAGGAAGGAAGCCAACCCATGCTTCTACATCCCTATGGAGTAGAAAAAAGAAATCACAGGCTGAATCTGAAGAAAGGTGGGGCACTGGGGATTAAAAAGCATTTCCCAGGAGGTATTAGCAATATGGGTCTGGCAGCCCCAGTTCTGCTATCAAGAGATGATGTATTTTATCTATATTAGCAGAAATGACTACATTTTCCCCAAAAGAAAGTGCAAAACACCAAAGAAAATTTATGATATAATTCTATACTTGCTTTTAACTACAGTTGGCTCTTTCTTCATTTCCTTGTTTAAAACTATTGGTAGCTTCCTTACCAAACTAAACCTTTTCACATTTGGAATTAATGTTAGTTCTATCCCTTAATACATAAACATAGTCCTAAAGAAACAAATATCCTGAGGGCTAAAATGGGTTTTACATCTCCCTGTAGGGAGAAGGGTTCTCCTTATTTCCTAGGTAGTAGGTAGGGGGGAATACTGACTACACAAAGGACCTGTTATTAAAAAGCATATGTTCACTTTGATCTGACTTTCATCTGCATTTTAAAGGACCTCATAAAAGTACCCAACATGGGGCCTAACAAGGCAAACACTCTGAAGCTGAGGTCACCCTCTACTGAGTTGAAAAGAGTAATAATATAAAACGAGAAACCACAACCCGATCCTCTATGCAGCTGCACTGTATTTTCTCTCAGCATTTCAAGAACAGGGTCATGGTTTCTCTAACTGAACCAAATTTCCTTTGCTACAAATACAATTCAACTGGAGAAGAATAATTCCTTTTTAAAAATTTTTTATTTAAATAGCTTTCGGGGTACAAGTGGTTTTCTTGTTACATGGATAAACTATATAGTAGTGAATTCTGAGATTTTAGTGTATCCATCACTCACGTAGTGTACACTGTACCTAACGTGGTTTTTTAAATCTCTAGTTCCATTTCCACCCTCCCGCTTCTGAGTCTCTGAAGTCCATTATATCGCTCTGTATGCCTTTGCATACTCATAGCTTAGCTCCCACCTTATAAGTGAGAATATATGGTTCTTGGTTTCCCAAGGAGAAAAATAATCCCTAAATCATTAGTAGATTTTCACTATGGGAATCAACTGAAGTTGTCTGCATTTAATAACAAGAAAATTATTCTGAGAATGACATATATCATATACACATAAAACATCATGGGATAAAGTATATAATATCACCAATTCACAAGCATGTTTTTACTTGGTTGGTTATTGCATCGAGTTCAATAATGCAGCCAGGTCGAGCAGTAGACTGTTGGCTCACAATATTAAACACTTCTCCAATAAGTTTCTGTAAATAAAAAACACAAAATGTTAATGGCCAACAACTTAAAATCTATTGTCAATATGATACAGTATCTTGGACATTTAAGGCTCCCTCTAAATAGTCACTGATTGACAATGCAATGTGATACATTCAGAGAAATATTTCAACTTTCTATACTCATTCTCATGTTAACTCTAAAGTTAACTAAGCAGAGAGAAAACTCTATAGTGTTTATAAAAATAGCATATAACTTCAAGGCATCATATCTTCTTCATTTCTGCAGCCTTAAAGCCCAAGACAGACATGGCTAAAGATCTGGCCCAATGCCTGAGTGGTCTGCAGACGTGCAATGACATTTAAAAGTACAACCCTGCCAGACTGAAGGTAAGGGCAATGATTGAGAAGAAGTGGGATTGTGTCTTGGGATAAGGATGCAGGAACTAACACATGAAGCCTAACTTTGGAACCCCAAAGCCCAAAAACTTTCTGCTAAAAAGAACAGTCCTCCTCACCTATGTTCCAACCGACTTTCTCTTGCATAAAAACCTTTCGGTAACTTCATCTGAAACGGTTACCTCAGAAAGAAATGCCCATTCTCCTCAGCACCCACCTTTACTACTTTTCACTACCTCAAAAAGGCCAATGAGAGGGGTTAGAGGCTAGCTTCGCCTAGATACAAGTACAAGGTAGGGGAGAAAACAGCATTTATACTGGAGTTGTAGAAACTTTCTTATTTGTATCAGTAGGATTCCAGAGAGCATCTAAGAAAATGGATTCTAGGGTTATTAGATCAAAAGAAAAAAAATATGTAATTAGGTAGGGCTGAATTTATTGATATGGGTATGTTCACCCAAGATTCATGATTTAAAGTGTTAGCTCAGACATTTAGAAATGGTGTTAACAGGGCCAGGCACGGTGGTTCATCCCTGTAATCCCAGCACTTTGAGAGGCCGAGGCAGGTGGATCACCTGAGGTCAGGAGTTAGAGACCACCCTGGTCAACATGGTGGAACCCCTCTCTATTAAAAATATAAAAATTAGTGGGGAGTGATGGAGGGCACCTATAATCCCAGCTGTTCAGGAGGCTGAGGCAAGTGAATCATCTGAACCTGGGAGGCGGAGGTTGCAGTGAGTCGAGATTGCGCCACTGCACTCCAGCCTGGGCGACAGGGTGAGACTCCATTAAAAAAAAAAAAAAGAAAGAAAAGAAAAAGAAATGGTGTTAACAGTCTGCTGGGTTTGTTCATTCAAATCTGGACTCAACTGTGGCCTATAGTTGGTGAGGTGAAAACAGTGAAATTTTTCTAGTACACAACAAAGCTTTGCTACTCAAAGTGTAGTCAATGGACCAGCAGTGACAGGAAGTTTTTTATGAATGCATACTTACTCCCTGAAACTAAGACACCTGTGTTTTAACGAGACTTACATAGGATTCATGTGTATACTAAAGTTTAAGTAGTACTGCTGTAGATCACTTGTTCTCAATCTTGGCTGCACACTGAATCACCTGGAGAGCTTTAACAATCAATGATGCTAAGGTCCCACCTACAGAGATTGAGGTGCTGCCAATGTGCAGCCAAGGTTGAGATCCCCTCACAGGAATAGATATGTATTCCAGCTAAGGATCTGCTTTCCCTGCCCACAACTCTCTGCCAGTACTATAATTAACAGACTTTCTGAACACTACACTACAGAATTCCAGAATTCTACAGAATCTCACTCAACATCACCTCCAACAAGAAACTCATTTTATAGTGGAAAACACTACTGGAAATTAGAATGAAGTGAAGCATTCACCCAGGGTGCAAAATTTAAAAGAGTGCTCAAAAATTCAATAATCAAGAAAAATAATATTTTAATGCAATATTTTTAAAATAAAAATTAATGTAAACAATCCATAATGAGCAAAATATCCAACATTTACATACAGAACCCAATAGTATCTTAATGAGCCATATTGATGCCATTAATGTGCATCAAAACTGCACATAGGTGTTTTGATATATATTTTTTTTAATTGTTAACATCTTTCTTTTGTTTTTTGCTCTATTGGCCTCCAATTTCCAGGCTCAAGTGGTCCTCCTGCCTCAGCCTCCCAAGTAATTAGGACTACAGATGCATGCAACCATGCCTGACAAATTTTTTAATTTGTTTGTAGAGACAGGGTCTCACTATGTTGCTCAGGCTGGTCTCAAACTCTTGGCCTCAAGCAATCCTCCCACCTCAGCCTCCCAAAGCACTGGGATTACAGGCATACCACTGCACCTGGCTGTAGTTAACATTTTTCTGGAACATTAAAGTAGCTGAAAAATGCCAAAAATTGAAAAGTAGGTGCATTAAAACTCACGTATTACTTTAAGTTTAAATTTATTTATACCAGAAATTTGACTAATTATAGTTTCATTTTTCTGGCTTTAATGGAAACAAACACATTAATAATATTTTCAAAATCTCCTTCTTTGCTTATCTTGTTTTGACAAAGTCTCTTTTTTTTTTTTTCCCAGACAGAGTTTCACTCTTGTTGCCCAGGCTGAAATGCAATGGCATGGTCTCGGCTCACTGCAACCTCCGCCTCCCGAGTTCAAGTGATTCTCCTGTCTTAGCCTCCCGAGTAGCTGGGACTACAGGTGCATGCCACCACACCTGGCTAATTTCTATATTCTTAGTAGAGACAGGGTTTCACCATGTTGGCCAGGCTGGTCTCGAACTCTTGACCTCAGGTGATCCACCCGCCTCGGCCTCCCAAAGTGCTGGGATTACAGGCATGAGCCACCGCGCACAGCCCTGAATTACATTTTAAGGGCATCATTCTAACTCCTGTGTTGAGAACAGACTTTGAGAAAGCAGAGCAAAATCATAAAGGAAAGCAACATAAATTTTTTCACACTCAAACCTCTAACTTCCTATCCAGTCTCAGCTATTTCCAGCAGCCATTCACATTCTATGCTATGGCTGTAATAAACTACTTACAGCTTACTATGCATATTCTTATACCTCTGTGCATTTTTAGTTGCTGTTATCTCTACCTGAAATATCCTTTTCCTCCTTCACTTTCACGTCTTACCCATTCAGTAAGTCTCATCTCAGATATCTGCGCCAGAAATTCTTTCCTGACCACCACAATCTGGATTAAGAGTTGCTTCTAACTGTAGGAAAGCCATCTTATCTGACAGCATTGGACAGAGAGAGGATAAATCACTCAGCAAGGTCAGTTAACCCAGAGAATCATTTTTAAAATAATACGTATACTTTAAACATTTTGTTTTATTTTAAACATAAACATATATAAATAACTGATATTTTGGTGTTGAGTAAGACCTTGGAGTATGGGCTTGTTAATGGGAATTACAGGTCTTTCTTGCGTATGCCACCCCTGTAAGCCCTTGGCTGTATTTTTCAGTTCTTTAAATGGAAATAGGCTGGACACAGTGGCTCACGCCTGTAATCCCGGCACTTTGGGAGGCCGAGCTGGGTGAATCACCTGAGGTCAAAAGTTCGAAACCAGCCTGGCCAACATGGTGAAAACCCCGTATCTACTAAAAATACAAAAATTAGTCAGGCATGGCAGTGCGCACCTGTAATCCCAGCTATTTGGGAGGCTGAGGCAGGAGTATCGTTTGAACCCGGGAGGCAGAGGTTGCAGTGAGCCGAGATTGTGCTACTGCACTCCAGCCTGGACGACAGAGCAACATCTGGACTCAAAATACATACATACATACATACATACATACATACATACATACATGGCAGTAAAAACATAAAGACACCTACAAAGCACTTTGAGTGCAGTTTTTCTTAAACATTTTCCTCCTGAATCTTTTACAGTTGTTTTGACCATGTCTAATTAAAGAATGATTTTTAGCAAAATTGCTTCCAAAGCACTTGTTTTTATAAAAACATTCACATTTTTATACTTACATTTCATCAATCTATATAATAATTAAGTTATAGAATGACACTAATCTGTGCAACTTGACATATACAAGGTTGAAAATAAACACAGCTGGCTCTTGAGAGACAGTCAACATAGTTGCAAGAGCTTGGTCTCTACAGCTAGGCTGCCTGGGTTCGAATCCTGATTCTACCATTGCTAGCTGACTAAACTGGGACAAGTAATTACGTTTCTCTATGCTTCAGTGTCCTTACCTCTAAAGTATGGATGTAATATTACATTTTTCTTAAGGTTACCAGGAAGGTGAAGTAAGTTAATATATGTAAAGCATTTAGAAGAGAGCCTGACATACAATAATCACTAGATAAAAGTTTGCCAGCAGCAGCAGCAGCAGCACTTTTTTTTCATGTTAAGTAACTTTCCCAGCTATTATTATTGTTAAGGTTACAAGTCAACTTGTGGAATCAACAAAGCCTGGTATACTACTCCCTATGAGCATCCATCCTGTATTTTATAGAGGGAATGGACAGCATCAATGAATCCAATGAGCTGGCTTAAGTGGAGGCCAATTAAATGAATTTCATATCCTGAAATCAGCCTTTTCTTCTAATTTACCACTTATTACATACTACATGTACATATTTACATAACTCTATAGATACAAGATCCTTGAAAGTAGGGACTGCTTCTATTCATTTTAACACTATTAGCACCTGGTACAATACGCATATTTATTCTTCCATGTACTATAGGTTATGCACAGTGAGTCCTCAATGAAAATTAAAGATTGAGTAAATAAATTACTGAGTGAAAACAAATTACACTTTAGATCATTCCTACTTTAAAAGCTTGTTTTTACTAATAGTAGCACACACTATACCACCCTATCTTTCAACACAACTTCTCCCTTATTTATTTGTAGAATACCTTAGTAAGTACTCACTAAATACCTGAATGAATGGATCTCACCAATCTAGCATCACTGGGTGAAGATAATCAAAAGCTTATTTTTTAGGCACCAAAACAACTGTATTTTTGATATTTTAAATGGAATTTTTTAAAAAAAGCTTAATCCCTGTCTTCATAAACAGCTCGCTAAACATAACTCTCTTCTTGATGACTGGCAGTCACATTTATGAACATTAACTATTACTAATGCCTTTAGAGATCTAATGACTTCAAGTACTGTCTTTGTAATAATAAATCCCAATGTGCACTGGTACCTAATGTGAAACATTAGGAATATCTCCAATTGCCTGTAAAACAGGTATCTAAACTAAACTTAGGGGCTGGGCACAGTGGTTCATGCCTGTAATCCTAGCACTTGGAAGGCTGAGGTGGCCAGATCACTTGAGGTCTGGAGTTCAAGACCAGCCTGGCCAATATGGTGGAACCCCATATCTACTAAAAATACAAAAATTAGCCAGGCATGGTGGCACACGCCTGTAGTCCCAGCTACTCAGGAGGCTGAGGCACAAGAATCGCTTGATCCTGGGAGGCGGAGGTTGCAGTGAGCCGAGATCATGCCACTGCACTCCAGCCTGGGCAACAGAGCAAGACTCTGTCTCAAAAAATAAATAAACAAACAAACAAACAAACCAAACTTAGGAAACTAAAACCAAGGTCACCTTACATTCAATGTGTCCAAAATTTAAGTCATTGTTAATACCTCAAAACTATCTTGCCATAGCTACTGGAACAACTGTCACAAACTAGAAACCTTAGAATCCTCTGTTTTCATATCCATATTCAAGCAACTACTAAGCTCTGCTCCTCTCCTTTCCTAGACTATGAAATCCCACTTTCGATCAAGTTTGTTTTACCACAAGCTTAGTTGACCTCAACAGACTCCCTGCTATCTTCATGCTTCCAGTACCTACCAATTCTACTCTACCCTGCAAATTAATCACTGTATTTCCCTTCCTGTGCTCCCTAAATCTACCCCTCTATCTACAGAACAATATTTATAGCTTTCAAGTATCTGTTACAAAATTTTTAAAAAGCTAGCCTTTACTTGGCATCTACTAAAAATCTCATTTGAGGAATAGGAGAGCATGTGACAACTTCTTGCTACATTTTGTCTCAGAATTAATAGAAGTAAGTAGGAGAACTGCTATTGTATTAAGAAAATCAAAACGATGAGCAGAAACAATGGAAATGTGACAGAAAGTAGTCACATCATCTTAAGAGTTTAAGATTGAAAATAAGGGCAAGACTCTATAGTCGATATTTTAGAAAGGTTAAAAAATCCCAGAATGCCTTATAGTATGGGGGTCTCAAAGTCAAAATGGCTCAAGGAAGTCTGGAGGCTCAAGAGACTTTGAAAGTTCCTGACTATGCGACTACAAATATAACTGATGAGAAAAGAAAGTTGATCAGAGTAGTGGGTTAAACAGTATCCTACCAAAATTCATGTCCACTCAGCATCTCGGAATGTAACCTTGGTTTGGAAGTAGGGTCTTGCAGACATAACTAGTTTAAGAAAAGGTCATACTGGATTACAGCAGGTGCAAAATCTAATGTCTGGTGTCCTTACAAAAAAAGGATACACAGAGACTCTCAGATGGAAGAAGGCCATGTGAAGACAGAGGCGGACTGCAGTGATGCAGCTACAAGCCAAACACCACAAAGGACTGCCAGGAGCAATCTAGGAAGAGGCAAGGAAGGATCCTCCCCTTGAATATCAGAAGGAGCATGACCTTGCCAACACCTTAAATTTGCACTAAATGTATATACACCAAAGAACAGTGCTGAAAACTATGTGAAGCAAAAACTTATAGAAGTAAAAGGAGAAACAGACAAATTCGCAATCATAGTTGGAAACTGCAATACCTTGCTCTCAAGACTTGATAGAACAATTGGGGAGAAAATCAGTAAAGATACAGAAGAATACCATCAATCAACACCATCAATCAAAACAAGAGTAACTAACATTTATAGAACACTCTACCCAACAACAAGAAAATACACATGTTTTTAAGTGCTAGTGAGTGGAACTTGTACTAAAATAGACCAGGTCCTGGGCCATGAAACAAACTTCAACAAACTAAAAAGGACTGAAATCATACAGTACATTTTTCTACCCTGATGGAATCAAACTAGAAATTATTAACAGACACTTGGATGCTACATCATACACTTCTAACTAATCGAGGGTCGAAGAGAAGTTCTCAAGGGAAATCAAAACATATCTTGAACTAAATGAAAATAAAAATGCTACATATAAAAATATTAAAGCAGTGCTGAAAGAAAAATTTGCAGGCACTAAATGTATACCTTAGACAATTTTTTTTTAAATTAAAATCATTAAGCTAAGCTCCTGTCTCATAAATCTAGAAAAAAAAGAACCAAAGAAAAGCCCAAAGCAAGCAGAAGGAAGGAAGCAATAAAGAGCAAAAATCAATGAAGATAAAAATGAAAACATTACAGAAACAAAGAGCTCAATTAAACAACAAGCTGATTCTTTTAAAATATCAAGAAAATTAACAAACCTAGAGAACTTCCTCAACTTGATAAAGAATATCTACAAATAACCCAACAGCTGAAGGCAGGAGAAGAGGAAGATGGCAGAATAGAAGGCTCCACCAATTGTCCCCCCAGCAAAAACACCAATTTAACCACTACATGAAAAAAAAAAAAAACACCTTCATAAGAACCAAAAACCAGGTAAGCACTCACAGTACCCAGTTTTAACTTCATTATCACTGAAAGAGGCACAGAAGAGGTAGGAAAAACACTCATGAATCACCAACACCACCCTTCCCCCATACCCTGCAGCAGCAGCAAGGTGCTGAGTTTCCGTGTACGGAGGAAAGGAAGAGCAAGCAAGTGTGAGCACTGAAGTCAGTGCTGCCTTGTTATATAGCAGAAAGAGAAACCAGACCAAACTCAGCTGACACTCGCCCATGGAGGGAGCCCTACCCAGAGGGGAATAGCTGGATCCCATCTGTCTGAGCTTGATTCCCCAAAAGCCTTGCCACCATCAGGTGCTCTGGGGCCTTAAATAAACTGGAAAGGCAGTCTAGGCCACAAGGTCTGCAACTCCTAGATGAGTCCCTAGTGCTGAACTGGGCCAAAGACAGTGGGCCTGGGAGGCATGCAACCTACTGAGACACCAGGCGGGATGGGTAAAAAAGTGCCGGCATCATCCCTTCCCTAACCCCCAGGCTGTACAGCTCACGGCTCCAAAGAGACTCCTTCCTTCTGCTTGAGGAGAGGCGACAGAAGAGGGGGGAGGATTTTGTTTTGCCTCTTGGATACCAGCTCAGCCACAGCAGGATAAGGCACTAGTCAGAGTCATGAGGCTCCCTTTCCAGGCCCTATCTCCCACATGACACTTTTAGACACACCCTGGGCCAGAAAGGAACCCACTGCCATGAAGGAAAAGACCTCTGGCAGGATTCATCACCTGCTAACTGAAGAGCCTTTGGGCCCTGAATAACCAGCAGCAATATCCAGGTACTATGACGAGGGTCTTGGATGAGACTGGCTGGCTTGAGGTGAGACTCAGCACATTCCCAGCTATGGTAGCTACAGGGCAAGACTCCTGCTTGAGAAAAGCAGAGGCAACGTGCTCACTTCGACAGCACATATACTAAAATTGGAGAGAAGTAGAGGCAAAACTAAAGGGAACTTTGTTTTGCATCTTAGGTACCAGCTTGGCCACAAGGGAGTAGAGCACCAAGCAGGCTCTCGGAGTCCCCAGTTCTAGGACTTGGCTCTTGGACAGCATTTCTGGATCTTCTGTGGGCCAGAAGGGAGCCCAATGCCCTGAAATGGTGAGTCTCAGACCAGGCAGCATTTACCACAAGCTAACCAAAGGGCCCTTGGTCCTTAAGAAAACATTGGTAGTAGTCTGGAAGTACTCCCTGTAGGCCTGAGGTCATGGTGGCCACAGGGTAAGGTTCATCTGCCTTTGGAGGGGAGAGAAGGGTGGGAAGGACTGTGTCTTGTGGTTTGAGTACCAGCTCAGCCACAGTACAATAGAACACCAGGTAGACTTCTAAGGTTATTGACTCTGCTCCCTACCTCCCAGATGGTACTTCTAGACCAGCCCAGTGGATGGAGGAACTCATTACCCTAAAGGGAAGGACACAGGCCTGGCTGACTTTGCTACCTGCAGATTGCAGGAGGCCCAGGGCTTTGAGAGAACATAGGCGGTAGCTGGGGAGTGATTACAGCTGGCTTTGGGCAAGAACCAGTGCTGTGCTGGCTTCAGGTGTGACCCAGCACAGTCCTAGAGGTGATGGCCACAGGGGTGCATGTGTCACCCCACTCCCATCTCTAGGTGGCTCAGAAAAGAGAGACAGAAAGAGAAAGAGAGAGAAGGAGAGAGAGGTGAGAGATAGGGGGAGAGAGAGGGGGAGAGAGAGGGAGAGGGAGAGGGAGAGAGAGGGAGGGAGAGAGAGAGAGAGAGATAGAGAAAGAGATACTGAGTTTGTTTGGAATACAGTAAGGGAAGAGAACAAGAGTCTCTGCCTGGTAATCCAGAGAATTCTTCCAAATCTTATCCAAGACCATCAAGGCAGTACCTCTAAGAGTCTGCAAGAACCATAGCATAACTGGGCTTGGGGTCCCCCCAAAGCAGATACAGCTTAGATCACAACACCCAAGTCCTTTTAAATACCTGGAATGCCTTCCTAAGAAGGACAGATACAAGTAAGCTCAGACTGTGAAGACTATAACAAATACCTAACTCCTTAATGTCCATGCACCAAAGAACATCTACAAGTATTAAGATAATTCAGGAAAACATGACCTCACCAAATAAACCAAATAAGGTACCAGAGACCAATCCTGGAGAAACAGAGATATGTGACCTCCAGACAGAGAATTCCGAGGAAACTCAAAGAAATTCAAGATAGCACAGACAACAAATTCAGAATTCTATCAGATAAATTTAACAAACTAATTTAAATAACTGAAAACAATCAAGCAGGAATTCTGGAGCTAAACAACACAACTGGCATACTGAAGAATGCATCAGAGTCTTTTACTAGCAGAATTGATAAAGCAGAAGAAAGAATTTGTGAGTTTGAAAACAGGCTATTTGAAAATACACAGAGGAGACAAAAGAAAAATGAATAAAAAACAACAAAGCACATCTACAGGATCCAGAAAATAACCTCAAAAGGACAAATATAAGAGTCATTGACCTTAAAGAGGAGGTAAAGAAAGAGGTAGAGGTGGAAAGCAATAGCAATGGGGAAATTCCCAAGCCTACAGAAAGATATCAATTTATTCCAAGGGGTAGTAACAGAGAAATTCCCAAGCCTACAGAAAGATATCAATATCCAAGTACAAGAAGGCTATAGAACACCAAGCAGATTTAACCCAAAGAAGACTATCTCAAGGCTTTTAATAATCAAACTCCTAAAGGCAATAAAGAAAGGATCCCAAAAGCAGCAAGAGAAAAGAAACAACATATAATGGAGCTCCAGTATGTCTGGCAACACAATTTTCAGTGGAAAACTTACAGGCCAGGAGAGAAAGCCATGACATATTTGAAGTGCTGAAAAGAAAAAAAAAAATTACCCCAGAATAGTGTATCTAGTAAAAATATCCTTCAAACATGAAGGAGAAATAAAAACTTTTCCAGACAGACAAAAACTGAGGGATTTCATCAACACCAGACCTGTCATACAAGAAATGCTACAGGAGTACTTAAATCAGAAAAAGGAGGACATTAATGAGCAATAAGAAGTCATCTGAAGGTACAAAACTCACTGGTAATAGTAAGTACACAGAAAAACACAGAATATTATTACACTGTAACACTGGTGTGTAAACTGATCTTAAGTAGAAAGACTAAATGATGAATCAATCAAAAATAATAACTACAACTTTTCAAGATACAGACAGTACAAAAAGATATAAATAGTAATAACAAAAAGTTGTAGCAGGACAAAGTTAAGGAGTAGAGCCTTTATTAGTTTTCTTTAGGCTTGTTTATTTATGCAAACAGTGTTAAGTCATAATTAGCTTAAAATAATGGGTTGTAAGATAATATCTGCAAGCTTTGTGGTAACCTCAAATTAGAAAACATACAGTGAATATATCAAAAACAAAAAGCAAAAAACTAAATCATATCACCAGCAAAAACACCTTCACTAAAAGAAAGACAGGAAGGAAATAAAGAAGGAAGACCACAAAACAACCAGAAACAAATAACCAATGGCAGGAGTAAGTCCTTACCTATTAATTACTTGGACTAAATGGACTAAATTCTCCAATCAAAAGAAATATAGTAGCTGAATAGGTAAACAAGATTCAATAATCTGTGGCCTGCAAAAAACACACTTCACACATAATGACGCACATAGGCTGAAAACAAAGGGATGGGAAAAGATATTCCATGCCAACAGAAACCAAAAAAGATCAGGAATAGCTATACTTATATCAGACAGATATACTGATATCAGTATCATTATATGTCTGATACTATGTATCAAATAAAATAGTTTTCAAAACAAAAACTGTAAGAAGAAACAAAGAAGGTCACTATATAACATTGAAGTGGTCAATTCAGCAAGAGGATATAACAATTCTAAATGTATACGTATCCAACACTGGAACACCCAGATATATCAAGCAAATATTAGAGCTACAGAAAGAGATAGACCCCAATACAATCACAGCTGGATACTTTGACATCACTCACAATTGGACATATCTTCTAGACAGAAAAATCAACAAAGAAACATCAGACTTAATCTGTACTATCAAAAAAAGGGACCCAATAGATACTTACAGAACATTTCATCCAACAGCTACAGAATATACATTCTTTTCCGCAGCACATGATCATTCTCAAGGACAGACCAAACGTTAGGTCACAAAACAAGTCTTAAAACATTTTAAAAAATGAAATAATATCAAGCATCTTCTCTGACCACATTGGAATAAAACTAGAAATCAATAACAAGAAATTCTGGAAACTATACGAACATATGGAAATTGAACAATATGCTCCTGAATGACAACTGAGTCAATGAAGAAATTCAAAAGAAAATTGAAAAATGTCTTGAAACAAATGATAATGAAAACATGACATACCAAAATCTATGAGATACTGCCAAAGCAGTACTAAAAGAGGGAAGTTTATAGCTGTAAGTGCCTACATCAAAAAACAAGGAAGACTTCAAATAAACAACCTAATGATGAATCTTAAAGAACTAGAAAAGCAAGAGCATACCAAACCCAAAATTGGTAAAGGAAAAGAAATAATAAAGATCAGAGCATAAATGAATGAAACTGAAACAAAGAAAACCATACAAAGATCAACAAAACAAAAAGTTTTATGAAAAGATAAAATAAAATTGACAAACTTTTTCCCAGACTAAGAAAAAGACAAAGAAGACCCAAATAAATAAAATCAGAGATGAAAAAAGAGCTATTACAACTGATGCCAAAGAAATTCAAAGGATCAACAGTGGCTACTATGAGCAACTATATGCCAATAAATTGGAAAATCTACAAGAAATGGACAAATTCCTAGACACATACAACCTATCAAGACTGAACCACAAAAGAAATCCAAAACCTGAATAGATCAGTAAAACAAGTGACAAGATCAAAGCCATAATAAACAGTCTCTAAGTAAAGAAAAGCCCAGGATCCAATGGTTTTGCTCTGAATGCTACCAAACATATAAAAAAGAACGAATACCAACCCATTCAAATTATTCGAAAAACAGAGAAGGAAGGAATACTTTCAAACTCATTCTATGAGGCCAGTATTACCTTGATACCAAAACCAAACAAAGACACATCAAAAAAAGAACACAGGTCGATAACTCTGATGAATACTGATGCAAAAATCCTAAACAAAACACTACCAAAGCAAATTCAACAATATGGTTAAAATGATTAAAAGATCATTTATCATAACAGGGATACAAGGATGGTTCAACATATACAAATCAATCAGTGTGATACATTTCATCAACAGAATGAAGGACAAAAACCGTATGATCATATCAATTGATGCTAAAAAAGCATGATAAAATTCAACACCCTTTCATGATGAAAACTCTAAAAAAAATCTGGGTGTAGAAGGAACATACCTCAACATAATAAAAGCCATACAGCACAGACCCACAGCTAGTATCATGCTGAATGGGGAAAAACTGAAAGCCTTTCCTCTAAGATCTAGAACACAACAAGGATGCTCACTTTCACCACTGTTGTTCAACATAGTGCTGAAAGTGCCAGATCAGGCAATCACACAAAAGAAAGATATATAAAAGGCATCCAAATTGGAAAGGAAGAAGTCAAATTATCCTTGTTGGCAGACGGCATGATCTTACATTTGGAAACACCTGAAGACTCCACCAAAAACCATTAGAACTGATAAATTCAGTAAAGTTACAGGATATCAATCAACATACAAATATCAGTAGCATTTCTATAGGCCAACAGCAAAAAATTTGAAAAAGAAATTTTGAAAAAGTAATCGCGGCTGGGTGCAGTGGCTCACACCTGTAATCCCAGCACTCTGGGAGGCTGAGGCAGGCGGATCACGCCGTCAGGAGATCAAGACCATCCTGGCTAACACAATGAAACCCTGTCTCTACGAAAAAGAAAAAGAAAAATTAGCCGGGCATGGTGGCACGTGCCTGTAGTCCCAGCTACTCCAGAAGCTGAGGCAGGAGAATCACTTGAACCCGGGAGGTGGAGGCTGCAGTAAGCTGAGATCGCGCCACTGCACTCCAGCCTGGGTGACAAAGACTCCGCCTCAAAAAAAAAAAAAAAAAAAAGTACGCCGGGCGTGGTGGCTCAAGCCTGTAATCCTGTAATCCCACCACTTTGGGAGGCTGAGACGGGTGGATCACGAGGTCAGGAGATCGAGACCATCCTGGCTAACATGGTGAAACCCCGTCTCTACTAAAAAAAATACAAAAAACTAGCCGGGCGAGGTGGCGGGCGCCTGTAGTCCCAGCTACTCCGGAGGCTGAGGCAGGAGAATGGCCTAAACCCGGGAGGCGGAGCTTGCAGTGAGATGAGATCCGGCCACTGCACTCCAGCCTGGGCAACAGAGCGAGACTCCCTCTCGGGGGAAAAAAAAAAAAAAAAAAAAAGTCATTTCATTTACAATAGCCACACATAAAATTAAGAACCTAGGAATTCACCAAAGAAGTGAAAGATCTCTATAACGAAAACTGTAAAACACTGAATAAAGAAATTGAAGAGGACAAAAAAATGGAAAGATATTCCATGTTCATGGATTGGAAGAACTGATATAGTTAAAATGTCCATACTACCCAAAGCAATCTACAGATTCAATGCAATCCCTATAAAACACCACTGATATTCTTTATAGAAATTTTTAAAAGATCTAAAATTTATATTGAACCACAAAAGACCCAGAATAGCCACAGCTATCCTAAGCAAAAAGAACAAAACTGGAAGAATCATATTATCTGACTTCAAATTATACTACAGAGTTACAGTACTCAAAACAGCATGGTACTGGCACAAAAACACACACACAGACCAATGGAACTGTGTTTCATTGAGAATCCAGATACAAATCCACACACCTACAGTGAACTCATTTTTGACAAAGGTGCCAAGAACATACAATGGAGAAAAGGCAGTCTCTTCAACAAATGGTGCCAGGAAAACTGGATATCCATATGCAGAAGAATAAAACCAGACCCCTATCACTAACCACATGCAAAAATCAAATCAAAATGGATTAAAGATTTAAATTTAAGACCTCAAACTATGAAACTACTACAAGATAACATTGGGGAAACCTTCCAGGACATTGGTCTCAGCAAACATTTCCTGAGTAATACACAACAAGGACAGGAAACCAAAGCAAAAATGCACAAATGGGATCACATCAAGTTAAAAAGGATAGGATACAATCAACAAAGTGAAGAGACAACCCACAAAATGAGAGAAAATATCTTCAAACTACTCATCTAAAAAGGGATTAATAACCAGAATATATAAGAAGCTCAAACAACCCTATAGGAAAAAATCTTAATATCTAATCAAAAATGGGCAAAATATTTGAACAGATATTTCTTAAAAGAAGACATACAAATGGCAAACAGACATGTGAAAAGGTGCTCAGTATCAGAGATCATCAGAGAAATGCAAATCAAAACTACAGTGAGATATCATCTCACCCCAGTTAAAATGGCTTATATCCAAGACAGGCAATAACAAATGTTGACATAGATGTGGAGAAAAGAAAACCCTCATATGCTATTGGTGGGAATGTAAATTAGTACAACCATGATAGAGAACAGTTTGGAGGTTGCTCACAAAACTAAAATAGACCTACCATACAATCCAGCAATTTCACTGCTGGGCACATACCCAAAAGAATGAAAATTAATATATTGAAGAGGTATCTGCACTCCCATGTTTGCTGCAGCTCTGTTCAAAATAGCCAAGATTTGGAAGCAACCTAAGTATCCATCAACAGATGAATAGGTAAAGAAAAAAAAATGTGGTACTTATACACAACAGACTACTAATTGGCCATAAAAAAGAATGAGATTCCGTCATTTTGCAGCAACAAGGATGAAACTGGAGGTCATTATTTTAAGTGAAATAAGCCAGGCACAGAAATACAAATATTGCATGTCCTCACTTATTTTTGGGAGCTAAAAATCAAAACAAGTGGACCCATGGAGATAGGGAGTAGAAGGATGATTACCAGAGGCTGGGAGGGGTAGTAAGGGATTGGCGGGAGGCAGGGACGGTTAATGGGTACAAAAAAAATAGTTAGAATTAATAAGACCTAGTGTTTGATAGCACAACGGGATGACTATAGTCAATAATTTAATTGCTCATTTTTAAATAACTAGAAGAGTATAATTATATCGTTTGTAACACAAAGGATAAATGTATGAGGTGATAGATACCCCATTTTCCATTATTTCATTAAGAATTGCATGCCTATATCAAAACATCTCATGTACCCCACAAATATATACATCTACTATGTACCCACAAAAATTTAAAAAAATTTTTTAAACCTGCAACTAACATTATATGTAATGATCAAAGACTGAATGTTTTTCCTCCAAAAATGGGAAGAAGGCAAGAACATCTAATCTCACTTCTTATTCAACATGGTGTTGGAAGTTTTAGTTACCACAACAAAATAAGAAAAACAAAAATCATACAGATTAGAAAGGAAGAGATAAAATTGTTCCCATTTATAATGACACAATTATCTACATGGAAAAGTCCCAGAAATCTACCAAAAACACTCCTACACCTAATATATGCATTCAGCAATGTTACAGGATACAAGATAAACACACAAAATTCAATTGCATTTGTATATTCAATCGTATTTGTATATTCAACTGTATTTGTATATCCCGACAGTGACTACCTGGACATCAACATTAAAAAGACAGTACCATTTACAATCAGTAGAATAAATGAAATACTTACGTATAAACCTAACAAAACATTCACAGGACATGCATGCTGAAGACCACAGGAGAGGGAGATTGGGGATACTATTGAAAGTTGTTTACTATATATATATTTATACATGTTTACATTATAAATATATATATATTTATATATATATTTAGAGATGGGGTCTCACTATGTTGCCCAGGCTGGTCTTGAACTCGTGGGGTCAAGCAATCTTCTCATCTCAGCTTCCCAAAGTGCTGGGATTACAGGTGTGAGTCACTGTGCCTAGCTACATTATATTTTGAGTACTGTACTATTATTTGAAGGTAGACTATGAGAGGTTAAAGATGCATATTATAAAACCTTGAGGTACCATCAAAAACAAAACACTGAGTATAACGGAGAACAAATAGAACCATAAGAAAATACAAAATCCCCCAAATCATGGGGAATGCCATCAATGGCAGAAAACTAAAAACAGGCAAAAATTCCCATTTTCAAAAAGGAAAAGAGCACACTTCCGCAGGGCAGACTGAGGAGCTTAATGTCTATCTAGTACAATGTTTTGGTCACCAAGAGATGTCAAGGTGTGTACATTATACCTATCATATATTAAAACAAATCACCTCATGTAACTTTGACTTTCTTCTTTGACTGCAGAAGGTAGAAAGAGTGTATTTTATTTCAGAAAGTATATGACAGGCTGTCTCACAGAAATCCTTGAAACAAGCTGGAAAACATTCCAAAAAATGAAAATGGAGAAAGATTTCAAATGTATACTGCTAGGTTCTTTCTTCAGACCTGCCTGTTTATCATATTAATAACTGACTCAGATAATGTAGATATAACACTCTTCAAATAGGCTGGTGACATAGTCATAAAGCAGTAACAAATATATTAAATAACATAATCCAGATTCAAAAAGATACTGAGAGACTGGACTGTTTAGTTGCGCTCAGCAAGATGAAATGTAATAGGAAAAAACAGGTCTACATTTGGACCCCAAATCCAAATGCACAAATATAGAATGGAGAAGACAAGGCTTAGCAGAGGGCAGGGACAGGGAAAGACTTCGGGATATTGAGAGTCAGCTCATGATGAATCAGTTACATACAAAGAATGTGGAGTGCCTGTCAAAACATAAATGTATCTAATGAGAGAGGTCACAATATTGCTATGTTTTAGTCATCCTACAAGGCTCGGAGTACAGACAAAAGGAAACCTGCTCAGAAGAGTAACCAGGGTCAAATGTAAAACAGTTAAAGAAACTTGATAGGCACAGGGGGAGCAGGTTTGGCCTGAGGTAGTAAGGTTCACGGGTTACAAGAAAGCTGTCTTTAAATATCTTGAGGTGTTCTCATATGCAAGAAATATTAGATTTACTATAAGTAGAACTAGCACTAACAAGTAGAATTTACACAAAATAAATAGCATTTAAATATGATTGTGTGAGCTATTCAAGGACAGAATGAGCTGCATTTAGAGTTGAGTCTCCCTCATCGGTGGCCAGATGACAAATTGGCAGGAATGAAGCAGAGGGGAATAAAGCATCAGATGGCTGGTGAGACCAGGTGACCTTTAAAGTATCTTCCAATTCTAGTTCTATGATTCTATTTTTCTAGACTTTCTCTATGCCAAACCTTAAGCTCCAATCCAAATGGTTTTCTCACTGTTTCTGGAACAAGCTTTACATATGTACTTTCCCGTATCTACACTTACTTTCAGGCAATTTTCTCACTCAGGCAAAGACAAAGAATTTATCTTTCTAAATCTTATCCACCCATCAAGAATGAACCCAAATACTGCCCTTAATAAAGACTTCCATGCCTACCTTAATCTGATCTCTCTCTCCTCTGAATAATGAAACACTTCTAGGGCCATCCTTTTGGCAATTAATTACGTATCACCCTTAGACTTCTCGTCTTATGTCTTAAACTGCTACTTAACTTTTTATTAATACGTTTTCTCTACAACTAAATTAAAAGCTCCTTAAAGGTAGATCTGAAACTTATATTTTGTATTCCCTTTACATCTAGGGGAACACAGTAGATGCTCAAAAATAGTCACTGGTTTTCAATACTGGAAATATTTTTATTAGAATAGTCATTTTTATAGGTAAATGGAAAATCTGTTCAACTCTAGATACTATCATATATGACTTCTAGCTCAGATACAGAACTATCAGAATGAGATGCTGCCACCCACTGATAACAAATTCTAACCAGAGAATTTTTTTAAATGGTCAATCAAGCTTGAAAAAGTTCCAGTTTTCCAACCTAAACATACAGCTTGATAAAGATGTCTTAAAACCTTTTTTGAGCAAAGTAAGATTAAAAGAACCAAACTAGAGAGTAAAATATGTTACAAACAAATAATATTTTCGAAAAAATCCTTTTTATTCCTTTTTATGTAAAATGTATTAATGTGTGGTATGTACACTAAAATTTTGATTCATATACCTTGGAACACAACTTAGGAAAAAATAAATGTGTCATATATATGTCATATGCAGCCCAGAACATATGCTTACTCCCTAAACAGCAACTAACAAATATAGGTCCTAGACAAAGTCAAAAGAGAATTATCACCTTAGATAAATTAATAAAGATTATTAAATACTTACTGAAGATTCTGGGTCTGACAATTCATCCAATAATTTCCTTGCATCCACTACAGCTTGATAGAGTCTCAGATTTTTGCCATCAGAAGCAACAAAGCAAGCACTTGCAGAATTGCAATATGTGCCTGAGAAAGGAAAACAAGAACTCTGGGTTCTAAACATGTAGTTTATTTTTCTTATTGGCTAAAGGATAAGAAACAAGTATTCACATTTTTCTTTTTAGGCTTAACCATGGTCTAGAATCATAATTAAACAGGTACAATAAGTAGATACAAAATTATTAACAAAAAAATTTAATTTAAAAATGGATTGAGAAGGTTAAAAACTTCAAAAAAAAGTTCTAAAAATAAGTCTCATGCCTGTATTCTGAATATTAAAAATCACCTTAATAATAAAACTGAATACTTACTAAAAATCATCTTAATAACAACAATATAAACCATTTTGTATATAACAAATAATAGTTTAAAAGCTTTTGTTAATTTCACAATTACAATGAACACTTACCTAGACAGTAACTGGGAATGAGAGTTGGAAGCCAAGCCACGTTAGAGAACGCTGAGGTATGTAAAGAGTTAATTCGAGCCAATTCTGATACTCCTCCAGTGTATGACAAAGGTCCTATTGGGTCTACACGCCACAGAATAAGTTCACTGTAGATCGCATTTGGGTCATGAAATGTACGAGTTGCTGCATTTCTAAGAGGTTGTTTTGAGGAACCTTTCATATGTTTTACAGGGTCCATTAATCTACTTAATTTATTGTCTGAGTCCCACTGATAATCTGATTCAGGAGTCAACAGAGCATTATGATGAGAGGATGTCAATAACAATGGTAAAACTGAATGACATGCCAGGTCATTGAGGTGAAATCGATGACCGCAATATCTAAATTTGTGAGATACAGTTAGAACAGTGGTAAAGGCAGACTTATCAGCAAAAGTGACTGCCCACTGATTTAAAGAACCATCTATGTGTTTAGAAATCATCATCACTGTGGGAGCTAAGATGTTCATATTTGTACTGTGTGATCTAGAGTGTGGCTGTGATCCGTGAGGACTGCCTACAGACATCCCCTCCCGGTGTAACAAGGTGTGGTCAGAATCTTTTGTCGCATTTATACAGGCATACATCATGATATTTTTACTAAGAGAGCTAGCATCACCAGAGGGAAATGCAACAGGAATCCGAGAAGAAAAAGAAACCTGAAAAACATAATTATATGATTCAGTACAAACAGTTTACCTCCTCTCAAAAAAAAGACTTCTCAAAATACCAAATCTCAGCTTCTTCTCAAAAAATGTCATTTTCAACCTCTTTATGGTTCAATCCCTTTCTTCTATTTACGAATATCATATCTCTATTCGTGGCCTAAGAGAAGGCTGAAGAAAAAAAGTTCAGGTGCTTTGCTTGTACAACAAAATGACCACCAGCCACAGATCTAAACAGCAATAAAGTTGAGAGAGATGACAAGTAAAGGCAGCTTTGTTTAGCTCATCAAATTGGGCACAAGGATGAGCTCATCCTGATTCATATTTTCAGGGTAGTTTCTTAATCTTATTCAAAATATTATTAATTAATTCCCCCCAAAATCAACACATATTTAAATATTCAGTATTGCATTTCAAGGCCAAATTCATTATCTTCTAACTAATCAAGTTTGCTAAGCTTATGGTCACTGATCCCTTCTGAAAGCAAGAAGTATTCTTTACTCAGATGCTTATCAAAACCAAAATTTTCAGTAATTCTACAAACATGCTAACTCTACAAAGCATTTATTTCTTTTTATTGTTTTAAGAAATGTAATAACTATTTCATCAATAAAATATACCTGGACTTGTCTAAATATTCCAGGATTATATTCATCCAAATACTTTACATGCCACACTAGAAAGGTACCATCTACAGGGTGTATTGTAAAAAGCATATCAGGATTCTTATTCCATTCAGTTAGCAGCGTTTCAATCTTCCGATCAAGCAGAACCGTAGGCAGTGGCATTGGTACACTAAGTCGTGAATAAGTTCTAGGACTTCCTTCTCTTTCTCCATCTTCATGTTCCGATGATCCTGTACCTGCCTCAGATTCTCTATCCAGGGATAAATCTGAACCAGAAAATATATTTATCAATACATGCATTAAGTAATTCATTTACATACTAGACTACAAATAAACGGCATACTATCTTTAAAAACTATAAATCTCTTTTCCAATTTACAGTCAGGAAAAAAAAAGGAAACTTTTGTCTGAATTGAAAGTTACTATAGTTACTACTTTTAGATAAATTAAAACTTCATTCACCCTATCATTATTACTACCATTAGCAAAACCTGTTCCCCAGAAAAGGCTATGGCTTCCAAAGACTCAAAGAAATATGTTATAACAAAACATATAGTAAGATGATGTTTGCAGGACCTAGCAGAGTGCCTGATCCAAGGCAGATGGTCAGTAAATACTTGTGTAACAAATAGAAAAGTAAAAAGGAGGAAGAGCGGGAAGGAAGAATTCAAAACTAAAAGTGGTACCACAGAAGGCTGTTAACTTTGGAGTAAGAAAAACCTGAACACAGGATACTAACCATGGTCTAATTTCATATGTAAACCCCGTTCTCTATCCTCCTGTGAATGTTCCTCATCTTCTCTATCTGCATCATCACTTTCATGATCTACCTGCTTATCAGAAAGTTTTCGTAACTGATGCATAAATATTTCTGTAGATGACGTAAAATGAAATTCCTTGTTGTTTAACCAATGAACTACAAAGCCCCCATTTCCATCATCAACATTAAATGCAGTGCCAACCAAGACATTTGGAATATCTGTGGAAATAAAAAAGATTTCAATATAAATTTTTTTATTTCTTTAAAAACATGACAAGTGCTTACAATGAATAATCTATACAAAGAAAAGGTGCTAAACAAGTCAACATAATTTTAGCAGCATTTGTAAAAACGTTACCTGAATTTAATGGTAAATGTAAATCTTAAGAATGATAGATTTATACGAAATTAAACTATTAACTTAAAAACAAAATACACAAATGTATCAACCTTCAGTGAATTCTAGTTTGGGGACAGGAGATGAAAAATTAAAGCAGAAAAGCAGCCATAAAAGAGATAACTGGAGAAGTTTAAATATGAACTGGATATTAGATATTATGGAATTACTTATCATTTTCTTAGGTATGATGATATTATGATTATGTGAGAGAAGTTTAGGAGATACTTGCTAATGTAAGGGTGATACACCATGTTAGGCGTAACTTATTTTGAAAAGACTAAGAAAACATTTCGACTGTGTGCTCATGCCTGTAATCCTAGCACTCTGGGAGGGAGAGGCAGGTGGATTGCCTGAGCTCAGGAGTTTGAGACCAGCGTGGGCAACACAGTGAAGCCCCATCTCTACTAAATACAAAATACAAAAAATTAGCCCAGCATGGAGGGGTGTGCCTGTAGTCCCAGCTACTTGGGAGGCTGAAGCAGGAGAATTGCTTGAACCCGGGAGGCAGAGGTTGCAATAAGTCGAGATCACTCCACTGTACTCCAGCCTGGGTGACAGAGCAACACTCCGTTTCCAAAAAAAAAAAGAAAGAAAAAGAAAAGAAAACATTTCACACACATACACACACAGACATTTGCCACACATAAAGCAACTGTGGCAAGATGTTAACAACTGTTGAATCAAAGTGAAGAACATAAAAGTATTCACTGTACTATTCTTCCAACCTTTCTCAGTGTTTGAAACTTTACTAAAAACCTGTTGGGAAATAACATGAAGAAAAAACACAAGAAGGCAGGCAAAATTCTAAGTAAGAGAGAATTTCTCCATTTGAGGTAACTGAAATTTATGAAGTTGATGAGGTCATGTAAGACAGTATAAACTGGCCAGGGTGGTGGCTCGTGTCTGTAACCCCAGCATTTTTGGAGGCCAAGGCAGGAGGATCACTTGAACTTAGGAGTTTGAGACCAGCCTGGAAAACAGAGAGACACTGTCTCTACAAAAAATACAAAAATTAGCCAGCAGTGGTGGCACACACCTGTGGTCCCAGCTACTCAGGAGGCTGAAGTGGTAGGATTGCCTGAGCCCAAGAGATCAAGGCTGCACTCTAGCCTGGGTAAAAGAGCAAGACCCTGTCCCCCTCCGCCCAAAACATGGTGTAAATCAAAAACTTAATCTCCTTAATTTCAATCCATGTTATAAATAATTCATCAACAGAAGGAAAAATTGTCCTTTGCAAAAAGAAGTGAAAATCTAAAGATAAAATGCATGGACATTCTGGTAATGTTCTATTATAATAAATATGAATGCTAAATAATGCTTTAAATTGTTCTTTCTTTCCAGTTCCTGGATGACCATCCTGGTTTTGTGATAAAAATGAAACAAATCATATAAAATAGGATTTGTGAATCAGCAATCCTATAAAACACTACATCACCTATGTGACTATGTAGTAATCTTGCTCAAAGTGTTAAACCTAAATCTTATGAACAAATATTCAGACTGTGAGACATTTTGAAAGAAAACTGAGAGACAACTTTTTGAGACTGACAGATTGTTTTTTTGACAGTTGAGAGAGGGACTGTTCTAGATTGGAGGAATTTAAAGAAAATAATCTGCATTTAAGACAGGAATCTATATTTGCATATGAACTATATATTACATGATATTATTTTATCCATGTTCCTCACATGCAATAACAGTATTAGAGTTATGGAAGCAAATTCCCTTTTTACTAAAAGATATATTCTTAAATATTTAGGAGGTGAAGGGTAATGTAATCAACAGCTTTACTTTCAAATAGTTCCGCCAAAAATAAGGGAGGAGGCAGCAAAGACATATCTATACAGGCAGAGAGGGGAGAACAAAAGAATAAATGACAAGATGTTAATATGTGGTAAATCTGGGTAAGTGGTATATAGATATTTGCTGTACTATTTTTTCAACTTTCTTGTAGTTTCAAAAAATTTTTTGAAAAAAAGGTGAAGAGGACAAGTCCTAACGATATAAAATTATTTGCATTTAGTAATCTATTTGGTCAACTTAAATGTTATATTTACATGCAGTAACTAAAAATGCATGATGTTAAACATTTTTAAGAAAATTATTTTTAAAATAATATGTAGGTAAGTTAGGATGAGCATGAATAAAATTAGTGATGGTTAGTAAAGAAGCTGGAGAAGACCAGGGTCCAGTGGCTGCAAGAACATATCCAGTCCTTAGGCTCAAATGATGTGACAGAATGTGCATCCTCTGTGATCCTATTCTATCTAATTAGGATAGTGTACACAGTTAAAAAGCCAAAGTCTCTAAAATGTATTGAATTTACTGCAGACTATCATGAGTTGCATTTTGTTTTGAAGTTAAATTTTTATCACAGTAATTCAAGAAAAGGTCCTTTTAAAAAGGTTAAAATTTCATAAAAATCTAAAACCATAAACATTTTGAAAACAAGTTAATGTATAAAGACATTCTTAGAATACAATTAAGATATTAGATCAGAACGGATAATATAAAGAAAATAACATTTAATCAGATGGCAAAGCACTGTCCAATAGAAATATAATGCAGACCAAAAATGCAAGACATGTTAAGCAATTTTAGATATTTCAGTAGCCATGTTTCAGAAGGTAAAATGAAACAGGTAATATTAATTTTAATAATATACTTTATTTGACTCAACATATACAAAACAGTATTTCAACAAGTAATCAATATGAAATAAAATTATTAATGAAATAGTTTTCATTATTTTTTATACTAAGTCTTGGAAATTCAGTGTGTATTTTACAGCATATCTCAGTTTGGACCAGCCACATTTCAAGTGCTCGAACAGCTAATACAGGGCTAGTGGCTACTCTATAAAACAACACATATCTAGAGTCACCACTGAAGATCACCCTTTTAGAATTCTATTTACTAAATACTGTATTTACATACAGAAACATTTAAAACTAAAAGCCCCTTCACTCTGAAGCAACAGACCTCCAGTTCAATAACATACAACTATAATTTTATATAAAACTTTATATAGTTCTGAGCAATGTAATATAAAATTTATAGCCTTTCTCATAAATTTCCATGCAGAAGGAAAACATATTGCCTTTAAAATAGAAGCTCACAAATATGTGTGCCAACAAAGAACCTGCCTCAAAATACTTCTCAGCCACATAGGGGAAAAAGGGAAAAGAAAATATTCAAGTTAGAAGGAAAAATGTTTTCCTTAGTATAGGACAAGAAAGTCTACAAGGGTAGAAAACAAGATATGCTGAGATATAAGAAAAACTTTGTAAAAATATATTTAGAGGAGGTTATAAAGAAGAGTTGGGAAGATTTAAACTGTAAAGTGAGGGAAATTACACTAATTTACCAGGCTGCCACCACTTGTGACATCAGGTTCAGTTAAAGCTCTAATTTACTGGGAAACCTTGTTACAGACTAGACAAAGATGCTCAGAAATAGTTACTGAAGTTAATACCCTGAGAATCACATAGTCCCAATTCAAAAAACGGTACTCTATATTGCATCTCTATTCCAATTAAGTATTTTAAAGGCAACATGAAATAATAAAATAAAAAATAGGTTATAAAAGTAGTTCCACTTTTCTATTTATTTACCTGACTTCAACATATTTATGGGAAATAAAACTTTATCCTTTACCTGTGGCAGGGTTGATGCTTGCTGCAATATGAAAATGACAGAGTGCATTTGCATGGTGGGAAATGTGTCTTTGAACTTCATGCATTGCTGTCTGGTCGGGCATTAATTCAGCGTGAGTTACAAGAACAGATGACCTCCTCTGTCCTTTCCTTAAATTTTTCAAATGGTGTATTGTCTAAAATAGAAAAATAGCTGCTGAGCCCAACTCTTTAAGGTCTAATAAACACCAACCAAAATACTCTTATTAAAAGGTTTCAGATTTTTTTCTCCATAAAAACCTGATCATTTTAAAGGGAACTTTTTAAATTACAGTAGAACTAGTTTGGATGTATTCTCTACAGTTCTTGTAAACTTTTAGTTCGAGGCAAAAAGTAGTGTGCAAAAATACGTATTCATGTTATCTACAAAACATGAATAAAAATTCCCGTTAATATTAGAAGGTCCAAAGATTTTTTTTTTCAGGATATCCTAGCACTGAGACAGAATTTTCTAGTCAAAAGAGTAAAAAAAAATTCCTGAGTCTTCCTACCAGGAAGAATATTGCCTCCCCAATATTGCCTCTCACTTAGAATGAAACAGTCAGCTAAATAATCAAATTCATGATATCGATTATAAAGAAAAAAACAGGGTATGAAAATACAGAATAACAAGGGGAACCTACCCAGATAGGAGTAGACAAGGAAAGACCTCATTAAAGTGTTGACCTTTAATTTGTTTAAATTGTTTTAAACAATTTGCAAATTGGATCTGTTTAAATTGAGATAAATCTATATGATTAAAATTCTTCATTAGCATGTGTGATCATGTGGACTATTTTAGACATGGGGCCATGTCATCCTTGGCATTATCTTTTTTCTCCATGTCACGGCCTCACCTGGCAGTAATTCCTTATTCTGTAACTTAACCCACTCCCAAGACCATGTTTCATAATAATTTTCTATTCTTTTCCTTTGTTCTCCACATTCAATTAAATAAAGTATAAAATGTTATCAATCCCTCTTCATTAAAGTAACATATCTGGTATATCCTCTCAATTTCTACAGCCCTTCTCATTTTACCTATGGAAAATAGTATCAGGTCAATGGTGTGTGCCCCACCTCTGGTCTCCCACTACGGAGTTGCTTATTGCTTTGATAACAGGGTTAAGATGGACATTAGAGACCCCCTGGTCCAAACTGCCTATCAAATTATTTTCACTGGATCTTTGACATTTACCATTATTTTAAATTAGACTGACAAGACTGATCTAATACTGGCTATTTTCTCCTAGAAACAAAAAATATAACTTAAGAATATATACAATTATATAGACCTAACAGTTAGGAGTTCCATAGGAAACGATAGGATGTCAGAAAGCAAAGTGACTTGTAAGTCAGACACTTATGCTTTTTCTTTTAAAAACTATCTTAACATATTAATAATATTACTAAAAGACAGTAAAAACTTGTCAAATCACTGGTTACATATTTACTCATATTTCTGTTCTATTTTACATGGCAATAATTCAATTTAACAAACACTTGAAAAGCAATATATCAGGTACTATGGAGGATACAAAGATGTCTAAAAGCCCTTAGTTTCCAAAGGCTCATATATAATTTGAAAATAAAATACGTTACATAAGTAAATGATCATAAATATCTAGTTAAAAATTAAGCACTTTGTCCTACTAAATATCAGTATCAAAATAAAAGATAACTGTTTTGCCATCTGCTTTTAATTTCACTTACATTTTAAATATTGAAAAAAATGTAAAAATAGCGCCCAATCACAGGCAGTGATATAGTTTGGATACTTGACCCTGCCTAAATCTCATGTTGAACTGTAATCCCCATTGCTGGAGGTAGAGCCTGGTGGGAGATGTTTGGGTCATGAGGCGGATCCCTCATGGCTTGGTGTTGGTATTGTCTTTGCAATAGCGAGTGAATGGTCATTTAAAAGTTGGTGGCACCTCCCCCCAACTTTTTCTTGCTCCTGCTTTTATACCATGTGATGTGCTGGCTCCTGCTTCAACTTCTGCCATGGGTAAAAGCTCCCTGTGGCCTCCCTAGAAGCCAACCAGATTCTGGTGCCATGTTTCCTATAGAACCAAGAGGCAATTAAACCTCTTTTCATTATAAATCACCCAGTTTCAGACGTTTCTTCATAGCAGTGCAAGAATGGCCTAATATAGACAATATCTGAGGAGGGCTGCTTCATACAAAACTTTTAAGGACCACATCCTTAACCTGTCAAAGTTGTACAATATTTCTGCTTGGTAAAATGGCAAAGCCACTTTGACTATGCAAGCTTTAAACTGTTAATGTAAATATATAAAGTAAAAGTATAGTCAATAATGTAGAGTGTAACAAATTAAGTATAAAAAGTTATAAAATATTACTGCATAATATTATCTCAATCTTATAAAGAAAAATACACATATTCACATGACTAGAATAGTTGAATTATAAATTCCATTATTTCTTCTCATTTTCTTAATCCAATTCTAGCATACATTATTTGAATAAAAAAGTCACAAGAAAAGTAGTAAACTAAGTTTACTATAATACATTTCTGACAATTTAAAACATGCATATATCTCATTGTATTACCTAATCATATGGGACACAATCATTTGTGCTATATGTTATAATCTAATTTCTTATAAAGCACTTTTATTTCATACTGTACTTAAAAATTAGAAAAATTATTTCATTTTCAAAATATTCAATCATGGAAACTCCAAAGAAGTTCAGTTGTGTCTAATATCTTAATAAACATCTTTATTCTTAACGAACAAAATAGTCATTTTTAACTAGAACAATTTTAATCTTTATGAAACAAAAGCAAAATATTTTTAATTACAACTAATTTCAAGGACCTGTACATATTTTACTAATACTTATTCCTATAGATTTTCACATCTGACATGCAAAAGAATTAAAATAATATTATCTAGAACTTGAGCATAAAATATCAATTTTAAAAAAATTGTTAATAATATTTACCTATACAACATGTCTGAGATCATTTATTTCTGCATTTGGCTTCTTAGTGGAATAAATAAGTAGTCTTACAAGCATAAATGAGAGTTTATTGCTTTTAATTTCACTCATTACATGTACCATGTGTGCCATCTGCATATTAGTTTATAAATTTCCACCAGGCTCACATTATCTTCAAAATTCATTTACCATTTTAAATAATATAATACCTCAAGAGCATGCTGTATTCTGTCTTTGTGTCTTCCAGCATGAGAAAGGTTGCTGGCAATGCTGGAAGTGGTAGTCTCACAAATCTGCTCACCCAAAAGACAGTCTTCTGGTAATAAAGTTTCTGCCCAGAGCCGGCACACACCATCATGACATGAAGTTAGTAACACATTACAGACAGAACCCCTAACAACAAAGAGAAATAAAAAAAGGTTAATGTGAATATCAATCCCATCAATTAATTAATATTTTGGTTCTTCATGCATAAAGTTAACATTAGTGCAAAACACGATGGAAAAAAGTAATCAATCAAAGACCTGTGAACATCATAAGAACCGGGAAATTGTTTTGAAAAAAGAACTAGAAATTACTGCTAGATTATACATTCAGGTTCTAGAGGATTATTAGTATCTCCTAAACAAAACATACAAACTAAACAGCAAAAGAAAACCTAATCATTGCAAATTACAGAATGACCATAATAAAAGATCATTAAATGTAATTAAACTATCTGGCTTATAGCAGTAGTTTCACTTTACATCATCCTTCCTATAACCCAAACAGTTACAAATAATTATCTTCATCATAAAACTGTAAGGAGAATATCATTTCAAACTATAAATCCATTTCCATTAAGTTAAAATAAGCAAAAATGGCATGGCATGGAGCAACGAAAGTAACTTACCTCTTGGTTACAAAGGAACAAAAAAATCATTCTCCCTTTAAAAAAAGGCTCACATAGAATCTAAGTCAAAAGTATTCTGCAAATAGATGCAGATGACTTAAGTAGAATAGACTTTTTATTTAGATTCAAAAAGTATATAAATTTCCCATGTTATCATTTACTGAGCATCTCTACAATGTGTGCTATATTTCCTATCAGGCATAAACAATCCTCAGATATATTTAGTAGGCAAAATAACCCTCCCTCAAGAACAAACTAGATTTCTAAGCAAGCTTCTGACTGCCCAACAGCTTTCTTAGACCTGTATAAAATAATCATTTGTATAAGCTGTTTTGCAGTTTATTTAATCTTCTAAATACCTTTAAGAGGTGCCACAACGATGAGGAAAAAACGTATAATAAAAAATTATTTGAGAAACTTCTGTTGACAGCCCTCAGATTAAAAAAAAAAAAAAAAGGACAACCTGGCCACTTTCTTCAGACTACATTATATGCTTTAACACCATATATATAATTGACAGTTTTATACTGATATATTTCCCTTCAGTATGTGCTTTCCTGTTATTTGCAAACATTTTCTTGCTAGGATCTGCTAGTACCACAGTCACTACTAACAATTTCATTGCCTGGACACAAAGTATGTGCAAAGGCCTGTACTAAGCACTTCCCACCCACAAACTACATTTTAGTTTCACAACAACTCTCTGAGGTAGGTACTATTACTACCCTCATTCTACAGAGAAAAACTGAGGCATAGACAGCTTAAGAAATTTAGTCAAAAACTCATGAAGCTAACAGGATTTGATTTCAGGCAGCTTGATGCCACAGCCTATGCTATTAATTGCCACCATGTAAATAAACTAAAAGGACTTTACTTTCATTATTTTTATAAACATAAAAGGATACAAACTAAAGTTGTATGATTCATTCATCTAACCTGGGCATATACTTGCTAGTTTTACGCCATGAAAAACCTGTCACAGCTCGGGGATGTGCCAAGTAAACAAAGGAAAATTGAGTAGAGGACTGTCTCCTTTTCACTTCATGATGATCCTGAGGTATAATTGAAGACTTCCAACCAGTCATAGGATACCACACTTTCAAAAGACAATCATCCTGAAAAATATATAGGTCAATATAATTTGTACATACACAATTCAAATTTTAAGTGGTTTGAAGAGGTTTTAAAAATTAAGCTATATATCTAAAAACTAAAAAGTGACATACATAATACAAAACTTATCTTAAAATTACGTTTATTAAAGAATACTATTCTTGAAAAATAAATGAACCTATTCATTATCAATCTTTTCTGTGTGATAGTGTTTTTCAAATGCAGACTGATGCCAAATTTCCCCATTTAGACATAAATTGGTCAGTGCAGAGAAAAGATTCTGATGCCAGCCCCTTGGATAAGTTAGTTAAGAAAGAATTAGAAAGATTCATGCTATCTTTTCAGTAATTGTTAACCCTTCCTTTTTGAAGTGGTCTATCACAGTGAAACCCTTCACCCTTCACCTCATGAATATGAATTGTTTCTTGCTCTAAATCAGGAGTCAGCAAACTTTTCTGCAAAGGGCCAGATGGTAAGTAAGTTAGGCTTTGTGGGCTACACATGTCTATGACAGAGATTCTTCTTTTTTTCTTACAACCCTTTAAAAAGGTAAAAAAAAAAAAAAAAAACTTTCTTAGCTCTTGGACCACAGTTCTGCGATCTTTACTCTAAGTGATGAGAAAGCATGCAGGTAGCTGTCAGGAATCACCTCTATGTCCACTTAAAATATTTACAAGTATAACAATAGGCACTGACTTAATCATTTTACTTAGTTCTAACAATTTAGTTAAAGGCTAAATAATTGTATTTTAACAAACTATCTTTTATAGTGCTTTATAATCAATAATAAAAACTGCATTAAAGGGAAATAATAAATGTTATCACTTATGCAAAAATATAACCTCTTGAGAAATTTTGAAATTACGTATTCCTGAAAAGTATGCATTGGTCCAAATATTTTCATCTGGACTAGACAGACAATTCTGTTTTTTCCATCTTGGTACTCATTCTCAATTTATGCTGCATAATGAAACATACATTTCCATTAATGTCTCATTTTTTTGGATATTTTAATTATACAGCAAATCTTTTAAGTGCTTGCCCTCAGACAGCCACTTAACAATGTACTAGTTGCTTTCCTCCAAGTGTCTTCTTCAGCATAGCATCATTTTCACATAATCAAATTTACAGCACATTCTATGCAGTGGTTTCAGACTATGTAACACAGAAATTCTAGAAGTATCTGAGAGCCCCTCAAAAGTCACAATGGAAATACAAAGAGCCCCACGAGCAGGTGATACTCTAGCCCTTCTCCCACTCCCACCAAGCTCCCCCTCAAATGAAGCAGTCCCTCTTTCATCTGTTATTGTCTACAACTGTAAAACCACAACAAAATTAATCACTGATAACAGAAAGATATCTAGAAAATTCCCAAATATTTGAAAACTAAAAACTTCAAAATTACAGGGGAAATTTTTAAATATGTTGAAAATATGAATGAAAATGAAAGTACAACATATCAAAATGGGAGAGTAGTAGTTACCTGAGTGCATGGGGGAAACTCCTAGCTTTTTTTTTTTTAAGTTCACTTTCGTTTAGTGTTTTTGTGTTATTTATTTATTTAATTTCCATAGGTTTTGGGGGAACAGGTAGTGTTTGGTTACATGAATAAGTTCTTTAGTGGTGATTTGTGAGATTTTGGTGCACCCATCGCCCAAGCAGTATACATTGTACCCAATTTGTAGTCTTTTATCCCTCACCCTCCTCCCACCCTTCCTCCCTAGTCCCCAAAGTCCACTGTATCATTCTTATGCTTCTGCATCCTCATAGCTTAGCTCCCACTTATGAGTGAGAATATACGATGTTTGGTTTTCCATTCCTGAGTTACTTTACTTAGAATAATGGTCTCCAATTCAATCCAGGTTGCTGCGAATGTCATTATTGCATTCCTTTTTATGGCTAAATAGCATTCCATGGTGTGTGTGTGTGTGTGTGTGTATATATATGTATGTATATATATCACAATTGCTTTATCCACTCATTGATGGGTATTTGGGCTGGTTCTATATTTTTGCAGCTGCAAATTGTACTGCTATAAACACGCGTGTGCAAGTATCTGTTTCATATAATGACTTCTTTTCCTCTGGATAGATACCCAGTAGTGGATAGCTGGATCAAATGGTAGTTCTACTTTTGTTCTTTAAGGAATTTCCACACTGTTTTCCATAGTGGTTATACTAGTTTACATTCCTAACATCAGTGTAAAAATGTTCCTTTTATATCGCATCCCCACCAACATCTATTATTTCTTGGTTTTTTGGTTATGGCCATTCTTGTAGGAGTAAGGAGGTATTATTGCATTGCAGTTTTGGTTTGCATTTCCCTGATCATTAGTAATGCTGAGCATTTTTTCATATGTTTGTTGGCCATTTGTATATTTTCCTTGCAGAATTGTCTACTGATGTCTTCAGTCCATTTTCTGACGGGATTGTTTGGTTTTTTCTTGCTAATTTGTTTGAGTTCCTTATAGATTCTGGATATTAGTCCTTTGTCGGATGTATAGATTGTGAAGATTTTCTCCCACTCTGTGGATTGTCTGTTTACTCTGCTGTTTCATTTACTGTGCAAAAACTTCAGGAAAGGATATGACAACAAAAAAGAAACCACAGACCAATATCCCTGATGAATATAGATGCAAAAATCCTTAACAAAATACTAGCTAACCGAATCCAACAGCATATCAAAAAGATTATCTACCATGATCAAGTAAGTTTCATACGAGGGTTGCAGGGATGGTTTAACATTCGTAAGTCAATACATATGATATACCACATAAACAGAATTAGAAACAAAATCACATGGTCATCTCAACAGATGCAGAAAAAGCACTTAACAAAATCCAGCACCCCTTTATCATTACAACCCTCAGCAGAATCAGCATACAAGGGACAACCCTTCCCCTCAAGAAATCTTCTCAACCTAGCCCTTGAAAAACCCAGTTTTTCACTCAAAGGCATAATCTTCTCTCAAAGAAAATGCTGCATTTTTAATTATAAATTGACAACTTATAATTGTATAAATTTACAGAGTATGAAGTGATGTTATAATTCACAAATATAACACAATAATTACATCAAGCTAATTAACATATCCATCACCTCAAATACTTAACATTTTTTATGGTGAGAAGACTTGAAATTTACTCTTAGCAATTTAAAAATATACACTATTCTATTACTAACTACACTCACCATACTTCACAAAAGAACTCAAAAGAAGAAAAGATATATTCCATTTTTTGAAGAAAACAGGATACTTTAAATTACTTGCAAATTTTACAAAATAACCAAGTGTCATTTTTTAAAGTGTTCCAATACAAACTTTTTGAACATAAACAAATAAAATTTCAGCAAACATCTCCTAGTAAGCAAACCAGAGAAAACCAATTCTTGAACTAAAGATTTAATCAGGTATGTCTTGTGGGAGAAAAAAGGCTCTTTAGTAAGTAAGGTTTTATTTTAAGCTCAGATAGAAATTTAAAATACTCTTAAGCCTAAGAAAAATTTAATTTACCATATTTGTAAAAAATAGATCTTACCAGCCAAAGTCCTCAATGAACTGTAATATTAAAAATCCTGGAAGTAATTGAATTTGAGTCTCACAACACCTGAAATAAAATCCTGTCATGTGTAGCAGAGGCGGTGGAAAATGCCTTCTAGTGGGAGATCCACACAGTGACCATCTGTTTTATCAACTCAAATCTGGCTTTATTAACAGAAGCAGAACAAATTGTACCAAAAAAAAAAACTGCCCAACATTCCAAAGTTACTTTCTGTTCTTTTTATCAGGATAATCTTAATCAGATGTGGTATATTCTCAAAAATGTGAGAAAATAGTTTTTTTAATTCAAGACACATTTGCTCAACCTCCATAGGATCCTCACCAGAAAAGCATTCTTATCTTTCCATAAGAATTATGAAACACTTAACTCTTAGGATAACTGAATATAAACAGCTTAGGGAGACATGACTAACACAATGAAAAAAACACTCATCTAGAAAATAAAATTTTTGTGGACATTTTGACAGTCCATATGTCTCTTTTAGGGAAGGGTAGGCATCCTGTAGTTTGTATCAAGCTACTATTCTTAATTCAATCTAATTACATATATTTTAATATTTTTCGTAAGAACCAATTATTATACATTTGATTATGTCCAGATACAGATTAATTAAAGAGCCAAATTTCACTCTAAGCAAACTCAATGGTTTTCCAACCATTCTCAGGATTAAAAACAAAATCAGTCCTCAACATACTAATAGATAATGATGATGTGCCATAAACTGCCTGTACAACTATGAAACAGTTACAAGATTCACTCAAACAACAAGTATTTATTGAACGAAGCTACTGTGTGAATGGCTGGGGATATAGCTGGGGCAGAGGAAGACACAGAAATAATAAAATATATTTCCTCATCCCACAGAGCTTATTCTCTAGAAAGGAAGGCAACATTAAGTAAGGATATAAATTATTGTTTTAATTACAATTGTGATAAGCACTATAAGAAAGAAGCAGAGGGCGCCAGGAAAGTATTTAATTAGGAAACTTGACCTTGCCTGGGAGATAAGAGGTTTCCTTAAGGAAGTGGTATTTAAACTGAGAGTTGAAGGATACATAAAACATGACCAGGCAAAGAAGCAGGAAGGCTGGGTATTCTAGGTATTCCCTAAACATAGAGAACAGCACATAAAAAGACCTGGAAGCAGGAAAGAGCCTGGCATATTCAAGGCCTTGAAAGGACATCAGTGTGGTAGGCATTAAGGTGGGAATGAAGCTGGAGAGGCACAGAAGGGTCAGATCATACAGCAGAGCCTCACAGGCCATGGTAAAGATCATAATCTTCATTTTAAGAGCAACAGGAGTCATTAAAGGGTGGTGAAAAAGGAAAATGGCATGTTCAGGTGGCTGGCTCCTGTGGGCAGACCGATCAGAGGACGTCTGCAGGACATCACTTAAGGGACTACTATAAAGGTCCGCAGCCCCGAAGATGCTGACACAGGCAGTGGCAGTGGAGGGCAGAGATGTGGACTTCATCCCTTTTTAAAAACCTTGGCTTCTTCTGTGATCACTAAGATCATTAATTAAAACTTTATGATTCCACAAAAGTTTCTTTGCTTTAATTTATGCAGTTAGGCCTGTACTATATATGTTCAAACTGTTCTCCCATATGTTCTAGGTCATTTGACAAAATTAATTGATATTCCCTCCTTGAACCTTTTTTCTTGGCTTCTCTAATGTCACATTCTCCTGGTTTTCCTTCTATTTTAGTGGCTACTCCTTCCCAGCATCCTTTATAGGCATCTCCCCCCTCATTTCTTAGTGTTTGAGGATCCTAGGATTTGATCCTGAGTCCCATTTTCTTCTCTAACACACATTTTCTCCCTAACTTCATCCAGACCCATAGCTTTAAATACCACCTTTGGATAAAGAATTCAAATTGCCAGAGAACTCCTGACTCTCTTATCCTATCTGATATCTTAACCCAGATGCATCTCAAACTTTGGTCTAACCACTACACTCCAGCTTTCTGTTGTTCTTTAACAAGCCCTGCTAATTTCTATTTCAGAGCATTTGCACTTGGTGCTTGTTCCCTTGGCCAAAACACTCTTTCCCCTGAACTTCAGTTGTCCCCTTCGTAGTATTCAATTCTCAGTTTAAAGGTATCTCCTCAGCAAAGCTTTCTCTAAAGATCATCCACTCTAATAGACACCCAGTCACACTACCACATTATTCTGTCTTAATTTTCTGGACAGCACTTGTTAATACTTGATTTTTTTTTCTGTTTTTCCTCACCAGAAGTTAAGTCCTGTAAGAACAAAAGCCTTGTCTGTCATCTTCATCATAAGATTGCCAGCACACACAACAGTTCAGGGTATATGGTGGTATTCAAAAGAGTATCTGCTAAACATGTGAATGAAGGTTGTTAATTTCAGATATAATTTCAAATCAATTTTTTCTCCAAAATGCACTATCAATTTTACATATATAAAGTCTATCATGATATGAATACGACTATAAAAGATTCTCATGTGCCTTACCAGTGTAGGCTGCTAGAATTCTAAAATGCATTTTCTTTGACCAGTTTATATGATTAAAAAAATCAGACAATATATATGTTAAAGTACAGTTGATCCTTGAACATGAGTTTGAACTGCACATGTCCACTTACATATAAATTTTCTTCTGCCTCTGCCACCCAAGAGAGCAAAACCAACCCCTCCTCTTCTTCCTCCTCTCCCACCTACTAAATGTGAAAATGATGAGGATGAAGACCTTATGATCATCTACATCCACTTAATGAATGCTTAATTTATTTTCTCTTCCTTAAGGTTTTCTTAATAACATTTTTCTTCTCTTCCTTAAAAGAGTATAGTATATATTGGATGCCACATGCAGGGTTTAAAAAAAAAGTAGAGTATATAATACATATACAAAACGTGTTAATTTACTGTTTATTTTATTGGAAAAGCTTCCAGTCAACATTAGGCTATTAGTAGTTAAGTTTCTGGAGACTCAAAAGTTAGACAGATTTTTGACTGTGCAGGGGGTTGGATCACCTAACTGCCATGTTGTTCAAGGGTTAACGGTACACGAGTCAAGGAAAACTTGTGTATACAATACCTGCCCATGATCAGAGTGCCATTAATGATATTTAAAAGGAGGCAACAGGAAAACACGCTCCAAATGATGCACAGTATGTACAATAACCAAGCTGACATCAGCAATGACTAACTGGGAATATTATAAGGCTGGATTCCAGAATGACTCTCCAGCAGCTCTCTGACCACGCTGAACTAGTCCTATATTAAATCATCCATAGGTTCACCTATTATGGACTTAAGTCAAAGGAATGATTGGCTTTATTAATCACTTATTAACATGTGGTAATCCTAAGAAATATGAGTAACAAAAAAAAAGACAAATCTGTGAGTTTTTTCAGTCAAATTTTAGGAGTAATGGGGTATTTGTTTTTAAAGATCCAAAGTTTCAAAGGTGACTGCCTAGTTTTAGAGATCAAGACATGAATTACACAAAATAAAATTAAAAAGGAAAAAAAGACATGAATTATATTATTTTTCAAACTGTTTTGCCTGTGATTCTGATAAGTGTTCCCTTCATGAGAAACCCACACTTCTCAAATATTACACAAAATTATTCACACGTCTCTACATTTCTATCCAGAAACACTAAGTATGTTTTATTATTTGTAGATTATTGAACTGGCTTATCAAAATTTCAGTGTTTTATTTTTGAAATCTAGTTTTAACAACAGTGAGGCAAACTAGCTGAAGTGGAGTGTGCAGGGGTGAGAGTTAGCAGGAGATAAGGCTGAAGCAGTGACGAGAGTCCCGATAAGCATGGAGCATGCTAAACCATCACAAAGACTTGGGCTTTTGGTAACTGAAATGGAAAAACTTTTGACAGTTTTGTACAGAATATGAGTAACAAGATCTGACAACATTTAAAAAAGATCACTCTAGGCCAGGCGTGGTGGCTCACACCTATAATCCCAGCACTTTGGGAGATGACTTGAGGCCAGGAGTTCAAGACCAGCCTGGTCATGATGATGAAACTCCGTCTCTTTTAAAAATACAAAAATTAGCCAGGTGTGGTGGCACATGCCTGTAATCCCAGCTACCAGGGAGGCTGAGGCACAAGAACGGCTTGAACCCAGGAGGCAGAGGTTGTAGTGAGCCAAGATCGCGCCACTACACTCCCGCCTGGGTGACAGAGTGAGACTCTGTCTCAAAAAAATAATTTAAAAAATCACTCCACCTGCTGGTTTGAACACAGATGGTACAGAAGTGCAGCAAAAATGGGAAACCAATTAATTTAATACAATAATACAAGTGATAAATAATGGTGGCTTCAACCAGATTATAAGAGTGGAGGTGGTAAAGAAGTAAGCAAATTGTGGATATATTCTAAAGGTGAGCCATCAGGGAGTAGACTGAGGGGGTGGGGAAGTGGAGATCAGGGGCGAGGTACAGGCAAAAAATACAAATTTGAATGTCATTAGCATACAAAAATGGTATTTAAATGGCATCAGAAACTTTTGAGACTAGAAGAGCCCTGGGTACTCCAACATTTAAAAGTAGAAAAGATAACACTAACAACTAAGCAGGGGTAGCCAGAGTTAAAAATAAGCAGAGCACAGAAGACTTTTTAGGGCAGTAAAAAGACTTATAAAATTGATAAACTTATAAAATTGATATAAGTAAAAAGACTTAAAAAATTGAGATGAATGAAGAAAGAGGGAAGGCACAAATAACTAATATCAAAACTGAAGAAGAAATCATTATACATGTATTATAGATATTAAAAAATAAGGTGTTTTATACAATTTTGTGCCAATAAATTTGAAAATCTAAATAAAACCGAAAAATTATAGGTGAATACAACTTACCAAAACTGACATACAAAAGAAAAAGAAAATCTGAATAATTTAAAAAACTGAATCCCACAAAGAAAATTCCTGATTCAGATGGCTTCACCAGCAAATACTTAAGAATAAAACTGTATCAATCTCACATAAAATCTTCACAAAAGAGAGCTTTCCAACCCATTTATAAGGCCAGCATAACATCAACATAAAAATCTGTCAAGGACATTATGAAAATGGGAAAATTATTGGCCGAATCTCACTCTAACACATAAATCTTAAACAAAAGATCAGCAAATCAAATCCAACAAGGATAATACATTATAATGAAGTTGGGATTGTTCCAGGAATACAAGGTTTACAAAATCAGTCCATGTATTTCATCTTATTAAAAGATTTAAAAGATGGTCAGACACAGTGGCTCACGCCTGTAATCCCAGCACTTTGGGAGGCCGAGGCAGGTGGATCATCTAACGTCAGGAGTTCGAGACCAGCCTGGTCAAAATGGTGAAACTTTGTCTCTACCAAAAATACGAAAATTAGCTGGGCATGGTAATGGGTGCCTGTAGTTCCAGCTACTTGGGAAGCTGAAATGGGAGAAATACTTGAAGCTGGGAAGCTGAGACTGCAGTGAGCTGAGATTGTGCCGCTGCAATCCAGCCTGGGTGACAGAGCGAGACTCCGTCTCCAAAAAAAAGATAAAAATTGTCTCATTAGATGCAGAAAGAATGCTTGCTCAAATTCTGTATCGTTTGTGGTTTAGAAAAACAACCTAGCAAACAACAAATAGAAGGAAAGTTTCTTTATCTGAAAAAAAAGTATCTACCACAAACATCAACAGTAAACATTGTATTTATGATGACACAGTGAAGGGTATCCCTTTGAGACTGGGAACAAGAAAAAGATACCTGTTATCACCACATTTATTCAGCACTCTACTAGAGGTCCTAGACACTGTGGTTTAAAAAAAAAAAAAAAAAAGGAAAAATACGAAACATGGGAGAATGACAAAAGATGAACTAGAGCTTTCATTATCACAGATGATATTACTGTGTACATATGAAATCCAAAATTATCTACAGAGGAATTATTAGAATTAATGAGTTTAGTAAGGGTGCTGGGCATAAAGCCAATATACAAAAACTGCATTTCTATATACCAGTAACAATTATTTTTCCAAAATTTACATAATGACTCCATTTATAACAGTATCAAAGACATCAAATATCTAGGAATTAATCCCAAAAGATATCTGGGACCATCACAGAGAAAATTATAAAACATTACTGAGGAAAAAAAGGTCTAAAATAAATGAACGGATACATCATGTTCATAAATGGGAAGACTAAATATAGTTAAGATGTCGATTCTCCCCAAACTGACCTATACAATCAATGTAATATCAATCAGAAACATAAGAGGTTTTCTGTTTGCTTTGTGAAATTTATCATTTATTCTAAAATTCATATAGAAATGCAAAGGGCCAAGAATAGATAAGATGATCTTAAAAAAGAAAAGAGGGTAGGACTTGCCCTACCAGATATCAAGACTTAATTTAAAGCTACAGCAATTAAGTCAGGTGGCACTAGTACAAGGAAAGACCAATGAACTAGAGAAAAGAGCCCAGAAACAGACCTACAGAGATATGGACATTTGATTTTATGACAAAAGTGGTAATGTAGAACAATGAAGAAAGGGAAGATTTTTTCCAATAAATTGTTCAAGACAACCAAATATCCATAAGGAAAAAACAAAACTTGACCTTCTTCAAATCACACCTAAACATTATTTCACATAGATTTTAGACTTAAATGTGAAAGACAAAACATAAAATGTCCATATTCTACACCAGAGGTTCTTGGCCTGAGGTCCTCTGACCCAAAGGTCCTGTGGATAGACTTCAAGATATAAAAGTTACTTTTGACACATCATTTGTATCCCATCATGCCTTAGCGTTTTGGTGTGCCAGTTTCAACTGCAAGCATCTACATCTTTTTGTCTGAAGTTTTCCAAGAGCTGGTTATGAGTGATGAGAACTGATGCCTGGCCCTAACCCGCCTTCAACTGATATGTGTGAAGAACATGTATAAGGAACATGATGCAAGTGAGGAACACGGGCTCCCAGAGGACCCAGAAATTCAAGCTTCTTAACACACTTAATAAAGGTTATTAAGTGTCTTTATTTCCCTGCCTCCAATCCAAAATATTTCGTGTGATCATTCCCCCATATTAATTACTTACACTTGAACCCTTATCTCAGGGTCTGCTTCTGAAGAAACCAAGAAAACTGAGACCCAAAAGTACCACGAACCTTAATGGGGAAAAACGATTACTTATTTTCATAAATGCTAATTGAAAAAAACAAACCAAAAGTAGTATTGGCAGTACGTATGACTATGTCTCTAACAGAATCAAAGATGTTTTCATATCACATTTTTTTACACTCATTTCTACTTTGAAATTGTTAGTTATTGGAACTGCTACTAAACCGCACGATTGCAGTCTTCCTGTCTATATTGTTGATGCAACCGTTAAGCAACTACCTCTGTGCCAACTAACTGCTGAGCAATAGAACAGTAAAGTTTAACGTTTCTACAACTAGAGATCAACCCAAAAAGCCTTCAGTGAATTTTGTTGTTCTTGGAAAGCCTATCCTCACCTTATAAAGTGAGATATTGAAGTTTTAATTCCATATACAACAGCTAAACACAATTAAAACTGCCCATATTTTAAGTCCAATTTTTGTTACTGAACGCATTAATTTAAAAGTACATAATGTCTCTATCACAAATGTATTTTTTAATATCTTGAAGCTGTATTTCAATAATTTATTTCTTCTGCAATGCTACATATTTTATTTTATGCATTTAAAAACATCATACTATGAGGAAGGTTATTATAGGCTTCACTAGATTTCCAAAGGAATTCACAGCACAAAAAATCTTAAAACAACTCTAGTCTAGAAGCTTATATAACATATGAAAATCCTCAGAATCTCAGAGTAGGAAAAACTTATTAAATAGAACTCAGAAAAACACTGATATATTTGACATTAAAATCAAATATCTCTATTCATCAAAAGATACCATTAAGAGAATGAATGAGCAACTAATGGAGTGGGAGAAGATCTTTGCAAAACATGTAACTGACAAAAAGCTCATATCCATAATAAAGAACTCCTACAAATCAACAAAACACCAAAAACTATTTTAAAAACGGGCAAGGAGCTTGCCCAGTTACTTTCTTTTAAATCAGTCATCCAAATACCCAATAAATAAATGAAAAGGTATTTAGCCTCATTAATAATCAGGGAAATGCACTTTAAAACTACAAGGAGGCCAGGCACAGTGGCTCACACCTGTAATCCCAACACTTAGGGAGTCCAAAACAGAAGGATCACTTGAGGCCAGGAGTTCACAACCAGCCTGGGCAACATAAGGAGATCCCATCTCTACCAAAAAAATAAATAAATAAAACTTAGCCAGCCATGGTGGGCATGCCTGTAGTCCCAGCTACTCAGGAGGCTGAGGCAGGAGGATTGCTTGAGCCCAGGAGTTCAAGGTTACAGTGAGCTATGATCAACTGACATACTATGTATATGTGTGTGTGTATATATATATATACACACATCACATATAACCAAGCAATTCTATTCCTATGTATATACCCAAGAGAAATCCACACAAGAGCCTAACAAACATGTATAAGACATCTGCTGCAGCATTATTTAATACATGTCAGAACGGCATGGCATATCAGTGGGAAAAGAAAGAACTATTCAGTAAATGTTATTGAGACAATTTTCATTTGGATTAGGGACTTAATTATAAGAGATTAAATTTTATGATTTTAGGAGAAAATAGAATACTTTTATAGCATCACAGTAAGAAATTTTCCTAAACAAGATTCAAACTACATTTAACCCACAATATATTGTGGATATTTTTGTAAAATCTTTATACTTCAAAAGTAGATACTGAAATATTTATAGATGAATGACATCAGTGACACAAGCCTAAATAACCCAACTGGGGGAGAAGGAGTACAGATGAAATAAGATTGGCTGAGTGATAACTGCTGAAGCTAAGTGATGGGTACAGAGGAGTTCAGTACATTTCTGTTCATGATTGAAGAAAATTTTTTTAAATTTAAGTCATCACAAATAAAGGGAAAAGAGACCACTGGGCAACATAATGAAACCTTATTTCTACAAAACAAAAACAAAAACAAGCAAACAACAAAAAAAACTAGTGCACACCTAGATGGTGCACACCTGTAGTCCCATCTGAGGTAGGAGGGCTGCCTGAGCCCAGGAGGTCGACACTGCAATGAGCCGTGATTGTGCCACTGCACGCCAGCCCAGGTGACAAATTGAGACTCAGTCTCAAAAAAATAAAAAGAAAGAAAAAGAAAAACACAAACTCTGTGAAGTTCAAAACTGTGGAAAACTAAATATTATCTTATTTGGGAATTTAGATGAATGAAACTTTTTTAAATAAAATAATAAACATGACAATCAGGATTCTGGCTGCCTGGGGTGGGAGGAGAGGAAGGAGATGCATGGAGAAAGATAAAGGACCCATTTGTTTCATGTTCTTTGTCTCAAGTTGAGGAGTAGGGTACATGTGTATTTGTTTAATTGTTTATTATATCTTATACAACATGTTTTATATATACTTTTTTAATTTATGAAATATTTTGTAATTTTAAAAAAATCAGAGAATTTTAAAACCTCTTAAAAATTAAAAATTTAATAGCAGAAAAAAATTACTTTGAAGTTACATCTGAAAAGTCCCCCAGAAATTAATAGAAAAAGATGAACAAGTGGAAAACAGTAAAGGGGGAAAATACTAAAATATAGAATTAATGTAAAAGTACCCATAACTGAATAAGAAAAGATCCAGAGAAAGAAGGAAGTAACACAAAAGAAATAATATAAAATAATCTCTCAGAATTGAAAGACATGAGTTTCAGATTTAACAGGTCCCCCAGATGTTGTGGTGTTAGTTGGATAGTGTGCTTTGGCTTTGGTTCTGGGTGGGAGAAGAAGAGTCGTCTTCATACAATTTCTTCAGCCACTTTTATTCTTCAGTGTCAGCACTGCACTTTCATTCTTTGTCAGTGTCAGCAGTGTCTGTGAGTTACTCATTGTCTTAGGTTGTGGTTGGTAGCAGAGGCTGTGGTGAGGCTTTGCTGCAGACAGGGACACCAGACAGGCCAGTTCTGGGGCACACGTGGTGGCAGAGGCAGGCCAGGCATGCTGGCCCTTGGGCTCCCAGGCAGCATACGTGGACACCAGCAGTCACAGGTCCAGGAGGACCAGTCCTTGGGCCTACAGTCAGCTTGCTCAGGTGCCAGTGGTTATGGAAAACAGCACGGAGTTTTCTCCAAAAAACAAAACTAGAACTATCATACAATTCATCAATCCCACTACTGGGTATTTATCCAAAACAAAGAAAATCAGTATATCAAAGGGATAGATCCACTCCCATGTTTACTGCAACACTATTCACGATAGCCAAGATATAGAATCAACCTAGATGCCCATCAGTAAATGAAGGGATAAATGAAATGTAGTAAATATACACAGTGGAATACTATTGGGCTGTACAAAGGACAAAATCCTATAATTTGTAGTAACACAAATGGTCATTATGTTACATGAAATAAGACAAGCACAGAAAGAAAAATACCACATTTTCTCAATTTTATGTGGCAGCTAAAAAAGGAGATGAGAAGTTGCTTAATTGGCGCAAATACACAGATAGATGGAATAAGTTATAGTGGTCAATAGTACAGTAGGGTGGCTATGGTTAACAATAATATATTCTATATTTCTTTTTTTTTGAGACGGAGTCTCGCTCTGTTGCCCAGGCTGGAGTGCAGTGGCGCATCTCAGCTCACTGCAAGCTCTGCCTCCCGGGTTCACGCCATTCTCCTGCCCCAGCCTCCCCAGTAGCTGGGACTACAGGCCCCCACCGCCACGCCCGGCTAATTTTTTTTGTATTTTTTTTTTAGTAAAGACAGGGTTTCACCATGTTAGCCAGGATGGTCTCGATCTCCTGACCTCGTGATCCGCCTGCCTTGGCCTCCCAAAGTGATGGGAGCCTGTATCTTTGAGCCACTGCGCCCAGCCTGTATATTTCAATTAACTAGAATATTTGAAATGTTCCCAACACAAAAAGAGATAAACATTTGAGGTGATGGATATCCTAAATACTCTAATTTGACCATCATTACACATTACACATGTATCAAAATATCACATGTATCCCACATATATATCAATAAAAAAAGTTTACTGAGATATAAGATGGAGGGTCAGTGATTTTCAACCCAATTCTATGCCCGAGAAAATCAAGCATAAGAAAAAAATCTTTCAGACATGTAAGGCTTGAGAAGTGTTTTTTCCTATTCACCTTTCTTCAGGAACCTACTGGGGGATATCGCCATCAAAACAAGAAAAAAGGAAGATAAATGATGCCAAGAAACAGAAAATTCAACATAGGAGAGAGGCAAAGAGAATTTCCCAAAGTTGGTAAAATAAAACCCGAAAATGGTAGCTCTGCTATTTTAGACTGGTAGAGCAATTAAGCTGAATGAGAGCAAAGAGAACTCATGTTCCCAGAACACCACCTATGTGGGATTATACTGAGAAAAAAGTCAAAGCAGTTCTAAGGATGAATTAGGTATATAGGGAAAAAAGCAAACCATAAAACAAAGTAATTATTATCTCCAAAGTAATTACCATTAAGAATATTCTGTACAATCTTAATAATGTAAACAATAACTATGATTCACCCAAAATCATGAGATACCTACATCAGTAAGATAGGAGCAAGTGAAATGAATATGTGTATGTATTAGATTTGAAGATGTGGTTGGGGATATCAACCCCTCCCCTTTATCAAGCTAAAGGCTCAGCTTCTACAGTGGGAAGGCAAAAAGTAATTCACATAACTCAGGGGGCTGGGCAGAGAGAATCAAGAAATGGGAGCACCTCAAGCTACTCAAGGACATGGAAGGAAATATCAAAATATTCAACTTGACAAATAATTGCCTCCTGGACACAGGAATTAGCGTGGGAATAATGAGGCAAGGAGTACATCTTCTCATTGTGAATCCAGTATTATTTTACTTTTTAAGTTAATGTACATATGCTATTTTTAAACACAAAACTTAGTTTTTAAAAATGCAAATGAGCCAAGGTCAAATAAGAGTAACACGAATAGCCATTATTTCCCTAGTGCCTACCACCTGTGAGCACAATACCAGGTGTTTTACAAACACCACTTGTATTCTTCAGGCCAGCTTTGCCAAGGAGGATTAGCCCAGTTTTACAGATGAAAAAACTGAAAATAAAAATAAATAAGGAATATTTTTAATTTTTATTGTTTCTTTCATATGTTTTTGTTTGATCCTTTACCTTTCCAGCAGTAGCAAAATATTCACCATCAGGAGACCATTCCATCAAATGTATAGATACTGAGGTTCTAAAAAAGAGAGTTAGGCAATTAGCACTTTTAAAATCTGGTGTACTGTATATAAAAATGGTCAAGATGAGATTTTTGTAACATCAAAGTCAGAATCCTCAGAATAAGACTGTTTTTGCTTCCCTAAAAATATAAATAAAATATTTCACCTCCATAACAACATAAATTAATTAAAACTAATCCAACATTCACTTTGGGAAAAGAAGAATGTACGTAACATGAATACAGTATATCTCCACCTACATGTCCCACCAACATCCTAAATATAACATGTTAAAAGCTGAGCTCATAATCATCCCTGACTAGTCTTTGTCACATAATCTATATGACTGTTAACAGTACATCTTCCACTTGAAAGAGTGGCTGGCAACTTTCACATCTTCCCCCTCCCCATCCTTATCTCAATCTATTAATGAGTAATTCCTATGTATCAACCCTGTCAACTCCTGTCCTGGGGCTATAACTATGAAAATACTTTCATCCTTTTTTTAAATGATTAACTAGCACAAATTAAAGAATGCTATTATATGGGTTTTGGTTAGTAAAAAATCTACTTTTTAGGCCTCTATATGCAATGGTACCATCAAAAAATAAAGATCTTCGTGAAAGGAAACATATTTTAGGAAGCATTTGCTTTTAATTAATGAATATAACAACAGAAATAGACACTAACTTGCACTGCCAGACGCACTTCCAATCATTTAAAACAGGAGGAATTTTATTATCAATTTCTTCCTCCTCTTCCAGAATATCATCTCCTGGTGGAGCCCACAACTGAATGGAATCAGTTGCTGTCAACAATCTATTATCTGAAAATTAGAGAAAGTTATGATGAATAGGCAAATATTATATAGGGAAATACATGCACATGGGCTTCTGTTTAGATCTGTAAACTATTAACATTATGTGAAAAGTAAGCAATATCGCCAATGAAAAACACTTGATATATATCTATATTTTAAAGTCCCTTAGAAGAAAAAAAAGAATCTTCTGGACAACAAAGAGTAGTTCTTAAGGAAGATTTGAGAACAACAAAGTAAAGCTTACTGGCAAAGAGCTATTATTATCAAGCAAGTCAAAAAAACTAAGAGCAAATGTATTAATAGAATAACAAACTCCCCAAAACTCTGATATATACCACATAAAATGTCCTCAAAATATAAGACATAACTACAAATTAATAAAATGTGGTTTTATACACGAAATATAAAAATAATCCTTATTGTGAATATAAAAAGGGACAACAGCTATTATCATTAGAGGTTCCTAATTTTTCAAAATTAAAGATAGTAATTTTCCAATACAAATGATAAAATGAGTTCAAGTTTTTTCGGTCTCTGTTTTATTTCCAACGTGTTTCTTAGCAAATACAACAAGAGTAAAGGGCAGCACATGTTAACTAGGAAACAAATCATAACTGTTTCTTGAAACAAAACACTGAAAGGCAGGGGAAAACACAGAATAGTAAATTAAGCATTGTACAAAGCACTGTATACCAAGAAGGAAAAATTGTATTTGTCAAAAAAAAGAAAATATAATATATTGATCATTTTCTTTTTATGGGAGACTATATCACATTATTATCATACATCTAAAACAAATATTTAATTTAAATAATTTTAGATATAATTGCTAAATACCTTGAGGATCCCATGCTAAGTTGTACGTCACAGAACTCAAAAAAAACTGTCCAGTTTTAAGCCACTGGCACTTGAGTTGCTGAAATATGTAGACAAAAAGAAATAAGAAAAAAAAAGATGTTTTTAAAATAATATCCCAAAACACTACCATTTTATCATTTTCTTCAACTTAAGACCTTATGATCTGAAACAAAGATGAAAATATTTCACTATTATTTTCATATACTGTTTTTAATGTAACTTTAACTGGTTCCACTACTATTTATTATACCATATTGAGCTCCTTGCTATGCCCAAACAAAGCAGGTTCTCTCACGCTTCCTTCCATGCCCATAAATACCTTCTTATATTTAGGATATCCTATTCCTCACGTCTCCATCTGCAAACCCCTATCTTTCCACTATGATTAGCTAACTCATCATCTCTGCTATGAAGCCCTCTCTGACATCCTGGCAGCACCAACACCACTTTTACATTCTGCCATTATAACACTGATCACATGGAATTAGTATTTGTTTATACGTGTGACTCTCCCATTAAATTGCAACTCTTCAAGGGCAGAAACTGTGTCATAACAATCTTTGTTATTTTCAGAGTTTGTAATGGCTGGCACAAAGATGTTAAATGTTTATTAACACAAAATAAATGCACATTAGGAAGAAATGCAAATTGTCATAATCCCATGGACTCAATGTCTAAAAGAAAACTAGATATATCTCCCCAAAAGTCAACCCATCTGCACTATATTGTATATGTAATCCACAAACTTTATATCTGAATAATTTCTATCCTATTTTCTTAATATTTTCATTCTAAAAGGTGATTTAAAGTTTAAAAGTCAAAAACCTTTGACATGAAATATATTCTCTAAGTAAACAAAAGTTTATATATTTCTTCGTAGTACATAAATATAAAATGTCCTTTTGTGAGAGGACATTTTTGAAAAGCTTTGCAAAGCTATGTTACCTCAGGCAAGCTATATGTTAACTGCTTGGCAAATAATACTTTTTAAACGTAATGCCCTTTCGTGTTATAGTATTTTAAGAATATTTAACAATTTTTAAATGTATACAAGGTTTCCTGACTACCTCGAGGCAGAATTTTAAAATACAGCTGCATTCCAACAGTCTGGGAGGCCATGACAGGAGGATTGCTTAAGGCCAGGAATTTGAAACCAGCCTGGGCAACATAGCAAGACCCCCACCTCTATAAAAAATTTAAAAATTAGCTGGGCATGGTAGCTCATGCCCGTAGACCCAGCTACTTCAGATGCTGAAGCGGAAGGATCACTTTAGCCCACAAGTTTGAGGTTACAGTGAGCTATGATCACACCACTGCATTCCAGCCTGGGTGACAGAGCAATACTCTGTCTCTAAAAAAAAATGTGTCGGGGCCAGAGGGGTGGGAAATGTGTGTATGTATCTGCAAAGCCTGCATTTCATTATCCAAAAATAATTTTACATTTTATAATCAGAGAAAATGTTATTTTTAAACCCTACCACTGCTGACCAAACAACAATCACAACAGCATAACACGATTTTAAATACTGTTCAACAAATCTATTTTAGTGTAGTAATTAAATAATTCCTAAAATTATAGACATCCCTAACATCCTTTCCTTTAGTGTTCCTTAGAGTGTAATCTGTGGAGCAAGTATCTTGAAGAAATTTGGGGAATGAGACCTGGAAATCTAAATTTTTAGTATGTGCTCTAGGTGACTCTTAAGTAGTCCAAAATTTGATATCCATTTCATAATACTATTATAGGGAAAGATTAATATTTTAATTTACACTGTTTTAGGGGAATGTAAAAAGATATATCCAAATACATATATTTAACGAAAAAATTCCAAAACCATTTGTTTTAAGGCATTTCACTTAAAAATATACTTTAAAAATTACTTGTATATACTCTGCATTCAGATTTAGCATTTGCAATTTTGATTATTTGTGAGTGATAGTAAAAATTTAATGCATGCAGTACTTTTTAATTCTAACCACATTAGATGTTTTGAACGTTAAGTAAGACAAATATAATAGAGCACCCAGTATGAATCTGAATGGTTCACAATGTGGTATGCTTAACCACTTAGCTGAGCTGGTAAGTGAGCTTTTTAAACTCCTAACTTCTTCATTTGACCAACATTTAGGAATACCTGCTATGTTCCAGATACTTCTTTTTTTTTTTTTTTTTTTTTGAGATGGAGTCTTGCTCTGACGCCCAAGCTAGAGTGCAATGGCACAGTCCAGGCTCACTGCAACTCCACCTCCTGGGTTCAAGCGATTCTCTTGCCTCAGTCTTCTGAGTAGCTGGGACTGTAGGCGTGTGCCACCACACCCAGATAATTTTTGTATTTTTAGTAGACACAGGATTTCACCATGTTGGCCAGGCTCATCTCAAACGCCTGACCTCGTGTTCCATGCGCCTTGGTCTCCTAAAATGTTGGGATTATAGGTGTGAGCCACCACACCTGGCTGTTCCAGAACACTGTTCTAAGTACTGGGGATTCATCAGTGAAAAAAAGAAACAAAGTTTCCTACCCTTATGTACCTTTAGATAACATTCTACATAACAAACAATAATAAGTAAATGCTGTAAAAAAATTTTTAAATAGCAAATAAGCGGGGGTACAATTTTTTAAAGGGTGGTCAAGGAAAACCTCATTGTCAAGGTATTAGTGAGCAAAGACCTAAAGGATCTATGGGAGCTATCCTTGGAGATATCTGGAGGAATAACATTCCTGACAAAGGAAACAACCAACACAAAGGCTCAAAGAGGGAAGGTTAACTGAGGAACAGTAAAAATGCCAATGTGGCCAGAGTAGAACCAGAGAGGACAAGAACTTAGGAGGTGAGCTCTGAGACGTAGTAAGTGTGGGACTGCGCAGAAGGGAAGTTGTAGTCTACAAAAGGCTTTTGGCTTTTTATCTGAAAGAAGTACGGAGCAGCTGGGCATGGTGGCTCATGCCCATAATCCCAGCACTTTGGGAGGCTGAGGTGGGAGGATCGCTTAGCCCCAGAGTTCAAGACCAGCCTGAGCAACACAGGGAAACCCCATCTCTACAAAAAATTTAAAAAACAGCTGGCCATGGTGGCGCATGCCTGTAGTCCCAGCTACTTGGGAGGCTGAGGTGGGAGGATCACTTGATAGGTTGAGGCTGCAGTGAGCAGTGAACAGTGATCATGCCACTGCACTCCAGCCTAGGGAGAGTGAGACCCTCTCTCAAAAAAAAAAAAAAAGAGAGAGAGAAATATGGAACCATTACAAACTTTTAAGAAGAGAAATGTCATGACCTGCTCTGTTGAGAATAGAGACTGGGGTTGAAGGCAGCAGGAAACCAGATATCAGATAGAGATTAGTAATCCAGATAAGAAATAAGAGTAGTTCAAACTAGGGTAGATCTCAATTAACACAGGAAATCTCAATTTGCGATATTCTAGAGACTTGGGTTTCTAAAAGCACTAGGGATGTATCCCCAGTGAATGTAAGGATCCTAACATAAAGCACTAGACCAATTTTTCACTGATACTCTAGTCTACGTTCAGCACTAGCTCCTAAGGAGCTTTTATTAACATCAATTGGATTCTAAAGTTAACTAGATTCTAAAAGTATTCTATTATTGGTTAATACTTACACAATTTCTTTTATGAGAATTTATGCCCAAGGGCTCAAATATACAAACAGCATTACCATATGAAGCTGCAATCTAAAAAAGAATAAATATAGCATTAATATCTAGAAAAGGGTAAAATAAAGGTATCTTCCTTTTCATAATAATGTATAAACTGATTATATATAATATAATCTCAATACAGTATTCATGGTTTATTTCCTTCCATAAATATACCTGGAAGTGTACTGGAGTTAAGAGTCTCTCCTCTGTTATCAAAAAATTCAGCAGGCTTTATTTTACATATCATATACAAGGCTGACCTACTCAAAGAAATCATATTTGGATGGACAGCTGGCAAGACGGCCGAATAGGAACAGCTCTGGTCTGCAACTCCCAACGAGATGGATGCAGAAAGCGGGTGATTCCTGCATTTCCAGCTGAAGTACCAGGTTCATCTCATTGGGACTGGCTGAACAGTGGGTGCAACCCACGGAAAGTGAGCCGAAACAGGGTGGGGCATTGTCTCACACGAGAAGTGCAAGGGGTTGGGGTATTTTCCTCTCCTAGCGAAGGAAAGCTGTGAGAGACTGTACCGGGAGGGACAGAACACTCCGGCCCAGATATGCACTTTTCCCACGGTCTTCACAACTGGCAGAACAGGAAATTTTCTCTGGTGGTTGGCTCAGTGGGTCCCACACCCACGAAGCCCAGCAAGCTAAGATCCACTGGCTTGAAATTCTCACTGCTATCACAGCAGTCTGACGTCGACCTGGGATGCTCAAGCTTGGTGGGGGGAGGTGCATCCTCCATTGCTGAGGCTTGAGTAGGTCGTTTTACCCTCACAGTGTAAACAAAGCTGCCAGGAAGTTTGAACTAAGCAGAGCCCACCACCAACAGCTCCCTGGGACAGAGTCCCTGGGGGAAGGGGTGACTGTGGGTGCAGCTTCAGCAGACTTAAACGTCCCTGCCTGACAGCTCTAAAGAGAGCAGCAGTTCTCCCAGTGCAGCATTCGAGCTCTGATACAGGACAGACTGCCTCCTCAAGTGGGTCCCTGACCCCCTGTGTATCCAGACTGGGAGACACCTCCCAGTAGGGGCCAAGAGACACCTCCTACAGGATAGCTCTGCCTAGCATCTCCCAGAGGAAGAAACAGGCAGCAATCTTTGTTGTTCTGCAGCCTCCACTGGTGATACCCAGGCAAACAGGGTCTGGAGTGGACCTCCAGCAAACTTCAGCAGACCTGCAGCAGAGGGGCCCGACTGTTAGAAGGAAAACTAACAAACAGAAAGGAAGACTATCAACATCACCAACATCAAAAAAAAAAGGTAGATAAATCCATGAAGATGGGGAGAAACCAGTGCAAAAAGGCTGAAAATTCCCAAAACCAAAACACCTCTTCTCCTCCAAAGAATCACAACTCCTCGCCAGCAAGGGAACAAAACTGCATGGAGAATGACAAATTGACAGAAGTAGGCTTCAGAAGGTGGGTAGTAACAAACTCCTCCAAGCTAAAGGAGCATATTCTAAACCAATACAAGGAAGCTAAGAACCTTCAAAAAAGGTTAGACGAATTGCTAACTAGAATAACCAGCTTAGAAAGGAACATAAATGACCCGATGGAGTGGAAAAACACAGCATGAGAACTTCATGAAACATACACAAGTTATCAATAGCTGAATCGGTCAAGTGGAAGAAAGGGTATCAGAGATTAAAGATCGACTCAATGAAATAAAGCGAGAAGACAAGATTAGAGAATAAAGAGTGAAAAGAAATGAACAAAGCCTTCAAGAAATATGGGACTATGTGAAAAGACAAAATCTACGTTTGATTGGTGTACCTGAAAGTGACGGGGAGAATGGAACCAAGTTGGAAAACACTCTTCAGGATATTATCCAGCAGAGCTTCCCCAACCTAGAAAGACAGGCCAACATTCAAATTGAGGAAATACAGAGAACACCACAAAGATATTCCTCGAGAAGAGCAACCCCAACACACATAATTGTCAGATTAACCAAGGTTGAAATGAAGGAAAAAATGTTAAGGGCAGCCACAGAAAAGGTCAGGTTACCCACAAAAGGAAGCCCATCAGACTTACAGCAGATCTCTGGGAAGAAACTCTACAAGCCAGAAGACAGTGGGGGCCAATATTCAACATTCTTAAAGAGAAGAATTTTCAACCCGAATTTCATATCCAGCCAAACTAAGTTTCTTAAGCAAAGGAGAAATAAAATCCTTTACAGACAAGCAAATGCTGAGAGATTTTGTCACCACCAAGCCTGCCTTACAAGAGCTCCTGAAGGAAGCACTAAACATGGAAAGGAACAACTGGTACCAGCCACTGCAAAAACATACCAAATTTTAAAGACCATCAATGCTATGAAAAAACTACATCAACCAACAGGCAAAATAATCAGCTAGCATCATAATGACAGGATCAAATTCACACATCACAATACTAACCTTAAATGTAAACGAGCTAAATGCCCCAATTAAAAGACACAGACTGGCAAACTGGATAAAGAGTCAAGATCTATCAGTGTGCTGTATTCAGGAGACCCATCTCACATGCAGAGAAGCATATAGGCTCAAAATAAAGGGATGGAGGAATATTTACCAAGAAAATAGAAACCAAAAAAAAAAGAAGGGATGGCAATCATAGTCTCTGATAAAACAGACTTTAAACCAACAAAGATCAAAAGAGACAAAGAATGGCATTTCATAATGGCAAAGGGATCAATTCAACAAGAAGAGCTAACTATCCTAAATATATATGCACCCAATGCAGGGGCACCCAGATTCATAAAGCAAGTTCTTAAACACCTACAAAGAGACTTAGACTCCCAAACGATAATAGTGGGAGACTTTAACACTCCACTGGCAATATTAGACAGATCAATAAGACAGAAAATAACAAGGATACCAGGGCTTGAACTCAGCTCTGCACCAAGTAGACCTAATAGACATCTACAGAACTCTCCACACCAAATCAACAGAGTATACATTATTCTCAGCACCACATCACACTTATTCTAAAACTGACCACATAATTGGAAGTAAAACACTCCTCAGCAAATGCAAAAGAATGGAAATCATAACAAAGAGTCTCTCAGACCACAGTGCAATCAAATCAGATCTCAGGATTACGAAACTTACTCAAAATCTCACAACTACATAGAAACTGAACAACCTGCTCCTGAATGACTACTGGGTAAATAACAAAATGAAGGCAGAAATAAAGATGTTCTCTGAAACCAATGACAACAAAGACACAACATACCAGAATCTCTGGGACACATTTAAAGCAGTGTGTAGAGGGAAATTTATAGCACTAAATGCCCACAAGAGAAAGCAGGAAAGATCTAAAATCGTCACACTAACATCACAATTAAAAGAACTAGAGAAGCAAGAGCAAACATATTCAAAAGCTAGCAGAAGACAAGAAATAACTAAGATCAGAGCAGAACTGAAGGAGATAGAGACACAAAAAACCCTTCAAAAAAATCAATGAATCCAGGAACTGGTTTTTGAAAAGATTAACAAAATACAAAATACATAGACTGCTAGACAGACTAATAAACAGAAAAGAATCAAATAGACACATTAAAAAATGATAAAGAGGATATCACCAGCGATCCCACAGAAACACAAACTACCATCAGAGAATATTATGAACACCTCTACACAGATAAACTAGAAAATCTTGAAGAAATGGATAAATTCCTGGACACATACACCCTCCCAAGACTAAACCAGGAAGAAGCTGAATCCCTGAATAGACCAATAACAAGTTCTGAAATTGAGGCAGTAATTAATAGCCTACCAACCAAAAAAAGTCCAGGACCAGACGGATTCACAGCCAAATTCTACCAGAGGTACAAAAAGGAGCTGGTACCATTCCTTCTGAAACTATTCCAAACAATAAAAAAAGAGGGAATCCTCCCTAACTCATTTTATGAGGCCAGCATCATCCTGATACCAAAACCTGGCAAAGACACAACCAGAAAAGAAAATTTTGCGCCAATATGGCTGATAAACATTGATGCAAAAATCCTCAATAAAATACTGGCATACCAAATCCAGCAGCACATCAAAAAGCTTGTCCCTTACGATCAAGTTGGCTTCATCCCTGGGATGCGAGGCTGTTCCAACATACACAAATCAATAAATGTAATCCATCACATAAAGAGAACCAATGACAAAACCCACATGATTATCTCAATAGATGCAGAAAAGGCCTTTGACAAAATTCAACAGCCCTTCACGCTAAAAACTCTCAATAAACTAGGCTTTGATGGAACGTATCTCAAAATAATAAGAGCTTTTTATGACAAACCCACAGCCAATATCATACTGAATGGGCAAAAACAGGAAGCATTCCCTTTGCAAACCAGTACAAGACAAGGATGCCCTCTCTCAACACTCCTATTCAACATGATATTGGAAGTTCTGGCCAGGGCAATCAGGCAGGAGAAATAAATAAAGGGTATTCAATAAGGAAAAGAGGAAGTCAAATTGTCTCTGTTTGCAGATGACATGATTGTATATTTAGAAAACCCCATCATCTCAGCCCAAAATCTCCTTAAGCTCATAAGCAATAAACATACGAAAAAAAAATGCTCATCATCACTGGGCATTAGAGAAATGCAAATCAAAACCACAATGAGATACCATCCTCACACCAGTTAGAATGGTGATCATTAAAAAGTCAGGAAACAACAGATGCTGGAGAGGATGTGGAGAAATAGGAACGCTTTTACACTGTTGGTGGGAGTGCAAATTAGTTCAACCATTGTGGAAGACAGTGTGGCGATTACTCCAGGATCTAGAACCAGAAATACCATTTGACCCAGCAATCCCATTATGGGGTATATACCCAAAGGATTATAAATCATTCTACTGTAAAGACACATGCACATGTATGTTTACTGTGGCACTATTCACAATAGCAAAGACTTGGAATCTGCCCAAATGCCCATCAATGACAGACTGGATAAAGAAAATGTGGCACATATACACCATGGAATACTATGCAGTCATAAAAAAGGATGAGTTCATGTCCTTTGAAGGGACATGGATGAAGCTGGAAACCATTTTCTCAGCAAACTAACACACGAACAGAAAAGCAAACACTGTATGTTCTCACTCATAAGTGGGAGGTGAACAATGAGAACACATGGACACTGGGAGGGGAATATCACACACCAGGGCCTGTCAGGGGGTAGGGGGCCTAGAGAAGGGATAGCCTTAGGAGAAATACCTAATGTAGATGATGGGTTGATGGGTGCAGCAAACCACCATGGCATGTGTATATCTATGTAACAAACTTACACGTTCTGCACATGTGCCCCAGAACTTAAAAAGTATAATAAAAATATATATATGCACATTTTAAAAAATCACATTTTTCATAAGAATTTTATTTTTAATATAAAAACAACTATTAAAAAATACATTTCAAAAGCACACATCTTTGTCAGAAACTTTATAATCCAGTGAAAATAATATAAAATCCATGAGAAAAGCATCAATTAATAACAGGTCTTAAAAATATTTCAAATAAAATGGCCTAATTATACCATCAAACAGAAAATACCAATTGGGACACCATGTAGAGGAAGGAATAGAAAAAAACAGGCCAAGAAGAAGTCAGGGAGCCATACACTACACCTGGGGAAAGAGCTGAAGAAGACATCTCCAGAGGACTGAAGCAAGAAATTTAGGGACCAGGAGGATTTTGTCCCATGTCACATACCTGATAAGAAAATATATAAATCCCTCTGTTCCTAGAAACTACCAGAGCCTGTTTTCCAATAATTTCTTGAAGGCTAGTTCCAAGTTCATCCTCCTCTTGGTAAGATGGAATTACCTACAGGGCACAGACCAAAAACCATCCTTTCTGACACCTCTGCACCCCAGTTAACCTTTAAAACTTCATTAGGTATATATTCTTTTAAGGTCTGCCAAAAATATCCCCGGTGATTTTTAAGGCACTGTCATGCCAAAAAGTGATTTTAACTCTTACCTAACATCTAACATTCTTTCCAAGAAAAATCATAATCCACAACAGAAAGCTACTTCAAATAGCATGCAAAAAGTGCTGTAATGATTCCATTCAACATGTCAATGAATGAATGAATGCTTATAACAGACTAATACAAAGTCACGAATGTGAAAGTTATCACCACAAGAACTGGGGGATAAAAGCTAAAGGAAGATGTCAACAAAGACAATAAAGATACTACAATTTTGCCTTATTTACATTAAACCAGCTCAAGAAAAGTAGAAACACAAGTTGCTCTGTTTCCCATGGTATGAATACCAATGTCTTATATACCTTTTTAAAAAATTTTACTCCCAGAGAATGTGTTCATTGCGATTATCACCGGCACTTGAGCTATTTACTAAAATTCACCTCTGACAACTATCATACAACTTTAGGCAGGCTTAAGCTACCTTGCTTGGCCTAGAGAGAAGAGCAACAAAAAATGAGAGAAACCTGACACTCTCCATGTTTTCTAAAATAAGTGTAAGCAATGCTTGAGGGTGGGGAGTACCTGGGGGGAAAATTAGAAAAGCAAGAAACGAGTATCAGGAAACACCAGGAAATCCAGTGTTCCAATACTAGGTCAAATGTATCACTGAACTGTCAAGTACTGGTACATTTACACAAATATTAAGGCTTGATATGGGCAGTAGGATAGGGCAGGATAAATGGTATAATAAAGTAACCATAATTTACCATTCAGTATAAATTTGTATGATTACTATTTATCAACATGAATATTCTGATTTAACACATCCTTGACCAAATTTGTTACCCAATAAAGAACAATTTCTAGAACACTACAATAGTTTAAACTATTACAATGACTATAGGTAAAAATCTTATTTCTCTGTTCTTGTAGAGACATTCAACTCGGCTACATAAAATTGGCCTTACTGAATTGCTGGAGTATACAGCAAACATGCCATATTGACATGCAACCAAAATTTGATGTACATTATGTTTGAAAATTGTGGGAGAGGTACATATGATGAAATTTTAACTATTTCAAAATAAACCGTCTGTTTTAAAGCCTGAATGAACTATAAGACTCTTCACTCAACAAAAAAAGTTTCATTATGCTAACAGATTTTACAAATCTCTTCCTATATGACAAGCATGATATTAGACATTAACAACTTGCAGAATTTCTTAATACAACTTTGATGTTATAGTATGAGGGATATAAGGGGTGCTAGGTAGAGAAGATAAAAGTTTACTTCCCCTTACTGGCTTAATGGCTGCTAGAAGTAGTAACTGGCAGAATGTCAGTATGCACAGGATTGTAAGGCCTACAGATCTTTGAAGACAGTATACATACCGCTGTAGAACAACTGTCAAATTTAATGGCACTTTACAATCTGTATAAACCTATCGCTTTACAACTTCTATTAACAGCCACCCAAGCAATACATAAGAAATTTTAGACAAGCTTTGCATAAAAGGATGAGAATATTCTGAGATTATTAAACACATTTTTAAATGACATTTAGTAAAGAAATTAAATCCCTTACTCTTCCTTGTTGGTTAGAACACTCCACACAGCTGACTTGGATGTTTCCATGCTTAGCACCAGGAATGATCTGTACACATTCAAAGTCATTTGCCAAAATAACAATATCACAGCCTGATCCATATGCCTAAAAAAAAAAAAAAGTTTTACAATATATAAGATACATAACTTTTGAAACCTTATTACATAATATTTTATCTTAGATTTTATTACCATTATAAAGTATACCTTGGGACATTTTCCAAAATAGTTAATATAAGAATATCAATTTCTAAATAAGAACATTAAAAATCACATGAAAAAAAACTGATGACACTCCATGCATTATCATTCAACAACTGTTACTAATAGGAAAAGGGTTCTTCCAGTTCTTAAACATGACATCCTCTGTTCCTGCAGTTCATAAATTATTCTGTTTAGACTTTCTCTCCAAAGTTCATCTCAGTAAACCCTAAAGTATAAAAGCTCCATCTAAAAATACTAAGACATTGAAGACTGCAACTGTGTTCCCAGGGTTCAAACCAGACTTTAGAAACATCAAGATGGAAATCAGGCATGCATTTTCCAACACAATTCCACATGCCTTAAAGAGCTAGTGAAGTAGACATGAACAACAAAGGCAGAATTACATGTACTAAGGCAATGGCTAAACTTAAATGCATCAATGACTCAAATGAATCCATAACGCAGCCTGCCTCCAACATCCACCATCCATCCCCAACATCATCAGGCCTGAGGGAGAAAGGAAACCAACCTAAAGTTGTTTTACCAAAGGTAAAAAAAAAAAAAGTCAAATAAAACATAAAATGAACAAATTTATATAGAATATTGGGCAAATATCCCTATATGGTCTGGAAATAGACTACAAAACAGAAATTGTTGGGAAAATTCCCATGTCCAACTCTAATAAGTAAAACCACACATTTCTTCCTATTGCAACACTTCTTGCTGTATGCTATTCCTGTTTTGCAACGTTGTGAATTTTATGACATAAGGGTCAGAGAGTGGGGACATTTTTCTTTTTCTTCCCAACTATTTATGATTAAATATTCAAAACAACCTAACAACCCAATTCTCAAAAGAAAAGCGCCATTAAAAGCAAGATAAACATAAAACTTATGAAATGGTATTTTCCTCTCTGTTTCCACACCCTTAAGCAATGTGGTTATGACCTACAAAATAGAGACATCCAATAGCAGGGCTGACATGTGATGACATCCGAATCAGTGACCCATGCCCTGAAGGGGTCCATATAAGGCTGCTAATGAAAGACGGAAATGAAGATAAAGACCAGACAGGAAGACAACATTACTTCTACTAAAACTTCCAATGTTACCAAAATCCTGCCGTAACCACTATATAAAACATCTTAAACCATGTGTTTATAAAAATCAAAAAGTTCACCAAAAGAAAAGCAAAGACAGAATTTTAAGCAAGAAAAATAGAGAAAAATCACTCGCAAGAGGAAATGATCACTTACATTCTTACAGACAAGGCAGACTTGGTTATACCATGAATTCAGGAAAGCCAAACTGAAGAATACTGAGTATATGCAGAAGAAATGTTTCAATCACCATGCTGATTTTTAAAGTATAGTATTAAAATAACAAAAATCATCTTACACTTGAGTAGCAATTTCAAAATTTCCAACATGCCTTATATCATCTCAGCAAAGTGGATTCATGGAAAAAGCACAGACTTTATCTAGTTTGAAATCATACACACAGTTTTCAATTTTGGTTATGCCATGCTGCGCTATCTTAAGAAAGTTATTTAAGTTCCCTGAGCATTTCCTCATGGTAAAATGAAGCAAATAATACTTGTCTCTTAGGATACTTATGAACACTAAAATGGAAAATGTACACAGTCATTTAAGTAACAGAATAGTGCACCAAGTCTCAAGTCTGGGCTAGTGACTGGGAACACTAAAGTACAAGACATGGTCCCAGTTACTCTAATGGGGAGATGACTAGGTAAATTACTAATTAAAGCTAAATGACAAACTGCCACGACAGAGATAGCCATAAAATACTAGAAGACAGAAGAGGTACTCAACAAGTGTTGTATCATTCTCTCTTTAATCTTTGCAACAAACCTGGAAGGTAGATATTATCATTATATAAAGAAAAATTCAAGTTCATTAATTTGCCCAAGATTACAGTTACTAAATGCAAAGTGTTCAAACTCAGGTCCTTACAATTTTTACATTATTTTCCCTACATTATATATCAAAAAGACATAAAACATTCCAGATAAATATTAGTACACTTTGTTTCTCTAAAGATGGGCCATCCCTAGCAACTGCTACTTAAGATAAATTCACTCTTACAGCTCAGTCACTGAAAAGGCTTTTTACTCTTCCCTAGATAACCATAATTGCCTGATGTTTTCCAGAGGATGTGTACTATACTCCATTTTTCTGATCCGGCAATAGTTCAAATTGGAGGCATCAAAATCACCTAGGAAACCTGTCAAAAACACAGATTGCTCAGTCCCACTCCAGACTTTAAATTAAAATCTGCATGGATAAAATAATTTGGCAATATCTATCAAAATCTTAAATACAATATACCTTTTGATCAAATATTCCCTATTTTACCCTAATAGTCCCCATTTTGCCCTACTTATATACATATATGTATAAAAGTTTGCCAAAATATATGTAGGACATTCAGTGCCTCAGTATTTATAGTAGCAAAAACTGAAAATAATTATACCACTCATCAGTGAGGAGTAGTTAAATAAATTACTGAATTACATTGGAATACTATACAGCTACCAAAGGTTAAGAGGTTGGGTACAGTGGCCCATGCCTGTAATCCCAACACTTTGGGAGGCCAAGGCAGGAGGATCACTTGAGCCCAGGAGTCCACGAATAGCCTGGGACACACAGTGAGACTTCATCTCTATAGAACATCAAAAAATTAGCTTAGCATGGTGTCACATGCCTGCAGTCCCAGCTACCTAGGAAACTGAGGTGAGAGGATCACTTAAGCCCAGGAAGTCAAGGCTGAAATGAGCTATGATTGCACCACTGCACTCCAGCCTGGGTGACTAAGTGAGACCCTGTCTCAAGAAAAGGAAAAAAATAGAAAGTTTAAAGATCACAGGTTTAGAATGGTTTCAACCCCCCTACCAAACTAGTAATTCCCATCAAAATGGAACAACGTATGTCTGGTGCTAGTTTCCTGTTGAACCAGAGTTAGGCAATGCCTACCATTTTATATAATAACCATGATTAATGCTAGAATGGAATCTCTTAAACTATTGCACACTAACAGCTTGAAAAAGTGCACAGGTGCATTTTCCAAAGAGTCTAATGCATAAATAACCCAAGTGTGGAAGAAAAAGGGACTCATATAATCAGTCAGTACTGAATCACGTGTATTCTGTAACTGAGGGCCCATGAGATTTTAACGGCTTTAAGGCATGTTTAATGTCTGTCTGGTTCTCACTATATTGAATGGTTCATCAGAGCAAGGACCTCACCTTGTCCTTGTTTACCACTGTAGTTCCAACACCTAGCACATAAGTAGCTCTCAATCAATAGTTGTGTAATAAATTATTAAGTCTTTCTAACCGAATGTCTGGCTCCAGAAGTCTAAGCACTTAGAAACTTAGTCAAAGAACATGGAGTTGAAACACTGACACTGTCTTGTTGCTAACAATTTGGCCAACCTATCCTCATAAGCTTAAGAAAAGAGGGAGAGATTTTGACTGATTTTTCAGCTAACAGTATCAACAAATGTAGAAGTTCTACTAGAAGAGAATCTACCTAAGCCTTCCTTATAATTTACCATTTACTGAATACCTACTATGATCAAGCTGTTTTGCTAGGATCTTTACAAAAATTATCATTATCTTCACAGGCCTGCTTTTGAAGACGGAGAAACTGAAGCCCAGAAAGGATAAGTAATTTCCCCTAGTTCACAGAATGTGGATTCATTTGCTTCACAGTAAAGTTCCTGCTGTTTCCACTGCACTGCCCTACCTCTAGTCCATGAAGATCTTGTTGGTGCTAGAAGGAGTCTGTTCATCTTTGTAATCCCAATTAATTTACCACATCATGGAGCACAGAATAAGCATTCTGTAAAGACCAACAGTTTATACAAAAGCGATAATTTACTCAAAAGATTCCCATTCTCTCAATTTTAGACAGATCAAAAGTGATTTTGTTCCATTCTTTTTCAGAATCCAGTATTACCAGAGGAAGAATGTATAGTGCAGGAGGAAAAGAGGGTGCTCGTTAAGACTATAAGTAAATACTAAATTGACCCCAGAGAGTATGGATGTGGGCTCCTTTGTGTTAGATAAATGAAATACTTCTGACTAAGCTAAGTTAGTAAAGTTAGTAAACTAACTTCTTCACATGTGGGAGACAGGTCACAGGATTATTATAGAGAGGCAAGGAAAAGGACAGCAAGCCTTTTCTGGAGAAATGGAATCGCTTGACTGGATTATCCCTCCTTGGATTCTTTGTAGAGCTGACCTATGCCAGAGCACAATATACCAGTGTCCTGCTCTTCGAACAGTACTGACCTATAAAACACTTTATCTAGAAATCAAGGATATGGTTCAGTCCCTACGCACAGAGAAGGCCCAAGAAAAGAGGAAGGGTCTTAGAAAAACTGTTTTCCTTCCATTCATGTGGGAGGATTTGTTTTATAAAAGTACTAAACGGATGATAATGATTAGCTGATATTAGTAATTCATAACTAAGAGATAATTCTGTAGCATAAGCTGTTACATCCAAAATAAAACTTTAAAAATATTAACCCTCACTTGTTATAATCCTATTCTTAGAGACCAAATCCATCCTATTAGGAAAGAGAAAAGTATTCTCTGCTTTGAACATTGAAACTAAAAGTTTTCAACCTGAAGTCTAATAGACGTAGTCACAGATGGCCTCAGTAGGTCTCTGAACTCCTAAAAATTGTATTTAAAGTTGTGTGAATGTGTTTCTTTTCTTTGCTGTGGTATTATTACCACAATAAAGATATTGCTGCTTTCTTTAGAGCAGGGGCCCCCAATTCCTACCACCAGTCCATGGCCTATGAGGAACTGGGCCTCAGAGTAGGAGGTGAGCAGTGAGTGAGTGAGCATTACTGCCTGAGCTCCACCTTCTGTCAGATCAGTGGTGGCATTAGACTCTCATAGGAACGCAAGCCCTATTACAAACTGCACATGCTAGGGACCTAGGTTGCATGCTCCTTATAAGAATCTAGTGATAAACATAATGTGCTTGAATCACCCCGAAACCATCCCTCTCCCTCACCACTCACTGTAGAAAAACTGTCTTCCACAAAACCAGTCCTTGGTGCCAAAAAGGTTGGAGACCGCTGCTCTAGAGGGTTTAATGTCCTCATGAACAATGAAAACTTTGGGATCACTGACAACTACTGACAGATGCGTCTAAATTTAAAAGACAAAAAAAGCACTGATAAGGAGTATTAGACATGTTAAGAGGACTTTTAATATGCAGTATGAAGAGGCATAACACACGCAGTCTTCTCTAACTTTAGTTTTATATGTAATTGTCTTAACTACATTATTTTTAGAAAAGAAAACTAATACTCTAATCCCACAAACACTTCTAATTTCTCAAATTTCCTTTATGTCTCAGATAAATTGAAGTGGAGAGTAACAAAATGAAAACTTTTAAAAACCTTAAACAAACATGACCACATTTCCTATGAAACTACAGCATACAATAGATTAATTACATTGCCATTTACTATAGAACAGTTGGATGTTTTAACATCCTGGAAGTTACAGGGTCAAAGCTTGAGATCATTGATAACTACTGGTATGTGTCTAAACTTCAAAAACCAAAAAAAAAAAAAAAAAAAAAAAAAAAAAAAACCCTGATAAATGAAGGTGTATTAAGCATGTTGACAGGTTTAACGAAGTACTATAATCTTCCCAAGAATACTATATCAAGAGTGTTACTATTAAACTCCCATCTCTCCCTGGGAGTGAGTTTTGATCACTGTCAATATGTCTACTTTTCTACAGAAGAAGGCACATCTTATTAAGAGTTAGAAAACCTGCTCAACATAGTGTTAGAAGTTCTGGCTAGGGCAATCAGCAAGAGAAAGAAATCAAGGGTATTCAGTTAGGAAAAGAAGAAGTCAAACTGTCCCTGTTTGCAGATGACATGATTGTATATTTGGAAAACCCCATCATCTCAGCCCAAAATCTCCTCAAGCCGATAAGCAAATTCAGCAAAGTCTCAGGATACAAAATCAGTGTGTAAAAATCACAAGCATTCTTATACACCAATAACAGACAAACAGAGAGCCAAATCATGAATGGACTCCCATTCACAATTACTTCAAAGAGAATAAAATACCTAGGAATCCAACTTACAAGGCATGTGAAGGACCTCTTCAAGGAGAACTACAAACCACTGCTTGATGAAATAAAAGAGGACACAAACAAATGGAAGAACATTCCATGCTCATGGATAGCAAGAATCAGTATCGTGAAAATGGCCATACTGCCCAAGGTAATTTATAGATTCAATGACATCCCCATTAAGCTACCAATGACTTTCTTCACAGAATTGGAAAAAACTACTTTAAAGTTCATATGGGACTGAAAAAGAGCCCACATTGCCAAGGCAATCCTAAGTCAAAATAACAAAGCTGGATACCTGAATTCAAACTATACAACAAGGCTACAGCAACCAAAACAGCATGGTACTGGTACCAAAACAGAGATATAGACCAATGGAACAGAACAGAGCCCTCAGAAATAATACCACACATCTACAACCATTTGATCTTTGACAAACCTGACAAAAACAAGAAATGGGGAAAGGATTCCCTATTTAATAAACGGTGCTGGGAAAACTTGCTAGCCATAAGTAGAAAGTTGAAACTGGATCCCTTCCTTACTCCTTATACGAAAATTAATTCAAGATGGATTAGAGACTTAAATGTTAGACCTAAAACCATAAAAACCCTAGAAGAAAACCTAGGCAATACCATTCAGGACATAGGCATTGGCAAGGACTTCATGACTAAAACACCAAAAGCAATGGCAACAAAAGCCAAAATTGACAAATGGGATCTAATTAAACTAAAGAGCTTCTGCACAGCAAAAGAAACTACCATCAGAGTGGATAGGCAACCTACAGAATGGGAGAAAATTTTTGCAATCTACTCATCTGACGAAGGGCTAATACCCAGAACCTACAAAGAACTCAAACAAATTTACAAGGAAAAAGCAAACAACCCCATCAAAAAGTGGGCAAAGGATATGAACAGACACTTCTCAAAAGAAGACATTTATGCAGCCAACAGACACATGAAAAAATGCTCATCATCACTAGCCATCAGAGAAATGCAAATCAAAACTACAATGAGATACCATCTCATACCAGTTAGAATGGCAATCATTAAAAAGTCAGGAAACAACAGGTGCTGGAGAGGATGTGGAGAAATAGGAACACTTTTACACTGTTGATGGGACTGTAAACTAGTTCAACCATTGTGGAAAACAGTGTGGCGATTCCTCAAGGATTTAGAACTAGAAATACCATTTGACCTAGCCATCCCATTACTGGGTATATACCCAAAGAATTATAAATCATGCTGCTATAAAGACACATGCACACATATGTTTACTGCAGCACTATTCACAATAGCAAAGACTTGGAACCAACCCAAATGTCCATCAATGACAGACTAGATTAAGAAAATGTGGCACATATACACCATGGAATACTATGCAGCCATAAAAAAGGATGAGTTCGTATCCTTTGTAGGGACATGGATGCAGCTGGAAACCATCATTCTCAGCAAACTATCACAAGAACAGAAAACCAAACACCGCATGTTCTCTCACTCACAGATGGGAATTGAACAATGAGATCATCTGGACACAGGAAGGGGAACATCACACACCGGGGCCTGTTGTGGGGTAGGGGGAGCAGGGACGGATAGCATTAGGAGATATACCTAATGTAAATGACGAGTTAATGGGTGCAGCACACCAACATGGCACAGGTATACAAATGTAACAAACCTGCACGTTGTGCACATGTACCCTAGAACATAAAGTATAAAAAAAAAGAGAGAGAGAAAAATAATTACAAGAAGGAGATACCATTTATTAAAAACCTACTGGGTGAAGGATATTATACTATTTTCATTCTATATTCCTAATCTTTCTTTCAAGACTGCAACAGTCCTAGAAGTTGGTTATTAATCCCACTTTAATATTTTTGAAAACGGAATTTCACAGGATTTAATCAAATTTCTAAGTCACAAGGTAAATACATGACTATAATTCAAACTCAGCCCTCTTTACTGTTTTTTCCACTTCACTAATGACATTTTTCTATTGTTTTGTCTTCTGTTGCTCAAATTTTTTGCTCTTTATTGGTTAATTACATTTCAATTCTTCACTTCTGCTGTATCTTTGCTCATAAACAAAAAAACTAATAAGAAGACACGGTTGTCTGGGCTTTGATGGTTACTTGGTTGCACCAAGAGATCTTACAGAAAGAGTCTTAAGAGGCCAATGTTGACATACGAAAAATCTTACAACCAAGAGGACAAAACCCAGATTAACAAAGATTTCCCAGAAAACACCCATTCCTTCTCTCCATTTTAGTTACCTAATTAAAATCCTAGCTCTTTATGATACTCTCAGAATTATTAATTTCTAAAAGGACAAATAGGTTTCCTTATTAAATACATTCCTGATTAAGCAAGAAATTTCACAAGTCACATATCCATTGAAATCATGTACAAGGTAAATAAGGCACATAAAATGTTTAATTTTAATGTTTTCAGTAACAAGATTTTCTTTTTCATAGAGGAAATAACACATATACTAAATTTTAAAATTAAATAAGAAAATGAAGTCATCTTCTCATCCTGTTCACCCTTCTTACCCCACCCCTCCTCATTCCCAGGAAGCAATTACTTAATAATTACCTATGAACTCTTCCTGAAATGTTCAATATATAAAAGTATATCTTTTATAAATCTTCTTTTAACATAAATGGGATCATGCTATACACAATTCTGCCACTTCTTTTCCACTTAGTTAACAATGCATCTTGAAGAACTTTCTACATCAGCACAGAGGAAATTACTTCATTCTTCTTAATAGTTGCACAGTATTAATATTTCATGTTGTGGCTTTGCCATAATTTTGGTTGTTTCCAGTCTTTTACTATTTCAAACAATGCTTCGATGAACATGTATGCATAGATGATATATGTGTATGTGTCCAAGAATCCCTACAGGATAATAAGATATAATATGCTGGATCAGTGATTAAAATTAATTGCAACTGCAAATTGTCTTCCAAAAAGATTATAGCCCAAAGGTGTATAAAAGTACCTATTTCTCCAGTTACTCACTAACCCCAGTCATTATCAAATGTTTTAATCTTTCCTTTCCAACAAAACCTGACATCTCCCTGTTCTAATATGTATTTTTATTAGAAGATAAGCATCTTTTCATATATTTATCAGCCATTTATATTTCTTTCTCTGTAAACTGACTATTCATATTATTGGTCCATTTGTCTTTCTGCAATTTTTCACACCTACAAACCCTTACCATTATTAACTCCCACCCACCACCAGGCACCGCCAATTCCAAGATAAATAAAACTCCGACCATTGAGATATAAGTTCACACTACAGTAAGAAAAGCAGGGAAGCGGTAGCATTTGAGTAAGTTCTTTTGTCCACATGATTGAGAACACACTTTACTGATATGATTCAGTTATTCTAACTGCCCAAAGTCCACTCGAGAGTGCTGAATAAGCAAAATAAACACATGAAAAAGGAACTAAACAGCATGAAGAAAGCTTAGAGCAAAAAAGTTTAACGTAAGTCAATGATGAGTACGGAAATGTTGGAAATAACCTAATAACAACTGCTTGTGTGGTAATCAAAGGGACTGTTCCTCTTAGAAACAACTTGTATCAGAAAAAGCAAAATTAACAAAATTTAACCAAGTAGCAGTAGAAAAAAGCAAAGCTGTGGGTGGTATGTTGAGGGAAACATAAGACAGAGCTTGACTACAAATATGTAAAAACAAAAATCTATGGCCAGCAAAAAAACAACAGAAGAAAACTTAAGAAAACATTCTAAGTGTTTATGAGTAAGTGGTAAAAGGCAAAATGATTTCAAATTTCTTCCTAACTACTCCAAAACAGCAACTGGCCTGAAAGAAAGAACTTTCTTTATAAAAATAAAATTTTAAATTTAGACTTTAAAAAGAGTAATTTAATGTTACTAAAAAAAACTCGCCAATTTTGATAATTTACTAATAGATGGAACTATAACAAACTTCTAAGTACTAAGCTAAAGAGAAACATACTTTTGGTCCAAACTAACTCTATTTACATACCTCTGATAAAGAAGAAAAATGTGTTTTTTTGTTTACTGGTGGTAGTAATATCTGAAAGGAAAATGAGACCTTGAAAAGCAAAATACGCAATAATTATTTGCTCTAATTAACCATTATAAAACCAACTCTATCTCCAGCTTGCCTACATTCTCAATAGAAGGTAGATCCAGAAGTGGAAGTCAAAAATCTTATCTCTTATATTTTATATGTCAGTACTGTTAATAACTATTTATATGTCAGTGTCAAGAATAAGCCATTCAAAGTATTCATTGTCAAAAATCTCTAAAATAAAATAAAATAAAATAAAATAACAGCAATACTGTAAAAATCAGCCCCATGGCCTGGCCAACATGTACAAAAACCTACAGTCACCTTTTAGCCTCAAATTTATTCTCAAAAGCTTGGAGTATGTAACAATTTCCTTCGTAACAAATAATGAAGTAAAATACTACTTTTTAAAATAGCTACTTCTAAAGAAATAAAAAGAACATTTTTAAATGACCCAATATTGTTTAGGGTTTTTTTTTTTTCTTTCTGAGATAAGGTCTCACCCTGTCCCCTAGGCTGGAGTGCAGTGGCACAATCTTGGCTCTCTTCACCCACCACCTCCCAGACTCAAGCAATCCTCCCACTTCAGCCTCCCAAATAGCTGGGACCACAGATGCAAGTACCACACTCTGTTAATTTTTTTTATTTTTTGGTAGAGACAGTATTTTATCATGTTGTCCAGGCTAGTTTCGAACTCCTGGGCTCAGGTGATCTGGCCAGGAGCGCTGGGATTACAGGCCTCATCCTCCTAAAGTGCTGTGAGTTACCAGCGTGAGCCGCCACACCAAGCCACAATACTGTTTCTCAATTTGTTCTTAACACATTTCACATTTGAAAGTTTTAAAGTTAATTGTATATTATGTCATATATACCAACATTAACAGGTAATATTTATGACTACTTCAAATTATTTTTGTAACTATTGGAAATTTCTGGAAAACCATTTAATCTAAATGTTGGTATTTTGAGGGAAATGGTCGTAAATGTCCCAAAAAATTTGCTTAATATGATTAAACTATTAAATTGTAATTAAACTTCCAACACCTTCAGTATGATGGAAAGAGCATATTCCTGAGAATCTAGAGGAGCTAACACTATAACAATGGGTACATCACACTCTTCCTATGGATGTTTCCTTCAGCAGCCAAATGAAAGATTTCAGCTAGATCACTTGAGACCCCTTTTTTAGACAGTATTTCTGTGACTGTACACAAATTTGCTTCAAAAAGTCTCCAAAAGATTAAATAATCCAGTGTGCACTATTTTATATAGAGCTGTAGGTAAGCAGACACAGTATGTTCTTTACTTTGTGAAGTTTTCCCTCCTCACAGATGGCAGAATTAGAGGATGGTCCAGAATAATGACTAATAGCCATCTGGAAATGATGGTGGCTAATAACCAGCTGGAAAAGATGATCTAAGCCAATCAAAGTCTACTCAAGGAAATTTAAACCAAAAGACCCAGAGTTACCAGAAAGAGTGGAGCTGAAAAGTCATGCACATTCAGGAACAAGGCAACCATTAAGAATCATGTGCAACGTGAAGAGGAACTCACAAGTTTCAGAAGCAAATAGATCAGATGCCCAAAGACAAGAAAGACCTATGAGAAAACAATGCATAAAACCCCTAAGACAAAGCAGTTGATACTACCTACCAGCTTTCTATTTCCAATTACTCTGAAGTTCAATTGCCCTTCCTTGATGGTTTATTGTGTATCTTAAAATAAACCTTGCTCTTACTTCAGTACATCTGTCTCTTGCCCTGACTAGAAGCAAAACTGATACAAAGATTAGGGATATACAGAGCAGGGCTTCAAAGAAAATGTGGATTTGGCCATGAAATTAGGGTAAGGAGTACAGTGAGAATGCTGGGAGGAAAAGAGCAAAACAGGATATATATAGTGAGAGGAGTTACTAAAGTTATCTGTGATCGCTTGGAACCCAGAATATGTGATTGCAAGGCTTTTCAGCATTAGATAGCTAAATGTACTTTTCTCAGCCTTTAATAAAGAATAGAAAAAGTAATGAGCAAGAGTATGGTACAGCATCAAACCATACAGCTTTTCTGGAAAACAAATTGGTATCGTGAATTAGGAGACTATAAAGAGATTTAAATAGAGTACTTTGATTCAGTTAGTCTGTTTTTAGGACTTGATCCTAAGAAAACATCCAGACATGCAAACAAAGATCACAATTAGTATTAATAACAGTTTATTGCACAATTATGTAAAGTAATAAAAAAGGGAACAATCTGAACACATAATAGAAAAATTATGCTTTATCATGTCAAATGTATTATTCACCTTATTCACAGGCCTTTCTAGAGAAAAGTGCCCCATTTACAGTCCTTCTGAAAGGGCAGCCCTGGCAGACCACGTGATCAACACCCACAGTATAAAACTGACTGGATCCGGGGTTGACACTTGATTCCAAAGACCAAGAATTTAATACCAAAAGCTATAGGCTGGCCAGCAAGCTATGATGCGGTCTGGCTTAAAAGAGTGAATTGGGCCAGATTCTACTTCCTAGATATTCAACTAGTAAAATCAAGAAATGTAGCAGGTAGTAACAGGCACTAAAGCCAAAATGGCTTTATGTACACAGAGGCCAAGGCGTTGTGATTTTCATGTAAGCCAGTTTTAATAGACCGTACACAAAAGAGGCACAGACACTGTAAGAGACCACACAGCCCACTAGGAAGAGTAAGCAGTCCACAGAAATGAGTCCCTGATAACTGAGGCTCAGCTGTACTACAACTTGTGTTACAAGATTCTTCGAAGATTTGTCTTCTATTCCCTTTTCTATATCCTTACAATAAATTTCCCATTACTAAGGTAATCTGCCTTGACTAGTTCCATTTAACTTTTTTTTTTTTTAAGAGATGGGCTCTCACTATGTTAGCTGGACTCAAACTCCTAGGCACAGGTGATCCTCCCACCTCAGCCTCCCAAGTAGGTGAAACTACAGGCATGCCACTGCACCCAACTTCCATTTTAACTCTTTATTCAGCAACTATTTATAATACGGTAACTGCTAAGCATTAAGTCAACAAATGTCTACTGAGCAGTTACGCTAGACCAGGCACGAAGGGCATAACATGGTAGAAAATACACACAGGATCCTGCCACATGTGCTTATATTTTCCCAGGATAGGAGGAAAGAGAGAGAAATGGACAATAAGTTTTTGTTTGTATTTTTTTAATCTGTAAAGCCTTGAGATTCTCATTAAAAATAGTAGACAAACATGCACCTATATAATCCCTCACAAAACCCACTAAGACAATGTTTTAAATTTAGAGGTGTACCTAAAACATACTCCGCAAAGAATAAATTAAAGTGAGCACATGCGTAACCACCACCCAAGTAGAGAAGAGTATTTCCAGCAACTCAAAAGATCATCCGTCCCTTCCAAATTACACTTCTCCCTCTCAAGCAAAAGTAGCCACTACCCTTTTTGGGAAATCACCCCCTTACTTTTCTTTGTAGTTTTTCCACCTCTGTATGCATGCCTAAACAAAATGGTTTAGTTTTGCCTTCCCTCTGAACCTTATGTAAATGGAATCATACTGTATGCTTTTCTGTCTCTTTCCCTGAACATTAGGTCAGAAGTTTATCCACGGTGCATGTAATTGTGATTCACTCATTTTCATTTCTTATTAATATTCCCTTGTATGTATCACAATTTATCCACTCTAATGTTGACAGGCATTTTGCCTATTACATACAATGCTGCTCTGAACATTCTTGCAGGGAAATTCCACATACGTGCATGCATTTCTCTAGAATATATACACAAAAGAGGAACTGATGTATCACAAGTTAGGTATATCTTAAATTTTGGCATTAATGCTAAATTGTTTTCCAAAATAGTTGTACCAATTTATACTGTCACTAGCAGTGCATGAGAATTCCCATTACTGGACATCCTTGCCATCACCAGATATATGTGAGAGTTAGTAATTTTGTACAAATCTGTTAGGTATGTAATAGAATCTTCTGATTTCAATCTGTATTTTTGTGATTATTAACGAGCTATGGCTCCTTTTCAAATGTTTACTGGTCATTTAGATTTTCTCGTGACGGGCCTGTTCAAATCTTTCATCCATTATTATCATTTTCTTATTTATTTGTAGGTATTGTTATATTCCGGCCACTAGTCCTTTGTCAAATATAGATGTCGCAATTCTTTTCTCCAGCTCCACAACTTGCATTTCACTTTTAATGCTATCTTTCAGGAAGTTCCTAATTTTAAAGTAGTCTAATTTATCATTCATCTCTTCTTTTATGATACAGTACTTCCTTTACTTTTAATTTTTTATTTTGACATAATTTCAGGCTTACAGAAAGTTGTAAAGTTATACAGTTATACAAAGTTATAAAAAGTTACCATATACCACATTCCCCAAATGTTAATATTTTACATCTGTTTTATCCTTGTCTCTATATACACAGACACTTTTTCCTGACCATTTGCAAGTTGCAGGCATGATTACTTTTTCTTCCTTAATACTTTAATATTTCCTCTTAAAAATATATGACCACAGTACAATTATCAAGATCAGGCAATGGATACTGATAAAATACTATTATCTATAGAGCTTATTTAGATTTCTTGAACTGCTGCAATAGAATCCTTTATAGTAAAAGATAATTCCAGATTGTTTAGCTATCATGTCTTTTCAGACTCCTTTAACCTGGAGTAATTCTTCACTCTTTCTTTGTCTTTCATGACATTAACAGTTTTGAAGAACACAGGCCATTTATTTTCTAGAGTATCTCAAAATTCAGGTTTGTCTGATGTTTCCTCTCAATTAGATTTAGGTTATGGGCTTGGGACAGGAATACCACAGAAATGCAGCAACATTCTTACTGCATTTTATCAGGAGGCACTTCTGTTAATTTGCCCCATCTCTGATGATGTTTACTTTGGACAGTGAATGCAGATAGTATCTTCCAGGTTTCTCCTCTATATTGCTTTTCCTTTATAATCAATAAGTATACTATGGGAATAAATTTTGAGATTATGTAAATATCCTGTTCCTTACTAAACTTTCATCCATTAGTTTTAGTATTACTATGATGGCTGCCAAATGGCAATTTTCTAATTCCATTGTTGCATCATTTGTCAGTTTCTCTCTGTAAAGAAGAGCATTCCTTATTTGTGTACTTATTTATATCAGTAAAAATTCATGAATTTTTATCTTATTCAAAGGGTTATAATCTACTATCACTTATTTTCATACCCAAATTGTCCCAGACTTGGCCAGTAGAAGACCTTTAAGCTAGCTCCTGTGTCATTATGACACGCTCTGATCATTCTTTGAGCAATTCCTTACTTTCTGGCACAAGAAATTCCAAATTTATCTTGTTTTTCATGCTCCAGCCGAAAATCAGCTATTCCTCCAAGAAATGCTGGTTCCTCCAAGAAATGCTGGTTCCTTTTAGTGGACAAAGGTATTTAGAAACCAAGATCTAGATGCCAGTTGTGTTCACTGGTACAGGGGTATCACTGCTTCTAGGCCTCGCAGCTGACAAAGTTAGGAAACAAATGTGTGCATATATTTATGTATGTATCTATAAACACAGACACACACACATCTATTTTCAACTGTCCACTGAAAGGGCTTAGGATCAAAGACACACCAATACAAACATCCCTATCATATCTATGTATCTCTATACCTATACATCATTGTTTTATGTCTGTTTAAATATATACAAATACATGCATGTATACATACATACACATATTATTCATGTAAACACGTAATATATTCATATGTGTATAGACACATACACATCTATGAGGTCACACTAATGCCTCTAATCCAATTATATTGACAAGGTTCATTCTAGCCTTCCCACTTTCTTTTTGAGATGGAGTCTCGCTTTGTCACCAGGCTGGAGTGCAGTGGCGCAACCTCGGCTCACTGCAACCTCCACCTCCCAGGTTCAAGCGATTCTCCTGCTGCAGCCTCCCAAGTAGCTGGGATTACAGGCGCGGGCCACCACACCCGGCCAAGTTTTTGTGTTTTTAGTAGAGACGGGGTTTCACTGTGTTAGCCAGGATGGTCTCAATCTCCTGACCTCGTGATCCGCCCACCTCAGCCTCCCAAAGTGCTGGGATTACAGGCATGATCCATTGTGCCTGGCTGTCTTCCCACTTTCTAAACTTGTAACTCTCTTCTTCAATAATGAGAAACCTGGCTCACAATATCCAAAATATATCTATCTGCAATTGTGGTTTATTTGTGCAGTGAATTCCTATAATTTTAGGTTGCCTTGCCATTCATTTCAAGTATAAGTCTGACTTTCTCATTGAAGAATCAGGGCTCAGTCACCCTTAACACAGATTTTAGTCCTCCATTTCCTCCCAGGTCCTCAACGTGGTCAATCAAGATATCTGCCTTTTACAACCACCTCCTGGTTATTACCTCCTTTTGGGAGAGCTAGGTAGAATCTACCTGACTCACCAAACCATGCACAGACTGTACAGATATGCGTCAGTGACCACCTCTTAGTCACAGCATGACTCCTCAGAACTCATGCCTGCTTTCTCCAATCTACCAATTAGAACTCCCCATGGGAAACTTGCTTGGTTAAGAACACCCTGGACCCCAATAAAGACTTCAGTTCCCTAGGTCCTTTCTCTTTCGTCCCATCCACTGGTTGCACTTGCTTGTCCTAGGTGGCTCCCCTCTTCCTGTTGACCTTGCAAGGTGTGCTTTCTCTCTAAAATCTGAAATAAAAACTTCTTGTTATTTCATGTGTTTTGTTTTACCATCTCCTCTGTAGCTCACCTGACCGACACACCTGAACCTAATTCTCTTCTTGGTCAGGGTTCTCCTAGAGCGTGGCTGTCTTGGTCAAATAAACTGGACACAGATCGGACAAGAACCACAAGGGTATCTGCCAGTATAAATAAGTCTTCTGTGAGAAGAACACCTTGCCATGGGCCTGACATTTAAGCATTAGGACATCTACCAAGATAAAGAACTATCTCATGAAAGACAGACTGTAAACATCCATGACCATCTCATATGGTCATATCGCAGCCCCACAATAATCCCCTGACATCATCAGGACAGAGATACAGTTTATAGCCACTCTCCAGAGAGTTTATAGCCACTCTAAAGAAAGATCAAATTAGAGGAAAATACAACAATTTCGTGTTTTAAGAAAACTTTTGTAACCTCAAAGTTAGCAATATGTTTTCCTCTAAATGTATTCCTCTGAATTCTGCCTTCTAAAATATGTATTATTCTGTCTTGCACATCTCTAATCTACTTGGAGTTAATTTTTATGTATGGTGCGAGATACAGACCAAGTCTTATTTCTTTCCTATGTAGATAACAAGATGTCCAAGCACCACTGATTGAAAACATCAACTATCCTGTTACTCTACCATGCCAATTGTGTTATAAATCAAACATCAACAAACGTGTGGGTCTCTTTCTGGTGCTGATTTTGGTGTATTTGTCCTTAGACTGCCATCACACTATCTTAATGACTACAACTTTTATAAGTCTTGAGCTGGTAGAAGTCCTCTTTATTGCTCTTCAATATTGCCTTATCTATTCTTGGCACTATCTATCTCCATAAAATTTTAGCATCATTCTATCAAATTCCACAAAATTCTCTTAAAATTTTGACTGAGAATGCATCAAAGATACGTAAATAAGCTTGGAAATGGTTGATTTTTTTTTTTTTTTTTTTTTGAGACAGAGTCTCGCTCAGTCACCCAGGCTGGAGTGCAGTGGCACGATCTCCACTCACTGCAAGCTCTGCCTTCTGGTTTCATGCCATTCTCCTACCTCAGCCTCCCGAGTAGCTGGGACTACAGGCGCCCACCACCACGCCTGGCTAATTTGCATTTTTAGTAGAGACGGGGTTTTACCGTATTAGCCAGGATGGTCTCGATCTCCTGACCTCATGATCCGCCCACCTCGGCCTCCCAAAGTGCTGGGATTATAGGCGTGAGCCACCGCACCCGGCCAGAAATGGTTGATATTTTTACAGTAGTGAATCTTCCAGTCCATGAACATAGTATTTATCTCCTTTAAGTCTCTCAATAAAGTTTTATTAATTTTGCTTATGACAGTCTTAAACATGTATCATCAGATTTGTTCCTAGGTCCTTGATATTTTTTGATGGTATGAAATATTACATCATAGTTCCAGTTCTAAGTAAAATAACCACGATGATGTCTCTCCCACTTGATGTAGCCATAAAACATAGACTGCACAGAACAGTTAGTGGAGGACTCTTAATAAAGTAAATGGCAGCAGATAGATGAGGTAAGAAGAATGGAATTTGAAGTTCACTATACTAGCAGAGAGCTTCCCATTTTACTGAACTAAGTTAGGCCTGGACTGTCAGGCCTAAACCAAGCAGCAAAAACAGAGAGCTCCAGGAGAGGCCATTTACTTTTGGCTCAAGGAATAGGAAAGGAGACTCTTAATGTTCAAAGAAAGGGTGGAAAAATTATCCCTTTATCTTTTTTTTTTCCTCTATTTTCTGATATCCCAGCCCCCAAATAATTCCACAGTTCTACTCTGAGGAGCTATAACCCCAAGAGAGTGGAGCAGATCCACGTTGCTCTTTTTCTTTCTCTACAGCTACTTTGGCACTGAATACAGACAGGTACAGTCACAAGAAGGGACTAGTTTTCCAGCCAGAAAACCAGAAAGTACCAGGAAAGTCACAGAAAGAAGAGTCTGGAAAGGCAACTCAATAAACTTGCTTGTAAACTCCTGGGCTCATCCCCAGGCTGTGCAAGCATAATCTTAGCTTAAACAGCTGAGCAAAAACTTTGAGACCACTGCCCAGATCCCATACTGGCCACTAAGTGGCACATCACAGGATAGAGTATATTCAGCTAGCACTGCAAAGGCTTTGAAAATGGAACTTACATAGAAACCACAATATATAGAAGGTTGGTCAAACCTTTCCACCTCAACCCAGCCAAGTCTAATTCCTGCTAAAACAAAAATATCAACATTCTCCATAGGATTTACACAAGGCCCAGAGTCGCATAATGTAATATTTTTAAATGTGCAGGCATAATCCAAAATTACTTATATAAAGAACTAAGAAAATCTCAACTTGCAAGAGAAAAGACAACAAGACACAGATGTTGAAATCAACTGACAAAGATGTTAAAATGACTAGTAGAAAAATGTTTAAAGAAGTATGGGCACTCCCAAATCAGTAACGTAGGTTTCCATCTTAATCAATTAGAAAAAGAAGAGCAAAACAATTCCAAATCACATAGAAGGCAGGAAACAATAAAAAAGCAGAAATCAATGACATAACAGAAAAACAAGAGTGAATATGAATGAAATCAAAAGAGCAATATAACAAAAACTTCAGCAAGATAAGCAAAGAGAAAAGACACAAATTACCAATATCAAGAATAAAAGAGGGGTATCAGTACTAACCCTGCACATATTAAAAGTATAATAATGAAATGCCACAAACAACTCTATATGCAAATCTATAAAAATGAAACAGATGAAATAGACTAATTCCTCTAAAACCAAAAACAGTATAAACACACCCAAGCTGAAATACATTACTAGGATAGTCCTTTAACTAGTAAATAAATTAAATGTATAGTTAAAATCCTTCCAAAAAAGGAAACTCCAGGCCCAGATTGTTTCACTGGTAAATTCTACTAACATTTAAAGAAGAAATAACACCTATTCTACATAATCCTGACAGAAAGTAGAAGAGGACAAAATACTTCCAAACTCATGAAGCTAGTATTACAATGATACCAAAACCAGACAAAATCAGTACAAGAGAAAAAACCATAATAATAAATATTCTTAATGAACACAGACGTAAAAACACTCAATAAAATCTTAGCAAATCAAATCCAGCCACAAATAAAAACAATAATATTCCATAACAAAGTGGGGCTTGTACTGGTACTACAAGACTGATTCAATTTTCAAAACTCAATCATGGCAATCCACACATTAATAATTCAAAGAAAAAATACATAACCATATTAATGCATACAGAAAAAGCACTTGACAATATTCAAGATTCCTTTATGATAAAAACTTTCAGCAAACAAGGAATAAAAAAGAATCTTCTCAGCCTTATAAAGGCATCTATTAAAAAAAAAAAAACCTAGTAGTGCAATAAGGCAAAAAAAAAAAAAAAAGAACACATAGATTGGAAAGGAAGAATTCAAACGGTCTAATTTGCAGCTACTGTGGACAGCTACACTGAAAATCCCAAGAGATTTACAAAAAAGAAAAATAAAACCTACTGCTAAGGTCACAGGATACAAAATCAACAGACATGAATGACTGGAAACAATTGGAAAATAAAATGATCTATATGCGTAAACACTGATGAAAAGTCAAAGATCTAAATAAATACAGACATACATTCATAATTGGAAGACTCAAAGATGTCACTTCTCCACAAACTGATCTACAGATTTAAAAGAAAGGCAATCAAGTTCGTTCCCAGCAGGATTTTTTTTGTAGCTATAGACAAACTGATCCCAAAATTTAAATGGAAAGATAAAGGAACTAGAATAACTAAAACAATTGTTTATAAAAAAAAAAAAAAAAAAAAAAAAAAGAAGAAAGTTGCAAGAATCACACTACCCAATTATAAGACTTATCACAAAGTCAGTAATCAAGACAGTGGTGTTGTGGCAAAAGGATAGAGACACAGACCAGTGCAACAGAACTTAGACTACAGAAATAGACCCACAAAAATATAGCCAACTGATTTTTCACAAAGGTACAAAGGCAATTCAATGGAGAAAGGGCAGGTTTTCAACAAATGGTATTGGAACAACTGGACGTTCATATACCAAAAAAAAAAAATCTAATCTGATATTTTACACAAAAATTAACTCAAAATGAATCATAGGATCTAAATTTAAAACACAAAAAGCTTCATGAAACTTACAAAAAACATCTTAGCATGATACCAAAACCAGACAAAAACAGTACAAGCAGGGAAAAAAACATATAGATTAATAGTCTTCTTTTTTTTCTTTTTAAACAGTCTCACTCTGTCACTCAGGCTAGAGTACAGTGGCATCATCTCAGCTCATTGCAACCTCCACCTCCTAGGTTCAAGTGATTCTAGTGCCACAACCTCCCAAGTAGCTGGGACTACAGGCGTGTGCCACCATGTCCAGTTAAATTTTGTATTTTTAGTAGAGATAGGATTTCACCGTGTTGGCCAGGCTGGTCTCGAACTCCTGACTTCAAGTGATCTGCCTGCTTCGGCCTTCCAAACTGCTGGGATTACAGGCGTAAGATACCTGGCCCGGCCCATACAGATTAATATTCTTAATGAACATAGATTTTAAAACACTCAAAGAGCTAAAAAAAAAAAAAATACTGTGCGAAATTAGTGGGCCAAAATCTAAGAGAAAAGGAGAACATAAGGCTGTGCTCAGCACTGAATGCCAATTTGTCTAACAGCACTGCTAATCTAAAAGAGTAAGGGTAAAACTGAACTGCATTTTGATGGTCTCTTGGATCTAGAGGAACAAAAATGAAAGTGCTCCATCTGACAAAAGATGGGACTCCAATAAACTACCCAACACTTTGAACTGAAATCTTGAAGATTAATCCACATAACATGAGAGACTTAAACCAACACTTACAGAGATTTTGTGTGCGTGTGTGTGTGTGTGTGTGTGTGTGTGTGTGGGTGGGTGGGTGTGGGTGTGGGTGTGAGATGAAGTTTTGCTCTTGTTACCCAGGATGGAGTACAGTGGAGCAATCTCAGCTCACTGCAACCTCTGCCTCCCGGATTCAAGCGATTCTTCTGCCTCAGCCTCCGAGTAGCTGGGACGACAGGCGTGCACCACTATGCCCAGCTAATTTTGTATTTTTAGTAGAGACGGGGTTTCACCAGTTGGCCAGGCTGGTCTCGAACTCCTGAACTCAGGTAATCCACCCACCACAGCCTCCCAAAGTGCTGGGATTAAAGGTGTGAGCCACGGCGCCCAGCCACTTGTAGAGATTCGCACCTGTCTTTGTATCACTTGGATGGTTTAGAAAATTTCAAGGCTTGGGCTTGAATTAATGTCATCCCTAACCAGTAAAATCCCCAAGACATGTCACCTAATTAAATTAAAATTCCCTTTTGGGTAAGATACCACCATCTTGGGTCTTAGGTTATTTCTAAAAGTCATTTTTCAAATACACATAGTCAACAATATCTATCACACCAGGAAAGAAGACCTCATGAAAGAACCAGTATAACCCAAAACTAAGAATTTAAGGATGGCTTTAACAGAAAATTAGACATGGTTGAATATATGATTTGCAAATTGATTAGAAAAAAAAATCTAGAATGTTGCACAAAAGGATAAAAAGATAGAAAACATGGGGCCAGGCGCGGTGGCTCATGCCTGTAATCCCAGCACTTTGGGAGGCAGAGGCAGGCAGATCACCTGCGGTCAGAGATCGAGACTAGCCTGGCCAACACGGGGAAACCCTGTCCCTACTAAAAATACAAAAATTAGCCGGGCATGGTGATGGATGCCTCTAATCCCAGCTACTCAGGAGGTTGAGGCAAGAGAATCACTTGAACCTGGGAGGTGGAGGTTGCAGTAAGCTGAGACAATTCCACTGCACTCCTGGGTAACGGAGTCACTCTGGGCGACAGAGTGAGACTCTGCCTCAAAAAAATAAAAATAAAAAGATAGAAAACATGGCAAAAACTATTAGACATAGAAATAAAGTCAGAAAGTCTAAAACATATTTATTTGTTTTATAAGGTCAATCAGGGCAGAGGCAATATTTGAAGAAATAACAGATGAAATTTTTCAATAAATGATAAAAGATATTAATGTACAGATTTGAAAACGCCCAAGCAGATTTTTTAAATGTATACACAGACAAAACATAGCAAAACTTCAGAAACACAAAGGAAAATATCTCAAAGGCAGCTAAGAGAAAAAAATACAACTTTCAAAGAACCAACAGTAAATTAGCAGTTTACATCTCAACAGAAACAGTAGAGGCCAGAAGACTACAATCCTTAAGGTGCTGAAAGGAAAACACTGCCATGCTCTATCTACCTGTCTAACTGCTAAAAGACAGCAAAACGGCCTTTCAAGAATGAAACAAAATAGGCTGGGCTCCCACCTGTAATCCCAGCACTTTTGGAGGCTGAGGTGGGCAGACTGCTTGAGGTCAGGAGTTCAAAACCAGCCTGGCCAACATGGTGAAACCATTCTCTCCTAAAAATACAAAAATTAGCCAGACGTGGTGGTGTGCACCTCTAATGCCAGCTACTTGGGAGGCTGAGGCAGGAGAAGCATGTGAACCCAGCAGGCGGAGGTTGCAGCGAGCCAAGATCATGCCACTATACTCCAGCCTGGGCAACAGAGCAAGACTCAGTCTCAAAAAAAAAAAAAAAAAAAAAAAAGAATGAAACAAAATAAAAACAGAACTACCATTCAACCCATCAATCCCATTACTGGGTATATGCCCAAAGGAATATAAATTGTTGCACCATGAAGACACATGCATGCGTATGTCCACTGCAGCACTATTCACAATTGCAAAGACAGGGAATCAACCTAGATGCTCATCAATAGTAGACTCGATAAAGAAAATGTGGTACACATATGCCATGAAATACTATGCAGTCATAAAAAAAATGAGATCATGTCCTTTGCAACAACATGGATGTAGTTGGAGGCCATTATTCTAAGTAAACTAACACAGAAACAGAAAACCAAATACCACATACTCTCATTTATAAGTGGAAGCTAAACACTGAGTACACATGGACACAAAGAAGGGAAAAACAGACACCAGGGCCTACTGAAGAGTGGAGGGAAGGAAGAGGGAGAGGATCAAAAAACTACCTATCAGGAACTATACTTATTACCTGGGTGACAAAATAATCTGTACACCAAACCAAGCAACACACAACTTACCTGTATAATAAACCTGCACACGTACCCCTGCAACTAAAAGTTTTAAAAAGAATGAAAAAAAAGGCTTTTTTAGACAAACAAAAGACAACATTACAACACCAACAGATTCACACCAAAGGAAATTCTAATGGAGATTCTCCAGGAAGAAGGAAAATGATCTCAAATGGAATGTCAGAGAAGGAAGAAACGAAGAGCAAAGTAACATATGGATAAATCTAAATAAGCATTGACTGTGTAAAATAATAATGTCTTCCAGGGTTATAAAAATAGGCTTACCAAAGAAGGGTATATTATAAGCAGGAATGGAATTAAAAAGCAGTACAGAAGGTTCTTGAATTGTCTAGAAGGAATGTAAACCCTCATAAGGCTTCAATAAGAGAAATAAGTTAAGAATGCATGCTGTAATTTCTAGAGTAACTAGCAAAAGAATGAAAACAGAATATGGAGTTTTAGGACTACAGGGAAAAAAACTGAATGAAAAAGAAAATTCATTTCAAAAGACACAAGAAAGGAGAAAAAGGGGAGCAAAGAACAAAAGGAACAAACAAAAAGCACATAGTAAGATTGCGAATTTAAACACAAACATGCCAGTAATTACATCAAGCATAAATGAACTGAAAGTTCTAGTTAACACAGAAATTGTCAGGCTGTATTTTTTAAAATCCAACTATGTTTTATAGTCATGTGCCACATTAACATTCCAGTCTACAACGGACCCGGTCTACAATGGACCACACATATGAGGGTGGTCCCATAAGATTATGTTGCCATATTTTCACTGTACCTTTTCTACATTTAGATATGTTTAGATACACAAATACCCCTGTGTTACAACTGGCTACATTATTCAGTACAGCAACAGGCTATACAGCTTTGTAACCTGGGAGCAACAGGCTATGCCATATAGCCTAGGTATGTTCTAGGATATACTAGCTAGGTTTTTGGCCAGGTGTGGTGGCTCACACCTGTAATCCTGCACTTTGGGAGGCCAAGGAGGATGGATCACCTGAGGTCAGGAGTTCGAGACGAGCCTGGCCAACATGGTGAAACCCCACATCTACTAAAAATACAAAAATTAGCCAGGCGTGATGGCACATGCCTGTAACTCCAGCTACTCGGGAGGCTGAGGCAGGAAAATCACTTGAACCCGGGAGATGGAGGTTTCAGTGAGCAGAGATTGCGCCACTGCACTCCAGCCTGGGAGACAAGAGTGAAACTCGGTCTTTAAAAAAAAAAAAAACCATCTAGGTTTGTGTAAGTACACTTTATGATATTTGCACAACGATGAAACTGCCTAGCAATATATTGAATGCATCTCCATTGTTAATCAATGCATCACTATATTTGGAAGAAAGATCTGAAACATAACTATGCAGAAAAGTTGAAAGTAAAAAGATAGACTGTACAAATGCCAACCAAAGGAAGCTAATAAAACTATATTAATGTCAGAGAAAGTACACTGCAGAAAGCATTGTCAGAAATCAAAAAGGGTTACTTCCTAAAGATCAACAGATCAATTCACCAAGAAGATGTAATAATTTTAAACTTGTAAGCACAGATAAACAAAATTAACAAAACTACAAGACAGGAATAAATGCATATTTATAGTAGATTTTAACACATCTCTCGGCAAAATGAATAAGCAGACAGAAAAGTGGTAACGTTTTAGGAGATTTAAACAACATGATGAACAAGCTTGACCTAAAATATATAAAACTCTGTCCAACAATTGAAGAGGACACATTTTCTTTAAGCACATATGAAACACTTATAAACGCCGGGTGTGGTGGCTCACGCCTGTAATCCCAGCACTTTGGGAGGATGAGGCAGGTGCATCATGAGGTCAGGAGATTGAGACCACCCTGGCTAACACGGTGAAACCCCATCTCTACTAAAAATACAAAAAATTAGCCGGGCATGGTGGCGTGTGACTGTAGTCCCAGCTACTGGGGAGGCTGAGGCAGGAGAATGGTCTCCGGGAGGCGGAGCTTGCAGTGAGCCGAGATCGCGCCACTGCACTCCAGCCTGGGCGACAGAGCGAGGCTCCGTCTCAAAAAAAAAAAAAAAAAAAACTTATAAAAACTGACCAACTGAAATTTCAATAAATTTAAAAAGATTATAAGTACACACCGCATGCCATTTGCACACAATACAGCTACACTAGAAATTAGTAGGCATATTTGTAACTTTAAAAGTACCAGATATTCAGAAATTTACTTCCAAATTACTTATGAGTTCATGGTTTTAAAAACACCTTTATAGAATGCAGAGAATGCAGATCTTGGAGGAAAACTTACATTCTAAATTCATCTATTAGGGAGAAAGACAAAAATGAGCTAAGCATTTAGCTCAACAAGGTAGGGGAAAAACAGCAAAATTAATATAGAAGAAAGGAAATAACAAATTAAGAAAAACATTAATAAAATAGAAAATAAGTATATAACAGAGAGAAATGGTAAAGCTAAAGTGGGTTCTTTAAAAAAGATTAATAAAGTTGATAAACCTCTGTTGAAGAAAAAGGGAGAGGCACAAATAACCAATGGCAGTAATGAGAAAAGAAGCAACAGAAATGCTGCAAACCTAAGAAGATATTCAAAGGCTGCTGTGAACAACTTTATACTCATAAATTTGAAAACCTACACAAAATAAATTATTAGAAAAATAACTATCCAAAAATCATTCAACAAAAAAAATTACAGGTAAACATTCTCAAATCAGTAATAATACGAGCTTCCTCCATGAGGCCTCAGTCCAACTTACCAAAATGTTAAGTGGGGTTATCTCTGGGTTGTGCCATTATAAATTATTTTCTCTTTCTTCAGGATTTTTCAAATTATCTGCAAGGGCATGTGTTACTTTTTACATTTTGCTGGGGTGGGGGGAAGAGAACTAGGAGCTTTGGGTTCCAGTCTTAATTCTGCCACGGTACTAACTAGGTGGCCTTCATTAAATGATTTAATTTCTCAAGAGTATTAGTATCCTCATCTATGAAATTGAGAGGTGAAGCCAGCTGGACTTCCTGGGTCAAGTGGGGACTTGGAGAACTTTTCCATCTTACAAGAAGATTGTAAAATGCACCAATCAGTGCTCTGTAAAACGCACCAATCAGCAGGATGCTAAAAGTAGTCAATCACAGGGAGGACTGAAAAAAGGGCATTCTGATAGGACGGAAACCGAACGGGAAGGGACAAATAAGGGAATAAAAGCTGGCCACCCCAGCCAGCAGTAGCAACCCACTCAGCTCCCCTTCCACGCTGTGGAAGCTCTGCCCTGTAGCTTTTCACAAAAAACCTTGCTACCGCTCACTCTTTGGGTCTGTACCATCTTTAAAAGCTGTAACGCTCACTGCAAAGGTACGCAGCTCCATTCTTGAAGTCAGCGAGACCACGAACCCATCAGCAGGAACCAATTCCAGGCACAAAATGAAGATACTAAACTAGATTTAATTTGTAAAGCAGATTTGATTTCATGTACCAATTTAACATACAAGATAAATATTAATCTTACTACTTTCAAAAATTGCCTTGTTTTCTATATAGCAACCACACAGAGATAGCACTATTTAACACTGCCAGGAAGAACGGCTACAGTTCAATTATTCCATAGTCAAAATCATCACATTAGTACATGATCCCCAATTTAACTAATTTATAGCTAATACCAACATACACCAAGCCCTCTTATACAACAGTACACTTTAATAGCTAGTTTATCTTGTATGTACAATGTCCAGGCACCAAAATATTTTTTGTATAAAGGATAACCAGTAAGTTGTACTAATTCTTCCGGGGACTGGAAACTTTCAGTTTTACTTTCCATATTTCAACGCTGTTGGAATTATAATTCTTTTACAATGCAGATATTACATTAATTTTTTACCAAAAAAATCTGAATTCTTTGTGGTTTTTATTTGCTTTTTGCTTTTAATGGTCAAACTGTGCTTTTAATTATATCTATATAAAATTTTCCAGCATAAAATTATCACAGCCATGTTTGAATGTCCCATTTGTCCATATTAGCATATTCTTAAAATTTCTTAACAGAATCTTGCTTCTATCCACGAGTACTCCTTTGGTTGAGTTGAGATTACCACCAAGTAGGGCGGCCACCTCAATCATGTCTTTGTTAGGCTCCTCAATTTTCAATTCCAGGACCAGCTCAGCCGATTGTTAAAACGTGTTGTGGACTACACTGTGTGCCCCCAAAATTCACAGCTTGAAACTCTACCTACCAACGTGACTGTATTTAGAGGTAAGGCCTTTAAAGAGGTAATATAAGGTTAAATGAGGCCTTAAGGGTGGGGCCCTATAAGACTAGTGTCCCTAAGAGAAAAAGACACCACGAGTGCATGTGCACAGAAGAAAGGCCATATGAGGACACAGCAAGAAGGGGGCAATGTACAAGACAAGGAGAAAGTCCTCCAGAGAAACCAAATCTGCTGACACGTAGATCTTGAACTTCCAAACTCCAGAACTGTGAGGAAAAAAAATTCTGTTGTTTAAGCTACCCAGTCTGTTATTTTGTTATGGCAGCCCTAGCAGATTAATACAACATATTAAACTCCTAAAATACAGAATCTCTACACTTCAGGTATTTGTCAGGCTAACCTCTAATTCATTATATATTTAAGTCTTTCAAAAGTATCACTGAGGAAAATTTTAGAACAGCCTGTCAATTCCTCTTGATACATTAATATATATCCTTGGATTAAACCAGACCAGCACAGCTTTACACCTATATTGTATCAAAGCTCTCTGCCTTCATCCTATAAAATTGATTTTTCTAAATATGACTTAATGCCACTGACCTATATCAAGAAGTATTATAAAAAATAGCCTTATGAAAAGATCAGTTTTTACTGTAAGAATGTGTGTATTACACTAAGTATCCTTTCCACTTACTAATTTATTGAGTACTTTTTTGTACCACCTTCTGTTTCAGGTGCTAAAGAAACAGCAATAAAGGGCATTGCAGGCACTCAGGTTTTTACTCTGAGTGGAAAAAGAAAAAGCCATGTTTGGAAGAAGGGACTAAAAAGATTTTATTTGTATTTTAACAGGAGCATTCTAACTACTATGTTGAAAATAAACTGAAGGAGGATAGACTAGAGGCAGAAAAGGCAGGAAGACCATTTAAGATTCAGCTGCCATAATCCAGGGGAAAAAATGATGCTGTCTTGCACCAAGGTGGCAGCAGTAGAGATGATAAGTAGTAGTCAGATTCTGGATGCATTTTGAAGGTATAACCAATAGAATTTGCCAACATTAGATATAGGACATAAATGGAAGAGAAAAGGTAGACTACAAGGGAACTAAAAAAAAGTGGAGTTGCCATTTATTGATTTAGGGAAGACTGGAAGAGGAAAATGTGATAGCTATTAGACCTTCAAGGAGGAGATGTCAAAGAAACAGCTGAGTATACAAATCTGGAATCAGGCTGACAAGAAGCAATTAAGCATGGTAGGAGAAAACTAAGAAGGCTAAATGAAGAAAGTGTTTCAATAGAGCAGAAAAAGCATTTTTATAAGAGAGAAGGGAGAAACTGCTAGAATCATGCACTTAAGTAGGAAAGAGAGATGCGAACCATAAGGTACAAATCAGGGTTTCTCACAACTTTCAGTACTACTGACATTTTGGGCTGGGTAACTCTTCATTGTGGAGGGCTATCCTGTGCACTGTAGGATGTTTTATCAAAATCTCTGGCCTCTCCTCACTAGATGGCAGTACCAATTCCCCATCTCCAGTTACAGCAATCAAAAATGTCTCCAGACACTGCCAAATGTCTCCTGGGGTACAAAATCACACCCAATTTCGAACATAAATGAAGGAAGTGGCCTTTGCTGAAAACACTGGTTATTCATCCACATAAAAGGAATGATGGGAGTCATTATGGGAAAGGTACATGATGATAATATGATTACCTCCTGCTGATTAGATCCTCTTAAGTGTGGATGCACTCGAGGCCAGAGATGATATGAAGAAGTTGCTAGCACAAAACCAAAATCATTACTCCTAAGAAAATGTATGCAATTTTGTTTTTGAACTACAGCTAACATATGAGCTACATATATCTGTGAAATGAGTCTAAGCCAGAATTTTTGAGTTTTTTGTGTCCATCTATGCTTACTTGCAAAACGCACTTACGACTTTTTGAGTTTCTCCTAAAATCACAAGAAAACTCTACTGATTTAGTATGAACCAATGGGTTTCTCCTAAAATCACAGAAATAAAACAACAATTTAGTCTGAATTAAATTAAATGTTATTACACCCAAGAAGGCTCAGTTTTTAGAAGAAAATGGACCGAAAGGAACGTCTCTCCAATGATAATCCATCTAAGAGGGTATTATGTATTCCCTTAAAATCACTCCCACCATATTACCATGTATAATATTTAGAGGGGCCTAACTCTATTTTCTGTATCTGAAAGAGATAAGATAGGCCGGGCACGGTGGCTCACGCCTGTAATCCCAGCACTTTGGGAGTCCGAGGCGGGCAGATCACGAGGTCAGGAAATCGAGACCATCCTGGCTAACACGGTGAAACCCCATCTCTACTAAAAATACAAAAAATTAGCCGGGCGTGGTGGCGGGCACCTGTAGTCCCAGCTACTCAGGAGGCTGAGGCAAGAGAATGGCGTGAACCCGGGAGGCGGAGCTCGTAGTGAGCTGAGATTGTGCCACTGCACTCCCGCCTGGGCAACAGAGCGAGACTCTGTCTCAAAAAAAAAAAAAAAAAAAAAAAGAAGGAGTTAAGATAACCATTACATTTTTTAGGTGTTCAGGACTAGGGGTAGACAGCATTAAAGGAAGCCTCAGGAATCATGAAATGAGAAGATTTGAGAATAAAACTTGCAGGCAAACAAAAAAAAAAGAAATTTAAGAAAACAAAAACCCACACACAAAAAAATAAGAAGTGCAGGCAACTGGTTTCATATTTACATCAAGTTCCAGGATTACATGATCATCTCTTTGAACTACCAGAGATTTGACTCATTGCAGGATAACATTTCCAAAACCTAGATCTTACACTGAAAAGAACAAAATTGTTCAAAAGGTTATGTTTTTAAATGTGGTATCTACAGCTACATTTACGAAATCACAATTGAACGTTTAAGAAAAGAGCTGTATGCTGCCTAAACACAAGTGAAAAGCATCATAGCTTACTCTTTAAGAGAGAGTGAATACAGTCATGCCACCTTTGTTAAATTGTACTTGGTCCCTCAATACCCAGTGACATCATGGATCAGGGTTTCAGAGCACTAATATAACGCAAAAGGATTCTACAAACTCGAAAAGATTGAAAACCCTAAAACTTCTACTAAAATATTTGGCTTCCAAATTTGTTTTTAAAAATTACTGACAAATGGCCGGGTGCAGTGGCTTACGCCTGTAATCCCAACATCTTTGGAGGCTGAGGCAGGAGGTTTACTCGAGGTCAAGAGTTCAAGACAGCCTGGCCAACATGGTGAAATCCCATCTCTACTAAAAATACTAAAATTAGCCTGGCATGGTGGCACGCGCCTGTAATCCCAGTTACTCAGGAGGCTGAGGCAGGAGAATCGCTTGAATCCAGAAGGAGGTTGTGGTGAGCAGAGACTGCGCCACTGAACTCCAGCCTGGGTGACAGAGTGAGACTACATCTCAAAAAATAATAATAAAAATAAAAAACTGACAAGCTAGAGAAGTCTGACTAAATCTGAATTTCAGATATTCTATATTACTATCCCATTTTAAATACTGCCTTACTTTCATAGAAGGAAATTAAATTGGTCAGGCATGACTTGTTTTTCCACTGTGCCATTATGGTTGTTACCAACATCCTGTGCTCTTTCAGATAATTAAATACTGAGACTCTGATTTGTTCTAAAAATTTACTGAGATCCAAGTTAAGATAATCTGATTATAATTTCTAAAGTAGTCTTTTAAATCCCCCAAATCCTAAGAACAGAAACTAAAAGAATAAAGGCATTGCATGGGAAAAGGAAAGCTGCGAAAGAAGAACCTAAACACTATCACACTGGCCCCATCTCCCACCCAATACTGTACTATGGCAGTCACAGGCAATTATTATCTGTCAGGTGCCAAGGCCCAAAACCTAATCAAGAGGCTCCTCCTCACAGGCAATTATTATCTGTCAGGTGCCAAGGACCAAAACCTAATCAAGAGGCTCCTCCTCAGCTGTAAGCCCAAAGACTCATTCCTAGACCCACTACTTCATAAGTGCTCTGAATGGCCTATCTACTGAGCCAGAAAGGAGGTTAGACTCCCTGACTGTGAGGTCTGATAAAGTCCTGTAAATGCAAGTGAGAAGCAATATACAATAAAGACTCCAGACCTACAACTTCGACACAACCACTTTATGTTTCTAGTCCATTTTCTCTTTTAGCCCCTGAAAATCTCTAGAGAAGTCCATATAATTGTCATTCGTGGTCTAAATACTTAAAGAATATCTTTAAGAACTTCTTTTACAGATCAAAGACCTAAACATGTTTAAGTGATTTAGACAACACCATACAAGTAGTTGGTCTCTGACCTTCTATTTTTGGGGAAGACATTATTCAGAACCTTACCAGAGTTTCTCAGTAGTTGCTAGGAGTCTTCTTGCTACAAGCAGGAAGGCTAATTAACAAGCTACACAGGTACATAAGAACTTATATAACCCTATATTCACGTACTGGCTGACACGAAGCCCAAGCCCACAAGGTTTTAAATGTATCCATTTAAATAAACAAGAAGCTACACGCCAAGAACAAAAAGGCAAATTTCTCTTAGAAAACAAGTCCATTCTAAATTCTTGACTTCTGTCTTTCCCTTTCCTCTCAGCACAGGTTGACACATTAATAACCAGCCAGTACAGAAGCATGTTTTTAACCAACTCCTTGATTCCCCTGGCCAAAAGTTATCTCTTAGTCTTCCTGAATTCCCACTTAAATGCTGGCAATATTGCACAGCTGGCCTACTGTGGTTATTAGGTACATGTCTTTTACTCTCCTATTAGATTACCAGGATCCTACACTTCTTCAGTAAACTCCCTGAAATCAAGACTATGTCTTGTAATTTTTTTTTTTTTAAATACCCACAAAGCTTAGCACACCTATGTGTTCGACATTTGCTAAATGTATAAACTGGTTGATTATTTTTAAGGTTTAGTGTTGCCATAACTCTAGGACTGAAATGTTATTCTACAATAGAGTTAAGACATATCTAAATGCCATAAAAGAGGTTATACAACATTATCTTCTAATTTTTAAATCAATGGTTTTCCATTTATTTCCAACCTTTTGTTGGTACTTTAATTTAAAAAAAATCGAATGTCAGAATACCAGGTGTATTTTCCTGAAAAGCTACAGGTAATGTTTGAAAATTATATTTTTTCAACATTCTAAGAGTGTCTATTATTTAATGAAGAAGTCCTGTGGTTAAAAAGTAACTTTTGCAAAGACAACAGTCACTCAATAATTTATCCTTCGTATTATGCCATTCCTTTGCTTCTGTTCTTATCTTTCCAAACCTTAATCTTCCATAAAACCTCTTCTTGTTTTCCCAACTACAATCTCTTCCATCTGCCTTATGTTATAATTATACAAATCATTTTAATCTCTGCCAGTATATTATAAATGCCGTAAGAGTGCAAATGACTTACTAATTTTTGTAAATGTTCATCAATGTGTTGAAATCATGTCAGACTACAATAATAGTCACTGCCCACATCTGAAAATAGTCTGCAAACCTTAAGGCCAAATGAATTTTTAATTTGAAAATCATCATGTATGATCATTATTTCAATTAATATTTTAATATGTGCAGTAAAGTTTAAAAATAGCCAAGGACTATCTTTCAGAAAAGTAGTAACATAAATAATGAGAAATTTACAATATCTGTTGCATAAACCCTCAAAACATTCACTGAAGGGTAGTTAGAAATGTCTTAAAGGCAAAATAAAGTATAATAAAGCACATACACAGGAGAAGATCATCTCTTTGAACTACCAGAGATTTGACTCATTGCAGGATAACGTTTCCAAAACCTAGATCTTACACTGAAAAGAACAAAATTGTTCAAAAGGTGATGTTTTAAAATGTGGTATCTACAGCTACATTTACGAAATCACAATTGAATGTTTAAGAAAACAGCTGTATGCTGCCTAAACACAAGTGAAAAGCATCACAGCTTACATGACACCACTAAAACCACAGACATCAGCTGAGATTGTCTACTACAGACTGCACTACCATGTCAATATTGCACAAACTGGGACATCATGACATCAAGCAGTCATTCACAGCCAACCAATCACGCCACCCACCATGCACAGGAAAATATGTAACACACCATTTCTTTCAATTATTACAATGTTATAAACTCAAAATCCTTTTAGAACAATTCTATTCTTCAAAGATGTATCAATTTTAGATTCTGAAATAAAGTATGTATTGTATTTTGAAAAGGTTCTCAGGTTACCATGAAACACAACATCAGCTAAGAATCATCAGTTAGTTGCAAGACAGTATTCTACACTATGTCTGGCTGGGAGGCCTTCCATCCATCCACTAACCCACCTACGCACCTACACGCCCTCTCCAAAGCAGGCACTTTGATATTAAGAAGGAAATACTACAAAGAAAAGCCCACACGATGAGAAGTCACAAGACCTTCATTCCAAGTCCTGGCTGGTCACCCTTTTAATCATCTGATCCAGAACTAAAGCTTCTTCATCTGATTGCTCTAAAATCAAGTGACATGCTCCATGAAGAGGAGCTTGCTTTTTCTTTCTACTATACAAATATAGGAATTCAGGTATTTGTTAGTTGATTGTACAGTGCTTGAAAGCAGCTTGTTCTTTTTTTTTTTTTTTTTTTTTTTTTTGCCAATCTGTTTTTCACAAAGCCCAAGAGGTCATCTCCAGTTCATGACAAAATTATAACTGGATCAGTACACTCAAAACTAAGGTATTAAAATGAGGTGGTGTGCAAAATGGGTTTGTATTTTTGCATTTGTCAAAAGACCAAAATAACAGTGTCACAGGCAGGCATCCTAAACCAGGTAAATTTTGAGTCGAATTTGGAAGACCAAAAGGACTGTCTTGTTGCAACATAAAAATGCAGGTTAGAGTAAGAAGATCAGTATGTAACAGAGGGGCCAAAGTGAGGAGTACATATAATTAAATATAAAGTCAAAGATGGAGAATATTTGACAAGTTTGTATTTCGTAACACAGCTATTAGAAACAACTACACATTCTTAAGCCAAGAGTGATATGGTAAAATGATACTTGAAGAAAATTATCCTAGCAGCGGTGTGGAGGATGAAGAAGTTATCAGACATGAGTGTCAGAAAATTGTTTTGAAAGCTTTCATATTAATACAAATAAGACTGTAAAGTAAGGTGGTGGTTAAGGACATGAAAAGGAGTAAATCTGGTAGAGAGTGCAGAGAGTCAACTAGACTTTGTGAAAGGTTGAATTAGGGAGGTGCAAAAAGATTTGAAAATGACTCTGAGCATCTGGTCACAAGTGGCCTACAGCATAACCACACCTGCGCAGCACTAACAGTTCTTACACAGGTTTTTCCAGGCTGCATCTGAACCCGTTTATTTAGTTCTACATACCAGACCTGCAGTGAAACAGCACTCCACTTCAGATGGAAGCAGAAAACTACCACCACCATTCTAGCAGGAAAATACCTATTACCAAAGATTCCAGCTTTGTTTCTTGATGAAAGAGGCCCACTTTCTAACCCTGGGGAACTTCCTATCTGCACTACTGGGGAACAGGGAAATTTCTTCTCTCTATCCCCAAAAGATTCTCCACACACTTGAAGACCAAGCTCAGTTCTATATGGATCTTTTAAGTCACATGTACATAAAACACAGATGACACACCAGTGATAGTGATAGGCGTAACAATATAAAGCAGGCAAACCCTATTTTTAAAGGGCTTGTTCTAAACTGGAGCTAGGCCAAGTTGATTACACTAAAAAATTAAAGTGGCTAAAAAGCAATCTTCTGGGGTTAATGTATCACAAAACGTCAAAAAAATAAATTGTTCCAGAATGCACTGCTACATAATGATTCTGCAGTTTTGCTGAAGCTTTATTTTCTGCAGTTTTAAAAACACTGTTGGAAAGCAGACATCGGATCAAAGGGTTTTCCTTGTCTAAAAAGCATACCATTATGCTATTTCCAATTTTATCAAGAAGAACGGTTATCAATAACAAAATGTATTTAATAAACGTCTGGCTGCCTACAGTTCCTTTTAAGGAAGACCACGTATAAATTTCATTCTTTAAAAAAGAACTCATATTAATCTATGGGAGACTGTGAGTAAACAAAGCTCCAGGGCTTGGTTTGAACATTTCCATTTTCAAAAAGGACTGATGAGTCCAATCTCCTTGAGAAACATGTCTATTTCATCCAGCTTTTAAGGAGATTCTAAAACGTTATGTATACATACACTTTTCTCAAACAAGCACGGTCGTAAATTTTTCACATTGCCTTACTATATTAAAAAAAAAAAAAGGGCTACCTTACAGATTAAACTATTATCTAGGAGGGTTACCAAACTACGACCTCCTGATAAATGAGACAGCTCTCCAAGTCACTGTCACTCTAACCCTTCCATGCTAAATCTTTCGGCCGCAGAGGATGAATTTTTCTATCTTCTTCTTGGAATTAAGATCCTGCATTATCAGGAGATACGCAGGGTTAGGCTTAAAGCCACAGACTCCAGCAGCTCCAAGCTGCCCTAACACAGCGGGCAGGGGGAGCCAAGGCGCAGCATCGCCTCCACGCTCCGAGACCAACACCAAGTCTCTTCGCCTGCACGTTCCGAAACCAACACCAAGTCTCTTCGCCTCCACGCCGAGAGCAGGTGAGAAACGGACGCTCTGGGGTTTCAGCGACCCCACCACCTTCCTCCACCGCAGACCCAAGGGCCGCCCTAGGAGGAACCTTCTAGTTCAGCCACCTCGGGCCCGTTTGCTGGGGGTGGAGAGTGCGGTGGATTACTAAGCCTTTCCCCTAAGGGGTGATTTCCTACACCAGACGCAGGACCCACGGTCCCACGGGGAACTAAACCCCAAGGCTGCAAAGGGGCCACGGGTGGGGCCCACCAACACCTCACAGCCTCCTGAGGAGGCGTGCGCCCTGGACAGGAGGTCCCTGCCCCCGCGTCTGGATCCTGGTATCTTCCCCTCGGGCTCCCGGCCGCCGCTCACCGTGAAGGGGACATCCCCGACGCTGCCCACGGAGTAGCAGTTGTCTCCAGGGTTGACAGCCCCAGTGAGGACCTGATGCAGATGCATCTCCGGAGCCCGGGCTGTACAGAATGCGCGAGAGGGGCGACGAGCCCCGCGCCCGGCCCTCCTCCGGCCGCGAGAGCCGCTTCCCTCTGTGCCTCCCTCGGAAACCCGCCCCGCGGAGGCTCCGGCTTAACTCCTCGCCCCGCTTTCGCCTTCCCTCCGCCTCGTCCCTGCCATGAGGGAGCTCCTCGACCGCCGCCGCCGCCCGGGTCGCCGCTCAGCTGCGGAAATGCCCGGATGTTCCCACTGCCTGCTGCACCGGCGCACAAATGCGGGAGGAGGGCAAGGGTGCGTGTGAGGCGGGGGAGGGCACGAGGGGGAACGCGCGAGCTGGGAGCGTGCAGCAAGGGACGCTCCGCCCGAGGGAGCGGGCCGGCGCGCGCGCCCACCGCGGGGGAGCGACGGTCGACGGGAGGTAGAGCCCCCCCTCCCGCGGCAAAGCTCTCAATTCAGTCTTTTTCCCCACGCCCCGCGTTTGCGCGTGCGCGCGCCGTGGTTTCCAAGGCAATTGCGCGCGCCGCGCCGACCCTCGGTCCCGGCATTGCGCGCGCAGACGTGCGGGAGTTCCCTTGGAGCCTCCAGGGCTGCAGCCGCTGCGGACAGAGGACGAAGAACGGAGGGCGGAGAACGGGGGGCGGGGGCGGGGACGGGGGCGGGGCCGGGGACGGGGACTGGGTCGCGGGCGGGGGCGGAGTGGGGTGTAGGTCGCACGGGGCCACGCAGCAGTCGGACGCCGGGGACGAGCCACGAGCCTATTTTGCTGTGTTGAATCTAGTCCAGAATACAGTGTGCAATAAATGGTCAGTGCAGTTGACCTCAGAAGGACACCCGTCACCAGGAATTTCCACCTGGAGATATCTTAGATCTCTTCGGTCTTTTCGAAAGTGCAGTACATAAGATAATTTATTTTACATAAACAATTTAGGCATCTTGCAACTATTTAGAGAAGCCGTACTCCCCTGACAGCTAATTATTTTGCTCCCACTTTTTGTCACGGTTATTCTAGACAGCAAAAAGCCCCCTTAGAGACGGGTGACTCCTTTAGACTTTTTTTCATGGGTAATTTCATGAATTAGAAGAATCGCCTGATTTTCCATACTGTCTGATAAACGTTGAGTGGTTGATAACAAGGATCAGATCCCTGCCGCAGGCCAATTCATGGCAAATTTTTAACCCATACTATGCTTAAGTCACAGGGTAAGGCAGCAGGGGACACCAGGACACAACTGTGTGTAAAACCAGGCAGAACGCCAAAAGTGTTGTGATTGAGATATAAAAGTCTATGCACCGCAGAAGAGGAAGAAGGATGTTGACTAAGGGCCTGGATAAGGCGTTATGGAGACATAACCTGACATAAACGCTGAGTTTAATTTTGACAGGCTGAGATAGACAAGAAATGCTGCAAATACGGTACAGAAAATGGAGGGGGGAGTGTTGGAGGTACAAAGATTAATGTTTGAGACAGATGATTTATAGGGTGGGGAAAGTAAATAATACTTAGCAAGAGATCAAGGTATCCAAGTGGTCCATCTCTTGGCCTACCAAAACATGTTATGGAGAAAGTCTTGAATGCGCCAAGAAGCCCAGATTTCACTCTGCATGCAGTGGGGGTATATCAGATGTTTCTGAGCAAAAGTTTATATAATCAGAGCTGCTTTGGGGAGATGACTTTGTAGCACTTTGAAACATAAAGGGAAGGGTGGGGAAGATTGGAGGCAAAGATCTGTCAGTCCTTGGTAATCTTTTCAGTAGAAAGTTGCAGGAGGTATGAAAAATAATTCTTAATGACCTAGGGCATTCTCTCTCTCTCTCTACCCCCTCTCCCCGCCCACTCTCTCTCCCTCCCCCACTCTCTCTCTCCCTCCCCCACTCTCTCTCTCCCTCCTCCTCCCTCCCCTGCCATCCCTCTCTCTTCCTCCCTTTCTCCCTCTTCCTCCCTTCCCCCCCACCCCGCGCCATATCCAAGGATTCCTTTTTGATATCCCAAATTCATGTCCCTCATCATCTCCACTGCCATTACCTTAATTCCAAACATTATTTCTCATTTAACTGCCCTCATAGCCTTCTAAATGGTTAAACTGTCTTCCACCTCTTGCCTCTCCAATCCATCCACCACACTGCAGCCAGCGAAACCTTTTTAAAATACTTTTTAAAAAAGAGAGACATCTTTAAAAAAATAAAAAAAGAGGCATCTCCCATTGTTGCCCAGACTATACTTAATTCTCCAGCCTCAGCCTCCTGAGTAGCTGGAACTTCAGGTGCCTGCCAACCCACAGGTTCAGAGAATCCTTTTTAAAGGAAAAATTCCTCTGCTTAAAATCCTGTAGTAACTCCCCACTCCATATAGGTTGAAGTTCAAACTCCTTAGCTTGGCTGAGAATCCCATCCAATCTGGCTTCTGCCTTATCTTCCTGTCTTATCTCACATGCCCTTAGGTTCCAGCCCCACTGAGCTAATGCTGTTTCCAGAGTATGCTGTGTTCTTTTATGCTTCCTTCCTTTATTCACGATCTTTGCTCTATCTGGAATGCCCTACCTCCCCTTGTTAACCTGACAAACAGCAGGTTAGCTCAAGGCACCTATTCAGTAAAACCCTCCTTGACCACCCCAAACACTTTGAGGCTTCCTTCACTGTAAAACACCGTATCACATGTCTCAAAGCAATGTAAGTATTGTTTGTATGTCTGTTTCCTCTAGCAGAGCCTTAGATCTTTCAAGTCAGGATCTGTATCTGATTTTCCCTGTTTCTCCAGTACCTGAATTATGATACAAATAAGCTGACATATAAGATGTGAATGTAAATAAGAGCATCCAGTTTTGCGAGAAAATGTTACGGGGTAAAAAAGTACCTTTCATTACTTGTAAAAGTGTTCAAATGATATTATAGTGGTTTTATAGAGGGAGGGATTACATGTTCGTATAAATACAGTATTCTATATTCATTATACTGAGTTCTAGGAAATTACTGACTCTGCATATTTAATTATATACTACTGACCATGAATAAAGATACTCAGCTACATAGCTAAAAAGAAATACACTGACAATATTATAGCAGACAACAAAACAAAAGAAAAATGAACCATGGAGGCAAATATTGGAGATTTAAGTTAGTACTAGCAACTAAAAAACATGTCACAGTATCAAATACATCTGAGAAAATTCCTATACTGTACATGCAAACACAGCATGTAGCAGTAAAATTGTGTATAAAGCAAGAAGTTAGTACAATATATTTAAACTTTACATGAAGGTTTAATTCATGTAAACAAATATTTCAGTAAAAAAACTGGAACAACTCTTACAACAAAGTAATAAATTTGAAGAAATTCCAATGTTATATACATACATAGAAAAAAGGCAAATATGTTACCAAATGTTCATATATATTAAATTGCAGGATAAAAATTAAATATGTGTTATAGAAGCTAGTTTTGAGAATTATGGCCACATAAGAAGTGAAGGCTGTTTCTAAGTGTCATAAAGTTTTTATCTTTACCCTCAAATTCATTTTTAAAGCCTGATAACCATTGTTACTACTGGATTCTAAATGAATCTCTTAATCTTTGACCTTAACTGCATTAGAAACCAAGTCAAAACTATCATCAAACAACAAATTGTACAATTGTACGCAGGTTTCCAAGAGTGTTACTAATTCACATTATTTAAACCATTTCACATTTGGCTCTTGTTTTACAGCATTCCATGGAGTTTTGGCCCATTCACAGTTGTGACGTTGTGAGCCTCTTTCTTCCTCTCGGTATCAAACTCAAAATCTGAAGCCTGTATCCACCTGTTCTCTTCCCTCATGAATCCTTTAAATGGATTCTTGATAGCCTTATCTGAAGGTTGCAAATGGCTAATTAAGTCTCCTGGAATTACAGCTGAGCCTTTTATTGTCCACTCTGATCAATCAAAACTCACTCCAGACTAATATGGCAAGTTTCCTTGGTAGCCCACCAGGGCAGCTAGACCACACTTTTGACTGTCCACAATTTCATCTCTTCCTTGTTCATCCAAATTTTTTCATGGACCTAAAAACAAATTGGAAATTCTTCTAATTTTGGAAACGGCTTTCTTTTAAAAATTAGAAAAAGTAGCAGTTGTGTATCATTAACAAAATATGCTAATCGAATTGTAAGATATAATTTCTTATGTCCACAACTCTTTTTTTTCTTTTTGCTTCGATTTGAGATCCCAACACAACTCTTAATAGTACCTTTGGGTTGGTTTAATGGCCCATTGAATGTGTGCCATTAAATGTGGGACTTAGTTTCCCAGCAGTATCACTAGTACTAGCAGTACTAGTATATGATACTAGTACTATGTGTACTAGTTATCAATTACTGTGCAATAAATTACCCCAAAATTTATTACCTGAAAATAACAATAGAGACTCTTTATCTCACAGTTTCTGTGAATCAATAATTTAGTAGTAGCTTAGCAGGAAAGTTCTGGTTCAGAGTCTTTCATGATATGGCAATCAAAATGTCAGCTACATGCTAAATAAAGGCTGGACACATAAGACCACATAATTCATTTGTATGAAATCATTTGTATGAAATTTTCTGAAAAGACAAGTCTACAGTCACAGAAAATAGGTTAGTAGTTGCCTGGGGCAGAAGGTAGAAGTGAGAGTGCCTGCTAATGGATATGAGGTTTCTTTTTGGCATGATATAAATATTCTAAAATTAGATTGTGGTCATGATGGGGCAGTTCTGTAAAATTACTAGAAATCACTGAATTGTATACTTGAAATTAGTGAATTTTATGGTAATTAAATTATACTTTCAATTAAGCTATCTAAAAAAGAACTATCAGCCAGAGATAGTCATCTGAAGTCTTGACTGAAGCTAAAGGCCCTGCTTCCAAGATGGCAGGCTCTCATGGCTAGCAAGTTGATCCTAACAGGCAGATGAAGGCCTTAGTTCCTATGTGTTCCTCTCCACAGTGCTGGGCGAGTGTCCTCAAGACACGCAGCTGGCTTCTCCAACAGCAAATGATCCAAGAAAGAGACCAAGGTAGAAACTGCAATGTCTTTTATAACCTAGCCTTGGAAGTCACACACCATCATTTCCACCATATTTTATTGGGTGCAAAGGCCAGCTATAACTTACTGTGGGAGACTATTTCCCAAGAAAGTGAGTGCCAGGAAGGGAGAATCGTGAGCAGCCATTTTGTAGGATATCTACTACACGATGGAACTCAAGGACTTCATCTTCAAGAGTCAAGGGACATGATTTGTGTCATTATTACTCTTACCTACAGAGGTAACTGGAATTTCTACTCATAAATCTACAGTATCATAATGTTGATCTTTGATATATCTGTTATTAGTTCTTGAGCTATTTACATAATTTAAATATTAAATTTCTCAAGTGATTCCATTTGTTCGAGGATCTAATATCCATTTTTAAAAAATATTTCTTCTAGTTGTGGGGACCTTACAGTTTTCCTAGGGATGTCTAACACTTTAAGCTGCTGGTTTCTTCAGTTGTATAGCAATGGAAGCCCCGACTTTCTGTTACCAGTTCATTTTGCAGTATATTGTGTGAAAGTCTGAAATTGAAGTTGTAGCAATACCTTTATCGCTTTTCAGTCATAAACTATAGCAATGATGCATTTTAATCTAAAATATCATAGATGTAAACCTATATCAGTTATCACTTTAACAAACCACTCTGAAACATAGTGGCTTAAAACAACAATTATTATTATTTCGTATGTTCTGTAAATTGGTTGGGAAGTTCTTCTGCTGGTTTCACTTATAGAACTGCAGTGAACTGAAAGTTCACCTGTGGTAGAAGGTCCGAGATGGCCTCATGTCTATCAGTTGATGCTAGTTGTTGTCTGGGGTGCGTCAGTTCCCCTTTATGTGGCATCTTGTCCTCCATAGACTAGACTGACTTTTGTACACGGCAGTCTCATGCCTAGCCTTGAAGGTCAGAGTCACTTCTATCATATTCCTTGGTCAAAACAAGTCACAGAGCCAGCACAGATTCAAGAACTAGGGAAATAAAATCCACCTTTCAATGGGAAGAACAGAAAAGTCACATTGAAAATGTGTATAGAAGAAGTTATCAGCCATCTTTGCAAAAAAAATCTGTATCACAGCCTCAGACTCTAGCTTTGACCATCTCTGTGGCCTCTGATTCGTTATATTTGCTTTTGCTTTAGGTAAGCATGCCACTTATAGGATGAAAAAAAAAAACTTACGTATCTGCTGTCTTTCTCTACTAGAGGTAGTGTTAAGTTATTGTTTTCTTGGTGACTATAACTCAGACTCTTAGCTATTTCTCATTCATTATGCATTTGGCTTTTTATCTCTAATGTAAGTGCATTGGACATGGGGCAATTTTTAAATACCTTTCTCTGGGGCAAAGGTGAATCTTTATGCATCTTATAAGCAGGTGACTACGATAAGTTTTCATCTAGTTAGATTATTTTGTTGCTAGACTCTGAGAACACTGACCATTTAGAAGGAGTATAGAGAAGATTGGTTCATATCTTTGCAGGTAACTATTTATGATTGTACTGTGAAAAGTAATATGCTGTATGTATATAATTTATTTCCTTAATGATCACTGATTAGCACTTTTAGAAACTCATTTAAGCAAGAGATTAAGGGGTAACTAATTTTTTTAAACATTTTGTTACATGAATAATTACATAGATTAGACCAGACACAAAAAGTATTCACCCTTGCTTATCTTTTCAACTTCATCTTTCAACATTCCTGACCTCTAAATGTAGAGTACAACCACACTAATATACAGTAATTCCTTTCAAGCCTCTGGCCACTGGCTAATTTCCCTTTCCAGAAACTCCCTCACTATTATCATTTTGTCGGGTGCCGTGGCTCCTGCCTGTAATCCCAGCACTTTGGGAGGCCAAGGTGGGCAGATCACCTGAGGTCAGGAGTTCGAGACCAGCCTGGCCAAGATGGTGAAACCCCATCTCTACTAAAAATACAAAAAAAAAAAAAATTAGGCATGGTGGCGTACACCTGTAGTCCCAGCTACTTGGGAGACTTTGCTTGAACTCGGGAAGCAAAGGTTGCAGTGAGCTGAGATCTCACTACTGCACTCCAGCCTGGGCAACAAGAGCGAAAACTCTGTCTCAAAAAAAAAAAAAAATCGTTACTACCACCACACTCTTTGCCTATCTCACTACTACTCTTCCCTAAAAATTCAGTTCGGGCACCCTCATTTCCGGAAAACTTTGCACAGTGTGAATTAGATTCCTTTGTTATATGCTAACAGTATTCTCTTACCTTTTCTGCCTAGAGGGCAGGGACTGTGTCTTGATGTTGACAATTTCTGATTGCCTTACCTATTATCTGTTTTCTCCTCATCAGGACCCTCAGTTTTTAGCTGGGAAATAGATGCCTGGAATAAAGAATACATTTCCCAGTCTACCTTGTTGCCACTTGGTTATATGGCTAAGTTGTGATCAATTAGATGTTGATCAAAGCAGAAGTACAGTAGTTTCTGGAAATTTTCCTTAAAAGGTAGTTGTCATACCCTTGATGCCTTCATCCTTCCTTCCTCCATCCTGTTTCCCTAGAACATAGATGAGATTACTGAAGCTCCATTTTGGAGCATGAGGATGAGGGTTCAACCCTAGGAATGATAGATTAGAAAACTGGAAGCTGCCGGGTTCGGTTGCTCACACGTGTAATCCCAGCACTTTGGAAGCTGAGGTGGGTGGATCATTTGAGCTCAGGAGTTCCAGACCAGCCTGGCAACAAGGTGAAACCCTGTCTCTACAAAAAATACAAAATTTAGTTGGGCGTGGTGGTGCATGCCTGTCTTCCCAGCTACTCTGGAGGCCAAGGTGGGAGTTTTGCTGGAACCGCAGAGGTGGAGGTTGCAGTGAGCCGAAATTGCACCACTGCACTACATCCAGCCTGAGCAACAGAATGAGATTTTGAAAAAAAAAAAAAAAAAAAAGAGAGAGAGAAAGAAAAAGGAAAAGAAAAGAGGAAAAAAAACTGGAAGCTTGTCACTTGTCACTGAATTTCCAGGCAACTATGGAGCCTTCTCACCAGCCTTGGGCTTCTCCATCTGGATTTTTACATCAGAGAGAAATAAACTTCTATATTATTTAAGCCACTATGTTTTGTGTCTCTGTTAGAGGTGTTGCTCATTCTTTTACCTCTGTGTGTGTGTGTGTGTGTGTGTGTGTGTGTGTGTGTGTGTGTATTTGCTGAAGCCTGGCAAAGTACCTGGAACATAATAGGAACTCAAGAAATGTTAATTAAGCCAAGTAGTTATTAACTGTATTGGGGTACATTATGTAAATTTAGTGAAAATGTCACAAATATTTTAGAACTTACATACCTTTCCAAGGCCTCCAAAAACAAAATACTACATCCTGTCGAGAGGGCAGATGGTAGTTGTGGGGAGAGAAGGCCAATAGTATTGAGATAAAGGATAAGGACTGAACAAAAGTTGAAGTTAGTTACTAAATCAGGCATGGTCTGCTAGGTAATCAACAGACCATTTTTGTGCATCTGGAGAAATGAATTAATTTTGCTGGCGTGGTACTTGAGCAAAATACAGTTTTAAAGAGAGAGAGAAACAAGTTCATTTCGTGCTAGACTTAGAAAGCAAAATGAACTTGTGTTGTTCTGGTTGCTGAGAGAAAAATCAGTCAAGCTAACCATCAGGCATTGTGGTGGTGAAATCACCAAGTATTGCACAGTACTCTTAGGGGTGGGCCAGGATGGTCAGGGAACTGAGCCTCCCAACACCACACCCCTAAAGGGAAGTGAGAGGGGAGAGGAATCAGCACTTCCTCATGGTGAAGAGATGGCATCCCTGCCTGCAGGAAAGAATTTGTATCAGGGGGCAGCAGAAACAAGCATGTGCCAGAGGGTCTGGGTCCAGTGTTTGTTTTTTGTTGTTGTGTGGTGGTGGTGGTGGTGGTTTGTATTTCCCTGCATGTGGGTGTGCCTACATGGGTCAGGTGTTAACCAAAAAAACCTGACGTTATCAATTGACTCTCCTTTTAATCTAGTTCTATATACTGCAAGCATATTTGTATAGGCATATTCCTGTGACCATTAATCCTTCTACATATGAAGCAAGATTATGAAAAATGTTCAGGATAGATTAAGGTTTTTATTGCATTTTTCAAAAAGAAGATTATAAAAAGAAAAAACTATCCACCAACCTATGAATGGATAAATTGTGCTATCTACATACAATAGAATATTACTGATAGTGAGGAATGAAGTACTGACATATGCCATAATGTGGATGACCCTGAAAACATTTATTCTCAATAAAGGAAGCCAGACACAAAGGTCCCACTGACTACACATTTATATGAAATTTCCAGAATAGGTAAATCCATAGAGATCTTAGAAAGCACGTTGGTATTGCCGGGGGCCAGGGGAAGAAATGAATAGGGGTACAGGCTCTCCTTGCGTGGTGATAAAAATGTTTGGAACTAGAGTCAATGGTTGCACAACACTGTGAATGTATTAAGTGCCCCTGAATTGTTCACTTTCAAATGGTTAATTTTATGTTATATGAATTTTACCTCAATAAAAAGAAACAGTCACTTTTTGTTAATTAACAGAAACAAACTCCATGTGTGTACAAAGAAAAAGTTCTAGAAAGTAGGTTAACAGCTCTCATGTCTAGTTGATAGAATTATAAACAAGTTTAACTTCAATCTCTTTCCACATTTGTTTCCAATTTTTCTACAATGAATATATATGAGTTGCTTTTATATTGGGAAAACATAATGATTTTAACTTTTTAAACAAAAGATGGCCTTTCTTTAAGTCTATGAAGAAGTTTAATTAAGAAACTAGGAAATCATGTTCAGATTAACATTATGTATTCCATATCAGTTGCAAAATTAAATCTTAAATGAGGATATAAAGTTTTGTAGAGTATATTTCACTATTTTTAAAACCCAATAATTTTGTACATGCCACAGATTTATCTTAAGGTATAGCTCTTTCATATTGTGTATAAATTATTTGTTTCTATGCTTAATATATACTAAATAAGGCCCTGAAGTCAGGGGAAGTTTTTCTGCCTTTGCATCATTTTTGTATCCCTAGAGTATTTGTTCTGCCTGAAATGAAGACGCTCTCAGTATTTAATTTAACCAATATCTGAAGATACAGTTTTGAGCTCATACTCTAGCAGACAGACTCTGTAGACAGAGGTCTAAGCTATGAATTGCCAAAAAAAATCATTCAACACTTGGAAATAGGCAGAATAAATTGTCAAGTATACCTTCAGTGAAGAGCTGGGCATTGCCTAGGATAATTTTAAGGATTCTTTGATGTTACTTGATTGATTTGCTATTTACTAGGCTATTTAAAAACACTGAGAATAAAAGCTAAATTTTTGGAAAACTGATAGCAATATAACTCACTCATTTTCATAAGCAATGCAAATGAACTGTCAGGTAGAAAATATAAATCTCTGTAAGTCGGATTCTTATTTGAACTACTTTAACTACTTTAACATCTTACTGGTTTCTTAATCAAGGAATGAGTTGAATAAAATATTTGGCATAATTTCATTTTATATTTGCATGGGAGTTGTGCTGCTAACTCACTGAAAAAGTGTACTGTAATAGAAGTAATATGATAAATCTCATAGTGAAGACACAAAGATTTAGGGGAACAGAGGGTGGGAGAAATTTATTTAACATCAGAAAGTCTTTCTGGTAAACAGAGTCCAAAAGATCCACCATATCAACAGTTTCTTTTGCCTAGAGGTGTTTCTCCCTTACCCTCTCCAATCACAGCTCCACCCTAATTCAACATTGTCTTCAAAGCCCAGCTTTAAAATCACCTAGGTAAAATGTTTCCTCCCAATGATGTTAAATTATGGAATCGTGAGACAGCACAATTACGATTATTTTCAGGAAATCAATACACATACTCCCAATGCAAAAACTCATTCATGACTTCCCTACTGAAAATTCAGTTCAACCACACACAAAAATGTTGGCATGTGAGGAAAGAGGCTGTAAAGAAAAAAAGATAATAATATGATAGGTGATATTTATGGAGCACATTATCTTTAATGCTTATGATTACCTAATAACATAGGCACTTTTATGAACCCCTTTTTATAGATGAGGAAACAGAAGCGCACTAAGGTCATACAATGCAAGACTCTGTAGACAGAAATATAAGCTATGAATTGTCAAGAAATTCATGGGAATAGGCAAAATAAATGGTCAGATGTACCTTCAGTGAAGAGCTTGCCCTCTAAGAACTGAAAGTCTAATGAAGTAGGAGAAATACAAAAATAATATAATCCCATACAATGTAACAATGGTATTAAGGAGTACAGTGTAATAATTATGCCAAATATAGTGGACACGTTTTGAGATGCCAATCCAAATCGTGCCCCCTTTGAAATTTCCTCCATCTATCATCTCTGCGAAAAGGGGGAACCTAACTGACCATGTTTGTCCCATCTGATCTCCACAAAGTCCTAGATCAGCTGATTGAGTTGGGGTTCTACATCTATTCAAGTGAAAACTAACTTACAGGCTGGGCTGAACCAACCAGATTTTCTGAGCTGGGAATGTGAAATTGGGACACAGAGATCCTCACTTGAACAATAGTGGATGTAGGACTTAAAAGAACTTGCAAAGTTGGGATTGAAGGGAGCACAAGGACAGGCCAAAGTGTGAAGCCAAGGAACCCTAAATGAGCAGAAAAGGCTGTGCTGCAGAGAGAAGCAGGACACAAGGTAGAGCACAGCAAGAAGTGGAGGTCACAGGGCACAGCAATGGAATTATAGACTCTGACCCTGTCTTTCCAAGTGCACATCCTCTGCGGCCCGATTGCCTTTTCTTTTCTGAAGTCCATGAAATGCCTGCTGCATCCTTTTTATTAAACTTTTTTGTTGCCCTTCCTTTTACTTGATCAGTCCTAACTCGCCCAGGTCCTGAAGCATTCATTAGGGAAAGAGGTATAAAAAGCAGATGCAAAAATAGAGGCAACAAGTTACACAGTACGCTCAGAGAAAGCTAATCAGCTTATAGTGAGTGAACAGCACGTTACGTTGTGATTTCTGTAGGCATCCAGACTGATGCTCTGATCAATTTGTATTCATTTACCTGAATTGGCTCCTTCCTCCCAAGCCTGCTCCCTGTACTACTTCTCACATAGTGGCTTTTCTTCCTATCTCTCCATCTATGGCAGTAGGAGTGTGCCTCTGCACCCCTATATTCCTTTATGTCAAGTTGGATGAGTGACTTTCTTATTTATTTGAGTTGGAGTCATGATGAATACCAAGTCCAAAGCTAGCAGACCACACTTAATTTTTGTTTAGACTTCTTATGAATTATAATTTTTCTAATCATTTTTTCTAACAAAAGTTGGATAGTTTTTTGTTTGTTTGTTTTTGAGACAAGGTCTTGCTCTGTCACCCAGACTGTAATATAGTGGCTCCATCACAGCTTACTGCAACCTCAACCTCCAGGACTTGAGTGATCCTCTCACCTTAGTGTCTGAGTAGCTGGGACTACAGACACCTGCCGTTACACCTGGATAATTTTTATTTTATTTTATTTTATTTTATTTTATTTCATTGAGATGGAGTCTCACCCTTGTTGCCCAGGCTGTAGTGCAATGGTGTGATCGATCTCGGCTCACCGCAACCTCCACCTCCCAGGTTCAAGCAATTCTCCTGTCTCAGCCTCCCGAATAGCCGGGATTAGAGGCATGTGCCACTACACCCAGCTAATTTTATATTGTTAGTAGAGATGGGGTTTCTCCATGTTGATCAGGCTGGTCTCAAACTCCCGACCTCAGGTGCTCCACCCACCTCGGCCTCCCAAAGTGCTGGGATTACAGGTGTGAGCCACCACGTCCGGCCTACACCTGGATAATTTTTAAATGTTTTGTAGAGATAGGGTCTCCCTATGTTGTTGTTCTCAAACTCCTGGGCTCAAGCGATCCTCCCACCTCAGCCACCCAAAATGCTAAGACTACAGGTGTGAGCCACCGCGCCTGGTCAAAAGTTGGAAAAAAAAAAAACACTGGCTACTTGCAGAAAGAAGTCTAACTTAAGGAAACCATAATTCCCTACAACTCTTTCAGAGTTAAAGAAAAAAAAGCCATATTTGCTTTTATGGAACTAAAATAATTATTAGAGTTTTGGCTATTGATCTGTAACCAATGATTCCTGTAGGACGCTTTCTGCCTATTCTAAGGTTACAAAATCAAGCCGGGTTTCCGATTCTCTTCAGTTAACACCCCCAATAAGATGCTTTTTCTGCCTTATCAGCCTCTAATAATTTTTTTAAAGTCAAAGCAAGTTTATTAAGAAAGTAAGGGAATAGAGAATGGCTACTCCATAGGCAGAACAGTGGCATGGGTTTCTCAGCTGCTTATGCTTATTGTTACTTCTTGATTATATGCTAAACAAGGGGTGAATTATTCATGAGTTTTCCAGAAAAGGAGTGGGCGATTCCCAGAACTGAGGATTCTTCCCCTTTTTAGACCATGTGACATAACTTCCTGATGTTGCCATGGCATTTGTAAACCGTCATGGCACTGGTAGGGGTGTCTTTTAGCATGCTAACGCATTATAATTAGCATATAATGAGCAGTAAGGACGTCCAGAGGTCACTGTCATCACCATATTGGTTTTGGTGTGTTTTGGCTGGCTTCTTAACCACACCCTGTTTTATCAGCAAGGTCTTTATGACCTGCATCTTGTGCTGACCTCCTATCTCATCCTGCAACTCAGAATCCCTAATCTCCTATGAATGCAGCCCAGTAGGTCTCAGCCAATTTACCCAACCCCTGTTCAAGATGGAGTTGCTCTGGATCAAACACCTCTACATATTTCCCCCCTTTCTTTTACAAGGGAACCCTTAATTCTAAGGGTTATAAAGGGGTAAAGATCCATCTTCTGTAACAGATGGATCAGGCTGAATAGGGGCAATGATATTCCTGCCTAACTATTAGGGTATTTTGCATCCAGGGCAAAGAGGAGCTCAGTCAGAAAGTGTTGGTATGGCAAGGGCCATTCATAAATCTTGAGTTTCTGGAAGATTAATAAGTGTTCAATTTAAGAAAACATTCAGTAAGCTTATCCTGCATTCCTATATGAAGAGTACAACAGCAATATATTCCACAACAGTAAAGCAAAATAAATAAAATTATCCCAAGTAAACTAAATTAGAAGGCTTTCCATGAACCGTGCAACGTTGGAACCAAGCTGATATGGGGTTGCTAGCTGATTCCAATAAGTGTCCAGAATTAGAATACTGAACCAGATTTTTATACTACCCATCCCTCTTGTTTCTTCTGAACTGCAGTCAGAGATCACTGATTGGTTCACAGGAATAAGCAGGGTTAGTCTAAATTGCAACTAAGCTTCAGCACTGGGCAGTTTCCATTGCCCTTCCCAGAAGGAGCCGAAAGCAGTCCATTTTGAGCTCGCAAAGGCTTTTAACTGCTCAAGATAATTTTTAGTGCTAAGTATAACATGAACCCCAAAATTCCTGTTCCCTGGATGGTGGAGACCAAGAGAAAGTACTGCCACATGGTTACAAGGTCAAGCTCCCAAGGACATAAAACACAATGAGAGGGAAACTTCATCTAATTTTTTTTTGTTTGTTTCAGAGACCTGCAGCAAAGTTTGTAACTGACCAGTTTCCTGGAGCGTCTTGAGCGGCAGGTTTACAGGGGTCCTAAGCCGATGTTCTATCCTCAGGTACTCCTCTTTTTGACAGAACAGTGCAGAAAGACAAATTTATAGCACAAAGTACACCAAATTCACTATATGTTAAGATTGGCCTCACACATCCTTTTTTCCATTAATCAAAACTTTGCAGAGAAGATAAACAGTGATTTTTACCATTCACTCAACCAGTTTGCACAGGGAGAGAGACAAGAAGTCTGACCAGTAAGAATCCTTACCCTTTTGCAGGCATGCCAGGTTTCTGGGTTTTCTTTCCCTGAGCAGCCCTAACAACCTTGCTCACTGCATGAAAGCCCTGGGGGCCAAGCTGCAACTCAAAGGAAAATCAGCTTTTTTTGCTTCATGGAATCATAGGCAAAACCCTCTCAATATTGTAGGATGCCACCCAACTAGCTGCATGGGGAACCTGAATTAATATTTTCTATTCCCTTTTGCTCCAGCCAGGGTAAAATAAGTGTGACCAAACAGACATTAGCCACTCTCCCTAGCATCCAATATTGAACTGACAAGGGTCAAGCTTACCCCCGGATGAACCCTGCCATCTTTAATCCAACCTCCGACCAGGACTTTCAATATGTGGTCTCTGGGCAAGATGGTCGCCCTGAGTAACAGGAAAGATAGGAAAGGGAAAGGAGAGAAAAGGAGAAAACCATTGTCTGTGGCAGTGTAGGAAAGGCGAGGAGCTCAGAGAGGCCAGAGAGAGACCTGCCCATTGCAGCAACACTGAATCAAAAGTTCAGGCAGCTGTTTGTTGGTAGTGAAGGGATGTTTTTCCAGCAGTCCCATCAGCTCTCTAGTTTCCCCTTTTGGGGAGGAAAAAAAAGCTCCCTATGTCCCATGATCCTGTACATACCTAATCCTGTCACCCACAGCCTTCAGCAAAGAGTGCAAGGCAGATTAATTCAAAGAGAATAGCAGTAAACATCCTATAGTGCCAAATGCATTTTTAACCAAGAGGGACTTTACTGAGAGAGGCCTCTAACCCCATAAATCTTAGGAAGGACTCCAACATTCCTCAGTTGGGCTTCCAATCCAAGTTTGGTCAAGCATTCTTGCCTTTTATTAAGAGGGGCCTTTAACCCTCTCTGTCTTAGGAGGGACTCTAACTCCCCTAAGTTGGGCCTCTAACCCAGTCCTATCCTTTACCTGGGTACTCCACCACTTACCCAAAGTCAGCCAATTGGTGCTGCAGTCTATTCCCTTTGGGTCGTGACCTCCTTAGTATCATCCCTTCATGGTTCACAGGAAGATGTTACCAGAAGGGGGTCTGGATCCATATCCAAAGAGAGGGTTCTTGGTTCTCACACAAGAAAGAATTTGTGGTGAATCTATAAAGTAAAGTGAAAGCAAGTTTACTTAAAAAGTAAAGGAATAAAGAATGGCTACTCCGTAGGCAGAGCAGTCATAATTTTTTACTTTTTAAAAAAATATTTTGAATCACCCTGTGTAATAATTGATTATGGGCTAGCTTTAGAACCCTTGCTTTTGTTTTGTCTTCTTTTTTAATAGCTTTCTCTTAGAGTTTGGTTAATAAATTGGCAGTGGCTTACAAATTAATTGTACATATAGAAGTAAAGTCATGTTATTTTGAGATTATCTCATTATATGATAATAATATAATAGGCTCCCGCTTGAACCCTAAGAGGAGCCAGCATGACAAGCTAAACACTCTGGGATAATTATGCCATCCTTTTAATAAATTATTTACACCTCTAGCGCAAAACCTTCCAGCTCAACCAGTTATTACTTCTGTCCTTGACTTCCCCCACCACACCCTACCTCAAACATCTCTACCAGGTTGAAATCATGTGAAAGAAAGGTGTGGAGATGGGGGAGCATTCTTTTTTCTTTGTATTTGAGACAGGTTCTTAACCAAGTTGGAGTGCAGTGGTGTGATCACAGCTCACTGTAGCCTCCACGTCCCAGGCTCAAGCGATCCTCCAACCTCAGCCTCTTGAGTGGCTGAAACTACAAGTGCAAACCACCACGACCAGCTAATTTTTTTTTTTTTTTTTTTAGAGATAGGGTTTCACTTTGTTGCCCAGGTTAGAAGGAACATTCTAAACTCTACCATCTAGTCTTTTGGGTTCACAAGATTTTTTTTCACCTTTTAATTCACTGTTCTGTTTTCTTTCTAAATGAGAATCCAGGTTTACTGAGAAGGAATTTTGATATCACATTCATTTATCAGGAACCAAAGAGTACTTTTTTCTTTTTTAAGAGATGGAGTCTCACTATGTTTACCAGGTTGGTCTTGAACTCTTGGCTTCAAGCAATCCTCCCACTTTGGCCTCCCAAAGTGCTAGGATTACAGATATGAACCACCACAACCAGCCCCAAAGGGTAATTCTTAAAGACTAAGATAACCTCTCTTGTGTTTTCTTTTTTCTTTTTCTTTTTCTTTTTTTTTTTTTTTTGAGATGGTGTCTTGCTCTGTTGCCCAGGCTGGAATGCAGTGGCGTGATCTGGGCTCACTGCAACCTCCGTCTCCCAGCTTCAAGTGATGCTCCTGCCTCAGCCTCCCGAGTAGCTGGCATTACAAGCACCCACCACCATGCCCAGCTAATTTTTTGTATTTTTAGTAGAGATAGGGTTTCACCATGTTGGCCAGGCTGGTCTCAAACCCTGACCTCAGGTGATCCACCCACCTCGACCTCCCAAAGTGCTGGGATTACAGACGTGAGCTACTGCACCCACTCTCATCTCTTGTATTTCATCTAATCTAAGATGTCACTGATTCTAAGACACACCATTATTTTATATACCACAAAACAAAAAAAGAACAAAACCAGCCAATTAAACTGTGACACATTGCTTTCTTATTACTTGGGATATTTATTTCAAACTTATCAAAAGATCTCTTGATTTTTTATTATATTTAACTCTCTTGAGCCTATGCCAAAAAATATATCTATATATCTATATATATATGCAAAATAAATTGGTCAAAACTTCCCAGAACTCTCTCTCATTCAGACTTCAACCCTACCGAGTTACTTTTCAACTAGAATTGTGTCAGGTTTTTTCACACATCATTCTCTGTGCCATCAAAAGCATTAGTGTTGCAGAATTTCTGTGAGTGTTTCAGTATTATTTCGAGATTTTCAATAAGCTGTTGACACCTGTTCTAAAGAGTTGATGCAGATGCACAAACAACAACCACTATGTCATGGTGATTGCTTGACTAACAGTGGCAAGACAAAGGAAGAGGAACCTAGGGTTCTGGTTCCCAAATACCACCTGGAAAGCCTGTTAATATTCAAGATGGTGGGCCAGGCATGGTGGCTCATGCCTGCAATCCCAGCATTTTGGGAGGCTGAGGTGGGCAGATCAGGAGGTCAAGAGATCGAGACCATCCTGGCCAACATGGTGAAACCCCATCTCTACTAAAAATACAAAAATTATCTGGTCGTGGTGGTGAGCACCTGTAGTCCCAGCTACTCAGGAGGCTGAGGCAGGAGAATTGCTTGAACCCAGGAGGCGGAGGTTGCAGTGAGCCAAGACCGTGCCACTGCACTCCAGCCTGGCTACAGATCGAGACTCCATCTCAAAAAAAAAATTAATTAATTAAAAAAAATTCAAGATGGTGGACTCCTACTCCCAGAGATTCTGATTTTGTAGGCTGGTTTAGGATTTCTTTGGTATTTCAAATGAACAAAATCCTAAGTGGGAGGCAATCTAGCACAAAGACTAGAAAAACATGCTAAGTTCAAATCCTAGATCTACCACTTGCTAATTATGTGATTTTGGGCTAATTAACAATGCCATACTCTAGCTTTCTAATCTGTAAAATGGGAGTGATAATAGCACTTGCCTCATTGACTGTTATAAGAATTAAATAAATTAACACCTATAAAGCAGTTAGGACACTGCCTGGCACAGAATAAATGCTATACAAGTGTTTCAGGTCAAATTTAATAATAGAAGTTATTATTATTATTAAATTTCACCTAGCAAACAAATCTGTATCACTATGGAGACACTATGAAAGCCTAGGGAGAGTGCTGGTGGAAATAATCAAAAGACGAATTATTTAATATCTACTGTGAACCAACTGCTCAAAAAATAGCACCTTTCTTTTGCCTTATATATTTGCAGAATTCAATAAAAGTTTATAATAAAGCTATAGTCCAGCCAGGTGCAGTGGCTCATGCCTGTAATTCCAACAGTTTGGGAGGCCAAGGTGGATGATCACTTGAGGCAGGCAGTTCAAGACCAGCCTAGCCAACATGGTGAAACCCAATCTCTACTAAAAATACAAAAATTAGCTGGGTGTGGTGACGCCAGCCTGTAATCCTAGCTACTGGGGAGGCTGAGGCATGACAGAATCACTTGAACCCGGGAGGCAGAGGTTGCAGTGAGCCAAGGTGGTGCCAGTGCACTCCAGCCTGGGCAACAGAGTGAGACCCTGTCTCAGAAAAAAAAAAAAAAAGGAAGAAAAAAAATATATATATATAAATCCAGGTCCTATCTTCTAGTAAAATCAGTAGAAGTAGAAAAAGTACCCCTCTCACTGAGCCTTCTCTGGCAAACACTAAATATCTTTTTTTATAATGACAAAATTTCACTGAATATATTTTATGATCAGAATGCCTAATTCCAGTTTTCTTAAATAAGGGTCCATCTCCAATATTGGGTCCAGAGCTTCTGGGAGGCAAATACTTTGTTTTTGGCTTTGGTTTAGGATTATTTTGGTTTTGCCCACTTTCACTTTATTTTTACTTCATCCTGTGTTTCCTTTATTTCTCCTAAATTTACCTCATAAATGTCAAGGCATATCCCTTGATTCTAGTCAGTCGTGTCTAGGTAAACAAGCTCCCTTTCATCCTGTCTTTGTTGTGATTTTTAGAAGTGCTTGTCATTTATTCTCCCATTCATTCAACAAACTTTATTTGTACTCCTCACTTGGTTTGGGACCTCTGTTAGCAGCTGGTACTACAAAGAGTGTCTGCTCTTGAAGAGCTCAGGGTCTAGTGGCTCCGTAAACTATATTATTAGTGCCTATGCCCAAAACTAAAATAAGCACTTAGTAAACATTTCTGGTTGAAGCAATGAAACTTCTTTGTTTTCTTCTCTTAGGATTTGTAAATTGAGAAGTTCCTGCTAGTTCTTGACTTACCACTGGCTCAGGCTAATGTCGAAATACAAATACACTGGGACTCAAGATCAGTTACCACCTTAAACAAATGATTAACAGATTAAAACTTTATGCTTTACCCTGCAAATTTTTAATAAATATCAGAAATGGAAATGTCACTCAATAACTTTTAAAAATTAAACTTGAAGGGCTATACGCAAAGCAAGATCAATTAGCTTTCTATATTATCTTTATCTTGTTCCATTTTCCTGATTTAGTTGTAATTTACAGAAAGATTATTTGTGGGAACTAGGAAATAAGTTCAGCCATTTATCTGATACCAGAATCACTAAAAGACAGAGTTCTCCCCTTTACTGCAAATATGACAAAAATAATGACAATGGGTAATATGTATGGAGACTAAGGTTATGAACTATTATTTCTTTGGAGGAACAATCCTTTGTTTTCAAATTATATTTTTCCAGTTTGGGAGGAGAGGAGTGCTAAAATGTTTAATCTTTATGGAAACAAAGGTGATAGTACGGAGTAGTGTGACTTTTTAAAAAGCATCCTTACTGGGCAAAATAAAAAAGTTTGCAAGATTGTTTTTATTCCTTTTCCTACTTTGTTATTTATTTATATCTCTGAAATCCGAAAGTCTGGAAACTATTATCAGCGAGTGAGATCCATAGGCATTTGGGACATCAATGACATTGACTTACTCACTTATTTAAGACATCTCTGGGCTTGAACCCAGTCACCATAAGTAGTGTAATGACTGTTCTCAAAGTTACCAAAGCAAGATCAGATCTTATCCTGTACTATGATTCCAATAATTTGTTTCTCTTATTAAATTGTTTTTCTTATTAAATCCTGACTACCTAATGCTCTACTTTTCTGTGATTCAAAATTAAGATGTTGAAGAACCAATGATCTTAAAAACAGGACAAGACTTGTTTCCTGAATGTAATGTGGAGGAAAGAGCACAGGCTGCAGAATCAGAAGGCTGTTCAGACGATGCTTCTGCCAGCTACTCACTATGTAACCTTAGGCAGTTTATTTCTCTGATCTTCAGTGTTTTCATCTGAATAATGAGAATAAAACTACATTTCTGAGTGTAAGGACTAAATGTAGTAATATATGACTCTTCTTAAGATCTGGCACACAATGGTTGCTCAATAAAAGTAGCCATTATAGCCGGGCGCGGTGGCTAACGCCAGTAATCTCAGCATTTTGGGAGACTGAGGCAGGTGGATCACCTGAGGTCAGGAGTTCAAGACCAACCTGACCAACATGGTGAAACCCTGTCTCTACTAAAAATACAAAAATTAGCTGGGCATGGTGGCAGGCACCTGTAGTCCCAGCTACTCAGGAGGCTGAGGCAGGAGAATGGCATGAACCTGGGAGGCGGAGCTTGCAGTGAGCCAAGATTGCACCACTGCACTCCAGCCTGGGCAACAGAGCGAGACTCCGTGTCAAAAAGAAAAAAAAAAAAAAAAGTAGCATTATTACCTATTTACTTTTTTTTTTTTTTTTTTTTTTTTTTTGAGACAGAGTCTTGCTCTTGTTGCCCAGGCTGGAGTTCAATGGTGCAATCTTGGCTCACTGCAACCTCTGCCTCCTGGGCTTAAGCGATTCTCCTACCTCAGCCTCCCCCAGTAGCTGGGATTACAGGTGCATTCCACCATGCCCAGCTAATTTTTGTATTTTTAGTAGAGACGGGGTTTCACCATGTTGGTCGGGATGGTCTCAAACTCCTGACCTCGTGATCCACCTGCCTCCGTCTCCCAAAGTGCTGGGATTACTGGCGTGAACCACTGCGCCCAGCTATTACCTATTTACTAACATTAGCTCTATAAAGTAGTTGGAACATTTTTTATGACTTTTTAAATAATATAAATACACAAAGACATTTTGGGCTTTTTCGTTTTTGTTTTATGGGTTTTTTGTTTGTTTTTTTAGATGGAGTCTTGCTCTGTTACCATGCAGTGGCATGATCTCGGCTCACTGCAACCTCAGCCTCCTGGGTTCAAGTGATCCTCCTGCCTCAGCCTCCTGAGTAGCTGTCATTACAGGTATGCACCACCAAGCCCAGCTAATTTTTGTATTTTTAGTAGAGAGGGGGTTTTGCCACGTTGGCCAGGCTGGTCTCAACTTCCTTACGTCAGGTGATCCGCCTGCCTTGGCCTCCCAAAGTGCTGGGATTATAGGCGTGAGCCACTGTGCCCAGCCACACAAAGACATTTTAAACAGAAAGACAGTACAGTTATATCCTTCGACCCCCCCCACTTCTCACCCCTCACTACCTTCTTATCCAAGTATAAAGCCTCGTATTTCAGAGCTAGTCTTTAAGGAAGAAATTGTTGAAGTTAGTCAAAGATGAAGTACGAACAATTAAAGTAGTGATGTACCCCCCGAAAGCCCACAAGATGAAGATTCCAAAAATGAAATTATAAAAATGAACATGTAATGGGTAAGATCAATTATCTACCCACTAAGATCATTTACTCTCAGCAGTAAGGTCTAAATGGGTGCCTGTGTGTCATCTCCAGTGAGTGCAATTCTACTGGCATGTCTATAGCTATAACCTAGTTTGGTGCCTAAGAGGAAAGGGGTGTTTCCAGTGCAAGGAACAATGAGCCTGTGCTAATCAAACCACCTTCATTGATAATTTGGCTTTCCTATTATATGTGTAAGGAAAGAATATATTGATGCAGCTATCTTTTGTCATTATAAATGAATAAATAAGCAGTTTCTTGTGTATTTGATGTGTGAATGGATCCTTCTGAACTCAGTCAGTCAGTTGGCAGAAAGAAATCAAGATTTTGGCCCATAGAGCACTCTACTGAGGTTCACAAAATACTGCCCTGGAAGATCAATCCAAGAGGGACTGGCTCCTGTTAATGAAGATGATGAGGATGAGGCTACTGATAATGTTGATGATGATAGCTACTATGTGTCAGGTGCTGTGTTAAGTGCTTTACAAAAATTTCCCTGTGTAATTGCCATAGCAATCCCTTTTACAGATTAGAAAAAATGGGGTTTAGAAAGGTTAAGTAACTTGCCTAAGGTGACATATCTGTGAGCTAAGCTTCAAACCAGGTCCAATTTGGAAGCAAAACTACTTGATCACTGTTTTGATTGCTTACCTCAAAAGAAGAGATCGTCTCTGGATTCTTAATGAACTTCCCTAGGACACTGCCTTCCAATTCCATGAAAAAGTAAATACATTTTATGACTCCAACTTGCCTCTTAATGAGAAATGCCACAAAGTTTAATTCAGGCAAATATTGTATTAATTTTCTAAAGAGAATGTTGTGGGTACCAAAAACTACAAACTAGTAAACCCAGAAAAATCTTTAATAGAGAATGAAACACAATTTGTGGCAATTTTAAAAAGGAATATATTTATCAAGGATATATTTAACAAGGATTCACCAAGAGCAAGTCATGTCAAATTTATTTAAAGTCTAGTTTTCAATAGCAAAACTAATGCCATAGACATCTTTTATTTTCTTTCCGTGAGAAATTTAATAAAATCCCTACTGATTATCACACCAAAATATTATGTTGACCAAGGTCCCCAAAGGCCTTTATAAAATGGCAGATCCCTTGGTAAATTTACCATTGATGAGGTTCTGACTTCAGCCTAACCAACTCAGAAGTTTAATTTCCTCATGCTTACAAAACCCACAAGAAACTAATGATTAAAACCAGCCACTTTTTATTGAAAAGTTATACTATTGAAAAGTAATACTAATATATATACGTATATATACATATATATATATATGCTGGTATAACCACCAATCTAATTAAGATGTAGATTATTTCCATCATTCCAGAAAAGTTCCTCCTCCCCCTTTCCGGCCAATGCCTCCACCTCAATAGCTTTCTCGTTTCTACCATCAGGGATTAGTTTTACCTGATCTTGAGTTTTACATACAGGGAATTTTAGACTATGCATTCTTTTGTGTCTAGCTTCTTATACTCTACACTATATTTTTGAAATCATTTACATTGTTACATGTATCAGCAGTTTTTGTTTCTTTTTTCTTTTTTTTTTTTTTTTACTGCTAAGCAGTACTCCATTGTATGAATATAGTTTATAAATTTGGTTGATAGACATTGGAACAAAGCACCATTTTATTTATTTTCAATGAGAAATGTAATAGGTTGGTGGCCCCAACAATGGTCCCTGTTGGTTCATTATATGGGAAACTGAATCTTCAGAAAGTGTCTGTATAAGTATAGAATCAGACAGAACAATAGGAGTTTGCTAGATAATTCAACTATTCAACTCTCAACAGAGTCCATCAAGGGGCTTGACATAAGATTGGATGAATAAGGCTAACATTTGCCTCAGGGATTCTCTCTTAACTTTGTTTCTCCACAGCTGATCCCACACACTTGTGATCAACACATCCTCCATTTAGACATGATAATATTAATCTTAGGCATTTCCCTTTCTAAGGATATGCTTTGCATATCACAGCTTTTGATTTTTAGTTGAATTATCTGAAATCCCCCTGTGCCTCCATTTCCAGTTCTTGCATGAACGACTTCGATGTTACCCTGGCCTAATGGGTCACCTACAGGATTTATCCCACGCATCTGGATTAATGGTGCTCTGGTCACCTGGAGGAGTCACAAGAGTCAGTCCTCCTCTCTGCCTTAGTCTGAAAGGTGTGGTTGAAGACACTAACAGTATAATCGTCAGATCTATAGATGGCTAGAATTGCTGATGTGAAAGCTAACAGAATCAAACTTTATAAGAATTTAAAGCAGACTGAAGCACAAAATCAAACCAACAATACAGATATTGAGAATTAGATATAGGTTCAGAAAACATCACTCACAAGTACAGTTTTGGAGTAACCTGGTTTGCCAAAATTTCAATTTGAATACACAGGTTTATAAAAATGACTGCATTAAAAGAAGCATTTTTTAAAAAAAAATCCTACTCTGCATTGATTGAGACTGTAACTGGGAAATAATTTTCAATTCTGGCCACCACAATTTCAGAAAAATTATAATTCTGGCAAGTATATTCATAGAGAGATGACCAGTACTGAATCATTCATTCAACATGTATTTGAGCATTTACTTTGCGCTGGGCACCGTCATGCTGATGGGGGTACAGCAGCAAGGAAAATGACTAAGGCCCTGCCTCATGGTACTTATATTCTAGAAAGAATACAGAAAATGAACAAATAAAAATATAATATGTTAGGGCCCGAGAAGTTCAGTGAGGAAAAATAAAGCCAGGTAAAGTAACAGAAGAGAAGGGAATGGCTTTTGGGAGGAAGTGGCCAAAGCAGACCTCTCCAAACAGATGACATTTGAACAAAGACCTGAACGATGTAAGGCAGGGTTCAGCAAACTCTGAACAGTGGCCAAATTTGACTGCACACCTGTTTTTGTACGGCTTGAGAGCTACGAATAGTTTTTATATTTTAAAAATAGTTAACAAAAAATTTTTTTAGAGAATAATACTTTTTGACATGTGAAAATTATGTGCAATTCAAATTTCAGCATCCAAAAATAAAGTTTTATTGGGACACATCCGCACTTATTTATTTATTCTCCATGGCTGCTCTTGCATTATCACAGTAGATTTGAGACCATATGGCCCACAAAGCCTAAAATATTTACCATCTGGCTCTTTATGCAAAATGATTGTTGACCCCTGATATAAGAGAGCAAGCCCTACCAATATCTAAGGGGAAAATGTCCTGGCATAGATAATGGCAAGAGTAAAGGCCCTGAGTCAGGCCTGTGGTTGGCTTGTGTTCAAGCTGGAACACTGGAAGGAAGCCAGTGTGACTGGATGGCAGGGAGAAAGGGTGAGACTAGTGGGAAATGGCAGGAAGTGAAATCAGAAAGGGAACTTCAGACCAAATCTGCTTGGGGTAAGGATTTTGACTTAAGTGACACAGAAAGCCATTTAAGGGGTTTGAAAAAGGAATGACATAGCATGACAGCTGGCTGGAGCACACTCTGGAAAGCATAGGTTCTTAAACTCCATCCAGTGGATGGGGAAAAAAATACATCTTTATTTTCTCTAAGCATTAGCTGCAACTTAACATTTCAGTCATGAATATAGATAACAAAACACTGTTGTATTTAGCAGTACCTGTGACTTTGTCACCAATGAATATCACTTTTTTTTTTTTTTTGAGATGGAGTCTTGCTCTGTCACCCAGGCTAGAGTGCAGTGGCGCGATCTCGGCTCACTGCAACCTCTACCTCCTGGATTCAAGCGATTATCATGCCTCAGCCTCCGGAGTAGCTGGGATTACAGGCGCCCGCCTAATTTTCTTGTATTTTTAGTAGAGATGGGGTTTTCCCATGTTGGACAGACTGGTCTCAAACTCCTGACCTTAAGTGAACCGCCTGCTTCGGCCTCTCAAAGTGTTGGGATTACAGACGTGAGCCTCTGCGCACGTTTTTATATATAATGATTATTGCAATTATCTACAAATATCATTTATGAATATATTCAGAAATTATTAGACCTTGTACTATAGCTTGTTATTTAATGAATTAATGAAGAAGTACGTATGTGTATTCAGAGTTGAACAGGTAACCTACAGAATGGGAGAAAATTTTTGCAATCTACTCATCTGGCAAAGGGCTAATATCCAGAATCTACAAAGAACTTAAACAAATTTACAAGAAAAAAAAACAACCCCATCAAAAAGTGGGCAAAGGATATGAACAGACACGTCTCAAAAGAAGACATTTATGCAGCCAACAGACACATGGAAAAATGCTCATCATCACTGGTCATCAGAGAAATGCAAATCAAAACCACAATGAGATACCATCTCACGCCTGTTAGAATGGCGATCATTAAAAAGTCAGGAAACAACAGATACTGGAGAGGATGTGGAGAAACAGGAACGCTTTTACACTGCTGGTGGGAGTGTAAATTAGTTCAATCATTGTGGAAGAGTGTGGCAATTCCTGAAGGATCTAGAACCAGAAATACCATTTGACCCAGCAATCCCATTACGGGGTATATACCCAAAGGATTATAAGTCATGCTACTATAAAGACACATGCACACGTATGTTTATTGTGGCACTATTCACAATAGCAAAGACTTGGAACTAACCCAGATGTCCATCAATGATAGACTGGATTAAGAAAATGTGGCACATATACACCACAGAATACTATGCGGCCATAAAAAAAGGACGAGTTCATGTCCTTTGCAGGGACATGGATGAAGCTAGAAACCATCATTCTTAGCAAAATATCACAAGGACAGAAAACCAAAGACTGCATATTCTCACTCATAGGTGGGAATTGAACAATAAGAACACTTGGACACAGGGCGGGGAACATCACACACCGGCGCCTGTTGCGGGGTGGGGATTTGGGGGAGGGACAGCATTAGAAATACCTAATGTAAATGATGAGTTGATGGGTGCAGCAAACCAACCTGGCACATGTAAATAAATCTGCACATTGTGCACATCCACCCTAGAACTTAAAGTATAATAATAATTTAAAAAGTATGTATGTGTATATATAAAATGATATCACAAATTTGATTTTTTGATATTTTAATAACTATGTTTCAATGTAATTGGTTTCCTGTTTAATGCTTTGTATTTCATATTATGTATTTTTAAATGTCCCTTTGGAGCCCATATGCTCAACAAGATTTTCCAAAGGGTCTAGAGCCCAAGAGAAACTAGATATAAAAGCAGTGGGAAGCACTAGAAGGACTAAATTAGAGAAGGGAGGACAAGGCTGGTCCAAGTTATGTATTTTAATTTCTCCGACACATAGTAAACACTGAATATATGTTAATTACTAATGTCATTGCTAATATTTTTATGTATACCTTTGTAGTTTTTTAGCTGTGTGTGGCATATACTGCTTTGTTATCTCCATTTTTCACTCAAAATTATATCATAAACATCATTCATTGTCATTACATATTTTTAAACCTCATTTTAATGGTCAAAGAGTAGTTAATTGCAGAGATGTATCATTATTTATTCAATTAATCCTCAATCACAAGATATTTAGATTCTCGTTTCACTTGTTAAAAAAAAAAAAAACACTGCAGTAAACACCAGTGTTAAGTCTTTGCAGCATCAGTGTTAAATCTTAGAGTATCCATAATTATTTCTTTAGTATAGACCCTAAAATTAGAATCAGGATGCATTACTCAGTCTGCTGGATGTGAAATCCAGTCTGTCCAAGATTTCCCCTTCAGTTGGGATTTCATCTTTCCTCCTTGGTTCACACATACATAAGCAACTGTCTGAGCTTACCCTCCTGGTTCAACTGAAGCAGTGTTTACACACACACACACACACACACACACACACACACACACACACACACAGTCAATTTTGTCTGTTCTGACTTTCTGTACAGAATTAAGGCAACAGGAAGGATACATGAAATCAAGGGACAAAAGCTATATTCCTACCATCCACCTGGTGGCAGTATTTCCTAAATGTTGGCAGAATATCCAGGCAGTAATAGGTACCTTCTGTTATTTCAATAGTATTTTCTATGTAAATCCAATCCTATAAAGTGGTGTACAATGTCACAGTGAATGACAAAAAGAATTATTATTCTGGCAAAAGCTAGGTCAATGCAGCTGTATGGTAATTCTAGAAGTCTCCTTCGAGGATTTCCAAAATAAATATCTTTGTTTAAAAACAAAAAAAACTATTTTTAAAAAGCTTGTAAAATTAATTTTTCTCATTAAGAATATTATAAGATTGCAGACATTTTTAGAAATAGAGAAAAGAAGTCACATATGTTTTTACTAACATAGCCTGTTAGCTTATTGTTAGGCTCCTTTCTGATCCTTTTTTCTCTAAGCACATTTTTATAATTGTAATCAAGCTATACATAAAATTGGCTTATACCCTCCTCTTGGCATTAATCACATTGAAAAATTAATATATTTAAATAAAATATATTAAAGTATACTTATAAAATGTACTTATTTTTGGGAGAGGGGGTTACAGGTGATATTTACTTCTTTAAACATTTTTGTATTTCCTACTTCTACAATCAGAGAAAATTTAATCCTAAAAAATCTATTTGATTCCATTTACATCCTATACAATCCAACATTTCTATCCCTAGGTGAATCTCCAACAAACAGGTATAAAAATGTGCCTCAGGCCGGGCGCGGTGGCTCACGCCTGTAATCCCAGCACTTTGGGAGGCCGAGGCGGGCGGATCACGAGGTCAGGAGATCGAGACCATCCTGGCTAACACGGTGAAACCCCGTCTCTACTAAAAATGCAAAAAATTAGCCGGGCGAGGAGGCGGGCGCCTGTAGTCCCAGCTACTCGGGAGGCTGAGGCAGGAGAATGGCGTGAACCCGGGAGGCGGAGCTTGCAGTGAGCCGAGATCGCGCCATTGCACTCCAGCCTGAGCGACTAAGCGAGACTCTGTCTCAAAAAAAAAAAAAAAAAAAAAAAAAATGTGCCTCAAAAGGCAAAGGTACTAAGAAAAACAAAACAAACAAAAAAGGCAAAGGTACTAAATGGTTTACAGGAACATTACTTCAATTCTCAGTTGATGGCTTTGCTTCCCATTCACCGAGAAAATGATGTAGGGCGTCTTGTCTTTATTAGCTCTCTGACTTCATTCCATCCCTGTCTACTTCTTTCCTTCTTGCTTGTTTTACTCCATTCCCACTGGCCCCTTTACCATGCCTAGAACAGGCCAGGCACAATCTCACCCCAGGGCTTCCCCCAGATACACAAGGCTAGCCCCCTCATTTCCTTCTCAAGTCTTTACACAAAAGTCACCTCCTTATTGAGACCTTTCCACCCCACCCTAAATGTCATGTCCTTCTTCTCTGCTTTATTTTTTCTCCTACACATCCATAACTTTCTAGTAATATATATTTTGCTTATATCTGTTTTATTTCCCTTTCCACCTGAATGCAAACTCTGTGAAGGAAGGTTTTGTGTCAGTTTTGTTCAGTGATGCTCACTGAGTGTTTTGTTCACTGTTTATTCTATTTGAAGCATAGAATATGAATGGCACATGGTATGTGCTCAAGAAATACTTACTGAACAAATAAATGAATAAATGATGGCAGCCTGAACTAGGGCGGAGGGGAGACTGAGAGGAGGGAGATGGATTGGACAAGCAGAATATCAGTGAATAGGTTGTGGGATATGAGGGTGCAGTCACATACGACCCTCTGCCTCATGGATAATTGCCTTACATCTTCTTGCGATGCAGCATGAAGCGAGGGAAGGAAGAGCTTCAGTAGTTGCATTTGAGACTTGAGATGCTTGCCGGTCATCCAGTGCACTAGGTAACTGGATATGTATGTGGTCAAGGGAGTGGTCGGGGTGGAGATACAGAGGATGGCCTTAAAGTCTGGAAATACAAATAATATTATCTCATGTATTTTAATATCAATAAACAATACATTACATATTTACTCCTGTTTCAATTGTAGAATCTTCATTATTATTGGGGAGAGAGTAAATGAAATGACTTCAATCAGTGAGATTTCCAAGGATGGCTGATCTTATGTATGTAGCTGCCTATATAAACTTTCCAATAATTCACCAAGTGTTGGCCTATTTCCATTACCTTGGCTTCCTTAATCTTGATATAAATGGTCATAACAAATTTTTCAAGTGTAAAGGACAGCCTCAGAAACAATACGGCAAATTCCAGTCAGCCTCCATAAAAACATACAGCATATAGAGTTCCATATACCAACAAAAGGCTACAAAACTCCTGCAATTAGCCTTTTGCCTGTGGAATTAGTTTAAAGATAATGTGTATGAATACCATAGATGATTAGATCTTAATTTTGTAGTCAGAGTTATACTATTGAGAGAGGAATAATATAAGGTGGTCGTAGGAGATTAGAAAATTCCAGGCAACAATCACATGACTAGCAAAAGGAAACTGTTGAAATAGCTGCAGAGGCCATGGGCTAAGACCCTGAGAAACAGGGTGTGGACCAAGATGGCTAAGACTGACTGAACCCAACATGACACTGGATTTGACGTAGGTTTCTCCTAGAACCTCATTATATGCTTACTAACACACTCAATCACATGCCCACCAGCACCATGACAGTTCACGAACACCCATAATTCAGTGTAAAAGTGGGTGGCACCACAGTTTTGAGAAATCTTCAACTTTCTCCAGGAATCTTCATGAATATTTCACCCATTGGTTACAGAAACCCATAAAAATAGCACCCGCAAACCTTGCATGCAACTCTCTCTTGAGTACACCTGTACTCCCCTTTCTTGAGTGTATACTTTTCTCTTTGCAATAAATCTTCATCCTTTCACTAGTTTCTGATTCATCCCTGAGTTTCTTCTTGCGATGGTGTCAAAAGCCTGTATACTGGTTGAGGTCAAGGTCCCACTAGTGTTTGTGGACCTACCCCAGCCCATCAGTATCATTACCACCTCAGGACTATCTTTTATATATATATGTGCATGCTGGGGAAAGGTGGTTTGGTTTCTGATTTTAAAGGCCCTAAAACCTCATTAATACCCAAATAATCCCTTTTTCACCGCCTTGGACATACTTACCCCTAACTCCCTCACTTCTTGAATCTTTCCTGCCTCCTTATGTTAGCAACCCCTCTCTCCACAAGAGCACCTAATCAGAGCACCATGACTCCTGAGGCCAAGAACCATATTTTGTTCACCATCATATTCTCAGCACTAACACATAATGGGTACTCAATAAATGTTCAGATAGCAAGTGGCCAGGGGAGGTCAGGTGAAAGGAGAAGTTCTATCTGAAACATAATCCACGTTATTACTCAGTGTGGCAATCACTGCTGGTTATCTTATGGCAGTCATTTCTCCCTCAAATCTTTCCAATTTTGACCATTGGGAGCTCTTTCAGTTGGCTTTCATGCCTCCATCAATGTAGATTTGTTTTGAACACTTTCTTACTTTCAGGCACTACAAGATGTTGCAGGGTTGTCTTGTATATCTTCTGCCCCAGTCTTATAATCACCTGCTTCTCCAAGGAGCCTTGATTCCTTTTATTGAAGGATGGTGTTAGAAACCAAGATTTCTGCCTTAGACATGCTCATTGCTGTTGGGGTGTCATTGCCTATAGATTCAACATACATAATTTAAAATGTCCTAGTAGCCCCATTATTTAAAAAAACAAAAAAGACTGAAATTGACTTTAATTAAACGAAGTGTTTCCAACATATTATCATTTCAATATGTAATCAATACAAAAAATGATTAATCAGGCTAGGCACAGTGGCTCACGCCTGTAATCCCAGCACTTTGGGAGGCTGAGGCTGGTAGATCACGAGGTCAGGAGATTGAGACCATCCTGGCTAACACAGTGAAACCCTGTCTCTACGAAAAATACAAAAAAAGTAGCTGGGCGTGGTGGTGGGCACCTGTAGTCCCAGCTACTTGGGAGGCTGAGGCAGGAGAATGGTGTGAACCCGGGGACGCAGAGCTTGCAGTGAGCCGAGATCGCACCACTGCACTCCATCTCAAAAAAAAAAAAAAAAAAAAAAAAGATTAATCAGATTTTTGCATTATTTTTCTTTCATACTGAGTTTTTGAAATTCAACCGGTCTCAATTTGGATTAACCACATTTCAAGTGCTCCACAGCCCACATGTGGATGGCAGCTACTATAGGAATAGTGAAATTCTAAAAGCTTTATGATTTCAGCTTTTGTGTGGCCTATTATCCATCTTGAATTATTTTTTGTATATGGAACAAGTGACTATCAAAATTTGTTTATATTCAGTATCGAAAAATTAAATCGTCAGTACCATTTGTTAAAATGACTTTCCTGGCCAGGCACGGTGGCTCACACCTGTAATTCCAGCACTTTGGGAGGCCAAGAGGGGTAGATTGCCTGAGCTCAGGAGTTTGTGACCAGCCTGGGCAACACAGTGAAACCCTGTCTCTACTAAAATACAAAAAATTAGCCAGGCATAGCGGCATGCGCCTGTAGTCCCAGCTACTCGGGAGGCTGAGGCAGGAGAATCACTTGAACCTGGGAGGTGGAGGCTGCAGTGAGCTGAGACTGCACCATTGCACTCCAGCCTGGATGAGGAGTGAAACTCCATCTCAAACAAACAAACAAACAAAACAAACAAACAAACAAAAATGACTTTCCTTCTCTATTGAATGGACTTGGCACTTTGGGCCTATTGCTGGATTCTTTATTCTGCTCCATTGATATTCATCTTTATTACATACTTTACATAACTTCACAGTAACTTTCAGACTCAAGTGGTATAAGAAATCCAACCCTATTCTTTTTCAAAATGGTTTTGGCTCTTCAATTCCTTTGCATTTTCATATGCAAATTTAAGAATCAGCTTGTCAATTTCTTCAAAAGACTTCGCGGGGATTTTGATTAGGGTTGTGTGGAATCCATAGGTCAATGTGAGAATGGAAATCTTAACAATGTTGAGTCTTCCAATATATGAACATTCCCTTTCTCTCCATTTATTAAAGTCTTTTAAAATTTCAACGATACATTACAGTTTCAGCATAAGGATCTTGCACGTTTTGTTAGATACATCCCTGGACATTTGAATTTTTTTTGTTTGGTTGGTTGGTTTTGGGTTTTTGCTTTGTTTTGTTTTGAGACAGAGACTCACTCTGTCACCCAGGCTGGAGTGCACTGGCACCATCTCGGCTCACTGCAACCTCAGCCTCCTGGGTTCAAGTGATTCCCCAGCCTCAGCCTCCCAAGTAGCTGGAATTACAGGCATGCACCACCACACCTGGCTAATTTTTGTATTTTTAGTAGAGATGGGTTTTCACCATGTTGGCCAGGCTAGTCTCAAACTCCTGACCTCAAGTGATCCACCCACTTTAGCCTCCCAAAGTGCTGGGATTACAGGCACCAACCACTGTGCCCGGCCCATTTGATGTTTTTTAAGGCTCCTATAAATTGTATTTTTAAAATTCTTTATCTTCTAATTGTTACAAGTATAGTCATACTTCAGTATCCATTTGAGATTGGTTCCAGACCACCCCCATCCCCTACAGATACCAAAATTCATGGATGTTAAAGTCCTTTATATAAAATGACATAGTATTTGCATATAACCAACTCACATCCTCCTGTATACTTTAAATCATCTCTAGGTTACTTATAATACAGAATACAATGCCTATAAATCACTTCATTTGCATGATTCAGCATAGTACTCAGCACATGACAAATTCCAGTTCTGCTTTTGGAACGTTGTAGAATTTTGTTTCTGAAGATTTTCAATCTATGCGTGGTTTAATCTGTGCGTGCAGATCCCATGGATACAAATGGCTGACTGTCTATAGAAATATAGGAAAGTTTTAGGTATTTATTTTGTATTCTGCAATTTTGCTAAATTCACTTATTCCATTAAAAAACTAGACTCTAGGCCAGGTGCGGTGGCTCACGCCTGTAATCCCAGCACTTTGGGAGACTGAAGCGGGTAGATCACGAGGTCAGGAGCTCAAGACCATGCTGGCCAACATGGTGAAACCCCGTCTCCACTAAAAACACAAAAAAGTAGCCAGGCATGGTGGTGGGCACCTGTAGTCCCAGCTACTTGGGAGGCTGAGGCAGGAGAATTGTTTGAACCTGGGAGGCAGAGCGTGCAGTGAGCCGAGATCACGCCACTGCATTCCAGCCTGGGTGACAGAGTAAGACTCCGTCTCAAAACAAAACAAACAAACAAAAAAAAACAACTAGACTCTGTTGGCTTTTCTACATACACAATCATGTGTAGGAAAAGAAAAATAATTTTTTATTCAACTCTCATAAATGGAATGGACCCCTGTGACAAAAGACAGATTGATTACGGCCGGATGCAGTGAATCACGCCTGTAATCCCAGCACTTTGGGAGGCTGGGGCAGGTGGATCACCTGAGATCAGGAGTTCGAGACCAGCCTGATCAACATGGTGAAACCCCATCTCTACTAAAAATACAAAAATTAGCCAGACGTGGTGGCGTGTGCCTGTAATCCCAGCTACTTGGGAAGCTGAGGCAGGAGAACCGCCTCAACCCAGGAGGCGGAGGTTGCAGTGAACGCAGATCACGCCATAGCACTCCAGCCTGCCTGGGCAAAAGAGCAAGACTTCATGTCAAAATAAATAAATAAATAACAAGAGAAAAGCAAACAGATGTTTATTAACATGTACATTTCATATATACTTGGGAGAGACCCAGGAATTAGTGGTTCTCAAAGAACTAGCTTTGAATTCCAGCCTATATACCATTTTCAACAAAGAATGGCAAATTTTTGGAGAAGTGACAAGACATAGGGAAAGGACTTTCAGTCTCTAGGGGAGGCAACTTGTGGGAAGGCAAATAAAAAGGCCAGTTAGTAAAGCTTGTTAATGAAGAGCTCTCTGATGCTGTCTCCAGACCCATAAAGGTCTACAGTTGTTTTCAATGGTTAACTTTCGTTCTCTCCGGGAGAAAGTGTATGTGTGTGGAGCATGGGGTGATACCTTTTGTCTTTATCAACGTGTGTTCTGCTTCGACAGAAATACAGGGACGATAGAAAGCTTTCCTGCACCTACTGTTTCTTAATTACCTTTAGTTCAACAATCCTTATGCTAGAGGCATATTTGTGGTGGTGTATTCTAGTCTCCCACACATGTTATTTATGAATAAATGGTTTTATTTTCCTTTTTAATTAGATATTTTAGCCTAAATTAATTTATGTTTCATATCAAGAAAGTGGGCAGTTTTTGATACAAACTCTTTGGAAAGGAATTTGGCAATGTAAACAAGAAATCATAAAAGTATTATACTCTTTGATTCAGTAAAGTCCCTCCTAGAAGTCTATGAAGGAAAATGATTCTTTTCTTAGAAACAAATATGATACACCCACTCAGTGAGCTATTCGTAGACATTAAAAATGAGATTATAAAAACATGACTGTTAAGATGCTTACAGATGAGTGTTGTACACCCACCTAAAAGTGGCTTAAAGTTTAAATAATGTCTTCACATAACAAAAAGACAAGAGGAGTCTTGGCGGGGGTGGCTCACCCCTCTACTCTCAGCACTTTGGGAGGCTGAGGCAGGCAGATCACTTAAGGCCAGGAGTTTGGAACCAGCCTGGGAAACATGGAAAAAGCCCCGTCTCTACAAAAACATATAAAAATTAGCTGGGCATGGTGGCACGCATCTACAGTCCCAGCTACTCGGGAGGCTTAGGCATGAGAATCACTTGAACTGGGAGGTGGAGGTTGCCGTGAGCTGAGCTTGCACCACTGCACTCCAGCCTGGACAACAGAGGGGAAAAACAAAAACAAAAACAAAAACAAAGACCAGCAGTAAGGCAATTCCAAGACTTACTAAATTGTTTTGTTTTGTTTTGTTTTGTTTTGCTTTGTTTTAGAAAAACAGGTGATATGTATATATGAGGCAAGAGAATAGGGTCTGGAGACAGGGAACCTTCATTTCAGCCTCTAATTGGTCGCAGGCCAAGTCTTCATCTTCATAGGGCATAAATCCACTTCAGCCTCTGATGGGTTGTGGGCCATGTCTTCATTTACATAGGGTGGAACCAATAAGAAATCTCTAAAGAGTAATTAAACCCCAGAAGATTTTGCAACAAGTGCTCTTGAGCTGCTTGCTCAAGCCACTCCCACTCTGTGAAGTGTACATTTCTTTCAATACATCTGTGCTTTTGTTGCTTCTTTCGTACATCTGATTTTTTTTTTTTGCTTTGTTTGTGTGTTTTGTCCAATCCTTATTCAAAACACCAGGAACCTGAATGACTCATCAAGACCCTCCAGCAGTAACATATACATTAACATTTAAGAAACACTGAAGCTTAAGAAACTTCCTCTTAAGTCACATTGACCTGGGTTGCTATCAGAAATGAATGAGTTGTTCTCAATCCTGGCAGTTCATCCAAATAACCTGGGGAAATCTTTGCCAAATACCAGGCCAAGTTTTTTTCTTATGTTTTCTTCTGGATTTTTTTTATAGTTTTAGCTTTTACATTTAGATCCATTATTCATTTTGAGTTAGTATTAGTATATGGTGTGAGGTTGGAGGATTTTTTTTTTTTTTTTTTGGCTTATGGCTATCTTAAATAAAATGCAAAAATCACAAACTATAAAAGACAAAAATCAATAAATTGGACTTTGTCAAAATTAAAATCTGTTTTTCAAGAGAAAAGAAAATGAAAAAGCAAGCCACAGACTGGGAAAAAATATTGAGAAAGCAATCAAATGAACCAGAATGGGGTTGTTAAGGAGAAGGTAACTTCATAAGACAATTGACCTGGTTTCTTTTAAAAAAAAAAATTATTAGAAAATAATAATTCCACATATTCATGGGGTATATAGTGATGTTTTGATAAAAATAATTCATAGTGATCAGATTATGGTAATTAGCATATCTATCATCTCAAATATTTATCCTTTCTTTATGTTGGAAACATTCGATATCCTCCTTTGCCTGGTTTCTTTACAAGTCAATGGCGTGAGAAGACTGTTCTAGCGTACAAGAATTTAAGAGAGATAATAATCAAATGGTGTGAGCAAACCAACTAAAAATAACATTATTGGGAATAATTGGGAAAATTTCAATATGCAGTGGGTATTAGGTCAGTGTTTCTCTACCTGTGGTGAAGGAACAGTTTTTCCCCAGTCCATTGAAGAAAATTACATTTGTGAAATAAAATAAAAATTAATTAGTAGAAAAATGAAGTAAATAAAAGATGCACAACAAACAAGAGTCATTGTTTTTACTATTGTGGGAGTCAATAGGCATAAAATTATCCTGCAAAATTGTTGTACTTACTTATAAATGACTATTTTCAGTTTCTTTATACATTTATTCACAGACAGATAATGGTTTATGACCAGAACCACTGAATGGATTACATTTTATATAGTACTGTATTAGATGATATGAAGGAATTATTAATTGTATTGTATGATAATGGTAGAGAATAGAAAAAGTCCTGACATCTCTAGGAAAAGACTGATTGTACTGAAGCTATTGTAACAGTGGCCACTGCAACTGCTTTTTAACCTGCTTAGTCAACAAATTATAGTTCTGTAATCATGGTAACAAATAACTACCAAAAAACTACAGTTTATATATACATATACACATACATAAGCATATATATGTATCTGTGTGTCTATGTGTGTGCATATATATAGTATATATTCGTAAGGTATACATGCAATTTTCTACATCAATATATTGTATTGTGGTGAAGTCAAGGCCTTCAGTGCATCCATCACTGGAGCAACACACATTGTACCTACCAAGCAACCTCCCACCCGTCTTCCCACCTTCCCAGACCCCCAAATCCACATTGTCCATCATTTCACATTCTGCTTTTATATGCACACATTACTTACCTCCCACTTACAGGTGAAAACATGCACTATTTGTCTTTCTGTGTCTGAGTTGTTTCACTTAAGATAAAGGCCTCCAGTTCCATCCACATCACTGCAAATGACAGAATTTCATTCTTTTTTTATGGGGGAATAGTATTCCATTGTGTATGTATACCACATTTTCTTTATCCAATCCTCTATTGACGAGCACCTAGGTTGATTTCATGTCTTTGCTATTGTGAATAGTGCTGTGATAAATATATGAGCACAGGTATCTTTTTGATATAATGATATTTTCCTTTGGATAAATACCCAACAGTGAGATTGCTGGGTCAAATAGTGGCTCTGTTTTTAGTTCTTTGAGAAATCTGCATACTGTTTTCCATAGAGGTTGCACTAATTTACACAGAATTGGTTTTAAATCTATTTAATCAATCAATGACAATTTGCCTTGGTCCAATTGGCAATTTAATCCATTTGTGAATCTCTTGCTTCTGAAAGTCAGTCCATTGAGACTGATTCCAATGAACATGTTTCTGAATGCCAAGCCATCAGAAACAGGCTCATCTGAGTAACCTTGCTTCTACAGCTGATGAAAACCTAATGCCACTTCTAAAAATGTACCGATCTCGGAATTATACTCTTTTTAAAAACCCAATACAAGGTCGTCAATCAGTTCTACACAGATAGATTGTCCCTGACCAGCATCCCACTCATTTACTTAAGTAAGTGATAAATACAGCTTTGTGCTTTGTGTTTCAGATGTTGAATAGTGGTCTTGTTCTTTGACAGGATATAAGAAAATGTCTTTATACCTTAGAGATGCTTACTGAAGTGCTTAGATATAAAATATAACTATAGATCATGATAAGTAAAGAAAATAGGGTGATGTGATAGAGACTAGAAAAAAAATGACTTTAAGGTGGGAATAGGGAAGGTCTTTTTTAGTGGTATCATTTTAGCTGAGACCTGAAGGTAGAGATGCCAGTCGGGCAAAGAGCCTGTGAAAGAGATTTCCAGTCAGAGGGAAGAGCTTGTGCAAAGGCTCCGAAGGTGGGAAACACAACATCCTCTAGGTTCATCTGTGTTGTCATAAATGACAGAATTTTTTGCTTTTTTAAGGGTGAATAGTATTCCATTGTGCATATATGCCACATTTCCTTTAGCTATCCATTCATCCATTGATGGACACTTAGCTCGTTTCCATATCTTGGCAATTATGAATAGTACTGCAATGAGTGTTGGAGTGCAGATATCTCTTTGATATCGTGATTTGTTTGTTTGTTTGAGACAGAGTCTTGCTCTGTCGCCCAGGCTGGAGTACAGTGGCACGATCTCGGTTCCCTGTAATCTCAGCCTCCCAAGTTCAAGCAATTCCCCTGCCTCAGCCTCCCAAGTAGCCGAGATTACAGGTGCGCACCACCACACCCAGCTAATTTTTTTTTTTTTTTTGAGACAAAATCTCACACTGTCACCTGGGCTGGAGTGCAGTGGCATGATCTCAGCTCACTGCAACTTCCACTTCCTGGGTTCAAGCAATTCTCCTGCCTCAGCCTCCCAAGTAGCTGGGATTATAGGCACCCGCCACCATGCTCAGATAATTTTTTGTATTTTTAGTAGAGGTGGAGTTTCACTATGTTGGCCAGCCTGGTCTCGAATTCCTGACCTCATGATTCACCCACCTCGGCCTCCCAAAGTGCTGAGATTACAGGTTGTGAGCCACCACACCCAGCCCTGTATTTTTAGTAGAGACAGGGATTCACCATATTGGCCAGGCTGATCTCAAACTCCTGACCTCAGGTGATCTGCCTGCCTCGGCCTCCCAAAGTGCTGGAATTACAAGTGTGAGCCACAATGCCCAGACTGATATAGTGGTTTTATTTTATTTGGGCATATCCCTAGAATGGGATTCCTGGATTGTACAGTAGTTCTATTTTTAATTATTTTAGGAAACTTCATACAGTTTACCATAGTGGTTGTGCCAATTCACATTCCTATCAACAATGTATCAGAGTTCCCTTTTCTCCATATCCACAACAACACTTGTTATCTTTTGATTTTTTAATAATAGCCATCCTATAAGGTATGAGGTGATATCTCATTGTGGTTTTGATTTGGCTTCCCTGATAATTAGTGATGTTGAGCACCTTTTCTTATACCTGTTGGCCATTTGTATGTCTTCTTTGTGTGTGTGTGTGTGCATGTGTATGATGGAGTCTCACTTCTTCACCCAGGCTAGAGTGCAATGGCACAATCACAGCTAACTGCAACCTCCACCTCCTGGGTTCAAGAATTTTCCTGCCTCAGCCTCCTCGGTAGCTGGGATTACAGGCACATGCCACTACGCCAGGCTAATTTTTGTATTTTTAGTAGAGACAGGCTTTCACCATGTTGTCCAGGCTGGTCTCGAACTCCTGACCTCAAGTGATCCGCCTGTTTCGGCCTCCAAAAGTGCTGGGATTAGAAGCATGAGCCACCGTGCCCAGCCATGTATGTCTTCTTTGGAAAAGTTGAGTATTTCGTTTGATAAGAAAAGAAATGATAACAAAATACATATTTTGAAAAGCTGACAAACAGCAAAACATCACAAAATCCTTAAAAAGCATAAAATTTTCATTAACTGCCTAACCCATCTTTACACCACCCATCTTCCCCATTTTTGGCTGCAAATTTTTTCATGTGACATTGATTTTATAGTATCAATTTACATGGAGAGAATAGAAAAAAATTCAATCTTTCCTATAGCATGCTGATCAAAATTTGTTTTTTTAAAATTTTTGTTTGTGGGGATGCTTAAAACATACACTGTTACACACGAACATACTCTCTGTTTGTAACACTGCTACTATTTATGATCCACAAACACAGGAATTATGATAAAGTCTATAATGTGAGATGCCTATCAGAAAAACCCATGTATTTAAAACTGTTTACCCAGCATTATCAAGTATATACTTGAAAAAAAAAAAACTTCATTTTGACGAGGAACTAAATCTGCTATTTATAATTTTTTATAGTTCTGATGATTAGAAGAATTTTCCACACGGTAGTTTGGGCTCAATATGGTTCTCTTTCTACTTTCAACCTTTCCATGTCCTTATTTTTAAAGTATGTGTCTGGTGAAGACCATACAGTTGGGTTATGGTTTTACCTGGTCTGACTCTTTGTCTTCAGGTTGGAGTACTTAGTCCACTTGCATGCTCTTCATATTGTTCTCTGCAGCAATGTCCATCATCCCAGTTACTCCATCGCACTTTGGGTGTTGTTTCTCCTCCACTGTTGACATACTACATTGGTGCCAGAAGCTATACGACACATTCACTTTGTGATGGGACCTCTAGCCATGTACTTCTGTGCCTGGACAGCAGATGAGTTGGCACAGTTGGCAGTAGGCATGTTCCAGGAATCGATTCTTTTATCAGCCAGACTGCAATAATCTAAATCTACATGGAAGTGACTATGAGACACTTAAATTATCCTACTAAACTCAATATATCCCAACTTAACTTTCCTTTATCTAACTTCCAGAAATGCCTATGGCTATTCGCCCAACATCCAACATGGGGAGAGATTTGCTGGGAAGTTAGAGTACAAAGTTCTGAGCTAATTGAGTTTTAAAGATTTACTTTTTAAAATTTTATGAAAGTATATGGCTATGTGAACTAGCTAGGGCTTTTCCCTGGGCCTTCGAAGGGGCTTGTACAACTTTAAGTAACCTTCACTAGCTTCACAGTAAACCTTTTTTGAGTGTAGCTAATAATGGCTTGAGCAGAAGTAGGGTCGAATAGCCATTCAATTATGATTTGCTGCTGACCCTGTTGAGAGAATCTGACTATGGACCTCTGCTTCCCCAGATTGTCTTAATGATAAGAAATATTATAAATGAGATGGAGATCTTTGAGTGGACAAGACAAGAGAGGCAACTGAACTGTGGAACCCTAGATCAGTATATCAGAAAATTCAGAACAAGTTCCTTTTTCCCTACTGTTGTCTGTTGACCTCTGTCGGGATTTCATGAATATAATACTTCTAAATTTTATATATGGCTAAAATTGCCTTATTTTGTAATCTCAATGTAGAAATGACAACATAACAACAGGTTTTTCCTGATTTGTGAATTTATGTGCATGAAAAGCTTTACATACATTAGTATAAAAATTATTTAGTTATATATATATTAAATTCCCTTCATTTTAGAAAGAATAATGTTCTATGAAATAATGCAATACGATAATTCTATAATATTTGAGTTGTCTTTTCTTTCTTTCTTTCTTTCTTTTTTTTTTTTTGAGACAGAGTCTTGCTCTGTCACCCAGGCTGAAGTACAGTGGCACGACCTCTGCTCACCGCAACCTTTGCCTCCCAGATTCAAGCGATTCTTGTGCCTCAGCCTCCTGAGTAGCTGGGATTATAGGCACGTGCCACCGCACCCAGCGAATTTTTATATTTTTAGAAGAGACAGGGTTTCCCCATGTTGGCCAGGCTGGTCTTAGACTCCTGCCTCAAGTGATCTGCCCTCCTCGGCCTCCCCAAATGCTGGGATTACAGGCATGAGCCACCGCGTCTGGCCAACCTGTACTTTTATATAGTAAAAGTTTTTGTTAAAAAGTACTTATACTCCTGTATTTAATCAAACATCTCTTAGAGAAATCTTCGGATAATTCTTTTGGATTATTATTACAGATTTTACAATTTCCTGGCCTTACAGTTTTGTTTTGTTTTGTTTTATGAGAATTTTCCTATGGAAAGGAGAGGAAATAGTAAAATTAACCCCCATATACTCACCTAGACTTGGCAATGATTAACATTTTGCCGTAATTGCTCCCTCTATATTTTTTCTATGTTTCTTAAGGTAAAGTATAAACATCATGATTTTTCACTCTCTAAAGATTTCAGTAGGCATCTCTAAAAATTAAGAACATATAACAACAATCCCTAATGAAATTAACAATAATTCCTTTATATCAAAAAATACCCGTTCTATATCTGAATTTTCCAATTGTACAAAAATATTCTTTCTAGAGATTTGTTCAAAATGGCATCCAATCAAAGCCCACACGTTGAATTTGTTACATCTCTTAAGTCTTGTGCAATCTGGAACAGTTTCAGTCCACACGTATCCTCCCATGACAGTGACTTGTTGAGGAGGCTAGAAAAGTAGTCTCTTCTACTAACAGTCTGGTAGAATTTTCCACCTTCTGGAGTTGTCTCACTGCTTCCTCATGGAGGTAGGATTTATTCATCTAGCCCCTGAAATGTAGATCTAAATGATTTATTAGATTCAAGTAAACTTTTTCTGCCAAGACTATTTTAGTGGTACTTTAAATTGCGTTATAGCAGGATGCCCATATGTCTGGTTGTTCCACTATCTGTGATGTTAAAGATTGAACCCTAGATTCAGAGAGTGACAGACTGATTTTTTAAAAAATAACAGCCTTATTCAAATACAATTCATACATCATGCAATTCACCTATTTAAAGTCTATAACTCGGTGATTTCTAGTGTATTCACAGAGCTGCATAACCATCACTGTAAATATTTTCAGAACATCTTCAACACCCCAGAAAGAAACCCCCACTTCCCAACTACCACCACCACCACCCCAGCCTTGAGCAACCGCTAATCTACTCTTTATCATTATAAGATTTATCCATTCTGGACATTTTATATAAACAAAATTATACAATATGTGGTAACAGCCTGACTTTTGCATTGTAAAATCGCACCCTCCCATTCATTGCCTCATGACTAGCAGTAATCTGTCAGGGCAAATATTATTTAAATAGTGAAAACCTTCTTTTCTGATAGTGTTCATTTTGGGCAGTGAGAAGAAAAATACATATTTTTTTCCAATTTTAAAAATTGTGGTAAAGTACATATAACACAAAATTTATCATCTTAACAAATTTTTAAGTGTACTGGTCAGTGGCATCAAATACATTCATAATGTTGTGCAACCATAACTACCATCCATCTCCATAACTCTTTTCCTCTTGTAAAACTGAAACTCCATACCCATTAAACAATAACTCCCCATTTTCTCCTCCCATCATCCCCTGGCAAACACCATTCTACTTTTGAAATTAAAATATTATATCAAATATCTTTTTTGTTTGTTTTTTGAGACAGAATTGTACTCTGTTGCCCAGGCTGGAGTGCAGTGGCATGATCTCTGCTCACTGCAACCTCCGCCTCCTGGGTTCAAGTGATTATCCTGCCTCAGCCTACTGAGTAGCTGGGATTACAGGGGCCCGCGACCACGCCCAGCTAATTTTTTGTATTTTTAGTAGAGAGAGGGTTTTGCCATGTTAGCCAGGTTGGTCTTGAACTCCTGGCCTCAAGTGATCCGCCTACCTTGGGCTCCCAAAGTGCTGGGATTACAGGTGTGAGCCACAGCACTCAGCCCAAATATTCTTAAGTAGCAGTTAACTATCTTTGATCTGTAGAAACCTCTTGTCCCATTGACTTGTAATTCCTTACCATGGCATATTTTAAAGATACATATTCTTTAAAAATTTATGATAGTGCAAAGAGAAGGGAAAGGGTCTTTGAAAAAGATTACTTGGCTGTTTACCAAAATCAGGAAGGTAGGTTTCCATTGCACTTGTGTTTCTTCCCTCAGCTCATTTCAATGGGACTCTAGTATGTAACTACAAAATAATTTATAGAGGTACTCAATATGTACCTTGCAAATATTTAAATTAATGGTTCTGTCTCTAATTTAACTGCATACTAAGATCTTCTGGGGAGCTCGTGAAGACTTCCAACGTCAGTGTCCAGGTTCTATTCCATATCAGGGAACTTAGCATCTTTGGCAGCATATAACAGCTGATAGTGATGCTTGTGTACTTAACCTTACAACACATCAAGAGGCACATAATGTTGAGTTGACGCCAGTGACTGATGCTGAATTTGGTCACCAAATTAAAATGGTGCCTACTAAGTCACTCCATTGTAAAGGCATATTTTCTGCTTGCAATTAGCAAATAATCTGTGAGGTGATATTTTGAAATCTTGTGACTACTCTGTTCCCCAATCATTTTTCACCTAATGGTTTAAGTGATCATTGATGATTCTTGTAATATGAGGTTGTAAAGTGGTGATTTTCTAATTCTAGAACTCTTTTCTGATTTGTTAGCTTGCATTCTTCTGTAAAGAAGAAGGATTACTCCCCAGCCCCTACCATTTTTTTTTTTTTTTGAGTATCCATTATGGGTTCATGGATTTTTATTTGTCCAAAGTATTACTCTCAGCTATCCTCAGTCACTATAGTCATTATTTTAATGCTAAAATTGTCTTGACTCTGGTAATTGAGGATCACTTTAAACAGGGCCTTGTGTCTGTATGTATGTTAGTTTTTTTTAATTCAAGTATAATATACACACAATAAAGGACCTAATTACAGCTTGAGGAATTTTTAAATATGTATACAGCCATGTAACCACACTCAGATCAAGATATTTACTATTTCCAGTACCCTAGAAGGCTCCTTCATGTCCCTTCCCTACCAATACTTACCCCCAGACCCAGAATAATCACCATTCTGACTTCTACCACCATAGATAAATTAGCCCATTCTTGAATTTCATATAAACAAACACATGTGTTCTTTTGTGTCTGGCTTCTTTCACTCGTCATTATGTGGGCAAGATGTATTCCTGTTGTTGCATGTGGCAGTAGTTCATTCTTTTCTACCACTGATCACTTCAGAAGTGAAATTGCTAAACCAAGGGGTACATATCTTTTCATCTCAGGCATCTGGTATATGTATTTTTAGGCTTTTGATTTATATAACCCACCTGCTTTCCAAAAGGCTTATGCCAATCGCTCTCTCACCAGAACGATATACTTAAGGACACGTTCTTCCATATCCTTGCCAATTCTAGCATTTATCTTTTCAAAAATCTGTCCTAAATTTGAAAAAAACTAATGGTTTCTTTTTCTGAAACATTTTACTTCTCTTATTACTTATTGTATGGTTATTTTTCCTGCTTTCGACCACTCACATGTTTATTATTTGCAATATTTCTTTCTGTGTGTTCTTTTTAAGGACTGAGCTAGTTGTGGAGACAAAATAGGAACACAACCCTTTGTTACAATTATATATGTATAGTATGTATGGTATGTATATGTATGAATGTAAAGTTCAATTATATTATAACTTTTAGTAATTAAATGTTAACCAATGTTATGCAAGAAAGTAGATTCCATGGCTAAAGAAGTTTAGGAAATGTTCAAAACTATTTTTGTTTTTGTTTTTTAAATTGTGGACCTCATAAACTTTATGATGCTAATGTGTAGTGTGAATCTTCTGACATTCCTTTCTCTTCCTAAGAGAAAATTTATATAAAGTTCTAAAGAAGACAATTTGGGTTATTCTGCCTTAGAGTACATTCTTAAAGTAAGATGTATCGGGAAAACTAAATGAAATGTCCTTTTTTTCCCTCACCTTGGCTGTGGTAAGCCAAATTATACATCTTCTTCCACCTCATCCCACCCCCTAAGGTGTTCCTGTCTTAACACATGGAACCTGTATGTTACCTTCTATGTCTAAAGGGACTTTACAGATGTGATTAAGTCAAGGACCACATGATGGGGAGATTATCCTGGATTATCTGGGTGAGCCCAGCCTAATCACATGGGTCCTTAAAGGAGAGAACCTGTTCAGGCTGTTGTCAGAGGGAGATGTGACTACTGAAGAAAAGTCAGAAGGAGAAGCAAACTCGCTGGCCTTGAAGATGGAGGAAGGGGCGATGAGCCAATGAATGTGGCAGCTGCCGGGAGCTGGGAAAGGCAAGGAAATGGAGTTTCCTTAGAAAGTCTCCCCTACTGTCTCTAGAAGGAAGGCAACCTTTCTAACACCTTGGTTTCAGCCCAGTAAAATAGGTGTTGGAATTCTGACCTACAAAACCATAAGATAATAAATTTGTGTCATCTTAAGCCACTAAATTTGGGGTGGTTTGTTTCAGCAGCAGTAAGAAACTACTATACTGGTCGACCTTCAGTATTGTCAATATTTTCAATCTTTGCTAATTTGAAAATTCAAAAATGATATTTTATATTCATTGTAAAATGAACACTTTATATACGTAATGAATTTTCTTCCTATTTTTGAATTTCTGTTTGTGTCCTTTGCCTATTTTTCTTTTAGAGTGTTTCTATTTTATCATTGATTTATATGAGCTTTTTATATATTATGGAAATTAAGTTTTGCAGGTATTTTGCCTAGTGTTTCAAACTTCTTATAACACTTTTGTAATTTTTTAAAACATGAAATGTAGATATCTACTCATTCTTTTTCTTTATGTTTTATTTTTTCTTTCTTTCTTTCTTTCTTTCTTTCTTTCTTTCTTTCTTTCTTTCTTTCTTTCTTTCTTTCTTTCTTTCTTTCTTTCTTTTTTAAGACAAGGTCTTACTCTATCACCCAGGCAGGAGCACAGTGACATAATCACAGTTCACTGCAGTTTCAAACTTCTGAGCTCAAGGGATCCTCCCTCCTTACCTTCTGTGGAGTAGCTAGGACTACAGGCATGCACTACCATGCCCAGATAATATATTTATTTTTTGTAGAGACAGGGTCTGGCTATATTGTCCAGGCTATATTGTCCTGGCCTTGAGTGATCCTCCCACCTTGGCCTCCAAAGTTCTGGGATTACAGATATGAGTCACAGCACCCAGCCCGTTATGTTTTCTATCTGTAATGTTTAGGATAGTATTTATCTTCTCAAGCTTATGAAAGTAGGCTGAGCATAGTGGCTCATGCCTGTAATCCTAGCACTTTGGGAGACCAAGGCAGGAAGATCTCTTGAGCCCAGGAGTTTGAGACAAGCCTGGTTAATGTAGGGATACCCCGTCTCTGCAAAAAGTTAAAAAATTAGCTGGGGCCAGGCGCGGTGGCTCAAGCCTGTAATCCCAGCACTTTGGGAGGCCGAGACGGGTGGATCACGAGGTCAGGAGATCGAGACCATCCTGGCTAACACGGTGAAACCCCGTCTCTACTAAAAAAAAAAAAAAAAAAAAAAAAATTAGCCGGGCGAGGTGGCGGGCGCCTGTAGTCCCAGCTACTCGGCAGGCTGAGGCAGGAGAATGGCGGGAACCCGGGAGGCGGAGCTTGCAGTGAGCCAAGATCGTGCCACTGCACTCCAGTCGGGCAACAGAGTGAGACCCTGTCTCAAAAAATAAGCGTACAAAAAAACTGTAAAAGTATTCACACATATTTTTTCATGTTTTCACTTTACATATTTGATCTGTATACGATTTAGTTCAATGAAGGTGTGAGGAATGCATTCGTTTTTCTTTTTCTTTTTTGTTTTCTTTTAGACAGGGTCTCACTCTGCCACCCAGGCTGGAATGCAGTGACACAATCATGGCTCACTGCAACCTTGATCTCCCTAGGCTCAGGTGATCCTATCACCTCAGTCTCCTGAGTAGCTGGGATTACAGGTGCATGCCATCACACCTGGCTAATGTTTGTATTTTTTTGTAGAGATGGGGTTTCACTGTGTTGTCCAGGCTGGTGTCAAAATCCTGGGCTCAAGCAATCCACTCACCTTGGCCTCCAAAACATTTTTATAAAAAATTGTTAGCTAATCATACAAACATCATTTAGGGATTAATTATTGCCATAGTTTAAATGTGACCTCCAATGTTTGTGTGTTGAAAACGTAATCACCAGTGCAACAGTGTTGTGAAGTGGGACCTTTCAGAAGTGATTATGTCATGAGGACAGAACCTAACCCTAGGATTAATGGAATTAATGGATTAATGTCCTTATCGTGGGAGTCAGTTTGTTGTAAAAGTGGGTTCAGCTCTCTTGCACACTCTCTTGCATGTGATGTCTTCCACCATGTTATGATGCAACAAGAAGGTCCTCACCAGATGCGACCCCTTGATCTTGGACTTCCCAGCCTCCAGAACCATGAGGCAAATAAGCTCCTATTGTTTATGGCTTATCCAGTCTCAGGTATTCTGTTATAGCAACACAAAACAGATTGATTTTAAATGCCACTTGGATCGTATACTAAACCACCATATTGCAGGGAAACTAGTTAGAAAGTTATGACAGTGGTTCTATTTCTCGACTATTTTTTACTATCCTTGTGCTGGGGCCAGGGTGTTTTAGTTACTATAGCTTTATAATTTAATATCTGGTCAGCCAGCTAACCTTCATTTTCTTTTAAAACTTTCTTGCTTATTCACATATGTGTTCATTCACTCAAAAAATGTTTATTGAGCACCTACTCCATGCCAGACTCTGTTCCAAGTGTTGGAATATGAGATAGACAAGGTTCCTGGCCTAAGAGAGGTTGCATAGGTTAGAGGAGGAGGTGGACCATGAAGCAAATTTATTAAAGGTTGTCATAAATACCAAGAAAGAAAGAAATAGGATAATGTAATAAAAGATAATTGAGTAAGGACAGGATGAGAAGGAGCTAACTTTGTAAAGACAAACTACAAGCAGAAAGAAGATCAGGTACACAAGTCCTTAGCTGGGGCAGAGCTTGTATTTTTGGAGTGATATGAAGGGCCTTGGGACTGGAGCAACATGATAGAAGAGAAAAAGTGGGTATCTTCCATGTTCTCCCTTTCCTAACTTCCACTGTCCACCTTGCCCTGTGCCCAAGAGGGCTGACTTCTAAGGATTGCATCAATGGCACCCCTGCCTTCCAGTTTCTGGTTGAGTTCAGTCACTGGGGGGCACTTGTAGGAGATGAGAGGAAGGAAGGAGAATGGAGTCAAGAGATTTATTTCCTTGGCTGCCTTTCTGATGGGTTGTCTCCTGCTGGCTGCATCCTCTACTGAAGACTGCAGGTCCTGTCAGTTCTCACACCAGGCTCAGGCTTTGGATGGTAATGGCTCTCTGCTGTGACTGGGCATAGAGGGGTACAATTTCCCATGTTGCTTTGCCTAAACTCCACACTTATCTTTGATCAGACTCATTTTTTAAAGATCACCCTGGTTGCTTTAAAGTATGAACTGGAGGGATGGAGGTATAGGGCAAGAGGAAGGGAAGCAGAGAGAGACTGATAGTAACGTAATCAAAACCAGGACTGACTTGAAAAAAAATCTTGAATGTATAGACACTGAGAAACACAGAACTCAATTCTATTTATTCTTTCAACTTTTTCCATATTTACATGCCAGGCACTACTATAGGCACTCAGAATAGATGAATCAATACATTATATGATTAGATAAATAAATTATATAATAATAAATAGATGGATAAATAAATTATATAGCATGCTTGAAAGAGACAAGTGGCAAGGAATAATGAAAAAGTAGAACAAGGTCATGGGGTTGGGAGTACAGGAGTGGAGAAAGAGGGTGCAATTTTAAATAGCCCATCACTGAGGAAGTGACATTTGAGCTAAGGCTTGGGGGAAGGTGAGGAAATAAACCATGTAGACAAGGGGGTCGCAGTAAAGGCTCCAACGTAAGAGTGTGTCTGGCCATGTCAGCAGCAGCAGAGGCCAGTGTGGCTGGAGCTCAGGGCTTAGGGAGAGTGGAAAGAAAGAAGGTCAGACAGGCCACAGGAGCAGCAGAGAAGAAGGAACTGCTGATTTCTCTTCCCTGCCCCCTCCCCACCTACCATGAGTCCACAACCCACCCTCTCGTTTGAGAAGAGCTGAGGATTTTCACACAGGCTCCTCCTGGCCACTGTTTCATGCCTTATTGAAAGTGGGGCGGGAGGTGGGGCGGGGGGGAATCACTAATCTCTGTTAGTTTCTCAGAATACATTCATTCAAAGTATACCTATGTAGTGTCTGACAAGAAATGCTGGCCTAATTCTTCAAGGACTGTTAATTGCACCACTAATCTTGCAGAGGAGTTGGCAGCTAAGTCACTTTGGGTCGCCGGAGGACGACTGACTGGAGGATGGACTTTAGAGCACCAGAGCAACGCTGTTTATTTTCTGCTCCACTGAGGAAGATGTTAAATTGTATTTTCAGAATACCACTGGGAGAAGGAAGAGGAAAGAAAAATAGTCTGTCTTACTACTCTCTCCCTCAGTGAGGAGTAAATTTAAAGTAAACCTTTTGTACAAAGCTTTTTATTGTGAAAAATTTTGAGAGGATAGTATATTGAACCCCTGTTTATTCATTGCCAAGAAACAATAATTATCAACTAATAGCCACTCTTATTTTTTCACTGTATCTATTTATCTAACTGTATATTTTTTTTCTTGGGTATTTTAAAGCAAATTCCAGGCATCAATATCTGTTGAGCACTTACTGTAAGTCAGATGCTATTCTAGACGCTAGGAATACAGCAATGAAAAAAAGTACATAGACAAAAATCCCAGTCCACATAAATCTCACATTCTAGATGTGGGGGAGAGATATCAAATAAAATCAATAAGTGAAGGTGCAATTCACTGGATGGTGATAAGTGCAATGGAGAAATAGCAAGCAATGGATGGGAATGGGGAGTGCAGGGGAAGGGGTCACAGTTTTAAATAGGGGGCCAGAGCATGTGTGGTAAGCATTGAGATACACTCCTCAGATCCCCCTTGAGGACACAAAGACTTATTCCTCCAGCTGCGGAAAAGAACCTCTTCATCCGAGGTCACGCGGGGAAGGCTCACACCCAGTGACTGATCTACACAGAAATATAAAAGCTGAGCCCTCCCACCCCAGCTCAGCACAGCTTTAAAGAGTCCTCTCATCTTTAGAATTCCTTGTAGGTTTGGCAAGTTCTTCTATTGAGACTGCATTGCAGCTCAATTTGTCCCTCTGCCAAATCCTACTTCCTTCCCATTCCTTCTCTTCCATAGGAGTTGGTTCAAGAGCACTCCCTAACAAGCTTCCTGCATACTAATTTCCACTTCGGAGTTGGCTTTTCAGGAAACCCAACTTGAGACAGTGGGACTTCCTAAGAACATGACTTTTGAGCAGAGAGATGATGTACGTAGGGGATTGAGTCAAGGAAATTTCTAGAGGAAGAGCATTCCAGGAAGAGAAAACAGCAACTGCAAATGTCCTGAGGTAGAAGAAGCAGGCCTGCTGTGTGTGAGCAAAAGCAAGGAACCTAACATGGCTGAATTAAAAAAAGCAAGGGGGACAGCAATAAAAGATGAAATGAGAGTTAATGCAGGGAGCCAAAAAGTATAGAGACATATGCACCATTTAAGAACCTGGCTTTTTCTCAGAGCTGCTTCAACTTTCTAGGCAAGATTTCCACATATTTTTAATCTTCCAGAACCATGAGTCAGGTAAGCGGGATTAAACCCACATGGAGCAAGGAAGCCCTCACGCCACATATAAGAGGGGCTCCTAAGCCACCGTTACCAGGCACTTGAAAGCCCAGCTTTGGACGATGCTCTAATGCTACTGGGCCAGAGTTTATCAGTCTCTAGGTCATTGTTTTTCTTTGGGAAGACTTTAGAAGCTCCCTCCAGAGAATCTAACATGGAGCCAAGACAAAGAACAAGAACTGTCACGTTGATCCATTGGAGACTGCCTGCATCTGGACATTGATTCCTCGGTCCCTTGGTATCATCTTTTACCAAATAGGATCTGGTACAACTAGATAGAAGCTGCTTCCCACTGTCCATGGTTGGGTTGACCTCTAGGGAGAAATTCTCTTTGAGTTATCACATCCAGGCCCCATATACTGATGTAGACGAAATACTACTTCATGGAATCTGAAATTTGGAAACTTAGATTTAGAAATTTAGAAACTCTCTTAAAATCTATAGATAAGAACTTTAAAAGGGGCCAGCTGTGGTGGCTCACACCTGTAGTCCCAGCACTTTGGGAGGCTGAGGCGGGTGGATTGCTTGAGCCCAGGAGTTTGAGGCCAGCATGAACAACGTGGCAAAACTCCATCTCTACAAAAAAAAATTAGCCAAGTTTGGTGGTGCATGCCTGTGGTCCCAGCTACACAGGAGGCTGAGGCAGTAGGATTGCTTGAGCCCAGGAGGTTGAGACTCAAGTGAGCCAAGATCATGCCACTGTACTCCATCCTGGGTGATGGAGCGAGATCCGGTCTCAAAAAAACAAACAAACAAATCCTTTTTATAACATTAAAAAATAAATCCAGAACTTAAAATGGGAATCCTGCCCTGTGGAGCCCTCTCACTGTGTTCATGAGGAAGAGAAATGGAGAGCTAAGGTCTGCCATGAGTGCTGGGGTGATGCTTAGACTGTACCCGTTTCTACATATCCCCAGCCAGTCCATTTCAGTTCCTTTAACGGATCTGCCACAACTAGGCAAAGCAGGACCTGCATAAAAAGCCGCTGTAGGTGCCTAAACACCAAGTCAAAAATTCTTCCAGACCGGCCTTCTTCCTAGTACTCTGGTTCATCAATTCACTGAGTTTCCCTGCCCCTTTAAGCAGTGAGCTCTGGTTCTTGCTTTTGGATCTCTTGCCTTGGTGACACAATTTATGCTATTGGTCACAACTCCAATCATGCCTTCCTTTAAGACATGATTCTTGGTACTTGTTCATCATCTTCACTCACTATAACCATGGAGCAGAAACAACTCATGCTCCAAGCCCACCACACCTAATGACAGAGGAATCCCAATTCCTGCCACCCTATAATAGTCACAGTAGGCCCAGAGAGCAGTGATTTCGTGGAGCCCCTTACCTTGAGCAAAGTCTCTAATTCCTTTACCCCTGCCACATTCCTGTGCTACTAATCAGCATCTGCATGATCTGCAGGACAGGAGTGAGTCAGGGTGGGTGCCCGTCTCCACCTTGTCCTCTACCTGACCTCAGAGTCCCAGGAACAATGACTCTGGTGCACCTACTGCTCTGTCACCTCTGCACAACCCAGAGAAAGGTGCCTTCCAGCAGCCAGAGGCCAAGCTTCTGATGCTTACTGTCTCCTCCTCAGAAATCCAGATGATTTGACCAGCACTTCTAAGAGTTTGAAGTAGCTCACTCAGGGCCAGCCTGACCACCACACTAATGAAGGGGGTCAAGAACGGCCTTAACTTCATGCAAGCTGAACACACATTGCATGACTAGTACCTTGTGAAGGTTCACAAGGGAGCACATCCCCTCTGTATTTTAGCAGATTCCCCAAGGCTGCACCCTATAGAAAGAAACACCACTTTGTACCTTTTATCTCCCTGCCTGATAACCCCCATACCTGCATCACTAAACAGGGAGAAGAACTAGAATAGTTTCCTATTCCAAATTCCTACTACCACAAATCTCAGCTCCAGAGCCTCACAGGGCAGAGGGCAGGTGCTAACCTGAGGAGCATTTGGGAAGTCTTAGCCCACCTCAAGCATGCCTGTGTCTACCTGGCAGCATTGTCCCTGGAAAATGAGGGAATGGGCAGGGCTGATGAGGAATTTGTGCAGTATGGTCACTTGAAATACACTCGTGGAATACACTTGGAAAAAAGGTACCAAGGCTTATGTAAGAGAACTGCTGTAGATTCATGAGATGATAAGATTCCATTCAACAAACATTTATGACCTCTTTACTATATATGCTAGGCACTGAGGTAAATAGATGAGTACTGACAAGCCCCTCCTCTCTAGGAGGTCACAATGAAAAGGACATAGAAGTAATGACAGTACACTGTGAAAAACTGTTTAGAATGGCACTCAAGTAGTAGCAGAGTGTCAGAGAAGACAAAAAACCCTCCCACCAAATTTTAATTTCCCTTCCACTGACCTTATCACAATGTATTCTCACATCCCAAATGAAAAGAGTTTATTACGATTGTCTGAAACATAATGGAATATGAAACATTATAGTATATAAACTGATTTACATAGACTATGTTATATTATTGTTCTTTTCTGATTATAAAACAGCATAATACTTACTCATATTGAAAATTTAAAGAGCTCAGAACTGCGTAATGAACAAAGAAAAATCCTAACCAGGTAACCATTGTAAATATTATGGGAAATAGACTTCCAAATAAATTTCTAGGTGTGAGCATGTGCACACACACACACACACTTTTTTGTTGTTGTTTTGTTTTTGGGGTAGGGTCTCACTCTATCAACCAGGCTGGAGTGCTGTGTTGCAATCATGGCTCACTACAGCCTCAGGGCTCAAGCTACCCGCTCACCTCAGCCTCCCGAGTAGCTGGGACTACTGTCATGCACCACCATGCCCGGCTTATTTATTTATCTATCTATTTATTTATTTTGTGGGGGTGGGAGAGATGGGGTCTCCTTATGTTGCCCAGGCCAGTCTCAAACTCCTGGACTCAAGAGATTCTCCTGCCTCAGCTTCTGTAAGTGTTGGGATTGCAGGCCTGAGCCACTGTGCCCAGCCACACACTCTTTTTATAATAGGAATCACATTGCTGATAGGCAACCTGATATTTTCACTCAATAATGCTAACTCATTTTAAATACTGTATTTAATGGGGTAGTGAGCATCTGTTGTTTTTTGTTTACTTTATAGCCTCACCCTGATTCTTTCTGGCAAGTCATTCTACCCTTATGGTTCTTGAGTGAACCCTCAGTCATAGTTCTTACATCTTCCTCCTATGGCCCCGAGGGTAGGTGACTGACCCAACCTGTTTCAACTATGGTACAAGCAAGATAAGTGAACAAGAAAAGTTTACTACTTTCTCCTCCTACCCACTCTCAGATTTATTTCTGGCCCTTTTCACTCTGTAGGTGGCCTATATGATCTTGTCATTTGGGCCTACTTTCCCTATTCACATGCCCTTTTCTTTTCATTTCCATGCCTTCACTTTCCTTAAGTCTTGTTATTTGCTCATTTCCATTATTCTTTGTCATTTAAACTTTCCTGTGATGGTGACTTTCTAGATTTCACATTTATTTCTCCTTTCGTCTATATCAGCAGCCACCTCTAGTGCTAGCATCCTGTGTCGGTCTCTTTCACAGCAACAGATCCATTCCTATAACGCTGTAACTGCGAGGGCCTTGCCAGCTCAGGCTCTCTATTCTTAGCCCTTTTATGAACATCTCTTCTGTGAGACTACGCCTTTGTAATGAAAGTGTTGACTGGAGAATTGTACTGACAGTGTCATGATCCTCCAATGTGGGATAGCCATCAGCATTTGAAGGATATGCATTTGAAGACCAAAGGTAAACAGGAAACCCTCCATCCCTTCATTTATTCAAGCAGATGGATACCTAGACCCTGTAAGAAGGGCTGAGAAATCAAAGATGAGTGAAACAAGATCCTTTCCTTGAAAAATTCACAGTCTAGTGTGGTAGAAAGACAGATATGTAAGCATGTAATTACAGTGAGAGATATAATTTTATAAATATATGTACAAAATGTTTTCTTAGAAAAATGTGCAACAACAGGACATGCCCCTGAAGTTTGCATTGGTTATCACTATCAGATATTTCCCCTTTTTTCTTATCTGTATTTTCAGAAGTTTTTCCTTCAATATGTATTTATCATTTTGGAACTAAGGAGAAACAAAGCATCTACACAAAGTAGCATGATGGGATATATGCCCAACTGGGAGTGTGCATGGTATCCTGAGGAAGCAATGATCTCATCTAGGAAGTCAAAGAAAACCTTGCAACATCTGCCTTTCCATTCTTACTCATATGGGTCTCTCACATGTCAACCAAATGCAAAGCATGACCTTTGGATCCTGGTTCAAGTAAACCAACTGTGAAAATATTTACAGTATGAGGCAAGTGGGGGAAATTTGAATCTGACTGGATATTTGATGATACTATGGTATTATTGTAATGAGGAGGAGGTATGTTAAAAGCATTGCAGTAATGTTAGAAAAAAAATCCTTATCTTTTACATAAATATACTGACATACTTTGACATACTTATGGATGAAATGATATGAAGTCCGGGGTTTTCTGTTTGTTTGTTTGTTGTTTGTTTGATGGAGTCTCTCTCTGTTGCCAGACTGGAGTGCAGTGGTGCGATCTCGGCTCACTGCAATCTCCGCCTCCTGGGTTCAAGTGATTTTCCTGCCTCAGCTTCCCAAGTAGCTGAGACTGCAGGCGCCCGCCACCACATCCAGCTAATTTTTGTATTTTTAGTAGAGATGGGGTTTCACCATGTTGGCCAGGATGGTGTTGATCTCTTGATCTTGTGATGATGTCTGGGGTTTTAAATAAGTAAATAATTCACTGGGGGTATGAAGTAGATGGAAATATAGAATAAAAATAATGGTCAGAGTTAATGATAATTTAGGTTGGGTAGTGGATTCATGCATGCTTATTTCACTATTTCCTCTACTTTTGTGCTTGAAATTTTCTACAAAAATACAATAATAATTAATATATTTTTTCTGTAATAAATGAAAACATCCTACAAATGTCTGTATCTTCAAGACTTAGCCCAAAAATCATATTCTCCACTAGTGAATGAGCACACCACAATTGTTCCATTTGTGTGGACAAATGAACAAGCAGCATTGAGAAACTCACTATGCATTGTACATTGTCAATTTAATAATTATCTGATCTGTGTCAATGCTATTTGTCTTGTAATTTCAACATATATTTTCATATTCCATGTTTATAGTGTGCTCACACATAAGAATCAAATATTTTAATCTTTTTATTATTAATAAAAGGGCTGTCTTCTCTTTGAAATCTTTCCTGACCATTCATTCCACTATTTGGACAGACTCTACTTGAACTTTGCACATACAAAAAGGACACTTAACACAGTTTTGTGCTTATTCATTCACTTATATTTAAATAAGAATAGTGTGTTGCATGTGAAACCTGTTCACCAACTAGTTGTTGTTATATTCACAATCCTTTCTCTCTACTAGGCTATAGTGATATAGCAGTGACTAGTGTCTTACTTGTCTTTGTACACCCAGCAACTATCTCAATACCTGGTACATTTTAGATGCTCAATAAACACCTGTTAAGCGAATTGATGAATAAATACAATTTAGGATTACTCCATTCACAGATCTATACCAAGTCCAGTGGGATCATCCGTAAGGCTGAATAATGTAAACTAATTCATGCCTATGGTTTACTCAATGCTCCACCAATCATTTGATCAGAAACATAACATGATCCTAGATTTAGTGTCCATTTAACATAATCACTTTACATCCAAATGGCAGAGAGAGATAAAATACCCTTTTTCTTTCAGGCAAACAATGCAATGTACTCAACAGATATCCCTGACCTTCATTCCATCCTGAGTGTCTCCCAATTGCAAACATATATTGAGGAGACAAGTGAGTCAGAAATGGGACAAAGGACAAAGTGAAACTGAGGGATTAGGTCAGTGAGTCTCAGGATCAGTGAATGGCTATTTCAGATAACATTGGGTAATGTTTCGTAAAAGCTGAAAACATTTCATGACTTATTTTCTTAGGCTGTATCAAAATATTCTTGATATCAAAATGACTAGTTCAAAACATGTACCCATTTGATCTTCATAATAAGAGTGTGAGGTAAACAGAGCCTGTTATTTCCATCTTAAAGAAAAGGAAACTAAGGAAATGTACCCTTCATTCAGCTGGGATTTAAAAATATGACTTAATTTTTTAATGCAGTATAATGGGATAATAATGCTGTGCTATCACTGCCAAGAAAGAGCTTTTTTGTTTTGGAGGAGCTGTTAGATTTAGAAGTACTCTTTAGATCCTGAAAGGAAGTATTTGAGTGACTTCCAAACTCAAAAACCTCCAGAGCGAGGGAGATTTGTTTGTCAGCTTGGTTGTTTGTTTGTTTTTAGGTACTTGAATAACTTCCTCCTTGAAAAGGAGGGTGCAGAAATCAAAGGCCTGATTGTGCTGAATCCTTCTCTTTGGTCATTATTCAGACTGGTTCCCAGCATGCCGCAGTCCAGAGGAAAAGGTCCAAGTTCTGTTTAAAAATCAGACTAAAGAGCTTACTCAGCACCCTGCTCACATTAATGTTGCTTGTTTTCATTATTTAAAGTCTTTTGATAGTTCCTTGTATGCAATAACCTTAGGCTTCTGGGAGTATTCTTAGAACATAGGAAGCACCTCCCTAACTTAGTAAAGAAGAAAAATGCTTTTCATGACTATCCGCTCTCTTGAAGGACCCCTGAAACAGCCAGGTCTTTGGGCATAATTAAATTCTGGGCAAGATTTTACAGAAATGCAGCTTCTTTTTTTCTAATTTAGTTTTGTGGTGTGTGTGTAAAGTGGGGGAGGTTCCACTTGGTGGGGAAAGGAGAATTTGCCATTGCTGCTCATCTACTCAGGACTGATGGAGACATTCATTCTTAGGGGAATAGGCAAAAAATTGTTTTTGTTGTTGTTGTGTTTCAGCATCAGAGAGTGAGAGTGTGTTGCAGCAATCTGACTATTTGGAAGACTGCTCCTTGAATTTCCCAATTCAAAAGACTCGGTAGAGCTGAGGGATGCTTGATACGTCAACACAGACCACAAAAGGCAGGACTTTTCTAAAGAGATTAGAATTATATCTACCTTTTGGGTACACGAGGTGAATGGAACGAAGGGATTCTGGAACAGATATCCCGAAAGAAGAATCGCAAAGCAGAACTCCTCGCACAAGGTTATCTAAATCTCCTTGACAGGTGTACACGCAAAGAAGGCATTTGGCCCTTGAGGTAACGTTTACTTGGGAGGTTAGGACAATTCTGTCACGCTTAGGGCAAGCCAGCTGACCCTGAGCCCAGGAGCACCCTAGGACTGCAGCACAGAAAATACGCCAGCTGGCCGGTCGCTCCTCCTTTGTTCCATTCCCGGGGGATTGGAGTAGCGTTGGAGTCACTGACGCCATCCCCTCCCGCCTCTGGCGTTCATGGAGCATGCGCTTCCTCCCTCACTTCCTCTCCAGGAGGGAGCGAGAGTAAAGCTACGCCCTGGCGCGGCCGTCTCCGCGTCACAGGAACTTCAGCACCCACGGGGCGGACAGCGCTCCCCTCCACCTGGAGACGTGACTCCCGCGTGCCCCAACCCTGCTAATCCATTGACCCCCGAGTGTCAGAGATCCCGCGGCCGCCCAGTCCCGGCCCCTCTCCCGCCCCACACCCGCCCTCCTGGCTCTTCCTGTTTTTACTCCTCCTTTTCATTCATAACAAAAGCTACAGCTCCAGGAGCCCAGCGCCGGGCTGTGACCCAAGCCGAGCGTGGAAGAATGGGGTTCCTCGGGACCGGCACTTGGATTCTGGTGTTAGCGCTCCCGATTCAAGCTTTCCCCAAACCTGGAGGCAGCCAAGGTATGTGAGCACTTTTCTTCTTCCTACCTTCCTTTTATTTCGCCACCAAAAGGTAAAGTTTGGTATAATAACATGAGCTGTAAATCACCCTGCCTCGTTTTCTGATCAAATCATATACATGAATACGGACAGAGAAATCAGTTCGAATTTAGAGACAGAAGACAGATTTTTTTCTTCAGTTTTAAAATGATAGAGCAGTAATATGGATTGTTTTTAAAGATCTTATTTTGAAAAGGGAAGGGAATCTTTTTCACCTAAAGTGGCTCGGATTTTTTCCTAGTTGCCTTACAACCTTTCTCAGATAGTCTATTCATTATATAGGCAGTATATGATGAAAGAGCTTTTAGTGTGCCAATAATACCAATCCAAATTATGCTCTCTCTAGTTGAGAAGAGCTGGTAACCCTAGTGTTAGAACTATATGTTAAATTTCTCATCAGAAAAAAAAAGTGTGATTCTGTCAGCTCAGGAGATACACCAAGATAATAAACAAGGCAATATTGATAATTACTGTTATTGTATAATCTTGATAATCTTTGTTAGTATTTGTTTCATAGTCATCCAAAAATTATTTCTCCTAATGTTTGTTTTTCCTTTTTATAAAGATTTTATTTAATAAGAGGCATATTTTGTCTTTCAATGCACAATTAAATTTATATTCACGTGTGTTTATTCTAGACAAATCTCTACATAATAGAGAATTAAGTGCAGAAAGACCTTTGAATGAACAGGTAGGTCAAAAGTAACATTATGAATGCTATTTCATTTTGATTTAGTTATTATTATTTAATGTAATTATGCTGTGACATTTTGGTCATTTTGAATTTACAAACACCAGGACCTTAATAGTTAATTGACAGCAATTAGGATGGGAAATCTAGTTTTGGTAAATTCTGTGCCCTAGCAGTTATTTATATTGAGTTCTGTATATTGAATACATAGAGTAGCTATATAATAACCCAGTAAGCTCAGTATCACATCCACTCTGTTGTAAGATTGCCTAATTTACCAGAGATTTCTCTTTCACCAATATTATAGGAGAAAGGAATTAACACTTACTGAGCATCTGCCCTTAATTTTATCTCATTTAATAATTATAACAGTGCACTGAAATAGGAATTATCCACATTTTACAAACAAGAAAATTAAATCCCATGGAGAGTAAATCATTTGGCTCTCATACTTGGTAAGTGGTGGAGCAATGATTTTAAACCAGGTCTATCTCCTGTTTGTTCACAGATTGCTGAAGCAGAAGCAGACAAGATTAAAAAAACATATCCTCTAGGTAAAAAGAAATCATGTTGATGTTAATTTAAATAATGTAGGCTATGAGAATCTGAACTAAAATGGCTGTGTTGGTTTGGGGCTTTTCTTCCAGAAAACAAGCCAGGTCAGAGCAACTATTCTTTTGTTGATAACTTGAACCTGCTAAAGGCAATAACAGAAAAGGAAAAAATGGAGAAAGAAAGACAATCTATAAGAAGCACCCCACTTGATAATAAGTTGAATGTGGAAGATGTTGATTCAACCAAGAATCGAAAACTGATAGATGATTATGATTCTACTAAGAGTGGATTGGATCATAAATTTCAAGGTAAATGAGAAAAAAGAATTTTTGTTAACGTAGAGTTCCCTATAGTGGGTTAAGAGAAAGTCCAATATTTTAAAAATATCTTTTAAACATTCATAATCCTTTATTAGTCAAGTCAAAAATTGAGATAAAGCATCTATTTACAATAATGTGTAAAGCCCCAGCTCCACAGAGTGCCAAATTTTATTTTCCCTTTAAAAATTCCTTTAGCGATGCTCTGAAAACATTTTTAATCTAGTATTTACATTTTATGTTATTAAATTCATTTGAACATTCAAATTTACTTTAAAAATTAGTACACACAAAATATCATAATTTTCAAATAATTAGATCAATAAAGTACCCTCCCACCCTACCCCAAAATGTGAAATATCCACTATTTCCTTTTCAATGTTTTCTCCTAGTCATATCCTTTCTCTGTAGGTCATCCTAACCTTTACATGGCTTCAATTACATCTATATCCTGATACCCTGTATCACTAGGCCAGGCTTCTCTTAGCTATACACTTATTTATCTGTTTACCTATTTGACAGTTTCCCTTGGCAGTCTCAGAAGCACCTCAAATTTAGCATGCCCATGATTAAATTCATAATCTGTGTCCACTTCACAACCTAGCTCTCTTAGAGTACTGTTTCTTTAGGAAAGACACTACTATCCATTCAGTTTTTTAAAGACAGAAATCTAGGATCAAACTACTTATCTTTTCCGTCACCTTTCAAATTCTAATCTGCCAAAACTTACTAATTTTATGTCTTATGCATCTCTCAATTGTTTTTCTCTATATTTGTGCAAACTCCAATCCTTGTCCAAGCTCCAATTATGTCTCATGTAAACTATTGCAAAATCTACAGTTCTCCCAGCAACCACCCTGCCTCTCCCCAACTCATTCTTCATTTGGCAGCCAATGTGATAGTTTCCCGACTTGAAGTCAGGAGTTCAAGACCAACCTGGCCAACACGGTGAAACCCCGTCTCTACTAAAAATACAAAAATTAGCTGGGAGTGGTGGTGGGTACCTGTAGTCCCAGCTTCTCGGGAGGCTGAGGCAGGAGAACCACTTAAACCCAGGAGACAAAGGCCGCAGTGAGCCAAGACCACGCCACTGCACTCCAGCCCGGGCGACGGAGCCAGACTCCGTCTCAAGCAAACAAACAAAACAGGAAAACCAAAGTCCTTAATGAAGCTTGCATAGTCCTGCATGGACTGCTTCCTGACTACATTTCTAGGTTCATCCAGCACACATAACCTGATAGAAACCTTGTCCTTGCCCTTCATGGCACTTCATAAAGTTTGTAATCTTACCTTCATAAGTGTGACTATCTATGATTAATGCCTTTCTCCAAAACTAAACTGAAAACTTCATAAGAATAGAGACATTGTAACCCCAGTGCCTGGAAGCCCATGAATTTATTGAATAAATTTATGAAAGAATGAATGAACAAATGAAATAACAGATGAGGGAATAAATGAACTGCCATACCTAGGCATTAAGGAGGAAAGTATGTTTTTCATTTTGAGAACCAGTGCTTAGGAGTAAGTACAGGTTTCTTCCCTGTCCTTATTCTGTTCCATGGCTACAGGAGATTTATGCTGATTATCTCTGACAGAAAACAACTGACGATTAAATATATGACTTTTATATGACAATTAAATAGTGGACTTTCATAGGACATAATGACCTAGGAGTATTCCAAAGTGTCTTGTGTACCTATGAAGTGGAATGGAGGCAATGGGTATATATTTTGACATATATCATATGCCATGCTACTTAGGGAAATTTACTTTTTAAAATCTTGAATTCAACTTTTTTACCTAAAATATTGGGACTACAAATAGGCACTGATTATAACTGCAGACAAATCAGATTCAACCACTGCAACCGAAGTGATCATTTGATTTAATAGAATAATCTAATATTGAGTTGGCTGGATTGGTCAAACTGGTTGTACATGCAGGCAGAGACATAGATCTGTTTTTGATCTGACTACTAACTTGAGCAACTAATTTTTTAACTGTTCAACATTTTATTACCATCCCAAATATGTTTGGAACTACCAAGTGCTAGTCCTAATGACTTCAGGTTTACTGTAGGAGGTATTAACTCCACTCGAGATCAAAGAAAAGACCGGCCAGGGTTCTTGGAGACAATGATTTGTGAGTAAGCTTCTGGTCTCCCCTTGTGCTCTGGAAATCCTGAAACCAGGGGGTTTTGGCCACCAAGTTGAATACAGCCTCAGATGCATGTAGACTTCATCCCAGAGGGGAAGGTAAAGGAAGCTAACTTCTGCCAGATGTGTTCCCATACCTACTCTTGCCTTTGGGAAGCTTCCAAACAGGTTTGTGCTACAGGACCCATCAATTCTCCTTTTCACTGTTTTCTATAGTATGCACAATTTAGGATCTCTCCAAATTTCTCTTATAAAGCAGTGCTTTGGGCCTCCTGTATGCATTCAAATATTTATTGAGCAATTGCTACGTATTGGACTATGAGCTAGACAATAAACCCTGTGTAGTCAGGGAGCATGCCTAACTTTTACATCACTCTATTTCCAGTGTCTGACACATAGTAAGGCTTCAATTAAAATATATTGAACAAATGAATGTCAAGTGCTATGTTAGATGCTAGGGATTCAAAACATAACTGGGCAGATGATGACTTGGGACATGACCCTTTGACATTCACTTAGAATGTTGTGGCTACTTAACAAAAGTTATGTGTTAAACCCATGTTTGGCTCCCTTCTGGGAGTCTATACATGGAGGGTGAAATACCCCTTCATGAGCAGGAGGGAAGCCATTCTGGGTCATACTATCCATTTTAGAAGAGTGAAGGAAATCAGGGAAAGGTGAGGAGCCATGGTCACACGTTCCACTGTTTACCCCATCCAGCAAAGCGCTGCTAGGGGAGACCTAAGTTCCTGGCTCAAGAGAGTACAGCGGTGTAGCAGAGCAAAGTCTCTTCAGTGGGTTACTAACAGCCTCCCTGTTGTGAAGTAAATGGACTGAAAAACAGTCATCTCAGTTATTTTCCAGGTTTAGCAGGCAACCAATATTCCTCCTTTTACGGATCCTGAGGGATAAGTGGGAAGGGAAATAAATTCTTCCACCTCTGCATAGACTGGGGCAGTTTCTGCTCTGTGTATTCCCGAGAGCCTGACTTGCAACCCACAAATGGAAAAATCAGACACATAATAGTGAGTCTCTGCTTCTGAAAAATAGATGATGAACCAAATTTTCAGTCAGCCAGGAGGAGAACTGATTTTATGTTTGTTGTTTGTTTGTTTTGTTTTTCTTAGGGGCTTTTCTGCTTTTTTGTCTGTCTGGTACTCAGCTCGAAGGGCTCATGGCTCATGCGCTGGCCAACAGCTCGGCAATTTTGTACTGACAGAGAACTTCCAGTCCTCCATGTATACTTACTCCTACTCATTTTCCTAAGCTTCTTTCCAAACAAGAAGAAGATATTCTGCCTGAGGCAGCATATACCTCTATTTTCATAGAGTCTGAAAGAAAAGCCAAAGGAGATATTCCCTGTCCAAATCTCCAAAACCCATGGAAGAAAAGAGCAGAATCAGAAGAGAAATACTAGGTTCTTCTTTCTTTGAGTGAGTGTGATGAGGATTGTCTGGGCAGAATCTGGCCAGAGTTTCAATTTCCATTTTCTCTAGAAGATAATTGCAGTTCCTTTATTTCAAAATACAAATATATCGTGCATAATAACAATAATACTTTAGCTTTCATATATTAAGTTGGTGAAAAAGTAATCGCGGTTTTTGCATTAAAAAGTAATGCCATTAAAAGTAATGGCAAAAACCGCGATTACTTTTGCATTGACCTTAAGTACTTTTCAATCTAAAAGGTACTTTTACATTTTATTTCATCTGATCTTCACAACAATCCCATGAAATAGATACCTTATTAGACTCCTTTACAGTGATCCAAGGATATAGCTAACCAGAGATATCACTGGGGCTAAAATTCTGATCTTTCCAGTCTTCCCGGAGGAAACAGGGAGAATTAAGAGTCTTGTAAATTTGATCCATTCAATGTGGTATAGATTGGAGATGACTAATAATTGATTCCTGGAAGATCTCCATGGATGTGCTACAATGCTTCATTGCCACTAGCCCTTTCCCTCAGGATGGGCCCTTACTTTGGTCTGAAGTCGTATTGCCAAATGTATTTCTAGGAAAGCCAAGGGTACATATTAGCATGCTTCTCTGCAAAGATTTACATATTGCTTTGTGCAGATCTGTTGCCACATTTCAAAAGTTTAAATTCCAGGCACATAAAGTAAGTTCCCTGTTCTCTAAGAATGAGTCTTGTTACCTTAAGCTGCCTTTTTTACATAAAGACACTCTGATACAGGTTCAGTTAGAAGTAAATATTTATTTTAGGTGAGTCATAAAATCTTCAGTACACACTCTCTGATTCTGGGTGTGAGGTAGAGGTCCCTGCCCCTATCCCAGGAATTTGCCTGCAAAGGTAGTACATGTGGGGATATTACCAAACAATCTATTCCCTGTATGGAACTGAAATATTAAATCATACAATATATAGAAGGGTACATTGAATAATATGACATGCTATATAAATATGGCATACTATGTTAATAAAAGGTATAATATGGTTTGTATTGTTTGTGATAACAATAAATGGAGAGGGCTTTTGTGTTGCCTTTAGCTCTTCCTTCCTCTTATAGTCACCTAAGAAAGTTCCAGAATGTCCATTATCATACTAAGTTTTTAACATGAAGATCAATTTTATTTCAAACTAAGGGTTTCTGTGGACCAAGAACCACCATAAATACATCTCAAACATATCTGAGTGTACAAAAGTGAAGTACAGATTATAAGTATAATATGATGCATGAAACAGATCTATGATCACTATGGTGTGAAGTTGTGGTCGTTCTGTCTAGATGATCCAGATGGTCTTCATCAACTAGACGGGACTCCTTTAACTGCTGAAGACATTGTCCATAAAATCGCTACCAGGATTTATGAAGAAAATGACAGAGCAGTGTTTGACAAGATTGTTTCTAAACTACTGAATCTTGGCCTTGTAAGTCATGTGCATGGAAATAAACCAAATTCCTAGTGCAGTTTAGAGTATGCCAAGAAGCCAAGTCACTTGTCTCAAGTAGCCAAGTGTGTCTTCCTTTTACTAGGACCCATAGGTTTTAAGAAAAAGTAAAGCACTATTCTTTTTTTCTGGGAGTTTATCATCCATCAGAAGAACTAGGCAAGTAGAACTAGACACATGCCCCAAATGCCAGCTGCTTAAAAACCATAAGAGCCAGAGAATAGCTTATTCCAACTGGAGTAAGGAAAGGCTTCAGAGGAGAGGCGCATGAAGGAAGCTTAGAGGGGTGGTTAGGATATGACCAGCAGAGGTAAAAGACATGTATGTGACAAAAAAGAAATAACAGGAGCAAAGGCATGTGATCTATATTTTAGAAACTCCAGGTGATCTCATTTGAATCCACCTCAGCTTGGCTCCTCTGCCCTGACGTGGCCCTGGCAGGCTTTATTAAGATGCTAATGCTGTGGGATGTCAAAGGTTATCTGACTGTGACCTAAAGCTGTGGCGGAGCAATGCTCCGGGTGTTTCTCAAAATATGTGGTCCATGGGTTTCAAGAGATAGGACTAACAGCTTGCATGGTGGGCCCAAATATACTTCTTCCAGGAGTGCTGAGCAATCCCTATAACAGCTAGTATGTGGTGCAGGCATAAGTGAGGGCTGTCTGAAAGATGGTTCAAAAGAGTCCTCTTTAAAAAATAGATGTTTGACTACAGTTTAGTCCGCATTTTTTTTTAAATCACAGGACTGGGAATATAGCAGTTATATATGTTTTGCCTTTTTATGACAGATCACAGAAAGCCAAGCACATACACTGGAAGATGAAGTAGCGGAGGTTTTACAAAAATTAATCTCAAAGGAAGCCAATAATTATGAGGAGGATCTCAATAAGCCAACTAGCAGGACTGAGAATCAGGCTGGAAAAATACCAGAGAAAGTGGTATGTATGAGTGTATACGTATCTGCATGGATGGATGTGTGTGTGTGTGTGTGTACTTCTATCTGTATAATAATTAGTGCCTTACTTGATACCAAGGAAGATTTGAGGTATGTGGCATTTTTAGCCCATTTATAGTCAGGTCAGTCATGTTGGCTCAAACCTATAATCCCAGCACTTTGGGAGGGTGAGGCGGGAGTTGAGACCAGGAGTTCAAGACTAGTCCTGGCAACATAGTGAGACCCCCATCTCTACAAATAAAAATAATTAGCTGGGTGTGGTGGCACAAGCTTACGGTCTCAGCTACTCAGGAGGCTGAGAGAGGAAGATCGCCTGAGGCCAGGTGTTTGAGGTTGCAGTGAACTATGATGGCACCACTACATACCAGTCTGGGTGACAGAGTGAGACCCTGTCTCAAAAAATTAATTAATTAATTAATTAATTTTAAAATATGTATATGCATAAAATACCAAAAAGTTAAAAATATAAATGATCTCCACTTTGAAAATAATGTAAAGATTATGTTATAGTCTATTATTTGGTAAAGATTACATCTTATACCCCACAGTAAAATAATACATAATAATATGTGAAGTAACAATATCACATAATAACAACTATATGTACAGTCCCAGTGAACTGCAACCAAACATCTCACAGTTCCTTTGGTATCCAACATCTGTTCACAGCAGATGTCATCATCTGTGCCCAGTCCCCCCACAAAGAAGTGGGTTGACTAGATCGTCTGCTCCACCAGCTTTTGTGTTCCCCAGAGCCAGCTGCCTAATGCTGCCTCTCTGTTCTTGGCAGTGCTCTTCCACCTGCTCCTTCCCCTTTTCATTGGTTTAGATGCCTATTTACCCAGGCTAATTTCATCCTTCCTTCCCTTTATTGGACTCCTTGCCTCTTCATTTTTTCCTTGGCACCAACCAAGCTGCTGAGATCTTTCTCCCCACCTTGAATTCTCTTTAAAACTTTAGATGAAACTGACTATAGGGGGATATCAAATTCCTCATCTGTCCTTTGATTTTCTTCTGTAAAGAACCCACACCCATGGCTCCTCATCTCCTCCAACATCTTATCTCAAATACAAAGACTATAGAGGCTGATAATTCTGTTTTAGAGAGGCTAGAAAATAGAAATTGGGTCTGGATTTTTTTTTTTTTTACTGGGTAGCCTAAAAACTTTCCTCTGCTCTCCTTACTTCCAATCCTCAACAGCTGCCATCTTTTAAAGCAGCTTTTGAAGATTCACCCACTCAAAAAAAAAAAAAAAAAGTTCTAGATTTATCAAAAAAAAAAAACCCTTATGACTTTCACCCAGGCTTACCAGTCTGAGCTAAAACTAACAACTAACATAGCTATTTCCATAATTCTTCACTCCCATTACATAATCCTATTCACCCATTTCTAAAATGTTCACATGCTTGACCTGTGTACTCATGTTACCTGAATGCATCAATGCAAATTAAATACAAATGAAATATTCTTTCAACAAATATTTATTGAATACCAACTCTGTACCAAGCACTGGAAATACCATGCCCATTTAAAAAGACATAATCCCTTAATCATGAAGCTCAAAGTCTAGTGGAAGAGGTAGATCGTGTTTAAATCATCATGTATTTTCATTACAATTGCATTAAGTGCTCTGAGGAAAGAAACATGGTTCTGTGAGACCTCAAAAAAGGAGCCTGACCTGGACTTAGGCTCAGGTAATGCTTCCCTAAGGAAGTAACTTGAACTGAGAACCGAAGGTCAAATAGGAGTTAACTTGTGAACATGAGAGGCAGCACACAGAGAAGGATGTGTGGAGTATCCAAGCAACTGAAACAAGCACAGTGTTGCTGGCACAGAAAGAAAGAACAAAAAAAGAAGAGACTGGGAAGGTGGACCCGGGCCAGACCATGCAGTGCCTTATGAGCCATGGATGGACTCTGATCTTTATTGTAAGAACCATGAGAATTTTCTGGTCCCCTGAAGAATTTTAAGCAAAGGAGTTACATGATCAGACTGTTAAAAAGATAACTCTGGCTACAATGTGGAAACGCAGTGTTGGGCACAGATTTGGGGAGGGTGGTGTTGCAGCTAGCAGGTGAGAAACGAAGGCTGCTTGGACTAGAGTGGCATAGTGGAGAGAGAAACGTGCAAATTTGGGATAAATTTTGAAAGCGGGGCCAACAAGGCTACTGATTGATTGGATGGGGGAAAAGGAAGAAGAGGCAAGAAAGGCTCTTAAATTTCTATCTAGTTCACTGAACAGAGAATGAATCATTTACTAAGATGGGAGCCATGGAACAAATATCAGATGTGAGAGAAAGGATTTTGTACACTCTTCCAGACAGCACTTAAATTTTACTCAGAAATTCCCAAGTATGACTGCCCTGCTAGGGATAGACATTCTAACAGGCTTTCCTGTATCCTGACACCAGCCCTCTTGGTGGATTCTGTGAACTCAAAGTTTCCCTCTTCATTAAAAGGCAATTTTTCGAGGAGAGACTCATGAGAATTTATGGAGGTAAACATGGTCAGAGAAGGAGCCCAGAAATTCCCCTTTTTCCCCTGAGCAGGAGCCAGGTTCTTCAGGGGATTTCCCTTGAGGTAGAGCTCCTTTCCCTAAGCTTCAATGACCTTTTCAAATGACAAGAGCACACATGTCTAGAAATGGGTTTGAACCTGCAGGAGCTTGCAAAGGTGGTGGAATTCTTTCTCTTCACATTTAAGGGCATCACAAAGGAAGGAATCAAGCTGGAGTTTCACTAGTTCTAACAAAATGTTTATTTTTTATTGATTTTTCCCCACTGGAGACTCCAATGGCAGCAATTCAAGATGGTCTTACTAAGGGAGAAAACGATGAAACAGTATCTAACACCTTAACCTTGACAAATGGCTTGGAAAGGAGAACCAAAACCTACAGTGAAGACAACTTTGAGGAACTCCAGTATTTCCCAAATTTCTATGCATTACTGAAAAGTATTGATTCAGGTAACCACTGTGTAGTTGTGATTATGTGGAACAGAAAGAGGAATTCCAGGAAATGTGTGGGTGGGTTTTTTTCTTCCTGTTTTCAGTTTCCAAATATAATCTTCAATGACATACACTGTGGGCTTGGGGAAAATGGTTCACATCAATTTCTTTTTTCCAAAGGAGCATACCAGTTATGAAAATATTTAGGAAAGGATAATCAGGAAAGGTGATGTTTCTGGATAATTTAATCTTCTTGTTAACAGAAGGTTCATTTATTTGTTCAGCAAACAAATACTGGACACGTGTTATGTACAAGGTACCGGAAAAGACCTAGCACCAAGATGGATATGAACCAGGCAGTGTCCCTGCCCTTACCCAGTTCAACCTCAACTCTTATTGCAACTCTTTTTTTCTCAGCTTGATTGAGGTATAACTGGCAAACAAACATCGTATATATTTAAGGTGTACAATTTGATGTTTTGGTGCGTTATACATTGTGAAATGATTATCACAATGAATCTAACTAGTGTATCTATCACCTCACAGTTAACATTTTTTTCTTTTTTTTCTTTTATTCTTTTTGTGTGTGTGATGAGAACACTTAAGACCTACCCTCTTAGCTAATTTCAAGTACACAGTACAATACTGTTAACTATCACCACCATGCTGTACATTCTCCAGAATGTATTCATCTTGCATAACTGAAACTTCGTACCCTTTGACCCCAACACCTCCCCATTTTTCCCTTCCCTTAGCCCTTGGCAACTACCATTCTACTCTCTTCTTCTATGAGTTTGACTATTTGAGATTCTACATATAAGTGAGATCCTACAGTATTTGTCTTTCTTTGCCTGACTTTTTTTTAGTAGCATACATGTTGTCACATACACAAACACGAAAGTAGGAAGGAAATCCTGCCATTTGCAACATATCTTTCTTTCAAAGGCTTTACTCACTTTCCTTAATGGAAACAGTGTATGAAACCTAATTCAAAAGATTATTCAAGACTTCTTTATGAACAGTTTCAGCTTCAGCCTTTATGAACATTTTCACTTCAGAGTTAAAATGGAGAACATTAGACTGAAGAAATCCAGGAGCCTAAAACACACTTGGGAAATCATTTGTTTTTGTTTTTGTTTTTTAAAGCAAAGTCATTCATGCTGATCTCTTTGCTCCTAGGTGCACTGAGTTAACTGAGGATTCAGTCCATGTTTATTTTGGTTAATCTGCAAGGAGGATAATAATGTGCAATGTTTCTGTTGTTATTGTTCAAACAGATGCTCTGGACTGCCTTCATGGCTTTTCCTTTCCCTGTTCAAGGATTCAGCCCCAGATTGAACATTTATATAAAGACTTCTATAACTGTAATCTATTTCTCCCAAGAAGTGACCTTAAAATAAGCTTTCGTTTCTGGAGAACATCCTTTGTGCTTCAATTCCAGACATTGGCCAGATGGCACTGGCTACTCTGCTGGCTCTGCAGGGCTTGTACATCTTGAGGGTCCATTCTGAGCCATCTTGCCCCACTGGTTGGCAGATGCCCAACTCAGAACCTCTGTCATCCTGGTGAGTCACTTCTCATCAGTGAAGAGCACCAGCATGATGCCAAATACTTCTATGGATGTGCCCTTGAGCAAATAATGTGATAGCCGAAGTTACTATTTATCAGTTCTTTTCCAAGATCTCTTCCCCTGCCTCTTCTCCCATTTTTCCTCCCTCCCAACCCATGACTTTGATGGCATTTTTAAAAATGCTACTGTATAAAATGTTCCTTATTCGTTTTTATCTTTCCATTTTCCTCACCTCATTTCTTATTGCGTTTATTTTCCCATAATTTTAATTTAAATATTTATACTGAGTTCTTTGCTAGCATCTGTCTTTCTTGCCCAGGGTCTCAACAAATTAAGAATGAATAAAGCAGGCAGGAAACCAAAATATCATCTCTGTTGCTGATAAACACGGGGCTGCAGAATGTAGCTTCATGTGAGAGCCAACTGTGGCCTTGTTTGCTCCCTACTCCTCCGTCTAGATCAACAGCCAGTCTCAGGGATGGTTTGGGTCTGCAGAATGGGCTCATTTCTCAGGTTCTTGCCTTGCACTGTTCCAGGCAAGTGGAAAAAAAGAAAGATTCCAAATCCCCACCAGTTGAGAAACATAGGCTAATGGCTGTTGCTTACCAACCATATCTGTGGGGGAGGATGCAGAGGAAGGGGGAAAGGCTAGGAGTATTTAGAGAAAATCTTTCAGTGGAAGCTCAAAGAATAGGGAAAATGGGCTCCCCTCTAGCATCTTAGTTTTTCTTTTCTTCAAAAATGGAAACTGATGTTTTTTCTGATTTTAGAATTAATATTTTTTTCTCAGCTATTATAGCATCATTATCCATTTTGTTCCATCAAGATGCAGAACAGAATGTCAAATACAAAGGGTTCCCAAGAGGCCGGGCCCAGTGGCTCATGCCTGTAATCCCCACAATTTGGGAGTCCGTGGCAGGCGGATCGCCTGAGGTCGGGAGATTGAGACCATCCTGGCCAACATGGTGAAACCCCATCTCTACTAAAAATACAAAAATTAGCCAGGCATGATGGCACATGCCTATAACCCCAGCTACTCGGGAGGCTGAGGTAGGAGAATCTCCTGAACCCAGGAGGCGGAGGTTGCAGTGAGCCAAGATGGTGCCACTGCACTCCAGCCTGGGTGACAAAGTGAGACTCCATCTAAAAAAAAAAAAAAAAAAAAGAAAAAAGGTTCCCAAGAAACTGCTAGTAATAGTTACTTAAAGAGAGTTAGAGGGGATGATGAGGAAGAGAATATTACTTTCCATTTTTATTTACTTTTGAGCAGTTGAAATATTTTTACTATATGCATATATTCTTTCAAATGAAACAAAGATTAAAAAGTAACATCTTGTTCAAAAATCAATTTTGCATTTATAAACTAAAACTATATATGTTCTTATTTTCAATTAAAAAAATTAAGCTTCATTAATGAATAAAGATTGTTCTTGCCCTCAAAGACTTACCACCTGAGTAGAGAAAAGTTGTTGGCTTGCCAGTCTTCTACCCTTCCTTTTGAGTTCATGTTATCTCGGGTTGAAAACTGTGTCTTTATCATCTACTCTATCAGCAAAGTATTTTAAATGAAATTAAACTCTTTTGGAGAAGTTATAATTGCCTATTTCTGGAAAAAGTTCAGTATAGCTGTATCTATCTTACCCTATATTTCCAATCAAGCTTAGATTTTTTTTGTAAGTTAAATATATATGGTTTTATCTATAAATATAGAAAAAAATATTTCAGTAAAATACTGTAATTAGTGCTGAGTGTGGTGGTGTTTACCTATAGTTCCAACTTCATGGAAGGATCTCTTAAATCCAGGAGTTTAGTCTGAGACTGTAGTGAGCCATGATGAGACCTGCAAATAGCACTGCATTCCAGCCTGGGCCACACACTGAGACCTCATCTTTTGAAAAAAAAAAAAGAAAGGCCGGGCGCGGTGGCTCACGCCTGTAATCCCAGCACTTTGGGAGGCCGAGGCGGGCGGATCACAAGGTCAGGAGATCGAGACCACGGTGAAACCCCGTCTCTACTAAAAATACAAAAAATTAGCCGGGCGCGGTGGCGGGCGCCTGTAGTCCCAGCTACTCAGGAGGCTGAGGCAGGAGAATGGCGTAAACCCAGGAGGCGGAGCTTGCAGTGAGCCAAGATCGCGCCACTGCACTCCAGCCTGGGCGACAGAGCGAGACTCCGTCTCAAAAAAAAAAAAAGAAAAAAAAAAAAAAAAAGACCCAAACAAACAAACAAAAAGATGCTGTACTTTATAAATTGACATTTAAAGAGGAAGCTATCCCCCACTAGTTTTAAGTTATTTTGTTCTTTCATATAGAAAAAGAAGCAAAAGAGAAAGAAACACTGATTACTATCATGAAAACATTGATTGACTTTGTGAAGATGATGGTGAAATATGGAACAATATCTCCAGAAGAAGGTGTTTCCTACCTTGGTGAGATCCTATGTGGTTTGTTTCTACTGTGGTGGTTTTCACTGTTCAAAGTAAATTAAGGACTTGGCAATAATGACCTCATTAATTTGATAATTTATGCCAAAGCTTGCCAGATCACCTGGGTAGCAAGAATCGACCAGTTTGATAATATATGCAAATAAAATTAACCAGCTTTCAACTTTTTATCTTTATAGAACCAGCTTGAGTACAAATATTTCACATTTATTAATTGTCTCATTAGCATTTTCTATATAATCTTATGGAGACAATTTTATAAAAATTTGACTCCACCAGGCACGGTGGCTCACGCCTGTAATCCCAGCACTTTGGGAGGCTGAGGCAGGCTCATCACCTGAGGCCAAGAGTTCGAGACCAGCTTGGCCAACATGGTGAAATGCCATCTCTACAAAAAATACAGAAATTAGCTGTGTGTGGTGGTGCACCCCTGTAGTTCCAGCTACTCAGGAGGCTGAAGCGTGAGAATCGCTTTGGGCCCAGGAGGCTGAGGTTGCAGTGAGTCGAGATAGCGCCACTGCACTCCAGCCTGGGCCACAGAGAAAGACCCTGTCTCAAATAAATAAATAGGAAATAAATAAAATAAAAAGGAAAGAAAAGAGGTTTAATTGGCTCACGGTTCTTCAGGCTGTACAGAAAGCATGATACCAGCATCTGCTCAGTGAAGCAACTACTCATGGCAGAAGGTAAAGTGGGAGCAGGCATGTCACAGCGTGAAAGCAAAGGCAAGGGTAGGGGAGGTGCCACACACTTTTAAACAATCAGATCTCATGAGAATTCACTCACTATCCGAGGACAGCACCAAGAAGATGGTGCCATTCGTGAGAAATTGCCCCCATGAACCAATCACCTCCCACCAGGGCCCACCTCCGACATTGGGGACTGTATTTCAACATTAGTGTGGGCGGAACAAATATCAAAACTATATCAGATAGGGTTATCCAGAATTACTCTGGATGAACCTCATTTTTTTTCTAAATGAAAGTAGTTTTACTGGTTTTTTCCTTGACTGTGAAAGAGCATGTTTATTTTCAAAAGTCATTCAATGCAAAAAGTACTAAAAAGAAAGTGAAAATCACTCACAACATCAACACTCTGGTAACATCTTGGTTTATATTCTTCCAAATGTTATTCTGTGTGTGTGTGTGTGTGTGTGTGTGTGTGTACCTATATCATTTCTTTCTCTTATACAACAAAAAATAAGCTCATATTACACATAGTGCTTTGGGGCCTACTTTATTTTTTTAACAGTAGATCAAAGACATTGTTTTCATATCAACAACTGTTTCATATCAATACCCTGTGAGTCAGAAATTCCACACTTAGTCAATTATCCTATGGAAATAAATCAGAAATGCCTCAAAGGCTTATGTGCAAGGCGGATATTCCCACTGTCACTTATAACTGTGCTGCCCAATATGGTAACCACTAACCACAAGTTCCTATTTAAATTAAGAGTAACTGAAACAGAATTTAAAATCTAGTTTCTCAGTTGCACTAGGCCCACTTCAAGTGCCCAGTTGCCACATGTAGCTAGTAGCTACCGTATTGAACAGTGCAGAAATGAATACAGTCATCATTGCGGAAAGTTCTGTTGGACAACATTGGCTTGTAGGAGCAAAGCAGTGAAAATAGGCTAGATACTCCACAAGAGAAGACTATCTAAAGTAAATTACTTATTTATTTTTATGATAGACTATTTAAATTTTATTCTAAATGTTTGTGTTTTTAAATAATTATATCTGCTCCTTACATATGCAAAGTAAATATTGTTTATAAATATATATGTATTACATACATATTAATGTATATGTACATGTTTATATACATATATGTATTGTGTGTGTGTGTAACTTTTACAATTAGAGCTTGAGTTATGTCTTTAAGAATTTTTCTGTATAAGCACATTGGCTTTTGACTTCTGCTGCCGTGGAGAGCCACCCTTATATCCCCAGGGGCTCAGGGCAGCATGGGTAGAAGACGATTGACCAGCCTCCTCTCCTCCCATCCGAGCTAGTGACAAGCAGTGATCTGCCCTTCTATTCTGGCCTCAACAGTGTATCATGATTACAAATGTTGCCAGGTATGGCAACTATTTCCAAGAAGAAAGCAATGCATTACACATTAGAATATATTAATTATCTTCTTAAAATAGGGGTAGGGCAAGAGGAGTTTACTTGGGGAGAAAATATACAAAGTAATAATAAGATCCTTACAAACTAATTGCAAAGACTTGCTTGTTTGTGAATGGTGGAAAAGGCTCGTCCTAAAATAGTGTAGTGAGATAGCTATGTGGCTGGTTGAATAGCTAAGTACAAAAAGTGTGGTTTCTAATTCATCGCCTACCTTGAGGAAGTCACAGTCTAGACTCCTGTCTAGCAACACTTAATATGATACTACTCCAAAGAGCAGAATTAGAACAAAGACAAGGATACAGAGTGCAGCTTAATATAAGTAGGGAAATGATCCCTAAGATTACCTGACAGTAGAACTTTCTTCCTCATGAATTAGTGAAAGCCCTGAAAGACAGAAATCCAACTGTTTGGCTTAAGCAAAAAAGGAATTTATTGCTGCATATAGCTGGAAAAGTCTATGGAGTGACGGGGTAGCCTGGCTTTGGGTTTGTGAATTCCACCAACAGTGTGAGGAACTGACCTTATCTCATCTCACAGCTCCGACTTTTTGTGTCTTCATTTATTCCAGACAGATTGCTCCCTGTGGGAACAAGATGGCTGGGACAGTCCCAATCTCACCTCCTCACAGCACATCAATCCCAGTGGAAAGAGAGCCTCTTTCTACCAGTGGTCCTACCATTGAGTCTCACTGACCTGGATAGGGTCCTGGGCTCCTCCTTGAATTATAGCCCAGGTCATGGAAGACCCTGTTTAGTCATTCTAGGGTTATTCTAGCACCAGTGGAGTCAAATGTTCTGAGAGTGAGACAGGGGTAGGTTCCCCAGAGAAAATTCAAGGTGCAGTTACCACAAGGTGTTGAGTAAGTCAAACTCCAAGTATCCACTCTAATTCCCAATCCTGGAAGTGTTCTAGCAGTGGCTACAGAGATGTAGAAGTGACTTCTGCAATTAGCTGAGTAGGAGGCTGAACTTGAGGATTTCAAATTATATGTCTTTCCATCCTGAGAGTCTATGATTCTCAGAAATAAAATCCAGGTCAAAACACCTTACCAGCGGTGTTAATATTTTGGAGTTGCTATTGTGATATTTCTGGTGCAATGTAAACATTTTTAGTAAAAATTTGATGTCATCTCTCAGGGAATAAAATTATATTTCTTTCCTTCCTCCCTCCAGAAAACTTGGATGAAATGATTGCTCTTCAGACCAAAAACAAGCTAGAAAAAAATGCTACTGACAATATAAGCAAGCTTTTCCCAGGTACGATTATTTAACTATTTTTCTAGCCTTTAGAATAATGACCATTTTAAGTAGTAAATAATGAACTTTAATAAACATTAATAAAAAATTACAGATTTTGAAAAGTGTTAAAATCTGAAATGCAGCCATAGGATTAATGAGATGTGACCTTGGTTATTTTGTGGCCAATCACAGCACATAAATCTGACCTCAAAAAACATTGAAAAATAATGTAGATCTTTACTGAAGATTCTTGGAGGTGGCTAGGAATCTTAGGTGGAAAGGAAAAGGCTACATCACAAAACTGAGCAATCCGTCCTAAAATTCTCCTTTAGGTATCTTCTCTCACTAGATAAGCACTTCTCCACACTACTGTCCCTGGTCATCTGTCCACTCTCCACTGCCCCACCTTCTGCTCTCGCCTCCCAGGTCTTCTCTCTCCCCTGGGATGGTCTGTGCCCCTAGGTAGTGCGCTTTACCCCCGCTCTTGATTTCATCAGTTCCAAACCTCCACCCATCACCCTACTCTGCCCATCAAACCCCAGGGAACTGAGCTATGGAAAGAAGCCTCCTTTCAAGGAGGAGGGTGGAACAAAAACAGAAACGTTTGCAAATGGCAGATTCTTTTTAAAATTTGTTTAACTATTAATGACAACCAAAAATTGCAAATTGTTATACTTTGACTCTTTGTCCCTATCACAGAAATCATGTACATATTCTTGATGGCATTGTATACAGCCCTTTAAAATATGTTTTCAAGCAGTTTTTAATTACCTGGAAACATCCTTCCATAATAATGTTAATGACACAAGCAAAGAACAAAATTGTACCACAACTGTGAAAAAAAATATGCATCTCTGTATATACCGCAGCACACTAGCGGATGTTTGATATCAGACAATAACTGATTTCTTTCTTTTCTTCTTATTTTTCTACAATAAAAAAACACTTTATTTTAAAAGTTTACTGTTAGACTGCTTGAGGTTCCAAATATTTTATTGGCTACAGAAATGCATTACAATTGTTTCCAAATGGTTACCTACTTTAAGTTTTATGATTTTTAATTCAACAAAGGATTACTACATGGAAATATGGTTATTTTAAAGTGAGAAGGGAGCAAGAGTTATTCTCTTTTGACAGTAAGAGTTCAAGTCTCTTCTTCGAATTTAGGGTTCCTAGGGGTAAAGGAGTGTGAAGAAAGGAGCAGAAGGTGAGAAGTCCTGCCATAGCCCCAGATACTTAGGTGTGACTCTGAATAATAGACTGTCCTTCAAAAATGCAATGTCAAGGAGAGATTGGGCAGCTATAGAGTTATTATCATTTGGAATCAAGACCCACCTAATATACTTCAGAACCTGACATATCCTGGCTTGATCACCTACACTGATTAAAGTAAGACAAAGAATATATGCCTTCTAATGGCACGGTGTGGCAGAAAGGAAAAATTACCAAATCAGAATTCAGAAAGCTGGAGTGGGGTGGGGGCGATATGTCTGAAGTCAACTCATGGGATGACTTTAGACATATCTCTCCCCTTTCTGGGCTTCAATTTCCTCTTCTGTGATATGGGGTTAGAGGATTGGATTAGATAAGCACTAAGATCCCATTCAACTCAAAATATGATCTGACCTCAAACTGTACCTCATCAATAAAGTTGATTTCTACTTTAGGAACCAATTAATAGATAGGAAATAGGGCTATGACAACAATGCTCAATCTGATTACAGCACCATCAGAGAAGAGTCATGAAGAAACAGACAGTACCAAGGAAGAAGCAGCTAAGATGGAAAAGGAATATGGAACCTTGAAGGACTCCACAAAAGATGATAACTCCAACCCAGGAGGAAAGACAGATGAACCCAAAGGTATGGGATTGACAGCTCTAGGTTAGCAATAAAATTGGGAAACAAAAGCTTTCACCACACAAGGTAGGGTGATCCAAAGAGCAAGCTCCACCACATCTGAGAAATTGACACAATCTGTATAGAACAGGCTTGGCATGTGGTATCTTTATTTGAATAGCAATCTTTTTTAATGGCCTTGAGTCTCCTGGGATGGCAAACTGATTTCATCTTTTGAGAGTCTTTAGTGTTCAATGGACTTTTCTGTTTGGAAAGGAATATGTATGACTATTAGTGCATTGTTTAATGTGTAATTTATAATCTTACGAATTTATTGAGCAATATTTTTAAATTTACTGAATACTCCTCTAAATAATCACATGCTACTTATTCAAAAAGATCACCAAAATTTATGAATTTGACCAGGCGCAGTGCCTCATGCCTGTAATCCCAGCAGTTTGGATTGCTTGAGCTGAGGGTTTGAGACCAGGCTGGGCAACATGGAAAAACCTCATTTCTACAAAAAATGCAAAAATTAGCCAGGTATGGTGGTGCATGCCTGTAGTTTTAGCTGCTCAGGAGGCTGAGGTGGGAGGATCTCTTGAGTGCAGGACGTGGAGGCTGCACCTCTATACTACAGCCTAGGTGACACAGCAAGGCCCTGTCTCAAAAAAAAAAAGAAAAGAAAAATTAAATTTAACAAAACAAAATTGTAAAATGATTTAACCAGTGATTGTAACTTTAAACACTTTTAAGGACTTGATAAAAATAACAAATTCAATATATCAAATTTCCTTAAATAGTATAAATATATCTATGAAATATATAATGCAATTTACATCTTCTTAGGATTTTTTATTTTATTTTTTGCGATGGAGTCTCCCTCTGTTGCCCAGGCTAGAGTGCAGTGACGCGATCTCAGCTCACTGCAACCTCCACCTCCTGGGTTCAAGTGATTCTTCTGCCTCAGCCTCCCGAGTAGCTGGGATTACAGGCACGCACTACTATGCCCTCTAATTTTTTGTAATTTTAGTAGAGATGGGGTTTCATCAAATTGGTCTTGAACTGCTGACCTCAAGTGATCCCCCCGCCTCACCCTCCCAAAGTGCTGGGATTACAGGTGTGAGCCACCGTGCCCGGCCATCTTCCTAGGATTTTAGAAACTTTACCATACCCACAAAGAAAAAGACTCGATGAGGTTATAAGTTCTAAATTGTTATCCCTTTGATTTCAGGTCTGAATGTGGGATCTAGTTGTATAGTTCAGTGGTTCAAGTCCCCTTGTTACAAAGTTGTGCTAGTTACATCGTGGAAATTTACATCTCTATGTCTCAGATAGATATTATTTTTCTGAAACTCAACGTCTTTACCAGAAGTTGTGAACAAATGATTCGAACCTACCTTATTTTTCTGTCATTATGATATATTGACATCTTTGATATAATTGGAACCTTATTTATGTCTTATCACTTGAACTCAGGAGGTGGAGGCTGCACCACTGTACTTCAGCCTGGGTGACACAGCGAGATTAATGTCTCATTAGTAGGTTCATCTACAGAGTTTATTCTTTAGGAGCTGAGGCAGTGGGTCAGTGCTCTCTTGGGGGAGGTGGTGGAGGAACCCAGCTAATTTATCATCTGAAAACATACCACTGGACTCTCTGAAAAGGGATTTTCATTGGTTATGCATAACCATCAGTGGCAGTGAATAGGTAGACTTTTTCTTATTCCTTGTTATGATATGATATGAGATCACAAGGACCAATCTTGCTCATGGTATAGCACTTAATTTTGAAGAGACTGGCCCACTTAAAGTTTCCCCACCCAGTATCTCCTGCTAACACAAATAGAAGCAGGTTCCTATTCACCCTTAATAATAGACCCATGCTTAATGTCTGTGTATGAAGTAGAAGAGAAACAAACTAGCTACGTATTCAATACCTTGAAACTCAATAATACCAATAAAATTACAAACTATTTCCCTTTTATATTACTACTACCTTTGCTAACACTTTATGCCTAAATTGGTGTAGCTTGGGCAGTGGGAGCTCCCTAAATTTCTCTTTAATCCTTGTAGTACATCGTCTTTGCTTTCTAGCAACAATGGGATATTCTACACCCACTCTGAATTTTCCTTTCCCAAGACTTGAAATCAATTCTCCTTGAAGGAGTTCTGGTTCCTTTTTGTAGAAAAGACTTGTAGAATTGGACACCCAAACCTGGGTTATATGGGTTCACATGAGTGGTAATAGTGGCGAAAGATGCTGCTTCTATTTCAGCTATTGGGACTTTTTTGAGCCAGCGCTGAAAAATACAATTTTTCCTTAATGTATCAAGTTTGTGTTGATTTTTCCTATCTTATACATTTTTATATTTTTGTATCCTCCTTTTCTCTAGCATGGATTTCATAGACCATCACAATTTTTTCCTACATTTTATATTTTCCTACATTTTACATTTCCTACATTGTACATTTTCCTATATTTTTTTCCTACATTGACATAGCTGACGTGTCCACTCCAATTGCTTGGTAGTGGCCCATGTTGTGAAAGTTTATGATATTGTATCTGGGTTCAGGAAGAAAGAAAGCTGTAATGATCAATTAATAATGTTTGTCCTGAGCAAGAGTAGGCAGAACTGATGATATGTGTGCCATGTTTGGGGACCCTGTAGACCAATCAGGCTGCTTTGATACTTCCATTTAACCCTAAGTCACTCTGGATGGGTGGTAAACTCTTTTTAAAACATATATATATATATATATATATATATATATATATATATAAAAATATATATATATATATATATATATATATATATATATATATATATCTTTTTGAAATTGTGGTACAATGTACATAACATAAAATTTACCATCTTAACTATTTTTAACTGTACAGTTTTGAGGCACTATGTACATTCACTTTGTTTTCATACCATCACCACCATCCATCTCCAGAGCTCTTTTCATCTTGCAAAATCGAAGCTCTGTACCAATTAAACAACACTTTTCCATTCCCGCTCTGCCCACTCCATGGCAATAAGCATTCTGTTTCCTGTCTCTATGGATTTGACTACTCTAGTGACCTCATATAAGTGGAATCATATAGCATTTTTCCTTTTGCAACTGGCGTATGTAACTCAGCATCATGTCCTCCATGTTCATCCATGTTGGAATTTTCTTCCTTTTTTAAGGCTGAATAAATACTTCACTGTATGTATATGCCACATTTCATCTAGTTATTTGTCTGTGGACACTTGGGCTGCTTCTACCTCTTGGCTGTTGTGAGTAATACGGATATATATATATATGGGTATACAAATGTCTCTTTGAGCTCCTTCGTTCAGTTCTTTTGGGTATATATCCAGAAGTGGAATTGCTGGATCATATGCGAATTCTATTTTTAATTTTTTCAGGAACCACCATACTGTTTTCTGTAGCAGCTGCACCATTTTAAATTTCTACCAATAGTGTGCAAGAGTTCCAGTTTCTCTATATCCTTGCTTAGATTTTTTATTTCTGGATTTTTTTTTTTAATCCTAACAGATGTGAGGTGGAGGATGAATGGTAAATTTTTAAAAATAGCTAACCAAGAAAAGAGTGGCCTGTGACCTGAGACAGAGAACCAGGAATTGGGCAGCATAGAGCATTACAGCTCAGCTCAACAGAAACCCAGCATGCCTCAATCATCCCCTCTGGAAGTGGCCCACGTATAGCAATCGTATTTCCCTAGAACCCAGTGAGCCATAGGCTACGTCCTTTGACTTGCTGGGGTAACATTCTCAGTGCTTTAAACACCACCTTCTATCGCTGTGCACAGGGCTGTAGGAATGCGAGCTGACAGAACTGTTTAGCTTCTTTTTAAGAAAACATTATGTAAAAAATGAATATAAAGGAGATGATTCTCAGTAGTCCACTATGGCCTATTTAGGATGTGAGTGTTTGGAGACTAATGATGAGAGTGGATTTCCCTCTTCATTAGGATTTCCATCAGATAGTAATGGGGAGAGAGGAACAGAATAGACTAAAACTCTATCCATTTACTTTTTTTTTTTCTTTCCCCCAAGACAGAGTCTTGCTCTGTCACCCAGGCGGGGGAGTGCAATGGTGCGATATCTGCTCACTGCAACCGCCACCGTCCAGGTTCAAGCGATTCTCCTGCCTCAGCCTCCCAAGTAGCTGGGATTACAGGCATGTGCCACCACCCCCAGCTAATTTTTTATTTTTAATAGAGATGGGGTTTCACCATGTTGGCCAGGCTGGTCTCAAACTCTTGACATCAGGTGATCCATCCAATCCATTCAGCCTACCAAAGTACTAGGATTGCAGGTGTGAGCCACCACGCCCAGCCTAGGGTTATTCTTTGCAATGGCTCTCCTAAAACATTAAAAAGAAGGCAGGAATTTGGGGTTAAAATTAGTCCCTCTGCTATTGTTCAGAGATGTAATTTATTCATGTTACCCTTGACCCCATTACTCTGGGATGAGGACAACTGACTCTAATACAGTTTAGAAAACACCAACTAAGTTTAAGCCAAGGACTAACAATTTCTAAGAAAAAAATGTAATTAATCCCCAAAAGGACATACCGACATATATCTTTGTGTTCGTAGTTGTTTTATTGCATTTTTCTCAAGGGCTATTTTGCTTCTCTGTTATGAAACCCAGTGAGAAAACACCCATTGTCTCTAGGTAGAAAAAGAAAATCATCCGTCTGAGTGGAGGCAGGGTTGACTGGGTTTTCTGGGACAGTTATTCAGCAAGAAATAAACACTTATTCCAATGGCATGCCTAACGCTGTGCCTAGGAAGCAGCTACAGAAGGAATATAAGAACCAATTCCTGCCTTTGAGGACTCAAGCAAGCTTTGAAATGGCCCAAGGATAGTCCTTAACCCATATGCTGGCAAGTGCAACACAGGCCACATACATGCACACATATCCCACTTACTGATGAGCCAGACATATGTAGAACAGGATCCCTTCAGGACAGAAAGTTGGAGGACGTTACAGAGTAGAATAAAGGATGAGGTAATGGTCCAGCTAAAACCACTTACGGAAATAATTATAAGCAGAACACATTGGCAATAGTATCTGTGGGGAGGCTGTTTTGGCCTTGCAGTGTGTGAGGCGATAGCCTCATCTAACCACAGCAACCGTTTATTAACCATGCCTAGCATGAACTGGGTCCTGTGAGGAATGTAAGTCATAATAATACTCTACATTTATATCATGCTTCAGTTTACAAAGCATGTTTCTATGCATCTCATTTCCAGCTTAATGTAAAAAACATCCAACTTCATTACCAATGATGAAAAATGATACATTCACCTTTGAAAATAGTTTAAACTATTTAAACTACGGTTTCCACAGGGACCCACATTAAGAACAGTGTTTTTCAATGTTGGTCTAGTTGTTTGACTGATTCAATAATTATTCCTAAATTTTTATGGATATTCTAATAAATTATAATTTATTCTAACTTCAACCAAATCTATGAAGTTGCTTAACTTTTCAAGTAAATTGCTCTCTGAAGACCAAAGAAAACTGCTTTCAAACTTTATTTCATAATCTAAGTGTGGCTCTTTTTGCCAGTTGGATGTTTACTCATTCACATCTGTTCTGTGGGTCACTGAAAGTCTTTTTTTTAAATCATCCAAGGGATGAGATAAGCATTATAACACCCATAAACTCACTCCAGTGCTATCATTTAAGTTTATGGCTGGACAATAAAATTAGGTTGGAAAAGGTGATCTCTAAGGTAACTTTCACTTAAATGTCCTATCATCGTCATATCTTTTTTACAGGAGCCAGAAAAGTTAGCCTATTTAATAAATTGATAAAAAATTGCCTAATTCATGTGGATACACTTATTTTTTAAGCAACATGAGAGAATTCACGCCTCCCTTCAAGTCTCCGGGGATTCTGCTAGAAATGTCCAAAAATCAGGAGTCCAATATTCTCCCCTGGGAGTCCGCAAGTGGGTGAGGAAGTCCCAAGTCGGCTTGGGAGAGCCATATATCAATATGGAGTTTTCAAGGACAACAAAAGGGAATTTCTTTCTATATGTACAAATCATGAGTCTCCTTTTTAGCATTCACCCCTTGATTTACAAACCAGTAAAACAAGGCCCAGAAGATGAGCGACTTGCTCAAGACCTCATGGCCAGAGTGGTGGAGCTGGCCTTGAACCCATGTTTCCTGACTCTTCTTCCAGTGCTCTTCCAGTCTTCCATGCTGCATCTAATGGGCATGTAAAATGTCATCATTATGCAGAATCTTGAATCTCACAGCTCTGTGGCCTGTGTCGGCACCCATGCATCAGTATCAGTTGCTTTGCTTCATCCAGTTCAAAAGTGCAGTCATGTAATCTTGGCATAATTTTAAGTATTATATCAAACTTTAATTTTTATAAACACTCTTTTACAAAACCTAATGTCTTTAGTACATACAGTATGCAATAGGCCAACCTGATTGATTTATACACTTTCCCCAGAGGGAGACAGTCAGGACAGCATAGCAGAGTAAGGACAAATTCATGTTTAGAAAAGATATTTTTCTCACAGTGTTAAAAACCAGAACAGCCAGAAAAACAAGGCTGCATCTTGATTCTGGCCCTTTTCCCATCTGCTTCAGCGTATGTTTTAAGGCTTGTGCTCTATTACCTCAGCCATGAGCTATTTTTTTTTCCAAAGGAAGATGAAATAAATTGAGGAAAAAAATAGTCCAGCTTTCCAAAGTCGACTCTCATAAGGTTTTCAGTGCATACTGTGTAAATAGAAGATTTGCTTTACAGCTCCTGCAAAGAGAAAAGTCAATATGAGCCAGCTGCTTTGCTCCAAGAGCAAAAGAGTACCTGATATGACTCCCATTGTTGCCAAGGCTCTTGTAAGCGTGTGGAGGTCTTAAAACTGGTGGCAGTGGTTCCCAAACTTTGCTGCACATTGGAGCCACCTCAGGATCATTAAAAAGTACAAATGTTTGGTCCCTAGTCCCAGATATTCTGATTTAATTGGTCTGAGGAGCAATTTGGACACTGGGCCTTTAAAATTTTTCGCTAAGTGATTTTAATGTGCATCAAAGTTTGAGAACCACTGCCTTGTCAGCCAGTTTAACAACAATAGCAGGCACTCAATTTCTCTAGTCTAAAAGGTGAATTTGACCCAGCCCCAGTCATTAAAGGCTCCATATTAATTTTGGTTCAAAACCAGGCTCTGACCCTGTATTAGTTCCCTCTCGTGCTGCTAATAAATACATACCTGAGACTGGGTAATTTGTAAAGGAAAAAGGTTTAATTGACTCACAGTTCCTGAGGAGGCCTCAGGAAACTTATAATCATGGTGGAAGGGGAAACAAACACATCCTCCTTCACATGACGGTAGGAAGGAGAAGTGCTGAGCAAATGGGGAAAAGCCCCTTACATAATCATTTGATCTTGTGAGAACTCACTCACTACTACAAGAATAGCAGCATGGGGGTAACCGCCCCCATGATTCAATTACCTCCTACTGGGTCCATCCCATGACACATGGGGATTATGGGAACGACAATTCAAGATGAGATTTGGGTGGGGACACAACCCAACCATATCAGACCCTCACTTAGCTATGTCGCCTTGGGCATGTCATTTAACCTCTCTGAGCCTTAGTTTCTTCATGAATAAACTGAGAAAATGATATTTAATTAATAGAATTCTATGAAGAATGACACATGGATATAGTATACCTATCACACTTGTGTTTTAAATGTTCTGATATAGCTGTCATTTAAGTTTAGAATCCATTCCATTTCAAGTCTCTCAAATAAATCATTCACTGTCACTAAAAAAAAAAAGGGTAGAGATAAATCTATGCCATTTATATGTTTTTTTAAGACGTAGTTTCCTAGTTTGGATTCCATGCTCACTGGGCAATCTTCTTTTTTTTTTTTTTTTTTTTTTTGAGACGGAGTCTTGCTCTGTGCCCCAGGCTGGAGTGCAGTGGCGCGATCTCGGCTCACTGCAAGCTCCGACCCCCCGGGTTCCCGCCATTCTCCTGCCTCAGCCTCCCGAGTAGCTGGGACTACAGGCGCCCACCACCTCGCCCGGCTAATTTTCTTGTATTTTTAGAAGAGACCATCCTGGCAATCCTCAAGCAATCCTCCCTCCTCAGCCTCCCAGACTGCTGAAATCAAGGCAGTTTCTACACCAACTATTGAAGCAACTAAGGACAAAAAATTGTGGATCTCTTCTGGTCCATTTACCCCTTTTTGCATAGGAGTCTCTGTGCTTCTTTGGGAATCAGATGACACAGATCTTCAGTGGTAAGGCAAGAGTAGGCTTCAAGATCAGGAAGAAAGATGCTCAGAAAGTCACTTAGGTAAACACAGTGGGGGCAATTGGAACACGGTCAACTCTTAGGGCAGTATTATTGTACATGGACAGTAGTTGGAGGTACCCAGGTTCAAGCCTGGCTCTGCTACTTTTTAGCCATGTGATTATGACTTTATGTCTCTGTGCTTCAATTTCTTCATCTGTGAAATGGGGATGATAATAGGACTGCCTCAAAAAGTTGTCGTGAAGAATAAATGAGACAGTGCATTTTGGAGCATAAAGCAGTCCTCAGCACATGATAAGCACACAATACAGGTAGCTCAACCAAGAGGGCTGTGCGGTAGAGTAGAGGTAACAGGGCTCAGATGCGGCTCAGAATGGGGTGGTCACCACACTGAGCTCTGCATCTATTGCTCCTGCAGAGGCCCTGGACTTTGAAAGCCTCTTTTTGTAGGCCATCTGGTACTTTCTAGAGACCTGGTTTCTTGGTGCTGACTCCCTAAGCTTTAGGGCCTTACCCGCTTAAGAGAATGGCTGATTTCTTTGATACAGAACAAAGCAACATTACTGTCCATGTCTGAAGGTGAGGTCTTATCCTGCAGATAATGCAGGTAGCGGAAACTAAGCAGATCAGAGTCCAAATGCCAGCTGTTATTTCCTGTGTAGCCTTAGCCTACTCACTTCGCCTCTCTGAGCCCCAGATTCCTCACCTCTCAGTGAATGGTAATATCCACTTGCAGACATAAGTTCAGGTAAAGGGCATCACAGAGCAGGTGCATGAGTGATGCCTGGTGTTCTTGTGCCACACTTGAGGCCCTTTGAACAGTGTTTACATCCTGAAGAGTTTTATTAGAACCAGTTCTAAGGTTTGCCATCCAAACCTTGAAGTGAAGCACTGGTCACCTCTTTGTCTAAGTTTTTACCTGTCCCCTGCCAGAATTGGGCAGAAGACTTAGAGCTGCTTACATAAAACCACACATTTGGACTTTTAACTGAAGTGATGGAATCTTTAAGTATCTGCCACTCTCATTCAAGTCCTTGGCCTGATGATGCTCCTCAGTTTGGAAGAACCATCCCTAACCAGAAATGAACTAATCTAGGGGCCCATCTATCTAGTAAACCGAATCAAAACTCTTCTCTGTCAGGACATCAAGGTGGATTTATTTGTGTGTGGGAATCATGCCCCTTGACACTTACCAACTTGATTCTTCCTCCTGGAACCTCATCCCCACCTGCTCTCCTTGACCTAAACCCCTCAACACACAAACACACAGATGCACATGCAAATATGTACATTGCCTAGTTAGGGAAACAACCTTGCAAGTGCTGCATACATCTAATATTTGTGGTTTTGAACCTAAGTGTGGTCTCTAAAATGAGCTGTAGTGGTATTTTCTGAGTGTTTGATTTCGTTCTCTTACCTCTTCCAGGAAAAACAGAAGCCTATTTGGAAGCCATCAGAAAAAATATTGAATGGTTGAAGAAACATGACAAAAAGGGAAATAAAGAAGGTAGGACCGGGTGTGGTTGTACATTGCAAACTTCACCCATTTGTCAGGAGGTCTTTCTATATAAAAATTCCCACAATCAAATTGACTGTGCCAAAGTCTCCCCGCAGAGTCCAAAAAAGACTGAAGTCACCTCTCAGATGCAGAGGGGAACAGAACCTCCATTTCTCTTATTATTCAAATTAGCCTTTCAAGCAAAGACATTTTCTTCTGTTTTACATTTTATTATGAAAAATGTCAAGTGAACGTAGAACTAATAGTATAATGGATCCTTGTGTCTCCAGCACCCTTCCTCAATAATTATCAAATGCTGCCAGTCTTGTTTTATCTAGCCCCCCTTTCTTGGAGTATTTTAAACAAAGGCATTTTCTGAGTACATATTTCACACACCCTGCAGTCACAAAAGCAGTCACTCACTTATGTAAAGCAAACACAGAACCATGCCCCGTTCTAAGTGCCAGAGATGCCCCACCCAAGGAGTGCACAGCGTCATTAGAGCTATGGTTGGTCTTGCTCCGTGATGTCATGGATAGGTGTGTTACTGCCAAGGAGGTGAGAAGAGGGGGTGGATCTTCGTATTAGGACAGAGACAGTTGAGAGAAGGGCCACAGGAAAGCCCTTCCTGGAAAGTTAAGAATGAATCTGCCAAGTGAGGAGAGATGGAGACAGAGGGAACACTAGGTACCAAGACATAAAGGGACCAAGAAGAGGGGTTGTTCTAGGAACTGGAGCCATTCATGTCCCCAGGAACACTGGATGTTTGTGGAGAAGAGTAGCAGACAGGGTTGAGAAGTGGGCAGAGGCCATGTCAGGAAGACGTTTGTGCACCCTTCAGAGGAGGTTTGTTTTAGCCAAGAGAGCCTAAATTGGGGCCTAATTTGGTTAAGAACTGAGAAATCCATCTGGCAGCAGTGTGACTACAGATTGAAAAAATAAGACCCCAGAAGGCAGGAGAGAGATAAGGAGGCAAGACAGATATCTGGAGCAGAAATATGGGGCTGTAAACCAGGGGACAACAGAGGAAATAAAAAGGAAGGGAGGAACTCGAGAGCTATATGGAGAAGGAGGATTCTGATATGATTCCCAGGTATCTGGCCAGAGCAGTTGCAAAGTGATGCCTTCCAAAGAAACAAGCAATGCTTCTCAAACTTTAAAGTGCATCCAAATCACCTGGGGAACTTCTTAAATATCCCACTGCCCAGGTTGCGCTGCAGCACCACTAAATCAGAAATTCTGGGAACAGAGGGAGAAAGAGCTATTTTCAGCACCCTCTTAGCTTGGGTCTTCTAAGTTGAGTGTGATGGCAATAATTATCGATATTCATGCATACTTTATTTGGTTCAAAATGATTTGAATTTCCAGGCTGTCAGTTATACTAAAATTGACATGAACTGTATTTCATCAAATCTGTCATTGATTAAAAATGCACCCTTGTTTTATGTGCGATTAAATTACAACATACCATCAATGACTGCAAAGACTTTAAAATTAAAATGTTCATCTTAGAATCATTGTAATACACTGTGTACCAAAATACATTCCAAAGCCATGGTAAATCGTATGGTACATCAATTTGGAGTATTTGTTACTGTTTTTACTGATTAGCATACGAATCAGACTCCTGGTCATAATCAACAACATCTTGCAATTCAGTGTTCCCATTCCAGAAATGACCAACCTGGTGAAGCATGGAACTCTGGTGCTTGCATATGGAAGGCTCTGTTAGGAAACTTCAGAATAATAGCATTGGGTTCGATGCTCCCTTTTGTCTCCGGGAAATATGCAGTATGCTCTCTTCAAGACAGAAACTCTTTCTCCACTGCTCTCATATGTGCTCTGCTTGACTTGGGGTCATCTCTCAAAGCCTGTGGGGGGATCTAGGTCCTAGGGCTATGCAGTGGCTGCAGCTGTATAAGCAAGTAGAATTACTATTAGTTCTGACCTTTCTTAACCATCGTTGCCACCCTTTGTTTGGTAAGGGACTGTGTGACCTGAATCCCCTTCTCAAACCCAGGAAAGGGAGGATCCATGTGATGTGATAGTGAGGATAATGAGAAAATCTTATGTAGCCTTGAAAAAATATGCTTTTAAAAAGTGAATCACAGCCCTTCTCTCCTTTGAGCCTTACAACCTTAAAACTTCCTTTAAGGTTAGCAGGATGGCTACTAGCTTATGTCTCCTAACACCCAGCTAGGGCAGAGTTGGCATTAGACCAAAGGGCCTTTCCTCTGCTTATGTCTCCTAACACCCAGCTAGGGCAGAGTTGGCATTAGACCAAAGGGCCTCTCCACTGCACTGCATAGAAAAAACTATGCCGGTTTTCCCACTGCACATAATAATAGCCACGCCATAAACATACAATTTTTCCTTTTCAAAAGAAAGCAAAATATTTGCCTGTTTGTCCATTCAAATCACTGGACCTCCTCACATATGTCTTTGGGAGTCTGCCTTTTTTTTTTTTTTTTTTTTTTTTGAGACGGAGTCTCCCTCTGTCACCCAGGCTGGAGTGCAGTGGCGCCATCTCGGCTCACTGCAAGCTCCGCCTCCTGGGTTCACGCCATTCTCCTGTCTCAGCCTCCCAAGTAGCTGGGACTACAGGTGCCCGCCACCTCGCCCGGCTAATTTTTTGTATTTTTAGTAGAGACGGGGTTTCACCGTGTTAGCCAGGATGGTCTCGATCTCCTGACCTCGTGAACTGCCCACCGCGGCCTCCCAAAGTGCTGGGATTACAAGCATGAGCCACCGCGCCCAGCTGGGAGTCTGCCTTTTATTTCATTAAAGATGTTGACACTGCAGCCTATTCTGCAGAGCCAACATTAATGAACCAGTAATGAACAAGAAGTGCCCTTTGTGCCTTAGGGGTCAGGAATAAGAGCTTGCAGTGAGCCGAGAGCGCCACTGCACTCCATCCTTGGCGACAGAGCGAGACTCCATCTCAAAAAAAAATAAAAGAATTAGCTAGGTGTGGTGGTGCACGCTTGTAGTCCCAAGCTACTCAGGAGGCTGAGGCAGGAGGATCACTTGAGCCCAGAAGTCCAAGGCTGCAGTGAGCCACGATCATACCACTGCATCCACCCTGAGTAAAAGAGTGAGACCCTGTCTAAAAAAAGAAGAAAAAGATTGCTAGAATTCAGAGAAATGCATTTACTGGCTTACTAAAAGGATATTTTAAAGGATACAAATAAACAACCAGATGAAGAGATACACAGGGCAAGGTCTGGAAGAGTCCAGAGTGCAGGAGCTTCCATCCTTGTGGAGCTGGGGTGCACTAACCTTCCGGCATGTGAATGAGTTTTTGTTCACCTTCCTGTCAGCCTCCACGTGTTCACCTATCTGGAAGCCCCTGAACCCTGTCCTCTTGGACCTTTCATGGAGACTTCATTGGATGGGCATGATTGGCAACCATGTAGGAATGTGATTGGACAGAAAGGGCATGGTCTAAACCCAGTAAGGCCTGCCTCTTTAGATTCTTCTTGACCTCTCTGTGCAGCATTCCTTCCTCCAGGGTACAGGGCAGGACCCTCTATGGATCAAGGGTCTTATAACCCACAATCAGATTAGAGTCCTGCCTTGGCCGGGTGAAAGGAGGGCAGGTCAGAGAAAGAATCTGCTTCCTGAGGCCTTCTTCTCAGGCCCAGAGTGCCCCAACATTATGACAAAGGGCTGAAACAAGGGCTATGAGAGTTATAAGCCAGGAACCATGGACACAAAAGTAGATAGATAGTTAGATGATGGAAAGAAAGAAAAGAAAAGAAAGAAAGAAAGAAAGAAAAGAAAGAAAGAAAGAAAGAAAGAAAGAAGGAAAGGAAGGAAGGAAGGAAGGAAGGAAGGAAGAAGGAAGGAAGGAAGGAAGGAAGGAAGGAAGGAAGGAAGGAAGGAGAAAGAGAAAGAAAGAAAGATGTCATAGGGTACAACCTCATGGGGTTTTGTGGGGAGCAATTAAGGTGATGGCTGTAAAGTGCTCAGTGCTGGGATTTCTCCTTCAATCCTCATGGCTGTCCCCTAACAGGGAGCAGATGTCCTGCTTGCCGGAGAGGAAATAAGCCCTGTCTAAGCCTCACTCACTTAGTGATTGTAGAGAGGTCCTTCGTGGTTCGTTTTCCTTTCTCATAGGAGCTTAAGGACACCCAAGTGACCCAGGCTCAGATTACATTCAGGCTCGCTAAGGGTGGCTGCTAAACCACCCTTTTATACCCACTCTCCCCTTTCTCTCCTCCTTACCAATGAACAGAAAGCAGGGTTCTCTCTAGTCATTTATAGCTATAATTGCTTAATATTTAAAGGATCAAGAGAAAATGGGGGTTTTTTAAACTTTCAGCAAGGTGTCATAGGCAGCCTTCTTACCTGGAAATCTTTATTTTTGGTGGGTGTCTTGACAATTTATACAGATTTTGTTTGTTTGTTTGTTTAAGTAGGACAGAGGAACCAAAAAGAGTTTACAGTTTGGCTTTTTGCTCCTTGCATACAATTCAAATAGCATGAAATAAAGTAACTCTTAATTTGAAAAAAAAAAAGTGGTTTGTCACATCAACAGGGACTTAAACCTAGTGTAAGTCAGAACACCTGGTTCTGATCATAACTTTTACTACCTATGTGACCTTGAACAAGGCACTTAACCCCCAAGTGTGGTTTCTGGACCAATAGCATCAGTATCACCTGACAGCTGTTTAAAATGCATAACCTGGATCCTCACCCCAGACCTACTGAATTGACTCTGCTGTTTCCCAATAGCCCCAGGTGTTTGGTATGAACATTAAAGTTTGCAAAGCCCTGGTCGTGAGCCTATTTCCTGTTTGGTCAAATGGGGATGGTATGACTCACCTGAACATCTCACAGGGTTGTGATGAAGAGCAGATGAGATAATACATGTAAACATTACTTTATACCACAAAGTACTGCACAAATGCCACGAATTAAAATGTCTCCCAATGTGAAAAATGGAGAATGGTAATTGTGTTATCATATAAAATGCTTCTCAGTTAATGGTAATCACTGTAATGGGATTGGCCTTTCCTGATCTTTGTTCATGATGCTGTAATAATATTTTCCAGATTATGACCTTTCGAAGATGAGAGATTTCATCAACCAACAAGCTGATGCTTATGTGGAGAAAGGCATCCTTGACAAGGAAGAAGCTGAGGCCATTAAGCGCATTTATAGCAGCCTGTAAAAATGGCAAAAGATCCAGGAGTCTTTCAATTGTTTCAGAAAACATAATATAGCTTAAAACACTTCTAATTCTGTGATTAAAATTTTTTGACCCAAGGGTTATTAGAAAGTGCTGAATTTACAGTAGTTAACCTTTTACAAGTGGTTAAAACATAGCTTTCTTCCCGTAAAAACTATCTGAAAGTAAAGTTGTATGTAAGCTGAGATTTTGTATACAGAATCCTTATTTCCTCATAGACTTATATTTTATAATCAGAATATGTTGCTTTGAAAAAGCCTCTAATGGACTGACCTTAAAACTCACTGTCTCATCCACACAAGCACTCCCTGAAGAATTAAGTGGGTTCTGTTTTCAAGGTATGCCAGGTACCAAAGCACCTTGCAGAGTATGTCTATTACAGGATGTCGTTTCCACTAGCAGTTCCCTTTGGGGAGTTGAAGTAAATTCACATTTTCTCAAAGTCTCGTAGCTTTGGAGGAGCTATCTGCTTTTTTGGCTGCTCTTTTTAGCTGGCTTTTTATTAGGCCCAGTGACATAAAAAGGATCCAGGTAAATGGGTATAGGATTTGCTGGATTTACTGACAATTTCGCCCTGCTCTTAACACTTCCTATTAGTGACTTTTCAGACTTGAGTTTGCTTATAGAGATATTTATGCACTCTCTAAGAAGACAAATGAGGTCATAAACACTGCATAAAGCAAGGTAAAAATGTATGCCACATCTCAGTTATCTAAACTGGATTAGATCCAAGCCAAGGTTTCCCAACAGAGAGCAAACGGCCAGGCAGTAGGGTAGAAATCAAGATAAAAATCATTCCTTCCTTGTGATCCAAAGCTGGTAGAGCAGCTTCCCTGGAGAAAAAGGTTAATGAACTTCAGGTCCCTGCAACTCAGCCCCCACCACAAACACAGCCCTGGAAACATACAGTGGCTCAAGGTCCTCTTGAAATGTTAATAATTAATGTTCCCAAACCAGAGAATGCTTTGAAAATGTATTACTCAGTGTAAATTAATTACATACATATTTTTCTATATATTTACTTCAAATTGTAAAAATAACATAATGCTTTGTGTATTAGAGTGAAGCCAGCTGGACTTCCTGGGTCGAGTGGGGCCTAGGAGAACTTTCCTGTCTTACAAGAGGATTGTAAAATGCACCAATCGGTGCTCTGTAAAACACACCAATCAGTGCTCTGTAGCTAGCAAGAGGTTTGTAAAATACACCAATCAGCGCTCTGTAAAATGCACCAACCAGCACTCTGTAAAATGCACTAATCAGCAGGATTCTAAAAGTAGCCAATCGCAGGGAGGATTGAAAAAGGGGCACTCTGATAGGGCAAAAACGGAACACGGGAGGGGACAAATAAGGGAATAAAAGCTGCTCACCCCAGCCAGCAGCGGCAACCTGTTCTGGTCCCCTTTCACGCTGTGGAAGCTTTGTCCCTTCACTCTTCAAAATAAACCTTGCTACCGCTCACTCTTTGGGTCAGTGCCATCTTTAAGAACTATAACACTCACTGCAAAGGTCCTTGGCTCCATTCTTGAAGTCAGCAAGACCACAAACCCACTGGCAGGAACCAACTCTGGACACATTAGCTGTCACTGTTTCAAACAGTCTTTGACACCTGCATTGCTGTCCTGAATGCCCCTACCTGGTACCCCACCTTTTGGTGGGGACTGTGGGGGAAAGCTGTTTTCTTCTCCCATCCTCTCCAGAGAGTTGCAAAAACAAACAAAAGCCAAAGCCTGACACACACACACACACGAACTAAACCCAGTATGTTCTAGAGAAGCCAGTACCCATCTGTGAGTGGGGACAGGGAACTAAAAACACCTTTGTCCAAATAACACTTGCCAAAACACAGTGAATCAGACTGTTTCCATGAGTCATCTTTGATAACATGACTGACTCCGATTCAGCCATACCCAAACAGGCTGCGTGTGCATCAGACAATAAACTGGCACTGGCTAAAGCATTTTATCCATTCACTTTTCTATAAAGAATCTAAATATGCAGTATTTTTAAAAATAAGAAATGTACTTAGGGAGTTTATTATGGTTCTCAAAGCACATTGGCATTCATTAGCTCCTATCCATAACCAAAACAAAAGGAAGATCATCAGTCCGGTTTTATGAAAGAGGAAACTGGTTCGCAAAGGGAACAAAAGCACAGGATATGCTCCAGCTCATGCAGCCAAGAAATGGTAACGTTGGGATAGAACCTAAGTTTCTTGTCTCTTAGCCCACTCCAGCGATTCTATGTGCAAGGTAGGGACTAAAGTACTCAGTCCAGAATAGTTTAACTGTGGCCACAAAGAATTCCAAGTTACTAATAACTTGAAGATGACCAACGTTTTGGCTAGAGAATGCTAAGAGAGACCTTAGGCAAGAATAAAATACTCAGAAAAAAAATGTTTTTGAGATTGTGGTCTTAATTTCAAATTTGAGCTGTTACGTCTTTTGGATTACTCTCAAATTTCAGAACATTTTATGTTAAATAGCATGATAACTCTACATTTTTAATGGTTCCTAGGCCACCACAGATGTTTGTTTGAACCTTTTCTTACACGCATACCTGTTTTTCTCCTCTTATTTTTTTTCATTTAGGTCTCTCTTCATCCAACTAACTCCTCACAGTTCAGGTAGTGAATACAAGAAAACAGCAAAGCATGATCAAGAGGGTACCCTATTTCAAAGATCCTATAATGTGAGAAAAAAAAGACAAGACACAGGGATTATGTACGTTAGGAACAAACAAAAAAATCAGCAAGACAAGGGCTGACAGCTACGGTTTCCCATTGATGCAGCAGTTGGTCAGCCTCAGGGGTTGGATATGTGCAGTTCTAATTCTGCAAGCTCTGATGCATTAACACCTAAGGGCACTTGTTTCTTGCTTAATGGATGAGCTGGAGAAGCACAATGAGGGAAAGAAAACAAGGGAAGATAAAAGAAAGAGACAGGAGAAAAAATAACAAAAAGAAGAAAGTGAAAGTATTTTTGCTATGCTGGGATGGGGTAGATATGGGGATTTTTTGTGGAAGCCTAAAGATTTATTGAATCTAATAGTTGAACAGAAATTGAGACCAAAACAATATTTAATTATAAATGATATATTGCTTAAAGTGTACTACTGTAATCTATACATATAATAAAGACCAATTACATTATGAGAATAAAAGTCAATTTAAATAAGTACAGGACTACCAAACACTCATAAAGTAACTTAGCAATGAAATCTAAACTAGAATTCTGCAATATAATGTCAGATTATGGTATTATTTATTTGTTCTTTTGATTTATTCCATGTTTTCACCATATCTGAATCACATTAGGTTAATGAAAATGCCAAGATTACCAGTAATTGTAATTGATTTGCTTTTAGATTAGTAATACTTTTTTCAAAATTGCATTTATAATAATAAAAACCATTAAAGTGAAGAAGGAGCTGTCACCATTTAAATATATAATTTAAAAGTCAATTTTATTTTCTCATTTGTTAAAAAAATGAAGACTCAAGTTTAAAAACATAGTTTATTTTCTCATTCAGGCTTTGTAGTTTATTGTTACAAAATAGCGGACAAAATTTGGTTCTTTATATTAATAGAGAATACGTAAGACATATCGAAATATATATATAGCACTTAAGTTATAAACACACAGCAAATTCAGCATCACTTAAACAGCAACCATATTTTCACATGATCAGGATTGCATAAGGAGATAAACATTATTTTTAGCCTAAATATATAAATAGTCTTTGATGCTTTATGTCAATTAGTATTTATAAAAGCTAGTCCAAAAACTAACACCACCTACAAAAGTGATGAGCTTTAGGATACAACCTTGCCATCATGCCATAATAAAGACTTAAAATTATAGAAAGCCAGAGGGAACTAATCACTTCAGTGCAATTGCAGCAGGTAGAACTACCTAGTTATGATTTTAAGATGGACACTATAGGAATCCAGAAGGGATGTTTTTGAATCTTCAGTTGTTGGATTCTTTAAGGTCCAAACATATCTTAATTTTGGTTAGAGTTATGCCCCCAAATCACCTAACTGTGATAGAGGGAAGTTGCATAGGGACTTTCTTCATCTCTGAAAGAAAATAAATACAGCATAAATCAGTGTTTAGAACTGTATTCAGAAACCTAAAACATAAACTTATTATACAATTTAATATCCACTTGCCAAAGAAAGAATATATCAATTTAGAATATTGTACATGCCTAGAAAATTGTATGAAATGCCAATACTTAAGATATACCTTACTATCTCCATTTTATTCATATCTCAGTTATGAGAATAAATAATATCATTCATGTATTTATATTTGTCTATATTACATTTAAATATATTTTAAATCTATACTAAATTATATTCATATTTATATTTATGTTTTCTATATTTCATCTCTTTCTCAAAAGGATTTAAGGTACCAACAACAAAGGGCATATATATAATAAGATGAAAGAAATAGAAATTAAAAAATCAGGACTAAGGAAAGGAGAAGGAAACCAATGTATTAATCATAAGAAATATTATAGGAGTTGAACCCAGGTATCAATTTTAGTTGCAAGCTTCCCAGTAACCACAGCAAAAAAGGAAACAGTAGATTGTACTTTTTTGAAATCAAATCATAAAGAAAACAGGAAACCAATTCCTATAGGAGAGAGAAAAGTTTGTCCTAATATCAAATTTTAAAAACAAAGAAAAAAGCTTGCATGAGATCTTACGTAGGAAATACTCAGTAACAAATAACAGACAATGTCTTTGACACGTTTTATAAAGATCAATATTTTACAAGTATTTTCTGTGACACTGCTTCTCTTGAACGTGTCAATGAGAGAGACGCTTTTACTTTGCTGCTATCCAGAATTGCTAGCTGGACAGTGATGCTATTAAAGAAAAGAAGCAAACTTTTTATAGTAAATAACAGATAATAACGCTGCAACAGATAAAGCCTTGTGCAGCAGGCAGCAGCTCTGTTTAGAGTTTACATACTAAAAATGCCTTTCTAGAACTAAAATGCAGTTTTTAAAGAAAAAAAAAAAAGGAAAGGCAAGAAAGAAAAGAAGAGAGAAAAGAAAGATTTGGCCCAGCAAGGACATCTTAATAGTGATTTCTTTAGACTTTGACATTTGTACCAGGGTATTCTTACCTGCTCTCTTCTTTTAGCTTCTTGGCTGCCTGTGTTGATAACTTAATCTGCAAGTCAAGTCTCTGCAGGAAATCTCTGGCTGATACTTCCTCAGGCTGCACAGGCTGAACATCAGATTCTTGAGGACTGGGAGGAGGGAGGTCTTCCCCGGCCACCACTGGCTCCTCTTCCTGAGAAAAACTGTTATCAACAATTTCATTTTCTGGAGAATCAATGGAGTTAAGTCCATTAAACAACAAAGGCTTCTCTGATATAACTGGGATGTTCAAAGTTTTCTTCAGAAATATACAGTCATTGGTAAACAGTTTATTGGCCCTCTTAATCTGCTCCATCTAAAACATAAAAAAGGAAACACAGAGTTACATATAACCAAGTCAACGAGTAAGGTTTAGTATATAACAACTACCAATATTCATAAGCAAAATGTACACAATGCTTTCTTGGGATCTGAGACTCTTCAATCAGGTTCGGTAATCTTCCCAGATATCTCCAGTTATTTCAAGAGATGTTGGAAAATTGTTTCCCGATTTTATAAAAGGACTAATTTTTCCCCACTATACTATTTCTACTACAAGGCAGCTTTTAATATCAGTGGACTTAAATCTCGGAAGCTTAAAAATATAAAATATTTAGCACTTAATAAATTCCATTCTTGTTTTAATATTTCTATTATCTGATTTTTTAAAAACTTACCATGGCTGCTGTTTTACTTATGGAGTGCTTCCCATGTCTCTAGAACTGTGCTTAGTAAATACAGTTACTGTATGAACATGAGCTTGTTCCTTATCTCATTGATCCTTTCTCCTCATGTGTAAGACAGGAACCATCTACTTTTCGCAGGGTTATTGCAAGGATTAAATGAGAGCTTATATACCCACTCACATCAAGGAGATATATATATGAGATATATACGTATATTTCAAATATATATTTGCTATGTATATATCAAAAAGATATATGAGATATATATATGAGAGAATAGATACAAATATATGTACATTCTATACATATATTCCCATATATATCTATATGGAAAGAGAGAGAGAAAGTAGTGATTAGAGTATCTGGCAGTGGATGGTACTTACTACTCTCCATTTTCCAATGAAGAAATCAAAACACAAAAGAGATGGTAGATTTGACCAAGCACATACGGCTCTTTAAACGTTTAAACTGGGATTTTTGTCTGACTCCAAAGTCCACACAACATCTGGATTAAAGTGCACAACTAATGAAACCACATTACGGGGAGCCTTTAATGCCAAATGAATTCTGAGTAAAAACAAAAAAAAATTGTATTTCTACTTCAAAAAACCTGCAAAACCAACAGTCAACTAAGTGGACCCTGTTCGTCCTGCTTTGTTATAACTTGATTCCATGCAAATCATACATGTAAAGCTTTCTTTTTTCTTCTAAAGGTACTCCATTAAAGGAGTGAGATTTTTAAAAAGGATGGTCTTTTGTGTTCTAGTTTCTAGTTTAAGGAAAAAGAGAACATAAACATGGGCGGGTGCCTTTTAGAGACAAAATTAAAAACTAAAAATCCAAAGTATATCTGGTCTAGTTCAGGTTTGAGAGGGTTAATAACTTGGACACTCTGCCCATGGCAGGTTCAGGTATATGCTATTTCACCTTTAGGGCCCCTAGATCTTGCCCCCAAGCATCCAACTGCTCCATCTCTCTTAGTGCATAGGCTTCCAATGACACTAAGCCCTCCCTTGGCTCCAGAGTGAACATATGACTCATTCCTGCCCTGTGGAGCATCACAGGCTTTCGTGATGGATCACAGGCCCATGACAGAATCATTCAGACACGCAAAGAGACTTCTGCAGGGCGGTAGAGGGGAGCGTTCTCTACTGTTTTCTGCCAGAGGGAGATAGGCTGGAGATGCTGGCAGTCATCCTGGCACCTTGTGGAATCTGATGCTACAGCTACCTTAGAAGTGAGCATTTGGACTTCTGGATCACAGCCTGAAGACAGAACGTGCTCACTTCCAAGAGCCACTAAACTCCACTTGGAGTTTGGTTTTTGTTTAGGCCAATTTGAGTTAGGTTGTCTGCCACTTGTAGCTGAAAGAGCTCTTGCTGATACAGTGCCCTTTGAAATGCTTATCAGAAGGGGACTATGATTGCTGATAGTCATTGCTTCCTGGGAATAACGATGGAAGACAGAAACAGATGGGAACACCAGGATCCAAACTGCTGAGCAGAGCTAGGAACTGCAAGAGTACACTATGAATTCTTTCAGGGCAAGAACTGGTTATTGCTATAGGCTTCCTGGTCTGACACAGATCTCATATGCACTAAGTGCTCAGGATGGATGCATGGATGGATGGACAGATGGATGGATGGATGGATGAATGACTTAACACAGGTCAAAGGAGTGGGCACGGAAAATGAAGTAATCAGAAATGGGTAGTAAGTTGTCTGTTGGGCTGCTTATTCTCCTTTCAAACCCACTCTCCCCTCCCAATCCATTCCCCACTCTTCTTGAACTTGTTCTAAACCCTAGGAGGCTGACTTTTTAAGAACTGCATTACCCAGGCATCCTTGTCCTTGGAATTCCAGTTGGTTTTCCAATAGCAGCAGAACGACCTTACCATAACCAGTGGCTGCATTCCTCTCTGGTGAGAGTTCCTATCAGGAGTCCCAGATCCAAGGCTCCAGATCTTGCCAGTGTTCCCTTGGCCCTTCAGGCCTAGGGGTAATGTCTCCCTACTATTGCTAGTCTCCGGGTGCTTCACCTTCCCTTGTTGGTTCCCTCAACCATGCTCACACTCAGTGAATGTCCCTTCATTAAATTCTCTTCGGCCACATCCTCTGAGAGTGTTATCTGTATTCTGCTGGGATGCTGACAGATACATCTATCATATGGAGCACAATGGGCCATCAAGGCCAAGCAAGGGGCCTACAGAGGACTAGACAAGGTGACTGAGTCAGAGGCTGTGTGCAGTCAGGGAGTCCATAAGCAGTGAAGGGCAAGGCTCCCCTGGCTTCTGTACATACTGCTGCATAAGTGACTCACTATAACTGGTCCACAAGCTTCCTGAAGTCAGGGGCTTCACCGTCTCAATCTCAATGTCATTAGTAAGCATTTAAGATGTATGTGGTCTAGACTCTAAGATGACACATGAGATGCCAGAGTCAAGGACACCAGGGATATCCAGACACAGTTAGCATCAAGGTGGGAACCAATCTAAGGACAGGGGCAGATTTGAGTCTTGAGTTTAATACAGGATAGTACTCAGAAGCAAGGTTTCAGGGGCCATACTTTCTGGGTTCACATCCTGGCTTTCCCATTTTCTAACCATTCCCTGTCTGTTTACTATCAGTAAAGTAAGGATAGTAATAGTTCCTTCATCTCCCTATATCATTGTAAATATTAAATGAATTAATTCATGTAAAGTATTTAGAATGACATATGGGCTGAGTGCAGAGGCTCATGCCTGTAATCCCAGCACTTTGGCAGGCCAAGGTCAGGAGTTTGAGACCAGCCTGACCAATACAGCAAAACCTCATCTCTACTTAAAAAAAAAAAAAAAAATCAGCCGGGCATGGTGGTGCATGCCTGTAATTCCAGCTACTTGGGAGCCTGAGGCATGAGAATCACTTGAACCCGGGAGGCAGATGTTGCACTGAGCCGAGATCACACCATTGTACTCCAGGAATACATACACACACACACACACACACACACACACACACACACACACACACGGCACACAAGAAGTACTCAAAAGTGTCAGCAATTATTATCATTAAATTTAATTAAAAGTAAGAAAGCATCAGGTAAGGGCAGATTCTAACATGTAATCAGCAAATAAGAAGGAAGAAGGTAGAAATATTCTCTCACAAAATATTGTTTCTCAGCCAAGCATGGTGGCTCACTACTGTAATCCCAGCACTTTGGGAGGCCGAGGCAGGTGGATCACCTGAGGTCAGGAGTTCAAGACCAGCCTAGCCAACATGGTGAAACCCCATCTTTACTAAAAATGTAAAAATTAGCTGGGCATAATGGCAGGTGCCTGTAATCCCAGTTACTAGGGAGGCTGAGGCAGAAGAATTGCTTGAACCTGGGAGGCGGAGGTTGCAGTAAGCCAAGATTGTGCCATTGTACTCTACCCTGGGTGACAGAGTGAGACTCCGTCTCAAAAAAAAATGGTTTCTGCCCCAAAATAAGACTATATAGGGAAAATTTCACATGGATAAGCCCAGATGAATACCATAATATATTGTCACTGCTTTGAGGTGTCACAAAAGGCTTTGAATAGGTTTTTCAAAAGGTAATGAAAATCTTAACCTGTTCTTTACAAGCTATGGCTTAGGCCAAATGTGTAGGCTCTAAACTCTGTCACCCATGAAGAAATATGAAATCAGACATGCAAAGAGCCAGGAATAAAAGCATTCCATCTAGAAAAAGGAGCAGCAAATGCCCCAGAGCAGGAAAAAAATCACGTGGCTAAAGTGTAGGGCGTAATAAGCAAACTTCCAACCAGGCAGGGCCTTGGGTGCCAAGCTAAGGAATTTGGAATTTATTTTAAATGTGATGAGAAGCCACTGGACGGTGAAGGCAGGGAGTGGCATGATCTGATCATAGTTAAAGATCGCTTCCGCACCTGGATGCAGAAAATGAATTAGCAGCTGGGTGTAGAAAACGAATTAGCAGCTGGGTGCAGAAAATGGATTAGCAAGAAAGAGGCACCTGCCATAGTACAGACAACAAACTGAAAAATCCAAAATGGTGAAATGATGTTTTCTTTTGCTTTGATATGTTTTTAATTTATTTTATCTTTATTGTTTTTGAGATAGAGTCTCACTCTGTCGCCCAGGCTGGAGTGCAGTGGCACGATCTCGGCTCACTGCAACTTCTTCCTCCCAGATGAAAGCTATTCTCCTGCCTCCGCTTCCTGAGTAGCTGGGATTACAGGTGCATGCCACCATGCCTGGCTAATTTTTTGTATTTTTAGTAGAGACAGGCCTTCGCCATGTTAGCCAGGATGGTCTTGATCTCCTGACCTCATGATCCACTTGCCTCGATTTCCCAAAGTGTTGGGATTACAGGCATGAGCCACCACACCCGGCCTGCTTTGGTATCTTTTATACTTCTGTCTGAACATAGATGGGTCTGCTGTTCTGGCAATTTCACTTCACATAAAGCTAAGAAAAGTCATCATCCAATCCAAGGAAGAGCTGGAAAACTCTATATAGCTTTCCTACCTACCCTCTGTTCAACATTTCCTAAGATCCAATTAATGCTGAGACTAGAAAGTGTGTCCTTTCAAACTGATGTAGGACTATCCTCTGTTTCTTAGGGATGGATGAATGGGAGTGGGGAGGTACATCAATCAATGCTTTCATTTCAAAAGTCTCCCTTAATCTAGATTGAATAGTATGACTCAGTGAAGTATAAATTTACTGTGTAGTCACTAAGAGACAGATTATAGAATAAGGAAAGTAATAGCCAAAGGGTGGTCACAAGTTCAATCATGGTGAAATTAGGTAGAACAAATGCCATCAATAACTTAAAACAACATACTGAAAATGACTCCCCAGCCAGGCGTGGTGGCTCATGCCTGTAATCCCAACACTTTCGGAGGCCAAGGCAAATGGATTGCTTGAGCCCAGGAGTTTGAGACCAGTCTGGGTAACACAATGAAACTCCATCGCTACCAAAAAGTATCCCCCAAAACATTTAGCTGGGTGTGGTGGTGCACCCCTATAGTTCCAGCTACTCGGAGGCTGAGGCAGGAGAATCGCTTGAGCCTGGGAGGTCAAGACTGTAGTTAGCCAAGATCTTGCCACTGCGCTCCAGGCCAGGTGACAGAGCAAGATCCTGTCTCAAAAAAATTTTTTTAAATAAAATAAAATACAATGATTCCCCTGTGAAGGAAATTCACAAAGCATCCTTCTAGAAGATACCTTAAGAGCAGGCTGCTGAGTAAGGTCAAGAACTCTTCCCATCTTAGACCAGCATCATCAGTCCACCTACCTAATAGTGAATGCAATTCTCAAAACTTCTTTTTCCTTCCTCTCCATTCCTTAAAAGATATAAGCTCATCCAAAAATGTTTCAGGATACATAATAACATGTACATAGCACTGTGTGGCTTGCAGAATGTTCTCACATACGCACACAGCTCTCACGTGATTATTAGTTTACAGAAAACAGACTTAAATATTAAATCATTCTCCCAAGATTCACCCCCACATCTGTCTCCTGTTATGTTCTAAGTGTTGATGGCAATGAGACCAGACCCCTCCATTGCTATGTGTTCATGAGAAAAAGGCTTTTCTTCCTTCCCCACACTGTCAAAAAAGTACATGAGATTCTATTTGTGGCAAAGGTCCAAAAAAGGCAAATCTATAGATTAGAAAGCATATTGGTGGTAGTCTAAGACTGAAGAAGGAAACAAAGAGTGAGAGGAATGGATGGGCATGGGGATCTTCTCAGGGTGATGAAACGTTCTAACATTGAATTCCAATAATGGCCTCACAACTCTGTAAATTTAAAGTCATTGAATTGTACACTTAAGATGGGTGAATTTTGTGGTATACAACCTCAATAAAGGTGTTTAAAAAAACAATGAGAATCTACAAAAACCCCGAATGACTAAAGGCTACTTTGCCATACCTCTCACTTTTGGTGGCACTATTTATAGTTATCTTCTCTTTAGCAAGGGACAGCAATCTCTATCAGCAGCAGGGGTTAAAGTTATGAACACTAAAGATTTACATGCACCTAGGTTTCTAAATCACAACGTTTATTCTCTCTAAAAATGACAATCATTTCACCTTTTCTCAGCAAGGTAACTTTTGTTAGGGGAAACGTTAAGCAACAACTTGGCTTAGCAGCTAATTGGCAGAGGAAGAGAGAATCCTGGGAATAAACTGGCTAGGAAGTAACTGAGGGTACTGCAGGGTGAGGTGGCCTCTGGAGAGGGAAAAAGACAGGCAAGCTGCCTGGAGGAAGCAAAGAGAAAAAAGAAAGAGTATATGCAAATAATAGGTCCTCCTGGCCGCCTCCTTTCCACTTTCAGTTTCTACATGGCTCTCTGGAGGTTTCTCCAGGGTTTCTGCACAAAAATTTACGGTGGCAGCCTGGAGTTGGTCAATTTCCTCCAGAGGCTTGACTTCAACTGGGAGGAGCCAGGATCACTGAAAAAGCAATAACTAAATCAAGAATACAGAGTTAGGGAAGGAGTCTTAACGTCCCAGCGGAGATAAACACGCCCAGGGGAATGCCAGTCCAAGCAAGGTTACATCTGAGGTTTGAACTATATTTAACAGTTACTCAACCCACCCCAAATAGTTTCAGTTTCCCAGACCCACTTCCTCCAATGCCTCTTCCTCTGGCAGAGCTGCTCAAGCCTAAACTTATATGTCACTCAATGTAAAGACCCACTGCTGGTGGAGGGGAGGAGACAAACACTGAGCACCAGCAAGGGCAGCAGTCTTCTATAGATTTGAGAATGAGCCTCAAACCAAATCTTGCTGTTCAAGTCTTCAGCAGGCCGTACCTCTTCACTCAGCCCTTGCCCTGGGCCCTGACTTCCAGTGTCTGTTGGGCTCCATGGCTGGCTATTTCAAACCAGTCAAGCTTTCTTGTGGATGAAGAGTCCACATGTATGTGGAGAACTCACAACATGCCAGGCTCCAGGCTAGCCATGGAAGATACAAACATCAATCAAACAAATTCCCTGGCTTCTCAAGTAGCTAGAAGCTACTAGAAAGCAGTAGCTGAAAAACTCACCATGAATAAAAAGAGAACAACATGTATTATCTTCCAGCCCCAGCATCTAGCCCAAGGTCTCAAACCAACCAGGCTCAATAGAAGTTGGTTACGAAAATAATGAATGCCAGTTTTTAGTGGCTATCAATGACTAAAAAAGTAATGGTAGGAAAGAGTCATAATGATCATTCCTAAGTCACTAGCAAAAGAACTTGGGTCCATCAGGTGTCACACCTAGCCAGCTTCTTGAAACTCCACATTCTTCTTTCCCATCCCCAGGATGCCCAGGCCCATCTCTAGGGGAGAGACATTCAAACTAAACAGTAAACAAACAAGCAGAACATTTACAGCATATCAGCAAATCATCTGGACCCCAGCCACATCTCACCACCTCCTTCCTTCTCTACTGCTTTGGTCCGAGCTGCTATCCTCTCCCACCTGCATTATTACAAAAGCCATCATCTTATCTGGTTTCCTGGCTTGGTACTAGCTTCCCTACAAACTATTTTTAAAGCAGCAGCCAGAGTAATCCTTTTAATGCACAAGTCAGATTATGTCACTCTTCTGCTCAAACCCCTTAAATCTATCCCAACTCAGAGAAAAAGACAAAGTCCTTACAATAGTCTTCAAGGTCCAAAGTGATCTAGTCCAACTATACCCCATTGCATTCTAAGCACCAGCCACAGTACTCCTGGAAGGTGCCAATTATGTTCTCACCTCAAGGCCTTTGCACCACTGGTTATTCCTTCTGCCTGGAATGTTCTTCACCAGATATCTGCACAGCTCCCTCCCTCACCTCCTTCTCAGCAAGGCCTTCCCTGGCCACACCATTTTAAATTCCAGCCATCTCCACGAGCCCTCCCCAACTTCCTCTCCTGCTTGATTTTTTTTCATTATGCTTATCAATATCTGACATGAGACATTTTATTTTTCTACTTACTGTTTCCACTAACTAAAATATAAGCTCTATGAGGACATAGATTTTTATTTACTCACTAATGTATCACCAGAAAAGTAGCTCTGAGGGAAAGAAAAAAATTTGGATGAATGATAAATACTGTTAGGAAAATATGGCAGGGAAGTTGGGGAGGAGTGCTGGCGGACTGGGAAGAAAGGCTACAATTTGACATAGAGTGTGCAGAAAAGGCCTTAAGAATGAGATATTTAAGCAAAGACTTGATGGCCTTGAGGGAACAAATCACCCAGCCAGAATCAGCTCCATCATTCGCCCAGGGCCAGTGAAAAAAATGAAAATGTGAGGCCCTTGTTCACAAACTGTTAAAAATTTCAAGAGATGACAGTAGAGCATTAAACCAAGTGTGAGGCCCTTCTAAGCATGGGGTCTTGTGCGACTGTGCAGGTCACATGCCCATGAAGCTGGTCCTGCATCCAGCTATTAGAGTAAGACACATGCAATGGCAAGTGCAAGAACCCTAAGGCAGAACAGTACTTTGGGAACAAGCAAAGCAGCCATGCTTGTTAAAAATACAGTCTCTGGCCAGGTGTGGTGGCTCATGCTTATAAGCCCAACACTTTGGGAGGCCAAGGTGGGTGGATCATGAGGTCAGGAGTTGAATACCAGCCTAGCTAACACAGTGAAACGCTATCTCTACTAAAAATACAAAAATTAGCCGGGTGTGGTGGCCTGTGCCTAAAGTCCCAGCTACTTGCAAGACTGAGGCAGGAGAATAGCTTGAACCCGGGAGGCAGAGGTTGCAGTGAGCCAAGATCGCGCCACTGCACTCCAGTCAGGGTGACAAAGTAAGACTCTGTCTCAAAAACAAAAACAAACAAACAAACAAAACAGAGACTCCTAGACTCCTTTTCTGGATATTCCAATCCCATAGATCCAATGTCAGCTAGGATCCTTTATTTTTAGTTTGCCCCAGGGTACTCCTGTCCTGTCCAGGCAAATTTGAGGAACATGGATCTATTCTCACATCCTGAGATGTGCCCCGCTGCCAGTCCTTCAGCACCACCTCAGAAAATGGCTCCCAACTTGTTCCCCTTGTAATCCAGGGCTGGCAACCAGGTCTCCATCTTCACCCCCTTGTCGGAGTCTCTGTTCTGGGAACTTCCTTGTACCTAGAGTACGACTGGCTCTTTTTTTTTTTTTTTTTTTTTTTTTGAGACGGAGTCTCGCTCTGTCACCCAGGCTGGAGTGCAGTGGCCGGATCTCAGCTCACTGCAAGCTCCGCCTCCCGGGTTCACGCCATTCTCCTGCCTCAGCCTGCCGAGTAGCTGGGACTACAGGCGCCCGCCACCTCGCCCGGCTAGTTTTTTGTATTTTTTAGTAGAGACGGGGTTTCACCATGTTAGCCAGGATGGTCTCGATCTCCTGACCTCGTGATCCGCCCGTCTCGGCCTCCCAAAGTGCTGGGATTACAGGCGTGAGCCACTGCGCCCGGCCACGACTGGCTCTTAATCAGTCTTCCACCAAAGGACTGAAGTCCTGCCTGGACACCCAGCTGGGTGGCTGAGGCTGCCATGGAGAGATAGGCTTCCCTGAGAGTTTCTGCTCATCTATGCAAGATTGCCAGATATGGTATGTTCAGGTCAATTGTTTGCTGGACTGACTTAATTTCTAGGTGCACTGCCTTGGGTCTCTAAGCCCCCAATATCTCATTTTCGACCTTTTAAAACAATCATTTAAATATGTTGTAGATGAGCTTGCCAGTCAACACTAGAAACCTAATTTGCTCAACTTCTTTCTGTTGAGTCAGGAGAAGAAAAATATTTTTCTGCCTTTACAGCTTCCACCTTAAAATCTCACAGTGAGTAAACCTAATTAATATTTGCAGATATTAGGCCAGCGCAGTGGCTCACACCTGTAGGCCCAACACTTTGGGAGGCGGAGGTGGGTGGATTGCTTGAGTCCAGGAGTTCGAGACCAGACTGGGCAACATAATGAGACCCCATCTCTACAAAAAATACAAAAATTAGCTGGGCATGTGGCTTGGGCCTGTAGTCCCAGCTACTCAGGAGGTTGAGGTGGGAAGATCACTTGTGCAGCGGCAGTCGAGGCTGCAGTGAGCCATGTTAGCACCACTGCACTCCAGCCTGGGCAACAGAGTGAGACCCTGTCTCAAAAAAAAAAAATCTGAAGATATTAAAACAAAAATATCACTTCACTGTTACGGTAAGTATTATCACTTTCACTGATTCTATATTACCAGTGAAGGAGTCTCTAAAAATTTTTATCATCTATAAGCCAGTGCCCAAAGCAATGAGAAATACATGTAACAAACCAGTGGTCCTCAACCAGGGGTAAGTTTGCCTCCAAGAGAACATCTGACAATGCCTGAATAGGGGTCAGGGAGTGCTACTGGCATCTAGTGGGTAGAGACCAGAGTTGCTGCTAAATATTCTACACTGCACAGGACAACCCCGTACAACAGTTATCTGGTCTATAACATCAACAGTGCTGAGGTTGGGAAACCCTGTAATGAACTATGTGTCACTATCAATTATAGTTCTTGATTCATTACACTTGTGTTTAACATCTTAAAATCAAAAGTCTTGGCTGGGCGTGGTGCCTCATGCCTGTAATCCCAGCACTTTGGGAGGCCGAGACGGGCGGATCACGAGGTCAGGAGATCGAGACCATCCTGGCTAACCCAGTGAAACCCCATCTCTACTAAAAAATACAAAAACTAGCCGGGCGAGATGGTGGGCGCCTGTAGTTCCAGCTACTCGGGAGGCTGAGGCAGGAGAATGGCGTAAACCCGGGAGGCAGAGCTTGCAGTGAGCTGAGATCCGGCCACTGCACTCCAGCCTGGGCAACAGAGCGAGACTCCGTCTCAAAAAACAGACAAACAAACAAACAAACAAAAAGTCTTTATAAAAGCAATGAAAAATCTGATTTACACTTTAATTTTAAAAAGGAGTAATGAGGTTATGAGTAACAGGATCTATATTAGACATAACAGGGATTAGAAAGCATTTGATCAAAGGTGGTGAACAGATGTATAGCAGTTATCTATAATCACCTCAAGTGAAACCACAGAGAGCTGTGGGTCATAGAGAGATTGCCTGGGAAGAGAGTATGGGAAAAAAACATTCTTCTGCATATCACAGATTCCTAGGTGCAGTCACTAGCCTAGTAAGGCAAGATGCCAGAAAACCAGACAGAAAAGACTGTCCTTCTTCAGTAGCCAGGATGCTGAGAGAGCTCCTGATAAGACTAGGATAAAAATAAAAATGGTTATCAAAAGTAATATCTAGAGAAGAGCAAATGCTTTATCACTGTTAATTCAAGCTGGTCTCAATGAATGATCATACTTGGAAAATATCCCTACCTCTCATCCATCTTCTCATCTGTAAAAAGATTAATTACACCTACCTCCTAGGCTTATTGTGAAAATTAAATAAGATAAAGATGAAACAAGACAAATGCAATGCCTGCCACACAGGAGGCAGTCAGCAGAGGGTAGCTACTGGTATTTCCCAACTTCACTTTCCTCCGGCTCTGACCCAAATCAGGCCCCATTAATGCACATGGAGAATTGTAGTTCTATGTTCACATTTACAGAACTCCCAAGACGGCAGAATGGGCATGATAAAGTCAATACATGACTGCACAGCAAGGTCCCTCTCAAAATATTTCAAAGAGAGAAGGACCTGATAGGTAAACACATACCAGCTTAAATATGCAAAATACATTCTCCTTCATACTGATTCTCCTTCATTCGGTAAATGGCCAGAAAGAGTTTCACTTTAAGAGAAAGATATAGATAAGATCCTCTTTCTTCCCACTGCTGTCTAAGGTACTTCGAGAAAGAACACTGAAAACTGATACAAAGCCCAAATGTTAAAAGGCCATCACATAGCTCACAGTTAATTATAAGTAATTTTAATGAAACAATTTGTTCCCTCAGGTTTCCATGTTCTTCCCAGAGGTGTAATGCAATACACCCAAGACACACACACTTATAAATTTGTAATAAACGCAGCCCTCCAGCTCACCTACACCACAGTTCTTGGCTGCTGCTTAGCGACAGGTGTCACATTCGCGGTTGCCAGTGAGCCCAGAGGGTGTAATTTCACTTCTACATAAAGAAGCATAATCAATAGCACCAGAACCACCCAGTAGGAACAACTGCACCATTCCTGACTCATCACGGAGCTTGTTTTCACAGACAACAAAATTCACCTCAGTTGGGCTTTGCGTAAATATAGAGTGGAGTGATGGGGACTGCAAATCGGGTGGAAGTGGTTCCCGGGGATGCCAAAGCCCTAGTACTCTTTGGCCTCCCTCACGCGACAGATCTAGTCTGAGCCTGGGCGGGGCCCCGGGAACTGGATGCAGCTACCTAGGGAGGGAGCCCTGGCGACCCGCCCCACCGGCTGCAGGACCAGCTTGGGCGACCACTGCGGTGGCCAGCAGCGCGCGCCGAGCGAGCCCTGGGAGCCGAGTCGCCCGAAGACTCACGGCCGTCCCTACGACTCCCTATCCCCCAAACCCCCACCCGCAGTCCCACCCTCACCCCCACCCGCACCCCGAGCCGCACCGCCTCCCGCGCGGGAGCTGCCAGCCCGGGCCGCGGCGGCGCGCCCTGCTCACCGTGACACCGTACTTGAGCGCGATGCCCTGCAGCGTATCGCCCGCGCGGACCCGGTGCTCCACATGGCGCTCGATGACGCCGGCGCCCAGCGGAGCCCGCACGCTGGCGGTGCTGCCGTACGAGCGGGTCTTGGTGCGGGCCAGGCTCAGCGACAGCTCGGCCTCCTCGGACTCGGAGCCGGAACGCGAGCGCGGCGGCGGCGAGGGGGCCGAGGGCCGCGGCGCGCGGGGGCCGCCTTCCCGCAGGGATAGTGCGGGCGAGGAATCCGCCATGGGTCCTGCCGAGGCCGCCGGGTCGGGGAGCTTGCCAAGGGGGTGGTGCCTCCTCCTCCTCCGCCGCCGCCGCTGCCGCCTCTTCCTCCTCACAGGGGCTGCAGCAGGCCGTTCCGCGGGGGCGGCGGGCGGGAAGCCGAGGCGGGGAGCCGCAGGCCGGGCATGGCGGCCGCCTCCTCCTCCGCGTCCTGCCTGCCGGGGCGTCCGCGGCACACGCACCCGCAAGGGGAAGAGCGAAAGCAGCTCCCACTGCGGCCTGCCGGTACCGGGGAGACCCTGCGGAGCGAGGGAGCGGGGGCGCGCTGAAGCCCGCGGCCGTGGGGGCTAAGGGAGGCCCATCTGCAGGCGTCCTCCGCCCCAGGTGGACCCCTGCTCCATGCTGATAGAGCCCCGACAGAACCCTGCCCTGGCCACGGCCAAAAAAAAAAGCTTTGCTCTGCCTCCTTTATTTATTCCCCAGCAGGAACCAGCTCAGACCTTCAAGCTCTGCCAATGCCAAGGGTACTTCCCTCCCCCTACCCCGGTGACCTCAAAGTCCACGTCACAGAAAAACTTAAGATCATCAGACACACACAGACAGCTTCTCCAGGGCCATCTTAATAGCCGCAGAGCTCAGTCCTTTCCAAATTGCACTAGGAGGGATACTACTTCTAAGGCCTAATGGGTGGCCTCAAAATAACCCCCTAGTTGTTCGGGTTTCACACTTTGTACACTAGTGCCAATTTAAGTCCTGGCTGCCTCAAAAGCCTGGCCACATACAATTCATTCTTCTGGCTCAGTAGTTGGAATTTACTATCTGCATTCATCTTCTTTTCGTCAGTTTATTCTTGGACACCCTGAAATCGCAACTCCCTGCCCCGTATTGCTATTAATATTATAACCACCAAAGACCTCTTATCTGTACTCTTCATCTGAACACCGTCTACTTTTGAACACCCTTTCAACACACTGTACACATTTACTAGCATCTAGTGCCTGGTTTCTGTTGTATTTTGGACAGCTCTCCAAGAAGAGGTACCTTGTAGGAAGGTCCGGAGCCAGGAGGTTTGATTCGTTGGCTGAAGTTTTGGTATGTTGCTGTGCTGGACAGAGGCAAAGCTAATACTGCTCAGGAGACAAAGGATGGGACAGGAGCAAGCTTCCACATCACCATCCCACTCAAAACTCCTACAATGGCTCTCTGGGGACAACAGCATTACTAAAAACCTACATTGGCGTTCAAGCTATTATTTCTATTTTTATTATTCATGTTCTGACCATACCCCATCTATAACTTATTCTGTATACTCCACATATTCCTGCCAAACAGAGCCTCTGAAACTGGCCTCCTTGTTCCTACTTTCATACCTTGCATGTTATTCCTTCCAATAGTAACACTCTTCCAGTACCCTCTACTACATTTTTTAAATCTTTAAGTTCTGTTTCAAATGATACATCCTCCATGAGATTTTTTCCTAATTCTTCCCAATGGTCCCTTTTTCCCACCTACCCAACCGTTATTGTTTCATCTTTGAACTCCAAGAGGTTTGTATTAATACTTCTGGTTTAGTATTTAACTCTCTGTGTTTTGTGTTTGTACTTGCATGTACATGCATGAGCTTGTCTTATCTCCTCCAACAGATACATGCTCCTGGGAGGCATAACTGGGTCTTACTCATCTTTTTAGCTCCAGCAGTGCCTAGCTCAGTGGGAAAAAAAAAAAAAAAAAAAAAAAAAAAAAAAACATAATCATAAGTGGTTGAATTGAAGTGTAGTAAAAAGATCCTGAATGCTAGTTTGGATTGTTTTAGCATAAGTCTGCCACGCATGAACTTTTCGGTGGTATCTTGTGTGTCCATTTCAGGACCCAAGAGAGAGGCAGAATCTGTCTCAATATATAGACAAGATCTGGTAATGTTTCAAGAAAGAAGTGTCTTCCTTCAAAGAGTTTACAATCTAGGAATGAGATAGCATATAATGTTTTCCACTAAGAAAAAGTTTACTGCATGAGTGAAAGTTTTTATCTGAAAGAACTGAGCTGGCGCAGTGGCCCATTCCAGCACTTCGGGAGTCTAAGGAAAGAGGATCACTTGAGCCCAGGAGTTCAAGACCAGCTTAGGCAACATAGTGAGATCCATTTCTACAAAAAATACAAAAGTTAATCGGGCATGTGGCATACTCCTGTAGTTCCAGCTACCTGAGAAACTGAGATAGGAGGATCGTTTAAGCCCAGAAGGCGATCTCTGCACTAAGCAGAGATCACGCCACTGCACTCCAGCCTCGGCAACACAGGGAGACCCTGGGGTTTTTTGTTTTGGTTTGGCTTTGGGGTTTTCTTTGTTTGTTTGTTTTGAGATAGTCTTGCTCTGTTGCCAAGGTTGGAGTGCAGTGGTGTGATCTCAGTTGACTGCAACCTCTGCCTCCCAGGTTCAAACAATTGTCCTGCCTCAGCCTCCTGAATAGCTGGGACTACAGGTGTGCGCCACTATGCCTGGCTAATTTTTTGTCTTTTTAGTAGGGATGGGGTTTCATCATGTTGGCCAGGCTTCTCTCAAACTTCTAATCTCAAGTGATCGATCAGCCTCGGCCTTCCAAAGTGCTGGGATTACAGGCCTAAGCCACCATGTCTGGCCCTGTTTTGTTTATTTATTTTGTTTTGTTTTGTTTTAAAGAACTGGGTTACATGAGGTGTTATTAGATGTTCATTGTTTTCCTTCTTAAACCAGAACTTCAAAATTGTTTTAATATGTATCTACCTACAACATAGTTCATCACAATTAATGATGAAACATTAAAAGCATTTCCTTTGAAGGGAAGGGTAAGAAAAGGAAGCCTATTACTGCCTCTATTTAACATTGTTTTGAAGGTCTTTGCCAATGCAATTTTAAAAAGAAGAAAGGAAAATGAAGATTGAAAAGAAATAAACAAACTGTTGTTTACAGATAGTAGCCAATACTAAAATGTTTACAGGCAACACAGATAATGACTACATTAGAACTGCTCAAACAAGAGTTCACCAAAGTTACAAGATACAAGATCAATATACAAACATCAATTGCATGACTCAATAAGAAAATATAAGTGTGAAAAAGATGACATTCCAGATACCATCAAAAATACCTAGTAATAAATTTAACAAAATAAAATTGTTCCTGGTGGAGTAGGAGCAAAAAAATTTTAAGGTAATAAACAAATAAAAAGATAAAAAATAAAAGAAAGAAAAGTGTGCCTTGTATGGAAAATATAAAACTTTTTTGAAGTACATAAAAGAAATATAAATAAAAGCAGAGATATACCATGTTTGTGAATGGGAAATGCAAAATAATGAAAACATCATTTTCTTTCCAAACTAATGTTAAATTCGTTATAATTCCAAACAAAATTTCTATAGGATTCTTCAAAGGGCATGACAGAGTTATCCTGAAATTCATATGAAAGATAAAGCACTAACAAGAGCCAAGGCATTCCTGAAGAAGAATTAGGAAAGAGGGTTACCGTCATAGCCATCAATACTTAAAAACTATGAGAACTAAAGCAATGTGGGACTGGTGCTGAGACAGAAAAACATAACAAAGGGACAATGAAGTAAGCCAGTAAACAGATTCAAATACATTGGAGAACTTAATCTATAACAGACATAAAGTTATGTATTCAATAAATGTTGCTGGAACAATTAGTTTTCTGTGAGAGAAGATGAAATTAGATCCCTGCCTTATACTATACATCAAAATCAATTATAGATTGATTAAAGACAGAATTGGGAAAAGCAAACTTTAATGCTTTTGCAACAATATTTTTATAACCTTGGGATAGCAAAAGATTTTTTAAACAAGATACCAAAATCATATAATTCACACATGACATAATTAATCCATTTAAAGTGTATAATTCAATGCTTTTCTGCATATTTATATTACATTACTAATTTCTTGAATTGTGACAAATGTACCTGACACAAAATTCACCATTTTAACTATTTTTAAGCATACAATTCAGTAACATTAAATATATTCATGACCCGGGTGGTGGCTCTTGCCTGTTATTCCAGCACTTTGGAAGGCGAAGGCAGGTGAATTGCTTAAGGCCAGGAGTTCAAGACCAGCCTGGCCAACACTGCGAAAGCCCATTTATACTAAAACTACAAAAATTAGCCAGGTGTGGTGGCAGGTGCCTGTAATCCCAGACACTTGGGAGGCTGAGGCACAAGAATTGCTTGAACTTGGGAGGTGGAGGTTGCAGTGACCCGAGATCACAACACTGCACTCCAGGCTGGGTGACAGAGGGAGACTCTATCTCAAAAAAATAAATACACACACACACACACACACACACACACACACACATATATATACACACACACACACACATATTCACAATGTTATGCAACTATCACCATTTCCAAAAGTTTGTCATCACTCCAAAAAGAATTTTTTTTTTTGAGACAGAGTCTCACTCTGTCACCCTGGCTGGAGTGCAATGGTGCAATCTCCACTCACTGCAACCTCCGCTTCCCAAGTTCAAGCAATTTTCATGCCTCAGCCTCTCAAGTAGCTGAGATTACAGGTGTGCACCACCACACCTAGCTAAAATTTGTATTTTTAGTAGAGACGGGGTTTCACCATGTTGACCAAACTGGACTTGAACTCCCGACCTCAGGTCATCTACCCACCTCAGCCTCCCAAAGTGCTGGGATTCAAAAAGAAATTTTTAACCATTGAGCAATAACCACATTCCTGCCTTCCTCAGTCCCTGGTCACCTCTAAACTACTTTCGGTCTTATTAATTTGACTCTTGTAGATAGTTCATAAGTGGAAGCATACAATATTTTTCCTTTTGTGTCTGCCTTATTTTACTTAACATAATGTTTTCAAGGTTCATCCATGTTGTAACATGTATCATGTTGAGTTTTGGGGAGCTCTTTGTATATTTTGAATATAAGTCCTTTAGCAGATACGTAGTTTTTAAATAATTGTTTCCCAGTCTGTGGCTTGCCTTTTAAATCTTTTAACAGAGTCTTTCTCAGAGCAGCAGTTTTTAACTTCAATAAAGGCCAACTTACTCGCTGGGTGCAGTGGCTCATGCCTGTAATCCCAGCACTTTAAGAGGTTGAGGCAGGAGAATTCCTTGAGGTCAGGAGTTTGAGACCAGCCTGGCCAAAATAGTCACACTTTTTGGTCTCTACAAAAAAATAGAAAGACTTAGCTAGTTGTGGTGGTATATGCCTGTAGTCTCAACTACTCACAAGGCAGAGATGGGAAGATTGCTTGAGACCAGGAGTTCGAGGCTGCAATGAGCCATGATCGCCCCACTGCACTCCAGCCTGGGGGACACAGTGAGACTCTGACTCAAAAATACATACATACATACACACATACATACATGTTTCTAACTTGAGAACTTCCATTTTGTCTTTCATGGATCATACTTTTGGTGTTGCTTATAAAAGTACAACCTAGATATTCTATGTTATTTTCTAGAAGTTTTATAGTTTTGTGTTTTACATTTACTTCTGTGATCAATGCATTTCCCCCTCCTTTTTTTGAGATGGGATCTCACTTTATTGCCCAGTCTGGTCTCAAATTCCTGGGGTCAAACCATCTTCCCACCTCAGTCTTTTGAGTAGCTGGGAGTACAAGCAAGCACCACTGCACCCAGCAGGCTGATTCATCTTGAGTTAATTTTTGTGAACAGTATAAGGTCTGTGTTTAGATTCATTGTTTTACATGTGGATGTCTAGTTATTTCAGCAACATTTGCTGAAAAGACTATTTTTTCTCTATTAAGTTGCTTTTGCTCCTTTGTCAAGAATCAGTTAACTATATTTGTGTGCATCTATTTCTGGACATTCTGTACTGTTCCATAGATCTAACTGTCTATTGTTTCACAAATACTACAGTGTCTTTATTACTGTAGCTTTATAGTGAGTCTTAAAGTTGGGTAAGTCCTCTGAATTTGTTCTTCTTCAGTATGGCATTGGCATTTCTAAGCCTTTTACCTTTCCATACAAACTTTGGAATCAATTTGCCAATATCCACAAAATAACTTGTGATTTTGACTGGGATTGCATTGAATCAATAGATCAAATTGTGAAGAATTGAGCCTTCCTATCTGTGAACATGGAATACCTCTCCATTTATTCATATCTTCTTTTATTTCTCTCATCAGTTTTGTTGTTTTCCTCACATAGATATTGTATGTATACCTAAGTATTTATTTGTTTCTCTCTGTTTCCTTTTTTCTTTTTTGGTGCTAATGTAAGAGACATTGCGCTTTTAATTTCAAATTCCAATTACAGGAAAGCAGTTGTTTTTTCTATAATAATCTTGTATCCTACAATCTTGTTATAATCAGTCATTTGTTCCAGAGTTTGGATTTTTTGTTTTGGGAGGGTTTTGGGGCTTTTTGGACAATTCTTTGGGATTTTCTACATAGATAATCATGTTATCTATGAACAAAGACAGTTTTATTTCTTCCTTCTCAATCCGTAGATCCCTTTTCCCCCTTATTGTCTTATTGCATCTGCTAGGACTTCCAATACAATGTTGAATAGAGGGTGGCAGGGGATACCCTTACCTTGTTTCCAATCTTGGGGGAAAAGCATCTAGCTTCTCACCATTAAATATAATGTTGGCTGTAGAGGTTTTCATAGATGTTCTTTATCAAATTGAGGAAGTACCCCTCTGTTCTCAGTTTGCTGAGGACTTTTTGGCATGAACAGATGTTGAATTATGTCAAAAGTTTTTTCTGCATCTATTGATATAATCATATGACATTTTTCCTCTTTAGCCTGTTGATGCAATACATTATATTAATTAATTTTTGAATGTTGAACCAGCCTTGTTTACCTGGAATTAATCCTACTTGATTGTGGCATATAATTCTTTTTTTTTTTTTTTTTTTTGAGACGGAGTCTCGCTCTGTCGCCCAGGCTGGAGTGCAGTGGCCGGATCTCAGCTCACTGCAAGCATAATTCTTTTTATCAAATGTTGGATTCAATTTTTTAATATTTTGTTGAGGACTTTTACATGTATATTCATGAGAGATATTGGCCTGTAATTTTCTTTTCTTGTAATATTTTTGTCTGGTTTTGGTATTGGAGCAGTGCTGGCATTATAGAATTAGTTAAGAAGTGTTCCCTCTGCTTCTGTTTTCTGAAAGAGATTGTGGAGAATTAGTATCATTCTTCCTTAAATGTTTCATAGAATTCACCAGCTCAACCATCTGAGTTATGATAAATGAAATAGAGACTAGAAAAACAACAAGAAAGTCAACAAATCCAAAAGTGTATTCTTTGAAAAGATCGACAAAATTGACAAACCTTTACCTAGACTGACCAAGAAAAAAAAAGAGAGAAGATTCAAATTACTAAAATCAGAAATAAAAAAGAGGATATTACTACTGATCTTAGAGAAATAAAAAGGATAATAAAGAATGTTATGAACAACTGTATGACAACAAATTAGATAAATAAAGTGAATGAATTCCTAGAAAGACATAAACTAACAAAACTGACTCAAGAAGAAATACACAATCTGAATAGACGTAGAACAAGCAGAGATTGAATTTGTCATTTTTAAACCTCCAACAAAGAAAAGCCAAGACCTAGATAGCTTCATTGATGATTTGTACCAAACATTTAAAGAAAAACTAATATTAATCTTTTGCAAACACTTCCAAAACATAGAAGAACACTTTCTAACTCATTTTATAGTGCCAGTATTACCTTAGTACCAAAACCAAAGACATAATAAGAAAAAGAAAACTATAGACTAATACTTCTTACGAATGTAGACACAAAAATTCTCAACAAAATACTAGCAAACTAAATCTTGCAACATGTAGAAAGGATTATCTACCATGACCAACTGGGATTTATCCCAGGAATTATTGGTAAATTTAACACCTGAAAATCAATGTATTACAATATATTAAAAGAATAAAGGGAAAAACAATCCAGAGGACCCTCACAACAGACACAGAAAAACTCTTTGATGAAATCCAGCACCCTTTTGTTATAAGAACATTCAACAAAGTGGGAATAAACAGGAATTCCCTCAAACTAATAAAGGATGTTTACCAATGAACACCATCCAGAAAGTTACATACACACACACACACACACACACACACACACAAACAAACAGAATGGGAGAAAACATTTGCAAATCACATATCTGATAAGGGACTTGTGTCTAGAACATATAAAGAACTTTTATATATCAATAGCAATAAGACAAATAGTCCAACTAAAAAATAAAATAGGCAAAGGATTTGAATAGACATTTCTCCAAAGAAGATATAAAATGGCAAGTAAGCACACGAAAACATGTTCAACATCGTTAGTTATTAGGGAAATCATTACAATCACAATGAGATACTACTGCACACTCACTAGGATGGCTGTAATTTTAAAAAGGCATTAACGAGTGTTAGCGAGGATGTGGAGAAATTGGAATTTTCACCCATTGCTGGTTAGAATGTAAAATGGTGCAGCTACTTTGGAAAACAGTTTGGTGGTCCCTCAAAATGCTTCATATAAAGTTACCATATGACACAGCAATTGCACTCCTAGATATATACCCAAGAGAAATAAAAACACACTTTTACAAAAAATTGTATATGAGTGTGCATAGCAACATTATTCATAACAGCCAAAATGTGGAAGCAGTCTAAATGTCCATTAACTGATGAACAGGTGAACAAAATGTGGTCTATCCATACAATGAATTTATTTGGCCATAAAAAAGAATAAAGTACTAATATGTATTACAACATGAATGAACCCTAAAAATATTATAATTAGGGAAAGAAGCCAGTCATAAAATACAACATGTTGTATGATTCCATTTACGTGACATGTCCCAGAATAAGCAAATCTAGAGAAGACAAAAAATAAATTTGTGATTGCCAGGGTCTGGGTGTGTAAGGGGAATGAGGAGTGAGTGCTAACATGTTTGAGGTTTCTTCTGGAGTTTTGAAAACGTTCTAAAGTTATAATAGATTGGGTGATAGTTACACAACTCTGTGAATATACTAAAAACCATTGAACTGTGCATTTTTAAAAGGTGAATTTATGATATGTGAAATATGTCTTAACAAAACTGTATTTAGAGAGAGAGAGAGAGAGAGAGAATGGTTTAATAAAGCTCCATCACTCAGCTTCAACCATTATCAACTCACGGCCAATCATTTCATCTAAACCCCACCCCACCAATCTACCCCATCTCCCACACGGGATAATTTTTAAAGTAAATTCCTGATATTATTTCTTCTGTAAATAATCAGTTTATTGCTCCAAAAAGTAAGGACTCTTCAAAAAAATAATCATGATACTGTTATCACATCCAAAAAAATTTTTAAATAACACCTTAGTCCAGGTGCAGTGGCTCATGCCTATAATCCCAACCCTTTGAGAAGCCAAGGCAGGCAGATCACTTGAGGTCAGGTGTTCACGACCAGCCTAGCCAACATGGTGAAACCCTGTCTCTACTAAAAAAAAAAAAAAATACGAAAATTAGCCAGGCGTGGTGGCACACGCCTGTAGTCCCAGCTACTGGGGAGGCTGAGACATGAGAATTGCTTGAACCCAGGAGGCAGAGGTTACAGTGAACCGAGATCACGCCACTGCACTCCAGCCTGGGCAACAGAGTAAGACTCTGTCTCAAAACAACAACAACAAACAACAACAACAAAAAAAAAAAAAAAAAAAAAAAAAAAAAAAAAAAACTGTAATCCCGGCACTTTGGGAGGCCAAGGCAGGTGGATCACCTGAGGTCAGGAGTTTGAGACCAGCCTGACCAACATGGAGAAACCCCGTCTCTACTAAAAATACTAAATTAGCCAGGCGTGGTGGTGCATGACTGTAATCCCAGCTACTTGGTAGGCAGAGTCAGGAGAATCACTTGAACCCGGGAGGTGGAGGCTGAGGTGAGCCAAGATTGCGCCATCGCACTCCAGCCTGGGCAACAGGAGCAAAACTCTGTCTCAAAATAATAATAATAATTTTTAAAAACAGTCTTTAATATAATCAAATATTCTGTGTTCACACTTTCCCCAATTGTCTCATTAATGTGAAATTTTAACAGCTGTTTTTTCAAATTAAGATCACACAGTACATTTTGTTATTTGTCTCTTGAATTTCTGTGTGTCTATAAGCTTTCTCTCCTTTTATTTTTCTTGCAATTTATTTATTGAAGAAACAGTTGTTTGTCATGTAGAGCTTCCTATATTTTGGATTTTGCTGATTGCATCACTGTGGTATCATTTAACATGATCATGATTACATAGTAATTAGCTTTTAGATGTTTGCTGTCAATTATACTACACATACGATTTAATTCATAATTCATCAACATAGTCGCTGCTCCTTTTAGTCCTTACAATCCACCATATCCTTTGAAGCATCCTTGACACAAATTATCTCATTTAGTCTTTCTAATAACCCTATGTGGTATTATTATCCTCAATTTAAGAGATGAAGAAGGCCAGGTGCAGTGGCTCACGCCTGTAATCCCAGCACTTTGGGAGGCCAAGGCAGGTGGATCACAAAGTCAGGAGATTGAGACCATCCTGGCCAACATGGTGAAACCCTGTCTCTACTAAAATACAAAGAATTAGCCGGGTGTGGGGGCAGCGCCTGTAGTCCCAGCTACTCAGGAGGCTGAGGCAGGGGAATCACTTGAACCCAGGAGGCGGAGGTTGCAGTGAGCCGAGATCACACCACTGCACTCCAGCCTGGTGACAGTATCCAAAAAAAAAAAAAGAAGAAGAAGAAAATGAGGCTTAAGAGAGGTTACAGAAACTTGGCCATAGTCAATCTGCCAGTAAATATCTGGGTTCAAACTCTCTGATGTTACCATGCTGTTATCTGTTATATGATAATATTCCATCACATTGCCTGTGGTTTGTGGTGGTTGTTTTTAATCAACTCTAGGAAGCAGTCTTTCAGTCCATTCAAAGAATGTACTTTCACATTTCATCTTTAACACTTAGGATGCTTTCAACTTCAAGTAACAGAAAACTCCATCTCAAATTGACTCAACAATAAGGTTGTTTATTATCTCATATAACAAGAAATCCAGAAGAAGGGCAGCACTGCGGCTGGTTGATGACTGACTCAACAACAACATGGCAGACCCAGATTAATTGTATCTCTTTACAATGGCCAGAACTGGGTCACATGTCCACTACTAAACTTTTAGAGGCCAGTTAAGAGGATCCCATTCCTCTTGTCTATGATAGATTTGAGAGTGTACCTCAGAAGCTGATAGAGTCACCTTTCCTAATGTGTAAACACCTACATAGGCTTCTATAAAGAAGAAGAAAAGGGTGGACTGAATTTTGAATAGACAACCAACAGTATCTACTACCTGTTCCTAATGAGGTATGCTACATATTCCACTGTGAATAATTAAAATACTTCATTATAACTGCCACGTTGAACTTTTTTACTTTCTGTCATGTGACAATTACAGTCAATATATCAGCTTCATTTACAGGAAGAAATGGTTACACAAGATGATATGTAAAGTCCCTTCCAGTTCCAGGAGTTCTGTTTCAATTTTACATTTTCATCTTCTAAAAAGCAAGTAGAAAAGTTGCACCTACAAGATATGGTCCAGAAATGATAATGCGTTTCAACTGATAAGTCATTGGCATATTGACATCCTTTCTTCCTTAAAATAGGACATAAGCATCAGATGTAAAGAGCTAAACAGACTGGAACTGGTAATATCTTTCCATTAAGTTTTAACTTCTAGGTTAAATGTTCTACTTCCCTCACTCATCCATGAACACCTTCCAGTTTCCAACACTCATCATACAGACAGAGACTGATCAGAAGTTCCTTTTCACAACTCACTTTATTTTGGTGTCAATATCCTCCTGGAGCATGGCTCTAGGGCTGTAGTATAGCTCTTGTATCTCTGCTTCGCCTGCCAAATATGACTTTAACTTAAATCATTCACCTGTCTGCTTCCTTTCATGGCTGGTTTCTGCAGGAATAATCTATTCATTTTATCTCATGCAGCCATTTTCCTTGTGAGGAACCACAGGAAACCAAAGAGAAATACCGTACACTACTGAGCACCGTTGCCACTCTTTCTTCCAATATGAATGAAATTGCTTTATTATTTTCAGCTTATGCCTACTATCAGCTTTCTCTGGGAAAACTGCTGGTTCGAGCCTTAAGCAGTCCTGTTCTTATTTAACAGAAGGCTATGACGGTAACAAATGCACAACATAAAAAAGTCAAAGGCATCCCGTCGGTTACACAGGACATTCGGAATAACAAATGTACAGGAAAACTTGGGAACATGACTTAGGGTAATTTGGTCACACCCCCATTTCCTTTAACTCTTTCTGGCTCAGATTTGTCATTCTGACAGGAGGCCCAGGGCATAGTCCATTACCACAATTGTTCGTAGAAACGACACTGGTCTCTCAGTCAGCAGCTACTGCGTGCCAGTGCTCATCATGCTAGTTTCCAGAGTTTTAGAGAATTAACTTTACTTTCTGGTTCAACCCATCTGCTGGGGAAGGTATGGCCCTATTTTGAAATGTGCAAAGGGGAGACAGTGCTGGGGGTGCCCACAGGGGAAGGAGAGAAGACAGGCTTACTGACCACCTCTGTAACCTTGAATAAGTCACATCACCTCTCTCTGCCTCTTATTAACTATCATTGGGGAAAAATACCCTCACTCTGCCTGTCTCACAAGAGTTCTCATAAAAATAAAATAAGAACACGAATAGGAAAGTATTTTCATAAATGCAAAGCAGTGTTATCATTTTCAGATATGGAATTTCCTCTGCAGCACTTTTTTTTTTTGGCCACACGATTACTGCACACCTCGTGCCAGACGGACTATAAAGCTGTTTCACCTCTTTTCACATTTTGCCTAAAATTTCATACAGAGATTACAACAGCCATGCTGCATCCATCCCTTTGGTTCATTTTCCTCCACCACATCTCTGAATGCAAATCCCACCATCATGTGAAACACTGCATAGTAGCAACTTGCAAAACTCAACCGACCTTAAACTGTCAAGACAAGTCCCATAGGCAAAGGTTACGCTCAAAATAAGCTGCAAAAGTTCAAGAAGGAGAGAGAGACCACATCTAATTAGAAAAGGCCTCTGGAAGGTAAATCTAGATGCCATGTATTTTCATAATGTTGGTCTTTGTCCTTTGTCATCCCACTCTACTGTCATGCTTCAGAAACTTGACTTTATTTTCTCTATCTTTGGAGCTCTCAAGAATCTGACAGAGAGAATATCTTAGGGTATATTCAGGGATGAAGTGAACCGGCTCAACGACTAACAAACCCAGTGGATTTTAACATTTACCCAGCCCAACGAGGTCCAACTATCTTTAGGTTAGCACGACATATAGGACTTTCCCGGCCCAAGAACTCCCTCACAACCCCCAAGGAAGGAACTTTCACTGAGTATGCACTAAGTGCCAGACCCTAAGTGCTATGGGTCGCTTAATCCTCACAACACTTTTTCAAGCTTTAAGCCTGTTTTACAGATGAGGACGCGAAGGCTCAGACAGGCTATGTCGTCTGGTCTCACCTCAGTGAAGCCACCACTGCGCGTGGGCTCTCCAGCCCCTCACGCCATCACCCTAGAGCCTTGCTAACCTTCACCTCGCTCACCTCTCTCCATCCCTAGGCTGGCCAACTACTCTCCCCTCCCACGCCTCTGCCCAGCCGGAAAAACCTGGGGCGGGCGGGGTCTGTACCTGAGCCCGCTCTCAACGCGGCTTCCGTGTCAGGATGCTCGCTTACGAGAATGCTCCTCACAAGCTTGAAAGCCGTTGCCACCCACGCTCTCCGGAGCCCCAAGCGTCTCCAAAGAGCCTGCCCAGGCTTCCCCCCGACCCAGGTGCTTCCTCCCCTGCAGAGCTGTGGCGGGGTTCAGACCCCGATTCGGGGAGGGGACACCTGTCGAGGAAGGGCGGGGCTGGGGGACAGCGGGGCCGCAGCGAGGCGCCGCCGGGAACTACGCTTCCCAGCCTGCTCCGCTGCAGCCGCGCGCCCCGGCGCCGCGCCCGGCCGGGAGCCGCCTGTTGATCGCCGCTCTCGCCCCGGCCACGGCGCCGCCCCTGCTCTCCCGGCCCCGCTCCTCCGGGGCTGACGGACTGACTGCCCGCACCGCCGGCTCCGGGATGAGTGCACGGACGGGTGAGCGCGCCGGGGGGCGGGTGGGGCCTGCTCTGGCCGGCCGCTGTCTGCAGCCCCCGGGCCCGCAGCGCTGTGGCCGCCGCGCCCTCCCTGCCCGCGGGAGGATGCTCCGCGGCATGGGCGCTCGGCCGGGCGGGCGGGCAGAGCCGGGCCGCCTCTCGCCTCTCGCCTCCCGGCCTGGTCGGCTGCTCTGGGAGACCAGGCGCTGCGCCCGGACGGCAGGCGCCCGCCGGGGTGTGGGTCCCGCGCCCCGCACTGCGGTGCCGCAGCCTCTGCAGCTCGCTGGGCCGCGGCGTGGAGGGCGCGGTCTCCTGTCCTCCCGGGCTGCGGGGCTGTGTTCTTCCACGCCGGGCTTTGTTCCCCCACTTTCCCCCTTCCTGTGCATGTTTGATGAGCTCCTGGAGCGGTATGCATCTCCCTGCCTCGTTCAGCAGGCGATGGGGAGGGGTGGACTGGCCGGCGTCTTTCCTGAGATCGCTGGAGCTGTCACTCGCAGGGCGTTTCAGCCTCCCAGAAAGCGGCCTCGTGCGGATCCTCGAGAACCTTATTATTATTGTTATTACTTTTCTGGTTAAAGTAATGGTAGTATGTGCTCCATTGAGGCTTCCTAAATTTTCCCTGTTGGCCTGCGAAAATGAAGGTGAATTTTTAAAACAATAATAAAAGGCTCCTAATGGGAATTTTTAGAATATTCAGAGGTAGGAAGGTGATGCCGTCACAATGCAAATTAGCGGTGAAGGAGGCCGTGCTTGCTGAAGCTTCGTCTGTGCCCATTACATATCTGAATCACGAGGCATTTGGGAAGGGAATGAAAAGAATATCGGGGGAGGTGTTTCAAAAACCAGGTTCTCCTATTAGCTCGACCATTCAGGAGCTGAGAGACCTGGGCAAGTCTCTCCACCTCTCTGGGCCTCTGCCTATAAAGTGGGGCGTTTGGGCTAAATGATTTGTAAACCTCTCTTCTTCCAAGATTCTCCCCTCTCAGGGAACTGAGAAGATGAGAGTGTTTCTGTTTCAAACAGCACTACAGAAAGCCTGATTGTGACAACAAGCGCCTCTGCCCTAGTGAGGAGGAAAGATTTTTCAGAGCTTCAGTAATCTGATTTTTTTAAGAGAAAACTGATTTTCTCTGTCTACTCTCTTCAGTCTAACCCAGTAAATATGCATTGCAATCATTTTAATTTTTATAAGGAACTGTACATTGGTGGGCAACAAAGTGATGGGGTTTGTTTTTGTTTTTGTCTTTAATTTGCTGAAGGTGAAGTGATGGGATCAGCAGATAAAGGGTTAGTGGCTCCCTAGGGCTGGGCATGAGTGGTCAAATGTGGTCAGCATGGTGGTGGGGGAGGAAGCCCCAACAAGAAGTAACCAGAGTGTATATATACATTAAAGAGAAGATGCATACGGATGGATCATTGTTTGAAAAAGAAATACACAACAGAAGGAATGAGAAAATCAGAAATTTGGCGCTCTGCAAACCCTAACATGACAGTTGAATAAGGCAAGGACTTACCAACTGGTCCAAAACCTTTGAGTGAAAGGTAGTTGGGGAATAGGATTTTCATATTATTTTAAAGTATCTCACCACAGGTTACTCTGGGAAAATTTATCCTTACAATGGAGAAATTAGGAGGTTACCACTGGAACTAAATGACCAAGTTTAGCAGCATCTACTGTGAGTCTCCCATCGTGAAGCAATAAGGAGGCATAATTTCACCTCTGTAGTGTTCCTACCAAAAGACTTGGGGATGGAGCAGAGCAAATGGGGGGCAACTATTGTAGATTAAATACTCAAGTGATACAACAGTGAACTGGGATGTATGAACTTTGAATCCTAGACGAGAAAAAAAAGCTGTAAAAGACAATGTGGAGATAGTGACAGCTAGGTAGGGTGCAAATCCCTTGCTGCAAAGATATTTTTGCTTTTCCTGGATTGTATGTGTATATGTGTACATGAAAATATTAATTTAAAGTATACATATTTACTTGCATGAATGTCTGTGTGTATCTGTGAATCTCTCAATCAGTATTCCCCAAAATATGTAGAATGTTAATGGGTTATAAGAAAAAGAAAGTGCCTAGCCAGATGTGGAAAACACTGAGCAAAGCTGGAAAAGTTGGTTTATTCTTGACTTTCGGAGCCTTTCATGGGTTAATGATCATTGTATATGGGGATGTAAATGGGGTGGGAATGTCCATAGGATGGGATATGTAATGTTGTAATGTTTCCCAAACTGCGTGCAAAAATAAAAAATGAAAAATATCTTGAGGGACTGTCATTACATGGAACCAACTTTGAGAAACTGCCTTTAATGCATTTTTGAGTGATAGATCAGGACATATGATTAAATGTGTAAGTTGTAAGTATTTGTGCTTCCCATTACCTACAGATTAGAATTCAAATTTCAGTTTCTGGTTTTAATGGATCATAACAGTTTGATCCGTCTACTTTTTCAACCTAAATTTCCCATCTTTCTTCCTATAAATTATCCTGCTTAGTCCTTTGTTGTATACTATGAACCATTTTTATTTTCAGTACACCAAAAAGTCAATTCTACATAACTTTAAGGCTTCGTGGTTGTGTAAAATGGGACGCGCTCTTCTGCTCTGGCTCTTCCATGGACTGAGATAGCCACCTTTACTCCCAAAGCCATTTTGAGTTCCTTGGCCTTGGTCACATGTTTCAGCACAACCTTCCTTAAAGCTGTGATTTCTTCCTATTTCTGCTTTTATGAATTGCCATCCTATTTTGGCATCAAAGCTGCCCCACTTATTACCTCTTTCACATGTGTCATCAGTATTCCTGGGTTCCCCTAGTAAAAGTTAGGTAGGGTGGGGATGAGAAAGTCAGCTGCAGGACTGTGAGTGACATGAGCTCATGAAACAGGGCACAAGGCCAGCCATGCCAAACCTGGACAAGAGGAGAAAGGAGACAAGCTGAGGCACAAGCCCTAAGAAAGGACCAGGAGGTCCCTTGAACTGGGCTGCTATTCAGCCAGTGTGCATGGGGACAACTGTTCTCATTGTTGATAAACAACCATTCTGACTGGGCAGTGTCCATTTTATACCAGTTGCTAAATGTTTTGCACATCATCTAGGTAAGCACTTACAAGTCAGGGTGCACGCAGCATCCATAAGTCATAACAAAGCCTGGATCAAAACCTACCTGGTATAAAATGCCGAAGAAAGAGACAAGATGAGTGAGTCAAAGACCACATAAGCAAGCAGAAGAAAGGAGGGCACATGAATCAAAGGACAAAAAGCAGGAAACGCAAGGTGCCAATCAGGAAGTTAGAAGAAGCCTATAAATTCCCAAAGGCAAGAGGAAGGACATGGTTAAAAGCAACAGGCAGTTAAAAACCAGAAAGGCACAGATCTCCAAGTGGAAGGCAAGGAGATAAATAGAGGTCAAGAAACAGGAACTCCTCTAAAAACAGAAAAGAAGGCGAAACACAGGAACAAGGCAACAGCGGGAAATAGGACCCGCCATGAGAATTGGAAACCAAGAGGCAGGCTGGGCAAACAGCAAGACTTTTTGGCTTTTTGACTACTACCTGCCCAGGTGGAAATCTATCTCATAGCTTGGCCAGCTTACACTATGGTGGCTTTCTACACCTAGCAACACTGACCTGCGGCTCTTACAGGTTCTGCCTCTTTATATTCAGCAGATCTTGATGGGGAAAACAGAGGGAAAGAACACCCAAAAAAGGAGATTATTCCATAACCAAGGATGAAAGAGAAATAGCTTTGACTGAGGGCTTGCGCTTGCCAGACACTGTGCCTAATATGTACGTGGTCACCTTAAGTGTCACCTCAGCCTTCTGAGATAAGCACTGTTCTTTGCGTGTTTTACTGAGGATGGAACAGAGGTTTGGAGAGGTTGTCACTGCACACGTATCTGCACCATCAGACCTTGGGTTGGTTAACTCCAAGGCCCGTGCTTTTAGTCTTCTGTGTTCTTCTAACCTTGGACAGGAGCAGTCACTAGTGGGCACCTTGTTTTTCAAGTATGATTTAAGCTTTGGCAAGTTTTGTGATGTAAGATTGGGAAATATGAGCTCTGCCTTCTAGTAAGATCTGTTCCTCATTCCTCTTTCAGCTTGTTCCTTCCCATTACTGTACCATATTTTTGATTGAGACTTCTCCTTATCCCCACCTCATTCTGTCCTTCATCCTCTGCAAGTATTTCCCAGAATACGTAGAAGCCTTTTAGTTGTTTTAAAATAAAACAAACTTAACTGGCTCATCTTCAAATAGCTACATTACAAAACACAGGCCATTGCCATGTTATATTTGCCCAGCAGCCAGAAACGAATTAAATATCTAGGATCAATTCATGTTTTGTTGGAGGATACATTGATATGCAGATTCTGTTCTAATTTACTAGTTTTAGAAAATGTGGATTTAGCTCTGGTGAAAATCAGTGCAGTAATTGTTTAAAATTATGAAATATTGGGCCGGGCGCGGTGGCTCAAGCCTGTAATCCCAGCACTTTGGGAGGCCGAGACGGGCAGATCACAAGGTCAGGAGATCGAGACCATCCAGGCTAACACAGTGAAACCCCGTCTCTACTAAAAAATACAAAAAACTAGCCGGGCGAGGTGGCAGGCACCTGTAGTCCCAGCTACTCGGGAGGCTGAGGCAGGAGAATGGCGTAAACCCTGGAGGCGGAGCTTGCAGTGAGCTGAGATCTGGCCACTACACTCCAGCCTGGGCGACAGAGCGAGACTTGTCTCAAAAAAAAAAGAAAATTATGAAATATTAAAGATATTTTAAAAAGAATAAAGAGGGCTGGGTGTGGTGGTTCCCGCCTGTAATCCCAGCGCTTTGGGAGGCCAAGGCAAGTGGATCAGGAGCTCAAGACCAGCCTGGCCAACATGGTGAAACCCCGTCTCTATTAAAAATACAAAATTTAGCCGGGCGTGGTGGCACGCGCCTGTAGTCCCAGATACTTGGGAGGCTGGGCAGGAGAATCACTTGAACCTAGGAGGCAGAGGTTACAGTAAGCCAAGATCATGCCACTGCACTCCAGCCTGGGTAACAGAGCAAGACTCTGTCTCAAAAAAAAAAAGAATAAAGAATAATAACCTCTGCCGGGCACAGTGGCTCACGCCTGTAATCCTAGGATTTTGGGAGGCCAAGGTGGGCAGATCACCTAAGGTCAGGAGTTTGAGACCATCCTGGCCAACATGGTGAAACCCGTCTCTACTAAAAATACAAAAATTAGCTGGGCATGGTGGTGTGCGCCTGTAGTCCCAGCTACTCAGGAGGCTGAGGCAGAAGAATTGCTTGAACCCGGGAGGTGGAGGTTGCAGTAAGCCGAGATCGTGCCACTGCACTTCAGACTGGGTGACAGAGCGAGACTTTGTCTCAAAAAAAAAAGAAAAAAAGAATAATAACCTCTCATTTACTGACCTCTTCCACTTAGGAATAAAGCATCACCAGCACCATTGAAGCCTAAGACTCCCTTCTCCAATCAAATTCTACCCGCTCCCAATGTGGTGTTTGTCATATCAGCAGTCCTTTGTAGCTTTCCTAGATATATACATACTCCTAGGTGATTGATGGCACTGTTTTGCCCATTTAAAACACTTTTTACAGCTGGGCACGGTGGCTTATGTCTGTAATCCCAGCACTTTGGGAGGGCGAGGTGGGCGGATTGCCTGAGCTCAGGAGTTTGAGACCAGCCTGGGCAACATGGCAAAACCCTGTCTCTATAAAAAATACAAAAAGTAGCCGGGCATATGACACGCACCTGTAGTCCTAGGTACCTGGGAGGCTGAGGCAGGAGAATCACTCAAGCCCAGGAGATCAAGGCTACAGTGAGCCATGTTCATGCCACTACACTCCAGCCTGGGTGATAGAGCAAGACCCCATCTCTAAAAAAAAATCAAAAATTTTTCACCGTGTTTTTTAAACTTGTTTTACTTTTTTTTTTTTTTAGAGATAAGATCTTGTTTTGTCACCCAGGCTAGAGTGCAGTGAAGTCATAGCTGACTGTTATCTCGAACTCCTGGACTCTCAAGTGATCCTCCTGCCTCAGCCTCCCAAGTAGCTGGGACTACAGGCATGTGCCACCATGCCCAACCAATTAAAAAAAAATTCTGTAGAGATGGGGTTTTGCTATGTTGCCCAGGCTGGTCTCAAACCCCTGGCCTCAGACTGTCCTCTCACCTTGGCCTCCCAAAGTGCTGGGATTACAGTTGTGAGCCATAGCACTCAGCCTCACTAGGTTTTGAAGAGTAATTTTTGTTTCCTCTTTTTTTAAAATTTTATTTATTTATTTATTTATTTATTTATTTTGAGATGGAGTCTCGCTCTGTTGCCAGGCTGGAGTGCAGTGGTGCAATCTCAGCTCACTGCAACCTCTGCCTCTGGGGTTCAAGCAATTCTCTTGCCTCAGCCTCCGAAGTAGCTGGGACTACAGGCGCATGCCACCACGCCCAGCAACTTTTTTTTTTTTTTTTTTTTTTTTTTTTTTTGTATTTTTAGTAGAGACAGGGTTCTACCATGTTGGCCAGGATGGTCTCGATCTATTGACCTCGTGATCCACCTGCCTCAGCCTCCCAAAGTGCTGGGATTACAGACGTGAGCCACTGAGCCCAGCCTGTTTACTCTTTTGTAAAAATTAGTCTTTGGTTTCTTTTGGGTTTAATATATAGGATCGCTTGTTGTTTCGGCTTTGGTTCTGTCTTTGTGTATAGGCAGGCCCAAAGCCTGAGCACTTCACATTGTTTCTGATTTTCCTCTTTCTTACCACAGTTATACAAATAAGGTAGTGGAATAAGAAGCAAAAAAAGCCATACTCCTGCTCACACCTGTAATCCCAGCACTTTGGGAGGCCGAGGCGGGCGGATCATGAGGTCAGGAGATCAAGACCATCCGGGCTAACACAGTGAAACCCCGTCTCTACAAAAAATACAAAAAATTAGCCGGGTGTGGTGGTGGGTGCCTGTAGTCCCAGCTACTCGGGAGGCTGAGGCAGGAGAATGGTGTGAACCCGGGAGGTGGAGCTTGCAGGAGCCGAGATGGCGCCACTGCACTCCAGCCTGGGCCACAGAGTGAGACTCCATCTCAAAAAAAAAAAAAAAAAAAAAAAAAAAAAAACAAAAACAAAAAAACCATACTCCTTCTTTTCATTCCCAAGGCTTGTATATTTGGATAATAGGAAGAGTTACTTAAGGGCCCAAGTCATACTTACATCAGCTCAAGTCTTTAATCCCATTTCCATTTTCCTAACTGGCTCCTGTACTTGCCCACTGGGACTCCTGGAAGCCTTGTTAGGCATTTGCTTCACTCCAGCATGTACATTAGCATCGTATTGCATGTTAAATGCTTGCCATGGGACAGACACTCTGCTGGAGGTGAGGCTGTAGCAGTGCTTTGCTAACTTCCCACTACAGCATTGCTAACAGGAAGGGAAGACAAATGGGAGCCCTTGTGCAGCCTTGGTGGGGGAAAAAGCAGACCAGCCATGAGCTGGAAAAGCTTTGATTTGACTTTAAAAGCTATGAGAATACTGCATTCATCTCCACAGTATTTCTTTTTTCTTTCTTTTTTTTTTTTTTTTTTTGTTGTTGTTGAGATGGCGTCTTGCTCTGTCACCCAGGCTAGAGTGCAGTGGCGCGATCTTGGCTCACTGCAAGCTCCGCCTCCCAGGTTCACGCCATTCTCCTGCCTCAGCCTCCCGAGTAGCTGGGACTACAGGCACCCACCACCACGCCTGGCTAATTTGTGGTATTTTTCGTAGAAACGGGGTTTCACTGTGTTGGCCAGGATGGTCTCGATCTCCTGACCTTGTGATCCGCCCACCTTGGCCTCCCAAAGTCATCTCCCAGTATTTCTATATTTGTTTTTTAAAAATACAGCCTGGGCAATGTAGCGAGACCCTATCTCTACAAAAAATTTAAAAACTAACTGAGCATAGTGGCACACACCTGCAGTCTCAGCTGCAGTCAAGGGAGGTGGGGAGAGTATTGAGGCAAGAGGTTCAGTTAAGCCCAGGAGTACAAGGCTGCAGTGAGCTGTGATCACACCATTGCACTCCAGCCTGGGGAACAGAGTGAGACCCTGTTTCTAATAATAATAACAACAACAACAACAACAACAACAACAACTAGCTTTTCCCCAAATCTTCAAATCAAAGTTGTGCTCCAGGAGGATGCAGGTTTTTTTCTCCTCTGACTTTGAGACCCCGTGGTGCATTGACACAACATAGGCAGTTTGTTTTAACAGCTACTGTTACATAGTATTAACATGTTATTTTAATTAATTAATGTATTTTCCTACTGAGTTATGACATGGTACTTGTCTTCTGGGAGTTTGTAGTATAGCTGGAGAGAGAACCATACATATAACATACATGAAAAGATAGCAAGATACATCAAATTGGTGATGTAGGCATACAAATTTAGAGGAAGAAGAAACTTCTGTGGGCTTAGATGATCCAGAAAGTTCCATCACAGGGAGAGGAAGCAGTGGATAGAGTGGAATGAGCCCTGGACCTGCGGGTTCATTTGAGCTCATTTCTTTCACATGACATTTGTTATGTAATATTTATTGGATACCTACTTCAGATCAAGAACAGTGCTGGGAGTCAGGATTTTGTCAGTGAATAAAACTCATACAGCCCCCCCCCTCACAGAGATTAGCAAGGAAAATAGAGATAAAGCAAGTAGTTGTAATAAAGCCAAGAACAGATATGATTAAAGGGGTAGCATGGAGATGGGGAGTGACCCAGACCTTGTCTCCAGGTCCAAACAAGGCTTCCCTGAAGAAGTGAAGCTTGCATGAGACCAGCGGCTGAGTAGGATAGCAGTCAGCCAGACGGGAGTGGTATGAGAGTGTTCTGAGCAGAGAGAACAACATAAGGCACGATCCAGGCATTGGAAGTGGGCCAGGAGGCTGGAGCCAGGAGGAGATGGGGAGTGCAGCACAGGATGAGGGTGATGAGAATGACAGAAAGACAGACTGAATTTGAACCTTATCCTCGAGGCAGCGGAAGCCACTGGATGATTTTAAGTAACTAGAGAAGAGCTGTTTAACTCTGTGCTCACTTTGGCCATTTGTATGACGAATGGATCAGGAGGGGATAGGGCTGACATGTGGGCAATGCAGATGAGTGAAGTAGGTGGATTCTCAGCACGTTAGGTAAGGACAGGATTTGGTGATTGATGGCTGGAAAAGAGACGAGAGAAGATGTCAAGGATGGCTCCCTGGTTTTTTGGCCAATTTCCTGAAATGGGGCATTCTGGAGGAGGAAATGATAAGAGCACTTCTGACATATTTGAGGTGTCTGAGGCAGCCAAGGAGAGATGTGGATTAGATAGATAGAAATATAGGGGCCTAACCCTCAGGAACAAAGTCTAGGATGAAGATACAGATTTTGGAGTCTCCTGGATATATATTATAATTAAAATTTTGGAGGCACATGAGTTCCTCCAGAGAGAATATATAGTATGAAAATAGAAGAATTTATAAGATGAGACCTTAAAGAATGCCAATATTTAAGGTGGAGGAAGAAGAATTACTAAAAGAGACCAAAAAGAAATGGTCAGAGAAATAGGAGAAAAACCATCTATGTTGCTGGATTGAGCAATCTTTAAGGCCTCTCTCAGTTCTGACATTCTGTGGTCCTGCAGAACCGGGATCTGAGCCAGGTCTCCAAAGCAGAGCGCATACATAGGCCATGAGAATAGAGAATGGCATTCCAAGTAATATTATTATATCAGCCAGCATCCTGACAAGAAACAGGGGATACACTCAAACTGAGTAACTTGAGAAAATTTTAATAAAGAGGCTATTTACAAAGATAGGGGGAGGATTTAGGGAATCCAACAAGGCAGAACTCTGGCACCAGCTGCCACAAGGACCCCTGACCACCCAAGGCCTGAGGCCAGCCAGGGGCAGGCAGCTGTATGGAGAGGGCTGTCTCTTGGGAGATGTGACCTTCTGGACCCAACCTCCCCCTCCCCTGCTCTCCAGTTTCCTGCTAGTGCCTCCTGTGGGCCAAACACAGGCCAGACAGGAAGGGAACCCATTGATACAGTCTACATAGATCATCTTCCTGGAGCAGCAGGGGAGTGGATGTGGAGGGGCAAACAGAAGACAGCCAGAACAATCATCCTGGAAAATGGAAGTATTTGGGTAAGAGGGTATGTTCCTTCCCTAATGCTGCTGTAACAAATTAGCATAAATCCAGTGGCTTAAAACAATACGAATTTATTCTTACTGTTTTGGAAATTAGAAGTCTGAAACACATGTCACTGGACTGAAATCAAGGTGTCACAGGACTGTATTCCTCTCTGAAGGCACTAGGGGAAAATCCATGTCCTTGCCCTTCCCAGCCTCCAAAAGTTGCCCACATCCCTTGGCTCATGGCCCCTTCCACCATCTTCAAAGCAAAAAAATTGCATGACACTGACTCTTCTGCCCTCCTCTTCCATCTTTTAAGAGTTCTTTGGATTACGTTGGCACACCCAGATCATCCAAAATGGTCTTTCTCTTTTTAAATCCTTAATCTGGGCTGGGCATGGTGGCTCACGCCTGTAATCCCAGCACTTTGGGAAGCCGAGGTGGGTGGATCACTTGAGATCAGGAGCTCAAGACCAGCCTGGGCAACATGGTGAAATCCCATCTCTACTAAAAATACAAAAAATTAGCTGAGTGTGGTGGTGCATGCCTGTAATCGCAGCTACTCTGGAGGCTGAAGCAGGAGAATTGCTTGAACCTGGGAGGCAGAGGTTGCAGTGAGCCGAAGTCGTGCCATTGTACGCCAGCCTGGGCAACAAGAGTGAAACTCTGTCTCAAAAAAAGAAAAAAAATCCTTTATCCTTAATCTAATCACGACTCATTTGTTGTGCCATGTAAAGTAACATACAGATGTGAGGAATAGGAGGAGGACATATTTAGGTGGCTGTGATTCTGCCTACCACAGAGAGCAAATAAACCATTTTAGCTGAAGTGGGCTCCCCAGGAAACTAATGAGAGAGAAAACAGGAAGTGCAGGTTAAAGCCAAATCATGGGAGCTTTGGAGCTAGATTGTCTGGATTTCATTCTGTAGACAAGAGGGAGCCATTGTAAGTTCTTAACCAGGGAAGTGGCTTGTTAGCAGTGTTGAGAAAAATGATCCAATTATAGTGTTCTGGGTGGCTTACAGGGAAAAACAGAAATCTTTCAAGATGCAATCAGAGTAGTCCAGGCATGAAGGAACAAAAGGCTGAAACAAGAGTGGAAAAAAGGGGTGGTGTGAAAAATGTTGTACTGTAAGGACCTGCAGGAGGTGCTGACCGGCTGGACTCAGAAAAAAGTGGGAGAATCTGAAGCTGATATGAGTGTTGGGAGTGTCTGACTGGTAGATTAATCTAGACGGCAAGTCTATTTTAGAGAAAAATGGGGAGTTTAGGTTTAGTTACAGAATCCAGCAATAGAAATCCAAATAGAGGCTGGGCACTGTGGCTCATGCCTGTAATTCCAGCACTTTGGGAGGCTGAGGCAGGAGGATCGCTTGAGCCCAGAAGTTCAAGACCAGCCTGGGCAACATAGTAAGACCTCGTCTCTGCAAAAAAAAAACTTTTTATTAGCTGGGCATGGTGACATGCACCTGTAGACCCAGCTACTCGAGGGACTGAAGCAGGAAGATCACTTTATCCCAGGAATTGGAGGCTGCAGTTAGCTATGATCAAGCCAGCCTGGGCAACAGAGTGAGACCCTGTCTTTAAAAATAAAAAATAAAAAAATTCAAATAGAATCTTAACAACTCTAAGATACCATTGATTATAAAACTCTCCAGTATTTTATGTACCACTAAGAAAAAAGGCTGGCAATCACAATATGATATGTTTTCTTTTTTTTTTTTTTTTTTTTTTTTTTGAGACGGAGTCTCGCTCTGTCACCCAGGCTGGAGTGCACTGGCCGGATCTCAGCTCACTGCAAGCTCCGCCTCCCGGGTTTACGCCATTCTCCTGCCTCAGCCTCCCGAGTAGCTGGGACTACAGGCGCCCGCCACCTCGCCCGGCTAAGTTTTTGTATTTTTTTTAGTAGAGACGGGGTTTCACCGTGTCAGCCAGGATGGTCTCGATCTCCTGACCTCGTGATCCGCTCGTCTCGGCCTCCCAAAGTGCTGGGATTACAGGCTTGAGCCACCGCGCCCGGCCGCAATATGATATGTTTTCTTAAAAATATGAAGTTTTGGCTGGGCACAGTAGCTCATACCTGTAATTCCAGCACTTTGGTAGGCCAAGCTGGGAGGATCATTTGAGCACAGGAGTTGGAGACCAGCCTGGCCAACATAGTGAGATCCTGTATCTTCAAAAAATAAAAAAATAAAATAGCCAGGCATGGTGGTGCACACCTGTAGTCCTAGCTACTCAGGAGGCTGATGTGGGAGGATTACTTAAGCCCAAGAGGTCAAGGCTGCAGTGAATTGTAATGACATACAACTGAACTCAAGCCTGGGCAACAGAGTGAGACCATGTCTCAACAAAAATTAATACTTTTTACTTTATTGAAAGAGCTGTTTTCAACTTCCACATAGGTTTTTTGAAATCTTTTTTACTGAAGTATAAATGACATACAATAAAGTGCACATATCTCAAGTGTACAGTTTGATAAGGTTTGACATATGCATGTATATGTGAAACCATCACCACAATCAAGATAGTAAACATATGTAACATCCCCAAAAGATTCCCCATGCCCCTATGTCATTCCTCTCATCTGCCCCCCCCACCTCTCTCCCATGCCTAAGCAGCTCTGATTTCTTTCTGTCATATAGACTAGTTTACATGTTCGAAAATTTTAGATAAATGGAATCCTGCAGTGTATATTCTTTTTGGTCTTCTTTCTCTCATTATAATTATTTTGAGGTTCATCCATGTTTTGTGTACATCAATAGTTCATTCCCTTTTATTGCTGAGAAGTATTCCATTTTGTGGATATACGACAATTTATTTTTATTTCTTTATTTAGGGATAGGGTCTTACTCTGTTGCCCAGGCTGGAGTGCAGTGGTGCAATCATAGCTCACTTCAGCCTCGACCTCCTGGCTCAAGCAATTCTCCCACCCCAACCTCCCAAATAACTGGGACTACAGGCATGTGCCACCATGCCCAGCTAATTTAAAAAAAAAAAAATGTAGAAATGGGGTCTCACTGTGTCGCCCAGGCTGGTCTCAAATTCCTGGGCTCAAGAAATCCTCCTGCCGCAGCCTCCCAAAGCGTTGGGACTACAGGCGTGAGCCACTGCACCTGGTCACAATTGGTTTTTTATTCATTTACTATCATTCAGATTGTTTTCAGTTTTTGGCAATTACAAATAAATGTGCTATGAATATACATGGATTTTTAAAATCACGTATCTCTCCTGTGCATACATAAAAGGGGAAATGCAAGTGAAATGCATTCATTGGTTGATATTCTTAAAACTTCTTCATACTCAAGAGTCCAACATTTTATATCACTATTTTACTCATCCATATCTGGTTCTTTTCTACATAATAATTTCCTCTGTGCCATCTAGTGGTAATTTTAAAAATCTGTAAAAAAACAAAACTAAAACTAAAAGTCATTGAACTGGGTACTTAAACTCACTCTGTAATTATGTGGAACTATCCTAATCTGGACCTCTCTTTGGGAGTTCTGCTAAACATACCTGCATTGTCACCTGCCCACAATTGTCTGCTTTCTAAATTTTGAAAGAGTATTCCACAGTTGTCCCTGGGATTTCCTTCCAAGTCCTTGACATCCACTCTGCTGTTTTGAAGCTGGTGCTTTTGATATTGAGATACAAGCAATGACAAGTACATTTTTACTACTGCTAGGACAACAGTAATTGTAGGACACCATCAATTCTAAGACACATCTCAATTTCAGAATGTTAAATGTGGCAAAAGTGTGCATTTTAGAATCCATTAAGTAGGTTAGTTCAACCAATTCATTTGAGGGATAAGGGCCATCCTTGTCCTGTGTGATGCAATAATTTAGTGGTAGTTGGCACCAGAACAAAGCGTATAGATCCAATTGGTTTCTCTGACTTTAGTAGGATTTTTGTTTGTTTGTTTACTAGAATATAGTCATTAAAGCCTAAAAAAAAAAAAAAAAAAAAAAAAAACGGAGGGCTGGGAGACCTCATCTCTACAAAAAAAAAATTAAAAATTAGCTGGACATCATGGCACATTCCTGTAGTCTGGCATGTGGTGGTGCACACTTGTAATCCCAGCTACTCTGGAGGTTGAAGTGGGAGGATCACATGAGCCCAGGAGGTGGAGGTTGCAGTGAGCCAAGATGGTACCACTGCATTCCAGCCTGGGCGACAGGGAGACCCTACCTCTATATTAATAAATAAGAAGGTGAGCTAATGGAAAAGAGCGTTGCATTGCATGTGAAAGGATTATCGACACAGAAACCACAAACCTGAACATTGTGAGCAGTTGAATTCACAAAGGAAAGGGAACACTATTCTAATAGCCCTTAAGAGGCCCACCTGCAGCCATTCTCATTCCATGCCAACTCATTCTTCATTCTTTTTTTTTTTTTTTTTGAGATGGAGTCTCGCTCTGTCACCCAGGCTGGAGTGCAGTGGCCGGATCTCAGCTCACTGCAAGCTCCGCCTCCCAGGTTTACGCCATTCTCCTGCCTCAGCCTCCCGAGTAGCTGGGACTACAGGTGCCTGCCACCTCGCCCGGCTAGTTTTTTGTATTTTTTAGTAGAGACGGGGTTTCACCGTGTTAGCCAGGATGGTCTCGATCTCCTGACCTTGTGATCCGCCCGTCTCGGCCTCCCAAAGTGCTGGGATTACAGGCTTGAGCCACCGCGCCCGGCCTCATTCTTCATTCTTATGATTTGGAGTCATAAAAAAAGATTGGCGTGTTCAGATCACTGCCCTACTTTAAGAAGCTGTGGTGGCTTGCCATTCCCAACAGAATAAAGTCCAGGTCCCTTAGCAAGGCGTGGAAGGAAGGCCCTTCACAGATGTCCCATCTTCGTCTTTAGTTCTTTCCTCTCCCTTCCTCCATGAATCCCCCTCTCTCGCCACGCTGCCTGCTCTACCAGCATATCATTTACTGTCTTATCCTGTACCCCTTTGTGCTGTTCCCTTTTGCTAGAATGACACTTGCCCATCCGTGTCCACCTTATGACCTCTTCCTTCAATGCTTAAATACCTCTTTTTCACAGTTTCCCCTCAAACTTCCCCTACTTAGTGATTATTTCCCCATGTGTTTTCAAACCTACTTTATACATTATGTCTAATACTTATGGCATTATTACTGTTTGTGTGTCTGTCTCACTAAGCTGTGATCTTGGGGAAGGGGTCATTTTGATAAAAATATATATATGTATTTTTTTTGAGACAGAATCTCACTCTGTCACCCAGGCTGGAGTGCAGTGACACCACCTCAGCACTGCAACCTCTGCCTCCCGGGTTCAAGCAATTCTCCTGCCTCAGCCTCCCAAGTAGTTGGGACTACAGGCACATGCCACCACACCCAGCTAATTGTTGTATTTTTAGTAGAGACAGGGTTTCACCATGTTGGTCAGGCTGGTCTCAAACTCCTGACTTCAGGTGATCCACCTGCTTCAGCCTCCCAAAGTGCTGGGATTACAGGTGTGAGCCACCGCACCCGGCCTCCTCATGTATTTTTAAACCTACTTTATACATTATGCCTAATACTTATGCCATTATTGCTATTTGTGTGCCTGTCTCACTAAGCTGTGATCTTCTTGGGGAAAGGGGGCATATCTTGTTTATCTTTGTATTTCTGTTTTCTAGAACTATGCCTGGCAAATAGTAGGTGTATAACAAATATTTGTTGGGCTGAAAGATGTGATTGGTGGTAATACCTCCTAAGGGGAAATACAGTCAGTGAAGTACATTACTGTTTCTTGAATATTATCTTTCTAAGGAAGATCTGTAGCATCCTCTGCAAGGAGGAAGGGATTGAGTAAAAATTGCATTTGGGGTGAAAATTTAGAAGTGAAGTAATATAAAAAATAAGGGTTGAGAGAAGAACGGTCTGGGGGTATAAAGAATGAATAGGTAGAACGAAAAGGAAATGAGACTAGAAATAGAATGGAAGACAAAGCCAGGAGAAAAATAGAGAGAGTGCTCATGTGGCCAGGATTTTAGAATCGCACTTAGTTTAATTGCAGGGGAGTTACTGGACAATGCTTTCTCACATAGACGTTCCAAACTCTCGTTCCTGAATGAATCCCATTTTGTATTCTTCACATCACTCTCTCCCTGAAAAGACACAAGTATGCTTCTTACAACTGCCTTACAATTAGTGCATTGTTCTCCCCTGTTTTTCTGTGGAGAGCCAGGGAAGGCCGAGTAGTATAATGGAAAAGCACCCCCTACGCTGGGAATCAGAAGGCGGGGCTCACCCATCCCAGCTCTGTGACCTCAAGCAAAGCACTAGGCCACCTTCACCTCAGAATCGTCATCTATAACATGGGAATGATAATACCGGCTTGGGCACCTCACAGGATTGTTGTAAAGATCAAGATAAGTGAAGTATGTGAAAACACTTTGTAAGCTGTCAGGTTGCTCTGCAAATGAAGGGAATATTACCTTGTTGTTGAATTATTCGTTCAATACAGTAGGCTCCATTGGAGGATAGTTCTGTCTCCTGTTAATAAGTCTTATTTACAGAATGGAGATTCTTTTTTATTGTGTTTCTTTTTTATTAGCAGTAATCTAAAGTCTCAGGAAACTGGACCATTTAAATGTGCGCGGCCCATGAGAAAGGCATATAAGAAGCCATGGCACTCCCCTTTCAAAAAGAGCTGGAGAAATACAAGAACATTGATGAAGATGAGCTTCTTGGCAAACTCTCAGAAGAGGAACTGAAACAGTTGGAAAATGTTCTAGATGACCTAGATCCCGAGGTTAGTGACATGGAACTGAAGCAGAGTGGTTGATGATAGTATGGATAAATGGCATGGCTTGGTCCTTAAACAATGGTAGAAAGCCCTTAGCTCTGAATGCAGATTTTCTTCTCTTCCTCTGATTGGTTCTGGGTCACCTGTGTTTACAAATTCATAGAGAACCTCATAGCCACTACAGTGTGATACAGCAAATGTATTTCTCAAAAAACAGCCTAATGTAAATGGGGGGAAATATTTTCCATTGGTTGAGAAAGGACTAGTCTGACAGGGGAAAAAGAAGGAAAGAGGAAAAGAGGCAAATCTTACTGAGTTTTTCTGGGTCATACATTTCTCTGGGCACAGAAGCCCTTGAGGTAAACTATATTATCCCCATTTCATAAATGAGGAGACAGACATGGAGAGGTAATTTATATAAGATTCGACACTGGTAAGTGTCAGAGATGGTATTTAAACCAGGTTTTAAACCCCAAATGCGGATTTTTTTTTTTTTTTTTTGAGACAGAGTCTCACTCTGTCACCCAGGCTGGAGTGCAGTAGCATGATCTCGGCTCACTGCAACCTCCGCCTTCCGGGTTCAAGCAATTCTCCTGCCTCAGCCTCCCAAGTAGCTGGGATTACAGGTACATGTCACCATGCCTGGCTAATTTTTTTATTTTTAGTAGAAATAGGGTTTCGCCATGTTGACCATGTTGGTCTTGAATTCCTGACCTGAGGTAATCCGCCCACCTCAGCCTCCCAAAGTGCTTGATTACAGGCATAAGCCACCACACCCGACCCCAAATGCAGATTTTTAAAAAATATCTAATTTCTTTCAAATGCACAAATAATGTGAACTCTTTGATGAACTTATAACAATGAATAGATTAGACTGACTATAATCATGATATCAAGTTCATTTCAATGGAGTTTCCAGTATTTTTATGAGTTCTTGAAAAGCTAAGTCTCTTGTTATATTGTTTGTTTAGCAAGCACTTTCTTCAGACCTGCTGGTATGATCTTAAACTTAGAATTGGAGGCATCCAAAATAGTAATTTTACTATAAATAAAAATGTAACTAAAACAAAATTATGTATACGGCATTCTGATACATCAGATACTTTGGATATGGTGTTTACTTTTAAAAATACAGGTATTCTGTTTTTTTTTTTTAACTTAAGGAAGGAATCGCAAAGTTTTATCAAGCAGGCATTAATATCATCGTAATAGTTACTTATCAGCTTGGCTGCTTCTGCAGGAGAGGGGTTCCCCATGTCGGCGCCTTGTTAGAGTCTCATGTTTCTGCCTGGAAGCTCCTTGGGTGCAGCCCTAGCCAAACCTAAGCGTGATCTATAAGGAAAGAGGTCTTTTGCCTCCGTGTTCTAGGAGGCAGCTTCAGAAGACTCAGAGACTGCTCTAGCCATCCCTGCGCTGCTTGAGCTCATTGGGAGCCCCCTGTCAGCCCAGAACATTAGAACAAGTAAGGCCTCAGAGACGTCCCAGAGCCCCCAGCGCTCAGCTCACACGTGCATTCTGCGTAGGTATCCCTCCTGCTTCCCCAGCACATAGTGAGTAGGGGTGGAAGAGGAAGTAGCAAAGTACAGGCCAGCAGACATCTTCCTTCCTGCTCACACCTCTGTCTTGTCAGAGTGCCACGCTACCAGCTGGATTTCGACAGAAAGACCAGACACAGAAGGCAGCCACCGGCCCCTTTGACCGCGAGCACCTCCTCATGTACCTGGAGAAGGAGGCTTTGGAACAGAAAGACAGAGAGGACTTTGTGCCCTTCACTGGAGAAAAGAAAGGTAAGGACCACAGGCAGAGCATCTTGGAACGGAGGCACTCTTTTTTTTTTTTTTTTTTTTTTTTTTTTTGGAACGGAGGCACTCTTAATTAAGAGTATCTCTTTTATTTTATTGTCATGGAGGCTCAAGCAAGGGAACTGTCCTGGAAATGGGAAATAAGCCATGAACTGGATTCAGTATTTATTTTATTGTGGAGGGTCAAGCAAGGGAACTGTCCTGGAAATGGGAAATAAGCCCATGAACTGGATTCAGTATTAAAAAGAATCATGGCTGTGAGACACATGTCATTCTACACTGGGCCAAACCCATAGGAAATATAACACCAAGAGTGAACCCTAATGGAAACTGTGGACGTTGGGTGATAATGATGTCTCCATGAAAGTTCATCAGTTGTAATATATGTATCGCTATGGTATAGGATGCCGTTAGTCGGGGGAGGATGAGTTGGGGAGAATACATTGAAGGAAAAAAGAAACATGATCAAATATATAGGCTAACTGCTTAGGGTGTGATGGTTCTCAAATTAGTTTATTGAAAAAATCTGAAACCCCAAAGAAAGTTTTGAAAATGTGAGGTGGTGTCATGCCTGAGAGTTTCCTAGGCACTGGTGTGTTTCTCTTAGCCTGGTGCTTTACCAACTTTGGAAGTCCCTCAAGGCCTTTCTGCTCCATGTCCAGGATGGCTGTAGCACTGCACCTCTAACCTTAGAGGCTACCATTAAAGTTTAGTGCAGTCATTCATGCATCTGTCATCTACTGAGTGCCTCCTCTGTGCAGAGCCTTGTGGCCAGATGCTAGAACCACAGGCAAATAAGACCCTGCCCTGCCCTCAAGGAGCTTGTAGTCTAGTGAGAGAAACAGGATGACAGAGCTAGGAAGGCTGTGAGGAGCAAGGAGATGTTTTTCCATGCCAGGACTGAGCTTTGAGCCAAGAATAGGGAACCCTTCTCCTTAGCTCCCGACCCTGTGCTCCCTTGGGAGGAAGAGTGACTATCAATAGCCTGTCCAGCTTCCTCAGCTATAGATGCTGACTTGACCCCAAAGATTCTAATGGAATTGTTGATAACCTCACAGCAATTACAATCTTTTTATAATGCAAATCAGATCATGTTGGCTGGGCACAGTGGCTCACACCTGTAATTGCTGCACTTTGGGAGGCTGAGGCAGGAGGATCACTCGAGCCCAGGAGTCCAAGACCAGCCTGGGCAACATGGCAAAACCCCGTCTCTACAAAAAATACAAAAATTAGCCAAGCATGATGGCGCACCCGTGTTCCCAGCTACTTAGGAACTGATATGGGAGGATCGCTTGAACCCAGGAGGTCAAAGCTGCAGTGAGCCGTGATCATGCCACTACACTACAGCTTGGGCAACAGAGTGGAACCCTGTCTTAAAATAAATAAACAAACAAAATCTTGGCATTTCCCTTCTTAATGTCTCAAATCCTTACTGTGGTCTTTAAAGTAGATATAGCCTCCATCCAGCTCTCTACCTGCATCTGGCCTTCCCTTGCTAATCCTCAGGCCCCACTGTCTTCATTCACTTCCCTGAACCTGCTGAGTTCTTTTCCTCCCTCAGGCTGGTCTTCTCATGGACTCTTCCTTCTGACTCATGTCCCCATTTTTCACATCCTAAGGGTCTCAGCTTAAATTTCAGGGCCTTGGGCTTTCTCTGACCTCACTTCTTTCTACTATGACAGCTGCATATTGCTTTCACAGCACTGTAACAATGTTTATCACTTTATTTACTTTGGTTTTTGCGTGTTTTCATGTGATAGGGTCTTTTTTTTATCCTGGCACAGAAACTGGCATGGGAGGCACTTGATAAACATGGGTTCAAGTGAATGGCATCTCAGAAATCTGTACTGCAGCAGTGGGAGCAGGAGCATCCAGCTCCTAGTTGGCATGAGGCAGAGTGCTACTGCCTTGTGTCACATAATGCCCAGGCTGCCCTCTGTATTGCGCACATTCAGTGGGTCACGCACCATTGAGAATGTCATTAAGAAAGTAAAATTGGGCCACATGCCGTGGCTCACACCTGTAATCCCAGCACTTTGGGAGACTGAGGCAGAAGGATCCCATGAATCCAGGAGTTCAAGATTGCCATGAGCTATGATCCTGCCACTGCACTCCAGCCTGGGTGATAAAGTGAGATCCTGCCTCCAAAAAAATAATTAATAAATAAAGTAATTGTGAACAGTTACAAACCAGGCAAATAATCACGGATTACTGTGAAAATATGGAGCTGTTTCTATAGCTGCATAGTTGCTACTGGACTAATTTAGTTGTGAAAAAAATTATGTCAAATCTTCAATAAAGTCCCAGTTAACATCAAGCAGTGACAGCATAATAAGGGAAAAGCTATTATCTTTTGTTCTTAGTGTAGAGGTCTTAGGAGTGGCTATGGTAAATTATCTCATGATCAAGATTGATCTCCAGATGGTTGGTGGGAGAGTTGGGAACGTAGGAGCTGTCTGAGTAATAGAGATATAAAAAGGGTATATGGTTGCATAGTGTAGCTTAGGAGAAGGTTGAGAAGTAGCACAATTGAATAAAATGAGCAGGGAGCAAGTTTTATAATCAGAGCAGCAGAGCAGAGTGAAGAGTATGCAGGGCCCCCAGAAGGACCAGTGAGACCATCCAGGAGCAGCGGGAAGCTGCTATGAGGTCCTCAGTGAGGTCCGCAGTGCTGAATACTATGTGCTGGCGCACCTCAGGTTCCTGGGCTAGATTTTACTGTGGTGCAGAGTTTTGCTTAGAACTTGTTATTTGGTTGGACCTCCAGGAATGGCTCTGTATCAGCAGTTCTCCTGAATACCAATAGCTGCGTACCTCATGTTTAGTACCAGGAAAGAGGAACTTAGAAAATCCTATATTAGGTTGGGCACAGTGGCTCATGCCTGTAATCCCAGCACTTTGGGAGGCCAAGGCAGGAGGATTGCTCCAGCCCAGAAGGTCAAGGTTACAGTGAGTTATGATTGCACCACTGCACTCCAGCCTGGGTGAGGGAGTGAGACCCTGTCTTTAAAAACGAAAAAATAAAGAAAGAAATCTTATTTTGACTCTAAACCTAAGATCATCTTGGCCAGAAAGAAAATGTTTCAGGCCATAGATACTAGGAATATTAAGTCTGAGATGAACCCCAGTATTTGAGATGTTACTGATTAGTTGATTTCTTTTTCCATTTTCTATCTTCTGGCCATCCTCCTACTTTGTTTCCCAGTGTATTTTCCTTCTTTCTGAGAAATGTGGCAGCTAAAGTGATCCCAAGGCAGGAAGTAGGATGCATGTCAGTGATAATGACCTTGTTGCCAGGATGCCCCAGACTGACCACAAGCAGTGCCTTTCTTTCCTGTCTGGAGTGCCCAGCTCTGACATGCTCCTGTTTACTCATCCAGCCATTTGACAATATGGTAAAACAAGAAATACACAGCCCTTGTAATCAGGGAAGTCTCCTGGAGAGTTCTCATGCAGGAGGGTTATTGACTTTGGGTTGGACCCTTTCCTTTCCCATGGGAGTGGGATAAGCCAGCCTAGCCAAGGAGACCTGGAGAGAACTTGGGTCCCAATGGACTGAAACTGGAGCCAGATGAGCCTTTAGGGAACTCTAAAAATCAAAATGGAAGAGAACAATTTCAAAGATTATGCCCAAAAAGTAAGACCAGCTTCAAAAAAGAGAAACCAAGAGTCAAAAGCTGGGAAGAATTAGAAAGGAATATGAATGCTCTGGGGTGTTTTGATCATGGCTCTAGCTTGTCCTGCGTGCACGTGTGGGAAGTGGATGTGTTAGCTATGATCAAGCCAGCCAAATATTTAAATATTTTCCAAATATTTAAAGGCTAACAAACCATTAAAATATGCTGTATCCTCCTTTAGATATACCCAGAAGGCCAGGATTCTTGGACTTCCAAGAGTTCCATGCAGGGATATTGATCTGTCCCATACTGCCAGGGCCTCAAACACACATGTTGGACACCCAAGCCCACATATCCAAGCTTCATCCAGGCTCCCCTACAAATAGCCTCCCCTTGACCTGGGGGTACACACCCAGCAGCGTGACCTGCCTTCAGGAGGATAGACATGGGAAGGGGCTTATGGAGGCCCTAGAGGCAGGCACAGGGCTCTTTGGGCAAGACATTCCAGGGTCCTAGGTTCCTGAAGTGTAGTCTAGAAAGTGGCCTATATGCTAGATGGGAATATCCCTTTGGCCTCATGGTTTCTCCCCTGGAGGGGAGAGGTGCAGCTACAGGAAGACTAGTATGGGGTCCTCTAAAGTGCATGACGCAGGGCAGGACCTCTCCTGCCCAGACCAAAGGGCAGTACCGCCAATAGGAAAGGGGTAGAAGCCACCATTGCCCTCTGTGTTTAAGGACTGTAGTCTCAGATCTCTGTGTGGCAGAATGCAGGATTCCTCCTGCAGTGTTCCTTCCCTCTGACAGTGACTTATCGATGTTGGCACCATCCTGGCCATCCAGGAATCTCAGTTGGATGTGAACTGGCTTAATCATATGAGTCTCAATGGTCAGAACTGCATTCTCTGCTCAGTCTACTTACCCTACCCGTAAGGCAGTAGTACTCAATATTTTTGTTTTTCTTCTGATTTAAAGGGAGAGTCTTTATCCCTAAAGAAAAGCCTGTAGAAACTCGTAAAGAAGAAAAAGTGACCCTTGACCCAGAACTGGAAGAAGCTTTGGCCAGTGCCTCTGACACCGAACTCTATGATCTTGCAGGTTAGTCTTGAACTCTGGGAACTTTCCTGTCTAGCTCCATGACCTCCCAGCATTCACTGGCACCCATGCCAGCAGCCTTTGAGCTTCTCTGTAGGTAGGAGAATAGCAGATTGACACCAGCCATTATGGAGCTGTCAGTCTTAATGCAGGTGACTTAACCTCTCTAAGCAAATGTTATTTTGCTCTATTTCAGCTGCAAATAATACCCATCCCGCAAAACTCAAAGAGTTACTGTGAGAAATCAAAGCAAACAAATAGGAAGGAGTGTTGAGAACTTAAAGAATAAAACAACAGCTCTTTTGCTTTCTAAGGAGCTTTCACATTTGGCATTTTATCATCACAACATTTCTATGAAGTTCTGGTTCTTCCCATGGTCACTGTTCCATTTTGATTCAGAAAATGCTAAGAGGTCTGTTAGCCTTCTAGTCTTAACAATAGCAACGGCCGGGCGCGGTGGCTCAAGCCTGTAATCCCAGCACTTTGGGAGGCCGAGACGGGCGGATCACGAGGTCGGGAGATCGAGACCATCCTGGTTAACATGGTGAAACCCCGACTCTACTAAAAAATACAAAAAAAAAAAAAAAACTAGCCGGGCGAGGTGGCGGGCGCCTGTAGTCCCAGCTACTCGGGAGGCTGAGGCAGGAGAATGGCGTGAACCCGGGAGGCGGAGCTTGCAGTGAGCTGAGATCCGGCCACTGCACTCCAGCCTGGGTGACAGAGCAAGACTCCGTCTCAAAAAAAAAAAAAAAAAAAAAAAAAAAACAATAGCAACATAATAATGATTATAATGATTATTATTTAAAATGCGGATAGAAAAATGTCAAAGAGTACAAAAGAATGTGTAATGAAAAGTAAGTCTCTCGACCTTAATTGCCTAGGCCCACTCTCGTGTCTTGTATAGCCTTCAAGAAAGATTTTCTGCATGTACCAGTATATTTATACATTAGATCTTCCATCTACATACACAGGGTTATTAGATCCCCACAGGATAGAGGCGCTTTAAAAACAAATCCACAGCTTTAGCAATAATTTGTATTCCATTGGAAGACAGATATAATAATCACCTCTTTCCTCCCAGGAGAACCAGCCTTATTCTAATATGTACCAGCCATCTCAATTCCATTCTCGTTCCTTCTGTGATGATGTCAGGAAGTTCCCATGTTTGTGAACTTAATACTGGCCATTGTAGGAGTTGAGGCACTTGCTTCACCTGGTGAAGAAGGTGTTTTGCACGCACTGGTCTTAGCCCTGGGGTTGCTGTGGAGGGATCCTGTTATGGTTACTGGTCCTCCCAGGGGTTGCTTCATGGTCTCTACCGGAATTGCCCAGAGGGAGAATGCCAGGCTGAACTTGAACTCCCAGGAAACGCCTTGAGAAAGGAAAAAGAGAAAAACACCAATTATTTGGAAGATACTAGATCCTGAAATTCATACAGTAAAACTGGAGAGAGAATCCAAATAGAAAACTGTCCTTGTTCATCCTTACTCAGCTTCCCTCCCTCGTCCTGTGTTCCCTAGGAATTCAGAAGGAAGCTTGGCTGGGGGTGTTGGCAGCATCTTCTTTAGGGTGGACCCTTCTGGAAGACTGAAGGCAGCCCCATGGGCAGATGGGCTGGCAGCCATTGAGTTTTAGATAAGAAAGAGTGTCGGCGTATTGCCCATGTTATTGTGGCAGATAGAGAGCGAAGAGAAAGTTCTTCAAGAGAGTGGTAGTTGACCTGCAAGACAGGGCCTCTTAGACTGGCTGGGTGTCAGTGTGGTCACCATCCGGAGTCTAGTTCCTGGCCCTAAACTGTGGGAGCTCTGGACTGGAAATCTGATCTTATCAGTATACATGGAAGTAGTCAGATTGGAGCAAAGTGGTGGGAACTGATCCATTAGCCCAATTCACAGATAACAGATAAAAACGAAAACCTGGCAGTAGGAGCCAAATTGTAATTAGAAGTTACTTGGTGAGCATGGAGCCAGAGCAAGAAGATGTGTTCGTTGTATGGCCTCAGTGTTTATCAAATGGGACACCTTCTCCTTCTCCTGTCCCCTTCACAGAGACACAGTGACAAATTATTTTTTTTTTTGAGACGGAGTCTCACTCTGTCACCCAGGCTGGAGTGCAGTGGCACAATCTCTGCTCACTGCAACCTCCGCCTACCGAGTTCAAGCGATTCTCCTGCCTCAGCCTCCCAAGTAGCTGGGATTACAGGGGCCCGCCACCACACCCAGCTAATTTTTATATTTTTTGTAGAGACAAGACTTCGCCATGTTGGCCAGGATGGTCTCGATTTCTTGACCTCATGATCCACCCACCTCGGCCTCCCAAAGTGCTGAGATAACAGGCATGAGCCATCACGCCCAGCCCACAGTGACAAATTCTTATTTATTTAACAAGAATTTGTAAAGCACTTAGAACGGTGCCTGACACATAGAAAGTCATTTAATCTTGGTAATAAAGTATAATTATTATCCCTGTTTTACGGATGAGGAAACGGAGACTCAGGCATTTAACAACTTCCCAAGTCACACAGTTTAACATGTGTCAGAGTCAGGATTCTTGACTGCTCCCAAGTCCCCCTCTTCACCAGGTCCTTGCTAGCTCTGACCATTTGCCCTTCCTTGTGCTGTGCCAGCTGCCTCCCTCCTTCAATATGTAGCTTACAGTAGAGCTGATGAGCATCTCAGAGGCACTCCTCTGCCACCTGTCAACAGAATATTATCCCTTCTGGGATCCTTCTCCAGGTGGCCAATGTCATCTAGAATTTCATTAGCAAAGGGAAATCTGCATAGAAGTTGCAGGTTCAGTCCAGCCCCGCGTTCGTTCTTCCCCAGTGTTGTTCCTGCATCCTAAGCTGCCTCCTGGTGCAAGTTCTGTGTAATACAGGAAGCTGAAAATCTCAGTACGCATAACTGACCTTTTATTGCTGATGTTGCTTTTTTTCCCCACCCTGGAATGCTCTAGAGACAATTATATTTGGTACTGAGAGATGAGGAGGCTGACATTGAAAGAGGCCTCTGGAAAAATATATGCAGTCATCTATATAATGTTAGATCTTGAAAATCATTAGTCTCAGTCCTACCTTCTCATTTTACAGATGAGAAAACTGAAAGGTTGAGTCTATTTAACTAGGAGGTCTAGGCAGATTTTCAGTAAACTGTGGCCATAACTAGGCCACCGTTGCTCAGACCCTAAATGGTTCTACATGTGGAGATGTAGAAAGACATGAAGATTACTGGTGGTCTTGAAAGGAGGGTTTTCAAATAAGTGTATTTAACACTATACATGTACCACACACTGTGCAAGGAAAGAGGACTCAGGGACTTACATTTATGATGTAAAGAATTGTTCTTCAAGGGGCATATTAACAATGTGGACATCCTCATGTGCTTCTCCAAACATAATGCTCATTTGTTGACTGTCTGTTTTTAGCTGTCCTTGGAGTACACAATTTGCTCAACAATCCAAAGTTCGATGAAGAAACAGCCAACAGTAAAGGTGGCAAAGGGCCTGTCAGAAGTAAGTTGATGTGGAATCTGTGGTTTTGTAAAGCTTTGGAGCCTCCAGGGTTGCTGGCAGGAGAGAGGCCTGTTGACTTTTGCAGGCTTTGCACTGTCATTTGGCTAGGATACGGAGCAGCTGACAATGAGAGCTCCATCTGGCGGTGAAACTAGTACAAATCAGTGTGTGTTGCCCAGAACACTTTCTTGGTAGGTCTGTTTAGTCAGAGAAGATGAAATTGTTGATATGTGGGTCTGCATTAAATGGTATAATCCATATTCATGAAAAAAAAATTGCTGATATGAGATTGCTTAGTCATCACAAAATGCAGAGTTTCATGTTCCTAAGGATGTTTTAATCAACTATGGTAGCTTAAATAAGTTCCCTTCTCTATTTGAGTGTCTTTTTGTCTCAGTAATAGACGCTTGTCATTAGAATTTGAATGCCCACTTCCCTCAGAGGGCATGAAAGACATGCTGGCATGGACTTACGTGCACAGGACATTCCACACCACCATCTTCTATGTCACCATTTCCTGTAGCAGTAAACAATTAATTAGACTTTTTTATTCATTCATTCGTCAGTCATCCACTAAATACCTGCTATGTGTCAGGAATGTTCTAGGATTAGGTACAAAGATGAAAATGGTCCCTGCCCAAAGAAATTTATCTGTCCGGGGTAAGGAAGGACCAATATTCAGGTCATTTCAGGACAGTGTGATCCATATGCTTTGAAAACTCATAGAAAATTACGGCTTTTTTTTTTTTTTTTTTTTTTTTTTTTTTTGAGATGGAGTCTTGTTTTGTCACCCAGGCTGGAGTGCAATGGCACGATCTCGGCTCACTGCAACCTCCACCTTCTGGGTTCAAGCAGTTCTCCTGCCTCAGCCTCATGAGTAGTTGGGACTACCAGCGTGTGCCACCACACCCAGCTCATTTTTAGGATTACAACTTTTCTTAGGTTAATTTTATTTTATTCACTTTAATAGAGACTTGGGAGGTGCTTTCTGATCTCAGTAGCGTATATATGAAATATTATTTATAGTGGTAATTTAGACACACAATGAGCAATATTCCTTTTATTTTTTGAGATAGAGGCTTGCCCTGTTGCCCAGGCTGGAGTACAATGGTGCAATCATAGCTCTTTGTAGCTTCTGGCTGCTGGACTCAAGCCGTCCTCCCCGTCAGCCTCCTGAGTAGCTGGGACTACAGGTGCATGCCACCACACTCAGTTAATTATTTTTATTTTTATTTTGTAGAGACAGGATCTTGCTATGTTGCCTAGGCTGGCCTTTCTTGTTTCTTATGCTTATGGATAAAAAATGCTCATCCTTTTTAGCTTCAGCATCAAAGGATAACATTCTGACAATGTTTGCTGTTAACAATCTGATGCATAACCTTCTGGACGTTTATATGTACACATGCACACAAATATTAACTTGTCTTCAAATTGTGGTCTCTTATCAGTACCTATAGGTTTCCTTCATTCTTTTAATGAGTAGATAACTTTTTTAATGGATAGATAATGAAGATCTTTTTTTTTTTTTTTTTTTTGAGACAGGGTCTCATTCTGTTGTCCAGGCTAGAGTCCAGCATCACTACCAAGGCTGACTGCAGCCTTAAACTCCTGGGATCAAGGGATTCTCCTACCTTAGTCCCCTGAGCAGCTAAGACTACAGACAAAATTACACCTGGCCAATTTTTAAAATTTATTGTAGAGACTGGGTCTCACTGTGTTGCCCAGCCTGGTCTCAAACTTCTGGCCTCAAGCAACTCTCCTGCTTCAGCCTCCCAAAGTGCTGGGATTATAGGTGTGAGCCACCATGCCTGGCTCGTGAATAGATTCTTTTAATGAATAGACAATGAGTTGTTATGTGATGATGCTATACTTTATTTACCCATTTTCATATTGATGGACATTTTATCATGTTTTGCTGTCACAAGTAATATATCAGGGAACAGGGAATATCCGTGAGTATATATCTTTATGTATCTGTGCTATTTTTGTAGATAAGACTTCTATAGAATTGCTGGGTCATAGAACATGCACATCTTAAATTGTAATAGATAACGCCAAATTACTCTCTCAAAACATTTGCATCAGATCACATTCTCACTTACAGAGAAGTAGGAAGATGCTTTTTCCTCCACATTGTTGCCAACTCCAGATGTTATCTTGTTTCACACTTGTTTGTTAATGAAATGGTATCTCCTTTCTTTATTTTGGAGCTTAGTTACTTTTTTATATTTTTAGTTGAGTGACAGATTCTTCTGATTGTATTATTGGTTCATTTTTAATTGGGTCGCCTTATTGATTTGTAGGAGCTCTGTGTATGTTGGGATGTTAATCCTTTGTATCTCTGTTAACTTCCATTCTTCTTTTTTATCCCTTTCTTTTCCCATACCTTCCTTAAAACTAAAGCTCCAGAATAGAACTCAGAGGAGGGTAGGGTATAATCAAGAGGCCAGAGGGGTATTAGAGTTTGGGAAGTGAAGACTTATTGTGGTGTCTGATTTGTATCTCAGATCCTGAAGTCTAGTTAGTATAGTCTGACAGATGTCCATATGGAGCAGCAATAACTGCCCATGGATATTTTGAACATTGGAGTTTGCTGCAGGGCCTCCTGAACTTTTGGCTCCATGCAGTGCTAGCCCCAGGGAATTCTCATTGCAGTTGAGAAACACCAGCCTTCCAAACTGTGACTCAGAGCTACACCACTCCCATGCTTGCTCAGCTGAGAATAAACCTACTGTCATTGCTATTAAAGTCTTATTGGAATCAGAGCATATGAAAGATATGTCATTTTTTGGGAAGTCGCCACTGATTTTCATAGGAGAGACTTTGCATTTTTTAAAATGAAAACTTGTGTTTTAGATGTTGTCAAAGGTGAAAAGGTAAAGCCAGTATTTGAGGAACCACCCAATCCCACAAATGTGGAAATAAGCCTGCAGCAGATGAAAGCCAATGATCCTAGCTTGCAAGAAGTCAACCTCAACAACATTAAGGTATTTCATTGTGATTATCATCAGTCACTTAATTTATCATGAGGTCAGAAAACTTACCAGAGATGACCAATTGCTTGTTTTCACACCTGTTTGCAGTTCTTTGTAGTCACTGAGTTGGAGTCAAGGTATCCTATTCAAAAGAAGTGGGTTTTGGAAAACAGTGATTTCTATAATTATTTGAAAAGAATCACCATACCTGAGTTAAGCATAGTACATTAGTACTATGCTTAGTACATTGCTGAGTAACAGATTACTCCAAAACTTAGAGGCTTCAAACAACAGACATTTATTATTTCACACACAATTTTTCAGTGTCAGGAATCTGGTAGTAGCTAGCTGGATAGTGTGGCTCAGGGTCTCAAATGAGGTGACAGTGAAGTTGTCATCCAAGGCTGCAGTACCAGGCTTGCCCGGGGCAGGAGGATCCAATTCTAAGATGGCAGATTCATGTGGCTGTTGGGAAGAGGCCTCCATTTCTCACCATGTGGCTCCCCAGAGCGAGTGATCCAAGACAGAAAGATGAGAAAGCAGGAAGCCACAATACCTGTTTTGACCCGGTTTCTGAAGTTACTGAACATGTTTGTTACTTCCACTTTATTCAGTTTGATAAGTCATGCCACTCTCAAAGGGAAAGAGTAGGAGAGAGAGAGAGAGTGTGTGTGTGTGTGTGTGTGTGTAAATATTACCTGAAGTCTCTTTTGTTTATTCTTTTTGGGCCAGTTCTTCGCATTTAATAATAACCAACTTTTATTGAGTGCATACTATATGCCATGTCCTTTACTAAATACTTGGAATTTATTATCTCATTTAATTATTAGTGGGACTTAAAGAGTTGTTAAGCTCATAGAGCTAGCCTATAGTGCAGCCAGGACTCTTCTCCACTTCTAACTGCACCCCATATTGTCTCCTTCCCCAGTGGTCATTACTGTGGTAAATGATCTAGAAAAAGGACTAAAAGATGAATAAGATTTTTTCAGTCTTTACTCTGAAAAATATTATACTAGGAGAAAAACACTAAACAGATAATTATAACATGATGTGGTGAGCCCCCAAATGTCATTGAATTGCAAGAAAGAAAAATTTTAATGCTACCTAGGAGATCCAGTAAACAAAGGAGATGATATTACATCTGAGTCTTGAAAGATGAGTAGGAATTAATCAGAGAAAAGGACAAAAGGAATTTCCAGGCTAAGGGGAAAGCATATATAAAGGTCTGAAAAAGAGAAAGACTGTGGTATATTAAAACAATGGCAAGTATATCAGTCTGGCTAGAATATACAGTGAAAAATAAAAAGAGGGAAGTGTAGTATGTGCATACTTTCTTGGTAAGGGAAAACAGAAAGACAACACTCAAGAGGTACCATAGTGGTAGACTAGATTCCCCTATTGGACACTAAGTGGTGCTGTTGGCTCAGGATAGCTTGGTTGCTGAAGGCTAGGTAACGACCCTCATTTAGAAGGGATATCATGTATTTATCTACATACATATGGTATTTAAAGGTTGTGGGTTCTTACCTTGGCAAGAGTGTGCCATAGAATGGGTCATCAACTAGCCATGTCTTCTCTGTCTTAGAACATTCCAATTCCAACCCTGAGGGAATTTGCAAAGGCTCTGGAGACCAACACTCACGTGAAGAAGTTCAGCCTGGCCGCAACTCGCAGCAATGACCCTGTGGCCATTGTGAGTAGAATTCTTAGAAATATAACATAAAGTTATTTAACCCACTGGAGGCTCTATTTAATTTGTTTCTTTAGCTAACAATTTTTTAGATCTGGTAAACTTACATTCTACACAGTTAATGAGCAAAATTATAGTTACAATGCAATAGTAAAACTTCAGAACCAAACTGTCAGATGCTGTAAGTTATCTGGAATTTTGTCAGCATTACAATTTTCAGAGAAAGAAACAAGATAAGTTTGGCATTTAACTAACTGAATATTTAGGGTTTGTTCTGTGCTTAGGATACATTTTCTAAAACTTTTGCATCTGCAGTCATTGCATATTATGACCTTAAAATCCTTCAGGAACTAGGCACCTATAGAAATATTGAAGTAGCTGGGCGTGATGGCTCACGCCTGTAATCCCAGCACTTTGGGATGCCGAGGTGGGTGGATCATGAGGTCAGGAGTTTGAGACCAGCCTGGCCAATAGGGTGAAACCCTATCTCTACTAAAACTACAAGAGCTAGTGGGCATGGTGGCATGGGCCTGTAGTCCCAGCTACTCAGGAGACTGACGCAGAAGAATCACTTGAACCCAGGAGGCAGAGGTTGCAATGAGCTGAAATCATGCCACTGCACTCTAGCCTGGGCAACAGAGGGAGACTCCATCTCAAAAAAAAAAAAAAAAAAAAGAAATATTAAAGTATATTTTAATCTTTGAAATGGATTATTGTGTGTCTAAAATATCTTAGACAACCAAATCATGAAGCATTTTGTGTTTGACACCTTGTTAACCAGAATATGAAAAAAATAGCCAGCCAGATGTGGTAACGCACAGCTCTGGTCCCAGCTACTTAAGAGGCTAAAGTGAGACAATTGGCTTGAGCCCAGGAGTTCTAGGCTGCAGTGAGCTATGATCGCACCTCTGCACTCCAGTCTGGGCAATAGAACGAGACAGTAGATAGATAGATAGATAGATAGATAGATAGATAGATACATACATACATACATACATACATACATACACACATACATACATACATACATATGTAAAAGAAAAATAGCCAACTAAAAGTTCTGTTCTTCCTATGCATTTTAGATAATTTAGCCAAATAAGGAAGCCCCTTGACCCAGGTAAATACTTATACCATCACTATCATGATTTTTATTCTTCCTATCAATAGCCAATTAATAACTCCTATTAATAGCTAATTTGTTGAGGAATTAGTAAATACCAGCACCGATTTTCGTGCTTTCCACACAGTATCTCATCCATTTGTCACTGTAATGCTATGAGGCATATACTCTTATTAGTTCCAACTTTAACAAATGAGAAAACAGCCTCGGAGAGGTTAAGTAAGTTATCCAAGGTAATAAAACCAGTAAATGGCAGAGCCAGAATTCACTACCAAGTCTTTCTGGTTCTACAACCAGGAAGCTTAACCATCAAGCTATGCTAGATTTACACACAATGACTGGCTTTCATACATTTGCTAAAATATGTCATTTATCAAAAGCCTGGGCATCAACCTGTTGTTCTATGGCATTTAATGCTCAGCCCTTGAATCAAGTTAGAAAAACAAAAGTTGGGCTGGGCGCGGTGGCTCACACTTGTAATCCCAGCATTTTGGGAGGCCAAGGTGGGCAGATCACGAGGTCAGGAGGTCGAGACCATCCTGGCTAACATGGTGAAACCCCATCTCTACTAAAAAATACAAAAAATTAGCCGGGCGTGGTGGCGGGCGCCTGTAGTCCCAGCTACTTGGGAGGCTGAGGCAGGAGAATGGCGTGAACCCGGGAGACGGAGCTTGTAGTGAGCCGAGACCACACCACTGCACTCCAGCCTGGGCGACAGAGCGAAACTCCGTCTCAAACAAAAAAAAAAAAAAGAAAAGAAAAACGGAAGTTGTCTTGACTTGATCTTTTGATTTAAAGTAACGTGCCTTTTGGAAGATCTAAAATAGCATTTAAAACATGACATGAAAGTAATGACTACCTATCATGGTCCTGGCACAGAATAGCTGTTTGAAAGTACTTGTTAGACAAATGAATGATCATAACCTGCAACCTCTAGCAATAGAGAATATTTCTATGGTGATCACAGCAAACTTGAAATAAGCACTCATGTAAAAGAGGAACCAGGCTACAGAAATCAATGTTTTTACCAGCAGTTATTACATATCTAAATCTGTAGATTGAAAGCAGTTTTGAATTTGAAACCTATCATTAAAATAGAAAGATAGCAGAACTAGATAATTGGTAAGGTGAAATGAACAGTTTAAGGATTCTTATCTCTGTATGATTTTGTGCTATTTCTGCCTTTTAGTAGATGTTTTTCAGTAAAGCAAAAAATTCACAATATACTTTGTATGTAAATGAATAAAGGGATAAAGAAATGATTTGTCACTTCTGTTTAATATATTATTTTGAGTAAAATTGCAGGGGTGGGGTTAGTTCACAATCAACTGCCAACACTACTGGTAAATAATCTAACTCCTATTCTAGACCAAATAGATAACTTACTAAGTGGATTAAATAAATTCCAAATATAATAATCACTTTGATGCTGTTTTTAATGCAACAACTATGTGTTGAATGCCTATCATATGAAAAGCACTACACTAGGAGCTGAATTTTTTCGGCAACACTTTTCAGGCAAATTTGACCTTTTGTAACTTGCTTTTTAAAGAATACTTCATTTGGTAGCAAATGTTGGGAAAGGTGTGGAGAAAGGGGAGCACTTGTATACTGGTGGTGGGAATGTAGAGTAGTACAGCCATTATGGGAAACAGTATGGTGGTTCCTCAAAAACCGAAATTAGAACTACATATGATCCAGCAATCCCACTGCTGGGTATATATCCAAGAGAAAGGAAATCAGTATATTGAAGAGATATCTGCCCTCCCATGTTTACTGCAACACTGTTGACAACAGTCAAGATATGGAATCAACCTAAATGTTCATCAACAGATGAATGGATGGAGAAAATGTGGTACATATACACACTGAAATATTATTCAGCCATAAAAAAAGAGAAATCCTGTCATTTGCAGCACCATGGATGGGACTGGAGGTCATTGTGTTAACTGAAACAAGCCAAGCACAAAAAAATAAATATAGCATGTTCTCACTTACATGTGGGAGCTTAAAAAAAGTGGTTCTCATGGAGGTAAAGAGTAGAATGGTGGCTACCAAAGCCTGGGAAGGGAGTGGGGACAAAGAGAAGTTGGTTAAGAGGTACAAAAATACAGTTAGTTAGAAGGAATAAGTTGTTGTATTCAATAATTTATTATAAATTTCAAAATAGCTAGAAGAGAAGAATTATAATGTTCCCAACACAAAAATCAGCCTTTGAGGTGATGGCTATCCCAATTACTCCAATTTGATCACTGCATACACATTGTATAAAGGTATCAAAATATCACATTTACCCCCAAAAATATGTACAACTATTATTTATCAGTAAAACATTTTTAATTTATTTGGTATAGTCATAGTACAATGTATAAAAAATAGAGGGACCACAGGAAGATATACATATATATATATTCATTTATGTGGATAGAGTTTTCAAAACATGATTTTGCTACTGTTTTCTGAAGAGCATCACTCCTAATAGAAATTTTTCACTTGTCCTCCATTCCAGTTCTAAGATGTGTCACACCTTCCTCCCCTCCTGACTCCCCTAATCCCCCCTCCTCAAGGGTAAGCAGAGAAGAGAGGCAGAACCAAGGGAATGAAGTGATGATTTTAGGAAAGATTTTCTTGGTTGTCACTGTGCCTGGGTGACTGTTTTATTGGGAGCCCTGGCAGAAAGTCTTCATTTTTAGCATTCAAACATGAAGTGAAAAGGCGTTCCTGGTGGATGACATTTGTGGACCTCAAACCTTATTCTGCTTTCATATTATAAATTATTATTCTGATACATTGTTAGAATCAGTGAAGCCCTGTGTGACTGGCATCTGTTTAGACGTGTGCCCATTTAAGGCTGTTTTGCATTCAATCAGAAAACACATTTTGGGGTTCGTGGTGAACACAAGCCATTTTACAGATGAGGCAACTGAGACTCAAAGAAGTTGAATGCTGAACTAAGATTACACCACATGTGGCCAAGCCAGGATGCAAATGTAAGTCACCTGTGATTGAGTTTAGTTTACTGTGCCCCAAGCACTTCCATATAACCACATCTATAGTAACTGAGCATTCAAATGGAATTTGTCCCCACTGAATGCCAATGGGGAGAAGGCTCAAATGTATTTAAAATGCTACTGTTATTTACAGTGAGCCATATAAAAATCAAGAGTTTAGGACAGCACCGTTTATTAGAAATAAAACTTGAGAGGTTACTTCCAAGATGGCCAAATAGGAACAGCTCTGGTCTCCAGCTCCCAGTGAGATCGACGCAGAAGACGGGTGATTTCTGCATTTCCAACTGAGGTACCTGGTTCATCTCCATGGGACTAGTTGGACAGTGGGTGCAGCCCACGGAGGGTGAGCTGAAGCAGGGTGGGGCATTGCCTCACCCAGGAATCACAAGGGGTTGGAGGATTTCCCTTTCCTAGCCAAGAGAAGCCATGAGTGACTGTATCTGGAGGAGCAGTACACTCCTGCCCAAATACTGTGCTTTTCCCACAGTCTTCACAACCAGCAGACCAGGAGATTCCCTCCCATGCCTGGCTTGGCAGGTCCCATGCACATGGAGCGTTGCTTACTGCTAGCACAGCAGTCTGAGATCCACCTGAGATGCTAGAGCTTGGCAGGGGGAGGGGCGTCTGCCATTGCTGAGGCTTGAGTAGGCAGTTCTATGCTCACAGTGTAAACAAAGCAGCAGGGAAGCTTGAACTGGGGGGAGCCCACCACAGCTCAGGAAGGCCTACTGCCTCTCTAGATTCCACCTCTGGGGACAGGGCATATCTGAGCAAAAGGCAGCAGACAGCTTCTCCAGACTTAAACGTCCTTGCCTGACAGCTCTGAAGAGAGCAGTGCTTCTCCCAGCATGGCATTCGTGCTGACAGACTGCTGCCTCAAGTGGGTCCCTGACCCCTGTGTAGCCTGACTGGGAGACACCTCCCAGTAGGGGCTGACACCTCATACAGGCAGGTGTCCCTCTGGGGAGGAAGCTTCCAGAGGAAGGATCAGACAGCAATATTTGCTGTTCTGCAGCCTCTGCTGGTGATACCCAGGAAAACAGGGTCTGGAGTGGACCTCCAGCAAACTCCAGCAGACCTGCAGCTAAGGGGCCTGTCTGTTAGAAGGAAAACTAACAAACAGAAAGGAATAGCATAAACATCAACAATAAGGACATCCACACCAAAACCCCCTTTGTAGGTCACCAACATCAAAGACTAAAGGTAGATAAAACCACAAAGATGGGGAGAAACCAGAGCAGAAAGGTGGAAAATTCCCAAAACCAGAACGCCTCTTCTCCAAAGGAACACAACTCCTCACTAGCAAGGGAACAAAACTGGACAGAGAATGAGTTTGACGAGTTGACAGAAGTAGGCTTCAGAAGGTTAGTAATAACAAACTTCTCTGAGCTAAAGAAGCATGTTCTAACCCATTGCAAGGAAGCTAAAAACATTGAAAAAAGGTCAGATGAATGGCTAAATAGAATAACCAGTGTAGAGAAGAGCTTAAATGACCTGATGGAGCTGAAAACCAGAGTACAAGAACTTCATAAAGCATACACAAGCTTCAATAGCCGATTTAATCAAGTGGAAGAAAGGATATCAGTGATTGAAGATCAAATTAATGAAGTAAAGTGAGAAGACAAGATTAGAGAGAGAAAAGTGAAAAAAAAAAATGAACAAAGCCTCCAAGAAATGTGGGACTATGTGAAAAGACCAAATCTACGTTTGATTGGTGGACCTGAAAGTGACAGGGAGAACGGAACCAAGTTAGAAAACACTCTTCAGGATATTATCCAAAAGAACTTCCCTAACCTAGCAAGGCAGGCCAACATTCAAATTCAGGAAATACAGAGAACACCACAAAGATACTCCTCGAGAAGAGCAACCCCAAGACACATAATTGTCAGATTCACCAATGTTGAAATGAAGGAAAAATGTTAAGGGCAGCCAGAGAGAAAGGTCGGGTTACCCACAAAGGGAAGCCCATCAGACTAACAGTGGATATCTTGGCAGAAACCCTACAAGCCACAAGAGAGTGGGGGCCAATATTCAACATTCTTAAAGAAAACAATTTTCAACCCAGAATTTTATATCCAGCCAAACTAAGCTTCATAAGTGAAGGAGAAATAAAATCCTTTACAGACAAGCAAATGCTGAGAGATTTTGTCACCACCAGGCCTGCCTTACAAGAGCTCCTGAAGGAAGCACTAAACATGGATAGGAACAACCAGTACCAGCCACTGCAAAAACATACCAAATTGAAAGACCATCAACACTATGAAGAAACTGCATCAATTAATGGGCGACATAACCATCTAGCATCATAATGACAGTATCAAATTCACATGTAACAATATTAACCTTAAATGTAAATGGGCTAAATGCCCCAATTAAAAGACACAGACTGGCAAATTGGATAAAGAGTCAAGACCCATCAGTGTGCTGTATCCAGGAGACCAATCTCATGTACAAAGACACACATAAGCTCAAAATAAAGGGATGGAGGAAGATCTACCAAGCAAATGGAAAGTAAAAAAAAGCAGGGGTTGCAATCCTGGTCTCTGATAAAACAGACTAAATCAACAAAGATCAAAAGAGACAAAGACGGGCATTACATGATGGTAAAAGGATCAATTCAACAAGAAGAGCTAACTATCCTAAATATCTACACACTCAATACAGGAGCACCCAGATTCATAAAGCAAGTTCTTAGAGACCTACAAAGAGACATAGACTCCCACACAATAATAATGGGAGATTTTAACACCCCACTGTCAGTATTAGACAGATCAATGAGACAGAAAATTAACAAGGATATCCAGAACTTGAACTCAGCTGTGGACCAAGTGGACCTAATAGACATCTACAGAACTCTGCACCCCAAATCAACAGAATATACAGTCTTCTCAGCACCACATCACACTTATTCTAAAATTGACAACATAATTGCAAGTAAAACACTTCTCAGCAAATGTAATAGAATGGAAATCACAACAAACTGTCTCTCAGCCCACAGTGCAACCAAATTAGAGCTCAGGATTAAGAACTCACTCAAAACCACACAACTATGTGGAAACTGAACAACGTGCCCCTGAATGACTACTGGGTAAATAATGAAATGAAGGTAGAAATAAAGATGTTCTTTGAAACCAATGAGAACAAAGACACAATGTACCAGAATCTCTGGGACACGTTTAAAGCAGTGTGTAGAGGGAAATTTATAGCACTAAATGCCCACAAGAGAAAGCAGGAGAAATCTGAAATTGACACCCTAACATCACAACTAAAAGAAATAGAAAAGCAAGAGCAAACATATTCAAAAGCTAGCAGAAGACAAGAAATAACTAAGATCAGAGCAGAACTGAAAGAGATAGAGACCCAAAAAAACTCTTCAAAAAATCAATGAATCCAGGAGCTGGTTTTTTGAAAAGATCAACAAAATGGATAGACGCTAGTAAGACTAACAAAGAACAAAAGAGAGAAGCATCAAATAGACACCATAAAAAATGATAAAGGGGATATTACCACTGATCCCACAGAAATACAAACTACCATCGGAGAATACTATAAACACCTCTATGCAAATAAACTAGAAAATCTAGATGAAATGGATAAATTCCTGGACACACACAACCTTCCAAGTCTAAACCAGGAAGAAGTTGAATCTCCGAATAGACCAATAGCAGGTTCTGAAATTGAGGCAATAATTAATAGCCTACCAACCAAAAAGAGTCCAGGACCAGACAGATTCACAGCCGAATTCTACCAGAGGTGTAAAGAGGAGCTGGTACCATTCCTTCTGAAACTATTCCAATCAATAGAAAAAGATGGAATTATCCCTAACTCATTTTATGAGGCCAGCATCACCCTGATACCAAAGCCTGGCAGAGACACAACAAAAAAAAGAGAAATTTTAGGCCAATAATGATGAATATCGATGCAACATCCTCAATAAAATACTGGCAAACCAAATCCAGCAGCACCTCAAAAAACTTACCCACCATGATCAAGTTGGCTTTATCCCTGGGATGCAAGGCTGGTTCAACATACTCAAATCAGTAAACATAATCCATCGCATAAACAGAACCAACTACAAAAACCACATGATTATCTCAATAGATGCAGAAAAGGCCTTCAATAAAATTCAATAGCCTTTCATGCTAAAAACTCTCAATCAAGTAGGTATTGATGGAATGTATCTCAACATAATAAGAGCTGTTTATGACAAACCCACAGCCAATATTATACTGAATGGGCAAAAACTGGAAGCATTCCCCTTGAAAACCGGCACAAGACAAGGATGCCCTCTCTCACCACTCCAATTCAACATAATATTGGAAGTTCTGGCTAGGGGAATCAGGCAAAAGGAAGCAATAAAGGGTATTCAAATAGGAATAAAGGAAGTCAAATTGTCTCTCTTTGCAGATGACATGATTGTATTTTTAGAAAACCCCATAGTCTCAGCCCCAAATCTCCTTAAGCTGATAAGCAAATTCAGCAAAGTCTCAGGATACAAAATCAATGTGCAAAAATCACAAGCATTCCTATACACCAAGAACAGACAAACAGCCAAATCATGAGTGAACTCCCATTCACAATTGCTACAAGGAGAATAAAATACCTAGGAATAGAACTTACAAGGAATGTGAAGGACCTCTTCAAGGAGAACTACAAACCACTGCTCAAGGAAATAAGAGAGAGAGTACACAAACAAATGAAAAAACATTCCATGCTCATGGATAGGAAGAATCAATATCATGAAAATGGCCTTACTGCCCAAAGTAATTTGTAGATTCAACACTATCCCCATCAAGCTACCGCTGACTTTCTTCACATAATTGAAAAAAACTACTTTAAACCTCATATGAAACCAAAAAAGAGCCTGCATAGCCAAAACAATCCTGGGCAGGAAGAACAAAGCTGGAGGCATCATGCTACCTGACTTCAAACTTTACTATAAGGCTACAGTAACCAGAACAGCATGGTACTGGTACCAAAACAGATACAAAGACCAATGGAACAAAACGGAGGCCTCAGAAATAACACCACACATCTACAACCATCTGATCTTTGACAAACCTGACACATAACAAGCAATGAGGGGAAAAGATTCCCTATTTAATAAATGCTGTTGGGAAAACTGGCTAGCCATATGCAGAAAACTGAAACTGGACCCCTTCCTTACAGCTTATACAAAAATAAACTCAAGATGGATCAAAGACTTAAATGTAAGACCTAGGACCATAAAAATCCTAGAAGAAAACCTGGGCACTACCATTCAGGGCATAGGCATGGGCAAAGACTTCATGTCTAAAACACCAAAAGCAATGGCAACAAAAGCCAGAATTGACAAATGGGATCTAATTAAACTAAAGAGGTTCTTCACAGCAAAAGAAATTATCATCAGAGTGAACAGGCAACCTACAGAATGGGAGAATTTTGCAATCTATCCATCTGACAAAGGACTAATACCCAGAATCTATAAGGAACGTAAACAAATTTACAAGAAAAAAGCAAACAAACCCCATCAAAAAATGGGCAAAGGATATGAACAGACACTTCTCAAAAGAAGACATATATGCAGCCAACAGACATATGAAAAAATCCTCATCATCTCTGGTCATTAGAGAAATGTAAATCAAAACCACAATGAGATACCATCTCATGCCAGTTAGAATGGCAACCATTAAAAACTCAGGAAACAACAGATGCTGGAGAGGTTGTGGAAAAATAGGAATGCTTTTACACTGTTGGTGGGAGTGTAAATTAGTTCAACCATTGTGGAAGACAGTGTGGCGATTCCTCAGGGGTCTAGAACTAGAAATACCATTTGACCCAGCAATCCCATTACTGGACATATACCCAAAGAATTATAAATCATTCTACTATAAAGACAGATGCACACGTATGTTTATTGCGGCACTATTCACAATAGCAAAGACTTGGAACCAACCCAAATGCCCATCAATGATAAACTGGATAAAGAAAATGTACCACATATACACCATGTAATACTATGCAGCCATAAAAAAAGGATGAGTTCATGTCCTTTGCAGGGACATGAATGAAGCTGGAAACCATCATTCTTAGCAAACTGTCACAAGATCAGAAAACCAAACACTGCATGTTCTCATTCATAAGTGGGAGTTGAACAAGAGAACACATGGACACAGGGAGGGGAACATCACACACCAGGGCCTGTGGGGATTGGAGGGCTAGGGGAGGAATAACATTAGGAGAAATACCTAATGTAGGTGACAGGTTGATGGGTGCAGCAAACCACCATGGCACATGTATACCTATGTAACAAAATTGTACATTCTGCACATGTAACCCAGAACTTAAAGTATAAAAAAATAAATAAATCGTGAGCCACAAATGTAAGCCCCACGTATAAATTTAAATTTTTTAGTAGCCACATTAAAAAAAAAAAGTAGACAAAATTAATTTTAGTAGTAAATAGATGCTTCTTGACTTACAATGGGTTATGTCCAGATAAAGCTATTGTAAATTGAAAATCTTTATCTGAACATAGCCTCATCATAAGTCAAGGAGCATACTGAATGAGTATCGCTTTCACATCATGGTAAATTCCAAAAATCGAAAGTGGAACCATCATGTCAGGGACTCTCTGTGTTGTATTTAAACCGATATATCCAAAATGTAATTTGAAAAAATAATGAGGTATTTTGCATTCTTTTTTTCATACTACATCTTTGAAATCCAGTGTGTTTTATGTTTACAGCACATTTCAAATCAGACTAGCCAATTTTCAAGGGCTCAATAGCCACATTTCTCATGGCTACCATTTGGCCAGTGCAGAAATTTGCATTTCCATACAATCCTATAAAGTACAGAGAGCAAACCCTTCTCTTTAAAGATGTATTTCTACTCTATTTCAATGACATTTAAAACATCTAGTCTTTGTTTTAATAATGTTATTATTCCCAGCACATGTAATATGCTCAAATATTTGCTGAACTGAAGTGAACCTGGGCTTGCAGCCCAGGATTGTGTTTGGCTGGCTCGCCGCTGTTTTGTGGAGCATAAGAAAGTGTTTTCTCAAGTTTAAAAGAAATTGGCAAGATCCTGGCAACTCGCCAGGAGGTTCTGCAACTTTCTGTAAAGGCCTAATTGCTCTGACATTTTGTTATTCTAATAATGAGAGTAAATCCCAAAGCTTGGAGTGTCCAAAAGGAAAGTCCTGATGCATCCCTCTCTGGTGATCAGATTAAAATGTATAGATTTAATTTTAATTAAGGACCTAGCACAGAATAAATACGCTTTAATTTACGTGGTGTGCCATAGTGTAAATCCAAATTCTTGAGCTTTCTTTGCAGTACAAGCAACTGCCTGATCAAGATACAGGATTATTCTTCTAGTCCAGTGGTTCTCAACCTGGGGCAATTTTGCCCTCCAGGGGACATTTGGCAGCATCTGAAGATATTTCTAGTTGTCATGACAGGGAGGAGTGGTATTGACATTTAGTGAGTCTCAGAGGCCAGAGATACTGCTAAATATTCTTTAATACACAGGACAGCCTCCCACAACGAAGAATTCTTTGACCCCAAGTGTCAGTCATGCTGGGGTTAAATAACCCTGTTCTTGTCCAATGTTGGGACTTCTCGTCTTCTTTCTTCCTGTCTTTTCCACTGTAAAAACAATTAAAATAGTTCAGAACTTTTTTGTTCTACTCCCCAGAAGCAATCACTATTAGTAGTTTGTTTTTCATTCTTCTAGTTGTTGTCTTTATGACTTTAATTAAAGTGGTTACTGGCTCATGCCTGTAATCCCAGCACTTTGGGAGGCCGAGGCAGGAGGATCACTTAAAGCCAGGAGTTCGAGACCAGCCTGGGCAACATAGAGAGACCCTGTTTCTATACCAAAACACGGGGGGGAAAAAAAAAGTGGTTGTCAACCCTAACTGCACATTATTCACCTGGAGAGCTCTTCAGAAATGCAGATGGCCATTCCACAGCCTCAGAGATTCTGATTCAATTCTTCTGGGGTAAATTTTTTAAAGCTCTCAGGCCATTCTAATGTGTGGTCAATGTAGAAAACCACTAATGTACAGAAATTTATATTTTTCATTTATCATCTTAGAAAATTTTTTATTCTCTGTTATAAAAGATGAGGGCAGTTCTATACTTACTTTATGTTCCATTCCTCCTTTCTCTTCCACTTCCAAATTGTAGATATTACATTATTTTCACACATGTGAGCTTTATACATTTTATGTAATTATGTTCTGTGTTTGTATATAGATTGATTCCAAAAATTAACCTATTAGCAGCATTTACAATTATATAACTATATAAATATAAATCTCCATTCCCATGGACCTTGCAATCTAGTGACTAGTGCTGACCTGATTTTTGATCATTTGCAGGTAACTTATTTTTCCTTGCAAGAAATTTTTAGTACTCTCTTTCCCTTTGGAATTCTGAAATTTCACTTTTCTGTTCACTTAAGAGTCGTTTTGGGCCAGGCACAGCGGCTCACGCCTGTAATCCCAGCACTTTGGGAGGCCAGGGCGGGTGGGTCACCTAGGTCAAGAGTTTGAGACCAGCCCTGGCCAACATGGTGAAACCCCATCTCAACTAAAAATATAAAAATTAGCTGGGTGTGGTGGTGAGCCCCTGTAATCTCAGCTACTCAGGAGGCTGAGGCAGGAGAATTGCTTGAACCCAGGAGATGGAGGTTGCAGTGAGCTGACACAGTGCCGCTACACTCCAGCCTGGGCAACAAAGTGAGACTCCGTCTCAAAAAACAAAAAACAAAAAAGAGTAGTTTTCATTCATTCTGCTGAGTGTCTAGTGATTTCTTTCAGATAAAGATCCATAACTTTCTTCATCTCTGGGAAATTTATTTTTCCTCCTTAATTATTTGATAACTTCTTCCCTTCTCTTTTCTTTCTTTCTTTCTTTCTTTCTTTCTTTCTTTCTTTCTTTCTTTCTTTCTTTCTTTCTTTCTTTCTTTCTTTCTTTCTTTCTTTCTTTCTTTCTTTCTTTCTTATCCTTCTGGAACTCTTCTTAGATGAGTGTTGAATCTCTGCATCTTTCATCCACATCTCTTAAGGTTTTCTCATAGTTTCTATCTTTGTCTTTTTGCTATATATCCTTGGAAATAATCCTCAGTGTTATCTTCTAGATCACCAACTTGGTCTTCAGCCATGTTTATTTTGTAATTCTAGATGTCTATTATTTTCTTTTATTTCAATGTAGTTTTTTAAAATTTTCTAAATGTTTTCTCTCTCTCTCTTCCCCCCCCCCCCCCCCCACTTTTTCTCTCTTTCTTTCCTGTTCTTTTTTTTTGTGGGGCAGGGAGGAAAATAATACATAATTAGAATTTTTACATTTGTGCTGTTTCTTCTATGGCATATTGTCCTGCTTGGTCAACTTTATTCTTTCATGATGTTGGTTTTCCTAAAATGTCTGACAATTATTGGTTGCCTGTTTATATTTTTGAATGGAGAGCAAGGTTGGTTTGTATAAACCAGGATCATTTCTCCTGCAGTTATATCTATCTATTTTACCAACAGACCTCTCCCTTAAAAAGGAGGCCCCTTTATTTTTCTCCATTTGTCACCATCTGATAAGCTATATATTTTATTTATTAATTTACTGACTCTGCCCTCTTACTCAAATATAAGCCTCTCTGAGGACAAGGATTTTTGTTTTTTTCTACTGCTAGAGCACAGTAGAAGCCTGACAAATAGTCTTTTTTGAATGTATGAGTGAGACCTTTTTTCAGCAGCAGGTGTGCTGACCTGCCACCTTCTCTGCAGTATGTGTATAAGGAGCCCACAGGCAGCCTGAGAGTCCCCTGCAATCACTACAGTTAGGAGGACTTCATTCTGGGAGGGACACATTTCAATATATAGTAGTCCCCTTATCTGCAGAGGATATGTTCCAAGACCCCCAGTGGATACCTGAAACCACAGATAGTACCAAACCCGATATGTGCTATGTCTTTTCCTATACTACACACCCATAATAATGTTAATTTTTAAACGAGGCACAGTAAGAGATTAATAACAATAACTAATAGAACAATTGTAATAACAATATGCTGTTATAGAAGTTGTGTGAATATGGTCTCTCTCAAATATCTTACTGTACTATCCTCCTCCCACTTGTGATGACGTGAGATGGTAAAATGTCTGTGTGATAAGATGAAGTGAGGTGAATGACATAGGCAAGGGGACTGTGTTAGGCTACTGTTGCCCTTCTGACCATTTGTCAGAAGTAGGATCATCTGCCTCCGGTGATCCTGGCTCATCCAGCCATGACGATGTCAATAGTTGGATGTCAAAAGCAGACAATGTCATTGGTTCATAGGCAGGGACAGCATGGAGATACTGGACAAAGAGGTGATTCACCTCCTGGGCGACATAGACCACAAGATTTCATCACACCACTCAGAACAGCATGCGATTTAAAACTTAAGAATTGTTTATTTCTGAGGTTGTCCATTTAACATTTTCCCACTGCGGTTGACAGCACGTAACTGAAACCGCAGATTGCGGGGAATACTGAACTTCCTTCCTGGCAGAGCTGCCTTTCCCCTTTTCCCCCCACACTGTACTGGTATGAAGGTCTGGAGGCGCCTCCGTTTCCGCACTGCTTCTCTCACAGTTCGCAGCACCTTCACCAGAGGCTCTTCCTGGGAGACTTCATTGATAGCTGTGCTGGCAGCTGCTCTTTTTCCTGGAAGGTGCTGGGAGGGATAGTATGCTCTCCATCTGCCTTAGCTGTTCCATCTGTTCCTAAGGCAGTTCTTTAAGGAATTGCCCCAAATGGAACCTATCTCTAGCAGCTCAGGCAACAACGTGCTTGTGCTAATTTATCTGTCGATCTTTCTATTTTCTGTATTTCAGCAATTTCTCAAGATAATGGCCTTTTGTTTTGTTTTGTTTTCTTGCATGTTGAGAATTTCAGTCTCTTAAAAATTATATTATTTCTTCCTGGTGGTGGGAAACTTTGGAGTAAAGAGAGCCGGCAGGTGCACATGTGCAGTCTGCTGTCTCAAACTGGAGTCTCCCATGGGTTTGCCACCCTCAGTGGTGATTTTGTTCCAAAAGTTATCTTTTTAAAATTCTGATTTATAGATGATCTGAAATAATATGAACTAAATCAGTAGTGTCCAAGTACTAGTCAATGGTGAAAGTTTTTTTTTTAATCAATTCATAGTAAAAGGAAAAAAACTGGGTTTTCTGGGATTATGTCCTTTCTACCTTTTTTCTAATGTTAAAATATGTGTTTTCTCAAAAAAAAAAAAAGAAAAGAAAAGAAAACAGATAGTGTTTTTTTAATGTCTCTACTTAACAAAAAAAAAATCAATAATCCTATGTCAGTATCTTTTTTTAAAAAAAGTTTTTGCAAGTATGTGAAATTTATGTCTAGACTGCTGGACTGAAATATTTTAATTGCGGTTTTAAATTGTATCTTTGTTACTTGGAAGTGAAAGTATGATTTGGTGAAAGTTTTCTTTAAGTGCTAGAAAACATCTGTATTTAATTTTGGAGTGAGGCGTTTAGTAAATTAATCTTTAGAAATTCTAACTTAATTCTAAGTTTTTTTCTTTTTGCATCATAAGGCTTTTGCAGACATGCTGAAAGTAAACAAGACTTTGACAAGTCTAAACATAGAATCCAATTTTATCACTGGAACTGGAATCCTGGCCCTGGTAGAGGCACTGAAAGAAAATGACACCTTGACAGAGATCAAGATTGACAACCAGGTAAGGAAGGCCAGAGAACAGGCAAAGCCAACTCACAGGGTGTGCAGTGAGCAGGGGAAATGCCACAAGAAATGAGTTAAAAGACACAGTTCTGTGTGTGACTCCATTTGATGTACTGGATTTCCTGTAAGTTTTATAACCATTTCTGGCCCATGGAGGATGTGCAGAAGAGCATGTTACTAATCAAACAATGTACAGTGGGGCAACCTGGGACATAAAGAGCCATCTACCCACAACCCTAGGCTAGTCAGGCTCAAGAAAAGAAAGCGAGGAGGTGGTGGCAGAGGTGTTGACAGCTGCTTTACTCAGTCTCATCATTGTTGCCTTTTGGCATGTATCTCTGCCCTGTCCTATCCCAGCCTTACTTTTGCTTCTCAGTGGGACTGTCACTAACAGAGAAAGCAGGGTGGCCATGGCCAAAGATTCAGATTTCTTTTCCTTGGCTGAAGACTTCTACAACCAAAAGAGCAGAGGCAGGCTCCTGCAGTCTGATGCTGGCTGCAGAGAGCTATTTAAAGGAATCAGGGTTCTAGAAGATGGTCTGGCTTAGAGTGGCAGGCCACACCCATGAGACTGTGGCCTGATCACAATCTCATTGATCATGACCGCAGCATTTCTCAGGTTCCCATCTGCAGCCAAAGCAAGGTGCTTTTCCCTAGAGCCAACTCTTCCTGCCTGGCAACCTCTTTTTCCCAGCATCAGCCTGCAGTGCCTTCCGAGTTGCTCTGCTGGCTTCAGCTGAGTCCTGCCCACAGACAGCAACTCTCAGTGATCAGCCATGATGCTGAGCCCTGCTCCTCTGGCCACCGAGGAGGGTCTGTGATGGGGTTCCAGACACTGTATCTTGAAAAGAAAGGGCCTTGGAAAGGAGAGACCAAGGAGACTTGTGGTATGAGCATTCGTTCCCTGTGGGGTGGTGGGAGAGACAGTTGGGGAGGTGACTGCTGCTTAGAGCATCCTTTGCATGTCTGGGGGCCATCTCTGGGAAATTTCCTGGTCCAGACCCTCCAAGAACTGATAAAGCTGCAGAGTGCCACCCAGGACTGTTGCCTAACCCTGGAAACTCCCAACAGTTCCCATGGAGGCTCTACTCTCTGTCTTTGCTAACCAGGACAAGCAGACTGTTTTACTGCAGGCCCTCTGGCCTTGGACTTCTGATGTTTGTTGCCAGAGGAACACGGAAAGCCCACCAGGAGACAGGAGCTTTTTCATTCTCATCCTGCCAGAAGGGATGTGCCACCAAAACAGCTTTCCCAGACACAGAGATGTGGAGGCAGCACCCCAGGGGATGTGCTACACAGGGCTCTGCACACTCAGGAAGTTTGATGCTGTGTATCCTAGCATATGTCCAGCTGCTAGTAAATTAGAAAGTGGCATCAGGGTGTGGGGGAGTAAGGAAACAAGCCAGAGAGAAATATGAAGGGAGTGAACAGAAGTAATCACTCAGGGATATTTGTTGAATAGACTCATATCAGAAAGAAGCTAAGTGGGCACTTAGTAAATATTTCCAGGGGAACTAACACAGAAGTGAATACCCTGTTTGAAAGTATATTTAACTCTTTTTACGGATTTAGGCCATTGTGAAACCTCATAGCTGAAATAGTATCACACATTCTGTCTCTAATTCCTTACAAGATACCACCTAGCTGGCCGGGCGCGGTGGCTCAAGCCTGTAATCCCAGCACTTTGGGAGGCCGAGGCGGGTGGATCACGAGGTCAGGAGATCGAGACTATCCTGGCTAACATGGTGAAACCCCGTCTCTACTAAAAATACAAAAAACTAGCCGGGCGTGGTGGCGGGCACCTGTAGTCTCAGCTACTTGGGAGGCTGAGGCGGGAGAATGGCGTGAACCCGGGAGGCGGAGCTTGCAGTGAGCCGAGATCACGCCACTGCACTCCAGCCTGGGAGACACAGCGAGACTCCGTCTCAAAAAAAAAAAAAAAAAAAAAAAAAAAAAAAAGATACCACCTAGCTAAGGTTGCCACATAAAATACAGTTAAATTTGGCTTTCAGATAAATGATATATAAATTTAGCATGTGTCATCAAATATTTGGGATACCTTATACTATACTAAAAAAATATGTGTTGTTAATGAGAAAGTCAAACTTAACTGGGTGTCCTATATTTTTATTTGCTAAACCTGGCAACTCTATGCCTAGTATTGAGTTAGAATGAGGCTAGAATGAGCTAGAATTGTGAAAATTTAGAATAGAGCAGCTTTTGGCAATGCATATAAAGAAGACCCTGAAGTACAACCTGTAATCCCAGCACTTTGGGAGGCCAAGGCGGGCAGATCACCTGAGGTCAGGAATTTGAGACCAGCCTGGCCAACATGATGAAATCCCATCTCTGTCCAAAAATCCAAAAATTACCCAGGCGTGGTGGCTCACGCCTATAATCCCAGCTACTGAGGAGGCTGAGGCACGAGAATCACTTGAACCCAGGAGGCAGAGGTTGCAGTCAGCCAAGATCATGCCACCGCACTCCAGCCTGGGCGACAGAGTGAGACCCTGTCTCAAAAAAAAAAAAAAAAACCCTGAAGTACAAAGAATTTGCTCCCTAAAATCCCCGCTAAATCAACCTCATCACCCTTCCTCAGCCATCTAGGAATGGATTTATGTAGTTTTTCAACTGTAATCTTTCATTTTGCTTCCAAAATGGCTTCTCTTTATTTCGTCTTTTTTTTGTTTGGTTGTTTTTGTTTGTTTTGAGACAAAGTCTCACTCTGTGGCTAGGCTAGAGTACAATGATGCAATCTGGCCTCACTGCAATCTCCACCTTTCTGGCTCAAGTGATCCTCCCGCTTCAGCCTTCTGAGTCACTGGGATTACAGGCACGCACTACCATGCCCAGCTAATTTTAAAATTTTTTGTAGAGACAGGGTCTCACTATATTTCCCAGATTGGTCTCCAACTCCTGGGCTCAAGCCATCCTCCTGCCTCAGCCTCCCAAAGTGCTGGGATTACAGGCATGAGCCCCGCCATGCCCAGCCTGGCTTCTCTTTATTTGTATATGACAAGGAGGATTAAGATTTTCTAGAGAGGCCGGGTGTGGTGGCTCACACCTGTAATCCCAATGCATTGCGAAGATGAGACAGGAGGATCACCTGAGCCCAGGAGTTCCAGGTTGCAGTCAGTTATGGATGTGTCGCTGCATTCCAGTTTGGACAACAGAGCTAGACCCTGTCTATTCTCTCTCTCTCTCTCTCTCTCTCTCTCTCTCTCGATTTTCTAGAGGAATTGGAAAAAATTATTTGCTTTACTTAAGAAATGAGGAAATTCAGGGTCAAAACTTGTCCTACATCCAAATTGTGTTCATTGACTCATAGACTGTTAGAAGTAATCTCAGTTTCCTTATCTATCAAATGAGGGGTTTGAAATAAAATAATCTGTAAGACAGTTTCCTCAGGCAGAACCAGAAGCCAAGACCAATTTAACAGCACAGCAGTAGGCAGCTGCACCGAAATGAAGGCCTGCTGAGAATCCACCACCAGGGGCAGACTGCTGGGCTAGTCTCCAGGTCAATATGCAGTGATTTAATCAGGTGCCCCTGCGGGAAGAACAATCAGTGATGCATATAAAAGAAACAGATGGGGAACTGCTAAATAAATTTGAGTAGATAAAAGAGGTCACTTAGAAAAAAAACAGAAGGTGATTTGAAGATATGCATAAACATTTGTTTCTAGTTTTCCCCCTTTGTGTTTGGTGACTTAAAATAGAAAAAGAGCCTGGGCCTCTAGTCCCAGCTACCTACTTAGGAGGCCGAGGCAAGAGAATCCCTTGAGTCTAGGAGTTCAAGTCCAGCCTGGGCAACATAGCAATACCTCATCTTTATATATATATATATAAAATAAAATATATACCATATATATACCATATTTTATATATATATATAAAATATATACCATAATAAAAGTTATATAATTTAATATACTACATACTTACATAATTTAAGTATATAGAAAAAATATATATCCAAATTGTAAGAAATTTTGATGCCCATCTATTTGTCCTGGGTTTGTGTAAAAAAGAGACCTCAAATCCAAAAAAAGATACAGGCTGAGGAAGAAACATAGTGTATGTTACATTAATTCCTCCCCTTTTTTATATGCCCCCAATATAATTTTCTTCAGCTTCTAAGTCTTTTATGTAGCTATTAGCATCTCCTTCCTCCCCCTCAAAAAAACAAAACTAAAAGCTGTTATTCTATTATTAATATTTCCTATTTTTGATTCCAGATTATATTAATAGTTTAAGTTAACATAAAAGCAGAGATGGTGTTTGTTTTACTGCTTTGCCAGAATGTCATCCAAGATTTATTACAAAATACAGAAAACCCTAAAGAAATTACAGTTGATGTCTATATAAATAGAACATTCAAATCAAGGGCGAGTAAGTGTGGATTTGCCTTTTATTGCACAACAAAGCAGCTGTAAGGATGCTGAGCAGAATTTAAACTATTGGGGAAATAGCCAGCTACTTGGAGAGGAGGGACTCAGATACTTGGGAATATAGGTGATTTGGGGTAACTTTTGACCATTGCATTAACACTGCAAGTTACCCAAGTCCAGGACTCAAATGCTCCAGGGGCACAAGCCATAGTAATGGCAGCCCTAACCTTAGCTCGGGGCTCATTCCTTGATACAGTCCCACTATTCTAAACTATGACATTTGCTAAAGTTGCTCATGAAAATCTGAGGTCAGCTTCTCTTACTTTTTTGCTGCCACTCCCTCCCATTGACTCATGATGCTTAAAGCGTTAATCTCTACATGGTGGATGCCCATAATTATTATTGTCTAACTGGAAATATCACATTGTGTTAAGTTCTCGAGGAGAGACTCATTTGAGGGGTTGCTGGATGACGAGAAAGAGAAAAGCAAAGAGATAAGCCTTAAAACTTGCTTGGGATGCAAGCCATAAACTTTTCTTCTTCATCTACTCCATATTTAAATTTTCCAAATTTAAAAGGTATACGTTTTTAACTTATTACAAAGTGATCAAGATTGTATGGTACTGGCACAAAAATAGACTAGCAGAGCGATAAAGCAGATTCAAATCAGGGAAGAATGAAACAAAAGATGGTAGGATAATTTGCTAGCATTTTGGAACAAAATTGAATTGGGTCTCTATCTTCATTCTTTTTTCTTTTTTTTTTAAGATGGAGTTTCTTTCACTCTTGTCACCCAGGCTGGAGTGCAGTGGCGCCATCTCGGCTCACTGCAACCTCTGCCTCCCAGGTTCAAGTGATGCTCCTGCCTCAGCCTCCCAAGCAGCTGGGATTACAGGCGCATGCCACCACCCCCTGCTAATTTTTGTATTTTTAGTAGAGACGGAGTTTCACCATGTTCACCAGGTTGGTCTCAAACTCCTGACCTCAGGTGATCCGCCAGCCTCAGCCTCCCAAAGTGCTGGGATTTTAGGCATGAGCCACCATGCCTGGCCCTATCTTCACTCTTACGTTAAAATTCATTCCAGATGAAATAAAGATTTAAACATTAAAATATATTAAATCATAAACCAAATGGAAGAAATCAGGAAGAGTAGAGAGGCTTCCTAAACATGATATCTAGAAGACTGATAAATTTGACCATATGAAAATGAAAAACAAGTTCTGATAGTGACAAAATGAGAGTCAAAAGACAAACAGAGCAAAATGGTTTCAGCGCATTTGACAAAGGGCTAATTTCCTAACATACAAGAAACCTACAAATCAAGTTAAAAAACACAAAATACAGGAACCGTAAGCTGGTAGAAAAATGGGCAAATGGCATGGATTGGTAGTTCCTGAGAAAAAAGAAATATAAATCCATAAGAAAATTCATTGTTCTTATTCATCATTTGACAAATGCAAATTAAGGGAGTTAAATAAATATAAAAGAAATATAAATTTTCACAAAGTGTATTGACAAAGATTAAAAAGGTAAGTAGTATCTTATTTGGCTAGGGTAGGGAAAGCAGTAACACTCGTACAGTTAGCAAGAATAAAAGCTGTCATAACCTTTGACAGTAAGTCAGTAATATACCAGAACTGGAAACATGCTTGCCCTCTGACACAGCTATAATTTGTCCTACAAGCATACTTGCAGAAATGCCCCAAGATGCACTGGGGGGAGGGAAGCTCACTACAGTTTTGTTTGGAATAGTGGAAATAGAATGCAATGTAACAGTAAGTCAGTAAGGCCTGGCTAAATACACTATGATCCATCACTGCAATGGGATGTGGCACAGTTCTTTATATGGATGAGGTAAATGTATATTTACCAACATGAAAAGATATCCTTAATGTTAAATGAAAAATAAAAACACACTTCAAAACAACATGCTAGTGTAATCCATTTATGTGAAAAAAGCATAGATGTACAAGTGATTGTGTAGATGTGTGAATGCATAGAAAATGTTTAGAACACTACATAGTGCACGCCAATCTGGCTTTCTCTGTGGGGAATGGGAATGTTGAAGTAAGGGGACTTTTATGTTTTATATACATTTTAATTTGCATTTTCCAAACAAGCCTGTACTTTTTTTTTTTTTTTTTTTTTTTGAAATGGAGTCTACTCTGTCACCCAGGCTGGAATGCAGTAGCACAATCTCAGCTCACTGCAACCTGTGCCTCCCGGGTTCAAGCGATTCTCATGCCTCAGCCTCCTGAGTAGCTGGGACTATAGGCGCCTGCCACCACACCCAGCTAGTTTTTGTACTTTTAGTAGAAACAAGGTTTTGCCATGTTGGCCAGGCTGGTTTCAAACACTTGACCTCATGATCTGCCCATATCAGCCTTCCAGAGTGCTGGGATTACAGGTATGAGCCGCTGCACCCAGCCTTATTTTTTGAAATGTAATGACTGTGTTATGAAAAAATATAACTCGTACAGTTATATTTAAAATTAAGGGACAAAGTATACTTTGTCCCTTAAATTTTAAATTCGCATATTTACATGCCCCTATTTGTTTTTGTTTTTTTGAGACAAAGTCTCACTCTGTCACCCAGGCTGGAGTGCAGTGGCACAATCTCGGTCCACTGCAACTTCCGCCACCATGCCCAGCAAACCATTTTTTTTTGTATTTTTAGTAGAAACGGGCTTTCACCGTGTTGCCCTGGCTGGTCTCGAACTCCTGACCTCAAGTGATCCATCTGCCTTGACCTCCCAAAGTGCTGGGATTACAGGTGGAGCCACAGTGCGTGACCTCCCTATTAAAAAAAGAAAAAAGGAAAAAAAACCCTCTTTTTTATTTTTTTATTAGTTTATGTCTCAAACAAAAAAGCCTTTTCCCTGCTGGGTGCGGTGGCTTACACCTGTAATCCCAGCACTTTGGGAGACCGAGGCGGGTGGATCACGAGGTCAGGAGATCGAGACCATCCTAACACGGTGAAACCCCATCTCTACTAAAAATACAAAAAAATTAGCCAGGCGTGGTGGCGGGCGCCTGTGGTCCCAGCTACTCGGGAGGCTGAGGCAGGAGAATAGTGTGAACCCAGGAGGTGGAGCTTGCAGTGAGCTGAGATTGCGCCACTGCACTCCAGCCTGGGCGACACGGGAGACTCCGTCTCAAAAAAAAAAAACTTTTCCCACAAACTTAAACAAGTTGGAGATTTTTTTGTAGCCCGCCTTCAGAGTTTGCTGATTCATCCAAAAGTGTACATGGTTCAAACCACAATAAAGCTGCTCAGAATCACCTAATGAGATTCTGCTGAGAGACAACAGCCCATAGGTTGAGATCTTTAATTATTTTTTGGATATGGATCCCAGAATTTAAAAATTATATTTGATAGCACAAATATAATTTGTGCACAACACAGTGACAACAGAGTGACTATAATCAACAATAACTTATGCATTTTAAATTTAAAAAGTAGAATTAGATTGATTGTAACACAAAGAAAGGATAAATGCTTGAAGTGATGGATACCCCATTTCCCCTCTTGTGATTATTATGCATTATATGCCTGTGTCAAAATATCTTATGTACCCCATAAATATAATATACCTGTGTATCCACAAAAGTCAAAAATAAAAACATTTTATAAAAAAGAAGAAAAAGTATTGGAAATGAATAATGGTAATGGTTGCACAATATTGTGATTGTACTATATGCCACTGAATTGTGCAGTTTAAAATGGCAAAATTTTATGTATATTTTACCACAATAAGTAAATAAGAATTTCCTAGGTGAAAAGTAAAAAAAATAAAATAAAAATTTAGTAATTGGATTGGCTGCTACAAAATAGTTTCATTATTTTTAAAACACACTTTGTTTAAACCACAGATACTGGGATGAATTCAAAACACCAAATATTAGTTTTGCTTTCATTTTAATTCTGGAATTATCCTTTCCTTCATAAACAATTTGCTTAGTTTTTTCAGCTGTAGGACACCAGCAAACTCAGCTGTCTGTTGGATTTTGCTTCTAGACAAGGAACAGGATTCAAATGATTATGAGAGAAAACATCTCAAGTGACTCTGTACCTTTTAATTTGAGACCTTTGCCTCTTTGCCTTTTTGTCTAGCAAGTAGCCTTGTCTTTTTCCTGTGCAAGTAACTGTTTCCTCTTCCTTCTTGGTCATCCTGCGCATGTGTCTGCACCTGCAACCAGAGGCAGCAGTTGGGAACAGCTGTAGAGATGGAAATTGCCCAGATGCTGGAGGAGAATTCAAGGATCCTCAAGTTTGGATACCAATTTACCAAGCAAGGGCCACGAACAAGGGTGGCAGCTGCCATCACAAAGAATAATGACCTGGGTAATTCAGCCATAATATGTGCTGTTAACCATTAGAAGAGCATAAGCATTCACTTCTCCACTTCAGATGCAACATCTTACAGATACCATTCCATTGGCCTCTGATGTCACTCACTTCTTCATATAAGACACATTATTATAATACATGGTCATAGGAGTCTTTGTGGTCCTCGCAGTGTTTAAGTTACATCATAGCATTTTCTCAAAAAAGAAGTTTGTTCTATTTTCCAGGTAGCCTTTGATTTTTGCTTGATTTCTTTTGTGTATTTGCTTCTCTTTTACTTACATGTAATCACCTTGTGTTGTTACGTGCACCAGATAATTATGTTTGACTTCTGACTGCTTTGGTACTTAGTTCTAAATATGGATATGTCTGATACTTTGGCACTTTACATGTGATATAAACATGGAGCTACATTATGAAGTTTAAACTTAGAAGTTGCCTTTTCAGTTAGCCCCTTCAGCTTTTCCTGTGGCCACTTGTTGCTGAGGATCCCTGGCATTTCTTCTGTTAGAGGTGGGGCATATCCTGATCAACCATAGCAAAGAGGAATGGAACTGGGAAAACTTGGTCTGAGGATATCCCAGCCACCTGGAGCAGCCTGGCAAAAGGACATCTAGGAGGAGACATCCATTTGGCAAGCGGTCAGTCAGTCAACAGCAGGCTTCAATCCCCAGTTTGAGGTTCAGGGACAGAATGCCAGATCTTGGGTGGAGGAACTGGGCAAGGCGTTCCACCAGGTACAGTGCTGGCCTCAAGGAGGACTCAGATAGTGAGCAAGATAGAAGCTAAAGGTTAGAACAAGAAGGGGCAAATAAAGGTTAGTATCCAATTCCTTGTCCAGACAGGCTTTGCCAAGACCCTGAGGCCTAGGCAAGGTGTAGTGTGTGGCATCAGGAAGCTGGCTGGACATGTGATGGTACTTACCTGGGGGGTACACAGGGTGAGGCCAAGGGGCAGACAGGCAAATAGGGATTTGGGGAAGAGTGGAAGCAGCAGTCAGAAGATACCTGGGAAAAGCACATTGGGTCCACAACCAAACAACATGGAGACCAAAGGAAAACAGGCAAAACGAGAGGTCTAAAGAAAATAGGGCAGCCTACGTCCAAGCAGCAGCATCTGTGGGCAAGAGCCTAGGCCGGAGCTAGGCTATTTAAAGTGGAGAGTTAGAGCAAGACTACAGCCAGGGCACATTTTTACCAAATCCAAGAAGGTTCAATAGCCCTCTTCCCAGTGACCAGGAGAGCCTGCAGTTGGGAAAGTGAAAGGTGGAAAAAGAGGGTTGCAGGAACTGGGAAACAGGCAGTCTGGGCAACTTCTTCGATCCTAAACATCAGGTTAATAGAAATTAATCTCTGAGTTTGCTTGCTAACTGAATCATACCTTCCTGTAGGTTGATATTTAAGAGTTTTTATTTAGAAGAGTTTTAGAATCTTTGAACTATTTGCAGCTCCTTCCAGACTTCAACCCATAATCAGCATTAAAAGATTGTGAAGAGTTAGTTAAAGCCAGTTGGTGACAGAGTTGCTAGTGCCATGGATAAACGGCCATGAAAATAGTCAAAGTGCATAGTTTCCCAGGTCTCTTCTGGAATTTCTACCCCATAGAAATGCGAACGTTCTAACACTCGAGTACCCAACTATCAGACATACCTGTATTTAAATGTAAATTCCACCAGACACTGGATTATTTTATCATTTCCATTGATTGTCATGGTTGAGTATTAACATTTAAGATAACTAGATCCTCAAGCGTGTGAGATTGTCATCTTATGTAATTAATGCTGTTTATCTGGAATTTAAGAAGTATCCCTTCAATTTGTCTTTTTATTCCTTTCTTTCTTACCTAGTTCGTAAGAAGAGAGTTGAAGCAGACAGAAGGTAAACATCCTCAGGGAGGAGTGAAGTTTTACCGTGGTGTGGCCATTGAAAAACAAATACTCTTCTTCTTCCCCATCGGGACCATTTTATCAAAGTTTGTTCATTTCCGTTAACCACATAACTAATAATTTAATTGTTATTCTTTTTTAGCACTACTTATTTATCTTGGATTTTGTAATATATACAATTGTTTTATTTGCTCATGGGCACTTCTGGCAACTTGACAAATGGACTGATGCAGATTTTAGAGAGTGACGACGTGGAAAATGAATTTAACCACTTTCTTATTGGGTTGTCTTGCTTTCTTACATGAACTTTTTTTTTTAATCATTGAAAGGAATTTAGTGTATAATATGTGTTTGTAATTGTGATTATGATAGAGGCCTATCTCTGTTTACATGCATAGCTTTGAGTTAGGCTAAATACATCAGAAGTGTTCTGCTGACCACATAAGAAGTTAGTATTGCCAATCTTTCACTGCATGTGAAAATGTGACCAATTTAGCACAAATTCTGTCTTCGTTCCAGAAAAATCAGTAAATGCACATGCCCTGTTGATTGGAGATCAGTAGTGTCATCTTCATAAAGCAAGACAACATAATGACACTTTAAAACAGTATTAGCAAAGAAGTCTATTTGTTAACCCACAAATGTAGCTTCAAGCCAGACTCACAGGTAGCAAAATGAATTAGCACACCTACTTTTACTGACTATTCAACATATATTGAATCTTTAACATGACTTTAAAGGATAACTATTTACAAAGCTGTTTTAAAGTTTTTCAAACATGATAGAAATTTTCTAAATGTTAGTAAGAGAGAAGCTTTTAAAACAGTACATTCCTGAATAAAACAATAATACTGTATCTTAAGGCTGTCTGATGCACATGATTGCATTTTTTTGGCAAATTTTAGAAGCATTTATGGCTTTGTCTTTAGTGTAACAAGATCACAGGATGAAAGATGAACATTCAGGTTAATTATCTAGACTTTTGTCCGCAGTACATGATCCATCCAGACATTTGCGAATGTCAGGAGAAAAATGTGAATTATCATTTATCCAGATGCGTGTCATCTCAAGGACAAAGCCTGTGAAAGTACAGCTGAAATGGTTGCATTGTAGTGTGCATTAATCTTTTGATGTAGTGGTGTAAAAATGCAATGCTAAACTAAGGAAGCAGGTGACTGCAGCCTTTGGCTCAAGTGCACTACTCTGATAACTGTCAGTGCCTGAGGTTGTGATTGGTGACATTCTGACACTGCCCAAGGCAACTCACCCTCTATTCCTCCTTTCTCCCCTCCCTTTCTTCCAATTCATTGTCATTTTTCTCTTCTTTTCTCTAATTTGTTACTAAACAAATTCCAGAGTTTGTTTAGTAACCGAGTGTTCCTTAGTTGCCTGGTAGCAATAAAACAAGTGAATAGGAAAATGATTAATATATTATTCTGTTATTCTATTTAGCTTGTAAAACACATGGAATCTGTTTAAGATAGCCCTTGTAAAGTTGGACATTTACCTGTATTATAAGTACCCACAGCTGTGTCTCTGAAGTCCTTTGAAATATCTCATTTTCTTGAAATTTTTTTAATTTTTGAGAACACAATAAGCAGAATATTCTAACACCTTTGGCCCTAAAAATCCTTTAATTAGTTTATGGCTTCATCTCCTTATCTATTTTAAAAACACAGTAAATACTGTTTCATGGTTTTCAGTCTGATTTTTCCTTCCTTTTCACCCATTTAGGTGTGATGTGTTGGAGTCAACTTGTACAGGCTTGCCAATTGTTATATTTTCAAGAATTTTGCAAACTGGTTGTTCAATACAGCCATTATTTAAAATGAAATGATGTGTACTTACAATTGAATGAATTATATTAAGGACAAAAGTAACAAATACTATACTCAAAAATCTTACACTTTACTATTTTCTAACCTCTTAAGATTATTTACATCTAGTAGGTATGTATGTAGAAATACTACTTAATAGTATGCTACTGAACATATCCTCTCAACTCCATGTTCACTACTTCTTGTTACTACAATGGCTTGAAATTGGCCGTGGTAGAAATATTTACATCACAGAAATTAGCAATATGTAAGAAACTGGGGCTTTCTCCCCCTCTAGATTGCTGGTTGATAAGCATTCATCAGCACACCACTGGGTGAAATTACAAATTTTTTTATACATATGTTTTGCTTACCATGTTGCCAAAGGGAAGAACATTTCTCTTAGATGTCTTTTCTCCTCTTTGGATTTGTTACAAACCTATTTAAGTGCTCAGTCCCTGACCTGCCTCTCCAAGTAAGCCTTTTTCTTTTTTTTTTTTCTCACTCTTTTTCTTGCCTTGCCTCTTAAAATCCCGGACCCTATAGAGCATTCCTTGCAGCCCCACAGTGCTGTGAACTGGGGGCTAAAGCAGTTGTTGGCAAACTCTGGCAGAAAGCAAGAAAAAAAAAAAATCAGAGTTCAACCATGGCTGTTTCTTTTGTACAAGCAGTTATTGATAGTATTAAAGCAAGATAATGGAAAATTATCAAAAATATAGCACTGTTTTTAGCTTATAAAATAGTTGGGTCCCATGCAACAGAGTCTATGAAATGAAATGTTGATTACTAATCAGTTTGTTTTATTATTACTTGTGTTTTTAAAGTGGCTTGAAAGGTGGCATTTCCATGAGTATGCACATATTGACGATAATCCTTAGAAAAATATACACTTGAGGAGCCTATCCACCATTTAATTAGCCTAGGACTTCATCCCTCTCTCTGCCCAAAGTATGTGGAAATGGTAGCTCTTTCATCATCATGGGCACAGTTAATCCTTTGCTATCCATTGTAATGGGGCATAATGTATATAAAATTTTTTTCTATGTATTTGTTTTGCCAGATACTGTGTTGAGATATTTGGCAATATTTGGATAACTGATTGAAGGGAGATAACTTCTCCCCAGGCCTATCTCCCCCCCACTTTTAGAGTTGTGCAGGTCCACTTTAAGTGTAAAATCATTCACCTGGACTTGCGGGCTCATATCACCAACATCTATTATGGCATATGTAGATGATGTTTAGGAGATAAACCTTAGAAGTCTAGAAATCATATGATTAGTTCAGCACTGCAGCTCCCCATCTGCTTATTGTGTATAACTGGAAGCTGTTTTCATCCTCATCAGCGTGATTAAATGACTTAGTTTCTTTCATCTTTGGAGGGTATAATGTAAATAAGTGTCGTGTGTGTATGTGCATGTGTACTGTCAGATATCTAACTAGGTATTTGGCTACATCTGGACAACTGATTGAAGGGAGATGCTGTCTCCCCAGTCCTCTTCCCTTGTCCTTTTTAGAATTGCTGCAGGCCCAGGTTAAATATGAAATTACTCCCTAGAGTTTGCAGTTTATGTTACCAACCACCACATTTTATAGCTATGTAGAGGATGACTCTTAGGAAATAAATATTAGAAGCCTAGAAATCATTTAGTTGTTCTAGCACCAAATCTATCCATTTGCCTAATGTATTTAACATTCCATCCTCATCAACATGATTAAGCCCCTTTCTTCCATCTTTGTAGGGCTCATTGTATATAAATATTTTGTACATAAAGATCATCAAATACTGTAATGAGGTATTTGGCTTCATCTGGAAAATTGATTGGAGGGAGACGCAGTCTCCCAGCCCTACTTCCCTTGTCCCTGTCCAAGTTGCTGCAGGCCCAGGTTAGAAGATTACCAACCTGGAGGGGCATGCAGTTCATCTTACAATAAAAGTCCATTCATTTAAAAACTCAGAAATCATCCCAGTGCCTGTACTCCTCAAACCAATTTCCCTAAGGGGAGACTGGCACACCAGCCCAAAGAACAGGTGCTTCTCTTCCAACAGAAACATGGCCCCTGACAGGGCACCAGCATTAGGGAAACCAATGTCTTCCGTATAGCTGCCATGAGAATATTTCAGATGCTCAAACTGAAAACTCTTAAAACCAATGTTAAGCATCAGCATGCTTTAAGTGTAAGATAGCCCTCTGGAATTTACAAACACATGTGCAGCTATTTCCTTGTTCACAGATATGATGTACTCAGCCCTCTCCTAGGCACTATGAAGGAGACAGAGGAAGCATAAAAATTCTGGACTAATATAATTTTATATGTCTTTCTGGGATTGGGGAGTAGATTGAGTGCCTTTTTTACAAAGAAGATCCCATATTTAATTCAAGTATTTATAGCATCAGCAAAAAAGGGCAGAGGGCAGGAAGTTGAGAACACTAGGTTCTGTGCTATGTTACCTGTATTCGGTAGAACTGTTTCTGGAGTCAGGTTTTAAGTCACAATCCTGAAGCTTCCTTCCCCTCTTCCACCAATGATGCAATAATAGCTGTTTTCGTTTTAATTAGCAGAGAACTAAGAGGAAAGGTCCTAGCTCTACCTTCCACTCGCAACTTCCCTTTACCTCCCCTTATTGCTTTCATCTCAAATATCCCTGCTACTCAACCAATCCTAAAGCTAACGTACTGAGACGCACACAAAGGAAAGGTGTGAGAGTGCTTGGAAGCATCCAGCTGAGCCCACTGGAGGAAAATCACACGATAGGGCCTCCTGTTGTGATACACTGGCCAGAGAAAAGCGCCAAGAACTTCAGGGATGTTATTCACTGCTTTCCTACTCCCCAGCACTAGATCAGATTGGATTTTACTTTGTAGTTCAGAAGTTAAGAAGTCAAATTGCTGACCGAGGTGGGGAAGGAGGATGGAAATTAAAGGTTTACATTTGTTTAATGGCAGAACTGAGATTTGCTCTGCTTACCTCTTTCCCATCTGTCTGTAATAGCAATGACTCAATAATCAGTAGACCGATGGAAGAGGAGTTGCAAGTTTAAATTTATAACCTGACTCTGGGTTCTGTTCTAGAAACAGTACATGTTTTAGAGGCTTTGCCAGTTGGGATACATTGTTGACTTGGGGGAGGCTGAAGGAGAGAGCTGACAACCTAGACACAGAAAAGAGTAATTAACTAACTAGATTTTCTTCTGATCTCTTCCATGGTAGTGATTCTGAGCACATTGGCCCAGCTAGTTGGTATGGTGAAGGGGCACCGTACTAACAGATTTGGAGACTGAATCCTAATCCCATCACCAACACTTAGCAGGTATATGATCATGGGCAATTCATTCAATTGCCTGCCAATTATAGACTATATAGGGGGAAGAGCACTGGATTTGGAGTCAAGAAACGTGGACACTTGGCTCCACACTTCCTTAGCTGAGTAACTTTGGGCAAACCACTTGGTCTCTCGAGCCTAAGGTTCTTTAGCTATAAAATGGGAATAATATCTTCACTAACTACCTCACAGAGTTGTGGTAAGAATATAATCAGATAACTGGATACAAACACTATATAAACTGGAAAGCGCCATACAAATGTGAGAGATCAGTTTTATTATCAAATCACTATTTTCCACTGCCTCTTGAATCGGTTTTATTCTAACCAACCATTACATCTTCCTCATCTTTTGGAGTGTGGGTAATTGAGGCTTGGGTGTGTCATCAGGGACTGGAGTGATTTCAGCTCCCACATAGAGGTGGGAGAGGTGGTTGATGGGGGGTGGAAGTTAGATACCAGTGATGTATATGGTAGGACATTTTCCTGGGTCACTTTGACAGTACCTTGGGAAATTGTCAGAATCCTTGCAGAGGGCCAAGGCTGGGCACAAGGGAGAAAGCGAGCAGTTGAGAATTGAGGGGAGGGTCTGGAGCGCGACTGCCCTCCTGTCATTGCTGCGGGTGGGCGAGGCTAAGACTTCAGGCATGACTGGAGGCCTAGGAGAGAAGAGTGTCCCTAGGGTTTCAAGAATTTTCATGCCTAGCAGCTGAGTAACAAGCACTAGTTCTGATAGATAGTGAAGGGGAGAAAATGCCACCTGTTGTGGGATCAGCTCTGCAGGGCAGCAGCTGCCTTGTTATCACCAGCAACCTTAGCCCTGGTCAGTAATATTTCTACTAGGAAAGGTTTTGAAGCATGGCCTCCAAGGACTTTCATAAGCCCTTGGAGTCAGGACTGTGTCTCATCCATCTTTGTATCTTCAGTACCATCTCATAAGGTGCCTTGTACATAGTAGGTGCTTAATGAACAAATGTTGCTTGAATTTAGCTGTTGTCCAGCCCCACAGAGTTATGCTCCATTTGCCACCGTGTGATATTTTTGGGAAACAATACTGATTTGGATGCCAGCTGTATGTGACTTTGGGCAAGACTCTCCCATCTATCTTGTCTTCATTTCATCTGTAAAATGAAGTGAGTGGATTCAGTGCTCCCTAAGGTCCCTTCCAGCTCCAATACTTGACAAGCCTATGATTCTAAATCATTTCCATTGCCTCTGAACATGGGTGAGTAATGCCTCCACTGCAGCTCTGTTTTTCTCCAGGAGGCTTTGTTCAGAGGAGGTCTGACTATTGCACAGCCAGTTTTTTCTTCCTCTTCAGCAGTTCTTTACTGTCTTCAGAATAGTTGTGGATGAGCGGCCTTTTCTGAAAGGATACTTAAAAATATATACTATTTAGGCTGGGCATAGTGGCTCATGCCTGTAATCCCAGCACTTTGGGAGGCCAAGGCAGGTGGATCACCTGAGGTCAGGAGTTCAAGACCAGCCTGGCCAACACGGTGAAACCCCGTCTCTACTAAAAATACAAAAAATTAGCTGGGCCTGGTGGCAAGAGCGTGTAATTCCAGCTACTGGGGAAGCTGAGGCAGGAAAATCGCTTGAACCCAGGAGGTGGAGGTTGTAGTGTGCCGAGATCACACCACTGCACTCCAGCCTGGGTGACAAGAGCGAAACTCCATCTCAAAAAATAAATAAAATATATACTATCTTGCTCCTCAACCAGTGGGAAAGGAGAGGAGGGGAGGCAAAGAAAGAAACTGAGCACAGTAAACACAGCATTTTTTGTAGGCTCTTATTTAAAGTGTATGTGTGTATGTGTGTGTGTGTGTGTAAGTATTGACTAGGAAACAGAGGGAAGCCAATCAAAAGTATACTGTGCAATTGAGAGAGGCTGACCCAGGATTTAAAACTTTTTTTGGGTAATCTAACTGTGAGTAGATAGGAATCGGCCATATGGTGAAATGAGATCAATAGGAAATGTGCTTTTTGAGGAAATTTTATTTTAGTACCAAATGTTGCCAGTGACAATCTTCAGTTAAGAAATAAGTTATTCTGACCTAAAATTCTTATCTCCGCCACTTTGGTTTAAAAACAAAAGCTCTTATATACATGAAATAATTATATTTTAATTAAGCCTTTAGCTTAGTTGTTTTCATCTCTTCAAGGAAAATGAATAAGCAGCATTTTTCATTGTACTTAAAAATGTAAAATATCTGCATGCCACTAATCTGTAACATTTTACCAGTTCAGATGCCTGTAATGTGTGACTTTATGTGTGTCTGTGTTGTTTTGAAGATAACAAAGGAAGTAATACTTTGTAAACTGTTTAAACAAGTGTTTAAACTTCTATTGGCAACATTTATTGGGCTAAGCAGTTACTGAAAACTCCATATAGTTTTATTTTCCATTTGAAACTTCAATCAAATCAAGACTATTATATTCATTAGGGAATTAAAGACTAATTTGCCTTTTAAATGTGAAGTTGAACATTGTGTGGAAAGTAAATGTGTGATAAAGCAAAATGTATAAAGTTTGAAATATTATACTTTTACCCTGGATAATTATTCAGGACCCCAGTTGGCCCAAATAGGTGCAATTTTTAATACTTTGAAATTAGCCAGCCAGACTTAATGCTAAGGTAAATGTAAACTGTTTTAATTAATTAGCTTTCAAAGATATAATGTATCTATTTCTGTCAGGAATGATATTTCCAAATGAAAATGTAAAGAACATTGGGAATTAATAAACTTTCCTTTCGAAGTAAAAGTAAAGACTGGTTTTATATGGCTAATTTTTAGACAGTGTTTCTTTAAAACAAATGGTTGGCTGCAGAAAACTATAAAATGTCTTTATTATGAAGAAACAAGACAACTACAAGTAGCTATAACAGAGAGAAATAATTCGTTATCAAACAAAAATGTACACATTTGGCTAAATAGTTAAAAATTTACTAGAATGAATGGGAACAGGAATACAGAAAGCCCAAACAGGTTAACTATTTTACTCTGAATTTTTTACACTAACTTTGGATTTACATTATTATTATTTTTAAAGCCCTTCTGGTAATTTGTAATACTGAACACTAAAAATGATGAAGTTATGTTGTAAAGGTTTGACCCTGGAAAAACAGGAAAAGCTGTTTTTCCTGCCCTTCTGCTGAACTCTGTCCCAACTCTTGGATTTCAGTTTAGGCTGGTAAGGTTCAACTGAGAAACATAAAGAGCCAGTGTCTAATTTCTTTTTTTTTTTTTTTTTTTTTTTTTTGAGGCGGAGTCTCGCTCTGTCGCCCAGGCTGGAGTGCAGTGGCGCGATCTCGGCTCACTGCAAGCTCCGCCTCCCGGGTTCCCGCCATTCTCCTGCCTCAGCCTCCCGAGTAGCTGGGACTGCAGGCGCCGCCACCACGCCCGGCTAATTTTTTTGTATTTTTAGTGGAGACGGGGTTTCATTGTGTTAGCCAGGATGGTCTCGATCTCCTGACCTCGTGATCCGCCCGTCTCGGCCTCCCAAAGTGCTGGGATTACAGGCTTGAGCCACCGCGCCCGGCCGCCAGTGTCTAATTTCTGTATTTGCTGTTTCACACCTTCTCTTGGACAAAGAAATATAGTAATTATTTTGTTTAAAAGGTTCTCCCTTTCAGCCTATTGGGTTATAATGAATAGAGCAGTTAATTTTAAAAATCAACTTAGAAATAGCATGAGGAGAATATAACTTAACTGCTACCTGTGTGGAGAAAGACTTTGACGTTTTAGTTTATTAAAAGCTTAATGTGGATACACACAAAAACACACAAACAGAGCAATAAATTAAATCATGCCACCAGAGAAAATCATCTTCACTAAAAGGAAGACAGGAATGAAGGAAAGAAGGAAGAGAAAACCATAAAGTAACTAGAAAACAACAAAATGGCAGGAGTAAGTCCTTACTTAGCAGTAATAACATTGAATATAAATGAACTAAACTCCCCAGTAAAAAGACATACTATCTTTTTATTGGGCTGAGTAACATTTTAAAAAAAGGCTGACTGATCTGTTGCATACAGGTAACACTTTTCCTTTAAAGATACACAGGCTGAAAATGAAGGGATGGAAAAAGATATTTCATGCTAATGGAAACCAAAAAAGAACAGAAGTCACTATACTTATATCAGACAAAATAGAGTTCATGAGAAAACTGTAAGAAGAGACAAAGAAGGTCATTATATAATGATAAAGGGGTCAATTCAGCAAGAGGATATAACAATTTTAAATACATGTGCCCCCAATACTGGAGCACCCAGATACATAAAGCAAATATTGTTAGAACTAAAGAGAAAGAGAGAGAGAGACCTCAATACAATAATAGCTGGGGACTTCAACACCCCACTTTCAGCATTGGACCCATCTTCTAGGGAGAAAATCAACAAAGAAACATTGGACTTAATCTGCTCTATAGGCCAAATGGACCTAAGAGATATTTACAGAACATTTTATCTAAGCTGCAGAATACACATTCTTCTCAGCATATGGATCATTTTCAGGTATAGATGTTAGGTCACAAAACAAGTCTTGATATATTTTTAAAAATTGTGATAATATCAGGCATCTTCTCTGACCACAATGGAATAAAACTAAAAATCAATAGCAAGAGGAATTTTAGAAACTATACAGATACACGGAAATTAAACAATATGCTCCTGAATGACCAGTGGGTAAATGAAGAAATCAGAAAAATTGAAAAATTTCTTGAAACAAATGATGATGGAAATGGAACATACCAAAACCTATGGGAAACAGTGAAAGCAGTACCAAGAAGGAAGTTAATAGTGTCTACATCAAAAAAAGAAGAAAAACTTCAAATAAATAATGAGGCATCTTAAAGGACTAGAAAAGCAAGAGCAAGCCAAACCCAAAATTAGTAGAAGAAAAGAAATAATAAAGATAGAGCACAAATAAATGAAATTGAAATGAAGAAAGTAACATAAAAGATCAATGAAACAAAAAGTTGGTGTTTTGAAAAGGAAAATTGACAAACCATTACCTAGACTAAGAAAAAAAAAGAAGACCCAAATAAATAAAATCAGAAATGGAAAGGGAGACACTACAACTTATACCATAAAAATTCAAAGGATCATTAGTGGCTACTGTGAGCAACTATATGCAAATAAATTGGGAACCTAGAGAAAATGAATAAATTCCTAGACACATAAACCTATCAAGATTGTACCATGAAGAACTCCAAAGTGTGACCAGACCAATAACAAGTAACGAGATTGAAGTCATAATAAAAAGTCTGCCAGTAAGGAAAAGCCCAAGACCAGATGGCTTCACTGCTGAATTCCACCAAACATTTAAAGAAGAACTAATACCAATTCTACTCAAACTGTTCCAGAAAATAGAGGAGAAGGGAATACAAACTCATCCTACAAGGCCAGTATTACCCTGAGATCAAAACTAGAGAAAGACAGATCAAAAAAAGAAAATTACAGACCAATGTCCCCGATGAATATTGATGCAAAAATTCTTCAACAAAATACTAGCAAACTGCATTCAACAAGACATTTAAAAGATCATTCTTCATGACCAAGTAAAATTTATCCCTGGAATGCAAGGATGGTTCAACATACATAAATCAGGCCAGGAATGGTGACTCACACCTATAATCCCAGCACTTTGGGAGCCTGGGCAACAAGGTGAAACCCTGTCTCCACCAAAAAACAAAAACAAAAAATTAGCCAGGCATGGTGGTGTGCGCCTGTGGTTTCAGCTCAGGAGGCTGAGGTGAAAGAATCGCTTGAGCCTAGGAGGTAGAAGTTCCAAAGAGCCAAGATTGTGCTACTGCATTCCAACCTTGGTGACTGAGCAAGAACCTGGCTCAAACAAAAAAACAACCAAAAAAACCCCCACCAGAAATCAATCAATGTGACACATCATATCAACAGAGTGAAGGATATAAACCATATTATCATTTCAATTGATGCTAAAAAAAAAAAAAAAAGATAAAATTCAATGTCCCTCCATGATAAAAACCCTCAAAAAACTGGGTATACTTTGGGAGGCCAAGGCGGGCAGATCACGAGGTCAGGAGATTGAGACCATCCTGGCTAACACGGTGAAAACCCATCTCTACTAAAAAATACAAAAAAATTAGCCAGGTGTGGTGGTGGGTGCCTGTAGTCCCAGCTACTCGGGAGGCTGAGGCAGGAGAATGGTGTGAACCTGGAAGGCAGAGCTTGCAGTGAGCTGAGATCGCACCACTGCACTCCAGCCTGGGCAAAAGAGTGAGACTCTGTCTCAAAGAAAAAAAAAAAACTGGGTATAAAAGGAACATGCCTTAACATAATAAAAACCATATGTGAAAGACCCACAGATAGTTTCATACTGAATGGGAAAAAATTAACTCTTTAAGATCTGGAAAAGACAAGGATGCCCACTTTCACCACTGTTACTCAACATAGTACTGGAAGTCCTAGCTAGAGCAATCAGATAAGAGAAATAAATAAAGAGCATCCAAATTAGAATCAAAGAAATCAAATTATCCTTGTTTGCAGGTGACATAATCTTACATTTGGAAACACCTAAAGATGCCATCAAACAACTATTAGAACTGATAAACAAATTCCATAAAGTTACAGTAAACAAAGTCAACATATACAAATCAGTAGCATTTCTATATACCAACAATGAACAACCTGAAAAAGAAATTTAAAAAGTAATCCCCTGATGGTGCTTTTCATGTTCTAGCAATGCACACATTTTGGCCCTGGCTCCTGATACCACAAGTTTCTTTTATGTACTTAGGCTCACTTATGGATGCATCACTTTTAAAAGCCGGGAATTTAGGAAAGGTTCATAACATTTTTATAGAACTTTTAAGCTTTTTGAAGGGTAAACACTTGTAAAACTTCTCTAAAGAACTGGTTGGGTGCAATGGCTCAAACATATAATCCTAGCACTTTGAGAGGTCATGGTGGGTGGATCACTTGAAATCAGTAGTTTGAGATCAACCTGACCAACTTAGTGAAACCCTGTGTCTACTAAAAATACAAAAAAATTAGCTAGGCATGGTGGTGCACGCCTGTAGTCCCAGCTACTAGGGAGACTGAGGCAGGAGAATCACTTGAACCCAGGAGGTGGCGGTTGCGGTGAACCAGGATCATGCCACTTCACTCCAGCCTGGGCAACAGAGCGAGATTTCATCTCAAAAAAACAAACAAAAAAAAAAAATTAAAAAATTAAGGAGGGTAAAAATGAAGAGAGTTTGATTAATGGGTACAAAAATACACTCAGAATAAGTTTTAGTGGTTCAACAGCACAGTAGGGTGACTGTAGTTGTCAATCATGTATTGCATATTTCAAAATAGCTGGAAGAGATGTGAAATGTTCTCAACACAAAGAAATAATCAATGTTTGAGGTGATGACCAATTACCCTGATTTGATTATTACACATTGTATCATGTATCAAAATATCACATGTACTCCCATGCATATGTACAATTATAATGTATCAAATAGTAAAAGACAAAAAGAAACAATTATTTAAAACTTTCAAGCGAATAGGGAAATAAGCTGACAATTACTATAAATATCAAGAAGGAATCCATTGGCTAGATAATTTAGAAAAAATATTGTTTTTGAGCCAATAAATGTTTATAAAACATTTAAATAATACAAGGAGGCCAGGCACGGTGACTCACTCCTGTGATCCCAGCACTTTGGGAAGCTGAGGCTGGAGGATCACTTGAGATCAGGAGTTTGAGATCAGCCTGGCCAACATGGCAAAACCCTGTCTCTACTAAAAATACAAAAATAAGCTAGGTATGGTGGTGCACATCTGTAGTCTCAGCTACTCGGGCGGCTGAGGCAGAAGAATCGCTTGAACCTGGGAGGTGGAGGTTGCAGTGAGCCGAGATCATGCCATTGCATTCCAGCCTGGGCAACAGAGCGAGACTCCATCACAAAAACAAATAATGATAATAAATAAAAACAAGGAAAGGTAAGCAGAAGTTATATCATATCACAACTCTGGTCTTGGTAGAAGGGTTTGGGGTATCTAGCATTTATCATTTAAAGACCTGAATTTAATTGTTATTTACTTCCATTTATGACAGGGATCATATTCATTCACTCACCTGAGCTGAAATTTGGCTTTCTGTGGTGACTGTAGGAGAGTCTAACAATGGACAGCACTGGAAAATTATCACTTCTATACTAAACGTTAAACTGTTTAATATTATTAAAATGATATTAAAATTTGGGGATAATATTTTAGGTTTATGTGTATATCCCAGAAGTTTATTCTTTAATAGTGATGTTTGTCATCAACTTCGGCTTCAGCTGAAGAGTGACTCATTTTTTGTCCCTTTTGGCATTTGGCTGAAATATGTATTCAGTGCACCTCTAATGGAGGCATAATGGGGTATGAAAATATGGGAAAGGCAAAATTAATTCCAGATGATGGCATTAGTGAAGGTTGAGTGGGGCAGACATTTGAGATGGACAATGAAACATGAGGAGGCGTCTAACAGGCAGAGATGGGTGATAGAAAAAGGGCATTTCAGGCCAAAAAGTATGCTTGAATCTTTCCTATAAAACTGTATGCACACAGGCGTGGTGGCTCATGCCTGTAATCCCAGCACTTTGGGAGGTCAAGGTAGGCACATCACCTGAGGTCAGGAGTTTGAGACCAGCCTGGCCAACATGATGAAACCCCGTCTCTATTAAAAAAACAAAAATTAGCCAGGCATGGTTGTGCACACCTGGAATCCCAGCTACTTGGGAGGCTGAGGTTGCAGAGAGCCAAGCTCACACCACTGCACTCCAGCCCGGGTGACAGAGTGAGACTCCATCTCAAAAAAAAACTGTATGCACCCAGCCATGATGCTTGTCTTCTGTGATTCCTGCCTCCCACTGCTTCCATAGGATTCCTACCTCCAAGCTTCCATAATGAAATCCTTACCTTTTCGTTTCAAATTTATGTCTTTAGTTTTTCTCAACTCTCCTATAAATACATGTTTTTACATACACATAGAATATGCTTATGTATACCGAAGTAACTATTTCCTATAGGAACTCTTTGATAACAAGAAAAGTGCTGCTGTTATTAATTAGCATATGATGATTCAGTGTGACACGCTTTCTGAGTTACTCTGGCTGGAAGTTTAGAGATAACACTAATTAGAGCTTGTAATGTTAACACATTAAGTAGAGTCGGAGTGTCATTTTATCTATCACTTTCACTCTAACCAAACCCTGAACACTAATGGGAACCATACTCTGTCACTTGTTCAAATATTTTACCTGAAGTCCTCAGATTTGTTCTCTTTAGTGTGTTAGGATGTTGAACTTCAACTGTTTTCCATTACTTGAAGTGGGTTAAATGCAGAAGGTTGGGGGTGCCATACCACTTCTAGTTCAGATCATCATGTTTCTTTGATTAGGCACTGTAGTAGTCAATTTTTGCTAAGTAAGTCTTTAGTAATAAACGAACCTAAACTTCAGTTTCCTCTTTGCTTACATTATATTATGTCAGCTAGTGGCTGAGGCTCTGACCCACGTAATTTCTTATTCTAGAACCCAGGCAGAAGGACCAGCCTCTATTCAGAACATGTCTTTCTCTTGCTGGAGGGAAAGAGCAGGCACACTAGTAGAGAAAGGCAGTGACTCTTAAAGCTTCCACCCAGGACTGTCTGATTGTCACCTCCACTTGTATTTTATTGACCAAAGCAAGATTCATGTTTCTAAACTTTGTGATTACAATATGACATTTATCTGAGGAGAGGAGGAAAATCCCATCATGGGATCATAGCCAAGCCTGGAATGCCTACGGGGCAGCACTGGAAGTCACATAGTAGTGGGCAAGCCTGTCTATTCCTCTAAAGGAGAGCAAATATTTGGTAACAGTATTTCAATCTACCACAGGCATTTAGTGGACTTACCTTTTCACTTATTTATGTAAATATAATTTCCAGGCTTTTCCTGTTTGCTTTCCTCCAAAAATTATGTTTCCAACTATAAGCGAATAGTGGCAACCCTAAATTATGTCTTTTTAAAAGAGAACTCTGTCTCTATTTCAGGACTTTCACAGGATCTTATTCTCCTGTGTAGTCAACCCTCTTGCAGCTAGTGTTTAAATCCAAACCAGGTCACTGGCTGGCATTCACAGGTGAATCTTCTGGTTCTGTGTCCCAAGAGAAGAGCAGGAGAGAGGGGGAAGAATGCAACATTCATTTATTTACAAATATTTATTGAATACTTTCTGGGTGCCAGCAGTATTGTAGATGCTAGGGATGGAGGAGTAAACAAAGCAAAGCTTCTTGGGGCTTCCACTAAGAAAACAAGCAATATGATGTTATGTGGTAAAAGTGCTATGGTGACAAGTAAAGAAAGGAGAGAATGACTGGGTAAGGTGATAAGAGGAAACCTTTCGGAAGTGACATTTGAGCAGAACCTTCATTAAAATGAGGGTATGAGCTAGAAGCATCTGGGAGGAAAATCATTCTCCTGCGTAGCATAAAGACTCTGAGATGGGGAGAAACTGGGCAGGATTAAGAAACCTCAGGGAGGCCAGTATGACTACAGCAGAGTCAGAGAGAATATGTGGTAGGAAACAAAATAATCATATACAGATTTGTAGAGGTGTTAATTCTGGATTTTATTCTAAATGTGATGGAAGCCATGAATGGTTTGGAGCAAGACGGCGACATGATCTGATTTGTTTTTAAAAGATCATTCTGGGCTGGGAGTGGTGGCTAACGCGTGTAATCTCAGTACTTTGGGAGACCAAAGTGGGCAGATCACCTGAGGTCAGGTGTTCAAGACCAACCTAGCCAACACGGCGAAACCCCGTCTCTACTAAAAAATAGAAAAAATTAGCCAGGTGTGGTGGTGGCCGGGGGGGGAGGGGGGTGCTGTAATCTCAACTGCTAGGGAGGCTGAGGCAGGCAGAATTGCTTGAACCCGGGAGGCAGAGGTTGCAGTGAGCAGAGATCACGCCACTGCACTTCAGCCTGGGCGACAGAGAGAGACTCCGTCTCAAAAAAAAAAAAAAAAAAAAAAAAGTCATTCCGACTGCTAATATAGAAAATGTGTTAGAGCAAAGGAGTGGAAGAAGTGTGGAAGGTTCTACCTCTTTAGTGCTATCCAATACTAAGGTACTATTCTTAACATCTCTGGCCCCATATGTGGTTTTTAATGTACACAGATTTAAGAGATTCATGTTTATAAGTTTTGTGATTAAAATATGATAATGTATGCCTGAAAAAAGGAAAAAATCCACCATTAAATTTTGCATTATTTTAGAAAAAGGAACTAAAATAAGATGTATACATTTGATAGGAAAAATTTGAAATGAATAGCTAAAAGAAAATATATTTAATATTTGCCTAGCAGCCTATATAGGAAGGTGAGAGAGGAAAAGTGTAATAGATTAAGTCAGTCAGACACTGAATTTAAAAACCTCTCTGACCAAAGCAAAAGAAGCCATAGTGCAGAGGAAAGTCCTTCTTAAACCATATCAGCTGGGTATGGTGTTGCATGTCTATAATTTCAATACTTTGGGATGCCATGGTGGGAGGATCCCTTGAGCCCAGGAGTTCAAGACCAGCCTGGGCAACATAGGGAGACCCTGTCTCTACAAAAAATAAATGAAAAAAAATTTAGCTGGGTGTGGTGGCATACGCCTGTAGTCCCAGCTGCTTAGGCTACTCAGGAGGCTGAGGTTGGAGGATTGCTTGAGCCCAGGAGGTCAAGGCTGCAGCAAGCCATGATAGCACCACTGCACTACAGCCTGGGTGACAGAATGAGACTGTCTCAAAAAAAAAAAAAAAAAAAAATTGATGAGATTTAGGAGACACATCAGTCTGATCAGCAGTGGAAAGCACATTAGAACTTGACTCAAGAGAACTGTGTCTCATCTCTGGATCTCCAATTACTGGCTGTGGGACCTTATACAAATTACTTAACTTTTCTGAGTCTTCATTTTCTTATCTATAGAAATAGAGGATGCCAGTTTATTCTTTATAGAGTTTTGAGGATTAGATGAGATATTACAAATGAAGTGCTGGCCCAGTGATTGGTATGTATTATAAGTATAAACATTCATATCAACCTGAATTATGTAGGAAATTGCACTCAGAAAGCTGTTATCTCCAAGAGATTGACCTAAAGATGGTATAGAAAATAAAATGCAATGGCCACAACACTGAGTATTGACTGTCCTCTAAATATTTGCAATTGAGAAGGGTTTTTTCCTGGTCAGGCGCGGTGGCTCACACCTGTAATCCCAGCGCTTTGGAAGGCCAATGTGGGCAGATCACGAGGTCAGGAGTTCGAGACCAGAATGGCCAACATGGTGAAACCTCGTCTCTACTAAGCGTACAAAAATTAGCCGGGCATGGTGATGCGTGCCTGTAATCCCAGCTACTCGGGAGGCTGAGGCAAGAGAATCACTTAAACCCGGGAGGCAAAAGTTGCAGTGAGCCAAGATCGTGCCACTACACTTTAGCCTGGGCAACAGAACAAGACTGTCTTAGAAGAAAAAGAAAAAAAAAAGTTTTTTTTTCCTTAAAAACCCAAACCATCAGTGATCTCCATTGCTGACATTAGTGGGTGCCAGTTGCATGAAATTCCAGGATGTTTATCTAACCTAGGGTGCTCCCTTCTCTGAGGGGAAGAAGTAGATGCCAGGAGAGGTTTAAACCATTAAGTGGCTCGCATACTGGGTGTGGCTGGAATGTACCTCAAGCAGGCACGTCAGTCCACTTCTTTGGCTACATTTTTGAAAGGTTGTGTCGAAGTTTAGCATTACTCCTGGGGATGGTCTGCTCCTGAAGAGCAGGCCAGGAAAATTCCCAGTAAGTGACTAAATGAATAAATGGTAAAATGTCGCAGTTCTCTCTCCACAGAGTCTCGCACAAAAGGTAGCCATTACATAGGCCACTGGCAAACAGTCCTCTGAGAGATTCCCATACTCTTCCTCTTCCCTCTAGACTACCCATCTGCCCCAATCCCTCCCTTGAGCAGCCACTTCTGTTTTTTCTCCCACTACAGCAGCCAGCCCCACCGCCTGGTGCAGAGCTTGAAGATGGAACGGGACGATAGGATGGGCAGAAACTGCCCTGGAATAGCTACATCATCCCTGGTTGCATACCTAAGAAAACCACTAGGGTCACCACACCCTGGAGGTGACATTCGCATGATTTATGCCTCTCTTGGGCTTTAGATTTTATTCCTTTACTTTTCTATAACTCTGTCATGGCCAGTTTAAAGGGCTCAATGTCATGTCCTCCCATTAACAACCAAGACTACAGTGCAAGCCCTGCCGTGTGTGCTTCTTTACAAAAGGTCAAAGTAAAAAGGAAATCTATACCGAAGAGCCTCTAGATACTATTTCCAGCTTCGGGGGAGTCCACAGTCGGTACTTCCACGGGTAGAGAACATTGTCTTAGACTGGGATAAAGGTTGGTATTCGCAGTCCCCTTCCTACGTTCTGTCCATTGTAAAGACCGGAGTCCGCGCTGAGCCTCGCCCTCCTCGCTGGAACTACAACTCCCAGGATACCCTGCGGCATGGGAGTGCGCACGCGCGTCGGAGGCGGAGGAGGAACCCGCCGCACCGACAGGGCGGTCGAGTGAGGGAGCTGCTGGCGGGTGGGTCAGGCAACTCCTTGGGAGGCCGACGCGGGCGCACGGGCGGGTGCTGGGAACCGAGGCTAGGCTTGCGGCCGGCAGTTTCCGTGGATCTGTGAAGAAGTCGGCGGCCCCTGCGGGCGCCAGTCAGGTAAGCCCAGCCCGGTGCTTTCCAGGAAGTCCGTCTGCGGGCGCGGGCTGGGGAGTCGCACCGGCCATGGTGGCTGAGGAGGGAGAGCTTGCTGCCCGCCCGCCGCCCGACTCCCGGCTCCTTCCCGACGGGTCCGTCTAGGGGAGCGGGGGCACACGGGGGCTGCTTCTCCGCGAACGGCCCGGGCCGGGGGCGTGGGGCGCGCTGGGCGTCGCCGGCCGGTCGAGGCGCGCGAACCCGGCGTTCCCGGTGAATCACCCGCGGCCCGGGCGCCCGGGTTCAGGACCGGCCCCCTCCCCTCCCGCGGAGCCGCGGCCAAGCTGGCTCCCTGCACCCCACCCAGCATCGCCGGGACACGATAGCACCAAGCCTCCTTCAAAGGCTTCGGCTTTTTAAAAGTTGGGGCGGCGGAGTAGGGGAGCCAAAACTTAGGGCACACCCTTTTTGTGATTGAAATGTGGCTGCCCTTGCATTCACCGATTTGATCTGTCTGCTCTTAGAATTAAGTTCCTAGCTCCCAGGCAGCACAGCTGGATCCGGCTGGGAAGTTCGTGTGTTAGTTTGTTTTGAGGACGTGACTGGGTCGTTATATTTTTGCTTGCAGCGGGTGGTGTGTTTCCTCCGCAAGCCTGCATTCTGATTGCAAACAGAAATGGGAAACAGCCAGTTTCTTTCTTTCTTTTTAATGTTTAGTTAAGAATCGCATTTCCAACTTGCCCTTGGCCTCTGTTAAAACCAAAAGTCATCTGGCAATGAACACTGCAGTAAAACTTACCCCAGGAGGCCATACTTCAACAGGAAATAAGCCTGTGGAGATTTAAGTTAGTTATGTGCAGTTTTCCTTGGTTTGTAACATTTTCATGCAACTCATGTGTCCTTTTCTGAGAAACTTTCAGATTAATTTTTTTGGCAGATTAAATTGATTAATTAATTGGCCCGTCAAAAATATATTAGGCTTGGAAAAATAGCTTTACCAAGGCTCATTTACTCTTGCTAGTTTCTTCTTCCTAGGCACCTTTTCACCTGTAAGAGTCAGCAGTTATAATATTACAGTCCCCTTTCTTACACATTCCTACGAAAGGAACAAAACTAATTAAAATGTCCAAATATATTTTAGCTCTTTGAGCTTTCTTTGCTTTTGCAACTCGCAGAAATTCTAGTTTGCTAATCTTTAAAATTAGGTTGTTGGACCAGATGACCCCCAAGATTATTCTGCCCCTAAATATCTCTGGTTTTTAAAAGTTCATTTATTTTACTCATTCAGGAAACACTGGCCATATGAATTCCAAGCCCTATGCTAGCCATGAGAAAGAGCAAACATGAGTTCTTGAGAATGCTGTAGACCTACTGCTCAATTTTATTTAATCATGTATTTTTTTATGACTAATTCCTAAATTTTGTGGTATATCCAATATGCTAACCTACACTGTAATTAATAACTTCATCTGAAGTTAAATACGTACAGGTCAAATCCCATTCAAAGATTTTTCGTTCGTAATTACTGGCCCATTGAAACAAAACAGGTTTGGTATGACAGAAAGGCCCTGAATGGTGGAGGGCACTCTTTTCAAACTTTAACATGCGTAATTCACTCAGGATATTGTAAGCTTGAAGTAGAGCCCAAAGTCTGTATGTCTGATAGGTAATGCTGTCAGAGACCACACTTTGAATGTCAAGTGTGGGGAGGTAATTTTAGAGATATTTTAAGGTGTTTTTAATGGCAATTTAAATACTGATACTGATAACTGATATTAGATACATAATTGATGGCTTTTTCAACTCTCGGTTTTTTAAAATACTGTAATCCTATTACCTCTAACAAGAACAATTGTCTTCATAAGTTTTTCTCTTTCTTTCCTTTTCCTTTCCTTTGCTAGTTTGTCTTTTTTCTCTTTGCTTTTTTTTTTCTCTCCTCCTCTTCCTTCCTTGTTTTCACTCACATTAATTTGGCAGTTCATGAATTCAAGTATGTGTCTTGCCCCATTCTGTACAAAGTAGTGTTTTAGGCTCTTGGTGACTATGTGTAAGACATGAGGCCAGGGCCGGGCTTGGTGGCTCACACCTGTAATCCTAGCACTTTGGGAGGCCAAGATGGGAGGATTGCTTGAACCCAGGTGTTTGAAACCAGTCTGGGCAACATAGCAAGACCCTGTCTCTACAAAATAAAATAAATTAGCTGGGTGTAGTGGTGATGCTTGTAGTCCTGGCTACTCAGGAGGCTGAGGCAGGAGGATTGCTTGAGCCCAGGAGTTTGAGATTACAGTGAGAGACAATGATTGTGCCACTGCACTCCAGCCTGTGTGACAGAGTAAGACCCTGTCTCTAAAAAAAGAAAAAAAAATTATATATATATAAAAATATGAATGACATGGTTCCTGTCTAGGACCTTATTCTCTTTGGGATTAGGCAGATGTACTTATGTGTAGTCCACAGCACTTGTAAGAGCCACCTCTAGGGAGTAAAAAGGTAGTAGATATTTAGGAGAGATCTTTTCCAGTTGTAGGAGTGGGGAACAAATAAAGTCAATATTTTTTTCCATTCACTGGTCATCTCTTTCCCCAGGCTATACTGTCTATACTGTTTGAGTGTATGTGACATATATCTACATATAGTGCAATTCTGTAAATTTATTTTATTTGGAACCTTAGATGAGCCAGAAACATGAACATAATTAGAACCGGATGTGGTGGCACACTTCTGTAGTACCAGCCAATTGGGAGGTTGAGGCAGGAGTATCACTTGAGTCCAAGAGTTCCAGGACAGCCTGGGCAACATAGCAAGACCCTGTCTCAAAAACTAAAACAAAAGAGAAAATCAGTTAGATCTGAGCAATATCATAGGGAGGATGAGAGGCTGTGGGGATAAAAATATACCTGGATAGAGGGAGAGAGAAAGATAAAGAGGAGGATCCAGTAAACAGTAGAGGGAAAAAAGACTTTTAGTAAGGTTTTCTGGTGTCAGTCTGATGTATACTGATATTTAGGCTGTGTTATAGCTGGCAAACTATTCTTCACGCTTTTCAGTTGCTCTTAAATTTAATATGTGTGCGCTCTCTTGATTAGACTAGATGAGGAGGGCATTATTCTCTAGTTTGTATGGCTAAATAGTCCTTGCTGACATTTGATTTACATGCAGTTTTATGTCAGATCCTTTAAAATCACAAATATATGGAGAGAAAAATGGTATAGACAATAGAAAATTCTACTGGGCCTATAACTGGTCCATTAAGTTCTTGTTTAAATTGTAAACAATCAAATTTAATTTGGTGTTTATAAAAAATTATATATGTGAACTTACATTCTTGTATCTATATGTGTCTGTAATCCATTAGCTTATTTACAATGATGAAAGAATAGAAGTGTGAATAAATCAGAATGTCTCATGATTGAAAATTCTGTGTAACTGAAAATGCATTTGTGTAGTCTTGAGGAGTTTCATTTGAAACAAAATTGTTAAGTGTGTATCTTGAGGCAGAATGCTACTTTGTATTTTATTGATGTGTAATTGACATTCAATAAAATGCACATGATATCTAGTTCAAGGAGTTCTGACAATTTTCTACACTGTAAATTCTACCAAAATAAGATAGAAAACTTTTTTTTTTTTTTTTTTGAGACAGTCTGTCTTTGTAGCCCAGGCTGGAGTGCAGTGGCGTGATCTCGGCTCACTGCAAGCTCTGCCTCCCGGGTTCACGCCATTCTCCTGCCTCAACCTCCCGAGTAGCTGGGACTACAGGCGCACGCCACCACACCTGGCTAACTTTTTTGTATTTTTAGTAGAGACGGGATTTCACGCTGTTAGCCAGGATGGTCTCGATCTCCTGACCTCGTGATCCACCTGCCTTGGCCTCCCAAAGTGCTAGGATTACAGGCGTGAGCCACTGCGCCCAGCCAGAAAACATTTTTTTTAAGTCACCCCAGAAAGTTCCCTCACCCACCTTCCTCCAAAGGCAATCACTTCCTGACTCCATAGATTTCTCACACTACAGAGTTTTTTTGACTGGTCTTGGACTTCACATAAATGGAGTCATACAGCATGTGCCTTTTTGTGTTTGGTTTCTTTCATGTAAGAAAGATTCATCTATGTTGTTGGCAAGTATTAGTGGTTTGTCCTTTTAAGTTGTTGAATAGTATTCCATTGTACGAATATACGCCAATTTATGTTTTCTCCTTGATGGATATTTGGAATAAAGTTGTTATGAACATTCTTTTACAAGTTTCTTTTTCTTTTCTTTCTTTTTTTTTTTTTTTTGGAGACGGAGTCTTTCTCTGTCGCCCAGGCTGGAGTGCAGTGGCGCGATCTCGGCTCACTGCAACCTCCGCCTCCCAGGTTGAGGCCATTCTTCTGCTTCAAGTAGCTGGGACCACAGGCGCCCGCCACCACACCCGGCTAATTTTTTCTATTTTTTTGGTAGAGACGGGATTTCACTGTGTTAGCCAGGATGGTCTCGATCTCCTGACCTCGTGATCCACCCGCCTTGGCCTCCCAAAGTGGTGAGATTACAGGCATGAGCCACTGTACCCGGCCTACAAGTTTCTTGATAAATACCTAGGAGTGGAGTTATTGAGTCATATGGTATGTGTATGTTTAACTTTATTAAAAATCTGCGGCCGGGCGCGGTGGCTCAAGCCTGTAATCCCAGCACTTTGGGAGGCCGAGACGGGCGGATCACGAGGTCAGAAGATCGAGACCATCCTGGCTAACACGGTGAAACCCCGTCTCTACTAAAAAATACAAAAACCTAGCCGGGCGAGGTGGCGGGCGTCTGTAGTCCCAGCTAGTCGGGAGGCTGAGGCAGGAGAATGGCGTGAACCCGGGAGGCGGAGTTTGCAGTGAGCTGAGATCCGGCCACTGCACTCCAGTCTGGGCGACAAAGCGAGACTCTGTCACAACAACAACAACAACAAAAAATCTGTCAAACAGTTCTCCAAAGTGATTTATACACAGGAGTTCTACTTCCTCCATATTTTTAGTGTTGCCAATGTTTAGTGTTGTCAGCCTTTTCATTGTTAGTCATAGTACAGGATGTATGGTTGTACCTCATTATGGTTTTAATTTACATTTTTCTGATGATTAAGAATGTTGAGTGCTTTATCATACATTAATTGGCTATGCAGCATCTTTTTTTGTGAATTGTTTGTTCAAGTCTTACCTAGTCTTTCATTGGGTCATTCATCTTTTTATTGTTTGTAGGAGCTCTTTATATATTCAAGGTACAAGTTCTTTGTCATGTATGTAGATAGATGTGTTGGCATTTTTTTTTTTTTACACAGTCTGTCCCTTGTCTGCTTCCTCAATGATATTGTGATGAGCAGAAATTTTTAATTTTTATAGTCTGTTTTATCAATTTTTTGTATTATGGCTAGTGTTTTTTGTCCTGACCAATAAATTTTTACCTGTGCCCAGGATTGCGAAGAAAGCTTTTTCTTCTAGAAGCTTTATTTTTCTGAGTTTTTCATTTGGGTCTGTGATTGATCTCAAAGTAATTATTATTGTGTTATAATTAAGATAGGGGTTTGGGTTCATTTTCCCCCTGGATATCCAGTTGTTCCAGCGACATAGGTTTAAGAAAACTTTAGGCCAGGCGCGGAGGCTCACGCCTGTAATCCCAGCACTTTGGGAGGCCGAGACGGGCAGATCACAAGGTCAGGAGATTGAGACCATCCTGGCTAACACGGTGAAACCCCGTCTCTACTAAAAAATACAAAAAACTAGCTGGGCGAGGTGGCGGGCGTCTGTAGTCCCAGCTACTCGGGAGGCTGAGGCAGGAGAATGGCGTAAACCCGGGAGGCGGAGCTTGCAGTGAGCTGAGATCCGGCCACTGCATTCCAGCCTGGGCGACAGAGCAAGACTCCGTCTCCAAAAAAAAAAAAAGAAAACTTTAAACATAGGTTTAAGAAAAACTTTCCTTTCTCGGCCAGGAGTGGTGGCTCACACCTGTAATCCCAGCACTTTGGGAGACCAAGGCAGGCAGATCATTTGAGCCTAGGAGTTTGAGACCAGCCTGGGCAACATGACAAAACTCCATTTCTACTAAAAATACAAAAATTAGCCAGGAGTACTGGCATGCACCTATAGTCCCAGCTGCCTGGGGGGCTGAGGCAGGCAGATCATCTGAGGGAGGTGGAGCCTGCAGTGAGCTGTTATCGTGCCACTGTACTCCAGCCTGAGTGACAGAGTAAGACCCTGTCTCAAGACAAAACAAAACAAACCTCTTTTTTGTTTGTTTTTCTCCATTAGATTGACTTGGCATCTTAGCTCATCAGCTGAGCTACTTTGCATTTTAGTTGTGCTTATATTATCAGTTTCTTAAGCATGGACCCTGATCTTAAAAATAAAATTTTTATGCTCCTCTTCCAGATTGGGACTTGACTGAGATTGATCCAGGGCTAGTTACCATATATTTCCCCCCCGTTTTGTTTTTCTGCTGTTGTCCCCAAGATTTAGTTTCTTGGAGAAAAATTACAGAACCCCACACAGAAATGGACCAAGGGAGATGTGTAGGATTTCACCTCTGCAAGGCTTTTGGTGCAGGTGGGCTTTTCTGGTAGTCTTCAGCACACCCTCTATGCTTGCCTCTCCTCTGCCACTTTTCTTGAACCCCCATTATTATTCCTTGTCAAGTCATCTCACTTTCTGCTTTCCTTAGACATTGGCCAACATTCCAAGTGATATAGTGTGCCCTCCACCAGAGAATAGCTGCCACGGCTTTAAGCCCCTTAACCTTCCCTCCTACCTCAGAAGAAACTGTTTCCTCTTTTCTTCTCTCACTGCCTGAATCTGGTCTAGCACACAAGGGGAGCCTCTGCAGAAATGTTATTTGAACTGGTCCCTGAAAGATGTGAAAGGATTTGAACATGAGAAAGAGTGCAAAAGGATATTTCCTGTGTAATGAACCGTGTGATGTAAGGGCTGCAGGCGGAAGAGCATGGAGGCGTACTTCTGTGTGACACAGGGTGTGTGAAGATTGCTCCTTTCCCTTTACTTCTTCTTGCCCTGGCTTCCCTCCCAGCCCCAAGCTTTTTCAGCCTGTGCTTTGATCTCTTTGCTTAGTATATACTTCTCCACCCCTCTCTGTCTAGCTAATTCTGTCCCTCCCTGACCACCCACAGTGATCTCTGAATTTCTGTACACTAATAGCTAGTACCATTCTTTTGGCAGTTAATTATATATTTTCTTGGGAAAAAAAAAAAAGCACTTTATGTGCATGTCTCATTTTCCCAAATAGAGTATATTAGTCAAGGTGTTTAGGTCTCAGGGAACACAAACCGACTTTAGCTAGCTTGCTAGATGGTATGGTGGCAGAGCTGGGAGTTGTAGTGCGTTACTATAGTAAGGCCGCAGAGGTCCCTGAAATGACCTACAGCTGGAACCCAGAGCAGACACTTTGAAAGTCTCTGTCCTCTCTCTGCTTGTGGGGCTCTCTTGGGCTTCTTTCTGTACCTCTGCTCCATTTAGGACATTAATTTTGATTTTAAAAAAGTAGTATACATTACTATGTAATTTATCTTGATTGCTGAGCTTTTTGCACCCTGTTAAGTCTTGTGCCTGAGGCAGGTGCCTCTCCTTTCTTTCTTCCCTCTAGCCCCAGCCCTGCTTCATTCTCTTCCCTACAGACTGACCTGTGCTTTCCCCTTAGCTTCAGCTTCAAGGTGACTGGCTTGTTATGGTAGTGTCTCCAGACTTGGTGATAACCTTATGTCTCAACTTGAGTTTTGTCTCCCAGCTTTGCCGATTCCTGGAGAAGAATTGAATTTGGTCCATCCTGGTTAGATTGAGGGTGGTGACCCCTGTACCAAACAGCTGTGAAAAATGGGACATTGTTATGTTGTTGCTTTGGCTGTATATTTCACAGGGACTGGAGTAAGGTGTGTTCCCACACACAAGGAGGTTTGGGGTTGTTCATCTCAAAACATGCTTATTTTGATGTCAGAAGGAAGTGACTATACCTTCTCTTTTTTGGTATGTTCCCTGCATCTGGCAGATTGACAGCTAAGAAATAGATGTAATTCTCTCTCTTTTTTTTTTTTTCCATTTTGTTTTGTTTTTGAGACTGGGTCTCACTCTGTTGCCTAGGCTGGAGTGCAGGTGTGATCATAGCTCCCTGCAACCTCCGCCTCCCAGGCTCAAACAATCCTCCCGCCTTAGCCTCCCCAAGTAGCTGAAACTATAGGTACGTGCCACCATGCCTGGCTAATTTTTTTTGTATTTTTTATAGAGATGGGGTCTCTTTATGTTGCCCAGGCTGGTCTCAAACTCTTGGGCTCAAGCAATCCTCCCGCCTCGGCCTCCCAAATTGCTGGGATTACCAATGTGAGCCACCGCACTCAGTCTTCTCTTATTTAGTGTCTGTTTATTCCTATGACTGACCATTTGATCATTAGGATTAACTTTTAGGTATAATAGTCAATTCAGAACAATTTTTTTTTTTCGAGACAGGCTTTCGCTCTGTCATCCAGGCTAGAGTGCAGGTGTGATCATAGCTCACTGCAGCCTTGAACTCCTGAGTTCAAACGATCCTCCTGCCTCAGGCTCCCAAGTAGCTGGGACTACAATTTGTACACCACCACACCTGGCTAATTTTTCTAGTGAGCAATATTTGTAATACTTAAAATGAATTACTAAAATTTGTATTATCATTTGGAAATTTTCTAATTTTATAGCAGATTAAATATTTTTTAAACATTACTTTTTGAAATTTGTTTCCCAGTTCAGAAAGAATAGGGGAGTAGAATATTGATAATCAAAGAGCGACAATACAGTACAACTTTACTGACTCTGCTCCCAGCCCCATTAGGATATGATAAAACTAAGTACTCACATCATTGATCTCAATGCTTACTGAGTCCCCTTATATTACTTTATTTTATGTTAATTTAGTGTCTGTCACGTTGCAGGCACTGTGTTAGGGGCTGATAATGTAAAAGTAGGTCCTTGCCCTCAAAGTGCTCACAATCTATGGTGGAAGTAGATATTTATGCAACTGATTACGGTCTGGTGAGATAAATGTTGATAGAAGTGTGGGCAAAGTGGTGGCTAGCACCTCTCTTCTATTGTTTTCTTTGTGTACATCGATCTCTCACTCTTCTATATTCTCTTTAGTTTCCAACTCTCTCAATCTCTGCAATTAATTGCTTATATTATGTGGATCAGAGTATAGTATGAATAATATCTCATTTACTTAATATAACTAATGAAGTGTTCCTTAAAAATGAAGATAATATTTAATGAAGATAATATTGACTATTGATCACGTGCTCTGTGTTAGGTACTATTCTAAGTGATGTATATATGTTATCCTCATTTAACAAATTAACATATCAATCCCATGAGATAGTTACTCTGAGTATTATTCTTATTTTACAGATGAGAAAACAGAGGGACAAAACAATAGTTCAGTATCTTGCCCAAGGTTATAAAGTTAGCAAGAAGTCAAAATCTTTTTTGTAAGTTATTTTAAATGTCATTTTAAAAATAAGATGTATTATAATAATTTCTCCTGCCCTTCTTAAATGGAGTCCCTGCTTAATTTAGCCAAAATGATGTGGGAAATATCGACTTTAGAATTCATTTTCTTTGCACAATTTATTGTACTGTGCTATTGAATTCCCTTCTGAGATTGTTGAAGTTTATAGGCTCTTAGAAACTGCATTAAATTGTCCCACACTTTTGTGTTTTGGTTAGTTGGTAGCTTTTCCTTCTCTTTTATATCCAGCTGTGGCTTGTTGCTGTCACCTAATATCACTTAATTTGCATCTATTAATGTGTAGTGTCTAGTATCATAAAACTAAAAACATGGCAAAAATTGAGTATTTTTTAGAGGAAGTGTGATATTGTGTAAAAATGTATGGCTTTTAGGGTCAGGTTCAAATCTCACATCCGCTATTGAAACGTATATATCCTTGAGCAGGCTCTTAGCCTTTCTGAGCCTCAGTGTCTTCATTTGTAAATTGGAGATAGAACTGTTTTGCAAGGTTATTATGAGGAGATGTGTACGATAAAGTGCCTGGCATTTTAACACGTATATAAACAAAAATTGATGCCTTTCTTTTTCACTTCATTATAATATGATATGGGACATGATCCCTTTATTCTGAGAGACTAAAGTAAAAAATGAAATAAATGTTTTCCTATGATGTAATTAAGATATAACGAATTTTATTCTGTCACTAAAGATAATAATTGATAGTTGTTGTCATAAGTGTTAATTTTAGAAATATTATCCTGAACTCCTGTTTTGGGTCCTTCTACTAAGCTCTCAGCAACCTCCTCTGTTTGCCTGCATTATTGTCTTTTACTTGTGTGTGGCTCGCTTGATTTCCCTCATTTGATATTAAAGGAAAAATGTCCTTTAGCCCCCATTTAAAGAACCTATCCCAAAGCAGACCTTATGTCTTGGAGACTGTGAACCAAGCTTCTTGGCCAATAGCAATGATTTCTAAGACTTCCCTTCTTTCATCAGTTCTGCTTTCTTTAGCTATCACCAGTCTTAAGTATTAATTTGTTTTTCTTTCTGCCTCCACCCCCTCCCATTTCTCCTTTCTCCCCACTTAGCTGTATGGTTCTCATTATTTCAGTAGTTTTATATGGTTTGGGGTTTTTTAAATTATTATTTTGAGATGGAGCCTCATTCTGTCACACAGGCTGGAGTGCAGTGGCACGATCTTGGCTCACTGCAACCTCTGCCTCCCGTGTTCAAACAATTCTCCTAACCCAGCCTCCCAAGTTGCTGGGACTACAGACATGGGCCACCATGCCTGGCTAATTTTTTTATATATACTTGTAGTAGAGACGGAGTTTCACCATGTTGGCCAGGCTGGTCTCGAACTCCTGACCTCAAGTGATCCACCCACCTTGGCCTCCCAAAGTGCTGGGATTACAGGTGTGAGCCACTGTGCCCGGCCTGGTTTGGCTTTTTATTATATGTTTGTGTGTACTTTCCAAAGGCTATATTGTGGTAGTTCTTATCATTTATAGTGAACTGTCTATCTTAACATCATGAGGCATTTCTACTTCTGTGCCAGAGGCTCTGTGCCTGCTCTCTTGAAACTGCCAATGAAAACCTGGTGAATACCCCTCTCCCCTCACTTTACTGGACTGCATGCTGTTTCTCCATAGGTGAATACCCTAGCTCACGCCACCAGATTACTTTTTTAAAAAACAATTTTATCGGCCGGGCGCAGTGGCTCACACCTGTAATCCCAGCACTTTGGGAGGCCGAGGCAGGCGGATCACGAGGTCAGGAGATCAAGACCATCCTGGCTAACACAGTGAAACCCCATCTCTACTAAAAATACAAAAAAATTAGCTGGGCATGGTGGTGGGCACCTGTAGTCCCAGCTACTCGGGAGGCTGAGGCAGGAGAATGGCGTGAACCTGGGAGGCAGAGCTTGCAGTGAGCCGAGATCGTGCCACTGCACTCCAGCCTGGACGACAGAACAAGCCTCCATCTCAAAAAAAAACAAAAAAAAACCACGCTTTTATCAAGGCATAATTTATATACCATCAACTTTAAGTATACAGCTTGATGATAACAAATTACTTTTCCTAGCAAGCCCTCTTCCGAGCTGTCTGTGGTGTGTAAGTCATCTTGCCCTTTCTCTTTGTGTTCCAAAAATTGCTTATGGGGGGTTGTGTGGATGTCGATTGTGGCTGCTGTGTGGTTACTTACAAGTGCCCTGTTGGTTATTTTTCAGCTATTCATTCTGGATATCATAGAACCTCATTAGGCATGAGGTTTTCTGCATTTAGGGCCTAGGGTCAAGGTAGTGGGGCAGTGTCATTTTCTTGAAGAATTGACTCTCTTTTGCCCTACTGTTGGCTGAGTTCATGCTTTTATCCCACCTCATGAGAATTATACCCTAACTCCAGGAGTTACCAAATCTCTTTTTGAGTAGTATTATATTCCCCACCTCCCTCATGAAGTACAAAATACATTATGCAAATTTTAGGCTTGTATCTCTTGAAAAACCTATTGTAACTACTACTACTCTTTCAATCTGAAAATTAATTGTGATAATAAAACTTTATATATCTCCAGGCCCCTGAAGTTGATTAGAGTAATTCTAGTGGTATCTCTAAGTCAGAAGTGTGCCGTGTCTCTGAAGGTGCGTATGAATGCCTTCACCATGTAGGAGTGAGGCATGGTCCATTGAGGAGCATTCATTCATACCAGCTGGGGCACCATACTCAGGACTCAGTGGTGAGCAGTGGGGCTAGATGGTGTGCCACACCTGGAGCACTGCTGACCTTGAGAGGAGGAAAAAGAGTAGTCAGAGTTGGAAGAGCTAGGAAGGGCTTTGGAGAGGACAGACTTCAGCTAGTCTTTGAATTGTGCAGTGTGCGGATAAGATAGAGAAGTGAAATTTGGGCCTGGGGTAAAAAGGATTGTTTAAGAAGAGTGACACCATTGTGGGAAACCAATGAGGCAGCCAGGTGAAAATGAAGTTTGGGTATCTGTGAGGCCCTGAGGAATCTAGCCTGGTTAAAGCAGAGGATTCTTAGAGCAAGTAGGAAGGGGTGTTTTATCAAAATCACCCAAGAAACTGTCAAACTACAAACACCTAACAAGAAACGTTTCTAAGTAAAGGAGTAAAATCTTAAAAGCAGTGTTTTAGGTGACTATAGGAAAGATGCAGATGTTAGAGCAGGAAAACAAGAGCTTAGAGTCAGTTTGCTTGTCTAGAGCCTGGTGTGACAGAGGTCTTAGTAAAGCAGTATTTTTTTACTTCTCTTTATGAGGTTCCAGAAATTTCTCTAGATCCTAGAACCTTTCCTGGGAAGGGGCAGGGCTTAGAGACGTAGGGCTTTGAAGAGCCTGCATAGGACTTTAGAAAGTTGTTTCTCTTGATGTTTCCTGAGGGAAAAGGTTTTGAGAAAACATACCCCAAAACTGGCCTCAATCCCAGTTTCAGGATTTCACTTAAATAGGGCCTTTGGTCCAAAGCTGTGGAACTTGGGAGAATATATAATTACATATTTTTTAAAATGAGCTTTGCTATTCGTTTCACAGATTGCTAGTTTTTTGTTTGTTTTTTAAATAACGTTCTGAAATTCTAATAGGACTGTTTGATGGCTAATCGTTCTTTGTTTTTTTCTACCAAAGCATTTCTTGCTATTACCTGAGTGTGGCATGCATAATTCTAAAGTCAGAGATAATATTTGTTGTTTTTTCATACACAGCATCAAAATGCAACAAATGATTGAATTGTCCTTTAAATTAAAAATAAAATTAATAAATGCACATGGTACAAAACTCCTGGGGTCCTCCTGGATATATAGCAAATGCTGAGTGAACCCTCTCACTTGTATCCTCAGCTAACTAGTTTGTCTCTGGTTCTTGTGGATCCTTCCAGAGTTATTCTCAAGCACTTGTTTTTAAAAGTTGATTATTTAGATTTCGAAGGACCTTGGAGGTCTTTTGTTAACCAGTAGACTTTCTTGAGGTACTAGAAAAAAGTGGGCCAAAAAAAGTGGGCCACATTTGAGGAATAGATGTCAATGAATGATGGGGTGAGGAGAACCCTCTGAAACTCCGTAAAATATCACCTTCTGTGGTTAAAGCCTTTATGAAACCTGTTTCCCAAAGGCCTCTTTCCAAATTCCAAGTCCATTTTTCTAACCTGTTTTTTCTTATTCTGAAGTCTTTTTTCTAATATCTTTCAGTACTCTTCTCCTCTTGAGAGTCTTGGTTATAAAATTTAATCAAAATAAAGAGAGGCAGTAGTTAAATACTTTTAAATTTATTTTAATAAAAGAAAAGGAAATAAAGACCAAGGCAGAAATGAATGTGCTACTTTAGTATTCATACTACATTGACAGAATTTATATTTAATTTTGTGATTGAAACTTTTTGCATTCATTCCTGTGATTTCTGATATGTAGGGAATTCATGTTTTTGTGGAAACATGTCTGACTTTATTATGGAAATCAATGTGAAAATAGAAAATCAGCTGTATAAATTTGCTTTATTTGGTGAGTTTTCAGGAAAGTGTTAATATGGTCATAGTACTGTAACTTTTTTTCCCTCTACTACTTAATAACATTGGCTCATGCTTGACTTCATTGTTTACTTTGTTCACTTTTTAAGTCTATCTGGTTCTGGTTTTTCAAGTCACTTTCCTGAAGTATTTCAGCTTTTGTATGTGCATATCTAGCATGATTCAGCTTTCATATTTTTCCTTTTTACTTATACATTGTTCACCTTGGCAGTGATGAAGGCACATCAGTATTTTTTTCCCCCAAGATTGGGTTAAATGGTGTTTCCTTAAAATCATAGACAATTAGAATTAGCAGAGACCTGAGTCCATCAGGCTCAGGGATAAAATGAATAGGTTTCAACCTTTGCCAAATCTCATCTACTGGTAGTAGCTGCCTAAGGACTGAGGGAGGATCTGTGCTCAGTGAAAAAAAGGCTGTTTGATTTGCTGTGTTTGTCATGGACGTGGAAGCGTCACCTGTCAGAACCAGGACTATATTTTAGCTATTCTTCATCTAGCCCAGGAAACTAAGAAGAAATTAAAGTCAGAACCCCTAAATCCATAGAGCTGCTCACCCTCAGTTTGATGCTGGGAGCTAACTAAGTGCTAGACTTTCTCTCCTGAAGAATTTTGGTTCCAGCCAGGCACAGTGGCTCACATGTGTAATTCTGTGTTTTGGGAGGCTGAGGTGGGAGCATCGCTTGAGCTCAGGAGTTGAGACCAGCCTGGGCAACATAGTGAGGCCTCATCTCTACAAAAAATTAAAAAATAGCTGGACATGGTTGGCACACACTTGTAGTCCCAGCTATTCAGTAAGCTGAGGTGGGAGAATCGGTTGAGTTCGGAAGGTCGAGGCCACAGTGAGCTGTGGTCACTCCAGCCTGGGTGACAGTGGGAGACCCTGTCTCAAAAAATAAAACAAGAGAAGAATTTTGGTTTCATCTGGGTTTTGTTTGTTTTTCCTCCTCTGGTGATAATTGAATCCTATTAATTACATAGGTTTGTCACAGTTTGTTACAGAATTTCAGAGTAGTCAGTCAAGGAGTCAGAAGGTACAGAAAGTTCTCCTTATTCTAGCAAAGAAAGGGAGCTTGAGTTATATAATCTAGCTAAAATTAAAAACTTTTAATCTATTTTTAAGACTGAAGATTTTTCCATTAAAATTTAAAAATGCACTACTTGCTGAGCTCAGTGGCTCACACCTATAATCCCAGCACTTTGGGAGGCCGAGGCAGATGGATTACTTGAGCCCAGGAGTTTGAGACCAGTCTGGGCAACATGGTAAAACCCCATTTCTACAAAAAAAAAAAATTAAAAAATTAAAAAATAAAAATTAGCCAGACATAGTGGCACGCACCTATTGTCCCAGTTACCTGGGAGGCTGAAGTGGGAGGATTGCTTGAGCCCGGGAGTTCGAGGCTGCAGTGAGCCATGATCATGCCACTAGACTCTGGCCTGGTTAACAAAGTGAGACCCTGTCTCAAAAAAAAAAAAGCAAACAAAACCCAAATCTAGTTTGAAGCCCAGGAAATTTGGAAGGATTGAAACTGAGGAAAAATAATACCTTTTGTTCACTGCATAACGTTCAACTTGCTCTCAGCATGATTTCTTTTAGACCTGGCCTAGTTTATTTTAGGTTTTATGTGTTCTTCAATGCTTACTAACTTGGTGGATTAAGAAAATTCTTGCAAGAGGAAGAGTGAGTCATGGTGATACTTCCCTTTGGGGGAGAGAAAGAAAACCCTCAGATTAATCTCACCATTATGCACTTGGCATGGATTCAGCATTTTGATTGATGGCTGAGCTCTGATAAATCTTTCCCTGTAAGCCACTTCATATCATATTTAGTTTTGTTCACAGTAGGACTGGTAGAAGTCTCTTTTTCAGTTAACCAGCCTCTGTAACCTTATTACTGTCAGAGACTTGTTCGTATGATGTCATTTCTTTTTAAAGATATTTTGAGTTTGCAACAACTGGGAAAAAAACATTTCCCAGTCTACCCAGTCTATTAAACAAACAAACCGAAAAATTAAAAACTGAAAAACATTTGGTGCCGAGAAACTGGATATGCTAAGGGTGTGGCTCTTTTGGCATCCATGTTTGGTATGCACAGAGTGGGTTTGGTTCCTCTTTGACCTTGCCCTGTGTCTCTGATGCTGCAGCTCCACTAAGAAGAAAAAGGGGAGGTGGCATAGGACTGGGAGCTGGTTTGCTACTATTCATCAGAAAAGGAAGTGGGGCACCTACAAGAGAGCCACAAAGTCTCTCAGCAGGGTCTTGTTGAAAGATTGTTTTTGAAAAAGGTGATACGAATAACCTGTTAAGTATTTTCTTGTAGTAATCACAGAACTGATCTGGCTACTTTCTACTTTAAGGTAGTCCTCCGTGACCTGTGTCTAATTACATCTCCTTTATTCTAGCCCTAACAAATTTTTCTGCACTGCCTTCAGATTTCTAACTGTTTTCTCTGCGATCTATAGATTTCATTTTTTAAAATGTAAGATGGCATTAGTAGCAATGGCAGGAAAAACAGGGCTACATAGTTTATCCCATACGTAGGTTGATTATTTTCCGTGGGACTTTTACACAGAATAATCAACCACTATTTTTTTCAAACAACTGTGTGCAAAGCAGCTATCTCACTGAGCTGTGCTAATATCTGAGACAACAAGCGATAGCATCCCCAAAACGCCACAAAAATCATTAAAATACTGTCTTTTAGGCTTCACTGTATAGAAGAGTCAGTGAACCGAACAAAAGGATAAATTTAGCATCCAGTGTATTTTCTTTAAAAAAAGTCTTAGCCAGGAATGGTGGCTCACGCTTATAATTCCAGCACTTTGAGGGTCTGAAGCAGGAGGATCACTTGAAGCCGAGAGACCATTCTGGGCAAAGCAAGACCCCATCTCTATCCTCCTCCATTTACTATCAAAGTAATATACATTATATACAACTACAATAAAATGGACATTTTTTTTAGAAGGTAAATATGTTTGCCAATACAGTGCTTTGAGCGTGGTGGGCACTGCTAGTTTGAATGTCTGTACCTTCCTAAAATTCATATGCTGAAACCTAATCACCAATATGATGGTATTAGGAGGTGGGGCCTTTGAGAGGTGAGTAGGTTGTGAGGATAGAGCCCTCATGAGTAGGATTCGTGCCTTTATAAAAGAGGCCCTAGAGAGCTACCTTGCATTTCCATCATTTCAGGACACAGCTGGAAGGCTCCATCTGTGAATCAGAAAGTGGGCTCGCACCTGACTGAATCTGCTGGCGTCTTCTTGGACTTCTCAGCCTCTGGAAATTGTGAGAAATAAATTGCTGTGGTTTACAAGCTACCCAATTTGTGGTATTTTGTTATAGCAGCCCAAATGGGCTAAGACAGTCACTGAATATATTCTTTGTTTATAATTAGTGTTATTTAGAATTATAAGCTTATAAAAAGGATATGACCTTATGAGGTCTTGAAATTCCCTTGCCTTTGAGGAATCTGCCACATTGTCCCTGACAGATATTCATACTCAGCCTCAACAATCCCAAGAATACATAGATGACTGTCTTTACCTCAGCCTTCTCTATCAAAGAGAATGTTCCTCAAACCAGCAGAGATGAAACTCAACCTTAACATTAAATAGAAGAGTATTTTGATGTTTTGAATGTTAAAATCTCCAGCCAGAGATAACTTATTGTTGCATTATTTCCAGATTAATTTTGAACCATGTCCAAACAGAAAAGGGAATGTCAATTTGAATTTTTCTAATTGAGGTAAATTGGAGCAGATACTTGGGAAATTGTTGGCCAGTGAACCGTATCTACTTCAAAAGATTACATGGATATTCATCCAAAGGGAATATTTTGATCCTAACTACTATTATCTAATATGTGTCAACATTGAAATAGTTTTGTTTAAAAGTAAACATATATAATGACCAAAAGTTTTCTTCAGCATGAAACGATAAGACTGCCAGTCAATATCTGAAGCAAAGGCAAAGCTGAATTTAATGCTTACTGTAATAAGGGAGAGCAGTGCTGGCTAGACAGTTTCTCTAAGTAGAGCAGGCCAATTTCTTATTTTGGGGAATTGCGGAATTCAGGGATTGGCAAACTTTCTGAGGCCATAGCAGGTTAACATAATCTGTAGAAGTATGACTATGATTGACTGGCACTCAGTGGAGTGTTTGTTGGCGTATGTTCCCGATAAGCTGCTTTCAGAAGTTGGAAGGCTATTGCAATAGCCCAGATAGAAGGAGATGATGGCTTGGACCAGAGTGGAAGGAATCTGTGGAGATGGTAAAGACTACTATCTCTACTAAAAATACAAAAAAAATTAGCCAGACATGGTGGCTCACACCTGTAATCCCAGCTACTCAGGAGGCTCAAGAAGGAAAATCGCTTGAACTCAGGAGGCAGAGGTTGCAGTGAGCCGAGATCACACCACTGCATGTCAGCCTAGGTGACAGAACGAGACTCTGTCTCCAAAAAAAAGAAAAAAAAAAGATGAGGACTAAAAATTGACAATTGGATTTAGCACTGTGCTGGCAAGATCACTTTGGGTGGAGTGAGTGGTGGGGATGAAAGTCAGATGGGAGAATATTTGAGACAATAAGAGGGAGAGGACTTGAGGTACCAAATATAGACAGTTCTTTTAAGTTTGGCTGTAAAGCGGAGCCAAGAAGTAGGGTAGTGTCTGGAGAGGGATGTGAAGTAGAAGGAGAGTTTGTATGTTTTTTATTTGAGGTATGTATTACAGTCTGTGTGCTAATGGGCATGGTCCAGTAGAAAAAGAGCGCAAGTACTGGATAGTTGTGCTCTTGTATAAATGTATACTGGAACCCTTGTATAAATGAGCAGGGATGGGATCTGGTTCCAAGAGGCAGATTGGCCTTGGGTAAGAGACTGGACAGTTTATCCATAACAGCAAGAGGGAAGGTAGAGTGTGTAGGTACAGGTGTGGTAGGTTTGTAGATATGATGGGAACTCAGATGTTATTTTATGATTGCTTCTGTATTCTTAGTGAAATATTAAGGTAAGGTCATCAGAGAGTGAGGGGTAGGCAGTATTGAAGGTTTGAGAAAAAAGAAGTAGAAAAAAGTCATCTAAGATAGTAGGAGAGCGACTGGACTAGGATTTGAAATACTAGAATATTAGAATTATTAGGCAGTATTCTTTGACATTAGTGGTGATACATTTTAAATGTAGCCAGTCAGTTCCTGTGTTTTTTCTCCAGCTTCATCTGCCACCCTGGTGCTGGTGAGAAGTAGGAAGAGTTGGGTTTGTTTGTTTGTTTGTTTGTTTGTTTGAGACGGAGTATGGCTCTGTCGCCCAGGCTGGAGTGCAATGGTGCGATCTCGGCTCACTGTAACCTCCGCCTCCTGGGTTCAAGTGATTCTCCTGCCTCAGCCTCCTTAGCTGGAGTTATAGGCATGTGTCACCATGCTCAGCTAATTTTTTTATTTATAGGAGAGACAGGGGTTTCACCATGTTGGTAAAGCTGGTCTTGAACTCGTGACCTCGTAATTTGCCAACCTCGGCCTCCCAAAGTGCTGGGATTACAGGCGTGAGCCACCGCACCCGGCCAGAAGAGTTAGTTTTAATCAGATGTGGAGTTTTGCCAGAGGAGTTCCAGAGAGACAGGGTCAAAGATGTTGAGAGTTATGGAGGGGCATGCTTATTGGTAAGGATAAGGACTGTTGGGGGGTGATAACCGTGGGGATGTTCAGCTGAGGTAAGCTGAGGACTGGACTGCTAGAATAAAGACGGTCAGGGAACTCAGAGTAAGGGAAACATCACTATGGTTCCTGGGTGTCAGATTCATGATTCTTCTTCAGCAGTTTGACCAGTAAGCATTGAAGATTTTGGAAAGAAAATAAGAAGCAGCAATTGTGTAAAAATTTTTTCTAAGGCATGACAAGTTATTTGCTTGTTTTACTTTTTAGACTCAATCTTTTGCAAAAAATGATACCAGAAATGGCATTAACAAAAAGACATGTTCTTTGGTTTAGACTGTATGTTTAAGGACAGCCAGCAAATGTTTTATTTAGTAACTTCTGATTGGTTGATTTTGTTTAGTTAGTTGATTATCATTATTATGGGTTTGTTCATAAACTGTCATATTAGGACCATTCACAATGTGGATCTCAAAACAGACTATGATGAAAATATCAACCAAGAAACTCTTTAAAGCAGGCTTAGAAATATAGGTGGCATAGGACAATGTTCAGCTCCTCAGGAAAAAAAAATAGGTGTGGAATAAGAAATATTATTAAATGTGGACTTTTAATATTTTAATAATATTTAAAAGTGGACTTAGAAGTCATCCTTTGAGCCTCTCATGTGTTTATCCCCTACAGCCAACCGCTGTGTTTCCAAAACATACCACGTTTATCTACTTCTCTCCATCTCCACAGCCACAACTCTAGGCAAAGCTGCCATCATTTCTCACCTAGATTGCAGCTATTAGCATAGTCCTAGGCTGAGAGAGCTGCTTAGAGACCTTAGGTCCTAGCTCAAAAGTCATGTTTCAGAACAGTCTTTCTGAGCCACTTAAGTTAGCCTTCCTGATCCTCCCCACCTCCATTGCTTTAAGTTTTCTTCCTTATAGTACTTATTGCTGTCTCATATTACCTTCTTCCTTTATTCATTGTTTTTTGTCTGTATGCCACCTTTAAAATAGGGCAGGGAACTTGTCTGTCTTGTATACTGCTTATGCCTGTCGTCTAGAACAAATAATTCATGGCGTAGGAAATGTTCAAAAATATATGTCAAAAGAACAGTAAGTATATTGAAAAACAAATATTCATCTGGGAATCTTGAGAGCAAAAAAATTTTCTGATCTGGTGGGTTGTGGAGATTCAGCACCCAGGAATCCTAGGAGAAGCCAATGGGGAAAAGACAACATAACACAGTCTTAAGCCTAGCGCAATTGAAGAGAAGGCCTCCAGCACCTGAAGTGGAGTTAACCTCAGGCCTGGTGTCTCCTAACCAAACTCATTTGGTTACCTAAAAAAAATCAGATTTTCATTTAATTTCAGAGATCAGATGACTGACGATCAGATATTTTTGTTTCGTTTTCAACTGGGGGAGATTAGACAGCAGAGAACTCTGAATCCTATGCTCAGATGAGTTGATAGGGAAGAAAAGGTGAAGAAGGGGCTACAAAGGATCAACACAAGTGTCAAAAACTCATTTTCAGTCCCCCTTTAGTTGTGATAAGGGGATTAGAGTTTGGGAGCAAGAGGACATTACATGGCTGGAGGAGAAAGAGGGAACTACCAAAGAAGGGAAAGCAGAGATTGATGTATGATTCAAGTATATCAAATTTGTGTTAGCTGTATACTACCAGGTACTGTACCTCGCGATGGCAATCCAGTGAGGAATGAGATCTGGGAGAGATCCTCTGCCCTTCAAGAGCTTTACAGTGTCTAGTGAGAGAAACAGGTGTAAGACTAACTCCAATCAGTATCATTGTTGGTTTGAAGTAAGTTTGAGGGGTGTCTTTATGGAGTAGCTCTGGATAGGATTTCAGGTGATGGCCCACAGCTTTATCTTTACCGAGACACAATTTCAGTCAACTGGTAGGTGTCTAATCTCTTAAAAACTGGCCCGTAGCAACCATAATCATAAAAGACTTATACGTGAGCCAAAATATCAGTTTATTAATATCTAGTGAGGAAAGTTACATGAATAGCCAAATTTTAATTAGAAGATATCTTGATGAACATTGAGAAGAATAAGAGGAAATAACTGGATGATGAAATATTGCCCTCTTTATTGTTTATTTATTTTTAAGACAGAGTCTCACTCTGTCACCCAGGCTGGAGTACAGTGGTGCAATCATGGCTAACTGCAGCCTGGACCTCTTGGGTTCAAGTGATCCTCCCACCTCAGCCTCCTACTAGCTGGGCCTACAGACGTGAGCCATCAAGCCTGGCTAATTTTTTATTTTTTGTAGAGATTGGGGGTCTCAATATGTTGCCCAGGCTCGTCTCAAACTCCTGGACTTAAGCAATCCTCGTGACTTGGCTTCCCGAAGTGCTGGGATTACAGGTGTGAGCCACTGCACCTGGACTTTCTTTAGTTATGGTACTGTCATTTTATAGTAATTTGTTCTATCTGATTTTCTAGGAAACCCTCTTATCATTTTATGTCAGTATTTTCAGTTACACCCTTTAAGTTTTGAAGTTACCAATGTACAATGCAACCTGTGGTTATAATGGATGTATATATAAAGATAATAGCAACAACAGTTTGGGCATGATGTCTTATGCCTATAGTCCTACCTACTCAGGAGGCTGAGGAGGAGGGATCACTTGAACCTAAGAGTTTGAGGCTGCGTCACTGCACTCTGGCCTGACAGAGCAAGTCTCTGTCTCTTAAAAAAAAAAAAAAAAAGATAATGCCAACATCCTTAAAGAAATCATTAATTTTGCCTGCATGTGAGAATGGAGACCAGGGAAATTTTCAGGGAAGATACGACATTTTCAGCCAGGTCTTGAAGAATATGTGAGGTTCAGTTGAGGATAGAGGTAGATGGGAATGAATGCATTTTTTCTAGAGAGAGGGAACATAATAAGCAAAGGAATAGAGAGGCCTAAAGTTTGTGGCCTGTTTGGAGTATAGGCTATGTGATGGGGAGCAGCCCGAGATAATATAGGAAAGCTAGCTAGTCAGGACCAGCTTCTGAACTGTGTATCTTATGCTGAGAAGATTGGACTTTCTCTTGTAGGTCAGGGATGGGCAAACTTTTTCTGTAAAGGGCCAAATAGTAAATATTTTAGCTTTGCAAGCCATTGGGTCTCTGTTGCAATTACTCAACTCTGCCATTGTAGCAAAAGCAGCCATAGGTAGTACATAAATGAATGAACGTGAATGTGTCATTTACAAAGACAGGCAGCAGGCCGAATTTGGCCCGCTGTAGTTTGCCTAACCCTGTTGTGGGTAATATGAATTATATAAGGCTTTTGGACCAGAGAACAATATGATCACATGTATACATTAAAGAGAGAACAGATAAGAATCTGAAAACTCTGAGCCCGCCCTGTGGAAATGGTGGTGAAATGGAGGTTAACAACTCATAGAGTATCTCTCTGAATCATATGATTCCACATTTTTAAAAATATAGTCGATGTTGACACCTTACTCCCCATACAAATATAAAGCTTGAAGAAAATAAGTGGAGATTGGTTGAGTAGAGTAGAACATTGCTTCTCAAACTTATATATAGATCCCTTTTAAAGGAAAAAAGCTGTAGGGCCCCTAGTGTTAACTGACAATCAAAACAATTAAAGCAGTTCTACCAGGTGCTGGTGCAATGATAAATGTAAATGTGGCAACTGAAATTCTACAACATTGCTTCTTTTTAAGTGATCCAAAGGATCTAGAATATGGCTATTAATTTTTAGAAATTATTCTTATAGAAAGCTAAAATTTAAAACTCTTAGCAAAATGAGATTGCTGAGATTCCATTAAAAAATTAGCATGGTCCTGGAAGTCCAGTGTGAAAAACAGGGATTCTAGAAATAAGTGATAAATGAAAAGGAAGATGGTAAATGGATGAAGACTTTTGGCTGAAAATATTCCAGGAGTTTCTTGATGTCCTTAAGTATAGCCTCCACTAGCTGAAGTTCAGTGAAGCAGTGGGTGAGTGGAAAGAAGAAAAGCAACAGCACCCATAGACTTTGTGGAATATTTAAACAAAGTTCTTCAGCCTTCGAAGAATTTTGAGTTAAACAAAATATACTCTGCCACACAGTATGAGATGTAGTTGTCAGAACTGATGAGGGGAGTACCTCTAGAGCAGTACATCTCAAGGTATAGTTCCTGACCAGCAGCATCAGCACCACCTGGGAGCTTATTAGAAATGCCCACCCCAGACCTACCCAATCAAGAAACGCTGGGGGCGGGCCCAGGAATCTGTGTTTTAACAAGCCCACCAGGAGATTATGGTGCCGTCAAAAGCAGGAGAAACACTGCTGTAAAAAGTGAGTTAAGAAGAAAAATAGTCTGAACATACCAGAATTCCAGATTAAAAATTCTTAAGCTTTGCCTAACTTACCTGGCAGAACTTGCTTATTTACAGAAAGTTTTGTTTTTCTTAAATGATCATGAGAATGTTATGCTTTGAAAACCAATTCCCATATTCTTGTGCAATATAAATTGTTTTTTTACTTTTATATGAAATACAGTATACATTAGCTTAGAGATTAAAAGTTTCTGTAGACAAAGTGTAGATTTAAAGTACTTTTCTAGCACACTGGTTTCACCTCTTCATCACTCAGAATTTGTTCCTCTTCTAGAAGACAGATGTCAAAAGACAAACAAGAGAGACATGTCATCCCAGGACAGAAAGAAAAGCAAAGCACTCCTTCCAGAACTTCCCTTCCTAAGCAGTTTCTGAGCTCCTGCTGGCACTTGGAATGTTGTCAGAATACACATATTCCTCAATAAAAGATGAGAGTTGAGAGGGAAGGTAAAATCAAGTTAAGAGAATCTGAGAATGGTAACATCTGAGGAAAGAATGCTAGTAGTGGCCAGGTGCAGTGGGTAGCTCACACCTGTAATCCCAGCACTTTAGGAGGCTGAGGCAGGCAGATCACTTGATTCTAGGAGTTTAAGACTAGCCTGGGCAACATGGTGAAACACTGTCTCTACAAAAAATACAAAAATTAGTTGGGTGTGGTGGCACATGCCTGCAGTCCCAGCTACCTGGTAGGCTGAGGTGAGAAGATAGCTTGAGCCCAGGAGGCAGAGGCTGCAGTAAGCCGTGATTGCACCACTGTACTCCAGCCTGGGTAACAGAATGAGACCTTGTCTTAAAAAACAAAAACAAACCAAACAAAAAGTGATAAGTTTTAAGCATCATTAGATAGGATGAGCAACAGTTATTTGCTTTTTATTAAAGCAGAATTGAAACTTTGAACTTTGGTGTATTACCCAGAAGTTCTTGCCTCATGGCAAAATTCTATAATCTGAATCTGAAGGAAATTCATTTTCCACTGCTTTGGAAAGGAAAACCTAGCTAAAGAAGTAAACTTTTTTAAAATGAGAAATACTTAGCAACGTTTTCCCCTAGGATATGCCATGATAAACTTGATAAGACTTGGAAAAAGAAAAAAAAAATGGAAGAGATTTGTTACATATAACCAACAAAGAATATATTAAGGGCATTTTTTTTTTAATGGGCAAAAGATTCCTCACACAATAAGGAACACATTGGCCAATGAACACATGAAAAGATGCTCAACCTTATCATAATTCGGCAAAATACAAATTAAAACCACAGTGAAATACCACCAGAATGGCCAAAAATAAATATTCTGATAATACCACCAATGAGCAAGGATGAGGAGCAATGTGAATTGTCATGTGCGGAATCTGCTGGGAACGTTAATTCATGCAATCACTTTGAAAATAGTTTGGCATTACCTAATCAAGTTGAGTATAAGCATACCCTTTTCCCAGCAATTCCATTCCTAGATTTGAACGTCAGAGAAACTCTCACACATGTGTACCAGGAAATAGGTAACAAGATTGTTTATAGCAGAGAAATAGAGGGGAGAGACTATAAGCAACTTAAATGTTCATTTATACGATAGAATACTCTATAGAAATGAAGAGAAAGTAGTATAGCTCTAAGCATCAACTCAAAACAATGAACAACATTAAATGAAAAAAGCAAGTCACAGAAGGGTGCATACTCTGCGAGTCTGTTTACATAACATGCAAGAAAAGGGGCAGATCTAAAACTGTTGAGGATATGTACAAATAAGGCAAAACTCTGAAGGAAAGCAAGAGAATGATTAATTCAAAATCTGGTAGAGTGGCTACTTTTGGAGGGAGAGATGCAACTGGAGAAATGAACATGAGGGTATTAGTAATGTTTTCTCTTTTATGCTGGGCAGGGTGTTCGTTTTATTCTTTAAGCAATACTGTAAACAAGCTTTGTGTAGTAGATTTTACTTTGGGATTAGGAGAAGCAATGTATTGGAGTAAGCTATTTAGTCTCTCCGTGGAATGTAGAATGTCATATTCCAACTTTGCAGAACCTGGGTGGCATACAGCATTGCTTGCCTTTGCTACTGATACCTCATTCCTATCATATTGCCTGTTAGAGTGCCCTGTTAGAATGACCATTGAATGTATGACCCATACTAGGACATTCTTGAAAGTAAAGTTAGGGGCCAGGCGCGGTGGCTCAAGCCTGTAATCCCAGCACTTTGGGAGGCCGAGACGGGTGGATCACGAGGTCAGGAGATCAAGATCATCCTGGCTAACACGGTGAAACCCCGTCTCTACTAAAAAATACAAAAAACTAGCCGGGCGAGGTGGTGGGCGCCTGTAGTCCCAGCTACTCGGGAGGCTGAGGCAGGAGAATGGCGTGAACCTGGGAGGAGGAGCTTGCAGTGAGCTGAGATCCGACCACTGCACTCCAGCCTGGGCGACAGAGCGAGACTCCGTCTCAAAAAAAAGAAAGTAAAGTTAGGGATGCATAAAATAATAATTAAACTTATATCTATGTCTATTTTAAAATATTCATTGAGAAAATTGGCTTATATACTGAAATTTTCAAAAATATATTAAAGCACATTAAAAACTTTTAAAATAGTAATTATTCAAACATTTAAAAAATAGCATGAACTAAATTATTCTTGGTACATATTTATATACTTTTATCAGTTTCTTACCCTTATCTGTCTGAAATACCATGTCATTGGTATTTTTATAAAGGGAAAATTTTTTTGAGTGGTCTTATTTTTTATTTTTGTCCCTTAAAAGGTTTACCTTCTTCAAAATTACATTTTATGGCTATTATATTGGAAAGTGCTGATATCTTCCATTGAATCTTCTCTGCAGACTGTATTCTTTTTAATGGAGAAAATACACTGTAAATATACTTGTAAGCTTGCTTATTTATTTATTTATTTATTTTTAGAGAGATGGTCTCACCTTGTTGCCCAGGCTGGAGTGCAGTGACGCAACCATAGCTCACTGCAGCCTCAAACCCCTGGGCTCAAGCGATCCTCCTACCTCACCCTCCCAAGTAGCTAGGAATATAGGTGTGTGCCCCCATGCCCAGCTATTTTTTTAAAGTTTATATAGAGATGAGGTCTCACTATGTTGCCCAGGCTAGTTTCAAACTCCTGGGCTCAAGTGATCCTCCTACCTCAGCCTCCCAAAGTACTGGGATTACAGGCGTGAGCCACTGTGCCTGGCCAAGCTTGCTATCTTAAAGTTGGAAGTACAAAATGGAGGCTTAACAAACAGTAATGACAATGATAATAATTTGCTAAAAAAAAAAAAAAAAAAAAAAAAAAATTTCAAGATAACCAGTAAACCAGAAGAGGTGCCAATAAAACAGGTGTAAACCAGACCTGTCTTGGGCAGTTACACAAGTTGCCTGCAATGTAATATCTGCATAGACAAATTCTCTTCATTTGCTTGGTTTTTTTTTTTTCCTATGATTACAGGTTTTTTATTTTTTTGACACACTATTCTATTTCCTCCATATTTTCCAGAACAAATGCATAACATGTATCTTTTATAATGAGAATAAACCAACAAAACTGTACTTTCTCCTTCATTTTAGCTGGCTCCTAGCTAGAGATACTCATGCTTGAACTGGGATAGGTAAAACCCAGTCGTATGCTTTCCATGTATTCTGGAAAACATTTAGGACCTATGGTAGATCTGGCCTCAACATCTCAACATTAAATCAGCAGTTCTCTTTCCTGGAATTAGAGATTAGTGCATCATGAGCATGGTGTCCTGTGCCTATAATCCTAGCTACTCGGGAGTCTGAGGCAGGAGGGTCACTTGAATCCAGGAGTTTAAGACCAGCCAGGACAAGACCCTGTCTTCAATCATGATTAGTTTTTTCAATCAAAAAATTAAAGTTTTTAATTTTTAAAAAAATTAAAGTTTTTAATTTTTAAAAAAATTAAGTTAACATAAAATTAAGGTGTGTCTTGAAATCAGACAGCCATCTTGTCTGCCATCTCTGAACAAATTACAAAAATGGACTCATAATACATATTTGCCCACAGGGCTTGCAATACTGTTTCACAAAGCTGGCTGTATTCTTCCTCTTCACAAACAGCCAGCCTCCATAGCATGTTTAGCTACAGACGCCTCTGCTGACTCTCCCTGCAACATTTTCATTGCTCGCCAGTAGATCTGTCTGCAGTTCTCAGGTCTACCAAGGGGGTGGTTCAGTGGTTCCTTGATATAATCCATCCAAAGATGAGAATCTACAGATCCAAACTCTCTCAAAGCCCTCTCATAATATTCTCTTATGTTCACCATCTTGCAGTATTGTTGTTCCTTTTCAAACTGAATCATTTTCCTGAAAAAGTCAACTGAAAATGGATGACTGTCCTGTAAACTTGTATACACAGCTCTGGCTTTTTTGTAGCCACCATGTTGATAAACCCAATCCAGGTACTTATCCTTCAGGGTTACTGAGTTGGCAGCTGTGACAGCTAAGAGAACTTTCTTAAAGATTGCCTCAGTATCTTCTTGGCTTTTGGCATCTTCACTCCGCTCTGCCAAGAAGTCTGCAATGGCAGACAAACCTGGGGTTTCAGGTGCACAGAGTCTTCTTCAAAAAGCATGGCTATGTCAGGGCTCTTTGAGTCAATCACCCCATGCACATTCATCTGCCACATTGTCCCAGAGTCCCTAAATAATTCAGTCCCAGCTACTGCCACCTCCAGAGCTTCCCTCAGGAAGTTATGGCACAGCAACAACTCAAGTTAACTGCTTATATTGGAATTCTGGCAGAAGCTTGTTCTTGTGCCTCTCTGAATGCAGTGATGGTTCTTTCCAACCTCTTCCCTCTGAGGAACCCACTATTTGTCTTCTTAGTAAATCTTTCCAAGCAAAAGGTGATGTAACACTTCCACATGGCCTCCGTTGGCAGAGTCTTCACTGCCTCTTCTATACGGCGCAACATCTCTCCTCCTTCTGGCCCTCCTCTGCTTTGTCTTACTTCGTTGTAGGCTGCTCTTCTCCCGTCTGTGGCTCGATCTCTAATTCTCATCTTGCCGCATAATCCCAAGTGAGAAGATCATCTGTGTGTAGAGCCTGAGGGTCATCCTAAATTTCTTTTTGTAGACCTTTGGCAAAGTCAAATCGCCGTGCAGTTGAAAGCAGTGACACATGAAATTCTGCACCTCAAATTATGCTTACAGAATTTTCGTAGATGATCCGTGCCAACTCGCCCTTAAGGATTTCTTCAGAATAATCAGGATTCTCCACATCCATGTTGGCTTTTTCAAATTCTTGCTTTTCCTTCCTCAGTTTTTCAGCATGCATCAGCCTCATTCTAAAATAGTCTTGATAAAGTTTAGGGCCCTCTGGATGAAAGTGCAGTGCCCAAAGAAATAGTTGCCTTGTGCTTTCTGAAGACAATCAGTCTTCCATTTCCCATTTGGCTGCCATAATCCACAAAGCTGGCTTGTTGGAATGAATGGCCAACATGGCAGAAAATACCTTGCTAAGTTGAGTTTTAGTAGCCCATTTCTTACAAAAAACTACATAGGAGGCCGGGTGCGGCGGCTCACGCCTATAATCCCAGCACTTTGGGAGGCCGAGGCGGGTGGATCACCTGAGGTCAGGAGTTTGAGACCAGCCTGACCAACAAGGTGAAGCCCCGTCACTACTAAAAATACAAAAATTAGCCGGGCATGGTGGCGGGCACCTGTAGTCCCAGCCACTCGGGAGACTGAGACAGGAGAATTGCTTGAACCTGGGAGGCAGAGGTTGCAGTGAATCGACGTCATGCCACTGCACTCCAGCCTAGGCAACGGAGCAAGACTCCGCCTCAAAAAACAAACAAAAAACTACATAGGAGAGCCAAAGTTGAATATCATCTTTCCTCTTTGCTGAGGCACATCGGAAAACACCTTGTACCCCGTGTACAACAGAATTCTCAATCTCATCCTTTCTAAATGAATATCCAATGCATGTTCTTCTCTGGATCTGTTCCAAAAGATTAATTTCATATTGAACATAATTGGTAAAGTCGTCCTTGAAAAGGGCTCTTCCCTGGATTCTCTACTCTAGATCAGAAGCCTTCTTAATGATAGCCTTAATCTCTGCATGACTGAACAGTCCAATGTGCTCCAGCTGTTCCAATTCGGGGAGCTGATCTTTGTGTTCCTGAATTATCTCTACAATGAGGTCCAAACTCTACAACCCCATGGGGAGGTTCTCAACCACAAACACATGCAGGAAGCTCCCCCATTTGCTTGTTGTTGGACCTAAGGTGGTTGCTAGTCAAGTTACTGTCAGACTCTTGCGGTGAGCCTGCCTTTCTAAACACTTTGAACAGTTCCATTCATGGGAGATGGAAACACATCAAAGGAGCCTTAAAATGTTACTGGTTTGGCAGGAAAAACATACTAAAATATTAAGTTGAGAAAACTTGAGGGAAGAAGTAGTAAATCTGTCAAACTGAAGTACTGAGCATTTTGCAGTCAAGAAAAACTTAACCAAATCACTAAGTCTAAAGTGTATTTCCATTTATTTCCATAGGTAGTAAGTACTTTTTTTTTTTTTTTTTTTTTTTTGAGACAAGGTCTTGCTATGTCACCCAGGCTAGAGTCTAATGGCATGATCTCAGCTCACTGCAACCTCTGTCTCCTGGGCTGAAGCCATCCTCCCATCACAGCCTCTTGAGTAGCTGGGACCATAGGTGTATACCACCACACCTGGCTGATGTTTCATATTTTTCACCATGTTGCTGAGGCTGCTCTTAAACTCCTGAGCTCAAGCGATTCACCTGCTCCAGCCTCCCAACGTTCTGGGATTACAGATGTGAGCCACTGCATCTGGCCCAGCACTAGGTATATTTTATGAGACAGACGGTTCATACATATGACTGGAATATAGAGAAATCCTTGGTTTTTCACCTTTCCTATAGAACAATCCTGCCAAATCAGCAGATGATTAGCTCTTTGATATATGCCAACTTCTGTGTCTCTAGAGCTTCTATTAATCTGCTTGTTGATTAACCTCATAGCTGTCCAGGAGAGATCACACAATAAGGAAACGATGATGGTCCCTTCCCATAGTCAGACCCTCCGACCAACCTTGTCAATCAGTGGGTGACATATCCCAGCATGATTTTGAGTATTTTACTCAAACATCTTCAGAATGCTATATTTTTTCCTTTAAAAACACCTCAGAAAAATATTTTCAAATGCATCTTTTCAAAAGAAAATTTTTCCTAGTGGCAAGAGACCACTCCTGTCATGTGGAATGTATTGATATCCCCCCATATTAATATTGAGTCATATTGTGCTCCTGAATAATATATAGTAAAACAAATGTGCCTTAAACACATTGTGCTGAAGCAAAGTACTCTGGTAAAATAATTTGAAAACCATTGATGGAAAAACTTTTATTTTGGCATATAATTTCTTTCCCCCTAAAATTTAATTATTAAAAATTCTAAATTCTGTCAAGTGACTGCCTTAATGGATTTGAATTTTGTTTTATCTTTTCCCTCTTTTTTCCTGGTTTTTTTTTTCAACACAAGGCAAAGGACATTGAATGATTCATAAAGAAGAATAGCATGTGATATATGATCAAAGAATATATGACATATGGAAATTACATTTCACTTAACCTAAGAATTAAATCGAAGTAGGTGGAGATGACTTACTATTTAAAATGTTTTTGTTTCTTCTCTCCATAGCTTTAAGAAAAAGTAGAGATCACTTCTGACTGTACTGAACAGCAAAAATTAAGTGACTTGCTACACTGTAAATCATGGCACTGCCATTCCGTAAGGACTTAGAAAAGTACAAAGACCTTGATGAAGATGAGCTCCTTGGGAATCTGTCAGAAACAGAACTGAAACAACTGGAAACTGTTTTGGATGATCTTGACCCAGAGGTAGGTGCTAGCTGATGAAGAGAAATGAAATAACTTTTCAAATTCTTTGAAACTCAGTAGCTGCCTTTGAGCTTTTTCATGACTTTTCTCTGGCACCTTCTACCCCCTCCTCTTTATCCAAATCAATTTGCTTTTGGCTTCCTCTCCAGTTCCCCACTTCTGCCTCCATATGTTTACTAACATGACTGTCCTAAACTACTCCAGTATCCTTATTTTCAAACATCTCCTGAAATTTCTTCCTCCTCTGAGAAATTTTTCTCCTCTGTGCAGGCAGGGATATTTTTAGTACAATGCAGCAGATGATTACCTTTTTGATACACGCCAACCTCTGTCTCTTCCGAGTTTGTATGCCAGGTGGCTCCAGTGTAGAATGCCTCTAAAAGATTCTTCATGACCCTAAATCTAATTGTTCCCTTTCTGAAAGATGCTGACCCAGTCGATTAAGTTTCCAGTCATTGGAAGAATAGATCTAAGTAATTTCTTGACAATACAGCAGTCCACTGTGGAGCAGACCTGAATATATGTATGTAAGCTTTAACTTGCAAGGTGGATGTTGTTTGTCTTATAAATTTCACAAGGCTTAGATAGACACCCATGACCCTTGAATTTGTTATTCCCTGATATGTCGGGGGAGGGGCAGTGAGGTAAGAACCTGAAGGTCCTGAAGGTAATGGTTGTTTGCTAGGCTTCTTTTCTTTACCACATTTCTTTATGCCAAGATGTTGATTTTAAGTATCCTCTAAGGACTGAGATGGAGTTCATTTTATAACATTGTTCTTGTTACTGGATGATGTGTCTATACCATAGATCAAGTCCCTTAACCATAATTACTATTATAAGGAAAAGTTCCCAGTACACCTAATTGGAGGGGGATTACTCAGGATAACAGTGCTGTTTTTATCACATCACAGCAATATCTTCTGTAGGCAGTTCAATCTATTAGACCTATTTGAATCAAATGGTTTTAGAACTGGAAAAAGTGGACGAGTGCTCACACCTATAATCGCAGCACTTTGGGAGGCCGAGGTGAGTGGATCACTTGAGGCCAGGAGTTCGAGACCGGCCTGGCCAACATAGTGAACCCCGTCTCTGCTAAATATACAAAAATTAGCTGGGCGTGGTGGTGCATGCATGTAGTTTCAGGCTATCCCAGGCTACTTGGGAAGCGGAGGCATGAGAATTGCTTGAACCAGAAAGGTGGAGGTTGCAGTGAGCCGAAATTGCACCACTTCACTCCAGCTTGGGTGACAGAGCAAGGCTATCTCAAAAATAAATAAATAAAAAATAAATAAATAAATAAATAAATAACAGAACTGGAGAAAGCGTAAGACTTTATCTAGTCCCTAGTCCAGGTTTCTCAATCTTGACACTATTTACTTTTGAGGTTGCATAATTTGTTGTAGGGGGGCTGTCCTGTGCATTGGAGGGATGTTTAACAACATCCCTGGCCAGTAGCACACTCCTCCTGTTTTAAAATATTCCTAGGATGTTGTTTTAATCAGGTTTGGTAATGGATGACAGACACTGAAACTACTTCCTTGAAAGAAGGGTTTATTACTTACAGTTCCAAGAGCAGGAGGCACACCATGCCACACAGAGGCACATGGGGAAGCACCCAGGTTGGTCAGGAGGCAAAAGGATCAAGGAACAAGCATGGCCAAGGGCCTTTATTGTGGTTCAATAGGAATGAATGGGTGAGTCAGGATAGGCAAATTTTAACAAGTTTAGGACTAGATAGTTTGAATAATTTTAACAGGCTCAGGGCTATGTAAGTAGTCTCTAGTTGTCCAGTATCTGGCTCTGGGTGATTTAGGGGGAGGGGAAATACTGGCTTGGTAAGTGAGAATTAGATAAAAAAGAGGTGGTTAGGAGAATTGGTTGGTTTGCATATGAAAGGTATGTTCCGGGTGAGGTTGGTAGGGAGTAGTGCTCTCTAGCTAGCCCTGGAAGGAGTGGTCTCCAGGATTAGCAGGGCCCCAAGATGTCAAAGCATCATAAAACTCAGAAAATAAAAAACATGACTTTTTTTAGAGCCCAGTTGTCACTCTGTTCCTCAGGCAAGAGTGAAGTGGTGCAATGATAGCTCACTGCAGCCTTGAACTTCTGGCTCAAGCGATCCTCCCACCTCAGCCTCCTATGTCACTAGGACTACAGGCAAGCACCACTATACCCAGCTAATTTCTTTGTAAAATTTTTTGTAGAGGCAAGGTCTCGTTATGTTACCCAGACTGAAAACCGTGATTAATACTCCTCCCCCTGAGCTGACAACCAAAAATGTCTCCAGACATTGCCAAATGTCCCATAGGGGACAAAAACACTACTGGTTCAGAAACATTGATCTAGTTCATGCCCTCTGTTTTACAGGTGGAAAACAGAAATTACCTCAGTTATTACAATTAGGGAAAGAGCTGGGACTAGGTCCCTCACTGCCTCATTGATACCTGGCGGTCTAGCAGTCTTTCTGTTAAACCACACTGAGTCTCCTCCCAACTCATGCACTATGGTATCAGTCTGAAATCTGATGGCTTATTTTTCATTTGTAAATCCATGGCCTGCTTCTTGTGTGGGGAGGCTTGATTAGCCTCTAAATGTCTTTTGCAAACTCCCCAACCCCAGTCATAACTCCCCTAACCTCAATACTGTTAGTTGAGACTAGGAGGACAATGATGTTTATGACAGCATCTGTTTGTTGGGTGACATGTTTTTGGAAAGCATTCTGGTAAAGAACCAGGTAAGAAAAGAGGTCAAGGATAGTAGCAGCGAAACACCACTGTAACTTACAAAGTCTCAGGAAGTAGGTTGAAGGTATGTGTGGTACCTTATATTTTGGAGGACTGTTTTACTGTCCTTCTGCTGTATTCAGTGTACGTGTTTGCTAACTCACTGCATTTTTGCCCAAAAAAAAAAAAAAAAATCTATCCCCAGAAGACAGCCAGCCTAGCAAAAGCTTTCCCCTGCCCCACCCCCGAAGGCTGGGAATATATTTTACAGCAAAATTGCACTACAAGAGAGAAACATGTCATTTTTAGTGACAATCATATTAAAGAAAATTTTTATCTGAAAAGTAATTATGATCTATTAGCTTACTTGATTAGAGTATATTTCTAATGAAGCTTGGTTCATGGGTTTATAGCCTCTAAAACCAGCTAGCTGTCATTTAGTTTGTGGTTAGACTGTTTTTGGCCAGGTATAGTGGCTCATACCTGTAATCCTAGACGGGAGATTTGCTTAAGAGCAGGAGTTCCAGACCATCCTGGACAACATAGCAAGACCTTGCCTCTACAAAAAATTATAAAAATTAGCCGGGGCATGGTGGTGCACGCCTGTAGTTCCAGTTACTCCAGAGGCCTAGGCAGGAAGATTGCTTGAGCCCAGGAGTTCAAGGTTTCAGCAAGCTATGATCACATCACTGCACTCCAGCCTGAGCAATAGAGCAAGACCCTGTCTCCCCTCCAAAAAAAAGAAAGAAAGAAAAAAAGGCTTTCTAAGGAGCCAGGATTTCAGCTATCATATTTAAGACTGTGTGTGTCGCATGGGCTTGAGCAGGCAGGTAGAGTAGTGCAACTTCCATTACCACCGCCATGAAATAGCAATATATACATCTATGCATTATTGATGGAGAAGTAAAGTAACTTTTTATTATTGATGGAGAAGTAAAGTAACTTTTTATTAATTTGCCTTAATGAGAATTTTTAAAAGCATTCTACCATTTACTTTATTCAGTAAATATTTGGGGACAACTTGTAGATTTCAGGTACTATGCTAGGCTTAGGAATACAAGAATGAGCAAAACAAATGTGGTATTTGCCCTCATGACGCAGGCTGGTAGGAATAGGAGCAGTTTGACATTAATCAAATAATCATACCATATTAAAAGAATGGTAAATGCTACACACTGTAAGAGCTTGTGATGAGAGGTTAAGAAAAGCTTCCCTGGGGGAATGGAGCTACAATCTGAAAAATGAGTTGCAAAAAGGGATAGGCAGAGCATTCCAGGGAAGGGAGACCACACACATAGAGGCCTGGTGGTAGAAGGAAGTATGTAGCAAGTACAAGAGAGAAAAAAAAGTCCAGTGTGACTAGAATGGAGAGGATGTATGAGATGAGCCTAGGGTGACAGACTGAGGGGCTGGTGGTGAAGGATAAAAAATATCAGGCAACTGATACAGTTGGGAAGCTAGTGTAACAGTCTCAGCAAGCTTGGATCATAGTTTGGACCAAAGTAATAATGTTGGAGATGGGAAAAAGATGAATGAGTTCTTCAGGAAGTAAAAGAGTAGGGTTTGCAAGTCAATTGGAAATGGATTCTTCATGTGTAGTTCCTCTCTTGATTTCTAAGTCTAAAGGTAGAAATCTTTTGTTTCTTTTTTATGGTTCCATAAACAATTTTGTATTACAGAAATATACTTGGTACAGAGTTAGGAATGGACCTCCTGTGTGTTTCATCTTTATAGTTCAGCTTTCTGTGTAGTAGGTACCATTACATAAAGGGTAACACAGGTGAATTTTATGAAAATTATTATGTATCTCAACAAATGACCACAGTTGAAGTACTGTATTTCCTAGTTACAAATTGAATATTTTCTATTAACATTACCCTTATAAGATTACCCTTTATAATGAAAAATTGTCTTATACCACGCATGAAATTCAATTGGGAGGTTTTGCAAAAGAGGGCTGGCCCTTCTGTGTGATTTCTCTGGCTGCCTCCCATTTTCAAAGCAAAGATATACCCAGAAATAGGAGACAAGGCAGTATCACCTCTTTGGCTTTTGACAAGCAAAAGGACGGTGCTCTCTTTGTCTAGTCAGCCCTTGTGTTTACTGCGCTTAGTGAAAATTAAGGGACTACAGGAGAAAACTTTAATCCATCACCTTCTACTCCACCTCCCTCAACTCTAAGTCAGTCCATGCACTCAAAAGCTTTACCCATGTGGAAACCCAGGAACATAGCTCTTGCTATGAGTATTTCAGGGGTCCCTTGGGGCATGTGAAACGATGATAGTGATTGTTGCAAGTACATCCTAGTGCTCATGTATATATGTATGCATACACACATAAGTGGAACATCTCACATTGTGTTTAAACTGAAGTAAACAATCTGATATTCTACTGTGTGGTATACATGTTTTAATTATGAAAAAGTCTATACAATGAAATGGAAGTCATGAAGGAATATCATGTACAGAGTCATTTAACATTCTTGTAATAGAATTATTCTCTGTACATATACACTGAGCAATTATTAAGCATTAATAAAACTTTTTAAAAAAACTTTTATTTTAAGTTCAGACATACATGTGCAGGTTCGTTACGTAGGTAAACTTGTGTCATGGGGGTTTGTTGTACAGATTATTTCATCACCCAGGTATTAAGCCTAATACCTGTTAGTTATTTTTCCTGATCCTCTGCCTCCTCCCACCCTCCCTCCTCTATGCTCCAGTGTGTGTGCTCTATATGTCTGTGTGTTCTCATCATTTAGTTCCCACTTAGGTAAGTGAGAAGATGCGGTATGTGGTTAATAAAACTTTTTTATTAGTATCCCAGAACACTTAAAAACTAAAGATTGTGGCCGGGCGTGGTGGCTCAAGCCTGTAATCCTAGCACTTTGGGAGGCCGAGACGGGCGGATCACGAGGTCAGGAGATCGAGACCATCCTGGCTAAAACGGTGAAACCCTGTCTCTACTAAAAAATACAAAAAACTAGCCGGGTGAGGTGGCGGGCGCCTGTAGTCCCAGCTACTCGGGAGGCTGAGGCAGGAGAATGGCCTGAACCCGGGAGGCGGAGCTTGCAGTGAGCTGAGATCCAGCCACTGCACTCCAGCCTGGGGGACAGAGCAAGACTCCGTCTCAAAAAAAAAAAAAAAAAAAAAACTAAAGATTGTTTCCTGCTAGTAGAATCCTCTCTGAACAAAATGTTCTATTAGAAAACATATGCCGGGCGCGGTGGCTCATGCCTGTAATCCCAATACTTCGGGAGGCTGAGGAGGGCAGATCATCTGAGGTCAGGAGTTGTAGAATAGCCTGGCCAACATGGCAAAACCCTGTCTCTACCAAAAATGCAAAAATTAGCCAGGTGTGGTGGCAGGCGCCTATAATCCCAGCTACTTGGGAGTCTGAGGCATGAGAATGGCTTGAACCCAGGAGGCAGAGGTTGCAGTGAGCCAAGATTGTGCCACTGCACTCCAGCTTTGGGGATAGAAGGAGACTCTGTCTCCAAAAAGAAAAGAAACTGTACTAATGTATGTGCCTATTTTAATAATAATGTAAGTGAATTCTACCTAATAAAAAAAGTTTCATGTTTGGAGCAGTTGTATATTGCTGTCCTAAAATCCTGCAATGAAGTGTTTAGTGCCTGTATCACATTCCGGTCTGTAATTCTTTTTTATATGGGTAATCTTCGGAAGCATATAGCATTAGCATTCTTTTTGGTCATACTGGCTGATTCATTCTCTCTGGCAGAATGCCCTTCTGCCTGCAGGGTTCCGGCAGAAGAACCAGACATCAAAGTCCGCCACAGGGCCATTTGATAGAGAGCATCTCCTTTCATATCTGGAGAAGGAAGCATTGGAGCATAAAGACAGGGAAGACTATGTGCCCTACACTGGAGAAAAAAAAGGTAAGCCCAGAATTTTGAAGTTATTATGTGGTAACACTTGATTTTTCTTTTTATAGGTGGGTATGGAGAAAATCATATTTTTAGAGGTACATCATTGGTAGCCTTAAATATAGGATACTGTTGACTTAAATATTTATTAGTTTAGACACTTTATTTACATTTTTCATCAACTTGGCCAATAAGTTTCTTCTTAATGATGTTAGTGAAGTTTTATTACACAATGATTTTGTATAACATTCTTTAATTCTCTACTGTAACAGATCTAAAAGTGTATTGAAGGAAACTTTTAAATCCAGTGGTAGATTACAGAGTACAAATGATGTTAAGGCGTCTATTCTAACTGCATTCTTTAAAGTGGAATGCCATAAAACAATTCATGCCATATTTTCAAAGACCCTTTTTAAAAGCTGTTCTATAGCCATCCTTATTAATTCATGGTTATGATTGCTAATGCTTCGTAATCAGTACTTTTAGGAAATTTTTCTAGTCCAAGTCTCCCTCATTTAAGTGTTTGTGCTTATGTATCCTCAGTGGAGCTTAAGTACAGCTGTGGCTTTTTTTTTTTTTTTTTTTGATTTTTTTTTTTTGACAGAGTCTTGCTCTGTCACCCAGGCTGAAGTGCAGTGGTGTCATCTCACCTCACTGCAACCTCCACCTCCCGGGTTCAAGTGATTCTCCTGCCTCAGCCTCCTGAGTAGCTGGGATTACAGGTGCGTGCCACCACGCCTGGCTAATTTTTGTATTTTTAGTAGACATGGGGTTTCACCATGTTGGCCAGGCTGGTCTCGAACTCCTGACCTCAAGTAATCCACCCACCTTAGCCTCCTAAAGTGCTGGGATTACAGGCGTGAGCCACTGCTCCTGGCCACAGCTGTGTTCTTAAAAGTTCTCTATATATACTTAAATGAAACAGGATAAGTTTTTCAGCTTTCCAAACAGGTCAGAATATAGGTTGACCTAAAAACGCAAATTCTACGTTCACTCTTATTTGGAATATTGTGTATAGAATACTGGGGAATGGTGACAGCAGTGGCAGAGCTGCATATCAGCTCTTGCAGGCACCGTTTTTATGTCTGAATTCTTTCTAGTCTGGGCAGGAAGAATGGTACTTGGGCTTTTTATTTGAGAAAGAGGCCCTTCTCAATAATTTTGGCCAGAACTGTGTCACATGACTACCCCTTAGCTGCAAGGGAAGCAAGAAAGTTCATTTTAGCACTCCAGCTTCCATAGTAGAGGAAGGCTAGTGAATGGTAATAGTAGGTAAGCCATAAACTCAGCACCTGACTTTTCCAAAATTATCCATCACCTCAGCCCCTGTGCTTTTTCTTTAGAGTCCTCCTCCCCTTCATCTCTTGTTAAGGATCACTATCTTTGTTACTTGAGTTAGGGTTCTCCAGACAGACAGAACCAATGGGATGTGAGGGGAGAGAAAAGTTTATTTTAAGGAGGCTTTTAAAATTCAAAATCTAGCAGGCTGGAGACGCAGGGAGGATTTACTGTTCTTGTCGAAAGGCAGTCTAGTGGCAGAATTTCTTCTTACTTTGGGGATATGAATCTTTGTTCTTTTAAGGCTTTCAACTGATTAAACGAGGCCCAGCCACATTATGGAGGTTAATTGGCTTTACTTAGAGTCCACTGATTTAAATTTTAATCTCATCCAAAACAACAAAAACAAACAAACAAAACCTTCATGAAAACTTTTAGAAGAATGTTTGAGAAAATATCTGGGCACCACAACCCAGCGAAATTGACACATAAAACTAACCATCACACCACTGTTACAGGTGGGAATGTCCTGTCCCTCAGGTGTTTGGGGCCAGAAAAAGAGTTCAAAACCAATGCAGAATTTTGAAATGTGGAGAATCATAAAGACAGGCAGAGGCATCTCTTCCTTTTTATTTGTCCAAGAAAACTACTGGTTATATTTTCTCTGTACAGCCATACAGATGTCAGTGTTTATGGCTTTAATCTTGCTTAAATTGGAGAACATAATTTTATGGGAAAAAATACTGGTTGATCACCTTCTATTCTGTGTGTTTTAGGTGGACTCTGGGGGTATAATTTGGAAAGGAATGGAGGTAGAAACAAAGGGAGAGATGTGAGAAAAAGAGATGTCAGAAAAAAACTATGGAATTTGAGGACAAGGAGAAAAAATAAGAGACCTGAAAGAAAGCTGCATTTGTCCCAGGCTAACCCAGGAAGCTTCCTAATATGCCCTTGTTTCATAATCTCCAGTTACCTAGGAAAATACCTTGGAGGATTAGAGGAAATAGGAAAGAAAGTAGAGAAGAATTATGGAAAATAAGAAAATACAAGAGGGGGAAAAGGATAGAGGTGAGGAATATGGGTGACATTAGGAAAAAGTGCTGTATCCTCAACTATTGTAGAATATCTTTGTCCTCCTATGTATCTTTTTAAATTTTTACTTCTTACTTTAGGTTTTAGATGGGTAAGAATAAATAGAAGTAGTTGAACAAGTAATTTTACATTCACAATCAGTGGTTTCTCTTTATAGTACATTCAGTATTTTTACTGCATCTTTTAGCTACATATGTCTATTAAATATTTTTTATGGGTGGTTCTGATGCAGTGATTAAAATGATAGCTTTTTTTTAAAATAATGAAGTTTTTGTTACGTAGAGAAAATGCACAGATCATCTGTATGTAGCTCAGTGAATTATAAAATAAACACACCATGGTTTATCTAAACACTCAGGTAAAGATAACATCAGCAGCCAGATGCGGTGGCTCATGCCTGTAATCCCAGCACTTTGGGAGGCCGAGGCAGGCAGATCTCTTGAGGTCAGGAGCTCGAGACCAGCCTGGCCAACATGGTGAAACCTCGTCTCTACTAAAAATACAAAATAGCTGAACGTGGTGGCACGTGCCTGTAGTCCCAGCTACTTGGGAGGCTGAGGTAGTGTAACCGCTTGAACCCCGGAGGCAGAGGTTGCAGTGAGCCAAGATCGCTCTACTGCACTCCAGCCTGGGCGACAGAGCCGAGACCCTGTCTCAAAAAAAAAAAAGATAACAGCACCCACTGAAGGCTCTATCATGCTCCTTCCCAGTCACTTTTCCCTTTTGTCTTCTGAAAAGTAATAACCAACATAGTGTCTAATAAAATGATTAGTTCTGCTTGTTTTGAACTTTATATTGATGGAAACATACATTCCGGGCATCTGGCATGCCTATGTCATACAGTTTTTGTGAGTACCAAATTTGTTTTGGTTTGGTTTTTAGAGATCAGGACTCACTCTCTTGTTGCCCAGGCTGGAATGTAGTGGCACTGCAACTTGGGACTCCTGGGCTCAAGCAATCCTTCCGTCTTAGCCTCTAGAGTAGCTAGGACTACAGGCACATGCCACCACACCCAGCTGAGGACCAAATTTGTTAATGGGTACACTGCAATCACTGTAAAGGATCATATGGGAGATGATTACCAAACAAGAGATTTTCATTCTCTGTCATGGAGGAGTGGTCCAGAACAACCATGGGGTGAATTTGTGAGTTTCATCAATCTATCAGATGGAAACACATACTATCAGATGTGGTAGAATCAAGCCTTATAAGCCACGTCACAGTACCATGGACCTGAAGGAGGGCAGATTCCTCTTCAATAATCAAGCAACTTTGGCTGTAAAGCTCTGCTTTGAAATATAGCAAAAAGCCACCTCTAGTGTTCTGAAGTCCACCCTAGACTCTCATCTTTAAAGCAGTTAGCCTTAGTTTTCCTTAGTCACGAATATGCCATCCTTTCTCTTCATCTAATCTCCAAGATTCTGATAACATTCCAGAAGGTCCTCAGAGTAATTCATCTGTGTCTTATTAGAATACTTTCCATCAAGCTAAATGTTAATCTCCTCTGTAGCTCCAAAAATCCAGAAGCTTGTTTTTTAAAGATGCCTCTCCTATGACTCTGCCCTGAACACCTGGGTTGAGTCTCAGATTTTTTACTTAATAGCTTATTTTAGTGGAGATGGACTTTCAGATTGAGAATGCTTTCCCCTACAATAGAGGTCTTCCTCGTTCTTCATAAAAGTTTGCAAACCGGCCGGGCGCGGTCGTTCTAATCATAAAACGTTCACGAGGTGCAAACCTACCTCTATTGAGAAACAAAGGCATTTTACTTTCTTGGTACATTTAGATTAGTTAGAATCCATAAGATGTTCTCTTGTTCTCTAAATGATTTTTTCATTCAAACTTGACTGGCCTCAGGGTGCAGTAACTAATGGCAATATTAGCCTTCTGACCAGGGAATGTTATAGCAGTGTCATTCAGTTCCTTGAACTCTTTCCAAGTTATATGCCAAAATCACAATTATATGCCAAACTTGTAAATTAATTATTTTAAAGGGTCTATCAGATGACTGCCTAATTTTTTTTTTTTTTTGAGATGGAATCTCACTCTGTCACCGAGGCTGGAGTGCAGTGGCCTGTCACCACGCCTGGCTAATTTTTATATTTTTAGTAGAGACGGAGTTTCGCCATGTTGGTCAGGCTGGTCTCGAACTCCTGACCTCAGGCGATCTGCTGCCTTAGCCTCCCAAAGTGCTGGGATTACAGGCATGAGCCACTGCACCTGGCCGACTGCTTAATTTTTTTAAGAGCAAAAACTTGGGAACCACTAAAAGGATTACTTACCTAGTCATTAGACTATTTTCTCATATTCTGAGACTCACAATTAATTATACTTGTTATTTTTTCACTTAAAGGCACACTCTGTTTCTGGAGCCAAAATTAGATATAACTGGCCAGGACAGGAGGGAATCCTTATAAAACTAAAAATGCACATGGTAGGGTTTTTCCTTTTGACCAATAAAAAAGTATATATTCATGCCAAATTTTATTTTCTAGATTGCTAAAAAATGTTTTTTAGAAGCCTGATAGACTAAGGACACTTAAGAGTTATTATATGTAAATCCATTAATAATTTCACCTCATGATTTGTGAAATGATTGTTTATATGTTTTACAGAATTGAAAGCATATGTCAATATATGAGAAGAAGAAAGTAATCCTAATTAAGTGAAGCTCAAGGCCTTATGTCTTACATGCATTTGGGGGAATATTTTGTCCTATACTGGTGAATGTTTTATGTTTAATACTATAGTTTTATTAACAGCAAAAAGACATTAGCTGGTAAAGGTAAGCTGACAAAAGGTGTGTTACGGACTGTTTTTAAGTGCATTATTTACCATAGAACCCACAATATACACATGTTAAATTCGCCTAAATCTAATAAGCTCAGTAGGAATGGTATCATGATATCAAATAATCTTGACAAAGATGAATGGAAATGTCTTTCTTATGAGTCTACTATGTTCAAAATGTTGAGAAACTGAATGTTTAAGAAAATTAAAACAATCTACCTCTTCTTACTGTCTGTTAAAAAAAATTAAAACAGCTGGGTGTGGTGGCTCATGCCTGTAATCCCAGCACTTTGGGAGGCCAAGGCAGGTGGATCATCTGAGGTCAGGAGTTCAAGACCAGCCTGGCCAACATGGGGAAACCCTCTCCCTACTAAAAATACAAAAATTAGCTGGACACGGTGGCGTATGCCTGTAATCCCAGCTACTTGGGAGGCTGAGGCAGGAGAATCGCTTGAACCCAGGAGGCAGAGGTTGCAGTGAGCTAAGATCGTACCACTGCACTCCAGCCTGGGCGACAAAAGTGAATCTCCATCTCAAAAAAAAAAAAAAAAAAAAAAAAAAATTAATAACATATTTTCTTTTTTCTTTTAATAAAAAAAAATAGAGACAGGGTTTCGCCATGTTGTCCAAGCTGGTCTCGAACTCTTGGGCTCAAGCACTTCCATCTGCCTCAGCCCCCAAATTGCTGGGATTACAGGTGTGAGCTACTGCGTCCTGGTCCATATTTTCAATATATGTTCCTTTTGCTTAAAAATATCATGTTAAAATGTTGGAAAGGTACATGTAGCTTTTTACCTCTTCCTCCTTAAAATTTTGCAAAGTATATAACTGAGACATAGGCCAGCACAAGGGTGAAAGAGAGTATTCATCCAGCTTGTTCTCATTCAGAGAATGGTGAAAATTCTCAGTACTGATTATTAGTTCCCATGATATTTTTACGTAGCATGTGTATTCTGTCTCAAAGGTAGATGAGGCATAGAACCTTGCCATGAATTTATCACTTACAGAAATACTGTGTCCCAGTCTTCAGTATTTTTTTACTGCCTGTCATTTTGTTTTGTTTTGCTGGGGACTCCTCCTCTCTGTTGCTAGTATCATGCTCCACCCTTACCTAGACTAAGATTTTTTTTTCCCCTGTGTTACTTCACGGACGGACCACAGCCATGGCTGCACCTTATATCCCATACAGAGATGTGCATTCTGATTCTGTTTGAGCTGCTGACTCACCTGCTGTGGGCTCCTCCCTTCCTTGCACCACACTCCTTTTCTTCCTGCTGGGCCTTGGGGTACAGCCATTTATGCCTTTTGGTGGTTGTTTTCTCTTTTCCTATCCTGAGAATGGAACGCCCTTGTATTCTTTCCCAAGAATTCCACATGCCCCTCCCTGCTCTTCTAAAGGTAAATTTCACCCAGTTGCCTTAAACTAAGGACTTCCCATATACTGTCCAAGTTATTTATTCACAGTTATGTTAGCTTTCCAGAAAACCTACTCTTTCTCACCTTTCTGAATATGTGATTTCTTTGGAGGAAAGACAGATGTGATCCCTTAGTAAACCAGAAAGATCATGGTTACAAACCTGCCTACATCTACAGGATTACATAACCACCACTGGGCAGTTGGTTTCCGCTAAGTCCAAAGATAAAAACTGGCTCTTATTTTTGTAATCATGTTTTATGAATCCTAAACATCCCTCGTAGACCTGAAAAGTGGTCTTCCCAGGCACTGAAGCTGATGTTTGAAATGGGCTATTTACATTAGTCATGCAGATGCCGGCATCTCCTTTTCAGACGGGTCATGCAATATCATTTGAATGATTCACTGTTAACTCCTTTAGGGTAAGGAGTTAGCCAGATGGATGGCTTGTTACTCATGTTAACACCCGGTTTTATGGGGAACCTTTCCTGGATAACTACACCCACTCTGGATAGTTCCTTTCCTCCAATATTTCTTCATATGATTTACATACCATAAAGTACTGCTTTTTATTTATTTATTTATTTTGAGACGGAGTCTTGCCCAGGCTGGAGTGCAGTGGCACGATCTTGGCTCACTGCAAGCTCCACCTCCCAGGTTCACAACATTCTCCTGCCTCAGCCTCCTGAGTAGCTAGGACTACAGACGCTCACAACCACGCCCGGCTAATTTTTTTTCTATTTTTAGGAGAGACAGGGTTTCACCATGTTAGCCAGAATGGTCTCGGTCTCCTGACCTCGTGATCTGTCCACCTCAGCCTCCCAAAGTGCTGGGATTACAGATGTGAGCCACCATGGCCAGGCTAAAATACTGCTTTTGATCGTTTCAGAATCTTGTACTATGAGGCTTTGTTGCTATTTGTTTTTAGGATTGTTATATCCCCTTGATGAATTGTCCTTTTTGTTATTATGAAATGACCTTTGTCTCTGGTAATATTCTTTGCTATAAAACCTACTTTGCCTGATGTTAATAGAGCCTATCTTTCTTTCTTTTGATTAGTTGGCATGGTATATCTTTTCTGTTTGTCCTATCTGTTCTTTGTTGTTATTGTTGTTGTTGTTGTTGTTTGTACTCCAGCCTGGAGTGCAGTGGCGTGATCACAGCTCACTGCAGCCTCAAACTCTTGGGTTCAAGCAATCCTCCTGCCTCACCCTCCTAAGTAGTTGGGACTACAGGCACGTGCTACCATATCTGGCTAATGTTTGAAATTCGTTTTAGAGGCGGGTCTTGCTATGTTGTTCTCAAATGCTTGGCCTCACACAATCCTCCCACCCACCTCAGCCTCCTGAGTAGCTGGAATTACGCATGTGAGACACTGCACCCAGCACTTTTAAAAAACAAAAAATCTTTCGGCCAGGCATGATGGCTCACACCTGTAGTTCCAGCACTGCAGGAGGATCACTTGAGGTCAGGAGTTCAGACCAGCTTGGGCAACACAGTGAGACCTTGTCTCTACTAAAAATGAAAATAAATTAGCTGGATGTGTTGGTGTGCGCCTGTAGTTCCAGTTACTCTGGAGGCTGAGGTGGGAGGATGGCTTGAGCCCAGGAGTTTAGTGCTGCAGTGATCCATGCTCATGCCACTGCACTCCACCCTGGGCAAAAGAGTGAGACTCTGTCTCAAAAAAAATAAAAAAATCTTTCATGCCTCTACTTCACTTTTTGAACATATGTAATATAATTATAGTAACTTTTAATGTCCTTAACTTGCCAATTTTATCATCTATCATTAAGTCAATTTTGATAGACTCGATTTTTTTTCTTCTTCTGGATCAGATTTTCCCATTTCTTTGCATGTTTGTAATTGTTTGTTGGGTATCAAACTTTCCGGTGCTGGATGTATTGATATCCCTATATATATTCTTGAGTTTCATTCTGGGATGCAATTAAGTTACTTGGAAACAGTTTGATTCCTTAGAGTCTTGCTTTTAAGATGTGTTAGGGCCGGGCGCGGTGGCTCAAGCCTGTAATCCCAGCACTTTGGGAGGCCGAGGCGGGCGGATCACAAGGTCAGGAGATCGAGACCACAGTGAAACCCCGTCTCTACTAAAAATACAAAAAATTAGCCGGGCGCGGTGGCGGGCGCCTGTAGTCCTAGTACTCAGGAGGCTAAGGCAGGAGAATGGCGTGAACCCAGGAGGCGGAGCTTGCAGTGAGCCGAGATCGCGCCACTGCACTCCAGCCTGGGCAACAGCGTGAGACTCCGTCTCAAAAAAAAAAAAAAAAAAAAAAAAAAAAAAAGATGTGTTAGGTGAGACTAGAGCAGTGTTCAGTTTAGGGCTAATTATTTCCCCAATACTGAGGCAAGACCCTTCTGAGTTCCCTACCCAATTATGAGCCTTGTGAATTGTCAGCTTTTCCAGTCTGGCTGGTAGGAACAGGTTCTATTCCCAGCTCTACATGAACATGGGCATTATTACCTCTAAGCTTTCAGATTTTTTTTTTCTTCCTTGGCTCAAAGTAGCTCCTCACATACACGTACCAATTGGTGCTCTGCTGAACACTCAGTGCAACCCTCTGCACATTTCTGGGCTCCCTCTGTGTGCAGCTCCCTCCTCTCTGGTTCCCTATCCTTCAAACACTGGCTGCCTTGGTTTTTCTGGACCTCAGCTGTGTCTCCTCAGCTCGGAGTTCACCAGGCTCTTCCTGAATTTCTGCTCCCTGATCTGCAGCCTGGAACCTTTCTCCAGGCAATAAGCTAGGTACTCACAGGGCTCACCTCTGTTTTCCCCATTTCATAGGGATCACTGTCCTTTGTTGCCTGATGGCCAGTGTCTTGAAAACTGTTGTTTCTGGCCAGGTATGGCGCCTCATGCCTGTAATCCTAGCCCTTTGGGAGGCTGAGGCAGGAGGATTGCTTGCGGCCAAAGAGTTCAAGACCAACCTGGCCGACATAACAAGACCTATCTCTTTAAAAGTGTGTGTGTGTGTGTGTGTGTGTGTGTGTATAAAACTTGTTTCATATATTTTATCCATTTTAGTTGTTTCAGGCATGTGGGTAAATTCTGTCCTTATTACCCCATCTTGACATAAGATCCTCCAGATTAGGATTCAGTTGCTATTCTATTTCCCTGTTAGAGTATTAGCTCCCTAAAGTGAAGGATCTCTTGTTTTGTTTTCCTTGTGGTGTCTTTCTAGTTCATTGTCTAGTATACACAAACTCACTCACTAACCATTTGTTGACTAAGCATTTATTGGTGACCATATTGCAGCATCAAGCAGGTGTGGTGTGTGTCACTGTATCAAAACAAAAACGTCTTTCTAGGCTCTGTCCCCTCATCCTTTAGTTTGATTGGTTTGAGGTTTGTGTGCTGCTTGTCAAACAATATATCGCAAAGCCTCCTGGAGATTATAGTGGCATAGGGTCCTTCAATCTTTTCTGGAACAAGGCAGTTTGTAAACAAACAGTAAAGTTAGCTAGGGCCTTTCAACTCTGTAGGAATGAAGTAACCAAGAGCCATCTCTGTTTCTTGTTACTATATTTTTTATATACTCAACAAGGGTGGGAGCTATGACTAAGATAATTCTTAACATTTGTTGCAGCTGTAACTTGCTATCAGAGCAAAAGAGATGAAGACTAGTAAAGAAAGGTCCTGGCAATGGAATTGCTAACATGGATCACAGTATTTCTCACTGATTTTGTGACAATAACAAGGATCTTGGCACAGGATATTTCTTTTTCTTTTTTTTTTCTTGGCACAAACATGGGTTTGGATAAATGCCATACATTTAAATTACTATTATATGAATTCTTATCTCAGTGTCTTCCATTTCCTTAGCTGCTGTTTTGTAGTTGCAGAAACATTACTAAACTGTTTTAACACTCTTAGCAACCAAGGGTCAGCTTTATTTTTGTTTTGTTTAACTTGGGGGTAGGGAATGTATCATTTCATACTTATCCGAGAGTTTTTTAATCTGATCTAATCATTGTTTATGTATTTATTTTTTTGAGACAGAGTCTCGCTCTGTCGCCCAGACTGGAGCGCAGTGATGTGATCTCAACTCACTGCAAGCTCCACCTCCCAGGGTGACGCCATTCTCCTGCCTCAGCCTCCAGAGTAGCTGGGACTACAGGCGCCCGTATTTTTAGTAGAGAAGGGGTTTCACTGTGTTAACCAGCATGGTCTCGATCTCCTGACCTCGTGATCTGCCTGCCTCTGCCTCCCAAAGTGCTAGGATTACAGACGTGAGCCACCGCGCCCGGCTATAAACAGAATCATACAATATGTATTTGTGGCGTCTTTCACTTAGCATAAGGTTTTGGAGTTTCATCTTGTTACAGTGTGTGTCAGTACTTCATTCTTTTTTATGGCTGAGTAATATTTTATTGTATGGATACCACATTTTGTTTATCTGTTTCTCAGTTAATGGACATACAGGTTGTTGCCACTTTTTAGCTATTGTGAATATGCTGCTATGAACATTTTTATACAAGTTGTTGTATAGACATATGTTTTTATTTTTCTTGGGTATGTGCCTAGGAATAGAATTGCTGGATCATAAGGTAACGATTCTTTAACAAATTGAGAAGCTACCAAACTGTTTTCCAAAGTGGCTGCAGTATTTTACCTTCTCACCAATAATGTACCAGGGTTGAAATTTCTCCACATGCTTCAATACTTGTTGTCTGTTTTATTATAGCCATCTTAGTGGGTGTGAAGTAATATCACATTGTGGTTTTGATTTGCATTTCCCTAATAACTAATGATACTGAGTATTTTTTCATGTACTGTTAGACTACTGTATATTTGTTTGCTTTTTGGAAATGGGGTCTTGCTATGCATCCCAGGCTGGACTCGAACTTCTGGGCTCAAACAATCCTCCTACCTCGACTGACCGAGTAGCTGAGATTACAAATGTGTACCACCATGCCCAGCTGTACATATTCTTTGTAGAAATGTCTCTTCAAATCCTCGCTTACTTTTAAACTGGGTTGTCCTTTTATTGTTGATTGGCAAGCATTCCTTATATATTCTGGATAAAAATTTCTTGCCAGATACATGGTTCAAAAAATGTTTCTCCTATTCAGCAGATTGTCTTTTCACTTTCTTGATGGTATAATTTGCCCCATAAAAGTTTTTAATTTTGATGTAGTACAATTTATCTATGTTTCTTTTGTTACTTATACTTTGGGTGTCATATCTAAAAACCATTGCCTAACTCAAGGTCACGGAGATAAAATTTTTTTTTTTTGAAACAGAGTTTCGCTCTTGTTGCCCAGGCTGGAGTGCAGTGGCACTATCTTTGCTCACCGCAACCTCTGCCCCCTGGGTTCAAGCGATTCTCCTGCCTCAGCCTCCTGAGTAGCTAGGATTACAGGCATGCGCCACCATGCCCAGCTAATTCTTTTGTATTTCTAGTAGAGATGGAGTTTCTCCATGTTGGTCAGTCTGGTCTTCAACTCCTGACCTTAGGTGATCCGCCTGCCTCAGCCTCCCAAGGAGATATAATCTTATGTTTTTTCCTAAGAGTTTTGTAGTTTAGCCCTTACATTTAGGTTTTTGTTTTTATTTTACTTATTTATTTTGAGTCGGAGTCTTGCTCTGTCGCCCAGGCTGGAGTAGAATGGCGCGATCTCGGCTCACTGCAACCTCCGCCTCCCAAGTTCAGGTGATTCTCCTGCCTCAGCCTCCTGAGTAGCTGGGATTACAGGCATGTGCTACCACACCTGGCTAGTTTTTGTATTTTTAGTAGAGGCGGGGTGTCACCTTGTTGGCCAAGCTGGTCTCGATCTCCTAACCTCAGGTGATCCGCCCGCCTCTGCCTCCCAAAGTGCTGGGATTATAGGCGTGAGCCACCATGTCCATCCCATTTAGGTTTATAATCTATTTTGAGTATGGTGTGAGGTAAGGATTCAACTTTGCATCTGAGGGCCAAGAGTGGTGGCTCACATCTGTAATCCCAGCACTTTGGGAGACCGAGGCAGGTGGATCATTTGAGGTCAGGAGTTTAAGACCTGCCTGACCAACATGGCAAAACCCCATCTACTACTAGTCCCAGCTACTTGGGAGGCTGAGGTATGAGAATCGCTTGAACCCAGGAGGCGGAGGTTGCATTGGACTGAGATTGCACCACTGCGCTCCAACCTGGGTGACCAAGTGAGAGACTCTCTCAAAAGAAAAAAAACAAAAACAAAAAACTTTGCATGTGACTATGCAGTTGTCTTAGTACCATTTGTTGAAACACTGTTCTTTCTCCATTGAATTGTTTTGGTATTCCTGTAGAAAATCAACCATAAGTATAAGGGTTTATTTCTGGATTTTTGGTTATATTCTGTTGATCTAAATGTCTTTCCTAGTGCACCAACACCGTTTTGATTATAGTAGCTTTGCATTAAATTTTGACACTGGGAAGTTTAAGTCTTACTTACAACTGTGTTCTTGGCTATTCTGGGTTTCCATATGAATTTTAGGATCAGTTTGTCACTTTCTATAAAAAAACCAACTGAGATTTTGAAAGAGATTGTATAAATCTGTAAATTAATTTGCTGAGAGTCCCTTAGGTTTTGTATTCATAATACTAACTTAGGTCCTTCCTAGTTTATCCTTTCTTACAAAATTAATTTCTTTACTTCTACTTTTCTATAACTAAACTTCATATATATGCATTAAAAGATAACTTATTACAGTGTATTAGTGTTCAACTAACCTAGAAGAAAATATGAAGTAATTACTTTTTGTATTTTAAAAAACAATATTCTACAAGCTAAATCGCTCTATAGCAAAAATCTCTACATACAGAAAAATTATGTAAAGAGATTGGAAAAAAAAAAAAAAAACAGAATCCAATTTCCTTTTTTTGAGATGGAGTCTTACTCTGTCACCCAGGCTGGAGTGTCGTGGCGTGATCTTGGCTCACTGCACCCTCTGCCTCCTGGGTTCAAGTGATTCTCCTGCCTCAGTCTCCTGAGTAGCTGGGACTACAGGCGTGCACCACCACACCAGGCTAATTTTTGTATTTTTAGTAGAGACGGGGTTTTGCCATGTTGGCCAGGCTGGTCTTGAACTCCTGACCTAAGGTGATCCACCTTGACCTCCCAAAGTGCCAAAGAGAAGTGCCAGAAGAGGTGCCAAGCTATGTCAGAACTCTATGAAATCGAGCAAAATTCTGTATGACAGAAAAATTTTTCTAGGTCGTTGAGAGTTTTGTTTTGCCTTACTGATTTTTCTGCCGAGATTCATTTTGTATTTGTAAGCATTAGCAAAAATTTATGTATGGGGGAAATTAGATACGAATAATGCCTCTTAAGGAATGTGTATAAGGATTATAAAAAATAAGCATCTTAGATTTTTATAGTGCTTTAGATTCCATCAGTCCCTCAAGACATGGGCAGCTATTTGATAGTTTGTGTAGTTTTTTTTTTAAATTAGCAAGTAAAAATTGTGTTGTTTACGGTGTATAACTTTTTTTACATGTACACATTGTGGAATAGCTAAATTAAATTTGACATAAATATTACCTCACATACTGATCATTTTTTGTGGCAAGAAGCTTGAGTAGTTTTGTTTAGTCAGTGAATACCATAATCCAGTTGCTCTCAACCTTGGCTGCTATGCATCAAAATCCCTAGAGAGCTTTAAAAAATTCAGCTGCCCATGCAGCATACAAGATTAACTAAACCAGCATCTCTGGAGTGGGGCTTGGACATGAGAATTTTGTAAAGCTCTCACAGTGAAGCCACTGTGCATATAACATTTAGAACTACTGCCATACACAGTTGAAAACTGGTAGATTGAGCTAAGGAAAATGTAATTATCCTGAACTGGCAATTAAAATTATGCCCCCCTGAAATGTATGTCACTTTAGTTGTAATCTCAACCACTATGAAAAGTATGGAATTATCAGGACATAATGATTTGGATTTCTCTTTACCTGTGAACCAATAATAAAAGATTATCCAGTCACCAGAATTCCAAAATTTGGTACTAAGATCAGTTATATATACCACCATATAGGTGGGCATTTGTTTGGGGGGGAAAAGTCTGTTGCTAAAAAAATCAAGTTTGTAAGCCACCAGTTAATTGGAAAAAGCACTGAAGCCCTGGCCTTAAGAGTTTGACAACCTGTGTTCTAGTATTAGCTCTGCTGTGTGACTTTGAGCCCATGTATTTAAATTATACTTTATAAAATGGGGCCATTGGACTGAAGGTGATCACCAAATTGTTTATTCAGCAAATTGGATTGCCTATTGTGTTCTAGGCAAGGATGCAGGGATGAACAGAACATACAGCATCCCCTTGAAAAGCATGCAAAAGACAAACACATTGCACAATGTCTAAGTGTAGCTATGGTGAAATGTTCAGGGAATTGAGGGAATATAAAAGTACTTTAGTTGGTTTCAGTTTGGGACAGACACTATAGTTGCCCATTTAACAACCATTCACAGATGCTTGCTTTCCTAGCCACCCTTGCAGCTGGGGCATAGATCAAAGGAAAAATCTGCAGTGCAGGATTTCTTGTAAAAGTTGGCAGTTGAGGGTGGTCCAAGTGCAGTGGTGGTTACAGCTAATTGATCACAACCAGTTACAGATTTATTTGTTCCATTTCTACTCCCGCTGCTTCACTTGACTAGCCTTAAATAAAGTTGGCAATTGAAAAAGAACTCCTTCCTGTTCTGGCTTTATTGTGTAGGGACATAATACTTGGTGCTACAAAGGTCATCTTGAGACTGTGAAGGCCTAAGAACAAAGGCCTCCACACTGAGAATAGCCAAAGAGAAAAACAAAGGAACCTGGATCCTTGATGTCAACAGTGAGCTACTAAACCAACCCTAGAACCACCTTCCTGTGGGCTTATTAAGTGAGATAATAAAACTTCATGTTGTTTGAACCCTTATTGCTTTAAGAGTGGTCTGTGGATCAGCATCATCTGGAAGTCTGGTTAGAAATGCAGAATCTCAGACCCTACTCAGACCTGCTGCATCAGCATCTGTACTTTAGTAAGATCCCTGGTGACTAACATGAACATGAGAGCTTTTGAAGCATCAGTTTAAACCAACTTTAATTGGGTATTCTGTTCTATGCAAGCTTAGTAACCCAAGTTGTATGAGTACATCTTGTTTGGTCAGCTAGTGCTGCAGTTATAATTATTAGCATTTTTCCATTCCCTTCGTATTTTCAATCTTGCATAGAACATATGGTCATAAACATGATTTTCATATGATAAAGTCTTTAGGTTTCTAGAGTAACTAGTTTCTTGTTCGTGTACATTGAGGCTTGGAGGAATAATGACTAAAAATTTCAGAGTGCCACTCAGGACGTAGAAATTTACTTGCAATCAGAATTTGAATTTCTAGAATCATAATTGTCTCTGCCATCCCCCATGTGACAGTAACAGTTTGTTGCTTAATAATAAGAAATTGGGGCCGGGCGCGGTGGCTCACACCTGTAATCCTAGCACTTTGGGAGGCCAAGGCGGGTGGATCACCTCAGGTCAGGAGTTCAAGACCAGCCTGGCCAACATGGCAGAACCCCGTCTTTACTAAAAATACAAAAATTAGCCGGGTGTGGTGGTGCACGCCTGTAGTCCCAGCTACTCAGGAGGCTGAGGCAGGAGAATGACTTGAACCCAGGAGGCAGAGGTTGCAGTGAGCCAAGATCACGCCACAACACTCCATCCTGGGTGACAGAGTGAGACTCCATCTCAAAAAAAAAGAAATTGGAATCTGGTTTTTTTGGGTTTTTTTTTTTTCAATCTCTTTAAAGTTTTATAGGTTTTTTTGTTTATTCCTTCATTTATTGATTGATTATTTGTAAAGCAACTCGCAATTACTCTAAAAAGAGCCCATTTTTATTTCCACAGATGAAAAGTTTCTCAGTTGACCTTTTCTTTCCAACTTTTACAGCCAAAATATTACACTGGAAACTTAAAAATCTATGTCAGAGATAAAACAAAATTACTGTTAATGTTAATCTTTTCCTTCAGGTTCAATTATACATACTTTGGTTACAAGGATAAAATGGTAATGAGTTAATAGCAGTAATAGTGGAGTTAACAAAGTGCTTTATTTTACAGGGAAAATATTTATCCCCAAACAAAAACCTGTACAGACTTTTACAGAAGAAAAAGTGTCTCTTGATCCAGAATTAGAAGAAGCTTTGACAAGTGCTTCTGATACAGAATTGTGTGACCTCGCAGGTATCACCTAAAACAATTTAATTTGTGAATAAACGTGGGGTGGAGTGGGAAATACCAGCACATACCTATATACATGATACAGATGTTTTCTTTACCTAGCAAGTACTGTTGAATCAGTAACCACATATTTGGCTTTATATTTTACACGATAAAGCTGACATAAAGAGTTTCATTTCTCTAAATACTCTCAATAGTGAAATGTTTATGTTAAGAGAATGTATTGTATTGTTGACACCTTTTCCCATGTTGTCATATTTGAAAGTCTTTCTAAAAATCTTTCATCAGCTGGTGCTCAGCTAGAAGCTGTCCCATCTGAACACCGAAAAAGAGTCTTCAGGGTCAACTGCTGACCTACTTTATCAGAAGACTGAGAGATGAGTAACTAGAAAGTAGATTGAAGCAGTCAGTTCTGAGCTATACTCACCACCTTCCCAACTTTTCTGAAGTGTATATGAAACACTCCAAACCTCTCTATTATTTTCATTATTGCCAATTTCTTATCTAGACCAGTATCTTCCCCTCCGTACCTATGTACGACCTACTTTCCTAGATAGAAAAGTGTGATGCATGGGGAGTTCTTCATACCAAATAACCCCAAGAACTATTAAGTCTGAATGTAGCACTGATGGTCCTTTGGGAAGGACCTTGGAAAGGGACAGGTCAAGGTGTGATGCCACAGCCAGAGCAGGAGTCTTTGCGTTGAGGGACTGAGGATTGACAGATCTGTAAATAGTACATTAATCAGAGTGGAATGAGCCAAGGACATCTTCTGACTTCTGCTTTATTTGTACACAAGGGCATCAAAAACTAAAACCAAATTTATTTTTCCTCCTGTCATATTTGAAGGGTGCTCATATTCTTACATACAAGAACCTAATACTTTAGTATTTTACTCTTAACTGGAGTCCAAATGCAAATTAATGACATGAGATTAACATACATTAAAATACGAAGGTTAAGTTGAAAATCTGCTTTTTGTCACATGATATTCCTAGAAACCTTGTGAAATTAACGGCAAAAATAGATCCTTTCCATTTTCTCTCTTAGCCACCAGATGGAGCTAAGCATAGATTTACGTTCAGGATTAGGCTGCCTCCAACTCTGATTTTGGAAATGCGGGGAAATGTAAATTTAGAAATGTGGGGAAAAATAATAAGAGTATTGATGAGAATGACATTGTAGGTGATTTTTAATCATTTTGTTGTTCTGTGTGTGTGTGATCTGTAATTTATAGGAAAAGGTCCAGAGAATATTAAAATTATTGATAAAAATTTTTAATTGTAAAACTCTTCATGTTTAAAACAATAAAAACTTTCTTTTTCTATATAGCAATTCTTGGGATGCACAATTTGATAACGAATACACAGTTCTGTAATATGATGGGAAGTAGTAATGGTGTTGACCAAGAACATTTTTCAGGTGAGTACTTAAAATGCTTTGTGAATTCTAATCGTTTATTAAATATATTTTGTTTTCGCCTTGTGTCAGCTTAAGTATTCACATACTAGATGTTATATATATGTACTTGAAACCTGATATTTCAATTTGGTGGTATTAACCAAGAAAGACATTGAAAATAGAGTATTAAATATTTTGTGCTTAATGGGTCAGCAAATGTAGTAAGAACCACTCTACCTCACTAAATAATAACTAAACAGTATAAAAGCTAGTCAAACTTGGTTTTGTTGACATTTTATTATCACTACTACTAATTTTCAAGAAATAGATAATAATACTTACAAAGAAATTACATTATAAAATCAGATTCAGGCGATACCACAAAACTATTCAACCCCTAAACCTTTCAGTCTGCTGTGAAGTATTATATAGCCTAAAGCAAAGCTTTTCAGAAATTCACTTATAGGGGCCAGGTGTGGTGGATCATGCCTGTAATTTCATTTTCTGAGGCTGAGGCAGGAGGATCGCTTGAGTCCAAGACTTCAAGACCAGCTTTGGAAATGTAGACCTCCATCTCTACAAAATTTTAAAAATTAGCTGGGCATGGTGGCACATGTCTCTAGTCTCAGCTACTTGGGAGACTGAGGGGAGGATGGCTTGAGCCCAGGAGATTGAGCCTTCAGTGAGCCGTGATCACACTGCTGCACTCAAGCCTGGGCAATAGAGCAAGACCCTATCTCAAAAAACAGATAAAAAATTCATGTATAGGGTGTTCTTAAATTAGCAAGGTGATACATGCCTTTGTAGCACATTTAAACAATACATAAGTATTTATGGGAAGAAGTAAAAGTGTCTCTGTCTGCAGCTGTCATGCCCTCTGCTTACCCAAACAGCATCCTGTTAAAACACTTTTGTATATACCCTACCAGACTTTTCACTGTTTGTACTAATGTATACATGTTATACATTGTCTCTTGTTTTTTACAGAAAAAGATTATACTGTAAGTATTTATTGCAACTTAATTTTTCAGTAATAATTCTATTAGCTAATTTTTTTTCTTTTCTTTTTTTTTTTTGGAAACAGTCTCCCTCTGTCACCCAGGCTGCAGTACAGTGGCACCATCGTGGCTCACTGCACCCTCTGCCTCTCAGGTTCAAGCACTTCTCCTGCCTCAGCCACCTGAGAATCTGAGATTACAGGTGCACGCCACCATGTCTGGCTAATTTTTTTTTTTTTTTTTTTGTATTTTTAGTAGAGACGGGGTTTTGCCATGTTGGCCAGGCTGGTCTCAAACTCCTGACCTCTGGCGATCTGCCCACCTCAGCCTCCCAAAGTGCTGGGATTACAGGCATGAGCCACTGTGCCTGGCCAACTAAATGTTTTTGAATGCTTACTGTGGGCCATGTTGCATGCACAGCTCTTGGACGTGGAGTACTCTCAGCCCTCAAAACAGTTCTTTGAAATAGATATTATTATCTTTAATTTGCATGTGAGAAAGCTGAGATTTTAAAATAATTAAGTAACCTCAATATTTTACACAAAGTCAGTGGTAAGGATTTTAACCCGTGTTATATAGTGTATCACTTAGCAGTGGACCATGTTTTCTAGTCAATATGTATACATCTACCTCATTCAGACATGTGTATAACATTCCTTTTTACGATGTTTTGCAATTTGACCATCCCGCTTCTCATTTTTCAGTTTTTATTGTAGAAGTGTTCAAACATACATAAAAGAAGAGAGAATAATATATTATTACCCAGCTTCAGCTGTTTTTTAACATTTGCCAGCCTTGTTTTATTCATCTTCTGTCTCCCTCCCTAGCCCTTCTACATTTTTTCCTGAAGTATTTTAAAGCAAACCCTGTTCATTTGTATTACATCACCTATAAATATTTCCATATGTGTGTCTCACAAATAAAGGCTTTTCTTTTAATGTAATCATGATGCCATCATCAAAGTTTAAAATTTACAGTATTTTCTTCATATCATGTAATACCCAGTCTGTGTCCAGATTTCCTCTATTCTGTCCAAAATGTCATTTCATTATTGACTCAAAAAAGCTTACACACTGCATTTGGTTGTTTGTCTTTTTAGTCTCCCTTAATTTCTTAACAGTTCTCCTCCCCAACCTCTTTCCTTTTTTTTTTTTTTTTTTTCTTTTTTCTTTTTTTTCATGCCATTTATTTTTTAAGAAACTGGGTTATTTTTCATAGAATTTTCCACATTCTGGATTTGGCTGATTTCAACCTTATGGTATCATTTTATGTTTTTCTATCACCTGTGTTTCCATAAATTTTTAGTTCTAGCGGCTTGATGAGGTGCAGGTGCAGGTCCCTTTTGGCAAGAATGCTTCATGGGTGGTGATTGAATCATATTAAGAACTTAGCTTATCAAATCTAATCCTTCCTCTTTGGGGGAATGAGATTGATCACAGGGTTCAAATGTAGGCAGCCTGATCCATCCTTTTTAAGTTTCCCATGAACCTTTTGCTTAATAATTCCTGCATCCCATTGACTGGATTCATTATTTCATTAAGGTGCAAGACTCTCGAGATTTCTTTCCCCATTCCACACATCCTGTGGTTTTATAAAATTAGAACTACTCAATTTTCCATTCATTGAGGAAGTTCTTCCCTAGCTGTCTTGAAGACTACCTTGCTGAACTCAAGTGAGAGGGAGCCCACTCTCTGTTGTTGAGCAGAGCTCCATTAGGAAGCTTTTCCTTGTCTTGAACCAAGTTCTGCTTCTTGGCAATCTATACTTGTTCTAACCCAGCCTTTCAGAACAGCACTAAATTTGTCTCTTCTCAGCTTCTACAGGAAAAATCTGAAAACAGCTAGCATAACTTCTTTTAATATGTACTTCTCCAGACTAAATATATTCAGATTTTTCACCCTACCTCAGGAAAGTAATTTTCAAACCTTTATCTAAATTGATCTCTTCAAGATGCTCTATGTGTGTGTGTGATATTTGAAAGTAACAAGATACCCTTAATGGAATTTATTGGATAATCAGTGCACCCTGTCTCAAGATGAGTTTTGCTTCTAAAATCTAGAGGAAGGCAGGAAGGAAAAAAGCCAGATAGTAGTCCATTTTGAACCCGGTCAGTCTTTCCATGTCAATTGCTCTTACTCTTTTGTGGTCATTCACTAGTTTGTGAGCCTTTTGTGGTCTTTGACTTGAATGACCACAAAAAAGTAATGCTTTCCCCAGAAAATTTATCCATAAAAGTTTACCCGTTATAGTTGTTCATGGACCCCCACACACAGGCAGCAGAGCACAGTGATCTCTTGAAAGGACTCAAGGATTTCAGGGCCTCTGTTGTTCACATCTGAAGCATCATATTCCTATCGTGTGGGTAGCTGAGGTAAAGATTAGGGAGTGAGAGTGAGGGAGGGCAGTAAATTTTGGAGACTCTGTTTCAGTAGCTCTTCCGTGTACCTTTACCTCCTCTCCCTCTCTGCTCCTTATTCCCACCCTCCTTCCTATTCCTTCTTTCTCACAGAAAGTTCTCCCTACTTTCCCACTGCAGAGTACTCCCCATGGGAGGAAGAGGTAATGTGCCCTCCCATCACCTTATTCTTCTCATTTAGGCTGTATTTCTTTAAGTCTGTGATTCTTACTGCCTTTATGCCAATTATCAGTTAAATCTCAGAGAAATGATGAGATGCTAGATTTTATCATACTAGTACTTTATCTTAAATATTGCTAAAAACAAATGGCATCATCAACTTGTGCTATCAAATATATTTGAGTGGTAAAAATATCTTGTAATATACTAAGACAATGAAAATATTCATTTTTGAAGACTGATACATGGCAAATAAATTAAATATTGAACATGTTTGGTATTTATATTCAGTAAAATTTTATTTGGATGCCTTAAATGTGTGTCAAGGCCAGGCGCAGTGGCTCACGCCTGTAATCCCAGCACTTTGGGAGGCCAAGGCCGGCAGATCACTTGAGGCCAGAAGTTCGAGACCACCCTGGCCAACATGATGAAACCCATCTCTACTAAAAATACAAAAATTAGCCAGGCATGGTGGCACACACCTGTAGTCCCAGGTACTCGGGAGGCTGAGGCAGGAGAGTCAGTTGAACGTGGCAGGAGGAGGTTGCAGTGAGCCAAGATCACGCCACTGCACTCTAGCCTGGGCAATAGAGTGAGACTCCATCTCAAAAAAAAAAAAAAAAAAAAAAAACCATTTAAAAAAAATAAATAAATATGTGCCAACACATAAAGGATCTTTTTGGAACTGTGGGGCTGAAACTTTTAAATCTGTCCTCTTGAATAAATATGTGTGTATGAGAGAGAGAGAAAGAGATGTTACCAAGTGAATATCTGCATCCACTGTAATAGTATCAACTCCAGGCCCGGCGCGGTGGCCCAGCCTGTAATCCCAGCACTTTGGGAGGCTGAGGCGGGCGGATCACGAGGTCAGGAGATTGAGACCATGCTGGCCAACATGGTGAAACCCACTAAAAATACAAAAAATTATCCGGGGCGGGCGCGGTGTCTCACGCATGTAATCCCAGCACGTTGGGAGGCCAAGGTGGGCGGATCACGAGGTCAGGAAATCGAGACCATCCTGGCTAACAATGTGAAACCCCATCTGTACTAAAAATACAAAAAATTAGCGGGGCGTGGTGGCAGGCGCCTGTAGTCCCAGCTACCAGGCAGGCTGAGGCAGGAGAATGGCGTGAACCCGGAAGGCGGAGCTTGTAGTGAGCCGAGATCGCGCCACTGCACTCCAGCCTGGGCGACAGAGCGAGACTCCGTCTCAAAAAAAAAAAAAAAAAAAAAAAATTATCTGGGCGTGGTGGCAGGCGCCTGTAGTCCCAGCTGCTCAGGAGGCTGAGACAGGAGAATGGCGTGAACCCGGGAGGCGGAGCTTGCAGTGAGCCGAGATAGTGCCACTGCACTCCAGCCTGGGTGAAAGTGCGAGACTCCATCTCAAAAAAAAAAAGTATCAACCGCTGCTCTTTTCATTTATCACTGCAGATGTGGTCAAAGGTGAAAAGATTCTTCCAGTATTTGATGAGCCACCAAATCCAACCAACGTAGAAGAGAGTTTGAAGAGAATTAAAGAAAATGATGCTTATCTTGTTGAAGTTAATTTGAATAATATAAAGGTAAGTGTGCTAGTCAGAGTGGTTTTGTATTGCTTTGAGTCGGCTGAACCTAGGATGAGAGCTGGGCAGTTGATAAAATAGTCTAATTCTTTCTACTTTAAGGTAAAGTTTTTGCTCTTACCAGTATGCTAACATAGGTTTCTTCATATTTTAGATACTGAAGTGTTATGGTATAGTATTTTCTCACTTGCTTTTTGAGAAATTTATCATCTAAAAATGTAAACCCTACAAACTGTCAGAATAAATCTCTCGGGTTTTCTAAATACTGCCCGCTTCTAAGAACATTTAGCCTCTTGGGTCTTGCTTTTGTAAAATTTGGTTCCTTAGCTAGGTATGGTGGTGCATGCTTGTAATCCCAGCTATCTGGGAGACTGAGGCTGGAGGATGGCCTGAACCCAAAAGTTTGAGACCAGCCTGGGCAACATAGTGAGACCTGCCACCGCCGCATCTCAAAAAATAAAACCTGGTTTTTTTTTGAGGTAAAATTTAAATATGGTAAAAATCTCCCTTTTAATGTACAGGTCTATGAATTTTGACAGGTGCATACAATTTTGTACAACCACCATTACACTTAAGATGTAGAATATATCTGTCACTGCAAAAGTTCTCTCATACCTCTTTGTAGTCATTCTCTGCCCCCCAGCTCTAGCCCCTGACAACCACTGACCTATTTTCTTTCCCTATCATTTTGCCTTCTCCAGAATATCATATAAATGGAATCCTATAGTATGTAGCCTTTGGGGTCTGACTTCTTAGCATAATGCATTTGAGATTCATTCCTGGTGAGTGTGTCAGATATGCTGCAGTTTGTTTATTTGTTCATCAGTTGGTAGACATATGGGTTCCTTCCAGTTTGGGATGGTTATTAATACAGCCACTATATACTTTCACACACAGGTTTTTGTGTGAACATGCTTTAAATTCTCTTGAGTAATCACCTAGGAATAGGCTTTCTGGGATCTTACTTTGAGTTTTAAACAATGCAACTGTTCCCTGGAGTAAGGAAAGAAGAAATTAGGAGGGCATAGGGGTAATTAATCACCGAAGAGTAAACTCAGATTATCTAGATATTAGCCATTGTGTAAAAGCTTCATTATAAATTCCTTATTTTAAAAGTTGATTTTTTTGAACTGGGGGACAAGGGGAGGAGAGCATCTGGAAATCACGAGCCTAGGGAAGAAAGCCTCTGTGCTCCTCTAGGGAGTAATCCTTCCTGTGAGTGGAGGAAGGAAACCCTCAGAGAAAGCTTAAAGCTTATATTCATAGTTGATTACTCACTTTTTTTTTTGTTTGTTTGTTTGTTTGTTTTTTGAGACGGAGTCTCCCTCTGCCGCCCAGGCTGCAGTGCAGTGGCCGAATCTCAGCTCACGGCAAGCTCCGCCTACCGGGTTTACGCCATTCTCCTGCCTCAGCCTCCCGAGTAACTGGGACTACAGGCGCCCGCCACGTCGCCCCGCTAGTTTTTTTGTAGTTTTTAGTGGAGACGGGGTTTCACCGTGTTAGCCAGAATGGTCTTGATCTCCTGACCTCGTGATCCGCCCATCTCGGCCTCCCAAAGTGCTGGGATTACAGGCTTGAGCCACCGCGCCCGGCCTGTTTGTTTGTTTGTTTGTTTTTTTGAGACAGAGTCTCGCTCTGTTGCCCAGGCTGCGATCTTGACTCACTGCACCCTCTGCCCCGCCCCACGTTCAAGCGATTCTTGTGTCTCAGCCTCCTGAATACCTGGGATTATAGGCACCCACCATCACACCTGGCTAATTTTTGTATTTTTAGTAGAGATGGGGTTTCACCATGTTGGCCAGGCTGGTTTTGAACTCCTGACCTCAAGTGATTTGCCCACCCTGGCCTCCCTATGTGCTGGGATTACAGGTGTGAGCCACTGCACCCGGCCTATTTTAATTTTTTTAATTTGGTCCCTGTGTATTCCTTTCTCTAAATAAACAGTAATGATCTGAAAATAACCAGGCTAAGGGGAATTGAAGTCTCAGATACTACGGAGAAAAACCAGCATCTTCAATACTTTATTTTCTCTCCTTCAAGTAGTGTAGGTTTAATCTCTCTTAGTACTTTGTAGCTTAAACTAAGTGACTGAGAACAGTCTGTCTGCCTCAGGAATCATACTCCATCAGAGATGGGCTCCTTCATCTCTCTCCTTGTAGAAAAGTAAATCCACTTTTATTTTCATATAAAAAGAATAATGAAGGCTGGGAGCGGTGACTCATGCCTGTGATCCCAGCACATTGGGAGGCCAAGGAGTGTGGATCACCCAAGGTCAGGAGTTCGGGACCAGCCTGACTAGCATAATGAAACCCCATCTCTACTAAAAATACAAAATTAGCCAGACCTGGTGGTGCATGCCTGTAATCTCAGCTACTTGAGAGGCTGAGGCAGGAGAATTGCCTAAATCCCGGAGATGGAGGTTGCAGTGAGCTGAGATTGTGCCATTGCACTCCAGCCTGGGCAACAAGAGTGAAACTCCGTCTCAAAATAAATAAATAAATACATACATACATACAAAGAATAATGAAAGGTGAGAATAGTGAGAATTTTTTTAAATCTAAGTGCTAGAGAAATGGTGTTATGTGCACTGCTCTGAGTCAGTAGTTTATGCAAATGCTCCATCATAAATAAGTCAGATAAATGTGGAGAAAACTGCATTATTTGTTTTCATTTGTAGACTAATTCTTTTGAGTTTGTATAACTTCTGAATACATTTTAAAGCAAAAAAAAAAATATTTGATTAATGGAAACTAAATATAATGAAAATTGAAATGTAATGATGTTTTATATTATTGTCTTTCAAGAATATCCCAATTCCAACCCTAAAAGATTTTGCAAAGGCTTTGGAAACCAACACACATGTGAAATATTTCAGTCTTGCAGCCACCCGGAGCAATGACCCTGTTGCTACTGTAAGTAAGCTACTTGAGAATACCAAAATTATGACATACCCAGGGTGTGTTACAGTGGTGATTTTTATGAACGAGATTTACCCCTTTATTTTATAGTTAATCTTTTAGCTCACTATTAGGCAGTATATTACTTACCACCTTTTTGTGTTTATTTTTTCCTGTATTTCCTTCCTATGAATTTTTCCCCCTCCCAGCTTCCCCCTCCTTCCTATGAATTTTTTAAAACATAAATGGAATCATGTATGCTGTTCTGCAACTTGATTTTTTACTCTACGTTTTATCTTTAAAGTTTTGTTGTATCAATACATAGGGATCTACCACATTATTTTAACATCTTCAGAGGATTCCATTTATGGATCTTTAGCGGTGGATTTTTGTTAAATGCTTTTGCTGTGTCTCTTGAGATGATCATATGGTTTTTGTCCTTTATTCTGTCAATATGGTATATTGATTGACTTTTATATGTTGAACCAACCTTTCATTCCTGAGGTAAATCCCACTTGATCATGGTATAAACCTTTTGTTTCACTTGGCTTTGAGAGTATCACTCACTCCATTGGGGGCTCCCCTTACCTCAGTGGACAGTCCTTCTCAAAGCCCTGTACTGGTTTCTCCACATCTCTTCAACTTCTAAATATTGGAATGGCCCAGAACTTGGTCCTTCTTTTCTCAGTCTATATTGACTTCCTGGGTAATCTCAGAAATATATATATTATCTCCATATACTTGCTGATGCCTCCCGGTGTTGTTATCTACAGTTTGTATCTCTCCTGAATTCTGTATTCATGTTCAGCTACCTCCTCAGCAGCTTTACTTGGATGTCTAATTTACATCTTACATGTAAGTCCTTAACCAAACTCCTGACTTACATGTAAGTCCTTAACCAAACTCCTGACTTCCATCCTGTGCCTGCTTTTCTCTGCTCTTTTCTGTCTTACTAAATGCAATTTCAATCTTTAATTGCTCAGGCAAAAAAAAAATTATAATGGAATAATTCTTGACATCCCTTTCTTGCAACCTTAAACATACCTTTAGCCCTATCTTCAAAATATTTCAGAATCCAACCACTTCTCACCATTTTCACAACTACCACCTTGACCCAAGCCACCATCTTTTCCCACCTGGATTATTGCAACAGCCTCCTAATTGAGTTACCTTCATCTATTTTACCTACCCCAAAATCAATTCTTTACATAGCACTAAGAGTGATTCTTTTAAACTTAAGTTAAATTATCTCATTCCTGGCCGGGCGCGGTGGCTCAAGCCTGTAATCCCAGCACTTTGGGAGGCCGAGGCGGGTGGATCACGAGGTCAGGAGATCGAGACCATCCTGGCTAACATGGTGAAACCCCATCTCTACTAAAAATACAAAAAAAAAAACTAGCCGGGCGTGGTCGCAGGCGCCTGTAGTCCCAGCTACTCGGAGGCTGAGGCAGGAGAATGGCATGAACCTGGGAGGCGGAGCTTCCAGTGAGCCGAGATCGCGCCACTGCACTCCAGCCTGGGTGACACAGCGCGAGACTCCGTCTCAAAAAAAAAAAAAAAAAAAAAAAAAAATTATCTCATTCCTATTCGGAGAACCCTCTAGCAGCTTCCCATCTCATTAAGAGTAAAAATCAAAATCTTTCAGTGGCCTTATAAGGCTTCACATAAGTCAATCTCATCTCCTTTACTTGCCCTTTCTTTCATTCTACTCTAGCCATACAGCCTTCTTCAACATGCCATGTGGACTCCCAAATCAGGGCCCGTACCTTTGTTCCTTCTGCCTTGAACTTTCTTCCTAAAATAATCCACATAACTTCACCTTATCACTTTGACTCTTTGCTCAAAAGTCACCTTCTAGGTGAGGCTTTTCCTGACCATGCTATATAAAATACCAACCCCACTTCCACCCCCAGTACTCCCCCTCTACCCTATTGTGCCTTTTTTCTTTTTACCCTCTAACATTGCACTTTGCTTACTTTTATTATCTGCGTCCCTCCCCAACTAGAAGGAACATTCTGCCAGGCAGGGACCAATATGTTTTATTTCTGAATATCTAGAACAGTGCTAATCAAATAATAGACCATCAGTAATATTTGAATAAATGTATGGATAAGGGATTTGTTCCAGGTCACATAGCTAGTTGTTGCTAATAGAAAGGACAAGTATGTAGGTATCAGCCACAGTTTTTTGTAGTATCTCTACCCCCTATTGCCTTTCCTTTAACTTTAAGCTTGGTCTTACCCATATTTTCTGTAGTTTAAGCTTGCTTTTAATCCCCCTACGGGGCTGTTTTATATAAACTCATGATCGTTCTTCTTTTTTCTTTCTCTTTCCTTCCCCTCCTTCCTTCCCTTCTCTCTTCCTACCTCTCTGTCTCTTTCTCTTTCCTTCCCAGTCTCCCTCCTCTTTCTTTTTTCACTTGTAGGCTTCTGTTAATTAATCAATATGGTATTTATTAAGCACTGAGTCAGATGTCTAATACTGTGCCGTATCCTATGAAAGTGAAACAGAAGCAGATTGAAGACATACCATTACTTGAGGAATTTAATATTTCATTAGCCCCTTCTTCTCAACAGCCTTTGTGCTCTTCTGGTTCTGGTTATCTGTGTTCTTTTCTGGCCTTCTGCCTTGACCACTTTTTTGGCCCCTGCCTTGGAAATTAGTACATAATTTACCCTCATTTTGGCTTCACATGGTCCACCTACAGCAAGACCCAAATAAGAAAAGATGTTCCAGGGACATTGATGAAGTTGGTCTGACACAGAAACTGAAAGAGTGAGAGAGACAGAAGAAAGAAGCATGAAGTAGGGAATGAGGAGTAGAGAATGTCACCAACAGGGAATTACACGTGATCAAAAAATCTAAAGATTATGACAGGGTGCATATGAAAAATAGGTACAGGCCAGGTGCAGTAGCTCACAACTGTAATCCCAGCACTTTGGGAAGTCGAGGTGGGTGGATTGCTTGAACCCAGGAGTTTGAGACCAGCCTGGGCAACATGGTGAAACCCCATCTCTACAAAAAAATACAAAAATTAGCCGGGCATGATGGTGCACAACTGTAGTTTCAGCTACTCAGGAGGCAGAGGTGGGAGGATCAGTTGAGCCCAGGAGGCAGAGGTTGCAGTGAGCTATGATCATGCCACTGCACTCCAGCCTGGGTGACAGGGCAAGACCCTGTCTCAAAAAAAAAAAAAAAAAAAAAAAAGAAAAAGAAAAGTAGATACAGTCATCCATGGGTTCAACCAACTTCAAATCAAAAATATTTGGGAAAAAAAATTCTATGGATTTCTAAAAGCAAAATCTGAATTTGCTGTATGCCAGGTACTGTGTTGAATCCACAAAAATGAAATGATGTGTAGGCATTGTATTAGGTATATTAAGTAACCTAGAGATAATGAAAAGTATACAGGAGGATGTGTGCAGGTTGTATGCAAATACTATGCCATTTTATATAAGGCAGTTGAGCATCTGAAGATGTTGGTATCTGCAGGTGGTCCTGGAACAAATCCCCAATGAATACTGAGGGACAACTGTACCTGTGAGAGCTATGGGCTACTGTGTCAAACGGAAACAACTAATGACAAACATTAAGGCAGTTATGTTAATTAATATATTTGTTTATGACATGTACAATATGTAGTAGGTACTATATCAAATTTTCATCTCAATATTTTCTTTAATTTCTAGGCTTTTGCAGAAATGCTGAAAGTGAACAAAACTTTGAAGAGCTTAAATGTGGAGTCCAACTTCATCACAGGAGTTGGGATTCTGGCACTGATTGATGCGTTAAGAGATAATGAAACCCTGGCAGAGCTCAAGATTGACAATCAGGTCAATGTTCTACAATAATAATGTCGAGGAAGCTACAGCCCACACTGCTATGTAGGGCTTGGCGACTCAGGATGGGGATGGGAGGTGGGCTGTCAGGGATCCCTGTTGAAAGATGCTGGGCTGAATGGAGAGCGGACATTTGGGGTATCTAGAATATTAGTGTATATAACAGTGTATACAATATAAAGGTGTATACTCTCCCTAGATCATTTTAAGAGAATTTAGATGGCTATCTAGTTTGAACTGAGAGGACTTTTACCTGTGACCTAGTCCACCTTCCAATTTTTCAGCTCTGTGCTGGCAAGGTCCACATTGTAGGGTCTTTGTAAGTAAGAGGCAGAGAGATACATGTTAGCAATGTTTCCGTCCAGATTAGCTATTAATTTTTTTATTTGAAAAAATAACTCCAGTTATTTGAAAAAATATTTGGTAAATGTCTCCTTCAGTCCTTCAAACAACTTTTGTAAACTATGAAGGTAGAAAAGAGGATTATGTCTTAAAATTTAACCCAGTGCTTCTTAATCCATGTTTTTAATTTTTTATTGAGATATAATTACATACAGTAAAATTCACTTTTTTAAAATATACAGTTAAATGGTTTTTAGTATATTTGTGGAGTTTTACAGCCATTACCACTAATTCCAGAACATTTTCATTACCCCACAAAGAAACCCCATACCCTTTAGCAGTCACTCCCCATTCACCCCTCTCACCAGGCTCTGGCAATCACTCATCCACTTTCTGTTTCTTAGGATTTGCCTATTCTGGACAGCTTGTATCTGGGGAATCAAACAATATGTGATCTTTTTGTGACTGGCTTCTTTCACCTAGCATAATGTTCTGGAGGTTCATCTGTATTGTAGCATACATCAGTACCTCATTCTTTTATGACTGAATAATATTCTATTCCATTTGGGGTGTGTCCACGTATGGGCCACTAGAAATAATACTGCTATGAACATTCATTACAAACTCTTACATGGACATAGATTTTCATTTCTCTATATAGCTAGGAGTGTAATTGCTGGGTCACATGGTAATTCTATGTTTAACTTTTTGAGCAGCAGCCAAACAGTTTTCCACAGTAGCTGTACTATTTTACATTCCTCCCTGCAATGTCCTCATTTTTCCACATTCTTGCCAACACTTGTTATTATCTATCTTTTTTATTATACTTATCCTAGTGGGTATGAAGTATATCTCATTGTAGTAATCCACACTTTTTTGATGTCTGTATGATCATATTACTGAACTTTAAAAAGTTTATTTTGTGTGTGTGCGTGTGTAAAGTTCCAGTGAGGCTGTGGTGATGATGGGGTCAGTGGGTGAAATCAGCTTCCTGTGACAAACATTTCTTAGCTTTAAGTGACCAGTTTTCTACAACAAGCAGTTTGTTCTCAGTTACAAATCAGCCCTTGGAACTACTGAACTATGTATATGTTGTAGGAATTGGGAACATTTTTTAAAGAGATCAAAGAATCAGCATGTGCCTGAATGTCTTAATTTACCTAGAAAAGTATTTTGATCTAGTTTATTAATATTGTTCTTTTTTTTCTAATTATTCCAGAGGCAGCAGTTGGGGACAGCTGTAGAATTGGAAATGGCCAAGATGCTTGAGGAAAATACAAATATCCTTAAATTTGGATATCAGTTTACACAGCAGGGACCACGAACCAGGGCAGCTAATGCTATAACAAAAAACAATGACTTAGGTAAGACATAGACAGTATCGATCGAGTTTCTGGGTTCTATCATAAGCTAATGTATTGAGGGAACTTCTTTTCCTCTTAAGAATAAATTCTAACAAAGAAGTTATTTGGCCTTTGTTTCTAAAATCTACATGGTCCTTTTTATACCGATTGAATTCTAGTTCAATTAAAGTGAGGGTGTTGTGATGATTGGGTCAATGGGTAAAGTCAGCTTCCTGTGACAAGCATATTTCGTAGTTGTAAGTAACCAGTTTTCTACAACAAACAATTTGTTCTCAGTTACAAATCAGTCCTTGGAACTATTGAAACAAAGATTTCAACATTAAAGGAAAGTTTTTTGCCCTTTTAATCAAATAGACCCGGTAGAAATTCAGTTTTATATGATAGAATATGGAATATAGAAATATATAAAATAGAGAATAATTATATTTCTCACCCAGGTTTTTTGTCGTTGTTGTTGTGAGACAGAGCCTCACTCTGTTGCCAGGCTGGAGTGCAGTGGTGCCATCTCGGCTCACTGCAACCTCTGCCTCTGGGGTTCAAGCGGTTCTCCTCCCTCAGCCTCCCAAGTAGCTGAGACTACAGGTGTGCACCACCATGCCCAGCTAATTTTTGGGTGGTTTTTTTTGTTTGTTGGTTTTTTTTGGTTTTTTTTTTGAGACAGAATCTTGCTCAGTTGCTCAGGCTGGAGTGCAGTGGCATGATCTCGGCTCACTGCAAGCTCCCGGGTTCACGCCATTCTCCTGCCTTAGCCTCCCAAGTAGCTGGGACTACAGGCGCCTGCCACCACGCCCAGCTCATTTTTTTTTGTATTTTTGGTAGAGACGGGGTTTCATCATGTTAGCCAGGATGGTCTCGATCTCCTGACCTTGTGATTCACCCACCTCGGCCTCCCAAAGTGCTGGAATTACAGGCGTGAGCCACTATGCCCAGCCAGTTTTTGTATTTTTAGTAGAGATGGGGTTTCACTGTGTTGGCCAGGATGGTCTCGATCTCTTGACCTCACCATCCGCCCACCTTGGCCTCCCAAAGTGCTGGGATTACAGGCGTGAGCCACCGCACCTGGGCCCTCACCCAGGTTTTACAGTCCGGTGTGTAGGTGTTTGCTCATCTTTCTAACAGGACTGTTGTGGAACTCTCTTCTCACTGCATACATCTAGGTCAGTAATCTCTCATTCTCCTGTGGTTCCTATTTAATTGCTTGAGGCTTGTGGCTTCTATTTGAAATAGACTTTCCAGCCAAGGCTGAATTAAAGAATATGGTGCTTAGAATTTTATTTCTACATGTTTCCAAAAGTTGATTCTTTTAAACTAGGATGTTTGCCATTGAAGTATTTTTAAAGATGCCTTTTAGAAAAGAAGTAAAACAAGACTTCTCAAAAGGAGTGACATTTCAAAGTGTTGCCATTCTCTTAAGCTTCAGCCATATTTGAGTTTGCATTCTGTAAAAGTTTCTGGAGCAGGAAAAAAATAGCACTTCATTTCTTTATTCCAGATCACTGTGGAAAATATTAGCTCAAACTCTTTCTGTCCTTTGTATCACTATGGTTTCCCAGAGGAGATGTTAGCTGCTTGCTTTTGAAAATAGAAAATTGGTGTGTTTTGGTGTATTGTTGATTCCAAATGTAGTTTGCAAAGTCATGCTAATTGTTTTAGTATTGGTTCACTAGTTAGCTTCTATTTTTTCCTTCAGGCATTTAATTTTGCTTCTTAGAGCAATGTTTTAAGAGAACTTCATAAAGTTCTAGCTGGACTTCATAAATAATTGGAGAGGTTTAAAAACACATACATTATTGGCTTAAAATGACTTTCTTCACCCCAAAAAGTTGGTTGACCAGGGCCTCACGACCATCACATAACCCTACTTTGATGGATAGTGAAGCCAAGTGCTCTGTTGAATGTTTACTATGTTCTCATTAGTGCACTACACAGCCACGAGGTACTGATACTGTTGTTCTCCTGTTATGCAGGATAAGTTGAGGCTCAAAGAAGTTAACTGACTTGCCAAAAAACACACTACAGAAAAGTGACAGAGCGAATTTCCTTAGAGGTTCTGATTTAGTCTATGATGAGATTTGGGTTGAAGTCATTTCACACTCAGAAACCCTGGCTTGTTTCTCCAGTGTTGAGTGGATATTTGAGTTTCTGAGTTCATCATTGTTACACATCTTAAGCAGGTGTGCCCCGTATGTCTTCTACTTAACACAGCATTTGTCCTATTTTTTAAATTGCCTTTTACTCAGAAAATTAATTATATGTAATAGTCTTATTTCCAAATACTATATGCTTTTTGAGGGCAGGGACTATGTTGTTGGCAGGGCCATGTCCAACTATTGAATCCCAACTCTCTTAAAACCATGCCTGACACACAATAGGTACTTAAGAAAACTGGATTAAGTGAATAAATAAGTGGTAGAATTTGAACTCTCTCAAAGTTACAATTTTCTGGTACCTAAATGGCCATAAACTAAGCCAGAAGTATCCTCCATTTTTCCTCTCCTTGGAAACTAACTTAACAAGCCCCAACCAGCTGTTACTTACCTCCCTCCAGGAGGCAGGTGATTCCAGCAACTGGCCCTCCGGGGGCAGTACAGTGAATGCCCATAAATGTCATGGCAGGGGTGCTGACCTTTGCAAGGCTTCAGCAGTTGTGCTTTTTTGTGAAGCCTGTTTTGGTAGGCACTTTGCCTGCATTTCTGTAAGAAAAGAAATGTCCAGTGTTAGATTGAGGGAGATTTGGGCAAATGCAAGATGGGGGGGCAAATGAAAACCACTTCCTAGACTGCTTTATGTTGGCACTGAGCAATTGAATAGCTGTGCACAGTGGGGTGTTATAGAGGAATTAAAGGCCATGTTGAAGAAGCTGTGTTCTGATCCAAAGCAGAATCGAGAGAAAGCAAGCAGCTTTGTGCTGGGAACTCTGTAGACTCCCACTTACACTGTTTCATTCTGATCCAAACTACATTTTCAGACGTGGGTCTCAGGCATGAAATGACAATAAACACATTCCTGGACAGGGCAATTATAGATAAAAGTTCAAATTTGAGAGCAAGCAAGTTATTTATGTGCTGATGACAGCCTGTGGATTTTAAGAACTGACTATCATGAGGCTGGCTCCAGAATAAACTTTCAATAAGTACTTGTTGTTTAAAGCTAGTATTTACAAAGTGATATCAGCAGATCAAGGCTGGGTGCGGTGGCTCACGCCTGTAATCCAAGCACTTTGAGAGACCCAGATGGGTAGATCACCTGAGGTCAGGAGTTTGAGACCACCCTGGCCAATGTGGTGAAACTAAAAATAAAAAATTAGCCAGGTGTGGTGGCAGGTGCCTGTAATCCTAGCTACTGAGGGGGCTGAGGCATGAGAATTGCTTGAACCCAGGAGGCAGAGGTTGCAGTGAGCCGAGATTGCACCACTGCACTCCAGCCTGGACGACAGGGTGAGACTTTTGTCTTAAAAAAAAAAAAAAAGGTGATATCAGCAGATTTAAGAGGCAGTGTTGGTAGAATACACCAAAATTACATGGTTAAAGAACTTGGATTTATTTGGATTTTATGCAGGAAGCGTTTGAGAGCCATTAGAGAACACTGAATACATGATTAAGATACTTAAAAAAAAAAAAACTGCCCTTATTGCTTTTAGAGTTAGAAAATGAGGTTAGTGGCCGGGCGCGGTGGCTCAAGCCTGTAATCCCAGCACTTTGGGAGGCCGAGACGGGCGGATCACGAGGTCAGGAGATCGAGACCATCCTGGCTAACACGGTGAAACCCCGTCTCTACTAAAAAATACAAAAAACTAGCCGGGCGAGGTGGCGGGCGCCTGTAGTCCCAGCTACTTGGGAGGCTGAGGCAGGAGAATGGCGTAAACCCGGGAGGCGGAGCTTGCAGTGAGCTGAGATCCGGCCACTGCACTCCAGCCCGGGCGACAGAGCGAGACTCCGTCTCAAAAAAAAAAAAAAAAAAAAAAAAAGAAAATGAGGTTAGTTAGGACATTCGCAATTAACTAATGATGACGTATTGACAACTTTTATCAGTGGAGTGTGTTTTGGAAAGAAGTTGGACCAGATCCAAAAAATTGTTAACAGGGCAACATTTATAAGCCTGCCATCTAGAGGATGAGCTGAGGAATTGCTGGAAGGTAACAGGTGAGCACCAGGTGAGAAAGAGGAGGCAGAAATGGCCCGTTGCCCCACTGTCCTCTGTTGTACACACAGTGGCAGCAGTTTCTCATTCTCCCGCTCAGCTTAACTTTTTTTCAGCTGTATACTCTGACCTCTGCCTAGAAGATAAAGATGGAAAGTCTGAAGACCATGTTTTCTGACATACTGGTCTCAGCAGCCTGATATGTGCTAACACAAAAGAGATAATCAAAGAACAATACTTGAAACTTGTGCAGAATCTCCTGGGCATATAGTTCTTTTTCACCTTGTAGAGGGGGCTTTATCAGATCTTTGAGTTCTGATTTTGGTAACATCGTTCCCTCTCATTGTTTTCTTAGTCTCAGCTATTCATTGAAATAATTCTACCTACTCTCCATCTCTCCAGCTAAGAAGTGTCACAGCTGTAACAGCAAAGAGGTTCTATGGTATACATGCAATATTCTATTTACCTTTGAGTCTCACATTACTATCTTTGCAGTAGCTAACTACATATTCCATTTTGTAGACCTTTTTTTGTTTGCTGCACTCTGTCCTTTTTTATAGCATGCATTTTAGCATCTGAAGTGGTATGCCAATAACATCCAAACCCTGCTGCAATTCAAAATTTTCTTTGAAATGTTCTACCCTAAAGAATTATCTGAAGTTTGCCTTTCAGACATTTTATATTTTTCAGAGATCTATATACATGATTTGATATTTGAGAGCTCAAGTCTCCATTTAATTTTTTTTTAATACTTCAGTGAACACATGAAACTTGTCCTTGTTAGCATGGATTAAAATTAGAGTCAGTTGCTTGCTTTGACAGCACATACACTAAAATTGGAATGATACAGAGAAGATGAGCATGGCCCCTTGCAAGGATGACACACACATTCATGAAGCAATCCCTATTTTTATTGAGTTCTGGCAAAAAATAAATTAAAATAAACTTAGAGTCGGGCAAACTTAATTAGATAAGTATAAAAATGTTTGTGGGAACCTGATACTTTAGTCCTTCTGGTTTTATTTTCAAGCGAGCACCCAGCCTATGGCTGAACAAGATTTTATATACGTCATCTGAACGTGTGGTCTTATCTATTAAAGGCTGACAAACAGAAGCCAGCAGTCAGAGTAGCACAAGAGTGGAGTGTCTATGGCCTGGCCAGGACACCAGGTACACCTGTTGGCTTCTAGTTCCTCTGTCAAACAGCCAATTTAGGCCAAAATACATACTACAGAAGTGACAGAGCCATGATTCACTCTATTTGTCACCAACTCTGGAACCTGTGGTTTTTGTCCTCTCTAGGAGCTGGCCACAGTGCTGAGAGTCCTGAATTGGTGGCAGTCAGTGAATGCTGTCTAGTGGCTGATAGGTGAGAGTGCAGGTAGCAAGATTTGAAGTTGAAGACCTTGTTCTGCTACTAGAGAACACCCCTGAGTAGTTTGGCATCACCAGTCCAGGAAGAGGCTGGTAGTCTCAGATACATACATGTACCGTTCTTTGCTGCATAAGCTGAGTGAGTTGGCCACTTAGGCAGCCAAAGTTTATGGTAGTCAGAAGTGACTGCGCCATATTACCAGGGTCTGAGATTTTCATTACTTTGCATTTGTTGTTTTATCAGACCCTGAACTGGTTTATTTTACAGGAAGCAAGAGAAGGAAAATTCAGAAAGCAGTAGCAAATCACTTACCTATAAAAATGACAAAAATGTTTTTGGTATATTCTTTTACAGCCTAAGGAAATACATTGTAGTGTCTAATCAGGAGAGCATGCAAATAGCTACTTTTAATATGTTCTAACCCCAGCTGCCCGAATGTCACTTCAAAATTTAACACACTAATTTACTAGCTGTTTTTTTAAACCTGAGTATGTACTTTTTCAATAAACAAATGACTTGGGCTAGGCGCAGTGGCTCACACCTGTAATCCCAGCACTTTGGGATGCTGAGGCGGGCAGATACTTGAACCCAGGAGTCTGAGACCAGCCTGGGCAAAATAGTGAGACCTAATCTCTATTTTATTAATAAAATAAATTACAAAGTTAAAAATAAAAACAAATGACTTGTAGATAATTGCTGACCATTTAGATTTCTAGTGCTGCTGCTATGTAAGCACAGCTATGAGTCATTGAGCTTAGGGCATGTAGTTCTTGTTTTGAAGCCCCTCGGTTCTCAACAAGTAAATGACAGTGGTGAATGATGGGAAGTAGGTTTGGTTTTTGTTTTTGTTTTTTTTAATTAATGGTCATGTGAACTGGAAATGGACGTTTCAATTTTGTAGAACTTATAACTTACGCAGAAACTTGCTTGTTATAAGCAAGTTACCATTGTAAAAACTAATAGGGATTTCTAACATAGTTTCTTTTATTTTTCTCATAGTGCGCAAGAGACGAGTTGAAGGAGATCACCAGTAAGTCTGCCAAGGTGTAATCTTTGGAAGACTTCAGAAGATCACCAAAGGTTCATGTTGGTGACACCAGATGTAAAATTTTCCTGGGTAGAAGGGAAAAGACTGGAAAAATTTTTTTAGTGATATGCATTTTTTTTTTTTATAGTTTAAGTTGTTATCAGTTTCAAATTGTAAAATCAGTAATGTGATATTTTATATTCTGAAACATTTCTACTTTCTGCTGAAATCAATTTTAATTTAGTTTAATCAAATGATTTATGATGACTCTTGAGCAAAAAAATACAGTTGTAAAAAATTTCACAGGTCATTTGTGTAGAATAATTTGAACATTGTGAGGACCAATCTTTTTTAAATCAAAAGGGATATTGCTGGTATCAGAATTGTTATTGCTTCATTTAGACATAAAACACTTCAGTATTTTCTTCACTCCATGACCTGGAGACTTTTCTAAATTTTTAAAAAATTTTTAAAATACATGAACTTTGCAAGGGTGTGATTTTTCTCTATGAAGAGAACAAAATGCCAGAATTTTAAAACAGTTGACTCAAAATCTGGTCATCTGTGTTGGAGCTAAAGCAGGTCTCCAGGGAGAGAGGTGGTCATTTGTGCATTCCAGGTTACTGCACTTGTCTGATGAGACACAGCAACACCCAGGTTTTCTTAAAACAAAGTCATCAGCTTTGCTAGGTTACATACTTTGTTTAAAAGTATAGTGAGGTCTAAGTTCATTCCAGTGTTTCATTTTAATAAAGTGAGCATTATTAAATTTTTGTGAAAGCTAATAGTAAAAAATAAAAGCTGTTTTCACCGCCCCCCCCCCCCCCAAAAAAAAGGTATACAGCCAACTCTTAATTATTTAGGGTAAGAGAAAAAAGAAAACTGTTAAACAATGAAATCAAAGAGAATAAATATGATAGAGTTCCAGTATGAGGCACTTGCAAAACAGTTGTTTAAACTGATGGTTACTGTAAGTCAACTGGAAGCTAGCATGTATGTAAATTACTTGGTGTTACACAGTATCAAGAAGTTCCTATTTGCAGTGCAGAATTGCATACAGTATTTAATCACTGCTACAGATCTTCCAGCCAAGAAGGAAAACTGCCATTCTTCATAAATCTAATTTTTAGTATATGCTTCCTTTCATCTTATACTTTTGTCCATATTTATAAAAGTCATTTCTATAATAAAAGCAGTCTTTCTTGCTCAAAGTATTTAAGTGAACAATTGAACTAGAGTACTGTGATTGGGAGACTGATTTGAGACTGCAGAGCTGATGCTGGTGGGAAGAGGATCTGGACTTGTGTTCATGTTCTGTCTCAGGGCAGCCCCTGGAGCAGGAGATGGCAGAGGCATTTACAGCTGCAGAAAACAGGGAGGAATGGAATCTGAGGTAACCCTGGCCTCAAAATTCAGGCCTGGCTGTATCATTTACAGAGATGTTTCTGAAGGGAAAAAATCTCATTTCTGAGGGAGGCAAGGTAGCTAATCATTATTAATTTTTTTTTAACTTTTTGGGCTGGGCACAGTGGCTCATGCCTGGAATCCCAGCACTTTGGGAAGCCAAAGTGGGTGGATCACTTAAGGTCAAGAGTTCGAGACCAGCCTGGCCAACATGTTTTAGTGAAACCCTGTCCTACTAAAAATCAAAAAATTAGCTGGGTGTGGTGGTGCACACCTGTAATCCCAGCTACTCGGGAGGCTGAGGCAGGAGAATCACTTGAACCTGGGAGATAGAGGTTGGAGTGAGCCGAGATCGTACCACTGCACTGCTGTCTGGGCGACAGAACAAGACTCTGTCTCAAAAAAAAAAAAAACCCAAAAACAAAAATACTTTTTGAAATTGAATTGCAATACGTCTGCTACTTTGGCTTGGGCTGGACAGTTTATCTAACAAGCAAGGCAGCTTCTTGTGTGCTCTGCTAATAAGCCTTCTTAATAGACTAAGCTTCCCTCATAAGAACTGTGGTATGTGTCTTCGGTTTCTTTTTTTGGTTTTGTCTTGTTTTGTTTTGTTATATCAGTATCCAGTGTTTTATAGGGGCCAAAGATTAACTTGCACTATTCCCTGTCAGTTAAAGGCCACTGATATTTTTCTAAGTTAGCAAGGCTCACCTGCTTGCTTTGTTGCCTCCCTTCCTCCATCCCTCTCCCTTCCAACTTTCTCTGTTTCCCTATTTCTCTCCCTCCCTCTCTTCTTCACCCCTCTTCCCCTCCCCACGCCCATATGCAGCTTTTTGATTGTATTTGGTTTTGTAGAGACTGCACAGTTCCAGCAAGATTGAGAGTCAGGCATGGAGCAGGCATCTCAGGCTACCAGAAAGAATTGGTCACCTAGACTTTCAGTCAGGCATCCTCGTTTGCATTGTTCTGTAAGTCAATCAGTTGATAACTAGTACCCCCTTCATCCCTTAAGTTTTTTGGTTTTTTTTTTAATATAGGTAAGTGGGACTCTACCTATAATTTTGCCTCATACCTATGGGTAATCTTTTTCCTTTATTGTTTATCGAAGCATGAAGTTGAGTATTTTGCTTGTACCATTTCAATTCTGCATTATAATAGTTCATTGTATAACTGAAAGAAAGGATTTCTTCATAAGTAACATTAAATATGAACATTCATCCAATTGAATATAGAAAATCTTTCCAAAAGTATAAGGGAGAAAAATCGTGTTTACTTCAATCTTTAAAAATCTGGCACCTCTTAGTAACTTTCAGTATTTCTAAATTGCTCTAAAATTTTGTAATAAATAGATTAGGGTTTTGCAGTAATCTTAATTTTTAAGCCAAAGGTTTTCTGAGACCTTAGGTTTTGTAGTCTAACCAGCTTATCTGGTTCTGTAAAAGAATATTCTTTGTGTTTTTAAATTGCTATTTTTAAAAAAGCTTTTTATTACCCATTTTATAAAATGTTATACTCATATTTGTCTGAATTTTCCCAATATTCCTACATGAAATTGTATGTATTAAAAACTCAATATTAGTGGCAAATATTAATACTATTAAAATGGATTTTGGTGCTATATTCTTATAGCTAAAGCCTAGTAGAAGTCTCAAGAATAGGTGAAATAAACTTTCAAAGGTTGCTTGTCATTAAAAGACCAAATAAGCATTTTTGTATTAAATAAATTAGCAGATGGTTAGAGACTTCGAGGAGCGTTAGTTTGGTCATTTAATTGCGACTTCATGTTATTTGAATGAAATAACCCACATCCTTGCTTTGTATAAGAGATGCACTCTGGAGAAGTTACATGTAAATAGACCTTTATAAATTGTTTTCCAGTTGACCAAGTATCTGTTGTGTTTTCATTTAAAAAGAGGATTCCATGACATAATAAGAATTATTTTTAAAAATGTTTGGGGCTGGGCGCGGTGGCTCATGCCTGTAATCCTAGACTTTGGGAGGCCAAGGCGGGCGGATCACCTGAGGTCAGGAGTTCGAGACCAGCTTGACCAACATGGAGAAACCCTGTCTCTACTAAAAATGCAAAATTAGCCAGGCGTGGTGGCACACGCCTGTTATCTCAGCTACTCGGGAGGCTGAGGCAGGAGAATTCCTTGAACCTGGGAGGCGGAGGTTGTGGTGAGCCAAGGTCACACCATTGCACTCCAGCCTGGGCAACAGGAGTGAAACTCCATCTCAAAAAAAAAAAAAAAAGTTTTGATAAAATGTTACTCATATCATGTTGTACATTATATCTAACTTTTGCTGTCTTTAAAATAAGATGACAGCCTTTATGGAGTTTTATAAAATCTTATTTAGGGTCTGTGTTCCCAGGGTTGCCTCACTTTTTCCCTATAAAACCAGGAACCGTTGTTTACCTCTCAGCAGATGCAAGGATCATGCTTTCTCTGGAGTCCTTAGTCACTTCCATTCTTTGCAAGTTTAGTACTGCCCAACTTCACTCATTCTACAGTGCTATTGCACTTCGAATGTATTGACCCATGGCACCCAAGAGAAGCAAACATATGGATGCACTAGAGACAACTCGGGTTGCTGCTCTCCGTTAAGGGCCGTGAGTTCTTGGGGTCTAAGTGTCTGTAAAATTACCCTTTCCTTCACTGATGATTAATGTTTCTGGATATTTCTTGCCCTAAGACTTGCTTACCAACAAAGCAAAGAAACTCTTCACTCATTATTTTTAAATTGAGAAAATAGTATTCAGAGGCAAAGACTTCTATATTCTTTTTTGAGACTGAGTCTCACTCTGTTGCCCAGGCTGGAGTGCAGTGGTGCAATCTCAGCTCACTGCAACTTCCACCTCCCAGGTACAAGTGATTCTCCTGCCTCAGCCTCCCAAGTAGCTGGGATTACAGGCGTCCGTCACCACGCCTGGATAATTTTTTGTATTTTTAGTAGAGATGGGGTTTCACCATGTTGGTGGGGCTGGTCTCAAACTGACCTCAGGTTATCCGCCCACCTCAGCCTCCCAAAGTGCTGGGATTACAGGCTTGAGCCACCACACCCAGACTTACTCTTTTTTTTTTTTTTTTTTTTTGAGACAGAGTCTTGCTCTGTCGCCCAGGCTGGAATGCAGCGGCCGAATCTCAGCCCACTGGAAGCTCCGCCTCCCGGGTTCACGCCATTCTCCTGCCTCAGCCTCCCGAGTAGCTGGGACTACAGGCACCCCCCCACCACGCCCGGCTAGTTTTTTGTATTTTTTAGTAGAGACGGGGTTTCACCGTGTTAGCCAGGATGGTCTACGATCTCCTGACCTCGTGATCCACCCGTCTTGGCCTCCCAAAGTGCTGGGATTACAGGCTTGAGCCACCGTGCCCGGCCTTTATGCTTATATTTTAATTTGGTCATTCTTTCTTAGATCTACAGATTGAACATCCCTAATTGAAAACTTTTTGAGTACTAACATAGTGCTCAAAGGAAATGCTTATTGGGGCATTTAGAATTTCAGATTTTCAGATTAGGGATGCTGAACTTGTGTAATGCCCTGTATTACAAAATCCAAAATAATTTGAAATCTGAAACACTTATGGTCCCAGCATTTTGGATAAGGGATACTCAACCTGTATTGATTTTTCTCCACTATAATTCAGTTCTATAAGTTCTTCCCTATAAAAAATGAATGAATTAGAAATTTTATAATAAAACATAATATATTTTATTAATTTTAAGCCCTGTCTTGCAGTCTGATTGTTCAGAAAGGTCAACCTAGAAAAAAGACATGGCTAAGTAAACTATTGTAAGCCATAACTAAGTATTTTGGAAAGCCTTCATTAACACATGAAGAATTTTGGCCAAGCACTGTCTTATGCCTGTAATCCTAGCACTTTGGAAAGCCGAGGCCGACGGATCACTTGAGCTCAGGAGTTTGAGACCAACCTGGGTAACATGGCAAAACCCCATCTCTACAAAAAGTACAAAAATTATCTGGGTGTGGTGGTGCATGCCTGTAGTCACATCTACTTAGAAGACTGAGGCGGCAGAAGTGCTTGAGCCTGGGAGGTGGAGGTTGCAATAAGATGAGATCATGCCGCTGCACTCCAGCCTGGGCAATGGGAGTGAAACTCTATCTCAAGGGAAAAAAAAAAAAAAAAAAAAAAAAAAGAGCTGTACTCCTAGTACTTTGGGAGACCAAGCAGGGAGGATTACTTGAGCCCAGGAGTTTGAGACCATCCTGGATAACATAGCAAGACCCCATCTTTACAAAAAATTTAAAAATTAGCCAGACACCTGTACTGCCAGCTACTTAGGAGTCTAAAGTGGGAGAACTGCTTGAGCCTGGGAGGTTGAAGCTGCAGTGAGCTTTGATCATGTGACGGCATTCCAGCCTGGGTAATAGAGTGAGACTGTCTCCAAAAAAAAAAAAAAAAAAAAACCCAGCAGTTTTTTTGTTGTTGTTTTTGTCTTTCACTTAGGACACCTGCTCTAAAGGCTAGATAAAAATAGATTGTAATGGCCAGGTGCAGTCGCTCACACCTGTAATCCCAGCACTTTGGAGGCCGAGGTGGGAAGATCACTTGAGGTCAGGAGTTCAAGACCAGCCTGGCCAACGTGGCGAAACCCCATCTCTACTAAAAATACAAAAAATTAGTTCGGCATGGTGGTGTGCATCTGTAATTCCAGCTACTAGGGAGCCTGAGGCAGAAGAATCACTTGAACCCGGGAGGTGGAGGTTGCAGTGAGCCGAGATTGCACCATTGCACTCCAGCCTGGGTGACAGAGTGAGACTCCATCTCCAAAAAATATATGTATTAAGAAACACCACCAGCAGTGTTTTGTTAATATAGCTGTAACAAGTTATTACATTCTTTTTTTTTTTTTTAAGATGGAGTTTTACTCTTGTCGCCCAGGCTGGAGTGCAGTGGTGCAATCTCGGATCACTGCAACCTCCGCTTCCTTGGTTCAAGCGATTCTCCTGCCTCAGCCTCCTGGGTAGCTGGGACTACAGGCACCCACCACCATGCCCAGCTAACTTTTGTATTTTCAGTAGAGATGGAGTTTCACCATCGTGGCCAGGCTGGTCTCGAACTCCTGACCTCTTAATCCAGCCACCTCAGCCTCCCAAAGTGCTGGCATTACAGGTGTGAGCCACCGTGCCCAGCCCAAGTTATTACATTCTTAAGACAATCAGACACCTCTTAGAGTCTACATATATGAAGTTTTACTCCCTTTTCTACACTCAGTATGTCTTAATTGATGCAAAGCAATTAATTGGCCTAAAATGTTTCAAATATTATAGTCTATACATTCAGAGAGTAAGGTTTAAGAATGAATTATTGGTGCTTCTTGATGGGTGTATATAGCAGTTTTTAGAAGTTTAAATTTCACCTGTACTCAGAAAGATAAGCTTTTGATTCAGTGGTTTCAAATTTTTAGATCAATCCATTTAAGAATTGTTTTTTCAAATGTATATACACGTATAACATAAAAATTTTTGTAATTTCAAATTTTTTTTTTTCAGTTTTTTGGATGAATTATTATATTTGGTTTTAGTTACATTTAAAAGCTTGAAAATTACCTTTGTAACAATCATTTGAGTATCATTCATTGTCAAATGAAATCAGGTATTTACATTTTTTTCTAATGCTAAAATATCCAACATTGTAATTGCCTTATTTTTCCATTTTTATAAGTATAAAAGCAATGAATTTTAACACTGATATTTAAGTAATACAAAATATTATCCAAATTCATAACAGCACAGTGAAGTTTCTTTTGAAGACTGTACTAGAAGCATTTAGAACTTAACCAATATATACTGGGATAAATCATTTCAATAAAGTTTATCAAATATTCTGTAAACTTGGACTTTTTGAAAAAGCATGTAATCCCTTTCATTCCTAAGTTCTAAAATTCATTCCTTACATCCTTCTTCAAGAAGAAGTTTATCAATTTCCCTGAGTTATTCAGTCCTACCTGTTATGGACTGAATATTTGTATCCACACCTGCCCCCCACCCCAAATTCACATGTTGAAGCCCTAACCCCCAATGTGATGATATTTGGAGATGGGGCCTTTGGAAGGTAATTAAGGCTAGATGGGGTCACAAGGTTGGTCCCCTTATGATGGCATTTGTGTTCTTATACAAAGAGACAGGAGACTCTTTCCATCACGTGAAGATACAGCAAAACAGCAGCTGCCTGCAAGCCAGGAAGGGAACCCTCATCAGGAACCAAACCATGATCTCGGACTTCCCAGCCTCTAGGAACGTGAGCAATAAATTTCTGTTATTTAAGCCACTCAGTCTATGAATCATGTAAAATTAGTTATAATAGTTGAACACTTTTACTCATAAAAATAGTAATTTCATAAGGTTCAACCTAATATCATCAGTACTAGGCCCTGTCTGTTCATAAAATTGAATTGAGTTGACAAATATGAAAGAGCAGGGTTGGACAAGTGCAGTGGCTCACGCCTGTAATCCCAGCACTTTGGGAGGCCGAGGCAGGCGGATCACCTGAGGTGAGGAGTTCAAGACCAGCCTGGCCAACATAGTGAAACCCCGTCTCTACTAAAAATACAAAAATTAGCCAGGCATGGTGGCACATGCCTGTAGTCCCAGCTACTCAAGAGGTTGAGGCAGGAGAATAGCTTGAACCCAGGAGGTGAAGGTTGCAGTGAGCCAAAATCACACCACTGCACTCCAGTCTGCGTGACAGAGCAAGACTCCGTCTCAAAAAAAAAAAAAAAAAAAAAAAAAAAAAAAGGCTGGGCGTAGAGGCTCACGCCTGTAATCCCAACACTTTGGGAGGCCAAGGCGGGCTGATCACCTGAGGTCAGGAGTTCAAGACCGGCCTGGCCAACATGGCAAAACCCCCTCTCTACTAAAAATACAAAAATCAGCTAGGTGCAGTGGCGAGTGCCCATAATCCCAGCTACTCAGGAGGCTTGAGACAGGAGAATCGCTTGAGCCCAGGAGACAGGTTTCAGTGAGCCGAGATCGCGCCACTGTACTCCAGCCTCAGTGACAGGGTGAGACTCCGTCTCAAAAAAAACAGGGAAACATGTAATAGGTTTGAGGAAACTTAAGGATAAAAGTTAAATAATTTAAAGTTTTCAGAGTTTTCCTAACTTAGGGGAATAAAGAAATTGACCTGGAATCTTTAATGTCATTCTCCCTTCTGAGAATGGCTGTTGAGCTTCATATTCACGTACAGGAAGCCTCGATGCATATTCCCTTTGGTGAGTCAGGGAGACTCGGGTGCTTGAGTTGTGAGCTGCTCCCCTGAGTTCAAGAGGACTTGAGTGCCAGGGACTGGCTGTGAGGCAACAGTGCCCTCACCATGTCCTCCAAAGCAGTCCAACCTGGTGCTACCACTGCTCTTATAGGTACCAAATAGTGGGAGTGGCTTGACCACTTGTGAGTCTAAAATTGCCAAACATTTTTTTCCTTCAACTGTTAAGCTTTCCTGCATGGTCTGCAAAGGTCGAGGGCTTGTAGATCCCAACCCAGTCCCCCAGCCCCTGTCCTGTTCACAGACGTAGCAGATCCTCAAGGCCAGCCCCTTAGAAAGAAACCTGATGTTAAAATTAAGTTGTGCTAGTACCCTTCATTGTTCTGAATGAGTCTCTCAATTCTTCTTTAGAAGCTAATGCTAATTGTGAATGTGTTTAATATACAAGCACAAAATTATGCTGTAAAAGTATAAAAGCGAAGGAAATAGAATTGTAAAATGGGATTTTTGGCATGGTGAAATGGGCTATTTTTTTCCCCCTTGATCATTTCTATTTAACAAAACATTTTAAAATATATATCTAGTATTCTCAGAGGTAAAGAAATATAAACATTGAATTGAAGGATTTATGTGGTCAAATCTAAAGCCCCCCTAGTTCAAGAAACTGATGTCAGAGAAGGGACTGCCCAACACAACAGCATTTGTTTGTTCATTCAGTAGTTTTTAGGTTCTATTATGTTCCAGCTGTTGTAGCAATCACAAAACTAGAAATCAAATCTGGTATTTTGTTTCCCATTGCACTTTTCCCTAAACCTAATGGTGCCTGTTTATCTCAGGTAGATATTTTGGGTATCTTCATAAGGTCACTAAAGTATTAGCCCAGCATTGTGATCACTATGCATGGAAGATTCTAACCCTTGTCTCAGAAAAGCTTACTTGTTTACTTAAGTAAAAGCTTTGTACAAAAGTCTTAAGCTCTTTAAACCTCAGCTTCCACATCTATAAAAGGGGTATAATAGCACCTGCCCTAAGGATTAGAAGTGGTCAAGCCCACACAGCTCTGGTTAAGTACCAGGTATCCAGTGAGCTCTCCCTGCTGTACCTGCTCTTCCAAGAGCACAGTGCCATATGGGAAATGGAATTAATGCCATACTAAGGAGACTACAGAGCACAGAAAGGCCCCAAACTCAGCTAGGCAGTCCAGGGAGGACATCCTGGAGGAGGCCATAACTGAGCCAAACTTAACAGCAGGAATGCACTAAAGCCTAAAATCCACCTACAGTAAACAGTGAACAAAATCCTCCTCTTTGGGAAAAAGTGAATTTTCTAATGTAATGGACTTGCTTTTGAAAACTTTTTATTCACAACTAGGATTATGCAAAAGCAACTCAACTTCAATTAAAACAAGTCATTTCATAATTGTTTTAAAACAAACTGTTGAATACAGTGAGTGCACATTTTAGGGCTTTATATCATCTTCTTCCTCTTCATGCTCTGCTTTCCTCTTTCCAGAAGGTGTGCCTGAATAAATATGAGAGGTAAGACATTTTAAAATAAATTGTTTTTGGAAATTTTATCTAAAATGGTTCTGACCTGACAGTGAGGGAGCCAGCCCTTCACACTAGAGCTCAGACACCGTCTAGATCAGGCAACTGAATAGGTTTCCCCTAGGCAGTGGTCAAGGCTGAAGAGACACTTTACTTTTTTTTTTCTTTTGAGACGGAGTTTTGCTCATTTCCCAGACTGGAGTGCAGTGGCGTGATCTCAGCTCACTGCAACCTCCACATCCCAGGTTCGAGCAATTCTTCTGCCTCAGCCTCCCAAATAGCTGGGATTCCAGGCATGCACCACCATGCCTGGCTAATTTTTGTATTTTTAGTAGAGATGGGTTTTCACCATGTTGGCCAGGCTGGTCTCGAACTCCTGACCTCAGGTGATCCACCCGCCTCGGCCTCCCAAAGTGCTGGGATTACAGGCGTGACCCACTACACCCAGCCTACATAGCATTTATATTGTATTATAAGTAATCTAGAGATAATTTTTTGTTTTGAGACAGGATCTTGCTCTGTTGCCTGTGCTGGAGTGCAGTGGCACGATTACGGCTCACTGCAGCCTCAACCTCCTGGGTTCAATTGATCTTCCTGCCTAAGCTTCCTGAGTAGCTGGGACTACCTGCGCTCAGCTAATTTTTTAATTTTTTTTTTTTTTGTAGAGATGGGGGTCTCATCTTGGTCTCAGGCTGGGCTCAAATGATCCACCCGCCTCAGCCTCCCAAAGTGCTGGGCTCCCAAAGCACCCAGCCTACAAATGATTTAAAGCATACAGGGGGATGTGCATAGCTTATATGCAAATGCTAAACTATCTTATATAAGCAACTTGAGCACTTGTGATTTTAGTATCCTCTGAGTCCTGGAACCAATCCACCATGAATACTGAGGGACAACTGTGTGTTGTGTAGAGAGAGGAAAAAATAAATGAACACACAGTGACCACTGTTGTCACTGCAGTGTTTTTCCTGTCTGTATCTCTAGAACCTAGAACAGAGCATGTGTTCAGAAAACATTCAATGAATTAATATGGCCAATGGGCAATACCATAGTGATTGTCTTATATAATTCATACTTAAGGCCAGGCACAGTGGCTCACGCCTGTAATCCCCACACTTTTGGAGGCTGAGACAGGCAGATCACTTGAGGCCCAAGAGTTCAAGACCAGCCTGGCCAACATGGCAAAATCCCATCTCTACTAAAGAGACACACACACACACACACACACACACTCTCTCTCTCTCTCTCTCTCTCTCTCTCTCTCTCTCTCTCTCTCTCTCTCTCTCTCTCTCTCTGTCTCTCTCTCTCTCTCTCTCTCTCTCTCTCTCTCTCTCTCTAGCCGGGCATGGCGGTGCATGCCTGTAGTTTCAGTTACTCAAGTGGTTGAGGCACAAGAATTGCTTGAACCTGGGAGGCGGAGGTTGCAGTGAGCCAAGACTGTGCCACTGACTCTAGCCTGGGCAACATAGCAAGATTGTCTCAAAATAAAAAAATAAATAAAAGACTTAAAATTTATTTGTACCTGTGATCTTATAAAAGGAAAAGAAAACAAAGGAAAATATTTTTATAACAAATGAGATAACCCCTCAACTACTATTACATTGAAACAATAAGGACACCCAGTTTTAAGCCAGGCACCATAGCTCACGTCTGTAATCCCAGCACTTTGGGAGGCCAAGGTGGAAGGATTGCTAAAGGCCAGGAGTTCGAGACTAGCCTGAGCAACATATTGAGACCCCATCTCTACAAACCATTTTAAAAATTAGCCAGGCATGGTGGTGCACGCCTTTCGTTACAGCTACTCAGAAGGCTTTGGCAGGAGGATCACTTCAACCCAGGAGATTGCGGCTATAGTGAGCCATGATCATACCACTGCATTCCAACCTGGGCAACAGAGCAAGACCCTGTCTTAAAAATAAAATAAAATAAAAGGCCGGGTGTGGTGGTATTGGTATCTCATGCCTGTAATCCCAGTACTTTGGGAGGCTGAGGTGGGAGGATCACCTGAGGTCAGGAGTTTGAGACCAGCCTGGCCAACATGGTGAAACCTCATCGCTACTAAAAAGTACCAAAATTAGCCAGCCTTAGTGGCAGGTGCCTGTAATCCCAGCTACTTGGGAGGCTGAGGCAGGAGAATCACATGAACCTGGGAGGTGGAGGTTGCAGCGAGCCGAGATTGTGCCACTGCACTCCACCCTGGGTGACAGAGTGATACTCCATCTCAAATAAATAAATTTTAAAAGATACCCAGTGTCCCACAATGAACATGGTAGACCACCCTTGCTCTACCCACATGAAGCAATTTGTAGTTCTGTAGCTGAGACTTGATATCTCAGGCCCTGCACCTTTCTTTACAGGCCTTTCCATGTTCCTAGAGTGCCTAACCTGGCCTGTGTGCTTGTAAGCTTCTGCTCATTCTTCAATACCCAGCAGAGACTTCCTTCTCCATGCAGCCTTCCAAGACCCACCCGAGCACAGGTATCAGACCTTTGGGTCACTCCTAGTCCTACTACTGCATTTATCTCACTGGATTTCAGTCAAGTGTGTAGACAGCTAATTTGTGCATGCCTGGTCTGTGAGCTCTGTTCCCAGCAGTTGGCTCCTGAGCACAGGGTAAACTCTGAGAATTGACTACATTTGGTCTTACTTCATCATTACTGAGTTTCTTTGCTCTCACTAATCTTTGAGTCTTATCTTCTGACCCCTGGTCACTGTCTGAGGAATAGATGCTGGCTTGTTCCTCTGAAAGCAAAGGAATTTAAGACATGGGATTCACCTTCAAAGATGGTTTATTCCTCAGTGTTTCTTCTGCCAAATATTGTTACTTCCCACTGTACATTTTTCCTGAAGGGTCAACTTTTTTTAAAAGTTTCAGTGGGAAGGTAAATAGAACTTTCAGACATGCTGAAATGACTAGATTTGAGAGGTTTTGTTCTCAGGTTATTTGATCACTTTTAAATACATACACATCAGTTTTAAGAACTGTGAAGCTTAAATATTGGGTCTTTAATTGTACAAGCAGAGGAACTGCCTTATATACATTTCCTTCCACAAGGACATAAATTGTTTAATTGATTTTATTTGGAGGATGCCATGTTTTCTTTTCTTTTTCTTTCTTTTTTTTTTTTTTTGAGACAGAGTTTGCTCTTGTTGCCCAGGTTGGAGTGCAGTGGTGCAATCTTGGCCCACTGCAACCTCCATCTCCCAGGTACAAGCGATTCTCCTGTCTCACCCTCCCGAGTAGCTGGGATTACAGGCATCCGCCACCACGCCTGGCTAATTTTTCTATTTTTAGTAGAGATGGGGTTTCACCACGTTGGCCAGTCTGGTCTTCAGCTCCTGACCTCAGGTCATCTGCCTGCCTCAGCCTCCCAAAGTGCTGGGATTACAGGCGTGAGCCACTGCGCCCAGCCAGATGCCATATTTTCACAGCTAATCTTTTCTGTGGGAGAGAAAACAAAAAGGCCTTCGTACTTTTGTCCTCAATAAATAGTAGGACAAGGAGTAACAGCTCACCAGAGCAAAAGCAGGCACTGCCACCCTGAAATGATGAAATGTGACCTCCATAACCTGACTCACCTTGGAATTCACCTTGATAATAGTTTTTAATAGCAGCCAGGCTGAAGGTGTCCTTGTCTTCCTCCTCCACACCGTCACTGCCAGGGTCCTGGTAGGAGACACTTGGCTCCTGCTGGTAGCGCTTCTCCCGCAGATGGATTGCCTGAGACTCCCGGTGAGTGGAAGCCCTCAAGCGTTCCTCCTTCTGTAAAGAAGCAAATAACCTCTTCAGCCTAAAATCAAAACTTGTGCCCTCTTGCATCTACTTTTACCATAAAGAACACATAATGCCTAGTCCAGGGTAACAGCTGTTCCATGTGTCTTTGGGGTACCATATTCCCCATCACACCTCTGTTACTCCACGTGGATCCTTTGGTTTGCAGGTGTGAAGGCAATGCAAGGGTGAAGAGGCAGAAGGAGCTGGGTGCAGTGGCTCACGTCTGTAATCCCAGCAATCTGGTAGGCCAAGGCGGGCAGATCACTTGAGGTCAGGAGTTCGAGACCAGCCTGGGAAACATGGCAAAACCCCATCTCCACCAAAAAATGCAAAAATTAGATGGGGGTGGTGACACACGCCTGTAGCTGTAGTCCTCAGCTACTCAGGCGGCTGAGGAAGGAGAATCACTTGAACTTGGGAGGCAGAGGTTTCTGTGAGCCAGGATCATGCCACTGTAGTCCAGCCTGGCCGACAGAGCAAGACGCCGTCTCAAAAAAAAGAGGCAGAAGGGTGCCCTGACACTAACCGGCTTGATTGGCATTGGCACAGGCCTATCCTCCGGAGCCGTGCTGCTGTTCTGTTGGCACAGGCCTGTCCTCCGGAGCCGTGCTGCTGTTCTGTGCTGCCACTCGGCCCAGAGAGAAGCAACCCACCCGAACTGACCACCTGGAGCAGGAGAGGCTGTTTCTGTTCATCCCTGAGCCACAACGACCTGACCTGCCCAGGCTCCACCAAACTCCCATGGCTCCCAGATACTCTTGTCCTGACTCCTCAACCCAGAGCTCCCCATAGCTCCAGTGACAGAATGGAGAGGCCTTACGAGGGGACAGTTCTTGAGCCACAAGGTAGACTCCATTTTTTAAAATCTGCCTGGCATTTCACACATTGGGGTTCACAATGTATGTTTCTGAAAGGTTACATTTTTTTAATCATCAGTTTTCTAGATTTCAGAGTCCTTTGTTTGGTAGTCTCACCAGCAGCCACTGACATTACTGTGGTTAACTACACACTTAGAAGGTGAAGCTGGTTCCCTGATGACTGCAAGAAATAAAACAGCAGTGGCAATAAGAAATGGTGAATTAATGTTCTGGAAAACATAGGTCTTACTACTCCAAATGTCCCACGATAAAGCTTACCGAACATACCTTCATCACTTCTGTGTGTTGGCCTTCAGGATCACGACCCGCCATTGGTAAGATTCTAATTTTCTGTGTCTTTGAACTTCTATTAGCAAGTGGCAGGGTCATCTTTCTGTATGTGGCACTGTCTCTAGAGTGAGGTCTGCCAGGAAGTGGACAAAAATGTCTCACTGGTCACTATGAACATTTGGAGGCAATCACACTTGACAGCAAAAACACCTGGGGATGAGGACCTCGCACTCAGCAGAGGAGGCAGGATCACAGTTCTTCCTTCTCCAGCCTCCTGAGAAACTCCTCCCTCTGCCCCACCTCCTGGGGAAAGCTGACTGGGCTAAAGTGGGAGTGCAGCAGAAGTGAGGAGAGGCAGGTGGCAAGGTCAAAGTATTTTACAAAGAATATCCCCGATTGCAGTCAGAGAGAGGAGAAGAGACGGAATATGAAATCTCAGTTCCCAGAGGGAGGTGCAGATGCCAGAAGGGACATTTAGAGAACTAACAATGAGTCTCTCCATCTGGAAGAAATTGGAAGTCAAAGCAAGGAGGCAGGTCACAGTAGCAGCAGGGGCCTTATAACAGCCCAGGGGGATAATACAGCTAGACCAGGAGTCCTGGGTGGAAAGAAATGTCTTCCTGACTACAGGAAGGCAGCTTTTAATTATGTATATCAGAGGGGAGGAGAATGATCCTTAGGGGAGAGTCTCTGGAAGAGAGAGCATGGCTACAGAGAGATGGGACGTCCAGAATGAGATGATGCCAGGCAGTCAAATATCCCAGTGTGGAGCACGGGGGACAGTGAAAAAAAGCAAGCTCAGAATCACACGTCTTTTAGGATGCTATTCTAGGAGAGATGATTAAGAGACTGGATTGAGCACCACTCAGCACTTGTGCCAGGTCTCTGTGTGATGTTCTATGTGTTATTTGACTTCATTGATACAACATCCCTGTGCGGTAGATGTTGTTATTGCCATTTTATAGATAAGGAAGCTGGAAACTAGTGAGATTGCAACCCTTCCTCAAGATTACATAACCTCAGAGCTGTCCCTATTTATAGTCTTTAAAAAGACCAACGGATATACTGAATATGTTTTACATACTATGGCATCCATTCATTTAAGTATACAATTAAACAGTTTTACAATCATGACCCCTGTCTGATTTTAGAAAACTTCCATGTCCCCCAAAAGAGCGCTTGTCTTTTAAAAAAGTACTCCACCTCTGGAGGAAAGCCTACTCCTAATCAACAGTACTGTGTCCTTCAGAGGGAAGGCATGGAGAAGGGGCCACAACAGTAAGCTTAGCTGGCCACAGCATATGACTGCTTAGGCACAGGCTACAGCAGCCTCAGGCAAGGGTCTGTTGCCGGCACACACCAACACCATTCTGATGATGGCCTAGCTTCCCAGGTCAATTTCACTCCAGGGAAAGGACCTGCTGAGCAGCAGAGCTGCAAGGACAAATCCTCCAGGCTTCTTACCAAGTGTACTGATCATTGTGGATTAACATACCTACATTCTGGGTTATAATCACTCTCCTGGGAATTCTGATAGGATGAACTGGCTCCCTGAGCAGTTCAGCTTGGAGTCAACTTAAAAGGTGTATGAGAACTAGACCGTGGTCCAGGGTTGGGTTGTACTATCTCTACTTTGTTACTCCTTAACTGCAGGTAATCATGTGTCGGTGTGAATAGTTACCTAAAGGTAAGTTTGGATTTAAAGATGGCTTGTCCCTGCAGACCAGTGTCTTCTCTTATAAACAGGTGGATGTAATTGCCCAGCAGCGGGGCTTTGTACACATCAAACACTTCATTGCCTAAATGCAGGGACATGCTGGAAATGAGAAACAGTTCAAATATTAGGGTGGATATTTAATGAGTCCTACGGCTTCCATTCTGCCATGTGAGCTTTGCTTAAAATAGTGTGGAACTGCTAGATCCTGTCCTCATACTGAATTCATAGGAAAAGCAGAAAAGATGCTGTAAATAACCTGTCTCCTTCCAAAGTAAAAAGTGGTAAAAATCTATCCTCTTAATTGTTTTGTAATTTTACAAATCTCTACCACTTCATTAGCAAAGCAGAAACAAGTTTTCAAAAGTATCAATTTGTCATGTCTGATATCTCACCAATGGGAGCTACCTTTAGTCTTTCACTTCAGTAAGGTAGATACAATGGCTTTTGTCACATCTTCAGTTCATTTCCGAAGTCTCCACCAGCACAGCTATAAGACCGCTACCCTATTTACTTCTCTCAAGTTTCCTAGGTAATTTCAGAGACCTAAATTTTTGTAAATCCTTTAGTGAAAATGACCCCAGGCCAGGCGCAGTGGCTCATGCCTGTAATCCCAGCACTCTGGGAGGCCGAGGCAGGCGGATCACCTGAGGTCAGGAGTTCGAGACCAGCGTAGCCAACACAGTGAAACCCCGTCTCTACTAAAAATACAAAAATTAGCTGGGCGTGGTGGCACATGCCTGTAATCCCAGCTATTCAGGAGGCCAAGGCAGAATAATTACTTGAGCCCAGGAGACGGAGGCTGCAGTGAGCCAAGATCACGCCACTGCACTCCAGCACTCCAGCCTGACAGAGCGAGAGTCTGTCTCAAAACAAAAAAGAAAAGAAAAGAAAATGACCCCAAAAGAAGTTTCTACAAAGAAAACCTCACTCATCCCAGGCCTCCCTCTTGGCATGTCAGTATTTTTCAGGCATTTTATGCTCACCTTCTATCTGACCACTTGACCATCCGAGCATTGCTTTCTTTAATTTTATTTCCTTCTTCATCCCGGCGTATCCTCCATCTTATAGTATTTTCTACCTGGTTAAAAACCCAAAGGCATTGGTTAGTTAAACCAGTTTAACTAAATGTTCTTCTTTCTTCAGGTGATTTATAATCATGTGTAAAGACTTGATAGGTAATGATAGAGTGAGCTTACAAAAACTAACTGATTCAGCACAACTGAAACCTACCTGCTACATATACCTAGAGATGTTGGTTAAACTAGCCAGACATTTTCTTCAAATCTTTTCTGAGCTCCAGTTCATATCAGTGGAAGCAGGAGCTAAGTAGCATGCAGGCCAGAGGTGTTATCAAACAAGACACATGAAGAACTCTAAAGGAGACAGCATGAGGCTTTGGGTCCACATGAGGTAGAGAGTTAAAATGAGACCTCTGCCTATGACAGGGCCACTTGAAGATGAACCCAATGAAAGACGGGCGAAAAACTGCCCCATTCCCTGTCTCATTCCCATAGTGAGACAGGGAAGCTCTGGGCATGAAATTACAATTTTTAAAAAAGAATAACGAATTAAAAAATTAAAACATGAGATCAGTGCTTTGCCCTGTTTTTGAGTCTAAATTTATTCTACCCATATGGTGGAAAGTAACAACAACAACAACAATTTCCCCTGCCCAGTGCTACCACTGGGGCCCCGGTAGAAACTCATAGGCAATCCTGTCGCCAGGTGTGGTGGTGTGCACCTGTACCCAGCTACTCGGGAGGCTGAGGTGGGAAGATCGCTTGAGCCCAGGAGTTTGAGACCATTCTGGGAAAAACAGCAAGGCCCATCTCAAAAAAATAAAAAAACCCACACAAAGTTTTAAGTTAAAAAAAAATTGTTTTAAAGGAAACCCCCTTAAGGAAGAACAACATGCCTATGAAAGCAGTGCTTTGCTGTCCCCGGCCTTCAAGAGAGGAACCACCTAATGACAAGTTCTCTTTTGTGCATAGTTTGAATATCCATGAAGAGTTGAGACATTTCTATTGTGGGAAATCACCAGGATCTGCCCACTGTAAAATCTGGAGTCAATTCCATATGCCTTATTATTATTTATCCTGAAGGAAGTAGCTAACAATTTTCAAAAATGTTTATCTTTACTTATGTCAAAAAAAGCATAACTGCAACCAAAAGAAGAAAGTGACAATTCTACAGGGATAAAAAAGGACACATACCTCCTCCCATAAAAATATTCTGAAAAGGTGTTTTAATTCCTAGGTCTAAAGAGCTATTGAACAAGAAACATAAGAGGATTTCCCAAGCTCAAGTCTCACGTTGTCATCCCTGCTTTACTTTATAAAAGGAAAAACTTAAAAGGAATAAAGTGTGGGATGGTACCTTTAATTTTAACCTGATTCTATCTTCCTCGTCAAGCACTTTCTCATCTTCAAATTCATCTTCATAAAACTGAGGATCAAAAGGCCTACAAATTGTGTTTTTAACATCATGTTAGCCATATTTAGTAAGGAATATGATTAATATTATATTTAATCATCCCTACAAGGTGTCCCCATGTGTTTCCAAAAATCACAGTAGACAAATAACTTCATGTAAACCTTCAAAGAAGTATGCAAAGTACCATGCTTTCTTGAAATTTGTTTCTAAAACATATTGCCTGAAATAAAATTCAAATGCAACTAACAATTCAAAATGTTATTTGATGAAATATGTCTTCCAAAGTATAGGTAACACATGGTCTTCCCATATTTTTTAAAGAAAATGTGTTAAGCACAAGAGCTTGCATGCATGTACGTTAGTGAATCATACCCACTGACACTATTTTGTAGTACAAAATAATTGTCTTTTCTAGATTCACAATGGCTTTTGCATTGAACATTTGTGATTTTTTTTTTTTTTTTTTTTTTTAGGCAGAGTCTCACTCACTCTGTTACCCAGGCTGGAGTGCAGTGGCACAATCTCGGCTCACTGCAACCTCCATCTCCTGGATTTGAGAGATTCTCACGCCTCAGCCTCCCAAGTAGCTGGGATTACAGGCGTGTGCCACCACGCCTGGCTAATTTTTGTATTTTTAGTAGAGGCGGGGTTTCACCATTTTGCCCAGGCTAGTCTCAAACTTCTGACCTCAAGTGATCTGCCCGCCTCGGCCTCCCAAAGTGGTGGGATTACAGGCATGAGCCGCCATACCCGGCCACAACATTTGTGATTTCTCTAGCAGACTTTTGTCACTCTTATTTTCTGATTTGTCAGCTTTATACTAGGGAGAAACACCTTCATCCATTGTGATCTGTTTATGTAAAAGAAAGTGCCAAAATGCTAGAAAAATTATTAGCATTAAAATTCTCTCTCAATAGTGATTCATTTTTCTACCACAGCACAACCCAGATTTATTTTTTTCAAAGTTATATGAGAAATCTCCCATCTTTGTGATTAGTAAACTCATGATAAATAAAAAAATATTTATTCTACACATATTTTTAATATCTTGAAAATTTTAATCAGTCCTCTTACTTGGGTTCTATACTGAGAAACTTGGGTAATTTAACAAAATACAATTCATTTCCTAAATCGGACTTGATACTGGGAATTTCTTCTTCTATTATGGTTTCAGAAATTGGCTCTTCCTCCTGCTGGTCCTGAGGCACTCCATGTTCATCCTAAGAAAGGAATCAGAATGTGAGAACTTGAAGACATTAGAAATGTGCTAGCTTTACTCGTCCTGCACTAGGCAGATGCAGGTTTGACAGGAAGTAATGTTTTGTTTGTTTGTTTGTTTGTTTTTTATAGAGTCTTCACTCTGTCACCTAGGCTGGAGTGCAGTGGCGTGATCTCGGCTCACTGCAACCTCTACCTCCCTGGTTCAAACGATTCTCCCGCCTCAGCCTCCTGAGTAGCTGGAATTACAGGCCTGCACCACCATGCCTAGCTAATTTTTGTGTTTTTAGTAGAGACGGGGTTTCACCATGTTGGTCAGACTGGTCTCAAACTCCTGACCTCAGGCGATCTGCCCACCTTGGCCTCCCAAAGTGCTGGGATTATAGGCGTGAGCTAGCGCGCCTGGCTGCGAAGTAAATTTACACTCCACTTTAGGGACAAAACAGTCAGCAATTCTTCCAAGCTTCTCCCTAAAACCTCACCTCATGCCTACAAAAAGCAAAACAGGCTGGGCGTGGTGGCTCATGCCTGTAATCTTTGAAACTTCGTCTCAAAAAAAAAAAAAAAGCAAGACAAAACAGAAAAAAAACATGGGAAAACAGGATCCGTTAGCCAACATTAGTAGAAAAAAGTATCTATTTTATTGACGTATTTTGCATAACATATTCAGCAATAGAAGTATGAAATTATTCACCCCATCAATACTAGACAACTATTAAAATCAGAGAATGTCAGCATCGCTCATGCTTCTTGTCATAGGCTTGAATAAGAAAAACCTTTAAATCAAAGGTTTTTATGTTATATATTATATTTTTATATTGTTTTATATTAGTCTAGCCCCTAAAGTTTGGCATCAGCTTTATTCTGAGTAGTTCCTTCTGTGCCTTCTTATATCCAGAAATTCCCAATATAGCTAAGAAAGTCACCTATTCATCAGATGTTTGGCTATCCACATCCTCTCTCAACATGAGACAGACCCATCAGCCTCTGAAGCTTTCTTTTTTTAGCTTTGAATAATGGGATTGGTTGATATTGGTGATTGTACTTACAACCAGCTGTCGTGGAGTAGGTGGTTGATTGCCTTCATCACTCTCAGAAGAAATGTCGTCTATATCTCCAAACAGATCCATGGTCCCACTAGGATCTTTGGTGTTGGGGGAAAATGCACAGTATTAATTTTTCCAACTAAAGTTCTTATACACAGTTCTTGGTCCACCACTTCAACATAGTCCCAAGCTTCATAAAACAAATCTCCATTAAACCATCCTCAAACTGGCTCCCTAAGCCAGGTTCTCAGAAGCTTAACTAATTAGAGTGTCTTTGGAGAAAGAAAGAGGCAGCGTTGGTGGGTGAAAGGTAAGCCATTCCTGAATTCCTAATCCTCAGAATCAGCATGATAATAGTAAATGCTTGTTGTTGTTAAGTGCTGAATTTGAGAGTGATTTGTTTTCAGGTGTTTTTTTTTTTTTTTTTTTTTTTTTTTTGAGACGGAGTCTCGCTCAGTCGCCCAGGCTGGAGTACAGTGGTACGATCTCGGCTCACTGCAAGCTCCGCCTCCTAGGTTCAAGCGATTCTCCTGCCTCAGCCTCCAGAGCAGCTGGGATTACCAGCGTGCGCCACCACACCCAGCTAATTTTTGTATTTTTAGTAGAGACAGTATTTTACCATGTTGGCCAGGCTGGTCCTGAACTGCTGGCCTCAAGTAATCCACCTTCCTCAGCCTCCCAAAGTGCTGGGATTACAGGTGTGAGCCACCACACCCAGCCTAATTTGTGTCAAATCTTAAATCATTTGGCAAAGTACACATAAGCACATAGTATTTCATTCAGTTGGAGTTTCTTGGGTGTTTTCTTTAAGATATTTGCAGTTGCTGCCCCTTTCTTAAACTCTGGGTACTGGAATCTTTTTAATTCTCAATATGAGTAGAGCTTTCTGAGCTGTAAATTAAATGGGAACTTGGCCTGCATGGCCACTGTGTATGGCCCAGAGCTGAGCAGACAGCCATAGTCATTTTATTATTTGCATACTGGGAACTGAACAAATGAGTAAATAAATTGAGGATATTTGAAACCAGGCTTTTTGCTTTTGGAGAAGGGGACAGAAGAGACAATTCAGCAAGAGTCTGTATTAAGGGAACCTGAGCCACCTATACAAGAAACCTTCTCATGCCTTCTAGACCTCATTGAGCCCAGATGATAGATTGGTAAAAAACTGCCATACATATGCCCAATCTTACAGCTTCCTGGGACAGAAAATGCCCAGTTCATTCTGAGAAGCTCAGCCTGTGTGGTTACTTGATATTCCATGATTAAGTGTTAAAAGGGACTGTCTAGGCCAGGTGTGGTGCCTCACGTCTGTAATCCCAGCACTTTGGGAGGCTGAGACGGGCGGATCATGAGGTCAGGAGATCAAGACTCCGTCTCCAAAAAAAAAAAAAAAAAAAAAAAAAAAAGGACTGTCTACAGAAGAGGACGTGGATATGTTTCAAATCCCTAGAGACCTGTACTCAGTTCTCTTGCTGATTCTAACCACAGGGTTCAGACAGCAGTGATATTTGCCACAGACACACTAAGCATTATCAGATATGCTGGGTTATTAGGCCGAAGTGGAAGAGCAGTTTGCCCTGTAACCTGCAATTACTGCAAAACAGTCTCTTATTCTGGTCCTCACTTAAAACAGGTAGCATCTCTGCCTTACTTGGCAAAAGGTCAAAGTGCACAATGAAATAAAGTGTACATTGGCTCCTAAATCCAGAAAGATCCACCAAGCATTATTTTGCACTGATAGGTGGTTTAAGGTACAGCACCATATCCTTCATTTTGGAGGGGCTATCCAGACATGCTCCAGACCATTAGTCCCCCAGAAACTTCACTGAGGTGGCATGCCCCTAAATTTTGATGGGGATTATCTCCCACTCTCTGGTTTACACGCTGAGGGCTGATTACTAAGGCATCTAAAGTACAGTTATTTCCTACTCATCAGATCAGATACCATCAGCATAATGTCATCGCTGCAGTGGACCAGTGTGACATGTGGAACATCAAGATGGTCAGGAGTTTTGCAGACTCCATATGGCAAAGTATATAGGTAAGTCCATGTAGCTGTGAGGCAAGATTGTTGCCTCAGACCAAAGGGTTTCATTGGTCTAGTAAGGGGTACCATTGGTCTAATGAGGGGTGCCATTGGTCTAAAAAGTAAAAGCGAACTGTTTCTGTTTGTCCTTACATATTAATATGAAGGGGAAAAAAGCATTTGCCCAGGCTGGTCTTGAACTCCTGACCTCAGGTGATCCACCCACCTTGGCCTTCCAAAGTGCTCAGATTATAGGTGTGAGCCACCACACCTGGCCCTGCCTACAGCTTTTGAAGGATACATGTCCTCCTCTGCTTAATGTATTTCTCACTTTTCCTTGTGACCCAGCCTGGGTGACAGAATGAGACTGTCTCAAAGAAATATATATGAAATAGCAGCTGCTAATATAGTCATTATTTGATTCGGTATAAGATAACCAGTTATTTCCAAGATCAATCTGCCAATAGGCCATACAGGTGAGATAAATGAGGGATGTGGCCAGGTGCAGTGACTCATGCCTGTAATCCCAGCACTTTGGGAGGCCGAGGCAGGCAAATCACCTGAGGTCAGGAGTTCTAGAGCAGCTTGACCAACATAGTGAAACCCTATCTCTACTAAAAATATAAAAAAACTAGCCAGGCTTGGTGGCGTGTGCCTGTAATCCCAGCTATTCGGGAAGCTGAGCCAGGAGAATCACTTAAACCTGGGAGGCGGAGGTTGCAGTGGGCTGAGATCGCACTACTGCACTCCAGCCTGAGCGATGCAGCGAGACTCTGTCTCAAAAACAAATACATAAAGAGCGAGACTCTGTCTCATAAATAAATAATATAAATTAATAAATAAATGGGGGATGTAAGAGGTATCATCACCTCTGCTTCTTTCAAGTCTTTGATGGTATCATTCATCTTTGCAATTCCCCCAAGCATGCAGTGTTGTTTTTGGTTTATTATCCTGGTGAGAAAAATAAGTTCCAGGGGCTTCCACTTGGTCCTTTCTACTTTTTAATGGTGCTTCATGGATCAGAAGACAATGTGGGGAATTTCTCAGTTGACAAAATATACCTATTCCAATCATATATTTAAGAACTGGGGAAACCACAAGGTGGGTCAGTAAATCTGGAGGGCATACTGTGAGTTGAACTTGGGCTAAAACTCCATCTATCACCTGACCACTGTCAGTCTCCACTTTGTATTTAGTGGAGTATTTGAGGTTCTAGGAGTGAGCATCAACTGAGCCAGTATCTAGTAGTCCTCCAACTCTGGGTATTTCCTTTCCCCAGTTTGTAGTCTACTCTAGTAAAGGAGATAATCTGACTCATCATGATACCAATGGACACCATGGGCTACCAGCATCCCCCTGCTCATTGGTGGGGAGCTCAGAACTGCACTCAAACCCAAACCAACCCTTAAACTCCATCTTTGAGGATTTGTTGCCTTGACCACCTAGTCAGGTTCTAGTCAGGGAACAGAAAACACACCAGTTGTCTGTACAGCTGTACAGACATAATTTAATATTTTAAAGTTGCAATTGGGTTTAAAGTTGTGGACTAGGTTACTGAAAGTATAAAAAGAGGAACTCTGAGGGTTCACAGAGGTAGCAGATGCAAAGAACAGCTTCCACCTGTGGGGCTGATAGGGAAAAGGGGGGATTATAAAAACTTAAAACACTTACATAAAGGGCCCCCTGGAGCTTAACTCATACCTGAGGAAAAGCTGCTGCCCAGCTGGTCCTGATGTCTCTCAGGGGGGAAAATGAAGCTGGCTCTGCAAGTGCTGGCAAAACTGCAAACTGGACTCTGCAGCTGCAGACAGGCTCTGCCTCTGCTCAGGTGAAGAAGTGTTGGTGGGTCCTCTCAGAAAATGCAAGTCAACAGGAAGCCCCCAGAAAGTTCCATAAGCAAACAGGAAGGAGCAATCCCTTCTTAGTTCTCCAGGCTTCCAGTCTTCCTTTGGCGCCCCCTAACAGGGGGCAGCTGGCGAAGCTCAACTCTGGTTTGTGGACTCCTGGCCCCAGCACCTCCGTGCCAGGTACAGAAGAGTAGGTTTGGAGAAGAGACAAGAGCTTAACAACTGACACAGGTGTCTACTGGTAACATGTTTAAAACAAACACACAAAATTGTGTTGCGTTGGAGAGAGTGGAGTCAGAATGAAGGCTCTTAAAAACCAGGTAGAGGGGTTTCCATTTGATAAGCCAGGAAATAGCTGGCACTGAAGATTTCTGAGTTAGGAAAGTGACATGATGATGACTTAGGCCTCCCCTCTCTTGATGTCACTTTTCTTTATCTATAACCAGGCTTCAGGGTAAGCCTCCCACAACTGCCACTCCCAGTTTGGACTAATAGCACCAGGAAGAAAGATGAGTCAAAGTAGAGGCTATCAGTAAGGACAAGATTAGTGTATGTAGAAGAGCTCCACAGAGAAGGCAAATATGTGTGTGGTGGATTTCAAACATACCTGCAGATTCTTTGCCATTCTTCCAATCAAGAGGAATCAAATTCCCCTCCCTTTGTATTTTTTGTTTTTTAAGACAGAGTCTCACTCTTGTCACCCAGGCTGGAGTGCACTGGCAGGATCTCGGCTCACTGCAACCTCTGCCTCCTGGGTTCAAACAATTCTCCTGCGTCAGCCTCCCGAGTAGCTAGGATTACAGCCATGTGCCACCATGCCCGGCTAATTTTGTATTTTTAGTAGAGACGGGGTTTCACCGTGTTAGCCAGGATGGTCTCGATGTCCTGACCTCAAGTGATGCCTACCTCAGCATCCCAAAGTGCTAGGATTACAGGATAGCCACCGCGCCCAGCCCAGATCCCGTCTTCATTTAAAATTTTGACATTTTGTTCATCATGGATTTTTTTGACATTAATTTTGAATACAATTTTAAAAATTACATTACAACAATATTTATCATGGTTATCATTGTGGATTGAATAGTGACCCACCCCCCACACCCCACTGAATCCATGTCTACCCACACCTTCAGTATGTGACCTTATTTGGAAATAGAGAATTTTGCACATGTAATTCGTTAAGATGATATCACACTAGATTAGAGTTGGCCCTAAATCCAATGAATGATGTCCTTATGAACAGAGGGAGATCTGGAGATACTGAGACCTGGAACAGAGACACGAGGAAGGTCATGTGAAGACAGAGGCAGAGACGGAAGTCATACTGTCAAAAGCCACAGATTGCCAGGAACTACCAGAAACTGAGAGGCAAGGAAGGATCCCTGCCAAGAATCTTCAGAGGCAGCATGGCCCTCCCACAGCTTGATTTTAGACTCCAAGTCTCCAGAATTGTGAGAGAATCTCAGCCTGGCCAGAAGGCTTCTTTGTGGGGAATGAGAGGTAAGGGGGTTGAGAGAGCAGCAGGAATTCACTGAGACCTAAGACTTTGTGTAAAGCATTAACAAAATCAGTTTGCTTTGGGAAAAGTAGATTCTTTTTTTTTTTCTTTTTTCTTTTATTTTTTTGAGATACAGTGTTGCTCTATCGCCAGGCTGGAGTGCAGTGGCACGATCTCGGCTAACTGCAACCTCTGCCTCCCGGGTTCGAGCGATTCCCCTGCCTCAGCCTCCCGAGTAGCTGGGACTACAGGCGCATGCCACCATGACCTTGTGATCCACCCGCCTCGGCCTTCCAAAGTGCTGGGATTACAGGCATGAGCCACCACACCTGGCCGGAAAAGTAGATTTCTTGAACAGAGACTTGCTTTTAAATTGTTTTATTACAATTAAAATTACACAAAAGCAAATCGATTCATTTCAATCAAAATAACTCATGTTTACATATTTATAACTGTACAATAAAATATATAAAATGTTTTCATATTTCATACTTCAATCATCTTCTTCTTCTTCTTCATCACTGATCACGTACTTCTTATGCTTTTTATTTGCTTTATCATCATCTTCTGCTTTTCTCTTTCCAGAAGGTTCACCCTCCTAAACAGATACAATTTTTACAAATCTACAAGTCAATAAAGAACATTTTTAGGATGGTTTATCAAAAGTAGCTATGAGCTGAATGACCCTCTGACAACTCAAAGTAACTGTTCCTGCAGATTGTGAGGGAGATTGTGAGGTGTCAGCAACTGTGAGCTAATCTCTCACAGGGAAACCTTTGAACACAGAGCAGGATGTGCAGGAAACTGGAGACAGGATTTGCCACAGAAGGGGTGGGGCTCTCCCAAAAGTTCTGCCTGTCTAACCACTGGTCCTGTCGGGATATTTTTACCATGATCAGGTAATTTCTCAAACTTTTTTCCTCTGCCTCCTCAGCATTTCACTTCTTTCCATTATCTAAAATTCAGTATTTTAAAGACTGTTGATTTGGGTTTTTTTGGAACAATTTGTTTCAATGCATTAAAAACTCACATCATAAAGGTTTTTAAGAAAATATTTCATGACATTAAAGGGCATCTATACACAAGTTTCCTCTGTTTAAAATCATTCTGTACAAATGTTCTAACAGAAACAAATAATTTAGGAAGTTATCTAAAAAACATTTTTTACAGATAGAATTTGAACATGTCAGTATCTAAGTGTCAAATACTGATTAAAATAAACTGACACTAAGTGGGATGGGCCGGGCACGATGGCTCATGCCTGTAATCCTAGCACTTTGGGAGGCCAAAGGGGGTGGATCACCTGAGGTCAGGAGTTTGAAACCAGCCTGGCCAACATGGCAAAACTCCATTTCTACTAAAAATACAAAAATTAGCCAGGTGTGGTGGCACGCGCCTGTAATCCCAGCTACTTAAGAGACTGAAGCAGGAGAATCGCTTGAACCCAGGAGATAAAGGCTGCAGTAAGCTGAGATCGCGCCAATATATTCCAGCCTGGGCAACAGAGCAAGCAAGACTCTGTCTCAAAAATAAATAAAAATTAAAAATTAAATGGTATGAACAAATGGTTTGAAGGTTGAAGTTAGGGAAAGCCAGACATCTTGCTGCTGTGACCACAGGCTGCTAGATGTAGAATGCAACCTGGTATGCCCACTTTTTTCTGATGGTTCTCATGGCTGGCCCTCTGACAGACAAGATAGCATCTCACACTTGTTTTCTGCCTTGTTATCCCAAATACATTCCCACAGACCTGAAAGGCCATAGGAGAATTCAAAGGGGGGAAGTTATGAATCCACAGTAAGGGATTTAGAGAAGTCCTCCTCCTCCATTTACCTCCCAGCTGGCAGCAGGGAAATTACCTAAACAGCAACACTGAAAGATAGATCCTGCCCCCAAGAAGGAACAAGAGCCCCTCCTGTCTACTCTACAGGCTACAGCAAACCCAAATCTCTCCCAGCCCCACAGGCAAAGAGCACATTCAATCACGCTACTTGTCTTTTAATTTTCAAAGGAAAAATCTTATCTTAAACATTTTACATGCAATCACTATTTTTTGGTAACCTTCCAAAAATGAGCCTTGGTGCATTTGTCTTTTCAGCTCTAAAATCCTTTAAGGAGATGAAATTTGAATCACTAAGAGAACTAGCATGGTAATTCTAAAAGATGGTCCAGCCTGTCCTAAAGATCCCTGGACAGCAGCAGCCAGGAGATGGCCAGGCCTCTCCCAAAGAAGTCTCACTGGCACCAGTCCTAATCCATCCTCTGGAGTGAGAAGCTGTGAAATTCTGCTTTGGAAAGCCTGCCAAGGACTGGCTGGGCGCGATGGCTCATGCCTGTAATCCCAGCACTTTGGGAGGCTGAGACCAGCAGATCACAGGTCAGGAGTTTGAAAGCAGCCTGACCAAGATGGTGAAAGCCCGTCTGCATGAAAAATACAAAAAATTAGCCAGATGTGGTGCATGCCTGTAGTCCCAGCTACTCAGGAGGCTGAGGCAGGAGAATCACTTGAACCCGGGAGGTGGAGGTTGCAGTGGGCAGAAATCATGCCACTGCTCTCCAGCCTGGGCAACAGAGCGAGACTCCGTCTCAAAAAAAAAAAAAGTCTGGGTGTGGTGGCTCATGCCTGTAATCCCAGCACTTTGGGAGGCCAAGGCAGGCAGACTACGAGCTCAGGAGTTCAAAACCAGCCTGGCCAACATGGTGAAACCCCATCTCTACTAAAACTAAAAAAAAATTAGCCGGGCATGGTAGCAGGCACCTGTAATCCCAGCTACTTGGGAGGCTGAGGCAGGGGAATTGCTTGAACCCAGGAGGCGGAAGCTGCAGTGAGCCGAGACCACGCCGCTGCACTCTAGCCTGTGAGACGGAGCAGGACTCCGTCTCAAAAAAAAAAAAAAAAAAAAAAAAAAAAAAAAAAAAAAAAAAAGCCTGCCAAGGACTGACTTCTCTGGCAGCTACACATAAGCACAGAAAAACACAACAAAGGGAATGGGCGCAGTGGCTCATGCCTGTAATCCCAGGGCTTTGGGAGGCCAAAGCAGGAGAATCACTTGAGGCCAGGAGTTTGAGTGAGACCAACCAGGGCAACATGGTAAGACATCTGTCTTCACCAAAAAATAATAATAATAATAATTGCTACAAAAAAAATTTTAATAAATAACAACGTCACGTGTCGCTCGTGCCTATAATCCTAGCACTTTGAGAGGCTGCGGAAGGCAGATTACTTGAGGTCAGAAGTTAGAGACCAGCCTGGCCAACATGGTGAAACCCTGTCTCTACTAAAAAATACAAAAATTAGCTGGGCGTGGATTTGGAGGCTGAGGCAGGAGAATTACTTGAACCCAGGAGGCAGAGTATGCAGTGAGCCGAGATCGCGGTGCTGCACTCCAGCCTGGGCAACAGAGCAAGACTCCATCTCAAACAAACAAATAAATAAATAAGCAAGCCAGCCAGTCAGCCATCACACAGAGCAAAGGTGTATAGTTTCTCAGACTCCCAGGACTTAGAAAGGTGACAGAAGCCTTCAGGATGACTTCATTTTGTGAAATTACACGTGTGGGATGCTGCCTTACTGAACATAACTGGAATGAATCCCAGTGTCATATATAAAAGCAGTAAATGACAAAAATATGTTTATTAAGTCTAAAAGAAAGCTTGCTAATACAGTCACGAACGCAGGTCCCTGGAGGCACAGAAACAGTCCACAGTTATGAAGATAAGGCAGGCTTGTCAGAGGGGAAACGGAGTCTCCAGAGGGAGAGCTGGAGAAAGAGACACAGAGAGAAGGCTGCCTAGCACCATGTTCTAACTAATCCTTCACAGCAGGTACCTCTTTTGTCTAAGAAGCCGAGGGTTGGCCTTGATACCTCTCCCTTCCACTGTCTCCATGTTTCTTTCAGTTCGGGCCTTTCCCTTTTCCCAGACTCCTGGAGAACAGAGTACCAGCACACGGTTTCTCCCCCTACCTGTTGATCTAGATCTTTGAGGTAATTGAGGTTTTGTAAAGTTTTAACTACTTAAAAAAATGAGGGAGAATAAAAAGCTCTCCTTTACATTTTTCTTCTTTTTGGTAACTTAGACTCTGTTGGAAAAGGGAAAATAGTATTTCTTGTTCAGCTACTACATATTGTGTTACTTTCAAATCTGTCGTTTATTAATACTGTAATACAACATTTTTACAAGACAGGGAGCATAAACTCCATTGATCAGATGAGGAGATAGACTCAGAAATATGAGATGACTGGCCCAAGGCCATACAAGTGGGAAAGGGTAGCACCAAAATCGATGCAGTTCACTCTACTATAGACTGGCCCTCACCTCCATTTCAAGGCATGCTATGATGATAATGGTGTTCTCTGGGCTGTGGACCTGGGGTCTGAAAACTCCCCTTAATATCAGGAGGCATACCCAGGCTCCTGATGTTTGGGTGGGCTTTAGTGTGCAAAGAACAGAGAGGGACTTAGAACAGGAATGCTCCCATTCCTTCTTCCATTGTAACGCATGACCAGGACTCACACTAGGGTAACATGAAGAGGCAGTGGCAGGGGTTGAGAGGTCCAGGAAGAAGTAAAATCTTTGTTGTCAGGGCAGGAAAGGGAAGAGTGCAGGAAGACCTGAAAGAGAGTATTTGGATAAGGGAGGTAGAGGGTAGTTCCTGTAATAGCTAGGTGGCCATTCCCAAGAGGCATTTTTAAGTCAGGCAGTATAAGTTTGCAACTGCCCAGCCTAGAAGAAGGCTATCTGATGGATCACTTTAAAAAAAAAAAAAAAAAAAAAACTCACTTCTGAGAATACTAGGAATAGACAGAAGTCCCATGATACTTCTCAATTTTCATTCACAGTTTCTATTTGCCAAGAAAAAAATAGCATCTGCTTAGATGAGGACTCACGTTTGCCAACAGTTCAGCACTATAAATGTATCATTAAGATGTTGCCTCATCTAATTTAAAACAAGTATGTTGCAGAACAATGAAACAAATTTTGGCCAGGCGCAGTGGCTCACACCTGTAATCCCAGCACTTTGGGAGGCCAAGGCAGGTGGATCGTCTGATGTCAGGAGTTTGAGACCAGCCTGACCAACATGGCAAAACCCTGTCTCTACTAAAAATACAAAAATTAGCTGGGCATGGTGGCGGGTGCCTATAATCCCAACTACTAGGAAGGCTGAGGCAGGAGAATTGCTTGAACCCAGGAGGTGAAGGCTGCAGTGAGCCAAGATGGCACCACTACAATCCAGCCTGGGCAAGAGAATGAGACTTGGTCTCAAAAAAAAAAAAAAACCAACAAATTTTGTCTAGTGCCGAGCACAGTGGCTCATGCCTGTAATCCCAGCACTTTGGGTGGTCGAGGTCGGAGGATCCCTTGAGTTCAGAAGTTTGAGACCAGCTTGGGCAACAAAGTGAGACCCTCTGTGTATAAAAAATAGGCTGGGCGCGGTGGCTCACACCTGTAATCCCAGCACTTTAGGAGACCAAGGCAGGCAGATCACGAGGTCAGGAGGTCGAGACCAGCCTGGCCAACATAGTGAAACCCCATGTCTACTAAAAATACAAAAAAATTAGCCGGGCGTGGTGGCGGGCACCTGTAATCCTAGCTGCTCGGGAGGCTGAGGCAGGAGAATCGCTTGAACCCAGGAGGCGGAGGTTGAAGTAAGCCAAGATCGCGCCACTGCACTCCAGCCTGGGTGACAGTGTGAAAATCTGTTTCAAAAATAAATTAATTAATTAAATTAAATAAATATAAAAATAGGCTGGGTACGGTGGCTCACGCCTTTAATCCCAGCACTTTGGGAGGCCAAGGCAGGTGAATCACAAGGTCAGGAGTTCGAGACCAGCCTGGCCAACACGGTGAAACCCTGTCTCTACTAAAAGTACAAAAATTAGCCAGGCGTGGTGGCACACACCTGTAATCCCAGCTACTTGGGAGGCTGAGGCAGCAGAATCACTTAAACCTGGGAGGTGGAGGTTGCAGTGAGCCAAGATTGCGCCACTGCAATCCAGCCTGGGCAGCAGAGTGAGACCCTGTCTCAAAAAAAAAAAAAAGAAAGAAAAGAAAGAAAGGCCTGGTAATAATGTATTATCAAGAGAGAATATCAATAAAGTGACAGAAATGATTTAAAAAAAAAAAAAGGATCAAATGGTAATTCTTACACTGAAAGGGTAACTGAAATGAAATATGACCAGAGGGGTACAATAGTAGATTTGAACTAGGATCAGCAGACTTAATGATGGAACGAAGAGATTATGCAGTCTGAAGAACGGAGAAAACAGAATGAAGAAAAATGAATAGAGTCCCAGAGAAATGCGAGACACCACTAAACACACCAACATATACCTAATGGGAACAGCAGGAGAGGAGGGAAAACAGCAGAAAAAATATTAAATGAAACAATGACTGAAAACTTCCCAGATTTGTTGAAAAACATTAACCTACACATCCAAGAAGCTCAACAAACTGCAAGTAGAATAAATGCAAAGAGAACCACATGCAGATACATCACAGTAAAAATGCTGAAAGATAGAAAAATTCCTGAAAACAGCTAGAGAAAAATGATTGGTCACATACAAGGGAATCTCAAGACGATAAAGAGCTGGCTTCTCATCAGAACAATGGAGGGCAGAAGGCAGAGGATGGCATATTCAAAGTGCCAAAAGAAATCACCATTAGAAAGCTCATTTTTCAATAATAATAATGGAAGCCAAAAATCTCCTGAAAGAAAATTGCTCTAAAATTGCATAACCATTGAAAATGTTTCAAGAGGATAAAATATATTTCAGATAAAGATACCAACGAAGAAAATAGGAATTTCAGCTACATAGCTTTACAAAGGTACCAGTTAGGGTAAAGGATAGAAATAAGAATTTTTTAAAAATTAGTTATAATTTTTCATTGCTAATCATCATGCTGTCTGGTACATTACTGATTTCCTCCTGAATTATACTTAAGGGAAGTCCTTATCTTAGAGAGTTTAGGCGTACTTGTCAGAGAACAAACTGAAATGGTCAACAATCTGTTTCCATGTGCCTTTTAAAAATTCCAGTTTCATCACACTTTGAAATAGTAATGATATCTTCATAATATAAATATGTATTTATATACTTTTATACATACTATGTGTAAACTTTAATTTATACACATGATATAAAATTCTAATTTTACAGCAACGCTTAGAGAAAAATGAGGTTCAGAAAAGCCAGATATTTAAGATAAAAGATTTCAGTAGTAGAAGCAGGATTCAAACCTAGGTGGTCTTTTAAGACTCCAAAGCCTCTACTCTCTTAGCTCTGCTATGCTACCTTGATCTATAGATACCTGGGAAACAGGTAAGGCCATTATTTCACAGGCACAATCAACATACTCTCAACAAAGCAGTCAGTGATCCTACTAAGAGTTAAATCATATCTTCTCTCCTCTGCTGAAAACCTCCAACGAAAACCACTCAGAATAAAAAACCAAAAAAAAAAAATCAGTCTGTCGCGGTGGCTTATGCCCGTAATCCCGGCACTTTGGGAAGCTGAGGCAAGCACATTGCTTGAGTCCAGGAATTCAGGACCAGCCTGGGCAACATGCTGAAACCCTGTCTCTACAAAAAATACAAAAAAAAAAAAAAAGGCCTTACAAATGGTGTGAGGCCGTAGGTGATTTGGCCCCATCATATTTTTGCCCTCTCCCTCACAAGGCTCCAGCTTCAGCCTCTGTGCTTTCTTCACACATGCCAGGCAGGTTCCCACCTCAGGGCCTTTGCACTTCCTAATGCTGCATGCACCACTCTCCAGAGAGCTGAACAGTTCACTGTCACTACCTTCAGATGTTTACTCAAAGATCACCATTCCAGTGAGAGCTTCCCTGAACAGTATTTCTAAAAGTACAACATCCCAACTCCCAAGACCCCCCAGAACATTCTCTACATCCCTTTCCTGCAGAATTTGTCTCCTGACCACTTTTCACCATCTGCTCTACCATATATAGTATTTTACTTTATATAGTATTTCACTGGTATAGTAAAGACTTTAAATTTCTCAGTATCTCCGCATCACCCAGTGGGGTGTTAAATACTTGCTGGGGTATTAAGAAAAAGAAAGAGGCTGGGTGTGGTGGCTCACGCCTGTAATCCCAACACTTTGAGAGGCCGAGGCGGGCGGATCACGAGATCAGGAGATCGAGACCATCCTGACTAACACGGTGAAACCCCATCTCTACTAAAAATATAAAAAATTAGCCAGGCGTGGTGGCGGGCACCTGTAGTCCCAGCTACTCGGGAGGCTGAGGCAGAATGGCATGAACCTGGGAGGCAGAGCTTGCAGTGAGCCGAGGTCATGCCACTGCGCTCCAGCCTGGGCGACAGAGCAAGGCTTAAAAAAAAAAAAGAAAGAAAGAAAAAGAAAAATACTCAGGGCCTATTCTCTTATAATATGGAAAGAATACTGTTTAAAATAATTTATTTTGTCAATAATAAATGAAAACTTATTTCAATTTATTACTCAATACAATTTCAAATACTTTTTTTTTTTTTTTTTTTTTTTTTTTTGAGATGGAGTTTCACTCCTGTTGCCCAGGCTGGAGTGCAATGGCGCGATCTCAGCTCACCACAACCTGTGCCTCCCGGGTTCAGGCGATTCTCCTGCCTCAGTCTCCTGAGGCTGTGAGTAGCTGGGATTACAGGCATGCGCCACCATGTCCTGCTAATTTGTATTTTTAGTGGAGACGAGGTTTCTCCATGTTGGTCAGGCTAGTCTGGAACTCCCAACCTCAAGTGATCCGCCTGCCTCGGCCTCCCAAAGTGCTGGGATTACAGCCGTGAACCACCGTGCCCGGCCAAATACTATTTCATCTAAATAAAAAGAAAATATGTTTTCCCAACACAAGAATGAATTCTTTTTTTTTTTTTTTTTTTTTTTTGAGACAGGGTCCCATTCTGTTGCCCAAGCTGGAGCGCAGTGGTGCAATCATGTCTCACTGCAGCCTCAAGAATCCTCCCACCCCAACAATCCTCCCACCCCAACAGTCCTCCCACCCCAACAGTCCTCCCACCCCAACAATCCTCCCACCTCAAGACTCTGGTAGCTGAGACTACAGGCACACACCACTACCCCCAGCTAATTTTTGTACTTTTTTGGAGAGATGGGGTCTCCCTATGTTGCCCAGTCTAGTCTCAAACTCCTGAGCTCAAGCGATCTGCCTGCCTAGGCCTCCCAAAATACTGGGATTACAGGCATAAGCCACCACCTCTAACCAAGAATGAATTATTTTCCTAATAAAAAAAAATACTGAGAATTTTTACAAAAAGGAGATATACCCTCTGGTCTACCACACTGAATGATCCATCACTCTCTCTTGGATGAGCCTTGGTATGTCAGGGACCTACACCTTTTCTTCCAGGCCTTTCCATCTATCCAGAGTGACCTACCAGAGATAGGACAGTTTGCCCAGCAAGCTTCTGATCACTCTTCAACACCCAGCAAGAAGTCTCATCCTCCATGCAGCCTTCTAAGACCTCTCTAAATACTGGCATCAGACCCTCCTCTGGAGCACTCTGTCTTGTTACTGCACTTATCTCGCTGGATTTCAGTGAAGTGTGTAGACAACTTATTTGTGCCTGCCTGATCTGTAAGCTCTTCATTCAAAGCAGTTGGCTCCTGAGTACAGGATAAACCCCTAGAATTGAATAAATTTGGTCTTACCTCATCACTGGTAAGTTTCTTTGCTTTGAGTAATCTTTGAGCCTTATCTTCTTCTGATCCCTCATCACTGTCTGATGAATAGATTCTGGCTCGTTCCTCTGAAAGCAAAAGTATAGATTGTGAGTGACCTTTTTTTTTTTTTTTTTTTTCTGAGACAGGGTCTTGCTTTGAGGCCCAGGCTGGAGAGAAGTGGCATAATCATGGCTCACTGCAGCCTTGACCTCCTGGGCTCAGGTGATCTTCCTGCCTCAGCCTCCCAAGTAGGTGGGACCACAGGTGTGCACTACCTACCCATGCCCAGCTAATATTTTTTTCCTTTTAGTGGAGATGAAGTCTTGCCATGTTGCACAGGCTGGTCTTGAACTCTTAGAATCAAGCAATCCTCCTTCTTCAGCCTCCTAAAGTGCTGGGATTATAGGCATGAGCCACTGTGCCCAGCTGTGAGTGGCTTTCGAAGACAGTGAACTATTCATTCTTAAATGGTTTCTTCTCATAAATATCTTTAGTTCCCTCTGTATATTTCCTCCCAGAGGAACCAAATAATTTTAAAGTTTTTGATTTAAAGATAAATATAAATTTTAGATATGTTGAAATAAAGCAGACTTACCCTCTCAAAATACAAAAACCTGACCACCTTTAAAGATCAAAAAGGCTTGTGTGCAAGGTTTCTAAAGAGGCAGATACCCTACTCTTCCGAAGTCAACTATTAAAGCCTGAGACATTCTTCCACCGGTAACAGTTAATTCCAAAATGAGCTTTGAAGGTAAAGCAAGAAAGTGTTTTCCTGGTCCTGTAAAGACCGTTCGTTGCCAGGCAGACCTTTCAAAGAGAGATGCAGAGGGGCGCCCATCTGCTCCACTGCCCAAGCCCAGGTGAACCTCTGGGTGGAATAAGAGCCGAGGACTTTAGACCAAGCCCCTCCCCTCAAAACCCAAAGCCTTCCCTTTGTCCCCGCTCCTTGTCTATCTGATTACTGTATGGATCTGAGCACTACTAGACTCATGTGCTAGATTTTTAATCTCTGGTGACCTGAATGTTACATACCTCTCTCCCTTAAAGCATCCTCGGATTTTTAAAATTTTAATTTAATTTTTGTGTGGTTTATTTCCACACAATTGAATCTTATATTTCTATGGGAAATCAGCATTGACAAAAAAGAAAGGGTCTCTGTACTGTGGCCCCCCAAAAAATAATAGGTAGGTAATATGTAACAGGCCACCCGACCACACGCAGCCACTACAAGAAAAATAATAGGTAGGTAATATGTAACAGGCCACCCGACCACACGCAGCCACTACAAGAAAAATAATAGGTAGGTAATATGTAACAGGCCACCCGACCACATGCAGCACTACAAGAAAAATAATAGGTAGGTAATATGTAACAGGCCACCCGACCACATGCAGCCACTACAAGAAAAGGAGAAATGAGTTTCATGGGAGAGTCAAAGAAAAATAAATTTGGGTGTTTTAAAAATTTACTTGTTATATGCCGGGCTCTAGGCTAAGTACTTTAAATGTATTATATCATGTAATCCTCAAAACAACCTTATGTTCTAACTACCATTATTAATAGGTTGTTTTTGTCATGATGAGGCAACAGAAGTTAAGGGAGACTATGTAACTCTTCAGAAGTTACACAACTAAAAAGTGGCAGACTGAGATGAGAGTGGGCAGGGTCAGGAGGCCAGCCAGGTCTTCTTCGTTCGCTTTTCAGCGTGTCTTCTTGCTACTGGCTTGGGGGAACCCCTGGGTAAGAACCAGGTGGGACAGATGTCTCAGAAGTCAGATGACCTTGGTTTAAGAACTGACCACTTAGCAACTACGTGCCTTTGGGCAAGTTATTCAACCTCTCAAAGTCTCAGTTTCTGCAATAAGAACAAGGAAATAAGAGCAACTAGATCATAATGTTGTTATGAGGATCAAATAGGATGCATGTCAAGTGTTGAGCATCTGCCTAAAATTCAGTATGTGTGGAAAAAACGGTAACCATCAGAAATCACTGATACTTGCAAAAGGAGGAAATATGCTTCTAAGAGAAATGTAGAAGAAGAATGAAAGAAAATATCACATAATTTCGGAATAGTTTAATTTCTTGATTCCCAATTAGGTAATAAAAAAAAGTTTACAGAAGTTCCAATATAATTGACAGATTCTCAAGTCAGAAAGCAGAAGCTCAAGGGATAAAACCCAAAGTGGGAACAACAGCAGTTCCTACCTTTCAAGCCCATCTGAATGAACTAAGATCACTCATGACAACCGGTTCTTTAAAAATGTCCTGGCCAGGCACAGTGGCTCATGCCTGTAATCCCAGCACTTTGGGAGGCCAAAGCGGGCAGATCATTTGAGGTCAGGAGTTTGAGACCAGCCTAGTCAATGGTGAAACCCCGTCTCTACTGAAAATACAAAAATTAGCCGGGTATGGTGGTGCACACCTGTAATCCCAGCTACTCAGGAGGCTGAGGCAGGAGAATCACTTGAACCCGGGAGGCAGAGGATGCAGTGAGCCGAGATCACGCCACTGTACTACAGCCTGAATGACAGAGCAAGACTCTGTCTCAAAAAAAAAAAAAAAAAAAAAGGGTCCATTGACTTGGCAGTCAGATTACATCCAATGCTAGGATGAAGTCCAGAATCCTGAAATGATGAAATGTAATTTCCACACATGACTCACCTCGAATGCCCCCTTTATATCGGTTTTTAATGGCAGCCAAGCTGATGGACTCCTCGCCTTCCTCCTCCTCATCATATCGATCAGGTTCCAGGTAACTGGCACTCAGCCCCCGCTGGTGCTGTTTCTCTCTCATTCGGCGCTGCTGAGATTCCCTCCGTATGGAAGCCCTCAAACGTTCTTCTTCTTTCTGTAAAGAAGCAAATAACCTCTTTAACCTAAAAAGGAGCTACTTTTGTGCCCACTTGAACCCACTTTTATCACAAACAGCATGTAATATCTGGTCAAGATAACAGCTGTCCCATGTGTGTTCCCCATCACACCTCTATGCCTCCACATGGACCCTCTGGTTTGGTTTGCAGGAGCGAAGGCAACACAAGGGTAAAGCAGCAGAAGGGAGCCCTGACACTAACCGGCCCAACTGGCATTGGCACAGGTGTGTCCTTGGGAGCCGTGCTGGTGTCCTGTGCTGCCACTTAACCCAGAGAGAAGCGACCCGCCTGAGAAACCCCATCCATGCCCAGCAGACACCTAAACTGACTCCCTGGAGTAGCAGTGGCTATTCCTGTTCATCCCTGAACCACAGACACCTGATCTGCCCCAGCTCTACCAAACGCCCATAGTTCCAGATATTCTGGTCCCAGCCCCTCAGCCCCTCAACCCAGACAGCTCCTCACGGCTCCTGATGACAGGCTGGGGAGCGTCCTAAAGCCACAAGGTAGAGCTTTCGTTTCTTTTGCACTGCCTGGCATTCTGCATCTTGATGTTAAACCAGGTTGGGGGTAGGGGTGGTGTTCGAGTAGGTTTTAGGGATATTCTGGGATTTCTTTGAAAGTCTTCCTCATCCAATTGCTCTGTATTATCACACACAACTCCACATCTATTGCTAGGAATTCTATGAAACAGATTGTTTTTGTAATATGTGGCTGTACGGAGGTTAGAGTAAAAATCACTGTCAGTAGTACAGGGACTAAGAACAAACTAGCTGACTCCTTGTCTACATTTTCACAGGAGCTGGGGACATGGAGGAGGGTGTAGGGGGATGCTTAAAGTGGTTCAAGAGCTCCTCCAGTAACGCTGAGGCTGGAATCTGCAGGTTCCTCCAACTCCCTTAGCCTGTACAGAAAAGGTGGGGAAATGGAACAAGCCCAGCTCCAAAGCAAATGCCCCTATATACCACTGGGTTAGGTACTGCTATGAGATCTGGTTTAATCTGCCTCGATGAACAAATATAGGATGGAGGAAAAAGTAAGGGCTCAGAGCCAAACCTGCAGCAGAGCCTGACCATAAGATTAGTAAGAAAGGCCCTGAGGCAACTGGACTGTCTTAGCCTCACCATGCCCTGCTTCACTAAACAATATAATCACAAAGGCAGGTTGGGCAAAGGCCAAAATCTAGTAGGGATTAGAGGAGATGGAGAGGAGAAATGATGAGCCTGTACCATTGCATCTGGCTTCTCAAACACAGTGCTGCAGGAAAGGCCAATGGCCAATATGAGCGCATGCTCTATCGATTAGGTACAACGCCCCAAATAAACTTGTGCCTAATTAACAGCTGGGTCACATTTGAAAATATACCAGGTAGAATGTTACAAACTGACCTTAAAAACTCATAAGCTCGTCTTATTCTTTACCAGAGTCTCCTTTAGGCACTCTCTCATTCAAACTCCTGGTCTATTCTCTATTTTACACTACTCTCTAGTATCTCCACTGACTTCTGACATGGATTCTAAACCACACATAGAAGACTTAATGATCTTTGGACTTATACATGAAAATTCAGATATTTCAATCACTGGTTTGTTGCTGAACTCTCAGGGCCTGGTGAAGAGAGAACTTGAGCCATGTGTCTGTTTTACTGTCATCGCCGCATCACGCATTGTTTGGCGAATGCTGAGGAAATGAATCCAGCTCCCTATTCATGTCGGTTGGAAGAGGAAAAGGTGGGCCAATAAGAGATGAAGAACAAGCATTTTGGGAAATACTTTCCTAATTAACAAAGAATCCCAGGATAAGGCTTAGCAAACATACCTTAATCATTTCTGTGCGTTGGCATTCAGGATCACGACCAGCCATTGGCAAGATTCTAATCTTCTGTGTCTTTGAACACCTATCTGCAAGCGACAGAGTCATCTTTCTATGTGTGGCACTGTCCGTAGAGTGAGGTCTGCCAGGAAATAAACAAAGAGCATCTCACTGTTTACCAGATACATTTGTGAGCCAGTGATACCCACGGCACAGAAGAGCCCAGTGACCATTTCCTAGTCACCTGAACAAACAGGCAGGGACACTCGACTGAATATACCAGGTGGAAGATTGTGATTTTCTTCATTCTGTGGCTCACTGAGACATTCTTATTCCACAAATGAAAACAGAAGGTTGGAGTAAAAAAGACTATATGGCATGATGGCCTTCTAGAAGCAATAAATGGATAAGCTCAAGCAACATGAATTAGATACTACAGGTTGGTGCAAAAGTAATTACGGCTTTTGCCATTACTTTTAATTAGTATTAATATATTAATATTGTTAATATAACTATCTTATTTTATAGATTTAGGAAACTGAGGCAAAAAGAGATTGAGAAAGTGGCACAAGGTCACACAAGTGGAAACGGAATTCAAATATGAGCCTAACTGATTCCAAAGCCTGTATGTTGACCTTTACAATTTCAAAAAGCTAAATCATAACCAACATTATTGTGCCCCCTCTAAAGATAAGCATTACCCAAGGTAGTTATAATAGTCACTGGAATTAAATACATTGACATTCTCTTGTAAGTCTGGTTAGCATGACCTGGTTCCCTAAGAAATAGCAACTTTCAGTGTATTTGACAAAATAACCTTTGAACCATCAGAACTATGCACAAGATCTTGGTTCTTGCTGAATCACACCGTGGGGTTACATCACTCAGGTGGCAGGCATTACAGAAACATCTATGTTTCACTGCTTTTACCATAAAAAATAATACATAATAATAACAGTTACCTGAAGGTGAGTTTCGTTTTAAAGACTGCTTGTCCCTGTAGACCAGTACCTTGTCTTATAAAAAGATGATTGTGGTCGCCCTGCAGTGGGGCTTTGTACACATCAAACACTTCATTGCCTAAATGCAGGGACATGCTGGAAAGAAGAAACATTTCATATACTAAAGTCATAAAGCTTTCACTCTACCATCTTACTTCACTTAAAGGTGATTCAGGCTGGGCACGGTGGCCCAAACATGTAATCCCAGCACTTTGAGAGACTGAGGCGGGTGGGATCACGAGGTCAGGAGTTTGAGACCAGGCTGGCCAACATGATGAAACCCTGTCTCTACTAAAAATACAAAAATCAGCTGGGTGTGGTGGTGCACACCTGTAGTCCCAGCTCTCAGGAGGCTGAGGCAGGAGAACTGCTTGAACCCAGGAAGTGGAGTTGCAGTAAGCCAAGATCGTGCCACTGCACTCCAGCCTGGGCGATAAGACAAGACTCCATCTCAAGGAAAAAAAAAAACAAAACAAAACGTGATTCAACTGCTGCTCTCTCTCTTTAAATAGAATTCAGAAGGAAAGAAAATAAGAAGTCATAATGAGAAAAACTGACTGACTACAAAGAAGTAACACATGCTGGGACATTTACCAGGCTCTACTACAGTCCCAGTGAAGGGCAATTTTTCTAAAATGTCAATTTGTGGCCGGGCATGGTGGTTGACGCCTGTAACCCCAGCACTTTGGGAAGTGGAGGATCGCTTGAGCCCAGGAGTTCAAGACCAGCCTAAGCAACATATGGAGAACTGTGTCTACAAAGTGTTTTTTGTTGTTTTTTTTTTTTTTGTGAGATGGCATCTTGCTCTATTGCCCAGGCTGGAATGCAGTGGTGCGATCTCAGCTCACTGCAACCTCCGCCTCCTGGGTTCAAGGAATTCTCTGCCTCAGCCTCCTGAGAGTACCTGGGATTACAGGCATCTGCCACCACACCCAGCTCATTTTTAGTAGAGACGGGGTTTCACCATCTTGACCAGGCTGGTCTTGAACTCCTGACCTCGTGATCCACCCGCCTTGGCCTCCCAAAGTGCTGGGATTACAGGCGTGAGCCACCGTGCGCAGGCTTTTTTTTTTTTTTTTTTTTTTTCCCATAATCCATGCAGGGTGGTGCACACCAGGCAGTCTCAGCTACTTGGGAGGTGGAAGGATCACTTAGGACTAGGAGTTTGAGGCTCCACTGAGCTATTATCATGTCACTGCACTCCAACATGGGCAACAGAGACCCCATTTCTAAAACTAATAATAATAAATTTAAAAATAAAAAGTATTTCAAAACTTGATCCCTCTGACCCATTCTGGGTATGTCAATACCCTTCAGGCATTTTGTGCTCACCTTCCATCTGACCACTTGACTATCCTAGCATTGCTTTCTTTAATTTCATTTCCTTCTTCATCCCGGCGTATCCTCCATCTTATAGTATTTTCTACCTGTTTCACAACACAAGTACTTTAGAAAATTACAGTTTAAATGATTCTATGCATCTTTTTCTTCCTCAAGAGGCACATAATCACAGAATAAGCATACAGAGGTGACAGATGTATGTGTGGCAGGAAAATGAACAACACTGAAACCCTCTAAATCACCTAGAGATGTTGGATAAATTAAAAGCAGGGGAAAAAATATGCTTAAGTGAATTTCTGAACTCCCAGTTATCAGAATCATAAAGAAAGCTTAGAGCATTTGAGCAGATGGCAGATACTAAATGTACAGTAACCCCGAGATACGTTAAGACACAGTAAGAATTACAAGGGACAGGTGATAAAACTTGAGTCCATGTGAGGCAGAAATTTTGAATTGAAACCCCTATATGAAGCAGGTTCTCTCACAGAGCTAAAAACTCTAGAAAAATGAGACCAAAAACTCTGCCTATTGGCACAAAGAGAAAATTTTCCCATATATGAGCAAGGATAAATAAGTGCCCTATGAAAATTAAAACCCCAGATTTCAATAGTTTTAGAGCCTATCTTACCTGCATGGTGGGGAAACACCAGACAGAGTTGGCAAATGAAAACCACTGTTACTGAAATTAAAGTCAGTGGGACCTCCAGGAAAACACAGCATGCTAAATGCATGCAGTTTATCACTGCTGCCTCCTGGAAACCCACTAAAATGACAATGAAGAGTCAAAACAGGACAGACAAGGATAGAAGGAATGAGAATGAAGCTGGCAACAGACAGACAGAAGCCAACAATGTGAAAACTGCCAATGCCAAGACCGTGCTTCCCTCTGCCTGTTCCCCCAGTGTCAATCCTAAACACAGCTGCTCCCAGTCCCAAGGAGATCGTCTGCATCTCCACTCCCTTAGTTGCAAATGTCTGTGCAACCAGGTCCTAATGATTCCCCCTTCCGGTTTTTCCTCTTTCCCTATTTATTCCTCACAAATAGCTATAAAGTATGCTGACTGAATAACTCCGTAATATTCATGAATTAAATATGACGTCATACCTGAAATTTGTTTCAGAATAGTCTGGGGAAGCTGGGGTGGGGAATATGGAGATGACAAAAGATTGTTAACTTGACGACTGTTGAAGTGGGTCATGGGCACATGAGAGAGTTCATTATACTGTTCTTAATACACTGGCTATGTTTGAAATTTTCCTTAGTAAGGAATGAAAACAAAACAATCTGTCACTATTCCTGTCTTCCCTCTCATACAATAGGTTGGCCACATATAAATACACAAATATGCCAGGCGTGGGGCTCACACCTCTAATCCCAATACTTTGGGAGGCTGAGGCAGGCGGATCACCTGAAGTCAGGAGTTCAAGACCTGCCTGGCCAACATGGTGAAACCCCATCTCTGCTAAAAATACACAAAAATTACCCGGGTGTGGTGGCACGTGCCTGTAATTCCAGCTACTCGGGAGGCTGAGGCTGGAGAATCGCTTGAACCCGGGAGGCGGAGGTTGCAGTGAGCCAAGATTGCGCCACGGCACTCCAGCCTGGGCGACGACAGAGCAAGACTCAATCTCAAAAACAAAACAAAACAAAACAAAAAAACGAATAGGCCATTATTAATCGAGAAGCCATTCTAAAAAAATGCTTCCTATTATATAAAGTGATTCAAATAGTAATTTCTCTATAATAGGACACATTGCTAGGTCCTAATCTATCGGGATGAAGGACACATAATAGTATTTCTGAAGACAGGGGAATCTCAGAGAGGTACATAAGCTGTACCTGGTTCCATGGTTCCTTGTTCTTAAAGAATTAACTACAACATGCTTTAAGACTGGTCAGCCTATTCTTAAACATCACTCAAGAAAATAAGGGTCCAGGGTTATTTTCTATCACACACCAAGGTTTTAAGACAACAGTTTATGTTAAACACCAATATTTTATAGTCTGATGCACTGAAATTTTAGGGTGAAATACATATTTATAAATTTTTTTTTTTTTTTGGGAGACAGGGTCTTGCTGTGGCACACAGGCTGGAGTGCAATGGCACAATCACAGCTCACTGCAGCCTCAAACTCCTGGGCTCAAGCAATCCTCCCACCTCAGCCTCCTAGAGTAGCTGTGACTACAGGCACGCACCATCTCTGCCGGCTAATTTTTTTTATTTTTAGTAGAAACAAGGTCTTTCTCTGTTGCTCAGGCTGGTCTCAAACTCCTGGGCCAGTCTTCTCACCTCGGCCTCCCAAGGTACTGGGATTACAGGTATGAGGTACCATGTCCAGCCTTATTTAGGAAGTTTGATACCCATACTAGCATCTGGTATCACATGGTCTAAAAATATAATAGATATATTGATACAAGCCTAAATCAATACATCCATATGTCCCAAGGAAATAATATTAACAGATGGGCTAATAAACAGAGATGAGTAGATGGGTGGTAGAGGGAGGACAGGAAAAAAAAAAAAAACAGTGTAAGCACTATATCTGTTGACTGTGTGACCCTGAACAAATTCTTGGCATCTGTTTATCTCAATTTTCTTATTTGATTTGCATTTCCATTAAGAGGAGTAGTGAAGTCTACTGAAAAGTTTTTGGATAGAAACCATCTTATACCAAGGTTATTTAGGTAGTTGTTAATCCACCACATTGAAGAGATGGTACTATTAAAAATATAAAAATTCAGCACCTACAAAATGCCAGACTATCCCTTTCTAACAATTTAATACTATTTAAGGTACCAAGGCCGGGTGTGGTGGCTCACACCTGTAATCCCAGCACTTTGGGAGGCCGAGGTGGGTGGATCACCTGAGGTCAGGAGTTCAAGACCAACCTGGCCAACATTGTGAAACCCTATCTCTACTAAAAATACAAAAATTAGCTGGGCATGGTGGTGCGCACCTATAATCTCAGCTACTTGGGAGGCTGAGGCAGAAGAATCACTTGAACCCAGGAGGCAGAGGTTGCAGTGAGCCAAGATTGTGCCACTGCACTCTAGCCTGGGCGACAGAGCAAGACTCCATCTCAAAAAATATATATATACCCACTGGAAAATAAGAAATTTATGGGAAATCCTTCAGATTTAAGAACTGAAAATGCATAATTCCAGTTTCAGTATCATGCATTCAACCACCTCTTGTTCCCTTGTACAACTCAATTCTAAAATGTCTACTTGGCCAAGTGCAGTAGCGATCACACCTGTAATCCCAGCAATTTGGGAGGTCAAGGCGGGAGGATCACTTGAGCTCAGAAGTTCAAGATAAACCTGGGCAACACAGCTAAGACCTCATCTCTACGGGAAAAAAAAAAACAAAAGCTGGGCATGGTGGCATGTTTTTTGTAGTCCCAGCTACTCAGGAGGCTGAGATGGGAAGATACTTGAACCTAGGACATTGAGGCTGCCAAGAGCTGTGTTTGTGCCGCTGTACTCCAGCCTGAATGACAGAGTAAGACCACGTCTCAAAATAAAAAGATGAAACTTCTACTCAACCTACAGCCTCCTTACTTAAAAGATTAGAGGCCCTCCTTGGATAGTGTGACCAGATGGTATGAGGTATCAAAGAGAAGCATTAATGGGAATTTAGTACAACAAATTTTCTCCTAATAGTCAACAAAAGCAATCAAAAGAACACAGCCATATAGTGAAGTGTTAGGTGAAAAAATCACTTTTTTTTTTTTTTTGAGACGGAGTCTCGCTGTCTCCCAGGCTGGAATTCAGTGGCTGGATTTCGGCTCACTGCAAGCTCCGCCTCCCGGGTTCACACCATTCTCCTGCCTCAGCCTCCCGAGTAGCACAGGCACCTACCACCATGCCCGGCTAATCTTTTGTATTTTTAGTAGAGACGGGGTTTCACCGTGTTAGCCAGGATGGTCTCGATCTCCTGACCTCGTGATCTGCCCACCTCAGCCTCCCAAAGTGCTGGGATTACAGGCTTGAGCCACCGCGGCCTAAAAAAATCACTTTCAAAAGCTCAAGTTTCAAGTTAGTTCTCCAGGTTTTACTTTATAAAAGAAAAAAAAGGAAAAAGCATGAAATGGTACCTTTAATTTTAACCTGGTTCTACCTTCTTCATCCAGCATTTCTTCATCTTCAAATTCATCTTCATAATACTGAGGATCAAAAGGTCTACAAATTGTTTTCCAAATAAACTATTAATCATATTTTATAAAGAATATTACTGCTATGTAATAACATCTCTATTAATAAATACCATTATATCAAAAAATCATAATATAATTTTTAAAATCATAATGATCAATATCTTCATGCTTAACTTCAAGGAAGTAGTAATTTTACTTTTCTCTTTTTTTGGAGATGAGTTTTGCTCTTGTTGCCCAGGCTGGAATGCAATGGCACGATCTCGGCTCACTGCAACCTCCACCTCCCGGGTTCAAGCGATTCTCCTGCCTCAGCCTCCCGAGTAGCTGGGATTACAGGAATGTGCCACCATGCCTGGCTAATTTTGTACTTTTAGTAGAGACAGGGTGTTTCTCCATGTTGGTCGGGCTGGTCTCAAACTCCCGACCTCAGGTGATCCACCCACCTCGGCCTCCCAAAGTGCTGGGATTACAGGCGTGAACCACCATGCCCAGCCAATAATTTTACTTCTTAAAACTTGTTGTTAATACATATTGCTTGAAATAAAGTACAAGCAAGGGTAAATATTCAAAATATCCTTTCTTCTTATTATGTAATTCTGCCAAAGAATAGGCAACATATGCTCTAGTTTTCCACATCATCGTGCCTGTGGAAAAAAATTTTTTTAAAGCACAAGAGTTTGAATAAACTTAGTAAATAATACCCATCAAACACTGTCTAATTGTCCAAAACCATTACCTTTTCTAGACCAACAATAGTTGCTACAATGGGCACTGGCATTTTTTTTTTTTTTTTTTTTTTTTTTTGAGACGGAGTCTCGCTCTGTCGCCCAGGCTGGAGTGCAGTGGCCAGATCTCAGCTCACTGCAAGCTCCGCCTCCCGGGTTTACGCCATTCTCCCGCCTCAGCCTCCCGAATAGCTGGGACTACAGGCGCCCGCCACCTCGCCCGGCTAGTTTTTTGTATTTTTTTAGTAGAGACGGGGTTTCACTGTGTTAGCCAGGATGGTCTTGATCTCCTGACCTCGTGATCCGCCCGTCTCGGCCTCCCAAAGTGCTGGGATTACAGGCGTGAGCCACCGCGCCCGGCGGCACTGGCATTTCTCTAGCAAATTTCATCACTTTCAATTTCAGCCTTTTCAAGGTTGTACTACTTAAAAAAATATCTTGAAGACCTGTGGTGTCTGTTAATTCATAAGAAAGTATCAAACTGCTCAAAACAGTTATAGCATTAAAAGCCTCCCCTACTCAAGCCTGTAATCCTAGCACTTTGGGAGGCCGAGACGGGTGGATCACGAGGTCAGGAGATCGAGACCATCCTGGCTAACACGGTGAAACCCCCTCTCTACTAAAAAATACAAAAAAAACTAGCCGGGCGAGGTGGTGTGCGCCTGTAGTCCCAGCTACTGGGGAGGCTGAGGCAGGAGAATGGCGTGAACCCGGGAGGCGGAGCTTGCAGTGAGCTGAGATCCGGCCACTGCACTCCAGCCTGGGCGACAGAGCGAGACTCCGTCTCAAAAAAAATAAATAAATAAAATAAAATAAAATAAAATAAAAGCCTCCCTACCAATACATATTTTTTCTATCTCAGGATGTGCTTGACTAATTTTTTCAGAGATACATGATCAATTTTCCATTTTTGTGATTTGTAAACTCAATGCGAAATAAGAAAAATAAACATTCTATGTATTTCTATTCAACATCCTGAAAAAATTTTAATGGATTTCCTTACCTGGGCTCTACACTGAGAAAGTTGGGCAATTTAACAAAATATAAGTCGTTTCCTAAATCAGTGTTTACTTTGGGTATTTCTACTTCTATTCTGGTCTCAGGAATTGGCTCCTCTTCCTGTTGATCCTGAGGCAATCCATTTTCATCCTAGTGAAAGAATCAGAAGTTTGGAGCTTGATGGGAGCTTAGAAATGGCTCCCTTCAACCTCCACACTTTAATTACTCTGGAGTGCAAGAAACATAATTACATATCACTTTAGGACTAAAGAAGCCCCCAGTCCCCATCCGAACCCACCCACACACAAAATGGGAAACAAGATCAATTTGGATACCTCAGTTCAAGAAACTATCTCCTTTATGATAAATCTATCTTCCAAACACTCATCAACAAAAGTGTGAAATTAACACTTTAATATGAAGTCACTCTATCAATTAAAACCAGAGAAGATTATCAACACAGCAGACACTTCTTGGCATGAGCAAGAAAAACATTCAAGTCAATGGTTCTCAAATCACAAGTCCTCACAGTTCAGTCCCCTAAGGCATGACACCAACCTCATGTTTGGCAATTTCCATTCCCCTTATAACCAAGAGCTCCCTACATAATGAAGAAAGTCATCTGTTCATTGTATTTTTGTACTAGAATTCAGTTATCAACTTGCTTTCTTAGAATAAAGGAGACTCTTCACCTTTGAAACTTTATACTTGGCCTTGAATAAGTTCATGTTAGTAATTGACTTACAACAGGCTGTCCTGGAGTAGGTGGTTTGTCTTCTCCATCACTCCCTGAAGAGATATCATCTGCACCTCCAAATAGATCCATGGTTCCACCATTATCTTCAATGCAGAAGGAAAAAGGCATTAGTGTTACTATCTGTAACTAAGGTTCTTCACAGCTCATCACTTCGGCACATTCCCAAGGTTTCTGGACCAGCATCAGAAAACCACCCAAAACATAATGCTGAGCCTGGCTCTCAAAAGACCCAAAAAGACAGTGTGGGGAGAGGGAAGGGGGCAAATCTAGTGAAAGGCAAGCTGCACAGGAGGCACTTATTTCTCCTTTCATTTTCACCATCCTTGTTCTCCCACCTTCCTTTATTCCCCAGGAGCCCAAATGTTTCCTACAGTCTAGATGCTCAAAGTTGGGGCTGAAGCACTCCACAGACACCTATTTTCCGTACGTCTATCCGAGATTCAAAATTACAGTCCAGGCACAGTGGTTCACGCCTGTAATCCCAGCACTTTGGGAGGCCAAGGCGGGTGGATCACTTGAGGTCAGGAGTTTGAGACCAGCCTGACCAACATGGTGAAACTCCATCTCTACTAAAAATACAAAAATTAGCCGGGCGTGGTGATGGGTGCTTGTAATCCCAGCTACTTGGGAGGCTAAGGCAGGAAAAAGGAAGCTGCCACACCTGGCTGGTAGAACTACTTTCATCCTTCCAACTTATAATACCAGGTGGTGGTGGTGGTGGTGGTGGTGGTGGTGGTGGTGGTGGTGGTAGGTGGTGTTGTTGCTGTTGTTGTTTTGAGACAGAGTCTCACTCTTGCTCAGGCTGGAGTGTAGTGATGTGACCTCGGCTCACTGCAACCTCCGCCTCCCAAGTACAAGCGATTCTCGTGCCTCAGCCTCCCGAGTAGCTGGGACTACAGATGCATACCACCTCGCCCCGCTAATGTTCTGTATTTTTAGTACAGACAGGGTTTCACCATGTTGGCCAGGCTGGTCTTGAATTCCTGGCCTCAAGTGATCCACCCACCTTGGCCTCCCAAAGTGCTAGGATTATAGGCGTGAGCCACTGCACCTGGCCAACACTGGGTTTTTATGAGCTCTTCATCTAACTCACAGCTCAAAGAATCAGTTTCTTCATCTGTTAAGAACTTAGGAACAAAACACTGAGACTGTCATCATTCAAACTGAAGAATGGACATTGTAACCTCCACCCCAATAAGAAGGCCAGCCCCCTAATAATGAATTCACTCTAACTATAAACAGACTGGGCGCAGTGATTCACACCTGTAATCCCAGCACTTTGGGAGGCTGAAGTGGGTGGAACACTTGAGATCAGGAGTTCAAGACCAACCTGGCCAACACAGTGAAACCCCATCTCTACTAAAAATACAAAACATTTAGCCAGGCATGGTGGTACGTTCCTGTAATTCCAGCTACTCAGGAGGCTGAGGGAGGAGAATTGCTTGAACCCAGGAGGCAGCAGTTACAGTAAGCTGAGCTTGCGCCACTGCACTCCAGCTTGGGTGACAGAGCGAGACCCTGTCTCGGGAAAAAAAAAAAAAAAAAACTACAAAGAAGCAAGTTCTTATTCAACTAATTAAGCATGAGCAGCTTCTCATAGCTATATAACTTCTCTGGGTACACTGAGTGTATCCACACTTTTTCTGGGGTCTTGCGATCTGGGATAAACACACTCAGGGTTAGAAATGCACTACAATTAAATGCAGAAAGGTATGGAAATATACATATATATATAAAATAATAATAATAGGGGTACCTTTTGGCACCTCAGTGTCGCTATCCACTTCTGAATCAGATGCAATTGCATTCTTGCGTTTCATTCGTAAAACTTCATCTTCACTATCACTGCCTCTTGCAGATTCTATAAGGGTAGAATTAGAAGTTCTGCATAATCAGTCAACTTAGTTGAATTTTGTGTTTTAAAAGCAATATTGGAGATAAACAAATTGTGATACACCCATACAATGGACTACTACTCAGCAATAAACAGGAATGAACTACTGATACATGTAACCAACTGGATGAATCAAAAATGCTATATGCCAAGTTAAAGAAGCCAATCTGAAAGGCTACATATTTACTGTATGACTCTATTTATATGACATTTTCAAAAAGCCAAAAGTATAGTGACATAAAAGGCACCAGTAGGTGCCATGGTTTAGGGGTAGCAGAAAGATGTGACTCAAAACGAATAGCATAAGGCAGTTTTTCAGGGTAACATCTATTCTGTATCCTGATTGTGATGGTGGTTATACAAATCTATAGGGATGTTAACATGAATAGAGCTGTACATGCAGAACCCCCCTCCCCCGCCAAAAAAAAAATCAACTCTAGTGTGTGTTGATTTAAAAAATAGAATTCTTAAAATAAATACTGGTGCCAGGCATGGTGGCTCACTCCTGTAATCCCAACAATTTGGGAAGCCGAGGTGGGTGGATCACTTGAGGTCAGGAATTCAAGACCAGCCTGGCCAACATGGTGAAACCCATCTCTACTACAAATACAAAAATTAGCCGGGTGTGGTGGTGTGCACCTGTAGTCCCAGCTACTCAGGAGGCTGAGGCAGGAGAATCGCTTGAATATGGGAGACGGACGTTGCAGTGAGCCAAGATCTCACCACTGCACTCCAGCGTGGGCGATAGAGTGAGACTCTGTCTCAAATAAATAAATAAATAAATACTGGCTTCTGCAAATAGAACAACTTGGTAGAAATGAGAAAAGTAGCACTAAAACTTATTATCAAATTTACATAAGACAAATTTCAGAGAAAAAAAGTTAAAAATATTAGAAAGGAACTGACATATATATCATTATTTCTAGAAGGTCCAATTGTTTACATAAAAACTTCACAAAAATCAGTGGAACCACTGTTGAACTAGTAAGAGATAAGCAGGATGACCAGCTACAAGGTTCCCTACTATGACCCTGCCCTTGACTTGGTCTGCTAGTATTTGGGATGTAGTACATGAGCCTTAAAGATTGTTTCTGATAACAGTAAAAACAACCCTACTTTTGGCCAGGCATGGTGGCTCTTGCCTGTAATCCCAGCACTTTGGGAGGCCAAGGTGGGCAGATCACCTGAGGTCAGGAGTTTGAGACCAACCAGACCAACATGGTGAAACCTCCTCTCTACTACAAATACAAAAATTAGCTGGGTGTGGTGGTGCATGCTTGTAATCCCAGCTACTCAGGAGGCTGAGGCAGAAGAATTGCTTGAACCCAGGAGGTAGAGGTTGCAATGAGCTAAGAACGTGCCACTGCACTGTAGCCTGGGTGACAGAGACTCCGTCTCAAAAAAAAAAATGATGAGTGGCCGGGCGTGGTGGCTCATGCCTGTAATCCCAGCACTGTGAGAGGCCGAGGCAGGCGGATCATGAGGTCAGGAGATCAAGACCATCCTGGCTAACACGGTGAAACCCCATCTCTACTAAAAACACAAAAAATTAGCCAGGCATAGTGGCAGGAGCCTGTAGTCCTAGCTACTCGTGAGGCTGAGGCAGAAGAATGGCGTGAACCTGGGAGGCGGAGCTTGCAGTGAGCCGAGATCGCGCCACTGCACTCCCAGGCTAGGCTGGGCAACAGAGAGAGACTCCGTCTCAAAAAAAAAAAAAAAAAAAAAAAAGGATGAGTTCATGTCCTTTGCAGGGACATGAAGGACATGGATGAAGCTGGAAACCATCATTCTCAGCAAACTATCACAAGGACAGAAAACCAAACACCACATGTTCTCACTCATAGGTGGGAATTGAACAATGAGAACACTTGGACACAGGATGGGGAGCATCACACACCAGGGCCTGTCGGGGGGTTGGGGGCTGGGGGAGGGATAGCATTAGGAGATACACCTAATGTAAATGACGAGTTAATGGGTGCAGCAAACCAACATGGCACATGTATGCCTATGTAACAAACCTGCACGTTGTGCACATGTACCCTAGAACTTAAAGTATTAAAAAAGGCCAGGCGTGGTGGCTCACGCCTGTAATCCCAGCACTTTGGGAGGCCGAGGCGGGCGGATCACAAGGTCAGGAGATCGAGACCACGGTGAAACCCCGTCTCTACTAAAAATACAAAAAATTAGCCGGGCGCGGTAGTGGGCGCCTGTAGTCCCAGCTACTCAGGAGGCTGAGGCAGGAGAATGGCGTGAACCCGGGAGGCGAAGCTCACAGTGAGCCTGGGGGACACAGCCAGACTCCGTCTCAAAAAAAAAAAAAAAAAAAAAAGGTATTAAAAAAAAAAAAGCCTCTACTCTGATTTAGTTATTCAAAACTTACTGTAGTCCCATAGTCTACACAGATCTATATTCATCTCTGGAAATATGCTGCCCTCCTCTTCTAATAACACCAAGATGTGGTTTTTGAATGCTGTCCTGTGAGGTGTGTGTTAGATGCTATTTAAGCTGAGAAGATAGGATCAAAATATAATTAATATAATCAATCACCTATGGAAATGAAGCAATCCAGGTATCACTTCAGGAAGACTTCAACTCAATTAAGGTAACTTTTATATAATACAAAGAAATATGATCTCTAATTTTTTATACATTCTATATGAAGAATGTGTTAACTTGAGCAGAATAGTCTAAATGGCAATGATAAAAGCAGGGTCCAGGACCACAGTTCAGGTGTATGCCTCCTGTAGTCTTTAGGGAATGGGTGCTCTAATCCTAGCTCGTCTCTGTAGGGTGAGGATACGCAATCAATCTGTCTTGGCTCAGTGACACTGTCCACTAAGATCACCCAGCCATGTTTGTACTTTCTACATATTATACTCCCCAGGCAACCTCCTGATTATTATAATTTGGCATCTACTGTAGATTTGCCCCTGGGGAAACATATGATGATAAGGGAGAAAAAACTGAGCCTCCTGAAACAATTTTGCAATTCGATTTTATATATTAATATCTTGTAAATTTGACTAGTTTGAGTAAACTCCTTAGAGCTTGACCATCTCTGGATGATCAAATTTTGGATCTCAAAAAGCTGAACGGCAGCAATGGTGCCCACATCTCGGTACAGCTGCTCTGTGGGGAGGACACTTCAATGGGATTGTTTCTTCCCAGGCTAATCTATTCTCTCACATGAGGCATGCTCTTCAGTTATCCACAGAAATGGAACCAACTTAACTCATTACGTAGCTCTTCTTACACCATATCCCTCTCTCTAAGACTCAATTTTAAGTCCTCTTTAAATTGTTTTTCCCCAGACCCATCAATGAACAAATGGAAGGGAAAGCAGTAAGAAAGAATAAGTAGATTAGAAAGATTTAAAAGAAGCAAAATGTATTCTAGAGTTAGAAAAGTTTGAAAGGGAGGGACAGAAGGGAAAAAACAGGGTAACAAAGATGGGAATGAAAGAAGACTAAATGGGTCCCTGCTGTGGCTGAATGCTTCTTTCTGAGCCATTCTGGTTCTCATAAATGTATTACCTGATTTATGGTCCTGTTCCTCTTCATCATCTGAATGCCTGTGTTCTTCATCTGAGGCCTGTGGCCTTTCATCATCAGAATTTTGCATTTTCTCCTCATCAGACAGCTGTGGTTGTTCTTCATCATCAGAATTCTGTTTCTCATCATCATTATCAGAAGCTACTGGCTGTTCATCATCAGAATTAGCCTTTTCCTCCTCAGATAGCTGCTGTCTGTCATCATCGGAAAGCTGAGGCCTCTCCTCCTCATCTGTGTTCTGCATTTTCTCATCGTCGTCAGAATTCTGCAGCTTATCTTCATCAGATCCTTGTGCCCTCTCCTCATCATCAGAATTGTGTATCTTTTCATCATCTGACTGGTCACTTTTATCTTCTCTGCCCCATTTTTCATCATCTGAATGTGCTTTTTCAGAGCCTTCTGCTTCTGAGTGATGGCTCCCTCCATCAGATCTGTGACCTTCGTCTTCGTCATCATTAGGGGCTTCTGATCCACTGTGCTGATCTACATCTGAGGGGTCATTGTCCTCGTGGTCGGAACGCTCAGAGGCTTCTGATCTATTGTCTGATCTTTCAGAGTGATTATCACTACCACTGTGATGTGAAGCTCCCTCGTCCTCACTGTCATCTCCAAACAGTTCCTTATTACTTGGTTGTCCTGAATCACCTCTTTCATCCTGATCACTTTCACTTCCAGAGGCATTACTGCCAGAGGCAGCATTCTCTTGATCAGAATCTGAGTCAGATCCAGAATCAGAATCTATGGGATCATGTAAACATAGGATAATATCAGCAAAAAAAGGCAGAGTAAGGCAGTCCCAAAGTCCATCCCAACATAAAAGCAATAAAGAAACTGGCAAAAAACTGTTAGAACTAACATTCTAAGGCTGGGTGCGGTGGCTCACGGCTGTAATCCCAGCACTTTGGAAGGCCGAGGTGGGCAGATTACCTGAGGTCAGGAGTTCGAGATTAGCCGGACAAACATGGCGAAACCCCATCTCTACTAAAAATACAAAAATTAGCCGGGCGTGGTTGTGCACGCCTGTAATCCCAACTACTCAGGAGGCTGAGACAGGAGAATCACTTGAACCCTGGAGGCGGAAGAGGCAGTGCCACTGTACTACAGCCTGGGCAACAGAGTGAGACTCTGTCTCAAAAAAAAAAAAAAGAAAAGAAAAGAAAAGAAAAAGAAAAGGAAAAATACAACAACTAAAATCAAAGAGTCACTAGAGGGGCGCAACCAAAGATTTGAGCAGGAAAAAGAAAGAATCGGTAAACTTGATAACGTCAATTTGACTGTCCAGTCTGAGAAACAGAAAGAAAAAAGAATAAAGAGAAATGAACAGAACCTAAAAGATTTATGGGACACTTAAGTTATACCATTGTATGCATAATGGAGTCTCAGAAGAAGAGAAATGGGCAGAAAAAATTGTTAAATAAATAATAGCTGAGGCCAGGCACGGTGGTTCACACCTGTAATCCCAGCACTTCGGGAGGCCAAGGTGGGCAGATCACTTGAGGTCAGGAGTTCGAGACCAGCCGCGCCAACATGGTAAAACCCCATCTCTACTAAAAATACAAAAGTTAGTTGGGTATGGTGGTGCAAGCCTGTAATCCCAGCTACTTGAGAGGCTGAAGCAGGAAAATCACTTGAATCTGGGAGGTGGAGGTTGCAGTGAGTCAAGACCACACCGCTGCACTCCAACCTGAGTGATAGAGCGAGACTCTGTCTCAAAAAAATAAATAAATAAACGATAGCTGAAAACCTCCCAAATTTATGAAAAATATAGATCTACACATCCAATAAGTTCAACAAATGACAAGTAGGATAAACTTAAAGAGGTTCACACCTAGATACACTGTTATCAAACTGTCAAAGACAAAGAAACAATTCCAAAAGCAGCAAAAGAGAAGCAGTTCATCCGATATGAGGAACCCTCAATAAGAGTAACAGCTGATTTTTCATCAGAAACCAAGGAAGCCCAGAGGCAACCATAAGAGGACACATTCAAAGTGCTAAAAAGACTGTCAACCAAGAATTTTATATTCAGTACAATTATGCTTCAAAAACTAAGGTGATATGAAAGACAAAAGAAAACATAAATTGGACTTCCACAAAATGAAAAACTTTTGTGCAGCAAAGGACGTTATTAAGAAAGTAGGCCCGACGCAGTGGCTCATGCCTATAATCCCAACACTCTGGGAGGCCAAGCTGGCCAGATCACCTGAGGTCAGGAGTTTGAGATCAGCCAGGCCAACATGGTGAAACCCCGTCTCTACTAAAAATACAAAAATTAGCCAGGCATGGTGGTGCACGCCTGTAGTCCCAGCTACTTGGGAGGCTGAGGCTGAAGCAGAAGAATCACTTGAACCTGGAAGGTGGAGGTTGCAGCGAGCTGAGATCACGCCACTGCATTCCAGCCTGGGCGACAGAGTGAGACTCCATCTCAAAAAAAAAAAAAAAAACGAAAGTGAAAAAAACAGCCTACAGAATGGAAGAAAATATTTGCAAACCATGTATCTGATAAGTGTCTACTACCCAAAATATACAAAGAACATTTATAACTCAACAATAGAACCAATTTTTTTGTGTTTTTTGTTTGTTTTCTTGGAGACTGAGTCTCTCTGTATCCTTCAGGCTGGAGTACAGTGGTCAATCTTGTTTCGCTGCAACCTCTGCCTCCCTCAAGCGATTCTCCTGCCTCAGCTCCCGAGTTTATGGGCACACGCCACCACACCTGGCTAATTTCTTTCGTATTTTTAGTAGAAACGAGGTTTCACCATGTTGGCCAGGCTGGTCTCGAACTCCTGACCTCAGGTGATCCACCCACCTCAGCCTCCCAAAGTGCTGGGATTACAGGAGTGAGCCACCGCACCCGGCCTAAAACCAATTTTTTAAAACAGACAGAGGACTTGAATAGACATTTCTCCAAAGTTACACAAATGGCCAATAAGTATATGAAAAGATGTTCAATGGTCGGACGCAGTGGCTCACACCTGTAATCCCAGCACTGTGAGAGGCCGAGGCAGGTGGATCACCTGAGGTCAGGAGTTTGAGACCAGCCTGGCCAAAATGGCAAAACCTCATGTCTACTAAAAATACAAAAATTAGCAGGGTGTGGTGGCAGGCACCTATAATCCCAGCTATTCGGGAGGCTAAGGGAGGAGAATCGCTTGAACCCGGGAGGCTAAGGCAGGAGAATCGCTTGAACCTAGCACTTTGAGAGGCCCAGGCAGGCAGATCACCTGAGGTCAGGAGTTTGGGACCAGCCTGGCCAACATGACAAAACCCCATCTCTACTTAAAATACAAAAATTAGCAGGGCATGGTGGCGGGTGCCTGTAATCCCAGCTACTCGGCGGCAGACTGAGACTCCGTCAAAAAAAAAAAGAGGTTCAACATCATTAGCCTTCAGCAAAGTGTAAACTGAAACCACAATGAGACACCACTTGATAACATCAAGGATGGCTATTTTAGAAAGAAATAAAAACTTAAAATAACTGTTGGCAAAGATGTGGGGAAAGGGAACCCTGGTGCATTGCTGGTGGTAATGTAAAATGGCTCAACCACTATGGAAAACAGTTTGGCTGCTCCTCAAAATATTAAAGATTTACCATATGACTCTGCACTCCTACATAATACCCTCCTCCCAAAATTAAAAACAGGCACCCAAACATGTACATGAATTTATTGGTTTATTTTTTTGGAGACAGAGTCTCACCTTATCACCCAGGTTGAAGTAAAGTGGCACAATCTAAGCTCACTTCCAACCTCTGTCTCCCGGGTTCAAGTGATTCTCATGCCTCAGCCTCCTGAGTGCCTGCGACTACAGGCAAGTACCACCACACCTGGCTAACGTTTTGTATTTTTAGTAGAGACAGGGTTTCACCATGTTGCCCAGGCTGGTCTTTAACTCCCCAGCTCAGGCAAATCCGCCTGCCTGAACCAAGAATGTTTACAGTAGCACAATTCAAACAACCCAAAGTCCATCAATAGATAAATGGATTAACAAATTTAGGATATATACATTCAATGGAATATTATTAAGTCATTAAAAATGAATGAAGTACTGATACAAGCTACAATGCCTTGAAGACATTATGCTAAGTAAAAGAAGCCAGACACAAAAGACCACAATGCATGATTCAATTTGTATGAAATTCCCAGAACAGAGAAGTGCAGAAACAATAGCAGACAGGGGTTGGAGGAAGGAGCATATGGGGAGTAAGTGCTTTATGAACACAGTGTTTTATTTGGGGGTGATGAAAATAACAACTAGATATATGTTGTCTACAAGAGACTCACTTTAGAACCAAATACACAAACAGGTTGAAAGCAAAAGGACAGAAAGATATTACATGTAAACAGTAACCAAAAGAGAGCTGTAGTAGGTATACTAATATTAGACAAAACAGATTTTATAACAGAAATTGTTACAAAAGACAAAGGATCATTAAATCCATCATGAAGATATAATAATTATAAACACATATGCACCTAAAAACAAAACCAAGAGAAATGAAGGGAAACATAGACAGTTCAACATAATAGTCAGAGACTTCAAAGATGGATAGAACTGGCCAGGCATGATGGCTCACGCCTGTAATCCCAGCACTTTGGGAGGCCGAAGTGGTCAGATCACTTGAGGTTAGGAGTTCAAGACTAGCATGGGCAATATGGTGAACCTCGTCTCTACTAAAAATACGAAAATTAAGCAGGTGTGGTGGCACACACCTATTGTAATCCCAGCTACTAGGGAGGCTGAGGCAGAAGAATCACTTGAACCTGGGAGGCGGAGGTTGCAGTGAGCCAAGATCACGCCACTGCACTCCAGCCTGGGTGACAGAGCAAGACCCTGTCTCAAAAAAAATAAAATAATGGATAGAACTGCTAGATTAAAGATCAATAAACACAGGACTTGAGCAACACTATAAACCAGTTAGACATAACAGACAATCAATAGGACGCTGCATCCAACAATAGCATCTTCCCAAGTGCATATGGAACATTCTCCAGGATAGACCATGCTAGGATACAAAACAAATCTCAAACATTTTAAAAAACTGAAATCATACAAAATACATTCTCTGACCACACGTGAATTAAAATTAGAAATCAGTAACAAAAAGAAATCTGAAAAATTCATAAACTTGGGGAAATTAAACAACACACTTTAAAACAACTAAGGACTCACAGAAATCACATGGAGGGCCAGGTGCAGTGGCTCACACCTATAATCCCAGCACTTTGGGAGGCTGAAGGGGGCAGATTGCCTGAGTCTAGCAGTTCGAGACCAGTCTGGGCAAAATGGCAAAACCGCATCTTTACTAAAAATACCAAAAAAAAAAAAAAAGAAGAAAAAAAGAGAAGAAAAAACATAGCCAGGCACAGTGGCATGCACTTGTAGTCCCAGCTACTCAGGAGGCTGAGGTGGGAGAATCACTTAAGCCAGGGAGGTTGAGGCTTCAGTGTGCCAAGATTGCGCCATTGCACTCCAGCCTGGGCAACCAGAGAAAGACTCTGTCTCAAAAAATAAAAAAATAAAGAAATCGCAAAGAAAATTAGGAAATATTTTGAGACAAATAAAAATGAAAACACAGTCCAGGCACAGTGGCTCATGCCTGTAATCCCAGCACTTTGGGAGGCCGAGACGGGCGGATACAATGAGGTTAGGAGTTTGAGACCAGCGTGGCCAGCATGGTGAAGCCCCAGTCTCTACTAAAAAACAAAAAAATTAGCTGGGTGTGGTGGCACATGCCTGTGGTCCCAGCTACTCAGGAGGCTAAGGCACAAGAATCACTTGAACCTGGGAGGTAGAGGTTGCAGTGAGCCAAGATGGTGCCACTGCACTCCAGCCTGGGGGACAAGAGCGAGACTTCATCCCAAAAAAAAAGAAAAAAGAAAACACAGCATACCAATACATAAGGAAACATGTTCTGTGCTCCCAGAGGTTGGGGGTAAAAAACTTAAGGATACAATGAAAACAGTCCTCAAGGTGCTCAAAAAAATTAGGCTGGGCATGGTGGCTCATGCCTGTAATCCCAGTGCAGTTTGGGAGGCTGAGATAGGTGGATCACAAGGTCAGGAGTCCGGGACCAGCCTGGCCAACATAGTGAAATCCCATCTCTACGAAAAATACAAAAATTAGCCAGGTGTAGTGGCACGTGCCTGTAGTCCCAGCTACTCAGGAGGCTGAGGCGGGAGAATTGCTTGAACCCGGGAGGCGGGGGTTGCAATGAGCCGAGATCATGCTGTTGCACTCCAGCCTGGGTGACAGAGTGAAACTCCGTCTCAAAAAAAAAAAAAAAAAAACAACAACAACAAAAATATATATATACATACACATATATATCTGTAAAAATCTTTGTTTAAAAAAAAAAATCTCAAGTCAATAACCTAACCATTCATTCACTTTAAGGAATCAGAAAAAGAAAACTAATAAACTGAAAAGAAAACTAAACCCAAAACAAGCAGAAAGAGGGAAATAATAAATTAGAGGCCAGGCACGGTGGCTCACGCCTGTAATCCCCAGCACTTCGGGAGGCCGAGGCGGGTGGATCACCTGAGGTCAGGAGTTCAAGACCAGCCTGGCCTACATGCTGAAACCCCATCTCTACAAAAATACAAAAATTAGCCGGGCGTGGTGGCAGCCACCTATAATCCCAGCTACTCAGGAGGCTGAGGCGGGAGAATCACTTGAACCCAGGAAGCGGAGGTTGCAGTGAGGCGAGATCATGCTGTTGCACTCCAGCCTAGGCAACAGAGCGAAACTTCATCTCAAAAAAAAAAAAAAAATTAGAGCAATGATAAATGAAATAGAGAATAGAAAAACAATGAAGAAAATTAATTAAACCAAAAGTCTGTTCTTTGAAAACATCAAAAAACAGACAAGGCTTTGGCTAGAATGACAAAGAAAAAAAAAGAAAACTAAAATTACTAAAATCAAGAATCAAAGTGAGGACATTACTACCAACTTTACAGGAATAATAAGGATTATAAGAGAATACTATAAACTATGATATACTAACAAATTAGACAACTTAGATGAAACTGATCAATTCCTAGAAACACGCAAATTATCAAAACTGATTCAAAATGGAATAGAAAATCTGAATAGACCTATAACCAAGAGTTTGAATCAATAATGGGAAATTTTCCACCAAAGAAAAGCCCAAGACCAGATGCTTTCACTGGTAAATCCTACTGAATGTTTTTAAAGATTTAACACCTATCCTTCTCAAACTCTGCCAAACAACTGAAGTGAAGGAACACTTCCTACCTCATTCTATGAGGTCAATATTACCCTTCTACCACAGGCAGAACAAGACATCACAAGAAAACTACAGACAAATTATCCACCAAAATAGAGATGAAAAAACCACTTAAAAAATACTCCCAAATCAAACCCTAAAGCATATTAAAAGAATATATACCAAGCTGGGTGAGGTGGCTCACACCTGTAATCCCAGCACTTTGGGAGGCTGAGGTGGGCAGATCACTTGAGCCCAGAAGTTCAAGACCAGTGTGGCCAAAATAGCAACATCCCACCTCCACTAAAATTACAAAAATTAGCTGGATGTGGTGGTATGTGCCTGTAGTCCCAGTTACTCAGGAGGCTGAGGTGTGAGGATGGCTTGAGTCCTGGAGGTAGAGGGTGCAGTGAGCTGAGGTTGCGCCACTGCACTCCAGCCTGGGCAACAGAGCAAGATCCCGTCTCAAAAAAAGAGAGAGAAAAAAAAAACGGAATATACATCATGACCAAGTGGGATTTATCCTAGTATTACAAGGGTAGTTCAATATCTAAACATGAATCAAAGCGAAACACTATATAAAGAATAAAGAAAAAAATCATGTGATCATCAACGCAGAAAAAGCATCTGATATCCAACACCTTCTCTTGATGCCATTCAACAAACTAGGAACAGGAGTGAACTTCCTCAACCTGATCAAAAGCATCTACAAAAAAAAACTCACAGATAACATCATATGTAATGGTGGAACCCTAGATGGTTTCTTCCTAAGATCAGAGACAACACAATGATGTCTACTGTCACCACTCCTATTCAACATTTCACAAAAAGTTCTAGCTGTGGCAATTAGGCAAGAAAAAGAAATTAAAAGCACACCAATTGGAAAGGAAGTAAAACTGTCTCTTTCATAGATATGGGTTTTTTTTCTTTTTTTTTTTTTCAGGCAGGGTCTTCCTCTGTCACCCAGACTGGAGTGCAGTCGTGTGATCTCAGCTCACTGCAACCTCTGCCTCCCCGGTTAAAGTGATTCTTGTACTTCACCCTCCCAAGTAGCTGGGACGACAGGCGTGTGCCACCACACCTGGCTAACTTTTGTCTTTTTATTAGAGATGGGATTTCGCCATGTTGGCCAGAATGGTCTCAAACTCCTGACCTCAAGTGATCCACCCGCCTCCACCTCCCAAGATTTTTTTTTAAGAGACAGGGTCAGCCGGGCGCGGTGGCTCACGCCTGTAATCCCAGCACTTTGGGAGGCCGAGGCGGGCGGATCACAAGGTCAGGAGATCGAGACCACGGTGAAACCCCGTTTCTACTAAAAATACAAAAAATTAGCCGGGCGCGGTGGCGGGCGCCTGTAGTCCCAGCTACTCAGGAGGCTGAGGCAGGAGAATGGCGTGAACCCGGGAGGCGGAGCTTGCAGTGAGCCAAGATTGCGCCACTGCACTCCAGCCTGGGCAACAGAGCGAGACTCTGTCTCAAAAAAAAAAAAAAAAAAAAAAAGAGACAGGGTCTTGCTCTGTTGCTCAGGCAGGAATGTACTGGTACAATCATAGCTCACTGCAGCCTTGGACTCCTGGTTCAAGTGGTCTTCCTGTCCTGGCCTCCCAAAGTGCTGGGATTACAGGTGTGAGCACCCAGCCAACATGATCTTATATATAGAAAATCCTAAAGAATACACACACACACACACACACACACACACAAAAGAAGATTACAGCTCATACATTCAGCAAGGTTGCAGAATATAAGATCAACATACAAAAATCAGTTGTATTTCCATACACTAGCATTAAATAATTCAAAATGAAATTACGAAAACCATTCCACTTGCAGCCAGGCGTGGTGGCTCACGCCTGTAATCCCAGCACTCTGGGAGGCTGAGGCAGGCTGATCACCTGCGGTCGAGAGTTCGAGACCAGCCTGGCCAACATGGAGAAACTCCATCACTACTAAAAATACAAAAATTAGCTGAGCATGGTGGTGGGCGCCTGTAATCCCAGCTACTCAGGAGGCTGAGGTAGGAGAATTGCTTGAACCTGGGATGCGGAGGCTGCAGTGAGCTGAGATCGCGCCATTGCACTCCAGCCTGGGCAACAAGTGAAACTCCTCAAAAAAAAAAAAAAAAAAAAAAAGAAAAAAGGAAAGAAAAAGAAAACCATTCCACTTCCAATAGTATCCAGTAGAATAAAATACTTAGTAATAAATTTAACCTAAGAAATGCAGGACTTATACAATGAAAACTACAAAACATTGTTGAAAGAAATTAAGAACTGGCATATTTATACATGGAAGCAGCATGCTAGGCCTAGGTAGAAGTTCTACTCATTGTTAAAATAAGAGTTATCGGATGTAGTCTGGGCACAGTGGCTCACGCCTGTAATCCCAGCACTCTGAGAGGCCGAGGCAGGCGGATCACAAGGTCAGATCGAGACCATCCTGGCTACCACGGTGAAACCCCGTCTCTACTAAAAATACAAAAAAAAAAAAAAAAATTAGTCAGGCGTGGTGGCCAGCGCCTGTAGTCCCAGCTGCTCAGGAGGCTGAGGCAGGAGAATGGCGTGAACCCAGGAGGTGGAGCTTGCAGTGGGCCAAGATCGGGTCACTGCACCCCAGTCTGGGCGACAGAGCAAGACTCCATCTAAAAAAACAAGAGTTATCGGATGTAGTTATTTTCCACAACTCCCACAGACCAGGGAGATAATGAAATATGCTAGGCATAAAAGGAATCATATCCATACAATCTTCAGGACCAAGAGCAATCTTCAAGGATAGCATACCAGATTTGGAAGTAAATCCTGGAAGAAAGTCTCAATGGACTTACAAGAAGGTAAAACATGAAGCCCAGAGATGCAACCAGCTCCACTCCTCACCTCCCTATACACCGAGTTTGCAATGCAACAGCACTGCAGGGTACACCTTATGAAACTATTGTTTCTACTCATCCAGTTAATCAATTATGTATTAAGCACTGATGTAAGCTGGGAGGTAAGGGGATCATCTTTTCATTGTGCCCTCAAAATCAGCTGGAACACAATAGGGGATCAACACTTATCAAATTAATTCATAACTTCATGGAAATTAGCCATGGGAGGGTTCACATAGAACTGTGCCTTGAAGGGTGAATGGGATATACACAAGTAAAAATGAGGAAAAAATGAAAACATGAGCAAAGGTAGTGGAACAAGAGTTAGTATACGGAGCTCTGTATTTCCACACTTATCCTGACTAGCATCTTCTGGATACCCATCCCTGTAAAGCCTTCACACTAGAATTTAGTTCTCTGTACCTCAACCTAGTGCTGCCTTCACTACACTCTAGAAATGATGAATAAATTGGAGTTGGAGAAAATGGAGGAGGAAAAAAAAAGAACCACCGAACAATGCATTTTACTAAGGAAAAAAGGTACACAGATACACTGCTTGGAGCCTAGAGGGTTGCAAGAATTCTGAACTTGGTCTTGGGTTCTTTCTCACTTCAAATAGCTCCTATTCATATTTCAAGTGCCCGTAGTCTCAACTACTTGAAGGCTGAGGCAGAAGGGTGGCCTGAGCCCAGAAGTTCAAGACCAACCTGAACAACAGAGTGAGATCCTGTCTCTAAAAAAGTAAACTTTAAAAAAACACCCACAATCCTGTGCCAGAAATACTTCCATGCACCATGCACATACACTAATTCATTCATTTCATCAACAAATCCTTCATTCCTCCTCTCTGCACACAGACCCCATGCACTCCCCAATCTAACATCACAGACTCCGGAAATTCTGTAGTTCCTGTACAAGCTCTTAGAGAACATATACTCTCCAATGTGAAACATCTATCTGTAATCCCATCCCATTATCCGTCCCAGACCCCTCATTCAGACATCTCAAGCACCCTATCACACCATGCTTTGGTTTCATTCAAGAGGGCATTCTGAGGTCCTCTGTAAATTCGCCTACCCCATCCCATATTCCTGCATTCATTTCCATTCATTCACAAACAGCTCTTACTCTGCGCTGGCCTGTGCAAGGCAAGGCGGAACAGGACTCCAACGTTCCTACCCGCGCTGCGCAGGCTCGCCTGCACCTCCACCACTGCCCTGCGCCCCCTTCGCTCCACAAGCTCCCAGGCACCATCAACTCCACCGACACCCAGAGCCTCGAGGCGCAGACTGTGTCTGACTCTCCATCCCGCCCGCCGGAGGAGGATGGCACCTCCGGGAGTGCAGGGGGCGCTGAGGCAGGAGTGGAGGAAATGCCACCTCTTGCCCGCGGCGCCGGAGCCTCCACGGTTGTCTGGCTCCCACAGCGGAAGGCCTGCCACGCACCCATCCTCCGAAGCCCAGTGAACCCACCTTTACGCTCAGCTTCGCTGTCGGCGTCGCTCCCGAAGAGCTCCTCCATATCCGCCATTGTCGCTCACGTCCGCTGCTGCCTCGGCTGGGGCAGCTCCCGGCCTCTCTTTACGGCACGGAACCACCGAAACACGACAGTGTCGCAAAGATTCGCTGAAGACACTCTTTTCCTTCTGTGACCTAGTTTTCGCTTGCCCAGTGAACCTAGCCTCTCCCGGGTGTGTATGGTATACAAGCCAGGCCATTTCGTCAATGTCTGTTATTTGCCAGGATTCTTACCGGGGGGCGGGGCGTCCTGCGTTCGGATGTGGGTGCGGGTGCGGATGGTTTGGGCGGTGACTGGGGCTCCCTGGGGAAGGGCCTCTGGCTGGATTAAACCTATCGCGAGTCAGGCCTGAAGCCCTTTGTTTCTTACTGAGCAGCTATTCTCCAGTTGTTTCATCCCAAACCCCTTCACCCTCTTAAAAAACTGTTGAGGACGCCAAAGAGCTTTTGTTTACGTGGGGTACAGCTATTGATATTTACTGTATTCTTACTAATACGGTAATAAAATTTTAAGTTAATTCATTTAAAAATAATATCCATGTTAACAAATAGCTTTTTTAAGCTTTAAATGACCATTTTTTTTGGCCGGGAGCGGTGGCTCACGCCTGTAATCCCAGCACTTTGGGAGGCAAAGGCGGGCGGATTGCCTGAGCTCCTGAGTTGGCGACCAGCCTGGGCAACACAGTGAAACCCCGTCTCTACCAAAATACAAAAAATTAGCCGGGTGTGGTGGCGGGCGCCTGTAGTCCCAGCTACTCGGGAGGCTGAGGAAGGAGAATAGCTTGAACTCGGACGGTGGAGGTTGCTGTGAGCCGAGATGGTGCCACTGCAGTCCAGCCTGGGCGACTGAGCGAAACTCCATCTCAAAAAATAAAAATAAATGAAAAGACCATTATTTTCTAAAAAATATTTAGGCCGGGCACGGTGGCTCACGCCTGTAATCCCAGCTCTTTGGGAGACCAAGGTGGGCAGATCATCAGAGGTCGGAGTTCAAGACCAGCCTAGCCAACATGGTGAAACCCTTTCTCTACTAAAATACAAAATTTAGCCGGGCGTGGTGGCACATGCCTGTAATCCCAGCTACTCGAGAGGCTGAGGCAGGAGAATCACTTGAAACCTGGGAGGTGGAGGTTGCAGTGAGCCGAGATGGTGCCATTGCACTCCAGCCTGGAGACAGAGTGAAACTCCATCTAAAAAAAAAAAAATTTTTTAGAAGAGTGGAATTGTTTTAGTTTTGAAAATATCTTTAATGCCTAGCTTAAAAGAAGACGTCTTATTTGTCATACCTGTTTCTACAATCTGTTGAGACATGTAGTTGAAGCACACGAAGAAAATCTGGTCTTGCATAAATACATTTGTAATTGGAAAAGGGAGGCTCTCTTAGGGCTGTCTGAGATCCCCTGAAAGAGTCTCCATCCAACCACAGCTTTGGAGCAGTGATTCTCAAACATCATAGATTTTCCTTCCTACTTTGGTTTGAATGTCCTCTCCAAAACTCATGTTGGAATTTAATTGCCATTGTGAGGGTGTTAAGAGGTGGGACTTTTAAGAGGCGATTAGGTCGTGAGTGGTCTGCCCTCCCGTGTGGATTAATGCCATTATCACGGGAGTGGGTTAGTTATTGCAGGAGTGGTCTCCTAATAAAAGAATACGTTTGGTCCCCATTTTCTCATCTCACTTCTGTCTCCTGCCATGGAGTGACTGACCCTTGCCAAATGCCAGTGCCATGCTCTTGGACTTTGCAGTATCCAAAACCATGAACCAAGTAAACATACTGTTTATAAATTAGCCAGTTTGTGGTATTCTGTTAGAGCAGCTGAAAAGGCCCATTCTAACACACTTTGTGAACACTTTATGTTTACATACGTTACGTATAAAATTGAAGCAAGTGTTCCACAAAGCATCATTTCCCTTTCTACTAATATGCATTCTGAGATTTTCTATTCGATTTAATTCTATTTCAGTTTTTTGTAGTGCTGTCAGGCAGTGCAACTCACTAAATTTGATTTCATTACTTACAACTGGATTGCAACCTGCAGCTAGAAAAACATTATTCAGAGGGTTCCATTGGCTTTTTTGTTTTGCAAGGAAAAACTTGATTTTGCTAGGAAATGTTGCTACAGTTAGTTGTACATTATAAAGTCAGACGGTAATAGAGTTTTCATAAATGGTCAATGCTAGGTAAGCCCCTCACTTTAAAGGGGCTCAAAAAAATGAAATGATTTGCACGGGTTAAAGAAGAAGGTATCTTAAGGAAAACACAATTATATTTTAATTTTTAAAAGAAGTCTGGGTGAGGCCAGGCGTGGTGGCTCACGCCTGTAATCCCAGCACTTTGGGAGGCCGAGGCGGGCAGATCACCTGAAGTTGGGAGTTCGAGACCACCTTGACCAACATGGAGAAACCCTGTTTCTAGTAAAAATGAAAAAATTGGCTGGGGGTGGTGGCACACGCCTGTAATCCCAGCTACTCAGGAGGCTGAGGCAGGAGACTCACTTGAACCCAGAAGGCGGAGGTTGCAATGAGCCAAGATCACATCACTGCACTCCAGCCTGGAGACAGAGCAAGACTCCGTCAAAAAAAAAAAAAAAAAAAAAGATGTATAAAATATATACTTACACCAAATCACACAAAAAGGAATATATCTTTTTAAATTTGTGTAACACCTTAAAGACTTAGAGGAAAAACAACAGATTGATTAAACAGAATATATTCACTGAAAATTCACTCCATTTATGGTAAACTGCCACTCCACAGGAGGATCATGTGGCTTTTCTGAGTACTTTGTGGAAGGAGTTGGCCTTTAGAAGGGAACAGGCTGATCTGAATTAAAGAGAGCAAGAGAGGAACCCTGTAGTTTCTCTCTACAGCAGGAAGTGAATACTCAGCTCATTTCTTGGAAGACACAGGATATTCACTAACAGGCTGCCTTTACTGGATTCCTTACTGAATTACTGAATTAGGTTCCCACAATGGGTGCTATACGGATATAAAAATAATAACAAACATATTTCTTCATATAAAAGAGTTTGGGGGGCTGGGCACAGTGGTTAACGCCTGTAATCGCAGCACTTTGGAAGGCTGAGGAGGGCGGATCACCTGAGGTCGGGAGTTTGAGACTAACCTGACCAACATGGAGAAACCTCGTCTCTACTAGAAATACAAAATTAGCCGGGCGTGGTGGTGTGTGCCTGTAATCCCAGCTACTCAGGAGACTGAGGCAGGAGAATTGCTTGAACCTGGGAGGCGGATTTTGGAGTGAGCTGAGATCACGCCATTGCATTCCAGCCCGGGCAACAAGAGGAAAACTCTGTCTCAAAAAAAAAAAAAAAAGAGTGGGGGAAATGAAACAACTATTCTAAAACATCTGAAGAATTTCAGTTTTAGAAGTTAATTATAGGCCGAGCGTGGTGGCTCACGCCTGTAATCCCAGCACTTTGGGAGGCTGAGGCAGGCAGATCATGAGGTCAGGAGATCGAGACCATCCTGGCTAACATGGTGAAACCACGTCTCTACTAAAAATACAAAAAATTAGCCGGGCGTGGTGGCAGTGAGCCGAGATCATGCCACTGCACTCCAGCCTGGGTGACACAGTGAGGTTGTTGTTGTTGTTGTTGTTGCTGTTTTTTGAGTCAGGGTCTCACTTTGTTGTCCAGGCTGGAGTGCACAATCACAGCTTACTGAAGTCTCGACATCTCGGGCTCAGGTAACCCTCCTGCCTCAGCCGCCCATGTAGCTGGGACCACAGATGCATGCCACCACGCGTGGCCTTTTTTTTTTTTTTTTTCCAGAGTTTCACTCTTATTGTCCAGGCTGGAGTGCAGTGGCATGATCTTGGCTCACCACAACCTCTGCCTCCCGGGTTCAAGCAATTCTCCTGCTTCAGCCTCCCAAGTAGCTGGGATTACAGGCATGTTCCACCACGCCCAGCTAATTTTGTCTTTTTTCTAGTAGAGAATGGGTTTCTCCATGTTGGTCAGTCTGGTCTCGAACTCCTGACCTCAGGTGATCTGCCCACCTCGGCCTCCCAAAGTGCTGGGATTACAGGCGTGAGTCACCATGCCCGGCACATCTTTTTAAATTATTTGTAGAGATGAGATTTCTCTATGTTGCCCAGGCTGGTCTCAAACTCCTGGGCTCAAGTTATCCTCCCACCTTGGCCTTCCAGGGTGCCTGGATCATAGGCATGAGCCACTGCACCTGGCCCAGGCACTATTTTCATATAAAAGAGTTAGGGGGACAAGGTAATTTATAGATTCAATGCCATCCCCATCAAGCTACCAATGACTTTCTTCACAGAATTGGAAAAAACGACTTTAAAGTTCATATGGAACCAAAAAAGAGCCTGCATCACTAAGACAATCCTAAACCAAAAGAACAAAGCTGGAGGCATCACGCTTCCTGACTTCAAACTATACTACAAGGCTACAGTAACCAAAACAGCATAGTACTGGTACCAAAACAGAGATATAGACCAATGTAACAGAATAGAGCCCTCAGAAATAATTCCACACATCTAAAACCATCTGATCTTTGACAAACCTGACAAAAACAAGAAATGGGGAAAGGATTCCCTATTTAATAAATGGTTCTGGGAAAACTGGCTAGCCATGTGTAGAAAGCTGAAACTGGATCCCTTTCTTATACCTTATACAAAAATTAATTCAAGATGGATTAAAGACTTAAATGTTAGACCTAAAACCATAAAAACTCTAGAAGAAAACCTAGGCAATACCATTCAGGACATAGGCATGGGCAAGGACTTCATGACTAGAACACCAAAAGCAATGGCGACAAATGCCAAAATAGACAAATGGGATCTAATTAAACTAAAGAGCTTCTGCCCAGCAAAACTATCAGCAGAGTGAACAGGCAACCTACAGAATGGGAGAAAATTTGTACAATCTACCCATCTGACAAAGGGCTAATATCCAGAATCTACAAAGAACTTAAACAAATTTACAAGAAAAAATCAAACAACTGCATCAAAAAGTGGGCGAAGGATATGAACAGACACTTCTCAAAAGAAGACATTGATGCAGCCGACAGATACATGAAAAAATGCTTATCATCACTGGCCATCAGAGAAATGCAAATCAAAACCACAATGAAATATCATCTTACACCAGTTAGAATGGTGATCATTAAAAAGTCAGGAAACAACAGATGCTGGAGAGGATGTGGAGAAAAAGGAACACTTTTACACTGTTGGTGGGACTGTAAACTAGTTCAACCATTGTGGAAGACAGTGTGGCGATTCCTCAAGGATCTAGAACTAGAAATACCATTTGACCCAGCCATCCCTTTACTGGGTATATACCCAAAGGATTATAAATCATGCTGCTATAAAGACACATACACACGTTATGTTTATTGTGGCACTATTCACAATAGCAAAGACTTGGAATCAACCCAAATGTCCATCAATGATAGACTGGATTAAGAAAATGTGGCACATATACACCATGGAATACTATGCAGCAACAAAAAAGGATGAGTTCATGTCCTTTGTAGGGACATGAATGATGCTGAAACCATCATTCAGAGCAAACTATTGCAAGGACAGAAAACCAAACACTGTATGTTCTCACTCATAGGTGGGAATTGAACAATGATAACACTTGGACACAGGGTGGGGAACATCACCCATTGGGGCCTGTCGTGGGGTGGTGGGGGGAGGGATAGCATTAGGAGATATACCTAATGTAAATGACGAGTTAACGGGTGCAGCACACCAATATGGCACATTGTGTACATGTACCCTAGAACTTAAAGTATAATAATAAAAAAAGAGTTTGGGGGAAATGAAACAAATATTTTAAAACATCTAAACAATTTCAGTTTTAGAAGTTAATTATAAACTATGAAGAGGTGCTAAAAATTGAAAGCCAGAAAATGATCAACGTAGATGGAGGTTAGTCAGCAGAGGTTTCTTTCCCGAGTAGCTGGAACTGTAGGTGTGCACCATCACTCCTGGCAAATTTACTTTTTAATTTTTTGTAGAGACGGGGTCTCCCATCTTTGAGAGGCCGAGGCAAGCAGACCACTTGAGGTCAGGAGTTCAAGACCAGCCTGGCCAATATGGCGAAACCCCGTTTTTACTAAACAAACAAAAAAAATTAGCCAGGCATGGTGGCACTTGCCTGTAGTCCCAGCTACTTGGGAGGCTAAGGCAGGAGAATGGCTTGAACCCAGGAGGTTTTTTATGTACACGTCCATAGCCCTTTACCCAAAACCCCTGGAGCAATAGGCATTTTAAAATTCAGATTTTTTTTCAGATTTCAAAAAGTAATACAGTATCTAAACTCTGTTACCACACCCAGCAGGGGCTGACCAGCATCCTATAATCAAAATGAGATTTCTGTAGTAAAATGTATGACAATTCAAACTAAGAGTGATAAACAAACTTTAAATAGGTTTAGATCAGTTTGGGTCAGCATTTGCCACCAAAATGAGTTATGAAAGAACGCTCAATTTCAGAGATTCTTTTGGGGGGGGATACCTTAAAACACCATTAAAAGAAAACAAGAAAAAAACTTTTTAAAGAAAACAACTTCAGAGATTTTTGGATTTCAGAATTTTGAAAAAGGGATTGTGGACTAGAACTAACTTATTCCATTTTTACAACAACCCTATAACATAGATAACATTACATTCCTCCCATTCTACATGTCAAGAATTTGAAGGGGTCAGCCACGGTGGCTCACACCCATAATCCCAACACTTTGGAAGGCCAAGGTGGGCGGATCGTTTGAGTCCAGGAGTTCAAGACCAGCCTGGGCAACATAGTGAGACCTGGTCTCTAAAAAAACAAAAAAATTAGCCAGGCATAGTGGCTTACCCCTGTAGTCCCAGCTACTTGGGAGGCTGAGGCATGAGGGAAGTCAAGACTACAGTGAGCCATGTTCATGCCACGGCACCCCAGCCTGGGTGACAGAGTGAGACCTTGAAAACAAAAAAAAAAAGGGAGAGAGAGAGAGAGAAAGAAAGGGAGGGAGGGAGGGAAGGAAGGAAGGAAGGAAGGAAGGAAGGAAGGAAGGAAGGAGGGAGGGAGGGAGGGAGGAAGAAAGAGGAAGGAAGGAAGAAAGGAAGGAAGAAAGGAAGGAAGGAGAAGAAAGAAAGAAAGAAAAAAGAAAGAAAAGAAAGAAAAAGAAAGAAAGAAAGAGAAAGAAAGAAAGAAAAGAAAAGGAAAGAAACAAGAAAGAAAGAAAGAAAGAGAGAAAGAAAAGAAAAGAGGAGAGAAGGAAGAACAGAGAGGCTAAGAGACTTTGCCCTAAGCTACACAGCTAAGAAGACTTGCTCAGACATAATAACATAAACATATTTTCCGTTTAGTAGGATTATTTGACTTTTAAAACGTAACACCACACACTAATAATTTTAGTAAAGAATATTTTATTTCCAAGACACAGGGTAAGGAGAAGAAAAAAATTCTGAATAATATTTATATAAATTTACCATTAAAATTTAAATATAGGCTGGGCACCATGGCTCATGCCTGTAATTCTAGCACTTTGGGAGGCCAAGGTGGGTGGATTACTTGAGCTTAGGAGTTTGAGACCGACTTGGGAAGCAGGGCGAAACCCCATCACTACAAAAAATACTAAAATTAACTGGGTGTGGTGACGTGTGCCTGTAGTCCCAGCTACTTGGGAGACTGAGATGGGAGAATCACTTGAGCCCGGGAGGTCAAGAATGTAGTGAGGCAGAGATTGCGCCACTGCACTCCAGCCTGGGTGACAAAGTGAGACCCTGTCTCCAAAAAAATAAAAAGTAAAACAATGTGAATATGTGTGTGTGTCTAGCATGTAAACAAAGAGACTATCTCTGGAAGACTGCATCAGAAGCTAGACCCAGCGCTAGCCTCCAAGAGAAGGAGCTAGGGAACTGGAGGAGAGAGGGAGGAGAGAAACATCACTTTTCACTCTGTACCTTTTGAATTTTGTACTAAACGAGCATATTCAAAATTAAAATTAGAAGTAGAAGGGCCGGGCACAGTGGCTCACACCTGTAATCCCAGCACTTTGGGAGGCTGAGGTGGGTGGATCACCTGAGGTCAGGAGTTCAAGGCTAACCTGGCCAACATGGTGAAGCCCTATCTCTACTAAAAATACAAAAATTAGCCGGGTGTGGTGGCAGGCACCTGTAATCCCAGCTACTTGGGAGGCTGAGTCAGGAGAATCGCTTGAACCTGGGAGGCAGATGTTGCAGTGAGCTAAGACCTCTCCATTGCACTCCAGCCTGGGCAACAAGAACGAAACTCCGTCTTAAAAAAAGAAAGAAAGAAAATGTGAATACCGAAATGTCAGTAGTGTTTCGTTAACTCTGGATGCCAAGATTTTATTTTTTAATTCATTTTAATATTTTCTAGAGTTTCCTCAATGAACATGTATTTGTTTTAGAATAAGCAGGAAAAAAACCTTTGTTTAGGGAGCATATCCTTTGTTCAGGTAGCATATCCTTTGTTCAACTACAATTTTCCTACTAGTTTGGTATCTAGGATGCATAATACATCATAAACTGGGAATCACATTGTCACATTAGTTGCCTCAAGTATTTTTTGTGTGTTTGGAGCTATTTACCCAGTTGGAATTACAAAAGCTATTTTTTTTTAGACAGAGTCTCTGTTGCCCAGGTTGGAGTGTAGTGGCATGATCTTGGCTCACTGCAACCTCCACCTCCTGGGTTCAAGTGACTCTCCCGCCTCAGCCTCCCAAGTAGCTGGGATTACAGGAGCACACCACCATGTCCAACTAATTTTTATATTTTTTAGTAGAGATGGGGTTTCACCACGTTGGCCAGGTTAGCCTTGAACTCCTGACCTCAGGTGATCCTCCCGGGAGCCTCAGCCTCCCAGAGTGTTGGGATTATAGGCATGAACCACCGCACCCAGCCACAAAAGCTATTTGAATGTAGAGCTGATTACCTCATGGAAGCATTTGCAGGGTATCCAGAAAAAGTCCAAAAACATACTTCCCATTATTCAATGTAAGCTGTTTTCTAAAACGACAGCAAACCCCTTTCCCGAACCTCTTTCCTCCACCACCATTAATCTAACTTGCTTTTCTAAGATTCAAGTGTCATCTCCAAAGCACTAGTATGTAAATTACTCCCTATGGAAATGAGAGTTTGGACATGCAAATATAAGCTTGGAAAAGGTTCCAGTATGCTTCCTATGAAAAGTCAGACTTATGTGAAGAAAGAAAGAACAGAATAAAGGTAATGAGTCAGAAATTGTTTCTTAGGACAGAAGCAAAGTGTGTCCTTTTGGAACCTTTTAAATATAGGGTTGGTTTTAGGAACCCGCTTCCTGGAATAGGTAGACTTTAGGCTCCTTCCTGAAGCTTGAGGGTTACCAGAGAGCTATGTCCTGAAAAGACCTTTGCAGCAGGCAGGATGAGGTCAGCGTACTCAACACCAGAGCAGGAACAACTACTGGAGGAAAGAATCAGAAGGAACAAAGAAAGGAGGACGGGGTACGGAGGGTGCTGTGGGTGTTAGTGGAGGAAGCTGAATAAGAAAAATGATATGCAGAAAAGATATCAAAGAAACTGAAAATGAGAAGTATAAGGAAGGACAGCAAAGACAGAAAAAATAGATTAAGAAGACAAAGGGAAAGGAGTGAGAGAAGGGGATGGAAAAATAGTTGTTTAAGGCACATAATAAAATAGTACCGAGGTGGGGAAATATTGAAAGAAAAATATGAAAACATCCCAACAACACAAACATAGAGACAGAGAGAAACATCAGGAAATGTAGACTTCCCTGCCAACCAAAATTTTACAAATAGAAAGGAACCACTAAAGCAGATCCGGCTCAAACACAAAGCAAAACTGAAATTTTTCACGTTACAGCAAAACAGCTCTGATTAGATCTTTCACTGGATTTCCTTATTCAACTGGCTGTTTTAGAATCGTGTGAGAACACAGCATAAGTGCAGAGATACTATCTCATCAGCGGGTGGGGACCGCTGGCATGCAGGCTGCATCTGGCCCTCAGTATATTTCATCTCACCCACGGAGGACTACCAAGAGGAAATAATGCTGAATTTCATGCTTGCAATGACAAAAAAAAACATTGCAGTATTAAATCCTTAACAGTAACATGGCAAAAGGCCACAAGATGGTGATGGTATACCCTAAAGAGATCTCAATCTATGTAAAATGAGGTACACACACACACATTCACACATATACCATACACTTACTAATTTTTCTTTAGCAAGAAATTGTCATGTGTGTGGTGGTGGTGAAGGAGGTCTTAAGGAGAGAAGAGGAGATTTGAAGAGTACTGCAGTTAGATAGTAATCAAAACACTTCTTATGATAAAATCAGGCAGTGTTTATTCATTTGTTTTTGTGTTTTTCCCAAGTGAAAAAAAAAAAGCAGTATTTTTCAGACTAGAAAACACTAAGGAACTATTTTTCAACTATAGGCACTCTGATTTGTATGCATCTGCTGATAAAGTAACTCATTTATGTAAAGTAACGTTTACCTTTTAAGGAAATTTTTAAATTTTTTCTTGGGCTCCATAAGATGAAATTTCCCTAAAGAGTCCAGTGAAGATTTTATTTCCTTGACTGCAATTTATTTCCTTACTCACTGAGGAAATGACAGGCAGGATTAATTCCTTTCTTTAAATAGGTGTGACATTTTAGGTTAATAATGAATCATAGTGATGTATGGATAAGCTTAACTTTCAGATGTGCAAACACACACATACCTACTTTTTATCTGCTACTTAACACAGAATCAAAATTTGGGTAGGGAAATAGGGTAGAATCCTGGGCCTAAAATGTCAAAAAGAAGTAACAAATAGGAAAACAGCCAAAAAATATCCCAGGGTCATAAATTTCTATTTGTAAAAAAAATATTAACCTTTAGAAATTTTTTTTTTAGGCCGGGCACGGTGGCTCATGCCTGTAATCCCAGCACTTTGGGAGGCCGAGGCTGGCAGATCACCTGAGGTCATGAGTTCGAGACCAGTCTGACCAACATAGAGAAACCCCGTCTCTACTAAAAATACAAAATTAGCCTGGTGTGGTGGCCCATGCCTGTAATCCCAGCTACTCAGAGGCTGAGGCAGGAGAATCACTTGGACCCGGGAAGTGGAGGTTACTGTGAGCGGAGATCACGCCATTGCACTCCAGCCTGGGCAACAAGAGCGAAACTCTGTCTCAAAAAAAAAAAAAAAAAAAAAAAAAAAAACCACACACACACACACAGGACAACAGGGCTCTTGCTTGGAATCCCAGCACTTTGGGAGGCCAAGACGGGTGGATCACGAGGTCAGGAGATCGAGACCATCCTGGCTAACACGGTGAAATCCCATCTCCACTAAAAAACACAAAAAACTAGCCGGGCGAGGTGGCGGGCGCCTGTAGTCCCGGCTACTCGGGAGGCTGAGGCAGGAGAATGGCGTAAACCCGGGAGGCAGAGCTTGCAGTGAGCTGAGATCTGGCCACTGCACTCCAGCATGGGCGACAGAGCGAGACTCCGTCTCAAAAAACAACAACAACAACAACAAAAAACATATTGCCAGGCAAAAATCGTTGGCTGGGTGTGATGGCTCACAACGTTGGAAGGATGAGGTGGAAGGATCACTTGAGCCCAGGAGTTCTAGACCACACTGGGGAACATAGTGAGACCCCATTTCTGCAAAAAAATTTTTTAATTAGCTGTGTGTGGTGGCATGCACCTGTAGTCCCAACTACTCAGGAGGCTGAGACAGGAGGAATGCTTTAGCCCAGGAGTTCCAGGCTACCATGAGCCACAATCACACAACTCCACTCCAGCCTGGGTGACAGAGCAAGACTCCATCTTTAATAAATAAAATAAAATACTGTATATCATGGCCAGGCACAGTGGTTCACACTTATAATCCCAACACTTTGGGAGGCCAAGGTGGGCAGATCGCTTGAGATCAGAAGTTTGAGACCAGCCTGGCCAACATGGTGAAACCCCATCTCTACTAAAAATGCAAAAATTAGCTGGGTGTGGTGGCCCATGCCTGTAATCCCAGCTACTCAGGAGGCTGAGGCAGGAGAATTGCTTGAACCTGGGAGGTGGAGATTGCAATGAGCTGGGATCACACCACTGCACTCCAGCCTGGGTGACAGAGCGAGACTCTGTCTCAAAAAAAAAAAAAAAAAAAAAAAAAAAAAACTGGCTGGGTGCGGTGGCTCACACCTGTAATCCCAACACTTTGGGAGGCTGAGGCGGGCGGATCACGAGGTCAGGAGATCGAGACCATCCTGGCGAACACAGTGAAACCCCATCTCTACTAAAAATACAAAAAAATTAGCTGGGCGTGGTGACGGGTGCCTGTAGTCCCAGCTACTCAGGAGGCTGAAGCAGGAGACTGGCATGAACCCGGGAGGCGGACCTTGCAGTGAGCCGAAATCCTGCCACTGCACTCCAGCCTGGGCGACAGAGTGAGACTCTGTCTCAAAAAAAAACAAAAAAAACAAAAAACCAGAAATGTATTCCTTTGCAGTTCTAGAGGCCAGAAGTTAGTTCATCAGTATCACTGGGTCAAATAAAGGTATCAGCAGGGCTGTGATCCCTCCAGAGACTCTAGCATAAGTTAATTGCCTCCTTCAACTTCTGGTGGCTCCTGGGCACTCCTTGGCTTGTGGCCACATCACTCGAATCCCTGCATCTGTGGTCACATTGCCTTCTCCTCATCTATCAAATTTCCCTTTGCCTCCCTCTTCTAAGGACATATGTAATTCCAGTTAGGGCCCACCAAATAATACAGGATAATCATTCCATCTCAAATCCCATATTATTATTATTTTTTGAGATGGAATCTCACTTCATTGCCTAGACTGGAGTGCAATGGCACGGTCTCTGCTCACTGTAACCTCTGCTTTCCGGGTTCAACCAATTCTCCCACCTCAGCCTCCCAAGTAGCTGGGATTATAGGCACCCGCCATCATGCCCGGCTAATTTTTGTATTTTTGTAGAGACTGAGTTTCAACATGTTGGCCAGGCTGGTCTTGAACTCCTGACATCAGGTGATCTGCCTGCTTCAGCCTCCCGAAGTGCTGAGATTACAGGCATGAGCCACGGCATCCAGCCTCAAAATCCATAATGTAACATCCATTTTTGCCGTATATGGTAACAGTCACAGATTCCCGGGATTAAGACATGGATAGCTTTTGGGGAGATATACATAGCCTACCACAGATAACTGCCAGTAAAAGTTTCTGTTAATACACAGGAGAGCTTCTTGATGGTCCCTAACCCTTCTTTCTTCACTCAATTCTTTCTATTTCAAGGCACCTTATATGAACAGGAGGTTAAAATTTTTATTATTTTTTATATTTTTAGAGACAGAATCTCACTCTGTTGCCCAGGCTGGAGTGCAATGGGGCAATCACTACTGACTGTAACCTCAACCCCCCTGGTCTCAAGCAATTCTCCTGCCTCAGCCTCCCAACTAGCTAGGACTACAGGCATGTGCCACCGTACCTGGCTCATTTTTATTTTTTATTTTTGTAGAGAAAGGGTCTCTCTATGTTGCCCAGGCTGGTCTCAAACACTTGGTCTCAAAGGATCCTCCTACCTCAGCTTCCTGAATTGCTGGGATTACAGGCATGAGCCATCGCACCCAGTTTAAAATTCTTTAAACTGCCAACTAAAATAATTTGTCTCGCAATGTCTAGCAGGCTACTAGAGACAAATACAAGTCTAAAAGCAGTAGAATCAAGCATGAGGGAAAAAACACCAGAAGTCCATTGTTTTGGCTACTAAACAGAGCAAGATTAATAGGAACAGCCTAAACAAGTGAAGCACTCTAAAACTAATTTGGTGAAATCATTCATTGCACATCTATGGTGTGCTGCTATCCTAAGACTTGTGAGGATACAAAGAAGTTAGAAGACACCTCTGAGTCAAAGTGTTTACTGTCTAATGATTCCTTTTGCACTGAAGAGTTAATAGCGGAAAAAATACAACAAAGTAGCCTAGATTTTCGATAATGCCCAACTTTGGAACAGATTATGCAAATCCATGCTAAGACCAACACAAAAGAAGCAGGTTGATCTCCTGCTGTAGTTACATAATTGCTATGGGCAGTGAGAAATTGGGGCCATCTCTCTGCAGATAAAAATATGATTGCATTCAATATGCAAAGTAATGCACATATTGTAGCAAAAATGAGAAAATGTCAATATTTCATAACTTTAAAAGTTAGAATGGCATATGATTCGGGCAGGATCAAAATATAGGCTTGAGGCCGGGCGCGGTGGCTCAAACCTGTAATCCCAGCAGTTTCAGAGGCCAAGGCAGGCAGATCACCTGAGGTTGGGAGTTTGAGACCAGCCCGACCAACATGGAGAAACCCTGTCTCTATTAAAAATACAAAATTAGGCCTGGCACGGTGGCTCACGCCTGTAATCCCAGCACTTTGGAAGGCCGAGGCAGGCGGATCACGAGGTCAGGAGATCGAGACCATCCTGGCTAACATGGTGAAATTTCGTCTCTACTAAAATACAAAAACAAAATTAGCCTGGCATGGTGGTGGGAGCCTATAGTCCCAGCTACTCAGAAGGCTGAGGCGGGAGAATGGCATGAACCCGGGAGGTGGAGCTTGCAGTGAGCCGAGATCACACCACTCTACTCCAGCCAGCAATAGAGCGAGACTCCCTCTCAAAACAAACACACAAACAAACAAAATTAGCCAGGCGTGAGGGCACATGCCTGTAATCCCAGCTACTCAGGAGGTTGAGGTAGGAAAATCACTTGAACCTGGGAAGAGGAGGTTGCAGTGACCTGACATTGCTCTACTGCACTCCAGCCCGGGCAACAAGAGAGAAAATCTGTCTAAAAAAAATACATATATATAGGCTTACATAGGCAAATATGAAATTATGTTGAGACTAGATTTTATTTCTTGGTACTAACATAACCCATGGCATCACGTTGGAAAAAGGACAAACATCTTCACTTTGCTGTCCTTTAAATGAGAAAAGTAAACACCTTTCTCTTTTATGAGACAGAAAATTTAGGTCTTATGCCAGAAAGGACTACTAGGAAGTTGAATTGTTCTGGAAAGTGTATCACATAAAGAGAAATTAATACAAACCATGTAAACCTTTATTATATAACTCGACAAATGTATTCAGAGCCTCTACAATGTGCAAGGCCTCCAGGGAGTGAAGAGATGAAAAAGAAACAGTACCGGTCTCCAGGGAACTGGTTTCTAGTTTCCCAGGAATGGTAATTAGAATATAAATCAGAAAAGGCCATGTCATAGATACATACACAGTTCTCTGAGGGTCCAGGGTTGCTGACATCGGCAAAGGCTTTAGGGAGGACACAGCGTCTGAAATGTGACTTGAACGATATGTAGGTCAAAGGACCTTTGGAGATGCAATGGGAGGATGGGCCAGGTAGAAGAATCTGGCACAGAGCTCGGAGAACAGCTTGGAGCACATTTGAGAAAAAGTGAATAATCCATTCTTATTGAGATCTGGGTTTATATAGCTTTAGGGCATTTGAAGTATCTTTGTATAGGAAAAAGTCTAGGAGAAAATTAGAGGCAACTAAGTATGCATGTATGTATGTATTTATTAATTTATTTATTATTTTTTGGAGACAGGGTCTCGCTCTGTCACCCAGGCTGGAGTGCAGTGGCTTGATCACAGTTCACTGCAGCCTTGACATCCCGGGCTCCAGTGATCCTCCCATCTCAGACTCCTGAGTAGTTGGGGCTATAGGCGCACACCACCATGCTTGCCCCTTGTTTTGTATTTCTTGTAGAGACAGGGTTTTGCCATGTTGCCCAGGCTGATCTTGAACTCCTAGCTCAAGTGATCTGCCTACCTCAGCCTCCCAAAGTGGTGGGATTACAGGTGTGAGCCACCACACCCGGCTGTCCCCCATTTTAGATGCCAATCACAAGTCCCAGGTTCTGACCTGTACTTCTGACCCACCAGCTATAAAGTGGGGTTCCCATGACTCCCCCGTCAGGTTCAATTAGTTTGCTAAAGTGGCTCAAAGACTCAGGGAAATGCTTTTAAATTATGTTTACCCATTTATCTAAAAGAATATTACAAAAGATATGGATGAACAGTCAGATGGAGGAGATGCATAGGGCGAGGTATGGAAGAAGGGGTGTAGGACTTCCATGCCGCCTCTGGGAGCACCTCCCTCCAGGAAACTCCATGTGTTCAGTTATCTGGAAGCTCTCTAAACCCTGTCCCTTTGGGTTTTTGTGGGGGCTTCATTATGTACTCATGACTGATAAGATCATCGGTCTTTGCTGGTCAGCTCAACCTTCAGCCTCTCTCCCCTCCCTGGAGGTCCATGGTTGGTGGGCTGGGGGGTAAAAATTTCTAACCCTCCAATCACATGATTGGTTCCCCTGGCAACCAACCCCCATTCTGAGGCTATTCAGGAGCATACCAAAAGTTACCTCATTAGAAAAAGAGGCCCCAATCACAGGAATTTCCAGGGAATTTTAGGAGCTCTGTATCAAATGCACCTATCACTCAGGAAATTACACAAATGTTCAGAGCTCTGAGTCAGGAACCAAGGTCAAAGACCAAATATTAGAACAAAAGATCCTCCTAGCACCACTATTGCTCAGGAAATTAGAAGGGTTTTAGGAGCGCTACATCAGGAACTGCAAATGAAGATCAAAATATGTACCTTACAATGTCACAGACAGACACCGGAGATTGTTTGCATATGGACGGATTGATTAAATAAATCATCATATTGAGGATAGCAGGAATCAAGTTTCTCACTGGCAGAAATGGAGTTATACATATGGAAAGTGAAAAAACTAGAAGAACTATTTGGTGTTGGATTAGAAAGGTATTAGTGCAAATTCATAATTTTAAATATACATAGATGGATGTAGAAATAAATATAGATGTAAATGTGTGTATATGTAAAAGTTTATATATATAAATGCTCACATATATGTACACACATACACATATTTCATATATTCTCTAGCTCTGTCGACAAAAAGGGCCTGAGAACAGTGACACCTAACAGCAACGCATACACATAATGCCCAGATCTTGGTTTTTCTTTTCTTTCTTTTCTTTTTTTGAGATGAGGTCTCACTATGTTGCCCAGGCTAGTCTCAAACTCCTGGACTGAGGAATCCTCTGCCTCTGTTTCCCAAGTAGCTGGGATTACTGGAACACACCACCATGCCCAGCTTAGCTCTTGGTTTCTTTTTATTTATTTATTTAGACTTTTTTGAGACAGAGTTTCGCTCTTGTCGCCCAGGCTGGAGTGCAATGGTGTGATCTTGGCTCACCACAACCTCCGCCTTCCAGGTTCAAGCGATACTCCTGCCTCAGCCTCCCAAGTAGCTGGGATTACAGGCATTCACCAACATGCCTGGCTAATTTTGTATTTTTAGTAGAGACGGGGTTTCTCTATGTTGGTCAGGCTGGTCTCGAACTCCTAACCTCAGGTGATCTGCCTGCGTCAGCCTCCTAAAGTGCTGGGATTACAGGTGTGAGCTATCGTGCCTGGCCAGCTCTTGGTTTCCAAATACCATTCTCCACCGAAAGGAACCAGGGGCCCCTTGCAGAACGGCTGATTCCAGGGCTGAGGCAGATGCTGGACATGGTGGCTCGTACCAGAGGCTGAGACAGAGGATTGCTTGAACCCAGGAATTTAAGACTAGATTACAGGCCATTTATTTTTATAGAATGTCTTTCAATTTAGGTTTGTCTGAGGTTTCATCATGATTATCACTGCGGTGAGTGATGTACTCCAGCCTGGGCAACAGAGCGAGACCCTGTATCTAAAAAAAAAAAAGATTTTTTTTTTAAACTGGAAGTTTGATGAGGAATGGAATATTTACATAGCTTCAAGGTATTCCTCACAAAATACTTAATTACAAAGAGAAAAATAGTAACTTTACAATGGAAAAGTCTGGAAGACACCATCTTATTCAAGTGATCAAAATTAGCCACATCAGTGATGAGACAAATTGACATCATGCTATTGGAAGAACACAGCGTCACTTCTCTGATTGTTCTGCCAAAGGAGCATGAATCTAATCATGATAAAACCTCAGACAAGCCTACATGGAAAGACATTCTATAAAAATAAATGGCCTGTAATCTAAAAGAATATCAAAGTCATAGAAGTAAAAGAGTCTAAGGAACCATTCAAGATTGAAGAAGACTGAAGACCTATAATAACTAAATACAGCCATCATTTCTGAACATTGCTGATTGTGATGATTGTGCTGGAGGAATATTCTTATTAGTAAGAAATACTAAAGTATTTGGGCATGATGGGGCATTTTTACCGCTGAAGCTTTGCAAGAAGTCTCTGAGTCAGAGTTTAGTGTCCAGGATGTTTGTTAGGGAGTGTCTTTGGGATCGACACCTGTGCCAGGGCAGAGGCGGAAGCAGGCTTAGACAGAAGAAAAAATAAACTGTATGTAAGGAAGGCCCAGCAGCCTCAGCTGACCTCATGAGGAGCTCTGGAGCTACAGTGACCCTTGGGCATTGTCCCAAACCAGCCTGAAAGGGCTAGACTTTCAAATTATACCTTGATCAGCCACTGAATGAGGACTGTTCCCAAAAGGGCATGAGCTTGGGTGAGGTTGCTTTCTGCAACTGTAGGAGTTGATGACTGATTGCTGTCTGCTGACAGCACTCCAAGTAGAGGGGACAAGAAGTCCTTCCATAAAGGGAAGCTCAGTGGCTTCACCCCACATCCACTTCTTCATATATGTTTGAGTAGTAACTCCTGCAAGATTTCTGATAGGCCTGTCTCCCTGGGGAAACTTAGGAAAGGAAGACTTGTAGGACAAACTATAGCTGCCTCTGCTATAGCTGGTCCTGGGGCCACAGTCAAAACATATAGGCTTTCTAGGCCAGGCGCGGTGGCTCATGCCTGTAATCCCAGCACTCTGGGAGGCGGAGGAGCGGATCACTTGAGGTCAGGAATTCGAGCCAGCCTGGTCAACATAGTGAAACCCTGTCTCTACTAAAAATACAAAAATTAGCCAGGTATGGTGGTGCACGCCTATAGTCCCAGCTACTCAGGAGGCTGAGGCAGGAGAATCACTTAAACCCAGGAGGCAGAGGTGGCAGGGAGCTGAGATCACACCACTACACTCCAGCCTGGTCTACAGAACGAGATTCCGTCTCAAAAACAAACAAACAAACAAAACAAAACAAAAAAACTTACAGGCTTTCTAAATTCCTCTCATTCTCAGCTACCACCTCTTTCAGCCTTGGTAACTTACCTTGGGAGGCGATTTAGATTCCCATCTCAGAAAGGTCTGAGTTCCTAGTCACCAGGACTTTCTTTCTGAGGACAGAGTTGCTGTATTATCCACTTACCTTCACAACAAGGCAAGGGAATAACACGAGGCATTCAAGCAGATTCTCAAAGCACTGAAACACTTTTCCTTCCCCTTATTGTATAACAGAAGAAGAACTAACTCCTTCTGATGACCAGGGTCAATACCCTTGCCAAGATTGTTGGTCTATTTCTAGCCTGCTTGTCTCTGGATTCTAGGAGTCCTCAATGCCCAGGTGGCAGCTTTTGCTAGTAATTCAGACTTTGGCTGCGTCCCCTGGTGGAAATATTCCCCTTTTATTTTTTATTTTTTATTATTTTTTTGAGACAGAGTCTTGCTCTGTCACCCAGGCTGGAGTGCAGAGGCACGAGCATAGATCACTGCAGGCTCCAACTCCTGCACTCAAATGATCCTCCTGCCTCAGCCTCCCAAGTAGCTGGGATTACAGGTGCCCACCATCACAGCTAGCTAATTTTTGTATTTTTAGTAGAGACGGGGTTTCACCATGTTGGCCAGGTTGGTCTGGAACTCCTGACCTCAGGTGATCCACCCACCTCGGCCTCCTAAAGTGCTAGGATTACAGGCATGAGCCACCGCACCGGGCTTGCTTTTTTTTTTTTTTTTTTTTTGAGGCAGAGTCTCATTCTATTGCCTGGGCTGGAATGTAATGGCATGATCTCAGCTCACTGCAACCTCTGCCTCCAGGTTCAAGAGATTCTCCTGCCTCGGCCTCCCGAGAAGCTGGGATTACAGGCATGCGCCACCGTGCCTGGTTAATTTTTTTTCTTTTTTTTTAAGACGGAGTCTTACTGTGTTGCCCAGCCTGAAGTGCAGTGGCACCATCTCGGCTCACTGCAGCCTCCAGCTCCCAGGTTCAAGCGATTCTCCTGCCTCAGCCTCCAAAGCAGCTGAGACTACAGGTGTGCCCCACCACGCCCGGCTAATTTTTTTGTGTGTTTTTGGTAGAGACGGGGTTTCACCATGTTGGCCAGGCTGGTCTCGAACACCTGACCTCAAGTGATCCACCCGCCTTCAGCCTCCCAAAGTGCTGGGATTATAGGTGTGAGCCACTGCGCCCAGCCTCCATTTTTAAAATTATAACCATTTAAATGGGTATAAAGTGGTATCTCATTGTAGGTTTGATTTGCATTTCCTTAATAACCAATTATGGTGATCATCTTTTCATGTGCTTATTTTCCATTCGTATATCTTCTTTGGAGAAATGTCTGTCAAATCCTTTGCCTATTAGGCCGGGCGCGGTGGCTCAAGCCTGTAATCCCAGCACTTTGGGAGGCCGAGACGGGTGGATCACGAGGTCAGGAGATCGAGACTATCCTGGCTAACATGGTGAAACCTCGTTTCTACTAAAAAAATACAAAAAACTAGCCGGGCGAGGTGGCGGGCGCCTGTAGTCCCAGCTACTCGGGAGGCTGAGGTGGGAGAATGGCGTGAACCTGGGAGGCGGAGCTTGCAGTGAGCTGAGATCCGGCCACTGCACTCCAGCCTGGGCGACAGAGCCAGACTCCGTCTCAAAAAAAAAAAAAAAAAAAAAAAAAAAAAAATCCTTTGCCTATTGTAAAAATGAATTATGTATTTTATTAGTATTGAGTGAAGAGTTTTTTTTTTTTTTTTTTTTTTTTTTTTTTTTTTTTTTGAGACGGAGTCTTGCTCTGTAGCCCAGGCTGGAGTGCAGTGGCGCGATCTCGGCTCACTGCAAGCTCCGCCTCCCGGGTTCACGCCCGGCTAATTTTTTGTATTTTTAGTAGAGACGGGGTTTCACCGTGGTCTCGATCTCCTGACCTTGTGATCCGCCCGCCTCGGCCTCCCAAAGTGCTGGGATTACAGGCGTGAGCCACCGCGCCCGGCAGAGTTTTTTTAAATATATTCTGGCTAGTAGACAGACTCTTATCAGATATATTATTTACAAATATTTTCTCCCACACTTTGGGTTGTTAACTTTCCTTTTTTAAGGTTTCCTTTTATTTTAGTTTCCCTCTTTTTATTTTATTTATTTATGTATTTATTTTATTTTTTTGAGACAGGGTCTGGTTCTGTTGTCCAGGCTGGAGTGCAGCGGTGCAAACACGCTCACTTCAACCTCCACCTCCTGGGCTTAAGCCAACCTCCCATCTCAGCCTCGTGAATATTTGGGACTATAGGTGCATGCCACCATGCCTGGCTAATTTTTGTATTTTCTGTAGAGGCAGCGTTTCACCATGTTGCCCAGGCTGGTCTTAAAGTCCTGAGCTCAGATAATCTGCCTGTCTTGGTCTCCCAAAGTGCTGGGATTACAGGTGTGAGCCACCATGCCTGACCTATATTTATTTATTGATATGGGGTCTCACCCTGTTGCCAGGCTGGAGTGCAATGCTGCAATCATGGCTTACTGCAGCCCAGACTTCCCAGCTCAAGTGATCCTCCTGCTTTCACCTCCCCTGTAGCTGCGGCCACAAGGGTGTTTTTTTTGTTTGTTTGCTTTTGTTTTTTTTTTTAGAGATTGTGTCTCCCTGTGTTGCCCAGGGTTGTCTCAAGCTCTTGGGCTCAAGCTATGCTCCTGCCTCGGCCTCCCAAAGTATTGGAACTACAGGCGTGAGCCACTGTACCTGGCCTCGTTTTCACTTTCTTGATGGGGTCTTCTGAAGCACAAAAGTTTTTCATTTATATGAAGTCCAAATTACCTATTTTTCTTTGGTTGCCTGTGCTGTTGGTGTCATATCTAAGAACCCATTGCCTAATTTAAGTTTTCTTCTAGGAGTTTTGTAGTATTAGCTCTTGCATTGACCCGTTTTGTGTTAAATTTTAGTGTACTATATGAGATAAGGTCCAATTTCATTTTTTTGCATGTGGCTATTCTTTTCTCATATAATTGTTTTGGCATTTTAGAAAACTTTTCAATAGCTGGGCACAGTGGTTCACGCCTGTAATCCCAGCACTTTGGGAGGCTGAGGCAGGCAGATCACAAGTTCAGGAGTTCGAGACCAGCTTGGCCAATATGGTGACATCCCGTCTCTACTAAAAACACAAAAATTAGCTGGGCATGGTGGCATGCACCTGTAGTCCCAGCTACTCAGGAGGCTGAGGAAGGAGAATCTCTTGAACCCAGAAGGCGGAGGTTGCAGTGAGCTGAGATCGCGCCACTCCATTCCAGCTTGGGTGACAGAGGGAGACTCCATCTCAAAAAAAAAAAAAAAAAAAAAAATTCAATAGCTTTAGGGGTACAGTTGGTTTTTGGTTATATGGATGAATTGTACAGTGATGAAGTTTGGGCTTTTAGTGTACCTATCACACTAGTAGCATACTTTGTCTCCAGTGGGTGATATTTTATCCCTCACCCCGCTACCACCCTTCCTGTTTTGGCACTCTTGTTGAAAATCATTGCCCATTGCTATGACTTGAATGTGTCTTCTCCAAAATTCAGGTGTTGCCAATGTGATAGCATGAAGAGGTGGGGACTGTAAGAGGTGATTGTGGCTATGAGGGATCCTTTCTTGTGAATGAGATTAGGGCTCTTATGAAAAATGTTTCATGCAGTGTTCAGTCTCTTGCCTTCCACTTTCTGCCACGTGAAGACACGGCATTCCTCCTCTCCAGAGGATGCAGCCCTCACCAAACAGCCAAACCTACCAGTACCTTGATCTTGGACTTCTCAAGCTCCAGAACTGCAAGAAAATAAGTTTCTGTTCTTTATAAATTACCCAGTCTCAAGTATTTTGTTATAGCACACAAGCAAATTAAGACAGCCATAGATAAACATGTTTATTTCTAGACTCTCAATTCTATTCTATTGGTCTGTATGTCTATTCTTTTGCTAGTGCCACAGTTTTTATTACCATAGTTTTGTAGTAAGTTTTGAAATTGGGAATTGAGTGGTATACCTTTGGCCTTTTCCTTTCTTTTTTTTTTTTTTTTTTGAGACAGAGTCCCACTCTGTCCCCCAGTCTGGGGTGCAGTGGTGCAACCTCAGCTCACAGCAACCTCCGCCTGCTGGGTTCAAGCGATTCTCCTGCCTCAGCCTCCTGAGTAGCTAGGATTACAGGCATGAGCCACCACACCTGGATAATTTTTGTATTTTTAGTAGACAGGTTTCACCATGTTGGCCAGGCTGGTCTCGAACTCCCGGCCTCAAATGATCTGCCCACCTCAGCCTCCCAAAGTGGTGGGATTACAGGTGTTATCCACCATTCCTGGCCACATGTAGCCCTTAATAGGGAAGAACGACTCACTTCTGTAGACTCAGAGGGTCAAGAAGAATCTGGGAATTCAAGATTTTGGGGGGCATCAACAAAGATGTCCCTATCCCATGTGTCAGAGCCTCTCTCTTTCCCAACCAGAGCCCTGACCTAATTTGGTTGGTAGTTTAATCTTCTTTGGAGTTTGGCTACACTGATTATTTAGTCTGGGTCTTGTCCTCAGCATCTCTGCCTTCCCACCTTAGGTCACAAAAGTCTCTTTACATGCTACCAGAGACCCTCTGGCGAAAGCTTTCATTTGGCTCTTAGTTGCCTGGTGGTTACTCTCTTAGCCTTTTGGTTTCTTTTCCTAGAGCTTCCACAGAGGTAAGCAATAACCATACAATCCCATTGTCCTTAGAACTACTATTCCTGCCATATATTGCTTGAGCTAATACATTCTCTTTCATTGGTATACCATCTCAGTTCACCACTGGTGAAAGTTTTAATATCTGGCCGCCACCTTGTGCCAGGGGTTATCTGGGTTCCATCTATTACCAGTAACAGGGTCCTCCCTACCAGCTAGGTGGGTGAGTGACCCAGTTCCAAAACTCCATCTTATCTGTGCTTTCTCAGACCTCTCCTGGCTCTGACTGTGGTAGTTTGGGTTTTCCAGGAAGTAGATCCTGAGACGGACTTCAGCGTACAGGATATTTATTAGGGAGGGCCCTTGGGATCAACATCTGTGAATGGGAGGGAAAGGAAATAAGATTGCACAGAGGGTGAAGTCGATCTGAGATGTAGGTTGATAGCCTCAGTTAACCCCACACAGGAATCTCTCCAGAGGAAATGGATCATCAGAGCTGTTCTGACAGGACAAAATAGCTAGGCCTTTTGTATTAGTCTTTTTTCACGCTGCTATAAAGAAATACCTGAGACTGGGTAATTTATAAAGAAAAGAGGTTTAACTGACTCAACAGTTCCACATGGCTAGGGAGGCCTCAGGAAACTTACAATCATGGTGGAAGAGGTAGCAAGCACATCTTAGATGGCAGCAGGTGAGATAGAGAGAGAGTGTGTGTGAAAGAGGAACCGTCTAACACTTATAAAACCATCAGATCGCCGAGCACAGTGGCTCACGCCTGTAATCTCAGCACTTTGGGAGGCTGAGGTGGGCAGATCACGAGGTCAGGAGTTCGAGACCAGCCTGACCAACACGGTGAAACCCCGTCTCTACTAAACATACAAAAATTAGCCGGGCATGGTGGTGCGTGCCTGTAATCCCAGCTCCTCAGGAGGCTGAGGCAAGAGAATTGCTTGAACCTGGGAGGCAGAGGTTGCAGCAAGCCGAGATCGCACTATTGCACGCCAGCCTGGGCAACAAGAGTGAAACTCCGTCTCAAACAAAAAACAAACAAACAAAAAAACACCATCTGATCTCGTGAGAACTGATTCACCAACATGAGAACAGCATGGGGGAAACCCGCCTCCATCATCCAATCACCTCCCACCAGGTCCCTCCCTCCACACATGGGGTTTATGGGGATTACAATTTGAGATGAGATTTGGGTGGAGTCACAGATCCAAACCATATCACCTTTCTACTTCTGCCTTGATCACTCATCGGATTTGGGCAACCCAGAAAAGGCACATCTTCTTGGGCAAGGTAGCTCTCTGCACATGAGGCAAGCCCAGAAGGAAATGGTAGCTGACAGCTGTGTGCTAAGCACAGTCCCCACAGCAGGGCAGCACCTTCCTTGAAGGGGGATCTGGTCAAAACATCTCAACATCCACCACAGGTATCATGTCAGCAATTGACTCTCAAATTGTTCAAGTAAAAATTAATTATGCTATGTACGCAACTTTTCTGTTAGTTTGAAATACTTTAAAAATAAAATGCTTTTAAAACAAATGAACAGACTTACACAAATTAAATATGACTGAAAAAAGGTCTGAAAAAGAGCCTCCTGTTTTTTGTTGTTGTTGTTTTTTAAGACGGAGTCTCGCTCTGTGGCTCAGGCTGGAGTGCAGTGGCCGGATCTCAGCTCACTGCAAGCTCCACCTCCCAGGTTTACGCCATTCTCCTGCCTCAGCCTCCCGAGTAGCTGGGACTACAGGCCCCCGCCACCACGCCCGGCTAGCTTTTTGTATTTTTTTAGTAGAGACGGGCTTTCACCGTGTTAGCCTGGATGGTCTATGATCTCCTGACCTCGTGATCCGCCCACCTTGGCCTCTCAAAGTGCTGGGATTACAGGCCTGAGCCACCGCGCCCGGCCTGAGCCTCCTGTTGCTGATACAAAGAAAGGAGCATGATGTTGAAAAGATGAAAATTCATTTGAATGAATAAAATATGGATGGCCAGAAGAATTAGTGAGAGGTAAGAGTGAAACAGTAAATTGAAGCTTCATCTTTGCTGATGCAATATAATTCCAGGCCTTCAGAATAGGGCAAGAATGCAGAATGCTTATTGCCTCACATTTACACTGGCCTTTAATTTCACCTCACCTCTTCTGAGTAGGTGAAGTCTCTTCTAGCTTGCCTTTAGTAGTTCCTGTTCCCTATCTCCCTCTTCCTTTTGTTCCTTTCCTCCTCACGACCATCATGAAAATTGGTCTGTGGAGATCTGAGTCTTTCCTAAGCTTCTCATACTGGGATGAAGATTATTTTTAGGATTAATCTGAGTCACAGAGGGAGGAGGGAAAGAACCATTTTAATCTTTTCCTTTTCACTCCTTCATAACCTGCTGTACGGCTAAATCATTTTACAAACACGTCTTTCCTCCTTTTCCCTAGGAATGCTTTGCCTTTTATTTTTCCTTTGGAAACAGTATCCATAAGCCTTCATCAGAAGCTTCTAAAAGTGGAAGGAATTTTTCTTTGTTAGAATGGACCACGGGCTAAATTAAAGGAGATTGCTATAAGCTGCTTTCATGTAAGTAAATCCATTTATTATTATAGCGGTTGTTGGGATCTGAGGGGTTATATAGTTGCCCCTGCTTCCCTTTCTCACTGGCCCCCTCAGCTATACCCCTGTCTTAGTCTGTTTTGTGCTTTTTATAACAAAATACCTAAGACTGAATAATTTATAAAGGAAAAAAAATTATTTGGCTCACAGTTGTGGAGGCTGGGAAGTCTAAGAGGGGACGGCATCTAATAAGGGCCTTCTTGCCGCATCATCCCATGGTAGAAGGCGGAAGGGCAAGAGTGATCTCACGAGGGCAAGACACTGAACTCGAAGCTTCCAGCTTTATTATAATCAGCATTAATCAATTCATGGGAGTGTAGCCCCTATGACCTAAATACCTCCCATTAGGCCCCACCTCCCAACGCTGCTGCATTGGGGATTAAGTTGCCAACATACCCTTTTTGGGGAACACGTCCAAACCATAGCAACCCCACTCTGGATTTTCCCTTCTGTCCCTCCGAGGCTGAGTGTGGAAGGCACTCCTGCTTTCTGTGGAGAGATGCAGGCAGAGACTGTGTTTGACCTTCTTCCTTTGCAGCAACACGCTTGAGCATGCCTCATGTTTCACTGTTGGACCACATTTCTTTGAAGGGTAAATAAGCATGTGAACGCTACACTTTAAAAAACATCTCTACCAATTTACACATTAAACACTGAGGAAACAAGAACAAACAAAACCCCCCCACTAAGTTACCCCAAAAGGTGGGAGAAAGTTCTGTCTTGGATAAAATAGGCACTCAAAGGCTATCTGTTGAATGAATTGAATGAATGAAGAGAGATCTGGGCCAGGTGTGGTGGCTCATTGCCTGTAATCCCAGCACTTTGGGAGGCCGAGGAGGGCAGATCACCTGAGGTCAGGAGTTCAAGACCAGCCTGGCCAACATGGCGAAACCCCATCGCTACTAAAAAAGTACAAAACTTAGCCAGGTGTGGTGGCGGGTGCCTGTAATCCCAGCTACTCAGGAGGCTGAGGCAGGAGAATTGCTTGAACTTGAGAGGCAGAGGTTGCAGTGAGCTGAGATCACACCACTGTCCTCCAGCCTGGGCGACAAGAGTGAAACTCCATCTCAAACAAACAAACAAACAAACAGAAAAAAGATCTGGCTTAACTTAGGTGAATGATAGTTTAAACAGGCAAGCTTCTGGCTAAAGATACTAACAACAACCCTTATTTAGAGTAGGTTAGCCTTTTCAGAGTGCTTCCACACATTATCTCATGTACTCCTTGGACAGACCCTGCCCTGCGAGGGAGGGGAGCAGGTGCTATTTATACCATTTTAAAGTTGAGATTAAATGACTTGCCTGGAATCAAACAACTAAGTGGCAGAACTGGGGCCAACACCTAGGTCTGCTGACTACCACTGGCACCAAGGCACCAGAGAGATTCTTCTGGTTTCAGAGTGGAGCCCCCAAGGGTTACTGTTGGAGGACTTGTCTTACTTAAAACTGTCATAGACTGTGTGGAAGCAGACCCATGTAGGAAACATCACACGGCTGAAATGGCCTTAAGCTCTCCAGGGGAGTAAACACCAAGCAGATGGATCTAAATTGAAAAGATAAGCTTCACACAGCTTATGTGAGTGGACAAAAATATGGCAAATGAGTTTCATTCTGTACTGAATTGGAATAATGCATTTAGTATTGTTAGTCTAAAGTCACTTAAAAGATGAGTTTGGAGCTGTGTTTTATTCTAAGAAAGAGGCCCATGAGTTATTGTTGACTATTTCCTAAAGTCATATAACAATATGCTAGGCCTCTTTGCTAAGAACGTGGAAAACAGAACTGAAAGCATTATTTTGTCTTACATTTGACAAAATGGTAATGAAGTTATACGTGGAATCATGCATTTAATTCTCCCTGGAAACCGTAAAAAAGAGTCTAGTATTTCATAGATATACCAGGTCAGAGAAAGAGGTAACTAAAATGACCAAATAGATTTCCTAAGAAGAAAGTTGCTTTAAAAGTAGAATTAAATAAGGGAAAATTTGAAGGAAACCCCTATTCACCTTTCATTTTTAACAAACATTTATTTGAGAAACCACTATATTCAGACACTATGCTCAACACTAGAGTTTACAATGACTAAAACACAGAAGTTCACAATCATTGTGTGAGAATACCAGCCGGGATGAATCATGAGTCCAACTCAGCACAGCTATTCTTGTGTGCTTAATGAATTGGCAGCTGGTTTAGGGTGCAATCTCTTGAACTTGGTTGGTATGTGTTGGTTGCCGAGGCCAATCAACCCTGGTAAACCTGCAATCAAGTTCTTCAAGCAGCAAGTCTGAAGGACTGGACCCTTCATATCAGCTACAGCATAAAGTGAAGTTATGATTTATTAACAGTGTCGTTAACATTTAGTTGTTTACCTGGGTCTAACAGATACCATCCTTCTCTGTGGTCTCAGCACTTCTGAGCTAGGAAGGTGCAGATAGTCCCTGCTTGTGACTGAATTATGTTCCCAAAAGTTGATTTCTAACTTGGTTGTTTGAAACTGAAAATGCATTTTTTTCCCCAGAGAATTAATGTTAGAAATACTGGTTCTGTTCTCAGGCAAACTCTTAGAAGGCCATTTAGCTTTGAGACTATAGAACTGTGACCTACGACATTGTTTCTATGGGAAAATGTGCCCCAGAAGGAACAAGGTCTTCCTTCCTACCCCACTTCCTACCTCCCTGTGTAATGAAGCCTGTGTGTTTACTACAGGAAGTGCTGCTCCCAAGAGTGGGCGGCTGGGCTTTGAGGCAGCCTTGGACACTTATCCCCAAGGGCAGAGATATTCTCACTTCTCCTGCCCCAGCTCTGGCAGGGAGGGGAGTGGGAGCAGGTCGGGAGTCTGTCCCTGACCCATCTTCTTCAGGGCTTCTGGTGGGTGGGGTTCTAGCAAGACTGGCTACATAATTTCTGGGGCCCTTTGTTCAAAAGGCAGAAAAATAAAAATGCTGCTAAGCTAGTGAAGTATAAAACTTTTTTTCCTTTCTTCTGCTCTCTCTCTCGACTTGTTACAGTGTTTTAAATATGTGATTTAATGTTGTTCTATGTAAGAAAAAAGAAAAATTTAAATGATTAGCATGAATGTTATAATTCATTGTTATACTGTGCAAAACCAGTTTTAAATACAAATATAAGATCATTTAACTCCCGAGGCAGGAGGATTTGCTTGAGCCCAGGAGGCCAAGGCTATAGTGAGCTGTGTTTGCACCAACGTACTCCAGCCTGGGCAACAGAGCTAGAGCTCTATCTAAAAATTAAAAAAAAAAAAAAAAAAAAAAAAAAAAATTAACTCCTTTGTGGACTCACCAAAATGACACAATTTCTATTTTTTAGCTCTTACATACATATATAGTTGGTTATTACCAGAACAGTAGAAAAACTACACAAAACTACCTCAACTGTTATTTCACCTTTTTTTTTTTTTGAGATGGAGTTTCACTCCATCACCCAGGCTAGAGTGCAATGGTGTGATCTTGGCTCACTGCAACCTCCACCTCCCAGGTTTAAATGATTCTCCTGCCTCAGCCTCCCAAGTAGCCGGGATCACAGGTGCCCGCCACCACGCCTGGCTAATTTTTGTATTTTTAGGAGGCATGGGGTTTCACCATGTTGGGAAAACTGGTCTCAAACTCCTGACCTCAGGTGATCCACCTGCCTCAAGCCTCCCAAAGTGCTGGGATTTCAGGTGTGAGCCACCGTGCCCAGCCCTTATTTCACTTCTTGATGCACACACATTGTACTCACACTCCACCTTTGACTTACTGAGTAAGAAAGTACTAAAAGGCAAAGGAAATGTCCTCAGCACAAGCAGTCAGCTAACACAGGGAAGTGACACAAGAAAGAAAAGATACGATACAGTACCTTGGACTTTAATGTCTTAGGATGCCACTGCCTTCTTTCTGTTTGAAGTTCTGGTTCCAGTGGAAAGCATGACTTCTCAGAACCATCAGGACCCCCACTTACTCAGTCGTAGACAAAACAGGCTTACCTTGTATAAATACTTATTTGCTTTGTCTCGTTGAATTCTGAGGCACTGTGGGCTCACCAGAATCCTGTGCACGTGGGTCATGGAGAATGATATATATGAATGGAGTGGCAAGAAATAGTGAACATACTTATTGCATCTATCTCCTCTGCTCACCTGCGGCTTCACTGCCACATCTGATTTCACTACACAACGTGAGTTCAAAGACAAAATCATCAGGAATGTCGGCCGAGCGCGGTGGCTCATGCCTGTAATCCCAGCACTTTGGGACGCTGAGGCGGGCAGATCACGAGGTCAGGAGATCGAGACCATCCTAGCTAACCTGGTGAAACCCCGTCTCTACTAAAAATACAAAAATTAGCCGGGTGCGGTGGCGGGCGCCTGTAGTCCCAGCTACTTGGGAGGCTGAGGCAGGAGAATGGCATGAATCCGGAAGGTGGAGTTTGCAGTGAGCCGAGATCTGGCCACTGCACTCCAGCCTGGGTGACAGAGCGAGACTCCGTCTCAAAAAAAAAAAAAAAAAAAAAAAAAAAAATTCAGGAATGTCAAGATAGTCGTAGCAGAGCATTAAACCAAGCATGGGGTTCTTTTGCACACAGGGCCCTGTGTAATGCCCTGGTTGTGGGAGGGAAAGGAGAGAACTGTGGCAGTATGGGATGGGCATTCATAGGTTTAGAGGCCAGGATGGGCAGGTGAATCTTAGGCCTCTTGAGCCCCTGGCTGTTTTTCTTCCAGAACACCAGAGCTAGGGGATTGCCAGAGACAATGATGAGTGCAGATAAAGACTGCAGAAGTGGTTATCAGTTTCCGGGGATGATGACATCCTCTGGGAAGGCAGTTCCAGTGGCAGTAATTATCAAGTGGCAAATGGCGGGTGAGAGGCGGGATTGTGGAAGGCAGACCTACTAAGCCTACCATATTATATACTAATTGATAAATGCAGCACTCAGAATGACCAGTGAAAGCAAATGTTGGGTACAGGTTTAGTTAGAGGTAGTGATTACCTTCTTCCCCAAAGGACAGGATAGCTTGACTACTGAAGTGTAAAGGGGAGGAGCATGACCCTTGTGAGTTGAAAGCTGCTTTGTCTCCACAACTCAAAATATTTATCATTCCCTGTGCATGGGCTGACGAACATCATGTCTATTCTTTCCTTTTATTTACTCTGGTCATGTGGCAGAGGCCCAGGTTGTTCTCAAAATCTGAGACTAGTTATAGAAGGCTTTGGGGTCTCAAGAGGTTCAAGTTGGACACTGTCTCCAGAAATTAGGAGTATCTGTTCTCCTCAAGCTATTGGGCCTCTCAAGATATAAGGAAAGACAGAATGCAGTAAGAAAACCTTTGGCCTAAATTTCCCTAAAGCTAGAAAGTGTCATTCTCTCTATGCTTCTCTTAAAAAGTGTGTGTTGGGGGAGGCTGTAAGCTTTGTATTACTAGTTTAATTCTACCATTTCTACAAATTTGCCCTGCTTGCAGAAAATACTGACTTCCAAAGCAGACAAATTAGAGGGGCTCTTTGGATTATTTATTTGGTTTTATAAATTTATCCCAATAGATATTTCCCAGTACATTCAAATGTTTAATTATATAACCATTATTCAAAAAGTAAATGTATAGTTTTTGTCTCATAAATTGATTTTATTACAAGGAAAGCCAGGTTTTGTCTAAAATATTTAATTTAATTTTTTTTTTTTTTTTTTTTTTTTGAGACAGAGTCTTGCTCTGTCGCCCAGGCTAGAGTGCAGTGGCACGATCTCGGCTCACTGCAACCTCTGCCTCCTGGGTTCAAGTGATTCTCCTGCCTCAGCCTCCCGAGTAGCTGGGATTACAGGCGCCCACTACCATGCCCGGCTAATTTTAGTATTTTTAGTAGAAATGAGGGTTCACCATCTTGGCCAGGCTGGTCTCGAACTCCTGACCTCGTGATCCACCTGCCTCAGCCTCCCAAAGTGCTAGGATTACAGGCATGAACCACTGTGCCTGGCCTTAAGTAATTTCTTACAGCTTTTTTATGAAATCCCATTTGTCATAGTCTGAGAAAATGATAGAACATTTGTAAAGTGTGTACCTGAAACGGGTTACTCGGTAGGAACTTGATAAATGATTGCTATTACCATTCTCCTCCTGAAGGATTATATATATATATATATATATATATATATTTTTTTTTTTTTTTTTTTTTTTTTTTTTTGAGATGGAGTTTTGTTTTTGTTGCCCAGGCTAGAGTGCAATGGCACAATCTTGGCTCACTGCAACCTCTACCTCCCGGGTTCAAGCGATTCTCTTGCCTCAGCCTCCCGAGTAGCTGAGATTACAGGAGCCACCACACCCGGCTAATTTTTGTATTTTTAGTAGAGATGGGGTTTCTCCATGTTGGTCAGGCTGGTCTTGAACTCCTGACCTCAGGTGATCCACATGACTCGGCCTCCCAAAGCGCTGGGATTACAGGCATGAGCCACTGTGCGTGGCTTTTTTTTTTTTTTTTTTTTTTTTTGAGACAGAGTTTCACTCTGTTGCCCAGGCTGGAGGGTAGTGGCACAATCTTGGCTCACTACAACCTCCATCTCCTGGGTTCAAGCGATTCTCCTGCCTCAGCCTCCTGAGTAGCTGGGATTACAGGCACAAATCACCAGGCCAGGCTAATTTTTGTATTTTTAGTAGAGATGGGATTTCACCATGTTGGCTAGGCTGGTCTCGAACTCCTTACCTCAAGTGATCTGCTCACCTTGACCTCCCAAAGTTCTGGGATTACAGGCGTGAGCCACCGCGACTGGCAGAGGGGATAAACTCTTGTTGCCCCATCCAGTTAAATGTGGGATACTAGTTTTGTTTGCAGGTAGTCTTCCATTTCCAAAAAGCATTCCTGTGATCTGCCTCTCATCAAAACGTATGTACAGGTTTGATGGGTTTTGACTGAAAACATTCTCTCCATCATCTTTAACTATCGCCAGTCCTCATTATTCACAGATTCTGTTTGCAAATTTGCCTATTGCTGAAACTTATTTGTAATCCCGAAGTAGTCACAGCACCTTTGTAGTCACTTTTGAACATGCACAGTAACGAGATATTTGAGTCACTCTACATGAACATTGCCAGCTGAGGCCAAATAAGACAAGATTCTGCCTTCTTGTTTCAACTCTTGTACTGTAAACGAGTATCCTTTCCATGGTCTATTTGGTGCCATGATTTTTTTGTTTTTAGAAACAGGATCTATGTTGCCCAGACTGGACTCAAACTCCTGGGCTCAAGTGACCCTCCTGTCTCAGCCTCCTGAGTAGCTGGGACTATAGACTCATGCCACTGTGCCCAGCCTTCACATTTTTTTGCTTTCTGTTGGTGATTCTGCTGTTAAAGTGGCCGCCAAATGTATTGCTGAAGTGCTGTATGGAGTTCCTAAGCACAGAAGGCTGTGAAGTGCCCTACAGAGAAAATACATGTTAGATAAGCTTTATTCAGGCATGAGTTCCAGTGCTTTTGGCAGTGAGTTCAGTGCTAATGAATCAACAATAAGTATTTAAAAAGGTGTTTTTAAACAGAAATACACATGAGACAAGATTATATATTCACTGGCTGATAAGAATGTTGTGCCAGAGGTTTGCAGGAACCTAACCTTGTACTTCCCCTAGGAGCAAGGGTTCAGTTTTCACTAATTTACTGTTCATGATGACTTTACAGAACATAAGTAACACAAATAATGAGAATCCACTGTAAGGATGAACTGTACTTGGCAATGAATTTCTTCAGTGGAAGGCTGTTTTGTTTATTTACAAATCAAATTACAATGTGTTCTTCTATAAACCATGTCTAGGAGAGCAGTCATTTTAAATTAAGAGTATAAACAGACACACAGAAGCTTCCAGTTGGAGACCATGGAAGTTATCAGCTGGCTGTAGGCCCCTCCTCTCCTCAGCAGTTCCTTTTAGAGCCTCCTTGACAGGTGGCCATTGTTTTCTGATTGAATGCTTCCAGTGATGTAGCACTCATTTCACGGGGAAGTCCTGTCCACCATGGCTCAGTTCCAACGTCCAAAACAGTCCTTTCTTATGCTAAGCCAATGCCTCTCGGTAACAGCCCTCTCAGTGGTTTTAGATCTGAACTCCCAGAGCAACCATTCTCTCCTCTGCACACAATAACCCCTCAGCAAATCTCTTCTGCAGGTTAATCAGACCCAATTCTCACATCTTTTCTTCAGAGAACATGCTTTCCACACCCTGCCTGAATGTCTCCTAATGAATTACTCTAATTTGTTATGTGTGGTAGCCTTTGTAAATGTGGTGTCTATATTTGAACACATAAGTTCAGATATCTTGAGCTGAATCGCGTAGGTGTGGTACCCCCTGGGACTTGGACACTGTTTCCTATTAACACATTTTGTTACATTTTCTTTTGGCATCTGCTCACACTGCATTAATATCCCTTATTGTCACAATAGCAGGTTAAGCCAAGTCTCCCAAATCCTGGCCCTTTTCAAATGATTTTTCTGAACAAAGATATTATACTTTATTGCAGTCAAATCTCATCTTTTTAAAAAGATTCTTTGCAACCTATGGAGATGATTCTGAGTAATTATTCTGAAATCTAGCACACTGTTTTATATCTCCTTTAAGTTTAATAAGTACCTTAACTCAAAACATTGATAAAAATATTACCCGGCCGGGCACAATGGTTCACGCCTGTAATCCCAGCACTTTGGGAGGCCGAGGCGGGAGGATCACAAGGTCAGGAGTTTGAGACCAGCCTGGCCAATATGGTGAAACCTCGTCTCTACTAAAAATACAAACATTAGCCTGGCGTGGTGGCGGGCGCCTGTAGTCCCAGCTACTCGGGAGGATGAGGCAGGAGAATCCCTTGAACCCAGGAGGTGGAGGTTGCAGTGAGACAAGATCATGCCACTACACTCCAGCCTGGGCGACACAGTGAGACTCTGCCTGAAAAAATATATGTGTATTACACAAGACTAAAGAGGGGAAAATTTGTGTTGCTTTTCTAGAGAACTCTCTCAAGATTCCTTGTCATGCCATCAATTGGCACTCTGAATCAACCTTTCTCTGCTATAATCTAAACCCACATCACTCCATCTTATCCACAAAGGTGTCTTGCCTTCCTGAAATGACCAATTTCTTGGTTAAGTAATGTAAAAATCCTATTAAGAAAGGAAGTGGTATTTCTTTGTAATGACTTACTTGAAGAGAAGTCATGACGACATGTTACATTTTCCCTAACATACTGTCTTTAATGATTTATATCAGACATTTTCCAGGGTTTACCATCAAATGTAGCAGTTTGTATTGCTAAACTCTATTTTCCATCCATTTTGAAAATCAAGGTATTTGATAGTTTATCTTCATAGGGTAACTTAACTGGAAGAAGATAAAACAAGAAGCCTAAAGAGGGAACTTAAAGAGGTAATGTGGGAGCAACTGGGTGACTTAACACACATCTCTGACTCATCTAAGCATTCACCAAGTCCACTTTACCCAATAATCTTTCTTGTATTACCATCTCCTTCCTCAGCCAGTAAAGGTACAATAACCATCTAAATATACTGTGTCTCTCTCATGAGATACAGTTTGGTTTGACTTCTCTATTACTTGCAACAGAAAAAAATTTTTACTTACATAGGAAAGGGAGGCTCCTTAGAGGACATGGGAGTTTTGTTACCAGAAGACCATACATTGGATACAAGGCAGAAAAAACAATGGATTCTTCTACCTGCTCCAGGTCTCCAATCTCTTGCTCAATCTACTCTTCCTATTAATGCCAGTGTTATATTCTAAAATACTAGTTGTATCCTTTACATTCCTCTCCTAGTTTTGGATGAAATCCGAAAGTAATCAAGGCCTCAATGTGGTGCTAACTTGTCTTCAGTCTCCCAGGCCTATCAGACTTCTCCCATTTTCCAAAGTGTGCCCTGCATGCTCATGTCTTTTTTTCCAGATACTACCCGATGGAATCAAGCCCAGTTCAAATACTCTCTCTCCCTGTGTCCCCAGTTCTTATCAATTGTTCCTTCCATTATAGTCCAACAAGAGCAAGTAATTTGCATCTCTGCTCAGGAAGCACTCATCTAGCTCACGCTGTACTTATTTTTTCTCTCCTGCGTTCCTCCACTATGGCAGTGACTTTCAAACTTTCAGCAATAGCATAGCTCATAGCAATAATAAGCAATAACTAGAAATACATTTTACATTATGTTCCAAGAGACACATTCATATAAACTATATATTTCATCAATTTTAAGAAGTACTTCCTCCATTTTAATGCCTGAAATCAGGATTTAGGCCAGGTGCGGTGGTTCATCCCTGTAATCCCAGCACTTTGGGAGGCCTGAGGCAGGAGGATCACTTGAGCTTAGGAGTTGGAGATCAGCCTGGGCAACAAAGAGACCTAATCTCTACAAAAAATAATTAGCCAGGTATGGTGGTGCACACCTGTAGTCCCAACTACTCAGGAGCCTGAGGCAAGAGGATTGCTTGAGCCCGAGAGCTTGAGGCTGCAGTGAACCGTGATCACACCACTGCACTCCAGCCTGGGTGACAAAGTGAGAGTCTCTCAAAAAAAAAAAAAAAAAAAAAAAAAAAAAAAAAAAAAAAAAAAAGATGTGGCAATAAGGTATCATATTTTGATAGAGTTTTCACTTTCTTAATAGTACATAAAATAATGGCATGTTTCATAATGAATGACATTTTCAGATCTGTTGAAATATGTTACATAACCAAGACAAAAGTTGCACAAAACAATGTTTGCCCTTCTGGGCAAGCTCTCTTTAGTTTTTTGCTCCATTAAGACAAAATGCAAATTGTAATCCACTAAAATGATTTCACTACTCACTAATGGATCATAATCTGCAGTTTGAAAAAATGCTGAGAATTGAAATTTTTTTTGTTTTGTTGAGACGAAGTTTCACTCTTGTCGCCCAGGCTGGAGTGCAATGGTGTGATCTCGGCTCACTGCAACCTCTGCCTCCCAGGTTCAAGCAACTCTCCTGCCTCAGCCTCCTGAGTAGCTGGGATTACAGGCATGCACCACCATGTCTGGCTAATTTTGTATTTTTAGTAGAGAGGGGGTTTCACCATGTTGGTCAGGCTGGTCTCAAACTCCTAACATCAAGTGATCCACCCGCCTCAGCTTCCCAAAGTGCTGGGATTATAGGTGTGAGCCACCACACCCGGCCTATGCCCAGCTAAATTTTGTATTTTCAGTAGAGACAGGGTTTCACCATGTTGGTCAGGCTGGTCCCGAACTACTAACCTCAGGTGATTCACCTGCCTTGGCCTCCCAGGGTGCTGGGATTACAGGCCTGAGCCACTGCACCCGGCCAAGCATTGAAACTTTTTATAGCTACAGAATGGGATTTATTTATTTATTTATTTTTTGGAGAGGGAGTCTCGCTCTGTCACCCAGATTGGAGCGCGGTGGCGCGATCTCAGTGCACTGCAGCCTCCACCTCCTGGGTTGAAGCGATTCTCCTACCTCAACCTCCTGAGTAGCTGGGTGGCGCACGCCACCATGTTTGGCTAATTTTTTTTTGTATTTTTTAGTAGAGATGTGGTTTTACCCTGTTGGTTAGGCTGATCTCAAACTCCTGACCTCAGGTGATCCACCCATCTTGGCCTCTCAAAGTGCTGGGACTACAGGTGTGAGCCACCGCCTAGAATAGGATTAAGACCTAAAACTGGGCTGGGTGTAGTGGCTCACACCTGTAATCCCACCACTTTGGGAGGCTGAGGTGGGCGGATCACTTGAGGTCAGGAGTTCAAGACCAGCCTGGCCAACATAGTGAAACCCCCTCTCTAATAAAAATGCAAAAATTAGCTGGGTATGGTGGCGCCACCTGTAATCCCAGCTACTGGAAGGCTGAGACAGGAGAGTAGCTTGAACCTGGGAGGCAGAGCTTGCAGTGAGCCGAGATCCTGCCACTGCACTCCAGCCTGGGCCACAGAGCCAGACTCCATCGCACACACACACACACACACAAACTAAACTAAAACTGGCCGGGCCCGGTGGCTCACTCCTGTAATTCCAGCACTTTGGGAGGCCGAGGCGGGTGGTCAGGAGTTTGAGACCAGCCTGCTCAACGTGGTGAAACCCCGTCTCTACTAAAAATACTACAATTAGCTGTGCGTGTGGTACAAGCCTGTAATCCCAGCTACTCAGGAGGCTGAGGCAGGAGAATCGCTTGAACCCGGGAGGCGGAGGTTGCAGTGAGCCGAGATTATGCCACTACACTCCAGCCTGAGTGACAAGAGCAAAACTCCATCTCAAAAAAAAAAAAAAAAAAAAAAAAAAACCCAAAAAACTAAAACCAATTACATTAACATGACTTTACAATTCAACTATCTGCAATAAATATAACTTGAATTCCAAGAAACTCTTGCCCAAAACGGTGGAGTTGCAAATAACTTGATCGTGGTTTCAGGAACTTCCTAAAATCCATTTATCTCATTAAGTTACTGACAGAATTTGCCTTCATCAGGGTAAACAGCCCTCTGCTCTACTGAGTTTAACAACTATTTATCCCTTTAGGCTCTCTTCAAAACTCTCCCCATCCTCTGCCCACCCATCCTAAACTATGATATCACAAATTTGTCCCAAACCCAATCAGAACCCGTCACTGAAAAACCAGTCTTAAACCAGATCCCTGGGCTGGGTGTGGTGGCTCACGCCTGTAATCCCAGCACTTTGGAAGGGCGAGGTGGGTGGATCACCAGGTCAGGAGATCCAGACCATCCTGGTCAACATGGTGAAACCTCATCTCTACTAAAAATACAAAAATTAGCTGGGCGTGGTGGCGCGCGCCTGTAGTCCCATCTACTCAGGAGGCTGAGGCAGGGGAATCGCTTGAGCAGAGGTTGCAGTGAGCCGAGATCGCGCCACTGCACTCCAGCCTGGCGACAGACCAAGGCTCTGTCTCAAAAACAAACAAACAAAAACCAGATCCCCCAAATCTTGTAATTATTCCATCCTTGACCTCCCCTTTTGAAAAGGTACAAAGATTCTGTCAACTTAGTGTCTCCCTTACTATTGTAAGCCAACTTTGCATTATCCACAGGTTATTTACCCGAAGTCAGCAGTGACACTGGATTAAACGCTCCTTGAGGGAAAGCACAGTGCTTGGTATTTATTCTCCCACCTTCTCTGGGTGATCAAACATTGACGGAAGAGGAAGGTAAATGAGTTCTCAAACAGTGAGAGGAAAAATGTCCTCAGGATCAGAGGAGAGCCTAGAGCAGGGGCAATGGGGCTGAAGGTAAGAGCTCTTGTTGCAGAAGTTGGAAATTCTGCGGTTGCAATAAGTCTCCCCTTTCTCTTGGTTTTATTCACTCATCACTTCTTCACACCTGGTACTCAGCTGACGTTGTTTTAAATATTAAAAAATAGAAAGCATTCCAGCTCACCCCAACCACTTAACTTCGTTACTCTGTGATTTTTTTTTTTTTTTTTTTTGAGACGGAGTGTCACGCTTTCGCCCAGGCTGGAGTGTAGTAGCGCGATCTCAGCTAACGGCAAGCCCCCGCGGGGTTCACGCGATTCTCCTGCCTCAGCCTCCCGAGTAGCTGGGATTACAGATGTGAGCCACCACACCTGGCTAGTTTTTGTATTTTTAGTGGAGACGGGGCTTTCACCATGTTGGCCGTGCTGGTCTCGAACTCCTGGCCTCAGGTGATCTGCCCGCCTGGGCCTCCCAAAGTGCTAGGATTACAGGCGTGTACCACCACGCCCGGCCCTTTGTGATTTTTTTTGAAGTGGCCTTTGCCTCACTCTTGAAGATGCCCATAATAATGGCTAAGGGGCTGTTGTATGGTTCTCATCGGCATTGTATGGTGATGAAGTCATTGAAAAAATATGCTGACCTGCGTCTCTAATTTCATAAATACTAAATTTCACATAAACACTGGAAAGGCTCCTTGGACTCAATAAGCCATTAAAAGTAATGTAAGTTTGCTTTTAGCCAAGAAGTGGGCCCAAGAAGGTACCCATCCACCTTTCTACGTTTCACAGTGCATCCCTTTTCAAATTCAAATTATCCTATCCCAGTTCCTGCAACAAGGCAGGTACTCTGGCCTCCCAGTCTTTGCTTACACTGTTCTCTCGGCAGAAACACCCTCCCCTTCACCTCCTGGTTACATCCGCTCCTCCAAGATCTAGCTGAAAGGCCACCCGTGGCGACCTCTCCTAAAAGCCTTCCTGCATACTCTCTGGCAGAATGAATGACCTCAGCACTTGGCCTCGGACGCGTCTGCCTTGTGCTCCGGCTGCCGCCTTCCAGCCTAATCCATCTTGAGGACCAGCCTTCCTGGAGACTGAGGCCTCTTCCTCTCGGATTGCCCAGTGCTCTGCACGTAGTAGGTGCTTAGTAAACGCTCGCACTGGGTTTGGTCACTTTGTTCCCTTAATGCCGGGGCAGGTAGTGGAGCAGAGACGGCCCCGGCTGTCTTCCTTCTTGCCCGCCCGCAGGCAAAGCCCCCGGAGGCGCAGGACTAGCCGCGTGCCTTTCCCACCGCCCCCGCGGCGCGCACAGCCCAGTCACGGGCGCTGGAAATTCCGGCGCGTGCGGGCGCGCTGGGCAGGGCGGGGGCGGGAGAACCCGTGGAGTGAGCCTGTGACGTGAGGGGGCGTGGCACGGCGAGGCCCCGCCCCCTCTCCCTCGCCCTCTCTCGCGGGTCGGGGTTACATGGCGGCGACTGCGGCAAAGCGAGAGCCTCGGAGACGCCGCTGCTGCCAGCACAGCCGGAGACCTGAGCCGACACTGGGGGCTGTCCGCGGGTCCCGCACTCTCTCAATGAGTCGGAGAAATCCCGTGAGTGTGTGTGTGTACGTGTGCGGGGTGCGCCGGCGGGGCGGCTCGGGAGGGCGGCGCGGCGGGCCCGGCAGCGGCGGAGCCGGCTCCCTCCTCCATTGTGTGTGACCCTCCGGCGGCTGCCGCTCAACAAAGGCGCTTTTGTTTGGTCTGCCGCCCGCCCCCTGCTCGTCCGCTTGCCCGCTCTCTCGGGCCTGGCCGGCGCGTCCCCGCGCGGGCCGGCGGGCGGCGGGCCGGGGTCTCCGCGTGGGGCCGGCGAGGCGGCCAGTGGGCCCCTCCCACCCGGCACGCCCCTCGCCGGTCGCCCTGCCGGGCTGAGCCCGTTCCCTGGCCCCGCACGCCGGCTGCCGCCCCGCCACCTGCGCCCGGCTCCGCGGGTTCGAAACCCAGCCGGACCAGAGGGCGGGCGAGCGAGGGGCGGCGGCCCGGGGAACATGAGGTGGCGTGGAGTCTCGCCTTCCTGGCACTCTGCCTTTCGAAATGCTCCCGCGTCTCCTCCCCCGTCCCACCCGGTGACTCGGCCTCAGCTGACTCCGGCCGGGCAAAGTCTCCAGTGGCGTAGCGCGCAGCGCTCTCCCGGCTCGCCTCAGAGCCCTGAAGTCCGCCCAAGTTTTGAGTCTAGCCATGAATGAGGTACTGAAAACTCGGAGACGAAATTCCTAATTTCCTCCCCCGGCCCTGCAGTCTTGCCTTAGCTTCTTTCGGGACCTTAAGTGGTGTTCTGTGAAAGTGCCCAAATGAAAGCTTGTTTTGTCGGTTCACCAGAAAGGGCCTTGTCACTTTGCTGTGCATTTTAGTCCGCCTTGTGAGTTGTGTCGAAAAGTAAAGGTGTTTTGGCAACCTTTTGTTTATTGACGAGTGTAGGACCCAACCGGTTCAGGTGTTACGGGGGAGCTCTGTGCAGCAGGAGCTTCTCGATTCCTTTCCTGTTTTATTTTTTCTTTTGCTTGTTCATTGGAAAAGGTCCAGTGAAAGGGACTGGTGAGTTGGAATTAGAAGCCGACTTGTATTAACGTCGTAATTCATGTTCATTGCTAAAGATGCAGTCTAAGTAATGACTTTTTTTTTTTAATTTTAACGGATACAGATGATTTGTCAAGGGGAAAAATTAACATGCCGTACAATGAAGAGCAAGCAGCTTCAGAGTAATTTTCTGATGGCTGATTCTTCTAGCCTGTCTCTTACAGTTCCGATTGGGCATGTCCTCTCCCTTTAACGCTGGAAAACCGAGATGGAAAGAATGATCTGACCAGAAGAATGTAGGGTCCAAACAGGGCCTGGCCCTGAAATCAGGAATTTCTTCATAGAAATGTCAGATTTTAATTTTTAAAAAATAATTTTGAATTGGGTGAAAGAAACTTTGTCTTTAGATAGTAATTGTTCAAACATGTTTATGAAGTGTTTGCTGTGTGCCAGGGAGTGTAAAGTCTTTTCACATATGTTACATCATTTATTAAGAATTGCCTTGTTAAGCGTGTCAAATTATTTATTGATGTCCTGAATTCAGTAATTGCAGTTAATCTAGAAAATATGCCAGATTTGAGCAGAACATATTTGATCACCTAGGTATTACTGTTCAGAAGAAAACACTGGAAAATGGAGAATATTTTAGGAAAAACTTCGTATATGAGGATATTTTGGAATTCAGTTATTTGCAAAAGAGGATTAGAAGTAGTCGTTGGCTACTTGTGATTAAAAAATCCAGAGAAGAGTGATCTGAAGTAAGTTAATTTTGCAATTAAAAAAATGCACTCATTCTAAAGACAAATGTTAGCACTAAAAGTGTTGCAGTGCTTTACATAAATTCATTTAAAGCATTGTGAGAATCAACTGACAAAATAGTAAGGTTTGCTGACTCAGGGTACTTTGCTGAAGGGGATGGGGTCGGGTAGGAGGAAGCTTACAAGTGCTGCTGCAAGTTTTGAGTTGGATGATGACTCATGCTGCCCACGGACTGCTACGTGGCTTTTTTTTTTTTTATTGTATTTTTTTTTAAATGATAGGCTAAAATGTTCCTGTCCACATTGAAATTCTCTCTCATTTTTTTCTGAAGAGGAACAGCAGTTTCTATAAAGTAATGGCTTCTTAAATTGCATTTTAAAAGGATATCCTATACCCTACAGGTGGAATTGTGTAACGTTTGCTGAGAGGAAAGGTAAAACCAGTTGCTGGTCAGGTGCTGAAATTAAATGTTTGATACTAACAGGTTTTTGGCTACTGCTGAGAGAGATTTGTTACAGGTTATTTATAAAGGACAGATAGTACTTTTATGGTGTCGTTAGAAATTGACCTTATATTTTTATTGGTTATGTGAGTTATCTTTATATTTAATATTTAATCAGATATGGCTCTGAATATGAAAGTTTCACTCTCATGGAATTATTAAAACATGATTATATGTTGTGCTTTGTGATTTATGTGAATTTTCTGTTTTAATAAAGACAATTTGAAATAGGTATTAGGCACTATTTTTCATTTTTTTTTTTAAGATAAGCTGAATGTACAGTTCCAAATTTAAAACTTTAAGTTGAAACTTGGTAATAAGATACATCTTTTGACTGATTTTAAAACAGGCAACGTTTAGCAAGTTGGCTTAAAATAAGATTGAGAGGGGGAAAAAGATTGAGAATGGCAGTTTAAGAGTGGGGCTGGGTGCGGTGGCTCACACCTGTAATCCCAGCACTTTGGGATTCCACTGAGGTGGAAGGATCGCTTGAGGCCAGGGGTTCAAGACCAGTATAGGCAACATAACAAAACCCTGTCTCAATTTTTAAAATAAAAGAAAAATTTCCCACCCATCTTCTAGTTTTTCTGTGTATACTGTTTAATTTTTCAAATGGATTTGAGGAGTTTGTGGACAGTAAAGTGTTTGTTGTTGTTTTTGTGAGACAGGGTCTTGCTCTGTCACCCAGGCTGGAGTGCAATGGTGCGATCACTGTTAACTGCAACCTCTACTTCCTGGGCTGAGGTGATCCTCCTACCTCAGCCTCCTGAGTCCCTGGGACTACAGCTGTGTGCGACCATGCCTGGCTAGTTTTTGTATTTTTTGTAGAGATGAGTTTTCACCATGTTGCCCAGGCTGTTCTTGAACTCTTGGGCTCAAGCAATCTGCCTGCTTCAGCCTTCCAAAGTGTTGGGATTACAGGCATGAGCCCCTGCTCCCGGCCCGTAAAATGTATTGTTAATGTGAATTAAATTTTTGGAACTATTTTGGAAGAGTATTGCGTGCTTTATATCTAGAGGATTTTTAAATAAAGTTTAATTCAAACTTAAAAAAAAAATTTCTAGTAAAGGAAACATAAAAATACAAAGTATTGAAAATTTTCAGAGCATCACATTACTTAGAGGTTTAACACATTTCCGGCATTGTTTTCAAATATAGGTAATTAGCTGTGGTGTGCATAATTCAGAGTTTAAAAACAAACTGAAGCCAGGGCAGTGGCTAACGCTTGGAATCCCAGCACTTTGGGAGGCTGAGGCGAGACTCCAAAAAACAAACAAACAAACAAAAACTGGATATCTTAGCTTGCTTCCTATCTGCAAGGTACTGTTTTATGAAATGCTGAGCCTTCTCACCACTGCTATCCAATTCCTTGTTACTTTTGAACCATTTGAACCTTGTGTTACTCTAGGTCCCCTGTTAAAATGGAAAGAAGATGCCTCAGAAGTAAATTCTGTGTGGCATTGTTGGCTGCCTTCATTAGTTCCTTCAGCCTGTTTTGTGGGCTGTTACATTACACTACAACCTGCCTGTGGTATGGGAATTTTGCTCATTTTTATTGCTGAGAGCCTTGACTGAGACTTTAAGAAAACAACTCCAATGTTACTGTAGTTAATGGCATTTTCCAGGGGTTGCTTTCATGTGAAGCTGATACTTTTAAGGTGACAGTGATGTGGGCCAAGTCCAGCACTGGTTTTTTCATCTCCATGAACTGCCTATTTGGAAAATACTGTGTGGCTCTCTGATAGAGTTGGTTTTTTTGTTTGTTTGTTTTTTGTTTTGAGATGAGTCTCACTGTTGCCAGGCTGGAGCGCGGTGGCGCCATCTTGGCTCACTGCAACCTCCGCCTCCCACATTCAAGCGATTCTTCAGCTTCAGCCTCCTGAGTAGCTGGGACTTCAGGCACATGCCACCATGCCCAGCTAATTTTTGGTTTTTTTTTTTTTTTTTTTTTTTTTTTTTTTTTAGTAGAGACGGGGTTTCATTATGTTGGCCAGGATGGTCTCGCTCTCTTGACCTCCTGATCCACCCGCCTGGGCCTCCCAAAGTGCTGGGATTACAGGCGTGAGCCACTGTGCCCGGCCCATAGAGTTCTAAAAGTTTTGTCTTTTATACATGTCAGTCTTTTAAGTCCATTTCTAAAAACTTGTTCAGAGATTGAATGCTTATATAGCAAATAAAATTTTCCCATTAATTTTCATTAAATTTGGTGGTTTTTTCACAGAAAAAAAATGGTATCATAAAACTTGTTTTTAGAATCCTAGCATTTACCTCAGAAAAGTCTGCCTCTGCAGAGTGCAAATCTATATGCATTTAATTCTGTACAATCATAAAACTTTTAAAATATTACTGTTTTGGAGGTGTCATGGGCATTATCTTGCTTCATTCATGTACATCATTTGACAGTTAAGGAAACTAAGGCCTGGAGAGATCTAAGACCTTGGTACTGAAAGTGTGAATTCTGGACCAACAGTATTAGCATTACCTGCGAACTTGTTAGAAGTTAGAATCTTGACCTCATCTCAGTCCTACTGAATTAGAATCTTAGAATCTACATTTTTTTTGTAAATAAGAGGCACAATCTTGCCCTGTTGCCCAGTTTGGATCGGAGTGTAGTGGTGTGATCATAACGCACTGCCACCTGGAACTCCTGGACTCAAGTGATCCTCTCACCTCAGTAGCTGGAATACAGGTGTGTGCCATCATACCCTGCCTTTTTTTTTTTTTTTTTTTCTTTTTCTTTTTTTTTAAGAAGTGGAGTCTCGCTGTGTTGCCCATGCTGTTGTCAAACTCCTGGCCTCCTACCATGCTGGGAAGAACCTACATTTTAACAAGATTTTTCAAGTCATTCAGTGCGCATTCAGTTTGAGAAGCACTGCTTAATGATGCATACACCTGGGCAGTATAGTGAGACCCTGTCTCTACAAAATAAAATGAGCCAGTTGTGGTGTGCGCACCTGTAGTCCCAGCTACTTTAGAGGCTGAGATGAGAGGATTGCTTGAGCCCAGGAGGTTGAGGCTGCAGTGAGCCCTGATCGCACCACTGCGTTCCAGCCTGGGCAACAGCAAGAGACCCTGTCTCAAAAAAATACGTAAATAAATAAAAATTAAAATGATGCATACATGGTTGTTCAGCTCGTTAGTCTTCTGAGCTGCTCTTTCCACTGACCCTTCTGAAAAAAGTCAAATGGAAAATGTAGAAGCTAATCACTGCCCAGTTGAACTTTCTATGATGATAGATGTGTTCCAGTGAGGTAGCCATTGGCCATGTGTGACTGTTGAATACTTGACGAGCAAGTAGTGCACTTGAGGAATTGAATTTTTTATTTAATTTTAGTTACTTTAAATAGCTGGACGTAGCTGGTGGTTACATGGACAACACAGATCTAGATGATCTTTGCCCACTCTAAAATCTAAGTTGTAATTTAATAATGGGTTAGACTCAGTTTAATAATTGTTCTCTCCTAATGTACAAATTGGAGAGAGGGTATGTTGACTTAGTTTTTCTAATATGCCCAGATATTATTTTAGTATGTATTATAAAACAGTGCTGATTTTCTAATTGATACATCTGTGTTCAATAAAGTAGATAATCTAAGTTGTAAGAAAGTCCATTCCTTCCCATCTTAAGAGGTATTTTCACTTGTATTTTTAAAAAGTGGCTATTATTTGCTTAGTTATTCTGTGGAAAGCATTGACAGGATAGTTTTTGCCTCTGGCCTAGTACCTCTAGGCTTGTTGGCACTTGTTGGTAACTTCCAGATTGATCTGCTGTTTATGTTAATTCCAGGTGCAGAAACAGAGTGGTTCATAACCTCCCACCTTTTTTTTTTTTTTTTGAGAGGGAGTTTTGCCCTTATTGCCCAGGCTGGAGTGCAATGGCGTGATCTTCACTAACTGCAACCTCCGCTTCCTGGGTTCAAGTGATTCTCATGCCTCAGCCTCCCAAGTAGCTGGGATTATAGGCATGCGCCACCACACCCAGCTAATTTTGTATGTTTAGTAGAGATGGGGTTTCAACCATGTTTGAAGTAGATAAAGTAACCTAACCTCAGGTGATCCACCTGTCTCGGCCTCCCAAAGTGCAGGGATTACAGGCGTGAGCCACCACACCTGGCCTTAACCTCCCACCATATGCAATGGGAAAATTCTAACCCTGTAGTCACAGGCCTATGTCCAAATTCCGGCATTTACTGTGTGTGTAATTTCATGAAGTTGCTTTTCTTAGAGAGTCATTGTTCTTGTTTATAAAATGATATTTGCAAGACTGTAGTTAGAGAAGAGAGAAATAATTTGTCATTTAGAAAATGCCTGTCATGGCTGGGCGCGGTGGCTCACGCCTGTAATCCCAGCACTTTGGGAGGCCGAGGTGGGCGGATCACAAAGTCAGGAGTTCTAGACTAGCCTGGCCAACATGGTGAAAACCCGTCTCTACTAAAAATACAAAAAATTAGCCAAGTGTGGTAGTGCATGCCTGTACTGCCAGCTACTCTGAAGGCTGAGGCAGGAGAATCACTTGAACCCAGGAGGTGGAAGTTGCTTTGAGCCGAGATCGCACCATTGCACTCCAGCCTGGGCGACAGAGCGAGACTCCATCCTGAGAAAAGATAAAACAAAATGGCTGTCGTGGCCGGGCACGGTGGCTCATGCCTGTAATCCCAGGACTTTGGGAGGCCGAGGCGGGCAGATGACAAGGTCAGGAGTTCAAGACCAGCCTGGCCAGCATGGTGAAACCCCATCTCTACTAAAAATACAAAAAAGCTGGCCATGGTGGTGGGTGCCTGTAATCCCAGCTACTCGGGAGGCTGAGGCAGGAGAATTGCTTGAACCCAGTAGGGGGAGTTTGCAGCAAGCTGAGATCATGTCACTGCACTGTAGCCTAGGCAACAGAGCGAGACTCCTTCTCAAAAAAAAAAAAAAAAATAGAAAATGCCTGTCACATAATAGGTTCTTAGTAGATATGAGTTACCTACCCTCCCCCTTCTGCTTGGATTTTATAGCCCTCTGTAATTGAGTTATATGCTTAAGATTCGAATCAGGCGTAATACATATTTTGAGTCTTGGTCTCTACCAGTTACTGTAATTTCATGCCTTGCCTCATTCACGTTGTATCCCATGTAGATTTCGCCACTTGTGCTCTGGATTTCTTCTCTTGACTTTTTTTTTAATCTTAATTTTTGTTTGTGTGTAGATGGGGTCTCCCTATGTTGCCCAGGCTGGACTCAAGCAGTCATCCTGCCTCGGCCTCAAAAAGTGCTGGGATTACAGGCATGAGCCACTCTGCTCAGTCTGTTGATTTCTCTTTATTTATGTATTTATCATTTATTGAGATGGAGTCTCACTCTGTTGGCCAGGTTGGAGCACAGTGGCATGATCTTGGCTCGCTGCAGCCTCCACCTCCCAGGTTCAAGTGATTCTTCTGCCTCAGCCTCTTGAGTAGTTGGGACTACAGGTACCCACCACCACGCCCGGCTAATTTTTGTATTTTTAATAGAGATGAGGATTCGTCTCTGTGTTGGCCAGGCTGGTCTTGAACTACTGACCTCAAGTGATTTGTCTGCCTTGGCCTCCCAAAGTGCTGGGATTGCAGGTGTGAGCCACCGCACCCTGTCAGCCTGTTGACTTCTTAAGGACTTACCTCGTTCTTGCCTGCATCATGAATTTTTCCCTTTCTGGATCATCTTTATTAGTATACAGATGTGCTTTAGAGCTGTACTGTCCAGTATGGTAGCTACTAACCAACAGTGCTTTCTGCAATGAAATGTGTGGCTGTTAAAAGAAAAATTTTAAAAATTTTGTTCCTCAGTGATGCTAGCCATATTTCAGTTGTTCAGTAGCCATAGATGGCTAATGGCTACTTTATTGGACAGTGCAGATATAGAACATCCCTATCATTGCAGACAGCACTATTGGACAGCAGCTCTAAGTGAGGCTTCCTTCTTTATAAGCCCTCTCCCCCATTCCACATTATTCTCTAGCTATAGCCTCATTTCTCTGATTCTCCTCCAAACCAGTTTTCAAAAGTTGTCAATTTTGTGCTCTCTCTACTTTCCTTTGCTTCTCAGCCTACTACAGATTGGCCTCCATTCTTACCACTAAAACTACTCTAATCAAGGTTACCACTGGTTTCTGTTTACTAAATTCGTCTTACAGGCTCTTGTAGGAGCATTCAGTGTAGTTGACCACTGTTTTCTGCCTGTTCATCTACTTCTCATTTTATGAGACATATGTTCTTGTTTTCCTTCACTTTACTCCTTGTTATACTGTATTTTTTTTTTTTTTTTTTTTTCTGAGATGGAGTCTCGCTGTCCTCCAGGCTGGAGTGCAGTGGAGCAATCAATGTCTGCTCACTGCAACTGCCACCTGCTGGGTTCAAGTGATTCTCCTGCCTCTCAGCCTCCCCAGTAGCTGGGATTACAGGCGCACACCACCACGCCTGGCTAATTTTTGTAGTTTTAGTAGAGACGGGGTTTCACCATGTTGGTCAGGCTGGTCTTGGAACTCCTAACCTCAGGTGATCCATTGACCTTGGCCTCACAAAGTGCTGGGATTACAGGTGTGAGCCATTGCACCTGGCCCTGTTTTTTTTTTTTTTTTTTTTTTTTTTTTTTTTTAAAAACAGGCTTCTCTCCTTTACCTGCATCTAAGTATTGGCATACCTAAGACAGGATAAAACTCCTGGGTTTTTTTTTTTTCACCCTCTTTTTCTAAATTCATCCCCTAGGTGGTCTCATTCAACTCATTGTTTTAAATGACATCTATATGTGAATCATTCTCATATTTATGTTTCTGGTTTAGACTTCTTGCCTGAGCTCCAGACATACTATCCAACTGCCTTGCTAGACATTACCACTTAGTAACCTAGTAGTCAGTTGTCTAAATATACTTCACATGTCCAAAATAGAACTCTCTTCCATAATATTCTTCTAGTCTTTGCCTCTTCCGTAACTGGCACCTAGGAGTTATCCTTGAATCCTGTTTTTCCCTTATCCCATAGCTAATCCATCATCAAGTTCTTTTGGTCTCCAGAATATCACTGAAATCTATTTATTCAATCATCTGTTTTATATCTTTATTTCTACCACCCTAGTCTCAGCCACCATTATGTCACCTGGCTTACTGAAATAGCTCTTAACTGGTTTTTGCTTTCACTCAGCTACCTTGTTCAGACATTCTTTCTCCCAGTAACAAGAATCTTCTTTCAAAAATGTAAATGAAATAGTGTAGATTGCCTGCTTAAAGTGGTTTCCTAGTTTTTCTTTGGTCTTAGTTATGAGATTCAGAATCCTGCCTCACGTGTTCTTCCTATCTTACTGCTACCTCCTTTCCTACGCCCTTTGCTGGAGATGCTGTGGCTACAGTGGCATTTCTTTTGCTCCAAAATGCCAAGTTTTGTCCCACCTTAGGTTGTTCAATTTGTTGTTTCCTCTGTTAGGAATGCCCTTCTCCCATCTCTTAGCAATGCTGGTAGCTTCTTATTCAGGTTTCAGCTCCTCAGAGGGCCATTTCCCAGCTACTAGGCCAAATCTGAATTTGTTGATTAGCTAACTTATTTGCTGGTCTGTCCTTACTAGACTGCAAGCTCTTTGGAAGCAGAATAACCTTGTCTGTCTTATTCTCTACTGTATCGTCATACAGTGCCTTTCACATGCTAAGTGCTCAGTAAATTTTTGTGGACTGTATAAAATGTTTGATTCCTTTAAATCTCGGAAGGGAAAAACTGCATTAATAATTGCATTGTACCCAGTGTAACATGATTCTGGACTGGGTCCTTTACGTCCCAAGTACATGATTGGGATTATTGCAGAAACTTAAATGGGGTCTGATTATGAGATGGTAGTACTATACCAGCATTAATTTCCTGATTTTGATGATTATATTTTAGTTATGCAGAAGAAGGATTTTTTTTTTTTTTTTTTTTTTTTTTTGAGACAGAGTCTCAGTCTGTTGCCCAGGACGAAGGAGTACAGTGGTGCAATCTCAGCTCACTGCAACCTGCACTTCCCAGGTTCGAACAATTCTCCTGCCTCAGCCTGCGGAGTAGCTGGGACTACAGGCATGCGCTACCCTGCCCAGCTAATTTTTTTTGTTTGTTTTTTTGGTTTTTTTTTTGAGACAGGCTCTCACTCTGTTACCCAGGCTGGAGTACAGTGGCGCGATCTCGGCTGACTGCAGTCTCTGCCTCCTGGGTTCAAGCAGTTCTCATGCCTCAGCCTCCCGAGTTGCTGGGATTACAGGCGCCACCTTGCCCGGCTCATTTTTTTTGTATTTTTAGTACAGACAGGGTTTCACCGTGTTGGTTGGACTGGTCTTGAACTCTTGACCTCAAAGGATCCACCCTCCTTGGCCTCCCAAAGTGCTGGGATTACAAATGTGAGCCACCACGCCTGGCCTTAATTTTTGTATTTTTAGTAGGGAGACAGGGTTTCCCCGTTGGCCAGGCTGGTTTCAAACTCCTGATGTCAAGGGATCCGCCCACCTTGTCCTCCCAATGTGCCAGGATTACAGGTATGAGCCGCCGCGCCCAGCCAGAAGAAGGTCTTTGTCTTTAGGAAATATACTCTACTCAAAGGATTGGGGAGTGAAGGGAGATATGTACTAGTCAATAAAAAAAAAGGTACAGTGAGAGATCTTGGAATTTGGTTTACAAACCTGGTTCAAATCCTGGCTCTCTCATTTATGTGTGATCTTGAATGTATTTTTTAAATTCTCTAAAATAAAGATTATAATATTTGTTTTGCCTATTGGGAGGATTTAGTGTAAGGGTATATGTCCAACACAATGCTTCACATATAATACAGTCTCAATAAAACCTTGCTTATATTCTTTTAAAATTCAAATATTAGAAAATGTTGACCAGGCATGGTGGTTCACGCCTGTAATCTCAGCACTTTGGGAGGCCCAGGTGGGAGGTTTGCTTGAGCCCAGGAGTTCAAGACTAGTTTAGGCAACATTGTGAAACCTTGTCTCTACCAAGATAATAAAAAAATTGAACCAGGCGGGGCTGCTCACACCATGGGCATAGCTACTCAAAAGGCTGAGGTGGTCCACCCACCTTGAGCACTGGTGGCGGAGGTTGCAATGAGTCATGTTCATGCCACTGCACTTCAGCCTGGGCGAGCGAGACCCTGTCTCAAGATATAAATAAAATAAAAATTTCAACATTTTATTTTCATGTTCAGTACTATGACTTCCTTTATAATATGAACAAATAATTTTTTTTTTTTTTTGAGACGGAGTCTTGCTCTGTCACCTGGGCTGGAGTGCAGTGGCGTAATCTCGGCTCACTGCAAGCTCCGCCTCCCAGGTTCACGCCATTCTCCTGCCTCAGCCTCCCGAGTAGCTGGGACTACAGGCGCCCTCCACCATGCCTGGCTCATTTTTTGTATTTTTAGTAGAGACGGGGTTTCACTCTGTTAGCCAGGATGGTCTCAATCTCCTGGCCTCATGATCCGCCTGCCTCGGCCTCCCAAAGTGCTGGAATTATAGGTGTGAGCCACCGTGCCCAGCCCAATAATTTTTAATTTTTAAGTTTTTTTTTTTTTTGAGACAGAGTCTTGCTCTGTCGCCAGACTGGAGCGCAGTGGCGCAATCCCGGCTCACTGCAACCTCCGACTCCCTGGTTCAAGTGATTCTCCTGCCTCAGCCTCCTGAGTAGCTGGGATTACAATCATGTGCCACCATGCTTGGCTAATTTTGTATTTTTAATAGAGATGGGGTTTCTGCATGTTGGCCAGGCTGGTCTCTAACTCCCAATGTCAGGTGATCCACCTGCCCTGGCCTCCCGAAGTGCTGGGATTACAGGCGTGAGCCACCACGCCTGGCCATGGATAGATATTTTTAATAGGCTTTTTATATTTTCGAGATGTTTACCCTTTCTGAGTTTTTTATTCCTCTCTGTAGATCTGGGGTTGGTTACATTTTTCTTTCATCCTAAAGGACTTCTTTTAGCATTTCTTGAAGTGAAAATCTGCTGGAGACAGATTCTATCCATTTTTTTTTAATACTTTTTTTCTTTTTTTGTTTTTTGACGCGGAGTTTCACTCTTGTTGCCCAGGCTGGAGTGCAATGGCGCAATCTTGGCTCACCGCAACCTCTGCCTCCCACATTCAAGTGATTCTCCTGCCTCAGCCTCCCTAGCAGCTGGGGTTACAGGCATGCGCCACCACACCCAGCTAATTCTGTATTTTTAGTAGAGATGGGGGTTTCTCCATGTTGGTCAGGCTGGTCTCAAACTCCTGACTTCAGGTGATCTGCCCGCCTCAGCCTCCCAAAGTGCTGGGGTTACAGGCGTGAGCCACTGCGCCCAGCCTCCTTTTTAAAATGGAGACAGAGCCTCACTGTGTTGGTCAGGCTGCTCTTGAACTCAAGTGATTATCTCACCTCAGCTTCCTGAGAAGTAGCTGGGATTACAGGCATAAGCCACGGTGCCTGGCATCTTTCTGCTTTTGTCTTTTTGAAAAGGTCTTCATTTTTGAAGGTTATTTCCCTTAGATACAGAATTCTGGTGTGATGATTAGTATTAGGTGTCAACTTGATTGGATTGAAGGATGCCTAGATAGCTGGTAAAGTATTGTTTTTGGGTGTGTCTGTCAGGGTGTTGCCAGAGGAGATTGACCTTTGAGTCAGTGGACTGGGAGAGGAGGACTCACCCTCATCAGTGTGAGTGGGCACCATCCAATTGGCTGCCACTGAGGCTAGAACAAAGCAGGCGGAAGAAGATGGGATAAGGCTGGCTTGCTGAGTCTTTTGGCTTTCATTTTTCACCCGTACTGGATGCTTCCTTCTGTTCCTCCTGCCCTTGAACATCAGACTGCAGATTCTTTGACCTTTGGACTCTTAGACTTAGACCAGTGGTTTGTTGGGGGTTCTCCAGCCTTCTGCTGCAGATAGAAGGCTGCACTGTTGGCCTCCCTGCTTTTGAAGCTTTTGGACTCGGATTGAGCCACTACTGGCTTATTTCTTCCCCAGCTTGCAGACGGCCTGATGTGGGACTTCTTCGCCTTGTGATTCTGTGAGCCAATTCTCCCTAATAAGCTAATGAGCTCCTTTCATATATACATATAACCTATTATTTCTGTCCCTGTCGAGAACTGTGACTAATACATCTGGGTTGATAGGTTTTGTTTTTTATTTTGTTTTTTCTTTATTTTCTTTTTGGGTTGATAGTTTTGTTTTTTTTTTCTTTTGGTACTTGAAAAATATTCTATTGTCTTCTGATTTTCATTGTTTCTGGTGATAAATCAGCGATCATTCTTATTCTTCTCCAGCGTATACTTTCTCTCTTTTCCCTGGTTGCTTTTTTTTCCAAGTTGCTTTTATTTTATTTTTTGGAGATGGAGTTTAGCTCTTGTTCCCCAGGCTGGAATGCAGTGGTGCGATCTCAGCTCACCGCAACGTCTGCCTCCTGGGTTCAGGCAATTCTCCCCTGCCTCAGCCCCCTGAGTAGCTGGGTTACAGGCATGTACCACCATGCCCAGCTAATTTTGTATTTTTAGTAGAGATGGGGTTTCACCATGTTCTCCAGGCTGGTCTCAAACTCCTGACCTCAGGTGATCTGCCCGCCTCTGCCTCCCAAGTGCTGGGATTATAGGCGTGAGCCACTGAGCCTGGACTCCTGGTTGCTTTTAAGAGTCATTCTTTTTTGTCATTTGTTTTTTTGAGACAGAGTCTCGCTCTGTCACCCAGGCTGGAGTGCAGTGGCCGATCTTAGCCCACGGCAGCCTCTGCCTCCTGGGTTCAAGCAGTCCTCCCACCTCAACCCCCCAAGTGGCTAGGACAGGCGCCTGCCACCATGCGTGGCTCATTTTTGTATTTTTTGTAGAGTCGGGGTTTCACCCTGTTGCCCAGGCTGGCCTTGAACTCTTGAGCTCAGGCTATCCGCCTGTCTCGGCCTCCCAAAGTGCTAGGATTACAGGCGTGAGCCACTGTGCCCTGGGGCCAAGAGTTGTTCTTTCTCTTCCTTCCTTCTCTTTTCTTTTTGTTTTCAACAGTTTCACTCTGTGCATAGGTATGTTTTTTGTTTGTTTGTTTGTTTATTGAGATGGAGTCTTCCTCTGTCACACAGGCTGGAGTGCAGTAGTGTGATTTCAACTCACTACAGCCTTCTCCTTCTGGGTTCAAGTGATTCTCCTGCTTCAGCCTTCCAAGTACCTGGGACTACAGGTGCGCACCACCACTCCTGGCAAATTTTTGTGTTTTTAGTAGAGACAGGGTTTCACCATGTTGGTCAGGCTGGTCTTGAGCTCCTGATCTTGTGATCTGCCTGCCTTTACCTCCCAAAGTGCTGGGGTTACAGGCGTGATCCACTGCACCCAGACCAGGTATGGATTTTTTTTGTATTTATCCTGCTTGGGTTTCATCGAACTTCTAGATTTGTGGGTGGCTGTCCATTATCTTTTTTTTTTTTTTTTTTTTTTTTGAGACTGGGTCCCACTCTGTTGCACAGGCTGGAGTGCAATGGCTCGATCTCGGCTCTCTGCAATCTATGTCTCCCAGGCTCAAGCGATCCTTCCGCCTCAGTCTTCTGAGTAGCTGGGACTATAGGCATGCATCACCATGCCTGGCTAATTTTTATGTATATTTTGTAGAGATGGGGTTTCACCATGTTGCCCAGGCTGGTCTTGAACTCCCAGACTCAAGTGATCTGCTTGCTGGCCTCAGCCTCCCAAAGTGCTGCAATTATAGGCATGAGCCACTGTGTCTGGCCTTGTTATCTCTTCATGTGCCTCTGCTTTACTGAATCTTTAAGCTCTGCTTTTCAGTCTAGATTCTGGTTCTTTGGACTGCTGGGAAATTCTCTTTGCTCTCTAGTCTCACTCAGGATTTTCCTTATCTCTTGATTTTGCCCTAATTCTTTGACTTAGCCTTAGGAGGACTATCTGTCTTACATTCTTTGAAGACTTGAAGACTCAGAATGCCTCAGAGGTGTTTATTCCATGCTTCCTGTCTTGATCTCCTTCTACAGAGAGGGCTGCTGCCTTGAACATGGTAGAGGCTCTTTTCATGGGATTCTCTCCGCTTTTCTTCCTTGCCCTCAGACTTGCACACGTTGAAAACCCCTAGGGGGCTGGGCACAGTGGCTCACGCCTGTAATCCACCACTTTGGGAGGCCGAGGCAGGCGGATCTCGTGAGGTCAGAAGTTTGAGACCAGCCTGGCCAATATGGTGAAACTAAAAATACAAAAATTAGCCAGGTGTGGTGGTGCGCACCTGTAGTCCCAGCTACTTGGGAGGCTGAGGCAGAAGAATTGCTTGAACCTGGGAAGCGAAGGTTGCAGTGAGCCAAGGTCGCACCACTGCACTTCATCCTGGGCGACGGCAAGACACCGTCTCAAAAAAAAAAAAAAACCCCATAGAGAAGAGTTAGCATTGGGGCTTGTAGTTGGGCCTCCTCCAGATTCTCTAATACATTATCTGAGTCCACATGCAACCATTAAAATTAAGTTCATTATAGGTTTGGCTGGTTTCTCATTAATCCTGTCAGTGGATTCCTGGTTCTGCCACTTCACCAGGAATGAGAATAGCTATGGTCTCTTCACTTCTGAAGGGTTTGACATTTTCTCTGATTTAGCTTATTTATTATTTAGATTTCTTTACATCCTTAGCTCTCTGATGGTTGTTTTTTTTTTTTTTTTTTTTAAACTATGATTTTTGTAGCTTATCCAGCTTGTTGCAGTTTATAGAGTGAGGCTTGGTGTCTTGCAACTTTGAGCATTCTAGTCAGAAGTGGAAATCCTGAGCCTTTTGTTAGAATTACAAAATTTGAGAGCTGGAAGAGACCATAGAAATCATATAGTTTAAGCCAGGTGGGGTGGTGTGTGCCTGTACTCCTAACTACTGCCTGCCTCTACCTGGGTGACAGGGCAAGACCTTGTCTCTTAAGAAGGAAGAAATCCTGTAGTTTAGCCACTTTGTGTTCCTGATGAGGAACTGAGACATAAAAATGTGAAATTCTTTGACTCCACAGCTGATTTAGCCACAGATCCTGGAGTAGACACCAGATCTTTAAACTTACGATTTATTTCTTTTAATATAAGCTGTCCCACTTAGTTCTGTGTTGTTAGAACAGAACACCTGAGACTGGGTAATTTATAAAGAAAAGAAATTTATTTCTTACAGTTCTGGAGGCTTGGAAGTCTGATACCATGGTGCTGGCATCTGGTGAGGGTCTCCTTTCTGCATCATCCCATGGTGGAAGAGAAAGAGAGGGCCAAACTTGCTTTTGTAATAGGCCTACTCCCACAATAATAACATTAACCCATCTGCTTCTTACTAGTGATTAATAATCACCACTTATTAGGCCCCACCTCCCAACACTTGCATTGAGGATTAAGTTTCCAACCCATGAACTTTGGGGGACACATTCAAAGCATGGCACGAGCCTAGTGAAATCAGACTGGACTCTTTCAGTAGGGCCAAATTCTCAGATGGGTCTGATAGGAAACAAACTTAAAATTTTGTTTTCACATCTCACAAGCTTTCTTTTTTTTCTTCCTTCCTTTTCTTTTTCCTTTCCTTTCCTTTCTTTTCCCCTTTCCTTTCCTTTTCCTTTTCCTTTCTTCCCCTCCCCACCCCTTCCCCTCTTTTTGTGAAAGCAGGTTTATTAAGAAAGTAAAGGAATAAAAGAATGGCTACTCCATAGTCAGGGCAGCCAAATCTCGCAAGCCTTCTTCAGTTTGGAGAAAATGAGAGATAAAGAGGAAGGATATTCCAAAATTGTATGCCATTCTGAATTTTTTTAAAATTAGGGAATAGGCCAGATGCAGGGCTGATCTGTAATCCTAGCGCTTTAGAAGACTTAGCTGGGAGAATAACTTGAGGCCAGGAGTTCAAGACCAGCCTGGGTAACATAGTGAGACCCCATTTCTACAAAAAAAAAAAAAAAAAAAAAAAAAAAAAAAAAGCGTGGTGTATGCCTAAAGGTCCCAGGTACTTGAGAGGCTTACTGGGAGAATTGCTTGAGGCTACAGTGAGCTTTGATCATGCCACTGCACCACAGCCTAGGCAACAGAGCAAGACCCTGTCTCTTAAAGAGAGAAAGGGAATCTTCAACTAAGCGTATGGTTCTCTCCGTTTGATGAGAGTCCAGAGATGTTTTATATGGCCTTGCATAATGTGACCTTCTTTAGACCCTCACCAGAGTTAGCTCAAAAACAATAGGTATCATGTTTGATCTGTAGTCTGAAAAGCTGTGGTGCTAAACCCTGCTAGGATGGACTGAAGAATAGTGTCAAGGTCTTGCATATCTTCATTATACCTTCTTTGGTATTAGATGGGCTGATAGGACTTAAGAGTCCTGCTTGACTGATTATATAGGATGCTATTTCAGTGGCACAGTCCCTCCCCACCACCTCAGCAAAATAAGATGAGAGCTGTAACAAAGCTGAAGTGTTTTATTTCTTCATTCTGAGTGGGTTGAAACCAGCTGCCTTCTTCATGTTATTGGCAGACCTATGCATTCGCATAGAGTGAGGGTCCTGGTGGAATGCCTGGAAAGGAAAATACCATATCTAGGAATCTTCACTGATGTTTTCTAGTGGTAGATCAGAATGTGATCAGATTCTGAAAAATTTGAGGATAGGACTTCCCTTCTCCAAAGCTTTCTACTGCCAGGTAGCATATGCTATTTACATTGAGTCATTCAGTACATAAATTAGGGTACCTACTAATTACCAGGTACTATGCTTAGGAAATGTCCCCAAGGCTACTTAGTCCCACACCTTTTGTAACAGACAAAGCCACAGAAAAAAGGAGGGGAATGGTGCCCTGGAAAATGAAGAGTAGAGGTTCTGAAGAATCAGATTAGATTAGATTGGGGAAGGATGGCAAAAGAAAAGGAAGTGAAAACGTTATTAGAAAGAAGAGAAAGAAAAGTGAAATGTTAGTGAGATAGGGAGGAATCCACTACATGTCCCTGTGCTCCAGGAGTAATAATGTGTTCCTATGAGCTAAAGACTGAAAAAAAAAAAAAAATGACCTCTGCTCTACGTTAATGCCTAAAACAATGCCTGGCACATGGTGAGCATTCAGTAAAATGTTGAATGAAACGTAATGGAGGGATGGGAGAGTTGAATCTGTTTAGTCTGTGTAAAAGATGTTTTAAAAACATCTTGGCTCATTCTGCTTCTGGGCCCATGTTGGGATTGCATTTCCTCACTCCCTTGGTTATACACGTATGACCATGTGACCTACTTTAGTCAGTAAAATGAGAGAAGTGAATGGTGTCATTTTTGGATGGAAGCTTTGTTGCTTGTTTTCTCTGCTACATTGCATGTCATTGGTAGAGATGGTAGGTACTTTAACAGCTTGGCTGACAGCTACGTTGGACTTGTGGCATGAGCACGACTTAGATTTTTGGGGGCCATCTATTATCCTGACTGCTACGAAAATTTATATTTTCATCTGGTTAGAATCCTCAGGTGTCCAAAGGTGCTTGAAGAAAGAGGCTGTGCACATGGCTCCTGTCCTATATTTGCACCAATATTTCTTTAATGTTAATTAGGTTAGGAATTTTAGAACAAAGCCTCCTGCCAGGAAGAAGATAAGAAATTGGATGAAGGGTTATTATAATTATTTAAAAATTTCCAGCCATAAATTTGTAGAAAGGATTGTATTTCTTTTTTTTTTTTTTTTTTTTTTTGAGACGGAGTCTCACTCTGTCGCCCAGGCTGGAGTGTGGTGGCCGGATCTCAGCTCACTGCAAGCTCCGCCTCCCGGGTTCACGCCATTCTCCTGCCTCAGCCTCCCGAGTAGCTGGGACTATAGGCACCCGCCACCTCGCCCGGCTAGGTTTTTTTTTTGTATTTTTTAGTAGAGACAGGGTTTCACCATGTTAGCCAGGATGGTCTCGATCTCCTGACCTCGTGATCCACCTGTCTCGGCCTCCCAAAGTGCTGGGATTACAGGCTTGAGCCACCACGCCCGGCCGAGAGGATTGTATTTCTTTAGTATACAACAATTCAAATAACATCTCTCCCATTCTGAGCATACGTATTAGCATAGGGCTTGGGAATAAAACTAAAGGAATATAAGACTTGTTCTGTGGTTTTGTAAGTTACAGACTTAGAATTGGGAGAATCTATAGGGATGTTATTACTAGTTTATCTGGTCTATGAATTTTTGAATTTCTAATATGGATGACTTACAGTAAAGCTGTAACTAGGAGATGGAGTCTCGCTCTGTCCCTCAGGCTGAAGTGCAGTGGCACGATCTTGGCTCACTGCAACCTCCACCTCCCAGGTTCAAGCGATTCTCCTGCCTCAGCTCCTGAGTAGCTGGGATTCCAGCCATGCACCACCATGCCAAGCTAATTTTTGTATTTTTAGTAGAGATGGGGTTTGGCCGTGTTGGTCTGACTGGTCTCAGGTGATCCACCTGCCTTGGCCTCCCAAAGTGCTGGGATTATAGGCGTGAGCCACCCCGCCTGGTTGTAACTAGACTTACTAGTTGTAATCTAGTTACACATTTACTGTAAGTCATCCATGCCGGAAATGAACAACTAGAGATAAGCAACAAAATAAACATAATGGCATGCGCTTTTTTTTTTTTTGAGACAGGGTCTCACTCTGTTGCCCAAGCTGGAGTGCAGTGGTGCGATCTCAGCTCACTGCAGCCTCAGCCTCCCAGGTTCAAGCGATTCTCCAACCTCAGCCTCCTGAGTAGCTGGGATTACAGGTGTGAGCCACCACACCTTGCTAGTTTTTGTATTTTTAGTAGGGATGGGTTTTACCATGTTGGCCAGGCTGGTCTCCAACTCCTGGCCTTGGGTGTTCTGCCCGCCTTGGCCTCCCAAAGTGCTAGGATTACAAGGGTGAGCCACCATGCCCAGTCTGTTTTGTCTTTAAGTTGAATACTTTGTTACTGTCTTCTCTGACTTTGAAAGTTTGTCTCTGTAGATAAGCATAGTTACTGATACTACCCAAAGCCTTTTAGACTTTGGCATTTTAGATTTAAGGTCCTGTGTCTCTTCCCAGGTTCCTAAGATTATTTGTTGTTAACAGTTTACACTCCCAGCCTCCTTGACGTCCAAATCCTGAAAGGGTCCCTGGTAGCTCTTACGGCCACCCACCATATGTTAGGAGCAAGGGCTTTGTCAAGAATGCAGTGAGCAAGCAGCTAAGCTGTAGCACTTGGCCTTCTCTGCCCAAAAAACTTAGTAGCTTTGATGAGAGCTTGAGACATGATCTCAGGGAAGGGCCAATTTGCTACAGCTACATTTATCTGTGCCAGGTTAGGAGATAGCCCTAGGTGAATATAAGAAAAGCTCAACCTTTCCCTTCAGTCCAAAAGCAACTGGGTTTTGGCCGAGGAGATGTGAGGTTGGCTAGGTTCCTGTTAACTCAAATTACTCGCTTGTCGATGGAGAAGAGCAAAATGAGTAAGAGCCTTTGTGGAGAGGGGATGGGGGAAGTGCTGTCAGTGAATGTGAACAGGCCATATGACCCATGTCAGCATTTATCCAGAGAAGCAGCAGAGCAGGAGGTTGAGGAGAAAGCCAGAAAAGTAACCTTTATGTTTGTGGCCCTTCAAACTTTCTTTGCACATCTAGACTTCCTTTTTGACATAGGTAGGCCAAGTTGCTCCTTAATAAGAAAAAAAAAATTCAGTTTCTATAGATTGGCGAGATAGGACAAAGTAAAGTTACTTCTTTTGTTTGCATTTCATTACTTTATATACTTAGTCTTAACTCCCAGTACCAGCATTGCTCTTGGTGTGGGGGCAGACCAGGTGACAGCAGGAAGTAATATAGCAAAGAGAGCAGTGCTTGAGCAGACAGTTGTGGCTAATGCAGTTTCAGGGAACTGCCTTATAAATTTAGGAAGCTGCTATCCAGCCTGGATTATAGAGAGCTCTTAATTCCATGGCATGGTAGGTCACTGAAAGAAAGCCAAAGATAAAGCAAAAAGTCAACTTTATTCTTATAAATTATTCTCTGTACTTCTTTTTATTCACCAAGTTTTAAAAAACAAAACAACATCGGGCCGGGCGCGGTGGCTCAAGCCTGTAATCCCAGCACTTTGGGAGGCCGAGACGGGCAGATCACGAGGTCAGGAGATCGAGACCATCCTGGCTAACACGGTGAAACCCCGTGTCTACTAAAAAAAATACAAAAAACTAGCCGGGCAAGGTGGCGGGTGCCTGTAGTCCCAGCTACTCGGGAGGCTGAGGCAGGAGAATGGCATAAACCCGGGAGGCGGAGCTTGCAGTGAGCTGAGATCCGGCCACTGCACTCCAGCCTGGGTGACAGAGCGAGACTCCATCTCAAAAACAAAAAAAAAACCCAAAACAACATCAAACCAGCTAATCAAACTTAGTGATCACTCCCCAGACCACCCAGAATCAGCACTGGTTGGTAGGAATGGGTAGCATTTATTTGGAGGCAGAGAAATTGAAAAGATGCTGGAAAGGGTCCCTTTATGTTACCTTCCTTTTTACTCCCTTGTTGAAGTGTGTAGAACATGTAAAAAGAATATGGAGCCCCAGTTTTTTCCTGGGTCTAAGCTTTAAACTTTGCCTTTATGAAATTAAGCATGAAAGATGGTGGAGATAATGGCAATTAATAGGACACTGATGTGGATAGAGGATGAAGTGACCATCTGCTGGTCCAGCTGAGTTTTATATATGCTTTAGTCAGGCCAAGGAGCTCCATGGTTGACGTGAAAGTTGGAGGTAGTTGGAGACATCAGAATTTGGAATATAACTGCCCTAAGAGTTAAGGTGATGAGGGAACAATTTTCTTTCTAGGGTCACTAGGAGAGCATGAGAGGCCTCTGCCTTTTTTATTTTATTTTATTTATTTTTTATTTTTATTTTTTTTGAGACAGAGCCTCGCTCTGTCACCCAGGCTGGAGTGCAGTGGCCGGATCTCAGCTCACTGCAAGCTCCGCCTCCCGGGTTTACGCCATTCTCCTGCCTCAGCCTCCTGAGTAGCTGGGACTACAGGCGCCCGCCACCTCGCCTGGCTAGTTTTTTGTATTTTATTTTTTTAGTAGAGACGGGGTTTCAACGTGTTAGCCAGGATGGTCTCGATCTCCTGACCTCGTGATCCGCCCGTCTCGGCCTCCCAAAGTGCTGGGATTACAGGCTTGAGCCACCGCGCCCGGCCTACTCTGCCTTTTTTATGGCTACCAGGCACACACATCTTGACTTTCTTAATTAGGTCAGACCCCCAATGTGCAGACTCTCAGTAGTATCTTGTAGCATTCCTTGGTACCACTTGTCCTTTCTTCATTTCCTTGTTTACTTTTCTTCTTTAAAAAAAAAAATTGTCTCTAGTCACACGATAAACTCCACGAAGGCAGAGCCCAAGTCTCTCTTTACTCACCATTTTATCCCCATTGCCAAGGGATTGACTGACACAGATACTTATCAAATACTTACCGAATAATGGAATATGACTGAATTGTAAACACTTAATGGATCCACTCTATGATGTAGAGGTACAGCATGACTCCCAACTTACTAATTAAGGTGGGTCTACTTTCCAAGATCCTGGCTGAAAAGGCGCTCCAGCAGCATTTGGTCTAATGGATAGTGAAGGATCCTGAAGACTACTACTCACAGAGCAATGAGGCAGAATCACTGAACAAGCACTGCCATTGTAAATCCTTTTCCCCTCCCAGGTGTTTAATTGGTATAATCCTCATTGTCTAGTGGAATTACAGTTTGGTTTATAAATACTACCTTCTCTTGTTAGAATGTATAGTCTTCATCATCTGAGTACATAGTGATGGCTCTGCAGTTCTCAGTGTAGGCAAAGCTCCTACCTTCCCTAGTATCATTTTTTACCCACTCTACCTGGTTAAGTGCTGACCAGTCACTGATAATTCTGAAAAGGCACTCTCCTTGAAGTTTCTAGTTTGTGAGGCTTCTTGGTCTCAATAAAATTTAAGTGGGGCAGATGTGGATGGAGGCCTTAAGTAAGGATCTCTCATTTTCATGGCTTTCCTAATCTGGCTACAACGCCTACTGTAGTGCTATTCTGTCAGATAACAGTGGTGTAATTTTTGACAAAGCATTTGTGCTTGACTAGATTTCTAGTGAAGTAGAAGTTTGAGAGAGAACTTGGGAGATCTTACTGTTCTTATTTCATTTGTCTATGGAACTGATTTTACAGTCAGAAATGTAAAACATGACTGAGCTTTAAGGAATTGTTTACGTTAAGGCAGGAAGGGTAGGCATGAACAAGCATTCTATTTCAGGTAGAGACTAGAGATGTAAAATTTTGGAAATAGTGGAGCCTTTGAGAAATACTGGTTTTCTTGACCAGCCTGCGAAACATAGTGAAACCCTGTCTCTACAAAAAATACAAAAATTAGCCGTGTGTGTTGCTTGCCTTAGCAGCACATATACTTTAAAAAAAAAAAAAGAGAAAGCAAGCCTGGTGTGGTGGCTTCTGCCTGTAGTCCCAGACACTTGAGGGGCTGAGGTGGGAGGATCGCTTGAGCCCAGAAGGCAGAGGTTGCAGTGATCAGGCCACTACACTCCAGCTTGGGTGACAGAACAATACCCTGTCTCAAACAAACAAACAAACAAACAAACTGGTTTTCCTAGGGTATTTCCTGGGGAGCAGGAAGAATCAAGATGTGTACAAACAGAAAAACCTTGGTGGGAGGGAGACGCGGTATTAAAGCCCTTTTTAAAAATCTGAAACTTTTACCAATACAAAAATTTATTTTTATTTTTATTTTTTTGAGATGGAGTCTTGCTGTTGCCCAGGCTGGAGTGCAGTGGCGTGATCTCACCTCACTGCAACCTCCACCTCCCAGGTTCTAGCGATTCTCCTGCCTCAGCCTCCCAAGTAGCTAGGGTTACAGGCACTCATCACCATGCTGGGCTAATTTTTGTATTTTTAGTAGAGACAGGGTTTCTCCATGTTGGTCAGGCTGGTTTCCAACTCTCGACCTCAGGAGATCCACCCGCCTTGGCCTTCCAAAGTGCTGGGATTACAGGCGTGAGCCACCGCGCCTGGCCCCAAAATGTATTTTTATTACTTACTTCCATAATCACATGGGCTAGATCACATAACAGCATTGAAAATCCAGTGGCTAAAGACCAAAGACAAGACTAATGGCTCAGCTGGATAATGGCAAATGATATGTTGGACTTAAGTTGTTTGACTTTTTTGGCGGGGAGCGGGGGGGCAGAGTCTCCCTCTGTCGCCCAGGCTAGAGTGCAATGGCATGATCTCAGCTCACTGCAACTTCCACTTCCCTGGTTCAAGCAGTTATCCTGCCTTACTCCGGAGTAGCTGGGATTACAGGCATGTGCCACCACGACCGGCTACTGTTTGTATTTTTAGTAGAGATGGGGTTTCACCGTATTGGCCAGGCTGGTCTTGAACTCCAGACCTCGTGATCCTCCCTCCTCGGCCTCCCAAAGTGCTGGGATTACAGGCGTGAACCACCGTGTCCAGCCTTGAAAGATTTTTTTTAATTCAAAAGTTTATTCACAAACTTTTTAAGTGTTTTGTTACAAATAGACTGGTAAGCTACAGAATTTTTAGGACTTTTTTTTTTTTTTTTTTTTTTTTGGCGGGCTAGGGGGGCTGATTTCTGAGAAGCAGAGAAAAACTTGCAGAGGAGAAGCCATCTGTTACAGTAAAAGAAAGCTATTTTACTATTAGTGTCCTTCATATTAAGCAGATACAAGACCCGTTCTCATTTATTAAAAGAACTGGAGGATAGTAAGTATCAGTTTTTATTGAAGCTGTCTTTCTCCTATTGGACAATGAGTTGAGTTTACTGAGGGCCAGAATCCTTTTGCTCATATCAGGTTTGCTCCTGCCTAGCATGTAGTAGTTACTCAATATATGTTTATATATTAAATGAATAAATTGTTGACTTTATTCTTTCTGCCTCAAATATTGTCTGGTCTTATTTGTTAGGAATTCTGACCACCTTATTTTCCATAATGCCTTATATCTGGTACTCTGGGTACTCTGCAGATTCAAGGATTAGGCCATTAAGAAACTGAAAGAACCAAGTTGCATTTATTTTTTTTCAGGCTGGCTAGGGAACCATCTACTGGAGTTGAGGCTATTTTTTCCTGCCCTTTTAGAGGATATTTTTTAAAGTATGAAATATTTTAAGCGAACAGAGATTGATATAACGAACCTTTATATACATACCACCCAGCTCTGTAAGAATCTAGTAATCTGCCATGCTTGTTATTTTAAAATAAATAACACATTAAAATGCAGAGAAATGATTCTGGTCTCTTTCCTTAATAACCTCCAAGTAATCATTATGAATTTGGTATTTGTCTCTTTTTTTTTTCCATTTTTTTTTTTTACTTTTGCAATGTACATATGTACTTACAAAAAAAAACTATTTTGCATGCATATAACTACTTATCTGTTCTCCTGTTTTATGAAGTTTAGGTTGTTTCTAATTTTCTTTACCAAAAAAATGAGAATTTCTCTAGAGAGTTTACTGTGAAGAAAAATGGCCAGGTCATAGAGTATGCTATTTATTTATTCATTTGTATGTTTCTGCCAAATTGCTCTGAAGTTCTTGTACTAATTTAAACTCTAACCACTATTGTGTGTAAGTTTGTTTTTCCACACCCTTCAGAGTTGACATTAACAGAGAAGCATGTTTTTTCAATCTGAAATGTTCTTTTAAGGTAATCTTTTCCTATCAGTCACATTAAATACCTTTTCATAGGTATTATTGTGCAAGTTTACTTTTATAAATTGAAGAGCATTATTCGCATACTTATTTGTGCTGTTAGATTTTTGTTCATTGGATATTGATAGGCATAGTTAATAAATAAACATGCTCTTTAACAAACTAACACATTGCAGACTTCTTATATATTCTTTTAGATAGATGTTACTAATGTTTTACCCCTCATAAAACTCGAGTTCTATAAAAATATTATGAACCTTCCCATACTTGTTGGCATTTCAGAAATGGTACAACCTAATGAGCCTAAGTGTTACCAAGAATCTAGCGTAGTGAAATCTGGAGCCCGGGCCAACGTGTGTGAATTGCTCATAACATTTTTGTAAGCTATTTTTGATTAAGGGTAATTTGTCACTTAATGACCATCATTAAGTTTAATGTACCAGTAGTAGTTTATTGCTAAATGCTCAGTTTGCGTCATACTACACATTTGAAGAAAAGGGTATTTCCTGCAGTGGTGACTCTCTTCTTTTTCTCATCCCCCCAGGTTGTATCAGAGTAAGATGGACGGTAGCTTTGATTGTGATTGTGGTGAGCTGGAGCCACCTGATCACTAACAAAAGACATCTTCTGTTAACCAACAGCCGCCAGAGCTTCCTGTTGAAATAAATATATAGCAACAAAGGAAGAAAAGAAGCAAAACGGAAATAGTGCTTACCAGCACCTTAGAATGATGCTGCTCAGGACCAGTCCAACACTGAATGTATCTGCACTGTGAGGAGAATGTTCATAGAAGCCTGTTGTGTGCATATTTATTCACATTTTTGTTAAATGTTAAATCGTTTAGCACGGTAATCTGAGTGCACAGTATGTCATTTCATTCCGTTTGAGTTTCTTGTTTTCTTTAAATGTCTGCAGAGTTGCTGCCCCTTTCTTGAACTATGAGTACTGCAATCTTTTTAATTCTCAATATGAGTAGAGCTTTTTGAGCTTTAAATCTAAGGGGAACTCAACAGGCCTGTTTGGCATATGCAATGAACATCAAGAAACCATCTTGCTGTGGAAGCATAATTATTTTTCTTCTCCCTTTTTGAAAGATCTTTCCTTTTGATGCCAGTTTTCTTCCTTGTTTACACAAGTTCAATTCGAAAGGAAAAGGCAATAGTAAGGGTTTCAAAATGGCAGAGAAGTTTGAAAGTCTCATGAACATTCATGGTTTTGATCTGGGTTCTAGGTATATGGACTTAAAACCATTGGGTTGTGGAGGCAATGGCTTGGTTTTTTCTGCTGTAGACAATGACTGTGACAAAAGAGTAGCCATCAAGAAAATTGTCCTTACTGATCCCCAGAGTGTCAAACATGCTCTACGTGAAATCAAAATTATTAGAAGACTTGACCATGATAACATTGTGAAAGTGTTTGAAATTCTTGGTCCTAGTGGAAGCCAATTAACAGACGATGTGGGCTCTCTTACGGAACTGAACAGTGTTTACATTGTTCAGGAGTACATGGAGACAGACTTGGCTAATGTGCTGGAGCAGGGCCCTTTACTGGAAGAGCATGCCAGGCTGTTCATGTATCAGCTGCTACGGGGGCTCAAGTATATTCACTCTGCAAACGTACTGCACAGAGATCTCAAACCAGCTAATCTTTTCATTAATACTGAAGACTTGGTGCTGAAGATAGGTGACTTTGGTCTTGCACGGATCATGGATCCTCATTATTCCCATAAGGTATGTAGAGAAAGCCAGCTGAGACAGACCTTTAAACTGATACGCTTAATCAGGAATAGGTACCTGCATTTTCTTTGTATATTGTGGCAGAATTTTTAATCTTATTAAACTTTACATAGTGCCTTTTTTTCTGATACAAATCTATCTTTCACAGTCTCTCTGTTTGAAATGAAGGTGGAGTGGGATAATTAAATACAAATTTCTAAAAAAAAATATGGTTATTATAATGAAGTTCTAAAGTATATGGTTATCATTATAAATGAAATTCTCCCTTAGTTATTTAAGAGTGGAATATACTTTCTTTGGGACAGAATTGTGGTAAGAGGGGATACTATTTCAACTTTTAGGTCTTTTGTTTTCGAGACAGAGTTTCACTCTGTCGTAAAGGCTGGAGTGCAGTGGTGCCATCTTGGCTCACTGCAACCTTCACCCCCTGGATTCAGTGATTCTTGTACCTCAGCCTCCCAAATAGCTGGGATTACAGGTGCGTGCCATCACGCCCAGCTAATTTGTTTGTATTTTTAGTAGAGATGGGGCCTCCCCATGTTGGCCAGGGTGGTCTTAAACTCCTAGCCTCCAGTGATCTGCCTGCCTCAGCCTCCCAAAATGCTAGGATTACAAAGGTGTGAACCATCATGCTTTGTCTTTTTTTTTTTTTTAAGTTTTTAGAGACAAGATCTTGCTGTGTTGCTCAGGCTGGCATCAAATTCCTGGGCTCAAGTGATCCTCTGGCCTCAGCCTCCTAAATAGCTGATGCTAAAGGTGCATGCCAGCACACCCAAACTTATGTCTTCTTTTGTCCCTTTGAGACTGTATTCAGTTCTGCTTTGTTTAAACTAAATTTAGCTTGAAATCTAAATTCCCATAAACAATTGGTAGGAAGTATAGCCAAAAAGATTCACAGCAACTTCCTCTTAGATAGCAAATGGTCTTCATACAAGAATTTAGTATTTTTCAAGCTGAACCTTGGTCTTTTAGTTTTGAAATGAAATCTTATGTGGGACCATGATGTTTAAAATAGAAAAGTGGAGCTGCTTTGGCTGTAAAGAACCCCTGGGAGCCCTGCTTTGTTGGCTTTTCACAGTACATGCCTAAGACAAATCTTCATATGTGTTGTTTCACATTAAGTTTTTTTTTTTTTTTTTTTTTTTGAGACCAAGTTTTGCTCTTGTTGCCCAGGCTACAGTGCAATAGTGTGATCTCAGCTCATTGCAACCTCCACCTCCTGGGTTCAAGCAATTCTCCTGCCTCAGCCTCCCAAGTAGCTGGGATTACAGGTGCCTGCCACCATGCCCAACCCATATTAAAGTATTTTTACTTGGGCCAGGTGCAGTGGCTCACACCTGTAATCTCAGCACTTTGGGAGGCTGAGGCAGGTGGATCACCTGAGGTTGGGAGTTTGAGACCAGCCTGACAACATGGTGAAACCCCATCTCTACTAAACATACAAAATTAGCTGTGCCTGGTGGTGCATGCCTATAATTCCAGCTACTTGGGAGGCTGAAGCAGGAGAATCCGGGAGGCAGAGGTTGCAATGAGCTGAGGTCGCGCCATTGCACTGCAGCCTGGGCAACAAGAGCGAAACTCCATCTCAAAAAAAAAAAAAAAAAACTTTGTAGAAAATGAGTTCTAGGCTGGGAGCGCGGTGGCTTCTTCCTGTAATCTCAATGCTTTAGGAGGCCAAGGCAGGAGGATCACTTGAGGCCAGGAGTTTGAGACCAACCTGGGCAACACAGACACTTTTTTTTTTTTTTTCTAGAGAAAAGAGATTATTAACACTGACCACGTCCTTTTTATGTATTTACTGTATCCACAGTGAAGTATTGTGGATAGAGCACTGAACTAAGACTTATACTGTCTAAAATTGACTCCATTTCTACATCCAACTAGCTATATGACTTGAAGCAGATCCCTTAATCTCTCGGGCATCACACCTATAAAATGGAGTTAATATCTACCATCACAATCTCCCAGGGTAGTTTTGAGGATGAAATAAGGCAATATATGTATAAGGTTTTGTAAGGTGCTTTGTAATTGTAAAGTAATTGAATAAATTGGTTATTAATAAGATTTATAGTAGAGGTCAGTAAGGAGGCTGACATTGGTTTGTAAGTAGCACCTCTGGTGCTCTTCCCTACTGTTCTGACTTGAAGCATACTTGCTCCTTGATTATCTCAAGACTTTGAGTGTAAACCAGCTCATCTGAAAAATACTTTGAATGTGTGGCCTAGAGTTAACACTATAATTAGAGTTTTACATAATTTTTTTTTTTTTTTTTTTTTTTTTTTTTTTTTTTGAGACGGAGTCTCACTCTGTCGCCCAGGCTGGAGTGCAGTGGCCGGATCTCAGCTCACTGCAAGCTCCGCCTCCCGGGTTCACGCCATTCTCCTGCCTCAGCCTCCCGAGTAGCTGGGACTACAGGCGCCCACCGCCTCACCCGGCTAGTTTTTTGTATTTTTTAGTAGAGACGGGGTTTCACCGGGTTAGCCAGGATGGTCTCGATCTCCTGACCTCGTGATCCGCCCGTCTCGGCCTCCCAAAGTGCTGGGATTACAGGCTTGAGCCACCGGGCCCGGCCTTTTTTTTTTGTTAAACAGGGTCTTGCTCTTGGCTCACTCCAACCTCTGTCTCCTGCGCTTCAGTGATCCTCCCAGCTCAGCCTCCCAAGTAGCTGGGACTACAGGCGTGTGCTACCATGCCAGGCTAATTTTTGTATTTTTAGTAGAGATGGGGTTTTAGCATGTTGCCCAGGCTGGTCTCAAACTCCTGGCCTCAAGTGATCCACCCACCTCGGCCTCCCGAAGTGCTGGGGTTAAAGACTAAAGTGTTTTTTTTTTTTTTTTTTTTTTTTTGAGACAGTTTCGCTCTTGTTGCCCAGGCTGGAGTGCAGTGGTGCGATCTCGGCTCACCGCAACCTCTGCCTCCCGGGTTCAAGCGATTCTCCTGGTTCAGCCTCCTGAGTAACTGGGATTACAGGCATGCACCAGCACACCTGGCTAATTTTGTATTTTTAGTAGAGACGGGGTTTCTCCATGTTGGTCATACTGGCCTCGAACTCCCGACCTCAGGTGATCCGCCCAGCTCAGTTTTCCAAAATGCTGGGATTACAGGCATGAGCTACCACGCTCGGCAGATTAAGGATTCTTTAATCAAGTTTTAAGTACTGTTTTTTAGCTAAAGTAAAAAAAATGTTTTTTGTTTCTTTCGTAGGGTCATCTTTCTGAAGGATTGGTTACTAAATGGTACAGATCTCCACGTCTTTTACTTTCTCCTAATAATTATACTAAAGCCATTGACATGTGGGCTGCAGGCTGCATCTTTGCTGAAATGCTGACTGGTAAAACCCTTTTTGCAGGTTAGTATTTTGTGGGGGGAAAAATTTTCCCAAAGAGAAGTAATTTTGCATTTATCTCTGAAGCAAGATTCATATAAGGTTTAAAATAATTAGTTGTGATCTAGAATACTAAAAATGAACAGATAAATTGGCGTTTTTATTCAAAAAATTGAGAAAACTTATTCACATTCACTAAATTGGTCACTTCATAAATTAGCAGAACTCTAGTGTTTAAATATAATTTTATATTTTGTGGACCCATAATAGTTGTTGGTAATCTGTGTTGATACTTGAGTTGCATACTTCTGTCAGTATCATCACTTCCTGATGAAAATTTTAAGCCATTGTTGAAAATCCAACAAATTTTTCTTGGTCTCCTCCCCCTATAAACAACCAAACAAGTAATTTTTTGTTAAGTTTGGTGCTATTTAGAAGTCTAAAGAAGTGTGTGAGAGAGGACATTGTCAAGATGAGAAGAGATGAATAATCCATGAAAAATGTCTTGTGTCATAAAGCAAAGCATACATCTGTATAAAATTATTTAGTATAGGCTAGAGCTATAAACTTGGAGAAGCTATACATCAGTGATTGCTGGAATGGAAGGCATTATGGAGTCATAATAGTGAAGAATTTTAATTGGTGAAGGGAGAAAATATGTTATTTAAGGGTACCTATATAAATAAAAGTATAATCCTGATACATTCATGAATCTGAGATTCATGCAAGTTGTCAAATAATAATAAACATATTTATGACTAGTTAAGATGGGGTCAGATAAGAAAGTATTTAGAAAGTAGGTAGAGGACTTTCCATATGGAAAAGTAAGGAATAGTAGGGGTACTGAAGATTTTCTAGTTGGGGAAGTGGTGTGATAGTGATTAAGGCCTTTTTTTGTGTTTTGAGATTACTTTTCCCCCCTCTATACCCTTTTTTGTTGTTGTTGAGATGGAATCTCGCTCTGTCACTCAGGCTGGAGTGCAGTGGTGCGATCTTTGTTCACTGCAAGCTCCGCCTCCCAGGTTCACGCCATTCTCCTGCCTCAGCCTCCCGAGCAGCTGGGACTACAGGCGCCCGCCACCATGCCCGGCTAATTTTTTGTATTTTCAGTAGAGACGAGGTTTCACCGTGTTAGCCAGGATGGTCTCTGTCTTCTGACCTCGTGATCCGCCCTCCTCGGCCTCCCAAAGTGCTGGGATTACAGGCGTGAGCCACCGCACCCTGTCCTCTATACATACCATTTTTAGAGTTGTTCCCGCCGACCCCCAGACTGTGCTAAGAGCAGAAGGAAAGGAGAGAGCCTATTTACATAAGAAAGATTAGTGTACATAGGAGAGCACTGGTGAAGAAAGGACAGCATGCATAAATGTCTTTTAAGTATGTTAATGCCAGTACTTAGTTTATATAAAAGCCAGCCCTTTATAATTTTTTTTTTTTTTTTTTTTGAGACGGAGTCTCACTCTGTCGCCCAGGCTGGAGTGCAGTGGCCGGATCTCAGCTCACTGCAAGCTCCGCCTCCCGGGTTTACGCCGTTCTCCTGCCTCAACCTCCCCAGTAGCTGGGACTACAGGCGCCCACCACCTTGCCCGGCTAGTTTTTTTTTGTATTTTTTAGTAGAGACGGGGTTTCACTGTGTTAGCCAGGATGGTCTCGATCTCCTGACCTCGTGATCTGCCCGTCTCGGCCTCCCAAAGTGCTGGGATTACAGGCTTGAGCCACCGCACCCGGCCTGTAATTTTTTTCTATTTATCTAAAATTTCTGGCTGGGCACAGTGGCTCATGCATGTAATCCCAGCACTTTGGGAGGCTGCGGCGGGCAGATTACTTGAGGTAAGGAGTTCAAGACCAGCCTGGCCAACATGGTGAAACCCCGTCTCTACTAAAAATACAGAAATTAGCCGGGCATGGTGGCACACGCCTGTAATCCCAGCTTCTGGGTAGGCTGAGGCACAATAATCACTTGAACCTGGGAAGTGGAGGTTGCAGTGAGCCGGAATCAAGCCATTGCATTCCAGCCTGGGCAACAGAGACTGTCTCAAAAAAAAAAAAAAAAAAAAAAAAAAATCTAAGATGTATGCTAGTTTTCTAAATTGAAATTCGGAGGGATTCCTGGAAACTAAATTATTAAATGGATTGATTTTTGCTTAGGAACAATACTGTGATTAGAGGTTCTGTTCCTGATATCAAGTGCCTTCCAGCATATATAAACAATTCTGTATTGTTTGTTGCAGTGTCACAAATTACTCCAAAACTTAGTAGCTTAAACAACAAACATTTATTACCATTTTACAGTTTCTGTGTGTCAGAATGTGGGAGTGGTTTAGCTAGGTGGTTCTAGCTCAGGTTTTCTCAGTCAGGATGTTGGTAAGGGCAGCAGTTACCTGAAGGCTTGACCAAGGCAGGAGGATCCACTTCTAGATAGCTTACTTACATGACAGTCACCAAGAGGCTTCGGTTCCTCACCATGTGGGCATCTCCTTAGGATTGCTTGAGTGTCTTCATAATATGGTGGCTGGCTTCCTCTAGAACTAATGATCCAAAAGACAGCAAGGAGATAGCCAGTATATCTTATTTTAAAAAGTTGTATTGTTATATAATTCACATACTATACAATTTATTTAAATTATACAGTTCCATATCTTTTAGTATATTTACAGAGTTATATACTCTGTAAATAATACAATCTAATTTTGGAACACTGTCTTGGCTCCTAAAAGATCCTGCAAATCATTAGCAGTCACTTCTCATTTCCTCTTTCCCCCAACCCCTGGCATCCACTAATCTACTTTGTGTCTCTGTGGATTTGCCTACTCTGGTTGTTTCAGATAACATTTGGACTTTGGGACAGGCTTCTTTCATGTAGCAATATTTTGGAGGTTTACCCATGTAGTGGCATATATTAGTACTTTTTTCCTTTTTATGGGCAAATAGTATTCTGCTCTATGAATATACCACATGCTATTTATCCATTCCTCAGTTGATGGACATTTGGGTTTCCACTTCTTCATTATGAATTATGCTGTTGTGAATATTTGTGTACAAGTTTTTGTGTGAAAATGTTTTCAGTTCTCTTGGGTATATATACCTAGGAGTGGAATTGCTGGGTCGTGTGATAACTGTTTAACTTTTTGAAGAACAGTTTCCCAGCACAGCTGTACCATTTTACATTCCCACCAGCAATGCATGAGAGTTAAATTTTATCTTTTTGAGTATAGCCATCCATCGGGTATGAAGTAGTATCTCATTGTGGTTTGTTTTTTCTTTTTTCGAGATGGAGTCTCGCTTTGTTGTCTAGGCTGTAGTACAGTGGTGCAATCTTGGCTCACTGCAACCTCCGCCTCCCAGGTTCAAACAGTTCTCCTGCCTTCAGCCTCCCAGGTAGCTGGGATTACAAAGGCATGCGCCACCATGCCCACCTAATTTTTGTAGTTTTAGTAGAGATGGGGTTTCACAGTGTTGGCCAGGCTGGTCCCTAACTCCTAACCTCAAGTGATCTGCCCACCTTGGCCTCTCAAAGTGCAGGGATTACAGGCAGGAGCCATTGCACCAGGCCTCATTGAGGTTTTGATTTGCATTTCCCTACTAATGGATGTTGAATGTCTGTACAGATCTATTGCCTATTTTTTAAATTGGGTTGTCTTTTTATTGTTGAGTTGTAAGAATTCTTTACATAATTCTGAATACAAATCTTTTGTGATTTACATGTTTTTCTTCTATTCTGCAGTTTCCTTTCTCTATGTCTTTTGAAACAGGTTGTTTTTTTTTTGTTTTTTTTTTTTTTTTTGGAGACGGAGTCTCGCGCACTCGCCCAGGCTGTAGTACAGTGGCACAATCTTGGCTCACTGCAGCCTCTCCCTCTTGGGTTTAAGCGATTCTGCTCCCTCAGCCTCCTGAGTAGCTGGCATCACAGGCGCGCACCACCACGCCCAGCTGATTTTTGTATTTTTAGTAGAGACAGGGTTTCACCATGTTGGTCAGGCTGGTCTCGAACCCCTGACCTCATGATCCACTTGCCTCGGCCTCCCAAAGTGCTGGGATTACAGGCATCAGCCACTGTGCCAGGCCTGAAACAAGATTCTAATTCTGAAGTCCAATTATCTTTTTCTTTTGTCCCTTTTGCTTTTGGTGTCATATCTGAGGGATAATTGCCTGACCCAAGGTCATGGTTGTTTTCTCCTGTGTTGTCTTCTGAGAGTTTTATAGGATTAACTTTTACAGCTGGGTGCGGTGGCTTACACCTGTAATCCTAGCACTTTGGGATGCAGAGGAGAGTGGATCACCTGAGGTCAGGAGTTCGAGAACACCCTGGCCAATGTGGTGAAACCCTGTCTCTACTAAAAATACAAAAATTAGCTGGGCGTGGTGGTGCGCACCTGTAATCCCAGCTACTCGGAAGGCTGAGGCAGGAGAATTGCTTGAACCTGGGAGGCAGAGGTTGCAGTGAGCCAAGATCGTGCCACTGCACTCTAGCCTGGACAACAGAGCAAGACTCTGTATTCGGTGGGGGAAGGAAGAAAAAGGGGGATTAACTCTTACACATTGGACGTCCATTTGTCCTGGCACCATTTGTTGAAAAGATTCTTTCCCCATTGAATTATCTTGACACTTTCATCAAAAATCAGTTGACCACACATGTAAAATATCTTTTTGTGACCAAGTCTCAAAAGTTACATACTGTCAACTTTAGCTTTATTTTGTGTGTTAGAAGTGAGTCACTAAGTACACTTCATGGTCAATGAGAGCAGAGTTCAGTTCCACCCTTTAAAGGGAGGAGTATCAAAATAATTTTTGGACCGTTTTTTCATTTTTGACCTTCTCGAATGGATTAAGTGGATACACACACACACACACACACATACGTATGTACATATGTGTGTGTGTGTGTGTGTATAAAATTATTATTTTTTTTTTTCCGAGATGGAATCTTGCTCTTGTCACCCAGGCTAGAGTACAATGGTGCGATCTTGGCTCACTGCAACCTCCACCTCCCGGGTTCAAATGACTCTCCTGCCTCAGCCTCTCAAGTAACTGGGATTACAGGTGGCTGCCATCATACCCAGCTAAATTTTTTTACCCTTTTGGCCTGGCTGGTCTCAAACTCCTGACCTCAGGTGATCTGCCTGCATTGGCCCCCCACAGTGCTGGGATTACAGGCAGGAGCCACTGTGCCTGGCCAGGTGGACACATTTTAAAGCCACCACAGTAACAAGTCAGAAAAACAAGCCAGGTATGGTGACTCATACCTGTAATCCCAGCACTTTTGGAGGCTGAGACCAGAGGATCAGTTGAGCCCAGGAGTTCGAGACCTACCCTGGGCAACATAGTGAGACCCTGTCTAGACAAAAAAACAAAAATGTAGCTGGGCATGGTGGCACACACATGTGGTCCCAGCTATTCAAGGGGCTTAGGTGGGAGGATTGCTTCAGCCTGGCAGGTCAAGGCTACAGTGAGCTGTGATCATGCCACTTACTCCAGCCTGAGCAACAGAGCAAGACTTTGTCTCAGAACAAAACCAAATTTAAGTCTATATAATGAAAAATCATTTGGTCATGCTCCAAGTCATAGAAATGAGGTCAGTGCCTACTGCTGCTGCATGGATTATACAAAGGTTTTTTGTGTGTGTGTGTGTGTTTTTTTTTTTTTTTTTGAGAGGGAGTCTCGCTCTGTCATACTAGGCTGGAGTGCGCTTATGTGAGCTCAGCTAACTCCTCCTCCCAGGTTCAAGCAATTCTCCTGTCTCAGCCTCCCGAGTAGCTGGGACTACAGGTGCACGCCCCCAGGCCCAGCTAAGTTTTGAAATTTTAGTAGAGACAGGATTTCACCATATTGGTCAGGCTGGTCTTGAACTCCTGCTCAGGTGATCCACCTGCCTCAGCCTTCCAAAGTGCTGGGATTACAGGTGTGAACCACTGCTCTCAGCTGTATTTATGTATTTTTAAATGTTTGTTTTTAAACGTTCAGTGCACATTCAGACATTAAGTATAGGAATAAAAATAATTGGATTTGTTTTAAAACTCTTTAAGTAGCATAGTTTTTACATTTAATAGGAATAGTTTGTGAAATGATTAGAAAGATCTAGGTTGTAGTTTTTTTCTAGTTGCCAGATGCTTCATTGATTTTTGTCAGTGAACTATTAGATAAAAACATGAAGGGAGAGCTGAGTGGTTATTAGGTATAAGGTGCAAATGAACAGAGCAACAAAAGGTAAGGACCAAGCATTCATTGGAAATCAGTGTATTTTTAGCCTGTAGAAAGTGTTATAGTCTTATTTTTTGGTACATTTCTCTCGTGTGTCCAGATTGTCTCTCTGTAGGTGTTCCTGTCCCAGGTTAACACTTCTACTTGGGCAGTAGGTGTTTTTCCTCTTTCCTGCTTAGCACTTCTATTCCTCGCATCTTCACTTTACCCCTTCTGCTGGATCGTTTTTATCAGTATTCATTCAAACACTGATAAAATTTTTCCAGTCTTACAAGAGAATCTCTGTCCTTACCCCGCAGTCCCTCAGCTACTGCCATATACTACTGTACTCTTTGAATGTAAAACTTCTCAAAAGATGTGTGCATCCTTGCTGCTCTTAATTCCTCTGCTTACATTCCGTCTTTCACCCTGTCCAATCAGGCTTGGTCCTCCACCAAAAACCACTCTCATCGAGGTCACCAGTGATCTCCATAATGCTAAATCCCTTATCAATTCTAAGTCCTTATTTTGAACCATCTCCAGCATTTGTTACAATTTATCTTCCCCTCTTCAGGTGCTTTTTCAGCTGTCTTTGGGCATGCCACTCTTCAGTTCTTCCCTGGCTTCTTTCCAGTCACCCTTGCCAGTTCTTCTCTTTCGCCTCATGTTGGAAGTATCCCAGATTCAGTCCTTGGGCTCCCTGCTTCTCTAGTTTCACTTAGTCCCTGGGTAATCTCATTCTTTTTCATTCCTTTAAGAATTATCTATATCTGATGATGACTTCTGAATGTATATCTTCAGCCCTGACCTCTTGTCTGAATTCCAGGTTCCTTAACTCAGTATCTCCACTCAAATGTTTAATAACAAAAGTTAACCTACCCAGAACTGGGCCTCTGATATTTCTTCCTCATACTTTGTTTTTACTATCTTCCTCATGTTAGCAAACCAGTACCTCCATTTTTCAGTTGCTTAGACAAAAATCTTGTCACTGTCCTTCACTTCTGTTAGTCTGTTAGCACAGATCTGTGGGCTCTTACTTCAAACCATATCCAGACTCTTAACAGCTTGTTACGGCCGAGCGCGGTGGCTCAAGCCTGTAATCCCAGCACTTTGGGAGGCCGAGACGGGCGGATCACAAGGTCAGGAGATCGAGACCATCCTGGTTAACACAGTGAAACCCCGTCTCTACTAAAAAAAATACAAAAAACTAGCCGGGCGAGGTGGCAGGCGCCTGTAGTCCCAGCTACTCGGGAGGCTGAGCCAGGAGAATGGCGTAAACCCGGGAGGCGGAGCTTGCAGTGAGCTGAGATCTGGCCACTGCACTCCAGCCTGGGTGACAGAGCTAGACTCCGTCTCAAAAAAAAAAAAAAAAAAAAAGTAAAACAGCTTGTTATTATCACTCTTACTATCCCTCCCCAAGTCCAGTCAGCCATTATGTCTCTCCTGTTAGAAGGACCTTCTCTTTCCTGCTTCAGTATGTGCTGTCTTTAGTTACCACATCACAGCCAGAGTGATCCTGTTGAAAGATAAGGTAGATCATGTCGTATCTCTGCTCAAACTGTATGATGGCTTTCCATCAAACTCAGGGTAAAGCTGACCCTTTGTTCTAGTACCACTCTGACTTCATCTCCCACTGTGTGCTCCAAACTACTCTACTTTTGCTAGGCTTATCTAATTGTTGTTTCTTGGACATACCAACCTGCCTGTCTCCTCTGGGCTTCTCTCCATCTTCCTAGAACTCCTTTCTTTCTTCCATATGAATGTTTGGTGTATTCCCCACTTCTTTAATTTTCCACTTCTTAGTGAGGCTTGCCTTTGTCTCAAAACAAAACAAAAACCAAGTCTCATTCTGTTGCCCAAGCTAGAGTGCAGTGACATGATCTTGGCTTACTGCAGCCTCCTCCAGGGTTCAAGCAGTTCTTGTGCTTCAGGCTCCCAAGTAGCTGGGACTATAGGCGTGCGCCATGCCCGGCTAATTTTTGTATTTTTAGTAGAGATGGGGTTTTACCATGTTGGCCAGGCTGGTCTCCAACTCTTCACTTTTTTTTTTTTCTTTTTTTTAAGTATTAACAGCCCTATTCTTCCCGACAGTCCTATCACCCTTAGCTTACTCTCTTTTTCTTTATAGCATATGTCACCGTAAGATCCATGAAGGCAGGGACTTGGTCTGTTTTGTTTCACAACTGTATTCTGAAGTGTCCTGCTCATAGTAGGAACTAACAAAATTTTTGAATGTTCAATGCATTTATAGACATTAAAGGAAAGGCAAGTGGAATTTTTATTGTTTTTGAGACAGGGTCTCACTCTGTCATCCATGCTGGAGTACAGCAAATGGAATTTTTAAAAGTCACCTATTTAGCCTAGTTTCCCCCTTTATTTCTTCAATTGCCTAACAGCCTAGAAATACTGACCCCTAACAAAGAACTATAAAACTTCTCATTTTAAAAGTCTAGTCCAACCCTTCATTTCATTGATGGTGAAATTAAGTCCTAGAGATGTTAGCTGTTGTCTCTGAAGTTATAGCCAGTTAATTAGTGGTACAGTTAAGACCAGAATCTAGATCTCTTAAATCTCAGTTGCTTTTTTTTCATTAGTCTGTGATAACCTTAATATGAGACCAAACTTAGTCAGTTCCTTATGGAAACAAAGCAGCTAAAACTAAATATATCAGTGAGCAGAAATGGAAATAGATATAAGTAGATTGGTGATAGTCAAAGCAGTGAAACCTGATGATTCAATTCAAACTTCCCCCCACTGGTCATTATAATATAATTTATGTTTATTATGAAATAAGTAAACATTGAGGAATGTGTTTGTTGTATTTAGTGTGTTTTTTTTTGTTTTGTTTTTTACCTCAGGTGCACATGAACTTGAACAGATGCAGCTGATTTTAGAATCTATTCCTGTTGTACATGAGGAAGATCGTCAGGAGCTTCTCAGCGTAATTCCAGTTTACATTAGAAATGACATGACTGAGCCACACAAACCTTTAACTCAGCTGCTTCCAGGAATTAGTCGAGAAGGTATTGTGACACGAGAGTGGCCCTCACATTCATGCCTGTGTGTGAAGTAGAAATCTGTGTAGGGAGCTGGAACTTTTTATCCTTAGATATGGGGCTTTCTCCCAAATAGTCTTTTTATACTTAAGGTGTACCTAAAACTTCGACTCTCATCTCCCTTTTTTTTTTTGTCCTGGTGCTTAGGCTACTATCTGTTTTTTTGTTCCTCTGAATTACTTTCCAGAGCAAGTAGCAAGTATTTTGAATATAGGCACTGGCGGCAAAACCATGATGGCATTTTTTCCTCAGATATACTTGTAACTCCTATAAATGCCTGGATAAAGAGAAAGCTGCTGTGTTTCATTTCAGCAGATTTTGCAGGCTTTTCAGTAGTTCCACATTCTTAACCAGACTTTGAGTCTGTCTTCACAAATTCCATTGCTAGCTTCCTTTCTCGTAACCCTGTAGCCGCTGTCACAACATCCCTGTTCATAACTAAATAAGTCCTTTGTGGGAACACTTTTTTATTTTTATTTTTTATTGAAAAATAGAGACAGGGTCTTCACTGTGTTGCCCGGGCTGGTCTTGAGCTCCTGAGCTCGAGCATCCCTTCCGCCTCAGCCTCTGAAAGTGGTAGTGTTACAGGTATAAGCCACCACACCTGGCCAAGGAGCACTTTTAAAATGCAAACTAGCAATTTCGAATTGGGAGGTGCAGTGGGGAACAGGGTGGGTGTCTGCATACCCTCTGCAGGTGTGGCTCTGCTCAGCCATAACCCGGGTCCACTTTAGAGTCATCGTCATTTATTGCTGAGTCTCACCAAGAGGATGGTGCTGTTGAAGCATTTGTAACCTTGCTGTATAATGCTATTTGAATCTTTTTCATACCCTTAGGGTGGGGACCATGTTTTAACTTTGAACTAAACTGAATATTTGGCCAGTGACTGGGATTAACCATTGAGCAAAGATCCTTGGTCACATGTGGCAACACTGTGCCTGCAAGCAAGTGAACTAAGAGTGGATGGAGTTTCTGAGACTAAAGATTTATCAATTATACGCTCCATACTACTTTCTTCTTAACAGTGGAGTTTTATTTTGGGACAGAGCACATTCTGAGGCAGTGGCAACTTGGTAAAAAGAATACATGTTCTCACCCCACACTCTATGATCTTTGAAGGAAAAAAGCAAACAGGATTAAGTACATCTGAGTGAACCTAGAAGACTCCTAGGAGCCCTACTCTGGTTAATTTCCCTCAATACTTACCTTCCATCCTCCCTTTCTGTGGTTTACCGTACATTTCTCTATCTTAGCATGCTTCAGCACCATTGTAGCATTCTTGTAGTCCTGGCTGCTCGGGAGGCTGAGGCAGGAAGATCTCCTGAGCCCAGGAGTTCAAGGCTACAATAAGCTGTGATCATGCCATTGTACTCCAGCCTGGGCAACAGAGCAAAGACCCTGTGTCTTAAAATTCTCTTTTTAAAGAAAAGAATGGGTTCTTTCTAGAGTACAGGTTGGCTTGAGAGAGAAAGGCCATCTTTCTCACTTAGAAGGCAAGGATAAGAGGATGTGTGAGTGACCATAGTGAAGAAGTATAAGGATTGAGACAAATATGAAGTGGGTTTATCTGTTGAGAATGATAAAGAAGACTGGAGTATAAAGAGAAGGCCAGATAGCAAAGGTCACAATGAAATTGTTTAGTATGAATTTGTAATGAGCCAGATATGGGATATTGCAGCTAGTTTTCATCTGTTGTGTGTGGCCAGAGAGTAGATGTTGGTGATGATCCAGGGTTGAAGGTTGGTATCATAAGGCATAGAAGTGTGTGACTGGTGTAAATACAGCTTTCAGGCTGCGTGAGGAGCTAAGGAAGGCCTACTAGCCTGTTTTATTGGAAGAATTGGATTTGTGGTTGACCAGAGTCCTAAATAAAACCAGAGTTTGATTTCTGACAAATTAACTTTTTAATTGTGTAGTCTATTTTTCCCCTTTATAAGATGGGGACCTGTTAGTACAATTAAGATGCTCATTTCCTGTTGTGTAGTATGAAGTGCTAAGGGAATCACTTAGCTAGTCATTTAAATAAATGAGATCAACATTTGCTGTTTTTCTAAAGGTAAGCAGTTCTTTTCTCAAAAACTTTTACCTTTTCTTCTGCAGCACTGGATTTCCTGGAACAAATTTTGACATTTAGTCCCATGGATCGGTTAACAGCAGAAGAAGCGCTCTCCCATCCTTACATGAGCATATATTCTTTTCCAATGGATGAGCCAATTTCAAGCCATCCTTTTCATATTGAAGATGAAGTTGATGATATTTTGCTTATGGATGAAACTCACAGTCACATTTATAACTGGGAAAGGTAAAGTGATCCTAAATTAGAAAAATATTTACTGAACTTTCAATGGACTGTATGTAGTGAGTTTTCTAATATTATATATAAGACAATGTAGAAGTCTTAAAAATTGGCCGGGCGCGGTGGCTCAAGCCTGTAATCCCAGCACTTTGGGAGGCCGAGACGGGCGGATCACGAGGTCAGGAGATCGAGACCATCCTGGCTAACACGGTGAAACCCCGTCTCTATTAAGAAATACAAAAAAGTAGCCGGGCGAGGTGGCGGGCGCCTGTAGTCCCAGCTACTCAGGAGGCTGAGGCCGGAGAATGGCGTGAACCCGGGAGGCGGAGCTTGCAGTGAGCTGAGATCCAGCCACTGCACTCCAGCCTGGGTGACAGCGAGACTCCGTCTCAAAAAAAAAAAAGTCTTAAAAATTTAGTACTGTAAAAATACAAAAATTAGGTGTGGTGGCGGGCAGGTGCCTGTAGTCCTAGCTACTTGGGAGGCTGAGGCAGAAAAATCACTGGAACCCAGGAGGCAGAGGCTGCAGAGATCATACCACTGCATTCTAGTCTGGGCAATAGAGCGACACTCCATCTCTTTTTTTTTTTTTTTTTTTTTTTTGAGACGGAGTCTTGCACTGTCACCCAGGCTGGAATGCGGTGGCGTGATCTCTGCTCACTGCAAGCTCTGTCTCCCGGGTTCACGCCATTCTCCTGCCTTAGCCTCCTGAGTAGCTGGGACTACAGCTACCCGCCACCATGCCCAGCTAGTTTTTTTTTTTTTTTTGTATTTTTAGTGGAGATGGGGTTTCACCATGTTAGCCAGGATGGTCTAGATCTCCTGACCTCATGATCCACCTGCCTCAGCCTCCCAAAGTGCTGGGATTACAGGGTTGAGCCACCATACCTGGCCTAGAGCGAGACTCCATCTCAAAGAAAAAGAAAAATTTAGTAATGATCCTTAAATAGCCGTTAATTTAAATATTTAATAAAGTAATTACTGGTTAGATGATACATGATGGGAAAAGTTAAATGCTACTTTGAAACATTTTCAGTCATTAAGGCATATTTAGTAAATAAAATTATAAAGTCCTTAAACTGTGAAGGTTGGAAGTAAATCATTTTATGAATGTCAGAACAATTTAAGATGTTAGATGACAAGACTCAATCATATCCAATAAAATATCTCCAGTGTCTCAGTGGTAGTTACATCTTAAGATAAATATTATTTTTGACTAATGTTAGATGCAGTTTTTTTTGTTTTGTTTTTGAGATGGAATCTCACCCAGGCTGGAGTGCAGTGATGCGATCTTGGCTCACTGTCTTGCCCCAGCCTCCTGAGTAGCTGGGATTACAGGCACCCGGCTGATTTTTAGTAGAGGTGGGGTTTTATGTTGGCCAGACTGGTCTTGAACTCCTGACCTCAGGTGATCTGCCTGCCTTGGCCTCCCACAGTGCTGAAATTATGGGCGTGAGTCACCATACTCAGCCAGTATTTGAATCTATTTTCCTAATGACAAAATTAATTTGGGGACACTTAACAGAGGTTCAGTAAAAGGGACTTTTTGAAGTCTAAACATTAGTGTATAATTTGATGTTTCATAAAGTGAAAGAATTGGATTTCTAGGGAAGTTTGGCTGGGCACGGTGGCTCATGCCTGTAATCCCAGCACTTTGCGAGGCCGAGGCGGGCCAATTACCTGCGGTCAGTAGTTCGAGACCAGCCTGGTTAACACAGTGAAACCCCGTCTCTACTGAAAATACAAAAATTAGCCAGGCTTGGTGGCAGGCGCTTGTAGTCCCAGCTACTCAGGAGGCTGAGGCAGGAGAATCACTTGAACCTGGGAGGTGGCAGTTGCAGTGAGCTGAGATTGCGCCACTGCACTCCAGCCTGGGCAACAGAGTGAGACTCTGTCTCAGATAAATAATAAATACATTTCTGGGAAAGTTTAGATATAATTCTGCTTCAGAGTAGGATGGTAGCTTAGAGTCATCAGGTGATTTTGATGTATGGCCAGGTTTGGGAACCACTAATGACAATCTTAAGATTTTTTTTTTTTTTTTTTTTGAGACGGAGTCTCGCTCTGTCACCCAGGCTGGAGTGCAGTGGCCGGATCTCAGCTCACTGCAAGCTCCGCCTCCCAGGTTTACGCCATTCTCCTGCCTCAGCCTCCCGAGTAGCTGGGACTGCAGGCGCCTGCCACCTCGCCCGGCTCGTTTTTTGTATTTTTTAGTAGAGATGGGGTTTCACGGGGTTAGCCAGGATGGTCTCGATCTCCTGACCTTGTGATCCGCCCATCTCGGCCTCCCAAAGTGCTGGGATTACAGGCTTGAGCCACCGCGCCCGGCCAGATTTTAAGAAGAAATTTTTTTCCTCCTCCTCAAATATTGAGGTATTGGTATGGTATGTTTGCACAAATCTACAAACTATTTTTTCTCTCCATGTGTCCATTTCTACCCCCTAAATATGGTTCTTTTCTGAGACGGAGTCTCACTCTGTTGCCCAGGCTGGAGTGCAGTGGCGCCATCTCTCTGTTCACTGTAACTTCCTGAGTTGAAGCAGTTCTCCTGCCTCAGCCTCCCTAGTAGCTGGGACTACAGGTGTCCGCCACCATGTTCAACTAATTTTTGTATTTTTAGTAGAGATGGGGTTTCACCATGTTGGCCAGGCTGGTCTCAAACTCCTGACCTCAAGTGGTCTGCCCACCTCTGAAGTGCTAGAATTGCAGGCATGAGCCACTGCACCTGGCCTGCATTTTCTATTATACCTAGCTAAGTCATCTAATCTCTCTTCTTTTCCCTCAATGATTGTACATGTCAGTAATAGGATAGCACATTCAGTAACACATATACACAGGGAGATTTTTGCTATTCATGGTGATGAGTTTTCCAGCAAACCTCTTCTAGTTGCCCTTACTGTAAACATTTGTAAGGTACCTGATTGAGATTCGAGATGTGCATTTTGTGGCCATGAAGTCTTTTGTTTGCATGAAACTGGTGGACAAAAAACAAATTGAAAATAAATGAGAATTGGTCTTATTTCAGAATGGAAGACTCAGTTCCTCATGAAGTTACATACTTCATTGGCAATTACCAAATATGTTAACAGAGCTTACCTATCAAGACTAAGTTTTGGTAGGGCAAGGCAGGCATATGACTTTATTCTCCTATAATTATCCCCTCATAGACCTAGCACAGTGCTGTCACATAAAAAGTACTCGGTGAATTTGAAAATGAAATCATATACGTGGAATAACACTAGTGTATTGATTTTTTTCAGGTATCATGATTGTCAGTTTTCAGAGCATGATTGGCCTATACATAACAACTTTGATATTGATGAGGTTCAGCTTGATCCAAGAGCTCTGTCCGATGTCACTGATGAAGAAGAAGTACAAGTTGATCCCCGAAAATATTTGGATGGAGATCGGGAAAAGTATCTAGAGGATCCTGCTTTTGATACCAGTTACTCTACTGAGCCTTGTTGGCAATACTCAGATCATCATGAAAACAAATATTGTGATCTGGAGTGTAGCCATACTTGTAACTACAAAACGAGGTCGTCATCATATTTAGATAACTTAGTTTGGAGAGAGAGTGAAGTTAACCATTACTATGAACCCAAGCTTATTATAGATCTTTCCAATTGGAAAGAACAAAGCAAAGAAAAATCTGATAAGAAAGGCAAATCAAAATGTGAAAGGAATGGATTGGTTAAAGCCCAGATAGCGCTAGAGGAAGCATCACAGCAACTGGCTGGAAAAGAAAGGGAAAAGAATCAGGGATTTGATTTTGATTCCTTTATTGCAGGAACTATTCAACTTAGTTCCCAACATGAGCCTACTGATGTTGTTGATAAATTAAATGACTTGAATAGCTCAGTGTCCCAACTAGAATTGAAAAGTTTGATATCAAAGTCAGTAAGCCAGGAAAAACAGGAAAAAGGAATGGCAAATCTGGCTCAATTAGAAGCCTTGTACCAATCTTCTTGGGACAGCCAGTTTGTGAGTGGTGGGGAGGACTGTTTTTTCATCAATCAGTTTTGTGAGGTAAGGAAGGATGAACAAGTTGAGAAGGAAAACACTTACACTAGTTACTTGGACAAGTTCTTTAGCAGGAAAGAAGATACTGAAATGCTAGAAACTGAGCCAGTAGAGGATGGGAAGCTTGGGGAGAGAGGACATGAGGCAGGATTTCTGAACAACAGTGGGGAGTTCCTCTTCAACAAGCAGCTCGAGTCCATAGGCATCCCGCAGTTTCACAGTCCAGTTGGGTCACCACTTAAGTCAATACAGGCCACATTAACACCTTCTGCTATGAAATCTTCCCCTCAAATTCCTCATAAAACATACAGCAGCATTCTGAAACATCTGAACTAAAACACTCAGCAGACATTTGTCTTTGTATTCATGAAATGTGTTTTGTCTTTTTTTATTACTAGTGTTTAAGTCATTTTTTACTTGAATCAGATGGTGTCATTTAGTAAGGATTTTATGAGTTCCTTGGTTTTTAAAATCCAGACTTTCTTTTTCTACATGTGAGAGTTTTCATTTTAACTGGCATGTCATTTGCACACAAAAATAAAGACTAGAGCAAAATAATGCAGGAGGAGAAAAGAAATGCACTAAGACAAGTAAAGAACATTCTCTCATAGAACAATGATCTGTTTTACAGGAAACAAACCTTGCCTTGAAATTTACACAGTGAGACTGTACATAATTGCATGAAAATAGCTATTTTTTTCCTAAGACATTTTTCATTCATGAGTATTTTCAAGTTTTTCATACTGTACACATTTCTTAAAACACATGATACCAGCAGCAACTGAAAATGAATGCCGAATTTGGTACACATGTGTTATCTACCTCAAGGTAACAAGAGTATGTGGCAAAACATATACCACCCATAGTGCTTCACAAAATGCACTTCTATTTAGCCAGCGTTTATTGTAGTAAACTATTCTTAATAAAACTCATTCACTGTTTATAAATGTTCTGATATGCATTCTTTATAGTGAAGTGTTAATACATCACATCTTATTTATTTTAGCAAATCAGTATATTTTCTGTATTTAATTATAAAAATTAACTTAGTTTTTAAAATTTATTTGCAAATACACTTTTTCCATTTGGCACTATGGTTTGTTGCCTACCTAGCTGAATCTATAATGTCAGCTTATCCTAAGGCTGTCCACGTACTTAATTTACTTAAGTGTTCATTTTAAGTAACGTGCTCACTGTGTATAGGAATTTGTATTTTGGAGGTGCTTGATCTATCTACAAAGAAAAATTAATTAGGAATTACTTTATTATAAAATGCTCCTAGAAGTCTTAATTGTGTTTATTTTTAAAAAAAACGAATGTTAGACTTGTGTGCATGGAAGTAATTAAGGTACATCATTATTGTAGTTTAAAAGTTGTACATGGTAAGACATTTTGTTTTTACTGTATGTTTTTACTGAATGATCTATTCCCCATCCCAAGGCAAGCATGAATAAAATTAGGTTAAACGTAGCATGTGGCATCGCAGTCTCTTAGAATTTGTTTCATCTATTTTATTTTATTGAATACTGTCTGTATCTTTGGTTATCCTGTTTGAAGAAAAAGGACAAATAAAACATGGCCAGCAAATACGGCTCCTGTTTCACTCTTGGATTAATGAAAATTTTCTGCTAGAATGAAAATTACTACCAGAATCACTTTGAATTATGGCTATAAATTGCTAGTCTGAAAGGCTGAGAAGGTTGAAGTCTTTTGACTTAAACCATCACACATTAGAATGGAATAAGGCTTTATAGTATTTCAAAACTGTTAGGTAAAATGTGTAGTTGAATCTTTGAACTGTGCAGTCAGAGAAAACTTGAGAAGTATTTGCTCCGTAATACATCTTTGCTTATGAACTTACCCTTGTACCCATCCAGCTATAAAACCATCCTCGCTTTTCTTTCATCCTTGTTCTGTACAACACCGATTCTGTGAATATCTGCCCGCCTACCTTCTCAAAGCCCTGTGTATAGATATATATTTTTTTGTTTTCTGGTTGAATACTGTCCACGTTATGAATTTAAACATAGATTACCTTAAGAGGACAAGCTCTGAAGTGCAGTCATGAGAATTGATTTGTGGGGCGGGGGGAAATGGGACACTTGTAGTTGGATCTGGGTGGGGTGACAAGTGTGGAGGCTTTGAGTGTCATAAGAGCATCAGACAGGAGGTAAAGGAAGCAACGGGCAGCAGACATTGGTCCCTGATCCTCCATTATAACCATTTTTTTGCAAATCTATGTTCATTTTGAGGATAATTAGCTTTGACTCAAATGCTGTCTTCCCTGAAGGAGGCCTAGGATTTTTCTTACTGGGAAACTTGGCTCCTGGGCTTAATCCACATTTGTTACTGTCACCTTGGCAGTTTAGTGGCCATCTACACAATGATCTGACTTGTTGGCATTAAAAAGTCAAAACATAGTCATCAAAGAAAAAAGAAAGTAAAACTGAAACCGCTTATATAAAATATGCTTGCTTTAGGGTGACCCAGGCTGAGTACTAAGTATTGTAAAGTCAAATTTGCAATAAAAATTTTATGTGCCATTTACTTTGTCCCCACTTGCAATCAAAGTATCTTTATAGGGTAATGAAGATGAAACAAAGAGACAAGGTCTTGCTCTGCCACCCAGGTTGAAGTGCAGTGGCGTGATCACAGCTCACTGAACGAACCTAGGCTCAAGTGATCCTCCCACCTCAGCCTCTTGAGTACCTAGGAGTAGCTGACACCTTTGTCAAAGATCATTTGACCATATAGATGAGAATTTATTTCTGGGTTCTCTACTCTGAGACAGGGTCTTAACTCTGTGGCCCAGGCTGGAGTGCAGTGACATGATCAAACTCACTGCAACCTTGACTTCTCAAGCTCAGGCAATCCTGCCTCAGCCTCCTGAGTAGCTGGAGCCACAGGCATGAGCCAACATGCCCAGCTAGTTTTTAAATTTTTTTTTTTATAGTTCTTTTAAAATGTGTTTATAGAGACAGGGTCTCCACATGTCACTCAGGCTGGTCTTAAACCCTGGGCTCAAGCAATCTTCCTCAGCCTCCCAACGTGCTGGAATTATAGGTGTGAGCCATTGTGCCTGACTGTAAAGCATTTTTTTCTGACATGAGTATGGCCACCCCTGCTCTTTCTATCATTTAGCCTGATAGCTTTAGTTTTAATTGCTACGCCACAACATATTTTTTTAAATGACATCTTCCAAAATTTTGCTTCTACCAACATCTTTGCAGTGAGAATTCTTGTGAACATGTGTAAGAAAGAGTGTCTTTAGGGCAGATAACCTAGGAGTAGAGTTGCAACATATCTTCAAGTCTACGAAGATGCCATATCCCTGTCCAAAAGTGATTGTACTGACTCACATTCCTGCCAGCAGTGCACAAGAGTTCCTATTCATCCACACGCCTCCAAACAAGAAACCAAGTTTCTTCCACTGAATTAATCCTACCAGCTTTGCAATGTTCAGTTTACAGTAGGAATCAGGATGTCTAATTCCAAACAACTGCATGGCTGGACATCATGACTACACCTTAGGGATCCTTACGTAGCCACTTCAATATGAGATCGCCTTGTTTCTCATTTCCCACTGCTGCAGCCACTGCAGCTTGGGAACAGAGGCTTTAAATCTTAAAGGCTGAGCCAATTATGTAATTATAGTGGGAGCCTTATCTAAGGAGACGTAGATAATGAATCAAATAGGGTTTTCAAATAAAATCCCAGCAAATATCACCTTTGCTTCTCAGACACCTGTATAGTACTGCTTATGAAATTATCATTTTATTTGCAGGTACTGTTTTCCATTCAATGCTTTGGTGTGTTTTATATAGAGCACATTTAGTTAGTGGTCTGGTCAGCAAGTGGACAGTTGTCTGAACCGCTGACCTGCTCCCAGCCTTTTCAGTACCTGCTTACTATTGAGTTAAAAGCCAATAGAGACTCTACCCTAAGTAGGTCCATCATGTATGGCATATTAGTCAATTGCAGTTTTACCTGATGCCTCTCCATGTGAGCATTGTTTATCATTCAGATCCTAGTACCTTCTGAGTAGAGGAGAAAGAAGATTGAACTGGAAATCAGGAGATCCGAGTTCTGGACCCAGTTTTACCACTGACTGTCCGTCACTTGGGTGTCACGATCTTGGTGAGCTTAAGTTCCTTATTAAACTAGAAAAGCATATTACTCGAGCCTGACCTGAAACAACTTCTGAACCAGACAGTGTCTTATTTAATTCTAACCCATCATAATAGCACAGCGATTAGCTCTTGCCAGGATGTGCTTGCTTATATATCTTATTTCTGTATTATCTTTATTGAACTGGCTGCATTAAATGTGCCTTTTAAGCAGCCTGAGAATGAAATTTTGTGTTTAGTGCATCCTTACCAGTTGATAGGTAGAGAAAAAGGCAAAAGTATTGGAACGCCAGGGTTGTTTGCCTTTGAAAGAGCAATGTAAACTCACGAAGCTCTTTCCTGTAGGATCTAGGGCAGTCTCCTTCAGTAAGCCAGGTGAAGAGAAGGATCTTTGTGAGCTCTTTCAACATAGATTCCACCCTCTATGTAACAAATATCTTACAGAAGGGGAAGAGTGTTTGATCATCCACATTAGAGCACTGTTTCAGTTATAATGCAGAGGTCTAACAAAGAAATTCCACTGGATTCACATGTTTATCTGAGTATAATACAGTGGTAGTGTCACAAACCTAGCTAAGCAGAATACTGACTTTCCATTACAATTGTCAGCCTCTGCAACATCTTGCCTAATTAGGTCTTAGTGCTGTTGTAGTTGGGTGAGTGGGAACGCTGGTGCCAGATTTGAGATGCTGCTCCCAGTCTCCTGGTTCAAAGTCCAGTCCAAGCCTGTTTCTTCATGCCTAATGTAAACAAACTTGGAGCCATGTCTGTACATTTAGACTCTGCTTCCACCTGGACTTACCAATCCCACACCCTCCTGACTTGAACCTCTGAGGCAACCTCTGCTGCCAGCTGGTACATTGAACCTTGCAGCATTGCATAGTGTTTAGGCACACATGCTGCAGAGTCAGATCCAATCAAAGCTTAAAACTGTTCTTCTGCTTACAAGCCTTGTGGCCTTGGAGAGGTTATTCAACCTTTTGATTTTCCTCATTTGTCAAGTAGAGCTAATGATACCTAATTCGTAGAGTTGTAAAAATTCAATGAGATACTGTACACACAGGCTTTTTAGCATGATGCCTGGTACTTTTTTTTATTTTTCTTTTTGAGATGGAGTCTCGCTCTGTCGCCCAGGCTGGAGTGCAGTGGTGTGATCTTGGCTCACTGCAAGCTCCAGCCCCCGGGTTCACGCCATTCTCCTGCCTCAGCCTCCCGAGTAACTGGGACTATAGGCACCCGCCACCACGCCTGGCTAATTTTTTGTATTTTTAGTAGAGACAGGGTTTCACCATTCACAGGATGGTCTCCATCTCCTGACCTTGTGATCTGCCTGCCTCGGCCTCCCAAAGTGCTGGGATTACAGGCTCACGTGAGCCACTGCGCCTGGCCAATGCCTAGTACTTAATAAATCACCATTGCACTTGTCCTGTTTGAATTACTGCCCACTGCCACCCAAATTGTACCGAACACTGGATTCTGACCTTGACGCTGCCTTCAGTATTGCATTCTCCTATCAATCTAAACTTCTGGCCTTGACCTACAGATGGCTTCTCGCTCTAGCCATAGTACCCACCAGCTCTATCCCACTTTTGGCTCCAGCTTCTGGTCCTTTCTCACCAGCCAAACCCTTACACAAACGAATTCAGTGAAGCAGCTCTCAGACTCCAAAAGACTAGACTGAGCCCACCAGTCTTCAATTGCTTTCCCCACCCCACCCCCTAGAACAAGCATCTTCATTTAGAAGCCAAAAGCCTTGGAGTCACTTTACAGTCCTTTCTCTGAAAACTCACATCCAATCCATCGATGAATCCCATGGCCGTATCCAGAATCTGACCCCTTTTCACCATCTCCATCGCTGCCCTGTGATCCAGTCCACCCTCCCAGGCTGCTGGACCATGCCTATTGCCTCCTAACTGGCCACCATGCAGTTTACAGTCAGTACAGCAGAGTGATCCTTGTAAGGCCTAAGTCAAACCACATCACTCCTCTAGTTTCTCAAAATTTGAATGATTCCCCTCCTGAGGGTAACTACCAGTGTCTTGACCGAGGCTCACAGGCACCTCTCCACTCCTCCCTCCTGTGCTCGCATGGGTCCAACAGCACTGGGCCACAGTTGCTCCCATCTTAGGCTTTTTGACATGCTCTTCTCACTGCCTTGAAAGCTCTTGGCCCAGAGAGCTGCATCACTCCCTCCCTCCCTCATTAGAAGTTTTGCTCAAATGTCACTTTATCACAGAGGCTGTGCCTGACCAATGTATATATAAAATAGCATGCATCCCATCAGTCATATGCCCCTGACCCGCTTGATTTTGCCTTCCAGCACATAACCACTGACATGGTATATCTTTATTTACAGATTGTATTCCCACGTTAGAATATAAGCTCCTTGAAGCAGGGACTTTGGCTCTATCCCCAGCCCTTACTCAGGGCGTGGGACATGGTGAGCACACCGTATTTACTGAATGAAGGCATGAAGGAAACTGATGCTGGCTGTCTAGTTTGTAAATTCCCTCTGGATTGATGGTGCTCTGGAACAGCGAAGCTCTATTGATAGGGCCGGGGTTTGCTTGTTCGTTTTGGGGTTGTAGTATTCATAGTTCTCCAACTTTGTGCAATTTGCAAAGGGGTATCTAACTTTGGGATTCCTTCGATGTGACTCTCCTGAACCAGCAAGCTCCAAGTTGCAATCCGAGAACAGTTAGAAATTCTCAGAATACGTAAGACTGGTTGGGCTGGTTTATTATCCTTAATTGCATTGTCAAGTGTAGGTGCGGTTTAGGTGAACCATTGTATTGCTCCTGAGTCAGCTGCTAAGCTGCTTCCCTGCTCTCCTGGCTGGGATGACTGTACCTGTTAGGATTGCACAACACGCTCGTGACCCAGTTAAGACAACGCAGTGCAGTTTGGTTTTCAACTGTCTCTGCGCTATTGCTGTTCGTAACCCTGGCAGCCGAGCCAGGCCTAGATTCTACATCTAACTCAGGATCTGTGGCAACAGAAACCACCTCACGGCAGCCTTTGCAAAAACAGTAAATTTATTAGGATTCAAGGGTGATTTCTGGAGCCCAAGAACTGGATCTCAGGAAGAACCGGAACCAGGCCTGGGGAGGGGGAGCACCAGTAGCCCAGGCAGGACTCTGCATCTCATCTCTGCTCTATTCTTTATCAACCAGCTAGGCTTCTGATCCCAACAGTGGGTAGAATCCGGTTACTTACAGCTTCAACTTCAAATGTAACCCTCCAGCTATATAGAGTTCTTCTGTCTGTCCATCCCTCTGCCTATTTCTCTCTCCCAATTCAAGGTTTCTCTGAAAGCAAATCATATTGGCCCTCCCCCTAGTTAGCTATGGCCAGTTGGCAGGGTTATGTTGAGGGATTGCTGCTGCTGTTGGGAGTCAACCCTTCTTGATCGGGAGTGGAAGGCAGGTAGGAAAATCATTTTTAGCTGTCCGTCCCCAAATGTACCTGGAACACATGGCAATAAGCTATCTCTTCCTGTTTATTTTTTTATAGTCAGCTGTCAGACATATTATTTCTGTAGGGCACTGCTTCTCCAACCAGACCCACTGGGGTCCTCCAGGCATTGATGTCACCAGCTTGTCTTTTTTTTTTTTTTTTGAGACAGAGTCTGACTGTCACCCAGGCTGGAGTGCAATGGAGCCATCTCAGATCACTGCAACTTCTGCCTCCTGGGTTTAAGCGATTCTCCTGCCTCAGCCTCCCAAGTAGCTAGGATTACAGGGTCGTGCCACCATGCCCGGCTAATTTTTGTATTTTTAGTAGAGACAGGGTTTCGCCATGTTGGCCAGGCTAGTATCAAACTCCTGATCTCAAGTGATCCACCCACCTCGGCCTCCCAAAGTGCGGGGATTACAGGTGTGAGCCACCGCACCTGGCCCCAGCTTGTCTCTTGTGGAGTTCATCAGGATAGTTTATAGCTTTATTAATTACAATCCCTTGACTTATGTATAGTGATATTGGTTGGTGATTTTTAGAGCATACTTCTATACTTCTTGTGAGTTTCATAATAATCCTATGAGGTCAGGTAGACCAGATATTATCCCCATCTGCGAGTGAAGGATACGGAAATAAATTAAGTAATTTGCCCCAAGTTTGGACAGTAGTGAAATCAGGTCTAGAATTCAGCCTATTAATTCCTAGACAGTTTTTTTTTTCAGTTTTCTTATATGACTAAAAAATGTACTCAACTGTCTGTTACGTGTCACGCCAATATACTTGTTAAATTTTAAGTTACTGATTCAGCAATTTTTAATTTTAAAATATGTTCCAATTTTATTACAATATAATTCTTAAAACTGTATTAATTTCATTTACTGAATTTTTTTGAGATGGAGTCTCACTCTTGTCACCCAGGCTGGAGTGCAATGGCGTGATCTTGGCCCACTGCAACCTCCGCCTCCCGGGTTCAAGCAATTCTCCTGCTTCAGCCTCCTGAGTAGCTGGGATTACAGGCACATGCCACCATGCCCAGCTAATTTTTGTACTTTTAGTAGAGATGGGGTTTTTGTTTTTTTTTTTTTGAGACGGAGTCTCGCTCTGTCGCCCGGGCTGGAGTGCAGTGGCACGATCTCGGCTCACTGCAAGCTCTGCCTCCCGGGTTTATGCCATTCTCCTGCCTCAGCCTCCCGAGTAGCTGGGCGCCCGCCACCTCACCCGGCTAATTGTTTTGTATTTTTTTAGTAGAGACGAGGTTTCACCATGTTAGCCAGGATGGTCTCGATCTCCTGACCTCGTGATCCACCCGTCTCGGCCTCCCAAAGTGCTGGGATTACAGGCTTGAGCCACCGCGCCCGGCCAGAGATGGGGTTTCACCATGTTGGCCAGACTTGTCTTGAACTCCTGACCTCAGGTGATCTGCCTACCTCAGCCTCCCAAAGTGCTGGGATTACAGGCATGAGCCACCACAGCCAGCTTACTGAATTTTAAAATTTTATTCCCAGCACTTTGGGAGGCCGAGACGGGCGGATCACAAGGTCAGGAGATCGAGACCATCCCAACATGGGCTAACATGGTGAAACCCTGTCTCCACTAAAAAATACAAAAAACTAGCCAGGCGAGGTGGCGGGCGCCCGTAGTCCCAGCTACTCGGGAGGCTGAGGCAGGAGAATGGCATAAACCCGGGAGGCGGAGCTTGTAGTGAGCTGAGATCCGGCCACTGCACTCCAGCCTGGGCGACAGAGCGAGACTCCGTCTCAAAAAAAAAAAAAAAAAAAAAAAAAAAAAAAATGTATTTTTTTTTTTTTTCCAGAATCGGGGTCTCACTCTGTCACCCAGGTTGGAATATAATGGTACAATCATAGCTCACTGCAACCTTGAACTCCTGGGCTCAAATGATATTGCCTGCTTCAGCCTCCCAAGTAGCTTGGACTACAGGTGTGTGCCACCATGCCCAGGTAATCTTTTAAAAAAGGTGTTTTGTTTTGTTTTGTTTTGTTTGTAGAGTCAGGGTCTCACTATGTTGCTCAGGCTGGTCACAAACTCCTAACCTTAAGCACTCCTCCAACTGCTGGGATTACAGATGTGAGCCACTGTGCCTGGCACTACTTAATTTCTTTATACATAACAGTTGGGTAATTTATGATTTACCAATTGTATTCTGTTTGTGGTTTATTATCTTCTAGAATGTAAGCTCCATGAGGGTAAGAATCTTTGTCAGAGTTGTTCACTGATGGACCTCAATACCTAGAACAAGATCTATACGTCATAAACCCTTAAAGATGTGCTGAATCTATTTTTTTTTGTTTTTGTTTTTGTTTTTTTGGAGACAGAGTCTCACTTTGTTGCCCAGGCTGGAATGCAGTGACACAATCTTGGCTCTTTGCAACCTCCGCCTCCTAGGCTCAATTCATCCTGCCACCTCAGCCTCCTAAGTAGCTGGGACCACAGGTGCCCACCACGTCTGGCTAATTTTTGTGTTTTTAGTAGAGACGGAGTTTTGCCATGTTGGTCACGTTGGTCTCGAACTCCTGACCTCAGGTGATCCACCCGCCTCGACCTCCCAAAGTGCTGAGATTACAGGCGTGAGCCACCATGACCGGCCTACTTCCCTCACTATCAGAAAACCCCACCATACATGCCAGGTAATCATATTCATCCTAACACAGTGTTCCTATTTTATACATTGGAACTTTGTATAAGCTTATTAAAGGATTTTTTCAAAAAAGAGAATGTTGGAATCAAAATTCTTGTATATATTGCTTTAAGACAAAGATCCTGCCTGAGTCATTGATTTAGCTACCTTCCCATGCTCAACAGGAGAAAAGACAAAGGAGTTCTAAGACGTCTAACAAATGTTAATTTATGTACCATCCGCATTCAGACGTCATTTGAGTTCTATTGTTCATAATGATCAATTAGCATAAAAGAACTATAGAGGTTCAAGTCCATGTTTCACAAAATATACATTAAAGTTTGAAATTATGATGTCTCAGAGGACTTACAAGGACACTTACATGATAATATGTGACTTAGGATGTTTCATTTTTATAAATGTTTCCATCACCAACTCCCTTAGCACTATCTTCTAAATGGCTTCACTGTTTAGAATCTGTCTCCTGCACCCCTGCATCACCAGGCCTTTCCTTACCTGTCCAGCTGCTGAGCAGAAAAGCATGAGGACATTGTTTTATTTCTAACTTTTAAGAAAGTAGGCCAGGCATGGTCGCTCATGCCTGTAATTCCACTACTTTGGGAGGTTGAGGCAGGCAGATCACCTGAGGTCAGGAGTTTAAGACCAGCCTGGACAACATGGCAAACCCCTGTCTCTACTAAAAATATAAAAATTAGCCGAGCATGGTGGTGGGTGCCTGTAATTCCAGCTACTCAGGAGGCTGAGGCAGGAGAATTGTGTGAACCTGGGAGGTGGAGGTTGCAGTGAGCCGAGATCATGCCGCTGCATTCCAATCTGGGCAACAAGAGCAAAATTCTGTCTTTAAAAAAAAAAAAAGAAAGAAATAGAAGTTCATTGTTGAAAAATTAGAAAATGCAGGTAAGGAAGTGGGAAAAATTCCCTGGAATCCCATTACCTGGGTATGATCACTGTTAATTACTATTAATATTTTGGGTCTTTCCTCTTCCCCTCACTCCCTACAGGCTAATTGCTTTATTTTTTCATACTTACAAAGGTAAAAATAATTCAAAGATGCATAAAAGTAATTTTCTGTTTTCGCTCTCTCTATATTCTCTCCCCTCCAAATATCCCTATCTCCACAGGTAACCGACATTATTATACATTTATCCAGAATTTTTCAAATGTATATACAAATATATATGTACTTATAATTGGGTTATTTCGCATACAGTTCTGCAACTTTCTTTTCTCACAATACATTTCAAGCATCTTTCTATGTTGGTAGTAATTGACTTTGTTGTTCCTAATGCCCGCAGAGTATGTAATTATGAGGATGCATCATGATTTGTAGAACCAATTTCCTGTGAATGGACATTGTTTACTATCACAAGCAACACTGTAATAAACATTCTTTGTGTGTCTTTGAGTCATTTCTGAGAATACGCTTTTAGAAGCAGAAACTCTGGAACAGAATTGGTTTACGCTGAACATTTCAGTGGATCTCCCACAGGCTTTGAGCCTGTCTGCCCAGTGCAGCAGATGGGTTATTTTCAGCTGGTGTTTCTGACTTAGGCTGTGTCATACCCATTGGAAATGTCGTGCATTTCACTCCTGGATACCAAATTGCCCCCTAAACGGCCGTACCCATTTATATCCACAAACAGTCTGTTTCTCCAACCCAAGCACCCACTTTTCCTCACTCTGGCCAGCACTGCATATTATCAGGGAGTTCACCTTTTTCACAATTTTTTTTTCCCCCAGATGGAGTCTTGCTCTGTCGCCCAAGGCTGGATGGAGTGCAGTGGTGTGATCTTGGCTCACTGTAATCTCTGCCTCCTGGGTTCAAGCGATTCTCCTGCCTCAGTCTCCCAAGAAGCTGTGATTACAGGCACACACCACCACACCCGGCTAATTTTTGTAGTTTTAGTAGAGACAGGGTTTCACCATGCTGGTGGGCCAGGCTTGTCTTGAACTCCTGACCTCGTGATCTGCCCACCTCGACCTCCCAAAGTGCTGGGATTACAGGCTGAACCACCACGCCCGGCCTCATAATGATTTTAAAGAACACTCTAAATATGTCACGCAGGTTGCGAAAGTCCCTGATATATATTTTTTCTTGTGTCTTTCACATAGATTTTTTGTTTGTTTCAATGTAGCTCAATCTGTTAATATTGTCTTTTATATAGCCTAGATTTGGTATCACACTTGGGATGCCCTTCCCCATACCAAAATTATTGAACTAGCCTTCTATATTTAATGTTTTAGATTTATATCTGTAATCCACTTCAGATTTATTTATTCATTTTTGAGACAGAGTCTCGCTCTGTCACCCAGGCTGGAGTGCAGTATCACGATCTTGGCTCACGGCAACCTCTGCCTCCCAGATTCAAGTGATTCTTCTGCCTCAGCCTTCCAAGTAGCTGGGATTACAGGCATGTGCCACCACACCCAGTTAATTTTTATATTTTTGGTAGAGATGGGGTTTCACCATGTTGGCCAGCCTGATCTCAAACTCCTGGCCTCAAGTGATCCACCCACCTTGGCCTCCAAAAGTGCTAGGATTATAGGTGTGAGCCACTGTGCCTGGCCCACCTCAAATGTATTTAGTAGCTTCATTTTGATATAATGCATATACCATACAATTCGCCCTTAAGAAAGTATACAGTGACATGCTTTTTACTATATTAACAAGGTTGTGCAACAATCACCACACTCTGATCTCAGAAAACTTTCATGTCCCCTAAAAGAAACCCTGTCCCTACTAGCAGTCATTCCTCAATCTATCTCCTGGATCCAGTGATCCTGGGTCCCTGCCTCTGGTGTCTCTCTGGACTTTGGAGTCTGCTTACCCTGCCACGCCTGCCCATCTTCCCTGCCCCTCCCTGCTTTCGTGTTCTTCTCAGACCTTGGACTTGGCTTTTTAATGCATATTACAGTGTCCACCCCTCTTCTCTCCCCTTGGGAACAGCAAGTCCTGGATGCTGCTTTCCTTCAGATCCAGGGCACCAACTATACTAATCAGCAACTTGTCAGCCTCTAAGCATGTTTCTGCTGATCCCTGAACAACTCATCCTGACTCATCCCACAACTGCTCACGATTCAGTCTGAACATGTCTCACTCAGCCGTGCCACCCAGGAGACAGGGCCTCCTGCTTGATTCTGTATTCCCCTTCCCCTGATACAATCACATGTAAGATGCATGTGAAGCCATGGGAAGAAATGAGGTGGTTGAGAACAAGAGTGAATGGTGAGAAGGAACCAGGACTGATCCCTGTAAGACACTAACAGTCAGAGGCCAGAGACAGGAGGCACAGCCAGCAATGGAAGCCGAGATGAAGTGATGAAAGAGGTAGACAGATAATCAGGAGAACAGGGGGACTCAGAAGTCAAGAGACAAAAGCGTTTCAGCTTGGAGGGGGAGGCCAGCAGGATCAAATGCTGCTGAGAGAATTCACATACAAGGCCGATTAAAAGGTACACAATGGACTTGGCAACAGAAAGATCATTGGTGAATTTAGCAAACTTCCACGTCCATGATCAGGTAACTCCACTATTTAACATCCTTTAAGACTCCCCAGTGCCCTTCAGATAGAGTACCCTTTGTTCCAGCATCATCTCTCTCTTTTTTTTTGGTGACGGAGTCTCGCTTTGTCTCCCAGGCTGGAGTGCAGTGGCGCTATCTCAGCTCACTGCCAGCTCTGCCTCCTGGGTTCATGTCATTCTCCTGCCTCAGCCTCCTGAATAGCTGGGACTACAGGCGCCCACCACCATGCCCGGCTAATTTTTTGTATTTTTAGTAGAGACGGGGTTTCACTGTGTTAGCCAGGATGGTCTCAATCTCCTGACCTCGTGATCCACCTGCCTCAGCCTCCCAAAGTGCTGGGATTACAGGCGTGAGCCACCGCGCCCAGCCCGGCATCATCGCTTATCACTTTCACACACTCACCCCAGGCTCCAGACATACTGAGCTACTTGCATGGATAGATGGCCCTTTCTCTCTTGCTCCCGTACTGTCCCCTCTGCATGGAACCCTTTCCTCTCTCAAACTCTCAAATGTCCTTCCTGACTAGCTCAAGTGCCATGTCCCCCAGCAAGCCCTCCCTGACCTCTCAGATTGGGTTGGGTGGTTCTCTTCTCTCTTCCCATAGTACCTTGTGTGGGTACAAGGTACATTTTCCCCTGGGGGTATGTCTTATCCAGCTTTGTTTTGCAGTCCTCTGGCCAGGGCCTGTCCCCCGGTTTTCCCAGGCATGCAGTGAAGCAAGCCTTGGTAGTAGAGGTGGGGGGTGCATCCTGCTTCCCTCAGACCAGAAATCTTGCAAGCTAAACTGGCTGTGAGCCACGGACTTCTCTTTGGGTTCACGTAGGTCAGGTTTGCTAAGAGACCTGGGCCAGGAGTGCAATTCTTGGCAACTTAGTCCTTGGGGTCATTAGGTTGAAAAATCCCCAGTGTTATCAGGTTGATTGCTTTTCCCAGCACTATCTATGTCTCCCCACACAACCGGCCTTGGCATCTCTCCACCTCTACCTGCTCTCCTGCCCCAGGTCCCTTCCCTCTGCATGCACTCATCTTCCAAGCATCTGAGGGACTCTCACCCACTCGCATTTGCTTCCGCATGTATTGGTCTCCCTGGGGTCTTCCCTCACCCCACAGGTTTTTGCATCGTACGTGGGTAACCCTGAGTCTGGTCTCTGTGGTTAGATGCGAACTCCCCGCAAGGGCGAGGAGAACCCTCTTCCTCCTTGCATTTGCGGAGTGCAAACCTCATACACTCTACTGACTGAATTCAGGGAATATCGACTTGCACGTTATCAGCGACCAAAGAGGCAGGCATTAGAGGGCCAAAAGCTTTCAAACCAGTTTGAGTGTGGTTCTTAGGCGCACTGAGTTACACGCAAGATATACCCATGGCACGCTCCTCCCCTAAAACCCCACTCCCAAACTCAGGGCTCAGCCGCCTCCTTGCCCTAAAGCCAGGCGCCCCCTTGTGGAAGAACACCTTCTCCTCAAATAGGTCAAGCGCCGCTCCTCGCCTGCAAACCACACGTTGCCCCGGCAGAAAACCCTTCCTAAGATTCTAGAGAGTAGATTCGCTCTGCTCACTTGGACTCGGGAAGGGGAACATCACACACCGGGGCCTATCATGGGGGGGGGGGGGGGATTGCATTGGGAGTTATACCTGATGTAAATGACGAGTTGATGGGTGCTGACGAGTTGATGGGTGCAGCACAGCAACATGGCACAAGTATACATATGTAACAAACCTGCACGTTATGCACATGTACCCTAGAACTTAAAGTATAATAATAATAAATAAATTTAAAAAACAAAAAAACAAAAAAAAACAAAAAAAAAAAAATGTAATAATGCATGTGGTTTATTACTGATAATAAAACTGTGCCTACTCCTGTCATAAAATTTAGCAAGTGAGGCAAATTATAAAAAAGATTCCACTAAAAAAATTTACCACAATCCTACCTTCCACAGATAGCCACTGTTGACATTCTGGTGTTTTATCTAGTCCCTTTTCTATGAAAAGATATGAAATATGTAAAGAATCTACATATGGGTATACATAACATAGAAGTTAAATTATAAATTTGGCAGCTGAGGCCATGCCTCCTCCACACTGTAGCTGAGCCCTCTGGCCTTGAACACCCCCTGCCCTGCTCAGCCTGAAGCCTGCCCTCCCTCAACACCTTGGCACCCCAGCTTCCCTATCCTGCTCTACTTTTGTTTTCTTCAACATTTACCACCTTTCCCCTCTAAACAGTTTCCTCATGTATCATGTTTACTTTGCGTCTCTCCATCGCGCCTCAATATAAGCACCAAGGCGGCAGAATCCTTGTCAGTTTTGTTCAGTGATGCACCCCAAATGCCTAGAACAGCTCAAAGCACGCAGTAGGTACTAAATAAACCTTTGTGAGAAGATGACTTAAGATTATATAAATCTGCTATTTTTCATCTTTAAAAATTATTTGTAAACCTATGTAATCAACAAGAGTATATAATATTCCACCCTTTGGTTACATCATGATTTTACCATTCCCCTCTTATAGGTCATCTAGGCTGATTATAATTTTGCATATTATTAATCTCAATATCCATCATTTATCTACCTATCTACTATCTCTCTACATTCCTAGCTCTGACCAGTAAAAAGGCCTATATATGTAGAAGGCCAAAAAAAAAAATCCCTCTAATAATTGATCTTAAAACTTCATTTCTCATTCTCTTGGCATTTTCTTTCTAGCTCTGTTCTCCTGGAAACCTGATAAAGGTGGAACGTCGGCTGTGTTACCAGGCAACAATGCTCGTGGTAAGAACGATCCACTTCATCTGGACAGCGAGGGCCGCGAATGAATCATAAGTACCTGGTGGGAACCTGTGGCTCTGGAGTTCTGAATCTTGACTCTTAGAGCTGGGCATGCCCCTTGAGGAGACAAGGAAGCTATTCCCATGAGGCTCTTACTAGAAATACCAGTTTCTCATTGGAATAAGGCTTTAACTTGCTGTTTACGTGACATTTTAGTTTAACTGGGTATCCTTTATTTTATCTGGCAACCCTACTTGGGGAAAAGGAGCTAGAGAGACACCTGCCATCACGCAGCTGGCGTGCTGTTTCATGTCTTTGTATCCTTATTCTAAATTAAGTTATACCGGGCACAGTGGCTCACGCCTATAATCCCAGCATTTTGGGAGGCCGAGGTGGGTGGATCATCTGAGATCAGGAGTTCGAGACCAGCCTGGCCAACATGGTGAAACCCTGTCTCTACTAAAAATACAAAAAATCAGCCGGGTGTGGTGGCAGACTCTTGTAATCCCAGCTACTCAGGAGGCTGAGGCAGGAGAATCGCTCAAATCTGGGAGGTGGAGGTTGCAGTGAGCCGAGATTGCACCATTGCACTCCAGCCGGATCAACAAGAATGAAACTCCATCTCAAAATAAATAAATAAATAAACAGTCAATGCCAAGCATGTCCTGTTGTAGTCATGCGAGTCCGAGTGTCTAACAGACCCTGAGAAGAACTCCAAAGTGGGCATCGTAACCTAGGGACAGTGACCGCCCTAGGAACAATAGCACCCCAAGAACCCAGATTATGGTCTGTAAGTACATTTTCCATTGAAAGAAAACAGCTGATTCTAGCCTGGAGCAGCAAAGGTACAGGATGAACCTGGAACATCCCGTCATACCAAAAAGCAAGGAACGCATTGAAGACCACTGTGCCCATGTCAGAGGACTCAGGCGCTTGCCTGGAGAGGCTGAGCTTCGCACATAGGAAGAGATGGGGAATGAGTGTGGGTAGGGATGTAACAAGACTGGCCATAAGTCACTGCCCCAGGCCTGTACTTTAAATATATTTTAAAGATACGTTGTTATATAGGCCGCGAATTTAAAAAATTTGGGTATAAAGAAGACTGAGTTGGCAGGGCGCAGTGGCTCATGCCTGTAATTCCAGCGCTTTGGGAGGCTGAGGCAGGCGGATCACCTGAGGTCGGGAGTTCGAGACCAGCCTAACCAACACGAAGAAACCCCATCTCTAATAAAAATACAAAATTAGCTGGGCGTGGTGGCACATGCCTGTAATCCCAGCTACTCGGGAGGCTGAGGCAGGAGAATCGCTTGAACCTGGGAGGCGGATGTTGGAGTGAGCCAAGATCGCGCTATTGCACTCCAGCCTGGGCAACAACAGTGAAACTCCGTCTCAAAACAAACAAACAAACAAAAAAACAAAAACAAAAACCTTGAGTTGTTAAAAAAAAAAAAAAAATTACAGGGACCCAATTGTACATACGTATAAATGAATAAGTAATCGGAGTCCCTGGCTTCAACAGATGAAGAGTTCAGGTTGAGAGAGAATTTAAATTCTGCTCAAAGAAGGAAACACACCGGCAATCTTGAGATGCCCACGTGCCTCTGTGCTCCATTGTTCTCTCCTATAGGAGCAGAAAAGCAGCAAACCAAGCATGCTGGGTTCCCAGAACACCAACGCTGTGAGTCTAGAGGCAAAGGCAGCCTTCCTGCCGCTGCCTATCCAGGGCTCCTGGGGACCGCTTAGCGCTCTACCTCACTACAAGCAACAGCCTAGGGTGCGTTACCTACCCCACACGAAGAGAGAGCCAGAGTTACTTCGAATTTGTTTGAGAGCTGCTGCTCATCTCTGCAGCTCCCAGCTGCAGGTTGTGCTGGGAGGGCAGGGCTGTGTCTGAGTGCCCCTTGTCAGGCAGCACAGATGCCTGGCATGTTCCAGGCTGTGGCCCAGGCTGTGCCAGGTAATCAGGTTGCATTTAGCCTATGGGGTACTCCCTCCCTCACTCGCTACATTGCTTTTTACTATCTTGTGGCCCCTTTTACAAATCCAGCCCACCACACCTCCCACCTCCCGGTGGAGCCAGCTGTGAGCCTCGGCAGAAGGGTCTTGGTAATTGCGGACCTCCCAGGACACTTGCCAACCTTGAGGGTTTGCTCAGTTACTGGAAAGCAGCTTTAAAAGTATAAATAGCTGTGGTAAAGACTGCACTTGTGAGAGTTGTCAAACCACAGAATACCCAACTTCTCCCTCCTGACAACTGATTTTTTTTTTTTTTTTGAGATGGAATCTCACTGTGTCGCCCAAGCTGGAGTGCAGTGGCACAATCCCTGCTCACTGCAACCTCCGCCTCCTGGGTTCAAGCATTTCTCCCGCCTTAGCCTCCTGAGTAGCTGAGTAGCTGGAATTACAGACATCCGCCATCACGCCCAGCTACTTTTTGTATTTTAGTAGAGACGGTGTTTTACCATGTTGGCCAGGCTGGTCTTGAACTCCTGACCTCAGGTGATCTGCCCACCTCAGCCTCCCAAAGTGCTGGGATTACAGGCATGAGCCACTGCGCCCAGCCCTGACAACTGAATCTGAGAAATGCTCTTCTCCCCTTGAATAGCTGGTCTGTCTCCACTGGGGGAAACTCCAGTTTCTAAAGGTACACGAATGACACCATCCTGTGGGTTGGTGATGGCCCTCATCTCTCTTTATCTGACCTAATTTTTCAGTAGGAAACCAACTTCTTAGCCAGATGGGGCCTGTTCTGAATGTGCAATTGCTGCTAAATACATATCTTTTAAATCAAATTTACTCTTGCTCTAGCTGCTTGATTTTTTGGGGCAATGGAAACATGTAATTACAATCATGCTGAACTGTATTTGTTTCTGGAAAGCTTCAATGTTTGATTTTTAGAATAAAATAAGATTTTTTTATGCATTCATTTTTTTGCTCCCTGTTAAAACATTCATTCCAGGATGATCTACCTCGGGAGCACAGATTACAGGGTGATTATTATTTTGGTTCAGCATATAGAACAAGGAAGTGGTACACATGTATACAACTGTGCTTTACAGAAAACCTCTGCCAGGCCTCGGGTCTTTTTCTCTCCTGCTGCTTTAACAGATGCCTCCCCTTGTTGTCCAAATACTATAAAACTCTGATCTTGTAGAGAGAAAACGTGGCATTGAGTGTGGCGAGGTTTCAGGTGCTCTTTTGTTGCCATGACGCTGATTATTTTCTCCTTCTCCCCAAGCTCCTCTGGTATCTTCATTTGCTTCCCTTGAAGAAAAGTTCTTCTTGGTTTTCCTAATCCCTTTCTACTGATATTCTGAAGACACCAAGAGAGACCTGGGCACGCTCTTTTTTTCTTCTCAGTTTTTCCCCCACTCAGAGATGACACGATTGCAGACATGACATCCATGAGCTCAAAGCTCTCATCCCCAAATAAACATTGAATTCAGTCAAACATTGGTCAAGCACCTACTGCCAGCAGACATGTATGTTAGGAGGATATTTGGCGGCAAGTAACAGAAAACAAAACAAAAAAAAATCAGTCTGCCTAAAGCCTTATTAAAAATGAATCTCTGGCTGAGCACGGTGGCTCAGGCATATAATCCCAGCACTTTGGGAGGCCGAGGCGGGCAAATCACCTGAGGTTGGGAGTTCGAGACCAGCCTGACCAACATGAGAAACTCTGTCTCTACTAAAAATACAAAAAATTATCCAGGCATGGTGGTACATGCCTGTAATCCCAGCCACTCAGGAGGCTGAGGCAGGAGAATCACATGAACCTGGGAGGTGGAGGTTGCAGTGAGCCGAGATCATGCCATTGCACTCCAGCCTGGGCAACAAGAGCGAAACTCCATCTCAAAAAAAAAAAAAAAAAAAATCATCATCATCTTGGGCCAGACACGGTGGCTTACACCTGTAATCCTAGCACTTTGGGAGGCCAAGGCGGGTGGATCACCTGAGGTCAGGAGTTCAGGACCAGCCTCACCAACATGGAGAAACCCCATCTCTACTAAAAATACAAAATAAGCCTGGCATGGTGGCACATGCATGTAATCCCAGCTACTTGGGAGGCTGAGGCAGAAGAATCACTTGAACCTGGGAGGTAGATGTTGTGGTGAGCCAAGATCACGCCACTGTACCCCAGCCTGGGCAACAAGAGGGAAACTCTCTCTCCAAAAAAAGAAAAAATCTCATTAAAAAAAGATTCATTTTTCTTATGCAGCAAAAATTCAGGAGACATGCAGCTTCTGATGTTGGTTCAATGGCTAAAAATTATCAGGGATAAAAAATATGTATCAGGGATAGGCCGGACACGGTGGCTCATGCCTGTAATCCCAGCACTTTGGGAGGCCGAGGCGGGCAGATCACAAGGTCAGGAGATCACAAGGTCAGGAGATCGAGACCATCCTGGCTAACATGGTGAAACCTTGTCTCTACTAAAAATACAAAAAATTAGCTGGGTGTGGTGGTGGGCGCCTCTAGTCCCAGCTAGTTGGGAGGCTGAGGCAGGAGAATGGCATGAACCGAAGAGGCGGAGATTGCAGTAAGCTGAGATCTCGCCACTGCACTCCAGCGTGGGCGACAGAGTGAGACTCTGTCTCAAAAAAAAAAAAAAAAAAAGCAAGATTTCCCAGAACCGCCCAATAGACTTTTGCTAACATATAATTGGCCAGAATGTGTCACATGGCCACATTTAGTTGCAAAGGTAGCTGAGAATGCAAATGTTTGGCTTTTCCAATTCCAAATGTAGAGGTTGGGAAAGAGGTTGGGAATGGGTATGGGGCAGCCAAACCATGAGATCTGCAGTGTGAGATCCTTCCAACTGTGTTTTGAGTTTCTTCTTGGAATTTAACATGTGCTTTAGAGCTAGTCTGGTGAGGTCAAGCTCAGATTTCCTTACCCTCCAACTCACCCTCTCTTCCCAGCTTTCTACCACTTATTAGCTAGCCCTTTCCTGCCTCATGCTAAAGAGTTAACAACTATAGACTCATCTTGATTAATAGAGCAGGAGGAATCTTGGCTTAAAGCCAGAAAATAAGTCATTATGTCAAAACTCCAAAGATGGCTTGCTTTGCAATCTTGGGTGGCATATAGTTTGAGCCTTGATTTTTTTCACCCGTAACATATTTCTTAATATTTCTTACTGCACAGGGCTATTGAGATAATTAACTGAAATAGGCATACATGAAATGTCCTGGTAAAGCACCTGGTCCATATAGGCTCTCCATGGACATTTGTTGCATAAATGAATGGGACTCTGTTAATGAAACTGTCCCTATAAACTTTATAAAATTAATCTGGGAATAAGGGAGAAGAAGAAACAAAAATAAACTATGCTTGCAGCACATTCAGCATTAATCATTCAGTCAGCTTGCTCTCTGACCCACCTCCTCATAGTGGTTTGGTACCTGTTATACTATAATCACATAAACCCTATAGTTCCCCTTAACTGCTCTATAGATAACAACTTGAACATTATGAAATATTAAGTTTTCCCTTTGATATATTCTTTCAGGTTTTGCATATTAGTGAAACTAGTGACATCAGCTGGTCTAAAGGACCCCAACAGGAGTTGACTTAAAGAACGCAGTTTCCACATTCTGATAATTTTCATACCCCTTCCTCGATCAATCAACAACCACTACTTTCTAGCCCCTTGCCCTTCATAATTCTCTTAAAAACCCCACCCCAGAACTCCTCAGAGAGATGGATTTGAGGGTCTCCTTCCATCTCCTTGCTCAGCCACCCTGCAATCATTAAAGTCTTTCTCTGCTGCAAACCTTGCTGTCTTGGTGTATTGGTATGTCACTTCACAGCGGGCACACAAAACTGTTGGTCCTGTAACAGTATACAACTATTGGTTTGGGATGCCAGCATTCCTTACCTACTTCTGGTAACATCACCTCTTTCTCTTACAAAATCTTCTGACATCTTGTGGTCTTCAAAAGGCCTCCCAATCACAGTACCTACCACCCCCTGGCCAAAGACTGAACACATGACTCTACTGACCAATCACATTACCCCATCTCCTTGGCTACAGTGGCTGGCATGTGACAAGTAAGGCCAATCAGAGACTCTCTCTAAAAATCTTTACTTGTATATGTTGAGAGATGTTTTCTTTGGCCTTTGGTTTTTTGGAATGATGTGACAATGAGGCTGTCTGTAGCTATGATATTCCCTTTCTCAGTCACCACTATCACCAGTTCCTTAATGCGTGTTTGTGTGTTGGATGGGGGCATAGACTTACAGACAATAGATGACAAATACAGTGACAGAGAAGAACAGGGGCCTAAGGGGGATTATCTGCTCAAGATAAGTGATGAACTAGAAGGGCCAAACTCTCTTCGAAGGGCAATTAAGGGACTCAATGTATGTGAGGGGGAAGAACTGCATTGAATAAGATGTGTATGCCTGGCATTTTAAGTCAAAGTTTAATTCCACTGAAGGTTTAAGCCACGCCTGGCCTCTGTCCCTATTTGGTTGAAAAAAATCTGCATGTAAGTGAACCCACAGAGTTCAAACCCATGTTGTTTAACGGTCAACTGAACATATACATGTTTACTCAAGAAAGTACAATTGTAATTTACTGAACCTAAACAGTGCAACTGGCCATCATGGAATGAATGGCATGGATGCACTTTTCTTTTTGGACTGTCTAGGACATCACAATCTTGGTTTTCCTCTTACCTCAACTGGTTGCTTCTTCCTGGTCTTCTTTGCTGGACTCTTCTTTTCTCTGATCTACTGACATTGCACAGCCTCCCAACAAGTCTCCCCGTTAGTACTCTTGGTCCCTTAGCCCAAGATGAGATTCTTTAAACCACAATTTTTTTTTTTTTGAGACAGAGTCTCGCTGTGTCGCCCAAACTGGAGTGTAGTGATGTGATCTTGGTTCCCTGCAATCTCAACAGCCTGGATTCAAGTGATTCTCAGCCTTCAGAGTAGCTGGGACTACAAGCCACCACCACCACACCCAGGTAATTTTTATAATTTTGGTAGAAGCGGCATTTCACCATGTTGACCAGGCTGGTCTCGAACTCCTGACCTCAAATGATCCACCCACCTCGGCCTCCCAAAGTTTTGGGATTACAGGCGTGAGCCACTGTGCTGGGCCCAAATCACAAATCTTTTATGTTAATCCAAAACAGAACTTGATGTCCTCTCTGTACCCCAACACCTCTGCTTCCCTAGTGTTTTCCATTTCATAATGGCAGCTATGTGCCTCCAGCTGTCTTGGCCAAAATTCTTGTCATCTTGACTCTGGTCTCTTACTCATCAGAAAATCCTATCACTTCCAACCTCAAAATATATCTAGAATTTGAACACGTGTCACTGCTGTGATGATGGCCATGATCATTCACTACCTGCGTTATTACAATAGCCCATCCTTACTAATCTGTTTCTGCCCTTGCCCATCACCTTCTATTCTCAAAGGACAATACTTAAAATTTAAGTCACATCAGATCACCACTCTGCTCCAAACTCTGCATTAGTTCTCCCTTCCTTCTAGAGTGAGAGCCAAAGTCCTCACCACAGTCCCGAGGGCTATACATCATCTGCACCCTCACAGCCCCTTGCCTGTCTCACCTCAGTGACTGTCATGTACCTTTGGCTCATTCTGCTCCTGACCACACTGGCTGTTATACCGCTCCTCAACATACCATGTGTTCTTCTTTCTTCTGTCTGCCTGGAATATCCTTCTCCCAGATATCTGCTTGACTAACTCCATTCAAGTGTTTGTAAAAATCTCATCTTTTCAATGAGCACAACCCCTCCCTACCTACTCTTGATCCCCTTTACTCCCCTTTTCTTCCCCTCCCTCTGATAGCACACACTGCTTTCTGACATACTATATTTACTAATTCCATTCATTGTCTGTCTTTTCCAGTTACAGCATGGGTTTCATGAGGTCAAGGACTTTTTTATTTTGAGACTAAGTCTCACTCTGTCTCCCAGGCTGGAGTACAGTGGCACGATCTCGGCTCACTGCAAGCTCCGCCTCCCAGGTTTACGCCATTCTCCTGCCTCAGCCTCCTGAGTAGCTGGGACTATAGGCACCCGCCACCACGCCCGGCTAATTTTTTGTATTTTTAGTAGAGATGGGGTTTCACCGCGTTAGCCAGGATGGGTTCGATCTCCTGACCTCGTGATCCACCTGCCTCGGCCTCCCAAAGTGCTGGGATTACAGGCATGAGCCACTGCGCCTGGCCAGGACTGTTTTTTTATTATTTTTTTATTTTTTTAAGAGATGGGGTCTCATTATGTTGCCCAGGCTGGAGTGCAGCAGCTATTCATCAGTGTAGTTATAGTATACTACAGCCTCAAACTCCTGGGCTCAAGCGATCTTCCTGCCTCAGCCTCCTGAGTACAGGTGTGCCACCAAACCTGGCTCTGTTCTGATCTTAGATTTTCATAGGAGATTGAGAATGTCTTCTTCAGGGACTCTGACATTCCCAAGGACCTTGGGATAACAACTTTTGAGATCCTGCAACACATAGACCAAACCAGATGACCCTACAGTGAAGCATGCTAATAAATACCCTCAAAGCTTTCAATCAGCATTTTATTTCAGGCCCTGCTCTTAGATACAGGCTGAGAATCTAAGATAACAAAACATCCAAGGAAAATCTCTACCACTAAAGAAACAAAGCACAAAAAATAAATCGGGGGGCGGTTGAAGTATTTGGAATAAATGAAGACTACAAGGAGAAGTATATTTAATATCCACAGAAAGATAATATTATGCATCCATGGAACAAAAGAAAAGGAATATGTTATGAAAAATATTCAGAGAACAAAAAATAACTCTAGGAAACTAAGAATGTAAAGAAATAAGAAATTCAAAAGAAGAATGGGAAGATAAAGAAATCTAGCTGAAACAAAACAAAACAAAAAAGCCAAAACTAAGGAATGGAAAATAGTAGTACAAGGATAAGAAAATTAGATACCATCAAGGAAGCTCATCCAAATATTAACAGCAGTAGGAAGAAAACAGCAAAGCAGCAAGAAGAAATTAAATAGAACAAACCAAGATAATCTCCCAGAATGGAAGAACATGGGTTTCCAGATTGAAAAGCTTCACCTAGTGCCCAGCACAATGGACAAAAGTATACCCATATGTCAATGGGAAATTTCAGAACTCTGGGTTCAAAAAGAAGAACCTACAGGCTTCTGGACAGGAGAAAACAGACCACACACATGATCGGGAATCAACACTGGAAGCTAAAGATCATGGAAGACTGTTTTTAATATTGGAAGGTAAAATAAAATGGAGAAACGCCTCTAAAACTCTGAAGAGAAATAATCTGAGATCTAGAACTTCATGCACAGATATGATGGGTGCACCAAAATCTCAGAAATCACCACTAAAGAACTCATGTAACCAAACACTAACTGTTCCCCCAAAACCTATGAAAATTAAAAATTAAAATACTTTTAAAAATAGAATTTTATAAACAGATAAAGTATTATTCCACTGTGAAGGTGGAATAAAGAACATTTCAGATGTGCAAGGTTTCAAATATTTACTTCCTACCTATTCTTTCTGAGAAAGATATTAGAGGATATGCTCCATCAAAATTAGGGGACAAACCAAGAAAGAGAAAGGCCAGGGATACAGAAACAAGAGATCCAACACAGGGGAAAGCAAAAGAAATCCCAGGATGATGATACTGAAGGGATGTTGCCAGATAACAATTGTACAGTAGTCACAAAGGACAATCAGTCCAGATTTGAGAAGATCAGAAGCCTATGGGAGACAGTTCTTTAGGAAGATAAAATATACAAAATACCTGAGGTAGATAAATGTCTTGAGAAGAGATTTAAATAACTGTTAGAGAATTTAAAGATAGTTTCCTGAAAGTTTACAGAAAGCTAGTCAACAAGTAAAAAAAATTAAGACAGTTAACTCAAGGAAAAAAATGGTGCAAGAAAAGTAATAATAGTTAATTACATGGCTCAGCTCTGAATAGCATACAAAGTCAATGTAAATAATGATACTGATTTAACCTAAATTATGATATAATTATATTGGGTGGGGTTGGGAAATAGAAATTGTGTGTGTGGCACATAATATGGGACAGGAAGAGATGAAAGAGTTAAATCCCTACTTATCACAGTGCAAAGACAATTGATACTGTCCCCAACTGAAAATCAAGACGCAGTCATCCAAGCATTCTATTTAAAGATATAGAGATAAATACTAAAAAGATCAGTTAAAATAATTAAAAGTAGTTGCCTCTGGGGCTGGGAAGTTGGGGGAGGGAGACTAGGCACTGCTGTTTTTCCTAAGAGACCTCATTAAACGATTTGGCTCTTTATGACTATGTATAATTTGAAAAATAAAAAGTTGACACTCATCTAATTCAAGTGGGTGTTCTTATTTTAAGTATCTTAAAAGTTAAGAGAAATCTTAACTGGGTCAATTAGCTTGACTGAGCTCAAATGGAATGGTATTATAAAACGGTTGGATATTAGATATTCATTTGATGCAATGGTTAACAACCCCAGATGCACAACCCTGATTGCACAATAGAACCACCAGGGGAATTTTTAGAACCTACTCATGCCATGCCCCATCCAAGTCACTCAGATTGAGCCTCTAGGGCTCACAGGGGCATCCATAGATTTTTATTTAGTTTATTTTTTGAGACCGAGTCTTACTCTGTCACCCAGGCTGGAATGCAGTGGCATGATCTTGGCTCACTGCAACCTCCGCCTCCCGGGTTCAAGCTATTCTCCTGCCTCAGCCTCCCGAGTAGCTGGCACCACAGGCGCATGCCACCATGCCCAGCTAATTTTTGTACTTTTAGTAGAGATAGGGTTTTACAATGTTGGCCAGGCTGGTCTCGAACTCCTGACCTCAGGTCATCCGCCCGCCTCAGCCTCCCAAAATGCTGGGATTACCGGCAGGAGCCACCGCACCCAGCCCATCCTGTTTTTTTTTTTTTTTTTTTTTTTTTTTTTTTTAGATGGAGTCTTGCTCTGTCACCCAGGCTGGAGTGCAGTGGCGTGATCTCCGCTCACTGCAAGCTCTGCCTCCTGGGTTCACGCCATTCTCCTGTCTCAGCCTCCTGAGTAGCTGGGACTACAGGCATGCGCTACCACGTCTGGCTACATTTTTTTTTTTTAATCATTTTTAGTAGAGACAGGGTTTCACTGTGTTAGCCAGGATGGTCTCGATCTCCTGACCTTGTGATCCACCCGCCTCAGCCTCCCAAAGTGCTGGGATTACAGGAGTGAGCCACTGTACCTGGTCGCCCATCCCTAGTTTTACAAGTCCTTCAGGTGGCTGGGCCTGGTGGCTTACACCTGTAATCCCAGCACTCTGGGAGGCCTAAGCAGATGGATCACTTGAGGTCAGGAATTGAAGACCAGCCTGGTCAACATGGTGAAACTCCACCTCTACCAAAAATAGAAAACTACAAAAATTAGCCTCTACTAAAAACAAAAAAATTAGGTGTGACAGCCTGCACTTGTAGTCCCAGCTGCTCCAGAGGCTGAGGCAGGAGAATCACTTGAACCCAGGAAGTGGAGGTTGCAGTGAGCAGAGATCGCGCCACTGCATTCCAGCCTGGGTGACAGAGTGAGACACCATCTCAAAAAAAAAAAAAAGAAAAAAATTCTAATGTGTATCAAGATTGAGAACCACAGTTCTAATGATGACCTGAGGAAATGTTTTTAAATTCACTCCTAAGTTGCCTTTAAATGCAACTCAAAGGATACTTACTCAATGGCATAGAATCTAAGTTTTGGTCCCACTTCCAAGAGAGGGAGGCTAGGTAGAAGATGACCCCGCTTTGCAGGTAGGAACAGAACAGGGAATCCAGGCTGTACGAGGAAGTCAAAGTCAGTGTTGCTACTAAATATAATCCTAAGGTCATGAGAGCAATAGACTTCATGGCCTTAGCACAGGGCGAAGAGTGGGAATGCGGGCCACAGATTAATTTTCTTCCTCCTGAAGAAAACAAAATGCTGGAAGAATTCCTCTTTATCATGTGTTCAGAGCACAATTAGCCTGTGACTCTTCAAAATACAAACACAGGCCGGGCGCGGTGGCTCATGCCTGTAATCCCAGCACTTTGGGAGGCCAAGGCGGGTGGATCAAAAGGTCAGGAGATCAAGACCATCTTGGCCAACACAGTGAAACCCCGTCTCTACTAAAAATACAAAAAATTAGCCAGACGTGGTAGCAGGTGCCTGTTGTCCCAGCTACTCGGGAGGCTGAGGCAGGAGAATGGCGTAAACCTGGGAGGCGGAGCTTGCAGTGAGCCGAGATCGCACCACTGTACTCCAGCCTGGGAGACAGAGCCAGACGCCGTCTCAAAAAAACACAAACAAAAAACAACAAACACATAAAGCAAACCTTCAAAACAATTATGTTTAGCAGATGATAAGTGCAAACTAATGATCCCTTCCCTCTCTTTGGGCTGCTGGAACCACTCTGTATTAGTCTCAGAGGCAGGATGACTTTATGATTCATCAGGTCCGCACTTGATTTTTAAAAACACATTTTATGGGTAAGCATTAGGTCAGCAGAAGCTTCCTTCCCAGTTGGCATATTTCATAAATCAGACGCAGAAAACACTTGGAGGCAAGCCCATGCCGGATATTCAAGGCTGTGTCTGGAAGTCAAGGTCACTATCATTACATTCCAAGTCAAGAGCAATGGCCTCAATGGGCTCAACTCCAAGGGAATGTCCTTACCTGAGGCCCAGGATGAAAACGGGGTTTTAAGCAAAATGGAGGGTCCCACCTCCCCAAAGGAGTCTCCTGCTCCCTTCTGGCATGATGAGACCTGCCTGACGCTAGCCCCAGGATCGAGGGTGGCTAGCATTTTATAGGCGCCATGTGCCAGACGGTGTTCTAAGTGCTTCGTGCATATCCTCACCCGTGAGGTATTTGGGTGAACCACACTTGCTAACTTGCCAAAGACCACATGATGGTCAAATAAGAAGCAGAACTCACAGTATAAGGCTCATGCTGGGACAGTACCAGGTTCAATATCCATGGAGAAAAAGGAAATCTAGGAAACAGGTCAGGAGGGAGGCTGGGAGGCCATAGGAGGCGGAGCTGATGGTGTTGCCAGGTGGCTCCTCTCCTCCCCAACCGCCTATCCCAGCTCATCTCAGCTGCTTGCCCTCTCACCCTCTCCTTGGAAAAACATCCCGGCCATCGGGGCCTGGAATGCTCCAGCATTAGCCACACCCCTCTGGCCTGATGTGTACGGCTGTGCCAACGTGTAGCAGGAGGCGAGTGGCTTCCACCCTGGTGCCAAGGTCTATGGAGCCAGCAGACTGGGGAGGACAGTCTGGCTGACAGAGGTGGCCTGCCTTGCAGCTGGAAGCACTTATATAAGGATCACAATGCAATGTGGCTGCTTTGCACAGCCTTGCGCCTCAGGACGAGCTTCTGAAGGTTGCTAAAAAGCAGTTCTGTGAAGTTAGTACTGCAGAGGAAGGTACCATCCAGATGGAGGTGTTCTGACTCAGGGACGCCCTACTCAACTGGCCAGATTTGGAGAGCTGTAGCCAGTACATCATAAGCATAGTCCTTCCACAAGCCATGCTCAAGGAGGTTGCAGGACGAACCCTGCCCCCAAGGGAATGCTTAACCACATGGGGATTGTACTGCTTTGGCTCTGGGTTCTTATGGACTACTGTCACCCACATTTTCCACTCCTTAGTTTCAAATATTACAAGAGGCATGGTTTAGAAACGTGACACTGTTAGCTACTTGAGCAGAACTTGGAACAGCAGCTGGATGGCAGACAGTGCCAGATGGAGGCCTTAGGGTGAGAAGCAGCTGAGTGATGAGGGTTAGAAGCAGCACCATTTAGCTGTGTAAGAGGCAGAGGGAGGATGGATCACAGCTGACCTCTGACCTAGTCTAGGACGGGCACCCTGCCCTCCAGCTGTGGTGTTGGCAAGACAGGGTTGGTGGCTGTGTGGTGTCAGGAAAGCCAAGTGGCCATAAGTCACCAGTCCTCTCTATTTTAAAGGCACAGGTGTTTCTTCTCCAGGTCTTGCCTGGGCAGTCCTTTCCCTTTACCCTTGAGAATCCTGAGGTTTAAACACGGGAGGAGGTGAAACGCTCCTACGTTGCAGGTGAGAACGTTTAATAACGCAGCCACACTTTAGCTGCCTGACTGGTGCCATCATGGGTTGCATGCATGCTCCTGGGAAGGGCCTGTCCCAGTTGGTTTTGCCCTATTGCCATAGCGTCCCCACTTGGCTGAAGTTGACATCTGATGACGTGAAGGAGCAGATTTACAGACTGGCCAAGAAGGGCCTGACTCCTTCACAAATCGGTGTGATCCTGAGAGATTCACACGGTGCTGCACAAGTACGTTTTGTGACAGGCAATAACGTCTTAAGACTTCTTAAGTCTAAGGGACTTGCTCCTGATCTCCCTGAAGATCTCTACCATTTAATTAAGAAAGCAGTTGCTGTTCAAAAACATCCTGAGAGCAGCAGAAAGAATAAGGATGCTAAATTCCGTCTGATTCTGATAGAGAGCTGGATTCACCACTTGGCTCGATACTATAAGACCAAGCGAATTCTCCCTCCCAGTGGGAAATATCAATCATCTACAGCCTCTGCCCTGGTCGCATATATTTGTCTAGGTACTCAAGCAATAAAATGATTGTTTAACGACAACTGTAACAAAAGCCAATAACGTAGCCACCGTGAAAAACAGGTTAGTGGTTTCTCAAAGCAGTAAACAGAGTTACCATGTGACTCAGCAATTCCACTCCTAGATGGAATTAAAAAACATGTCCACACAAAAGCTTAAAGTTCACATCAGCATCATTCATAATAGCCAAAAAGTGAAACAACCCAGATGTTCATCAGCTGATGAATGGATAAACAAAGTTTGGTATATTCAAATAGTGGAGTATTACTCAGCCATAAAAAAGGAATGAAGTACGGACATATGCCACAAAGGGGACAAACCACGAAAACACTATGCTAAATGAAAAAAGTCAGACACAAAAAGCCATGTGTTGTCTGATTCTATTGATATGCAATGTCCAGAATAAGCAAATCCATAGAAATAAAAAGTAGGTTAATGGTTGCCAGGGGGTGAGGGAAGGGAGAAATTGGGAGTGACTGCTAATGGGTATGAGGTTTCTTTCTGAGATGACAGAAATATCTGGAATTAGATAAAGATGATGGTTGCACAACATTGTTAATATATTAGAAAATACTGAGTTGTATAATTTAAAATGGTTTTATGTTATATAAATTTTATCTAAATTTTTAAATTGCAAAAACCAGGGAAGAAAAAAGCACCTTAAAAGATACTTTATTTATTCATTTTTATTTTTTGAGACAGAGTCTCGCTGTATCACCAGGCTGGAGTGCAGTGGCATAATCTCGGCTCACTGCAACCTCTGCCTCCCAGGTCCAAGTGATTCTCCTGCCTCAGCTTTCCAAGTAGCTAGGATTACAGGTATGTGCCACCACGCCCAGGTAATTTTTGTATTTTTAGTAGAGGTGGGGGTTTCACCAAGTTGGCGGGGCTGGCCTCAAACTCCTGACCTCAGGTGTACCACCCACTTTGGCCCCCCAAAGCTCTGGGATTTCACGGGTGAGCCACCACTCCTGGCCAAAAGATACTTTAATAAAAAGTTGTTATAAAGGTAATGCCCAGGCTGGGTGTGGTGGCTCATGCCTGTAATCCCAGCACTTTGGGAGGCCAAGGTGGGCAGATCACCTGAGGTCAGGAGTTTGAGGCCAGCCCGGCCAACATGGTGAAACCTCACCTCTGCTAAAAATACAAAAATTAGCTGGACGTGGTGGCGTGCAGGAGAATCGCTTGAACCTGGGAGGTAGAGGTTGCAGTGAGCTGAGATCACGCCTCGGCACTCCAGCCTGGGTGACAGAGCAAGACTCCATCTCAAAAAAAAAAAAAGTAATGCCCAGCAAATTTATTTCAGCAATACTTTTGATTTCCAAGAACTGAAATCACAGAAATTAAAAAAAAAAAATGGATGGAGATCCTTCCAAATCTGAGATATCTATGTTTCCTTTAGAGTTTTATTCTAGTTTCTTCTTTGATTATGTATCCTTGAGAGTATTCTTTCTGCTGAGTTGTTACTTCTCCCATGCAATTAGTTTTCTTTCAATATCTGGTGATCCTTGAGGTCAGTTAATAGCTAGAGCTAAGATGTGTGGGGTGGAAGATTGGCCCAGCCAATTGCTGGGGACTGCTGCTTCCCATCTTGGTATTGTTCCATCTTTTTTTTTCTTTTTTTTTTTTGAGATGGAGTTTTGCTCTTGTTGCCCAGGCTGGAGTGCAATGGCGCGATCTTGGCTTACCACAACCTCCGCCCCCTGAGTTCAAGCAATTCTCCTGCCTCAGCCTCCCAAGTAGCTGGGATTACAGGCAAGCACCACCACGCCCTGCTCATTTTGTATTTTTTAAGTAGAGATGGGGTTTCTCCATGTCAATCAGGCTAGTCCCGAACTCCCGACCTCAGGTGATCCACCCACCTCGGCCTCCCAAAGTGCTGGGATTACAGGTGTGAGCCACCACACCCGGCCTGTTCCATCATTTTGTAAGAAAAAAATTTCACTTTTTTGATAGGTGCTTTTTATTGCCTGAAGTGGACTAGAGATCCCTCTAGCTGGGTTCTATTGTCAGTTTACTTCCATTGACATTAAATCTGGAAATTCCACATTGCTGATGGCACCCCCTACCTCCAGTGTGTTAATGCTACTATTGATTATTGAGCTGTAATCAATCTTTTCAGTAGAATTTGGAAAGGAAGAGGGAGGGTAGGAGATAATCCACCTGAGAAAAATGAGCACTACTTATGCTTTAAACTAAAGCTTTAAAATACATATTCAATTATTTGCAAATACATTCAAAAAATGAATAGTTGATTTCCTATTATCAAATTTGATACAAGTAATTTTGTGATAAAAATAATATAAAGATAAAACACTAAGTTTTATCTCATTAAATGTAATCTTGCTAACAAAATAAAAATGTTAAGGTCAAATGAATACAGGTGTACGAAAGTAAAATGCAGCTCAGATATTAATACCACCGGCCACTAAAAGGAACCACGACTCCTTGGAGAACAGGTTTCCTCTTTCACTTATTTATTTCTATTAGCATTGGCTTACGGTTTTGTTTTTTTACTTTATCAGTGGGTTCTAATCCTTTCCTATTATCTATTTGATGCTCACATTGTCCCAAATTTGGCCAGTGGAGGCCTCTTACAGAAAAGTGGGTAAAGATAAAACACAATGAAATTGGAATTTCATTCAACTAAGTAGCTTTACAACTGGTTAGACCACCACCTTTAAATGTATCATCCTCCATGTTTAGAAATCTAAATAAAATACCCAATAAATACATAAGGAATAAAAGAACAATTCATTTTTTTAAACTGCTAATAACCATGTTGCCTAGCGCATTATTAGATGTACTTAATGATACTTGAGGGAGGAAGAACCTTTTTTTTTTTTTTTAAAGGAATTTGGGTGTATTTGTTGCAGCACAAATGTAGGAATGGACAACACTTGTTTCCCAGAATGTCTTAAAATCCAATTTCTTCCCATTTTGAAATGCTAATGACAGTGGATAGCTTTCATATATGAGTGCATTTCAGCTTTACAACCACTGTGAGGAAGCTGAAGTCCAGATAATTTAAACCTTCAAGACCAAAGACCCGAGTAAGTGGTCGCGCAACTGCTGAACACTATCAGATCACTTTGTACATTTTTCCCAGAGGAATCAGATAACTTTATGATTTTGATTTAAAGAAAATGTAACTTTCAGCCATGTTAAAATAAAGTGGATTTACCTCTCAAAGTACAAAAATCTGAGCATTTTTAAAGACCAAAAGGCTTGTGTGCAAGGTACCCTACTGTTCTGAGGTCAACTATTAAAGCCTGAGACATTCTTCCACCGGTAACAGTTAATTCCAAAATGAACTTTGAAGACAAAGCAAGAAAATGGTTTCCTGGTAATGCAAAGACCATTTGTTGCCAGGTGGACCTTTCAAAGAGAGATGCAGAGGGGCGCCCACCTGCTCCACTGCCCAAGCCCAGGTGATCCTCTGGGTGGAATAAGAGCCGAGGAGTTTAGACCAAGCCCCTCCCTTCAAAACCCCAAAGCCTTTTCCCTGGTCCCCGCTCCTTGTCTATCTGATTACTGTATGGATCTGAGCACTACTAGACTCATGTGCTAGATTTTTAATCTCTGGTGATCTGAATATTATATACCTCTCTCCCTAAAAAGCATCTTTGATTTTTGTTTTTAACTCTTGCATGGTTTATTTCTTAGAATTAACCTTCTTCTGTTGGAAAGCAGCACTGACAAGAAGTAAAAAGTCTCTGTACTGTACTCACAAATAAATAATAGGCAAATAGCTTACAACAGCTCACCAGGACAAATGCGATCATTGTAAGAAAAGAAATGAGTTTCATAGGACCACTAGAAAAAGGGAAATTTGGATGTCCTTATAGTTTATCATTCTAACAGGGCAGAGCCAGGGCGCACAATCACCCTGGGCATACCTTACATTGTACAGCGATTCCCAAAACTCTATCAAGTGAATCAAGGGAGTATTAGAGCCTTATTCTACAAACAAGGCACGCGATATTCAGAGACGGGAAGTCTCTTGCCCAAAACTGATGAGCGGTAAGAACAACAACAATGGTCTCAGGGAACACTTATTTAGCACTTGTTATAGGCCTGGCTCTGGATTTCAAGACAATCTCATGTTATAAATTTTGTTTGTTTGTTTGTTTGTTGAGACAGAGTCTCGCTCTGTAACCAGGCTGGATTGCAATGTCATGATCTCGGCTCACTGCAACCTCTGCCTCCCGGGTTCAAGCAATTCTCCTGCCTCAGCCTCCAGAGTAGCTGGGACTAGAGGCGTCCACCACCACGCCCAGCTAATTTTTGTATTTTTAGTAGAGATGAGTTTTCACCATGTTGGCCGGGATGGTCTCAATCTCTTGGTCTCCTGATCCGCCTGCCTCAGCCTCCCAAAGTGCTGGGATAAATATTAATAGGCATTTTTTTCCTGATGAGGTTACAGAAGTTAAGGAAGGTTCAATAACGTGATGTTGTGATTTATATATTTAGATGTCTAATTTAGTCTTGAGGTCTCTCTTTGGAGGGGACCAGAAGCCAGTCACTCTCTGGGAGAGTCCTGGCCAGGGGGAAAGGTAGGTTCTAAGGTGTCAGGTGAGGCACAAGGAGGAGGCAAAAACAAAACGCATGAACAGAAGAAATCTCTTACTTACACATCCCAGAGCGGTCTGGCGAGTGGCGCGAGCCCGAGGGGGAGTCTGGAGGCCGTGGGGAGCCAGAGAGCAGAGGGAGGGCCTGAAGCCTTGTCCTGGGGCTTTCCCGTGGGGGTGTGGCTCGGCGGATTCAAAAAGAACACGTGCGAAGCGGGGCTTATTTACAGGATTCTGGTGTTGGCCATTAGGTTTTATCATGGTCAGCAGCTGTGTGATGTGTGGGTTCTGGGTCAGTGGGATGAAGAATAAATGGGCCGCATTACAAACAACCTCTCAGCGAGGACAAGTGTTACCCAGACTAGAGGTGATACAGTGAGACTGGGCTTCAGACAACTTAGATCAGGCCTGAAAATGGATGCTGAGGCAGCCACTGTATTAAACATATTTATGACACTTGGTCAGTGTCGTTCAGTTAAAAAGTGGCAGGGCTGAGATGAGAGCAGGCAGGGTCAGAAGGTCAGCCAGCTCTTCTTAGTTTGCTTTCAGCATGTCGTCTCGTGACTGGAACCCAGAGGAGACCTCTGGGTAAGAACCAGGCAGACGCAGGGTCATGGCTGAGGGCCAGGTGCGGTGACTCACGCCTGTAATCCCAACACCTCGGGAAGCTGAGGCAGGAGGATTGCCTGAGCCCAGGAGTTCGAAACCAGCCTGGGCAACATAGCAAGCCCTTGTCTCTACAAAAGAAAAATTAAAAAATGAGCTGGGTGTGGTGGTGCCTGTGGTCCCAGCTATTCATGAGGCCAAAGCAGGAGGATTCCCTAAGCCCAGGAGGTCGAGGCTGCATTGAGCCGTGATCCTACCGTTGCACTCCAGCCTAGGTGACAGAGCAAGACCTTGTCTCAAAAACAAAAACAAAAGCAAAAAACAGTGTCACGGCTAAGACAACTGTCTTGGAAATCAGATGATCTTGGTTCAAGAACTGTCCTCTTGCCAACCACATGTCTTCTGGCAAGTTACTCAACCTCTGAGTCTCAGTTTCCTCAAATGAGTAGAACTCAGCATAGAGTCAATGATGAATGAATGTTAATTAACCATCATAAGCTAGTGAGCCTCATGAAAGGTGGCAGGACTATACAGAGGAAAGATAAAGGTAAGGAGGAAAATGGAAAGGAAAAATGTGTACTTTGAATACTCTTTTATATTTCCAATTAACTATGAAACAGTTCAGAAAAATTCCAAGTTGATTTTGCAATTTTTTTAAAGTTTTTTTTTATTTTTAGGAGAGACAGGATTTTGCCACGTTGACCAGGCTGGTCTCGAACTCCTGACCTTGTGATCCGCCCGCCTCAGCCTCCCAAAGTGCTGGGATTATAGGTGTGAGCCACCGCACCCAGCCTGATTTTGCAAATTTTCAAATCAGAAAACAGAATCTCAAGGAATAAAACAGGAGCAAAGGCAGTTTCTCCTCTTTCAGGCTCACTGGAAAGAACTTTGCAATAAGCAGCTCATTAGGCCTTGAAATGGCTCATTAATTAATGCTGATTCTTTAAAAATAAAATTTCCAGTGACTTGGCATTCAAATCACGTCCAAAGTTAAGATAAATTCCTGAACCCTGAGGTGATGAGATTTCACTTCCATGCCGCATGCCCCAGATGTTCCCTGTGTACTGTGTTTTAATGGTGGCCAAGCTGACAGACTTGCCTTCCTCCTCTTCATCTTAAGGATGGCGTGGTGGATAATTAACACTCAGCCCCTGCTCTCTCAGTTCCTCTTTTCTCCTCAGACCTCTAATGCCTGTCTCATCCTGGCTCTCAGACGAGGACCTTGCTTCTTATTCCACGGAGAAAATGAAAACCATCTGAACAGAACGTCCACACCCTCTCTCTTCTACATCTCCCGACACCACGCGGCTGTGTCCATATGCAGTTATCCCTCTGTATTTGCAGGGGATGGGTTCCAGGACCCCCCAAAATACCCCAACCAGACATACTCAAGTTCCCCCATGGGCCCTATGGAACCCAGTGTAGACGAAAGGTCAGCCTTTTGGGTTTTGCATCCCTTGAATACTGTATTTTCCATCAGCACTTAGTTGAAAAATCTGCCTATAAGTGGACTCACGCAGTTCAAATCTGTGTTGTTCAAGGGTCAACTGTACTTGGCCTCTGTCGTCTTATTGTGGATGAATCTTCAAGGCTCCTCCTCCTCACAGCACTGGATCTCCTCTCCTGCCTGCATCATCAAATGCTCCATCTCTTGCATCGCTTCCATCTGCTTTCATGCATGCTATTAATTTTCCCTTTAAAAAAAACCCTCTTGGCTGGGCACGGTGTCTCACATCTGTAATCCCAGCACTTTGGGAGGTCAAGGCAGGTGGATCGCTTGAGCCCAGGAGTTTGAGGTCAGCCTGGGCAACAAAATGAGACCGTTGTCTCTACAAAAAAATACAAAAATTAGCTGGGCATGGTGGCAGGTGCCTGTAATCCCAGCTACTCAGGGTGCTGAGGCACAAGAATCCCTTGAGTCTGGGTGGCGGAGGTTGCAGTTAGCTGAGATCACGCCATTGCACTCCACCCTGGGCGACAGAGTGAGACCCTGTCTCAAAACACAAACAAACAAAAAACTGCATAATGAGTACATGTTTGTTCATTGTATTTTTCCCCCTATTCTTTTGTATGCTGGAAAATGTACATGAAAAAAGTTTTAAAAAATCATCTCAGTTTTACTTCCTCTCCAGTGATTACATCTTTCTTTCCTTTTGTAACAATGATCCTTGAAGTCATTTTTCCACATGCTGACTCTGATTTTTCTCCTCCCATACTCTCTTGAACCCACTTCATTCAGGATTTCCCCCGCTACCATTCCAGCAAAATTGCTTTTCTTAAGATCATGAATGGCCTCCACATTGTTAAATCCAGTGGTTATTTCTCAGTCCTTATCTTACATGACCCCTCAGCTAAACTGGACAGTTATCATCCCTTCCACCCTAAACACTTTCTTCACCTCACTTCCAGGACTGCAGCCTGGCGGAGAACCTGTAGTTGTCAACAGTATTAATGTTATTCTTACCTCCTTAACTCCATCAAGTAAATATTACTTCCGAAACCCAGACTGTAGATTTGATTCCCATCCTGGCGTTAGTTTTGTACAAAGAAAGGATGTGTTCCCGGACAGAATGCAAATGTTGGCAGTGGGCCACAGGAGTGAGGCTGAGTCATAACCATTAGTACGACAGCTCAGAAGTCAGGGCCAGCTCATGACAGGTCTGCATGATCAGTAGGAAAGGATGTTCCTGTGACCATCTGAACAGGGGCCCACGGCAGCCCCAAGAGAGCTACTTGCTTAGAAGCTGAAATGGGAGTATACGATTTTTTTTTTGAGACAGAGTCTCACTCTGTTGCCCAGGCTGGAGTGCTGTGGTGTGCTCACGGCTCACTGCAGCCTCAATCTCCTTGGGCTCAAGTGATCCTTCAACCTCAGACTCCTGAGTAGCTGGGACTACAGGTATGTGCCATGGCACCCAGCTGAATTTTTTTTTTTTGAGACAAGATCGCCTCTGTCACCCAGGTTGGGGTGCGGTGGCACGATCTCAGCTCAGTGCAGCCTCAACTTCCTGAGCTCAAGCAATCCTCCCACCTCAGCCTCCCGAGTAGTTGGGACCACAGTCATGTGCCACCATGCCCAGCTGATTTTTGTATTTTTGTAAAGATAAGGTTTTACCATGTTGCCCAGGCTGGTCTCAAATTCCTGAGCTCAAGTGATCTACCTGCCTCGGCCTCCCAAAGTGCTAGGATTATAGGCATGAGCCACCACGCCTGGACACCCAGCTACTTTTTCTTTTTCTTTCTTTTTCTTTTTTTTTTTTTTTTTTGGTAGAGATGGGGTTTCACTATGTTGCCCAGGATGGTCTTAGTCAAACTCCTGGGGTTGAAACGATCCTCCTGCCCCGGCCTCCCAAAGTGCTAGGAGTACAGGGATAAGCCACCTCACCCAGCCTGGGAGTGTATAATTAGCACTGGTGCTCGGATTCATTCCACAGGTCCCTTCCTCTATCCCACACCAGACACTGCTAGGCACTGGGTATACAAATGGAGTAAGTAGGACACAGTCCTGCCCTCAAGGACGTTATGGCTCAGATGGGGTGACACAAGTCAACAGCCGCAGGCTGAACCATGAATGAGCACACAGTACAGGATGTTGTGCAGGAGAGGGTCCTCCCAAGGAGGCTTCTAGAAGAGAGGACTTGAATAGCAAGCAGGATTCAGCTGCAAAACGAATGCAGTAGGTAGAAGGGCAGATGGAAGCAGGGAAGGGGTGGGAGAAGGCACAGTGTGTGTTGGGGTAGTTTGTGCATAGCAGGAGATAAGGCCAGAAAGTTGAATAAGGGTGAGGGTTGAGGGGAAGGAACTTAGAGGATGGGTCAATAGGGGCAGCAAACCACCATGCACATGTATACCTATGTAACAAGCCTGCACAATCTGCACATGTATCCCATTTTTTTTTTTTTTTTAGAATAAAGAAATAAAAGTTGAATAAAATGCTGATCCCATAGGCTCTTGTGAATTAATTTCAGCAATTTGAACTACATCTGAAAGTTGGGGGTCACCATTACAGGACTTAAAATTGGGAAGCTTGAGCCAGGCGCAGTGGCTCACACCTGTAATCCCAGCCCTTTGGGAGGCCAAGGTGGGTGGATCACCTGAGGTCAGGAGTTTGAGACTAGTCTGGCCAACATGGTGAAACTCCGTCTCTACTAAAAATACAAAAAGTGAGCCGAGCGTGGGGGTGCGCACCTGTAATCCCAGCTGCTTGGGAGGCTGAGGCGAGAGAATCACTTGAACCCAGGAGGTGGAGGTTGCAGTGAGCTGAGATCGCACCACTGCACTCCAGCTTGGGAGACAGAGCGAGACTCCATCTCAATAAATAAATAAATAAAAATAAAAAATAAAAATGCTGCATAAAGCAATCAGGAATATGTTATGAACTAATGATTAATGTGATTTTGTTCACCCGTGGGCCATTAAAGATAACGAAGGTCGTTACTAAGATCATTAGTAAGTATTTGAACACCGAGGATACTAAAGGGAGAATGGAAGACATTTTGATTAACAGAGAAAAAGAGTATGTCCTGGGAATGATCAGGTGCTGGTGGAGAAAAACAGCAGAGAGATGAGGGAGGCAGGTCCAGAAGGACTTCAAAGTTATAGTGAAAGTACAACTGGAAAAAAACAATCAATGAGTGAAGCAAACAGCGTTTACCTGGAAGTCCTAGAAGCCAGAAATACAGGAAAAACGTGAGAGAAGATAACAGTTTTCGAAGTAGACAAATGGTCGTGTATCAGGCCAAAATTCTCTGATCTCCAAGACTTCAGGACTGCCACCCCTTGAGAACTGCTGTTGAAGGGGACAGACCTGTGATTTCCAGGCTGATGGGTGATGGTATCTCAGGGTGTAAGAATCTGTATCTTGAGAGAATTGAAATTGTCCTAGCAATCAGCCTCGCATCATACTAATCATCCTTCCTCTTATGAGCCCAGAATATTTAGCTTGTGGAACAAGCATCCATATGCCAGGAAACAATGACATGATGATCAGGTCAGAAAAATAACTCCTTCTTGCAGCCATTCACCATCCCCTGACCCTGGCAGGCCTCACCACTGTGCTACCAGCTCAGCGCACTGTTAGGAGATGGGTTCTTGCTGCAGGATGAACCCACGTGTGTCTAGAGGGAGTCTAGGCTGAATTATGGTCTGGGCCAGGCTTCCACATCTTCCTCTTCAAATGCTAAAGTGAAAAAGAATGCCAGAAGAAAAGGTGGCCATCAATAGACCAGCAACTAAGGGAATTCTTGGTAGGTACAGAATGTTATCACTACCTTTCATGAACCTAAGCAACTATCAAAGATAAAGAAAGTTTAAGTGTTGAAAAAGAAACAGAACTAATGGGAGTTCAAAATAGCCAGTTCAGAATCTACATTGTTTCCTTTTATGGCATTCATAACCGAATAATAAATGTAATAGGGAAAGATCGATCATCGGATTTGGGACTGAATTGAATTTTACTTTCAACAACGAAGCAGAAAAGGAAATCTGAGTCCCAAGTAGTTTAGGCACAGCCAAATTGTGAGATTTAAGTAATGTCACCAGAACGGTTTCTCCACACCCCATCCTGCCTCCAAATTGTAGACTCTCTCCTGTGTGGTGTTCTCCACCAGGCAGGTTCCCTCCATACTGCAGTGGAAAAGAAGTGTCACAGTGTTTACAGGAACTCTAGCATCAACCCCTGCCAGCTTTGCTTAGGGGTCGGCTCTCTAGGCCAGATCTGGGTCATAGTCCCAATCTTGGGGTGGAATGAAGTGAGGAGTCAACCCCACCAGAGCCACGTGGCCTAAGAACAGAGGATGGGTAGGTTCCCGCAGGAAAACTGAACTGTCATCACAAGAGGACGTGGCTTTGGGGAAGGCAGACATCCTCTGTAGAGTCCATTCCCAATAGTGACAGAAGCCAAAGAGCTGGAAAACATCTAAATAGAACCTATATAGAGAAAACCATAAGAGACCTGAATAAATGGAGCAGGAGTTCTTAGAAGGGAAGGCAACATTAGGCCGGGCAAGGTGGCTCACGCCTGTAATTCCAACACTTTGGGAGGCCGAGGTGGGTGGATTGCTTGAGCTCAGGAGTTCAAGACCAGCCTGGGCAACATGGTGAAACTCCGTTTCAAAAAACAAAACACAACAACAAAAAATAGGGAAGACAATATTGTAAAGATACTATATATTTCCAGATTGATCCACTTTCATTCTGTCACCTAGTCTGGAGTGCCATGGTGTGATCTCGGCTCACTGCAACCTCAACCTCTTGGGCTCAAGCAATTCTCCCTCCTTACCCTCCTCAGTAGCTGGGACGACAGGCATGCACCACCATGCCTGGCTAATTTTTGGGGTTTTGGTCCTCCTCTATTCTGTTTTTTCTTCAGCCCAGACTGACTAATTTAAAAATAGTTTTTCTAAAGATGGTTTCACTATGTTGCCCAGTCTGGTCTCAAACTCCTGGGCTCAAGTGATCCCACTGCCTTGGCCTCCGAAAGTGCTAGGATTATAGGTGAGAACCACCACACTTGGCCTAAATGGATTCTGTGAGACGGAATCTTGCTCTGTCACCCAGGCTGGAGTGCAGTGGTGCAATCTTGGCTCACTGCAACCCCCGCCTCCCAGGTTCAAGCAATTCTCCTTCCTCAGCCTCCTGAGTAGCTGGAATTACAGGCACGTGCCACCACGCCTGGTTAATTTTTGTATTTTTAGTAGAGATGGGGTTCTGCCATGTTGGCCAGGCTGGTCTTGAACTCTTGACCTCAAGCGATCCGCCTGCCTCAGCCCCTCAAAGTGCTGGGATTCCAGGCGTGAGCCACTGAGCCGGGCCTCAAAGGGATTTTTTATAAGCTGATTTTTTTAAAATTCACCTTACACTACTAAAAGAGCCGAGGATTTTTCTGAAGAACAGGGGAAGGGATTAGATTTATCCCATCAGATATTCAAATATCCTGGGAACACATAGCAGTTGAGACAGTGCTATTAGTAGATGAAAAGATGTCAACAGAACCGAATAGAGCATGTATTCAAATCAGCAGGGGAAAAAAGGACTGTCAATGAATAATGCTGAAATATCCACCCCAGCTCTTCAAGAGATGAGCCCTACTTCATATGACACTAAAAGAAATTTAGAATGGATTAGTGATGAAGGACATAGTACACTTTTTATACTCTTGGGATAAGGAGCTTCCTCAAGAAGGCCCCAAACCGTGAAGCCATAAAGGCAAACATTCAGAATAGATCTGGCCAGGCACGTGGCTCATGCCTGTAATCCCAGCACTTTGGGAGGCTGAGGGGGTCGGATCACTTGAGGTCAAGAGTTTGAGACCAGCTTGGCCCACGTGGTGAAATCCCGTCTCTACTAAAAATACAAAAATTAGCTGGGCACAGCGGTGGGCGCCTGTAATTCCAACTACTCAGGAGGCTGAGGCACAAGAACCACTTGAACCCAGGAGGCAGAGGTTGCAGTGAGCCAAGCAAGATCTTGCCATTGCACTCCAGCCTGGGCAACAAAGTAAACAAAAAACAAAAAAAACAAAAAACCCCAACACTGCCAAGGGTGAAGAACTAAGCACTCTTATTCCCTGATGAAAGTTTGGACTGGTCGAGCCTATTTTGAGTAATAACTTGGGAGTAGCCAAATTAATACACATCCATTGGGATTAGATTCTCTATATTCTCATTCTAGGATTCTTTTACCAATGTAATTGTGTACGTGTGCAAGGCTATTCACAAAAAATTCCATGCAATGTTTCTAGTAGCCCCAAAAAGGAGAAACACCCTGAAATATACAGCAGTGAAATACACACCCTGAAATACACAGCAGTGAAAAGGTAATTAAATCAGCATATCCTGTGATAATGAAGAACGCACTGCAGCAGTCCAAACAGTGAGGCAGAGCTGCATGTTCTGGAGAGAAAGCACTCATAAGATTAAGTCAAAACAGCAGGTCCAGTTAAGTTTTATAAAATGCAAGTGTAATAACGGGCAGGAAGGCATGCAGGGAATCACGCTGTTAACCACCTTGCAGGTGGGTGATAGTTTGCAGAATGGAAGAGGGGAGAGGAGGGAGAGACTTTGAGCTTGTGCATTAAGTGTTGAGGACAAAAAAATCAAGCATTGTTAAATGTATATTTAAGGAGACAACAAAAACAAATTATCATCAATTCTACTTACTCCTAAGAACGAGAGCTTATTGAATCAGGAAAGACAAGTTTTTTTAAAGATACAAATTAAAACTTTGAAGTTAACCATTTATTGAAGAAATTAATATGTTAACTATAAAAACCTAGAAGTCCCAGGAATTAGATTTCAAAGGATTTGGTTTCAAAGAATTCCTTATAAGTGATTTTAACATTACATTCCTTGTTAAACTGGGACTTTTTCTGCTTTGGGGATTATTTTGCCCCAGCTGTGGCCATGATTAAAATTAGTCAGCAGCACATGAAGTTGTGGAGAGATGAGAGGTTTGCATTCTTATCCGAGTTTTAGCAAATAGCACTGTATTTCCCCATTTAATGGAAAGAAGTTTCTTCTGTGATTCTTTGGCATAATGAGGCACTGGACTCCCCATGTCTTTCACTCAGGGAAGAGCCATTTGCATTCTTGTCCTCACACCTGAGTACTTGTCACAAGTTAAAACACTGGCCACATCACCACCTCAGGACTCCTTGTATGCATTCAGGTAAAAACGTCTGCGGTGGCGGAAGGTGCTTTCCCTCAGTTCTTGTTCTCACACCTCTGTCATTTAGTTGGTCACAGCTGGGCAGGTAGAAGTGGGTTAAAAATTTTAAAACTCATAATAATCGTGTCCAGAGATAACCGAAGGCTGTTGCTAACAAGCATGCCAGGAAAGCCTGGATCAGCAGTTTTCTCCAAAAAGCCAGCGGAAAGGGGCTCCTGAAGAAGTGACAAAAGCCATCCTACAGCAGGGAGAGAGAAAAGTTAGATTGCCTCATGATGCTGAGAACCTCACTCAAAACACGCAGGAACTTCCAGATTAAACAGCAAAGTAAGGTCTGGATTGAAAGAGTAAAAGGAAAGGAGATTCTGACCGATACACATCCAGCAATAAAGAGCCCCTGAGGAGTGAGGATTGGTAAGTCTAACAGGGTGAACAGAAGCAACCACTTAACTTCGTCACTTGGTGCAGGAACACTCATATCTTGACTCAAAACCAGGAGGAAGGTAGCTTACTATGCTCTTTTCTGAGCAGAGAAGAGATGCCCTTTGGGAAACTGTCAAGTCACTAGATTGAAAAGTTATCACCTGAGACTACAGCAAGCACCAACCCCATTTAGGAAGGTAATTGAACTCTAGGCTGTGGCATTTTAACTGCAATGGGCAGAGACAAGGCTGAACTATGTTTACCCAATTTGAGAATTTTAGCTTTTTTTTTTTTGAGACAGAGTTTCGCTCTTGGTGCCCAGGCTGAAGTGCAGTAGAAAGATCTCAACTCACTGCCATCTCCACCTCCTGGGTTCAAGCAATTCTCCTAGCTCAGCATCCGTAGTAGCTGGGATTATATGCGACCGCCAACACGCTTGGCTAATTTTGTATTTTTAGTACAGAGGGGGTTTCACCATGTTGGTCAGGCTAGTCTTGAACTCTTGGCCTCAGGTGATCCACCCGCCTTGGCCTCCCAAAGTGCTGGGATTACAGGCGCGAGTCACTGCACCCAGCCAAGAATTTCAGTTTTTTGGTGTTAAGAGATTATTCTTTAGTCAACAGTGATTAGCCAAAAACAAACAAACAAAGCCTTCAACGGGCCCTTTTCCAATTCTAATCTCCTCTTCAGGACAGAGAGCCCTGAGGAGCCAGATGCCGTGTTGAGACAGGGCTCAGGTGAGGCTCTTAGGCACGCAGCTGAAGGGAGTTCACCTGCCCAGAGGGTTGAAGACCAACACTATCAACAAGGCAAGAGTTCATGCTAACACCACCCATTCCCTTTCCCTTCTCAGATAGAACCCAACTTGTCACTACAGAAGGTCTAAATGGGGGCCGGGCAAGGTGGCTCACGCCTGTAATCCCAGCACTTTGGGAGGCTGAGGCAGGTGGATCACGAGGTCAAGAGATCAAGACCATCCTGGCCAACATGGTGAAAAGCCCATCTCTACTAAAACACACACACGTTAGCCGGGCAAGATGGCACGCGCCTGTAGTCCCAGCTACTCGGGAGGCTGAGATAGGAGAATCGCTTGAACCCGGGAGGCAGAGGTTCAAGAACACTGGAGTGCAGTGAGCCGGGATCTACCACTGCACTCCAGCCTGGCCACAGAGCGAGACTCCGTCTCAAAGAAACAAGGAAAAAAAAAAAAAAAAAAAAAAAAAAAAAGAAAAGGTCTAAATGGAAACTGCCTCCAGGAGGCTACATTTCAGATAAAAAAACTTGCCGGTTTTAATAGTCTGGCTATAGGTGTCCGATAAAGTGGGCCACTTCAGTCATTCAATCAACGCCAATAAGGTGGTGGGGAAAGAAATGGGGTCTAGCTCAGAGCCCCAGAGGCATGCGGTGGGCTCACCACCAGGTGGCTTTCCTTGGTCATCAGCTGCAGGCCAAGGGCCTGTCACTCTAACCTTGACCACAGAGATGAAGGCCTGCAGCTGAAAGCCAGGGGCCCAGAAACGTCCTCACCTAGGGCTGGGTGCAGCGGATTAGAAGTTAAGGAACCTTGGAGTCACCGCCACCACTGGGCGACCACCACACTCCACAACCTCTCTGGACAGGCTGAGAGGCGTGCGGGTTGTGATCAATGGGTCCGAGTCTCTCCAAAGGCGCATTTAATAGGCAGAGGAGAAAAACACCCCACCTGGCCCGGGCCGGCCACTGCCGACGTCATTGGCTGGGGATTTCTATAGGAGCAAAGCGTTCAGAGCTAACGCGGGTGCCCCCTGAAAGCCCCCGAAGGCTAAGGCCAGGGCAAGGTCCAAGTGAGCAGACCTAAGCCTGCGCAGCTGCTTCGGAACGGTTCTACAGCCGTCTAACAAGGCCGATTTCTGCCGGCCTTTCTTGCCAGGGGAGGAGAAGCCCCAGACTTCACACCGAACGTTCCAGTCCCGCTGAAACGAGCCTTTCTGCTTTCAAGAAACCTGGTTCCAGGGGGCTGGCGCGGTGGGTTCCTCATCGTGCCGGCCTCGTGGGCGCTTCCCGGATGCCCGTCCCGCCCCGCGTCCCGGTGTCCGCCGCGTGCTCACCCAGCCGCCCTGAGCCTGAAGCCAGGCGCGGTGCTGCCCCGCGAGCCGCGAGCTCAGCAAGGCCACCAGGCGCTGGCAGTCCCGGGCGACGTCGCCCTCCTGCTCCTTCAGCCGCGGTTGGAAGCCCCGCTTCTTCCACCAGGCTGTCACCAGCGGCTCTCTCTCCAGCAGCGTCCCCGCGAAGGTCACCAGCGACACCACCCTGCCCCAGGTGGGGCCGGGGCTGTCGGAGAGCACGGCCTCCGCCATCAGCGCCACCAGCTCGACGCGGTTCCCGGGGTAGCCGCGGTAGGCGGAGAAGAAGGACCGGTGGAGCTGCCGTAACCTGGCGGCCGCGGAGCGCAGCACGGCGGCCTCGGGCGTGGACGGCCTTGGCTCAGGGGTGCCGGGTTCCCGGGCGCAGCACCCCAGATAGTCGGCCAGGAGCCGCTCGGTGCGCTCTCGCAACGGGTCAGCCATGGTCCGGCCTCTGCTGGGCGCCTCGGGCCTTCGCTGGTTTTCTTGGCCCGGCCGCGCCTCCCGCAGGGAAGGGCTGCCGTGCCCCGCCCCAGCCCCCAGCCCCCAGCCCCCAGCCCCAGGTATTTGTTTTTCAGGATTGAGAGAGCAGCCTTTGATGGGAATCCCACCTGCACCTGTTACAGTCCCCAAGGCAAGGCCTGCCGGCGCGCATGTGTTCCTGTAGCAATCAGGTGCACTGGGAGGCTCTGGCGTTATTTAGCTCCAGGTCTGGGGACTAAGAACCTGAGGGGACAGTCTGGGAAGCTGGGCTGGGCTTCAGCCTCCTAAGGAGCGCTTGACAAAGGCTACACATGGCCCCTCACAGACCGCTCCCTTGGGCATTATCTGCATCTCTAGATTGGAAAGCACCCAGGTCTGTGTTGGGGATTCCTTTCTTTGGGTCCAGCACATGCGGCAGGAAAAGGGCGAATTATCTTGGGGGCTGCCAGAGGGCCAATATTGGCTGTATTCATTCATATTTAGTAAGAGCCTTTGTGGTGCTGGGCCTCCCCCCTTAGCCCTGAAGATACAATGGAGAACACCACATGTGGTTCCTGACCTCAAGAACTCTACAGTTTAGTGATGGCAAACAAAAGGGCTGTCCCTGTACAGTTTAATTCTGACTACAAGTTGAAGGAGTCAGTACTAGGGCAGCAGCTGTTTCTTATACTATCATTCTGATACTGCTTGAAGTTCTCTTTACTTTTTATTGGCCAATCCCTAATTACTCCAGTCCCCTGATATAGCTAATATTTATATTAAACTTTCTCAGTTCATATGAATCCATGGCTTCTTTCTCCTGATCGGATCCAAACTGATGCAGAATGGATACTAGCAGTGATATTTCTGGGGGTTCAGGGGTCTGGAGCATGTTGAAATAGCCCTCCCAGGGTGAAAGATGAGTTGCTGCATCTTGCATCACTACAAAAGAGGCACAGCACTTGGTAGCTGTCTTATTCTGTCCAGGCTGCTATAGCAGAATGCCATAGACTGGGAGGCTTATAAATAAAGGCATTTCTTTCTCACAGTTTTGATGGCTAAAAAGTCCAAGATTGAGGCCCTGGCAGGTTCTGTGTCTTGTAAGGACCTGCTTCCTTGTTCACAGATAGCAGGCTTCTTGCTGTGTCCTCACATTGCAGTAGGTGTGAAGGAGCTCTCTGGGGTCTCTTTTATAAGGACAGTAATCTCATTCATGAGGGCTCCACCTTCGTGATCTAATACCTCCCAAAGGCCCCGTCTCCGAATACCATCACACTGGGGGTTAGGATTTCAACATATGAATTTTTGGGGGACACAGTAAGCCATTTTGGACTTTGAAGGCAACATATACTGTGTTTGAGTGTGCTATTTCAATCCAATTGACAGGCCGGTGGATTGAGGAGCAGAATGAGAGAAGACTCTGCAGAAGGTTCAGGCTGCAGTAAAGTGGCCCCAACACTTGGGTCTTGTGATCCAACAGATCCAGTGGGACTTTAATTGTCCAATAGGGATGCTGTATGGAGCCTCTGGCAAGCACTAACAGGAGAGAGGACAGACCTCTAGAATTCTGAAGTAAATATAGAACCTCTTCTGAAGATAACTACTCTCCTTTTGAGAAGCAGATTCTGCCTTGCTACTGGGCCTTGGTAGGGGCAGAATGCCTGACCATGAAGCTTGAGTGCCCATCATGAACTGGATGTCATCTGACCCATGTAGCCATAAAGCTGGATGTATACAGCAGCCATCTATCATCAAATGGAGATGGTGTATTGGAACAGCCCAGGGAGGTTCAGGTGTAAGTAAATTGTACGAGCAGGCCACTCAGACTCTTCCAACATCAACTCCAGTTACTTTGCCTCCTCTCCCTTATTCCACGGCTATGGCCTCTTGGGATGCTGCTTATGTTCAGTTGACTGAGGGAGAAAAACCTCCAGCCTGGATTATAGATGGGTCTATACGACGTGCTGGTGCCACATGAAAGAGAACAGCTGCAGCATCCACTCACACTCGCTCGGGTGACTGTGAAGGACAGTGGTGAAGGGGAATCCTTCCAGTGGGCAGAAATTCAAGGTTGTCCAGAGATGGCCAGAATACAGACCTACATTGATTCATGGACAGTCGCTGATGGTTTAGCTGGATGGTCAGGGCCTTAAAAAGAACAGGACTGGAAGATTGGCGACATGAAAATCTTGGAAAGAGATATGTGGCTGAATTCCTTTGAATGGGCACAGACTGAAGATATTTGCATCTCACGTGAATGCCCACTAAAGGGCATCCACTGCAGAGAAGACTGAATCAGATGGACAGAATGACATGCTCTGTGGCTGTCAGCCAGCCTCTCTATGCCAATGCTGTGGCGTCTGCTCAATGGGCTGAACGAAGAGCTCCTGGCAGCAGGGACAGAGGATATGTATACAACATGGAATTCTCCCTCCAAGGCTGAGCTGTTTGATGCTTCTGCTGAGTGCCTAATCTGCTAAGGCAAATGATTCATTACAGTGAACTAAATGAATTTTGTTGGAATATAAATTTCTGTACATCAAATTCCCATTTGAACTGGTTTTGACATCTTACTGGTTCCCTTATTAATCAGTGAGTTAAATAAAAGCTTGGATACATGTTCATGTTTTATTTGCAAGAGAGTCATGATTTTACCTTTTTGTACATTATACTTTAGCAGTAAGACCATTGTTTTTTCTTAGATTTGCAGTAGCTTTGGGGTAAATGGTAAATCCTCTGGCACTGCCATTGGTAACTCAATAATGATGAATACAACTAAACAACAAATGAATACATTAACCTCAACATAGAATTTCCAGTTCACACAATATGAGACAGTTTGCAATAAGACTTGGTGAAAATCCTGTCTCTGCAACTTGGAAGCAGTGCAGCTATGGGCAAGTTATTCAACCCTCCTAACCTCAATCTATCTCCCCGTCTAAAAATGGGGCATCATGGGGCTGTCACAAGGATAACATGAATTGGTATACACAAAGTGCTTAGCACAGTACCTGGCACATAGTAAAAGGCCATCATTCCAGAGAAACTTTCATCTGTAAATGGTAAATCCTCTGGCAAGGGTGACTATGCTCACTTGCCCCATTCTCAACCAAAACCAAAATGTGACAATATTGGTCTTACCTATGTAGTTTCTGTTTTATTGATAATAGCTAGTGACTGCTTATTATTTTTTCCACGTTTTAAGTAACAGCTTTATTGAGATGTAATTAATGTACCATAAAATTCACCCTCTTAGAATCCAGTGGTTTTTAGTCTATTCACAGAATTGTGCAATCACCACCACTATCTAATTCAGCTGCCCCGAAAGAAACTCAGTGCCCATGCACCGTCACTCCTCACCCCAGCCCTGAGTGACCACTAATGTGCTTTTTGTCTTTATGAGTTTGCTTATTAGGACATTTCATATACATGGAATCCTACAACATGTGGCTCTTTGTCTCTGGCTTCTTTCCCTGGCACAATATTTTCAGGGTTCATCCATGTTGTAGCATGTGTCTGCGCTTTCTTTCTTTGTATTCCACTGTGTGGATGCACCATATTTTGTTCATCAATTCATCCACTGTGGAACACTGGGGCTGTTTCAACTTTGGGCTATTATGAGTAATGCTGCTATGAACATTCGCATTCAAATTTCTGTGTGGACATATGTTTTAATTTCCCTTGGGTATAAACTTAGGAGTGGGAGGCTGCCAATTATCGTGGAAAACACACAGGTTGGAAACGGTGGCCTCTGCTTCATGGTTCCTGGTTTCTGACAAAGTTAATCTTTCACCATTGGTGTGCTGGTTAGATAACCTTGGGGGCAAAGACAGACATTTCCTGCTGTCACAGTCTTTACACAAACGCTCATACCATACTTACGATTAGTTGTTTATGTGGGTTAAATTAACCATGGAGTCACTCCTGATCCCATCTCTTTACTAGAGGGTCTGCATCTTTTTTTCTGCATCTACTTTTAAAAATAATTATTTTTAATTGACACATAATTGTACATACTTATGGGGTACAGTGTTATTTTGATACATGTATACAATGTATAATGACCAGGGTAATTAGCATATTAATCCCTTAAATATCTATCATTTCTTTGTGTTGGAGATGTGAAAGTTGTTAGAATTCAAGAGCTACTGGTGTTTAAAAAAAAAAAACCATGACAAATAGAGCTGGGGAGGCCATGAAGAGAGGATTCTCATGCTTGTATGCCTAATACGAAAATGATCACAAAATATTCTGCAAAAATTACAACCTTGCACATAGGCTGCCGCAACCTCACACAAAATTACTTCTGCAAGGACATCTGCCTAGCAACTGCCTGTCCAACCTCGGACTGGTGTGACCTTTGTTACTGATATTTGTAGCCAAGGATAATTCTTTCAAAACCATTATGTCATCCTCCTCATTTTTTCCTTTAAAAACCTTTTTTTTTTTTCTTTTTTGAGTCAGAGTCTTGCTCTGTCACCCAGGTTGGAGTGCAGTGGCGCCATCTCGGCTCACTGCAAGCTCCGCCTCCTGGGTTCACGCCATTCTTAGCTGGGACTACAGGCACCTGCCACCACGCCCGGCTAATTTTTTTTTTTAATTTTAATATTTTTAGTAGAGACGGGGTTTCACCGTGTTAGCCAGGATGGTCTCGATATCCTGACCTCGTGATCCGCCTGGCTCAGCCTCCCAAAGTGCTGGGATTACATGCGTGTGTCACTGCCCGGCCACCTTTGTTTTTCTTTACCTCCTGGAATATGCACAGTTTATTACAGCACACATATTCCTGTTGCAATGCCCTACTTTTGATTAAGTATCTTTTTCTTTTAGAGAGCCTGTCTTTGTTATTTAGGTTGACAGGAACATTCAAAATTCTTCTAGCTACTTGAAAATACACAGTAAATTATTGTTAGCGATAGTCACCCTACAGTGCTGCCACTAGACTCCTATCTTGCGGCAAATTTTATTCCATTAACCAGCTCCTCCCCACCCCCTGCTGCATCCTTTTTTGAATGACACGAACACATTTAGTCATTTCATTTCTTTCACTGGGGTTGGCCCTGCAGCAGCCCACGGGAGGCCAGAGTCCCCTGTGGAGGCTGACCAACCCTGAAGGCCAGCCTGGCTCCAGCCAAGTCCTGTCTAGAAGCAGGAGTCTGTGGCATGTCCAGAAGAGTGACCCAATTCTCTCCGGTCACCGATGAGAGGGCAAGTGGTTTAGCATCGCAATCCTCACATAGGATCCACAGAGACAAGATTCACTCATGGCCTCCCCAGTGGGCCTTTGGCTCAGATTTCCTGGCCCACCTCAGGCCCGCCCAGTCCATATCTCAGGGCGGGGCCCTGAAGGCGCAGGGCATGAACCTGCCATGGGTGGGATGATTCTTCTCAGCAGGCGAGTTTGGGAAATGAAGATCCACAAATCCCCATTCAGTCAGCTCTCCTAGGCTTGGGAGTGGCCTGGGCCTCAGCCCCAGTCTTCTACCCCACCCACTGTGCTTTTCCCGGGCTCCCAGGCATCCCCTTTTCAAAGGATTTTTGGGTCACAGGCCTCAGCTGGTCCCAAGCCCTTCCGACTGCCTCTCTGGGACTTCCCCCACCAACCAGGGCTGCCCCAAAGCCTCCTCCGAAGGCTTTCCCTAGGGCGGCTCTCCTCAATCATCCTGTCACCTCTTTCTTTCCCAAGTGCTTCCAAGGCCCTTAATGGCCTCTGGGAGGTCTCACATAGAAGGGCTGGAAAAGGGCTCATTAGCCCAGATCAGCTGTTCTCAAAGCATGATCCAGAGCCCCTGAGGGTCCCTGAGACCCTTCCAGGGGTCCTCAAGGTCAAAACTATTTTCATAATACTGACACTTTCTTTGTGAGTGTGTGTTGGTGACTTTTAAATTTTCATTCTCTCAGGAGTTTTCCAGAGACTACTGGCATGGGTGAAAGATCACCTTGATGGCTAACGGAACGTATGCATCTGTAATCTTGTGTTTTATAACTTTTCTCAGTCTTAATTTCTAATACGATAAATGTGGATACATACAATCCACAAAGTTATTTGGGGTCCTCAATAACTTTTAAGGCTGTAGGCCGGGCGTGGTGGCTCACACCTGTAATCCCAGCACTTTGGGAGGCCAAGGCAGGTGGATCATCTGAGGTTGGGAGTTTGAGACCAGCCTGACCAACAGGGAGAAACCACATCTCTACCAAAAATACAAAATTAGCTGGGCGTGGTGGCGCATGCCTGTAATCCCAGTTACTCAGGAGGCTGAGGCAGAAGAATCACTTGAACCTGGGAGGCAGAGGTTGAGGTGAGCCCAAGATCGCGCCACTGCACTCCAGCCTGGGCAACAAGAGCAAAACTCCGTCTTAAAACAAAACAAAACAAAAAACAGTATAGAGGAATCCTAAGATCAAAAAGTTTGAGAACCACTGACCCAGATGAAGCACTAATTGATGAGAATTACTAATGTGCTATATGAGTGGGGGCTACCTATGGACGGGGAGATGGGGGGAAAAGAGCGAGCTGGGGGAAGGGGAATGGGGAGAGAGGAGGAGGGAGGGAGAAAGGGCAGAAGGGGAAGGAAGGAGACCAGGAGAGAAGCGGAACAGGGAGAGAGAGGAAGAGGAGATGAGGAAAGGAGGAAGATTGAGAAGGGTTAGAAAAAGGAGTCTGGATGAATGAGAAGGAGAGGGGGAGGGGGCAGGAGAGAAAAGAGGAGGAGTTGGGAAGGAGAGAGGAGGCATGAAGGAGGCACTGGGAGGGAGGGAGGAGGTGATGGGAGGGAGGAAGGGATGGGAAGGAGGGAGGAGGACTTGGGAGGGTGGGAGGAGGAGATGGAAGGGAGGAGGAGGAGATGGGAGGGAGGAGACATGGGAAGGAGGAGATGGGAGGGAGGAGGCGATGAGAGGGAGGGAGGAGGAGGTGATGGGAGGAAGGGAGGAGGAGATGAGAGGGAGGAGGAGATGGGAGGAAGGGAGATGAGAGGGAGGAGATGGGAGGGAGGGAGGAGGTGATGGGAGGGAGGAAGGAGGAGATGGGAGGGAGGGAGATGGAAGGGAGGGAGTCTGGATGAATGAGAAGGAGAGGGGGAGGGGGCAGAGGAGAGGAAAGAGGAGGAGATGGGAAGGAGAGAGGAGGAGATGGGAGGGAGGCAGGAGGAGATGGGAAGGAGGGAGGAGGACATGGGAAGGAGGGGGGAGGAGATGGGAGGGTGGGAGGAGGAGATGGGTGGGAGGAGGAGATGTGAGGGAGGAGGAGGAGATGGGTGGGAAGGAGAGATGGGAGGGACAAGGAGATGGGAGGGAAGGAGGAGAGATGGGAGGGATGAGGAGATGGGAGGGAGGGAGGAAGAGATGGGAGGGAGGAGGAGACGGGAGGGAGGAGGAGATGGGAGGGAGGAAGAGATGGGAGAAGGAGACGGGAGGGAGGAGGAGATGGGAGGGAGGAGGAGAAGATGGGAGGGAGGGAGGAGATGGCAAAGAGGAAGGAGAGATGGGAGAGGAGATGGGAAGGAGGGAGGAGATGGGAGGGGAGGAAGAGGAGATGGGAGGGGAGGAGGAGGAGATGGGAGGGGAGGAGGAGGAGGAGATGGGAGGGGAGGAGGAGGAGATGGGAGGGGAGGAGGAGGTGGGAGCGGGGAGGAGATAGGAGGGAGGGAGGAGAGAGGAAGGAGGAGGGAAAGGGAAGAGAAAGAGGGAAGATAGGTGGAGGGAGAAGGGAGGGGGGCAAACAGGAAGGGGAATAAGGAGGACACAGGGAGGAAGTTGGAACTAACCCTTCCTGAAGATGTGCTAAAGAATGAGGTATGCATGTCACATATTTTAGTGCCATCCCATGTTATAGATGGGGAAACTGAGGCTGAGAGAAACTCAGATATTATCACATATTCTGTGAACGTGTCAGAACTGGGTGTGAACCAGGGTCAGACCTCCTTTGTCACCATGGCGTCCCTCTAACTCACAGAGGAGTCCCAATATCAGGGGTGCCACCTTTCAGTCAGCTGGCCTGGCAGCTACAAGAACCCGGGACACAAAGGCCCTTATAACCTTGTGCTGTTTTAAACCACTTATAATCTAGAGAGGGGTGCGAAGGAGGCAGAAGGGCAGGAAGAGGGCAGTGGCAATGGGATGCCCGCCTCTGGCTCGCCTGGGAGAACAGGGACGGCTGCCAGGGCTCCGCCGGTGAGAGGCTGACCACGCATTCTAAAGCACTGGACTTGGCTTCATGTCACAGGTACTTCCCATAAATACCCATCACCCACACCTTTCTGCCTGAACTTTCGTTTTTTCTGGCCCGGAAGGGGGTTGCCTAAGTCTATACACCTCTAGGGGCCCATCTGTTTGGCCCCTTCACCTCCATTGGTTTCATAGGTTTATCCCCAAGTCCTCTGGAAAAAGGAAAAGCTGATTATAAAATGCACTCAGCGTTATTTTCGATCTGCAAAACACAACCTATTCCATGGAGCTTACCCCTGAGTCTCCACATGCTGTCACATAGTCCAAATCCCGGCAGCACCCCCCGTGACAGCGCAAGCTCACAGCGGAGGGGGCTTCCTGCCCATGTGGGGAGTGGAAGCATTCTCTGGAATACTTTCCCTGGGCCTGTAAAGTGGCTTTTTGGATTGGAAAATCACAGTCTACTTTGCACATATCCTGAAGATGCTCTCCACCCCTCCAAACATAGAACCCGGAATGTGCTTCCCCTGGGCCACCTTTCCTTCCTTTCCTGTGCCGACCTTCACTTCTGGGAGCCGGAAGGCACACTGCAGAGCCAAAAAAAAAAAAAAAAAAAGGCTGTGGGACAGAGGGCTGGGGATGCCACCACAAGGCGGCCAGCTGCACCAGAGGCCACTATGGGACATTCTGGAGCAGAGCTCAGGAATCCCATGGTGTCCCTGACCCCTTCAGCAGCTGGCAGGAGCTGGCCAGACACTGGGCCCATTTCCTGAGCCCCTGCCCAGACTGGAATCTACTGGGACTTAAAAGCACTCTCTCTGGGCTCATTGGAGGCAGGCAGAGGCCTTTTATTTTTCTCTCTCTACCCCAGACCCCGGTGTGCAGTAAAACCACCAGTAACTGCTCTGCAAATGATCAAATTATTATGTTTATTTGAAGTGAGATGATGGAAAAGCTGGCCGGGCTGATTTTGGACCGAGTGGCCCATCATGATACCTGAACAAGCAGTTGTGAGGGTGGGCCTGGCATACCCCTGGAGCATCTGCTCCAGGCCTGTCCTATGGCTGTGCCCAGCTCAAGCTCTGGAACACTCTCTCTGAGGAGCAGGGCCTGGAGCTGGGCTTGCAAAGCCAGAGCTACCACCAGAAGAAGGGCTGGGCTGGAGCAGGACCAGGAGAGGGGACCCGACAGTCCAAGGGACAGGGTGCTCGCAGCTTTCAGGCGCAGCCAGAACCTGCCGGCAGACCCCAGGCCACCCACGAGGCCGCAGGGCAGGCCTCACCAGGAATGACATCCGGTGTCTGAGGTGACCTTTTATTCCCCTAGATAATAATGCGTGCCATCTTTTTAAATGAGAAGTTTTCTAAGGCAAAGACTAAGCATCTACATCTTACAAAAAAACCAAAAAAGGAAAAGAAGGGATCCTATGACAAAAAGTACTTCCTTCTTCCAGAAGGAATTCTGAGTCTCAAATAAAGAGAAGATCTTCTTTTAATATTGTTTTTCTTTCTGTATAAGAGAAGCAGACATTATTATTCATGACTATCAATCAATTTGCATATGTAATTATAATTGCAATGCAATACATATGGATATAATTTATATGGACAAGATCCACTTTAACCTAAGTGTTTCCACTAATTCTACTAATAGGTTTTTAAATAAGTTTACTATCCTGTGTTCCCACACAGAGTTTTGCTTGCTTTCAGAAGCATTTGTTTACAAACAGCACTGGCTTTCCTTTCAATTCAGAGAAAACGCCCTGTCCAAGTGACACAGTGACATCATCATCATTCATCAGTCAAACCACCTGTCCTTTTGAGGCATTTCTCTATGTCATTTACAGCAGTTCACCATAGACAAAAATGTTTTATCTGAAAAAAGACAATAGAACAGGAAGCTGAAAAAGACACTTTTACAATAAAAACATTCTAAAAAAAGTGATTTTTGTCTGATTACATTTGGAATTGGAATTTGCTTCTATCCAGACCAGTTACCAGTCCTCAGTCCATAAAACCAGCACTTCCAGATGAAGGTTCCAGGCATCACAGTGCACAAGAAATATCAGACTTTAAAGTGCTCTGAAAATGAATTGACTCAAAGAAATAATACGGACTATATTAACTGCTGAATTCTACTGGTGACAGAATGAGTTGAGGCTACTATAATTTAGAATAACCTTAAAAACAGATACATTTTAAAGTGTTCCAAAAGAAAAATACTGTACTTGAAGGTATTCTCGCAGTGCTGAAGGCTCACACTAGTGTATTTCCAGAGGTGACAGTTTTAATAGTCATATTGGAGACGCTTAGTGACCTGTGAGCCATGGTTGCTCCCCTAAGCTAAACCGCAGTAAACCTAAGCTCCTCTAGAAGTAATATCTATTTACATGTGAAGATTTCAAATTCTCAGGTATACATGAGTGCATTGTGAGATGATTAGGCCCAGACCTGTGAAGACACAAACAGATAGATTTTAGACCTTTGTAGTTAACAACTTATAAAACTTGAGCTTAAAGAGATAAAATTAGTCTATTCACACACATGCATGGGCATACACACACACACACACACACACACACACACACACCCCATCCAAAATAGGGTGCTCCTGTGCCTTAGAAGGATAACACTGTACTCCTAGCAACGCAAAGGTGCTTCTTTGGACCCGATCCCCTCCTCCCTTAGTTAATTGTTTGTGGGGCATCTGCAGCCTCCTTACTAGGGTCTGGTTACTCTTACAGATTGACAACCAAAACCATTTGAACCCATACAGCTCACCGTATACATTAACAGGACTTTACTCAACAGATTGACAACCAAAACCATTTGAACCCATACAGCTCACCGTATACATTAACAGGACTTTACTCAACAGATTGACAACCAAAACCATTTGAACCCATACAGCTCACCGTATACATTAACAGGACTTTACTCAACAGATCGACATCCAAAACCATTTGAACCCATACAGCTCACCGTACACATTAACAGGACTTTACTCATTTAGGACACTCTTACCCAGGAAGATGAACTCACAGATAACTTTTTTATTTGCTTCAGGAATTTTGCAAAAATCCTAACACTAGACTACTCAACTTACCCTCTTTAGAAAATACACCCACGTCTCAGGACAATATAGAGCATCAAATGAGTACTTACTTTTAAAGGGTTCATTCGAAACCCTCCCCCACCCATGTCCAGCAATCCTAAAACTATTATATCACAAAGTTGTCCAATCCTAATTAAGTGGCCCCCAACAAAGACCTGCTTTAAACCAGACCAAAAAAACCTCGTGCATGCCTTTGTCCTCCTCTTCTGAGATGCCACTACACCTCTACCAATTCTTGATGTTCCACACTGAGGTAAGCAATCAATTTAGCTTTGCTCTATGAATGGGCATCTTTTTTTTTTTTTTTTGAGACAGAGTCTTGCTCTGTTGCCCAGGCTGGAGTGCAGTGGGATGATCTCGGCTAACTGCAACCTCTGCCTCCTGGGTTCAAGCGATTCTCCTGCCTCAGCCTCCCGAGTAGCTGGGACTACAGGTGCCTGCCACCACGCCTGGCTGATTTTTGTATTTTTAGTAGAGACGGGGTTTCACCATGTTGCCCAGGCTGGTCTGGAACTCCTGACCTCAAGTGATCTGCCCACCTCAGCCTCCCAAAGTGCTACAATTACAGGTGTGAGCCACCACGCCCGGCTTAAACAGGCTATTTTGGTAGTATTTTGGGGGAGCCAACACTCAACAAGGTTATGGAGCTATCTTTGAGAATTTAATGAAAGCCATGAGGACAAAATGCATACACCCCAAATTTGGCATATATAATTTCAGGGGCTTCACTTCCAAAATTAAGCTATAGGAAAACTAAAAAAAAAAAAAAAAAAAAAAAAAAGGAAGATAAAAGTAATAATTTCAGGGGCTTCACAGCCTCTTGGATCTGTGACCCTTGTCATCACACGGTTAATAATTGTAGTAAGAACCCTATACTATAGGAGAAAAGACTGGTTATCTGTGGTTTGCCAAAGGCTAGAATCACAAGAATCAGACTTTTAGGGTCAAAAGGAACTTTCTGGAGGATGAAGCCTAACTATTCCCTCACCTACAGGCTGATACGCAGTTGTCGAATCTGTACGAAAATACCTGCATTGATGGGGCACTCGCTACCTCTCCAGGCAACTAGTTCCTCCTGTGGCTGTGGGCAGAGCGGAAACGAGAGCTCCGCGAGGCTGACCAGGCCCACCTGAGCTTACTCTGAAAGCCTTCCCTCTGCTTCAGAAGGCCCGTCACCCCTCCCCTCTCCTCTCACACACAGGAAAAGAGAAAACCACCTCTCTTACTCTGAGGGTATGATCCCATGATCCTGAGCAGAAAGCAGTCCCATCGGGGGAAACCCGTAGAGTGCTAACGCGGTTTTCATGGCCAAACAGGATGGAGACCCGGGACCCTTTGAGAACATCCCAGACGTTGATAGTGTAATCATTGTATCCAGCAAACAGCAGGCGACCTTGAAGCAGGGTGAGATGATAGCTGTTAAGCCAGTTCCTTGCTTCCTGTTTCTCATTACATGACTGTCACTCACTCACTCATTCAGTAAGCAGTGATTCAGGCCCACTGAGTCCTAGGCACTGTACTTTGCCTTGAGGATTTAAAGGGGAGAAAGCACAGTCACGGCCCCTGGTGGAGGATGTGGGGCCGAGAGGAACAGATCACTGTAGCATCCCATGGTAACAGCCATAATGCAAGTGCTTTACACACGTAAAGTGCTATGGGACCAGAGAGGAAGGGGGATCAAGGGGGGCACTGCAGACACAAATAAATTATTTCTAGTCATTTGCTAGTTAACAACTTGTAAAACTTGTTTAAAGAGAGAAAGTTAAAGTGACATTTGAGCTGGCTCTTGAGGGTTGAATAGGAGTCAGTCATGCAGAGAAGGCAGGGAAAAGATGTTCCAGGCAGTAGCAGGAACTTCATGTGCAGATAGTCTAGGGATGTGTCTGGGGAAATCGAGTGGTCCAGGTAGCCAGCCTGTTACCTCTGCTTTAACTTTCCATTTTGCTTTCTTTCTTTGACATGATCTTTCTGGAGCTATGCTTTTTCACTAGCAACTTCCCACAAAGGAGCCATGAGCTTCACGGCACTGAGAAGGGACTCATTTTATTTTTTCCCTTTGAGTCGGAGTCTCGCTCTGCTGCCTAGGGTGGAGTGCAGTGGCACAATCTCAGCTCACTGCAAGCTCCATTTCCCAGGTTCAAGTGATTCTCCTGCCTCAGCCTCCCAAGTAGCTGGGATTACAGGCATTCACCACCATGCCCAACCAAGTTTTGTATTTTTAGTAGAGACAAGGTTGCACCGTGTTGGCCAGGCTGGTTTCGAACTCCTGACCTCAAGTGATCGCCTGCCTTGGCCTCCCAACGTGCTGGGATTATAGGCGTGAGTCACAGTGCCTGGTCAAGAAGGGACTCTTGCTTAACCTCCACCTTAGAGAAAAGTTCCCTTTGGGGCATGAAGAGAAACAAAGACTGGGGAGAAAAATGCCTGAGAGCATTGCAGAAGTGAATTTCTGACACTTCATTGCCTTGAAGGACAGCATTAGGTGAGTACACAGCCTTCATCTCCCCCTGGAGTGAATGGGGCTAGGGGAAGTTGCCTGGAGCAGGGCAAAGCGGGAGGTCAGAAGCTCAGAGGAGGAAAACTGGTGCAAATGTGGATGATTTTGCATACTGGTCCACAGGAAGCTCGGTTAATGAAAAGGAACTGAGTGATGGTGGAGCGCTAGTTTCATTCCGGTCCTGTCTTACAGTCCCGGGAAAAGTTTCTGAAATAAAATCTTACCACTGAGGGAGAAGTCCACGCTGGATGCTCCAAATATGATACTCTCTTTGGAATAGATGGCGACCTCCCTGTCTGCCCGCAGGTCATAGAGGCGACACTGGGGGGCAAATAAATAAAGCAGCACTTACTTCTGGCTTCAGTTGGGTGATGTGATGACCACAGAGCTACGGGTAGGTGCTAGTGACTTGTGCAGTTTAAAGGATGAAGGAAAAACTTCTTAGTTTTTCCTACTGTTATTTCATCCTTTAGTCCCGACTCCTATTAATTTCTATTAGTCAGTAAAGAGTCCCGATTCCTATTAATCTCTATGAGTCAGTAAAGAAATGACAAATATAGCAAATTTCTTCAGGTATAAAAACAAAAGGAAGCCCCATTTTTTTTTTTTCTGATAAAGGGCACATGTTGATTGTAGAAAATTTTGAAATATTCAGAAATGTATACAGAAGGAAATGAGGGTCACCCTAAATCCTAGAGGTATTTACTAATTTTGAGCTGTTTCCTTCAGTCCTATTTCTATTTTATGTGTGTATCTGAATGGGCTGGATGTTTCACTATTGCTTCTATTAACATTAGGTTATACCTACTTTCTCATATCATTAAAAGAAAACTTCAAAAAACGTTATATATATGGTTACTGAATATATCAGAATCTATTTAGCCAAATCCTGTTGTTTCGGTTGTGTTTAATTTTTCTCTTTTATAAATATTATGACTATTCTTACATAAAAATCTTTACATGTGTTTCTGGTATTTTCCTTAGACGAGGTAAGAAATAGAATCCTTAGAAGAGTTATCAGGAAATAGCATGACCAGATCAGAAGTAGAGATGTTTTATTTTCTATTTTATTTTATTTTGAAATGGAGTTTCGCTTGTCACCCAGGCTGGAGTGCAATGGCGCAATCTTGGCTCACTGCAACCTCTGCCTCCCCGGGTTCAAATGATTCTCCTGCCTCAGCCTCCAGAGTAGTAGGGATTACAGGTGCCCGCCACCTCGCCTGGCTAATTTTTGTATTTTTAGTCTCATTTAGTAGAGATGGGGTTTCACCACATTGGCCAGGCTGGTCTTGAACTCCTGACCTCAGGTGATCCACCTATCTTGGCCTCCCACAGTGCTGGGATTACAGGCATGAGCCACCATGCCTGGCCAAGTAGAGATGTTTTCAAGCTCTTGATTCGTATCTGCCCTCTAGCAGGGTGATGCCAACTATCCTGACCCCAGGCTTGTTCCAGGCTCCCCACCAACCCAACCTCTGAGCATTTCTTTGCTAATCCAAGTGGCAAAATGGGCATCTGACCACTGAAAACTTAAAACATACATTTCTTTGATTATGGGTGACTTTGAAAACATTTTCAGGTGTTTACTTGCCATTTTGGATTTACTGCTTTGTAAATGACCTGCATTTTACCCTCTTCTTTAATTGGAGTGTTCGTTTTATTGCTTATGTAACCCTATTCATATCTACAGGATTTCAACTTGGCCTGTACTGTATGTGGCAAGAAGTTTCCATGATGTATTCCCTTATGTTGTTATATAGCTTTGACATACAGAAGTTTTACATTTTCATTATTTCAAAACTCTCAATCTATTCTTTTGTAATTTCTTTAGCAGAAAATTAGAATGAAAACCATTATTTCATAAGGTATTTTATATTTTGAGGGCAACAAGAAAATATTTTTTCTCTTGAAAATAATTTGGCAATCAGTATCAAAAGCCTTAAAACTGGGTCTATTTATGGCTCAGCAAGTTATGTCTGAGAATGCTAAGGAAATGATAAGCAAGGTACAAAAACACTAATAGCAATGTTTTTAACAGAAAAAAAAAACCTTGATAAGAGCCAAAAATTCAAGACGAATGTCACGTTCATAACATGGAATACAACTCAATCATTAAGAAAATATAATGGAGAGAAATATTTATCGGCCTGGGAAAATGTTCACATTTTGTTAAGTGAAAATGCCAAATTACAAAGCATTTTGTTTGTCAAAAAGAAAAAAGTCAGAAAGGAATTCATCCAACTATGATTTTTCTTGGGTAAGGAGATCAAGGTAATTTAATATTCCCCCAAATTTTCTTCATTGAGTACTCATTACTTCTATAACCAGAAAAATAGTTATTTTCTAAAAATAAGTTAGCAGATCCCTCTATTGAATAGGAAAAGCTCTCAATAACTTAGAAACATACCGTAGCATCATCTGACCCTGAAGCAAAGGCATCTCCACTGGGGTAGTACCTGCAGAGAGAAAGTACTTTATCCAGGGTGGTGATTCCCGACCCTGGATGCCCATCAGAACCATGCTAGGCCCTTGGAATCAGAATCTCTACTTCTAGGGACTTAAGGAATATTTGCAGTAGAAGACAGAAGAGGAAGCTCATACGTCAGGCCCACTGACTTCTAGTTTTCTTCCCTGTTAGTGGGGGACAATGACGCTGGCCTTGTAGAGTGAGATAATGTGTGTTGATATCAGGCACAGAACACAGAGCAGACCCCCTGTAAATATAGTTTCCCTCAATCACATATCTAATTCCTAAGACTTGGCCCAGAGCTCAGGGATAAGAAAGGGGTTATGAGCACAGACACGGAATCAGATGCACAAAGCCACATGGGATGTCTGCACTGACCATTTACTACCTGCGATACTTTTGGCAAATGACTTCCTCTTGCCCAGCCTCAGTTTCCTCATCTGAAAAGTGAGAGTAATAATGCATATTTTCTGCTGTGAAGTTTACATAAGACAGTCCATGCAAAGAATCCGGCATGGTGCCAATTAAAACACATTCCATGAATGATGATTATTACTGCTATAGTCATTCTCTTCTCAATGATTAGTGAGAAATATGGGTCCTAAATTATAATCCAGAGGCAGAATGAGAGCAAATGTCTTTAAACCCCTCCGCTCTGCCTCACCCGGCTGTGTTCCCCACACCTTCCATTGTTTCTTTTTTTGTTTTTTTTGAGACTGAGTCTCACTCTCTCACCCAGGCTGGAGTACAATGGCCTGAACTCGGCTCACTACAAACCTCCACCTCCCAGGTTCAAGCGATTCTCATGTCGCAGCCTCCCAAGTAGCTGGGATTACAGGCACATGCCTCTATGCCTGGCTAATTTTTGTATTTTTAGTAGAGATGGGGTTTCACCATGTTGGTCAGGCTGGTCTCGAACTCCTGACCTCAAGTGATCCACCCTCCTAGGCCTCCCAAAGTGTTGGGATTACAGGTGTGAGCTACCACACCAGGCTTGTTTCTTCTTTCTTGTGCCAGTGACTTACCCTATAGCTCCACAAAAGCCAGAGGAGGAGCAGCCCTTTAAAACAGCTAAAGTTATTCCTCCTACCCGCGGGAGGGGAGAGTCAAAACATTTGGCAAATGAGAGGGAAGCTTGACTTTGTGTGACTAACTTACACTGGCCTGAAAGATGGGGATGGAGAAGAGAAAAGCTGGATGAGAAATGTTAACCATTTTCAGCTCTGCCCCAGTCAGTCCATCACGGTGTGGGCACATTATGTTTTTGAAAGCATTATGAATTCATGGAGTATCTGACGCATCCATATTCCAATGTCAAAATGATTTCTAGACTAAATACCATTTGGGGCCACATGGGCTATGATTTCCTTCTGCTGGTGGGAAGTTCAGGGACCAAGTGTATTATCTTCCAGGTAATACGTAGATTATCTGGAAGAGACTTTTTGTGCCCCCAGTGTCCCCTCTCTCTCTCCTATAGCTATGGTTAAATAAAAGCAGGATTTTTTTGAATGGCACCAAACCCAGGGGGTGCTACTGGAATTCAGTGGCTGGGCCACACGGATGGTAAATGTCTTACATGGAACATTCCCTTACAATGAAATGTCCTTCCCAAAATGCTAATAGTGAACCCCACTGAAAAACACCGGTTTGTTTTGTTTTTCCTGGGCACACGGCAGAATGAAAACTGTTTCTAGTCTTCCTGTAGCCAGATGTGGCCATATGATCATGTTCTGGCTCATGGGATGCAGACAGAAGCGATAAGTGCAACTCTCCTCTACCAGCCAGCTGGAAAGAAGGCATGGTGGTAGGCCAGTGGGGGCAGGAGAGGGAGCACCATCCTAGGGAGTGGGTTGCGAAGACAGAATGAGCTGTCATAGCAGCTCAGATTTTAAGGTGAGAAAAAACTTCCATCTGGTTTAAGTCACTGTTATTTGGGCTTCTCTCATACAAGCCCATGTCCTAACTAATCCAGTGTACTACAAAGGGCATGCTAAGAGAACAATGACAATGCTCAGTATAACCTCAGCCTTGGGTAGACATGGTAGCCAGTGTTTGCCCTGGAAGAAAATCAAAAGGTACCCTGAACATGGCCCACTGAATCCGTCCCTGTAGCATCCGTAAGATGAGTCTCAGCATCAATTTACACCGTTCCATAAACTAACTTAATTGAAACTGCATTCACTCTATATAGAAAAATGGCCATTTAAATTTTTAAGTTATAGTGTTCTCTATCAATAATTGGGTTTATGTCTCCATTTATCAACATCATCTTTTATTTCTCCCATTAAGAATTCATAAATAGTTTAAAAAGTTTGGTTACTTCAAATACTTTAAAAAGCAAGATTTTCTCTCTCTCTCTCTCTCTGACTTCCTCAGTGCAGGAGGAGATCGATGAGTAAATTGGCCATGCAGTGTGGTCCCCCTCACACAGGAGGGCACCTAAGTCAGCCCTGGAAACCAGGGGGGCTTCCTGTACAGAGGGAAGCTTAAGTTGAAAACTGATGGTCAAAGGAGGTTAGAGGCAGAGGGCTCAGGGGAGATGAAACAGCTCAGGTGAGACAGTGTGCATTTTATTTTTTTATTATTATTATTTTGGAGAAAGAGTCTCACTCTATCGACCAGGCTGGAGTGCAGTGGCGTGATCTCGGCTCACTGCAACTTCTGCCTCCTGAGTTCAAGCGATTCTCGTGCCTTAGCCTCCCAAGTAGCTGGTATTACAGCCATGTGCCACCATGTTTGGCTAATTTTTGTATTTTTAGTAGAGACAGGGTTTTACCATGTTGGCCAGGCTAGTCTCCAACTCCTGACCTCAAGTGATCTGCCCACCTTGGCCTCCCAAAATGCTGAGATTACAGGCATAAGCCACAGCGCCCAGCTGAGTGTGTGCATTTTAAAGCTGTACATTGGCCCTCCATAGCCATGGGTTCTACACTCATGGATAAAATCAACTGCAGATTAAAAATATTCTAAAAAAGAAAAGGATTGTTGCATCTGTACTGAACCTTTTTTCTTGTCATCATTCTCCAAACAATACAGTCTAACAACTATTTACATTGCATATACATTTATTAGATATTATAAGTAATTGAGAGATGATTTAAAGTACATGGGAGGATGTGCATAGGCTATATGCAAATACTATACCACTTTAATTTTATTATTTATTTATTTTTATAACTTCAGCATACCCTGAGAAAATACTACATAGTTTTATGTAGGATTTTGGTATCTGAGGGAGTCCTGGAACCAATCTCCCACAGATACCAAGGAATGACTATACTTTATTAATACATAGGGGCTTATTTTTGTGGCTTTATCTTCTATCTTGCATTTTACTAACTTCATTTACTATCTGTAGTGATTTTCAGATTGATTTCTTTTGATTTTCTAGGTAATTACTGCATATTTACAATAAGTGAGAGTCCTTTTGCTTTTTTCCTTATCCCACATTTGAGGGCAAGGAGTACTAAAGTACGTACGTATTGTTTTTTGTTCTTGTTTTTAAGAGAAACAATTCTCGTGTTTTCCCACTAAGTATAATGAAGATTCTTGGGAGTTCTGAGTATAATGAAAATACTTTATAAACTGTCTCAACAGTACCATCTTCCATACATGGCAAGTCCTGACCTCTCTCTTAGGATCTAATTCATGGATCCTGCTACTTACTTGACATCTTGAATGTTTAATAGGCATCTCAAACCTAACCAGCCCCAAAGAGAGCTCCCCAATCCATATGCAAAACCCACCTCTTCCCCCTATCCTTCCAGTCTTCCCTGTCTTAGCACATGGACTGCTGCTTACTGCCCTCGATAAAAGACGTGGGTTCCCTAAGCTCAGGGTTCTTCTAGAGTGCATCCCTTGCATCTGCCAGTGTCATTTGGCCCTTTTCATGTCTCCCTGTGGAACTGGGGCTCAAATACCAGCACAAACAAGCTGATATCCTGGCTATTGCCATTACTATCAGTAATAAACTGTCTTTCATCTCTGACCCAGGAGTCTCGTGTCTTCTACCAGCATCCATGAGCTATGGCAGCCCAACTTGTTAACATGTAGGTAGACAAAATCTCAGACATTTCGTAATTCTTGACATTTCTGTCTCCACCATGTCTTCCTTAGTTCCAGTCACCATCGTTTCTTTGTTGAACTCACACAACCACCTCTAACTGGTCGTCATTTTTCCATTCTTGTTCCCTACAATGTCTTCTCCATATAGCCAGTGATCTGTTTGGTTTGTTTGGGTTTTTTCTTTTTGAGACATGGTCTCACTCTGTTGCCTGGGCTGGAGTGCAGTGGCACCATCTCGACTCACTGTAGCCTCAATCTCCTGGGTTCAATCGATCCTCCCACCTTAGCCTCCTCCGCACATCACCATGCCCAGCTAAATTTTTGTATTTTTTTTTTTGGTAGAGACAGGGTTGCACCATGTTGCCTAGGCTGGTCTCAAACTCCTGGGCTCAAGCAATCTGCCCGCCTCGGCTTCCCAACAGAGAGATCTTTTATGATCAGGTTAGCCACCCCTACCCCTCCCAACTCAAAACTCTCCAGTGACCACCTGGCCTTTTTTTAGGTCCCTTAACCTCTCATCTCTGTGCTTTTCCCCCAGCTCTTTGCGTGCCTGGCTCTTTCATCATCCTGGCCTCAATGTAAATGTCACCTTCTCAGTAAGGCTGTCTTTGACCTCTAAGAAATGACCCATCCCATCTCCCTATTTTACTTTTACCATAATAGTTATCAGTATCTGAAATTGTATATTTGTGTTTGGTCTAGTTTGTCTCCTGTAAGAGAGTAGAGACCTTGTCTATCTTGTTCACTAGTCTATTCCCAGTTTCTAGAATAATATCTAGCATATAAATACTCAGTAAATATTTATTGAATGAATGGATGAAAAATGCTGATTCAACCTAGGGAGGATATTAATTGCTCCTAATGCAATTAAATTAAAATTCTCCATGAGTTCTGAAGCACTGTTCAGTTCCACCACAATCAGCCTTTCTTCCTGGGGAGGCCTCTCTCAGCCAAGTAAACTGATCTGGAGGCGGTTCCTTGGCTAAGGATTACCCAAGCCAGGCAATGCCGGCAGAACAGAGAGGTGGCATGAACATTCTACTCACTGACCGGACACTGTTGATGTCAGATTCATGTGTTTCAAAGGCCTGCACGCACTGACCGGAGCGCATGTCCCACACCATGGCTTTCTTGTCACATCCCTACAAATGCAAAATTACCCAGAGTTATGGCCACTTCAAGGAATGTCTATAGACAAGGCACGAGTCCCAGTTATATAACAGAGACCATTTATTTCCTATTAGCAAATGGTTGACAACACACTTTTCTGAGACTAGCTTTACCTGAGGGCAGTCTCCTCAGTCAGAAAGCCCTTAGCAGCCTAGAACTAGGTCTTGGGATGGGAGGCAGGAGGCAAGGCACTCAGTTTCCTCTTTTAGCTTGTTTTCTTCTTTTGAGCATTTCTGAATGGAGGCAAACCCTTCTTACCCTCCCCCGGGCATCTCCCTTCCCTTCGTTTTCCCTCTTTTCTCTCTTCTCTTTATACTTGCCTCCCTAAGCCCAGAGGGCAAGGCAGGCAGGCAGTGGTGCGTGGTGGGCCCTCGCTAGCTGTGACATTAATGGGTTGGCAGTGCCCAAATGGAGCAGCTGAGAGTCCCAGCTTTGTTTCGGTGTATGGAGCAGCCCTCAGCAAAGCTGGAGAGCCAGGCGCCCCGGGCCATCTGCACCCTCAGCAGCATGCCGGGCTGGGAATCCGCAAACCAGAGGCCCATCAGGGTGCTGCCATTGACGCGCCGGGTGGCTTAGGCAGGTCACCTCCCCGGACGTCTGCCTCAACACCTGTAAAGTCAATGCTGTCTTCAGGTTGCTAACATGACCCAGAGGGTCACAGACGTGAGGGTTTTCCCATTATACTGTCAAGGCTCTGGGAGCAGCTTGATAAGTTCCTGCAGAGTGGTCACGTTATCAAGCTCAAGAAGTAGAATGTGGACTCTCAATAGTCAAATAGCTTAAATGGTCAAACAGCTTAAACAGTCAAAAAGTAACAGCTTAAAATTGGTGTCCAAGTTATTGGTTTCAACTTGGAGCAGAGGGAGGTGTGTAATGAAGCACCATCACACATCTGAGGAAGGCCCGTGGCCCAAGTGTCTTTACTGAAAATGTGGGCAAAGAAACCAGAAAGGCCTTCACGTCTTTAGAGGACAAGAAATTGGATGCAGTTTAGTGCTCTGGATGAGACAATATGATCTCCAGTAATAGCAGTAATTTTTAAAAAACACAGTAGAGTCGAGGAGAGAGAAACACAGGGATACCAAGGCACAGGGGTGAGACATCTACACATGGCCGAATACCCAGGAAGAAAATCAGGGGCCCTGCTGACTACAGCTCATACAGCCCTTGCCTGGCTCCTAGGATCGATGTGTGGGCAGCCTGGAGCAAAGGTCCCTTAGGTGTCCCAGCTGCAGAAGTCACCTGACAGTGTGTGCGTCACTGTCCTGTCTCACCACTGCCTCCTGACGGAGGTGAGACAGGACCCGTGGGAAGGTCAGCTGGCCCAGCTCTCTGTCCCTATTCTCAGGCTGTCCACAGAAAGACTCGCCCCTCCCCTTTGCATACACACTGCAAACTCTTTCATCTACTGCTTGCCCCATCCCGGGGAGGGAAGTGCAAACACCACTGTGCACTATGCCCAACTGATAGAGGACGCAAATTCCAGTCAGGCAGCAAAGCCCCGACCCAGGCGCCCTGATTGCTAGTCTAGCACTTCTCTGAGTCTCTGTGGCCCTGTGTGCCAACTCTGAGCTTTCAAAGCCTCTGTTTCTTGCACCCTGTGATGGGAGGGAGGATGGTGGCTGGTAGGGGTGGGGTGGGAGAGTGCCCCACAGGCCCCAAGGCCCTGGCGGCATCACAGCGTTGCCTCAGCTCAGTAGCCATCTGACCTGCCACGCCCTTGTGCGCGTCTCTGATGCTCTCAGATGCTAAGTCTCTGCTATTTATTTGAGGAATGACATTTTAAAATGTGGCAGATATACACCTTGAGTTGCAGCACTCATACAGGACAACATTCCAGATTACTCTGTAGACTGCTAACATCAGTGGCAGAACAGAAGGAGGCCCTCACAGCTCAGCCCTGTAGCTGCCCACCAAGCCCCCAAGAGGGGCCTGGAGCCAGTGCAGTCACTGCAGGAGCTGGGGGTTTAGTGGGGAGTTGAGGACAATTCCTGCAGTCCCTTCTAGGGAAGTGCCTAGGCTAATCCCATGAATGGACAAGAACTGCCACCATAAGCCTCCTTAGTGGACACAGGAGCCCTAGGGAGTTTCCGTTGGGTCTTTACCCCAGACACGAAGGTGTTTCCAGTTTCTGAGGGGGCCAGGTCCAAGCAGAGGACGTCAGCCCCATGTCCGTGGAAGCTCTGCAGTAGCTGCCCGCTCTCCACGTCCCACAGGGCACACGTGCCATCGCCGCTCGCTGTCAGGATCTGCCCGCAGAAAAGGACAGGAAGTGGGTGGCTGTGGTTATTGCTTCTGCCAGGTGCAGTCAATCAGAGGCTTAACGTTCTGCAGGAAAAAGCAGACTCTACACACACACACACACACACACACACACACACACACAGACACACACACACACGCAGACACACACACACGCGCGCAACACACACATGCAGACACACACACACATGCGCGCACACACACATGCGTGCACACACACACACACACGCAAACACACACACGCAGACACACACACGCAGACACACACACGCAGACACACCTGCTGTATCTGGGTTCATGCACAGAAATCTCTCTCCTATACAAAGAAGGAAAAAGTACATTTCCTGCACTCTCACGGTCCTTGAGTTGTGTGTTTATGTGCCTGCCTCCCTGCAGAGCTGAAATCCTGGCGGCCTCATGGTGGTACCTACAGGGCTCTACACACGCCTGGCTCGTAGGAAGTGTTCCGTTAGTCTCTGCTGCACGTTTGAAACCTTTGATGCCTCCCACTGCTGTGCGGGCCAGACACTTAAAGTTCTTCTTGGATACTGATGCACATCACTGGGCTGCTTGCTAATACAGAGTCTGGGGTGGGGCTGAGAGTCTACACTTCTCACAGGCTCCCAGGGAACACTGAGGCTGGTCACAGGACACACTGGGAGCAGCAGGGGTCTAGGCAGCATCTTGTTGGACACATTCTCTGTTGTTGCTTTTCCCAAGCACAGTGCTGTTCAGAGGCTTCCCAGGACCACTGACGAGAGCAAGAGGATATTCATGCATACACAGGTTCAAGAAACATTTGCTGTGTGCTGACAGTGTCTGCCAGGCACTTTGCTAATGCATGAGGGTTTGCAGAAAGATTGTGTCTCAGTTTCTGTTCTCCCAGAATTCAGTTTAATAGGATTGCCAGTAAGAATGAAACTAACATAATTCCCCATCCCTGTGTTAAACAATTCTGGGACCAGGCCAACTTTCCTGTTACTATGTTAAACCAGACTGAGACCGAGTAAAAATAACTTCACTGCTTGCTGCAGAAAATACCTGCTCCTGGGAGAAAAGACTGTGAATCCATTAGACAACTTAACAAGATTAACAGCTTGCTCATCCAGACTCACTTCAAGACTGTTCCCTTGCTGGGCTCACCAATCCAAAGCTAAAATGGCTTTGCAAGACCCACCTTCAAATCACCAAGCCTGGACCCTGAAATCCTCTAAGTACCCTTCCCTAATTCCTCCATTTTCAGACCCTACTAAGATTCTGCCAGTGCAGGTTCTCCCTTACTGCAGGAGGTCAGATAACCTTAGCTTTGCTTGGTTGCAAGTATTTCTGATGTTCGCTTGGGGAGTTGACATCACCAGTGGACAAGGATCGAAGACAACAGCATGGGTGTCTCACCACTGCCTCCTGACGGAGGTGAGACAGGACCCATGGGAAGGCCAGCTGGCCCAGCTCTCTGTCCTTATTCTCAGGCTGTCCACAGAAAGACTTGCACCTCCCCTTTGCATACACACTGCAAACTCTTTCATCTACTGCTTGTCCCATCCTGGGGGGGGAAGTGCAAACACCACTGTGCACTATGCCCAACTGATAGAGGATGCAACTTCCAGTCAGGCAGCAAAGCCCCGACCCAGGCGCCCTGACTGCTAGTCTAGTGCTTCTCTGAGTCTCTGTGGCCCTGTAGTTACTGGGATCCAGTGACTGGATCCAGGTGTGCACACAGGAGGGTCCCAAATCCAGTGTGGTGATATCTGAGTTGGTCTTCAAGGAAGAGTGAGAGCTGGCCAGGTGAAGGAAGGGAAGGGGAGAGAGAAACTCCAGGGGGGCCTATGTCTGCACTAAATGAAAGGTGAGTCCGTTCACAGGTGGGGACTCAGCCTGAAGCCAAGAGGGCACTCTGGAAGCTTCTGGGCAGGAGAATGAGAAGAGCAAACGTATATTTTAGGAAACTCTGGCGGAGGCCCAAAGAGCCTCTAGATAGCTTACGAGTACAAAGGTCAGCCATAGAGTAAAGGCACACGGGGGTGCCGGGGGAAAGACACGGGGGCGGGGCTGAAGTTTTACTTTTTGTCACTGCCAGTGTGTGTGAGGCCTGGGCTCTGGCTGAGCAAACCTTCCTGGGGTTGGGAGAAACGCAGTGAGGACTCAGTTCAGGGCCCTCATAGGCCCAGCTGGCGGCATCACAGAGCCCTGAGCCAGCTGGGTACTGACAGCAACGGAGGGGACCTGCAAGGGAGAAGCTCTGGATAGCAGAGCCTCCCTACTCCCTGCCTTCTGGCTGCTCCACAGGGCCTGGGTGGGGTGATAAGACTGGAGGAAGTGGCTCTTGCAGCGTAAGTGTCCGCAAGATAGTCCTTTGTGGGTGATGACTGATGGCTGAGGAAAGAAAAGAGGAATCAGGCCTTATGTGCCGCTAGCACACAGTGCACCCACCGACCACACCACACCTTCAATTTCCAGCTGCTGATAGGGTCTCTCCTCCTCACCCTTTGCCCCCTTTGCCTTTTTCTTCCCCTCTCTCTTATATGTTAGGCCTTGCACATAAAGAATCTCATTTTTCCCCCAGCACTTTGGGAGGCCAAGGTGGACGGATCACCCAAGGTCAGGAGTTCAAGACCAGCCTGGCCAACATGGTAAAACTCCATCTCTACTAAAAATACAAAAATTAGCCAGTTGTGGTGGCTCATGCCTGTTGTCCCAGCTATTCGGAAGGCTGAGGCACGAGAATTGCTTGAAGCTGGGGGGCAGAGGTTGCAGTGAGCTGAGATTACGCCACTGCACTCCAGCCTGGGCAACAGAGTAAGACTCGGTCTCAAAAAAAAAAAAAAAAAAAAAAAACTCATTTTTTTTTTTTCTTTTTCTGCAGGGAAGGAACAAATTACAAGGAGGGGAATCTGCTCCCACCCTAGCATTGAACCCACTGGCTGTCCACAGGACCCCCTCCAGCCTCGACTTCCCTCAGGAGGCCTGCATACATCCAATAAGATGACTTAAGCTGGCAAAGTAGCTTATGGACACACAAAACCTGAACCGAGGCTGAATTTGGGTATTAATATTTTGTTAGACGCTTGAATTCCCTTAGTCTCTCCTGGCCCACAACCACTAGTGGTTGTTCCAACTCACCGTTTTCCTAACACTTGCAATAACTTACAGTTTATTTTGAGATACCAGGTCCAAACAATTTTCTTTAAGCAACGACCCAGTCTTGCTCTTTAATTTAGGAAATTTTCATACCATACTGTTTGGTTAAAAAAATGAATAGTTTTTAAAAGTTAAAAGTAGATTTCTAATACTTTTCAATTTTGTGTTTGTGATCTTCATTATAAGTAAAAATAAATTTTAAAGACCATTTATTCACATAAATGCATTAAACAGAACCCTTAACTCATTGTCACTCATTTGTTCTGGAATGCAGAGAATTTGTAGGTTTAATACCATAGTCTCATACCAGCCACTTGAGTTTCTCTTTTATCATCCTAGATCCCAGGGATTGAAGAAAGCTGGAGGTTCATGAGTTCAGTAGTACTCAAACTAGGCTGTGTATCAGAATCACCCATGAAGCTTTGTGTTAATAATAATAAAATTGGCTGGGTGTGATGGCTTACGCCTATAATCCCAGCACTTTGGGAGACCAAGGCGAATGGATCGCTTGAGCTCTGGAGTTCAAGACCAGCCTGGGCAACACAGTGAGACCCCATCTCTACAAAGAGTACAAAAATTAGCCAGGCATGGTGGCGCGTGCTTGCAGACCCACTACAGGCCCACCAGCTACTTGGGAGGCTGAGGCAGAAGAATCACTTGAGCCTGGGTAGTGGAGGCTTCAGTGAGCCCAGACTGTGCCACAGCACTCCAGCCTGGGTACTAGAGAGAGACCTTGACTCAAAAAACAAACAAACAAACAAATAAATAATAACAGTTAACACTTACTAATATTTACCAGGGACTATACTATTTATATGAATCATCTCGTTTAAGTCTCAGAAAACCTTATGCAGGACAGATTTAATACTTTACTATCCTCATGTGCAGGTAAGAAAAATGAAGCATGCAGAAATTCAAATGCTGTCTAGGATCACTAGCTAGAACATGGTGGAGCCAGGATCTAATCTTACTGTCTGTCTCCGGAGCCACCCTTTACCTGCTCTGCCTCCCAGGCCACGTCCCCGCTGAGGTAGCCAGCTGAGACTTCCCTCTATCTCTGGCTAAGCTACTTGTTGGAAAAGAAAGCACCTTTTAACCTAGAGGTGCCCCCTTTCATCCCCAACCCTGCCCTGTGGCAACACAGAGTGAGGCTGATGGGTCTCCACAGAGGGGCTTCAGATGCCTGATGGTTGCGGTAGCCCCCTGAGCCTGCCTTCATCCAGCTTAAATGTCCTCTGTTGCTTTGGTTTGCCTCAGGCCCAAAGACATCTGGTTTTGGCCACTGCAGCCAGCCAGTGGCCACAGTGCCCCCTGCTGAACAAGTCTGCAAGATTCCTGGTTAGGCTCAAATATTAGGTGTAAACAACAGGTGCACAATGGCGATATTGCAAGTCCCAACATCCCTCCTGTCAGCAACTGAACAACTACCCAGCCACCTGACCTCCCTGCTTCTAACCTCCCCATCCCCCCGACATCAATCACTGAAGCCAGAGTAAACTACGGAAGGCTGTAATCTAACTCAGACACCCTCCTCTTCCAAACAAACCCAAATCTGACTCACCCCTTAAGGGCTCCTGCCACCTACAGGGTCCAGCCCAGGCACTCAGGGAGCCCTGGGATCTGGCCCCACCCACATCTCAGCTGCCTGCCTCCCACTGTGCTCCCTCACACGCTGTGGCTGCCTGGAGTGGCAGCGGTCCTTCTTCACTGACAGCAGCAAGTCTGTGACCAACCCCTCCTGCTCGGAGCTCCCCAGTTCCGCCACTGTCCAACCATTACTGGTTTTCATGAAGGTCCCTGAGGGCCAAGACTGAGCTTTTGGCCCCAGAGCCATGTGGTATCTGGCAATGTGGGTAGTAGGTACTGAGAAGGTTTGCTGAATAAGTGTGAATAAATAAATGATGCGGTGCTTTCACCACTTGCTAAATAAAACTTAGTCAAACTGTTAAAGGTTGTGTTGTTTTCACTGTAGTGTATTCAAAGTAGAGCAAAGATTTAATATGGTGAAGCATTTTCTTTTTGCGTTGGTTAAAACAGGACTGTAAAGTGAGATGCATGTAGTGCCCAGCTCTGAAGCCCGACAGCTCAGTGAAGCTTTACACACGTTAGCACGCAGACCAGGGCACAGTAACTGCCTCTACCCCAGGGGGTTCTCTGCTCCACTCCCACCCTCGCCAAGTCAGTCAGAGGAGGATTTTCAATATGCCATGTAGTTTATCTCAACTCTATCAACCATCACTAGCCCCAACTTTCTCACGTTATTAAAAGTCATAATAATAACTGATGAGAAACAATGGGAGCTTCCCCTTAGAGCAAACTACTGGAGCACACCCATCTTGTTCACAGAGATGCCAAAAGCTTCCTCTCCTCTCTGCTCCTCTTTAGTGCTCCTTGGCAGGTCAACCTGACACCGGGGGCCGCTTACTTACCTGCATGTCAGAGTTGGTGAAGCTGCAGGCCGACAGGTAGTTGGTGTGCATAGCAACAGACTTCTTTTTGGCAGCCATGTTTTCATTTTTGTCAAACGTCAAGGGATACACAGAACACTTATTATCCAAACCACTAGGATGGAAAGAAAGAAGTACCAAAGGTTAATGCAGAGTAACAGAATATGTGTCTACTTTCCCAATCACATAAACTTTTCAACATATTCTCTTTAGCAGTATCATATATTGTAACCTTTCCTCCAACTTTTAAAGTTTTTTTTTTTTTTTTTAAATAGAGACAGGGTCTCGCTATGTTGCCCAGGTTGGTCTTGAACTCTTGGTCTCAAGCAATCCTCCCTTGGCCTCCCAAAGTGCTAGGATTACAAGTGTGAGCCACTGCGCCCGGCCAGTTTGAAGATTTTCAAACCTACTGTAAAACTGAAAAAAAAAAAAAAAAAAAAGAATAGTATACTGAATACCCAGATCCCTTCCCTTAGATTCAGATGTAACATTTTGTCATATCTGCAGGGGCAAATTCTGAACCATTTGACTGCAAACTGCAGATACGACATTTTCCTTCTGAACACTTCCATTTGCAAATTTACATCTCCTAAAAATAAGAACAGTCTCCTATCTACCACATCCTTATCACATTTGAGAAAATCAACAAAACCTCCGTAACATCATTTAATAAGCCAGCCATATTCAATCTTCCCCTATTGTCGCTAGGATCCAGGGCCCAACCAAGGCTCACATATTGCATTCAGTTGTTACGCCTTTTTAAGATCTTTTAATCTAGAACAGACTCTACCTACTGTTTGTTGTTCATGACAGGAAATCTTAAGATTGGCTGTGTATAGAATGTCACATATGGTAGATTTGTCAGATGGTTTCTTAATGGTTAGATTCAAGTACTGTAGAACATTCTGGCAATAAGAGTATCAAGGTGCTACTGTGTACTTCTTTCTTATTGCTTCATGTCAGAAGGCTTGTAATGTCTCTTCCAAGATTGGTAAAGCCAACTTTGATTACTTGGTTAAGGTGGACCACTAGATATCTCCAGGGTAAAGGTAATTTGTTCATAATCAGTGATAATCTGTGGTGTGATATTTTTGAGACCATAAAAATATCCTTCCCTCAACCACTTTCATACAGGAACTTTATGAATCAAACCTTGCTTGAATCAAATATTACTTTAGGGGTGCAAAAGGGTGATTTATTTGGATAATGTCTTCCATATTTATTAGCTGGTGTTTTTCTGTAATGAAGAATCCTCCTTCCCACTATCACTGTACAGTCATAAATTTTTCTTCTTAATTGTATCATGATCCATTATTATCATTACTACATTTGATGCTCAAATTACCCCAAATTTGGGGCCTCTTCAAGCCAGCTCCTGTTTTGTTTTGTTTTGTTTTATATATGACGCCTATTGGTCCTTGAATGTTCCTTTACTTTCTAGAACAAGAAAATATCCTAGCCTCACTTTATTCTTTTCCCCCCAAAGACCTAACCCCAGCCTTACCCTAAGGTGCTCTGCTTTCTTTTTGTAGGGAACAATATTTAAGATGGGGTCACTGTTTTCTGACGCACTGGGAAAGCCAAGGGTCCCTTCTGCTTTCCCAGCTTCCTGGGAGATGCACAGGTGTATCCTTGGGTAGTTTCTTATCAGTAATTAGCTTTGGCAAACTTGTTTATAGAATGTGCAGGGGAGGCTGGGCGTGGTGGCTCACGCCAGTAATCCTAGCACTTTGGGAGGCCAAGGTAGACAGATCACCTGAGGTGAGGAGTTCAAGACCACCCTGGCCAACATGGAGAAACCCTGACTCTACTAAAAATACAAAAATTAGCTGGGCGAGGTGGCACACACCTGTAATCCTAGCTACTTGGAAGGCTGAGGCAGGAGAATTGCTTGAACCTGGGAGGCAGAGGTTGCAGTGAATTGAGAACACACCACCGCACTCCAGCCTGGGCAACAGAGTGAGACTCTTTGTCTTTAAAAAAAAAAAAAAAAAAAAAAAATGTGCAGAGAATGATTTGCACTTAGGCTATGGTAAGGGACAAGCATGCTGTGGACTATGGTCCTCCCTGACCCCTGAGCTGGGATATGTCCTCCCCATCCTGAGTAATTTCTGTTGAGATACTTATTACTTAGGGTTATTTGCATTGGTACGAGAAGCAGGAAGGTTTTGCAGGGTGATGCATCCAGTGTTGAATCTCTGCTTTAGTACCCAACTAATGTTGTGATCTTGGTTACGTATTCATCTTCGAAATCCATGATGACACCTGGCCCAGTGCCTTGCACACAGGAGCTCGTAGTAAGTATACAATACCTAAATGAAAGCTTCTTGGGGATACAGCTCTTAAATGAGAAATACTTGTATATATAATCAATTGACACATTTTTTGGGGAAAGGGGATTGTGCCAATACCATTTGGGTTTTAGCTTTCAAGTTTGGAAACAACTGAGCGAGAGACCCAGGAGCCAGGTAAATTAAGATAAAAAATAACCCCATTATTACCTACGATGACATTTAGAGAAGGTGGCATCAGTGCAGGTCTATGTGATAATACAGTTGCAGGGATGTCATACAGTCATGTTTGGGAAATGTTATGTCAGACTTGCCACTAGAAACTCAAATGAATCACAGCCGCTCTTAGCAGTTTTGGGAAAGGTCTGGGAAGGGGAGATGGTACTTCTACCTGCGATAAGGAGTATTAGTTTCATCTTTGACGCTCTCTCATCCACTAGACCCCCATATTTTAAAAAATGCCTTCATAAGTGTTCATACCTTGAACTTCCTCTGCGTTGGCCCCTGTAACAGCCAGTGAGGCAGCCAGGAAAGGTGCTAGCACCTCCCACATGGCAGGGTGGGGAAACAGAGATGACAAAGATCAGGGCGCCAGCCATCCCTCCACTCTGAACTCTGTGTCTGCACCAAGCTAAGTTACCAGAAAGCTATCTATCTGGGCCTGGTAATGCTGCTCTCTTCCTTCCATCCCACTACCCTCATGGGAATTCTTGCGCTGCATTCCATTTAGTGAGGGTAAAATTAAGAAACAGCCACAGCATCACTTCCTAAACTACTGTTGAAGACATTGTTCACTGTTACCATATTTACTATACATTGCAGAAGGGCCTACCCAATATATTCTTTCTACAATTTAGAACTGCGTATCTAATAGTTCAATACTGGACACTGAGGGATTATGTAACACATCCAGCTCTATGCATCTGCTAAAATTCATGTCCAATTAGAAATGTATTACCCTAGGATTTAAAAAAACGTGGAGAACTTATGATTCCTACTGCGTAGTGAAGAACTGACACTGCAGGAGAGGTCTGGCTTTTGCCCTCAGCCACTTGGAAGTGATCTCTGGGCCCCTGGAATGTCCTCCATGGTAAGAGTGGCTTGGTTTGCTTGGGGCTTTGGGCACCACTTTAATGATGTGATTTATGATGGGGGCTTTCGGATGCGTCATATCAGGTCTGATCTCCAGAGGAACTTGAGACTAAAGGTATCTGCCCGAACTTCTAGAGAGACTGGAGACTAAAGGTAAACCACACAGGCAGGGTGTGGTCAAGCCCCAGTAAAACCTCTGCACACCTAAGGCTCAGAGGACCTTCCCCAGCTGGCAATACTCTGCATGTATTATCATACACCGTGGCCAAGAGGAAACAGCGCCGTCAGCGACCACCCCAGGGAGACGATGGCTGGCAGCTCCATGTCTAGACTCCTTCTGGCTTCTGCCCCAGGGGTCTCTTCCTTTGGCTGGTTCTAATTTGTATCTTTCCACTGTAATAAAACTGTGGGAGTAAGTACAGCACTTCCATGAGTTTGGAGAGTTGTTTTAGAGAATTCCTGGGGTTGTGGGGACCCTCAAATTTGCAGCCAAGATCTGAAGTAAGGGGCACTCTTGGAACTGTGCCTGCTAACTGTAGTTGGCTAAACCCCTTTGCACCAACCTTATAATTGTGGCCTATTTCTCCCTTGCTTGCTTTCTCTAATAGATGTGTTACACATGTAGTACAAATATATACATATGTGTATATATATATGTTTACATATATATCTTTTATTATAGCACCTCTTATCCTTTTAGGAAGTAGATGGTAATAAATTTTATATAAATACTGGCATCCATCTATAAAGTGGAGACATAATCCACTTTTGAGCTATTTTAAAAATTAAAAAATATGGGCCAGGTGCAGTGGCTAACACCTGTAATCCCAACACTTCGGGAGGCCGAGGCAGGCAGATCACTTGAGGTCAGGAGTTCAAGACCACCTTGGCCAACATGGTAAAACCCCATCTCTACTAAAAAAAAAAAAAAACACAAAAATTAGCTGGGCATGGTGGTGCATGCCTGTAGTCCCAGCTACTTGGGAGGCTGAGGCAGAAGAATGGCTTGAACCTGGGGGGCAGAGGCTGCAGTGAGCCGAGATCGTACCACTACACTCCAGCCTGGGTGACAGAGTGAGACTCCATCTCAAAAAAAAAAAAAAAAAAAAAAAAGTGAAATACATGTATATGAACATGGGTTCCAAAGGGACATGTGGTCTTGGCCACTGGAAGAAGAATGAGAATATGTCCCCAAAGCACCCACCCAAAGGGTGGGGACACTGGAGAAGATGGTTGGTGTGACTGGCTGAAGAGGGCGCCAAAACGTTTGCTTGGGGACTCAGGCTTTTCCTCTCTAAAATAAAATTCTTTCTTCCTGATTATAAAGAGAAAAATTCCCATAGTCCCATCATCCAGAAAGAACTACTATTTTATTTGGTATAGTTCCTCCAGCCTTTATAATATGCCTTTTTTTTTTTTTTTTTTCCTTTTTTTAGACAGAGTCTCGCTCTGTCTCCAGGCTGGAGGGCAGTGGCGCGATCTCGGCTCACTGCAAGCCCCGCCTCCCCAGTACACGCCATTCTCTTGCCTCAGCCTCCCGAGTAGCCAGGACTGCAGGCACCTGCCACCACGCCCAGCTAATTTTTCCGATTTTTAGTAGAGATGGGGTTTCACCATGTTAGCCAGAATGGTCTCGATCTCCTGACCTCGTGGTCCGCCCGTCTCAGCATCCCAAAGTGCTGGGATTACAGGCGTGAGCCACCGCGCCTGGCCTAATATGCCTCTTTTTAAAAACATGGCTGAGATACTGTGGCAGAAATATTTTGAATGGTCTCAGAACTGTTCAACACAGGGACCAGGAATTATGTCGGTTTCAGTTCTCATTGCCAAACCTGTTAAACTGAGCTCCAGGAGAATAGAATAGAGAATAAGTCACACTCTTCCTAGTAATCTTGATGCCCTTTTCACATAGTGTAATTAAGAATTTTCCTTTTTAATGGCTGTATGATATTCCATTCAATTCATGTACCACAATTCACTTAAGTTTTCCTGGATGGGTATGTTGGTTCCTTTTTTCTTTCCTTTTTGTTTTTGGTTTTTTTTTTTTTGCTTCATTTTATTTTTGAGACAGGGTCTCACTCTGTCACCCAGCCTGGAGTACAGTGGCATCATCACAGCTTACTGCATCCTTAACCTCCCAGGCTCAAGCAGTCCTCCCACCTCAGCTTCCAGAATAGCTGGGTCTACAGGTGTATACCACCACACCCAGCTAATTAGATTTTTTCTTTTTTTTTTTTTTTTTTTTGTAGAGACAAGGTATTATTACCACATTGCCCAGGCTGGTCTCGAACTCCTGGGCTCAGGTGATCCTCCTGCTTCTGCCTCCCAAAGTGCTGCTGGGATTACAGGCGAGAGCCATCACGCCTGGTGTTTTTTGCTTTATTTTTAAAAATACTACAATTAATGTCATTGTCCATATGGCTTTTCTATGTTTTGGATCATTCCTTTCAAATGAGTTCCTGGATGTGGAGTCACCAGATCAAAGGCTATCAGTTTTTCAAGGCTTCTGACAGATATTACCAAGTTGCTTTCCAAAATGTTTGCAACGTTTATAGTTCTGCCAAAAGCATTTGAGAGAGGAGATAGGTTTGAGAGATGAGATAGGTTTGAGATACTGTCAGTTTGTAATGAAAATAATTATGAAAGAGAGTTTTATGGTTCTTCTTTTTTTTTTTAAAAGAGATGGGGGTCTTGCTTTGTTGCCAAGGTGGACTTGAACTCCTGGGGTCAAGTGATCCTCCCACCTCAGCCTCCCAGGTGGCTGGGATTACAAGCAGGCACCACTGTGCCAGCTTACGGTTTCTCCTTTGACCAAGTTCAGGGAAGGATTTAGCATGCTGCTTCACAAGTAAACTACAAAAACTACGAGTTCTTGTTTGTTTGTTTGTTTTTGCTAAGAGAACAGTATTTTATGGTTAACACAAAATCTGAAAAGCTGCTGTAGCTCCAACTTACCCACAAGCAATGGCACATCCCGACGGGGCATAAGCACATGCCATCACCCACGTGCAGGGCATAGTGACCGCGTGCTCCTGAAACACAGCACAGAGTGGACAACTAGCACTTCCACACAAAACTCTTTTTTTTTTTTTTTTTTTTTGAGATGGAGTCTCACTCTGTTGCCAGTCTGGAGTGCAGTGGCACAATCTCAGCTCACTCCAACATCCGCCTCCCGGGTTCACGCGATTCTCTTGTTTCAGCCTCCTGAGTAGCTGGGATTACAGGCATGTGTCACCACGCCTGGCTAATTTTGTAGTTTTAGTAGAGATGGGGTTTCACTATGTTGGCCAGGCTGGTCTCGAACTCCTGACCTTAAGTGATCTGCTCACCTTGGCCTCCCAAAGTGCTGGGATTACAGGTGTGAGTCCCCGTGCCTGGCCACAAAAATCTTAACGTTTAAATTTTAGAAAATAAAATCACCAGATGCCTACTGAATTACATTCGAGTTTCAAAAGGAAGTGGTATAGGGTAAAGATGGGCTCAAGACTTATGAGGGGACTCTCATAATCAACTTTATGTCACATATTCGAAAAGTTAAAAAGTTCAACTAGCAAAAGCAAAGCAAAACAAAACAAAAACCCTTCATGTTTTACTTCCTTCTTAATGTCATACTCCCTTTGTTCTTCTGCCTGAGTATCAGGGCCCCTTTGCTTTGAAAGGTATGCCCAAATCTCCTTTCAGATACATACGTTTCCTTGTTTACTCTGATTTCCATTTTCAAAATACACTCTGGAATGACTTTTTATAGATGTATTTTCAGTTTGTTTACTTGTGAGTCTGCAAGAGCCTGTATCCACTGTGGGACCTAAACCATCCCAGGGAAGGTATGAATGGGTGCGGGGAGGGGAAGGCGATCTTCGGTTGTGCTCACAGACAATGAGAACTGGTAACATGGAAATATTAAGAACTAAGCATGACAGTCCCTGGCTTCTGGCTTCACAGGGAGAATAAGAACCACCGTGGGCACAAGCGGCTGGCCTGCATGCGGTCGCACATCTTGGTGGTGGTGGAACCAGGACCAGGGTCCACGTCTCCCATGGGAATAAGACCTCAAGCTCAGATGTATTGGAAATATGGCTCTGTTGTTTGCATATCTGCGTGCAGGAGGACGGGGTGACTCAGCCAGCCAGCAGCCAGGGACGGGCGCGCTTAGTTCTTCATGCTTCCAATGTACACTCAAGTGCTGGTCTTCTTCTCTGTTATAATTATATGTGTTTTTGTGGGGAAACACAGGCCCCAATACTGCCTGCCCAAATACTATTGTCAATAGCAGTCTCGTAGGCTTTCAGAGGCCAAGAATAATCTGCTGCTCTCCAGAGAACGAGCTGAGGTAGCCACTGTCAGCACAGGGTATCCCGGGCCCCCTTCCTCACAAGTAATGGCTGTATTCCCTGCCACGGGCCACAAGTGGCACCCTTGGCTCCCCAGAAATCAGTCTGTGCTCTAAGCCATGATAAGGTGTAAACAGAAGCAACTACACTCCTGCACAGTCCAGAAGATGCTGAGGAGTGCTGGGAGAGACGGAGGTTCCAGGGAGCTAGGCGCTGTATAGCAAAGCCCTGTGCAAACTGTTAAGCTGTCATTTGTATTCCCCAGGGGACTGACCATTAGGGACTTGACTCTACAAAATGATTCTGGCCCCTCACTTGACCAGGTCATGTCACCAGCTGCTTCCCACGACAGTGACTAAACACATTCGACAATGCGGAATATGGCTGCTGTTCACTATGAGACAGAGACAGGTCTCATGTTGTTCACAGCATAAAGGAAGGCTTTCTAAAGAAATATAGGAATTCTTATTTAATACACAATACTCTTTATTGTAAATGCCAATGCAATGCAGGTGTGCCAGCATACCTGCACGTAGGTTTTGGTCTTCAACTTTCATTAAGAGCTAAAATTTAAAAGTTGAGCTGTGCATGCCCAGGCCAGACTTGCAAGGGGATCAGACTGCATCACAGGGTAGCTCTGCCCAATCCCACTGCAGCCTCATCTTCCCCACCCTCCATGCGTTCATTCCCACAGGGCTATGGAGTCCGGTCAAACAGAGGGGAGGGAATGGAGGATTTCGGTGCCTCTTATCACTCAGAAGACAAATAGTACATGCAGTTGCACACGTGGACGCAAGTGTTCCATGCTCTGCCCATTTCTATGTTGGTACTGGCAGCCCCTATAGTGGCTCTAATAGTCCTCTCGGGGTGAGAGGGGAATAAAGGCTGCAATGGGCTGGCTGAGCTGTTCAAACACGGATGGGCCATCCCTAGAGAAAACTGCTTGCAGGGACACATGGAAAAAAATCAGGACAGGGCTGGGCAGCTGGATCAGAGCACCTTTAACTAGGCTGGAGTTCTGAAGTGCCTAATGTGGCTGGGAACAATGCCTCACCTTATTCGTGGTGAAGGAATCCCACACGATCACCTTCCCATCCTGGAGGGAGAAGAGCAAACAGTTCAGAGGTTGTCAAGTTCTTACATATTACTGCTGAGAATTCCTCATAAAAGCTGTGTCCAGCAGGGCAGTGTGAAGTGGAAAGCCGGAATGAGGATCGGGATAATCAAGACCCCCTAACCTTCCATGAAAAGAAGCGGAGTGAGTGCGGGAGGGGCTGGATGTCCCAGTGGAGCCGAAGGATCTCAACCTTACATTCCTTGGAAAGATACAACAACAGGAAACAACACGCTGACACTTCTTTCATACCATTTACAAACCATGCACAAACTGTTGGTACACTATCATCACCCGCCATACCCTAAATGTCAACAAATTATACAGAGGAAAGATAAACCTGACATTACCTTTAGGGACCTGACAGGTAAATAATAAATCTTTTTCTCCTACAACATCTCCGCTACTTTGTCCTTTCTCCCATTTGCTTTGGAGCCCATGGTCCCCGCGGCACCATCCAGGAACCCCTCTTCCCATTTGCTGTCCATTTCTCTGCCAGGGACAGCTGCGGAGGGGGCGGAATGGGCCTGAGATCAGTCTAATTCCTTCAAGGGCTCACAGATGTCACAGCTCCAGCTCTGACATTTTGCACCTACGCTGAGAACAACGTGCAATATGCGCCATCGTGGTGGGAACCCCTGTGGGCAGCTGTTCAGTAAGCAAACAGCACTCCCTGCCAGGGTGAATGCAGAGCTGGCCCTGCCACAGAGAATGCTGCCACTTTCACGGCAACCCAGCCGCGGCCTCCCGTGGGTGTGGGTTGTGACTATAGCATCATCTATTTGTAATGAAAACCCATCAGAGATAAATCCATGTGAGCCCTGGTCCCTGCAAAGCAGTCCCCTGCCCAGACCGTGGCATGCAGGTTGCTGGGCAGACAGTGGAAGAAGACCGGATCCTCAGAGATGGGAAATCTACAGCCACTATGGCAGGCTTGATTTTGCAATAACTCAAGCCATTTGGGGCCAAATTTTGGTGAATGAGGTGGCAGAGATATGGATGGAAAACATCACTTAAGGGCAGAAGCAAGATTGGATCCGCAGTGACACAGCTGCTTGCTTTGCATGATCTGACGGAAGATTTCTGTGTTAACACCATGCATGGCAGATGGACCCTGAAGCAAGGTCAAAGTTGGTGGTTTGGGGCCTTCTGAGATTCCAAAGCACATTGGTTCTTCTGGTCTTAATTTCTGCCTAAATGGCCCACACAATGTGTGGGGTGGATTCGATAAGCCTGTAGCACAGAAACTGGAGTGGGGCCACACGCCTGTATCATGGGGTCCTCCGCACCTGGAGCCCCTAATGGCTGGGGACTGGTTCCATGCACTGCCCACATCAGCGACCACGTTAGGGGCTTCTTCCACCTCACTGCCTGCCTGTCCCCCCATGTGTGCTCTGGAGTCCCCGTGTATGCCACCCACTGTGTGCTCTGGGGTCTCATTAAACTAAGTGTGGTCTCCTCGGTGAGCACAGATTTATGTGTAGGGGTCTATGTACCAAGACAGAAAATATGCTTCTACCCTCAAGCCTTAATCCCATGTGGCTGGGGTGATGACTCTCCTGCATTGAAGCAGGAAGGCTGCTGATGAGTCCAAGTCTGTTCCAGAGGCTTCCTGCTTTCCAGCCTCCTCCCCACACCCACATCCACCTCTTCCAGCTCTGGAACAGAGCAGGATGGACAGGGTGTGCCCAGCCCTGCTGAAGATCCTCCCTTCCAACAGCAGTATGTGAGAGACAGAAAACCCAACACAAAGCCTACCTTGTCTGGATTTAAGTCGAAAGGCTAGAGAGCAACATGGATATCCTGATAAGCACCTTGTAAGAATAAGCTCTTGAAAAAGACTAGAAAGAAGTGCTCTAAAATAATAATAACGGGCAGGGCAAGGTGGCTCACGTCTATAATCCCAGTGCTTTGGGAGGCTGAGGCAGGAGGATCACTCGAGCCTAGGAGGTCAAGGCTGAAGTGAGCTGCACTCCAGCCTGGGTAACAGAGTGAGACCCCATCTCAAGAAAAGAAAAAAGAAAAAGAAAAAGTAATAATAATGGTTGTGACAGGATGGTGGGAGTAAAAGGTTTTTATTTTCCAGTGTTTCTTTAATGTAGTAAAATACATAAGTGATAAATTAATTTTGATCTTAAAAAAAAGCAAGTGCAATGTGACATACTAGATTTGTAGGTAATCCAGGAGAGTAATAACATTTGTCCTATCAAACGCAAAACTGACACAGACTTTACAGTCTGTGGATTCTCTAGAGTATATCCGGTTTTACAAGGGTTATATAAAAAAGCAAACCAACCTGCTTTTGGAAAAACTGAGCACAAGGCAGGGGTTGGGGGAAAACTATGCTGATCATAAAAATATGATTTATAGAAAAAATAAGATTTTGAGAAAAAAATAAACACTCTCACTCCGTTGCTCAGGCTGGAGTGCAGTGGCATGATCTCAGCTCACTGCAACCTCCGCCTCCCAGGTTCAAGAGATTCTCCTGCCTCAGCCTCCCGAGTAGCTGGGATTACACGCTCCTGCCACTATGCCCTGCTAATTTTTGTATTTTTTAGTAGAGATGGTTCACCATGTTGGCCAGGTTAGTCTTAAACTCCTGACCTCAGGTGACCCATCCGCCTCAGCCTCCCAAAGTGCTGGGATTACAGGCGTGAACCACCACGCCCGGCCGAAGATCTCTTTTTTTATTGAGACAGGGTCTCACTGTGTTGCACAGGCTGGAGTGCAGTGGCATAATCTCAGCTCACTGCAGCCTTGACCTCCTAAACCCAAACAATACTCCCACCTCAGCCTCCCAAGTAGCTGGCACTACAGACACGCACCACCATGCCCAGCTAATTTTTTATTTCTATTTTTGTAAAGACGAGGTCTCACCATGTTGCTCAGGTTGGTCTTGAACTCCTGGATTCAAGTGATCCTCCCGCCTTGGCCTCCCAAGGTGCTGGGATTATAGGCATGAGCCCCATAACCAGCCTATAGAATATCTCATGTGACTTCAGTTTATAGCTTTATGTTCAATACATGTTACATAAAAATAGACATCAAAAGTACTAAGCTGTGGGAGCCAGACTCCAAGTGAGACTTGGAGCCCAAATCATTCCAGCTTCCTGGTAGTCACTTTTCTATAGTCTCTTTCCTCTTTGTATCAGGGTTATTCTGTGTGACCAACAGAATACAACAGAAGCAATGGACTGTCACCTCTGAGGCCAGGTCATGAAATACAGCATGGCCCTGCCTCTGCCCCTTCTTGTGGATCACTCGCTCTGGGAGAGGCCAGCTACCATGTTGTGAGCAGGTCCAACGGTGAGGAACTGAGGCCTCCAGCCAAGAGTCATGTGAACAAGGCACCCTGGAAGTGAGTCTCCACCTTAGTTCAGCTGTTGGCAACCACAGCCCCGACCAGCATCTTCACACAACCTCACAAACCACCTGAGCCTGAACCACCCAGCGGAGCCACTCCCGGATGCCTGATTCTCAGAAACCATGCGAGATTATTAAGCTGCTAAATTTGGGGTAATTTTTTGGAGTAATAGATAACTAATAAATAATATATAAAATAAACTATGTAAATGATATGATTTTTAAAATTGTACTTTACAAGATATGTATCTTAACATTGTTCTTTATGACATAAGAATTGCTAAACTCCTTAAATTGAAAGAAAGTCATTGATAGAATCTTATGCCCTCAATTTGGGGGGAAAAAAAAAGAAACTATTTAAAAAATGGTTTCATTTACAAATAAGACTTTGAAATTATTTTCAATGGCTCATCACACTGGTTAAACTACATCTACACTGTTTCAACTGTTATCAACTTCAATCTACCCAAATTAGTGAAGTTCTATAGTATGCAAGAGAGTTCTTTATGCTAAATCACATCCTTTGGAGAATGAGCAAAGTCTTACAAAGATCAGAAAAGGGCTTTTGGAAAGGGACAGCCCTCCTCCCCCTTAGCTATAAAATCCAAAACCCGCTCACCCATTACGCAGCAGGTGTGACCTACCTGTGACGAGCTCACGATCCTCCTCTTGTCTTTGCACCAGTCCATGCACAGGACTTTGTTCCCATGGCCTTTGAGGGTCCTTCTGGTCTTCATGACAAATTGCCCCAGGGCCTCTACCCGCTCCGCCACCTGGTGCACTGGAAGGACAAGGCCATAGTCAGTCCCCTTGCTAAGGACCAGGTTCTGGGCTTTGGGCTGGCATGGCACAGCACAGACACAGGCTCCGCACAGGAAGGCAGCCCCATGGGTTTCCTCCACAAGAAGCCACAGCTTGATTCCCTGATTCCTTACCATTACATCCTAGCAGTACTCCTTCTTTTAAGATCAGTAGAGGGTAGAGACGACACTGCCGTTCTCTCTTTGTGTTTAAGACTCTATATTTTTCAAAGCACTTTCATCTATGCATGTTGAGGGATTAACAACAAGACCACCTCATATTCATAAAGCACTACATAAAATTCTTCCCTTTAACAGCCACAGCTCCGAAGAGGAGGGCAGGACAGGCAGCAGAGTGAGACTGCTATGCCCATTTAGCAGGTGGGGAAACTGAGACTCACAGAGGTTATCTGGCTAAGACAAGTTCATACAATCACCAGCGAACCAGGGTGGGGCTTCTAGTTCTCCTGCCTACCACTCTCTCATCACAAGGAAAACTGACTTTACAAAACTGTTCCAAGAGGACTATAAGGTACACCCTGTGGCTCTAGCCCTGGCTGTGTCTAGCTGACCCTCTGTGTGCCTAGCACCGGCCTGGACCGTGGCAGGTACCTCATACACATGGCGCAGGAAAGAATGAACCAGCGAACTGCCAAGCAAGCTGTCTGCAAACTGCACACCTGTGAGTTTACTGAAAAACTTACCGTCCACAGAAATCAGTGCAATGTCCTAAAAGTCTGAACACACGATCCACTCATAGCACCACTTATACCAGAAAGGAGATCCAAAAGTCAATCTCTCAGGGCTGGGACAACAGCTTCTTTCCTGAGGCCAGCTTTCTAGGGCTTTCTAGAAAGGCTTTCTAGAAAGGGCGAGCTTTCTAGGGGCTTGTAGATAAGCTGAGACTCATGAGTCTGAGAGGGACAAGTTCGTAGGAAATGGCTGGAAAGTCACAAAGACCAGCTGGTCCAGACCCTTCATCATGCAGGGGAGGACGCCGAGGTCTGCAGGGATCCTGCGGCCACTCCCCACTTCCCTCTCTTGTTGGTGGCTATGTGAGAAGGAGAAGCCAGGGCTCTGAACTCTCCCTCTACATCTCCTTTAGTGAAACCTCTCAGCTGGCCTTTCTCCAGGCAGGTGAGGAGGGTAGAGGGCATTTTCAGGGGGGGAACAGCCTAGGCAAACAGACAGAGGAACAGGGCGGGAAGAGGCAAGGCAGCTGCCCCTCATGTCTTCCCAGGGAGCTGCTGAGGCTTGACGGGGCTGTGGCCCATTTCCCTTCAACTGGCAGCCTGCGCCGAGAGGGGCTGACTTTGTGGTCTGAGTTCTATGACAGCAGCATCCCTTCCTGGGAAATCCTTCCTCCATCCTTCCCTCCCCAAAATGCTTCAGTGTGCATGTCCTAAAAACAAAGAACTCTCTTAAATAACCAAAGCGTAATGATCAAAATTAGAAAATTAATGCTGAAACAATACTAATCTACAGACTTATTGAGATACTGCCTATTATCCAAATAATAACCTTCACAGCAAAAGGAAATCCATGGTCAGAGATTGAATTCAGTTGTCATGTTTATTGCGCCCCCAGTTATTTGGTTCCTTCTTGTAATGTGGTCTGATGCTTCCTTGAGATTAGTTTGGGTAAAACACATTTGGCAGGGACACAGAGATGGGGTGCTGAGCTAATGTCACTGCCTCCCGCCTGGGCACAGAGGTCCCATTGCCAGGGGGGTCACCGGGGATCATCTGGTTAAGGGGGCACCTGCCAGGTCTCTCCACTGGAGAGTTACCATTTCACTTTTTGTAATGAAAAGTGTCCTGTTAGGGAGGTACTCTGAGACTATATAAACGTCGGGTTACCCCTCAAACCTCAATGGCCTTAATTTAATACTGCTAATGATTCTGGTCTGAACGAGTGATTGTGATGATGGCTGGCAAGTGGTGATCTTTCTCAGTCCACCCTTCCCTCTGCATTCATTAGTTGGCTTTCTAAGGAGGAGCTTTGCCTCCTCTCCCAGTTGTTTGTTTATTCACTCATTTTATATTAGTAGAGACTCATGGGTTCTTACTTTATTCAAGAGGTTGTAATCCATTACTAATACTATTGATCTTGATCTTCAAATTGTCCCAGGTGACGGGGAGCCCCGTCAAGCAGGTTCCCGTGACCTTCTGACATGTCCCCCTCATAGGCTGAGCACTTCTCATTCCAAGCTTCCACTGTTCCTTCCCTGTCCTTGCCCTAAAATCAGCTGCTTCTCCAAGAAGTTTTAGTTCCTTTTAGTTGCCTCGTTTCTTTGTGATAAAAGAGCAAAGTTGCACATGGGCTAAAAGTCTTTGTGAAAATCCAAACTGTAAAAATACTTGCTAAACTAGGCCAGGCGCAGTGGCTCACACCTCTAATCCCAGCACTTTGGGAGGCCAAGGTAGGTGGATTGCTTGAGCTCAGGAGTCTGAGATCAGCCTGCACAACATGGTGAAACCCCGTCTCTACCAAAAATACAGAAACTTGGCTGGGTGTGGTGGCACATGTCTGTCACCCCAGCTACTTGGGAGGCCGAGGTGGGAGGCCGAGGGGGGCAGAGGTCACAGTGGGCAGAGGTCGTAGTGAGCCAAGATTGTGCCATGCACTCCAGCCTGGGTGACAGAGCCAGACCTTGTCTAAACAAACAAACAAACAAAAAACCCAAAAATCTTGCTAAACTCTAAAGTGCTACATGAATGTTCAATTATTATGCCATTGCTTCTGCTAAAACATTGCATTATTTACTGCCATAAAACAGCATATTCATCTTTTACAGATATGTTCTTTACAAAATACATCAAATGAAGTTTAAAAACAGATTGAATTTTCCAAATTCTTATAGTTATAGGACTTTTTTTTTTTTGAGACGGAGTCTTGCTCTGTCACCCAGACTGGAGTGCAGCTGCATCATCTCGGCTCACTGCAACCTCTACCTCCCGGGTTCAAGGGATTCTCCTGCCTCGGCCTCCCGAGTAGTTGGGATTATAGGCACGTACCGCCATGCCCAGCTAATTTTTGTATTTTTAGTAGAGACGGGTTTCACCATGTTGGCCAGGTTGGTCTCGATCATCTGACCTTGTGATCCACCCACCTTGGCCTCCCAAAGTGCTGGGATTACAGGAGTGATCCACTGCACCCGGCCATATAGGCCTTTTATATAAGGCTCTATCGGCCCAGAGTTGTGAGCATATTTTATTTAGTATTTTACTTTGAAATTTTACATCAATATTATTGCTGCTTCCCCCAATTCAGCATTAGGACAGCCATAACTTTTTGATAATTTCCCTTTTAATAAAAAAGATGATTCACCCAACCAAAATAGAGCCCTCCTTACATAATGTGAATTTGAATAGATCCCAACTATTAATTATTTTTTCTCACTACAATTTTTTTCTTCCCACATGTAGATTACTGCCAACCCACTCCATCCTGTTTCTATCTGCCAAATTTTGCATCCACGGAATTAAAAAAATTTTTTTAAATTAAATATTAGGAAGTTTAAAAAAAAAGACCTAGAAATGAGCTGCATATGTGCTGGGTATTATTTGTGCGAGCTTGGTTCAGGGCAGATGTGGTTTCTCCTTTGCCTTCTGGAGGACCCTTCCTGTAGGATTTAATTTTTTTTTTTTAATGTTGAATATAACCAGCTGGTTTCTATAATAAGAATTTGCTGGAATAAAATGACAACCTGTTAAGAAATTCCACTAGCTTCAGGAAGACAGGAGTGCTGTCTTGTTTGATCTTCTTCAGAGGCAAAACTGGAGCAAAGCAGTTAAAAATCCAGGCTCTGGATGTGCGGGCCTGGGTCAAAGCCTGGCTCTGCCGCACACCAGCTGCACAACCTTGAGCAAATACTTTCTTGCCATCTCTCTTCCCCTGTGGGGTTGTGGGGACAACTATTCAAGCCTGGCACAAAGGGAACACTTGATAAGGGTTGGCTATGACATTCTCCAGCTTGGCCTACAGTGAGTACCCAGTAATATTTACTGAAGGAATAAATGAAATGCTTAGTATTTATTCAATTTCAATCAACGGCAGCAATCCTAAGCAGCAGTTTTTGGTGGGCCAACAAAACAATCAAGCCTCTTTCCCTTCTTTTTCTGTACCTCTCCCTATCCCTAATCCATCATCCCTACTTCAGCTGTCAAGCAACTCACCACTTTAACAGGGCACGCTCCCTAGCACTGGGCGTGGGAGGCACACACATGGTTTCAGACCTATTTTCTGATCCAAGGAGCTCACCAGCCTTTTGTTTTTAAAAAAAGTTCCTTTTTTTCTTTTCCCCCTCCTGGCCCTATCCTGTTCCCTGAGCAACTTGGATTGGGTCATTACCACGCACAAACCCTTATGCCATTTAGATACAGCTCAAACTCTTTTCTAGTTCATTCCAGTTCAGTCTGTGCCAGCCTCTGGAACCACCCAGGTATACGAGAGTCAGTCCCTGCCCTCACTGGAGTTCAGAGTCAAGGGAAGAGATGGAGCCATAACGATGATTTCCACATAACGTGGGACTTGCTAAGCAAGATGTGTGGACACAGGAAGCTTCTGTCCCAGAGGATGGGGCACTGCACTGGGCCTTTTGGGGTGGCATCCGAGCGCAGGTGAAAGGATAAAAAGGTGAGTCAGATGAGAGGAGGTCCTAGGTGGGTACACTAAGCTGAGGAAATGGCAAAAGCAAAGGCCCCACAATAACACTGATGTAAAATTTTTTACATCAGTATTTTTTAGGGGTGGAATAAACAACTTGATTGCAGAGATAGGGGTAGGTGCGGGCAAGTAATGGCGCTGTACACCCATGACAGAGCTCATTTATCCCACGGTGACAGCAGCCTGCTGTCATCAGAGGAGTGGCGTGGTCGGATCTGCCTTCTCATGACTATCTGCGGCTGCAGCGCTGGAGGACAGCGCTGGCGGAGACAACACTGGAGGAGGGAAACCGGGGAAGAGACTCCTCTTCTTTGGCAGGCCCCTCTGCAGCAGACACACCTTCTGCTGCACCACCCTTCTCTGTGGTCCCTCCAAGGTCAGACTGGAACAGCCCAGAAACTGCTCCCTGTACCTGGATGTTCTCCTTCCCATGTCCAGGGAGAGGACACCTGCCTCTGTGGCCTCCAGGCTTGGTTGGGTCCCATGAAGCTTGAGAGGCTGAATATTCTGGATGCCAGTCCACACCAAGGAATCAGAATCCAAGTCATGGGAGCAACTCAAGAGGAAGTGTAGGCCAGTGAATGTTTGCTGCTTGAATGATGGTTCCAGAATCTCTACTATGTGCCAAGAACTGTGCCAAGTGCTTGGGTACAGAAAAGAGTAACCAGTCTCTGCTCTTACTGAGCTCACAGTCTGCAGGGGGCAGACCTAGGTCAGCACCCAGGTAACAACTACAGTGCAGTGTGATGGTGGCTGACAGAGGCTGTTACCCAGGGTCAGGGAGCCAGAGGGGAACAGGGCTGACTCTGCTGGCAGGCATGGTCATTAGAGGGGATGTCACTGAAGCCTGGTTTGAAGGATGCATAGGAGCTGGGGTGGAAAAGGGTAGGTGGGAAATTAGCTTCTTTTTTTTTCTTTGTGGGGGAGGGGGGTGGAGTCTCGCTCTGTTGCCCAGGCTGGAGTGCAATAGAGTGATCTTGGCTCACTGCAACCTCTGCCTCCTGAGTTCAAGCGATTCTCCTGTCTCAGCCTCCCGAGTAGCTGGGATTCCAGGCCCATGCCACCACACCTGGCTAATTTTTGTATTTTTAGTAGAGATGGGGTTTCATCATGTTGGCCAGGCTGGTCTCGAACTCCTGACCTCAGGAGATCCACCTGCCTCTGCCTCCCACAGTGTTGGGATTACAGGCATGAACCATCTCACCTGGCTGGGAAATTAGCTTCTTGTTTTTTTTTTTTTTTTTTTTTGAGACGGAGTCTTGCTCTGTCGCCCAGGCTGGAGTGCAGTGGCGTGATCTCAGCTCACTGTAAGCTCCGCCTCCTGAGTTCATGCCATTCTCCCGCCTCAGCCTCCCGAGCAGCTGGGACTACAGGCGCCCACCACACGCCCGGCTAATTTTTTGTATTTTTGGTAGAGAAGGGGTTTCACCGTGTTAGCCAGGATGGTGTCGATCTCCTGACCTCGTGATCCGCCCAACTCGGCCTCCCAAAGTGCTGGGATTACAGGCGTGAGCCACTGCGCCCGGCCGGAAATTAGCTTCTTAATGTCTACATTTGTTGCTGTTTTTTAGGAAAACGGCAGACAATGACCCAATTCATGGGAGTGTTCTGAGGTTCAACTGAGAAGGCAAATTAAAGTGCCTAACAGGCAGCTGGCAGGCCAGGCGTGGGAAATCTAGAGTTGGTGTACTAGGAACTGACAACTAGAAGGCTGGAAACAACACGACCCGGAGAAACGGCGGACCCATAAAAACTAGAGATCATGTTTAGAATAGCAGAGAATGGGAGAGTGAAAAGAGGGGTTGTGAATGGACAGATGGTTTTGTCTTGATTGCCTTTTATAGAATTATAGAAGTAAATGTATATTCATTGAAAATAATCAGAAAATGAAAATATATGGTCACTTAGAATTCTGCTTAGGCTGACCATTCTTATCATTTGGTGTGTATCCTTCCAGCCTTTCCTCCACATATGTGCACACACATATATATATGTGTGTAAGCAGAAAACATGCCACATAAAATTTGGGGGACTACAGGCATGGATTACAGGCATGAGCCACCACACCCAGCCTATCTATCATTTTTTTTTTTTTTTTTTTTTTTTTTTTTTGAGACAGAGTCTCGCTCTGTCGCCCAGGCTGGAGTGCAGTGGCGCGATCTTGGCTCACTGCAAGCTCTGCCTCCTGGGCCCACGCCATTCTCCTGCCTCAGCCTCCCGAGTAGCTGGGACCACAGGTGCCCGCCACCACACCCGGCTAATTTTTTGTATTTTTAGTAGAGACGAGGTTTCACCGTGTTAGCCAGGAAGGTCTCGATCTCCTGACCTTGTGATCCGCCCGCCTCAGCCTCCCAAAGTGCTGGGATTACAGGCGTGAGCCACTATGCCCGGCTCTATCTATCATTTTTAATGACTGCATAACACTCCACTATATACACATACTATAATCTCTGACTCTCCTACTGGTGGACACTTACTTTGTCCCAGGGCTACCATGATACCCTTGTACTGCATTATCTCCTTAGATAAATTCCAAATCATTGAATTGCTGAGTCAAAGGGAAAGCATATTTTTTAAGGCTTTTGATATATGTTACCAATATCCACCACTGATACCACTGATTGTGTGTCTCCTGGGTGACGGGCGCTGGGCTGAGTGCTTTACACAACAGCCGGAGGACAAAGGCTTCATCTCCATCTCTACAGATGAGGAGCCTGGAGCTCAGAGAGGCTAAGGACCTCATGCACACATACCTGGATCCCTAAGAACATTTACATATCTTCAATAATGGGAGAACCTGTGGGCAGGTGGTTATCATTATCTAGAAAATCGAGGAGTAGGTGAGGCATTGACAATGGTTTCTTAGTCCAGGAGACATCCTAACTTTGAATCCTCCATGCCTCTGTTTTTTTGTTTGCTTGCTTTTGTTTGGTTTTGTTTTTTTGAGACAGAGTCTTGCTCTGTTGCCCAGGTCTGGAGTGCAGTGGTGTGATCTTGACTCACTGCAACCTCCACCTCCCAGGTTCAAGAAATTATCATGTCTCAGCCTCTCAAGCAGCTGGGATTACAGGCATGCGCCACCAGGCCTGGCTAATTTTTGTATTTTTTTTTTAGTAGAGATGGGGTTTCACCATGTTGCCCAGGTTGGTCTCGAACTCCTGGCTTCAAGTGATCCACCCGTCTCGGCCTCCCAAAGGGCTGGGATTACAGGTGTGAGCCACGGTGCCTGGCCATACCTCTTTGATGTAGGCAGATCAATGGGTCACAGAGCTAGAGAGCCTAGATCAGGAGTGAAGAAACCTGCCTGGGTCTTGGCTTGGCCACCACTTGGCTGGAAGAATCATGGAAAGTGAGAGAGAAGAGACCTGAATGACTCAACAAGCAAGGACAGAGCACCTTTCACAGGCTGGTCATGTGCTGTGCGCCAGGCAGAACATGATGGACGGCTCCCAGCTGGATGGAACTTGGAGTTGGGTAACTATGTGGAGCGGTAGTCTTCAAGCTCCCATTTTACTTGTACGAGTCTCCCCCAACCGCCTCTGCTTTGGCTCATAGACAAAATCTTACCAGAAGTCCAATACTGAAAACAGATGAAGGTAGAACTGAGCTGGTGAACAGTGGAGGGAGGGTGACGGCCAAACACAAAGGCATGTCTGCTCCTGAGTTCCAAATATCACGTCTACCCCTGGAGTCCAAACAGCAAGCGTGAAGGCCAGTGAGCTACACCAAGCCCCCTTGCTTCTCAGAAAAGGAAAACGGGGCCTGAGGGAAGAGCACAGTTAACAAATAAAAGGTGAACACATGTCTCCTCTGGGCCTGCACCCTGCTCTGTAAAATGAGGGTATTAGAGTGTATCTCACAGGGCCTTGGAAATATGATATAATTCTGGCCAAATCTTAACTTTTCATCAAGATGTGGCTTACTCTCAACTTTCAGGGAATAGTTTTGTTATTTATTTTATAATCTGTGCATACATGAACTGAAAGCAAAAGATATGGTGTGCAGCTCAATACACAAGAATTCAAACCATGTAAATTTATAAAGTGAAAATTCACAACAGGGTCCTTCTCATTACATCATAAGGCAATGGGGGAAATAAAAAAAAAGGAACCAAAGCATGAACAAGCTCTAAAATGTCCCTGAAAATGAATACTCTGAAACTGATTGTAAAGAAAACAAGTGAGATGTCTTAAATAGGAAGACAAAACTATTCAAAAAATGATCTGGAATCACTTTCAAATTTGCACTAATATATACAGTCTTTTCATGGCACCTTTTGGTAGATTAAAGGAAACAAGCAAAAAGAAAAATTAATGCTAATTTTAAAAAACTGTAGTCTGATTCTGTGCCAAAGTAGAATGGGATAGGATGGATACAAAACCCTCAAATAGGCTGATCCGAGTGCAATGGTATTTACTACTAATTAATTACAACCAGTTACAGATTTCTTTGTTCCTTCTCCACTCCCACTGCTTCACTTGACTAGCCTTAAAAAACAAAACCAAAAAAAAAAAACCACAAGGTGGGCCAAGATGGCTGATTAGAAGCAGCTGCGAACCGCAGCGCTCCTGGAGAGTGGAATGGCGAGTGAATTCTACACCTTCAACTGAGGTATTCAGGTTCTTGCACTGGGACTCACTAACCAGTCGGGGCGACTCATGGAGAATGAGGAAAAACAGGGTGGGGCGATGGCCACATGTTCTCACTTATAAGTGGGAGCTGAACAATGAGAACACATGGACACATCCGAGGAACAACACACACTGGGGCCTGTCAGGGGCATAGCAGGAGGGACAGCATCAAGAAGAATAGCTAATGGATGCTGGGCTTAATACTTGGGTGATAGGTTGATCTGTGCAGCAAACCACATGACACATATTTACCTATGTAACAAAACTTCATATCCTGCACATGTACCCTGGAACTTAAAAGCTGAAGAAAGAAAAAACAAACAAACAAACAAAACCCTCTCAAACACCTATATGGAAGGAAAACATTTACAGTCACATTTATCTCACTTGTATTTGTCAGAGATTTGTGAATTGCCTTAAAAAAATTCATGAGGCTGGGCGCAGTGGTTTGAGACCAGCCTGGCCAACATGGTTAAAATATAAAAAAAAAAATTAGCCAGGCTTGGTGGTATGCGCCTATAATCCCAGCTACTCGGGAGGCTGAGGCAAAAGAAGCACTTCAATCTGGGAGGTGGAGGTTGCAGTGAGCCGAGACCACACTACTGGACTCCAGCCTAGGCAATAAAGTGAGACTCTATCTCCAAAAAAAAATTAATGAGCCACAAAAAATTCTACCCTGAATTCCCTAATGAAAAGTTTGGAGACACGCGGTGCCGCGGGGCAGGGGGAGAGGCAGAGGGAGGGGACATGGGCTCATTGCCGTGTGTGCCCTGCACTCTGTCCCTCACTCGCCACCGATGACCCGTCTTGCCACGCACATGCCCTGACACCGCCCCGCAGAAACGCTTCGGTTACCCACAGTCTTTTGCCAGATGAGACTGGTGCCCATGGTACTGGCTCCTCATCTCACTCGGGCTTATGCCAAAGATGTAAAATTTGGTGCAGATGCCCAAGCCTTAATGCTTCAAGGTGTAGACCTTTTAGCCGATGCTGTGGCCGTTACAATGGGGCCAAAGGGAAGAACAGTGATTACTGAGCAGAGCTGGGGAAGTTCCAAAGTAACAAAAGATGGTGTGACTGTTGCAAAGCCAATTGACTTAAAGGATAAATATAAAAACACTGGAGGTAAACTTGTTCAAGATGTTGCCAATAACACAAATGAAGAGGCTGGGGATGGCACTACCACTGCTACTGTACCGGCATGCTCTATGGCCAAGGAAGGCTTTGAGAAGATTAGCAAAGGTGCTACTCCAGTGGAAATCACGAGAGGTGTGATGTTAGTTGTTGATGCTGTACTTGCTGAACTTAAAAGCAGTCTAAACCTGTGACCACCCCTGAAGAAACTGCACAGGTTGCTACGATTTCTGCAAACGGAGACAAAGAAACTGGCAATATCATCTCTGATGCAATGAAAAAGGTTGGAAGAAAGGCTGTCATCACAGTAAAGGATGGAGAAACACTGAATGATGAATTAGAAATTATTGAAGGCATGAAGTTTGATTGAGGCTATATTTCTCCATACTTTATTATTAATATATCAAAAGGTCAGAAATGTGAATTCCAGGATGCCTATGTTCTGTTGAGTGAAAAGGAAATTTCTAGTGTTCAGTCCATTGTACCTGCTCTTGAAATTGCCGAAGATCATCGTAAGCCTTTGGTCATAATCGCTGAAGACGTTGATAGAGAAGCTCTAAGTACACTCGTCTTGAATAGGCTAAAGGTTGGTCTTCAGGTTGTGGCAGTCAAGGCTCCAGGCTTTGGTGACTATAGAAAGAACCAGCTTAAAGATATGGCTACTGCTACTGGTGGTGCAGTGTTTGGACAAGAGGGGTTGACCCTAACTCTTGAAGACGTTCAACCTCATGACTTAGGAAAAGGTGGAGAGGTCATTGTGACCAAAGACAGTGCCATGCTCTTAAAAGGAAAAGGTGACAAGGCTCAAATTGAAAAATGTATTCAAGAAATCATTGAGCAGTTAGATGTCACAACTAGTGAATATGAAAAGGAAAAACTGAATGAACGGCTGGCAAAACTTTCAGATGGAGTAGCTGTGCTGAAGGTTGGTGGGACAAGTGATGTTGAAGTGAATGAAAAGAAAGACAGAGTTACAGATGCCCTTAATGCTACAAGAGCTGCTGTTGAAGAAGGCGTTGTTTTGGGAGGGGGTTGTGCCCTGCTTCGATGCATTCCAGCCTTGGACTCATTGACTCCAGCTAATGAAGATCAAAAAATTGGTATAGAAATTGTTAAAAGAACACTCAAAATTCCCACAATGACCACTGCTAAGAATGCAGGTGTTGAAGGATCTTTGATAGTTGAGAAAATTATGCAAAGTTCCTCAGAAGTTGGTTATGATGCTATGGTTGGAGATTTTGTGAATATGGTGGAAAAAGGAATTATTGACCCAACAAAGGTTGTGAAAACTGCTTTATCGGATGCTGCTGGTATGGCCTCTCTGTTAGCTACAGCAGAAGTTGTAGTCATAGAAATTCCTAAAGAGAAGGACCCTGGAGTGGGTGCAATGGGTGGAATGGGAGGTGGTATGGGAGGTGGCGTGTTCTAACTCCTAGACTAGTGCTTTACCTTTATTAATGAACTGTGACAGGAAGCCCAAGGCGGTGTTCCTCACCAACAACTTCAGAGAAGTCAGTTGGAGAAACTGAAGAAAAAGGCTGGCTGAAAATCACTACAACCACCAGTTACTGGTTTCTGTTGACAAAATATATAATGGTTTACTGCTGTCATTGTCTATGCCTACAGATAATTTATTTTGCATTTTTGAATAAAAAACATTTGTACATTCCTGATACTGGGTACGAGAGCCATGTGCCAATGTACTGCTTTCAACTTAAATCACTGAGGCATTTTTACTACTATTCTGTTAAAATCAGAATTTTAGTGCTTGCCACCACCAGATGAGGAGCAGCCTTTCTGTGGAGAGTGAGAATAATTGTGTACAAAGTAGAGAAATATCCAATTATGTGACAACCTTTGTGTAATAAAAAAATTGTTTAAAGTTAAATAAAAGGTTTGGAGAATTAAGTTATTGGACCATCTTTAAGATGGAATACTATATGGTTCCATATAAGAATTTTTAATGATGACATTAAAAGAAATGTAAATGACATGGGGAGCTACTCAGTCCATTTTGCTGAATGTTAAAACTGGGCTCAAATCCTCTATCTAGTACAGTCCCTACTAAGCTTAGAAATATATACACAAACATGGAAACATAAGCTATGAAATACATCAAAATATTAAAAATGGCTTCCTCTAGGTATTGAGATTATGAATGACTTGTTTTCTTTATATTTCTAGATTTTTCCACAGTGAGCATTTGTTTATTGGCAAAGTACTCTAAACACCCTTGCATTAGCCAGCTCGAGTATAATGGTGAATGCAGAGAAAGGAAGGGGAAAGGAAATGAAGGCAGGTTAGCTTTCTGCTCCCTCTGACGGCTGCAGGAGGCACATGGCCGAGCAACAGGGAAGAGGATGACTGTAGAGAAACCGACTTCTGTGAGCCTCAGTACACAGATCACATGTTCTTAGAATATGAAAAAAGTCAAGGAATATGTTTGTTCCAGGCTAATCTAGAAAGTTAGTTTTCCTAGATTTTTCCCTAAGCCATAAATCAGAATAGTCCAAGGCTCTAAGCCATAACGCATTCAAGAATAAAACTTTTCAAAAAATTACATTTAGAATAGATAGAAAAGTTAATGGTATCAGACAATACATCCTGTGTATCAAATGTAGTCTAGATTTGTACTCAGAGAAACGACATAAACTTGCTTTGTTCCTTCACAATATTAGAATCTGCCTCAAGGAGCTGGGAATTGGGGTGAAGCTCCCACACAGCCCCAGGAGGCTGCTGTGCCTGTTGGCTGAAACGAGCACCACGTCCTTCCTGTTTTGTCTGCTTTGAGCCTTTCAGATTATTCCTCAGTTTAATTTCAAGTTAAAGACTCTTTAGAGCTGAAATGTTTTCCCCTTTCTCTTTTTATTTTTCGAGACAGGATCTTACTCTGTCACATGGGCTTGAGTGCAGTGGTGCAATCATAGCTCATTGCAGTCTCAACCTCCTGGGCTCAAGTGATCCTCCCACCTCAGCCTCCCGAGTAGCTGGGACCACAGGTGCACACCATCATGCCTGGCTAACTTTTAATTTTTTTTGAGAGTTGAGGTCTCGCTATGTTGCCCAGGCTGGTCCTGAACTCCTGGGCTCAAGTGATCCTTCCGTTTTAGCCTTCCAAAGTGAGCCACCACGCCTGGCCTCCTTTTATTCTTGATCTTGACTCCCATTCTAGTACTCATTTTTCCCTTATTATAAAAAGCAGTAAATGTGCTGGGTGTGGTGGCTCATGCCTGTAATCCCTGCACTTTGGAAGGCAGAGGCAGGTGGATCGCTTGAGCCCAGGAGATCAAGACCAGCCTGGGCAACATGAAGAAACCTCGTCTCTACAAAAAAATGCAAAAATTAGTCAGATGTGGTGGCACACACCTGTAGTCCCAGCCACTTGAGAGGCTGAGGTGGCCAGGAGTTTGAGGTGGCAGTGAGCCATGATCGGGTCACTGTACTCCAGCCTGGGTGACAGAGTGAGAACCTGGCTCAAAAAAACAAAACAAAACAAAAACAAAACAAAACAAAAAACCCAGTAAATGCAAAGATGGGTATAAAATGAAAAGCACCTTCACTTTCCAAACCCCTCTCTAGAGGTAACAAGTTCCCTGTGTATCCTTCCAGACATTTACTGCATCTACAAGCACCCCTTGTTTATTAAGATCATGTTATATATACCGTTTGGCACACTGCTTTTTATTTTCTTTTACTTAATAAAAAAATTGACACCTTTTCATACATGGATTTACTTTTCTTTCTTTTCAATGCCAATCTCTTTTTTTTTTTTCATTTGATAAATATTTACTTAGCCTAGCTCACTGTTGTAGGAGAGTGATCCACAGTAATTAATACAAATAAAGTACCTGCTGCCAAGGTGCTTACATTCTAGTAAGGGAGACATAAAATCAACCAATCATCAGTCAGTCAACAAAGAATAAATGAACGAAAGTAATTTTAGAGAGTGATAAAGTGAACAATGAAAGGGAGCTGAAATTGTAGGAAGTTGGGACAGACATGGCCATTTTAGATTAAGGAGTCTCCATGTTGCCCAGGCTGGTCTTGATCTCCTGGGCTCAAGCGATCCACCTGCCTCTGCCTCCCAAAGTGCTGGGATTATAGGCATGAGCCACCGTGCCCAGAACATTTGCTGCTTTTTATAATAAGGGAAGGTGCCTCTGAGGAGGTGGAATATGAACCGAGACAGAATATATGAAATAAGCTATGCAAAGAAGTGGGAGGACATTCCAGAAGCGACTACACAACATGTCTGAAGGCTGAAGGCAAGAACAAGCCTGATGGTCTGAAGCTCACCAAGATGTCCAGTGTGACTGGCAATAGTGAGCAAGGCATACACTGATCCAAGGTGAAATAGAAGAGGTAGATGTAATTAGGTCAGTTAGGGAGACTGTTGGCAAATCTCAACTTTCTAAGAGAAGGTCTAGCATGGTGAGGAGGACAGCTGTCCTGGGAGCCTGAACCTTCTCTACTCCCTTTTCAACATTAGAGTAGCTGCAAAATCTTAGGGAAATCGCTTCACCCCTCCCTGGATCTCAGCTGCTTTTTCATCTATAAGCGACAGGGCTGTTGGGAAGCGAAGGAAATGTTTTGTGCTGGAAGACTGAAGCTGAAGCCGGGAAACCCTCCTGATCTAAGAGCTGTGTGATAGGCTAAATAATGGCTCCCAAAGGTGTCCACATCCTAATCCCCAGAACCAGTGACGATGCTATCTTATGGCAAAAGGGACTTCATAGATGTGATTAAGGATCTTGAGATGGGGAGATGATCCTGGATTATCCAGGTGGGCCCAACATAATCACACGGATCCTAGTAAGACAGAGCAGGTGGGTTAGAGTCAGAGAGAGAGGTGACCACAGAAGCAGTGCTGAGAATCACGTGCGCCTTGGGCCGAGAACATGGGCAGCCCCTAGAAGCTGGAAAAAGCAAGAAATGGATTCTCCCCTAAAGCCTCCCGAAGGACCTGCCCATCCATTTTAGTCACTGATTACAGGCCTCCGGCGCTGTAAGAAAATAAATGTATGTTATTGCAAGCCACTAAGTTTGTGGAAATTTGTACAGCAGCATGTGCTGTAACCACATGATTCTAAAATGCCGTGGAATCAAGCGAGGGAGTACTCGCCTGTGGTAGAGGATAAGCAGAAAGTGACAAAGAGAAAGCTCTGGGGAGAAGCAGGAAGCTCTGCGGGAGGAAGGGGAAAACAGGGCTTGGGGCTGTGGAGTTTGATGTGAGCTGGCTTCCCATCAGAGGACCCATATAAGCTATTAATACTTCCTACATTTAATGTTGGCCACGGGTCTGGCTTGGGGATGAGGGCCAAAGGGATGGAGGTGAAGAACTCAGGGTCTGAAAGAGGAAAGCTTCCTTTTTCCCTCAAACTTTATGCTATACAATTTTATTGTGTGGACCTTAAGGCAAGATTTGGGCAAGTCCAAGCCAATAGGAGGTAACAACTATCCTGGTTGGCCTAGGGCTGCAGGGTCTCCTGGGGTGCAGGACTTTCCATTTTAAAACCTAGGGTCTGGCTGGGTACGGTGGCTCACGCCTGTAATCCCAGAACTTTGGGAGGCCGAGGTGGGTGGATCACCTGAAGTCAGGAGCTCGAGACCAGCCTGGCCAACACGGCAAAACTTCATCTCTCTTAAAAATACAAAAATTAGATGGGCATGATTGTGTGTGCCTGTAATCGCAGCTACCGGGGGGCTGAGGCAGGAGAACTGCTTGAAACTGGAAGGCGGAGGTTGCAGTGATCAGGCCTGAGATCATGCAACTGCACTCCAGCCTGGGTAACAGAGCAAGACTCCATCTCAAAAACAAACAAACGAACAAACACACACACACACACACACACCTAGGGTCCCAGGCAAACTGGGATGAGTTGGTTACTCCAGCTGATAGTCTAAAGGGGTCTCCCTAACCAGGACAGAGGTTACTGGGTCACCTATACAATAACGCTAAAATGCAAAAATGTACAGGCATCTAACACATGTTGCTCTGGGGAATAAACCATGCCCCTCTGGTGTCAGCCACATACCCTAATTTGGTACTATAAAACTCATGTGTCTGGCGACACATTCCCAATTCACAGGAAACGATCCTTGGATTCCAAAATGGGAAATACCTGCTGAGGTCATCATGAAACAGGGGCTGGGAATTTCAGCTGGGCAAGAAACAAGGCCTGTGTGTGCCAGAAACAAATCTGTCAGGCCAGGCGCAGTAGCTCTCGCTTGTAATCCCAGCATTTTGGGAGGCTGAGGCGGGCAGATCACCTGAGGTCAGGAGTTTGAGAACAGCCTGGCCAACATGGTGAAACCCTGTCTCCACTAAAGATACAAAAATTAGCCAGGCATGGTGGCACGTGCCTGTAGTCCCAGCTACTCAGGAGGCTGAGCCAGGAGAATGGCTTGAACCTGGGAGGCGGAAGTTACAGTGAGCTGAGATTGTGCCACTGCACTCCAGCCTGGGCGACAGAGTGAGACTCCATTTCAATAAATAAATTAATTAATTAATTAATTAAAAAAATTAAAAAGGCCAGGCGTGGTGGCTCATGCCTAAAATCCCAGCACTTTGGGAGGCCAAGGTGGGCGGATCACAAGGTTGGGAGTTGGAGACCAGCCTAACATGGTGAAACCCCGTCTCTACTAAAAATACAAAAATTAGCCGGGCGTGGTGGCGAGCGCCTGTAATTGCAGATACTCAGGAGGCTGAGGCAGGAGAATTGCTTGAACCCAGGAGGCAGAGGTTGCAGTGAGCCGAGATCGTGCCACTGCACCCCAGCCTAGGCGACAGGGTGAGACTCCATCTCAAAGCAAAACAAAACAAAACAAAAAAACCAGATCTGTCCACTAAGGGGCTGCCAGTCACTGTAAGAGATACAGGAAAGTGCATACTGCCAGCCCCTGCTCTGGCAAGTGAAGATTCAGTGTATGATCCTCCCCAGCTTCACCAGACCCTTCCCACCTTCCCCCAGGCTCTCAGCCACTTGCTCAGCACGGAGCCCTGAAAAGAAATTCCCAAACTGAATCCCAGCTCAACCACTAACCAGCTGCATGACCCTGAACAAATCATTTGACTTTGCTAAGCCTGCTTGTTCATCCCACAGATGGTGATGATACCACTTTCCTTCATACAGGGAAAAATGATAGCACAGTTGTTTGACACCTGGCAGGGCTCCAGCTTATACTTCCACAAGTAAAACTCATCAGCATCCTTTCCTCCCTTTCCCACCTGAGTGCCAAGTGATGAACACACTTAGGAAGGAGCTGGGCGAGTCTGGGCTGGCGTAAGGTAAAAGCAGCTGTGGGGTCAACTATGGGACCAAGAGAAGCTCAGAAATCATCTCTCGCTCTTCCACCTTCAGCTGTGATGTCCATTAGGAGCTGGAAAGTGGTACCCAAGGCAGGCTCTCTGATAAGAGGGAAAGAGATATTTGTCAAGAATTCTTACCCCAGGTCACGTAGCTCTCACACTTTATTTCCCTCCCTCAAGCTGTCTTGTTCTGCCACAAAACATGACAGGCAGAGTGAGCCCAGTAAAGCAATCAGATCCATCCTCTCTCTAGAAACCCTCCAAGGGCTACCTGACTCACTGGGAATAAGAACCCAAATCTTCACTGTGCCCACAGGGTCCTGCATGAGCCCCCAGCATAACCTGCAGCTGGATTCTGCCCTGCACACTCCCCTCCAGACACACCTGCCTCCTCGCTCTTCCTCAGATACATTAGATAGGCCAAACACAGCCCCTCCCGGGGCCTCTGCCTAGCTCCTCCTTTTGCTTGAAGCTTGCTCTCCAGATGGTAGTCATGGGGCTGGTTCTCTTCCTTCGGGTCTGGATTCAAAGGCCCTTCTCAATGAGGCTTCCCTGGGCTACCTTCTTGAAAGCTTCTGCTCCCCCACACCTCATTTCCTGCTGTCTGCTTTAGTTCTTTTCTCCCTAACGCGTGTCATCTAGCGTGCCACCTAGCGTGTCACTCCCGCACTGGAATGGAAGCTCTGCCAGGGAGGGATGCTGGGCTGACTTGTTCACCTCAGTATCCCCCAGGGCTGAAAACAGTGCCTGACATACAATGGGCTGGCAGAATGTGTTGAATGAGTGACAGGCTTGGGTGTGTGTACATGTCAACAGAGGGGTGGAGACAGGAATAACCCCTAGGTCAAGCTGACTGAAGGCTGGAGATGATGGGATCTCACGCCTGGTGGTGGGAGGGAACTGACAAAGCCATGACAGGGACAGGTTTGAGGTCACTGCATGTGGAGGTGGGTTTGGAAGTGTGACATGGAGGGATCAGTTTAGAGCTTCCATTTTCTGTGGAGAAGGAGTCCAGGTGGAAGGGGAGGAGTCAGAGACCCATGCCGCATAGAGAGAGTCTAAAATTTTCACTGTGAAGAGCTGACCAGAGAAACTCCAGCCAGCTCTGAGAGCCTTGGTGAACTAGTGACTGTGGGACTGACAGTGGTCTCAGCGAGCCTCCCATGTGCCGCTTCTACAGCAGCATCTGATGTTCAGCTGCAGGCACGAGAGAGAGGGGACAGCAGATTCATCCAGGCTGAGGTTCTGGCAGGCAGCTCCCATGAAGAGACAGAAGGACAAGGAAATTTGGATTGCTTGGCAAGACGGTTGCTGAAATGGTGGCCAACGTCTCAACACTCGATACTGAAGGAAGAGAAGAAAGGAAGGGGCTGAGAGACTGGAAGAGAGGAGCTAGGATCCTGGAGGAAGGAGCTCTCCCCAGGAGAGAGTATGCTTGGAGGTGGAGGCAGTGATTGGAGATGTGGGAAGAGGAGCAGTCCTGAGTGCTGACAAGAACCCAGGCATGCGTGCAGCAGGGGTTGTGAAGGTGAGGGGCCCGCATGTCATCTCACAGGATGGGGCAGGGCTTAGGGGCAAGAGGAAGACTCAAGCCACAGCCCAAAGAAATGCCAAAGTCCTTAAGAAGTGAGAGAACCTGGCTAGGCACACGGTGGCTCATGCCTATAATCCCAGCACTTTAGGAGGCCAAGGCGGGAGGATCATTTGAGGCCAGGAGTTCAAGACCTGCCTGGGCAACATGGTGAGATCCTATCTCTACAAAGAATTCTGGAACAAAAGTAGCCAGGTGTAGCAGTACGTACCTGTAGTCCCAGTTACCTGGGAGGCTGAGGCAGGAGGACTGCTTCAGCCCAGGAGGTTGAAGCTGCACTGAGCTATAACTCCACTCCACTCCAGCCTGGGTGACAGAGTGAGACCCTGTCTCTCTCTCTTTTTTTTTTCTTTTTTTTGAGACAAGTCTCGCTTCACCAGGCTGGAGTGCAGTGGCAAGATCTCAGCTCACTGCAACCTCCAAGCTTGAACCTGGCTCAAGCTATTCTCCTGCCTCAACCTCCCGAGTAGCTGAGATTACAGGTACCTGCCACCGCGCCCACTTAATTTTTGTTAGAGACGGGGTTTCACCACATTGGCCAGGATGGTCTCGATCTCCTGAACTCATGATCCACCCTGGCCTCCCAAAGTGCTGGATTACAGGTGTGAGCCACCCTGCCTGGCTGAGACCCTGTCTCTTAAAAAAAAAAACAAACAAACAGATGAATAAAGAAAAGAATGGCTGAGCACGGTGGCTCACACCTGTAATCCCAGTACTTTTGGAGGCTCAGGCGAGCATATCACTTGAGGTCAGGAGTTCAAGACCAGCCTGGCCAACATGGTGAAGCTTACTAAAAATACAAAAATTACCTGGGTGTGGTGGCACATGCCTATAGTCCCAGCTACTTGGGAGGCTGAGGCAGGAGGATCCCTTGAACCCGGGAGGTGGAGGTGCAGTGAGCCAAGACCGCACCATTGCACTCCAGCCTGGGCACGAGGGAGCGAGACTCTGTCCCCCTTGCCCACAAAAAAAAAAGAAAAGAAAAGAAAAGAAAAGAAATGGCCGGGAGCGGTGGCTCACGCCTGTAATCCCAGCACTTTGGGAGGCTGAAGCGGGCGGATCACCTGAGGTCAGGAGTTTGAGACCAGCCTGGCCAACATGATGAAACCCCGTCTTTACTAAAAGTACAAAAATTAGCTGGGCGTGGTAGCACGTGCCTGTAATCCCAGTTACTCAGGAGGCTGAAGCAGAATTGCTTGAACCCAGGAGGCAGAGGTTGCAGTGAGCCGAGATCGTGCCATTGCACTCCAGCCTGGGCAACAAGAGTGAGACTCCGTCTCAAAAAAAAAAAAAAAAAAAAAAAAAAAAGAAAAGAAAAGAAAAGAAATGAGAGAACTTGGCTGGGAGATCAGGAGACATGTCAAAGGGGAAGTGGTCAAGAGAGTGATAAGAACCTTCAGAGAGCAAAGGTTTTATGGGGGGTGGAAGAGACGTGGTCTGGAAGCTGCAGGGGAATCAAGAGGGACACAACCACATCACTTCTGGTCTTTCCAGCTCAAAATTCTGACATATGCAGGTAGGGACAGACCCTTCCACTGTGGGTCTAAAATCTGGCCCTAGCTTTCGAGGGCACCACATTCTTGGCAAGACAAAAAAAAAGTTTCCTCTTTTGTATTGACTACATTTGCCCCCTGAGGTTCCCTATTGAAAAGCTGCATCTCTGCCCTCTCTCTGTCTTAAGGCAACTTACAAATTCACAGAAAAGCTGAAACTATCCAGGCGTGCAGCCTGCACTATTGAATAAGTGAGTTTCTGGAGAACGCCCTCTGCACGAAGCTCAAAGGGGTTTGGCAAAAGAAATCTGAAGTGAGCTTGAGCTGGCACTCTGATTGCCTGGGGGGGTATCCAGGTCCCATCGCTTATCAGCAGGGGACCTTCGGTAAGTCCTTTAACTTCTTTGTGCCTCAGTTTCCTCATCTGTCAAATGGAGAAGTTAGACGACCTGTGAATACTTTTCACCATGTTGGCCAGGCTGGTCTCAAACTGGGAGGAGGATTTCTGGCAAAACTTTTGCTTTGCTTTCTTGATAGGGAGCAAAGAGAGACTGGTGTCCATATTCCCCCTTCTTCCTGCCTTGGATACAGAAGTTGATGTCTGGAGCTGTGGCAATCATATTATAATCATGGGGCAAATGTCACTGCTCTAAGGTGTGAAGAAAGGCAGAAGGAGCCTGGGTCCCTGATAGGGGGGTGGTGGGAGTAGGGGGGTGCAGCTGAACAAAAGCAGGTGATCTTCCACCTTTACTCTTGTTATGTAAGAAAAGTAACTCTCAATTTGCATAACCACATTATTTGGGGTTTGTGGTTAGTGATTGCTGGACACGATTTCTAAGCTTAGAGTGCCTCCTATTTAAAGGAGACTCCTAGGAAAGCACAGCACACGCTAGATCCAGGTCATCCACTTCTCTCAAGTCATCTTCAGAGATCAAAGGCTAAAGGCCCTAGCATGAACCCCATTTTTCCATTCCAAATAGAATGTAAAGGGTGGCACCGATTAGGAACGGCAGGAGAACAACGTCGAGGTGTGCGCGAGGGCACGGTGTGAGGCCTTGCTCAGCAAAGGGGAGCTGCCACCCTCGGAGCTGAAAAGTGAGCAGATACTACCACTTCCCCAAGCCTGGTCCCCAGCCCAAGCTCTGCTGAGGAGGAGCCCTCTGACAAAGTAAAGGAAGGTTGTTCTGGCCAAGAGTCACTGAACCTGGCTATTTAATCTAATCACTCACTCATAAAAATCACAGAGCCAGTTCTGAATTACGGTGGTGGTGGTGAAGAATGCAAGTTTAAGATTGCTATGGCTCTTTTATGCCAATCCACCATATCGATCCAAAAGCTTCTTAAACAGCCTTAAATGAACTGAAAGGTTGAATTTGGTGAGCTCCTCCGCTTCCCTTCTCTCCCAGTCATCCAGCTTCCCGCCCCCAAGGATAGGGGAGAGGCTGGAAAAATGAGCTTTGAAATTGCAGTCTCATAAAAGCAAAACTGAGAAAAGACAAAACAGTGATGGAGAAAGCCAGACGATCATTAAAAAACAAAACAGGAGTCTCTCCCAGGCCGCGCCCACACGGGCTCGCCGCGCTCGCTCGTCACCACCGACACCCCACCTCTTGCCCTCCGCATGGGAGGGGCAAGAACGCGATCAGTTCGCAGCTTCCAGGCAGGTGATGAGGTTAGCAAGTCCCGCAGTCCTCCGATAGCTGGCGGCGGGGGTCTGGCAGGTGCCCGGACCCTCCGAGGGCCCCACGCCCGCGCGCCCCGGGGCTCGGGACCGCTACCCGCGGCTCACCTGCGCGCCCGGGCTCTGGGGCCCTGCTCCCGGGAGGTGGCGCGGGCCTGGCTCCCGTCGCAGCCCCGGCCGCCCCCGCCAGGGAAGTCGCGAGCGTGTCCGGCTTGCCCCGCCCGCCTCCCAGCCCGCACTCACGCTCCACGTCGTGCAGCTTGGCCCGCTCCTCCTCCAGCTTGCCCTTGAGGCTTTCGGCCTCGCTCTTCAGCGACGCCAGCGTCTCGTTCTCGTGCAGCGCCTCGGTTGCCATCTTCGCGCGGGGACGCGGCGGGGAGGGAAGCGGAGAGCGGGGATGCGCTGAGCCGCGGTGGGCGCCGCTCCAGCTGCCGTCCCCGGCCCGGAGCGCCGCCCCACGGTCCCGCCCTCCGTGATGACGCCAGCAGCTGCGGGCCTGGCTGCTGCGCCTGAGCCCCCAGACCCCGGCACCTGGGCGCGCGCTCTGGCGCAGTGCCCAGTGCGATGTCCGCGTCAGCGCTGCCGCGCACACTACCCCGGAGAGGCAGGGAGTGTCAGGCCCATTTTACCAGCGGGCAAACTGAGGCTCAGGAATGCTGGGTGATTTGCCCGAGGACGCACACAGAGGGAAGGGCCAAGCCGGATTCCACCTCGGGACTCCCCGCTTCTGGGGAGACCGGTGAGGCTCCCGCGACACGGCCCTCCCATCCCCACGCCTCTCGTGCAGATCTCCGCTCTGTGGGACTTGATTGCGGGCTGCGGGCCCGGCTTCTGCAGGCAGAGAGAGGACGTGAGAGGAGACGGCTACGAGGCTTGGCCGCAGGTAGCTATGGTGCTCCCCCGACAAGGAACGGGAAACCCTCTTCGTTTGTTAATCTAAATATACAAAAATAAAACTAGTTGCTGGGTTCTGAGACGGAGTCTCTGAGGCATTAGGAGGCCCACCCTTAGTTTTTCTTTTCTTCACGCAGGAATCAAGTCCCTGGCCTGGGGGAGGCAAAAGGAGATGGGCCGTGGGTCGGTGGGTGCGCGGGCTCAGACCTGGGGCTTCTGAGCCCACGCCCAGGCATCTGGGACCCCTCACTTCTGAGGCCACCTCCAGCCCTTTAGAATGAAGGGCTGGCACAGTTCTAGCAGGATGCACATTTAGTGACTTCTGTCAGACTGAAGCATCCCCTCGCCCCAAGCGCCTGAAGTGTGAGGGCAGTGTTCTAAGTGCTTTAATTCGCATTTGTTTAATCCTCGCAGGAGTCACCTTGAATGGGCACTCTTATCCCCACTTTACAGAAGAGGAAACTGAGGCACAGAAAGACTGAGTGATTACTCAGGGGGCACGCTCCAAGAAAGAGGGAGAGACAGGATTTGGACCCAGACAGGCTGGCTCCATAGTCCTCTGGACTTTGCTGTGGCTGATCCAACTCAAGCCTTCTCCTTTTTGCCTCTTCTGTGATCTTGCATGCGTTTGTGCAGAGAACGAGAAGGCAGATCAAAGTTACAAATTCTGTGGGAACATCATTAAGCAGAATCTTGGGTGCTGTCCCCACCTCTCTGTACCTGCTCCCTCCCAGAGGAGCCAGCCTGCACTTACTGCCCCGGGCCCTCTCTATCTGAGAAAAGTTGAAGGTACTTGATATAAATCTGTACATAGTTGTTTTGCAGGTTAGAGTCTGAGATCCTCAGTTTCCTTATCTGGAAAAGCTTCTTCATAGGATCTGCTTCATAGGATTGTTATGAGAATTAAGTAAGATGGTGTGGGCCGGGCGCGGTGGTTCACACCTGTAATCCCAACACTTTGGGAGGCCAAGGTGGGTGGATCACCTGAGGTCAGGAGTTCGAAACCAGCCTGGCCAACGTGGTGAAACCCTCTCTCTACTAAAAATACAAAAAGTAGCCGGGTGTGGTGGTGCATGCCTGTAACCTCAGCTACTCAGGAGGCTGAGGCACGAAAATCACTTGAACCCTGGAGTCAGAGGTTGCAGTGAGCCGAGATTATGCCACTGCACTCCAGCCTGGGCAACAGAGTGAGACTCAAAAAAACAAAAAGATAGTGTGGGTGAAGACCTTAGCACACTTCTGCATACATAGCAGATGCTTATTCGCTGTTAGTTCTCTTTTCTGTTCCCATCCATATATTAATAGATTTATTTGTCGTTGTTCCTCAGTATTTAAGTATTTAGCATAGTACTTGCATATGGTAGGTGCTCAGTTAATGCTAGTTTATTAAATTGATGTATAAAACAATATATAAAATATATAAATCTGTATAAACTATGTTAAAAATATAAACGTATAACAAACATGTTTATAAATGGATAAACATATAAATACAATTATTTAAGTATAAGATAAGAATGTAAAAATTTAAAAGCAAAAATATTACACCTGTTTGAGAGTTTGTAGAGCAAAAGGTTAAGAGCACAGGCTCTGTCTAGATCTGACTGCCTGGGGGCAAATCCTGGCTCTGCCGTGTGGCCTGAGGGATTTACCTGTCTGTGTCTCGGGCTCATCTGTAATCGGGAGACAACGCCTCCTCCAGACTCTGGATGGCATTCGGAGAGAGCAGTGCGTGGCACACAATATGCATCTGTTATTATTACTGAGGCTGCCTGTGACACTTGAGCAGTTCACATGAGATAATTTAAATGAGACACTGGGTCATGGGGGATACTTTTCACAAGGGCCATCTCGGGGGGCTCAGGCAAGGCAGCCTCGTCTCATCACCTCCTTAGGCTGGCTCTGGACCATTACAGGATGTGTGTGTGTGGTTCAGGGTCCTCCTGGCTGTGAAGATCTGAGGCACGTGGTACTTCTCACTGGTGTGTGCCGTCTTCTGGAGGTTCTTTCTGTAAAATAAACCTCAAACAGCCTCCAACCTGGAGAATCAACTATCTAGATATAAGGCCATCAAACTTTTAATGGTTGGGCAGTTTGCCAAGTGCTTTCTTGTATTTTGGTGTTCACTCCCTTCTTGTATTTTGGTGTTCACTCCCGCTGAGGAAGCCAGATATCGGAAAAGTGAGGTCAGCTACATTCCACAGTGGTTGAGATAAAGGGTCACTCCTATTCATGAAAAGGGCCCAATGGGGACTGCGTCTACATCATCCCAAACACTTGGATGAAAGGCCAGCTGTCAGTCACTAGATGTCTCCTCAGCTGAATGATGCTGTCTGAATATTTGGGAACCCCCAAGTAGAGAGTAGAGATTGTATTAAAGTAATTGTGTTTTTTGCCATTGCTTTCAATTGAAAGCAATGAGAATTGTTATGAGAATTAAGTAAGATGGTGTGGGCTGGGCACAGTGGTTCACACCTGTAGTCCCAATACTTTGGGAGGCCAAGATGGGTGTATCACCTGAGGTCAGGAGTTCAAAACCAGCCTGGCCAACATGGTGAAACCCTCTCTCTACTAGAACTACAAAAATTAGCTAGGCGTGGTGGTGCGTGCCTGTAACGTCAGCTACTCAGGAGGCTGAGGCATGAGAATTGCTTGAACCCTGGAGTCAGAGGTTACAATGAGCCGAGCTCGCACCATTGCTTCAATTGAAAGCAATGGCAAAAACCACAATTACTTTTGCACCAACCTAATAGTGGCGCTAGCCGTCAACTGTTCCCTAGAAGAGTATCTCCAGGCATGGCCCCTGTGCCTGGGAGAACCTATGTGCCACAGAGGACTCAAAATCTGGGATTTTGCAGAGGAAGTTGTTTAAAAAGCAGAAGGTTAGATTAATAAATAATGGGGAGGGGGGTAAGGCCCCCAGAAAGCAGGTTTGTTTTTAAGAACTAAATGTCCTCAGTTCTACAATTCGCAGAGCCAAGTTAGAACATAGAATGTAGAAATATACTACAGGTAGAAGCCCGTTACACCTAGACTGAAGACACATCCAAACTGCTATGCTGTATCAAAGCGTTTTTATGCCACCCTAGGCTGTTTACTTGCTATTTGCTTTAAGGGAGTAATTTTGAATGTAATCACTGTCAGGGGTTACAATGAAATCAGAAGGATAAAAAGCGCCCTTTCTTTTTCAGTTGGATAAAATGTATTCCTCTCTTTGATTGTATTACAGATTTTGTTGTTTTAAGTATGTGAGGATTTCCTACTGGGCTTTTCAGGAGGAGTGCTTTACCACTTTTCACCAAGTGGGGGCTCTGCTCAGCTGCACTATTGAGCTCAGCTATGCAAATTCTCTGAGATAGGACTAATTCTTAGGGCTTCAGTGATGCTGTGGGCATTTTTGCTGCAAGATCTGAAGCCTGTGCACAGCCACCTCTGGTGCGGACTTGATTTTGTGTACTTTGAAAATTCCAGGATTTGTATTCCATTCCTAGTCTTTGTTGAAGGCTTAGGACGAAAGAGTACTTCTGAGCTGAATTTTGCTCACTACTGAGGCCCTGTAAGATTCCATCTTCATTAGAGCTGGACCCACACACCACTGGGACCTGTCCTTGGAAAGATGCTCCCAGACTGTTTATTTGCCAGCTTCTCTTTTAGCTTGATTGCCTGCCAAGCAGACTTGTAGAAGTCAGAAGAAAAAAGTATTAGCCCTAAGAAAGAATAGAAGCTAAAACATTCATTGAGCACTTTGCTTGCTGGGTACTATTTAAAATAAGTTATCAAATGAAATCATGTGATCCTAATAAAACTCTTATGATGTAGGTGCTATTAGTATTTCTATTTGCAGATGGGAAAACAGGCTTCAGGAGAAAGGTGAGAACCTCCTTGCACACCACTAACTAGGAATATAAATAGGATTTGGACCCAGGCAGTCAGACACTAGAATCCACATCCTGAACCTCTATGCTATACTGCCTGGCCAAGCCTAGGCATACTGAAAAGTGTGTGTTATAGAAACTGATTCTATGGCAACTCATCTGTCACAGGACTCTCGCTTGACTGTTTTAAGACAGATAACTAAATTTTTTTTTAAAGTGGCACTTACGATTTCTGCACATGTTGAACAGTAGCTGAGTTGTTGAGATTTCTTGAAAACTGGTCTCAGAGCTCTTTGTTTGAAACATTTGTCACATGAGCCAAATACATTAGCAAGAAAGGTCTGATCACACATCTTCTACCCAAGATGAACTGAGAAAAAGTGAAAAGAAGGGAGAGGGTGTGAGAAAAGCCAATGGTTTTAGCTTTCTAAAATCTCTTCTTGCTTGTACCATGGTAGCTGTTCAGACGTCTACATGTGGGATAGAGTATATGCAATTAATTTATAACCTTTCAACTATTACAACATGCTGGGTCAATACAACTCATTTATTTAATCAGTGAGAAAGCATCAGACAGTAGGTTTTCTGAACTTAACGCGTCTAACCAGTTTTTTGGCAGCTGGCAGACACAGTCAGGATTGATCCTGGCAGCACAGTATCAATTCTGTGGGGTTTCACAACGGAAAATGTTGTTGTAATGGATGCTATAATTTAAAACTTTTAAAAACATTCCTCCCATCAGGGTGAACTTTTAAAGATAAGGGTCAGCAAATGATGGAGCCTGACCCTAACCAAAGCCAGGGGGCTGAGTAAGGGTGGTGTGGGTTCCCTGCAAGGCAAGCACCCACTTATTAAACATTTGACAGCCAAAGACCCAGGGTCCCTGTCTGTTCACAAGGAAGTCAACAGACAGGCCCAGGCCACTGCAGGGAGGCAGCCTTGAGGCAGCACAAGCATCTAGTGGTTTCAGGGACAGGCTGTGGCTGCCTGGTCCCGGACCACCACTGAGGCTAGTTACCTGATCTCTCTGAAGCTTAGTTTTGCTAATCTGTCAAGTGGAGATCTTAAAATCTACCCTCTGAGGTTATCAGGAGAATGATAAGAGTCAGTGCATAAAGCACTTAGCTCGAGGTTGGTAATACAGAGAGTGCGCCAGTGCCCTGAGTGGCAGCAGTAGCGGGAACAGTGGCTGCCTTGGGAAGGAGGGATAGGGGAAGGGGCAGGGTGAGGCTGGAGATGCGAAGGAAAAAAATGAGAGGAGCCTATGGCAACGGTTCAGACAAGACGCGAGGAAGTCATGGACTAAAGGTGAGAAAGTAACTTTTATCTGAGGAATGCAAGCCCTTTTAAATTATCAGGCCCAGAGAGTCATGAAAATGAGACAGCAATAACGTCCTAGTCCCCACTTTGAGCTGTGTATTCATCTTTTTATTATTATTATTGTTATTGTTATTTTGAGACAGAGTATCTCTCTGTCTCCCAGGCTGGAGTGCAGTGGCACAATCTTGGCTCACTGCACCTCATTCTCCTGGGTTTAAGGGATTTTCCTGCCTCAGCCTCCCAAGTAGTTGGGATTACAGGCATAAACCACCATGCCAGGCTAATTTTTGTATTTTTAGTAGAGACAGGGTTTCACCATGTTGGCCAGGCTGGTCTCGAACTCCTGACCTCAAGTTATCTGCCCACCTCGGTCTCCCAAGGTGCTGGGATTACAGACATGAGCCACCACACCTGGCCTCACCTCTTGAAACTGCTTGCTATTCACACAAGTAGCTAAAAAACAACCTAATAATGCCACACTGGACACTATAACCCACACCCTGTAGTGTAACAATGTATAGCCAATCACTAATCAATGTTATTTCTGTAAACCAATGAGAATTCCTGACAACTTTGTATCAGCCAACTCCCTGTCCCTCTTTTTTGCCTTAAAAAAAAAAAAAAAACTGCTTGTAACAAAGGCCAAACAGAGATAATGTTCAAGGTTACTTGGGTCTGGGCCTTCCAGGCATCTGTCCTCACTTTGGCTCAGGTAAACTCCTTAAATCTTGTTTTGTGCTACAGCCTCTTCCTTTTAGGCCCACAGAGCAATGTAGTGGGATGGACTTGGACCATGCTTAGGAAAGAGAAAGAGAAGGAGCTGGATTTGGCATGTGGGGTTGAGGAGGGGGAGATGTGGGTGCTGTGGCCTAGATTTCTTTGGGAGACCGAGGGGTTATGTTGCCATTGCTGGAGATGAGGACAAAGCGGTTAAGGGGGAAGGGAGGCCAGTGTGGCCCTGTCAATTTGGTAGGTGTTCCAGAGTAAGTCCCTTCAAGATTCAAAGAAATGACTCCCTGAACATAAAGATAATTGGGAGCGGTGGTCTGAACATTTCAACAGAGTCAAATCTGAGAGGGATGCATTTATGGGGGAGGTGACAGTGGGGACATTTCTGATGAGAAACGTCTGCCATGTGGAGCCCACCCTGGGGCTGGAGAGAGAATGGGGAGCTCATGAGTTGGGCTGAGCTCCTACAGCAAAGGGGCAGCCAGCACAGTTCCAGAGACCTCTAGGCAACAAAGGCATACAGGGCATCCCTTAGGGACAACAGCTCGAAAGGAAACCAGCTACCAACTGCCACAGAGTGCCCAGCCCTTGCCTCTCAAAACTATCCTGGGAGGGGGGCAGGACATCTGTGTTACAGCTGAGAAGAAGCAGGGGGATTAAGTAAGTCCAAGGTCAGCGGCAGAGCTGAGTCTGTAAGTAGCGTGAATACACACTTTGGAACCCTTCCAAGCTAGCATGGTCAAGCCGCATGGTTTTGTCACAAAAGGTGAGTTAACAAAAAAGGGCCTGCCCTCCAGAGCCTGGCCCATGGTGGGGCTTGGTAACTGTTGCACCCCACTCCCCAGCCCTGTAAAAGGCAGCCAGTAACAAGGTCAGTCTGAGCACTCCCAGTAATAGCATTAGGACGGTGAGCCATGGGCTGTTAAGCAAGGGAGCAGCGTCATCCACGTGGATTATTCCAGAATTTGTGCTTCCAGAAATAGGAGAGAGAGAGAGAGAGAGAGAGAGAGAGAGAGAGAGAGAGAGAGAAGGGACGGCAGGAAAACAAACTAGGTTAAGAGATTGCTATGTTCTGCAGAAGAAGAAATGAGCTCCAGACAGAGGAGCAGCTATGGGAATGGAAGGCGAGAGGAACCCATGGCACCAAGTAGAGGAGGAATAGAAGGATGGCTGGGAGGCACGGAAGAGAAAGACAAGTAGAAAAGATGGCTGATATTCCATATCTAGATAGAGGCAATGTTTTTCTTCTCAAACTAAATTGCGAATTTTTTCAAATTATAAAAGATACTTATAATGTTCATTATAAGTAACTTGAAACAGAGGGCTGGGCGCGGTGGCTCACACCTGTAATCCCAACACTTTGGGAGGCTGAGGCGGGTGGATCACTTGAGGCCAGGAATTTGAAACCAGCCTGGCCAACATAAGGAAACCCCATCTCTACAAAAAATACAAAAATTAGCCTGGCATTGTGGTGTGCACCTGTAATCCCGCTACTCGGGAGGCTGAGGCAGGAGAACCACTTGAAGCCAGGAGGCAGATGTTGCAGTGAACTGAGATCACGCCACTGCACTCCACCCTGGGCAACAGAGTGAGACTCCATGTCAAATAAGTAAATAAATAACTGGAAACAGAAGGACACAAAAAGGGGAAGGTAATCGCCTACATGCCCTATGCCAATAAAAATAACTGACTTGTTGGCATTTTATGTTTTCTTCTAGTATCTTTATAAGCATGTATGTGTGTGCTTTTTAAAAAATTGGAATTGTATACCATATACTACTTTAACTTATATAATAGCATTTTCATCTTCGCGTCACTGCATATTCCTGGAAAACACTATTTTTTAATGGACACTCCAATTTTTGAGTCATATGGGCCTTAAGTCATATCACATAGCTAGCATTTTAGACCTCACTGGTTAAACATGGTCAAGCTACAAACTAAATTTAAAGCATTTTAAAACTGTAAATGTTACACATATGATTGTAGAAAGTTTTGGGGAAAAAAGGTATAAGGAAGAAGATAATCACCTATAATCCCACGACTCAGAGAAACTTCTTTTTACATTTTGGTGTATGCAAGAATAGATTTGAGACCACAGAGGTCATACTGTTCATGTATACTGATGACATTTCTATATCTTGATGTTTTTCACTTAGTATTTATATCATGAGCTAAATTTAATTTTAGTACTTTCTGTTGTACTTATTGTCAATAATCCTTTTTATGATGAGAGAATTTTTCACAGCTAGAGCCAATGTTTCGATGAACATTTTGACAAGAAAGACAAAAATGCCCCATTTAACAAATTTTGACATGAAGTTGCTTTCCAGTAGGAGTTCATAGAACTTCTCAAACCTTCCCCTAATAACCTTATGCCAAGCACAAACTGTCTTTGATATCTGTTTTACCTAAATATATGGCTTAAAAATTACCACAGAAATACATGTTTATTTTAAAAAGAACCAATACCAAAGATGAGAAAGTAAAACTTGAATCCCCCATCACATGCCCTGCATTTTCACTGCCCTTAATTTGGTTTGTTGTTTATTCTTCCAGACTTTTCTGGCACAAACACATAGATACAGCTTTGGTAGTCATGCAAATAGGGCTACTTGCTTTCTTTGTCTAACATATTCTGTTAACACTTATAGATCTACCTTTTTTGGTAATAGGTTCAGCATTATTCTGTCCTATGGAGTGTCATAATTTATTAAACCAACTTCCTGTGTTTGGATACATAAGGTATATCCACTTTTTACTTTTAAAATACTGCTTCATTAACTCAATTAAAAATGGACAAAAAGACTTTCATACATTGCTGGTGGAAAGGTAAAGTGGGGTATCCATTTTCCAACGGTGCAGCTGTGGAAAACAGTTTGGTAGTTATTCAAAACATTAAATATACAGCTGTTATCATATGACCCCACAATCCTACTTCTAGATATATACCCAGGATAATTGAAAATGTATGTTCACTGGCCAGGTGTGGTGGCTCACGCCTGTAATCCCAGTACTTTGGAAGGCCCAGGCGGGTAGATCACCTGAGGTCAGGAGTTCAAGACCAGCCAGGGCAACATGGTGAAACCCCATCTCTACTATACAAAAATTAGCCAGGTGTAGTGGCAGGCACCTGTAATCCCAGCTACTTGGGAGGCTGAGACATGAGAATCGCTTGAACTCACGGGATGGAGGTTGCAGTGAGCCGAGATCACACCACTGCACTCCAGCCTGGGCAACGCGAGGAGACTCTGTCTCAAAAAAAAAAAAAAAAAAAGGAAAAAAGAAAAAAAATGCACCTACAAATGTTCATGGCAGCATTATTAGCCCAAAGTGAAAGCAACTCAAGTGTCCACTGACAAACGAACAAAATGTCTATCCCTCCAGTAGACTGCTATTCAGCAACAAAAAAGAATGACATTCTGACACATGCTACAACATGGTCCAACCTTAAAAACGCTATCCTATGAAAGAAGCCAGACACAAAAAGCCACATGTTGTATGATTTCACTTATGTGAAGTGTACAGGATCAGCAAATTCGTAGAGACAGGAAGCAGATGAGTAGTTGGGAGGTGGAGGGAATAGAGAGTAAGGGGGAAGGAGGGAGTTGTGAGTGGCTGCTTAAGGGGTATGGGATTTCTTTTTTGGGGTGATGAAAATACTCTGGAGTTAGTGACAATGGTTGCAAATCCTTGTAAATAAACTAAGAAAACACTGAAATATATGTTTTAAAATGATGGGTTTTAAAACATGAAACAAAACATGTGGACATCATATCTCAATAAAGATTATTTTTAAAATGGACAAAAGGCTTGTGTAGTCACTTCACAAATAAGGATACTTATATGGTCAATAAACATATAAAAAAGTGCTCATTATCATTAGTCATCAAAGAAATACAAAGTAAAACTACGGTGCGATACAACTACTTACCCATCAGGAAACTTAAAAAGCCTGACAACACAAAAGTGTGGGCAAGGATGCAGAGACTGGAACTGCCTTTCTCTGCTGATGGGAGTGTAAGTTGGTATAACCACTGTAGAAAACTGGTTGGTAGGAGCTAATAAAGTGAAATGGATATATTCTATGACCAAGCAATTCTACTCCTGCATACATACGCCACGGAAAATAATGCTTATTTCCTTTAAAAACACACACACACACACACACACACACACACACACACACACACACATGTCATAGCAGCTTTATTCATAGAAGGCCTAAACTTGAAAGACCCAAATGTTCACCAGTTGTAGACTAAATTGTGAAATGAGCATAGAGTAAAAAAGAACAAACTGATACACACAACAATGTGGATGTATCTCAGACTTACAACTACAAAATGTTCTGTGTCAAAAACCTTTTTCTAACCCCATAAACTGTACTCAGAGGCTTATGTTGTCATGTGTCATCTGGATCAAATTTTAAAACTATCTTAGTGATTTTAAGTATGCTTAATCTTTTTCCTGATGCCACTATTAATGTAAAAAACACTTTACTGTTTCAAAATAAATTCATGTGTATTGTAGAAAAATTAGATTTTACAGATTAACAGCAACAAAACCCCTCACCCATGCTCCCACCACAAAGACCTGCTAACACTGTGGCCTGTACTCATCTGGATGCTTTTCCGAGCACTTCAAAAGCTGGAGTATTTTAACTAAATGTCAGCATGCACGTACCTTCCAGAGTCAGCACTGGGAGCCACAGAGCAGACGGTGAGAGGTGAGGACTGGCGCACAGCTTGAGGTGTGAAGCACCTCTCCCACCGGTTAATCTCCTTATCTTCTCAGAGTGCTTCTCAGCTTGCTTTCTTCCCCCACTGCACTTCCATGCTCCCTGCTGGGCACGCACTGCCATCTGCATCCCTCACTCACCCCTGGAACCTTCTGCCCAGCCCCACTGTGGAGGGAGACCTTGGCAGGTTTCACCTCTGTGTCTGCGCCCACTCACTGAGCAGGCCTCACATTCACCTGGGCCGCATGTTCTTAACATTTCTCTATTTTGGTCTCCTTGCCGCTGTCAGCTTTGTAGAACTGATCAAGACCTGTGGGGTGAGCGCCTCCCTCTCCCCATGTTTCCACACATAAACTCCTCAGCCTCCACAGGTCTCCCTGTCCCCAAACATGACCTACTTTGTCCCATGGTTGACTCCCCGCCACACACACACAGTCCTCCAACAGGACTTGGCTCCGTCGGTTCTCTCCCACCTCATCAGCAGTAGGATGAAGGCAGGGATGCAGAGGATGTGGTACCTGCCCTCTGGGGCTCACAGGCCTACAGAGGAAGTGGGCAGCATTTCTGGCTTCCAGCCCAGGGTAAGTGCTGTAAAACAGGCATAAATCCTGAGTTATGGAAGCCGAAAATCAACCGTGATGGCTCCTCATGGTGTGGGGAAGGTCTAGAAAGGGCATGGAGGTCACAGCTCAGGATCAGAAATCCAGCCAATTCTCTACCAAGTAGCCCCTCATTCTGACACAGTGTGGAAGCACCCTGGAGACACAGCCTGAGCCAGCACTGTGACATGTTTAGTTCCTTTCTACACATTTTAATATACTTTAAATGAGATATTATGGATCTGTAAAGATTCTAGCGTCTTTCAGTGTGACCCTAAAGAAAGGCATAAAACTTGTGCACTTAAGAGACATGTCATCTCCTTGCAACGAAAGAATCTGACCCAATTCATTTGGTAATTAATTTTATTGATTAAAGTATTACAAAGTTCTACTTTTCATTTTTTCATGTACAATATATTGAAATGAACTAAACTCAATCACTTATAATATGAAAAGATATTATTACATATTAGCAGGGTGATATCGCTTCATAATCCTGTATTATTGCTACCTCTAAGACACTAGTCTGTATTATAGAATCACAGCTATCACCTGTGACTGTTAGACGCAGAAGGTGCAGTTGGGATTCTTGGGTTGGTAACACAACAGCACTGGATCCACAGGCCAGAGACTAGGAGTGCTTATCAAATGAGGTTTTAGGCTCTGAAAGGAAGGAATGAGAAGGTGTGCCGGGACAAGAAATAGCCAGTTCCCATAAAACTTGGGAAACATAGATTTCTCAAAAGGAGGGTCCGACCTAATTTTTTAGTTACTTTTGGAGAAAATTTAAAAATAAATACATTGAAATGCTGATTAGAGAGAGAAAATAATTTAGGTTGCCTTTTTAAACTGATTTTTTTTAAAGTTATTGTATGAAAGGTATTAAAAAATAAAAAAAATTATGGTGAATATGTTGGTAGGTAAGATGTGAAGTTCTTTCAGAGAAGATAAATGGCACGGCAATTACGCTTTAATAATATATTAGTTTAAAATAGATATACACATAAAAATACTTCATATGATTCATCTCAGATTGAACACTCTCTTAAAAATTAAAAGGGTCAGCTGGGTGAGGTGGCTCATGCCTGTAATCCCAGAACTTTGGGAGGCTGAGGGGGGCGGATCACAAGGTCAAGAGATCGAGACCATCCTGGCCAACATGGTGAAACCCGTCTCTACTAAAAATACAAAAATTAGATGGGCGTGGTGGCGTGTACCTGTAGTCCCAGCTACTCAGGAGGCTGAGGCAGGAGAATCACTTGAACCTGGGAGGCGGAGGTTGCAGTAAGCCGAGATCACACCACTGCACTCCAGCCTGGCAATAGAGCTAGACTCCGGAGTCTCAAAAAAAAAAAAAATTTAGAAGGGTCTAAAATAAACTTTTTTTTTTTGAGACGGAGTCTGGCTCTGTCGCCCAGGCTAGAGTGCAGTGGTGCGATCTCGGCTCACTGCAATCTCTGCCTCCCGGGTTCACGCTGTTCTCCCAACTCGGCTTCCCGAGTACCTGGGACTACAGGCGCCCACCATCATGCCTGGCTCACTTTTCTAAAATAAACATTTCTCAATCAGGGCATTTTCATTAAAACGAATTCATGAAAACCTTCCGTCCCCAGCAGGCATGGGGCGAGAGAGCTCTTGGCAGGCCATGGTGGCCAGATGGGATTATTTCCTGGAAGACTGAGCCCTGGAATCCACTTGCAGCTTTGTAAGTGTACTCAGGCTTCACAGGAACCTTAGAAAACTTGGAAGCCACTGTGTCCCCAGATCTCACTCCCTCCTGGTAGAGCCCTGCCACAGACAGAACAGATCAAGAGGCACGTGGAAGAAAATATAAGCCCTCCAGGAATTTCAGTCAAAACCAGCTGAGATTTGAGAGTGAGACATGGTTTTTCCAACTACAGCTGGTGTGTGTGAATTCTTACAAAATTGCAGCAGCAGCACTGTCACTGTGGGTGAGAGATGATGTGGTCCATTTGAGAAAAGTCTATTTTCTTCCTTAAATCACATTCCAATTTCCATTGCCAATTAATAAACCACATCCCTCATAGTGAACCTTCACTTAGCTTTTGAGGAAAAAGTGCATTGACTTTTTCTCCTGCTATAACCTATTCAGAAAGCCTAGCTTGAAACTGCTGGGGATCTGAATCATTTCCAGAGCATGTGGAGAGGGGGTAAAAGGAAATGTGACTTGAAAGAGGTATTTGGTATCCAACATCAGCTGTGATGAATCCTCGCGGCTATTTAGGAGAGCCTGGAATCAGAATCAGAGGAAAAATGAGTAAGGAAACTAACATGTTCTGCTTTACTGCTACCTGAAAGTCAAGGCAAAACACAACTATCTCTAGTGGAGAAATCCTTGCACCATCATGTGAAATGACATACATGAGAGCTTTTTAACAACAGCACAATTCCAAAGTCTATCCAGGGCTTCCAGATCAGCTCTCATGAACAATTAACTTGCCTGTTTCACTTCAGAAGTTAATTTCCCATGGGATGAGCTGACCATAAATCTGTTTTATATTCTAATCTATTCTAATCAGCATAATTCTAAGGTCAAACATGAGTAGATGTCAAGTATTACATTTTTATTGAACCCAACTTTCTTCTTCATTCATGGGTTTGCAACCTTTTTGCTCTCAGGACTGCTTTATACTAAAACATTACCAAGGCCCCAAAAGCTTTTGTGTATATGGGTATGACTATCAGTATTTGCCATATTAGTAATTAAAATGATTTATTAATTCATTAAAATAAGCTCAATACATGTTAAACATAAGTTTCCAAAACAAAGAAAATTTAGTGAGAAGTGGTATTTTCTATTTTTGCAAATCCCTTTAATGTCTGCTTAATATATCATATATAATCATACATTATATATGCCATATTTTAATATATATGTCATATTATCATATATATATAACATATCATATATATCCGTTTCTGCATTCAATCTGTTGTGATACGTTATTTTGGTTGAAATACATGAAGAAAATCCACAGGTATCTATTTAGAAAATCCACAGATACCTATTTAGAAAATCCACAGGTATGTATTCAGAAAAAGGAAGAGTTTGCAGACCCTCTTCAAAGTGTCTCAAGGACTCCCAGGGATCCTTGAGCCAAACTTGGAGAACTGCTGCCCTAGCGTTCCTTAGGGGAGAAACTTTAGGGATTATATAAGAAAAAATGGTTATACAAATGATTATAAAAGAAAAATCATCTCGGTTTCCATTCAGCCTCTGCCCACTTGCATGGTATTCAAAGATCAGTAAGAAATAAGATATATTGGCTGGGCGCGGTGGCTCAAGCCTGTAATCCCAGCACTTTGGGAGGCCGAGATGGGTGGATCACGAGGTCAGGAGATTGAGACCATCCTGGCTAACACGGTGAAACCCCATCTCTACTAAAAAAATACAAAAAACTAGCCAGGCAAGGTGGCGGGCGCCTGTAGTCCCAGCTACTCGGGAGGCTGAGGCAGGAGAATGGCGTGAACCTGGGAGGCGGAGCTTGCAGTGAGCTGAGATCTGGCCACTGCACTCCAGCCTGGGCGACAGAGCGAGACTCTGTCTCAAAAAAAAAAAAAAAAAAGAAATAAGATATATTGACAGAATACAGCATGGGAATCATGGTTTTGGTGTTTTCATTCCCTTCCCACCTGGACTAAGGTGGATTCTGAAAATTTCACAGGAAAATTTCCTGCTTATCTTTGAGCTAGGTGCCTTCCATTTGTATATGTGGGTAAATGTACTTTAATCCTGGATTTCTGTAATGTTAATTAAATATCAACATCTTATACCATAGTTAGGAGATAAAAATTAAAAGGCACATCCTTAAGAATCTCACCTGTACTTTGCGAACAAAGGATGGAGTCACTCTCTTCTCAAAGTCATCTATAGGCGTGTATGAATTAAGGATCTTTATGATCTGCAAACAGTACATAACATGGTGTTAGACCATGCAAAATAATAACTCTGTTCATAAAATAATGGTTCTGGTTATTGGGAACCATTGGGAAGCACAGGTGGTTCTTTTGGCCTATAATTTGGCTCAGGAACTGTATGTTACCTATTTCCAAGAAAAGAAAACAAAGGGAGAAAAGTGCCATAGGGAGCAAAGGCAAATCAGATAATCAGACATCAGTAAGAGGAGCCCCTTCCAGCCTCCCCACCTCCCACATGCCCACCCCTCCACATACACATTTGTGAGTTTAATGGGCAGGGAATGCATTGCAGAGATTTGTGTGTATGTGTGTGTGATTATTATTATTATTATTTTTGACATAGGGTCTCCCTTTATTGACCAGGCTGGGGTGCAGTGGCGTGATCTTGGCTCACTGCAGCCTCGAACCCCTGGACTCACATGATCCTCCCGCCTCAGCCTCCCAAGTACCTGGGACCAAAGGTGTGTGCCATCACCCCCAGCTTTTTTTTTTTTTTTTTGGTAGAGCGTCTTGCTATGTTGCCCAGACTGGTCTCAAACTCCTGGGCTCAAGCAATCCTCCCACCTTGGCCTCTCAAAGTGCTGGATTACAGCTGTGAGTCACCTCGCCCAGCCCATTTCTATGTGTTTAAGACCTAGTGTTAGTATTTAATAAATATTTATAGATAAAAGGGTGGGCCATGGGTGATAGGTATGATCCCAAAAGAACACACAGAACCAGGGTGCCCACAGCAGGCTAAGCCAAGAAAGGCAATGCCCACTGCACTGATGTGTCAGGGAAGAGCCAGGGAGACACCAGGCAAGTCCGGTCACCTGTACAGCAGACAGTGAGGTGCAGCGTTCGTAGATCTCCTTAGCATCACTGTCTGTGGTCTTCTTGACCTGAAGCAACCAGGCTGCCTGAGAGAGGGGCTCCAACGTTTCCTTTGCTAAGCTGTTCTGCAAATTCTTATCTTTAAGCCATTCTTCTAAGTAGCTGATATTGCACCTGGAGGGAAAGGCAGAAGAACAGAGAACACTTTAGGGAAGGGTGCTAGAGCCCCGTGTGTGTCCCAAGAGGGTACCAGAGTTCGCTGAGATCCTTAAGACCACAGCTCAGCAGTTTCTCATCTGCAAAATGAGGGAGCTGGACTGATGATGAGCTCTCCTGATCCAGAGTTCTAAGACTCACGGTGGTCTAGGCTGAGGGGCCAGAACAGCTATAGACTTTGGGGACAATCTGAGCAAAGAACAGTGATTGCAATCACTTACGAAATACAATTTTGAAAATTGATTAAAGTAAAGAAACAGTGATATCTGAAGAGAAGACTTCCATAAGTATAAAAAACTGTTTTCTTTTTCCTGAATTGGTAGAAATCTTTCAATTAGCGAAGGCTTTCTTTCAGTCGACTGCAGTTTTTATTCTTATTTCTGTCACTAACTGCCACATGGGTTTATGAGTTAAGAGGCATGGGTTTTAGTCCTACCAATCCACTGTGTGAACCTGGAAAGTTAATCAACCTCTCCGGGCACAATGAGAGTGTTGAGAACCCTCAAACATTGCTAGTGGGAATGTAAAATGGTACAGCTGTTGTGGAAGACAGTTTGGTGGTTTCTCAAAATTGAATACAGAGTTACCATATGACACAGCAATTCCACTCCTAGATATGTACTCAAGAGAAGTGAAAGCATGTCCAAACAAAGCCCTGTACACAAATGTTCACAGCAGCATTATTCGTAATAGCCCAAAAGTGAGAACAACCCAAAATATCCATCAACTGATGAATGAAAGAACAAACTGTGGCATTATCCCTACAATGGGATATTATTCAGCAATAAAAAGGAATGAGGTGCTGATATTTGCTACACGGATGAACCTCCCAAACATTATGTAAGTGAAAGAAGCCATCCACAAAAGGTAACATTTTATGATTCAATTTATTTTGAAATGTCCAGAATAGGCAAAATCTGTAGAGAAAGAAAACATATTAATGGTTTCCTAGGCTAGGTGGAGTAGGGAGTTGGGGTGGGGGTGAGAGCGGCCGTTAATGGGTATAAGGTTTCATTCTGGAGGGATGAACATGTTCTAAAATTCAATTACGGTGATACTTGCACAACTATGTAAATATATCAAAAAGATTGAACTGTATACTTAACTTATTTATTTTTGAGATGGAGTCTCACTCTATCACCCAGGCGGGAGTGCAGTGGCCCAATCTCAGTTCACTGCAACCTCCATCTCTTAGGTTCAAGTGATTCTCCTGTTTTAGCCTCCTGAGTAGCTGGGATTACAGACACCTGCCACTACGCCCAGCTAATTGTTGTATTTTTAGTAGAGACAGGGTTTCACCATGTTGGCCAGGCTTGTCTTGAACTCCTTGCCTCAAGCGATCTGCCCACCTCAGCCTCCCAAAGCGCTGGGATTATAGGTGTGAGCAACTGTGCCCGGCCTGAACTACATACTTTAAACAGATGAACTGTATGGTATACAAATTACATACCAATGAAACTGCTAAAAAAAATTGAGTGTTGAATAAAGTTATCTCTAAAGTCAGTTCCAGCTCTGGGCCGGGCATGGTGGCTCACGCCTATAATCCCAGCAGTTTGGGAGACTAAGGCAGGCTGATCACTTGAGGTCAGAAGTTCGAGACCAGCCTGGCCAACATGGCAAACCCTGTCTCCACCAAAAATACAAAAAATTAGCTGGGTGTGGTGGCAAATGCCTGTAATCCCAGCTGCTCGGGAGGCTGAGGCAGGAGAATCACTTGAACCTGGGAGGTGGAGGTTGCAATGAGCTGAGACTGTGCCACTGCACTTCAGCCTGGGTGACAGAGTGAGACTTTCTCAAAATAAATAAAATCAGTCCCAGCTCTGACCTTAACGATTAGCAATGCCCCATGTGGGTCTTCTTTCTGGCTGTAACATTTGGACAGTGATGCTGAATTAATGTTATTCCATAGGATAGTGGGTGTGAGATAACATATCTTGCATTGGTTCTCACTATCCCCCATTTTTGCATTGCTACTTTTGTCCCACTAGTTTGAGTTCTTATTACTTTTGTTTAGGTTTTTGTTGTTGTTGTTTGTTTGTTTGAGACAGAGTGTCAGTGTCGCTCTGCTGCCCAGGATGGACAGTAGTGGTGCCATCTCGGCTCACTGCAACCTCCGCCTCCTGGGTTCAAGAGATTCTCCTGCTTCAGCCTCCCGAGTAGCTGGGACTACAGGTACCGGCCACCATGCCCAGCTAATTTTTGTATTTTTAGTAGAGATAGATTTCACCCCATTGGCCAGGCTGGTCTCGAACTCCTGACCTTGTGATCTGCCCACCTCAGCCTCCCAAAAGTGCTGGGATTACAGGCGTGAGCCACCGCGCCTGGCCTACTTTTAGTTTTTTGGGTTTTTTTTTTTGAGACGGAGTCTTGGTCTGTCGCCCAGGCTGGAGTGCAGTGGCATGATCTTGGTTCACTGCAAACTCTGCCTACCAGGTTCACGCCATTCTCCTGTCTCAGCTTCCCCAGTAGCTAGGGCTACAGGAGCCTGCCACCTCGCCTGGCTAATTTTTTGTATTTTTAGTAGAGACGGGGTTTCACTGTGTTTAAGCCAGGACGGTCTCGATCTCCTGACCTCGTGATCTGCCTGCCTTGGCTTCCCAAAGTGCTGGGATTACAGGCATGAGCCACCGCGCCTGGCCCTTTTAGTTTTTATTACAGGTTTCGAGGGGCTCCCATCTCAGCCCTTCTAATTCACCCTATTCAAATACTGCCGCAGCCTATTCTAAAATCTGAATTTTGAGCACATTAATTCTCCCACTCAAAGATGTGTAGTGGGTTTCCAGTTCCTGGTGAGATGGAGTAACCATACTCCATCTTGTCTGTCCCACTGAACGCAGCCACAAATCCTGGATGGAATGCATTGGGCAGCTATTTGAGGACTTGGAAAAGTAAATAGTAGCAGGTATATTGGGGAAGATGACCAGAATTTGAAGTACTTCCAAGTCAAAAGTGAGGTAATCACTTTTCCCCTCTGCTATTCACTGGCCTCTACCACCACAGTTTGAAACTCAGAGGTGGGCATCAATGCCAACAAAGACCTCCAGGGGGAGCTCTCTGGTTCTAGCTCAAGGAGCTGAAAAGGGGCCTCCTAATGCTCAATGCCCTACCTCTTCCCTCTCCTTTTTCTCTATTCTTTCATGCTGAAGTTCCGATCCCATGTCGACAGCAGTGGTGGCAAAGGAGGCCAGGAGGAACCTAAAACTCGAAGAGAAGGGAAACTTCCTGTCCAATTGGAGGATCTGTGGTTCAAGGTTCTCTCTTTGCCGTCACCATTTGACCCCAGATGGGGACATCTGCAGTAAGTACACGGCAGAGCAAGTCAAGGAAAGCTCCAGTTTTCTAGCAGAAGCACCAAAAAGGGGGCAGAAAGTAATAGGAATGCCACAGAAAGGGAGGAGCCTGGGAAAGTTGGGAAAAGCAGTTTGTCAAAGTTCTTTATTAACTCCTGGGTTTATCCCTGAGCCCATGCATGAATCTGACCCTAAATAGCATACACAGACTTTAAGAACTAAACTATGAAACATACCCAAGTTCCAAGGTGGCCACTGTTTTTCACATATATGAAACGGACCCAAAGAGCACTACAAAACCCTTACACATGGAAATGACATGAGAACCACAAAACATAGAGGATGGTCAGAACTTGCAGTCTGGACCCAAGTGCATTGTCCACCTGATGAAAATATCAACATTCTCTGTTGCAGGAAGTCAGGGACCCTGAACGGAGGGACTGGCTGAAGCCGTGGCAGAAGAACATAAATTGTGAAGATTTCATGGACATTTATTAGTTCCCCAAATTAACACTTTTATAATTTCTTACGCCTGTCTTTACTGCAATCTCTGAACATAAATTGTGACGATTTCATGGACACTTATCACTTCCCCAGTCAATACCCTTGTGATTTCCTATGCCTGTCTTTACTTTAATCTCTTAATCCCGTCATCTTCTTTGTAAGCTGAGGAGGATATATGTCGCCTCAGGACCCTGTGATGATTGCGTTAACTGCACAAATTGTAGAGCATGTGTGTTTGAACAGTATGAAATCTGGGCATCTTGAAAAAAGAACAGGATAACAGCAATGTTCAGGGAACAAGAGAGAGAAGACTTCTGGCCACTGATGAGCCGGATGGAACAGAGCCATATTTCTCTTCTTTCAAAGGCAAATAGGAGAAATATCGCTGAATCCTTTTTCTCAGCAAGGAACATCCCTGAGAAAGAGAATGCGCCCTGAGGGTAGGTCTATAGACGGGCCCCCTTAAGGCAGCTGCCTTTTACGGTGGAAGCTGAAGGGATGAAATAAGCCCCGGTCTCCTGTAGCGCTCCCAGGCTTATTAGGATGAGGAAATTCCTGCCTAATAAATTTTGGTCAGACAGGTTGTCTGCTCTCAAACCCTGTTTCCTGATAAGATGTTATCAATGACAATGTGTGCCTGAAACTTCATTAGCAATTTTAATTTCGCCCCATCCTGTGGTCCTGTGATCTGCCTCCATTTGCTTTGTGATATTTTATTACCTTGTGAAGCATGTGATCTCTGTGACCCACACCCTATTCGTGCACTCCCTCTCCTTTTGAAAATCGCTAATAAAAACTTACTGGTTTTACAGCTTGGGGAACATCATGGAACCTGCCAACATGTGATGTCTCCCCCGGAAACCCGGCTTTAAATTTCTCTCTCTTGTGCTCTTTCCCTTTATTTCTCAAACCAGCCGAGACGCATAGGAAATAGAAAAGAACCCACGTTAACCATCGGGGGTGGGTTCCCTTGATAATTCTCCATATGATTTAAAGACTTAGGTCTTGGTCAGGGATGGTGGCTCACATCTGTAATCCCAGCACTTTGGGAGGCTGAGGCAGGTGGATCACTTGAGATCAGGAGTTTAAGACCAGCTTGGCCAACATGGTGAAATCCTGTCTCTACTAAAAATACACAAATTAGCCAGGCATGGTGGTGGGCACTTGTAATCCTAGCAACTCGGGAGGCTGAGGCACAAGAATTGCTTAAACCCAGATGGAGGTTTTGAAACTAGGCCGCATAAAACTTAGAAACTAGGCCTCATAAAAAAAAGAACTTAAAAAATTAACACCAGGTGGCTCTGGATAGGGTCCCACCCTGCCTCAATAGGGTCCCACCGTGATAGGGTCCCACCCTGCCAATTCCGGGAAACAACCTCATGGGGTCCCACCCTGCCAATTCCGGGGGTCCCACCCTGCCTCGAAGTTCCCGGAATCAACAACTCCAGGAAAAAACCTCATAAGGTCCTGCTCTAACCAATTAGAACAAGACACCTTGCTCAGGCCATAGACAGACCCAATTACCACGCGCCTAAAGCTTTGTTTGAATTTCGCGCCCTAAGCTGTGTTTGAACTTGTGTTTGCCTATATAAACAGCCTGTAATAAGCAGTCAGGGTCCCAGGGCCAACTTAGAGCTTGGGACCCTAGCGCGCTAGTAATAAATAACTCTCTGCTGTGAATCTCGTGTCGGTGATCCTTCGCGGTGACCCCTGCCCAGGAAGGAATCGACAGTTCGGTTCCAACAGTTTCAGTGAGCCAAGATTGGGCTGCTGCACTCAAGCCTGGGTGACAGAGCAAGACTCAGTCTCAAAAAAACAAAAAACAAAAACAAAAACAAACCCCAATAAAAACTAAAAAATAAGACCTAGAGTCTCATTATACAGTATTTAAAAATATCCAATATCCAATTCAAAATTGGCATATGAAGAACCAGAAAGATCTCAACTCACATTAAACAAAACAACTAATAGAAGTCAACACTGAGATGACACAGATATTCAAATTATCTGACCAAGACTTTAAAGAAGTCATCGTAAAAATGCTCCAAAAAGTAAAGCCAAACTCTCTTGTAATGAGTCAAAAGATATAAAGTCTCAGAAAAGAAACAGAAGATACAAAGAAAAAAAAATGGAAATTTTAGAATTGAAAAATACAATAATAGAAATAAAAGAACTCACTGAATGGGCTTACTAGCAGAATAGAGATGACAGAGGAGAGTCAGTGAACTTGAAAGGATTGACAGAGATTATCCAATCTGAACAGAACAGAAGAAAAGAACTAAGAAAAAGGAACAGAATTTTATGGACCTGTGGGACAATAATGAAAAGTCTTTAACAGTTGGTTCACTGAAGTTCCGGAAAGAGAAGACAAAGAGTATGATGCAGACAAAATATCTGAAAAAATAGTGGCTGAAAATGTACCAAATTTGGTGAATGGCCAGATTCAAGAAGCTCGGGAAATTCCAAACAGGCTAAACCCAAAGAAATCCACACCCAGACACATCACAAACTGTGGAAAACTAAAGACAAAGAAAAAATCTTAAAAGCAATCAGAGAAAAATGATGCATTATTTATGGGGAATAATTCAAATGACTATGGATTTCTTATCTGAAACTACAGTAGCTAGAAAAAAAGTAAAACATTTTTAAAATGGTGAAAGAAAACAACTGTCAATCCAGAATTCTACATCCTACAAACATATCCTTTAGGAATAAAGGTAAAGTGAAGACATTTTCAACTGAAAGAAAACTAAGAATTTATTGTCAATGAAACTCTAAAAGGTACACTAAAATACTTTCCTCGGGTAGAAGGAAAATTACATCAAAATGAGACTTGGAAAAAAATGAGACTTGGAACATTAGGAATGAAGAAACAACAGAAATGGTAAATACCTGGTTGAGTATAATAGACTATTCTTCTCTTACTGAATTCTTTAAAATATGTTTGATGGTTGAAAACTAAAGTTATAATATTGTATGGTATAGTTTTTGATGTATGTAGATCTAATATATAAGACCACTGCAACATAAAGTAGGGAGGCTAAAGGGACCTACATGATGGTAAGATTTCTACATTCCACTTGATGTGGTAAGATATGGATTCTAAATAGACTGTGAAAAGTTAAGTATATGTACTGGAATCCCTAGAGCAACAACTAAAAAAAAAGATCAAAGGGATAATACTAAAAACAAAAACAAACAAACAAAAAACCACATAATTTAGAAAGGGATACTAAACAATTTCAAATAACCCAGAAGAAGCAGATAAAGAAAATGGAGAAGTGAAAACCAGAAGGCACAAGCAGAAATTAATAAAATGGTAGTCCTAAATATAAGTATTATATTACATTAAAATGATCTAAACATCACAGTTCAGAAGCATAGATTCCAGCCTGAGCAACATAGTGAGAGTCTGTTTCTACAAAAATGGCATATGCCTGCAGTACCAGCTCCTTGTGGGGCTGAGGAGGGAGGATCACTTGAACCCAGGAGGTCAAGGTTGCAGTGAGCCATGATCATGCCACTGGACTCCAGCCTGAGTGACAGAGTGAGACCCTGACTCCAAAAACAAAACAAAGAAGCAGCAGCGTAGATTGTCAGGTTGGATTTTTAAAAAGTAGATGCGGCCGGGAGTGGTGGCTCACGCCTGTAATCCCAGCACTTTGGGAGGCCGAGGTGGGCGGATCACGAGGTCAGGAGATTGAGACCATCCTGGCGAACATGGTGAAACCCCGTCTCTACTAAAAATACAAAAAAATTAGCTGGGCGTGGTGGCAGGCGCCTGTAGTCCCAGCTTCTCAGGAGGCTGAGGCAGGAGAACAGCGTGAACCTGGGAGGCAACGGAGCTTGCAGTGAGTGGAGATCATGCCACTGCACTCCAGCCTGAGAGACAGAGTGAGACTCCGTCTCAAAAAAAAAAAAAAAAAAAAAAAAAAAAAGTAGATGCAAATATCTGCTGCCTACAAGAAATTCACTTCAAATATGATATAGGTAGGTTAAAAGTAAAAGGATAGGCAAAGATATATACTAAGGAAACACTAATTAAAAGAAAATTATAGTGGTTATATTAATTTCAGACAAAGCAGACTTTGGGGCAGGCAGAGAAAATTACCAGAGAGGCCGGACGCAGTGGCTCACGCCTGGAATCCTAGCACTTTGGGAGGCCGAGGCAGGCAGATGATGAGGTCAAGAGACTGAGACCGTCTTGGCTAATATGATGAAACCCCGTCTCTACTAAAAATACAAAAATTAGCTGGGCATGGTGGTGTGCATCCGTAGTCCAGCTACTTGGGAGGCTGAGGCAGGAGAATCACTTGAACCAGGGAAGTGGAGGTTGCAGTGAGCCTAGATTGTGCCACTACACTCTAGCATGGGTGACAGAGTGAGACTGCCTCAAAAAAAAAAAAAAAAGGAAAAAGAAAATTACCAGAGAGGGATAAAGAAGGACACTACATAATGATAGGAGAAATACATTCACCAAGAAGACGTAACAATTCTTAAAGTGTATGTACCAAACAGGAAAGCTTTAACATACATGAAACAAAAACTGACAGATTGAGAAAAGAAACAGACAAATTCATAATTAGAGTTGGAAACTTCAACACTCCTCATAGTAATTAATAGAACTAGTAGAACAGTATCATCAACAAACTGAGTCTACTTGATGTTTACAGAACCTTCCAGCCAACAAGGGTAGACTACATATTCTTTTCAACTGCATGTATAATGTTCACAAAAACATATCATATTCTTGGTCATAAAAGCAAATCTTTACAAATGTTAAAAGAGTTTAAATAATAAAAAATATGTTCTTTTTTTTTTTTTTTTGAGACGGAGTCTCGTTCTGTAGTCCAGGCTGGAATGCAGTGGTGCGATCTTGGCTCACTGCAATCTCCACCTCCTGGGTTCAAGCAATTCTCCTGCCTCAGCCTCTTGAGTAGCTGGGATTACAGGCACACACCACCACGCCTGGCAAATTTTTTTTTTTTTTTTGTATTTTTGGAAGAGACAGGGTTTCACTATGTTGGCCAGACTGGTCTCGAACTCCTGACCTCGTGATCTGCCCGCCTCGGCCTCCCAAAGTGCTGGGATTATAGGCGTGAGCCACCACGCCCGGCCTTAAAGTATGTTCTTTTTTAAAAAACGTAAAAATATTTAGAGATTGTTATTTTTAAAGTAAAACTGGGAAAGTCCCAGGCAAGGTGGAATGGTAAGTCCATACAGGTTCCATTTCAGTATCAAAATTTATGGTACATTTCAACCTGTATGCACATTGAGATTTTTTTCTAATTGTAGTAAAAATGGTATAACATAAAATTTGCCATCTTATCCATTGTTATAGCACAGTAATGTCAACTATATGTACATTGTTATACAGTAGATCTATAGAACTCTTTCAACTCATAAAACCGAAACTCTATACTCATTGAACAGCTACTTCCTTTTCTCACTTCCCAAATCCCCTAACTACCATTCTCCTTTCTGTTTCTAAGAGTTTTACTGAAAAAGTATGTTCTATGGCCATAATGGAATTAAACCAAAAATCAAAAACAAAGATAACAAGAGAGTCTCCAAGCACTTAGAAGCTAACATACTTCTAAATAATCCATGGGTCTAACAGTAAGCCTCAAGGAAAATTAGAAAATATTTAAGACTGAACAAAAATGGAAAAAAAAATCAAAATTTGTAGGATGGAGCTAAAATAGTGCTAAGAGAAAAATCTATAGCATTACATGCTTAGAAAAAAATAAAGTTCTCAAAGTCAATAATCAAAGCTTCTCCCTTTAGAAACTAGAAAAAGAGGAGCAAAATAAATCCAAACTAAGCGGAAGCAATGAAATGACAAAGACAATCTCAGAAATTAACTAAATTAAAAACAAAAAAATTCTGGGTGTGGTGGCTCATGCCAGTTATCCCAACTACTCAGGAGGCTGAGGTGGGAGAATCACTTGAGGGCAGGAGTTCAAGACCAGCCTGAGCAATATAGAGACACTGCATCTCTAAAACTTAGCCAGGTGTGGTGGCACATGCCTGTAGTCTCAGCTCCTTTGGAGGCTGAGGCTGGAGGATTACGTGAGCCCAGGAGTTTGAGACCAGCCTGAGAAATATAGTGAGACCACTCCCACCTCAAAAAAAGAAAAGAAAAATCAATGAAATAAAAAACTGGTTCTTTGAAAAAAATCAATACAATTAATAAGCCTCTAGCAAATCTGACCAATAGAAAAACAGAAGACACAAATTACCAGTATCAGGAATGAAAGACAAATATCACTACCAATCCTGCAGAAACTAAAAGGATGACAAAGAAATATTATAAACAGTTCTATGCACATAAAGTCAACAAATTAGATGAAATGGACCAATTCTTTGAAAATCACAAACTACCAAAACTCACCTAAGATCAAATATATAACCTGAAGAGTCCTACAGCTATTAAAGCAATTGAATTCATAACTCAAACCTGTTGAAGAAAAAAATCTGTAGTGGCAGCTTCTGCTGATGCATTTCTCAGCTGGGTGCGGTGGCTCACGCCTACAATCCCAGCACTTTGGGAGGCCAAGGCAGGCAGATGGCTTGAGCTCAGGAGTTCAAGACCAGCCTGGGCAACATGGCAAAAATCTGTCTTAGGCAAAAATACAAAAAATTAGCCAGGTATGGCACTCGCCTGTGGGTCCAGCTACTTGGGAGGTTGAGGTGGGAGAATCACTTAAGCCTTGGAGGCGGAGTCTGCATCACTGCACTCCAGCCTGGGAGTGCACCACTGCACTCACCCACAGAGTGAGACTCCATCTCAAAACAAGCAAAGAAACAAACAATAAAAATAAACCATGCATTTCTCACCCTCGCATTCCACTCTCTTTCTAACCAATTTTTCCATCATTCCTGGAATGCTTCATTCAAAGGGGCTGTTCATATTCTGCCTTCAGTTTTCCATCATTTCATCATGTGCTCATTTCTATAATTCTTGGTCTGTTGACTTTGGTCTGTTGACTTGTTCTTCAAGACTCAAATCCGTGCCTTTCCTATTCTCCCAGATCTCCTCAGCCTGCATTATTCTAGTTTTTAACAGAACTGTCTCCATGAGACACTGAGCAAAGCAGCCACAATGGAAATTGCTGTAAAAATGTTAGTGCGGTGATTATGAGATAATGTTCCATGTGAGGCATTAGTTTTGTAATTTGTGACTAGGAACAAAAAATAATTAGGTACTAGGAAAAAATCTTTGTATCTTCCCAGGAATCACTCTGCTTCATGATACCCAATAAAACTAAAGAGCTGATCATGTTTTGCTTTTTGTCCTGGCAGCCAGGAAGCCCAGAGCCAGTTTTCAAGCTACTCTGCCTGCTATTTACATTTTAATTTTCTTTGGTTCTAGTGTTCTTTTCTTTTTTATTTTTGAGACCGAGTCTCGTTCTGTCACCCAGGCTGGAGTGCAGTGGTGCAATCTCGGCTCACTGCAAGCTCCGCCTCCCGGGTTCACGCCATTCTCCTGCCTTAGCCTCCCGAGTAGCTGGGACTACAGGTGCCCACAACCACGCCTGGCTAATGTTTTCGTAGTTTTAGTAGAGATGGGGTTTCACCGTGTTAGCCAGGATGGTCTCGATCTCCTGACCTTGTGATCCGCCCACCTCAGCCTCCCAAAGTGCTGGGATTACAGGCATAAGCCGCCGTGCCTGGCCGGTTCTAGTTTTCTACTTGGGTTCATATTTTATTATTTTATTGCTTATGTTTTCACTGTAAAGCCACTGCAAATTCTTTGTAGGTCTTGCTGCGGTGGGCAATTAACAAATATCCAAATGACTAAATGAAAGCCACTAAAATGCACGTGCTCCTCAGAGCAAAACACTATCAAAGCATTACTTCTCTGATGGCCACTTCCACCTGGTGGAAGGGAAAAAGTACTGGGTACCTGGGGGGCAGGTGTTTATCCTCAAAGAAGTTGTTCTAAGACCTAGAGTCATGGATCTCCCTCATGATCCTTTTCATTCATGTCTCTACTCAGTCTTGGGGGATCCACTGATGGAGTGAGAACTGAGTTTAAGAAAGGCTCTGATGTGGCTTTACTTTAGGGCTGAAACCAGCTACAGAGGGCTACAGGATATCTGTTTGGAGCTTGTGAAATAAACATAACTCTTTCATTTCTTAATGAAGACATAAAGATCTGCAAAGACTAGTCCTTCTGAATACCCCTTCCTATCTGAAAACCATGCCCTGCTGTCATGGGAATTTGTGGGAATGGTCTATGGGGATTGACTCCAACTCCAAAGTTTCACTAATGCTAAAAAGGTGTAAGGGATGCCTCTCACATTTAGTTTTTGACTTAAGATACTTAAATTTTAAAAAAATTTTTGTGGGTACATAGTAGGTATATATATTTATGGGGTACATGAATTTTTTTTTTTTTTTTTTGAGATGGAGTTTCGCTTTGTTCCCCAGGCTGGAGTGCAGAGGTGTGATCTCAGCTCACTGCAATGTCTGCCTCCCCAGTTCAAGTGATTCTCTTGCCTCAGCCTCATGGGTAGCTGAGATTACAGGTGTACAACACCAGGTCTAGCTAATTTTTTTGTATTCTTAGTAGAGATGAGGTTTCACCATGTTGCTCAGGCTGGTCTCAAACTCCTGACCCCAAATGATCTGCCTATCTCAGCCTCCCAAAGTCCTGGGATTACAGGCGTGAGCCACTGTGCCTGGCCCATGAAAAGTTTTGATACAGGCATGCAATGTGAAATAAGCACATCATGGAGAATAGGGTATCTGTTTCCTCAAGCATTTATTCTTTGAGTTACAAACAATCCATGACACTCCAAGTTATTTTATCTTTTTAATTATTTATTTATTTTAGAGCAAGATAGAGCAGAGTCTTGCTCTGTCACACAGGTTGGAGTGCAATGGTGTGATCTCGACTCACTGAAACCTCGGCTCACTGCAACCTCTGCCTCCGGGGTTCAAGTAATTCTCCTGCCTCAGCCTCCTGAGTAGCTGGCATTATAGGCACGTGCCACCACGCCCAGCTAATTTTTGTAATTTTAGTAGAGAGGGGTTTCACCATGTTGGCCAGGCTGGTCTCAAACTCCTGACCTCAGGTGATCCACCCACCTTGGTCTCCCAAAGTGCTGGGATTACAGGCGTGAGCCACTCCGCCCAGCCTCTAAGTTATTTAAAAATATACAATTAAGTTATTATTGACTACGGTCACCCAGTTGTGCTATCAAATAGTAGGTCTTATTCATTATTTCTATCTTTTTTGTAACCATTAACCATTTCCACCTCTCCCCAGCCCCCCACTACTCTTCCCAGCCTCTGGTAACCATCCTTCTACTTTCCATCTTTATGAATTCAATTGTTTTAATTTCTAGCTCCCACAAAATAAGTGAGAACATCTGATGTTTGTCTTTCTGTGCCTGGCTTATTTCACGTAGCATGATGATAGATACTTTCTTTGTCACCTTCCCTTACATCATTACCATCATCACTACCCCAGGTTCTTATAACAGATACAGGTATCAAATTTCTGCACACACCATAAGAAACTTAAATATCTATCCTATATTACGTGTTTTCCAATCACTTGATCAGTGTTAATTCAAATAGTAGCTCAGGGACCATGGTCTCTCAATGAAGAGACAGTAGACACACCTCAAAACTAGATTACCAAGTCTTCGGGATGAACTCCAAATGCCTTAGCCTGGCATTCCAGACCCTCCCAGTGTAGATTCAACCTACCTCTTTACCTTGGTCCTGCTGCTCCCCACACCAGCCTCTGCTTACTCCACAAGCAGCCTGAGCAGGGGTTCTCAGTCACTCCCCACAATGCCTCTGACCATTACTCCTGCTTGGAACGTTCTTCTCCATTTCCTTTATCACTCAAGGCACAACTCTCTGGCTTCCCCAACTGTTCCATCTGTAATCTCTCTCCTCTCTGATACATTTCCTGCACCACTTGTTTGTGATTTAATCATAGTTGCCTTTAATTATTATTTAGCTATTCAGAAGCTTCTCAAAGGCAGGGATCTTATCGACTTTTCCTTGTTTCCTGTGTTCTCCACCTGGCAGTGCTATTCAGAGAAGGTGGTCACTACTGGTTGAGTGCATGACCACCCTAGAGGGCCAGAATTTAAGATACACATTTACTGGTTCTCGGTTAAAGCGGCTAGGCCAGCGTATCAAATTGGCAGGGTGTGGCGCGAGGGGAGTAGGCCCTGGGCGCCAGCATCCCGGGGTTCTTAGTGTGACTCGAATATCCCTACAGCAGTAGGGCCTAAACAGGGGTTTGATACCACAGCAAGGAGGGTCAGGCGTGTGTGGCCTCGGTCTTTAAGAGTATCTTTTCCACCGGCCTCTCTGCGTGAGTGGCGGTTTATGAGTTTTACCTGATCTGCATCCCTTTTCTGCAGGAGCACATGTCCTTGCGCAGGAAGAGGCTGTTCAGCGTGACCGCCCCGATCAAGAAGAAGAGCTGCTTCACCGCCTGCCTCACGAGCTCGGGGTCCAGGCCGTTCTGGCACATGGTGGTGTAGAAGTAACTCAGCTGTTGCAGGACGGAGGTCATGGTGTAGGCGTCCGTGTCGTCTACGCTGGAGGAGCGCTTCCGGAAGCCTGTGGGTTTCAGGCCGGAAATGCCCTGCAGGCTCTCGTACTCCAGCATGCCTGGCACTGCGGAGAGACGGGGAGGCTGTGCTGACACACCAGGAGAGACACACGGAACGTTCCCGACGCTCTTCTGTTTGTTTCAGGAGATGGGACATATTTCTTTTCTTTTCTTTTTTTTTTTTTTTGAGACGGAGTCTCGCTCTGTCGCCCAGGCTGGAGTGCTGTGGCCGGATCTCAGGTCACTGCAAGCTCCGCCTCCCAGGTTCTCGCCATTCTCCTGCCTCAGCCTCCCGAGTAGCTGGGACTACAGGCGCCCGCCACCTTGCCCAGGTATTTTTTTGTATTTTTTAGTAGAGACGGGGTTTCACCATGTTAGCCAGGATGATCTCGATCTCCTGACCTCGTGATCTGCCCGTCTGGGCCTCCCAAAGTGCTGGGATTACAGGCTTGAGCGACCGCCCCCGGCGGAGATGGGACATTTTTCTACAAGAGTCAGTGAATGTACTTGTGATAGAGAAAGCAAAAGAATCAAGGGTTTGGGACAGCAGGGTGTGTGTCGGGGGTAGGAATGGACGGTTGTTTCCAGCGGGGCTGCAGCTTGTCTTCTAGGTTTGAAGCAGCACGTTTTTCAGCCTCACAGGAAAGAAAGGCGGTTAGCGTGACAACTCATGGCCTGGGCATTAAAGCCTAAAGTATTTAAATTTCAGGAAATTAAGGAAAGTATACAAGAATTCGAATGGGGCTTTAGGATTTCAAAAATACTTGGCTAAGCCAAGAAGTAGAAGTACCACATATAATAGCAGTAGTAGAAGTTTCCCCAAGTTTTTTCCTTCAGGATAAATCATCCTTACAGAAAGAAAGTTACTAACAGCGTACTATTATTTATGGAATCATTTTAAGCAAGCAAAGAATTAAAAGGTAGATACATGATTATATTTCCTTGACTTTTTAAACAATGTTACACATAATCACACATTACACATACCAAGTTTATGTTTTAAAAAGTCTTAATGTTACTATAAATATTTTTTGGTGATCAATTCTCTTCTTACCTATTATTGGTTGGATATTCTTTTCCATTATGATAATAAATTGATGATATATTCGTATAGCCACATCACTGAGAATCTGTCTGTATTCTGAAAGGTCAAAATTGTTCAAGCAATTCTTATTCTGATGTGGACTATTATGCTTCATGAATTCCTAAAAGTAATTTTAAACAAAGTATTAGAATAATACAAACATGTAGGAAATTAATAATCAGCTACTATAACTCTTTTACCTTAAAACTTAATGTCTGATTTATATCAAATGAGTTCATGATGCTTGGGGTAGCATGTACCTTCTATAAGAGAAAAATTGCACTGATTTCCTATATGATCCCAGTCTGTCACACTATCATTGTCCTACCCAATTCCCTACAAACATTGTCCCTGGAACCTACAGACTAAGTGGAAAAGCTCATAGAAAGCCCATGGAAGCGTATAGGAAAATGAAACAAAACTGCAGAGCATCCAAGGAAACACACTGCTACGAAGAGGTAAGTGGATACAATAAATGAGATTCATAACCGGATAATTATAGGGTACAAAGTTGAAATATTTTAAAGTGTGTGTTATGGATTGAATGTGTCCTCCTAAAAATCATACGTTGAAGCCCTAACCCCCTAGTGTGGCTGTATTTGGAGATGGGGCCTTTAGGGAGGTAATGAGGTTAAATGAGGTCATGAGGATAGTGGCGTGATCTAATAAGATTGGTGTCCTCATAAGAAGAGACACCAGAGAGAGCTTGCCCTCTCTCTCCCTCTCCCTGACCCATGCACCCAGGAAAGGTCCTGTGAGGACACAGGGATGGAGAAAGTGGCTGTTAGCAAGCCAGGAAGAGAGCCCTCACCAGGAAGTGACCATGCTGGCACCCTGATCTCAGATGTTTGGCCTCCAGAACTCTGAGGAAATAAATCTCTTGTTGAAGCCACCCAGCCTGCGGTATTTTGTTATAGTAGCCTAAGTGAACTAATGGAATATGTTTAACATGTTCAAAGAGACTAAAGAAAAAGAAAAAATTAAGAATAGGACATTATGGGGCTGGGCATGGTGGCTCACGCCTGTAATCCCAGCACTTTGGGAGGCTGAGGCAGGCGGATCACTTGAGGTCAGGAGTTCAAGACCAGCCTGGCCAACATAGTAAAACCCCATCTCTATTAAAGATACAAAAATTAGCTGGGCATGGTAGTGCATGCCTGTAGCCACAGCTACTCAGGAGGCTAAGGTAGGAGAATTGCTTGAACATGGGAGGCGAAGGTTGCAGTGATCCAAGATCATGCCACTGCACTCCAGCCTAGGTGAGAGAGTGAGACTCCATCTCAAAAAAGAAAGAGAGAAAAAAAAGAATAGGACATTGTGGTAAGAGGCAGAGGTGAAAAGGAACAAGAGAGATTTTAGAAATAAAAATATGGTAACTGAAAAAGCAGTCAGACAGGGAAAAGAACATTCTATACATGGCTGAAGGGGGCAAAGAAAGGATCATAAAACAGTGCTGAATAAGGCATTCTTCCACTAATGTCTCCCAGATAGCAGTTTGCTGTAAATGGACTAGTCTGTGCCTCCTCCTGTTTTGGTATTCTTTTTAGTCAGAGGTTGGATTTTCTTTACTTCTCCTTTTGTTCTATAGTACTAGTCAGATTACTGTTATATTTTATTTTACCTTCTTTCCATTGGGACAACTGTTTATCTTTATGGAAGAGGATATTAGATCATTACCTTACATATCAATTTTGGATAGGTAAAAACATAATTGTCAACTCTAAAGGTGAACTACAAAAGTTTAGAAGAGAGTATCTTCATGATCTCAGGGCGGGGAAGAATTTCTGCACAAGACACAAATCATAAAAGAACAGGTTTGACAGATTTAAGCATATCGAAATTCAAAAACTGTGTGACAAGGGACTTCATAAAGAAAATTAGAAGTGAAGCTACAGTCTATCCATATGATATAAAGACCTCCTACAAATCAATAACAAAAACACCAACCCTAAGAAAAAGAAAGAAAGGATGTGACTAGGCAATTCAAAAGGAAACCCAAATGACCAATAAACATATAAAATTATGCTTGACTTCGCTAGTGACCAAATAAATGCAATTTAAGTCAACAAGATATAATTTTATACCCTGACACTGGTAAAGGATAAGAATGTCTGTCAATACCAAGTGTTGGTGAAGGTATGAGACACTGGAAACATCATACACTGCCGGTGGGGCTGTGAAATGGTACAGCCATTTTAGAGAGCACTGAAAACCCTGAAAGCCACTTTGTTATTTTAGTTCAATGAAATTTTTCTCTGCAAGTACTTGAAGGTGGAGAACTCTTTTATGACATCAGCCTCCTGGAAGCAGAGTCGGAATGGCAAAGGAAACATATTTATAGATTATGGAGGAACAGTCAGGGTCCTGTAGAGAGAACAGCTGTAAAGAAACAGGCATTTTAAACCAAGGGCTGTATTTTGGAGTCATAATGCTAAACGTCTTACAACCAGGAGGAAACTTAAAATTCGTCTTATCTACCTATTGATATAAAAGTAATGGAAACCTAGGAGGCCTAGTACCGTGCCCAAAATCTAAGCTGCTTCCAGAAGTCTCTTGCCTGTGGTGTATACCCAAGAGTCCAACAGATAATGCGCTGTTGGCCTCCTGGGTGAAGAGAATAGAGGCTCTATTGAGCTCTGGCTCAGGCGGTTCTAGACTGGCTGTCAGCACAAAACAAGCAGGTGAGCGCCCCCTACCTCTTCTCCGCTGTACTGCTTCAGGCAATTGAGAAAATGGCAAGTGTTGGAAAGCCAAAAGGACAGCATTTCAAAGTCTTCTAAATGTTCCTTAGAAAAATAAGAAAAGACAGAATTGGACTTAATTATTATTTGTACCTCTGAGCATCTTACCTGTTTGGTTATTTGTAGCTTTTGACCAAAATTAATTTTTCTTTTATTCACTAAAGCCTTTATCTAATTCATACTATAATGATAAGAGCTTATATTTATTTAGGTCACAGTTTGTAACATGTTTCTGTACAGGTTGTGTCGCTCATTATGAAGTTGAAGCGGCCTTGAAGGAATGCATGAGCAGTGTAAGTTTCACTTCTTGCTCTCCTAAGTTCACATTCTCACTGGGAAGATAGATAGGACAGAGTTTAGTAGGTGGTCAAGTACCCACACAATGGTTGTAGACTGTGCTACAAAGCTCAGGGGATGGAGAGAGAGGATGGGGAGGCAGAGCAGCTGAGGAAACCTCAGAGAGGCAGGAGGTCTAGCCCTTGAGGGAAATGGGTGGAGAGACAAGAGCTCAGGACTAGGACTGCTGGGGAGAAGGCCTCCACTTACAGGGCAGGAAGAAGAGGAACAAGCAGCGAAGGCAGAGGTACAGTGATCAGAGGGGGAAGAGGAAAACAGAGAAAATCCTGGGATTTAAAAGACAAGGGAGGAAGCTTTCAAGGAGATGGTGCTAATGCTTTGGTCAATTTAAAGAGAATAAAAAGTAAAGAAACACTGCTGGTTTTAGTAAGAGGAATTACTGGTGATCTATCTGTAGAGTGATGGGTTAGAAGCCAGATTGCAAGGAGTGACAAAGAGAACTGGTGGAGACCACTAGTTTAAGCACTTTGGCAGTCCGGAGTGGAGGGAAAGGAACAGTGGCTAAAGAGGGTATGTGGGCACATCGCTGTAACTGCTGTGTGCTGGAGGTGGGGAGGGGCAGGTCCTGGGCACATGCAAAGGCAGTGGGAGGGGGCCACGGAGAAGTTGAGACTGAAGATGCTGGTGAGAAAGGGGTCTTACAGTCCTCATGCCATGCGTCTCTTGGTTTATGAATATTTGGCTAAACACCCCAGAGCATCAAGGGGAGGCAAATACTCTGTGTCCTGTGCTGGAACACAATACCAGCTTGTCTTAAGAAAAGCCAATTTATGCAAATATGGACAGGAGGAAAACATCAATTTATGGGAGCCCCTTCCAAAAACACTTTGGTGGCTCCTGTGAAGACGGTGACTATAAAGTATCCAGCACCAAACAAATGTGAATTTTCTATTCCTAACTCCAGATAAATAATGAATTCATGATACTTTTTGGAAGCAGAGGAGAATTACTATACTATGACATCTCACAAATCTAGTTTTTATGTTTCTTTCTTCCTAGAGTTTATTTATTTATTTATGAGACAAGGTCTGGCTTTATCACCCAGGCTGGAGTGCAGTGGTGTGATCTTGGCTTACTGTAACCTCTGCCTGCCGGGCTCAAGTGTTCTTCCCACCTCAGCTTCCTGAGTAGCTGGGACTACAGGCACACACCACCACACCTGGCCAATTTTTGTCTTTTTCGTAGAGACAGGGTTTCATCATGTTGCCCAGGCTGGTCTTGAACTCGTGAGCTCAAGTGATCTACCTGCCTCAGCCTCCCAAAGTGCTGGGATTACAGGTGTGAGCCACCACACCTGACCTTCCCTAGAGTATTTAAAAGAATTTAATTCCTCATTACTCTTTAGAACACATATTTTACTAAAAATAAGTTAGGATCTCCCTAATTAAAAATTCACATATATCCTAATATCGAACATCACTTCTCTTTTGGAGGGGCATGAAAAACAGTTATTTTAGTGTTACTTATGTCTTCTTGCCCCCTTCCAATATGGATCAGTACATTGTAATTCCCAGAAACGAGTACTTTTTAACATAACTGTAAACTGGTCATTTCCTAGAAAGAGAGAAGGTTTTTGTACTAACTCCACTGTGGCAAATGGAATTTCCACACTCAGGGTAGCATCAGGTCTGGCTTAGAACTAAGTCAACCACCCTGCCCACACCCAAGATTCCAGCATGCGCTAAGCATTACCAGAGAACTCTTTTTACAAAGTAACTATCCCTGTAAGCAAGGATCCAGGTCTGTTTACAAAAATCTTCAACGCTTAGATACAGTTATTTACTCATTGATCATTTATGGAGTTTCCAGGAAAAATAATCAGCATGCTAAGAATGATTTTAGGATTATGTTTCAGTTGGAAAGGAAATTAGCAATAAACTTTGTGTTACTGTTAAGTTAGCCTTCACAAAATCCCGCCCTTTGTCATTGTCATTTTTGATCATTATCCACTTGTCACACCATGAAGAGATGATTGCTCATAAGAGTTCAGTTGGTGACTTCTGATACGTACACCATACACACATGGTCTATGTCCTATGGTAGGTTCCCTCTCGCCCAGTGGTAAACTGCTGGCTGCCTGCTTGTCCAATCATTCCAATAAGGACACTGACTTAGGGAATGGACAACAGCAAGTTGGAAGGAACCTGGGTCCCTGCATGATCATATAGAACAGAGCCACCTTCCAACCTAGATGGCTCATTATGGAACTGCTATCAGCAAAGAACAATCCTCCATCTTCTTTAAGAAACTGTATATTGGGCAAAGGGAGGTGGCAGGTGTCTTATAGCTACAATAGCTTAACTTTACTAAGTAACTAACCTAACTAATACACAGTTCATCTTCATTTGTGGACTAGGAATAAAAATACACAATGTGCTTTTAGGAAGAAGAATTATATAATTGCCAAGGGAAGAGAGGAGTAATTTTTCATTCCTTTTCATTTCTCATGATTTACCCTTGTTACAGAGATAGAACATATACCCCTCACAGCTGATAAGTTCACACCCTAAGGGGATAGCAGTGGTGGGGGCAGTGGCTACTAGGTTGCAGTCTCGCCGGTAAGGCTTTGAGGGCTATGGCAGTTGCTCATCCATTTATCTTTTCCTAACAGTGTGGCTCCCTTCAATAGTGGGGAGGGAGGAATCAGGCGTCTCACCACACACGGGAGGCTCAGGAGGGGCAAAGACTGGGCATCTGGTCATTCCCATAGATGTGATACCAAGGGCCAATGTCAAAGGCACTTCCTACCTTAACCACCTGCTTGATGCCATTAATGGTGCTGTTCATGAGGGACTTCAGCATGTTGGCATCATTCAGAGAGTCTGCGTAGCGCACACACATGAACAGGATATGAGCCGGCAGCCCGGGGATCATGTTCACCACCACGCCACGGGGCTTCAAGTCTGAAGCAGAGACAGCCAATGAGGATTACAGCTGACAGGTCAGCTCTTCTCCTAAGGAACCTGTGACTAGGGGCAGGGGCTTGTTTGCTTTTCTGTGCTTGATGCAGTGCCTGAATGTATATGGATTTATTTCCTCTTTGAGGAATTCCATCTGGCTCCTTTCTTGTCACAAAATACACAGGTGCCACTTGTTCCTCTTTTTGTTTACAAAGGACTTTCTCTTTCTTAAAAGGTTGAACAAGAGACAGAATCTTTATTTTTCCCTGGTGTGGAAACTCTGGATTTCAGACCCCAATTGTAAGAAAGGAACTCCAGTTCCATGCACCCCTACTCCAAGCTCTTTGATGAGAATGGAGTACAGTGTCTGCAGTCACATGAAGCTGCCTTGAATAGGGAAAGCAGGCACACACCAGTGCAGCAGAGGATGTCTAGCTGGCCTTGGGGAGAAGAGAGCGGCGGAGACGCACAGTGGGGATGAAGGGGAGAGAGAAACCTTACAAAAAAAGTTAAGAATAAGCAAACAAGGACGTCCTCCTGGCTGCATGAAGACAGAAGCACAAAGAAGAGGTTCACACTGTATGACGCCAGTGATGGGGGGAAAGAAAAGGGTGGGGGTGCTCACATGAGCTGAGGGGTTTCACTCGCAGAAGAGGAAGGAAGGCTACATGCTGGCTTTGTGTTTTGAGATCTTGGGGCCAGCTGACAGGGAGGCAGATTTTTCTCCCGATGCCAGAAAACCACGTGGAAGGTCACAGTGAAGACAGTGCAGTAAGATTGTTTCTATGACCACCAGATCTTGAGCATGCACATGGGACATTCCTGTAACTGAGGCATGGCTGGGAAGCACCATCACATTGCTGCAGAGAAATTTCTCGGAAGTCAAATGGAGCTCAGAGCCGCAATTACTTCCATGATGGCTTCTGTGCTGAGTCACAAAAATGAGGTGATGTTTCTTTTCTACCCTGGTCCTACAATTTGGAAAAGGTCAGGGCAATGGTTCTCAACTGAGGACAGCTTTGGCCCCCACAGGACATTCGGCAATACCTGGAGACATCTTTTATTGTCATCACTAGGGGTTGCTGCTGGCTTCTAGTGAGTAGAAGTCAAGGATGCTGCTCCATCCTTTGTTACTCACCATTCGCAGAGTTAACAGGTCAACAGTGCTGAGGTTGAGAAACTCTGGGCTGGGGTAAGAAGCAGTGGAAGAAGAAAGTAGAAAAAGGACCACCCCTGCCCAGGACTTTGGCACTGACTGATGTGCAGATTCTCAAAGAGAAAGCAAAAATCCAGAGTTCCAGGTTTCAGTACCAAGAATGAGGTTCTGAATGAGCTTGGCCTCATCTTCTCTCTTGTATTGCAGCATTCCAAGGTACTCCTTAGGTCCTGAGGACGAGTGCACATCATTGGCTGTAGACAGAGGCAAACAATCAGCTGAATACACAAAAGCAGCTTTCACAGGTCTCATAATGTGACTACTCTCCTACCCCATTCTGGCTGGTTTGCACGTAAATGTCTGTGGCTTTCAGATACATTAAAACTGTACTGTATTGTATCCTGAAGAATTTCTCCAAGTAGTGATTCCTCTTTGTGAGTACATGAGCGAGTACAGCTGCTGCTGAAAAGGCCCAGTTATCCTTTGAAGAGCCTTATGAGTGCCTGATATGTATCCAGCACATGGTAACAGGAAAGAAATCCTAGATATTGCCTTGTCTTCAAGATGCCGATGCTACTGTGAAAGAAGACTCGTCAAACATTTGGTGTGCAAAGTACCAGTGTGCATGATCCTTACTGAGAGGGCTGTATTAGTTTCCCATGGCTGCTGTAAAAAGTTACTGCAAACACAGAGGCTTAAAACAACACAAATGTTTACTCGTACAGCTCTGGAGGTCAGAAGTCTGAAAGGTGAGCCAGGGTGGTGAATGGTGGTTCATTCATCCCAACAGTGGGGATGCAGCGGGGGCTGGAAGCACAGACCTGGGCCCTGCTCTCATGGGGCAGACTGCCATTTGTCATTTATTACTGAAGGAAAAGGATCCTGAGTTTGCTTGTGGACATTTCAAATTTGAGGTGAGAGTTGGGTAAGTAAGAATAAAGCCGCTCTTCAAAGAGATGAATATAGAAAAAGGAACAAACAAGACACAGCCTTGGCAATAAGGCTGGGAGGAAGAGGAAAAAGTAATAAGGAATGAAAGAGTGAGAAATGTGAGCAGGAGCTGAACACAGGCAAAGTTCAGTGATGGAAACAGAAGGAGGGATGAAGGGCTGAGCGTCCCTTTCACAGAGGCTCACAAGGATGCTTTACGTGTGCAGTGCAGTCCATGTTCAGGATGTCTGCTTCTTAGCTCTCTACTTTTCTAATAGACATTTGGATACTAACTAATCCTACATATGTAACAGGGAGAGAAGGTGAATTTCAAGCAGTTAATTGAAAACTTGCTCACAATTTCATTTTTTAAAAAAGGGAGCTAACAGAGGAAGAGGTTCATGTATTAATTATAGGATGTCTCTTGCAGGTACATCAACGTATCTGGTATCACCTGAGCGCGAGGGAGCTGTCTTCTTGTCCCAAAGGATCTTTTCGTTAGCCCAGCACTAGGTCCCAAACCTTCCCACTTGAGAATCATTCCTTTGGGTTTCATAAGCTTTGGACCAGAGAGAAAATAAACGAGTGCATGTTAGCCTTAGCTCAAAAGAATAAGAAAACAAGTATTGTTTCTTACCTTTTCCAGCTGTCTTGCTTAGTGTCTTGACTTGATCTTGTAGCTTTTTAATCACTCTGTCCTTCATGTCTAATTCTTCTTCAAGATCCTACAGCAATAAAAAGAAACCAGGATTTAGCTTAGAAGCACTTTAATCTATTTTTTTTTTCTTTTTTGGTAACAGCTTTATTGAGCTACAATACTGTTCACATACTGTACAACTCACCCACTTAAAGTGTAAACTCAAAGGTTTTTTAGGGTAGTCAAGAGTTGTGCTACGATCACCATTTAATTCCAGAACATTTTGTTACTCCAAAAAGAAAACTAACCTTTAGTGTCACTCTCTAGTTCCTCATACCCTTCCAGCACCTAGCAACCACTCGTCTACTTTCTGTCTCTACGGATTTGCCTATTCTGGGCATCTCATATAAATAAATTCATAGAATAGGTTTTTTGTATATCTGGCTTCTTTCGCTTAGCATAAGGTTTTCAAAATTCATCCATGCCGTAGCAAGTATCAGCATTTCACATATTCTTATGGCTGAATAATATCCTATTGTATGCATGCACTACATTTATCTTGCTCTTATTACATAGGAATGCCCATCATAGAGAATTTAAAAATATGAATGTGAGAAAATGGGCTTTCTAGATGTCAGAAGTTGGAGCCAGAGAAATGTTCAGAGATTTGGGCCTGGTTTTACCTTTCCTTCCTGATAAGGAGGTGGCCTTGCCCATGCTGAATTTGGTTCCAGAACCAGGAGAGTCCTTGGATACCTAGAAATACTTCCTATAAAGGACATACAGTGTTTAAGTTCTTTCAGATCTGAGCCTTTGACACATATAGAACTCAGGCTTCTCTGACCCAGAAAGACCCACCATGCAGGGTCACTGCAGCTGTGTGCCCTCTAAGGACTCTTGGGGCCAAGGGACATTGTGCTGTTTCTACTCTGTGCGGCCACCTCTCTCCCTGCCACCATTCTGTGTCCCTGGCTAGACATGTTAAGAACTCTATGGACTTTAGAAGTGGAGGTGTCAGTAGAGCTTCTTCCCTCCAATTCAAGCCCATCTTATAATATATCTAATAAAATGGGTCACCCATCAACCCATAACTCAGGAAAAAAACCACTCTTAACATATTGATTTCATTCCTTTTTTCCCAATATGGTGAATGTACATTTTATAAAATTGGGATCATATTACATGCAAAATTTCAAATCCTACATTTTTCTCTAGTTATACTGCAGACATTTTCCCATGTCATTGATAATATACCCAAACCATCATTTTAACAGCCAAGTCATACTATATCATACAACAATTTAACCTTTGCTCTATTGTTAGATATGCATTTGATTCCTTTGGGTTGCTTTTTTTTTTCTCTCTGATTATTAACACTATGATGATCACTCTGAACAAAAATCTTGGTCCACATGTTCAAGTATTTACTTAGGATAGAACCTTACAAGTTGTGTTACTGAGTCAAAGGGAATGTACTTTCCAAAGGTTCATGAGCCATACCTTCAAATAAGCCCTCAAGAAAGTTTATACCAATCTATATTCCCAGCAACCATGTATGACAGTGCCCATTTCAAGATGTTCTCTCCAGCAGCATCTCTATTAATTATTATTATTATTAGTAGTAGTATTTTTAGAGATAGGGTTTTGCTCTGTCACCCAGGCTGGAGTGCAGTAGTGTGATCATAGCTTACTCTAGCCTCAACCTCCTGGGCTCAAGCAGTCCTCTTGCCTCAGCCTCCTGAGTAGCTAGAACTATAGGCATGCACTACCACACTTGGCTAGTTAAAAAAAAAAATTTTCCTTGTAGAGATGGGGTCTTACTACATTGCCCTGGCTGGTTGAACTCCTGGCCTCAAGTCATACTTCTGCCATGACATCTTAAAGTGCTGGGATTACAGGTATGAGCCACTGTGCCAGGCCCAGATCTCTGCTAATTTGACAGGCAAAAATAATACCTAGTTTTAATTTTGAATTTCTTTGATAAATAGTGAAATTATTACTAAAAGTTTTTTTTTTTTTTTTTTTTTTAAATCTCTTAATAAGAATTTCCTTTTCAGTGACAAAAGAGTCTGGAAAAAAAAATTTTTCTTTTTTTTTTTTTTTTGAGACGAAGTCTTGCTCTGTCGCCCGGGCTGGAGTGCAGTGGCCGGATCTCAGCTCACTGCAAGCTCCACCTCCCAGGTTTACGCCATTCTCCTGCCTCACCCTCCCCTGTAGCTGGGACTACAGGCACCTGCCACCTCACCCAGCTAGTTTTTTTGTATTTTTTAGTAGAGACGGGGTTTCACCGTGTTAGCCAGAATGGTCTCGATCTCCTGACCTCGTGATCCGCCCGTCTCGGCCTCCTAAAGTGCTGGGATTACAGGCTTGAGCCACTGCGCCCGGCAAAAAAAATTTTTCTTTGACTCAAAGCATCACATAGTGGCTTGAACAGTGTCACCCTGAAATTCATGTCCAACTCAAACTCCAGAATGTGGTGACTTTATATGGAAATAGGGTCCTTGCAGCTGTGGTAAGCTGAGAGTCAATATGAGAGATGGCTACTACAATTTAGGGTGGGGGCTGTAAATCCAATGCAGATGTCCTTATAACCGACAGAAAAGAACACAGAGACAGACAGGGAGAAGGCCAGGTGCAGTGAGGCAGAGGCTGGAGTCACACTGCCCCAAACCAAGGAAGACCTGGAGCCCTCTAGAAGCTGGGAGAGGCAAGGACGGGTTTTGCTTAGAGACTTCGGAGGAGTGTGCCCTGCTGACACCTTGACTTCAGACTTCTGACCTCCATAATGGAGAGAACACATTTCTGTTGTTTTAAGGCACCTGGTTTGTGGTCATTTGTCATGGCAGCCCTGGCAAACTAATACAGATCAGGTCTCATCTGTGGGTAGAATCCGCCGGCTAATGTATAGAGATGATACTCTTGTTGTATGTCCCTCTGCTTATATGTAACAGTGAGGCTACTCCGGGTTCAGAAAGAGCTATGGAAATGAACATGTCAGGCCTGTCGGCTCCCCAGCTCAGCGCACCTGTGGGGAGCAGAGCCAGACACTCAGAGGAGCTCCAGAAGAGGGCACCAGGACCGGGCTGTGCTCTGGGGCACCAGGAACGAACTCATAAATCACAATGCACTGGGACAGTCAGAGTAAAGGATCAAGTGGGATGACATGCGCAGCACACGCATGACCCACCCATGTAGCTTCTCCCTGACCACTGGCTCCACTGAGATCCCAGGGGCCCACAGAAGGCAAGGCAAGGCAGCCTCACACACATGGACAGCAGGTGGTTGCTTCTCTGGTGTAATATGAGGATTCCAGTCTCCGAGAAAGTCATATCCACCTCAGAAAAGACAGCCATCATGTAGGTGCCACTGATTGGAATTTGTTACTTCCTATTAAATGTTAAACTCCTGGAATGTCTCTTTTTGGATGTAACCATTCTTCAGAGTTAAACCCTGACACCCAAAATGTGTTCTTCCTCTATCAGGCTTTTCCTGTGAGATTGGAAATAGGGGCCCTGTCAGCGGGGAGAAGGGCACGTGGGCATGTCCACACTGACCCACTGGACTCGTCAGCCCTCCTGGGTCACCCTCTTGGAAGCTCTCAGGTCTTGAAGGGGCCCAAGAGGGTCTCAGCTCCTAGGAAAGTGGCCTACCTGTCACTTCAGCACTTCTCAGTCTTCCGGGTTCCATACAGCATCACAATTTCAAAATCATTGCTGGGACTTGACGTACGGTTACCCAATTTCATTTTGGTAAGGGCGTTTAAAACTCAGAAAAGACCTTAAACACTTTTAAAAACTTGCTAAGCCTTCCATCGACATCATGATCATTTCATAGAAGAACATTTTGACTCTTAAAATTGTGGGAAGGCCACCCGCTGAGAAGAAAGCATGGGCACTCATATGGGGTGAGTTTTGCTGGGTAAAGCGCTCACACGTAGGCCTTGCTAGCCTCAGTGTGTTCCACAGCATGGTGACTCCATCCTGGATGGTGCCGTCCACTGATAGTGCTGGGGAACCACGGCCTGCACCTACTGTCTCTCCTCCTTCACCCTCCTCAGGCTGGCCTATAAGTCTCTGAGGCCTGTAAGTCCCCAACGCCTTCCCAAAGCCAACCTCAGAGACCACGTGTCTTTTGGGATAAGAAAACAGACGGTTCTGATAGAAGGACCTTTGGTCTATAGATGTTAATTATATGCTTTAGGCGGCACGTCCCCCCTTTCAGCATCATTTGCACACAGACAGTCTCCATCACCAAGTTAGAAGACTTCTCACCCTGTTTTCCAAAGTGAGCCGAGATGCTTCCTGCCAGAAGTTACTCTTGACTTCACTTTCAGTTTCAAATTGTTTCTTCAAGTGGTCACTGGCCTCCTGCATTTCTTGAATCTTATCAATCAGCTTCTCCTTCTCTTTGGTATGTATTTCATTCTGGGCTTCCATGGCCCTGAGAAAGGGAGGGAGGAATGGCTGGTATCAGTATGACCGTCATGGAGAAGTCACTCACTGTCATAGCAAGTGGTGATATTTCCAAAGATGGGAGAACACCTTGGCCAATTTCTGTGTAAAGCAAATAGTATTTGAATAGGGGCGTCCTTCTGGGGGAAGGAAAAGAGACGAGGACTGGCTGGGACAGAAAATTGTCCATGGACTCTTCCAGTCTCCTTCACCCAATAAGAGGTTCCATTCTCCACCCAACCCCAGCCCCACTCACTGTTCCCATGGGACATCCACACCCACCATACCCTGTGACAGCTCAGCAGTCATCCCCTTTGTGACCAGCCTGGGGATCAGACACTCACAAAGCCAGGGATCAGATAGAAGAGAGGAGGGGAGACCATGAGAAGAGTTCCAAAATGGTGCCTTGCTCCTTTTCCACTACTTTGGGTCCTCATCCTACTGATAAAGTCACATGACTAAAGATGCTCTTGGGGATGTCAAGTGTCCATTTATTATTTTGGAAAAATAACTGTCTCAACAAGTTGGCAAAAAAACAGAACATTCTCCCCACAAGGCTCTGCCAGGGCATGAGGCCCTTTGTTGGTCAGGATGGAAATGGGGGGATTAGCAATGAAGATTTTCCATCGACATGGGTTTTTAATTCTTACCCTAAATAGTCTGCTAATAGAAACCGTTCTCTCTCACAGACTCTTATCCGTTGTTTGAACAGATTATTCAAATGCATGGTATAGCATTTCAAGGGTACAAAAGTGTACATATACAGTGAAAAGTACGGGTCCTCCCCTCCTCTGTGCATCAGTCACCAAGCCTGGAGGCAACCAATGTATTGTTCCTTAACAATCTCCCAGAGATGCTGCAGCTGCTGCTGCTGCTGAGTGTGCTGTACATACATATAGTTTTTCCTTCCCATTGGAATGGCAATATATCATATATATTAATTAGCATCTGGCTTTTTGGCATTAGTAACACATCTTGGTATATTCTACAGTTTCAGAAAAGCATTACATGAGCATGAACTTGAGGTACACACATATTTACACTTACTTTCTTTGTGTTCCTTCCTCCTCTTGACTGCGATTTAACTGATTAGACAATTCTTCTAGTTTTCCTATAATAAGAAGAACTGTCAATACTTTGTGAGGAGTGGGGGGCGCATATCACTGCATTCTGATTTGGGTTTGGTATTATTTTCAATTTTTAAAAGTCCTAAACCAGGGGTGTCCAATCTTTTGGCTTCTCTGGCCCATATTGGAATAAGAATTGTCTTGGGCCACATATAAAATACACTAACAGTAACAATAGCTGATGAGCTGAAAAAAAAATTGCAAAAAAATCTCGTTTTAAGAAAGTTTACGAATTTGTGTTGGGCCTTCTTGAAAGCTGTCCTGCGCTACATGTGGCCCATGGGCTGTGGCTTGAACAAGCTTGTCTTAAACTGTATCCAGGCAGAGATTAACTTTTATTTGGTCTGAACAATGTTTAAACATTTTTAAACCATCATTTAAAAATTGTAATATTTCACATAAAAATCTGGATTCCTGGGTTTTCTTTAAAAATAGGAATCTCTAGCAATACTGGGCTCACATTCCCACTGGGCAACAATCACTGGAGCTTGGAGGCAGAAGCCTCTTTATTTTACTGTATTTTTTTCAGAGACAGGATCTCACTGTGTCACCCAGGCTGGAGTGCAGTGGCGCAATCATGGCTCGCTTCAGCCATCACCTCCCGGGCTCAAGTGGTCCTTTCACTTCAGTCTCCCACACAGCTGGGACTACAGGAACATACTGCCATGCCTGACTTATGTTTTAAAATTTTTTGGGCTGGGTTCAGTAGCTCTTGGCTATAATCCCAGCACTTTGGGAGGCCAAGGTAGGTGGATCACCTGAGGCTAGGAGCTCAAGACCAACCCGGCCAACGGCGAAACCCCATCTCTGCTAAAAATACAAAAAAAAAAAAAATTAGCTGGGTATGGTGGTGGGTGCCTGTAATCCCATATACTCAGGAAGCTGAGGCAGGAGAATCGCTTGAACCTGGGAGGTGGAGGCTCCAGTGAGCAGAGATCGCACCATTGCACTCTAGCCTGGGCGACAAGAGTGAAACTCAGTCTCAAAAAGAAAAAAAAAAAGTTTGTAGAGATGAGGTTTCATCATACTGCCCAGACTGGCAGACTGGTCTCAAACTCGAACTCCTGGCTTTAAATGATCCACCCGTCTCTGCTTCCCAAAGTGCTGGGATTACAGGTGTGAGCCACTGCACTCAGCCTGCACCTCCTTCAAATGTCCTACATACCTTCCCATATGTTTCAACTGGCCCCCTTCTCACATTTGTTACCTGCCCAGCCCCCTGGAGAACCAGAGTTTAAAACTCCCGAGTACGAGGACATTTCAGTGTCACTTCCTGGGTATGGGAAACCATTTTCTACAAGCAGGTTCATGACGGTTTCAGTTACCTTTCATTTTCTCGGTTTGTTCATTCAGGCGGATTTCAAGATCTTGCTTCTGCTTCTCCAATTCTGAAATTTGCTGTTTAAAGTCTGGGATCATCTTTAGAGAAGAATTAGAAATATTAGAATATAAAATACTTTGATCTATGAACTTTAAAATATTAGAAGCAAACTAAACTGTCTTGGCATTCAGCCTGCGGAACATATAATTGTGTAAGAGAGCCACGACATTAGACTGGATTAACATTCTTTTTTTTTTTTAACCTCAAAACCTATATAGTCTCAGGAAATACCAGTATGCTCAGAGGAAGCAGTTCTCATACAGCTACGATAGCAAGAGAAGGATGCGTACATGTATAGAAATCCTGTGTTGAGTTGAGGAAGGAATTAGGTGAAGAAATGGCAGCCGACCTCTTTGGTCCAAGCCCCCAGAGCCATCATCTCCTCATCTAGGAACAGGAAAAGCCATCTCAAAGGGTCCCACTGCAACTTTTGAATTCCAGGACACGCACTGCTCTGTTAGTAGAGGTCTGAAATCACCCAGTAAGTTTCTCAATCCTTTGTCCCTATCTGTATATTTCCTTACACGTCTATTGCCTCTACCCGCAGTTAGGTTAAACAGGGTTGTTTTTTTTTTTTTCCTTCCCCAAGTTTATAAACATGCTCATTTTAAAACTGAGTGGCTGAGATCCAGGCCTCCGAAGTCTAAATGAAGAATACAGACAGCCACTGATTTACGATGGCTCAACTTACTATTTTTTGAGTTTGTGATGGTGTGAAAGTGATACGCATTTAGTAGAAACCGTACTTCAAGCAGCCATTCAACCATTCTGTGTTTCACTTTCACAGTATAGTATTTGATAAATTACATGAGATATTCAACACTTTATTATAAAAATAGGCTTTGTGTTAGATGATTTTGCCCAAGCGCAAGCGAATGTAAGCATTTCGAGCACGTTTAAGGCAGGCTGGGCTAAGCTACGATGCCTGGTAGGTTAGGTGTATTATATGCATTCTCAACTTACAATACAATACTTCCAACAAATGATGGGTTTATTGGGACATAGCCCCATGGTAAGCTGAGGAGCATCTGTACTTGTTTGACTGTGCAATTGTGTCTCATTGCAAATTCCTCATTGAAATTTCATCCAAGGAAAAAACAAAGGTGTAAAGGTCCCCCACTACTGTTCCCTGTGTCCACCCCTGGTCCTCAACTGCTGCTACAGCCCCGAGATTTCCTAACACTCCCAGTTTAGGGAGAGGAGAGGGTAGTAAGGAAGTAGGGGAGCAGCAGCCAGTGAGGCAGGACAAGAATGCTGGGAGAGCTGGGCATCCTGGAAGCCGAGAGAACAAGGCGGAGAGGGCAAGATTAGCATCGCCAGGGGCTGCTGAGACACAGTAAGATGAGGGTGCAAAGGAACCCTTAGTGCTCAGCTCTGTGCAGGCAGAGTCAGCCAGTGGTGGGGGCACACGACAGAATGGGGTGGTGGGCAGTGAATGGGAGGTGTGCGAAGGGAGTATGCCTAGAGGGTCTTCGTAAGTCTGACTAACTCACCAAAGAAATGGGTGATGGCCACAGGAGTGTGGGGTTAAGACAGAGATGGCTTTTTGAGTGAGGAGATTCCTAAAGCATTTCTTCAGGCCAGTAGGCATGAGTTGGAAGAAAGAATGAGACAAATGCAGTGGTTAGGAATGCACGTCATGGAAGAGGAAGCCCTTGAAAAGGTGAGATTTGAAGGCCAGGCACGGTGGGTTATGCCACTTTGGGAGGCCGAGGCAGGCAGATCACGAGGTCAGGAGTTCAAGACTAGCCTTGCCCACATAGTGAAACCCTGTCTCTACTAAAAATGCAAAATTAGCTGGGCGTGGTAGTGGGCGCCTGTAATCCCAGCTACTTGGGAGGCTGAGGTAGGAGAATTGCTTGAACCCGGGAGGTGGAGGTTGCAGTGAGCTGCAATTGCGCCACTGCACTTCAGCCTGGGTGACAGAGTGAGACTCTGTCTCAAAAAACAAAAAAACAAAAAAAAAATGAGATTTGAAGCATGAGCAGGACTGGCCTTCTGACACACTCCTGTTTCAAGAGCTACCCTTCAATTTTGTGGTCACTTTCCAAGGGGTTAGGGCTGGATTTAAATACAGACTTTAAAACATACACACTTACGCACACACACACAATCACAGCACCTGCACCCATCCTGTGGTGAACACACACTCTTGTATCAGAGTGCTCTCTGGTCTGCAGTCATTTTATAGTTTAATCACCAGACTGAGTTATTTCACTTCTGGAAAAAGTAATTTATATCCACTCTTTTACTGCCAAGAAATTGAATTTGACTCCACTGACAAAGAACATCTCTAGTATGATGGCCATGACTGGGGCCCCTGGCTGAGACCATACCATATTCTCTGATGTTAGCCTGGTCACTTCAAGACGGATGCTTTCATTGATGTCATTTTCTTCTCTGAATAACTTCTGCAGGTGGTTGATTTCTTGACTTAGATGCACCACTTTGAAATTCAAAGCTTCAATCTCCTTTTCGTAGCACTCCTTCTGAGACTGGAAATGGCTCTCCAAAACACTATTAAAGGAAGGGTCAGGAAATAAACTGCATGGCCTTTATTCTGCTGTACGGACGGCTGGGAGGCAGTTATGAAGACCCACAAGAGCCGTGCACAAAGTACATCAAGTTTACTTATGCACTCACAGTTACCGGCTACAGAATCAGGAATGCCTAATTACAAAATCTTCTAGCTAGTTAGGAAGCATTATGTGGGGGTTAACATGTAGTTAACAATGAAGAAAATTTTAGAGGTTATTGTATTTTTACACTCTTAATAGTTAAAAAATTTTGGCCGGACGCACTGGCTCACACCTGTAATCCCAACACTTTGGGAGGCCGAGGTGTGTGGATCACTTGAGGTCAGGAGTTTGAGACCAGCCTAGACAACATGATGAAACCCCGTCTCTACTAAAAATACAAAAATTAGCCGGGTGTGGTAGCGCATGCCTGTAGTTTCAGCTACTCAGGAGGCTGAGGCACGAAAATCGCTTGAAACCCGGAGGTGGAGGTTGCGGTGAGCCGAGATCTTGTCACTGCACTCCAGCCTGGGCAACAGAGTGAGACTCCACCTCAAAAACAAAACAAAACATGTTCTGTATGATACTACAGTTGTGGATACGAATCATTATACATTTGTCAAAACCTACAGAATGTACACCAAGAGTGAACTCTAATGTAAACCATAGACTTTGGGTGACAGTGGCATGTCAGTGTTGGTTCATCAGTCATAGTAAACACACCACTGTGGTTTGGGAAGCTGATCGTGGAGGAGGTTGTGTGCGTGTCGTGATGGGTATATGGGAACTCTCTATATTTCTGCTCAACTTTGATGTGAACCTAAAACTGCTGTAAAAAATAAAATTTATTAATTTAAATACATGCAACACATGCCTTAAATTTAAACGTATCTACATATCTCTGGCAACACTAACTAACTTATTTGATAATCGGTTTCCACTGTATGGGTTATGGGGTTTTTTACTAGGCATTTTATCCCATGAAGAGATTGCTCTTCATGAATAAGCTAATTACTTACTTCTCAGAGAAATATTTCTAGCGGTTATTTGGTCATTCTACTCTAAGGAATTTGTGTATCAATCTATGTTAAGGTACACTTTGGACTTTCCAATCGTCTATTTATTATCTCTGAAAAATAAAGAGGAACCCTGAGGAGAATTTCTAACCGTGTTGCTTTCTTCAGTCCTTCATAAGCAAACCAAAGTTCTCCATCCTCATTTAAATGTTCCAAATCTTCCATAGAGAGCCTGCAAAATAAGGAAGATAAAATCTATCATCTCTCTCACGTTTTACATGTCTTAAAATGTTTGATAATGCAAAAATGATTACCTGCTTCTTACATCTTCAATGTCATAGCTTTCGAGAAGTTGTTTGGTGATCTCTGACATCTTTTCTGAAAGGAAAAGGCAGAGTTGTATACATTACATTTGTGGATGATTTATCTTTTCCCATTCCCTTTCCAGGGCCCAGTTTTCTAGCTTCACAGTCTCCAGCTAAATAACTCACCAGCTATCCAATCAACCAACTAACCAATCTTCCAGGTATTCAACCAACTAGCTATTCAGCCTACCAACTAAGCAATCTACCATATGTCCAACCAAATTCATACCAAAGGACACGTTTCCTTAGCAGTGACACAGCTATGATAAATTCAGTCTACACCCATGGACTAAGAGACTCATATTTTTATTACCTCTCATTTCCCGTTTTTGTGACTGCACATGTTTCTCCACATCTATCTTCTGTGCCTGAAGTAGCTGTATCTCTTTTTCGAACTCAGAGATTGTCTGAATCACAGCAACGACAGAATCAGGTAAAGAAAAAAACAGCAATTATGCTTTATATGAGACAAAGGGAACACAATTACGGCGTCGCCTGTCTACGCAAGACATCCTCACTGCAATTTCTTTCTTAGCTAAGATCTTGTTAAACCATCATTGCCCACACAGCTTGGCCTTGAGGCATGCTTAACTACTCAACATGCCAGACCTACTGGGTTGTATCAGTAGAATTAACTTCCCTGGGCGGGGCGCAGTGGCTCACACCTGTAATCCCAGCACTTTGGGAGGCTGAGATGGATGGATCACCTGAGGTCAGGAGTTTGAGACCAGCCTGACCAACAAGGTAAAAACCTGTCTCTACTAAAAATACAAAAAATTAGCCGGGCATGGTGGCAGATGCCTGTAATCCCAGCTACTTGGGAGGCTGAGGCACGAGAATTGCTTGAACCTGGGAGGTGGGGTTGCAGTGAGCCAAGATGCTGCCATTGCACTCCAGCCTGGGTGACAAGAGCAAAACTCTGTCTCAAAAAAACCCCAAAAAACAAAAATCAAAAACCCAGAGTAATTTTTTTTTTTTTTTGAGACGGAGTCTTGCTCTGTCACCCAGGCTGAAGTCCAGTGGTGTGATCTCAGCTCACTGCAACCTCCACCTCCCAGGTTCAAGCGATTCTCCTGCTTCAGCCTCCCGAGTATCTGGGACTACAGGCACGTGCTGCCTTGCCTGGCTAATATTTTTTTTTTTTGTATTTCTAGTAGAGACGGGGTTTCACCGTGTTGGCCAGGATGGTCTCCATCTCCTTACCTCGTGATCTGCCCGCCTTGGCCTCCCAAAGTGCTGGGATTACAGGCGTGAGCCACCACGCCCAGCCCAGAGTAATCTTAAGAGATCACCCTGGAGAGTTACCCAGTCTTAGCTACCAAAGAGAAAGTGAGTGACACCTACTGGTACCTCTCTGCAAGCGCAGTCTCACAATTTCCTACATTTAAGATACAGACCTCAGACTTCAGCCAGATGACAGGACTCCCACAGACTGACATCAGGCTCATGTGGCTGCTAAGAGTGAAGCAGTCACAGGAATGAAAGTGACCCTTCCTGATCATGTGCTCTGACCTCCTACTTTTAAACAATAGGGGATGGGGCCCAGAGAAGACACATACTTCAGCTATGGAATTCAGTGTCCACCCGGATGCAATTCCAAAAGCTCTTCTAAACCACACATGGCTAGTTCATGACAATTACAAAGAATATTTGCATAATCCTGCTCTGATAATATGTATTTCACATATTTAGTAGAAGCTTAAAAGCTTTCCAACTTAATGATGAAATGTCTTACATTTAAGAACACAGGTACACTCAGGTTTAAGTTTTCTGGTAGGGAAACAATTCACTTAAGCCTTGATTGTCCAAGCATGGATCATTACTTCATCCATTCATTCATTTTTCTCAAGAGCTTTTTATTAAATTGCCCAGGAATATTTATATATTTTTAATGATAAATACAGGTAACAATATTTTTATGTATGATTATGCAGTTTTAAAAATTCTATGTGATTTTTCCCTCTCAGGTTTATAAAAATTTACTTAAAAATTTCTACCATTGACAATTTATAGCTTTATTGATGTTATAATTTATGAATATAATGTGGAATAATTCAGCTGATTAACATGTTATCACCTCAAATATTTGTCATTTTTTGTGGTGAGAACATTTAAGATTTATTCATAGCAATTTTGAATGTACAATATGCTCTTATTAACTACATTCACCACACTCTGCATTGGATAATTGTTTTTGTAAATTTTCTAGTAACGGTTTAAATGAAATATTTTGATAATAAGGTAACTTAACTTTAATGCAGATGTTTATAGATTTATAGTGATGGATTATATAATAAGGATTCACCTCAATTTACAGTCTAATTTGGAAGTATTCTCTACATCAACATATTTAAATAACTTTACATAAATGTAATTTCAAAAAAGTTAGAAAGTTGACTTTTAAAATATAGAATACAATGATTGCTAAATCAAAGGCAGCCTGGAGGTTCACAGTTGGAAGGACTGAAGGAATCAGGCTCTATTTGCCTGTGGCCTTTACCCAGATGCTTTTAGCTGTCTAATCTGTGGGAACTTGGAATTGCAATCAAATGACTTAACCAGAGGGCAGGGCTGAACGTGAGAGCAGCTCTACCTTGGCCTGCTTGCTCAGGCGGGCCACTTCTGCCTTCAAGCCATCAGAAGTGACGTGCTCCTCCTCTACCAGCTGTTGGAGTTGCGTCTTCTCATCCTTGAGAGCTTTAATTACTTCTTTCAAAGACTGAATCTGCTTCTCATAGTCTTGTGTTTTCAGTTCAAAACTTTTTTCAAGAAGCCTAGGCAGCAAAAGAAGAAAATAATTTAGAGCTGAGTGTGGTGGCTCAAACCTGTAATCCCAGCACTTTGGGAGGCCAAGGCAGGCGGATCCCTTGAGCCCAGGAGTTCGAGACCAGCCTGGGCAACAAGAGAGACCCCCCCCCCCGTCTCCACTAAAAATACAAAAATTAGCCAGGTGTGGTGGCGCACGCCAGTAGTCCCAGCTACCCAGGAGGCTGAGGTGGGTGAATTGCCTGAGCCCAGGAGGTCCAGGCTGCAGTGAGCTGAGATTGTGCCACTGCACTTCAACCTGGGTGACAGAGCGAGACCCTCCCCACAACTCCCCCCACCCCCCCAAAAAAAGAAGAAAATAATTTAGAATTGTCTCTACAGTCTTTACTTTGAATTAGAATACATTGTTTTGAAAACAACAAGAGGAAACAAGTTAATTAGGACCTACTGTGACAGTTCCAGCAGATAATGGCCTTATTTTTAGCAAACTGTTTCCTCTTAGGTTAAAGGCAACTTCTTACACCTCCTGATCTGAAAGGTGTAGCTTTACAATGATCACGCACCGGGGACACTGGATAGGGAGCCTGAACTTAAAATACACACTGGTTGTTGGGACACTGTATTCCCAATCCCCCGGGGTTCCATGCAGTCCCCTGGAAGGGCCATTTTCCCTCAGAGAATATCTTGGCATGCTCTGCCAAGTCCTGGCTCCTTCCTCGTTCCAAGGATCCTGCTGGGAGTTTGTTTGATCCTAAACAATAGAGCTATCTGATATGTCCAGGGGTCTAGCCCTTCAAAAATTCTGGAATAAACGGCAGCTAATCCAGGTGCCCAAAAGTGTGTGTAAATCCAACTGCTCTAGAAGGTTGCTCAATTAAAAATTTGATGATTAACTAAGAAAATAATTGAAAAGAGATACATAACCAGCATAGCCCACAGGGGCCCTGAAGCGGTGCCAGAAGCTCTATGAGTTTATTAAATCATTCTACTTGCTGAGCTGTCATCTCAGTTCCTTTTATAACTCGCTTTTATAGCACAAAAGGAAAAACTCTGAGAAAGAGAGCCACATTCCCAATAAATTTGTTTGATTTCTTTTTTATAGATTTTACTTATTTATTTATTTACTTTTGAGACGGATTTTTCTCTTACCCAGGCTGGAGTGAAGTGGCGCAATCTCAGCTCACTGCAACCTCCGCCCCCCGGGTTCGAGTGATTCTCCTGCCTCAGCCTCCTGAGTAGCTGGGATTACAGGCATGCCACCACGCCCGGCTAATTTTTGTATTTTTAGTAGAGACGGGGTTTTGCCATGTTGGCCAGGCTGGTCTCAAAATCCTGACCTCAGGTGATCCGCGCCTGCCTTGGCCTCCCAAAGTGCTGGGATTACAGGCATGAGCCACTGCACATAGCCTCTTTTTTCTATAGATATTAACAAACTTTGTTTCCAGGTTTTTAAAAAAACTGCAGTGCTCCCAAGAGGCCAGTAAAATGCCTTTGAAAAAGAAAACTGCAACCAGAAGTCTTCCTTTTTTTTTTTTTTTTGGAGACAAGGTCTCATTCTGTCACCCAGGTTGGAGTACAGTGGCGCGATCTTAGCTCACTGCAACCTCCGCCTCCCGGGTTCAAGCAATTCTCCTGCCTCAGCCTCCCGCGTAGCTGGGATTACAGGCATCTGCCACCACGCCCGGCTAATTTTTGTATTTTTAGTAGAGACGGGGTTTCACCACATTGGCCAGGCTGGTCTCAAACTCCTGACCTCAGGTGATCTGTCCGCCTAGGCCTCCCAAAGTGCTGGGATTACAGGCATGAGCCACTACACCTGGCCCAGAAGTCTTATGTGAAAAGAATCTTAGACCCACAGACGGAGCTGGTCAGGAGGGTGCCCACAGACTGCAGGCCTCTTGGAGCCTCCTGAGAATTGTGACAGGGGCCAGGAATTCCCCACTTGGCTGACCAAGGGCTAAACCAAGCTACAGACGAGTGCTAACGAGGAGGCAGAACACGGGCCTAGAGACGGTGAAGAGTTTTACTCCCTTCACTGGCCTGCCTTGCCCTGACCCAGTTAGGACTGCAAACAGCCCACAATGACCCGGCCTCAGCCTGGCTCTCCAAACCCCCAGCTTGAAATGATCACTCCCAAGTGGTCCCTGCACGTGGACAGATGCCAAGAGCCGAGCTCTTCTCCTCACATGAAACACTCATCGACAACTACATTTTTCTAGGTAAATGAGTTAATTAGACATATTTAAAAACTGATGGAGGATCATGAAACACGTCATATATCTCTTAACTCCTGGAGCCATTCTGGGATATTCCCTCCTCTCTTTAGAATCCTATTTCCTCACCCAGACCCAGGCTGTCCTGCTCACTGCTTGGGAAAGGTTTGTATCCTACCACCACAGGCAGACCTGAGCTTTCTAGACCCCAAAAGAGATGTGCCAAGAATGTTCTATCTCTTTCCAGCACCCTGCCATGCACCCCAACTTTGAGATCTAAAAACCTTTGACTACTTAAGAGAAGGGAAGCCCAGATTGGAGTCCTTGGAGGTTAGCAAAGGGTTTGCTATTGAGATAGGAAAGGTGGGCTGGTACAGTACAAGGTCAGGCACCTGCCTTAATTTCTGTGAGGTGCGTTATTTACCTTATCTCTTGGGATAAAAGACAAACTAACAAGTACAATAGGTGGGGAAGGAAGGGAGGGAGGTTTATTTCCTAGGCAAGAATCTTAATGCTTGGATTTGGTGGAAGTTGAAGGTGGTGGTAGTCTCTGAATTTTGCACTGTCTTAGCAATAAAGTAAAAAAAAGAAAGAAAGAGAAAAAGAAAAGGAGGAGAGGAAGGAGAGGAAGGAAGGAAAGGAAGGAAGGGAGGGAGGGAGGGAAAGAAAGAAAGAAAGAGAAAGGGAGGGAGGGAGGGAGGGAGAGAGGGAGGAAGGAAGGAAGGAAGGAAGGAAGGAAGGAAGGAAGGAAGGAAGGAAGGAAGGAAGGAAGGAAGGAAAAAGAGAAAAAGAGAAAGAAAGTAATTAGTTCCTGGTGATCCAGTGTACCCACCCAGCAGAAGCTTTATGGACTACTCTAGAATGTGTTCAGCATCTGATAGCACACATTGTGGAACTTAGCTCTCATAAATCTCTAATCTCACTTCCTAAAAATAGTCACATCCCACTTTCTTGTATCTGTGATCTCCTATATCACAGATAGTCACACCCCACTTTCTTGTATCTGTGATCTCCTATATGCAAACTGAGATGGAAAATATAAAACAGCACAGAGAGAAGAAAGAAAGTAGCTTTAAGGCAAACTAGATTCCATACATTCTTTGCCGTTCTTCCTTTTGTACATCATCAAAGAGCTGCTTGGTGAGGTTGTCCATTTTTTCTGTAAAAAGAGAATGCTTTTTGAGATATGTCTGCCAAATCAATGCCTTGATTGTTTCATGTTATGTTTCAGAAAGTGAGACTATCAGGACAATCATGTGATGTTTATTATTAACAGGACTTACAATGAGAGCATAGGTCATTTTTTATAAACAAGAAATACAGATGAGGGGGTTTCAAAATAATAATTCTCACAAATTTGTCAGGTTGGAATTATCAATAAATAGTTTCATTTATAGTACTTTTATTGGTCTGTTATTTATTAAAATAGATATATTGGCTTTGAGACAATGAATATCATTAAAAATAAATAGAAACCATTTGGGAAGAAAATGATCCATTTGTGACAAGGTTTCTCAGTCTTGGCATTATTGCTACTATGGGCTGGATAATTCTTTGCTGTGGAGAGGGGGCTGCCCATCCCTGGCTTCTACCCTCTAGAAGCCAGTAGCACCTCTGCTCCGGTTGTGACAACCCAAATTGGTTCCAGACATTGCCAAATGTCTGGGGGTGAGGCGGCAGCAAAGCTGAGAACCACTCATCTGTGATAACCAAGAAAATAATTAAATGTCTGGGAAAGAGGAAGTACAAAAAGGCAGCTGTTAGCACTGAAATACAAGAGTTGCAAACACAAAGTCTGCAGGCCGAGGGGCAGGACGTTCCATGGCTGTGACAACCCCACATTCCCAACACACCCGTATGCCACAGGGATCATCAAAATGGGAGAAAGGCAATGCAGCCCCTCAAACGGCGATGCTCCTGTTTGCACTGAGCTGACATCTCATCCTTGAGATCTACCTCACCTCTGAGCCCCGCCCCAGAAGGAGTCCTCGGGGTGCAGTGTCGATAGCGATTCTCCAAATTACTTTTTTTTTTAAGCCAACGGTTTAATAGTTTGTCTAACGTAGTGCCAAATGTTTCTGAATCAAAATGACTGCTTCAGAACGTTGTGAGGCAGCCAGGAAATACTGGGGGAAATGCTCAAGCTTTAATTTAGAAGCCAACACGTTTGATATAACTTCAATTTTCAATTAACCAAAAGCACTGGCTTTAATTCTAGTGCTTACCATCTTGGGCCATTTGCAGATGGGCTACAGAAGCTGCTCAAATGTGATTTACTTCTCAAGGGGAACGGGATTATGTCCATGTTAAGTCAGAATCTCAAAAAGGGGAAACAGCATTTGAGAGCATCCCTGGGTCTTAAGTCACAAGCATAGGTAAAGGTTGGTGCTGCTCACAAAACACTGTTTGCCAGGAGGGAGGAGGCGCACAGGATAAGCAGTTTATAAATATTACGTTGAAAGTTTTCATGGACTTTTTGGAAGAGGATATAAAATTACTCACCCAAACACGACATGGTCTCAGAAACATAATTTTCAGGTTATATTCCTGAGAATGTAAATGCCCTTGTGGGAAATTCTACTTGAAATTAGGGGGGGAAAAACCCACAACCACCACCCAAGAGGAGTGTGCTGTAATAAAAAGGGTGGAGGTGGGGAAACCCTTTCCTAACTCAGGTTCAAGGTTTACTCCCGGACCTCTGACATGCTCCTGTTCATCTCTGACATTCGCATGGCTCCGGTGCCCACACCATCAGCCCTACAGAGACAGGGTGGAGGGCACACACTACCTGGAAAAGGAGGGCACAGCCTTTCCTGCCCCAGTGCCCTGGTGTCAGGTTGTTTACTCCCTCTTCACTAACATTCGCTCCTCCCACTCTCTGCCCTGAACTTCCAGGGCTCTGCGCTCCTCTGGCTCCCATCATATCCACCATCTGCTGGGCCGGAGGTGTGTGCAGAATCCCCAGGCCTGAACCCTCGTGCTCCTGCCACCCTCACGTTGGAGCTCAAGGAAGAGATCCCTAGGCAAGATCACCGACAGTGGTGATTTAAACTATGTGGTCAGGGACCGCCAGGCTCTGTTGCCTGTTGCCTTTTCTGGGATACAGCAAGTAAGTATTGTCAAGTTGAATTTGAGCTGAAAAGCTCAAATGTATAGAGCTAGGCTAAGCATAGCTGTTCCACACCCCTAAAGGAAGTGATACCTACTGGTTCCAGGGTCTGCCCTTCACTCTGGGCAGGACAGTAGCAGAGGACATGGGTATCACTTAGGCTAATTAACTCTGACAGATCTGAATTTTTTCTGCAAATCTTTGGTGAGCACCAAACATGACCACAGCATTACTCTGACTGCACATCAGGATTACCATAAAAGTTTTCTAAAATTAGACGTCTGAACCACCTCTGACACCACTACACACCCATGCGCACACACAGACACACACACACCCATTTCCCGATGCAAAAGCTCCGGGCTCATGGTCCGACCATCTGCACTTTGCAAAGGGCCCAGGAAGTTCTGAGGCACAGAGAGGAATTGCTGTGCTGTCTGACAAAAGACGGAAGTAAAACAGACGAATCTGTAGGGCAAAGTTACCACGACTTAAATATGGCTATTCCTTGTGAGCAAGAATTGTCTCACTAAACTAAGTGTACACCAGAGACCCCTGGTTCTAAAACTGGTCACCCCCAGTACTGTTTACTGAGTGACTAAATCAGTGAATGTCTGGATTTGTGCCCCCCGAGCTTTACCTTTCAACTCTTCAGTCTTCTCTTGAAGCTTCAGCTGTATTTGGTCTTTCTGTGTTTCCAGTTCTGAATTATGCTTCTGAAGCTTTGCCAACTTCTAGCAGAGGGAAGGGGGAAAAACAAACTTTTTTGAAAACCTCACTTCAAGCTGTCACCATTGCCTTTCTTGGCAAAAAGATGTATATTCTTAAATTAGTTTATTTTTTCTCAGCTCTTGTCCATAGATAACAGCTAGCACCAGCCCACTGTAAGACGCTGCCATTAGTTTCACATGCAAGGGCTCAACATGACTTCAAAGGTGACACTATTCCCGACCTGGCCAGCAAGGGCTGAAACAAGGAGAAAGGATACATCCAAGACCTCCTCAATGTCAGGGACATACCTCTTCTTTTTGCCGAGCTTCTCAATAGCCAGGGGACTTTATATATCGAATATGCTACGATTACGCAGTTGATGGCGTAAAGGGATTCACACTTTGCAATTGTTATGACTCACGAAGGATGTGTGAGCGCAGCAGAATTCCTATCATTTTGGCTTCTCCTGGTAAAGTGTCTGCTGGGCTGGCAGCAGGCCCGTGGTGCTGACTGATGGTGACTGGCAGCTGGCGATGCCCACGGCAGCAGTGTTGGTGCACCCAGCACTGGGGCATGGGGAGGGCAAAGGGATGTCTTCTGGGCCTCCAATCCACCAACCCTGGGTGCTAGGACTTTGAAAATGCAGCAGAGGCCGGGTGCAGTGGCTCACGCCTGTAATCCCTGCACTTTGGGAGATCAAGCGGGGGTGGATCACTGGAGGTCAGGAGTTCGAGACCAGCCTGGCCAACATGGTGAAACCCCACCTCTATTAAAAATACAAAAAATTAGCCGGGTGTTGTGGTGTGTGCCTGGAATCCCAGCTACTCCTTGGGAGGCTGAGGAAGGAGAATTGCTTGAACCCGGGAGGCAGAGGTTGCAGTGGGCTGCAATCGTGCCACCACACTGCACTCCAGCCTGGGTGACAGAGCGAGACTCCGTCTAAAAAAAAAAAAAACAAAAACCCAAAATGCGGCAGAGTGGATGGTAATAAACATCACCTTCTTAGAACACACTGGCTCACACTTTTGCAGGGACTCACCACAGGCATTTGGCTAACTTATTTCATCTGACCATTTTATTCTCACAAAATTCTGTCCATCTCTTTTTGTTATTCTCATTTTATACAGGAGGAAACTAAAATTCATTATGGTAGGCATTTGGCTAAAGTATTTAATCTAATGATTTTATTCTCACAACAATTCTGTCAGTCCTTTTTTGTTATTCTCATTTTTTTATATGAGGAAACTAAAATTCAGAGAGGGTAAGGGACTTTAGCCAAGGCTGCCCAGCCAGACAAAGGCAAGATTTGAATCTAGGGCACCTGGTTTTTATGCTGACTGCTGTTTTCACTACACCAGAGATGAAAACCCTACCCTAGCTTCGCATCGCTGTTCAGGGGAAGATGTTTCCAGGGCATAGACCTTAAGGACAAGTGAGAGGAGACCAAGGTCATCCTGGAAGAAAGGGAAGCAGTCAGCCAGGGCTCTTTGGGCCTATCATCACTTTGCAAAACTCGAAAGAGAAAACCTATGTTGCATTTCTCTCTTTATTAACCTCCTCCCTTCCCCTAGACTCTAATCTTCTGATCTCGCTCTTCCTAAAAGGTAGGCTCCCTTTGGTAATGGAAGTTGATAGCAAAATCTGATTTGCTCTGCAGAAATCCACTTCATAGGAAAAGCCTGCAGCGCTCATCTTTTCCACAGAGAGTCCACGTGTTTCCATCCCGTCTCACGCGCCCGCAGCTGACCTCCTCCACAGCATCCCTGTATCTCTTCCCCTTCTCCTCATAACTTCGCCTGTGGGCGGCTGCTCTTTCTAGTTCTGCTTCCAGCTTCTGAATCTTTTCCACATCCCCGGCTCGAAGAGCAGCCAGGCTGGTCAGCTTCTCCACCAGCCCATGGTTTTCTTTGTTCTAGAGAAAAGAAAATTCAGATGTTTAGACGTTTATTCAAACAAAGACACTGTTCCATTTAATTCTCATAGCCTTTGACATGGCATCCAAATTTGAGAGGTTGCTTTACGCTGATCACACTTATCACTGCACTGACATTTGTTAGCATCTTCTCTGTGGTGAAACAGTATGGCAGATCTTGCTGGGTCCATGTCTTCCCAAACTGGTGGCTATTTTAATGTGAGAAGTTTCCAATTCTGGCGAACCAGGACAACCTTACTATTACAGGCTGAACTGTGCCCCCCAAAATTCATTTGTTGAAGTCCTAACCCCTGAACCTAGGAATATCGCTGTTTTGAAGACAGGGTCTTTAGAGAGGGAATTAAGGTAAAACCAGCCCTCAGGGTGAGCCCTAGTCCAATATGATTGGTGTCCTTAGAAGAAAAGGGGATTAAGACACAGACACAGGCATGGAGGGAAGATCATGTGAAGGCAGACAGAGGTGGCAGCCATCTACAAGCTAAGGAGAGACGCCACAGAAGAAACCAACCCTGCCAAAACCTTGATATGGGACCTCCAGCCTCCAAAACCATAAGACAGTAAATTTCTGTTGTTTAAGCCACCCAGTCAATGATACTTTGCTATGACAGTCCTAGCAAACTAACACACCTAGGACAGGCAGCAACGGTACTCCCACCAGGCATTGCTCCTGGCCAGCTGCGGCTATTTTTAAGTGTTATTCTGAACAAGCTGTGTAGCAGGCAGGCCTGTTACACAACAGCACACTGAGGGAAACCCCATCAGATGCCAAATCTATTTGTTCACCCACTCACCCTTTCGTTCAGGACCCCTGTGGTACAGCTTAGGGCTAAGTTTAAAGCTCACCTTAGGAGAGCCTCAGGATTAGTGGAGAGCCTGCGAGTGAGTTTTATGGATCTGGACACTGTGTGTTCCACAGCATACGGATGTTTCTTTTCTTTTCTTTTTTGTTTGCTTTTTGAGATGGAGTCTCACTCTCTGTTGCCCAGGCTGGAGTGCAGTGGCACAATCTCAGCTCACTGCAAGCTCCACCTCCCGGGTCCACACCATTCTCCTGGCTCAGCCTCCCGAGTAGCTGGAACTACAGGCGCCTGCCACGACACCCGGCTAATTTTTTGTATTTTTAGTAAAGACAGGGTTTCACCGTGTTAGCCAGGATGGTCTTGATCTCCTGACCTCGTGATCCGCCCGCCTCAGGCTCCCAAAGTGCTGGGATTACAGGCTTGAGCCACCGCGCCCAGCTGGATATTTCTTTTGTTTTTTTTGAGACGGAGTTTTGCTCTTGTTGCCCAGGCTGGAGTGCAGTGGCGTGATCTCGCTCACCGCAACCTCTGCCTCCCGGGTTCAAGTGATTCTCCTGCCTCAGCCTCCCGAGTAGCTGGGATGACAGACACGCACCACCACGCCTGGCTAATTTTATATTTTTAGTACAGATGGGATTTCACAATGTTGGTCAGGCTGGTCTCAAAGTCCTGACCTCAGGTGATCTGCCAACCCCCGCATGGCCTCCCAAAGTGCTGGGATTACAGGCGTGAGCCAACACGCCTGGCCTTGGATGTTTCTTTTCATACCAGTGGGAATGGTATGGGGAATCTTCCCAAACTAGGCAGGGCTGCAGCTAGACCCTAAGGCACCTGTGGGAAAATTAGAAATGGCAGCTCCTCTGAGCTGATGTCACCCCGAGGCAGCACGCTTGGCATGCAGACAGCATCTTTGAGCAAATGAGGAGGTACCTTCGCCTCAAGGCAACACAACTTCACACAGGGACACCTGCCTTGGCAAGTGGAGCCAGGCTGGACTCAGCCCCACCTGCCCTCTGAGGTAGGCACATTTGTGCAGTATATAACCTACACCACCACAGGCAGCAACCCTTTACAGTGTACCTCTGTTTCCTAGCTCAGGTGGTCCACGTAAACTGAACCTCCTAACATGGGCATACATTTTAATAGCACAGCTGAGGAACTGCTCCAGAACAAACTACAGCCATGTAAGAAAAAGTAAATGTAAAAGATGCACTATGAGCACCTACCTGATCTTCCAGTTTTTTCTGCAAACGCTGGACCCTGTAAGTAAGCTGAATATTGAGCACGAATCGTCGGATACTCTGGAATCTGCGTCTGGCCAGCCACGCCCGTGCGTATTTCTGCAGGATCACAGCCTTGTGTTCCTCCAGCATCTTTAAAACAAGGTTTTGTGAAATATAAACTGGACCCCAACTGCTTCTCTAAAACAGTCTTACTATTGTTGGTAAAAAATGGTATGAGAAATCCATGTCCCAAGAAATCGGTCTCTGCTATAACTTTCTTTTTTTCTTTTTTTTTTCTTTTTTCTTTTTTGGAAAGACTAGTTATTTCAAAAAGATACTTGTCATATTCAGCATCAAAACAGTTGCATTAGGGCCACGTTTATGGCTCACACCTGTAATCCCAGTGCTTTGGGAGGCCCAGGAGGGAAGATCACTTGAGGCCAGGAGTTCAAGACCAGCCTAGGCAACATAGCAATACCTTATCTCTACAAAAAAATTTCAAAAATTAGCCAGGTGTCGTGGCATGTACCTGTAGTCCTAGCTACTCAGGAGGCTGAGGCATGAGGATCCCTTTAGCCCAGGAGCTCAAGACTAGCCTTGGCAACACAGACAGACTCATTCTCTACCAAAAAAAAAAAAAAAAAAAAAAAAAAAAATTAGCTGGGCATGGTGGCTCACGCCTGTGGTCCCAGCTACTCAGGAGGCCGAGATGGGAGGATTGCTTGAGCCTGGGAGGCTGAGGCTGCAGTGAGCCATGATTGTGCCACTGCACTCCAGCCTGAGCAATAGAGTGAGACTTGTCTCAAAAATAAATACTTTTTTTTTTTTTTTTAAAAAGGTGATTCTAGGAGTTAGCCAGAAAGAAACCCCCAAAATATACTGTTCAGGTTTTCGGCTTTAAAGTGTCTTTGGACAACTTTAGTTTTTCATCAGAAGTGACCAAATTAAGACCGTGAAATCTCTGAGACCAAACTTTTGTCCTATCTCAACCCCTTCCCATCCACTCACAGGATGGATCATGCACCCCTCATGTTGAAGTGAACACTTATTGCTCTCCTGCCTCCTTGAAAGAAAGAAAATTACGTTTTTGCCATATGAAACTCATCTCATCACCCTTTTCTGGGTCTAAAGCTGCTGCCTCTAAAAGAGCCATCTCATTGTGCTTTGTATTAGTGCTGGAGAAATCTTGAATAGCGTATGTGGAAAACTTGTTCAATTTTATATTACTTTGAATTTGTTTCTTTGGAGTTGGGTACCCTGGCCATCTCATCTGGCTGTGAGAGCTCTCTACAGTCTGTGGGGTGGCAGTGTGCTGATTTTTTTTTTTTTTTTTGAGACGGAGTCTCGCTCTGTCACCTGGGCTGGAGTGCAGTGGCGCGATCTTGGTTCACTGCAAGCTCCACCTCCTGGGTTCACGCCATTCTCCTGCCTCAGCCTCCTGAGTAGCTGGGACTACAGGCGCCCGCCACCACGCCAGGCTAATTTTTTGTATTTTTAGTAGAGATGGGGTTTCACTGTGTTAGCCAGGATGGTCTCGATCTCCTGACCTTGTGATCCGCTCGCCTCGGCCTTCCGAAGTGCTGGGATTTACAGGCACGAGCCACCGCGCCCGGCCAGTGTGCTGATCTTTTAAAGTTTCTTTCCCCACCCAGTCTCTGCTTTAGGTGAGGTCTGTTAGGTGCACATTATTGGCTTAAAATTTACTTTCCTTTGGTGTGGTCTCTTTGGGGCCAACTGGGAGAAAGAGAAACCAACAGTGCAACTGGTGTGTGTGTGTGCGTGTGTGTGTGTGTGTGTGTGTGAGAGAGAGAGAGAGACCGGGTCTCCTTCTGTTGCCCATGCAGGCTGCAGTGTACTGGCATGATCATAGCTCACTGCAGCCTCGAACTCCTGGACTCAAGGAATCCTCCCATTTCAGCTCCCTGATGTCCAGTTGGGACTACAGGCCTGAGCCACAGCACCTGGGAGAATCTTTCTGGCTTGGCTGACACTTTGTACAAAGTGAGGTTGCCCACAGTGGAGTCTTTCCCTGGCCCCTGTTTTGTTCTCAGTAAGGAAGGCCCGTACACCCTCCCCTCCTCTAGAGAGAGGTTGGCCTTACCTTTCGATACCTCCTCCTTGCCAGGAATCCTCGGGTGTAGGCCTGGATGGTGATGGTGGCCACGTGAATCAGCTGATACAGGTTGCGAACAAGATACCCGCGGCAGTGCTTCTGAATGATTATGGCTGCCCAGGCTTCTTTTAAGGCCACTGCAGTAATAGCTTTCCTTGATTAACAAGGATGAAGAGTGAGTCTGTTATCCACAGAGCATCAACTTCCATCACACAGCTGCAAGCTTGGCTAGCATGTGTTTAGTAAGGAAGGTTCAAATATTTTGCACCTCTCCATATTAAATTCTGTGAGCGGTTTTTTATTCTAATGACTACTTGAGGCCAGTCCCCAGTTCCCTCTCCTTGAAGAACCACATGGGAACTTTCACACGCTTCCCATTCAGGCCAATCGATTCGCCTCCACTCAGGTACCCACAGAGACCACGATGAGACCGTGCACTGGCGCTGCACTTGCTCATTCATGTACTCATTCATTCATGTGAGAAATCGTGCTGGAGGCTCCAGATCAGGGCTGGCCAACGATGGCTACCACCTGTCCTTATCAAGCTTTACTGGAACACAGCCACATCTATTATTTACGTATCACCCATGGCTGCTTTCATGCCTCAGCAGCAGGAAAGACTGCAAGACCCCAACGCCTTAAATAATGATCATCTGGTCCTTTACAGAAAAAGTTTGCTGCCCCTGTCTAAATGACTAGAGGTGAAGATGATGTTCTTGCTTTTAGAATTGACAGCCTCACGTACAGAAAGACTAATAAATGGCCAAGAAAAAAGAAAAATAAAATACCAACTAACTAGATCTGTAAGTGAGAGGGGAAAAAACAGTTATTCTGCTTGGGGAAAGCTGATACGTGAACCAGCCCATGATAGAGTAGGATGTCTGTACACAGTGAAGGCTGGAAAAGGCTTTCAGGATGAGGGACCAGCATGAGTAAAGGCATGGAGGCCCTGCAGTGCCTGAAATATTCAGAGAAGGAGTTTGTTTGGAATCACTAGAATAAGATGGATGAAGAAAATTAGACGTCGATGAGGTTAGAGAAATAGATGGGCACCATTTGTTATTTTAAAAACATATTTGTTGAACACCTTCTATGACAGCCACCATGCTAGGTCCAGGTATGGATGACCAGACAAGTGTGGCCCCTGCCCTCATGGAGCTTCCATTCTTATGAATGCACCCACGCTATGGAGGGCTTTGAATATCACGTCAGAGACTGAATGCTATTCTGTAGGAAACAGGGGCCTTAAAGGCAGGTGCAGGGCAGTGGCTCAATCAGGCTTTGATGTAGGAAGATGGGAAGGAGGTGGGAGGTGGAGCATGGTGCCATCAGAGTACAAGGTAGGTGATGCTGTGAGCTAAACTGGGGGCAGGAGTGGGATGGAATCAGTGGGACAGGCAAGAGGCCAGCAGGGCAGGATGATCAGGCCCTGGTGAGCCCCAAATAGGAAGGGAGCATAGCCTTGGCAGGGAAGATAACTATGGTTTCCTTCCCCAGAGACTGCTGTTATCAACTGGGCCCAGAAGCACAGGAGGGCGAGCCAGCCCAGCCGTGTGTCCATGCCACACCACGCTGGTCATGCAGAGAAGGCCAGAGGCTGCCACTGGTCATCCTCCAGCTCAGGAAGAAGTCAGGCTTGCAGATGCAGCCTGATCCTAAACACCAGCCTTCTCAAGCATCCTCACAGCATCCCAAGGAAGGGGCAGGGCAGGCAGAGAGAAACATACAGTTTATCTAGGGGCACCCTGGTCTCGTGCTTTCCAGCAGGTACGCCAAAGCCCTGGAAGTCCCGAAATGACCGTGGTCCTTCAGTGGGCTGGCAGGGTCGTGTGGACTCTCAGGACCCCTCAAGCCAGGTGGGATCAGTACAGCTGGTGGATCGCCCTCCCCTCAGCCCTTGGCTTGGCTGGGGCTGCTGTGGTCTTCCTGCTCAGGGGTTCTGCGATTGGTTTGCTGCCACGCCTTGCCAGGGACCCCCTCTGCCATGGTGCACCCCACCTGTTGCTGGCAGGCTGATCGCTGGCTATTCTTGACATCTGTCCTTTGGATCTTCACTAGGACCTTGCTGGCCTTAGGCATTTTCAGTTCCCACAGGAAAGGGGCCCCGGGCCTCTCCCTGAGCTTCCAGAACCCTGACTCTCCTCAGTAACACTCTCACCAGGGCTTCGTCCCTGCAGGGCCCTGGGTGTCGGCTCACCACATAGACGCCAGGCAGAGCCAGCACTACTGCCCCTGAGAGATGAACCCTTCTTGCCCCAGTGCTCATGACCACCAAGGGGACCCCTGCATGTCTGCACCCTGGGTCACAAGAGAAGGGTCCCTTGTCCTTGATGGGTCCTCCCCCTGGAGATAATCAGCACAGAAAGCCCCACAGTTCCACATGTGTTCCTTGATTCCAACACACCTCACGGTTTGCTGACCCCGGAAGTACCGCTGGATTATCAGGGCGGCTCGTCTCTCCCGGAGGAATTTTTTCCTCTGGAGCCAGCCACGAATGTGCTTTTGTATCACAACACAACTCTGCCTCAGTTTATCCAATCGAAGTTTCTCTAAATAAGCCACTTGTCCTGCTCTGAAGAAAATTTTGGTTTTACCAAACTGGTACTGATTAGAATCCTGGAAGAGAAAAATGATACAGTTAGAACTAAAATCTTTCAGATTTTCTACAGTACAGTATTTGGAAAAGACCTTTAGGGATTCAAAGGTGCCAGAAATATTGTGATTTTGACATTTAAGGCAGAAAAACTCACATCATGATCTAGAAATGTATACTTTGAGTTGTTTGTTTCAAGTCACCCTGGAGGGAGAAATGGGACTTAGGCTGAGGAATCCCTCTGTGGGTGAGAAGGGGGGTGTCATTTGTGGCAATTCTCAGTTCGGCTGTCGGAGAACCTCAGCCGCTCACTCGTGGTCTCTACATCGGAGTAGAAGAAACTGGGGAAGTTTGGTTTTCTGTCTTCATTTTGGGTTCTCTTCACCATCCCTTTTGCTGGACCTTGTAACTTCCCATCTCCTTCCCATCACAACTCATCACTGCAGCAATGATGTCAGTCCACACTGGGCACCATGCCTGGAGCCCACGTGGCTTGGCGACAACCCCAGTTGACCATATCCTATAAGCCTGGTCCACGGAGGACTGGGTTAGATGGTGGGAGAGCAAAGCAGGACACAAGGATACTGGGGAGGCCAGGGTTTGGATGTGGGTCCCTAACAGGGACTCATGGCCCACTGAACGCTCTGCTACAGTCTCCCCAGCAGACAAGTGCTCCGGGCACATTTTCTCTCCTCTCAGGCGTTCATGATTACAGTGCTGAGCGTCCGAGACAAAGATAAAACAGCAGGTTTGGGAGACGTGCTTCCAGGAAGGAGACCACGATCGCAGGAGGTGGGGAAACTGACCTGAATGAGTCTGTGTAAAACCGCCTTGCACACCTCCTTTTTATCGCTGAAGGAAAGCTCTTGCTTGGTCATGAGAATGCCGTAGCGACTGTAGAACTCGATGTATGTCCACCTGGAAAATCAAAGGGGATCAAAGCCAGGCGTGTCAGAGGAAGCGCGTTGTGTCTGGGGATGCCACTGCCTTACCTGCCACTGTTGTCACAGGGCGGGGGTGGTGGAATCTGTCCTGAGGATAAAGGCACTGATCTTTGATACCCTGCCTGCCTGGGACACTACCAAGACCACCCTGAGCACAACTGTCTGCCCCAGCAATCGTGCTCCTTCTCCCAGTCAGCGTCTTCCCCAGCACACCGGGGAGGCAGCGGGGTCACCAGCAGCTGCCGAGATGCAGTGATGGGGTGAGGAGGTGGTGGTGGCCTCCGTCCCCCACAAAGCCTATTTCTCACCCTCTTCTGGACTTCCACAGGGCAGTGGGAAAATCTTGGGGGCACTTTACAGAAGCCAAAAGTATGTGACAAAAATCATGGCAGCCATGTCCTTGGTTCTCAGCATAGCTCTGAAGTTGGCTACTTTTCCCCCCAAAAACAAGGACGGACAACATACCTGGAAGGGTAGCTCTGTGCACTAATGCGAATCGTTTCTAAAACACCGCAGGCTCGCAGCTGCTGAACAATTCTTTTGGAGTCAAATCTTAAAAAAGACAACGTTATCATGTGTTAAGCCAACGTAACTGCTCAACATGCCCATAAGCAGGCACAGCAGACCCGCCTAGACTGTGACCGTGGGCCAGGTACCCAGCAGTACTTAGTACGTTTCTATTGCCTGACCAAGAAAAATAGCACCTCTGCAAAACAGTCCAGAAAGGTGCAGTGGGATATAGAGAAAGGAGCAGCTGACTCTGATGGAGGTGGCAGGGAGAAGGCCTTGGGGGAACCGGCCTTTGAGTTGAGCTTCAAACGACAACCAAGTGGAAAGAAATGTGCTAGCTCGCCTGGCCCAAGCACCCACTGATGCTTGAATTTCCTCCACAAAACACCCAACAGGTGGCTCTGCAGCTTCGGTCTCACCCATCTGGTGACCCACGGACACACTCACCACCTCCATAGGCAGCTCATCCCCCTTTAGGCACCTCTTTCAGCTCTAGTAAGCTACAAGGGACTCGTTACACCTTATATGCACAGGGTTTGGGTCTCCTCTGTGGGGTCCCAGAGAACAAGCATAATGCCTCATGCCATCACGTGTGAGGACAAATCTTCCGACCTTCCACGATCTTCTACAAACACGCATACTGATTCTCCTTTTAATCAAGTAACAGGTTCTGGCTCAGTTGCAAAAACTTTAGTTGTAGAAGATTCTTTCAAATCTAGCCCTTTTGCTGAGCCCTGGAGATGAGGGGGTTTAACCAGAGGGGCTGAGCTAACATTTTATGTAAAGGGCAGCATTGTTCTAAATCACTAAAAAAAACCCACACACAGGGTAAATCTCAAGACAACTGGAAACAAATTCTCCAACTTTATGGCAGCAACTGCCTCCCCGCATCTTCACTGTGAGTTGTATAAGAACTTACTCGAAGGGTAACTTCTCATCATTTGGCTTGATGCATCGAACGTAGTGGGGCGTTGTCGCATTGAGGGTCTCCATGAGCAAGTACAGAGAGCTGCGGAACTAGGAAACAAAGCTAGAGATCAAACATGGCTCTGAAATAATTTACTGCTTACATCACGGCAAAACGCAGCCCAACCTTGTTAAGTTACTCAATAGGAAGAAAAGTTAACCTCATGCGTAAACACCTTTTATGAAAGGTTTCAGTCCATGACTGTGGTTTATCAGCATGTCCTACCGTTCTGGACAGAACACTAATACTCCCAGACAGCAGAGAACTGAATAAACCATGTTATTGTGCAAAAGTGTGGTTCGCTCCAGTGCGTGCTGCCTTGGAGGGGGAAGTATGATGACGACGAACTTTTTGCAGTGGAGTTCATGTTAGACTGGAAGAGCCCCAGCATCCATCCATGTCCAGGCCTGGAATATGGGTCCTCTGAGTGCCCTGGCTCCCCAGGGCCTGGCCCTGCCTTTAGAAGCCTCACTCTCAAACACATTCTCAGTACCTTGCTCCCAACCGTGGTCCGGAAATGCTTGCTGTTTGGCTTGATGACTTGCTTTGCAGATTTAACTGTAATCATTGAACCAAAAGGAGAAAGAGGAGCTGGATTTTCTTGAAAAAAGTTGGCACAGAGATGAAACTGGAAGGAACAGAGAGGATCTCAATGTCCAAAAGCAACTGTCCACAGTCCTCACTCATACAAGCCACATAAATGGTGACAACCCAGCTAAACTAGTGGGCAGTGAACAACCTCACCAACGTCTACAGCCAAATCTCAATTCCACAAGAGGATCGTCTTCCCTAGGGATGGCCCATGGCTTCTTTCCCAGGAATGGGAACAGAGAAGAAAAGTGTGTGAATGTCTGTATGTGGGTATCACTCTAAGTGTCAGAAAGTGGAAACATCTACTATTCTCTTTTTTTTTTTTTTTTTTTTGAGACGGAGTCTCGCTCTGTCGCCCAGGCTGGAGTGCAGTGGCGCGATCTCGGCTCACTGCAAGCTCCGCCTCCTGGGTTCACGCCATTCTCCTGCCTCAGCCTCCTGAGTAGCTGGGACTACAGGCGCCCGCCACCGCGCCCGGCTAATTTTTTGTATTTTTAGTAGAGACGGGGTTTCACTGTGGTCTCGATCTCCTGACCTTGTGATCCGCCCGCCTCGGCCTCCCAAAGTGCTGGGATTACAGGCTTGAGCCACCGCGCCCGGCCACATCTACTATTCTCACCTCCGTGCCTGGCTCACTCTGTGTCTCCACCTGCAATCTCCTCCCTCCTACTCCACATTCTCATCCCTGCAAATCCAAACCCTACCCATGAATCTCTTAAAATATTTTCCAGCCCCACCCCCTTCACAATGAATGAATGAATCCCAACTTCTCTGAACCGTCTTCATCTTGTATTTGTACATCTTTAAAAACACTTACTACCGTCTGCTTTGTATCAGTTATTTCTTTAAATGTCTTATCTTCTCTCAGAGTGAATTTCATATTTTGTTTTGTTTTGAGACAGGGTCTTGCTCTGTTACCCAGGCTAGAGTGCAGTGGTGCAATCATGGCTCACTGCAGCCTCTACCTCCCAGGGCCAAGCAGGCTTCCCCACCTCAGCCTCCCAAGTACCTGGGACTACAGGCATGTCACCACTCCCTGCTAATGTTTTTTATATTTTTAGAAGAGATGGGGTCTCGCCTTTTTGGCTAGGCTGGTCTCAAACTTCTGGCCTCGAGCAATCCACCCACCTCCGCCTCCCAAAGTGTTGGGATTACAGGCGTGAGCCACCACATGTGGTTGGAATTGTGATTTTTTAATGGTTCTATTAGCTGTCCTTCCTGTCATCTGCATGTTTGATTTCTGATTTTGCATATAGTAGATTTACAGTAGTTATCTTTTTGTAACTGTGAGCTACAAGTTACCACTGTCCAGAGAGTTTACACACACACACACACTCTCTCTCTCCCCTTACTCTTTCCTTATATACATCTCGATCCATGTCAATTATATAATAGTTTTAGTTACCACTAGGACTTTACAGACCTTGCTTGCTCTCAGGATTTCGACCAGCATGTCATAGACGGTGTCTCTGTTCTTCTCCAGGAAACCTTCACATTTATACTCTACCTATACAGAGGAAGCAATTAATTATTCCCAAAGAGGCCAAAGAATATAGGCTCTAAGCACAAGTTTCATCTCTTTTTAAAGAAAGATTAATAAAAAGGCTATAGAGGCGATCTTACAAAAAGAGGTCTGTTTTCTGTGCGCCACCGCAGCAGCCCCATTATGTATCAGCTGGGAATGTGTCTGCTTCCTACCACCTGGATCTCTCACCTGCCTGCTGATCACTCTGCACTCACCTGTCAGCTCCCTCTGGCCACAGGGGTCCCGTTGCTCCCTGCGGTATGTGCAGTTCATACAAGAACACCTGACTTAGGTCTCCCTTTGCCTTTGAAGCCACCAGGAGGAGGAAAAAGCTTAGTGGTGTTCACTGGGTTCAAACAGACATCGTTTCCTAAATCAACATTAATGTGGTAGAAAGGATAGAAAAACCGATCAGCTGACCACCGGGCCTTCGAGAGCCGCCAAGCCCTCGGAGTCAGGTTTAGAGTGGGTAAACGTTTACACTGCTTGAATCTGGCTTAGAAAAATTCTCCATGCTGCCCTTTCTGATGAGTAAGGCTTCTCGAATCCCTCAAACCATGGCATATCCAGGGTGGCTGCTTAAACATTCAACCTCCCTGTAGTTTATGCCTCTGGATTGCATATCTTAATATGTGATAATATATTTTTCATAAATTAAAAACATATTAAAATTAATGTTAAAAATTGACAATGAGGAAACAGGGGAGAGTGCTGGAATCTGGAGGCAGAGGGTTCCTGGGCATGGCCTCTGCTTTGTACCCCAGGCAAGGAAGTACTCTTGCCAGTAGGTTAAGATCCAGGAACACCGGCTGTTTGTAAACACTTCTTTGTGAATGAAGTACCTGGATTGTTGTACAAATTCTTCCAGAATGGTGGTGTGAGCCACTAGGACAGACAGGCAAAGGTGGCAAATATAGAGCTTTCTTGGTCCGGGCAAGCATCTGTGGGGACAGTGTCACAGGCAGCTGGTGCCTCTGTTGGGGACTCTGGGACCAAAGGGAAGATGTGCTGAGTTGCCACATCTAAGCTCAGCTGCCTTGCATTCAATATGACCTGATTTCCCTGGCCAATGAGATCGAAAACCTAATCTAACCCCATAGCGTGTGTGGGTTCTTCCCACCAATCAATCCACAGTCCAGCCCAAACGCTGCCTAGTTTTTTGAAGGGAGACTTCCTGGAAGTGGCAGGTGAGAGAATTTACATGTACAGAAACTACATCCTATAAAGAGAGACCCTTGAAAGAAATCCCAGGCCGGGCGCGGTGGCTCAAGCCTGTTATCCCAGCACTTTGGGAGGCCGAGACGGGTGGATCATGAGGTCAGGAGATCGAGACCATCCTGGCTAACACGGTGAAACCCCGTCTCTACTAAAAAAAATACAAAAAAAACCTAACCGGGCGAGGTGGCGGGCGCCTGTAGTCCCAGCTACTCGGGAGGCTGAGGCAGGAGAATGGCATAAACCCGGGAGGAGGAGCTTGCAGTGAGCTGAGATCCGGCCACTGCACCCCAGCCTGGGCGACAGAGCAAGACTCCGTCTCAAAAAAAAAAAAAAAAAAAAAAAAAAAAGAAATCCCATATGTGCTTTTTATGGAGTCTGGTCTTTCCCTCTCCCTTTTCCCATGGGACCAGAACCCTGATATTATAAGACAATAGCTAGAAAATATAATTTAACATATGATCATTTATTTCTTTTTTTTTTTTTTTTTTTTTTTGAGACAGAGTCTTGCTCTGTCGCCCAGGCTGGGGTGCAGTGGCCGGATCTCAGCTCACTGCAAGCTCCGCCTCCCGGGTTTAGACCATTCTCCTGCCTCAGCCTCCCGAGTAGCTGGGACTACAGGCGCCCGCCACCTTGCCCGGCTAGTTTTTTTTTTGTATTTTTTAGTAGAGATGGGGTTTCACCGTGTTAGCCAGGATGGTCTCGATCTCCTGACCTTGTGATGATCATTCATTTCATAGGCATCTTTTCAGGAGCCCATCTGAAAAAGTCTAAGCACTAAAAACTTAACTTTTTTTTTTTTTGAGACAGGGTCTTACTCTGTCGGCCAGGCTGGAGTGCAGTGGCGTGATCTCGGCTCAATGCAACCTCCGCCTCCCAGGTTCCAGCAATTTTCCTGCCTCAGTCACCTGAGTAGCTCGGATTACAGGTGCGTGCCACCACGCCTGGCTAATTTTTGTATTTTTTAGTAGAGACGGGGTTTCGCCATGTTGGCCAGACTGGTCTCGAATTTTTGGCCTCAAGCGATTCACTCGCCTCAGCCTCCCAAAGTGTTAGGATTACAGGTGTGAGCCACTGCACCCAGCCAATCCTATATTTTAATATTTTACAGTACTCTGCGAGCACACAAAGGTGATCACAGCTTTCCAGGTTGCTGTCCCCTCCCTCCACCATCAGTCACTCAGGAGTGACCAGCTCTGACTCACAGCACCAGCCTCTGCAATAAACACAGACAAGCACAAGTCATTCCCGTGAGCCCTGGCACTGGGCTAGCCTACCAAGGCAACACCCAACCAGGACATGGGAGGAGGTAGGAGCTCCCTTAAGAAAGGAAAACAAATAAGAATGTACATTTAGGACAGGTGGTTATGGCAATTTTTTCCTTCTGTTTTCTAAGCTTTCTATAATGCAATTTTAACAAAAATTTTTCATTTCAGACAAGTAACATCTGTTTAGCAAAAAGAAAAAGGAGACATATAAAGAAGAAAAAAGACGCAAAAGATGAAAAAAAGCACGAAGATAACCCATCAACATCTTGAATTAACCTATGTTGCCATTGTAATATAGTCCAGTTTAATCAAATAGAACTTCAGAAAAAGATATAGCTTCATCATAGGAAAGAATTATGCTGTCTTTATGATCACAATTTCATACAGAAAATAAACTGATAAGAGGTTAATGAATTCACAATAAATTCAAAATCAGAGTGAGGTCTTCTAACAACACATTCGTCTTTAAAGTAGTACAGTTGAAACCCATGTATGTCATCATAAAAACAAATCAGGAACTGTTAAACACACACTTATCAAAGCTACATGTTAAGTGTGACTTGAATCTGACCAGAAACATTCCCGGCCTGCCTACTCCTTCTGGAGGCTGTGTGGGTTCTGGGGTCGACGGCATTGCTGGAGACCTTCGCAGTACCTTATCAGCAAAGTGCTGGATGACAAAGGATGTGTTCGACATTCTAGGCTTTTCAAACAAAGGGTTCTTGTTGACAAAATTATTATACAGCTTTTGAAGCCAGTTTTCATCAGTTCCATGTGGTAACTGGAAAATAAAAATAAAGCAACTAGCAAGTAAGAAAACTAGAGATTCATACAGGCGAGGAAAAGCACTAATTCTAAGAAACCAAGGTGATCTGGCACTTTAGTGAACTGCTCTCAATTACAGGCTTCCTATTTATTTATTTTTGAGACGGAGTCTCGCTCTTCCACCCAGGCTGGAGTGCAACGGCGCCATCTCAGTCCACGGCAACCTCTGCCTCCTGGGTTCAAGTGATTCTCCTGCCTCAGCCTCCCAAGTAGCTGGGATTACAAGTGCCTGCCACCACGCGCGGCTAATTTTTGTATTTTTAGTAGAGACGGGGTTTCACAATGTTGGCCAGGCTGCTCTCCAACTCCTAAACTCAGGTGATCCACCCACCTTGGCCTCCCCAAAGTGTTGGGGTTACAGGCATTAGCCACTGCGCCTAGCCTTAAAGGCTTTTAAAAAAGCAACTTTAGGCATCAATTTGTCCTTGATCTTAATCTTTAGGGCACTTTAAAAATTATTGACAAATAACAATTACATATAGTTGTGGGGTGTTTGAGGTGATATTTAAATGGATACATCAATGTCCCTTTAGAAGAACAAAACTTTAAAAAGAAATGGTCGCACAATGACTTTAGAATGAAGAATTTTATTTCTATAAAATGGGCGGTATTTTATTTCTTCCCAAAGAAGTCTAAAGGTTCAGGAAAAAAATAGTGTGGGTTCCATTACATGAACATGACCTTTATTCACGGGTGAATGGGAAAAGGCTGGCACCTGAATAGACAGTCCTCCCCTTCCCTTGCCTCAGGAAAACAGTTTTTCTTATTTTACTTCCTAATTAACTCACTCCTTGAAATAAGAGCATACCTCCTTGTACTAAGCTAGTTGCAAAATTTGTTCTTGATACACGTGATTTTTTTTTTTTTTTTTTGAGACGGAAACCCTGTCTCTACTAAAAACACAAAAATTGGCCGGGCGCGGTGGCTCACGCCTGTAATCCCAGCACTTTGGGAGGCTGAGGTGGGCGGATCACGAGGTCAGGAGATCGAGACCATCCTGGCTAACACGGTGAAACCCCGTCTCCACTAAAAATACAAAAATTTAGCTGGGCGTCGTGGCGGGCACCTGTAGTCCCAGCTACTTGGGAGGCTGAGGCAGGAGAATGGCATGAACTCAGGAGGCAGAGCTTGCAGTGAGCTAAGATATACCACTGCACTCCAGCCTGGGAGACAGAGAGACTCCATCTCAAAAAAAAAACAAAAAAAAAAGAAAAAATTAACCAGCATGGCGGCTCAAGCCTGTAATCCTAGCACTTTGGGAGACTGAGGCGGGTGGATCATGAGGTCAGGAGTTTGAGACCAGCCTGACCAACATGGTGAAACCCCATCTCTACTAAAAATACAAAAATTAGCCGGGCGTGGTGGTGTGCACCTGTAATCCCAGTTACTCAGGAGACTGAGGCAGGAGAATCACTTGAATCCGGGAGGTGGAGATTGCAGTGAGCCGAGATCACACCACTGCACTCCAGCCTGGGCAACAGAGTGAGACTCCGTCTCAAAAAAAAAAAATTAGCTGGGCCTGGTGGTGGGCGCCTATAATTCCAGCTACTCCAGAGGCTGAGACAGGAGAATCGCTTGAACTCAGGAAGTGGAGGTTGCAGTGAGCTGAGATCACACCACTGCACTCCAGCCTGGGTGACAGAGCAAGACTCCATCTCAAAAAAAAAAAAAAAAAAAATCCTTTAACCCCGAAACCTTATTAATCCCCTCTTGGGGATTATTTGTTCTTGTGCCCCCACGAGAGACACGGCCAGGCTGGCCGACTTCGGGGTTTCCCAGAGGGAAAGGTAAGAAGAAAACTCCTAGAGAGCTCTTCCGGTGAATCATACGATGTTGATTTTTCAGCTATAGCTGATGACTCACAAGAACCAGGATGTAAAAGAAAACTCAATTGTTATTAGTCACCGACAGCTTGAGTGGAGTCACTTGCTGTTTCCATGCATGTTTCTACAGACACCTTGGGACGGCCTCCGTGCTGGACGTTACCTAGGAGGTGGTGCAGCTCCCCAAGGGTGGTTTACACAGGCTGAGGGCAAAAGGCCCAGCGGGCCCTCTGGGGTCCCTGCTGTGGATGCTGTCCCAGCATTAATATCCACCCAACCAACTGGGTAAACACCAGGATTTTACAAGCACACCTCAAAAAAACTGCTTTGCAAAATGCTCATCTGTTAATACTTAAAAGTTGAAAAAAACAATTATTCTTAAAAGTTACCAAACATTCTTCATCCAGTAACTCCAGAATTCCCATTTTTGCTTCAATCAGATCAATAACCGGTTGATTGTCATAGAAATCTATCAGCGTCCAAGGGATATCTTCCTTCATGTATTCTTCTTGTTCCAGTTTGAAGACATGCTGGGAATCCAAAGTTAATACAGAAAGTAAAACAGAATATTAAAGTGTGTTTCCAAAGAGCAGGACGTAAGCATTTGGAAAACATAAATGGTTGATCTGTAATATTTATGTTTAAACAGGAAGACCCTGAAGTATAGACAAGGCCCATACTATGATCAATACCACTGAGTTCCTAAAGCGGGTCTAGCTGTCATCCTCCCACCTAGTCTGAGTGGGTCTCCACCTCCCAGGACATGGCTTGGGCCAGCCTGTGTCACCACCAGCACCACATGGTACTCAGTGTGGTCCTACAGCCCCTTCCTGCTAGGAGCTATTCAAGGACAGATCCAGCCTCTTCGGCCTAATGCAGCCTGGCTGGGTGGAGCCAACTACCTGAGAATGCTAGTTGCCGGGCCAGGGAGAGAAGCCCACTGCTTAGAGATCTTTGTGCACTACTTATTTGGGCTGTAGGGGTATCCGGGAGGCTTCCCAGAGGATGTACTCAGGCCTACCATGGAGGATGAAAGAAAGTTGGGCTGGTAGGTGGTGAGGTGTGGTGAGGTGGGGTGGTGAGGTGTGGTGGGGTGGGGTGGGGTGGGGTGGGTGGGGCATCAAGAACAAAAGCCTCCCATGGAGGAATCCCAGTGGGAACCGCACAAAAGCTCAATGGGTGCTTGAGAAATGCACCTCAAGCAGGTTAGAAAGTACAGGAGGACAGCAGGCAATGTGGTGGCAAAGAATGGTAGAGTCAGATCACCCTAGACCTTCATACCCTCCCTAGAGAATTCTGGGCCTATGGCCTTTTTCTAGGAGCAGTGAGGACCCACTGGAGGGTGGAGGGATTATGACGAGACCTGAAGGATGGCTCAGAGGAGGGAAGGACCGGAGGCAATGAGACCAGTGAGGTCTCAGCCCGATGCTCTTGGTGGCTGCGACTTGGGGAGGAGGATGAGGAGGGAAGAGGTCCAGATGAACGTCAGGCTCAGGACACGGGGTCCACGGCATGACTTGACCACAGAAAGTCACATGAAGGGTAAGTGGGCTGAGAGGAGAAGGTGGCACCTGCACTTCTACACCTGCTACTGCTGAGCTCCCTGCGGGCATTAGGTGCAAGGCCCAGTGGCAGCCAGATGAGGGAGACTGGAGATCAGGAGAGTCCTAACCAAAGCTTCCTGTGCCGACAACTGAAGGAAGGTACTACCCCTCCTGGGAGGATCTACAGATGGACGGATGACTCAGAAAAAGGAGAAGAGGAAAAAGGAAGAAAACGAGGAGGAAGTGGATGAGGAAGAAGAACAGGAGGGGATAACAAAAGCAAAAACAAAAAACAGAATTGCAGCCTCTGATTTGTGATTTTTGGCAAGACATCTGCCATCAGTGTCACTTTGAGGGTAAGGTGGACATGTTGGGGAGCAGCATGCCACTGCAGCCAGGGGACAGGGTAGCAGCCACAGAAAGTTGGACTTCAGGTGAGTCCAACTGAATATGCACTTGGAATAAACCTCAGCTGTAGTTATTAATGTTAAATTTCCAGGAAAGCCTTGCAAATGCTAAAGAAATAGAAATTTACAATGGAATGAAATTTAATGATTATACATGAATTAATTCTGGGCAAAAAAAAAAAAGAAACTTCTGAGTAGGATTCAATGTTAGGTCTTCTCACAATATTAGACAGCTATTATTGACTCTTTTTAAATTGATATATAATAGTTGTACAAAGTTTTGTGGTACATGTAGTATTTTGACACATGCATACAACGTGTAATGACGACTCATTTTTAAAACAAGGAAACAGAGGCTTAGAGAGCCCCAGGTCCCAGAGGGAGGTAGAGCTGAGACTCAAACCCAATTTAGTTTGAGCCAAAGCCCACGCTCTCCAAGACCTTTCCTCAGGGGTTCTGAGGGAGAATAAGACTAAAGACTAACAAAGGTATAACCTTTCCATGGAGTAACTGTTAGGGTATTAATACATGATTTCTATTATGAACTGGAATCAAAATTCTTGCCATGAACATGTAGCCAAAGTTTAGGATGTAGGCTAAAAGGAAAATGTGAGTTAGTAAAGCATTTTCACTTTCATGGCTTTTCAGAAACAGAGCCAAATAGAAATGTGAAGGAGGCAACTATTTAAAAAAATATGAGAGTAGTTTCATGGTAGAGCCAATGTAGAAGGATGTCCAATCAACTTTTAACTTCATCGATTTCTGTTAGGAGCAGAAAGGCATCAGTACTGTTGGGAGTTCAAAAGTGAATTCACTAAAGTTCTTGCATCTAGGGAACTGATTTAAGAGGTCGAAATTGTATTCAATACACATAGCAATAATAAATGCCAAAACGGCCACAAGTAGCATTTAGTCAACATTTTTAAAATTGTCTTATTCATCTTTCTATCTCAGCACTTAACTTGGTACCTGCTATACACAATATGCACTCAAAAATGTCTTTTGAATAAACAAATCTTCCTAGTGGGAAAAAAAATTGGAATCCATCTCCTGTCTGTTTCCATGGGAGGATACATTTGATCTTATCAGTAGTTAGGAAGGTACCATATATGTCTTGTTCTAAATTAAGGCTGGAGAAACTCATTCCCATAATCCATTGGCCATCTGCTGTTTAGTGCTGCATGCGCCGAGATAAGCACTGGGCTGAGAGAGACAAAGAATGCCAGTCCTGGACTCTCCAGGTGACTAAGTCTATTTGGAGACTTGCATGCAAATGATGATAATCCCATGTGACGGGCCTGTGACAAGGAAGCACATAGGAGGAGGCCAGGAGATATCGCGGCAGGCTCTTAGGGGAGCTGGATCTCAAAACACAAGCTGGAGTTGGCCAGGTGAAGATAAAGCAATGGGGAAAAAACAGGAGCAGGTGGGTTAAGGCAGAGAAAGCAGCAAGTGCAAAGACAGAGAGGCTCGAAAGAAAGTGGAGGCCTCAGGCAACCAACTAAATAGTTTTGCCTGGCTGCACAGAGGGTCTGTATCCAAGAGGCGCAGTAAGGCTCACACATTGGCAGGTGATTCAAAAAAGAGCAAATAGATGAGAGGGTGTGGTTTCAAGATTTGGCCACAAGGTGGTGCAGTAACCCAGCGTGAGGCTCCTTGCATAAAAATTTGAAACCTGAAGAAGAATGCCTCTTTCCATGATCACACACACACACACACACACACACACACAGACACACAGACACACACATACACACGGCTGAGAACTAGTCAAGAAGGCAGAAGGGTCACCTACCATGTTAAACTGTTGTTGCAGTTTTTCATTAGCGTAATTGATGCAAAATTGTTCAAAGCTGTTCACATCAAAGGTTTCAAAACTGAAATACAATTTAAACAAGTTAAAATATAACCTGAAGCAGGACATATGCATTTGTTTATAGATATTTTTTGACACTTAGAAGCTTAAACATTTGCTATATCTTCTACAAGTTTTAAATGCCCCTCAAAGCTTGTGGTTTTAATGATATCCTAGTAGTCAGTTTATATATAACCCTTTTCCTGGTTGTCCCCTGGAAGGAATCTGGTAGGTATAAAACACCTTCCCCAAGCAAGGCATTAAAATAGGCGTATCACGATATGGTGTAGTCCGCACAACAACAGTGATATTGGCAATTGTTATTCTGACTTTATAGGTCAAAAATAAGCCTGAGAGGTTAAGAAACTTGCCAAAGGTCACACCGCTTGTGTCAGAACTTAGCTGCGAAGCTGCCTGACTGTGATGCCTGTGCCTCCGGTGAGAAGGCAATGTGGTTTCCTATTCTCCTTTCCTTGTCTGTTGAGGGCAGGAGCAGCACAATTGCGGCACAATTTTGCCTCCCGAAGGGGTGCTTTCATAGTTCCTGGAGGAAAAGGACAAAGTCATTTCATATCCTACAGCCCAGCACACTCTGTCAGGGACGACAGACACGGCTGGCTTCCATGTTCAGACTTTCATCAGTTGCCTCTGCAGTTGCTTTGAAGTTGCAAGCTCAAGAACTGAGAGGAGCCCTTGGGGACAGGCCTGGGAAGCAGACTAGATACGGCACAACAGTGAGCCGTGCGGGGGCTGGAGAGCCATCAGGATTGTCCAAGGGGCAGCTGCTACTCAGCTCCTGCCAGCCGTAGCCATGGACGAAAGTGGGCCAGGATGTTAGATTCACTGGTTCTCAAGAAAAGGCAGAAAACTGGGACTTTTAAGTGAGTAACCCCACTCTGCAAAACATGCTGTGGGCGGAACAAAACAGAGGCGCCAAATTTAGCACCTGGCCAGATGCGCTCCAGCTGGAAGGCAGCTTGCTGAGCGCTTTAAGGTGTCAGCATTTATGCATGTCACCTCCCTTAACCCTAACACAGCCCTATGTGAAGGGCTCCTGTGGCTCCACTGTCACACACGAGGGTCAGAGAAGGAGTGACCATGGTGAGGACCAACAGCCAGCAAGTGGTGCCAGAAATGCAATTCGACCCCAGTGCTTGGTGCCTCTAAAGCTTTGTTCTTAATCACCCTAATCCTGAGAGGTTCCTGCCAGCTTCTACCACGGGTTCCCTGGGAGTCTCACTTGACTGAGCTGGTTTGGCTCAATCTGGGATTCCTGGGCAGGGTAAGAACCTGGACTGTCCTCTAGGCAGCTCCAGGGTGACGCATAGCAGCTCGAACGGCCCCATTCCACACGCAGCCTTGGTGGCTCAGAGATTTGGGGGCTGGTCTGCTCATGGAAGCAAGGCCAGGGCTGGGCCTAGGGGAGATTCAAAAGGGTCTCACTGCGCTCTGCAGCTCACAGCTGGGGCCAAGGGCAGGGCTTTCTAGAACCTGGCAAAATGTCAAATATCAACGCATTATTTGGGGGCACAAAGAACTGAAGTTTAGGACCTATGGAAAGACCTAGATCTGTGACTTAAAATGCTAAAGACACGTTGACTATGGTAACACTTCACATTGGATCCATGCTTATGGTTTTCAAGGTACCTGTATACCTTCCATCTCGTCTTCAAAATCACCCTGCAAGAGAGGCCCCATCTTGTAGATGCAGAAACTGAGGCTTGGAGAGGTTCTGTGACTTTCTTGGGGTCACGTAACTGGTATGCTATGGAGCTCACTCCGAGGGGTCTGACCCCCAGACCCAGGCTTTTCCAACTCTGGGTCCAAAGAACATAACACACGACAGGCCGGGGAGTCACCAGCCTTCGTCCGCTCTCAGCTTAGACCTGGAAGCTCATAGCCTCAGCTTTACTTGCTTTCAAAGATGCTAACTGTTCCTTTGAAGCTTCCTTATTTCCCAGTCAAAATGAGCTTTCTCAAAAGTTGCAGGTACGCCTGGGCGAGGGTTAGCCTAGAAGTGAGGCTGCTGGCGGGGGCGGGAAGAGCTTGGCCCCGGGCTGCAGCCCTGCTGCCTAGAGGAAAGCTGATTTTTTTGGAGGCGTCTCATGAACTCAAGGGTGGCAGCAAAGAGGCTGTTGTTAGAATTTTTGAGAGGAATCTTAAAATAATTTATTCTAACAAGTCTTTGAGAATTTATAAATACTCACCTCAGGTTTTTCCACATAGTTGAAAAATTCAAATTCCTTATTACAGTGGTCCTGGATCCTGCCTGGGGGGCCAACATCCAGCTTGCTACTCCTTGCACACGGCTGCCCCTGCTCTGTCCCCACCCCCTGCTAACCTCCAGCACACCTTCCTCCCTTCCCAGGACTCATCCCAACCTCTACTGCCGGCCTGCCGCCCTCACCAGTCTCGGTCCCACAGCGGCAGGAGCCGTGTGTCTGTGCTGTTCAACCATTGCCTCCAACACAGTGCCTGGGATATAAACATCTGTTAGATAAAAATATGAAATAATGGCCGGGTGCGGTGGCTCACGCCTGTAATCCCAGCACTTTGGGAGGCCGAGGTGGACAGGTCGCAAGGTCAGGAGATTGAGACCATCCTGGCTAATACTGTGAAACGCCATAGCTACTAAAAATACAAAAAATTAGCCAGGCGTGGTGGCAGGTGCCTGTAGTCCCAACTACCGGGGAGGCTGAGGCAGGAGAATCGCTTGAACCTGGGAGGATGAGGTTGCAGTGAGCTGAGATGGTGCCACTGCACTCCAGCCTAGGCGACAGAGCAAGACTCTGTCTCAAAAAAAAAAAAAAAAAAAAGAAATACACTCTTAAAATAAAGGACTGCCATTTAAAAATACATTTTTAAAACGCCCAAAAGAACAGGGAATAACAGAACAATTACATATTTCCACCACAGTGAAACAGGACTATTTTTAATGACGACTATCCACTTTTAAAAGTTCACTTAAGCTTTTACTGGCTGCTCAAACACTTTCTTGGAACAAGACAAGGTAAATAATTGACTAGACTATCCCAGTAATGTATTAAGCATTTTATAACTGTTGACATGTACTATGAATTGGGAGCCATACGTATTAACGTAGGATCTAAATTAAACAAAGCAACTCCCTTGAGGCACTGTCTCCCATTTGACAGCTATGGGAAAAGCTGCCTCTCCACCTGGGTGCAAGTCCAACAGCGTGGCGTGGCCCTGTCCCGCTCCTCCCCAGGAGGCAGCAGCAGGGCCAGGAAGGCCAGGGCTGGGCTCTCCCCTTTGCATGGGGAATGGGGTTGAGCTGCTTTTTGCCAGGGTGTGGGGGAAGATCCCCCAATCCAGGTGGAACACTCCACGATGCCTTTCACGGGTCAATCTTCCCCCTTCTCCTGCTAAGAAACCAGGGTGGGTCCCAGGAGAGGGGCAAGGGCTGGGCACTGGGGCCAGGTGCTGAGAAAAGCCTGAGGGATAACAATCTCTGCGGAGCCCTCCATGCCAGCTTCCACTCTGGTTACTCCCCAGCAGTTTCAGCATGAGCTGGGCCTGGGGTTTAGAGAAGGAGGACCAGGCAGAGACAATGAAAAAGAACCCAATTCCAGGATGGGATGAAGGGTAAGACCTCCTGGAGGAGGGCTGGGGAAAATCCAAGACCTTCTCACCCGAGAATGGAAAATGATTGGGGTGGGGGGTGGCTGATCAGAGACCTGGGTTCAGTCCACCTCTGGCCGCTGGGCTTGGGCAACGTGCAGGCCTAGATGACTTGTCATCCCCTGTGATTTGAATGGGAAGGGACCCCGGGGCTCCACACCTCAGGGGCCTTTGGTGGGAAAAGCAGAAGCAGGAGCCTCACAACTGTGCTGGCTTTTCCCACCAGTGCAGCAACTGTGACCAAGTTATTGAGTCTTTCTAAGCCTTGGTTGTTGCAGGTCTAAAATGGGGATAGTTATGAGGTTGCTTAAGAATTAAGTGAGAAAGCTCAGGGAAGTCAGGCAGCCTCAGAGCTGGCACACAGTAAGCTCTTAACGCCAGTCATTACTAATTCAGCATCTCTTTAATGCACTTTAAATAAACGGCACCACAGCCCAATAGAGTGTACTTAGCATCTATAGGGGCAAAAGCAGAGACTGTTATCTTTCTAATCATGTGAAATACAAAGGAACCAGAACAAAATAATCTAAAAACCACATGGTTCTCAACATTTAAAGGAGGAAAGACAGGCTCACTGAAGAGAATCTTACCCATAAATGTCCAAAACACCAATAAAAGTGTGCTGCTTGCCTGAAAACTGCAACGCTTGGTTAATTCTCTCCACAATGAAGTCGAACAGGTGAGCATAGATCTTTTTGGCCAGTGCATCCCTGGCGTTGACAGCCTGAGGCCTGGTCATGGGTTTTACCACCGTCTCAGAGCTCGTGACGATTTTGCGATTGCACAGCCACTGAGCAACTCTGCCACTCTCCAGGCCCAGGAGCTCACAGAACACCTTCAGGTGACTGTCATCCTCCTTCAAAAACAAGCACAAGCCCCGTCAGGTGGCCCAGCCATCCAAAGCCACACAAACCCACCCGGCCCAGGCCCCTGTGCCCACACTCAGGCCTGTGCAAGAGCTGACTAGTAGCTGGCACAAGGACGTCCAGGCCTCAGGAGGTGGAGACAGACCTGGGAGGAGAGCAAGAGGGCTGCACCGGCACGGGTCCTGCACCTGGCCCTTGGAGGACCACCCCTGCAGCAATGCCGGGGAGTCCAGGGCTGCATCCCACACTGATTTTTCATGTTCACCAAAGAATGCCCGCGGTGACTAAGGCCATGGAGGCCATCCTCCCTAGACCCCGGCCTGTTCCTGTGGATGTGGATACAGCCCTCTCTCTTCCCTTTGTACCATCCTGGGCCACTTGTCAGAGTGTGCACTCACCCTACCCCACCTCGTGCGGCCAGGGGTTTGCCTGGATGATGGCCCAGGAGGTACCTGGGTGTTGCTGCCAGGCAGAAACTGGTGCGGTTCCCGTGGCTGAGCTAGTGCCTCAGCTGACATGAGGCCTGGGGTGGGACTTTTCCTGCATGCACAAAGTGAAATCTTGCTTCTCCCCCAAGCCCGGGCATGAGAGCTGCCCCGCTGGTCAGCAGATGAAAAGAGGGAAGAGGTGCTCCCATTTCCCTTCAGCCGGTGTGGACAAAGGGCTCCTGTCCTCAGGCGAGGATGTGACTCCCAGCTCCTCTCTCAGTCAGGAGAACTCCCAAGGCAGGCTCCCCTGCGGGCACCATTCCAGGCCACCAGGACACCCACGTGATTGCACTAAAAAGCCTCAGGACACAGTGGAGGAAGCCATGGAAACAGCCCTGCCCCTCCCTGCGCTCTACCCACACCCCTGCAGACCAGCATCACAGTAACACAGAGCTGGCTTTGACGTGCCTGACCTCATAAGGGAGGGGACTGGCAGAGGCATTTGGTTTCCTTCCTTCTAAGAACGAACGAAACCTTCTGAGTCAAAAACAATTCAGCTGCAGGTGCTGCTATGGGAAAAAAATGCAAAGGGCAGCAGCTTTTCAGAAAGTCAGACGGCTTTGTCCAAATTTAACGTGTCTAACATTTCAAGTTCCTGATACAAATGGGTGGAAATGGATCCCAAATCTAGGACCAATAATTATAGGACTGGGAATTTTCCACAGATATTCTTAGAACACAGAAAGGATTTTCTGCCAGTCAATGTTAATTCTTCCTCCAAAATGCTACCTTCACAACAAGCTTCATGGGAGAGGGCTCAGTGTGGTGGCATTTGTTGGGCAGAAATCACATTTTTAGTCTTTGGGGGTTTAGGGGGAAAAGGGCAGAAGCCCAGCTTCTCTGAGGTAACTGAGCAAAGAAACAGAGGGACCTGCCACTTCAGACACACCAGACTCTCCCCCAGGCCTCTTGTCACTTCTCTCCCTGCTTTCCCACTTGGGGAACTGACTCACTCTGGGAGGTCTGCACACCGCGGGGGGATGGGAGGGGTGCTGAGGTGAAAGCTGGAGGAGAAGGAGAACTACTTCCTGGTCACGGCAACAGGCCTAAAACGCCGAGCCCAGGAGCTCATGCTCCACTCAGCTCTGCCCTCTCCCCAAACCGTTGGTAGCAGACAGCCAAGAACTCACCGGGTACACAAAATGATCAACTATTCCCATCGGTTATTTGAGGGACATGAAAATAGACATGGTTACGGACTGAATATTTGTGTCCCTCCAAAACTCAGATGTTGAAGTCCTAACCCCCAACGTGACAGTATTTGGAGACAGGGCCTTTGGGAGGTAATCGGGGTTGGCGAACGTCGAGAGGGTGAGGCCTGCCATGATGGGATTAGTGTTCTCGTAAGAAGCATCACAGTGTCTGCTCTCTCTCCACCATGAGGACGCAATGAGAAGGTGGCTGTCTAGAAGCCAGGAAGTCCTCACCAGAACCGAGCAGGCTGACGCTCTGCTCTCAGACTTCCAGCCTCTAGAACTGAGAAAACAAATGTCTATTGTTGAAGCCAGTCAGCCTGTGGCATTTGGATATGGCATTCTGAGTTGACTAGGACAGACATGTCACTGTTAATGCAAAGCTTTAAAGGTAGGCAGATTCTGTGTTTCATAGAAACATTTTTTACTTGTGTTTGTTTTCTTCTTTACACGGACATTGATGAGACTAATTAAACACATACCCCTCCCCCAAGAATCACTACTCATAGTATGTGTCAGAGAAGAAACACACATTAAATTAACTTGTGTCCATTAAAGAAATCTATCACAAAACTTACAACACATTCCCAGGAAGCCAGCACCACTGACGTCTGAGTCAAGCAGGTGTAAGGAGGTAGTGAGTGTCCTTCTGCTGAAAACTACCCAGCGTCCTTAAGGTCCTACGTGGTGTGCCATCCCCCTTCTCCCTCTGGTCTCATCCACACCCTCCCTGTCACTCACCCTCTGGATACATGGACCTTCCTGCTGTATCTCAAATGACATCTTCTGCCTGAGAGTTTCCGCACTTGCTGTTCTTCCCCCATCCACAGGTACAACCTGCTTCTTCATCCCCTTCAGGCCGCTGCCCACCACCGCCTTCCCGGAAAGGCTTTCTCTGACCACCCCACATGAAAGGCACGGCCCCTCCGCATGCCCCCTCTGCTTTACTTTCCTCTGTGCCAGCCGTCACCAGCTGCCGGAGATCATATTTGCTTGTTGTGTCTCCTCCCTACCCCTGATCATAAGCTCTCTGAAGGGCTTCTTGCTTTGTTTCGTTCACTGCTGTTTCCCCAGATGCTATGACTGTCCGTGGCACTTCGTAGGTGCTGCATACGGACTTGTTGAATAAAAGAAAAACACACAGAAGACACATTTCCCCTCCTCTACTGTTGCAAGGGGAGGAGGCTTTACTCCTTGAAGGCAACCCCTGGAAACCCTTGCCGCCGGCTTCCTGCTAAACCAGTCTACCCAGGAGGCCATCTATGCCTGCTGCTAAAAAGCAAAGGCAGGCCAGCTGCGAACCGGTTCCACTATGACCCTCGGACAAAGGAAAAGTAAAACAAATGAGCATCTCACACTAACTGAGGACCTCTCGTTGCCCACCGCGGTGATCTGCACGTTGCCCAGATGTAGGATGGCTGCCAGGATTTTAAAAACGTCCATCTGAAAATCCTCCTTGAAACCTGAAAACAAACATTTTCCCAGATTAGGAATACTGCATCTCTTCTCTGACTAGTAAGATGGGCACCTGGATTCATTCGAGATATGCAGGTCGCATCAGTGCCAAGCTCTGGGACAGGAACGTGAAGTGGACCCAGGGGCCTCTGGTGCACTATTCCTTCTAGTCGACCTCTGTAGACACACGTCATGTGTCTATACACAGGTTTTCCCTGTGCCATGCCTGCTAGGAAGTTCAACACAAAAATTAATACCCGAGTAACCGTTTCACTTCAGGTTCCTCAGAGAGTCGTCCTGCCTTGATTCTGTGCTTGATTTTGAACGTTTTTCACTTTTCTTTTTGCTCACAAGCTCTCTGAATCCGTGAATTATTTTCTAGGTGGGATTGCTGGAGGGATGCCATTTGCCCCTCCAGATCGTCTGCTCTCTGCCCCAGGGGACTTGGTATAAACCAAGGCGATGGCCTTTCATGCCCTCTGGCGTTTGGTTGGGCTTGATTCATGGGGAGCCCCGGCAGGAGAACAGAGAGAGGAGCGGAGAAGGTTCTGAGTGCGTCCTCCCCAGCCGCTGTCCCTGCGAAGCTGCCTCCAGCTGGCTGCGTGGCCCGACTGACAGGAGGTCACTACTCCTCTGGGGCTGACTTTACCCAACTCTCCTTCTAGGCTCCAGAAACCCAGAAACACTTGGATGCCCACATGGGAAAGAGCAGTGAACAGTTCTGCTGCTGCCCCCAGGTGCCCACTGCCCCTTGTATTAGTAGATCCCCTAGACTCCACTCACAACTTTGTAGTTGTAAATAATAAATAATCCCTCTTGTATCCTATTGTGAGCCTGCCCCATGTTTCCCATTGGGACTTTGATTGCAGTAAGTAGAATATAAATTATAACTACATACCATATTCAGTCACCATGAGGGCATTAGCATATTTCCTGGAGCCAATAAGAAAGCAAACCAGCTGCTAGAAAGGACTGTGTGTTCAAACCCTGCAAATCACAGTGTAGACCTGCACGCTGTGAGCCCGGTGATGCCAGGTCGGGATCCCCCCAGTGTGTGTTAATGACACTGTGGTGACCTGAGGAGCTGAGAGATGCGCGCGGGCTGGCAGGCAGGCTCATTCACACCAGGCAGGCTGCCTGGTCCACCCTGGAATGGACACCGGAATGGAAGCCAGTGACCCCTCATTTGAGGATACCTGGAGTTTTCATTAGCAGGTAGGTCATGTTCTTTAACAATTTCAAAACCTACTTTTTTTTTTTTTTAAAGACAAGGTCTCACTCTGTTGTCCAGCCTGGAGTGCAGTGGCATGATCATGGCTCACTGCAGCCTTGACCTCCTAGGCTCAAGTAATCCTCCCACCTCCGCCACCTGAGTACCTGGGACTACAAATGTGTGTAGTCCCAGCTAACTTTGTGTAGAGATGGGGTTTCGCCATGTTGTCTAGGCTGGTCTTGAATGCCTGGGCTCAAGTGGTCCACCCTCCTCGGCCTCCCAAAGTGCTGGGATTATAGGCATGAGCCACTGCACCTGGCCCTGAGTCTCCTGTACTACAAAGATTAAATAAAATCAGTCTCAAAAGCTTTCAATCCAAGAACACAGGGAAGACTCCAGCTCCAGCTGAGTCCAGGCACTTGCTGCCTTTCCATTTGGAGGTAACTCCTCCATCTGAAGGACAGATGTGTCCAACAGAAGCATACCCCTAGGCCTCCACCACAGTAATGACAGGCAAGTGACCACGAGCAGCAACTAAAAACACCAGGTGCAGGAGCCTCCATCCTGGCACTCCTCCCTGCTTTCTGTGATCCATAACTAAATCCCTCAACTACTCCAGGCCTTCCAGAAATGCAAAAGGGAGATGACAACTCCAAAGCAGTAATATGAAAGAAAGAATTCAAGACCTGTGTTAAGTAATCACCCTTAGTGAGCCTGTCACACAAAAGCAATGCCAGCCTGAATCAGATTTCCAGGGGGAGTTCACTGGTCAAGTTCCTAGTGCCTGAGGTCCCGGGGACAGCCTGATTCCAAGGTGTTCGTCCCATCAGAGAGCAAGGGGCATAGCAACACTCAAATGGCAGGGATCAGTGGATGAATCACTTGAGAAAGACACAGCAGAAGAGCAGAGGAGAGGGACAAAATGCATCCTCTCACACTTCTCCAGGGGTAATCTCAATGCCAGCTGAGGGACCTCAGCAGCAGAAGCGAGGGGAAGGCGAACGGAACACCGCCTCAGGCACTGTCCTCGGTATTTTCCACCCATCAGCTCCTCTCATGCTCACTGCAACCACAGGAAGGAATCCTAGTATTGTTCCCATCTCACAGAAGAGGAAACTAAGGCACAGGAAGGTTAGGGAACTCACCCAAGGTCACAGTGAGTAAGGCATATCTAAGCAGTTTAACGCCAGTGCCCACCACAGTATGAGAAAAGACCCACAGCATTCATGAGCCATCTAGCTTCACCCTAGCGTGTCTAAACAGAGAAGTCCCTGATGACCTCGTGCAAGGTGAAGGAAAAGTTTGAGCAGGGTCGCTTGCTGAGGTATCCTCATTTGAAGGCAGAGGTGCAGGCAACAGGTGCAGTGGCCCCACCTGCCCACTTCACACAGCACAGCAGGCGGCCATCACCATTAACGCTGTGAGAGGACACAGTACTCCACCTCTCTACAAAACTCCAGAGGGCTTTGTCTAAAACATCTAGGTCTGTGCACAGGCTAAGTGTCCAGGGCCAACCCCGCACATGCGGGGCCCTGAGGGTGAGCGCCTCTCTTGCCTTGTCCCAGTCTTGGCCCTGGGACTGAGGAATGTGATGTGGAAATCTGTAAACATAACCTAAGTTGTGTGATACACGGGGGCAAATGGCTGCAAATTGCTGGTCTCCAAAAATTAGAAAAGGTTTCATGGAAGAAGAGACGGTTTTACTCAAAGCATGGTGAGGGTTTGGAAAACTGGGAATGTAGAGAGCTAGAAGGCAGGGAGTAGCAGTTACCACACACCAGCTATGTGCTTGGCCTGGTGCTGGGGACTTTTACATACACTTCCTCGCCAGTTGTCATGAAAGGTAAGGTGTGCTGCCACTCACAGATCGAGACACCAAGTCTTGGCTGGGCACGGTGGCTCATGCCTGTAATCCCAGCACTCTGCGAGGCAGAGGCGGGTGGATCACCTGAAGTCAGGAGTTCAAGATCGGCCTGGGCAACATGGTGAAACCTCGTCTCTACTAAAAAGACAAAAATTAGCTGGGGGCGGTGGCGTGTGCCTGTAATCCCAGCTGCTCAGGAGGCTGAGGCAGGAGAATTGCTTGAGCCCCAGAGGCAGAGGTTGCAGTGAGCTGAGATTGCACCATTGCACTCCAGCCTGGGCGACAGAGCGAGACTCCGTCTCAAAAAAAGACACCAAGTCTCAGAGTGGGTACCTTAGACTCATACCAACTAGGATTTGAATTCACGTTCATTTGATCCCAAAGCCTACTCGATTTGCCCTACATTATCTTGCTGTGAGGAGGACATGATAGAGGTGAGAGACAGTAGAAGGATCAGGGAGATGACAGTGGGCAGGGCAGGGCATATCCTTCAGCCCAGCCAGAGTTTGGCCACCTGTCCCCTCCTCATGCACCGAGCCCGTGCTCCATGGAGTAGATTATACGGAGATTGAAATGACGACTATAATTATTTTCAGAAAATGTGAATCAGTGCCAAAAGTGTTTATCTTGTTATTACAAAATGTTCAAATTGCCCTTCTCCTTGAAGCAGGTTTGAGGGAACAGAGTCTGATGGTGATTTTGCTTAGAAAACATCTTGTTTTCACTTTCCATTATCCAGCTGTGATCGTCTTACCTATTCCTTCGATATATTTAACCTGAAATTCTTAGCCTTTTACATTCAGATACAGTCAACGAGGCCACAAGAATGAAAGCACTTAGAATGAATTGGTGGGAGATTTCAGCAAAAGAAATTTCAGCAAGACGTAGAAATGACTGGCTGGGCGTGGTGGCTCACACCTGTAATCCCAGCACTCTGGGAGGCCAAAGCAGATGGATCACGAGGTCAGGAGCTCGAGACCATCTTGGCCAACACGGTGAAACCCCGTCTCTACTAAAATACAAAAAATTACCCAGGCATGGTGGTGCGTGCCTGTTATCCCAGCTACTTGGGAAGCTAAGGCAGGGGAATTGCTTGAACCGGGGAGGCAGAGGTCGTGCCACTGCACTCCAGCCTGGCGACAGAGCAATATTCCGTCTCAAAAAAAAAGAAGAGAGAAAGAAAGAAATGGCCAACGGCCTCACCCTGATCAAAAGCTTTGACTGGCAGCTTCATGTGGATGTCTAGACTCATACAGAATGGGAGAGCGAGTGCCTGTTTCTGTAAACACCATCTGGTAGGCAGCCTTTCTGAACATGAGCTCTGTGTGGGAAAAGTAAGGCGAGAAGGACTGGGAGCAACTGGCTGTGCTGTGAGAGTCGTGCCTGCTCCACCTGTGCCGGCATCCGAGCAACAGAAGATGGGGTTTTCTGTACAAAATGAGATGCTTGAAGACCCTGGAGTGCAAAAGCCAGTTCTACTCTGAATCCGCCGCCTAACGTTGGGTAAATCACTTCCCGTCTCTGTGCCTTACTTTCCCGCTTATAAAATGGGAGAAACAGCAGCACTGACTTCTTAGGGTGGTTGTAGGGATTGAATGAGTTCACACAGGGGTATGAAGTGCTTAGGATGGTGCCCAGCACATTGTAAGCTCCAGATAAGTGCTGTCATTACTGTCATCATCAGGAGACCTATGAAGGCCACAGAGGGCCAACGTTCCACTTCTGAACCGAATCGGACCTTGGCTTCACCAGTCATCCTTGTATTCAGCCTAGAAGAGCTTACAGCAGTCACATGGCTTGCAGCCCATGCCTCTGACAGTGAGCCAGGAAGGCTGAGGAAAAAAAAGGGTTAATTTCTAGCTCTTTTAAGGGAAAAGCAGTCTTGACCACTTAGTCTCCAAATACGTTCTGATGGTTTGTCCTAAAATTAGAATTGATTAGGAGCCTTCAGAACACACATATGCTGGGAATCCCCTTTTAATTTTTTTTTTGAGATGGAGTCTTGCTCTGTCGCCAGGCTGGAGTGCAGTGGTGTGATGTCGGCTCAATGCAACCCTCCGCCTCCTGAGTTCTAGGGATTCCTCTGCCTCAGCCTCCTGAGTAGCTGGGACTACAGATGCCCACCACCATGCCCGGATAATTTTTTGTATTTTTCATAGAGACTGGTTTCACCATGTTGGCCAGAATGGTCTTGATCTCCTGACCTTGTGATCCGCCCGCCTCGGCCTCCCAAAGTGTTAGGATTACAGGCATGAGCCACCATGCCTGGCCTTAATTTTTTTTTTTTAAGAGAAAATGGCTACATCCTCGGATGGGATATTTGCTCTTACCCAGTAGCGTGAAGGTCTTTTGAGTCTCTACCATTTCAGCTCGATCATTCACACCCTCAATGACAGTATTGCCTCCCATTCTCGTATAATTAAATTCTTCGGCACTCCCTGAAATCAAAAAGTAAGATTTGTTATGTCTGTAACACAGAAATTTGGACATACACATTTATCAGAAGAAGGGAAGTTCATACTTAATAAGCTGTGTCATGCACTTTACACAGTTTATTCTATTTATTCCTTAGAACTCTGCATTACAGCCAGGTGTGGAGGCTCATGCCTGTAATCCCAGTACTTTGGGAGCCTGAGGCAGGGGTTTGCTTGAACCCAGGAGTTCAAGACCAGTCTGGGCAAAAGGGCAAAACCCTAACTCTACAAAAAATTAGCTGGGCATGGTGGCACATGCCTATGATCCCAACTATTCAGGAGGCTGACATGGGAGGATCATTCGAGCCCAGGAGTTCGAGGCTGCAGTGAACCGTGCTGGCACCACTGCACCCCAGCCTCGGTGACCCTGTCTCAAAAAAACAAAAACAAAACAACAAAAAAAGAATTCTACATTACAGACGCAGAAGCTAAGACTCAGAAAAGTGAAGTAACTTTCTCAAGTTCCCATAGCTGATGGCACGCAAGAATTTAAATGCAGGCCTAACTCTAAAGCTCATGGTTTTTGTTCCTGCACCCAACATTTTTATATAGCTTTACTGAGGTTTACTGAATGTACAATAAACTGCATGATTAACACGTACAATTCGATAAACTTTTGACATGCATATACTCCTATAAAACCATTAGAACAATCAGGATGACTATATATATACACACACACACACACCCCTAATGTTTAAATAGTAGAGGATCTTTCAGAAAGCCCTTCTGCAAGTTCGCTATTCATATTCTGTTTGGTAGACAAGGCCAAGGATATTACTTTCATGTGAAATCTGCAGAAACTTAGATTCTAAGAGCACAAGCAGCTTCTCCAAAATTAGAGAGTGTGTAAGTTCAACTCCAACATACTAGACGTTATCTCCGACAATTCTCATCTACCAGCATAGCACAAACGGCTAAGGCAGGAGAGCCATGACAGCACAGGGCTCGGGGCCTTTTGTATTGAAGGACAAACAGCCCTATGCTTCAGCCATCTCTGGAATATAATCAATTATGACTACAAATAATGAATGACCTTGAGCCATCAAATTATGATAGAGGTGGTTTGTTTTAAAAAATGGGTTAACATGTCATACATGTTAGAAAAACAACTATCTATGCATGTTCAAATAAAATGGAAGGTTTGGTGACGCCGTATGTTCCAGTTGTCAGGAGGTCTTAATCAGGTGGTTCTAGCTGGAGGAGCACAAACACCCAATGAGCTTTTTTTTTTTTTTTTTTTTTTTTTTTTGAGATGGAGTCTTGCTCTGTTGCCTAGGCTGGAGTGCAGTGGTGTGATCTCGGCTCACTGCAACCTCCCTCTCCCGGGTTCAAGCAATTCTTCTGCCTCAGCCTCCCAAGTAGCTGGGGCTACAGGTGTGTGCCACCACGCCCGGTTAATTTTTGTATTTTTAGTAGAGACAGGGTTTTACTACATTTGCCAGGCTGGTCTTGAACTCCTGACCTCAGGTGATCCGCCCACCTTGGCCTCCCAAAGTGCTGGGACTACAGGTGTGAGCCACCACGCCAGTCCCAATGAGCTTTAAAAATATCCTCAGGCTTAAGAGTGCCCTCTCTCTCTAAACTCATCCCCCCAGCCCTAATCCAGCCCCTTAATTAGATGCACCAATTCTGTCCTTGAAACCAAAGAATCTTATATCTTTGGGCAAATACTTAAAAAAAAAAAAAAAAGACATATTAGTATAAGAAGAAAGTTAACCTAGAATTTAAGCCCCCACATAAAAGAGAGACCCTTCCACACACGATCCATCACATACCCAATTTAAGATGTTTAAATTCCGACTGCTGTGCAGATGCACAAAGCTGATAGAAAATGTGGTAATTTCGTTCATTTTCCGACTGTAAGATAAAGAAATGTCCTCAAAATTACACCAAATCCTCACAAGCAAAAATGCCATGTTGTTTTTTTTTTTTTTTTTTTTTTTTTTTTTGAGACGGAGTCTTGCTGTGCCCCAGGCTGGAGTGCAGTGGCACGATCTCAGCTCACTGCAAGCTCCGCCCCGCCGGTTTCACGCCATTCTCCTGCCTCAGCCTCCCAAGTAGCTGGGACTACAGGCGCCCGCCACCTCGCCCGAAAAATGCCATGTTTTTAACTAGAGAATCTTAGATGTCTAACCTGGATGGATAATTATCTGTCTGGGATGTGATCTGGCCAGTCCACAAGAGGCCCTTCCTCTCAGCTGAGAACTGGGTGGCCTGAGATGGCCTTCCAAGTAACGAGTAACCCAGAGAAAGTGTTATTAAATGAAAATATCCTATGGAATAGGAATGACATAACTCATCCTAGTGACATTTTTAGAAACTTCCTGCAATACAAGGTTTACTGTTGCTCTCCTCCTGGGCCAAAACGGTGAGAATTTTCTCCATTTTACTGGCAGAAAAGCCTTTCTCTTAAAACCGCCTCGATAGTTCTGATCCCATTCCCTTTCTGATAGGAAAGCCAGTCTGTCAGCTTTGTCTATTTCAAACAGTTTTTGTACTCTAGAAAGAGATACCTGCTTTTTAAACTATAAGGATTTTGTAAATCCCCCAAATTAAAAAGTCATAACCTCTTCCTACAGTCATACAACTCACCTGTACTACACCTATTCACCATCAAGTTTTAATCAACAGAAAAAAGAATCCAAACTGCAAATGAAAGATAAGAAAACCCTAGTCTTCAATTCATAGCATAGCGTAGCCTGCCTGAGTATATATAATAAGAATGTAATTGTAAATAATGCTCAAAAAGTTGGGGAAAAATTTAATACTTACTTGAAAGACAACTCTGGATTTCTCCAGGAGGTAAGTTCTCATGTTGGCTCCTATAATTTGATTTTGTTCATCAAAACTGATTTCTGTGTATTTCCCAAACCGACTACTATTGTCATTGCGGGTGGTCTTGGCATTTCCGACGGCCTAAAAAAACATAACTCTTCTGAAATAACAACATTAAAAGATTTTTGCCTCAACGTTATTGCAGGAGTTTTTAGTCAAATGCAATTCCGTACCCGAGGGGAAGGTCTGATTGGCAGAGGGAGGTCTGGGGAAAGAAAGCAACCCCAGGCTGGCAGGGAACATGACCAGTCCCGAGCCTGCTGCTCAAACCTCTCCTCGGTCCCACTGGCAGACGCTGGGGAGGACCAGAAAGAGCACAGGTTCTGATGTTTCAGGGCCCTGGGTTCTATCTTTGCTATCTGTGTAATGTCTTACAAGTTAGTTCACTGGCTAGGTGCGGTGGCTCACGCCTGTAATCCCAGCACTTCAGGAGGCTGAGGCGAGAAATTCACTTGAGGCCAGAAGTCTGAGACCAGACGAGGCAAAACAGTGAGACTCCCATCTCTACAAAACACAAAAAAATTAGCCAGGCATGGTGGCATGTGCCTGTAGTCCTAGCTACTTAGAAAGCTGAGGTGGGAGGATTGCTGGAGCCCAGGAGCTGGAGGGTGTAGTGAGCTATGATTGCAGCACTGCACTCCAGCCTGGGCAACTCAGCGAGACCCTGTCTCAAAAACAAACAAACAAAAAAGGTAGTTCATCTTTCCAGGTCTTAATTTCCCTATCTGTAATATGAGAATAATAAGCAACTTACTGTTATGGACTGAATGTTTGTGTCCTCCCAAAATCCTCATGCTGGAATCCTAACCCTATGTGTCGGTATGGTAAGATGGGCCTTTGGGAAGTAATGATGTCACGAGGATAGAGCCCCTGGGAGTGGGATTTTAATGCCTACATAACAGGGATCCCAGACACCTCTCTTGCTCTCTTTCTGCCATGTAAGGGTACTGTGAGAAGACAGCAGGCAGGCACCCAGAAGAGAGGCCTCACCAGAACCTGACCCCTGCTAGCACCCTGATCTTGGACTTCCAGCCTCCAGAACTGTGAAAAATAAATTTCTGTTGTTTATAAGCCACCTGGTCGATGACACTAAAGTATATTATACTAAAGTATATTATACTTATTATTATAACAGCAGCCCAGACTGACCAGAACACTTACAGAATTGGGAGGATTAAATGAGAGAATATGAGGTGCCTCAATTCACTCAGGCCCCAAATGCCTATGATGCTCAATTAAAAGTTCACATCTTTCATCCAACCTTTATTCCAATCCTTACTCCTTACTGCTTCCCTACTCAAGCTTTCCACTTAACCAAGAGACTGCTCCTTCTCATCCCTCCCACTCTCTGGGCAGGATTTTTGCTTTTTACTTCTGTTCTTCAATTTCCTCTCTCCTCTGCCCCTCCCCACCCTCTCTTGAGCACCCTCTTTCTAGATGGACCCTGCCCAGGTCATCATGCTGCCTGTCAACATGTATTTACTGAGCACCTACTATGTGCCATGCGCTCGGTGAACCAAATAGATATAGCCCTGCCTTCAGAGTGTACAGTCTAATGGGGGAGACAAACCCTAAATATTTACACAAAATTATCCACTGGGCATTTAACTTGGCACTGGCTCTTGATAACTTTTATTTTGGGAAGGGGTCCTGCTCTGTCATCCAGGCTGGAGTGCCAGTGGTGCAATCTTGGCTCACTGCAACCTCCACCTCCTGACTCAAGCAAGGTAGACTACCTCAGCCTCTTGAGTAGCTGGGACTACAGACATGTGCCACCATACCTGGCTAATTTTTTGTATTTTTGGTAGAGACGGGGTTTCATCATGTTGCCCAGGCTGATCTGGAACTTCTGAGTTCAAGAAATTCACCCACCTCAGCCTCCCAAAGTGCAGGATTATAGATGTGAGCCACTGCACCCAGCCTTGATAACTTTTCTATTGGTATCTTGGATTGTAATTTATGTTTCTAAGAAGCTTATGCCTCTGAACTATGAGCTTTGCAGTGTTTCTTAGTACCCCCTCCCCACTTATGTTTCTATTTAATTTTAAAATATTCTTACGTTAGGTTAGAAGAATCTTAACTTGGAGATTGGGTCTTATTCTTTTCCATCACTTCCCACATTAGCTACACAGTGGCTTCAACAGAGTAGATGGTCTGATAAATATTCACTGAGGATTTTGATTTGAGAAAACAGGAAGAAGAGGTCTACGAGTCTAATGTTCTTAATTATTTGCTTTGCTTCCAAATAAATTCATATCAATCCTCTTCCCATTTTGCAGGGCAGCTGGAGTTGGCTTGCGGGGCCCTCCTCTGTCCCTTTTGGGTGCCCCTTCTTCCTTGAGGGCTGTCTCCTCACCCCTGGGCACTGTCACGGTTGGTCTTGCCCACTCCCTGTCCCAGTCAGCAGTGTGCTGATGAACTGGCTCTTGGGGAGGGCAGGAGGAAGAGTCTTTACATGTGGCCTTTGCCAAGGCAGAAGGTATAAATTCTCCTCCCATGACTGACGTCAAATGACCAAAGGTTTATCAATCAGCTTGCAAAACTCCTGAATATTTTAACAATCAGCTCATGAAAGCTGATGCCAGCTGGTTGGAGAACACCAGTGATTTCAGTGCACCAGTGATGTTTGGTTTTCCCCTGGGATGTAAATGTAAACAGAGGACTTCTGGAATCTGATGGTAGATTTCCAGCCCAGGAGGTAGAGCAGGAGAGAGCCTTGAAAGCAGCAATTCTGTCCCCATCTCCTTCAAATCCCACCAGCAAATAGGCTTCCTGGGTCTTTCCCGCCCTCACTTCTTTAGTCTTTAAAGGGTGGGAACTTGAATTAGCCAGGAGAGCACAGAACCCAACCAACCCCCATTTCCATCATCAACACACGGCTGCCTTCCGCAGCGGTACGCACCTCGGTGATGGGATTGGACGCCAGGACCTTGTCCTCCACGTGAGCGTTGCTGCCCGATTTGCTGACGGTGGCGAAGTACCTCATGGCATAGCGAGCTGACACTGTCTTTCCAGCACCCGACTCTCCGCTTACAATTATGGACTGGTTTCTGTTGTTTCTAAAGCAAATAAAAGAGTTTTCAAATGTTAGTTTCTTCCCATTAAAGAGGCGATGTGTGCTAATTAAGACAAATGCGGACAAGACAAAAGAGGGAAACCGTTTCGTCACTCTACTATTTTAAAATCTCAATCAAGGCCGGGCGCGGTGGCTCACGCCTGTAATCCCAGCTTTGGGAGGCTGAGGCGGGCGGATCACGAGGTCAGGAGATCAAGACCATCCTGGCTAACACAGTGAAACCCTGTCTCTACTAAAAATACAAAAAATTAGCGGGGCGCGGTGGTGGGCGCCTGTAGTCCCAGCTACTCGGGAGGCTGAGGCAGGAGAATGGCGTGAACCCGGGGGGTGGAGCTTGCAGTGAGCCGAGATTGTGCCACTGCACTCCAGCCTGGGTGACAGAGCGAGACTGTGTCTCAAAACAAAACAAAACAAAACAAAAAAAAACAACTCAATCAATTTCCTTCTAGATTTTTTTTTCTATCTTTTATCCAACCTTTATTCCAATCCCTACTCCTTACTGCTTCCCTATTCAACCTTTCCACTCAACCAAAAAACTGCTCCTTCCCATCCCTCCCAGTCTCTGGGCAGGATTTTTGCTTTTAAACTCTGTTCTTGAATTTCATCTCTCCTCTGCCCTCCCCACCCTCTCCTGACCACCCTCTTTCTAGATGGACCCTGTGCAGGTCATCATGCTGCCTGTCCACATGTATTTATTGAGTACCCCAAAATTACTGAGGGGCCCCAAGACCAACCCCAGGTTCAATGTCCCAGTAAAAGAACTCACAGGACTCAGCATACAGTCATCCTCACAGCGCAGCAGGAGGACACAGAGCAAAAGCAGCAAGGGGAAAAGGCATGCGGGGCGAGGTCCAGTGGAACCTGGGTGCAAACTTCCAGGGGTCCTCTCCCAGTCGGGTCACACAGGACACGCTCAATTCCTCCAGCAAGGAATTTGACGGCACATGTGAAATGCTGGCTGCGAGGGAAGCTCATCAGAGATGCAGTGCCCACCTTCTGCCTGGCACATGCCAACATTCCAGACTCCCAGAAGGAAAGCGGGTATTCAGCATAAAGCACATTGTTTACACAAACAGCTTGAGTTTAGGTAAAATGAGCCACTTTATCAACCAAGAAATGTCAGGAACCGTCATGAAATCAGAGGCCAGCCACGGGCCTCCTTGCAAGCAGGCCTCTAAAGATAGCAGCCTCAGGCCTTATGTCAACTCCTTTCTGCACATCCCACTTAAATATAAAAACATTTCAAGGACATTATTTTGAGAGCAATTATTCAAAAGATGCTTGGGAACATATGCGCTCTGTAAGCCAACATGCTCTGTTATATAATTTAGAGATTTTAAAAAATGCACTAAACTTTTCATGTCATAAGATCGTGACGGTGGAAGCTTCTAACGCGGCTCTGTGGATGTGGCACCGCTCACATGCCAGGTGCTGAGTGAATACAGATTCTCATTTAAGCTTCACGAAAATCCTACGACATAGATCTCTCTCTTACAGAGGAGTAAAATGGTGACCGTGGGTGGAGTGACTTGACCCAGAGCACAGAGCCACAGCCTCCCATGTGAATGCTGGAGAAGACTTTGGGTACACAGCCCTGGTCCAGTATTTTCATTTCAGAGACAAGATGAAGACTCCGAGAAGGGGAATGACATGCTCAGTGTCCCTCAGGGCATAGAACAGGGCTTCGGTAATCCCAGTCCTGTTCTACAGCCCTGAGGGACACTATCTGTCTAGCATCAAATAAGGCCAACACGAGCCTGCTTTAGGCTCTGTTCTGTTACTGCAGTTACACAGACCGCCAAGGAGACACTGGCTCTTCAGGGCTGAACTGAGCACAGCCCTACAGTGCCCAAGAGCTCATCCCACTGATACCCAGACCCTAATCACCATAATACCTGGGAGACCTGCAGGTAGCCAGGGAAAAATCTCAGAACCGTGGGGGTTTTAGGGTTAGAAGGAATCTTGGTGCAGCAGAAGCTACTAATTCTCTACCCAGTATTCACTTGCATTCTCCTCTTCCTTCTTAGGGACTAGGCCCCAGTGGCCAGGCAGTGCCCCGCTGTGCATATGAAAGACTGCACATCCCAGCCTCCCTGTGTGAGTGAGGTCCTGGCCGATGAGCTGTGAGCAGAAGCGCTTTGTGGGGCTTCCGGAGAGTCTCCCTAACCTGGAGGGCTGTACCCTTCCCCTCATATGCCTTGTCACCTAGAATATGGAAGACAGAGCTGAGCACTAGCTTGTCCCTGAGGATGCCTGCCCCACCCCAGGGACAGGGAGCCGCACAGCACCGGGTCTCTGATGACTGTGAAGAAGCTCGGTCTATCCCCAGACTGCCCATTAGATGGCTATGCAGGAAAGCAGCACGTGTTCTACCTCATGGAAGCTACCACCTGCCCCCTCATTATAAGCAGCAGAACCAGGAATGGGTGCCCTCTGAGAGTCCAGCTCACGGACGAAGACATAAAGCGGAGGGAGCTCAGGAGCTGCGGCTGGGGTTATGCAGTAAAGACTTAGGTAAAGAGTCAGCAGGTCCCGGTCCTGTGCCTCGGATTTCCCATCTGTGAAAAGTGCGCAATGAAGTCAGTCGACTTCACAGGAGTGCTGTAAGACTCAAGGGAGACCACTGTATGTGCAAGTTCTTTTGCAAACTGTAAAGGCAGCTACAAAGATAGGGTGGTGTTTTTATTCTCCATACTTTACAGATGAAGACACTGAAGCCAAAAGTGATGGTTATGGGAAAAATAAACTAGAGTTTAAACATCCAAGCACAAATCCCAGGATCTGCCTTTGACTTGCTGCCTAACCTCAGTTGGTTATTCCCTGAAACTGTTTACCACCCAGACATCTGCATCATGGGCTATTCTGAGGCCATCCCAGATGACATATGGGAATGTGTGTGTGGTGCCTCATTCGCAGGAGGCTTTCCATACATGTGCACTAGTGAAACAAGAACTCCACGGGGCCCTACAAACACCTAGCAGTGAAATCAGGATAAAACTCCCAAGTCTCCTGCACCTAAAACCTCCTGCAGATAAATCCCCTGTCATCAGATTCTGCTTCCTTGAATGGGTTAAAAAAAAAAGCTTAAACATCTCATAGCAGAGAATAAATCAACACTCCTCCAACCAAACACACTACAAGAAAAGGATCTGCTATTCCCAAACTGGTAGGACTGACTTGACTACCTTGAAGGAACAAAACCCAGGAAACTCAGTCTTGACAGGTCAGGTGCATGGAACAGTCGTTTGCTATTCATTCCAGGTAGTCGGCTCGACAAAGCACCATCTCTGGCCTATCTCTTTTAATGAGCCCAACCTAGGTATCTCCCCTCCACTGTGATGGTCTGGCAAATGCAGGGAGCATTGGCAGAGCAAGGGGAAGTCCAGCTTGGCAGGAAGCTACCTGGCCATCTGCTTGTATGCCTCTTCTGCCACGGCAAATATGTGTGGGTCCATATCGCCCATGTTCTGCCCGCTGTAGGCGTGGATGATGGCATCTCCGTATATTGGCAACTGCTTGTAAGGATTCATGGCCACCAAAATGATTCCTGGGGAAAGATGTTAGATGCAGTTAAAAGATTCTTACTGCCACTGGCCTCTCCAGTTTGTTTTTTTAAGAAATCCCAGGCCGGGCGCGGTGGCTCACGCCTGTAATCCCAGCACTTTGGGAGGCCGAGACGGGCGGATCACGAGGTCAGGAGATCGAGACCATCCTGGCTAACACGGTGAAACCCCGTCTCTACTAAAAAATATAAAAAACTAGCCGGGCGAGGTGGCGGGCGCCTATAGTCCCAGCTACTCGGGAGGCTGAGGCAGGAGAATGGCGTGAACCCGGGAGGCGGAGCTTGCAGTGAGCTGAGATCCGGCCACTGCACTCCAGCCTGGGTGACAGAGCGAGACTCCGTCTCAAAAAAAAAAAAAAAAAAAAAAAGAAATCCCAGCTCTGTCATTTATTAAACCTTCTGTGTGACTTTGGGCAAGTCACTTCATGCACTGAATTAATTCCCTGCCAGTCACCTACACCCTCCGGCTGGTCTGATGGTTGGATGACAGGACAGGTGGAAATGCTCCCAAACGGAAACATTTTTGCAGTTCACAATGTAAGTAATATCATTGCCCAAAATAAGTAATAAATGTATCAAATCCGATGAGAAACCCAAACACAAGCTTTGTTACATCTCCTTTTCTCGGTAGTCCAGTCTTAGCTCTTGTTGAAGACTCTCCCCACCTAGATACTTCTTTGTACAACAAACTCTGGGTGCTCAGTATAAACATAAAACAACCAGGAGGCTCCAGACAGCAAGCTTCCATTCCAGTGTCATTCCTCACTTCCTAGAATTGCTCTCCTTACCACTGTAGGTGTAAATGAGTTTGGATTCTGCAAAGCGGATCCTGAGGTTGTGGAGCACCGCGGGCTCATGGAGATAGCTGAGAGCCGTGAGGTCATTCTCGCCCACGAGGATGTCAGGATTCCGAAGTGGAGGCAGAGATTCTGGATTGACGGAATAATCCAGCTCCTATGGACAAAGATAAAAGTAAAGCTCTGGAAATAGAAGATTTTTGGCGTTCTGTTGAAGCACTGTTTTTATTTCCAGAGTCATCACTGACACTAAAAAGCAAATGTATGTATAGCAACAAGAAAATCTTCACAGCTGACTCCTGGAATAATGAAAAGTAGGAGCAGGGGACTAGGGCACTGGCTATGTGCACTGGGGCAAGTCACTCGCCCTCTCTGGGCCTCATTTCTCTCATCTGCGAAGAGGAGCTAGACCAGACCACGGGTCCTTAGAGCTACAGAGGCCTCAATAAGGGGTGCTGGGGAAGCTACATGGGCAGAGATCCAGGTGCCCCATTCCTGAATCTCCCACAGGGGCTCTACCTGTATGTGGTTTCAATGTTGAGGTCATGCAAGTTTTCATTTGAAAACAAGATGCTGCAGCTAAAATGACACAATGACCTAAGGTCCCTTTAACTCTAAGGTTGTTGAGTCTCTGCTCAAAGTTGACACACTTGGTGGTGACAAATACCTAAAGGAGTCCGTGCAGGTGGTGGTCTCTCCGTGACAGGCCCCTGGTGCAGGTGTCTCCCGTCTGCAGTCGCCCACATGCCCGAGGGCTCACGGCTCCCCCAGCAGGGCTGTCTATTCCTGTCACTCTCAGCCCTGGGCCAGGGAATCTTCCCAGGCTTGCTCCTCTTCTGCTAAATTTAACCTAGTATTCCTAAAGCGGCTGCCTTAGCAGAATGAAGGTGAGGCGAGCAGTTCCCGTGGCATCTGTGCCACAGACGACTGGGCCTTTCCAATGTCAGAGTATTCTAATTCCTACACTCCTGTTTCACTGCTGGGGGACGTGAAGCCCAACTAAAGCGACTTGAGCAGGTCACCCAGCATGCTTGTTTCTCTTCTACCTTCCCAGGCCACCGCCGCCTTCCTGGTATTCAGTCAGTATCTCTGGGTTCCTTCTGATCTCTGGTCCTGGGCCAGCTCCACAAGGTGGCCCAGCTGCCCCTTAGCAAGTGCCACTGTGCAGACCCCATGCCAAGCACTCAGCATGGATTGTTTCATTTAATCCTCAAAACTGCCTTCCAAGGAGGACGTGACTACCCCAACCAAGAAAGTCAACGAGACAGGTTCAGAAAGTAGGAATCTGTTGTCCAAGGTCACACAGTGAATGTGGGCCTCACTCTAAAGCCTGTGCTCTCTCACTAGCACAGTGCTTCCTTGTCGATGGCAGGGGTTTCGCTGGCTGGTTGGTCTGTTCTGCGTAAAGCGAGCAGCTCAGGGCAATCCACAACTGGACACAGATCCTCAGGTCAGCTCCTGCTCCCCTGTTACCAATGCAAGTGTATGGTGACCTAACCCCGACCAGAATATTCTCAACCTGAACACTTTTGAAAATAAAATCAGGAACAATGATTCTCATACCTACTGACTTTCCTTGTCTCTGTTTTTCTATTGTAAATCCACAACCCCCACTTCCGGTTTGGCCTCTGCATGTGTTATGTGTGAAAGCAACAGGGAGACAGAAACGACAGTCTTTTGGAGGAGGGGAGAAAATGTAACGAACATTATGTTGACAGGTGGAGGCAGAGGTGACATTTTCCTACAGCACACAGGCCTTTTCTCTTACAGTATTGACAAAGGGTTGAGTTAGAGAGTGGTCTGGCTGTCCGCCATCCTACTCGCCTCTGCAGCCGGGTCAAGGCCGGGAAAGTAGCCACCTGAAGCCCAGCGGACATGACCAAAGCAGGAAACTGACACCGCAGCTGCTGCCTGGAGATTTTCCTGATCTCAAAGCCACCTGATCCCTAATTGGAGCCCAGACTGTGCACAGGAGACACTCAATAAAGGCTGCGAGAGCTCCTGCTGGGCAGGGAAGCCCCAGGGAGCGAGAGGCTCTTCCCAGAGCTCCTGCCTTTCTTTACACACGCACACGGGATTGTCTCATCGCACTTCAGCAACCCTGGGATGGTGCAGTCATTACCTCCTTCGTACATATGGGGAAACTGGGGGCTTGCTGCCAAAGACTTAACAAGCGGCCATGCCAGGATCTGAAGCCAGATCATGTGATTCTAGGGGGTGTGTCTTTAACTGCTATGTTCATCTGCCTTCCCAGGATCTCAGGAAATGTCTCCCAAATCCAGGACAGTCTGATTAGAAGTAGTGTGCCCTGTCCCTGCAGAACCCATTCATGTGCTTTGTCAATTAATCCTCACGTGATGTTCCCCAGACCCACCTCTGGGATCTAGATGGAGCACAAATCTCCTGCCCAGGTCTCTATCCAGATACTTGATTCTAAACCCATCCAGTCACCCTAGCTACAAATCCAGTGGAATGTCACTACAGCAATGGTGGGCAAGGACGACTCATGAGGGACACTTAGAGCAAATGCAAAGTCTTCAGAAGCTGCGTCATCAGAAGGCACACGCAGCCTTGCAGGGAAGCTCCTCACTAGCTCATCCCACCACAGGAGCAACTGCTGAAGTTCATCCTCACCTCCCCCTTACCACACCAGCACCAACAGAGGCACCTCATAATGTCACACAAAGACAGCGTCCCTGTCTTCTTGTTCCTGCCACACTCCCTCCCTTACACATTTCTGTACATCCGTGGACCGACTCCCTCCAGTCTCCTCCCACTCCTCCCTCTCCCTGCCTATTTTCTATCTCCCTCTTCTCATTTTCTTCCCCTTCGCATCTTGATGTTTTTCTTTACCAGTGTATGCCTTGGGCTCAAACGACTTCTCTCCAAGTTTTTCATCTTTGCCCAATCTCTGGGCTGAGACTCAGGAAGCCAAAATGGAGAATCACTTTTCAGCAGTCTCCCAGTAATGCTGGGTGCCTGGAAATGCAGTGCCGTGGCACAGACCTGGCTCCTGCAGCTGGGCCCTCTTCACAGAGAGAGGCCCGGTGGATGCAGGGCAGCATAGGGGAGGGAGGGAAGGAGTACAGACACATCAGTGAGTCCTGGTGCCAGGGTGCCGTTTGGGGATGGTGCTGGTGCCCACTCATGCGCCCTCCCTTGGGTGCCTCCCACGGGGTCCACGTGTCCCCATCCTCACACATACCCCAGCTACCACTTTACACATCGACGCAGCCGCAAACAGCAAGGACCCTCACCGTTCCATCCTCCAGCAGGAGTCGCAGGACCTTGTCACCAACTCTGTAGTCCGTGGCTATTTCAGCAGACTTCCAAACTTCTTCAGGATCGGGAATCCAGACTCTGTTGTACTGACCAACAGGATGAGAAAAGCTGAATTTCAGAACTTTCAAAAGCATGGATCAATGCATGGTTAGACGCAGGAAGGTTTCTTTCTGTCCACTAGGTCAGCTCCTTTATGAGGAATACGTCTACCTAATTTTGCTTATGAGGTGATCTTTCATGCATTTGCAACGCACTGGGCCTGGCTGCCTCAGTTTACAGGCAATGGAAATCCCAAAGCCTTCTAGATAAACCTTGAATGCTGAAAGCCTGGACGTGGGAAAGAAATCTGCGAGTACCTTAATGGAAACATCTCATGGCTGTCTACAGGGTTAGAGGACAGGGATTTCTTTTACCACTGATTGACTATGGAACTCTAGGCCAGACACTTAACAGTACCTCATTTTTCTCATCCACAAAATCACCACAACAATATCTATTTCACAAGTTCCCTGGGAGGTTAAATTAGACTTCGTACTTGAAAGAACTTTGTAAAATGCTATGAAAGTATTGTTACAGCAATGCCATCACAATCTTATCACACCGGTGGGCTGCCAAGGACTCCCACAGTGGGAAATGCAGAAGTCCAGACACAGCCACCCAGCTCAATTCCCAGCAGGCAATGGGCATGCCTGGCTCAGTGCCGATGTACAAGTCTTTGGGTAGAACCATGTTGCTGTGGGCTGAACTGTGTGTCCCCCAAATTCATACGTTGAAGCCCTAACCCTCAATTGACTACCTCCGGAGATAGGGTCTTCAGAAGGTAATTAAGGTTCAATGACGTCATGAGGGTAAGGCACTCACCCAACAGGATTTTCTTTTTTTTGAGATGGATTTTCACTCTTATTGCCCAGGCTGTAGTGCAGTGGCATGAACCTGGCTCACTGCAACCTCTGCCTCCTGGGTTCAAGTGATTCTCCTGCCTCGGCCTCCTGAGTAGCTGGGATTACAGGCGCCCACCACCACACCTGGCTAATTTTGTTTTTTTAGTAGAGACGGGGGTCTCACCATGTTGGTCAGGCTGGTCTCGAACTTCTGATCTCAAGTGATCCACCTGCCTCAGCCTCCCAAAGTGCTGGGATTACAGGCATGAGCCACCACGCCCAGTAAGATTTTAAAATTAGTGTCCTTATATAAGACACCTGAGAGTTTGATGTATTTTTCTACAATATGCATCTATTACTTTTATAATCAGAACAATAAATATTAATCTTTAAAGGCAAATATCAAAATATAAGCCCCCCTCAAAGAATGATACATTAAATTCTGTGATATGGGACATAGTAACTTCATTTGTAATGGACAAAAATTGGAAACAGACTAAATGTCCATTAATGAGAATTTTTAAAAATGCCTGCAGTATACCCATACAATGAAATACAACTTACCCATAAAAAGGAATGAACTACTGATGCAAGCAAAAGCATGGGTGAGTCACCAAAGCACGCTGAGTTAAAGAAGCCTTACACAAATGAGTACCTCCTATGGGAGTCCCCTCAAATTGAGAGGTGATAACAGGCTAGCAGCCCTCGCTCTCGGCGCCTCCTCGGCCTCAGAGTCCACCCTGGCGGAGCTTGAGGAGCCCTTCAGCCCACCACAGCACGGTGGGAGCCCCCCTCTGGGCTAGTCCAGGCCGAAGCCGGCTCCCTCTGCTTGTAGGGCGGTGCGGAGGGAGAGGCACGGGCGGGAACCGCGGCTGCGCGCGGTGCTCGCGGGCCAGCGCCGGTCCGGGAGGGCGTGGGATCGGCAGACCCAGCACTCCGAGCGGCCAGCCGCAGGCCCGGGGCAGTGAGCGGCTTAGCACCCGGGCCAGCAGCTGCAGAGGGTGCCTCAGGTCCCCCAGCAGTGCCGGCCCGCCAGCGCTGCGCTCGAATGCTCGCAGGGCCTCAGCTCCCTCCCCGCCGGGCAGCGCTCCGGACCCGCAGCCCGCCATGCCTGACCCTCCCCTCCTCTGCCCCTCCCCGAAGAGCGCCGCCCCCTGCGCGACGCGGCTCCGGGTCCCATCAACAGCCCAAGGGCTGAGGAGTGCCGGCGCAGGGAGCGCGACTGGCAGGCAGCTCCGCCTGCAGCCCTGGTGCGGGATCCACTAGGTGAAGCCAGCTGGGCTCCTGGGTCTAGTGGGGACCTGGAGAACCTTTAGGTCTAGCTAAGGCATTGTAAATACACCAGTCAGCACCCTATGTCTAGCTACCCTAGTGGGGATTTGGAGAACTTTTCCGTCTAAGACTCTGTGTCTAGCTAACGCATTGTAAATGCACCAATCAGCACTCTGTGTCTAGCTCAGGGATTGTAAATGCACCAATCAGCACGCTGTCAAAAATGGACCAATCAGCTCTCTGTAAAATGAACCAATCAGCAGGATGTGGGTTGGGTCACGTAACGGAATAAAAGCAGGCTGCCGGGGCCAGTAGTGGCAACCTGCTTGGGTCCCCATCCATGCTGTGGAGGTTTTGTTCTTTTGCTCTTTGCAATAAGTCTTGCTGCTGCTCACTCTTTGGGGGCTGCACTACCTTTATGAGCTGTAATACTCATAGCAAAGGTCTGCAGCTTCACTCCTGAAGCCAGCAAGACCATGAACCCACCAGGAGGAACAAACAACTCCAGACGCACTGCCTTTAAGAACTGTAACACTCACTGCTAAGGTTTGCTGCTTCGCTCCTGAAGCCAGAGAGACCACTAACCCACCAGAAGGAAAAAACTCTAAAGACGTCCGAACATCAGAAGGAACAAACTCCAGACACACCATCTTTAAGAACCGTAACACTCACTGTGAGGGTCTGTGGCTTCATTCTTGAAGTCAGTGAGACCAAGAACCCACCGATTGTGGACACAAAATCAGGTTCTGGAACAGCTAAAACTAATGCGTGCTGGGAAACAATTCACAGCAGTAGTTGCCTCTGAGGGTGGGTGGGGCCAGGGAGTGACTCCAAAGGTGTGTGAGGGGGTCTTCTGGAAGCGATGGTAACAATATCTATCTTGATGGGGCTTGGGTTACATAGGGGCTAAGCACTTTTCAAACCTAAGACAATGCAGACTTAAGATTGGTGCATCTCATTGTGTGTAAATTTTACACACAAAAAATACGGAACTCTAGTTAATACGCATACTAAAATATTTAGAAGGTGTGTTGATATATGACTTAAAGATGCTTCAAAAAAGTGAGATGAATTGAAGGTCAGATAGAAGAACAGAAAGATGGATAGACATGGGATACAATGAATATGGTAGACTGTCCACACCAGAATCCAGGTGGTAAAACAGGTGTTCACTATAATTTTTTTTTTTTAAGAGACAGGATCTAGTTTTGTGGCCCAGGCTGGAGTGCAGTGACATGATCACAGCTCACTGGAGCCTCGAACCCCTGGGTTCAAGTGATCCTCCTGTCTTAGCCTCCCAAAGTGCTAAGATTACAGGTATAAACCATCGTGCCTGACCTGTAAAGTTATTTCAACATTGCATTATGCTTAAGATGTTAATATAAAAATACCGGAGGAAATAAAGAATAAGAATAAAACAGCCTGGGCACGGTGGCTCATATCTGTAATCCCAGCACTTTGGGAGGCCGAGGTGGGTGGGTCACGTGAGGTCAGGAGTTGAGGACCAGCTTGGCCAAAATGGTTAAACCCCATCTCTACAAAAAATACAAAAATCAGCTGGGTGTGGTGGTGCGCACCTGTAATCCCAACTACTCAGGAGGCTGAGGCAGGAGAATCGCTTGAACCTAGGAGGTGGAGGTTGCAGTGAGCTGAGATCGCACCACTGCCCTCCAGTCTGGGAGGCAAGAGTGAAACTCCATCTCAAAAGAAAAAAAAAAAGTTCACGGTACAAGTACTAGACTAGGACAATGTTGGATGAGGAACACATCTATTAATATAAATCGCCTTGCTTACTCAATAAAAAAGTCACTGGATGGATATCAATCGTGACTACCCCTAAATCATTTGAATTGCTTTAATCCTTAACAGCTAGCAAAAAGCAGGAGCTTGCAGAAATGTGACATGGATGTGTAAGTTTTGAGAGAGCGAGAATTGAAGAGCACTTTGGGAGGCCGAGGCGGGTGGATCACCTGAGATCGGGAGATCGAGACTAGCCTCACCAATATGGAGAAACCCCGTCTCTACTAAAAATACAAAAAAATTTAGCCAGGTGTGGTGGCAGGTGCCTGTAATCCCAGCTACTTGGGAGGCTGAGGCAGGAGAATCGCTTGAACCCGGGAGGTGGAGGTTTCGGTGAGCCAAGATCATGCCATTGCACTCCAGCCTGGGCGACAAGAGTGAAACTCCATCTCAAAAAAAAAAAAAAAAAAAAATGAAGTTGTCCGGCTGGCTAAGCGAAGCAGGCGAAAGTGGAGGTGTTCTGACGGAGCTGGAGCGGAGGGCCCTGGGGGCAATCCAAGGAAGCCTGGGCTCTGAGAAGTAATGTGAAAGTCACTAGGCCAGTCAATCCTTTTGTTTGACAAAGCCCCTACTTGAAGCCCAGAGAGAGCAATAACTCACCAAACAGCACACAGAGTCTCAAAGGACCAGGACTCCAGTGGAGCTAGGGCCTGTGACTCCTAGTTTGAACTCCTCGTTAATTAAACGAATCTGGCCCTGAAAGTAATCCTGAACTCTGAACTGCAACCATCTACTTGAGAGTCCATGTGCTCTCCTAACTATAGTTTAGGATTGGTTTCAGCTAAAAGTGGTATTAAATGGCAGGTAATATTAGGACATACGTAACTGCTGGTGGCTTCTCTTCTGAAGACCAGTGACTCCTCAGCCCAGTACCCCAGGCTGCCCACACCCTGCGATCCTGGTGCCTTTGCTGGCATTGAGTGCCCTTGCAGCTGAAACCCAGCCTGGTAAGTAAACACGGTGAGTTTACTCAGCTCCAGGTAAGTTCCACCCATTCATTCCCGTCCCCTCCTCCCTCACATTCCTCTACCCACAAAGCAATGCTTCAAACTGGAGGAAGACCTAACTTTACAGCATTCATTCAAATAGACACAGTCCACAGTCCATGCAAACAATGTAACCAGCTGTCAACTGACCTTCAGAATATGGGGCCTTCCCATGAGGCAGGAGCCTGTGGACTGGGATGGAATGGCTTGCCAAGCCCTTCAGCAGAGCCAAGAAAGAGAGGGCCACCTCCCACCTTCCCTGAGTGCCCTCCCATGCTGAGGCTCCAAGCTGAGGCAGAGGCTTGGGACCACTGAACCTTATGAGCTCAAGATCATGTCAGCCACCCCCCCAGGCACACAGGTGAGATAAGAACAGCATCTTCTCACGCCGCCCACTTTTCTGAGGGATATTCTGGCATCGGCCACAGAAATGACTTGAAGACTTATATGGAAGATGGGACAAGATGGGACGACATGAGTTCCCCTCCTAGAACCGCTTTCTGGACTGGGAGTGTCCACACTCCAGGTCGGCCAGGCCAGATTGTCACACCATGCCCCTCTCTTCCTCCTCCTCTTCACTCACTCCTCACAGGCCCCTTCCCTGGTTCCCCTGCCCCTCCCACTCCCCCCATGTCCGTGTCTCCCAAGGTCCTTCCAGCCTCTTCTCATGATGGGCTGTTTCTGGAGAGTTCCACCCAATTCCAGACCTTCTGCAACCGCCTGGCACCTATGCATCTGAGACCTCCCACCCAGATCGTGCACTGGAGCTCTACACCACATTTCCAATTGCCTCCAAGATGTCAGCCCCTCAATCTCCTCGAAGACTCATAAATTCCAAACTCCAGTGATGCGGACGCTCCTCCTTCCTAGCTCTCTTGCCCCTCATGTCAGAAGCCTGGGACAGTGCTGGATGCCCCCCGTGTCTCCACCCCAACAGCCCAACGGTCACCAGGTGCTGGAAAAGACTGCCTTTTAAAAGCTCTCTCCTGTCCGCCCCTGCCCACCAGCCCCCTTGCCATGGCCATAAGTCAGCCCCCAACCCTACTCCCACCGATCTTCTTTCGACTGGTGCAGCAGCCCCCAGGGGCTTCCTCAGCCAGGCTGAGCACCAGGTTTCTTTGAACAGACAGACTCTCTCAACCGTACTTGATTGGAATTCCTGTGGGTGGGGCCCGGCAAGAGAAAAGCTTTGAAAATCAACCCCCCATGGGTTTCGAGGAAGAGCCAGTCCTGGACAACCAGCATTTTGGCTGATTTTCCTACTCAGGCCTCACCCTCTTTTCAATCCACCCTCTGCCTGTGGTCACCCAAAACCACTAGCACTTTCTGGAACATGGCAGGCCTTCTTTGGCTTTCTGCTGTGTACTTCTGTTCCTTCCACCCTGGCCCCACCCATCCTCTCCCCATCCATGAGCAAACAGCTCTGAATAGTGTGGAGTAGCTGGACACAGTCCTCATCCGGGCACTCTCCTTGCCGCTTGCCGTCTAGCAGAGCTGATGCTTCCCCTTGAGCGCTCTCTGCCCCGCCCCCAGGTATCTGGGCTGCCTCCCATCTCCCCCACTGGCATTTGAACTTCAAGAGCCTAGTCTGTGCTAGGAATCCAATGCAATGACTTCCCATAGCTAGCACTCCATAAACATTTGAACAAAAATTCAAATTCCCAGTGGTTCAGTTCCACCAGTTAAAGACTAAACTTAGGATTTCAGTCTTTTCATCCCTTTTTTTCTCTTTGAACTACCCATACATAATACAATGGATACATTTAATTTTCCAGAGTTGTTAATGATATATAAAAGTCTAAAAACTATTTAGAATTAGCCAAAGTAAAAAAAAAAAAAAATCATTACACTGAACTTTGACCTCATTTTAGACAGGGGTCCTGGACTGCTAGTCAAGACACTTCTTTTGACCTTGCACATCTGAGTTTCAGCAGACTTCGAAGATATTTGTGAGTTCCTCTTGCACAAGTGAAAGAAACAGATGGTGGAATGACTGTAGGGAATCTGTCAGTAAACACTCATAACCTGAGTTCTAATTAATGAGCAAAGAGCAACCTTTAGAAAAACAAAAAGGTCTCCAGAGGCATGCCACAGAGCTCTACTGCCTCCCCTTTCATTCAACGCTTTCACCAGTATCGTAGATGAAAAAACAAAACACATGTATCAAATAAGCAGATGAAATGATTGATTAGCTAAAGATGATCAAGATTCAAAAGGTTTTTACAAGCTTCAGAAACGCTGGGCGCTAAATAAAATGGAAAATTTTATAGGGATAAATGTAAAGTCTGTATTTAGGTAAAAAAAAAATCAACTGTATTATGATAGCATCCGTATTCGAGTAACCTTTATTAAGCATTATGTGTCAGGTGTTGTGCTAAGGATTTTACATGCATGAATCTTCATAGTGACCTCCTCAGCTGGTAAGCACGATTTGGTCCATTATACTGGTGTGGAAACTCAGGTTAAGTAACTTGCCCGGTATCACTCAGTTAGTAAGGGGCAGGACCAGGACTTGATTTGACCCACCAGGGGCAGAGCATGTGCCAGCTCTGCTGAAAGTACTAACATAATGCCAGGATGCACTGAGGGGTGCTCACAAGAAGTTGCACCGTACTCATGGCTGAGTAGACCAAGGCTAGAGAATAGTGCCACTAAAATGGGCGTCAAGGTGTGAAAATTCACCCAGAGGAAGGTGGCCTGGATGCTGAGGGTCTCAAATGATGCTGTCAGAGAAAAGGTTGGTGGCACTGTCACTCTCAAGCCCTCCGTCCTACCCACTCTTCCTCCTCAGCAGCTGCCAAGCTCTCTGTGCTGTCTTCCTTCTCGGTCAGTATCTCTGTGCCTTCAACTCTTGCTACTGCAGCCTCGGGCGCTCACTCCTTTCCAAGGTTAACCTGTGCCTGGTGCCCTTCTTACATCTTCAGACCGCAGTCCTCTGCCAGTTTCCTTCCTTTAGCGGGTCATGTCAGGGTCTCCCTTTCCCCTTCACAGTTCTACCTGAACAGAAACGATGCCGGGGACCAAACCTAGTGGCCAAACCTAACGACCCATCCCCAGCCTTCATCCTTGTTGACTTCTCTGCAGCTACTAGAAGAAAAGACGGTCCAATCTTTCGGCAGTGATATATGTGGTCTTTTTCCTTTGTTTGCATATTTTATGTTTATCCTCATACAGTATATACAATTGTTGTGCCCCATTTTTCACATAACCATGTTTTCATGTTAGGAACTCTTCAGAAATAGTACTTTTAATGGCTTCGTGCTGTTTTATCATGTGAGTCTTCCATAATTTACTCAACTTTCCCCCTCTCGCTGGACACTGGAGTTGGTTCCAATTTAGTTATTATAAGGAATAATATAAAAAAGCAGGTGCCAGGAGAGGTAGCTAGAAAGTGGATGAACTTCCCACAAGCCCACTGTGTGTGGGGAAAAGGTCAGATCCCTTGAAGAAGAGGAAGACAATAAAGGCGGTTGAACCAAGGTGGTGGTGGTGAGGGACACTAAGAACATAGGTTTTCACCTCTGGCTCCATCACTTGTATGTTACCTTAGCAACTTACTTGACCCGAGCCATTTCTGAAAGTGTGAGATCATCTAACACACAGAGTTGTTTATTCAGATTAAACGAGAGGGGGCACATGAAACTCTGAGGATGGCATCTGGTACATAGAAATAAAAATAACCACCATCCATATCATCGTCTCCATGGTCCTAGCTATTTCTGTAAGCAGAAACGTTCAGTCATGCACACAGGTGCACAACAAACACTTACGAAGCCCCCACTGTCCCCTGCTCACTGAAAGTTCTTGGTCAATGGGGGAGACAGAGGGTTCACAAGCTGTTAACAGGCAATATGGAAGGCATCGTGTGGAGGGGCTGGCTGCAGAGGCTTTCTCAGAAGAGGCTCTGCACAAATTGAAGGTGGAAGGTGCAGGTGCCGTGGGCAAAGGTGACAGACAGAGCCTCGGACAGGTGGAGTTCCGTGCACCAAGGCACGCAGCGGCGATGTGCTGGCAAGGCATTGAGGGAATGGCAAGGAGTCTGGCAGAGCGTGAGTCCAGGTGAAGGCAGGGAGACAGGCAGGACCTCGTGGCTGGTCAGTGAGTCTGAATGCAATGGGAGCCTCTAGAGGTGGTCGAGCAGAGAATGCCAGACCAGCTCTTCTTAGAGAGATTTCAAATAGGGGAACTGCTGCTCTGAGCATTTCTAAGGCATGGCCCTTGTAGCTTTTGAAAAGCGATGGATGATTTTACACCTCACCTGGCAGCGACTGCTGCCCTCACCAAGACTTCTCCTGGAGTTCCCTCTTCCCTGTTCCCACAGGGTGCCTCCCAGCAACCCTGTTTGCTCCTCCTCTGGTTGGCTCCATCTCAGCCCTTCTGCTTCCTCTCACTCCTTGCACAGATGCATTCCCCGCTGGTCTGTCCCTGGCCCTCTTCTCTGTCTGCCTTCTCCCACCTTGGTGCGGCCCTCAGGGTCTTGTTGGTTCAGTGACCACCTCTGGGCAGAAGACCCTTGGCAGGGCCCGTCCCCTCCCTCTGACACCTCCCACTCTGCAAGGCACCTTCCCTTGGAAGCCCCCTCACCCCTTCAACCCCTGCACATACAGAACTTGCCTGATGACTTTCCTAAGAAATAGTTCCTCCTCAGGCCACATCCTTAATTCACTCAAGAGCACCACCTGCTCTCTCTCATACAGACTCTGACCTCAAATGTCATCCTTGGCTGGTCCCTCCAACCCCCACCCCACTTCCCAGTCCGGCCTCTCAGTCTCACCTGCCTCCACCCTCCATGGCCAACACTGCAGCTCTAATGATCTTCCAACAGCTGGAAAGACCTGAGAATTCAGCTACGTGACCCTAGCCCCTCTCCTCCACAGCCCAAGGGCGCTGCTGGCATACATAACAAATCTAACAGTCCTAGCACACCACCCTTGATCCTGCCAGCCCCCACTCAAAACCCGCACTGGGGAATAAAGCCCTGACCTCGTTCTCTGGCTGCCATGGCCGTCCCCTTCCCACCTCTAGAACAGACAAAATGGGGGCTAACTGCCTACCAGGAAGGGAGGTGGCAGCCTAGGCACACAGGTGTCCACCTGGACACAAGGTCGGTGGGGATGGCCATCGGGCTGCGTCAGTCTCTGGGATTCTCAGATTCTCATTCCCTTCAAGCTTGTACCTTCCTGTCAGCTTTCCTACGTTGTGCCTGGTACTTACTAGACATTTAATAAGTATTTGAGGTTTGAGGCACCTGAGGATGGGGCACTTGCACCTGTGTGCTTCTGCTTCTGGAAATACTCTCACCTCAAACAGGTTCCGCAGCAGCATTTTTCTGTGTCCTCCAAAGTATAGTCTAAGACTAGTCCAAGACTTTTCTTTCACTTCCAGTAAACTGAAGGCTGAAGAAGCGCTGTTGGCTATCTGAGGGCTCACACTCTCACTGGTGAAAATATTCTAGAACAAAACTAGGGCAATTCAAACACTGTCCATTTAGAACTCCAGTTAATGGAGATGCAATAGAGGAGAAACTACAGTTTGGTTGCTTTGTGTCCAGACTGTTACTAAGTAATCAAAGTAGAAGAAAAACGTTTGCTTAAACCATTGAAACAGGATTATTTTCATGACTATCTTTTCTATCTACAGCAAAAGCGTCTTTTAAAGTAGAAAGCTAGAGCATATGTCCGGGGAAATGGATGGATTCTAGTCCCACTCGTCTGAATACTGAGGTCTCTAGATTTCTCCACTGGTGTATAGGAGGATCAGGCTTTATGGCTATTCAAACGGATTTTTTTTTTTTCAAAAGTGCTAACAATGTCACACTCTTTATCCAAATAATTACCCAAGCCCATCTCAGAGGGAACGCTGCCCTTCCGAGGTAAGAGGTGGAGCCCCAGCCAGCAGAAAGGAAGTTTCTGAGGAATGCTCTAGTGTTTCCCAGAGTCAGGGTATACGAAAGGCGCTTTAGAAACTGTAGTGTTTGTACTGTTGCGAACAGTACAGATGTTAGGCAAAGAGCCTACGACTGCAGCATTTTTTTTTGTGCTTGTGGCCCCTGGGCTCCCCAAGCGCTTGGTGCCACTGCAGTGCCCTCAAGCCTGTGACCCAGGCTGCTTCAGCTTTAGGCATCTGATGAGCCTACATGCACGTTCACGCACTTTGAAGGCACAGAATTCTAGAAAGCAGCCCGAACACTGCTGCCATAAGCTTCTGTGCCAACTCGTTCAGGGGGGTCCCAGGAGACTCGCCGGCGTCTCAGCTTCTACGTCCGCATGGGCAACTCTGATTCCACCCGTGGTGTGGGAGGAAGGGGCCGAGGCGCTCCAGTCCCGGGAGATGGGGATGCACGCGCGACCTCTGGGGATTGGGGATTCTAGGCCCCGAGGCCGGAGCGGCGGAGGCGGCCCCTCCCACAGGGTCTTCCCTCCCACAGGGTCTTCCCACCCGCAGGGCACCCAGGCGGGGCGGAGCCAGGGGGGGGCTTACCCGCGGGCAGGGACGGAGTACGTCGGGGCCCTGGAGGGGCGACGCTCGCTCGTGCCCCCGGTCCCCGCGGCCCCTCCGCGGCCCCCAGCGCGCGCCCGCCCGCCCTGCCGTGTCAGGTGCGCAGGTGTGGCCCGGGCGCCAGGTCGAGTCAGCGTTAGCAGGGCCGGCTCCCCCACAGCGCTCCCGGGAGCCCAGCGGACCCTCCTACCTGCGTGTACAGCTCGGCCACCGCCATGGGCAGGAGGGGCCGGGGCCGGGCCGGGGCTGCAGCACGTGCGAGGCTTGGGGGCTGGGCCTGCGGCGCAGAGGCCGGGCGCAGGAGAGACGGGCACGGAAATCACCGCCGGGCCATCTTGCCCAAAGTTTTCCAATGGCCTCCTGCTCCCGTTCCCGAGTTGGCGGCGAGGGGAGGCGGCAGCGGCGGGATTGGTCCTTCCAAGCCCGGCCCGGCTAGTCCGCGCTGCCATTGGCCGGGGCCCGGCGGTGCACCTGGCGGGAGCGCGGGTGGAGAAGGCTGGGGCCCGGGGCGCGCTGCCAGGCAGGAACAGATGCATCCGGAGGCTGCACGGCCCGAGTGTTAGCTCCTCAAAGAGCAGAGGATACGACCATTTAAATGGAAGCCCCAAGGGAATCAACGAACTGAACACAAAGAGAAGTGTTAAGAGAGTCCAGCAAGGTCATCGTATTCAAAATCCAGTACAAAAATAAGTAATGGTCCTTTATATGAGCATTGGCTATGCAATACAAGATATTTATGGCCGGGCGCGGTGGCTCACTCCTGTAATCCCAGCACTTTGGGAGGCCGAGGCGGGCGGATCACAAGGTCAGGAGATCGAGACCATCCTATGAATGGTGAAACGCCATCTCTACTAAAAATACAAAAACTTAGCCGGGCGCGGTGGCGGGCGCCTGTAGTCACAGCTACTCGGGAGGCTGAGGCCGGAGAATGGCGTAAACCCGGAAGGTGGAGCTTGCAGTGAGCCGAGATCGGGCCACTGCACTCCAGCCTGGGCGACAGAGCCAGACTCCGTCTCAAATAAAGATATTTACAATATCAGTAAAAGTATAAAGCATCCAGAGATTACACTCACAAAAATGCCCTTGGCCTTTGTGGGAAAATGCTTAAAATTCTCTTAAATATCTTAAAAGGAGACCCGAGTAAACGGGAGACATACCATTTTCCTGGCTGGGAATATTTAATATGGTCAAGGTGTCACTTCTACCCAAATCAATATATATGCCTAATATATTGGGATCAGAATCCTAACAGAACTTTTGGAGAATTGTACAGTGATTCTATATTTCATTATAGAATAAAAGCCCTGTATAACTAAGACAATTCTCAAAGAGGAGAGATGTGTCCTGCCATATATTTAGTGACATAACAAAGCAGTAGTCATTAAAATAGTGTGACACTTGCATGAGAACAGATACGTGAGTAATGGAACATGCTGGAGCACCCCAACAGGGCCCTACATTAAACGGTAGGCTTAAGGACCAGATAGTGAAAGAAAAGAATATTTATTAGGTGGGCCTGTTATATGGAAAAACAATAAAAGCAGATCCATGGCAAACACTGCGTCCAAAAATAAGCTCCAGATGGATTCACGAATAAAACTTAAAAACAGGAAATCATTAGGAATAAAAGAGAGATAATATCTTTAAAATGTTGGGTTATAGTAGTTTCCATATATAAGAATTGTTAATTCGTTAAAGAAATCCAATTTTTTAAATTGACAAAAATTAATAGGCAGTTCACAGATGGGGACACTTAAATGGCTTGTTAGCATATAAGGAGATATCAGCTTTAGCAGTAATCAGATAAATACAAATGCAAACAACGAGATCTTGCTTTATACCCATCATATTGGCAAAAACATTTAGGTTAGACAATATCAGATACTGCCTAGGATGTGAGAAAATAAAAACTTGTTTTTCTTACATAACTGGTGCGGATTATACTGCCAGCCTAGAGAGCAATTTGAGAATACTTATGAAAATAAATGTAGGCAGAAAAATTCTCATATAGTCACCCAAAGAGACAGTTAAGTAGATGTTCATCACAACATAGCTATATATCAAAGAGTTGGAAGCATCTAAATATCAATAGGGGAATAAATAAAATAGTATATACATGGTAGACAGCAGAGAAAAATAAAAAAAGAAATAGTATATACATGTAAAACTCTACAGCTGCTAGTAGGAATAGACACGATCTACTTGACTCAGAAATAAAAAATAATGTTGAATAGATGTCTAACCCAAGTCTTTAATATTTAAAATCTCACAAGAACTGCAATACTGAATATTGTTCATGGGTACAACTATGTGTGAATAGAAGTGTGGAGGATAAATTACAAAGTCATTCATTAAATATGCAAGAGTGGATACCTATGAGGGAGAGAAATGGAATTGGAGATTTCAAAAAGGAGATCAAAAAATATAAAGAGGGACCTGGCATGGATCAATAATGATAAATGCCACAAAGAGAGGATTATGGTAAATTTAATTCTGTATTTGTTTATATACAAAATTATTTATGTTATTGCCCCCCAAAATTATATTTTATATAAAGAAAAAGAAAAGCTATAAGGTGAGTAGTGACAGCTGCCTGATTGCTCAGAGTTAAAAAGAGAATCTAGCTGCTTTTATTATTTAAAGAAAACTTTTATTGAAGGATAAAATTATATACAGAAAAGTGTACAAATAATAATTGTACAGCTCAATATATTCTTTTTCTTTTTTTCTTTTTTTCTTTTTTTTTGAGATGGAATCTTGCTCTGTCGCCCAGGCTGCAGTGCAATGGCATGATCTCGGCTCACTGCAACCTCCACCTCCCGGGTTCAAACGATTCTCCTGCCCCAGCCTCCCGAGTAGCTGGAATTACAGGTGCACACCACTACACCCAGCTAAGTTTTTGTATTTTTAGTAGAGACGGGGTTTCACCATGTTGGCCAGGATGGTCTTGATCTCCTGACCTTGTGATTCACCTGCCTCGGCCTCCCAGAGTGCTGCACGCCTGGTCTAATATATTCTTATTCACGGAACACATCAACACACCAAAGTAACCACCACCCAGATCCAGACCACCATGCCTGGCTAATTTTTTGTATTTTTTTAGTAGAGATGGGGTTTTACCGTATTATCCAGGATGGTCTCGATCTCCTGACCTTGTGATTGCCCGCCTCGGCCTCCCAAAGTGCTGAGATTACAGGTGTGAGCCACTGCGCCTGGCCACTGTGCCTGTTTTTTGTTGTTGTTGTTTGTTTTTTTCTTAAATCCAGTCTGATAATCTCTGCCTTTTTATTGGGGCGTGTAATCCATTCACATTTAATGTAGTCTTTGATATGGTTGGATTTATGTCTGCCATTTGTTGTTTTCTATATGGCACATGTATTTTTCTTCCTCTATTTCCCCTTTCTTGAATTTTTTGGTGATAGTTTTTATTAAGTGCATAATTTAAATTTCCCCCCTAAAAAGAACTCTATTTCTTAATTTTTCAGTGATTCTTTAGGGATTAAGTAACATTCCATTGTATTAATTAATGGATATTTGGGTTGTTTCCACCTTTTGGCTATTATCAGTAATGTTGTTATAAACATTTATGTATAAGCTTTTGTATGGACATATATGTCTTCATTTCTCTTGGGTATTTCCAGGAGTGGAATTGCTGGGTAATAGGGTAACTCTGTTCTTTAACTGTTGGGGGAACTACCAGACTGTTTTCCAAAGTGGCTGCACCATTTTACATTCCTACCAGCAGTGCCTGAGAGTTCTGATTTCTCCACATCCTTGCCAATTCATGTTATTACCTGACTTTTTGGTTCTAGGCATTTTGGTGGATGTGAAGTAGTATCTCATTGTGGCTTTCATATGCATTTCCCTCATGTCAGGCATCTGCATCTTTTTATGTGCTTTTGTATATCTTCTTTGGAGAAATGTCTATTTAGATCTTTTGTTCATTTTAAAATTAAGTTGTCTTTTTATTATTGAGTAATAAGAGTTCTTTGTATATTCTAGATATGACTCCATTATCAGATATATGATTTGCAAATATTTCTTCCTGTTATACAGGTTGCCTTTTCATTCTCTCGACAGTGTTCACTGAAGCACAAAAGTTTTCAATTGTGATGAAGTTCGGTTTATTTTTTCTTTTGTTATTTGTGCTTTTGGTGTCATACCTAAGAATCCCTTGTCAATAGAAAGTCAAGAAGATTTATCCTTTTGTTTTCTTGTAAGTTTTATAGTTTTAGCTCTTACATTTAGGCCTGTGACCCATTTTGAGGTTTTGTTTGTTTGAGACAAGGTCTCTCTCTGTTACCCAGGCTGGAGCACAGTGGTATGATCATAGCTCACTGCAGCCTCAAATTCCTGGGCTCGAGTGATTCTCCCCTTTGGCCTCTGTAGTATCTAGAACTTCAGGTGCATGCCACCATGCCTAGATAAAGTTTTTTTGTAGGCCGGGCGCGGTGGCTCAAGCCTGTAATCCCAGCACTTTGGGAGGCCGAGATGGGCGGATCACAAGGTCAGCAGATCGAGACCATCCTGGCTAACACAGTGAAACCCCGTCTCTACTAAAAAATACAAAAAACTAGCCAGGCGTGGTGGGAGGTGCCTATAGTCCCAGCTACTCGGGAGGCTGAGGCAGGAGAATGGCGTGAACCCAGGAGGCGGAGCTTGCAGTGAGCCGAGATTGTGCCACTGCCCTCCAGCCTGGGCAACAGAGCAAGACTCCGTCTCAAAAAAAAAAAAAAAAAAAAAAAAAAAAAATTGTAGAAATGGGGTCACTACCTTGCTAAGGCTGGTTTTAAACTCCTGGCCTCAAGTGATCCTCCTACCTTGGCCCTCCCAAAACACCGGGATTATAGATGTGAGCCACTGCATCCAGCTGAGTTTTGTTTTTTGTACATGGTATGAGACAAAGGCCTAACTTTATTATTTTGCATTAGCTATTCAATTGTGTCAACATTATTTGTTGAAAAGACTATTCTTTCCCCATCAAATGACTATGGCACCGTTGTTGAAATCAATTGATCATAAACACATAGTTTATTTCCCTACTCTAAATTATATTCCACTGATGTCTCTGTCTATCCTTACTTTCAGAGCCAGATGGTCTACTTTGCTGTTGCTTTGTAGTAAGCCTCGAAATTAGGAAGAGTCATCCAACTTCGCTATTGTTTTTCAAGAGTGTTCTGGCTATTTGGTGTCCCTTGCAATTCCACCTGAATTTTAGAATCGCTTTGTAGACAACATGTAGTTGGATCTTGTTTTTGATCCACTCTGACAATCTCCGTCTTTTAATTTGTGTACTTAGACCATGGACATTTACACTGACTACTGATATAGTTGGATTAATATCTACCATATTTGTTACTGGTCTATTTGTTGCCCTTGGTCTTGTTTCTACTTTTTGTCTTCCACTCTTTTTTCTGCCATTTGTGGTTTTCATTGAGCATTTAATGTAATTCAATTTTTTCTCTTAGCATATTAATTATACTTCTATTTTTACTTTTTACAGTGGTAGCCCTGGAGTTTGCAATACACATTTATAACCAATCCATGCCCATCTTCACAGAACATGGTATCACTTCAGTGTATAAAGTACAGTACAAGTACCTTATAATATCAAAAGGTTCCTATTCCTCCCTCCTGTTCTTTTATCGTTGTTGTCATTCATCAAATGTATTCTTTAACCATAGTTTCCTTTAGTTCTTTGAATATATTTATAATGGCCATTCTGAAATCTTTGTTAATCTAACACCTTGTTATTCTTATAAGCAGTTTCTGTTGCCTGATTTTTTTTTTCTGCTTGTAAGTCACACTTTCCTGTTTCTTTGTATGTCTTGTAATTTTTTGGTTATAATCCGGATATTTCTGATAATATAGTGTAGTAGCTCTGCATACTGGTCCTTGTTTTTGTAAATAAACTGGGCTTGCTTATGTTTTAGTGATCAGCTGGCTTATTTCAGTAAGATCTATTTGGCCCTCCCCCAACACCCCATAGTGGGAAGCCTCTGATGTTGCTTCTCAGGCAGTGTAGCCTGCCAAACCTGGGATGACAGTGGTTTTGGCTAGCTTCACTTCACTTCACTGTGTTAACATTCAGCTGTTAAACTCCACCAATTACGATTTTCTGCAATGCCATAAGGAACATATTGTTTCACAGACAGTATCCTATCAATTTTGGGCTCCTTTGAAAGGATAGTTCTTGAGGTCAATGTTTGAGACTTGTTCTGATCCTGCAAGGACTCCTCCTGGTGTCTCTTCTCCCAATTCTCTCCAGGAAAGTTATAGCCTAAAGTTTAGCCTATAACTCTAATAAATCTACCAATCCCCTCCCAATCCCCAGTCATTGCAACCTCCACTGTTTTTGAAGTGCCCTTAGGCTTGAACTTCTCTACACTCTTTTGCAAATGAAGTCAGTTCCTTTAGGAAGAAATTTGGAGCTTTCCGTTCCTCAGAAAACCTCTGAGCCATTGTTCTGGAGCTGGAGGTGGGGACAGTGGTTTGCATCTCTTTGAGTGATGGGAGCCAAATGCTCAGTGGATGGGGGATAGTGGCCTTAGGTCTTTTTGGTTGGCCTTTCCCAGCATGAGAGCACCACCTTACAAGCCTGAACGAGATCCACTGGGGTCCCAGTATTTTCAGCAGTGATATCCCCAAGGTAGGGCCTGTGAGCCATGAGTAGGGGCTGGGTAGAAGGGAGTCCCCACCTGTTGACTTCATTTATTTGAAACTTAGCTTAAGCAAGAGGTGGCTGGGAGCAGGATGAGAAGTGCTGACATCCTGCCCCTCCCAGGAAGACAGCCCTCCTACTGTGAGCTGGCAGAGAGGAAGCCCTGAGTTCTTGGCTATACCAGTCTAGAGTGGAGTTTTTGTCTCATTGACCTGGGAAGATGGAAGGAGGGAGGAATCTTGGTTCAGATACAACAAGCTCACTCTTCTTATCAAGCTTTAGTATGTTTTCTTGAATAAGCGTTTCTTCATTTAGTGTATGCCCTTAGGACCATTTCTAGAGACTTTAAAAAATTGCAGGTTTGGTTTGTTTTTAAAATAATTCTCACTGGTTTCACTGGTTTCCTTAGGGAGTTGTCTGCAAAGCTCCTTATGCTATCATGTCAGAAGTGGAATTCCTAAAAGCTACTTTTGAAATGTGAGAAATATTTCTCCTCTTGTATTTAATGTCAACTCAAGAATGGTTTTCCATGGGCTTTTGCCCTTTCTTTGCCCATTTCACTTCTGTTGACCAACCCCATTCCTACCTGTATTTTCCTCCATCCTAGCTAGGGTCATCCTAGACACAGGCCATTTAGCCCAGAGACCTATTTTTAGCAGACCATGGGTGTCCTGTGAAAAGCAACCATTTGTCTTCCTAGATTATAACCTGAAGATTTGACATAACCCAGATCTTCTCAGTGGAAATTTTTTTTTGGTCACAAGTAGCATTGACTAAACTCTCTTCAAATTCATTTAGCTTTCTTGATAATACAGACTCTTAGGAAATGAGTTTCAGAAGTCTATGGTTGACAACATAAACTAGTATTTTATTTCTTTTTCAGTAACTGAAGTTTCAAAATTTGTCTGTTTACCATATTTGACTTTTGGTAGGTAGTTCATGTTTTCCTTAACTGGGCTTAGCATAATTTTTTTTTGAGATGGAGTCTTGCTCTGTCGCCCAGGCTGGAGTGCAGTGGCACAATCTTGGCTCACTGCAAGCTCCGCCTCCCGGGTTCACGCCATTCTCCTGCCTCAGCCTCCCGAGTAGCTGGGACTACAGGCACCTACCACCATGCCCGGCTAGTTTTTTGTATTTTTTAGTAGAGACGGGGTTTCACTGTGTTAGCCAGGATGGTCTCAATCTCCTGACCTTGTGATCCGCCCGCCTCGGCCTCCCAAAGTGCTGGGATTACAGGTGTGAGCCACCACGCCCGGCCCAACCAAGCATAATTTTTTAGTACTTGCCCACATTCTTACCTTCTTGGCATCCATTTCTCTAGGCTGAATTGTCTCAGGATTTTCAAACCATTCTTAATGTGTAGTATCCTTTTCCTTCAATTATCTCTTTTATTCTCTTCTGAACCTCTTATATTCCCTTGCGTTTTGTTTGAAACCCAATGACCAGAACTGCCCATAGCTGGCCAACATGGTGCTAACAAGCTCTGTATGGCAGGTTTTATTTCTCTCCTTTTGAATAATGTCCATTATATTTTGGTTTCAGCAGCAAGGTGATCAACGCGAACAAATCACATGTCTTCCCAGGTCCCTTTCTGGGGTGGTAAATGTGATTTCAAAATTCTTCAGTTGTGTAACACTTTGCTTACTTCTCTGTGCACTTATGCCGACTGCTAAGACCCAGGAACCCACCCAGCAGCTCCACACTTTCACATGCATGGCACACTCCCAGTGCTGCACGCGATTCGTGTCCCTTTCTTTCCCATTCAAGAAAAGCATTACTGTAGACATACATTGCTTTCATTTCCTCTGTTAATTATACCGTTTTACCTCTGGTGAACTCCCACTACCACCTAATCAATCCTGTGTTTTCTGTGAATGATCCAATTTCTAGTTTCAGTGGGGGGTATGTCAGGCTAGGACAGTCAGAGCACTCCACTCCTCTGTACACAGTGATTATTCGGAGGATGGAGGTAGAACTCGAGCCAATGAGACTCCACCCTAAAATGTCTTACTGAGAATTACTGAAGGCAGAGCCATAGAATGAAGCCAAACACTACTGAGGGCCATCTTTGTCACTTGGGGGAGAACATGACTAAGAATGAAGCCAAAAGTAAGGAAAGAAAGGGAGAGATCCCTGATGTCAATGTTTGGGCACCTGGATATATCTCTGAACTTTAGTTCTGTTACATAATACATTTCCTTCTTGGTTGGGTCAGTTTGAATTTGATTTTTATCATATGCCCCAGAAAGAATCCTAATGATCATGCCAAAATGCAACTGGATGAGAGTGATTTTATTATGGGGAAATAATCTTGACTTGGTTCCAATTAATTTAGAAAAAGAAACTGTTGGCTGAGCACGGTGGCTCACACCTGTAATCCCAGCACTTTGGGGGGCCGAGGTGGGCGGATCACGAGGTCAAGAGATTGAGATCATCCTGGCCAATATGGTGAAACCCCATCTCTACTAAAAATACAAAAATTAGCTGGGCGTGGTGGCACGTGCCTGTAGCCGCTACTCGGGAGGCTGCGGCAGAATCACTTGAACACAGGAGGCAGAGGGTGCAGTGAGCTGAGATCACGCCACTCCACTCCAGCCTGGTGACAGAGCAAGATTTTGTCTCAAAAAAAAAAAGAAAAGAAAAGAAAAGAAAAGAAAAACTGTTTGCAAATTTTGACATTTTATTGCTTGTAACATACTGGTGTTCTGCTGTGGTTCATGGGGCCAGTGATTGAATTTAATTTGGAAGCTGATATATTTCAAGGGCCTGTTGCAGTGCTCAGAAAAGTACTTAACAAATGAGTTGAATGAATGTGTCATGGAAGTAGGAAGTGTATAATCTACATGAAAACCATGTACAGTCATATAGTCATGCATTACTAACAAAGGAGATATGCCCTAAGAAATGCATCATTAGGCAATTTCATCATTGTGCAAATATCAGTGTTCTTACACAAACCTAGATGGTATAGCCTACTATACACCCTGGCTATATGGTATAGCCTATTGCTCCCAGGCTAGAAACCTGTATAGCCCATTAGTGTACCGCAAATTGCAGGCAATGGTAAGTACCTGTTTTTCTAAACATAGAAAAGATAACAATAAAAATACAGTATTATAAACTTACGGGACCACTGTCATATATGCGGTCCATCATTGACCCAAAATGTTATGTGGTACATGATGATATTAATTCCTTCTTACCATCAATAAATATGAGACTAATTCCATCATCACAGGTCTGAATAACTGCTCTGTTTCCTTACCCAAAAAAGCACATCTGCATACTTCTTTGATCTATGTCCTACGCCAAAAAATGTCTACTCTCCCACTATATTAAAAGTAGAACTTTTGACACAAATGACATCCTCAACCTTTTGAAAGTCTAAGTAGATTATGTATCTCAAATTCCCCTTGGTTATGTCTATTTCTCTGTCAGAGAATTCCAACATATTTAGGCATGACTTTCCCTTGAAGAAAAGACACTACCTTTTCCTCAGCTGTTTCTGTTTGCTTAAGTGTTTGGCAGTTCTCTTCTTTATCATATATATTACTAGGTTGTCCAGTTTAGGAGGGGAACTCGTCAACTTTTAAATTTCCAAGACTTCTTAGAATATTCTCATGGGGAGAGATTGTATTTACATTCACCAGTCTTCAGGAAAACAACTTGTTTTGTTGTTTTAAAATGTGCAGTGGAGTTATTTATAAGACACTGACAAAAACTCTTTATATCCATATCTTTATTTAAACAAGTTTCTATAATAGCTAGGAGAATACAGCATTAATGACACACATTTACTAAGCACAACATTGGACAACTACAAATTTAGAGCATAAATGTAATTCTGATATTGTTTTGGTTTTTATCTTAGCACTAGGTGATATCTAGTGAAAACCCATGTTTCAAAGGCTTTTTTGATATGAGATGAATTATTAACTTATTTTTAAAAATTGCACGTGAGATATGCTAGAATGGGTTCTAGAGTCTAGAGTTAGTTGATAATGCCTTTCATGTCTCAGTATTTCTGCTTCCTTTTTAATGGGTAAATGTTTCACCTAAGAACTCTCAAAAAATTGTATCAAAATTTTCTATGCAGATCAAAGTAGAATTCCTTTTCCAGACCCAACAAGGAAAAATATTTGAAAACCGCAATGTCCAATTTCATTTTAGTTAAAAGGCATGTCAATTTCATAGTAAATTAATGAACTTAATAATTAAAATACAATATGTTAAATGGCATGAACTCATTTCTGTGCAACACTGTTAGAGCAATTTAAATTTCCCAAAGACACAAAAAAGTCAATTTTACTGCAGGATCCCACAAAAATACATAACTAGGAACCATAAATTACAACATATATATCCACATTTAAAGAAAAAATTCACCATTTGTTGGGAAAAATAATGGCTCAAATGATTTAGGGAGCCTGAAATGTGGGCTAAAATTTTGTAACACAGTAACAATAAGATTTGAAACTGCTGACGCTGAAAAATGCATAAAAATATACTGACCTGCCAAGCACTGAATTATATATACCAGTTTCAACTAAAAAACATTTTTTCTTTCAAATATTTCAAGCATTACAATACTGAGGAAATGTTAGTCATATGAATCCAATAACATCCATTAAGTTAAGCTAATGAACATTTTAGATAGACCAAATTACAAATAAAAAAAGTATAAAAAGCATTTTGGAAGATATTTTACATAGTATTTTTCAGTTCCTGATCTACTGAGAAATCTACTGTAATTCAGGTTGGTTTATTTAATTTAGGGTGATACAACAGAACAGAACTTATAGAACGCTTTCCTGTTTTTACTCAACCTTTTATAGTACAGGGTTCTTAAAAAATTTTGAAAAGAATGTCCACAAAAAGTTTGAGTTATACCCTTTACCTTTAGTAACAAAAGGTTAGTAGAAAGCAAGACATTTAAGTATTACCAAGAATCTAACTTATCTCCATAATTTCTTTCACATATTCATTTGCTTACTTGTGACACAGGGTCCCACTGACTCAGAAGCATTCTCTCAGCTGGCCTCACTGGCTCTGAGACTGTCGCTGCCCCACAGTTCCAGTTCCCATTTGGAAAGGAAAGAGGAAGTACAGGAGAAGAAGGGTCATGCAGGGCCACACCCAATCCAAACTCTCACAAAACCTTGAGAAACAGGGCAAGATATCCCTTCCAGGCAAGATATCCTTTACAGAAGAAAAGTTCTGGAGAACTTAAGGCAGCTCTAGAAGGGAAGGGAGCAAGGGTTAAGGCGGCCCTCACAGCACAGCCTGAGAACAAATTACAATGCACTCATCCATGAACAGAGGCGACAGCAATACAGAGCCTCTTCAACGTGCATGCACACGGCACCCCTCCTAGCACCCGTCTACACCTGTGGCATGCACACACTGCAGCGCCCACACACACACTGACATGTATATGGCCTGCCCAGTGACAGCTCTCAGAAGGTACCCGGTGGCTTGGGCTCCCCTGTGCTGAGGACCTAAATTGGGAAGGTGGCCTATAGCTGCAGGCCTGTCCAGGCTGCACAGCTCACCTGGTGGCTCCAACAGGGACTCTGATGGGTGTGTGGAGAGTAACTTTCCTCTTAATTTCAGAGAGACTTTTGCTGCTTCCTGTCTTTTTGGTTGAGATAGTCTGCCACCAATTAATGCCCAAACAGAATATTGCACCCTCCCAGAGAGCACTGATTCATGACAAAAGTCAAGCCTAGTTATAGCAAGTAACTACGACAAAAAAGAAAACCACGGGGCGCTGAGCACTTGGTCCCCTTAAAACAAGTCACTTGGTGCTCAGCACTTGGTCCGTTCCCACATGCCAGCTGCCAACTCGGACAAAAAAGCACCCCTTGCTGGCCAGGGGCATTCCACATGTACCAGGAGGGGCAGCACGTGACCTCACGACTTTTTAAAGTCTCCTGCCTCACAGGTGCCCACACCACCACTGCTCCGTATGGGAAAGCGGGACAGCCAGAGGGCTGTGCGACATCAGGCAAGTCACTGCCCCTATCTCTATTCCCAAGCTATTATCGGCAAATGATTGTAGAAGCAACCCCATCCACCGTCCATGCTGCTGTGAGGATGAAACGAGGTAACAGAGAAAAGCGCTGCAGGAAAGCATATCTGGACCCAGGTACTGTTTCTGCATTACTTTCAACAGGATGCACTAGTTTTGGCTCTGTTTTATCATAAGCAGCTGACATTACCCAGAGGATCCTTGACTATGCCTGCTAAGGAACTCTATGAATTAGTGGTGTGTGTGTGTGTGTGTGTGTGTGTGTGTGTGTGTGTGTGTGTGTGTGTGTGTGTGTGAGAGAGAGGGAGAGAGAGAGAGCGCATTGTGTGAGGACTTCTCAGGATGGTGGTAGGTGCTCATTTTCCTAGGGTTACCAGGAAAGTAATTTCTCACAACAATCACTACACTGAAATTATAATAATATAGTATTTTCATAGCCTCCCCTAGCATGTAGCTATAACCTTACTAACATATTTGATCTATATTCCACGTAATTACTCACCCAGAAAGAGCCAACTATCAGCTATCCATGGAAATGAAGAAATAACACAGCAACTCATCCAAACTGACAATAATCCCCAAATCTCCTATCAGTTGGCTTTGGAATATGTTTTTGTGCTTCTGCACCTGATGAAAGAAGCATCAGATATGTGGACATTTTTTAAACTTCCAAAGGAATTAGAAGCTGCACTTTGTGGATTTTATCCCATATTTATCTTCCCTTCTTTTAGAGTTACTCTCGGGCAGATCAAAGCCTTAACCTGAGGAAAAGCTGCAAGAAGGGGAAATTACTTTTAATTCTTCAGCTTCAAGTTGTAAGGGTGTGAGGTGAGTCTGTATGTAGTAAGGTGAATGGGGAGGGGATTATTGAGATAAAGAACTGTTGTGACTTTTAAGATCACTTCCTTTGAATTCCCATTGTGTGTCACAGAGGAATTAAGAAAAAGTCAATGACTGATCTTCTGAAGGAATGTATTGCAGAGAAGCAAGAACAACAAGACCAGCGCAAAGACTGGGCTGATGGTAAGCACCAGGAAGGCCAGCAGGGGCAACTGAGGACTGACTCCATCCACCTGCCGTCAGTGCACAAACAGCAGGCAACGGGAGAGACTATTAAGTTGAGGGAAGGGGAAGAGTGAATGTGTAGGGGAAAGGGTGGCAGGGTGTGTCTGAAGTTGGGTGAGAAAGTATGGCTGACAGAGAGAAAGAACCTCAGAGGGAAAGCAATCCTCAAACTGGCCCAAAGATCCCCATAGTCGGCAGAATCTTCTTTTACCTTCAATAAAATGGTATACAGAGTCATTTACTGGACCTTAGGGTTCCCTGGTTACAAGGATTCTTGTGAACGACTAAAAATCTCCAGGCCAATTAACCAAGAGAGGTTAATTCAGACCCTCATCTGGGGCTCTGGGTAGGCCTGGGAGGAAGCTGGAGCCCTGGAGTAGCAGAACCTTTGTGCCACCATCACTGAACAGGAGAAACCAGCAGGGGCGGCTGTGGGAGCTCTGGCTCCAGCACTTGACAGGAGAAAGACAGGAGAAGGGAGAGAAAGGCTCAGACCATAGCCTTTCTTTCATGACGCTTCAGTACATGAGCTGTCTGGAGTGAAAAAAAGGGCTGCATGGCAGTGAGAGCTACAGCGTGACCTGGAAGACTTGAGAAGATTCAGGGTGCACGTGAGTCGTGCTACACAGGATGAAGCTGGGGGAGGTCTGGGAGATTTCCAGGGCTGAGGTGGACTGCTTGTACCACGGTTGCATTTTCTTAGCAAGTCCCCAACTTACAGCATATCGGATGCTGTTAGATTCTGACACATTCAGTACAAACCAAATGGCTGTGACTAAATTGTGCATTGAAAACCGCCTTGACAACCAGGAAAAACTGGGAGAATCTGATGCAATTGGTAGTGCTTCTGGTTGATACTGCAAATAAATAAATACATGTATTCAAACTGAATAAAGCAGTATATGATGTAATAAAAATTAAACTAATTATAATACAAATATAGTAGGACCTTCTAAGAGCATGTACATAAATCATGTACATTTAAGAAAGGTTACGGTCACAAACCTGTGATTTTACATTTGATTAATCCTAAGGAATTGACAGGCACTACACACTGGTCTTTCCATCAAAGAATGAACTTACTGAATAACTGCAGCTTTTTTTCTCTAGAATCTAAGGGCTGAGAAGAGAGAATTTTAAATGTGGAAGAGACATTAAGAATCAGTGTCCAACTCTCTTATTTTATAAACAAGGAACTTGAGGCCCACGTGAATTAACAGACAGTATTCATCTTTTAATAACAATCTTTATCACTGATATGAAGCTGTTTGACTTCCACAAATATTGCACATATTTTAATAAGATTTGTCATTTTTATAGACCATCTAACAGTTAAATGATATAATCTATGATTGTAATTCAGAACCAGAGTTTCTAATGAAAACTAATAATTTGCTTTTGTGCAACCTGAAGGATTTATTGTATAAGATTCCTAAGAAAAATGGTGAATATATTTAACTAGAATTTCAGAATGACAACTTACAGAATCTGGGTCTTAATGAACCAAATCCTCTGTAAAATTCAACAATCTTCTATTTCTTATATAAGTCTTCTTAAAGTATTTCTAACATGATGTTTTTAAAAGTACCTAGTGGCATCTGAGAACACTTATAGAAGTTGCAAAGCCTTAAAAACTGACTCATAATGAAATATTTATTATATACCTTCTTTTGCATAATCAAAGTTTCAAGACCTGAATCATGAATATTCTGACAATCTTTTCTGGATAGTGAGTGATATTAAATCTTTTTTTTTTTTTTCCCCAAGGCAGTGTCTCTCTCTGTCACGCAGGCTGGAGTGCAGTGGTTCAATCTCATTGCAATCTCCGCCTCCCAGGTTCAATCGATTCTTGTGCCTCAGCCTCCCAAGTAGCTGGGATTACAGGCACGCGCCACCATGCCCGGCTAATTTTTGTATTTTTAGTAGAGACGGGGTTTCACCATGTTGGCCAGGCTGGTCTCAAAGTCCTGACCTCAAGTGATCCGCCCACCTTAGCCTCCCAAAGTGCTGGGATTAAAGGCGTGAGCCACCACACCCAGCCTAGATTAATTCTTAATAAATTAAGAAGAGAGAAAACCTGTCAAGGTTGAAAATATGCACTGAAGGAATCGGATCTGGTAATTAAAAATAAGTCACTTCACAGAACACTGTACCCTGATGCAATATCCACCCAGGGAAAATTAATGAGCACATCAGTGTAATACATCCTGAATAAATAATGACATCAACAATAGCCACTTTGTCTAATCCTACCCCTAAATGTCAAGCATTTTGTCATATTATTACATGACTTTCCAGTGTCTGCTACTTGTGCAGGTGAATCTGTAGGTATTTGCATATAATCCAGTTAAAACTGTGATCTGATTGAATTGTAAACAGAGTTGATAAGAGAAACTTATTGTTGTAGTGCCTAATAAGAATATCACTTACATTTTAAGAAGACAGTATGTAGCAGCAGTTTAAAATGCTCAGTAAACTATAGTACAAATGGACATCTATACTATTTAGCAAACCAACATTCCTTTAATATCTCTATATAATAGTGACACAAATGAGGAATTACTTTACATATTGCCAGTTTATTTCTTTGAACCAGTTTGACAATATCAACATAATTGATTCCTAAAACTGATATGATATGTACTCAATGGAGACTTTTCTTTCCATTCTCCTGTTTAGTGCAGAGGAGATTCTTTGGTGCCTTCCTAACAACAGCTCATCTATGGAAGTTATGCTTTTTATACCATTCAAATGCAGTGCTAAGGATTTAAAATAAATGCTGCCAGCTGAAGACACATTTTTCTCCTCCTTTCCTTCCTCCCTCCCTCCCTTCCTTCCATCATTCTCCTGTATGTAAACTCAGGGTACCTAGTTGGTTAAGGATGAGTGTTGCTATAAAGATAACACAGCACAAAAGAGCCTATCTTTGTTTCCAAAGTGATGAAAGTATTCTAGGGAGACTTCCAGTTAATGACTTCTCATATGGGAGATAATCAGTATTTTCTCTTTAAAAATGTATTTTCAGTAGCTCACTGGAAATAATGGGTTCCTATTTCAGGCAAGAAATGTATTGTCAATGTTTGCCTGGGCATCACTTTCAGACCCGTGAAATGAAGCCCAGGCCGAGGCTGGCTGGAATCTGGATGGTTTCTAGCGCGAGGGAAGATGGGTTGAAAGGAAAGGTGACAGGAAAGATGTGTTTAGCATCCATGAGCAGCTGGGGAGAGTCTTTCCTGTCTCGTAAACGCATCTGAGAAGATTAAGAAAAAAAATTAACAGAGCATCAGTTCTTTGAATCTAAAAGACTTTTTTCTACTAAAATTTCTACCCTCAAATTCTCAACTAATGAAGAATGTTTACCTTTGTTTTAAACTCACTTCATTTTCCCAATAAACTATTATCAAAAAAGTTAGTGCATTGTAAAATAAGATAAAAGATAACACATTATCCTTCAATAAATCACAAAATGTCCATTCAAAAGACTGTGTTGGCGAATCAAAGAAGATGGGAGCTCTTACCTGTATCGTACGAATGAATGACACAGAGACTCTTTCTTCAAACTCATTAACAGGAGTATACAAATTCAACACTTTCACAATCTGTGAGAAATGAAATGATCAAAGTTTTTGGCATATTATCAAATACACACTGGGCACCTATAATCTGGAAAATTAAAAGGATCTGTGCATACGGATTTCAGTTCTACTCAGTGGTGGGCTGGGCCCAGAAGGAAGGAGGAGCTGGTCTGCACATTTACCTTTGTTATTTGAATTTTTACAGGAGAATGTATCAATGTAATGTTTGTGTAATATTGTAAGAAGCCGTGTACATTTAGAAGAATATTCAAACAGCACAAGAGAATAAAACATGAAAAATAAATGTCCGCACTCCCATCCTTCCAGTCTCCCAAAGTGGCAACTGTTAACCAAGGGTGGCCAGGCTGGTCTTGAACTCCTGACCTCAGGTGATCTGCCTGCCTTGGCCTCCTAAAGTGCTGGAATTACAGGTGTGAGCCACCATGCCCAGCCTACTGATTTTTTCTGTCGCCCAGGCTGGAGTGCAGTGGCGCGATCTTGGCTCACTGCAACCTCCGTCTCCCAGGTTCCAGCGATTCTCCTGCCTCAGCCTCCTGAGTAGCTGGGATAACAGGTGCCTGCCACCATGCCCGGCTAATTTTTGTATTTTTAGTAGACATGGGGTTTCACCATGTTGGTCAGGCTGGTCTTGAACTGATTTTTTACTGTATTGGGCAAAACTGAAAATTTCATGTTATAGGACATATGATGAACATTAAGAAAGTCTAAGACTTAGCACAGAAAATAACTGGGCAAAAAGAAAATTGGGCATGTTCTTGCCTGTGCCTTGCTTCATGCTGTCACTATCATCCTCAAATGCCCTTCTCATTCCCTTACTTCCTTAAATTCAATGCCCAGATTAATAGGACCTTCCCTGAATACAGTTATCTCCCCTCAGCACTTCCTTTAGACATCTTACTATAGAATTTGCTAGAACCTCTACGGTAGAGTCAGTTGGATATGACTCTGTCTGCCCTACTAAACCGTAAGCTCCTTGAAGGCAGGAATTTTTCCTTATTTATTGAAGCATCTTCCCCAGCAATAAATATGGTGCCTTGAGATGGAGGCTCAATTAGTCATCTGTTGAATTGAAGTAACAAGAATTATCTGTCTCTAAAAACAAAGTCATTATTTGATAATCCACTCAATTATGAAATAATATAGAAAGCTATTTTATGGAATATAAGCTGCATAGACTGTATACTCCATGAGAGCAGAGGCTTTGTTTTGCCTTTGGGTACATCCCAGTGCCTTCAATGTTATATAGAACACTGTAAGCACTCAATAAATATTGGCTGAATATTAAATATATTTAACTATAATTAGCACTGAAATGTATTAATTTGTGGCAAAATCTCCTTGCTTTAAGATCGGCACAGGTATATATCTTCTTGGACACAGGTGAAGTCAGCTCAGAAATACAAGCAATAAGTAGGAGACTTCTTTACTTCCCTAAAGATCATCTTTGATGAATGTTAAATTATTTCATAACAGGGAAAGTGGCTCTACCTGGGCAGTAGTTAAAGCATTGCACATAGAACAAATGGCTTCTGCATCATCATCTGTTTTCTTTTTCACTTGCAAAAGTTGAGCAGCCTGAATGAGAGGTTCTAGGGTTTCTTTAGCCCCACTGTTCATCAGATTCTTGTCACGCAGCCATTCTTCAAGTTGACTGACATTGTACCTATTCCAAAAAAAAAAAAAAAAAAAAAAAAGAGAGATACAGAGAATGCAAATTTGCTGAATGTTGTCAAAAATGTCTTAATTTTTTTTTGTGTGGCCTTGTCAGGATTTATGTTAAAATGACAGGCAGTATTTTTGTTCAATTTTCTTAAATCTCATCAGCTGTGCTTAAAAATTTATTATAGTCATGAGGATTATAATCATCATTATATAAGATTAAATGACAAGATAATGTAATTCTCTTTAATGGAAGATGGAAGTAAAGTCATTATGGCAAAAGTTATTAGACTTGCTAATAAACAAAATAGAATACATAATGTAGCCCTGTCTTTATTGGTGGGCTGGCCAGAAAACACTTTGTAGCTTCTCTTACAATTTCAGAGCTGGGTTACTGTTGCAGGGTGAGACTTGATAATCCTTGAAGCACTCTCTCTTAAGACAAACTTCAAATCAGGTAACTGAATAACCAGAAGCCCTACATATACCTGTGCTCAAGCCTTAAGGGAAGAGCCTAGGAGATGAAGATGGTGACCTGAGAAAGCTCCGGGATGAAGGGAGAGAGAGGCAAGGGAGGGCCACTGGAAGAGACAAGGACTCCAAATGGGGACAGAGACAAACTACAGACACTGAGGTTTCACGAAGCAGCCAACCAAGTGGCAGCGGTCCGAAGACTGAGGTCAATGGACACACAATCAGCACTTAGCACCCAAGCAAATAGGGGCCAGCATAATATTACCACAGGCGGCTCCACATTTCCATGCAGACCTTATAGAGAAATATGTTCCACTATCTGAGAGGAAAGCATTACTGTCTTAAAATTCACTACAATTCAGTGTGAGTCAGGATGGAAAATTTGAAAAGAACACTAAGAGTTCCTGAGATTGAGTAACTACTAAGACTTTCATAGGAGAAATCATTTTTCTCTCCTCTTGGTGAATATTCTAGCTGTTTTAAAATAAAAATTTGTGTCCCAGTACGGTGGCTCACACCTGTAATCCCAGCATTTTGGGAGGCCAAGGCAGGTGGATCACCTGAGGTCAGGAGTTCGAGACCATCCTGGCCAACATGGGAAACCCTGTCTCTACTAAAAATACAAAAATTAGCCAGGCGTGGTGGTGCATGCCTGCAATCCCAGTTACTTGGGAGACTGAGGCAGGAGAATTGCTTGAACCTGGGAGGCAGAGGGTGCAGTGAGCCAAGATCATGCCATTGTACTCCAGCCTGGGCAACAAGAGCGAAACTCCATCTCAAAAAAATAAAAAATAAAAAATTTGTAAAAAAAAATTATGTTACAATAATGAGGTTATGCTGAGGAGTAGTGGGCATAAAATTAAGTGTAGCTTTTCTTAAAATATAGAGGGGGGATATTGTAATAATTAGTAAAAGATCTATTAGACCTGTTCTTGTTGTCATAGGTACAAAAAGGTATTTTTCCAAAAATATATTTCTAAAAGCAATCAAACAATACAAATATTCATTATTATAATTTAATAATTTCTTATTGTATAATTAAAACACACACATAAGGAGAGGAAGCAGCTATCTCATCTTTGTGTATGTTTGAATCATCTCTTCACTCCCCCAAATAAGTAAGCTTCACAGTGGAGTAGGGTTTCCTATCAAGCATGTGAAGAACCTGTTGGCAGGGTACAGACAGGGAGCAATAATGAGATGTGAAGAAATCCAGCCAGGCAAGGGAAAGTGGCTCCGTGCCAGGTTCTCCCTTGCCGCTTGGCCGCATGGCATCAGACATGAGATGCAAGGACTGAAAACAAGCCATCAGCTCTCCACAACCCTGGCAGGCCAGCCGGGCAGCAAAAAGAGACTGTTGTAGGTGTTGGCGTTTGCTCACCTGATCTGCATGCCTTTACTCCAGGAGCACATGTCCTTCCGCAGGAGTAGGTTGTTCAGGGTGATGGCCCCCACGATGTAGAACATCTGCTTGACCACCTGCTTGATCAGTTCAGGGTCCATGCCGTGCTGACACATAACTGAGTGGAAGGAGTTGAGCTGCCGGAGGATGGAGTCCAGTGTGTAGGTGCCCTCATCGGCGATACTGGAGGTTCGCTTTCTCAACCCTGTGGGCTTCACCCCAGACACGCCCTGAATCGTTTCATGTTCCAGCATGCCTGAGACTGCAGGAGTATTTCAATTGTTAGAGGAGAAGATGTGGACGGAAATCTTTCACGTGCACACATCCATTTGCACAAACACACACACATTCAACTTAGGAAAATTAGCTGGGCGCAGTGGCTCACGCCTGTAATCGCAGCATTATGGGAGGCTGCCGAGGTGGGTGGATCACTGGAGGCCAGGAGTTCAAGACCAGCCTGGCCAACATAAGGAAACCCCATATCTATTAAAAATACAAAAATTAGCCAGGTGCGGTAGCGTGTGCCTGTAATCCCAGTTACTCAGGAGGCTAAGGAAGGACAGTCACTTGAATCTGGGAGGCAAAGGGTGCAGTGAGCTGAGATCGCACCTCTGGGCTCTAGGCTGGGTGACAGAGCGAGACTCCATCTCAAAAAAAAAAGGAAGGAAGGAAGGAAGGAAGGAGGGAGGGAGGGAAGGAAGGAAGGCAGGAAGGAGGGAGAGAGGGAAGGAGGGAGAGAGGGAGGGAGGGAGGGAGGGAGGGAGGGGGAGGGAGGGAGGGAGGGGAGGGAGGGAGGGAGGGAGGGAGGGAGGGAGGGAGGGAGGGAGGGAGGGAGGGAGGGAGGGAGGAGGGAGGAAGGAAGGAAGGAAGGAAGGAAGGAAGGAAGATCTGGGTGCCAAGATACAGGGAAAAGGAACTTCACTACAAAAGGGCTTCTGGATTTTAAACTTTACTGAAGGAATAATTCTTAAATGCAAAAATTTACTATAAATTTAAGTAAACTTAATGGTGTCTCTTCTAAAATAAGAAGAGTAAGAAGCAGTAGCCTTGTGATAGCACAAGTCTGTGTGTCTTGGGTGGGCTTTTGAGAGTGATTGGTAGCAGTTAGGGTTAAGATAAGCATTCTCCATGTTATCTGAGCCCCACAGGCAAAAACAGTAAGAAAGGCAGGGCACTGACAATCATCTTGGAGAAGACATGGGAGAGGGGAGTGGCTGGAGAGCTGGGCCCTTCCTTATTCTGGGCTTCCACAATAGCAGTGGGCCCTTGGGCTGACCTCCGTCTCCCAGGATTCGTCTTCTCACATGTGGCCTGGCTGCTTCCCTGTTGTGCTCTCTTAGCATTTGGCTTATGCCTCCCCTAGAATGTTTCTGAGATGTCCACTCCCTGTGAGTCCCTTGAGAGCAAAGGCCACGTCTGGTTCATCTTGCTATTTAATTGTGCTAAACATAGATTCCCTAGAACTGGCACGTTTGTTGTTGCTGTTAAATGACTGGGAGATGGGGGTAAGGATTTAGATTGGGGCTTCTTTGAGGTGAACTTCTTTTTTTTCTCTTTTGAGACGGAGTCTCACTCTGTCGCCCAGGCTGGAGTGCAGTGGCGCAATCTCAGCTCACTGCAAGCTCTGCCTGCCGGGTTCACACCATTTTCCTGCCTCAGCCTCCCAAGTAGCTGGCACTACAGGTGCCAGCCCCACGCCCAGCTAATTTTTTGTATTTTTAGTAGAGACGGGATTTCACCATGTTAGCCAGGATGGTCTCGATCTCCTGACCTCATGATCCGCCTGCCTCGGCCTCCCAAACTGCTGGGATTACAGGCGTGAGCCACCACACCTGGTCCAGGTAAACTTCTTATTCAGCCAATAGAAACAGGCAAAGCAACAGAAAAACTGGCTGAAGCTGACCTTCTTGGTATCTGTGTTATCTCCTATATTTTCGCCGACCTAGGGTGCTTTACTGACTTTTTAAGGGACATCTGAAGAAAACATTGCCATCTCCCATGGCTTCCTCAGCTTTTGATGTCTCAAATAGCTAGTTAACTGTGGCCTATGAAAGCAAAGGAAACACTATGAGCCCACAGAAGGGAAATGAAGAAGTTGTGGAAACATGGAAAATGCATGGATGGGGAAAGAAAGTGTAGCTGGAAGTAGCCTTAAGAGCCTGCTGATAGGCTGGGCGCAGTGCTGGCATCTGTAATCCCAGCACTTTGGGAGGCTGAGGTGGGTGGCTCACAAGGTCAGGAGATCGAGACCATCCTGGCTAACACAGTGAAACCCCGTCTCTACTAAAAATTCAAAAAATTAGCCGGGCATGGTGGCTGGTGCCTGCAGTCCCAGCTACTCGGGAGGCTGAGGCAAGAGAATGGCGTGAACCCGGGAGGCGGAGCTTGCAGTGAGCTGAGATCCGGCCACTGCACTCCAGCCTGGGCGACAGAGCGAGACTTCGACTCAAAAAAAAAAAAAAAAAGAGAGGCTGCTGATAATTTGCCAGAAGATAACAGTGTTTGGTAACTTAAAACAATTTTTTAAAATTCAATGCATTAAACTGAATTTAAACATTAAACATTAGGGAAGGAAGCCAGAAACTACTGTTTCAGTCTTGTGGAAGCAGTGATTTTCATGCATCCCAGTTAATTATGGCTGGGTTTCTGGGATTCCTCGGCTAATTTTAGCCCTGTATCTTACTACTTTATGCTCCCCAAATGAATAGCTGCCCTGAAACATGTGCCCCTGGAGGCTACTTATTGATGGGCACGAATGATAGGCAGGCTGCAATGCCCAATGGGGCCCTGGCCTTACCAATCATTGGCTGAAGGATGTTCTCTAACACCCGCACGAGCTGCTGGTAGATCTGAATGGCCAGGTCACTCAGCACCTGCCGATACTCAGCCAGGTCAAAATTGGTGAGGCAGTGTTCATTCTGGCGAGATGTGTTGTGCTTCATAAAGCCCTAGAGTCATAATGCAAAGTTAATGATACACGTGAAGTAACCTGTCTCTTCAGTTTAACTATCTCCGATTTGATCAGCATCTTCATGCTCTTTTCTGCTCTGTCCAAGGAGCTTCCCCACTAAAATGCCAGGACTGACATTCTGCAATGCTGACGTGTGTTTGTTCGCTTCCATCACACCCCCCCTCCACTTCTTACTAGCTTTTCAACAATACCTAAACTTGGCAACCTAGCATTTAAGTCTTCCCAACAGCAATGTCAATGAAACAAGTTGGAGGAACTTAACTAAAAAAATAAAATAAAATAAAAAGGTGTTTCACTTCTGAAACAGCAGGCTTACTGTCAAACACTAAATTATCTAGAGTACTAATCTCTTAACTTCAGTTCATTATAGTCCTGTTCTTAAAAACTACACCCAAAGGACATATATAATCTTGAAATAGACCAATTTCTACAGAGACTGGTGAATACATACAAAAAGTTCCCTTTGGCCGGGCGCGGTGGCTCAAGCCTATAATCCCAGCACTTTGGGAGGCCGAGACGGGTGGATCACGAGGTCAGGAGATCGAGACCATCCTGGCTAACACGGTGAAACCCCGTCTCTACTAAAAAATACAAAAAACTAGCCGGGCGAGGTGGCGGGCGCCTGTAGTCCCAGCTACTCGGGAGGCTGAGGCAGGAGAATGGTGGGAACCCGGGAGGCGGAGCTTGCAGTGAGCCGAGATCTGGTCACTGCGCTCCAGCCTGGGCGACAGAGCAAGACTCCGTCTCAAAAAAAAAAAAAAAAAAAAAAAAAAAAAAAGTTCCCTTTACTCTATTTCGTGGTACCCACACCATGGTTTTCAGTCAGAGGTTAGAAGGGAATCTTTGGTGGTATCTGTTAAAATGGAACTGAATGGGCGGCCCTTTTTCCAGTCATTTTGCAGTTTAACACGTTGCTTGCCTGACGCTACCTGATAAAGGCAAGTGCTTACTTTGAGGATTCTCCCCACAGCCAAGCATCTGCCTCCTTACCACCTACTTAATGACTGGTCCAAAAGTGGGGACTGACAGGATGCAGTCAACAACCCCTCAGGGGGATTCTGGTCTGTTGGCCCCGTCTTCTCAAGGACCGGGCCTTGCTCATCTCTGTGTTTCCCATCATCTGCCAGGACAGGCCTGGGTCTTGGGGTGCTCGGGAAATGCTGCTGGGCACCTTCTCTGCTGCCCTCCTGGCAAAGGGATGGGAGGCATGGAGGGCAGTTGGTTAGGGTCATGGGCCCTCAGCGGTGCCAGATCCAGGATCCCAGCTCTGCTCCTTGTGGCCAAGAGGACTTGGGCAAATCAGTGAGCCCCAGTGAGCCTTGGCTTCCTCATCTGTAAAAGTGGGCTATAATTCCTACCTCACAGAGATGCTGTAAGAATTAATGATCATAAAGAACATCATGTATAGTAAGTGCTGTCTGACACATACTAAGCAGCCCTTAATGATCATTATTAACATTCTACATAGTTTTGAAATATTTGAAGTCTATCAAACAACTAATGAACACATCCCTACAAACAAAAACAATAGAGATTTTTTTGGACAAATTGAAAGACATGATCTTTGATCACCTTTTAAGGTATTGTGGCAAGCCAAAATTGATTAGTTTCTTTAAATAGTTCACTATTCTGATACTAGCTCTTGAAATGCCCACTAAAACATACTGACAAAAAGTTTCACTTCTGGTAACTATTCACTGACCAATGCTCATTTTATTTTCTCTATGCTTTCTCATAATGTAAAGAAGAAGCTGTCATTCTCCAAATCACTGTTTCATAGAGAGTGAACATTGAACAAAGCAATGAACTTCCAAGCCACCTCTGAATTTGGGTTTCTAAATAAAGAAGTGGTTAAACATTTTGTGCTTTTAAATTTTTCCTTAAAAAGGTCAGAGAAAGTATAGCATGCTGGTTTTGTAATCAAGGTTTTCTCACCTCTTCTCCACTGTACTGCTTCAAGCAGTGCAAAAATCGGCATGTGTTAGAGAGCCAGAAGGAGACGGTTTCAAAATCATCACCTCTTTTCTGAAAGAGAGAATAATTCTAAATTTGCCTTTTCCTTAGGGAAATAACCTAAAAAAAATTGAACAGATACCAAAAGACCCATTTCTTTCAGTTACCATTATAAACAATTATAAAAATAGATCACATTACAATTGTAAAGTCTTACGTCATTGCTAGCAGAATGTCAGCCACCAGGTTCATTAGTTGTTGCTTTGCTTACCATTCACTTTTTTGGCATAGAAAATTAAACTGATGTGAATTTAGCTGTTCCTTTAAGCAGAAAAAAATTCACCTGGCCGGGTGCGGTGGCTCACACCTGTAATCCCAGCACTTTGGGAGGCCGAGGTGGGTGGATCACCTGAGGTCAGGAGTTCGAGACCAGCCTGGCCAACATGGTGAAACCCCATCTCTACCAAAAATACAAAAATTAGCTGGGCATGCTGGCACATGCCTGTAATCCCAGCTACTTGGGAAGCTGAGGTAGAAGAATCACTTAAGTCCAGGAGGCGGAGATTGCAGTGAGCCAGGATTGCGCCACTGCACTCCAGCCTAGAGACAGAACAAGACTCTATCTCAAAAAAAAAAAAAAAAAAAAAAAAAAAAATTCACCTAGCCACCGCTGACCCAACCTCATGTCCGTCTTGGGGTTAATGATGGGAGTCAGAACTAAAAGCAGAAAGAGGAATAACTAATATTGTGATAGAGAATTTGAAGCACTTAAACCCAGACTAGATTAAAAATCTTGTCAAGGGTAAGACAAAATTTCTGAGCTGTGAATCCAGAGATGAGATGGAGGAAGTCCTGCGATGAGCAGTACAGTCAGGGGAAAGCTGGTTGGCTCTTCACCAGGACTGGGCTACCGTGGCAGGAAGAAGAGAGACTCATTGTGCCCGAAAAAGCTGTGAGGGCTGGGAATACTTCCCAGGAGCTTCATGGCAGACATACTTGGAAGGACCATGCATTTGTCAACTAAACCATTTGGATGAACTAATCCCAGTTTATATATGGGAAGTCACAGAAATATCAATGTTTGCCTACACTTTTTCTCAGAAAACTTTGCAAAGGAAAACCAGAATAGTTTACCTAGGACAGGTGCCTAGCACTAAATGGTCTTAGAAGCTCATTTTTTTTTTTGCATGAAATAATATATTCCAATAACTCTACTACCATATCACAACAAAACCCAGGTTCTTAGAAGCTATGTGAGAATACCTGCCTTTGGTTTCTTGGTAGTGGCTTTATGCAGTAAACATGCACAGGATATATCATGGGGAAAGATGGGTTTCTCATCTTTTTTTTTACATAAATAAAATCACCTTTTTAAGAAAGTACAAAGCACCCTTGAATTTTGTAGAATGCTCCCCTAAAAAGACTTTTAAGAAAAAAAATCCTAGAGGATATCAAACCTAACTAAGTCTTTTCAGCTGAGACAGAATTACTAAACTCAGGTCCTGACTTTACCACTAAGTAAATATCCGAAAGACCTAGCTACGTAGTCTTCCAATGTCAGAGGACTGTGAATAAAATAAATAAAATAATAAATTATTTACTGCCAGTAAATACAATTTTATTACATTCCCAAACACGGAAAATCATCCTACAGTTTAAGTGCAGATTTGACTAAAAATAACTCTGCCTCTTCCAAAAATCTGGATTACAACTGTTCCTAGCGGAGGCTCTGGGCTAAGCTGACGAAAGCAATGAATGCAGATTGGGAAAATGTGCTGGTCATTGTCAGGCTATGGGAGAGCGTCACTAAAGCACCAATCTAGACTGTCTTCACTGACGTCTACACAAATCAAACTGCAGAGATCCTCAGAATAGTCCCAGCTGGATGTAACGGCACGTATACTAAACAGTTACCAGATAAAGGTGATTAAAACCTAAGGAGAAGACTTCATTCTAGAAATAATCCAGCATCTGTTTTCATTAGTGGGCTCCAGCCTTTGCTAAGCCACTTTTTTTTTTTTTTGGAGACAGAGACTCACTCTGTCTGTCGCCCAGGCTGGAGTGCAGTGGTGTGATCATGGCTCACTGCAGCTTTGACCTCACAGGCTCGAGCGATCCTCCTACCTCAGCTTCCCAAGTAGCTGGGACTGAAGGAACACGTCACCATGCTTGGCTAATTTTTTTATGTTTTGTAGAGATGGGGTCTCACAGTGTTGTCAGGGTTGGTCTCAATTTCCTGGGCTCAAGCAGTCCTCCCACCTCTGCCTTCCAAAGTGCTGAGATTACAGGCATGAGCCACAGCACCCAGCTCACTTTTAAACAAAATAACTCAACAAATACAATTTGAACACTAAGGGTATCCTCTGTCCTCATGAAAATGAGATACTCTATATTACTTCAAAATAAAAGAACATTTGCTTCTTTGGAAATTAAAAAAACATTAAAATAGAATGCCAATTCTTTACCTAAGAGAGGTTACTAGATTGAGTTTATTGAAGTAATATTTTTTGCAATAAACAAGCTGTATTTGATCAAAATTAATAAATCCATGTTAGTTCCTACTCTACCCCATAGGAAAAACAAGTTGAACTCAAAGCTATTTGCAGTTTTTGATTTATTAGAAAAGATCATAAGCTAAAAACTATGGATTCTCTACACATCTTCGGCTAGTTATGCTGCTTAGGGCCGATGGCAAAAAACCAGCTGCCAAAGTTGAAACAGGTATGCAACACAAATATACAATTCAAAACTGGGATGTGAGACAAATGCACATTAATTTTAAATGGTATTAAAGAGTGTTATGTTCTAGTGCCCACTCACTTTTAATCTTTACAGAATTTGGTACAATAGTCAAACCAGATAAGTATCTTCTTGCAATTATGATGAGAGAAAGAAAACTTTATGATTTAGTTTTTTCTCTCTCTAGGAGTTGGCCTAACAAGTAGCAAAACTTGTAGTTTATCTAAGTACAATATTGCATCAACGCTCTCAAAATAAAATGAGTTATGTTGGGAAGACATTCATCAACTTTTAACTGTTAAATCTTCAGAAACTCCATGCTTTAGTAACCACTGTAGAATGTTAACTACAGAAAGTATCTGCACAATAGGGACCAACAGAGAACCAGCATTTATCAAAAGTTTGCTCCCCAGGGCTGACGGAGGGAGGAATGGGGAGTTAGCATTTAATGGGTACTGTGTTTCAGTTGGGGAGAATGAAAAAGCTCTGGAGATGGATGGTGGTGATAGCTGTACAACAGTGTGAACACATTTAATGCCACATAACTGTACACTTAAAAATGGTGAATATGGCAAATTTTATGTTATGTATGTTTTACCTAATTTTTTTTTAAGTTCATAAAAGAAGTCTTAGATTTGAAAGAGTGGCATGCTGACTATCCACTTATCTTTACCCTAAAAGCTCTCATTAAGTTTGATAATCCGAAAGCAAAGTACCTGAAACACATGATCTTAGCTCCTCACAGCAACACTGAGTTAAAACTAAGCCTGTGCTCACTGTTTCTCTGGAGTCAAGAGGGGGATTATGCAAGGTGACTCAGTGACTACTGAGTTGTGTAGGCTTTCTGCTCAGTTATATAACTTTGCTGTCTTTTCCAAGTCTCCTCTCTGATTAGCATCTGTGTGTTGCTTCCCACATGGAACCAGGCATTTTAGGTAACAGGGAAAATTATGGGGCGAGGTGGAGAAAAAGTTGGAAGAAAAATTGTAATGTTTTATCAGACATCTTTTTATATGAATGAGCCATATCTTAAACTTATTTAACATCTATTTTAATTTCAGCATCACATTCCCTGTATATATGAACTCTACTAAATATTTTTTAGTTCTAAGTAAAACCTCAAACTATATCTGTCCATGAATAAACTTAGTTTACTGCACAATTAAATGCAGTTATGTCAAGTTGATTTTGATTACTGTTCAACTTGAGCCCTGTTTTGAAAGAAGGCAGGCAGACATGTTCAAGGAAGAACATTTCCTCCAGTGGAAGTTTTCACTCAAGACTGAAAAGTGGCTGGGTGCAGTGGCTCACGCCTGTAATCTCAGTACTTTGGGAAGTTGAAGGGGGAGGATCACTCGAGCCTAGGAATTAGAGACCAGCCTGGGCAACACAGTGAGACCCTGTCTCTACAAAACATAAAAAATTAGCTGGGCGTGGTGGCGTACAACTGTGGTCTCAGATACTTGGGAGGCTGAGCTGAAAGGATCGCTTGATCCTGGGGTTGTACTGGGGCTGCAGTTGAGCTGAGATTGCACTACTGTACTTCAGCCTAGGTGACATAGCAAAACCCTGGCTCAAAATAGATACATAAGTAAATAAAAATTGGAAAGTTAGTAACAAGCAACTTAGCTAAACTCTAAGGAAGGAAAAGCAATCAGTGCAGATTCTGTCATCATTAACAATTCATGATGAGAATTTTGTTGAACAGGAACTGACCTTCAATACTTTTTTGATGCTGTTAATTGTTGATGTTAGCAACGACCTTACTTTCTGATCATCATTCAGGTAGTCAGCATGTCGAACACACATAAACAGGATATATGCCGGTAATCCTGGAATCAAATTGACTGCTACACCACGTGGCTTCAGTTCTAAAAAAAGAAAAAATAATAATTTTATATAACATGGAAAATTTTCACAAGGCATGCATTGTGAGATATAAAAGCACAGTTGTCATGTAAGAGTTCCATCATTCAAGGTAAGTAGGTAATATAAAAAGTGTATTTTAATAGCTCTTTAAGCAGAAAAATTCTGGAGTGTGGGGCATGTCTATGTAATGACAACTCCCAAACTGATATCTCCTGCGCTGACTTTTCCCTTGAACTCCAGTCTCACTATCAACCGCCTTCTTGACAACTCTACTCAGGCACATGAAACTAAGCCTCTCCCAAACCAAACTCTTGCTTCCCTAAGGAGCCTCCTTTTTTGGAAGTTGTCCCCATCTTAGTAAATAAATGGCAGCTCCAGTCTTCCAGTACCCTAGATTACAAACCTCATCCTCATTTTTGACTCCTTTCTCTTCTTGTACCACATATCCAATCCATCAACAAACCCTGTTGGTTCTATCTACAAAATACGTCCAAAATCCAGCTACTTCTCACTGCTTCTACCAGCTACAGACGTCCCATGGAGGCCACCATCATCTCCTGCTGGGCTGCTGCAATAGCTCCCTAACTGGCCTTCCTAATTCATCTCTCGCTCCCCAGTAGTGCATTTTCCATACAACAATCAGAACCATTCTTTCAGAAAATGTTGGTCAGATCATGTCACTTTTGTTCTGAGAATCCTTCAAGCAGCTTCTCATGTCATGCATTTATAAAAGCCAAAATCCTCACCATAGTCCATGGGATCTGGCCCTATTCCCCTTCCCCACTCCAGCTCACTCTGCTCCAGTCAAATGGGTCTCCTTGCTGTTGGTTAAACATGCCAGGTATGCTCCCCGCCCAGGGCCTACGTGCTTACTGTTTTTCTGCCTTGAATGTTCTTTCCTCAGATATTAGCATGACTTGTTCGCTTACTTCCTTTGGTGTCTGTCCAAAGATCACCTTACCAAAGAGTGTTTCCTGACAATTTTACACAAACCAGTACACCTGCCTTCACTCTTTATTCTTTTTATTCCATCATATATTTGTTTATTTTGTTTTCTTTATTTCTCCACTGGAATGTAAACTCTGTAAGACTGGATACTTCACTTTGCTCATTACCTAGAAAATGCTTGGCACATAAGAGTTCATTAGACATTTGCTGAATTGATAAATCTGTTAATTCTGTGCTTAAAAACCAGTGGCTCCTTAACATTTTTGCTAAATGAAATTCATGTTGAAACTTAAGCACCTGTGCAACTATATATAGTACTAAGTTTAATGCCAGGAACATTCAATCAGGTATAAGTGCCAACCCCATTGCTGTCACCTTGGCACCTGGCGGGAGGAATGCTGTGCAAAGGCTGAAAGGAGAGGTTTTTAGGATTTTCACTTCACAGCTTACGGGTGTGCACTGTAATCATTTACCACCACCCTCTAAAAAGTCTTCTTGCAAAGCCGGTGGGCTCAGACCCAATCTTAAAGGCAGTGTGCTATTCTGAAATGCTTTTTCCACTCCCATCTCATTTGTTCTGTCCATTCCTTCCTTTGTTAGAATCTTTTCCTTTTTTGTTTCTTCCCTATTATTACACTGCTGTACTTGACCTATTTAGTTGCAAACCTTTCTAGGGGAGTAAGGAAAAACTGAAATTCGGGAACCTAAATGGCCTAGAGCAGTTGTGCTCAACTGTGGTTACACTTGAGAATCTCTTAAGCTTTTTATTTTTATTTTTGAGACAGACTCTTGCTGTGTAACCCAGGATGGAGTGCAGTGGTATAGTCATAGCTTACTGTAGTCTTGAACTCCTGGGCTTACATGATCCTCCCACCTTAGCCTCTTGAGTAGCTAGGACTACAGGCATGCACCAACACCTGGGTAATTTTTTTCTTTTTCTTTGGAGAGATGCGGTCTTGCTATGTTCCCGAGGCCGACCTTGAGGGGTTTGTTTGCCTTCCTTCCTTCCGTACTTCCTTCAGCCTTCCTTCCTTCCGTCCTTCCTTCCTTCCGTCCTTCCTTCCTTCCTTCATTCCTTCCCTCCTTCCTTCCTTCCTTCCCTCCTTCCCTCTTTTTTTTTTTTTTTTTTTAATTTCTTTTAAAGTACTAGACATTGCCAGGTTCTTCTCTATAGAGATTTTTATTTAACTGGGCAAGAGGGAGAGATACATCAGTATGGGTCAAAGCTTCCAGGTGATTCTAATGTGCAGCCAGGGCTGAGAAGACCTGATCTTGAGCAATCCTTGTAGGTGGGTCTGAGGCATGTGTCCCTGCAGTTGGACTGAAAGTGCTTGGTGTGGTCAGAACACTACTGCAACACTAGAATACATGGTACATGATGATGTCTAATGAAACCTATGCTGAATATCTCAAAAATTAGAGACTAGTTTTTCCCACCATTGACCCATGTGCCAGAGGAACTTTTATCCAATGCAGAAAATACTTGCCCAGAATCAGGTTCTTAACAAGTTTTTGCTCATCCTCCTTCTTGTATTCCAGCATTCCTTGGAAATCCTTTTCTTTCCTGGGAATGTTGACTGGTCGAATGGGTTCATCAATGATCTGTCCTGGGGATATGTTCTCCATCTGGCCCACTTTATGAGAATTAAGAAAGGAGAAGAAAATGTTTTCCATATAAAAAACATGAGAGGTCTCCAAGTTCCTATAATTTTGAATGCATTCTACAACAACTGAAACTTGCCATATTTGCCACTTAATTGCCTCCTCTTAAAATAATTTTTTTTCGTTAAAATTGGGTGAACAGATGGCAAAATTATATGGTAATCTTACTCTGAAAGCCACACCTACCTAACTGTAAATTAACATCAAATAACCTTACATGATCCAAAACCTTTTTTATGTAATAAGGTTTACTTTTTAATAAGATTAAATGTCCAAAAAGTAAGTGGTTTAACAGATTTGTTAATTAATTGATACTAATCAGAAATGATTAAACATATTTTGACTTTAATTCACAGGAGGAACAATCAGTATCCTACAAAGGGGCAGAAGGAGCAGAAACAATTCCCCCTTGCTCTTGGCTCAATGACTTTAGTCGTTAAAAGCACAAGAATATTTACTTTAAATGTATTATTACAATCAGTTCAAAACACATACAGATAGCTGGTAGAAGAGTGTTTCTTCATACCACTTGGTCCAAAATGTATTATTTTTCACAAAGGACTCATATGGCAAAGACCTAATTTTCTCCTGCCACCCACATTCCCAGAGAAATTATGAACACATAAACTATCTCTATGTAGTATGATTTCCTAAATGTTATTATTTTTTATTTCTTTTTAATAGAATGTTAAAAATTCTACTTATGAAGTTGCAATCAATGAAGTAAAACCACTGGCTTACAATGCTTTCAGATGTTAAAGACAGTCACTATTGTCAAGGGCAGCAGCTAGAGAAGAATTATGCTAAAGGTTCAAAAAAAAGGTCTCCAATTTCATCTCAAAATTGAGACTTGAGTGGGAAATCCAACGAAAAGTAAAGGGACATATGAGTTATCACAGCTGCTGTGGGGATACAGGCTAGTAACCAGGTTTTTTATCCGTTTATCTACAGGGAGGGAGAGTGGTTAAGAGATTTGTTTAAGGGCAGATTAAGTTTGAGTTCTGAGATAGCTCTCAAACAAAATGCAGATCAGATGCAAAAACATTAGAAAGTTTAATATTGCTGACTCCACGAGGTGTCAGTAGTGCTTCTTGTGCCACTCTGGGTAATTTCCTGGGTTAGTTCTGAGAAGCCAGTCCCGCAGGAAGAGGTTATCACAGAGAACATCAGTACCTGCCAGTGCTCTTGCTTATGTGGCACGGAGCCTGGTGACACACCGTCCACCTCATGCTGCAGCAGCACACACTGGGACTATCAGCGCTGAAAATCTGGTTTAGGTGAAGTCACCACCATCCAGCAACACTATGATATCTAAAGAGTGGTCAGATTGTGATTGGACAGATCAGGGCTATGGCCATCTCCCATAATCTAGTTTTTCATATGCATGATCCAGTATGAAAGCCACGGGACTAACTCTAAAGTGTATTCTTCCATACAAGAGAAGAGGAGACTCAAGCTATTTGGTTTTACGTAATTTCTGGTGTCAGTTTAAACATAATACCACAAGGACCTCTGAAGCAGCACACGGTGGCCTCTACAGATCATAAACCTGCAGCTGCGTGTAAAAAACAAAATAATAAAACCCCTGCCATCTATGCCACTAGTAACTTTAAGCTGCATGTACAACTCCAAAAGGGGAAATTGGGAGAAAACAAGTTCAACACACCAGGTTTATCAATAAATGCACATATTTGGACTCCATGTAACCCAAAGAGCATATTTTAAACCTACTGATTTATCAAATCTTTGATGCTATCGGTTATGAAATACAGTATTTTATGTAACACTAAAAAAATTGCCAACTAAACTATAATCCATCAACAATTGTAAGATACACCCCAATTTCAGAGATGTTAAAATGAGAAACACTGTGCATCTCAGAATTTGTGAAATACGATGGATACTTTTACTAAGAAAGTTATGTTTTAAAAGGAAGCTTCACCTTCCTTTTGCAAAATCTCTAACCAGGACATTTTTGGTGCTGTATAAAAATGTCAGATAAAATTTACCATACTCTCATTAAAAATTTTCTCTCTGCCTCTGAATTCTCCCTAGGGACTTAAGTCTTTGCAAAGCTCACAAATGAAATATAGATGTCAGTTCAACATAACCTTGATTGGTTTAGCAGTATTATCCACTAATTAAAATAAAATGTTGGCCGGGCACAGTGACTCATGCCTGTAATCCCAGGACTTTGGGAGTCCAAGGCAGGCAGATCACCTGAGTTCAGAAGTTCAAGACCACCCTAACCAACATGGAGAAACCCCATCTCTACTAAAAACAAAAAAAAGTTAGCCAGGCATGGTGGCACATGCCTGTAATCCCAGCTACTTGGGAGGCTGAGGCAGGAGAATCGCTTGAACCTGGGAGGCAGAGGTTGCAGTGAGCCGAGATCACACCACTGCACTCCAGCCTGGGTGATGAAAGCAAAACTCCGCCTCCAAAATAAATAAATAAATAAATACGCAACTAGCTAAGCCCTTTGCCCTTCTGCCTTCTGCCATGTAAGAACACAGCATTCGTCCCCTTCGGAGGATCCAGCAACAAGGCACCTGCCGTCTTGGAAGCAGAAACCAGATCCTCCGAACTTGCCAGTGCCTTGATCCTTCAGAACTCTGAGAAATAAATTTCTGTTCTTTATAAATCACCCAGTCTCAAGTACTTTGTTATAGCAGCACAAAGGGACTGAGGAGCCCAGTGATCAATTCTTCTAGGAAGGCCTGAACCAAGACTCTAGTTTCATTTTCTATATTCTTTATAAACTTGAGGGAACCATTTTGTCCTCAAAAAGGAAAGAAAATTGGAAAGTTTTTTAAAAATTTACTTTAGTTTGGCACCAGGAAGATCTTCATCTCAAGTCTGAGACAATCAGATAAATTCCTAATAGCAGAAAATTTCTGTGGGAAAATCTGACACAAAGGAGAGAAATCAGTGGCCCTCAGAAGGTGTGTGTTCTAGTCCTGCCATCTCACCTGCTGCAGACATGGGTCACTTACAGGCCTTAGTTTTTTCCTCTTATTAAATAATTAATTTCTAGAATCCCTTCAGGTCTTAATTTCTTGATTCTATGAATATTAAGATGGATGACAATATAGCACAAAGCAGATCAAAGTTTGAAACACTCTTCATTTAGCTATATAGTTTCTGCTAAAAAATTATACATGCTAGCATTTTTTTTAAAGTCTCTGTTGGTTTTTTAAAAAGCCTCCTTAATTAAATGTAGCTTGTAGGAGGAGGCAAGAGTTGCGCTATTTTAAACCAAAAGGATTTAAGTGTATTGCAATACATTTAAAGAAAAGTATAAAACAACATTTAGTTATTAGAAGGTGGCCGTACTTTCTGTGTAACAGGGACATACGAGGATGAAAAGTATCACCTTGATTCTCTTCATTTGGGGTAGAAGCAGGGACACTGCACTCAGCAAGTGCCCAAGTCACATAAATCTATTTCATTTCATCCTCTAGATATGTATCACTTAACTCAAAATGTAACTCTTCTTAAGAACTATTATAATGTTTGTTTGATCTATGAATTGCTATTCTCAAATGCTACTGATAGCTTTATAGCTGTCTGGATAGTTTAAATGATGAGGTTGATTTCTGATTGACAATGGCTTAAGAGTAGTAATATCTTAAAATAGTCTAACCCGTCTCTTCAATTAAAAATATACATATCAAAGAAAACTAATAAAAAATTATGTAAAATAATGAATGGCTTTTCTGTTTATCAAAATTTACTAAAGTATGGCAAAGGAATCATTAGGAGTTGAACAAAAAAAGAATCTCACATGTCAATACACTTAAAATCTGTTTTTTTCAAGCAAATACTCTGCTGTCTGATTATCATCTCATGATATAACTAGTGCAAAGTGCAAAAAGTTCTCTGAATAAAGATTTTTAAGTTCTGCTAATAGACATTATAGCTTGTGTGAGATTGTGTGATTTAGAGGCTCAAATTTTAATGTAATACATGACTCACGTAATGCTAAAGGATTATATATAAAGTATGACTATAAAATAATCTTTCTGATTTCTAAACAAATATTTCAATATTTGTACATCCAACAGAGTAATATCCTTTACAAAGTAAATGTCGATGTTGCCATGTTATAAATATTTCTGAAACTTACTCATTCACTCAACAAACATTTATGGAATGACTATGAGATAGGTCGACACTATGCTAGGTGCTGTGAAAACCAAGGGAAATAGAGATGTTTCCTATGCTCAGGAAGCTCAGAGTCTATTATGGAAGCCAGTAATTCAAACAGAAAAATTGCTAAAAATATGACAGAGTGAAGACCATAAAAGATGTCAGCCAAACTGTGGTACACGGAGAGCAGAATCATAACGTCTGTCTGGGTAATCAGGAAAGGCTGCTCTTGAGGATATGACTCTGGTCTCAAAGGCTGAGCAGGACTTAACCAGGAGAAGCAGGATGACCAAACAGAAGGAGCAATTATGACAAGGCCTGGTATGTTGGAGGAATGAAAACCACACTTAGAGTTAATCATGATAGATTCTTTTGAACATCCTCAGTGATGGGGAATCTTCACTGTTTGAACCAAGCAAGAATTAGATGCAGAATGACAATGAGAGAAAATGATCAACATTTCACACAGGTTTGAAGGCAATTCCAAAAAGTGTCTCAAAATCCCTTAAGCAGTGAGAAAACTGAAATAACCTTAAAATTTGGCTTTAGGCTGGGAGCAGTGGCTCACACCTATAATCCCAGCACTTTGGGAGGCTGAGGTGGGTGGATCACGAGGTCAGGAATTTGAGATCAGCCTGGTCAACACGGTGAAACCCTGTCTCTACTAAAAATACAAAAATTAGCTGGGCATGGTGGCATGCACCTGTAATCCCAGCTACTCAGGAGGCTGAGGCAGAAGAATTGCTTGAACCCAGAAAGCAGAGGTTGCAGTGAGCCGAGATTGCACCACTGCACTCCAGCCTCAGCGACAGAGTAAGACTCTGTCACAAAAAAAAAAAAAAAAAAAAGTTTGGCTTTAGTCTTGTTCACTGCTAGATCCCTGTACCTATAACTCTTAACAAATAAACACACTAATAGAAAAGATGAGATTCATTTCTATATAAATAATAACAACAACTGATATTTGGTTATTTCTCAAGGAGTTTTTTCATCTTCATCATACAGAAATCATGAGATGTTTTTTAAAATCTTATTTCTTTATCATAATTTATATTTTTCTTTTTTACTTCTCTTTTTTTCCCCCATTAGACTGTAAGTTCTTTGAGGACAGACTCTGTCATACTAATCTTAGTATCCCTAATACTAAGAATAGTAGTAACTAATAACTAAGTCGCATGAAGCATTTTTACTATGTGTCGATAACTCTTCTAAGTGTAATATACTTATTAGGTTGATGCAAAGGCATTTGCGGTTTCTGCCATTAAAAGTAATTGCCTTTGGACCAACCTAATAGCTCATTCAATCCTTATAAACCATGTCAGATAGATGCTATTATCTTTCTAATTTAACAGATGGGAAAGTAGAGGCATACAGAGGTTCAGAAACTTGGCCAATATCATATGATTAATAAGTAGAAGAGCTAGGATTTGAACCCAAGAAACCTGACTCCAGAATCCACATTCTTAACTCCTATGTTATACTGCCTAGCACATTGTCTGGCATATAGAAGATATTCATTAGATGCTTACAGAGTAAAATCTGTAAATTATTACTACCATGAAAAAGAACACTTTTCTTCATCTAAAAATGTAAAATTCTACTTGACAGAGGTTAGGTTTGCCAAAAGTCCTATTTTGTTATTATCCCTAATATTTGCATGCAAACCTCATTAGGCCACTTATATAGCCTAAAGACTAGTCTTTAGGCCAAGACTCAAACCAAGACTCAGCAACTGTCATAAAAACATGTTTAAATACCTTCTAGTTCACCAATTTTTTTGGCAAATACTTTCAATTGCTTTTTCAGTTTACGGACCGTCTTATCCTGTTTTTCAAGTTGTTCCATCAAATCCTAAAGATCCAAAAGAGAAATATATCAGAAAGATTGAAGCAGGTCTTCTAAAATGCATCAAGGGAAAACAGACACATATCACAGAAACAACACTGTTAGTTTTACATAAAAGCTCCAGAAAAGCTCGTTGGTGGAGCCACCACCTGGCTAAAACTGGCAGGCATGGGAAATGCAGCTACAATAAAAGCCATATGTTAAAATATACAACACAGTAAAATCCTTTACAGCGTGATGGACAGCAGGCTCACCGCGGAGTCTTTCCAGTAGACTCCATGTGGGAAAATCAACTGAATGCTTTGTAAAATGTATGTTATTCCAGTAGAATGCTTTTTTTTAAAGGAGGACTGACTAGGCAAAAATAAATTTTCATGAATGCACAAAAAGGTCTGTGAGAAGAATGGTTGAACTTAGGTAGGAACTGACACTCCCCATGTGTGAAGCACTGTCTCTATGAGAGCCACCCTATGAGATTCTAAGAGTAGCCTTGAAACTTAAGAAGAGTTCAGAAGTTTTGGGAATTAAAAGTTAAGTTGAAAAAAATAATCACAAAGAACAGGATAAAGAGTGGTCTGTTTACCTAGGACCAAAGTGGCAAGTGGCATAAGGCATCTATAAAATCTTGCAGGTGATATAATTTTGCTTATACAGAAGAAAGGGGTATTTATGAATGCTTTATGCAAAAAGAGAAACAAAAGCAGTACACTTAAGGAGGAAGGTTAAAAAAAGTCCATGATTATTAGCTATTTAATAAAGAATTTGCTCAAATGACAGGCATGGTTAAAAACTCAATAATCAAAAAGAAAGTGGACAACAGAAGGCTCAGAAAGAGCTTAGAAGGGCTATGAGTCAGCAATGATGTATGTGGTTTTTATTCAGGTTATGGAGAAGAAAGGCATTCCAAATACAAATATTCATTTTCCAGTTTAGACAGGAGTAGATTTAGCTACTAGGCCAACCATTCAAGGGAATAGTTGCTATTCTTCAAAGTGTTAAGTTGTGCTTCTTGGATTTTAGGTGATCTTTCAAATCACATTTTGCTTCCATCACACTGTAAGCCTAGTGTTAATAACAAACCAAACATGACAATGGACTCAGGACACTGATAGAGGTGACACCACTGGCTAAAAGACAGCTGTGGGGAGAAACAGGTTTCGTGAAAAATTTGAAGAGACTTCCTGGGAGGGGGCAGGCAGCGGTGTGCTCTTCAGTTACAGAGGGCTAGAAGTAGCGAGGAAGACAGTGGAAAAGCACTATGGTTTTACATACAATCATCCGCTTGTAAAGGGAAATCCGATATGATTGATACTTCTTAGGTTCATCTGCATATAATTCCTCAAAATACTGAAAAAACAGGCACAATGGATATTTGTTTTTGTCTGTGTTTTTGAGGGGAATGCTATCTTTCAGCAAAATCAATTTTAAAATATTTTAAAACACAAATAGTGAAACTATATATACTCGAAAGGCTCTGATTTGTCACCTTCCATTACCCTTTTATCTTTCTAGTATAGACTATTATAATTATACATGTACAGATGTTTCTTGTGTGATCAAAGGAAAGAGGCTGTGGCCAGGATGCCATCACTTAGCAGGCCCAGATAAGGCTGTCATTTCCCTCCTCTAATCTGCCTTTTTACTCCCAGCCTTCCCCACGCATGATGCTCACAATTTGCTGCACCCTTTTTTTTTTTTTTTCCTGCCAGCAGCAGTGGCAAGAATAGGGGAGGCAAATATAATAAAAGTGACAATAATAGCAATGTTAGCGCGTGAAGTTGGAGAGGCTGGTGGGAAGCTGTGCATCTTCCTTCGCTGAAAGACAGCATGGGGGAGGCCTGTGAAGCCTGTTCACTAGATGAGGTAGAAAAATCATTTTTGTGTTTTGTGTTGGTGGTAGGTAGGTGGGCAAGGTAGTTTCAAGAACACTAAGCCCAGGTCTCCTGCTGGGCTTTAATATCTTGCTCAAGTATTTCTTACAGAAATGCACAATTAAGATTAAGAAAACAATGATTTTGAAAAAGTGTATCATTTCCTGTACTTATGTTTGAATCCATCCTCCTGAATTAGTAGTCAGAATAATGGCAGGAGAAGCAGTTGACCTACAAAGGGTTTTCCCCAAACTCAAATTCATTAACTGGGCTCTCTTAGCTTAGAATATAGGGGCTCAGTCTATTTTTTGTATTAGCTATGAAAAATTGCCAAGAAAATTAATATTGCAAACAAGGTTGCAAGGGAAATGTCTGACCAACTTAGTGAAAAAAACCCTGGAAATCTGCCACCCAGAAGCATCTTTATTTCACGATTTCACCTTGTATTTTAAAACAACAAATTTAAAGCACAGAATTTGTATGCCAATCAATCAACTCATTATATTTTTCAGTATATTCGGTAATACTTAGTCATCAAAGCATTGTTAGTATAATTTAAGCAACAATATACTTGAGTGTTGTAAAATGACACTTCAAAAATATTTTATGATTCAGAAAAATTTCCCCACAAATTAGTGAGATTTCAGTCACTTTGGAAAAAGCCCACACACCGCCCCCACCCTCCTCCCTCATTCCCTCCTCCCTCATTCCCTCCTCCCTCATTCCCTCCTCCCTCATTCCCTCCTCCCTCATTCCCACAGTGGAGCCTCATACAGACAGACAGACTGTGAAAAGAATAGCTTTGCGTTTTGCTTTTAATTCATATAAAAGATAGTTGAATAAATGACACTAGAAAACTATTTGTAATGTAAATTATCACTAATGGAGTAATGGAGGGATAATTCAGATTGTTAAATCTTCAGAGGAAATTCATACTATTTTATTATAGGTCATTAAAAATGTTAATTTAAAAAAGACGGCCGGGCTCAGTGGCTCAAGTCTGTAATCCCAGCACTTTGGGAGGCTGAGATGGGCAGATCACGAGGTCAGGAGATGGAGACCATCCTGGCGAACACGGTGAAACCCCGTCTCAACTAAAAAAAAAAAAAAAAAAAAAACTAGCCGGGTGAGGTGGCGGGCGCCTGCAGTCCCAGCTACTCAGGAGGCTGAAGCAGGAGAATGGCGTAAACCCGGGAGGCGGAGCTTGCAGTGAGCCGAGATCAAGCCACTGCACTCCAGCCTGGGCGACAGAGCGAGACTCTGTCTCAAAAAAAAAAAAAAAAAAAAAAAAAGCCTCGAGGCATGGTGACTCACGCCTGTAATCCCAGCACGTTGGGAGGCTGAGGCGGGTGGATCATTTGAGGACAGGCGTTCGAGACCAACCTGGCCAACATGGTGAAACTCTGTCTCTACTAAATATACAAAAAAAAAAAAAAAAAAAAAAAACTAGCTAGGCATGGTGGTTGCATGCCTGTAATCCCAGCTACTTGGGAGGCTGAGGCAGAAGAATCACTTGAACCTGGGAGGCAGAGCTTGCAGTGAGCTGAGATCACACCACTGCACTCCAGCAACCTAGGTGACAGAGTGAGACTTCATCTGAAAAAAAATAAAAAATAAAAAATAAAAAAATAAAAAAGACACAAATCATCAATCCTAAACAACTTTTCTCAAAATCAGGCTAGCACTACAATATAGACTTTATATAGAAATGTGAAATTATCACTTTTTAAGGATTTTTAATATAGTAAATATACTTGTCAAAAAACTGTAAATCTGTAATAAAAGTTATTAGGTGACTGAGAGATATATTTTAGAAAATATTTTTGGCAAAAAAAAAAAAAAAAAGGAACAAGGCAAAAAGAAAAAAGAAAAGAAAAAACTCGACTCCATGCCAGGGTTTAGAATCTGACAGAGAAAAAAACAATTTCCTCATTTGTTATACAAGTTTTGTTTAAAATAACAGAAAATATGTAAACCTGAATCCTAACACACACCTCCCTGGCATGGGAGCTCCATCCAGCATCAACCAAAAACCGCTGTTGGTTTTGCCAACCGCCTTTCTCAACCTCAACTCTAACTGTACTTGTCTGCTAGAGATGGAGCCTGGCATGGCCTCAGTGGCTATTTGGGGACCAAAGGTAAAGAAGCCTGTCCCCAGTCGCAGTTGTGACAATCACATAATAAACCTCCTAGGATGGCAGAGGATCTGCAGCTGAAATGGAGGAAACAGATCACCTGAGCCTCAAGGCCATCAAAAACCCAGCCTGCACCCAGGTGGCTGGCTGCCTCCAGGGAAGGTCTAAGAGCACTCAGCCTTCTGTGATAAATAGAACTCGTGCACGTGCCTTTTTCCTTCCTACCAAAGTATTCGTATTTTCCTTACTCTGTCTCTGCTGGAGTAAAAGGGGTAACAAATACAGAGGGGTGAGTTTTTCCAGCAAGAAAAAAACCTGTGTTTGATAAAAAAGAAACTAGACTGTCGGGCAGGCCAGGTTAAGGAGCATGTGGACCCGGCAGCTCTCCTTACCAAGTTTTCATTGGTCAGCCGGGTGATCTCGTGCTGCAGGCTGGCCTCGATGCGGGCCTCTGGGGGCAGCTGCAGGTTCTGGGCCAGCAGCTGCTGCTGTCGGTTGTTCTCCTCCTTCAGGCTCTGGATCTCCCCACGGAGGGCCTCGGCCTCATTCTCATGGCTCCTCTTCTGTGACTGGAGCTGGGATTCCAGGAGCCTGTGGAGAGGACACACAGGTCGGAAGGGGAGATGACACCCCAAGTCGCTGCCTAACGGGTGTAAGGCATCGTGTTCACTTGCAAGAGTAGGAAACGCAGATACTCTTTAGTATCTGTATATCTTCTGGCTTGATTAAAGTCAAGAAACTTAAACAAGAAGCAGAAATAGAAATGGATGCTCTCACATTTGTGTCTTTCTGCATTATATAAAGTTCTCAGAGGCCCTAAGAATCAGCAGAGTTTTAGTTCTTTTGAAAGGTTCATAGGAGGCCGGGTGCGGTGGCTCATGCACTTTGGGAGGCTGAGGCGGGCGTATCACCTGAGATGACGAGTTTGAGACTGGCCAACACAGTGAAACCCCGTCTCTACTAAAAATAGAAAAAATTAGTCAGGTGTGTTGGTGCATGCCTGTAATCCCAGCTACTCAGGAGGCTGAGGCAGGAGAATTGGTTGAATCCAGGAGGCAGAGGTTGCAGCAAGCTGAGATCGTACCATTGCACTCCAGCCTGGGCAACAAGAGCAAAACTTCATCTCAAAAAAAAAAAAAGGGGGGGGGTCATAGGAAATGAGGATGTGAAAAAAAAAATCAGTTGAAAAAAACAGCTTTAATTTGCCTTCCATTTGCATTTATAAATTAGCAAAGACAGTACACCTTTGCCACAAAACAACTCTGCACTATAAAGGGCAACATTACAAACTTCTAATCTAATTAAATGTGCCTTCAGAACTACAGAGTTACTAATTCCAGGCAGAGGGTGGGACCAGTTTCCCATTTTTATATTCTACTCCTATTCTGAAAGACAGAAAGGCTGAAACACCACTCCAGCCTTATCTATACAGATTTACCCAAATTCATACAAATAGTTCTGAAATTTCCTACACATATTTTAGATCTGTCATCTTCTCTCTCCCCATAAACGTACATATCAGAAACAGAATCCTAACAAGATGTGGTTTTAGAACACAAATATTAATAGGACCAACAAACTGGTTATTGCTTCTTCAAGCAAACATACAGCCAGCTGTGCCCACAGAGCAGACCAGGCATTGGCAGTGACAACACCAGAGTCAGAGCATCCTCCCTTTGCCACGCACCCCTGCTTCTACAGTCACTCTTTTCCAAATGCAAAGTTATGGTTAAGAACTAACTAATATGAAGAAAGAAAAGACATTCTTTTATTCCAGTCCCTTGGTTGCCAACTGCTGAGTAAAACTGATGCTATTGCAAGCAAACTGTTAACAGTGGACTAAAAATATTTTAGTGATTAAAAAATTTTAAAAAGATCTGCAGCAATAACACGCCAAAGTTAATGACAAGAGTTAATGATGAGAACAAACAAAGCAGATAAGCAGAAGCCCCTTGAACAAACATTTGAGTATTTTAAAAATTTAATCACTAAAATGGAATTTTAATGAGAGTTCAAAGACAAATATCACTAGAGTAGATGAATGTCTGTGTTAGAAAGGTGCTGCTGCTGCTGTTTCAATTTTATTTTCTCTCCTCTGAACATATTTAATGTGTTGAATTTGGGTAATTATTCTGAGCTATAGCAATGCAGAAAACTCTCCTGATTTGCTGTTTCACAAATTTGAATTTCATAATAACCACACAGAGTACCAAATCATGCATTTCATCTTGCTTTTAGACAGCATGATAATAATACATAAGAATGTAGGCTGGGCACAGTACCTCACTCCTGTAATCCCAACACTTTGGGAGGCCAAGGCAGGATTGTTTGAGCCCAGGAGTTTGATACCAGCCTGGGCAACAAAGTGAGACCCTGTCTCTACAAAAAATCAAAAAATTAGCTGAGTGTGGTGGCACATGCCTGTGGTCTCAGTTACTCAGGAGGCTGAGGAAGGAGGATCGTTTGAGCCCAGGAGGTCAAGGCTGAATTAAGCCGTGATCATGCTACTGCACTCAAGCCTGGGTGACAGAACAAGACCCTGTGTCAAAAAAAGGAAAAGAAAAGAAAAAAAAAATGTAGCCATATTGCCATAGGCACATATATCCTGTAGATTTATCTATAGGATATGAGAAGCCACTGTCTAAGTAATAAATCTTAATCTCTTCCCCAATAGTTTGTGCCCTAACTGAAAAATTTTGTTTTTCTTTTAACTCTCGGAATAGAGAGATTCACAAATTTTAGTGTCTGAAGGGGAGTGTCTTATATTCACCATGAATCCATTTTAGCTTTAATAGTATCTTGTAGTGAAGGTTTTTTTTTTTCTGAGACGGAGTCTTGCTCTGTCGCCCAGGCTGGAGTGCAGTGGCGAGATCTCAGCTCAATGCAAGCTCTGCCTCCTGGGTTCACGCCATTCTCCTGCCTCAGCCTCCGGAGTAGCTGGGACTACAGGCACCTGCCACCACGTCCAGCTAATTTTTTATATATTTTTTTTAGTAGAGACGGGGTTTTACCGTGTTAGCCAGATGGTCTCGATCTCCTGACCTCGTGATCCACCTGCTTCAGCGCCCCAAAGTGCTGGGATTATAGGCGTGAGCCACCATGCCTGGCCAATGAAGGTTTTTAAAGGTGTTTGGACCGGGTGTGGTGGCTGATGCCTGTAATCCCAGTACTTTGAGAGGCTGAGGTGGGCGGATCACCTGAGGTCAGGAGTTCGAGACCAGCCTGGCCAACATGGTGAAACCCCATCTTTATTAAAAATACAAAAAATTAGTTAGGCATGTTGGTGCATGCCTGTGGTCCCAGCTACTCGGGAGGCTGAGGCAGGAGAATTAGTTGAACCCAGGAGGCAGAGGTTGCAGTAAGCTGGGATGGTACCACTGCACTCCAGCCCAGGCAACAGAGTGAGACTCCGTTTGAAGAGAAAAAAAAAAGGTGTTTGGCTGAATGTTCTCAGTTTTACTGAAAAGCTTTGGACAAATAACACAATTACTAACACTAATTTACCCAAGAAGACAATCAATGCACAAGAAATACAGAGGTGAAAGTCAGGAGGCCACTGTTAGTAAGAAAAACAACACATTAATAACATTCCATTTTGAGGAGACAAATATAACCTGTTGGCTTGTTTTAACCCTTCATAAACCAGCCACAGCTCTCCATCCTCATTCAACTCACGGTAATCCAGAGCAGATGATCTTCCATGCAAAAGGAACAACAATGCAAAACACAAAAGGACAGAGGATGGTGATGAGGTGACGATGGTCAACAGCAGCACACAGTATTTCAACATTTTATAAGTGAATAAGACTGTTTTTATTCATTATGACAACTTTAAGACATTACCACAAAAATTATTTTTGGTTAATTTTTAAAAATGGTAACACGTAGCATCACATGTAAATGGGTAGAAATTAAAGCAAAATAATCAAGGATGTAGAGTTACTTTTCCTGTAAAATAAGAAACTACTGGAAGGTGAGAAAGAGGTTCTGTTTTTGATGTTTTATTCGGCTAGCAAAGTGATCTAATATATCACATATTATATTAGAGGTTATGACACATATAGAACGAAAATTTCAGCTACTGTCTTTGTGTGGCAAACTTCATAATATTTTTCAAAATGAATTTTTAAATCTTCTAGGTAGGAATGTTTTTAACTTAATAAAACATAATTTCCCACATTAAAAATATCAGTTTAAAAAATTCTTATAGCAGTAACATAAATCAGAACATGTCCAAGGTTCTCAGCTTTTATGACATGATTTTTAAAAGCTTTTTTGTGTCAAAAATTAATTGTAGACCTGGAAAAACTGCTATATTAGAGATGTATCACATCTTATTAAAAATATGTGTAATTAGTAATTATGATAATGTTAGTAATCACTTATTTTCTACTTAGAATATAAACATAATATTTTTTGAGTGTTTGCTCAGTGTCAGATGCTGTTCTACATTCTTTCACATGTACTATTTCATTTAGTTTCCCTAGTAACCCAACATAAATCATTTGCCACATTGCAAAGGAAGACACAGAGGCTTAGAAGTAAGATACCCATAGAGGTTACACAGATGGTAAGTAGTGGATCCCAGCACTGACTCTGGAGTCCAGGTTCTTACTCCTGCTATATTGTTGTTATGTTTACATAACCCAAATTCTAGGCATTGTCTTCTACTTTACATCTAGAAAGTTCATCTCTCCCTAAAGAATTCATCTATTTACATGGTTTCCATTGTATTATTATATTCTGATGACTTCAAAATTTATATCTCAGTACACACTGAGCTACAGATTTACATATTCTCCTGGCTACAGATTTACATATTCAACTGCCTAATATATTTCTTTCTCTGGATGTTTTCCCGGCTCCTTAAATCCAGTATGTATAAATCTACTGATCACCTTCACTGTGTATTTCCCCGCACTCCAGTCCCACCATCACAAAATGGTATCACCACATCTAACCAAGATAGCAGAAACCATGGAGTCGCCTTCAGGCTTCTCTATCCCTCGCCCACACATCCAATAAGCCAAACATTTTTCTAACCTCATCTTCTTATGTATCTTTCAAAACGTTCCATTTATGTCAATCCTAACTGGCACCCGCCAAGCCCAAGTCACCATAATCATTGGGTTACAGGCATACTCTCTGGTCTTTATGCTTTCAATTTTGTTCTACTGCAATCTATTCTCTAACATAACAGCCAGGGCTAGCCTTCCAAAAATCAAATCTCATCACACCATTCTCCTACTTAACACCTTTCAGAGGATTCCATTATCTTTGGAATAAAGTCCAAACCCTCTCAGCTGTCTCCCCAGCAGCCTATAACCTCGGTGAGAGTAGGAACCGCATTTATCTTGCTTATTACTGTATTCCCAGTACGTGGCACAGGGCCTGGCATGAAGTAGGCACACTGGTGATTGAATAGCTAAGTGGATGGAAGAACAGTGTGAGACAATACAGCTCTTTCTATATTAACACATTCTTAGATATAACATATGTTTATAATTTACACTGATAAATTAAAATTTAAGTTTAACCAAATACTTTTATAAGCATTCTCCACCCTTGTCCATAAAAGAAGATAAGAAGTATAGTCATCCTTCAATATCCATTGGGTTCCAGGTCCTCCCTTGGATAGCAAGATCTACAGATGTTCAAGTCCCTTACATAAAATGGCATACTATTTGCATATAACCACGTTCATCCTCCACATACTTTAAATCATCTCTAGATTACTTATAATACCTGAAAATTTATAATATGTAATCTCTAGATTACTTATAATACTCTGTAAATAGTTTTGTTTTAAGAAATAATGATAGGGCCGGGCACAGTGGCTCATGCCTGTAATCCTAGCACTTTGGGTGAAGCAGGTGGATCACCTGAGGTCTGGAGTTCGGGACCAGCCTGGCCAATGTGGCAAAACCCCGTCTCTACTAAAAAAAAAAAAACAAAAATTACACGTGTGGTGGTGGGCACCTATAATCCTAGCTACTCGGGAGGCTGAGGCAGGAAAATCGCTTGAACCTGGTGGGGGCAGAGGTTGCGATGAGCTGAGATTGTGCCACTTCACTTCCAGCCTAGGCGAAAGAGGGAAACTCCATTTCAAAAGAAAAAAAAAAAAAAGAAAGAAAAGAAAAAAGAAAAAAGTCTGTATATGTTCAGTACAAAAATAATTTTAAAAATTTTTTCCATTCTCCATTGGTTGACTCCACAGATATGGATCCAATGGATATTTAGGGCTGACTGCACCTTACTTTTTGTATGGCAATATTCTTCAGTTTATAAAGTATTTATGCTTACCAATCCTGAAACTATCCATCAAGAGACCTAGACCAATAGACTAAGGCTTTGCTGGAAAGGAGGGTGGTAGTAAGGCCAAGGGGAATTCCAGATATGAGCCTTCATTCTCCTATCCTAGAAGTCATGGTGCCCTTTTAGAGTTACATGGCCAACACCAAGTGATTCCAGATACCTCATCACTCCTCTTCACTCCAAGTTTCAACTATTGAAAACTGCAGTTGCCCCTACAAACCTTCACAAATAACCATCCTGAATAACAAATGATAGTGACTACCTAAGACAGTACAACCTGAGCAGGTGGTTTTCTTCACAAGGCAGCCCCTTAAAGCTAAGACATTAAATATTTTTAAAATCTTCCTTTGATTTAAAGCATATTTTCCTTGACACCTTTTGTCAATACTATTACCTTATATTATAAATGAAGATCTTAACTAGAAATACATTGGAAACCTTGGATTCCCTTTGAAGGCCAATTAATGTCTAATATAAAGGAATGTATACACACTTTTACTGTCCAAGAGGCTGGCTTGAAGGCTAAAGATCAATACAGTTAAACCAAAATGAATAAAAGAAGGACCAACTTACCTGTTTGTTTCTTTCAAACCAATGTATGCTTGTGCTATTTCACCTTTATCTTTCATTTTTTGTACGTCTTCCAAAAGTATTGTGGAATCTGTCATTGTATTCTGAGGGGGGAAATAACACACTTACGCATTAAGATTCAACTCAAAAGCTGTGGACATATAACACATTTATTTGGTATAATTGGGGGGCAGGGGTTATGTGCTCCACCACACCTGTGACCCACCAAAGCATCAGCCCCAACCTCATGTAACTGCAGAGGGGAGTTTGGCCCAGGTAGTTAAGAGAAAGGTACCTTCAGTTTTTCTCCTGAGAAACACTAGCACTCTACTACAAAGGTGGGAAGATTCTAGAGTGCCACAGCCCTGTAAATAAAATCACTGATGGGCCATATATGTGTTTTACATTATGTGAAAAAATATATATATAATTTTTATAAAGTATATAACATAGTATATGTACAGCATTAGAAAAATAACAAGGCACCAATTTAATGGAATGTACAAAGCCATTCTTTCTACTACTTTTTGACTAGTTACAATGAAGCAGATGCCCCAACAAAACAATGAAAGTTTGACATAAAGTTCACTTTTTCATTAAAAACTCAGAAAAAGAAGGTAGTATTCAGATTATATGCTTCAGCAAAATTAAGGTTTTTTTTTCTCAACTTCAGTTCTTTTTTCCTCTAGTATAATATAACATAGTACTTAAGCTTTTGAAATAAACATCTGGCAGGTCAGAATTATTAATGATTTTATATAAAAATAACTTTTTTGCCAACATTTTAATTTTCTTTTTAATTTTCTCCTTTTAGTCAAATCTGTCTGACAACCAATGTAAGTTCAAAATCTTCTATTCAGCTACTCTATCTTTCCAGACAAGAGTAAGATATAAGAATCACTGCTGTGCAAACCACCATGGAACACGTATACCTATGTAACAAACCTGCATATTCAGTACATGTATCCCAGAACTTAAAGCAAAGAAAGAATCCCTGCTCTGTAGCCTCTAAAAAAATAATATACTTCAGAACCCAATGGCTTTGATTAAATGGAAACATTTCCACATAAAATTCAACTCAAAAGCTTTTGGACCATATATTTGTCTAAATAGTATACGTCTGATTCTTTAGTAAACATGATCTAAGTAAGCTCAGGCCTTGCAATGAAACAGACTTAATAAAATACACTTCAAATACCATGATCTTAAAGACAAGTTCCAAGATAACTTTAATGCCAACTAGAGACTTACAAATGCTTGTTTCTGAATTTCAATGTGCATTTTAAAAACCCTTCAAAAACAAATACCACTTTTCTCTTAATGTTATCCTTTTGTAAGTTTGTAAATGCTTCCTCTGAGAAGACCAACTATAATTTCACAAAATATACTAATACATAGTTTAGATTTTACTGAATTTTAAAAATCTTTCCCATTAATACCACATAATTTTTTAAGCTATATTTTATAAATATTTTAGTACCTGTTTTACAGAGAGCTTCTTTTTTCTCTTTCTCTGAAAGGAATAAAATCTTTCTGTTTTATAAAGGGCCATACTCAGATTTTTAAGACCCATAAGTAATAACTTTCAAAGACCTGATTGTTTACATCAAATAATGCTATCTGTGTGCTCTGATGTCTCAGGACTTACACGGTATAGTTTTGAACTTTTAGCAAATGAGGTAACTTGATCAAATTAGCTAATTCAAGACAAGAAAGCTTTCTTAGTATGCTTCTCTCCTGGGTAGTAAGTTCTTCCCTCATTCTGCCTACCTTAGCTAAAAAGTGGCACTTGGGGAATGGGTTCAGACTTGGTCTACAGCATTTAGGAAGTTCCTGACTCACTGCTCAAACTTTGTCTCTCTCAAGCCTGTGACCAGAAGTTCTAAAAGGGTTTTGCTATATAGGAAAATCACAGCAATATCTGTCACTCAGTATAAAGAGAAACAAGATATGGTAGAGAAATCTGACTTTGCAACCTCGTCACGAGCCACTTTTCATTCTAGCTGTGGACTCTACACTCAGGGAGATAAAAGTGGTAGCAAAGAACAGTGTGCTCAGCTCCTCAGGCTCCTCTTCACCCTTAGCCAACAAGCCTGCCACTGGTAGATATGAGAGCTCAAGAGAGCCTGTGCTTTGGAATGTACTCCAAGTTCAGGGCTTTCCTCCTCAGCCTCTGGATGGCCTACCAGAACTACGGCAATGAGTCATAGAGCTGCCTATAAATCAGAAGTCATGGAGTCCCCTCCATAATCCAGATTGGAGCCTACTACAACCACTGTTTCCCTACTGACTTCCCAAATCAGAAGGAGTCAAATTGGAAATTCACTTATAAATATCAAAATATCAAAATAGACTTGGTCAGAAAGCATCAATTGCTTTTATTGGGGGATATTTGTAAACTAAAGTTAGGATTAAATAGAAGTATTTACTAAAAAACCAAAAATGTATAATTACCTTGTCATCCTGGAAATCACAAGTCAGCAAGCACAAAAAACAGAGAAAACAATAAACCCTTAGTTTCATAAATAAATTTCATCAGAGTGCCTATCATAACAGATAAAAGCTAATTTAAAAACAGCCATGAGTTGTTTCTCTAAAATTAACTCTGTAAATACAGTAACATTCCTGGAGCTATCATAAAACAGACACTAATATGTATTTATGTGTTGACAACTTCTATTTCCAGGAACAAAAGTTTGAAATTCTTTTAAAATTGTTTTGATTTTTCTGGTTATAAAATATCTTTGAGTATGGGAGAGAATGGCCCTCCTGTTAAGGTATGTGGGTGAAATTCTTATCATAGGTCTGTGGAGTTAAAGTTATGTGCCCCGTAGGAAGTCATTTGTCCAAGGGAAGATTCCTAGAATACTCTGGAGGTGGAGCCAATACACAAGACCTGCCTGGGCTGGATCATCCCCTAGCTCTCAGGGTGTTGCTCATCACTGCCCTGAAATGGAGTGGTGACATGATGGGTCTCTCAGACTAGAAACTGAGAGGGACAAATAGCCCCGGGGAGTCTGGAAGATCTTAATTAGTGTCATGGGCATTTCTCCTAGGAGGGGACATGAGTGCTGCCATGTTTAGGCTGGGAGCTGAGCGAGCCGGTACGTCAGTTGGACAGGGTCAGCCCATTAGGGTCAGGAGAGCAGCTGTCACACGGGGTACGTGAGCTGGACAAGGGAGAATGTGTGATAGTAGAACTCCATGCTCTGTTAGCTGGATTGTTTTTACGCCCTTTGCTTCATTTCTCTTTTCCTTTCTCTTGATTTTTACTAAAGTTTCTTGTGAGATTACCGCATTGCAACCCCATAAATATATACAACTATTATTTGTCAATCAAAAAATTTTTTAGAAAGAATACTAATTTGTCTCAACAGAACTAGAGAAAGGAATCTTGATTTTTGACTCTGCTCAACCAAGACTGCTAGCCTTGTTTTCTGAGGCCCAGCCACAGTGGTAGCCAAGGGAACCAACTGAGACAGCCCGGGAGTGAGGTGCGACCTATATGGCCAAGTCAAAATGGGGTCTCTTCTCATTTCTGGCTTAAGGTGTTTGTGATTATTATTATTATTAGTTTTTGAGATGGAGTCTTGCTGTGTCGCCCAGGCTGGAGTGCAGTGGCGTGATCTCGGCTCGCTACAAGCTCTGCCTCCTGGGTTCACACCATTTTCCTGCTTCAACCTCCTGAGTAGCTGGGACTACAGGTGCCCACCTCCATGCCCGGCTCATTTTTTGTATTTTTAGTAGAGATGGGGTTTCACCATGTTAGCCAGGACAGTCTTGATCTCCTGACCTCGTGATCCACCCACTTCAGCATCCCAAAGTGCTGGGATTACAGGTGTGAGCCACCACATCTGGCCTGTGATTTGTTTTAAAGTAAGAAAGCCCATTTCTCTATATAATCCACTACTACTGGAATTTTATTTCCCCAAATTAGTCAAACATCTTGTTTTTAGAATTTGATATTTTTTGGACCAGTGTTGATCTCAGGTGTGAGTTGCCTTCATCAAGTCCAAACATACGTGCCAGGCACAGTATCTAAACTGTACGCAGAAATACCATTTCTAAGAGGAGTACTCTCAGATTTTCAGGCATCCAGCTCATTATATATCATGGATTTTTTTTTTTTTTTTTTTTTTTTTTTTTGAGACGGAGTCTCGCTCTGTCGCTCAGGCTGGAGTGCAGCGGCCAGATCTCAGCTCACTGCAAGTTCCGCCTCCCGGGTTTACGCCATTCTCCTGCCTCAGCCTCCCAAGTAGCTGGGACTACAGGCGCCCACCACCTCGCCTGGCTAGTTTTTTGTATTTTTTAGTAGAGACGGGGTTTCACCGTGTTAGCCAGGATGGTCTCGATCTCCTGACCTCGTGATCTGCCCGTCTGGGCCTCCCAAAGTGCTGGGATTACAGGCTTGAGCCACCGCGCCCGGCCATGGATATTTTTTATATGACACACCACACAGCTGGGACTCTTGATTGCCTTGAGTCCTGTGATGCTCTGCTGCATGCACAAGGGCAGGGAGGCAGGCCAGGTTTTCAAGATGATCACTCAGATTCCCTCTGATGGCAAATGACCGAAAGGCCCATCTCTCATTAGCATATGGCAGCACTGGGTCTCAAATGAAGGCAGGGAAGGACTTCAAAGGGCCATCTATGTCCTCAGGGTGGGAGTCCTTTCTGTTGAATCCTGAAACAGCTCCTCCCACTGGGACAGCACCCCCTACTAAAGAGAACTGCCTGAAGTGAGCAGCAATCATCTCCATGTAACTTCACTCACTGATCTCACTTCTAACCGGTTCATCTATTATTTCTCCAACTAAACCAGCTATTTTCAACAAATGATTTTAAAGTTGTATTTAATGCCTTCCCACAGTAAGAAAATTCAGAGTTTTGTATTTAATGAAATTTTATTTTAGATCAAAATTTATTGTCGCCAGATTACTACAAAAAGATTAATTTTAAAACTCAAGAGAGATGAAATTTTGATGATCATTTGGAATTCTCCTTGCTTTTTGCTTATTCCAATTTATGCTTACAATAGTTTTAAACAACACTGGGATTTTTTTTTTTAAATGATGAATCCTCAATTAGATTAAAAATGCTCTTAAGTGTTTGCTGCACTATAAACTGGAGGGAAATGATAAGAAGACATTGAGGCCAGTCCCCGAACACCCAGTTTAGTTGTGTGCTTGTGCTTACCTTGGGATGGATGGCCTCTTTCTGGCTCACCAGTTGAGACCTTAAGATGAGGACTTCTTCCTTGCGGACATCAAGCTCCTCACTCACAGAGGTCAGCTGCTCCATGAGGACACGGTAGGCAGGTGCACCTGGGGCGGTCACCTCTGGTGCACTTTTCTCACTGAGGGCCTTGCGCAACTCATTTAGCTCATTCTTCAGTTTTTTGTTTTCCGATTCTAGTTCTTGACGCTGTATGAAAAGACAAAGAAAAGTTCATTGCTGTCATCCTCAACTTTATATTGGATGCTCAAACTTCTCCCAAGCTGGTAGAAGAATTCTGCTGAAAAAGTTCATCAGAATTATCCTAGTGAATGGCTTCCTAGGTTCTGCCAGGAGCTCTGCTCTGCAAATTAAGGAAGTCTGACATCAAGTAGAATTGAGCAAGGTCAATGGAAGTTTGCTTCATCAACCCAAATTCCAGAGACAAATGTATTCTGGCCTGCCCAGGGTGTGTTCGCTGGCATGGAGAGATTGCTGAGTCCCAAGGGGCGAGTTTAGCCAGTGCCATGGAGCCCAGCTTTTGTTTGTAGACAAATATACGGGAAATCTGAGGGTCCAGCTGGCCAGGATATTTCCAATGAATGAATCAGATGGGTGGATCCCTGAAATCTTTAGTAGTCTCCTCTTATTTCCTTTATAAAGTAGAATGGAAAGACTATTGAAATGTTAGGCTTTAACTTCTAATTTAAAAAATTTACCATATCGTTCAAACTAGTAAAACTCCCTTTAGTGTCTAAATGACAATAAATAGTGCATTTTTCAAACTTCTTTTCTGTGTGACATGCTTGCGACATTGTGGGTAGAGCCTTGGGAGGCAGGAGGCAAGGCTGAAGGCCTTCCTCCAGCCACCCAGAAGGATATGCACATCCTCATCCCCCCAATATTTCATGTCCTACCAGCCAGCCCCTGCCACCTGTTAGTGCCGCCCACTCCATGTTCAGTTCAAACAATGGCAATAGGAACCCAGAACAGAGTGACACTGACACTAGAACACAAGTGTCACAAGATGCTGGTTGGGAAACATAGATGTAGACAGGCACTTAAAAGCACCATGGTGCCTCATTTAGCACAGGACACATGGCCTGATGATACTGAAACACTTGTGTATAAACACTGCATATTTTAGTTTCTTCCCAGAGACAAAAGCTTAGGTTTGTAGCACCATATCAGTCCTTTCAATGTGTTATATTAAAACTATTTAGGCTGGGCACGGTGGCTCATGCCTGTAATCCCAGCACTTTAGGAGGTCGAAGCGGGCGGATCACAAGGTCAGGAGATCGAGACCATCCTGGCTAACACGGTGAAACCCCGTCTCTACTAAAAATACAAAAATTAGCTGGGCGTGGTGGCGGGCGCCTGTAGTCCCAGCTACTCAGGAGGCTGAGGCAGGAGAATGGCGTGAATCCAGGAGTCAGAGCTTGCAGTGAGCCGAGATCGTGCCACTGCACTCCAGCCTGGGCAACAGAGCGAGACTCCATCTCAAAAGAAAAATAAAAAAACTATTTAAAGTCCTTCTTTTTTCTAGTTTAAGAATATATAACCTTTCTTTCATGAATTAATCTATTCTTTTATAAAAATGAATGCTCCCTCCCTTCCCCGTTCTCCCACCAACTGGTAATCAGATTCTTATTGCTTATTTCTGTAACAGAAGACACATAAATGTCATTACTTTGACGTGTAAACTACAAATGTTTCCCAAGTTTACTGTGTATCAGAATCACCCAGAGGTCTTGTTCAAACACAGATTGCTGGGGTCCACCCTCAGAGATTCTGATTTAATAAGTTTAGTAGTGTGAGGCCTGAAAATTTGCATTTCCAACAAGCTACCAGGTGACATTGATCCTGCTGGTCCAGGGACCATGTTTTGAGAGCCACTAATCTAATGCTTTGTGAATCGCGGCTTCATTCATACTACAGAGAATGTTTTTATTCATTCATTATTGTGTGGGGCAGGAGAAGATCTGGAGAGCAGATTCCTACTTCTATGTCTGGTCTGCCCCATCACACCCAATTGGATTTTTATAGTGGCCGATGCTAGAGTCCACATCCTTTACTACCACAGCCTCGAATGGCAGCTACTTCTCCTGTTCCTATTTAGACTGAAGTATAGCTTATATGAAACGGAATTTATAAAAAGAAACAACAAGAAATAATGCGGAATAAGGCTGAAGCTAGGACCTCTGGTGCAACCTCCAGCCCTTAAGGATGTTCTCTGAGAAAAAGAGAGGCTCTGAGTGGGCCTCTTGCCAAAACAAAATATTCAAAGTCTTGAGCAGAAACTCCCCATTACCTTGAGTGACTCATATTCCAGTTCTGCACCTCTAATTTGTGGTCTTTCTTCTTCCTAGGGAAAAGTTAAAGTTTCATATTTAATCGTCACATTTTTACTCTTAAAATATTTACTTGCTCTACAGAAAACGGGGAAGAGAGTTTAGCCCTCACTATTTTAACCAAGTGCTGCTTGGATAGGCTGGGCTGAGTCCCCACTAAGGAAAAGACTGCTGAAATGGACATAAAGCCCCGCCTCAGCTCTGCGGACGGGCTGTGCTGTGCACCTTGGCCTTGCTGCGGAGCACCTGCTCCTCCTTGCGGTCCAGCTCATCCTGCATCACCTGCTTCTCCTGCTCCAGCTCTGTGACCCGCTTTTGGAGTTTAAGGAACAATGACATGTCCAGAGGTACCTTCTTCTCACTTGGCTCCTAAACACCAGGAATCACAAGATGGTCAAGACAAGCCAGAAGACATACAAGTCAATGAGAAAATGACAAATAGCTCAATGGAAAAATAGGCAAACTTACAGAATAAGAAATACAAACATCTAGAGAATATATTTAAAAAATGCTCAACCTAGCTAACAATGAGAGAAATGCAAATTAAACAACACTGAACTGCTACTTCTCCCCTATCAGACTGGCAAAGACTAAAAAGATTCATGATGCTCTGTGTTAGCCACAGTGTTTCATATGATATTGGTGGAAGTAAAGGTAGGCCTTTGAAAAGGGCGATTTTGCTGAACTTACTAAAATTTAAATGTGCATACCTTTAACCTAGCAAATCTACATTTAGGAATTAATCCTACAGAAATACTTACACAAGTATATAAAAATATATGGAAAAAGATGTTCATTGCAGCATTTTTTTTTTGTAATTGCAAAAAACTGGCAAGAATCTGAATGTCAGTCAATAGGACAGTTGCTTAAATAAATTACGGTATAGCCAAACTGTGAAATATTTTTTAGCTGTTAAAAAGAATGAAGTAGGCCAGGCGCGGTGGCTCATGCCTGTAACCCCAGCACTTTGGGAGGCCGAGGCGGGTAGATCACAAGGTCAGGAGCTCAAGACCAGCCTGACTGCAACATGGTGAAACTCCATCTCTACTAAAAATACAAAAATTAGCCAGGTGTGGTGGCATGCGTTAGTAATCCCAGCTACTCATGAGGCAGAGGCAGGAGAATCGCTTGAACCCAGGAGGCGGAGGTTGCAGTGAGCTGAGATCGCGCCACTGCACTCCAGCTGGGGCAGAAGAACGAGACTCCGTCTCAAAAAAAAAAAAAAAAAAGAATGAAGTATATCAACATGAGCAGATAAATATGTCTTAAAGTATTACATGAACATACAAACTGCAGGACAGAAAATATACCTTGTTTTTGTTAATAAAACACAAACGTATGTGACTTTTAAATGTATACCTAGCACATGCATATAAAAATTTGGAAGGCCATCAATGGTTATCTCAGAGGACGGAATGTACTATGGGAAAGTTTCATTTCTTTACATTGTACATTCCTATATTTAAATTGTTTACAATGGGAAGGTTCTACATTTGCAATCAGGAAGAATGATTTTTGAAAACATGAAATGCCAGCATAAATATATTGAGATCACACAGAGAAAACTGAAATCTGAAAAACCAAAACATATACAGTCAGCCCTCCATATCCTTGGGTTCTGTATCTGTGGGTTCCACATCCTCTCAGATTCAACCAACTGTGGATCAAAAATATTCCCAAAAAAACCTCCCAAACAATAAAAATAAAAATGATTATCACATTTTTACTGTTAGATTATTTACTGCCTCTTCAGAAAACAGTGAAAAGAGTTTAGCCCTCACTACTTTAACAAAACGCTGCTTGGTTAGGCTGGGCTATGTCCCCGCTAAGAAGAGACTCCTAAAATCGACATAAAGCCCAGCCTTGGCTCTGCAGATAGGCCTGCACTGCGCACCTTGGCTTTTTATTACAAATAAACAACAATACAGTATCATAACTGTTATACTGCATTGTTTACATAGCATTTATATTGTCTTAGGTACTACAATATACTGTATTTGTCTTAGGTATTAAATAATGTTTTATTTAACTATATATTTTCTTAGGTATTAAATAATGCTATAGTTACACAGCTTGTCTTAGGTATTATAAGTAACGTAGAGATGACTTAAAGAATATGGAAGGATGTGCATAGGTTATATGTAAATACTACTGCATTTTATATAAGAGACTTGAGCATCCTTAGATTTTGGTATTCATGAAAGTCCTGGAGCCAATCCCCTGCGGAAACCAAGGGATGACTGTATAGTTCTTAATAAACTGAAGAATAACCTAGTAACATTTTAAAAGTGTGTCAACTGGTTCCAAAACAGAATCACAGTGAGACCTACTAGGATAAATAAAGGTACACTAATTAAAGCTTAAAAATAATGCAAACAACTAACCATCATCATGGAAGTTGTGGGTGCCATAATTGTTTTAACATGTTTACTTAAGGTTTTAATTTTTAATGAGGTAAGAGGAGAAATAATTGTACTATTAGAGTTAATGTAGTAGAAGATAAAGAGTCCCTTTGTTAGAGAGACAGAAGTGAGGATGGAGGAGCAAGAGAATGACAGCAATCATCTATTTAACTAAACGGTCAATGTATAATTATTAAATGATTGGCAAATCTACCCAATTGTTTAAAAAGAGAATATTTACTTTTGCTTTTCTGATATGAGAGCAGAATAAGCTTTTATAGAAAATCTAGGAAATAAGAAAAGTTCAAAGAAGAAAAACACACCATAATCCTATCTCCACAGAAAAACTATAATTTTTTCTTAGTCTTTTTCTCTATGCATCTATAGATTTAAAGAATTAGAATAATATTGTCATTATAATTTTATATGATCTTTTAAACTTGGCATTGCATTGTTTCCCAAATTTATGATATTTAAATATATAGTCAGGTGTGTCACCATTTGCTTAGCTATTATTTTACTGATGGGTGTTGAAGTTGTTTCTAATTTTTTGCTATTGGAATATTACTAAAATAAACACTCCAGTATACAAATATCTAAACATTAACTTCTTAAAAGTCCATCAAATTGGCCAATTTACACTTCTATCAGCAACCACCACCTTGAACAGTAGTGACTGTTATAATTAAAAAAAAAAACATTTAGCTCAGTTAATAGACCAAAAGTGGAACTTTGTTGTTGATTTAATTTGCATTTCTTTGACTTTTTTTTTTTTTCTTGGACGGAGTTTTGCTCTTGTTGCCCAGGCTGGCATGCAGTGGTGCAATCTCAGCTCACTGCAACCTCCACCTCCTGGGTTCAAGCAATTCTCCTGCCTCAGTCTCCTGAGTAGCTGGGATTACAGGCGCCTGCCACCACACTTGGTTAATTTTTTGTATTTTTAGTAGAGACAGGGTTTCGCCATGTTGGCTAGGCTCATCTCGAACTCCTGACCTCAGGTGATCCACTGGCCTGGGTCTCCCAAAGTGCTGGGATTACAGGCAGGAGCCACTGCGCCTGGCCTTCTTTGACTTTTGAAGAGACGGAATAATTTTTATTTTCAGGAATTGTATATTCATTAGCTACCTTTGGTCTTTTGTGAATTCAGAGTAGTGTTAAGTGTTATTCCAGTTCTAAAAACAACCCAAGAAGAATCAACTGAACAAAGAAGTAGGCATTTACAGGCTGTCAAAGTGATTTGTCCACAAATTAATTACACCTGAACTTTTTCTTTCTGCCTACTTTGTAATACTCAACAATTAGAAAAAGTTTAGGTATATAATCTTTATAATAAAGTCTGTCCTGACTTAGCAGAACAGATATAACATCTTGCCACAACATGAAATCACTATAGAATTTCATTTGTATAAAAATTCTTTTCTATATGTCCCCCATAAAAATTAAGCATAAAATACTTATATTGACGCTTATTTACAATTTAAACATTCCATATTATATATTTTAATGTTTGTTCATTATGAATGATGTACATGTCCCCGAAATTTTAAATTATTTCATCTTTTCTTACACTGTCATAGAGCCTTTCGTTCCAGAAATGAATGTAATATTTCATTCATTATACCTAAAATATCATTTGGAAATCATTCCTTTGAGCCTTGAATGGGCACTTTTTGTTTAAAAGGAAGCCTCTTATTAAAATGGGATGGTGTTTTGACAACTAGAAGTAGCAAAAAAGAAAAATGAAAAGAAAAAAATGTGATGGGGTAACTCTTCAGACATCGGTTAATACTACATAAACAACTAGTTGATTGCTGGACAAGAGCAAAATTCTGTGGATAAGAGTATTAAAATAGAAGATAGAAGATCACAAAAGATTACATGTGAAAAATGCAAAATGACTTAAGGCATAAATATTGGTAATTATTTAAGGGTGCTCCCGATGGTGCCCATTCTGAGCCCTGATGACACGTCTAACTAAAGAGATGTCCGCGCTATACCCCATGAACAAGAAGGAAGATTGGGCCATCTGTCACAGAGAAGTTTCTGAGGTTTTGTTTCGCTTTCTTGCCTTAGTAAGGACTTTGTCACCCAGGGCTTTTCTAAGACAGCGAAGCTCTTTAACTGACCTAAAAAATAACACTAGTCTGTCATCTGAGGAAAATCGAAATAACTGAATGTAGTCACAAAATTACCACCATTACAGGCCTGGCAGTCATTCTGAAATAACTCCTAATGATAGCTGAGAAAGTTCTGGTGACCCTTCCCCAGATGTGAAAGGTGTGAGAAAGCTTGAGAGCAGAAGCAGAACAGGGATCATCAGTCAACGGCTCCTAGAAGAGGTGCACACCAAGCAGGAGGAGCACTGGTTCCAAAGCAACATCAACCCAGCCCGTGAAGATCTGCAAGCGCGGGAAGGCTGCAAAACAAGTGGGGCCGGCAGGGGAATTCTCCAGAGAGCTACAGACTGGTTTCCAGCAAGCACACCTTTTTTATTATGGTTTCCCCCTACCAGCAGGAGCTGCTAAAGTGGTACTACACTGGACTGGGCAGTTTGTAAATGTACTTCCCTCCGACTATTGCAAGTGAGTACTCCCACTGAGATCAACAGGATGCAATCCTAAAACCTTCCTATCTATCGAAGGCTCAGAAGTCCTAATTTTGAAGTCTTCAAAGTCTAACTTTGTGGTATGATGGCACCAATGATTCTTCTCAACATACAAGTCTTTCCTCCCAACAAGAGATGGAATCTATCCTCTTTGCCTTGAATCTGGGCTGGCCTTGTGATTTTCTTTGACCAGAATGTGGCAGAACTAACACTGGGCCAGTTCTGGGCCTAGCTCTAAGAGGCCTGGTATCTTTTAGTCTCTCACTCTTAGAACCCACCTACCTGCTGCTGAAGAGAGGCTACATGGAGAGGCCCAGGGAAGAGAAGCAAGCACTCTACAGAATGCAGCTACATGAGGCACTCTGACCACCACCACATGGAGCAGAAGAACTCCTCAGTCAAATCCCACAGAATTATGAGTAATAATAAATTACTGTTTTTTTTTTAAAAAAAAAACACTACAATTTGAGATCAATTATTACATAGCAATAGATAACTGGAAAAACCTCTATCCTGCTATATACTGGTCATACTGTTATATCCATGGGCCCAGCCCATGGATATATAGAAAAGGGATTTGGAGACTTGTAGTGTAGAATCCCTGGATGGAAGTCAGTAGAATACAATGGCTTAAGAACATGAATTCTAAAGAGACAAGCCTCAGTTAGTATGCTGGATCTACCATTGATAAGCTGTGAACTTGGACAAATTCCTTAGCCTTCTTGTATGTATGATTCCAATGATATGACATTCCAACTATATAACATTTTTCTTCAAAACAGAATGAGATGGCAGAAACTTCATTCTTAAGTAGAACTAAGACCAGAAAGGAAAGAATCACTCAATTTCTCTAGCTGTTCTGCCAGAAGCAGTCTATTTCTGATTTGGTCATTTTCAAAGAATATAATATAAAAATAGTACGGTTGTGTCTGAATTATCCATTATTGAAACTATATCATATTTAAAAAGATCTTAGAATTGGTTGGGAATAATCTAACTAGAAGTCACTATACTTTTGGAGTTACAGTAATACATCATTTTGGTTTCATACAACATAACACAAAACATTAAAGCAGATTTCTAAACTATTTTCCATGCATTTTGTAGAAGAAAGTTACATTGGTAAAAACTGGCAAAAAACAGAGGCAGCAGTTTTGCTAAACTCTGGGGCGCCAGTGTTTATGATATTCAAGGACAAAGGGCTTACTTGAAAAATAATTTACCTCTGTCTACAGTGGTGGTCTATAGATATAAAGTAAATAATAAATAAATAAATAAAATAAAATAATTTACCTCAGTCTGAAATAAAATCCTGTATACACACCATGTTAGGGGTAAAAGAGAATTACAAAAATAAAATCTCACCATCAAAATTGCATTAAAAATTAAAATTAAAATTTGTATTGACAAAAAAATATGCAATAGGTATGTATGTACATAGCACTTAAGTGTACAAAAAGGTAAATAAGATAAGTTTGTATCTACAGGTCACTTATGAAGAATAAATGATTCAAACAAATACTACGTTTATGGCCAATTGGAGTCTGCTCTGCAATGGAAATGTTCCTTGTTAACAACAGCATGCTCACATCCTACTTTCAGTCTAAACTGTACCTCTGTCCTCGATGGAATGTCTTCCATTTCTGCAATTTCAGAGCTAAAGGTATATTCAGATTCGTTGCTGCTGTGGGTGGAGTCTGTCCTCTTGTGTCCAGGCTTAGGCACATGCTGCAAGGCAAATAACCCAGGTATAATTAACACAACATAATTAGTCTAGGCATAGTTAAGACGGCATCCACCTTGACTTGGTTCTTATCCCTACTGCCTGACTTGTATTGGTGCTCAAGTGATCTGTTCCATATTGTTTTGACCAAATAATTACAAAAAGGTCACCTCTTCAAAGAAAAAGGTACACTGGCATGACATGACAGGAACAGTTGCAAATCCAAATGCCCAAATAAAAATCACTTGTGATTATTAGTGGAGTACCCTTTGGGTGTTGAAAACTTTGAGTGGTCAGTCACACTGGGTGAAGCAGTGCTCAGTGAAGCACTGGGTAAAGCTTCCAAGCACTGACTTTAGTGCTGTAATCAAATAAAACTTATCAAAAACCTCATAAAATATATTGAAATGGCATGCACAGTCATTTTACTGCATGGTAATTAGGCAAAAATGGTTTAAAGGAAAGATGAAGGAGTTCACACAGGCAGCTCTAATTTCTGTCACTTTAATACGTGCAGTTAAATCTTTGGAGTGAGCAGTGGGCAGGATGGACAGTACAGGGGAGGTAAGAAAGCTGCTCTAGTAATCCTCCGAAGAGCCCTCGGTTATTACCTCAGGACATCCAGGTGGCATTTTTATGACATGTAATACCTAGGAAATTAGTGTTCAGAAAGCTCATGGGGAATAGAAAAGTTTAGCAATGACACATCCTTTCCTCCTGTAGGAGAAGGGGTTAGAGAATAACCTGAGGGAAGAAGGAATTAAAAGGCTGGGCTCTTAGCATGTCCCCAGCAGGAGAGATGGAAAAATCCAGTGGCCTTAAGCTTTCAATGTTACAGTCCTGAGGGCTTCAGAAAGGCCTCCGAGAGCTTTCTCATCTGTCCAGTTTTCTTTGTACCTTTCCCCAGCTGCTGGAAAAGAGCTGGAAGCCACAAAGAGCTTCTTTGTCTCTTCCCTTCCTACACCCAGGCTTATGGAGAGAAGATTCATCCAGAGACTTAAAAGTCTCCCAGGCCGGCCCAACCTGTATTGCAAAGCGAAGGGAAGATCCAAGAACACCAGCACCTCTGAAACAATCCAGAAGCTGGGGTGCACACTAAAGGGGATAATCATCACAGAGGAAGTCCAAGGCACTCAAATTCACTGTCTGTTTACAGACACAGGCACTCTTACTTAAAATTTCCAGCCCAAGACCACAGTTGTATGAATGGCATTTATTTAATAAACTGGTTGTATCACTAAGAAAAATAGGTAGTCCAGATAAACACCAGGACAAAGATTTTTAATAAGCTTATTAAAAATGAGAGAGATCCCTGTCTTCCCACATATATCTATCATTATACAAGGAATACCTTAAGGCATTAATAGAAGCAACACTGCTTGTTGCTATTTAATGTAACTTTTGGATACAGGGCAGTGGTTAAGTGCTCTGGGTCTGAAAGGAGACAGAGCTAGGCAGGAATACCAGCTCTTCCACTTACTTGTCCCTTACCCAACTTTTCTAGGCCTCAGTTTCATCATCAGGAAAAAAAGGGTAGTAATTTCTATCTCATAGGGTCTGTGTGAGGATTAAATAAGAATGTGCAGGTAAACAGTCTGGTGTGGCATAACAAGCATTCAATGAATGTTAACTGCTGCTGCCGTGATTGTTAGGGGACTGCAGTGATTCAACAACTTCCTTGTTGGTAACTTTTCAGTTCTCTGTTTTTAGGATTTTGCTCCCCCGTTTATATGTTTTTCAACTACAAGGATATATATTTGACTGGATCAATATGTTCTCCTTCAAGATCTGCACCTCCCTCCTCTTCTGCTCCTGATTTCTCCCATGATTCCTTCTTTTCCAGAACCTGTTTTATTCCCTTTGCCAAGACTAATGACCCCACGATTGACATGCTGGTTTCCCTCCACTCTCTGGAATTAATTTACCCTTAAATACTTCATACGCCTGTATTCCCATGCCTCATCATCTTTTCATCATTGGCTTGAAACTCCTTAGCCCTGGATTGGTCCTTCCTCATTGCCTCTGCCCCTGTATTGTCTGGACAACCCAATGTTCTTGGAGAAAAATGCTACAACACTTCTTATACTAGGGCCAACAACTCTAGAGGCTGGTAATAAGTGACACTATTAGCTTACTAGTGTTCTTTGGCCCATGTATCACATAGGTTATGGGAAGCGCTGGAGGCAGCTTATCAAGTCCCCTCCCTAGAGTTTCCTCCATTCATATGACAACTCTGTTTACGACCAAATGCTTCATTAGCTCTGGATAGAAGCAGTGAGAATGCCATTTCCAGAAGAGTGTCAGTCTAATATTAGTCAAGTACTCATCTGTTAGCTGTTCAGTTGTACCTAAACATTAAAATAAGATATTGTCGCTAATATTTTAATTGTCTTGGGTTATAAGATCAAGTTTTTTATTCTCTGCAATTCTGGGCAAATATTTTCTGCAAAACCTGTGATCTGGACTACATCTGGAGCTAGGAAATGAGATCTAGTGAAGAGATGAGTGGAAAGCAAGCGAGCTCTTATCTCTCTTCCTCTGCTTTCTCCTTTTCCCTTCCTCTGACCATTTTGTCTCCCAAGAGGAATGACAGTGAGTCACAGGCATACACAATGGAGAGGACACACGACTGAGAAAAAAGAAATTCAGCAACTAAAACTACCCCTAGAGCACTGCTGGGAACAGATGGAGAGCAGGCAGACTTGCTTAGAAGAAAGGAGAAGCTGTGTCAAGCTGCTGGAGGATGGCGTCACTGGAGGGCCCTTCTAGAAATGGCCACCTCCTTGACTAAAGAGACCCATGACCTCCTCACAGATGGATGTCTCTGGAATATGCTCAGAGAGGGATACATGTATGGTACCTGCTTCTCTCATTTTATTTTCTGAAATTCATATTGCATGCACTATTAAAGAATCCAAGAAATTCTGCAGAAAAGACATCTGTTTATCTCTGTTTAACCTGGTAGATTACATTTATTTTACCTCAGAATTTCTTCTCCAATGCCACTTATTAACATCCCAAATAACTAGGGGGTCTCAGAAACACCTACTTATAGGTTATAAAGTTTAGCTCTAACCATAACTGAAACAGAGATTAACCACAAATGTTGGCATGGTCATCTAATAAATACAGTGAACAAAAATATACCAAAGAATGGAACTGGGGAACATAAACACTGAAAAAGAAGAAAAGAATTCTAGAGAAAGCTAAGAATTACAGAATGTGAAGGAAGAAAGGTTTCAATGGGACCAAGGGGAGCATGGTGATCAAGGAAGATGAAGCTTACCAAGGGTCTTTAGATTTGTCAATTATAAGAACAGTTACAATGGTGACTTGCATCTACTTCTAATTTCTCTGTCACACATAAATCAGAGTAGTGAGGGTTGAAATAATGGTCCAATGTGGGATTTATATTAGCTTTTTAGTCTCTTTTAGACAGGATTTTCTCATCTGCAAGGTGATGAGAGCCTATCTTTCGTATTACATAATCTCTTTTATTTTGACTTAAGTGTCATATTGTAATGAACTTTGTCAGTAGGTCCAGATAGAAGCAAATACTCTGCTCCACAGATACTGAATTATCTGGCTTTTTATGAGATATTTCAAAGTATTTCTGGTCATTTGTATAATTGTTACCTTTAAGGCTGGTACTCATAGGCAGCAAGAGAACTTGGGAACTCTTTGTTTTCTGATAGCAGGATATGTGGAATAGGGAGGATGTGCAGAATTATTACAAGTATGAAAGGTACATTGGTAAAAGAAGAGTCCTTGAAATAGATAATTCATTATAAATGGAGTCTGAATTTTCTTTTCATAGGAATATGTCTTCGAAATTATAATCAAAATCAGTCTACATGTAAATGTTTCATTAGGCCATTCAATATATGAAACAAAGTCCAACTGACTGGGCGCAGTGGCTCATGCCTGTAATCCCAGCATTTTGGGAGGTGGCCAAGGCGGGTGGATCACTAGGTCAGGAGATCGAGACAATCCTGGCCAACATGGTGAAACCCCGTCTCTACTAAAAATACAAAAAATTAGCCAGGCATGGCAGTGGGTGCCTGTAGTCCCAGCTAGCTACTCAGGAGGCTGAGGCAGGAGAATCAATTGAACCTGCGAGGCAGAGGTTGCAGTGAGCCGAGATTGCGCCACTGCACTCCACTTGATGACAGAGTGAGACTCCGTCTCAAAACAAAAACAAAAACAAAAATTCAACTGTACTGACTTTATACTACCATTTAGCCCAGTCTTTAAAGTGTTTGACTTTACTGAAGTACTTGTGCATAAAATTATATTATTTCTGAGATTTGCTTTAAAATAATCCAATCCATTGGATGGAGCGGGTTGGGGAGATGGAACGGGAGGTGAATATGTGTTGAACATTCTGGAATTGGGTGGTAGGCACACGGAAGATATGGAGGTTCATTCTACTATTCTATTTACTTTTGTATATGTTTAAAATTTTTCATTAAAAAAAGCAAAAGTGTTTGACTCACCACCATAAGGGTCATCTCTTCTTTGAGGTCATCATATCGTTCTTCTAGGCGACTGAACTCATTCAGAAGGTTCTGATACCTCAGTCTTTCATCATTAAGGTCGAGCTCGAGTTGTTTTGTTTCTTCTACTAACTTCTTCTCCATAGTTTCTGAAATTAAAAAAGGATATGCATACCAAAGATGGCCCCTTGAAAATGCAATTGTGTAAACATGTATACTGATTTCCAGTTTCTCTGCAGGGAATTTTACTTTTAGTATCACTGTGATCCATGAAGAGCGTCTTAGTAAAATTCAGGAAAAGAAAAAATGACCAAAAAATGAAATAATTTATTAATATTAACAATCATCTACTGAGTTATTGCCCATACTCTGGCCTTAGTCCCACTAATTGATACACTGGTTACAGCACATCCTTGAAAAACTTCCACTAGTCACTGTCTAGTAACTAAACTATATGTATTTTTATTCCAGTGGTATTTTATTCATAAAATTCTTTTGCCCAAAGTAGTATACCCTCTTCAAAAGTCAGAGATATTTCTCAAGAGAATGGCAAATTTTCAGTGGACCCAGCTGTCCTACTCTACAGAGTCTCTCTTCATTTACCATCTCATGGTTCTATCTTACATTTTCTATGACTTTAACCTCCCCTGCTGTCCTATTACTCTGCAGCTTCTAACCAGATAAAATGCTCAGGCCTGGCCAGCTGTGTTGTGTGTTTCTTGGTCATCCCCCATGCACTGCTGAGGAAACCTTGTCTTCTCCATTTACCTATCCCCTCCACCCTCTCTGTGGCTATGGTTTGTTTTTGGCTATGACATGATCTGGAAATTGGAGATTAGTCCTTGACTGCAGATGAAGTAAAGTAACAAAACCTCAAATCTCAGCTATATGTCTTAACTCAATCAGTCAACCAGTCACATTTATAATATTAAGCTTCCTACCACTTTGCTCCATTTTACCCATATATTTTGAGGTTAAATCTTAATCTGCCCTGCCTGCTTCTATAGCTTCACCACTGCTTTCTCTGTGAGCACCATGAGGCAAGGGCTACAAGTGTCTTGTCACAGCTGCTTTCCTGGTGCCCACCACAGTGCTTCCCTAGAGTAGGGCTTTAATAATTTGTACATGAATGAATGAATTTCTTCTCTCTAAAACATTCTACAAGTTGCCTTTTATTCTCACCAGTTTGCAGAAGCTGTTCTGAGGCTACCAAAAAATTTTCCTTTGGCAAACTCACTGACATTTCTTTGTTCTTACAGTTTACTTTCAAATAACATTTTATATTTTCCTAGAAGATTCTCATCATTCTGGATCCTTCTGTTACATGCTGCCTCCCAGCAGCCTTCTTTCCAGGGCTCTGTTTTCTCCTTCACCTCTTAATTTTATTTTCTGACACCTTTTCTTTACCTCATCCCTTAGCATGGTCATTAATTCCAGGTTTTCTTCTCTTTCCTCTCTACTGTCCCCTTCAACTAGGAGAGGTGAGGCAGTCTCTCTTACCACCACAGTTTTAATGGGTATCTTTAGGCTCCCTTCTTATTTTTTCTCTAATCTTTAATCTGGATTTGCTTTCTGAACACCTCCATGTTGAGGTCCTGACTGACATCTCAAACTTAACACTCCAACAACTGGCCTCATTAATTTGCCTCATAAATGTGTACTCTTTTCTCAATATCCCTATTACTAATAACATACCATTATTGTTTTGTTATCTCATTGTAAAATCTTAGAACATTTTTGCCTTTTTTGAATACCAATGTAATCAACGGAATGTATATGAAAATGTACTATTTTCATATAATAAATCCCCATTCCCAACCATCTTTTCTCTTCCATTTCCACCACTAATTACTGTATAGATCTGTATCTTCTTACCCCGTATTTATATATATGTGGATTCCTTATTAATTTATCACCTTTCTAACCTACCCCACAAACAGAAAACAGAATAAATGTCCATACCTGGTTAGTTCTCTATTTAAAAAATTAGTGTTTTTTTAGTTTAATAGCAAAAAGTGGTGCATCTTAGAACAACATCCATTGATTTAGTCAAAAAAAAAAGACAACATACACACACACACACACACACACATAAATATACACATATTAGCGCAAAAATTCTTACTAAAACATTAGGAATCCTATAAGCCTTAACTAACGAATCGTACATGCAGAACAAATTTAATTTTTTAAAAAAATTACTTATGACACTGACTGAACCTGAGTTCACATTTGTACCTAGAGATACCAGATTTACAAGTTTATCAACCAACTAATTCAACCAAAATACGTGATCTCTTGCGTCTTGGAACTTTGTAAATTTGCTGATGATAGCCTCAACTTTTAAAAATATTTAAACTCTAAATAACGTTGTGTAACTCATCAAGTAACACCGTAACTTATACAACTTTGGTGTGAGGTTGGTTGGCGTGTAGTACACGTGTAAGCTTTACCTGTCATCTCCTTAGCCTGCTCCACGATGCGGTGATTGAGGGCTTCTTTTTCTTGCTTCAGCAAAGTATTTTCTTCCTTCAGATTTGATACCAGCTATGAAATGAAACAATAAAGTGAGATGGCTGCAATGGACAGAGGAAGCCTGATGACCAAGGATAAAGACCATAAGCAGTCATTCCTTACTTCCACCACCTCTGTGCTTCCTGTCTGCCTGGTTATGTCTAGTAACCTTACAAACTGGCTCAAGCATTACTCCCTCCCAAGAGCCTTCCTGAAACCCTTTTCAATTAGTTGTCTTTTCCCTGTGCTACCACAAGACCCTGTATATGCTCTTTATATCCGTCACAAATGATTTACTTTCCTCTTTTACAGAATAGACTAGAAATTCTTGAAGGATAAGGATGGTGATGGTTTTTTACTTTACACCTTAAACATTAAAAAATTGCCTGGCACTAAAGTTAGCATTTGCTCTCAAAGGTAATTGATATTACCTTCTCATTTCAATGCTTTCACATAAAGCTTATGTGTACCCATGATTCAAGTGGAGAGATTAAGGAGGTTAAGAAGGATGTGAGGATATTTTAGTTTGGGAAATTCACTGAAAACCTTTTGATTCTCCCTGATATCTATGTTGAGAAAGAGAATTTCTTTTTCATCTCTCTTTAAGAGTTTTACAAGGCTGAGGCTGGGTGCGGTGGCTCACGCCTGTAATCCCACCACTTTGGGAGACTGAGGTGGGTGGATCACGAGGTCAGGAGATCAAGACCATCCTGGCTAACACGGTGAAACCCTGTCTCTACTAAAAATACAAAAAAATTAGCTGGGCGTGGTGGCGGGTGCCTGTAGTTCCAGCTACTTGGGAGGCTGAGGCAGGAGAATGGTGTGAACCCGGGAGGCGGAGCTTGCAGTGAGCCGAGATGGCGCCACTGCACTCCAGCTTGGGCGACAGAGCGAGACTCTGTCTAAAAAAAAAAAGAGTTTTACAAGGCTGAGAACTAGTCCTTTTATTCCATGTTTAAATAAGCATTGACATTACAACAATGTCAATGTACTTAATGCCACAGAACTGTCCACTTAAAAATGGTGAAAATGGTAATTTTTTTTTATAGTTTTTTCTTTCTTTTTTTCTATATATATATATATATATCCTTTTCTCATCAGGTCTTCTTTTTTTTTTTAATTATAAAGTTCTAGGGTACATATGCACAACGTGCAGGTTTGTTATATATGTACACATGTGCCATGTTGGTGTGCTGTGCCCATTAACTCATCATTTATATTAGGTATATCTCCTAAGGCTATCCCTCCCCTCTCTCCCCTCCCCACAATAGGACCCGATGTGTGATGTTCCCCTTCCTATGTCCAAGTGATCTCATTGTTCAATTCCCACCTATGAATGAGAACATGTGGTATTTGGTTTTCTGTTCTTGCTATAGTTTGCTGAGAATGATGGTTTCCAGCTGCATCCATGTCCCTACAAAGGACACGAACTCATCCTTTTTTATGGCTGCATAATATTCCATGGTGTATATGTGCCACATTTTCTTAATCCAGTCTGTCACTGATGGACATTTGGGTTGATTCCAAGTCTTTGCTATTGTGAAAAGTGCCACAATAAACATACATGTGCATGTGTCTTTATAGCAGCATGACTTATAATCCTTTGGGTATATCCCCAGTAATGGGATGGCTGGGTCAAATGGTATTTCTAGTTCTAGATCCTTGAGGAATCGTCACACTGTTTTCCACAATGGTTGAACTAGTTTATAGTCCCACCAACAGTGTAAAAGTGTTCCTATTTCTCCACATCCTCTCCAGCACCTGTTGTTTCCTGATTTTTTAATGATCACCATTCTAACTGGTGTGAGATGGTATCTCAATGTGGTTTTGATTTGCATTTCTCTGATGGCAAGTGATGATGAGCATTTTTTCATGTGTCTGTTGGCTGTATGAATGTCTTCTGTTGAGAGGTGTCTGTTCATATCCTTTGCTCACTTTTTGATGGGGTTGTTTGCTTTTTTCTTGTAAATTTGATTGAGTTCTTTACAAGTTCTGGATATTAGCCCTTTGTCAGATGAGTAGATTGCAAAAAGAAAATGGTGAATTTTACGTCATGTATATTTTAACAAACACACTCACAAAAGCTGACTCTTAACTTTCTAGTTCTTTGCTGGATAAGGATTCCCAGGAAGGAAAAATCAAAACCAAAGGTAATTTTGCAAAGTACATAATTTTCATCTTTGGAATAAAATGTTTGCTTATGAGTAAAATCTGAATTCCTTTTTCTAAGCAAAAGTTTAAGAAACTCTGAAAACAAGAGCTTTAATAATAGGGAGAAAGCTGGCAGGCAATCTCTCATCATGTCAGGGGGCTTAGGACAGGAAAAGAGGGCTCCGGGGAGCAGGAAAGTTGGATAAGCACGCTGTGCCACACACAGCAGACATCAGTCCAGAACGTATCCCTTCCTAGGGCTGTCTTCTCTCTGCACTGATCTTGCCTGAACATCCACTCTCAGTTTAAAAAAAAAAAAAAAAAAAAAAAAGGCCCCAGCTCTCTGTGGGCTTTCAGGAGAGGCTCTTGTTTGGTAGGGGTACACAAGTCACCTATGGCTCTTTTTCAAAATAATCTGCCTAGCCCACACTCCCAGAGTCTGGATAGTTCCCTTTTTATATAAAAACTCCTCAGCAGTTTTGATAAATGCTCTTGGTTAGGAACCATACATAAATCTACTGTAACTTCAGGGCTCCTTGATCAGACTGAGAATGTCATTTTCCTGACCATGAAGCTGACTGTCACAGTGAAATGTTTTCATTCTTTCCCTATCACTACATTCCATCAACAGAACTAATGGGGCCAGGTGCAGTGGCTCACACCTGTAATCCCAGCACTTTGTCAGACCAATGTGGGAAAACAGCTTGAGGCTAGGAGTTCAAGACCAGCCTACACAACATAGGAAATGCCTTCTGAATGTCTGAATTAATGGTAGTCCCTACAGCTATCTCTGTGAAAAGAGGAGAAAATGAAGTGAAATGAAAGAAGACATGTGAATCTGCTTGTGTGTTTATTCTATCAGACTAGAAAGGCAAGAACTTGGTTTTCAAGTGGAAAGGAGAATCTTCCCACCACACTTAAATACTGGACGGATTCTGAGGAATCAGAAGCTGGAAAGCTTCCGTGGTTTTGGGAGACTTAAAGGAAGAAAAGAGATCTTAAACATTCAAGAGTATCTTTATGAGTGCACGTCTGAGTTCTGAGGGAACAAACTTGCCGTATCAAAACAACATTACGTAAAACAGAAAAGAATCTCACCTTTTGGCACTGCTGTTTCTATATATAGAGTACAGATCTAGAGATATAGCAGGAATTACTTTATTGGAACCTCGAATGCAATGGAAGGACTGCAATTTTACCAGCCACCCTACCCTAACCGACCTGCATCTAAGTTCCTGCTGTGGTTCTCACTGCATATGCTGCTACTCACATTTAGAAGCCAGTACAGACAAACCATATCAGGATTCTTGCCAGCAGTTACAGCTGACACAGGCAAGTCTGTTTTCATTTAAAGTTGGTAATACCAGTGGAATCTCTGAAAATTGATTACTTTTTTCCAGGAAGCCTAATGTTGAGGTACTTTTACAAATGTTTCAGCAGTACATCTCATTACTACTTGATAATCTTAATGTCTTCGATACTTAATAAAGTTTTGATATGTTAATACAAATTTATAGCATGCAAGTACTGGTCAATCTGAAAGCATTTTGTGGGGAGGGTTCCATCTGCATAAAGCTATTGGTTGCAATCACTGTGCATTTAGATTTCTCCTGCTTGGACTTCTTAATACAGCCTTAATGCAGGCTTCCACAAGGATCCCTACCATTAGGTACTAAATATTATGCCTAATGTTCCATTATTGGAACACTAAGCATGTGGGAGTTATTTATATCCTACTGCTCAAGGTCATTGCCAAAGATTGATTCTGCAATTCAAAAAACTGCAACCTTAGGCATAAATGGGTTAATCACATTAACCTTACTGAAGAAAAAGGAGTCTATGCCCCAGACTGACTGTTTTTTTTTTTAAAGGAGTCTATGCCCCAGATGGACTTCTTTTATTTTTATTTTTTATTTTAATATACGAGTGTTAGTAGGTACTTGGCCATTCTCTCCTAAAAATACTGCTCTGCCTCTGTTCTTATTAGAGTCAAAAGTTCTGCTAAAAGACCTGCAGCCTACTCATTCATAATGTGAAATAAACACTTAGGAAACAGTAATAATTAACAGTAATTCAACTAAAATTTGTACTACATTTCTAATAAAACCAACAGTGAGTCACATGGACCAAGTCATGATGACAGCACATTTCCTTTGTGTATGGAGTAGACAGGGATATGGACATTATTCCTACCTGCTCTGTTTCTTGTTTGTATTGATCTGCACGTTCCTCAATGCATTTTTTCTCTGAACGAGTTTGCTCCAGGTCTTTCCGGAGCTTGGCAATTTCTTCCTGCAGACTAAGGACCCGCCCAGTGGCAACTTTCGCTTCCTCTTCACTTAGTTGAAGACGTTCTAAGTCACTTCGTAGTTTCTCAGTCTCAGAGTTGTATATTCCTTCCAGATTGGTTAGTTTCTCCACAAGGCATTTGTAGTCTTTGTTCTTTAAACATACACATAAATAACAATATGTATTTAGTGAGAAAACCATGCTTATTCATCATATTCATGCTGTATCATCATAACACTGATATAGTATCTAACCAAAATACTAACTACAACATTTGCAATAGCACAACCAATACCTTCTAGGTGACACAAAGAGAGAAGAAAACAGGGACAAATAATTCAATTCTGTTTGATGGGGTAAGCAAGACAGATGTGATTTTCTCATAGTCACAAGGTGAATTACATAGTAAATTCTTAATTTCCTGATTCTTAACTCAGAAATAGGAGGATCTATACTTGTTTTTGAAAACAGAACAAAATGTTGCTCCATGTAGTAGCTTAGTGATGCATAAGAATGATTAAAACAGTCTCAAAATCACAAGTTGGCCAGGTGTAGGGGCCCACACCTATAGTCTCAACACTTTGGGAGGCCAAGGCAGGAGGATCACAAGACAGCAGGAGTTCAAGACCAGCCTGGGCACATAATAAGACCCTGTCTTTATAAAAACTTTTAAAATTAGCTAGACATGGTGGTGTGCACCTGTAGTCCTAGCTACTTGGGAGGCTGAAGCAGGAGGATCACTTGAGCCCAGGAGTTTGAGGCTGTAGTGAGCCGTGACTGCACCACTGCACTTTACCCTGGGTGACAGGGTGAGACTCTGTCCCAAAACACACACACACACACACACACACACACACACACAAATTTCTCACAAATCCTTGTTTACTACCTCAAAATTTCTCCCTGCTACTCAGAAAATCTTTCCTCCCATTTCATTCTGATCCCTGTTTTGCTTTGCTCTCCTTAGCATTTTTATATTCTTAACTACCTTTATATCATTTACACGTGCTAAAATATTAGTAACTATCTTCAATCAATCAAACTTTTATCTCTGCAACAGACTGCAAGTTCATCAGAAGCATGAACATCTTCCTGCTTCTTTTGCTATTGCAATGCTAAACAACTCATCTGTAAAATAAACATGATACCACACGAAAATAAATGATAATTATGACAAAGCATTACAAAGTACAAAATACAGTATGCCTGGTTCAAGCTGATGTTTGAAAAATAAATAACATACAATGTGACTCTTGATCATAAAGGTTTGAAGCATTAGTAGATCTGTGTTCTCAAAAATAATTTCCTGCCAGGCATGGTAGCTCATGCCTATAATCCCAGCACTTTGGGAGGCTGAGGCAGGAGGATTGCTTGAGACAACAGCCTGGCAACATGAGATCCTGTTTCTACAAAATAAAAAAATTAGCTGGGTGTGGTAGTATGTGCCTGTAGTCCCAGATACTCAGAAGGCTGTAGTGGGAGGATCACTTGAACCCAGGAGGTTGAGGCTGTAGTGAGCTGTGAACATGCCACTGAACTGTAGCCTGGGTGACAGACAGAGTGAGACCCTGTCTCAAATAATAGTAACAATAATAATAATAATAACTTCCTGCCTTAGTTTTTGCAATTGTGATCCACCTTATGAGTTATAATTACTTTCATGCTTATTATGGAAATAAATACGGTCATAATTTTACTTTTTACTAAGACCGAAGGGTAAAGTCAAAGAAAAACAATATTGAAAATAATCCTGGTGGATTTCTTCGGGCATACTCCACTCTCAGGGCCCCTCTGTGAAACACACCTGCTCATCAACTTTGCGCTGCAGCTGCATGATCTTGTTCTCCATGCCGATGTGCAGCTTCTTATAGCGCTCCACTGAGCGAGCCTCGATTTTGAGCTTCTTTAGCTCACGCTTGGCCATCATCCGCCGGAAGCAGCACTGAAGGTAGATGATGGCATGCATGCTCCTCTTGTAGTGTGTGCGGGCCAGCCAGCCCCGGACTCGCTTTTGAATGATGACTGCTTTGTGCTCACGGAGTATCTGCAGAAAAGGATAAGGGAAAGCAATGTCAAGACCCTGGACTACACTCGAGATTATCAATCTATGTCGGGCTGAAAATCCATACATTACCTAGAAGAAAAGACACAAAAGTTGAATTGACAATGTACTAGGTAGATTATACATATCATAGATATATGGAGGCCACAAAATTATTTTTAAAAGTGATCTGAAAAGTAGACTTTAGAAGGTGATTTCAGAAACATAATAAAAATGTGTCATATGCACATATTATGTGTTTAATTCTAAGCAGAATATAGATTTGGAAGCTGTCTAAATAAAAAGCACCAGATTACCAAAAGAAAAACAACTTTAATAAGAAAGAAAAAAATATATTAGGTTTCTTATTAGTATATGACTTCTGTTGGCAACAGATGATCCTCTATAAAATTAACAGAATCAGGCATCCTGTAAACTATGTGCTACTAAAATAAGAGATATCCCCACCACCCTGACTGCTGATACCACCTCACTACGCATTATTAAGCCCGTGCATGAGGACATGGGGTATGGGCAGCAAACTGTCTGTAGAGGCCAACACTTGAGGTGCTAAAAAGTTTGTAGTGATTTATTGATTTTTTTTTTTTTTTAAGAAACTAAAAGATGACACTGTTGTTTACCACATTTGAGGAATACCATTCTAGTGAGGATTTTCCACTGCTATTTCAAATGTAGTAAGGATTCACTTTTGGGATTCAAAGGCAGGAGGGATGGGGCTTTAAAATGAAAGGTAAAAGTAACAAGATGTGAAACAAACTAATCTTACTTTTGATTTCATGTTACATTTCCTAAAAACAATCATGATATTTCCCTAAACTTACAAACAACTTACAACAAAAGTTTGCCTTATGAGATGAATTTGTTGTCACTAAAGAACACCAAACAGAGACTGTGTAAACATTTTCTAGGAAAGATGGAGAAGAAATTCTTGAATTTAAGAAGAGGTAGCCAGGCACAGTGACTCACACCTGTAATCCCAGCACTTTGGGAGGCCAAGGTGGGTGGTTCACATGGGTCAGGAGTTTGAGACCAGCCTGGCCAACATGGTGAAACCCCATCTCTAATAAAATACAAAAATTAGCTGGGCGTAGTGGCGGGCACCTGTAATCCCAGCTACTCAGGAGGCTGAGGCAGGAGAATAGCTTGAACCCAGGAGGGAGAGATTGCAGTGAGCCGAGATCGTGCCATTGCACTCCAGCTTAGGCAACAAGAGTGAAAAGCTCCATTTCAAAAAAAAAAAAAAAAAACAAGAGAGAAAATAAAAGAAAAAGTAAACTAGAAAAATCTGGCACCTGTAGATTTTTATGTTTATAATTTTATGAAGTAACTCTTCCATGATATAAATGATATTTAAATATTATATACTTAAAATACTTGTTGGTCATTATTACAAATGGACACAATACACCTCCTATCAAACTCTTTTTTTTTGCTTTTTTGAGACTAAGTCTCATTCTTGTTGCCCAGACTGGAATGCAATGGCGCAATCTCGGCTCACTGCAACCTCCACCTCCCAGGTTCAAGCGATTCTCCTGCCTCAGCCTCCCGAGTAACTGGGATTATAGGCGTGTGCCACCACGACCTGCTAATTTTGTATTTTTAGTAGAGACAAGGTTTCATCATGTTGGTCAGGCTGGTCTCAAACTCCTGACCTCAGATGATCCGCCTGCCTCGGCCTCCCAAAGTGCTGGGATTATTGGCATGAGCCACCGTGCCCGGCCTTATCAAACTCTTAAAATGTAAAATCTCTGAAAGCATCGATTCATATATATAGCAGTTTAATAAGATCATTAAAAGAATACTTTCTATTTTTAGGTTATTGCACTTGATAAAAATAATGACTAAAATGTGTCATCCTAGAAGATACATTTAATAAATAAGTGGTTAACTTTTAAACCATCAAATACAAAGTGAACACAGTTGTTCAGGAGATCTGAGTAGTGTCTTCAGCCCCCTCAAGCCTGCCTTCTGTGGTTGTTTTCCTAACGCGAAGGTAGCCTTCAGTTTTCCTTCAGTGTAGCCACTGCATCGCGCTGCACTGAGGTTGGGAGTTCTGAACGTTCACTGAGCATCACAGTCTGGAGGGAGGCCTCTGTCTTATCCGGATGAGTAAGGAGCAACTGGATGAGTCTCAGTGATGGCAAATTAAAGACTTTTAAACTCAAGCAACACACAGCAGCAAAGCTATTAATGCCAAGTTTCCTGTTCCATTTGCTTCTCCCATGCAACTTTGGACACTGGTCCATTTTTGTAATTTTAGTCAAATGGAAACATTATCTAATCAGAGCTTCCATTTTCAATCTCACTTTCATCATGAGTGAGAGAAATTAATCAACACCTGTACTCTCTTTAAGACCCCCCCCAAATCTCATGAAGGGGAACCTTGGACCTGAAATACAGCTAGAAGGAGTACTAATGTGATGGCTGTTGGCTTACATGTAAGCAAGCCTCTACGCTGCTACCTTCCACCCTGTCCAGTCACAGTGGGAGCCTGAGCTGGCCAGAGGCTGCTACTGCTAAACCAGTGGCCTCAAAATTCAGCTCAGATGTTCCTAAGGAGAGTAGTGAGGAACACAGGAAGGTAACTAGTTTGGTATATCTGAAAAGCCAACTTCAAACCTCTTCCCTCCCTAAAATCTCACACCTATATAGAAAGAGCATGAGACTACATAAAAGAGGGGTGAGCAGAAAGATCTGGAGTAGCTATCTTCAAAACACAGCTATTAAATACACTCATTCAAGCCTCATCAGTTTCGAATTTTTTTGTTGTCTAAAATCACTTCAAATAAAAAGTAAAATAAATAAATAAATATATAAATAGGGCCTAGGTCACACCCATATACTGCCTGTGCTTAGAGACCCAAATCACCCTATTAATGCTCCTTCTAATGGTAATGTCCATAGAGTTCTAACATCCAGGCTTATATTTCTTGCTTATTTGAAATATATTCTATAGGATAGATTCCCAAACCTTGCCAAAATGAAAGAGATAAAAATCGTTCATCAATGGTCACAGGTGATAATTAAGACTACTCTGGTGACCCCGTTAATTATCGCTAGATATAAGATTATTCGTCAAACACTTTTGGAGCATCATACCTGTCAATACAATTTTAACCACATTAATGTTGTAATTTGCCTCCTCTTCACCATGGTAAATTCTTCCAAGGTTGTCTCATTCTTGGAATAACCTTCAACCTGTTTGTCATATATTCTATCTATTCAAAGTTCTCTGTAGTCATCTGAGTAGTGGGCTCCAAAGAAATTAGGTGCTAATCCCTGGAACCTGCAAATGTTAACTTATTCAGAAAAAGGGCCTTTGCAGATGTGATTAGGTTAAGGGTCTTCAGATGGGAGGATTATCCTGGATCACATGGGTGGAACCTAAATGCTATCATAATTACTCTTATAAGAGGCAGATAGAAGAATCAGATACACAGAGGAGAAAATGCTGTGAAAACAGAGGCTGAGACTGGACTGATGCGGCTACAAGCACAGGAATGCTGGCAGCCACCAGAGGCTGCAAGAGGCCAGGATTCTCCCCTGGAGCTTCTAGAGGGAGAGCAGCCTGCTGACAACTTGATTTTGTCCCAGTGATAATGATTTTGGACTTCTGGTCTCCAGAACTCTGAGAGAATTCATTTCGGTTGTTTTAAGGTAACAAGTTTGTGATAATTTATTATAGCAACCACAGTAAACTAACATACTTTTTTTTTCAAATTATATAAACAAAGAGAAAAAAGGAGGTAAAAGATTTTTTCTCATTTCTTTTTTAATAACTATATGTGATTATTTAGTATTTTAAAATGCATTTCAGGCTGGGCATGCGCACAGTGGCTCACACTTGTAATCTCAGCACTTTGGAAGGCCATAGTGGGAGGACTGCTTGAGGCCAGGAGTCTGAGGCTGCAGTGTACTATGACTGCACCGCTGCACCCCAGCCAGGGTGACAGAGCGAGATCCTATTTCTAAAAAAGAATTTTTTAAAATAAACAAACAGCATTTTAATAGCTGGTTGTCCCCATACAGTTCCTACATTCATCGTAGCCCCTGTAATGCTAATAGAATGAATAAACAAAGTTGAAAATAATGCCTCACCTTGCGATACCTATTTCTGGCCAGGAAGCCTCGCAAGTAAGACTGAAGAACGATAGTGGCAGCTCGTCTAATCTTGTACCTCCTGCAGACCACAAACATGCGCCAGTACTTTTGAATGATGGTTGCTGCCTTGGTTCTGCGCAGAAACTTAGCATAGCTGGCCAAAGAAAATAATATTATGTTGTCAGTAATCAGAAAAAAATGCAGGAATACATGCTAGAGAAACGTAAAGAGTGTCACTGTTTTAGGCATAAAGAGTAGTACCTCCATTGTATTATTCTAATAATGTGCATGCTAAGTCAACATTTATATTTACTTACATTTGCATAGCAGTTTCCCAAATACGTTTCCCAAAGTATTTCTGCATTTATTATCTCATCTGAGCCCTCCCTAACTCTGAAAAGTAGGATGGCCCACATTGCCAGATTTTACAAGAAAGCAAAATTCATAAAGGTTCATTCTTTCTACAACAGGATCCATTTACCCTGGGCCATGCCCTCTTTATAGAGCAGACAGACATACACAGTAATCTCATACTTAGTTATCACCATCTTTCTTGGATCTAGCCATTATTAATCTACCATATTTTTCCTGAATTTGTGAGGGTATAAGTTCATGATTAATTCATTTCTACTTATACTTCTCAATTAAAATTAACCTAATATGTAATCACACTAAAGTGTAATTCTCTTCCAGACCCTCTCAGTTAACTGCTCCTGAAAATTATTCCATGAAGTCATTGTTAACTAGCTCATATTCATGACTGTTTTAATTTATACACGATTTCCTCAAGCCCAATATAAAAGTATCAAAAATAAAAATTTTGAGGACATAAGTAAGCAGCAGTTTGTAAATGTTTTGAAGATAAATCTGAATCATTCATATGGCTGAGTGAAATTTTATTCTATTTAGCTGTCCTATGAGTTAATTTGTTGTCCCTTGGAACTAAGAAAAGGTAAGGTGTTATCTTTTCAGGTATGGTGACCACTCAAAACTGTCCTCGGACAGTGAATTAGATGTGCACTCTAATCTGTCCCCAGGAGACCTACCATCGGGCCTGGTAGCCCCGCACGTATCTCTGCACGGTGATGGCCGCCTTCCGCATGCGTAGGTACTTCTTCCTCAGCAGCCACCCTCGGATGGTCTTCTGGATCCGGATGCAGGCAGCCCTCAGTTTGTCCGCTCTCAATTTTTCTAGATAGGCCACTTGACCGGCACGGAAAAAGATCTTTGTCTTACCAAACTGGTATTTGTCCTTGTCCTATTTTTGGAATAAATTGTATATTCAGAAATAATAATCATGTAAATGAAATTTAAAAGAAAAAATGTCTAAAAGCAGAATCAGTAAAGGAATGAATCTATTAGCTAAAACTTGGGCTACATCACAATTAACTAATGGAGCCAGATTTTTAATCCTATGCAAGTTGAGCAAATAGAAGGGATTTTAAGAAAAACTGCAGTTTAAGAGTTATTTTCCAGAATTATTCTACCTGGAATTATTATCTGAGGCCCAAAACTTGGTTGTGGGTTATAGGCAGTTATTATTTGCTTGTTTGTGTTTTAAACATCTCAAGGAAATGGAGATGTTGACTCTCTCTGACTGACCCAGGTTGTAAGGATTACATCGGGCTGTATATTCCATGAGAAGCTGAAGGGACAAAAACACCAGTGTGAAGAATAAGGCAGGAAGAAAGGCATATGAAATAAAATTCAAAAACCAAAAACCAAAATTCTTGGGTATTCATATTGAGTTACATTTCTAAACAGTTATCTCTTGGCTTTATCAATAATATCTGAAAACAAACTAATAAAACCCCATTAATATGTTTAAAATCCTACAAATTGGCCAGGCGTAGTGGCTCACGTGTGTAATCCTAGCACTTTGGGAGGTCAAGGCGGGTGGATCACAAGGTCAGGAGATCGAGAACATCCTGGCCAACATAGTGAAACCCTGTCTACTAAAATACAAAAAATTAGCTGGGCATGCTGGCGGGCACCTGTATTCCCAGCTACTTGGGAGGCTGAGGCAGGGGAATCGCTTGAACCCAGGAGGTGGAGGTTGCAGTGAGCCAAGATCGCACCACTACACTCCAGCCTGGCAACAAAGCAAGAATCCGTCTCAAAAAAAAAAAAAATCCTTTTAAACTCCTTTTACAAAAATATAACCATTTATATTACATTGTGATTCACCTTATCTAGAAGTATACAAATCATTAACCATTCTTGCATTAAAGAATGGAATTTATGTATAAGAATCATCACTGTGATCTGAAATTCTTTCTTTTTTTTTTTTTTTTTTTTTTTTTTTTGAGACGAGTCTCACTCTGTCTCCCAAGCTGGACTACAGTGCTGTGATCTCGGCTCACTGCTGCCTTCGCCTTCTGGGTTCAAGCAATACTCCTGCCTCACCCTCCTGAGTAGCTGGGATTACAGGTGAGCACCACCACGTCCAGCTAATTCTTATATTTTTAGTGGAGACAGGGTTTCACCATGTTGGCCAGGGTGGCCATGAACTCTGGGCCTCAAGCAGTCCACCCGCCTCGGCCTCCCAAAGTGCTGGGATTAAGGGCATGAGCCACCATGCTCGGCCATGTGATCTGAAATTCTAAGGGAAAACAGAGAAAACCATTTTTCCCTATAAGTAGATATCTTGTCATGTCTTATACATGAAACCAAAAAATCAGAAACATCCACATATACCTAAAAAATCTAAAATTATTTCAATTTAAATCAATAAAGTTTACATAGGAACCCTAGCTAGAAAAGCGGTCCTTACCGCCGACCTGCTTCACACCTCACACCAATCCTGCCTCCATCTTTCAGCCTCCTCTGCCTAAATTCCCGCAAAGCCCTGATCAGGCCTGAAGTGGCCTGGGTGAGGGGACCAGGCATAGGCCTGTTCCTACTTTCTGCTCTACATTCCCACCTGAACACAGGTTAGAAGGGGATTGGGCAGGCTGTGCACAGTGGCTCACACCTGTAATCTCAGCACTTTGGGAGACTGAGGCAGGCAGATCACGAGGTCAGGAGTTTGAGACCAGCCTGGCCAACATGGTAAAATCCTGTTTCTACTAAAAATATAAAAATTAGCTGGGTGTGGTGGTGCACACCTATAATCCCAGCTACTGGGGAGGCTGAGGCAGGAGAATGGCTTGAATCCAGGAGGTGGAGATTGCAGTGAGCCGAGATCATGCCACTGTACTCCAGCCTGGGTGAAAGAGCAAGACTCTGTCTCAAAAAAAAAAAAAAAAAAAAAAAAAAAAAAAGGGAATTGGTGCAAACTCAAAAAGCCTCAGTTTAAAAAGAAAAAGCATTATTGAGGAAGTGAACTTAGCTCTTTCAAGGAAAAAATATTATTAACAACAAAGGGGCATTACATTTAGTTCACAGCTAGTAATTATGATCAATTAGCTCAAAGTGAGGTACTCCATCTAGGCTAGTGTTAACCAAGTGAAAATATTTTTTTAAAAACTTTTCATGAATCTTTAATTCTCTAAGACCAAGATCAGTAGTTCTCAAAATGTAGTCCTCAGACAGCATCAGTATCACCCGGGAAATGCAAATTCTTGCGCCCACCTCAGACCTACCGAATCAGAAATTTTGATGGCGGGGCCCAGAAATCTGTATTTTAACAAGCATTCCAGGTCACAATAAAGTTGCAGAACTCTTTAGCCTGGCCTGCAAGACTCTCTGTAACACCAACCTACATTTCCTAACCATTTCTCTACTGTCCCATACACAAATCTCACACTGCAAAAAACTGTTTTCTCAGCAAACCCTATGCTTACCTTGCTTTTTACTCCCTCTTATAATATTCTCCTTCCATTTTTGCATAACCTTACCCATTCTCAGGGTCTGACTTAAAACACACCTCTTTCATGAAATCTCTCCTTCCCATAGCTAGATGTCGCTTTGTCATCCCGATTTCTTGTTCCACTCATTCAGCATTTGATATAGACACTATGGTTAAATATTATACTTGTCTTCAAAAAGTATTACTTTCCAAGTAAGACTATATTACCTGAGAACAAGACTTATTTTTTCTTAATCACACAGCATTTGGCCTGGTGTCTTCTAGAAGTAAGTACTAGGTACATTTTTATTAATAATAATCAAACTGTCTAAGAAGAATGTGTCTCAAGTGTGGGTCCAGGCCTCACAGCTCTGCCTCCTGACAGTGGACCATCATCCTCACTAGTTTCAGCATCCTAAACACAGTAGCGTGCCCCTCTCGGATCCCACCCTGAAATGATCTGGACTAGGAACATTTTATACAAAAGTTCCTGGGGCTCTCCAAGGTCAGAACCACAAGGCCTTCTGCTCAGATGACCGTAAGTGAAATCTTTCTTACCAGTATTAGTTTCTCTAACACATTCTTGCATGTTTGCTTTCTGTCACTCAGCACATCTTTCTGCTTCATTAGGACACGGTAGCGGCTGAAAAATTCTTGGTAAGTCCACCTATTAAAAGAAAACCATCTGAGCTTACTTAAAGAACTAGGATCTTCTCCCATTAGGACCCCTTACATCTGAAAAATGCCAGGCTCACCGTGAGGGGAAACCAGCCGCACTGATTCGGATGGTTTCCAGGACACCGCAAGCTCTTAGTTGCTGCACTGCCCTCTTCTCATCAAACCTATACATAAAAATTAAAGCCATTAATCCACAAAGAACCTGGCTGGTGGCCACAAATTACTCTCCTCAGTCAGGGTGTAAATTCTTTTGTAAGAGCAAAATGGATAAATCAGAAAAGAAAGCATTCAGAAGTCGGAGCAGTGATCAAAATGGAAAACTATGAGAGAATGGGGAGGAGACAATAAGCAGTAAAAATAACTGTAACCATTACCTGCAACTCATAACACAAACTCTTATAAGAGTTTGCTGGGTGTGGTGGCTCACATCTGTAATCCCAGAATTTTGGGAGACCCAGGAGGGTAGATTACCTGAGGTCAGGAGTTTGAGAACAGCCTGGCCAACATGGAGAAACCCCGTCTCTACTAAAAACAGAAATATTAGTCGAGCATGGTGGCACACACCTGTAATCCCAGCTACTCAGGAGGCTGAGGCTGGAGAATCACTTGAACTCGGGAGGTGGAGGTTGCAGTGAGCCAAGATCGCGCCACTGCACTCCAGTCTGGGCGATAGAGTGAGACTTTGTCTCAACAACAACAACAACAACAACAACAACAAGAAAGTCCACTGAGCACATTTAAAACAACACAACATGGCCAGGTGCAGTGGCTCACGCCTGTAATCCCAGCACTTTAGGAGGCTGAGGTGGGCGGATCATGAGGTCAACAGTTTGAGACCAGCCTAGCCAACATGGTGAAACCCTGTCTCTACGAAAAATACAAAAATTAGCCAGGCATGGTGGCGGGCGCCTGTAATCCCAGCTACTCCAGAGGCTGAGGCAGGAGAATCACTTGAACCTGGGAGGCGGAGGTTGCAGTGAGCCGAGGCCGCGCCATTGCATTCCAGCCTGGGCGACACAGCGAGACTCCATCTAAAAAACAACAGCAGCAGCAACAACAACACAACGCTCCTTTGTACTTTGCCCATACTCATTTCATGGCATGGCCTGACAAGAAGCTCTCAGAAGTCATTAGATCAGTATACAGAGCTCCCCTGGAATAAAGACTGGTCAACCCTGGAGATTTCTCTAACAGAGCACAAATTAGATATGCCTCATTCAGTTATATTTTTTAAAAAATTACTACTGTTCTAAACCTTGTGTCCACATCAATGAACAAGATTTTTATTTTGTATTACATTTTGTATTTATTTCACTCTAGGCAAATGGCATCCTCAAGCTAAACTGGCACTGAAGAGGAAGTATTAAGGTTTCCCTTTGGCCAAATGATTGCTCCTGTGACTTCCATAGTTAAGCTCTGAGTGATCCATCTAGGCCTCCCCTGTGCTATCTTCTCAGGTGTTCTGTTGGTGGTGGAAGATGAGGTTGGTTGATAAAAGGTCATGGTCCTGAGGGCTGTCCAGGACAGAGGCCCAAGTATAGCAGCTTCTTCCTGCTTCCCACTTCTTCCATGAAGGACTTCTCGGTGATGAAGCAGAGAGAAAGACAGCAGTCCTTCAGAACTGCCCTCCAGTCTAAGGCAGAATCTCCAGACAGCAGGACTGGCACGGGGGTAGGGAAAAGCACACTCATACACTGTGGAGGGGGTGGGGGGTGGGAGCTATTACAACCTTTTTAAGTGTGCCTGGTCTTTGACCTATAAATTCCAGTTCTAGAATCACATTATTCCAATGAGATAATCAGACAAATACACAAAAATGTTTGGCACAGGATGTTTATTATAGCATTGTTGGAACAACTTAAATGGCCATCAGTAGGAACTAATTTAAATAAATGATACTATGTCTATACAATAGGATACTCTGTAGTCATTATGATTATGTGATTTTTATTTACCAAAAGGGAAAGTGTTCACAATCTATTAAAAATAAAGACTAAACAGCAATCATAGCACAAGGCCCCTCCTTTTGTGTGTGTGTGTGTGTCTCTCTCTCACACACACACAGACACACACACACACACACACGGAGCATGGAGGGAAGGGAAGGTGGTTAATCAAGAACAATGTATGACAGTTAATACCAGTTATCTCCCTGGGTATGATGGATGCTTTTTCTTTTTCTCTTTTTTTTTTTTTGAGATGAAGTCTCGCTCTTTTCCCCCAGGCTAGATAGAGTGCAGTGGTGCAATCTTGGCTCACTGCAACCTCTGCCTCCTGGGTTCAAGCAATTCTCCTACCTTAGCCTCCCAAGTAGCTGGGATTAGAGGCGCCTGCCATCACGCCCAGCTAATTTTTGTACTTTTAGTAGAGACAGGATTTCACCATGTTGGCCAGGCTGGTTTTGAACTCCTGACCTCAAGTGATCCACCTACCTTGGCCTCCCCAAGTGCTGGGATTACAAGTGTGAGCCACTGCACCCAGTTGATGGATGCTTTTTCATTTATTTTTATACTATTCTGTATTTCCTGAAAACTGTCTTTACAATGTACATGTATTACTTTTAAAATTAGAAAAATAGGCTGGGCATGGTGGCTCACGCCTGTAATCCCAGCACTTTGGGAGGCCGAGGGGGCAGATCATGAAGTCAGGAGTTCAAGACCAGCCTGGCCAAGATGATAAAACTCCATCTCCATTAAAAATACAAAATTAGCTGGGCGTGGTGGTGCATGCCTGTAATCTCAGCTACTCGGGAGGCTGAGGCAGGAGACTTGCTTGAACCTGGGAGGCAGAGGTTGTGGTAAGCCGAGATCACACTATTGTACTCCAGCCAGGGCAAGAAGAGCGAAACTCTATCTCAAAATAAATAAATAAATACATAAAATTAGAAAAATATTTCTGTTTTGTAAAAACAAATCTCCAGAAAGATTGATTCTCCCTTCATGCATGGTATCTGAAGCAGGAGGAGGTGCTGGTAAAAACAGACACCCTTTGATGATTTCAACAGTGGAGAAGCAGCAGGTAAGCATTTGCCAAACAGCCTTGTCCTAGCCAGTGCTGGTTCCACCTAATGCCCAAATCAACAAAAATCCCAGAGAGATCAATTGAAGAAAATTCAAAACAGAAAACAGAACCAGAATGCTTGGTTGACCTCAACTTTTCAAATCTTCAGAAGGCTGATAATTTATTCTCACATTCTCAAAAGGGAAAAAACTGAAAAAATAATCTACTGACTAATGGTTTCCCTCTACAAGACATGAAGACTTACCCAAGTATTTTTTTCCTTTTAAAAATGTAAGGAAAATATTGGTTTGCTTGGTTGGTTTGGCACTTCTTACAAGATATGTACTTTTTCATTGGGTAGTTCAGAAATACTTACGTGAATGGGAACTTGAAGTCATTAGGTTTGATACAGCGCACATAGTGAGGGGTAGTGGCATTGAGTGTCTCCATAAGCAGGTGCAGGGAGTTTCTGAACTGCATGAAAAAGGGCAGAAGCGGGTATCAAAGATTTGTCCAAAGTCAAAGATGAGGTAAAACCATGGGAAATTCTCTTCCTATGACACTAATGGAGATAACTCTGCCACTTATAAACTTGACCCTTCAGAAGAGGAGCTGCCACAAAACAAGAATGCTAGGGCTTTTGGTTAAAATTTGCCTAAATTCTACCATTTTCATGCTTCCTCTACTAAATATAGATTCCTATACTCCCACTCCTTTTCCCCACAGGAAGCTACAGAAATCTGTTATGAGCTGTCATATGTAACTAACAATATAACCTTGCTTTAAGGCCATTTAATCACATAAAGTGGGAATTTTGATGGAAGATACTGGAAAACGTAGCAGATGACTTAAAAGAGTATAGGTAATGAGTGAGAGAATGACAAAGGATAGGCAGAGAGGAGTTAAAATTAGGGACCTAGGATCAGGACTGGAGGCTGTGGACCTGGGTCAGGCCCTGTTCCTATATACACCAGGCACAGGGTCACATGCACAGGACAGCAAGCTGAGAAGCGCTCAGCCTCCATTCAAAGCCCTACTCCCTGTTCAGGCACTAAGCATGTATGTAACATTTCCCACTCTCAGAGAACATAAGACATCAAAGAAAAGTGAGGGCCCTGTTCTGCAGGAGCTGACTGAGGCAGCATACAAATACAGAGACAAAACAAACAGAAAACTAAGCAAAGATGGGGTAGTCTGAGAGAGATGACATGCACTAGAAGAATTAAACTGTAGAGAAAATTATTCAGGGAAAGGCTTATGCAGTCACAGGTCTAAAACTGGGTGGAGAAGAGTTTTAGTGGACAGTGTCGTGTGATATCACAGTGAAAGCTCTAGGCTCTCCTCAACTGAGGATCCCACCTGGGAGGCTGAAGAGGGAAGATCTGAGGTTTCAGATGAGCCAGAAAGGAAGGAGCCTGGCAGCAGCTCCCTGAACTCACCTGATGCCCCACTGTTTTCTTGTGCTCTTTGGCCATCTGGCCTGGTCTGCCTTTGGTGGGCTTTGCAGGAATGCGTGTAAGGGGTGTGCGCCCTGAGGAGGTGGCTGAGGTTGGACTGATGGCCTTCTCATCATCTTGAAATAGTTCTGGTAGCATCTTAAACTAAGTCAGAAACAGTATAACGAAATTACATTCTAAACCAAACTTGAACATAAACCTTCACAAAATAAATATTACAGAGATTCCTTTCCTTAAGTAATCACTGTCAGAGTCACAATACAGAAAGAGTCACTATCTATGGTAAGAGCCAAGAATATGAGAGGAAGGTGAGGTAAAAGCTATAAAAAAATAACATGGAAAAATGCAATAATTCTACAACTGTGTCTGGGGGAAAGCAAAGTCAGAACTACTGCAACCAGACTTGAAAACCTAATCCACAGAAAATGACAAATTTAAACATATTAATGGGCTTGAATTATAATTATTTTATGGGAAAAATAGTAATTGAAAGCCTTATTACTTCATTTCCACAAACTGTTCTAGCATCAGGTGGAGAAAAACACTAGTCCAAGTTTGCATGTTATTTATCAAGTGTTTACTCACCTGCTTTATTTGCCTGCCTACTAACTTAAGTGCTGAGCACTAACTCAAAAACATCACCGAAAATCTCAGCAGGAAAGGGTCATAAACAAATTCTACAATATTAGAAGGTTTTAAAAGTTATGAATAATTTTTGGAAGATAATTTGGGTTACAGAAAAAAAAGTTTAAAACCCTACCCATATCCTATACATTTGATATTTGTTTTCGAGGGATTTATAACTTCAACAAATAATTCCTGTAATCAATTTTGTGTTCTATCAGGTTAGCAACGTGAAAGACTATTATAAGATCTGGTACTCAATAAGTAGGTAGATGATACTAGTCAATACGGTTGGGAGAAATTTTATGGAAAAAGAGAGACTTCAAACGAATCCAAAAGAACATCTTGATATATGTACATACCTTTACAACAGTGCCACATCCCATATAAATAAAACCAGTTCTTCTAATTAGTCAAGCTATATTTGCAACTACAATTATTTATCTATTAACCTTAATACAACCCATTTAATCTTCATAACAATTCCATAAATTAGATGCTATCATGATTCTATTTTATAGATGAGAGATCTGAGGCATAAACTCAGTAGATGAACTGTGTTTCCCCTTATTAATCAGCTATACAAAAAGTAGAGGGTTAAAACTCATTTTAATGGTACTTGGTAGAACTGAAATTTAGTGGTATTTAGTCAAGTTGCAATTTATTTATATGCTTCCTGATATTAGATGTGGCAATGGAAGATTTCTTTATGGTAGAAAAATATCAAATAAGGCACCTTCTGATAAGTTTATAATTCCATATATATATATATACATATATATATATATTTTTTTTTAATTCCTTTTCAAGTTGTAAGCTAGAGGCTGCAGGGAAAAAAAGACAAAACACATAAATACACAAACATACTCTACATTGTATTACCACAAAAATAATTCTACTCAAAACACATAACACAGATATTAATCTTCTAAAATTAGTACTTTCAAGAGAACACATTTACACTATGTGATACTGGCTTCTATCAGGTGCAGTGAAATTATGAAGTTTATACCCCTAGATTGGGTTTCAGCAAAGACCAGGAGCAGAGGAAGCCTCCAAGCTATGTTAGATAAGTCACACACTGTCCCCACTTCAATGGCAACAATGTTACACAGACTGGTGGTCATTGCAAATGATTTGTCAGAATGCATACCCACTTTATGACGACTAAGGACTCAAAAGCCAATTAGAAAACTAAATCAGAATAAAGACAACTGATCAAGGATGCCTCAAGAATGAGAACCTGGCCAGGTGCGGTGGCTCATGCCTGTAATCCCGGCACTTTGGGAGGCCGAGGTGGGTAGTTCCCTTAAGACCAGGAGTTCAAGACCAGCCTGGACAACATGGTGAAACCCCGTCTCGACAAAAACTTAGCCAGGCATGGTGGCGTGCACCTGTAGTCCCAGCTACTTGGGAGGCTGATGTGGAAGGATCACCTGAGCCGGGGAGGTCGAGGCTGAAGTGAGTCCTGTGATCATCACATCACTGCCCTCCAGCCTGGGTGACAGTGAGACACTGTCTCAAAACAACAACAACAACAAGAATCAGATGAAAACCTGTGAATGTTCTGTTTCAGCTAAACTACTTTGACAAAGTAATAAAACTAGAATTTTATCATTATTTATAAATCAAATCAATAAAGATCTTTAACTGAATAATACTTAGAGACTGGCATTGTGGGAATTTTCTCTTACATATCAATCCTATAAAACTATAAACAATTAATGCCCAGTGACTGTTAGACACTTTAACCTTTTTTTTTTTGGAGACAGAGTCTTGCTGTCTCCCAGGCTGGAGTACAGTGGCACAATTATGGCTCACTGCAGTCTCAACCTCCCAGGCTCAAGTGATTCTCCCACTCAGCTTCCCAAGTAGCTGAAACTACAGCCATGCACCACCATGCCCAGTTAATTTTTGTATTTTTTTGTAGAGATGGGGTTTTGCCATGTTGCTCAGGCTGATCTTAAACTCCTGGGCTCAAGCAGCCTGCCTGCCTCAGCCTCCCAAAGTGCTGGGATTACAGGCATGAGCTACCACACCTGGTCTCACCTTATTATTTTCTGAAGGTTAAAACTGGGATTTGGTCTTTATGTAATCTTTATATTATCAAAATAATAGATAGTAAAGGTTTTTATTCTAAAAACAAGTCAAAATATTCATATACTATTCCACTGAAGTTAAAAGGATTCTCTTAGAATAAAATAGAAAAACAAAGACTGCCAGTCAGTAATCTAGAAGAATTCACATGAAAATTTTTTATTTTTAGCTGAATACCTGAATATTCATTTTGCTGATCTAAGTAACTGGCTTCCTGCTCTGCTCTCTGTGGGATGAACATGAGCCATGCTCCCCTCCCCATTCTTTCCAGATGGAAGGTCAAGGGATGGAGGAGGGGATCAACCTAATCATCAATACAATGTAGCCATCATAGCTCTTACCATCTAGAACATTCTTTTCCCTCTAGAAAGCAGTGTCTCTAGTACCTATGCCTAAGAAAAATAACTTCAAAGTGCTTTGGGCCACACCTGGAACTGCACTCAGTGATGATCCAGAGATCAGTCTCCATCTTGATGGAGTGTGTCAGGCCATGTTTCTAGCACCTCCCTTTAAACTGACAGGGCAGAAAGACTGTTTTCTCTCATGGCCTCTCACCAAGGCACAACAGAGTCTAGAACCACTGTGGAGGCAATAATTTCACACAAAACTGAAAGAAACATTGCACAGGAGTTAAAAGCACAGACTCAGCAAGACAGCCTGGATTTTAATTTGGCTTGAAAACTCACTAGCCATGAAGTCTCTGTGTCTCAGGTGCCTCATCCATAAAATGAGAGTCATTAGATGAGTTAGCATTTTTAATACATTTAGAACAGGACCTGACATGCAGCTAAAATAACTTTGACTAACATACTAAGTCTTATATATTTGGTAAATTAAAAACTGAAACTGATTTTTGTTAAAAAATAATTTTTATTGTTAAAAATCTAATGCTTTGAATACCTCCTGGATTAGAGTAAGCCTATCTATAGTTACCTTGCTTGATTTAAGAACTTTAATTTGTTCTTCAAAAACGGTGTCTTTATTCTTTTCGAGAAATCCTTCACACTGGTATTCCACCTGAAAACACATGGAAAAATCTCCTTAACTGATAAAACTTTTGAATAGATATTATAATCATCAATAACAAGAATATTTATTAGTCTCAGGCTATACGATCAGCTCTCAGCAAATCGGTATTATCAGTCTTTTCTAAGAAACCAGGGCCATTCCTGGTAAGAAGCATGTTAACTCTAGAATAAAACTCCTCAAATATTGTTTTTTCTAGGAAACAGTGGTACTGCTGAGTAACTGTGATCTAAAAGATCCTCTCAGTTAGTGGGTGAGCAGATTCATAAGCAGATCCTCTTCTCCCATGCTGGCCAGAGAGCTCTTCCAAGGCTGACTCCTTGTATCTCCTTCCAACCTAGGTCACCATCAAGCAGGGGTGTTTCCTCTTAGAAGAGATTACAACAGGAGAGAGAATCAGAAGGAACAAATGAGGGTCTGATGGGGACAGAGGTGAAAAGCTGCTGATGGATGAAGGTGAAGGCTGGGGAAATATTGTATGATTTGGTAAAATGGGACTACTTGAGAAGGGACTGTTTCTTTTCCAAAACTCCAGCAACTTCAGTTGTCTGCCACTCAAGAGGGTCAAAGCTTGCAAGATAAAACCTTTAGGTGGCCCTAGGGTCATCTCAAGGCTTCTAGATGGAATTAGGGCAGACTTAGAAAGTCCTCAATGCCTAAAGGAGACTCTGTGAAACTTACCCCAAGGCCTACACCACAATCTCCTTGAAATATAAATTACTCTCATTGCTTGTGATTTGCTAAGTACACTATAGAACTTGTGAAGCAGTAAGACAGTATGCCTTATTAGAAGGGACCCAGTGAATCAATTGCAGAGGGTGACAAAAGTCCACAATTGCTATTCTGAAACCCTTGAGATAAGCTATGCTTTAGGACTTGGAATTTTTCAGGCATTTAAGATGTAGTATGTACATGCACCATTTTTTCATATTTCCAGCAAAATGGAAGGCAATGATCTGTAACAAAACATATTCATATTTCTACTGTGAAATATGTAAATATCCAGCCTAACTGTGATAAAGACAGACTATAAATAATCTCATGTTAATTCAGATCAGAGATCAGGTTTAGCTAAATGAGTTATAAAAAAAAAAAAAACAACTTAGTTTACAGAGTTTCCTCGATTTCAGAATTATAGACCCATACTTATTTCACAAATAACTCAATGTAGGTTAAAGGAAGAGAAAACCAACATGTCAACACTAAAGATTGCTGTCCCTTGAGCCCTGAAGAATGCAAACATCAGCAAAAGGAAAAAAAAAGATACTCCTGACTATTGGACTTTTTTCCACATTTAAGAATTCAAAAAGAAAAAATGATATAAAGCTTCCTTACTTTGTCAGCAAAATGTTGGATGATGAAAGCTTTGTTTGACAGACGAGGCTTTTCAAAGAGTGTACATTTGTTCAAATGTGTGTTGTACAATTTTTGGGCCCAGGTGTCATCTGTGCCTTTAGGCATCTATATTCATGGGAAAAAGGAAGAAAGAAAACAAGGTAAATACTGTGATTCTTCTAATGCATCAGCTGTCAAAAGATCTTTTTTTTGGCTTTACCTAAGAACTTTTACAATTCAGTTTAGGAGTTCATTCCTTCCACATTTCATTGTTAGAGGCCAACAACCAATTACTAATGAATACCATGACTCAGACCTTCTCATGGGCAACCCAGCCCAATCTTGGGGCAGTTCAATCTGCCTATAAGAAAAATCATGAAACAGATTTGTTGTTGTTGTTGTTTTTTAAACAACAAAAGCTGGCCGGGCGTGGTGGCTCAAGCCTGTAATCTCAGCACTTTGGGAGGCCAAGGTGGGTGGATCACCTGAGGTCTGGAGTTTGAGACCAGCCTGACCAGAATGGTGAAACCCCCATCTCTACTAAAAATACAAAAACTTAGCCAGGCGTGGTGGCGGGCACCTGTAATCCCAGCTACTCAGAAGACTGAGGCAGGATAATTCCTTGAACCTGGGAGGAGGATGTTGCAGTGAGCAGAGGTCACACCATTGCACTCCAGCCTGGGCAACAAAAGTGAAATTCCGTCTCAAAAAAAAAAAAAGCTTCCCATGAAATATCAGGGCTATTATATATGTTTTCAAAATTCTTTTAAACAGAAAGACAAACATTACATGTTCTCATCTATTTGTGGGATCTAAAAATTAAAGCAATTGAACCCATGACTGTAAAGAATAGAAAGATGGTTACCAGAGGCTGGGAAGGTAGCAGGAAGATGGGGGATGGCTAATAGATACAAAAAAAATTAGAATGAGTAAGTCCTAGTATTTGATAATAATTTAATTATACATTTAAGAATAAGAATATAATTGGATTGTTTATAACACAAAAGATGAATGCTTGAGGGGATGGATGCCCAATTTTCCATGATGTGATTATTATACATTGCATGCCTATACCAAAATATTTTATGTACCTCCATAAACGTATACACCAACTAGGTACCCACAAAATTAAAAATTTAAAAAAATTCTGCCAAATAAAGGTAACATTTGTACATAGTGAAACATTTCTATAATTCAGAAAGATATAAAACGGAGAGTAGTCTCCTCTTGCCATTTCCTCCAACTTAATTATTTCTTCCCCTCTCTCTTTTTTTTTTTTTTTTTTTTGAGACGGTTTCACTCTTGTCACCCAGACTGGAGTGCAACGGCACAATCTCGGCTTACTGCAACCTCTGCCTCCCAGGCTCAAGTGATTATCCTGCCTCAGCCTCCCAAGTAGCTGGGACTACAGGTGCACACCACCATGCCCAGCTAATTTTTTGTATTATTTTGTAGACGGGGTTTCACCATATTGCCCAGGCTGGTCTCAAACTCCTGAACTCAAATATCTACCCACTCAGCCTCTGAAAGTGCTGGGATTACAGATGTGAGCCCACCATGCCTGGCCTTCTTAAGTCTCCTTGAAGGCATGTATGTGAATAGGGTAATTTTACACACTCCTTGCATTGTTTTCAGCTTTGCAACAATAGCATTCTCTGCATTATTTATGGCTACTAGGTTGTTACTGATTTTTTTGTTATTATTATGACAACTGCCACAGTTTTCTTCTTACATGTATATACCTTGGATACTTTTGCAAGTGTAATCAAAGGTGGAATTCCCAGCAGTTCCATTCCTGGGTCAAGGGTATGTAGTTAAAATTATGATAAATGTTGTCAAATGTCCTATAAAGTATGTTGAATGAATTCGTGCTTTTCATCATGAGTATATATGCAATATTCATTTAGTATTATCAAATGAAAGTTATCAAGTCTAAATTTGCCTACTGGATGGGTAAAGAGTGGTGTACCATTTTTGCTTTGGTTTGCATTTTTTTAAATCTCAAGTGAGGCTGAGAACCTTTTCGTTACATGCATCCTTAATGTTGTAGGAAGTCTGGGTGCTTAGGAGGGTACACCTATGCTAAACTGTAACTTACTGCATATAAACTAAAGAGAAATAAAGAGAAAGAATAGGTTTGCCTAAGATCACTCAGTGGTAAAGCTGGGGATCTAATACTTTTTTCCAACATGCTGCACCTTTAAATATTAAAGATACAACTCCATCCCTTTCAAATATGTCAGTAATATGGAACAACTAGTTAGTTTTACAATTATAACTATTTAGAACTATTATTCAAAATATCTTCTGCACAGTTTCTTGCATTTCTTTAAATAAATTCTATCGCCGAACAAAAAGTACTAAACATAAACAAATTAATAACAAAAGTGACTAAAATTGGTAGTATCTAGTGTCAATTTTTCATGCAATTTAGAATCGGCTGAAAAGAGGAGGGAAATTCTCCTATTTTCACCTGTAATTAGAACTCTTGGGGTCTAGTGTCCCTTCGGAATGAAAGCATTTTCCCTACTTGTCACCATAATGGCATTCCATGATATACTAATGAATCTCTCCTTGAACCCCTTACCTTCTGACCTTGATACATCTATTTTGATAAACCAAGTACCCCAGGAAATCATACTTACCTTGCATTCCTCATCCAGTAAATCTAGAATGCCTAGTTTTGATTCTATAAGATTAATACAAGGCTGATTATCATAAAAATCTATGAGTGTCCATGGAATTTGTTCCTTCATATATTCTTCTTGCTCCAATTTGAAGACATGCTGAAATGAAAAAGAAAAAAAAGCAGTCATTACTGGATCATTGTAACAAAGAATGTAGTCAAGAAACAATGTTTATATAAAACACTAAGATGACACCAACATAATTTGAGATAATCTATGGCTTTCAACAACAACAACCTCATGGGAGAAGCATGATTTACACACAGAGAAAGCAAATAAAGCAACAGGAAAACCTCAGCTACATAGGATTCTTGGTGAACAAGTAAATCTAGGTATTTTAAATAGCTGATCAATGTAGCAATCTTTGTGATCTTTTGATTACGTATATTTTCAAAGCCACACTATGTATTTTTGGCTTCTTCAGTTATCGTACCATGCTGCTAACAACATGGGACACAGGAATGCCTTGGCTGGCATTTAACAACTATGTTGATGCCCTCCAGGCTACTGAACCACGCTGGGCAATGCTTTCAGCATAACAAAGTACTTCTCCTAAGGGACTGTGGTGCTGAAGTTCACGTGGCTCAGAATTAGTTAATAATTGGCCTTTCTCGTGACTGCCCTGATTATCTTTGATAGTCATGGAGTCTACGACTCACTTTTCTGGCTTCAGCCACTGTCCTCACCATTGCTTCTCATCTCCATTCACACAAAAATATGTATTAACTGTCTACTATGTGCCAGTCACTGCACATGGTTAACAACACAGACGTGGATGCTGCCCTCATGGAGCTTGGAGATAAGTGGGAGAAGCAGACAGAAACCAAATAACCATAAGGAATATAATCACAAGCTATAGTAATATTACAAAGGAAAATAATATGAGCTATAAGAGCAAGAGTCCTCATCTAGTTTGGACACAGGCTGGTCAGGGTAGGCTTCCCTGAGGAGGGCTGTGTGATCTAGTCTCTAAAGATGAATAGGAGCGAAGCTAGGCCGGGTGGGAAGGGCAATCCAACCACTGCTACAGCTCCTGTCTCAGGCTGCTGCCCAGCCACTGCCCAGCCAATGCAGCTGACACCACCACTTCTAGTCTCTACAGATGCTAATGACTGCTACTCATTCTTAGGGAGTTTCTGCCTTCCTTTACTTATCTCTTTGGTCTCCTTTGGTTCTTTCACAAATCTTGCTATTTTTGTGGGAAGAAAAGACTTTTGTGATGACGACCAAACAACCCATATTTTCTAGGACCCCACACCCTGTGAAACTTACATGCCACAAGATCTCCAATGAATACTCTCCTCATGTGTCTGGAACTTTCCCACTTTATTCTGTACTTATTGTAATGCTACTCTTGGCTCATTTGCACTTTTTTTTTTTTTTTTTTTTTTTTTTTGAGACAGAGTCTTGCTCTGTCACCAAGGCTGGAGTGCAGTGGCACAATCTCGGCTCACTGCAACTTTTACCTCCCGGGTTCAAGCGATCCTCCTGCCTCAGCCTCCCGAGTAGCTGAGACCACAGGCGCGTGCCATCACGCCTGTATAAATTTTTGTATTTTTAGTAGAGACGGGGTTTCACCGTGTTAGCCAGGATGGTCTCAATATCCTGACCTCGTGATCTGCCCGCCTCTGCCTCCCAAAGTGTTGGGATTACAGGCATGAGCCACCACGCCTGGCCTCATTTGCAGTGTTTACAGTCTAACGAGCTATTATAAGCTTTAACAAAAAACAGTCATCCATAAGAATATTTATGTCATGCTAATAATGAGGAAAGAGAGAGACCCTCTCATATTGTTTTATACTCAGTACCTGTTTTAAGAAAAAAACAAGGAAGTAAAACCAAAGACAGGCAGCCCGGCGCCAGGCCCAGAACCAGGCCTGGGCCTGCCTGGCCTAAACCCAGTAGTTACAAATCAACTCATGACTTAGAAACCGATGTTCCTGACATTGTATAGAACATTGTGAAACTCCCTGCCCTGTTCTGTTTCACTCTGACCACCGGTACATGCAGCCCCTGTCACGTATCCCCTGCTTGCTCAAATCAATCATGACCTTTTCACGTGAAATCTTTAATGTTGTGAGCCCTTAAAAGGGACAGAAATTGTGCACTCGGGGAGCTCGGATTTTAAGGCAGTAGCTTGCTGATGCTCCCAGCTGAATAAAGCCCTTCCTTCTACAACTCAGTGTCTGAGAGGTTTTGTCTGCGGCTTGTCCTGCTACATTTCTTGGTTCCCTGACCAGGAAGCGAGGTAACTGACGGACAGCCGAGGCAGCCTCTTAGACGGCTTAGGCCTGCCCTGTGGAGCATCCCTGCGGGGGACTCTGGCCAACCTGAGTGACGCAATCCAAAGACCGCTCCTGAGTAGGCAATTGTCCCGGTGGAACACCTCATCAGAGCAGCGCGTAGCAGGCCCCCACAGAGGATTAACACAGTGGCTGAACACCGGGAAGGAACTGGCACTTGGAGTCCGGTCATCTGAAACTTGGTAAGACTAGTCTTTGGAACTTGCCCCACTCCATTTGAGTGGAAGCGTGGCCTGATCGCCCGCGGTGTGCCTGTATCGGCACTTTTGTTCTGGTTTTGACTTGACTTGACTTGGTAAGACTAGTCTTTGGAACTTGCCCCACTCCATTTGAGTGGAAGCGTGGCCTGATCACCCACAGCGTACCTGTATCGGCACTTTTGTTCTGGTTTTGACTTGACATGAATTGCTGGATACTTTGGTTTTGGTTTTGACTTGGATTAAATTTCTTGGTACTCAAGATTTTGAATTTTGTGGTGTTCTGATTTTGGTTTAGTATAAACAATAAAAGCGTGTGTGTGTGCCCTCTTTACCTGTTCTTTGTTTTGTGGTGAGTGTGTGTGGTGTGAGTGTAGTATTTTGTCTTGCGAAAACATGGGTCAGGCGCAAAATAAGCCCACCCCACTAAGAACTATGTTGAAAAATTTTCAGAAAGGAAAAAAAAGTGGGGGGGGAGCAGAATTTATATAAAAAGAATGTTATATGGTAAATTCTTGTCCTGAAATAAATTAACTGGTTATTAAAAAAAAAACGTTTGTAATAAGTCAGAAAGTTGAGACATGTCAAAAAAAATTGTCTGCAAAAGACGTAAAAAAAGAAAAGTTATAAAAAAAATGTTATGCAAAAAAGTTATATAATTTAAAAGTAATAAGGCCTCCTGAATACTACTGAAAAAAAAAACAGTTTATGTGCAAGGTATATAAAAAAAGGTAAACTATACCTTTAGCAAAAAAATTATAAAGAGGCATAAGAATGTGGATTTTTACCCTACATTAAAAGGTCAAAAAAATTATTGTTTTGAAAGGTTAGGCAAGTTTTAAAACCTTAATTGTAAAGAAAATTTTGTGTGTAAACATCATAGCTGGCCGGGCGCGGTGGCTCAAGCCTGTAATCCCAGCACTTTGGGAGGCCGAGGCGGGTGGATCACGAGGTCAGGAGATCGAGACTATCCTGGCTAACATGGTGAAACCCCGTCTCTACTAAAAATACAAAAAACTAGCCGGGCGTGGTGGCGGGTGCCTGTAGTCTCAGCTACTTGGGAGGCTGAGGCGGGAGAATGGCGTGAACCCGGGAGGCGGAGCTTGCAGTGAGCCGAGATCACGCCACTGCACTCCAGCCTGGGAGACACAGCGAGACTCCGTCTCAAAAAAAAAAAAAAAACAACAACAACAACAACAACAAACCACATCATAGCTAAAGTTAAAAAGGCATCATCCAGTTTGTCTGTGAACTGGACATTAAAGTAAAAATGCAACAGATTTTTCTTAAAATATCAACCTGCTCTTTAACAAAAACTGTAAAAGGTTAAAAAGAGTCTATAAAGTCTTACCTTATGGTGAAACATGAAAAATTAGATAAATATGTCTATAAGGTTTTGTTAAAATTAATAACACACTAATATAAAGGTAAAATTTAGCTTATCTGGTATAAAAATCATACAAAAAGCATTATTAAATATAAAATGGTGTTTAGCTTTTTTTTTTAGTCCAAAAACTAATAAAAATAGGTGCTAAAGGAAACGTTCATTTTACTAGAAGATCATAGAAGTTAAAGACTTAAAACAAACTTTGGCAATTAAGACAGCATACCAGGATGCAAATGTCTGGTTGGAATGGATGAAATATTCCATCTGCACGTTAAACAAAAGCAATTGTTATGCTTGTGCACATGGCAGGCCAGAGGCCCTGACTGTCCCCCTTCCACTGAGGTGGTCCTCCAGTCGACCAGGTGTGGGCTGCATTGTAGCTCTTTTCCAGAATTCTACAGCCTAGAGTAATAAGTCATGCCAAGTTCTCTCTGCTATATCCTGAAGTCCCTGCGGGTCAGCCCCCGAGGGCCATCTAGCTTCCGTCTCCCACCACTAAGTTCACTTTGTGTCTCTCATGGCAGAGAGGAGACTTAGCATTCCTTGGAGACCTGAAGGGATGCAGTGAGCTTAAGAATTTTCAAGAGCTTATCAAGAGCCCTTGTTCATCCCCAAGCGGATGTGGGGTGGTATTGTGGTGGACCTTTACTGGGCACTCTGCCAAATAACTAGAGTGGCACTTGTGCTTTAGTCCATTTGGCTATCCCTTTCACCCATGCATTTCATCAACCAGAGGAAGAAAAAATAATAATAATCCGTGGTAAAGCGAGAGAAGCCCCTTATAGGTCTTTCAACTCTCACATCTATTTAGATGCAATTAGAGCCCCGCAAGGAATACCAAATCAATTTAAAGCTTGAAATCAAACAATTACAGGATTTAAGTCAATATTTTGGTAAATGACAGTCAATAAAAATGTAGATTAGATAAACTACATCTGTTACCACCAACAACAATGAGCTTTTCATGAGTTAAAAAGAAACTCACATCAGCCCCAGCCCTGAGGCGGTATACCTGACCTGAGAAAACTCTTTACACTGTATATGTCAAAAAAAAAAAATGGCAGTTGGAGTTTTCACCCAGACTGTAGGGCCCTGACCAAGGCCAGTGGCTCATCTCTCAAAACAACTAAACGGGGTTTCCAAAGCCTGGCCCCCATGTCCAAGGGCCCTGGCAGCAACGGCCCTGTTAGCACAAGAAGCAGATAAGCTAACTCTTAGGCAAAACCTAAACATAAAGTCCCCCCATGCTGTGGTAATTTTAATAAATACCAAAGGACACCATTAGCTAATAAATGTTAGACTAACTCGATACCAAAGCTTACTCTGTAAAAATCCCCACATAACCACTGAAGTTTACAACACCCTAAACCCCGCCACCTTGCTCCTGGTATCAGAGAGCCCAGTTAAACATAATTGTGTAAAAGTACTGGACTCAGTTTATTCTACTGGGCCCAACCTCCGACACCATCCTTAAACATCAGTAGACTGGGAGCTGTACGTGGATGGGAGCAGCTTCGCCAACCCCTGCAAAGTGACTCTGAAAAAACAAGCCCTGCTCCAGTCACACCCGGAAGCTGACTGGCCCACGCATGGCTGAACCATGAGGAAACTCATCACAGGACTCATTTTCCTTAAAATTTAGACTTGTACAGTAAGGACTTCAACTGACCTTCCTCAGACTGAGGGCTGTTCCCAGTATATATATATATATATCAAGTCACTGAGGTAGGACAAAAGATTGCTACAGTCCTATTATTTTATGGTTATTATAAGTGTACCAGGACTCTAAAAGAAACTTTATATAATGCTATTTTATCCAAGGTATGTAGCCCAGAAAATAACCAACCTGATGCGTGTTATGACTCATTTTAAGCCTCCCATGATCACAGTTTTTAAAATAAGACTAAGGACTGATCCTTTTCTAAGTGACACAAGTAAAGTAATAGCTAGGACAGAAGAAAGAGTGGTCCCCAAAAATGTAACCTTAAAATTTGATGCATGTGCCACTATTAACAGTAAGCAGCATAGATTGGGATGCAGTTCTCTAGATTGAGAAAAAAGTTACACAACAGAAAATAAGTATATCTGTCAAGAATCATATTTATGTGAAATGTGTCAATACTGGTCTTGTGTCATTTAGGCTACTTAAAATAAAAATTAAAAAGATCCTGTTTGGCTCTAAAAAGAAAAAGTCAGCCCCTCCTGCACGAGTGGGAGCTGCAACCCTTTAGAATTGGTAATTACAAACTCCTCAGACCTAAAATGAAATTTAAAAAATACATAACATTAGGCATTGATGAAAAAGAACTAGATCCTAGCGTAAGCATCCTAATAAAAGGTGAGGTTCAAAGACACTCTCCAGAACCAGTATTTCAGACTTTCTATGATGAACTAAATGTGCCAGCACCAGAGATTCCAGGAAAAAACTAAAAACTTGTTTTTGCAATTAGCCGAATATGTAGCCCAGTCTCTAAAAGTCACTTCATGTTATGCTTGTGGAGGAACCATAACAGGAGATCAATGGCCATAGGAAGCCCAAGAATTAGTTCCTACAGACCCAGTTCCTGATGAATTCCCGGCCCAAAAGAACCACCCTGACAATTTTTAGGTTCTAAAAGTCTCAATTATTAGACAGTACTGCATAGCTAGAAAAGGAAAAAGATTCACTAATTCTGTAAGGCAGCTTAGTTGTCTTAGGCAAAAGCTGTATAATAGTACTGCAAAAACAGTACCACCCAGAATTCCACCAGGACTAGACTGCCCCCACCGGGTTATACTGGATATGTAGACATAGAGCCTATGCTAAGCTGCCTGACCAGTAGACAGGTACTTGTGTTATTGGCACTATTAAACCATCTTTCTTCTTACTGCCCATAAAAACAGGTGAACTTCTGGGCTTCCCTGCTTATGCTTCCCGCAGAAAACGAAGCATAGCCATAGGTAATTAAAAAGATGATAAATGACCTCCTAAAAAATTATATAATACTATAGGCCTGCCTCTTAGACACAAGACGGCTCATGGGAACACTGGACCTCCATTTACACGCTCAACTGAATCATACGGTTGCAAGCTGTTTTAAAAACCATCACTAATAAAACCAGTCAAGCCTTGACTATTCTGGCCCGGCAAAAAACAAAAAACTCAGATAAAAAAATGCTATCTATCAAAATAGACTGGCTCTCGACTACTTGCTAGCAACTAAAAAAGGGTCTATAAGAAATTTAACCTTACTAATTACTGTCTACACATAGATAACCAAAGGCAAGTAGTTAAAGACATAGTTTAAAATATGACAAAACTGGCACATGTACCTGTGCAAGTGTGGCACGGACTTAATCCGAGAACCATGCTTAAAAATTAGTTCCCAGCACTAAGAGAATTTAAAACTCTTATAATAAAAGTTATAATAGTAATAAAAACCTGCTTACTGCTCCCTTGTTTGCTACCTGTAGTTCTTCAAATGATTAAAAAATCTTCATCGCTACCTTTGTTCACCAAAATGCTTCAGCACAAGTGCACTATATAAATCACTATCAATCTATTGCACAAAAAGACATAAGTAGCAAAAATAAGAGTGAGAACTCCCACTAATAAAAAGTGAGAGTCTCAAAAGGGGGGAATGAGGAAAGAGAGAGACCCTCTCATATTGTTTTATATTATTTTATACTCAGTACCTGTTTTAAGAAAAAAACAAGGAAGTAAAACCAAAGACAGGCAGCCCGGCGCCAGGCCCAAAACCAGGCCTGGGCCTGCCTGGCCTAAACCCAGTAGTTACAAATCAACTCATGACTTAGAAACCGATGTTCCTGACATTGTATAGAAGAACACTGTGAAACTCCCTGCCCTGTTCTGTTTCACTCTGACCAGCAGTGCATGCAGTCCCTGTCACGTACCCGCTGCTTGCTCAAATCAATCACCTTTTCACATGAAATCTTTAGTGTTGTGAGCCCTTAAAAGGGACAGAAATTGTGCACTAGGGGAGCTCGGATTTTAAGGCAGTAGCTTGCTGATGCTCCCAGCTGAATAAAGCCCTTCCTTCTACAACTCGGGGTCTGAGAGGTTTTGTCTGTGGCTCATCCTGCTACAATAAGAAAGCAAATTTCTTCTGTTCTTCTGATTAATGAGAAGGCAAATAGGGCACCATATGTCAGCAGGACACCCTGACTGATGGTACGAGTATCTTCCAAAACAATGCGCTCTGTTTTTAAAAATTTCATTAATTTATATGCAGTCTCAATATTGACAACAGAAACACTGCTCTAGACATTAAATAGAGCATTATTTCCCACACACATCTCCATGTCTTGTTTGGAAAAGCTCCTGGGGTCTTTAAAATTTTGGATGTTCAATTGTCAAAGAATACGGGCATGTAGTTCAATATGGCAAGAGATTCTTGGTCAATATAGTAATGCCTTCAAACACTAAGCATGCCAGTCACGGGGTTTCTCATGCTGACTGCCCCCAACTACATCCCCAGATCGGGTAACAGCCCTATGCAGTCAAGTTCTTTATACTGTGAGACCCCACGTTCCTAGTCACAGCTGACTAAACCAGTGTGGGTACGTGAGGGCGGTCTCCTGCTAGAGACCTCTGATGAAAAACTCAACAGTGTTAATCAGATTCTCTCTCTCAGGTATTTGAACTGCGAAACAAGAAAATAATTAGGCAATGAGTAATGGGAGTTGAAGCTGAAAGAAGCCAAAATGAGTGGGAGATAAGCGAGTTAAGAGGATGAGAAGAGCATTCCAACCACTGCTGGGTTCACGGGAAGTTTAAAGTGAGTGAGAAAGTAGAGAGCTTGAGGTGGAGAAGATGTATACAGACTAGAAGGAAAGAACCTGCCATAGGATAGGAAGAGGGGGCAGAGCAGTTGTGCAGAGAGAATCAAAGATGCAGAATGTTAAGGGGGTATGTGAAGAGAGAAGGAGAAACAGGTAGATAGAGACAGAAAGCAGGAAAGAGGAGGAGACGCAAGAGACCAAAACACACATGCAGACAGGAGGCCCCTGAAAAACAGACAAACTAGCCAGTTCCTAAAGAGGCTGGCATTGTTTCCTTCCATTCCAGTCACTCTGTGTGGAAACAATCGGAAAGAGTGGAAGACTGTGGCATTAACTAAGTATTAAGAAACTCAGAAACACCTTGAGAAACGGTAATGCTCAGTTTAGTTTCTGATAGGTTTTTATTAATTTTTTTATGCAGAGATGAAAATCATATTAGTAGTCATCTTATTATGGAAACGGTCATAGGCCTAAGGTTTTAAGATCACTTCTACGTTATTTCACTGTGGTAAGAAGCTTAATTTGCTAAACAAAGATGGTTCAAGTTTTTATCATAGTATATGGAACATGTAATCAAACAGTCTAAAAGGTTTTATAATGGCAAGCAGCAACTCCTTGTCCCATCTCTCCCCAACCCCAGTCTCGCTCCCTGGAGGCAACCATTTTTAATTCCCTTAGCTATTTCTTCTGATATTTACCTACATATTTCTAAAGAATGTGCTTGTCAGCTACCTTCTGATTTATCACTATGAAACATCTACTGATTTCGTTATGACACAAAAGAGGCTAAATTCACATACACTACCTCCATCCCACTCTTCCACTATTCTCCCCATATTAATATTTTTAGATCCTCTTTTGTTTTTTACCAAATTTGTAACTTGCAATGTCTTTAAACATCTGGTTTTTGTGCATCAACTACAAACCATACCACTTGACCTCTCTCTTTACAAGATGAGGATTTATTAAGGGTGTCTTTCCTGCCCTTCAGCTCTATCTTCTAATTCCTATGGGTGTCTCATTTTAATATTTTCTTTCATCAACACTAAGAATCACTCCCACTCTTGCACTTAGAACTGTGCCTGGCACATGATGGACACTTTACATATTCCAATCCATTTAATCCATAAAACCACACACAGCAGGTACTATTATTATGTCCATTTTATAGATGAGGAAGTTAAGGCCCAGGGAGGTCAACTAACTTGCCCAAGATCTCCTGGATAACTGACACAGGGTAGGATTCCAACTCACACAGTTCACCTCTGGGCTCTGTGTCCTTCACTATCACAATCTGCTGACTCTGATTTTTAAGCATCTCTGAATCTCCCAACACCACGGTACTCCTCTAAGATATTTAATATTACTACTTCACAAGAGCCACTCAAAATATTCCCATTGCCATTGCCTCAGTGAATGTCCCAGACTGTTGAAAAGAGAATATGTAAAATTCTGCTTTTTAGTTCTGACATCTTGCTAATATAGCAAGTAAGCATTAAGACAGTCATAATTCCACATACAATTAACTTCAAAATAACAAACTGAAAGATATCCCTGGGCTCAAAGCTTCATACTCCCAAGCAATTACCTAACACACTGCCTGCTTCTTTCAATCTATTTGTCCCAAATTTTCATTATTATCAGACAGCAATCCAAGGATAGCCTTGAATCCCACCTGGCCCGTAAAACATTTTTCTAATGTTGTACCATTCATTAATCATCAGTTCTAAATTCCATATAATAATTATAATTCACAACTTCATTTCAGGGATAAGCTTTTAAACAAAGACTAGGAATTCAAGAGAATAATTTATAGCAGAATATTATTTAAGGAAGAACATTCTTACCATATTGAATTGTTGCTGTAGTTTTTCATTTGCATAATTTATGCAAAACTGTTCAAAACTATTTATCTCAAATGTTTCAAATCTGTAACCACGAAGATAATATGGAAAGGGGAGAAAAGGAACAAAAAGCTTTTTAAAAATATTCAAAATATACACATTAGGAAGAAAGAAATGGGACATCCCCCAACATTGTAAAACTTTCTTTCCATATCAGTGAAGATAAAAATTTATAAGTCAGTAACAAGAAATATGTACCCAGCAGATGAGCATCAGCCATGCAGCGGAGAGGCTTTTTTTGTTGTGTTTTGTTTTGTTTAACGGCCCTAGCATGCAGAGGTGTTCAACACTATGAGTTTTTGAGGGCTCATTCACCCCCAAGTGGGGAACATCAGAATTATGATAAACCCATTGCTCTTGCCAATTTACTGACAGTGTTACACACACATAGGAGGGAAATAGGAACAGAGATCCTACAGGTTCTTTTGAAAAGAGAACCAGAGAATGAAAAATTAAGTATGAAACAAGCACAAATATGAGGGGAGGATTTTAATAGCTAAAGACAGGTACTCAAATAAGGCAAACTAGCAAATAAAATTAGATTTTTAGAATTTCAGTGATAATTTACCACATGAGCATCTGAAAACCAATTAAGTCTATGCACTAGCTAAGTAAATTAGCTTCAGATTTGAAGCATTTTTTTTTGTTTTACTTAAATTTTAAGCAACATGCAATTGCATCACCATCATCAAGGTATTCTTCAATTGTCGTAGGCAAAGTCTCCCTTCTCTTTACCAGTAGGAAACAGAATCAAATGCCCACTTAGACTTACTAGGTAAGTTCTAGAAAGGAATGCTCTCTGGCAGACCAATTAGCCAAATATACTCACCCGTAAATGTCCAGCACACCAATAAAAGAGTGCTGTTTGACAGCAGAATGGAGAGCCTGATTGACATTATCTACAATCCAGTTAAAAAGCTTGGCATAGATGTGCTTGGCCAAAGCATCACGGGCATTTGTGGCCTGCAGCTTGGAGATGGGCTTGATGTACGTCTCTGTGGCAGTAGCCAGCTTCCGATGGCAGAGCCAGTGACACATCTCCTCATAGTCCACACCCATGAGGTCACAGAATATGCAGAGAGGTTCATGCTTGGGCTGCCAAAAGATAATGAGTTATTTCCTATGACCAGATAAATCAAATAAGAATCTCCTGGAAAATGTTAACAAAGAGTTAACAAATAAAATTCAGCAATTTCTTTGTTACAACAAACACCAAGATAACTCAAAGTTGATTAGTGATAATAAACACATTCATCCATTAAACTGGCATCCAGGCAGCATTTTGCAATCTCTTCTGGGGCTCACTTCAAAAATTACTTCTTCCTTTAACTCTTCATAGTATTTGTTTGTATCTCTCTTAAAGTACCTTCATTCATTCGATCAAAAAATCAGTCAGTTAGTCAACAATTATTTACTGAGTGATACTATGCGCCAGACAGCAAAAGCAAACATGGTCCCTGCCCTCCTAGAACTTACAGTCACTCGGGAAAAATGGAAATTAATCAAATGATTGCTCCCTAAAATGAAAAATACCACAAAGACCAAGGACACTATGCTGAGTCCATGTGAGAGGAATATGCTCTGTTTAGGAAGCAGGAGACAGTTCCCTTGAGAAAAGGAAGGTGCTAACTGGGTGAAAGGGGGAGAAAAGGACTTTTCAAGCCAAGGAAACAGCTGGCAAAAATATTCTGTGGTAGGAAGGAAATCACCTATAGGAAGGATTGAAGCTGAATGAGGGAGAAAATGTGAACTGAAGTCACAGAAACAGACAGAGGCTATACCCCAGCTGGTCTTTATCCTTAGAGAAATGGGAGACCACTGAAGGATTGTAAGCAGGTAATTTGACAGTTATCTGTGTGACTTTTTAGATCAGAATGACTTTCATGATTTACATATCCCTGTACCCCCTAGAATATCTTCCAGGAGCCTTGCATGAGTAGGTGTTTGATAAATACTTGTCTATTTTAATCCATGTTAGTACATTATATTTTTCAACATCTTCAATCACATGTATCAGTGGAATCTGACAACATTTCTGGGGAACAGGCAGGGTGAACATTGTCTCTGGTGGATAAATGAGGAAATAGGATCCAAGATAACAAATAGCTTTGTCAAAAATCAGCTGGCAATTGATGTCAGAGTTGGCATTAGAACCTGGGTCTCCTGACACCCTCATCTGTAGACTCTTCACACTCAAGCACCCGTCTTCCTTCTTTCATCCCCCTTTCGCCCAAGTAATCACTTTAGATACAAACTAGCACCACTGCCTGCTCAACTCCCTTACATAAGCAGCCATATACATGTACGTGTTTAGAGTCTGACATCATTTAGAAGTGGGTCAGGCGGGGCCAGGTGGCTCACGCCTGTAATCCCAGCACTTTGGGAGGCTAAGGCAGGAGGATCAGCTGAGCTCAGGAGTTTGAGACCAGCCTGGCCAACATGGTAAAACCCTGTCTCCACTAAAAATACAAAAATTAGCTGCTTGTGCTGGCGGACACCTGTAATCCCAGCTACTGGGGAGGCTGAGGCAGGAGAACTGCTTGAACCTGGGAGGTGGAGGTTGCAGTGAGCTGAGACAGCACCACTGCACTCCAGCCTGGGTGACAGAGTGAGACTCCATCTCGATTTTCTTAAAATTAAAAAAAAAAAAAAGTAGGTCAGCATTCTGTAAACATATTCTACTTGAATGTTGTTACCATATTGTTCTATTACATCAAGATGGTTAACGGTTTGGTTTAAATTCTCCACAGCTTTACTCATTTTTGGACTTCACCTATCAATAATTGAGAGAAGTCAATCATCTCCCACTCTGACAGCAAATTTGTCTCTTCTTGTGGTTTCTGTTGATTTTTGCTATATATCTTTTGAGGTTATGTCATTAAGTACATAGAAGTTTAGCACTATTACATACCCCTGGTGAATAAAATCTGTTCTCTTTAAAGATGGGATTTCATTCTGTTGCCCAGGCTAGAGTGTGGTGGTACAATCGTATCTCACTGTAGCCTCAAAATCCTGGGCTCAAGAGATCCTCCTGCCTCAGTCTCCTAGGATTACAGGCAGACACCATGCACAGTGAATAAAATCTTTATCATTGCAAAGTCACTCTATTTCCTTCTAGCACTGCTTTTGGCCTCAAAGTCTATTTTGTTCAATACCCGCACAGTGCTGCCAGTTTTGCCCTAGCTAGCATGTCTTTTCTAAACTTTTTTTTTCAAACTTTCTGTACCTCTATAGTTTAGGAATGCTTCTTTAAAAAGTATATACCTGAAACTTTTTTTTCTTTTTTCGACTTTTATTTTAGAATCGGGGGGTGCATGTGCAGGTTTGTGCACAAGTACATAATAAAGGAATATTGTGTGATGCTGAGGTTTGGAGTATAAATGAATCCATCACCTAGGTAGTGCACATAGCTGCCAACTGGTAGTTTTTTTCAACCATTACCCTCTCTTGTATTCCCCCGTGTCTGTTGTTCCCATTTATGACCATGTGCAACCAATGTTTAGCTCCCACTTACGTGAGAACATGTATTTGGTTTTCTGTTTTTGCATTACTTCGGATAATGTTTTCCAGCTGAGTCCATGTTGCTGCAAAGGGCATGATGTCATTTTTTTTTATGACTGGGTAGTATTCCATGGTTATATCTGATTTTTTTTAACCAGTCTAACAATCTAAGTCTTTTAGCTGGAGCATTTAGTCCATTTTTAATTATTTCTATCTTATTTTGTTCTTTTGGTTGTCCTGTTTTTCAACATTTCTTTTTCTCCCTCTTTCTTGCCATATTTTGATTTTTTTCAATCCATTTTCCTCTCCACTAGTTTGAAAGGTTTACTTTGTTACTATTCTGTTATATAATTAACATAATGTAACTAGGTAACACTAACTCCAAACACCCCATCCCAATTTATCCTCTGTTATTCAATACTTTAGTTCTACCTTTTGTGTGTGGGGGCAGGGTAAGCGGCTAGAGATTCATTTCATATTTTAAACTTTTAATCTAATTTTAGACTAACAGAAAAGTTGCAAGAATAGTACAAAAAATTCCCTTCACTCAGATTCCCTAAATATTAACATTTAACCACATTCCCTTTTATCACTCTCTCACTTTTTAACACACACACACACACACACACACACATATATACACACACACACATTACTTTTTCAGAACTTTTTAAGAGTAAATTTCAAACACAATGCCCCTTTAATCTAAATATTTCAGTGTGCATTTCCTAAAATACATGGACATTATCTTACATAAGTGCAGTATAATGAAGAAAATGAGAAAATTAGCAATGATACAATCCTATAATATAACCTGCAGATCTAAATCAGTCTTTGCCAGCTGGCCTAACAGTGTGCTCTACAAAAAATAATTAATTTTTATGGTCCAGGATTCAATCCAGGATCATGCATTGAATTTAGCTATCATGTCTCATTAGTCTCCTTTAACATGAACAGTTCTTCATTCTTCTTTGTCTTTTGTGACCTTGACTTTTTTAAGAGTCCCTCAGTTTGTGTCTCTATGATATTACCTCATGATTAGATTTTGGCAGAAATACCAGAGAAGTGGTGTCGCACACATCCAAAGCTATGTGATATTCATTGGTCCAAATATTCATACTATCAATTGTGATCACTTGGTTAAGGGAATGTCTGCCAGGTTTCTTGACTGTAATGATAACTATCTTTCCCTTTGTAATTAATACATGTCTTGTGGGGAATTCTATCTTTTACCAGATCAATATACTATTATTATTTTAATTAATCAAATTTTACCTACATTTGCCCACATTTTACTAACTTCTTAGTTCATTTCTTCTTGCATCTTAGCTCTTCTAACTGGGATCACTTTCCTTCTGCCTAAACTATATCCTTTAATATTTAATATTTCCTCTAGTGAGGGCTCACTGGCAACAGCAGATTCTTATAAGCTTTTTTTTTTTTTTTTTTTTTTTGAGACAGTCTCACTCTATCCTCCAGGCTGGAGTACAGTGGCACGATCTCAGCTCACTGTAACCTCCGCCACCCAGGTTCAAGCAATTCTCATGACTCAGCCTCCCACATAGCTGGGATTATTGGCATGCGCACAACGCCCAGCTAATTTTTGTATTTTAAGTAGAGAGAGGGTTTTGCCATGTTGGCCAGGCTAGTCTCAAACTCTTAGCCTCAGGTGATCCACCCGCCTCAGCCTCCCAAAGTGCTAGGACTACAGGTGTCAGCTACCACACCTGGCTGCTCTTGTTTTCAATTGTCTGAAAATGCTTCCAACTTTAATTCATTCTAGAAAGATATTTTAACTGGATATATAATTCTAAGTTAATAGTTTCCATTCTAAGAACACTGAAGATATTATTCCACTGTGTTCTGGCTTTTATAACTGCAGCTGGAAAGTGAGCTATCAGATTAACTGCTATTTCTTCAAGGGCAATCTCTTAATCTCTCTGTTTGAAGTCTCCTCTGTCTTTGAAATCATTATGATGTGCTTAGGAGTAGATTTCTTTTTATTTATCCTAACTGGGATTTTCTGTGGGTTAGTCATTTTCACAGGTTCTAAAACTTTTTAGTAATGATCTCTTGGAATATTATGTCTGCTTCATTCTCTCTCTTCTCTCCTTTATGAATTTTCATTAGATTAAAATTAGACATGATTACTCTATCCCTCTCTCTTAATTACCGTTTCAAGTGTTCTATCTTTGAGTCTTATCTTGCATTTTGGGCAATTTCTTCACATCTATCTTCTAGCTTATCAGTTTTCTCTTCAGTTGTGCCAAATCTGCTGTTAATTTATTTTGGCATTCTTAGCAGGTATGACTCTGCTATCTGTCATTTCTCCTAGCTCCTTCTATTTTGTTTCACTGGGGGGACTTGTGATTTCTGATTGTGAGTCAATACTTCTTGTAACTTTTCTGATGGGACTCCACTGAGACCTAGACTGAAGGTGGGTCCTCCAAAGTAGATTTGCAGTTGCTTCTGTCAGGTGCCTAGGCAACTACCGGCCCAGGATCAATTTAAGCTATATTTTCTTTATGTCGTTTTTTGAGACCTTCCAGGAACTATGAAATCAGTCTGGGAATGAATATGTGTGAGAGTCAGTTTGCTGTTATAAATTTTTAGGGAGATAGTTTTCTGCCTCCACTTGGCACCAAAGTATGGGTCAGGTTACGTTTTCTTTATACTCTTGGAGTGGGTGGTGGGCAAACTGATTACTAGCTCCCCACTTAGGGTCTCAGCTTTAGGCAGGAGTCTTTGTGTTCCCCTGTTTATATGAGTCCTGTGCTTTGTCTTTGTCTTCTGTAGCTCACTTTGCTATGAAACCCAAAGCTCAAGGTCACTGGGTTCAGCAAATGCCTTCAAGGTGGAGCAGAACTATCAAATAGATATGTCTTACCAGTAACTTCTAAAGCTCATTTAAGGCCAGGCACAGTGGCTCATGCCTGTAATCCCAGCACTTTAGGAGGCCAAGGCAGGCACATCACCTGAGGTCAGGAGTTCGAGATCAGTCTGGCTAACATGGTGAAACCCCGTCTCTACTAAATATACAAAAATTAGCTGGACGCGGTGGCACACACCTGTAATCCCAGCTACTCGGGAGGCTGAGGCTGGAGAATAGCTTGAACCCAGGAGGTGGAGGTTGCAGTGAGCCGAGATCACATCACTGCACTCCAGATCAGGTGACAGAGAGAGATTCTGTCTCAAAAAGAAAAACAGGAAAAAACAAAAAACAAAAAACAAAAAAAAACTCATTTAATCTCCACCTACCCCAAATAGTGAAACTGTAGTACTTATAGCTATCATCAAATCAACAAAGTTGACAAGCACTGGTTAGAAAGTAAAAATAACAGAATTACAAGAACTGGATGGAAGTAACTTCTGGACAAGTTTCATACATTGTAAATACTATTCCTCCAAGATGATATTAATAACTTCTAGACATCTCAAATAGGAAAATAGTACACTCAAATTTTAGGTAAGACTCATAGTGAAGTGATACATGTGATATAACATTAGTCACGACTTTCTTGATCAGGAGAAGCTTGACACTTGGGGAAAGGTCACAAGGGCAAAGATGAAAGATGGTGATGCAAAAATCAATTGAGTTCTTTTTAAAAAATCCAGTTTGTATGCCAACATTCAGAGTAGGGTTATTCATAACAGCCAAAAGGTGAAACAACTCAAATATCCATCAATCAACCAATGGATAAACAAAATATGGTATCTCCATATAATGGACTATTATTCAGCCATATAAAAGAATAAGTATTGACACATGCTACAACATGGATGGATTTTGGAAGAAGCCAGTCACAAAAGACCATATATGATATGATTCCATCTATATGAAATGTCCAGAACAGGCAAATCAGCCAGAAAACAGATTTATGGTTACTTAGGGCTAGGGAAATTGACACATAGGTAACAATAAGTAAAGGGTACTGGGTTTCTTTTTGAGGTCACGGAAGTATTTTAAACCGACTATGGTGATGGTTGCACATATCTGTGAATATACTAAAAGCCACTTAATGGTACACTTTAAATGAGTATGATATGTGAATTATATCTCAACAAGGCTTTTAAAAAGACTAGCAATGTTTCATTAGAAGAAATCGGGGTTTAAATTAGAATTATCATTTTGCCTTTTACAAAATCACCATTAGAAAAAAAGAGGCTGGGAGAGGGAAGGAGGAATCATGCATCTAAAATTAGGACCCATGGCTTAGGAAAATTACACCTCAAATAGAATCATAAAGAAAATCATGAGGATCAAGCTTTCTGTAAACCAAACTCTCTGCCCATCTAGCTCTTGGCCCTTGGACTAATAAATAAGTTACAGGGCTGGATGCAGTGGCTCACACCTCACACCTGTAATCCCAGTACTTTGGGAGGCCAAGGTGGGCAGATCATCTGAGATCAGGAGTTCAAGACCAGCCTGGCCAACATGGTAAAACCCTCTCTCTACTAAAAATACAAAATTAGCTGTGCATGGTGGTGTGCACCTGTAGTCCCAGCTACTCAGGAGGCTGAGGCAGAAGAATCGCCTGAACCCAGGAGGCGGAGGTTGCAGTGAGCTGAGATCATATGCCTTTGCACTCCAGCCTGGGCAACAAGAGTGAAACTCCGCTTCAAAAAAAAAAAAGTTACAGAAAAAGCTTTCTTTTCAAATCATAAAGTCACTTATTTTATATTATATCATGTCTCACACATCTAATATAGTATCAAAGTAGTATATCCAGAAAAGACAAGAAATAGATTCTTTTCTTACAGGAGTAGAGAATCTGTTTTTACACAAGAGGCTATAGATCCAGAGAAAAAAGGCAACTGAGTTGAATAAATGCCATTTAAATTAAGGCCTTAATTAAGAATGCCAAAATGAATAGCATGGCTCTTTCCACAAGGACCTCAAATCCTAGTGGGTAAAGGCAAGCAAGAGAGACCTTTATAGAACAATGTGATTTGAGCTACAATAAAGGAAAGCAGAAGGGGGAGTGTGTATCTAAGAAGACATGCTAGAGGTCTGCCTGTGAGAAGTGAGTAAGAGCTGGCTAGGGAAGAAGAGCAATCTACGAACCCCAGCAGGGAGAATCTGAGCAAAGCCAGGAGAGACAGCCAGCCTGGCATGGAAATGGCTGGATGTGGAGTGTGCAAAGCAATGAGAAAGAAGCTCAATAGGAAGTCAGGTGTCAGTCATGAAGGCCTTTCATGTCATGTCATGTCATGCCAAGTAAGGTGTTGGGTCTGCTTCTGAAGGCAGTGGGGAGTCCTGAAACATTTCAATAAGGGCATAATATGATCCCTTATAGCTTTAACTTCCATGAGTTTCTGATCTTGTGGGGCCACATCTGCATCACAGTCACTAATCTCATCTATCCAACCCTCTCTCTTTCACTCTCTATCTCTGTCACACACACCACAAAATCACTATGCACCAGGGATTAGAATCCATATTTCTTTATTCTCAGTTTGAGATTCTCCTTTTGATAATATATGTCTTTGATAACTATATTTCTGATAATATTGAGAGAGAGACTTAAACTATATTGCTTCTTTACACAATCTACAAATCTAAAACACAATTCAACTGCCATCCCACTAAAGCTTATTCTGAACTTACAGGTATTGTGCAGCTGTCTGCGTCTCGGGATGTAAATCCAACATTGCCTAAGTGAAGGATGCCAGCAAGTATTCGGAAAATTCCCATTTGATGAGATTCACTAATTCCTGAAACAAGAGAGTGAATGAACAAGTGATTAATTTCAGAATAGCAACTAAACAATTATAGTAGACAATTTTAAGCCTATTGTTAATTCCTGAATATTGGCAGATGTTGTGCATATTATAATGTGTCATAGCTAACAACACTTTCGTCTTTGTTGACATTAACACATTAGGCAGTTTAGCATCATGGATGGATAACATGGCTGCTGACTGTGGCTGATCTGGCTTGAGACCTGGCTCTGGTACAGACCTATCATCTCAAATGGACAGGTAACGTCAGTATTCTATGCCTCCATTTTCTCATTTGAGATATGAAAATAATAGTGACTATTTCAAAGTATGTGAAGATTAAATGAGATAATGCACATAGCATACTTAATACACAATGTGACATACAGTAAGTGCTAAACAAACTATTGTCATCATTGTCACACACTGGGTTTAAAATTAATAGTATTACCATTTCTATTTATCTCTGCTCCAAATACAGCCCAATAAAGCTGTTACTTCTTAAGGCTGTTTAAAAAGTAATTATTTAATCACTTCTTTAAACTACAGACCAAGTATAAGTCAAAGACACCAAGATTAGAAGCGTTTGGGCTGGTGCTATATCCCAGCCTGATGAGTATGCGTCCAAATACAGCATCAGAGCAGAAGTTGAAGGATAAGGCAAGATGAGAAAGCTGGACAGCTTTCAGCTTTTATCAGATCTGGCTTCATTTTTAAATAATATAAGAATCTCATGAAAATTAGATATAATTGCATGCAAATAGAAGCAGTGAAATCATTTCCAAATATGTAATCTAAGAAAGGATAATTCAGTACTGACCCTATAATAATAATAATTATTATTTTTTACCATCTCCTGCATTATGACTTTTTCTTTTTTGTTTTTTGACACACAGTCTCACTCTGTCACCCAGGCTGGAGGGCAGTGGTGTGATCTCAGCTCACTGCAACCTCTGTATGGCTTTTTCAAATTCACAATTTACTGTTTACAAATAGATTTAGCCCGAGAAGAAATGCAGCGATTTTCAAACTTTTAATATGCATATGAATCACCAATACATTTTGACAATATGCAGATTATGTTTCAGTAGGCCTGAGAAGGGATTCAGGATTCTGCATTTCTAGCAAGGCCCACAGTGGTCCTGGTCCACACTGTAATTAGCAGTGCTTTTAAATTAAGTTAACTCACCTGAGGGTACTACTCAAAATGCCATCATATGATTTTAGAGTTATTTATATTCTGAGGTTTTTTTTTTTCTTTAAGTTGTTGATGACAAGTTCTAAAGATTAATTTATTCATATGTAGGCCCAACATTTTTTAAATCCCAGAAACAAGATAGTGACATCTGAGCTGCTTCAGAAGTGTTGGAACAGAAAAAAAAATGCTGGAATAAACTACATGTAATGTAATATTCTGTCATGATGCCAACTCAGCCACATTTCCCAGCCACAGAAAGATCCCCAAAACCAACCAAACAAACAAACCAAAAGCTCCTACAAAATGCGAGCTTGTAGAGGAGCCCATTTCACTTAGCTTCATGTTTCAGATTTCGTAAAAATTTAAGCAAAGAATTACAAGTAGCCCTCCCCTGATGCCCCAAATATATTTTGAACAGTTTTATTGAAGGCTAATTTGCATACTATAAAATTCACCCATTTTGAGTGTGCAATTCAATGATGTTTTAGTAAATTTACAGTTGCACAACTATTACCACAATCTAATTTTAGAACAGTTCTATCACTCCAAAAAGAAACCTCCTGCCCATTTGCTGTCTAAATGTGTTCTATGTGGAATATTAAATCTTTTAGCAATACTCGCCACTTAATATAAAGTCAAGCCAATATTCTAAACAAAGGTTGCTTGAGTAAAAAAGCTATTCCTCAGAAGAGCTCAAGAATAAAGTGACATTACCTAGCAAAGTGCAGGCCTGTCTGGTGTGTGCCATCTCCTTTGCATCATCCACTCCTTCAATCACAGGACTGCCTCCTTGTTGCGTGTAATTAAAGTCATCTGCATTTCCTGTAATGAAGAAAAATAAAAGTTTTCTGGTTTATGAAAAAGCCTTGACTTCTACCCTTACGTCCACTCTGAATCAGAGGTGGTGATAGCACAGTTGAGTGTACAGGGTCTAGAGTTTGACTGCCTGTGTTTTCAATTGTATTTTAATAAAAAACTAAAAATTAAATAAAATTTAATTAAATGGGGTAAAATATTTATAGTTTATTTATGTTAATTGGTAAAACAAATAGTTCTTTCCTAAAGGTTTTATTCCAATCTACACACTAGAATAATTTCCTCAAATCCTTTACTCCCCTCATAAGAAACCCTACTGGCCTCTAACAAATCAACTCCTTTAATTTTTTTTTTCTTTTAATCAAGGCAAATATCAAACATATACAAAAGTAGAGAGACTAACATAATGAGCCCCTAGGTACTCATTACTCATCTTAAACAGCCATCTAAAATCACCTCCAGGCCAATACTGTTCCATTTATACAGCTACTTACTCCTTCTCTACCCCATGGGTTATTTTGAAGCCAACTGCTGACTTTTTATCATATTATCCATAAGTATTTCAGCATGAGATAAGCTCCTTTTTAACAAGTAAATTTAGGAACTTGGAAATTAACAGAAAACAATACTAGAACAATAAATTTAATGCCATATTCATACCTAATCGTAGCATTTTAAATTCAGGTAACTTTGCTGAAGCACAAAGCTGATAGAAGATATGATAGTTTCTCTCCTCTTCTGCCTTTGAAATAAGAAGAGTTTTCAATTACAGCATTTTAATCTAAAATTCAGAAAATTCTATCATAAAATAAGATTTTAATATTTAATTATCTCAGTTGGTTAAATAAATTATACTCTCCAATATTTCCTAATACTTATTTCTGATTATTAAATCTTCTGATTTATAGTCTATATGCATATATATGAATATATGTGTGTTGGTCAAATTCAACATAAAATATCGGATAGTAATGCTTTCTGAACTAGTGAACAGCTTGATATATGTCTACAATCATAAGATAATCAGTGCTTTTGGGGGGAAACTAAAACCATTTTTTTTTTTTTTTTGCCATACTCAATACTATTTTCTAATGGTACCTCTTAGATTCACAGTCTTCCAAATGCTTTGAAAAAAGAATAATCCCATTCTTGCCATATTGTAGACTGGACCATCTACTGTGTTGTTTGTAAGAAAGCCACAAATGTACATCTTCTATATCATTTTAGTTTATACATTTTAAATCAATAACTTTTATAAAATAGAAAATAAATCACATATAAATTCTAAGATAATTTTTCAGTATTTCCTGAGAGTCTTTTCCACACATATATCTAAAAAATACAGTTGCAATAATATTGTTCATACACCTAATAGTTTATCACTATATCCTTGATTTTTACAGTATACTAAGTTGGCTAATGAATCTTATTAATAAGGCCAGGGTCAGGTTTGATGCCCACAGGGGGCTGATGTCTGGAAAAGAAAACCTATTATAGGGACAGAAGCCACTGAACAAATTACCAATATACTAATGACCACAAGCATGATTAAACAAGAGATCAGGTGGTTCAGCATACAGAAACTACAAAAGCCTGTGAGTCTGCAGAAATGCTTAGGTCCTCTTTGTACATAAAGGACAGTACAAGTATGCCTCTTCTGATTGTGTGATTCATTCTGACAAGCCAAACATCCTTGACATTCTGTATCTCTGGAGACTGGGAAACTGCTAGAAATGGTTCAGTGTCTCTAAACAAGACAATAAGGATTGGGCCTTACCATTTTATATTAAGCACTACTAGCCTTTGGTCTCATACTGACCAAGGACCATTTTTCCTCCCCGCTTACTCACTTACCTATCAATCAAACCTCTACTATTTGAACTCTAACATTTGAATCTTCTCTTAGATCTACCTCTGTTTCACCCATTCTTTCTTCTGGTAGACACTTTTCAAAAAAACCTACACAAATGGCCATCAGTGTAGTAACACTGTTCTGTATGTACCTAGATATTAAATATAATACTTCATTTGTATTGCCTTACTATACAAATCAAGTATATTTTAGGTGGCGACAAATCAGGCATAGCCCCAAAGTCAAAGCCAGAGCAACTTCAGACTGCTCAAATTATCAGACACTTTCAAACCTATGACAGACCTGGGCTATGGAAATTGTGGATGCTGTTACATGGCAGTGTCAGGGGCATTTGAACCTCAATGCAGTGGGCATGCAGTTGAGGTTAATGAAACCTAAATCTCACAGCATGAGGCAAGCAGTAGGTCTACAGAAGCCCTATACTGAGAGTGTGTGATAAATCCATACCTATAAATATATAAATGTATGCCTGTTAGTGATGTAAATATATAGTATCTCCCACTTTCCAATCAAAAGGGATCAAGAGCTTACATGTGAATGTAAACCCTACACAGATGCATCAACTATTTTTTTTGATAGTAGTTCACAATTGGGTTGTGAAGATTTTTTTAACCCTCACTATTCTATCTGAACAATAATATATTCTAAGAGAGGAGAAGGAGGAAGGAAAGAGGACAAGATAATTTCTTTTCTTGAACCAAGTTCAAACTGTAACTTATTGAAAGCATGGAACAATACCTTCCCTATCATTTGGAAATATGAGAGACAAGACTAAACTAATAGCACCTGTTCTCAACTAAGCTTTCCTGCAAGCACCTGTAGGGAAAAGTCAAACCTAAAAGTGACCAGCCCCAAAGACTATTAGCGTTTAAGTGGTACTCCCCTGCCTCTAACAGGCACCATTTTCCATGCTTTAGTCCAAGTGTGGTTGGAGGTAATATTGTCATAATATGCTCAAAACTATCTAGAAATAAAATGCATACCAGCAAGCGTGGACTCAACAATTATACAGCAATCTAACACAAGTACATTTGTGTATATGGCCGGCTTACCTGGAATACCACTCTGGATTTCTCTAAAAGATAAGTTCTCATATTGGCACCAATGATTCGATATCTCTTATCAAAACCAATCTCAATATACTTCCCAAAACGGCTGCTATTATCATTCCTGGTTGTTTTAGCATTTCCAATTGACTAAAAAGCAAGAGAGAAAATAAGATTTTAGACGTGTAATTAACAACATGACATTTACAGAATCTGCTCAGAGAGAGACAAGATGGAGTAGAACACAGGTCCTTAAAACTGATTTTTTTTTTTTTTTTTTTTGAGATAGAGTCTTGCTCTGTCACCATGCTGGAGTACAGTGTCACGATCTCGGCTCACTGCAACCTCCGCCTCCCAGGTTCAAGCGGTTCTCCTGCCTCAGCCTCTGGGATTACAGGCACATGCCACCACGCCCAGCTAATTTTTGTATTTTCAGTAGAGACGGGGTTTCACCATGTTGGCCAGGCTGGTCTCAAGCTCCTGACCTTGTGATTCACCCACCTTGGCCTCCCAAACTGCTGGGATTACAGGCGTGAGCCACTGCACCCAGCCAAAACTGATTCTTTTAAGAACAGAACCACTTTTGCCACTGCAGGCACAGGTGTATGCTTTGCTCACTGCACAATCACACAGATATATACTAATAGTTCTTATTTGTCTTGTTATTCTCACAAAAATGATTTTCAGAAACAGCAGACCTGAACTCAGAGGTTAGAATATTTTCATAACACCTTTTGGGTTATCTGAACGTTCATGCCAGCAAAGAAAGAGAACAAGTGACAATGAGAGCTGCCAAGGCATGGGCTTTGTTAGGTAAGTTTCAGGTTTTTATATTTTTCCAAAAAACTTCACCTGCTTTACATAAATAAAATGGTTAAGACCAATTAATATTTCCTGGAAATGCTGCTCTGGTGCTCAGGGTCTCTTTAGCCTGATATTTCTATTACCTTATCCTGTGGCAACAAAGGTCCAGTTAAACTGTTTATTAGCAGAGTATTAGTATTACCCACTCAATTTAAAGGCCATTTTCAGAACCAGAAAAACAAACATTTGGCTTTGGATTTTGACAGTTAAATCTAGCTTACAAAATATCTGCTACAGAATGCAGAGAATATAACTCACTGCTAAATGTTTTATATAACCTTAAAATTTTTAATGCCATATGTCTTTCTGATTTAGGTAACTCGCTTCTATAATTTTTTTTTAAGGCAAAGCAAAAAAAAAAAGGTGTAGTCAGAAAAGCAAGTGTTAACATAATGCATATATTAAATGTTTAATAAGCAAATTTCATAAAAGATTAATCTCTTTCACCTTCACAAAGCCTATGTTAGGATTAGTATATTGAAACTACAGCAGAGAGAAAGATGTGAAAATACAATGTAGTTTCAAGAGTGATACAAATGTAAGTAATGAAAACAGTAGTAACATAGCCATACAAGTCAGCACATTAGATTCTTTGATCAATCAAAGAAAACATATTTTCACTTTCTGAAATAGAGTGTAGATATCATCCTATTTTGTTTTGGCAGTGAGGACACTGCTATATTTTAGATTAACATTTTAAAATCTTTTCTAGAAAAATAAGAATAAATTTCTGGCAAAATTACAGAAGGATCTAATGTAGCCTGAGATAATTTATCTATTCATTTACTCAGATGTTACCCCTCTTGATATTACAAAACACCACAGCAAAAAACAGTCTGTACACTGTCTCACTATTTTATTTAGAAAAGGAGATTAATTATAAATGCAGACTTTTCTCTCAACACAATATATTCTTCCAAAGAGCAAATGAAAGGTCACATGTGGTAGAAGTAGCAGCAGCTACTCAATAAACACTCAGCAAATATTAGTTACGGGCCTAAGCACTTTCCTGCCAGTAACTAAGCAAGTGGAGGAAGGGTGGGCCACAGCTTCTCCTCCTTCCTCAATGCTTACCCCACCTTCCACACATCATCTCTCCCCATCTACTCAGACTGGGCGTCAGAGTGGTCCACCTGTCGAAACACCACCACATTGTGAGAAGAGGCAGGGATTGACTAGAGTTGAAGCAGATCCTTTTGTTTTCAAGTAAAATGCATTTAAACATAGACAAACAATGGTAGAAAGAACAAATGAATTAGAAGCCCGAAGACCTATCAGACCAGACCCTATTATCAACTTGCCATTATTTAATCTCTTTGAGGACCATTAGTATCCTCAAATGTAAATTGACTAGGATAGTGGAGCTCTAGGGTTCTTTTTAAAAAATAAAATTATTTGATTCTAAGTCCTGAACCTGATAGCGAAAGAAATTTCTATACACAAACAGTACCTTTTGTCCACTCCCTCAATTGTTGCCTCGGCCACATAAGCACTGTATTCACAAGAGACTCCCTAATACTATTTTCACTTTAATTAGCAAGAAGCCACTAAAGGAAAAAATAAATTTTACGATCTTGGTAATCTTGGTTTTACTATTTTAATGTAATGATGCATGAGCCACTTCTTTGCTAAATGGAGAGGAAAATCTTCAATTATGGTTATTGAAATTAAAAAGGAACAATTGGCCAGGTGCGGTGGTTCATGCCTGTAATCCCAGCACTTTGGGAGGCCAAGGCGGATGGATCACCTGAGGTCAGGAGTTCGAGACCAGCCTGACCAACATGGTGAAACCCCATCTCTATTAAAAATACAACGGTAGCTGAGCATGGTGGCATGTGCCTGTAATCCCAGCTACTCGGGAGGCTGAGGCAGGAGAATAGCTTGAATCCAGTGCGTGGAGGTTGCAGCGAGCTGAGATCATACCATTGCACTGCAGCCTGGGCAACAAGAATGAAACTCTGTCTCAAAAAAAAAAAAAAAAAAAAAATTAAGATCCAGGCCTGGTACAGTGGCTCACACCCGTAATCCCAGCACTTTGGGAGGCTGAGGCAGGAGGATTGCTTGAGCCCAGGAGTTCATTTGAGATCAGCCTGGGACAGGCTGAGATGGAGCAAGACCCTGTCTCTTAAAAAAAAAAAAAAAAAGTTTCAGTGTGCTATTCCCATCTTATGATGAAAATTTCCAGGAAAAAATGAAAACATCATGAAATGGAGCAAACAGAGTAATTATCTGTACATCATTCACATTTTGCAAAAGAAGCCTATGTTGAGAATGAGGAGCTTCCTTTTTGAAGAATAATGTGCATATCTCTTTAGACACTGGATTATAAATGTTAACCGTGCAGGATGCTCATTATCCTATGAGGAGTTTCAGCAGATCACTGGAGACGCAGGTATACCTTTCCTGACATCACAGCAAAGGGCTCTGATATAGGGACACAGTCTTGAAACGATTTAAAGCTACAAATTTTTCAGACTACATACTCAGTATTTTACCTATGTTTTCTTCCAGTAACTGATCTTCAACTCCATATTACATTTCCATCTTTCAAATTGAGATGCTCTTTTTTGTAGTTATTGAAAATTAGTTCAACTCTTTACCAAATTTTTCTTAATCCAAATTCTTATAGATGAACAATTTCAAATTATTTAGACAGACTAAATAACAGAGAAGGAAGCAGGCGAGCATAGCTGATCCCTTTATCTTTTACGTTCATCCCAGCAAGCAGGGCATATTCTTTATAATTGCGTATTGTAAGTATTATCTTTGACTGCTGTGGTTTGGATATAACATGTCCCCACCAAAATTCATGTTGAAATTTGATCCCCAATGTGGAGGTGCTGGGAGGTGGGGTCTAGTGGGAGGTGTTTTGGTCATGGGGGCAAATCTATAGTGAAAGCCTTGGTAAAGTTCTCCTGCAGTGAGTTCTCCCTCTGGTGAGACCGGATTAGTTCTCTCGGGACTAGATTCATTTCCACTGGAGTGGGCTGTTATGAAGTCAGGAGGCCCTAAGGTTTCCCCTGTTTGCGTGTGTCCACTAGCCCTGTGACATTCTCTGCCATGTTATGCAGCACGCTGGCCCTCACCAGAAGCCTAGCAGATGCTAGAGCCATGCTTACTGTATAGCCCACAGAACCATGAGCTAAATAAATCTCTTTTCTTTATAAATTACTCAGCCTCAGGTATTCTGAGGCTACAGTTACAGCAACACTAAATGGACTACCACAGTGGCTATTCCAAATTTTTAGTATCACTCCTACTAATATAATTCAAATCTGTGTTGTAGAAAAACCAATAAAGTTTTTTTGTTGTTTTTTTTTTAAAGAGGTAATAAAATAGTTCACTCTACTCATGAAAAATTCTAGAAGGTTCATTCTAGACTTCAGTTATCCTCAAAGACAACTTCAAATCCTAGTATTACATGGTCCAGGCCCAGAAGAAATGGGATTACCTAATGCTATCACATTCAAGACTTTGGGATATTCCAGTGCTAGGGACTAAAATGGCTGGAACTGTTGTCAAATACCAAGAATCTGTCATGACCAAAACCAGTCAAAACAACAACAGCAAGAAAAGAAGCCATACTGTTTTCTGACCCCAAACCAAAAACTGGCTCCACAGATTCTATTTCCCCAATATTAACACCAGTGACATCCAGCACTGTATCTGTAGCTTACATTCTTTCAAAATCTTAACATCTGCTCAACATTTTCACTATTCTCTTTCGGTGTAAGCATCTGTTTCTTCCTGTTCATCCTATTTCAGAAAGCATTCCCAGTTTTTTTTTTTTTTTTTTTTTGAGACGGAGTCTCGCTCTGTCGCCCAGGCTGGAGTGCAGTGGCCTGATCTCAGCTCACTGCAAGCTCTGCCTCCCGGGTTCACGCCATTCTCCTGCCTCAGCCTCCCGAGTAGCTGGGACTACAGGCGCCCGCCACCTCGCACGGCTAGTTTTTTGTAGTTTTAGTAGAGACGGGGTTTCACTGTGTTCACCAGGATGGTCTCGATCTCCTGACCTCGTGATCCACCCGTCTCGGCCTCCCAAAGTGCTGGGATTACAGGCTTGAGCCACCGCGCCCGGCCCAGTATTTTTTTCCATAGCACATCCAGCCCAGGAAACCTCTGAATTTCCCCATCATATCTTGTTTTTCGATCCCAAAAAGTAGAAGTCCCGCTGCTCTAGAGGGCAGCCCTACAGATAAGAGGTCACAGCATTCTGTTCTGAAGTGTCACACGCAGCACTGCAAACCAAGCACAATTACCTCTAGATAGATTATTGCAAAAACCACTTGTACCACAGGTGCACCAGGCCGATTTTAACTCCATCTGTGTTTGGGTGACAAATAAAGCTTGACAAAGGAAAAAGACAGGAATAAAAAAATGCCGATTTGAATTTTTAACAAGGAAAGTTTGCTTCTGCATGTCCAAACTAATTTATCTCCATTTAACAAAATTAATTTTTCTCCATTTAATAAGTCTTCATATAAAACTTTAACTTTCCAAAAATCATATTAATAGATAAATAATACTCTACAAACCCTAAAATACTCAAATTCTCACACAATTAGTTCCATTTTCATTGGCGTAGGCATTTCTACTTTGTATATGGTGCACTCGAATTTTGAAAGCACATTCTTTCATAGTTCTTCCCCTGTCAAAACCTTATAGTTACTGAATGTCTTTTACAAACCTATAGCTGTGTTACATTCTTGACAGAACAATAACAACAACAAAAAAGCTTATAAAGATCATATTTAAGTTTACAGTTCAAATCTGGAAAAAAAAATAAAACTTTAGCTATATTAAAATTTAAGCCAACTTAGGTTGGACTAAGTACAGAAAATGAAATATGGGCAAAGGAATAATGAAACTCATTCATACTTGAGCATAACAAATCTTATGTTTTAGAAGGAGCATAAATAAGAACTCAGGACTTGGGGGAAATGAGTAACTTGTACTTCTGGCACAAGGAAAGGAACAATAGATATGAGTCAGTTAATGAGGAAAAGGAAACTTAATTGCTGGCTGGTATTTAGGGGCAACAATTTCGATAGTAGGTCAAAAATTCAGGATTATAGACTAAAGCAGATTCCGCTATAGCTGGGCTTTATTAAAAACGTCTACCTTACCAAATTTTTACTTTTCCTAGATTTTTTATAAACATGTAGAAAAGTATTTTCTTAATTTTAGTGGCTGGGAGACCCCGGGCTTTCTTGAGACATGCTGCATCAATCAATTTTTTGAGCATGTTTCTTATCAAGAGAATATAGGAAGAAAGCCGAAGACTCTGCTGTCTTACCTCCATGATGGGGTTGGAGGCCAAGACCTTTTCCTCCACGTTGGCCTCACTGGCAGAACCACTCACAGTTGCAAAGTATCGCATGGCATACTTAGCTGAGACTGTTTTTCCTGCCCCAGACTCTCCACTTACGATGATGGACTGATTTCGTTCATCTCTGTAAAATAAAAAAAAAAAAAAAGGAACTGCCAGTGCTGCCTGTAGCAGGATTGATAAGGGAACCTATGGTCTCTATGGAAGTAGGGGGCCAATTTAATGGATTTTTTGGTCAATACTGGTGCTGATAACGCCAAGGTCGCAGGTTCAATCCCCATACCGGCCACCAGAAATGTTTCAGGAATTTTTTTTTTTTTTTTAAGGAATCAGAGAGACAGATGGGGTTGAGGAGGATATTTATTATTTAAGTGCACCAGCCCAGTCGGATTAACATCCAAAGGACTGAGCCCTGAACAAAGAGTTAAGTTACCTTTTAAACATTTCATGGGGTTGGGGGGAGATCTGTGCAGGAGATCTGTGCAGATATTACAGAAGCGAGAAACAAAGACAATTATTCAATTAATTGAGACATACATTACATCATTTCTTACTTTTCAAGAAAAATATGTTTTATGACTTGGGTTTTTCTGTCTAGTGACTTTGCAGCTGCACAGCTACAAAAATAGGGTCTTCACAATGCCTGGGAAAGAAGGAGAGATAAGGCTCACTAGCCAAAGAAAAACAGGCAGTTAATTTTTAAAGGACTCCGGCTCTTTCTCTTTCTGAGGGGGAATTGGGTTTTCTTACATACAACTGAGTTTCTGCTTACACATTCTTTAATTTCTTTTAATTCCTGTTCCACTGCCCACTTGGGAATGTGATTAACATTATTTCTTCTCTGTTCTTTGTGATAAGGCACAGTGAGTTTTTTGCTGGCTCATACATGCAACAACGTGGAAAGGAACATAAGAATGATATTCCCATTAGCCGGGTGCGGTGGCTCATGCCTGTAATCCCAGCACTTTGGGAGGCCGAGGCAGGTGGATCACCTGAGGTCAGGAGTTCAAGACCAGCCTGACCAACATGGAGAAACCCCGTCTCTACTAAAAATACAAAATTAGCCAGGGTGCTGGTGCATGCCTGTAATCCCAGCTCTTTGGGAGGCTGAGGCAGGAGAACTGCTTGAACCCGGGAGGTGGAGGTTGTGGTGAGCCAAGATCGTGCCATTGCACTCCAGTCTGGGCAAAAAGAGCAAAACTCTGTCTCAAAAAAAATAAAAAGAATGATATTTCCTAAAAATAATATCTACTTATAAATTAAAAAGTAACAGAGAAGAAGAAGATATCAAGCATTAAATTAGAAAGCATCACAACTAAGGATGAATCTGCAATAGAGGGCCTCTGAATTCTTATGCATACAAATCTCAAACATATTATTTCATTACTAAAGAATTACTTCAATATCTTACAGTACTGTTGTCAACCACTTCAGGAGATACTCTTTGGAGCCACAGAAAAGAAATTTAAATTTATACTATTTAATTAAAGTTACAAAACCATTTAAAATATTTTAAATTATCTACCAGCTAACAATGCGCAAAATGGTGTCTCCTACAAACTCCAGTTCCTACTAAAGTATCCTCATCACTAGAGAAGAAATAGTCCATTTGCTGGCTTGGCTGCATTCAACTATAAGTTAAGTAAGGTCATGATCTGTATCCTCATGTGGTTGATGGATGTTATGGTTTGAATGTTCTCTCCAAAATTCATGTTGAAATTTCATTGCCAACATGATGAAAATGGGAGGTGGGGCCTTCAAGAGCTGATTAGGTCATGAGGCCCCTGCCCTCAGGAATGGATTAATGGCATGAATGTAGGAGTGAGCTAGTTATTATGGGAGTGGGCTCCTGATAAAAGGATGAGTTTAAGCTGATTTTCTCTCTGCCTCAAACGCTCATGTGCCCTCCTACTACTGAATGACCTTCACCAGATGCCAGCACTGTGCTCTTGGACGTTTCAGCCTCCAGAACAGTGAGTTAAATAAACTTCTGCTCTTTAGGAATCACCCAGTCTGTGGTATTCTGTTATAGCAGCAGAAACTGGACTAAGACAGTCATCTAATAGGAAAGCCAGGCCAGTAATTCAAGATTGTAATACACGTGATGGGGCAGTAAGAGGAAGAACAGGTTATCAGGGAAGGTTCCCTAGAGATGACAGCTGTACAAGGTCTACAAACATGAGTAAGAGAAAGCAAACAAGGACTACAGAAGGCGGGAAGGGTACATTCCAGGCAAAGGGGATAGCATAAATGAAGGCTCCGAATCAGAAGTTTGGAAAGAACAGATCACTCAGTTTAGCTGGAAAATGAAGTAATGACAGATTTATGATTTCTGGCTTGGCCAGTCCTTTCAAAGGCCTCCACAATGATCCTAAATAGGCTGGGTACTGGCTGCTTTGTAGTGGAGGTGAGCTCTTCTGACCTGTTTCCAGAAGCTCTAATGTGAACTAAAAGCCCTCACTTAAAAATACTGCTTCACTCATTCATTTAACAAACACATAATGAGCAGCCACAATGTGCTAATCACTTTATGGAAATAAACGACTCTAGGGTCATAGTCAATGGAGAGAGACTAGAAAGGACACAGTTAAAATGCAGTTGGGGCCGGGCGCGGTGGCTCAAGCCTGTAATCCCAGCACTTTGGGAGGCCGAGGCGGGCGGATCATGAGGTCAGGAGATCGACACTATCCTGGCTAACATGGTGAAACCCCGTCTCTACTAAAAATACAAAAAACTAGCCGGGCGTGGTGGCGGGCGCCTGTAGTCTCAGCTACTTGGGAGGCTGAGGCGGGAGAATGGCGTGAACCCGGGAGGCGGAGCTTGCAGTGAGCCGAGATCACGCCACTGCACTCCAGCCTGGGAGACACAGCGAGACTCCGTCTCAAAAAATAAATAAATAAATAAATAAATAAATAAATAAATAAATAAATAAAATGCAGTTGGAAGTAACTGCTATAAAAAAGGTCTATCTAAGATACTATGAAAGTAGAAAGGAAGAGTATGGAACCAGTAGGAGATGTGAGGAAGAGATGTCAGGAAAGCATTTCCAGAGAAGGTAATACCAGAATTGAGAGGGTACTACCAGAATTGACTCACATGATCATTAGGAGAAAACCAGGTTCTGTGAGAATAAGGAAATGGGAGTTAAATTATGTAGAAGCACTTGAAACCCCAGGAAACGATTATTCAAGGATGAGCAAGAGAGAGAGAGAGAAAGAGAAAGAAAACGAGAGAGAGAGAGAGAGGCAGGGTTGGAGAGGGTGTCTGTTAGACTTTATTTTCCTCTTATGGTCATCAGTGACCTTATATCTATTTGGTCTGTCGGGTCTCTCCTTATAGTTTTCATTTTATACGACATATATTATTTTATAGATTTTCCTTTCGAATTTTATCGTTTAAAATATGTAATCTCTCTAGTTTATCATGGTCATACCAAACACTATTCATATCTTCCAAGATCATCAACTTGTCCTCTGTAAAATTAATAAACATACTTTCAATTACATCTATGGCATTAACACGGAAATTAAGTAATGCGTGCCTCAGACCTGAGTGATGCAGAACACAATTTAATATCTCCACCTATGTTGATGTTAACTCTCTGATAACCACCCATTGAGTGTTGTCATGTACCGTGATGAAGTGTACACGCACCTGCACCTAGGTCTAAATTTTTAGCTTATAAACAAACATGGCCATGTGAAACAAAATCTACAGCTTTACATTTTTGCAGGCAACCAATCTGTTTCTCCCTTTATTTGATCCCTTGTTAAAAAGAAAAAATATTAAGTTAGTGTAATAAAATGCTTTCTTTCAAAACTGTGTTTTTACCGTGGTGTCTTAAAGATGTGGCTTCATTGAGACTTTAATCTCTCTCTTGTTAGAGAGATGCTAAGTTTTTCTATATTATCACTCATCAAAATCAAGCTGCTCTGCTCTCTGTGTCTCTCTGATTTCTACTTTTAATTAGTCTCAAAAAGAAAATGCTTAAACCCTAAAGTTAATACTAGACAATGAGTTTACAATTATAATATTAATTTTATTTTTGAAGCATAACTATTTACTATGAAAAAGGTTGCTGGCACTGTTGAATGCTGTGCTATAGAGAGGCAGACAGACTCCTCAGGAAATGAAAACAAGTGTTCCCTAGAGATACTTGCTGAGGTCACTCAGTTCCTAGTGAGAAGCTTGTCACATGGCTATCAGATCCCCTCAAATCAACCTGAGTTTTCTGTTCCATCAGTACACAGCCTATACACTATAGAAAGATGCTACAGCAGAAATAGCCAATTATATTTGTTTATAACTTTTACACACTCTAGTGCTCTAATATGTACTGTATTTTATTCCTACTGTAACCTTCTGGGGTAGAAAATATTCAGTAAGTCCCAAAGTAGTAGTTTAATGTTATGGTTTGAATGTGTTCCCCAAAGTTCATATGTTGCAAACTAAATCCTCAACACAACAGTGTTGAGAGGTGAGACTTTAAAATGTCACTAGGCCAGGCATGGTGGCTCACGCCTGGAATCCCAGCACTTTGGGAAGCTGAGGCAGGAGGATCACTTGAGCCTAGGAATTTGAGACCAGCCTGGGCAACATAGTGAGATTCCATCTCTACAAAAAAGAAAAAATTAGCTGGGCATCATTGCACATGCCTGTAGTCCTAACTACTTGGGAGGCTGAGGTGGGAGGATCACTTGAGCCTCGGAGGTTGAGGCTGCAGTGAACCATGACTGTGCTACTACACCCTTGCCTGGGTGACATAGTGAGACCCTGTATTTAAAAAAAAAAAAAAAAAAGAGGGCTCTGCCCTCATGGATGGATTTATGCAGTCATAATGGAAGTGGGTTAGTGATTGCAGTAATGGCATCCTGATGAAAGAATGAGCTTGGCCCCATTCCTGTCTCTGTCTTACATGCTCTCTTACCCTTCCACCTTCCACCATAAGATGACGCAGCAAGAAGGCCCTCAACTAGATGTAGCCCATCAACCTTGCTCTTTCCTGCATCCAGAACAATGAGCCAAACAAACTGCTGTTCACTATAAATTACCCAGTCTGGTATTCTGATATACCAGTATAAAACAGACTAAAGTACTCATAAAAATGGAGAACTCTACATCAGGTATAACTCCCAATGCAATCCCTCCCCCCTCCCCCCTCCCCATGATAGGCCCCGGTGTGTGATGTTCCCCTTCCTGAGTCCGAGTGATCTCATTGTTCAGTTCCCACCTATGAGTGAGAACATGCGGTGTTTGGTTTTCTGTTCTTGTGATAGTTTGCTAAGAATGATGGATTCCAGCTGCATCCAAGTCCCTACAAAGGACTCAAACTCATCCTTTTTGATGGCTGCATAGTATTCCATGGTGTATATGTGCCACATTTTCTTAATCCAATCTGTCACTGCATTGGGAGTTATACCTGATGTAAATGACGAGTTGATGGGTGCAGCACAGCAACATGCACAAGTATACATATGTAACAAACCTGCACGTTATGCACATGTACCCTACAACTTAAAGTATAATAATAATAAATAAATTAAAAAAAAAAAAAAAAAAAAAAAGAAATTAATAAAATAATTTCTGAGGACACTAAAAAAAAAAAAAAAAAAATAAAAAAAATAAAAAAAAAAAAATAAAAATATGCTTATGCATAGAAAAAAAAAAAAAAAAAATGGAGAACTCTAAAGAGAAATCATTTACTGTGAGCTGGGGTCATCTGAAAGTAAAACCTGAGTGGAATAATGAAGTATAAATATAAATTAGACAGATAAAAAAGCATGGAGCAAGATATTCTATGCTAAACAAAAGATGCAGAAATAGAACTATGCCATCTTAATGTGAGGGAACAGACCTGTTAGAATAGGGCCAGGTAGTTGAAAGTAAGAAAACTAAATGACAAAGAAGAAAGGCTTCAGAGTCTCAGAGCTGGATTCAAATTTCAGCTCTCAGATACCATTTATTAGCATATGGCCTGGACAAGTTACTTTCCTCACCTGTAAAGCAGTGGTGATCTGCTCCAGGGATGTAATGAGGATTACATGCCTTGCACCATGTTTGGTACATAGTAGACCTCTAAATATGGTAGCTATTTATTAATTTAAGTTAACCCACCTTTATATAAGATACATAAAATTATCCTTATGAGGTACCATGTATTACTTGAAGTCTATTTGCATAAACAGGATACTTAGCATCACAGGGCAGCTGAGTCTCAGCTGAAAGAGAAGAGATTTTATCATCTGTAATAGTGTGCACTTGGCCAGTGAACCTCTGCACAGTGGCGCACCCTGAGACCACATAACCAAATGATGGAAGGGGCCACCCTAAGGAAGGGCCTGGTAATAAATTCAGAAATAATAAAACCAGATGAGAGGCTCAAGTCAATGAAAAGAGAAATGTAGACATAAGACCCCATAACGATGACAACTATGATGATAAGAACAGATCATATTTGAATAGAAGTTAGTACTTTTCGAAGGGCTTCTGTGTGTATCACCTAATATAATTTTCACCTCCAAAGTAAGCAGGAGAGACATGTTTTCCTCTTTGGAGGAAAGAGTAACACCAAGAGGTTAGATGGTTTGTCCAAGGCTGATGACTGGCATAGAGTAGAGCTGGGTTGTTACACCCCACATCTCTTGATTTCCAGGAGAAAATCTATGTAATGCTTCTTCTGCTTTGTTACACAGCTACCTACAATGGTCTCCCCTCAACTAAAAAGAAAAATGTTTATGCATTAGTTCTCATCAAATATAAAGATAACAAATGCATACCACAGAAACCTATACATGTAAAACTAGACCATCACTGATACCGTTCCATTTTAAAGATGATAAAATGGAGACAGAGGGAGGCTAGATTTGAGCTTATATGGTCAGTTTTTGGTAGACAGTGACTAGTACAGATGTCTTTTTCACTAGACCAAAGTTAATTGCATATAACTAACTTATTTCAAGCAAATTTAAATAAATGAAACTTAGTCAATAAAACTGATTTACACTATCACTCACAGTGGAGAGAAAACACAGCAAAAAAATCCATCAGCACTACCTGGTTTTAAGGAAACAACACAAAACCAAACAAAAACCCTAGTTCCAGCATGAGAAAAGACTGGCAAGAATGTCAAACAAGAATAAGAGAAAAAAATAGGTATGGCAGTCCACTGAGTTTTTCTCCATGGTAAGTCAACAAGGACAGTTAAAATTAAAAGGCTATTCTAGGAAGGTATTTTATGAGGGCATTGTACTCTCTAAGGAGCATGTTTAAAAAGAAGCCATGAGTCAAGGATCCTGCTCAAGGATCCTGGTTATTGCTGATGTCACCGGACATAGATCTGCTTGGAAAGAATCCCTAGTATGAGTTTTGTTTTTACGATAGATGTCAAAAACATCTTTTCAACCTTAAAGATCTAAATTAGAACTCTGCTCCTTTCCCCCTACTCCCCACCCCACAACACACACAACCTGCTCTTCCTGCCATCTTCTACATCTCAGTAAACAGCAACTCCAACCTTCTAGGTGCTCAGTCCAAATCCTTACTGCCATCCTTAACTCCTCTTTTTCTCAAATAACCCCACATAAGCAAGCCTTTGGCGGTTCCGTCTTAAAAACATACCCAGAGTTCATCTATGTTTTACCACCTCCACTAATTAAATGATCATCTCTTGTATGGATCAAGGCAATAATCTCCCAACTAGTCTCCTGGCTTCTAACCTTGCTCCAGCACAGTATGTTCTTTAATTTTTTTGTAACTTCACTTTTTTGTTTTTGTTTTTGTAGATAAGGTCTTGCTCTGTCACCCAGGCTGGAGTGCAGTGGCGCCATCTTGGCTCACTGCAGCCTTCAACTCCCGGGCTCAAGCGATCCTCTCACCTCAGACCTCTGAGTAGCTGGGAGTAAAGGCACATGCCACCAAGCCCGGCTAATTTTTGTATTTTGTTTGCAAAGGCAGGGTCTCATTATGTTGCCCAGGCTGGAGTGTAGTAGCACAATCATAGATTACTGTAACCTTGAATTCCAAGGCTTAAGTGATCCGCCTACAGACACGCGCCACCATGCCCAGCTAATACTTTTATTGTTAATCACGCCTGACTTCATGGGGTAGGAATTCCTGTCTATTTAATTTGTATCCCCCATGCCCAGAACAGTGCCTGGTGTTTGGACAGTGTTCAGTAAATCTCTATTAGATGAACGATGAATTGTACCTTCCCTGAAGACATGAGGGACCCCTAGAAATGATGGTAATGTGAAACACCAGGATTTGCATCCGGAAAGATGACATCTTTGTTTGACAAGAAAACAATGGCAAGAAATGATCCTGCAGCAGTTATTCCCTACTGTAAGCCTAAACAGATACAGTCTATTTAACTGTTGTGGCAGATGTTATGGGTACAGATCTATTTATATAAATGGTAAATATAATACCATATCTGATTGAGGCAAATTTTAAAACTGTCTGAAAAAGAAAACCAAGCAAAAGGAAAAAAGACAACCTTCAGTTAAGAAATCACCTTGAGTGACTGAGTCACAACAGATCATAATGAGAAGAAGAAACTACAGGAAACCAAGGTAAATCTAAAGGTAGAAAGCCATAAATATTCATATAAACCTAATACTATCTGTGAATGACCAGTAACAAAGATGGTAAGAGCTATGCTTTTGTATTTAAGACTACTACTTTCCAAAGAGTCATATAATTCTCTGAGCACTATACAATTCTCTGAGATTATTTTTAGAGTCTAGCCCTCCATGTGATTTTTTTCTCTGCCCAGTAGTTCTCAGGTTGTACTAAGTGGTGTTGAAACTGTACTGCAATGCTCTGATACTATACAAATCAGCTATTGGTAGATTTTTCCCTTATAGATGGAATTTTCTTAATTTTAAGCTTAAAAAATAATTTTTCTTAAGCTTTGAACCCTAATTACTATTTTATGGCAGAAGCTGGCATAATATGACATGTTTTGTAGTGCTAACCTATGTTTAGTCATTTTATATTTAATACATTAATATTTCATAATGTCAGACTAATTGAATTTGAAAACTGGTCTTAGGCCGGGCGCGGTGGCTCAAGCCTGTAATCCCAGCACTTTGGGAGGCCGAGACGGGCGGATCACTAGGTCAGGAGATTGAGACCATCCTGGCTAACCCGGTGAAACCCCGTCTCTACTAAAAAATACAAAAAACTAGCCGGGCGAGGCGGCGGGCGCCTGTAGTCCCAGCTACTTGGGAGGCTGAGGCAGGAGAATGGCGTGAACCCGGGAGGCGGAGCTTGCAGTGAGCTGAGATCCGGCCACTGCACTTCAGCCTGGGCGACAGAGAGAGACTCCGTCTCAAAAAAAAAAAAAAAAAAAAAAAGAAAACTGGTCTTCCTAGTTATGTGACTTTAGAAAAGTTACACAACTTCTCTGTGCTTCATTTTTCTCATTTGTAAAATGAAAATTAATAATAATACCAAATTCGGAAAGTTGCTATGAGAATAAAATTAGTTAATAAATTGAAAACAATTAAATAATGTCCTTCACAGAGCACATGCTAGCTGCTATTAGAAGTATCCACATTAATATTATTTTATTATTAAAAGGGCATAATGATTTCTAGGGCTTTGTCACTGAAATAATTCTAAAATTCTGTCACATGCTGGACCAATCATGTATACTCTCCCTGGCTGGAGAGGAGAAAATAAAAACCTCTGCAGTATTCGTTTTCTTTCCACCTTATAAATTACTTGTGGGTTTCCCATATTATATTTATAATATGTTCTGCTTTATAGGCTGGAGAAATGAATTAAACTTAAGCTATTCTTCTACACATTCACAGTTTTATATTTTATTATGTTATGCATAATCTAGTCTTGAAAATAGCATTTTTCTCCCATTTTCCACCCTCAAAATTTTGGGGTTCCATGGTTAATATAAGAGACATTTTGCCAGGTGCAGTGGCTCACGCCTGTAATCCGAGCACTTTGGGAGGCCAAGGCAGGTGGACCACGAGGTCAGGAGATCAAGACCATCCTGGCTAACACGGTGAAACCCCGTCTCTACTAAAAATACAAAAAATTAGCCGGGTGTGGTGGTGGGCGCCTGTAGTCCCAGCTACTCGGGAGGCTGAGGCAGGAGAATGGTGTGAACCTGGGGGGCGGGGCTTGCAGTGAGCTGAGATTGCCACTGCACTCCAGCCTGAGCAACACAGTGAGACTCCGTCTCAAAAAAAAAAAAAAAGAGAGAGAGACATTTTGCAGATGCTGTTCAGGATAACTGATGCCCTATCATAGCATACTAACATTAAAATTCACACTTTCAGTTGGGCATGGTAGTGCATGCCTGTAGTACCAACTACTCAGGAGGCTGAAGAAGGAGGATCACTTGAACCCAGGAGTTCAAGTCCAGCCTGGGCAATATAGCAAGACCCCATTTTGAAAGAAAAAAATTTCACACTTTCCTTTAGATTTAATTCCTTAGGATTCAGAAAGATTTTTTTTACAGCTCCTAGGCCTTTTAGTTCTGGTCTATTACTCATTAGCTGACTGACATTGGGTAGGTCACTACACTAATCCTCTCATCTGTAAAACATAACATCTGCATCTGTCTTTTCCTAGTCACAGGATTATGATGAAATTTCAAAGGCAGTTTTTAAAAACTCTATGTCCCTTTATAAATGTGAGGCTTTTTTTTGTTTTTCTTGGGTTGGTTGGTTGTTTTTGAGATGCAGTCCTGCTCTGTGGCCCAGGCTGGAGTGCAGTGGCACAATCTCGGCTCACAGAAACCTCCGTCTCCCAGGTTCAAGTGATTCTCCTGCCTCAGCCTCCCAAGTAGCTGGGATTACAGGTGTGTGCCTCCACACCCAGCTAATTTTTGCAATTTTAGTAGAAGCAGAGTTTCGCGATGTTGGCCAGGCTAGTCTCGAACTCCTGACCTCAGGTGATCCGCCCACCTTGACCTCCCAAAGTGCTGGGATCACAGGCATGAGCCACCGTGCCCGGCCCACTTTATTATTTAATAATAATCCAAGCCACCTGAGACAAACTTGTCAAGGCTGCTTATTTAGTAATTATTTACAAGGTTGCTATCCACTTTAAAATATATGTGACTCAGCAAGAAGAAATCATCATATCTAATAGCCATAAAATAACAATGAAAGCTTCTACCAACCTGGCCATTTGCTTGTAAGCTTCTTCAGCTACTGCAAAGATATGTGGATCCATATCACCCATGTTCTGACCACTGTATGCATTAATAATATCTTCTCCATAAATAGGCAGCTGTTCATAGGGATTTATAGCTACTAGGACTATACCTGGGAATAGGGTGGGGGACAAGAAAGAAAAAGAAGTCAATGATACCCTAATGGGCATATCAAACTTAGTAAAGTCAGACTCACAGTTAACACAATCCTTCATTTCAATTTAGTTAATATTAAACCAATAAATTGAGGATCAAAATGTATCATAGTCTTTGCCTCTGAACCCATTATACATAGTTCTGCCTAAAACACCATTTAAAAACTGGACTAGGGGGCTTAAAATAATGTGGCAATGTTATAAGAACTTTAAATATCTTCATATATTTAATTCAAAAATTCCACTTTACTTCTACAATTTATCCAAATGAAATAATCAGAAATTCATGCAAAGAGGTTTTATTTTTCCCCCCACAAAGATGTTTATCATAATGTTATCTGTAACAGTGAAAATGGAAACAAAATATTTAGGGCAAGGAGACTAGTTGAATGCATTCTGTTACATCCATATGATAGACTACTAAGCCACCACCAAAAATCATGTTTGTTTGTTTATTTTGAGACAGGGTCTCACCCTGTCACCCAAGCTGGAGAGCAGTGGTACTGTCTCGGCTTACTACAGCCTAGACCTCCCAGGCTTATGCAATCCTCTCACTTCAGCCTCCCAGGTAGCTGGGACTATGGACATGCAACACCATGCCTGGCTAGTTTTTGTATTTTTTTGTAGAGACAGGATTTTTTCATGTTGCCCAGGCTTGAACTCCTGGGCTCAAGTGATCTGCCTGCCTCAGCTTCCCAAGGTGCTGGGATTACATGAGCCACAGCACCTGGTCCAAATCATGTTTTTGAAGGATATTAAAAGTCATAGGAAAATATAATGCAAAACTATATATAGACTGATTCCAATTTTATATCAACTTATACCTCTCATGCATATAAAGAAAAAGGATGTAAGTCAATATTAATACTGGCTATTTTTCAGTGGTGAGTTACATATAATTGTTTTTCCTTTTTTATACTTTTCTGTATCTCCTAATAATTTTTCAGTAGGTATATATTAACTTAATGAAGTCGTTCATTCAACAAATGTTTATTCAGTTCCAACTACATGTAAAGTCTTTTCTAAATGCTGAATTTACGACAGTAAACAAAACAAAACAAAAAGGCTAATCTTTACCCTCATGGAACTTAAATGCTAGTGGGAAATTCAGACAATTAACAAGATAAGTAAGAAAATATATATATACACACACATAATCACAGATTAAATAGTAAGGAAAAGAAGGCAAAAAATAATGCAGGGAAGAAAGACAGTAAGGAGGGGTTTCTGCCTTGATATGGTGGCCAGACAAAACTTCACTGAGAAGGCAACACATGTGCAAGGAAAAAAAATGGACGAAAAATAAAAATTGAGAAAAAGAAATAATTACCAGTAAAGAAAAGTAACTATCAATGATATAAAGGATGTCAATTATTTTAAGAAGAAAAGGTGGCTGTTCCTGTCTAAAACAGGAGAGTAATGAAAAAATCATGAACACTGAGTTGGGTATACCACACGAATGAATGAATCCAGATTTGAGCTTCAGAGGACAGAGTGATTAGTGAAAGAATGATAAGACGTCAGTGGAGAAAACATAGCCAGAGGAAAGGGAGAAAATAAAAGATAAGAACAAACCGGGAAAGAGAGAAAAAAGAAGGAAAGCTGGAGAAGGGGGAAAGGAACACAAACATACACACATGTGGAAGCTTTATTTCTTGGCGAGATAAAAATCACCATGAGCTGGGTGGCTGGCAGCTAACACTGCAATGAGCAGAGGCCCAGGCAAGCAGGAGTGAGCAAGACGAATCACCAGAGTCAAGTTAGTTCTGCATGGCCAGTAACTGACCACAAGATAACACTAAATCTCTTGAACCTGCTCCAAAGATAAGTCCTTGGACATCTACTCTTCGTGTAGTAGTTTTTGGAAGAGAAGAAAATAACTGGTGAATTTGGCACCAAATCTGACATATGACTTCTGTGAGGGAAAAAATTTCCAAAAGATGGGCCCAGTCTTTTTTACTTTTAGCAAAATTATGTAAGCTCACAAGTGAGTTTATTCAGCATAAATGTAACTTGGCTAATAAATACTGGTAAATCTTTCAGATAATGCTCAAGTGATTTTGTCTCTCAGAGAAAATCCAGCCACAGCCTGCTTTCCCCATGTACAATATTTCCATGGCTATGTCCATTCAGGAAAGAGTACACAGTCTATTCAGAAAGCAAAGCATACTTACCACAATATGTATAAATAAGTTTGGAATCAATAAAGCGGACTCTGAGATTGTGGAGCACAGCAGGCTCATGAAGATAGCTGAGGGCTGTGAGGTCATTTTCACCAACAAGTATGTCAGGATTTCGTAAGTGAGGCAGCTCCTTGGTCTTTGGATCTAGACGGTATTCCAAATCCTGAAAATGCACAAGGCACAGAATCTAGATAAATTATGGCAAGGACTATGAAAAAGAGCCATGAATTTTGCTCACTTCCTATTCTTGATTTGCTTCTCAGCTATCAAATGCATTATTTTCCTAGCACCTTCCAATATCACAGAAGCTGGTGGAGATGGAAAACAGTATGAATTGTGTTTTCATCAGACATACTAACTTGTATTAACAATTTTTGCTAATATAGTTTGAAAAGTTATAGCCTAGACCTTTTTCACCCACCTACTGAATCAGAAGTTTTAAATTTTTAAATACATTTCTCTCCTCCATCCCCTTTTACCTATAAAAAAGTGGCAGACAATATAAAAGAGTGGTCAAGAGCTTGACTCTAGGATCAGATTGACCTGGATTCAAATCCTAATACTAATACTTACTTTTTATGTGGTGTTGAATTACAGTATTTAACCCAAATCCCTCCTTTGTAAAATAAGCTAACAGGGTTATGGTAAAAAGTAAATGAGGCAAGTCTGGCATGTGGTAAGTACTTAGGAACCCCTAAACCACGAGACCCAAGAATTCCCTGAAATTATGTGCAACACTCTGTATGTGCACATGTGTACTTTTTTTGAGGCAAGACAATTCATAGTTTTCATTAGATTTTTGTTTTGTTTTGCTTTTTTTCTGTGCATAAGCTGATTCATTCATTAGAGTTAGGCTGGGTGCGGTGGCTCACACCTGTAATTCCAGTACTTTGGGAGGCCAAGGTGGGCGGATAAACTGAGGTCAGGAGTTCGAGACCAGCCTGATCAGCCTGGTAAAACTCCGTCGTTATTAAAAATACAAAAATTGGCCACGTATGGTGGCTCACGCCTGTAATCCCAACACTTTGGGAGGCCGAGGTGGGTGAATCACCTGAGGTCAGGAGTTCAAAACCAACCTGGCCAACATGGTGAAACCCCATCTCTACTAAAAACATGAAAATTAGCCAGGTGTGCCAGGCGTGGTGGCTCACGCCTGTAATCCCAGCACTCTGGGAGGCCGAGGTGGGTGGATCACGAGGTCAGGAGATCGAGACCATCCTGGCTAACACGGAGAAACCCCATCTCTACTAAAAATACAAAAATTTAGCCAGGCATAGTGGCAGGAGCCTGTAGTCCCAGCTACTCGGGAGGCTGAGGCAGGAGAACGGCGTGAACCCAGGAGGTAGAGCTTGCAGTGAGCTGAGATCACGCCACTGCATTCCAGCCTGGGCGACAGAACGAGACTTCGTCTCGGGAAAAAAAAAAAAAAATTAGCCAGGCATGGTAGTGGGCACCTGTAATTCCGGCTACTTGGGAGGCTGAGGCAGGAGAATCACTTGAACCCTGGAGGCAAAGGTTCCAGTGAGCCAAGATCACGCTACTGCACTCCAGTCTGGGTGACAGAGCAAGACTCCATCTCAACAAAAACAAAAACAAAACAAAACAAAACAAAAATGACATTTTAATGGGGTTCCTGGTCCCAAAAGTTAACAAGCACTATTCACTTAACTTTTAATAGAGATGGGGTCTCACTATATTGCCCAGGCTGATCTTGAACTCCTGGGCTCAAGGGATTCTCCCACATTGGCCTCCCAAATGCTGGCATTACAGGTGTGAGTGACCACTACTAGCCACTACTCACTTTAAAGTCATGGGAATATGGCTTTATGGCATAGCCAACCATGAATATTGTCACTTAACTATATATTAAGGGGCAAATAACATAGGACAAGTGAATAGGAATAAAAATTCAATTTAGTGGTAGGGAGGGACAAGGTTTTGTAAAAAGCCAGTTTTGTTAATACTGAAAATATATACAGAGGTCAAATAGTCAAATCATATTTGAATGAATTATGCTAAAGGAGAGAAAAATTAACAATTTACCCCTTAGCATTTCTTGCTGCCTGCTTATCAGAGAGTATCACCCTTGCCTGGGGCTGACTGGTCCTTGCATTGGCCCTGTAAATACACAATTGTCTGTTCTGGTGTTAGCCAGAAGACTCCAGAATGGCAGAAGGGCAACCCAGAGCTCTTTTCTCAGTCTTCATTACAGGGTGGGGTTGTTTGTGGTGAGTGTGGGGAGGAGCTGAAATTGAAATGTTAGAGAAGACACTAATTTAAAAGGTAGAGAAGAGTCTGTAACATCTTCACAGAAATTTCTTTCTTGGAGTTAGCCTTTAAATGAACATAACCTGCTCTTCTAGAATCAATGGACATCATTAAATAAATATACTCTTCTACTATTACAAAAGCCATGCTTTCTCTATTTTAATCTAGGACCCTAAGTGACTATAGTTTCTAAAAAGAGAATGATTCTTGAATAGTTAGTGAATTTTATAATGTTTATTCTTCTTGTTTGACCCCTGTCCCTATTCTTGCTTTTATTAAAGGTATGTATCATTCTATTTCTATATTTTTAAAAAATACTAAGGATTAATAAAATTAAACATAGACACTGTACTCTGCTTGGCAAATCTGCTTCTCATAGGGGTATGGATTAGCAATTCTGAAATAACTTTACATATGTAATGAATAAGTAATATATTATAGATAATGAAAACCAAAGAGAGAAGTTACAGTATACATAATCAAAGGAAGAATAATAGAATGAACCTGGTGGCATTGGACTGGAGAAAAAAGGATCCCTATTAACTCACGGGTTTTATTTTTTTAAAAGAAGGTCAAGGCTGGGTACGGTGGCTCACGCCTGTAATCTCAGCACTTTGGGAGGCCAAGGTGGGTGGATCACTTGAGGTTAGGAGTTCGAGACCAGCCTGGTCAACATGGTAAAACCCTGTCTCTACTAAAAACACAAAAATTAGCCAGGCATGGTGGCATGTGCCTGTAATCCCAGCTACTCAGGAAGCTGAGGCACAAGGATCATTTGAACCCGGGAGGGGAGGCAGAGGTTGCAGTGAGCAGAGATTGTAGACTCCATCTCAAAAAAAAAAAAAAAAAAAGGTCAAGTGCGTAGCTAATGCCTTTAATCCCAGCACTTTGGGAGGATGAGGTAGAAGGACTGCTTGAGCCCAGTAGTTCAAGACCAGCCTGGGCAACATAGCAAGACATCCATCTCTAAAAACACATTTTATATATATAAAATATGTATATACAAACACATACACACATATGTAAACATAAAGTAAGTATAGATGGTTGAGTATACATTAGTATAGTATGCATACATATTAGTATCCATCTATCCATCCATGTATATATTTTTCACGCTCTGTATGCTAAGAGGGCCTAGAAGTGGTGTCATCTCAATAGCAACGAGCACACCTAGTGCACAGATCTTGGTTGTCAAATACTATCCTCCAATATAAGGTACCAGGGTTGGGAAAGGGGAAATACAGGGTAAGTGTCTTGGGGTACCAGGAGAAGTGTTATATCTTTAAAAAAAAAAAAAAAAAAAAAAAGCCAGGCACAGTGGCTCATGCCTATAATCCCAGCACTTTAGGATGCCAAGGTGGGAGGACTGCTTGAGCCCAGGAGTTCAAGACTAGCCTGGGCAACGTATTGAGACTCCATCTCTACTAAAAATTTTAAAAATTAGCCAGGCATGGTAGCTCATGCCTGTGGTTCTAGCCCCTAGGGAGGCTGAGCTTGGGAGCCATGATCAAGCCACTGCACTCCAGCCTGGGTGACAGAGTGAGACACTCTCAAAAAAAATAAAAAAGGATAGGGACCTGTCAAAAAAGGCAAAGGACCCAATCTAAGAGAGATCTCAATGACCAAAGCTGGAACAATGTAACTAATAAAATAAGTAATGATAGTAATGAGGAATAAAAGAAATACCCATGAGTCCATAATACATGATTAAATTAATAAATAAATGGGACAGAAGAAACAATACTTCCTTCCCTATAGAAGAATTCTAGTTAATAAGTATACAAGGAAGGAAAGAAATGGAGAATCACCACTAGAACACAATAATACTTGCTGCAGGCAAGACACAGTAATGAACACTGGGCAAATATTAGCAGGCAAAGTTTAAGGAGAAGCAGGATATATGAGTGGCCTCAAAATATCTGCCCCAACACAGTGACATTTACTAATTACAAAGGGAAAACAGTAACTTTACAGTGGATAACATGGCAGACATCACCTTTAGCAACTGCTCATGACCAGTAATCTGCAAAACTCCAATGTAGTCAAATAGTATAAGCACTCATCTTAGAGTCATCTGTGTTCAAATCTCTCTTCAAATTCCAAAAGCCACTTCCTGGCTGTGTGACCTTGAGCAAAATTACTTAAGGTCTCTGAGGTTTGGCTTTCTTATTTGGAAAACAGTGATTATATCACCTGCCAACCCATAGGGTTGGTGTGAAATTTAACATGAGAAAATCCACTCCAAAGTGCCGGACATTTTGCCTAACACGGAGCAGATGACCAATAAATGTTAAATAAGTTAATTCCCTAGTTTGGTATTCAATGCCCTCCTAATTGGCCTAATGCTTCCCTGCCTTCATCCCAGCTAGTGTCTTCCCCTCAGTTTTGCTCTCCATGCTGCCACCAATGAGTCTTCTCTAAGACCTGGCAACATGCCTCTTTTTAAAACCACTACAAGCACTCCCCATAGCACACCAGTTTAAATGCAAGAGTTTTAGGATTAGATATGAATCTAAACCTGACAATCGTAATAAATTCATAGGTCAAAATAAAAGCTTTTAAAAGTATCTGCTATTTTCACTAATCTATGCCATTAAAAACGCTATCAGGATAGAAAATTGAGTTTGCCATTTTTACTAATTTAGTAAGTAAAAATTCTAGGTAAGTTCAAAATTTAACTTCCATTGAGAGTTTACTTCACAGTAAACTTACTCTTTTGAACTCCCTTCACTTTATGCCAAGGACGACAAATGAAAGTGAGATCTCACCTTTCCTTCCTCGAGGTGAAGTAGCAGGACTTTATCTCCTGGCTTATAATCTTTGAGCAGCTCTGCTGACTTCCAGACTTCCTCTGGATCAGGTATCCAAACCCTGGCAAACTAGAAGACAAAAAGAAAAAAATTTAAACTAGCAAACCAATTATTTTACAATAATATATAAACATATAACTATTTATAATTAAACAATTTACGAAAAAAGACATCTTGGCCAATATGAAATTTCCTTTTTTTTTTTTTTTTTGAGACAGAGTTAAGCTCTTGTCACCCAGGCTGGAGTGCAGTGGCCCGATCTCAGCTCACAGCAACCTCCGCCTCCTGGGTTCAAGCAATTCTCCTGCCTCAGCCTCCTGAGTAGCTGGAATTATAGGCGCCTGCCACCATGCTCAGCTAATTTTTGTATTTTTAATAAAGACAGAGTTTCGCCATGTTGGCCAAGCTGGTCTCCAAACTCCTGACCTCAGGTGATCCACCCGCCTTGGCTTCCCAAAGTGCTAGGATTACAGGTGTGAGCCACCATGCCCGGCTGAAATTTACTTTTTAAATTAGTAAACAAAAAATATTTTAGCCCTCATAGCACTACCATTCCCAAATTATACAAAAAGTGTGTTCTGACAAAACAGTTATGATCAAAGCTTGACTTTGCTTTATACAGTAAATGCCACCTGAAAGTATAATTTTAGGTTAAAATGTACATATAAGATCTATTTTTGAAGCTATGGTATTGTGGTTCTGCCAGTTTCAATAGCTCAGACATCTTTTTATGGCTGAGTTTACAATTTGGAATTTTTTTTTTCTTTTGAGACAGAGTCTCGCTCTGTTGCCCAGGCTGGAGTGTGGTGGCACAATCTTGGCTCAATGCCACCTCTGCCTCCCAGGTTCAAGCGATTCTCCTGCCTCAGCCTCACGAGTAGCTGGGACTACAGGCATGTGCCACTGTGCCCAGCTAACTTTTGTATTTTTAGTAGAGACGGGGTTTCACCGTGTTGGCCAAGCTGGTCTCGAACTCCTGACCTCGTGATCCAAAGTGCTGGGATTACAGGCATGAGCCACCATGCCCCGCCCACAATTTGGATTTTTTATTGTGGTTTGCATCCTGTGCTCCGCAAAGCCTTAACGATTTCTCAGATATCCTTCAGGAGCCATCACAGAAGGGAGAAGAGGAGAATAAAAATAACAAATTTTTAAAAACTGAAAAAACACTGTTGTTCAGCATTTTGCCTTCATTATTTTATAAAGATGAGTGGGAAATGGTAAAAATGGCACAGCCAGTCACTAATAAACTTAGCTCCTGCAGCCTCAACACCATGAAAAAGGCATGGTAATCATCAGGGATTCCTAAAGCAGCAAATATTTTGCCTCAACTAGACACTCTCTGGACATAAGCCAGAAGATTATGTGGTCAATTTTGAAGAAAAAGGACAAAATATACTAACATGCATAAATCTTTCAAATACCTCATTGAAGAAGTGTTTTATGTGCTTGGACTCTCTGGGAAGAAATTTCCCTTTAAAACACGCATAACACTAAACCTAAATGCCCATTTTCATGAACAAATCACATATGAAAACAGGAATCCTAGATTCAGCCAGCAAAAGAAAGACATGATACAATCAATCATGGCTGGCATGGGCCCGACTGAACCCGGTCTCTGGCCTGTATCTGTATCCGCATTTCATGTAAATTCACCTCTACATTTCATTTTTAACAATGATCAGGGTACTAATTTACTTGGAGCTTTGAGAAGGAGCATCTGGATTTGAGTATGTTAAATGTGGGACAACTTCCCAAAGAATTGTGATAATGTAATGACTATTCTAAATACTGGGCACAAAGTTCTGGAAGCTTGTAACAAGGTCATTCCCAAGAACAAGAGAAATTTATATGACCCAGTGATGAACTTACAGATAGGAGAAAGCGAAAAGAAAGTGGGTGAACGAAAGTACAGGTAGATCTGAGATTCAAGATAATTTAAATTAAACGTCTCCTGTAAGAAAAACATTTCAGCATGCCATGCCACTGTCCTGGATATTATGTTAACCTCTTCTTTTTTTTTTTCTTTTTTTTCTTTTTTGTGAGACGGAGTCTCACTTTGTCACCCAGGCTGGAGTGCAGTGGCGCAATCTCGGCTCACTGCAACCTCCGCCTCCTGGGTTCGAGCGATTCTCCTGCCTCAGCCTCCCGAGTAGCTGGGACTATAGGCACATGCGACCACGCCCAGCTAATTTTTTTACATTTTTAGTAGAGACAGGGTTTCACCTGTTAGCCAAGATGGTCTCGATCTCCTGACCTCATGATTCGCCTGCCTTGGCCTCTCAAAGTGCTGGAATTACAGGCATGAGCCACTGTGCCCAGCCTATGTTAACCTCTTTACTGACAAATATTTTCAAGCCTTCCTATTAGGAAGCTGCTGTGGTATATTGCCGTAGTTTCCAAACTACCAGATTTCATGGCTGGTAAAAATTTTTTTTTCAAGTTTGGGGACTGATATAAGGTTATTAACTAACTTTTGACAAGTAAGGTTACAAAACCATTAATTATTGGCAGCACTTACAGACAAGTAGAGGCTAAGGTCCTCACACTCAGCACAGGCAACATAAATACCAATCTACTATCTAATATCACCATCGTTTTATAAAATGAAGGACATTTTAACAAGAAAACAGTAGGACAAATAGCCATCATAGTTTTTTGGTTTTCTGTTTTTCGGACACGGAGTTTTGCTCTTGTTGCCCAGGTCGGCTCACTACAGCCTCCAGTTCCAGGGTTCAAGCAAGTCTCCTGCCTCAGCCTCCCAAGTAGCTGAGATTACAGGTACCCGCCACAACGCCCAGCTACTTTTTTGTTGTTGTTTTATTTTTAGTAGAGACAGGATTTCGCCATGTTGGCCAGGCTGGTCTCAAACTCCTGGCCTCAGAGAGTGATCCTCCCACCTTGGCCTCCTAAAGTGCTGGGATTACAGGCCTGGCCCTCACAGTTAACACACAAATCCCTTACCATGGTCTACAAAGGCCTTCATGACCTGTCCTTTCCTTCCCCTGCCAACCTCTAAGCCGGAGCCATGCAGATCTTATTTTAGTTCTTCAGGAACACAGTTTTGTTTGCTCCTGTCTCTAGACCCTGGCCCTTGTTAATTCCTCTATAATGTACTTCTCCCAGATCTGCTTATGCCTGCCTCCTTCTCACTTACATGATAGCTCAAATGTAAACCTCTTCAGAGAGGCATTCCCAGATCTTTCTAGCTGAAATCAATCCAAACTACGATTACCGTTCTCCATTTTACATTCTTCAGCGCTGTTATTCACTATCTGAAATCACTTGCTGTTATGTTGTCTATTTACTTATTTACTGTCTCTCTTCCTTCATTAGAACATAAGTTCCGTGTCTGTGTTGTTCAACACTGCAGGCAGTACTTAGAAGAGTACCTGACACACAGCTGGTGCTTAGTAAGAATTTATCAAAAGAAGATCAGAATAAAAGGCATCTCTTTAAATTGAATATAAGTAGTACGATTAAAAGCTCACTCAATTGCTTTAATTTTATCTTATTATTACCAACACATACAAACTTTTAATCTAAACAGTTTGCAGAGGAAAGAGTATGGAACTAGACTATGGGTTCTAGTCCCAGGGCTACCAGATGGGCCTTGGCCTTTATTTCAGGCAACAATAAAATGAGGATGACAACAATAGTCTTCCAGTTTATTGCAAAGGCTTACACACATAGAAACTTCATGAAAAGCATAAACCAATATATAAGTACAGGGTGGGGTTGTTACTGTTTTTTCCCATAGGAAGTGATTTCTAAAGTCATATATCAAACATGTCACTGAAATCTGTTTTACAACTTTTTTCCCAGGTACACAGTCCATAAACTGAGTAATATCTGTACATATCACTAAAGCCTTACTCATGCAATACATATTTCTATGTACTAACTGCTCCCAATCTGAAGCTTATTTACAAAGACAACATTTTTGTAGCTTTCTTGGGAAGGCATTACTGGTTCCAGAAAAGATATATAAATATAAAGAGATTAAGAGTCGGGATGGGCACGGTGGCTCATGCCTGTAATCCCAGCTCTTTGGGAGGCCGAGGTAGGTGGATCTCTTGAGCTCAGGAGTTGGAGACCAGCCTGACCAACATGGTGAAACCCCACCTCTACTAAAAATACAAAAATTAGCCAGGCATGGTGGCTCGTGCCTGTAATCCCAGCTCCTCAAGAGGCTGAGGTGGGAGGATCACTTGAGCCCAGGAGGTGGAGGTTGCAGTAAGCTAAGATCACGTCACTGCACTCAAGTCTGGGCAACAGAGTGAGACTCCATCTCAAAAAAAAAAAAAAAAGAGAGAGATTCAGAATCATGAAATGACCTATTACCTTGACTGATGAAAACACAAAAAAGGAAAATGTGTCCGAGTGAGTTTGTAAAAGCATGACTGACCAGTGCCTAAACATGAGGAGACTTGAAATCTAGAAAGCGCCTTCATGCTCTGTGTCAGTAGGGAGCTCCAGCTCAGATTTCCACAAGTATTTTGCAAACAGTAGATACTTTGCCAAAGACTAGATTTCCAAGGGCTAGATGTTAACAACACTTACAGATAAGCAGTGGAAGGCTAAGGCCCTCACATTCACCAAAAGCAAGATATTTAAAGACTGAACACCACTCTCATAACCAACTTCCTCTTTATCTTAGCTTTACCTCTGGGGAAAGCATACAAGGAGAAATAGGTCAGAAACCATTCTATTATTACCATTGCCTTTCTGTGTTTCTTTTCCATCTTAACCAATGAGATCAGTGACTGCAGAAACAACTATGCCAGAAGGGGGTCAATTTGAGGATATATACCTTAGATGCTGAAACAGGGAAATCTCAACCTGACACGCCACTTCCTACTGCCTTTGTCACTTCCAACCCTGCCTCCCACTCTTCCCCCAGGCCGCGATGCAAAGACACACGGCAGGAATAGAACTAAACTTGTCCAGTCACATCCAGTGAGAAGACCGGGGGAAGGGAGGCAAGAAGACAAGGCCACTGGAACGCATGAGAAACCTAGAAATAGGACACAGTGTGAGTCCGGCAGGAATCAGAAACAAGGATAGACACTGCCCACTAAGTCTGCAGAAGGCCCTCCTCATGAAAAAGAAGCAGTTAGAAAACGATAACCCTGGCCAAAGTGAATCAAACTGGACACAGCCCCCAGCAAGGCAAGGGAAGGCCCCTGTTGAGAGACAGGACTAGCTGGATTTCCTAGGCCCACTAAGAATCCCTAAGCCTAGCTGGGAAGGTAACTACATCCACCTTTAAACACGGGGCTTTAAACACGGGGCTTGCAATTTAATTCACACCCGACCAATCAGAGAGCTCTCTAAAATGCTAATTAGTCAAAAACAGGAGGTAAAGAAATAGCCAATCGTCTATCGCCTAAGAGCACAGTGGGAGGGACAAGGATAGGGATATAAACCCAGGCATTCCAGCCAGCAACGGCTACCCTCTTTGGGTCCCCTCCCTTTGTACGGGAGCTCTGTCTTCACTCTATTAAATCTTGCAACTGCACTTTCTTTTGGTCCGTGTTTGTTAAGGCTCAAGCTGAGCTTTCGCTCGCCATCCACCACTGCTGTTTGCCGCTGTGGCAGACCGGTGGCTGACTTCCATCCCTCCAGATCCGGCAGGGTGTCTGCTGTGCTCCTGATCCAGCGAGGCGCCCATTGCCGCTCCCAATCAGGACAAAGGCCATTGTTCCTGCACGGCTAAGTGCTGGGTTCGTCCTGATCGAGCTGAACACTAGTCACTGGATTCCATGGTTCTCTTCTGTGACCCATGGCTACTAATAGAGCTATAACACTCACCACATGGCCCAAGATTCCATTCCTTAGAATCCGTGAGGACAAGAACCCCAGGTCAGAGAACATGAGGCTTGCCACCATCTTGGAAGCGGCCTGCTGCCATTTTGGAAGCTGCCTGCCACCATCTTGGGAGCTCTGGGAGCAAGGACCCCCTGGTAATGCAGTCATGTAACTGGATTCTGTCATGATTAGCTGACAAAGGGTTAGGATCTCTTTCAGTGATCCCCGTTTGTGCTCTTTCAATGATTCCCGTTTCCTCTTCTCCACTCACACTACTCTAGATCTAGTCCCTCATTATCTTGTGAGAGGCTCTCAAACATCTCACTTACGCTACCTGAGACCTTATTTTAGTTATTCATGAATCTACCTACCTTCCATACCAGACTATATACTCTTTCAAAGCTATCTTTGAATCCCCTCTGAAGTCAACCAAGTTCCTGGCCCACAGTTTGTGGGCAGCACATATACGTTGATTTTATTTAAGACTGAGATAAGGCAAGGCAAGGAAGAGAGATGAGAAAAATTGGAAACATTCCACAGGCTTAGCTCAGGATTTTCCATGAAGTCATACCAGAGTTTGAGGCCACCAAACAGGGTTGGGACGGGGCATGAATCAGAGGCTTAGAGAAGAGAGATTCATGAAGTAGTAGGTAAAGAAAGAATAAATAATGATGTAGAAACTGGTAGAAGAAGGAAAAAGAAGAGCCTGAGATTTGAGGTACTGTGATTAAAGAAAAAAGCTTAGGGGGGGGAGAAATGAGAAAATAAACCTAAATTACATAAAACTTAAGCACACAAAGATTTGTGACAATTCAAATGAACCACCTGATAAAAAATGAGAATAAGAATAAAATGAAGATGGACTAAATTTTATAATAGCTAAAATCTGATAAAATAATGCTAACACAGATTTAACCTGCATAACAGCTTGCAAGGAAAATAAAAGACATCTGTCCTTCCACAATACAATTTAATGAGGCCTGCCTGGCAGCAATGAGGTAATTTTGACAGAGTCTAAAAGAGCACTAGAAAGGCAGGTTCAAGGGACATGCTGGCACTGGTACATGCCAGAGAGGGGCACCAGTGTTGGCTCACCTAGCCCTTGCACCTTCTTGGGGGTTACACCCAGCCTTGCACATTTAAGGAGGCACCAGTCTTTTTTTTTTTTTTTTTTTTTTTTTTTTTTTTGAGATGGAGTCTCGCTCTGTTGCCTAGGCTGGAGTACAGTGGCACAATCTCCGTTCACTGCTACCTCTGCTTCCCAGGTTCAAGTGATTCTCCTGCCTCAGCCTCCCAAGTAGCTGGGAATACAGGCATGCCCCACAACACGTGGCTAATTTTTGTATTATTAGTTGAGACGAGGTTTCGCCATGTTGGCCAGGCTGATCTTGAACCCCTGACCTCAGGTGATCTGCCCACCTCGGCCTCCCAAAGTGCTAGGATTACAGGCATGAGTCACCGTGCCTGGCCCACCAGTCATCTTTCTTTCGGTATCTTACCACAATGACAACACGGAAGAGGCCCTTGATTGATGCAGATGACTCACTGGAAGTTTTGCTAACTTGCATTTTGTCTGTCAAGTAACACTGAGGGTGTGGGCACCAAAAGCAGTTGCTTCTGATGCCCCAGACACTTTGGGAACAAGACTAACAGCACTAACAGAGTAAACTGAGCAGCCCTCAAAACCTAAAGAATTTGACCCATATGATTCTCTCTTCTCCCCCTAACTCCCATATACATTGTTTGCTTTATAGCACATGTGCACATCTTTATTAGCTTCTGTATTAAATCATGAGCAGCTTGGCAATTTGGAATCTGCCATGGCTCACTTTTGATAGCCCATTGTGAATGTTTGCAAAAATGAGTGCTTTATGTCACAATTCAAACAGGCCTATTACAAAAACTAAGTGCTCCTCTGTGCTTTGAACTAAAGCAGGAAAGAAATCCTGAAATGTCACTAATACCTCCTCCTCTGAAACCTGACATTAATATGGGTGTTCCATATGATTACTAAGTAATTCATATAGCCCTTAGAGCGTGTTTTTGGCATAAAAAAAATCAGGAACTACTATTCTAAAAGGACATGATAAGCTCTCCAGAAAAAAGGAAACAAAAATTATTAAAGAAACAAATTGCCCCTCTTAGTAATGGTATATTTTGTATTTTTTTAATTTGTTATGAAATATATCATATAAGAGATGTGTCTGTGTGTGTCTGTGTGTATGTGTATACATAGATAATTTGTTGAATGAAAGAATGATGTAATGAACTTCCATATGCCCACCATTCAGGTTCAGAAGTAGAACATTACTTATATATATACATATATATATCTTTTTTTTTTTTTTTTTTTTTTTTTTTACAGAGTCTTGCTCTGTCGCACAGGCTGGAGTGCAGTGGCGCGATCTTGGCTCACTGCAAGCTCCGCCTCCCAGGTTCATGCCATTCTCCTGCCTCAGCCTCCTAAGTAGCTGGGACTACAACACAAGTGCATGCCACCACGCCCAGCTCATTTTTTGTATTTTTAGCAGAGAAAGTGTTAGCCAGGATGTTCTCGATCTCATGACCTTGTGATCCGCCTGCCTTGGCCTCCCAAAGGGCTGGGATTATAGGCGTGAGCCACCGTGCCTGGCCAAAACAGTAGATTTTATTATGAAGGAATTTCCCTCCTCCACCCCCAAATTGTTCTGGGTATCATAATGAAAACCAGCTATTAAACTGGCCCATGTCATCTGGTGAAACTTAAGAATGTCTCATCTAAGACAACATGTCAAAGACACGCCAATCAGCTTGTCATCCATGCTGCAGTGTTCCAGTGGGCTCTGACAACAGAATGAAGGCTCTATCAAAAATGAGGTTAGTCAATAACCACAAAAAACAATCTGAGGATGCTGAAGACTAAAATTTTAATGAATGAGCGAGCTCAGGTTCATGAATTTCTATAAATGAATAAAATCATAGAGTTGACTTAAAATTTTTAATTTTTTGCTGACTCTGTAAGTCACTTTGCATATACTGTGAAATGTACCTGGTTTAAAAGTAAATCACATGTCACTTTGGGAGGCCAAGGCGGGTAGATCACAAGGTTAGGAGTTCGAGACCAGCCTGGCCAACATGGAGAAAGCCCGTCTCTACTGAAAATACAAAAATTAGCTGGGCATGGTGGCAGGCACCTGTAATCCTAGCTACTCAGGAGGCTGAGGCAGGAGAATTGTTTGAACCAGGGAAGCAGAGGTTGCAGTGAGCTGAGATTGCGCCATTGCACTCTAGCCTGGGCAACAGGACGAGACTCCATCTCAAAAAAAAAAAAAAAAAGTAAATCACACTTTGGGAGACCGAGGCGGGTGCACTATCTGAGCTCTGGAGTTCGAGACCAGCCTGGGCAACATGGTGAAACCCCATCTCTAATAAAATACAAAAAATTAACTGGGAGTGGTGACATGCACCTGTACAGTCCCAGCTACTCGGGAGGCTGAAGCACAAGAATTGCTTGAACCTGAGAGGTGGAGATTGCAGTGAGCTGAGATTGTGCCACTACACTCCAGCCTGGGCAACACAGCAAGACTTTGTCTCCAAAAAAAAGAAAGAAAGAAAGAAAGAAAGAAAGAAAGAAAATCAAGTTCAAGTCAGCTCCCACCAGACATTGAAATTATCTTTTTAAATTTAGGAAGAAAACAAGAACTTGCAAATTAATGGATATGCTTTGTTACCATTAAGTAGAAAAAATTAAATATTCTTATTTTTCTAAAATTTGATATGAGATGACAGAGCTTTGGAATGAATATTTTTAGACACTGTAGTTATTTAATGTTCATGCAAAGATTATTTTCAGAACTAGGTCTAACTTCTCAAGAACAGTGTTAATATGCACATCAAGAAAAATTAGTATTTCCATCTATAATTAGCTGGTGGTATTTTAAACCACAAAATTCTAAATAAGTAAAATAATCAAAGGTAAAACAGAATCACCAACAAGGAAAGGAACCATATAGGTTGTATTCATCAGAGCTTTGATTAGGATAAAGAAAAGTCCTACTTTACTTAATCTCATAATATGCTTTGTAATTATTATTAAAGAAGTCCCTTATTCAACAAAACACCTGAGAGAAGTTAGATAACTTGCCCCAAAGGTACTCAGCTAATAAATGACAGAAGCAGAATTCAAACATAGAAAGATCTCTGATTTCAAGATGATTAGGGTGTATAAGGAAGAGTAAGAAAAACACAACCTCACTGAATCACTTTCTCCTGATTGTGACCGAAGTTGCTCAACTAAGCAAAACAACTCACACTTTCCTATCATTTTCAACGCTTGCTCTCAATGTAGACAAAAGTATTAAATGGAAGTCATGTTAAACATGTACAGGCCTCTTTATACAGGGGTCTTCTTGTCACATAGAATATCTATCACTCTGATAAATGATGTAGTGATGAAAGAAGTCATGGATAATTTTTAAAATTTTAAATGTTAAGACATTTTAAGACTAAAATGTCTTAACATGGTAAGATTTAAGGAATCATGGAATTAAACATCAAGCAACACATACATTATATGAGACAATATGGATAAGGTGCGAAAACAGTACTTGGGGAATAATAGGCAGGTGCCGGTATGTATTTCCCTCCCATTTATAACAGGCAGCTCCCTTTGTGTTGCTCCCCAGCTTTGGGAATCGATACTTCTAGGTCTGTTGCTAACTTGGGAAATGACACAGTTTGGATATTTGTCCCTGCCCAAATCCCATACTGAAATGTAATCCCCAATGCTGGAGGTGAGGCCTGGAGGTATTTGAATCATGTGAGCAGATCCCTCATGGCTTGGTATTGTCTTTGTGATAGTGAGTTCTTGTGAGATCTGGTCATTTAAAAATGTGTTGCAACCTCCCCTCTCCTTCTCTGTCTCTCGCTCCTGCTTTTTGCCATGTGATGTGTCTGCTCCTTCCTTGCCTTCCACCGTGAAAGCTCCCTAAGGCCTCCCTAGAAGCAGACATCACCATGCTTCCTGTATAGCCTTCAGAACCGTAAGCCAATTAAACCCCTTTCCTTATAAATTACCCAGTCTCAGGTCTTTCTTTATAGCAATGCAAGAATGAACTAACACAAAAAATTGGTACTGGGAGTGAGGGATTGCCTCACATACAGATAAACTGAAAATGTAGAAGCAACTCTGGAATTAGGTAACAGCAGAGGTTGGAAGCATATGGAAGGCTCAGAAGAAAACAGGAAGAAGAAAGAAAGTTTGGAATTCTTAGAGACTGGTTAAATGGTTGTGACCAAAATGCTGATAGCGATCCGGACATTGAAGGCCAGGCTGACAAGGTCTCACATGGAAATGTGGAACTTACTGGAACTGGAGCAAAGGTCACGTGTGTTATGCCTTGGCAAAGAACTTGGCTGCATTGTGGCCACTGCCCTAGGGGACCCGTGGAACTGAACTTCAGTGATGATTTAAGGTATCTGGTAGAAGAAATTTCAAGGCAGAAAAGCATTCAAGATGTGGCCCAACTGCTTCGAACAGCCTACACTCAGGTACAGGAGCAAAGAAGTTACTGAAAGTTGGAATATATATTTAAGCAGGAAGCAGAGCATAAAAGTTTGGAAAATTTGCAGGCTGGCCATGTGGCAGAGATAGCTTTTTCAAGAGAGAAATCCTAATTTGCATAACTAAGAGAGAGACAAGTGCTAATAGCCAAGTCAATGGGGAAAAGGTCTTGAAGGTATTTTGGAGACCTCCCCAGCAGCCCCTCCCATCACAGGCCCAGAGGCCTAGGAGGACATTATGGTGCAGAGGGCCAGGCCTAGGGCCCCACTACCCTGCACAGCCTCAGAGTTCTGCTTCTTCCATCCTGGCCGCTCCATCTCCAGCTCCAGCTCCAGCTCCAGCCAAGTGTCAAAAAGGTTGGAGAACAGCTTGAGCTGCCACTTTGAAGAATACAAGCCATAAGGCTTAGCAGATTCCATGTGGTGTTAAGCCTGTAGATGTACAGAATAAAAATTGAAGAATGTTTGGCAGCCTCTGCTTAGATTTCAGAGGATGTATGAGAAAGCCTGGGTGCCCAGGCAAAAGCCTGCTGCAGGGGCAAAGCCCTCATTCCTCTACTGGGGCAGTGCCAAGGGGAAATGTGGGGTTGGAGGCCCCACACAGAGGCATTTCCTAGTGGAGCTGTGAGAATGGGGCCACCATCCTCCAGATCCCAGAATCGTAAATCTACTCTGTACCTTCAGCCTAGAAGTCACAGGCATTCAACTCCAACCCATAAGAATGGCCCTAAGGGCTGAACCCTACAAAGCCACAGACAAAGAGCTGCCCGAGGCCTTGGGAGCCCACTCTTCCTATCAGTGTGCCCTGGATGGGACGTGTAGTCAAAGGAGATTATTTTGGATCTTTAAGATTTAATGACTGCCCTGCTAGGTTTCAAATGTGCCTGTAGCCCCTTTATTTTGGCCAATTTCTCCCTTTTGGAATGGGAGAAATGTCTATACCCCCACAGTATTTTGGCAATAGTCAACTTGTTTTGATTGTATGGGCTCAGAGGCGGAAGGAGAAAAGTCTCAGATGAGACTTTGGACTTGGACTTCTGAGTTAATAGTAGAATGAGTCAAGGCTTTGGGGGACTGTTGGGAAGGTATGATTGTATTTTGCAATATGAGAAGGACAAGAGACTTGGAAGGGGTCAGGGGAGGAATGATATGGTTTGGATATGTGTCCTCACCCAATCTCATGTTAAATTATAATCCCCAATGGTGGGGGTAGGGCCTGGTGGAAGGTGTCTGGATCATGGGGGCAGCTCCCTCATGGCTTGGTGCTGTCTTCATGATAGTGAGTTCTCACAAGATCGCTATCACTCACTCACACTCTCGCTCGTTCTCTTGCTTTCTGTCTCCCCCATCCTTGCCATGTAACGTGCCCACTCCCCTTTTGCCTTCCACCATGAGTGGAAGCTTCCTGAGGCCTCCCCAGCCATGGTTTCTGTACATCCTGCAGAACCATGAGCCAATTAAACCTCTTTTCTTTTTTTCCTTTTTTTTTTTTTTGAGACGGAGTCTCGCTCTGTCACCCAGGCTGGAGTGCTGTGGCCGGATCTCAGCTCACTGCAAGCTCCGCCTCCCGGGTTCCTGCCATTCTCCTGCCTCAGCCTCCCGAGTAGCCGGGACTACAGGCGCCCGCCACCTCGCCCGGCTAGTTTTTTTTTTTGTATTTTTTAGTAGAGACGGGGTTTCACCGTGTTAGCCAGGATGGTCTCGATCTCCTGACCTCGTGATCCGCCCGTCTCAGCCTCCCAAAGTGCTGGGATTACAGGCTTGAGCCACCGCGCCCGGCCTAAACCTCTTTTCTTTACAAATTCCCAGTCCCAGGTATTTCTTTATAGCAATGCAAGAATAAACTAATACAGAAAACTGGCACTGAGGTGTGAGGCATTGCCATAAATATACCTGAAAATGTGGAAGTGGCTTTGGACCTGGGTAATGGGCAGAGGTTGAAACAGTTTGGAGGGCTCAGAAGAAGACAGGAAGATGACAGAATGTTTGGAACTTCCTAGAGACCTATTGAATGTTATGACCAAAATGCTGATAGTGATATGGACAGTGAAAGCGAGGCTGAGGGGGTCTCAGATGGAAATGAGGAACTTATTGGGAACTGAGGTAAAGGTCACTCATGCTATGCTTTAGGAAAGAGACTGATGGCATTGTGCCCTTGCTCTAGGAATCTGTGGACCTTTGAACTTGAGAGAGATGATTTAGAGTATCTGGTGGAAGAAATTTCTAAGCAGTAAAGTGTTCAAGAGAATCAATCTGACTAGATTTAAGAAGATGTATGGAAAAGCCTGGAAGTCCACACAGAAGGCTGCTGCAGAGGCAGAGCCCTCATGGAGAACCTCTAGCAGGGCAATGTGGGAGGGTAATGTGGGGCTGGGCACTGCCTAGTGGAGCTGTGAGAAGAGGGCTACTGTCCTCCAGACCCCAGAATGGTAAAGTCAGTGACAGTTTATACCATGTGCCTGGAAAAGCCAAAGGCACTCAATCCCAGCCCCTGAGAGCAGCCACTGGGGGCACAGCCCTGCAAAGCCACAGGGGTGGAGCTGCCCAAGACCTTGTGGGCCCACTCCTTGCATCAGTGTGCCTTGGATGTGAGACACAGGGCCAAAGGAGATTCTTTTGGAGCTTTAAGATTTAATGACTGCCCTGCTGGGTTTTGTACTTGCATGGGGTTTTTAGGCCCTTTCTTTTGGCTGATTTCTCCCATTTGGAAAGGGAGTATTTACCCAATGCCTGTACCTCCATTATATCTTGGAAGTAACTAACTTGTTTTTGATTTTACAGACTCATAGGCAAAAGGGACTAGGCTTGTCTCAAATGAGATTTTGGATTTTTGAGTTAATGCTGGAATAAGTTAAGACTTTGGACTATTGGGAATGTATGATTGTATTTTGCAATGTGAGGACATAAGTTTTGGGGAGGGGCCAGTGGCAGAATGATACAGTTTGAGTCTGTGTCCCAACCCAAATCTCATGTCAAATTGTGATCCCCAACGTTGAAGATGGGTCCTGGTGGGAGGTGACTGGATCATGGCGGAGGATTTCCCCTTTAGTGCTGTTCTTGTGATAGTGAATTATAGAAAGATCAGGTTGTTTTAAAAGTGTGTAGCAGCATCTCCCACCCTCTCTTGTTCTCATGCTCCAGCCAGATGTGCCTGCTTCCCTTCACCTTCTGCCATGATTGTAAATTTCCTGAGGCTTCCCCAGCCATACATCCTATATAGCCTGTGGAACTGGGAGCCAATCAAACCTCTTTTCTTTATTAAGTATCCAGTCTCAGTCTCAGGTATTTCTTTTTTTTTTTTTTTTTTTTTGAGACGGAGTCTCGCTCTGTCGCCCAGGCTGGAGTGCAGTGGCCGGATCTCAGCTCACTGCAAGCTCCGCCTCCCGGGTTTACGCCATTCTCCTGCCTCAGCCTCCCGAGTAGCTGGGACTACAGGCGCCCGCCGCCTCGCCCAGCTAGTTTTTTGTATTTTTTAGTAGAGACGGGGTTTCACCGTGTTCGCCAGGATGGTCTCGATCTCCTGACCTTGTGATCCGCCCGTCTCGGCCTCCCAAAGTGCTGGGATTACAGGCTTGAGCCACCGCGCCCGGCCCTTTTTTTTTTTTTTTTTTTTTTTTTTTTGAGACAGAGTCTTACTCTGTTGCCCAGGCTGGAGTGCAATGGCACGATCTCGGCTCACTGCAACCTCTGCCTCCCGGGTTCAAGCGAGTCTCCTGTCTCACCTTCCCATATAGCTGGAATTACAGGCATGCCACTATGCCCGGCTAATTTTTCTATTTTTAGTAGAGATGGGGTTTCACCATGTTGGCCAGGCTGGTCTCAAACTCCTGACTTCAAGTGATCCACCCACCTCGGCCTCCCAAAGTGCTGGGATTACAGGCGTAAGCCACCATGCCCAACCTCAGGTATTTCTTTATAGCAGTATGAGAATGGACTAATACAGAATGTTACACATCTTTCATGATCTGGCTCTGTCAACTTCTCCAGTGTCATCTCTCACCTCTCCTGGCCTTGCATTCAACCCTCTAAACTGCAAACACCATCTGATTCCTCCATATCTATCTCTACTCAAATTGCCCAGCAAGCCCTTTCCCCCATCCTCATCACCCATATAATGCCTATGTATCCTTTAAGGGCCCACGTTTCAGCAGCGTTTCACCACTGACCCTGGCAGCCTACCTGGAACATTCTGGCCTGGCATGGTTCCTCCCTGCCTCTCTAATAATTCTTTTCCCATTTCCTGTGCCAGCTCTACCTTCTCTATCCTACCCTGGTAACCATTAGAATTGACCAGATCTCTAAGCTAAGTCTCTTCTCTCTTTTAATGTGGTGTTAAGAATTCGACTTGCTAGGCACAGTAGCTCATGCCTGTAATCCCAGCACTTTGGGAAGCCAACGGAGGAGGACTGCTTGAGTCCAGGAGTTCAAGACCAGCCTGGGCAACATAGTGAGACCTCCCCTCTACAAAAAATGAACAGAATTAGCCAGGTGTGACAGCACGTGCCTATAGTCCCAGCTACTTAGAAGGCTGAGGTTGTGAGGATTGCTTGAGCCCAGGAGGTCAAGGCTACAGTGAGCCAAGATCTTGCCACTTCACTCTAGCCTGAGCGACAGGGCTAGATCCTGTCTCCAAAAAAAAAAAAAAAAAAAAAAAATGAATTCAGGCTCAGGCTTTAGAGCAGGGCATGGTGGTGCACACACCTGTAACCCCTGGTACTTGAGAGGTTGAGGTGGGAGGATCACTTGAGCTCAGGAGTTTGAGACCAGCCTTGGCAACATAACAACACCCATCTCAATAATAATAATAATAATAATAGTTCAGGCTTTAGGAGAAGACTTGCTGGGTTTACTAGCCCTGTGGCTTTCCTATCCATTGTCTACAATGAGGGTAATAATACCTACCACATAGGGGTATCATGAAGATTAAATCAGTTACACATGTGAAGTACTCAGAACAGTGCTTAGTATGTAGAAGGCAGTTGATAAGTGTGAGCTATTCTCATTAATAATATTCTTTAAAAAAAAAATAGAGATGGGGCTGGGGGCAGTGAATCACATCTGTAACCCCAGCACTTTGGGAGGCTGAGGTGGGCAGATCACTTGAGGTCAGGAGTTCAAGACCAGCCTGGCCAACACGGTAAAACCCCGTCTCTACCAAAAAAAATACAAAAATTAGTCAGGCATGGTGGTGCATGCCTGTAGTCCCAGCTACTTGGGAGGCTGAGGTGGGAGAATCACTTGAACTCAAGAGGTAGAGGTTGCATGAGCCAAGATTGTGCCACTGTACTCCAGCCTGGATGACAGAGTGAGAACTCATCTCAAAAAAAAAAATAAAAATAAAAATTTAGAGACAAGGTCTCGCTGTCACCCAGGCTGGTCGTGAACTCCTTGGCTCAAGTGATTCTCCCATCTCCGCCTCCCAGAGTGCTGGGATTATAGACATAAGTCACCACACCTAGCCTATGTTAATATTATTCTTATGATTAGACTGCACTATTGGGGTGGGTTTTTTGTTTGTTTGTTTCTTTTTTTGATACAGGGTCTCACTCTGTCACCCAGGCTGGATTGCAGTGGTGTGATCATCGCTCACTGCAACCTTCACCTCCTGGGTCTTATTATTTTTATATTTACATTGTATCCCACCCACTCTCATGAGTTTAAATGCCAATTTTTCCCAAATTTCTATCTCTACCTAGACTTTTCTGCTGAACTCCAGACCCCTAGATCCACATAACTTCCTAAAATCTCTATTTAGATGTCTCATAGACATCTTAAATTCAACAAGTCCAAAACAGAACTCTTCTGCTACCTCTTTTTAAACATGTCCTTCCTGCAGCATCCCCATCTCAGACAGGCACCTCTACCCAGCTAGTTAGTTGCTCTTGGGGAAAAAACTGATCCTTAGGACTGCCTTCTCCTTCACTCCTATATCAAATCCATCACTAAATCCTACCTGCAATATTATAACTAAATTTTGTCCCTCTCTCTCCATCTCTACAGCCACCACCCAAATCCTAGCCAATATTCACTATAATGCTAGAAATAGCTCTGTATCAAGCTTTCCTCCCCCAACTCTCTATTCAGCAGCCAGAGTGATGTTTTTGAAATGGAAAAACAGGAAGAAAAATGGAAAAATGTCTCATCCTACTTAAAACCCTTTAACAACTTTGGCTAAAACATTCACATAACCCCCTTGAGCCCTGTATTATTTGGCACTTGCCCTGAACCAATCCCATCTCATGGCACTCCCTACGACCTCACTACTTAGCCCTTCTCTTCACCCCACCAAGGGCCATCTGCACCACCTGTCCTTTAACTGCTTAAACAATCCATGCTAGATCAAGCCTCGAGATTTTCTCTCTTGCTTTTTCTTGGCCTGGAATCCCTAGTTCACTTGTTTCCTGACTGACTTCTCCTTATCCTTCACATCTTATGCTTTAATATCCGTTACTTGGAAAGACCTTCCCTGACGTGTCTATCCAAATTAAGCTCCACTGTTACGTTTTCTCAGATAACCCTGTACTTTCTCTTCACGATGAAAACCATGAAGACAGGAAGGTGTCTGTTTTACTCAAACTGATGCCCACAGCCCAACATAGTGTCTGATCTGTAACAGATGCCCAGTAATTACTTACTGAATAAACGTATGTCATATTTCATTAAATCTAAGACACTATCAATAAGATGCATTCCTACTATTTAAAAAAAGTGTCAGAATTGAGTAAATATAGACAGATTCTTCTCCAAAATGGTGGCACAGATGCAAGCTGGCTTCACCACCCCCTCCCCCCACTAAAAACCAAAACCAAAAATATAATGCCAAGATAATCACCAGCAATATCCCAGAATTAAAATGAGAATGAGACAGTTCCCAGGACCACAGAGAAGTATAAAAAAAACTCTGAGCAGATGGTAAGATAATCAGACTCCTATATCAATGACGCAGCTCCACCAAATCTGTCTGGCACCAAGTGCAAGGAAAATTTCCCCCGACTGAGTTTCTACACTGGAAAAAGTGAGATCAAGGTGCAACTTCCCCGCCATCTTGGGTCACCTGACAGAAGACCTATCTTTGCCTCAACCCACAGGAAGCATCACGAGTGCCTGAAGGGTGAAATACCCCTGAGGATAGCCAGAAACAAAGAGAGGATACAGGATCATCATCCCGGGCCCTGGAAACTCTGCTCTTAAACTCAGAGGAGACTCCAAATCAGAGTTCAGCAGTACCATACTGTAGGAGGTATATTCCACAATTCCCCTGGGCACAAATCCCTAGCCAGCCTTTCCACACTGACAGGATATTCCCTTTGGGACCACCCCCATTCAGGATGGGCAGCACTCAGGTCATTTACTAGAGCCAGGTGTGGTGATGCACACCTGTAATCCCAGCTACTCAGGAGGCTGAGGCAGGAGAATCACTTGTACCCGGGAGGTGGAGGTTGCAGTGAGCCAAGATTGTGCCACTATACTCCCGCCTGAGCAACAAAGTGAGACTCCATAAAAAAAAAAAAAAAAAAAAACAAACAAACAAAAAAAAAACAAAAAACAAAAAACACAGCCATAGGAGAAACAAAAAAGAATAAAAAGGAATGAAGCTCTGCAAAGGAGATACGGAAAATTACCCTAAAAGACTAAACCTAAGAATTACTGGTGTTCAAGAGAGAGTTGAATAAGAATGAGGGAAAGAAAGCTTATTCAAAGAAATATTACTAATAAGAGAAAACTTTCCAAAACTTGAGAAACATATAAATATCCAGGTATAGGAAGGTCATAGAATACCACATAGATTTGACCCAAATGAGGCTACCACAAGACATAAAATAATCAAACTCTCAAAGGTTAAGGACAAAGAGAGCGTCCTACAAGTAGCAAGGGAAAAGAAGCAAATAACATATAAAGGAGTTCCAATTCATTTTGCAACAGACTTCTCAAGCAAAAGTATATGGGCCAGAAGGGAGTGAAAGGACATTTTCAAAGTGCTGAAAGACAAAAAAACCCTGCCATCTTAGAATACCATATTCAACAAAGCTATCCTTCAAACATGAAGGAGAGATAAAGTCCTTCCCACAAAACAAAAACTGAGAGAATTCACCACCACCAAACCTGTCTTATAAGAAATACTAAAGGGAATTCTTCAATCTGGAAGAAGAAAAAAAACAAAATACTAATGTGAAAAAACAAAACATGTGAAGGTATAAAACTCATAGGTAAAAATAGGTACACAAAAAAAACTCAGAATAATTGAAACTGCAATGGTGATGTGCTTTCAACTCATAACTAATATAATGTCTGGAAGATAAATCAAAAAGAAATAGCAGCAGGAACCTGTTAAGAGATAAGCAATATTAAATATGTAAACTGAGACAATAAAAAGTGAAAAGGTAGGGGGAAAGGAATTAAATTATAGAGGTTTTTCTAAAAAAAAAATTATTTCTGCATTTCTGTCTTGTCCTTGCGATCTAAGATAAACAGTCATCTCCTTGACATAACTTACTATGTCTATAAGATGTTTTCTATAAGTCTCATGGTAACTACAAAGTAAAAACTTGTAAAAGATACAGTATAAATAAAATGCAACAAGTTAAAACATACTACTAGAGAAAACTACTTAACCACAAAGGCCGGCGGATCATTAGGTCAGGAGATTGAGGCCATCATGCCTAATACAGTGAAATCCCGTCTCTACTAAAAAAATACAAAAAAATTAGCCGGGCGTGGTGGTGTGCTCCTGAAGTCCCAGCTACTCGGGAGGCTGAGGCAGGAGAATGGCGTGAACCCGGGAGGCGGAGCTTGCAGTGAGCCGAGATTGCGCCACTGCACTCCAGCATGGGCGGCAGAGCGAGACTCCGTCTCAAAAAAAAAAGAAAAAGTTGGATCAAAACCCACAATTTCTACTTTCTGGCATTAATATTTTTAAATATATACTACAGGTTAGGCTAATAATACAAGGCTGCAGTGTTCTTCTGATATCCTGAAAGCACAACTGTATGAATACTAAGTACCAAAAAGGCAGATCACTGAGAGAAATCCTTAAGGAAGAGGAGAACACAGAAGTGGTGTTAAACCCAAGCCAGCTGCTGGCCAGGCTTGCACCTTGATCATGATGAGACAATTACTAGAGAACAAAGCAGGAGAAATAATTAGATATTAAGGTTACTGGCCAGGCGCAGTGGCTCACGCCTATAATCCCAGCCCTCCTGGAGGCTGAGGCGCGCAGATTGCCTGAGGTCAGGGGTTCCAGACCAGCCTCGCCAACATGGTGAAACACCATCTCTACTAAAAATACAAAAATTAGTTGGGCATGGTGGCACACACCTATAATCCCAGCTACTCTGGAGGCCGAGGCAGGATAATCGCTTGAACTCTGGAGGTGGAGGTTGCTGTGAGCCAAGATTGTACCACTGCACTCCATCCTAGCCGACACAGCGAGAATCCGTCTCCAAAAAAAAAAAAAAAAGGTATGCAATTCTCATTCAGTAATTTCCAAACGTCTAGAGAGACCAAGAGTACACTTTGCTTCCCTTAACTCTGACAACCCTAAGATGTTAAGTGGTATGGTTGAATTGATAGAGAAAATCATCCAAATTGGGTAGTCACGGGTTGTCAGTATGACTGAGAGAAACTGACAGGACAATGGGAATCATAACAGAAAGATCAAAATTGATTGTCAGTCTATTTTAGGTTGTAAAAATCTCATGCACTAAAGGACATTTTTTCTTGAGTGAGAGGTACTCCAAATGTATACGCTGAGAGGGTATTTTGAGAGAGAAATGCAGCATAAGCAAACAGATTCTAAAAGAACTTGGGCCTCAGCCTTTTCCCCAGATGTCAAGTCAGCATCCTGGCAGTGACTTGATCACACTTTCCAGATCAAGATGGATTTCTCTAGAAATAAGAATTTCATTCTGTCTGTAAAAACTAATAAAGGATATTATTTCCTTTACCCCTCTATAGTGGCTTTTCAGTTATATTTTAAAAAGTCATCCATGAGTTAAGTGTTTCTTTTCTTAAGACATATAAAACGAAAATGTTTAAATATTATAAAACTTACAACTAAAATTGCTTTCATTTTTTATTATTATAAAATTTCAGTTTCCCTGCACTCATTTTTTCCTCATTTTCTTAGTTATTTAAACTTCTCTTACAGACATTTTCATCAGTATTTTAGTATGCTTTATACAGAAGAGGTTTTCTGTTTTGCTAACTTGTTCTACAGACTTCCTAAAAGCTACTGGAAACATTGTTAATCTGTATCTGAAATAATCAGCTACCAACAGTGTCAAAAGCACTTCCTTTTATTTGACCTGTGAATTACTTCTCTGAAGCTTCAGAAGATGCCCAAGTTATTTTTGTAGTGAGTAAGTCAGCATTGCCCTCTTCAGGTGCCTCATAGTGTTAGAAGCTTCCACCAGATAGGAAGTTCATTCTTGATGTTTCCAGATGGAAGAGCCTAAATTATTTGAACAGTGCCTCACATCCTCTTACTCATTCTAGCTTATTTTTAATTTTTCTGAATCTCAATTCCCTTACTTACAAAAAAAACCCACTTAGACTGTATATACAATTGAATTTGAGAACATGGGCTCTAGAGTCAGACCGATTCAGTAGCTCCAATACTTTCCAACTGTGTGACCTTGAACAATTACCCAACTTTCTTCCTCAGGATTCTCATCCATAAAACTGGTTATTAGTAATACCTACCTCAGAGAGTTGTGATGCAGATAAATTAGATAAGGCTTAAAACCACTACACAGCTTGTCACCAGCCTGACCCCAGGCCAAACCCCGATTCAAGTACCTCATCGTGCTTCATCTGAATTCCTTCACTACACTCTACAATGTACTATGTGATCTGGCCCCTACCCACAGGTTTAACAGCAACTCACTGGGGTCTTCTCCCTTCCCCTGAGCTCTGGCTGTGCCAGCCTTCTGTTGTTCCTAGAACAGCCAAACTCTGTAAGTTCAATACCATTGCTGTGCCCAATGCCTAGAACACCCTCCCCTCATTTCCCATCTCTTCTTAGGACTAGTTCCTTCTCACTCCTCTGGTCTCAGTTTACAGATGTGTTTTTCTCAGAAAAAGTCCACCCTGACTACACTAAAGATTGTTTCGCTTACATGGGATTCTCTGTGTCCCTAACTAGCCAGAAAGCCTGTGAGGGCAGGGACAACTAACACCGAAACCTAGATCAATGTTTGGTAACTAGCAGGTACTCAATAAATACGTGTGAAATGAAAGTGCTTAGCACAGTGTTTAGCTGGCTGAAAAAATAGGTTAGGAGCAGGATGTGAAAGACCTCATGTGCCATGGTAGGCAATTTGGCCTTTATACTGCACTAGACAGGGATTCATCACAGGCTTTTAAGCAGAGTAATGAATGACCAGATGTTTCTAACACCCTGGTTCTAATCAGCAGTCTTTTAATCATAAGCAAAAGCAAATCTTGTACAACTCCTGCTTATGATCATTTTCCTAGTTATGTATATATGGCTATCACTCACATTTTGCCTGTAGACAGGATTTATCTAATATACACATAATTGTTTCCAAAATATCATCCATATTAGGCAAATAGAGACTGTATTGGCCATACTGGGAGTCAGCTTTACCTACAGGCAGGGGCAAGGAGGGACGTTTCACTGGTATTACCTCATTAATGATGAGCACTAGAAGGGAGATTCTTGACCTGGAAACAGCAGCCTTGTTAGTAAGGTCAGGGCAAGATTATTAGGGAATTCTATAATGAGCTGGCTTTGAGAGGGCAAATGAGTAGGCCATCTTGCTGCTGGCTGAGACACCTTAAACAAAAAAGCCCTGTTGGCCTGCATCTTTAAGTGGAAGTGTCAAACTGGGCTGCATAATGCTTTCTTATTAACTCCTCCCATGATCTCCTATCCCTAACCCGTTTATTAAATGTCCTTTTAGCTTAATTTTAGCTGAGAAAAGCAGCTATGAAAGTTGATCTAGGTCTTATAATTTTGAAAGAATGGTTGGTACAAAATATTTTTCAGAAAAACAAAAAACTTCTGGGTGCCAAAATATATCATAAACAAACCCAAAATACAGGGCGACCAAAAATACATTTGTAAAAAAAACAAATTCCCTTAATGTATAAAGAACTCTTGCCTGTAGTCCCAGCTACTTGGGAGGCTAAGGCAGGAGGATTGCTTGAGTTCAGGAGTTTGAAATTATAGTACACTATGATCATGCCACTGCACTCCAGCCTGAGCAACAGAGCAAGACTCTGTCTCTAGAAAATAAATAGAATAAATTTTTAAAAACTTTTTAAAAGAACTCTTACAAATCATTAAGAAAAAGACATATCTTGGGGTTTTTCCCCCCCAAGATGGCTGACTAGAGGCTTTTCCAGCACACTTCATAAACTTAGAAGAACCAAAATAGTGTGTAGACAATTATACTTTGAACATATTATCCATGATAATATGTTTGACATGAAAAGCAATGAGTCCAACAGAAAAGCAAAAAGAAACTCCAAAATCTGACAAGAAGGAAGGTAGGTATCCCGTATGGCCAGGACCAGCCAAAAACCAGGAGTGAATCCCCAATATGGGAAAGGGTGGGTATCTCTCTGTGGTCCACTTTCCCACTAGGGAATTGAGCAATCCAGACCACGGGAAAGTACCTTACCCCTTCTAAGCCCTAGATCTAACATGGGGGGCAGCCAGGGGACTGTGAGAAGGAACTTCTTGAGGAAGTATCCCAGGCATTCTTTTAGACCTGGACACCTACAGCAGGACACTATTCTCTTTCCTAGCTCTTAGCAAGCTGTACCTCACATGCCTGGAAGCTAGCCATAGCAGCAGTCTTTGGCATTAGAGAGACTCAGGCTGAGGCTTGGGGAACTGAAACCTGTGGGAGGGGCTCCCACAGCCAGAACTGAGAAATGAGTGTGGTATGGGCTGCAGCCGCTGGTGCTGAAACTGGGCTCCCCTCAACCCCACCCATGGACCAGAGGAGGAGAGGTGCCAGGGAGGTGTAGTATTGAGCTGCACAGTGACTCCTATAGCCAAAGACTGCACTGCAGACGACAAGCAAACGGTAGTGACTAAGTGAACAGCCAGACTGGCTAACATAGGTGAGATGGGGACATGAACCTTGCCAAGACTGGGGTGTAAGAGGTAAGCAGGTCCCATGTCTGCCAGCAAAGGCTGTGAAGCTGGAACCACCCTCCCTTCCCATGCTGAGACATCAGCATAACAGTGGTCAGCCCTAACCCAGGTATTTTACCAGAGGCCTAAATCAGGGTAGGTGACCACCACCATCAGGGTAGGTGGTCTGAGTGCAGGCCTAGCTAATTTAGCTCCATTCCAGCTTTGCCCCCGACTCCAAGATAGGGTGCAGGATCCAGGCCCCTGGGGATTACATGGCCCAATACACTATCTGGGACAGCGTGAACAGCCCACTGCAACAATTAACACAAGAACACAGCACTTGAGAATGAGAAGAGCTTCTCACAACTACTGCCCCCATCACCCATGCCATCACAGCTGCACAGAAGGTTGTGTGCCTGCTCACCTGCCTAGTACACCACTACAACCAGCATTCAATAAAGCTACCACATTCAGGATATGTATATCCAAGGAAATCATACACAGTCTTTGCCACTGCATGCAGACAAATGGCCCTACCCAATCAGCATCATAGTCACATCTTTAGATACACAGAAATCAACATATAGGAAGTATGAAAAAGCAAGGTATTATGGTACCCTCAAAGGAACATAATAATTATTTGAGCCTAAGCAGAAAAAAAATCCTTGAAATGTCGATAAATAATTCAAAATACTGATTTTTTTTTTTTTTTTTTTTTTTTTTGAGACGGAGTCTCACTCTATCACCCAGGCTGGAGTGCAATGGCTTGATCTCGGTTCACTGCAAACTCCACCTCCCAGGTTCACGCCATTCTCCTGCCTCAGCCTCCCGAGTAGCTGGGACTACAGGCACCCACCACCACACCCAGCTAAGTTTTTGTATTTTTAGTAGAGATGGGATTTCACCGTGTTAGCCAGGATGGTCTTGATCTCCTGACCTCGTGATCTGCCCACCTTGGTCTGCCAAAGTGCTGGGATTACAGACATGAGCCACTGCACCTGGCCCAAAATATTGATTTTAAAGAAGCTCAATGAGATGCAAGAGAAATCTGAAAACGAATATAAAGAAAATCAGAAAATCAATTTAGGATACACATGAGGAATTTACAGGAGACAGATTTCAAAAACAAACAGAAATTGTGGGTCTGAAAAATTACTGAAGGAATTACAAAATACATTCGAAATGCTTCGAAAATAGACTAGACTAAGCAGAAAAAAGAATCTCAAAACTTGAAGACAGGTCTTTTAAATTAACATAATCAAACAAAAGTGAGGAAAAAAGAATGAATAAAAGACATCAAGATATTAGGGTCTACATAAAGCAACCAAGCTTACGAATTATTGGTATTCTCAAGGAGGAGGAAAATGCAAAAAGTTCTGAAAACCTATTTAAGGAAATAATTGATGAAAATTTCCCAAGTCCAGAAAGAGATTTAGACATCCAGCTACAGGAGGCCCAGTAATCCCCAGGAAAATAAACTGCAAAAAAAAAAAAAAAAACCACCACAGCATATTATCATCAGACTGTCTAAAGTCAAAGTGAAGGAAAAAAGTTTTAAGTCAGCAAGAGAAAAGCACACTTAGTTGCCTATAAAGGAAACTCCATCAGATTAATGGCATACTTCTCAGCAGAACTCTTACAGGCCAGAAGAGAATGAGATGGCATTTTCAAAGTAATGAAAGAAAAAAAAACACCTAGCAGTCAATAATTTTATGTCCAGCAAGATTAACCTTCATAAAACAAAACCTCATATATCAGCAAATTAATAAGAAAAAGATAAATAACCTAGTAGCAAATAGGCAAAAGAAAAAAACAGGTAGTGAACAGAAGCACCATTAAAAATGTTAAACTAGGCCGGGCGCAGTGGCTCAAGCCTATAATCCCAGCACTTTGGGAGGCCAAGGCTGGCGGATCACGAGGTCAGGAGATCGAGACCATCCTGGCTAACCCGGTGAAACCCCATCTCTACTAAAAAATACAAAAAAACTAGCCGGGCGAAGTGGCGGGGCACCTGTAGTCCCAGCTGCTCAGGAGGCTGAGGCAGGAGAATGGTGTGAACCTGGGAGGCGGAGCTTGCAGTGAGCTGAGATCCGGCCACTGCACTCCAGCCTGGGTGACAGAGCGAGACTCCGTCTCAAAAAAAAAAAAAAAAAAAAAAAGTTAAACTAAGAAAAGATGGACCAGGCGCAGTGGCTCATGTCTGTAATCCCAGCACTCTGAGAAGCTGAGGCATGAGGATTTCTTGAGCCTAGGAGTTGCAGACCAGCCTGTGCAATATAGTGAGACCTCATCTCTACACAAAATTGTCCCAACTATTCGGGAGAATTGCTCGAGCTGGGAAGGCAGAGGCTGCAGTGAGCCAAGGTCGCACCACTGTACGCCAGCCTGGGTGACAGAGTGAGATCCTGTCTCAGAAAAATAAAAAGTAGAAAACAAAAAAGATGTGCAGTCTCACTAATAATTAAGCAAATGCAAATTTAAAATACAATATTAGGCCAGGTGCAATGGCTAACGTCTATAATCCCAGCACTTTGAGAGGTTGAGGTGGGAGTACTGCTTGAGCCCAGGAGTTCAAGCCCAGCTTGGGCAAGATGGTGAGACCTCGTCTCTGCAAAAAAAAAAAAAAAAAAAAAAAAAATTTTAATTAGGTAAGGGTGGTGATGCACACCTGTAGTTGCAGTTACTTGGGAGGCTGGGGTGGGAGGACCACTTGAGCCCAGGAGTTCAAGGCTGTAGTGATCTATGATCACGCAGCTGCACTACAGCCTTGGTGACAGAGACAGACCCTGTCTATAAAACATAATAATGTAATATTAAAAAGTTGCATATTAAATTTGAAAATATTTAAAGGATTGATAATAACCTGTGTTACAAAGAAAGTGGACAAACAGGTATTTTCATATATTGGTGATAGAATAAACAGGCACAACCTTTTAGACAGCAATTTGGCAATTTCTTTAACAATGTGAAATACATATTTCAGGGATGCATAGTGAAATAGGTGGTGAGGGAACCTTCAATTTTGTACTTTACATACTTCCATATTTCTCATTTTTTCAGGAGTAAGTACTACTTTTACAATAAAACCAAAAGTTTTAAAAATATACATATCCTTGGATCAGAACGTTCATAAAATTTTCCCATGGAAATACTAAAAAATACAAATAATTATTTCTAAAAATGTTCTGCAGCATTGTTGTAAAAGTGAAAAACTGGAAATTACACAAAGGTTAATTCATATGTGTACATTAGTATAAAGGTTAATATAACTATAATAATATACAGTTGACCCTTGAACAACATGTGGGTAAGCAGTGCCAATCCCTGCACAGTCAGAAATTTGTGTATAACTTTTGACTCCCAAAAAACCTACTACTAATAGCCTCCTATTGACCAGAAGCTTTACTGATAACATAAACAGTTAATTAACACATTAACATTCCGTATGTACATGTATTAAAATATCATATTTTTACAATAAAGTAAGCTAGAGAAAAGAAACTGTTATTAAGAAAATCAAAAGGAAAAGAATATATTTACTATTTAGTAAGTGGAAGTGGAGCATCATATAGGTATTCACCTTGTCATCTTCATATTGAGTAGGCTGAGGAGGAGAAGGAAGAGGAGGGGTTGGTCTTGCTGTCTCAGGGATGACAGAGGCAGAAGAAATAGAGGATATAGAAGGGGAGGCAGGAGAAGCAGGCACACTTGGTGTAACTTTACAGAAATACATCATAATTTCTGTCTTTTTTGCTTTTCCATTCTCTAAGAATGTTTCTATAAGGGTACCAGTCCTTCTGCAACTGTTTGATTAGTTTCAGTGCCCACATCATAGAAGGGTCCATGTTGTAAAAGAAGTCAAAAGCAGTCTTGAGAAATCTGAACTCTTCTGCTAGTTGTCTAATGTCAATTTGCTTCCTGACACTGCTGCTTCTACATCTTCTTCCTCACAGTCTGGCACTGGTTCAGACATACTCATCTCCATCAAGTTGGCTTCCGTTAATTCCTTTGGTGTGGTGTCTATTTGTTCTTGAATTTCTCCAAGATTCATAGCCCGAAACTCTTCCCTCCCCACCCTTTTTGCCACATCCATAGTCTCTTTTATGATTTCCTTGATTGGCACTGTTGTAAATCCTATGAAGGCATGCACAACATCTGGATAATTTTCTACAGCACAAATTTATTGTTTTGGGCTTCATAGCTTTCAGTTTTTCCTATAACAATAATGGCACCTTCAATGGTGTAATCCTTCCAGACACAATGACGTTCTCTCTGTTGGGGGTCTTCTTCCATAGCGTTGACAATTCTTTCCATAGAGTACCATGTGTAATGAAGCTTAAAGGTTCTTACGACCCCCTGATCTAGAGGCTGAAATAGAGATGTTGTGTTTCGGGGCAAGTAGACCACTTTGACACTTCTGGTGTTGAATTCATGGGGTTCTAGGTGGCCAGGGACATTGTCCAATATCAAAGGAACTTTAAAAGGCCATCCCTGGGCCAGGCGCGGTGGCTCAACGCCTGCAATCCCAGCATTTTCGGAGACCGAGGTGGGCGGATCACCTGAGGTGGGGAATTCGAGACCAGCCTGATCAACATGGAGAAACTCCGTCTCTACTAAAAACACAAAATTAGCCGGCATGTTGGTACATGCCTTGTAATCCCATTTACTCGGGAGGCTGAGGCAGGAGAACTGCTTGAACCTGGGAGGTGGAGGTTGCGGTGAGCCAAGATTGCACCTTTGCACTCCAGTCTGGTCAGTAAGAGCGAAACTCCATCTCAAAAAAAAAAAAAAAAAAAAAAAAAAAAGGCCATCTCTCATTGACAAGGTACTCCCTTACATCAGGGACAAAGCATCAATGGAACCAATTCAGGAAAAGGGTTCTTGGCCAGGCACGGTGGCTCACACCTGTAATCCCAGCACTTTGGGAGGCCGAGGAGGGCAGATCACTCGAGGTCAGGCATTCGAGACTAGCCTGGCCAACATGGTGAAATCCCATCTCTACCAAAAATACAAAAATGAGCCGGGCATGGTGGCTGGCACCTGTAGTCCCAGCTACTCGGGAGGCTGAGGCAGGAGAATTGCTTGAATCCAGGATGTGGAGGTTGCAGTGAGCCAGGATCACGCCACTGCATTCTAGCCTGAGTTGTAAAAAGGTCTTGTTGTCCAGACTTTCTTTTTGTCCACTTAAAAGACTGGCAGCTGGTATTTATCTTTTCCCTTCAAGGCTCATGGATTAGCAGTTTTATAGATAAAGATAGTCCTGATTATAAACTTGACTGCATTTGCACAAAACAGTAGAGTTATCTTGTCCCTTCCTGCCTTAAATCCTGGTGTTCAATTCTCTTCCTTACTAGTAAATGTCTTTTGTGGCATTATTTTCCAGAACAGGGCACTTTTGTCTGCATTAAAAATCAGTTCAGGGCCAGGTGCAGTGGCTCACACCTGTAATCCCAGCACTCTGAGAGACCAAGGTGGGAGGATCGCTTGAGCCCAGGAGTTTGAGACCAGCCTGGACAACATAGTGAGACTCTTGTCTCATTTAAAAAAAAAAAAAAAGAAGAAGAAGAAGAAGAAATCTGTTTAGCCAGGCATGGTAGTATGCACCTGTAGTCCCAGGTACTTGGGACACTGATGTAGAAGGATCGCTTAAGCCCAGAAAGTTGAGGCCAGCCTGGGCAACAAAGCCAGACTCTGTCTCTAAAACACACACACACACACACACACACACACACTCACTCTCACAACAAAAACAAAAAACAAAACAAAACAAAAACAAAAAAACAACTTGTTTCAGGCAGATATCCTTTCTCCTCAATTTTCTTTTTTGGGAGAGCTGGGGTCAGGTGGACAGGGTCTCATTCTGTTGCCCCAGGCTGGCATGCAGTGGTGCAGTCACGACTCACTGTAGCCTCAACCTCCCAGACTCAAGTGATCATCCCTCCTCAGCCTCCTGAGTCGATGGAACTACAGGTACACACCACCATGCATGGCTAATTTTTAAATTTTTTGTAGAGTCAGTGTCTCCCTATGTTGCCCAGGCTGGTCTCAAACTCCCAGGCTCAAGGAATCCTCCTGCCTCGGCCTCTTAAAGTGCTAGGATTACAGGCATGAGCCACTGTGTCTGGTCCTCAGTGATTTTCTTAATGGTATCTGGCAACTCATTTGCTGCCTCCTGGTCGGCAGAAGCTTCTTCTGTTATCCTGACTTTTTTTTTTTTTTTTTTTTTTTTTTCGAGATGGAGTCTTTCTCTTGTCACCCAGGCTGGAGTGCAGTGGCACCATCTAGGCTCACTGCAAGCTCCGCCTCCCGGGTTCACACCATTCTCCTGCCTCAGCCTCCAGAGTAGCTGGGACTACAGGTACCCAGCACCACTCCTGGCTAATTTTTTTGTATTTTTAGTAGAGACGGGGTTTCACCTTGTTAGCCAGGATGGTCTCGATCTCCTGACCTTGTGATCCACCTGCCTCAGCCTCCCAAAGTGTTGGGATTACAGGCATGAGCCACGGCACCCAGCCCTATTCAGACATTTTTAAAAGAGTGAACCTCTTTCTAAAATTATCAAACTATCCTTTGCTGGCATTACGTTCTTCAGCTTCAGTTCCTTCATCTGCCTTTTACCTTAAGTTGTCAGGTTTACTGTATTGCACTAAACACAATGAAAAATACGTGAGAACTGTGAGAAGATCACTTTTTGCTGTGATATGCAATGTACTGGAGAGACAAACTGCTCACATGGGGATGATCAGTGTCACACATTTTAAGGGAATACTCACAACCTTTGAGCTCACTCAAGCAATAGCAATATGACATGGCTACAGAATTACTACAGTAGTACCTTGTGTACTGCAGTTAATTTTGTGTGGTTATGTCTTTACGTCTGTTTACATTTCTCTCAACTGTGAAAAGTGCCATGTGCAGTCTATGTCTGTTTAAGTTTTTATAAATTTTAATTTTTTTTTTTTTTGAGAAGGAGTCTCGCTCTGTCACCCAGACTGGAGTACAGTAGCGTGATCTCGGCTCACTGTAACCTCTACCCTCTGGGTTCAAGCAATTCTCCTGCCTCAGCCTCCCTAGTAGCTGGAATTACCTGGCTAATTTTTGTACTTTTAGTAGAGACAGGGTTTCACCATGCTGGCCAAGCTGGTCTCGAACTCCTGGCCTCAAGTGATCCACCCGCATTGGTCTCCCAAAGTGCTGGTATTACAGGCGTGAGCCACTACGCCCAGCCAATTTTAACTTTTTCTAATAGATTTATGTGTATTTTACAGTAGTAAATGAAAAAATAGACTAGTATTTACATATACTTTATGCATTCATGACATACCTTTTTCTTATTTTTTTAAATATTTCTAGGCTACATAATTCTCTGAGAATTTTTTCAAATTGTTGCAAATCTCAAAAAATTTTCTAATATATTTATTTTTAAAAATCCATGTGTAAGTGGACCCATGCAGTTCAAATTCAGGTTGTTCACAGGTCAACTGCATAGTTCAGAGGTTGTGGTTTATCTACATAATGGAATACTTAAAAAAAAGTTAGGTCTATACGTACTGACATGGAAAGACACTGTTGGCTTGGAATTCACAGATTATCATTTGTGGTTTCCCCTCTTTGTGAACCATGCTGAAAGTCCATGGCATCTAAACATGTATCATTCTGCCCTATCATGAAAGAGCCATACCTCTCTTAGACCTCTCTGAGTAAAGAAGAAAAGAGCTGGACAGTGAGTCTGGCCTTGCCCTGAGCTCCATCTCAGCATGCCTTTGCTCTTCTCCACCAGTTTGTGTGTGTCCTCCTGAAGAGATACAAACTGAAGCCACCTATCTGCACCTGTGATGGAAGTAAAGATTATGTAAAGAGGCCTCTGAATGTGACTGAGCTAAGCAATGCTGTCTGCTTTCTCCCAAACCCTACATCCCCACCTAGCATCACATCATATACCTTGAATATATACAATTTTTGTCAATTATACCTCAATAAAACTAAAGAGAAATTAGTTCCCTTAATTTTCTACAGCATGTCTATTTGATTTATTCATATGTGAAGGAAGAAATAAGAACTAAATACTAATCACCATGGAAACTTACTGGCAAACATCTACAAAGTCTTTAGCTAAAATCCAAGGAACCTTAACTACACCATCTACAATTTGATCTATTTATAGTCAGCTTTTAACTCATCTAGGAAACACCTGCAGAATTTAGGAAAACCCCTAACTATTTCAAACCCTACAATTGTTTAGAGAATGTAAAATCTCAGAATCAGAATAGGACTTAAAGGTGATCTGGTCCAAACACCCCATTCCCAAGAAAACTAGAGCTCCAAGAACAAAGCTGGCTCAGACCAGAGCCCACACCAGACCAAGGATGTCCTGATCCCTGATCCATGAGGCCCTCTCTGGCTCCCCTCTCCCTTCAGACAAAAACATAATGATCTGAAAAAAGTTTCACAGCTGCACAAATGGCAAGAGGAAAGCAAAATCAGGACTCAACTAAAATTCCACTTCATTGTAACACAACTTGGTTTCCCACATTCTCTTTTTCTTGGCAGTGTTAGTTATCATTGCAGACTGTGGTATAAGGAGGAGTCCCATGAGAAAATTCTTCCTTAGCATCATCTCCCCTAGCTTCAATCCTTAGCCATGCCTCCAGCACAATCGAAATCGACAGTGCTACAAAGCACCAAACCATAGCTTCCTTACATATAGCTAAATCCATTTACCCAAACGCAGTCATTCATTTAACAAGTACTTACTGAGTACCAACTTTAAAACAGGCACAGGTCTAGTCCTGAGATATAGCATTGCAGTTGCAGCTGGATTTATGGTTGTGTCCCCTTATACCTACCCACCTAAGATACTAGAGGGTCTGCTACAGCCATGGCATTTGGTAGTGCACTGTACCACACTATATGTAGGTATTAAGAGTCTTCATAATCATGTCTACTGCCTGACTTTGGAGGTGAGAACTAGCATTATTAGATGCAAGCACATTTATCTGCATTGCCAAAACCCCAGTCAGCCCCAGTGCAGTAAAAAACAGATGGTGTGCCTATAACTCATGATTGACACATTGCTGCAACAGATGCTAGGGATGTCCTTGCTGAAGATCTAAATAAGTGGTCTCTAGGAATGAAAAACAGATTTTAATGCAAACAAAGATTGCCTAGAGATTCTATAAGATTTTCTATTTTACTTTATACCCTAACTAATTCTGTTTGGTTCCACAAGTATTTAATATGTGTATATTCTATTTCATACACTGTTCTAAGAATTGCAGAAACAAAAATGGGTAAGATGTTTTCCCTTCCCTCAAAGTTCTGCTGATGAGATGGACACACAAAGACACTGTCGGTTGGGAGCAGACCCCCCCAAAATTTGGCCATAAACTGGCCCCAAAACTGGCCATAAACAAAATCTCTGCAGCACTGTGGCATGTTCATACCAACCCTAATGCCCACACTGGAAGGTTGTGGGTTTACTGGAATGAGGGCAAGGAACACCTGGCCCGCCCAGGGCGGAAAACCGCTTAAAGGCATTCTTAAGCCACAAACAATAGCATGTGCGACCTGTACCTTAAGGACATGCTCCTGCTGCAGTTAACTAGCCCAACTCATTCCTTTAATTCGGCCTATCCCTTCGTTTCCCATAAGGGATACTTTTAGTTAATTTAATTCTATAGAAACAATGCTAATGACTAGTTTGCTGTTAATAAATATGTGGGTAAATCTCTGCTCGGGGCTTCCAGCTCTGAAGGCTGTGAGACCCCTGATTTCCCACTTCACACCTCTATATTTCTGTGTGTGTGTCTTTAATTCCTCTAATGCCGCTGGGTTAGGGTCTCCCCAACTGAGCTGGTCCCGGCAACTGTCTATACGACACACAAAGTTCTGTGATGAAGGAATGTGCAAGGTGCCATGGGAGCCCAGTAGAGTTTGAAAACCTTACCTGACTTGTGCAAAGAAAAATAGAGTACACAGTAGCTTCCCAAAGAAGGGGGACCTGGATTTGGGCTAGAAGGACAAATAGGAGTTAACCAAGCAAATGAACAGATTCATGTTCCAGACATGAGTGAAGACATGAAGATGTGGAACAGGATAAAATACACGTGAGGTATAACAAGTAGTTTAGAATCACTGTAGCAAGAAATGAGAGGCCAGAGAGATTCCCAGGGCTGAGATCATAAAAGGACTGGAACATAGTAGTACTCAATAAACACTTGATGAAAGAATTGGCTAGAGCTTTCATGAAGGAAAAGGTATAAGTATGTGGTTATGCATGTTGGACAAATTTTGTATGTCCGTTTTGTTAGTAGAAACAGGATATAATCAGTAGTACTCTACATCAGTAGAATTATAAGAACATGATTCAGTCAGCAAGAACTTGGCTCACTCAGCATGATAATTGGAGACTCAGGCGTAATAAAGAGGAAGTGGCTAGACAGTTTTTATATTCTTGTGACCACAAGAGAGAGAAGAGCTAGAGTGGTATCTGCACAGACACAGGCTAAGATCATATGGAGAAAGATAAAAGGGGCATGCACGGGGTCTGTGAGTTTGAGAACTTCCTGGATATAGCAACCATCTCTTTTCTCCTATAGGCCATCTCTTTTTTTTGTTTAACATAAATAAACCAAATATCTGGGACTCCACCTGACCTTCTTCGTGGCATCATGTGGAAGAAACCCTGATCCAGAAGGGAATAGAACTCATATTCCTGGTAGTTGTTTTTTGAGAGTGGGCTTGGCCCTTTGCTGCTGCTGAAGAGGGAAGAGGATAGCCAGAGCTAAGAGAAAGAGAAGTCGACACGATCCATACTCTAACAACTCCATATTGAACATACTGAAACACACAGGAATCCTGGGCCAGAGTAGATTTCCAATAATTTTACAAAAACAGAAGCAATAAAGATACCATAAGTACTGGCTGTAAATTCTAAAAACTTTTCATCACACATCAAAAACAACTCAACAAGGTGAAATTTATTCCTCTTGATATCCCTAACATTAATTTCCTGTTCGTAATTTTTTTAAAAAAATAAAAGGTAAGACTATGGAGGAGGGCAATCTGCTTAATTTTGCTGTGAACCTAAAATGGCTTTAAAAAAATTTGGGGGGATTCGGGCCAAGATGGCTGTGCAGGTGGTGCAGGTAGTGCAGGCAGTTCATCTCGAGTCTGACGCTTTCCTCGTTTGTCTCAACCACGCTCTGAGCACAGAGAAAGAGGAAGTGATGGGGCTGTGCATAGGGGAGTTGAACGATGATCCAAGGAGTGACTCCAAATTTGCATATACTGAAACTGAAATGTGCACAGTTGCTGAAAAGGTTGATGCCGTCAGAATTGTTCACATTCATTCTGTCATCATCTTACGACGTTCTGGTAAGGGGAAGGACCAAGTAAAGATTTCTCCAGAGCAGCCGTCTGCAGCTTCAACAGAGCAGAGAGGTTGGCTGAACTGACAGGCCGCCCTATTAGAGTTGCAGGCTGGTATCATTCCCATCCTCATATAACTGTTTGGCCTTCACATGCTGATGTTCGCACACAAGCCATGTGCCAGATGATGGATCAAGGCTTTGTAGGACTTATTTTTTCCTGTTTCATAGATGACAAGAACACAAAGACTGGCTGGGTACTCTACACTTGCTTCCAATCCATACAGGCCCAAAAGAGTTCAGACTATAAGAGAATCGAAATCCCAATCCATATTGTACCTCATGTCACTATTGGGAAAGTGTGCCTTGAATCAGCAGTACAGCTGCCCAAGATCCTGTGCCAGGAGGAGCAGAATGCGTATAGGAGGATTCACAGCCTTACACATCTGGACTCAGTAACCAAGATACATAATGGCTCAGTGTTTACCAAGAATCTGTGCAGTCAGATGTCAGCAGTCAGCGGGCCTCTCCTACAGTGGCTGGAGGACAGACTGGAGCAAAACCAACAGCATTTGCAGGAATTGCAACAAGAAAAGGAAGCGCTTATGCAAGAACTTTCTTCTCTAGAATAAAGCAGGAGACAAAATGGGGAAAGATGAAAATATCCAAGGTAAAGTTACTTAAGCTAAATCAATTTTGAAGAAGAAAAACTTGGAGGACTCATATCACCTGATTTCAAGACTTACTATAAAGCTATAGTAATCAAGATAGATGGTATTGGCAGAGGAACAGACACATAGATCAATGGAACAGATGAGAGAACCCAGAAATAAATCCACATAAATATGCTCAACTGATTGTGAAAAAGTGCAAAAGCAATTCAATGGAGGAAGAATAGCCTTTCTGACAAATTATGCTGGAGCAATTAGACACCCACAGCGAGGAGAAAAAAGAACCTCTACTTAAACCTCACATCTTATATAAAATTTAATTTACATAAAATATAAAAATGTATAATAGACTTAAATGTAATACATAAAACTATGTAACTTGGAAAAAAGCCACAGGAGAAAAATCTTCAGGATCTTGGGCTAGGTGACAAGTTCTTGGACTTTGCCCTAAAAGCACATCCATACAAGACAAAAACTGATATCCTGGACTTCTTCAAAATTTAAAAACTTGTGATTTAAGAAGAGGAAAAGATAAGCTACAGATTGAGATGAATTTGCAAACCATATATCTGATCAATTTGGAATATATAAAGTGTGCTAAAAACTCAACTGTAGTCAGGCATGGTAGCTCATGCTTGTAATTTCACCACTTTGGGAGGCGTGCTTGAGGTTAAGGGTTCCAGACCAGCCTGGGCAACACAGTGAGACTCTGTCTCTACAAAGAAATTTTTTTAAAAATTAGCTGGGCACCATGACACACACCAGTAGTCCCAGCTACTAGGGAGGCAGGAGGAACACTTGAGCCCAGGAGTTTGAGGCTGCAGTGAGCTATGATCACACCACCACACTCCAAACTGTGTAACAGTGAAGCCTTGTCTCAAAAAAAAAAAAAAAAGGCCACAAAAGCTCAACAATAAAACAAACAGTCCAGTTAGAAAATGGGCAAAAGACATGAATAGATGTTTCACTGAAGAGGACATCTATAGATGGCAATTTAGCATATAAAAAGCTGTTAAAATCCATAAGTCATGAGGGAATGCAACTTGAAACCACAGTGAGGCTGTGACTTACTTATCTGAATGGCTAAAGAAAAAATAGTGAAAATACCAAATACTGATGAGGATACAAAATGGGTATTTTATACATTGCTGACAGGAATGTAAAATGTTACAATCACTCTGGAAAACAGTTTATAAATTTATTATCAAGTTAAACATAATTTTTTAATCAAGTTAAACATAAGACCCAGCAGTTGTGCTCCTGGACATTCATTCCAGAGAAATGAAAACCTATTATTATATTTGTACCCAAATATTCATAGGAGTTTTATTTGTAATAACCCCAAACTGGAAACAACCCAGATGTCCTACAACAGGTACATGGTTAAACAAACCATCCATAACTTGGAATACTACTCTGGAATGAAAAGGAACTGTTGATACAAGAACTTGGTTGTACCTCAGGGGTATTATGGTGAACAAAAAAAGCCAGACTCAAATGGTCACATACTGTATGACTGCATTTATATAACATTCTTGAGGTGACAAAATTATTGAAATGAATAACAGATTAATGGTTGCCAGGGATAGGGACTGGAGGGGGTGTGGGATATGTATGACTACAAAGGGATGACGTAAGGAGTTCCTTTGTGCTGATGGAACAGTTCTATGTGATTATGATGATTATGATGTTGATTCTAACATTTGATTATGAGGTTAAGCATATGAATCTATACCTGTGCTGAAGTTGTATGGACCTACATACACACAAATGAATGCATGTAAAATCTGGTGATACTGAATAAAGTCTGTAGTCTAGATAGGAAAAAAAAAAAAAAAAAAAAAAAATTTCTTTAAGTGAATCTGGTCCATCAGTAGAGGAGCTGTGGCAGCTCAAGGCAGACAGCCTGAGGCCCAGATTCCTAATTTCTTGGCCCTAAATAGTGACTCTATCCCCTGATGCCCCTGGACTACCAACCTGCCCCTGGCTCCTCCAGGTATCTAAGGTCCCCTATGATTGGGCTTCTATCATTGCAATGAACTGATACTCAAGCTCACTCAGGTGAAGGATGAGCAGGGCACACATATGAATACAGAAGAAACAACAGGGTAAGGAACCAGAGAAGGGCTAAGTTACACAGAGGCAAAAAACCGAAGCAAAGTGTTGGTTCCAAGGCAGGCCCTGAAAGCCCATGAGTAAGAATTGGTGGCTTTTCTGGTACACCACTGCTAATGGGGTCACAACTGTCAATATGTCTACACCACTTCTCTGGTTTATCTTTTCCATACTTGTTATGGAAATTCCCAAAACAGGACACCTAAATTGCTCAGTTAAACATTGCTATTTCTGTTTAGACTGCTCTTTTGAAACCAGGCCACATCAAAAGGCCCTTACAAGCCTGTGAGTGAACCATTCTCAGGTCAGGGCCTCCCCTTGTCCAATCAGCTTGGCTGGATCATTTGGTTTCTTAGCAGGGACCCTGAGTCAACAGGGAGAGTGAGGGGTACAGTTACCCTTTGAAGGGACTGTGAGTATGGCAAGCACTGTGAATTCATTTATGATACACTGATGGTAGCAATGCCTTAGAAGTTTCAGGAGTAGGGAAGGGAAAAAGTGACATCTGGGTGGCAATAGAGACTCAGCAATACATTTTAAAAAAAACTATGGGTGCAATGACACACCTAGAAATTTCTAAAAAACCCATTCTCAGCACTCAGTTTTCCTTCCCCATCCATTCCAATCCATAATTTTGAAAAACATGTCCCACTCCCCAACATTCTAGGGATTAAGGTATTTTAATTGAACAAATGTTATGTTAAAAGACATCGTGGCAAGAATGTGAAGGTCCATCCCCAGACTAGATGAACTTTTTCCTTAGCTTATGGCTATGTCCACACCCTTACGACAGCCCTAATTATGGTTCTTGAACTTCTATTATTATAACACAACGATTTAGAAAAACAGTCTGCTCTATACAGCTAATGTCACACTATGGAAATGAATCATTCTGACCAAAAGCCTTGCTTCTGGCAGTGCCAATCCCTTCCTAAAGCAACTGAAAGCAGCCTGCCTCCCAGTCAGGAAGCATCTGGTAGCTGGGGCTCTAGAAGCATCCCTGGGAAGTCAGTCAGAACTAGGGAGACCACTAACATTTGTTAGGGGACGCTGGAATTGTTGAGCTCTGACACACGAACAAGTAGGCCAGGAAAAGTAACTAATCTTAGGAGCCTCATGTTAAGAAAAATTAAAGTGATTAGATCAATCCCTAAATGACTATAAAAGCAGAATCAAAAATATTCTATGATAATTGTAGCAAGTTGAACGTATTACAAGTATGCATTACATTTTCCTGAAAAGTGTATTTGAATTAGAATGCAAAGAACTAGAACACAAGAAGCCCTGGTTAGTTAGGTAACTATGGTAGAAAATACACATACACACACCCTTCCTTTTTGTTTTTAGAAAATAAGAATGTGGATCTGTTCCAGTAGCCAGGGAGGGTGGAGTAGATATTTAAGAGGAAAGTATTTTGCTCTCCTAGTCCTTTTTATTACCAGAAAAAGGACAGGAGATGAAATCAACACTAAGTTTAATCCTGACTTCTGTTTCACTCTTCACAGTATTTTGGAGATATAAGTATTCCAAAGTGATCATTATGAAATGCCATATATGGTCCTGAATTTAAAAAAAACTTGGTAGAAAGAACCAAAAATTGCAGGTATTTCCTTATTCCTCCAAATGTTTTCTGATTTCAATGTTTGCTTGTTTGTTTTTGAGAAAGAGTCTTGCTCTGTCCCCCAGGCTGGAGTGCAGTGGCATGATCTCAGCTCACTGCAACCTCTGCCTCCCAGGTTCAAGCAATTCTCCTGCCTCAGCCTCCGAGTAGCTAGGATTACAGGCACCCACCACCACACTTGCCACCAGCCTGGCCAACATGGTGAAACCCCATCTCTACTAAAAATACAAAGAAATACAATTTTTCACCGCTCCTGGCTGAATTTTTTTGTATTTTTAGTAGAGACATGGTTTCACCATGTTGGCCAGGCTGGTCTTGAACTCCTGACCACAGGTGATCCGCCCGCTGTGGCCTCCCAAAGTGCTGGGATTACAGGTGTGAGCTACCGCACCCAGCCTCAATGTTGTCTTTTTAAGTAAGTAAACTGTCTGTTCTTTTGAATAATTATGAAAAATAGAAAGGCAGAGTTCATAATTACAGAACTTTTAATCGCTAGGAAGTATGTAAGTCACTACAAATGATTTTCATTTCTAAACAATTTTCAACTAACTTCCTAATCCCTTAAATTACCCTTCCCTACTGAAGATCTGTAAATGACAGAACACGAATCTTTAAAAGAGAATAAAGAATTCACTATGTAAAAAAAAAAAAAAAAACAAGACTGTCAGGTGATTAATCACTTCTAATGACAAAAAATGTTTTAGGATATTGAATCTGAACAAAGTAGTGTATATTCCCAAACACTATTGGAATTAAGGGGACAATTAGAATCCTAGAGAGTTCAAGTTTTCCGTCACATGAGTTAAGTAGCCTAAGTCAGTTGATCTCTGCACGAGACCTCTGATTAGATCATGAGATACTGAAGTCTAGAATAACAACGTCTCTTTTTAGAAATCCTTACACTAGGTAGTACTAGAGGAATGTTATTAAAATGAAATGAAAACATGAATCAGCATAATATTTACCCTTTTAAAAACAGATTAAGTAACCTCTTGTATGGATAACATACTTTCCACTATGCTAATGCAATTTTTCACATAATAGCCAGAAAGCAGTGGGCTTTACGTAGACTGTTAAAAAAGATAATAACATAAACATAAACTTTTGGTAGAAAAAGCCTCAATAACTTGAACAGAAAAGAGAAGAATAAAGATTGTTGCCCTGTTGCATGATAGTAATATGCTAAATAAATTTCTTAAATTTTTCTTCTAACAACACGCAAACCTATTTGTCAGTTCAAAATGCTGCTTCTTTGAAAACATTATAGTAAATCCTTTAGGCTGAATCTTAGGATTTCAAGAGCCTCGCATTAAGCATCAACACAAAATTATTTTAAGTTGCTAATTATCACCGTAAACAAGGAGTCCTGAGAGCACAGTTCTGAAACCCACATTTCCATAGTAAACGTTTTCATTAAGAACTGTTTAAATCACATTCCTCTTCTATACTTTTCCTATTCATTTTCAAATCAAATTCCAATTCAACACGTATTTACCAAGTCCCTCTTACGAGCGAGGTTCTGCGTTAAGCTGGGGGTGTGGGACAGTGAAACAAGGAGGATGAGAGCAGAGCCTGTTCTCCACTTGCCATGTCCAGGCATCTCTTCCTGATCCATGTCAAAAGAAGGTCAAAGAGCTATGTCCATTTTAATCCTAATAGCCCTATCGCTGTGCATTATTACCTCAGTTTTATAGATGAAAAAACTCAGGTTGAGTGAGTCAAAATAGCTTGGTCAAGATGACATGACTAGTTAAGTGGTGGAGCCAGGATTTGACCAAAGAATGTCTAGCCCTGACTTTCATTCTCTCTCCACTACACTGTATCTTCCTTGTTCAAACCTCAGCTCAAATGTTACCTTCTCAGAGAGGCTGTGTTTTTAAATGAGTAGTTTTATTTTCTTCACATTTTAAAAGAGATTAGATCCATTAATAAATTCTAGAAATCAGACTTTTCCAGTTGAAAACAAACAAGAGACTCTTGGGGATTTTTTTTTTAATACTTTTGTCACTTAGGTAAAAGTCTTTAAAAAGAGGAGAAATAAAGGAAAGGAAGTAACACATAAGCAGAGAAAAATAAAGACGATGTTACAAAGAAGAGCAGTATTACACTTTCTCCTTTGTTGCTTCACTAAAGGCAAAGAGGAGTGGGGCCAATTCTACAGGTCAAGGGTGTACACCTGGCCACATCATGCCCACTGGAGTCACCAAAGGCTTACAACTGAGGCTCTATAGAAGATTCCCACAAGGATACACCCATGCCATAGGCACACCGGTGAAGGAAACACTCAGAGCTAGAAATGTCAGCCTAAGGGATATGGGCTTTCTTAAGAAAAGAATGAATTAGTATTTGCGTTATGTACGAATGCTTCTTAAATATCTTTATAGAAGACTCTGGGATACAAGTTTTATCTTGATACTAAAAATTTGGAAGCTTTCAAAGAGGAGAAATAGGTCACATGACACAAAATTATTTACTGGGGGATATATGAAACACTGCGCTAAAATGGGTCCTAGGGCCAGGAGCAACAGCTCACTCTTGTAATGCCAGCACTCTGGGAGGCCAGGGTGGGAGGATTGCGTGAGCCCAGGAGTTCAAGACCAGCCTGGGCAACATATAGCAAAACATTGTTTCTACAAAAAATTAAAAGTTAGCTGCACGTGATGACACACACCTGTAGTTCCAGCTACTCAGGAGGCTGAGGTGGGAGGACTGCTTGAGGACAGGAGGTCAAGACTAAAGTGAGCCATGATCACACCACTGCACTCCAGCCTGGGCAACAGAGCAGATCCTGTCCCAGAAATTAAAAAAAATTAAAAATAAGGGCCGGCCATGGTGGCTCACACCTGTAATCCCAACACTTTGGGAGGCCGAAGCAAGTAGATCACTTGAGGTCAGGAGTTCAAGACCAGACTGGCCTACATGGTGAAATCCCGTCTCTGCTAAAAATATAAAAATTAGCCAAGCATGGTGACAGGTTCCTATAACCCCAGCTACTCGGGAGGCTGAGGCAGGAGAATCGCTGGAACCCAGGAGGCAGAGGTTGCAGTGAGCCAAGATCACGCCACTGCACTCCGGTCTGGATGACAGAACCAGGCTGTGTCTCGAAAAAAAAAAAAAAAGTTTTACACTATGACGTTCCCTGGTTTCAACTTTATGTTATCGTTGGCTGATTGAGGAAACCAGCATACTTGTATGGCCAGCATTCCTGATGCCCCTCACTCACTCTCCTCAATCCCTACCCCACATTCCCAAACAGCTTTATTTCAGTCTGCCGAGATGACCTGTCCACCAACAGCCCATTCTTTGGGCTCCCGCAATACCTGACAATAGCAGCATAAACACTGACGGAAGCTTTCTAATTCTAGGTGAGGCCCCTGATTATCTCTCATTTCCATGGCCATGTATTTGTGAATTCTTAACTTCTACATAGTATTTCTATAGCAAAAAGTTCCCTTACTTTATTGAGCTTTACTAAATTATCTAGGGTGGGAAAAAAAAAACCCATAAGGGGTTGAAATAATTATGGATGAGGTGAATGCTTTTGTTGCACAGTATCCACCAGGACTCAAAAGACAGGGAAGGAGTAAAAAAAAAAAAGAAAAGCTTATTTTTGTAATCTTTCCGGTGAGTTTTCATTCTAAGCCACTTGTAAACGTATATAGCTGATGTCTGTAAATAATGAATTCTTGGAAACCACATTTTAATGTGGCGGGCTGTAAAGCAATTCATATTTCCCCAGAAGAGCTATGTTATAATTGGGGTTTGCATTTCTGAAGCGTATGCAGCATATTAGTTGTAGACATGATCAAATACATTCTATAAAGCAAATATGTGAACTCTAAAGCAAATTTCAAATATCAAAATTCTGCTGCTGGTGCCAGTCCCTAGTCCCAGGCTTTAAAACAACAAAATTAATTATACAAGAACTCTACTATAAAGTACATAGAAAGGCATACTCTGACATAACACACATTTGATTAGAAATGTCTGTGTTTACATTAAACATATAAATATGAGTGAAATAATAAAATGGTTGTGATTTGTCTTAAAATCTTTCAGAAGAAGAAAATGTTGGGAAAAAGAAGAAAAGAAGCAAATGTGCAGAAGGCTGTTATTTGTTGAAGCTGCATGCTTGGGGGGATTTGTTTTACTCTTCTTACTTTGTGAATGTTTTGAAAACTTTTCAAAATAAAAAGTTTAAAAAGCTAAGCTAAAAAGTATAAATAATACTTAATAACTAACAATATTTAACAATTTCTCTTTCTTAAAATTTAAAACTCTCTTGGGAAAGATGAGATAAATCAGTAACAACTGCCTATGAGAGGAGGCATTAGAGCAAGATTTCCACAGCAAGCAGTTGTCAATAGCATAACTAAATTTAGAACCTTACATTATCTTCTGCATGGCGTGTACATGCATCATTAAACCAAAGTGTAAAAGTGAAACTGCAGAGAATGAAGATAAACCTTCATTATACCACATAGAAAAATTAACTCCAAACGAACCAAAGACCTAAATGCCAAGAGCTAAAACTGTAAGACTCTTAGAAGAAAATACAGGAGGAAAACTTCATGATACTGAATTTGGCATTGATTTCTTGGAGCTGACACCAGGAGCACAGGCAATAAAAGAAAAAAGTAAATAAATTTAAAACGTCTCTGCATCAGCTAGGTGTGGTGGCTCATGCCTGTAATCCCAGCACTTTGGGAGGCTGAGGTGGGCGGATCACAAGGTCAGGAGAGCAACACCATCCTGGCTAACACAGTGAAACCCTGTGCCTACTAAAAAAAAACAAAAAATTAGCCGGGCGTGGTGGCACACACCTGTAGTCCCAGCTACTCAGGAGGCGGAGGCAGAGGTTGCAGTGAGTCGAGATCACACCACTGCACTCCAACCTAGGCGACAAAGTGAGACTCTGTATCAAAAAAAAACAACAACAACAAAAAAAAAGAAGGCCAGGTGCAGTGGCTCACATCTATAATCCCAGCACTTTGGGAGGCCGAGGTGGGTGGATCTCTTGATCTTGATCAAGAGATCAAGACCATCCTGGCCAACATGGTGAAACCCCATCTCTACTAAGTAAAAAATCAGCAGGGCGTGGTGGCGCACGCCTGTAGTCACAGATACTTGGGAGGCTGAGGCAGAAGAATCACTTGAACCCAGGAGGCAGAGGTTGCAGTGAGCCAAGATCGTGCCAGTGCACTCCAGCCTGGTGATGGTGTGAGACTCTGTCTCCAAAAAAGCAAAAAACAAACAAAGAAAACCCTCTGTGCATCAAAGGGCACAATCAATAGAGTGAAAAGGAAACCCAATGAAAGGAAATATTTGCAAATTATATATCTGATAAAAGATTCATACCCAGAATATATAAAGAATTCTACAATTCAGCTGGGCATGATGGCTTACACCTATAATCTCAGCACTTTGGGAGGCCGAGGCAGGAGGACTGCTTGAGTCCAGGAGTTCAAGACTAGCCCAGACAACGTAGTGAGACCCATCTCTAAGTAAATTTAAAACAAAAATGAAAGAATTCTACAGCTGAACAGCAACAACAATGAACAACCTGATTTTAAAATGAGCAAAGACTATGAATAGACATTTCTCCAAACAAGATATACAAATAGCCAATAGGCACATGAAAAGATGCTGAACATCATTAATCATTAGGAAAATGCAAATCAAGCCACAATGAGATACCATTTCACGCCTATTAGAATGCCTACTATCAAAAAACTACAAAACAAGAGTTGGACAGGATGTGGAGAAATTAGAACCTTTGTGCCCTGGAGAAAGTAGAACCTCTGTGCACTGGTAATGTAAAACGGTGCAGCCAGTACAGAAAATAGTATGGTGGTTCCTCAAAAAATTAAATATATAATTCCTATATAATCCAGGAATCCCACTTCTGGGTATAAATCCAAAAGATCTGAAGGCAAGGTCTCAGAGATGCTTGCACACCCATGTTCACAGCAGCATTCTTCACAACAGCCAAAGGATGGAAGCAACCCATGACCGTCAATGGATGAACAGATAAACAAAATGTGGTATATTTCACAAAGGAATATTATTTGGCCTCAAAAGGGAAGGAAATTCTGAAAGATGTCACAACATGGATGAATCCTGAGGACATTACGCCATATGAAATAAGCCAGTCATGAAAAGACAAATATTATATGATTCCACTTATAAAGAATACCTAGAATAATCAAATTCATAGAGAGAGAAAGTAGAATAAAGGTTGCCAGGGACTAGAGCGAATGGGGAATAGGGAGTTATTGTTTAATGGGTACAGAAATATAGTTTTGCAATATGAAGAGTTTTGGAGATTGGCTGTACAACAATATGTTGTTGTTGTTGTTGTTGTTATTGTTGTTTGAGACAGGGTCTCATTCTGTCACCAAGGCTGGAGTGCAGTGGTGTGATGATCACAGCTCACTGCAGCCTCAAACTCCTGGGCTCAAGCAATCCTCCCACCTCAGCCTCCCAAGTAGCTATAACTACAGGTGCATGCCACCACGTCCGCTAATTTTTTTATTTTTTGTATAGACGGGGTCTCACTATGTTACCTAAGCTGGTCTTGAACTCCTGGGCTCAAGCGATCCTCCTGCCCCAGCCTCTCAAAGTGCTGGGATTACAGCTGTGAGCACCATGCCTGGCCTGGTTGTACAACAATATGAATGTACTTAACACTACTGACCTGTACACTTACACATGGTTAAGATGGTTAACTTACATTATGTGCACTTTACCACAATTTAATTTTTTTTAATTTAAGTATACATTTACATTCTAAATGTTTATTAAATGCCCAACCATCCAGCTGTTTCAAAAAAGGCACATCTCCAAAGATGACCTATGATAACGACATTGGGCCTTGGCTGTTGGATTATTCCTACAGAGTTGAATTAAGAGGGGCTTAAGTAACTCATTAATTAGAACTGCATTACTAAGGTACTGAAGGATTTCACTGCATAGGAAATTAATGTATGTGGGGTCTACAGTTTTTAGTAGGGTTCTGTCATTTTCTATTAATATTTTGTTTTTATAGAGTCTTAAAAAAATAAGAAAACCCCACATTTTCACCTATATCAGAATATCTGGTCACAATGACACTGTACCAACTCTAGGTCATTAAAGCCTGCTTTTGCTCAGAGATCACTGCCAGGGTTACCTCCTGAAAAGCAAGTAATGAACACTAAGCCTTTTTTTTTTTTTTGAGACAGAGTCACTCTGTCATCCAGGCTGGAGTGCAGTGGCGCAATCTCAACTTACTGCAAGCTCCACCTCCAGGGTTCACGCCATTCTCCTGCCTCAGCCTCCCAAGTAGCTGGGACTACAGGCACCCGCCACCACACCCAGTTAATTTTCTGTATTTTTAGTAGACATGGGATTTCACCGTGTTAGCCAGGATGGTCTCGATCTCCTGACCTCGTGATCCGCCCACCTTGGCCTCCCAAAGTGCTGGGATTACAGGTGTGAGCCACCGCGCCCGGCCTAAGCCATGTATTTTTTATTGGATTCTCTAAAGTAAGATGAGTCAGGCTCCAAGTGTCAGAAGATCTGTCTCATGCTAATGAAAACAAAGATATTTACTGTTTAATCCCCTTTTATCCAAGTACATCAATGTTCTTGGCAAACATTAATCAAATGGAAATTAAGGCATATCCTCAGGATATATGAAGGCATTGGGCTTTCAAAAACTCACACAAGAAGCATCTAGATCCAACAACTAATTTACAAAGCAACACATTGAACTACACCATGGCAATATAATTAGCAAAAACTAGACTGTGGGAAACTATGCAGGAAAAATTATACAGTTTTTTCAACAAAATAAATTTCAAGGAAAAAAGAAAAGAAAAAGATAGAGTAAGAATCTATAGCTTGAGACTTACAATAAGTATCAACCAGTTGCAATACCTGAACCTTGATTAGAACAAAGTAGAAAAAAAGAGTATGACATTTATGAGACAATAGGAAATGCAAAAATTGGCTTGATATTTGATAATATTAAGGAATTATAAACATTTTTAGGTGTCATAATGGTTTTGTGGTCATACATAGATATACAGATTTTTTTAAGTGCTTACGTTAGAGATAATCTGTTAGGGATCCCCGGACCACACTCAGGTTTGGTGATCTGGTAGCAGGGTTCACAGGACTCAGCATATAACCGTACTCGTGGCCAAGATTTATTATAGCAAAAAGGCACAGAGCAAAATCAGCAAAAGTAAAAGGTGCATGAGATAATGTTTAGAGGAAACCAAATACAGGTTTCGAAGAGCCCTCTCGCAGTGGAGTCACACAGGATGGGCTTAATTCCCCCAGCAGCCAGTTACAATAATGCTATCTACCAGAGAGGCTCATAGGGACACATTGCTCAAAGTTTTTACTGAGGACAGGTTACATAGGCTCACTCTGTATAGCACTTACCAAGATTCCAGACTCCCAGAAGGAAAGCAAGTATTCACCATAAACCATGTAGTTTGCACACAAAGCTTAGGCGCAGTACAATACTACTAGTTAGGGTGGTTGAGAACCCTTCCAAAATCCAAATTCCCAGATGCTTGCCAAGGGCCAACCTTGTAAACAGATCTTCCAATGGATAGCAGTCAGGCCTTTCAAAGGATAGCAGTCAGGCCTGCTATGCTCTTTTCTGCACAGATACACTGTGGAATATTTGGGATGAATTAACAGTATGTCTGGGACTTGCTTCAAAATAATATGGAAAGGCAAAAGTGGGTGAGGGTATAGCTGATATAAGACTGGCCAGGAGTTGATATTGTTGAAGTCGGGGCCCAGCTACATGGGAATTTATTGTACTGTTCTTTCTACTTTAGTATATAGGTTAGATTTTCCCATAATAAAAACTTTTGGTTGTTTTTAAACATAGGGGAAAACTCAGAGTTAGTGCTTAGGCTATGAGTCAACAAAGCCTATAGGCTGGTAGGGATGAGAAGCAGAGTTTATGGAACCCTTAATCTATCATCAAGGCCTGAGGGAAGAAAGGTTAGCGCAGGCCATACGTGAAAAAGGCTTTCGATTGGGACTCTCAAGAGTCAGTTAACATGTTTTGGAAGATAGAGATAGAAAAGGTAGTCTTTCATCCAAGAAAAACTAAATCTCAGAGTCAGAAGTTTGAGAGTAATTTAATTATAGCCACAGATTAAGTGGCTGGCAAATGATCTTCAACAATCTATGGAGCATTGCAAATGAGATATATTATACTTTGAATCATTAATTTCAGAGCTATAAAATAAATATGTAGCCACTCTTTCCCATAGCACATTAACGAAGAATGGAGAATGTTTCTTCCATTTCAAAAATTTATTACTGGAGCCGGGCGTGTTGGCTCACACCTGTAATCCCAGCACTTTGGGAGGTCAAGGCAGGTAGATCACTTGAGGTCAGGAGTTTGAGACTAGCCTGGCCAACATGGTGAAACCCTGTTCTACTAAAAGTACAAAAATCAGCTGGGCATGGTGGGAGGCGCCTCTAATCCCAGCTACTTGGGAGGCTGAGGCACGAGAATCGCTTGAAGCTGGGAGGCAGAGGTTGCAGTGAGCTAAGATCGTGCCACTGCACTCCAGCCTGGGCGACAGAGCGAGATTCCGTCTCAAAAAAAAAAGAAAAAAAATGTATTCTTTAGCACTGATAATTGCTTACACAACAATATTATACTCTAGAAGACATTAGGCTCTGTGTGTCTAAAACCTCGACAACAAGGTCCACACACTAGAAATATTGTGCATTCTGAGACTTGACGCAGCCTCCACAGACAAGAATTAAAGGAAGTGATGGAAATATGGGCAAAAGTATATCCTTTATCTGAAAATATAAATAATCTGTATTCAATAATAAATTATCTGAAACACAAATATTATGAAACCATATTTTAGCTTGTATCATATAAGAGTAGAAAAAAACAACTAAAAGCCCAAGAGCAAACTTCCAGCATAGAAAGCTTCACCGCCTGGCCCCTCGCTTCAACGCCCCACAATCTGAGATGTCAACCTGTAATAGACAGAAAAGAATGAGGCAGGGAAGACCAGAGTAAATCAGCAACACAGGGTCAAACATCTTCCCTATATCATATGAAGGAAATACATGTTTATCACTGAATGGTGCCATCTTTGATCTCCAAACAAAAAGCATTAATGACTCATCATCAAAACATTCCCTATTACTAAGGATGGCTTTTCACTAATCCACCTGCAATCTGTTATCCAATATGAACAAAAATATAAGATGAAATCTCTGGCTGGGGACCAGAACAAAGCCCACATACACACAAGGGACCAAGGGTCTTCTTGGTTCTCTGCTAACACCCACAGATCTTTCTTACCAATGGAAATCATTTAGTGTTGGGTTACAAATATACTATAGCATCTAGTCACAGAGGTCATTCAAAATAACATGATTAAATAAAAGATCTAATGTTATTTCTTGTTTTTTTGTTTTGTTTTGTTTTTTAATAGAGTTTTGCTCTATCATCCAGTCAGGAGTACAGTGGCACCATCTCGGCTCACTGCATCCTCCCCCTCACGGGTTCAAGAGATTCTCCTGACTAAGCCTCCCAAGTAGCTGGGACTTCAGGCACACACCATCACGGCTAATTTTTGTATTTTTAGTAGAGACGGGTTTTTGCCAAGTTGGCCAGCCTAGTCTCGAACTCCTGCTCTCAGGTGATCCATCCACCTCGGCCTCCCAAAGTGCTGGGAATACAGGCATGAGCCACTGTGCCCGGCCTTTCTTGTTATCTATTATCCTAGGTGCTAGGTGCCAAGCTATGGGCAAGTTTTAAGGATTCTGCTGAATGCATCTACCTGAGCACTTCAATGCATAAGCAAGAACAAGTATTGCATAGACTTTACAATAAATGTTAAAGGTTAACAATAACATAATTCTCAACAATGTCCAATTGGCAAATTAATTTTCCTTATACTATCTACAAGCTTCAATGTTAGCATTCATTCTTGAGATATATGATATATATATATCCCTATTTTTTGACCTATATCAAAATATATTTAAGCCCAAAATACTAAAAAAATTAAATTGACTTTAAAATGTCTAAAATTCAACTATTCAAAGCAAACCTAAGTGTCCAGTAACAAATGAATGGATAATGAAAATATACTCTATACACACACAGACACACACACACACACACACACACACAATAGAATACTACTATTCAGCCTTAGGAGGAAGTCTTGTCATTTGGGACAACATGAATGAACCTGGAGGACATTATGTTAAGTGAAATAAGCTAGTCACAGAAAGATAAATACTGCATGATTTCACTTATATGTGAATTGTAAAAAAGTCGAAGTTATAGAAGCAGAGAGTGAAATGGAGATTACCAGAGGCTGAGGGTCAGGAACACTGGGGAACTACTGGTCAAAAAACACAAAATTTCAGTTAGACAGGAAGAATAAGTTCAAGAGATCTATTGCACTTCATGATGATCATGGTTAATAACAATATATTGTATATCTGAAAATTGTTGACAGTAGATTTTGTGTTCTCATCACAAAAAAAAAGGTGAGGTAATGCATATGTTAAACAGCTTGATTTAGCTATTCCATAGTGTATACATATATCAAAACATCATATTGTAAGCCATAAATATATACAGTATTTACTTGTCAATTAAGATAAGTAAATAGATAAACAAGTTTAAGAAGCAAAAATGGACTCTGAGTGGTCAAAAGAGAAGGCATAAAGTCCTTGTATGCATTAAAGCTTTTCTTGGGAGAGAATCCCTTGTTTTCATTAAAAAACTCTACCTCTAGCCTTATTTTATAATTTTATCTGTTATACAGTTTCCAAGTTCATCTGAGTTTAAAGTTAGAACATTAATATTGTCCTCAGGGTGGGGAACATCACACCCCGGGGCCTGGTGTGGGGTGGGAGGCAGGGGGAGAGGTAGCATTAGGAGAAATACCTAATGTAAATGACGAGTTAATGGGTGCAGCAAACCAACATAGCACATGTGTAACAAACCTGAACATTGTGCACATGAACCCTAGAACTTAAAGTATAATTTAAAAAAAAGAGAGAAATTTTTTCTTAAAAAAAGAAAATTAATGTTGTCCTAAGTAGCATAAACTGGCTTGAGTTAAGTTAAGGCAGGCAAAGAAGATTATAAGGATATAGGTCCCTTCATGAAGCCCAAAAACAGGAACAGTGCTTCAGACAGGACTGGAAACAGGGCTGAGACGGCTCATCATCCCTCTCGGTTTCTTGTCTCTGCTCATTTGTGTATATCTGCCCCCCGGGCTTTCCAGGCCACATGGCTGTTAAAAGATGCCCGCTGCATAGCTCCTGAGCTTCGAGTTTACAGGTGTAACTACAGACAGTAAGCTTCCTCCCCTGGAAACGTTACAGGAAATGGACACGGAATGACCGCGTTGCCACTCCCGGTCCAGCCCCTTGTGGCTGAGGTGAGAGAGGAAGTCAAGTTATAAAATGGCTGGGGATTAAAGAAGGTTCTTACAATCTAGGAAGACCCTCCAAAGAGTATTTGCTACAGAAGGAAAGCTGTGAAAATACGGGGATCTAGAGAAGCTTTGAAAATACAACAAAAAGTAAGGGTTGATAACCTTATAATGAAGGATACAGGCCCTCCAAATATTTTGACTTGAGGTAGTTTAGTATATGGGCAAATATCCCATAACACCTTAGTAGACTATAAGGGATTCATTGTACTATTGGACTACTGATGACTCATCACTCAGGAAAGTTTAAGTTGTATTAAATACACAATTTGAGAAGAACGCAATGCCTCCCTCAGTCAACCCCATGAGGTGCTGTGAAACCGGAATGCCTTTCCTTCAGGGTAGTTCTGAGTTGGCACAATGGGGATAGGCCTTTAGTAAACCTGTGCAACAACCAGTCAGTCACTAGATACAGGCTGCCCTGCAAGAGGGTGTGATCTTGGGTGAAACAGCTTTTTTTTTCAGACAGAGTCATCTTGCTCTGTCACCCAGGCTGCATTGCAGTGACACAATCACGACTCACTGCAACTTCCACCTCTCAGGCTCAAGCAATTCTCCCACCTCAGCCTTCTGAGTAGCTGGGACTACAGGCATGCACCACCATGCCCAGCTAATTTCTGTATTTTTAGTAGAGATGGGGTTTCACCATGTAGCCTAGGCTAGCCTCAAACTCCTGGGATCAAGGAATTCACTCACCTCAGCCTCCCAAAGTGTTGGGATTACAGGTGTGAGCCACTGCACCCAGCCCTAGAAAAAAATGTTAAGAGCAGCTGGCAGCAGATGGAATGAGGAGTCAGGATGGCAAGTCTCAACAAATTTCAAAAAATATACACAGATAATGGAGTATGTTCACTGTTCACAGCGAAATTATGCTAGAAGTTGAGAGCAGATGTCCTGAAATAGCTTACATACATACATACATACATACATACATACATAAAATTTAAATATTTAAAAGAAGAAATTGGCTGGGTGCGGTGACTCAAGCCTGTAATTGGCCCAGTGCTTTGGGAGGCTGAGGTGGGTGGATTGCCTGAGCTAAGGAGTTCGTGACCAGCCTGGGCAACATGGTGAAACACTGTCTCTACCGAAATACAAAAAATTAGCCAGGCGTGGCAGCGTGCACCTGTAGACCCAGCTACTCCGGAGGCTGAGGCAGCAGAATTGCTTGAACCCGGGAGGTGGAGGTTGCAGTGAGCCAAGATCATGCCACTGCATTCCAGTCTGGGCAACAGAGCAAGACTCTGTCTCAAAAAAAAAAAGAAATTGAGAGCAGAAGGATAACTTAAAAACTGCCAAATTTTTGGAGGTAAACCCATTTCTTTTTTTTTTTTGTTTGTTTGTTTTTTGGGTTTTTTTTTTTGGTTTTTTTTTTTTTTAAAGTTTTCATCTTTAGGCCGGGCGCGGTGGCTCAAGCCTGTAATCCCAGCACTTTGGGAGGCCGAGACGGGTGGATCACGAGGTCAGGAGATCGAGACCATCCTGGCGAACACCGTGAAACCCCGTTTCTACTAAAAAATACAAAAAACTAGCCGGGCGAGGTGGCGGGCGCCCGTAGTCCCAGCTACTCGGGAGGCTGAGGCAGGAGAATGGCGTAAACCTGGGAGGCGGAGCTTGCAGTGAGCTGAGATCCGGCCACTGCACTCCAGCCCGGGCTACAGAGCGAGACTCCGCCTCAAAAAAAAAAAAAAAAAAAAAAAAAAAAGTTTTCATCGTTAATGAAATGACTTTGGAAATAACGTACATTTCCATGACACCAATACTACAGTTTTCGGAGTCACAGTAAGATACACAGAATTACATCCGTAATTAATAAGAATGCCAACATGTCAAGCAGTAATTTGTTACATGGCAAACAAAATCAAGAAAGCAACCATCAAACAAAAGAGACCCATAGCTTCAGACAAGGCAAATCCCAGGATAGCATATGAGAACAGCTGCTGCTTCAGCGAAGGGTTTCTGGCATAACCAATGATAAGGCTGCCAAAGACTGTTCCAATACCAGCACCAGAACCAGCCACTCCTACTGTTGCAGCACCTGCACCAATAAATTTGGCAGCAGTATCAATGTCTCCGCTGATTGCACTGCTCTGAAACTCCCTTTGGATTAGCTGAGACACACCATTCTGGGCCCCATTAAATACCGTAGAGCCCTCTCCAGTCCTAGCCTCTGGTCGAGATAACACTGATGCAGAAATTGGTCTGTATGCAACTCTGGATCCAGCTCGGATCAGAGCCGGCGTGCAGGCGAGCTTGGCGCAGGCGAACATCTTACACTCTTCAGGACCGCGCGGCTGGAGATACTGGGTGACAGGTGACGTGGGCTCCTCTCCCTCTTCCTCTCTTCCCGAGAGGTGGCTGCGGCACCGGCGGCGGCAGAGGTCGAAGTAATGGGACTCAGTAAACCCATTTCTTTATGAAATGATTCACAGAAAAACTATCAAGGGAAATTAATAAATAAATGAACAATAATAAAAATTCAACATATCAAAACCTGAGAAATATAGCCAAACTGTTGCTTCGAGAGAAATTTACATCCTTAAATCATATATTAGAAGTGAAGAAAGGCTGAAAAGCAATGTCTGAGCATTCATCCCAGGAAGCTAGAAAAAGAATAGCAAATTAAAGAAAGTAGAAAAAAGAAAATAACAAAGATAAACACAAAATCAGCAAACTAGAAAATAATTGTACAATAAAGACAAATCAACAAAGCCAAAAATTAATTATTTGAGAAGACTAATAAAATTATAAAACACTAGTAGGTACAGATATAACCTATGTAAACAATTCCCTATTGCTGGACATCTACGTTATCTCCACTTGGATACACTATTCCACAGCACTGACATAATCATCCTTCCAATATTCACTCATGCTTATTTCCTGAAAATAAATTCTTAAAATTATGACTGTTAGCTCAAAGGGTGTGAAAAATTCTATGGCTTCTGATACATATATTGTGCTAAATTGCCCTACGGAAAGATTGAACCAATTTTACTCCCACTAGCAGTTTATGATAGTATTCAATTCCCTAAGAAATAAGCATGATTTTAAAAAATATTTATTAATTTGTTTGGTTAAAAAAAACCTCTTCATTTTAATTTGCATTTCTTACATTACTAATGAGTTGAACACTTTCTCAATGTTTACAGGTTAAGTTTCTTTTGTGAAATGCCTTAGTGTTTTCTATTCTTCTATTAAGGTGTTAGCCTTTCTCACAGATTTTATTACTTTTTATATATTGATATTGAGCCCTGAACCAAAGAATTAAAAATATTTTCCTGTTCTGTCAGATTGCTTATTAATGTCCTTTCTAACATGTTGTTGTAGAGAGCTTGAAACTGTTTATATTCTTGTCAATTTTTTTCCTTTATGGTTTGCCTTTATTTGATGTTTAGAAGTACCAACCCCATACCAAGGTTATTATGTGAATACTCACCCATATTAACCCCTAATGGAATAGCAGTGGTAAAGACTTGATGAATTTCTACAAATGTCTTGCTGGCTCAGGAATGTAGTCAGGAATTCCATAAAGCATATCAAAGGTAAGATATCATTTAAGATTTTTAAAAACTAAAGATACTACTAGATTCTAGGCTTTGTGGGGCAGAGTCAAGGCAAGGCAAAATTGTGATGTGACTGAAATTGCTTTTAGTGGCCCAAAGTATCTCCTTTTTTCTTTGCCCTTTTACTCCTGAAGCAGCTTTTCCTCCATCCCCAGTTCTAGCTACCTATCTCATTCTCAGTGAAGGAAGGACTGATACTGGTTTACTACAAGACATTAAAGATATTTATGCTTTTAAAATAACAACTTGCAAAGAGCACGGCCAAGAAAAGTTTGGGGAAGATTCTGAAGCATTAATGGATTTTCTTTTTTTATTATTATTTTTAATTGTGATAAAATACACATATTTACAATCTTAATTATTTTTAAGTATACATTTCAGTGGTGGTATTAAATGCATTTACTTTGTTGTGTAACCATCACCACCATCTGTCCACAGAACTTTTTCATCTTCCAAAACCGAAACTCCATATCCATTAAATGAACGCCCCATTTTCCCCTTCCCTCAGCCACCAGGAACAACTACGCTACTTTCTGTCTCTACAGATTGTACTACTTTAGGTACTTCATGTAAGTAGAATCATACAGTATGTATCTTTTGTCACTGGCTTATTTCACATGGCATAATGTCCTCAAGGTTATCCATGTTGAGGCATCTTTCAGAATTTCCTTCCTTTTTGAGGCTGAATAATGTTCCATTGTATAAATATACCACATTTTGTTTATCCATTCATCCACCAATGGACACTGGGTGGATTCCATCCTTTGGCCATTGTGAATAATGCTACTGTGAACACAGATGTGCAAGTATCTCTTTGAGACCTTGCTTTGAATTCTTTTGGGTATATACCCAGAAGTGGGATTGCTGGATCATATGTTAATTATTATGTTTAATTTTTTTAGGGGGCCAGGCACAGTAGGTCACACCTGTAACCCCAGTGCTCTGGGAGAACAAGGCAGGGAGATTGCTTGGGTGACCACAGGATTTTGAGGGTTACAGTGAGCTATAGTTACCCCTCTGCACTTCAGCGTAGGTGACAGAGGGATATTCTGTCTCTTAAAAATAAAAAATAAAATAAATAAAAATTTGAGGAACTGACATACTGTTTTCTATAGGGGCTGCATTTTATATTACCACCACCAGTGCACAAGAGTTCCAGTTTCTCCACATCCTCTCCAGCACTTGTTATGTTTGTTTTTGTTTTGTTTTGTATGATAATAGGCATGAAATGATATTTCATTGTGGGCTAGATTTGCATTTCCCTAATGATTAATGATGTTCAGCATCTTTTCATGTGCTTATTAGCCATTTGAATATATTCTTGGAGAAATGTCTATTCAAATCCTTTGCCAAATTTTTTTTTTTTTTTTTGAGATGGAGTTTCACTCTTTTTGCCCAAGATGGAGTGCAATAGCATGATCTCAGCTCACCGCCACCTCCGCCTCCTGGGTTCAAGTGATTCTCCTGCCTCAGCCTCCTGAGTAGCTGGGAATACAGGCATGCACCACCATACCCAGCTAATTTTTTGTATTTTCAGTAGAAACCGGGTTTCACCACGTTAGCTAGGTTGGTCTCCAACTCCTGACCTCATGTGATCCGCCCGCCTCAGCCTCCCAAAGTGCTGGGATTACAGGCATGAGCCACTGCGCCTGGCCAGAAAACTTTTAACTCAAAAATGTCTCTTTGAAATACCTTTGGCCAGGTGTGGTGGCTCGTGCCTGTTATCCCAGCACTTTGGGAGGCCAAGGAGGGAGGATTGCTTGAGCCCCAGGGCTCAAGACCAGCCTAGACAACATAATGAGACCCCGTTTCTACAAAAAAATACACAAAAATTAGCTGGGCATGGTGGTGCGTCTGTAGTCCCAGCTGCTTGGGAGACCAAGGTGGGAGAATTGCTTTAGCCCAGAAGTTCAAGGCTGCAGTGAGGTATGATTGTGCCACTGTACTCCAGCCTGGACGACAGAACAAATCCTTGGCTCTAAATAATAAAAATAAAAATAAGATAAAATTGAAAAAGAAATATATTTGTTCACACTACTTGAAAAAGGAAAATATTTGTTTTTTGATTATAAAAGAATGTATGTTGATTATAAAAATTCAGATATTACATAATTGAATAAAGTATTAATAGAAAATGAAAATCCCCCAAAATCTCACCCACAGAAAAAACTCTTTTAAACAGTCTAAACAGTCTAGTATAAACTTCCATAACGTAGGCATACACACAGACACACCCACACACACACACACACACACACACACACTGTATTTTACTTTTCTCTGCTTAACAATATATCCTGGACATTTATCCATATTAATATGAGATGCTGTTAATTACCTTTTTTAAATAGTGGTCAAGATAGTATTTATATATATAAACTAATATTAAATTTTTGTTTGGGAGGCCGAGGCGGGCAGATCACCTGAGGTCAGGAGTTCCAGACCAGCCAGGCCAGTGAAATCTCGTCTCTACCAAAAATATGAAAATTATCCAGTGGTGCACACCTGTAATCCCAACTACTCAGGAGGCTGAAGCAGGAGAATTGATTGAACCCGGTAGGCAGAGGTTGCAGTGAGCCAAGATCGTGCCACTGCACTCCAGCCTGGGCAACAGAGTGAGACTCCATCCCAATACATACATACACACATACATACATATATACATACATACATAAATTTTTTTTAAATAAACAAAACCTAAGACAAAACGGATTCTAATAAGATCAAAAGCACTTCAGGGTCTAACATTGAAGAATAGAGAGACAAAATATAAAATAAAGCTCGTAATCATTCTGTATCACTTGTACATAAAATCTAAATATTGAATAGTGCTATAATTGCAGACTTGCCATATTTACCTATAGCGCATTTACAAACTCTCTTTCTCTCTCCAAACCAGAAATAATGTAACCTCTGACCATGCCACATCTACAGAAGTGTCTGATCAGTAAGGCCAGCCATTTCCAAAACTTTTAGTAAGAGAACAGAGAGGCTACCAATCTAGTTGACAAATGTAAAAGGCAGATGAACATATATAGGGGTTTGCAAGTGTCAGCCTCCATTTAAAGTACAATTCTCTCATTGTGCCATTAGTAAATAACATTTTGGTTGATTTCTTCAGTTACACAAAGAATTAGTGTCTTCCTTTATGATTAAGGAAAGAGAGATTGCCCTGTAAGTCTCAGCAAACGATACAAATTTAAGTACAAGTTGAAATCCTGTCATTTGGAGCAACATGGATAGAACCGGAGGTCATTATGTTAAGTGAAATAAGCTAGGCACAAATATCACATTTCTCATTCATATGTGAGAGCTAAAAAAGTACTCTCATGAAGACAAGAGAGTAGACTGGTGGATACCAGAGGCCAGGAAAGGTAGCAGGGAGGAGGAGATAAAGGGAGGTTGATTAATGGGTATAAATATTAATATACAGTTTGATAGAAGAAATAAGATCTAGTGTTCAACAGATCAGTGGGATGACTACAGGTTACAATAATCTATTGTATATTTCAAAATAGCTAACAGACTAATTTGAATGTTTCTAGCATAAAGAAAAAACAAATAGGGAAGGTGATGGCTATCCCAATTACACTGATTAGACCTTTACAAATTATATCAATGTATTAAATTATAACATTACCCTCAAAATACATACATCTATTATGTATCAATAAAAAATAAATTTAGGCTGGGCATGGTGGCTCACACCTGTAAATGCCAGCACTTTGGAAGGCCAAGGTGGGAGGATCTCTTGAGTCAAGGAGCTCAGGACAAGGGTTGAGCCTGGGCAATGCAGTGAGATCCCATCTCTAAAAAAAAATTAAGTAATTTGCCAGGCATGGTGGCTCATGTCTGTAGTTCCAGCTGCTCAGGAGGCTGAAGTGGAAGGATCACTTGAACCTGGGAGGTTGATGCAGCGAGCTAAGATTGTGCCACTGCACATCAGCCTGGGTGACAGAGCGAGACCATGTGTAGAAAAAATAATAAGAAATTTACAAAAATAAATTTTAGAAACAACAAAACTGAATGAAATAAAAACTGAATCAAAAAAATTAAGCAAGTGGAAACTTACATATCTCCTGATATGGTCAAATTTTCTTAATTTCCTAACTACTTTTTTTCCACAAGGGTCCTGGGTATTTTCTCACTTCTAAGAGGTATTATCTACCTCTACTTTAACTTTCCATACCAAATGAACAAATTTACCAAACATTTTATCATTAATCTAAAACTTAACGGGAATGGCATATGATCGGCATGGCTTTACCATCAACTTCACATAAGTGTTCAGAAACCAGGTGAAAATGAACTCCTAAGTTGAAGGAGCTTTTAATGCTTGCATGAACATTTTCTAGGCCTTCAAAGGCTGTTACTGCTGTTTCTCCTTCTCCTTTTTTTTTTTTTTTTTTTTTTTTTTTTTTTGTCTTTTTTAATATCTTGTTCTCTTCTTTCCCTCACTGAAATTCAAGAATATGTAGCTACCATAAGCTTGGGATATCCTAGAAACAACGATGGTTAGAAGACTGGTATGGTTTCTACACACTCATCTTTTAATTGATGTCTTCTACCCACTCACTCTTACTCATACCCAGCTTCTCCCATATTATTGAAACTTCAATCCTTGCCTCTGTTATGTTCAGGTTTCTAAGCCTGGAGAAGATAACACTTTAAAATGCCGTAAGTGCAGTGGGAAAGGACTCAGGAGGTAGCCAGAAAACCTAGAAATTATGACTAGGACTGGATACTTTGGCATTAATACCTATGTTTTGCAATGTCCAAAGCATGACTAGAATTGATCTTTCACCCCCTGAATGCTGTCATATTCCCATATTACCTGTATTTCTGTGCCTAAATAACACCATATAGACAAATTCTCCAATTTTATATCAACTTTATTCACACTGAAGCTGCCACATCTTAAATTAGGAATGCTTTCAGCTACAAGAACAGAAAAGTCTGACAGAATGCTGGGCGCAGTGGCTCACACTAGTAATCCCAGCACTTTGGGAGGCTGAGGTGGGTGGATCATGAGGTCAGAAGATTGAGACCATCCTGGCCAACCTAGTGAAACCCTGCCTCTACTAAAAATACAAAAATTAGCCGGGCATGGTGGCAGGTGCCTGTAATCCCAGCTACTCAGGAGGCTGAAGCAGAGAATTGCTTGGACCCAGGAGGCAGAGGTTGCAGGGAGCCGAGATCACACCACTGCACTCCAGCCTGGGTGATACAGCGAGACTCCATCTCAAAAAAAAAAGAAAAGTCTGACAGGTAGCTTAGACTCTTAGTAGTCTGTATCCTTAACAAGAAGTCCAAAGGTTATCTCAGGGCTATTCTGGCAGCTCAATAATGTCGTTAAGAACTCAGACTCGGCAGTTCCCGTCATCTTCGGGAGCTGTAGAGGTATGAATTTAAGACAGGCCTATTTTATTAATTTATTTCCAAATGCAGCGAAAGGTCCAACGACCATCTGTGGGCCACTTAATTCAGGGCCCCCAATTTGTACATGAAAAACTCTCAGATACAGCCAACGCCATGGGTTTTGCAGACCTGAAAAGCCCCACTGGCCTCCAGGTGCTCAATGATTACCTGGAAGACAAGAGCTACATCAAGGGGTATGTGCCATCACAAACAGATGTGGCAGTATTTGAAGCAGCGCCTCGCCCACTGCCTGCCGACTTGTGTCATGCCCTACATTGGTATAATCACATCAAGTCTTACGAAAAGGAAAAGGCCAGCCTGCCAGGAGTGAAGAAAGCTTTGGGCAAGTATGGTCCTGCAGATGTGGAAGACACTACAGGAAGTGGAGCTACACAGATAGTAAAGATGATGATGACATTGAGCTCTCTGGATCTGATGAGGAGGAGGAAAGTGAAGAAGCAAAGAGGCTAAGGGAAGAACGTCTTGCACAATATGAAACAAAGAAAGCCAAAAAAACCTGCACTTGTTTCCAAGTCTACCATCTTACTAGATGTGAAACCTTGGGATGATGAGGCAGATATGGAGAAATTAGAGGGCGTCAGAAGCATTCAAGCAGACGGCTTAGTCTGGGGCTCATCTAAACTAGTTCCAGTGGGATACAGAATTAAGAAACTTCAAATACAGTGTGTAGTTGAAGATGATAAAGTTGGAACAGATATGCTGGAGGAGCAGATCACTGCATTTGAGGACTATGTGCAGTCCATGGATGTGGCTGCTTTCAACAAGATCTAAAATCCATCCTGGATCATGACATTTAAATAAAAGTTTGAAAGATTGAAAAAAAAAAAAAAAAAAAGATCTCAGACTCTTGGCTGGGTGCAGTGACTCACACCTGTAATCCCATCACTTTGGGAGGCCAAGGCGGGCAGATCTCTTGAGGTCAGGAGTTTGAGACCAGCCTGGCCAACATGGCAAAACCCTCTCTCTGCTAAAAAATATGAAAATTAGGCCGGACACGGTGGTACATGCCTGTAATCCCAGCACTTTGGGAGGCTGAGGCAGGCAGATCATGAGGTCAGGAGATGGAGACCATCCTGGCTAATGCAGTGAAACTCCATCTCTACTAAAAATACAAAAAATTAGCCGGGCGTGGTGGCAGGCATCTGTAGTCCCAGCTACTCAGGAGGCTGAGGCAGGAGAATGGCTTGAACCCGGGAGGTGAGCCGGGTTTTGCAGTGAGCCGAGATTGTGCCACTGCACTCTAGCCTGGGCAACACAGCAAGACTCTGTCTCAAAAAAATAATAATAATATGAAAATTAGCTGGGCATGGTGGCACACGCCTGTAATCCCAGCTACTCAGGTGGCTGAGGTGTGGGAATCACTTGAACCTGGGAGGCGGAGGTTGCAGTTAGCCGAGATCGTGCCATTGTACTCCAGCCTGGGCAACAGAGTGAGACCTTTTCTCAAAAAAAAAAAAAATTCAGTCCCTTGGCCAGACACAGTGGCTCATGCTTTATTTCCAGCAATTTGGGAGGCCAAGGAGGGTGAATCTCTTGAGGTCAGGAGTTCAACACCAGCCTGGCCAACATGGTGAAACCCCGACTCTACTGAAAATACAAAATTAGCCGGCGTGGTTGCCTGCACCTGTAATCCCAGATACACAGGTGGCTGAGGCATGAGAATCGCTTGAACCTGAGAGGGGGAGGTGGCAGTGAGCTGAAATTGTGCCACTGCACTCTAGCCTGGGCTATAGAATGAAACTCTGTCTCAAAAAAAAAAAAAAAGAACTCAGATTCTGTCTTTTCTTTCTGCTCTACCTTCTTAGCTTGTTAGCTTTTCATTCTGAGGCTTGTTGCCTTATAATTACAATTTGGCTGCCACAACTCCATACATCACATTCCACACTTAAGGATGGAAGAAAGAGAGTATACATACAAACAAATGTTTCTATTCCTTTTATGGGAGAAGCTACCTCCCTCCTCTTCCGCCCCCCCCACCCCATAGAGGTCTTCCAGAAGATTTCTGGTTATATCACAAAAGCCCGAACTAAATCACACAGCTAGCCCTAACTGCAAGGGAAGTTAGAAAAAGGCATATTTGTCTTCCAACCTCTATAACAGAAAGAGAAATGGGTTTGGAACTGGCTTTAGGATTCAAACAACAGTTTACGACACATGTCTATATTACACATAAAATGCTAATTATGCTAGTTAATTACAACTAGGTGCAGGACCTTTAAAAGTCCTGGTTTAGAATACAGTTCTCCTTTCCAGCAGAAAACCGGTTAAGAATGTTAATGAAGGAGACATTAAAAAGGGACGGGAATGAAAGCTACAGCTTTGTCAGATGGTGCTGACAGTGCCGAGTTGTAGACAGATTACAACTGAAACAGTATCCATAGCCAAATCCTATCTAGAATGAAGGGAAAATTGTAATAGTGTACATAGCTGGTGTCCTAAAATGTTCCAGAAGCTTTAAGAGTGTAATAAGGCCCTGGTGCAGGGACGCACACCTGTAATCCCAGCACTTTGGGAGGCCAAGGCAGTAGGATCACTTGAGCCTAGGAGCAGACAAGCCTGGGCCACATGGCAAAACCCCAACTCTACAAAAAAAAATACAAAAATCAGCAAGGCATGGTGGCATGCACCTGTAGTGCCAGCCAAAGTGGGAGGATCACTTGAGACCGAGAGGTCGAGGCTGCAGTGAGCCATGATTCCACCACTACACTCTAGCCTGGGCAACAGAATGAGACCCTGTCTCAAAAAAAAAAAAAAAAAAGTATGATAACTAGAGATCTATCTGGGGCTACCATTTTTCTTTAAATAAGAAAATAGATTTTTACAAAGTATTTAAAATAGACAAGCCAATAATACTAAGAGTTAACACTAAGGGACTCTATTATGATATGCCAAGTACTCAGCTTTACATATATATGTATGTATCTAATCTCTCAATTGTCCTATCAGGTAAGTACATTCACTAATTTGCTTATAGTCACACAAGGAGAAGCTCAACCTAACTCTAGAGATCATGCCCTTAACCATATTACATTACTGTTTGTTATTTTAGTTGTTCTCCTCGGTGTTTCTTATTCATTTTATGTATTTGTTATTTAATCATTCAAATTTGTAAAGTTTAACTCTTGTTTATAAATCGTAAATTGTCTTTCTCTACTTTCTTTCCATAGTATTTCTAGTTCACAAAGTCCTAAAATGGCAAAGCTGTTTCAATATCTTTCAAAAACTTAGAATCAGATAATCCAACTGGATTTTGTAGCTAGTTTTATGAAAGCTTTGATAACATTACAACAAACCTTGTTAGGGTTTTATAAGAAAAAAAAAAAAAGAACTAACCCGACAAAATAAACCACCAAAAAAGGCATCACAACACACAAGGTACAAACAACAAAAGTAGAAACATAAATATACATCTATATTAGTCCTGTGTGTTCTAAATTCCTCCTCTGTTTCATCTACTGTGAGTTTGCTACCTCCACAGCACACTGGCATACCATTGGTTCCCTGAATTATTGGGCTATTATTCCCCACCTCGCCCCCACCCCCCGCCAAAACAATAACCCTGTTTGCTCCACACATAGCTGGTAACACACATGTGGTTAATTATACCCAAATCTCTAGTCTCAAACTACCATACTTAGCTTTTTATTTTAGGTTTTTATGCTTCCTTTTTTCTTTTACTGTCTTTTTCTTTACATCTTTATTATTATGTTTCCAGAAATTTAGCTCCCAAACACACATAAGATCCTTGCATACTTTCAACAATACAATGAAATCTGTATCTTCTTATCTACCCAAAAAACCATAAGCCGTATGTTATATGTTATTTTCTCCTATTCTCTCCTCATGTATTATTAAAATTAGAAGTGGATTAAACTTTTTTGTAATTTTTTTTTTTTTTTTTTTGAGACAGAGTCTTGCTCTATCACCCAGGCTGGAGTGCAGTGGTTTGATCTCGGCTCACTGCAGCCTCAACTCTCGGGCTCAAGCGATCCTCTCACCTCAGCCTCCTGAGTAGCTGGGTCTACGGGCATGTGCCACCACACCCAGCTAAGTCTTTAATTTTTTGTAGAGACGGAGTCTAACCATGTTGCTCTGGCTTGAATTGAACTCCTGGGCTCAAGCAATCCAACTGCCTCAGCCTCCCAAAGTGTTGGGATTACAAGCATGAGACCCAGGCACCTGGCCAGATTAAACGCTTTTTTTAGTTTACTCAAAGACAGTGTCCTCATATTGGGTTGGAAAACCAAGATGATCACATATAAGGATCTTCCTGCTTGTCTCTCCAGCTGTTTTTCCCAACTCTGGCTAATCTCTGTTTAATAAGGCATCTTTCTTTAACAATTTAGAAGAAAGACAAAAACAAAAAAACTCCAGGACAGCATGATCAGCTGACAGACAGCATGATTAGCAAAGAAAACAGTGATGGGAACACACAAGCCTCTTCTCTCCCTCCAATAACCTGGCAGACAACCCCACCTGGTATTTGTCCCATACTTGTAACACACAAATGTTTGCTTGCTAGGTCAACTGTATTTAAACTAAAATATGACAGCTGTAAATAAGAAAATAGAATAGGTGCCATTTTTAGATTCTAACAAGCAAGTTGAGGCACTGCTCTCTTGAAAACTGTCACCAAAGGCAAAGAGAGAGCAGCCTCAAGACAAAATAAGAGAAAATCACTACATGGCCTGAATGATTCACGTTGAAATCAGAGGCATCAGATGAGGACTTAAGATGGATCAATAGCTTAAAAAGGTCTCAAGTGAACAATCTGTGCCATTCTCCTTCTCTAATCTCTTGGAGAAAAAAAAAAAGAACACAAAAAAGCTCTAAGGTCTTTTAATGAGACTATTATTCCATTAATTATTTGAGGCAGTTTTTGTTTCACTAGAATTAATTAACATAACCCTTCTACTTTTAGCTCCAGCTGCATCTGATGTCACTGCTATGGCCGTGAAGAATGAAAACCAAAGGACAACTGGCTACTTAAGGAATTAAGCTGACTAAAATGAAAACCATTCACCACAGCAGTTCCAGTACTCTGGCTGAGACTCTGTTTTTCTACATATAGCCCACACATTCTGACCAAACTCAAATCTACGCAATTTCAAACTTAGAAAACTTTAACTGCTGCCCCACTGAAGCCATTTTCAAGCTGGAATCATGTTTAATAAACTACTCCATCTATTTCACCATATATATATTTTAAAATAATTAATTTAGCCTCTACTCATTCAGATCTATTAAGTTTCACCATAGTCTATCATGGTTACCTTATAAAATCCTCTTAAACATAACCAACAGATAAATCAAATAAGAATTTTTGGAAATGTTTAACCTTAAGGACAATATTATTTTAAGAATCTAGGTCAAGGGTCTCCCATCCCCGGGCTGCGGACCAGTATCAGTCCCTGGCCTGTTAGGAACCGGGCCTCACAGCAGGAGGTGAGTGGTGAGCTAGTGAGCAATACCGCCTGAGCTCCGCCTCCTGTCAGATCAGCAGTGGCATTAGATTCTCGTAGGAGCATGAACCCTATTATGAACTGCACATGCGAAGGATCGAGGTTGCATGCTTCTCATGAGAATCTAACTAATGCCTGATGATCTAAGGCGAAACAGTTTCATCCCAAAACCAACCATCACCATCACCACACCCGCTCCCCAGGTCTGTGGAAAAACTGTCTTCCATGAAACCTGTCCCTGGGGCCAAAAAGGTTGGGGACCACTGACCTAAGTCTAATGTATAGAATGGCACAGATTACAAATGAGTCTTACAGATTTGTGAAACAGTCACTGACTTTCATTTAATTGTACCCCTCGCTTTGATTTTTCATGAACTCAAATGAGACATCCTAATCCTCAATCTAACCAGTTAAGCTGTACTATACAGGTTTTGTGCAGGTCCTTCTTAAACACACCCTAGCAGACGCCCCAGCTCCAAAAGACAAATTGGACCTCAGTGACTCCCACAGGCAGTGACTGAGGAGGCAACTTCTGCATTGTCCACAGACTATGCTCATTTTCCTGAGACTAAGGCACTGCTCCTTACACAGACTCAGAAAAGTCTTCAGCCCTAGGAGATGCCACCTCCGACCCAAGGGAAGCGAATGCCTTCTGAAGAACCAGGCTCCTTAAAACCCCTGGCCAGTTTCCCAGACACATTTCAGTTGTAAACTCATTATGAGAAATATTTAATTACGGAATCTGCAAACCAGGGGAGCTTATTTGAAATACATTAACTAAATAACTCTTTTTCAGATCTTTCAAGATCACAGTCTGTCTCAGAGATTATTTCCCACATTACTTCTCCTGATTCAGTACATGTGTTTTTTTCTTGAATAACTGCCTCTGCTATATTTCTCCTTCCTTTAGCCTAAGTCAACCTTTCCATTTCTAAAGCCAACAGCTTCTGAGTAACCAGGCTATCCTCCCATTAAATATGCATGCAAGAGCTTGACAAATCTTGAGTGCCTTTAATTACTCAGGGATAGTCTCCTCAGCTAACATGAGAATACAACTCATGCTCATATGGCTTCCAAAATACTGGAATAGGAAGGGATCCTTTACCCTCTCAGGTTGGAACTAGCTGGCCCACTGATTAATAATCTTAACCTATCTACCTCTGTAGTTTGGAGAATTGCCTTCTAGTAAGCTGTTGTGCCTGGCATACTCTGAGGTTCCAAATACATAACTATTTTTAAGGATTTATTCCTGAGTTCTTTGATATTTCTGTTTGTTTTTTGGCCTTCTAAGATCTAACTAGATTAATCTTAACATTGATACCATAATTCACCAAGTTTTTATACCAATATTGTTATAGTAGAAAAATGGGATGTTTTGCAATTACAGTCAAATTAATTAATGACTATAATTTATTTCTTTGTAAACAAACACACAAAGGCTTTGGTTATCTTCAGTTTAAATGTAAACTGTCAAAAAATTAGAAGTCCTTATCACAGGGGTCTGGTTGAGTAACATATGACTAATTAATGCAATATAACACTCTGAAGTCATGAAAAAAACACACTGTAGAATAACACGTATTGGCATGGGAAAACCTTCACAATAGACTTCTTAGAGAAAACAATCTTGCCACAAAATAGTATTCACAAAGTAAAGCATTTTGCTAAAAAATATATATATAGAGAGAGAGAAAAAGACAAGAAGGACATACATCAAAATATTAAGAGTATCTGAGGACAGTGAGATTACATACAATTTTTCTTTTGCATTTCAAAATGTTCCAAGATTCTACCCCGGGCATTTATTATTTTTATACTTTTTAAAATAGTTTATTTTAAAGGAAAAGAGTTCCCAAGTAATTCTGCGAGTGATTTCCTATACTGTTTCACACCCATTTAATATTAGCAAAGGTAATGGAACATCTTTTGCCACAGAAGACTCTCAATTATGTTTTAATATAAGTGAGGCAGTTTTTCCAGTTGCCTTTAAAAATAGCAAAAAGAGCCAGGTGCGGTGGCTCACGCCTGTAATCCCAGCACTTTGGGAGGCTGAGGCGGGTGGATCATGAGGTCAGAAGACTGAGACCATCCTGGTAAACAGGTTGCAGTGAGCCGAGATCACACTGGTGCACTCCAGCCTGGGTGACAGAGCAAGACTGTCTCCACAGGAAAAGAAAAAAAAAAAAAAGTATTCCAGATGATCGCTACACATAGTAAAGTCTCAGAAACTCTAGTGTTGTGAAAGATCAAGCCAAGACAGTAGGTTTAGAAAAAGATTATAATTCTTAATCACGAGGCTACAGAATAAGCTGGCCAGGTGCGGTGGCTCCCACCAGTAATCCCAGCACTTTGGGAGGCCGAGATGGGCAGATCACCTGAGCTCAGGGGTTCAACACCAGCCTGGCCAACATGGAGAAACCCCATCTCTACTAAAAATACAAAAATTAGCAGGGCGTGGTGCCCTGTGCCTATAATCCCAGATACTGGGGAGGCTGAGGCAGAATAGCTTGAACCCGGGAAGCGGAGGTTGTGGTGAGCCGAGATGGCACCATTGCACTCCAGCCTGGGCAACAAAAGCAAAACTCCGTCTCAAAAAAAAAAAAAAAAAAAAAAAAGAATAATTATTTTATTAAAAGAAAATAATTATTTATAAAGCAGGGGAATGGTGGAAATCAGAAGAAGGCAAAGTTGGCAAGCTCCTGACTTAAAATAAAGACTGAATGCCAGGAGGGAAACAGGAGAGATGAGGCTAGGCCTAGGTCGAAGGCAGGTCATACAGAGCCTGTGTATTACAGCCTCACTGCTCAAGGTGTGGTTCTCAATTCAGCAACACAGGCATCACCTGGGAGTTGTTAGAAATGCAGTCTCATGCCCCATCACAGACCTACTGAGTCAGAATCTTCCCTGTAACAAGATTCCCAGTAATTCAGATGGACCCCAAAGTTCAGGAAGCATTACACTAACAAATTTATTTTCAGGACAAAATCCTATGGGGAATCATAAAGGAATTTCAAGCCAGGTAGTGGCATGATCAGATATGTGCATTACAAAGATCTCACTAGTAACAGAATGAAAAAAAAAAAAAAGATTATAGAAAGTAAGACCAAAGATTGCTTAGGAAGCTGTTTCAGGAACTAGGAAAGAATAAGGGACCAAGCCAAGCATGGTGGCTCATGCCTCTAATCTCAGCACTTCAGGAGGCCAAGGCGGGAGGATCACTAAAGCCCAGGAATTCGAGACCAGCCTGGGCAACACAGTGAGACCCTGTTTCCAAAATACAAAAAATTAGCTAGGTGTGGTGGCATGCAGCTACTATAGTGCCAGCTACTTGGGGGGCCGAGGCAGAAGGATTACTTAGCTCACAAGGTTGAGACTGCAGTGAGCTATGATCACATCACTGCACTCCAGCCTGAGCAACAGAGCAAGACCCTGTCTCAAGAAAAAAAAAAAAAAAAAAAAAAAAAAACAGAAAGAAAAAAAAAAGATAAGGGTCCCAAATAAAGCAGCAACAGTACTAGGAAATAACTGATTAGGTGGGGTGCAGGGGTGCAGGGGAAGGTAAATCAAGACTATTTCTAAGTTTTGTGTTTGGGTTACTGGAGGGATATTGATGTCATTCACCAGACAGGAACAAGAAATAACAACAACAATTACAGTAGCTAACATTTCTTAAATATGTGCCAGGCATTATGCTAAGTGCTTCCCATGAACTATCTCATTTAATCCTCATAACAACCCTATGAAGTAAGTATTATCCCATCATATAGATGAAGAAACTAAGACACAGAGAAATTAAATCAGGTAGAGTAGTATGAAGAAGGAGGGAGGAGATGACAATCGATTTTGAATATGCTGGGTTTGGGGCGCTTGTGAAGATGTCCACAAGGCAGCTGTCTGTAGGGATCTAGGTTTGTAGGGAGAGCAAGTGGACTGGAAACAGGTTTGGAAGTCATCAGCACAGGGCTGGCACCTGACTCTTCAAGACTGGATCAGGCCACAGTGGGAGGGAGTGTAGGTCAAGGACAGAGCCCAGGAACGTGCAATAGGAGGTAAGTGAGCTTATGAAGACAAGAAAGCAGACAGAGAGAAAAGAGAATGACAGCTGTAACAGCAACAACAGTAATAACTAATACTTGTAAGAATTTACTAAATACCGGCCGGGTGCGGTGGCTCACGCCTGTAATCCCAGCACTTTGGGAGGCCGAGGAGGGAGGATCACGAGGTCAGGAGATTGAGACCATCCTGGCTAACACGGTGAAACCCCGTCTCTACTAAAAATACAAAAAATCAGTCGGGCGTGGTGGCGGGCGCCTGCAGTCCCAGCTACTCGGGAGGCTGAGCCAGGAGAATGGCGTGAACCCAGGAGGCGGAGCTTGCAGTGAGCCTAGATCACCCCACTGCGCTCCAGCCCGGACGACAGAGCAAGACTCCGTCTCAAAAAAAAAAAAAAAAAAAAAAAAAAAAAAAAAAGAATTTACTAAATACCGGTCACTATTCTAAGCATTTCTTAATATATTATAACTTAGTCATCATTAAAACCACATAAGGTAGGTTTTATTATCACCACTATAAAGATAAGGAAATTGAAGCATAAAGAGGTTAAGCGGCTTAAGGACACAGAGAAAGTGAATAGCAAAACCAGGATTCAAACCAAGATCCAGTATCTAGGTGTGGACTCCTCGCCCTTGACTTCTGTGATGCACTGCCTCGCTTTCAGGACCCTGGGAGGGGTGGAAGGCAAGGAAGGAAACAGTTGCAACAAAGCCCTCAGAATAGCATCTGGCCTACAGTAAAGCCTCAGTAAATATTGATCACTATTACTTGCTAATTTACTGCCATGGAACCACACATTTGACTGAGCCACAGTTTTTAGAAGAAAACAAGTAATAACTATATAAGGTTTAAAAAAATCAAGGTTTTAGTGGAGGAAGAAAAGCAACTTCCAAGGCTGCTAAGGCTTTCAATTCAGTTTCCTATGCCTTTAATGTCTAAGGCTCCACACAATCAACCCCTGTCCGGGTCTGTGGCTACTGCCATGATCCTAGTCCTTCGGAAGGGCTGCTACGCACAGCAATGACCTGAAGGCCTCACTAATCCCAAAACACTTTCTGACTGCTATAAAGATTCCATTCTAGGGCGCTCCTTTAGCATTGGGCATATTTTGCTCCATTCTAATTGTTTTACAAAGCAGGTAGTTGATGCTGAAGGTCTCTCAGGTTCTCAACTGTCCCCGAAAGCAAATGCATAGCCTCCTCCAGACACTGTTAATTTGTTCTAATTAGGAGGACATGTCTACAATGTCCTGATAACATATTATCAGGTAATTTTCAAACTAAAATTATATCATGTATAGTAATTCAGAAGCCTCATATTTTTTCTCTTTTTAAAATTCTTTCTAGTTCAATTATTCTCTCTGGCACAGATCCATCCAAGATCAAGAAACAGAGTGAATAAAACCAACAATAATGACAATGGTCAGAAAAAGAAGCAGTCTCAATTTCCAAAAGGTTAAATTTCTGAAGTGAACTTATATGTTTCTAGTCTAAGAAAATTTCTCAAAACAGAATAAAGATATTAAAAGGCAGAAAGCATCTTCTAGAAGTGGGACATCTGGTCACCCTATCCCTCAGGCAATGCACATAAAGAGAGCTATTTTTAAAATGAAGTGAATGTGAATGCCCTATCCTGCATAAATACAAATGCTAATTCTTGCTAGGGAGACTTGAATTCTATAATTAACTAAAACTGACTAAGCAGACTTATGAACAAAGATGCTCACCATAGCATATCACTTCCATTAGTGAAAAATGCCCAGCAGTAAATACATTTTGGTATACCCAGATGATTGAATATTATGCTGCCATTAAAAATATTTTCAATGGGCTGGGCACGGTGGCTCACACCCGTAATCCCAGCACTTTGGGAAACTGAGGTGGGCAGATCACCTGAGGTCAGGAGTTCAAGACCAGCCTAGCCAACATGGTGAAACCCCATCTTTACTAAAAATACAACTTAGCCAGGTGTGGTGGCAGGCACTTGTAATCCCAGCTACTCTGGGCACCTGTAATCCTAGCTACTTCAGAGGCTGAGGCCAGAGTATTACTTGAACCTGGGAGGCGGAGGTTGCAGTGAGCTGAGATTGCGCCAATGTACTCCAGCCTGGACAACAAGAGCGAAACTTCGTCTCAAAACATACATACACAGATATATTTTTTCAATGAATATTTATTGATATAAATTCTCACAATACATATTAAGTTTAAAAATTATTTTAAAAATCATTACCACTTGTGAATATAGACAAAAGACTTAAAATCAATAGTTGACAATTATTATTTCTAGGTGGCATAATTAGTTTATTTTAACTTTCTTCCTTTATATGTTCTGTATTATTCAAATAATCCAGATTAGCTACAAGGCATCACTTCTATAAGCAGAAAAATAATGCTTATAAATCAACTTTTTAAAAAGTTTTCCCTCTTAATCCTAATTTCCCAATTAACTTCTTCCTACTTGTTCTTACCCTAGTTGAAGGCTTATCATCTAGTTTAGTGGTTTGAAGGGTATGTGTGATTCTCCCCCATCCCCACCACCCCAAGAGATATCTAGCAATGTCTGTAGGCAATATTGGTTGTCACAACTAGGGATGTTGGGTGCTACTGGATCTCATAGATAAAGGTCAGAGATTTGGCTAAACATACTACAATACACAGGAGAGCCACCCCTCCCACAAAAAAAAAAAAAGAATTATCTAGCCTACTATCAGTGGTGCAGAGGTTGAGAAATTTTGGTCGAGGATGAAAAAAATTAGTATAAACAGTACGAGTGGGTTAAAATGCAATAGTAACTCTAAGGGGCTTAACTTTTTCATTTCTAAAATAAGAAATACACATTCTGACTTTATGAAAATTTAATCTAGGTTGTGGACCAAAATTCCTTATTATTAAGATACACATATCCCAATTTTACAGAAAAGGTCTCCAGAAAAATTCTGCTCCCAACCCAAAACCATGCTGCTTATCAAACTAGAAGTAAGATTTTTTTTTTCTGAGTTTAAGCATAGAGAGACCAACCCTGTGTAAAAGTTGTTTAAGTACTGGCAGAAAAATGTTTTAAGGTGAGATCATATCTTTAAAGGAATATCCAGTCATCTTACTGTAATGTAGACCAGTATGGTAAGCTAAAAAACTAAGGTTGAACTAGTCTAGTCTAACTAGTCTAACACAAAAGTGTTTGTTTGAAACACACTCACATACACAGAAAATGATTTACGCAAACTCGTAAAAAATTACTTTGTGATGTCAGATCAGGGAGTGGTAATAAAGCAAAAGCAAAAATGAAGTTCCCTCTTCAATCTAAGTTATGAAGAAAAGATTCACTCTTTATTTATTTATTTATTTATTTATTTATTTATTTATTTTTGAGACGGAGTCTCGCTCTGTCGCCCAGGCTGGAGTGCAGTGGCGCGATCTCGGCTCACTGCAAGCTCCACCACCTCCTGGGTTCACCCCATTCTCCTGCCTCAGCCTCCCCAGTAGCTGCGACTACAGGCGCCCGCCAGCACGCCCGGCTAATTTTTTTGTATTTTTAGTAGAGACGGGGTTTCACCGTGTTAGCTAGGATGGTCTCAATCTCCTGACCTCGTGATCTGCCTGCCTGGGCCTCCCAAAGTGCTAGGATTACAGGCATAAGCCACCGCGCCCCACAAAAGATTCACTCTTTAGTAACCTATTTTATTCCATTATAGGTGTAGGGTGTATATATACTTGGTTATAACAAATCATAACAGAAGGGGTGGGTAGATAAAATTAAATAGTAGGCGGATAAAGAAGATGAACAGATGGGAGGAAGAGAACAGAAGACAGACTACCACCAGACATGAACAAGGGATGACGGACAGACAAAAAGAAATTTTGCACAATTCTGCTTCCCGGGCTCAAGCAAATCTCCTGCCTCAGCCTCCCGAGTAGCTGGGATTACAGGCAGACGCCACCATGCCCGGCTAATTTTTGCTTTTTTGTTTTTTTGGTTTTTTTTTGAGACGGAGTCTCGCTCTGTCGCCCGGGCTAGAGTGCCGGACTGGAGTGCAGTGGCGGATCTCAGCTCACTGCAAGCTCTGCCTCCCAGGTTTACGCCATTCTCCTGCCTCAGCCTCCCGAGGAGCTGGGACTACAGAATTTTTGTATTTTTAGTAGAAAATTTCACCATGTTAGCCAGGCTGGTCTCAAGCTCCTGACCTCAGGATCTGCCCGCCTCGGCCTCCCAAAGCGCTGGGATTACAGGCGTGAGCCACCGCACCTCGCCTGGCTTTTATTTTTCAATCCAAAATGATTCTCTAGGGGAAAGATACCTAATGTCCCCTGGTCAAGCAAAATCTCCCATTCTTCTGCTCAAAGATCAGAAAAGGAGGGCTAGAATTCAGTGACTATCATTTTCGGTGACCTATTCATAGCCGACAAGCACTGAGGGTAGTTGTTTATTTGGTCTACCTAGCACTTTTCCTTCCAATGGCGAACAGCTCACAGCCATCCTATGAGGTTGGAGTGAAACTATCAATCACGGTGCGCTGTCCTCCCCCAGGCCTCTGGGGTGAGCACAGACTTGACCACTCATGGTGCTCCTCTCCTACTGCCTAGAGGCCACAGTGAAAGGAGAAGGCACATGACCAGAATTCCTCTCTCAGGCTCTCTTCCTCCAGCCCCAGGGCTGTAAGATCACGTGATCTGCAGGTGCCACTGACCATCTTTTCACCCCTAAAAAAAGCTATCCTGAGGATGAAACTAATGTCAGACAGCATGTGAGAGTTAGTGAAGAGAGCCCCAAAGACCATGTCTGAGCCTTGATTGCAGCCATGCCTAGATTTTTAAGTCACATGAGCAAATAAACTACTTTTTGGCTTGAGTTGGGTTTCTGTTTCTTCCAACTAAAATAGCTATGGCTGGTAAACTGATTGACACTGTTAAAGAGAGGTTTGGTAAGTCAGTGTGCCAAATCTCTCATCCATAAATTACCCAGGCCCTCTCTATTTACATCCTGCATCTCAGCTAATACCATAACTTGAGGTAATGACTTTCAGAAATGTAAAACTTAATGTTGAAAGTAGAAATTCATTTAAAATGGCATATATTGATTTGTTTCAAGATCTAAAACATATCCCTACTAAACTGAGATTTGATGTTACAAACTTCCACTATTCTGGATGTCAAATAGTATACTGTAGGGCTGGGCACGGTGGCTCATGCCAGTAATCCCAGCACTTTGGGAGGCCGAGGCAGGCGGATCACGTGGTCAGGAGTTCGAGACCAGCCTGGCCAATATTGTGAAGCCCCATCGCTACTGAAAATACAAAAATTAGCCGGGGGTGGTGGCACACACCTGTAGTCCCAGCTACTTGGGAGGCTGAGGCAGAAGAATCGCTTGAACCCAGGAGGCAGAGGTTACAGTGAGCCAAGATGGTACCACTGCACTCCAGCCTGGGTGACAGAGCAAGACTCCGTCTCAAAAACAAAACAAACCACTCTACTGTATTCCCAGCTCACCTTCATCTTTCTAAACTAGAGAGTTCTACACTTTTAATCTGTCTAGCCTCTTCACTGTTCTGATCATTTTACTTCTCCTATTCTGAAATTTCTCTGGTTTCCGGTATATTTATCAAAAAGTAGAAACCCCAACCACACATGCAGGATTCCTGGCCAGGACTATATGTTTTTGTATATGTGACAAAAGATGGACAAAACCTATCTTTTTTGTGCATCCAGTCTCCCTCTAGTCCAGCATCTTGCCCACATTTTTGGCCACAGTAATACATTAGGCCAAAGGAGGTAGACACATGGTCCTCACGAACATTCATGAACACTTAGTGCATTATGTACAATGTACAATGCACTTCTCCCTTGATTTCAATCAAATTTAGAATCATTATTTTGAAATCAAAAAATAATTACATCATCCCTAAGTTTTACAATTGGCAAAAACCTTTGCTGTACAGGGAGATACTTAATGCTAATGTCTGCTAGTTAAAAAGAATTCCAAGTAAGGAGGTCTTAGAAGAGAAATGGAGAATGCCTAAGGCATGAAGAAGCCAGGGATAAGTTTCTGCAAAGTTTAGGTTGTATCAGCACAAACTCAGACTGACGTTACAACCAAGACAGATGGGGAAGAGGAACTGTTAAAGGGCAAAATTAACCAAAGGGCATTTCAGAAGGCATCAAAGGCAGATATCATTAATAAAGGCAAAGTGGTCAGTGTGTGAACGAAAGATTAAACAAAAGTCATTTAAACTCCTTTTACATCCACTTCCGCCTCCCACTGAAAATGAAACTCCACAGCCATGACCTCCAATGCCAGGCCTTTGTAGTAAGTATCTCTATTGGTTGGGCTAAGGTGGAACCATAGCATTCATTTCGGAAAAACCAAAAAGAAAAAACTTCCTTCTGCCCTAATGAGCAAACAAACTCCTTGAAGATGTTGCGGAAGATAAGCGACTAAGCACAAGGGAACTTTAGGGGTGATGGAAATGTTCTGCATCTTGTTTGTGGTGGTGGTTACATGACAGAATATATGTCAAAACTCATCAAACTGTACACTTAAAATGAGGGACTTTTCATGTATATTATACCTCAATAAAGTGGATGCAAGACTGGGAGTGGGGTGGTGCTGGGGAGGAAAGGACAAACTCCCTAGGAAGACAAATAGAACAAGTCTAGGAAGACCACTGTAGGATGGAGGACATGCCTTCGGGTGGGGTGGAAGAAGTGGAATTGCTCACGTAATATTTTGCCTATGGCCAGACCTTACTCCATAGATCAGCCAGAAGTTTATACTTCCAGCAGTACCTCATACTTCACTGGGAATTGCCTGAAGTGAAGACAAATACAACCAAGTCTATCCTCTAGTGGACCACGTACTCCTGAATTCTCCCAATGGAGGCAAAATTCATCATAAAACGAAAAACAGAGAAACTAAATTACCTTCTGAGGTAAGAAGTAAGGCGGATCATCTCTCCCCTCCCATATTCTCCCCTACACGAGTTAGCATTCCCTGTCACCCCTCCCCTGAGGTTGTTGTTAAATCCCTGGAAGGCCATTCATAAACCTTCCTCCAGTTCTCTTTCATTATTTAAAAAAAAAAAAAAAAAAGCTAAAAGTACCAGTAAGATTTAAACTATGTGACAGCAGCAATTCTCATTAGAATCAGAACTTCTCTGTAATCGTTTCTGGGCAATACACAAAACTTTCACACTTCAAGAAACAGTAACAAATTTCAAGAGGAAACAATGGGCATTTTGCTTTGTCAAGCTGTGTAAAGAAGTATTTCTTAGTAGGATTCAAGTTCCACAGAGGCAGTCAAAATTTGTGATGAAACAGGAATTAACTTTCAGTTTCCAAGGCTGGAGCTACTGGTATTATTTCAACCCACTCCTGCTCCTTCCCATCCTATATGTAATCCATCTCGGAGAGACTGTCTCTCAAATTTGTCCTCTTCTTTCCCACACCTTCTGCCCCTGCCTCAGTCCACCAGACCTTCATCACTTCACACTTCGTTTCCTGAAAGTTTCCTGGTCTCCCTGGCTCCCAGTTATATTACTCATCCTGTTCAACATGCCTGAAAATGTGTTTACTTGTTTAACCACATCTTTATACCCTGCTTCGTCCCTACAAGTGGACTAATCATGCCAAACCATTATTTTCATTCCATCCCTCCCCTGTTTAAGTATTCATTCAACAAATAATCAATGAGCAGCTATTCTGTGTAAGACACTGTGCTGGGCTCTACAGGAGGTAAACAAAACGGCATCTCAGGGGGCTTACAGTATGGTGGGAGTGGTAAACATATACACAGATACAGTAACCATAATAAGACAGAAACATGTTTGGGACATTAAGACAGAGAAAAAGAGTACTAGTGGAAGTTCCAAATCTGAGCTATCAGCTGGATGTCAATTGAAATTAGAATTGATACAGAAAAAGTCAAATGTGAAAGATAAGAAAAAAAGATATGGAGGTTTCCAAGCTGAGGAACTAGGAGAACAGCAACGCCTTTAACAGGCCTAGGAACACCAGGAGGAAATTCATATGGAAAGGGCGTGACAGGAGACTTGAGGACAGCTAACGTCCTTGCCAAACTCCGAGTCAGGGCACATGATCAGAGATGAGATTTCTGTTCCTCTTTAAGATGTTGAAAGCAGTCTGAGAAATACAGTCTCAATATGAAAATATTAGAATTTCCAGGATCAATAGTTTGAAGAGACAGTGCCATAGAATATAAAAGTGGATCTATCCCAGAAAACATCTAGGCCATGTGGCTCCTGTACATGTGAGAGGATATGTTGGGAATCAAAAGTTACACATATACAATCTACCAACCTTAAGAGCTGTTTCATCTAGGCAAGTTAACATGCTTTGCAAATGTGGAATTTTAGATTGTCTTTGTACTGTTACAATACTCAGCATCTTAGCACACATGGGAACCTCCTAATCAAACAGCTTCAAGTAAAAACAAAACAAAACAGAAAAGTAAACAAAAAAATTTAAACTTTTTAAAAATTAAAAATAAGCCAGGCGTGGTGGCTCATGTCTATAATCTCAACACTTTGGGTGGCCGAGGCAGGAGCATCACTTGAGCTGAGGAGTTAGAGACCAGCCTGGGCAACATAGCAAGACCCTGTCTCTATAAAAAGTACAAAAATTAGCAGGGTGTGGTAGCACGTGCCTGTAGATTCAGCTACCCGGGAAGGTGAGGTGGGAGGATGGCTTACGCCTGGGAGGTCGATACTGCAGTGAACCATGTTCACACTACTGGACTCCAGCCTGGACAACAGAGCAAGACCCTGACTCTAAATAAATACATAAATAAATAAACAGGCTGGATGTGGGGGGCTCATGCCTGTAATCCCACACTATGGGAGGTGGAAGCAGGAGCATCACTTGAGTCCAGGAGTTTAAGACCAGCCTGGGCAACATACTGAGACCATCTCTAGAAGAAATTTTAAAATTAGCTGGGTGCATAACTGTGGTCCCAGCTACTCATGAGGCTGAGGTGGGAGGATAGCTTGAACCCAGGAGTTAAAGGCTACAGTGAGCCATGTTCACTTTCACTGCACTCCAGCCTGGGTGACACAGTGAGACCCTGTCTCAAAAAAAAAAAAAAAAATTAAAAAAAAAAAAAAAAAACCAGCTTCAGGTAATCTTGACCATTCTACAGCATTTATGGTGCTATCCATGGTGTCTGGGAACATGATGAGAGGAGGAATAGCATGCCATTCATTATAATGCTGCCGGTAATCCTTCTAGGTCTAATTGATAAACCCCATTCCACAAATGTAGAATTGCTTCTAGTTACCAAAAGCACCTATGGGTGATATAAATATGCACTGACAAGTCAAGACTAGCAAATATTTTCAAAATCAGAAGCAATGACATATCATAGTTTCCTTCAATTTTTTGGGGAGTAAGGCAGGTTGACCCACAAACAAATCAACATACTACTGTGTGAATAAACCAAAAACCATTGAATAGTACACTTTAAATGGTGAATTATATGGTATAAGACTCATATCTCAATAAAGCTGTTATTTTTAAAAATCAACAAAACATGTTTCAACCAAAATATTAGTTTCCAGAAATGTATCCCAAGAACCTAGCTACTGCCCTGAAAATGTTTATACTGCAGGAAATTTTGACAAAATGGAAGCCTTGTTAAATTGCTGTGACAAAACCATTATCATTCTGGCTAAAAAGAAGAAACTGAACAGTCTCTTGTCCTTCACTGTAATAGGAACTGATCTGTATCACACATCAAAATCTGCCCTTAAGATCTGAATGACATTTTTTTAAAGGGTACTTTTCATATTTAACCACTATATTAAATACCATAATTATGGCATGTCACTAATACATCTTTCCTTGTAATCTATCCTAGAACTTCCTTCCTATAATCCTCTGCAAGGGGAAGATCCTTGTGCTTATCCACTGATAATACTTCTAATGATTTTCCTATTCCTCTAGTAATTACAATAGTAGCTTTTATTTCTGGAATCAGCCCAATCTTCCCCATGTCCCAACCCATTCCCTAACTTCTACTAATAAGGTTATTTATGTCCCTATAGATTCAAAGTGGGTCAAGAATGTAAGAAGCAGACTGTGAGCACGTTGAGGGAAAGGACTGTATCTTGTTCACTGTTATAAACATTAAGCAAAGTACCTGGCACACAGGATGCCAGGATGCCTGATAACTATTTCCGCTTGCCATTAAGCTAAGGCCCATTTACAAAAAGAATTAGCCAACAACCAACCAAGTAACCAGATTATTAATTAGGCATAAGTGTATTTAGAAAAAGGCAGTGTAAGCCCCAACTTCAGTCTTGCTCTCTAAGCCAGTCTGTTTTAAAATGAGAAAGAGGTTAAAAAGAAAAAAAATTTTTTTTGAGACATGTTCTTGCTCTTTTGCCCAGAATGGAGTGCAGTGGCACAATCATGGCTCACTGCAGCCTCAACCTCCCAGGCTCAAGCAATCTTCCTGCCTCAGCTGATCCTCCTGCCTCAGCTCTTGAGTAGCTGGGACCACAGGCGTGACTACAACGCCCAGCTCATTTTTTAATTTTTTTTTTTTTTTTGAGACCGAGTTTCCCTCTTGTTGCCCAGGCTCGAGTGCAATGTGCAATCTCTGTTCACTGCAACCTCCGCCTTCCAGGTTCAAGTGATTCTCCTGCCTCAGCCTCCTGAGCAGCTGGGATTACAGGCATGCGCCACCACGCCCAGCTAATTTTCTATTTTTAGTAGAGACGGGTTTTGCCAAGTTGGTCAAGATGGTCTCGAACTCCTGACCTCAGGTGACCCACCCACCTCGGCAACGTGTTGGGATTACAGGCATGAGCCATCGTGACCAGCCTAATTTTTTAATTTTTTGTAGAGACCAGGTCTCACTATGTTTCTCAGGCTGTTAAAAGGTAAATTTTAAAATAGATTGTGATAAAGCTGTGACAGAAGCCCAAAACTTTACCATTTGCAAATCATAATATCTTTCCCATTTTTTCTCTCAAATCATCTTGGGGGGAAAAAGTGTTCAAAATCCAACAACAATTTATTATCCAATCAGTCTCTAGTTAAGCAGCCTACTATTAAGTAGCTCAAAGATGACTGCTCACCATATACAATGGAGGGTGTCCAATCTTTTGGCTTCCCTGGGCCACGTTGGAAGAACTGTGTTTGGCCACACATAAAATACACTAATGATAAATGATGAGCTTAAAAAAAAAATTGCAAAAAAAAAAAAAAAAATCTCATGTTTTAAGAAAGTTTACGAATTTGTGTTGGGGCACATTCAAAGCGGTCCTGGGCCCGGATGCAGCCCACGGGCTGCGGGTTGGACGAACTTGATGTAGAAGTGGAGGGGAGGGGCTACACAAAGTAACCAAGGAATGTTTACAGACCGATTATCTCTTCATGTGAAAATGATTTTGATATTTCTTAATATCAACCTCATAAGTCCCTTATAAGGATTATGAGTTCATATTTTTAAAACGCTTAAAACAGTACCTGGCACATAGTAAGCACCATATTAAGTGTCTGTTAAGTTACTTTTAATCAGTTTCCAATTGCATTCGTTCACACATCAGAGATCTGCAATGCCTAAAGAAATTACCAGGTTGAGAGAGAAGTTCCAATTGGACAGTCCTTAAGCCTAAAACTAGAAAGAAAGAGGTCTCAGAGAATGTTTCATGCAAGTTCCTCATTTCATGGTTGAAGAAATTAATCATATTACCTCATATTTGCAGAGAAATTCATAGGTTACAAAAAGCTTTCACAACTATTATTAAGTTTAATTATCAGAACAGCTTGTAAGGGATGAAAGGCAAGTATAATTAACTCTATTTACTCATGAGGAAATCGAACCAGAAATGTTAAGTGACTTGTCCAAGGTCACAGTGAGTAAGTGAAAAGGTCCCGGCTTGAATCCAGGTCTCTCGATGCCCAGTCCAGAATTCTTTCCTCTGTAAAACACACTGCAACTTGGGCCCTGGACTTGAGTCACATTTGGAAACAATGATTCCAGTGATTACAGGACCCTAAATGAAAGTTCTATTGCAAATGCTAATGTGAAAAGGCAACTCTATTAACTGCATGTAGAAGTAATCAATAGTTGGCAAAATATCTACCTACACATGGGTGTATAGTATAAAATGCCATGATTACATATATTCACAAAGGTCATCACAAATCTGCACAGCACTCAAGTGACAGTTCTCCATAATAGGCCATTCAGAGATTGCCAGACCCTGAGAATATTGATGTCACTCTAAGAAAAGACTGCCACTTCCCTTAAAGCAAACCCAGAAGGAAAGGTTTGCCCCAGAGGATGTGAAGACACGGAGCCTAACAAGGCTCTGCGGGATTACACGCAGGTTGCAAACTCCCAGCGACAAATGAGTACCGACCCTCCCAGCCGGTGAATCAGCTCGCGTTCATCCGGCAACATCTTTCCCCGGGGCTCGCCACCCCCAGCGCAGCTAAACCGGGGAGCTAAAGGTGATACGGCCACCGTTTGCAGGATTCAAAATAACCTCACAGAAAGGCTGGCTGGCGGTACAAGCAGCACTGCATACCAACACAGGACGTTATTTTAAGCGCGTGTCCCCATGAGAGAAACCATCCAATCTACCGGAGCAAGCATCTCCCACCCGCCGGGAATTTTCCAAAGCCAAGCAGGAGGGGAGGCACGCCCGCCCTGCTAAATCCACATGGGCCCCCTTTCCACTCGGAAGCCCGCTCTGCCCCCAGCTCCAGCAGCGCAGCAGGAGCCGGGGAGACCCCCGAGGCGGGCCTCCCTCCGTCGCCTTAACCATCTCGCCCGAAAGAGGAAAGTGCTGCAGCGGGCGACCGGCGGGTAGGGCCGAGGGTTCTGAAGCGCTGAAGAGGGTGGCGCTGGCCCCGCCGCTCCCGCCCCCTCCCCAGCCTGACAGCTGGCGGCGAGGGCCGCGCGGCCCCAGTCCTCCACGCCGGCCACGGGGCGCCTTACCTTTGTGTAGAGCTCCGACGCAGCCATGGCGGGCTCCGCGCGCCTACGCCCCCCGCCTGTGCGGAGGCCGCACCTCGCCTGGGCGGCCGTCCGCGCGGACTAGGAAGCGCCCGCAGCCGCCGGCGGGGAGCAGGGCAGGGCCGGGCGGGGCCGGGCGGGGCGGGGCGGGGCGCCTCAGGCGCTGGCGGCCCGCGGGGGCCTAGCCATCACTCCCGGGCTCGCGGCGAGTAGCCGCGAGCGCTCCACCTGCCCGGGGTCCTGGGGGTCGCCGCCGCCGCCGCAGCCACCTCGGCGGCCCGCGATGCTGCCGCCGCCGCCGCCGCCGCCGCCCTGTGCATTATGGGAGCGGGAGGAGGCTGCGCTCCAGCTGGGCCACCGCGGCTGCTCTGGGCTCTCTCAGGCTCACGCTGCCTCCCAACGGCTGCGAGCACAGAGCATCATCATCATCAGCCTGCCAGCCGGCGCCGCTGCCAGCCGGCGCCGCCGCCTCCCGCGCTACCGAGGCCCGGAAACCCGCCTGGGACACTGGCCCCGAGGGCGCGGCACACCCCGGGCGCAGGCCCCGAAGCGAGCCCGGGACTCTGCTGCGGAGCCTAGCCCCCGTGGTAGGGCAGCCATGGCGGGGGCCGTCACTGTGTCCGAGTAAACGATGGGAACCTCGAGGCTGCTCCTCCCGTCCTTCCAAGCATTCCTAGGGAGAGGATTTAGGGGAAGCCCTCTTGAAAGACTGTAGAATAACCCAGAACTGCAGAAGAGCCTTGTCAGCAGGAGTGACCCGGGAGATGGGCAATGCAGGACCGGGAATTTGAGGTTAAGGATGATCAAGGTCATTCCGAGCACCTCGATGTCTGCAGCAAAGCCGTGTCATCATGCCGGGAGGGCAGGAGCCGCTTATAAGCTACAGAAACTTAAGTGACTTTGAAACGAGATAGCCTCAGGGGACAGCCCAGGTGCCCCTTTCCTAGACCTGTGCGTTTGCAGAGATGCAGCTACCCTTCTGTCCCAGCCTTCTTTCCTGTCCTGTTCTCTCCTGGTGATTGTCGGCTCCATGGTGGCACCTGAAGTTTATCCCGTTGCCACCTGAAAATGACAGAGTACTTACATGGAAAATCTATCTGCAGTTTAACTCAGCATCAAAAGATCAAAGCCGCCCTCACTCTCCTCAGGGTGAGCCTTGCACATCCAGCACAAAAATGTGGTCTTTCTACTCCCAACCCTGCGCTGTCTTCACCCTCTATCTTCTCCCCACCCTCATTTTCGTTCCTGGTTGAATAATCTTCATTGTTGTTGTTGTTGTTGTTTGTTTAATCCCTGCCTCATCTCTGGTGTCTTTGAACTACAACTGGTCCCCAGTAGCCTGTTATAGTAATCTGGTAGACCATTTCTATCAAGACCAACTCTCATGGCTGGGGGCCCCGGTTGTGTGTGTTATGTGTGTGTGTATTTGGAGAAAGACCATTCATTCGCTGAAAGGAACAGGGGGCCAGTCCTTACTCCCTGGAACTCAGACCTCTCCTCTTCGCCCACAATCCCCACGGAAATGCTAGAGGGAATGGTTACAGAGTCGAAAGCCCTGCAGATTTGTCTCTGTTCCTTTCCATTGTAAAACCAAATCGCTTTCATGTTTCTGGGACCCACCCTTTCTTCACCCAGACGTAAAAAGAGAAAACGTGTGCAGTGACGACCAGCGGAACGGAAGGAGCACTGGATTGAGATTTAGGAGGCCTGGCTCCTACGCCTTGCAGTTTCTTCATGCCATGTGCAAGGTGGTAACCACTCTGCCTGTTTTCTCACCATCAGATAATACCTACCTCCCAGGACTGTTGAGAAATACTGAGTATACTGAGAAAATAAATAAATAAAAACTGGAAGAGTTCTTGTAGGTGTGAATGCTTTCTTCGTTTTCTTTTCTTTTTTTCAAGTGACGAGGAGAAAAAAGAAACGGGAATTATCCTCTTTTAAGTCCAGAACACATGCATTCAACCACTCAAATATTTGGGGCCATGCTAAAAGAAAGGTAATGGAGATGAGGAGGAGAAGAGTTTTGTTTATTTATTTATTTATACTGAGTCTTGTTCTCTCGCCCAGGCTGGAGTCCAGTGGCACAATCTCGGCTCATTGCAACCTCTGCCTTCCAGGTTCAAGCGATTCTCATGCCTCAGCCTCCTGAGTAGCTGGGATTACAGGTGCCCACCACCACGCCCAACAAATTTTTGTGTTTTTAGTAGAGACAGGGTTTCACCATGTTGTCCAGCTTGGTCTCAAACTCCTGACCTCAAGCTATCCGCCCGCCTCGGCCTCCCAAAGTTCTGGGATTACAGGAATCAGCCACTGTGCCTGGCCAGGTTTTGTATTCTTGACCTTACCTTACTTCCTTCAGAAAAAAAGCAGAGTAAAAAGCCAGAAGCAGCAAAGGGAAGCCCTGAGGGGTGGCCTCTGCTAACTTTCACGTATACATTCACAGTTCCAAGCACTCTGTCACTAGTGAGGTGTAGAAATCAGCAATAGATACAGCTTCCCAGGGTCTGGAATCCCTCTCTCAAAGAGTAGCTAGAGGGTAGTATATTTTATTTTAAGTTGTTAAAGTTTTCCGTTATTGCTTTATTACTGGGAACATTTTTATGTAGATTGTTTTCAAATGAAAACAAGGTCTAGGTTTATATGAAAAATTCCATTCCTCATTTTCAACAAATATTGAGAGCTATCACATGCCTGACATTGTTCTACATGTTGAGAATTCATGCATGAACAAAACAGATGAAGAGTCCTGACCCCATGGAGATTCCATTTTAGTCAGGGAGAAAGGCAATGATAGAGTTAGAAGGTAAAGGTGGTAAGTGGTGTATTAGTTTCCTAGGGCTGCTATGACAAAGTAATACAAACTGTGTGTAACCAACAGAGAGGTATTATCTCACAGTTCTGCAGGCTAGAAGTCTGAGATCAAGGGGTTGGGAGGGTTGGTTCCTTCTGAGGACTGTGAAGGAGAATCTGTTCCTTGCCTCTCTCCTGCTTTCTGATAGTTTGTGGACAATCTTTGGCATTTGACATTTTTAGCTTCTGCGACATCCCCTAATCTCTGCCCTCATCTTCACGTGGCAGGCTCCCTGTGTGTGCACATGTCTCTATATCCAAATTTCCCCTTTTTATAAGGACACAGTCATAATTGAATTAGGACCCAACCCACTGCCCTCATCCTAAGTTGATTATCTGCAAAGATGGTGTTTCCAAATAAGGTCACACTCCCAGGGGTGGTAGGGTGGGGAGAGGTCAGAACTTCAACATTTTTTGAGAGACACAACTCAAACCAGAACAGTATGCAATGAGAAAAACCGTACAGAGAAGAAAGAATTTGGAGACAGAAGCAATTTGAATTACGGTAGTCATCAAATTCCAACTGAATTATTTTTAATTGAGGGCTTATTATATGCCAGCACTTATGATAATAAAGATATAGAGGTGAGTGGAACGTGATCATTGGCCTGGAGGAGCTCACTGCAAGGGGTGGCTGGAGGTATAGGGGAAGAGGCAGTCCTTGCTGCACCGTCATACAAAATAGTAGCTAATTCTGTAAGACTGGCCCAATTCTAGAAGTAGAAGCACAGTGCTGTGTTACTGGTTATATATAGTACAACAGTTGAGATTGACATATCCTAATATTTAACGCTTCAGAGGACTAGGTACTGAGCATAGGTGACATTTAAGTCAGTAAGAAAGAACTCCAAATAGTTCATTGAGAGATCCAAGTGGTGATACGGATAGGAAGTGGTTTATGGTTGAAGGGTATGTGGAGGAACAGCATGAGGAAATGAAACTATGGAACAGAAAAAAGTTAAGAATACGGTAAGGCTAACTGAAAAGACTTTTGACAGATGGGAGGCAAGTATCAGGAACTGCTTGGTTTCCCACCTCTTCCCTTCCCCAATTCCAGCTAGTTATCCTAGCTGCCCCTTACCTGTGAGCTTAGGCAACCCTAGGAAAGGAGGCTCAAAAGGTACAATATTTAATTCAATATCAAATAAATAATATATGTGAAAATTTTGTGTGCAAAGTATATTGTAAATGTAAATTATTTTATTTTTTATTTTTTGAGACACAGTCTCACTCTGTTGCCCAGGCTGGAGTGGAGTGGGGTGATCTCAGCTCACTGCAAGCTCCACCTCCCGTTCAGGTTCAAGCAATTCTCCTGCCTCAGCCTCATGAGTAGCTGGGATTACAGGCATATGCCACCACACCCAGCTACTTTTTGTATTTTATGGTAGAAGCAGGGTTTCACCATGTTGGCTAGGCTGGTCTTGAATTCCTGAACTCAAGTAATCCACCTGCCTTGGCCTTCCAAACTGCTGGAATTATAGGTGTGAGCCACCGCGCCTGGCCTATTACTATTATTTTTATTCCCAATACCTATTACTATAATTCTAGATTATAATCTTGTGTGTCCTAACATATCTGTCTGATCTCTGGTCTTTTGTACCCCATTCTTCTAGCCTGTGTCCTGACTACCTGCTGTTTGACCAGCTTCTGTATCTCTATGCTTAGCTCCATGGCACCTGATTGCTTCAAACAGTTGAATTTTTTTTTTTTTTAATCTTTAAATACTTCCAGCCCAATTCCATACGCTTCATATTGCCTTTATCTTCCTGAATGACATCATGTTATAGTACTTATGGACCCCTCTCATCCTGGACCTCCAACACCCACAGACACACACTTGCCTTACATGTCGTGGTGATGGAAGCTCTCGAATAGTGAAAATGACTTAGATCCAGATGACCTAGATTCTAGTCCCAGTTCTAACCTAGAGCAAGTCAGGTGAGCTTTTTAAAAATATAATAACAATAATAAACTTTTAAAATTTAGAACAGTTTTAGATTACAGAAAAATTGCAAAGATAGTATGGAATTCCCATATATCCTGCAACCAGTTTCCTCTATTATTAATGTCGTACATTTTTATGGTTCACTTGTTATAATTAATCAGTCAATAGTGACTTGTTATCATTAACTAAAATACATACTTGATTCAGGTTTCCTTAGTTTTACCTAATGTCCTTTTTCTGTTCCAGGATCATGTCCAGGATGCCACGTTACATTTAGTCATCATGTCTTATTAGGATCTTCTTTATGACCTGAAGGCTTATTTAAATAACATAAAAAATAAAAAAAGAACAGAAGATCTTCCTAGCTGACAATTTCTCAGGATTTCTTTGTATTTGATGACAATTTTGAGTATAGGTCAGGTATTTTGTAGAATATGTCTCAATTGGGCTATGTCTTGATTAGACTGAGATTGTAAATTTGTTTTGCCTTTCTTTTTTTTTTGAGAAAGGGTCTCACTCTGTCACCCAAGCTGCAGTGCAGTGGAGCAATCTCAGCTAACTACAGCCTCAACCTCCCAGGCTCGAGTGATCCTCCTTCCTCAGCCTCCCAAGTAGCTGGGACCACAGGTATGTGCCACCACGCCTGGTTAATTTAAAAAAAAAAAAATTTCTTTTTTAAATGGATTCTTGCTCTGTCACCCAGGCTAGAGTGCAGTGGCACGATCTCGGCTCACTGCAAGCTCAACCTCCTGGGTTCACGCCATTCTCCTGCCTCAGCCTCCCGAGTAGCTGGGACTACAGGCACCCGCCACCATGCCTGGCTAATTTTTTTGTATTTTTAGTAGAGATGGGGTTTCACTGTGTTAGCCAGGATGGTCTCGATCTCCTGACCTCGTGATCCTCCCGCCTCAGCCTCCCAAAGTACTGAGATTACAGGTGTGAGCCACCGTGCCCGGCCATTTAAAAAAAAATTTTATAGAGACAAAGTCCTACTATGTTGCAGAAGCTGATCTTGAATCTGTGGGCTCAAATGATCCTCTCACCTCGGCCTCCTCAAGTGCTGGGATTACAGGTGTGAGCTACTAAGACCACAGAGTAAAATGTCATTTTCATCACATCACCAGGGTCACACTAGCAACTTGACTTACTATTGTTAATGTCGACCTTAATCGCCTGGCTCGGGTTGTGTTCATCAGGTTTCTTCACTGTGAAGGTGCCTTCTCCCGCTGTTATGGGCTGCATTGTGTCCCCATCCAAAATTCATATGTTGAAGTCTTAATTCCCAGTACCTCAGATATGACTATATTTGGAGGCAGTGTCTTTAAAGAAGAAATTAAGTTACAATGAGGTCGATTGCACTTAATTCAATATGACTGATGTCCTTATAAGAAGAAAAGATTAAGACACAGACAGGTACAGAGGGAAGACCATGCAGAGACACAGGGAAAACACAACCATCTATAAGCCAAGAAGTGAAGAAACCAGAAGACTCTGCCAACCCCTTGATCTTGAACTTCTAGTCAGAATTGTAAGAAAATTAATTTCTATTGTTTAAGCCACAGTTCTAGCAAACTAGTACCAGAGTCCTCTTCTTCATACTGTATTCTCAAAAGAAGTCACTATATGCAGCCCCCACTTAAAGACTGGGGCGTTATGCTCCACCTCCGTGAGGATGGAGTACCTACATTATTTAGAATTCTTCTGCATGGGAGATTTGTCTCATCTCCCCCCTGTATTCATTCATTCAATCGTTTATTGATATCAGTATAGACATGGGTATTTATGTTATGCTCTGGGTTATAATTCAGTTTTACTCTATCTTCTTGCTCGGATTGCTGATGCTATGGCCATGGGGAGCTCTTTCAGTTGGCTCCTCTGTCCCTTTGACACCCTCATCATTGTGTGTTATTTGGTTTTGGTTTCGTCTGTTTTCTTCAGAGTACTTCCTTACTTTCTAGAACTATGAGATGCTCCAGGCTCATCCTATATATTTTCTCATCCAGTCCTATAGTCAACCATTTCTCCAAGGAGCCTTTCATTGGAGAATGGTATTAGAAACCAAGATTTGGGTCTTGGTGCCACTGGGGTATCGTTGCTTCTAGGCCCTGTCAGCTACAGAGTGAGGAAATACTGTATGTATGTTTACTAACTCATCCATGTACACATATCTGTAAGGATTTCTGTATGTGGCCCTGTGCATCTATATTAAGGTAAATGTGAGTTCTCTCTGAGGTCTCCCACTTTAATTCATTACCATATGAATCATTCTAGCCTCCTCCCCTTGCTTTCTATAAACTCTCACTCAGTGAAAAACCTGAGCCTACCTTTTTAGTCAGAGAAACCAAGACAGCCAGGCACAGTGGCTCACGCCTGTAATCCCAGCACTTTGGGAGGCTGAGGCAGGCACATCACAAGGTCAGGAGTTCAAGACCAGCCTGGCCAACATAGTGAAGCCCCATCTCTACTAAAAGTACAAAAAAATTATCTGGGCATGGTGGTACATGCCTGTAATCCCAGCTACTCAGGAGGCTGAGGCAGGAGAATTGCTTAAACCAGGACCCAGGAGGTGGAGGTTGCAGCGAGCCGAGATCACGCCACTGCATTCCAGCCTGGGCTACAGAGCAAGACTCCGTCTCAAAAAAAAAAAGAAAAAAAGAAACCAGGATAACTTTTATATGTATTATTATTATGGAGTTCAGATGAGATAATGAGAAAGTATATTGGAAACCAGACTGTGCTATACAATTTTAAGATATTATTAATCACGGGTTTTTTGTTTGTTTTTTTGTTTTTTTCTTGTTTTTGAGACAGATTGTCACTCTGTCACCCAGGCTGGAGTGCAGTGGCCTGATCTCGGCTCACTGCAACCTCCACCTCCCGGGTTCAAATGATTGTCCTGCCTCAGCCTCCCGAGTAGCTGGGACTACAGGCGCCAGGCACCACACTCGGCTAATTTTTTTTTTTTCTATTTTTAGTAGAGACGGTGTTTCACCATACTGACCAGGCTGGTCTCGAACTCCTGACCCTGTGATCCGCCCACCTTGGCCTCACAAAGTGCTGGGATTACAGGTGTGAGCCACTGTGCCCAGCCATTAATCACGTTTCTAATTCCACCTCCTCCTACATATTCTCTCCATGCCCTGGACTGCCCGATTCTGTCAGGCTGCAGGATCCAATGGAAGCTAAATCAATAACTGAGTGGCTTCTGAAAGAGCACTTTGATAGGGAACAAAATGAAGTTAGGGTCAGCCAGAAAGGATGAGTAACTCAACGATCAGGACTGTAAGAATGTATTGATATATTTGGGTATACAGTACTACCTGGCTGTAAGGGCCTCTTTTAATAACTTAAGGCATAGCAAATCAAAATGAATAAGGAGATATTGGATTCTTATAACTCTCTGAAGTTCTCACACACTAAAGTGGGTGACTGACAACATTGCAGTGTTGTAGTGAAGAGGCATATCAGAAGGTGTGACAGCTGTCATATTTATGTTTGTCTGTCATCTTTTCTATAATTAGGGGAATTTCTGTATTAGTCCTGCCTCCTGATAAAAATACCGGACTCAAATGTTCATCTCTTTTATAGCTCGATGCAGTCATATAACCTAGGCTCTAGCAACCTAGATTCTAGCAACCTTGATTCCTCTGTGCAAGACAGGATTCAAAAGTGAGAAATGTGAGGAAAGAGGCTCTTCCCAGAATTTCCAGTGAGCATAGCAGCAGAGATGAACAAATCTGGGGGATAACAGCGATTACAGCAAGGTTGGGCTCCTGACTTTCAGTGTTTTGTGGTGGCAATAGCAGCAGCAGCAGCAGTTTCCACGATCAGACCATTGCTGTAACGTGTTTCTGGGGTTGCTCCTGGAAGATTTACATAAGGCTGTTTCTCCCGTCTTTCCAACAATTTTGTAAGACATCCAGTAACTTTTAGTTAGTTTGTTTGTTTATTGAGACGACGTCTCGCTCTTCTTTTTTTTAAAAGGCCCTGTCTCACTCTGTCACCCAGCTGGAGTGCAGTGGTGTGATCATGGCTCACTGCAGCCTCGACCTCGCTGGGCTCAGGTGATCTTCCGCCTCAGCCTCCCGAGTAGCTGGGACTACAGACATGTGCCACCACACCCAGCTACTTTTTGTATGTTTTGTGGAGATGGAGGTTTTATCATGGTGGTCAGGCTGGCCTCGAACTCCTGGGCTCAAGCATTCCACCCACCTCAACCTCCCAAAGAGCTGGGATTACCATCGTAAGCCACGATTTCTGGTCATGAGCCGGTAGCTTCTGATAAATCTTTATCTGGTTAAATGAGCCAGAATTACATATTTGTGATTAATAACCCTGACTATTATAGAGTGGTGTACTAGGGGTCAATGGAAATGACTATAATCTCAAGAATACAGTTTTTTCCAGAAAGTATTTACTGGGTACTCACTGTGACTGGGCACTGGACTGAGGGCTACAGCAAAATAATAAGACACTAGAAGGGATAGTAACAGAATGAAAGTACTTAAAGTACTTGTGATTCAGTGCTAAAACAGTGTTTCATGGAAATAGTTATTGTTTCAGAGGATGGAGCAATTAACTTGCTGTGGGGAAAAGAAATATTCAGCTTTCACAGAGGTGATGTTTAAGTTCTAAAATATAAGTAGTAACGTATAAACAGATATCACCAACTCAGACAAGCCATGGATTGGAGAAGGATATTTATGATGCATATAACTATCAAATAATTTTTTAAAATAAAGAACTTCCACCACTTCTAGGCAACCTGACTGATATGGTTTAGCTGTGTCCCCACCCAAATCTCATCTTAAATTGTAAGCCAAATTGTAATCCCCACCTGTGAGGGAGGGACCTGGTGGGAGTTGATTGAATCACAGGGCTAGTTTTCCCCATGCTGTTCTCGTGGTAGTGAGTGAGTTCTCACGAGAACTGGTTGTTTGATAAGTGTCTGCACTTCTCCCTTCTTGCTCTCTCTGTCCTGCTTCCTTGTAAAGAAGGTACTTGCCTCCCCTTTGCCTTCTGCCATGATTGTAAGTTTTCTGAAGTATCCCCAGCCATGTGAAACTGTGAGTCAATTAAACCTCTTTCCTTTATAAATTACCCAGTCTCAGGTAGTATCTATAGCAGTGTGAAAACAGACTAATACACTAACCTAAGACATGAACAAAAAGCAATAGCTGCCATTCATGTAATCCAGAAAATAATGAATTCAGTTCAGAGTTTTCTGTAGCAAAAAACAAACAAAACCCCACAAAAAACTCTACAGATGCTTGATATGACAGAAGATATCAAAATATTATGGCTGGCTGGGCACAGTGGCTCACGCCTGTAATCCCAGCACTTTGAGAGGACGAGGCAGGTGAATCACCTGAGGTCGGGAGTTCGCAACCAGCCTGACCAACACGGAGAAACCCCATCTTTACTGAAAATACAAAATTAGCCAGTCATGGTGGCACATGCCTGTATTCCCAGGTACTTGGGAGGCTGAGACAAGAGAATTGCTTGAACCTGGGAGGCAGAGGTTGTGATGAGCCGAGATCGCACCATGGTACTCCAGCTTGGGCAACAAAAGCGAAACTTTGTCTTGAAAAAAAAAATCATTGTGACTGTGATAGAGGCCAAAAGTACAAGGGAAAAAAATAATTAGAAACACCAGGTGTGTTGCTCCATTCTCATAGTGCTATGAAGAACTACCCAAGGTTGGATAATTAATAAAGAAAAGAGATTTAATTGATTCACAGTTTCACATGGCTGGGGAGGCCTAAGGAAACTTACTATTATGGTGGAAGGCACCTGTTCACAGGGCAGCAGGAGAGAGCATAAGTGCAAGCCGGGGAAATGCCAGATGCTTATAAAACCATCAGATCTCCTGAGAACTCACTTGCTGTTTCAAGAACAGCATTGGGGAAATGACCCCCATGATTCAATTACCTCCCATGGGGTCCCACTCATGACAAGTGGGGATTATGGGACTACAATTCAAGATGAGATTTGGGTGGGGACACAAAGCCTAACCATAGCATTCCGCTCCTGGACCCTCCCAATCTCATGTCCTCACATTTCAAAACACAATCATGCCCTTCCAACAGTCCCACAGATTCTTAACTAATTCTAGCTTTAACCCAAAAGTCCTAGTCCAAAGTCTCATATGAGACAAGGAAAATCCCTTCTGCCTATGAGTCTACAAAATCAAAAGCAAGTTAGTTAGTTCCTAGATACAATGGGGATACCTGCAATGCGTAAATAATACTCATTCCAAATGAGAGAAATTGGCCAAAACAAAGGCGCTATAGGCCCCATGCAAGTCTAAAATCCAATATGGCAGTCATTAAACCTTAAAGTTCCAAAATGATCTCCTTTGACTCCATGTCTCATATCCAGGTCACACTCATGCAAGAGGTGGGTTCCCATGGCCTTGGGCAGCTCCACCGCTGTGGTTTTGCAGGATATAGCCCTTTTCTCAGCTGTTTTCACAGGCTGGTGTTAAGTGCCTGTGGTTCTTCACAGGGTACAAGCTGTTGGTGGATCTACCATGCTGGGGTCTGGAGGACAGTGGCCCTCTTCTCACAACCCCAGAAGGCAGTTCCCCAGTGGGGACTCAGAGTGGGGGCTCTGACCTCACTTTTCCCTTCTGCACTGCCCTAGCAGAGGTTCTCCATGAGGGCCCTGCTCCTGCAGCAGTCTTCTGCCTGGACATCCAGGCATTTCCATACATCCTCTGAAATCTAGATGAAGATTCCCGAACCTCAATTCTTGACTTCTGTGCACCCACGGGAAATTGCCAAAGCTTGGGGTTTGCACTCTCTGAAGCAACAGGCTGAGCTGTACTTTGACCTGTTTTAGCCATGGCTGGAGCAGCTGGGATGCAGTCCAGAGGCTGCACACAGCAGGGGGCCCTGGACCCGGCCCAAGAAACCATGTTTTCCTCCTAGGCCTCCAGGTCTGTGATGGGAGGGGCTGCCATGAAGGTCTCTGACATGACCTGGAGACATTTTCCCCATTGTCTTGGTAATTAACATTCAGCTCCTTGTTGCTTATGCAAATTTCTGCTGCCAGCTTGAGTTTCTCCCCAGAAAATGGGTTTTTCTTGTCTATTGCATCGTCAGGCAGCAAATTTTCCAAACTTTTATGCTCTGCTTCCTCTTGAGTGCTTTGCCACTTAGAAATTTCTTCTACCAGATACCCTAAATCATCTCTCTCAAGTTCAAAGTTCCACAGATCTCTTGGGCAGCGGCAAAATGCCACCAGTCTCTTTGCATGCCAAAAGTGACCTTTACTCCAGTCCCCAACAAGTTCCTTATCTCCATCTGAGACCACTTCAGCCTGGACTTTATTGCCCATATCACTATCAGCATTTTGGTCAAAGCCATTCAACAAGTTTCTAAGAAGTTCTAAAATTTCCCACATTCTTTCTGTCTTCTGAGCCCTCCAAGTCTCCAGGAAGTTCCAGACTTTCCCACATTTTCCTGTCTTCTTCTGAGCCCTCCAAACTGTTCCAACCTCTGCCTGTTACCAGTTCCAAAGTCACTTCCACATTTTTGGTATTCTTTGTTGTTGTTGTTGTTGTTGTTGTTGTTGTTGTTGTTGTTGAGACAGAGTCTCACTCTGTCACCCAGGCTGAAGTGCAGTGGTGCAGTCTCTGCTCACTGCAAGCTCTGCCTCTTGGGTTCACACCATTCTTCTGCCTCAGCCTCCAGAGTAGCTGGGACTACAGGTGCCCGCCACCATGCCCAGCTAATTTTTTTTTGGTACTTTTTTAGTGTACAAATGCCATCAAGCAGGGGCTCAACCACTGTGTTAGCCAGGATGGTCTTGATCTCCTGACCTTGTGATTCGCCTGCCTCGGCCTCCCAGAGTGCTGGGATTACAGGCGTGAGCCACCATGGCCGGCCATTTTCAGTATTCTTATAGCAGTGCCCCACTATCTCAGTACCAATTTACTGTATTAGTTCATTCTCGTGCTGCTCTGAAGAGATACCTAAGGTGGAGTAATTTATAAATAAAAGAAGTTTAATTGACTCACAGTTTTGCATAGCTAGGGAGGCCTCAGGAAACTTATAATCATGGCAGAAGGCACCTCTTCACAGGGTGGCAGGAGAGAGAATGAGTGCAAGCAGGGGAAATGCCAGACAGTATAAACTGATCTGCAGTGACTTATATCAACCTAAAAATAGTGAGAGGAACTACTAATAATGGTTATAAGACAGAATGCAAATGTTATCAAACTTGATAATGTAATTATAAAAACACACATGACAAAACTTAAGAGAAGGGTAAAGAGTCAAAGAGAAATAATAAGGGCCTTAATATTGCCATCTTATACAATAGAGAGCCAAGAAACACTGTCTACAGCTAATGAAATAAGAAAGATAAAACTGTATTATTAAATATTATAAAGGAAGCCTATAAAGGAATAAAAAATAGTGATATTATGACACTGGAAGAAGGATGGGGAAAAAAGGAGGTGGGAAATGTTGTGAGCAAGATCATCATCTATTGGTCTGGAAAGCCATTAATTAATTATTAATATTATTAATATGTATTTTTTTAGAGACAGGATCTTGTTCTGTTACCCAGGTTGGAGTGCAGTGGCACAATCATATCTCACTTCAGCCTCACACTCCCAGGCTCAGACAATTCTCCTGCCTCAGCCTTCTGAGTAGCTAGGACTACACACCACCATGCCCAGCTAATTGGAAATTTTCTGTTTTTCTTTTAGAGATGGCTTCTCACTATGTTGCCCAGGTTGGTCTGAACTCCTGGCCTCAAGCAATCCTCCTACCTCAACCTCCCAAAGTCCCGGATTCCAGATATGAACCACTGCACCTGGCCCCCATTAATATGTGTCTAAAGTTAAATTAAGAAAACAAGAAACAGTGGTATAAAATACTATTGAGAGGTATAGAGGCAGCTACCAGAAAAAAACCAAAAACACAAAATGGTTTGAGTGTTCCAAGTAGTTCTCCCTCTTGAAAGCTAAACTTGGTGGCAGAGAGGTATATTTTGTAATTCTTGGGTTTTCACAATGTCCTTCTGTGCTATTCACTTCAGAATCACATGCAAGAACAATATTTGATGAAAAAGATGAGAGGAGCAGAAAATGAAGTGTAATGGCAATTTAGAACCAACTTTCAGTTCTATCATTCTATATCATATTTTTTACCCTATGGTTGAGCCCCTGCTTAATGGCATTTGCTGCATTTTGTTCCCTTAAAAAAATAGTTATGGTAGATACGAATTTAAGCAATGATCCCAAAGAAACTACTTTTACATTTTGAGATCCTTTCTGGATCTGTCAACGTACTTAAATGCTTTTACAAAGTTTTAAAGACCCTTCTGAACCCTCAGCACACTTCTCAAACCTCTACCCTCTTCCCTTCATACCCCACCCTGGAAAATGACCTTACCAACCTTTCTCCTATGGATGGAACTCAGGTCATTTAGCAGGCACTGTCCTCTACTGTCCCTTGTCCCCACCTGACCTCTAGTCACTCACCACTGACTGAAAGACATGCTAAGGCTGGTCATCCCAGCGCTTGCCCTCTTGCCTCCTCTGTCTTTGGTTTGCCTTTCATACTTTTTGTTTTGCCTATAACCATAATCAAATCTTTCCTACATTTAAAAGCAAAACCAAAAACTTTTTTTTTTTTTTTTTTTTTGAGACAGCATCTCACTCTGTCACCCAAGCTGGAGTGCAGTGGTGTGATCATGACTCACTGCATCCTTGACCTCCTGGGCTCAAGGGATTCTCCCACTTCAGCCTCCTAAGTAGCTGGGACCACAGATGTATGCTACCATGCCTGGCTAATTTTGGGGTTATTTTTGTTTTTATTTATTTTTTGAGACAGAGTCTCACTTTGTTGCCCGGGCTGCAGTGCGGTGGCACAATCTCGGCTCACTGCAACCTCCACCTCCTGGGTTCAAGCAGTTCTCCTACCTCAGCCTCCCGAGTAGCTGGGATTACAGGTGCACGCCACCACGCCCAGCTATTTTTTTGTATTTTTTAGTAGAGATAGGGTTTCACCATGTTGGCCAGGCTGCTCTCAAACTCCTGACCTTAAGTGATTCACCTGCCATGGCCTCCCAAAGTGCTGGGATTACAGGCGTGAGGTGGGATACAGTGATGTCTGGCCCTTGGCTAATTTTAAATTGTTTTGTAGAGATAGTCTCAATGTGTTGCCCAGGCTGGTCTCAAACTTCGGGGCTCAAGTGATCTTCCCACCTCAGCCTCCCAAAGTGTTGCGATTACAGATACGAGCCACCTCACGCAGCCTCTTTCGCTAACTTTGAGCTTGGTTTGTTCATGCTTTTCTAGTTCTTTGAGGTGTATTATTAGATTGTTCATTTGGAAGCTTTCTACTTTTTTGTTGTAGGTGTTTATTGCTATAAACTTCCCTCTCAGCACTGCTTTTGCTGTATCCCATAGGTTTGCTATGTTGTGTGTTTCTTTCTTTCTGCCTTTTTTTTTCAGACAAAGTCTTGCTCTTGTCCCCCAGGCTGGAGTGCGATGGCACGATCTCGGCTCACTGCAACCTCCGCCTCCTGGGTTCCAGTGATTCTCCTGCCCCAGCCTCCCAAGTAGCTGGGATTACAGCCGCCTGCCACCACGCCGGCTAATTTTGTATTTTCAGTAGAGACAGGGTTTCACCATGTTGGCCAGGCTGGTCTCGAACTCCTGACCTCAGGTGATCCGCCCACCTCAGCCTCCCAAAGTGCTGGTATTACAGGCATGAACCACTTTTTTTTTTTTTTTTTTTTTTTTGAGACAGGGTTTGTCTTTGTCACCCAGGCTGGAGGTGCAGTGGCTTGATCATGGCAGTACTCTAGCCTCAACCTCCTGGACTCAAGCCATCGGACTTAGCCTCCCACATAGCTGGGACTACAATGTGCATCACTACACCTGGATAGTTTTTAAAGTTTTTTGTAGAGATGGAGTGTCACCATGTTGCCCAGGCTGGTCTCAAAATCCTGGGCTCAAGTGATCCTCCTGCCTTGGCCTCCCAAAGTGCTGGGATTACAGGCATGAGCAACCTTGCCTGGCTAGTATGTTGTGTTTCAATTTTCATTTGTTTCAGGAAATATTTTTACTTCCTCCTTAATTTCTTCCTTGACTCAATGGTCATTCAGAAGCATGTTGTTTAATTTCCACTGTATTTTTACAGTTTCCCAGGTTCCTCTTGTTACTGATTTCCAGTTTTATTCCACTGTGGTCTGAAAAGATACTTGATTTTTAAAAACTTGTTGTGACTTGCTTTGTGTCATAACATATGATCTATCCTGCAGAATGTTCCGTGTGCTAATGAGAATATATATTTTGTAACTGTTGGATAAAATGTTCTGTAAATGTCTGTTAGGTCCATTTGGTCTATGTGCAGCTTTTTGTTTTTATTTTGTTTTTTCTTTTGAGACAGAGTCTCACTCTGTTACCCAGGCTGGAGTGTATTGGCATGAGCTCAGCTCACAGCAACCTCTGCCTCCCCGATTCAAGAGATTCCCCTGCCTCAGCCACCTGAGTAGCTGGGATTACAGGTGCATGCCACCATGTCTGGCTCATTTTTGTATTCTTAGCAGAAATGGGGTTTCACCATGTTGGCCAGGCTGGTCTCAAACTCCTGACCTCAAGTGATCCACCTGCTTTGGCCTCCTGAAGTGCTGGGATTACAGGAGTGAGCCACCAAACCTAACCTGTAATTTAAATGCAGTTTTAAAATTTCCTGTCTAATGCTGAAAATGCAGTGTTGCAGTCTCCACTGTGATTGCATTAGTGTCTTTCTCTTTAGATCTGATAATGCTTGCTTTATTAATCGGTGCTCCAATGTTGAGTGAATATGTTTAGAATTGTTATATCCTGATAAAACTGATCCTTTTATCTTTTTATAATGTGCTTCTCTCCTTACCATTTTTGACTTAAATTTTTTTTTTTTTTTTTTTTTTTTTTTTTTGAGGCGGAGTCTCGCTCTGTTGCCCAGGCTGGAGTGCAGTGGCCGGATTTCGGCTCACTGCAAGCTCCGCCTCCCGGATTTACGCCATTCTCCTGCCTCAGCCTCCTGAGTAGCTGGGACTACAGGCGCCCGCCACCTCGCCCGGCTAGTTTTTTGTATTTTTTTAGTAGAGACGGGGTTTCACTGTGTTAGCCAGGATGGTCTCGATCTCCTGACCTCGTGATCCGCCCGTCTCGGCCTCCCAAAGTGCTGGGATTACAGGCTTGAGCCACCGCGCCCGGCCTGACTTAAATTTTTTTTTAATCTGATTAAATATAGCTACTCCTGCATGCTTTTGGTCTCCATTTACATGGAAATATCTTTTTCCATCTCTTTACTTTCAGTCTTATATGTGTCATTACAAGTGAGATGAGTTTCTTGTAGGTAGCATATAGTTGGGTCATGATTTTGAATCCATTCAGCCACTACCTCTTAACTGGAAAGCTGTAATCCATTTACAATATTATTATACATGAGGGCTTATTTCTGTGATTTTATTATTTCTGGTTGTTTTGTATATCATGAGCTGGTGTTGGCAGCTGATGCAATGGGCTGGGTTGGGCCAGTCCCCAGGCCCACAGGTGGCATATTAGGTGGGTGCCCACTGTGGTGGTAGCAGCAGGTTCAACAGGACTGACATCAGGCTCCCAGGAGTCCTCAGATGTCAACAATGGTGGACTCAGCTGGGCAGTCCCCAGGTCCCTGAATGGCATGCTTGGACACAGGATGTGGAGCCAGGCTGAGTGGACCTGTTCTCAAGCCTCCTAGTGGTGTGTGCAGGTGCTGCCTGGGGCAGGCAGGGGAAGGGTGATCCTCAGGCTTATAGCAGGATGCTTGTGGTGGTGGTGGCGGGGCAGTGGCTACACTGCAGCTCTGATACTGTAGAGGGCAAGGTTGTTTTCGGTTGCAGCAGCCACACCCAGGAGACTATGAGCCTGCGCTTCACTCGTGCATCGGCCCTGGTTGCAGCAGCCTGCATCAGGCCACCGCAGGCAGTGGAGTTTGTCCTCGGGGCACACGAAAATGCATGCCAGCTCTACTACTGGGGCAGCAAGGTCTTTGCCAATGGCTGGGCACTTCAGCCCTGTAGGGAGCAGCCAGCTGTGATGGTGGCTATTGGGTGGTGAACATCAATGAGGTTCTAGAGATGTGGAGATGCAAGGGCTGTAGGGCCTCTCGGCAGGATGCAGTTTGGTGGGGGCTAAGCTCTCAATATGGTGCCTTGCTGTAGCTGCTTAGGGCTTTGGGTGGGGGGATAGTGTAAGCTCTCTCTCTGGAGCAGTGATCTTTTGTGGTCTCCAGGCAGCTCCCTATGTTAGTCTTGGGGTCTGCGAGGGTCTAGAGGCTTTCCTGAGGCTAGGATGCAGGAGTCTGTGGTGAGAATGTGGACTTCTGGGAGTCACTCTAACCTTTCCAGGCCCCCAGAAGATCCTGGCCCAGTAGGCTGCCTTGCTTCCCTCTCCTCCCTTAAGTGTTTCCTGTCCTTTCTCTGTTTAATTCCTGAGTTCTCTCTTGAATGATCTGGCTGAGGTGTTATCTCCTCACTATTGTGGCTCTCTGTGGAGGAGCTGAGTACCAGATGTCTCTAGTCAGCCAAGTTGAAGCCCCTCCTCTGTAATGTTTTACAAATAAGATGAAAAAGACTCACAATCTGCAAACATTTAATCCTACCTTAAGTACAAAGCCTTTACAAAAGCAAAAAAAAAAAAAAAAAAAAAAAAATCAAAGATTACAAGTCAATTTCTTTCTGCATACAGTAATAGCTGAAATGTAGACAGATCAACTTCAGAAAAAATACACAGAAAAACATACCACTTTAATAAGACAAAACTGCAAATTAAATCAATAGAAATTAGGTAGATCCATTTATTTTTTAAATACAAGTATAATTTTGGAAGGGGTATTTGACAAATTCAGCATTAACTGCCAACTCTATAGACATGTTTAACAAAAAACAAAACAAAAAAACAAAACAAGGCATTTACTCTTGGCCCTTTCAGTACAGGCGAAGTGTCCGACTGCATCACAAGTGCTAGTGATGCAGTAATAGATCCAAGGGCATAATATTAAATGTTTTTTTTGACTGCGATTTAGTTGAAAAATAACATAATACAAACATATATTAATAGCTATCAAGACCACCAGTGATCTGCAGAATACCTAGAGGCCTATCTACTTAGAAGGTTGAAACTTAGTAAAACTGTATTCAAGTCAGTGTTTTTATTCTTAGATTAACAATTGACAGAATGAGATATCTTTGATTCCAACTTTATAAGGTGTGATGGGGAATTGAAAGGAGATATTGGGGAAGACTGGCAGTGTGTGCTGAGTTTGAGTTGGGAATGTGGCTCAAAGTAGTCAATATTGATTAGGTTATTGTTCTAGAAAATTTTAAATGTGTCCTAAATTGTGGCATATTGAAAACAATATTAAGGAACAATGATTCATTAGCCCTAAACACAATTTAATGAGTGCCATCGATGGGCTTAAGAAATAAGCAGGGATGGGGGATGGCGAGGCAAAATGAGTTGAAAGAGAAAATGGAAAGTGGAAAATATGCTTGAACATTGGAGAATGTGAAAAGGCCACCAAAGAAACTGCTTTAGGTATCACTCAGAAGTGCTCTTCCCATTGGCTACCTGCTCCTGATCACCCAAACACCAATTTTAGAGCACAGGAGCAGTAATCCCCTTTATCTGCAATTTCACTTTCTGTAGTTACCCGAGGCAACCTTGGTCCAAAAATATGTGGAAAATTCCAGAAATAAACAATTCATGTATTAAATCACAAGCTGGCTGGGCACTGTGGCACACGCCTATAATCCCAGCACTTTGGGAGGCCAAGGCGGGTGGATCACCTGAGGTCAGGAGTTCGAGACCAGCCTGGCCAACATGGTGAAACCCCATCTCTGCTAAAAATACAAAAATTAGCTGGGCATGGTAGCAGGCGCCTGTAATCCCAGCTACTTGGGAGACTGAGGCAGGAGAATTGCTTGAACTCAGGAGGTGGAGGTTGCAGTGAGCTGAGATTGCACCACTGCACTCCAGCCTAGGCAACAGAGTGAGACTCCATCTCAGAAAAGAATAAAATAAATCACAAGTCATCCCGAGTGATGAAATCTCATGATCTCTTGCTCTGTCCTGCCTGGGATGTGAATCATCCCTTTGTCCTGCTTATCCACACTGTATACTACCTGCCCCTTAGTCGCTTAGTAGCCACCTTGGTTGTCAGATTGAAAAACATAGTCGATAAAGGGTTCAGTACTATCTGAGATTTCAGGCATCCACTAGGGGTCTTGGAATGTATCTCTTGCAGATAAGGGGATACTACTGTATTACATTTCAGCTTCCATAAAACTTTAGTAATTTGGATTAAGAACACAAACCTGATTTAGTAAAAAGTATCCATAAATATTCAGAGGTATAGTTTTGTTTCATCAAGTAAAAAGAGCAACTAATTCCAACTGTTCAAGTAGTAACAAGTAAAGGCTTCACGAGGCTTTCCTAGATGGTTAAGACATATTTTTAGGTCATCAGCACAAGATTATTGAATAACTTGTATGCTACAAACATGCTGCTTCCACTCATCAAAACAACCCAATAATCCTTACTATTCCAATTTGCTGAGAACCATGTCAGATGTTGCGTTCAAGAATGAAATGTTCCTCAAAACTGTTCTATCAAATGTAGTAGCTATTGGACATAAAACAAGTAATTTATTTCAGACTTGAGTTTTCATGAAGTATTTATCATCAACTTCAGTTTATTCCAACATTAATTTATGATAGGACAGTTATTAAGATTAGCCATTTCTCAGACTGTAACTTTGAAATAATAAGAAATGGACAATTAAGCTCACTAGTCAAAATCTTGATTGAAGTGGTGACACAATAGCTTACAAATGTCTTCAATAAACTGAGCTTTGAGGCAGAACAAAAAAACAGAAAAATCTAAAACCTCTCTATCCCAAGCACCAATAATGGAGGCTAAGCAATTATATCTACAAATCCGTAACGACAGGTCTCTCCTAATGAAAAGTCCTGAGATTTAAGCACTGTGACTTACAGAAGGCAGGTTGGCTTAATGAGGAAATTTACTTTTAATAAAAAGACAATCAGCAATATTTTATTTTGGGCACTTAGCATTTCACAGATCCTCAATACGTTTTGAGGTAGGTCAAATATTAATAGTGTATTTTACAAACAAAACTCTAGCAGTTGTTTTGTTACTTGTCCCGAACCACAGGAGCAGTTCTATCATGGTCAGGAATAACACGGTCTGTCTGATCTTTCAGATTAGTCTTTCATGTGTGAATTTAATGGTAATTACTTGCAAATATTCATGAAAAAACCAAAAGACTAGATATAGAAATTCTACTCTGGGATATTTTAAACTTCTTAAATTGATCCTATAATGAGTATATACTTGCTCTCGTTACAAATATATATATAGCTGATCTTTACAATTACAAATGAGCACAGGAGTGACTGTGTTGCTTTTCTGCCTTTTGGGGTGAAGATAATCAGCAAGGAAGATAATCAGCAAGCTTTCCTCAGAGCACTAGGCAGCCTTTAACCGAAGGTGCTATGTTCGAGGCACCATTGAGTATGATTTGAGATCATAGGAGAGCAGGTATACTGATGGAACCAGGATTCAGAAAAGATGCCTGGATCCAAAAAGGGGAGGCTCTCTGCAAGTCGAAGACGAAGAGAAAAACAGTAACATCTCAAGCTGCTGATCCTGAGTATCATGCTACAGCATTACAACTACTTGTGAGAGGAGCTCCTACAAGAGCAGTAAACTTGTCCCAATAAAGTCTGTTAAGGTCTTACTAACTAGATAAGCCACAAGTAAAACTAAATTGGTATTTTACTAAAGTGACATCTACAGAAGCAAATATCTAAACATTTTTAATAGGAGTTTTACCTGTCATGTAAATTACTCTCATTGTCAAAAGCCTAATTCAATTAGCTTGTCATAATTCCTAAAATAATTTACCAAAATTCAGCTCATTTTGACATAGGTTCTTGAGCCAGTATTCCGAACTGTTTCATTATGAAGTTCCTTTTATTTAAACAATTGTAGAATATTAGTAATAATACAGGATCAAGAATAGTTAACTTGAGCCTAGGAGTAAGGTTGCAGTGAGCTATGATTGCAGTAGTGCACTAGAGCTGAGGTGACACAGCAAGACCCTATCTTAAAAAAAAAAAAAAGAGAGAGAGAGGTTAACAACTGAGAAATTAGAAGGAAAATGCCATTATTGTGTTACATAAAAGAGTAAGGATATAGACACCTATGCTTCCATATACAACAAACAGCTCAATACCATTTGAGTCAAAGAACAAAGGGGGAAAAAACAGGTAGCAGGGGGCATGGAATGCAGAGTACTGAAGCCTTTTACTCTAGTGTCTCCAAAATTGAGTGCGGAAGTAAAAAGTTTCTACATTTAAAAAGTTCATATAAATTACATGAATTGCAACTTTCATAAAAATCAAAATGAAAGGTTCTGCATAGGACAAAGGATATGCCTAAGCAACATATCGTATTTGCACAAGGCCACTGAATGTCATGGATATTAGTAACAAATGAAAAGCTTAAGTCTATGGCAGATTGAACTAAGATTTCAGTTTGGTATTCTATAAGCCCGAGATTGTAAACTACTCATTATACAAAAGCTATGATGATTTACAGAGTTTTGTGTAGGAACTCTTGTGCTTCTGGTTGGCACATTATCTACTTTTTAAGTATGTGAAATTAATACAGACATTTGTGAGAGGTTGTGCAAAACTACTGTATTTACAAAAATGGCACAAAAGTGAATTCAACAGTCAATGCACATGCATACTTCATTCACATCTTCAACAACAAAAGGTATTCTAACTCTACAGAACTGAATTATTAGCTTCAATGGCAGCTGTTAAGCACTAGAGTCACATAAGTTACACCAGAATGGGCAAATATTGCCCAAGTAAAATTCTACTGTTAAAGCTGAAACAGGTTTAAGGCCATTCAAGTTCAAGCACAGAGATACAAATCTTTCAGAGCCCCATCTAGTTGTGTTTGAAATATGTGACCTTTCTTCTAACTTGTGGTCTTAAACTTCTGTTTTACAAAATCCAAAAGGTAAATACAGAAGAAATCAATACAATAGAGATTATATTAAATAAGAGTAACATACAAAGCTATAATTAAGATGAAGTAATGAAAGCCAAAACATTAAAATTTTAAAACTTGCTTGTTACTTGTTAGAACCAGTACTACACTAGGAGTTAGGTAATATATACAATTTTTTTCAAGTAGTTTACTTATGTTGCTCTAACATGTCCTCTTCACCAGTGCACTGTTAAACTAATCAAAAACTCTACACATGTATATTCTACAATAGCAGCACACACTACTGCTACCTGCAAAGCTGTCAATCTCAAATGACTTAGTGAATGAAAGGAAATAAAAAGTAGATAAGTAACATATTAAGGAGAAATAATGGGAATTAGCAGATTCATGCAGTTCAGCCTTTTAATCAGCCAGCCAGCTTGCTAGCAACAAGGGATGGTTTCCGTTGAGGAAGGTCCTGTGGAGTGGGAATGTGGTCACCAGTGACCTCCGTCTTATCTGGAGCTGCAGCAGGAAGTTGCTTGTTCTTCATTTTTGCTTTAGCCATGTTGTAATCCCCAGAATCAAAATATTTTTGCTATAAGTAAAAAACAAAGAACAATTCAGATTAGAGCTTAGCAATTACTGATTTAAGATGTCGATGCAACCCCATACTGTCAGTATAAGGTTGGTCTAAAAAAATTTAAACAGGAATATTAATTAGACGAAATAGTCTCTGTACTGAGTTCCAGCATAAGTCAACAGCTGAGAAACCCCCCTTCAGACCAGGCACAGTGGCTCATTCTTGAAATCCCAACACTTTGGGAGGCCAAGGCAGGCGAACCACTTGAGGTCAGGAGTTCCAGGCCAGCCTGGCCAATATGGAAAAACCCCGTTTCTACTAAAAAAAAAAAACAAAAAAAAACCCAAAAACACAAAAATTAGCTGGGTGTGGTGGCGCACACCTGTAATTCCAGCTACTCCAGAGGCTGAGGCATGAGAGTCACATGAACCTGGGAGGTGGAGGCTGCAGTGAGCTGAGATTACCCCACTGTACTCCATCCAGCCTCGGCAACAGAGTGAGACTGTCTCAAAAAAAAAAAAAAAACCAAAACCAAAAACAAACAAAAAAAAGAACCTCCCCCTTCAGGCTTTCTTAAACCATTCTGGTTCTAATAAAGAACGATCAAGACTAATATAATATTAAGCTATTTGGGAAGTCCCAGACTCAGTGAAATAAAAACCTTTCATTTATTAATGGAACAACCAGGTTGAAACACTTGCTTAAATTATTTTATAAATAAAAGACATAATTTGGCTGGGCATGGTGGCTCATGCCTGTTATCCCAGCACTTTGGGAGGCCAAGGCGAGTGGATCACTTGAGGTCAGAGGTCAGGAGTTTGAAACCAGCCCGGCCAACATGGTGAAACCTTGACTCTACTAAAAATACAAAAATTAGTCAGTTGTGGTGGCATGTGCCAGTAATCCCAGCTACTCCGGAGGCTGAGACATGAGAATCGCTTGAACCCGCCGGGGTGTGGAGGTTGCAGAGAGCTGAGATTGTGCCACTGCACTCTAGCCTGGGTGACAGAGCAAGACTGTCTCAAAAACAAACTTACCCCCCCCATAATTACAGTTATTAAAACTATTACTTATAGTTTCTGGTATTCTGTCATTTAGAGCAAGTGTTTCTGCAAGAATTTAATCATATTTATTTGAACTAGAGCAGTTCACCAAAAATTAAGGTAAAAATATAAATATTAGAGTAATGAAAGAAATAAACTCACTAGAAATTACTACTTAAAATGTACATCCCTACTCCATACCTCCTCCATTTTTCACATAGAGACACGAAGTATGACTACTGCTTTTTTTTAGTTGCCCTTTACCACTAACATGCAAATTGTGATGAGAGCTAAATATCAACCTTAATACAACGAATCTACTTGACTTCCAGAGTGAAAACATAAATCTGCCTGGGTTCTGACTAACACCTATCATGCTGAGCCCACCTTTACTGAGTGCCTGCTACACATGAGGCACTATGTGAGAGCTAGAGTCAGATACAAAGATGGGACAACAGTCAAGTAAATCAACGATCACAATACTGCCTTAAGTACAAACGGTGCTATATGGTGCTCAAAGAAGGGGACTCTAATCTCAGTCTTGGGTTGGCCAAGGAAATAATCCAGGTATGAAACAAGGGCTTGGACAAAGGGTGAAGGGGAAAAAAACATATTTATGGAATCTTATGCTAATATCTTCAGGGATATTTCATGTGATAAAACAAAATAGCTGGGAACTCACAGCTTAGTATAAGACTGTTGAGTGGCCTAAGGAAAGTCTCACTGGCTGCTTTCCTCCACCATTCTTTGATAAGCCAGACCTGGCCTATGGCCCAAAAGCCTAAGGATAGAAACTGCTTTAATATATTACTGTATATGTACCATACAGAACAGTAACAAGGAACCCTGGACCAGGCCTAGCTAAAGCTTTCTGCAGCTTCACTTCTGTATGTTTTAAAACAAGCAGACAGAAAAACCTCAGAATTTTGATGCACTGTATTATATTAAAAAGCTACTTCTGAATTTTGTAGCCTCTAGAGGAGAACAAAACAGCCTGCCAAATTTCTTATTTCGTCAAGAGTACATACTGAGAAATTTAACACACATGTAAATTTTAGGCAGATTTCCCCCCAATGTAATAAACCCAGTTTCTAAAGTGAGTAATTTTACAGTAAGCAAAAGTTCATCACAAGGGATCTCATTTAACTGTAGATTAGGCTACTCTGTTTGGGGGAAAGGAATTAAATTTAGTGTGACTAGAGATAAAACTAAAATCAATGCTTGACAATTAGAATTGCCTAAAAAGGAAAAGTTTACTGCAAAAGGCAGCAAATAATCAAACAGAGATTCAGCAAACACAATAATACAACAAAGATGTCAGAGAAATAAGTTAATGCTTTAAGATAGAGAAGTGAACTAAATTAATGTTTCTCAAACTGGGATCCACAGATAACAATGATGATCATATCAGCTGTCTTTAAAAATCTCTAAATTTCATGAGTTTGTAAAGAAAACATTTAAAAATTAATTATGATCTAGATGACAATCTATAAAAGCCTTCTCTCACCCAAATTTACAGGCCATACTTAACATTGGCATTTACAACTACACTGACACTAAGTCATCACCTAAACTGATAATGTTCAACTTTAAAGCCATGTTTCTTACAACTGGATGCTCTCTTTTCTTGGGACTTCACAACCCCTACAAATATGAAAAAACAAAACAAAAAACAAAAATAAATAAAAAGTGTAAAAATGGGCTACACAGCTTCTATTATCCCTCCCAGTTCTGATCATCTATGTAGTCATGCATACATGGTCATATTGTTAAAAGCCTAATAATAACATTAACCTCATAATAACATTAATGAGTACAACACAGGAAGAGACCTATTATAATCATCATCATATCTAATCAAACCTTCTCAAATTAAGAAGCTACTTAAAGATACTAAGGTAATTTGTCAAGTTTGCTAACTAGTGACAGAGGAAAATTAAAACCCAGAACCTGTGATCCAGAGTTTTAAAAAAATCAAAACTTCATATAAAGAACTTATTCACTGACATTCTGTTGTAATACAGAATCATTAAAGAGCTCACTTCTCAATTTCTATCTACTTATTTCTTGATTCAGTGGCATTTTCTTCATTCTCAACTATTTATATCTACAACACCAACTCCAAGATACAATGTATATGATATCTGACTTAAAGATACTTAAAAAGTAATAAATAATTGAAGCTAGAGAAAAATTAAAATGACAACTGCCCAAATATTGGAAGAAAGCCTATTAGTCAAGGTTATGCTGGAGATGAGCAAAGAAAACACTTCCTAAACATTAATAATCAAGTCAAAATAATTTAATAGCCAAAGATTAATTTATCTCATAACTAAAAACACAGCTGTCATTCTACTTTTTCTATTTATCCCATACATTATGATCTTTATGTTCTAAAATAACCACATAATACTCTATTTTACTGACTTCAACTTATTTAATAATTTCTCTGCTGTTGAATAGTGGGGTGCTGCTACTAATTATAGTTATAAGCTATAAGGAGGATCTTCCAAGTTGGAAGACTTTTTCCTTGTACTGAATTATACCCTTAGATTTAATAAGACATTATTGATTTGAAGAACATTTTTATAAACCTTAATCCATACCCCGTTCTGAAACGAGTAATAATTTTTAATGTTTAAACACAACAAAGAGCGTATTAGTTTCATTCAACTTCAACCTTAGCAACAGGTATTATTTTAAACATTTTTGTAATTTAGTTATATAAATACTATGATGTAATTTGCATTTCATTGATTTTCTATAATGTATAAACATTTTTCTGTTTATTGTATTTCCTGTTAAAATCCTTTATCCAGGAGCACCTTAAGTGTTTTTCTTGTATACTTAAAAGTTCCCTTTTGTATATTTAAAAGTTTTTGTATGTATTTTAGATATTAACTATCATTTTCGTAATAACTTCCCTACTTGATTATATATTTCATGGTACAGGAGTTTTACATCTTTATAAATTTGGTGTAATTATTTCTTGTCATCCTACTATTTCAAAGCTCTGAATGTTATTCTTTTATGTAAGATTAAAAATACCATTCTATTTTTTGCCACCTTAAAGCAATCCATATGTAACTAGAGCTAATACACACACACATGTTTTTTAAGCAAGCAGCCTATACCAGTATATGAATGTATTTAAGGAGAAACATGATTTAGCATCTCATTCAACAATTCTCTTCCGTAAGTAATATTTCATCCTTCCCTGTATAGTAAATAATTTGAATATGCTTAAGCTGAAGATGGAACTAATTTTTTATGGCAAAGGAAGGGGTCACAGGACAATACTCTTAGGGAACAAACAGGTCAACATTATCTCAATCTCGTTATTGAGAAAAAATGGTATCTACCTCACAAAAAACATGGCAAGAATTTGAAAATAATATCTTCAGTAATTTGAACTATGAAAACGAAAATGTTTAAATTGTATTAGAGTAAATCTGACTGTGAAACATATTACACAAAGGAGACAGCTGTGCTTTTATAAGTGATCATTTCATCCAAATAAGTATTTTAAGCTTTTGAATGTTGTGTGGGAATCATCTGCAAAAAAGATGTAAATTTCAAAATATGGACAGAAGGATAAACACCAGCTTCTGGATAGTGGTTGCTTTTGGAGAGATAAGGGAAAGGGCTCATATTTACATATAGGGCGGGTTTCAACTATATCTACAACATTTTCTTTCTTAAGAAAGATAAAACTGAAACCAACATGGCAAAATATAAACATTAAATCTGGGAAGGGGTACATGGGTTCTGTTATATCTGCACTATTTCTACATGCTTTAAATAGTTTATTATTAAAAATGCTAAAGAGTGGTACATTCTCATAATGCTTATTTATAAACTGCAAAATATTGGAAAAACCCATTACAGATACATATACATACATGTACATACCTGATAAAGTACAACGCTATATGCACAGATATTCATTTCACAATCTGTCAGCATACTGAGTTCGTAGGGCTTAAGTATTTGGAAATTACCCATGAGAACTTACCCCTTTCTGCAAACGTTTCCTTAAGAAATCTGAACCTCCAGGCTTTTGTCCCAGATGAGGATATCTTGCTTTTAATTTTGCTTCTTCTGCTTTCTCTGGACTAGTCACTTTATCTTCCATTTCCTAAAATAATTTCAAATAAATTACTTCTCTATTACAACTCAGTTATTTAAAATAATTCACCTTTAAAAATCTGGATTCTGAATTCTAGTTGTTAAATGCCAAGTACCACAGCTTCTGACTAAGAAATCAAACCCAGAAGCCTTTAAAACATCTCTCTCTTGTTTTTCAGAAGATCCATGTGATAGCTCTATTATAGCTGTGATGCATGTGTAACACCCCACACACTGGATAAAAATATCAAGATAGCTCAGCTCTGAAGTCTTGCTTGCCATTACTTTTCCAGTCATGTATAATACATTTATAGTTAGTCACCTTCTATGGAACTCTTCAGTTCTTTGCCTATATTTAGAGAATCATCCTAATACTGTTAAAATATACAGGATTTTTTTCTGTTTATCTAAAATTATATATGATTTGAAGTTACTGAGATTCTTTACTAAAAATTAACAGCAGCCTACTCATCAGTACATTTTTCTTGAATAAATACAGATGATTCTGATTTGTTTCTTTTTATAATAAATTTTTAATATTTTTATTATTTTAAATAATAGAGATGGGGTCTTGCTATATTGCCTAGGCTGGTCTTGAACTCCTGGGCTCAAACAATCCTGCCTCGACCTCCCAAAGTCATAGGATTACAGGCATGACCCACCATGCCTGGCCCATCCTGATATTTTTAAAGAAGAGAAACATCAGTTTTTGTCAATCCTCACATCTATGTATATCACTGCCTAACTCTCCCCCATGTTTAAAATGACAAACTCTGTTCATGTCAAACATCCTATTCTTTAATATATCAAAAACCTGTTTCCTGTCAGAACTATCAATTCTTCAGTCTATTCACTTTGAACAACAGTTTTGATTTATTCTGCTTTCTTTCAAAGTGCTATATTTTATAGGGAAGGAGTGTTTATTACTTCATGGCAAGTACTGCAGAAGAATGAATCAAGAAAAACAGGCTGGGCACGGTGGCTCACTCCTGTGATCCCAACACTTGGGGAGCCGTGGGCGGATCGCTAGAGGCCAGTAGTTCAAGACCAGCCTGCAATATGGACAAAATCCAATCTTTGTAGAAAAGTTTAAAAATTAGCCAGGCCATTGGTATGTGTCTGTGGTCCCAGCTACTCAAAAGGCTGAGGCAAAATGACTGCTTAAGCCCGGGAGGTTGAGGCTGCAGTGAGTCATGATCACACCACTGCACTCTAGCCTGGGTGACAGTGAGACCCTGTCTCAAAACAAAACAGGAAAGGTAAAAAAAAAAAAAAAGAAAAGAAAAGAAAAGGGGGGAGAGGGAGAGAGAGAGAGAGAGAGAGCGCGAGCGAGCGAGCTGTCCTGAGATAGACAAACCGGGCAGCTGGCAAGGCACATTTTCTAAGTAATGGACTCATTTCTGCACATTAAATCAGCAAATCACATACATCTGCCTATCCTGAGCCTTCTAGGTTACTTAGGAATAGTCAAAGCAAACCATTTACCTATCTAAGAATTGGAAAAAAATACTTTATGAAATTTTGGCATATATTATAATATTCATACATTAAAAAAAACAGAGATGAAGATCCTGTTTCCCTTCCCTTTGTACCCACAGGGGGAAAAATTACAGGTCAGGCTGTATTGTCCAGGCTGGTTTTGAACTCCTGGCCTCAAAGCTATCCTCGCACCTTAGCCTCCCAATGTGCTGGGATTATAGGCATGCACCACCACATCCAGCTCTCATACATGTTTTATAATCAGCTTCATTCTTTTTTTTTTTTTTTTGAGACGGAGTCTCGCTCTGTCGCCCGGGCTGGAGTGCAGTGGCCGGATCTCAGCTCACTGCAAGCTCCACCTCCTGGGTTTAGGCCATTCTCCTGCCTCAGCCTCCCGAGTAGCTGGGACTACAGGCGCCCGCCACCTCGCCCGGCTAAGTTTTTTGTATTTTTTAGTAGAGACGGGGTTTCACCGTGTCAGCCAGGATGGTCTCGATCTCCTGACCTTGTGATCCGCCCGTCTCGGCCTCCCAAAGTGCTGGGATTACAGGCTTGAGCCACCGCGCCCGGCCTCATTTTATGTATTATCAGTATTTCATCCTGAACTGCTTCTTCATTTGTTGTTAGATCTTCTCTTTTTCAGTCTTGGAGAATTTTGAGAAAAAAGCTGCTGCTCTCAAATACTGTTTTCTGTGGAGCCTCTTTTTATGCTGCAGATTCATCCATTTATGTTATCTCTTTACAGTGGCCACATCATTCACTCACTTGACATGCACGACATTCAATTATGTGCACTCAGCCAGAAACAGAGAATTTAAACAGTAGTGGTGAGTCTACCAGTCATTCCATTCAAGAAGGGTATGCCCTAGAGAGGTAAAGTGTGAGGTATGTGATGCAAACCTGCCATTCCCACGTTAGTCTCTCGTTGGGTATCTTGCAGAGCATAAGTACATCATCATTGTAGTGTTTAAAATCTCAGTCCGTACAACACAAGCCCATTACCTCAGCTAGCACTCAACGTAAGAATCACCCTAGCCATCTAGCCATCTGTTCAAACACTGTACATAAAAGTGACTACCTGCTCAACTGAGAATTGATGGGGCAGTCTCCAATATGATTATGCCTTCTCTAGAATTTTGTCAAGGGTGATTTTAGTTATATGTGATTTTTTTTCCCTTACTAACATTAGAACCTAACCCCATGTAAGATATGACCATACCACATTCATCACAAAAGCCAGAGAAATAAACATAAATGTAAGATTACCAAGTTTAATGTAGGAAGGCGGGCTGAGTCACTGTACAGCTTCACTGTGGCTCAGCCCTCACTGCAGATACCTACTGCAGCCCAAGGGTGTTCTCAGTGCTGCAGTTTAGAAGTGGATGTGGGAGGAGAGGCCTACTCTTGGGTTTCCCTGCACAGCTGGCTTCAAATAATATTGGCTGAAAAGGACCCCAAGCTAATTGTCACCTTTTAGTCCCTGCACCTTCAAATTAAGGGTGTTACTGGAGTCCTACATTTCCAATAAAAATTCAGCTTTCTTGAGCCTAGGAAATGAGACCTCTCCACTTCTTCCTTTGATTTGAAATAGTTCTCCAAGTCTAACAGTTCCCTGATTTCCTAAAAACTTTTCAAAGGAAAATTGTATGTAGGTAGCAACTTACTCTAGTTTCCAGTGTTTCTGCAGGTTTCCTCCATTTGACATATAAAGGAAAATACCTTGTACACAATCCTGGCATTCCCTTATTTTCTTATTTTCTTTTTTTTTTTTTTTGCCATGTTGGCCAGGCTGATCTTGAACTCCTGACCCCAGCTGATCTGCCCGCCTTGGCCTCCCAAAGTGCTGGATCACAGGCGCAAGCCACTGGGTCCAGCTGCATTCCCTTGTTTTCTTAATAAGGAATACATTGATATATCATATTAAGCATGCTCAATTAAATTAAAAAATGTTTTGGGCAAAACAGCATCTATGAGCTGCAAATATCATTTATATTTAGAATGAATTTATAGTATGTCTTCTTGAACATTCTTGCCAAATACATAGCACAACTGAAAGCCCCTGCTAGCTGCAACTTCCTAACTGGATTCAGAATTTCAGTTGGATTTAACACCAAAAGGGGAAAAGATGACCTAGTCTAGATTTTTTGATGTGGTAAACACCATTAAGACATCCACAATACTTTTCATGAATCCTACAGAAACATTCTACAGAGGTAGGTAGTTCTAGGACCTTAATGATAAGTTAGTTTAAGTGCTTGGACATGCATTAATATTCTGACAGTTACTGAGTTTCTATTAGGTTCTGTCAATGGCATCTATGCCAGATTAAAAGGCATGAGAGAAGAAAGAATCCATTCTGCTCCTGGTGATGCCACCACCAATAGCAGACAGCAGTCGCCCCTGTGAGCTCCTACAGAGGGACATATCGCAGATAAACAGGGGCTCTAGTAGCAGCTACATGACAATGGGGGCAGACGATCATGGACTCTGAACAGTACTCATCCTTGCAGGGTCAAAGGCTTTCTGTAATCCTTACCTCTGGAAACATCATCTTCCTCTCTTTTGTTCCTCTATTCCTTCTAATAATGTGTAACCTTATTCCCTAAAAATCATATTCCTTCCTTTTTAAAACATGCAAAGTGGTTTCTGCTCCTGTCTCCCAACAGGACACTGATAAAAGCAGGTAAAATAAGTGATTTATCCATACAGTCATGTTCAAAAATGCAAAATAGAATATAATTTGATGGGACTCCATGTTTCTGGACCTCAAGGGAATTCCTAAACATTTACTTAAGCTAGAACGAAAACAAAGGGGAGATAAGCAAATAGTTACTTGCTTATTTTTTCCAAAAAGAATCACAAAAAGATTAAATCATAAACTAGTCAAACTTTGGGTTAAACAGGTTAGGATGTAAGGGATAAAGGACAGAAATGACTATTACTAAAGAAAGAAATTGGTATATATATACATATACTGATAAGTCAATATTGTAATTTTAATGTCTTTATCACGTAGAGGTAAAAAAGGAAAAAAAAATACCTTATAACAGTACCATATTTTTAGTTTAAGTGTTCTATGGTCCTGTGGGCTTATAATCTTAATTTTTACATCTTGTTTAGTTAAGAATGCATGAAAAACTTGAACGAGAACCAATTAAGTAGCAGAAATAAAAAGGAGTGTTGGGGAGAGCAAGAAAGAAAAGTTAAAAAAAATTTAAATACCAAAAAGAAGCCAAAGGTAAGGAGAAACAAATCCCAATATGTGAATAACCACGATAACCATACTGAAGCAATAAACTGTCCATTTAAATCCAGTAGCTGAATTAAAGAAAAAAAAAAAAAATCTAACCACTTGTGGAGCACACATTTAAAAAAAATCTAAACAAGGACATAGGTTGAAAGTAAAAAAGACTGAGGGGTAGGTGATGGTGGTGACATACCAGGCAAATCCTTACCAAAACAGAGCTAGCGCAGTGCACCTACATTTTCTTTCTTTTTTTTTTTTTTAAGATACATGGTCTTACTATGTTGCCCAGGCTAGTCTAGAACTCCTGGCCTCAAGCAATCCTCCTGCCTTGGCCTCCCAAAGTGCTGGGACTGCAGGCGTGAGCCACTGTGCTGGACTGTGCCACTAATAAAATGGCCTGAAAATATATAAAGCAAAAATTGACAGAACTATAGGGAGCAACTGACACTATGGAATTCAACACACCCTCCTTACTTATTGATAGCTATAAAAGATAAAGTAGTTCAGATACTTGATTTTAATTTTACACCTAACAATTAGGGAATGCATATTCTTCCACAAGCACAAATGGAAAAACTGACTTATACTAGGCCATAAAGCAAATCTTAACTATTCTTCCAGACCACCATCTATGACTGCAATTCATTAAAGTCAGTAACAATAAAAAAAATTATAAATCTCTAATATTTAGAAATTAAAAACATACTTCTAAATAACTCCTGGTTAAAAAAGAAAGCATGAGTATTTTTAAAAATAGGAGTTCTAGACCTACCTGGCAACACAGTAAGACCTTGGCCTTTACAAAAAAATTTTTTTAATTAGGCAGGTGTCGTAGTAGATGCTTATATGCCTATAGTCCTGGCTGCTTGGGAGGCTGAGGTGGGAGGGTCACTTAAACCTACCCTGGGAGACAGAGCGAGACCCTGTTTCTTTAAAAACAAACAAACAAAACCCTACACATACCAAAACTTGTGGGATATAGCAAGTATCCCTCAAGGGCTTATATCAGAGAAGAAAGCTAAATCTCAATGAGCTACGCATCCAATTTAAGAAGTTAGACAAAGAAAGGAGCCCAAAGAAAATGGAGAAATAAAAAGCAGAAATTAATGAAAAAGATACAATAGAAAGGGCCAATAAAGGGGGTGGGGATGACAAGCTTAAGAAGTTTTCTTTTTGTTGTTTTTTTTTTTTTTTTTTTTTTTTTAAAGACAGAGTCTCACTCTGTTGCCCAGGCTGGAGTGCGGTGGTGGCATGATCTTGGCTCACTGCAACCTCCACCTCTCCCCGTGTCGAGTTCAAGCGATTCTCCTGCCTCAGCCGATTCTCCTGCCTCAGCCTCCCAAGTAGCTGGGATTACAGGTACCCACCACAGCGCCTGGCTAATTTTTGTATTTTTAGTACAGATGGGGTTTCATCATCTCGCCCAGGCTGGTCTTGAACTCCTGACCTCGTGATCCACCTGCCTCCGCCTCCCAAAGTGCTGGGATTACAGGTGTGAGCCACCGTGAAGAAGTATTTTTTATAATTCAAATCTGGTTTTGAAGTTTTAGTCTCCAAGAAGCCTTTGTGTTACACAGCAATTTTACTACATTTTAAAAATAGATGCTGTAATGTAAGTGGATTTACTTAGGTAAGTAGCTTCTAAATTGATAATGGGGTCCGGAGAAGGCAGAATTCTGAACTTCTGGCTATTGTCTACAAGTTGGGAGAGGAACCCCAGGATATGGTAACACAGATATATGTTTACACACAGATACATGTATACGATGTATCCAAAACAAAAACTAAAACCTTAGGGACAGTATTTTTAATAATAGTTATTGTCTTGGCATGTGCATTTTTCTGAAACATACAACTGAAATACATCAGAAATTCTTTCTGTGAATAGGTGGGGTATAAGTTATAAATACATACACGTAAAAAGGACATTCAAATAACTAAGGATTATTTTGTAGTCCATTATACACTGAGCATAATTATGTCTCAATGACTGATACTACTTTTCAGCCTTCGGCAGAGGAGAGTTATACAGCAACACCAGCAATAAAAATCTGATCACTCTAAGCAAATTCTCCTCTATCTGCTCAGCAGTATGTTCACCGATGCACTGATTGATGAATAACTGAAAGGATTAATGAAAGCCAACAAATCCTTTGGGATATTGCCAGGAAGGTACCAATACCGTATCAAGCTCTATGGAAAATTACTGTTGTCATTCTATTAAGTCCTTGCTTGCCCAGTGTCTAGCATTTAATGAATGTTCAATAAAAGTTCATTCATCTGAATGAAAAAATACAATGTACTTGTTTCCATAAAGCTATAAAGCTAAGAAACTTTCTCCACACTTGAGGATTTCACCATCAGCTCATCTTTAATATTTTATGTTATAGTAAAACACAGCTTCAAGATTAGAAGTTGTTAAGTATTAAAGTCTTGCACAAACAAAAGAAGCAATCCTAACAAACTGCTGTGCAAACTGCTAAGACAGCTAAGAGAAACATTTAAAAACTTTTCTGACGTTTACCTCCAGATTGTTAGGAATCGATAGTTGCAAAGACCAAGGGTGCATGCTGTGTTCACTCTGAATAGAAACAGAAAACATGGATGTGGCGGTGGCTCACACCTGCAGCCCCAGCTACTCAGAGGCTGAGGTAGGAGGCTAGGTGAGCCCAGGAGTTCAAGGCTGCAATATGCTATCATTGTGCCACTGCACTCCAGCCTGGGTGACAGAGCAAGACCCTGTCTCAAACATAACAAAAATATTCTTGATCCTTTAGGTAACCAAAAGTAGTGTCAAAAGAGCCCCTGAAAATACCAATATGAACTCCTATTTTTAAAATACTGGAAGCATCGGAAAACAATTTATATCTCTTTATAGCTGATATATTAAAATAATTTAGATAAAGGTTCTTTTCCTCTTCTACCACTCATAAAGGCACCAACCTGTATCTTTTACCTGACAATTTCATTGACAGCTTTACTGTAGGTATCCTTTCCAAGACATGTTAGTTTGGTGAGTCTTACAACCTCTAGAAAACCTGCTGAGATCTTAAAAAAAAAAATTAAGGCCACAACACAAACGAAAAAATATATACACACATCCCTGTAGTTTCGTTCAAGAGATCTTAAGTGGGTCTAAGCTAAGGTTTTCATCTTACCATGGTCTATTCTTCTCTGTGTCATTTGTTTTGAAATAGTACGTCGGCAAAGGTTTCAACAGAAAAGTTCTGAGAAAAATCCATTCAACCATTTTGTAAATAATGTCAAGCACAATGTTGAGTGCTGTGAGAGAGCAGATATACAAACCAGGGTCCCTAAGCAAAAGCTGCTCACAGTGCAATTAAAATTACCATCTTTTTTTTTTTTTTTTTTTTTTAGACAGGGTCTCCCTTGGTCACCCAGTGGCGCCATCAAAGCTCACTGTGGTTTTGACCTCCTGGAGGTCAAATGATCCTCCCCTCAGCCTCTGGAGTAGGTGGGACTACAGGTGTAGATTTATTATTATATTTTAGAGATGGGGTTTTTCTATGTTGCCCAGGCTGGTCTCAAACTCCTGGCCTCAAGCGATCTTCCCACCTTGGCCTCCCAAAGTGCTGGGACTACAGGCATGAGCCACCTTGCAGGGCCAGAATTATCTGTTTTAAGTTCCCACTTGCCTCTTCTCCCCTCCAGGACTAGTACACATGCCTTAGCTTACTGTTGACAGATTCATGAGCTCTGTGCTCAAAACTTCTAAATGTCTGTTTTCACTTCAGTGGTTATCTTAAACACAAATATAAGCATATTCTGCGGCATCTGAATCACCATGTTGCATCTAAATAGTGCTATGTGGGTTCTGCATCTGAGCTTTCTTGCACCAAGACTCAGTAGGTTACTCCAACTGTCCAAGAAAATGAGACAAGAATAGAGCTGAACTTAAAATGTGATTGTATCTATGACTCTGGAAACTCAGTGACCTCATAGCTTACTCTTAAAGAGGGAACTGAGCCACCACATGGCCTAGGGGAGTGTTTACTTGACAAACTCAAAAAATCCCTTAACTTTTAACAATTGCTGTCATATTCCAAATACATTGGAAATTTAATTTCAGCAAAATACCAAGCACACAATCAAAAATTTAGACTGGCTTTGCTTGTATTTAATCTGTTTTAAATTTTATTTTATTTTTTTGAGACAGAGTCTCACTCTGTCGCCCAGGCTGGAGTGCAGTGGCACAATCTCCACTCACTGCAACCTCCACCTTCCAGGTTCAAGCCATTCTCCTGCCTCAGCCTCCAGAGTAGCTGGAACTACAGGTGTGCGCCACCACACCTGGATAATTTTTGTATTTTTTAGTAGAGATGGGGTTTTACCATATTGGCCAGGCTGTTCTTGAACTCCTGACCTCATGATCCGCCAGCCTCGGCCTCCCAAAGTGCTGGGATTACAGGTGTGAGTCACCGTGCCCGGCCAAATTTTATTTTATTTATTTATTTATTTATTGACACAGAATCTTGTTCCGTTGCACAGGCTGGAGTACAGTGGTATGATCTCAACTTACTTCAACCTCTGCCTCCTGGGTTCAAGCAATTCTTGTGCCTCAGTCTTCTGAGTAGCTGGGATTACAGGTGTGGGCCACAGCACAGGCCTTTTAAATTTTTAAAAAATATTTTTAAAGCAGCTCACTGTAGCCTCGAACTCCTGGTCTCAAGTGATCCTTGCACCTCAGCCTCCCCAGCAGCTGGGACTACAGGCATGCCACCACACCTGGCTAATTTTTATTTTTATTTTTAATTTAATTTAATTAATTTTTTTTTTTTTGAGACAGAGTCTCGCTCTGTCGCCCAGGCTGGAGTGCAGTGGCGCGATCTTGGCTCACTGCAAACTCTGCTACCCGGGTTCACGCCATTCTCCTGCCTCAGCCTCCCGAGTAGCTGGGATTACAGGCGCCCGCCACCACGACCAGCTAATTTTTGTATTTTTAATAGAGACGGGGTTTCACCGTGTTGGCCAGGATGGTCTCAATCTCCTGACCTTGTAATCCGCCCCTCTCAGCCTCCCAAAGTGTTGGGATTACAGGCATGAGCCACCGGGCGGGTCCTATTTTTATTTTTTATAGAGACAGAATCTTACTCTGTTGACCAGGCTGGTCTCAAACTCCTGGCATCAAGCAATCCTCCTGCCTCAGCCTCCGAAAGTGCCAGAATTATAGGCAAGAGCCACCACGCCTGGCTGTTTTAGTTTTAGAGTGGTACACAAGTTAAGAAATAAGAGTTTATACTTATTTTTTAATGTTTGTACATATTTAATTGTATCCTAACACAAGATAGGAATCTATCTGGTTTTCTTCTCTTACCAAGGGAGCACACACCACTCAAGATAGAGAAAGTGACTTAGCTTTTACTCCACGCAAGGCCCAGCTATCTACCTTAATTCTTTAGAGGCAATAGGCAATAGGCAACCTACCAGTAAACTATAAAGGTATTTTTAGCTGAATACTTTGGCTTTAAGTGGAAGGTCAATTGGGTACACAGACAATAACTCAATTTTTTAGGTCATCGAACTGATCTTCCAAATAGAAGAAACAGGTGATTTGGCCCACAGGAACACAGAAGTGACTGTGCACATTTTCTTCATGGTTAGGGACACTATCCATGCCACAGGCACTTAGCATTTACAGTCAATCCTGAATTTAAGAAGGAACATTATATTCCTAACACACTTTGGTTGATTTTAATGACAGCAGCTAAAACCAAAGCACCTTAAATAAATGTTTAATGTAGACAATCAATAAGAGAAAACGTTCAAGCTACCCTTAGTATTGTTAAAAGATACATTAGGCTTTTCCAAGTAAAAGTATTTACACTCTAGAAATCAACACTGCATACTTTGGCAACACACTAACAGAACTTATCAAAGAAAATTACACAGCACACTACTGTGCACCAGAAGTTAATGCTAAGTTTGATGTCAGTGTTTAAGGCAAAACACCACAGAGAGGGACTTATTTTTTAGGGTTCCTAAATTTCAAGCAATAATGAACACAACAAGTATTTTTACAATAAGCAGGTGATACTTGATACTCCTTTTAAGATTGCAATCTTTAACATTTGTATTTTTTGCCCCCCAAATTCATTTTTTTGGTAATGTGTAAAAATATCTATTTTCACTGGATATTCTCAAATCATGTGGTAACTTGGACTTTTACCTATGCTATATGTTATTTTCTCGCTTTTCAATTACTTTAACATCCTAACAGAAGCCCCCAACTCAAGAGAAGTTAACACAATTTTAAGAACATATGGAATGGCCTTAGAACACTAATCCAATTCCCAACTTAATTAGGACATAAGCGCAACATTAAGTAGAAACCCGCACGAAGGTCAAGCAGTAGACCAAAATCGTATTTAACGACAACACAACCTGATTTGTAAGAAAAATTGTTGATAAACAATTTAGGAAACAGGATACCTCGGCCCTTTCTCACTTCTCGGCCAGTCACACCTACCTAGGAGAGCAGGGCGGTGGAAATAATTACAATGGGAGAGACAAACACTAGCCTAGATAAATAGAAAGTCTTGATATTCATCATTTGAACCACACTGACACTCCTGGCCTATTCCCCTACATCAGGAAGACACAAGTGCGTTTAAAAAATATTCCTATGTTTCCAATAAAACCCTGATTAATTTCGTGAGTAAAATTTTAAAATTCCACCCTTTCGATTTTTAGTCGAGTACCATATCTGAGTCCCATTGACTGCAACCTTTTCCAGCACAGACTGCGCTGAACACTGCAGGTGACTCACCTCCTCTAGGCCTCGCCCCGCCGTGGGAGGCAAGCACCAGGATTCCGCCTTTACAGGTGAAGGCACTGAAGGCGGACTGTACCCACTGACCATGGTTACAAGGGTTGGCCCTGAAATACCAAGCCCGGCCCACATCGCGGCCCGCACACGAGGCTGCCTTTAGCGTAAACCGCACGCTTACAATACAAGTAGTTGGAGAGTTCTTCAGAGAAAAAAATCAAACTTCCTAAGCAAACTGACGCTCACAAAAAAACTTTAGGCTCTACGCCCAGACTGCGTCCTGGGCGCTCGCGTAAATGTAAGTGACTGAGGAACACCGCGACCCACGGAGGTGTTAGAAAAGGCACGATTCGGAGTAAACGCGGGGCACGCTGGAACTCCCAGTTCGTCGGCGCACCAGCCAGCCAGTGACTGCGGGAAGCCAAAGGTGGGGCGCAGGAGCCTCGGCCTCTTGCGCCTCGGCCCCGCATGCAGGGCGCGCCCCTCCGCCCGGCGGGAGCAGGCCGCCCGCCAGACCCGGACCCGGCCAGGTCCCAGGGCCCACGCCCCACGCCCCGCGCACTCACCTTCTGCTCCTCCGCGGAGGCTGCCTCGGGGACTTCCGCAGACATAGTGCTCCCTCTGCAGACGAGACGCCGGGAAAAGATGCGATTAGCCGGTGGCCGAGGCCACCCGGCAGCCTGCCGCCTCAGGCCCGCCCGCCGCCCGGCCCAGCTCTCCCAGCGCCCGCCGGGCCGCCTCCGCCCGCAAAAATGGCCGCCGCCTTATGACGACACGGAGCCGCGAAGCGCTCCGCTGGCCAAGGCCCTCGCACGCCGGAGCCCGCCTGCCCCTCCAGCACCGCGCCCATACCTACTTGACCCCGCTTCTCCCGCTCGCTGTCGTTCAAACACTTCCTTTTTTCCTTCAAAGGTCGCTGCTCCCGCCTCACCTCACATCCGTCTGTGGCTGCCTAATGCTTCCTGGGAATTGTAGTTTCTAAGTGGAACCGCCTCTCCCCGCCCTTTCCTGCTCACTCTGGCCCCCTCGTTCTAGGAGCTTTTTATTTTACTCTTTTTACTTAACCAGCCTCGCCTAGTTCCGTTCTCCTCGCTCTCCGCTCTGTAGCCACACAGGCTGTCTTTTGGGCACGCCAAAGCTCCTTCCTCCATTCTGCCACGCCTTCACATCTCCAGTCCTACGTCTCCGCCTCAGAACCTTTCCTTCCTAAACCTCTACGCTAGGCCACCTCTTAAAGGCCGTCACAGCTCTGTACAGTTCCTCAACAACACGAACTGTATCATTAGACAATTGTCGTGACTTTAGGTCACCTTTCCTGCTCAGATAAGCCACACCAGGGCAGGGATCTCGTCTGTAATTACTTGTATTTTACTCTGAGGGTCCAGCACTTCCTAGATACCTAACGAAGGAATTCAGATTCATTTGTCCCCTCCCAGGGGGTCCACTCCCACAAGCTTACCGAAACTGCTAGCATTGAGCTCCCCCAATGACTCTTTCATTTGCCAAGTCCTGCGGCTTCATATTGAATCCTCATTCTACTTGATATCTGAATTTACTGGCAATGTTTGCCGGTTCCAACAAAATGTCCTTCAGAAACTTGGAAATAAGATTGCCCTCAAAGAGTTACACTAGTAAAAAACCACAGAAAATGAATGCAATTTGGATAAGAAGTTTGGAAACCATCGAAACTCAACCAGGATGTAGAATCTCAGACAGGAAGAATTGCACTAGAATTGCAACTAGAAAAACAAAAAGTTAATATTGCACTCCTTTTGGAGAAACGAAGGAAGGTGTTTGTCAGCCAAGGAAGTATTGAAAGTAAAATGGTTCAACAGGCCAACTGTTTGACAAAGATACCCCTTAAGAATGTCTCACGCTGGGCTAGCTGAGAAACTGTAAGATCAACGACATATTTGTTCTCATTCTATATTCACAAAGTAATATACTGAAAATTTGCCTTTCCCTTAAGCAGAACTGCAGAGAGAAAGAAGAATGCACTAGTTAGGCCAACTGGAGCATTTAACAATTGTATTTTTATTAATGAATTGACTGGCATTCTAGTATATGTCCTATATCAATGTATTTGTGAACTTAGGTTAAAATCTGATAGACATACACTTATGATGAAATGCAGCCTCAAGAAAATTGCTGTGGCCAGGCACAGTGGCTCACTCGTAATCCCAGCACTTTGGGAGGCCAAGGTGGGCAAATCACTTGAGCTCAGGAGTTCAAGACCAGCCTGGCCAACATGGCGAATCTCTGTCTCTACAAAAAGAAAAAAAAAAAGGTTTTTTTTTTCTTTTTCTTTTTCAGACAGATCACCCAGGCTGGAGTGCAATGGTGCAATCTCGGCTCACTGCAACCTTTGCCTCCTGGGTTCGAGCAATTCTGCCTCAGCCTCCCAAGTAGCTGGGATTACAGTTGCCCACTATCACACCCAGATAATTTTTTGTATTTTTAGTAGAGACAGGGTTTCACCGTGTTGTTCAGGCTGGTCTCGAACTCCTGGCCTCAAGTGATCCACCCGCTTTGGCCTCCCAAAGTGCTGGGATTATAGGCGTGAGCCACCACACCTGGTCTTTTTTTTTTTAATTGGCTATGTGACCTTGGATAAAAAGAATCTGTTTCTGATAGTGACACTCGCAGGAGGGGAAGTTTGAATTTCTGGAGGGCAGACTTTGGTAAAATGGAGAATTCACCATGGGCAACGCTCCACTATGAGGACTGCCTGGAAAGTCATTCTTTCCCAACTAACACCACTCTGCATCATTATGAACCTTAATGTGTAAAACTGCACACTGGTCCCCAGCACCCTGTTTCTCAAAACTCCCTTCTCTTGATCTCCAGGATACTATTGTCTCATGGATTTCCTCCTACTTGACCTCCCTGTTGAATCTTAACCTGCCTCTTAATGGGAGGATTCTAACAGTTCTGTACTTGGATCCCCTTCTCTTCTAGGTTTATACAGCCTCCAGGAAATAACTTCCACCTTCATAGCTTTTTTTCTTTTTTGAGACAAAGTGTCACTCTGCCACCCAGGCTGGGGTGCAGTGGCACGATCTCAGCTCACTGTAATCTGCCTCCTAGGTTCAAGTGATTCTCCTGCCTCAGCTTCCCAAGTAGCTGGGACCACAGGCACATGCCACCATGCCTGCCTAATTTTTGTATTTTTAGTAATTGTAGGCCAGGTGTGGTGGCTCACACCTGTAATCCCAGCACTTTGGGAGGCTGAGGTGGGTGGATCACGTGAGGTCAGGGGTTCGAGACCAGCCTGGCCAACATGGTAAAACCCTGTCTCTACTAAAAATACAAAAATTAGCTGGTCGTGGTGGTGGGCACCTGTAATCCCAGCTACTCGGGAGGCTGAGGCAGGAGAATTGCTCAAACTTAGGAAGTGGAGGTTGCAGTGAGCTGAGATCATATCACTGCACTCCAGCCTGGGCGACAAGAGCGAAACTGTCTCAAATAATACTACTAATAATAATTTGTAAAGATGGGGTGTTGCTTTCTTGGCCAGGCTGGTCTCAAACTCCTGGCCTCAAGTGCTCCACCTGCCTCAGCCTCCCGAAGTGCTGGGATTACAGACTTGAGCCACTGGGCCCACTGGACATTCATAGTTTCAACTGCCATCTAGGGATACCTTCTTTTTTGGGGCTTCATTTTATTGTACTTCTAGATACTGCGTTTTTCACAAATTGAAGGTTTCTGGCAACCCTGCCTCCAGCCTCTATAGGCGCCATTTCTCCAACACCATGTGCTCACCTTGTGTCTGTGTGTAACATTTGGGTAATTCTTGCAATATTTCAAACTTTTTCATTATTATTACATGTATTATAGTGATCTGTGATCAGTTATCTTTGATATTACTATTGTAATTTTGGGGGAGTACCACAAACCACTCCCAAATAAGACAGTGAACTTAACCGACAAATGTGTATGCTCTGACTGCTCCACCAACCAGCATTCCCCTGTCTGTCTCTCCTTGGGCCTCCCTATCCCCTCCTGAGACACAACGATATTGAAATTAGGCCAAATAGTAACCCTACAATGGCCTCTCAGTGTTCAAGTGAAAGGAAGAGTTGCATATATCTTCCTTTAAATCAAAGGCTAGAAATGGCCAGGTGCGGTGGCTCATGCCTGTAATCCCAGCATTTTGAGAGGCTGGGGCTGGTGGATTGCTTGGGTCCAGGAGTTTGAAACCAGCCTTGGCAATATGGTAAACTTCATCTCTACCAAAAATACAAAAATTAGCCAATCTCATAACCTGATCTCAAAATAAACAAATAAATAGATTAAATTTTTTTTAAAAGCTGGAAATGATTAAGCTTAGTGAGGAAAGCATGTCAAAAGCTGAGACAGCCAAAAACTAGGCCTTTTGTGCCAAAGAGTTAGCCAAGTTACGAATGCAAAGGAAAAGTTATTGAAGGAAATTGAAAGTGCTACTCCTGTGAACACATGAATGATATGAAAACGAGACAGCCTTATTGCTGATATAGTCCAAGTTTTAGTGATCTGTATAGAGAGCAAACCAGCCACAACATTCCTTTAAGCCAAAGCCTAATCCAGAGCAAGGGCTTAACTGTCTTCAATTCTATGAAGTCTCAGAGAGGTGAGGAAGCTGCAGAAGAAAAGTATGAAGCTAGCAGAGGTGAGTTCGTGAAGTTTAAAGAAAGAAGCCATCTTCATAACATAAAAGTATGAGGTAAAGTAGAAAGTGCTGATGGAGAAGCTGCAGCAAGTTATCCAGAAGATCTAGCTAAGCTAATTGACGAGGGGGGCTACAGTGAGCAACAGATTTTCAGTGTGGACAAAATGACCTTCTGTTGGAAAATGTCATCCAGGACTTTCATACTAGAGAGAAGTCAATGCCTGACTTCGAAGCTTCAAAAGACAGGCTGACTGTCTCCTTAGGGGCTATTGCAGCTGGTGACTTTAAGCTGAAGCCAATGCTCATTTACTATTCTGAAAATCCTAAGGTTCTAAATCTGCTCTACCTGTGCTCTGTAAATGGAACCACAAAGCCTGGATGACAGCACACCTGTTTAGAACATGGTTTAGTTTGGTTTAGTTAATATTTTAAGCTCACTATTGAGACCTACTGCTCAGAAACAAAAAAAATCCTTTCAAAATATTATAGCTCATTAACAATGCACTTTTCTTTTTTTTTTTTTTTTGAGACGGAGTCTTGCTCTGTCGCCCGGGCTGGAGTGCAGTGGCGCGATCTCGGCTCACTGCAAGCTCCGCCTCCCGGGCTTACGCCATTCTCCTGCCTCAGCCTCCCGAGTAGCTGGGACCACAGGCGCCCGCCACCTCGCCCGGCTAGTTTTTTGTATTTTTTAGTAGAGACGGGGTTTCACCATGTTCGCCAGGATGGTCTCGATCTCCTGACCTCGTGATCCGCCCGTCTCGGCCTCCCAAAGTGCTGGGATTACAGGCTTGAGCCACCGCGCCCGGCCACAATGCACTTTTCTAAGAGCCCCAAAGGAGGTGTACAAGGAGATTAATGTGTTTTCATGCGTTCTAACACAACATCCATCTTGTGGCCCAAAGATCAAGGAATAATTTCAACTTTCAAGTCCATTTTTTTTTCTTTGAGATGCAGTCTTGCTCTGTTGCCCAGGCTGGAGTGCAGTGGGTGCAATCTCAGCTTACTGCAGCCTCTGCCTCTTGGGTTCCAGCGATTCTCCTGCCTCAGCCTCCTGGGTAGCTGGGATTTGCAGGCACTTGCCACCACGCCTGGCTAATTTTTTAATTTTTAGTAGAGATGGGGTTTTGCCATCTTGACCAGGCTGGTTTGGAACTCTTGACCTTAGGTGATCCGCCTGCCTTGGCCTCCCAAAATGCTTCAAGTCTTAATGGGAAATCCATTTTGTAAAGCTATAGCTGTCATATACAGTGATTCGTCTTATAGATGTGGGAAAACTAAACTGAAAACCTTCTGGAAAGAATTCACCATTCTAGATGCTATTAAGAACATTTGTGATTCAAGGGAGCAGGTCATTGTATCAACATTAACAGAAAGTTGGAAGAAGTTAATTCCAACCCTCTTGGATGACTTTGAGGTATTCAAGACTTCAGTGGAGGAAGTAACTGCGGATGTGACAAAAAGAGCAAGAGAACTACAAGTGGAACTTGACAATGTGACTGAATTACTGCAATATCATGATAAAATTTGAATGGATGAAGAGTTGCTTCTTATGGATGAGCAAAGTAACTGGTTTCTTGAGATGGAATTTACTCCTGATGAAGATGCTGTGAATGTTGTTGAAATGACAACAAAAACTTCATTCGTACTCATTACCAACCTCTCTTCATCCTCCTCTCCCCACTTCCTTTGCAGCTTCTGGTAATCACCATTCCTCTCTCTACCTCCATGAGATCCACTTTTTTTTTTTTTTTAGCTCCCATATGAATGAGAACATGCTACATTTGACTTCCTCTGTCTGTTTTATTTCACTGAATATAATGACCCCAAATTCCATCCAGTTGCTGCAAATGACAGAATTTCATTCTTTTTTATGGCTGAATAATATTCCATTATGTATGTATACTACATTTTCTATACCTATTCATCCATTGATGTACACCTAGGTTGACTCCATATCTTGGCTATTGTGAATAGTGCTGCAGTAAACATGGGAGTGCAGATATCTGTTTGACACACTGATTTCCTTTCTTTCCTTCTTCTTCTTCTTTTTTTTTTGAGACAGAGTCTCACTCTGCCAACCCAGGCTGGAATGCAGTGGCTTACTGCAACCTGTGCCTCCTGGGTTCAAGCGATTCTCGTGCCTCAGCCTCCTGAGTAACTGGGATTACAGGATGCACCACCACACCTGATTAATTTTTAGACAGGGTTTCACCAGGCTGGTCTCGAACTCCTGATGACCTCAAGTGATCCACCTACCTTGTCCTCCCAAAGTGCTGAGATTACAGGTATGAGTCACTGTACTTGGCCAAGGATCTGAATTCTTTCCTTTTTTTTTTTTTAACTAAAAATTTTTTTTTTTTTTTTTTGAGACAGAGTTTTACTTGGTTGTCCAGGCTGGAGTGCAGTGGTGTGATCTTGGCTCACTACAACCTCCGCCTCCCAGGTTCAAACAATCCTCCCGCCTCATCCTCCCAAGTAGCTGGGATTACAAGTGTGTGCCACCACGCATAGCTAATTTTGTAGTTTTTTGTAGACAGAGTCTCACTGTGATGTCCAGGCTGGTTTTGAACTCTGAGCTCAAGTGATCTGCCCACCTTGGCCTCCCAAGGTGCCAGGATTATAGGCGTGAGCCACTGGACACAGCCATATGTCTTCTTTTGAGAAATGTCCGGTCAGGTCTTTTGTGCATTTTAAAATTGAATTATTTGGGTTTTTTTTTTTTTTTTTTTTTTGCTATTGTTTGAGTTCCTTATATATTCAATCTCTTGTTTGATGGAAGTTTGCAAAGTTTGTAGCTTCTCTTGTCTTCATTTGTTTTCTCTGCTATGCAGACGATTTTTAGCTTGATGTAATCCCACTTGTCTATTTTTGCTTTTGTTGCCTGTGCTTTTTTTGTTTGTTTCTTTTAGAGATAGGGCCTCGCTCTGTCACCCAGGCTGGAGTGCCATGGTGCGATCTCAGCTCACTGCAACCTCTGCCTCTCGGGTTCAAGCAATTCTCCTGCCTCAGCCTTCCCAGTAGCTGGGATTACAGGCATGAGCCACCGTGCCTGGCTAATTTTTGTATTTTCAGTAGAGATGGGGTTTCACCGTGTTGGTCAGACAGGTCTCGAACTCCTGACCTCAGGTAATCCACCCACCTCGGCCTCCCAATGTGCTGGGATTACAGGCATGAGCCACCGCGCCCGGCCTGTTGCCTGTGCAACACCTGTTGAGGTGTTACCTAAAAAGTCTTTGCCCAGACCAATGTCCTGGAGCATTTACCCAATGTGTTTTTTTAGTAGTTTTAGGTCTTACATTTAAATCTCTAATCCATTTTGACTTGATTCTTGTATATGGTAAATGATAAGGATTTAATTTCATTCTTCTACATATGGATATCATTTTCCCAGCACCATTTACTAGAGAAACTGTCCTTTCCCCAGTGTATGTTCTGGGAATCTTTGTCAAAAATGGGTTGGCTGTGTATTTGTTTCTGGGTTCTCTCTTCTGTTCCTTTGGTCTACGTGTCTGTTTTTATGCCAATACTATTCTGTTTTGGTTACTATAGTTTTGTAGCACAATTTGGGTAGTATAGACATTTTAACAATATTAACTGTTCCAATCCATGAGCAAGGGATAGCTCATGGTGTGTTCTCTTCAATTTCTTTCATCAGTGTTTTATAAATTTCCTCATAGAGGTCTTTCACTTCTTTGCTTAAATTTATGCCTAGGTATTTTACTTTTTTTGTAGCTATTGTAAACATAATTGCTTTCGTTTTCAGATTGATTGCTACAACAAAAGGTTTTAAAATATTATATAAACTTAGCTCATAAAGCAGTGGCCAGGTTTGAGAGGACTGACTCCAATTTTGAAACAAGTTCTACTGTGGGTAGGTAAAATGCTATCAAACAGCATTGCATGCTACAGAGAAATCTTGTGTGAAAGGAAGAGTCAATTGATGAGAAACTTCATTGATGTCTATTTTAAGAAATTCCTACAGCCACTCCAACCTTCAGCAACCACTACCCTGACCAGTTGGCAGCCATCAACAAGGCAAGATCCTCCACCAGCAAAGATTATGACTTCTTGAGGGCTCAGATGATTGTTAGTATTTCTTAGCAATAGATTGATTTTTTTTTTTTTTGAGATAAGGTCTCACATTGTCACCCAGGCTGGAGTTCAGAGGTGCCATCATAGGCCACTGTAACCTTGAACTCCTGGGCTCAAGTGACAATAAACTATTTTTTATTTTTATTTCTTTTAGAGACAGGGTCTCACTTGTCACCAAGGCTGGAGTGATCTTGGCTCACTGTAACCTCAAACTCTTGGAGTCAAGTGATTTACCTGTCTCAGCTTCCCAAAGTGCTTGGATTACAGGTGTGAACCACCATGCCCAGCCCCATCATCTGTTTTTTGTTTAGGGTGTGTTTTTAGACATGATGCTATTGCACACTTTTTAGACATGATGCTATTGCACACTTCTAAGGTACAGTATAGTATAAACAGAACTTTTAAAAATTATTATTTTGAGGGGAGTTTCACTCTTGTTGCCCAGGCTGGAGTGCAATGGCATGATCTCAGCTCACTGCAACCTCCGCCTGTCGGGTTCAACTGATTCTCCTGCCTCAACCTCCCAAGTAGCTGGGATTATAGGCATGCGCCACCATGCCTAATTTTTTGTATTTAGTAGAGATGGGGTTTCACCATGTCAGTCAGGCTGGTCTTGAACTCCTGACCTCAGGTGATCCACCTGTTTCAGCCTCCCAAAGTGCTGGGATTACAGAGTGCGCCACTGCACTCAGCCAAATGTAACTTTTATATGCACTGGAAATAAAAAAACGTGTATGACTTACTTATTTGTTGTGGTCTGGAACCAAACCTGCAACATCTCCAAGGTATGTGTGTATTCTAGATTAGTGCTGTCTCATAGCACTTTGTGTGATGGAACTGTTCTATATGTGTGCTCTCAAATACAGTAGCCACTAGCTACATATGACTATTGAGCATTTGAAATGTAACTAGGGTAACCAAGGAATTGAATTTTTAATTAATTCTGTTAGCCATAGGGAATAGAATCACAGAGTGACCCTTTAGACAGAGATTCTCATTAAGTTTGGGGCAAGGTCCAAGAATTGATGTTTAACCAAAGTTCCCCTGGTGATTCTGATGCATACACGCACAAAATATTTTTTTGATTTGGAACTTGATAGGTGTATAAAAGCTTTAAAAAGAACAGGGTTCCTTTTGAGGTTTAGTTGGCCTAGTTCAAGAGTTTATAGGAGTAAGGAGATGAAGTAATGTCTCCCTGCATTCAATCCTCAAACAATTGAGAGAGGAAGTCCACCTGCATCATCAGAGTGTAGCAAACACCAAAAACAGAACACATTTTGAATGAGAGGAAGAGACTGGAAAATCAACTCAGGGAAACCAAGTGAGATACTGAACACCAAAAATCCTGGGATGAATGGTGATTTCTGTGAGCAAAGCCCAGAGATTATTAACTGAATAAACAGGTCAGATAACTGTAAACAGCAGTTTCAACAACTTGCGTGTTGAAAGTGGAACTTAGAAAGTGGATGATCCCACTTCTCTAGACTTAGTGGTTGGAACAGGAAAATTTTGAATAAATTAAAAATAAAGGGCTGGGTGTGGTGGCTCACGCCTGTAATCCCAGCACTTTGGGAGGCAGAGGTGAGTGGATCACTTGAGGTTAGGAATTTGAGACCAGCCTGGCCAACATGGTGAAACCCTGTCTCTATTAAAAATACAAAAATTAGCTGGGCATGGTGGCAGTGCCCAGCTACTCAGGAGGTGGAGGCAGAAGAATCAACTGAACCTGCGAGGCAGAGGTTGTAGTGAGCCAAGATCATGCCACTGCACTCCAGCCTGGGTGACAGAGCGTGACTCCATCTCAAAAACCAAAACCAAAACAAAACAATACAGTGAACAATAGGGTAAAAGGGGATCTGGAAGAGACCTGAAAAACTGAGTCTTTACCTCATGCCTCCTGACAGTATATTACGTTGAATAGCCTCTGAGTTGCATTAGGATATTCATTCCCAAAGTTGTAGGTTTTAAAAAAATTGGACACTTGAGGTAGGCATTTCCTTACTATACCTCACTTACCACGTGGAAAGTTATTATCTTTACTTCCAAGACTATTGATGGAAAGTATATTTCTGGTGGAAAAATACAATGGAAATGAGGAAAAAAGGCAAAATATCAGTGTAGTAGAGTGAAAAAGACACTCTTTAACTCAGATTTGAATTCTGGTTCTTCTACTTATTGCCAGTATGACCTTGGGCAAGCTTCAAACCCCCTTTTAACTGGAGAATAACTGTAGAATTTTCACTCTTTTTCTGAAGCATGGTTTTTAAGGACTCAGTGACATATAAACTGCCTGTACAATGCCTAGCACATTGCAAGCATTCATATGTTCTCTTCCTTCTCCCCATGTCCACATTTTTGCCGTATCTCCCACAGATAGCCTATGATGGAGTAGAATGGGCTGATTCCAGTGCTATATAGGGATAGTCTAGGGATTTAGAGTTAATGCTCACCAATATGAAAAGCCTACTTCCATTTAGATTGATCCTGTTTTCCTAGGTCTAGTAAACCATATGGTGTATCACATACCAAATTTTCAGCAGTCACCAGCCCTGTTAAAGCAGTAGCTGCAAAGATCAACTTGAGGGAGGGGACTTTTTCATTTACTTTATATACTTATATGGTGTGAACATTTTTTATAATAGACATGTATTTTATAAATGAAGTCAGAAAAGAATCACCACTTTATTCACAAAGTTAATTAGGAAAGAGTGAGGATTTCAAAGATGAAGCCTTTGAAGGAGAAATTTTCCCCTTCGTTAGCCCTCAGGGAATGACAGATCTGGTGAGGGAAAATGGCAAGAGGGGAGAACCTTCCGTTGGGTATTTTCCAGCCAGACCTCATTTCATCACTTCGATTTTAATTCTCATGACAGATTTTAGCATTGTAATCGAAGAAAATCTCCACAGGTTATTTGTGATCCATAGTTCCTTTTTTTTTTTTTGAGACGAAGTCCTGCTCTGTCTCCCAGACTGGAGTTCAGTGGGGCGATCTTGGCTCACTGCAAGCTCCGCCTCCCAGGTTCACGCCATTCTCCTGCCTCAGCCTCCAGAGTAACTGGGACTACAGGCATGCGTCACCACGCCTGGCTCATTTTGTGTGTTTTTTTTTTTTTTTAGTAGAGATGGGGTTTCACCATGTTGGCCAGGATGGTCTCGATCTCCTGACATCATGATCTGCCCGCCTCGGCCTCCCAACCGTAGTTCCTTTTTAAAGGGAGTTAGTTATCAGTTATGACTCATTTTATTGATCTGCAACACTGCCAACTGGGCCTGCAGTAAGATCTCTAGTATCTATCACAGGTAACAATGTTGGTTGTCCGCTGGTATCTTTCTGTGCATGCCAACACTCAACTGTTATATAATCTAGTGATATAATTGAATACAGATAATAGAGATGTGGTAATGCCTTGGCCTACCAAGGGTAGAAAAAGAACCAGTGTGATAGAGATAATGCCAGGGCAAGTGAGAACAGACGCTGGGTAATTTTTACCTCACAGAGGAAAAACATAAGTGAAAAAGGCCCTAAGTAGAGGAGCAAAAGGTCAGCACGTGCTTGCTCTGCACAAACTTACCAGGAAGAAAGCACAGGATGTACCCAGGTGTTCCATTCAACTTCAAAGTTTCTAAAAACTGCTCAGAAAGGTTGGAAGACCATGTACTAGAAAGAATTCCGGAAAGACTGCAGTGTGGTATCCATGCAAAAAGACACCTGCACACAAGTATGTGACTATTTTTTGGGTAAACTTTACTGGAGAGGTCAAAAAAGAAATTTAAAAATGTTTTTGATGTTTTCCAAGTTTTATATAAAATTATCAATATTGACTTTTACCACATGCATATCTAGATTTATATATTGAAATACTTATTTCAAGAATTACATAACAGAATTTAAGAAGAGAAGGCACATTAATCATACTCTCGCCACATTTTCTCAATCACACAGACCTGGAAACATTAGGGGATTCCTGGAGTCAGTTCCATTAGATACCATTAGAGCTGGGACTACAATCCAAACCTTTGGGTCCTTGTCCCATCTGTTTTCCACACAGTCTAAAGATTGAAAACAATCTTCATAAATTTGCACCACTGAAATATATTTTTTTAGTTTTATGGAATATAAATAGCCTTTTTAAACTGATATTTTAAAAGAAATATATTAAGAGGTATCTGCTTGCCATTCCACAGTCTGCTGGCCTGCAGCCACATACTCATCACCTGGACAGATAGATTCTCTTAAGCAGTCTGTCTAATGCCTGGGTCCGAAAGTAGACTTTCCCTTTTCCCAATTCCAGACTGCTTACCAGGTTCTAGATTCCCAGGTCTCCTGGGTCTGGCCTACTTGAGTGGTATGTTTTTTTAACTTGCAGTCATAGATTTCTACCAGCATTCCTAGTATTTTTGCCTTGTTATTTAATCTGCTGTTGCCCACTGTCTGAGCACGAACATCTAAAAACCACCCTGTTTGTTCCAAGGGTGTTGGAAGACAGACTTCTGATGTGCTTAGTGATAAACTGGGAACAAGACTCAAGACATCTTCCCCCTTCCTCTTTGCAGCTGTAGAGCTAGAATGAAAATGCCTAATGGCTAATTCACTCAATCACATAAATGTCTCATCTACAAATAAAAGCCAAGTACACGTGTCTTAGTTATTTTTGCATATATTTACAATATAAATACTAATTTGTTTCCAAAGTACATATTCTTTTAACAGTTTGAGAAAATTATCTAGCATAGGACAGTAATTTAATGTAAAGACTCTATAGTAGTGATTAAGGAAAAATAGAACTGTTTGGGGGATAAGGAATCCTGGCTATGAATGGGCACGATGATCTGAACTTGCAAAGGGAATGTGAAGCAGCTTAGTCCACATTGCACTGCTAATACAATACGTTAAAGGGCTACTGTGTGAGATAGCAACCTGGATATGGTGTTATAAAAACTAAACATGAGAGATATAAGAAGTACACATGCTTGCATAGTGTGTTAATTTTAAAGAAGCTCAACATTTTATTCTCATTTTCAATAACTTAAATGAACAGCACTTAACACATCACACAAAATTAAAGACTTGTGCATATTTCAGATTTCAACATTAATGTCAAAAATACATAGTATGATTTTACATAGGATTTGTGCTACATTAGAACACTAGAGACAAACATCACTTGAGTATTAAGGAAAACATTAAATATTAAATAACTGAGAAATAAAATGTGTAAACACTAATCTAACTGGGGGTTTTGCTATTGCAACACGTCCAATGAAGTGGTTTCAACAGTACAAAAAGTATTAGGACATGAGTTTTTCCAGTCTACATGGAATATATGGATTTCATTTCAGGAATCCTTTCATAAAAACTGGTCCAGGATAACGGGAGAGGATCCACTCTCCTGATTGTTAATTTGGTACACTCCATTCTATGCTAATTTTTACTTGCAAACTTGGGTACTGAGTAAATACTTTAAATCATCACTCCTTATCAACATCTTGGTGAAAACTGAGGGTTTGTTGGCGATTCAGTGTAAGATTTGAGTTCATATGCAGCACCGCTATCAACCTCCATTGACTTTCTAGAGAACAGGAGCCGTACATCTCTATGGAGGTAGATCTTTCCAGATTTAGAACTCTGGAACCTAAACAAATAAACAAAATATAAAACATTTCAGAGAATGAGTCTTTAAAATAAACTAGAATAATTAAAATTTGAAAGCAGGAAGAACTAATCTTGCTACAATATTAGGTCAACACTAACTCTTTAACATGATATTTAAGGTCTTTTCTAAAGACCAAAGCATATGCTTTTATTTAAACGTGCTCTCTTACCATTCCCTAAATACCTCATACTCCTTTTCCTTCCCTCAATGCCTGAGATGCTTCTTCCTGTAAATCTTGAGTGTCAAATAGAATCTTACTTTTCCTCCCTGACTCCACAGTACACGCACCTTTCCTCATCTGCAGGTTCACATGGCAGTTCACTCACATTACTCAATAACATTACATTTGGGCTCTGTAGCCCTGGCATCTTCTAGCTCCATAGACCCATTTCATACAACTTAGCCTCCCATAATTTGGGGCAGATGATAAAAAACTGTAATCAACAGTGGCTAGGCTAAGTAAAACCCAGCCACCATCAAAAGTCAAGAGAAAAGTTAGCAGTAAAATGAAAATGGCTATCAAAGGCCGGGCGCGGTGGCTCAAGCCTGTAATCCCAGCACTTTGGGAGGCCGAGGCGGGCGGATCACGAGGTCAGGAGATCGAGACCATCCTGGCTAACCCAGTGAAACCCCGTCTCTACTAAAAAAATACAAAAAAAAAACTAGCCGGGCGAGGTGGCGGGCGCCTGTAGTCCCAGCTGCTCCGGAGGCTGAGGCAGGAGAATGGCGTGAACCCGGGAGGCGGAGCCTGCAGTGAGCTGAGATCTGGCCACTGCACTCCAGCCTGGGCAACAGAGCGAGACTCCATCTCAAAAAAAAAAAAAAAAAAAAAAAAAAAAAGAAAATGGCTATCAAAACTGTATATGAAACTGTTTCTATCCACTGCCAATATCTGTAATACAGTGCAGGGATTTGGAATCTTCACTCACATTAACTTACCTACCAAACAGACAAACATACCCTGTAGTGTTAACTTCTCTTTGTTTTTCCCTTGGCATAGCATAAATACTCTCTGGGTTTGTGGATTTTACTCCTGAACTAGCTGAAAGATGTAGTGGTTACAGCTCTGTATGTTAAAGCAGACTGGCTCTGACTGGGCTTACTCTTCCCTCCTCTCTGAAGTTTTTCACCTTCCCAAACTGAAGGAGAACATTCTTTGGGAAGTATACCGTTTTCCCTAAAAAGGTTTCTTTAAAATGTCCTGTCATTATGTGGAGATTATAAAAGCTAAGGTGGCTGATTTTTACTCTGGCCAGTATTGGTTACAATTAGCTATGGTTGTTAAACTTCAAGAGGAATGGTGTCAAATGCAAGTTTAACCATAGAGGGTTGAATCTTTTTCTAGGTTGGGAGGTATTCTCATAGTCTGCAATTTCATACCATGTCATTCATTTATTCACTCATTCATTTATGAGACAGAGTCTTGCTCCTTTGCTCAGGCTGGAGTGCAGTGGCGCGATCTCAGCTCACTACAACTTCTGCCTCCCAGGTTCAAGTAATTCTCCTGCCTCAGCTTCCTGAGGAGCTAGGATTACAGGCGTCCACCACCACGCCTAATTTTTGTATTTTTAGTAGAGATGGGGTTTCACCATGTTGGCCAGGTTGGTCTTAAGCTCCTGACCTCAGGTGATCGCCCGCCTCGGCCTCCCAGAGTGCTGGGATTATAGGTGTGAGCCATCGCGCCTGGCCATACCATGTCTTTTAAAAAAAGTTTTCCAAGTCTGTTTTTCATAGATTTTTCATTCCCACAATCTGTGTAACATTTCTCATGTGGCTTACATCAGGTAGTATCAGGTTTGGTTTAAATATGCTGGCTGAACATGTCTTCTGCATACAGAACAACAGGCAGAAGACTGAGATGAAAGAACTAATTAAATAGTGCTTTGGGAAGAATAATTAACAGACTTTCATATATGGGACTTGAGTGTACAGCTCGCTGCTTTTTCACTCCAGATCACCACTGCAAGGCATATATAAAGAAAGATAGGGCCGGGCGCAGTGGCTCAAGCCTGTAATCCTAGCACTTTGGAAGGCCGAGATGGGCGGATCACAAGGTCAGGAGATCGAGACCATCCTGGCTAACATTGTGAAACCCCGTCTCTACTAAAAAGTACAAAAAACTAGCCGGGCGAGGTGGCGGGCACCTGTAGTCCCAGCTACTCGAGAGGCTGAGGCAGGAGAATGGCATAAACCCGGGAGGTGGAGCTTGCAGTGAGCTGAGATCCGGCCGCTGCACTCCAGCCTGGGCGACAGAGCGAGACTCTGTCTCAAAAAAAAAAAAAAAAAAAAAAAAAAAAAGATAGCAGGTGGTCACCATCAGCAATAACAGATTGAAGAAGTCTTCTGCCTGGACCTGAGATGAAAGTTGACTCCTCCTGATGAGTAACGCTCCTTACTGTAAGGAGTTAGTCTAAGATAAACATCACTGATGTGACTGAGGACTTTCTATGGAAGGGATCAGACAATTATTAGAAACAGAGTTACAGGCAAAAGTCTACTGAGCCCTCTTTTAACCAATCAATTCGCTCATTGATCCTGAGAGCTAAACTAGGATTTCAGGGCTGAAAACCTTCCCCTAGTATACTGACAACTTTGACCTCAAGAGCAAACAAGTGGCTTCTCACAACCTTGAACCATGAGTTGGGTAGTAAAAGTTAGAAGGAAAGATATTTATAATGGAAGGACTAGAGTATAAGCTCTACGAGAGCAGATTTTTGTCACTGCTGTTTTGCTAGTGTCTAGAAGCACGCCTGGCCCATAAACATCAGTTGAAGAAATGAATGAAGTTTAAAAACTTCTCTTTCCAATACAGTAGCCATTAGCCATATGTGGTTATTGAGTATTTGAAATGTAGCTAGCTCAAATTTAAGTGTAAAATACATACTTGATTTCAAGGAGTTAGTGATATTAAATATCTCATTGATAATTTTTATATCAGTTATATATTCAAATGGTAAAATTTGGATAGATTGAGCTAAATAAAACATATTAATTTACCTGTTTATTACTTTTTAAACATGGCTATTGAAAAATATAGAATGATTTGGCTGGGCGTGGTGACTCATGCCTGTAATCCCAGCACTTTGGGAGGCGGAGGCGGGTGGATCATGATGTCAAGAGATTGAGACCATCCTGGCCAACATAGTGAAACCCCGTGTCTACTAAAAATACAAAAATTTAGCTGAGTGTGGTGGTGGGCACCTGTAGTCCCAGCTACTCGGGAGACTAAGGCAGGAGAATCACTTGAACCCAGGAGGCGGAGGTTGCAGTGAGCCAAGATTGCGCCACTGTACTCCACCCTGGCAATGGAGTAAGACTCCGTCTCGGAAAAAAAAAAAAAGAAAAATATAGAATGATTTATACGGCTCGCATTACTTTTTTTTTTTTTTTTTTTTTTTGACGGAGTCTCACTCTTGTCACCCAGGCTGGAGTCCAATGGTGTGATCTTAGCTCACTGCAACCTCCACCTCCCGGGTTCAAGCAATTCTCTTGCCTCAGCCTCCTGAGTAGCTGGGATTACAGGAGCCCACCACCACGCCCAGGTAATTTCTGTATTTTTAGTACAGACAGGGTTTCACTATGTTGGCCAGGCTGGTCTCAAACTCCTGAAGATGATCCGCCCACCTCGGCCTCCCAAAGTGCTGGAATTACAGGTGTGAGCCACTGCACCCGGCCCTCGTATTATATTTTAAAATAGTATTCGTTTAGAAAATGTGTTTCATTGCCCCAGATGCATTTGTTTTGGCATAAAATATTTTATATTAAACAGCTATAAATGAAAACTTCCTTAATTCAACAAGTAATAACAACCGCAGGAAGGTATGTCATGTACTTTCGGCATCTTGGCACATCATCAAGAGTCCCCAAGCTAAGCAAAGTCCCAAGGGACACTGGTCTAGTTAGAGTCACAGTTTAAAAAAAAAAAACTAAAAATTTCAGAGTTGTTCTAAAGTAACATTTTCATATTAATTTGAAGCATTACCTCAGATGTATGAGGTAGCGTAATAACCGTTCTTCTGTGTGTCGGATGTTCTCTTTATTAACACTTCTCTTCACTTCTTGTTTAACAGGTACAGAAAAAGTTCTTTGTCGTAGGAATGTCTGATGATTGGCTGGCATATCTCGTAAATCATATATCACAACAAACATCTTCACCACAGTCTTATTAGGATTAAATAAGGTCTGAAGAAACAATATAGAAATTATTCCTTAAAAATAGTGATTTGTTGTGACTCAGAATGATTGTGCCAATAATCAAACAAGATTTTAAACAACAAGGTAATACTACTGAATATAATTCAGTTTCAGGGACTAAAATTAACATAATTTCAAAAGTTTATGAAATAATATTCAGTATTTTTTAAAAGGTTCAATTTTTTGTTTTACAATAATATAAGGTCCAGTAAAAATCAAAATCTTTAGTCACAAATTTCATATGTATAAATTTTACTCCTTGTTCAGAGGAGTAACTTTAAGGAATAGTTCTACTAGCTTAAGCAAAATACATCCTTATTGGGTTAAAATATTCCAGTTCAATTATTTCAAACATAATAGCTTTGCTAAAGAGTATCAACTTCAAACTTCTCAAAATTGAGTTTTAATTTTTCTCACATTTTAATACCAAATAGAATATTTCAAATAAAAATACAAGCTCAGTAAAATTAGCATGTTTGATGTCTTAAGGACATATGATTATTATAAAATTTAAAATAGGTGCTCAAAGAAGAGACTTTTTCCTATCTGAACATTTCCCCAAGTTTAGAAAACAAAGCTCACTAGATCTATTAATATTAGATCTAAAGTAGGCTTAATACTTCATTTACTCATACATGGAATCATTTCAAAATCTGTAGCAAAACTAAGCTTTTAAAAAAAATCCTCAATATCATTATAGACCAAAATATGTATCCATGGTGACGACTGAATTAAATTCAATTGTTGCTTGGTTATGAATAATTGAAGGAATATTATTTTTAAAGTACTCATTTTTAAACAAAACCCCAAGCTGCTGATCTGACTTTAACCAAATTACCAACACATCAATAGGTAACTTGGTACCCATGCTTTCAGAAGCTCATCCGTGGCACTGGACATCACTCACTGAATCAAAATGAGAAATATATCAATATCATAATCCAATTTTTGAAATCTAGTGAGTCTTAAGATTAAGGCTAATACATTCAACAACCACACCTCATAAGCCAGGAGTTCAAATCATGTTTATACACAGTTAAACTGTACACAGGATAGAAGACATACCCACATTTCATACTTATAATTAACCACTAAAGTTGGCAGTGTCCAAACAAGAGGTGAATGTGTTACCTCCGAGTTTATGCTTCACTATGATCACAACTGACAGCTAGCTTTCTGCTGACCCACACTTTCTCATGAGCTACATAGCCAAAGACAAGAGAACACTGTCACTCCTTTACTTCAAGAAATCGGTTTACTTGTGGTATTCTTGTGGTAATTCCTCCTCAGCAAAACTTATATAAATATGTATTACTATATATGTGTATATATATATATACACACACGTACACATATTACATAGTTCTGTTTCATTCCTGTGTGATAGGAAATAAACAAACGTACAGACTCCTTGCAGTATTGGAACAATGATGATGAGTAAAAGTGATCTGACAAAGTACTGAACACACTGAGGTCAAAGGTCATAAAAAGGCTTGCTGGATTAGATCAAATCCTGGGAATGAGGAGCAAGCCTTAGCTAGACTCTCGTTCAGTCTGCAAACTCTGTAATAGATTTGAGGGCTTGCAGGATTATGCTGGGTCAGATCTAGAGTGAACTCAATTTCAAGCTGGCCTTAATATCAGATTATTCTTCTCAGAACCCTAGACCAGGGATGATGAAAGACTGTTCTGAGATAGGAGGACTCTCCTGAGCCAAAACGAGATCAATGCCTACACCAAAAGGAATGATGCCTTCTCTGCCCTGACATCTGTCAGACTATATTTCTGCTTTGTGTGGTCATCTCATTAAATCAATTTTAGAAATTATTAGAAATAATTTTGTTTCCCAAGTTTTCCTGCCAAAGCAATTCTAATATTTGGGGTCTCCTTTTAAATAGGTTCATTTCAATCTGATTTATTAAAAAGAAGGCACCAGTAATATTAGGTTCTAAATATATTGAAAAGAGCCCTATTGAAGTTATGCAAACTGTCATATGCTATTTTTCTTAAGTATTCACCTTGATTAGCTTATTAATGCTTTCCTTTTATGGAGGTCCCCAAATGGTCATTCCTGGGGCAGAGCAGGGAAACTCCAAACAAAGCTGCAGCCCCACTATTACTTACCAAAGTTGTTGCAGCAGCAGTAGCAGGAGAAAGGGCTAAGTTCTATATGTATGTGAGAGAATGATTATTGCAATTGTAGGCTATAAAACACATACCACTTGTATTGTTCCTGAAGGAGGTACTCGATAACCCCTTTTACCAAGGGACTCTAAAGTAATCACACCCTTTAAATAAAAGAAGACAAATTGAGTACAAACTGATGCATATGTACATAAAAGACTAAAATAACTCATGTAATTTATAAAAATTTCAGAATTCTATTTCTATGGAAAAACATTCATATTGAATTAATAGAGATACATTCTATGTTTCTATCCCTAAGGAAACACTTTACTGTTCTTCCTGGTGATGTCACTATAAAGAATATATAACATCAATGGCCACAGCACTCAAAATTACTATTAAGATATAGGAATAAAAGTAAGGCGTTCCTAACTAAAAAGGAAATGAAGGAAGGTAACAGGACCCTTTCCATGTATCTTGAGGGAGAGGGGAAATGAAGAAGCAAGTAATTTATTGGTCTTTGGGCATGTAAAAAGTCACAAGTGTAGGAAAGTAAGTCTTGGCCCAAAATAAAGTCAATTCTTCCGTCTGGGAGTTAAGTTACATATCTGGATTTCCGAATAAAGACAGAAAAAAAATAAAAAAGGAATTTGGAAGTCTGTAGTTCCTGCCTGGTACTACTTTACGGGATAAGAGATGTTTAAGACAAAATGTGGAAAATGAAAGTTAAATCAATAACTTTCAGGCTGTGGAATGTTCTATAGTAAAGCTATAAAATCTCACTTTCCTAAAATTAAATATTTCTTCAGAAACAACCTTATATCATGTTGTGTTTTAATCTGGATATTATTAAGGTATTTTGCTTTTGTTTGGTCATTTATTTGTTAAGGAATCTAAGAATCCAAATTGATTCTAAATCAGAACACAATGGATTGAGAGCTGATTTGAGTCAAGGTTAAAGCTAAATTTCATTAGAGAAGTCTAAAAGAGGACATTGAGTCCTCCAGTTGTTCTGGTACTCAAAGAACAATCCTCAGATGAGCATCATCAGCATCACCTGTGAACTCGTTAGGACTGTGAAATGTCTGGCCTCTTCCCAGACCTTATGAAGTCAAATATACATTTTAACAAGATTCTCCAGATGATATCAATTTACATTAAGGTTTGGGAGCCCTGCTCCAGTATATGAAGTAGTTTTTCTCAGGATGTTCTCATTACTGCAAAATCCAATCAATGGGGTAAAAGCGTATTTGTTAAAACAAGGTAAGTTCAAACGGAATGTGTAAAAGTTTCTCAATAACCAGGATGATCAATAACTAGGATAACCAAATGACTATTGGTGGTAATTGTGATACTTTTTTTTTTTTTTTGAGACGCTGTCTCACTCTGTCACCGAGGCTGGAATGCAGTGGTGTGATCTCGGCTCACTGCAACCCTTGCCTCCCAGGTTCAAGCGATTCTTCTGTCTCAGCCGCCCAAGTAGCTGGGACTACAGGCGCTCACCATCACACCCAGCTAATTTTTGTATTTTTAGTAGAGATGGCAGCGGGGGGGTTCCACAATGTTGTCCAGGCTGGTCTTGAACTCCTGACCTCAGGTGATCCACCCGCCTCTGCCACCCAAAGTGCTAGGATTACAGGCGTGACCCACCGTGCCCAGCCTGTGACACTTAAGAGCTTTAAAAAATGAATGCTGATGCATTTATGTTAACTGGGATAATACTTTTCTTTCAAGCAGTTAAGGTAGTTAAGGAGAACTGTATGTTCTACATTTCATGATTCCATTATTATACATTGTACATGCCAAACTTATGTAAAAGCAAATATAAAACAGGACTGTCCTATTAGGTGACATCTCTCTGTTGGGTTCCAGGGTTAGGAAGTAAAAAGGAGTGGATAAAGGTAAAAGGGAAAGCCACATTCTGACATATGGATTCCTCAACGTCAAGTGAACAACACTTGACATCAGATTATTAAATTAACACATTAAGGTTAACACATACGTGGTTCTTGACAAATCAGATTTGTCAAGTGGTTATTTAAAGCATGAAAAAAGCACATCAACAAACTGCAACCCTAACCAAAACAGCAATGAAACTTAAACAATTTATCTCTTACAATCTGCCCTACATGCCTAATGAGGTACTCTGTATACCACATTTTTTTAATGAGCACAGTGTGGCTATTTACTCTACATGAAAAAGGTATGGAATATTATATGCATCTTCTTCCTAGTTTCAGAAAGAAAAAGTAAAATATACCTAAATAATAGCTATCTTTAAAATCACATAACTACATGTAATATACTACCGTTCTTCCTTGACAGCCATCGGCCTCCCCACCAAATACATACAGTAAAAGTGGTAAGGCAACTACTACCAAGTTTATGCTTGTTTCCTTTAATACATTCAATTCCAATAGTTTTTAGAACACAGTAACTAAATCAATTTATTTAAAAAAATAGCTTTTTGAAAAAAACCATAAAGTTTAAGGCAACAATTTAAAACAATTTGTAAGCAATGTTAAGACTAGTAGCATTGGCAAGTTAGGAATTTTAGAAAGGGACTGGGAAATTATTTGGAATTTTATTATTATTCATCATTATTGTAATAATTTCATCATTTTAACTGATCAGCATATTAATACCTACGAAAAGTTACCATATTTAACACAAAAGAGAAAAACACATTTTCTTCTGGCATTTTTGTTTTTCTTTTTTTTGAGATGGAGCCTCATTCGGTCATAAAGACTGGAGTGCAGTGGCACAATCTTGGCTTAGTGCAACCTCTGCCTCCTGGGTTCAAGCAATTCTTGTGCCTCAGCCTCCCGAGTAGCTGGTATTGCAGGCACCCACCACCACACCCAGCTAATTTTTGTGCTTTTAGTAGAGATGGGGTTTTACCATGTTGGCCAGGCTGGTCTTGAACTCCTGACCTCAAGGCATCCGCCTGCCCCAGCCTCCCAAAGTGCTGGGATTACAGGTGTGAGCCACCATGCCTGGCCTTTCTTCTGGGATTTTAAAATGGAATACTAGGGTTAAAATAAATATGGTCAAAATCTTATACAAAAATTCCTCAAATTATTATGGAATAGTAAATATGCACAAGTAAGTGGAAAACTGAAAGAAATATATCTTGATCTGGTTAATTACAAATGAAAGGAAATCATACGTGGCCCTGATAATATTATAATGAAAGTCATATTATAAATTTGCCACTGGCACACCTGCCTTAGATATTTCTGCCTGGTTTCACAATACAACAGTTTCTAGACAGCTAAGTGTTGTCATATAACACTTGGAGAACATTTTTACCACTAACTCCCAACCGGAGAATAATATTATATGGCTTTGAGTTAATCTTTAAGGAATCATTTAATGAGAAATCCTATACCACCTCTATACCACAAAGATAGGATTTTCTGTGCTAAAATTTTACCCATGTGAGTCATTTCTTTTTTTTTTTTTTTTTTTTTTGAGGCGGAGTCTTCACTCTGTCGCCCAGGCTGGAGTGCAGTGGCACCATCTCGGCTCACTGCAAGCTCCGCCTCCCGGGCTCGCGCCATTCTCCTGCCTCAGCCTCCCGAGTAGCTGGGACTACAGGCGCCCGCCACCGCGCCCGGCTAATTTTTTGTATTTTAGTAGAGACGGGGTTTCACCGTGTTAGCCAGGATGGTCTCGATCTCCTGACCTCGTGATCCGCCCGCCTCGGCCTCCCAAAGTGCAGGGATTACAGGCGTGAGCCACCGCGCCCGGCCGAGTCATTTCTATAATCTGTGATAAGAGGTCCCAAAATTATTATCAGAGTAACAAGGTTATTATAAGAGTAACAAATAGGAGTTTTATGTCTTCGCCCTGCTGGTCTGTGATATGCATAGTCTTACCAAAACATAATCAGTTCTTTGAAAACAGACTCAACTACAAAAGTATAGAGAATATTCCCTGAGGAACAAAATTAATCCATAGCAGGAAACACTGGGACTGGGTCATTTGCAAAAAGAATGCATTCCTAATAAGTAAACTTTTAATAGAAAAATACAGCCTATTTTTTGAAAATATTCTAATTTTTTCATAGGAAAAATATAAACGGGATAGTTGACTGAAGAATGTTGTCAGAGAAAAGAAAATCAGAGATTCTCAAAAGGATAGATTAAATTCAGTAACCTGATTCATACCCTTGCCAATATCTATTCAACGATCTGCAATCATCTGTGTGTACATCTCTAGTACTTTCTGGAGTGATAAAATCTTTTATCTCTCAATCCTTCATTTTTTAGACATCAACTAAGGTGAAAGATTAATGCGTTTTGCTTTTTAAAAGCATAGTTCAAATTACCTTTTGCTCATTAATTTCCATCTAAGATATTTATTTGAGCTGATTTTCAGCCAGTTTACCCTTTTATCTTGTTTCCAAGCCATCCTAATGGCCAACAGGGACTCTGTTCACTAATGACAGATCACAGTATTTTATTTATTTTGAGACAGAGTTTTGCTCTTGTAGCCCAGGCTGGAGTGCAATGATGCGATCTCGGCTCACTGCAACCTCTGCCTCCTGGATTCAAGCTATTCTCCTGCCTTAGCCTCCCAAGTAGCTGGGATTATAGGCGTGTGCCACCATGCCCAGCTAATTTTTTGTATTGTTAGTAGAGACAGGGTTTCACCATGTTGACCAGGCTGGTCTTGAACTCTTGGCCTTAGGTGATCTGCCAGCCTCAGGTGATCTGCCCGCCTCAGCCTCCCAAAATGCTGGGATTCAGGCATGAGCCACTGCACACAGCCAGATCACAGTATTTTAGACCTTATCTTTCCATCCTCTATTACTACATGCCAATAAAAGGTGTGAAACTGATGAGATTCTTGATGTCCTGGTAAGGCAAACAGGCTGTAGATATACTCTCATATTTTAAGTATTTGAGTATGATATGCATTTATTCTGGTATTAAACTTATCTCAGTGGTACTTTCCATTTCATTAATTGTCCAAAATTATTTTTTCCAAAATAATTCTGGGAAAGTGGGTACATCTTTCTATGGTAAATGAACAGATAGCATATGTAATAACTGGGCAGGTTTGTGAAGGGGGGCCTCTTCATTCAATAATAACCTATGCTGGGCATCTTCACGCTTATGACCCACAGATGTGAATGTTGTTGGGAAAAGAAAATTTTGAATAAACAAGCAGACACCACTATGCTTTTTCTATCAAAGTGTGAAACACTAATCAAGCTCTTGACTAAAATCTTCACCCTTAGAATGGAGTAAGCTTTCCTTTAGGAAACTGGGCCAATAATGAGTAGGTCACATATAGGTTCCTAAGAGTAGCTTCCTTTCCTGTCTGTTGTTTCTCAATTATATAGATGTTCCTTTTTACAGCTTTTATTTAATAACAAAAGTCATTGTTACTAATGTCCTTGAAAACCTAGAAGGTTGGAGACAGGCATGTTAGGAGAGGAAGCAGTTGGGCCAGGTAGTAAGTTAGGAAATTCAAGCAGCAAGACTAGGCTATAATATTCAATGCCTACAGTAATCTGCATTTCTCAAAAGTAACACCTAACATGAAAACCCAGATTTGACTCCATATTTGACACCATCACTGTCAGCTTTTTACAGACCTGCATAGCTAGCTACTTACCTCTCTTTGTCTTTTGGAAGAGGGCTGATACTAATCATATACTAGTACTCAGTATCGTTTTTGCAAATGAATGCTTATATTATCCACAAGCCATTGGAATAAAAAAAAATCAGAAAGGTGAAATCATAAATTGATCTTAAGGCTCAACACTATAACTCAGAGGTGTCCCATCTTTGGCTTCCCTGGGCCACATTGGCAGAAGAATAATTGTCTTGGGTCACACATAAAATATACTAACACTAACAATAGCGGATGAGCTAAAAAAAGAAAAAAAATCACACAAAAAATATCATAATGTTTTAAGAATGTTTACAAATTTGTGTTGGGTTACATTCAAAGCCTTCCTGGGTTGCATGTGGGCTGTAGGCCGGACAAGCTTGCTCTAACTCCTCTTAGTTATTTCACTCTCCATTAAGACATTAGCATGAGTCTGAAGTAGCTAGTATCCTAAAGAACTCTAGGATTAGGCTAGTTGTGGTGGCTCATGCCTGTAATTCCAACACTTGGAAGGCCAAAGTGGGAGGTCTGCTTGAGGCCAAGAGTTCAAGACCAGCCTGGGCAACATAGGGAGGCCCTGCCTCTACAAAACATAAAAATGAGCTAGGCATGGTGGCGCATATCTGCAGACCCAGCTACTTAGGAGCTCCAAGGCAGGAGGATGGTTTGAGGCCAGAAGTTTGAGGCTGCAGTGGGCTATGACTGTACCACTGCACTCCAGCCTAGGCAACAGAGTGAGAGCTTATCCAAAAAAAAAAAAAAAAAAAAAAAAAAAAAAAAAAAAAAACCCTAGGATTAGAAAAGAGTAGGCCCAAAGACAAACCAAACCAAACAGGAGAAAAAGGAGTAAAAGGGCCCTACAGAAGCCTTATGTCACCAAAGCCTTGTAGGACTAGAGGGCCGAGTGCACAGTAAGCATTTGAGAATGTGTGTGAACTCAGCACGATGGAATTACAGTGTCACTAATCAATTTTTACCATTTTTTCAAGACAAAGAGAAACAAGTACGTTTTTAGTACCATCCTTAAATGTAAAAGAGGTTATCTGTTGTTTGAACTAGCTTAGAAAGAAGTCGTGAGGTAATATTTTGGCATGTTAGTTTGTATTCAGCTCTTAGGAAGTGATTTATACTTTCAAGTATTGTACCAAAGCACTTAAAGAAATTTGTTATTAAGTCGGTTGATTTGGCAGGAAAACACACAATATAAAAAATACTTGCCATATAAGGAGAGGGAGCATTGTCATCTGAAACACTGTAGAATGACACTTCAACTGGAAGAGTCAAATGTGTGGGGCAGAAAGCACCACTTGCCCCTACCTCGGCAGTAAAACCATCAACAATGCCGAGAGGATCTAAACGATAGTTCAAGACAGATTCCTGGAAGACAAAATAATTTTTATAACTCAATTTAAAAAGCTAACACATTCATTTTTTTTCTATTTAAAGAAATATACACTTAGCCTAAAGGCAGAGAAGTGATAACAAGAAATATATTACTATGCTTTCTAGCACTAGAACAGTGGTTGTTACCATTGCCATGTCCTTATTTCTGCTTTTCATCTGACTTGAAGTCAACTCCATCTCCCATCAGTCTTCTACCATCCTACAACAGTTTGGTCTTCTCTCACTATTCCAACTCACACTGAATTCTCCTGCAACTTCAGCATTAGTTAGGCCTAACTATTTACTACATTGTTTTTATATCTGTAAATTTAAAAATATGCTCTATCAGAGCAGGTATTTATCCCTCGCAGTGCCTATTCATGGTGCTAGGCACAGAGAAACACTTGAAAACCTAACAGGTTATATATGGAAGTTCCATTAAAAGATGAAGTCAAGCACTTATAATTCTAACCAAGAAATAATTGCTTCTCTTATAAATACTGTAGTATGTGACAAGTTTTATTTTGTTTAATTTAAAACATAAAAACATGCATTTATAAAAAGTTAAAAGTACAGAAATAGTACAGAAGCCCTTATCCATCCCTCCCCCAAGGTCACTTAGTGAGATAACTACTTTTAACAATTTAGTGGTTATCTTCCCAGTTATGAGAAACATATAAAACTTTTCACAAGCTTTATTTTATATACATATATCAACACATATATGCATACATCATGAAACGTGAGTAGCATTCCTTCAATTCTTTGAAAAGAAAGGTTACAAAGCCTCATGATTCTAAAAGTTTGTGTAGTCTAAATGCGAAACAGTGACATATCAGCAATTCTAATCTCCTGATCAAAAAGATAAAGCCAAATGACCTGGGTCACAATCAACCTTCTATATCTCCTTTTTGCCCTCTAATCAATCCAATCCATATCCTGTTGATTTTACCTCTCAGTCTCATGGCCTCATCTCCATCCCCACCACCACCACTATCCTAGTGACCTAGGTGATCCTCATAACCTCTCCTCTAAATTAACGCTACATCTTCTAATTAGTCTTTCTATCTGTAGTGTATCCTCTCTAGTACTGCCAGAGTTCTTTTTTTTTTTTTTTAAAGGCTTATAGTATCATCTACCACTTAAAAACTTTGTTTCCTGCTGTCTATAGAATGAGGTCAACATTCATAGCACAGCACTTAAGCTCCACCATGCCTCTTGTTTCATCTCTCCCAACATGTACAGAGTCCCATGCTCCAGCTCCAGTTGATCCTTTCCAACATCGTCATGCTCTTTTACATTTGCACATGTGCCTTTGCACATGCAGTTCCCTTTGTCTAGAATCTCTGATTCCTGCACAAATTTACTCAGCAAATTCCTTCTCATCTTTTGTGACCAAGCTCAAATGACAGTTCCTCAGTAAAGCTTTCCTCAATCCCTTTTTAGCAGAGACAGTAGATATACAAGTACTAGGAAACTTCTATTACAATGCTAATTACTTGAGTTTATAAATTATTTACCCATCTGGGTAAATTATATGCCCACCTTCTCCAGTAGACAATAAACGTCTCTAAGGCAGGAACTTTATCATTTAAACTTTGTATTCCTAGCATATAGTAAGTACTCAACTAATGTGTCCTAAATAAGAAGTCCATTCTGAAGATGCAAAAAATTTTCATAGGAGAGGCACATACAAAAATGTTTATGGATTAAGGCAAATGACCAATATTAGTTGTTGACTCTATCTGAGATAATTTAGATTTTTGTAAATTTAATATACAAGCATATATGCTAGGCCCCACTCAGTTCAGTATGACAAGAAAAAAAAAAACGGCATGAAAATAAAAAGCCAAAACTATCCCTATTTATAGAGCACAAGACTGTCTGTGTAGAAAAATCCCAAGGATTATTTTTAAAAATCTACTGAAATTAATGAGTTGAACAAGATCACTGATTTTTTATAGATAACACACACACATACATTTAAAAATACTAGCAATGAAAAATTGACAATTTTTAAGTTACAATATCCCAGAAAACATGAAATACTTAGGTATACATCTACAAAAATATATCAAAAATCTGGGCTAGGCGTGGTGGCTCACACTTGTAATCCCAGCAGCTGGGGAGACTGAGGTGAGCAGACTGCTTGAGGCCAGGAGTTTATGAAAAGCCTGTGCAAACACAGCAAGGTCCTATTTCTACAAAAATTTTTTAAAAAATTAGCTGGGTGTGTTGGTGCAAGTGTGGAGTCCTAGCTATTCGGGACGCTGATGTGGGATGAATGCTTCAACCCAGGAGATCGAGGTTGCAATGAGGTATGATCACGCAGCTACACTCCAGCCTGGGTAACAGAGAAAAGTCCCTACCCCTATTTTTTAAAAAAAAAGATGTCTGAGATATGCATGCTAAAATCTATAAAACACTGATGAAAGAAATAAAAGAATATCTAAATAAATAGATTTCATGGACTGAAAGACTTTATATTTTTAAGATGTCAATTTTCCTCCAATTGATCTATATTAAAGTAAGCCAAACAAAATCTCAGCAGGCTATTTTGTGGAAATAGACAAGCTGATTCTAAAATTTATATGAAAAAACAAAGGAGCTAAAATGGTTTAAGCAATTCTGAGAAAAAAACAATAAAGTTAGGACTCACATTACCTGATTTCAAGACTAGAAAATTGAACATCCATAGCATAAAAAAGGGAACCTTGACTGCACAGCTCCTATCATGTAAAAATCAACTCAAAATAGATCACAGATCTAAACATACGAGCTAACACAAACTTTCAGAAGAAAACAGAAAAAAAGCTTTGTGACCTTGGGTTGAGCCAGTGGTTCTCACCCAGGGGATATATGGTAATATATGAAGACATTTTTGGTTACTAGAACTGGAAACGGGGGTACTATTGGAATCAAGTGGGTAGAGGCCAGAGATTCTGCTAAACACCCCACAAAGCACACACAGCCCTTCAGAAGAATTATCTAACTCAAATGTCAACAGTACTAGTGTAAAGAAGCCTTGGGCTAGGCAATGTTTTTTTAGATTCAACATCACAAAGTAAGATTCATTAAAGAAAATGTTACTAAATTAGACATCAAAAAACTTAAAATCTTTTACTCTTGTAAAGACACTGTCACAAAAATGTACAGCCAAACTTCAGACTTGGAAAACATATATGCTTATTTGGCAAATAAGTGCAGGAAAAGAGGCTCAACATCAAGTCATCAGGGAAATACAAATTAAAACCACAATAATTAAGGTGAAAACGACTGATCATTGCAAACACTGGTAAAGATGTGGAAGAACTAGAACTCTCATACAATGCTGATGCAAATTAAAATGGTATAATCACTTTTGAAAATAGCTTGGCAGTTTCTTAAGAGTTAAACATACATCTATCCTATTACCTACTCTACTCTACTCTACTCTACTCTACTCTACTCTACTCTACTCTATTCTCTCCTCTCCTCTCCTATTCTGGGTAATTACCCAAGTGAAATGAAAATTTATGTTCACATAAAAATTCATACACAAATGTTTATAGCAGCTTTATTTTTAATAACCCCAAACTGGTGACAACCCAAATGTCTAAAATCAGGTGAATGAATAAACAAACTGTGGTCTATCCATACAACAGCATTAAAAATGAATGAACTCTTGATACACAGGACAACACGGATTATCTTAAAAAAATGACACTGAGTTAAATAAATCCACAAGCCACCCCCCTAAGAGTACATACTGTGTGACTGTATTTATATAAAATTCTAGAATATACAAGCTATTTTATACTGACAGAAAGCACTAAGATTCCCTCATATAGGAAAAATAACTCATTTCCAATGGTTGTATTATGCTTGACTGAACTGACTGAAGAAAATCACAGGACAGATGAATTGAATGGATGATGACAAGGTTTTGCAGTAGAAAACTCTAAATCAGGGGTGTCCAATCTTTTGGCTTCCCTGGGCCACACTGGAAGAAGAATTGACTTGGGGCATATGTAAAATATGAATTGTCTTGGGCCACATGTAAAGTATACTAACACTGGTTGGGCATGGTGGCTTATGCCTGTAATCCCAGCACTTTGGGAGGCTGAGGCAGGTGGATCACCTGAGGTCAAGAGTTCGAGACCAGCCTGACCAGCATGGTGAAAGTCGTCTCTACTGAAAATACAAAAATTAGCTGGGCATGGTGGTGTGTTCCTGTAATCCCAGTTACTTGGGAGGCTGAGGCAGGAGAACTGCTTGAACCTGGGAGGCAGAGGTTGCAGTGGGCCAAGGTTGCGCCATTGCACCCAGACCTGGGGAACAGAGTGAGACTGCCTCAAAAAGAAAAAAAAAAATCTCTCTCTCTCTCTCTATATATAGATAGGTAGATACATATACCCACACATTAACAATAGCTGATGAGCCTAATAAAAATCACAAAAAAAATCTAACAACATTTTAAGAAAGTTTATGAATTTGTGTCGGGCTGCATTCAAAGCTGTCCTAGCCCCCAAGCTGGACAAGCTTGCTCTAAATGGTGGCAAGAAAAGGTGACTATTAGCTATTAGACTATTTGGGTGTTATTCTGTGTCCATGTATTTCCAGACTCCACCTAATGCCCCACAAATAATGTCTAAGGATGATGATTTCCCCCAACAACATTACAGGGATAAGACTTTCCCTGTTTTCACTAAACAAGTCTAATGTGTCATTTTAGTGACTCAAGTCTAACCCCATCCTTTATTGCACAGAATGTCAAATTCGCTAAGCTGAGGAAATATCTTCTGTAATTTACTTAAGAAAACATCAAATTCGTTATAAATAAGACCTATGGGTTGGACAGTCTCAGAGCATCTCTATTTCTTCCTTAAGTCACTTGAAAAATGTATGTATATCTGCACAAATAGAATCCTCTGAAAAAAACTGTGTACTGATTTTTAACTATCTTCCCTGATATGGTTTGCATATTGTCTCCTTCAAATCTCATGTTGAAATGTAATCCCCAATGTTGAAGGTGGAGGCCTGGTAGGAGCTATTTCGGTCACGGAGGTGGATCCTTCACGAACGGCTTGGTTCCGTCCTTGCAATAGTAGGTTCTTACAAGATCTGGTTGTTTAAAAGCATATGGCACCTCCCCCCTCGCTCTCTTGCTCCTGCTCTCACCATATGATTTGCCTGCTCCCGCTGTGCCTACTACCATAAGTAAAGGTTCCCCGAGGCCTCATCAGAAGCAGATGCCAGCACCATGCTTCATGTAAAGCCTGCAGAACTGTGAGCCAATAAACCTCTTTTCTTTTTTTTTTTTTTTTTTTTTTTTTTTTTTTTTTTTTTGAGACGGAGTCTCGCTTTGTGGCCCAGGCTGGAGTGCAGTGGCCGGATCTCAGCTCACTGCAAGCTCCGCCTCCTGGGTTTATGCCATTCTCCTGCCTCAGCCTCTCGAGTAGCTGGGACTACAGTTGCCCGCCACCTCGCCCGGCTAGTTTTTTGTATTTTTTAGTAGAGACGGGGTTTCACCGTGTTAGCCAGGATGGTCTCGATCTCCTGACCTCGTGATCCGCCCGTCTCGGCCTCCCAAAGTGCTGGGATTACAGGATTGAGCCACCGCGCCCGGCCAATAAACCTCTTTTCTTAAAAATTATCCAGCCTCGGCTGGGCGCGGTGGCTCAAGCCTGTAATCCCAGCACTTTGGGAGGCCGAGACGGGCGGATCACGAGGTCAGGAGATCGAGACCATCCTGGCTAACACGGTGAAACACCGTCTCTACTAAAAAAATACAAAAAGCTAGCCGAGCGAGGTGGCGGGCGCCTGTAGTCCCAGCTACTCGGGAGGCTGAGGCAGGAGAATGGCGTGAACCCGGGAGGCGGAGCTTGCAGTGAGCTGAGATCCGGCCACTGCACTCCAGCCTGGGTGACAGAGCGAGACTCCGTCTCAAAAAAAAAAAAAAAAAAAAAAAAAAAATTATCCAGCCTCTGGCATTTCTTTATAGCAATGCAAAAACAGCCTAACACACTCCCTTTTCTAAACTTTTCACATATCAGACTGCTTTCTTTTTCCCTTATACATTTTTTGCAGTACATGCATGCCTCAAAAGGAGCAATAAAAAAAATTTCTTGTAGTACAAAGGCTGCAGAGCCACCTGACCCTCACAATGGCCTATGCACTTTTAATTTGATGACAAAGAGGAATAGAAAGCTTGACATCTTTGAACTGATACCTTGGAAGTGACATGGAAAAGACTTACTTACCATGAAATATCTTTTCATTCCCACTAAAACTTTGAAAGATAGCTTCACTAGTAAAATAGTTATAAAGCAAATGGTTAATATATCAAAACACAACCCCTGTAAAACTATCTTAAAAACACAAAATTTTAATTATTTTCCCCTAAAAAAACTCACCAGTTAAAATCACTTCAAAAATGTCATTTACACGTTCATGTTTAAGGTTAAGCTGATTTCTAATTACAGACAATTGAAACCCATGATTTCTACTTGACCCCAAGTAAAATATTGGGAGTAAACACATCAGAAATCTTTATTTGAATTTTTAAAAAATAACCTTGTTACTTTAGAATAGCTGTAGATTTACAAAGAAGTTGCAAATAAAGTACAGAGAACCGTTTGGTTTTGTAAATCAACTTTCCTGATTATGAAGAGGCTGCTAATAGTCCCCCATTATTTTCTCTGGGTCCTAGACCCAATTTTACCACGTAAGAAGATGTAGCCAAATCTATCCTCCTGGCTTAAGTACGAGATTCCTCAATTCAACCTAATTTCACCAGGTCTTCTCTTCTCCACTATCAGCTACCCAAATCTAAGATGTCAGTGCCAACAATTCTGACTTCCCTTCTTGTGAAAATAAAGTAAAAAGATTTCAAGGCTTGAAAAAAGACAATTATTTATTTCTTTTTCACAACCAAAGTTAAAGACATAAAATGACATCCTGGAACCTAGGGTATAAAATTTTCATTTAAAAAACAGTTTCAAAGCACATTACCTCAAAATTTCCTAGGAGACTAAGACTTGTTATAGGTGGAGCACTAGAACTCAAAAATGGTTTTTCATGAATATCTGGATCATCTTCAATGTTTAAACATGGTCGAGGACTATTAGAAAAACAAATCAGCAAAAGAACACATTAGCCACAATACTTTATTTTTTTAATCTTGACACAGGGTCTCACTCTGTTACCCAGGCTGGAGTACAGTGGCACCATCATAGCTCATTACAGCCTCAAACTCCTGGCTTCAGGCAATGCTCCTGCCTCAGCCTCCCAAAGTGCTGGGGATTACAGGTGTGAGCCACCAAGCCAAGGCACAATATTATTACTTTGTACATAATATTATGTACAAAATTAGGAAAATCTGAACAATCCTACTCAAACTACCATATTAATGTTACCAAATTTTACAATGTAAAATTTCAAGTTTAAAATTCCCAATAAGATTTTATCTTTGTTACAATATTTTATAAACACACATACACATATCCTAAAAGATTTCGAGGTGGAATTTAGAACATATCACATAGTGGCATCTACTGGAAATAAATAATAATTCAGACTTCTATATCAATCTTATTTTAAGTATGAGAATACAAGGGCAAAATTTTGTCACTAAAGAATATAATCAGAGTATTATTTGCCAACAGGGAAAAAAATGGCCAGGGTTGTTTTTTTTCCCCCCTGAAAGAGTGAAAGGTAGTAGAGGTTAGTAACTAGAAATATATAAAACCATTTAAATGTTAAAACCAATGTAAGAGTTCATTATGATGACCACTATATAGTTGCTACTCACTGCCTTAATTTCTTCCACACTCATCCTTAATAACTGTGTGTGTACATGGTATCATGCTGTAAATAAGATTCCTGTTACAATTCTGATTTTTAGAATCAACATTATTTATTGTTAAAGACCAGAATTTTGTGAAATTCTGTTTGAAACACACAAATGAATTTTGAGATAAATACCTTTTAGATGAGAAGCTTTTCAGATGCAGTAATGAAGAATCCAGATCAAAGCAACCTGATTGTGTTTTTCTCTGAGGAACCTAAAGTCAAAATGATCATTTGTGATATTAAAAAAAAACCGTAATTTCTTTCTCGAATTGATAAAAGAGTTTTTAAATGAAATTTAAGCATATCTTTGAAATACTACAACTTCTCCTATAATAGCTTATTTAAAATCATGCTGTTCATTACATATTGTTCTTATTTTTACTTTATTAACTAGTGTTGAAAAAACAGATGATTAATAAAAGCACTTTTACCATGTTTTGATTTTTTAAGAAGCAGAAACAGTTTTTTCCAAAACCTGTTTGGAAAAACATGGAAAAAATTGCATGGAATTCCAATATATAGTATAAAGAATATTTTGCTTTTTTATATACTTCTCTATTTTTTGGGGAGGTGGAAAACACTTCCAACTTTAAAATAAAAAGGAAAAAAACCAAAAAAACAAAAATACAGATAGGAGCCTGAGGTCCCGCCAGCACTGCCCACTCTTTGCCCATTCCACCTACTGCAACATTTCCAAGAATCCTATGTTTTACAGAGAATAGATTTGAAAAGTACTACACTCCTAGGTTTTCAACCATCATTGTATACCAGATTACATTTAAAGCAAAACACCACCTAGCTCAAAATATCCTAAAATACCTAAATGTTAATTAAAGGTAAAATCATATACAACATACAAGTTAGACAGTTTCGTTTCTAGAATATTAAATATGTGTACCTGACTCTCTGGTCTAATTGGTGACTGAAGAGACAGATGACACTGAAAATTTAAACCACCTCAACATTTTGGAGAGCTGTACAAGTGCACCATGTTATTTACTGTAGTCAGAACTTAATTGTGAAATTTTCAATCTAAATCCTCATGTCTTCAATTCTGCAAAGTTCTCTACCTTCATTTCTAATATTGCATTTTCTTATTCTATTTAGTCTTTCCTTTTAAACTTCTACCAGACTTACATTGAACATCTCATTCTCTTTTCTTTATGGCTTTTTCGTGTTTTACTATTTCTCTTCCTCTTTGTGCTTCATTCTAGGTGCTTCCTAAATATTTGTCCGTCCACTCACAAAATCTCTATTGAGTTGATCCTAGTCTGCTGTTTAATTCATCTGTATGCGTATGCAAGTGTGTGTATACACTTCATGTATTTTTCATATCTAGAATTTCTATTTAGTTCAAATCCATGTTCTTTCATCTAAATTCCCTATCTTTGCCTTCATTTCTCTCCCAGAACACTTAAAAGAGTTTTTAACTCTCAAGTTGCTCTGGTAACAGAGTTCCTATACGTGCATCCTTCCATTTCTTGCTCCTGCTGATTCTTTTAAGGTGCTCTGTAATTTTTTTTTCCTCTAAGATCATCTTCAGTAAGAGGTATCTTCCATAAAAATAAATCTTTGCTGCCCTGGGTTATAGATGTGGGATAGTTTCATGTTTCCCCTACTAATACTAAATGGATTTCATGGGTTCTTTAGTTTTTATGGCTATTTCTTAGCTAGACATCTCTGAATCTCACAGGTAGCATAAATTCAGAACCCCTACTATGTGTGGCTTAGATTTAGGTACAATTTCTTTCGGGTGCTTCCTTTCCTCCCATGTACTCCACCCCTGAGTAAATAGATGGATATTTTTTCCCCCTCTCTCATTTAGAGAAGGCCAGTCTTCCCTGTGCCTGGCTTTATGAAGAATCTGGTCTCAGCTAAGATTGTTACAGACTTTCAGCCTTGACTCCTGTCTCAGCAGGGGCATTGAACCCTAGTGCTATTTTAGGTTCAAATATCCTAGCGGAGCAAAATTTGACCCAGGTTACTCCTTGGGAATTTTTCTTTCTTGCTCTTACACAACGTTATGCATTTGGAAGTTATTATACCTCTTCTAGAATCTCTGTGGGGGGAAGGGCCAAGTGTCTTCCTATATTGACTCAGTCCACCATATTGACCAGAAGTCTGTGGTGCTTTTTACACTAGCAAGACGCTGAAAATTTTTTCCCTGATCTCTTGGGCATTTTAAATCACCGCACAGGTAGGTCAAACATTTGGAGTTTTTATTTTAAAATGGACAAAAAAAATCTGAACAGACGTTTCTCAAAAGACAACATGGAAATGCCCAACAGGTATATAAAAAAATGCTCAATGCCACTAACCAGAGAAATGCATATTAAAACCATAACGAGATGTTGTCTCACTCCAGTTACAATGACTCTTATCCAAAAGACAGACAATAATGGATGCTGAAAAGAATGGAACAAAAGGGAAACCCTCATACACTATTAGTGGGAATGTAAATTAGTATAGCCGCTGCGGAGAAGACTATGGAAGTTCCTCAAAAAACGAAAAACAGAACTACCATATGACCCAGCAATCCCACTGCTGGGCATATATCTTAAGGAAAAAAAAGGGAAATTAGTATATTAAAGAGAGAGCTGCACTCCAATGTTTACTGCAGCACCATTTGCAACAGCCAAGATATGGAAGCAACCTAAGTGTCCATCAATAGATGAATGAATAAAGAAAATGTAGTATATACACAATGGAATATTATTCAGCCACACAAGGAATGAAATCCTGTCATTTGCAACAATATGAACGAAGCTGAAGGACATTATGCTAAGTGAAATAGGCCAGGCAAGAAAGACAGATATTCCATGTTCTCACTCATATGGGGGAGCTTAACAAAAACAATTGAACTAATGAAGATAAAGGGTATAAGGATGGTTGCCAGAGGCTTGGAAGAGTTGTGAGGAAGCAGGGATACAGTGGGAATGGTTAATAGGTTCAAAAACACTGTTGGATACAATGAATAAGATCTAGTATTTGGTAGCATAACAGGGTGACTATAGTTAACAATAATTTATTGTATATTTAAAAATAAGAGTGAAATAGGAAGGTTCCTAACATAAAGAAATGATAAAGGCTTGAAGTGATGGATAATCCATTTACCCCGAATTGATCATTACACATTGTATGCCTGTATCAAAACATCACACGTACTTTATAAATATATACAACTATTTTTTTTTTTTTTGAGACGGAGTCTCGCTCTGTCGCCCAGGCTGGAGTGCAGTGGCCGGATCTCAGCTCGCTGCAAGCTCCGCCTCCCGGGTTCACGCCATTCTCCCGCCTCAGCCTCCCGAGTAGCTGGGACTACAGGTGCCCGCCACCTCGCCCGGCTAGTTTTTTGCATTTTTTAGTAGAGATGGGGTTTCACCGTGTTAGCCAGGATGGTCTCGATCTCCTGACCTCGTGATCCACCCGTCTCGGACTCCCAAAGTGCTGGGATTACAGGCTTGAGCCACCACACCCGGCCAAATATATACAACTATTATGTACCCATAAGAATTTTTAAAAAAAAACAGCAAAAACCATTTGGAATTTTTTAAAAGTTGTTTGGACTTTAATTTTTCTAAAATAGAAGCCTGAGGTCCACGTTATACATTTAAATTCTGCGTCTATTGTCCAATAATTATTTTTTGAACATACACAAGATACTGTATTTTTCTAGTTACTAAAAAACACATACAACTAAAAATACGTTTGTAGCAAATTAAAAGGATTTTTAGTTCTGCTACACAATTTACTGCTTACCTCAAGTTTAACTGAAATGGTAGCCATACCAACTAACTACTGACTGCTTACATGAAAGAGGGATGATACTAACCATCCTCACAACACTAAGGTAGACATTATCATCCTGATTTACATATGAGGAAACTGAGACTCCAAGAGACTGTGTCGCATAACTAGGGGGAAGTCAATGTGACTCCAAAGTGATGCTTTTAACCACTGCACTCAGATCTGTAAATCTATTTGTAATTGAGGAGTGGACAGATTTATATGTCTCAAGATGATTAAGTGAAGGGATTCCAAATCAAAAACAGCAATAGATTTAACTTGCAGATGACCCAGTTAGTGGCATCAGTAAGATACAAATCCACTTGATGGTTTTTGCTTTTTTCACGTCTAGTAACAGTTAAAATGTTAGGCAAAAGAATTTCAGAGAAATTTTATAACTCTAATACATTTCATTTTTATTCACATTTTTGTCTTTCCCTGTATTATCACATAGCTGTTAAATGTGTGATCAAAAAATAAAATGTTTCATAACTGGAAATTTAAAGATATTTAAATTTTTTCAATTAAAATTCGAATGAAATTATTTGTAAACCTTTCAGATGTGTGCAAGTTCTAAGCATGAGATAAGAAAAAAAAAATGCTTACAGGGCTTGAAAGAAGAGGCAAACCAGTTTGAGGATGAAAGGCTCTGGTTGAAGTTCCATCCAAGGAATGAAAATTATGTTTTCGCCAGACATTTGAATGTTTCAGTGTAGTCCTCTGTTAGGAAAATAATTAGATTTTAATTGTAATATTTAAATACCATTTAAAGAATGTGGACAGCTTTTTCATTTTTAGACTCGTTCCTAACACATTCTGAGGTATTGCTGGTGAAGTTGGTGATATACAAGTGGGATATCCCTTATCCAAAATACTTGGGGACTAGAAGTGTTTAGAAGTTTGGATTTTTTTTCTAATTTTGGAATACTTGCATCCTATATACTTCACCGGTTAAGCACCCCAAATGCAAAAATCCCAAATCTGAAACGTTCCAATGAAAATCTCCTTTGAGCACCTTGTCAGCAATTAAAAAGTTTGGGATTTTGGAACATTTCAAATTTGGGATGCTCAACCTGTATATCTACATCTTATGTTTACACACAATATATATATTTCAATTGGAAAATAATGTCTAAAATGGTTATTGTAATATGTTGAATTAAGTTCTAAAGAAAATATGTCCAAATGTAAATGCCTTATATGTTCATGTTTGTTCAGAATTTATCATCTAGCAAGCTAATATTTGATTATTTCAATTTGTGAAAAAACTACTATGGTAGTCCCCTCTTATGCTCAGGGGATATATCCCATGAACCCCAGTGGATGCCTGAAATCACGTGTAGTACCAAACAATATATATATATTTTCCTATACATACCTATCCTAAAGTTTAATTTATAAATTAGGTACAATAAGAGATTAGTAATAATAAAATACAATTATAATAATATGATGTAATAAAAGTTATGTGTGAATGTAGTCTTTCTCTCTTTCAAAGTATCTTATTGTACTGTATTCACCTATTTTCTGACCTGGTTGACCATGAGTAAACTGAAACCATGGAAAGGAAACCATGGATAAGGGGTGACTACTGTACTCACAGGAAAAATTAGTATAATGTTAGTATATTATATAAATACTAGTATAATGAAAAATATAAAACTATGTCAATATTAAAACCATTTTCAGATGATATAATTTGGTGGAACATCATATAGAAATATAAGAAACACTGTAAATTTAAAATTATATATAATGCAGTCACAGCACTATGTTTTTGATGTGATACAAGAAATAGGTTAATTCTTAAGGACTGGACAAGTTTATACCCAAAGATCAGAAATTCATAAAAATTACATGAATAAAAATTATAAAATACTATTCTGGGTCTTGGCTCTACCATTTATTAGCTTTGTGACCTGGGCAAGTTATGTAATTTCCCTAGCTCAAGGTCCTCATTTGTAAACTGGAGTTAGTAAAATCACTTAATCTCATATCAAAGTGAGAGGGATTAAGTAAGTCAACATGTGTAAAATATTCAGATGGGGCGCACAGTAAACTGTTTATTATATTTAAAACAGGTACATGAAAAAAATGAATTTTAGTGGGCTTGAAAAATACCATGGCCAGGGTTAAGCCTCCCTATTAGATAACAGGATCAAAAGAACCGAATATTCTTAAGGCCAGTGTAGGTTTTTGTGACAATTATGCTTTTAGAAAATTGGAAACTACCATTTGATTAAACCCCATGTTAGGGCGAGATCTTCGGAAGAAAAATATAAACTGGAAACATGGCATAATTTTGAAATGTCCAGAAAAACGAATTTGAGTGATAAAAAAGACAAACCAAGGTCATTTAGACTTGGATCAAGGTACTTAAGAAGTTTTCCATATAATTGAGATACTGCTTGGAAAAGTAAAGGAAAGTGGAGCCTAATGATTTTTAGAAATTAAAAGGTAGTTCGGTAGGAAATCAAATAAAATGAAAATAACTTAAAATATCTTTTATGTATATAGTACATTAAGGACTACAAAATATTTATAAATTGTTTATCACTGCTCTAAGGCAAAAGATATTAATCATGAGTCTTGTAAAATTGAGGAAACAGGTTTTTAGAAGTAATATGACTTATTTATAGTCACTCAAGGACTAAACTGTGAAGCCAGGACTAGAACTCAGGTGTTTTGACCAGTAGCTTGGTGATTTCCCTATAGACAATTTGAAAGTCATTAACTGACCAATGGCATAGCACAATCGGTACACCGCTAATATTGGGTCGGACCTGCTAACAAATAATACATTAAGCTAATACAAATTTGATTTCTGACTCTTGTTTACACTCCAAGAATTGTTTGTAAGTGCTGAAATAAACAAAAAAGGGCAGCAGGAGGGATTAATTTGTTTTCTCAACAGGAGGGATGAACCAAGGACTTGTATAGTCCACAAATTTGTCCTTGATTATTGTCAGGTAGTAGAAAGGAGCCTGGATTAGGAGTCAAGAGACTGGGGTGAGGGTGCCAGTTGAATCACTAAGGACTTTGTACAGCTACTGGTATGTCAGTTATTCTCTTTGAGTCCCAGTTTCCTCATAACTGTCCTACCTGTCCCATATGGTGAAGTACCACAAAGAACCAAGTATCCTATTAGGTTCATGCAAAAGCAATTGAGGTTTGCCATTTCTTTCAGTGGCAAAAACTTCAATTACTTTTGCAGAAACCTAATATGTAATATAACTGAACGTTATATACAAGCAACATACAAAATCCTAGTAATATTTTATAAATATTATATAGTATTCTGTTGACATTACAGATCAAATATTAAAAAGCTGAGTGCTTCTGTGTTTTTTTTTGGTTGGTTGGTTTTTTTCTGTTTTTGTTTTTTTGAGACAGGGTCTCACTCTGTCACCCAGGCTGGAATGTAATGGGACAATCATAGCTCACTGCAACCTTGAACTCCTGGGCTCAAGTGATTCCCGCACCTCAGCCTCTCAAATAGCTAGGCCTACAGGCATGTACCACCATGCCTAGCTAATTTTTAAATTTTTTTTTTTTGTAGAGATAGGGTCTCATTATGTTGCCCAGGCTGGTCTCCAACTCCTGAGCTCAAGCGATCTTCTGCCTTGGCCTCCCAAAGTGTTGGGATTATAGGCTGTGAGTCACTGTGCCTGGCCTGGGTGCTTCTGACTAGAAGAAAAAGAGGCCTTTAAGATGGGGGAGCAGGCGGAGAACAGAGCTAAAAGACCTAAATAATAGACATAACACCTCATGAAAACAATTACTGTCCTATTAATAGCTTTAAAAAAAGGTACCACTTCCTAGTTTTTAAACAGCCTGATCTTTATTTCCTCCATTTACTTTTTGTTCTTAAGAGAGTGGGTTATTTGCAAGGATGTTAATACTAGTTCTGTAGGTTTATTGCTGTATCAGATTGTGTGTCCTATAGATAATGGAACCTTGGGACTTTATAACTAGATCTCCTGTGAACAAAATTTAAATCATAACAAATATTTCAGAATTATATTTGACATATTAGATGTTACTTACCAATACCTCTGTATTTTTTGGTTGCTCACACGTAGACAAACAGTCTTGTATACTTCTCTGAGAATAGTTTTGGGATTTTTCATTAGTTGGATCTTCTTTCTTATCCTGTTCATTTTTTAATTGGTCTGACTTTTTACATTTGAAACCTTCATTATCTTTATTGAGATAATTCTCTATGCTATTAAGTTGAGTATTTTGCTCACATGTCTTAGGCCTTTTTGAGTCTTTATTTGAGGATATGCTTTCATATTTGTTCAAATATTCAGACATTTCCAACACAGTAACTTTTATTTTTGAGTCATTTTTCTTTGAATCATCAGATTGAAGATTGCCAAAGAATTTTGGATTATAGTTCTCATTTATTATTTTTTCCTTATACTTATTTGTACAAATCTGTTTGTCAATACTGCTGCAATTTGAATACTGCTTATCAGTTCCATTGCTCATTTCTTGCTCCTTAAATCTGCTTGTCAAATCTAAGTTATTTTCTTTGTGCTGAGACAAAATTGAGGAAGTCGACAAACTAGAACTTTTGTTCCGTGTTTCCTGATATGTACTTTGGATGATTTCACTAGGATTGTTCTGACATTGATTTCTTGTTTGACGTTTCAAAGAACACTTTTCTTTACTATTATTTTTAAAAGAAGTAAAACATATATTAGATACTAAGGTTTTCCCATCACTGGTGTCTCCTAACAAGGAACATTTTGTGTGAGAAATGGAAACTGAGGACTTATCCTTATTTTTCTTCAACAAATTTTTGTCTTCATATGAACTCCTAAACACTTTAGATGCAACTGAACTGGAGTCATGCATGTTGAATGACGGCCGGGGGATATGTGATGCTGTTGGATCAATGTGCTCCAAGTGTTGAGCAATCCTTGCAATAACATCTTGCCGCTCCTGGAGTAAAGAGCCTATCAAAGGATTAGTCTCTCCAACAGGCATATGAGAAGAAAAGTCATTAGAAATACAAGTTTCACTTCGAGGAGTTTCTGGTTTTAGTCGAATTTTCCCCTCATTGCTGTCTTCTGGGGAGGTAAACTCTGGATTACCAAAAGACATGGAGAAAGTTTCTTTACCTTTTCCCACATTCTCATTTTCTTGTGAAACACGGGAAAGTTTTGAATGGAGTGAACTAGACTCTTGAGTATGAAATGGATGTCCAGAAACATGTGAAGTGCTTGGATCACAATGAATCAAATGCTGGGCAATTCTTGCAATGATTTCTTGCCGCTCCTGAATTAAAGAGCCTATTAAAGGGTTAGTCTCACCAGCTGACTGCCAGAAACTCTGGCGGTTAGAGACACTGGAATCAACCATTGAAAATGATTTTAAAGCTCTCACTGATGTTTCATGTGATTTTATATCGCCTATACCACTAAAGCCCAGAATATTGGCTTGAGATGTCCCATGGTCAGATTTACTGCCAGTGCCTGGATATAGTTTGACGTTTTTGACAGCTGCAGTATATTCTGGACTTGGGCCACTTTTTGCATGTAATACACTTTCAGGTGTCATGGTCCAAGTTTGTTTGCTACACAGACGCTGTGAACTGTTTGTACCACATTGTTCTGCTTCATTTGGATTATGGTGCTGATGGGTTTTAAGTTTATGTTGTTGAATTCTTTTCTCATAAAGGCCAATATTAGTGTGAATACTGCAGGTCAAAACTGGGTAATTAGATTGTCTGGGCAAGGACTGAACACTGACTTTCAAGGCAACATTGTGAGAAACATTAGGAACAGGAAACACATGCTCAATTGGAGTCTGTGAAAAATTCCACTGTAGGTCTACATCAGCAGCACTGATTCTAGAATCACACAGAAAAATACTGTATTAATGGATTACAAAGGTTATATCCTTATTATTGCATATTATTGTAAATGTAAAGCAGTCATACACTTATTTTTGTTTGCATTAATTACCACTGAGGTTTACTTTTAGCCATTTTACCATGCATATAATTCTGATAAAACCAATGTAAGTAATACAATAGCTTATGCTTGGAAGAGACGACCTTTTTAAGAACACAGATCACTTAAGCATTAAAGCTCAAGAATATTATAATTTAAAAATATTTGTTAAAACAGAAAAAAAGGACTTTGTAATTACTAGTACATAAATGGATTCAGCTAATTTTATTGTGCAAGGTGATTAAGAGACACCCTATCTCATGGCCATTTGCCTAAAAAGCCAATTAGCTAAACAGCTAATTGTTAACAGCCTGTTAACATTATCCAAGATGCCAAAAATTAAGTAAAACACAGAAATTCAGCAGCCCAGAAAACTTTTCTACTTTATAATAGTAGCATTAAGTCCATTGGTTCTCTAAAGTAAGCTTAAAAGTTCTCTTGATATTATTCTATATCAAATTTAATACAACAAACAAAATTTATACTGATTCAATCTAAATCTCTCTAACTTGTTTTGAAAAACCTCAGTAAATCTTATCCATTTATATTTAGAATTGCAGGAAATAATCCATTTAAAAGGTAAAATACCATTCGGTTGCTAACCAAGGTGTTTGAATATGCACTGTCCTTTTTTTTTTTTTTGGCCCTAGACATACCTGTAGAGAATATTTCGTGGAATAGCACCATGAGAAACACTCAGCCACGCACTTAACTGAGAAAAAAACACAAATGAGCGGACAGCCAACAGAAGTGTCTTCTCTTCAATAAATCGGTCACCATTCCTAAGGGAAGTAACAAAGCATAATTTAAATGTAAGCACGTACAAAATGACTGAATTTTAGAATGGCAGAAGCTGATATCCATAAACTTATCACTCAGGATTTGTGCTTTGAAGAGCATAGGAATGCACTTATGATGTCACTTGAAGTCACAACTACTAAATGTAAGTACTACATTTACTCATATTTAGTGCCAAATATAAATACTATCTCAATTTTATTACATAAATAGAGGAATTAAAAGACATGATACATTAAAATAATTTATAGGAAGTAATGGAAAACGTGATTTACCAAGAACAACTCTGAACTAACGTTCAACAACTTACTGTCGAGGAACTGGCTCCAAGATCCATCTTTCTAATAATAATGCATCTTGCTTAATTGCAGGATCATTTAGATCAATTCCCTCTGTGGTGGGCCCATCATCGCTGTAGCAGCAGTCTGGTAGTAGCATCATTTCCACCATGACTGGAAGGTTATTCTTCCACAACAATGTGACCTCAGACCTAGTTCGTCTGGCTTGGCGGCACTTAGAGAAAATGAATATAAGCAAAATGTCTCAAAAACCCACCTAATTTTGTATCATAGAAAATTATAATTGTAAAGTAGACATTTGTATGAGAAATGAGTCATTTATTGTAGAGCTTTTGCTCAGAATGCTATCTAGGTTTCCTCATTTAATAATGGATCTATGCTAGTGAGCTCTAGAGTGCAATGATTAGTACTGAACATTTATTTTATTTTATTTTTTTGTGACTGAGACTCACTCTGTTGCTCAAGCTGGAGTGCAGTGGTACGATCTCAGCTCACTGCAACCTCCGCCTCCCAGGTTCAAGCGATTCTCCTGCCTCAGCCTCTCAATTAGCTGGGATCACAGGCGCCCGCCAGCATGCCGGCCTAATTTTTGTACTTTTAGTAGAGACGGGGCTTCTCCATGATGGCCAGGCTGATCTCAAACTCCTAACCTCAGGTGATCTGCCTACCTTGGCCTCCCAAAGTGCTGGGATTACAGGCATGAGCCACTGTGCCCCGGCTGTATTGAACATTTGTAATGCAAATTTTCTTGAGGAGTGTATCTTTGCTCTACCTTGTGGAAAAAGAACTGCTATATCCAATGTCTGACAGGCCTCTGAGTTGGCCCAGCCTTGACTACTTTATTAATTTCATCATTTCACAGGAAAGATTACTTCTTAAATCTGAACACCAAAATATTAAAAACTCATTTTCATTAAACACTCAAAATAAACAAGATCTCTTTTTTTTTGAGATGGAGTCTCACTCTTGTTGACCAGGCTGGAGTGCAATGGCATGATCTTGGCTCACTGCAACCTCTGCCTCCCGGGTTCAAGCAATTCTCCTGCCTCAGCCTCCTGAGTAGCTGAGATTACAGGCACCCGCCACCACGCCCAGCTATGTTTTGTATTTTTAGTAGAGATGAGGTTTCACCGTGTTGGCCAGGCCAACCACTACGCCTGGCCTCAAAATAGACAAGACTTTTAAAGTTTAAAATTTTGGATCACATTTGAGAAACTAATAAGTGGGAGAAAAATTCTTAAAGCAAATTGTTTGCTACCTACACCAAAATATTTTGAACAATGTTACACAAAAATCTTACCATTAAAAAAAAGGAATACAAAAGGGAAATTGGTTAATGTGGGGAAAATAATCATAACAACATCAATTTACCAAATGAATAACAATACAAAGTGGAAGAGCCAGGGTTGAGATTCTAAAAATAAAGCAGGCCGGGCATCATGGTTCATGCCTGTAATCCCAGCACTTTGGGAGGCTGAGGAGGGCGGATCACGAGGTCAGGAATTGGAGACCAGTCTGGCAAATATGGTGAAACCCCATCTCTACGAAAAATACAAAAATTAGCCGGGTGTGGTGGCATGCACCTGTAGTCCCAGCTACTCAGCAGGCTGAGGCAGAAGAATTGCTTGAACCCAGGAGGTGGAGGTTGCAGTGAGACAACATTGCGCCACTGCACTCCAGCCTGGGCGACAGGGCAAGACTCCATCTCCAATAAATAAATAAATAAACAAAGTAAAATCCAACAGCATAGATAGTCTTAAATCCAGCTTATGAGATGGCCGGTATGAAACTGGGTGCCCACCTCCCCACTGATCAGCAAAACTACCTGCAATGCCTTCAAGAGCCTTATTTGAGAGCTAAGTTTATTAGCTATGGTCCAGGATTTGGATTTTTTTCCCTTTATGATTATGATCAATTTTACATTGAAATGTGATAATTGTAATAAAATAAAGGTGATGATGAACATAAACTAGTTTATATAAAAGATATAAAGCATTCAACACAAGATTCTCACCTGGGCCAGCTTGTCACTACATTCATGTTTGGTAGTTACTGGGTAACAAGACTGTGCTGGAGGGCAATGAAAGCTTTCTGTTCGACCTTTTACAGAACATTCAGGTGTTCGTCCTTCTGTTATCAGCAAGGCCAAAGAGACCAAGAACTCCTCTGCATCATATTCAAAATATTCATCCAGAGTATCTGATATAAAAAAAGGGGCAAAGGGTCCTCAATTTAATGTACTCTTAGTAAGAACTCATCTGGTCTGCCTAAAATAACTAATGTCACATGACACATTTAAGAATATTCATTTAACAAAGAGTGAAAATAATAAAATCAAGACAATCAAAATATACTAAACTCTTGATTCACAAACTATACAGAAGTGAGGAGATGATGGATAATTCCAAATTTTAGTTGAACTGGTTAAAATTATGGAATTGTATTTATATAAACATTAGTTAAAACACTGAAGGTTTAGAAATACATTTATCATCCTATGATAATAATAATAATTATTATTTTTTTGAGACAGAGTTTCATTCTTTTTGTCCAAGCTGGAGTGCAATGGCACAATCTGGCTCACCGCAACCTCCACCTCCTGGGTTCAAGCGATTCTCCTGCCTCAGCCTCCCAAGTAGCTGGGATTATAGGCATGTACCACCATGAATGGCTAATTTTTGTATTTTTAGTAGAGACGGGGTTTTGCCATGTTGGTCAGGCTGGTCTCGAACTCCCGACCTCCGGTGATCTGCCCGCCTAAGCCTCCCATAGTGTTGGGATTACAGGCATGAGCCACTGCGCCTGGCCTATAATAATTATATTTTTGGGTCAGGTGTGGTGGCTTACTTTTCTAATTAAAAAGTAACACATTTTCTGAGAAATTTATAAAATTCAGAGAGTAAGACAAAAATAACTCATTTTTCAGAGATATCTATTTTAACTTTATAGCCTATAATAATTATATTTCTGGGTCAGGTGTGGTGGCTCATGCCTGTAATCCCAGCACTTTGGGAGGCTGAGGTGGGCAGATCACCCGAGGGTGGGAGTTCGAGACCAGCCTGACCAACATGGCGAAACCCAGTCTCTACTAAAAATACAAAAATCAGCTGGGTGCAGTGGTGCATGCCTGTAATCCCAACTACTTAGGAGGCTGAAGCAGGAGAATCGCTTGAACCCGGGAGGTGGAGGTTGCAGTGAGCCAAGATCGCCCCATTGCACTCCAGCCTAGGCGACAGAGCAAGACTCTTGTCTCAGAAAAAAAAAAAAAAATTATATTTTTGGATGTCAGGTACAATAGTTTTTGCACACAAATAATCACTAATAGCTAAAAGGTTAAAATGTCTTATGTCGTATTTTTAACTAAGATGTTCTATTGCTATTATTTACATATTAGAAAAAGATATAGATCCACTGCATGTTTCTCTTTCTCTCCCCCTCCCTTCCTTTACTAGTTCCTTAGTTTCACAGCACTAATTCTGTGACATGAAAATTCATAGTCATGGGGTCCTCTGTGCTTTTACTATATAGTAGTAACAATTGCTAAGGAAGAAATGCTATACTTATCCAGCAGCGGCACAAAGCCTGATTTGCAATATGTGGAATGTGGTATTTTGGTTATTACAGTTTCAAACACTCTAATCTATAGATTTTTTTTTTCATGTAGTTATGGTAATTTAAATATTTCTCACGCGTGCTCCTAGTTTTTTAACAGTTAATTTTAAAAACTGTTAACCCGCTATACAAGTTGTTCATACACAAAAGTGCACATACTATTCAATTTGTTGTATAATTTGTTGTACAAAAAGTTGCTCTTATCTCTGCCAATTAAGCAACAAATATTTCAAGTGCCTATTATACCTCAGGTAATAGGGGGACACAGAGTCATATGCACATAGTTCCTAGTTTTGAAACCTTTACAATTCAAAGAATTTTAAAAACAAACAGAGCAATGCAGCATGAAATGGGAAGAGAGAAGGTGAATTTGAGCAGAGATTTCTTATAGAGAAAAGTATGCAAAAAGAAGGACTGGAGCCAGATTATGAATAGCTTTGAAGGGTATGATGAAGAATGCTCTTTTCTAGCTTCAGGAAGGCTTATCAGAAAAGGAAGAAGCCTTAAAGTAAACTTTATTGAACTGGCATTTTAAGGCCATTCAGAAAAGTTTCTCTAAAGTGACCATTTGGAACATATAAAATGACAGCCAACATTTGGTAATTTATCACTGTCAGTTCGAAGTACTTTCTACACATCAACTCATTTAATCCTCGGAGCAGCTCTAGAAGGTGAGGACTATTACTTCTATTTTTCAGATAAATGAAGCATGGAAAGGTTAAGTAACTTGCCCAAGATCATCAATTAGGAAGTAGCAAAGTTGAATTTGGAAGCTGGACAGTTTAGCTCCAGAACCTGGGCTCTAGTTCTATTCCCAGTCAATTCATTCAGTTTATCATACATCCCCAGGTTAAAAAATACATGGATCATACACTTTAAAAATTCTCAGAGCAGCAGACACAACAACCAAATACACACCATACTGTGATAACCACTCGTACAGACATTAGCAATCTATAAGAGCACAGACTGGTGGCCAGTAGTTGGGTAGGGGTATGTGGTGGAAGACAGTGGTGAGGAAAGGTTCTAAGGGATATGTGGTGAAGACAGTGGTGAGGAAGGGTTCTACAGTAGTGACGCGTTGCTTGAGACAAGTCACTTACTGTTTTCTTCCATTAAATGAGGGTAACATCTGCCTAGTTGTCTGAAAGAGCTTTAGGAAGATCACGTAGAGCAAGATTTTAACAGTGGCCATTGTCAAGAGTGAACACCGGCAGCCTTCTTTAAGTTGTGTGACCCCTGGTTGGAAGTGATGGTTCATGCCTATAATCCTAGCATTTTGGGAGGCGGAGGCAAGAGAATCCATTGAGCCCAGGAGTTCGAGACCAGCCTGGGCAACACAGAGAGACCCTGTCTCTACTATATATACAAAAAAGTGTGACCCTGTTTCCCAACCCCACCAAAGCCAATTGATTCAAAGTGGGCACCTGACCCATCCTGGGTCAGTCTATTTCCCAAGACACTGGAGTTAGGATTCAGAGATGTTAGTTTGTCCCTATCTGCTATGACTTAAACTGAGGCAACGTACACCCAGGAGCTATGTAATGACCATAGACTGCCATGGGCATGGAACAGAAAATAAGAGAATGAAATAAGTTACATAGTGAATGAGAGAGAAAGGAGACTTTGTAGCCACAGAAAGCCAGAAAAAGTAGTTGCCTGATTCCTGACAATGTTCCAGTCCCTCATAAACCTACTGAGAGAGAACTCTGTATCCCTAGCAATCAATTCCTTTAAGCTTGTTGAGTGAATTATTTGTAATCAAAAGCACCTTGACTAGTAACTAAAATATAGTTATGAAATTAGAGAAGATAATCATCAAAAATAAAAAAATTGCTAGTCTATAAATGAGAACTGAGTGATGGGCTGAATCGAAATTCATATGTTGAAGCCTTAGCCGGCACTGTGACTCTATTTGGAAATAAGGCTTTTAGGAGGTAATTACAGTTAAATGAGGTCATAAGGGTGGTAATGCAGGTAGCTTTAAAAGAAGAGAAAGTGACCTCCTCTCTCCCTGCTTTCCCCCACCTCCCACAGCCCGCATGTGTCTCCCTCTCGCTTTCTTTCTCCTCAAGGAAAGGCCACATGAGCACACAAGGAGAAGGCAGCTGTCTGTGAGCCAGGAAGAGAGCTCTCACCAGGACCTGAACATGCTGGCACCCTGATCTTGGACTTCCAGCCTTCGGAAATGTGAGAAAATAAATTTCTGTTGTTTAAGCCGCCCAAGTCTATGGTATTTTATGGCAGCCTGAGCACACTAAAACATTGAGGAAAATAAAACTTTCCAAAAATGTGACTATTTCAAAATTTAGATAATGATTTTCTAACTAAAAAGTAACACATTTACTGAGAAATTTATAAAATTCAGAGAGTAAGACAAAAATAACTCATTTTTCAGAGATATCTATTGTTAACTTAATAGACTTGTTTTAAGCATATATACTTTTTTTTTTTTTTTTTTTTTTTTTTTTTTTTTTGAGACGGAGTCTCGCTCTGTCGCCCAGGCTGGAGTGCAGTGGCCGGATCTCAGCTCACTGCAAGCTCTGCCTCCCGGGTTTACGCCATTCTCCTGTCTCAGCCTCCCGAGTAGCTGGGACTACAGGCGCCCGCCACCGTGCCCGGCTAGTTTTTTGTATTTTTTAGTAGAGATGGGGTTTCACTGTTTTAGCCAGGATGGTCTCGATCTCCTGACCTCATGATCCACCCGTCTCGGCCTCCCAAAGTGCTGGAATTACAGGCTTGAGCCACCGCGCCCGGCCGCATATATACAACTTTTAAAACAAACTTAGGTTCATACAATGTAGCTTTTAATCTTACTTTTCACATCACATTACATAGTCTCCTCTTCTGAATAAATAAATATTATTTAAAATAAGTAAATAAATATGTAAAATTTGTAAGAAAGCCCATAATTCTTTTAAAACCAAATCCACATAATTGTAACACATAATTGACTGACTACCTCTGCATTATCACCTTGGTATCAAGCATGACTCATCTGCAGGCCTCTACCCAGAGCATTAATGTATATGATCTCCCCAAATACTGTATACCAAAGCCTGGCTAAAAACTCATCATTGCCCTCATCTATTTTTCTTCACTCTTTTTTTTTTTTTTTTTTGAGACAGAGTCTTGCTCTGTCACCCAGGTTGGAGCGCAGTGGCACATTACTGGCTCACTGCATACTCTGCCTCCCAGGTTCATGTTCACGCCATTCTCTGGCCTTAGCCTCCCGAGCAGCTGGGGCTACAAGCACCCACCACCATGCCCGGCTAACTTTTTTGTATTTTTAGTAGACTTGGGGTTTCACTGTGTTAGCCAGGATGGTCTCAATCTCCTGATTTCGTGATCCGCCCACCTCAGCCTCCCAAAGTGCTGGGATTACAGGTGTGAGCCACCGCACTCAGCCCAATTTTTCTTCACTCTTAACAAGGATGTCTCTTAAAACTACTTTTTAAACACTACCACTACCACTATACATATCCTAAAGAGCACCTGATCATTTCTGCAGAGATAAAATTCTGCAAAACTAACAGGTTAGATTAGGAAAGGACATACAAAGTGGGGAAGAAGGTGGAGAAAGTGCAATGACTGAAAGAAAGGCGACAGAGCAAGACTCTTGTCTCAGAAAAAAAAAATTATATTTTTGGATGTCAGGTTCAATAGTTAGATCCAAAATAGTTATATTTTGGATGTCAGGTACAATAGATGTTACCAGGACCCTATGACTTGTTATCCTCATGCCTGCAAAACTGCAATACATTTCCAAAGCTACTAGAACGGAGTGGCTAACTCTTGCAGTAGGAATTATTAAGTTTAAAGTGATAAACACTGAACTGTTACAAAAGAGTATTTTCTTCTTCTTCTTTTTTGTTTTAGAGACAGGGTCTTGCTTTGTGGCCCAGGGTGGAGTGCAGTGGCGTGACCATGGCTCACTTTAACCTCAAACTCCTGGCCTCAAGCAATTCTCCCACCTTGGCCTCCCAAAGTGCTGGGATTACAGATGTGAGCCACTGCCCCAAGCCACTTTTAAATAATGTAACATTGGACTAAAATTTGGTTGCTTTGGTCATTGTCTCTGTGGGGGACAAACTAAACAAACTTCAAAACCATGACTGGAGTTTGCAATCCCTCAGATGACTTACTGAACTTAGGGTGTTAAATGTTTTTTTTTTTTTGGAGACAGAGTCTTGCTCTGTCACTCAGGCTGGAGTGCAGTGGTGCGATCTCAGCTCACTGCAAACTCCGCCTCCTGGGTTCATGCCATTCTCCTGCCTCAGCCTCCCGAGTAGCTGGGATTACAGGCGCCTGCCACCACACCCGGCTAATTTTTTGTATTTTTAGTAGAGATGGGGTTTCACCGTGTTAGCCAGGATGGTCTTGATCTCCTGACCCCGTGATTCGCCCGCCTTGGCCTCCCAAAGTGCTGGGATTACAGGCGTGAGCCAGGGCGCCCAGCAAGGGTGTTAAATGTTTAAATGAAAAATCTGAAACAAAGATTAGAGATGATACTAGTTATCTGTTAATTACTGGTGTAACTATTACATAAGTATTGAAAGGAATACTATGGATTATACAATGGTATTTTGAAACACATAAAATATTACCTAAGTACAAGTGATATGTGATGACAACTTTTAGAAATTTGTCAAGAATGTCTAACTTTAATAAACGAGAATACTAAATCATAGTAGTCCTCAGAACAGTTACATTGTTATAGATCGTCCTTGAAAATTGGCAGTAAAAAATTTTTTTAAAGAAAAGTTACATCATTTTTTATAATGTCAACCTCTAAACACAACAGCAGAGTTTACTGAAGAATATGACCAATAATTGCGAAATATGTCGGACTAAAGAGAATTCAATAGATCTAATTTGATATTCTGAGGACACAGCTCACACTAGAAATAAAGTTTGATTTTAGAGCACCTGAAAAAGTCTACTTTTACAAAAAAAAAAAAATGTTTCAAATCTAGACTAATATAAACTGCTAGGCCTTCTTACCAGTTTCGCATGTTAGAAGAAATAAATTATTTGGCCACGTGCGGTGGCTTACTCCTGTAGCTCACTCCTGGAGGTGGATCACTTGAGGTCAGGGGTTTGAGACCAGCCTGACCAACATGGTGAAACCCTGTCTCTACTAAAAATACAAAAATTCGCCAGGCATGGTGGTGCATGTTTGTAATCCCAGCTACTTGGGAGGTTGAGATGGGAGGATCACTTGAACCCAGGAGGTGGAGGTTGCAGTGAACTGAGATTGCACCACTGCACTCCAGCCTGAGGGACAGAAAGAGACTGTCTTAAAAAAAAAAAAAGAAAAGAAAAATAAATTATTGGACATAAAATGTAATATTGAAGAGAACAGAAAGTATGTTATAAATTTTCACATGCTATGAAGGACAGATCACTGGACACCAGTGATTAACCAACGAAAACACAGTTCTGGGGGTCCCTCTACCTAAGACCTCAATGAGGATTGTGCTTGCACTAGGCTGTCTGGGAGCTATGATCAGACTGACTGCTTTTGCATGCTCTTCTGGTTCTGGAGTGTAGCAGCTTCTTAAAATTCCCCACCTGTTCTGTCCATCGAGAAAAGTGAACAACTTAGCCATTGCGAAAACTTTGAACAACTGGAGTGATCCATAGACGAAACAGACTAAGAAGTAAATTCTTCATTGCTAGAGGTGTTCAAGGAAAGTTTCATAAACACTTGCCAGGGTGTGGCTGAAGAGATTTATGTAAGCGAGTGGCTCAATTAGGCTTGTTCTCAGGTTTTGTCCAACTCTGAGAATTTATGGTGCTTTGCTCTTCAGAAAAACCACAGGAGAGAGACCAGAACCACTAACTCCTTCTTGAGAGACTCTAACCAGGAGCCCAGCTGAAGCGCTACTCATTATATACACACACTTCTTGATTTAGGAAAACAAACAAACAAACAAACCAGGATGGCTCAAAGCTACTTCAATGGGAGTGAAAGAAGAGTGTCTTTCCCATTGCTAGGCTGTTATATACGCTGTTTTTTCCCTAAGGCCTGCCAGGGAAGGAGAAGGAGCCTAGGCCTCTTATGCCATGAATTAACATGGAAAAGGAGGCCTGGGAACAGCCTGGGGAATTGCTGCTAAGAAAGTTTATCTAAAAATAATGTCCAGCCAGGGGCAGTGGTTCATGCCTGTAATCCCAGCACATTGGGAGGCTCAGGCAGACTGATTGCTTGAGCTCAGGAATTCAAAATCAGCCTGGCAACCTGGCTAAACCCCATCTCTACAAAAATCAGCCGATGTGGTGGCACGTGCCTGCAGCTGCTCGGAAGGCAGATGAGGGAGGATCACTTGAGCTTGGAGGTTGAGGCTACAGTGAGCTGGGATTGTGCCATTGCACTCTAACCTGGGCAAGAGAGCGAGACTCTGTCTCAAAAAATAAAACAAAAATAAAAAGTGTCCTTTTTACTTCATGATGTACAACTGAGTATTGCGAATAAAAATTCTTCTATGAATTTATCCCCAGAAAATAACGGAAGAAGTACACCAAGCCAAATGTCCAAGGATGTTTATGAAAACGTTTATACCAACTTAAAAAAATTGGCATCAACCTAAATATTCAACAATATGAGACTGGTTAAATATACTGTGGTTCAGTTAGATCTAAAATAATGACATATCTACTTTTGACAAGGAAACATATCTACAATGTAAGTAAAAACCTAATGTTTAAGAACAATGTTAGGATTATGTATCTGTGGAATCACAAGCATATATAAGCACAGACAGACATACATACAACAAAATATTATCAGTCCCATAAAGCAAACACATAATCCCATATACTAAATTGTAAATAAATCACTATTCTCTGACTAGCATTAGGTAAGTAACTCCTATTAACTGAAAAATAATATGCAATAAAAGCAGTCCCAGTGTCATATATTTTTAATTAATGAGTTACTACTTTTTGTAACCCCTACTGATATGGTTTGGCTCTGTACAAATCTCACCTTGAATTGTAATAATCCCCACCTGTCATGGGAGGGTCCCAGTGGGAGGTAACTGAATCATGGGGGTGGGTTTTTCCATTCTGTTCTTGTGATAGTGAATAAGTCTCCTAAGTCTCATGAGATCTGATGGTTTTATAAAGGGGAGTTCCCCTGCATATACTCTCTCTTGCCTGCTGCCACTTAAGATGTGCCTTTCACCTTCCGCCATGATTGTGAGGCCTCTCCAGCCATGTGGAACTGTGAGTCCATTAAACCTTTTTTCTTTATAAATTATTCAGTCTTAGGTATGTCTTTATTAGCAGCATGAGAATACACGAATACACTTACTATTTCTTTTCTTTCTTTCTTTTTTTTTTTGAGACAGAGTCTCATTCTATCACCCCGGCTGCAGTGCAATGACATGACCTTGGCTCACTGCAACCTCTGCCTCCGGGGTTCAAGCAATTCTCTTGCTTCAGCCTCCTGAGTAGGGATCACAGGTGCGCTTCACCATGTCCGGCTAATTTTTGTATTTTTAGTAGAGATGAGGTTTCATTATATTGGCCAGGGTGGTCTCAAACTCCTGACCTCAAGTGATCTACCAACCTTGGCCTCCCAAAGTGCTGGATTACAGGCATGAGCCACTGCACCAGGCCTACTATTTCTTAAAGTAGGTCATAGTTTGGTTACTTAATACTGGCATTTGTGAAGACACACACAGGTAACAGTATACTGGTTCTGGTATTGAGAAACTGGAACTTAGTATCTGAAACACTTTTTCTTTTTAAAAACAAATGTTTAAAAAAATTAGGTAAGAACTGGAATGTCAGTGAGATTCCATATGAGAAACATATGGAAATGAGATGAGGCACCTGAGAATGGATATTAAGAATTAGTGGAAGAGGTTATGCTCAAAGAATGGGACTCTCAGTTAACATAACCACTATGTAGGTACTAAGACTTCATTTATTCAACAAATAGCATAAAAGTACCAGGTTCCAGGCACTTTTGTAGACAATGGGGCTTGGAGCTTATATTGTTGTGATGGCACAGAAAAACAAAAACAAATTAATAAAATATCAGATGCTAAGTACTATGCAATAATTATAAAAAGGATGATGTGATATGAGAATGATTCTGGCAATGCTTTCTATCAGGTGGTTAGGGAGGGCTTTTTGAAGCAGGTAACATTTCAGCTGAGATCTAAATGACAAGGAGCTAACCATTCAAAAATTAGGGGAAAGAGCATTCTGAGCAATGACAAAGGTGGGAACGAATGGGTCAAATCCCAGGAACTAGAAGGTGAATGCGGCTGAAATTGCAGTGGGGAGAGAGGGAAAGCAGTAAGAGATGGACATTTAGCTAGGCAGGGTGGCTCACACCCATAAACGCAACACTTTGGGAAACCAAGGTGGGTGGATTGCTTAAGCCCAGGAGTTTGAGACCAGCCTGGGCAACACAGTGAGACCCTGTCTTTATTTAAAATAACATAACATAACATAACATAACATAACATAACATAACATAACATAACATAACATAACATAACAATAAATAAAGCCAGGTGTGGTAACATGTGCCTGTGGTTCCAGCTACTTGCGAGGTTGAAGCAGAAGGACTGCTTGAGCCCAGGAGTTCAAGGCTGCAGTGAACTATGATTGCACCACTGTACTCCTACCTGGGCAACAGAGCGAGACCCTGTGTCAAAAAAAAAAAGTTTAGAAAGGTGGTCAGGGACTAGATCATAAAGGATTTTGAAAATAGGGTAAAAAGTTTAGATTTTATTCCAAATGGAATGGGGAGCCATTAGAGGGTTTTAACTAGAGAAATGCATGATCCGATTTACATTTAAAATGATCACCCTGGCTGCTATGTGGATAAAAGAATAGGGGGAAAGAATGAAAGTAGCTATACTAATTAGGAGGTTATTATAGTTGTCTGGGGTTGTAGGTATAGCTTTGGGGATCACTGGCATTCAGATAGTATTTAGAATCAAGAGTTACCTAGAGGAGTATGTAGATAGAGGAGAGCAGGGAACTCATGACAGAGCCCTGGGGGCACTGCAACAATTAGAGAAGACGAGGAACAACAAAACGAGCTGTCAGGTATGGTATAATGGAAGCCTCGAGAGAATAGAAAGTTTCCAGGAGTGCATGATCAATGGTCTCAAACACTGGTGAAGTTTAATAAAATATAAACAAAGAAGTGACCATTGAATTTGACAATAAGGAAGTCACTGGTGACCTTGAAAATAGTGAGCTCAGTAGGCGGTGATGATGGAAGATTAGACAAATGTGACATACACTGTCTATTATTCTGCAGAGTATATATGATAAATGCAAAAGTCTACTTTCTTAGTCCTCTCTTAACACAGTGGGCATTCATATAATACAATAGCCCTTTCTAGAAAAGTATTAAATATGCAATATCATCACTCATAGAAAATTATTTCCAAATCTCAAAATGAGACTAAAAGAAGTTTTAACTGCTTCCCTTCTAAGTCTATGGCACAGGTGGTAGGAGATTCTCCTGTATAATCCTGAAATTACTAAATTTTAATTTGTTTTAAATTTTTCTCGGAATTAAACTCTTCCTTTTTATCCTGAAAACAGTTACCTAGTTAGGTTCTTATTAATTTATACCTGAATTACTACCAGTTTCCTAGCTATTGTCTAGGACTCTAGGCACCTCCTTATCCATCTTGAATCCTAATGCAGATTAATCTTCCCAAAAAGCCATTCCATTACAATCCTCTCAAGCTTAAATGTTTTTGGTTTTGTTTTTTTTAACCTATCAAGCATGACTTCCTCCTCTCCTTCCCACGAACTCAAAGTTTTCCGGACTCCCACTCTTTTCCATGAAAAAACCCATTCCTAACTCCTTTCCACACTGATCTTTGACTTACTTTGTACTCTTCCCCAGAATTTACAGAAGCCATCTAGGCTATAAATGGTTACTGTAGGGTGTTGGTGTACCAACCAAAGGTCATGAATTTCACCTTCTCATGGGTAAATTTCACTCTGTTCCACGGACAGACTGTACTGTTAACTTCAGCCAAACTTCTCCAAAACTTAGGGCATTAATCACAAATGTGACCATGAAAAAGGAAAGGACATATCAGTGCAAATGAACCACATTCAGGAAAAATTCAGCACGATTTGACAGCTCTCTAGTTATATCAACCTATTCATTTTTTTAGAATTTTCTTAACATGTTATGGACGTATATCTACTAATGGGTTAAATTTCACAATCACTGAAATATTTTTGGCTTCTCATTTATGTGTTCCAGTCTCAAAGGAATATGTTATGTGTACCTGTTTTTTTTTTTTTTTTTTTTTTTTTTTTGAGACGGAGTCTTGTTCTGTCACCCAGGCTGGAGTGCAGTGGTGCGATCTTGACTCACTGCAACCTCTGCCTCCTGGGTTCAAGTGGAGTTTCCTGTCTCAGCCTCCAGAGTAGCTGGGATTACAGGCACCTGCCACCATACCCAGCTAATTTTTTTTTATTTTTAGTAGAGATGGGGTTTTACCATGTTGGTCAGGCTGGTCTCAAACTCCTAACCTCACGTGATCCACTCATCTTGGCCTCCCAAAGTGCTGGGATTACAGGTATGAGCCACTGCACCTGGTCATGTGTACCTGTTTTAAGTGAGAATTGTAAAGGATCTTAGAAATCATCTTAGCCTAACCTACTTTACTTCCAGATGAGGAAAATAAGGTACAAAGACATCAACTTCCTTGCTTCAATAATATACTAAAAACCAGGCAATAGCGAACTACAATTCAAGTTTCTCAATACCTAGTACAAGTCATTTTATATACCATGAAAAGTCTTCAAGCAGAGAATAAGAGGCAAAGCTGACATTAGTGACAAGTGTGAAAAACAGTGGCCACGGCTATAAGTGAAACAGCAATTTTATGTGTACACTATTTTTTTATTATTAGTTATACATAAATATTCTCATCTACAGAACAGTATTTTCTAATATGAAAATACTCTCTATTCTTGGTCTTGTTAATCCACAACAAAATTTATTTATTTTAATCCTCAGCACTCTATCATGAAAAAAGACAAGTGATCAACTTATCAAGTATGATAAATAACAAATTTATCACAGACTGACTTTTAAAAGCAGTTTTCTGAACTTGAGCATGGTTTGTTTAGATTCAACCAAGTATCTCTGCTCTACACCTACACAATAACCACCAAAGTTCAAAATTATGACTAAAACACTGTAATATCATAAGGTGCCATCTAAAAAAACAAGTTATATGTTTTTACGGTAATCTAGCTCTTTGAAAATTGGCTATTAAATTCATTGTCATGTAAAACCCAAACATTCAATTAAACAAAGATGATCCCCATCAACCTGAGTTGTGAATTGTTTTATCAAGTTAGTCCTCATGAAGCAGCATAGAGCAGTAGTAAAGGGCTCAACTCTGAAGTCTGTCTGAAGTCTGTCAACCAGCTCTGCCACTTGCTAGTTGTTTGGATTTTACACAACATCTCTTTCCTCAGTATTTCACCTAATTAAATGGGGATAATAGTATCAACTTTCAGAGGGCAGTTACAAGGATTATTATTTATGTAACTTTTAGAATGCTGCATGTGTTTGTTAAATTTAAAATAAAACTAAATGCTATGATACACATCTTTCCCCATTTTACAGATGAGAATGCTAAATTTATAAAATCATTTGCCCAAGGCCACACACTTTACCAGTAAGTGGAGGATCATCTTGAAGCCCATTGGTATTACATGAATTCAGACAGTTACTCCTTTTGTTCCGCATGTCTCCCCTTTCTAAAGCTCTCAATTTAAGTACTATGGGAAAAGTCTAGATCATGTGGTTCCAGAAACAAGAGGATATCCAACTTAGAAACATTATCCTTATAATGCATGGCAAAACAGTACAATTACATCTGGTTATATATAAAGTGTTTTAATGTTCTGCTTTGTGCATTAAAAAACACCTAGAGTTAATTAAAACTAAGCTTGGTCCCTTTATCATCAAAGGGAAATAAGCAGCTTCTGTGGGAGAAAAGATAAGGGAAAGCTGGAAAAAAAAAAAAAAAAGAGAGAGAGAGAGAAAGGCTAAGAGGTTTTTTTTTTTTTTTTTTTTTTTTTTTTTGTAGAATTCAGGATATATTTTCATTAATTTACAGGTGAGGAAATTGGACTTCAGAGAGGTAAAGTGACTTGCTCAGGCATACACAGCAACATAATGGTAAAGGGGGCCTTAAACCTATGTCTCTCGTGTAGGGAAAATGTCAGAAATTTGGGGATTTATTTCCAAATCTCATCCAGTGTGCCAAACTCCACCCCCTGTTATTAGTTCAACTCCAGTTCTGGCTCAGGGAAGAATTATGGAAAGAGTTCAGAGAGAACATGAAGCTTTAGGTATTTGTTGGTTTACTGTCAAGGTCATTCTTGTTGCCTATTCTGTACTAGTTATTCAGCCTCTTGAGGTTTGATCGGTGTCCTTACTGTAAAACATGTTGGTATTTAATTCCCAATCCCAGTTTTCCTATGAATTCTAACTAGGTTTTCCAGTTCTCTATTCTGCTTTCCTGCCAGAATGCTTTGTTTCTCTGCCCATGCAACCCTTCTGACTCCTATTTTTGTCAATGAGGCATAACATTAGTTGTGTTTCCTCAATGTCAACCATATTTGATAGACTCCTGTTTGCCAGAGTCACCCAAATTCTAAACCTGATACTTTCAAAGTTGCAAAAGAAGGTCTGTGAATGAGTTAGAAAATATCTAAGAGGGAAGGGAAGGAGAAGGGTAGACAACTTAACTGAAGAGTACCCTGTCACAAACTGCACATTTTTCAATGAAGAAACTGAAAATTTGCCAACTTCTAATCACTGATTTCAGGTAATTTCAATTATCTTATTGTAATAGCCTGTTTGCCTCTAACTCGACTACAAACTCTATGAGCAAAGAGGCCAGGTCTAAATATTCATCATTTTATTACCAGTGCCTAGGACACTGCTTGACACATAGGAAGTACTCAGTAAATATACAAGCAAAATGAAAGCAGGCATAAAAGTGTAGTGATTTAGCTTAGCTTATTGAAAGGCACTAGCACTTGTAAATCAACTTTGATCTATCCTGAAGTATGACCAGCTGAAGAATTCACACATTATAAGACAGGCAAACTCAGATTATTAGCCCTACATTAAGGGAGAAAAAATGTCAGATTGAAGGTGGTCAGAACACATAAGAAGTCCTTTTGCTTTTATTTTACTATGATTTTTAAAAACAGAATTTAACTTATTCACACTGATTTTAATAAAGAGTTGTTAACACACACAGGACTGAAATGATTACATTCATGTATGTTCCTGGGCCTCAGCCATCAGCATCTCAAGAGAATTTATAATGCCACTTAATAGCCAATTCTGCCATCTGATAGTGTCTTCAACAAAATGCTAAAAGTAGGTCCCTTTCAACCTCAAGTAATTTTGAGAGGCAGATTTCATCACACTAAATCTTACAGAAGCCAAAGGAAAAATCTTTGGCTAATTCTCTAATTGCTAATTCTCGATTGTGAATAATTACGACAACTAGAATCACCAATGGAAATGAAGGAAGAAAAGCAGGCTTGGTGACTGACAAGACATGCGGGAATTTGGAATTTAATTCTTTCCAGTGCTCTAAAATGTCTCTTAGATATATCTAATGCTGTTCTTCATGTCTGCAGACATTCTATCAGGCCCACACACACTCTTAAGATGATTATGAACAAAATCAATATAAAATATTCACTCAATGATTTTTAGATATTTTAAGATTAATAGTATTTTATAAAGCTCTTTGAGCTTCTTGGAACAACGAATCTAAGTAACGTTAAAATCCAAGTATTTCTAGACAAAAGACTTAAAAAGAACCTAAGAGAATTCTGGAAACACAGAAGATGCTCCTCTGATATGAGCCATGCCAGGGCTGTGTACTCAGAACTCAGGCCACACTGATTTTCTGTGACGTTCTCTAAGTCAATTACAGCTAAGTAATAAAATGGGTACTAATACCTTTCTCACTTTTGTAAATACTGCAAAACGTAAAACAGTAATTACTTGTCAATCTGAATTTGTTACCATAACTATTTACTACAGTAATTTAACAACTACAGTGATATCGTTTTTGAAAAACACTATCCTAGATACAGCAAAACTTTTAAAAAGGCATATTTTAATGTTATTTAAACTCCTCAAATGATATTATGAATAGATTAAAAGCTTACATGACAAAGAAATGAATGTCATGTGATTAGTTTTTATGTATCTTCCATTAAAATAATTTTAACTACTTAAATTGCTATGAAAGTATAACACAAAACAAAAACTCTATTTCAATAATAGTACAATTGATGACTTCATTAAATAAATTTCAATCTATTTCATGCAACTACTTAATTTTTCACTCAATTGTTAACAAATATATTTTCTAGACCACAAAAATCTGAAGCTAAGGAAGGTAAATCTCCTCCTTTATACAATCCTGAAAGGCCATTCTCTTCCCAGAAAACTAAAATTGGCTGCCATAACAAACGTCTTCCCCTTGCCAATTCAAATTCTTAATTATAGAAAGTCTTCAATCTGTAAGTGCTGTCCACATTCCCTTCCTGGCTGTTTAACAATTCAAACGTAAGTCATTGGTAAGGGTTTTTTTGGTTTGCTTTTAACTAAAGGTTTTTAAAAAAATTCAGTATCATGTTAGAGGTCATATAAAGACGTTTTAAGAGCAGTTTTAAGTTTATAGCAAAACTGAGTGGCAAGTACAGAGATTACACCCGCTCCCCAACACCTGTATGGCCTCCTCCATTATGAACAACCCCAAAAGAGTGGTACATTTGTTACACTTGATGAACCTACACTGACACATCATAATCACTCAAAGTCCATAGTTTATGTTGGGGTTCACTCAGGATGTCATATATTTTCTGGGTTTGGAAAAATGTTAATGACATGTATCCACCATGATAGTATCATACAGAATCCTTTCATGCCCTAAAAGCCTCAGTGGAGGTAAGGGTAGTTAAAAAAAAAAAAAAGCCAGGCATGGCGGCTCATGCCTGTAATCCCAGCACTTTGGGAGGCTGAGGCGGGCGATCATGAGATCAGGAGTTCGAGACCAGCCTGGCCAACATGGTGAAACCCCGTCTCTACCAAAAATAAAAAAATTACCTGGGTTTGGTGGCGGGCACCTCTAATCCTGGCTACTCGAGAGGCTGAGGCAGGAGAATCGCTTAAACCCGGAAGGCAGAGGTTGCAGTGAGCTGAGATTGCACCACTGCATTCCAGCCTGGGCAACAGAGCAAGACTCTGTCTAAAAAAATTAAAAAATAAAAAAACAGAAAAGACTAGAAGGATAAGTAACTAAGAATTGAAATCAAAACGAAGACCTTTGTAGGTATGATATGCTTCATAATTTTAAAAAATTTACATTGTCTCACGTATGACAAAATAAACCTGTTTTTAAAATTTCAGCATGTATATGGAAAACTGAAGTCTGGGAATTCTGCACAACATCTCACTCTTGCCAAGGTCTCACTGTTTGTAAGGCAGTACTAGTTAGTGAAAAATAATCACTGTGCTGGATTTCATGAGGTCCACATTCTCCCTATTAACTCTTTTGTTCTACGTTTCTTTAACCGTCGAAGTACAAGTACACCACTTCTTTTTTTTTTTTTTTTTTTTGAGACGGAGTCTCGCTCTGTCGCCCGGGCTGGAGTACAGTGGCCGGATCTCAGCTCACTGCAAGCTCCGCCTCCCGGGTTCACGCCATTCTCCTGCCTCAGCCTCCCGAGTAGCTGGGACTACAGGCGCCCGTCACCTCGCCCGGCTATTTTGTATTTTTTTTTTTAGTAGAGACGGGGTTTCACTGTATTAGCCAGGATGGTCTCGATCTCCTGACCTCGTGATCCGCCCGTCTCGGCCTCCCAAAGTGCTGGGATTACAGGCTTGAGCCACCGCGCCCGGCCTGAAGTACATCACTTCTTAAAAAAAACTTCCAACTTTAAGATTTTATGAGTTGATGAAAATATTAAGGTGAAGAATTATGGTATAAAGGGAAAAAAGATAATATTCAACTTATAATATTGTTTAACTTTCCATAGGATACAAAGCTGATAAATCCAAGTAATAAGACAAACACCTAAGCCTGTGTGTTATGGTAAATTAGTTTGCCATATATATATAATTTCTAGAAAGCATTTTATATTTTTTAATGTAAGAAACAAGTTTTAAAGCAAGCAACATATCTCAAATTGAACACCCAAACTGAAAGCTACAGACAAAAAGTTAGATTTCCTTGTTGGCAGGACAGATAACTAAAATGTTCTAAAACACAATGCTGACCCAATAAATTGCATAGTCCAAAATGTGTTTTGAAATTGAATAGGCAGTCCTTTACTTTTACATGAGCATAATATTTACTTTGGGGATAAATGTCAGTAAATATGCAATAGAGCTATTCCATCATAAAGTTGTACAATTATCACTTGTTTCACTGGGGCATTACCTGCATTGTGTAATGTAGTTCTCTAGAAGTCATGGACTTCCTTGTTTGTGGCAGAATTTAAATCAATTCTATTGGCAAGTGAATCCTTTTTACAAACTGTTATTATTTACTTATTTAATATGGTTATTACCCATCTGCTTTCTGTAAATTCCACAGGGGCAGAGATTTTGGTCAGTTCTGCTGACTAACACAGATCTAACATCCGGAAACTATGACTGGTACATGATAGGCACTCAGAAATATTTGTGGAAGTGATTAATTCTACATTATGAGGAAGCTAGCTATATAAATCAATACTACACCTAGCCAAGAATAATGATGGTATTTTCTTTTTGTTTTTCTTTTTTTTGGAGACAGAGTCTTGCTCTGTTGCCTAGGCTGCAGTGCAGTAGAACAATCATAGCCCATTGTAACCTCAAACTCCTAGACTCAAGCGATCCTCCTACCTCAGCCTCCCAAGTAGAAAGGACTACAGGAATGTGCCATCATGCCCAGCTATTTTTTTAAACTTTTCTGTAGAGACAGGAGCCTTGCTATGTTGCCCAGGTTGGTCTCAAACTCCTGGCCTCAAGTGATCCTTCAGCTTCAGCCTCCCAAAGTGCTGGGATTACAGGTATAGGCTGACAGTGCTGGGAATACATTGCACCTGACCAGACAGTATTTCTTAAATAATTTTCCCTTCATTATAGGAAGGTAGCTGTATACCCATTGACTAAAAACATCTTAAAGTGGAAAAGACTAATTTCATCTGAATTTTAGTTCATGATACTGTTCAAAAGTTACAGTGCCTCAATTTAGTGAGCATAAAATATTGACTACAGGCCGGGCGCGGTGGCTCAAGCCTGTAATCCCAGCACTTTGGGAGGCCGAGACAGGCGGATCACGAGGTCAGGAGATCGAGACCATCCTGGCTAACACGGTGAAACCCCGTCTCTACTAAAAAATACAAAAAACTAGCCGGGCGCGGTGGCGGGCGCCTGTAGTCCCAACTACTCGGGAGGCTGAGGCAGGAGAATGGCGTGAACCCGGGAGGCGGAGCTTGCAGTGAGCTGAGATCCGGCCACTGCACTCCAGCCTGGGCGGCAGAGCGAGACTCCGTCTCAAAAAAAAAAAAAATATTGACTACAACTTAAGCAAGTAGTTCTCTTAATCCTTATTTTTCTAGTAAGAGATGATCTATTGCTTGAGAACCATGTTGCTTATAATAATTTCTTCTGTTTGTTTAATAACACCATAAAGGTTAATTTTACTAGGGGTTAAGTAAGATTCCAAAATTATAACTAATCTTATACCTGAAATATTGAAATCTGATACTTTTCTATGGAACTGTGATGGTGAGACACTGTAGCATAACTAGGAGAAAAGAATAGGCTTTTTTGATCAAGTAGGCATAAATCCAAATACCGAGTAACTCTGGGAAAGGTGAAATAATAATTCTTGCCCCTGAGAAATTTATGGGGAAAAAAAACTCTGCCCTTTGATTTTTGGCACACTTTGCTCTGATAGGAATTATTAGATTAGTTTTCAGTTAATATTTGACCTTTAAATAGCAAGCCCAGTGTAGCTGACAAGTATTTATTTTAAAACTGACTATAAACCTACTGCTCCATACAGTCAGAAGATATTCTTAGCAAAGCTTTTATATAAAGGACCAGAATATAAATTAAGAAACTACTGATTTCATGAAGTATTTCATTCATAATATATTTTATTCAAGGAATGTCATGAAGCATAAAATCTTCCCCCCTTAAGAAATGAAATGGGATTATATGTAACATAACTGATGGCCAAGGAGAAGTGATAACTAAAATTCATACAAAAGATTTGAAAATAAAATTGTCCTTTAATAACTATTTTGTAACTGTGGTAAGTAAAACATTTACTGTAGAATTCAATTTTACAAAGAAGGGAGTAAGATCCAGTAAGTTCAATCTGAGCAAGTTCAGGCATGTTAGTTCATTTCTTCATTTATGAAATGGGAATGATATGTGTTAGGGGAGAAGGGAACCTTTTCTCTTTATTCAGGTTGGGCCTGTATACATAGAGAGGACAGGACTTTACCATAAGCCTTATCTTCCTACTAGGTGATAGGCTGGAGGGAAAACCTGATTTCTATATTCACTCCTTTTATGAATTTTTCCACAAGGCTGGTGGGGTGGCTAACTGACTGTGAAAATCACTGGGCTGTTTTCAGCCAGGACAGAGTAACAGATCTAATTTATTCTCACACTTTAAACCACTCAAAATACATAAAAGAACTGTTTTCAGACATTGACCAGCAGACAGGACAGGACTGTTATCCCAGATGGGGAAATAAACGGGTGAGCCCAACAACTGCCCCACCTTACTGTCTGGAGCAAGTTTCCAGACTGAAGCACTGGGAAAGCCACACAGAGGCCAGCAGTCTCCCTAAATTGATGGCAAAAGAATGAGAAGGGAAGGTTCTAAGCAGTTAAAGCACTGAAGAGGAGAGAGTAGCACACAGAAAGCAAGCTCCAGAGAAATGGAGAGCAGTGAAAGAAAAAAATCCCATCAATTAGATTTAAAAAAACAAAGCAGAATACCTTTTTAGACATCAAAACACCGAAAAAAAATCACTATCAGCAGACCCGCATTATCAAGGAAGTTCTTCTGACAGAAGGAAAATAACATTATCTATACAAAGAGCACTGGAAATCACAAAATCATGTAGGTAAATATAATTTTTTCTAAGTTTTAAAATCACTTTTAAATATAATTATTTAAAGGAAAAATAATCATAATGCATTGTGGGATTTATAACAGTCTAGATATAAAATGTGTAACAATAGCATAAAGGCCCAAAGAAAGTGAAATGGAAAGTTCTTACACTATACACAAAGTGGCATATTATTGCTTGGAGGTAGCCTATAACAAGTTAAAAATAATGTGCACCCTAAAGTAACTAGTAGTAAAAAACAAAACAAAACCCAAGAGGTATAACTAAGAAGTTAACAAACGAGATAAAATAGAATTTAAAAAAAATCCAAAGAGCTCAGAAAAAGAGTGAAAAAGGGGCCAGGCACAGTGGTTCACGCCTGTAATCCCACCACTTTGGGAGGCCAGGCCGGGCAGATCACTTGAGGTCAGGAGTTCGAGACCAGCCTGGCCAACATGTTGAAACTGTCTCTACTAAAAATACAAAAATTAGTCAGGCATAGTGGCGTAAGCCTGTAATCCCAGCTACTTGGGAGTCTGAGGCAGGAGACTCGCTAGCCAAGATTGCACCACTGCACTCCAGCCTGGGCAACAAAGTGAGTAAAAAAGAAAAAGAGAGAAAAAGGCACAAAGAAAGATGGGACAAATAAAATTGTAAGATAGTGGATTTAAGCCCATCTATATCAACAATCACCTTAAATGTGAATGGTATAAGCATCTTATTAAAAGGCAGAGGCTGTGAGATTAGATTTTTTTTTTTAAAGCCAGACACAACTATATGCTACTTACAAGATGTCAATTTTTCTTTCTTTTTCTATCTTTCTCTCTTTTTTTTTTTTTTTGAGACAGAGTCTTGCTCTGTTGCCCAGGCTGGAGTGCAGTGGCATGATCTTGGTTCACTGCAACCTCTGCCTCCCGGGTTCAAGCAATTCTCCTGCCTCAGCCTCCTGAGTAGCTGGGATTACAGGCACATGCCACCACACCTAGCTAATTATTTTATTTTTGGTAGAGACAGGGTTTCACCATGTTGGTCAGGCTGCTCTCGAACTCCTGACATCAGGTGATTCGCTCGTCTTGGCCTCCCAAAGTGCTGGGATTATAGGTGTGAGCCACGGTGGCTGGCCAGATGTCAATTTTGAATATAAAGAAATAATAGGTTAAAAGTTAAGTGTTAAAAAAATATATACCATGCTAACACTAATCAAAGGAAGCTGGAGTGGTTATATTAATATCAGATTAAATCAATTTCAGAAAAAAGTGATATTGCTAGTGATAAGGTCTATTTCATAATGATAAAAAAGCCAATCACCAAGAGTGTGTAACAGCCCTAAACATTTATGCACCTAACAACATAGCTTCAAAATATATGAAGCAAACACCAACAGAACTGTAGGGAAAAATAGAAACACCCACAATTTTATTTGGAGATTTCAACATACCCTGTTTCAATAATAATCAATAGAACAATTAACAAAGTATCACTAAAAATATAGAAAACTTGACACTTATAAAACACTCCACCATCAAAAGCAGAATGTAGATTCTTACCAGATGCACACAAAACATTTACCATGATAGATCATATTCTGGGACATGAAACAAGTCTCAATAAATTCAAAAGAATTTAGATGAGGTACAGTGGCTCACACCTGTAATGTCAGCACTTTGGAAGGCTGAAGTGGGAGGATCACTTGAGCTCAGGAGTTCAAGAACAACCTGGACAACAAAATGCGATACCTGTCTCTACACACACACACACACACACAAAATTAGCCAGGCTCACACACACACACACACAAAATTAGCCAGTGATGTGAGCCTGCAGTCCCAGCTACTTGGGAGGCCGAGGTGGGACCACAGCTTGGGCCTGAGAGTATGCAGCTGCAGTGAGCTACGACTGTGCCTCTGCACTTCTGCCTGGGCAACACAGTGAGAATTAAAATCGGCCAGGCACAGTGGCTCATGCCTGTAATCCCAGCACTTTGGAGGCCAAGGCAGGTAGATCACGAGGTCAGGAGCTCAAGATCAGCCTAGTCAAGATGGTGAAACTCCATCTCCACTAAAAATACAAAAATTAGCCGGGTGTGGTGGCAGGCGCCTGTAATCCCAGCTACTCAGGAGGCTGAGGCAGGAGAATCGCTTGAACTCTGGGGGCAGGGGAGGTTGCAGTGAGCCGAAATCGTACCACTGCATTCCAGCCTGGGTGACAGAGTGAGAATCTATCTCAAAAATAAATAAATAAATAAAAAAGAAAAAAATAAATAAAAATAAGGATTTAAATCATAAAGTGTTTTCCAACCACAATGGAATTAAATTAGAAATCAAAAAGAGATATCTGGAAAATCTCAAAATATTTGGAAACTAAATGACTGGTGATTTTGATAGTCATTGCACCACCTTTAACTCTGAAATGGTTACCAAGTGCTATGGGCTAAACTGTGTCCCTTCCAAAATTCATATGTTGAAGCCCTAACCCTCAAGGGGATTGTACTTGGAGACAGGGCTTTTAGGAGGTAATTAAGATTAAATGGGGTTATACCAACAGGGTCCTAATCCCGTGCAACTGAGAATACAAAGGAATATTATGTTCTTTATATTCTCTTAAAAGATGAAGGCTCACATAAAGGCCATGCGAGCAAGCCAGTAAGAGTGCTTCACCAGAATAAAATCAGCTGGCATCTTGCTCTTTGGCTTCCCAAACTCCAGAACTATGATAAAATAAAATTCTGTTGTTTAAGTTACCCAGTCTATTGTATTTTGTTACGGCAGCCTTAGCTGATTAATATACCAAGGCTAAATAAAAGCCAGGAATTTGACTCCATATTTCCTGTTCCTTCCTGAAACTCAGGGGAAGTAGTCTTGCCCTTAGCTCTAGATTCCTGGATAAGGTATGATGGGGCCTGCACCTAGAGCTAGGTGTTCTCAGTTAATAAAGAGGGAGTTTTCCTGTTCCTTCCTGAAACTCAGGGGAAGTGGTCTTGCCTTTAGCTCTAGATTCCTGGATGAGGCATGGTGGGGCCTGCACCTAGAGCCAGGTGTTCTCAGTTAATAAAGAGGGAGTTAAAGTACCAGGAATAAACTGGGGTTTCCAGAAGTCTTACACTTGGGGAATCTGGGGATGCATGCTCAGATTAATAGTGTGATACTGTATTCCACTACCAATTATTGTGTGTATGTACTTCTGGTTGGCACTCATTTGGAGAAATGGTACCTTGAATTCCCAGCAATTACAGTAACTATCCAACCACCTTACTAACGGAAACTTAAGAGGAAGAATAAATTTGGGATTGGGAGAGCAGGGGTAGGAGTAGGAAATGTTGGACTTCGTAAATGCTACATGTATTTATCATTTTTGTTTGCTGTTAAACATCAAAGTCCTATGGCTTTAATTGTTATGATGATTAGAAGTGAAGTATATCAAACACTGAATTATCAATCTTACCCCAAAAGAGAAAAAAAAATCTTCTGTTCTATGGCATGGTGAAGTCAAGTTGGGGGACAGGAGAAAAAGGGAGAAAATTAAGACAAAAAGAATGAGGAATAAAGGGAAAAGGAAAATGATACATATACGTAGCATTCATGAAGTCCAACATCATTTTGTACTCCTACCCCTGCTCTCCCAACCCCAAATTTGCCCCTCCTCTGAAGCTTCCTATTTACCATTATCCATGCTCAATCACCCGAGCCAAAAACTTAGTAATTGGGTCTTATAAATTGTACCTCCTAATAGCTCTAGCCAAGTTTAGTCCTCACTGCCAATGCTACTAAGGCCATCATCTCTTTCATTGGTCTCTCTGCATCTCATCTCTTACCCATCTTTACCTCTCTTGTTAGAATTCTATAAAATGTAAATATGATTATATTGGATTAAATCTCCATAATGGACCCCACTATATACTAATAAGAGCCCAAACTCTCACACTTTTTAAAGCAGTTTAAAAGCCACTTAGTAGAAACAGAGGTGAAGCCTCCCTTACTCTCTCAGGCAGACATTTATTATTATAGTATTGCTATTACAGCTAATAACCAGTGACTTCCTATAAGAAGGAAGCTCTCCCAGTCACTCCTGTATCCTGAATATTAGGATTTTCTACATAAACAATCATATCACTGTAATGTAATGTTACTTCTTTCCAGTCTTTATGTTTCTACTTCTTTTTCTTGCCTTATTGTAATGGCTAGCTATACAATATGGTATAAAAGCAGCTTGAGTGTCTTCTTTCTGATCTCAGTAAGAAAATATTCAATATTTCACCACTGAAGTATATTAGGTATAGATTTTCTTTTTTTTTTTTTTTTTTTTTGAGACGGAGTCTCGCTCTGTCGCCCAGGCTGGAGTGCAGTGGCGCAATCTCGGCTCACTGCAAGCTCCGCCTCCCGGGTTCACGCCATTCTCCTGCCTCAGCCTCCCGAGTAGCTGGGACTACAGACGCCCGCCCCTACGCCTGGCTAATTTTTTCTATTTTTAGTAGAGACGGGGTTTCACCATGGTCTCGATCTCCTGACCTTGTGATCCGCCCACCTCGGCCTCCCAAAGTGCTGGGATTACAGGCGTGAGCCACCACGCCCGGCCTAGGTATAGATTTTCAAAGATGTTCTTTATCAGGTTGAGAAGGTTTATAAGGTTATCTTGGTTTGATGAATAGCATGTGATATAAATTTCTCAAGGAAATTTTATTTTTCACTTAATTTAGAATGAACCATGAGTGCCGAAGAAATGTTAAAGCAACAAACTTGTTTGCTGAAGAATATGCCATTTTTCAAATTATTTCTTATTTAAGAAACAGCCATATATTTAAAAATACCTATCTTCTATAACATGCCAGAAAAAATACATATCCTATTTACCAAGAGTAAACCCTGATGTAAACTATGGACTCTGGGTGATGGTGTTAAAAAAGAGTACCACTGTGGGTCGGGCACGGTGGCTCCCAGCACTTTGGGAGGCTGAGATGGGCAGATCACCTGAGGTCAAGAGTTTGAGACCAGCCTGGCCAACATGGTGAAACCCTAACTCTACAAAAAATACAAAAATTAGCTGAGCGTGGTGGTGAGCACCTGTAATCCCAGCTACTTGGGAGGTGGAGGAAGGGGAATCACTTGAACCCGGGAGGCGGAAGTTGCAGTGAGCCAAGATCGCACCACTGCACTCCAGCCTGGGTGACAGAGTGAGTGAGACTCTGCCTCAAAAAAAAAAAAAAAAAAAAAAAAAAAAAAAAGTACCACTGGGGTGAGTGGATATCAGTTCAATGGGAAGGTTGTGTGCATGTGGAGACAGAGGATATATGGGAAAGTTCTTCAGAGTTTTGCTGTGAACATAAAACAATTCTAAAAACAAATCTTATTACTAATTTTAAAAAATTACCTTCTATAAAGGCCAGAAAAACATATACTTATTTTGCACAGTTTTAAGAAATAAAAATAATCTATTCACTTATTCTAAAATTGTATTTAAGAAGCCTCCCTTGGGAAGCATAGATTATGAAGAAAAAAAAACCAAAAATTACTGGAGAAAGCGACTTGAAAGTGACTTCAAGCAAAAAAAGAAAAGTATCAAAGCTCAGATGAGTCTTTTTTGTCCCCCCCCCCAAAAAAAAAAAAGATGTCCACCCAAATAGGCTTAAATTAAAAGTTTATCTTTTATATTAAGTATTTTACTATCTGATAAGTATGAATATATTTACAAGTCTTCAGGGCCTGAAAATCAGACTAGATTAGTTACTAGAAGGGATAAGTGCTAATTCTGTAATATCATCTGTTCCTGAACTTGTGCTACAAGCAAAAAAACTGTTAAGTGGTTAAGGGAAGCACAGTTCTCACAGTAACTGACATTCTCAAAGTCTACTGACAATAACCTTGTTTCTCATATAACCTCTGGTGCTGGGTTTCTTGGACAAAATTTCCCTGGACTAGACTACTGAATATTTGTATCAGGTTTCTATATTTTAGAGATATGCCAGAATAAGAGTCTCTAATGAGTAGTATAATATATTGTACAATGACAGATTTTAGCATTCTATAAATACAATAGTCTGGGAAATAGCAATTTAGTGCCAGTCAGGTTTCTGTTTATAAAAGGTCTTATCTATAGAAAATAGCTGAAAAGACAGCTGAATTATTTCATTTACATCGAAGACTGCTGGTAACTGCTCTCTGGTTTGTAACTGTGGATCAATCATGCAGTTTTAACACTGTTATAATGTTATCATAATGGCTAACACTTCTTAGGCTCTTACTATATGCCAGATTCTGTGATGAATATTTATTTACTTTTTTGAGACAGAGTCTTGGTCTTGTGGCCCAGGCTGGAGTGCAATGGCATAATCTCGGCTTACTACAACCTCCGCCTTCTGGGTTCAAGGGGTTCTCCTGCCTCAGCCTCCCAAGTAGCTGGGATTACAGGCACCCGCCACCACACCCAGGTAATTTTTTTTGTGTGTGGTATTTTTAGTAGAGATGGGGTTTCGCCATGTTGGCCAGGCTGGTCTTGAACGCCTGATCTCGTGATCCGCCAGCCTCAGCTTTCTAAAGTGTTGGGATTACAGGTGTGAGTCACCATGCCTAGACGATGAATATTTTTTCTTATTTAATCTTCACAAAATACTTAGAATACAGTAAAAGTTAAGATACTTGCCCAAAGCCCACGTATTAACCATCACACTGTACTTCCAGGAATAGGCCCATCATATACGTAACAGTCATTCATGCATAATTACTATGGTTAACTAACTAATCAAATCTAAAGTGTCAATTTTAAGACATTACTCTTTTATCTTTTACTAACAAAAAAGCTTCCAATTAAACTATAGTGTGGGCCAGGTGAGGTGGCTCACACCTGTAATCCCAGCACTTTGGGAGGCTGATGTTAGGAGTTCGAGAAGAGCCTGGCCAACATGGTGAAAACCCATCTCTACTAAAAATACAAAAATTAGCCGGGTGTGGTGGCGGGCACCTGTAACCCCAGCTACTTGGGAGGCTGAGGCATGACAATCACCTGAACCTGGGAGGTGGAGGTTGAAGTGAGCCGAGATCCTGCCACTGAACTCCAGCCTGGGCAACAGAGCAAGACTCAGTCTCAAAAAAAAAAAAAAAAAAGCAGCAATCTTACATCAGAGATTTAATATGTAGACTATGTACATTTTAAAATAAACTAAATATGATTATCCTAAAATTATCAGTTTTATCAGATTTTGATTTAAATGCAATATATACTACTAGATCTGAAAACAAAGTGAGTAAACTATTTGAATGATTTTCAGCTTCTTTTAAATTTTTATTTATAACTGACATAATTATACATATTTATGGGGTAACAGTGTGATGTTTCAATGCATTTATACATTGTATAATGATCAAATAGTATAGCCATTATGGAAAACACTATGAAGGCTCATCAAAAAATTAAAAATAGAACTACCATATGATCCAGCATCCCATTATTGAATATATATTCAAAGGAAATGAAATCAGTATGTCAAAGAGATACCTGTACTACCATGTTTATTGCAGTCCTTTTAAGCATCTTTTGAAAAGATATCCAGTCTTGGAGAATGAAACCATTTATCACAAACCTCTTATTTGAAGAAAAAATAAAACAGCTACAGGTACAGCTGTTTATAAGAACTGTATTCGTAACTTATGCTTACATATTTCTAGTCAGTTTGTACATTAATCAAAGTAAAAATATTTCCATCAAAAATAAAGATTGGTTAAAGTAAACCTGTATTGTAAACAATGGGATGAATCAACACTGGATATTTTATGAGAAAGGTTGCCAAAAGGCACTGAGCTGAAAGTTGTTTGACTTCACTCTCTGTGTGAATAGTAACCAAGAGCCCACCTACAGTGCTATGGGGTCTTTCTCTTCCTTTCCACTGCTCCCATCTTGATCAGCCCAAGAGAAGCTTATCTATCATTTGAAGGAGCAATGATGGGAGGGTAGAGACCACGTTCCGTGAAAGTAGAAAATTGTCAGTTCTAAAAAAGGGGGTGATGGACCAGAAGTGTATGAGAATGATAGCTTGCCAAAAAGAAAATGAGATGATGTAATCACATCAAGAAAGAATAACCACCAGTTCCTTCAGTCATTAAACCAGTTGAAGGAGGCAGGCAATGCCACTCTTGTAACTGTTTGTATGACTGAATTCATTCATTACTCTCTGTGCAAATACAGGAAGATCAATTATTTGAGAGGGAAAATTATAATTTAATTGTAAATGGAGTTGTAAAGATATCAGCTTGTTATAAGGTTGGTAAGAACAGAAACAACACATTTTCTGATTTTTTTCCCCACAAAGTAAGTTTCATATTGCTCTGTTTCCTCTTTCAAATAGTAACCCTGCCAAAGGCAGTATCGTTTGATAAAGATAACAATCAAGTAGTGGGATTTAACACTAAAGTAATATTTTAATTAATGTTTTATTGGATGACTCTGTGGTTATTATCATTAATTTCAGGTAGCCAAGTATAGAATATTTCTCAGAGCCAGATTAAACTGGTTTTAGTTCAGCTGCTTCTCACACAATGAGAACTGTAGTCAACTAAGCACAGCTATTATGATCAAGCAATTACTTATTTTGTGTTATTCTGAAATCATCTGTTTAGAAGATAAATTTGCCAATCTGTTTAAATTCCATATTTAACTTGGATCTTTCCCCTAGATTTTGATAGCTAAATAACAGATCTTAAAGATCAGCATTTACAGTTGTAATATATCCTGAAATTCACAGATCTCTCAATAAAACAAAAATCAAATGAAAATAATACGAAGCAACTTGCAAAAAGTATGAAAATTGCTGCACTAGAAGCCAGAAGACCTGGATTTTAATTTTATCTTCGTAATAAACTAGACCTGAGAACCTTGGGAAAAGCCAATTAAACTCTGTGAGCCTCAGCAAACTAGCATGTAAAATGAAGGTATGTGAAACTAGATGGCCCCTTCCACTTCCAATTATCTAATTCTACTTAAGCCAAATTTTGAAATTACAAAATATTACAATCCCATTTATTGTTAGTATCAGTCTGGCCACAAGCACAGACTAACTCTGTTACATTTAGCCTGCCACAAACTAAAAATAATCATGGGGGTGTTCGTCAGAGTACAAAGCTTGTTCCAACTATAGCTGTTTTGCTTTTTGTGACTTGAAATCTTAGAATCACTTATGCCTCCTCTCTTTCACTTATTCCCAATAAGCCATCAATGTTAAAGTCCGACTGCTATTTCAGCAACCTCCCATATCTGACTCCTCACCCATTCCCAGACAGGCCAGACATTAGATGCATAAAGGGGGGTAATGACAGACAGGTGAAAAAAGATCATATTTATTTTTTTGTGACAAGGTCTCACTCTCTCACCCAGGCTACAGTTTAGTTTGATCATAGCTCACTGTAACCTCAAACTCCTGGGCTCAAACAATCTTCCTGCCTTGGCCTCCCAAACTGCTGGGATTACAGATGTGAGCCTCCACACATAGTCCTATCTAACTTTTTTAACCTCACCTTCCATCACTCCCTTATATGCTCCCATCACACCTGCCAAACTCATTCTCTCCCAGGACCGCCTCAAGATGCCCCACCCTCTGTATTCCACTAAATCACTAGAATTCCTCCTGTTTCCACAATTCCCCTCATAGCAGGCCTTATAAAGACGTACCATGGAAAAACTTTGTGGTCAGAAAGTGATTCATACTTTGTGCATTAGGAGAATATTCTAACTCTCTTAACATGCTTTCTGCTTTTCCAATCTTCAGATTTAATGGTTGTTCCCAAAAACTACAGCTAGTGACTCAAAAAACACTTGAACTTTTTAAAAAAAATTGACCCAGCATCTTGCTCTGTAGCCCAGGCTGGAGTACAGTGGCACAATCATAGCTCACTGAAGCTTTGAACTCCTGTACTCAAGGGATCCTCCCACCTCAGCCTCCTGAGTAGCTGGGACTACAGGCGTGCACCACCACACCTGGCTGTTTTTGTTGTTTTTTTTTTTTCTTTTTGTAGAGACAGCATCTTACTATGTTGCCCAGACTGGTCTTGAACTCCTGGGCTCAAGTGATCCTCTTGCCTCACAAAGTGCTGGAGTTACCAGGTGTAAGCCACAGTACCTGGCCTTGAACTTTTTTTTTTTTTTTTTGGAACTAACTTTTCAAAAACTGTATTTTAGCCAGGTGCGGTGAATGGCTCATGCCTGTAATCCCAGCACTTTGGGAGGCCGAGGCAGGTGGATCACAAGGTCAGGAGTTCGAGAACAGCTTGACCAACATGGTAAAACGCTGTCTCTACTGAAAATACAAAAATTAGCCAGGTGTGGTGGTGTGCACCTGTAATCCCAGCTTCTCAGGAGGCTGAGGCAGGAGCATCACTTGAAGCCGGGAGGCAGAAGTTGCAGTGAGCCGAGATCACGCCACTGCACTCCAGCCTGGGTGACAGACGGAGACTCAGTCTCAAAACAAACAAACAAACAAACAAACAAAAAACCCCTGCATTTTAAAGGTTTAAATCTTGTCATTTATGAAAGTCTTTAAAAATATTTGGTAGAGTTTGAAAATATTTATAAAGTTCCTGAATACATCTGTTAAGTTTATTCAAAATTAGATGTTTGTTACTCTTGTGAAAGGCTTTTTTTTTTTTTTTAAAGTTTTGGAGATATGGTCTTGCTATGTTGCCAGGCCAGTTTTGAACTCCTGGCCTCAAGCAATCCTCCAACCTCGGCCTCCCAAAGTGCTGGGATTTCAGTCATGAGTCACTGCGCCTGGCCTACATTTTCTAACATAATTTCTATTCTTATGGAGGAAAAATTTAACTTTACCTCTTCATCCAATTCTTCAGATTAAAAAATTAGGGTAAGAAACAATCAGATGATCTCTGTTTCAGCTTACATACATAATTCTTCATTATATCCATCTCATCTGATCCCATTACCCTCTTTCATGGCTTTTTATCATTGTTAGAAGAGCCTGTGACACCTTATACTTTTCCTTCTTAGAATTTAGCACAAATAAAATTAAGTCATTATCTGAGCTTTATAAGAATAAGATCAACTCTCTTACTATTGCTTAGCACAGTGCTTGACATGAACAGGTAGGCACTCAAATGGATGTTTAATGTTTCACCATATTCTGTTTTCTTCTCAGTTTCAGCTTATTTCTGGTTAAAGTGATGAAAGCTAATTGTTACCCTTCTCAGATAACTATTACTTTATTCTTCTCTTGGGTTTCATATTTTAATTGCCAATTGTTTTTCTATCTTATCAATGTAATTCTCTTAAATAAGGAAATATTTGTTTAAAGTGATTAGGCAATCACTAAATCTCTATATCAATGGCAAAAATGGTCAAAAATAAAAAATAAAAGTAGAGAACACTTTGAGTTCTAATTTCTGTATTGATTACTAGAATTTATAGGCCTCAACAGTTATTTAAAGGATTACAGATTGATCACAGCAACCTATTGAATGCTTATGTGAGCAGTTGAGGGCAACTCAAGCTATACAAAAAAAACTAAATTATAAGTAATTTGAAACGCTAGAAGAGTAGAAAAAAGGAGTATTTGATATTTATGTGTTAAAAACTGTCAGTGAGATTGAGCTCTTCTACAGAGGCAATGGGAGAATAAGCTACTGTCGCTACCTTCTAGTAGTGGGCAGTCGTATGGAGAGAGCACAGATAAGCCTAATTCATGGTGATGTGATAAATGAGGTCAGGTGCAGTGGCTCATGCCTGTAATCCCAGCTCTCTGGGAGGCCGAGGCGGGTGCATCACTTGAGGTCAGGTGTTTGAGGCCAGCCTGGCAAACATGGTGAAATCCCATCTCTACCAAAAATACAAAAATTAGCTGGGCATGGTGGCACATGCTTGTAATCCCAGCAACTTGGGAGGCTGAGGTGGTAGGATTGCTTGAACCTGGGAGGCGGAGGCTGAAGTGAGCCAAGATCACGCTATGCCACTGCACTCTAGCCTGGGCGACAAAGCAAAACGCCATCTCAAATAAATAAATAAATAAATAAATAAATAAATAAGTAACAAATAAAATAGGAGTAGATCAAGGTGCTATGGGAATATTTAGGAGGGAACTCAATCTTGGACATCAGAGAAAGCTCCCAGGGGGTATGATATTTAAAATGTATGACTTAGAACCAGTCAGTGTTATCGAGAAAACTTACTGGTTTCCTCAATTCATTTCTGTCTTATCTGCACTAATCCTATTCAATTTAATTTCTACGTGCTCTGTGTAAACCATCAGACACAATTCATCATAGTTTCAGGGCCTGAAGACTCTCAAGTAGAAAATACTGTCCTTTTCACTATTCTTTGTGGGAATATTCCTGATTATATGCTGTTATCACTCCACACCCCATACAGAAAGAACTCTGAGACAAAGATCTGAGAAAACATTGTAACAAAAGGAAACAAACTCCTGTCTCTCAAAACTAAATTCTAGATTTACCTATACTCTCATAGGAATATTCTGTGTTTAAAAGGCAACGATCCACTATTCTAATGCTGTTTTTTTTATTTTTTCCCAGCTTCATTAATCCTAGATAAATGGCACATAACTTTCCAAAATTATCCTTAAACTTAACCTAGTCATACATTTTTACCTCATGGGAAAATGGTTACAACATAGGTGGTCCCCCAAAATACATTCTGTCCTTTCAACCTCCTTCTCCCAACCATATGAACGACCCCTACTTCTAGTACTCTCAACATCCTATTTCCCACTGAATGTGTGTATGTGTGAAATCTAAAACTCCTCGAGAAATAAAAAGTGGACGAAGACAGAGATCTTTTTAATTAAGAGGTGAGAAACTTGGGCACACACAGATCAGTTCTGCTTGATTCTCTTGAACAAAGATAGAACTGGGTGACATTCACAGCAGTGGACCTGTCATTCCTCATGCAGAATGATTTCTGGAAGAGATTCCAGGTGGCAGCCTAAGGCCAAAGGAGATGTCATTAGGTCTTCTCTAATCTCAGTCTACAATTCAGAGATGTGGCATGAAGGTTTTGAAGACCTGAACACCGCATTCCAGGCTGGTCCTTTTGTGCTAGGTTTTCTATCAGAAGCCCATCTAGAATGTAGGAGTCAGCGAAGGAATACTGGGTACTGTCCAGGGCAAACCCATCTACAAGGGTACTAATGTATGGAGCACATATGGGAACATTTTACCATATCCCTTGAAGTGGAAAAAAAAACCAAAACCATGTGACACTTTGCTTGCATATATATTCTGAAAGTCACATCCAGTTCGTTTTAAGCCTCAATTTTTAAGTATTAATGCTTTTATACTCTGACTATAAACAAATTTTGTTTTAAAATATTTCTTAACCTAAGGTAATTTATGATCCTCTTTGGTATTTTCCACAAAATTATGTGCACATAAACACAGATGTGTTTTTCCCCCTAGCAAGGGGGTTAATAGCATTAAGCAGATTCTCAAAAGGATCAGCAGAAGATGCTGACATGCAGCAATCATTCTTTTTCTACATGGATATTTTTGAGAGAAGTGATTTAAGGTAAGTATGCATTACCCAAAAACATATACACCAATACAATGTAGTCAGTTAAAATTAGGATACCTATATCTAAAAGGGTTCTCTTCCCCTTTTGTCAATTGCAAGTAGTCTCTGGGCCCAATGCAGAAGCTGATTGGTTAATATTACTGGACGCAATGACAGTGATAAAATGGAGTATACTTGGAAAATACTTTTTGTTTTGTTTTATATTTGTGTGTTCTCTTTCAATAAGCTAACTTGCACCTTCCAGCAAATTGGAGGGCTAAATAAATTTACGTAAAAAAAAAATCACAAAAATTTTACCCTTAATGAAAATATGAAAAGTAGAATGGAACCCAGATTAAACCTCTCTCCCAAAATAACATATGTCAGCTCAAAGCAACGAAAATACTGTGGTCAGTTGAAAAATGTTGAAATTTTGTGTAATTATGAAAGTGAAAAAAGAGCATTTTGGCTTTGAAGTTTGAGTTTTCACACCACCATTAGATTTTTAGTCTTAAATTTTAATATTTCAAGACAATTACACTCATATCTGTGATATTTAATTTCTGCCTTCCAGGCAGCTGGCTTGTCCCTTGTCATTAATATGGAAGGCAATTACAATGTCACCTTTAGCTCAGTTCTAGCTGAGGAATTCAAAAGAAAAGTCAGAAACAAGTTACTTCCCAGTAAATAAATCACCAAGGGATTTAGCAAGTCTAGTCAATCAGCTCAGCATTTGCGGGGGTCAGAGGGGTGGGGGAGATCTGGGGGTGTTAGCACACACGAGTGTACATACACACACAACAGAAACAAAATAACACTACAATAATCAAACTGTATTAATATGTTATCAAAACACTACAAACAGAACAAATGTTTCTTTTGCCTTCTATGTCTCTTCTCATTTTACTCATTCTTTCCTTATCACTATTGACTATTACCTTTCTTCAGATATTTAGCCATGCACTTACCCATGAACCCTGTCTTCTTTTTCTGTCCCAATCCCCATATCTTCATGGCTTTCCAGTTAATGAAGTTATCTTAGGAAACTGAGAAACCTAGAAGTATATCTTAGGGAAAGGTCTAAAAAACTATGCTTAAAATTCTCAAAACACTGAGAAAACTCACCATATTCACATTTCTAATGTACAATAATTTTAAAGAAAAGGAAAGTTATAATAAAATCTCACATTTTATTATAATAACTAATTAATAAGTAGTAATGAGTCTAAGTAGTTTCGCACATTCTTTCATTTAAATCCCCAAATCATCCTAACATCTCATGATACTGAGGGGGATACTAAGGCCCGGAAGGTGAAACTATGCCCAATATTACACAGCTAAATAATAAATTATACAGGCAATCCACCCAAAATTGTTTTTCCTTTTTATTTATTGATATACCATAGTTGTATGTGTTTTTGGGGGTACACGTGATATTTTAACACACGTATACAATGCGTAATGATCAAATCAGGGTAACTGGAATATCCATCACTCAAACAGTTATATTTTCTTTGTGCTGGGAACATTACAATTTTTCTGTTCTAGGTATTTTGAAATATACAATAAATATTAACTATAATTTCCTATCATATTGTTGAATGATAGAACTGGTTTCTTCTGACTGTATGTTTGTACCCACCACCCAAAATTTGAACCTCAAAAAGCAAAACACCTTCAAAATATTAAGAAAACAGAAACCAACATAAATTTTAATGGTAAATATTTAGCAATGTTAAGGAATAGGAATACACATAACTGATTCACATAGTATCCCTATTATATTATAGATGACAGGAAGCTTATAGCAAAATCTGAGGCCCAACTGTGTATGAGCCTTAGGGGGTGATTACTTTTTATACATTATCTTGACTACTTCCTCAAATTTATAATTTTACTATCCCTGGGCTTATTATAAACCTTCTCTTCAAGTCCTATGATGTCCAGAAGCCTTTCAATGAGTAAAACCAAGGAATCCAGTGAAGAATAGAAAGATATTTCCAGTTTCTCAATAGTCCTCATGCTGTCACTTTTATAACTGAGCCTCATCACAAAGGATTATATAATAGATTCAAGTAATACTGCAAACAATTTTATTTTTAAAACTTAGGTCTTTGATTTTTTGATACTATAACATCTGAAGATTAAAAAAAAGATTTACTATATACTTGCAAAAGCAATATAGTTTATGCAAAAACACTGTTGATATGTGAAAATGCCTAACAAAAAGTTGTCAAGACCAAATTTTTGGTCCTGCTGACTATGAAAAGCGAGTATTTCTTGGATTCAAACTATGAACAAGTAATGAAATTTCTGCAAGGAAGACTCAAGGAAAACATGTGTCATATAGCACTTAAGGCATACATATAGAAATCAAACATTTGTGATAATACCTGAAGTAGGAACGATTTAACAAAAGATTTTTTCTTTTTTTTTTTGAGACGGAGTCTCGCTTTGTCACCCAGGCTGGAGTGCAGTGGCACCATCACGGCTCACTGCAAGCTCCACCTCCTGGGTTCATGCTATTCTCCTGCCTCAGCCTCCGAGTAGCTGGGATTACAGGCATGCACCACCACGCCTGGCTAATTTTTTGTATTTTTAGTAGAGACGGGGTTTCACCGTGTTAGCCAGGATGGTCTCGATCTCCTGACCTCGTGATCCGCCCGCCTCGGCCTCCCAAAGTGCTGGGATTACAGGCGTGAGCCACCGTGCCCGGCAACAAAAGATTTTCACAGAACACTTAGAGAAAAAGAAAAACTCAGATTGTTACCCCTTCCCAATCTGAGTTTTTACGTTACAGATGTTTTAAAGAACTGTAAACAAAACAACATTTATATATTATTGCCTGATTTCAAAATAATCAAAAACAATCTGTTTTACTTAAAACCAATTGTAGCAATCACTGCATCTAGTAAATAGTAGCACTTCTATTTGCTATTCCTTATAAAGAGGCAAAAACAAAAAAGAAATCACTGTTTTTGAGAACTGAAGTATTTTTCCATAAGCACTATAGCCAATTTAAAAATATGACATAGACAAAGACAATAAAAATTATATTGTCAAATAATAGACAAATACAAAAAAATTGAAATATGCTAGCAGTGTTATTATAATTGACCAGATTATAAAGCTCAATTACCCTGAAGTTCTGCTACTGAATAGGAACTTTCAGATGCTCCACTATATAAAACATTTTTAGGTGCTAAGCCCAGGAATAATGTCTGGAATTCTGCCAATAATATTCCTCCTGAACACAATGGCAAAGCCTCTGTGTGACACAGCAGCACACTCAACTTTTTTACAATTTCATGTTCCCCCATCTTTTGCAGCATATGAATGAGAAATAGCCTTTCTCTTGGAGGCTATATTAATTTTTACGAAATAAACCAACACAAAATGGGTAGCAAACCAATTTAAGCAAAATTTTCGTTGCTATGGTTCTATAATTAGAAAATAAAATTAGTAATTGATGAGAGTTACAGCTCAAAAAATGAAAATTACTAGATTGACCTTCATGTGGTTAGTCATATTTAACAAACTTGAGTCCTCTCTGCCTGTGTCTGCCTCTCACTCCAAACTCCCTGTCATACCCCTACCCCTCTACACACAGCTGCTCTTCTTGAAGTGAGTGCTTTATATTGTGGAGGCCACCAAGTCCAAATAACATAACTTTATTTTGCTATAATTTTTATAACTTCTTTCAAATTCAAGTTTTTGGCTGCACCTTACAAACTTGAAAATCTAAGAAATGCCAGTCTTTTAAACTGCAGCCACATATAGGTCTACGTAAAACACTTTTTTAATCTTTAAGGGCTATTTTGTAAATTTTCACCAATTATTAGAAATCTTTTTAATACAAATATTATATACACAGTATTGTTAAAAAGATCAGCAAAAGGCACAAAAGCATGGGATATATTTTGAGTTCTTTTTAAAGAAAAGAAATTTCTCTCCTTACCAGAAGTGCTAACACTGATTGTTAAGACTTTCTAATGACAGGTATATTTTGAAAAGAACAACAACAAACCCATCCTATTCCAAACTATATAGTCTGTAGAGATAACAAAGCCCTAATATTAACTCTGAGCTTATACTAACTTTACTCATCAGACATACATCACTGAGTGAATTAAAAGCCACTTAGCCACGTAAAACGAAAAAGCAAAGGAAAAACTGGTTATTAGCTCAATACGGATTGTTCGTAAAATGGGCAATATGCTAATTAGTCTGCTCTGCTTTAATTAAAAGAATCATTAGCTAAATCACATACGTAAACTTCAATTTCACAGTATTTGAGAAAGATACAAAAAGACCTTTTGTTTATTAAAACACTTTAAAACTTTCCTATAATCTGTTGAACAGACCAATTTTTCCAGATCCTGTATAAACAAATGGTAACCTATATTTTGTTCAATTATCACATATATTAGTGTAGTTTAATAAGACTTGACTATATTTGAAGTATTAACTAAGTCAGATATACAATTATCACATTTAGGAGGTCTACTTCAATTTTAAAATACTAGCTTAACCTTGTATGTTGTCTTCAAAATCCTTTATTTTTCAGTTTTCTATATGGATGTTTAATAGAACACTACGCTGACTTTGCGGTTGAATTATGACGCTTTACCTGAACTGCACAGAACTAGTCCATGGATTAAATAATTAAGAGATTGCACAATTTGAGGTAGGATTTTCAGAAACGCTTTACAAAAAGATTTTAGCACACCAATTACTTAAACTATGTCAAAAATCTCACTTAGTTAAATTCTGACAATCTTTGTCAAATTCAGAAACATGAATTCAATTAAAAATAGGCAGCTTATTTAAACTACGTTTGTCTTAACAGCTTTAATTTAAAAAACACCTCCTGCCCCCATATACAGTTAATGCTTCTGGCTAATGCACATTCTCTTCCTTGTATTCTCATTTCTATCACATTTTTTTCCCCATTAAAGTGAGCACATTGTATTTGGTTTCTTTTCTTCCTATTCATTGTTCAGTTCAGCATTTTAATAATCTTTTCAGTACTGCTGTTCAAAGAAAACAGGCTATATGAAGCTAAAGAAAATTCTCTAAGTTCAATGGTTTTCAAAGTGAGATAATTTTCCTAGACCTATTTGTTAAAAATCCATGCAAAACAAGCACCACAACCAACTGGTAAACAGCTACAGAAAATTGGAAGCTTAAAAATAAAGCCGTTAAAAACACTTCACTACACACCTTCTCTGTGAAGCCCTTTGTTTCCACTGAAAACCATACTGGAATCCTTGTATAAAAGAAGTTGCCTTCTGGCTATCAATAGCTATACTATCAGTAACTGAGGGATCCAGATGTCTGCAGCGGTTAAAACAAATGTTCAGCGTTGGGTGCTGATTCCGCTTCCCTCCGTGCAAGGTTTTTCACAAAGGCAGCAGAGTAAGAGCGCACATAGCAACAGCACTCACAGCTGATTGGACAGAGGGTGTGCTCAACCTCCCCTGCTCACTAGGTCCACTACAGCTTCCTGTCTACTTGGCAGCACTGTCATGTTTTCTTTGCTCGTCTTATGAACTCAGCTGTGTTTAGGCAACTTGAAAGGAAAGAACAGAAGACTGACGATGCAAAGTATTCTAGTGTAAACCCCTAAAATGTGTTTCTTTAGTTGCTTTTAAAACAGAGAAATTCATGAGACAAAAATTTATTTCAGTTAGTGAAATAAATGAAACTGAAGACAAAGAAGGGTTGTGGAGGGAATCAATTACTTCACATTTAAATTAAATCAGGTCTACCAAATGAAACCCTGTGAAAATGTGTAAATAAAAAACTTTACAATAATCAGAATAAAGCATTAACCTCCATATATCTAGAACTATAAAGTATTTTACAACAAACTTCACAAATTCCTAGAAAAGCACAACCTGTTACATATTTAAAATGGGATAGGTCCTGAAATGGTCTCTCCTCAAATGCATGCAGTATCTTTTAAGAGGGCTAAAGAAACAGGTTACCAGACTGACTAGAAAAAGATTCAGAAAGGAAAAATTATCAGTTACTTAATAATCTCTGACAATACAAGATTTAACTAGGTCTTTATAGTAAAATGTCTCTGGACACATAGAACAATGACATTTAGCTTAAATTCATTTACTTTTTGTTATCATAAAATTACCCAGAGATATAAAAGCATAGACTTTTTTTCAGGTTTCAAGTAGTGGGCTTCAGTTTACCAGTTCATACTGTCTCCACGAACTTTAACAGCAAAAACCCCTCCCCAGCTTACAAAGTTGTTTGGGAGAATCAATGAAAGTAGTAGGAGATGAACAGATGTGATGAATTATAAAAATTTCTCACTTTAGAAGTATTTCCCCTGAACGTCACGTCAACTAGGATGGTGGTTTTCAAACGTTTAAAGCAATGGAACTCTTTATTTGCATTCTTCCTATAAAATGCATTATCAGTAGTGGCTCTAGGACTTCTATACAGGAAAGGTTTGTGGGAGTAGGCTGAGGCAGCAGCAGAAGCATGCCGTTTACTACTCAGATCTTTGTTTATCTTGAGTGTCTCGGCATTAGGGAGTGGAGGCTGATGGAAATGTTGGAGTTACTAAAGTGCCCCATGAGCACTATGAGGCTATTTTTAAGTGAGAAGCCACAAATAGCACGCAATTTCATCTCAGACCCAGAATCCATAAGATTTCTACCCCTGAAGAAGCTTCTAGGATTCCTGGAGTTCCACAGTACAGAAGAAATACAACTTGGAAGAGGTTTATTGCTTTAAAGAAATCTCATTACTTTAAAGAATCTGATCACTCGCTCCACATTTAGCCAGAGGGAGAGCTGCTAAGCCCCCTAAGAAATAACAAGACGTGCCGGGCGTGGTGGCTCACGCCTGTAATCCCAGCACTTTGGGAGGCCGAGGCGGGCGGATCACAAGGTCAGGAGATCGAGACCACGGTGAAACCCCGTCTCTACTAAAAATACAAAAAATTAGCCGGGCGCGGTTGTGGGCGCCTGTAGTCCCAGCTACTCGGGAGGCTGAGGCAGGAGAATGGCGTGAACCCGGGAGGCGGAGCTTGCAGTGAGCCGAGATCGCGCCACTGCACTCCAGCCTGGGCGACAGAGCGAGACTCCGTCTCAAAAAAAAAAAAAAAAAAAAAAATAACAAGACGTGTTTGGAAACACAATAAGCCTGAGGTAGGTGACTCAGAGAAAGAATGGCATGGTAGAGAGAGCAAGGATTTTGGAGGTAGGCCAACCTGTGTTCAAAACAGGAATCTGCCATTACTAACAGTGAGACCACATATAAGATTATTACACCATTATGAGCTTCAGTTTCCTCATCTGTACAACTCCTAATCCAAGACTAGTCACAGGACCACTGTACTTTTTCCTTAACACTTAGTTCATAGAATGTAGAAAGGCTGTTTACAAAATGACTGGTTTAATGAGTCTCCTCCATCACACTGTAAGTGCTTTAAAGGTAGGTACTATGTCTACTTGTTTACCTAGCACCATGCCTCATTTATATTTTATACAATATTTGATTAGATTTCACAATCATGGGAGGTGACTAGTACAAGTAGAACATCTTATTTGACCATCTTCATTGTTTAAATAAGGAAATTAAATATAAAATTTATAAGTCACAACTAGAAGTTAAAGGAAATCAAATTTAAAAATTTTTTGGATTAATAAATTTATATTTCAAAATCAACCTTTTTCTATCTCCTATAATATATAATCCCAGGGTTGTTTTGGAATATTTCCTTTCAGTTATAATCCTTCAACTTTAAAATTAAAGGCTAGTGATATCATATATCTATAATATAAATCTATTGATGTCATATAAAAAAAGAATTTACAGAAAAAACATTAAATGTATTTAGTCACAACATGTAATTATAAATGATAAAAGACACTCCAAATAGATGTGCCACCTTAAAAAACTTAAATCCAACTGAGACAGTATTTTATTTAGTGAAATGCTCCCCTCTCTGTTGCTAGTTTTCCAATAAATTTCAGAACAGCACTTCATATATTTTTGAAAAAAGTTTGCTTTTCCCCAATTTGCTCACCTTGGTACACAAAACTAAATAATGAGTATGCTGTAAAAAGATGGCACATTATCTACTTTGTAAATCTCAAGACTACAAACTAAGAATCTGAATAACATGAATTTCTACACAAGTGTTAGTCCCAAATTCTCAATTCTCAATTCTCAACCATGACAAACCTCCTTCCCCGACTCCTCCAGAACCCACCTAGCATGATTGTTAAGTATGTTCTCTAAATGGACAGTTCAGGAAACATATCATGCTCCTGCAGGGAAACAAATAGGATAGTAGATCTTTTACAAAAGTTTTAAAAACAAAACTATATATTCCAAATACAAAATGGAAAAATTTCAAATAACTATTTCAGATCATCTATGCTTTCTGTTAACAGAAATAATTGAGATATACTGATAGTAAGATACTTTAAGAGCTAATCATGCTATCTTTGAGACTTTCTAAACAAAAAAAATTATTGCAGATAGAAAAAAGAGCCCTTCAAAGGTAATGATTAAATAGCTACTACACATATACACATAAAAATAATTACTAAATATATATTATATATATATTAAATAGCCACTACCTACTGGCCCATGGGCCAGGCATGATGCTAATCCCTTTACATACTCTTCTCAGATCCTCAGGTAGTTGTTATCCCCACAGATTAAAACTGGTACAAAATCCAACCTCATGATTGGAAAGACCCCTTAAAGCAGCAAGACATAATGGAGGAGGAAAGCCACAAATTCAAGCTCTTTCTACTTACAGGATGTGTTACCAAATTATTTAACCTGTCTGAATCTATTTCTTTGAAAAGTGGGAATAATCATTTCTCTAAGTGCTATAAACCACCTAGGTGAGTACTTGGGCTCTTAATCTGAAGTCTCCTCTTTCCCTTTGCAGATATCAGGTCTACATGACATAACCATATGTCTGCATACACACACACGCACACAACAAATAACAGCAATACATTAGCATACATTAGTTGTATACAGTATTAATAAAAACGGGAATGAGAAAACTCTTGACCAAAGAAAGATTTCTGTGATGCTGATTTTTTTTTTAAGTTTCTTAAATAATGTCACATCTAACAACACATGTAACAGCTGAATAACTAATTTGTAATGAAGACTAAGCAATAGTTAAAATTTAACATTAACAGTTTTGGAAAATAGAGAAATTTATGACATCATTAAATCAGTTTTTATTAAAAAACAAAATATGATGTTCAGGTCACTTCAGGGATAAATTAAACCATACATTATAGTGACTGCCATTTACATGAGATTCCCAGTAATCATACTTGCTGCAATGATTACCCACTGACTTGTATTCATTATAACAAAGTACAAATAAACCAAATGGCCAAACAGCAACCCAAATATACCGTTTTAAGAGTTAAACACATTCTTAAAATTAAAATGCTAAAAAGTACCTAAGAGACTTATTTGAGGATCTCATCTTTCAAAAGATTTTGGGTTATGATGACCTAGATTAGTTCCAGGAGTAGTGCCTTGTTTACAAAATCTAAGATCTTGGAAAGAAGAAAATGTTCTAGCCTGTTTTTTGGCATCATTCATACTACATTGTTTAAAATGAGCTAGAACAGGGGTTATTTATAAGCTAAGCTACTAGACAAACACTTCGTCTAATAATATCTTGTACACACATAAGTCAGATTTAATAAGAATCAAGATCACGTATTAAGAATTTACTTTTAATCTCCTATATACTTTGTAAATTAATATCACCATCATTACATAAAATGTGTGCAGAGGTGCATATGGGTTTTTCTTTATGCATACTTCTTTTAAAGATATATTATGGGATGTTAATCTCCTGCTATTACAAAGAATGCTATGTTTGATTCAATCTTAGATTGAAAACCAATCATACATTTGTATTATAATAATACAACATTTTATGACAAGTTTTTCCATGAAGATAATGGATCCCATATTTACCTGTCCCTTTGACAACTGCAACTTTGTGAAATAATATTTTGTAGATGAAGAAACTGAATCATAGAAATTGAGGTAGGTACCTTGTAAGAATCACCTACTCTAGGTTTAATTCCAAGTGCTGTGGTTTTTTTCCACAATTACTATTACTGATACATGTCATTATGTCTGCTAACAGAGACAAACAGTCATACAAATGACTGATTCTGCAGTTTAAATTCTGGAGAATGTTAACAAAAATCTGGTTGAGTGAAAAAGCTGTATGTGTATTTAGTCAATTGTGTAGCTTAAGGAGACTCAATTATTAAGTCCCCAAAGCTTTAATACTGTTTGCTTTGCATTTAACATTTTTAAAAACTTGCTTATTTGAAACTATTTTACGTTGGTTTTCTTCCAAGTGATATGACTAAACTCTTTTGGCTACCTCAAACTCCAGCATGTCTAAAACTGAATTAGTTTTCCTCTGAACAAGAGTCACCATTATTGTCAGTGACATCCTCCCAATTCCCTAAGCTAACAAACTTTGGAGAGAACCTACTCATTGACTGTGTGTTTAGTAAGTGCCTGGCACAACCACTTCGCTCAGGTTATGTCATTCTAACAAAGTTATAAAATAGTGTAAAATACTATTACTATCCCAGTTTTAATCAATAAAATGGCAACTCAGAGTAAGTCAGCAACTTAAGCTTACACAGAGAAGATAACAAAATCAAATCTTGAACACTTTTAGTTCTAAGTGCTAAAACAATCTGTATAATTAATGTGCTATAAAATTAATATAAGGGGTTGAGACTATCATTTTCTTTTTAAATAAAGTAGAGAAAAGAAAAAAAAATCAGTCATCATTGCTCATAGCAAGATTGGTAAATAACTTGTTTTGGGGCAGGGGTTGATAGGGATGTTGTTATGGGGCAGCCATGTGAAATGTCTAATTGTGGATTGCAGTCAAAAAAATGCTAAGGCCATTGCTCCATCTGACATTGTCTCTCAATTACTACCATCCCTCCCACTGTCTCCAAATAGATACTGGTTTTCATCATATCATATTCAACAAACATAGACTTTGGAAGCACAACAGCTGAAATTAGGTAGAATTGTACTAAATAGAGTTGGAGAAAATAGTCACTAGAGACTTACAGCCAAAATTCACATACATCACAGGCTGTCACCACTCAATTCTACAGGCCCTCTTTTACTAGAGGTGACACTACTAAAGACACAGATGTTCAGAGATCCCTAAGAATTCACAACGTACAAATGCTATAACTACTGAATATAGCTTTCTGTGTAGAGGGAAACAATAGTTGTCTTTTCCCTTATATAAATGCTAGAGTCAACCTTTCTACGAGAGCTCTCCATTTTCAATGCAATTTCAGTTTATAAAGTACTTATTTGAATACCTCAATAGTTTTTACCATTTAGACCAGGAAGATTTTAACTGCAGCACCTAAGAGAGGAAACAACAGTAAGACCTCATAAACTGAGCGCCTCAACTGAAGCTTGCACTTACTGGGAATAATTTTTCATTCTTCATTCACAAAAACAAAACAAACCATCAAACATACATGCCCCCCTCCCATTCAAACTCAAAATATTGGAGACCACCACAAATAGAAAGGGATAGTGGAGGTCAGGCATGGTGGCTCATGCTCATCATTCCAGACTTTAGGAGGCTGAGACAGGAGGACTGCTTGAGGATAGAGTTTAAGACCAGGCTGGGCAACAGTGAGACCTCGTTTCTAAAAAAAAAAAAAAAAAAAAAAAAAAAAATTAAAAATCAGCTGGGCATGGTAGTGCACACTGTAGTCCCGGCTTCTCAGGGACTGAGGCAGGAGGATTGCTTGCGCCCAGGAATTGGAGGTTGCAGTGAGCCACAATCAAGCCACTGTACTCCAGCCTGGGCAACAGAGCAAGAACCTGTATCAATAAACAAAAAAAGAAAGGGAGAGTAGAGTGTACAATTTCTGTAAGTTTGTACATGCCATCTGATACTCTCTTATTCCTCTGGGCCAGCTCCTCTACCCCCAAGTCCCACCTCTTCTAAAACATCACAGGGTAACCTCAGCTTCTGATTCACCTGTTGCCCCAGGAAGAAAGGACTTTGTTTTTTGTTTTTGTTTTTTTTTTTTCAAACTACAAACTTCTGAGGGCAGAGGCCATGTTAGTTCTTGCTCATCACAGTACTTCCAGCACATATGCCAGGCACATTGAAAGTGCTCGGTGAATACTTGTTTCAGTGAACAAGAGAGGGAGAATGGTCCAAATGTCTATGGTTTTACTATTTCTAACAGTTAAATTCTAAAATGTTGTCATATTTAACCAATAAGACTATATAATCACAACTATATTGCAGAAGGAAATATTCATAAGAATTCATATCACTTTCAAAAAGAACATTTTGTCAAAATATGGGTGTTTGGGAGAAATATTTTAGAAATAGATCATTTCTAAAACAAAATTCAAGTGTTTTGTACTAAATCAAAACAAGCATCCCATGTTGTCAATCCCTTGATTTCAAACAAGGGCCCATGTAAATTACAAAATATTAGATGCAATATCCTACAAAACACAGCTGGGGCAAATCAGCTATTTTAATCTATATTTAAGCTATCTAAGTACAGAATGATATACCAGTTAATGAAAGACAAGATTTGAGTGAACTAGCAGAACAGTAAAATGACTATTACGGTTATCATAAAATTCATTGTCCACTGAGGTGGGAGGTTTGCTTGAGGCCAGGAGTTCAAGACCATCCTGGCCAACATAGAAAGACCTTGTCTCTAAAAAGAAAAAAAAATGTATTAAAAAATTAAAGAGTAAAATTCATGATCCAAACAGTGGTAACACATTTAGAGTGAAAGGAGACCATTATGAAATAGGATTGGACACAGGGACAACAGGCATAAACCAGGACCATCCTATGTAGCATTTAACCCAGCCCATTAAAATAGTTTGAACTTAATGGTACAGTTAGAGATATAAAACGGTTAAATATGTTAAATTTTTTAAGCGTGAATTTTATATTTCATGAAACTCACTGATAAAAGCCCAAACATAAAATTATGGTATCTTAGAACTTACAAAGTTGTTAAGTAAGCAATAGGCACTTAATTTTTTATGAAGCATCTAATAAATACTAATTCTGTGTCAACTTGTCACAGGTGTGAGGAAAACAGCTGGGAAGAAGTCAGATGTCATCACTGCCCTTGAAGAACAATTATTCTAGTGAAGGAGACAGTATAAAATGAAGAAATGAGGGAAGCACAAACTATCGTATAGTAGCTGGCCTTCTTGCAGTTCCTAAAGCATGCCAGACTTTCTAAATTCAGGACCTTTGCACATATTCCTTTGGCCTGGGATGTTCTTCCCCCTTACACAACTGGTGCCTTCTCATCCTTTGCTCATTTTCTCAGGGGCCTTACCTAACCATTCTAACCAAAGAGGAATTCTCCTTGCTCTCACTTAGCCACTCTCTTAGCCTTTGTATATTTCTCTCAGCGCACTTGGAATGTGTTTATCTTACATATTGAAGAGATGCTAATTTATTAACAATGATAGGCAAATTTATTGAGTATTTATTCAGAATCAAATACTATTTTGTTTTGTTTTGGTTTTTTGAGACGGAGTTTTGCTTTTGTTGCCCAGGCTGGAGTGCAATGGCTCAATCTTGGTTCATTGCAACCTCCACATCCCAAGTTCAAGCAATTCTCCTGCCTCAGCCTCCCGAGTAGCTGGGATGACAAGCATGGGCCACCATGCCCAGCTAATTTTTTTGTATTTTTAGTAGAAATGGGGTTTCTCCTTGTTGGTAAGGCTGGTCTCGAACTCCTGACCTCAGGTGATCCGCCCGCCTCGGCCTCCCAAAGTGCTGGGATTACAGGTATGAGCCACTGTGCCCGGCCCAAATACTATTTTCTAAGCATCTTATATGGACTACCTCATTTCCTCATTACAATAGCCCTTTAAGTAGGTACTATCACTAGCCTCATTTTTTATACATTGAAACTAAAGAAAAAATATTGTCCTCTATATTTCTAAATAATTAGTTTGTACTATTTCCTGATTTTTAAATTTGACAATTATTTCTAATTTCTTATTTCTTTATATCCATCTCTTTCTTAGCTTCCTAGTTTCAAGGATGAAATGTCTTATTCACTTTGAGTCTACTTATTACCATTCGACTTACTTCTAAGAGTATGCATGTATTACTTTGAGAACAATGTCAAAATATAATCACCTAGTCTGTTCCTTTCCAGTTTCCTGATAAAAGCCAGATGATCATTATTTCATTTCTGGTGCCAGAACCTAGAGGCAACTGTGCTCTGCTAGAGGCTAGAAGTAATACCAAATACAGAAAATACTAAAACAACTAACAGGGAATTTGAGTTTTACTTTTTTAGTTGGATAGATTGCTTTTCTCCGGGTCGTATGTTTTCCCAACTGTAAAAATGAAAGAAACTCACACACTTTAAGGATCTTTCCAACTGTGGTTTCTAGTGACAGAGTGATTTTGTGAGTAATTTCAGAATAACAAAATTATTTTCACATCCTGAACTTTTAAAAGTGGATTTAATATGTACCACTATGTAACCTGAATTTTGTTGTTGTTGTTAGCAACTTAGAGTACCCTGGTAAATACCTAAATTCTGCAGCATAAGCTACTACAAAAGGTACAGGCCAGGGTTAGACTACAACCTCCTGAACCACAGAAGTGTGCCTGCAGAACCTGCATTCAATCAACACAATAACTACTCAGAGGCACAGGGATGTTCTTTACCTCAATTTCTGAAAAGTTAGTATGCCAACTTAATGACACACACGCTCAGAGAAACAATATTTAAGAAAGGAGTTATGCCATCAGAAACCTTACAAGCCAGGCCAAAAAAATAAAAAAGGAGTAATGAATGATCAAACCTTAGACCTAGAAGGAACGTCCAAAATGATCTAATCTAATCTCTTATCAGATGAGGCAACTGGTGGTCAAAGAGGTTGGTGATTATTCACACAGATAGTGGCAAACTAAGACTAGGAAACTGAGATTGCTTCTTAGTGCTCTGTCTACCACAAAATACTGAACAAACCTCACTCTTACGATCACCATTTTTTTTTTTAAAGCTTTAGTGTGAAAGTGTTTATCTGGTTGGGGAGAGAAGAAGATACATCTCTACTCCTAACACAGCTAGGAAAGCTTATCAGTATCACGGGGACTTCCTTCATTCTCAGACCTTACATGAAGCTGAAGGGTATGAAAGCCTCTAATAGAATTCAAACTTCTGCCAGCAATTATCTGGAATGAGAAATGGAATCTCCAGTTTTACTCTGTATTTTTCTTCCATTTGTTATAACACACAGCTATTTTAAAATAAATAGTGCAGCTTACTACTCTGACAAAAAGAGTATTATAAAACAATAGATACAGTATTGTTAGTATTGTGTACCATGTTAACATTCCCAAGAATTTTTGTAAAATAAAACACAAATCCTTCATACATTATAAACAAAGAATGGTGGCAAAGGGAAAAATAAATGGAGAAGAAAAAGATTTAGCTAACAGTAGATGTGTGTTAGGTATTTTTTATAACAGCAGGCCATAATGTAATTTTGAGAGCTAAAAACTGATTTTAAGACTGTCTGATACTAGCAAATGAATGAGGCTCAAACTCCTTATAGCTTAACATTCAAAACTCTAATCTCTCCCTATTCCAAAGCAACCCTTCCCATTCACATTAGTCTGTCTGTCGTCCGTTAAACATCGGAATTCTATCTTCACACCTTAACTCATTCCCTCTGATCAGAATGTTCTTCCTTCCATTCCCTTCCCTGCCCCAATCTCTAAATTTTTATCTATCCAAATCATACCAGTTTTTTAAGGATCAACTCAGCTGCTGTCTCTGCTAAGACAGTCCCAGCCCTAAATTAACTTCTCCAGCTGGAATTAATCATTCCCTATGACCTTTGATAAACATTACTTTTAGCATTCATTCAGTTCTCAAATGTCCTGCATTATACTTATCTTCTTTCTTGGATTACATTTTCTATAGGGCAGAGAACATAATACATATCTCAGAGGTCATACCACAGAATGGTTCATCAATAAATACTACTGAATGAAAAGAAAAAATTTAGCCCAATGATCATGTGCACAAAACCATCACTTTTTTCAGATTACCTAATTGTTGCAAGATAAACTAAAAATAAGAGTTGTACATATTGTTAAGATGACACATATTACATGAATTTAACTATTTAATCAAAACTTTTTTTTTTTGAGACAAGGTTTCACTCTGTCGCCCAGGCTAGAGTGCAATGGCTTTATCATAGCTCACTACAGCCTTAAATCCTCAGCTCAAGTGATCCTCCCATCTCAGCATCCCAAGAGCTGAGACTAGAGGCATGCACCAACAAGCCCAGCTAATTTTTATTTTTAAGTTTTTTTTGTAGAGATGGGGTCTCCCTATGTCATACAGGTTCGTCTTGAACTCCCAGGCTCAAGCAATCCTCCCACCTCGGTAACCAAAACTTTCCTTAGTGAGATATCAAAGAAGTTGGGAAATATTATAGTTCAAATAGACACACGTATCTACATAAAACGAATGCCACAAAAATTCAAATTCATTGCACAGCAAATTTGAATTCTATCCATCCAGAGCAGGCATACGTTTCTCTTTTTATCCAAGATTAGAGTAAGCTGAAACACTGTTGAATCAACAACAAAGGAAATCGATGCCAGAGTTTAACTTCACAGAAGGCCACTCTGCCTTGTGCTCCTTACTAAAGTAGGAAACCATGGATTGACAGCATCTGCAGTTGAGCACAACTGTCATGACAGCAAATTCTCATATAATTACACAGCACTAAAGACTTTAGACATTATCCCCCACAGATTTTCTAGATGTAAGTACTACTGTTAGTAAACTTTATTATAGTTACAGTTCTAGAATCCTAGTTGGAAAAAGTAGATTTAGGGGATACTGGCCCTGTATCCTCAGTGTGACAACTTGTTTTCATAGAAAGCTGGTGCCCACCTTGTGCCCAGGCACTGAGCTGGATGCTAACATGTACTATTTCTTTCAATCCTCGCAGAAACCTTGAGAAGAGAATTGCTATTCCCATTTTTACAGATTTCCGGGCAATTAAGACATAGAGAGTTTAACTTTCCTAAACTCACCCAGCTAGTAAGTAATGATGCTGATGATTGAACAGTGAGTTGTCCAGCTCCAAACCCATGTTCTTTCCACTGCCCTAACTGCCACACAACAATTCCTGAAAGTCAAATCAAGAATACCATCTAGAGTGTGGGCATGGTGGCTCATGCCTGTAATCTCAGCACTTGGGGAAGCTGAGGCAGGAGGACTGCTCAAGGACAGGAGTTCCAGACCTCGGCAACATAACAAGACCTGTCTCTACAAAAAATTTAAAAGTTACCTGGGCAGGGTGGTGTGCGCCTGTAGTTTTAGTTGCCTGGGAGGCTGAGGTGGAAGGATTACTTGAGCCCAGGAGTTCAAGGGTGTAGTGACCTATGATCATGCCACTGCACTGCAGCTCGGGCAACAGAGTGAAACCCTATCTCTGGGTGGGGGAGGGGGGTGCAGGGGAAGGAATACCAGCCAGAAATTGACCAAAAGAAAAATCTATTGGAACAGAAAACCAAATATTGCATGTTCTCACTTGTAAGTGGGAGTAAACACTGAGTATACATGGACATAAAAGTGGGAACAATAGACACTGGGGACTACAAGGGGAACGGAGGGAGGCAGGTGCAGACTGAAAAACTACCTGTGGGTACTATGCTCACCACCTGGGTGATGGGATCATCTGTATCCCAAAACCCAAGCATCACAAAATACACTCATGTAATGAATCTGCACGTGTACCCCCTGAATCTAAAATAAAAGTTGAAATTACGGGGGTGAGGGGAGACTGAAGATTTCAGTTAGAATTTAGGTTGGGCATATAATGTTGGAGAATGAAAAGATGTCTACTATTTGTACGTGGAGGAAAACAAGATACAAATCAGATAGTAATTAGCCATTTTCTTTCAAGAATATCTATAATGTGAAATCAAATTTAGAATCGTTTGTGTGAGTTTTGCTCATACACTAAAGCTAACAAGAGTGTCAGGTAGGGGAAAAACTATTTTTATTCTCATATACTGTTGGTGACCAAAAATTGGCACTTTTTTACCATAATCAAAAAGTGTGATTTTATAATAATCAAAAAATGTTTGTATATACTGTGATCAAGTAATTCTACTTTTAGAACTTTGTCTGGAAAAAATAAGGAAATACACCAGGATTTAAACTATAGGAATGTTTGTTACAGTGCTGTTTGTATTTGCCAAAACTTGGAGCTTAAGTATCCAACAAAAAGATTGTACACATGAAAATGGTTAGGATGATAAATTTTATGTTATCTACATTTTACCACAGTTAAAAATTAAAACATTAAGAAGTATAAATTGGCCAAATAACACAGGCATGCAAAAGTTAGCTATATAACCATTAAAGATACCATAATGGAAGAATAATGACATGAAAATACACAAATTATATTAGGTAAAAAATAGTTTGCTAAATAGTATATATGGTTTAATTAAAAAATATATTATTAATATGTACATACATTTATAGACTAGAAGGATACACACACTCACACCCCCAAAACGTGAACTGTCTAATCACAGAATAGGAGCATTATTATTTTGTCCCTTTCTTTTAGCTTATCTATATTTTGTACTTCTTTGACAGACTCATATTACTAGTGTAATTTTTAAGAGGATAGAAGATTGAAGGATGTTAATGTCTTAGTTTAGGGAAGCAATACATCTGAGGTCATGATTCCTCAAACCACAAACACTACATTAGCAAGGGACATTGCCAAAGGAGTCAAGAATTTTTCTAGTTGCCCCCCAGACTCACACACAGTACCCTGATGACTTATTCATCTGTATGTTTCCAGAACCTCGCACAATAGCTGATATGTAAACATAAATGCTTAGAGAATGAACAGCTGCTTATATTTACATAGCACTCTATCTTGTATATAGGGAGTTCATGTATATCATCTCATTTGATCCCCCAATAACCTTGTGAAGTGGGCATAAACATTCCCATTTAGAAGCAAAAAACTGACAGTGGAGAATTAGATCTTAGGGTTACTAAACTAACACATCTCAGAAAAGAGAATGCATAAAGTTGTCAAGTAATAAGTTTTATGCTACACCACAAAGATATTAAAATGCATGCAAGTGTTCATTCAACAGTAAACACTTATTGAAGAGCATCTAAATGCCAGGTACCTGTCTGTGTATGGGGAAATGCAGCAGTGAACAAATGCCACCAAATCCCTTCCCTGCCCTCATGAAGCTTATATTCCTGTTGGGGAGAGGGGAAAAGAAACAGAATATCAGGTTAAACAATGTTAAGAACTATGAGGAAGAGTAATGAAGAGTAAAGGGAGAATAAATTAGTTTTACTCTTCGAAGGATGGTCTGAGAAGGCTTCCTTGATGGCAGAAAGTCAAGTTAAAAAAAAAAAAAAAAAAAAGGAGCCATGAGACTTATATTCTGAGAAGACATCAAATATAAAGGCCTCAAGGTGTCAAATGTGCTTGTAGTAACTAAAGAATAACAAGACCAATATGGCTAGACTGCAGGGAACCTTGGAAATCACTAGGAAATGAGGTCAGTCAGCCTGAGACTTTAGGTTTAAAAATATAATTCTTTAATGTGTTATTGATGAATAAAATCTGGAATTTCAACAACATTCACTTTTCTCTTTAATCCATTTTGTCCAAATAATATTTAAAAGCTAGAGGAAAAATCTACTAAAATATTACTTAGCTGTTCTATTTACATGATCTAATTTTTTATCATATTCTTATGGTGTACTCCAAAACTTTTGTAAATGTTGTCTAACATCAGGGTCTAACTCAATTTCTGTAAAAGGAAGCAATGCACAACTTTAAAAGGCAATATGACTAAAGACGTTATTGGAACAACAAGGAAAACATGAGTATAGACTGTACATTAGATATTAATACTATGAGGCCGGGAGCGGTGGCTCAAGCCTGTAATCCCAGTACTTTGGGAGGCCGAGGCGGGTGGATCACGAAGTCAGGAGATCGAGACCATCCTGGCTAACATGGTGAAACCCCGTCTCTACTAAAAATACAAAAAACTAGCCGGGCGTGGTGGCGGGCGCCTGTAGTCCCAGCTACTCGGAGGCTGAGGCAGGAGAATGGCGTAAACCCGGGAGGCGGAGCTTGCAGTGAGCCGAGATCGCGCCACTGCACTCCAGCCTGGGTGACACAGCGAGACTCCGTCTCAAAAAAAAAAAAGATATTAATACTATGAAAAGTATTAGATTTCTTGAATGTAGTAACTGTATTGCAGATATACAGAAGAATACTTTTATTTTTAGAAGACACATGCAGTGGTGTGGTGGTAAATGTTTAACAACTGGCTCAGAAAGGAAAAAAGGCCTTGGTTTGTAGCACTGCCAATTTCCATGGTATAAATACCGTTACCATGGCTGATTTCAAGTAACCAACTAGGTGTAGAGTTGAAATGAAATGTACACAATCAGCTTTTGCAAGCCAGTACCTGCCAGCTCTAGCATACTGCTGGATACATGTAGTATGTGGGGCTGAAGTGTCAAGATGTCTGCAACTTACACAAGTGGCCAACAGGTATATGAAGATATGTTCAACATTACTAATAACCAGAGAAATGCAAATCAAAACCACAATGAGATACAACCTTACTCAGGTTAGAACGGCTGGAGACAAAAGAAAACAAATGTTGGCAAGGATGTGGAGAAAAGGGGAACAGTTACACATGGCTGAGACTGTAAGTTATTACAGCCATTACGGAAAACAGGACAGAGGTTCCTCAACATATCAGAGATAGAACTACCATATCATCCAGCAAATTCCACTACTGGGCATGTATATCCAAAGGAAATGAAATCAGCATGTTGAAGAGATATCTGTACTCCCATGTTTATTGCAGTACTATTCACAATAGCCAAGATATGGAATCAATCTCTGTCCACAAAGAAAATGTGGTACACACACACGTGTATACACATAATGGAATACTATAGAGCCACAAAAGGAATAAAATACTGTCATTTGCAACAACATAAATGAACCTGGAGGACATCGTGTTCAGTGAAATCAGCCAGACACAGAAAGACAAATACTGCAAGATCTCACTTTTGTGGAATCTTAAAAAAAGCTGTTATCATAGAAGCAGCGAGTAGAACAGTGGTTTCCAGAAACCGGGGAAGGCAAAGGAGAGAATAGACAGAGGTTGATCAACAGATACAAAGTTACAATTAGATAGGAGGAATAAATTCTGGTGTTCTACTGCATAGTAGGATGACTGAGGATAACCCTAAACTATTGTATATTACAAAATAGCTAGAAGAGGCTTTTGAATTATCCCACCACAAGGAAATGATAAATGCATGAGGTGAGAGATATGCTGAATACCCTGATTTAATTATTGCACAATACATATATGTATTGGAACATCATATTGGACCTCATAAATATATACAATTGCAATGTGTCAACTGAAAAAAGTAGCAGTTTGAAATAATAAACAAAAAGGCTTTGCATTAAAAATAGAAAAAATAGACAACAAAACTCCATGTCTATCCATCCCACCCACCTATCCCACCTACTTATATGGAGATACAACAAAAGTTGTAAAATGTTAACAATTAATCTATGAAAAGGTAAATGGATGTTAATCGTAGTATTTCAACTCCTCAGTGGGTTTGAAATTTTTAATTATAATAATGGTACAGCAAGCAAAGTATGGTAACTTAGAGAAATCCTATGGTCAGTTCTTTTATAAAATGAATAATAATTTTTTGTATATCAGCATCCTTCTGTCAAACATACCAAATATGATACAGACCTTTAAAGTTATTTTAAGACCAAAACAAACAAAAAGAAGTTTGTCAATATCAAGGGCTAAAATTGTGCATTCTCCACTGTTAAAAATTTAAGTAGAAATGGCCAACTAGATAATGATCTCTCTCACAAACCATGATCTCTCTTCACAAAAGAAAATTGCTAATGTGATGGAAAATGTAAATGCATTTTCCAGATGTTAGGATAAAGTTTTATAAATAGCCTAATTTCAGATACTGATGCTAAATTAATTCCATTCAGGAATATACATTTGGTAGAGTGGGAAACCAAAATATGAAAACTTTAAATATTAATTTGTTTATTCCCAAATACAGATTGGTCATGTTCCCAAAAGGGATATGTTTAAGTTTGACCATTATTTAGGCTTAAATATTACTGACAAGCAACATAAGTTATGATTAGATTCCCAGAAGAGACTACCAAAGGTTTCTTAACCTATAATGGCCATCTTGCAGCATCATGGAACAAATCTAAATTCTGGGTCACAGAAGCAGAAGGCCCATGCTCCAAGCACTGTATCAATCCTAGGTAATACTCTGAAATAAAGAAAAAAGCAATTTTGGGCAACATCTCACCACTCTGTATTTTCCATCAGCCTCTTTCTAGTTCCCACCTCTGTCTCACTCTCCGCCCTGATGCTGCTCTAAACTGTTCATTATGGTCTACTATCACCCAGAAACAGTGGGTTGTGTTCCGAATTACCTACTTTCCCTCTCCCATTGCATCTGCATTAAAGATTGGGTAGTTCAATGCTGGTTTTGATTTTTTTCTATGTGGTTGTATATTTCAGAAGACAAAGTTGAAAGTGACATAATAAGTGTCCATTGATCTTTTATGCTTGTTACAACTAGTTTTCAAAACGGAGTTCTGAAACACTCATTTCCTCAGTGCAGCTGTTCCAAGTTGTGTATTCTTGTTAGCAGAGGAAACCACTTAGCAATCCCTACCCAGTGCTAGGCATATGTTAAGTGCCAAACCATATGTTCTCAGTTTACCTTTCCCACAAGGCTTAAGGTTGATGGTATTAGAGCAAAAAGACAAAACCGTTGTTCAGAAAGGCTGTGTAATTTTTTCAAGGTCATTTGGCTGGTAAGTGCCGAAGTTAGAATTTCAATCTAAATCCGATCCTAAAAGCTTAGTGTCTTAACTTTTCTTGCATTATAGTATGCTGCTAAAAGGAAACCATTTAAACTAAAATATGACCATCATTTCAACCATCCTTGAAAAATGTATAACTAAGTATACATTTATTAATCCAAGTGAATCTCTAGTTTGGTATAATTTCTGTCAGGATAGCAAGAGGAAACTAAAAGTTATAAAATCCTCATACTGTGTGAATAGCACCAACTAAGATGCAGCTGGCTGTGTTTGGGAAGACCTGGCCCTTTGCTCATCTATACAAATAATCCTGCCCACAGAGTAAATTAGTCCACATTTATATAGCATTTCACAGCTTACTATGTTCTTTGACACATTATCTTAGTTGAAGCTCTCAAGCAACACCCTTGGCCAGCTACATCTTCCAGATAAGAAAACAGGTTTGGGACTTAGTCCAAGAATGGGTCCCAAATCTAAACTATAAATCCTTTGAGTTTTTTTCCTATTACTCTATCCGACTTGTACTTTCTTATACTCATAAACCTGAGGTTTACCAATTTGAACATACAGACATTCTCCCTCTCTCTCAGAAACAGCAACAGGAGCAAATTCAGCACAGGGGGTGGACGTCAGAGAGCTTCTAGCAAATGTTTGTGCATGAATCATCTGTTAGTCAGATGTATATAAACTGGAAACCATTGTCACCAAACGGCTTTTGCCTACTTTGAAGATATTTTATAGTGTTTTAATTCCATAAGATATGATTAATTAAGAAATATAATCTTTATTTTATTTTATTATTTTTTTTGAGACTGAGTCTTGCTCTGTCGCCCAGGCTGGAGTGCAGGGGGGTGATCTCAGCTCACAGCAAGCTCCGCCTCCCAGGTTCACTCCATTCACCTGCCTCAGCCTCCTGAGTAGCTGAGACTATAGGTGCCCGCCACCACGCCTGGCTAATTTTTTTTTTTATTTTTACTAGAGATGGGGTTTCACCATCTTAGCCAGGATAATCTCGATCTCCTGACCTCATGATCCACCCGCCTCAGCCTCCCAAAGTGCTGGGATTACAGGCGTGAGCCACCGCGCCTAGCGAAATATAACCTTTATTTAAGTAAGTTATGGACAGTATCCTTCAATGTATTTCCAAAAAATTGTGTATAAAATTGTGATAAGAACCTAACAGTCATTAACTCAAACCAATCCCTAAATTGGCAGAATTTCAGCTGGTATCAGTAAAACAGTCAAAGATTGCTACCCAGCTGCTCCTATTCCTATCTGCTCCACAGACACTGAGACATACAAGTCTTCTTTCATTTAACAAATATGTATTAAACACCTATGCACCTACCATGTACAAGACTGCTTACTAAATGATGGGAATACAGGTGTGAATAAGAGACAAGGTTTCTGGACTCACAAAACTTAAAATCTAGCTGTAGAGACAGACAATAAACAAAAGAAATTACAAAATGTTGTCAATGCTATGAAGGAAATACAGGCTGCTCAGACACAGAATAACAAGGGATATCTCATTTAATAAATTACAGCAATTAACATTCACTGAGCCCTTTAGATAGGGTAGTGACAGAAAACCTCTCTGAAAAAATGACAGTTAAGTTCTATAACAAAAGAATGACATGGAGCCGCCAATGTGATGACTGGGGAGAAAGGCTTTCTAGGCAGCAGGAATTGCGCATACAAGATCCTGAGTGGTAATTAAAAACCTAAAAGGCAGTTAGTGGGGCTGGATATGGTAAACAAGGGGAAGAGATGAGTATCTTTTACATGGAAAGGGAAATATGAGAAATCTCAACTCAAATCATTACTAGGAATTGTGGTATTACACACGGGCTCTTAGTCTAATATTTTTGATTATCTACTGGCATTTTTTACCTATTCCATCCTGTTTTACTTAAGTAAGAGTCTGGGCCAGGTGCAATGCCTCACACCTGTAATCCCAGCACTTTGAGAGGCCAAGGCACGAGGATTGCTTGAGCCCATGAGAGTGACAACAGCCTGGGCAACATAGTGAGACCCCATCTCTCAAAATAAATAAATAAATAAATAAATAAATAATAAGACAATTAGCCAGGCATAGTGGTGTGCACCTGTAGTCCCAGCTACTCTGGAGGTTTAAGCAGGATGATCTCCTGATCCCAGGAGTTGGAGGCTACAGTGAATTATGATTGCACCACTGTACTCCAGTCTGAGTGACAGAGTAAGACCCTGCCTCATGAAAAAGAAAAAGTCTTACGTGAAGAGCTATTCTGATTTTTCACCTATTTGAGCCAAGACAGAATTAACTATTAACAAATTGACTTTGGTTTACCTACTAAGAAGTACTGTTTCCAAGTACTACAATTTTGCCTTTCATTATCGAAAAAAAAATCAGTATTATTAGTCTGAGTTTAATATTTCCAGTTTTTAAAATCCCCAGCCTCAAAAAGGGTGAAAACATTTTCATAATTAGATCCAAAGGCGAGAAAGGCAAAAGAATAAATATAAATATTCTTTAACAACTAATTTTTTTCTACATTTGTTCACAACGCAGAATGCTCAGACCCCATGGGTTTCTTCAGTTCTTGAAGAGAAAATTAATTTTTAAGTCACTCTCCTTATATACACATTTGCCTCTCAGTTCTGCCTTCCAATTATCTTTTTTTCTCATTCTTCAAAGAAATGACAGAGTTTAGTCCACTGAATCATTTCCTTCTTACTGGATGACAGGCAAAAACACAGATGGGGTATTTCTATGTCAACCCCTTTAGTATCTGAATCTCAGAAGTTGTATCAAGCCAGTGATTATTTGACAGCTACTGATGTCAAGACTCATCAACATAAATGGATGAAAGACCAACAGTAGCCAGCTTTTAACTTGAGATCACAGTGAATATACAAAACATGCAGCTGAATTAGCCCCCTTCTTTTGTCTTCCTCAGCTTTCACTAACTGACTGGCTTCTTCTTTAGAAAATGTCCAAAAATAATAGTTTATATTTGAATGCTAAGTGTCAGCCACTGTTTTAAGCACATCACATACATTAATTTAATCCTCAAAATAACCATGAGCTGAGGTACTATTACTTTCCCTATTGTAAAGATAAAAGCTGAGGCAGAGAGGATACACAGCTTTCCAAGATCACAATACTTACCAAATGCCTGTTTTGAGTTTTCCTCAAGTATTTTTAAACCACTTTGGTCCCAAAATCTTATGGTATTTTAACATTAGTTACTGCTACCAGTCAGGGAGCTTAAGAGCATATGCTCAAGTTCACTTCACATTTAAGCATGCCCTTTTATTAGCTGTGTAACCTTGGGTAAGTTAACAAACTTCTCTCTGTGACTCAGTTTCATTTATCCATAAAACAGAGATGACAACAGCATCTATTTCCTTGAGTATCTGTGAGGATTAAATGAGTTATATATGTGAAGTACTTAAGACAGTGCCTGGCACATAGTATGAACAAGTATTAGCTATTGTTATTCATACTATCACCACCACCTCTACCTGTGAATTTAGCAAAAGGCTGCTTTATTTAATCTAGTCAATATTTTTTCTCCAACATCTGCCATTTCTTTTGTTTGACTTACATCAACTAACAATGAACTATTCTTAGCAAGCAATGCACCTAATTGCTTTGCTACATTTTTCTAGTCCTTAACACTTCTTTCCTCCTATTTCACCTGCCTAGGAGTGAATTGTTTGAGGTTAACAGGGTTGCATTATGCTACAGTTAAGTTCATAAACCACTGGAATTCTAAGGCTAATGTCTAAATTTGTAATATAGCCAATATGGAGGAAAAAACTAAGCACTTCTCTGTTTTAACCTCAAAAACAAAAACCCCAAAATAGTGTGGTGTTTTGTTTGTGGAACACATTTTGTACTAATAGTTTTAACTTAAAGATCAATAGCCTACAATGTTTTTGAATATGAATTGTAACAGTAGATTTAAATTACTAATTTATTGATGATTTATTTTATAGGTCTTAATCTTTCATAGCAGTTTTGATAAGCTCAGATATCAAAAATACAAAATTAGAAATACATTTACAACATAACCTAATATGTTTTTAATTACTTCTACACTAAGACCACATTTATTTTTAAATAGAGATAGGGTCTTGTTATGTTGCCCAGGGTGGTCTTGAACTCAAGGTGGTCTCGGTCTCAAGCTCAAGCTATCAACCCGCCTCAACCTCCCAAAGTGCTGGGATTACAGGCATGAGTCACCGCAACAGGCCATGGACCACACTTTAGACTTCTCTTGAAACACCAGGTATTCAATATACACACAGATCTAGAACCAGGTCCAAACTTGTACATCCCTGAGTCAAAGGTGGAATAACATTAAATTTTCCAGCTGCCCAGCTCTAGTCAGCTGTTAACATCACTTAAAAATCTAATTATTTCAGAAAGCTTAGTCCACCCATGTCATCCTTGACATATAGAAGTCATAACTGTAATAGCAAATGACAATATAAAGAAACACATTATAAATATACTGCAAGTATCCTTCTGTAGCTTTTATATTTTCTCAGATAACTATATATTGAAAAATTATTAATCTGCTCGAGCCTTAGCAGGTTGAACACTATGAATGCAAAACAAAACAAAATAGCGTTAGGTTATTAAACATTTCATTATTTCTTCTGTTGAGTGTATCTTATAACTGACCAATATATAAGCATCTATAGTGTTTATTTAGCATAATAAATGCTATTATTTATTTAATATCTGCTATGTGCCAAGCACTGTCATATTTCATTCTAACTGTGAGAAGTTGGAATTATTCCCATTTTACAGATAAGGAAACTGAGACCCTTAGAGGTTATGTGATGAAGATTAGAGAGCAAGCAAATAATGGAACAAGTATAAAAACACAAAAGCTTGTGCTAATGACAACATCTAAGACTCATCTTTGGCAGTTTTACCCAAGTAATGTTATATTATTGTTTAAAATTAAATTTTTTACCTTTACAGTGAAATACTATCGACTATTGTGAAATGTAGCTATCATGCTATACCATAACATCTTATTTGAAAATATAGTAGAAACTCCTGATCTTCAGATAATTTTTTCTATTGGCTATCAGTTTGTTTTTATGGAGGGTACAGAGAGCAGAATTGACCAATGCTCCCCATACCTTCCATAAAAACAGACAGTCAATAGAAAAAGAATTAAGCTTTTTTTCCTGACCCCCACCTTAGACTTTTACTGTTAGCCAACCATCACACCCAATCATGTAGGATAAGAGGCTATTATATTTATTTAGAAACTTTAACTCTTTGACGTACAGCTGTGTCCCACGAAACTAGTATCTGAGTCTCTACATTAAAATTCACACTTTACTCACATTCTGAATGAGTAGCTGAGAAGTTCTCCTATTTATGTTCATCTTATAGAAAACTTAGTGTTAAGTATAGTTATCTAATTCTCTAGCTTAGAGACTAAAAGCAGGAAAATTAAAAGGTGGCAAGGATAAATATATTAACAAAAACTATTGACATCCAGGGAACATAAAAATCAGAATAAAAAAGATAGGCTGAGATAGTTTAAACTAGAGACAAAAAAAAAACTCAAACCAGAAGCATGAACATTTTAAAAATGTCTCCATATATCATGGTTATAACTGAAAATATTTTGACATTTAAAAAGTTTCAATTATCCAGAAAAGTAATTTATATAGGATAGTTCTTTAGATACCAATGTAGTTTAAAAAAAAAAAAAATGAAGTGTAACTGTTTTCTTGTTAAGAGGTGTCCATAACTGTGCCTTTCAAATTGCAGGTCATCATGACCCATTAATTGGTGAAGAAATCAATTCAATGGGTGGTGACAGCAATTTTTCAAAACGTAAAACAGAATAGAAAATACAACACTACATTGCGCACAGTAAGGGTAAGTACATTTGTGAAAAGCTTATTTCAGTATTTCTGTACTAGTTTGCTAAGTAAAAGATTACTTACACAGGTCTTAGTAAAAGACAAAAAAAGCCATGGGTCTAAAGGTTTATGTTATTATTATGGAATATAATCACAATACTAAACTCACAATCCCATCATCTTTACCTGAGAATGCTAAAGAAAGCTACAATTTTTAAGGCGAAAACTTCTTTGGAAATCTTGATGAATAAATTTGTTTGCCCTAAAAATCTGTATCAGTACACAACTAAACATTTTATTGTGTTTAACACTCATTTTGGCTGCAAATACTATTTTAAAAACTGCTTATGACTGTAAAGCAACTTTTCAAAACAATTCAAAATAAATAGTGACTTTGATTTTATTTGCTTGTTTATTCTGAGATTCAATTACTAACCTTGGTGCCATTTTTCCAAAGTCATTGATGTAATCTAAAAATCTAAACTTGGTATATTCTACACAAGGAACCTGCTCATGAGCAATACACGTACTAATACTTGATACACACATAGCTGCTGCCTAATTGTATATCATAGCCAACACCTAAAACTAATTTAACTCACTGAATTAAGTACGGTTTTCTCCAATTCCTTCTGGTGCATTTCAATAGACCTATTTTACCCAGAGAATTTGTCTAATTACTTTGAAAAAAATATATGGAAAAATAACCAGTTTAATATATATAAATTTTAAAATAAGCATCTAACTCGTTGGATAAATTAATATTTGCAATCCTAAAGACTTGGATTTGGAAGGAAATCTGTCATCTAGTCCAGCCCCCTACCAAATAAAATAATCCCCACTTCACAGTGTTTCTTGGAATCAAACTCATATCTGACGGAAAAGCTCTCACTACTAACCATTATTATATTAACATTTTCTAAAATTGGTTCTTGCCATTAATCAGAAGACTGATTAAACAATTACCTTGAAATCCTTGAAAAACAGTGTATATAATATTCTTACAAATCCTGAAAATACAGGTTTAAAAAGGAAGTGACATTTACTTATCACTAGGGATTTCAGTGGCCCAAACTGTCCATATGCTGGTATACTGAATACTGGAGTACTCTGCAAACTTTTGGAGTTTGCTTAAAGCACAAAAATCAACTAATCAAAGTAGTAATAAAATAATACTTATCAACTCAAAATCTTAAGTTTTCTCTTCATTTTATCAAGTTCACATTCAAGTTTAAAAAGCTTATGAACTTCTTGAAAGCTGAAGTTCATTGACTGCCTAAAAACGAGCAAGTACAACTCTAAAATACCTGTATTGTGGCAACAGATACAAATACCGTTCTTTACTTTCATTTTGAGATACACTAGAATCTCTCTTGAAGCTACTGTTTCAGAAGCACTTTTGTTAAAAAAGCTTAACCTTCTCTTCCATATGCCTTTCTCTACCTCACCAGCTGGAATCTGTCACAAAAACAGATAATTACATATGATACAGAAATAGTTGATCCTACTGCAGAATTAGGTTAACACTTCTAAATTGAGGCATAGAAAAGAAGGGGGTGGGGGAACAAGCCCTACTTAAATAATTTACCTCGGTCTGGCTTCATTTTCACATCCAATTTTCACCCAGAGTGCTGTGAAATGCACGTGTGGGTTCTTTCAACAGGCTCGCCGCTGATTCTACGGCTTCTGCTTCGTTTTCAGAATGCTGAAAGAGATAAAAATAAAATTAATCTGGCCCTATTCTAATACCCGGACCTTGCAAGTAAACTACTGTTAAGTTAGGCCTCTTCCTGGCACCAACTGCGGTGACAGCACCCTCGGCTGGTCTGAAAAAAGCAAAACTCTCTCTGCACCGCCTCCCCCATCTCCTCCGGATCGAGCACCCTCTTCCCTGCCTCTGTGCTCTCCAGGCCAATGTGTCCTTCTCTGACACACAGTCTCTGAACCAAAGCGGGATCTATTTATAACCTGGAGGTACAGGCAAGAAGAAGAAGAAAGATTCGAGCAACACAAACTAACCCCTTCGTACAAAAACGCCTCTGGGAACAGAGGCACCTCCGCAGGGCTGGTATGGAAATTCTTCCACCTGGTGCCTGGGCGCAGCCAACTCTTCCAGTCCCCTGCGCCTCCCGAGCGCTCCGCCCGCCCCGCCGGGCCTCACCTGTGTAATTACCCTCTGGCTAGCCTTCCTGCGGCAACCGCGGCCAAGTTTACACAGAAACCCGAGTCACCTCCTCCTGCCCAGCCCCCAGCCCCAAACGAACTCTTCCGGGCTGTCCCGGGGCGACCCTACCAACTCCCAACCAGTCCTCCGCGGCCGGCTCCGGGGGAGGTGTTTACAGCCGGGGGCTTGCCCCCTGCTCTGCGCAGCCCCTTCCGTCCCGCCGCGGCCCCGGATTTCCTTCAGCCCCGCCGCACCGAGCGCCGCGCCTGCCCCTCTCCCTGCCGGAGAGTTGTTTTCATGGCGCTCTCGGGCTGGCCGGCTCCTCGGCTCCCTCGGCCGACCTCTGCTGACTAACTCGCTCTCCTCTCTCGTCCCAATCCCGCCTCCTCTTGGCACTTCTCTCCACCGCTCGCCCAGCGGCTCACATCACACTCCCACCTCAGACCTCAGGCTCCGAGAGGCGCAGGGCCGGCGGGAGCGGAGTGCGGAGCGCAGCGGCCCCAGGGGCTGCCTCAGGGGACCGTGGGGACCCGAGACTACCAGCCCGAAGCGGCTCCCCGGCGCCCCTGTGGCCATCCACCCGCGCCTCAGCCACCGCCTCGCTCCGCTCCCTACGCTCAGCCCCTCGCCCTGCCTGACTGGCACCGGAGCCCCGCGGCCCCCGGGCTTCCCCCGCCCGTATCTCCAGCCGGCCCTCTTGCCCAGAGCTTCTGCCAGCTCCTTGCCCGCCCGCTGTCTCTAGCTCTGGCGCCCGGGCTCCCCGTCCCCCTCGCTCGGCCAGTTCTTTCTCTGCTGTTTGCCCTGTCAAAACACTGCCTGGGTCACGTGTCCCAACAACAGCCAACCCACCCCGCTCGTCACTTCCTCCCCGGCGGCCTCCGCGGCCCTGGCGCCCGGTTGCTATGGCAATGCCGCCGCTCGCCCCGGGGCGCTAGTTTGGGACCGGGTTTTCGGTGCAGGTGCTCGGCGGGTGCGACGGCGCTGGAGATGGCGGCCAGGAGGCACCGGCGGAATACGGGAAGCCTGAGAGGTCCCAGGCACTTCGGCTGCTCCCCCAGGCGGCCCAGGCGCGCCTGGATTCTGAGACTAGGAATCGGAGCTGCGCTATTAGAGCGCAGGGTAACTGGGGAGATGTCATCCAAGGGCCTGCCCCAGACGTGGAGGATAATTATAGTCTCCTCCTCCTCCTCCTCCACACGGGATGCTGGCGCAGAGTTGTGATCGAGCCCCAAGTGGATTGCAGTGCATAATGGAACCCGGGTGTAATGTGGCCGGGACGGGAGGGTGGGCAGCTATGCGGGTCAGGGAGTGGGATAATTTAAGAACAGGAAGCCCACCCCCACCCTAGATTTTCCCAAATCACTAAGGATTTTAGTAGGATTCAGAACCCAAGCTTCCAAGACACTGGCTGTGCTAAAAATAATCTTCATAACTTCTAAAACACTGACTCATGGGCAGGAGGACACTTTGACAGCATGTTATTGTTGGGGAGCTGTAATTTTGTTGTTGTGCTATAGCAATGTGACATGATGACATTTCGTGTTGTGATGTTGTCGTCATTTAAACACAAACAGATGACAAGAATCTGCTGTACTTAAAAAAACCCAATCTTAACAAGCGCTGCAGCTATTAGCTACTCAATCTGTAGACAAAGTACATCTGGGGCATGAGCCCAAATGGAGACAGGTAAAAATTTGCAAGGCTCTTGGTTTCATTAGAAAAAGTTTTTTTTTTAGATATAATTTTGCATAAAAGGATCACAACAGGAAAGTACTAGGACAAGTCTAAGGCAATTTTATTTGTGCCTTTCTGTTTAAAATTTTTTTTTTTTTACAATGAGCCTATTATTTTCACATCAGAAGAGTTTTATAAAGTGCAAGATTGACAGTTCTATTTTTTGGGGGGCCTCAGATAAAGTTCTTATGAAAAAAGCATGAAATATTTAAAAAGCAACATTTTCTACTGCTTAGATATGTACAGTAAAATAACATGTACAACTGAAATTGTTAACCTTAACTCCACGATTGTATCTAATCAGAGCAGAGAGAACATTCAGGAGGGTAACATTTCATTTTCTCTGAAATGTTCTGGCATCATGAAGATGAAACTGACAAATGGCAACAGTTCTTTAATCTATAAAATGCTACAAATATTAAATCCCAGTGGATTTGACTTTGATATTATTGAATACTGTATTATGTAGTTTTTAAAAAATGAACTGAAGTTTTACTTGTTCTACAATCACTTTGCAATTAACCTTGGATATGGGAGACAGAACAGTTACAGATAAGCCAAAAACCTAAATTTAGCACAACAGCTGGGACCAAATAACAGCTATTGTAAAAGGCTTACTGGGTGAACAGGCAGCAAAATCTGGTTTAGCTTCTTTCTTCCTCTATCTAATGCAAAAGAGGTAAAAAGATCAGGAAATGTTGAGAGCAGAAGCCAAGACTATTAGTGTGTAGCACAAACTACTCTCTCTTAAATAATTTTTAACAGCACATGTGTAAATGATGATGTCAACATTTGTTAGACTAACCTGAAGTTTTTTTTTAAATTTAGAATCTTAAACCTGTTCAAAAATTTGAAATCATCATGGCAGTAGAAAAAGTATTAAAAAGGTGTATTTCTGACTCATTATTCAAATTGTTTCATTCCATAATATGCATTTACTGAATACTACCTGCTAGGCACATACAAGTCTCTGAGAATATAAACGTCACCAAAACCAGATAGGGTCACTACTCTCAAGGAGCTTACAGTACTATTACAGTTACATGGCCCTAATCGAGTCATATTCTAAAATCTTTGTTTCACCTATAAAATTGAGGTGTTTAGACTCTGACAATAGTTATTGCTTTCTTTTATCTTATGATTATGTAGCACATGTTCAGAATGTTTGGAAATAATGACTTGAAATGGCAATTCACTCTAAGGTGCTCTGTTCACACCTCAGAGCACGTAAGCAGAACAAATGTTGGTGAAGGGTAAGGGTAAGCAAGGGAATCAAGATAGCTGGCAAGAACCTTACCCTCTTTTCATCTGATTTGCTTTCCATTTTGCTTTCCCCTAGGGTTCCGAAGCCATATATGAGTAACTAACTTCAAAAAACGTTAATTCATCTTCAGCAACTCATCTTCATCCCCTCAACTTTTACAGATTTTGTTGAAATGGGTGGTGTCTGATCAATCTGTAATGACTGTCTCTAAGTTCTTGTACTTATTAAGGTGATGAGGATAACTGGTTTGCTCACTTTATGAATACAAGGCTGTTACTATGACCAAAGTCATGGAACCAGTCCAGACTACCAGGATGAGCTCCCCCAGAGCAGGGATTGGTACCTTTTTCTTTCTTGTATCCCTAGCACTTACCAAAGAACTGGATATAAAGTAGGAGCTCAGTGTTAACCTTTGTATTCTCTAATATGCTTTTCTTGTGCATGCCTATCTTCTGCACGTCTAATACTGGCTGGCATTTTCTCCCTAGTGGGATAAAGCTAGAGGTGAGAAATTGGTGGGTAGCACAAATTTCATTTGTAAATGATACATTTTCATTATACTTTTGAGGCAATGTGGCAATGTATACATTATATGTTGTCTCATAATAGTAGCAACCCATTGTGGGTTGAAATGTGTTCTCCCCTCAAAAAAAAAAAAAAAAAAAAAAAAAAAAGAGAGATATGTTGCAGTCCCACTCTCATCCCCCATCTGTGAATGTGAACTTAGATATATGTACAGTAATGAAGTTAAGATGAGGTGGATCATTAGGGTAGATTCCAAATCCATTGACTAGTGTCCTGATAAGGAGAGGTTTGAAGGCAGAAGACACACAGGGAAGATGACCATGTGACTAAGAAAGAGAATGGAGGTTCTGAATGGTTACGCAAACATGAAGATCTTTAATTCTGTAAAAGTTACAGTAAATGAGTGAAAAGTGTTAAGATCTCTCTAGTATCTTAAAAGAACAACTCTATGACCCACAGCTAGAGGATAATCATGAATAAGTGGTTGAGAATCAAATGAAGATACATTATTTTAAAGATGGTAATCAGTACATCTTATTCACCATGAAATATTGTAGAAATAAAGATGAGTAGAATTAAAATGTATAAATAAATCTGTTCTTGCAAAGATAAAAAAACAAACTGTGTACTTTTAGTACTTGTTGAAACAAGATGAAATGCAAGCTATCTTTTCCATATCTAAATTGTTTCTCATTATCTGCTTAAATTCAGTACAATTAATTTCTAAGAGAAAAATCATGGAGTCATTGCTAAGGCATTGGCTTCTGTAAACAACCCTCTACCTTCACATAAGTTGGTTGTCTGGCTTATTCTTTTTTGAGGTTCCTGTTTGTCTACCCTCTAAAACCACAGGTATAAGGAAGTAAAAATGTATTCTTTCTGGTCCCAGCCTGCATAAGTGTCTTAGGGCTTAGAAACACAAGGGCCTCTAAACTTCAAGGAGGATAAACCTTTAATTAATCTGACCATTTTGCTAAGCTTCTGGAGGTCTCTAAGCCACCAAGACTTAATGTCTTTTTAAAGAATAATAATGGCCGTTTTTCATGACAGTAACTGTGCTCAGCATTTTACATATATTATGTATTTGATCCAAAGAGGGTGATAACTATTTCTCAGATTAGGAAATTGAGGCTCAGAGAAACAAGTAACTTTCCTAAAGCTATACATAATAAGTAGAAGGCAACTGCTTCCTGAATAGGCTCATTTAATTTCTACTATAATATTCTGAAATAAGTTAAATAATTTCAAAATTTTCAAGTGGGTAAATTATGGCTCAGAAATGTTGAGAAATGGTTCTGCATTTAGAATTTAAATTGGTTGCTATACACTTAGGCTTAGTACTTTAAGATATAAGTTCTAAATCAAATAGCTCTGGTTAGTTTGTTATATGTACACCCCAAAGAGCAAATGGTCATCCTCAGATAATAGCAGCTGTACTTAAGTCATAAGCACTATTCTGAATGATTTATATATTTATTAGTGCATTTAATACAACATCCCTATGAAATATTATCCCTATTTTATAACCAAATAAACAGGAAAGGGCAAGTTAAATAATTTGCCCAAGTTTAAGCAGTTAGGCAGTAGCAGAGTCAGGATTCATACCTAGTGAGCATGACTTGAGAGCATATGTTCTTACCCACTATTTGTTAAGGTCTCTTAGTTTCATTTTCCACCCAAACCTTGCACCTTCCTGACACTGGGCTTCTGCCCTACACGAGATCCCCACCCCCAACTACGGAAACCCTTCTGGACTCTCAGGGCCCAAAGTCTCACCTCACAATGTCTTTTAGAACCCATACACTCACACACACCATCTGTCTTTTTTCTGAACACATATTTATGATCTTAAAACTGCATATTCCTTTTATATTTTAAGGGCAGATGGACTGACTTCCAAATCCTTTGTCTTGTTGAATAGCACCAGCCTAGGCACAAAGATTCAAGGCTGTCACTATTCTCTAGAACTGCCCTGGCCTATACAGTAACTATAGTCATCTGTGGTTATTGAGTGCTTGAAATGTGACTAGTGAAACTGAGAAACTGAATTGTTAATTTTAATTAATTTAAATATAACTTTTCAGCTGGGCATGGTAGCTCATGGCTGTAATTCTGGCACTTTAGGAGGCCCAGTGGGAGGCTTGCTTGAGGTCAGGAATTTCAGACCATCCTGGGCAACATAGGGAGACCATTGTCTCTATAAAAATGTTAAAAAGCTAGCCAGGCATGATGGCATGAGCCTGTAGTCCTAGCTACTCAGGAAGCTGAGGCAGGAGGATCACTTGAGCCCAGGAGTTCAAGACTGCAGTGAGCTATGATTGTGCCCCTGCACTCCAACCTAGGCAACACTGCAAGATCCTGTCTCTAAAAACAAACAAACAAACAAATTTTCAATAATTGAACTCATTTTTAAAGCTAAGTATGCTTGGAACAACTGAGTATATGAATCTAATTTTTTTTACACTTGATCTCAGCCAAAAGGCCAAGAAGTGAATCTAATTTTTTAACTGCAGATTTTAGGAAATCTAAATACAGATCAGGTTTTCTTTTTTTTTTTTTTCCCAAATTTTTAAAGTTCTTCCAAGAGACAGGGTCTTGCTCTGTTACTCGGGCTAGAGTGCAGTGGTGTGATCCTAGCTCAAGCAGAGCTCCTGCCTCAGCCTCCCAAAGTGTTGTTATTATAGGCAGGAGCCACCGTGCCTAGCTCCACATCAGGTATTTCTAATGAGAACTGAACCTACAAATTGAAATGTGCCGTGAGTATAAAATATATAGCAGATTTCAAAGACAGTGTGAAAAAAATGTATAATATCCCTATTGATACTTTCAAAATATTGATCACATGTTGAAATGGTAGTACTTGAAATATTTTTAATTTTTAATTTATTTTTATTTTTTTTAATTTTTCTTTCTTTTTTTTTTTTTTTGAGACGGAGTCTCGCTCTGTCGCCCAGGCTGGAGTGCAGTGGCCAGATCTCAGCTCACTGCAAGCTCCGCCTCCCGGGTTCCCGCCATTCTCCTGCCTCAGCCTCCCGAGTAGCTGGGACCACAGGCGCCGCCACCTCGCCCGGCTAATTTTTTGTGTTTTTAGTAGAGACGGGGTTTCGCCGTGTTAGCCAGGATGGTCTCGATCTCCTGACCTTGTGATCCGCCCGTCTCGGCCTCCCAAAGTGCTGGGATTACAGGCTTGAGCCACCGCGCCCGGCCTATTTTTTTTTAATTTTTCATTATTCAAATTCATTATTCAAATTCATAATTCAAAAAATTAAAAATATTTTATTTTTAATTTTTCAAGATGTGGCTAATGGAAAATTTAAAGTTACATATGTAGCTTGCATAATATTTCTATTTGCTGTGGGACTCAGTGGCTTACCCAGCATCTCAGAAGTCATGTGAAAATCAGCCATGTTCCTCAACCAAGTGATGCCTTTTAGTGGTACAAATTCTGGGCTAAGGAAACTTGCTGCTTGCCCTAGTCTTTTCTTTTTCTTTTTTTTTTTTTTTTAAATGTGTCATGTGGCATTTAATTGCCCTATCTTATCAAGGGTTCAGCGCACCCTAATGAGACTTGAATGCATCACAAAATGGTAAGGGCACAACCTAGATATAGTAGGAACAATGGTGAACAGCCCTTCTGAAAACAGGCTAGATTCAGTAGAGTTTTTTTTTTTTTTTGGTTTTTCTAAGACAGGGTCTTGTTCTGTTGCCCAGGCTGGAGTGCAATGGTATGATCCTGGCTTGCTGCAACCTCTGCCTTCCAGGCTTAAATGATCCTCCTGCCTCAGCCTCCTGAGTAGCTGGGACTAAAGGTACATGCCACCACACCCAGCTCATTTTTATATATTTTGTTGAAAAGGAGTTTTGCCATGTTGCCCAGGCTGGTCTTGAACTGCTGGGCTCAAGTGATCTGCCTGGCCTTGGCCTCACAAAGTGCTGGGATTACAGGTGTTTGTTTTTTAGAGACAGGGTCTCACTCTCTCACCCAGGCTGGAGTGCAGTGGAATATCTTAGCTCATTGTAACCTTGGACTCCTGTGGGCAAATTATCCTTCTGCCTCAGCCTCTGGAGGAGGTAGGCCTATAGCCACCCACCACCATCACCACTGTGCCCGCTCATTTTTTAACTTATTTGCCAGGGTAGGGCAGAGGAGTTCTCGCTCTGTTGCCCAGGCTGGTCTCAAACTCCTGGACTCACTCAAGTGATCTTCCCACCTCAGCCTCCCACGGGATTACACAAATGAGCCACAGCACCCACTTTAGGTTCAGTAGAGTTTTCATAGAAACTAATTTTCTCTTCATACTTGTTAGAGGGTCCCACACAGAACTACCTACCCAAACAGTGTGAGCTATTTTCAGAAGCAGTGATGGGCAGGCTTCACTCTAAGCAGCTTCACTCTTCATGAGCTGGTAGAGATATTGTTTATTATAAATGAAGTTACTGATCCTTTACATCTTTTCATCAGAATATATCAGTTCATTGCATCCTAATGAGAATTCCACAATAGTACTTTTCATGGTTAAAAAGATTTCATACATTGGACTTGAAAAGTAGATATAAACAGCAACAGTGATCTCCATTTCAAAATGTGCAATATAAACTGATCAGGTATTTCAGAAAAGGATTTTTGAACAGAGTTCTACCCTTCAAAAAGATTTGTAAGAGAAATATTTTCTAAGGTTACTATCTCAATTTAAAAAAGAAAAAGGTTTGTAAGAATGCATAAAAACTACAGAAATTCCCTAACCCCTTTTCACAAATGGGAAAACTCATAATTGAGACTAAATTCTTCACATGTAGTAGAGCATGATAAAACAACCTGTAGTACCTTTTTGATAAATCCAGTTTCTGCTGCTTCTATCAGAACTCCAAAGCTCAATTAGGCATAGAGAATTCTAGGAGCTATTCCTTTATTTGCTGATTGTATATATCTCAGTTTTCCTTTTGCATTTTCAGATGGGGTCTTGCAGTGTTTCCCAGACTGGTCTCTAACTCCTGGGAGCTCAATCAGTCCTCCTACCTCAGCCTCCCTAGTAGCCGTGGTTAAAGGCAAGCTCTGCTATGCCTGGCTCTCAATAATTTCATGCTGCCATGCTTCAGAGAAAAGAGAACATTAGCCTTCTTATTTCAAATTGCACAGGCAAATTCTTTACCTGCAATTCAAAATAATTGGTCTTTATTTCCAAAATGTCATTTCTGTATAATATAAGTTTAATTCAATTCCGTATTCATTGAACTTTGTATGGCAAATACTTTGCTGGGCCCTAGAAATACAGAGACTAGAAAAGGAAGTGTTTACCCCAAAAAGCCTATCAATCTAGAAGGGAGACAGTCATGTTAATAAATAATTGCAGTTTCGTTTGATAACAGCAAAAATATTCATGCATAAGGAAAACACGTGGCACAAAGAAGGAAAAGTTAATTCTCTCTAGGAGAGGGGGCTGCTAAGGAAAGAAAAGAACATATTAGCTATATTTTGGAGAATAAAGAGTGAGGTTGACAGGCAAAGTGGGGTAGGATGGTGGAAGCTATTCTTCGCAGATGAAACAGCATGTCACTGAGGCATGTTAGAACATATCAAGATGCCGTTTTGGAAGGTCAATTTCAAGGAGGTTAAACATAAGCAATAGGTACAGCATTAGAGAGAGGTTTTGCTTGTGTGTGTGTGTGTGTGTGTGTGTGTGTGTGTGTTTTGGCATCAGCCCCAGTCTTCATTCCTCCCCACATCCATGCCTTTGGCAGGTAACTGCAGTCCCTCCCACTAATAGGTCAGAGTATATGTCCCAGCTCTTGGTTTAGCCACATAAATTGCTCTAATGAAGAGAATGAGGCTGAAGGGACAGTATACTAGCTCTGAGCTAAATCTTAAGAAATCTTGCCTATTTCCTCTGTTGTTGTCTCTGCCATTACCATGAAAAGCAGATGCCTGGGCTAACCTGCTGTTCCCAGGAGAATAAGACACATGGAAGGGACTGGAGCTGACTCACACATCAACCCAACTTTGATTAGCAGAACCATCATGGCTGACCCATAGATTCATAAGAATAAGTTATTGTTTAAAGCTGCTAATTTCTGGAAGGGTTTGTTATGCATCATTGTTGCAGCAACAGCAAACAAAAGTAACTATATTAGTGAATTTGGAATTTCTTGTAGATGACAGAAAGCTATAAAAGGTTAACAGATTGTTTCAGAAAGATTGCTTCAACAACAGAAGATGGAGATGGGAAGAGAATGGTGGGGGAGGTGGTAGCAAAGAAGTTATTCCAGTGATCCAACCTCAAGCTCATGCAAATGTGAACTAAAGCAATGGCAGCAGGATGGAGCAGAGAAGATGGACTGGAGAGAGTTTTAGGAGGTAGAATTGATAGATCTCTGGTGGTGACTGGCTGTAGGGAAAGAGAGGTCAGTCATCAATCCTCCTCAGAATAGTTGGTAGGTCACCATGTACTTTAAGATAGGAAATACAAGAGAATGATCAGATTGGCCACTGAGAGATGGGGGTGGGGGAGAAAAGGACCAAAAGAACTTAGTTTCAGATGCATTTTGTTTGGAAAACCCACAGCATCTAGACAGACATTCTGAAGACAGAAAAAGATTCTGCTCTGGGATTTCAGGATGAGGTCTCATTTGAAGGTATAGTACTCAGAAGCCATCAGCCTGTAAACGGTGGCTGCTGCATGGGAGTAGATGAACATATTGGTGCCATGGTCTATCAGGAAGGAAAGAGTGTTTAGCTATGTTGGCTGTTGTGGAAAAGTCGAATAAGACAAGGACTGAGAAATATCTTTTTGATCTGGCAATCATGTCACCCAAAAGAGAAGGAACAATTTTGAAACACTTTACAGATGGAGAAAGGTAGCCTGGGCCCAGTTGAACTCACTGTGTATTCAGAAAATAACCCACAGTTGGGAAATTCACAGTGCCATTGCTTTGAATCAAATCCTTACTTCATACCAGGTTATTACGATACATATAATTCTGAGAATAGTTAGTTTTATCCCAGGCACATATTTTGGGAATTCAACATCGTTTGTACTATATCCCCCCAAAAAACATTGTCCATGATCTCGATGTGTGCCAGCAAAATCCAACATGCAGAGGTTTTGCAGAAATTGTTTTTCTGAGAGTAATATACTTCAGAAATGTTTGATTTGTAGGCAGTCACATGTGAAAAACTAAAAAATGTCCCTAGCTCTTATTCAAAAATATACGTGTATTGAATTTCTTTGCAGTGTGCTATATACATGACATTTTCCTCTCAGTAAATCATGGCTCATTTCTGTCTCTTCATCAGAATGTACCATGATTCTTGGAAACGTGACTGGGTATTGATGCCTTGTCTAGCCAATGAAATTCACATAGCAAAGATGTTATGAAGACATGGAAACATGAATATGAAATAAAATCAGTATAGCTATTTGGATGATTAGCTATTGACACAAGACAGCCCCTGGTTATTACCTTTAATAGTAAGGTAGCACTAGGCCATGAAAGGTGCCTCAGTGTACCTGCCTCATTTGTGGCTCCCTTTTGGCCATGTGACCCTAACTCCCCTGGCCAGAAGTGGCTGAACCAGCAATCAATACCTGACCTGAAGGCAACACTCTATAGGCTGGCAAGCAGCCTACAAAGTTGCTCAGTGCTAGAGAACTGAGCCCAACGGAAGAAGTACATTCTCATGGTTAGTGATTGGCCAATCATATTCTTTATGATGGTGCTGATGGGAGGGTAGTGATGTGCATCAGACATGCAGAGTTAGTGGCAGCTGGAGCAGACACAGAAGCCTCCCTAACAATGAGCAATGGAGAAAGGAACAACAGAGGATTCTGAATGGATACCAAGTACTCCTAAGCCAAAAGCTATAGTTAGGCTGCTGGAGGTACTGCCAGTCCTGAATGATGGCAATGATGGTCCATTTTTCTGTGAAACTTGACTGTATACCTGTTGAGATTTTTTTGTGTTCCTTTTAAGGCTCCGTGAATCTTTCCAATAAACAAGTTTGTAACAAAGGCAACCTAAACATCTCTGATACTTGAAACTTGAAAATATCTAATACAATTTTACATCACTTTCAAATCATGAGTGAAGAAGTTAATGCGTTATTGAATTAGATTCCCTATATCTATGTCAGTTACTTATTCAATCAATAATAAGTACTGATAACCTACTATGTGCCAGACATGTACTAGCATTAGGAATTTAGTAGTGAATAAGATTGACATGACTCCTGCCTGGATTGTGCTATGGTCTAGTCTGGAATATTTAGACTCCTTGGGTCTTAATACATACGGAGAAACCTAAACTTAATGTATGTCAGAAGCATGTGATTTACATTTGTTTGCTTTCATTTTAAATATTCATGGTTTCCGAATATATTACATGAATAAGGATGTAACATTAAAACCCATGTGTTAACATTTTAATCTAAGGATATTTATATCAAAGTACAGCTTAGTTCAGAGCTTTCTAAAATTTAGCACATCTGAAACAAAGTGAACAACAGAAAGAAGGCTGACAAAACCATAAACTGTTAAGTAGAACATGGCCCCTAAGTAGAGCCAGAAGTATAGTACCGTAACAAGATGAGACTTGCAGAATCCAACAGAAGAAAAGGAGAAAATGACATTGATATGCTAGAATTTTGCAACAGGGGTAATGTGCCACCTGTAAATGGAGTGAATCCTGGAATAAAAAGTCTGGCCATTTTTCCTCATCCTAAGTAAAAGATAAACTGAAAATTAATGGCATGGATTGCCCAAGATAACAGACTGAAAATAAAGATACAGGTGATTCATTAAACTAGATGAAGAAAAATGGAGAAGATAGAATCTGAGGCTTGGTGAAATTGAAATGTCAAGGAATTGACATTGATGCATTCTGTGATGATCCTGCTGGTAACTCAATAGTCAAGCAAAGGATTTTAATGTTATATTTCTTAGACCAACTAAAATTAAGAATGAATGTCTTTCCCAGTAGAGATAAGATGGCCCAGGGGGAGTGGAGAGTTGAGGGAGCCCTGTTAAACGCTTCTGAGTTTCTAGGGCTTTTTTTTTTTTTTTACCTAGTCAATCTCTGCTTATCCATCTAGGACTCTTTAGTTATTATTTTAGTGGAGCATCAAGAGAGTAAAAATGCTCTTATATTTTATCATTCAAACATTTTAGGCTTTCTTTCCAAGATACCCAAATCCCTAAACACCTGAACTTCTAATTGCTTTATAAGACTTAGTCTTATTGGTTGCTATAGTACTGCTGTGGAAATTCTCTTCTTGTCTTCAATTAAATAGGCTGCAGTTTAAATGTCTGCAACTCTCTGGGAACACAAACAACATTGGAAATTAGAAAGATAACTGTGGCTACAGCAAGTAACTTTTAATTATCAGGTTTATATGTAATTTTATACATTCAAATTTGAAAACTAAAATGAATAGATGGCCTTAAGGAAACTATAAACTATTAAATGGAATCAAGAATAGGTAGAGAACCCAAATAGATTGATCATCATCTAAGAAACTGAAAAGATTTGGGAGGCTGAGACAGGAGAGTAGCTTGAGCCCAGGGTTTCAAGACCAGCCTAGGCAATATAGTGAGACTCCGTCTCTACAACAAGTTAAAAAATTAGCCAGGCATGGTGGTGCATACCTGTAGTCCCAGCTACTCAGGAGGCTGAGGTGGGAGGATCACTTGAGCCCGGGTGGTCAAGGCTGCAGTGAGACTTAATCACGCCACTGTACTCCAACCTGAGAGACAGAGCAAGACCTGTGTCAAAAATAAATAAATAAGAAAAGAAAAAGAAATTGGAAAATGAGTCAAAGATCCACTCCAAGAAGAGATACCAGGCCCAGAAGAGTTTGAGAAAGTTCTACTAAACCATCAAAGAGCAGATCTTGCCTTTTTTTTTTTTTTTTTTTTAATAAGCTGACCAGAGCAAAGAAAAAGGATAAAGAGTCTCCCATTTCATTTTAGATCAACATAATCCTAATAAACCAAAATGAAAAGTAGTCCTCCATCCCCCCAAAAACATAAGAAATAAATCTCAACTCTAAACATAGAAAGAAAAATATGAAATATCAGCACAGAATCCAGCAGTGTATTAAAGGAATATTACATCATGACCAAGAGTTTATCCTAGGAATGTAGGACTGCTTCAAAATTATAAAATGTATTAATACAAATTGCCATACTATCTGAGTGAAGAAAATAGAAAGCAAATGATTGTTTTATGCCAAAATCTACACTTGACAAAATTTAATATTCATTCCTATTAAGATGTTTTTGAGAGCTAAAAAGAAAGGAAAACTTTTGATACAGGGTTTTGCTCCATCACCCAGGCTGGAGTGCAGTGGCGTGATCCTTGCTCACTGCAACCTCTGCTTCCCAGGCTCAGGCAACCCTCCCGCCTCAGCCTCCTGAGTAACTGTGATCTTAAGTATGCACAACCATGCCCAGCTAATTTTTGTATTTTTTGTAGAGACATGGTTTCACCATATTGCCCAGGCTGGTCTCAAACTCCTGAGCTCAAGCCATTGTCCTGCTTTGGCCCCAAAGTGCTGGGATTACAGGCACAAGCCACTGCACCCAGCCTGAAAACTTTCTCTTTTTCTTCTTAGAGATGGGGTCTCACTCTGTTGATCAGGCTGGAGTGCAGTGGCTTAATCAGGCTCACTGCAGTTTGGAACCCCTGGACTCAAGCAATCCTCCTGTCTCAGCCTCCTGAGGTGTGAGTTACAGCACAGGGCCTTTTTTTTTTTTTTTTTTTTTTTTTTTTTTTTTTTTTTTTTAAGAGATGGAGTCTTACTCTGTTGACCAGGCTGGCCTTGCACTCCTGGCCTCAATTGATCCTTATGCTTTGGCCTCCCATACCTTGGGATTGCAAACATGAGCCACCATGCCTGGCACAAAACTCTCTTATAGAGCATTTACCAAACCTTATAGTAAGTATCACGCCTAATAGTGAAACATTCAAAGCAAGCATTCCTTGAAAGTCGAGAACAAGAATATCTTTTGCCACTTTAAGTTTTAGTCAATATGCTAAAACAGCAAAAGAGACATACAAATGGAAAGATTGAAACAAAACTATTTTGGGCATGGTGCAGTGGCTCACCCCTGTAATCTCAGCACTTTGGGAGGCCGAGGTGGGTGGATCACTTGAGGTCAGGAGTTTGAGACCAGCCTGGCCAACATGGAGAAACCCCGTCTCTACCAAAACTACAAAAATTAGCCGGGCATGGTGGTGCATGCCTGTAATCTCAGCTACTCAGGAGGCCGAGGCAGGAGAATTGCTTGAACCCAGGAGGCAGAGGTTGCAGTGAGCCGAGATCATGCTCCTTCACTCCAGCCTGGGTGAGAGAGCAAGACTCTATCTCAAAACAAACAAACAAACAAACAAAAAAACAAAAAAAACTATTTTGGAGAATATAGTTAAATTAGCAGAACTAATAGAATTTAGTACTGCGGTTGGATATATGACCAACATTTTACAAATTAATAGCTTCTAGTATATCATCACTGGGTAGAAAATGTTAAGGGATGGGGTCTATTCACAAAAACAAAACCATACTATCACTTAGAAATAAATCTAATTTAAAAACATTAAAGACCTGTGAAAAATGGCATAAAAGATCTAAATAAATTGGAAGACAGATCTTGTCTGTCCTTTCTCAATCCATAAAGTCAACGTAATCTCAGTCAAGATTTCCAAAATATTTTCTAATGGAGTTTAACAAATTAATTCCAAAAATTTATGTGGAATACTAGAATTGCACTTGGCACAGTGAAATGCTTACTCTAAGAGAGACAGATAAAAACTAATACCAACTTAATAGAAAAACCACTTCTAGCCTTGCCTCTCATACTTATGTAGAAGACAATAGGCGAGTGGAATGGCAGATATGTGTGTCTGAACTACTTAAATTGTTCTCTCTGATACCTCGCTCTCTCTTCTCTTTTGCTCAAGTTCTCTAAATTAATGGGTTAAGCGCACCATAAGGTGTGACTGCTTTGCATTTTTATATATTTCCTCCAAATATACAACATAGAATTTTGTAATGTTTCATGTGAATCTCTTTATATGGTCCACTTAATCCCTCAGCTGAGTGTGTGTGTGTGTGTGTGTGTGTGTGTGTGTGTGTGTGTGTGTATAGAGAGAGAGAGAGAGTTTTTGTTTGTTTGTTTTTCGAGATGAAGTTTCGCTCTTGTTGCCTAGGCTGGGGTGCAATGGCACGATCTCCGCTCACTGCAACCTCCACCTCCTGGGTTCAAATGATTCTCCTGCCTCAGCCTCCCGAGTAGCTGGGATTACAGGCATGCACCACCACATCTGGCTAATTCTGTATTTTTAGTAGAGACAGGGTTTCTCCATGTTGGTCAGGCTGGTCTCAAACTCCTGTAGTGATCTGCCCTCCTCGGCCTCCCAAAGTGCTGGGACTACAGGCGTGAGCCACTGCTCCTGGCCTGCTGAGTATGTTTTAATATATGATTGCTCAGAATTAAAACAAATAATTACCATTTCTACTTTGAGACTCAAGAATTTCTGAAAATTTGCTGGGTGTGGTGGCTCACGACCATAATCCCACCACTTTGGGAGGCCGAGGTGAGAGAATTGCTTGAGCCCAGGAGTTGGACTATAGACAGACCCCATCTCTAGTTTTTTAATTAAAAAAAAAAAAAGAACTCATGAAAATTCGACCTCACGCCCTATTATCAGATAAGCTAGAAAATACAAAATACACACAATGCCAAAATAGAACGTTTATGATATACATAGAACTCCACTGTTTTACAACAGCACTGCTGCCAGAGTACTAAGAAAAAAATCTATTACACATTTTAAAATTTAAATTTAAAATATGTTTTGTCTCACTGATTTCCCAGGGACAATCACCATACTGTCCCCATTATTCTTTGTTTTTTTTTTTTTTTTTTTTTTTTTTTTTTTTTTTCCCTGTTTTTTGTTTTGTTTTTTTTGAGACAGGGTCTTACCCTATGGCCCAGGCTGGAGTGTAGTGGTGTGATCCCGGCTCACTGCAACCTCTACCTCCTGAGTTCAGGCAATTCTCATGCCTCGGCCTCCCAAGAAGCTGGGATTACAGGTGTGCATCACCATGCCTGGCTAATTTTTGTGTTTTTAGTAGAGATGGGGTTTCACAGCATTGGCCAGGCTGGTCTTGAACTCCTGGTCTCAAGCAATCCACCCACCTTGGTCTCCTAAAGTGCTGGGATTACAAATGTGAGCCACCATGCCTGGCCCTGACTACTTTTTAAATATTAATTTTACCACCAAATTGCTCAGGCTAAAGTACTCTCTGAACAAGTCCACGCTTTATCTGTCTCCCTGTGCCAATCAGCTTCCAAATCTACATTTCTAGCATAAACCATCCTTTCCTGCCCTCCAGGCTACCCAGCTGTCTACATCTACAGGATGACTGACAGATCCTTCCAAATCAATATTAAATCAACAACATTCTCTTTCTTCCCTGAGAGCTTCTACTTCTCTCCTGCCTTTTCTTCCTTTGTGATTAAAATCCTCCCTATTCATTCTTACTATATCTATTGAGCACCTACTTTGCACCAGTCACTGTTGTTGATATTTGGAACAGTGAACAAAAATAATCTTGTCCTCATGCACCTATGAGTGTGCAGGGACTCATTTTTGCTATGTAGACTGAGAGGGACAATAAATGAATAAATGGTATGAGATATGAGAGGCAGGAAAAAATTGAGCAGAGTAAGTGGGATTTGGGGAAAGGCATTTCCAGATAGGGTTGTCAGGGTAGGCATCATCGGAAGGAGGTTAAGGGAGAAAAGACTTGAAGAGGTTTGAGCAAAGACATGAAGGAGTTAAGGGAGTTAGCATGTGGCTATCTAGAGGAAGACTGTTCCAGGCCAAGGGACAGTCAGCACAAAGGCTCAAGGCAGGAGCATTCCCTTATATGCTTGTGAAGAGCAATTGCAGCTGGAACTCAATGAATGTGGGTGGGGAGACAGTAGAAAATGAGGTTGGAGAGGGGATGGAGGCCTAGATTACATGGGGTTTTAGGGACTATCATAAGGACTGGTCATTGCAGGGCTTTGAGCAGAGACATTATGTGGTCTTACTTATGTTTAAAACGTTCACTCTGACTGCTCTGTTGAAATTAGATGATAGTGGGGCAAGAGCAGACACATGGAAACTAACTAACAGTAGGCTATTCCTGCAACCCAGGTAAGAGCTAGTGTGGCTTAGTCTGCCATCATCTGTCTTACCCAAGCTAGAAACCTCAGTGAACTCCTCTAGCCATTCCTCCCTCCCGCTTCCCCACCCATTCCCCTACACACCCTGCAATATACACACCTGGATTCTATTTCCAAATACTAGCCACTGCCCTCTACCCAACCACAACAGCCTCCATTCAGGCTTATCTGGATCATTGAAACAGCTTCCTAATTGGCCTCCCTGCCTTTCACTTACCCCCTCTTCCAGTGTATCCTATCAGCTGGGGTGTCCTTCTCATTACAGAGGGTCCTAGCTTGGCATATATGCATAGGATTCACTGGGTCTGTGACCTTGTGAATTCTAGAAAAGTTTGCTTTTATTTTCATTTACATCCAACTGAAATTTAGCATTTCCTTTATGCTTATAAACGTAAGCAACAAACCGCAGTACCAGTGACTGTTACCAACAGAAATTAGATATTTTCATAACATGATTAAAGTTGACACATATCTCAAGGTATCATTTATATGCATTACTTTGAAATTATGATTAGACCTACCACTAGATTCTTTTAAATGTGCTAATAATTGAGCAAGTATCACGATTAAGAACTATTTTATATTTCAAAATTATTGAATTCCTTTTAATTCCTATGTATTTTAATTTATACAAAGATTAAATATATGATATTTAACCTAATATAAATTATATTCTGAGGGATTCATGGGCTTTATCAGATAGCCAAAGGGGTTCAAGGCCAGAAAAGATGAAAAACCCATGTTCTAATCATATTTAATCTATTCAGACCTGATCTTATTACTTCCATAATTTGAAAATCCTGAGGTGTCTGGCTAGCATACAGGATAAAAGTCTGAAGTTCTAACAATGCTAATAAGGTTCTCCCATCTTCACTTGGCTTTTTCTGCTTTATTACAAATCATTCCTTCTTTCTCCTATCCTATGTTCTGACCACCACACCCGCTGCTCCTTGGCATATGGCCCTTTCATTCCTCTGGGCATTTGTTTCTTATGTTCCCTTTTCCTGCAAAGCCTGAACAACCATGGAAACTCTTGCTCCATCTTCAAAGACTTCCCTTCTTCCAATACTGCCGTCTCAGGCCAAATGAGTTTCTCCCTCATCCTTGCTCCTGTAGCATGTTATACGCCGCTTTTCACATCTTACAGCAGTCTTGGTTGCCCACTTGCCTCTCTTTCTCCACAGTAACACCTCATGGGAGGACCTATCTTACATATCTTGGAACCCTTAGAAGATGTGAACAGATGCTTCATAAATGGCTAGTTGAAATGAACTAAATACTTTTTTAAAAAATTTATCTGAAACATGACTCACTTCTTTAATGCATAAGAATATGCCAAAATATACCTTAGAATTTTTTCCCCAGTCTTCTTATAACCTTTAGGTTAAGAACATAATGTTACATTTGCTTATAAATAAATGTTTGCAAACCAGACTAGAGGATACTTGCAATACATATATCTAACAAACAATTCGGAACTACTATTACCAAAAAAAAAAAAAAAAAAAAAAAAAAAGATTTCTACAAATTATTAAAAGACAACCAGCCCAATAAAAAATTAGACAAAGACTTGAACAGAAACTTGGAAAAGATAGATATCCAAATGGTCAAAATAATGAAATAAAGCTCACCAGGGCTTCATATGACTCGTCAGGATGACGCAAGTTAAAAATCACAATAAGAAACCACTACCACCACTCCCAGAAAGGCTCAAATTTAAAAGATTGACAATCCTAAGTGTTTTTAAGGATGTAGAATTCTTTTCTTTCTTTCTTTCTTTTTTTTTTTTTGAGATGGAGTCTCACTCTGTTGCCCAGGCTGGAGTGCAGTGGCGTGATCTTGGCTCACTGCAACCTCTGCCTCCTGGATTCAAGTGATTCTCTTGCCTCAGCTTCCCAAGTAGCTGGGACTACAGGCATGTGCCACCCAACCTGGTTAATTTTCTTTTCTATTTTTATTAGAGATGGGGTTTCACTGTGTTAGCTAGGGTGGTCTCGATCTCCTGAGCTCGTGATCTGCCTGCCTCGGCCTCCCACAGTGCTGGGATTACAGGCATGAGCCACCATGCCTGGCCCAAGGATGTAGAACTCTTATTCGTAGCTGGGGGAACATGCACAATAATACAATTATTCTGAAAAACCACTGAGTTTCTACTAGAGATAACATGCATCTGCTTTATGATCCAGCAATTCCATTCTTTATACTCAAAAGAAATTAGTGCTATGTTCTCTCATTTGTACATTATATTCACAGCAGCTTTGTTCATAATATCCAAAAGATGAAACAATCCAAATGCTCAATTGTAATAGATTTACATAATGGAATATTGCACATTAAAAAAAATCAGCTCCAACAAGTTGAAGAAATCACATAGAGATACCATGTTGAGTGAAAGAAATCAGACACAAACAAGTTCTAGTGTGTGACTCATTTATACAAAGTTTAAGAATAAGCACAACGAAAAGATGTTTATAGAAGTCAGAATAGTGATTAACCTTTCAAGGAACAGACTGAAAAGTACACAAGAGAATCTCATGCAGTACAGAAAATGTTGTATACTTTTATCTAGAGGGTGGTTATACAGATGTATACATAAGTAAAAATTCAAGCTACACACTTAAGATTACTGTACTGTCTTCATTTACCATTTGTATGTTGTTACTCACTAAACAATATAAATAAACTTGGCCAAATTTGCTGAAGTGGTGGTGATTTTGGAAACTCGAGCCATGGCAAAACTTTGGAAAACGGTTTTAATATAGTCCAGAACATACTGCCAGTTGACTCAGTGAAAATAAGAAAGTTATTATTGGATGAATACAATGGAGAATGAAAATAGAAGTACAGATACTGGCCGGGCGCGGTGGCTCACGCCTGTAATCCCAGCACTTTGGGAGGCCGAGGCGGGCGGATCACAAGGTCAGGAATCGAGACCACGGTGAAACCCCGTCTCTACTAAAAATACAAAAAATTAGCCGGGTGCGGTTGTGGGCGCCTGTATCCCAGCTACTCGGGAGGCTGAGGCAGGAGAATGGCGTGAACCCGGGAGGCGGAGCTTGCAGTGAGCCGAGATCGCGCCACTGCACTCCAGCCTGGGCGACAGAGCGAGACTCCGTCTCAAAAAAAAAAAAAAAAAAAAAAAAAAAAAAGAAGTACAGATACGATACTGGAAATAAAAGCACTGCATAAATGCACAGTGCTAGCATAAGCTTGCCCCAGCCTCGGACCAATAAAAACCTAGGTTAAGCCACTAATGGCTCAGAAATCACTGAGTACCGTGACAAGGTTAGCCTCCTAACCATCAGTACCTGTTTTGTTTACTATCTACTTTCTACTTCCTCTCCTCTTTCTTGTCTGTGCCTTCACAGTGGTGGCAGTTGGGACTGAAGAACATTTTATTCCTGTTGTAGTCAGGCAGGAGATGGAAAAATGTCTTTGAAGATTATTTGGCTAGAAGGAAAGGGACCTCCAAGTTCCAACATTCCCACATCCTTGTTAAGTAAATATGGTCATCCTTGATGGGTCCTGCTCCTGGTCCAATCTCCAAATCCTTTTAATCCTATCTTGTGCCTGCACAGCCTTTTAAGGCCTTTATTGTTCTTGTACAGCTTCCTGAGTAAGTCTTCTTGCCTCAGAAGGCCTCTTCACCCTCCCATTTCACTCTCCAACAGAGTAACTCATTCAAAAAAACCAGATCTTATCATGCCATTCCATTTTGAGGGTTCCTTTTGTCTCGGAGAATCTAAACTCTGTGGTAGTAAACAGGGCCTTTTATAATCTGTCCACACATATTGCCCCCTCCAGCCTTATCTCCCCAGCAGGCATCCTGTGCAAGTCCTTAGAATGTGATATCAAGTGGGAATGTGCCCAGGTTAGCCTGCAGAGGAGCACCATGCCCGTGTCTTACTGTTGGCCCTTACTGTAGCATTCGGATTTAGTGCTTGAGGAAATCTGAAGGATACTAGTGGCATTCAGTCTTCTGCCTTCTTGCCTTTGTCTCTTAGATTTTTCAGCTCTAGAGTGAGATTTCCAAACCTGAGGATTAATCACAACACAGCTTCTTTTTCCTTAATGCTCAGAATATGCATGGGTATGCCATCAACTACTGTATTTTCAATGTATATATTTTTCAAATCTAAAGTTTACATTGTTAACATGAAATTAACTGAAAAGATTGACCATCACTGGAGGAAGAAGGTAGATGCTAATTCTCTTTTCTACTACTTTTTTTTTTTCTTTACAGGAACAACTCTATGATCTTCTTGGTGAAACTTTACATACCAAATTAAAATTTGCTTGCCAACAAATTTAGGTTATGAACCCCTCAAAAGAAATAGGGAGGCATGAATAATATGTATTATTGTCCATGTGTAAAGTTATTGCCTACCCTTCTCTAGGTTTGTAAGACTGTAATATATAACCCACAGTGTAGGAGTTCAAAACTAGTATCTAAGTATTGGTTTCAAGGGGGGTCTCTGCCCCCTCTGCTCCCCTGCAAAAAATATTGTAAGCTTATGTAGTTTGAGGGAAATCGTCCATAGCTTTCAGGTTCTCAACAGGATCCAAGACCACTTCAAACCATAGCTTTCAGGTTCTCAACAGGATCCAAGACCACTTCAAAAAAAGCCTTGTTGTGACTAGACTTTTCATACCTAGAAGCAACTACCCTTCATATTTATCTAGAGCACACTTAAGGAAGTGCTGTCTAGTAAACTTGAATGCTGCAGACCAAGATGTCTGTAATTCCTCAGCACAATTAAAGATAATTAAGCAGTATGTTATTATTGTTTTTAAGTTGTTGCTTTCCTTTATTGGAAAGCAAACAAAATAAACTACTTGTTTTTTACCTCTGTCATGGAAGTAATTTCTGGTTCAGTTTTTTAATATATTTACCTCAACATATATTTAACCAAAGAATACTTTAACAAATGGAAGGATATCCCTTGTTCTTGGTTAGAATACCAAATCATCAAAATGTCAGTTCTCCCTAAGTTAACTTATAAATTTAATATTATCTCAAAAATACTAACAAGATGTTTTTTTTGGAGCTAGACAGGTTGATAAAGTTAATATAGAGAAAAAAACATACAAGAATACCTTAAAAATGCGAAAAGGAAGATTAACTGAGGGGAAGGGGAGAGAGACTAGTCCTACCACATAATTAAAATATACAACAAAGCCTCTATACTTAAAACAAGGTTGTACTAAAACATGAAGTAGACCAACAAATGAAATATAATAGAAAAAGAACATATAGTAATATGGCATATGGCCAGACCTGGTGGCCCACGCCTGTAATCCCAGCACTTCAGGAGGCCAAGGTGGGAGGATAGCTTGAGCCCTGTCTCTACAAAGTATAACATTAACCAGGCATGGTGCCACAAGCCTGTAATGCCAGCTACTTGAGAAGCTGAGGCAAGAGAATGACTTGAGCCCAGGAGTTCAAGGTTGCAATAAGCTGTAATGGTGCCACTGCACTCCAGCATGGGCAACAGAATGAGACCCTGTCTCCAGTATATATATATGTAAATCATAGAGGTGATTTCTTCAATCACTAGGACAAAAATAAATGTTTGAGATCTCAGTACAACCAGCTACCCATTTAGAAAGGATAAATTAGATCCTTTCTTCACCATACACAGAGTAAACTTCAAATGATCAGAAATCTAAACATAAAAGGTAAAACTATACTAATAGAAGAAAACAGGCAAATTTCTCCATAATGTGGGCCGAAGGAAAGGATTCCTAATTAATATGAAATAAACAGCCTTGTCGCTCAAAAAAAAAAAGGAAAAGATTCCTAACTATGATTGAAAATTCAGATACCATTAAGAACAATACATTTGCCATCAAATGAATTTAAAATTGTGCATAAAAACACTTCAAGTAAAATTAACATACAAATGAAAAATAGGGGGAAAATATCTGTACCATTTCGAGATAAAGATCTAATGTTCCTAATACAGAAAGAGCTTTAAAAATAGAGAAGACTGGGGCCAATGTGGGAGGATCGCTTGAGGCCAGGAGTTTAAGAGCAGCCTGGGCCACATAGCAAGACCTCATCTCAACTAAAAAAATAAATTTTAAAAAAGAGAAGATGAAAAATCTTACAGAAAAATAACAAACACATGAAAAAATGCTCCACATCACTAATCAGAGAAATGCAAGTCAAAATCACAAGATTTTATAGGAGATATCATTTCATACCAGTCTGAATGTCTATTAAAAAGTCAAAGAACAACAGATGCTGGCAAGCAGAGAAAAGGAAACCCTTATACACTGTTGGTGGGAATGTAAATTAGTTCAGCCACTGTGGAAAGCACTTATGGAGATTTATCAAAGAACTTAGAACCACTATTCAACCCAGAAATCCTCTTATAAGGTATACATCCAAATGAAAAATCTTCCTACCAAAAAGACACATGCACTCACATGTTCATCGTGGCACTGTTCACAATAGCAAAGATACAGAGTCAACCTAGGTGCCTAACAACAAATGAGTTGGATAAAGAAAATGTGGTACTTATACACCATGTAATACCACACAGCCATAAAAAGAGAACAAAATCATGTCCTTTGCAGCAACATGGATGCAGCTGGAAGCCATTATCCTAAGTAAATTAATGCAGGAACAGAAAACCAAATGCCACATGTTCTCATTTATAAGTGGGAGCCAAAGATTGGGGTACTCATGGACTTAGAGATGACAGCAGTAGAAACTGGGAACTACTAGGGGCAGGGAAGGATGAGGACAAGAGCTGAAAAAGTAACTGTTAGATACTATGCTCAGTACCTAAATGACAGGATCAACTGTACCCCACACCTCAGTATCATGTAGTATACCCAGGTAACAAACCTATGCATGTATCTCCTGAATCTAAAATTTGAAAAAAAAGTGTTTCCAAAAAAAAAAAAAAAAAGGAAAATGGGCAAAACACATGAATGGATAATCACAAAAGATAGAAAAATGACATTTAAAATGACATTAAAAAATGACATTTAATGAGCATTTAAAATGCTCAGTTTCACCCATAATAAACCATTCTGTCAGATACTTACCCAAGGGAAACAAAAACATATGTCTACACAATGACTTGTACACAAATTTTCATAGTAACTTTATTTGCAATAGTCCCAAACTAGAAACAACCTAAATGTCCATTATCAGGTAAAGAGATAAACAGAGGCCGGGCGCGGTGGCTCACGCCTGTAATCCCAGCACTTTGGGAGGCCGAGACGGGCGGATCATGAGGTCAGGAGATCGAGACTATCCTGGCTAACACGGTGAAACCCCGTCTCTACTAAAAATGCAAAAAAATTGCCGGGCGTGGCGGCGGGCGCCTGCAGTCCCAGCTACTCAGGAGGCTGAGGCAGGAGAATGGCCTGAACCCAGGAGGCGGAGCTTGCAGTGAGCTGAGATCGCGCCACTGCACTCCAGCCTGGGCGACTGAGCAAGACTCCATCTCAAAAAAAAAAAAAAAAAAAAATGTAGCATATTCACACAATAGAATAGTATTCAGCGATAAAAAAGAACAGGGTCTGATACACATAACAATGCGGGTGAATCTCAGAATCACTACGCTGAAAGAAACCAGATAAAAGAATACACATGGTTTGATGTTTATATACAAATTTAGATAGTGCAAACTAATCTAAAATAACAAAAAGCAAATCAGTGGTTCCTTGGGCACAGGGGTGGAGGGAGGAATTTATTTAAAAGAGCCACAGGAAAAATTTTAGGGGTGATAGAAATGTTTTATACTGATTGTATACTGATTAAATTTTATACAGTTCATAGGATTTCAACTATACTTCAATAAAGTTCACAAAAATGGCCTTTAAAAGATCAATTTCATTAATAATAAGCCAAATACAAATTAAACTACCCTAAGATACTATTTCTTGTCCATCAGTTTGACAAAATGGTGCATTCTGTTAGCAAGGCTGTGGAGAAACCCATCTCATATGAAGGGAATTTGCTATACCTAACAAACCTACCTGATGGTTGCTTAACCATCAACCAGCAATTTTACTCCTAGAAATCTAGAAAAGATATACCTCCAAACATCTGAAAATACATATGCACAAGGTTACTCATTGCAGTATAGGAGACTAGTATAATAAAATGTGGTACACACACCGGGGCCTGGCGGGGGCTGGGGGCTGGGGGAGGGATAGCATTAGGAGATACACCTAATGTAAATGACGAGTTGATGGGTGCAGCAAACCAACATGGCACATGTATACCTATGCAACAAACCTGCACATTATGTACATGTACCCTAGAACTTAAAGTATAATTTTTTAAAAAAAGAAAGAAAAATAATTAAATGTGGTACATACACACAATAGAGTATTATATAGTTGTGTAGAATTGGGGGGCAGGAATGTCTTCTGAACTAATTTGGTGTGACTTCCAGGATATATTATTAAGAGAAAAAAGACAAAAAGCAAAAGAATATCCATAGTATACTACCTTTTTATAGCAAATGAGGAAGAAAGAAAACATACATAGGTTCATTATTTTGCACAAAAAGAAAAAGAGGAAGGACATATCAGAAAATAAATAAATTGGTTACCTTTAACCAAAACAGCATGGTACTGGTACCAAAACAGAGATATAGACCAATGGAACAGAATAGAAGCCTCAGAAATAACACCACACATCTACAACCATCTGATCTTCGACAAACCTGACAAAAACAAGCAATGGGGAAAGGATTCCCTATTTAATAAGTGGTCCTGGGAAAACTGGCTAGCCATATGTAGAAAGCTGAAACTGGATCCCTTCCTTACACCTTATACAAAAGTTAACTCAAGATGGATGAAGACTTAAATGTAAGACCTGAAACCATAAAAACCCTAGAAGAGGCCGGGCACGGTGGCTCAAGCCTGTAATCCCAGCACTTTGGGAGGCTGAGATGGGTGGATCACGAGGTCAGGAGATTGAGACCATCCTGGCTAACACGGTGAAACCCCGTCTCTACTAAAAAATACAAAAAACTAGCCGGGCGAGGTGGCGGGCGCCTGTAGTCCCAGCTACTCGGGAGGCTGAGGCAGGAGAATGGCGTGAACCCAGGAGGCGGAGCTTGCAGTGAGCCGAGATCTGGCCACTGCACTCCAGCCTGGGTGACAGAGCAAGACTCCGTCTCAAAAAAAAAAAAAAAAAAAAAACAAAAAAAAAACCCTAGAAGAAAGTCTAGGCACTACCATTCAGGACATAGGCATGGGCAAAGACTTCCTGACTAAAACACCAAAAGCAATGGCAACAAAAGCCAAAATAGACAAATGGGATCTAATTAAACTAAAGAGCTTCTGCACAGCAAAAGAAACTATCATCAGAGTGAACAGGCAACCTACAGAATGGGAGAAAATTTTTGCAATCTATCCATCTGACAAAGGGCTAATATCCAGAATCTACAAAGAACTTAAATTTATGAGAAAAAAATAAACGACCCCATCAAAAAGTAGGCAAAGGATATGAACAGACACTTCTCAAAAGAAGATATTTATGCAACCAACAGACATATGAAAAAATACTCATCATCTCTGATCATCAGAGAAATGCAAATCAAAACCACAATGAAATACCATCTCATGCCAGTTAGAATGGCAATCATTAAAAAGGAAACAACAGATGCTGGAGAGGATGTGGAGAAATAGGAACACTTTTACACTATTGGTGGGAGTGTAAATTAGTTCAACCATTGTGGAAGACAGTGTGGCAATTCCTCAAGGATCTAGAACTAGAAATACCATTTGACCCAGCCATCCCATTACTGGGTATATACCCAAAGGATTATAAATCATGCTATTATAAAGACACATGCACATGTATGTTTACTGCAGCACTATTCACAATAGCAAAGTCTTGGAACCAACACAAATGTCCACCAATAATAGACTGGATAAAGAAAATGTGGCACACATATACCATGGAATACTATGCAGCTGTAAAAAAGGATGAGTTCATGTCCTTTGCAGGGACATGGATGAAGCTGGAAACCATCATTCTAAGCAAAATATCACAAGGACAGAAAACCAAACACTGCATGTTCTCACTCATAAGTGGGAGCTGAACAATGAGAACACATGGACACAGGCAGGGGAATATCACACACACACTGGGGTCTGTTGTGGTGGGGGGTGCTGGGGGAGGGATAGCGTTAGGAGAAATACCTAATGTAAATGATGAGTTGATAGGTACAGCAAACCAACATGGCACATGTATACCTAGGTAACAAACCTGCACATTGTGCACATGTACCCTAGAACTTAAAGTATAATAAAATAAAAAGAAATTATCCAGAAAGAAGAGAAAAAAGAAAAACTGTGCGGATGAAAGTACATATTGCAGCATTATATCAATTTAATTTGTAAATGAGGTATAACAGGTACACTGCAAAAGATACATAAGCATATAGTTCAGTGAATTCTTGCTTAAGTATATACACATGTGATCACCACTCAGCTCAATAAATAGATTCCCAGTACCAGAACAGGGCTCTCTTATCTTTAATGTCAATAGCACCAACACCCCCAGCCCAAGCATCTCACCCCCAACTAACCACTATTCTCACTTCTATCACCATAGTTTTGTCTGTTTCTGAATTTTGTGTACGTTGAGTAAAATATAATTTTTATATGATTTTTACTCTATATTATATATGATTTACAGGATCAGTTATGTATAGAAGTTTTTGGTTTTGTGTGGCATTCTGTTGTATTAATATGCCATAATTTATTTATCTACTCTCTGATGTACATTTGGGTCGCTTCCAGTTTTTCAATATTACATATTAAACTGCTGTGAAACAAACAAAAAAAAGAAATTAGTTACCTTCGAAGGGTGCAAAAGGAATGGGTTAGGGGGAGATAGGTCAGGGAATTATACTTCTATAAGTATACATGCTTTATTAGTTTTCACTTTTGGAAGGATATTAATGTTCTACATATTTTTTTTAATTTATTTATTATTATTATACTTTAAGTTGTAGGGTACATGTGCATAACGTGCAGGTTTGTTACATATGTATACTTGTGCCATGTTGGTGTGCTGCACCCATCAACTCGTCATTTACATCAGGTATAACTTCCAATGCAATCCCTCCCCCCTCCCCCCCCCCCCCCATGATAGGCCCCTGTGTGTGATGTTCCCCTTCCTGAGTCCAAGTGATCTCATTGTTCAGTTCCCACCTATGAGTGAGAACATGCGGTGTTTGGTTTTCTGTTCTTGTGATAGTTTGCTAAGAATGATGGTTTCCAGCTGCATCCATGTCCCTACAAAGGACACAAACTCATCCTTTTTGATGGCTGTATAGTATTCCATGGTGTATATGTGCCACATTTTCTTAATCCAATCTGTCACTGATGGACATTTGGGTTGATTCCAAGTCTTTGCTATTGTGAATAGTGCTGCAATAAACATACGTGTGCATGTGTCTTTATAGCAGCATAATTTATAATCCTTTGGGTATATACCCAGTAATGGGATGGCTATGTTCTACATATTAAAAAATAAAACCAAGGCAACATGGAGTGAAAACTGTAACAATACAAACAAATGAACCAGTGAAAACAATGTTCTCTCAAATGAGTAATAAAGCCACAACGAAGGGGGAAAAAGAATTAATCCAACCAATTTGTGTACACAGGAACTTGACTAGCCTCAGTCTATGGAGAAAAGAACTACAAATAAATCTTTTACTCTGGTTAGTAGATGAGCTTTCCATGACGACATGGCTTTAGCAATTCAGAAATTATTTAATACGTATTGCAGGACTGGGCAAATGAATGCAATGATGTTGTTGGGAACGAAGGTTTTCACTAGGAAGGAAGGAGGCAAAAATGTTCATCAGGTAGGCTGTCTTATAAGAACAAACAAAATGTTCCAAAAAAGTGATAGGGACATGTCAAAAGGAAACAAAAACTAGCTTGAAAGACCCAAATCTGGGGAAGTTGAGCATCAAAAAAATAAATAAATAAATAAGTACAATAATGATTATAACTCACTGCCTAAAAATAGGAATTCATAAGTCTATACAGAGAATAATTCAGCAATAAAAGGGAGCGATGTATTGACACATGCCACAAAATGGGTGAAATCAAAAACATCATGCCAAGTACAAGAAGCCAGATTACACATTATATTATTCCATTGATACAAGATATTCAGAATAGGCAAATCTGTAGAGAGAGAAAGTAGATTAGTGTTTCCCTAGGGCTGGGGGAAATGGGGGGATGACTGCTAGCAGGTATGGGGTTTCTTTCTGGGGTGCTGAAATGTTCTTAAATTGATTGTGGTGATGTCCATACAATTCTGACTACACTAAAAACCACTGAGTTGCACATTTTGAAAGGGGGAATTGTATGGTATGTGAAATATATTAATAAAACTGTAAACAAATGGTGGTAAAGATTTCCTTACAACAGAATGTCATTTGATCAATGTAGAGGCAGTGGTGATATAATCGGAAAGTTAACCATTTCACAGCCATCATGGTAAACATTGGTTTGAACCAAGAATGGATGCTAAATCTAGGGGCAAATGTTTGATGTGGAGCAGGGTATTTACATGGTCTCATTGTCTTTCCACAAATTGTTTACTGATTGCAAAGGAACAAGTAGTAAATATACAGTGGAAAAAATAGGCAGCAACCAGGTAATTAAAATTAACACCACTCAATAGAGGCAGATATCACGTCTCCAGAAATGATATCCTGAGAAGGGAACAAAATCGCCTATGAAAAAATACAACTAGGGATGCATACCAGATAAACCCGTCAAGAACATAAAACGATCGGCCTACATTCTTCAAAAATGTCATTGTCATAAAAGACAAAGACAGGCTGAGGAATTACTCCAGATTAAAGGAAGTGAAAGAGCCATGATTTAATCCTATGTTGGTGGGAGAAAAGTATTACTGTTTGGACAAGTGAAATTGAAATATAGACTGTAGGTTAGATAAAAATAATAGATCAATATTAAATTTCTGAAATTTACTATTTTGTGGTTACATGAAAGAATATCCTCGGTCTTAGAAAATTTACACTGAAGGAACATGATATTTGCCACATACTCTTGAGTAATTCAGAAAAAGAGTAAAATCATGGAAAAGGGGAGAGAAGGAGGAAGAGAGAGGGAGAGAGTACGTTAAAGCCAAAGTTTAATAAAAGTATGTTTGTGAGAATGAGAAATACTCAAAGATACAAAATGGTATTGTTAAATTCACTTGCCTTTCCTATGTGAGCCCCTGAATGCCGTTTTGCTTTGGATAGCCAGGAAAATCCCAGTCTCAAATCCACACCATTCCTGTCATAGAAACCTTATTACCAGGGGCTGAAACCTCAGGAGGCTTGGGGATGGTTTTCCGGGACTTCAGGAAAGGAGAGTGAAGTTACCCGGGGAAAACTGCACTGAATATTAAATTAGAACTGTAGTAAATAGGACAAAATGAAAAATGAACAAAATGAAGGGAAGGAGGTTGGGCAAGGCTGGGGTCAACCACACTTTCAGCATCTTGGGAGATGGGTTCCACAACCAGACAGCTTAGTCCTTTCAGAGCCTCCTTCCTCTCTCATCCGCACGACCCTACCCTCCTCTCTCACAGCAGAAAATGGCGGGAGAAGAGGAGAGGGACTTTCCTTCAGGTTCCAAAAGCACTTTTGGATCTAGCCCCAGTGTCAAGGCTGCTTCTGGATTCCCACTCCCAACTCTAGGATTTCTAAGGCACCTAAATGCTTGATGGGATCATCGTTATTAAACTGTAGGACACAAACTCTCCTACTTGTGTGATTTATGAAGATGTGTTTGCTTATCAGATTGACTTTATAATGGAGGTCAAGGTTTGGGGGGTGGTTTTTGAATCAAGGTATGATTACTGAATTAAGGCACTCTCTATTGCCTTGTTTTTCAACCTGTTAAGTGAGAATAGCTGCATTTGTAAAATCTACCTTGCAAAATTGTTGGGACGAAGAAACAGTTTCTGCTAAACCACATTGGGAAAGAAGTAACCCAGCATCCCTTTAAAATTGGGTACTTTTTTTCTGTTTCAGTTGGTCAAAAACAAATTCTCCTCAGAGGCTCTCACCAAAACGCTTAAGTCACTCACAATATTATCCAGTTGTTTACAGATAGCTAATTGTTTTACTAACATATCGTGGAGGCTACCTCCCTTCCTCTGTGGTAGAATAAGGTTTATTGCTAGTTGCTTTACTAGCACACTGTGGGAATCATCTCTCTTCCTCGCTGGTAGGATGAAGTTTCTGACTTAACCAGTGATCACAAACCCAAATGCCTCCAGAGCCTAATCAGGTAACACAATTTAGAGAAGCTGGCTGATGTGGAGGTGAATAATGATGAAGGGGTGGTAAGGACTGGACCCATGGCGAGTACTCCCTGTCTGCAAGTCTTCATGTTAAAAAAAAAAAGAAAAAGAAAGAAAAGACAAAAGAAAGGTGAACCTAGGCAGACCAAACAAAGCACATCCAGGCAAATGGGTCAGTTCTGCCCTCTCTTTATTAGAAGATATCTACATTCCCTTTCACCTCCCAAAACCCACGACTGATCATTTTGAAGTTTTACATTTGTCGTGGAAACTGGCCCAGAGTCTGTTTCCTAATATTTATTAACCTGCCTGTCGCCTATCATTGCAAAATCATTGGCTTTTGCTGTCACTTATCATTGCAAAATCATTGGCTTTAATGTAGTAGAGTGGTTACTGCTGAATGAGAAGTTTACATAAATGTTTCTCATATTTGCTGAACTTTACCCCAAAGCTCTAATTCTACCATCTCTCTTAAAGGACCACAATACTGGTTAAAAAACTACAAAGTGCAGAGTATTTTTCACACTGACCTTTTAACATAAAATGCATACAAGTCCCTTTCACTCATAGGTTCCCAAGACTGCACGCAGCTTCCACTTCATGCCTCCTGAATTCTCCAGATCGCTCTCCCACCCCCTCCACTTGCTAGCCCCTTCGCCCTCCTCCCTCCTCACCACACACCACTTCCTATCTCTTATCTCCTTACTCCCATCACCCCTTCCCACTCCCCTCTTTCTCCAGACACATACCTATTGGGTTGTGTCCACACCAGCCAGGAGCTTTCCCTCACACAGAAGAGGCAGATGATCTGAAAGTCTATAGGCGGAGCAGCAGCAGCAGTAGACTGTTCGCTGTGCCTTCTGTAAATAGAGCAAGGTAGAGGGTGGAGTCTGGGGGAAGGGAGGAGACCTGAGGGAAGCTAATTAGAGAGACTCGCCCATTAGGGAGGCCAGGCTTGTTGAAGGAGGCGGGCCTTGGACTGTTGCAGCCTAGCTAACTCAAAGTCAGCTTACTGTTAAGGTCTGGTTCCCAATACTGCAGCCTGATTCCTCTCAGGATGCTTTTTTATTGTTATAATTATGTTGAACCTAATACCATGACATTTGTGTTGATGAGTTGATCTCTGCCCTGCAAGAACACAGAACCACAAATGTCTAGAGCAAGTGTTATGCTGACCAGTCCCTGCTGGGCTGTATTGCTGGCAGCTGATCCCAAAGCAAGGCAGAGGAAGGTCAGGTGTCCCAAAGTTTCGAGGCCCGGTGGATGGGTGTGAGTTAGCACCTGGAAGATGGCAGCTGTAAGCAGTCAAGTTTCTGTTCCTGTTGTTTGTGTATTTATGTGATTTTAGGTCCCTGAAACATAGGCTGGGCCCTATCAGCTCCTTGGGCTCTTATTACAGTCTTCTGCTGCGTACCTCCTGGAATCCAGTCTCTCTCCTGGCTACAAGGCCCTCCCTAGTCTGCCTCTGTCAACCTGTCAGCTTCCTCCACTACCATGTGACCCTCTTTCATTATGCTCCCGCCACACTGTCTTCTTGATGTGTCATACAGCTTAAATAAGCCAAATGAGATCTGCCTCAGGGCCTTTGCACTGACTATTTCTGCTACTGGAACATTCATCTCACTTCCCTCCCTGCTTCTTTACTTAAATATCTGGCTCCTTCTCATTCAGCTCACAGGGTTACAGTCTTTCTAAGGTTTTCCCTGACTCTCCTGTCTATCAGAGTACACAGTTTTGTTCTCTTCGTAGCTGTTAACACTACCTGAAATCATTGAGTGTTTTTATTTACTTGGTCTCCATTACCCTCTCCCCACTAGATTGTAAGTGCCACGAGTTGGCTCTGTATTGCTCATGACATTATCCACACCTCTAGAATCAGTACCTGAAACATAGTAGGTGTTTACTGTGTGTGTAGTGACTAAATGAATGGACACCATTCATTCACTGACTCAGTGTTATTGCATACTTGGTGTGTGCCAGGCACTGAGTACTGAAGACACAACAAGACAGTGAAGGGCTCCCTCAAGGAGGCTTCTCATCTAAAGGGAAGAGGACCATTACATTAATAGTCAATTGAAATTATATTTTAAGGCCAGGCGCGGTGGCTCAAGCCTGTAATCCCAGCACTTTGGGAGGCCGAGATGGGCGGATCACGAGGTCAGGAGATCAAGACCATCCTGGCTAACACGGTGAAAACCCGTCTCTACTAAAAAATACAAAAAACTAGCCAGGCAACGTGGCGGGCGCCTGTAGTCCCAGCTACTCGGGAGGCTGAGGCAGGAGAATGGCGGGAACCCGGGAGGCGGAGCTTGCAGTGAACTGAGATCCGGCCACTGCACTCCAGCCTGGGCGGCAGAGCGAGACTCCGTCTCAAAAAAAAAAAAAAAAAAAAAAAAAAAGAAATTATATTTTAAAAGAGATAAACAAAGAAGAAACCACATGTTTGTTCACAGATTGAAATGAATGCATATACCAGAAGTGCTAGTAGGGGGTGAGCACCCAGTCATAGAGCCTAGAATTCTTAGGAATCTGAGCCATGCTTATAAATTGATGAAGGGATTTTATTCCTGTAAACATGATGGGATCCCATGAAGCAAAGTCCCCATTTGTAGCGCTCAGACTCACTTTCTGCAGAGGAGTGTAATCAAGACTGCCCTGTAGCACCAGCATATTTATGAAGCCTAGTGTGTTTTACTGGAGAATAACCTTTGAATCGACATTTCAACGTTCAAGGAATACAAATTCTAGGGATGTCCTAGGGCTCTCAGTGTTTTTGGAGCTTGTAAAAGAGATCTGCCATGAGGCTAGGCATGTAATAGGCCAATGGGGCTTCTTTTAATGTTTCAGAGGAGGATTGAGACCAGGTCATTTCTCTCGGGGAGAATTCACTTCAATAATCTTGTTGGAATCCTCCCGTTTCCTCCAGGACCCCAAATCTCTACTTGACTTTTTTATTACCTGCCTGGCCCCTGAAGGTGTTTGATTTTGTGGGCCCTGCTTCTAGACATTATTTTTGGCATCCTGAGAGTTTTAGGATTCTGAAATACCTGGAAATTTTTTGCTAAAAACATTATTATTCAGGTCCTGTATCTCCTGGAAAAATTCAGATGTCAAAATGCTGGTAACTAGGGTACCAACCCAGAAAACTTTAATACACAGAGGTCTAAGATTCTAGTATTATAACTCTCAAATCCTAAAGATTCATAAAATAAAACTTTTGGGGAACATTCTTCTGAATTTCCTCAACAGGAGCAATTTATTCATTTATTTATTTTAAGACAGGGTCTCACTCTGTCACCTAGGCTGGAGTACAGTGGTGCGATCTCAGCTCATTGCAACCAACAGGGCAAATTTTACCCTTTGCTGGTTGTTTAGTTATTGTTGCTGCCTAACAAACCACTCCAAAACTTACGGGCATAAAATAATCATTTTATTGTGCTCAAAGGTTCTGGGGGTTAGGAATTCTGATAGGGTAGAGAGGGTATAGCTTGAGTCTGCACTGTGACGTCTGGGTCCTCAACTGGGAAGAAGGCAGGGGTGACTCAGTGGCTGAAGGTGAGAATCAGATGGAGACATCCTCACTCAGATGTCTGGTAATTTATGTGGACTACTGGCTAGGCACACCTTCACATGGTGTCTCAGTGGGGGAGATGCACAGGCTAGTTTAGGCTTCCTTGTAGCATGGCATCTGGGTTCCAAGAACAAGAATTTCAAGACAGCAAGGCAGAGGTGCATGGCATTTTTACCATCTGGCTCAAGGTCTCATGGTAAGAAGAGAATGTGAGATGGAATTATTTAATGCATTTTTGGAAAATACAATTTGCCAGAGTAATAGATTTGACTTTCAAAAATAGCTAAAAGTCATTAGGAGTTAAGCCTTGATGAATAACGTGAGTGAAGCTGTTTCGATTAAAAATTGAGGAGTATGGCCATTAAATAATAAGAACACTTTCTTCTGTGGATCACATTCGGTCCAGAATGTATTTTTGAAAGAGCACTTTTAGAACTTTTCAAACAACCTGCATCATTTTACCAATCACCATGGTTGATTTGATTGGGCAATGTATAACGTATATTATCTTCCAGGGAAGTATTTGAAGTATTTGAAGTACGAATTGCCATGTAGACAGGTACCTTCTTGAATTTTTATTGAAGATGAACAAATATCTTTTACAGTCTATACCCCAGATTGCTTTTCACATTTGTGAAACAGCCTTGAAACCCAGGCAACACAGTCCTGTTACATTAATGAGCTTTTATCAAATGGCCCCAGATGTCCTCCATCCCAAGTTAATCAGATTAACTTGTATCTTATCATCTTATGACACGTTTAGTACACACAGCCATCTTCACAAGCTACACTTTTCTTTTGGGATAAACTCTGAGATACTAGCAACAATCAGTGGATCTAAAATGCTTTGTAATGGTGTTTCCTAAAACTGTGTTCTGAGAAGCACTAGTTCCTGGAGATGGGACATTTTCCTCCCAGAAATTAATAATTATCAATTCATATGAGTATTAAAGGATCTCCACAAAAGAAACTTGTTTGACATTGTCAACCTAGTGACAGAAAACTCCTTTTACAAGGAGATCCTATTAATATCTCTTGGAACTAGTATACTGTGGAAAATACTGCCCTGTGGTCTTGTCCTTAAAACATATTTGGAAATAGCAATGACAACAACAACAAAATACCATTGGTTTGCCATTTTGTCCCCAGCATTCATTTTTAGCTTCTGATTAAACTGGTGCCAGTTAATCTGATTAACTTGGGATGGTGGACACCTGGGGCCATTTGATAAAAGCTCATTAATATAACACGACTGTGTTGCCTGGGTTTCAAGGCCGCTTTCACAAATGTGAAAAGCAATCTGGGGTATACACTGTAAAAGAACCGGAGAGTTGAAGGAAACCTTAGAGATTATCTACTTTAACTCCTTTATCTTAAAGATGGAAACTGAGGCTTAATCTCTGTTGGACGACTTCCCCAAGAAACACTGGTCAATGCCAAATCAGAACTGGAAGCCACATGTACTTTCCTAAGGTAGCTTTTCCAAATATTAAAAAGCGCATTTGTATGTCTTAGAATAAGTCTGGATTCTGTGTCCCTCAGAAACAAGAATTTGGAATCAGGCCTTATGAGACAGTTTTCCATTTATTAGCTGTGTATTTTTAGGTAACTTACTAACCCACACACCTCCTCCAAGCCTCTGTTTTCTCATATATAAAATGAGAATGATATTGTACCCTAGCTGCCTTATGGCATAGTTGTGAGGGTCAAATGAGGTAATGTTTTTGAAAGCACTTTGGAGGAACTTTGTGTGGAGCATTATGCAAACATAGGCAATTGATTGCTCTCTGCTAATATGCAGCCCTCTCAGCCCATAGAATCGTGACTCTGGGCTCCTTAGTAATTTGATTGGCTTGAGATGTTGATGGACTCCCCAGTGTAATTAGTCATTTAAACCAGCCACTGTCTTTCTTTACCTCTCCTTTTCACCTGTTTTTTTTTTTTTTTCAAGACGGAGTCTCACTCTGTCTCCCAGGCTGGAGTGCAGTGGCCCGATCTCAGCTTACTACAACCTCCACCTCCCAGGTTCAAGCAATTCTCCTGCCTCAGCCTCCTGAGTAGCTGGGACTACAGGCGTCCACCACCACCCCCAGCTAATTTTTGTATTTTTAGTAGAGACAGGGTTTCACCATATTGGCCAGGCTGGTCTCGAACTCCTGACCTTGCGATCCACCTGCCTCGGCCTCCCAAAGTGCTGGGATTACAGGCGTGAGCCACCGCACCCAGCCCACCTGTTTTATCAAAATGAATCATTGAGGACAAAACCTCAAAGCACATTTCCAAAGATTTTTAGAGATAAAACCTAAGATATGGCCAGGCGTGGTGGCTCATGCACTCACGCCTGTAATCCCAGCACTTTGGGAGGCCGAGGTGGGTGGATCACGAGGTCAGGAGATTGAGACCATCCTGGCTAACACAGTGAAACCGTGTCTCTACTGGAAAAAAAAAAATTAGCTGGGCGTGATGGCAGGCACGTGTAGTCCCAGCTACTCGGGAGGCTGAGGCAGGAGAATAGCCTGAACCAGGAGGCGGAGCTTGCAGTGAGCCGAGATCGCGCCACTGCACTCCAGCCTGGCCAACAGAGTGAGACTCCATCTCAAAACAAAACAAAACCTAACATACGACAGATGCCCTCTCATTGCACTTAGGAGTTGGAAAATCTAATGTTTGTCTCAAAAAATTCCGGGTATTGGGAAACCTGTTAGGCAGGCTGACCACTATGATTTGTAAGGCTCAGGGCAAGAATACTGAGGCCCACACACCCTATGTCTACATATTTAAAAGTTGTAAATAAGGTTTACCAAGTGTTAAAAAAAAATATGTTCTATTATTTGTGTGTGTCTGATAGAGACTTGCTCTGTCGCCTAGGCTGGAGTGTAGTGGTGTGATCTCTGCTCACTGCAACCTCGGCCTTCCAGGTTAAAGTGATTCTCCTGCCTCAGCCTCCTGAGTACCTGGGATTACAGGTGTGCACAACCACACCTAGCTAATTTTTGTGTGTGTGTGTGTATATATATATATATATTTTTTTTTTTTTTTTTTTTTTTTTTTTTGGTAGAGATGAGGTTTCACTATTTGGCCAGGCTGGTCTCGAACTCCTGACCTCAAGTGATCCACCTGCCTTGGCTTCCCAAATTACTGGGATTACAGGCGTGAGCCACCGCACCTGGGCTGAATAAGCATTTCTAGGCAAAAGTGTTCTTATATTTCATACATTGGGAGTGGTTGCCAACTATCTGGGACTACAGGTGCATGTGGAGCCCAGCTTCTGTGTTTGAATGAAAAATTCTTAGAATCCTACACAAAATGTAGCATCATAGAGAGAGCTGAACCTGGCTCCAAGACCCTGGCGCTGTGCCCATAGCCCACTCCCTTCTTTTTGTTGGATACCATGTAGCACCATGAAGGCCTCTCTCATATATGGGAGGTGAACTCCTACATCCAAACTGCGTAACCACATCCCCTTCAAATAGCCACCCCAGACTACCCTTTAGACCTAAGGATTTGCAGCATTCATTGCCAGAAGGCTGGACCCCAGGAAAAGGCCGGCATAGCCTCTGGAAGCAGGCTCAGGACTGTTTGGACAAGGAATTTCAGAATCCAAACAATGATGTTCCAGTCATGGTCTAGAAATGGGTCCTTAGACTGGAAGTGGCATGTCCCTTATCTCTGCAGTATCCTCGCTTTGCCAATAGAGGCAATGCCAGACGATGGCCAGGACAGGGGCTCCTTTTGCCTGGGTCTAAGAAGGGGACTGCAGTTAGAAGCCTCTTGCAAAAGTCCCAGTCAATGGTGACAGGACTGTGACCAAAGAAGTAAAAGGGGTCAGCGATCGGGAAGGTCACATAGGGACTTCATGGTACTTAGAAACTAACAAGCCATGGGAGAACAAAAAAGGAAGGAGGGAACAGAAGATACCAAACTTTCAATCCTGGGTTGTCGGCGGGGCTGGGGAAAATCCTCTAACAGGAAAATCTTCTAAGGTTTGTGTTAGCATTACAACATTTTTCCTGGCTGAGCAACACTCTTTTCCGAATAGTTTTAAACAGAATTGTTACCCATTCATGTATTTTCACAATAGTGCATATTTTTAAGCATTTTCTTCATGCATGAAATGTAAGTACATTTTTGCTTAGAAATGCTTATTCAGGCCAGGTGTAATGGCTCACACCTGTAATCCCAGCTTTTTAGGAGGCTGAGGTCAGAGGATATCTTGGGGCCAGGAGTTTGAGACCAGCCTGAGCAACATAATGAGACTCCATTTCTAAAATAAATAAATAAAAATAAAAAAGAAGGAAATGTTCATTTACAGCAATATCATAGAGCAACATACTTTAGGAAAGTGTGTGATTTCTATTTAAATATTTTGTCACCTTAAGTCATACGAATGAACTTGATTCTGTAAACTTTATGGCTAAGAATTCAATCAGCTGCAAAATAGGGCTATTGAAACTGCTTCATCACTAATTTTTATTTTTCATTTTATATTATTTTTTGAAACAGAGTGTCACTCTGTCACCCAGGCTGGAGTACAGTGGCATGATCTCAGCTGACTGCAAACTCCACCTCCTGGGTTCAAGCGATTCTCATGCCTCAGCCTCCTGAGCTGCTGGGATTACAGGGGCACACCACCACGTCCAGCTAACTTTTGTATTTTTAGTAGAGACGGGGTTTTGCCACGTTGGCCAGGCTGGTCTCAAACTCCTGATCCCAAGTGATCCGCCTGCCTCAGCCTACCAAAGTGCTGGGATTATAGGCGTGAGCCACTGTGCATGGTCTGTCACTAGTTTTTACAGTCCACTTCTAGAGTGTAATAGGGTGAGATTTGACTAAGCCTGAGCCCTCAAAAGTATAAAATATGACTTTTTCTATTACAGGTTAATCCAACTGGATCATAGGAAAGAAATATGTAGATGGACTATAATTATTGTGGTTGGAACATAGCCATGATAGATAGCCAACAATCCAGTCAGAAAAGGCATGTTTTTTTTTTTGTTTGTTTCATTGCTTTTGTGAGACATCAGTTTGTGCCAGATAACTGTGAGAATGTAATTGAAATCTAGAGTTATTGTTCTAAACTCACTTATAATATGAGAAATAAAAACATGTCTTTCTTTGAAAGTAATCCATTAAATGCTTACTTGAAAGATAAAAATGTTTATTTAGTCTTATGAAAGTTTCCATTAATAAATAATAAATCGTAGAATTCCCAAGATGGTTTTTTCCGTAGTAGAGATCTTTAAACTGTTTCACTCTTTCTCGTAATATTGATAACTATGCCAGGTAAACCACATAGAATTAAGTGCATCTTAGGTTAAAGGCCCTTAGAGCATTCCAGATGCCCCAGGTATCCACAGTGTACCCCAAATCAGAGTTCAAGAGACACTGAAAGGGACTGGAGCAGGATATAACCATGGGTGACAAGATCTTCATCGCCAACTTTATGTGCTTTGCAGTTCACAGAATGCATTTGGTAAACCCAAGGTCTCAAATAGGGGTGGTAAAAGCTAGGGGTAGAGGTGGGGGCAATATGGCTACTAAGAAAATGTATGGCCGGGCACGGTGGCTCACGCCTGTAATTCCAGCACTTTGGGAGGCCAAGAGGGGTGGATCTCTAGAGATCAGGAGTTCAAGACCAGCCTGGCCAACATGGTGAAACCCCATCTCTACTAAAATACAAAACTTAGATGGGCGTGGTGGCGGGTGCCTATAATCCCAGGTAGCTGGGAGGCTGAGGCAGAAGGCGGAGGTTGCAGTGAGCTGGGATCGTGCCACTGCACTCCAGCCCGGGCATGTAGTGAGACTCGGTCTCAAAAAAAAAAAAAAAAAAGAAAATGTATCAGAGTAAATTCTCACTCTTTCTTCAGAGGACATGGAGAAGCAAGGGAGTAGAATTCCTTGCTAAGTCATTCCCCTCAGTCTTTGTTGACATCTTAGGAACACCAGGCAATCACACGCTTCCTTTTTTCTGGTTCTCAATCAGTTGAAAAATAGGCACACAAGTGTAATGGAAATCAAAATGCATGCTTACTCACGGTAAAGCTGGACCAGAGAACACAGCCTGCACTGTGGCCTGGATAGGGCTACTACCAATCGAGTTTGGTCCATCATTTCTACCTATGCATAGAGAGAGTTTTCTTCAGAGCACACTTGACCTGCCTATGCTGGAAAGGGAGTCTCTACTCTCATTCCCTGTTAAACACAGAGAAGTGAGCCGTGGGACATCAGCCTCCAGAAGGTAGGCCCTGAGCCCTCATCCTGCTCTGCTGGATGCAAGGGAACAAAATTAGAGAGAACTGCATGCGGGCAGGTCTCAACTAGGGAGAGAGAGCAGGCAGCTTGACCTTTGCTCCCATCTGCCTGACTGTATCGCCACTCCTCCCCACAGGGCAGAGCTGGAAGCAGTTTTCTTGCTTCTCTGAGAGGACAAAGTGTGGACAAAAGGCACTATTTTAGGGCCCGATGATGTAACACAAGAAGAAAGGGAGAAGTGTTCCCTCGGCTGTCATGTGGCTCAGTGTTATCCTCTCAGAACATTCCAGAATAGGTGGGTTCCGGAAGTTAGATTTCGAAATGAGCTCAAGTTGTAATCAGGGTAGCTCTGGCTAATATCCACTCCCTGCCACTCACCGGTGGATGAGCTGGGGGAGGCAGATGTAATTTGTGGTTTGAGCACTTGCCACTGGAACTCTTGAGATCAGTCCCGGAAAGGAGCCAGGGATTCCCTGGAGAAAGGAAAGTAATTTATATTTATTTTTATTTGAAACTGTCCTTAAGAATAAAAGGTGTCTCCCCCCTGAGGCTGTCAGTCAGGAGGAGAAAAGCCTTGGTGAGGAGTGGGCGTATGTGGCTATGTGTTTGAGGGCAAGGTTGAGTTTTAATAATGTCCTCCTTCTGCTCTTCATTTAAGTAAAACCCTCCCTTATCTTCAAGATGACCTTTGCTTCCACCTAAACTTGCCAAAACAGGCATTCCTTCATTCCTTCAAGTGTGGCTCATAGGTAGATGGTAGAAGAAAAATAAATTAATTAAAATAATTAACAATGAATTGTGAGTCTTAGATCTCTAGCTACCTCAGATGCATTTGTATTTTTTTTTTTTTGAGACGGAGTCTTGCTCTCTTGCCCAGGCTGAAGTGCAGAGGCCCGATCTCAGCTCACTGCAATCTCCACCTCTCGGTTCACACCATTCTCCTGCCTCAGCCTCCCGAGTAGCTGGGACTACAGGCGCCCGCCGCCACACCTGGCTAATTTTTTGTATTTTTAGTAGAGGCGTGGTTTCACCGTGTTAGACAGGATGGTCTCCACCTCCTGACCTTGTGATCCACCCGCCTCGGCCTCCCAAAGTGCTGGGATTACAGGCGTGAGCCACTGCGCCTGGCCAAATGCATTTGTATTTTAAAAGAACACTAAGTCTACAGGAATAAATACCTCATTGGTTTAAATTTCAGGCAGAATTCTGAAGCTATTTGTCTGGGAATCAGAGATAGATAGAATCGTTCCCAGTACCATGGAGACAATACAGCCTTCTATGAAAAGTACAATGAGTAAGGACCAGGCACAGATTCAGCAGAGGTCAAGGAGGATGAAGACACAGAAGTGACCATTGATTGGCATAGAATGAGGTCATTGGTCACTTAAAGGAATTGGGGAGCAGTAGTGCTTACGGAAGATAATGCCGGTAGTATGGTTCAATCCAACTAGTAGTAAGAATGGGGTACTATCTGCCAAGCTCTGGGCTGTACACAACCAAAGCTTAAGTAAAAGAATACACTCACCTGGAAGAATGGGACAGTGCTCGGGAGAAGGAGTAGAATGAAACATTTTAGTAGTCTGAACGTTTGAACTGGGGAGTAGACTTCCCTTTTTCTAAGCAAACCCCTAGCCTTGAACGAAGAAAATGCCAGCCCCTTCCTTTCTGGCTATAGAACTCATGCCATGCTCCACCTAGATGATATGCTCTGGCCAGTTTTTTGATCCATCCACATAGGCATTTGGTTCCTCCCCTCGGCAATCCTTCTGCTCAGCCAAGCTGGTGCCCACGTGGCACCTCATACCTTTCACACATCTCTCCTTGCCTCTGCTCCTGCTATTCTCTCCAGCTTCCAAGACAGGGCCCTTCACACCCCTTCTGAATTCTGCACCTCCTTTGAAGCTGGCCCAAGTACTCAGGTTTTCTGGGCAGGCTTCTCTGAGTACCAGGATCCTTCCCTTCTCTGAACTCCAGGTATTATATTAATAATCATAATGGCAATGATCACAGCAGTAATGATAATGCCTTACATTTGAATAGGTACTAAGAATTTTTCAAAGTGCTGCCACATACTTCATTACACTTACGTGTCACAGGATGATGCAAAGGATGGTAAGAGATTAAGCTTGTTTCTGCCTAAAAACAAAATAAACAATTCAACAATGAGGCTGGGCACTGTGACTCATGCCTGTAATCCCAGTACTTTAGGAGGCTGAGGCAGGAGGATTGCTTAAGCCTAGGAATTCAAGATTACAGTAAGCTATGATTATGCCACTACATTACAGCTTGGGCAACAGAGTGAGACCCTGTCTCAAAAAAAAAAAAAAAAAAAAAAAAAAAAATTCAGCAATGAGGTCCATAAAGAGTAAATACTTTCCTACGTTTTCCAGGGCCATGTACTCCAGGATGCATTGCATCTGCCATTTGGGTCTGATTCAAGGTACAGTTTCTGATTAAATGTTATTTTACACTGATTTCAAAGTACTTCATATTGCTAGTCTTGGCCTTCTAATCAGATATATACTTTTCTTCAGGGCAGGAAAATCTCTTGTCTTTTTTGGTATTTCCCTAGCACTGGGGATTACATTGAGTCCACAAAGGGGGCTTATAAAATGCTTTAATGATGATGTTGATGGTCACAGGGTTATGTTCCTGCACATTGTATGAGCGTGAATATTTGAGTTTGCTGGGAGGCACCAAGGCACCATCATTCCATTTGACCCTATTTCAAGTGTTGGAGATCATGGGGCATCTGGAGATCATGGGACACATGTAGACTGAGGAGTAGCTCTCTACAATGAAGTTCTTTTAGATTAGGAATGCTAGCATTGTCTGCAACATCAGTAGTACATCGTCAGCAGACAATGACATACTACTGATGTAGTCGACAATGCTACCATTCCTAATCTAAAAGAACTTCATCATGGGTATACAGATGGAGAGGAATAAAATGTCTTAAAGTGTCATCTCCATAGCCCCTACAATATTAATTTTAATTTGGAAGTATGTGCCCTGACCTTTTGAGCCATCTGATGTGAAATTCCCTGCCTTCCTCTCTCCTATCAGTCGTGGCATTTTAGCCTGTACCTGGTTCAGTGGGAAAGAGGGAAAGCACTTGATTCTATGGCATGGCAATAATACTCATAAAGAGAATGTGCTGGAAGGTTGGCCATCCTGCTGGTGCCTTTGGCCATCTGAAAGGGAAACTGGGGAGGCATGAGATGGTCCTCTCTCTTCTGGGGCTTTGGGAAGGAAGGCTGGTCTAAGGATCACTCCCCTGGCTCCATGGTTGACCCCTAAAGGAGAGGAGTGGAGCTCTGTACAGGCTCCAAACCCAAATCCTTGAGGGTAAAGCTACTAAAGACAATTGAGGTGACAGGGTAAGGACAATCTGTGGTTCAGCTCAGGGATAGGCTGACTGCATGTCAAAGGAGTGATGGAGCCACTGCTTGATGTATCTACTGGCTTGTGGCTGTGTAGATTTATGTCCCATAATTAGGGTATGCAGTCTCAAAATATGATGACATCATGACAGTTTGCTTATACATTAACATTATAGTTTCAATACTTACAGAAAACCCTACTAACTATTGATTACTGTGTAAAAGATTAATTGGAACCAGTATTCAAACTCAAGTATGTAGGCATGCCAGCAAGATTATTGAGTCAAAAAATATCAATGTATGCCTCTCAGTTTCTGAATCACTCTTGTGGATTACTTTTAATAAACATGTAACACCTACTTCATTTCTGAATAATGACATCAAATGTTCCAGAGAACTTGACCTTTTCCAGAGGGAAATCAATCAAACTCTGACAATGTAACAAACATCCTGAGACAAATGTAAGAACAAGGGGAGTAAATAGAATATTTATTATGATAAGAATTATTTCCTTTTCCAGAATTCCTATCTTTGAGTTGATCACACTGGGAAGTCCTAGAATTGGCTGTGAGATGAAAACAAAGGAAGTAGTTTAAAAATTCTGAGTAAGAAAATATTTATTTCATACATATTAAAGTATAAAATTTTATTACAGAGCCAACACTAGCAGCAAGAAAGAATTTTAAAACAGTGTGAGATAACATTCAATGATAAAGCATAAATCAGAGAGACCAAGATGGCAGATATAATGCATGGGCTGGTATCTAGTTGTTTAACTCATGACTCAAAGTAAAACAAGCAAGTACTTATGTAGTGCTGATTATATGCAGGCACTATCCTAAGTGAGTTAAATATGCTAACTGGCTTAACTCTTATAATAACCTGATGAGATAGCTCTTATGATACTCATTTTATAGATGAGGAAACTGTGGCACAGATCAGTTAAGTAATTTTCCCAAGGTCACACACCCAGTAAGTGATAATGCTGGGGATGTGACCCCAGGGAGTCTAATTCCAAAGCCTGAGATCTTAACCACATAGCATCTCGTATGTCTAGTACTAGTGGTAGTAATAATAACTCTTTTGTTATTATCTCCTATTTCAATACCTGAAGTAAACCTTCAGGTATTAAATGAAATGCATACATACATGTAACTGACCATTGTTGTATAACAAGCCATATCCAGAATACCCCATCTTCACATATGCAGACTCTAATGGGCACTGTGCAAGTGTCCTGATCATTATCTAGCTCACTTACGTGGAGCCAGAAATTGTTTGCAGGCCCACAGCCCATTCCCTATATACAGGTTGCCATAACTTGTGCCATGGAGGTACAAACCACCAGGCCAGGCTTGGACACCTGCTCCAAAGGCAGCCATCTGAAGACTGGGCAGTGACCTGTGGCCGGTCTGACCTAAGCCCTTTGACCAACATGGTGGTGATGGGACCCGTCACACTCTCTCTTGGAGACTTTTCACATGAGGCCATAGAGCAGATGCTGAGTGAGCGAACTGGTGTTGAATTGGAGAGAGACCCAGAGAAAGCACTGGAGAGAAGTCATGAGGCATTAGAAGCCATGAACAAGTGGGGGCAGTTTTTTGTATTTTTTAGTAGAGACGGGGTTTCACCATGTTAGCCAGCATGGTCTCGATCTCCTGACCTCGTGATCTGCCCATCTTGGCCTCCCAAAGTGCTGGGATTACAGGCTTGAGCCACCGCGCCTGGCCAATATAAGGTTTTTAAAGAAGTGATTAACTTAAAATGAGGTCCTTGGGGTGGGACTGTAATTCAATGTGACTGGTGTCTTTATAGAGGAATAGTCACCAATGAGGTGTGCCCATGGGGATGACCCTGGGAAGAGGCAGCAAGAGGGCCACCATCTGTAGACCCAGGAGAGCAGCCTCAGAAGAACCCAACACTATCAGCTCCTTCATTTTGCACTGCTAGCCTCCAGAACTGTGAGAAAATACATTTCTATTGTGTAAGCCGCCCAGTCTGTGGTACTTTGTTATGGCAACCCAAGCAGACTAATACAGCCTCCATAGGGCAGTTTGTTAGGGTTTGCCCTTAGGGTAACTGCAGCTTTCCTGTATACCTACTATTCCTCATTTGGATTCAGCTCATATTTTCATCCCTGCCCCTAGGAAATTCCCCTTACTTCCTACAAGCTCACGGATGCAAATAAAAGTATGTTTCCATGCAGGTCTAGTTGTTCTGTTGGGGTATGTATTCAGAGTATCTGGTCTGCCACACTGCCTGAAGTGCCTTAGAGTCCACTGCTTCCTTAAGTGCTGATTTCACTCTTCTTTCTTCTGTGATATCTTCCTGAGAAATCTTCTCCCACGGGAGTACTTCCCTCCTTAAACTCTTAGCACTTCCTTAATGCATTATTTATTGTCACTTAGGCTACCTTAGAATTAGTCACCGGCTGGGCGCTGTGGCTCACACCTGTAATCCCAGCACTTTGGGAGGTCGAGGTGGGCAGATCACCTGAGGTCAGAAGTTCTAGACCAGCCTGGCCAACATGGTGAAACACCGTCTCTACAAAAATTAAAAATTAGCCCTGATGACGGGTGCCTGTAATCCCAGCTACTGGGGAAGCTGAGGCGGGAGAAGTGCTTGAACCCTGGAGAGGGAGGTTGCAGTGAATTGAGATCACGCCATTGCACTGAGGCCTGGGAGACAGAGCAAGACTCTGTCTCAAAAAAAAAAAAAAAAAAAAAAAAATTAGTTACCAACTATTTCCTTGAAAACAGAGGTCAGTTCTTACACCTGTTCCCTCATGCAGCTCATAGGACAATCCTAGACACAGTGTGTGCTGATTTCATGTTTCTGGAATGAGGGAATATAAAATAAAAAACCAGGAGTCAGAAACCTGTTCCTTGTTAGTATGACATTAAAAAGACTGCATGAACCATAGAGGTGATTGTGGATGTTAAGTGGTCCAAACTTTTTTTTTTTTTTTTTTTTTGAGACGGAGTCTCGCTGGTCGCCCAGGCTAGAGTGCAGTGGCGTGATCTCGGCTCACTGCGAGCTCCGCCTCCCGGGGTCGCGCCATTCTCCTGCCTCAGCCTCCCGAGTAGCTGGGACTACAGGCGCCCGCTGCCACGCCCGGCTAGTTTTTTGTATTTTTGGTAGAGACAGGGTTTCACCAAGTTAGTCAGGATGGTCTGGATCTCCTGACCTCGTGATCCACCCGCCTCGGCCTCCCAAAGTGCTAGGATTACAGGCGTGAGCCACCGCGCCCAGTCCCAAACATGTTTTAACAACAAAGAGATCACATCTCAGGCCGGATTCACAGGGAGCCTTTGGGTAGTTAATGAGAGACCTTTCATTATTGGTCAGAAACACCCCTGAAGGGAAATGAAAATTGAAGGCATCAGGTCAGTAATCCTCATTTATTTAGCAAGTTCTGATCTGCCTGAGAAACAGCAAAAATAATGGAAACTAAATTTATCTTGCACTGCCTCAAACCGGAAAGGAAAACACAGTCACCTGTTGGGACTCATTTGCATTCTATTTGGTAATGGTTTCCAGATTCCTCTTCCAATTAAAAAGCAGGGCAGAAGAACCAAGATTGTTTAGTTAAGTCTGTTTGGTAATAGTTATTAGACCATAACTACATAAAGTCACTTACAGTAAGGGATCAGAGTCTGTAAATGAATTCTGATTTTAAAAATTAGTGAGATTTCAGGGTTCTGCAATTAATTGGGTCGTTTCATTTTGCTGAAGAAATAAAAAGGAATGAAGTGCAAAACAAATATTTAATGGTCATATAGCCACATGGTCATAACAATTTTATTTTATTTTATTTTATTTATTTTTTATTATTATTATTATTTTTTGAGACGGAGTCTCGCTCTGTCGCCCAGGCTGGAGTGCAGTGGCCGGATCTCAGCTCACTGCAAGCTCCGCCTCCCGGGTTCGGGCCATTCTCCTGTCTCAGCCTCCTGAGTAGCTGGGACTACAGGCGCCCGCCACCTCGCCCGGCTAGTTTTTTGTATTTTTTAGTAGAGACGGGGTTTCACCGTGTTAGCCAGGATGGTCTCGATCTCCTGACCTAGTGATCCGCCTGTCTCGGCCTCCCAAAGTGCTGGGATTACAGGCTTGAGCCACCGCGCCCGGCCAACAATTTTATTATATTACAGTTTCTTTCTTTTTTCTTTTTGAGATGGAGTCTCACTCTGTTGCCAAATTGGAGTGCAGTGGTGCGATCTCAGACCACTGCAACCTCCGCCTCCCGGGTTCAAGCAATTCTTGGGGTTTCATTTTTAAAAAACTAACACATGAATCCCAGTCAGGAAGAAGAGGGACGATGAGTAGTTAGGAAGCTGAAGGGGTAGAAAGAGGAGAATAGAGATTTAAAATGCAGAGACCACAGCAGAGAGGTGTCGGCTTCCAAGGCTACTTTTTTGAGGTGACTCAGAAATCTGGAAGTGGCCCTCCTCCCTCCCAGCCCCAAAGGGCTTCTTGAGGGGTTCCAACAAGCATTTGGAGTCTGGACAGCTATAAACTGTATCCCCTGTCCCTGCCTTGCAACTAGGTGTATTCTATATCCATGATATAAGAGAAGCCTATTCTTTATTGACTGAGAGACTGCTAGGAGGTCAGGATTATTCTTAGACCAGTTTGAACCCCAAAAACTTAGACTGAATTTGATTTAGATTCTTGAACAGGCTCCAGTTTCTGAAAGGATTGCATAGTCTTGTAATCAGAATGCTGGTGGCTTCTGTAGACGTATCATCCTGTTGCCTTTCTTTTTTAACCAAACTCACTACCTGCTTAAGTTTAGCCTTCTTTTCTCTTTATGGAAGGGACAGTTATCTCCAAATGGGTCTAAACTCAAGTTACTTTCTAGCCCGGCACTTGCTCAGCTGGTAGCTTGTGGGGATATATTTACTTAAGTGTCTGCATCCTCTTCTGTTAATCAGTTCTGCATATCAACATCCCTCCACTCCTTCTTTTGGTGAGAGAAAAATCCACCCTCCCCAAATCTACAAAGGCTCTGCATAGCACACATGCTTCCACTTTTGTCCTCTCCTCACAGACGGCATGATCCATTTCCTGTTGACTTGGTTTGTCTCATGCATGCGCCATTAGATCTTATGACTAACGCATGCCGCCTTCTGAAGAGAACCTAAATAACCTACCTGTAATTCTAGTTCTTTTGTAATAGACCCAAATCTGGTTTCTCTTCCTGGTCTAGTTAAGGCAAATGCTATGGTGGTAATTTTTCTATCCCCTTCCCTAAGGATGTGAGGGTAAGGTTAGCGACCCACCGCTGCGCTGCACTTCTGCTTCAGAAGCAAAAGAAAGACAATAGCCAAAGGGTTACTGGAGAAGCAAAATATATATATATATATTTTAATTTTTTTTTTTTTGAGATGGAGTCTCGCTCTGTCGCCCGGCCTGGAGTGTAGTGGCCGGATCTCAGCTCACTGCAAGCTCCGCCTCCCGGGTTTAGCCATTCTCCTGCCTCAGCCTCCCGAGTAGCTGGGACTACGGGCGCCCGCCACCTCGCCCGGCTAGTTTTTTGTATTTTTTAGTAGAGACGGGGTTTCACCGTGTTAGCCAGGATGGTCTCGATCTCCTGACCTCGTGATCCGCCCGTCTCGGCCTCCCAAAGTGCTGGGATTACAGGCTTGAGCCACTGCACCCGGCCTGCAGAAGCAAAATAAATAGTTTTCACTTATTACAGATTTTGTGGTCCAATTCTCCAAGGTGCATAAAACCAGCACACTGAGATAGGGCCAATGAGTCTAAGTGTTATATCGTGGCTTTCTTGTCTCATAGTACACCCCAGAGAATACCTGAAACCCTGTGTAAGCCAACACCAAGGTTAAAAATACCTCTCTCTCCTCTGGCTGGGGGAGAGAGTAGGCTTCACCTTGTAGAGGGACAGTAAAGGCCATAGCCACACTTGCTTGACTAGGACATTCTCTTGCTGGAGACCTGCCCAAATACAAGTATAGCCCACCAATTTCTCCCAGAAGCATGGTTGGTTCCTTCTTGAACTGTCATCATGACTTCAGAAATGTTGGGAAGGACTTTCTTCTAGCAAAAACTACCTCCTCTGCCTTAATAGCCAGAGAGTCAGCCACCTGAAATTCTTTTCCCTAAAAAAAAAAACAAAAAAAAAGAGGCAGAGTCTTGCTATATTGCCCAGGGTGGTCTTGAACTCCTGCTTTCTTTTTTTTTTTTTTTTTTTTTTTTTTTTTTTTTTTTTTGAGACGGAGTCTCGCTCTGCCGCCCAGGCTGGAGTGCAATGGCCGGATCTCAGCTCACTGCAAAACGCCAAAAAAAAGCCTCCCGAAAACTAAGGCGCCCGCCACCTCGCCCGGCTAATTTTTTGTATTTTTAGTAGAGACGGGGTTTCACCGTGTTAGCAGATGGTCTCGATCTCCTGACCTCGTGATCCGCCCGTCTCGGCCTCCCAAAGTGCTGGGATTACAGGCTTGAGCCACCGCGCCCGGCCCGAACTCCTGCTTTCAAGTGATCTTCCCGCCTAGTCCTCCCAAAGTCCTGGGATTACAGATGTGAGCCACCCCACTTGGCCAGCCACCTGAAATTCTATCAGGGACAGATTCCTTTAGCTGAAGTCATGTTCGAATGTAATCCTCCCAAGAATGGTAACATTATCCATCAATGTATGAAACAAAACAACTTGTGGTTATTGAAAAAGTCATATGTGCATATAGTAAAACAAAATTCAAATAGTACAAAAGGGTGTATAGCTGGGCACAGTGACTCATGCCTGTAATCCCAGCGCTTTGGGAGGCTGAGGCAGGAGGGTCACTTGAAGCTACGAGTTCAAGACCAGGGCAAAAAGCAAGACCCCTGACTCTACAAAAAGCAAAAATGAGCTCAGCATGGTGGCGCGTGCCTATGGTCCCAGCTACTCAGGAGGCTGAAGTGACCTATGACTCCACCACTGTACTCCAGCCTGTACCGTGGAGTTAGACCCTGTCTCTAAAGAAAAAAAAAAAAAAAAGAGTATACATTAAAATTAGTCTTCTTTCTCCCCAGTACCCTCAGTACCCCAGTTATTCCCCGTCTCTCCAACCCCCATCTCCCAGCAATCATACTCAGCAGCCTTATCTGGGCTTCCTGAAATATTCTGTACATTTTCAGGCATATGTATAATATATGCCCCTTTATAGCCCTCCCTCTTTTTGCCTCCTTGCTTTTGCTCCAAGGGTAACTTAGCACTTGGAGAGGGATTTCATCCTTCTCAGCAGCTGCCCTGTGTTCCGTGGTCACCACAACAGAGGGCAGAAGCTGACCTGGCTCAAGGATGATCGAGAGGCTCAATATTTCCTTCAACAAACAAACAAAAAAATGCCAAGGTCACCTTAAGGTGGCTTGCTTTAGTAAGACGTAAGCTCATAAAACAGTCTTTAGTCAATGAAACCTGGTAAAATATTTTGGGAGTAAGTTAAGTTTCACCATGAGAAGTGCTTATAAACTTTGAGAGCGAGGTAGAGCTTCACACAGCCAGCCTTCTTCTACCTGAATATGTTGCTGCTACTCCTGCTTTTGTCCCTTATGGGTTTAGGGTGCAGGTAGAGACCAGGCAGAGCAGTTGTGAAAGTAGAAGGGGTTGGACCTTGCCCAGAACGAGGGGTGAGATCAGGGTAGGGGTGTAAGTTAAAAATAAAGACAGACAAATCCATTTCCCAGGAGAACACAGGGGAGTTTCCTGTAGAAGCCTGAAGCATTCTGATTTCTATATAAAACATTTCATGTTTGTGACTTACTTGATTCTAAGGTTGGAGTTAAGTAGACTCCATCCATATAATAAGTAAGTAGGTTTTGTGTTTCATGAGATTAAGATAAATGTGGTCTAATTGAGCACTACCAGTTTCATACATGTTTGATACTTTATATAACTTGTATAATTATCATTTATGTCACTCAGCTTTTCCGTGTGACACTTTCTCCATTTATAAGATACACTTAGAATTCTGTCAGTTTAGAAATTTTTATCTGAATCTCAAACTTTTAGATTTAACTTCCAGGTTACAAAAACATGAAAGAATAGAGAAAAAGCTAAATAACATCACTAAGAAACCATTAGACACATCCAGGAGGCCTGCCATTTGGCAGGTCAACTGATGCCATGTCAACAGTCAGTAGCATGACAGAAAGAGACTGTTAAGAGATTGAGAGACTATAGGGACATTAAAAAACAGATGCAATGTATCATCTTGTATTGGATCTTAGTTTAGACAAACCAAGTATAAAGGACATTTTCAGGACAATTTGGGAAATTTGAGTTTTAATTAGGAATTATACATTAAAGAATATAATTATTTTATTTAATTCTTCCCCAGAAAATCCTTATGCAGAAAGGATTATAATCATACCATTTGGCTAAATGTAAAAATGTTATTTTGACTCTAAAAAAAGTTTTATTTGCAAAAGATGTACCCTGAAGTTAAAAAAATGGTGTTTTTCCTCCCCTTGAACTTTGAGTTCTTAAAATAAAGGTTACCAGACCAGGATAAACATGGCTGTGCTACGTTTTCATTTTTGTGTTGGTTGCTCAGAAGCAAGTGTCATTATTAACAACTGGGATGGGGTGTGTGGAGAGGAAATTACAGCTAATCAAAATGTTTGCAGCCATACACGGCTGTCTTTCTTGAGTTACCTCTTTGTGGGTATTGAGTTCTTGTATTAAGTTTTGCACGATCAGCAGGGCAGGACATGTGTTATGTAAAGCCAGGGTTCTTGCATCACAGTATTCAAGCCCTCTTACCCAGATCCTATCACATTCAGCTGCAGATGTAGCAAGAAGTTCCAAAGAAAGAAAGAAAGAAAAAAAAAAAAAAAGCGTGTCCCAGGACTACAACCTGCACTCTGGGTCTCAGTATATTATGAATTAAAGAGAACAATAAAGACTCCCTGTTGGGTGGGAAGGCAGAGGTAAGTCACTTGGGGCTTCAGGGCCCTCCAAGCATAGAAACCTCAGAATCCTGTCTGAGTCTCCCCTTTCTAAGAATCCTTCCTCAGGAGGAACCAGTGAGAAGAACCAACTATTATCTGGGCACTCCAGCTTCCTGGGCTGGAAGATTTGGACTAGACCTTGAGGTTCCTATAGAGGCAGCTGCCCTCAGTGGCCCCCAACCTGAGCCTGGACCTGAGAGTCAGGAACAGCTCCCATTAGAACTGCCTCTTTAAGCTCATTCCTGTCTGTCCTAATATCCCTCAAGCCGAGGCCCCAGGGATCCCTGCTGGATTCTGGCTGATTCAGAAGGCCGTGTCCTACACATCCTTCCAAGCGGCTGCTCTGCTGAGTGGGCTGGGAGGAGGTGCAGCCTGCTGGGCAGTAAGCATTGACTGAGTATTCTGATAGCGCTGGGGAGCTCTCTGAGCAGGCACCACATGCCCATCTCTCCATTAGCCGTAGGCTATGGATTAGGAGTGGTAGAAAGGATATCTTTAAATAGATTTCTTTGTTTGTTTGTTTGCTTTGAGGCCTAGTGATTGAGGTCACTCTGGGAAAAGTTTCAGGAAGCTCTGGTCAGAAACTTTGGGTTTTACATTTCACAACCATTATCCTTCCACTGGGGGAAAGAAAAGGTTAGTTGGGGGGTGGGGGGTAGAGAAACAAGGACCAGAAGTTCCCAGCCTAGGAAAATCAGAATATGAAACATTATTGAAATACATATTAATATTTCATATGTCTTAGTCATGGCTGGGAGGGTTCGGCCTAGTTGGCAAACTCAGCTTTATCAGGGAATCCTTGGTATCTGCTGCTGAAATGCAACTCAGATCCTTATCACCTTTGAGCCTGTCCTTCACAGACAAAAGACATGAGTTTGGAATGTGTTTCTGCACTGTGGAAGGGGGAATAGACTTATTCAACATCTTGGCTTTAAGTCCTAGCTCTGGTACTTGTTAATCTTGGTGTTTTAAATAAGTCTCTTGGCAGGCATTGTGGCTTATGCTTGTAATCCCCGCACTTCAGGAGGCCAAGGTGGGAGATCCCCTGAGCCCAGGAGTTGGAACAACCAGCCTGGGCAATTTAGTGAGACCATTTCTACAAAAAAATTTAAAACTAGTTTTTTTTTTTTTTTTTTTGAGACGGAGTCTCGCTGTGTCTCCCAGGCTGGAGTGCAGTGGCGTGATCTCGGCTCACTGCGAGCTCCGCCTCCCGGGTTCACGCCATTCTCCCGCCTCAGCCTCCCAAGTAGGTGAGACTACAGGCGCCTGCCACCACGCCCGGCTAGTTTTTTGTATTTTTAGTAGAGACCGGGTTTCACCATGTTAGCCAGGGTAGTCTCGATCTCCTGACCTCGTGATCCACCCGCCTCGGCCTCCCAAAGTGCTGGGATTACAGGCTTGAGCCACCGCGCCCGGCCTAAAACTAGTTTTGTGTGGTGGTGCATACCTGTAGTCCTAGCTACTCGAGAGGATAGCTTGAGTCCAGAAGGTCAAGGTTGCAGTGAGCTATGATCACACCACTGCACTCCAGCCTGGGTGACAAAATAAACAAACAGACAAACGGAAAAAAACAACAAAAACAAGTTTCTTGGCCTCCCTGGGGCTCAGCAACTAACAGATAACTGAGATAACTGTGGTCAGGTACAGGCTCGGGAAACTGTACATGGTGAGCAGATCTGGGGCTTGTGAGAGAAGACAGAAGAGAATTGAGTGAAGCTCCTTCCAGGCCCACAACAAAAAATTATAAATTTGGAGGCTGGGCATGGTGGCACACACCTGTAGTCCTAGCTACCTGGGAGGCTGAGGCAGGAGGATCGTTTGTGCTCAGTAGTTTGAGGTTGCAGAGAGCTGTGATCACACCACTGCATTCCAGCCTGGGTGACAGAGCAAGATTGTCTCCAGTATACGTACATAGATATATACACAAATATATAATTTGGTTGTAGTTTTATTTTTAAAATATATTTTAAATGATGGAACTTCCTATACTAGCATATAATTTATAATTTCTTTGTAATTCATTTTTTGAAAGTGTTAAACATTTGCAAGTCGCCCTTTATTGTTCTTTCACCAGTGTGGTATTAATCACCCAGTGATAGGCCGGGCGCGGTGGCTCAAGCCTGTAATCCCAGCACTTTGGGAGGCCGAGACGGGCGGATCACTAGGTCAGGAGATCGAGACCATCCTGGCGAACACGGTGAAACCCCGTCTCTACTAAAAAATACAAAAAAAAAACTAGCCGGGCGAGGCGGCGGGCGCCTGTAGTCCCAGCTACTCGGGAGGCTGAGGCAGGAGAATGGCGTAAACCCGGGGGGCGGAGCTTGCAGTGAGCTGAGATCCAGCCACTGCACTCCAGCCCGGGCGACAGAGCCAGACTCCGTCTCAAAAAAAAAAAAAAAAAAAAAAAAATCACGCAGTGATTACCCAGAGATAATGCTTAGGGCTCCTTCCTGATGCCCCAGGCTAGGGGATAGACAGGGTAGGGGATAGGGTGGGGATGGCGTGTGGGCTGGTAGTTTTACCTCCAAACCTTACATCACTGTTTACAAGTTCATTCCAATCTGCCTCATCATGTAAATCCCCATAAAAATGGCATCTCCCTATAGTGACTGTCCATCAAATCATGACTTTGTCACCTTCTGCTCCTGTGTTCCGGGTATCTCATTGTTTTACCTCCCTCTCTCTGCTCCCTTTTTCCCTGGGTTTTGCTGATGGTAAACTGGTCAAGTGCTGCCACCTACTGGTCAACCTGTATATTACTAAAGAGCTGTGGTTTGGAAAAGGTTAAGGCCCAAGGTGCCTGTGTTACAAATGACTGGATTGCTGCTTTTCACATAATTTTGTTAGCAGCCTATCAGGCAAAGAAAGAGTTCACAACTGACCTTTCAGGGAAAAACGAATTTTGACACAGTTGTTTAATGAATGTTAAAACTTTTTATGTTGAAATAGTTTTAGATTTACAGAAAAGTTGCACAAATGGTACAAGAAGTTCTGCTTGGCCTTTGCTCAGTGTTCCCTAATATTAACATTCCTAAGAGTAACTGCAGGACAATAATTGAAAGCAGGAATTGGACATTTGTACAATACTGTTAACTACTCCACAGACATAATTTTAAGTTTGCCAGCTTTCTCACTAATGTTCTTTTTCTTATCCAGGATCCAATGATTCATTATCTTCTATTATATTTAGTTGTCTTGTCTCCTGGACTCCTCTAATCTATGACGGCTCCTCCATCTTTCTTGACTTTCACACTTTTTTTTTTTTTTTTTTTTTTTTTGAGACAGGGTCACCTAGGCTGGAGTGCAGTGGCACGATCATCAGGGCTCACTGCAGCCTCGACCTCCTGGGCTCAGGAGCTCCTCCCACCTCAGCCTCGCGAGTAGCTGGGACCACAGGTGCATGCCACCACACCTGGTGATATGGTTTGGCTCTGTGTCCCCACGCAAATCTAGTCTCAAATTGTAATCCCCATAATCCCCATGTCTTGAGAGAGGGACCGGGTGGGAGGTGATTGGATCACAGGGGTGGTCTCCCCGATGCTGTTCTCGGGATGGTGAGTGAGTTCTTACAAGATCTGATGGTTTTCTAAGGCAGTTTTCCCTTGCTGGCTCTCCCCTGCCTGCCGCCATGTAAGATGTGTTTGCTTCCCGTTCTGCCATGATTGTAAGTTTCCCGAGGCCTCCCTAGCATTGGGGGAACTGTGAGTCAATTAAACCTCCTTTGTTTATAAATTACTCAGTCTCAGGTACTATCTTTATAGCAGTGTGTGAATGGACTAATACACCCGGCTAATACATATGTATAATATATATAATATAATATATAATTATAATATATGATACAATACATAATATATAAAGTATATATTATATATAATATATAAAACCCTGTCCCCACTATATATAATATATAATATTATTATGTATAATATAATATATATAGTGGAGACAGAGTATTTTTTTACGTTGCCCAGGCTGGTCTTGAACTCCTGGACTCAAGCCATCTGCCTGCCTCGGCCTCTCAAAGTGCTGGGATTACAGGATTACAGACGTAAGCCACTGCACCTGACGACCTTCACACTTTGAAGAGTAATGGTCAGTTGTCTTGTGAAATGTCCCTCAGTTTTTCCGCTATTTTCTCATGATTAGGTTGAGGTAATCTGTCCTTGGGGAGAATACTACCATGTTCTTAGTGCATCATATAAGGGGATGCATGATGTTGATACATCTGATTTATTAGTAGTGTTGCTAACTTTCATCTCTTGGTTAAGCGGGGGACCGTCAAGTTCCTCCTGTTTAAAGTTGCTATTTTTCCTTTGTAATTAATAAGTATTGCAGGAAAATGCTTTGAGATAATGCAAATATCCTATTTCTTACCATGCTTTACCTATTGACTTTAGAATTCCTGGATGGTTCTTGCCTGCAGCAATAATTAATGTGGTATTCATTTGCGTAGTTGTGATTACCTATTTTCATCTCTCCTACATTTTAAAACAGGAATTCTACTCTAAGGAAGAGCGTCCCTTTCCCCCATTTATTTATCTATTCAATTATATATTTAACTCAGTATGGACTCATGCATATTTTATTCCGTGGACTATAATCCAATATTATCATTATTTATTTTGTTGTTCAAATTATCCAAGCTTAGGCTTTGGGAGCTCTTTCAAGCTAGCTTCTGTGCCCTTTGACATGCCCCATAATTTTTAAAAAACAGCTTTCTGGAGGTATAATTGACAAGTACAAATTGTGCTAATTTACACTGTATAACAATATATATATGTGTGTGTGTATATGTGTGTGTGTGTGTGTGTGTATATATATATATCAGCTTTCTCAGGAACCTCACAGACCACACCATGTTATTCTCAATGTGTGAACTCAGAAAAGGGCATGTGAAATCGCCTTTCCTGAGCACAATTACTCAATTACTACCCAATTATCAGAAGTATCCAACCCAGGACCTCAGGACCTTGGCATTTTACCCTGTGGAGAAATAGACTTGGCATGACAAAAGTAGCAATTATGAAGAAGTTACAAAAGTTTTAAAAAAAGAGTGGGTGCGGTGGCTCATGCCTGTAATCCCCGCACTTCGGGAGGCCAAGGTAGGTGAATCACTTGCGGTTAGGAGTTAGAGGCCAGCCTGGCCAATATAGCGAACCCCCGTCTCTACTAAAAATACAAAAATTAGCTGAGCGTGGTGGTGCACGCCTGTAGTCCCAGCTACTCAGGAGGCTGAGGCAGGAGAATTGCTTGAGCCCAGGAGGCGGAGCTTGCAGTGAGCTGAGATGGTGCCACTGCACTCCACCCTGGGGTGACAGAATGAGGCTCTGTTTCAAAAAAAGAATCTTTGAGTTCTGAAGCTTTCTGAACCACTAACATGTATGGCTGCTGGCTTCCTTCCTGAGAGGGCATGTGAACATCAGCTTGGTGCTTTCATCCTTGGGCAGAGAGGAATGACAGAGAAGGAAGTCTGAAAAGCATCTCCTCTACAAAGGCGACGAGAACACTGGCAAAAATGGTCAAAATCAACTTTTTCAGAACTCTGGAAATTATCCAAAGGCTTGCAACAGTTGGAGGAATGTTTAAGAAAAACAGCCTGAATCTCAGTAAGAACAGCCAGGTTCGTGACATTTTAACTTGGGCTATTCCTACAACCCCTGATATGGTAATACAGGAGTTACCAAGAAATTATTTTAGTCAGTTAGAGCAGGTAAAAGAGTTCTCAGTGGAATTTTCCTTGAATAAAAAGTATCCCCCTAACCACTTCTTCACTAGCAGAAAGTATCCTGAAAAATCAAGCTGCAAGCATAGATATGCAAGCTAGATGCTTGCATATGTAAATGACAGCGGGTGTAACTGGAAGCCAGGTACATTCAATATGGTGATTCCCGCTCCCTTTCCTTGTCACCATATGTGCCAGTTTCATGGCAGCAGCCAGGTAAAGCCACGTGTGCAGGTGTCATGGCAACAGCCAGGTAGAAGTCACATTTGCATAATAAACGATTAGGCTGGGAGGGCCAGTTTCTTCACAGGTTATGTAAATGACACACCTGGTCAACCCAATCCCTCGGGCCCTATGTAAAACGATCACTGCCTCCTGGAGCCTCTCTGCAAAATCAATCAGACCTGCTCTCTCAACATGAGAAAGCTTTCTCTCCCTTTCCTCTTCTGTGTCTATTAGACTTTGCAGTCCTAAACCCACTCCTTGTGTGTGACTGCGTCCTTAATTTTCTTGGCGTGAGACAATGAACTCCAGGTATTTACTCCAGACAATGGAGCTGTTTCAACAGTTTGGCTGTGTCCCCACCCAAATATTATCTTGAATTGTAATCGCCATATTCCCCACGTGTCTAGGGAGAGAGCTGGTGGGAGGTGACTGGATCATGGGGGATGTTCTCCCATGCAGTTCTCATGATAGTGAGTGAGTCCTCACAAAATCTGATGGTTTCATAAGGGGCTCTTCCCCCTTCACTCCTCTGTCTCTTGCCTGCCACCATGTGAAGAAGGTGCCTGCTTTCTTGCTTCCCCTTCTGCCATGATTGTGTTTCCTGAGGCTTCCTTAGCCATGTGGAACTGTGAGTTAATTAAACCTGCTTCCTTTATCAATTACTCAGTCTTGGGTATTATCTTTATAACAGTGTGAGGATGGACTCATACACCCTCTTCCCCAGCTTTGCAGTCTCCTTAAGAACTAACAGCCCTGCCACCTCTGGAGGGGGAACAGGAGGGCAGAAGGGGTTTGATGCTCTCTCAAAACACCATTCTCAGATCATTGCCATTCTTTGACTTATCAGGAAGTTCTCTGGGAACCTCCATTCACAGGGCTTTTAAACATTTTACCTGGTTCTGATGCCAGTAGGCTGAGGGAGGCCCCCAAAAGCAGGTGGCACGTTGACCCCAGCCAGTGTCCAGGATGTTGACATCATCGTGAGAAGGAATTCAAGGATGAGTCAGAAAACAGGGAAAGCGTGGAGATTTATTGTAAAGGGAAAACTAAAAAAAAAAAAAAAAAGGGGAGAGTGTGCATACTCAAGAGAGAGTCTTACAGTGGGGTTTGCGGTTTCTATCTTCATGGGTTTCTTTCACCAAAGGGGTGGAATACTCATGAAGATTCCTGGAAAAAGGTAGAGATTTCTTGGAACTCTGGTGCCAGTCATTTTTACACCAAATACAGGTGTTCCCAGAACTGTCATGGTACTGGTGGGCATGTGATTGAGTATGTTAATGAGCATATAATGAATTCCTAGGAGAAACCGAGGTCAAATCCGGTGCCATGTTGGGTCCAGTCAGTCTTAGCCAGCTTGGTTCACACCCTGGCTCAGTCCCTAACTTTTGCAGCTATTCTGATAGTTTCCTTTTGCTTAGTCATGTGAAACTACTGCCTGTAATATTCTGTTCTCTTGTGACCACCCTGTATTATTCCTGTCTCAACTCAGTTTCCATCAATTCCTGAGGCATTTGTCAAAAACAATCAGGGGGCTTGGTGTGGTGGCTCATGCCTGTAATCCCAACCCTTTGGGAAGCCAAGGTAGGAGGACTGCTTGAATCCAGGAATTTGAGACCAGCCTGGGCAATATGGCAAGACTGTCCCCACCAAAAAACCAAACAACAAAAACAATCAAGGATGATTGTTTAATATTGCAGTTGCCGGAGCCAGGGACAACAGTTGAGACCAACTCAAAAGCTGACCAAAAATCTTAAAGGAAAATTTGGGGAATGAGATATGAAATGTGAAAGGGAAGTAAAAACTTGGGACCCCACTTCACTCGGCCAAAAGGAAAAAATTAATCTGAAAGCTGAGGCATGCAAGAAGCTGCCTTTTCTTTTGTTCCTAACCAGATGGCTACAGATAAAAGGTTAAATATCTTTACAGGTAGCTACTCTATGTTCACGTTATCTTATATGATGTGCTGATTTACTGAGAGTGAGAGGAATATATAATTGACTCTTCCCCTACCGTTCCTTTTCTCTTGCAACGTGTGGATGACCATGCCTTCCCTCTTTCCCCTCCAGTCCACTTTGCCCCTTTAAACATTGAAGTGCTCAAATTCGTCTTTGGAGAAAGGCACAGACCACAGACTGCTTCTGTGATTCTGTGTTTTTTTCTTCCAGGAATGTCCTTAAACTTGGCCAAATAAACGTCTAAATTGATCGAGACCTGTCTCAGATATACTTTTTGCTTTACCCCATTGAGGGCTTTGGAAAGTTGCAATGTGTTCCTGAGAATCTGGACTGCTCTGCACACCTGTGTGACATATTCTCCTTTATTTAAAGTCAACTGATTATGAACAGCAATCACATCCACCAAATACCTTCATGGCAACACCTAGTGTTTGATTGAGTAACTAGGGACCAGAGACTAGTCAAGTTGACACATAAAACTGATCATCACAAGACAGAACAGAGCCATATAGGAACAGAGCTATATAGGAACATTATAAACAAAATGTTTATATAGCATTGAAATCGGTATTAATCATCCTTGGGGCAGAGCTCAGCATACCTCCCACCATCCCACTGGTATGCCCCAAAGCCCATTCATGACTCTACATGTGAAAGTACTGAGAGATAAATGGGCATGATATATGCAACCTATTCTCCAAAGGTTCCAGGAAAATAATTATGTAAACATATACACAGAGAATGATAAAGCAAATGTGACAAAATATAAAGCATTGTTAAATCTGGCTAGTACGTACACAGGAATTCTTTATGCATCCTTGCGACTTTTCTGTAAGTTTGAAATTATTTCAAAATAAAACTTTTTAGAAAATGTCCACAAAAAGCTTTGTAGAAGAACATTAATATCACCTTCATTAAAAGTAGCCAAGGCTGGGTACCGTGGCTCATGCTTATAACCCCAGCTCTTTGGGAGGCCAGGAGTTCAAGAACAGCCTGGGCAACATGGCAAGAACCTGTCTCTACAAAAACAAAAACAAAAACAAAACACAAAAAACAAAAAACAAAACACACACACACACACACACACACACACACATGTGGGGTATGGTGGCATGTGCCTGTAGTTGCAGCTACTTGGAAGACTGAGGCAGGAGGATCACGTTAGCCCAGGAGGTCCAGGTTGCAGTGAGTGGTAATCACGCTGCTGCACTCCAGCCTGGGTGACAAAAGGAGACCCTATCTCAAAATAAATAAATAATTTAAAAAGGGAAAACAGTCCTACTCCTGTATTTAAAAAATGAAACACCTTAGAAAATGGTTTTTTTGTTCGTCTGCTTGTTTGTTTTGAGACGGAGTCTCCCTCTGTTGTCAGGCTGGAGTACAGTGACAGGATCTCGGCTCACTGCAACCTTCGCCTCCTGGGTTCAAGCGATTCTGCTGCCTCAGTCTCCCGAGAAGCTGGGACTACAGGCATGCGCCACCACACCTGGCTAATTTTTTTGTATTTTTAGTAGAGACGGGGTTTCACCATGTTGACCAGGATGGTCTTGATCTCTTGACCTCGTGATCTGCCTGCCTCGGCCTCCCAAAGTGCTGGGATTACAGGCATGAGCCACTGCGCCCGGCCGTAAATAGTTTTTTTAACTGGAAAAAATCTGCATTTTAAGATATTTGCTGAGCGTGTAATCCCAGCTATTAGGGAGGCTGAAGCCCAGGAGGATCACTTGAACCTAGGAGTTTGATGCTAGCTTGGGTAACAGGGCAAGACCCTGTCTCTAAATCTATCATCTATCTATCATCTATCTATCTATCTATCTATCTATCTATCTATCTATCTATCTATCTATCTATCTATCTATCATCTATCTATCTATCTATCTCTCATCTATCTATCTATCATCTATCTATCTATCATCTATCTATCTATCTATCTATCATCTATCTATCTATCCATCTATCTATCATCTATCTATCTATCTATCTATCTATCTATCATCTATCTATCTATCTATCCATCTATCTATCATCTATCTATCTATCTATCTATCTATCATCTATCTATCTATCTATCTATCTATCTATCTATCATCTATCTATCTATCTATCTATCTATCTATCTATCTATCTATCTATCTATCTATCTTTCCATCCATCCATCTATCAATCATCTATCTAATTTGCTGATAATGAATATAGCTAAGATTTATTGAGGATTTATATACCAGACACTGGGCTAAGCTTTACCTACTTCTAGTGTCTAATCCTCACAACCACCCTGTAATGTAGATATTTATGCCCATTTTACAGACGAAGAAACAGACTGAGGGAGGTTAAGTAATTTGCCCAAGGTCTTGCAATTAGTAATCAGCACAGCAGGAAAGCCAAACCTGGTTTCCCTGTTGCCTGAGCCAGGCCTCTTGATCGGTTACTACATTCTACTAAAAAGGACCTTAATTTCCCTACCCCGCCCCCCAGCTTCTGAGACACACAAATACCCACACAAGTTATTTTACTGGAGAGGCCTTTTAAGGACGATCCTCTCTAATTATAATTTTTACTTCTTCTGAGAGTCAATCAGGTTAATATAAATGGCTAATCTCTAGAAATAGAATGTTCCACTTTCATTTAAAAGCATTATTTTGCTCCACTAGACAACATCTCTTTATTTTCCCTGAATTAATCTTTCTTTGACCATGGCACTGGCTTTTGTTTTCAAGTGTGTTGTCCTCTCCGTTTCACCCTTCCTCCAAAGAAAATCGATGAGCTACTTGCTTAGGATTTCAGGTAGAATAAAAACAAAAGAAGGCAAGAATTGTCTAAATTTAAAGTGCTGGAAAATCCAACATTTTATTTACTACATTTTGGTGACTACATAAATGCTGAAACATTTTAACACTGAAAAGCATGATGGCATCATCACTTGCTTTTTTTTCTTTTTTTCTTTTTTGCTTAGCAAACACAGCAGATGATATTGCACGGCATAAAGTGAGAACAGTAGCGAAGCTTAAAATAAATGAAAGAAACCTTAATGCAGTACAGGAGATACTCAGAAACAAACCAGAATAATGCCTAATGCATTACACGTTTTTGTTGCTACACACAAAAATACAGAAGAAGCATTGGACAGAGAGAAAGAGAGAGAGACAAAATATTAGCAAACAACCATAACAGGGTACAATAATCATTTAGTCTGAAATGTAGATGCAACATAGAAACTACCACTGTTTTCTAATTGACAAAGAAAATGACAGCAACATTTGTCTTTTATCAAAAAATCTTCTAAGCCCCTCATGGTTAGGGTTTTAATTAATTATTTAATTATGTATTTACCCTTTTTTTTTTTTTTTGTCTTTTTTTTCATTGTTAAGGAAGAACTCCCTCTGCTCTTGGAAGATTTTCTACTCTACTGATCTTTTTTATTTTATTTTATTTTTACCTGATGATTGTCTTAGGCACCCTCCTTACGTAATAAACCATCAAGCTAACTTGAACAGGGAAACTGAGTCACACTCAAACAATAGCTAAGGTCAAAAGTGTAGTGAAAATAGAAAAAGGGGGAAGGGATAGGTCTAAGTGAGTGACAGATAGGCTGATTCAGACAGGACAATAAGCACAGGGAGATATGAAGACAATTACCAAAGCAAGTGGAAGACAAGGTTTTCAACTTTATTGTATTGAAAAATACTTGTCACTTGGTTCAGATAGCAAATCTAAAATGAGCCCACAATGATTATGTAATAAATGCAGAACATACCACAACAAATCGAGACTAACATGGAAACGGATGTGACCTTGTGAATACAACGCCGCTCAGCGCTTCACTGCTCAACAATTGTCCTAGGTTTCCATAACTCATCGCACAGCATTGGTATTAAAAACAAATAATTGGTCAATGCTTTCCAAGAGCACACTGAGTGATCCTGCAACCCAAAGCAGATTTATTGCCCTATTAAAACACATAATGAGTATAAAAATGTTCCTAAGAAAATGTAACATTTGACCTGAAGTCTAAGCCCTCTCTTTCCTTCCCTATCACAAACACCCCTGTGGAGGGGAAAAATAAAAATAAAAAATAAGGCAAAATTTGTATGTTGAGAGGGAAAGTATTTACATCTATGGGTTTATGACGTGTAGTCAGAGCAACTTCTTTCAGCATAATAAAACAAAATAGTGGGCACCGACTCTTCTGAGGATGCCACTGTCAGTTGAGAATTCCGTGTGTGTGCTCATCACAAGTAGGGCCAAGTATCTGAACTGCCTCCATGAAGGGAGCTGAGGGCAGGGATCATCTCTAGTGCAGAAAAGAAACCAGTCGGAAGATGAAGAGTGAGTGGAGACAAACTCAGAGAGGCATGGAGTACATTCACCCCAGGACCCTGACATTTGAGGATGACTCCTGTGACTTTGGTAGGGATGTGTAGGGAGAGGAGGGGCAGTCGTGAGTAGCAGATTCCAAGAAACTGATGTGGAGAGGGATGTGTAACTTTGATTTTTCCCTTAAATTCTATTGATAATTGAGGCCAAGCAATCGTGTTTTGCATCTACTGTGGACTGGCCAGAGGGGAAGGGGCTGGGTCAAGCTGCTCCCCAGCCTTGACTTTCTGTCTAAGGGCATGAGGCCATTACACTCTCCTCTCAGCTTTGCAAAAGGAACTGTGTCTCCATGCCCTGCCCCCTGCCTTGAAGCAATTCAGAAACTTGGGAAAACCTAGAGGATTTCCAAATTCAAGTTAGCTTGTCTCTGAGTTTTTACACTCTACTTCTCATACCCGTGCGAATGGTTAAAAAAAAAAAAAAGTAGCAAAGTATCTCACAAATGCCGGTGCTTTGAAATATTTAAAAAGTCTTAAATTCTTTGGAATTTCAGGTCTTACCTGCAAAGTAATCTTTTCTAAAAAAATTAATAAATTAAAGGAAGAACACGAATAATGCCTTTCTTTCTAAATGACAAAAAGGACTATCTTGAAACACTCACTTTGGCATGTACAAGTTTCTGAGGGGGGACCTGGCAGTGTTTACAGCACACATTGAAATACCTACTAAGAAAAAGCTAAAGATACACCCTGCAGTTAAGAGAAGCTCTTGCCTTCAGCTTATCTTAGCATCGAGAACAAAAAGATTGTAACATAAAGCTTTGGCCATTTCGATTCTACTATATACATTTTAAAAACTACACAGTCATAAATTAAAGCAATGATTAAATAAGCTCATATAAAATGTAATTAAATTAAAAAAAATCACAGCACGTTATAGAGAAAAATAGGAACCAGCTTCACAAAAAAGAGATTTTATATATATATATATATATATGTATTTTTTTTTTACCCTGTGGAAACAAATTTTCTACGGAACACAAAAACTTCATAAGTAACCATCAAAACAAAAATCATTTCTCATTCCATTCTTGCTTTTTTACACAACCCTTAACTCACCGGGGGGAACATTTCCAGAAATTAAGTCTTCCTTGAGCAACAGAGCAGTTCTGCCAAGAAAATAAACCCCAAACCAAAGGGGAGGGGGGACATCCCAAACATACAAACTACAAAATAAATAAGAATTATAAAGTTTTTTTTTAAAGTAACCTTAACAATTATCAAACTAGTAAGTTCTGCCTTATCACATAGACTCTCTATACAACATAACCCTAAAACGTTATTACTATGAGGTATTTGGAGGAATTGGTAAAAGTTACGCACGGCCTGCCTGGTGGAGGGACAGGTGAAGTCAGGTGGGGGGAACTTGGGAGGGAACGAGGAGGAGGAGCTTTGGTTTATCAGCAAGAAATTGGGAAAAAAAAGTCATCCTTTGGTATCAAAGAAAGTTTCATTGCATGGTTGCACGGAAAAAGCACCACGGTGAATAATTATTCCTTTTTTTTTTTTTTTCATTAGTGGCCTTTCTAAGAGGCTGAGGTATTCAAAGAGTATAAGGTGAAAGAGGTCAACAGCGGTTTAACACTTTGGTTCAAGCAAGGCACTCGTCCTAGGAGTTTACAAAGTTTGCAACATGTTTGCCTAGAGATTTACAAGTAGAACTAGCAGTAATAAGAGTAGTATTTCCTAATGTTGTTGTTGTCATTATCGTATCATTATTAAGAATGAAGACAAGTTTACACACTGAGTGAAGAGTGAGGAAGGGTGGTGGGGGAAGGGAAGGGGTGGAGTTCCCTCTGCAGACTGAGACCGTGCATGAAAATATCTTTGGTATTCTTTGGTATCATCAATGTGATTAAAATCACCAATGGAAATTGAGTGAGGTAGCGTCTTTGGTTCACACTATAAATAGTAGATCTTTACACTTTTTTTTCTTTTTTTCTTTCTTTTTGTTTTTTTTTGTTTGTTTGTTTTTTGTTTTTTTTTTTTTTTACACGTGGAAGTAGCTATTTTTTTACCTTCTGCTTCTTTGTCCTTACTATTTAGGAAGTAGTTACCAAATGTACTGTAAAGCTAACCACACCACAGTAATAACCCAGAAGGCCAAACACGTCTCAAAACAGCCTCTGGTGTTTGAATGCACCCTAAACAACTAGATAGAAAAAGGAGAAGTGCTTTCTCTTTGTTTGCTAAATGCATAGTTTTCATCCTTTATGTACAAAGAAGGGAGGACCTTTCTTAGGGAAAATGCCTTTACAGCTCATGTGAAAATGTCCTAGGACTCTTTGGTATAGCAAAGTTTGCATTTAACCTGCAACTACGGTCATTCACCTGGGGTAGCAATGGGAGTGGAATGAATCCAAAAGTAGTGTAGTGCTTTTATATTTTCCTGGAAAAATAATTTCGCTTTTTTTTTGCGGGGGCACAGTGAGTGACATGTTCATTTAGAACTTCTGGATTTCCCACACATTTTCTTTGGTCTTTGGAGTCTATTCCACGTGCATCCGGGGACTGGAATACTCAATTCCTGACATCCAGAGCTCTTTTACCTGAACATTTATTGACGTCTGGGGTTTTGGGGTGTCCAGATGTCACACCTCCCTGCCCTCTACAGGAAAGCTTCCAGTGATGACAGGACCTGAATGACTTATGGCCAGAAACAGACTAACTTCCATTCTACCAAAAAAAAAAAAAAAAAAAAAAGGATTACTTTAAGTGCAGTTTTGGAATAAACACACATACAAATAAAACAGTAAGATAGATACCTTTTTCTGGTGAATTTTGCAAAAGAATTGAGAAATGATGGGTGAACAAATGGCACATGATTGGCTCTGTGGAATGTAGATTAAAAAACTCAAGCCAGAAATTAATGTTACACTCAATAGGAATGGAAGCATTGTGTTTTTTTTCTATATTCCAGTTCAGGAGCAAGTAAAGAATTGGTCATACATGATGTAATAAGTGTATTGCTTGTGAGAAGCTGAGTTTTGTCCATCATGATTTCTAAAAAGCAAACGATGTGAGTATGCTTAAACAGTCGAGTAAAAAAATTGCTTTTCAGGCTCTGATTTGTGCATCTGTTTATGAGAAAATATATCTCTAAGCCCTGAAATTGCATAATGGGTGCAAATTCAATGCTGGTATGAAAGTTATCTTTGGTGTTAGCAAACAGGATAACTGGTGAGTTTCTTAAAAAACCATTATGGTGGGATACTGAAAATGAAGCAATATTCTATGAGACTGTGCCTACACAGTACCAAAATAATTGGTCAAAAATGCAACATGGGCCAGGTGCAGTGGCTCATGCCTGTAATCCCAGCACTTTGGGAGGCCGAGGCGGATGGATTACCAGAGGTCAGGAGTTCAAGAGCAGCCTGGCCAACATGGTGAAACCCTGTCTCTACTAAAAATACAAAAACTAGCAGGGCGTGGTGGCGCCTGTAATTGCAACTGCTTGGGAGGCTGAGGCAGGAGAATCACTTGAACCCGGGAGGTAGAGTTTGCAGTGAGCTGAGATCATGCCACTGCACTCCAGCCTGGGTGACGGAGTGAAACTCTGTCTCAAAAAAAAAAAAAAAAAAAAAAAAAAAAAAAAAGGTAACATGCGTGTTGGATTGATTTTGGGGTTAACATATAGTAACAACAAATAAAAAACATGGTTGTCTGAATTCTGCTTTTCTTTTCTTGGAGTATTGAATTTGGTAAGATTGTGTGTAGACACAGCTTGAATTTCCCTGCATTTAGAATTATCACATTTTAGATAAACAAGGCTTTCCTCCCTCCTAAATTATAAATACATAATGTAGCTGTATCCCCGGTTCCCTCCATTCCTGGAGAGAGAGAAAATGTTAATCAGTTTTTTCCTTTTTGTTTACGTCATTGACAAGATTCTATTTTTTAGTAAATCTTGAAGGGTGGCCATTTAAACGGTCTCTTTCAATAGCTGAACTATAATTGTGCCATATTTAGAAGGGAAATTTTTAAGCTGGAATTATGGGTGAAAATTTTTAAAAAAGACAAAACATGTCAAGGCAAATGCAGTATTTCATCAAAAGAGAAGTATATGTTGGTTTCCTCTTCTCATTCGGCAGCAGACATGAAGGAGACACAGATAGATGGCTTGTTCGTTTTGCTTCACCTCTCTAGTTGCCTGCCTGTTACAGACCTAGACAAGGTGCTGAGATTTGATGCTAAGGAGTTATGTTTTGTGTCAAGATGGTTCAGTTTTATTCTTTGGCATTTTTAATGAATCTCAATAAAACAACTTATCATTAGGATAACATTTAATTTTATAGTTCTAAGTAGGGGTGGTAATTAACTAAGAGTATCCAATTCTTTACCTAATGGCATAATAGGCATCCACTTACATAAGTTACAGTCCAACTGAATTCAGAGAGAATTTTTCTGGGAATCTAGTGATTCGCTGGGGTACCACTAATACAACTTCTTTTTTTTTTTTTTTTTTGGCTTTGATTTCTACAGTTCTGGTTAAGTGATTTGGAAAAATAGAGATTTAAAATTTTGTATTCGTAAGCTCAGGTCTAGTTTTTAATCTGTCCCTGTTAGAGAGCAAAATCTATATTATAAAATTTCCAGCTTAATGCAGTAGCAAGAAAGAATGCAGAATGCTTTGGAGGCTATTCTTAGTTCAATAAATTGATTAATACCAATAGATCAAAAGTCTTGTCATCCACCAGAACACTGGCTTTTTCTATGCAGTTCCACCAATTTTACCATTTCTGCTGTTTTACTGATGTCCAAGTGATAAAATTTCTGGAATTGGCAATAAGTTAGTTTGATTACTTTTTAGGATACTTATAAGTACTGAATAGTTCATTTGAATAATAATTTTTTTTTTTTTTTTTATTTTATTTGTATTTGTAAAGTATTTAAAAGAGGTTTTTGGTGCCAAATGCATAAAGCAAATATAAGTCAATTCATCTAAGGATAGTTCTTCATTTAGTGACCTTTTATAAAAAGCATTACTTTGAACGAATTTTCTAATTTAGTTACTTTCCCTGTTAAACTTAGTTTTCTAGTGTAAAAATGGGGTCCTACTTTGGAAAGATCCTCAGGTTTTCTCAGCTAGGAACAGATTATGGAATCATGTCTATCTCTCTACTTTAGTGACATTTATGGATCCTGAAAAGGAGTGTGCCATCTGGATGTACACGTGTACTGCATCGACCTCTCTGCCATGATATTAATTGCTTCCCTGAAGCTACATTCTTTCTTGCCAGTTCTGAAAACTCATATTTCAAATGCTTCAAGAGTCATAAATAATAGTCATGATTCTATGTGGCATGTGTATTACAGCTAGATCAGTTCATACGTATAACTTTACATAGTATCTTGTGTAAAAATAGCTTTGGTTATTAAAATCATTGCAATAAAATACCTGCACTATAATATTAAGTGTGTTCTTTGGTACCTAGGTGATTTTTTAAATGGATGGACTCTTGTTTCATTTCTTAAAAAATATCTGAACATTCCTTAACAAACAAAGAGAATGCACTGGTTTAGGTGTCATTCAAATTTTCTTTGCTGGGTTTGAATCTGCATTTAGGTTGCGGGCCTGGCAGGTTCAAACGCTAGGCTAGACGAGCAAAATCACTAATCCAATGAACTCAGACAACCCCATACCATGTTGGTTGCACTCCTATAGCACAACCATTTCTGAAGACCAGCTCTGCCTAAGTCTCTAACCACTGGTGGTGGTGGTTGTGTGTGTGTGTGCGTGTGTATGTACGTGCACGCACACACACATGCACACACACCCACACACAGTACTGAGACATCATACACCTTCGTGGCATGGTAGAACAGATGAGAAAGTTCGATCTTAAAAGATGTCCGCTCAATGGCTCAAAATCACTATGCTCCAAACCACTAAACAGCCAAGCACAGCGAGGATGGTCATGGATTGAAGGTGTGAGATCCAGTGGTGTTTTCCTGCTCATCATTTGTCTTGCCAAGTCGCCGCCCCGCTGAAGTGTGTGTCTCCAAACAAAGTCAGAATGCAGGTGAGCTAAGTCTTTGGTTTCTTTGGACTATAAATAACACTTTTTTTTTCTTCAAATATTTCTAAGTATAAACCTGCTATCTTGAGGTCCTGGTCTTTTAAAAATTTTTTTTTAAATTTAAAGCTTTTCCACCGAGGTTTTAGTTTGTGGTTCTTCCTTCATGCTTTGGTACAAGTGCTTGATGAAGAAGATGAGTTGCCTGAATTGGAGCTGCCCTCGTCCTGCCACTTGTCCAGACTCCTCCTCCTTGCGTTCATGAAGAAGTTGCTGACAGTGCTCAACTCCAACCCCAGCTGCTGGGAAATGGTGATTTGCAATTCTTTGGATGGACGCTTATTTTCCTTGAATATTGCATGTAGAGTTCGACGCTGGACATCTGTGAAGACCAACCTGGGCTTTTTGGGTGTGTTGCCTCTATCCTTCCCATGTTCTTGTTCTTTCCTTTTACATGCTGTGAAGAAACACAGAAGATGTTAGAACAAATGATCTAGGGGAGAATCAATAGTAAGAAAGACAGAGCTCATAAAAATTTGTTAGCCATTCCTCATGGCCTGCTTTCTGTTTGCTGATCTCTGCTTTAAGCACCATGGGGGGCTGGGAGGAAAGTGTAATAAGAGAATGGAGAATTGGGATATAGGTGAAGTTCTGTGAGGCCTGGGCGTGGGTTGTGGCTTTGATGAGTATTTGCTCTTTGTCCTGGGTGAGTCAGTTAACTCCATCTGGGCCTCAGATTCCTCACCTGTAGAATGTAAGTTTTTGGCTAAATGAACTTATCACTTTGAACTTTTGTTTCTTTATCTGCAAAATGCATATAAGAATACCCACCTTGCCGTGTTGTGGTACGAAATAGTGTACGTAAAAGTTTATGCTAACTTTACAAATGCAATGCCTTGTCAGCAAGAAGCAGTTGTAGCCCTCAAAGGGTTTATAGTCTGCTGCCCGTAGAATATTAAGAGCCTAATCAGAGTCTGAAAACATAGTAGAAAGGAATTGCATTTGTTTCCCTTCTGATCTTTTTTATTTTCCAGGAAAATCTGTATATAAGAAAGTTCAGTATATAGTTTTTTATCGTGGCCATCAGTCTTCTACCGATTTTCTAGTGGAACCGGGAACTGTGGAGGTGTGAACCGCTCTTCCTCGACATTGAGACTAAACCTGCCAAGTTAGCCATGTTCATCTCTGGGTTCTCTCTGTGCCTCCTTTTTGCAAGCCATGCTCTTGGAGTCCCCCTCATCCCTTACCTGATCTCCCACTGAGGGGCCCATTCCCTACCCATGCATGTTTGGTCCTGTATTACCAAGATGCTTTTTGGCTGCTAGAGCTATTCTAACATATCATCCCAATGCAGCCCTCAGGCCCCAGGGTTTGGCGCCAGATCAGGGTCTCTCCTGATTTTAGATGCCATAATTCTCTTTCCATCCTAATGCGGCTCACTAGTTTCCACCTGCTAAAGGACTCTCAGGGCTGCACTGGTAACAATGCACACCGCCCCTCCACCCAGTCTCCACCATCAATCAATCCCCACAACCATCCACAAATAACCACATAACCCAGGTGCTCTGATATGTGTATGCAGCCTTAAGACAAGGCTCCTATGCCCTCACTGCAATCAGATTGCTGCCTCCTAGCCCCGTATGTAGGTGTTCTAGAGCTGCCACTGCCACCTTTATATCTGGCTGATTGTATCTCTCATCCCCACCATAGTGGAAGATGGATGGGGCATGCTTCGTGGTGGAGGGAGGGATTGCCACTCTTCCATATCGCATCCCTCCCATTGCTGTCCTGCCTGTTGCTGCCCTCTGTTTCACCACATGCATCTGTGTATTCCAGGTTCTCAATTCCTTACCTGATGGTTCACCAGCTCTGGCTAGATTCAGCCTCTGTGCTCTCCTCAGCCTCCCCCTCCCTTTCATTCCCAGCTGGGTAGATCCTGGACTTCAGAGTTCCTGTAAAACTTTAGGTGCCCATTGGTAGAAATTAGCTCAGCAACAGATCAGCTGCAGAGCTCATAGGTGAAGGCTGGAGAGGGCTCAAGGCTTTACAGTCCAATCCAGAGGGCTCCAATTTTTTAAAACAATGTGCTACTTAGTCAAAAAAAAGTTCTGAGTATATATTCCCTTATATTATTTATTTATAAATCATATACATGTGTTAGTAGACTACTGTATTGTGCACATTATAAAACACACACAATACAAAAACATTTTTTTTTTTGAGACAGGATCTCACCCTGTTGCCCGGGCTGGAGTGCAGCGGTGCAATCTCAGTGCACTGCAACCTCTGCCTCCCTGGGCTCAAGCGATCCTCTCACCTCAGCCTCTGGAGTAGATGGCACTACAGGTGCATGCTGCCACACCCGGCTATTTTTTTTTGTATTTTTTATAGAGATGGGGTTTCACCATGTTGCCCAGGCTGGTCTTGAGCTCCTGGGCTCAAGCAATCTGCCCACCTGGGCCTCCCATTAGAGGTGTGAGCCACTGCCCACAGCCCACAATATTAAAATTTTTAAAGGGATAAAATAAAAATAGACATGAAATGCTCTTCTAGAGATGCATCTGCTTGCCCAGGCGCTGCAGTGTATTCACCCCACTTACGGGGCCACTGATCCAACTATTAGTAAATATAGGAGTGAGAATTTCAGAATGAACATGAAGGGAGGGCTCAGTCATGAAAGAGAGATTTGTAGGCAAGGCAGGCCTTATGGCCTTTTGTAACATGTCCTGTAGGTCACTTGCTATGCTTCTTGCCCACCATGGGGGGCGGCATCAACCTAATGGGCAGGGTTATTAAACGCCCAACTCCCTCAGAGCCTCGCGTTATATACATCCTGAGCCAGGTGAGTCTCCAAATAGAGTTCCTCCTCACAGGGGCCTACAGCCCTCACTGGGCACCCAGATTAAGTCCCAGAAAAAAATGACTAAAGTCAACTCCAGTTAGTTTGAGTCAGCCCCTGTAGACACAGCCTCATACAATACTGATGCCGATGGCTGATTCATTGACTTAAAAATGAATACAAGGCCAGGCGCGGTGGCTCACGCCTGTAATCCCAGCACTTTGGGAGGCCGAGGCGGGCGGATCACTAGGTCAGGAGATCAAGACTATCCTGGCTAACATGGTGAAACTCTGTCTCTACTAAAAATACAGAAAATTAGCCGGGCACGGTGGCGGGTGCCTGTAGTGCCAGTTACTCGGGAGGTTGAGGCAGGAGAATGGTGTGAATCCGGGAGGTGGAGCTTGCAGTGAGCTGAGATCATGCCACTGCACTCCAGCCTGGGCGACAGAGCGAGACTCCATCTGAAAAAAAAAAAAATAAATAAATAAAAATAAAATAAATAAATAAATAAATAAAAAGACTACAATGCAGGTTTTGCTCTTAAGGATGCCAGATTTAAGCAAATAACTGCATATAAGCAATTAACTACAAGAGTGTAAAAAGAGTGTATAGAGTCTACTGCTTGAAGATATTCAGGAAGGCATTATAGAGAAGGTGCTTCAGATGGGCCCTAAAGGATAAATGGAGGCTTGCCAGTGAGAGGAGTGGGAAGAGTGGGAAAGCTCGTTCCCTGCAGAGGGAGCAGCACTGTGAAGGATTGATAAGTATTAGTAGATTGGTATTTGTGAGGCAAGAGGGCTCACACAAGAAGGAAAGGCTGTGGGAGATGGCTTCGTGCTTAGACAGAGATCAGATGTGAATCATCTCGTAAGTAAGGAGGAGGTATGGAGAGGTATGAGTAAGGGTGTAGTGTGATTACATTTGGGCTTAGAAAAACCCCTCTGGTGGCATTGTGGAGGGAGAACTGGAAAGCAGCAAGATTAGGAACAAGAATGCTACAGTCGGTGCTATCGTCTACCACCCAGATCCCCCTTCAGGACTGAGGCACTCGTTCTTCCAGCTGCTGGAAGGGTTGGTGACAGGTGGCTCTCAGGTGAGGTCCATTCTTGGAATCGCCCTTGGCCAAAGGTTACGCCACCCTGGGGTGGGGTGGGGGTTTGCCCATATCTAGTGGAGGTGGGTGGGGGGGTGTAGGAGATACGGTTATGGAAGGTGGTGGTCTAGGAGAGTGGAAATAAGTTGGTTTAAGGACCTTCAACCCAACCCCTTGCATCAAGTGAGACAACTCTAAAGAGTCATCTGGTTCAAGAGCACTCCATATAATTGGTTGAGGGTATTTTTGCACCTACATTGCTGTTCAACTCCTCCTTCTGCCCCATCTTACTTCCTTCACCACCCCCAGGGGAGTTATTCTCCTTAACTTGCTCCAAAAACCTTTCTGCTTGTGCATCTCAGAAACTCAGAGTCTGTTTTGCAGAGAAACAGACCTAAAATAGAAGTCAGAAAACCACCGTAGGGCCAGGCACAGTTGCTCATGCCTGTAATCCCAGCACTTTGGGAGGCCGAGGCAGGCAGATTACTTGAGGTCAGGAGTTCAAGACCAACCTGGCCAACACGGTGAAACCCTGTCTCTACTAAAAATACAAAAATTAGCAGGGCGTGGTCGTGGGCGCCTGTAATCCCAGCTACTCGGGAGGCTGAGGCAGGACAATTGCTTGAACCTGGGAGGCGGAGGTTGCAGTCAGCTGATATCGCACCACTGCACCCCAGCCTGGGTGATAGAGCGAGACTCCATCTCCAAAAAAGAAAAGAAAACCACTGTAATGAGGACCCATAATTAGACAATGGCAGTTGAGAATGGAGAAGAACTTCTTGGGAGGTCAAATCAAGAAGACTTACTGAGTACTTGGCTAAGAAGGTGTAGTCTGGAACACCTGCCGGGTTTCTGGTTGGATGATAGCAATGGGGCCATTAGGAAATACAGAGGGAGAGTGAGTTTTATGAGGGTAGTAACCACTTCTGTATGGAACAAATTGCATTGGATGTGTTTGCTGGACATTCTGTTAAAGATCTCCAATAGGTGGTTGTCCAGCAGACAGCAGGATGTATGGGATCTGGAGTTCAGGGAAGAGGTCTGGGCTAGAAATATAGACTTGGAAGTCATTAGGTCTCTAGATGGTAAATTACACAGAACACACACCCACGGGAAAGTAAATAACAGAGCACTGGGTGCAGACTTGACTTATTTATCATTCAAAAGGCAGAGCTAAGGGAAATCAGAAAGAGATATTCATCTTCCATCTAGCCAGATTGTATGTTTGAATGACTTCAGTCTGGTCCTTGGCATTTGGCAGAACTGTCTGCTGAAGCTACCCCTGAGCCAGCATTTCCCAAATGGCATTAGAAGAATGATACTCTCTCAAACACGGGTTCCTTGAAAAGATGGTTTGCAGATCAAGGACATTTTTAAAAAATCTATTATATATTGCCTCTTCCTCAAGATTCATAATATATGTAAGCACACCTAATTCTGTTTCTCAAATTTGTTTGACCCCAGAACCCTTTTTGGTGGAGACTGTCGATTAATGTCTTATACAATATTAATGTTGGGGAAATGCAGTTTGGAAGTTCCTGCCCCGGGACCTCAAGTACCGTAGACGTTACAATACCAGAACCTGGGGAGTGAGGTTCTCTTGGAGCAGGGACCCTGGCTGACTCACTCTGTATCTCCAGGACACCCTGGCCTAGGGCCTGGTTGTAAGGGCAGATCAGTATCCATGTGGGTATGGGACAGAGGTATGTCTGCGAATAAGTGGATGTGATTAGATCTGGAGGAAATGCTGCCAAAGTTGGAGGTGCCGAAAAAGAAAGCAGAGATATCAGTAAAATGGAGAGTAGACTAAAGCTTATTGAGAGTCACTGAATGACCAGAGGAGGCTAGGAGGAGCAACCTATAGAAACAAGTCATACTTCTAGAAGCTTTCACCAGACCATAGCTGTGAGAGCTGAAATTTCCACGGAGTTGATTTCAGAGTAGAGATTACCCATCGTAATTCCTACCTTACCATCGTAAGGTAGGAAACTCCCAATTGGAGGTTATGAGAGTCCATGTGACTGTATATATATATATATATATATACACTCTCTCTCTCTCTCTATATATATATATATATATAGAGAGAGAGAGAGAGAGAGAGAAGGAGTATGACAAGAAGTAGTGCTGCTTGGGGAACAGCAACACACATGTTTTATGTGAATATAATATTTTTTATGTAGGGGTACGGTTTCCATTAAAAATAGAGAAATACTTGTCAGTGAACTGGATTAAGTGGAAGGAGATGGCCATTGTTGGTGAAAGATAGTACTGATGATGAAGACCCGTTATGAGTCACCTCCATGGGGGTGGGCAAGCAGACAGATCTATAGGATGCACTGGCAAAGGGCAGCAGGGGCTCGTATCAGACTTTGATGTTTATGGGTAAGGTCACCGGAAGTGAGTACTATGGAGGAGGTAGAAGTAGGCCTGAAAGATGGTAAAAGTCAGAGCATGACTTTGTGTGCCACAGGATTGGCAAACCTGTGCTGGTCTGTGAACCATTACTGACCTGCAACAAGGTCAGTATAAAAAATTGAGAATAAGCAATTAGAAATGTTTATGGCAGTTTGACATTGCTGCAACATTCAAATGTGTGATTATTTTTCTAGTAATATATTTTTTATTGTATTATCAAAATTATTCATCCAGGGACAGATGGAAGTTAGAAACAAAGCAACAAACTAGTCCTTCACTACCTAGAGTTTAAGAAGCCCTGTCTTAGAACACACTTTATAAAACATAGTATATAGTAACATCTTAGGATCAGTTGTCACTCAAGCATTTGTATACCAACTTATATCCATTTTCCTGACTTAACGATACAAAGGACTTTACAACATATGAAGTGCTGATTGAATTATGCAAAAGTCTGTGAAGAATTTGTCTGGGAATATGTGGGCACAGACATTTTGGCCTGGGAGGCATTAATAAAGCCAGATGAACTTATGATACAACTTCTTAAATGAGCCTGGACTCAGAAGATGCAAGCTCTGGCCCAGCTCCGTGGATATGCACCTGCAAATACTACCAACTTTATGAATTTGGGGATTATGTTTCCAACACAGGAAATTTGGGGGACACATTCAAACCATAAAAGATATTATCTTACTAATTCCTAGTACCATTTTGTGAGGTGAGAGAAGCCATCATATTCCATTTTGCAGCTGGGGACACTAAGCTCAAAGAAGGTGAGGGACTTGGTCAAGATCACACAACTATCAATGGCCACAGAGCTGGGCTTGAGCTGTGTGCCGGCAGCTTATCCACTCATATGTGGCTTGCTCTCTGTGAGTCCTTGGACTCTAGCCAAGTATTTTCTCCCTTGAAATAGCTGCCCTAGAGTATGTTGTCCTAACATCATCGCAGGGAAAGTGGGCTAGAAAGCAGTAAAGGGGAAGGGCTGAGATGTCCAGAACACCATGAAACTGCCTTGACATCTAAAGACAACTTGGCATTTTCATAAGGGCCTGCTGGAGATGCAGCATCTTCACCCTAAAGGCTGATGTAGATGCTGAAAACTGCAACCCCTCAGCAGCCTGCAGGGCCAACTGTTCTTGCACAGGTAAGCCTGTGATGTCTGAGTCACGCGAGGGGGGTCTGGCCTGGATTTAGAAGAGAAACGTCCAGGCGGCCCTCAGCCCCTTTGCTGCTCCAGTGCCTCTGGGTCAGATGGTGGTGTGCTGGTGAGGCAAGACACGTCTTGAAGTTCTCAAGAGCCAGCCCAGGGCTGCTACCCAGATTCCTGATGGGCTTGGCCATGACATCCCTGCCAACCCTGCTCAGGAGAGCTTGGGGCTTCAGGGGTAGGGAACAAAAATATCAAAAAGCATGTGGGCCAGAATGTGAAAATTCATAGGGATAGAAAGCAGTCTGGTGGTTGCTTATGGCTGAAGGGGTGGTGGTGGGAAATGGGAGTGACTAATAGGTAAGGTGTTTCTTTTTTGGGGGCTGATGAAAATGTTCTAAAATTGACTGTGGTTGAAAAGTTCTGTGACTGACTGGATAATTTTAAATGGGTGAATTCTATGGTATGTGAATTACATCTCTATTAAGTTGTAAGAGCAGCGACAGCCAGGCATGCACACGGGGTGAGCCCTCTGCTCTCACCCCTACCTGCCACTGAGAGAGACCGTTTTCTGGGCTGTGGCAAAGGACAAGAGGTAGTTCATGTGCATTCAGCCCCGAAGACCCTCTCTTGTCAGCTGAAGCTGTTTTTCAAAGTAAACTCTTAGAGACAATATATGTGGACAAGTGAGAACACAAATAAACAGATTTCAGTAAAATGCAATGGGGGTGGGGAGAGACACATGAAGGGGGAGCTATGCAAGTAAACGTGGCAGGACTGTTCCTGAGCCTGTATTCCAGGCCAGTACCTACACTGTGGAGATTAAAGAGCCATTGGATTGACTGAGACAGTCAGGATTAGAGCTCAGACTCCAGGAGTCCTAGGTCAGAATGTTATCTGCCTTGCCTTGAGTGATCTTACTGTGCTGTGTATGTTTTTATAAGCTGCATCCCCAGTTGTTTGGGGGATAAAGGAGCTCTTAAGTGGCAAATTCAGAGGGCACAGCCCAATGTGCCATTCGCAAAGCAACACCAGTGAGCTCTAACTGATATGGCCAAGGACAGTCTTTGCATGGGAAGCAAAGTCCCGCCCAGACTGTCTGGAAACTGACGGCCAGCAGAGGGAAGCGGAGCCCAAACAACCTGCTGGACATGAGCTGTGTTTGCTGTCTCTGTGGGTAGCCAGAGCAACTATGGAAACTCTTCCGGCCACACACATGGAAGGTCTAACAAGAACATGCAAAGAGTAGACATTCCCAGTGGGGAATAATCACCGTAACTCACCCTTGTGTCTTGCTTTACAGGGGTTAAAACACCTCCATAAAACCTTACCATGTGATCCCCACGAAACTCAGGTTAGGTAGAAATGGGTATTCTTTCTTGTTTTTGTAGGTGAAACCCTGTCAGAGAGGTTAGGCAAGTTGCCTGTGGGCTGGTTAGCAGGGGACTTGGGCCTCCAGCTTCACTGGACCCTGGAAGCAGAGGGCAGCAACAGTGAACACATCATGGAAACTTTCCCCAGGATGGTGAAACGGGGGCGGAAGCTGAAGCAGCGGGTGAAGTGGAGCTCAGAGGACTCACACCCAAAGAGCAGCAGCAGTTGGTCAGCCAAGCAGTTGTCAGTTGTCAGCCAGACCTGTCTTGCTGTGGCTGAAAGGACTGCAGTTTGGCCTTCCAGGAAAGTGGGCTGGATGGAAGTTGAGACAAAGGGAGTTCTGGTAGCATAGCAGACAGCACACCCATGCTGGCCTGGGAGAGGGGCTGGCGTAGCCTCATGTCAGGAAGGGTGCAGGGGAGCATGGGACGGCTGTTTCCTTGTGTGTATCAGCTTTGAGAAGAAGCTGAAGGAAGCAGCTCAGCCAGTGGAAAAGGAAAGAGCGGGAGCAGAGGGCCTTGGCAAAAGCCAGGCCAGGGAAGTCACTGCAGCCTCTCCCCGCCCCTGGTCTGCTTCCCTAGCGGAGGTGTCCAGGACAGAATCCTGTCATCCCATAGTCTGCTGCCTGGAGTCCTTCCTGAGCCAGTGAATCAAATGTGGTGATGGACCTGTCTTCTCCAGGTGAAGCTCCACAGCTGCATCCCAGGAGAGATGGGAACCCTGGACAAGGTTGCCTGGGCCTAGGAGGGGTGGACAGCATCTCCTGAGCTAAGCCCCATTCATGAATCACCTTACCAGACCTCACAATAAGGGCACGAGGGAGATACTGTTATTCTCGCTAGTCGATGAATGAGCAGCCTGAAGCTCGGCGAGGTTAAGGGACTGGCCCACATCACCCCAACAGCAAAATGGTACAGCTGGGATTTCAGCCAGCGCAGGCCCCCCATGACAGCACTGGAGGACATCGGGAAGTGTGGCCCCGCTCCTCCTCAGGCACAGACTGCGGGGAAACAGAACCATACCAGCTTTCGCTTTCTCTGACCCTGCCAACAGCTATTTTGGTGTGACTCTAGACTATCTCAGTTCTTCTCTCCACAAACATTGTCTTCCATCCCTTGTTCTGTTTTCCCTGTGATAGAGGCTAAACCTGAATTAGAATAGTAGCTGAGAATTCTCGTCGAAAGAATGCATTTAGTACCCAATGACACTGGCATCGTCCTCTTGCTGGCCATTCACGCTCACGTGCACACATTTTCCTGAGCACAGGCTCATCAGTTTTCATACTCACAGGAAGAGACACCCATCAACCTGACCCTTCCCTCCATGAAGCTCTCCCCCTGCACTGCAGCTTCAAAGGAACTGGAGGGGAGTGAGAAGCTGCAGCCTTGCACCTGCTAGTTTGGTCTGTAGCAAAGGGCAATATGGCTCTTTTCTGCAAGTTTGGCTCAAGAATTTTGATTTCTATCCGTATATTGAAGGGATATCTGCACTGCCATGTTTATTGCAGCACTATTCACAATAGGCAAGATGTGGCATCAATCTAAGTGTCCATCAACAGGTGAATGGATAAAGAAAATGTGGTACATATACATATATACATATTATTCAGCCATAAAAAGGATGAAATCTTGTCATTTGCAGCAACACGGATGGAACTGGAGGGTATTACGTTCAGTGAAATAAGCCAGGCACAGAAAGGTAAATATTGCATGTTCTCACTCACAGGTAGGAGCTACAAAAAAAAAACTGAACTCATGGAGATGGAGAGTAGAATGATGGTTACCAGAGGCTGGGAAGGGTAGTGGGGAGTGGGGGATAAAGAGGGGATGCTTAATGGGTACAAAAATACAGTTATATAGAATGCATAAGATCTAGTGTTAGGTGGCGCTATAGGGCAACTACAGTTAATTATAATTTATTGTATATTTCAAAACCGCTAAAAGAGTTGAATTGGAATGTTCCGAACATGAAAAAATGATAAATGCTTGAAGTGATGGATACCCTAGTTACCCTGATTTTATCATTACAGATTGTATGCTTGTATCAAAATATCACATGTACCCCATAAATATATACAACTATTATGCATCCATAACTAAAAATTAAAACTAAAGAAGGATTTTTCTAAATTCTTTAAGAATTCTAAATTCCTAAACTTCTGGTAATGGCTGATCAGTTGGAGTTTTATTACATCAGTACCCCTCACTTAAAAAAGACTCTCAATAGTTTGCCTCCAATAATAGGAAATCTGTGATATGGATGCTCTAGTTATAATGGTGATTCCACAAAACAGTCAAAACGAAAAGCATACCTGATGAATTACCTGCTTATTTTTACCTCATCTATGCCTATTGTGAATTGTAAGTCTTAGCTTATCGACCTCGTTTTTCTAATTAATAGATGTATATGTTACTTTATAGTATTTACAGTAATTGAGAGTTATAAAACAGAATTTCTTTTAAAAACCTACAATCTTGAGTTTTCACTAAGTCATCAGACATTTTCTCTAATTAATTTCCAATGAGTGAAGTTTTCCTAGTTTGATTTTCTGGAAAGTTGTCCGTAGAATCAAACTGTAAATGCTATTCTTCCCATGACACGCATTTTGTACAATTAGTTTCACAGGGGTCTCCCAAAAGCCCAAGATGAAAGCCCTTGGCGGCTGATCTCCCATGACATTCAAGGACCTTGACACTCTGGCCTCAACCACGTTTCCCATGTCACCTCCTACTACTGCCCACTCAATATCAATCACTCCTGCCACACTGCTCAGAAGTCATTCCTAGGTACGAACCTCCACACACCCACTGCTTTGCCCAAGATGTTTCCTGCATCCAGAATGTCCTTCCTTTTCTCTTTTCCATACAAAAACTCCCTATGCAATGAAGGCCAACCTCGAGCATCTTCTTTTCTGCTAAGCCTTCTCCATCCCCTCTCCCTTCTACGGAGAGTTGTTGTCTTTTGTGCCCACAGAGCACCTTCCCCACAATATAATCAGTTACCTACCCATCTCTCTCACACAGTCCGTAACACTAGACCATGGATTATTTCCTCGGCATACTCAGCACTCTTGTTGGAAAAAAAAGTTGGATATGGCTCCATAGAAAATAGACATGCAAAAGACACAAGTCTTTTAAGTTTTGAAAATGTGTACATAGAATGAAGTTCCATGAGACAGCCTTAATACCTTTACTGGATAGTGATTTTTGCAGTAGTTTAATGGCACCATGGGGATATTTCTGAAATGTTATATCAGAAATATATGGGGATATATATGGGGAATATATGGTGATATATCTGAAATGTCACTGACTGGGGAGTCAGTGAAGGTTGGCTGAGTCCTTGGTATTGCCACCACTCCTATGACTGGGTCTGAAGGGAGCTCAGGGACAGGTAAGGAGCAGGCTGGAGCAACAGAGCTGGAGGAGCAGAAGGCGCAGAGGAAATTCATTTGGAGTGGGACATTGAAATTAGTTGGGAGTAAGTAATCAGCCCCCCCTTTCCCAAGGTTAGGTGCTCAGGTGGGGCCACTGAGTACCAGAGGGCAGAGGTGTACTGTCTGTGTCCGTTTTTGCTAAGTCTGGGTGGTGACTGGTCCATATCTGCCTTAAATAGAGAGGAGATAAGGATCAGATTTATGGATAATGTCAGCAAATATCCAGAGAGTCTGTGTGGTAGAAACCTTAACAATAAATTCATGAGATGACCCCAGCAGAATAGTCTTGAAGAAGTTCAAATTCAAGGGATGAAAGACTCAAAGAATGTTTTGTAAATAAGGTGAAATGCTATCTCATTTTGTTTCTTTTTCTTCTGGCAACTGCCAAGCCATTGGGCTTTTTGAGTAGGACCTCTGGCTATTATAGAGCCCTGGATCCATGGGTTAGGACATCATTTCTTTCTCCTGGGCTTCAGGGCTGGCCTGCATTCTGCAATGGGAGAGACTGGAAGGACCCTCAGAAGTTTTTAGTCTTCTCTGTAAATGGGAACCACTGAGAAACTTTAAAAGCACTTGTGCCTGGGATCCTTCTCCAGAGATACTGATTTATTCAGTCTCGCAGAGGCCTAAGCCTGGGATTTTTGAAAGCTCCCTAGGTGATTCTAATACTTAGCCAAGGCTGAGAACCACTCCTCTAAATCAGTCTTCTCCAACTTAAATCACCTGGACATCTTGTTAAGAGGAAGATTGTGATTCGGCAGGCCAGGGTAGGCCCTGAGATTCTGACCATCTAACAAGCTCCCAGATGATGTCTAGCTGCTGGTCCAGGACCGCACTCTGAGTAACAAGGGCTGAGAGTCCCGACCGTGAACTCCATTAAAGGTGTGGCCCAAATATATCACCATCGCCTGCGAGCACAAAGGGGTGGCTTGTTCACAATGCACATTTTGGAACCTCATCCTATACCTACTGTCTCTGAGAGTGAGGTTCGCAAGCAGATATTTTGTTTTCTAATTAATTTTTTTAACGTGGAAAAAAATGAACTTTAATATGGCTTAAAAATACCACAAACCAAATCCAAAGACAAAAATTGAGAAGCAGTTGTAAAATACACAATAATTTCTTTATACAAATCACTCAGAAATAAACGAACATCCACAGCAAAGGATATGAACTCTCGCAGTTTATGAGAGAGAGAGAACATTTATTTTGATTTTTTGTCTATCATATTGGCAAAGATTTAAAACCTTAGTAATCCTCAATGCTGACAAGAATAAGGAGCAATAGGCACTTTTGATGGGAACATTAGTTGGAACAACTGTTCTGAAAGACAATCTACATTTACATCAATATTAAAATATATTTACTTTTGATCAAGTAATTAACAATTCTAGGAATTTATTCTAAGGCTATCTTCAGGCAAGTGCTCAAAAATATACGTACACATTCATCATAGATCCTTTTATAGTGGTGAAAACTATAGGGAGTTAATTCATGAATTATGGTAAATTTGTGTTTGCAAAGACTTGCTTACCTATGACTACATCCCCAGAATCTAGCTCAGTGCTTGGTCTATATATGAACGTTTATTGAATAAATGAACAAATAAATATAGTAGAAAATTCTATAGCCATTAAGAATAATGATGTAGATATATATTTATTGCAGTGGAAAACTATTCATCCTATCTTACAAAAAGGACAAGCAGATGACAAAACTGCATAGATAGAATCATCTCATTTTTGCATAAAAAGCAAGTGTGTGTGTGTGTGTGTGTGTGTGTGTATCTATGGAAAAAAGTTTAGAAGAATATATACCAAAATATAAATTGTGATTCTTCCTAAATGGTGAGATTATAGATGTTGTTTGCATTCTTATTTATGCTGTTAAGTAACGTCTGGATTTTTTTTTTACACTGAGCAGGTATTAATAGATGTAATTTTGATAATCACAATTTAAAAAAAAATTTTTGTTCCATAGGTTGTTGAGGTACAGGTGGTGTTTGGTTACATGAGTAAGTTCTTTAGTGGTGATTTGTGAGAGTTTGGTGCATCCATCACAAGCAGATATTTTAAACAAGCTTCCCAGTAATTTGAATGCCCAATAAATTGGAGAGCCACTTGCTCCTAGGACTGTATTTTAGACCTTTCCAAGATCAAAGGAATTACTCCATACTTTGGCAAAAACACAGGCTGACTAAATCAGAATTTTAGGAGTGGCCTGGGAATCTGTGCTTTGAGAAGTATACCAGGTAATTCCTGTGATTTCAGGTCCAGGAAAGCCTGCTTTGTGGGGTCTTTCTGTGGGACTGGGCAAGGCCCAGGTAACCATCCTCTCTCCCCACAGTGAAATTGTGCTTGTCAAACCCAGCTGCATTGATTGTCATAGACAGTCTGGCAGAGGAAAAAAAAAGCGAGATGTGTATGAAGTGTCCACGGAGTTCATTGCTGGAGGCAGAGGGTTTTGTTCTGTGATTATGATGAAAGAGGAAGTTGGGTGAGAATGGAGGAAAAGATCACAGTAATGACTGTGAGTTTTTAGCACTAATTGACAGGGCCTCCTTCATCTTGACTTGTCCGAATTTACTGCCAAGTGCCTAACATGGGAGGGAGGGAGCTGTGGGACTGAAGGGCATCCCTGTGGGCAAGTAAGGGTATCTCATGCCCAGAAAGAGGAAGAACAAGGTTTCTGTGCCACCCCTTATTATCCACCGGGCTGGCACCAAGAGATGAACTAAAGAACTGGAGGGTTTTTGTTGTTTTTGTTTTAATTTCTGCACCTCCACACCCATGCTGTGACAGGACCCCTATTAGTTTGTACTGGGCTTGTTTTAGGGTTGTTACATTTAGAGCATGTTTAAAGTGTTATTTTACATAATAACACGTGGCAGGAGTGCACACACACATACACATAAAACAAACCCAAACTGCATATTTTGGGGGTGTGCTTATCAAACTGTAACATGCATTAGAATCACTTCCAGGGCTTGTTAAAACGTAACAAGCCAGAGTTTCCAGCCAGTTTCTGATTCCATAGGATTTCTAACAAGCTCCCAAGTGATGCTGGGGTGTGGATATGGCGGATGGGGTGGGGAGAGAGAACTGCAAAAGAATCTTAACTAAAGCAGTTTTAAACAGGTTTGTTTAGTTTATGGGTATGGGCAAACCAATTTTGAAATGATTTTAGGTGTATTACAGGATTGCGCAAATGAGTAAATGTGTGTGAGAGAGAGACAGAGAGAGAGAAAGAGAGAGGGAGAGAGGTAGGTTACTGGGTACCAGAGTCCTCACTGTGCAGGAAAAGATATGTAAATAGGGAATGGGGGAAGGCAGGAAAAAATCCTCTGAGGGTATATTGCAATTGGAGGTGGAGGTACTAGTATGAACTAATGAGTTTAGAAGTACGTACATGAGCATGTATATAAGCATGTTTATGTGTACGTGGATATTATGTATGTATGAATGTGTATATGTATATTTGTATGTGTGTGTAAATAAATGTATATGTATCCGTTTCCGGGCTTTGTCTGAAAGGGTAGAAAACCAAAGTCACCCTAATAGCCATGAGCACACTTAGCGCCCAGGCCATCTTGGACTCTAACATTGTTCCCTACCAGGATAAACCAGGGCTCATCAAAGAAGTGGTACATTCTAGGATTGGGGCAGAATATGTACCAAATGAGCTTGGAACATCTTATGATGCCAGAAAGTTAAAAAGAAAATGTGAGCATGTCACAGGGACACAGGAGTCAGAATGAAAGGGCTCTCATCAGTCAAATCTGGGACAATTTAGCACCAAAAGAGTTAAATACAGTAATGAATTGTAAGCCACTGGAAAAAAAAGGAACGCCTGAGTCCACTCCAATAATAAATGGATAGTGAGAGAGAAGGAAGGCTCTTGTTTACTGTAGAAAGCTAAAGGCTGACCGTTAAACATGGCAGGAGTCCTAGAGAGGGAAAATCATTTTAAAACCATGATGACAAAGATTAGATCAGGCAAGAATCAATAGCAGCTAAATCTATGGGGAATTTTGATGAAGGGTAGGACATTTGCATGATCTTTAAGCATTTCCCCATAGCCTGCTTATAAGTTGTAAGGAAGGAAATAAAACAGTGATTATACAGTAGAGAAATCAGACAATACCTTGATCACCTTGATTGAGTGATCAAAATTAACTCACCAATTAAGTGAGGGACAGACAGACACTGTGGGCTTTCAGATGTGATCCCCCGAAAAAACGACACTGTCATCTATGCAGCTTTCTGGGTAAGAAAGCACAACCTCGAACTAATCATGAGGAAACATCAGGTAAACATGAAAGGAGAACAATCTTATTTTAAAAGAGCATGTCAATATTGTAAAAGGCAAAGATAGTGGAAATGTTTCATATTAAAAGCAGCAAAAGAGATGTGACTACTAACCTCAAGACTGAATTCTATATTGGAGGAAAACAATGCTAGAAAGGACAAGACTGGGTCAATTCACAAAACTGAACTGTGGCTATCTAAGAGAATATCCCTATTCTTAGGAAATATATTCAAGTATTTAGGGGTAAGGGGCCATGACATATGCAACTTACCCTCAAATGGCTCAGTGAAGAAAGGCTGTGCATGAGAGAATGACGGCAAGAGCACACATGCCAATAATAAAGCAAATGGGATAAAATGTTAACAATTGGTCAATTGCTCAATGTTAATGGGGTAAAGAGTATACCAATGTTTTCTGTAGGATTTTAATTTTGCAACTATTTATAAATTTGAAATAATTTCCAAATAAAAATGTTAAATATCATGTTTTTGAATGTTTAATGACATTGAGTTAAATTGTAAATTCAGTTTTTTCAATTTTGTGAAAAATAAAAATTTTAGATGTATTTTGTACGTGTACTTTTAAAAAGCTAGAAGAAAACAAACCAATATATAAGTAGCTATTATCTCTCGGTTGTGGGATTATGGGTGTTTTGATTCTGTTTTATTGTTTATAATGTTTCATATTTTCCAAAGCTTCTACATGGAGAATGTATTCCTTTAATAATGTGAGAAATAATTTCTCAAATAATAGCTTAAGAAAAATTATTTTTGAAAGAGGAAAAAAACTATTCGATAGAGTTTCATGTATGCTTTTGCTGACTGCTGTGCCATTAGTTAATAATGGCAAAAACAAAACAAAATGAAAAACCCTGGAAAACACCTGAAACATCCAATGATAGGAAAGGTTGTTGGAAAGACTATGTAAATGAAGATATTTCTAAAATATTATAAAATCAAAAAAATTTGATTCCCAGCCAATTTATGGACCAAGTGCCTAAAAATAGGGGAATGGTTAAATAAATTATAGCAAAGCATAGCTCTGAAATAGAAGATTTGTAGAATATTTTCTAATATAGACTGCTCCAGGAACAAAGGGATAGCTTTTGCCTCTTCCTCTGCTACCTTGCAAATATCCTCTCTCTCTATCTATATGTTGAATAAATGAATGCTATTCATGATGTATTTGGGAAAGGACAGGGATGATGGAATTACCAAAGTTTTTTTTTTTTATTGTCTCCATTATTCTTTTATGTATTTTCAAATACTCTACCATAAATTTATTTATTTATTTATTTATTTATTTATTTATTTATTTATTTATTTTTGAGACGGAGTCTCGCTCTGTCGCCCAGGCTGGAGTGCAGTGGCGCGATCTCGGCTCACTGCAAGCTCCGCCTCCCGGGTTCACGCCATTCTCCTGCCTCAGCCTCCCGAGTAGCTGGGACTACAGGCGCCCACAACCGCGCCCGGCTAATTTTTTGTATTTTTAGTAGAGACGGGGTTTCACTGTGGTCTCGATCTCCTGACCTTGTGATCCGCCCACCTCGGCCTCCCAAAGCGCTGGGATTACAGGCGTGAGCCACCACGCCCGGCTCTACCATAAATTTAATAACAGGATTTTTTAATTTAAAAAGTTGCAAAATAGTAGTATGTACCATCCCATAGGGAAAAGATTAGAAGGATACACACACACACACACACACACACACACACACACACACACACACACACAGGGTTATCTGTATGGGGTGCTGTGGGTGATTCTTGTTTTTTTTTTTTTTTTTTTATTAGTATTTTACCCTGCAGCTCCAGCTCAAAGGATGTATATAATACTAATACTTTTACAACAAGAAATGAAGTTACTTATTTATTTTATTTTTTTATTTTTTTGAGACAGAGTTTCTCTCTTGTTGCCCAGGCTGGAGTGCAATGGCACGATCTTGGCTCATTGCAACCTCCCCCTCCAGGGTTCAAATGAGTCTCCTGCCTCAGCCTCCCAAATAGCTTGGACTATAGGCAAGCGCCACCATGGTCAGCTAATTTTGTATTTTTAGTAGGGACGGGGTTTCACCATGTTGCTCAGGCTGGTCTTGAAATCCTGACCTCAGGTGATCCACCCACCTGGGCCTCCCAAAGTGCTGGGATTACAGGCGTGAGCCACCCTCACCTGGCCAGAAGTTACTTTTTAAAAAAGCATTGGAATTAAAAAATAAATTAAGAAATAAGATACAAGGTGCTTGAACATGGTAAGTATCAAATGAATGTTAAAAAAATTTACTAAGGCTATGTCATGACAAAAGCAGACTTCAAAGAAATACATATAAATGGTACAATAATTAACTTCTTGGAAAAAATCTCCACCCTTGTATTGAAGGTAGTGCTCTAAAATGATATTGTAGTTGCGTCTGAGTGTAGTTATTACTTTAAAAGAGGAAACTGTATGGTAGATTGAATGTTTTATAAGCTTGCATTTTGAACATCTTTCACACATTGAATTGTCTTTCATAAAAGAGCTAGAATAAGAGGTTGAGGTGGGCAGATCACCTGAGGTCAGGAGTTCCAGACCAGGCTGGCCAACATGGCGAAACCCTGTCTCTACTAAAAATACAAAACATAGCTGGGTGCAGTGGTATTCACCTGTAATCCCAGTTACTCTGGAGACTGAGGCAAGAGAATCATTTGAACCCAGGAGGCGGAGGTTGTAGTGAGCCGAGATTGCGCCACTGCACTCCAGCCTGGGTGACAGAGCAAGACTGTCTCAAAAAGAAAAATAGAGCTAGAATAAGGGGACCACCATTGAAGCACTTGGGAGCATTTTCAACCTACCTAGAGGGGTAGTCACCCTGTGCTACTTCTCTTTTAATTTCATTACTCAGATCATTGCACTGGGCAGCATATTCTAGGGAGGCAATTTTCTGGCAAAATAATTAAAAGAAGTAAGAGCCATTTAGTACTTTCCCTAGAAAGTTATCTTTTGGGAGATGGGAGAGGCCCTTGATTATTTTTAAAGAGGAACACACACACACACAAACACACACACACACACACTTAAAAAGCCATAGACTATCTTAAGAATATACAAGAAACTGGTAACAGGGGTTTCTTCTAAGGGAGGGGGACTTGGGGACTTAGGGAACACGGTTGGGAGGAAAACTTGTTTTTTTCCGTATACATTTTCATGCTGTCCAACTTAAAAAAAGTGATATGCATATAGTATATGTTCAAAATATTTATTAATTAAAAACAATTCTTTTAAAAAATCTGTTGTTCGTGGAACAGCTGTGAAAATAACTAGATTGGAGGAAAGCAAAATGTGTTTTCATATGAAAATATGCTTGCCTTTAAACTGATTAGTTTCCATCACAGTCAGATTTGTAAGTGACTCAAACCAGGACTTTCCAACATTTGTCTGCCCCACCCACATGTCTATGCTTCTGTCTACTCTGCTGTGTTCTTTGTTTATAGATAGACAGCTCTTGAGCTACCATTACTGGGGAGTTACTTTTGTTTCTCTAACAGCAGGGATGGATTTGGGCTAACTCCTTCCACTGGTTCTTCAGGGCTCCTTGTACCCAGGGAGGTGGCTGGCTGGAATGTGAATAACTACCATTGCCCACCTACACCAGGAAGTGAAAACTGGACCCAAAGGACCCACAGTCTTCACCTCATTAGCATCGTGCTCACATCGTGTCTCTCCCAGTAAGTAACAGGTTCTGGTGAGACAGAAACAATCTAACTGATTGGATACCTCAAATCTGTACAGAAGCCAGACAGCCCGCCTATCGTAGCAATGTGTTTGAGAGGGTGGGCTATTCTGAAACATTCCATCTTTATATTGACATCCACATAGCCACTCTGCAGTGAAAGGTATATCCAAGCACCCAGCTTCCCATGCCAGAAGCAAGGAGACTGTTCCATTTCCATTTTCACTCTCCACCATGTCTACTTGACTTTAGAAATAGCTTTCAAATTTTGCCACCCAGTTTCTCCACCTTTGCTGACAATGACATATAATCAGACCCTCAGAATCTATTGCTACTTCTAGTTAGTCCCCTGCGACTTTTCTTCCCATTATCTCCATCTCCAGCATGCTTTCAAAAACACAAATCTGATCATTTCACTCCACGACAGGTCACAACTTCCTTTGGGCTGTACAAACACACCAGGTCCTTTGTCATCTCCTTTCAGTCTTCTTTCCAGTTTTCCTGCCTGCTCCCATAGAACTTTATTCCTACCCAGATCAGAGACATTGTCAGTATTTATTTTCCTGCATGCTTCCTCCCTGTGAGCTCCTCCAGGATACAATAGATACCTCATTCCTCTTTTGTGCCCCCGTACTCAGCCTAGTGCCTGGCACATAGGAGGCACCCGATCAGTGTTTGGGTGAATGAAGGAAAATAGACCTTTTGAGTGACATAACATGGCCATGAGTGGTGCTTCTCAGACTTTAATGGACACAAGAATTTCCTGGGGGTCTTGTTGAAATGCAGATTCAGGTTCAGTAGGTCTAGGGTGGAACCTGAGGGTCTACAGTTCTTACAAGTTCCCACGTGAGGTCGATGCTGCTGTTCAGGGAGCCACACTTTGAGTAGTGAGGACCTATAGAACGTTAATAACTTTTTTAGATGGAGGAGCAGGTTGAATCAATTATTTCTCTAAGGATCTTGAGGTTTGAGTGAACTTTTGATTTCAAAAAGATCAAAAGAAGTAAAAGATTTTATAAACACACACAAACACACAGTTATACACAGAGTAAGCTACGGAGCTATAGGTTATTCTAGAAATAAATAAGAAAAGGGAGTAAAAGTAAGAGTCGTCTGCCCTTAAATTCTCAATGCCATTATTCTAATTCACCACTTGAATTTATATTAGAATCACCTGGGAAACTTTTTAAGCGGCACATATTCTCCCCCTTTCTCCCCCTCCAATCTGATTTGCTCTTCTAGAGGAATGTGAAACCCTCAGTCCATGGCTTCCCACCACTGAAAACCACAGCTTTGGAGAATGCTTTTGTAATTGATGGCAATGTTTTGTGTCACTCAGCTGTGCTGGGGAAGAAACAAGCTTTTAGCTTCATAGTAATTCCAACCTAAGAACTCTTCTGCAAAAGGAGTTTAGCCAGGGCCCCCACGCATGCTGTTGTTCCCTCTGCCTGGAAACCTCTTCCTCCATTTCTGTCCCAAGTCCTACTCATCCTCCAGATCTTCAAAACTGTCCCTTCATCACACCTTAAACTTGTCTTTCCTGGAAAACACACACACACACACAGACACACACACACACACGAAACATGTAAACAGCTATTTGTTCTCTTCCCTGCTAGACTGTGAGTTCCAAAGAAAAAGCGTGTTATACATTCCATTCCCAGTCCTGAGCACGGAACTTGCTACAGCAGGAGCTCAAATGCGTGAAAGAATTAACTCTTCTTTCCATATTTAACGAAATTCTCTCTTTTACTTATTTTATCCTCCTGTCCAACATTGGCTGAATATAATTCCTATGAGAGCTGACATTTAGTATGGAGCTAAAACCTGCTTAAATGACAATAGAGTATGTCTTGAGGTTTGCTTGGTCTGAATTGCTTGGGTTGGGGAATCAGACAAAAACAATGTTTTTACCTCCCCAATGTTAAAAATAAATAATAATCACTGCCTACCAAACAATATGTATCATATATGTAAGATATGAAGCACAGTAACAAAATGAGCAGCTATGAGCCCACCACTCAACAAAAGAACTAGAACATTAGTTGCCTTGTGAAGCTACTTGGTGTTCTTGTCTCTTATCTCCCTGCCTTCCCCTATCAGAGGTAACTACTCCTTTAAATTTATGTTTATTACTCATTTTTTTAAAAAAATAGTTTTTCTATATCATGATTTATATATGCATTCCTTGTCAGTGAACGTTTAGACTTTTTCTGTTTTTCTGCTCTTAGGAATAATGCTGACATGAACAGTCTTTGCGTGTCTCTAAGAGCATTTATGAATTTACCTATAAGATATGCCAAAGGGTAGAATTGCTAGATACATGTAGGTGCAGGTTGAGAAGATGATGCCAAGTTATTGACACTATTTTTTTTTGTAGTCAAGGTGCCAATTTACTTTCCTTTCCACCAGCAGTGGTTAAGAGTTCCTAATGACCCATATCCTTGCCAACACGTTTGTCTTGAACACAAGCAATGGAATCTCAAGCTGCAGCACTTTGGAGCCAGAAGGCAGAGCTCCTGCCTGGATAGGTTAATTTACTCCTGATCACCTGACAAGGGACTGGTCCCCTGAGCCTTACACGTTGTTGAGTCCTGAAACTGCAGACACGGCACTAAACTTAGAAGAGACTAGGGTCTCAACTAAGCTTCCCCCATGGATAGATACACAGTCATCATAGAAGGCAATCAACCATAGAATGTGATACCTGGAAGGGACCCTAAAGCCGAATCCTTCATTCCACATTTATTGAGACTGAGGCCCAGAAAGGTTAAATTACTTGACAATATCTAAGAGCTAATTACTACAGGAACCTTTCTCCGGGGCACTTGATTCTTAATCCAGAGAGGGTTTTTTTTTTTTTTGTAATTGAAGATGGTATAATATGATCCATTACATTAACAATGACTCTGTAAATATTCAAATAACTGACCAGTTTATTTTATTTATTTATTTATTTATTTTGCGATGGAGTCTCACTCTGTCGCCTAGGCTGGAGCGCAGTGGTGCGATCTTGGCTCACTACAACCTCTGCCTCCCACGTTCAAGTGATTCCCCTACTTCAGCCTCCTGAGTAGCTGGGACTACAGGCGCAGGCCACCACACCTGGGTTACTTTTTTTTTTCTTGTATTTTAGTACAGACAGGGCTTCACCCTGTTGACCAGGATGGTCTCCATCTCATGACCTCGTGATCTGCCCGCCTCAGCCTCCCAAAGTGCTGGGATTACAGGCATGAGCCACTGGGCCCAGCCGACCAGTTTATTTAAAAAGAAAATACTTGTTTAACTTAAGTGATGTAAATTTGATAACTTTCATTTCTTTGGTTATAAACAGGGGTGATATTATTCGATGGGATAAATAAATCACAATTACAGCTTCAATATACAAATTTAACTATACTAAGAGATACTGGTCTCCTGGGGGAAAAACAGTCCCCAATTATCTGATTGATCATTCTTGTCCTTGGATCATTCCCCATAACCACCAGGCAAAGACTAGGCACTTCCTTAAAAAGCCATTTTTGTGAGTAAGGAAAACTTTAAATTCATTTAGTTTAAAATCATCTTCCCCTTAGGAGCACTCATAATTAGGCTATACTAAGATTCTGGGAATGACCTATGGAGATTATTGCAAAATAGCTTCAGTGACTTGGTGGTTTCTAATCCACATGTGAATGTGGGAAAACGCTGAAAAGAGAGCAATCTACAGCAGAGGTACTTAGCGCTCTTTGGAGTGTGCATAATAACCGTGTGTGGTATGAGTCCAGGGCAGAGGCATCTGTCTCCATCCATCTGACAGTGAATGTGGAGCTGGGGAGGCGAAGGAGTCCCTCCTAACAGGGTGGGTGTTGGTGTGAACAAAGGGGGCTTTCGAAGCCTGTAGTGGAAATTTTCCTTCTGGAGCTGTGTCCTTCAGGAATTCTCTTCCTCCCTATCCCTTCCCATCTGCCTGGTCCTCTCTACACCAAGTCGCCTTTTACCATTTAAACATATCTTTTGGTTTAACAACGTCTGCAGGCAGATGCTAAAAGCTTTCTGTGGGGCAGCCCTTTTTTAATGTCAGGATGAAACTCAGGAGCTGTTTATTACTCTGGGGTAGGGAGCTTGGAGGGAAAGAACACCAAGCAATTTTGTGCAGGAATGCTGACCAAACAGTACTGAGGTACTTCTGGTTCCAGTTTTCCTCCGAGCAGTCATTTTAATCAGCACTTCCCCTTTTAATGAGCTGGTAGTGCCATTACATAATCACCCAGCTCACTGGATTAATGATGAAAAGAGGAACTGATTTTTCCAGTTGCATCATTTGAAGTAAATGTTAACTTTCTTTCTGAGTCCTTAGTTAACCGCATTAGTGTGACAAATATGTCTTTGTCTAGCATAAGTAATTAGAATTTAATCACTTTAACTGCATCTTAATTACCCCAAATGAATTGAAAAGACATTTAATAGCAAAGATTAAATTGCCTTAATGAACGATTTTTGTGACTCCATCAATACTCGAATCGCGTTAGCCACTCCTCTCACGCACTTCAGTCGTAGAAGCTGCAGCGAACACAGAGGTCACTAGGTGGCGCGCTTCGCTCGTTTGTTTATTTAATTTTCCCCATTGATCCGTTTTAGAAGACAACAGGAAAGAAAGCAAAAAGCATATAGTTTATTGCGTTCCTTCGATAACCTCTCTTTGGGACTATGAGATCATCACCAGATGTGAAAACGAAAGCAGTGATTTCAGAAACCGTCGATTCTGAGTATCCCACGGCGGCATATGCAAAGGAAGATGAGAAACACATGGAGACTGGAAACACGCAGTGTTTGACAGAAATTGCAAGATGCCCTCTAGACAACTGCCAGCCTATATACTGAGTTTTGGTCAATTTATTACTTTTTAGTGCAGACCCCTAAAATACGAGTTACGGACAAGCTTTGAAATAGCAAGGCAGGCACTGACGTGGAGCCAAGAAGTGTAATTGCTGTCCAAGTGCAGATCAGAATGCCAATGCCTGAAGGTATGGGAAGATCTGGGCCCTTGGGCCCCCTTCCAAGGCAAGGGACAAAATGGACCAGTTCCACCTACAGGCACATCTAATGAGATGGGTCTTGTCCATCAATAATTGTTTAAGTGAACAAATGGATGGGGAGACTGGGATTCCACATCTACCTCTGGCACTTCGTTGCATTTTCTGGCTGCTTCTTCAAAAAAAGAATAATAAAAAATCTCTTTTACAAGTCTTGAGTATAAAAGAAACAAGTTTTCTTAAGTGACTCTCTTTGAGAGTCTGAAATGAAAGACACACTTTCTCTATTTTCAAGAGCTTTATTATGTAGAGACTTTCGAATCAGTTATTTCCACATTCTTGCTCCACTAACCTGGTGCGTCTGTCCTGGCAACAGAAGCATGGGATGGAGGATAAAAGGTTCTGGGCTTTGAACTGGGAAAGCTGAGCTCAGGGCATCACTGTTTTTCAGAGGTGTTATCACAAGTAAATTATTTAGCTTCACTGAAGAGACCAACAGGGAAAAAAGTGGTAACTACCACATAGACTAATGGTTCCCAAACTTGGCTGCACATCAAAATCGCCTGGGAGTTTATAAAAATCCCAATGCCCATGTCACGTCCTGTACCAATTACATACAAATATTTGAAGCTGCAGCCAGGCATCAGTTTTTTAAAGGTCTGTAAGTGATTCCAATGTATAGTAAGATTTGGGAACCACTGGTATAAATGGTGAGTCTTCAATGAGAACATCTATGTTCCTATCACAGTACCCAACAAATAGAATGTGCACAAAAAACTTAAGCTTCTTCCTTATCAGTTACTATGACAAATGAGATGGGTTGTACTTTAGGGTCTAGTTCTGTCCAGCTGTTGTCTTATTAAATTGCCTCATCTAAAAGAGAAGAATATTTCTTTTTTTTCTTCAACTTTTATTTTGAGTTCCAAGGTACATGCGCAGGATGTGCAGGTTTGTTACATAGATAAACATGTGCCATGGTGGTTTACTGCACAGATCAACCCATCATCTTGGTACTAAGCCCAGCATCCATTAGCTATTAAGAGAAGAAAATTTCTAGAAGTTAATTTGTTCCAATTTTATGATACTGTAATATCTCTTGGAAGAGACAAATGTGGATGCTTCTATACAAAGACCCTGTGATAAATAATTTTTATGTTTGTATCAAAATAATCAGACTGTCTTGTGATTGGTCTAGTTGCCTAGCCCAATCTTATTATCTCAGGAGGAAATTAAGCTTCATTAGTATTAACATACTTATGCTAAAATAAGAACCTATACAAACCTATTGATAGAAGGTAGGAATTTATGATTGTGCACTAAATCCATTCACATAGGAAATACTTTTTTTTCTTTTTACTGGACTCTATGAGACTGACATTTTTCATGTAGAAATAATGTGGCTTGCTTCTCCCAAAGATGCTTATCCATCTTATTTAAATAGAGACACAATGAGAATATTATTTAATAAATATTTGTTAAATGTTTTCTCCAGCATTATAAGAAATGCACCCTCTAACAACCACAACTTCAGTAACACCTTCCTTCTGTTGCTACCTTAGGTTGGGGGCCGTTCAATTTTACCAAGAGTGTGGAAATTCTGCTGTTTTAATGGGGACTGAAATGAAACTAGTCATTTTTCATTCAACCCATCAAGACTCCTAGATTGATTTAAAATATTAAGTCAGTGTTTAAATATTCCAATATATGGACTTTACAAAGAGCACGAGCAATGTCACTTGAGGAACAAGGCCTCAAGCTGAGGAGCAGGATACTGGAGAACCTCCTTCTTAATTACCCACTTTTATTAGACTTGAGGATTTTCTGTCTTACAAGAAAATCAGAAATAAATTTTATTGGTATGCTCTGTAAGAACGATTTCTTCTGATAACTTGGGGTAGCAGCATTTGTTTGATTAGCTGAATTTGCCATGAATGTGGAAATAATGACATCAAAACAGCTCGAGTAACAACCTCCTTAAAGACCTCGTAGATTAGAGATGACTATAGATTTTCCCCAGCGCGGATCAAAGGGACTGAATTGAACGTTTTAGCTTAATGATCCAACCCCTGTCACACCCACAGGGACGCGAATTCCGATTTTATAAGCAGGTGTGCACGAGCCCTCAGATACTCACACAAAGCCGCGTGGAGGGACAAAAAGATCAACCACCCGATCGACGAGGATAGGTTTGATCTTTTCGATTACCTCACTGTGCCAGTGTATATTCCTGACTGGGCCCTACGCCATTATAAACTTCGGAACTTTAGCTGTTAATTTTTGTTTTCTTACTATGACTTCCGAAAGACATTCTATCCGCCTACCAGGGGCAAAGAGAAATGGGACCAGGCGACAGGGCGGTGGGACCCTGTCCAGGGTCCTGACGCCGCGCCAGGGCTCCAGGCCAGTCGGCCTCCGAAGGCCCTTTCACCCACCCCACACGAGAGGAAACAAAGACTTCCCAGCTCAAGGCCTCAAGGCTGCCTCCTGACTCGGGCCAGTTTGCAGGAAGAGGAAACAACAAAACAAAGGAACCGCCAATCTGCCGGGTATTATATCCCTCAGCTCCAACCTCCGACTTCGGACCGCCAGGGTCACCTTCTCTACTCTGACCCCGCTTTTCTTAAATGAAAACATGCCAACAAAAGCATACTTTGGATACAAAATCCAAGTACTCATCTTGTTTGGGGAGGTTAGAGCTGGGGTGTACTTCGGGGGATGAAAATTTTGTTTTCATGAATTGGGTAACACCCAGGCATTGTTGGGGACCTCGACATACCCTGTAGATAGCCTTCTCTTCCTCCTTCACACTTTCTTTCTATCAAAATAGTTATTGTTTTGAAATTCACTAGGACAACGACGTTCTAAAAACAAAGACGCAGCAAGCATCCCTTTTCTCTCCGCCGCGGGCTGAACCACTGACGCTCGCGGGGCGCCGGGCCCCGACTGCCCGCAGGGGGCGCGCGCCGCTCCCCTAGCACAGCCCGGCTACCCCAAGAAAGGGAGCCGAATGGAGGGAAGCAGGGAGCGCGGAGGGCTCGAGGCTTGCAGATAAGGAGAGGCGCATCCTGGGATTTGAGTCCTCTGCTGCTACAACACAACCGTGCTATTGTTGGCACTGTCCGACCCAAGTGTCGGTTGTAAGCGGAGATGTCGGGGCTGGGTCTCTAGCAACCCCTGTGCCCTGGGTCAGGCGGGTCGCCCAACTACCGGGATCCCTCTCCGGATGCTTCCAAGGCTATAGGGGCTGCACCCCCAGACGGGATAGCCACATACCTCCGAACAGGTAGTGGAGTTTGTCTCTGGCAGGCATCCTAGCTGCGCTGACACCAAGGTCGCCACACAACAGCCATCAGGCCCTCTCAAGCCCCAGAAGTAGGTTTCCCCTGCTTCAGTCGTTGCCACAAGCCCACTTCTTATCTCCAAGGGCACCCCCCTCTCCTCAGCCCGGTTTATGCCCGTTACACTGAGAGAATTACATAGAGGGAACTATGGTCCCACACCCTCGGGGGGACAGACACCGGCCGTGAGACAGGCACCACACAGAGCCTTCTGGTGACTGTCCGCAAGAGCAAGACCTTTTGGTTTTACAATCTGCTGGTGTGTGTGTGTGTGTGTGAGGGTCCCCAGCCGACTACCGGGACGCACTGCCACTTTTCGGCCTGGCAGGCTCTGGGACTCCTTGGTCTCCGCAGCAGGCCATCCCAGGCCTTCGGAGGAGGCGCTCCCCGCTGGCGGCGCCCCTCGCCCCGGGCTCCTAGGCGGACACGGTCGGTCGCGCCCTGCCGGCCCTTTGTTCGCGCCGCAGCGGGCTGGGAGCAGCTGCACCGCACCAGACCCGCAGGGCCAAGACGCGAAGCGTGAGGAAATCGCTGCGCTTGACGCCTTCTCCCCCAACTCTTGGGCCCAGAAACCCTTCCAGCTCCTGCGTCCCACACGCCCAGTCCTGGCTTCTCTCCCGGCCCAGTAGTCTTCAAGGATTGAAGGGCGCTGCCTAGGGCCCCGCACTCCTGCCTGGCTCCCAAGGCCCAGAAAAGCGGGGGGACATTTGAAATGTCACCCCTGGGATAAATATTAACAAAAAAGCAAATGGACTTGTGAGGGGGCCAGTTATCAATCAACCAGGCCGCAAGGCCACTCAGGGCAAACACAGCCCAGGTTGGGCTGGGCGAGACTTTCTCATGGCCGCCTCCCGACCGAACCCCTCCCCCCTGGCTCAGGTCCTCCTTCAGGTCTTTCTGGGGCAAACACCGGACGGGAAGGGGGCGCAGTCCGGGTGCTGGAGGCCCCGCCAACGCCCCCGCGGGGTTTGAAGGTTTCCTCCCCTCCAAGTCGGACAGGATCGGAGTGCCCAACACCCACCCCCGCCCGAACCTCGGGCCTGCGCCCGGCCGCCTTCTGGGTCCGCGGTGCTGCGCTTGCTGGTGGTTGTGTGTCGCAGTCTCTTTCTGAGCCGGCAGCCCCCGCCGTGTGGCCGAAGCTCTCTGGAATCTTTAATTGGAAACTAATCTTGCGTCTTGATAGGTGCCCACGTCAGAGGCGCGCCACCCACCCACCCGCCCGCCTCATCCAGGAGGAGACGCGGCGAGAACCCTGTCGCTCTGCTCTTTAATGGGGCAGCAGCAAGTAGTACATGGAGGGAACATATATTGATTTTTAAAAGGTAGTTAATTTGGTGGGAATTTTCTCCTGTCGCCCTTCTTCCACCAGCCGCTGTTATTTCGTGACCGGAAGGCGCCTTCTCAAACACAGCGCCACGAGCAGAGAGTTTTGACCCTCTGCAACAGGCGGCCGGCACCTGGAGGCCAGAGGGGCGTGGAGAAGCCACCGCTCTCCCGCTGCGGAGCGAAGGAACCTGGCTCAGTGAGCCCTGACCTCGCAAGGTGGTTGGAAAGAGACTGGGGGAGGGTCTCTGAGCGCAACAGCAAGGAAAGCTGCCAGGGGCTCCTCCCCACATGGGAGCTGGTAGTGGGGGGCACGCACTAATGTCCTGTAGGAACGGCCAAGGCGCTCTGCAATTCGTTTTAAGGTTCTTGCACTCGGCCCGCTAGAGATCATTTGGAAAGTTCAGAAAATAACCCCACTCTTTTTACAATATGGAAATGTTAATGAGAAGGCTCGTTCTTCAGTAACTTAAAAATAGATTGTGAAGAGACTGTTCCTGGTTCCTTGCAGGAGGCCCTCCTGGACCAACACAGCGCCCTCAATCCTAGCCCTTTCCACCATCAATTTTAAGTTAAGGAAACAAAAATGTAATAGACATGCTTCCTCAGGGTCTCAGGACACAGTGGGCTGGGTGTTTGGTGCCAAATGTCTGCCCTGCTGGAGTCTCCAATGTTTCACTTTTTCGAGGAAAAGGTCATGGGTCTGGGGCCGAGGGCTGCATGGTTCTCCACAGGTTGCTGGGTGCCCAGGCAGGCGCTCCTTCGATAGCCTCCTGGGTGCCACGAACACCTGCCAGGCACTAGGTTTGCGCCTCCAGCGTGCGGGTCCCAGCCCTCAGGCTCCCTCCCCCTCCACAGTGCCGTCCCCTGAGCTCGGCTCTGTAGCTCTCCACGCTTGGAGGTCAGAGGGCGCTCCTGCGGCCAGGTTTCCATGGCTCAGAGGTCGACTCTGAACAGAACGTGTCCGTCTGTCCTTCCAGGGGGCGACAGCAGGCAGTGGGGGGAGGAGGGACATTGAAGTCCAGAGCAAGAGCCTCCAGGGGGCGGGGGTGGGGGATGGGGACCGAGTTTTCCTGGAGGGGTAGCCTTCTCCATTTCTATCTTCTTCTCACATTCCCTTGCCCCACTCGTTGGCTTCAGCGGGCACTGCCTAGGTAAGAGGCCCTGAAGCCCGGCTCTGGGGTGGTGTGGGTGTGTGAAAAGGCACTACCTTGGGCTCTGGAGAGACGAAGCTGTCAAGGCGAGGAGCAGCTCCTTCGCCCACTCCCTCCGGAACCTCAGCTGCTTGCGGACAGCCCACTGGTGGATATATGGAGATATTTCACTCTCTAGCACAAGGGCTAGAGAGTGGAAACCCAGGAGCCTGCGATTCGCTGGGGCGCCCAGCAGGAACCTGCATGAGGACTTTGCCTGGGGCGAACGAAGGCAGGGCTGGGCTGGAAAACCTGGCAGGGCAGAGTCTCAGCCAGCGCGGCGCTTTGGGACCGGAGGCCTGGAGGGCCCAAACCCGAAGAACGCTTTGGGTCGCTTCGGGGCACGAATCACAGGCTGGTCGGCACCTGCCACCCCCTAGCTTCTCATTGGCAGGCACGAGTTGGGGGAGGGGGCTTTGGCCTCACGCTTTGATTTTAGACTGTGAAACGGCTCAGTGCCCCCGGCTCAGAGCGGATTGACTGTCTCTCGTTCTCCAGGGACGAATTAATGGAGAACGATCAGTTAATTAACAAACCCTCATTCCGGCTTTTACCTTTTCTCTTCGCCAAGGCTCAGGCCCGGGCGCCGGGCTGAGAAGGAGGTGGGGGTTAGGGAGTTGGGGCGGGGGGAAGGGGGCATGAACCAGGAGTCAATCAACTTGGCAACCGCCGCCCGGATCTCATCAAACCCTAGCCACCCTCCGCTGTCCTTAGCTCTACCTCCCCTCATGTTCTCCACCCTCAAGGGTCGCCGAATCCTCCTGAAATCCCCGGTGGGGTTCGGGCTGGGCTCAGCCGTCTTCTCCGCCTATCCGCGGTCTAGGGGAGCCAGGCGCGGTGTCTGCGCGGCGCCAAGGAGACCTTCCCGCTGAACTCAGAAACACCCGGGGTTTGGGGTTTTGGGCAGGAGACCTCTGCTCGCAGACTTGGGGGTCATTTACACACTCCCACCCCCAAATCCCCCTCCCGCACGGGGATTCAGACTAAAATCGCGAAGAGGAATCAAAAAACAAAATGCAAAGTCCTCAGGGAGTCGGCAGCGGAGGCGGTCCCCGGACTTGGCTATTGCTTTGCAACTCTCACTGGGACCTTGGGACGGTCAGCCTCCCTCTCCTTTCCACAGCCAATTTCATGCGCAGAGAGCGTCCTAACCCTTACACCTCGTCTGTGCTACATACCCATCGCCCAGTGGCTTGGAAACTTTTTGCCCATACTCTTAGATTGAGATCACTCCAGCCAGCGCCAAAAGAATGAGCGCGGGAGGGGATCACAGCAGCCAGTTCAGCTAAACCTCAACGCAGCTCCGGCACGCTCCAGCCCAGCGCCTGGGATGTGTCAGAGGTACCTGCGAGGAACATTTGCGTGCGATTCCACGCACGCGTTGCCTCCCTCTTCCCAAACCCGGATCGCTGAACTGAGAGGTGGCGCAGATTGTCTCACCACGTGCGGGGATTTCTCTCCGCCTCAGGCCGTACGAGCTTCCCTCGCTGTACCTGAGCGCAAATGCGCCTCTTCAGTCGCCGAGGGCCCGCCGCTTAGCTCTCGGAGCCTTCCACAGCCCAACACACTGAGCCCTAGAGTAGGAAATTTGCTCCCACAGCCCTGTGCTGGCCCTTCCAGGCACAGGGAGTACCCCTTCTGGGGGTAGGGGTGGGCGGAATGAAGCACACCCAGCCCTCTCTCCTACCCTCCCTCCTTTGGTCCCTTCGGCTTTCGTGTACCTTATCTCCCGCGCGCCCAGCTCCTCGGCCGGCTCACCTGCTAAGCGGAGCGCGGACATGCGCTGGAACTCCGGCTCCTGCAGCCACTTCCACATCCTCCGGAAGGTCTCCCGGCCGGATTTGAGTTTGCTCCAGGGTTTGGGGTTGCGCAGCAGGTCCGAGAGGGTCCCCTGGGAGCGGCAGAGCACCCTCTGCGCGAAGATGGCCTGTGGGATGCTGTAGCGCTTGAGCTCGGTGGTGATACGCTGCGCCACCTCTTTGGTATTGATCTCTTCCATCTGCCCTGAATTACTTCCATTGCTGACCTGCGCGCCGGTCACCGAAGGGTTGGGCTCCCGGGCTGTGCCCAGGAGCTGCCCGTGGCCCTGGGTGTTCAGGTGGGCGTGGGGATGGTGCGGAGGAAGGCCGTTGATGGGCACCATGCCGGCCGAGGTGGGCGTGAGGTGCTGCTCCCCGTGGCGGCCGAGCATGGCCGGGTGGTGGGCTTCGAAGCCGTTGGGGGTGAGCATCTTGTCGGTGGGCATGGCGGCCCCCGGGTGGGCATAGTGGGGGAGCCCTTGCTGGGAGTTGTGGATGCTGCCCAGACCGGAGCTGGAGAGGGGCGAGAGGCTCTGGCCCATGCCGGCCACGTCCTTGTGGTAGGGGGTATAGAGGTTATTCATGGAGGCCAGCCCGCGCTCATCCCGCATGAGCGTGAAGCTACCGCTCACGTTGCCCGCCAGGCGCTGGTGGTGGTGCGGGTGGTGGTGGTGATGGTGGTGGTGGTGATGGTGGGGGAACTTGTCCGATACTGTGGAGATGGGCGGCAGCGGCTGCAGAGGGGTCAAGGTGGTGTAGGTGGTGGGCATGCTCATACCTGGGGGAGTCTCGCAGGCCATGGTCATGGTGGGGTGCAGGGGACCGGCCAGGCTGTGCTCGGGGGCCCGGTGGTGGTGGTGGTAATCGCTGCCGCCGCTGCCGCCGTCCAGCAGGGACGCCATGCCCATGGAGCGCGGGTGCGCCGGGGGCAGGTGGCTGCCGCGGTGCGCCACGGAGCTGCGCGCGTGGGGGCTGCCGCCCAGCAGGTCGGCAGGGGCGGGCACCGGCTCATGGCTCACCCCGTGCAGCTCGCCGATCGCTTCCATGGTCAGCTGCGCGTTCATCGTGATCCGGGCGAGCAGGCGGCGGACACAACATCGATGTGGCCAGGCAGAGGCGGCGAGGGGCGCACGGAGTCCGGTCTTCACATCGGCTGCTGGCGACTGTTGCCTTCCTTCCTCTCACTGTGGGGCTCTGTCTCTGTCTCTCTCTCTCCGTGTGTGTGTGTCTGTGTGTGTGCGCGCGTGTGTGTGTGTGTCTCCTTCCCTCTTACCCCCCACCTTCCCCTCTGCGTCCTCGGCTTTTTTTTTTTTTTAATATTAATTTCCAAAAAGGATCCGCGCCGTTGGGAGAGCGCAGTGCTCCAGCCCGCCCGCCCCGGCCACCTCTCGCCCCTCTCTTTCTTAAAATTCCGAGGCCCCCGGCTCCCCTGCCGCGGCCCGCGCGCCTGCCGCGGCTGTTGCCTGCCAGCGCCGCTGGCCAGCTTGAGCCATGGCTCTGTTACTGTTGCAGACTCTGTGGCCGCGGTTCGGTAGCCGCCGCTGCCGCCGCCGCCGCGGCCCGCCCTCACGCCCGCCAGGCGCAGCGCGCATGCGCAAGGCCAGGCCCCGCCCCCTCAGTCCCCGCAAGCCCGGCCCTTGACGTCCCGTACAAATGAAGGAGGGGGGCGCAGCGCCTTCCCAGCGGCGCGGGATGGCCAGGGAGCTGCGCGCACGTTCGAAAGATTGGCGCAGAGCGCGACCTGGGGCCGCCGCTGCAATCCCAGGAGACTCGCGCCTGGCTGGCTCGCCTCCCTTGCTTGGGTGGGCTCTCTCCTCCCAGCCCCGGGACGCTCCTGTCCGGCTCCTAGCGGCTGGTGTGCTATGCTTGGGGAGACATCGCCCCTCTCTCTCCAGTTGCTGCTTCCCGGTGCAGGTCGCCCTGGGAGCTGGGGACTGTGTTATCACCCCGTCGGCTCTGGCCCACTAAGCTTTATTTCCCGGGGGGCTGCTGGGAGTGCGTTTTCCCACCCCTGAATACACGGCCTATTGGGAGGGGTGGGGGTTGGGGTGGGGTGGGGTGCAAATTGCTTAAAGAGCTGGGTCCGTTTGGCGGCCGTTGACCCGGCACCCTTCGTTCTCCCAGATACATATTTGCCCACCCTTTCTCATCCATGCCCTGGGGAGAGGAGCACTCAGTGCCTAGAGTCCCAGTTAGGACCATACCTCACTGTCCCCCGCCGCCTGGCTCCTTCTCCCGCTCAGCTCATAATTAAGGCTGTGCGTCCGCTTCGCCAATGACTCGGCCTGTGGAGGGGGGCGAGGGAGAGCGGAGGGAGTGCCCTGGTGGGTACCCGTGTTAACTTCCGGGTGCTGGTGGGGCAGTGGAGGCTCAGGCGGTTCCTCCGGTTACTCCCAAAGCCCTCCTGCTAAAGCACCCAGAGGCGGTTGCTTTCCAGAAGTACTGACGCAGGCAGGGTGGACGCCGGCGCGCGGGTCTCCGCTTGGCTCGTAGGGACGCCCTTTTCCCGGCGTCCCCGAGAGAAGCCTCCAGATTTGAAAATCAATTCAGCTTCGGGAGTAATTTCGCCCTTCCCACAGTCACACTCCAATCTGGAATCGAACCTGGTCTTTGGGCCTGGTGGGGACGCTTGCGTAGGCCCCCAGTTTGACACCCGGCCGCCACATGCCGCGGCTTTCTTTCATTTACAAAAGAAAGAAAAAAAAATCTGCAACAAAAGGCAGAGCCGTGTCCGCTTAGGTGCTTTCATCCCTCGGAGAAAGGACAGATGTGCCCATTGTCCAGCCCGTGGCAGTTATGGCCGGGTCAGCGCCGAGCCTCAGCCCCAGGCAAGCGGTGGTTACAATGAGAATAGCCTCTCAGAGCCGGGGTATCTGGACTCAGATATGGAATAAAGTGTGTGTAGCCTGTGCTGGGCCAGACTCAGACTGTAGGTTTGCTTGCTGGGGCTCCAAATTGCAGCCCACCCGTGGTATTTCCACTGCAAATGCTCCTAAGCCCTCAGAGAGGCCAAGGCTGTGGCATTGGTGGTAGTTGGGTTCCCAAGGCAAAAGTTTGGACTGGCCAACCCTTTGGGAAAAGTCCCCACCGGTTCAGGAATGAGTAGGCCTATCTCTTTGCCCAGGTCCTTGCTACCACTAGGGCAACATCCTAATCCAGGTAGGTCAAGTTCAGTGGATACAGTCAACATGACTTCCTTGAAAGCGCCATGTCTTGGGACTGGTTAATCTGGCTAGTTTTATCACCAGAGACACTCCCATCCTGTCCAAACAATGCATATGGAGGCCCTGCAAATAATTCATCTCAATGGATTTCATGTCTACTTGCATAAAGAACATTTTGGAATTTAGGAACTCCCACAGAAGAAAATATATTTTGGGTAAAATACACCGATGTAAAGAAACTCAGAAAACACAATTAACTCTTTAAACTTGTATCTATATCTACCTATTCATACATGCGTACACACAAGCACAAAACATATATTTCCTGCCTAGTAGATTACATTATGCTGGTGGAAAGCTGCATCTTTGGTTTTTAATTGTTTCTATTCTCATTTCCCACAGCATAAGAGACCAAACAATGGGTTAAAGTAGCAGGCAGTCTTTCACCTAAACAGTTGTCCCCCGCCCCCCAATATTTTAATCCCACTGAAATGATTGATTTGCCCTTATGACAACTCTCCTCCCAAAAGGCAGTTTGTTAAAAGAAAGAAAGAAGTAAATACCACCAAGTGCACAAATTGTTCATGGTTTTCTCTTTGTGTAGCTAATTAGGAACTTGATCTTGGAAACCCTCCTTTACATGAGGTACTCAGCTGAGCCTCTGGAGTCCACCTGAAGAAGGCTGGCATCAGGTGAGCTCAACTTTCCCCCTCCCCCAAGGGCATTTATGAAAGGGGGGCTGGCTCTGTGTTGGTCCCTAAAGAAGGAGCCAAGGTGGCTGGGCGCGGTGGCTCAAGCCTGTAATCCCAGCACTTTGGGAGGCCGAGACGGGCGCATCACGAGGTCAAGAGTTCGAGACCATCCTGGCTAACACGGTGAAACCCCGTCTCTACTAAAAAATACAAAAAACTAGCTGGGCGAGGTGGCGGGCGCCTGTAGTCCCGGCTACTCGGGAGGCTGAGGCAGGAGAATGGCGTAAAAACCCGGGAGGCAGAGCTTGCAGTGAGCTGAGATCCGGCCACTGCACTCCAGCCTGGGCGACACAGCGAGACTCCATCTCAAAAAAAAAAAAAAAAGAAGGAGCCAAGGAAAAGACCTGAAGAAGCACCATATGTGTTGGGCTTGCTCAGTAATTTTTGATTTTTTTCTAAAACATTAAAAAAATTGTATGTGCAGGGTTTGCTTTGGTTTGCAAATCTCCCTAATCTTTCTTGGCTATTCACACCGTTTATCTAACCATTGTTCTTCCCTAATTGACTGAGTTACAGTGGTTTCTCAGTCAGAAACAACACATTACTGTATTCTTATTTGACCTCTCAAAAGTTTTCTTCTTACCAAGAATGTGATGGGTAGGAAGAATGCTCTTCTTAGGCCTAGTTAAGGTGAGTTTGTATGTATGGAGGGAGGAGGGGCACCAGAGAGATTGTTAACTGCTGGAAGGCTGGGACTTCTTTTTGTCATTTTGTCCCTTTCCTTCTTTCCCCCTTCCAGTGACCAGAACAAAGCCTGGCACCCATTAGGTACACCACGGGGATTGAAGGAATTAGAGCCCACAGAGGAGTCCCTGGAAACTTGGTAGGTGTAGGTCAATGTGTGTGATTGAGGGGGAGAACTTGTTTTTAGCTGCTTAGATTTTGAGTAGCTGCAGGAAATTTAAAGAAAAAATAGTGTCAACCACTAGCAGAAAATTACATACATGTATATATGTAAGAAAAAAGGAAATAAGACTATGACTGGATACTTGTTGCTGACAATATTTTCAGCGTGAAAACAAGGAATTGAGGATGTTTATTTTGTAAACGTCAGGAGGAGAACCTGGGATATGGGATGGACAGGGGCAATCCTTCTTATGCTGGGTAGGCTAGAGCTACCAGGTTCAGCAAAGAAAAAGTGCAAAGAGAATAAAACCATTCCTCCAAATGCTGGCCACATGAGCTTCTCTGAAAACCTTCCATCGGTTTCAGAATTAATGCTTTAATTATTTTTGTGAGTAGTAGAGATGTAACATATGGCCCAGTCCCAGTTCGCAGGACCATTCCAAAGAAATGTTTCTAGCTCCTCCGAACCATGAAATGTCTACTTCCCATTTTTTGGACCCACAAAGAGCGAGATCCTGGGTGTCAGGGCAAATTCTTCTACCCAGGGATCCAGGGGGAGGCTGACTCCTTGGCTAGAACCCCAGGACATGCTCACTAGCATTTCTGATGCCTGTAGCTAGTCTAACTTTAAACTCTTGGGAAGGAACCATTTCTTTGGTGTCTGGCTACAGTAGAGCACTAGATAACTGGGAAGTGAAGGATTTGGTCCTGGGTGCTTCCTGGCAAGCTCTCCGGTTCCACTTCTACAGAAATTTTATTCAGAAAATTGCTGTAGGCTTAGAGTAGAGCACCAAGAAATTCAGAATGGGGTGGCCTGGTGATTCACTATTGAAAACCATTTTTAAAAATCACTCAATGTCTTCACTCTCTGGGGACCACGGAAGTGGTAGCTAATTATGCTGGCCCCTTGCTTCAATGTTTGATACTCTGTTTAGCTTATTTTATTCATACGTTCGGTACCATTTTTCTTTCTCAAGTTATAGTTTTTGTCCAAGAAAATATTTTAAATTGGGTTTTTTTTTTTTTTTTTTTTTTTTTTTTTTTTTTTTTTTTTTTTTTGCACTTTACTCTGTTTTATCTACTTCTTGCCCTTCCATATCCCAAAGAGAAGATGCTCTGGCAAAGGGCTGTCAGCTCATGCCATCCGCAACCGACTTGCCAGGTTCTGGAAGTTGCCGAGGGCTGCCTGGGCGGCCGTCCAAGGACACCAGACCACTCCGCTCGTATCTCTGCTTACTTCCTGCGCTGAGGGAAAAAAACGCTTGCTCTCCTGGGTCCTCCGGTAAACTAGAGGCGGCTTCTTCTGGGTTGGAATCCGTTTTGGCGGTCGCCTACTTCCGCGAGGGCTTTTTCACGGCTTTAAGCCAAGAGCGCTGAAGGGAGAAAGGGTATACTGACGCCGTAGGGCTGAGGGAGGGGTTCCAGGCTCCTGGGGTGTTCTCCCGCAGCAGGACCCCGCGCTGGCCAGGGCCAGCCCAGTTCCGGAGGAGCTGGCCTCGTCCAGCCAACAGTTCAGTAGGTTTTCTTTCTTGGTCATAACTTCATATAATTGAAATAGTCTACTAAGGACACCAGCTCAGGCCACGAGGGCGTTGAATTGTCCGGATTTGGGGTGGCGGTTAATGTTCCTCTTCTGGTGCCTTCCCCGCTGGGGCTCTGAGTTCCATTAGCCACGCGCTAGGGTAGAGAGTGCCAAGTTTAGGGGCTGGAGAGGACAAGGGGAAGGACGAGAGAACTCTTGCACTGACTGATGTCGTTCCAAGCGACCCGAAAACGGGGGGACGGAGGGCAAAGTCGGCCCAGGACGATCTTCAGGCGCAGCATTCTCTAGTCCTGGAGCTGGCTCCAGGGAAGGGCGGAAGCCGAGGGTCGCTGGCCATCCGGGAGCCTCAGATCCACGGGACTTGGATCAGCCACCCCACCCTACGGCGACTGAGGACTGGGCGGCCGAACTTGCCGTCCACTTAGCTAATGCCGGGTAATGCCGGCCCCGGCCCAAGAGCAGCAGCTGCACTTGGGAAGGAAAACTCTTTAAACAAATCATTTTGGTGTCTAATCAATTAGTGTTTGCGCAGTCAAGTACCGCAGATTTAACAGAATAATCGTTACTGCCCTTGTCTTTATTTGACCCGCAGACACCTGGAAGATTTAAAAATGAAACGCCGGTGTTCCGGGCTCCCAACCCCTTGCCTTAGACTCCCTCCGGGGCCTGCTAGGCCGGGTCGGGGCTCTTGCTTTCTCCAGGCCTAACCTCCTCTTTGCCTCCCTCTTCAGTCCTCCTTCCCCTTCATACTTTTCCACACTTTACCTTGTTTTCTTGCCCTTCCGGCCCTGTCGGCCTTCCGAGTCTCGGTCTCCTCATCCCCCAGTTCTTTACCCCCGTGGCTGGCACGAGAACCGGCTTCTGATTGTCGGACACCCAGGACTCTGGGCGAGCGCCCCTGCCTTTTGGACTAAGAGCCATCTGGGCATAGAATTAGGGAGTCGCCAAGCGCCCAGTTGTCTTTTCCCTGGACCCTCACTCTCCTACCCCTTCCTGAACCAGCCCAAGACCCGAGGGGATCCTATGCGAGCTCTTCAGCTTCTGTGGAGCTTGGAAAATACCTTTACCTGCGGGCGGGGTCTGCCTGAGTCTCTCCCGGTAAATGCAGTGACCCAGGGTGCAGGACGGGGGTTGAGAGGAAAAGCTGAGAGTATAGCCTTGGTACCTAAAACCCGTTTGTGGGGCGCGGGGGAATTGGGTCTAAGGGCGGGAGGGAGGACGTTGTGGGGGAGAATTCGTGGGGGGCTTCCCAGCTGACTGTTTTGTGGTGACTGCACTCGCTGATGCATGCTTCTCTGGGCCAGGTTAGCTTCCAAGGTCCAGGGGTTGCAGCTAGGAGGTTCTCCAGGTGCTTCTGAATAGCTGCTCCTGCGCCTCCCTCCTCACCCGGTGTCTTTTTCAGGCCTAACAGGTGTGGACGCCTGTGTATGTATAGACAATCTGGTTGTGCGCCATGCCTGGTCCTCAGGCCACCACGACTGGGCTGCAGGAGCCCCCCAGCCCTGAATCGAGGCTCCACAGGGTTGGAAGGATGCTTACCAGGGCCAAGAGACCTGGAGGTGGGACTGTGGAAGTTTGGGCCACCCGAGTGGCCAAGAACATCTCCACTCCTTAATTCTGGTAATCATTTAGCTCAGCAGGGAGGACAAGGTTGGAGGCTGATGCACCCGGGTAGTGCCTTGGTTAAATAAGAGGCTGTAATTCTAAAAGGGGGCGAGGGGGAGTGTGCTGGAGGTAAAACTGCGTCTTCCTTTCCACATTTGGGGCTCTGGTTGCCCCAAATTGAGCCTGGGATGTTTATGCGCCCCCAGAACTGCCTCACAGTCCCTGGTCTCCATCACCCACCTGAGAAACTTCGCTCTCAACAATAGATGATTATAATGTATTTGACTAATGCCTGTATTTTCCTGTTTAACATACATTAATCTGAGTAACAAAAAAAATCAATATTGCTAACAACATTGCAAACAAATCCTCACACAAAAACCTCCTCCGATTTTCAGTCACTCCTACCCCCTCGAATTTTGTTATTCACCTTTAGTCTACTGGCAGCCCCTGGCTAGTCTGGAATCCAATCCTGGCTGGCTGTCAACAGCCCTTCTCTAAAACTCCCGATTTTTTTTTTTTCTTTTTCTTTCTTTCATTTTATTTTTTTTCAGCCATAAGTGGAATCTGGGACATTCAAAATGCCATCCTCCTTTCTCTTGGGCCATTTGAAGACCTCGAGTTTACCTCAAACTTCGTCCCTTCCAGCACCAGCGAATGCCCAAAGTCACTGGCCAATGACTTATGCTTTTGTTTTCCTTCCCTAACAATCTCCGCTGTGTGACAGCCACCAGCACCTCCCTAAGGCAGGAGACCCCACACTCTGCTCTCACGTAGCTGCCACCTGCAGCTAATCTCAGCTGGCAGTTATTGTTGAAAGTTTATGATTCTGATTTTGATTATTTTTAAAAATTGGTGTTTTCCACCTGGAAGGAACAGACCGGAAGGGCTGGCTAATGAAGGAACTTAGGTTTGCAAAACACTGTGAATAATTTAGTATTGTATTTCAAGGAAAAAAATATAGCTTTCTTAAATCATCCCCACAATATAAATTGCAGACTTATAGTATGGTCCTGGTAAGTCTAAATTTTTAAAGGAGCAATATTCAAAGAGACATAGATGTCTGTATTAATTATTTATTCGCTGGTGCCTTCCTTCGTTTCTAACTTATTATTAATTAGGCGCCTCTAGTCTTTCGCAGAGCGCTCCACTGAGCCGGTTGCAGCTTTAAATATGAATTAAAAGCAAATCCAAGCTACTGTAATGCGAAAATTATTCCGTGTCTTGCATGGCAGAGATGAATAGCTGCGTGGATCAATACCGTGAAACTCGGCTCCCAACGACAGGGTTATTGATAGCTTATATTAATGATGTTAATGATGGAAAAAGGAAAACAACGTCCTACCCGACTTAGAAACTTTTTAGCCGCTGAAACCCCGCAATAAAAACGGGAAGGGGGCAGGAATCGGGCTTAAGTGTAATAAGAAAATTATTTATGAAACCGGATAAATGACTTCAGAGCCTTGATGCATTTGAACCTAACGCTCTCGGCTCCTGGCGGCCCCGGCTCCAGCTGGGGAGACCGCGAAAACCCCAAGCCTCGGGGAGCTGGGGGGCGGGGGGCGCTCCGCTTGCCTATGCAGCCTCCGGCTTGCCGCCCCTCTTCCTCCGTCCCCGCCGGAAGAGCCCTCTGGGGCGCTGGTCGCAGAAGCTTTGGGAAGTTGGTGGAATGGGGTAGGGACAGGGTTAGTCCCTGCTGTCCAGGCGGGGACAGAAAGCCTGGTTAGTGGTGACCAGCGGTCTAGGATTTGGGTTCGTTTTCTTCACGGGTTCTCTTGGCACCTGCTCAAATGCTGTGGCCTCGTTGGGGGTCCCAGGTCGGACTCTGCACTGTGGCCTCCTGCCCATCTGGCCAAGGCTTTCGGGATCCCCCAAATGCAAACGGTGCCTGGTGCCTGAGCAGGAGAGGGAAGGCTTTATATGAAGAGAAACCGTTCTAAACACTGTAGGAAAACCGGAAAAGGCGCTCACCCTCCTCCCCCGTCCCCCGTGCCTCCGTGGGTTCTTTACCAGGCCCAGGATTTAATTGGGCCTTGGCATAAGGCTCCCAGCAAGCGCAGGACATTCCAGGCTAGCTGTTCCCGGGCTAGAGGAGAGTGAGCGCTCAGGTCTGGGCCCAGTTCTCCTGTAATTCCGCACAGGCGCCGCCCCCACTTACCCGCTGGCCCCAAATATCGACCCACTCTCCGTTTTCCCCTAGTTGAGGGCCACTGAGAGGGAGGAGGAGAAACGGAGGGGGTGGGGGAGAGAAAGGCTAAATCCGGAGGACCGCGGGAAAGGTCGACCCCGAGGGTCAATCTCAGGCCCGAGGTCCCATCCCCCACTGCTGGGGGTAGAGCCGCCAGGTCCCCTCCCCCGAGCTAGGGTCCTGGGTCCTTGGAGGCGAAGCTGGGTGAGGGAGTGGGGCCAACCCTGGCCGCGGTGGGATGGGGGCGGTGCGGCAATGCTAGGGTAGCCGGTGGTGTCCCGGCCTGGCGGTATGGTCCGGGGTGCCCTGAGTTCAGTCTTTCGGATTGGTGTGGGAAGTTGAGGGGCTTTTAATTTACGCCCGGGCTGTCATTTGTTCTGTGCCTCAGAAGGGAGGAGAGGCCGTCTGGTACTGCACGCAAAGGCCCAGGTGGTCCACCAGGGCAATTACAATTTCCTAGAAAAGATCTGGTAATTTTGTGTTTTTTTATTAGGTCTTTTAAGATCTGTTTTTCTTCCTTCTCTCCCTCCAGTCTTCCTTTCTCTCTCTTCCTTTTCCTACCTGCTTTCCTTTCTCTCTCCTTGGTTCCCTCCCTCCCTTCCTTTCTTCCTTCTCTACCACTCCTTTCTTATTTTCTTCTCTCTTTCCCCTCTCCCTCCTTTTTTCTTTCTTTTTCTCCACCCCTATCTTATTCTTTCCTTCTCCCTAGCTTTCTTCTCTCATCCCCTCCCTCCTTCTCCACAGGGGAGCCTCGTGCAGGTCTCTGCACCTCCAGACTTTCATATGAAAGGTGCCAGTCCATTTGACACAACAAACTAATCCTGTTCCTGAAAAAAAGGAGAAAGAAAGGAGAGCGCCAGGTAAGCCTCAGGATGCAGAGGCGGTACCTAAGCTCCTGGGACCATTTCCCAGTAACTGGCCTTTCCTAATGTTTCTCAGCTAGGCTTCAGTCCTTACCCCGTGCAGGGTCCTGCCCCTTTCCTGAGCCTGGTACGTTTCTGACATCCGTGGAGGATGCATTCCTCTTGCTAAGTAATATTCCCATGGTGCCATCTGGGCCCCTGACATCAGCAAGATTTGGGGGTTGTTTTTATTTTTATTTATTTGATTTTATTTTGAGAAAAACTTAAACCTGTCAATCTCAAATGCTGTAACCCCTAAAAGCACCGTCAAAGCCTTACATCTAGTCTAGGGCACCAGGGCGGCCCATTCAAATCACTGTCTCAGACAAAATCCAAACTTCCTGCCACTCAGGAAGAATCCCTTGTCAGCTATCTGGCTTCAAAGTCCACAACGTGTTTCAGATAAGCACCAGCCTGCATAGAGGCAGCCCCATTGCCACACTGTCTACAAGAAAACAGACGTTCTTCAGAAAGGAAACACAACAGCCACTACAAAAAATCACTGGATTCTGGAAAATAATCAATATCAAAATTAGATTTATTGTCTGCTTATGTGATTAAAAATGACAAAGTGTTGCCTTTTATTTTCATAAAAAGAGAGAAAGCTGAACAAAATAATTTACTATCGAGTTCCGCTCGTTTCATTTGCCTGGCAAAACCTGGAGGAGGCCTGTAGGGTGGTTGTGGAGAGCAGTGGCAGAGCCAGAAGCCCACTGCCCAGGAGTGAGCTCGCTGTCAGAGGATGTGTGTGCTACTGTGTCTGAGAATAATTTCCTAATCCAAACCAAGCTGGTTCAGCTGGGCAGGTCTCAGTTCTGTCTGGCTCCAAAGAAATACTGGGTAATCTGTCCCTTGCTCATAATTTTTTGATTCAAACCCAGACTCCAGGTCCTGTTCTTCCAAATAACTTTCAAGATGACACTGCTGTATTGGTTTCCCTCACAGTCTTCCTGGTTCGCTTAGCCACAGCCTCCCAGATCCGCATCCAGCCTTCTATCCTGTGAAGAGCTACACCGTCGGTGTGTGTGTGTGTGTGTGTGTGTGTGTGTGTGTGTGTGTCCGACTGCTTGGCCCTGGCCGGGCTCTCTTTCCTGGGAGGTTCGCAGGGTTTCAGTCTAGGCTGGAATCACTCAAACTGGGTTTCCGAAACCTCTGTGGGCTGGATTCCTCCAGTGTGGCAAGCAGAGAGTGCATTCGAGGAAAATGACTTCATTGGGAACGGGCTGATTACACGGACGATGGGGTTATTTATCTACGTTAAAAACAAAAAAGGAAAAACTAAAAAAATCCAGTGTGTATCTCATTTTACACTCCCCTTCCCCTCCCCAGGCCGGATCAGACTACCCGCGTCTTTCCGATGCTGCTGCTGCTGCTCTTGGATTACGGTACAGCGTGCGCAGCCAGGGCTCCCATTCATCCGCTGCCTTCCTCCGGAACAAAGTGGCTCCCCATTGCGCCAGGGGTCTCGGAGCGAGGCCCGCGAGAGTGCAAATACCTTCACTCACACTTAACAGCACCACTGGAAAAATAACTACCAAGCCGGGTCCCTGAGAGCCCCTAAATGAGCCTTCGGATTTGGAACTGGTGTTGTTCGGCGGGTTGCACACGCCAGGGACTAATTTGTACAGGCGTTAATTGGTCCTCCATTTGTTCTGAAACCAAACCGAGAGGGTTCATCTCCTGGTATTGGTGCAAATGAAACCCAACCAAACCATCTCCTCCATAGAATCCCCAGGGGGCATGGCTCCTGCAAGGTCGTCCTGGCCTCCTCTTGGGGTCCAGGGCTTAAGGAGAAGCGGACGTGGTCCCTTGTTACTTGTAAATGTGACAGGCCCCGCTGCACGCCAACGCTGGACTAGCAGTGGCCCAAGACCCGCCAGCTCAGCCGCCGCCTGCTGTTGGGTTCGACTTTTGTCTCTCTTCGCCCTTGTCGTGCAGGGCCAGAACGCCCTTGAGTCAGGGAGCCTTTTCCCCAGATGCTGGAAGGGAGGCGGCAAGGGAGTGTGGGTTCCAACAGACAGGCCTGCCCTGGCCGCCTCTGGGATGGTGAAGGCAGCCCGAGGGTCGGGCGTCGGGTGGCCCCTGCTGTGGGGCAGCTCCAGCTCCTTTCTGTGTCAAGGTAGATTCCTCCACTAGCTTCCCGGGGAAGAAACCCAGCCTTTCCTATTGCCCTGCGGGGCCCTCTCTAGCCTTGTCTCCCAATCCGCCTCCCTCTGCAGACTCTAGCGCCCCGGAGCTGTCGGGCCAAGGGTCAAAGGTCAGGCCTTCTCTAGGCCCAGACTTCCTTTTCGCTTGGGCTAGTGTGAGTGCACGAGTCGCCCAGGCCTGTCATTCCCGCTGGACGCCCATTTCCAGAGAGAACAGGCACATATCTCAGAGCTTAACCTTCACTTCCCAACTTAGCTCTCTGATTATGTGGGGTCTTGATGGGGGTGGAGCAGTTTAATTTAGGAAATTATATCCAGACCGTAAAGTCACTTATCTGGACATTTTAGGAGGTTTTTTTTTTTTTTTTTTTAGATTTTAATGATTTCTGTAAGCTTAAGCAAGTCGAGGTGGCTTTGACCACAGGACTGACTAGGAGTCTCCCATTGCTTAATTTCATTGCCCCAACCTGGCCAGAGCTGGAAAGAAGTTGCCAGAAGGGATACAGGAAAAGCAAACGAATGCCCAGTCCTTCAAATAGACAGTTCTGTTCCAAAGGGGCTGACGTATTGCCTGAGTAGGGGCAAGGCTGGGAGAGTAAAAAGCAGATTTCTATGCATGTTCATGTGGCCCAATGTAATGAACACATCTCTATCAATTTCTGGAGGCAGAAGGCTCAATTTATTTTGGTTTTAGTCGTGGAAAGTCCTCAGCCTTAGCTCTGACTGATGACAGAGCAGCCGAGTAGTTAGAATTCTTTCTCCAACGAAAGCGATGGTCAATAGAATTCTCAGTATCAAATGAGCAATAATTTGCTGTGGCTACATGCTGGATAATGAAAGATGTTAGCGGGATCAATAAAAAATGAAAACACTTTTACTTACATCTTGAGTTACTGTTTTAAGAGAGCGAGAGATGTAACAAACCCAAAGCCAGGTTCAGAGCCACCCAATACCCCTCAAAACCCCAAGGTAGAGAGTTTTGTCACCACTTGACTGACCCTTCCAGAATGCCAGGCCTCCACCTTCTGCCTCAGGAGAGTAGATGATTTACATCAAATTAACCCTGTAGAGACCAGTAATAATTTAACTGCCAGGGTTTAAAATTTTTCTTTTGTTTCCTAAAGCCGGGAATACATTTTAAATTGTTTTCCACCAGGATTAAAGGTCACGTAACTGGTTGCAGTTTACCAAAAAAGTATGCAAGTGTCCCAAAGCTGATTTGTCCTTTGAAATGCCTCAAAATGTGCATCTGACCCAGATGCCTAAGAGGGCAAAAGAATAGAGTTAATTCCTTTGAATTTGTTCTGTGTTGTCATTAAATCTGTAAAGATCAAACCCTAAACTCGATTTTTCCAGACAAGTTAATTCCCCCATCTTCTTTCATAATCATTTCATGTTTAATTTGTTTTCAATTTGGATTGGGTTTATTTGCACTTTCCAGTTTGCTTTTCTCACCACTCAATCCCAAACGTTTTCTTACATATCTGGTTGTTAAGGAACATACTGTGAAACAGAGACACATTCTACATTTTTAAAAGATACCAAGACGTAAAAGATGAGAAAAACATTCCGGGTGCTCTGCATAAACCACACGCAACGGAAAAGCTCACCGCCAGACAGCTTCCAGCAATCGAACCGATACAAATAAAGCACATTTGAAAATGTGTTTGGCTGTTTTTGTAGGTTTAAGAAGACTACATTTTTCTGACCACTTCAAAAAAACAAACGCGAATTCAGCCGCTGCTTTAATGCCCTCTGACCAGAGGAGCTGATTTTGCCACCGAGTTATCGGTCAGTGCTGCAAAGTCAGTGGCCTGTGTTTATAGCAGGTTTAGCTTGGATTTGGCGAGACAGCCAGCAAACCTGGGAGATTATGAAACCATGAACCAGCCCAGGGAAGTGTAGTTAAGTTTCAGTTTGGGGATTTCTCCGGGTGAGGGAATCCGGGGAGCTCCATTTCTACAAGGCTAACAAACGCAGGTGCAGTTTGGCGGCCGCACGCTGCCTGGCAGGAGAAACGCACAAACCGCAGACGCGTGCTCGCGTAGTGGCCACTAGCTCGGGGCACGCCCGTGTTATTTACACCCTGCTCGGGGGGCCCCCCTCTCATTTGTTACTTTAAACTCGCGGGGAGGAACTGTTAGCTGCCGTGGCGGGACTGGCAGGCTGGGAGGAGGCGCCCCCGTTCGGCTCCCGGGGCCGTGACGCGGCCACTGCCCTCCGCCCCTGGCTTCCACCCTGTCTGCATGGCCACAAGCGCGGCGGTGGACCAGCGTGGCCAGGCCCCCGGAGCCCTTGCTCCGGTCTACCGCCCCCTACTTCTCCCCCCCACCCCAACGCCCCCGCTCCTCCATAAGCCTGTGAGACTGGCTTACCCTGGTGGGCGAGTCGCGGCGCATTAGCGGATTTCATGGCAAGTTGCTTCTGTGACATGAGATCAGGTTCGCGTTCGAGGATTTGCCCCCTAGGAGGGAAGGAAAGGAGAGTCAATCTGCATAATTTCAAATGAGAAATAAATAGAGAAACAGGGAACTGAATTTCAAGCCCCCTAATTCCTCCCTCCCCCCGAACCTATAAGTCACCCCGCACCCCCACAACACGCCCCGTGCACAGGAAAAAAAAGTAATCCGCACACTTCGCAGGTGATACCTTTTATTGTGCTCATTTTAAAGACAGAGACAGGATGGCCTCCTGCCCGAAGACTTTCTCTGCAGCCGGGGCCTGGGGCAGGAGGGTCAGACGGGCAGCATCCGGGCCCGCGGATTCCCGCAAGGTCGCGGGGTGAGAGGTGCGGGGAGGATAGACGTCAGGCTCGGCGCCCAATGGCCCCTCCAGGCGCGCAGGGTCTGGGCCAGACGCACAAGCCCAAATTCCCTCCAGCTCCTTCGGCTCCATCTTTAAGTCCAGGCAAAGATCAATTCCCTCTCTCTCTTGCACACACACATTTGCAGCCATAAATAAACAGCTCCCAGCTAAATCAGGAACCGGAGAGGAGAAAGGGAAAAAGAAAGGAGAAAAGAGAAGGATTGAGAACCCGAGCGCGAGTCTCGCCTCTCCCGGGCGCCGAGTGGCTCTTTTTGGTCAGGCCAGCCTCGCATTTGGGGATGCAACTTGCATTTGAATAGCTGCCTGGGCTTGTTATGGACCCGGGAAAGCTCTGAAAGGGAATCACTATGCAAATTGTCCCAGTTACAATCGAAAGGTTCGATCTCCAGGAGCTGCCTGACGGAAGTTGATGTCAGCTATCTATGCATTAGGGTTGCATTACCGCCTTCGTCTGCCTCCTCGCCACCCCCGCTCGCGCCTGCAGGGGCGGCTTTTTTTTTTTTTTTTTTTTTTTTTTGCTTATGTGTACATTTTCCCTCAGTAATTAAAAAAAAAAAAGAAAAAAGAAAAAAAAAGAAAATAAAAGACTGAAGGTGGTGGCGTAGTTCGCTAGGGCCTGGGAGGCCCACGGGCGGAGAGGGGAGGAGGTGTGGACGGGAGGGTGTGTGTGTGTGTTGGGGGGGGGGTCGTTCTTTTGCAGCAGGTGTTGATGGTGCGTTTGAAATCAAACATTTAGATTTTTTTTTTTTTTCACTTTGCCGGACGAGGCGGAGGCGTCGGCGGCTGGGGGTTGGGGCGGCGATGTCTGCCTCCGCCCGCCTGCTTGATCCTACAATGCCGGCTGCGGATCAATACCCGCTCACTGTAATCCCAGTAATTGTAGGGCTCGCAGCTTTTATTTTAAAGAAATAGGACACTAGGGCGCCGGCAGGCGGCTGAGGCAGAATGGTTGGGCTGCGGTGCCTCCGGGGGCCTTTTGGGGCGCCCATCTTTTACCCCAGAGCTCAGAAAGCTCCGGGCAGCCGGGTGGTGGCGGGGTGGCCAGTAGCCAGGGCCCACCTGGCGGCCCGCCGGGACGTGGAGGCCCACGTGGGTTCCGGCCGGGCATGGCACTGGCGAGAAGGCGCTGCTGGGCACGTAGGGTAGGCAGCACGCGGAATCTGGCCTTTTCCCGACCTGCGCGCGGGTCCTGGCTGGAGGCCCAGGTCCAGGATGGGCGTCTTGGGCTTGGGCGCCGACTGTGAGCGGTCTTGGCCCCAGACCACGACGCGTGGGGACCCAGGATGCTGGAACTCATGCTTTCGGCCTAGAAAGACAGAGGTTTTGTCCCCTTTCTGCCGCCTTCCAGGGCCGGAGGCCGGGCCTGGCTCCTGGGTGGCCTAGCTCTGGCCTAGTCTGCGTCTGGCCCTCGGTCTGGGAATTGGCAGGGACGCTAGGACCCAGTGATCGCCCGCGCGGCCTCTTAGGCCGGGGTTTCCTCCAGGTGCTCTTGCCGGGCGTTAGCCCGACGTCCGCAGACCCCGTCGCGCCCGCGGGCCGGGCCAGCTCCGCATGGCGCCTGCTACCTCTGCCGCCCGCCCCTTGCTGGCAGAGCCCGGGCAGGACTGCCGGGGCCTGGGGCCGCAGCCCCCGTGCCGCTGGCCGCCCGCAGCTTCTGGCGCCCCCGAAAATGACCATCTGTCATTCAATTAAGGTTTCAGGGCAGCTGATGGGGGAGCCAGGGTCAGCGACCCCAGGACAAAACGGCCTGCTGCCTCGGATAGGAGAAGTTCAAATGTTAAATGCAGAACATTGTGCCCTCTCCCAGTCCGGGGCCCCACCCGGCCGCAGGTCCGGCCGGTGGACAGCAGCGGGGTGAAGGGCAGCGGTCATTAGCACTTAGATTTCAGCTCTGGGCCCAGCTCCTTCTGTTGGGCTATTTTGACCAGAGAACCTTTAACCCTTTCACGCCAGCCCTCCCTCTAGAGAAGGCCAGATTGTCCAAACGGGGAAAGTAAGAGAGGGAACTTAGATGCACCTCTATAAAGAGGGTTCAAAAATTTTTTTTGTTCTCCGTTCTTCATAGGAATAGCAGACAAAATACCTACAAGATAGAAAAACGTTCATGATAGCCAAAACAAACGAAAAGTCCTCAGAAAGTTTTACTTTTAAATTTTTAGTTTTGGGGAAAGGAGTGCATTTATTAAATATGACCGTGAAACTGCTGGGCCAGTGTGGAGAGAGTCTGTAAAATATTCCCGACGTTTTCCCGTAACTGTGTTTACCCAAATGTGTGTGAATGGTGATGAGACTCTGCTAGCTACAGACAACTCCATTTATGTGTTCGTGATGAAGTCTCCATTGCAGCCAGTCTCATTTACAGTTGAAAATAAGTTAGACAGTTGGCTTTTCCCTTTTGAGACATTCCTATAATAAAATGAGGTAAAAGTAATTGTAACTAATGGAATTCATAAAGTACATTCATTAAGCATGTATGTAATGCCCACATGCTGTGGGCATTTAGGTATTAATATGCTTGGCTTTTCCGCACTAATCTGAGGAGAAGCAGCCACACACCTAGCAGTTTTCAGTGGAAGATCCAACTAGTCCTCTTAATTATTAACCAGGAAGCCTGAAAACAGCTATATTAGGAAGATATCATTTCGAGGCTTGGAAATCTAAGTCCTTCAGCAGGCTAGTTAGCAATAGAGGAAGAACTCAGAGCTTCTAGCTTCCAGCGCCTGGTTCTAAACATTAAATCTAGTCCTTACTTTTTGGAAGTAACTATCAAGCAATCAATTAATCAATCAGGCATTCAGCATTGAAGCACCTTAGAAAAATTTTCATTGGATAACAATGAATAATGCATGGCCCTCCAGTATATTGACTGTGGTAAATGGTCTTTAAGGTGAGGTGCTGCAACAAGTACCTTTAAATAAAATCAAATAAAAAGTTTACCACAATCATAATAAATTGTTCAGTCATCTTCTTATTGACCCACGTAGTGTCTTTCTTCAGGGGCATTTGGAGTTATTTTTTTCCCCTCACAAACAGACCAGAACAAATTGATGAATTGAGCTTTCACTATGCTAATTTAGACATTATAAATATTTAATTAACATCCCTAATAGCCAGCCATAAAGCCCCCCTCCCTACTGCTTTACACTCTTCTTAATCTAAAGTAAATGCTTTTCCCATTAATAGACTGATGCCATATTAGCGCTTCCTCGGTAAAAGAGCCCCATTTAGTCCAAAAGGAGGGAGCATTGAGTAGTCTGCATTAGGCAGGGGTTTATTCCTGTTTGTAAAGGATCCTGGGAGCCGTTACACATCTCTACAAATTCTACCTTTCTTGGTTCTTGCTTAAGTGAGACCATTCTAAGAAGGGGGGAGCCTCTCAATTTCATTTTTTGAGACACTTTCAAGGTTGTAGTAGAATGGAACTATTTATTTTAGTAAACCCTAGAAGTGGGTCATAGATAATGGATAGCAAATTTCTAACTAGGGACTGTGCTAGTCTTTTCAGCAAAAGTTATGCAGTGAAAAGAATTTTGAACCAGGAGTCAAAGAACCTAAGTTCAAATCCTATAGCACCCGCTAGCAGTGGGACTCTTGGGCAAGGGATTTAGCCCTTCAGAACTGCAGTTTTCTCTTTTAAAATGGAGATAATGTCTATGCCATAGAGTAAAAGATTGAATGCGAGAATGTATGTGAAATTGCTTGGCATATAGTAGACAATAAACATTAGGTTAATTCCTAAATGACTGCCCCAAATTCATGAATCCTTCTCTCCCCTTATATTTATTCTTGTCATCCTTAAAATACCCTGTTATCATAATCTAACATTGCAATAACACTTTATATTTGCAAGCATTGTTTGTCTTATTAATCCTTTGATTTAGTTTCTATAATGTAAAATAGGGAGAAACTTGAAGACCTAAACTCTGAGCAAGAGACAGTTTAAAAACAGATACTGGAACTTAGATGATCAAAAGCTCTGAGTCATAAACTCTGATGACTGAAATGTCCTTCCACAACAGTCCTTGTGTGGTTTAGAAAGATTCCAGAAGCTACATTATATTTCCCTGGGGGGCAGGAATCAGGTCAGAACTGAGAGTTCAAGAAATTAGAAGCTCTCCAGGCTGATCTAACTCTGGAACTAGAATCTGCAGATGCTGAACATTCAATAGCTGAAAAAAGGAAAAGAAGCTTCAGACAATTTAAATGTAAAACACTGGAATGATAAGCCATTTTATTCTGAGAATATTTCTCCAGCTGAGAAAAACAGACTTAACTTGCGGGATGTTGCTGGTTACAGAGAGAGTAGAAACTCTGAGTTATTCTTTGTGTTTGCCAGCACAAAATACATACCACTTAATGTAATATACTCATTACTACTGAGAAGAGATATATTTATCTGGATAGACTAAATATCCTAGTAAAATCACATAGTTTTGATTTTTGGTGGAAATCAAATTTTCCTTTTCCTTTTTGGTTAGCAGTGGAAAGGCCCAGATAGAAAAAATAATGGGAAAAGGGCAAGAAATTGGCTGGAACTACTTCCTAAGTAACAGGGAGTGGCAGGAGGTGGGAGCCCACAGACAGCAGAGACTGTCCTTGGATAGCTCCCCCTCTCTTTCATGCTCTGCTCTTCCACTCTTCTGCTCTTTCTTACTCTCTCATTTTTTCTTTCTCTTTTTTTTTTTTTTTGAGACGGAGTCTCGGTCTGTCGCCCAGGCTGGAGTGCAGTGGCCGGATCTCAGCTCACTGCAAGCTCCGCCTCCCGGGTTTACGCCATTCTCCTGCCTCAGCCTTCCGAGTAACGGACTACAGGCGCCCGCCACCTCGCCTGGCTAGTTTTTTTGTATTTTTTAGTAGAGACGGGGTTTCACCGTGTTAGCCAGGATGGTCTCGATCTCCTGACCTTGTGATCCGCCCGTCTTGGCCTCCCAAAGTGCTGGGATTACAGGCTTGAGCCACCGTGCCCAGCCGGAATCTGTAATTTCTGAGTAATGAGCAAATGAACTGCCAAGTCAACATCCATATTCCTGTTCTTCCATATTAACAAAACTCCTGTATTGTTGGATGTAGCCATGTGCCCAGATATGCAACTGTTATCTCCTAGTCTGTCTTGCAGAAAGATGTTGTGGCCCAGGAGAGGTAAGCAGGTGTATTGTGAGAATTCCAGAAAAGTACTTTAAAGGAGTACGAATCAGCTAGAATGTGTGAGTTGGTCCTTGCGCCTTTCTTCATCCTGATATCTGGATCATGGGTTTGATGACTGGAGCCTCAGTGACCATCTTACAAGTAAGAGATGATTTTCAGGGTAAAAGCTATGTGCTAAAGATGGCCCTGCAGAAACATAGAAAGAGCCTCATTCCTGATGACTATGGAGCCATCATTTCAGCCCTTGGTGTATATCTCTGGATTTTTTTCATGAGAGAGACGCAGGCTTCTATTTATCTAGGTCTTTTTTCAATGTGTTACTGGAAGTTGAATATGTTTCTAAGTGATACAACCCCTACAAACTTTGAAAGTAGATTCTAAATTCTGGAAATCCTGGAAGGAGTGTGTTTATATTATTAATAACTCAATCAAAAGAATATATTTCCTCTTTGCTTCATTAGGTATTTTAATATAGTTTTGTGCTTTAAAAAAACTTAGGTCAGGCCTGGTGGCTCACACCTGTAATCTCAGCACTTTGGGAGGCCGAGGCAGGTGGATCACCTGAGGTCAGGGGTTCAAGACTAGCCTGGCCAACGTGGTGAAACCCTATCTCTACTAAAAATGCAAAAATTAGCTTGGTGTGGTGGCATGTGCCTGTAATCCCAGTTACTTGGGAGGCAGAGGTAGGAGAATCACTTGAACCTGGAAGGCAGAGATTGCCGTGATCTGAGATCACGCCACTGCACTCCAGCCTGAGAGACAGAGTGAGACTCCATTAAAAAAAAAAAAAATTGTAGGGCTAGGGTTTCACTCTGTCACCCAGGCTGGACTGCAGTGGCATGATCACAGCTTACTGTAGCCTCAAAGACTGGGCTCAAGCCATCCTCCCACCACAACCTCCCACATAGCTGAGACTACAGGCATACACCACCATGCCCAGCTAATTTTTAAATTTTTGTCTGTAGAGACAAAGTCTCCCTATGTTGCCCAGCTGGTTTTGAACTCCTAGCCTCAAGTGATCCTCCCACCTTGGCTTCACAAAGCGCTGGGTTTATAGGCGTGAGCCACTGTGGTTTGAATATGTTCCCTAAAGTTCATGTGTTGGAAACTTAATTCCCAATGCAACAGCGTTGTAGGGAAGGTCTAATGGAAAGTGTTAGGTAACGAGGGCTCTGCCCTCATAAATGGATTAATGTTGTTATCATGAGAATAAGTTTGTTATAAAATTACGTTTGTCCCCCCCACCCCTTGCTCCTGCTCTTGCCCTTCTGCCTTTTGCCAGGAGATGATGCAGTAAGAAGGCTCTTACTAGATGCCAGTGCCGTGCTCTTGGAATTCCCAGTCTCCAGGACTATGAGCAAAATAAATTTCTGTTCTTTAAAAATTACCCAGTCTCTGTTTTCCGATATAGCAGTACAAAAGGACTAAGACATCACGTCTGACTGAGCATTTACATTTTCAAGTATATATTCTTAAAATATAAATTGCTTTTTATTTCTTCCTTACATCTCTGTTAGAGCCTTATAAAATATGTGCATCAGAGGGTTATATTATCAATGAATTTTACTTTAGGATAGCAAAGGGGACATAAGAAAATTTCTCTTAATAAAGAAGGTATTGGGTGTAATTGGGCTGAGCAATGCTCTTTAGATCTATGCTACACAAAACATCTGCTGACCCAGACTGACCCAGGCTGCTCACTAAGGCAGGTCTGCATCCAGGTGGGGGTAAAGGTGATGAAGACTGTTATGTATCCACTGAAAAGAATGGAAGTGCTTAGTGGAGAGGGTGCTCTAAATGATCTTGTCCACAAGGCATGCAATTAAGGTTTTCTTTCTTTTCTTTTTTTTTGAGATGGAGTCTCGCTCTGTTGCCCAGGCTGGAGTGTAATGGCATGATCTTGGCTCACTGCAACCTCCGCCTCCCAGGTTCTAGTGATTCTCCTGCCTCAGCCTCCTAAATGACTGGGATTACAGGCACGCACCACCATGCCCAGCTAAGTTTTTTTTTGTACTTTTGGTAGAGAAGGGGTTTCACCATGTTGGCCAGCCTGTTCTCAAACTCCTGACCTTGTGATCTGCCTGCCTTGGCCTCCTAAAGTGCTGAGATTACAGGAGTGAGCCACCGCGCCTGGCAAGGTTTTCTCTTGTGCTTGAATTTGATTTATCTATTTCTATGTTCCTTTGAAACTTATAACATTATTTTTTCTGTTGTGATATACCCTCTTCCATTTTAGATTTATTGATATAAAATAGTGAAATCCCCAAATCTGTAGAAAGCTGTAGGAAGCTGTGTTCACATGCCTTTTTCTGTTATTGTTGTTCTTATTTCAGTACCAGGGAGTTTGGCCTCAAACCATTGACTTTTATTGTCATTACCAAGTGCAGTGTCTAGTCGTATATTACAGTGGGTAGTGTCATATGGCTCATTTGATTAAAAACAAAGTCATCCTCCTAAAAACAATATTGAATATGTAAAAATACTGAATCTATCCTTTCAAATATGCATTCTTTCTCCTTTGTGTTTTAGGAATCCGAAACTCATTGTCACTGCAGTTGTAGTGCCTGGAAGCAGATTAAAAGCAGAGTAAATAGTATAAGGAGGTAGAGAGAAAGATAGTCACATTGAAATAGTAATAGAAATAGAACTAATACTGTAAGTCAAAAACAAAATTAAACATCTGATGCTTCTTAAACTTGTGTTATAAAATCTGTCATTTTAAACAGGATCCAAAGTAAAATTCCAGCAACTTTTAGGGATTATAAAGAGTGAATCTTATAAGCCTTAGATTTTTCTTAGAAAACCTGGTGTGAGGAGATGGCTCAGCAGGTGGAGCTCTGGATTTTTACCCCCATTCAAACCAGAGTACTTCTATTTTATAAAATATTTTGGGCATGAATTTATTTGGATATATACTTTTCCCCCAAAGCAATAGGAAATCAGTTTAGTACTATTTTGGTTGAACTGAAATGGTTGTAAGTCATCAGTATTTTCTGCATGTCTGGGTAATTTAGTTCTCCCAAGTTTTAGGAAAGTCTGTGGTTACTAGCAAATGAGAAAGTACAATGAAAATTCTCTTTTACAAAGTAATTTTAGCATCCATGCAAAAATAAATCTTGACCCATATTGGTAAACATATTCCACTTGATTTTCTGAATTTCTATTTTTGTTTTGAATTGTTAAAGATTCCTAATTAGACATTTGACACTAGGAAAAACTAGTGATAGTTTCTTATTGACCCAGGTGGTTTATGTATTTCAAGACCTTCTTTGCCATAATGACAATGCAAATAAAATTTTTCTCAGTGGAGATAACCCTGAATGGGAATAATATCACAATTTTCAGGGATATTAGAGGATGACACAGACATTTAAAGCACGGTTTAAAAATGAATTTAAGAGATGTAACATTCTAGGTTCTTAAGAGTTTTTGCAAAATGGGGCATATATTTGATGCTGACTTAATATAACTCTGTAGGATGAATTGTACCCTGATATTCCATTAATGCTTAATTCACACTTAAGTTGAGGTAGACATGGCCATTTTATGCATTATGATCTCTCTGCATATTTCAGTTTTCCAATTGTCAGAAAAGAAAAATGGTATCTGCCAGTTTCCTATTTTATCTATGAGGCAAAAATAAAGGAATATAAATGTTAGATTTAAATAAAAGGACAGAGATGGAAGGTATTAGGATAATCATTTCTTTTGGATGTAGACAGTATACCACCCTCCTTCTGCTGATTCCAGCAAAGTTGAAATATATTTGCTCAAAATCAATAAACGTGTCTGCTAATTCGATGGTTAAAGCATAGTAGTTGAGGGCTACAGTGGCACAAGACAGGAATGGAGAGTTGGCAGAGGCTGGACAAGATGGCATCATGTGGGCCATGATAAAAACATTGGTGTTGTAGTCCAAATACAATAGAAGCCCTTGAAGCCTTTTTTTTTTTTTTTTAAACTCTTGGTTTATTCACTGAATTATATTTTTCATTGAAAATATTAGGTAAAATTGTAACACCTTAAAAAATCTGAAATTTGCTGTATGTTACAATCATCAAAGGTTTTAAGATTTTCTTTCTTTCTTTTTTTAAATTATATTTTAAGTTCTGGGATACATGTGCAGAATGTGTAGGTTTGTTACATAGGTATACACGTGCCATGGTGGTTTGCTGCACCCATCAACGCATCATCTACATTAGGTATTTCTCCTAATGGTATCCCTCCCCTAGTCTCCTACCCCCTGACAGGCCCTGCTGTGTGATGTTCCCCTCCCTGTGTCCATGTGTTCTCATTGTTCAACTCCCACTTATGAGTGAGAACATGCAGTATTTGGTTTTCTGTTCCAGTGTTAGTTTACTGAGAATGATGGTTTCTAGCTTCATCCATGTTCCTGCAAAGGACATGAATTCATCCTTTTTTATGGCCACATAGTATTCCATGGTGTATATGTGCCACATTTTCTTTATTCAGTCTATCATTGATGGGCATTTGGGTTGGTTCCAAGTCTTTGCTATTGTGAATACTGCTGCAATAAACATATGTATGCATGTGTCTTTATAGTAGAATGATTTATAATCCTTTGGGTATGTATCCAGTAATGGAATTGCTGGGTCAAATGGTATTTCTGGTTCTAGATCCTTGAGGTACCGCCACACTGTCTTCCACAATGGTTGAACTAATTTACACTCCCACCAACAGTGTAAAAGCATTCCTCCCGGGACACGGTGTCTCATGCCTGTAATCCTGGCACTTTGGGAGGCCGAGGCAGGCTGAGGTTGGGAGTTCGAGACCAGCCTGACCAACAAGGAGAAAGCCCGTCTCTACTAAAAATTCAAAATTAGCCAGGCATGTTGGTGCATGCCTGTAATCCCAGCTACTCAGGAAAGCTGAGGCAGGAGAATCACTTGAACCCAGGAGGTGGAGGTTGCAGTGAGCGGAGATTGCACCATTATACTCCAGCCTGGGCAACAAGAGTGAAACTCCATCTCAAAAACAACAACAACAACAACAACCACCACGAAAAAGTGTTCCTATTTCTCCACATCCTCTCCAGTATCTGTTGTTTCCTGACTTTTTAATTATCACCATTCTAACTGGCATGAGATGGTCTCATTGTGGTTTTGATTTGCATTTCTCTAATGACCAGTGATGATGAGCTTTCTTTGATATGTTTGTTGACTGCACAAATGTCTTCTTTTGAGAAGTGTCTGTTCATATCCTTTGCCCATTTTTTGATGGGGTTATTTGTTTTTTTCTTGCAAATTTGTTTAAGTTTCTTGTAGATTCTAGATATTAGCCCTTTGTCAGATGGATAGATTGCAAACATTTTCTCCCATTCTGTAGGTTGCCTGTCCACTCTGCTGATAGTTTCTTTTGCTGTGCAGAAGCTCTTTAGTTTAATTAGATCCCATTTGTCAGTTTTGACTTTTGTTGCCATTGGTTTTGGTGTTTTAGTAATGAAGTCTTTGCCCATGCCTATGTCCTGAATGGTATTGCCTAGGTTTTCTTCTAGGGTTTTTATGGTTTTAGGTCTTACATTTAAGTCTTTAATCCAACTTGAGTTAGTTTTTGTATAAGGTGTAAGGAAGGGGTCCAGTTTCAGTTTTCTGTATATGGCTAGACAGTTTTCCCAGCATCATTTATTAAATAGGGAATCTTTTCCCCATTGCTTGTGTGTGTCAAGTTTGTCAGAGATCAGATGGTTGTAGACATGTGGCGTTATTTCTGAGGATCTCTGTTCTGTTCCATTGGTCTATATATCTGTTTTGATACCAGTACCATGCTGTTTTGGTTACTGTAGCCTTGTAGTATAGTTAGAAGTCAGGTAGCAGGATGCCTCCAGCTTTTTTCTTTTTTCTTAGGATTGTTTTGGCTATATGGGCTCTTTTTTGGTTCCATATGAAATTTATTTTTTTTCTAATTCTGTGAAGAAAGTCAATGGTAGCTTGATGGGGATAGCATTGAATCTATACATTACTTTGGGCAGTATGGCCATTTTCACGACATTGATTCTTCCTATCTATGAGCATGGAATGTTTTTCCATTTGTTTGTGTCCTCTCTTATTTCCTTGAGCAGTGGTTTATAGTTCTCCTTGAAGAGGTCCTTCACATTCCTTGTAAGTTGTATTCCTAAGTATTTTATTCTCTTTGTAGCAATTGTGAATGGGAGTTCACTCATTATTTGGCTCTCTGTCTATTATTGGTGTATAGAAATGCCTGTGATTTTTGCACATTGATTTTGTATTCTTAGACTTTGCTGAAGTTCCTTATCAGCTGAAGGAGATTTTAGGCTGAGATGTTGGGGTTTTCTAAATATACAATCATGTCATCTGCAAACAGAGACAATTTGACTTCTTCTCTTCCTGATTGAATACCCTTTATTTCTTTCTCTTGCCTGATTGCCCTGACCAGAACTTCCAATACTATGTTGAATAGGAGTGGTGAGAGAGGGCATCCTTGTCTTGTGCTGGTTTTCAGAGGGAATGCTTCCAGTTTTTGCCCATTCAGTATAATATTGGCTGTGGGTTTGTCATAAATAGCTCTTATTATTTTGAGACACATTCCATCAATACCTAGTTTTTTGAGAGTTTTTAGCATAAAGCGGTATTGAATTTTATTGAAGGCCTTTTCTGCATCTATTGAGATAATCGTGTGGTTTTTGTCATTGGTTCTGTTTATGTGATGCATTACGTTTATTGATTTGGGTATGTTGAACCAACCTTGCATCCTAGGGATGAAGCCAACTTGATCGTGGTGGATAAGCTTTTTGATGTGCTGCTGGATTCGGTTTGCCAGTATTTTATTGAGGATTTTCCCATTGATATTTATCAGGGATATTGGCCTGAAATGTTCTTTTTTTGTTGTGTCTCTGCCAGGTTTTGGTATCAGGATGATGCTGGCCTCATAAAATGAGCTAGAGAGGATTCCCTCTTTTTCTATTGATTGGAATAGTTTCAGAAGGAGTGGTACCAGCTCCTCTTTGTACCTCTGGTAGAACTAGGCTTTGTACCTCTGAATCCGTCTGGTCCTGGGCTTTTTTTTTTTTTTTTTTTTTTTTTTTTGCTTGGTAGGCTATTAATTACTGCTTCAATTTCAGAACTTGTTTTTGGTCTATTCAGGGATTCAACTTCTTCTTGGTTTAGTCTTGGAAGGGTGTATGTGTCCAGGAATTTATCCATTCCTTCTAGATTTTCTAGTTTATTTGTGTTTACAGTATTCTCTGATGGCAGTTTGTAATTGTGTTTCAAAAGACTTTTGGGCTGTTCCCTGCGGAATGAATGTGGAGGTTCAAGGGTGGGAAGCTTTCAGGGGGTGACTGCAGCTTTAGGTGAGGAAGGATGGTTCGGACTAAGGTAATGGCAGTGGAGAGGCAGAAAAATGGAGATTTTTGGAATATGATTCAGAAGTGGAGCTGATAGCAATTGTTGATGAATTGGAAATGTGGCAGTGAGGGAAAACAATTTAAAAGATAACTATTAGATGGTTGACTGAAACCACCCGACGGATAGTGGTGCCATTTTACAGAGATGAGGAGACTGGGGGAGGAGCAGGGTATTCTTTTGAGAAGATGAGAGAGGAGGAAATAGTCCCCATTTCACATTTTACATTTGAGGAGCATTTTATATGTCCTCATTTCTTCCTGTGAGAGATGATAAAAGACAGTGAAGCCATCATGGGTCAGTTTACTGCTGTGAAACCAGTGAAATGGATATAGCGAATTATGAAATCACTGTGTGGTATACTGTATCTAATTTGTTTTTCTGAGGATCCTACATTGAAAAGTATTTGTTTATTGTTTTTAGGAATTTCGTTAAAATGCTGTAATGTGTCAGTTTGATCAGACTCTGACAGGGAAGAGAGTGGCCTGTACTCAGAAAACCCTAAGAGCACACTCATGTGAGAGGAAATTGCTGCTGGAACATAACTATAGATTTACTCTTCCCGCGGTGACTGTGAAGGAGGCAATACCAATGCACAGTGGCAAAGAAATGGTTTCCCAAAGTCATTTGCTTTCTAATAAAGATCTTTTATCAGTCAGGTAGATTATCTGTCGTAACAAACTAACCTCAAAAATTACAATAGCTTACCCCAATAGAAGTTTACTTTTTTTGTTCAAGCAAAGCCTAACATGGTTAGTTTTTGGTTGCTGGGTAGCCTTCACTGTGGTCACTCAGGGACACAGGCACTTTCCAGCCTGGTGTCCTCTGATGGAGCTTCTGCACTGACTTGGAAGATAGGGAAGAGAATGAATGGGAGGTTTTATGGGCCAGGTCCAGGAATGCCACATATCACTTCCATTAGACAGCCACATCGAACTGCAAGGGAGGAGAGGGAAAGGAGTTTAGCTTTGTTTCTAGGAGGAAAAGGGAAAAATGGTGAGCATTAGATACAGGTCTTTTGTTTTTTTTTCTTGAGACAGGTTATTGCTTTGTTGCCCAGGTTGGAGTGCAGTGGCCTGATTATGGCTCAGTGCAACCTCGACCTCCTAGGTTCAAATGATCCTCTCACCTCAGCCTCCTGAGTAGCTGGGACTACAGGTGCACACCATCACGCCAAGCTAATTTTACAATTTTTTGTAGAAGCAGGGTCTCACTATTTGCCCAGGCTGGTATGGAAACTCCTGGACTCAAATGATCCTTCCACCTTGGCCTCCCAAAGCTTTGGGATTACAGACATGAGCCACTGCCCCTAGGCAGATACACATCCTTTGCTTCTGAAAGACCCTTCTCTTGAGTTCTTAGTTCATCCTGTAACCTTTTCTGAAGCCATCTTGGATTTAGAAGAAAGGCAGTAGAGAATACTCACACTTGCCAAAGTTTCTCTCCAAGCTTGCCTTTTGAAAGTTGGAAATTAACCTTCAATTCTTTTGTCTAATAAAAATCATGTCTTAACTCCCAAACAAGCTGTTCCACTTGTTTACTGTATCTTGCTCAATAGAATTACTATTTGCTGAATCTCCTATTTGAAACATTTTTAAGATGACAAAGTTCAATAATTTTTGACTTGCAAAAAGGGCAAGTTTATATTGCTCGCCCTAATTGAAGTTTCAGATGTAGCCTAAATACCTTCCCTTTCTTCTGACCATTAATTAGTCTCCAAGTGTGGGTCATTCTTCTGAAACAAACGGGCAAAGGACTTGAATAGACATTTTTCCAAAGAAGATATTAAAGTGGCCAATAAACACATGAAAAGGTGCTCAACATAATTTGTCATTAGGAAAATGTAAACCCAAATTGCAATGAGATGCTACTTCACCCACTAGGAAGGCTATAAGGAAAAAGATGGACAATAACAAGTGTTGGAGAGGATGTGGAGAAACTGGAACCTCATGCATTGCTGGTGGGAATGCAAAATGGTGCAGCTGCTTTGGAAAACAGTTGGGCATTTCCTTAAAAAGTCAGTTACCATATGACCCACCAAATCTACTTCTCAGTGTATATCCAAGAGAACTGAAAACACATGTTTATACAAAAATCTGTACGTGAGTGTTGTCAGCAGTAACATTCATAAAAGCCTAGTATGCACCTATAGCCCAGCTACTCGGGAGGCTGAGGCAGGAGAATCGCTTGAACCCAGGAGGCGGAGGTTGCAGAGAGCTGAGATCCCGCCACTGCACTCCAGCCTGGCGACAGAGCAAGACTCTGTCTCAAAAAAAAAAAAAAAAAAAATAAAAAAAAAAAATAAAAAAAACAAGCCCAAAAGTAGAAACAACCCACATGTTTGTCAACTGATCAAAGGATAAACAAAACATATATATCTATATACAGTAAAATATAATTCAGCAATAAAAAGGAATGAAATGCTGATACATGTTTTAACATGGCTGAACCTTGAAAACATTAAATGAAAGAAGCCAGAAACAAAAAGTCACGAATTGTAATGATTTCACTTACATGAGATATCCAGAATAGACAAATCCATAGAGGCAGACTATAGACAGTGGTTGCCAGGGGCTAGGAATAGGGGGGAAAGCGGAGTGTCTGCTGATGGGTATGGAGTTTCTTTTTACAGTGACAAAAATATTCTGGAATTAGATAGTGATGATGGTTGCATAACTTCTGAACATAGTAAAAACCACTGATGTATCATTTGTAAGAATAAATTTTATGATATATAAATTATATTTCAATGCAAATAATTTAAGAAGTAATGCATGATATGTGCTTTGCAGATGGTTAAATATGCCAAAGATAGAAATATAAAAAATTAGTTTGGGCATATTCATTTGGGTCTGTTTCTGGGTTCTTTATTCTGTTCCATTGATGTGTGTGTCTATTCTTCAGCTAATACCACACTGTTCTGATTACTGTAGCTGCACAGTGAGCCTTAAAATTGGGTAGAATAGTTCCTCCTACTTTATACTTTTGATCAAGATTGTTTTAGGGTCTATGTCTATTTTGGGGCCTCTATCTTTCCCTATAAATTTCAGAATAAGCTTCTTTTTATCTACAAAATCTTGCTGGGATTTTGATAGAAATTGCATTAAGCCTCTATACCTGCCTAAGGAGACTTGGCATCTTTACTTTGTTGATTCTTCCAATTCATAACCATGGTATTTCTTTTCCTTTATTTAAATCTCCTTTGATTTGTTTTAATTAGCATTTTGTAATTTTCAGCATAAAGATCCTGTGCAAGTTTAAGTTTCGGTCTAAAAATTTCATTTTCTTTGTGATGATTATAAATGGCCTTGTTTTTCCATTTTTCTGTTTTCACATGTTCACTGTGAGTATATACATATGTGATTCATTTTTATGTGTCGGTTTTGTATCCTGTGACCTTGCTGAATTCACATTCTGCTTCTCTCACTCTTTTTTCTATGTTCCCTGGGATTTTCTACCTGGACAAGCATGTCATCTGTAAATATGGACATATTTATTTCTCCCTTTCTAATCTGTATGTTTAATTTTTTTTTCTTACATCATTGTACTGCTAGTACTATGTTAAATAAGAATAGTGAGAGTGGATTTCTTTGCCTTGATCCTGGTCTTAGGGGAAAAACATTCAGTTTTTTCACCATTAAGTATGATATTAACTATAGCTTCAATGTGAATGCTCTTTATCAAGTTGAGGTTAAAAGAAGTTTTGTTGAGTTAAATGTTATACATATAATTTAATTTCAGATATTGTCCGTTTTCACTGAGAAGAAGTTGCTTCAGTTTATATTCCTACCAACAACATCTAGTAACACTGTCTCACATTTTATTTCTTTAAACCTAAAGATCTTTATCAGTCTGATATAGAAAACGGTATGTCGGCTGGGCGCGGTGGCTCACGCCTGTAATCTCAGCACTTTGGGAGGCCAGGAGGGTGGATCACGAGGTCAGGAGATCAAGACCATCCTGGCTAACACGCTGAAACCCTGTCTGTACTGAAAACTACAAAAAATTAGCCGGGCGTGGTGGCGGGCACCTGTAGTCCCAGCTACTCAGGAGGCTGAGGCAGGAGAATGGTGCGAACCCGGGAGGCGGAGCTTGCAGTGAGCCGAGACCGCGCCACTTCACTCCAGCCTGGGTGACAGAGCGAGACTCCTTCTCAAAATAAATAAATAAATAAATAAAATAAAAAATAAAAAAGTATGTCATTATCAGTCTTTTTGCATTTGTATGTAAGCGAATTTATCTTTTTCTTTACAGCTTTTGAAATTTGTATCATTTCAAAGGGCTTTCCTCATTCCAACTTTGTAATTTTTTTACGTTATTTAATCCTCAAGATTTAATTTCTTTTTAGATCTCTGTCAGTAGTTCATCAAGTGCTCTTGTTAAATACAGAGTCTGGCAAAAGACACTTCCAGTTAATATGTTTTTATCTTTTTCTGTAAGAAAAACTCAATTGCAGTCTGTTTTAATTTCTATTATGATGAAATTATTCTTAAAATAAAAATATCTAAGTTGAATGTAAATAATCCCTTAGAAAAATATATTGAAAGTGTTGTGAGAGATGTGACCTGTTATGGTGAGACACAGATTCTGGGTCAGCAGACTGGGGTTCAAGTACTACAATCGCCTCTGGAATTGTGTGGCTGTAGAAGACTTGTTTAATTCCCAGGATCTCAATTTTTTCTTTGTAGCATGAGTGAGAGAGTTGTGCCAAATAGTTTCTAGCTTCCTTTTCTTTTGCATGTCTCTGAATATATGCAGATGTGTATTGTTGAATCCTTAGTCTTGCGATTATAAATCGTGTAGCATATTTGCCTTCTTCAACACAATGTAATTTGCTGATGTGAAAAAGTTGTAGACAATTAAAAAAAATACTGTGGCACGCATTTCCTGATCTGAAACCCACAGTTTACATTTTAAATAAGTTGTACCATTTTATTTTTGTTCTTTTCACCCCTTGGACCTGAGTGAAAATCATTTATTTGAGATGCCAGTATGCCTGTGCTCTGGTACTTAGATTGATGAGCTAATTCCTCAAAACACACGTGTATTCACTGTGGTATGAAGAACATCGGGCTGCAATCATCTTATAGAATGTCTTTTCTGTAAACCAGAAATAAAATGCAAATAAGTAATACTTGCTTCTTTGATCATATGTTTACAACATGGAATAATTTTGGCAGAGGTTGCTATGAAACAAAAGGAGGTGGGGAGCTTAAGAGGACACAAGGTCGCTAAGTGGGGGAAATTTTCACCTCTGGAATAACTTGGCCCACAGCTCAGTTTCCCTCCCTCCCATGAGAATCACAGTGTTTTGTTTCTGATGTAACCCTTATAAACAAAGCACCCATGTAGCTCATTCTTGGAATGGCCAATAAACAGTCAAGTAATCACCAACTCAGAATAGCTCAGATCCTTTACTTGCATTTCCAAAAAATGTGGAAGGGATTCACACATGTAGTTCACTAAAACACTTCTTAGAATCCCCTTTCCTTTCCCACCCAATTCTCTTGCAATCTCCAGCTCCACAAGTCACCTCAAACCTCCTCCTCAGTCCAGCTGGCTGCTGTTCTTTTCTTCCACCTCACTTTCCAAACCTTTGCTGTGTAGATCAGTCTTTCTTTCGGAATGAAGAGGAGGGGAAATTGGGTTAAAAATTACAGTTTTTTTTTTTTTTGGCAGGGTGGAGTTAGAAAAAAGGCTGTGCAACACTCCTATATTAACAGTTTTGATTATATTATATTAACAGTAAATGTTATACAAACTAGATGTTCAGTAAATATTTCTTGAATAAGTGAATGAACTCTGATAATTCTCATATCCCAGAAATTGCCCTATTTAGTTTTAAAGAAAACATAAAAATACTATGAAACATCAGCTCTATCTAGATGTTACAAACTAGATGTTACTGAACATCTAGTTTGTATAACATTTACTGTTAATATAATATAATCAAAACGGTTAATATAGGAGTGTTGCACAGCCTTTTTTCTAACTCCACTATCAATTTGGATAAAATTAGATCTTAAGTAGACTCCACTGGAATCATCTTGACTGGTAAGTTACAGGAGTTTTCTTCTAGCCGCAGAGTACACAAAGTCTCACTAACCCATGCCATTTCGCTTTGAGGGACACAATATGGAAATGGTGTAATTAATGGCTATGTTGAATTTCTATTGTTTCTATTAAAAGTAATAGATACTACAGCAAGAATCTTAATTTTATTTTATAATGCTCCACAATACATTTCAGAGACATGTCTCTAAGGTTATCTGTATTCATTACTTATCTTTTCTATCTATCCATCCATCTATCTTTCTATCTATCCTTTCTGTGTTAGGGTGTCCAACTTATTCCTGGTTTGCCTGGGACTATCTTAGTTTTAGAGCTGAAAGTCCTGAATTCCAGGTACCTCCTCAGTCCCAGGTAAGTTGGGATGATTGGTCACCCTGATTTGTGTAAGTGTGTGTGTGCATGTGTGTGTGTAAATGTATGATCCTATTCAAAGAGGTTTTTAAAAAATGCGGTGGAGAGATCCAGTTTTGTCCACTTTTAACTGAGACTGCTTTTACTGATCTACCCAGGGCGTAGATTTATAATCCCATGATGTTTAATAGATAATTTCACCTAACATCTTTTCAGTGTCTTATATCATCAAATAATTGCTATTCTTTTAAAAACCGTGGGAAGTCTCTTGGAGTTTTTTCCAGCTTTATGATTCTACCTTTCCAAATCTAGTCTGTTCAAACCCTGTCATATCTTAATGTCCTTCCTGTCAAGTTTCAGTTACAGAGAAGCACTGCTTCCCTTGTAATTACATTTACTTCTCACAAATCTTCACTGCAGACACAGAATTGTTTTCTTGTCTAGTTTTTTCTTTTCAATTTTTCACCTCTTGCCTAAATATTCTGTCTTCCTCCTATAACTGCCCCTCTACTTAGTCATCAATTGTTGTTTTGAATACTCCTATTCTTCAAAAACCCTCCATAATAATGGATACCTTGTGGCATGATTAATTTGAATTATTTATTTGAAATTTGTGACAGTTGGATTGTGCTTTATATTATCCACTAAAAACATTTTGTCCTGACTGGGCGCAGTGGCTCACGCCTGTAATCCCAACACTTTAGGAGGCTGAGGTGGGTGGATCAGGAGGTCAGAAGATCGAGACCATCCTGGCTAACATGCAGAAACTCCATCTCTACTAAGAATACAAAAAATTAGCCGGGTGTGGCGGCAAGTGCCTGTAGTCCCAGCTACTTGGGAGGCTGAGGCAAGAGAATCACTTGAACCTGGGAGGCAGAAGTTGGAGTGAGCTGAGATGGTGCCACTGCACTCCAGCCTGGGTGCCACTGCACTCCAGCCTGGGTGACAGAGCAAGACTCCGTCTCAAAAAACAAAGCAAAAAAACAACAACAACAAAAAACCCATTTTGTCCTTCTAATGAAAAGTGCAAACAAAATGGATAGAGGTGGCAGGAAGATAAGTAGAAAGAATGTTTAAGAAATTGAATTGTATATTCAAGTTTTAAAAATCAGTATCATTAATGTTGACAATAATACTGTGTAATATTTATATGTCTCTATTAGTGCAGAACCAATGACACATCTTTTTTCTGTTTACTATCTTAGTCTAAATATGTATATGTACATACATACATAGTACACACATATATATGTGTACATAATATATATCTATATATATTTGAAAAATACAATTAAAGCTACTTATTTGTAAACAAGTCAGATAAATTTATTTAAAATTAAAACAATAGCTAAAGCTAATATATACACATGTTAAAAACTCAAGGCTGAGTGCAGTGGCTCATGCCTGAAATCCCAGCACTTTGGGAGGCTGAGGCGGGTGGATCACTTGAGGTCAGGAATTCAATACCAGCCTGGCCAACATGGTGAAACCCCGTCTCTACTAAAAGTACAGAAATTAGTCGGGCTTGGTAACAGGCACCTGTAATCCCAGCTACTCAGGAGGCAGGAGAATCCCTTGAATCCAGGAGGCAGAGGTTCCAGTGAGCCGAGATCATGCCATTGCACTCCGGCCTGGGTGACAGAACAAGACTCCATCTCAAACAGCAACAACAACCACGACAATGACAATGACAACAACAACGACAACCTCCTCTCCCCGAAAACTCAAAACATAGTAAGGTATGAAATGAAAAATAAAACTCTTTCTCTCTATATGACTCAACCATAGGAATTACTGTCAGCTTCTCATGTAGTCTTTTAAACATTAAAAAATTAAAAAAATTTCCCCATGTGTATGCAGGTATATGCTTTGAAACATTTATACAAATGGAACATGCTACAACAACTCTTGTGAGTCTTTTTTGTTTGTTTTTTTGATAACGTATCTTAAAGATATTTCCAGTCCATATCAACTAGATCTACCTAAGGTTCGTCAGAACTGTGAAGTATTCAATTGTTTAGATATGCTATGATTTATTTAACTGGACCCCTAATTATGGATTTTAAATTTTTTCCTGATTATTTTCTCTATTGCAAACAACACTGTGACTTACAGTTCTATGTGAGTGTGTTTATATTCTGAGCTGTGGAATTGCAGGGTTAGAGTATACACATTGAAAAAAATTTTAACAGATTTTTCCCAAACATTCCCACCTGAAATGTACTGATTTATCCTTTCCAACAGTGTATGAGAATGCCCATTGCCCACTTATCATAAAAAAGTATGTATTTTCAGTAACAAAACATTTGATATTCTGGCAAAAATTCCAAGTCAGGTATTAGGCTCTTATTTTGATTTTGAATCTTGAAAACTTTATTAAGCACTTGCAGCTCCCAGCAAGAGTCGCTTCCTCCTCCTCTGATGTTGACTGGAGATTCTTGTACCGAGAACTAGTTTCCTCACTCAACCTTTCCCCAGAATAAGCCACTTGAACAAAAGGTGGTGACTGGTGAGGTGTGGGGGCTGGGTCCTGAGAGGGTAAGTAAGTGGTTTTAGGACAGGTAAGCCTCATGATCTTTGGTGAGTCCTTAGGGAGAGGAGATGGGTCTTACTACTGGGTTCAGGTTGGAAAACTCTGGATTCGTGAAAAAGCAGTGATTTCCTGGAAAAAATAATGGAATATAGAGGTTTATTTCTGTCTGGCCATTGACAAAGCAACTCCCACTCCTTACAAGCTCGTTTGCATGGGGGCAGCAGCCCAGCATTGTGGTGAGTAGCTGGGATTCTAAAGGCTGGCTGCGTGGGCCTGGGTCCTGGTACCACTACCTGGCAGCTATGTGAACTTGTGCCTCAGTTTCCTCATTGATAACATGACAAGGATACTAATCATGGATACCTCACAGGGTTGTTATGATGACTGAACATGTTAATATCTGAGAAGCACTAAGGGCTGTACATGGCACATGGTAAGCCCTATACAAACGTTTGTTCAGTGAGATAAACGGGCTAGTTGGTGAGTGGCTTTTCCCTTAGAGCAAGTTTGGAAGTGCACACTTTTAATTTTTTCCTTCTGTTCTTCAATGACCTTTTGGCTGTTTTCAGAACACTCTCTTTCTAAACTCATTAGCAACAATAAACAGTTGAGTAAAATTGATGAAGTCTAAACATGAATGCCAATGGAGGCGAGCAGCTGGTATTTGGAGTATTTTATTTGGTTTGCAAAAGAGCCCATAGTAGTGTGATATCAGGTGGAGCTCCCTGTGCCCCTTTACATGGGAATAAGGCCTGTGGGTCAGCTCCCATTGCACTGCATTGCTAGGTAGAAGCAGGTATGTCTTGAATCACTATGTCCTATCTCAGGACAGGGATGGCCTGATTGTGGAAGTTATGGAAGGAACTGGGGGCAGATTGGTAGAGAAAAAACTGAGCCTTTAGTCTGCGATGAGTAGGTGCTTGGAGGAAGACAAGGCAAGACTTCTCTATTGTGTCAGGCACACAGTAGGCCTTCATCGTATTTTTGACTAACTGAATTGAGGTCAGAGGAGCTGCAGAAAATTCCTGTGGCATTCTGGGCCTGGTCAGTTCAAACTAATTGAGACAGTGGTTAGTCAGAGTAAGGGACTTATTGGTTGGGAGTGAAAAAGGGTGCACTTTTGTTCTTCCTTTGGACACATTATCCTATATGTCTGTTGTCTCTGTAGTTCCTGGCTCTGACTGGTGCCTCCTTATTTGTAAATAAATTATATATGTTCCAGATAGTACTTGCTTATCAAATGGTGAAGAGTAGAGAGAAGAAAAATCTCATTTTCATTCTTACCATCAAGAGGTAAACATTATATTTCTGGCTATAGCTAATTCCATTCCATTTCATTCCTTAAAATGATTTCATGTAATCATTTATTCTATATTTTTAAATTGTTATAAAATACATAAGATGTACCATAAGGTATAAGAAATAGTATAGCCAACACTCAGGTACCCATCATCCTGCCAAAGAAATGAAACATACAGAAGGGAAGCTGTGACACACTGTAGCTGGAAAATCGGGACACTGCCACCCAAATACTGTGCTTTTCCAATGGTATTAGCAAATGGCACTCCAGGAGATTATATCCTGCACCTGGCTCAGCAGGTCCCAAGCCCACTGCTAGTGCAGCAGTCTGAGATCAAGCTGCGAGGCAGCAGCCTGGCTTGGGGAGGGGCCTCCGCCATTGCTGAGGCTTGAGTAGGTAAGCAAAGTGGCCAGGAAGCTTGAACTGGGTGGAGCTCACCTCAGCCAATGAGCCCTGCCTGCCTCTGTAGACACCACCTTTTGGGGCAGGGCATAGCTGAACAAAAGACAGCAGAAACTTCTGCAGACTTAAATGTCCCTGTCAGACAGCTCTGAAGAGAGCAGTGGCTCCCCCAGCATGGTGTTTGAGCTCTAAGAACAGACAGAGTGCCTCCTCAAGTGGGTCCCTGACCCCTGTTTATCCTAACTGGGAGACACCTCCCAGTAGGGGCCGACTGACACCTCATACAGCCAGGTGCCCCTCTGAGACGAAGCTTCCAGGGGAAGGATCAGGCATCAATATTTGCTATTGCACAATATTTGCTGTTCTACAGCCTCCACTGGTGATACCCAGGCAAACAGGGTCTGGAGGGGACCTCCAGCAAACTCCAACAGACCTGCAACTGAGGGACCTGACTGTTAGAAGGGAAAACTAACAAGCAGAAAGGAATAGCATCTGGAGGTCACCATCATCAAAGACCAAAGCTGAAAAACCACAAAATGGGGAGAAACCAGAGCAGAAAAGCTGAAAATTCTAAAAACCAGAGCACCTCCTCTACTCCAGAGGATTGCAGCTCCTCACCAGCAACGGAACAAAGCTGGATGGAGAATGACTTTGACGAGTTAACAGAAGTAGGCTTCAGAAGATTGGTAATAACAAACTTCTCTGAGCCAAAGGAGGATGTTTGAACCCATGGCAAGGAAGCTAAAAACCTTGAAAAAAGGTTAGACAAATAGCTAACTAGAATAAACAGTGTAAAGAAGACCTTAAATGACCTGATGGAGCTGAAAACCTTGGCACGAGAACTATGTGATTCATGCACAAGCATCAGTAGCTGATTCGATCAAGTGGAAGAAAGGGTATCAGTGATTGAAGACCAAATTAATGAAATGAAGCGAGAACAGAAGTTTAGAGAAAAAAGAGTGAAAAGAAATGAATAAATGCTCCAAGAAATATGGGACTACGTGAAAAGACCAAATCTACATTTGATTGGTATACCTGAAAGTGACAGGGAGAATGGACCCAAGCTGGAAAACACGCCTCAGGATATTATCCAGGAGAACTTCCCCAACCTAGCAAGGCAGGCCAACATTCAAATTCAGGAAATACAGAGAACACCACAAAGATACTCTTCGAAAAGAGCAACCCCAAGACACATAATCATCAGATTCACCAAGGTTGAAATCAAAGAAAAAATGTTAAGGGCAGCCAGAGAGAAAGGTTAGGTTACCCACAAAGGGAAGCCCATCAGACTAACAGCAGATCTCTTGGCAGAAACCCTACAAGCCAGAAGAGAGTTGGGGCCAATATTCAACATTCTTAAAGAAAAGAATTTTCAACCCAGAATTTCATATCCAGTCAAACTAAGTTTCATAAATGAAGGAGAAATAAAATCCTTTACAGACAAGCAAATGCTGAGGGATTTTGTCACCACCAAGCCTGCCTTCCAAGAGCTCCTGAAGGAAGCACTAAACATGGAAAGGAACAACTGGTACCAGTCACTGCAAAAACATGCCAAATTGTAAAGATCATCGATGCTAGGAAGAAACTGCATCAACGAATGGGCAAAATAACTAGCTAACATCATAATGACAGGATCGAATTCATACATAACAATATTAACCTTAAATGTAAATGGGTTAAATGCCCCAATTAAAAGACACAGGCTGGCAAACTGGATAAAGAGACAAGACCCATCAGTGTGCTGTATTCAGGAGACACATTTCACTTGCAGAGACACATGTAGGCTCAAAATAAAGGGATGGAGGATGATCTACCAAGCAAATGGAAACCAAAAAAAAGCAGGGGCTGCAATCCTAGTTTCTGATAAAACAAAAACAGGCCTTAAACCAACAAAGATCAAAAGAGACAAAGAAGGCCATTACATAATGGTGAAGGGCTCAATTCAACAAGAAGAGCCAACAATCCTAAATATATGTGCACCCAATACAGGAGCACCCAGATTCATAAAGCAAGTTCTTAGAGACCTACAAAGAGACTTAGACTCCCACACAATAATAATGGGAGACTTTAACACCCCACTGTCAATATTAGACAGATCAATGAGACAGAATGTTAACAAGGATATCCAGGACTTCAACTCAGCTCTGCACCGAGCGGACCTAACAGACATCTACAGAACTCTCCACCCCAAATCAACAGAATATACATTCTTGTCAGCACCACATTGCACTTATTCCAAAATTGACCACATAGTTGGAAGTAAAACACTCCTCAGCAAAAGTAAATAAATCGTAACAAACTGTCACTCAGACCACAGTGCAATCAAATTAGAACTCAGGATTAAGAAACTCACTCAAAACGGCACAACTACATGGAAACTGAATAACAGCCTGCTCCTGAATGACTACTGGGTAAAAAATGAAATGAAGGCAGAAATAAAGATGTTCTTTGAAACCAGTGAGAACAAAGACACAACATACCAGAATCTCTGGGACACATTTAAAGCAGTGTGTAGAGGGAAATTTATAGCACTAAATGCCCACAAGAGAAAGCAGGAAAGATCTAAAATTGACAGCCTAACATCACAATTAAAAGAACTAGAGAAGCAAGAGCAAACACATTCAAAAGCTAGCAAAAGGCAAGAAATAACTAAGATCAGAGCAGAACCGAAGGAGATAGAGACATAGAAAACCCTTCAAAAATCAATGAATCCAGGAGCTGGTTTTTTGAAAAGATCAACAAAATTGGTAGACTGCTAGCAAGACTAATAAAGAAGAAAAGAGAGAAGAATAAAATAGATGCAATAAAAAATGGTAAAGGGGATATCACCACCGATCCCACAGAAATACAAATTACCGTCAGATAATACTATAAACACCTCTATGCAAATAAACAGAATCTAGAAAAAATGGATAAATTCCTGAACACATACACCCTCCTCAGACTAAACCAGGAAGAAGTTGAATCCCTGAGTAGACCAATAACAGACTCTGAAATTGAGGCAATAATTAATAGCGTACCAACCAAAAAAAGTCCAGGGCCAGACGGATTCACAACCGAATTCTACCAGAGGTACAAAGAGGAGCTGGTCCCATTCCTTCTGAAACTATTCCAATCAATGGAAAAAAAGGGAATCCTCCCTAACTCATTTTATGAGGCCAGCATCATCCTGATACCAAAACCTGGCAGAGACACGACAATAAAAGAGAATTTTAGATCAAGATCCCTGATGAACATTGATGCAAAAATCCTCAATAAAATACTGGCAAACTGAATCCAGCAGCACATCAAAAAGCTTATCTACCAAGACCAAGTTGGCTTCATCCCTGGGATGCAAGGCTGGTTCAACATATGCAAATCAATAAATGTAATCCATCACATAAACAGAACCAAAGGCAAAAACCACATGATTATCTTAATAGATGCAATAAAGGCCTTTGACAAAATTCACCATTCCTTCATGCTAAGAACTCTCAATAAACTAGGTATTGATGGGACATATCTCAAAATAATAAGAGCTATTTATGACAAACCCACAGTCAATATTATACTGAATGGGCAAAAACTGGAAGCATTCCCTTTGAAAACTGGCACAAGACAGGGATGCCCTCTCTCACCACTCCTATTCAACATAGTGTTGGAAGTTCTGGCCAGGGCAATCAGGCAAGAGAAAGAAATAAAGGGTATTCAATTAGGAAAAGAGGAAGTCAAATTTTCCCTGTTTGCAGATGACATGATTGTATATTTAGAAAACCCCATTGTCTCAGCCCAAAATCTTCTTAAGCTGATAAGCAACCTCAGCAAAGTCTCAGGATACAAAATCAATGTACAATAATCATGAGCATTCCTATACAGCAATAACAGAAAAACAGAGAGCCAAATCATGAGTGAACTCCCATTCACAATTGCTACAAATGGAATAAGATGCCTAGGAATCCAGCTTACAAGGGATGTGAAAGACCTCTTCAAGAACTACAAACCACTACTCAATGAAATAAAAGAGGACACAAACAAATGGAAGAACATTCCACGCTCATGGATAGGAAGAATCAGTATCGTGAAAATGGCCCTACTGCTCAAGGTAATTTATAGATTCAATGGCATCCCCATGAAGCTACCAATGATTTTCTTCACAGAATTGGAAAAAACTACCTTAAAGTTCACATGGAACCAAAAAAGAGCCCGCATTGCCAAGACAATCCTAAGCCAAAAGAACAAAGATGGAGGCATCATGCTACCTGACTTCAAACTATACTACAAGGAAATGGTAACCAAAACAGCATGGTACTGTACCAAAACAGAGATATAGACCAATGGAACAGAACAGAGGCCTCAGAAACGACAGCACAAATCTACAACCATCTGATCTTTGGCAAACCTGACAAAAACAAGAAATGGGGAAAGGACTCCCTATTTAATAAATGGTGCTGGGAAAACTGGCTAGCCATATGTAGAGAGGTGAAATTGCATCCCTTCCTTACACCTTATACAAGGATTAATTCAAGATGGGTTAAAGACTTAAATGTTAGATGTAAAAGCATAAAAGCCCTGGAAGAAAACCTAGGCAATACCATTCAGGACATAGGCATGAGCAAGGACTTCATGATTAAAACACAGAAAACAATGGCAACAAAAGCCAAAATTGACAAATGGGATCTAATTAAACTAGGGAGCTTCTGCACAGCAAAAGAAACTACCATCACAGCAAACAGGCAACCTACAGAATGGGAGAAAATATTTGCAATCTACCCATCTGACAAAGGGCTAATATCCGGAATCTACAAAGAATTGAAACAAATTTACAAGAAAAAAATCAAACAACTCCATCAAAAAGTGGGTGAAAGATATGAACAGACACTTCTTAAAAGAAGACATTGATGCAGCCACCAGATGCATGAAAAAATGCTCATCATCACTGGTCATCAGAGAAATGCAAATCAAAACCACAATAAGATACCATCTCACACCAGTTAGAATGGCAGTCATTAAAAAGTCAGGAAACAACAGGTGCTGGAGAGGATGTAGAGAAATAGGAACACTTTTACACTGTTGGTGGGACTGTAAACTAGTTCAATCATTGTGGAAGACAGTGTGGTGATTCCTCAAGGATCTAGAACTAGAAATACCATTTGACCCAGCCATCCCATTACTGGGTATATACCCAAAGGATTCTAAATCATGCTGCTTTAAAGACACATGCACACGTATGTTTATTGTGGCATTATTCACAATAACAAAGATGTGGAAGCAACCCAAATGTCCATCAATGATACACTGGATTAAGAAAATGTGGTACATGTACACCATGGAATACTATGCAGCCATAAAAAAGGATGAGTTCATATCCTTTGTAGCAACATGGTTGGAGCTGGAAACCATCATTCTGAGCAAACTATCACAAGGACAGAAAACCAAACACCGTATGTTCTCACTCACAGGTGGTAATTTAACAATGAGAACACTTGGACTCAGGGTGGGGAACATCACACTCTGGGGCCTGTCATGGGGTAGGGGAATGGGGGAGGGATAGCAATAGGAGAGACACCTAATGCAAATGATGAGTTAATGGGTGCAGCAAACCAACATGTCACATTTATAAATATGTAACAAGCCTTCATGTTGAGCATATATACCCTAGAACTTAAAGTATAATAATAATAAAAAAAAATGAAACATTCAGCTGTACTATTGAGACTCCCTGTGTCCTCTTTTCCTGTCATGTCTCTCTCTCTCCCTATAAGAGATAAGCATTATGCTACATTTCTTTATATTCTTACTCTACATGTGTCTATTACTAATTGGTATAAAGTATTGATTTGTATGTTTTAAAGGTTTACAAAGCTATTTTTTTCTGAATTTACATTTGATACTCAATATTCTGTTTGTAAGATTTAGCCATGTTGATGTCACTATAGTTCCTCCATTTTCATTGCTGTATAGTATTCCTTTGTATGACTACCATTTATTGATCTATTCTCTTATTAACATAAATTAATAATTAACTGATGAGTTGCTTTTATGGTTCACCATTACAAACAGTAAACTTTTCTGTGGCTGTCTCTTTCAGTACATGTAGAAGATTTCCAGTGGGTATATACCCAGAAAAGGAAATTCTTCAAGTTTACTAGATGTTGTCAAATTATGGTTCCAGTTCCCATTATTCCATAGCATCACCAACACTTGGAGCTTTCAGACTTTAAATTCTGATGGTGTGAAATTCTATCTCATCGCAATTTCTATGTACATTTTCCCTAGTGAGTTGAACCCCTTGTTTTCATGCCTACATTTTACATAGTGAAAACTATCTTGTACATACACTTTGTGTATATTTTACACTTACAATTAAAACACAAATATATTCCCTTGTTATGTTATGTGTTTTCACAAACAATTTCCTTTTCTCTTCTTTTCTTTCTTTCCTTCTTCTTTTTTTTTTTTTTTGGAGATGGAGTCTTGCTCTGTCATCCAAGAGGCTGGAGTGCAGTGGCACAATCTTGGCTCACTGCAACCTCTGCCTCCTGGGGTTAAGTGATTTTCGTGCCTCAGCCTCCCAAGTAGCTGGGACTACAGGCACATGCCACCACGACTGGCTCATTTTTGTGTTTTTAATAGAGATGGGATTTCACCATGTTAGCCAGGCTGGTCTTGGACTCCTGACCTCAAGTAATCCGTCCACCTTGGCTTCCCAAAATGTTGGGATTGCAGGCATGAGGCTCCAAGCCTGGCCTTCATAAACAATTTTCTTCTTTCTTTTTTTTTTTGAGACGGAGTCTCACTCTGTCGCCCAGGCTGGGGTGCAGTGGCGCAATCTCGGCTCACTGCAAGCTCCGCCTCCCGGGTTCACCCCATTCTCCTGCCTCAGCCTCCCGTGTAGCTGGGACTACAGGTGCCCGTCACCGCACCTGGCTAATTTTTTGTATTTTTAGTAGAGACGGGGTTTCACCGTGTTAGCCAGGATGGTCTCGATCTCCTGACCTCGTGATCCGCCCGTCTCGGCCTCCCAAAGTGGTGGGATTACAGGCGTGAGCCACCGCGCCTGGCCTCATAAACAATTTTCAATGGCTGTATGACGTTCCAACATATGAGTGGAATAAAACATTCTTCTGTTACGGGAAATTTAGATCCATCCAGGTTTCCACTGTTATAACTGAGATGATGAGAGAATTTAACTACAAAGTCTTTTATGTATTTTGGATTATTTCCTTAGGTTGACTTTTCAGAAGGTGAATTATTGGACCAAATAGCATGCACAATTCTAGAGCTCTTGCTATCAATATTGCCAAATTGCTCTTCAAAATGTTTGTACTGATATTCTTGCCGTCTAGCAATAGACAATTAGAACTTGGAATTTGAGGGGCATTGCTGATGTCTTTTCCCAGTTCTGGAAAAAGTGGTTCCAAATACTTTCTGTAAGCAATTCAGAGTATATCCTGGACTGCAAGGCACGGAGAAGGGATAGGCTCTACAGAGAAGGGGTAGAGGATGAAATACTACATGGCATCTTGCCCAGAGGAGAGGTTTGTTCCTCATCTCTTTTCAGGGAGGACTGACTGCAGGAACCAGGGGCAAGCATGGCTGCTCAGAAGACCCCCTTTTTTCCTCTGTTTTTTCTTTCTTCTGGTGTAGCCCATCTCTGATTTCTTTTCTGTCTTCTTTTAAATGTTGAAGTAAATGATAATTTCTGCAGACCAAAACATATGGGAATCAGAATTCACTTTTTAAGAAACTGAGTCAATTCCATTTTTCCTTGGAAATAAGACAGCTCTGTCTGTCATATTATATATAATAATCAAATCTAACAAATATCAGGCACCTGTCATATCCCAGTTTAGTCTCTGAGAATACAATGGTGGACAAAATATATTACAATCGTTTATTATGAGCAAGAATCCTATAGTAGCATATTTGTTATACCTATACTATATGATATTCATACTGGTTATAGAAAGTAATAACATCCATATCTATTATTAGCAATAATACTTTAGATTGCTATTATGACTAGCAATGGCTGAGAATATGCTGTTATGAAAAAGTGTTTTTCCGGGCACTGCTGGAAATGAGGTGTTACAGTATAGGAGGGTAATTTTTCCTGAGTTTTCAGATCTTTCATAGCTGAGCTGGTGTGCCAGATTGGTTGCTTATTAAAACTGGCACGGTGCCCTACGGGGCTAATGTGTTAATAATAAGTAGTGCTCCTCTCAGGCACTGGCCCTGCCCCTCATTAATGTCCCCCAGGATCTGCTACTGCTGTGTGGGTCTCCATTCTGCCCCCAATGTTCTGCTGAAAGCCTCCAGGAGTGGGGTTTCAGAGCCACTCATACATCATAGGTGACTCTTTAAAAAGAGATCTTAGAGATGGGAGGATAATTTAATGTCCATGCGTAACATTTGTAGCTCCAGAGGCTATGATAATGAGGAAAGCAATGAAGCCTTGGGGCCCAGAGCAGGGTCTTTTCACCTGAGAGGGTGAAGACGACACCCGTTTGTCCATGTATGCTGTGGACGGGGTTCTTTTAATTTTTTTGATCTTCCTTTGAATGTTCACATACTTGCCAACAGGTCATGAAGGAAAGAAGGATATAGAAGTAGCTAGAGAGCACTGTGATTCTTTGAGTTGGGATGATAGCGTGAGTCCTTTCACCTGTAGGGTGGAAATCAGAAGAGGAATGAAAAGACCTAGGCAAGCTTGGCCACACAGCCCAGCCTGGGAATCTCTTACCTACAAATGCCATGCTCCAATTCTTCACGGAGATGGCTTTCTCAAGCTCTGTCACACCCTGTGCTCTAAGAATAATTTTTATTCCCTTTATGCACACATTCTCGGCAAGGATTTACCTATATAATTTATGGAATTGTAAGATTTAATAACATACATTTTGCGATGTTTCAACTTTTGCTATTTGGCCACACTTTCCAATGATACAGGGCAAAAAAAAGTATGCGCTCTGAGAGCCCACATTGTTAGTGAACTGATTTTGTTAGGCAACAGAATTTAAAATATTCTTGGATAAAATTTCTCAATAAGGAAAAATCATGTGAGTTATTCATTTTATAAGTATATTCATTATTATTACTATTACTGAAACTAATGAATTCCACTTGGCCTTGGATTGCCATATAATTAGAGAAATAAAATTCTCTCTTTGCATGCTGAACTCATTGGCAATGGGTAATTTGACAACTCCAGCCAGTTCTATTATTAATTTCAGGCTTGTTCAATTCAGCTTCAATTAAAATCAAACATTTATTTTATTACTTTCAATTGAATTGAATTGAATTGTTATCTTTGAATAGGTAATGTGGGTAATATATGCACAAGGTAATATATGCAATGGTAATAAAATTCAAACAGTTTAAATGGTACACAGAGAAAGGAAGTTTCTGTTCCACCGCTGACCCTGCACGTCTGCCCCCTTCTCAGTGGTAACTGCTGTCGTCAGGGTTTTTTTTTTTTTCTTTTTTCTTTTTTTTGTGTCTATGTCCTTTGCACGATTTATCAGAGATATATCTACTTATATCTGTATATAGCTCGATTCATATGTTTTTTTTTTGCATAAATGGGAACATAGTATTACCCTTTTCTGCTTTTGCTTTTCACTTAATGTAATATTTGGTCCATAGTTTCATGTAATTTTTGGGAATGGTAACTCAAAAATGTGTAAAGCACCTACCATGTGTTGGGTGCTGCCTTGGAAGTAAAGATAAATATGACAGGCGTCTGTCTCCCTGGGGCCCACATTGTGGTGGAGGAGAAAGCGTGTGCCTGGGTAATTGTAAAAAAGATTAGGCTGTAGATGTGCCATAAGGGAGGTGTAAGCAGAGTTCAAAGAATTAACCTAGGAGGAAGAGATTAATTCTCTTTAGAAGACATGAGAAGTCCTCTTAGAACTGGAAGATTTGAACAAAGTACCAAGTAATTGGTAGATCTCTGACAGGTGCTGATGTGGGCTAAGGATACCCAGGATGGGAAGGGTTGCATGTTAAATCTGTTCAGGGCATGTCAGCTGTGGGATGTGGGTGGGACATGAAGTGGGTGGTGATAGTGGGGATACTGGTGGGAGGATGGGAGTGGGAACAAAACTGGAAAGATGGTTTAATGCTTCCAGTGTCAGAGTGAAAGACAAAATAGTGTGTGTGTGAGTGTGTGTGAGAGTGTGTGTGTGAGTGTGAGTGTATGAGTGTGTGTGAGTGTGTGTGTTGAATGTGTGTGTGTGTGTGTGTGTGTGTGTGTGTGTAGTGTAGTGTTTTAGAGGCCTGGAGAAGTGGGTGGAGGAGGAGGAGGGAAGGCTTTTGTGTAGGTCAGATGTAGGGAGGGCCTGAATTAGAGCAAGTTTTGTGGGAGGGGAACAAAAGAGATGAATTCCTGAGACATCACAGAGCTAATTTTTCTTATGAATAAGGGTTGGCAGCTTTGTAACATCATTAGCCATTCTAAATCTATTCCCTGATGGACTTGGAGTTTTGAATTCCTAATGAGGACAATCTGACTGACAACCCATTTAGGATAATACACTTTAATAGAAAAGTCAAACACACTTATTTCAAAAGAGACACACAACACCATTAATTTGCAGAGGAAAAATAACTGTGGGGTGGCATTCTCTGCCATGCACCTATCATGGACATGGCTGATTGGAAAAGTCACTGAATAATTGTGTATGTGGGATTCTGAATTGGAACAGAGAGCACACTTCTATGTTCAATTGTGCCACTGCTTGCAAAGGTGATTTTACAAGCTAAAGTGCTCGAAAACCTCTAAAGGGCAAAAAATGAAGGAAAATAAAATGCTCCAGTTCACCTCAAGAAAGTATAAATGACATTTTGCAAGCCAACTTCATGAGCCTATCTCTAGCATGAGCACCATAGTGATAAATGCACAATACTTGTTTTTCTTCATTATTTTGTAATCTCTGAAAATTCCAAATGGTTCTCTGTTAGGAAATTGTAGGTAATGGGGAGCTAGACAATCGGTACATGAATTTATTTGCCAAATTCAAATTGAGTAGATTCTTAAAACAGTATACTATATTCTTCTTAGCCCACAATAGCTTTTTTTTTTTTTTAAGCTAGACCTCTCCTTGCCCTCCAGGGAGAAATACATGTAGCACAGTAAGTGAAATTAATATCCTTTTCTATGTGCCCCTAATAAATAGTTTCTTGCCCTGAGCAAGTGGCTGTTTGCGAGGCCTGTCAAATATTTCAAATTGCCGGTTGGAGAGATGCTCAGGTGAGTGATCCACTGCCTTTGTTTGGCAGAAGCCACATTAAAAGTTCGAAGGGGGTGGTGGGTGAGTCGCAGCAAACATTCCATGAGTCCTCACTATACTCCAGTTTGGGGATTTTCTTTAACCTGTGAGACATGACTATGTTGAGTAATGACAAGTGGCTGGAACTTGGCAACCTTCATATTCCTTGGAGACCAGGGTGGCCAGAAGTGGTGAAGGGAATGTGTTGAAGTGCACAAGCTGCTGGCTAGATGAGTCGTCGTCCGGCCTCCAAAACAATGCAGAAAACCCTTCTGCAGTTTGCTTTATCCCTGACCTTCACTGAACACTCCCAGAGTCCGCCATATCTAATTGTCAGAAACAATGAGTTGATTTCTGCTTCTTTATAACTCACTTGTCCTAGCTCTACCCAAAGAGCAGAACCTTAGGGTGCAGGAGAATCAACTGGGGCTGCTTTTTCCTTTCCTCTTCTCTTAAATATTTTTAGTATGGAAAATTTTAAACATAATACAAAAGCAGAGAAAATTATATCGTAAAACTATGTACTCATCATCCACTCTCAACAGTTATCAGTATTTTGAAAACATTACTTCATTGATCTCTTCTGCTTTTTAAAGGAGTTACTTAAAGCAAACCTCAGTCATCATATAATTTCAGATGCATATACCTCAGTACACTTCTCTACCAGATGACAATTTTTTCTACATATTCACAATGTCATTATCACACATAACAAAATTAACAATAATTCCCTACTATTATCTCATACCCAATACATACTCACATTGTCCTGATTGCCTTTAAAATGACTTTTAAAGGTGAATTTGAATCTTGATTCAAACAACATCTATACATTACACATTGAGCTGCATTTCATATTTCTTAAGTGTCTGTTAATATATGAAAGTCTGCTGATCCATTAAAAAAATACCATCTATATGTTGAGGAAACCAAATCATTTATCCTGTACAATGTATTGCATTCTGGCTTTGACTGGCTATTTCCTCAGGGTGAATTTTAATTCATTTGCCTCTATTTCTTACAAACTGATAATCAGATATGAGGTTATTTAGATTTAGTTCCGTTATTATTTTTTTGGGGAGGAATACATGACAGGTGGTGCTGTGTGTTTCCTAGTGTGTGACAGTGAGAGGTATCCCACTTTTAGTGGTGCTGAGATTGATCTGTGAATTCAAGTGCTGGAGGCCTAAAAGTGCTGATTCCTGGGTCCAGCCTAGAGCTCCGAATCACCGTCTCTTAAGAGAGCAGTGCAGGTGAATCTGAGACAGGTGACCCGTGGACCACCAGTGTCTGAGGGACATTGTTCTTGAGAACCATTCTTAGGTGGAAGAAGTTTTGGAAAATTCTGTGTGTGATGATTAGTTTTGTGGGTCAACCTGACTGGGCCATGGGTACCCAGCTATTTGGTCAAGTCTTATTCTGGGTGTGTTTGTGAGGGTGTTTTTGGCTGAGATTAACATCAGAATTGTTAGGCTGAATAAAGCAGATTGTTCTCCCTAATGGGGCTGGGCCTCATCCAATCAATTGAAGACGTGAATAGAACAAAAAGTCCAAGTAAGAGGAAGCTCCTCCTGTCTGACTGCTTGAGTAGGACATTAGTCTTTCCTGGCCTTCAAACTCAATTGAAAAATCAGCTCTTCTTAGGTCTCGAGCCTGATGGTTTTTAGACTGGAATCCACACCACTGGCTTCCCTGGTTCTCAGGCCTTTGGACTCAGATTGGAGCTATAACATGGTCTCTCCTGTGCCTCTAGCTTGCTGACTACAGATCCTGGTGCTTCTCAGCTTCTGTAATCACTTGAGTCAATTCCTTATAATAAATCTCTCTCTCTGTCTATATCTATATATCTATATTTATATCTATATCCATGCCTATATCTATACCTATATTTCTATATCCTATTTTTCTTTCTCTGAAGAACCCTGACTAGTCACTGTGCTAATCAGTACAAAACTTTTTTTTTTTTTTTTAACCGCAGGACTTCTCAGATCCTTTAAAATATGCTAATGTGTATTATGATATTCCAAGCAGTAGGATGTTTCATAGTATTTCCCAAACTACTTTGACCAAAGTAACATGATTTGGATGTTTGTCTCCTCCAAATCTCCTGCTGAAATGTGGTCCTCAGTGTTGGAGGTGGTGCCTGGTGGGAAATGTTTGGATCATGGGCGAGGATCCCTCATGAATAGTTTAGCACCATCCCCTTGGTGATGAGTGAGTGCTCACTCAGTTACTTCATGCAAGATCTGGTTGTTTAAAAATGTGGCACTTCCCCATCTGCCCCCTTGCTCTCATTCTGGCCATGTGACATGCTGGCTGTCTGTCACCTTCTGCCATGACTGTAAGCTTCCTGAGATCTCACCGGAAGCAGATGCCAACACTATGCTTCCTGTAAAGCCTGCAGCACCGTGAGCCAATTAAACTTCTTTTTTACATTTATTATTTATTTTTAAAAAATTTAATTTAATTTTAAGGTCCAGGATACATGTGCAGGTTTGTTACATAGGTAAATGTGTGCCATGGTGGTTTGCTGTATCTACCAACCTGTGACCTAGGTATTAAGCCCCGCATGCATTAGCTATTTATCCTGATGCTCCCCCTTTCCCTGTCCCCCTGACAGGCCCTAGTGTGTGTTGTTCCCCTTCCTGTGTCCGTCTGTTCTCATTGTTCAGCTCCCACTTGTAAGTGAGAACATGCAGTGTTTGGTTTTCTGTTCTTGTGTTACTTTGCTGAGGATAGTAGCTTCCAGTTCCATCCATGTCCCTGTAAAGGACATGATCTCATTCATTTTTATGGCTGCACAGTATTCCACATAAACCTCTTTTCATTATAAATCATCCAGCCTCAGGTATTTCTTTATGACATTGCAGATGAGCTAGCACACCAAGGAACTCACTGTATTCATGCATTTTGCAGGTCTGATGTTCCATAGGATCTTTTGATTCCCACCCACCAGCCCTTCACATTATTTGAAGGCAGCAGTTTCTGTGCTTGGACTTCTCTTGTTTCGGGTGAATGTCCCCAGTACCTTCAGCTTTTCCTCTTGGGGCTTGCTCTAGCACCTTGTTTCCTTTTCTTTCTTGGCATGTTCTCTGGTTAGTCAGGGGGCCTCTTCCAAGGCTATGACTTAACCTCTCACATGCTCCTTTTGAAATTGGTGTCCACTGGCCTAGAAAGAGAAGGGCCTCCAGCTGGCCATATGATTCATTTTTATGGCTGTTGTCTTCACAGTATGCCACCATTTCCACACAGTAAACCTCTTATCTAATCATCAGGCCCAGCCTCAGCTCCCCTTATTTCATTTTATGACTTCTGCAGATGAGCTAGCACACCAAGGAACTCACTGTACTTCATGCATTTTGCAGGTCTGACGTTCCATAGGATCTTTTGATAATACAGCTTTGGTATAATATAGAATAAATCTCCTTCCTTTTCCACCCACCAGCCCTTCACATTATTTGAAGGCAGCAGTTTCTGTGCTTGGACTTCTCTTGAATGCCCATATCCTCTATTCACTTGGGCAAATGATGAGCTAGTATAATACTATTTTATTATGTTTTATATTTCGGGTGAATGTCCCCAGTACCTTCAGCTTTTCCTCTTGGAGCTTGCTCTAGCACCTTGTTTCCTTTTCTTTCTTGGCATGTTCTCTGGTTAGTCAGGGGGCCTCTTCCAAGGCTATGACTTAACCTCTCACATGGTGTGGGGACTCTGAGGAAGGCCTTTTGAAATAGCTGGTGTCCACTTGGCCTAGAAAGAGAAGGGCCTCCAGCTGGCCAAGAGGAACTTTCAATGATTCGAATTTTAAACTGTGCCCTTTTCAGAGTTGTCTTCATAAGTTTCTGGTGCCACCATTTCTTCTTGACTTTTTTTTCATTATAAATCATCCAGCCTCAGGTATTTCTTTATGACATTGCAGATGAGCTAGCACACCAAGGAACCATGGTTGTGATCTGCACCCTCTATGGCTATGAGCTGAGGACCACTAGACGGACTACTCTTTAGCAGGTATAAGGAACAACTAGAGGAATTCACCAGATGCTGCCAGCTGCATGTGGTATTGTTCTCAGGTCAGGGACAGGCATGCAAACTGCCATTTCATATATATTTAACCTGCATGGGGCTAGGTCCTCTGGAAGGAAGGTGACACACTGTCTCTGCCTTCCACCAGGTTAAAGGACACAACTTCACCAATGGAAGCATGAGTGTTCTTGAAAAAGATTTGCCTCTCTAGTGACATCTCCTTTTCTGTCTGATGGTTTTGGTCTTTTGCATGGCATTGCATCAATGGGGCCCTGGCGAGTCTTTTGGCTTGACTCCTGGTTTCCTTTGCCTCCTCTTCTGTTTTTAAACTTTTCATAGGTTTGACTTGTTGGATTTTCTCCCTTTTCCTTCCTCTTCCCCTGTTTTCCTTTTCTCTCTCTCTCTTTTCCCTCTGACTCTCTCTTCTTTTATCTCCCTTTCTTTCTCACTGCCTTCCTTCCAACACATTTTTATTTGATTCCAACACATTTTACCTACTTTGTGAAAAAGGGCAAATAAACCACAGATAAATAGTTAAAATTCAAAGCAATCTGTGCTATTGTAAATTTAAATGCAAAGTGCTTTAAGTTGTATAACTGAGAGTAACTGACTTTGAGTCAGGGTTAGGGGAAGTTTCACAGAGGATGTGAAATTTCATGTGGGTCTTGAAGGATATCTGGGAGTTCTCCAAGTGTGTAATGGTGGGAAGAGGTACCCGTTTGTGTGATGGAGCCAGTGAATTTGGAAAGCAACAGGAAGTCTGGAGTGACAGACAGGTGAAGGGGTGAGTAAGATAGGAGGGAGAGGTCAAACTCATGTTCTGGAGTTTTGTAAGTGATGCTGAGGAGTTTAGAATGTTATTCTGGTCAAAAGCTTCCAATGATGTTGCAAACTTTCCAAGCAGTTTGCAACGTCGGAGCTGAATATACATGATCAGTTCCAAATTTTAGTTAAAATCTCAACATCACAGTGTGAAAATAGACAACAAAAATAATAGTAATAGCTAACATTTGTTGTACATTTGCTATGTGTTAGAGATCCTGTGTTAGCCATTTTACATTCATCAATGCATTTGATTCTTTCCATCACATCACAGTGTGGGAGTGTTATGGGCTGAATTATGTCCACTTCAAATTCATTTGCTGAAGTCTGAACACCTAGAACCTCACAATGTAATCGTTTTTGGAGATAAGCTCTTCAAAGAGGTAATTGAGTTAAAATGAGGTTGTTAGGGTGGGCCCTAATCCAATCTGACGGGTGTCAGAAATTTGGACACACAAGACACCAGAAGTGTGTGCGCGCAGAGGAAAGGCCATGTGAGGATGCAAGCCCAGGAGTGAGGCCTCTGAAAGAAATCGACCTTGCCAACACTTTGAGCTTGAACCCCTTCCAGCCTCCAGAACTGTGAGAAGAAACAACTGTTTTTTAAGGCACCTGGTCTGTGGTATTTTGTTTTCGCAGCCATAGCAAAGTAACACAGGGGAGGCTGTTATCCCTACTTTGTAGCTGCAGTGATCAAAGTATGGAAAGTCATTTTCCCATGATTTCATAGCAAACACAAGGCAGAGTTGGGATCCGGTCCTAAGTCACTACTCTCCAGGGCCTTCTCAGAGTCCCCAGGGGTCCCAGAGACTATCAGGGCCCAAGGCATTAGTCCACTTGGGGTTGTAAAGATGATATGAAGAGGTGGTAGAAGGATGGGCTTGAGGGGCCCATGTAGCAGGCCAGTAATATTTCCCAGGCCCTGCTTTCATTCAGAAATATGCCACGAACTCATCTCCTTTTCCTATCTTATATTAGTAACATGAAGAAAAAAAATCCTACAGTCTCTCTAGATCAAGGGTGAAAATCTGTAAGTGTATTTTAAAACTCAGGAAATAGTTCATATTAAGATGATCAAAAAAGATTTATGAGGCTGCCTCCCTTGCTATAAATCATATACTTTATGTTAAAAATGATTATTACCACCATCCACATGGCAGCTGCGCTGAGTGTCACCGTGTCCGCAGCCCATCAGATCATCCAGCCATGAGCCCAGCTTCTCAGAGTGCACAGTTTTGGTTTTCCAGGGTATAACTCAGTGTCAGAAGAGTTTATGTGCTGCTTAAGCCCCTGCAGCCTAGAGATAGGAAACATACTCTAAATGCTGTAATTATATTTTTAGAGTGCTGGGTTTGTGCTAATAAATCAGATCAGAAAGCCTAGCAGAATTGGGACAAATGCTAAAGACAATAATGTCAGGAATCTGGCTTCCTGCCTCCCTGCTCAGCCCAGGAGATCCTAGCAAGGAGGGGATGGGAACCCACACATAGCAGGGGAGCCTAGGATGCAGCATCTGGATGCATAGTCACTGGAGAATTCCATGGGTCTGGCCCTTTTCATGAAGATGAGGGAATTGACAAACACCTTCTGCTGACTGTGCTGGGGAAACTGGAAAAATGAAGATTTATGAATGAAGCCTTCTTTTTAGTTCCCCTTTCTCGACTTCCTCATCCTTTCACTTTATTCCCATTTTTCATAATGAAAATGAATGCTAAAAAGGTGGGAAGAAAAGGCTTTAATATCTGTAAAATATATGCTATATGTGTTGTCAGGAGATCTGGATTTCAGTTCTGACTTCACCACTAACTGGTCATGTGACCTTGGAGAAGTCATTTTTACCTCTCTGGGCCTCTGTTTCTGACTCTATAAAAGGAAGGGTAATTTCTAACACTTGATGATCTTAACTTCTCTAAGTTCTGTGAAAGAATGTTGAAAGAGATGGAAAGATATCAACTAGCATGCATTGTTGGTGTTAGGGTCAGACCCAAGAGAGTCCTTTGTTTTGACCGGACCTTTCTCCTGTCTGTTTTCTCCGGCTGTGTCCTCCTGGTTCCCACTGGTGGTAAGGACCTTACGACCGGGCATTCTATGGACCATGCTTCAAGGCATTTCTCAATCCTAACTTTGACTGTCAAACCTTACCAGTTCTGTATCTTATTCTCATGTAGCATACGCAGGTGAAAGAAACAAAATAGACAAATGATTTTATAATAAAAAGTTAATAATTTATTTTCCCCAAATGGCATCATTTTTCATATGCCATAGCTTCTTCGGCCCAATAACCACTTATTGAGCACTCATCATGTGTAAAGCACTGTGCTATTGACTGTAGGGATTTAGATAGGTAAGATGTGGCTGGGTGCAGTGGCTCACACCCATAATCTCAGCACTTTGAGAGGCCGAGGCAGATGGATTGCTTGAGCTCAGGAGTTCAAGACCAGCCTAGGCACCACGGTAAAACTGTATCTCTACAAAAAATTCAAAAGTTAGCTGAGTGTGGTGGTGCATGCCTGTAATCCCTCATACTCGGGAGGCTGTGGTAGGAGGATGGTTTGAGCCTGGGAGGTGGAGGTTGCAGTGAGCCATATTGTGCCACTGCACTCCAGCCTGGGTGACAGAGCAAGACCGTGTTTTTTAAAAAAGGATGTGGTCCCTGCTCTCTGGAGGGCACACTCTAAGGAAGGAGGCACAACCCTGATGGTGTTGCAAACAATTCTATGAAGAGAGGAGGAAAACTGTGTTGAGTTGGGTCTTGCTGGTTGAAAGGCAGCAGTGTATAGAGGGGAGGGCAGGCTGGTTGTTGGAAACCTGTTGGATGAAGGCCAGGGAGAATTCAAAGTGTGTTTAAAAGAAAGGCAAGTAGTCTGGGTGGTGAGAAGATGACTTGGGTGTGAGGATGGGATTGGGAGAAGAGGAGCTGCAGTGGAAACAGAGTGACTGGGGCTTTGAATGCCATGTTGAAGAAGCTGGACTGCCTTCTCTAGGCAGTTGAGAGCCATTGAAGGTGGGCTGAGTTCTGGCAAGCTGAAGCTGAGTTCTCCCCAGAATCCAGTGTGTTTGGAGGACTGGAGTGGGGGGGTGCACACCCAGCCATAGTCTATTTTTATGAGGAATCCAGATTTCTAGACTTCAGAGGGCAGTGTGAGCACTGAGAGGACACCCACTATGATACTATAACAAGTGGGATTGGGAGAGGGGACATTAGTGGCCTCATCAGGATAGCCCAGAAGTTTGGTTTTTGGTCACCTTGGAAACTCCTTTGGAGATTCTTGGGATGATTTGGGAGGAACAAGAGGGGGCTGTAGATTCTGTACAATGGGTGGGGGTAGAACCAGGTGAATACTTTTGTGTGAATGTCACTGTCTCAATGGGAAGCAGTTGTAAAAGAAGAGAAGGGGGTGTATTAGTCTGTTTTCACACTGCTATAAAGAACTGCCTGAGACTGGGTAATTTACAAAGGAAGGAGGTTTAATGGACTCACAGTTCAGCACTGCTGAGGAAGCCTCAGAAACTTATAATCAGGGCAGAAGGTGAGGGGGAGGCAAGACACTTTCTTCACAAGGCAGCAGGAAGGAGAGATGAACGCAGGAGGAACTACCAAACACTTATAAAACCATCAGATCTTGTGAGAACTCACTCACTGTCACGAGAAGGGCTTGGGGGAAATCACCCCCATGATTCAATTACCTTCACCTCTCTCCCACACCTGGGGATGATGGGGATTGTAGGGATTAAAATTCAAGATGAGATTTTGCATGGGGGACACAGCCAAACTGTATCAGGGATGTTCTAAGGTCAGTGAAACAGGGCAGTGGCCCTGGGAGAAAAGGGCACTGATGACTAAGACTCTGTGGAGCCACAGGGATGGGGATGTGGCCCTTTTAGTCACATCTGTGGTGGTGGTGGGGTGGGGTACTTGTTTGGCCTCTGCACAAGGCTGACACTATGTAGGCTTCTTTCTATGCCTTCAAAGTCTCCAGAGGTTGGGGTAGGGGTGTGGGGACAACTCTGGTGAGCTCTTTGTCACTTTTGGCTTGCTCAGTAACATCCTAGGAGACACCACTGATCTTGTATCCTTTAAATTTTTTCAACTCTTTTAAAGCCCAGGGATTAGCCAATGGGCTTCTTCATGTCACGGAAAGAACTAAGGAAGATCTGGAGGAAGAGAAGCTGTCTTCTCCTCTCTCCCATCTGTTAGACAAACAGATTCTGGCAGCTCGCTTACCTGCCTTGCCCTGGAGAGTCAGCACAAGGAAAGTGGGAAGACCCTTTAGTTCCAGACAATAACTAGAGGGAGAGGCAGAGAATGAGCATCAGAAGGTGGAGGGCTTATTCCAGTTGAGGTAGAGTTGCCTTTCACATTTCAGCGCCCCTGATCTTGCATTCTCATGGCAGCCCCCACTCAGATACGCTCAACACATCCACTTAAGTAACTAGATGACTCTCGCAGGCGCTTTTAAATAATGCACCTCCCTTCAGGTGGGGCGCTCAATCATTCAGCACAGGACCCAGTGTCTCTCCTCTAATATTACTTTACACACAGCTAATGAACGCAGGTTCCCAAGAAGTGACTGCATCAGTCAATAAAGGACAGTGCAATCCTACCTGCCCACGCCACCGCCTGTCCCCTCTAGAGCCAATTAGCTCGCTCCTTCACGGATGCAGCGGGAATACCTTCCTCAAAGTGGTTCTCCTGCTCACACCAGGGCTATCTTTCCTTTTCTGCTTCTCTGCAGAGGGCACAGAAAACACAGGAGGCTGTGACAGTTCTACTGACAACTGGATAGGTTAACACTGGGAGCTGAGGGCATGATTTGAATTCACTATCCAACTCCAGAGCCTTGATCCAAGCAAAGAGGTACAGAGTGATTTGGGGTGTTGGGCAGATATCAGGACCCTCCACCATTCCTGATGCTCTGAAAAGTGAGGAAGTCACTGAGAGAACAGACTGGTCTGCATCTCAGCCCCTCTCTTTCTAGTCTCATGGCTTTAACTGTTACCTCACAGATATGAAGCCAGGAAGAAATGCAAGTGCCAGTGCAGCTTCTGCTCCTGTCCTTTCTCCTGCCTACGGTGCTGTGAGATCCCAGCTGGTGTGAAGAGACCATGATTGTGCTGGGAGTCAAGATGCACTGACAATCTCTGGTTTTTCTGACTTCAGGCAGGAAAGCTCACCAAGATCCTCTGCTGTGCCTTTCACTGGGCTGCTAAGAGGACCAAACGATAAAATTTCTATGAAGATACTTCGCAAAAGTAAAGCTCTGCACAGATGTATCTTGCTGAATGGTAACGAGAGGAAGTGGAAACAACCGTGGCTGGAAGACAGCAGGTTAGAGCCCTGAAGTATAAGCTCTGCCACTTACTAGCTTAGGGGTCTTGGGCATGTCACCTCAACTATATGGGACTCAGTGTTCTCATCAAGAAATTGGGGAGGATAAAACCTACTTCATAAAGTTGTTTGAGAATTAAAAGAAGCAATGGGTGTGAATATGTAGAAAACTGTGGAATGTTATGCAGATGGAAGGAGTTATTTATCATTGCCTATGTTGATTTAATTGTGGCCTTAATCCAACTCTTCCTGGCCCTTAGGGTTTTCATTTTTACCATATTATTTTCCACTGGCTTTGATATGGCTTTTTCTTCAGTTTGGAATGTGTCTCTCCTCTGTTTTGTATCTTCTCAAGGAGACAATAAGCTTCCAAGGCACAGCCTGTATGGGCCAGGTGTGCATAGGTTCTTCAATGGCAGCTCTTTCATTGAAGGATTTGCATGCATTCAGTGCTTAATGAATGCTGCAGATCTACTGAGGTCACTTGAGAACCCAGGCCTGCCTTCTGAGTGTTACCTTCTTTCTAAGAAAGATGCTAGTGGTTGTCTCAAGGAAAGGAAAAAAATTGTGGGCCCAGGGAGTTATTCTTTGATGATTTAACTTTCCTTGATATTCTTTTTCTTTGATTTAATGAATGAGTTTGGTTCCCTAAGCCAATTGTGTAAGTCAGTCAGTCATCATGAGTTCTCTCTCCCCAGCTAGGGAGTGAACTCCTTAATGACAGGGCCTTGTCATAACTAATGGAATGAGACTAGAAGAGGTATCCCTTGAGTAAAAGTTATAATCTCCACTTCAGTCTAATACAATATCTTAAACTGAAAGGTGCAATGGGATTAAAATACTGTTATTTTCTCAGATTAGAAGTATCAATGCTTTTGAAACTTTAAGGCTACAAATCCATTGCATTTATATAGTTCTGAGCAGGATCAATTTCTATAGCGACTAGCAGTGGTGAATCTTGTGATTTTATGCCTGGTTTAAGATTGCTAACAGCAATTCAGCAATTCTCCACTTCAATTTATTAATTGCTTATGGAGTTCCTATGAGGTGTAAACACTGTGTGAGCTTTGTGGGAGACACAAAGAAGGGGGAGAGATAGTCCCTGCACTCAAATTAACTTCCACCTATACAGGGTCTGCGTTATAGGGAAGGTATGTTCATTTGCAATTATTAATGAGTGCTTTCTTTTAGTACCTGAGGGCCTAGAATCAAACTTCATGACTTCACATATCCATGCCTTATTTCTGGGTACCTTGGTACAGAGAGTTATAACTCTCTTCCTGTTTCTTCCACAATAACATTGGTCACAGTAATATTTGGCAAGTTTGTGATTTGGCAAAGGGATCTCTACAATGGCTGACAGCATCATGGATGTTGAAAAATCATGGACTACAGAGATGACAAGAGTAAAAGGAGGGAGGAATGGTTAGGACCAGGAAGGGAGCAAGTGTGGTAGGATCAAGGTAAATTTTTTTTGGGTTAAAAATAATTGATGTAATCTTGATCATCTTAAGAAACTTCCCAAGGCTCTGTTGATGATTTTCTTCCCTGTGCTCTTCCCCACCTCAAATCCATTTCATCAGGTCCCTGGTTGGAGGCTTGTGAATGCTTTCAGATTACTATTAAAAGCTATTAGATCAAGATTTCAATGGTGAATATATTCAAGTCCAAAGTTATTTCAAATGTTCCCGCAAAGACACAACTTCTTTAATTATGAAAGCCAAATTACTCAAGTCCCTTGAGAGAATTAATAGAAGAAGCGGTGTAGCCAAACCACATTCTGAATCCATATCGCAGGCAAGTTTCCATTTGGATTCAGTACAGGTCGAGCATCCCAAATCCTATTATCTAAAATCCTCCTAATGCTCCAAAATCCAAAACTTTCTGATTGCCAATATGATGCTCAAAGGGGATGCTCATTGGAGCATTTTGGCTTTTTGATTTTTGAATTTGGGATGCTCAACTGATAAGCATGATACAAATATTCCAAAATCTGAATAAATCTGAAATCCAAAACACTTCTGGTCCTAAGCATTTCAGATAAGGGATACTCAACTTGTAGTAGATCTTCCTCCTTGAAATTAATGGGCAAACAAACTGAATTCCTGCATAGTCAGTGGTTAATGCTGTGTGTGTGTGTGTGTGTGTGTGTGTGTGTGTGTAGAGGAACACACACAAAAGGAGTGTAGAATTGGTGATATGAGTGCACTATTGATGAGTCCTAACACTGCATCTGATTTAACAATGTGATGGTTGGGTATTGTGCATGGGATGAGTGTGAGGTTTTTTAAATTTTATTTTTAAAAATTTAACAAAGCATTAGGATCTGGAAAATAGCACAGGACAATTTCACTAGAAAGTTTTCAGTTTGCTATTAATAGGAAACAGATCGAGTAACATGTGGATAAATATGTACAAAGCCTAGTATGATTTCCTGTCCCCCACCTGATATCTTCAGTGAGAAGACTGGGGGGTGAGTGAAGACTCTGGGAGAGCAACAGTGGTCCAGGCCCAAGTTGTCTCCCCTAACCCCTTCCCAGAACTACTTGGCTGGAGACAGGGGAGAGGTTGTGCTTTCAATCTGCTCAGCCTTAAGTCTGAATTAGTATTTTAAAAAAAATCTTTAAAATGAATGTTTTCAAGTATACACAAATGTAGAGAGAGAGTAGCTTAATAACCCCCAATGTAGCTATTATCCAGCTTCAACAATTACCAAATCTTGCCAATTTTATTTCACCCATTACCATGGTCCCCTATTTTCCTATAGTATTTTTGTTTTTGTTGTTGTTAGAGATGGGGTCTGGCTCTATCGCCCAGGCTGAAGGGCAGTGGTCCATCATAGCTCACTGCAAGGCTCAAGCAATCCTCCCAGCTCAGCCTCCCATGTAGCTGGGACTACAGGCACATACCACCACGCTCGGCAGGGAGTTAAGTATTTTAAAGAGAATCCAAGACATCATGTTTTGTCACTTGTCAATGCTTCAATATTCTAACTGTTAAGAGCTTGAAAAATGTCACATACACTTGATGCTGTTATCACATCTAATAAAATTTCCATAATGAATAACGTTATCTAATATCCAGTTCATATTCAGTTTTGCTAATTGTCTCAAGAATGTCTTTTTCCAGTTGTTTTTTTTTCAAATGAGAATTCAAATAAGGTATACTTTGTGCATTTAGTTGATGCTCTTACTTTAATCTACAGTTGGCCCTTGGTATTCACAGGTTCCAAATCAGCAGCTTCCACCAACTATTGATGAAAATATTCAAAACAAAAAACCAATATAAATAACAACAATAAAAAATAATACAAATAAAAACAATTCAATAGAAAAATGATTTACATAGCTTTTACATTGTATTAGGTGTTATAAGTAATTTGGAGATGATTTAGTTCATGGGAGGGTGTATGTTGGTTATATGCAAATACTATGCCATTTTATATAAGGCACTTGAGCATCCAGGGATTTTTGGTATCCACAGAGTGGGTCCTGGAACCAATCTCTGTATTTGTTTTTCATTCCATGATTTGTTGGAGAAACTGGTAATTGTATCCCCAGTGGCTTGGAAGCCAGGAGACCCACAGTCAAGGCCCAGCTCTACTAATAATTATCAGTGTGATCTTGGGATGTGCAGTTGACCTTTCTGAGTGTCACTTTCTTTATATAAAATACAAAAGAGTTTGACCAGGGGGTCTATCAGACCCATTTCTGAACAGAAAGGGAAACAGGACAGAAACGGCTGAGACACTTTGTATGTGCCAGATGCCCAACTCTCAACTTCCCACAAGATAGGTATTGTTTTTGTATTTGAGTCTGTAAAAAACAACCGACGAACCAAATCCAGTCAGGTTTAGAAGAAGGCAGATACTCCTCACCAGCAGTTTTCTGACTTGAAGCCTACCTCAAAGCAAAGGGAGAAAACCTGGGAGCCTGGAGACGGTTTGTAAGCATCCCACTGAGTCGTTTTGTCCTCGCCCAGGGACAGCACATGTAATGTCTGAAATTTCTTCATCCTTCTATAATTCATCAAGGTTTCAGTGGAGAAGATCCCAGGACCATAGAACACTAGCATGGAAGGGGACTCAGCAGTAATTTACTTTAACTCCTTATATGATGAACAAACCCTTTCTATAATATTCACCAAAGCACTTCTTGACAACAGGCATAGCCTCCTTGTGGAGGCAACTCATGACCTCCTGAGGCAGCCCATTCCAGGTCAGGCTACCCACTAACATGCTCTTCCTTACCTGAGATTTTTCTCCCTGAAACTCCCACTGGGCCTTGCTCTGCTCTATGTCTCTTATCTTTACACGATAACTCTTCAAATAATTGAAGACTTAGATTATCCTTGTCTTCTCTGGCCAATGACCTTTAAATATACACACATGGTGCTGTGGTCGATTCCTGACTACCCCAGCTGCTTTCCTGTGGGTGCACCGTACTTGTCAATGCCCCTTGTAAAGTGCAGCTCCCACAACAGGACACAACACTCCAGGTGGATGATCAGCATGGAGCAGGGACTGTCACTAAGGTATATGGCCTAAAATCCCTTACAGGATCTTTCTGAAACTTTTCTAAATATGTCTGTGGAAGGAAGAGGGTTTCAGAAAGCAGAAGACAGAGACATACGGCCTCTAGAATATTAAAGCTAGCGTACTTTAACTGGAGAAGTTTTTTCATAGGAAAAAAACCCTATAAGACACTATAATTATGAATTTGGTTTTCCAAAGACATTTATATTGGAAAGTCATCTTGAAGATATTCTTTCAAAATGTGTGGTTATCCCAGACCTTCCTTGTCTATATGGAATGCCTTGAACTGACCTACATATTCCCCTCGCTTGGAAATTTACCCCTGTCTTCCACCACAGAAAGTGTGGATTTTGTGGTTGTGATGATTTTGGATTGGTCAACTTTATGGTTTTGGGTGAAATTCTTCTGGAGTACACAATATTCTTCTATATTGGAGAGGAATGTGGGTGGAAGTTGGAGTACTGGAGGAGCTCAGAACTGAAGGGTGGTTCTGGGAATGGCTTCAATAAACCATGGAGTGACTGAGGCTCCAATGAAATAATGAAAGTATCCACAGACAAGCACGACGTTCTCTGAAAGTATAAGAAGCAAAGTATTGTGAGTTTGGTCTTCTTAGCATGGTGGGGCAGGTACAACAAGCATCGCCATCTGCTCTAATTCTTACATAGCTCCTACAGTGTGTCCTTTTTGCTGTACTCTAATTGTCTACTCCTAATTGCTAGCTTGGACAAGCTGCCTCAACTTTGAGCCATGTTTTTCTTGTTGCTACAGAGATGATTTTACCTCTAATGACGAACTCTCCATGTTTCTTCCTACCCTCTCCCACTCTCGCAGATAGTTCTGGAAGGGTGTCTCCCAGGACCTGATATTCTTTATCACTTTTCTGTGGCCTCTATGTGTGGACCAAGACACCCCTTTAGGGCATTGTTGCCCTAGAGAGTGGGGAAGGGTCAAGGTATTATTGCCCTTGATCTAAAACCCTGGAGTCAACGTCAGTCTTTTCTTAGGCAGTGTGGAGCTGCCAGGGTCTCCCTGGTTTGCACCCCATGCCTTCTCATCCTGCCGGCAGTGCCATGGGGCAGAAGGGATGTAGAGTAAGGGGACCCAAAGGAAGGTTGACATGTACTTGGGTGCACTGCCAAAGCCTGCGTCTCCCAGGAATTGGACTCACTGGGTGATATCCAGAGGTCAGAGCAGCCTACAAAGTCCTCCTTTTTGAGTGAATGTGGTGGTTTCACTGGGACCAATGTAGGGAGAACTTATGCTATGCTAGGACACTCAGTAGCTTCCAATTCACCCAAGCCAAACGTTCATCATAAATCATCTCTTCCCTGGACATTTGTTTTTTACTCAACAAAGCCATCAGATGCTTACCTGAAATGATGCAAAGAAAGTTTTAGAGGAGCCCTGTGGACTGAGTTCTTTTTTCTCCCTGTTCCTTCTCTCTTCCGCTCTGAGATTCCTGTTGTTCAGGAAGGGGTTACTGTGTAAACCAGGCAACCTCTCTTTCACTCAACAAAGAAATTTAGCAATCTCTGAGGCTGTGTCACCTTGCCAGCAGAAACATTGAATGGCAATAGTACTGAGAGTCAACACTAATAGCCGACACCAAATTAAACTGCCAGAGTTGGTGTGATGTAGCTCTGTCACCTCTTGACACCTCTGATGTGAGTACCGGGACTTCTGCAGGAAATTCATCAGCTGTAGTTCATGACGTATCATCTTTACATATCTGTCCATCTACATTTGTCAGCAACAGGCAAGCCTCAAATGACTTCAGTGATTGGAATATAGATTACACCTCCTCCAGACATAGTAAACAGGGTTTTAACTCTTGGGGCTCCTTCAGCTCTGCTTTCCTTCCTGACAAGGCCTGCTTACTGGTGTTCCCATTCTCCTTGTGTTTCAAGTAGTGACTGACAAAGGCTGAATAAGAAGGTCTCCTTTCTTTTCCCTACTAGCCAGTACCTCAAATGTTTCCCTTCATTCCAAGTCAACTATTCTGTGAACACTCATTCTCTCTGATGTGTATTTCATTGAATGCCATTTAAAAATGCATATTTGCTCATTAATGGCTAGATTTACCATTGCTCTGATGGGGAAGATTAGAAGTTTAGTACAGGCTCATCTTGCTAATCAAACTTGTTTGATTCCCAGTGGAGAATGTCTTTGATTTTTCCGTGCTTTCCAGGCAGATCATTTTAGTATAATACTAGCTGCTAATGGGACAAGATCAAGGGCTGGCTGGTTTTCAGAATATTTTCAGACCCTTAAAATTCTCACTGGTCATTACCACCTTAGTTGTTTATTTTGCACATTTATCAATACCTTCAAGCTCATGCACGCTGTTAGGTGTAAGTTAAGTAGGTGCAAATGTGTTTTTTTCCTTGCATGCTTTCCTAGTGTGATTCTAAAAAGAACAGTCCCAAATATATAAAAAGTGGAGAAGGACATGGGAGTCTTCAGCTTTTGGAACCACATTACAAGCTTTAGTTTGTGGTGGGTGGGGGCGGGCAGGATTCATTGCAAAGATACTATATTCCTCATGCATTTTTGTAGAATGAAGGCTATACTTATTCACAAGCTATGTGTGTGCTTATTTCTGTTTTTAAGGAGACTGAGCTTCTTTATGGTAAGAATGATGCTTTCTTATCTTTCTTTCCTTGGTAATAGAGCACTTGATGCTGCTGCCTTAGTGACTGGGAAATGCTGCCCCATGCAATGACTCATGCAGGCCATTGGCAGGCCACAAGCTGTGGGTAGCACTGCCCTGCAGGGTGTTAGTATCATCTGGCAATTGCTTTTATTTGGGGCAGCCAGTCAGTTCTTCACATTCTGGGCCTCTGGCTCATAGTGTGTTTGATGACAACCCTGAGAGGACATCTCTGGTGGTTGTAGTCACCAAAGATGCCACTTCCAGTTAGTGTATTAGACCTACCCCTGCTATACCCTCACCCCTCCTAAGCCCTTCATGAGGGTGGGAGGGGTGAGGGTATAGCAGCGGGAGGCCTAATACACTAACTGGAAGTGCCAATCCATCTCAGTTAAGTATGGAGAATGCCTGTTTAAATGCCATGAGACAGTCAATTTAGATTTTGGATAATCAGGGGGTGTGGTTAGAGGAGGTTGTGGGTATAGATGCAATAAGATTTTCAGAAGTTGGCCTGGCATGGTGGGTCATGCCTGTAATCCAAGCACTATGGGAGGCCGAGGCATGTGGATCACTTGAGGCCAGGAGTTCGAGGCCAACATGGCGAAACCCCATCTCTACTAAAAATACAAAAATTAGCTGGGTGTGGTGGTGCATGCCTGTGATCCCAGCCATACAGTAGACCAAGGCACAAGAATCGCTTCAACTCAGGAGGTGGAAGTTGCAGTGAGCTGAGATTGTGCCACTGAACTTTAGCCTGAGTGACAGAGCGAGATCCTGTCTAAAAAAAAAAAAAGGTTTCCAAGAGTTGATATTTGATAGAGGTGAACCTGGGAGATGGATACATGAAGTTCATCAGACATTCTCTCTACTTTTGTATATGTGTGAAAATTCCCCAAATACAAAATTGAAAAAATGATCTTAGATTTTTGGTTATGGCTCTGTGAATTGAAGTGACTGGATTTGACTATTGTTAATGATCTTACATTGTTTAATAGACAAACTCACATCAAGTATCTTTAGCATTAATTTTACATGGATCTCAAAAAGGATTCAATGTAGGCTCTTTTTAAAAAAAATTTTTTTTTAATCTTTAGACTTTTCTATCCACAAAACCACTGGTTTTGGTGTCAGATGTAAGCTTAGGTCAGCTCCACACTGCCTAAGGGAAGCCTTACATTTGATGTACTTACCTAGGGTATTGTCTGGTATTTCGAGAAAGCCAGGTTCCCTCACACCCTCCCCCTCGTCACTCTGGAATTCTCCTGACAATTGTGGCTATGGAGAAATGGAGGCAGTGCTCACATGACTGCATGGACATGTATGGTGTTTTTACACATGCCTCATCCTGCTTGAGTTTGATTCCTGTTCTTCAAGGCTCTCTCAAGTTCAAAAGGCTCTCTTGATTCAGAATGCAAGACACCCATTACTTTTACTAAGGCTCTTCTACACATCAAGGCAGACCACGGCATGCAAAAAAGGTTTATGGCATAGCAGGAAGATTAAATATCTAACACGGTTCAAATTCCAAAAGGGTTTCATGAATTTACGAACATTAAGGAGAGCATGCTTAGGATGAATTCACAGAATGCAGTGTTTGGCTGATTCAATATGCAAGACTACAATCCACAATGGAAAAAACGTGGGAACAAATTCTTGCTCTGATTGTGGTGAGGTCAAGACCCAGCATGTGGAACCAGCGGGAGAGAAAACAGAGAACAAAACTGTGGAAGAAAATGCTTAGAATCTAACTTATGACTCAAATCTTAGAAATGTTTGGAAAGAGAACATTTTTGTAAAATGATAGACATCTAGCAATGGCAAAGCCATGGGAATCCCCTTTAATACGAGATGGCTCTGTTTAAACACACATGGAGATGAATATGAAACATGGAGATGGTTAGACTAAGTCATGGGGTAAGAACAAATTGAGACCAGCCACTCAGGGCCACGTTTCAGGGGCTGTGACTTGAAGTGGCTGAGATAAACACTTAGATCACTCAACTGGGGATTATAATGGGAGTGCTGACAACCCTCACTAATTAGGATGCTCTCAGGCAGCTCTGTAATAGCTTCGGGGAGTTGCTGTCAGTAAACAGTGTTATATTCGGGGGTTGCTGCGTCGGGCGCCTCTCCACACCACAGAGACTTCACTTGCTTTGCTCCTAGCAGTCATCTTGCTTCCAGCTCTTCAACACTCCAAGGAACTCAGTGCCCTTCTCCCAGAGACACAAAGAATTCTGAGTTTACCTGCAGTCTCCTCTGCAGGCAGAGAGTGAAAGATGACACCTGCAAACACACAAACTAATTATAACCCTATTTAGTTCCTGTGGGCGAACCTCTCCGTCCATCCCTTTTGCCCTTTCCCACATTTAATTCCTATCTGGTGAGGAGGAAAGGATTATTTCTGGAAACCAGCCTTTCCCCTCCAGCTCCCCTCAGCTGCCAAACACAGACGAATCATCCTGTGGTAATTAACAATCTCATTTTTAGGAGTACATTTTATGGTACTCTTGGTCAAGTAAATTCTAAATTAGCTCAGTTAAAATGGGTCATAAGACACAGCGCTGCCGTCCCTATTAGCTACTGGACCTCTGCCAATGTACCGCACTATTTCGGGAGCTGGGCTTCTGGCTAAAGGAATCATTACCCAGAGATTATGAAGGGGGGATGTGTGTGGAGGACACGCAGTAATGGCACCCTTCCCGCCTGGCTTCAATCACAAATTCTGGGGTAATATATGAAGAATTGCAAAGAATTAATTTTGGGAAGGAGGGCATATGGGGGTGCTGAGGGAGAGCTCAGTGAGGTGAGGTCACTATCCCTGTGGTCACCCAGGCATGGGGCAAATCTGTTGCTAGGTTTCCTTTTGAGATTCCCAATGGCCCTGAAGAGGATAGAGGGGCTTTGCGAACACCCCCAAGAGGGGTTTACTGCCCCAGGACATGCATAGGAGAGAGGGATTTAGTGGAAAGAGGCTGGGGGCCCCAGGCTCTTCTTGGAAAGAAATATCTGCATGCCTTGGGCAAGTCACTTTCCCTTCTCTGGTCCTGTTTTTTCACTTGTCAATTGAAGGGATTGGGCAAAATGACCTCTGAGAGTCCTTTCCATCTCAAACATCTTGTGACCCTTTCTGCAAACCAGTGGAGTTGTCCTAGGATGTTTGCCTGACTCTCTGGAGACAACCATGGGTTTTGTTTAGGGCACAGTTGCCTCTGGTTCTGAGAGCACATCTTTTTAGGATTTCTGTTTTAATGGTGACTTTTGATGTTTTGAGCTCCAGGGAAACAAGGAATTCAGACATAATCTGTTGTGTTCCGAGTGCAAAGAGAAGATTACTTACCTTTAGAAGTATATGCAGGCAATTTTTTTTTAGGATCTATATATGCCAAAGCAGTTTTCTAGGAGTGCATGTGTGTGTACTGTGAGGATAAGGGAGGGAATAGGTTACTGTGATGAACTAGATACCCTCTCTGTCCTTAAGAAGCTTGCAAGCTAAGGAATACTGATGTGGACTCAAAGAATTCAAGAAATATATAGAGAGGGTTGAGTTTGAGTTGACTGTGAAGTATCCAGGAGAAAAAAATGAAATTGGAATGAGAGAGATGAGGAGCAACTTTTAAAAGCATCGTGGCGGTAGGGTCCTACCTAGATCTAAGATGGAGAATATTTGGTGGCCCTTGAATTTGGGGCACTGGTATCACTAGGGATTCCACAGATTTATGTCCTTTGGGTATAATTTATTAAGCAAGGGAGCCTGAGAATTGTAATTTTAGGCCTCTCAGACTCTGATATATGGCTGGGGAATGGGAGGATGAATGTAGGAAGGGAATTGAAACAGTGCTTTAGCAATAAGGAGTTTAAATTGGATCCACAAGGCGATGAGAAACCACTTTGGGGCACTGAAGTATGGGTTGGCATACTCATCATATCATCACAGCAAACAACTTTGGCAGCAGTCAGAAGATGTGGAGACATCATCAACGTTACAGTTTAGTAAAATGATGATAATAGCTCAGATCACAAAAGATGAGATATGCAAAACTTTGTGAAATTTTAAAGGGAGAAAAGATAAAAATCTCATCCACATTGGAATATTTACAATATTTATTTTAAAATACTCATATACAGATCCAAAGACGCACAGTTAAATTAAAAAGAAAAAAATCCCAGCTACCATTTAAAAAAATTGTATCCCAGGCATGTTTTACCTACTTTACATGTTATCTCACTGAATCCTCACAACAACACTATGTGGTATTATGACTCCATTTCACAGATGAAGAAACTAAGTCTAAGAGACTTTAAGCAACTTGTCCAAGGTACATAATTAACAACTATGGATGATCAGTTTATAGTGAACAGAGGGCCTTTCCTGAAGTCTAGGTTAGTCTGATTCCAAGTCTTATTCCTTATGAAGTGTAACTGGATTCATTTGTAAAGCATCATGTTTGTAACACTGTATTTATAATAATTGTGAATCTGGAAGTTTTTTAAGGCCTATGAGTAAAATATTTAGGGTAAGATTTTTATTATTGTTATTATTTTGAGATGGAACCTCTGTCGCCCAGGCTAGAGTGCAGTGGTGTGATCTCGGCTCACTGCAGCCTCTGCCTCCTGGGTTCAAGTGATTCTCCTGCCTCAGTCTCCCGAGTAGCTGGGATTACAGGTGTGTGCCTCCACACCCAGTTAATTTTTGTAGTTTTAGTAGAGATGGGGTTTCATCATGTTGGCCAGGCTAGTCTCAAACTCTTGACCTCAAGTGATCCACCCTCTTCAGCCTCCCAAAGTGCTGGGATTACAGGTGTGAGCTACCACTCCCGGCATCTAGGTAAGATATTAACACAATACTAGTGAGATCCAGTGCCTCCCATCCCCAAGATTTCTGAAAACAGTTGGTAGAAATGTAATAATCCTCACCATAGCTCTTGGCATTTAGTACAAACATCAGAGGATGTCCTTCAAGTGATGGAGGAAGATGAACTTATGCCTTTGAATGAGACTATCATTTTAACAAAGGAAGGAAGGAATACAGGTGGACTTTCTCTTGTTGACTTCTGATTTACAGATTTGAAGAAGTGTTCCTGACTTCTTCCTTTGACCTCAAAAGACCAGGAGTACAGGGGGAACTGGTGTAAGTTCTTTTTTGAAACCAAGTGCTTTTAATGCCTGTGTGACGTAGAAATTGTTTTCTTTTACATTAAGTACAATATTGATATCTTTGTCTCTTCTCAAAGTGTTGTCTAACTCACATTAAACTGGAAAAGATGAAGGTGACAATTTTCTGATGTGGAGCAGCTCCCCTCATGATAGAATTAAGATCATTGAAGGTAAAGTCAGTGAGAAAATGAGCGAGTTAAGTACATTTTCTTTTAAGTGACTGTGAAGCATTCTTGCATCTCCTTGTACTAAGGTAGAACTTTATAGCATTGGCTATTGTAGCTTCCTGGAATATGTACTTCTTTAGGCAATGCAAAATATTCTCCCTGGAGAGTTGGAAACTAGTGTCTTGTTTGAGATGGTGTATAAGTAAACTTGTTTCTGAGGAAAAGGAGAGACCAAATGGCTCCTTTGGGTTCCTTTATACTTATAAATACACAATTTCATAGTGTCTTTTCTCCATTTATTCTTTCCATTTGTACGGTCATGGTTGTAGTGCAAAGAGCAAAGTCCACTGTGGTTAGTTTAAGGAAGAAAGGAATTAACATAAAGGATATTCAAAGCAGGGAGAAAGACACTTGGGGACAGGCTTCTAGGAGGATCACTAAACTGCAGGAACTGGCCTGATGGGAAAGCCCTGAAGCTGTTGAACAGATGCTGGGGAAACCACAGTTATTGCACCTGCTGCAGCTACCAGCTCTGCTGCTAGTTTAGTGTCAGAAATACTATCCTGAACTGCCTGAAAAACTCTGCCACAAAAACCTGCATGCCTCTGCCACGTCTCTCCCCAGGAATGAGAGGTGTTCCCCTCAGCCCACCTCATATATTACATACTTTCAAAACATAGTGTTACATTTGTGTGTCTGATTAGCAGAGCCTAAATCTCAGGCCTGTGTCCTCACTGCAAGGGGACTGGGCATTTGCATTTTACTTTGGAGAGGCTGGATTCACAATGTAAGGATTTCCCCAGACAGAGGAAGTCTATTCCAAAGACAATGGGCACTGTGCATGTAGTAGATGCCACTACTCCATCCTAGGTAGCTTCTTGTTTCCAAGTATGTGAAAGAGAAGACTGTGGGCAAGGAAAGAGGACAGGAAACTTCTATTGAGAGGCTCAGTGGTAGATGTTGTGGGTGTGCCACCCATATCCACGTGATATGGTTTGGCTGTGTCCCCACCCAAATCTCATCTTGTAGTTTCCATAATCCCCACATGTGGTTGGAGGGACCTGGTGGGAGGTAATTGAATCATGGGGGTGGTTTGCCCCATGCTATTCTCATTATAGTAAGTAAGTTCTCATGAGATGTGCTGGTTTGATAAGGGAATTTCCCCTTTGCCAGGATCTTATTCTTCTTCCTGTCATCATGTAAAGAAGGACGTGTTTGCTTCCCCTTCCACCATGATTGTAAGTTTCCTGAGGCCTCCCCAGCCATATGGAACTGTGAGTCAATTAAACCTCTTTCCTTTATAAATTACCCAGACTCAGGTATGTGCTTATTGGAACTCACCATATTGAGGTGCTGCTGCCACTCCCAGTTACCACTGTCTGCATAGCTTAGCCTGAGAGAATACTCTTGGAAGCCAGAGTGGGGGTGCTGGGGAAATTAACACTGCCCCTTGCAGCTGTCAATCAATTGCTGACCTCAGCTGCCTTGCCTCTTGGGTGGGGTACCCCAGAGGCTCTGTTTTACACTGTGCCCCAGAGTTCTCCCTGGCTTTAAGCCCTAGTTGTCCACAGTGGTAGCTGGCTTGGTAGCAGACCCTCTAGTGGCTTCCTTCCCTTCCCTGTCTCACTTCCTCACTCACCACTGGTGTTTCCTGTATTTCTCAAATATACTACCTGTGCCTTGTCTTGGATCTGCCTCAGGGGGAACCGTGTTCAAGCTGACCTACTTTGCCGTAGGTGCTCTCACATTTATTATTAGTAAATTCTTTGAGCATCATCATGCAGTAGTGATTAATGAGGAAAGCCAAGCTCACTTCCCAGCCTTGGCCTCCACACAAGGCTTCTCTCTCCCTCCCTGTGAAGTCTGTGTGGAGTGGGGTTGCTCCCTGGCAGGGCCATGACCCCAGGTCTTCAGGCTCTGCATCAAAAGCCCTCACAGCTTCCCTTTGCTGCCCCCAGGATATTTCAGGCTAGAGAAAAATCACTCCTAGGACTATCCTTTGCACAAATTGCTGCTGAAATGCTTTAAAGGGGTTCAGCTTACCTCTCTCAGAGCTCTTCTCTGCTCTTTTTGAGGTGGCAGGAGATGAGAGAGTGTGAAACAGAACATTTGTGAGCTTCTACAATGCCAAGAAATGTAGGCTTTCTGCCTCCTAAGACCAGATTCCCTTGCAACAGAGGGAGGTAATTTACACCTTGCTCTACAAGAAGAAATAAAGTAATCATCGTTCCGTCAGTTTTCTAGTGTAGAGTTCTTTCAGGTGATTTTGCATCCAGCAGTGCTGGTGTCAATAGAGCAGGGCTGAGCTACCTGCAAACCTTTACAAAGGACATCCACGGGAGCACTGGCGGGAACTCTTTTCTCAAAGAGTCTGCATACTCTATCAAGATCAGAACATTTTGTATATGGTTTTGGAACATGGAATGGAACACAGTTTCATGACCCCTTCAAAACATGCTCCTGTAAGAGTGGCTTGAAAACATGGAGAAAAAGTGCCCTTTCCAAAGTTGCTATCTCTCCACGACCTGGTTCTTGACTGACTCCAGCTGCCAACGGCACTCTCACCCCTCCGTGGGCAGATGGGCTTCCCACACTCCTGCCCCTTTGCTTTTTCCATATATAAAAGTCAAACACTCTGAGTGCAGTACCTTTTCTCTGAAAACACTTGATCCACAAGTTCCACAAACACTCTGTTTTCAAGTTGTAGAGAATGGAGGCACAGAAGAGAGAAGCGATGTCTTTAGAGTTATTCAGGGCACGGAGGGAAGGAGAGCTGCCTCAGAAAACGCTCCTTTAAGAATTAGACAGAAAGGCTTTTATGCCACTTAGTGCTTAAAAAGAAGCACTAGAAGGGGCCAGTGTGGAGGGCGCTTGAGGATGAATTCAACAAATACTGCAGAATATAAGGTTTTTATTTTCTTTCTCTAAATTATCCTTCAGAAAATAGGGAGTTGTTTTATAGCTAGTAAGTTAATGACAATTTTTTTTGAATGCCTACTATGTGCTAGGCAATATTCTAGACCGAGGGTCAGCAAACTTTTTCTGCAATGGGTCTGGCAGTAAATATTTCAGGGTTTGTGGAGCATACAGTCTGTGTAGCAGCTGTCTAATTCTGCCATTACAGAGTAAAAGCAGCCATTGACAATAAGTGCTGAGCTTAGCTGTGTTCCAGTAAAGCTTCATTTTAAAAAACTTGTCCAGATGCAGTGGCTCATGCCTGTAATCCCAAAACTTTGGGAGGTTAAGGCAGGATGATTGCTTGAGGCCAGGAGTTCGAGACCAGCCTGGACTACATAGCAAGAACTTGTCTCAAAACAAACAAACAAACAAACAAAAAAATAGTTGACTGCAGTGGTGCATGCCTGCAGTCTTAGCTACTCAGGAGGCTGAGGTGGGAGGATTGTTTGGGCCCAGAAGGTTGGGACTGCAGTGAGCACCACTGGAGCCCGGGCTCCAGAGCGAGATCCTGTCTCAAAACAAAACAACTTTAATTTATAAATTTGGCCCACAGGTTGTAGTTTGCTAACCCTTGCTGTAGACGCTGGGAGATATATTAGTTAATGAAATAATGCTCCTGCTTTCAAGGAACATATATTCTGATGTAAGTGCTACTTTAAAATTGGAGTCCTTACCAATAGATACTGCGGCTTGGGACAAATGATCCAGAGACAGCATTTACATGATTAAAAAAAAGGACTGGATGGAAATAAAGACAGTGTGCCCTGGAAATTTATGTGAAGTGACCCAGAAAGTGATCTAAAAAGACACAGATGTCAAACATGCTTGGGGCGAGTTTGAGTGAAATGACTGTGTGGTATGTGAGATTAATAAGAAAGAAATATTTCAAAATTGATATATCTAAGTTAATTTTATAGGTATAATGTAGATATGTATGTGAATGAAAATAAAATACTACTGCTCTACGTAGAAAGTTGAGTATTTCATTCACATTCCAGAAACTGTATATTTGAGTTGACCAAAATACTTTTTAGGAGAACTTCTTTTTGGAGAAGTGGGAGGCTTCCTTCTATTTTGTCCTCCAAGCTACCATCATCTCCTCACTCCTTCACCTAGTTTTCTCCCTGCTCCCACCCCTAACAGGCAAATCTTGACAAAGCTGTCAGAGTGATTATTTAAAAATGAGGCCGGGCGCGATGGCTCACTCTTGTAATCCCAGCACTTTGGAAGGCTGAAGTGGGCAGATCTTTTGAAGTCAGGAGTTCGAGACCAGCCTGACCAACATGGTGAAACCCTATCTCTACTAAAAATACAAAAAAATTTAGCTGGGCATGGTGGCGCATGCCTGTAATCTTAGCTACTTGGGAGGCTGAGGCAGGAGAATTTCTTGCACCTAGGAGGTGGAGGTTGCAGTGAGCTGAGATCATGTCACTGCATTCTAGCCTGGGTGACAGAGCGAGACTCTGTCTCAAAAAAAAAAAAAAAAAAAAAAGGGAAGTCAGATCATGTGGCTCTCTTGCTTAGGACTCACCAATGGCTTCATACCACATTTGGAATACTATTGAACATCCTTTCCATGGCCCACAAAGACCAGCATGCTTAGTCCTTACCTTGCTCTCCAACCCTGTTTCCCACAACTTCTCTTCTCCTTCCCTTTGATCCAGCCTCACTTACCTCCTTCTGGTCCTTGACTCAGGGCTTTGAATTTGCTGTTCGCTCGCTCTGCATGCTCTGCATGGCTCTCCCTCAGATACCCATGTGGCTGACTTCCTCAGTTCTTCCAGGCCTTTGCTTAAACGCTCTTCCTCAGACAGGCTTCCCTGATTGTCCTGTATAAGGAAGGCCCTAGTCCCTCTCCAGTGCCTTGATCCGCTTCATTTTTCTTCATAGAACTGATAACTCTCTGACTTTGTTACATGTATGTTTGCACATTTGCCTGTCTCCTTCACTGGAAGGTTAGCTCTGTGAGGGCTTTGTCTTTTTTTAAAATTGAATGCTGAATTCTCAGTGCCTAGAATAGTGCCTTGCATATGGTAGACAGTCAGTGTATTAGTCTGTTTTCAAGCTGTTGACAAAGACACACTTGAGACTGGGCAATTTACAAAAGAAAGAGAGTTAATGGACTTATAATTCCATGTGGCTGGGAAGGCTCCACATGGCAGCAGAGGAGAGAAGAGAGCTTGTGCAGGGAAATTCCCATTTTTAAAGCCATAGAATCTCCTGAGACTTATTCACTATCATGAGAACAGCACAGGAAAGAGCAACCCCCATGATTCAATTACCTCCCACCAGGTCCCTCCCACAACATGTGGGAATTGTGGGAGTTACAATTCAAGGTGAGACCATATCAGTTAGTTACTATCTAGTACATGACTATATGATGTCTACTGAGCACCAGTTATGTGCTGGACGTTGTTCCTGCTGCTTCTGTGTATGTGCCAACTTCTTCTTCTTTTTTTTTTTTTTTGTGAGACGGAGTCTCGCTCTGTTGCCCAGGCTGGAGTACAGTGGCATCTAAGTGTATACAATCAATTAATAACATTAACTTCTATTCACTTTAGAAGTCTGTCTATTGCTTTGCTATGGCCTTCATTTTATCTTTAGTTAAGCCCAGCCTTTCTCAGTATTTCAGAGCCGTTTAGCCTCCTTCTTTCTCCCTTAAGGGTACAAAGAAAACATACGAGTTCTCCCTTGCTTCCTGTCTTCCATTTGCAGATCTCTTTTTTTCAGCCCTCTCTGTAGAATTGGGATTCCTTTAACACAACTTTCAGGGATTTTCTATCAGTTTGGGTGCCCAGAGCAGGGCAATTCCATAGTGTCCAAGCCAGGATTTCTAGTATGACCCTTCCCTTAATCTAGAAAACCCTCTGGATAGCTAAACTATGTTTTCTAAGCAAGGAACATTTGCTGTTCCTTTTTGCTTTAAGATTCACACATATGGCCTGAATCCACTGATTTTTATTTCAAAAGTTCTTTCAGTATCTATATTGAAGTGTGCTGATCTGGAGCACCTGCTTGAAAGCTAAAACCTTAGCTATGAATTAACACAGTCACAGTGTTTAAAATGAGCAGATAAGGTCTTCTCTATCCTGAAGAATTGCTGACTGGGTGACCCAGCTCCTTTGGAGAGGTCACACATGGTACAGTGACCTCTCCATTCAATGCTCTGTTTTCTCTGCTCCTGTACTCATGCCATCCTTCATCTGGCTCTTCCCACTGGCAGCTCTTCCCATCTTACCATCGACCTTTGCCTTCTCCACGTGTTCACTTTGAATGATCACATGGCCACTCCATTGTCTTCTCATTTCCAGGTATTGTTTTGTCACCTTTTTAGGCTCTCTCAGGTATTTCATGTGGATGCTCCGTCTTCCAAATGACATCTCATGCTCTCTGTGTGCATCGGCGTTAATCTTAGTGACAATTCCAGTGTCTGTAAAGGATTTCTTTCACCCCATGGGCCAGGCCAGATTCTAACTCTGTGGCCTTCTTTTTCATACATCTTTGAAAGCTTTCTTTCTGAGAAGCACATTATTTTGAACTCTTTTATTCCTCCTCTAGTGTGAGCTATAATTGTTTGGAATTTCCAATCCAATTTCTTTTTCAGGTACTCTCTGCAACTAGCCTGCAGGTGAGGTCATTTGCTCTTTGCACACAGACACCACTTCTTTCCTGATTTAGCTTCTAGACGATTCATTTTCAGCTTGAAGTAAAACCATTTATGCCCATTTGCTTGTCTCTGGCTTTTGCTATAATTTTCCAAAGGGATATTTGTGCCTTGTATCCTCATCACGATATAGTGGCTTGGATATAAGATGAGGAGATGCAACTCTTTGGATTTTAATGCTCACTTGGTCATTGCAATTATTTGTGCTTTTTGAGAAGTAATGTTTTTAGAACTGAATTACCTTCTTAGTAAAGAGAGGGCAGCTCTGGAGTCTAAGCTAATGTGCCATTAGAGAGGGCTAAGCTTGCTAAATGAAGATTCTTTCATTTTAATTTGACTGTTACCCAGGGTCAACCTTAAAGTATATTTAATGGTTATGAATATTGTAGCAATGGATTTCTTCAGATTTTTCATAAAATGGTTGATGCTCCTTGCGAAAAATTAAGACATGCAGAAATTTGAAAAGAAGTAGGAATACTAACAATAAATGGCCCGTCCATAATTTCACCACCAAGAGGGAAGACATTTTTTTCTTCTAGTCTTTTTCCTCTTCTGATGACATGGTTCAATGCAGCCATTTTTATCAAAAGTTGGCAACTCACACAGTGATCTAGGACTGTAGCAAAAGCCTTGATAACTTTGCCATTGCCTGTTACTTTAAATACATATTTTAATTCAAGTCACTTCTCAGCCTTGTAGATGCAGTAGATATCAACCCTGGAAGGAATCTCATTTCCCTTCTAATGTGACTACTACTAATTGATGCATGAATCTTCTATAGTTTTCCTAGAAAGTGCCATCAAGGTTCTGTTGGCTGGAGTTGGACCTTTGTTCCTGTGGTTTCTTTTGCCTGGAATGAATCCTCCCCATCTCTGTAGGTCTAAATTATCCCCCCTTTCAAGTCCCTTAGACTAAAGTCTTACTTGATCCCCTCAACGCTGAAATTTTTGATTTACGCTTTCATTTATTCATTTGAGTAGTACAATACCCCGAGCCTAGAATACCCTATTTCTGAAATCTTGATGGTTACATTTTCTATTTCAAAGACAATGGTGGCTTTTTTATTTTTCAGAGATTGAGATCTTGTATTGTGGGAAATGGAAGGACTATTCTCTCTTCTTTATGCATGGGAGACTCACATTTCAATATGTCTTTGGTTATGCAAACGTAAAGAACAGATCCTGGTCTGGAAAGGATAGTTTGAAACCATGAGGAGGGAGAAAATTCAAAATGATGGAAAGTGTTGTACACTGTAGGAGTTGCCTCTCTGCAAGGATTGTTTTGGTATTGACTAGAAGACAAAGGGGAAATTTACTCTTCTAGATGTAGAGAAGGGGTTGTCAGGCATTAGTCTCATGGTGGGGAACTTATGTTCATGGAGGTGGTAAATTTGCTTTGAAACATGGTGGCATGTATATGAGGAAACTAAGGGAGAGATGCCTTCAGAGGCATAACTCTATGGACTCTGGGAGCAGTGGTCTTACACCAAGTTTTGTGGGTTCTTCCCTGTGTTGTGACTCCCCTTTATCCTCCTCAAATTTTCAGTAAGTTCTGTTGAACACCATGGTCTGCCCAAGGCTGTGTATTGGGAAATTAAGGGAGAGTCAGCATCCTCACTGGAGAAGAATTGGTACTGAGAATGCTCAGGTGGCCTGGAAAAGCTGGCTAAACCAAGTGGTGATGCACAGAGAGGCCTAGCATAGTAATCCACATCTAGATGTGACAAGAGTGGCAGCCAAGATGACCTCTGGGGGGCAAATACATCCCTCAGGTACTTCGAAAATACCTGGGCAGGAAAATCTGGCTAAAGACTCTGCAGGAAGTAGGATACGGTAAAATAAGGAGCCCATACCTTTGTTTCTTAGCTTGTAAAGGAAAGGGTAATCCCAGGGCTAGAGAACTGAAGACTGATGAGTCGTACATGGACTCAACAAATATTTGTTGAGCACCTACTCTGTGCCTGGCACAGCACTAGGTACTGGGGATACAAAGATATCAAAGAAACTCTCTGTCCTGATAAAACTCATAATAACATGTACTGGATTTTCTTGGTGGTAGCATGAAAATACAACAAGGCAAATGTTGTAGTAGAGATGCGTACAAGACACCACTTGAGTATGAAGAATGGGGTGCCTGACTCTGCCTAAAAGAGTGGAAAAGACAAAGGAACATCTCCAGGAGGAGGTGATATATAAGCTGAGTGTTAAAGGGTGAATGAGAGTTTAGATAAGATGGGAGAATACATTTCAAGCCGAAGACAAGGTTTATATGATGGACTGGAAGCTTTTGGATTTTATGCACCCAGTGGGATATGAATGTAAAACAAAAAGCATGCCAAAGAATTACATGATCAACTATGCCTTTAAAAATAAATTATTCTGTGCCACTGTAAAGGATATTCTAGGTTGGACTTCCTCGAAACACAGCCTGACATGGGGATTCTTGTGAAAATGACTAATTGAAGGAGTGTTATTAGGGAAAAAATAAGCGAGTGAGGGAAGTGGGACAAGGCATGGGCAGAAGCTGGGAAAGGATGTGATTTAAGGAAGAGTCTAGGCTCAGTTGGATCTCAACGGTAGCTCTGGAGTGTGAATTATACCACAGAGATTGCCCTTGCTGCCCCCAAGGGGAGGATGGGGTCCCAGACATCTCCAGGTAGAATGGCTCCACCAGTTGCAGACAGTCCTCCAGAAAAGAGTGTAGGTATGAGGGGTTAGCAGCCCAAACCTGTAGTGTCCGGGGCATAAATGCATTGAAAGCATCAGCTAATAAAGGGTACCTGGGCAGGGCTCCAACAGCATAGGCTATAGAGGATGAATCAGGATCATCTCACTGGAAGTGGAGGGACTATAAGGAGTTGCCAGGAAAAGCATGATGTGTGGTGAGGGAGAGAAAGGGGTAAATTTAAGAGAGATCTATGAGATAGAATTGATGGAATTTGGTGATTAGTTTGGATATGACAGTGGTAGAGGAGAGAGAGGATTCCAGGTGCACCTCAGTTTGGGATCTGGGCGGCTGGGTGCCTATTGTCTAGGAACTATTTTTTGTTGTAGCGGTTTAGGTGAGGAATAGATTTGTGAGCAATGTTGTTGAATTTGGATTTGCTTTCCTCAAATTAGGGTTCCTTGCCAAACACCCAGGGACTGATGGTCAGTGGGCAGGTAGAAATCCATTGCTGTAGCTCAGAGGAGAGAGCTAAGCTGGAGAGTTTTAGACATCATCAGAGTCTGGCAATCAAAGCTGAAAGGTTGACAAGATTACCCAGGGAGAGGAAGACAATGTAGACCATGCTTAAGACAACTCCCATGGTACCTTATACCCAGCAGAAGCTTAGTACATGTTGAATTGAATTGCAAATATTTAATAAAGTGCTCTTTCTGGCTCCCAAACCCAGTTCCCCATCAGACGTCATTGACAAAAGATCAGTGGGCTAAAAATGACATTGGTTGTACGTTTTGAAATTGTGACATGGAGATTCGTTCAATGAGAGACATCAGTAGACCCTGGGTTGCCTCTTTCTACTCCCAGCCTGAGCTTTCAGCCAGGGGTCTCGCCAACCTATCCTGTCTTCTCAGAGCTGGCTGTGTGGGATTCCAAAAGGGGTGTGCAGATGTCCCAGGGACCTTCTTTCTACAGGCACTTCTAAGAGAAGCAAGAGATGCACAAAGAGACCTGTAAAAAGGGGAGAGCAATACTTCTATCCACACAACCCTAGGTGCCTTGCCCCTGGGGATAACAGGAATGGAGAAATCTCCTTTATTATCAACATCTTTGTGGTCACTCACCTTGTGAATTCCCAGAGGACTTTTGGCACCACCAGGCTGTCCTTTGGTAAATCAAATGGGTGTAAGGCAAAAAACACTTGGGCCTCAAATGAACTTGGGGCCTCATATTTTTGAGTTGCCAAGTAAATATGGAAATGGCCTTGCCAACACCCATGTTTGGGCTGTGGAGGGGACCACGGTGACCCAAAAGCCTTCTTTTTCTGGTGTATACCAGACTGCCCCTACTCATTGCCACCTGAGAAGTGCTGTTGTCTTTTTTTTCTTTTTTCTTTTTTGAGACAGAGTTTTGCTCTTGTTGCCCAGGCTGGAGTGCAATGGCGTGATCTCAGTTCACAGCAACCTCCGCCTCCCAGGTTCAAGCCATTCTCCTGCCTCAGCCTCCGAAGTAGCTGGGATTACAGGCATGCGGCACCACGCCCGGCCAATTTTGTATTTTTAGTAGAGATGGGGTTTCTCCATGTTGGTCAGGCAGGTCTCGAACTCCGGACCTCAGGTGATCTGCCCACCTCGGCCTCCCAAAGTGCTGGGATTACAGGCGTGAGCCACCGCGCCTGGCCGTTAACTTCTAATGGATTAACTAGTGCTCCTGGAGGGGTGTTATGGGAAAACACACATTCTGGGCATGTTAAATGTTACATGGCTCCACCTCAGGCAGCTGACAGATGGTGATTTATTCCACAAAATATTGACATGCTCTACTGAAGTACCCTGTTATTGAGACATTTTGGCAGACCTAGTATTTCCATCTCTGTGCAACTGAAACATTTTCCCTGGCTTTCCTAAGCTATGCCACTCTACTGTGCAAAAATGGCATTTTAAAACTTTATCGAGGTGTCATTTACATATAGTAAAATGTGGTGATTCTAAACATACAGTTTGATGGACTCCCCACATCAAAACACAGAACGACTCCATTACCCTCAAAAGTTTCCTCCTTTCTCTTTCTCGTCAATTCCTTCCCCTGACCTTCAGTCCCAGGCAACCACTGATCTTCTTTCTGTCACTACAGTTTCAACTTTTTAAGAATTAAAAATGGCAAATATTAATCCCAGCACTTTGGGAGACCGTGGTGGGTGGATCACCTGAGGTCAGGAGTTTGAGACCAGCCAGGCCAACGTGGCGAAATCCCATCCCTACTAAAAGTACAAAAATTAACTGGATGTGGTGGTGGGCGCCTGTAATCCCATTTACTCAGCAGGCTGAGGCAGGAGAATTGCTTGAACCTGGGAAGTGGAGGTTGCAGTGAGCTGAGATTGCGCCAGTGCACTCTAACCTGGGCAACAAGAGCCAGGTTCCATCTCAAAAAAAAAAAAAAAGAAAGCAAACATCAAGGAATAACTTATCCTCTGTTAAGTTAGGTAAAATATTAACATGATTAATCTTACTAAAATCTGCAGATGGACAGGATTTTATATGCTTATATGGATTATATCTTTCAAAAAGTAAGCAGAGGGAGAATGGCTCGTTCAATAGGACATGGCTTTTGGTCATCTGAAGAGCAGTTCTTCCTGTACCCCTAAAGTCAAGTAGACAACTTAGGTTATTATTAGGATAATTCAGGTCAAACATATTTAGATCATTTGGTTTTTGTTGATTTTTGTGGATCTGGAATTTCTGGCTGATTAGATTTATTTGCTTAATGAAAGTTGGTGTAATAACTTGTCTTAGGGTTCTCAGGGCTAGGGAGGGTGATTATTAACCAAATCCACAAGCTGGAGATGGAAATATAGTCAGGTCCCAGTTTAGATCTTGAGGGCTGGAATGTCTCTTAGAAACAGCGGCCTGGTTGCATGGCATGGTGGCTGCAGGACCTCTCTTCCTTTCTCATTCACTTGGCCCCTTGTCATGCAATTGACTCTTCTCATTCCCACCCATTCCTGTGTCTGCCATCACCCAGGGTAGGGGGACATGTGCATAGCGGGAAAAGTGGGAAGAAGGAACAGGTAATAAGAAGGTGGCCTTCACTGCTGAGGCTCACTGTTGTGGGCCTCTCAGTTTTCATCCCTTCTCCTGGAAGGCTCTCAGGTCCCCTTTGGTTTTCCACTCCAGGGCTCTGCCCCTGCCCCAGGCTGAGCTCCTGAGTATTGCACCCAGGAAAGTTTAAATCTTGGCACTCTCTTTCCTTTGAGAACACAGAGATTTTTACCTGTCTTAAATCTGGTGAAGGAGGGTAGGGAGGAGAAAAAAGAATGGATTTATTATGCATGGTTTTGAGGTAAGCACTGGGCTTCATGCTTTTGTATGATATCTCTAATTAAAAATAATCTCTATTTGCACTAGCAATATGAGACAAGGTAGCTACTATTTATTGAGTGCCTGGCATTGTGCTGGGTTTTGTTGCTTTTTTTTTTTTTTGTAGATGGTAAAATGGAAGCTCAGAAAGTGACTTGCTTGGGGTCACACAGCTGGTAAGTGATGTCTGTTTTCCATCTCTTTCTCAGTGGATCTGGTAAAGACCTTGCTTGGAAGCTGTAGAGGGTGGCAACAGAGAGGGCCAATCTCTGGAGTCTAGGGAATTCCAGAAAGAAGGTGATCAGGATTGTCTGCCTGTTTGTGTAAGCATTTGCAGTGACAGTGCGAGAAGGCAGCTAAATCTCCTCCACCTTTTGCCCCCTGTGGAAACTGTTTTTGACCCTCACAATTCTCTTGGCTTCTGTCTCATTCCCTCTCCTGGGAACCAGTGTTTTGGCGCTGGGGGAGGTGGGTTTCCAGTCCCGTGAGTTGGCAAGTGGTGAAAGGAGTTCCAGTCTCACTGCTTCTGGGGACACTGTGTTTCTTGGTACACAGTGGAACCCTGACTCAATTTTCCCAGGGCACCCTCCATAGATGTGATTATTACCGGGCTCTCCAGCACTCAGTGTCTGATTTCTGCTCTGTTGGTTTGCACTACGGAGGGTGTTCAGGCTCTACCTGGGTGTTTGCTTGTACCCTGTTGACTTCATTTGCTATAAATGCAACCTGGATCATGTGAATCCTGAAACATTTCTTTCGTTCCTTTCAGTGGCAGAGCTAGAGTAACCAATCTACGTGGGGTTGACGTAGAAAGAGTTACCATCTAACCTGACTCATGTCTGATCATTTCCTGAGTTCATGAAGCACATTTGATTGCATAGCAATTCTCACCTGTGACTAGGTGCTGCATCAGACTGGGGCTTCTAACATGATAGAATGACAGGATGATAGAAGCTGTGCAGGCTGGAAAGCCCTTTGTCCTGCCCTCACGCCTTCCTCTGTGTTATGTTGGAGCTTAGAAATGGGGAGGAGGTAAGACAACCTGCAGAGACACACGGCCCTACTAACTCTCCCTTCTTGCCCTCTTCTTCCCTTGTGACGCAGATTTTGGGATAATGGAAGGATGGGGGCCTGAACCATGGAGTGTATGGCATGGTTTCTAAATGCTGGGGCAATTGTATTATCTGGTCCTTATGTATTTCCATATATTGGTTTCTCTTGGTTGTAGTTTAGAGAAGTTTATCACCAGACTCTTGGAGGCTTCTCTTGCACTCTCTGGGGGCAGCCACTCCTCCAAGCGACTCCTACCCTCTTTCATTGGTGGGTTCCTGTGCTGATGCTAGGACCTGGGTTAGGGTAAGGCAAGCAAGATACCAAGCATGCAAAATCCAAGGGTGTACTCACTCCCAGGGAGGGGCAAGTATAGAGTCGGCACGTGCTTGACCCAGAGAATGAGTTCTCTTAAATTTTGTGTCCCGGCCGGGCGCGGTGGCTCAAGCCTGTAATCCCAGCACTTTGGGAGGCCGAGACGGGCGGATCAAGAGGTCAGGAGATCGAGACCATCCTGGCTAACACAGTGAAACCCCGCCTCTACTAAAAAATACAAAAAACTAGCCGGGCAAGGTGGCGGGCGCCTGTAGTCCCAGCTACTCGGGAGGCTGAGGCAGGAGAATGGCGTAAACCCGGGGGGTGGAGCTTGCAGTGAGCTGAGATCCGGCCACTGCACTCCAGCCTGGGCGACAGAGCGAGACTCCGTCTCAAAAAAAAAAAAAAAAAAAAAAAAAAAAAAATTTTGTGTCCCTACTTGCCTTACCGTAGGCCCAGCTTTGCTGGGAACTTATAAATAATAGAAATGGCCCTCTGAAAAGGCACACATTTCATTAAGACAGGGAGCAGGACCATAGAACTTTACCCCTTTGACAAAGCTGGCCTGTTTCTGTTGTCACTGGCACAGAAAATAAACTGTAATCATCTGTCTCCGGTCTGATTTGAACATATTAGTTTTCCTGAGGGACATGTCAGCAGGTATAACCCACATGCCAGGGACTGGGGAGATAGCAGCAACGATGCTAATTTGAAAATACTTCTGTGGCACTTAGCAGGGTGTGATTTTAATTCATTTTTTGTCCCTTGATAATCATAAAGTGCTTTCAGCCTGTGAATATCCATTTTTGACCAGCATGCTCATACTTCATCTGGGGACCGCATTTAATGGTTCTGTTGATGATGGGGTTCACAGGGGAATTGTGTAAAGTACAGATATTTGCTTTGCGGAGAGAAACACAACTGATACTAACTCACATGTCTATTCTGTACAGTGAACTGTAGATCTGACTACTTGCCTATATGTGAGTGTTGTTTGTGCACACACAGAGCTAATATTTGCATAGCACTTTAGGTTTATCCCAGGTTTTATTAACATTGTATCATTTAGTTCTTGAAATAATCCTATTAAATTCATTGAAGCTGCTTAGTGTAATGGGAAGAACATAAACAATGCCATAATGTTTGGATTCTGCCTTTTCTGTTTGGCTGTGTGACCTTGAATAAGTTACTCAATGGCTGAGCCTCAGTTTCCTCAACTGTAAAATGAATGTAATGATGCCTACCCTATAGGGCTGTTGGGAGGATTAAATGAGTATACACAATGCCTAAGTGCCTGGCACAGGATACAGTACAGAGTGGAAACCCAATAGGTGTTTGTTCTTTCCTTCCCCTGGCCCAAATTGGGGTTCATGCTCTTTTCACTACAGCCCTGCTGTCCTGTCTTGACAGCACTGCAGATGCATCAGCTCTGTGACAGTGTTGGTGGATGGAGTCACAGAGGGAGAAAACTGGCCATCTCTGAGTGTTGAGGGGCTGATTGTTCTCCTGCAAGCACAGGTATGGCAAGATGGCCCCTCTCAACTAGAGACAAGCTTATCTTGCTAGTAACCCAGGGTAAAGAGTGTTACATGAGATTTTTAGATTGAGGTCCAGAGGGCTCAGGAGGAGAAGTTGGCCAGGCCAGGGTGCTCCCCTGAGTCGTACCCTTGGGCACTCTCCCTCCTTCCATCTAGCTAGTGCCTGCGTCAGGCCCGCCTAGAGAAGAGACAGATTGTGGTCTTCTTGTTTTCTGCAGCCCCCTCATAATTCCTGGTGGTTCCTCTCTCTGAGTGGACAGTCTCTACTTTTCTTTCCTTTTCCCCTACCTGTTTCTCTCCATCTTCCTGCTTGCTAGCTGGTATTAGGGAACTTCCAGCTACTTCCTGAGAGTCTAGGGACTTTGTGCTGTTGGTTTGCCACCCACCAGAATTTACGGGAATATGTAGCTAGCTCTCTGTTCCTCTTGTCTCACTGCCTCATTTGGGGCTAAGTTAGCAAATTGACAGCTGTCCAGAAAAGACACTGGAGATTTTATTCTTCAAGTCAAAGGAATGTTAAACAATCAGAACCCTCAGCTCTGTCTCAGGACACTAAGGGTTGATTGCTTAGACTGAAAGAGTTTTCCTCATGCCTTAAGCAGACCACTCCTGGCTCTGGGACAATTGGGCTTGGAGTCAGAGGATCGGAGTGTCTGTCTTGGCTCTGCCATTTACTAGCTTGGAACAGCCGATTAGCCTATTAAAGCCTCGGTTTTCCTCATATGTAAAATGGGACGGATAACAACAACCCAACAAAATTTTTATGTATAAAGAAAACAAGTAGATGAAAAGGCTTTAGCACGGTAGAAACAGAAGACATAATTATTATGGGCCATTGCCAGCTCCCTCAATCATCTTCATGCTTAAAGGGTGAATTTCAGTCAGATTAATTCCAGTCCACATTTCTTGGATGCGGAAGTTCTTTCCTCGCTCCAGGAATTCTGATGGAATCCATAGGGTCATCTATTATGTTCAGCAGGAATGTGAAAATCTGACCACGGCCACATACGTGCTTCTTACCTCTGCTGGCTGTGCCCTAAGCCAAGGCTCATATGGGGGGCCGGCCACGGGAGCCTGCTTGGAAGTGTGAACATGGCATTCTCTTGGGCTTGCAGGGTCTCTGCAATGGGGGCTGCAGAATGTGGGGCTGGAGTGGATGGACAGACTGTTAGCATAACGAGTTCAGAGAGACGTTGTGGGTAGTGACAATACCACTGTGAGTCTGGATTTAGTTGCTGTAGGTCTTGAGTCCCACCAGCTGCCATTGAGAAACTACTAGGCAGGGCTCTGAAAAGTTTTTATTAATGAATTTGTCCAATGACTGAAGAGCTGCAGGTCATGCTATTCAAAGTGTATTGCTCCAAACTGGTAAAAGCCTAGCTGTCATGGGCAGAGAATCCAGTCAGACCTCTTCTCTCTTCTATGACATCACCTCACTCTTTCCTTCTTATCCTCTCCACTCAGGCCATCATCCTCTCGAACTCTCCCTCTCTAATGACTGCAGCTGCTCGGGGCACCTCGGGGGAGGACATAGGAAGTAGTCTTCTTTGCTGCCAAATCCAACCTCTGGGTTATTTATTATTTCAGAAGATACCTTGCTATTTAAGCACTAAGACTCATGTTTTCCCTTTTCCTTAAGGAACAAATTCCATCATAGTCAAGGCCACACAATTAGGTGTACAGAAGCAGAGCCAACGCCTGATAAGACGGACCTTCATTTAGCGAGAGTTCTGACAGCCACCAGTGATTGCTTCTGCAGGAGCCAGTGCAGCAGTCAGATTTGTCTCTCTCCCTTTCCCTTCCTTCCTCCCTCCCTCCTTCCCTCCCTCCTCCCCTCCCTTTCCTCCCTCTCTCTATTTCTGTCTCTCCCTCCCTCCATCCCTCCCTCTGTCTTTTTGCCTATAGCAGACATCTCTTTTAAGCATTGGAGACAGTATTTTTGGAAAAGTCTAAACAAATAGCAAGAGAGGATGTCCTTTTTCATTCTGTAAACATAAAATGATTTAAATAAGGGTCTTTTAAAAAGATGAAATGATAAAATAGTGCAAGGTTATCCATTATACTACATCTTAAACTGTGCTCAGGGAAAACTACTAGAACATTTGGAGAGGAAGTCACACTTTTCCTCCATAATATTAAGTACAATCTTCAGAATACACGGGTTATTCGTCTTTTTTTTTTTTTCTTCATTTTTTTTCCCCTCAAGAGTGTTAGAGAACTTACAGCATGGCTAAAGCAGCAAAGAACTCACTGGCTTCCTCTCCCAGGGGGCTGTTTCTAGACCCCACCTTGACCTCTATGTGATTTCCATGGCTGCTCTGAGGCCTTAATGACTGGTCATCCAGGAAAGGGTCAATCAAGTCTCATGCTGTTGTGGGGGTAAAAGGACAAGCTGGGAAGCCATTTGTATCATTTTACAGAGAAAAGGGTTAAAGATGGCAAAGTATGAGGGCTTTTTAAAGACAGCTCCAGGGAACATTAGGACATTAGGGCCTATAAGTATCTGGCCTGGCCAATGACTTGAAACCTCACTAGATACCATTCCTTGTCTCACGACAAAGCCCCTTCTGCAAGCACCCTGTTTAAAGTCATTATCCTGGGCCTTGTATTTTTCATCCACCCTTGCTCTTTGTGTCGCCCTATTCCTATATTTATGCAGCTCCTGACCTTTTCTTAGCTTTCCTTTGCATTTCTGTACCAGTCGATGGATACAGCTTCCCTGGTTTTGACCTTTGGCCCTGCTAGAACTGGGCTTGTCCTCTGGGTCCACTCTTGCTGGCGGTTCTAATCACAAGTGGGTCCAAGATTCTCTTAGCTCTGTCCAGCCTGCCCTGATTTCCCCAACAGGCAGGCTGAGCAGTATTGCCTCCTTCTACTTTGTGTGTATGTGTGTGTCTGTGTGTTTGTGTGTGGTGACAGGTGACCTGCTCTTCATGGGGTATTTCCACAGTGAACAACATTAGACTGGGTGACTGCTCTTCCATATTCCAGTCCACTTTCTATTTGTGTTGTGTTTAAGTCATAGAGGCCAGTGAAATTTAGGAATGTGTAACTTCTAGCTCTGCCAGCATCATTTTGTCTGGCCATAGTTGCTAGGTGAGATCTAGTCTCCGACATCAAACCCAACCCAAATCACAGTCTCCTTGAATTTTGTGCCTTCCTCCTAGGGTTTCTGCAAGGGGCTCTTGATTAATCAGCGAGGTGTTTGTAAAGCTGAGATCTCTCATTGCAGACGTGACGAGCCATAATTCCTAATAACGGAGCTACCTTTCTCCAGTTGTCTCAGCCTGAGTGAAGGGGCTCTGTTGTGATTTATTGCCTTGCTGCGAAACCTTTGATAAGTGGCCACCAAATGGCTCCTCATTACTCAAAACTGCTCCAATTCTTTACACTAAAGTCCTATCCAAACCTCACACAAGCCACTTGTGTTCTGGAGGAAATGAATCAGGGATCTTCTCACTAAACTATTTTGGCATAAAAAAATATCATAAATGAGAGAGGAGAAAATCTTGTTTGCTAAAGGGCTGCTGGGTGAACTGCCTCTTGGCCTTTCGATAGCATCTTTGAAATGGAAATGGCCAGCTGCCTGACCTTCTGTTCAGTGACCCTTTTTGTAGAAAGTCAAATTGCAGCCGCCTCACAGCAGCAATTCACCTATGGACACAAACAGGATTTCCATTTTTTTCTAACCTTTTTTTTCCTGATGCATTTGTTACCAGGAACATTTTTTTACTCGTTACATAAAAGACATCATGCTTAGAAAAAGAGACCCTTTACATCAAAAGGATTGTAACTCATAATGATTTCAAAATACTAGGGAGGTGTCTGTCTTTAATTCTGCTCTCCATCCTATTTTAAAAATGTATTGTAATGTGAAAAGGCCTGAGAAAAGATGATATTCTTGAACAGACTTTGGGGTTGTTAATGTTCCTACTCTCTTCTTGTGGTTGAGGGGAAAAAAATCTTGATTGTATTAAGAAGGGGGAAATAATCCCCACCTTACTGTGAACAAAAAGTGAAAAAGAAAGGCAAGTTCTGTTTATATGATTATGGTGAATCCCAGTTAATACATAAATACCTTTATGTTCTCTCTGTGGAGCAATTCTAAATTGGAATGAGGAGTCTGTTCTAAAATGGAATTAAAACCTGGCTATACTGCCCTTTTGGACCCTGTTGAAGCCTTTGGCACCCCTCTCCACCCCCACCATCCTCCTGCTGGTCCCTCTTCCTTCTCTTTCTGCTCTGATCGGGCAAGGCAGAACAACTTACTGAAGGTTGAGCATCAACACATTGTTTGGCTTGGAGAGTGCTCAGGATGAGACATATTGTTTGGCTTGGAGAGAGCCCTATGGACTCTGCTAGGTGTCCAGTGCTGCTCTACTTCTGATGCTGCTGCTTTGCTGGGACTGCAGGGCCAGTGTGGAGAGAGAGGCCTGCCTCCCACCCCATAGCTCACACCCCACATGTGGTGCCTGTTCTTCACGGGATGGATGGGATTGGGCAGAGGCTCACTCAGTGGCAAAGGGAAAACGACTCTTTCCTTGCCAAAGAAACTAGAGACATGGCTCATTAAGTTTTCATGGTACCAGATATTGAGATTCTGATTCACAGAATAACCCTGCAAGGCTGCATGCAGAGAGTGAAAGGGGCAGATTCTGGGGATGGACAATCTTAGATGTGGATCCTGGCTTGGCCATTTCCTAGTAAGCTGTATGACTGTGGATACATTATTTAATGTCTTGAAGCCTCCTTGTCGTTATCAGTAAACTGAAGGCTAATACTGTCTCCTGGGGCTGATGTGAAGATGAGATGAAATGATGTATGGGAAATTGCTCAGCCCAGAGCTTGGTGCATAGTCAGCACTCAGCGAACATTTCTTCCTTCTCCTTCCCACTTCACAGGTGAGGAAATGAAGGAAATGGCCAGATTGGGATTTGATCCAAGCCTTTCTTTTCTTTTCTTTTTTTTCAAACTCCAAATTCATGGTCTCACAGATTCTCCCTGTGTAAATGGGGATCCAATGATGTTAGTTATTCCTTATGAAATTTTCATCAAGACTTTAGTTTCAAATAAATGTCTTCTGATTTGTTACTCACTGAAATCGCACAAAAAATGATTACAAACATGCAGACAAAAGGAAAAAGTGAAAAAATTCCATTTGATCACCTGCTTCTTGTGGGAACCATTTCTCTACCCTACTGAGTTCACACCCTATCAAAAATGAATTAAAAAAACCCTGGAACAAATTAAAGAACACTGAAAAACATTCCTTCTTCTGTACTAATCCTTAAACCTATCACTTTAATCCAACACTTGATCATTTACAAATAGCAATATGCTAGTTCGATATCTAGTCTTATTGAATTCAAACCTGTTTTCTTGAGTCACAATCAAAGCATATGTGATCATTTAATTCTTTTACTAATAACATATCATAAGCATTTTTTTACATTGCTGTCTAGGCCTCATAATTTTAATTTTCATGGCTATAAAATGTCACATTCATTTTATATTATCAAACTTACCCATTTTGGCCTTAAATTTGTGTAGACAATGTAAACCTAAGGAGAAGGTTGAGAACACTTGTGTGGTGTGAACGCTCCAATTTGCCTTTAGTCATAACTTAAATAAGAGTATATAAGTAATCCAGTGTCCCATGTAGGGGGCTAAAGAAACAAAGAATATGAAGTCTGTACAAAACACAAACTAAAGCAGCAAGTTTAAGCTTTGGGAGGCCCCAGTTAATCTTTTCCTTTGCTCTTATTTTTTATTCAGCTTCTTTTTTTAGCTAACTCCAGGCAGAATAGCAATAAAGACTCCTTGCCTACTGTGGTTCATCAGAAGTATCTCGTGTCACAAGTTCTGTTTTCATCCTGATAGCCAGATATCAAAGGGGCTCAAATACATTGGGCTGTTCCTGATAGAGATCTGAACTTCTAGAGGCCTCTCTGAACTAAATCTATGACCCTCGTGTGCCAGGGCCATTGTTACTTGTGGAACATAATCTTTCTGATCCTATGTGAGGGAGCATGTTCCTTGCAGAAAGCAGGTAGGAGTCAAACCTTTTGTGTGCTCTTGCCCTCCATGAAAATCAAATCCTTGTGGCTACTTGAGCTTCTAAACCTCAGGCTTCATGAAGACAAATCCCTTGATGAAAGTGAATTCTTATGCAGATCTTTGGAAAGTATCTTTAGAAAGTTGGAAAAAGTTTTCAAATTCCTACAAATATGATTTAATTTTCAAAACTTTATATTTCACTTGCACAGTCAAGTCCTTTGTCCAGTCCTTGAACTAACTAAAGTGTGAATTTTTACCAACTTTCTCTTTGGCCTTATGCCTGACAGTAGGTACTGTGTGTTTGTTAAATGAGTGTATGTTTGTTGAACGAATAAATGAAACCCGAAGTCTGAACACAGGTTAAACTCATGGATTTGCTAATAACTCTTCCATTTACTCTCCATGAGTGATTGTCGATTTAAATAATTTTGAAAAATGTAAATGCTAAAAAGTTTTGGGAGTGTATAGATTTAGGTCCTTGTTTTGCAACTAACTCCCATTGTAAACTTGGACAAGTCATTTCACTTCTAAGGGCCTCAACTTTTGCATCGGTAAAAGGAGGCCAGCAAAGTGTTAGTGGGCAGGGTGATTATCTAGGTGTCCTTTCTCTGAGGCTAGCACCTTGTCTTTCTAGCTTGCTGCATCCCAGTATATCTCCACATGGCCAGAGAGCAGCATTCTCTTACACCTAGCCTTCTATGATTCTAGGACCAATTACTTTGCATCCAGACTCTGTGCAAAAGTAGCAAGAACAAGTGTTCTCAGTGTAGGCATTTGGGTAGATGTCAGTACTGCCGTAGGTTTTATGTGTTCAAACTGGGCTCAGAAGATCTGCTGGAATTATCTTCTCTTGGTGATCTCAGGGAGGGGGCCTTTTGGGAGTATACGTCAGTTCAAGCATTGGTTAAATACGCCAGCATGACTGATTTTGGACTTCATTATTTCATCCTTAGTTTGCGTTCTTGCTATTGTATGTTTAGCTGACTATTTAACACTTTTACTTGGATCTACAGATTTCCCCCCACAGAAAAACAAAACAAAACAAAACAAAACAGTACAAAACAAAACAAAACAAAAAGTATGTGGTCTTCTTTGGTATTTATTGTCTTAACGAATGCTACCACTATTCACCCAGAAGGCTAAGCCAAAACTCCAGGAGTCATCCTTGACCTTACCCTGAATTCATCACCAAGTCCTCCTCAGTGTAGCCTTTTATATATTTCTGATTTCCCTCTGCTTCTTTCAGGCTCCAAAGCTGCCTCGCTAGTCTGAGTCACCATGACTTTTTCCCTAAGCACTATAGTAGCTTCCCAGCTGGTCCTCTCATCTCCACCCTTGTCCTCACTGGTCACTGATACATTTTTGCCATAGGAGATTCAGTGGACGTGTCTTCCAGATTGGAAATTAATCACATCTCCCATCCTGCTTGATCCTTTGTGTGGTCAACCATGGCATTTTGGACAATGACCATAATTCCTAACATCTTCTAAAAGCCGTAAGTGGTGTGGCCCTTGCCTGTCAACCCTTTGAGCTCCATGCTCGGTCCTCACGGATCTTCTCTTATGTGGCATCTTTTCTCCTTGAGGAGAGAGAGCACTCCCATCTTTGCCCATGTCTCAGCCCAAGTTGTCTCTCTTCAGGGAAGCCTTGCCTGATTCCCCTCAATCTAAATATGTCCCCACGACCTAAGCTTTCTGGTACATGGGCTTTCTGAAGAACAGAAGAAGAAGAAACTGAGACTTAGAGGATTTAGTTAACGTGTCCAAAGTTAAATAGCTAATAAACAGTGACACTGAGATCCAAGGTCCCAAGACCAATAATGATAAATTCAGGATTCAGAACTGTATTTGATTCTAAACTCTCTGCTGCTGACTACTGTGCCAGAGATGGGAAATAGGTTTTTACCTCACATAGTAATTTTGATGAGCAGTGCTGTCTATAGTGACATGATGAAAAGGATTTCTGAGGTTGCATCCTTGCTCAGTGGAAAAGCATACCATGTTCAATTAGTGATGCCTGTCACAGGTGAGGAATAGGAGAAGGAAGGTAGACCAGGCAGGTAATTGCCCCATGCAAATGCTATAATGCACAATGTTATAGTCCTCATTTGACTTAAGAAAAAATCAAGAACAGAACCTCCTTGTAGGTCAGAAGGGTGAGGAGCAGAACCCAGGACCCCCTAAGAAGGGATAGAGAGCATGATCATTGGGCTCTTGAAGGATGCCATGTCAAGCAGTTGTGAAAATCACTCCCCATCTTTTTTTTTTTTTTTTTTTGAGACGGAGTCTTGCTCTATCCCCCAGGCTGGAGTGCAATGGCTCAATCTAGGCTCACTGCAACTTCTGACTCCCGGATTCAAGCGACTCTCCTGCATCAGCCTCCTGAGTAGCTGGGATTATAGGTGCCCACCACCACGCCCAGCTAATTTTTGCATTTTTTTAGTAGAGACGGGGTTTCACCATGTTGGCCAGGGCGGTCACAAACTCCTGACCTCAGGTGATCCGCCAGCCTTGGCCTTCCAAAGTGCTGGGATTACAGGCATGAGCCACTGTACCTGGCCTCCCCATCTCTTTATAGACCTCTTTACCTCCCTGCTATGAAGAAAGCTTTGATTGACATGTCACTGTGTGCTCTTGTGGCAAGAAGCCAGGACTGGCAGAAGCAGATGGTAGAGATAGGAGTTCACTCCAAACTTTCTCAAGTTCACACCCTCATGATGCCTTTTAACATAGCGTATTGGAAAACTCAACTTACTTTCTGCAAAAAGATTCCAGGAAGGTGTGAAGGTGGAGGGTGGTATGGGGTGAGCATTTTTCTCTCACATGTCAGGATCAGATGTCCGGCTTCTAGCCATGTTCTGAAGTACGCTTGGCTAACATCTCTTTGAAGATCTGGGGTTTGTCTTATACACTGCTGAAGCTGCTCTGTAGTACCCAACACAGGGCTTCACCCATTAGTTCATGATGGTTGAATCCATTTTACTGTGGAAGGTCCCAACTTTCCCAAGGCAAAAGGCATTGCCTTATTCTTCATCTAATGAGTTCTTTTCTGTGTCCTTGTCTGGGCACATGGTCTGGAACTGGGTTATTGGCTGAAGGTTTAAGCAGCTTTCTTGCTACAGCAATGTAGAGTTTACTTTCCTTTTGGGCAGGAGACTACACCAGGCTTATACAAGCATACCAGCTTACCTCAGCTCTCAGAAGGTGCATGCAATTGGATCTATGTCCCTTCCTGTGGTCCTTGTCTCCTGATTTTCACAAGAAAGGGATAGAGGCTGTAGCATTTCAGTATTCTGGTTTATGGTTCTGGATTCTGGGTTTCTAGTTGAGGATTATAGCTGGTGAGTGTTTGAATTCTTGCCTGTGACTCTTTAAATCCCTTCTGCTTCCACAATGGCATGCTTACTTCTAGTCAATATCCAGGGCAGAGATTTTGATTCCACTCCAAATCTGTTTCTCCCTTAGTTTTCCTTTCTTAGTATTATCAGGTCAAAAATCTGTTTTTCCTTCAAATTTCCATCAACGTCGAGTCCATCAACAAACCTGTCAGTTCTACCTTCAAAACATTCTCCAATTCTGCTCCTGTCTCCCCTACCTCAACCACTACTATCTCAATGCTGGCTTCCTTTATTTCCTAACTAGACCAACATAGCTTCCTCACTTATTTCTCTACTTCTACCTTCAGCTGTCTCTATTTCACTTTCATACAGCTTCCAGAATGATCTTTATTAAAAAATACTTAATTTTGCCTTTCTGCGCTACCCACAGAGGGGTCCATTCGGCGTTGTTCTGGATTCCTGTCATAACTTAAAGGGAAACTTTCACAATGTCTGGAGCCCTTGATGCCCTGCAAATGAAGGAGGAGGATGTCCTTAAGTTCCTTGCAGCCGGAACCTACTTAGGTGGAACCAATCTTGACTTCCAGATGGAACAGTATATCTGTAAGAGGAAAAGTGATGGCATCCACACCATAAATCTGAAGAGGACTCAGGAGAAGCTTCTGCTGGCAGCTCGTGCCATTGTTGCCATTGAAAACCCTGCTGATGTCAGTGTCATATCCTCTAGGAATACCGGCCAGAGGGCCATGATGAAGTTTGTTGCTGCCACAGGAGCCACTCCAATTGCTGGCTGCTTCATTCCTGGAACCTTCACTAACCAGATCTAGGCAGCCTTCTGGGAGCCACGGGTTCACCAGCCTGTCATGGAGGCATCTTATGTTAACCTACCTATCATTGCTCTGTGCCATCCTTGCAACAAGGGAGCTCACTCAGTGGGTTTGATACGGTGGATGCTGGCTTGGGAAGTTCTGCGCATGCGTGGCACCATTTCCTGTGAACACCCATGGGAGGTCATGCCTAATCTCTACTTCTACAGAGATCCTGAAGAGATTGAAAAAGAAGAGCAGGCTGCTGCTGAAAAGGCTGTGACCAAGGAGGAATTTCAGGGTGAATGAACTGCTCTAGCTCCTAAGTTCACTGCTACTCAGCCTAAGGTTGCAGGCTGGTCTGAAGGAGTGCAGGCACCCTCTGTGCCTATTCAGCAGTTCCCTACTAAAGACTGGAGCACTCAGTCTGCCACGGAAGACTGGTCTGCAGCTTCCACTGCTCAGGCCACTGAGTGGGTAGGAGCAACCTCTGAATGGTCTTAAGCTGTTTTTGCACGGGCTCTTAAGCAACATGGAAATAAGGTTGGTGGAAAATAAATATCAATTTCCAAACAAAAATACTTAATTTTTAGAGAAGTTTTAGGCTCACAGCAAAATTGAGTTAAAGATACTGAAATTTTTCCATTTTACACCCATCTCACTTCCCATGCACAGCCTCTACCATTACAAACCTCTTTCACCAGAGCGGTACATTTGTTACAATTGCTTAACCTACACTGATGCATTATAATTACCCAAAGTCTATAATTTAAATTAGAGCTCACTCTTGGTGTTGAATGTTCTCTGGGTTTTGGCAAATGTATAATGTCATGTGTCCACCATTATAGTATCATACAGAATTGTTTCACTGCCCTACAAATCTTTTGTGCCCTGCCTACTCATCTCTCCCTCCCCACAGTCCCTGGCAACCACTGATCTTATTACTGTTATCATAGTTTTGTCTTTTACAGAGTGTCATGTGGTTGGAATCATACAACATGTAGCCTTTTCAGGTGGGCTTCTTTCTTTTAGTAATACGCAATTAAGTTTCTTCCACGTCTTTTTTCTGGCTTGATAGCTCATTTCTTTTTAGTGCTGAGTAATATTCCATCTATTGTCTAAATGTCCCACAGTTTATTTATTCATTTACCTACTGAAAGACATCTTGGTTGCTTCCACATTTTGGCAATTATGAATAAAGCTGCTATAAACATATGTGTGCAGGTTTTTGTGTGAACACAGTTTTTCAACTCCTTTGAGTAAATCCTAAGGAATATTATCACTGGATCATATAATAAGAATGTGTTTAGTTTTCTAAAAAACTGCAAAACTGTCTTCCAAAGTGGTCATACCATTTTGCATTCACACTAGCAATGAATGAGAGTTTCTGATAGTTAAAAGATACAGAATGATCTTTTAAAAATGTAATACTAATGACTCAGAAATAAAGAGATCATAAAATACTATTATAAACAATAATACACCAACAAATTAGATAACTAGGAGAAATAGATACGTTCCTAGAAACATACAACTGATCACAACTGAATCAAGAAGAAACAGAAAATCTAATCAGACCAGTGACAAATAAGGAGATTTACTCAGCAATGAAAAACTTTTTAACAAAGAAAAACCAGATAGCCTTACAGGTCAATTCTACCAAGCATTTAAAGAGGAATTAATGCCAATTCTTTTTATTTTTATTTATTTATTTAAGATTGGGTTTCACTCCGTCACCCAGGTTGAAATGCAGTGGCATGATCATAGCTCACTATAACCTCAAACTCCTGGGCTCAAGTGATCCTTTTGCTTCAGCCTCTCTGGTAGCTGGGATCACAGGTGTGAGCCACCACATTCAGCCACTAATACCAATCATTTGAAAACTCTCCCAAATAATAAAAGAGAAGAAAACATTCCAAATTCTTTTTATGAGGCTAGCATCACCCTGCTAGCAGAGCTAGACAAAGATGCCACGAGAAAACTATAGGCCAATACACCCGATGAACATGGATGCAAAAATCCTGAAAAATATTAGCATTTTCAACATAAGTAAATCAATTAATGTGTATACCACATTAACAGAATGAAGAATAAAAATCACATGATCTTCTCAATAGATGCAAAAAAAAAAAAAAGCATCTGACAAAATTTAGCACCCTTTCATGATAAACACTATCAGCAAATAGGACTGTATCTCAACATAAAAAGGACATGTATGACAAGCCAATAGCTAACATACTCAATGATGAAAAACTGAAAGCTTTTCCTATAAGATCAGGAACAAGACAAGAATGTCTGCTTTTGCCACTTATATGAGATATAGTATTAAAAGTTATAACCAGAGCAATTAGACAAGAAAAGGAAATAAAAGGCATCCAAATCAGAGAAGAAGATGTAAAATTATCTTTGTTGCAGATGGCATGATCTTATATGTAGAAAACCCTGAAGAGGCCATAAAAAACTGGTAGAACTAATAAATTCAGTAAAATTTCAGGGTAAAAAAATCAACATACAAAAATTATAGTATTTCTATACACTAACAATGAATTACCCAAGAAGAAATTTAAAAAGCAATCTTGTTTACAAGCATAAAAATACTGAGAAATAAACATAACCGAGGAGATGAAAGAGTTGTACAAAGGAAACAATCAACAAAATAAAAAGACAGCTTATGCAGTGGAAAAATATATTTGTAAAACATATATTTGCTAAAGGGTTAATATTCAAAATATATGAGAAACTCATACAACTCAATAGGTAAAACAGAAATAATCTGATTCAAAAATGGGCAAAGGAACTGAATAGACATTTCTCCAAATAAGATATACAAATGATCAACAGGTGTATGAAAAGGTGCTCAGCATCAGTAATCATCAGGGAAATGCAATAAAACCACATAAGATACCATTTCACACCTGTTATACTGGCTATTATTAAAAAAATCCAAAGGATAACAAATGTCATTAAGGATGTAGTGGAAGGGGAACCCTTGTACACTGCTAGTATCAATGTAAGTTGGTGCAGCTACTGCGGAAAACAGTATCCAGATTTCTCAAAAAATTAAAAATAGAACTGCCACATGATCCTGCAATCCCACTTCTGGATATATATTCAAAGGAATTGAAATTAGGATCTTGGAAAGCTATCTGCACTCCCATGCTTATCACAGCATTATTCACAATAGCCAAAATTACAAAACTATCTAAGTGTCCATTGTTAAATAAATGGATAAAGAAAATGATATATGCATACAATGGAATATTATTGAGACTTCAAAAAGAAGGAAACCCCACCATTTGTGACAACATGCGTAAACTTGGAGGACATTATGCTAAATGAAATAAACCAAACACAGAAGGGCAAATACTTTACGATCTCACTTATATGATGAATTAAAAATAGCCAAATTCATAGAAGCAGAGCTTGAAATGGTGATTGTCAGAGGCTAGGGGGAGGAGGAAATGAAGAAGTATTAGTCAAAGGGTACAAAGTTTGGTTATACAAGATAAACATGTCCAAGAGATCTACTGTATAACATAGTGCCTAAAGTTAGTAAGTATTGTATAATACTTAAAATTTTGCTTCTACCTTCTGGTAGATCTTATGTTAAGTGTTCTCATCACAAAGAAATCCTAATAAATAAAGAGGGCAGAAAGAAACTTTTGGAAGTGATGGATAGATTTACAGAAGAGATTTTGGTGGTAGTTTCAGGGGTATATGTTTCTCTCCAAACTGATCAGGCTATATACATTAAGTATGTACAGATTTTGATATGAAAATCATATCTTAATCAAGTGGTTTTAAAAAAAGTAACACAGTCATCTCACTCTTGTATGTAAGATTCTGCAAATGGCTTCCTATCACACTTAGTGTGAAATACAATCTATCATAAGACCCTAAAAATAAGGACCTTTTCTATGTCTTTAAACTCTCTTACACCCTCTTTCACCATGCTCCAATGACCTCAGTCTTCTCTCAGTCACTGAAGCGCACTAAGTTCATTCTTGCCTCAGGACTTTTGCACTTGCTACTCCCTCTCCCTGATGTCTTACGTAAAATAACATGCCAACCCCACCATCTCTTTACTCTTTCTTATTGTTCCTCATGGCACTCACCTCTACTTGAAATTGCAACATATGTTAACCTGTTTACTTTCTTTCTTATTAGAATGTAAACTCCATGAGGGTAGAGACTAACAATTTCCCCAGGGTCTAGTATAGTGCTGGAATACAACATTTATTGAGTTCATAAGTGGATGGATTTGCAACCCACAGATAATTTTCCTCCTGTAGAGTAATTTGCTCATCTAGGAAATGAGAGGTTGAACCGGATGACATCTCAGGACCTATTTGGTTCTGAAAACTGGGAGCATATGAGAAACTTGCAATTTGTTTTATTTTTTAATTTAACGTTTAAATTCAGGGCTACAAGTGCAGGTTTGTTATGGAGGTAAACTTTTGTCATGGGGATTTGTTGTACAGATTATTTTGTCACCCTGGTATTAAGTCTAGTGCCTATTAGTTATTTTTCCTGATCAATTTGATAGTGAGCAAAAGGAGCTTAACTGCATTATGAGAACAGAAAGAATGTTTTAGTAACCATTTCCCCCTTCTCCATGTATAATGGCTTTTTCTTTATTATTTTGATTAAAACACCTTTAAAGTCCAATTGTGTTTCCAGCATGGGGGTAAGAAAAACTCTGAGACTGAAAACAGAGTTTAAGTACTGATGCTAAAGTGATGCAGAATTAAGAAAATACAGTTGTGAACTGGAATTAGTCTGGAGAGTTTTACAAAGGAGTCAGGTCAACTTTGGGCCTCGAAGGCAGGGTAGGTTTTACATTTGATCTGAGAATAGGTAAACAGTCATTAATGGTTCTTAAGAAGGGAGTGGTGTACTAGAAATATAGCATCTGGGAAATTATCTGTAGATGCCCTACTAGAATTGAGATCCTTGACCAGACTTTGAACTACTTAGGGTGTAGAGATGTGCTTTCTAAACTTTGAGTTGAAGCATAGTTTCTAGCATACACTAGGTCTTAAAAGATTATTCATTGGATGAGACTGGGGATGATACTGAATCTGAAAGGGTTATGAGGTAGAAACCCAATGAGGATTGCTTGTTGCACTGGCTTCCACATATTGCCATGCCATGCTGTGATGTGGACAGCCCCAGGTTCCTCATTGGCTGAGGAGGAAGCTGGAGGTGAGATGGGTCCACATTTCAAATCCTATGGTTGCAGCTTAGACTGGAATGCAGAGCACCCTGCATTCCATGAGGGCTTGATGTGATGGAACGTGGCCTTGAAGCCAACAGACATGCCCAGCACACAAACTCACTCACATGCCAACCCCCTATCCCGAGTTCATAATTACAACATAATTCAGTCTGAAGTTTTCTCCCATAAGGAATTAGTATTCTATTTGGTAGCCACTCAAATTCTAAACAGTGAAAACTCACCATCAAGAGCTTGATTGAATGACCCACGTGGAATTGTTTATACTTCATTAATGCTTTTTATAAATCATGAGTTTGACAGGTTACTGGCATGGACTTTCCAAATCTCATAATTGTGTTTTGTTTTTCCCTTGCTTCATCAGTTTCCTTTCACAGGCTGACAGCTTAGAAAATGTTACTAAAACCACCAGCTACTGCAGTGACCGCTTCTGGTGTGAGCACCTACTGTATTCCCAGAACAGCTGTAGAGGTCTGAAGGCTTGGACTGTATGTAGTCTCGGCTTGGCCATGTATTAGCTGGGAGCCCTGGGCAGATCTCTGCCATCAGATCTGTAAAAAAAAGATAAAATATGTGATAATAATTATTTCATAAGACTGTTAAGAATGACATGAGCTAATGTAGGCAAAGAACCTGGTGCACTGTCATGCAGTAAGTGCTGAATAAAGCTAGTGATTGTAGTTCTTTTATTGGTAAACCTCAAGATGAGCATCCAGAGGCTGAAGTGATTGCAAATGACCAGCACCTAAATTATAGGAGGACAGCTATTACCTTTATGTCTGTCCATACTAGGTGAGTTTGAGAAAATAGGATCTTGCATCAATCTAGATCATTATTTGGATTCTTTACCTGAGTCGATCATGAAGCCAACCCAAGGTTATGGGCTCTAATGGAGGTGTGTAGAGCAGTGGTATTTCCTACTACTAGATTATAATCTCTATAAAAGCTTTGTTTTTGCATTCTCAGAACCTAGAATAGTGGCACTCAACACATCAACAGGCTTTTAATAACTCTGTCTAAAGGATGAATGGATAGAGAAACAAGGCAAAATAGAAGGTAATTCCATCATTTATCTAATGGTTTTCTATACACATATGATATAAATATATACTTTTCTATATTTTTATTTATATACTTATCTATATATGCATATATTTTCTGATTATAAAAGTAACACATACTTTTTGTAAAAAATTAAACGGTACCAAAATACATAAAGAAAAAATAGTCCCTGGAATTCCACCCTCAGAGTTAACTGTTGTTACTGACTTTGGTATCTATTTTTCTTGATTTAAAAATTGTCTATGCTAATGTATAGGCACTTAACAAAAATGGGCTCATACTCATTTTTAAATTTAGCTGTATCTTAAAGCCCTTTTTCGTATCAGTTCATGTAGATCTACATTTCTTTCTCAGGATTGCACAGTTTCTATCATGTGATTTCATCATGCTTTATCTATCCATTCGCCTCTTGATGGAATTTAGATTTGTAATAACTTTTTTTCACTACACTAATATAATATTTCAAGAAATGTTCATGTACATATGCTTGCCTTCTTTGGAAAATAGTTCTATTGAAAAAATCCCTAATAGTGGAATTGCTAAATGAAAAAAATGTGCGCATTAAAATTTTGATGTTATGCTTTGCTTTTACAACTTCTTTGGAATTTGAAAACATTGTTTGTGCCAGCCCTGCAGTGCCCCTACCCAGACAATAGGGTTAGCTCTTTACCTTAGTGCTCTTTCATTTAAACAAAAAAAAGAGTACTGAAGGTGGGTTCATGAGATGTTTGTGGATTGTAACTGAAGATACTTCTTTTACCTGGCAGCTCAGTCTCTGACAAAGTAGACAGCTTTATGGGGTGGATACATATGGAGGCATGAGGAAGGAAGAGATGCCCACTTGGGCATCAAAATAAATAAATAAACAAGATGATGAATGAAAGAGCAAATATTTCCCATATGTGCTCAGCCAAGATGTGGTGACAGGTTTGGACAGCATGTCAGTATCAGAGTTGGGAAATGGAAAACACGCTCCATTTGTGGGGCAATATCATTATGAATGGAGCCATATCCCCCTCAGCATCGTTTTCCTATGTGCCCCTAACCCCCAGCCCAAGATTGTAAAGTTTTATGTCTGGAAGGATAAACAGTTCTGCAAAATAATTACAAAACTGAACAATGGAGACTTCCTTACTGCAGCGGAGATGGAGGAAGGGCTGGAATCGGGATGGCTTTGTGGTGCTGGCAGGGATTTTCAGGGTGATTTAGTGTGGATTGATCTGCAGTTTATTCTGCAGCCATTGTTTGTAATGTGCTTTGCCAGCTCATGTACCCTGAGCCTTAATTGTTCTAAATTAAACTATAGGGACCACACAGCACACATTTCAATCAGAGCGACAAAATATTGCACCAGATCCCACAGGGATACATCAGCCCCTGCTAGGATGGGCTTGTACTCAAGGGAAGAGGGAAAAAAGTGCTCAGGAGAGCATTGGATTAAATTGAATAGGTTCTGTTCTATTTGTGTACAAGGTAAAACCCAATTGTGCTACCTCAATCTGTGTGTATGTGTATTTGAATAATAAAAGACAATACAATTGTTTGCAATGTGGTATTTATCTAAATACTGAGGAAATATAACCCTGAGTTGAATTACTCTGTATTTTGTTCATTAGCATTGAGTTTTAAAAATGAGTTGAAATGATACCTCAGTTGGGGAATGTTCTGATTAGGCTGAAAAAGCTGCAAGGAATTCTCATGGCTTGTTTAAATACACAGAAGCCCAGTTTCTTCTGGTAAGAGGTTGCTCATTAAAAAAAATTATTCCCTGTCAAGATGTACTATTTTAAGTCAATGTGGAACCTGGGAAATGACCCAAAGCCTGGACAAACAATATAGGCCATGGCATTTCTTATTGACTGTAAGAGAGTGACATAATTTTTCACTGTATCCTCTTCTCAAAATGTCAAAAGAATCACAACTTTTTACATGTTACATTCTGTCTCAAACAAACATTTTCTTTCATTTAAAAATGTAAAAAAAGAACGTAGCACACACGCAAATATCCAAATGTTTATCTAGGGAGCTCTACATAGCCAGGAGCCAAATCGAGAAGTTAAGAGAAAAGAGATTGTGTAAGATCTAAGGAGAACACGAAAATGAATCCAAGCCACTTCTGGGTCACAGAAGTAGCTAATTGTACTCTCCCTATACCCTGCAAACCCAAAGATAACCACTATTAATTTTCCACTGCCTTCCTCTAGCATGTATGTGTTTTATGTAGATGGGATTATACTTTGCATGCCGTCTTGTTCCTTACTTTTAAAACTTAACAGCATAATTTTCCAACTTAACACATCCATAAGCCCCTTTTCCAGAAGTAGCTCTGACATATTCTTTCTAATGGTTATGTAATATTTCACTCAGTGGATGCCTGATAATTGATATCGTCCTCTATTGATGAGTATTTGCGTTGTTTATAACTTTTACTACTAGAATTGTTTTATAATTTTAGAAACATGTTTATTTACAGGATAAATTCTAGTAGTGATATTTACCATCAAAAGATGATCACAATATTGTGTTTTTTTCCCTCAGCCAGTTATGCTTGTACTACTTGTTTAAATATACTCTACTTTCTCCACTGGGGGTGAAAAAAAGGATGATCACAATTTTTATGCTAGATATTTTCAAACAAGGGTTCACCAATTTACATGCCTAGTAAGAATACTTGAGAGTTCTTTTTTGCCCACAAAGTCACATAATTGGAAAAATGGATGCATTTAGAGTGAAATGGAGACTTAAATACTCATATTTACTTTAATGTCTTTCTTAGTCATACCTAACCACCTGTAATCACTGGTCCTTCCTCTATCATCTACGACCTTCTGTCTTAGGTTTGCCTCAGGCTAATGTCTTCATTACTTTTAAGACTGTATTTTTATATTACCAATAATGGTATCCTCTAAGGTGTTGGACTTAGCTAGTTTCCCTTTGCAGTATGACCCGAAGTGGCTTGGATACATTTTTGTGTGCTTTCCAGATTTTACACAATCTCTTTTCTCTTAAGTTCTTGATCTGGGTCCCCTCCTGGCTATGTATAGCTCCCTAGATGAAATCTGTGCCATCCCCTGGAATTCAAGTTGCCATTCACATATCTTCCCACATATCTAAGGGCATTTTGTTTTGCTGATCAACTTCTAATTTTCTTCAGCAAACACTGATTAATAGCTTATTATGTGCTAGGCACAGGATCCCTGTCTGTGGAGGATCATGCACCATTTGGGGATACAAACCTGCAAATATTCCTGTGGATGCAGGGAAAGAGAGACCTTGTTTGCAAGGTCTTTTGGAATAATAAAGGAAAAATACTTAACTGTGCTCAACCAGGCCAGGGGAAGTGTCTCAAAGGAGGTGACAACTGAACTAAGGCTTAAAGGGTTACAATGTGTTTATACTCAGTGATTTCACTTTGGTTATATCCTAAAAAAAAGTCTTGAATATGCATGCAATAAGACAAGTACAAGTATGTTCATTACAGCATTTTTTGTAATCATGAAATTTCTCAATATCCACAATAGGAAAATGGATAAATGGGGTATAGTCAGATTACAGTGTCAAATTAGCCCTTAAAATAAATAAACCAGATGTATATGTATCAATATAGATAAATCCTGAAAACATCATGTTGAGTGAAAAAACCACACTGCAGAAGAATAAACACAGCATAAACATATGTCTTTGTATAAACAGAAAATAACACCATGGGTTTGGGAATATATGCATGCAGAATAAAAGAAAGAAGTTGCTGATAGCAAGAATAAACCCCAGTATCAGGATAGTGATAATCTGGGGTGAGAGAGGCAGAGGAGAATGGAATTAGGGAGGAGGAAAAAGCGGTTCTCAATAATTCCTGTAATGTTTTATTTCCCTAAAAATGATGAAATAAAATATGGCAAAATATTCACATTCATTAGATATGAGTGGTGGGTACATTGATGTAATTCAAACACACAGAGAATAATACCATTTATTATTCTGTATGCTTGAAGAATTTAATTAAGGAAAAATGACCAGGACTTCTTTAGGTGGATAAACCTGGATGCTATGTATTTATTTGAGGGGGCAGTGTTTGGCATTGTGTATTAAGTTGAGCAGCACCCTGGGAAGGTTTTTAAATTTGGAGAGAGGGAACATCTCCTTGGGTGACATTCAGTGGCTTTAAACTTTGTCTTAGGGACTCTGAGCTAGTATAGGGTCTTCACTGCTAAAGTGGGAGGAGAGCATTTAACAGGTTAAATGTTACTGTATTTGTTTGCATATTCATGTTCAAAGACACCGTTTGAGCAAATATTCTGGGCCTGAAAAAGAGTTTGAAAACACCTGATTTATGAAACCCCTTGCCTGGGGTAGCTGTTTTCATCTTTCATCATTTTACTTTGCAGAAATAGACTCCACCAAGGTCAACAAGGGTAGGTTTGCACTGGAGGGAATGGTTGCCTCTCTACCCATCTTTCTGATCTCTTTCCAGCTTTGACAACTTCTGTGCTCTCTGCATATTCTTTGGTCTCTGAGGTCTCATCTCAAAGTGTCATCAGTGTCTCTGATTTTCATAATTGTAGGATTCCTTTACTTTGCACTCTGGACTCAACTTGCTTTCCTTTATAGTGGAAAACACCGAATCACCCTCCACTTCTTGCCATCCCTTCTCTAGAGTTGTCTGCCTCTGTCTGTTTTCTCTGATCTGCAGACTGATCACCTTGCCTCTGGCCTTTCCCTTTACAAACACACTCTTGCAAAATATTTTTCCCCTGGTACCTTTTTCAGCACATGACCACCATCCAAAAACTGAACAATTAAAATACACCCTTAAAATACAATTTCTTTTAAAACATTACCTTTACTAGACCCACTTGTCTACATAATTTCTCCTTCTTTCCTTGATTCCTCATTTCATTCCTTCTCTCAACAACCTTGCTGCCTCCTTTATCTAATATCCAGTAATCTGGCCTGTTCAGTGGCAGGTTCTTGCATAGTGTTGACTAAGCCTTCTGTATCTACTGAGGCTGCTAAGCTATACTCCAATATTTGTTACATAATATCCCTACATACAGAAGATATCGAATTAGCAATTTAATTAAATTATCATTTGCAGTTGGCCATTGTACCATTGTGTGCCTTTTGTCCATGTAAATGCAGTCTATTGAGATTGTAATCTTTTTAGTGCAGAAATAGTGGCAGACATGTTTTGCAGTACCATTTGCTTGTACGGCTTTAATAGATCGTCCCAAATTGTGGAAATAAGTGTTGTATGTGAAATTTGTTGACCAGCAAAGTTTTACTGCTCTCAGTGAATCCTAAGAATCAGCAAACTCAGGGACAAATTTCTCTCTTTTTAAAAAATATTTTTTAAATTTTTATTTTTTGTGGGTGTATAATAGGTATATATATTTATGGGGTACATGAGATATTTTGATACAGGCATATAATGTGTAATAGTCACTTCAGGGTAAATGTGGTATCCATCACCTCAAGGAGTTATCCTTTGTGTTATAAAAAATCTGATTATACTCATTTAGTTACTTAAAAATGTACAGTTAAATTACTGTTGACTATAGTCACCCTGTTGTGCCATTAAATGCTATATCTTATTCATTTTTACTATTTTTTGTACTGATTAACCATCCCCACTTCTCCACCCACTGCCTCCCCACCCCCAGCACTACCCTTCCCAGTCTCTGGTAACCATCATTCTACTCTCTATCTCCATGAGTTTAATTGTTTTAATTTTTAGCTCCTGCAAATAAGCCAGAACATGAGAAATTTGTCTTTCTGTGCTTGGCTTATTTCACATATCATAATGACTTCCAGTTCCATTCGTGTGTTGCAAATGACAGGATCTTATTCTTTTTTATAGCTGAATAGTACTTCATTGTGTATCTGTACCATGTTTTAAAAATCTATTTGTCTGTTGATGGACACTTAGGTGACTTCCAAATCTCAGGTATTATGAATAGTGCTACAATAAACATGGGAGTGCAGATATCTCTTTGATGTGCTGATTTCCTTTCCGTTGGGTATATACCTAGCAGTGGGATTGCTGAATCATATGGTAGCTCTATTTTTAGTTTTTTTGAGGAACCTCTGAATTGTTCTCCACAGTGTTTGTTCTAATTTACATTCCCACCAACAGTGTGTGAAGGTTTCCTTTTCTCCATATCCTTGCCAGGATTTGTTATCACCTGTCTTTTGGATAAAAGCCATTTTAACAAGGGTGAGAAGATATCTCATTGTAGTTTTGGTTTACATTTCTCTGATGATCAGTAATGTAGAACATCTTTTCATGTACCTATTTACCATTTGTATATCTTCTTTTGAGAAATGTCTATTCAGATTTTTGCTCATTTAAAAAGCCTCAGATTATTAGATTTTTTGCTATAGAGCTATTTGAACTCCTTATATATTCTAGATTATTAATACCTTGTTAGTTTGCCAATATTTTCTCCTGTGCCAAGGGTCGTCTTTTCAGTTCTTTGATTGTTTCCTTTAGTGTGCAGAAGTTATTTAACTTGATGTGATCCCATTTGTTTATTTTTGCTTTGGTTGCCTGTACCTGTGGGGAATACCCACATTACTCAAGAAATCTTTGCCTAGTCCAATGTCCGGGAGAGCCTCCTCAATGTTTTCTTGTAGCAGTTTCATTGTTTCAGGATTTAGATTTAAGGCTTTAATCAATTTTGTTTTAATTTTTGCATATGACAAGACAGGAGTCTAGTTTCATTCTTCTGCATATAGATATCTATTAATAGTTTTTCCAGGACCATTTGTTGAAGAGACCATCCTTTCCACAATGCATGTTCTTCACATCTTTGTGAAAAATAAGTTCACTGTAATTGTATGGATTTGTTTCTGGGTACTCCACGCTGTTCAGTTGGTCTATTTGTCTGTTTTTATGCCAATACCATGTTGTCTTGGTTACTATAGCTCTGTAATATAACTATACTAGTTTTGTTCTTTTTACTCAAGATTGCTTTGGCTATTACGGCTCTTTTGTGATTCCATATAAATTTTAGATTTTTTTCTATTTCTGTGAAGAATGTTATTGGTATTTTGATAGGGATTGCATTGAATCTGTAGATTGCTTTGGGTAGTATGAACATTTTAACAATATTCCTTCTTCCAATCTATAAACATGGAATATCTTTTCATTTTTTTGTGTCCTCTTCAATTTCTGTCATAAATGTTTTATAGCTTTTATTGTAGAGATCTTTTACTTCTTTGGTTAATTCCTAAGTAATTTTATATTATTTGTAGCTATTATATTAATAAATGGGGATTTTTAAAAATTTCTTTTTCAGAATTGTTCACTATTGGCATACAGAAATGCTACTGACTTTTGTATGCTGATTTTGTATCTTGCAACTTTATTGAATTTTTTATCAGTTCGAATAGTTTTTTGATGGAGTCTTTAGGTTTTTCTTTGTTTCAATTTTCCAAATATAAGATCATATCATTTGCAAACAAGGATAATTTGACTTCTTCCTTTTCAGTTTGGATGCTCTTTATCTCTTTCTCTTGTCTAATTGCTCTAGCCAGGACTTTTCAGTACTGTGTTGAATAATAGTGGTGAAAGTGGGCATCTTTGTCTTGTTTCAGATCTTGGAGGAAAGGCTCCCAGTTTTCTCCCATTTTGTATGACACTAGCTGTTGGCTATCATATACGTCTCTTATTATGTTGAGGTTTTTTAGGCTTTTATTTTTTTTAATCATGAAGCATTGTTGAATTTTATTAAATGCTTTTTCAGCATCAATTGAAATGATCATATGGTTTTTGTCATTCATTCTGCTGATGTGATGTATTACATTTGATCAATTTGGGTATGTTGAACCATCCTTGCATTCCTGGGATAAATCACACTTGGTCATGATGAATGATCTTTTTAGTGTGTTGTTGAATTCTGTTTGCTAGTATTTTGTTGAGGATTCTTGCATCAGTGTTCATCAGGGATTTTTGGCATGTAGCTTTCTTGTTTGATGTGTCTTTGTCTGGTCTTGGTATCAGGGTAATACTGGCCTGATAGAGTGAGTTTGGAAGTATTCCCTCCTTCTCTATTTTTCAAAATAGTTTCAGTATGATATTGGCTGTGGGTTTGTCATAAATAGCTCTTATTATTTTGAGATGCATCCCATCAATACCTAATTCATTGAGAGTTTTTAGCATGAAAGGCTGTTGAATTTTGTCAAAGGCGTTTTCTGCATCTATTGAGATAATCATGTGGTTTTTGTCTTTGGTTCTGCTTATATGCTGGATTATGTTTATTGATTTGCGTATGTTGCACCAGCCTTGCATCCCAAGGAAGAAGCCCGCTTGATCATGGTGGATAAGCTTATTGATGTGCTGCTGGATTCAGTTTGCCAGTGTTTTATTAAGGATTTTTGCATTGATGTTCATCAGGGATATTGGCCTAAAATTCTCTTTTTTTTGTTGTGTCTCTGCCAGGCTTTGGTATCAGGATGATACTGGTCTCATAAAATGAGTTAGGGAGGATTCCCTCTTTTTCTATTGATTGGAATCATTTCAGAAGAAATGGTACCAGCTCCTCCTTGTACCTCTGGTAGAATTTGGCTGTGAATCTGTCTGGTCCTGGACTTTTTTTGATTGGTAGGCTATTAATTAATTCCTCAATTTCAGAGCCTGATATTGTTGGTCTATTCAGGGATTCAATCTCTTCCTGGTTTAGTCTTGGGGTGGGGGTGTGTGTGTCCAGGAATTTATCCATTTCTTCTAGATTTCTAGTTTATTTGTTTAGAGGTGTTTATAGTATTCTCTGATGGTAGTTTGCATTTCTGTGGGATTGGTGGTTATATCCCCTTTATCATTTTTTATTGTGTCTATTTGATTCTTCTCTCTGTTCTTCTTTATTAGTCTTGCTAGCAGTCTATCAATTTTGTTGATCTTTTCAGAATGCCAGCTCCTGGATTCACTGAATTTTTGAAGGTTTTTTTGTGTCTCTATCTCCTTCATTTCTACTCTGATCTTAGTTATTTCTTGCCTTCTGCTAGCTTTTGAATGTGTTTGCTTTTGCTTCTCTAGTTCTTTTAATTGTGATGTTAGGGTGTCAATTTTAGATCTTTCCTGCTTTCTCTTGTGGGCATTTAGTGCTATAAATTTCCCTCTACACACTGCTTTAAATGTGTCCCAGATATTCTGGTATGTTGTGTCTTTGTTCTCATTGGTTTCAAAGAACATCTTTATTTCTGCCTTCATTTTGTTATGTACCTGGTAGTCATTCAAGAGCAGGTTGTTCAGTTTCCATGTAATTTAGTGGTTTTGAGTGAGTTTCTCAATCTTGAGTTCTAGTTTTATTGCACTGTGGTCTGAGAGACAGTTTGTTATAATTTCTGTTCTTTTATAGTTGCTGAGGAGTGCTTTATTTCCAACTATGTGGTCAATTTTGGAATAAGTACGATGTAGTGCTGAGAAGAGTGTGTATTCTGTTGTTTTGGGGTGGAGAGTTCTGTAGATGTCTACTAGGTCCGCTTGGTGAAGAGTTGAGTTCAATTCCTGGATATCCTTGTTAACTTTCTGTCTCGTTGATCTGTTTAATGTTGACAGTGGGGTGTCAAAGTCTCCCATTATTATTGTGTGGGAGTCTAAATCTCTTTGTAGGTCTCTAAGGACTTGCTTTATGAATCTGAGTGCTCCTGTATTGGGTGCATATATATTTAGGATAGTTAGCTCTTCTTGTTGAATTGATCCCTTTACCATTATGTAATGGCTTTCTTTGTCTCTTTTGACCTTTGTTGGTTTAAAGTCTCTTTTATCAGAGACTAGGATTGCAACCCCTCCCTTTTTTTGTTTTCCATTTGCTGGGTAAATCTTCCTCCATCCCTTTATTTTGAGCCTATGTGTGTCTCTGCACGTGAGATGGGTCTCCTAAATACAGCACACTGATGGGTCTTGACTTTTTATCCAATTTTCCACTCTGTGTCTTTTAATTGGGGCATTTAGCCCATTTCTTACAAGTAGAAATGTCCTCTGTAGGGGGAAAGACCACAGGAGGAAAGCTGGGCTGACATCATCATCAGACAATTGATAATTAAAAGCAATGAGAGGACATGAGCTGACTGAGGGAGCAAGTGTATATAAAGGAGAAGGAAAAAGTGAGAACTTGGGCTTGGTGGAGTGGGGAGCACTGCTCTTTGGAAGGGGAAGAGGAATTGCTGGTGATGGAGGCAAAGCTATGATGACTGCACAACAGCTGATATCTCAGACACCTACTCATACTTCAAGCCCAAGACAATCCTTTCTGCTGTGACTTTTCAGATCTTCCTTGGGCAGAATACGTTGTTTTCTCCTCTTGGTTCCCCAGCCCTTTGTTCAAACTATGTATAGCACTTATTACATTATATTATAGTTAGTGGTGTATGTGTCTGTGTGTGTGTGTGTCTGTGTGTATTGGATTGTTATTTTGTAAATCACTTTTGGCTTTGGGCTGTGTCTTATTCAACACTTTTCACCACTGAATCACATTTTTTTGACACACCATCTATACTTAAGTAATGCTTGTGAAATTGAATGAAAAATGACATCTGGCAAGGGTCAAGTGAAAAAGTTTTGGGTTTGACAAGAAGGAAGTGAATGCACTTTCAAGGGAGCAGTTTCAGGACAATGATAGAGACTGTTCTGAAGTTCTGGTTTTGTTCTAGTTCAATTGTTTTAGAAACTGTAGAGATGTGGTCACTGCTTTGAATCGTATCAACTCAACCTTTCCACTAAAGCAAAAAATGTTCACATCTATATCAAAAGTGCAGCAATTAAAAATACTAATGGCTTGCAAATTTCTCTTTAATAAAATTCCAGAGAACATAAAATTTTTTGATATGTTATGAGCAATTAGGAAAAATATTTGCAAATGAATACTAATGCGTAATTGTGAAAGAAGAGAATGTGCCCTGCTAGTTAGGGTTAAGTAAGTTATAGTACAAAGATTAAAATGGTTTCTAGAGGTAATTTAAACCCGAGAATTTTCTCTACTTTATAATGATTTGACCTAAGATAATACTGTAGTCAGAGGAAATTTGAGAGCAACTTTTCAGAACCCCTTCAATTTCTCACTACACACTAACAAAATGCCACCAGGTAAAGCATTTCTTCTCCTGTATAAAACTAATTCTTCTACTTCCTGGTTTCTGTCCCCCGCCACCTCCTCAGGGACTCACTCTAGTGGTTATTCTTCCTTTCTTGCGCCTGCAATCTCTCTAGCTTTGTTGGCTTTTTTCTCTCAAGTTCCAGCATGCTCATGTTTCTCCCACCTCTAAAACAAAAGCCCAACCATCTTGGTCTTCAGATCTCCTCCATATCTTTTCTTTCTTTGGTCCCCCATCCAGTCAGATTCCTAGAAGTGCCCTAGATGCAATGCCTTCACTTTTTTAAAGCAAGAGAGCCAAGGAGCAGAAGACCTCATCTATTTAGGTGATTTACTTGAGTGAAGACAAATTACTGGACTAAATAAACCTCTCTGGGATGTTTAAACTTTACAACCTAATATATTTATAAAATTCAATGAGCTATTTGGATAGAAAATGGCTTTTAGGAACAAATCCCAACTTATGTAGCAACGAGTAGTCATACATCTTAAAATATAAAATTTCTAAAAATCAAAACCTTCCTGTCGTTCTAGTTTTCTAGTTAGAATATTACTCCTAAATTAGGCATTCAGAAGAGACACACCTAATTTAACTGGAAATCATTATTCTCTAGACATAAAGAGGTTTAATAGAAGTGTTGTTGGTTTAAGACATTTGCAATTGCATAATTAAATTAAAGAACTTGAAAAATGGAAACTCTTATAAGTTAATTAGTGTTGATGGTAGAAGTGTTCACAAGGAAAGACATAGAATTTGCATTTGCCAAATTATAGGGTGAAGGTAAGAGGAAGAAGTGAAAGCTGTTTGCTTGGATCACTTTCCAACAAAAACATGTATATGCTTTTTGAGCTCTAAAGAACATCACTTTGTGTTTTTCAGGACCAGAAGTACTGTTGCCAGGAAATGGTCCCAGGAGAGAGCTCCCATGCCAGAATAATAGAATTACAGGTGAATTACATGCTTAAACTAGTAGGGCTCTTAACTCATGGTTTCCACTGCATCATCTTCTTTGAGATTTGTTGGAATTTGCTTTCACTTTTCCATGTCTGTTTGGAATTTTACCAAAAATAACTTCTCTCCTTCTTGCCCAGGTGGTTCAGAAAAATACAACTGGGCTCTTCTCAGAAAATACTTACTGCTTTTGCTAAAATGTTTCCTGGACTGTACGATCAGAGCCATTGTGCACAGCTGTGCAGGTTGTACACTGGACATGGCCAAGAAGGTTGAACAACTCCATGATCTAACTACGTAGATCATGTAATTAATACAATATGGTAGCTCTGCAAATGGTATGCAGTGAAGATTCAAATGGCGGATAGGCTTCTTCGAGGTGGGCTGCTATATGTAAGTGTAAAACAAAGTTCAGATCATGATAACTGCTAATAAGATTTTAATTGTCATGTAGAAGTGTTTCAAGAACCCATTATCAACTTGATGTGGGTGTTCCTTATTAGCTCAAGTGAGGAGGACAGGGAATTATCTTCAAAGTCTGACTTTAAATGAGCTCCCAGGTGTCATGGTCATCATCATTTCTTTAGCGATCATTTATTGTGTGCCAAATACTGTGTTAGGCACTCTGAGATTTCTCACTGCAGTGACACTGTACTAAACCTGTAGCAAGTTTCATTGCTTCAAGAATTGGAAAACTGTAGTAGAAGAATGACTAGAAAAATATAAGAATTAGAGTACACTAACTCATGCCTGTAATCCTAGCACTTTGGGAGGCCAAAGCAGTAGGATCGCATGAGACCAGGCATTTGAAACCAGCCTGGGTTAAGCCGAACTCAAATGCTTGAGAGTTTGACTCCATGTCTACAAAAAAAAAAAAAAAAAAAAAAAAAAAAAAAAAAAAAAAAAAAATTAGCTGAGTGTGATGGCACATGCTTGTAGTCTTAGCTACTTGGAAGGCTAAGGCAGAAAGATCACTTGAGCCCAGGCATTTGAGGCTGCAGAGAGCTATGATCACACCACTACACTCCAGAGTGGATGAGAGAATGAAACCTTATCTCTAAAAACAAAAAAGAAAATATAAGGAATTATATTAAGATATAAGAGTTGAATTTAAAATAGCTTCATTTATATCAATGGCAATTAGTTTCTTAAGGATTATAATTTCTATTTATCTTTTCCACACGTTCTGAAAAAAGCATTAAGCTGCAGTGTAATGCTTTCTATTATCAGTAGGTGCCAAGTTGCTGAGTGAAGTAAAGTGAGCTTCTATTCCTCTGGATACAGAGGGATGGCTGTGTGACCTCTGGAAGTCCCTTTGGTTAAGCTCTATAGCTTAATGATTCTTTGGCTCAGGACCAAAGTCACATAATGTTCAGACCATAAGCCTCCAATGTTAGCTTTAAATTTAGCACAGACTTATGGAGTCATTATCATCCTTTCTTTGAGTTCTTAAAGTGCAGACAATCTTTTTACCTGAATTATAAGCTAGGAGCTCATGAAGCCCAGTTTAGTATTAGAAAAAGTAAGGCCATCAAATTATTGTGAGGTATCAAATGATTTGTGTGTTGGGCAGTTATCTTTAATTCAGAAGAAGCTCAGTTTTCTAAATAGTTAAGCTAATTTTTGAAAGATTTCTTTTTCCTCCTTTGATAGTTCTTGAGTCTAGACTTTGGAGCTGGAGAAAACTGTTTGCTTTCTGACTCCACCACTCATCAACTTTGTGGTGATGGTAATAATAAGAATTATAATAATGGCTGACATTTCTAGTGAGCTTTTGTGCCAGGACCTGGGATAAGTGTTTCATGTATTATTTAATTTATTGCGCATGATGACTATGAGGTGGGTCCTTTAATTATTCCCATTTTATAGACCAGAAAAAGTAGGCTTACAGCCCACACGTAATAATATGCTACACTGATCCCTGGTTAGAGTACTCTTGCTTCCCTACTTCTGGGTAAGATACAGCTTAAAGCCAAATAGCAGAGCAGTTAGAAGCTCAGACTTTGGATCCAGATTGCCTGGATGGAAATCTTGTCTTAGTTACTTACTAGCTGGGAAAGTTACTTAAATGTTTTGTGCTTCAGTTTCCTTATCTGTAAAATGTGGCTAATTAGCATAATAATTTTACCTCTTAAGATAACTAAGAGATTTAACTGAGAAAACAGTTGTGAATTGCCAATAATCTAGTATATAAGACGTGTCCAATAAATGTTAGCCACTGGTAAAATAGCACTCGGTAAGACTGAAGAAGATAGCTTCTGGAATTGGCTCCCAGTAGTTTCAAGTGGACTTGGACATTTATTATACTAAACAGTGAATAATTGGCATTGGATGGGTCTGAATTGATGTGGAGGGACAAGAGTGCACTGTACACCTGAAGTGGCGTGTGAAAGAGGGCTAAATATCCTTCCTTTTCTATTATCAAAAAGGCAAAAACCAACAAATGCAGAGAAAACGGACTCAGACACTATTGGTGGGAATGTAAACTAGCACAGCCACTATGGAGAATAGCATGGAGGTGTTTCAGAAAGCTATGAATACGAGTACCATATGATGCAACAATACCAGCACCGGGAAGTTATCCAAAGGAAAGGAAATCAGTATATTAGAGAGATGTCTGGATCCCCATGTTTATTGCAGCGCTATTTACAATAGCCAATATATGGAATCAACCTAGGTGTTCAACAACAGATGAATGAATAAATGAAAATTTGGCATATGTACGTCATGGAATACTATTCAGCCATAAAAAGTATAAAATCCTGCCATCTGTGGCAACATGGATGGAGCTAGAGGACATTATGCTAAGTGAAATAAGCCAGGAACAGACAGTTAAGCACCACATTTTCACTCATATGTGAAAACTAAAAATATTGATCTCATGGAAGTAAAAAGTAGAACAGAGGCTATGAGAGGCTGGGAAGGGTAGGGAGGAGGGAGGTTTGGGAGAGATTTGCTAAAGGATACAAAATTACAGCTAGATAGGAAAAGTTCTAGTGTTCCATGCCACAGAAGGATGACTATAGTTAACAATGGTATATTACATATCTTCAAATAGCTAGAAGGAGGATATTGAATATTCCCAACACAAAGAAATGACTGATGTCTGAGATGATGGATATGCTAATTACCTTGAACTGATCACCATACATTATCTGCATTAAAATATCACTATGTACCCCATGAATATGTACAATTATTATCTGTCAATTAAAAAAATTTTGGCTTATTTTTTCGTGTTGCTCTCCCTCTTGTCCAGGATATCATTTGTCTATTTGCTTGAACTCTCCCTGGGTTGGGCCCATAGGCACCTTGCTCATGGAAGCTGGGGCTTATAGAGGGTGGTCAGGAGAAGGTGTGAGGATGTGAGCAATTGCTTTCCAGAAGAGTGTGCTATGGTCATGAGGGTGGAAGGATGAAGTGAGAATCACTCTGTGTCTTCACGAATGGATTCACATTTATGCATTGATAGGGAAGGGCCTCAATCACAGTATCTTCTATTCTTTATGAATTGACTTTGCCTTCCAAAGTTTAGAAAGTAGATCTAGCAGGAACCAGAATGCTTTTTTTGCAGGGCCAGGGAAGTTCATGAGAGGGAGGGAGGGCATTTACCTTTCCAGGAAGACCCTGGGCTGCCACTCTTCTTTCCCAGGAAACTTTTTTGAGGCTTTCCTCTATTCCATGGATCAAGCATTGAAGATCCTCTGCATAGTCGTTTGGCTACTTTTTTTTGGAAAGGAAAGGGACTAGTGTGTGCCACCTTTTCTGTCTCCGAAGATGGGAGAGAGGATAAAGACAACATAACCTGGGGGTAAAGAGATACCATTGAAAGATTTCAGAATACTTTCTAAGGATGGCCTGGAGCCTTCTTCTGTGCATTGGTGAGGACATCTAGTGAACTGAGGTTCATTAGAGGTGGTTGCTCAAATGCAGAGTATAGAGCAGGGCTTCTCTACCTCAACATGACTGCCATTTTGGGCAGGATGATTCTTTGTGGTGGGTGTGAGGGACTGTCCTGTGCATTGTGGGATGTTTAGCAGCATCTCTGGCCTCGACCCACTAGATACCAGTAGCATTTCCCATGGTTGTGACAACCAAAAATGCCTCTCTAGACACTGTCAAATACCCCTGGGGGTGGGGGTGAGGGGCAAAATTGCCCCTGTTGCTGAGAATTCCTGGCATGGAGGGAGCAGCAGTCCTTGATTACTTGCTCTGAGGTTTCAATGGCTTAGCATGAAATGGGCCGACTGCCTCAGTCTGAACCTGAGAACACATCAAATAAGTTCGTTCATTCAACAGTATTTATTGAGGTATTCTACTTTTGGTACATATATGTTGGTTTCAGTCTAAGCATGTGCATATGAAAATATGTGTGTGTAATGTATGGTGCTCTTTGGGAAGTACCTCAAATTCTCAGGGGTAACATGGGACTACAACTAGAGCTGCCCTACCTGTCCCTTGGGGCTTTGGATTAAGTGTGGAAATGTGCCTGATGGAATTTTGCAAACACAAGAACAAACTATGCACAGGTGTTATGCATTGAAGTCATTGGAGTCAGGGATTGCATCATGGATGCATTCTCTTCAGTTCTGGGTACCATATGGGCAGGTGCCAAGTCTTACCACTTCAGCAAATGCTGATTATGGTGACTTTGCAAGAAAAATGGGACGTGATCTTCTTGTAACTTATGACTCCCTACCTTTGCTCCCAGAGCACCTGCCTTCCCAGCCTTGGAGTAAGAATTGGGGTATATATAGCAGTTCTCTCTGACACTGGCTTTGAGCTTCAATGGTCCAGGGTGGGTGGTGTGGCTGGGGACTGGGATTGCTGACTAGGATTGAGCCTGTGGGTATAAATGAAGGCTTTGGTTGTAGTAGGCACTGTATGCTGCGTAGGACCAGATCTGACCTGGGAAGCATCAGTCAAGGGGGCTGCTGCCTGAACTGCATCTAGGGGGAATGTAATTCCAGGGGAGGTGTGAGGTGGCAGCTAGATGTAGGGGGAGCTGGAAGGTAAGTACAAAATTGTGCTCAGGGCAAGCATGGAGCCACACAATGTAACCATCCATTCTCTCTTGGGTCTAGTAGCCATGGCGGCTGTGGCAATATTCTTCCAAGTTCAGAAAAGCAGAGCTTGAGGAAGAGCCAGGCAGAGTGGAGGAGCAAGAAGCTTCTGGCTGGTTTTAGTGAATAGGGACAGAAATCCAAAGCGCCTTTTGCTGGGTGCTGCCTGCCTGAGTGTGTGTGTCTAGGGGACTAGAGATGGGCCAGGAAGTCTGGAACAGGAATGGGAACTGGAGGAAATTTTTTTCTGCTGTGACTATTTTTTTCTTATTTTATTTCTTCTTCTAAAAAAAAAAAAAAAAAACCAGGATACATGTTCTGAACGTGCAGGTTTGTTACATAGGTATATATGTGCATGGTGATTTGCTTCATGTGTTGACCCATCCTCTAAGTTCCTTCCCCTCAATCCCCACCCCCAACAGGCTCTGGTGGTGTAGTTCCCCTTTCTGTGTCCATGTGTTCTCAATGTTCATCTCCCACTTATGAGTGAGAACATGTGGTATTTGGTTTTCTGTTCCTGTGTTACTTTGCTGAGAATGATGGCTTCCAGCTTCATTCATGTTCCTGCAAAGGACATGATCTCATTCCTTTTCATGGCTGCATAGTAGTCTGTGGTGTATATGTACCACATTTTCTTTATCTGATCTATCACTGATGGACATTTTGGTTGGTTCCAAGTCTTTGCTATTGTAAATAGTGCTGTAATAAACATACATGTGCATGTGTCTTTATAGTGCTGTGACTTTTTGATAATAATACTTAAGAATGAGGCCTTTTATATTCATTCATTCAATCAGTCATTCAACAAACATTTGAGTGTCTACTCTATATGAAGCTCAGAGCTGGGAGCCACAGCAGATACAAAGAGGGAAAAGATATAGATGGAGCAGCTGGAATTCTAGAGAGGAAGGAGCAGCATACTCACAAATCATGATCATAGGACACAGCAAGTATCAGGAGTGTCTGGAGGAGGGAGACAAAACATGTAAGGCATGGAAGCGGCTCACAATGGGATTAGTAATATTTTTTATTTTTGTCTACTTATTATTTAATTGTTTTTTAGAAATAAGGTCTTGTTCAATCACTTAGGCTGCAGTGCAGTAGCACAATCATAGCTCACTGCAGACTAGACCTCCCAGGCTCAAAAGATCCTCTCGCCTCAGCCTTCCTAGTAGCTAGGACTACAGGTGGATGCCACCACGCCTGGCTAATTTTTAATTTTGTTTGTAGAGATGGGAGTCTCCCTATGTTGCCCAGGCTGATCTTGAACTCCTGGGCTCAAGCTACCCTCCTGTCTTGGCCTCCCAAAGTGCTGGAACTGTGGATGTGAGCCACCATGCCCAGCCAGGATTACTAATTGTTTAAAGTACTTATTGCCTGGGAAAAGCCCAGAAAGATGGATAGTTGGTGAAGGTAGTTGGGTTAACCTTAGTGAAGCTCAAATCTTATTCTTGTTTCATTTCTTAAGATAGATGGAGTTTCATGGTTTGTGGGTCCGATTGCTCATAGGTTTTGGTGGTTGGTTGTGGCCCTCCAGAAAGCACTGGCTTTCAACAGCCGTGGATGGCTTATTGTACTTCTTTTTCAAAAGCCACTTTCTTCCTGGTGGATGTTTTCATCGCGGGCATCCCACTCAGGAAGCCCCTAAAGCGTAGAGGCTGTGGACAGCCTGGGGTTTTTACAGAGACCAACTTGGGTCTATTTGAGGATTTTGTCCCAGCTTACTCCAGTGACACATACTTTCCCCATGAACTGCCCAAGAATTGGATTAAACCCTTTCTCTTAGCCCCATTCCTAATAGCATTTGTCAAGACTTCTCCTGCAATCTCTCCACAAAACAACAAAAATATTGATAAAAATAATGGAAACGATGGCAATTACCCTGCCTCTAACCCCTCCCTGCCTTGGATTGTCACCACAACAGATAAAACCTATTTTATGGGAGACCAACCTGCTGCCACAATTCCTAAAGTAAAGTTTATTTGCACAGAAAAGGAAAGGCAACTTTTTATTTGTCACCCTGCTGAGAAGAAATATGATTCCTGTCCTCTCACTTCATATTAGCTTTCCTTTTTCCCGCATGTTTTCATCCCATGGTGTCTGATCATTTCACAGAAAGGAGGATTTCTGCTTTCGACCTTACCTCTTGCTCTTGTAACATTCCAATTTTCAGATGGTCAGTTACCATTTGCCATTTTTTGGCGGTGGGGGTGGGAACATGTTTCGAAGCTTAAGCATACAAGGCTCTGGCCCATTTTTCAAAAAGCATGTTGGGTAGCTGGTTTCCGGTGATAGTGGCTCCTCGGGAAAGCTATTCTTTCATTCAGCAGCAGCGCCGGCATTGATCAGTGGGAGAGTTCAAGGCGGCAACTCATCAAGCGCGGCTTCAATACCAGATTCCAGACAAGGTCTGCAATAAATAAGAGCAGTAACAAAGAATCATATTTCCTTCTTGCACAGAAAATCAGCGATGACATAGTTCTAAATTTCAGGGTTTGGGGATGGTGTCTTCTCCCTGCACTGCAAGTTGAAAGCAGGATGGCTTTTCCCTCTGAGAAGTGACATCAACATGCATCTTAGCTGTTCTTTCCATAGAAACAGAGTCAAAATATAATTTTCAATATGTGGGTTGATTGGGGATTTTCAGCTTATGCATTGATGATTGCTTGAGTTGTTCAAATACAACCTGTATTGTTAAAAACGTGTGTTTTGAACATATTTTCTCACATTTGTTTTAATTGACTCGTCTCCCTTTCCCCTCTAATTCTTTTTCCCCAGTAATAATGTCGAGATTTCCATGTGAACATACAAAAATAACAATATTTTGCTTTAAGTAGATAGGTGAACATTTTTTTCAAATGGCAGTGTAATAAAAAAAAATAGACACCCTGTGAGTCCCTCACGGATTATTGCTATTGATTTCTTTCCTTGAAACGTGGAAATGTTACCAGATGGGGTGTTAGGAATAGGTGTGTGGGTGCAAATGCAGTTTATTGCTTGTTGACTAAAAATCAGTGAAAACCTTCACTATTTGTGTGCTTGCGTTGCATGCAAAGATGAATTTTAATCCCAAACCAGTCCTTATACAAAGCTTCTTGCTATGCAATGTCACATTTTTGGGTCAAATTTATATGTGAAGGAAATAAGCTTTATGACAGACTCAAAACCCAACGATTTCAAGTGCTTGCTCTCTCTGGTTTACTGAAACACTATCGTTTTATGTTAATGCGATCAATGAAATTTACTTATCACAATCAGATTTCTATTGTGTTTACTCTCTTCCCCACACCCTCCGTGGGCTGCTCCTTTGAGCTTCCTCTGGTTCCCCTCTCAGGGCAGTGTTAATCAAATTGCTGCAGGTTTTCGGAAGCCAGGTGCCTGTGCAGCAGGCGGCCACTGGGCCTGACCCCTCAGGGACGCACCCATTAGGAAAAAGGAGGCTGACCTTCTGTCACTTTCCTTCTCCTCCCTTTTAATGATTCCTTCTCTATCCTTTTGAGAAGATCTTTCCAGCCCTTTGACCCCTGTTAGAAGAGGAAGGCTTAAACAGCTAAAAGTACTCTCAATATCCAGGCTTGGCAAGGAAAGCTCCAGAGGCCTTTTAGGAAATGCCAAAAGACGGGAGCCTCAGTTTTCAGTGCATTTAGAAGGCAGATCCCAACGCAACACCATTTCCTTCCTCATTTATTTTATAGAAACAGCCAGTTTGTGCGCGGGGTTTGGGGTGGGGGAGCCCCTCCTCCCGCCATCACTTGTCAGCGCCACCAGAATCGGCACGTTCCGGAGAGGCTGACTTTTAATGATAGTCCTTGGACTGTGTGAGAGCTATTGTGCTCTTTGAAAAACAGCAAGGAGAATGAGTGTCTGGGGTGGGTCGCTAGGCTGCTGCTTTGTGAGCGCCAGACCCGGCTGTAGTTTTCATGGAGAAACAACCAGCACTGGGTAGGTTGTGCCCCACCTTGAAATGGTGGGGTGCAGAGTGCGGGATCTCTGCAGGGAGGACTGTTGACAGTCTCCAGTGCCCACCTGTGCCCTCTGTATGATCTTGATTCATAACGACTCAGATGACAGCTAACACTACTATAGGGTCCTCACGTGGGAGACATTGCTCTGCTTAATATGAAATGATAAGATTCCATGTGTACACTTAATAATTTAACACACACTACAACTCTGAAGTAGGTACTAGGAAATTGAGGTGAAGGAAAAGAGGTGTAGTTTTACCATGATAAGAAACTTTGTATTAGAAGTTTAGTTATGCCACTTACTAGCTCTTTGACTTGAGTAAATTGCTTCATCTTTCTGAGCCTAAATGCTCTCATTTGTAAAAAGGGGATTGTTAATTATGCCCCACGGGGTTTCCATGATAATTAAATGGGACACTGTAGCATCCTAGGACCAAGGATCTCCACCTCCTTTCCATTCTCTCATCTCACCCCCGACCCTTCTCCAAGGACTCATCTTTCCGAGATGCTTAGAATCAGGGACAGCAAAAACGGGGTGCTTTTAAGGCACTATGCACAGAGAAAGGGGGTAATTCTAAAGGGAGTGGCTGATATTCCTCTGTCCTGGAGAAGCTACAGATAATCTGTTATCTGTGTCACAGAACAGAATCCAAGCCTAGTTGCATCCGTCAATTATAGTTGAATTGGGAGTGGCTAAAAGGATTAGGAATTGGACTTCACATTAGAAGGTATTTGCTGCCATCTCCTCTGTAGGAAAAGGAAGAATAAAAGCAGGGTTTAAAGGTTCATGTTCTTGCTCAGATTAATCAGGTAGCCCCTTCCCCTCTTGATTTTATCTTGGAGATGCACATACATGTGTTCACACACAGGATGTGCTCACATGTTTTCTACATTTGTGATAGATTTAGAAGTAATAGTATTTAAAGAGCTTAAAAATATTTTTCCCTGGTTACCAAAGTAATGCTTGTTTACTGTATAGACAAGTATTTGTTTGGACATATAGAAAACTATAAAGATATTAAAGTCTTCACTCAGGACAAACAGATAACCACTAAATGCATAGTGGTAACTCCAAGTTTTTTTTTCTGTATACACACACACACACACACACACACACACACACACACACACTTACTTTAGCATGTAGCCTACTTAAAAATTTTGTTTTTTTTTTAACTTTTATTTTAAGTTCAAGGATACATGTACAGGGTTGTTACATAGGTAAACATGTGTCATGGGGAGTTTGTTGTACACATTATTTCATCACCCATGTATTGAGCCTAGTACTCCTTAGTTATTTTTCCTGATCGTCTGCCTCCTCCCATCCTCCACCCTCTGACAGGCCTCAGTGTCTGTTGTTCCCCTCTATGTGTTAATGTGTTCTCATTTAGCTCCACTTATAAGTGAGAACATATAGTATCTGGTTTTCTGTACTTTTGAGCTTGGTATTATATTCTGAGCATTTCTCTTTATCATTAATGTATTGGTTACCTATTGATACTCAATAAATCGCCCCAAAACCTAATGGCATAGAACAACAGAATCATGTTTTTATTGTCTGTCATGGTTCTGGAAGTTAACTAGGCTCCGCTAAGTAGTTCTTGCTCAGAACCTTTCATGCAGTTGCAGTCAGGTGGTAGCTTGGGCTAGTTGTCCGAAGGTTGCTTACTCACAGGTCTGCTGTCTAGGCTGGAAAAACGTAAACAGCAGAAGGTTGGAACACCTAAGTTTTTGACCATTTCTTTCTGTGATGTGCTTTCTCCTGCATGATGGCTTCGGGATGGCCATGTTCCTTACATGACAGCCCAGGTCCAAAAGTGCATATCTGTAAAGAAAGGCCAGGGTGATGCCAACTCACCTTTTATGTGGTGACCTTGTCTTGGGAAGTCACATAGCATTTCCTTACCACATGCTGTTCACCAAGACAGTCTCAAAAGCCCACGCAGTTTCAAGGAGACACATATGCTTCCCTTTGAGACATGGACCTCTCAAGTACTGTGTTAGTTTCCTATCACTGATTTAACATAGTACTACAAATTTAAAGCAACAGGGATTTATTATCTTACAGTTTTGAAGGTCAGAAATCTGAAATGGGTTTTACTGGGCCAAATCAAGGTGTTGGCAGGGCTGCCTCCTCTGGAGGCTCGAGAGAGGAATCCATTTCCTTGCTTTTCCAGCTTCTAGAGGCTGCCCTCAGTCCTTGGTTTGTGGCCCCGTCCTCCATCTTTAAGGCCAGCAGCCTTGCATCTTCAAATGTCTCTCCAAATGTGACCTATTACTTAGCCTGCTACAAATGGGAAATGGCAAGGCTTTGGAAGGGCACATGGGCCAGAAATGTTGCTGCAGTCATTTTTGCAAAGTACAGTCTGTCATAATTAAATATATTCAGTGATTGCACAGTATGACTCTCACCATTTGCTTAGCCTTCCTTTATTGTTAACTTTAGGTGTTTCCAATATAAATAACAGTGTTTCTATTTAGGGTGTTTTAAGGATAAAGAACACTATAGTAAACAAACATTGCTATAAATAAATATTTATGCAAATCTCCAATTATTTCCTTAGAATAAATTAGTAGGGATATTATGATATAAAAATATGAATACTCATAGATTACTAAATCACCCTCTCAGAAAGGCAACATTAGTTTTTCAGTAACATTGTATAAAAATATTTATTTTGCTGTATCATCATTGATACTGAGTGTAATTATTAAAAAGCCTTACAGGTTGAATAGGCAGAAAACACCATCTTTTCTTTTGTAGCTTTATTGAGATTTTAATTGATATACAAAACTGGATATATTTAATGTATACAATTTTATGAATTTGAACATGTGCATATACCTGGGCTATCATCACCATAACCAAGGTAGTAAACATATCTGTCATCTCCAAAAGTTACTTTGTGTCCCAATACTTTTTCTAAATTTATTTATATTTTTTATTATACTTTAAGTTCTAGGGTACATGTACACTACATGCAAGTTTGTTACATATGTATACACGTGCCATGTTGGTGTGCTGCACCCATTAACTTGTTATTCAAATTAGGTATATCTCCTAATACTATGCCTCCTCCCTCCCCCCACCCCACGACAGGCACCAGGGTGTGATGTGTCCCCTTCCTGTGTCCAAGTGTTCTCATTGTTCAGTTCCCACCTATGAGTGAGAACATGCGGTGTTTGGTTTTCTGTTCTTGTGACAGTTTGCTGAGAATGATGGTTTCCAGCTTCATCCATGTCCCTATGAAGGACATGAACTCATCCTTTTTTTATGGTTGCATAGTATTCCATAGTGTATATGTGCCACATTTTCTTTATCCAGTCTGTCATTGATGGACATTTGGGTTGGTTCCAAGTCTTTGCTATTGTGAATAGTGCCGCAATAAACACATGTGTGCATGTGTCTTTATAGCAGCATGATTTATAATTCTTTGGGAATATACCCAGTAATGGGATGGCTGGGTCAAATGGTATTTCTAGTTCTAGATTCTTGAGGAATCGCCACACTGTCTTCCACAATGGCTGAACTAGTTTACAGTCCCACCAACAGTGTAAAAGTGTTCCTATTTCTCCAAATCCTTTCCAGCACCTGTTGTTTCCTGACTTTTTAATGATTACCATTCTAACTGGTGTGAGATGGTATCTCATTGTGGTTTTGATTTGCATTTCTCTGATGGCTAGTGATGATGAGCATTTTTTGATGTGTTTGTTGGCTGCATAAATGTCTTCTTTTGAGAAGTGTCTGTTCATATCCTTTGCCCACTTTTTCATGGGGTTGTTTTTTTCTTGTAAATTTGTTTGAGTTCTATGTAGGTTCTGGATATTAGCCCTTTGTCAGATAAGTAGATTGCAAAAATTTTCTCCCATTCTGTAGGTTACCTGTTCACTCTGATGGTAGTTTCTTTTGCTGTGCAGAAGCTCTTTCGTTTAATTAGATCCCATTTGTCAATTTTGGCTTTTGTTGTCATTGCTTTTGGTGTTTTAGACATGAAGTTCTTGCCCATGCCTATGTCCTGAATGGTATTGCCTAGATTTTCTTCTAGGGTTTTTATGGTTTTAGGTCTAACGTTTAAGTCTCTAATCCATCTTGAATTAATTTTTATATAAGGTGTAAGGAAGGGATCCAGTTTCAGCTTTCTACTTATGGCTAACCAGTTTTCCCAGCACCATTTAGTAAATCGGGAATCCTTTTCCCATTTCTTGTTTTTGTCACATTTGTCAAAGATCAAATAGTTGTAGATGTGTGGTATTATTTCTGCGGGCTCTGTTCTGTTCCATTGGTCTGTATCTCTGGTTTGGTATCATTACCATACTGTTTTGGTTACTGTAGCCTTGTAGTATAGTTTAAAGTCAGGTAGTGTGATGCCTCCAGCTTTGCTCTTTTGACTTAGGACTGTCTTGGCAATGCAGGCTTCTTTTTCATTCCATATGAACCTTAAAGTAGTTTTTTCCAATTCTGTGAAGAAAGTCATTGGTAGCTTGATGGGGATGTCATTGAATCTATAAATTACCTTGGGCAGTATGGCCATTTTCACGATATTGATTCTTCCTATCCATGAGCATGGAATGTTCTTCCATTTGTTTGCGTCCTCTTTTATTTCATTGAGCAGTGGTTTGTAGTTCTCCTTCAGAGGTCCTTCACATCCCTTTTAAGTTGGATTCCTAGGTATTTTATTCTCTTTGAAGCAATTGTGAATGGGAGTTCACTCATGATTTTGCTGTCTGTCTGTTATTGGTGTATAAGAATGATAGTGACTTTTGCACATTGATTTTGTATCCTGAGACTTTGCTGAGGTTGCTTATCAGCTTAAGGAGATTTTGGGCCGAGACAATGGGGTTTTCTAAATATACAATCATGTCATCTGCAAACAGGGACAATTTGACTTCCTCTTTTCCTAATTGAATACCCTTTATTTGTTTCTCTTGCCTGATTTTCCTGGCCAGAACTTCCAACACTATGTTGAATAGGAATGGTGAGAGAGGGCATCCCTGTCTTGTGCCAGTTTTCAAGGGGAATGTTTCCAGTTTTTGCCCATTCAGTATGATATTGGCTGTGGGTTTGTCATAAATAGCTCTTATTATTTTGAGATACGTTCCATCAATACTGAATTTATTGAGAGTTTTTAGCATGAATGGCTGTTGAATTTTGTTAAAGGCCTTTTCTGCATGTATTGAGATAATCATGTGGTTTTTGTCTTTGGTTCTGTTTATATGCTGGATTATGTTTATTGATTTGCATATGTTGAACCAGCCTTGCATCCCAGGGATGAAACCAACTTGATCATGGTAGATAAGCTTTTTGATGTGCTGCTGAATTTGGTTTGCCAGTAGTTTATTGAGGACTTTTGTATCAATGTTCATCAGGGATATTGGTCTAAAATTCTCTTTTTTTGTTGTGTCTTTGCCAGGCTTTGGTATCAGGATGATGTTGGCCCCATAAAATGAGTTAGGGAGGATTCCGTCTGTTTCCATTGACTGGAACAATTTCAGAAGGAATGGTACCAGGTCCTCCTTGTGCCTCTGGTAGAATTCGGCTGTGACTCCGTCTGGTCCTGGACTTTTTTTGGTTGGTAGGCTATTAATTATTGCCTCAATTTCAGAGCCTGTTATTGATCTATTGTGTATTTGTCACATAGTTCTCATGTCATGGTTTTCATCTGTATCAGTTTGTTTAAGGACTTCTCTGCATTGGCTATTCTAGTTAGCCATTCATCAAAGCTTTTTTCAAGGTTTTTAGTTTCTTTGCGCAGGGTTCGTAATTCCTCCCTTAGCTTGGAGAAGTTTGATTGTCTGAAATCTTCTTCTCTCAACTCGTCAAAGTCATTCTCCATCCAGCTTTGTTCCATTGCTGGCGAGGAGCTGCGTTCCTTTGGAGTGGGAGAGGCACTCTGACTTTTGGAATTTCCAGCTTTTCTGTACTGCTTTTTCCCCATCTTTGTGGTTTTATCTACCTTTGGTCTTTGATGATGGTGATGTACATATGGGGTTTTGGTGTGGATGTCCTTTCTGTTTGTTAGTTTTCCTTCTAACAGTCAGGACCCTCAGCTGCAGGTCTGTTGGAGTTTGCTCGAGGTCCACTCCAGACCCTGTTTACCTGGGTATCAGCAGGGGAGGCTGCAGAAGAGTGAATATTGCTGAACAGCAAATGTTGCTGTCTGATCGTTCCTCTGGAAGCTCCATCTCAGAGGTGTATCTGGCTGTGTGAAGTGTGAGGTGTGAGGTGTGAGGTGTGAGGTGTCAGTCTACCCCTAGTGTGAGATGTCTCCCAGTTAGGCTACTCGGGGGTCAGGGACCTACTTGAGCAGACAGTCTGTCCATTCTCAGATCTCAAACTCCATGCTGGGAAAACCACTACTCTCTTCAAAGCTGTCAGACAGGGACATTTATATCTGCAGAGGTTTCTGCTGCGTTTTGTTTGGCTATGCCCTGTCCCCAGAAGTGGAGTCAACAGAGGCAGGCAGGCCTCCTTGAGCTGTGGTGGGCTCCACCCAGTTTGAACTTCCTGGCTGCTTTGTTTACCTACTTATGCCTCAGCAATGGCAGGCACCCCTCCCCCAGCCTCGCTGCTGCATTGCAGCTAGATCTCAGACTGCTGTGCTAGCAATGAGGGAGGCTCCGTGGGCGTGGGACCCTCTGAGCCTGGTGTGGGATATAATCTCTTGATGTGCCGTTTCTTAAGACTCTTGGTAAAGCACAGTATTAGGGTGGGAGTGACCCGATTTTCCAGGTGTGTGTCACGGTTTCCCTTGGCTAGGAAAGGGAATTCCCTTCCCCCTTGCATATGCTGGGTGAGATGATGCCTCGCCCTGCTTAGGCTCTTGCTCGTTGGGCTGCACCCACTGTCCGACACACTCCAATGAGATACACCCGGTACCTCAGTTGGAAATGCAGAAATCACCCGTCTTCTCTGTGGCTCACTCTGGGAGCTGGAGGCTGGAGCTTTTCCTATTTGGCCATCTTGGTGTGGGTCTTGTCCCAATACTTTTTTGTGATTTGAGCAAGAATTTAACACGAGATCTACCTCTTAGCAAATTTTTAAGTGCACAACACTATATTGTTAACTGCAGGTATTATGTCATATAGTAGATATCTAGAATTTATTTATTTTGTATAACTGTAACTTTGTACCTATTGAATGACTTCCCATTTCACCTTCACCCTATTCCCTGGAAACTGTCACTCTATTTTTAGCTTCTAGAAGTTTGACTATTTTAGATACCTCATGTAAGTGGAATCATGCAGTATTTGTCCTTCTGTGATAGATTTATCTCACTTTGCATATTGTTTTCCAGGTCTCTCCATGTTGTTGCACGTGGTAGGACTTCCTCTTTTTTTAAGGCTGAATAATATTTCATTATATGTGTATACTACATTTTCTTTACCCATTTGTCTGTTGGTGGACATTAGGGTTGTTTTCATATCTTGGTATTCTGAATAATGTTACAGTAAACATGGGATTGCAGATATCTCTTTGATATACTAATTTCATTTCCTTTGGATACATACCCAGAAGTGGGATTGCTGAATCATACGGTAGTTCTATAGTGGTTGCACCATTTTCCACTCCCACAACAATGTACAAGGATTCCAATTTTTCCACATTCTTGCCAACACTTGCTTTGTTCTTTTTGATAATAGCCATCTTAACATGTGTGCAGTGATATCTCATTGTGGTTTTGATTTCCATTTCCCTGATGATTAATGGTGTTGACACTTTTCCATGTATCTATTGAATATTCATATGTCTTCTTTGGAGAAATATTTATTCAGGTCTATTTCCTACTTTTTAGTTAGGTTATTATTATTATTATTTTGCTATTGAATTGTAGGAGGAGTTCTTTACGTATTTTGAGAATTACCCCTTATTAGGTGTATGCATTTTCTCCCATTCCATGGGTTGCCTTTTCACTTGGTTTATTTATTTATTAATTTATTTTTACTGGGAAGAAGAGCTTTAGTTTGCTGTTGTGCTCATTTGTCTGTTTTTGCTTTCGTTGTCTGTGTTTTTGGTATCATTTGCAAAAAATTCTCAACACCAATTTCATGAAGATTTTCCTGTACTTTTTTCTTCTAGAAGTTTTACAGTTTCAGGTTTACATTTAAGTGTTTAACCTATTTTGAATTGATTTTTGTGTATAGTACAAATTAGGGATCCAATTTCATCCTTTTGCCTCTGGGATACTGTTATTCCATCACCATTTGTTAAAGAGATCATTTTCCTCCGTCATGTATTCTTTATTGAACATCAGTTGACAGTATATTCATGGATTTATTTCTGGACTCTCCATTCTGTTTCATTAGTTTGTATGTCTGTATTTATGCCAGTACCATGCTGTTTGAATTACTGTAGCTTTGTAATATGTCTTTAAGTCAGGAAATATGATGCCTCCAGCTTTGATTATGATGGTTACTCTGGGCCTTTTGTTTTTTCACATGAATTTTAGGATTTTTTTTTCTGTTTCTGTGAGAAATGCCATTGGGATTCTCTTGGGAATATAATTGAATCTGTAGATTGCTTTTAACATTTTTACAACATTAATTCTTCCAATCTATGAACATGAGTTTTTTTTCCATTTCTTTGTCTCTTTTTAAATTTCTTTCATCAATGTGTTGTAGTTTTCAGTGTACACGTCTTTCATATCCTTGGTTAAATTTATTTATATGTATTTCATTCTTTTAAATGCTACTATAAATGAGATTGTTTTCTTAATTTTCTTTTGGGTCATTTGTTAGTATATAAAAATGCGATTGATTTTTTAAAATCTCAACTTTGTATCCTGCAACATTACTGAATTCATTTATTAGTTCTAAGAGTTTTTCTGTGGAACCTTTAGGGTTTGCTGTGTATAGGATCATGTCATCTATAGACAGAGACAGTTTTACATCTTTTCTTCAATTTGGAAGCTTTTAATTTCTTTTTCTTGCCTAATTACTCTGGTTAGGACTTTTAATACTATGTTGAGCAGAAGTAGTAAGAGATGATAGCCTAGCCTTATTCCTGATCTTAGAGGAAAAGCTTTTAGTTTATGGGCTTTTTATATATAGCTTTTATTATGTGAGATACATTCCTTCAATACTTAGTTTGTTGAGTGTTTTTAATCATAAAAAGGTGCTGAATTTTGTCAAATGCTCTTCCTGCATTTATTCAGATGATTATGTGATTTTAAAAAATCATTCATTATGTTAATGTTGTATATTACATTGATTGATTTGTGTATGCAGAGCTATCCTTGCACCCCAGGGATAAATCTTGCTTGATTATGGTGTATGATCTTTCCTGTGCACCGTTGAATTTGGTTTGCTAGTATTTTGTTGAGGACCCATCTTGCTTAAGTGTGCACATTCTTGATTATTGCTGAAGTTAAGCATTTTTTATTATTTATTCATTTTTTGTTTATTGACTATTATTTTTTCTATTTTTTTTCTACAGGGTGCTGATATATTTCTTATTTATTTATAGGAACTCTTTATATATAAAATGCATTAAAGTTTTTCACCATTTCGTATAAATAATAGTTATGAAGTTTTATATTTTGAAAGAAAACATCTTTTCCAATGCTGTTTATTTCTTTCTTTTTATGATTAAATATTTTTTCCTTTGCATAGGTCAGGTAAGTATTCACCTATAATTTTTTCTTGGTGCTTTAAAATTTAGCTTTAAACTTCTAGTTATGTAAGTTGTATATTTTTATACATATATACCTTTTTTTTTTTTTTTTTTTTTACCTAATAGTGTAAACAAATGGACGAGGAAAGAGAGGAGTATAAGCAGTTGATTGGATTTTAGTAGAAATAAATTGACATTCTATTTACTGTCCATCTGATTCAGTCAATTCCCAATTATCTATGGTAAATGAGAGCTAGGAAGAACAAGGGTAAAATATACATCTGTTGATAATCTCTCAACTATATTTCAGGACATGTCTGTGCTCAGAAACATTCTAATGGCATTACATTGAGGGCAGAGCACTTTGGTGTTTCTCCATGGTCACGTCACAGAGATCAGTGATCTTATTGTCTATTTGGATGACCTTGTTTCCATGACAGAGAAAGTCCTCTCATATGGCATAAAAATGAGCTGCTTTTCTCCAGAGGAGTTATGGCTGATGGTGTCTCAGGTGTATATCTTGGCTTGGAGGCCATAATTTCTAACCATTAGAGACTTATTCCTATGGGTAAAGCCCTGTCTCTGTGGGAAGTCCTTTAAGAATAACCCCAGGCACACCACACTGCACTATAAAGGGTCACTGGAATTGTAGGCTTAATGTATCAAAAATGAACAAAGGTATAACCTCTTCCTGAGAGGATGAAACAGAACAGGTTCAGATCACTAAGGAACATGGGAGGAACAAAGGAACACGGAGTGATTTTAGGGTGGTCCAGAAGAGACAGGTGGGCAGGTGTCTGTATTGATAGGAGTATCCTGCAGACTGGGTCAGTCCAAGGACAGTGCTACAGTGCAATAAAGTAAACAAAGAGAAAAGATATTACACGCGGAGTTTCCACAGTTTCCCTCCCTTTCATCGCCTTCATCATCATCAATTTTGCCAGTTTCTTCTTGGTCCTTTGTTATGCAGAACAAACATAACGGGTGAATACATATTTTTGAAGGCACCCTAAGTGCCAGGCACTTTACTGGGGACACAGCAGTGAGCAAAACAGATGACATCCCCCCACCTTCATGTGTCTTGCACTCCACTGAGGGGAGATAAAAGGTAAACAAAGAAATAAAATGGATAGCATGTCAGATGCAAATACATGCTACAATTATAGAGAAAGCAGGGAAGGAGGACATGGAGTAGCAAGTGTGGGATGGGAACACACCGTTTTCCCTGGGATGGGCTGAAAAGGCGTCACAGCAAAGGTGGCATTTGCATAAAGGCCTGAAGGAGGAACAGTGGGCATCCAGGTGAAGAGCATTTTAGGGCAGTGTGAGCAACCGAGACCGTGAGGCCAACAGCATCTGGCTCATTGAATAGGTCCTAGGGCACTGATAGAATAAAAGGATGGAGTGCAGGGGAAGATCAGAAAATGGAATCCATGGAGGCTGGATTCCATGGAGAATTGTGTGGGGAGTTTAGAGGAAGAGAGAAGAAAGAAATATTAGAGACAAGTGGGATAAGGAGAAATGATGATAAAAGGGATTTTAAAAAGCTTTGCTGTGTCTTATGAGTAAAATCTTGAGTGACTTTAGGAAATATTTAAATTACTTCAGGCAAGACTAGACTGCAAGGTAGCTGAGCACAATACGGGCTGTATGAAGCAATCGAAGAATTTATTATTGAGACAATTTTTGGACCAGCAGAGGTTGTAGTCAGGAGAGCTGAGGATGTGTATATTTGTAAGGGTGAGAGTGTGGTGGTAAGAGAGATGGTACAAAAACTGTAGTAGGGAGGGTCAGTTCTGGGGTAGAAAATGCCAACTGGCTTAAGAAGTTATTCCAGTATGGGCTACATGTCAGAATGGTCTTGTGATGCTTGGTCTTGGCTGATGGACGCTTACAGTTAAACATTTTTTTCATGATTTTCTTTTTCTGTTGTTCATTGAGTAGTCATGATCTTATTGATATTTTTCTATAGGGTACTTATATATTTCTTATAGATTTGCATGAACTATTTATATTTAAAATGTGATAAAGCTTTTATTTATCATTTGGCACAAATAATAACACCAAATATTATCAGGCAGCTTAAAGGTGCTGAGCTGGCTTGTGGTGGAGGAGGGATTGGGGGGTAGAGGAGGTCTTGGTGGGGGTTAGGTCTGGCAGTGTGGGATTAGATGGCAAGATGTGCAGAAGGGAACAGGCTCTCCAAAGGATCTGGAAGGACATTGGTACAGCCTGTAAAACTTGGTTTCACTGAACCAATTTTCATCAAGCATTGACAGATGCCTGTCTGGGATGACAAATCCCAATGCCTACCACAGTACCTAGTGCATTGTGGGTGCTCAGTAAATATATTTTTTTTCAATGGATGAAATAAACATGTGTTTGATAGACTAGCTTCTATCTGTTGTTTCCACCACTGGGCACCCTAAGCCCCAACCCCTGTACTAGTTTATAACCATGTCCCTTCAATCCGTTGCTGCCTATTGCCGCTATGACAATGTTTCGCTATATTTTCCCTTCCATTATGTACAGGGTAGCAGGATGGAAAGAATATGAACTTTGGAAAAAATATAAGCTTGGGTTCATATCCTAGCTCTGCAGTTTGGGTGAGTGATCTGTTTTCCTAGTTGTAAAATAGAGATAATAATATCCCTGTGGTTAGTTAGATTATAGTTAAGCAAATATTCACTCTCCTCCCTACCTTTCCCACACTGGAGAAGTAAATTTTCCCAACCTATTGATGTTGGGCTTGGCCCTATAACTTGCTTTGGCCTCATGGTGGGTGAGGTGTCCTTCCCTGCCTGCACTTGGATCTTGGGCCTAGTTGTGTGATTTGCTTTGACCAAGACTTAAAGAAAAGGCTTAAAGTGTCTTGCTGGAGTTGTGCTTGTCTTCTTGTGCTTCCAATTTTTCGATGAGAATAATATGTCTGGGTAGCTACTGTGTCTAAGGAGGATGGAGAGAGGTGGAGCAGACCTGAATCCAACCTGCAGCTGAGTCCAACCTAAATCAGCCAAGCCATTGCTAACCTGCTGATTTATGAGTGAGAAATAGAAATGCTTATTGTTGGATGTCACTGAGTTTTAGGGTGGTTTATTATACAGAATTATTGAATATAACTGATGGGTACAATGCCCTGTTCCTTCAGGTTACTCAGTATTAGCTATCCTGCAAGAAGAATACCTAATCCTAAGTAAAGCATTCTGTCTGCTTCCAATTTATCTCAAGGAAAGACTAATTTTTGTTCTACAGCTACATATAAACTTGTATGATTTGGACCCTTTCCCTCAAATGCTCCTACTATTGAAGATGAGAAAATAGCTACATCTGGTATTTCTGTGATTACCAAGAATATCAAGTTCCATGAAATTTGGCTTACCAAATCCTAAAAGCCTTATCAAAATATTTTCTTTAAAGCTTCTTCTCTCTCCAGATTAATTCCTTATTAGCAAATGATGACTCTACTGTCTGTCTTCTGGTGAGGAGCGTGCTCCCAGGAACTAGATGGCTGCAGCTCTTTCTGATATAAACCATTCCAAAATTATTCAGAAAGGGCATTCCTGGAATATATAATTATAGAATATGGTGAAGATAACTTAAAAACAAGGTTTAGGAGCAGATATCTAAAATTGTTGTCATTTGCCTGCAATGATGCAGTGGGAACTGTGAAGGTTATAGTCTTCCTGTCTGGACAATCCCCTCAATGATTTTTTTCCCCCAGCTACTGCCATTTCCTCCTCCCAGCCTCTAGAGCCGGGAGCACAAGTTGTGCAATTACTACCTTTGTAATACTCATATACAGCCCCATTAACACTTTTTATGGATGTGCTATACCCAGCAGATTTCTCTTTTCATGTTTATATTCTTGTCAGCTGAGGCTTCCATAAAAAACCTCAGAGACTGGGTGGCTTAAACAACAGACGTTTTTTTCTTACAGTTCTGGAGGCTGGAAGTCCAAGATCAAGGTGTCAACAGAGTTCGTTCTAGTGAAGCATCTCTTCCTGGCTTGCAGATGGGTGCCTTCTCGCTGTCCTCACAAAGCCCTTCCTCTGTAAGGGTGTGGAGAGAGATTGCTCTTTGGTATCTCTCCTTATCAGGACACTAATTCTATTAGATCAGAGCCCCACCCCTATGGCCTCATTTTAACTTAATTACCCCCCTAAAGGTCCCATCATGAAATATAGTCACATTTGGAGTTAGGGGTTTAACACAGAAAGTTTAGGGGACACAATTCAGTCTATAGCAATACCCAAGCACAGGAAATAGTTAAGAAAAAAAAGAGAGGACACAGAAGTCAGGGGATGTGGAGTCTTGTGTGGCTTCAGGCGTAGAGACCACATCTGGCTCAGTGTGAGGAATTGTACAAAGACACAGGAAAGGGAAAGGGGTGGTCACTGCAGCACCTGCCAGACTAGCTATGATATAAAATCTGACTTGGAAGAAAACCATCAGGCATGTCAGTAAGGCTGCCTCTAACCTGTCAAAATTATATGTTTACAGCTCTCCAAAGAGGCTGTGAGTTAGACCAGGCAAATGCTGAATGATGGTTCAGCTAGTAACCATTATGGTAGCCATCTGCTTTGTTAGCCATGGCATTTGGCTAATAAAACATGGGAAGCCAAGCAGGAAGGAGCCTTCAGGATGGAGGCAAGAATGGAAAATTCCCTTGATTTCCTAATGTTTGGCTTTGTGATTTTTATTTACTCTTGCCTCAAATATTAACGTACATGTCTCAGTCTCAGAGAGGGCTTTTTTAGTCTCCTGGCACTGGTCAAGTCCTCCTGTAGCACTGCATTCTTACAACTAGTTTTCACTTACATTGATGGTAGTGAGATGATTGCTCATGACGTTAGCTGTTCAACATCCAACTCATCTTCATAAATGTAAGCCCCACAAGGGCAGGTCTATGTGTGTCTCATTCACCATTGTATCCTTAGTGCTTGCATAATATTGTCCTAGAGGGGGTGTTCAGAAATATGTGTTGAATGAATGAACAAATGGAGGAATGAGGAGGAGTAGCCTATTTCCTTCCTCAACATATGCTTGTGAGTTAATGGATAGAATAGGTTGTTAAACCCCACTCTCTGAAAATCCTTTCTCCACCTTCCTCCATACCAGCTTTCCATTTCCAGAAACCTTCAATTGTTATGAGGTCTGGATGTTTGCCTGGTCTCCTCCTTCAAGGGAGGGCCAATCTTTCCCTGAATATTGATGCTTGCTCTTAGAAATCACTTGCCCTAAATATACTAAAGGCTTTGGTAGAATGGAAAGAGTATAGGCAGTTGAGCTGGAAGAGACCTCCATTGGAATTTTATTTTTGTCACTTGGTGTGTATGAACTTGGACTATTTAAGCAATCTGTTTTCTTAACTGAACATGAGTTTGCTGTGAGGATAAATGCAATAGCATAAGGAATAGTGCTTTGAGAGCAGTGAAATCCTTGTAGAAATGTTTGTTATTTTAAGTGGAAGTGGTAAAAGTACCTCTTTTGATTGACTAGAACAGGCTTGGGAAGCTCTCATATCAACACCATTATATACTCTTTTTTTTTTTTCTCATTAAACTTTTAAAATGGGTCTCAAAATGTTGTGACAAAGTTTTGGCTAAGTTGTTTCCATTAAAAAGTACTGATTTTAAAATCTAATAACTTAAAACTGTCACTCACAAAAAAGAAAGCCAAAGTGGTCCACAAAACATTCTCCTTTCCTTCTGAATGTTTTACGACGCATTGTTATCTTTAACCAGTCTTTTACTACTAAACTTAAGTGTCCAATTGAAACAAACAGTTCTGAGACCATTCTTCCACTACTGATTAAGACTGGGGTGGCAGGTACTTGGGTTAATATTCATTTAGCCTTCTAAGCTTTCGAGGCAGACTTGGCGACCTTGCCAGCTCCAGCAGCCTTCTTGTCCACTGCTTTTATGACACCCACGACAACTGCCTGTCTCATATCACAAACAGCAAAGCGACACAGAGGTGGATAGTCTGAGAAGCTCTTAACACACACGGGCTTGGCAGAAACCATATCAACGATGGCAACATCACCAGACTTCAAGAATTTGGGGCTCATCTTCTAGCTTTTTACCAGAATGGCAATCAATCTTTTGCTTCAGCTCAGCAAACTTGCAAGCAATGTGAGCGTGTGGCAATCCAGTACAGGGACATAACCAGGGCTGATTTGGCCTGGATGATTCAGGATAATCATCTGAGCAGTGAAGCCAGCTGCTTCCATTGGTGGGTCTTTTTTGCTGTCACCAGCAACGTTGCCACTACAAAGATCCTTGACAGACACATTCTTGACATTGAAGCCCACATTATCCCCAAGAAGAGCTTCACTCAAAGCTTTGTGGTGCATTTCGACAGATTTTACTTCAGTTGTAATGTTGACTGGAGCAAAGGTGACCACCATACTGGGTTTGAGAACACCAGTCTCCACTTCGCCAATAGAAACAGTACCAATACCACCAATTTTGTAGACATCCTGGAGAAGCAGGGCTTGTCAGCTGGATGAGTTGGTGGCAGAATGCAGTCCATAGCCTCAAGCAGTGTGGTTCCACTGGCATTGCCATCCTTACAGGTGGCTTTCCATCCCTTGAACCAAGGCGTGTTAGTACTTGGCTCCAGCATGTTGTCACCATTCCAATCAGAAACTGGCACAAATGCTACTGTGTCGGGGTTGTAGCCAATTTTCTTAATGTAAGTGCTGACTTCCTTAATGATTTCCTCATATCTCTACTGGCTATAGGGTGGCTCAGTGGAATCCATTTTGTTCACACCAACAATTAGTTCTTTCACACCCAGTGCGTAAGCCAGAAGGGCAGGCTCTCAGGTCTGCCCATTCTTGGAGATACCAGCCTCAAACTCACCAACACCAGCAGCAACTATTAGGACAGTACAGTCAGCATGAGATGTCCCTGTAATCATATTTTTGATGAAATCTCTGTGTCCTGGGGCATCCATGATAGTCCCATAGTACTTGCTGGTCTCAAATTTCCACAAGGAGATATGAATGGTGATACCACGTTCACGCTCAGCTTTTCAGTTTATCCAAGACCCAGGCATACTTGAAGGAGCCCTTTCCCATCTCAGCAGGCTCCTCAAATTTTCAATGGTTCTTTTGTCGATGCCACTGCATTTATAGATCAGATGGCCAGTAGTGGTGGACTTGCCCAAACCTATGTGTCCAATGATGACAATGTTGATATAAGTCTTTGCCTTTCCCATTTCGGCTTTTAGGGGTAGTGTTCATGACACCTGTGTTCTGGTGGCAAACCCGTTGCGAAAAAGCCCTATATGCTCTTTTACATGGTTTTATTGTATCAGCTAAAGGGCTGCTGATCTCCAAATCTGATGAAACTGCCTAATTTGGCTTGGTTTTCAATGACAATAGTGAAACATACTGAATAATGTGGAAAATACATCATTGAGGAATCATGCAGATGAATGGAAGTCATTAACTCAATTAAGATGTGCCTGCTCTGAGAATATGGTATCACAGCAGTCTATCTGGATGTATTAATGGCAAGATAAATATTTTCTGCATCTGAAATCTACTCATATCTGTTGTTTTTCTAAATATATGATTTTTTTTGATGCTGATCAGAAGATCTGATTCTTCCTTCTATAGTAGTGGAATGCCTAATTTAGGAATTTTGTGCAATGGAACATTCATAAGCTTTGAAGTTACAACTGTGAAGTTTGATCGCTGCTTTTGTGACCCATCAGCTGCCTACTCTCCTTGACTCTCAGGTGTCATTGAAGATTAGATGAGATACACCAATGCAGAGCTCAGCAAATGATAATTTCCTTCCTTCTCTCCCTCTCCTTTTCTTTCTTTCTTTTTTCTTTTCTTTTCCTTCCTTCCTTCCTTCCTTCCTTCCTTCCTTCCTTCCTTCCTTTCTTCCTTCCTTCCTTCCTTTCTTTCTTCCTTTCTTCTTTCTTTCTTTCTTTCTTTCTTTCTTTCTTTCTTTCTTTCTTTCTTTCTTTCTTTCTTTCTTTCTTTCTTTCTTTCCTTTTTAGATAGAGTCTTGTTCCTTTTCTTTCTTTGCAAAGAGCTACAGGTTGTAAAACATTTCCTGAAGTCTCTGAAGTCTATTTTAGGGGTGTATGTAGGACTAGAGTATGAATTTATTCTGACTCGACTGTATTTCTCTGTTACTCTGTATTGTTGAAGAACCAAAAAAATTGCTTTCTGAAGAATGCCTGTTTGAGTTCTGGGGTTAAACAATGAAATATATATATTTCTACTTGTTCAGCAAGAAGGGGAGTCAGAAGGCTAATATGTGGAAATAAGTGCCCCATGAATGATTCTTATCATTTAGACCAATTAGTGTTCTATGATTATCATGAAACTGGCAGAATGCAGCACTCAAAAATCACTAGACAGATTAGAGAAGCACAGGCATGAATGGGACAGAAAGGGGTTAGTGAGAGTTCATGAATGAATAGCAAGTAGATATATTTAATGCATTTATGTGCCAAAATCCAACAGTAAAAATACATTCTGCAAAATTTCTTTCTAAAAGTGAGGCATTTAGTCAATGGGGGGAAATGGCCCTTATGGTTTTAATTAGCTTTGATTCATGCAAATTTTACTATCAGCCTTGAGCAGATCTAAGGAGGTAGACCTTTGAAGTTGCTGTTGAGTTCCTTCTGTTGATGGTGTTGAATTAGAATTCTGGAGGATCCAATGAAAATAACATGCAAACATTATGGCCATTTGTTATCATTATAAAATGTGATAATGTCATTGCTGACTTACAAAGATGATGACCTGAAAGGCCGTGACATTATGACATTACATTTTATCAATAATGAAAAATTGCTGCCTTTGCATGGTGGTTGGTGAGCTCAGGCGACCATGGAAGGAGGCTGTAAGCCTTTTTGTTTATTCTAGATTGAAAACGGAAACAAATCAGCAGTTAGAGATTTATTAGGTCGCCAAAGGAAAAAATGGCATCTTGTCTTACCCTATCTGTGGGGAAAGCAGGAGGACCTCACTGACCCACGGGGTTTAATATTCATTAGCAAGAGGCTTGCTTGCAAGTCACTTAAATGGTGGTGAAGTCTGCCTTAATAACAGGTTTTAAGGCTTGAGGGAAAATGTGCTGCCCAAAGAAGCTGTGATGTGTGAGCATAAACAGACAGTGTGCCTTTTTGGGAAGGGACCTGACAGATGGGCTGTCATTCCACGAATAGGGCACAGCTGATGTTAAGGCGTCAATTAGCTTATTAGCTTGTTGTTCTTAGATTGGAACTAGGAAATAACTTTCATGACTGCTGAAACTATTCATGCACTATTCTTCAACATTTAGAGGACACGATGGAGGTGAAAGAGTCATCCAAGATCATTCTAAACCTCACGTAGCACAGCCATGCTTTTCTGACCATGAGCAGTCATAAATCCGGTACCTGTGGATGAGCTAAAAAAAACCTTGAGCCCGAATGCCAAGCTGAAAGGCCCACAAAAGCTGTGGCTTCTGAAGCCTCCCTAATAACTCATGCAGAGATTGAGGCTTTTGTAAGTCTTAGAAAAGATAATTTTCACAAAATATGAGGAAGGGGCAAGGTGGCAACTCATCTATCCTGTTTTTCCCCCTTGCATTTGTTCTATCAGAGAGCTGTAAAGAGTGGGCAACATATATAAAATTCTGAGTCTAGGTCCTAATATAAAAACTTGAAAGGAATGTAAAATCTTTAGATTTGAGGTGTAAAATAGATTTTCTTCCCTTTTCTCTTTTATGCAGGTGTTTCATGGCAGACACATAAAATACCTATTTATTCGTAGCATTTTATTTCCCTTTCACCTTATGCGTCTGCTTAGGTTTGGGGGAATTCATGTCAATTTCAGTTTCTCTGGGGGCAATAAATTGACCAACTTGGGTTTTGGCTCACCCAAGGGAACATTTCCATCTACCTCCTCTGGTGCAGTTCCTGAAGTGGATGCATGCGTGTGTGTGTGTGTGTGTGTGTGCATATGTGCCCATGGGCATTGCCCTCTGTCCAGCCTTGAGTACTGTTTTGGAGGTTGTGATTCTGAGCAGCAGAATACTCTCCCTGTCCTGGTGCTTATCTAACTGCCTACCTCCCTGAGGGAGCTCCAGCTTAGCCTTCCAGATGAGGCTTGCCTGGTTTGAGTCTGCAGTGCCAGTCACTCTGATCTTTCACTGGTGGGCAGCTCTTCTCAAGGCCTCTTGGCTGTGTTGACTCCCACCCATCCTACAAATCTCAGCTGAAGCCTCACCTTGAGCTACTATAAGAATCGCTGCTACAAATAAACCTCAGGTAGCTCCCTGACCAATCCTCAAACACCTAGGGAAACCCAGAGCATTCTTTCCATGACCTAACAAGAAGCAGTGGTTCTCAAAGTGTGGTCTCTAGATCAGCAGCATCAGCGTTACTTGGGAACTTGCCAGAAAAGCAAAATCAGTAACTCTGATTTAGGGCCCAGCAATCTGTGTTTGAACAGTCGCTCCAGGTCATTCCAATGCAAGCTCTAGTTTGAGAGCCACTAGCTGCAGGGAATGTTTGAAGTTTTTCTTGCCCTCACGGCATTAATGGGACAACTCTTAAGTAGCATCTATGCATTAAAAATAAGTGTGTTTCATTTTCTTACTGTTCAATTATGATTTTCATGTTCTTTCCTTCTAAAAAATCCTGGAAGCAGGGGTAAGGCCGCATTCAGTCTGGCTTGCTTGTTTTGTTTTACTTCAACCAGGTAGGGCCTTGTACAAAGAGAAATGGTTATTTGATATAACATAATTCGAAAAGCCACAAGAGTATTTCTCTTTTCTTGCAGAAAGGTGCTGCCTGACGTTCAGTCTTTGACGATGAATCCCCCTGGTTTAAGATAGCATTAGATGAAAAATATCCCTAGGAGGGGGAACAGGTTAACCTATCAGTGAAGTATACTTTTATTAAGAATGGGTTTGAGGCAAACACCTGGTATTCCAGGATTTACTATTCTAAGCTTCGATGATTTGCAAGTAATCTAAAAAATTTATGACATTTAGAAAGCATACAGTTTGCTGTGGAAACCAATCATATCCCTGGTGGGTGAGCCTAAGAGATGACCCAGAATCTTTATCTTAAGGCAGCTTAAAAAAATCTTTGTCATTTTGTTGTTAAAAAAAGGGAGAGAGGATAAAATGGCATAGGCCTAATGGGGTTGTTATGAAGATTAAATAAATTACTCCATGTACTCCATTTTACATAAGACCAGATAAGTACATCATATATGTGAGATATGATGATGACAATTGCCTCCTTGTTCCTTTAGAATTAACTCTTGTTATAGTTTACTACTGTCTTATTTGAGAAAATGGAATTTTCAAATTAGCTATTAGATGTATACATTTAAAGAGTCCAGGCTTTGAGGTGGCCCCAGATCTTCTCAAAATCCACTGTGGATTCTGGCTGGCTGCTAGTTTGAACAGGCAGGGGGAGGACAGGGCAGTCTGGGTACCTGGGGAGTGGGAGAGGGGTGGGGAGTTGCCAGAAGGGAGGGGCAGCACTGAAATGGGCAGTGAAACGAAGGGAGTGTTTGTGCTGAAGAGAAATTTTGCCAGAGTGAGGTAGTATTCCCATTTTTTTTCCAGGAAGAGCTCAAGTGGCCATTTTCCATGCTATCAGCAAATAAAGTTTTGGTAGAAGGCAGTATCGGATGAGAGGTTTGTGTAAAACCAAGCACAAAGTCCAGAATTACAGGCTGACGTTTTTGGAGTGGGGGCCCAAACAAGAAATTTTTCTGCACAATATAGTTAAACACCCGGGTTGCACGGATCTCTTTTTAACAACCACAGAATTCTTTTAGTGATGCTTAAGGATGACTTCCTTCCTGGTGGGAGTAGAATCCCAGGATGTCTGCCAAGATGTATTACTTAATGTTCTCTGTTTCTCAAAGGTTCAGTAAGCAAAAGGGGTTATTCTGAGCAAGCTGCTGGGACGATGACAGGAACAAACACCTCAATGTATAAATTTGAGACCTTTCACCTCTCAGCTGTCAAATTTCAATATTTCTGGTCACAATGTTAAATGCGCCCCAGTGTCCGTTTCAGAGAACTCTGATGGAAAAATCAAAGTTTGCTTTTATATTTACACACTGTTAGTAAGTTGTTAAAAGAAGAATAAAGCAAGGTGACTGCTAGCCATATTTTGTATTCATGGCTTTACAGCTTCAGCATAATAAACCAGAACCTGTGTTTTCTCTGTAACTTATAATGCATGCTCCAAATGACTTAGTGTTATTGCCAGCTCTATATCCCCTACCTTTTAAGAATGATAAACACAGCATGTTGAAGGTAAAGTTTAAAACCAGGGTTATGAAGGAGGTAGGGAAATAGGGGCTAAAACAGGACTTTTAAGATCTTTCCATTTAAAACCAAATGTGTGGGTGTACATGAAGGACACGGTATGAGTCCGCATAGTTTATCTTGCATTCCTTCTTACAAACATGTGTATAATAACCTAATGCATACTCCTGGGATAGAAAACAGGGACTTCGTATTCTGTTACGTGGAGGCATTATTACCTTTTGGCAGCAGTGGTGTGTTTTGTTTTGCCCTGTGCAATTCTGTAGACAGATCTTCCATCATGATGACCTTTCTGACAGCAGATGGGTGGGGGAAAAATGGTTTGAGGAAACCATTTTCCTTTCATGCAGCAAGCAATAATTACTTGAAGTGTGTGACAACGATGGAGTGGGCAGGCTTACCCAAGGACCCATACTGGAAACTTCCTTTGATTCTAGCTCTCCTTTTATTCTGTCAGTACACTTGTGCAGAATAGAATGTTTAAATTTTCTTTTTAGAAATCTGTGATGCTTGGGAACTCTTTGATTCCACAGATATTTTCACATATCTTTCAGGGATTCTCTCAACCAGACTGACTTGGGCCCAGGTGAGCTCTGTGTATATCCATTTTATGTGTTTCTCTGCCCTGCTGGGCGCTGCAGCCATAGCACCATGGAAAGGGCCACCGTGGGCCACTGCAGAGAGAGTGGACAGTGACAAAGGAAGCTGTGCTCCCTGTCAGTACATGCATCAGAGGATCTGAGGAACATGAGTAATGACCACGCACTGCCTGGGCCCAGGGAAATGAAGTTTCCACATCCACGCCTAGTGGAACATTTGCCTATTGGCATAGAAATGTTCCGTTTCTTTATGGAAGTCCATTTCAAATACTGGTAAATTAAACTTTTAGAGCAAAAATCAATGCAAAAATATGTCCCAATTTGTGACAGTGGAGATTACCCATGCACATCATATGTCTCATAGAGAGAACAGTGATGGGGACAAGGTCTGAGGAGGTATCCTGCTTTTGCGGTGCTCGTGTTCTCTTTTGAATGTAAACAGTAGTTTCTGATAAGGATATTGTATTAGTCCATTTTCACCCTTCTGATAAAGACATACCAAAGACTGGGTAATTTGCAAAGAAAAAGAGGTTTAATGGACTCACAGTTTCACATGGCTGGGGAGGCCTTAAAATCATGGTGGAAGGCAAAAGGAACATCTTACAAGGTGGCAGGCAAGAAAGAGAATGAGAACCAAGCAAAATGGGTTTCCCCTTATAAAACCATCAGATCTCGTGAGACTTATTTACTACCACCAGAACAGTATGGGGGAAACTGCCCCATGATTCAATTATCTCCCACTAGGCGCCTCCTACAACACGTGGGAATTGTGGAAGCTATAAACCAAGATGAGATTTGGTTGGAGACACAGCTAAACCATATCAGATATCATGAGATTAAAGCATGTCCTCTCTTTTCTAACCCATGAAATACTTTTTAGTCAGCACTGCAGTCTGCTTGGTGTGTAACTTCTACCACACAAACGACTTGCCATTCACAATACTCCATGATACCTTCTTTGCTTATATTAATGTTTCATGGGGACACCTACTATTTCCTTGATAAGACTGAAAACTTCTCGATGGCACAGCCTGCTTATGGTGTTATAAACAGAGCTTCATGTTTCTGTGGATCTTCCAAAGCACTCCTGTCACCTTTTGCTTCAACTTCTGCCTCTGCTTGTCTCTGTGTCCCCACTCAGTGTTTTGCATCCTGAAGCTTCTGTCTTCTGTTAGGCCCACATTGCTCTACCAGGCAATAAAAGTGCCGTTGCCAAAAGCACTGTCAATGGAAGATATTACATATCAGAGACTTGGACTGATGGTTTTGAGGACTCTAAGGAGAGGGGCATCGCTGCATGGGCAAGTATAAGCATTAAGTAAATATGGCCAGCATTACTGACCTGAAATTCTCCAGTCTTCTTCATACCAGGAAATTTTCTTTGGCCATTTTTTCTTTCAGCCCCTGCCTACTGCTAAACAATTTTCCATTCAGGCCACTCATGTCCTTGCTCCTCTTTTCCCAGGTCCAGGGCCCTCCATCCCCCTGTCTCTTGGGATGCGCCAGACAAATTGGAAAGGAAAAACTCAATTACTTTATTACGTAGAGCAAATTAGCCCTTATTGTCTCCCAATAAGCCTCAGTCAATAAATGTGGATGTAAATGTTTTCAATACTTGTGGAGGTGATATTTTGAGGCAGGAGAGCATTGTGATAGAGACCCTGCTCCACTAAGCTGAAAGCTCCACCTGCTTCTTCAATATCTAAACTATTCCAACTGAATTTCTCACCTCACTATTTTACTCAGCCAAAGATTTAGGAGTTGCAGCAAAGTGATACTGGACTATCCTATGACTTTTTCCTCTTTATGCACAAAGTTCAGCAAAGAAGGGAGTAAGAAGGCATGCTTTCTGAGTTGAAAGGATAAGGAAGAGGTAGACCATTTGACAAGAAGGGATTATTCTGATTTCTAATATATGTGGACATGCACATGCATATACCATGGAACCTCTCTTATCCAACTTCCATGTAACCTACTTCTCCATTCCGTCTAAAAGACATACTGACTGGGCTCAAGGTACATTGAACACCCACAGTCAGGAGGCTACTTTCTGGCACCCAGGGCACGTGTACCAGGTGAATTGATGCTTATAAAACCAGTTGGGTTTGTTCCCAAACTGTTTATGACACTTATACTTGCTATTGTAATTACATAATTTAATTAAATATTACATAAATTGAGGAAACATGAATTTAAAAATGAAAGAAAATTGGTTCTGCTAAAACTAATTTGAATTCTCTGATAAAATCAAGTCTCTAGAATTTTTGCTATTATATAAGATATAGATGAGATGACTGTAAATAATTGGGAAAAGCTATAAAAGTCTACAAATTAGATGCCTTGTCAGTACTTTTAAGTTTTCATTCTGCTTTAAAGAAATGGAAACTGCGATTTGTTGAGGCATTATGTGGGCCTTGTGTACATAAACAAGACTTTACAGAACCCCAATTAGAGGACCTACACTTAGGCCTTGGCTTTATTTACATCAAAAGATTACCAAATGAGTATATGGTTGTGTATGTTTCAAGGTGAAATAGCAAAGTTTAAGGTATAACTCTGTTACTATTTTTATTTCATTTCTAACCAACTCTTTCAAATAGTTAATCGACTGTGGGATTACTGTAATGCTGAGAGGGCTTCAACTCTACGTGCACATACAGACATGGGTAGAACCTTGGTGTGCATTTGGCATTAACCCTCAGACTACCTCACCAGAGTATCAGTGGGATTTCTAGACATGAACATCCAGAGAACTTGTCTTTGTTCTTCTGCTCATGTGTCTTGATGTCTCAGGCTGACCTTGGCCTTGCTCTGATCCAGATGCCTTTAGCCACATCCCCGGCCCATGTTAAAGTGGCCACTCTTATATCAGAGCTAGCACACCAACAATGGAGAACACTCAGTGACTATACTGGAAATTACTCCAAATTTAATCTTTAAGGGACAGACTTTAGGCTTATGCTACACAGGCTTATAAACTGCATTCTTAGCCTCTAAGCTATGTATGTGCTTAATTGCTACCTGTGAAATTCATACAAATGTAAGAAATGTGACTTTCCTTTAATGTTAACAAAGAGTTGTTGGTAAATCTCTTCAAGGACTCGGGATGAGGGGCTTTACAGATTTTCTTTTTTTTTTTTATTCGATTTTTTTTTGGAGGGGGGCATGAAGTGGTTGTTTATTGTGTTTTTAAATTTTTAAAAAATTTTCATTTTTCCATATGTTATTGGCATACAGGTGGTATTTGGTTACATGAGTACGTTCTTTAGTGGTGATCTGTGAGATTTTGGTATACACTGCACCATATTTGTAGTCTTTCATCCCTCGCCCTCTCCCACTCTTCCCCCTAATTCCCCAGTGTTCATTATATCATTCTTGATTATAAAAGGAAAAGAAAGTGTTGAGGAGGAAACTCTGATGGGTGCTTGGGGCAAAGAGGAGACCTCCAGGAGCCTGCTGAAGGCAGGTCATCTGTTCTGCATGAGAAGAGAGGAATAGGCTGTTTGTTGCTCTAGGGAGATAATGGAGTAAGAGAACAGAAGGGAGTGGAGGCCATGAGAGATTGGCTGGTAGGCTGTAAGTTCTCTGATGTGACCCCTTCCTCTGACCCCACCCCAAAATCTCCAGTAAGAGGAACTCACTAAATGCTTGGCTTTGAGTGAATTGTGTGCGTATGCATACACTGGCTTTGTGAAAACTTATTTCTGGGCTGAGATTGGCAGTGAAATTGACACAAAGTAAGAACTGAGGAAGCGTGTGCTGCTGGTGCATGGAGGCAGAGTGATGCTTGGCAGAAAGGCTTGGGAACTCCAGAAGGCCACAGGGAGAGCTCAGGATACCAGGAGGCATGAAACTGAGGTTGGTTTAAGTGTAACTGGCTTTCTGAGGGACAGGGGCATTCTTAAGCACCTGGCATAGAGATGAACATATACTGACTACTACAGAGATATATATTTTTAAAGAATAAATCTTTGGGTCAATGGAGAAAGCTATCTGGGTCAGAGTCCCTCTGTGATTCAAGTTAGGCTTATTATCAGTTAGAGGGCAAATGAATGAAGTTTCAAGGTATGGTTCTAGGGACTGGTGCCAGCCTGGTGGAGAAGCCAGTGGTGCCAGCTCAACCTCTCTACCCTCTAAAGGTGTTGTCATCTCCTTGGACTGTTAAGCCAAGGTCAACATGCCCCCAGGGCGGCCTGTTCTGTCTGTTTCAGGCACCTTGAAGCACTTCACCAAGTTTTAGAAGATAATTTTTCAAATATATATAAAATTGAGATTAGTGTTGGCTTTTCTACATTTAGCAGAAGAGCCCAAGTTTCTTGATGACTCTTCCCTATTGGCTGGTGAGAAGTGAAGTTAGCACTTCTATTGAAGAACTGACTTCAATGAACCAAAGTTGAGGCATTGTCACCTAGGAGAAGCCTTTTCTAAGACCATCGAGTGACAGACGCCCCAAAGTAGATTCATGGGTCATAGAGTACTGGAGCTGCAAAGATACTTAGGTGAGGTTTCCTCTTCTGTGCTCCCCGCAGTTTTTGTTCTCATTTCTTTATTGCAATCATCACATCATTTTATATGTAATTATCAGAGCCATTTGTCTCAATTTATTGGAAGTCCATTGAGAACAGTGACCAAATTGTATTCATCTTTTTAATCATCAGTACTTTGGACAGGGGCTTAGACTGTGAAACATGCTTATTAAAATGTAGTGGAATGAATGAATGGATAGATTAACATGGTTTTCTTATTTTCAGATGAGGACACTAGAACTTTCCCAAGGACGCAGAGCGAGTTGGTGGCAGAGTTAGAACCAGAAAACTTTTCAAATTTTAGCATTCTTTCTTATATTTTCTCCTTTCAAGAAATTTCCTTGGGATGGGGTCCATGCCTTACAAGTGCACTGAGTAGCACCTAGTATAATTTAGGATGTTTCTGAAGAGGTAGGACCACTTGTTGCCTAGGCAACTGGAGAAATGTAGGAAGGTGGCAATTGTCTGTTGGCAACAATGTCCTCAGCCAAGAATCTGAAAAGTGGCTCTTTTTGCTCATCCCTGAACAACAACCTTGAGGGAGAAGTGTGTTAAGAGATAAAATGCAGCCAGGCACAGTGGCTCATGCCTGTCATTTCAGAACTCTGGAAGACTGAGGTGGAAGGATTGCTTGAGGCCAGGAGTTTGAGACCAGCCTGGGCAACATAGCAAGACCCTGTCTCTAAAACTAAAAACAAAATAAAAAAATTACCCAGGCATGGTGGCACATGCCTGTAGTTCCAGCTACTCAGAATTGAGACAAGAGGATTGCTTGAGCCTGAAAGTTCAAGGTTACAGTGAGCAATGATTGTAAAGTTCAAGGTTACAGTGAGCAATGATTGTAACACTGCACTGAAGTATGGGTGAGAGAGTAAGACCCTGTCTCTAAAAAATAAACAATAAAAAAGAAGTTAAATGCTTCTCTAAAGCTGTGAAAATTTCACTCCTTCTCTAAATCGGTGAAAATTCTGGAACCATTTTTTGACATAAAGAGAGAAATTCCACTGGGGTGAAAGGCAAGGGAAGCAAGAGGCTCTCTTGCCCATGTTTGTCCTGCTGGCAGGCTCTGAGGTTGCTATCAAGGCTGGTTGTCTGAGCTCTTCTAGGTGGGCACCTTGTCCCTCTTACAAGCCATTTTCTCCACAGCAGCCGGAGCCATCTATTCAAAACACAAGTCCAATATTGTTACATCTCTGTTCAAAACACTGCAATGGCTTGCTCACAATAAAAGCCAGGGTTTGACAATGGTCCACAAAGCCCTACATGGTCTAGAGGGCAGCCCTGCCTTTACACTGACAATCTCCTCTTCCTGGTGTGCTGTTTCTCCAGATAGATGCATGGTTTTCTCCCTCACTTCCTTTAAGGCTCTACTCAAATATTTCCTTCTCAGAGTCTTCCTGGATCACCTTATTTAAATAGCAGCTGCTCAGTCTGACCACCTTGTTATTCTCTATCTTACTGTATTTTATTTTTATTTAATTCATTATCTATCTATCTATCTATCATCTATTTATCAATCATCTATCTATCCATCCATCCATCTACCTGCCTATCCATCCGTCTATCTATCTGGTAGCTTTTCCCACTACAGTGAAGTTTTATAAGAACAGAGATTTTTGCCTCTCTTGCCATATCACTAGCACCTGGAACAGTGCCTGATCCACAGCAGTACTTAATGAGTATTTGTTGAATTAATTGAATGATTTAGATTATGTGGGTTCAGGGAATGCAAAATAATTCAATACAGCAGGTATAAGTCCATTTTGAATTGCTGTAAAGGAATATCTGAGGCTGGGTAATTTATAAAGAAAGGAGGTTTATTTGGCTCACCTTTCTGCAGGCTGTACCAGAAGCATGATGCCAGCATCTGCTTCTGGTGAGGGCTTCAGGGAGCATCCAGTCATGGCATAAAGGGAAGGGGAGTTGGCATATCACATGTGAGAGAGAGGCCAAGAGAAAGATGCCTGGCTGTTTTAAACAACCAGCTTTTGTGTGAACTTACAGAGCAAGAACTCACTCATTGCCATGGGGAGGGCGACAAATCATTCATGGAGGATCTACCTCAATGATCCAAACACATCCCACCAGGCCCCACCTCTGACACTGGGGATCACATTTCAACATGAGATTTGGAGGGGACAAACATCCAAACTATATCAGAGCCTAAGTTTAACATTCATAGAAGGGTACATCTGTGACAGAGTGCAGCATTAGGAAGTGCAGCTGTTGGCATGCACTCTGCCTACCTCTTGGCCTGGGCTCCCCTCTGAATATGAATGAGTGGGCATTGAGTAGACTGATGCATAGTTATTGTTGGGTTAAGCCCTCTGTGCAGTCATTTTTAGAGGTGGATGTCACTGAAAGCAAAGTTGAATGTCAGCTTAGCCTTAGTCTTCATAGACCAGCAGCATCTGCAGAAGATGAATGATTTACCTTCTTTTTTATTATAAGTTTTTGTATGTTTTTTGGTCATTCTGGTACAAAGTGTCAGCAAAAAATTGTCACTGCTGACAATTTTCCTATACACTGCTACGGAGATGGGTGGTTGATGCAGAGGACTTGAAGCCTCAGGATAGCCTGGAAGGAGTGGAAACAAAAGCTGGATGGAAGCAGGTTTCTGAAGAGAAAGTTACTTCAACTCTGCCATTCATACCTGATGGAGCTGTAGATGGGAAGGAATTGCCCAAATTCTGTCCTCCTTTCTCATTCCCTGTTTGGTTGTAGTAGACGGTTGCTCAGTTCTTTGCTGGTGGCTTCCACAGTTGTCAGGCCACGTGGCTCATTAAGTGACTGTAAAAGCTGTTGAGGATCCTTTGGAAGAGAGGGTGGGAAGACTCTGGCAGCTACAGTGCACCCACACCTCACTAGCTTATCCAGACAGACCGAGCTAGAGTTTGGGGTCAGACACAATGAGCCTTCCCTGGCATCATTACAAAGGGGTCACTGATGAGTAGGTGCAGGCATTCTCATTGTCCCTTTTGCTCCCATCCCTAAAACCTCTCAAGAGTCTAGTCTTGATATTTATACAAACCTAGTTTCTAGTGCTTTGTTGAGTTCATTATACTGTCACCCATCAGTTAAATTTGGGCTTCATATGAAAACAGGGGGATATTACTAAAGGGTAACTGAACCAGTATACTTTACATAAGTAGTCAAACGTCCTATCGTTCAAATTTGTTTTAGCAAACCGTGAGTCTCCAGTACTTTATAACCCAACATTGGGATGATATATACCGATCGTTGAGGTAATTAAATTAATCCATGAGTTTGCGTTTTATTTACTTATTGTATGAGTCTCGTACTGTGGTAGGAATGAGTATCCTCATTTGGCAAAGAGGTTTTTTGAGCCTCATGAAACTTGCTGTATCCACTCTGTAATAAGGTTAACTGACATAAGGTTAACCTCTGTCCATTTGTATACCTGAGAGAATACATGCACCGCATTTGTGCCTTTGTTCTTACTGCTTCTTTTTGCAGAGAATGCACTTTCTCTCTCCTTTTCTCTGGCCTCCAACAGAGATATACAAACAGTAGTTAAAATTAAATGTTTTTCAAGAGCTAAGTCAAAAACCTCCTCCTCTTGAAAGCTTTTCCCAGCATTTCAAGTTGGTTATCTGAATGAAGATACTAGGACTGGCCCCTCCTCAAGTCCTGCCAGTAATTTAACTATGCGACAAGTTAAAATCTTCAACAGACTCTTGGGTGAAGACCAAGGCAGGTGTTACCTGTTAGGGTTGTCAAGCAGTAGCTTGGCCCTACAGGTCAGGCCAATAGGGTTCAAAGTAGGCTGAGTGGCTGGGCATGTAGAGAGACCCAGGGATTCCCATGAGAATGTAGCTTCTTGGAGGTATTCTTAGTACTTCCACATGGAACCATAATCTTTGAGCTCTGATAACATTTCGTGTCTCCATCATAAGACATTTCAGCTTCAGGTTAATCTCTTCCCTAGTGGATCAAGACCTCCTTGAGAAAAGGCATAGTTTCTAATATTCTTCTTTATAGTGTTTTATACATAGTGCACATTCAATGTTTGTCAGAACGTGCGTAAATATGGTTGAGATCCAATGGTCTACTGAGGTCCCATGGTGTGTTTCCCTCTTAGATGACTGAACACATCTCATGACCTGGGCTGTGTTAAAAAGACCTGGAAGTGCTAGAGCCATTGTGGAGTTGATTCTGGGTACAGTGGTGAGGCAAGCTTGCAAGGGATGATATTATCTTCCTTTTTAGAAGTCCAGCTTCTGAGGTTGTACCTTTGAGTGTGAAACTGGATTCTGAATAGGAAATGGGGGCCCATCAAGAGTGAAAAAAATTGATGATCTAATCAAGACTTAGACTCAGGACCATGAAATCAAGATTGGTTCCAAATATAACCTCCAGGCACTTTTAATGAGGTAGTTCCAATATTTTGAACAGATTTAAAGAGACCTTCTATAATAGCTAGAAAAGAATGTTCCATTTCTTTGATGACCCTGGACACCAAATCACTGAAGTTCAGATCTTCCGGGGGCCTTGCTATTCTCAAATCAGAATTCATCACTTCTTCTGTTCTTCCATACCACTTTGCAGCTCTGTTACAACCTGCTGCATTTTCCTCCACCTCAATATTCATTTTAGCTCCTATAATTGTCCCACTTGTATGAAGTACTGGAGGAGGACTCAGTCCAACGTGGGAGGAAATGACTTAGCCAAGGTATAGAAGCATCTGAGACCAGAACTCACAGGTCCTTAATTTTGATTCTAGTTTTCTTCTTCTTTTTTTCTAATATGGATTTCCTTGATGCGCCTATTGACTCTGGGTGCTGTTCCCAAGGGTCTTAGGGTTTTAAGTAATGCACATATAATTCTTTGACTTGTGACTTTGGATAAACTTCTGGGGTCATGTGTTGAAAGAGGAGAAACAGTGCCTCTTCCTTGATAATCCCAAATGCCTAAAACATAAAGGTAAATGACTGAGAAGTCAAATCCTAACTTTGTACAATTCTTGTTTATTTAATTAAAAGTCAGCTATTGAATACCTTACAAACAGGAATGCACTTCATTAAAAGAACTTGCTGATTTTTCAATGCAGCAAAAGTGGTGTAATATTACATTTGTTGTTTTTATTGGCATCCTGAATAAAATATTTCTTCATGGTTAAATATGTTCTGCCCATAGATTTTCAGAGAGGCCTGCTTCTCTGAAGCGGGTTGTTATTTTGTGTGTGGGCTTTGCCCTGTAGATGAACATCTCATATCCTGTGTTCAGCTTAAGAGCAGAATGTATATATTTGTTTTTTGAAGATCTCCCTGGGACAGAATTGCTTCCTGAGCATATGCATTTAGCTGAAAAGATAAATGTGTGGTCAGAGGCCGTTGCCCACCTCTGGTTAAGAGTTTTTGTTAATGGTGCTCCAGGTAAGGGTCCTATGTACTTCAGCAGCTCTTATCACTACTTAAAAACTAACAGTAGTAGTTGTCCATATGGAAAAGGCAGGCTTTGTTGATGAGTACGTTTGAATGAAGATGCATGTTTATCACCCTCTCTCTTTCCCCTTCCTCCTTTAATGGCTCATTGAAGTGTATTAGCCCAGCTCTTCAAGACCACCAATAAAGTTATTCTGGACTCTTCTCTCACTGTGGGCTCCTCCAAACCTTTGTGTGCTTTTCTGTGGGCTCGTATAATTGGATCAGACACATTGCAAAGAACTCTTGTCTTTTTTTTTTTTTCCTAAAATGCAAAGTATCTTCACATTCAGACACCTGCCTACATGCATGGGTCGATTAAGCAGCAAACTGGGAGTACGACTGACAGACCGCAGGGAGCAAAGCCTACTCCAACACCCCATTTGGATGCATCAGGTCAGAGCACTCCAGGTAGAATTTGTGGGCTCTTGAATGCACTAAAGATACTCACTCAGGACATCTTCTTTTCCTTCCCCAGTCTCTTTCCAGAGGTGAAATTACATTCAGAGGTAAGATTATAATAGGAAAGCCTGTGAAGAAAGGCCCTCAAAACAATCATTCAGAAGGTCAAACTAAAGTGAGTAGTTCTGAATTCTAATTATTATGATAATAAAACATTTATGAAGTGCCTACTTGCTCATATCAATATGCTGTGTTATATGTCTTCTAGAAAGACTGCCGAGATCCTTGGAATTTCACATAGCCCATTACCCTCCTTTCCCCTTGCAGGAAATATCTTTACTCCTTATTATTATAAAGTCATGATACCATCTTCTTTTATTCTCTTAGGTATCGAAACTCTTTGTTGAGACTTGTTTGGTGGTTTAGTCTGGCTTGAATTATAAATTCCTGCAAAGAAAGTTTACCTTAGGACTCAACTCTGTATTTTAGCAAGAGAATAGAATTAGCTTCCTTGAACTGATGCTTTTTCATGCTGCAGGGCATGTGCAAATTTGATGGCAGATGACTGAACTATCAGAAAACAAGGTTCTTTGGGAACATTTGTCATAACTTCTTTCCCTTGATACTGTCCTAATTCTCTGTATACCTACTGAATTGGAGGACTGTATTTAACAGCATGTTTCAGATATGTCATGGGGCCCAATGGGGTAAGTGTCACGAACAAAAGTTGAAACTAGGCATATACTCATTTGTACAAACAAGGCCTTAGGACCAAGCCCCTGTCTTTTTGGATATTGCATAGTACTAAAAATTATGACCAAAAACTAACATTTAATATGCTTTCTATTAAACATTGTGAATCAAGTACTGTTCTATGTGCCTTCAATTTGCTAATATCATTTACTCCTCACCGCAACTTTATGGTTTAGGTACTATTATTAGCATCCTTCAAGAGAAAGTAAATTGAGATTGATGAAGGTCATGCCTCGCCCAAAGTCACCCAGACCATGAGTGATGATGCCAGGATTGCAGCCCTGACTGGCTCCAGAGCCCTTGCTCTTAACCACTAGTCAACATAACTCTAGTTTTGCTAGTGTCATTGAAATTACATTATCTGTTTCACAGAAATAAAATATGCAAGCGTTGCTTGAAAGTTCTAGATTGGTCAGTACAGCATGATGCTTTAAGAGTTCTCGCTTTAGAGTCAGGCCACGGTTGATTCCTGTCTGCCTCTTAGGAGCTAGGTGATCCTGGCTAAGTTATGCAAACTCTCTGAGCCTTCATCTGGGAATTGGGGAAAAATAATAGCACCTGTCTCACAGGGTGGTGCTGAGGTTTAAATGAGGTAATGCATAATGCACACAAACCATTTAGCTGACAAGCCAGCACAAAGTAAGTGCTCACTAAGTAGTAATTATTATTATTGCTAATAGAGCCCTTGGCTTGGAAAGTGAAGATTGAACGTTGGGAACAGGACTCAGCTCCAACCTGCCCGTGTAACCTAGGTGGTAGGAAAGAGACATTAGGTTCCTGGCCCCCAGGAAAGCCAAGACTCTCTCAGCAAAAAGCCAAGACAGTCTAAAGGAGAGTTTACAACTGTGGTTCTCAAAGCTGGATCCACATAGAATCATGTTGGGAACTTTTAAAACTCCTGATGCCTGGGATCTCTAGGGCTGAGACCATGGCACCAGTATCTGTCAAAGCTCCCCAAGTGAATCCAGTGTGCGAAGTTGAGAGCTATTTGCAGTTACTGAGTGATGATTCCAGATGCTCTCTTTCAGAAACAATGTACCCCACAAACATGGGGAGTGTAGGACTTAGAGGAGGCCAAACAGGGTTGAAAATAATAACAATTATAGCTGTTTTAGGTACTCCAAATATAAACTCCAGGAACTTTTAGTCAGGTAGTCCAAATCTCTTGGAAAGATTTTATCCAGTGATACCACTTAGCAATGCTATGCTCTGGATGAAGAATTCAAATAAAAATAGCTAGATTATTAGTCCAGTTCTATGTTTCCAAGTTTGAATGTGTTATATGACATCTTGGGGCCTCAGTTTCTCCAGTAAAATGAGAATAATAATGCCTGGGCTGCCTAAGCAAATATTAGCCAAGTTTATTGGGTTTCTACAATGGGGAGGGGATATTTACACTCATCTGGTATCTGCTTCCTAGTTTCTGCCCCAGGAAGAAGTAGCTAATAAGATCATTGATCCGAGTCTAGGGTTTTTATTGAGCCATATTTTCTCTGGAGGAGGGAGTTACTGTGCTACAGAGGCAGAAATCTAAGCTTCATCTATTCTTTACTACTTCCTGGTCCCCTGCAGGAAGCACTTAGGTATAGGCTTTGCCTCTGTGAGCCTCTCTGCAGTCCTGACATCCCTAGTTGACAGGCAGTAACTTAAGCTGGGGGTGCACAGTTTATCCCGACTTTGAGTACTCTTTTCCATTTAGCTACTGTTTGTGTCATAGCTTTCCCTGGAGGGAACCAGGGAGGTAGGGTTAATAATAGGATTATCCAACTGGATAAAGAAAATGTGGTACGTATACACCATGGAACACTAGGCAGCCATGAAGAAGAATAAATTCGTGTCCTTTGCAGGGACATGGATGAAGCTGGAAGCCATCATTCTCAGCAATTAACACAGGAACAGAAAACCAAACACTGCATGTTCTCACTTATAATTGGGAGTTTAACAATGAGAACACACGGACTCAGGGAGGGGAACATCACATACCGGGGACTGTTGGGGGATGGGGGTAAGGGAAGGGAGAGCATTAGGACAAATACCTATGCATGTGGGGCTTAAAGCCTAGATGACGGATTGATTGACAGGTGCAGCAAACCACCATGGCACATGTATGCCTATGTAACAAAAACTGCGCATTCTGCACATGTATCCCAGAACTTAAAGTAAAATAAAATAAAAAAAAGGATTATCCTACACCAACTTGGAACCTGTGTCACTGTACTAGGAGGTGATTTCTCTCTCTCCCTCTTTCTTGCGTGAGCACGCGCCTGCGCGCTCTCTCTCTCACTCTGTGTGTGTGTGTGTGTGTGTGTGTGTGTGTGTGTGTGTAGGGGGATAAATATGAAAGAAACATAGAGTTTAACAGAGACGAGAAGGCATGCACAAAAATATTCGTAGTAGAAGATAGGAAGTGATGATAAATCCAGGGGACCAATTAGAGCTTTTATACTCCAAACCTTCCACATTCATTGGGCTCAGACAGTATCCCAGTGGTCACCGATGCCTCGAAATTGCCCAGTTTTGTCTCAAACATGGTGCCCTGGAAGGCATCTATTCTGGAGGAGCTCACTGTTAGTGTAGCCTGAGTCTCTCTGTGGGAAGTGGGTTATATGGGAAGGCAGCTTGCACATGAAGGAGCATTGCAATGAACAACCAAAAGAAATAGGGCCCCAGACTAAAGATGTCTACAAGGGCCAGATAAGGAATAGAACCGAGTGAAGAGGGTCAGATGGGGACTGTGTTGTCTTGGGGTGTGCATGGCCCTGTGGATGGGCAGCCACTCCTCCAGCTGTTTGCTGCTGTGTTAGAACGTTGAGACCAGGGTAGTCAGATTGTCCATTTTCTCAAGAGAAGCCAGACTTTTATATTTCTTTGTGATATTCTTTATTTCTAAACGTTTCCAAGTGATTCCGATTTTATAGTACAGACTTTCATAACCATTGGTCAGTTGAAGCCTTCCTGTTCTAATGGTTTTTGAAAAGTTCTACCACCTTTTGGCCGCCTCCCTTTTTGGGTGAGTGTGTAAATGACTTTTTTTCACCTTTACACACACTACACAAATGTGTTAAAAGAAGGGATATTGTTACATTATGGTTTTAGGCAAAAAAATACTTACCCATGTATCCAACAGCAGTTTCAGTCAGAAATATTATAAAGAGAGAATTTGAATTGCATGCTATGTTTGGATAAACTCAAATGTTTTGCTTGTTTATGAATGTCAAGTACCAGAGATGAAGAGGTAGTAGCTTCTCACGACTGTGTGCAATTGCATGTGTGTGCTATCTCCACATTTTGAAGCACTGTCTTGTTTAGCTTTTATTTTGCCCTGAGGGTGTTCTTCTGTGTTATAACTTTATTTTCAAGTGTAGTTTGAGTGCAAAAATAACCATGTGTCCCCAAAAGGTTGAAAAATTGATGAAGAAAATGATGCAGAAAGAAAAAAATGAGTACCATCAATTTTCATCACATTGCATTTTATGTGCAAACTATATTTGTAGACTTTAAAGTTGTTGTTTATTACCTATACATTTATTTTCATTGTTCAATTGGTATAACTTTTTTATAATCTGAGAAAACAGTTTAAGTATCTTGGTTTGGGATGAAATACCTCATATTTTTTCCCATTCAATTGAATGGAAATATTTTTCATTTAATGGTTTTTCTCTTTGCAGACAGTATTTTAGGAATGAATGGAAGTCCCTCATGAGGGATCAATGTGTTTATCTGTGGGCCAACACAAAGCATGTGCGAACTGCATTTGGCCAGCAGGATGCTAGTTTGTGACATTCAGTGAAGGAATGGCTGCAAAAGTACTGTAAAAATGTTAAAGCGCTGAATGAGAATAAAAGGTCATTATTTTAGCCCCTCTAAGGTCCAGGGTGGGGGGTGTCAGTAGTCCTATTCCTTAGGGGCAAGCTGTTTTTCATCCTCATCCCTTTGCCCATGGATTTTTCCATCCCTGCCCTCCATAGTGCACAAGGACTGGAATCAAATTTGGACCTTCTGTTCGTTTCCCTGTGAGGTCAGTCAGCTTCATGAGCCTCTTGGTCAAGCCAGGAACCTGGACATAGGCTTGTTAGTTGCCTGGGTACTGTGTGGCAGTGGAAAGGATGGTGACTTGGGAGTCAAGAGGCCAGGGATGGGATTTGCTGCAGATTTACGATGTGACTTTCAGGAAGTCACTTAGCTTTGCTCTACTCACCAAATATTTACTATTATTATCATCGTCATAGCAGTATTTTCATGGCCTTAGGCTAAGCTGGAAGACCACAATGTTCTTTTCCAATTCTAATCTTCTGTGGGTCTAGAAACAATCTTATAAACATGAACATATGTTTTCATAGAAGCAGTGCCTTCCAAAGTCAGGCACAGTGTTCTTACCACCAGCATTTGTTTATTCATCTATTGATTCGTTCTTTCAACATATATTTATCCGGAGCCTACAGAGTGCCAGACATTGTTCTAGGCACTGAGGGTTGAGCGATTAGCAAGCAGACAAAATCCTTGCCTTCACGAAGCTTACATTCTTGTGGTTCCATCAGATATCATATTTCCTCCTTGTTTAATACCTTCCACTACCTGGATAAATAAACTCTGATACTCCATAGGGAACCATATAAATGTTAAGGAGATAAGTCATTCTCAATGGCATAAAAGAATCGAAAGGAAGTAGTTTGAAAGTTAAACATGACCGTATTTGGGTTTGCAGGGGAGGATGATTGGAAGGTCTGAGACATCACCTTTGTGAATTGGTCTGCTCTCTGATAGTGTTTATAAGATGCCGCCATTCACAGATAGACCACTAGCATCAGGCCCAAGCAGTATTTTCACAACCAGCCATGTGGTGGCAGACAGATGAGTCAGGCTGGCGAAAAAAATGGTCATGCACATAACCACATCTGAAGATGAAACTGGTCACATCACAGAGATATCAGTAGTGTCTCATTTATGGCCAGTTATATATTTTTCATTCTCTCTATGTCCATTCTCTCTCTTTCAGGGAAGCTTGGCAAAACATCTTTCCTTGGTGAAAACAGTCCTTTCTTCTTGCCTTGAAGGTGCCCTAAGTTTCCCTGGGGGCTTTGCCTTTGAAGTATTTTGGGAGCATTTATCTCCTAGTCCTTCAAGTTTATCTTCTTTCTCCTCTTCTTTTTTTTCTTCCTTTCCCTTCTCTTTCCTCTTCCTACTTTTTCTTTCTTCTTTCTCTTTTTCTTTATCTCTTCCTACTTCCTTTCTACTTTCTCCTTCTCTTTCTCCTCCTTCAATTAAATAGAAAATCATTGCAAGGATCTGTGATAAATTAATGTCTTCATGAGGATGTAAAGGATAACTTTTCTAAAGACCTCCAGGAAAGCAAAGGCTGCCTTGACATAAAGGGACATGGCATCACATCTGATTTTCTAAATATGAAAAGACCACAGTTGCCTTGAAAAAGAGTTGATAAATGCACCTGTGTTGCTTTAAACAAAGTCAATACCCATTTGAAGCTAAGAAAGGTAAATGCCTCCTAGCCCCTAGAAATCAACGAATCATGAGGGCAAAACTGGTCACAGGTTTTGAGGCTGTCTTAATGACCCATTGTCAAAGGGCCAGACAGTGAAAAGAACAATAGCAGCAGCAGCAGCAGCAGCAGCAACAACAACAACAACAACAACAACGAAATCACTCAGATTGTCAGGAATTTGAGCAAAAGCTGTAATCAAGAAATGGCAGCCACTTAGTCAAGATCTCTTGGGTGAGATACAATTGAATTTCATCTTTTCTTCTTTCACTGTGGACGTACCATTGCCTTAACAAAGTCTCTCTATAATTTCATTGAGGACCTCTACCAGAAATGCCCTGGTTAAAGTTATTCCTGCACTTACAGTGAGAATTCTGCTGAGAACATTGTGACTACATCTTGCAATGCCCCCTATATGAAGTCTCATGTGAAAATTTTCTTTCTTCTTGTTAAGTGCTTCATGCTTCTTTTAATTAACTATTTTTAGGCATGTTATGTTTTTGGTATATTCAAGTAACAAGCACTATCCATGTCTATATTTTTTCTTTGGCTTCTAGGATGCTCAGAGCCAAATTTGAGCCTCACCTGTAGCAACTATGCAGATCTTCATGGTTTGCATATTGTTATCCCCTCCCTATTCTCAGTCTTGCTTTCTCCTCTTATTTGTATTTTAGTTCTGGTCCGAAACTTTTTAACCTTCTTCTCCCCTCATACACGCTGCTATGTTTTCATAAGGGACAGCATTCAATCTTTTGTGAAATTCCTGTCTTTCCATCCACACTAGTATTATCTGAGCTCGAGTCTCAAGTTCTCATTTCTCTCATAATGGTTTCTGTAGCAGCCTCATATTCGAGCTCCCAACCTCCTGCCTCATCTTCCCTCCATCTATTCTGCTGCAGTTCCCTATATGGAGCTCAAATAGAAGCACGATGTGCCCATGCTTAAACCCTGCTGGGACGCTCTCCTCATCTTTGTGGGCAGACCAAACCATCTATGATCTGCCCTTCCTCAGGACTCCAGTCTTAGTATAATCTCCCTTTCATATATGCCATACTTCTGTACATTTTGTTGAATGAATAATATATTAATGTAATTATTGTAATTTTCAAAATAGTAATTTTTATTTACAGTAGCATAGAAATTTAGCAAATTAGTAATAAAGATGAGTACCATGTCCATCTACCTGCAATGAAAGGAAGAGAAGATGAGATTGAAGAATGGGAAGATTGTCAGTCTGCTGAAGCCAACTGGTATCAGTCCAGCAATGTAGTCATATCTAGAAGCAAATTTACTACCTTTCAAATCTGGTAACCTAGTATTCTCTAACTCTTTCACTCTCTCAAAACAGGAGGAAACTGAAAGCATAAATGACCCCCTACCAACCTCATTTTTTTATCTCAACTTTGATCTCAACTTTTTCCCTAAACCTCCCTGTCACTTTCTTTTGGGTGACAAAAGATGCAAGATAGGTTTTACATATTATGGTCCAACTGGAGTTAAACTTTTTTACATTCTCTGGATTAAGCCCCTAGTGAAATATGACTATCAGGTGATACGGAGGTGTATGGAAGATGCTGTGCTGTATGAGTGTAGACTTTGGAGGAAGAATGTGGGGATCGGTTTTGGTCATGTTGTAAACTATGTCATCCTCAGTGATTTAGATCTTAGACTTGTGGATAAAATGAGAGTGTTAGATTGGATGGTGTCAAATCATCCTTCCATCTCTGATTCTAAATAGAATGTTCTTGGAATTAGCAAAGATACCAGGTCTCCTTATCCATACGTTCATTAGGAAATATTTATTGAACACCTTTTTATGCCAAACACTGTGTAGCCTATGGGATGCAAAGAAGACCCAGAGTTCAAGAAAAAAAATATTTCACCATTAGAGCTTGCAGTTTAATTAGGGAGTTACCAAAATATCCACAGCACAAGGTGGAAATGGATTGACACCATCAGAGACATGCAGGTCATAGAGACGTGGTGTCAGGGTGAGGGAACCTCAGATATAATTTGGTCTCTGCCTCTCAAAATGTGCCTATGAACCAGAAGCTTCAGCCTCATCTGGGTGGAATTTTAAGCCCTGCTTTGTACTCACTGAATCGGAATCTACATTTAAATCATATTCCCATGAAAACTTGAGATGCACAGATAGGTCCAACTCCGTAATTTTATAGGTGAGAACACAAGCCCTGAAGGATGAAATGACTTGCCTGGTGTAATGAGAGAGTTAGGACTTAAACCCAGAGCCCCTGATTTTTGGTGGGGTATGTCTACACTGTGTCACCACTTATTATGAGGTGCTATGGGATTTCAGAGAAAAGCAGTGAATGTAAACTATCTTTAGTTCACTTACAGCATGTATCAATGAACTTAAACTTTGAAACTCAGGCCAGGTTGTGGGATCCAGCCTATTGTACATAGTTCAGGTTGTTTTAACTACTGGTGTCTCACTAAAAAATCAATGTTGTTTCTCATCCCAACACTCTAAAATGCAGAAATGTTGGCAATCACCAAAGAGGAGAGGAAGCTTCCTGTTCCTGCAAAATAAATTCCTGGACTAGGCTTAATGCTTGATCACAAAATCCATCACTACCAATGGAGAAAAAGTCCAAAGAACTCCAAGCACACACCCTACTGGGAGAAGGTCATGAGAGGCGTCTTCCTGCATGTACAGCCTGTGGAACGGATTCCTTAAAATGGGTCCTGTAGGCTAAATGGAAGGCAGGAAAGCAAAATGAGATTCCAGTTTCTCAATGAGCTTTTCTATGTTCCAATGTTTGGAAATAGTTTTACCCAGCAATGGTAGAGAATTCACAGGGTTAATGACTAAAGAATGGAGTTCTTGTAATCAATATAGTCCTCTGGCTTTATTGATTAGAATCACCTGCTTATTTTGCAGCTAAGATTTTTTTTTTATCCCATTCAAAACAAAGACACCCTAGGGGACCATTAAGTAAATAGGCATTTGAGACTTTTTTCATTGCTAAGAATGTAGTTAATTATTATTAGTGCCTAAAAGTCTCAATTTAGACAGAACACCTGAATGAACATGCTATCGAAATGGTAGTGACATGTCTTCTATGAATGGATGCCAATTTTCAGTTTAGTGAAAAAATGTTGCTTCCTCCTTAGAGTTGTGGGGAGGGTTGTGACTACATTTAACTCCTGGGAAAAAAAAAAAAAAAAAAAAAAAAAAAAAAAAAAAAAAAAGACTTGGCAGAGCCCTTCTTCAAAGGAACTAAGGTGGAGCAGTTTTTCCAAATATTGCATGTTCCTGGTGGACACCATTGTTGTACACACAGGCTATTCACTCCTGAGTTTGTCTAAAGAAACAGATTGACCGTATGGAAACCCATTAAAGACACCAGGCCAATTTTATTTCATTTTGACAACACATTCATTGTTTTGCTTCAGGAAAACAAATCAAATGCAGACTTATGGTATTCACTGAGTAACGTGCTTCTCCTTGTTAGGAACAATGCTCAGGATTTAATACCACTTAATAATCTGTTTCTTTTCTTTTCGTTTGAAAATTACACAAATCAACCAGCATACATATCTTCACTGAGCACCTACTATGGGTAAGAAGTTGTGCTTAGTGCGTTTGAAGCATGATGATAATACCTAGAGCTCATTAGCATTTAATGTTTACAAAATATTTGCTCTTTTTATATTTGATTCTTATTTTTATATTTGAGCCTCTTGGGGCTCACAGGGCAGGGGACTACTTACCACATTTTACAGATAAATAAGTAAACTTAACAAAGTTCTATAAGGAATTTGAACAACTCCATGGCAAAAAATACCAAATAATCTGACTGAAAAATGGGCAAAGGACCTGAGTAGGCATTTCTCAAAAGAAGACATACAAATGGCCAACAGGTATATACAAAACGCTCAACATCCCTAATCATTAGGGACATGCAAAGCAAAACCATAATGGGATATCATCTTACCCTAGTTAGAATGGCTATTATCAAACAGACAAAAAAACCCCACAAAAACCCGGAATACACCAAATGTTGACAAGGATGCAGAGAAAAGGAACACTCATACACTGTTAGTGGGAGCCTAAAGTAGTATAGCCACCATGAACAACAGTATAGAGGTTCCTCAAAAAAAAAAAAAAAAAAAAAAAAAAAAAAAACTACCATATCATCCAGCAATCCCACTGGGTATTTATCCAAAAGAAAGGAAATCACTATATCAAAGAGATATCTACACTTCCATGTTTATTGAAGCATTATTCACAGTAACCAATATATGCAACCAATGTAAGTGTCCATTAACAGATGAATGGAAGAAAACGTGGTGTATATACACAATGGACTACTACTATTCAGCCATAAAAAAATGAAATCTTGTCATTTGCAGCAACATGAACGGAACTGAAGGTCCTTATGTTAAGCGAAATAAGCCAGGTACAGAAAGGCAAATATTGCATGTTCCCACTTACATGCAGGAGCTAAAAATGTGAATCTCAGGGAGGCAGAGGGTAGAATGGTGGTTACCAGGAGCTGGGAAGGGATTGGGGTAGGAGGGATCAAGATATGGTTGGTTAAGGTGTACAAAAATACAGTTAGCTGGAAGAAATAATATTATTCAATAGTATAGTAGGAAAATTATAATTAACAATAACATTGTATATTTCAAAATAGCTAGAAGAGAAAAATTGTAACGCTCCCAACGCAAAGAAAAATAAATGTTTTTGAGGTGATGAGTATCTTAAATACCCTGAATTGATCACTACACATTATATAAAGGTCTGAAAATACATGTACCCCCAAATTATGTACAACTATTATATATCGATTTAAAAAAGTGCTGTGAAACATAGAGTTGCCATATGACCCAGAAATTCCACTTCTCAGTACATGCCCAAGAAAACTAAAAACATCTTTGTTCACACAAAAACTGACACATGCCTGCATGCTCCTAGAAGCATTATGTATAACAGCCCAAAAGTGGAAACGACCCAAATGACCATCAATGGATGAATCGGTAAATAAATTGTGGTATATCTGTACAATGGGATAATATTTAATAAGGAATAAAATACTGATACATGCTTTAACATGGATGAACCTTGAAAAGACTATGCCATGTAAAAGAAACCATACATAAAAGACCACACTTTGTTTGATTACATTTATATGAAATGTTCAGAATAGGCAAATCCATAGAGACAGAAAGTAGATAGGTTAGTGATTGCCAGGGACTGGGACGGGGGATATGGGAAGTGACCGTTAATAGCTATGGAATTTCTTTTTAGGGGTGATTAAAACATTTTAGAATTAGGTAGTGGTGATGGTTGTACAACCTTGTGAATGTACCAAAAGCCATTGAATTTTGTACTTTAAAAATGAATTGCATGGTATTTGAATTCTATCTCAATTAAAAATAAAAAAAGTTTTTACCAGTGACTTACTCATGGCAGAAATGGGTATGTTTTTTGAATTCCAAGCCAACATTCAGGTTCAGGTTCAATGTTGGTTCAAGCTTCAATGTCAGGTTCAGGTTCCCTGGTGTATGACTAATGAATATTTCCTGAATTAAAATGAAGGTATAGTCCTTATCCTTAGGGAACTTGCATATAAGAACATGAAAAGATAAAATGCTGGGTAATAAAGGGTACATTAGAATGAGTGATATGAATGAAGATTCTTCAAAGCCAGCTCTCAAAGTGAGATTTGTGGGATTCAGTGGGTCTGTGTTGTATTCCTGGAACTCTAACTCTATACATTTAAAGAGAACTTTAGGTGTGGTGGAGACTCATCTGTATCCTGTTCTTTTCTTCTCTCCACTTGGGAAAGCTATACTTCCCCAGTCACTTCCAGCTGGGTGCGTCGTGTGACTGGTTCTGGCTAGTGGGTCAAGAACAGGAATTACATATGTCACTTCTGGGTTGAAGCATTTAATTGACAGTGCCAGATCATTCAGCATTTTCTTCTATTACTGTGTCAGTCATGGAGGTCCACATATTCCAGATAGTTCAGATATTGAATGGTAGAGTCTTCATTAGCCTGGGTCTCTGAGTCATCGCATGAAACAAAATGGTGCTGGTAAGTTTCCCAGACCTGCAGTGGCCTTTGCATCAGTAACAGACTGTGCTGTGTTAAAGCACTGAAATATTGGAGTGTTTGTTGGTGTAGTATAACCTAGCTTATCCTTAACCAGGGGATTCTGATGATCAACCAAATTTGCAAATCAGTGGTAGAGATAACAAATTCTAAAAATTGGGAAATAAGAAAAATCAGGAAAAGCTTAATAAATGAATTTGAGCTGGGCCTTGAGCGATAGTTGAGATTGGGATAGGAAGGAGTAAATAGAAAATTTTGGATGGGAGACATTTATGAATGATATTAAGGAAACACCAAAATAATAGTTCTTCTAATTTTTTCCCTCAAAGATGAATTAGGGCTTTTATTTTTTAATGTGGTGAGTGGACAGATGCTTCAACTCTTTATTTTCTAGCTGGTTATACTGGAATAACAATCCATGTATAGTATCATGCAATGAATCTTTCAACAAACATTGAATCATTTCAGTGTTTCATTTGTTCTGATGGGCAATTGTTCTGAATTCTCCCTGTGGCAGGAAGGTAGGCACACGTTCAATGGAATTAGAAAAGGTTAGCTGATGGAAGACTTGAAAGTCAGGCTGAAGTTCTCCTCCTCCACCTCATTGAGAAGAAAAACCAGCATGTTTTCCTTGGATATTAATAACCAGGTGATGCATTATTATTTTCATCTTTGAAACAGTGAGCTCTGCTGCCAGCAAGCTCTCATTCCTCAGTTCTACCCAACTGTTCTTGTCCTATTTCTGTGTGTTATTAGCTTCCCTCCCCACATACTCCAATATTTTAGGGTATGAGATCCGTGAAGGGGAGGAAATAGGAACTAATATTTAGCCGGTACTTGATGTGTACCACACACATACTTGACCTCTTCTTACCTAATCCCTGAAAAGCACTGTTTTCCCCATTTTTGTGGATTAGAGGGCTGAAGCTAGTAATTAAGGAGCTTGTTCAGAAGTAGACAATTAGAAAGTGTGGAGCCAGGACTCCAACTGGGGCCTCTTTGGCTCTGATGTCCTTTGTATGATACCACAGTGCCCTCAGTGGGCTGCAAGTACTTCAATTTATTAATCTGTCTTCCTTTGCACCAAATTACATAGGCTATGTAACTGGAAAGAAAGAGTTCTAGATGTAAATCGTCCCATCTCTCACAATGTGTGTGCAATCTTGCTCAAACCAGTCTTATTCTAGATAGCATGAAATTCCTAAAGGAAAGGGGATGCTAGTAAAGTTTGAGTCTGATAATTTCTGAAACTGCTTTTTCATTAAGAGTAAATAAATGAATATGAGACATTCAAACATTAACAAAAAGGTTCTTGCCCTATATTAGGTCTTGAAGAATTGAGTAATTACGGCACTCTTCTTGTAAGTATACAGAGGATGGCTTAGGTGGATTATCAATAGTTTATAGCTGGTTGAAAATTGTGAGGCAGCAAAAGACCAGACCAAACAATCTATGTCATACCCAGGGGATCATTCATCTATGTGTTCACTCCACAAATATTTAGGAAGTGCCAAAAATGTGCTGGGCCTGGTTGTAGGTGCTGCTGATACAATAAATGGCAAATAAGGCAAAGTCCTGACTGTCCTGGCATTTATCGCCTGTTGGGATCAGACAATAAACAAGAAAACAGTTATTGTCATATACAGTAGGCAGAATCATGGCCCCTAAAGATGTCCACATCCTAATTCCTGGTGCTTGTGAATACGTAAACTCGCATGGCAAGAGAGATTTGGCAGAAGTGATTAAATTAAGGACCTTGAGATGGTGGAGATTATCAAGGATTTTCCTGGTGGACTCAATCTAATCACAGAGATCCTTAAAGGCAGGAATGTTTCTTGGCTGTGGTTGGAGGGAGATATGACTATAGAAGAATGGTCTGAGAAAGTGAATGTTGCTTGCATTGAAGTTGGAGGAAGGGAATCATGCACTAAAGAATGTGGGTGGGCTCTAGCAGCTGGAAAAAGCCTAGAGCCAGATTCTCCTCTAAGGTCTCCAGAAAGGAACGCAGCCCCTGCAGACACCTTGATTTTATCCCGGTGAGACCCGTATCAGACTGCTGAACTACAGAGCTATAAGATCATAAATTTGTGTTGTTTTAAGCCACTAAGATTGTGGTAATTGTTACAGCGGCCATAGAAAATTAATATATCATACTAATGTATTTTATGAGAGTCATAATTACTCTGAAGAAGGTAATATAGGAGAAGGATATAGCTGGCAAATCCCACAAATATGTGGGATGGTGTATTTTCCCACTCTGATATTGTGTTCAGGGAGGGCAACTCGTAGGAGATGGTAATCAGCAGAAACCTGAATGAGAAGGTGGAAATCTGGAAAGACAGTGTTGGAGGCAGAGGAAACGCCACAGCAGTCATGAGGGAGCTGTCCAGTGTTTCATGCTTGTGATGTAATGCCAAAAGGGTTTGGTATGAGTTTATCAGAAACAAGGCGTTTGTTCGTTCGTTCATTCATTCAGTAATTAATTAATTCACTCATTAATCATTTATTCATTCAACAGATAGTTATTGAGTAGCTCTGATGTGCCAGGCACTGTTTCAGGTGTTGGGAATATCGCAGTAAACAGATCATTTCCACACTAGTCTGTCCCTCAAGGCTTGGGTTTTACCTGTATGTAGAATTCCTGATTCCAGAAGAAGGCACCAGATGCTCTTTTCTTTTCTTTTCCTTTCTTTTCCTTTCTTTTCTTTTCTTTTCTTTTTTTTTTTGAGACAGAGTTTCATACTGTCGCCCAGGCTGGAGTGCAGTGGCGTGAGCTGGACTCATTGCAACCTCTGCCTCCCGGGTTCAAGCGATTCTCCTGCCTCAGCCTCAGCTGAGATTACAGGCACCCACCACCAGGCCCAGCTAATTTTTTTGATTTTTAGTAGAGACGGGGTTTCACTATATTGGTCAGGCTCGTCTTGAGCTCCTGACCTCATGATCCGCCCGGCTCGGCCTCCCAAAGCGTTGGGATTACAGGTGGAGCCACCACTCCTGGCCCAGATGCTCTTTTCTTAAATGTTCTCCTTTGATCCTGGGGAGATCATTGAGTCTGTTAAGATTCATATGAATTTACCCAAAGCAGAGTGTGTTTGCCCTTCCAGATACTGGGTAGTGTCTGGGAAGTTCTTAACTCTGAAAATTTCTAAAAGGGACCAGTGCAAGAACAATTCCGTGCAATTAAAAAATTTAAATCCATCTTGCTCCTAAATAGTTACTGTATTATCATAATAATATTAATAACAATCCTTCATACACTTTTAATGTTTTGCACTGGTTTTTGGCACCTAATATGCTGGCATGATTCACGCCTTAGATGACTTGAAGTTTCCTGTAGAGTTGGAAAATACTTTATCTGTGCAGCCCTAGACACACACACACACACACACACACACACACACACACACACAAAATGAATATTTCATTCAAATCTTTTGATCCACCCAAATATTTTTTACTTGCCAAATCCCTGAAGTTTTTTTCTTCCTATTGTAGTTAAATTTACTAATTTAGTCAGTGAGAAAGATAAGCAAGAATGTATCGGCGAAGTCACCTATCTCTTCAAACAACTGATGTTCTCGCAAATCAGAATTGATTTGATTTAAGGTGAGTGATAAACGTGCACTGTTAGACCACTCCTGGGAGTCGACAGGGTAAGTTTTCAGGGTGAATTTTCTTTGCCCTCCTGACTTCAGGTTGACTCTAGGTCTGTCTTTCTCTCCTTACCAAAGCTGACTTTATCTCTCTCTGCCTTGTTCCCTTCATCCCATTCCCAGCCCCGACCATTGAGGTGGATGGAAGCTGAGCCTTGTTGCGCCCACTTGAGTCTCATTCACCCTGAGCAGTCACAGATGGGTCTTGTCTTTTCAGATGCCCCACAAGGCCATTGCCACAATTCCGAGAGCCTGCTGGGTGAGGCTGGGTCTGTGGGGAAACGCTTGTAGGGATGTGGACCCCTGAGATTCTGAACTGCGGGTGGGCAACTCTCCACATGTGGAAGTGTTGGAGGGACCCACTCATAGGTTCCCGCTGTGTTGAGCAGCAGAAATCACAAGATGTGTGGTCTTTTCTTTCACACACTCCCATCCCACAGCCTGGAATGTTCTCCCTCCCAGCACTGTAACATTTTTGAATGTTCTTCTGAGCAGCTCTGGGACATTCTAGGGCGTGAATACAAAAGAATACCCACCTTGAAATCAAGGAACATATTCCCTTGACTCCTGTGGACTCTTCCTCCTCCTTTGCAGATTGCTTCAAGTTCTGTTGCCCCTTGGTCCTATTCTTCCTTCAAATCTCATCTCAGAAATGCCTGGGAAGCCTTTTCTGGCCCATGCCTCTCACTCCAGATGCAAACTGTACCTTAGGCCTCCACATTCTTGGGCACGTCCTCTATTATGGCCCCCATTGGCTGAATCTTGAACTTTTGCTGGGTTTGTTTCCTCAGGGATCTCCAGGAAGGCAGAGATCCAGACCCTGTCATGTCCTGGGGTGCTTAGAAAATGCTTGTTGAATGCACATTCCTCAGGACCAAAGGTAGAACTGAGCAGAGTATTTCCTGGCTTAAGTGATTATAACATATACTTTACATAAATTACCTAAGAATAGTAGAGTCTGGAATTAAGAACAGTGCTAAATTGCCGTATGTACCTTGTGTGAGTAATGGCTTTTATAATTGACTAGATCGTCTGAAAAACAGAAGAAGTGCATTTTATACATATTAGCATTTTATAAGCATTGCAATTTAAGCTTATAATTCTACTTCAGCCATTGGAATTATGTTACATGTAGAAAATCAAATAGATGTTCAAAGGGGTGACCTGTCACTGTCCAAATTCAGAAAAAAGGTAAAGGCTCTTCAAAACCAGCTTATGTGTCAATAAACATTGAAAGAGATATTCCTTTGATATTTAAAAACCAAACAAAATAAAGAGGCCATTCTTCCTAGAGGACAATTTGAGACACAGAGTCAGTCAGAAGCAAAGATGAAAAGCCTTGCTTCCTTCTTTATTTCCAGTTGGTATAGAGAGAAGATACCAGGCATTTCTGATGTATGGAATTTCTCCTCTCCCATGGGTTCCTGCATTCATGTTTTCCAAAGCCCAAGGAATTATAGAGATTTTTCCAGGACCTAAAACAGAGCCTGACTGCCTGACTGATTGGGACATTCATTGACTGGTTGATTCACATTGATAAAGCACCTATTATGTGCCAGCCACCTGGGATAAATCTAAAATAACATAAACTTTCTTCTCCCTAAAACTTAAATGTCTACAAGATGTTGATTGGGTCAAGAAAAAAACCGTAAATGTCATAGAAAGGTGTCTAGTCTTTAAGATCACCAGAAACCACAGATGATACTTGATATCTCTACATACCTTTAATAGTCAAACTTAATGGCTATACTTGTAATATTTTTAGGTTTTGGGGACCTGGATTTAATGTTCAGATGGATTAAAATAATGTGGGTTATTTTTTGTGCATTCTGGGAAACTTCAATTTGCATTTTAAATGAAGCACTATTTTAGTTTTCGAATTAGGCAGAATGGAAAACAAATAAATATACACATAGTTTTGAATGGTCCCAAACTCGGACATCGAGAATGAGCCATTTGGCAGATAGATCTGCTTAAGTGCAAACCATTTCTGCATACTAATTATACATATAATCAGATACGCATGCAAATATACACACACAGATAGTTATTATTGATCATGGATTATAGGGCCTGAGAGCTGGAAAGGACCTAAGTTCATGCATCCCACCTCCTTCATTTATAAAACTCAGCACTACAACTAATAATAATAATCATAATCTAGCAGTCATTTTGAGCACCTTATATGAGTGTGATGTCCACCAGCCTACAGTCTCCACAAAGGCAGGAGTCAGCTTTGTTTACTGTTATATGGTTAGTGTCTACCTTGTTGCCTACACATAGTTAGCACTCAGCCACACACAAGGCACAAATGAACGACATGTGCCAGGCTCTGTACCAGTCACTTCCCATACATCGCTCCATTGAACCACCAAAACCACCCATAGTCAATATTACCATCTTTATTTTGCAGATGAAGTAACAAAGCCAGGAGAGGTGCAGTAATGTGTTCAGGCTAACAGTTTGTTGTTAATGGAAAAAAGCAAAGATGAAAATTCAGATGTCCTGACTTCCTGCTCTAGGAGTCTTTCCATTGAATATCTTACCGTCTCTCTGAGCATATACTCTGGTGTGTGCTAAAGATCAAACTTGGATTAATGTCTATAAACAAGGTATGAATATCACCAAATTAATTAGTGAAGGTCATATTTATACTTCACCAAGTGTCAACTTGAGTTATTTGAAAGAAGATTGCCTCAATTTATTGCAGTCAGTCATTGTTGCCCCTCCCTAATAGGCAACAAGCTTGAAATTCACAAATCCGTGTGAATTGCTATCTTGCATTTCTTAGCAAAGGCTGAGCCTCAGTCAATATTTTTATAGTAGGATAGCTCTGTGGAAGACTCTGGGTGTTACTTAAGCTAATAAATGACTATCCTACAAAACAGAATTACAGACAATAACCTAATTAATGAAGGTGGTAATAGAGACTCTTTGTTTACAATGCCCCCATTTCCCAAGTTTGGTCACTGGTTGGACTATCTGTGTCCCCAATGATTTACGAATCCGAAGGAAAGTGGAGAAAACATAAAATTTATTTTTCCACAATTTGAGGCACGAGCTTCTCTAGCATTTCAGAGCCCTACATTTCTGTGATGGGCTTTGATTCAATCCAGCCTGAATGAAAGACATTTCATCACCCCAGAATGCATTTCTTTATTTGCCTTGGATCTATGATTCTGTCAGTATTGAGAGAAAAGAAAAATCAATGCTGCACTATAAACCTCGGGCCGCCTCTGGCCAACGTGGTCAGCATGGTGTGAGCAAAGGAAATGGCAGGGGAAAAAATTGACCGCTCAGCAAGAGTGTGGCCAGTAACGGACACAGCTCAGGGCTAATAACAGCTTGCAATTACACATGGAAAGCCATAGCATGTAGGGCATTCAGTGCGAGGGGGATGTAATACAATTTATTGAACCACCGGTTAGAGTTCTGCAGCTTCTCAATAAAAAAAGAGCGTTAGGCCTGTAGTCCTTAAAACACAGACTTATATGGTGCCAACAGGTGAAGGAGACTTGGAAAACTGGAAAGACTCGTCTTAGCTGGAGAGCAATCAGAAGATGACTATAGCCTATTTGCATTTAAAATTATGCATCTAAACTGGGTGCAGTGGCTCACGCCTATAATCCCAGCACTTTGGGAGGCAGAGGCAGGCAGATCACTTGAGGCCAGGAGTTCAAGACCAGCCTGGATAACATGGTGAAACAACGTCTCTACAAAAAACAAACAACAAAAAACCAAAAAACGAATATCCCAGCTACTCAGGAGGCTGAGGCACAAGAATTGCTTGAACCTGGGAGGTGGAGATTTCTGTGAGCTGAGATAGTGCCACTGCACTCCAGCCCGGGTGACAGAACAAGACTGTTTTTTTTTTTTTTTTTTTTTTTTTTTTTTTTTTTTTTTTAAACTAGGCGTCTATCTATACATTAATCAATCAGATTTGGTGCACACATAGAGTTTTGGCATCTACTTATTCTCTCTCTCTCTCCATAAAATTCCAGTTCAAGGATCTGTGTCCGACCATACCTAAAACCAAGTTAATATAATAAACTGAGCAATTATACAGATGTTGAACATATACATTTTGTGGTAAAATATGCAGGAACTATCCATGCTTGGTACTGAACTAGCAGCTTTGCTGATGCATTCTGCCCTGGTCATTCATTTTCTTAGCTCCCCAGTGAAGAGTCTCTTTTCTTCTTATCTTTAACAAATAAGGATTCAGAGAAACAGAAATAAGAGTGATCAGCATGTTCTGACTGGCCTTTCAAGTCCTCTAAAGAAGCCAGAAGAACATGACTGTGAACACTGAACCTGCTAGTTCCTAACTTACCGGGCTTAGATGTGACTCATCTTCACTGGTTCTTGAATTATCTTGCTGGAGAAGTTCCTCTCTGGGTGTGAAAAGATTGCCAGGGTGACTGCTTCTCACTAGTTTTTCTATCTTTGCTGTTCTGCAGATAACCTTGTGCGTGTGTCCGGAAACCTCAAATTCATTTTTGGGGAATATGCAGCAGATTTGGTTTTTCTCAGAGCACCTCCGAAGCTGCTGAATGCTTGCAGGCAGAGGTCTCCTGGTTCTCAGACTTTTCCACTACTCCCTTTTCTGTAAGTAGACATTGTTGTGAACCAGGTGGGGCAAAGACATACTAGCAAATTGAAATTTTTATGTAAATGTTTTTTTGTGCACTGATACTGCCAGGGGAGATGTTAGGTAAAACACTGAGCAGACCTCAGACCTTTTGTTGCAAGGCGGTAAAGATAGCATTGACTAAAGGAGGTCTTTGTAGCCATCGGAGAGCTGTTTGCTTCATGATGAGGTAAGCACCCTTTAAACATTCTTGCTCTTGCGATCTAGAATTTAAATTGATGCCAAGTCCGGGAGGGGTAGAATAGTGCTCTAGTAATTACCCAGGGAGGGGTTGGGTCCTTTGAGCTTGGCAGATGTATTTATTATGTAGTTTGGCACATTTACCCAAGGCATAATATTGGCTTGGGCAAGCAGCAGGATTTCAGTACTGGGGTGGAGGGTGAGCACCAGTGAGTTGGCCGAGAGCCATCTTTGAACTCCACATTTGCTCTGGGTGATTAAAGGCCATATGAAATTAATGGAACCAAACTAGGTGACCTGTGAACTCTCTGTCCCCCTTACAGCAAAGTCAAATGTGGGTGGGAAAGAGGGCAGAGGGGAGGGAAGTGGAGCTCGCATCCCCTGTCCCAGAAAGTAGCCGAGCTAGGTTCCTATTGTCCAGTGACACACACAGTCACTCCTCGTTCTCCCCTCCTCAAAAGGAACAAGACCCTTCCTTTCCTTGATTCTGTCCAGTACAATCAGTCTCACCTACCCACACACACCCTTCTCTTCGAATTTCTCTCTTCTCTAAGGCATAAGACTTGTGGGGGTGTGCACACACACATGCACACACGCACACCCTCACACACAGCCGCTGACCTGGAGGTGTTAGCCACTCTGCAGCTGCTGTTCTTCTCACATTAATCTATAGGAATCAATGGACATTTCATTAGAGTAATCAAGTGCGGATGCATCCTGCATTTATATTCTGTCCCCCCACCCCGCTGCTTTCACAGACTAATTGGTCCTACAGCCAAGAGTACATGGATATTTTTCCCTATAGATGAATGTCAAGAACGGTTTTTTACTGCTGGTTGAAATACCTATCAATACGGCGTCTGTATAAAAGCCTTCGCCCATCAAAGCCGCAGAGCTGTTGATAATACATTATGCACTCTTGGTTCTAATGCATCTCACTTCCTTTTTTACACCTTACTGCACATCCATGCGCCATTTATGTTTGTCTCATTCAAAGAATTAACCAGCTTTGGACTGCCTTTGTTTTAATGTTTAGCCCCAGAAACAATGTGTACCTCTTTGTGTGTGTTGTCGACCATTACAGGGCGGCCTGCAGTAAGGAGCCAGAAAGGGAAAGTGGCATGGCGTTCGTTTGGCGGCTGCCTCTTTCAGCTCTGTTTTTTCCTTTCTCACCATTAAATACACTTTTTCTTGCCAGCATTATGTGCCAGGTGAAGGGTACAGAGAACATCTTTGTTCGGAGTAGACTTTTTTGTGACTGTGGTTGATAAAGCAGACAGACAAAAGAGGTTCCTGTTTCCCTCCTCCGTAAACGTGTGGCCAGGCATGGTAATGGTCCGAGGCTGATGGGAACAGAAAGGTCAAATGGATGAAAGAGTCTCGGCTTTAAAATATGTGCACGACTAGAGGTGGTGACCGAGCTGAGTACTGTGGTCTGGGATAATGACCGGAGGCTCTGTTCATCCCTGACCCTTATCCCCAACCTTGTCTGCCTGTGGCACAGCCAGGAAAACACTGGGAAAATTAAAGATGGGAATAGGCTCTTGGAGAAATTTGCAGGCTTTGCTGACTTCTAGAAAGTGGGGAGAGGGTTGGGTTAGCAGATGAACTATTTTCTGAAGCTTTTTTTTTTTTTTTCCCTAGCCTGGATATTGAAGGAAGAGGTGTGGGTGTTCAGATAACGAGCTGGGTTGTCTCTGGGAGTAAACGGAAGGCCAGTGAGGGGAGTGTCAGGGTCAGTCATCTTTACTGCTATGTAGGGATTGAGAGTAGAAGAAAAAGCCAGAGGGCTGAGTTCTAGCGAATGCCTTTGTTCCACTTCATCATTGTTCTCACTTAACTCTGCTTTCTCTGCAAGGCAAATTTGTGGCACTCGGGAAGGTGGTGACTGCCCATTGCATTCTTGCTTTGACAATGAGAGGTCACATGGTACTGTTTCCAGTCATTACAGTAGTAAGCCAAGGAATGTATGATTGATTCCCCTGCAGGGTAGACTCAGAAGTACCTGGGCTTTCTCCATGTGTGGCCTTGGGCAAGTCACGGTGCCTGCCACCTTGAGCTTCTGTTTCCTCATCTGTAAAATAGTAATCATGTTAATACCCACCCTGAAGACCGTTGCAAAGATTGGAGTTCAAATATTCAGAACTGTTTTAAGAAATGAGAAATGGTGCATGAATATAAAGCATTGTGATTATGATTATCATATAAAATTTTTCTTTGGCAATGCAAATATGCTCTTAATAAACATGTATTTGTTGTATACCAAGTGCCATATGCCATGCTAGACAACTTTCCATCCAGTCTCTTGTTTAATCCTCACTGGAGCCCTGTACATCACCCACATATTGCAAATGAGAGGTGAAATCATCCACCTCCCACCATTTGCCTCCCAATTCTGTGACCCCTCAGGTGCCTCTTCACCACATGCTGGGGTGGTTGCTCCCCACCCTTCCCGCTCCCTGCTTTGCATGTGGAACCTGGCGGCTGCTGGGGAGGAGGTGCTGTTGATGGACCCACTGGTGAACCCTCCGTCTACAGTGGGAGCTCTGCTCTATGCGTGTCTGCTCTGGGGGTGTGGTCAGCAGAAGACATATTCTCATCATCCCAAATGGAAGCTCGAAATCTGCTGTTAAGGAAGTTGTGTGCCATAGATGATGGTTACGTTGGCTTTCATGGGCAGCCCTGATAATTTTTACTAGCAATGCTGTGTCCTTGGGAAATGCAAGTCCAAATCACCTTTTGAGGCCTATCCAGATTGTAATTTGAACTTTGCACATGCTTTAAATTAAAAGCAGAGAATGGTTCAGATGGCTAGGGCTGTGGGCTTTCAATTACCACCATGGTTGAGGTCGTGAGACTAGCAAGCATCCAGAAAGCTTTGTTTTTGAGTTTTGGACCCAACTTATTTTCCAAGATGTTCGCTATACTATTACAGCATTTGTGGGCTCTGTTGATTAGAGCTGGGGCTTTCTCAGGGTCAACACAAAACCGCCTTAGCCATCTGTCCCTCAGGTGAGAAATGTTTATGTCTCTCCTGAGCTACCTGTGCATCTTGGGCCTTCTCTTGTGCCTTCTTGCGCTGCTCTCATTTCACAGTCCCTGCAGACTTGGGCCCGGTATTAAGAGCTATGCACAAAGCTACTTCTGCGGATTCTGCAGATCTCATCCTGCCTCCAGCAGAAGACTGTGGTTTGCAGAAGTAGAGGAAAATACTTCTTCTCACTGACTTGACCTTCGTGGAATTGTGAAAGTGATAATGAAGACCAGAAGTGACTTTCTGGTGTGTAAAATCTCAAGCCTTGGATATTCATGGATGCCAGATCCATGGATTAATAAAGAAACAAGGTCAGCCGGGTGCGGTGGCTCAAGCCTGTAATCCCAGCACTTTGGGAGGCCGAGGCGGGCGGATCACGAGGTCAGGAGATCAAGACCATCCTGGCTAACACGGTGAAACCCCGTCTCCACTAAAAAATACAAAAAAACTAGCTGGGCGAGGTGGCAGGTGCCTGTAGTCCCAGCTACTCGGGAGGCTGAGGCAGGAGAATGGCGGGAACCCGGGAGGCGGAGCTTGCAGTGAGCTGAGATCTGGCCACTGCACTCCAGCCTGGGCGACAGAGCGAGACTCCGTCTCAAAAAAAAAAAAAAAAAAGAAACAAGGTCTTTGGTGGTCTATGTCCCAAACTTTCTGAAGTGGATTTCTCTGAAGGTAACCAAATTCTCCCTTACCTCATGACACTGGTGGCACCTGGTCATGAGGTAGAGAAGATTCCTGGGTGAAAGATCACGGGGCTGCCCACATGACAGTAGAGATACAGTAGAAACTGAATGGCTTACAGAGTCGGTCAATCATGTGGATCCCTGAACCAGTGGTTCCAAGTGAGATGTGTAATTTTGGGATGATTATAGACCGTAACAAATCCTCACTTTATGCATGAGTAAATGAAGAGAATAATTGTACCTATCTTACATGGTATTGTGAGAATTGAGCAAGATTGTATACTGAAGTAAGGTTAGCATTGTGTCCAGAATACTACCTCAATAAATATTGCCACTTATTATCTGTAAGTTTTTATTAAGATTAAATGAGTTAATATGTAAAGCACCTGGAATATCTCCTTACACACAATAGGCCCTTTTTAACTATTGGGAGTCCCTTACCCCCACCGCAAAAGAAAATAATGTAAAAAATTCTTACATCCATTTCTGTATGACCTTTCTCCTCCAAAATCCTTATGGTTTGCCCAAGAGGGAAACACAAGACAATTCCTCATTTTCACTGACATCCTGTGAAGCAGATTTCCCTCCCTGAACTTTATTTTAATGTCTGTGCACTTAGCAATCTTGCTGCACTGTGTACATTACTGAGACAGTTTTTTAGGGAAATTGAAGCCAGGGGAAGATTCTGGGAATTGCATAGTGCTTGGTCACAAGAATTCCAAGGGGCTTTCTACTTCATTTTACTAGCAAACATCATTGGAACTCAGCTGATTCCTGAAGGCTGTGGGGTTTGTCTAATTTTCTTCAGGAATTGGACTGAAAGTTGCTATGAAATTCTCAGTTCAGTGTCTGGCCTGTCCTCCTATGTGCACTGCTAGCATCTTGACTTAGTAATGTAGTGATTGGTTTATTCACTAACTCTCTTGAGAAACTATTGTCTGCTGCTATTCAGAGACAAATTCCAATTTGTTGCCGTGAATATGGGGAGGAGATGAAAATATAGGAAGACAATTTGGAGGATAAAGTGTGAGGGAGAAACTTCAGTTCTGGGCACTCAGAGAGCAAGACGATAAGGTGGAGAGAGTGGTAGCTGGGAGGGGAGCAGGAAAGGGCTTTTGCAGGAAGAAGTTCTGCAAAGAAGCTATTACAGAGGAGGCAGCAGAGCAGAGAGGCAAAGAGGTGGGAGACAGGATCACACTGAATTGCTGGTTGCCAATGTAAAGGGGAAGAAATTGACAATGCTGAGAGCCAGGCCATGTGAGCAGCACCTTCTTCTGTACTTGACCCTGTACTGAGCACACACAGCTATTGCTGCCCATGTTACATGTCTTCTCTGAACCCTCCATCTTTGCTCCTTATAGTAATAAGCAAAGATAACTTCTAAATGTTAGATCTATTCTTAAACAAGATAACAAATCCTGATAGTAGAAGCTACTGGTGTCCTGCTCACACCCCCTCCACACTCATGTTCTAAAAAGGCTGATGGCTTCCTACTGAGGCTGTCGGTGGCTGCAGGAGTGTGCTTTGCTGCCGCATAAGAAGGCCAGGAGTGCTGGAGGTTAATACTTTGCATGTATAGCCCTTGGTCAATGATGAGTGGGAGTTGCTGAACATGTATCCCAGCATCCTCACCTTGTATGATGTTCTGGCCCTGAGGAATTTCTCACTGTCTCTCAGAAGTTCCAAGTGGGACTGAGCCCCAGTTGCCCTCAGCAGCAATCTGTGTTCACTGATGCCCTCTGTATGCCATTCATCTCCTTCCTCTTTCACTTTCCCTCTCCTCTACCACTGCTTCCTGACTTCTCCTGCCAAATAAACTACTTGTACTCCAATCTTTGTCTTGGGATGTTTCTGGTAACACCAAGCAGAAAATAACCCCTATCTTCAAACATTCATTCATTCATTCATTCATTCATTCATTCATTCATTCATTCTTTTGTTCTTGTTTATTGACATCTCACTATGCCAGGTTCTGTCTACCTGCTGAACTGGGAAAGTTTCGCTTTCTTCTTCTTGTATCCATCCCCCCACTACTCCCCACAGGTCCTGGAAGACAGTCCGGCTCACAGGAAGTGCTCAACAAACACCTGCTAAATGAAAAGAAATAAATGCCTCCGTGGAAGAGCACTGCAGACCTTCTGAATTCTGAATTCAGGATTAGAGGATTTTGGAATGAATCGTGTTGTTTCCCACTGTGTGACCTTGAACAAAGTGCTTTGCCTGTGTGGATGTCATTTTGCTCATTGAAAACAAAAAAAAGAGATGGGTTTGAATTACATGATTTCTAAAGTTTCATCCAGGTAGGAGTCATGTGTGCAGTCATGGAGTATACATGGCCTTTCTCAAATATGTGTGTCTTTGTCCTCTTGAATAGAAATTCTAGTATGTGCTTGTGGCTCTGGCTGAACTCAGATCTTTTATTCTGCAACAAAACCTATTACAGCAAAGGAAGTAGAAAACATAATCCAATAACATTTGGTTTGCAAACTGAATATTCATATGGCTTTGCTGTGGTGTTACAATTTCAGTTTTTCTGATTAGGATCATGAGCTGGAAGTTCATATACGCTGAATGCATCACTGGAGCCTCTCTTGCCAGGAAGAATGAAAACAAATCCTGGCTAAAATCCCAGCCTTGTTTTTTTTTTTTTTTTATTCTTTGTCCCTAGCAAAGGTGATTGTGGAACAACGAGATGGATTGATGTCCTGGAAAGTGATGAGGGAGATCGGGGCCCAGCTTCACACATCGCAGCCAGTGTCCTCCACTCTGACCTGGAGGGCACCACCTTGCAGTGTGAGGGGGCTCAGGCGCCACATCCATTAACTCCTTGGCTTCTCGTTTGAAACTGACAATGAGGTGACATGGGCAACTGTCCACATGGAACAGGACAGAGACCATCAACTCATTCCACATGGGCCACCAGACAGCACCTAGAGGTAATAACATTCTGTCAATAGTGACCTAGGTTGGATTCAAATCAGTGATTTAGGGGTGAAAGGCGCTGGATTCTATTATGAAGTGCCCTTAGCTATCTAGGGGCTGAAAAACCATTCCTTTACCACAGTTAATGATAGAATCTAAAAAGTCAGCCTAGTTTTTTCCCTTCTTTTCTCCTTTTAAAAATTGAATACAACTTTGGATGATCTAGGAGTGACTCCAACAGTAGAACATGGTGGAGAAGATTAGTTAATATGCTTCAATTCAACTAAGTATACTGTGTGGATGTCCATAACACACATCCACATTGCTTTTTTCCTTCCTTTTTCCCCTTCTTCCTTCTTTCCTGCTTTTCTTTTTTAGTATAGAGTTTTCTGAACTGAATATAAGTACAGATTGTTGTTTGAATCAACTTTTTTTAAAGTTAAGGCCAAATTAATGACTCTCCAACAAGACAAACCTCTATTTTCAGGGGCTTATGAAGGACTCACCAAGAATAAGTTGACTATTCCATATAGTGAGGCTAACAGAAGAGACAGTACTTCCATGTCAGGGCCCCACAGATGTTTGGCCCAACCCAGGGTGGGAGAGTCAGACAAACCCTAAACTTGTGGGGTGAAAGTGAAGAGACCATTCCCCACATCTGTGTGTTTACACCATCAGCTGGAATGAAAGGGTGCTTTTCAAACCAAATGCTTCCTAAAGGTCAGGGGGTCCATTTTTCTTCCACCAGTTTGTTTTTCTTTCTTCTCCTCTGCTTATTTGAATGTTAACCTTGTAACTAATGACATGATCTTGGAAATAAATTAACAATTCAGCTAGGACTGCTTGAAAATTAAGATAAAATAACTAGAAAAGCTGTGGTTCTCTCTTAAAGACCAGAAACTAGAATGGTGATAATATTTTATACTGTTCATTAGGGCTTTGTATCTCTTTGTTCTTAAACTGTACCATCCCTTTAATCTGAAGATTTGAAAGTCTTTCTGAGACAGGCTTCCACTGCCTTCTGCAAGGTGCTCTGCGGTCAATAGATGGTAATAAACACCCTCACTTTTCTGATGAATTTGGTGGAATTGGGGTGAAAGCTTGCTCTCACTCTCAGCTCTTCGTCCTCCTTGTTTCTCCAGTATCATGTTTCCATAGGGCTCCTGGATCAAATATTATGCTCAAGATAATTTCTAAATCAGCCCTCTTCATGGCTGTTCAAAAAAAGCGTCAGCCACGAGGGCACAGCACTGACAGAGAAATTGGCAGCCTCCAACGGGGTAGGATGTTTAGGGATGTCAGAAAGGCTCATATGACTCTACATTCATCCATGATCAAGGCCTGAAATTCTGTGTAGAACTTCATCTCTTTAATATTTATCTCTATTACAATATAACTGAACCCAAGAGGACTGTCATATATTTTAGTGTGAATGGTCTAACAGGACACAATTGGGGGAGTGGGAATGGGGGTGGGGAGGAGTAGACAAAGAATGAAGGAACTCATCTGGACACCAGCTGAAAGTGGGGCAGAGGATAGAGTCTCTGGAAACCTCTTTGGCCAAAGAGAAATGTTACCTACTTTGCAGTTTTGCCCAAATAGGCTTAAGGTCAATTGACCCTGCCATCATGGTCTGGCACACTAGTGTTTTATGGTTCTCAAGCTACTGCATAGGTACTTCTAGAACACTCCTCTGGGTTTCTCTGTCTACTGATTTAACCTAGTTAACAAAGTATTTTACATGTGAAGTGCTTGGCTAAAACTCAGCTCTCTCTGCAAATGTGTAAAGATATTTCAAAGAGCCGAGAAAGACTGTAACAGCAGCACTCAGAGAAGCCCTTGAATAATAGAGCATGGCTGTTATTTTGGCAGAGACTAGAGAGAAGGCATTTGTGGTTGGAAGCTATTTGTAGATGGGAATTCAGGGAGGCCATTTGTGTAAGACAAACCTACAGTGGGGTGCATACCCTTTCCACCCTTTGCTCACTCTCCCTTTCCCTCATTTATATAGCGTGCATAATTCACAAAGCATATACATTCATTATTTTATTTGAGCTACACAGCTTCTGTATAGAAAAATCTGGAGAGATTTAAGAAACAAATAAACATTCCTCTCCTTCTTGCTTTGTTCGTCCCACAAAGAGACCTGATCTATCCGTTCAGAGCCAAATGGATGTAATTAGGTGAAGAATCGCTTTCTCTCTGTATCTGAGCAAATATGTTTTGCAGTGCACCAATTTCTCAAGGGCAGTGGGCTGGGACGGCCAGTGACTGCTGGGGGATGGCTGCTGACCTTCAGGCCAGGCCGACTTTAATTTGCAGAACACTGCAGGTCCCAGGAGGCTCTTCAGGCCAGGCCACACAATCAACCCGAACCAGCAGCCTGCTGTTGCCCAGCTGCACCTACCACCCTGCAGGACATGAAGACGTAGCTAACTAGACATAGCTGCTGCACGGACTTCGGAATTATGAATTGAGAAATTAAGCATCATCAGAATTCAGCCCTTTATACAGCAGCCAAGAAGCCTTGTTGTCTCAGTGGTGCCTCTTTCCAACTGCATTATTTAACAGGAGAGTCTCTGTAGATGTTGCATCTACATTCCAAGTTTTGATTTCATATCCTGTGTGCTTATTTCAAAGAGTGATGCTTAAAGGGAACATGACAATTAGATCTAAATTATGTGAATGGCCTGAAAAAGAAATACTGGCTTAATGCAATGATGTTTATCTTGGGGTTGCAAAATTTTTGGATATGGGAGACTCCTGCCACCTCTAGATGAGAAAGGAACTGAAATGTCTCCCAGCTGATCTGATTATCACAGTCAACTTAATGACCTGGTCGGGCTGCCACATGATCAGTCCAGTTGATTGCTGCGTAATCGATTGAAATGATAAAAAAAAAAAAAAGCAGATTGCCTGGGCAGGGACGAGTTCAGTTATGGCACCCAGACACTGCCTTTGTGTGTACGCTTCCGTGTGTGTGTGTGTCTGTGTGTGTTTGCTTACATGTAAAAAAGTGTGTGTATTCTGGTGCTAAAATGTTCTCAACTCAGAAAAATGAAAGACAGACAGCAATTGAAGACAATTAAAGCTTGTGTGCCAATTTAAGCCATATAATATTCAGACAACCTAAATGTCAGGGATAAAAAACTGTAATTGTTGCTATTACATAGGGGCAATGGGATTAAATGTCAATAAAATGGTAACCACCACATGTTGTTAGATGGGAATTTGAGGAAGAAAATTATCTTGAATGCACACTACATATAGAAAACAACAGGAATGTAAATAAAAGGGCAGTGTATTATTTTTGGATGGGCTGGGTCTCAACCACAGAAAAAATGATGATATCCTTTGTATCCTTGGTAGTTTATACTTGACTTCCTATAGTACTTATTTATGACACTAAAAAACCCCAAAAACCTAAAACCAAAAACTGTTTACGTGTCTGGCTTCCTACTAGACATTGAGAGTATTGGGGCCAGCAGCAGTCTTCTTTTTATTCTTTATAATGATAATAATAGTTCACAGAGCACCTGCTATTGCTAGGCACTCTTCTACAGTTAACCCATTTAACTTTCATAATCCTAAGAGATAGATACTATTATTAAGTCCGTTACATAGATGAGGAAAATAAAGCACAGAGAGGCTGAACAACTTGCTCAAGATCACAGAGCTTGTTCATGGTAGATCCAGGATTCAGGTGCAGGCAGTCTGCCTCTAGAGTGTTCTGAAACACTCTACTGTCTCATTCTTTGCAATACTTACACTGTAAATGGTATGTGCTCCATAATGTTACTGAATGAAGGTGTCAGCCAGGAAAGCTCAGCTTATGCCTTTACAACTATAAACATCAACATATAGGAAGAGTTAAGCAATCTAGTTTTTCAGTCTCAGAGTGTGCTCACCTCTAGGGTTATGTGGACAGTCTATGGAGGCCAGGATGACAATTCTGTGGGTATAAGCTCATAATACTTGCCTTAAAGGTGTTTAATAAGTAATGGTTATTTTTCTGCTTCTTCTAGTCTTTTTTAATTTGTACTCTGCTTTTCAGAGATTTGATGTAGTGTATAAAACACATACTGTACAATAAAATAAAATTAAAAATTAAAGTTATACCAAATATGAATACAATAGAATATAAAGGGGAAGGGAAAGGGCACAAACAGGCAGATCTTACAGTTCTACTAAAATATCATACTTGCCCACTGAAGTTGACACTGAGCTTTCTGGTAGCCAAGGCAAAGAGATATGAGTTACATGTTTACATTGCCTATGAGAGAAAGTACTGAGGGTGGGGAAGGAGGAATACACTTGTTCCTCAGGGAAAACAAAGATAGTCTCAAAGATAGTTCTCATCCTTATTAACATATGAAGACTATGGAGTGATTAAATAGACAATGTCCTCAATAACTTTATGGAAAAAATGTAATATACTTCAGAAACTTGTTTTCTATAAGCATGTCTTTATTTAAGGCAAGGGAAAGGCCATAGCACAATTTAGTGAAGGCAATTATGTGAGAGGCTAAGAAGGTAAGAAAGACAGATTTTAGATAGTGTGGTTTGATCCCAAGATGCAGTCCTCAATAGTTAGATTAATGGTTAAGTGCCCTGTTGATCCAGTAGAGGTGGTACAATACTAAAAGAGAAGTAAGCCTAATGTCTTATAATTTTGCTTGTCCTAAAAATTTAGTGATTGGAAGTTCACAGTTATATGCTTTGGTGGGAGCCTAGTGTGCATGTATTGTGAGTTGCTGATTAAGGAATAATTCAAATGCTTAAAGTTCAGCTGAGCAGATGGTAGATCTATCTCTTCTGTGAACATTAGCCTATTCAAATGCTCACATAACTGGGCAGTCTTCAAATTCTACATGGAGTGCTGTGATGATGATGATTTAGCCAAGATTCTAATTGGAAAGATAAATTACTTATGGCCTCTCATTTTGAGTTTACATTGACATATTCACTCTCCCTTTTCAAACAAACCCTTTTTGGCCCTTATCTTAAGTGACTATCTTTTCAGGAACAAACACAACTTAAAATTTTAAAAATTTATTTATTTTTCATTTTATTTACAATTGACACAAAATAATTGTACATGTTTTTAGGGCACAGTGTGACATTTCAATATATGTGGACATCGTATAATGATCAAATCTAGCAAGTTCATCACCTCAAACCTTTACCACCTTTTTGTGGTGATAACTTTTAAGACCTTCTTTTTATAAGCTATTTTGAAATATACGGTACATTGTTGTTAGCTATAGTCACTCCATTATGTCATAAACACCAGATATTATCCCTTTGTTGGATGCATGGTTGCAAATATTTTCTCTTGTTCTGTAGGTTGTCTCTTAACTCTGTTGATTGTTTCCTTTGTTGTGCAGAAGCTTTTTCATTTGATGTAATCCCATTTGTCTGTTTTTGCTTTTGTTACCTGTGCTTTTGAGGTCCTATCCAAAAAACCCTTGCCCAGACCAATGTAATGAAGCATTTCCCCTGTGTTTTACTCCAGTTGTTTTATAGTTTTGGGTCTTATACTTAGGTCTTAAATCCAAATGTCTGAGTTGTTTTTGTATAAGATGAGAGATTCTTCTGCATGTGGATATCCAGTTTTCCCAGCAGCATTTATTGAAAAGATTCTCTTTTCCCCAATATGTGTCCTTGGCACTTTGTTGAAAAGAGGTTTGCTGTAAATACATGGATTTATTTTGGAGTTCTCTATCCTGTTTCCATTGGTCTATGTGTCCATGTCTGTTTTAATGCCAGTATCATCCTGTTTTGGTTACTATAGATTTGTGTGTGTGTATGTATACATATGTATAGACATATGTATACATTTACATATACTTGTAAATGCATATACATATATAAATATATAACACATTTGCATATTATATAAACATATGTTTATATATAAATATATTTTATAATATATATATTATATAATATTGTTATATATTATATAATAATGTTGTATATTATATAAATATACATTATATAATATTATTCTATATTATATATAAATATATATAACATTATATAATAATATTATATATTATATAAATATTGCATAATAAATATATAACATATATTTATATAAATATATAACATAAGTTTATATACTATATAACATATGTTTGTATAATATATAACATGTTTATATACTATATAACATATGTTTATATAATATATAACCTATATTATATATGTTGTAATAATATATATTATATTATATATAAATAATATTAAAATAATATATATTATATAAATATATATTTTATATAAATATATATATTTATATAAATATGTGTATATGTTTTTGAGACAGGGCCTTGCTCTGTTGTCTAGGCTGGAGAACAGTGGTGCGATCATGGCTCACTGCAGCCTCGACCTCCCAGGCTCAAGTGATCCTCCTGCCTCAGCCTCCTGAGTAGATGGGACTGCAGGTGTGTGACACCACATTCGACTAATATTTTTGTGTATCTTTTGTAGAGATAGGATTTTGCCATGTTTCCCAGGTGGGTTACAAACTCCTGGGCTCAAGCAATCTGCCCACCTCAACCTCCCAAAGTGCTGGGATTACAGGCCACTGTGAGCCACTGTGCCCAACTTGTAGTATATTTTGAAGTCAGGTAGTGTGATGCCTCCAGCTTTGTTCTTTTTGCTCAAGATTTCTACGGCTATTTGGGATCTTTTGTAGTTCCACAAAAATTTTAGAATTGATTTTTCTATTTCTGTGAGGAATGTCATTAGTATTTTGACAAGGATTGTGTTGAATCTGTGGATTGCTCTGGGTAGTATGGACATTTTAATTATATTAATTCCTCTAATCCATGAACACAGGATATCTTTCCATTTTTTGGTGCCTTATTCAATTTCTTTTTTTTTAATTTTAAGAAGTTAGTATTTACTCTGATACCAAAACCAGACAAAGAGAGCACACACAAAAAAGGAGAAAACTGCCAACCAATATTCACCATAAAGATGCAAAATCCTTAACAAAATATTAGCAGGTAGAACTAGTGAGTATATAAGAATTACACAACATGGTGAAGTGGGGTTTATTTCAAGGATGCATAGCTGATTTTTTTCTTTTAGTTTTTATTTTAAATTCAGGGGTACTTGCAGTACAGGTTTGTTACATAGGTAATCTTGTGTCATGGGGATTTGTTGTATGGATTATTTTGTCACCTAGGTATTAAGTCGAGCACCCATTAGTTATTTTTCCTGATTTTTCTCTCTCCTCCCACCCTTCACCCTCTTCTAGGCCCCAGTGTGTGTTGTTTCCTTCTATGTGTTCATATATTCTCATCACTTAGCTCCCACTTATAAGTGAGAATATGCAGTATTTTGTTTTATGTTGCTGCATTAGTTTGCTAAGGATAATGGCCTCCAGCTGCATCCATGTCCCTGCAAAGGATATGATGTCATTCTTTTATATGGCCTCATAGTATATTTTCTTTATTTTCTTTATCCAGCCTACCACTGATGGGCATTAGGTTCCATGCCTTTGCTGTTATGAATAGTGCTGCAATGAACATACATGTACATGAGTCTTTATGATAGAACAATTTATATTCCTTTAGGTACGTACCCAGTGATATGGTTTGACTCTGTGTCTCCACCCAAATCTCATCTCAAATTGTAATTCCTACATGTTGAGGGAGGGACCTGGTGGGAGGTGATTGGATCATGGAGGCACTTTCCCCCATGCTGTTCTTGTGCTAGTGATGGAGTTCTCATGAGATCTGATGGTTTTAAAAGTGGCAGTTTCCCATGTGTTCTCTCTCTCTCCTGCTGCCTTGTGAAGATGGTACTTGCTTCTTCTTTACCCTCTGCCATGACTGAAAATTTCCTGAGGCCTCCCCATCCATGGAAAACTGTGAGTTAATTAAACCTCTTTCATTTATATATTATTCAGTCTCAGGTATTTCTTTATAGCGTGTGAAAATGGACTAATGCACCCAGGAATGAGATTACTGGATTGAATGGTATTTCTGTTTTTAGGTCTTTGAGACCTCAATTGTCACACTGTCTTCCACAATGGCTGAACTAATTTACACTCCCACAAACAGTGTTTAAGCATTCCTTTTTCTCCACAACCTCTATAGCATCTGCTATTTTTTGACTCTTTAATAATAGTAATTCTGCCCTGTATGAGATGGCATCTCATTGTGGTTTTGATTTGCATTTCTCTAATGATCAGTAATGTTGAGTTTTGTTTCATATACTTGTTAGCTGTATGTATGTCTTCTTTTGAGAAGCGTCTGTTCATGTCCTTTGCCCACTTTTTAATGGGTTTTTTTTTCTTGTAAATTTGTTTAATTTACTTATAGATGTTGGATATTAGACCTTTGTTGGATGCATACTTTGTAAACATTTTCTTTCATTCTGTAGATTGTCTGTTTACTCTGTTGATAGTTTCTTTTGCTGTGCAGAAGCTCTTTAGTTTAATGAGATCCCTATTTGTCAATGTTTGTTTTTATTGCAATTGTTTTTGGTCTTTGTCATGAAATCTTTGCCCATGCCTGTTTCCTGAGTGGTATTGCTTAGATTCCCTTTCAGGGTTTTTACAGTTTAGGGTTTAACATTTAAGTTTTTAATCCATCTTGAGTTAATTTTTGTGTATAATGTAAGGAAGGGGTCTAGTTTCAATCTTCTGCATATTGCTAGCTAGTTATCCCAGCACCATTTATTGAATAGGGAATCCTTTCCTTATTGTTTGTTTTGTCAGGTTTGTTAAAGACCAGATAGTTGTAGGTGTGCAGTCTTATATCTGGGTTCTCTATTCTGTTCCATTGGTCTATATGTCAGTTCTTGTACCAGTACCATGCTGTTTTGGATACCATAACCCTGTAGATTAGTTTGAAGTAAGATAGCATGATGCCTTCAGCTTTGTCCTTTTTGCTTAGAATTGCCTTGGCTATTCAGGCTCTTTTTTGGTTCCATATGAATTTTATAATAGTTTTTCTAGTTCTGTGAAGAATGTCAGTGGTAGTTTAATGGGAATAGCATTGAATCTATAAATTGTTTTGTGCAGCAGGGCCATTTCTATGATACTGATTCTTTCTATCCATGAGTATGGAATATTTTTCCATTTGTTTGTGTCATCTCTGATTTCCTGGAGCAGTGGTTTGTAGTTCCTGCAGAGATTTTTTACCTCCCTAGTTAGCTATATTCCTAGGTATTTTATTCTTTTTGTGGCAATTGTAAATGGGAGTTTGTTCGTGATTTGGTTCTTGGCTTGACTGTTATCGGTGTATAGGAGTGCTAGTGATTTTTGCACATTGATTTTGTATCCTGAGAGTTTCCTGAAGTCGCTTATCAGCTTAAGAAGCTTTTGGCGGCGGAGCAAGATGGCCGAATAGGAGCAGCTCCCAGCGCGAGCGACACAGAAGACCGGTGATTTCTGCATTTTCAACTGAGGTACTGGGTTCATCTCACTGGGGAGTGCCGGACGATCGGAGCTGGTCAGCTGCTGCAGCCCGACCAGCGAGAGCTGAAGCAGGGCGAGGCATTGCCTCACCTGGGAAGCGCAAGGGGGAAGGGAGTCCCTTTTCCTAGCCAGGGGAACTGAGACACACAACACCTGGAAAATCAGGTAACTCCCACCCCAATACTGCGCTTTAGGAAACAGGCACACCAGGAGATCGTATCCCACACCTGGCTGGGAGGGTCCCACACCCACGGAGCCTCCCTCGTTGCTAGCGCAGCAGTCTGTGATCTACCGGCAAGGCAGCAGCGAGGCTGGGGGAGGGGCGCCCGCCATTGCTGAGGCTTAAGTAGGTAAACAAAGCTGCTGGGAAGCTCGAACTGGGTGGAGCTCACAGCAGCTCAAGGAAACCTGCCTGTCTCTGTAGACTCCACCTCTGGGGACAGGGCACAGTAAACTAAGACACACAGACACCTCTGCACAGACGCAAACGACTCTGTCTGACAGCTTTGAAGAGAGCAGTGGATCTCCCAACACGGAGGTTGAGATCTGAGAAGGGACAGACTCCCTGCTCAAGCGGGTCCCTGACCCCTGAGTAGCCTAACTGGGAGACATCCCCCACTAGGGGCAGTCTGACACCCCACACCTCACAGGGAGGAGTACACCCCTGAGAGGAAGCTTCCAAAGCAAGAATCAGACAGGTACACTCGCTGTTCAGAAATATTCTATCTTCTGCAGCCTCTGCTGCTGATACCCAGGCAAACAGGGTCTGGAGTGGACCTCAAGCAATCTCCAACAGACCTACAGCTGAGGGTCCTGACTGTTAGAAGGAAAACTATCAAACAGGAAGGACACCTACACCAAAACCCCATCAGTACATCACCATCATCAAAGACCAGAGGCAGATAAAACCACAAAGATGGGGAAAAAGCAGGGCAGAAAAGCTGGAAATTCAAAAAATAAGAGCGCATCTCCCCCGGCAAAGGAGCGCAGCTCATCGCCAGCAATGGATCAAAGCTGGACGGAGAATGACTTTGACGAGATGAGAGAAGAAGGCTTCAGTCCATCAAATTTCTCAGAGCTAAAGGAGGAATTACGTACCCAGCGCAAAGAAACTAAAAATCTTGAAAAAAAAGTGGAAGAATTGATGGCTAGAGTAATTAATGCAGAGAAGGTCCTAAACGAAATGAAAGAGATGAAAACCATGACACGAGAAATACGTGACAAATGCACAAGCTTCAGTAACCGACTCGATCAACTGGAAGAAAGAGTATCAGCGATTGAGGATCAAATGAATGAAATGAAGCGAGAAGAGAAACCAAAAGAAAAAAGAAGAAAAAGAAACGAACAAAGCCTGCAAGAAGTATGGGATTATGTAAAAAGACCAAATCTACGTCTGATTGGGGTGCCTGAAAGTGAGGGGGAAAATGGAACCAAGTTGGAAAACACTCTTCAGGATATCATCCAGGAGAACTTCCCCAACCTAGTAGGGCAGGCCAACATTCAAATTCAGGAAATACAGAGAACGCCACAAAGATACTCCTCGAGAAGAGCAACTCCAAGACACATAATTGCCAGATTCACCAAAGTTGAAATGAAGGAAAAAATCTTAAGGGCAGCCAGAGAGAAAGGTCGGGTTACCCACAAAGGGAAGCCCATCAGACTAACAGCAGATCTCTCAGCAGAAACTCTACAAGCCAGAAGAGAGTGGGGGCCAATATTCAACATTCTTAAAGAAAAGAATTTTAAACCCAGAATTTCATATCCAGCCAAACTAAGTTTCATAAGTGAAGGAGAAATAAAATCCTTTACAGATAAGCAAATGCTTAGAGATTCTGTCACCACTAGGCCTGCCTTACAAGAGATCCTGAAGGAAGCACTAAACATGGAAAGAAACAACCGGTACCAGCCATTGCAAAAACATGCCAAAATGTAAAGACCATTGAGGCTAGGAAGAAACTGCATCAACTAATGAGCAAAATAACCAGTTAATATCATAATGGCAGGATCAAGTTCACACATAACAATATTAACCTTAAATGTAAATGGACTAAATGCTCCAATTAAAAGACACAGACTGGCAAACTGGATAAAGAGTCAAGACCCATCAGTCTGCTGTATTCAGGAGACCCATCTCACACGCAGAGACATACATAGGCTCAAAATAAAGGGATGGAGGAAGATTTACCAAGCAAATGGAGAACAAAAAAAAGCAGGGGTTGCAATACTAGTCTCTGATAAAAACAGACTTTAAACCATCAAAGATCAAAAGAGACAAAGAAGGCCATTACATAATGGTAAAGGGATCAATTCAACAGGAAGAGCTAACTATCCTAAATATATATGCACCCAATACAGGAGCACCCAGATTCATAAAGCAAGTCCTTAGAGACTTACAAAGAGACTTAGACTCCCATACAATAATAATGGGAGACTTCAACACTCCACTGTCAACATTAGACAGATCAACGAGACAGAAAGTTAACAAGGATATCCAAGAATTGAACTCATCTCTGCAGCAAGCAGACCTAATAGACATCTATAGAACTCTCCACCCCAAATCAACAGAATATACATTCTTCTCAGCACCACATCGTACTTACTCCAAAATTGACCACGTAATTGGAAGTAAAGCACTCCTCAGCAAATGTACAAGAACAGAAATTATAACAAACTGTCTCTCAGACCACAGTGCAATCAAACTAGAACTCAGGACTAAGAAACTCACTCAAAACCGCTCAACTACATGGAAACTGAACAACCTGCTCCTGAATGACTACTGGGTACATAACGAAATGAAGGCAGAAATAAAGATGTTCTTTGAAACCAATGAGAACAAAGATACAACATACCAGAATCTCTGGGACACATTTAAAGCAGTGTGTAGAGGGAAATTTATAGCACTAAATGCCCACAAGAGAAAGCAGGAAAGATGTAAAATTGACACTCTAACATCGCAATTAAAAGAACTAGAGAAGCAAGAGCAAACACATTCGAAAGCTAGCAGAAGGCAAGAAATAACTAAGATCAGAGCAGAACTGAAGGAGATAGAGACACAAAAAACCCTCCAAAAAATCAATGAATCCAGGAGTTGGTTTTTTGAAAAGATCAACAAAATTGACAGACCACTAGCCAGACTAATAAAGAAGAAAAGAGAGAAGAATCAAATCGACGCAATTAAAAATGATCAAGGGGATATCACCACCGACCCCACAGAAATACAAACTACCATCAGAGAATACTATAAACACCTCTACGCAAATAAACTGGAAAATCTAGAAGAAATGGATAATTTCCTGGACACTTACACTCTTCCAAGACTAAACCAGGAAGAAGTTGAATCCCTGAATAGACCAATAGCAGGCTCTGAAATTGAGGCAACAATTAATAGCCTACCAACCAAAAAAAGTCCAGGACCAGATGGATTCACAGCTGAATTCTACCAGAGGTACAAAGAGGAGTTGGTACCATTCCTTCTGAAACTATTCCAATCAATAGAAAAAGAGGGAATCCTCCCTAACTCATTTTATGAGGCCAACATCATCCTGATACCAAAGCCTGGCAGAGACACAACAAAAAAAGAGAATTTTAGACCAATATCCCTGATGAACATCGATGCAAAAATCCTCAATAAAATACTGGCAAACCGGATTCAGTAACACATCAAAAAGCTTATCCACCATGATCAAGTGGGCTTCATCCCTGGGATGCAAGGCTGGTTCAACATTCGCAAATCAATAAACATAATCCAGCATATAAACAGAACCAAAGACAAGAACCACATGATTATCTCAATTGATGCAGAAAAGGCTTTTGACAAAATTCAACAGCCCTTCATGCTAAAAACGCTCAATAAATTCGGTATTGATGGAACGTACCTCAAAATAATAAGAGCTATTTATGACAAACCCACAGCCAATATCATACTGAATGGGCAAAAACTGGAAAAATTCCCTTTGAAAACTGGCACAAGACAGGGATGCCCTCTCTCACCACTCCTATTCAACATAGTGTTGGAAGTTCTGGCTAGGGCAATCAGGCAAGAGAAAGAAATCAAGGGTATTCAGTTAGGAAAAGAAGAAGTCAAATTGTCCCTGTTTGCAGATGACATGATTGTATATTTAGAAAACCCCATTGTCTCAGCCCAAAATCTCCTTAAGCTGATAAGCAACTTCAGCAAAGTCTCAGGATACAAAATTAATGTGCAAAAATCACAAGCATTCTTATACACCAGTAACAGACAAACAGAGAGCCAAATCAGGAATGAACTTCCATTCACAATTGCTTCAAAGAGAATAAAATACCTAGGAATCCAACTTACAAGGGATGTAAAGGACCTCTTCAAGGAGAACTACAAACCACTGCTCAGTGAAATCAAAGAGGACACAAACAAATGGAAGAACATACCATGCTCATGGATAGGAAGAATCAATATTGTGAAAATGGCCATACTGCCCAAGGTAATTTATAGATTCAATGCCATCCCCATCAAGCTACCAATGAGTTTCTTCACAGAATTGGAAAAAACTGCTTTAAAGTTCATATGGAACCAAAAAAGAGCCCGCATCTCCAAGACAATCCTAAGTCAAAAGAACAAAGCTGGAGGCATCACGCTACCTGACTTCAAACTATACTACAAGGCTACAGTAACCAAAACAGCATGGTACTGGTACCAAAACAGAGATATAGACCAATGGAACAGAACAGAGTCCTCAGAAATAATACCACACATCTACAGCCATTTGATCTTTGACAAACCTGAGAGAAACAAGAAATGGGGAAAGGATTCCCTATTTAATAAATGGTGCTGGGAAAATTGGCTAGCCATAAGTAGAAAGCTGAAACTGGATCCTTTCCTTACTCCTTATACGAAAATTAATTCAAGATGGATTAGAGACTTAAATGTTAGACCTAATACCATAAAAATCCTAGAGGAAAACCTAGGTAGTACCATTCAGGACACAGGCATGGGCAAAGATTTCATGTCTAAAACACCAAAAGCAACGGCAGCAAAAGCCAAAATTGACAAATGGGATCTCATTAAACTAAAGAGCTTCTGCACAGCAAAAGACACTACCATCAGAGTGAACAGGCAACCTACAGAATGGGAGAAAATTTTTGCAATCTACTCATCTGACAAAGGGCTAATATCCAGAACCTACAAAGAACTCAAACAAATTTACAAGAAAAAAACAAACAACCCCATCAAAAAGTGGGCAAAGGACATGAACAGACATTTCTCAAAAGAAGACATTCATACAGCCAACAGACACATGAAAAAATGCTCATCATCACTGGCCATCAGAGAAATGCAAATCAAAACCACAATGAGATACCATCTCACACCAGTTAGAATGGCAATCATTAAAAAGTCAGGAAACAACAGGTGCTGGAGAGGATGTGGAGAAATAGGAACACTTTTACACTGTTGGTGGGATTGTAAACTAGTTCAACCATTATGGAAAACAGTATGGCGATTCCTCAAGGATCTAGAACTAGATGTAACATATGACCCTGCCATCCCATTACTGGGTATATACCCAAAGGATTATAAATTATGCTGCTATAAAGACACATGCACACGTATGTTTATTGCGGCACTATTCACAATAGCAAAGACTTGGAATCAACCCAAATGTCCATCAGTGACAGATTGGATTAAGAAAATGTGGCACATATACACCATGGAATACTATGCAGCCATAAAAAAGGATGAGTTTGAGTCCTTTGTAGGGACTTGGATGCAGCTGGAATCCATCATTCTTAGCAAACTATCACAAGAACAGAAAACCAAACACCGCATGTTCTCACTCATAGGTGGGAACTGAACAATGAGATCACTCGGACTCAGGAAGGGGAACATCACACACCGGGGCCTATCATGGGGAGGGGGGAGGGGGGAGGGATTGCATTGGGAGTTATACCTGATGTAAATGACGAGTTGATGGGTGCAGCACCGCAACATGGCACAAGTATACATATGTAACAAACCTGCACGTTATGCACATGTACCCTACAACTTAAAGTATAATAATAATAAATAAATTAAAAAAAAAAAAAAAAAAAAAAAAAAAAAGAAGCTTTTGGCTGAGATGATGAGCTTTTCTAGATATAGGATTGTGCCATCATCAGACAGAGTAGTTTGAGTTCCTCTTTTCCTATTTGAATGCCCTTTATTTCTTTCTCTTGCCTGATTGCCCTGGCCAGAACTTACAACACTATGCTGAATAGGAGTGGTGAGATAGGGCATCCTTCTCTTGTGCTGGTTTTCAAGGGGAATGATTCTAGCTTTTGCCCTTTTAGTATGATGTAGGCTGTGGGTTTGTCATAGATGGGTCTTACTATTTTTAGGTATGTTTCTTCAGTACCTAGTTTACTGAGAGTTTTTATCATGAAGGGATGTTGAATTTTATTGAAAGCCTTTTCTGAATCTATTGAGACAATCATGTGGTTTTTGTCTTTAGTTCTGTTTATGTGAGGAATCACATTTGTGGATTGCATATGTTGAACCATCCTTGCATCCTGGGATGAAGTCTGCTTGATTGTGGTGGATAAGCTTTTTGATGTGCTGCTTGATTTGGTTTGCCAGTATTTGGTTGAGGATTTTTGCATCAATGTTCATCAAGAATATTGGCCTAAAGTTTTTTTTCTTTATTGTGTCTCTGCCAGGTTTTAGTATCAAGATGATGCTGACCTCATAGAATGAGTTAGGGAGGAGTCCTTTATTTTCATTTTTTTGGGAATAGTTTCAGTGGAAATGGCACCAGCACTTATTTGTATATCTGGTAGATTCATCTGTGAATCCATCTGGTCCTGGGTTTTTTTTGGTTGGCAGGCTATTTATTACTGCCTCAATTTCAGAAATAATTATTGGTCTGTTCAGGGAATCAATTTCTTCCTGGTTCAGTCTTGGGAAGGTGTATTTTTCCAGGAATTTATCCATTTTTTCTATTTATTTATTTTCTTTTAGTTTAGGTGTTCATAATATTCTCTGATGGTTGTTTTGTATTTCTTTGGGGTCAGTGGTAATATCTCCCTTATCATTTCTGATTGCATTTATTCGGAATCTTGTATTTCTTCTTTATTAGTCAAGCTAGCAGTCTATTTTATTAAGGTTTTCAAAAAATAAGGTCCTGGATTTGTTAATCTTTGGAACGGCTTTTCACATCTCTATCTCCTTCAGTTAAGCTCTGATCTTGGTTATTTCTTGTCTTCTTTTGGCTTTGGGATTTATTTGCTCTTGGTTTTCCAGTTCTTTTAATTGTGATGTTAGGTTGTTAAGCTGACATTTTTCTAGTTTTTGATGTGGGCATTTGTGCTATAAATTTCCCTCTTAACACTACCTTAGCTGTGTCCCAGAGATTCTGATATGTTGTATCTTTGATTTCATTAGTTTCAAAGAACTTCTTGATTTCTGCCTTAATTTTGTTATTTACCCCAAAGTCGTTCAGGAGCAGGTTCTTCAATTTCCATGTAATTGTATGGTTTTGAGTGACTTTCTTAATCTTGAGTTGTAATTTGATTGTGCTGTGGTCCAAGAGACTGTTATGATTTCAGTTCTTTTGTATTTGCTGAAGAATGTTTTACTTCCGATTATGTGATCAATCAGTGCCATATGGAAATAAAAAGAATACGTATTCTACTGTGTTTTGGTGGAAAGTTCTGTAGTATTTATCAGGTTTGTATGATCCAGTGCTAAGTTCAGGTCCTGAATATCTTTGTTAATTTTCTGTCTCAATGATCTAATATTGTCATTGGGCCGTTAAAGTCTCCCACTCTTATATGGAAGTCTAAGTCTCTTTGAAGGCCTCTAAGAACTTGCTTAATGAATCTGGGTGCTCCTGTGTTGGGTACATATATAGTTGGGATAGTTAGCTCTTCTTGTTGAATTGAACCCTTTACCATTATGTAATGCCCTTCTTTGTCTTTTTTGATCTTTGTTGATTTAAATTCTGCTTTGTCAGAGACTGGGATTGCAACCCCTGCTTTTTTCTGTTTTCCATTTGCTTGGTAGATTTTCCTCCATCCCTTTATTTTGAGCCTGTGTGTGTCATTGCATGTGAGATGGGTCTCTTGAATATAGCATACCTAACCTGTTTCTTTATCCAGCTTGCCACTCTGTCTTTTAATTAGGGCACTTAACTCATTTACATTTAAGGTTAGTTATTGACATGTCTGGATTTGATCCTATCATCCTGATGTTAGCTGGTTAGTTTGAAGACTTGTTTATGTGGTTTCTTTATAGTGTCATGGGTCTGTATAGTTCATTGTGTTTTTGTAGTTAGCTGGTAACAATCTTTCCTTTTCACATTATTGGTATCTTCAGGAGTTCTTGTAAGGCAGGTCTAGTGGTAACAAATTCCCTCAGTATTTGCTTGTCTGATAAGAATCTTATTTCTCCTTCACTTATGAAGCTTAGTTTGGTTGTATATGAAATTATGTTAGAAATTATTTTCTTTAAGAATACTGAATATTTGCTCCCTATCTTTTCTGTATTGTAGGGTTTCGGCTGAGACATCTGATGTTAGTCTGATGGGCTTCCCTTTGTAGGTGACCTGGACTTTCTCTCTCTATCTGCTTTTAACACTTTTTCCTTCATTCCAACCTTAGAGAATCTGATGATCATGTGTCTTGGGGTTGATCTTCTCATGGAGTATATTACTGGGGTTCTCTGCATTTCCTGAATTTGAATGTTGGCCTGATTTGCTAGGTTGGGGAAATTCTCAAGGATGATATCCTGAAATATGTTTTCCAAATTCTCCATCTTTCTGAGGTACACAAATCAGTAATAGATTCAGATTATTTACATCATCCCAAATTTCTTGGAGCTTTTGTTCATTCTTTTTCATTCTTATTTTCTCTATTCTTGTCTGCCTATCTTATTTCAGAAAACCAGTCTTCAAACTCTGAGATTCGTTCCTCTACTTAGTTTATTTTGCTATTAATACTTATAATTGCATTATGAAATTCTTGTAGTGTGTTTTTCATCAGATCAGTTACATTTTTCTCTATACTGACTATTTTGTCTGGCAGCTCCTGCAATGTTTTGTCATGATTTTTAGCTTCCTTGCTTTGGGTTACAACATACTCTTGTAGCTCAATGGACTTTGTACCTATTCATATTCTGAATTATACTTTTGTCATTTCAGCCACCTCAGCCTCAGCCTGGTTCCAAATTCTTGTTTTGATAATAGCCATTTTTTCCTACAATGAAATACCATCTTACTCCAGTTTAAATGGCTATTACAAAAAAGACAGAAGTAACACATTTTGTGTGTTTTCAGACTTTCTATTTCATCATTTTTGCTCTAATTTTTCTTTCCGCCTTTCTACTAATTTTGGGTTTAGTTTGTTCTTGCTTTTTTAGTTTCTTGAGATGTAACATTAGATTATTTGTTTGATATCTTTCTCCTTTTTGATGTAGGCATTTATTGTTGTAAACTACTCTTATAGAATGCTTTTGCTGTAGGTTTTGGTATGATGTGGGTTGCAAAGATTTAACTGAAGCCTTATGTTTTCCAGGGTCCTGGATTAAGCAACTATATCTAAATAAATAGTCTGTGGTGGGGTGAGAGTGGAATGACGAGAGATGGTTATGGGCTTGGAGCTAGTTACTATTGAAATATGAACTATATTCAAACAGTCATTGATTCTCTCTATAAGGAACTGCCTGGGCATAATTGGGCCCAACTGTCAATCATTTTGCACATATCCAGTTGGTTAGTTCTAAGTTGAAACCAGTTAAAATCTAGTTCCAAGGAAAAGTAAAAGGTTACATCAGTTTGATGCTTGTATTCTCTATGATAAACCTTTTGCTTATGCATAATGATTTCAGAGCAGATCTGGCTATTCCTTGGGGGATCCATAGACATGAGTTCTATTTTATTTTATTTTATTTTGTATTTTATCCTAAATATTTGACTGTATTTAATTCCAGATCATGATATATTTTTCCCAGGCCTACAGGCATATCTATATCGCTTTCCTAGTACTTTGAAAGTCCCATACGAAATGGGATGAAACTTTAGGCTACTGATTCAGAGTTTCCTGGAAGACATGCATGTTTCCTACACTCAGGAAGGCCAAATTAAAAGAGATCTCTGCAGAAAGTCACTTAGACTGTCACCAGATAAGACATTTTCTTCTATATCAATGCATTTTCATGTGCTAACATGTCTAATTAATGTAAGGAATGGTGAGATTGGCTAAATAAATAATTAACTTTGAGGGTAATTATTGAAACAAAAGCACAGTTAGTAAATGGATAATTACTATCTTTTGCTGTGGCCATTAGCTGGCCATAACCTAAGATCTAGATGCAAATGACCGTGGTCATTGTTATTATAGAAGACATGCATTTTTTCATGTCAAATTCAAAGGAAAGAAACTTGCAATACAGATAATTCAGCAAGGTAATATAGAGTAATACATTTTACTAAGATTTTTGAAAGTGTAGGGCTTGAAGTCAACAAAGCTGAACTGGAATCCAAGTGTCACTATTTATTAGCTACATATCCTTGGATGTATTAATGTTTTTGACTCTGCACCATCATCTGTCAAGTTAGGATAATCATGTGTAAAATTTGTGAAGACTAAATGAGATAATGTATGTAATGTGTCCAATATAACAAGTGACATGTAGTAGGCACCACAAAACAGATGGCAAATGTTATTTCTCATGGCATATTTAAAAGGCACGATTATGTCTGCCACTTGATCTATACTGCATTGAAAGTGTTGGGCAGCTATATGAAAAGAATCACCCCCTATCCAACACTAAATGATTTAGTTATTGCTCACTGAACCAGTTCATCTACCTAGATCATTGCCCTGGATGCCTTGCTTCTGTGACCTGTTGCAGTCTTGAATGTCCTCTGCTGCTAGTCTTACCATATTTCTTGCATCTGGCAAGTTGCATAAGTCTATCCTTTTTCACTGCTGGAAACATCTTACCTTTTGACTTCTTTTGCTTACTTTCAGCAATCTACCTGCATGGTTCCTCAGTTTCATTGCTGCCCCTTCCCCTTCCACGCACCTGACATTCATCTCTCCTGTGTGAATAATTGAGTAAAGTGTGAAGGGGATACCTCCATGAGCTTTTGTACCTTGTTTCTGTACCACTAAATTAGAGAAGCTCAGTTTCACAAATGTGGGATTGGGGAGACTGTATTACTTCTGCCTTATAGATGTTTGTAAAATTGGTTTAGATTCTGAAAATGATGTTCTCATGGGAAGGTGGATAACCAGAGAGGATCCTAAAACATTTGTGCTGGAATTTTTCATTTACCTCTCCCCACACCCCTAGATCAACTCTTCACTTTTCTTCAACCTACATTTTATTCCAAAAGGCTGACCTCCATGGGCTGCCTCCATCAAGGTCTCTTGCCTTGTGGCTTCCGGTTGAATTCGGCCACTGAAAGATACTAGCAGGAGATAAGAGGGTAGAAGAGAAGGAGCAAGGTTGGAGTATTATTACTCTGCTCCCTCTTTGTTTAGGCCATAGTTTGACAGTCCTTGCTTTTCTCTGTCTGAGGTCACAGCTCCTATGGAAGCATGGCGGCATTCCAAAGCCACAGCTATTGCTCCCATTCTGGAAATTGTACCTTCTTCTCGATGCTTCAGATCTTGGAGTATTAATAGTTTATCCCCTGGGTGCTTTACCTTGGGTGCTGGTGGTGTCCCTTAAGTTATCCTAACTCTTGAAAATAGTCCTATTACTAAACTCTTTCAGTTTCTGTGCTTTGACTGATAGAGAAAAAAGTAGTGATTCTCTAAGCAAGGTCAGAGCACCTAAGTGCTCCAGACACAGGGAATATGGGACTTCTGGATATTCCAGGGCAATCAAGAATGAGGAGTTGAGGGAGGGCTTGTAAACTGTCCATCAGCTGAACCTTGGCAGGTATAGTTTTGATGGTCAAAGTGAATCAATTGAAGCCTAAATCTTTCCAGACAAACAGCTGCTTTGGTGGTGAGAACTTCTTGAAATAGATTTTGTGATATAGTGAAAAAACTGGCTTGATTGCCTAACTGTTCAGTCTTAAGTCTTGCCAGAGGGAACAGACCATAGTTACTGGTGTTAGTTTGTATTTGGAGGTGGTATAGTGAAGTTTCCTCAGTGACTGAATTTAGCAAATGACAGTTCATAGTCTTTGGGAGGAAGAGTGAATTCTTGCTCAATAACAGGTTTATGTTTTTTAAAAATGAATTATTAAATCAGATTCTTATTTTGCTTTTGTGGCATTAAAATATTTTTAAATTCATAAAGGAATTCTGAAGATCCTTCAAGGGGTAGCTAGTCAAAATTTCCTCAGCACTTTGTATGGCTCTGCCAAAGTCTATCCAAATAGACCAGTAAAAAAAATACTGATTTAAAGCAATGTTTTAGGATGTCATCGACACATTTAAAGTCTCTTGTAATGGAATGTGGATAACTGAAGCCATTATTTGGGTAATTAACAAATACAATTTTTAGGAATTATCCAGGAAATGAATTAAAATAATATTTTGGATTTGAATTAAAAGAATGCTCCATTTAACCACAAAACACTGCTCAAATAAATCAGAGATGACACAAACAAATGCAAAAACATTCCATGCTCATGAATAGGAAGAATCAATATCGTTAAAATGGCCATATTGCCCAAAGCAATTTATAGATTCAATGCTATTTATATTAAACTACCAAGGACATTCTTCACAGAAGTAGAAAAAGCTGTTTTAAAATTCATATGAAACCAACAAAAAAAAAAGCCTGAATATCCAAGACAGTCCTAAGCAAGAGGAACAAAGCTGGAGGCATCATGCTACTTGACTTCAAACTACACTACAGGGCTACAGTAACCAAAACAACATGGTTCTGGTACAAGAACTGATGCATAGACCAATGGAACAGAATAGAGAGTCCACATACCTACAACTATCTGATCTTCAGCAAATCTGACAAAAACAAGCAATGGGGCAAAGACTCTCTATTCAACAAATGGTGCTGGGATAACTGGCTAGCTATACAAAAGATTAAAACTGGACCCCTTCCTTATGCTACATACAAAAATTAACTCAAGATGGACTAAAGACTTAAATATAAAAGTCCTGGAAGACAACATAGGCAATATCATTCAGGGCATAAAGTACAGGCAAAGATTTCATGACAAAGATGCCAAAAGCAATTGCAACAAAGGCCAAAATTGACAAATAGGATCTAATTAAGCTAAAGAGCTTCTGTACAGCAAAGGAAACAATTAGCAGAGTAAACAAACAACTACAGAATGGGAGAAAATTTTTGCGAACTATACGTCTGACAAAGGTCTAATATCTAGCATCTATAAGGAACTTAAATTTACAAGAAAAAGACAAATAACCTCATTAAGAAGTGGGCAAAGGACATTAACAGGCACTTCACAAAAGAAGACATACATGGAGCTAACGCACATGAAAAAAAGCTCAACATCACTGATCATTAGACAAATCAAATCAAAACCACAATGAGATACCATCTCACACCATTCAGAATGGCTATTACCAAAATGTCAAAAAATAACAGATGTTGGTGAGGTTGTGAAGAAAAAGGAACGCTTATACACTGTTGGTGGGAATGTAAACTAGTTCAACCATTGTGAAAGATATGGTGGCGATTCCTAAAAGACCTAAAAACAGAAATACCATTTGACCCAGCAATCCATTACTGGGTATATACCCAAGGGAATATAAATTATTCTATCACAAAGACACATGTATGGATATGTTCATTGCATCACTATTCACAATAGCAAAGACATGGAACCAACCTAAATACCCATCAATGATAGACTGGATAAAGAAAATGTGGTATATATACACCACGGAATACTATACAGCCATACAAAACAATGACAACATATCCTTTGTAGGAACATGAGTGGAGCTGGAGGCCATTACGCTTAGCAAACTAACACAGGAACAAAAAATCAAACACCACACATTCTCACTTATAAGTGGGAGATAAATGATGAGAATACATGAACACATAGAAGGAAACAACAGACACTGGGGCCTAGAAAAGGGTGGAGGATGGAAGGAGGGAGAGGATCAGGAAAAATAACTAATGAGTACTAGGCTTAATACCTTGGTGATGAAATAACCTGTACAACAAACCCCCATGACATAAATTTACCTACGTAACAAACCTACACATGTATCCCTGAACTTAAAAGTTAAACTAAAAAAGAAATGAAACGTTCCATTCAACTAGTAACAGAGTGTAATAAATAATTAGGCCCTTTGAAAGTGGTACAGTATTTATAACTTAACATTTCAACATTCTAGCTTAAAAGAACATGAAGATGGCTTCTTGTACTGAACTGAGGTATTTATATATATATATATATATGAATAGTTGTTATAAATATAAATATGGATATGAGTAGTACATCTTTCAGGCACAATGCTAAACTTTTTACGTGCAGTTATCTTAAGCCCAACAATTCTATAAAGTAGTTATTATTTCCAGTTTACAGAAAAAGAAACTGGAGCTCCAGTAATTGCCCAAGGCCTTACAGCTGTAAATGACAGAGCCACGACTGAGCCCAAGTCAGCCAAGCTCAAAAGTGTTCATGCTTAACAATAGAGCAAGAATGTTTGTATGAAGAGGATTACAATTGACAGTCAAGTCCTTGGGAGAGAATAATTTTTCTAAAACCTACTTTATGTTTCTCATAAAGATGTTTCTCATGAACTTTTCTCTAATTCATAAAGTATAATATTTCAATTAGGATGACTGGAAGGATAGTTCGGATAAGGATACTTGTCCTTATGTTTAATGTATTTTTCATCATTACTCCATTCTAAAAATGAAAAATAAAAAAAAGAACTTGGAGAGAAAGCAGGGAAAAAAGTCAAGGGAAATTTAACATTTCTGGTGTATTTTGCATCCAGGCACCTGGGCTCTCTGAAAAACGCATTCTGATGTGAGAAACAAATTCAGCTTACAGCTGAGTTTATAGAAGGTCTGCATTTTTTACATGTCCTTATTCTTTGGCCACAGTAGCAGGTCTATTTTAAGGGGTCAGCTACATCTTAAACTCTCAAGTGTAGGGTAAGTTGTGGTTTCTCTAGAATTTCCATTGCTGTGACCGATGCATAAAATAACCCATCACGTGTGGTCTTGTGTCACCAGTGTGCAGGGGGAAAGCCAGATGCCATAGATGTGGTTGTCATGGAAACCAGCAGTTGCTTTTGCAAAGGTTTTCAAGTCAATACAAAGTTTCTGTTAAAGTACATGCAATTCTGCAGGTGGAGATGTGATCATAAAACTTTGGCTTTTCTCTTTGTCCCTCAAAATAAGAGCATGAAGTTCTTTTCCTTGCTCACAACTTTCAATAGAAAGAAAGATGCCACGAGAAACCTATAATCCTGGGAAACACGTATATATTTAAAACAAATTTAGGAACATTGGTATACATGTAAAGCCAGCATCATGGCTAGCAGATAAAAATATTTTTGAAGGAAGGATTCTGGAAGTGGTAGTGGAAAAGACTGACTTTATTCTTTTCCCATTTTATAGACCCATCTCATCTTTGCCTTCAAAAAGATATCAGTGGATGGAAAAGATGAACACATTTGTAACCTGGGATCCTCTAAGAGGCTCTTCAGGGGCCTGGTTAGGAGCAAATGGATCTGGTCCCTTTTATCTACTTTGACTTCTCTTGTTCTGTTGTGAGCGTGAGGGGTTGTGAATGTACTAATAGCAAGAGGGCAAGGTTCTCAGAGACACAAGAAATAAGCTGTATCTTAATGCAAATACACTTAGTGCTGGAGTGACATCTAAAAAGCTACCTTGGATAATAAAAACCTTTCATAGAAGGTTTCTAGGGAAAATACACAATAGGGGAAGAAACATATTACTTGTTTTCTTTTAAAAATCCTCTTAAGAATTTGTGATCAGCATCCATTTTAGTTCTGAAGTGGTAAGAGCCTCATGAAAGCAGAGAGGAAAGAGCAGTTAGTCTCTTGACTCCTGGACTAAAGCTGACCACTATTTTCTCTTTGGATGGCCAGGTGGACAGAACCCTGGACTGGGAGGAGTTGGAGGATTCAGTTTGCAGGCTTGTTTCTGATTCCTCCCGGCTGTGCTGGGACTGGTCTCTTTCCTTTAAAAAAAAACCTAGAGTCTTCATTGGTTATTTCTCTTTTTCTTTTTCTTTCCTTCTTTCTTTTTTTTTTTTTTTGAGACGGAGTCTTGCTCTGTCGCCCAGGCTAGAGTGCAGTGGCGCAATCTCGGCTTACTGCAACCTCCACCTCCCAGGTTCAAGTGATTCTCCTGCCTCAGTCTCCCGAGTAGCTTGGACCACAGGCATGTGCCACCATGCCTGGCTAGTTTTTTTGTATTTTTAGTAGAGATGGGGTTTCACTGTGTTAGCCAGGATGGTCTGACCTCATGATCTGCCTGCCTCGGCCTCCCAAAGTGCTGGGATTACAGGCGTGAGCCACCACACCCAGGCTTCATTGGCTATTTCAATATGGATGTGGGGATACACCCGCTTAATGGTAGAAAGCCACTTTCTAAATGATATTGAAAATGTGATAGATGTGTCATGGCTGAGGGAAGGGCATCTTTTCTCCCCACTTTCACTTTCTCAGGATACGGGGTGGTGGGATCTAGGAGGTTGGAGGTGTGAGTTGGGCTGTTGCCTCAATAAAAGGAGGCAGCAATGTGACCCTGACAATTGAGTGTTTTGGAAGTTGTCCTCAAACCTGTCCTCTCTTCTCTATGCCCACTGCACTATGTCACCCAGACCACCATCATCTCTTGCTTGCGTTGCAGCAATAACCTCCTAGGTCATCCCCCTGATCCCACCTTTCTCCTCCAAACAGTTTTTTTTATTGGAGCCAAAGCAACCAAACTTAAAACTCATAAATGCCTTCTCACTGCATTTAGGAAAAAGCTCAGAACCTTCACTGGGCCCTCCAGGCTCTGCAATTACTCACCCCTCTGACCTGGCTTTCACGGCTTCCTCCCTGTTTTTGTACCATTCAGCCATCAAGGACTTCTCTGTTTCCCAAACAGAACCTTCCTCTTTCACTCCCAGAACCTCAGTGTGTGGCGCTCCCTCTGTCTAGAATGATCTTTCTGCCTTTTTAGTCCCCACTCTCCTTCTGATCCCACTTAATCTAGTCAACTTCTACTGATCTTCAGGTGTATAGTTTAAATGGTAAGCCCTTATTAAGGACTACTCTCCAGGCTAGGTTGGGTCTGGCTGAGTGTCTACAGCACTTTTAAATTCTTTTGGACTTCTCAGTCCACACAGTGTGAAGTCCATACTTCACAGCCAAAGTGGGACTAGGTTAAAGTCTATTTTTCCGAGTAGACAGAAAGTCTTTGAGTACAGGTACCATGTTTTGTTCTTGGAACCTGGTACATCATGAGGTGCTTAACAAATGTTTGCAGACTTTATGACTGGCTGACCATGGAGGCAACATCTGTGATGTTTTGTTACTGATCTGTGAATCAGCCACCAGGTTAGTCTTCCTCCTCTTTAATCCTTCTCTGGGTATAATGTGTACCCTGATTTTGGGACTTGGCTGGGGCGCAATTATATGTATGGCAAAGTCAACTTGATGAGGCATCAGAAGGTATACTGGCTTCCCTGTATATCATTTTGCATTGTAGATTTCTGTATCACCAGAAAAACTAGACAACAAGCAAAAGATGCAGTCAAACTTGCTATTTGGAATAGTGTAGGAAAAAAAATCCACTCCCTTTAATTTGCAGAATTTGTTCCTTTAAAAAAATCCATGAATTCAGGCAATCCAGTTTGTGTAGACCCAGTGAGATAGGGATCAATATCTGGTTTTTTAGAGATGAGACTGCATGTACTACAGATTCAAAACTAAAAATCCATACAGTCTGCTACAATTCAAGGCAGCCACTGCAGGGGTGTGGGTCACAAAAAGACCGAGCATTGTCTCTGCACCAGTGGCTTGATTCTTCCTTGGAATGAAAAATGGAAGAGAAGGTGGCCTATTCCTGTTTTCTCTTGGGAAATTGAAGAAAAAGGAAGCTACCTGCAAAACAGGCTTTATTAATCTCAGCCTGAATATGTTCATTTTAGACAAACTGGGAAGGACAGAAATGTATAAAGGAACAGGAAAAAATTTGGTATTATGAAACTATTACTCAGAGGCCACTCCTGTTAAACTGTTGGCATACAGTCCAATATATATACAGCATACTGGACAGTGTTTTACATAGTTGAATTTATATTAGGTCATATTATGCTTTTCCTTAATTATATAAAATAAACATTTCTCTCTACACTTAGTCAATCTGAGTTTTAATAGCTGTAAACATTTTTATTGGTTAGGTGTGCCATAAATTTTCTCAATCATTCATCTTTTATTGGAACTGTAGGATGTGTCCTGTTTTTTTTCACTATCATAAATAAAACTGAAATGAATATACAAAATGTGTAGACATTTTGGTCTATAGTTCTGATTACTTCAGTGGGATATATTCCTAGAAGTGTTATGACTGATTAAAAAATATATGAACAATTTTTGAAGGCTCTTGATACACATAAACAAAATGGACTCTAATTTACATTCCATCATTTTTGGGGACAATTTTTGATATTCAGTTTTCCTATCCAGAACACATGTCCATTTATATAAAAAATGTCAGTAAAGTTTTATAATATTCTTCTTATAGGTATATTTTCTTGTAAATTTTTTTCTATATATTCAACATTTTCCTTGATTTGTGAATAGAATTAAAATTTTTTTTCTTTTCTAACTGTGAACCATTGCACATTTATTTTGCTTTTCACTGTAGATTACTTATTGTAAAAGGTTGATAGAGAAGAAAAGGAGGCCTACGGAAATATGCATTGATAAATGGAGCCTCCTTGAAAATTAAGACGGATATTTCTCCCCCAACACCAAAACGGAAGAAGTCAGTGGATGTTTGACAGCAGAGGGTAGACAGCCAGTCGGGATGCTTGAAAAGGATAGGTGAATCCATGGCCAACATCTCTTAGGAATTGACGAAGTAAAAACCAGAACCTGAGTGGTGGGAAGGTTTACCCCTGGGGAAAAGGAAGGTTCATTTTATCTTGAGGCTGGAGGGAAAGATGGGTGCAAAGATAGATGGGGAAAGGTTGGTGAGGAAGTGTGCACTGGGTAACTCCAATCCCAGCAAACTAGATCAGCAGCTGAAAGGGTGGAGGAGGTTCTGGGACCAAGAGTGAGAGAAGAGTGCAGAATAAACACCATGGGCACCGTGAGGGGAATATCACCAAGATCCCCTCACTTCAGCTCCCTAAAGCTTGAATAAAGTTGGAGACTTCCCAGTGCCATCTACTGCTGTGGGTTGACCCCAAAGCCGGCTACAACACAATTGATTTTAATGAAAACAGAACATGGAAGCTGAACAGAAGCCCACCTTTAAATGCTACCCGGAATCTGGAGAGAAATAAAAAAAAATTAGTGCAACCGTATGAATGCTTTAAAGTAGCAGGGGTTAAGCAAGTTGAGCATAACCTGAATTTGTTATTTTTCTTTTCTTTTGGGGCTATTGGTGGGCAAAAGATGCTTTTAAAATTTCTCCCTGATCATGGGGTCTTTCTGAACCTCACAAATCTTTTAATAAAGTAATATCTGATTAGTGTAAGAGGCTCTCATTGTCTGTGGTGAGCGCCAGTATCCAGTACCTAAATGTTTAAACTGTATGGTTACTGGCAATGTTTTATTCATGCTCACCAGTGAGGTTATGAGGACATTGTTAATTGCATAATTTTCCCTTTGTTCAAATATGCACACTCCTGTTTGTTTCTGACTTAGAAAAGAACTTGTTCTTTTTTTTCTTTTCTTTCCCTTTCTTATCTTTTTCTTTTATTTTTCTCTAGCTTTTCCATTTAGGCTCATGTCTAAGAATTAAAATCTAGGGTCCATTAGGCGTCATTCATCTGTGAGATGAATTCTATATTCCATCTATTGATTCTATTGTGGGTGAACGTTTAGGGGTTTAGGCAAGCACTAGCTGGTTCCCTAAATAGGACTTACATTATTCCTTCAATACAGAATGAAAATGGAGGGAAATACCTTCATTTGAATAGCTTGGGAGAAAATGCTTTATATATTAAGAGCCGTTGTATGTAATACATGTAGTTTTCTGATAAGTGAAATGAAAATAAGTATTCTCCATGATATTGATCCAATGGAACACAATAATTCCAAGCCCATTTGCCTTTAAATGATGCCTTCTGGGATGTAGATATTTTTCAAACCAGGGATATTGTGTGATTGCAAATAGCAAGTAGATATCTTTTTTTGTAGTGAATTTGCCAGAAACGATGAAAAAGGTGTTAAGGGAAGATTGTGGCTCCATTATAGCCCTGAAAAGAATCTTGACAGCCTCTGTCCCTGGTAATATCTGCACCTCAGGGTATCTTATTTGTATGGATACCTATTACTAGTAAGCTATCTACCAACCAGCCATTTAAAATTGCAAAACCCACTGTTCTTTGCTCAGTTCTTACTGTCAGTTGCTCTATGCATTTGACTTAAAGCATTTTTCCTGTGCTATCTTTGACGTTGAACTATCTAAATTTACTTCTCCTTTTCTAATCATTTCTTCTTTGTCTCCTTTGATGCTTTCTTCTGTTCTCTAAATGTGAGTGTTCCTCAAGAAATGGGGTGGTATTCTGTCTTTTCCCTTCTTAGTTCTCTGCCTTGGAGAGCTTCTTCATTCTCTTGGTTTCTATGAACATCTCCATTTAGATGCTGATTTCAGAGTTCTCATTTCATGACTCTTGGGAATTTCCATTTGGATTTTCAACCACAGCTCAAACTTCACTTATCTAAAAGCTGTTGTCTTCTATTCCAAAACGGTGTTCCTGCTTATGTTTCTCTTTTATATACCATCCTTTTGCTCACTTAAATGTCAATCTTGCAACCACCTTTGGCTTCTCCTTTTCCATAGTCCTTCCATATCTGGCCAGTCACTATTTGTTTTCATTATGCCTCCAAAAATTCTCTATAATCTCTACGAACTTTTTACTCTTCACTCCAACTACCTCTCAAAATAGGCTCTTATGACTTCATATTTGGATTGTTGCTGTAGTTATACTTAATTTATTGAGATAATTTTTTTCTTACTGCTACATGATTTTATCTTTCCCCCATAACAAGATGGCAACCTACTTTTTCTGTTCTATGCCTCTGGTATAGAACAATTCACACTTTTGTGAAGGGGAGTGAATATGACAAAAAATATTTCTCCAGACAGCCTCTACCCAAGATATTGTTTGCAAAAGTGTAAGCTCCTTAAGGAGAATTATTTTTGATCACTCTAGAGGGGAAGTAGGAGGTGAATGATGGAGTTTGGGAGGTAGAAGTGGGCCAAGCTAAAGAGGTGGGAGGTTCTTTAGAGAATTCTTTTTGAGACAAGGAAGGGTGTAAGATTTGGTAAGTTCTTTATAGTCAGGAACGTTACTGTTCTCCCTTTTGGTGGGGTTACTGGGACTACTGATGGGTGAGGCTGAGGGATCAATGGGTCAAACTTTAAGAGCTATTGCCTTAGGACCAGCAGTCTCTAAAAGGTCCTACTACCCTTGATTGCTTATCTTCTAGGAAGCATACAAGCATAGACAATGAGCTCATCAGTTGTAACAGTGCACTCTGAAGACGGGAGAATCCTTCTCTAAATGCTTTTTGTAGGGCATAGGGTGCCCTAGGATTCTGGCTTGACTTCAGGGAGGGAGGATTATATCAGGTATAAGTTCAGCTGCTGTGATACAGACTCCCAATTACAGAGACTCAAACAAGTTAAAAGTTTTTTTTTCTCTCTCTGTAACAATCTGGAAGCAAGCTAGCTGCCCACCTCTGATGACCAGCCCTGCACCTAAGTCATTTAGGAATCCATGTTTCTTCCATATTCGTAGCTTGCCTTCTGCTAGAATAGGATTTTAAAATCTTCTGCCATGACCTTCCTGGATCTGGTAAAGCGTGTGGACTCTGTCCCAGAAAAATACTTTTAAATACATCAAAAAATACATAGGATGATAACAAGGGAAGTAAATAAGAATAAAATACAATTATCACAATATTTAAAAGACAAATTTGTGATATAATTATGCTTCTTCGTTAATTGTTAGCAAAATCCAGTGCTGTGTCTAATAAGTACCATAGTTTCAAAATAGTGATGAGGATAAATCATTATTTCATGTAATATGATATGAAAATAACTATAATTTCTGATGGTGACAAGGTCACAGATACTGTGATTACTGTTGTGGTTTGTTGCCTACATTTATAGTTAAAGAAAATGCTGAATTTCAATGAGAGATTGCTAAAAGTAAAGATGGAATTTTTCCAACCGAAGTTTCTGAACTCTCTGGATTCTGTTCATGGATGTTCTGCAGATCTGTCAACCCCAGGCTAAGGACCCTGTACTGGAGTATTGAAGCTGGCACACCTCCATGTCCATGTTCTAGTTCTAAGATAGAAGTCCAGGGCAAGCAGTCTTATCTTTAGGGAGTTGAAATCATGCCCATAGTTTCTTTTTACATCCCATTGGCTTGAACCTAGTCCTATGGCCACATCTTGCTTTAAGAGAAACTAAGTGAGGGGATTTGTAATCAGGTGGCCAGGGGCCCAGCTAAAACTAGGGTTTAGGCTAGGAGCAGTGGCTCATGCCTGTAATCCCAGCACTTTGGGAGGCCGAGGTGGGCAGATAATCTGAGGTCAGGAGTTTGAGACCAGCCTGGCCAATATGGTGCAATCCCATCTCTACCAAAAATAAAAAAAAAAAAAAAAATAAAAAAAAAAAGGCTGGGCCTGGTGGTGGGCACCTGCAATCCCAGCTACTGGGGAGACTGAAGCAGGAGAATCACTTTAACTTGAGAGGAGGAGGCTGCAGTGAGCTGAGATCACGCCGTTGCACTCCAGCCTGGGCAGCAAGAGTGAAACTTCGTTAAAACAAAAACAAAAACAAAAACCCAAAAACTGAGGGGTTTAATTTCTGAACAGAACAGAATAAGAAAGTACTTAGCCCCCACTCCAGAAATATAGGACTCCCAAAAGTATGCCTGAAATTCCATTTCCTACCAGCCAGTCTCAGAAGAGATTGTGTGATTTAGAGAAGATTATTGTGAGGATTAACTAGTGTTTCAAGTGGCGGGTAAGGAGTAAGTGTTCAATAAATATTCACTAAAGATGCCTTGCATGTGACCAGGGTCTATTAGAGGCATAGTAAACTATGGGAGATAATGTATTGAACTTCCTGTGATAAAAAGGGGTAAAAGATTTATATTTTAATTCATTCATTCATTTGTTTATTCAATAAATATTTATTGAGTTTGAATTATATGCCAGATACTGTTCTAGTTGCTGGAGAAATAACAGTAAACAATGTTAGGTCCATGCTTTCAGGAATATTTCATTCTATTCAGGAGAAACAGAACAATAAATAAGCAAACAAATAATATGTTAGGAGGCAAAGGATATAAAAAGAGATGCGGTAAAGGTTATGGTACAAATGATGTGGCAGGCAGAATTCTGAGATGAGCCCCTGTTGCTGGTCACACCCCTTGTGTAATCACTCCTCTCACTGCCCTCCACCTAGAGTGTGAAGGGGCCCTGTGAATATAATAGAAGGCCACTCTTATGATTAGCTTATATTATATGGCAAAGGTGAAGGGATTTTGAAGATATAATTAAGGCCTCAAATCAGTATATTTTGAGTTAATCAGAAGGGATATTAGCCTGACTTAATCAGGTCAAACCCCTTAAAAGAGGAACTAGGCCCTACTTGAAATTAAAGAGAAATTCTCCTGTTGGCCTTGAAGAAGCAAATAGCTATATTGTAAACTGCCTATGGAAGGAACCACATTGCAAGGACCAGAGGGTAGCCTCTAAGAGCCGACAGCAACTCTCAGCTTTCAGCTAGCAAAAAACCAGGGGTCTAAGTTATATGACCACAGGAAACAAATTTCTCCAGAACCATGAATGGGTTTGCCAGTGGATTCTTCCTCAGCTAAGTCTTCTGATGAAAATGCAGGCCAGCCACCACCTTGATTACATCCTTGAGAGACTTTGAGCAGAGAACCCAGCTTAGCTGTGCTGGCCCACAGAAACTGGAAACACAAATGCATATTGTTTTAAGGCACTGAGTTGGTGGTAATTTTTTCTATGGCACAGAAAACTAATACAAGCGCTATTGTAAATAGGATGGCCAGAAAAGGCCTCTCTGATAAGGAACTCAACTGGAGACTTGAAGAAAATGAGGAGAAAGCCATAAGGACATCTGGGGGAAAGAGCAGAAACATGGTCATTCTTGTTGGGTGTGATGAATGGTCCAGGGATGGGCAAGAGTGGAAAAGAAGGCACCAGTGTAACTGAGAGAAGAAGGATGCTTAGACAAGGATGTGGAGGAAGAGGGCATCAGATTATGGACATATTTCAAAGGAAGAAGATTCAATTGAAAGCTGTGGAATGCAGTTGTCACTTACTGTAATGGGAAGACTGGGGTAGGGGTGAGCTGGGGTGGGGAGAAGCAGGCCTCAGGGAGAAATAAAGAGTTTGGGTTTGGGGTATGTCAAGTTTGAGATGCCATGCAAGTGAATTTGTCAAAAGGGCAGTTGTAAAATAAGTCTGGAGGTCAGGAGAGAGGTTGGAGATGGAGATGAAAATAGGAAGTACCAGCATATCAATACTATTTAAGAGACTGGAAGAGATAACCCAAGGTAGAAAAATAATAGAATATTGGGCCTGAAAGTTACCTTAACAGATTGTCATTTTATATATGAAGAACTCTAATCCAAAGAGGTATATTAGTTCATTTTCGTGCTGCTGATAAAGACATACCAGAGACTGACAAGCAAAAGAGGTTTAATTGGACTTACACTTCCACTTGGCTGAGGAGGCCTCAGAATCATGGCAACAGGCAAAAGGCACTTCTTACTTGGTGTTGGCAAGAGAAAAGGGAGGAAGAAGCAAAAGCAGAAACCCCTGATGAACCCATCAGATCTCTGCAGACTTATTCACTATCACAAGAATAGCATGGGAAAGACCGGCCCCCATGATTCAATTACCTCTCCCTAGGTCCCTCCTGCAACACATGGGAATTCTGGGAGATACAATTTAAGTTGAGATTTGGGTGGGGACACAGACAAACCATATAATTCCACCCCTGGAATGTCCTCTCATTTCAAAGCCAGTCATGCCTTCCCAACAGTCCCCCAAAATCTTAAATCATTTCAGCATTAACTCAAAAGTCTACAGTCCAATATCTCCTCTGAGACAAGGCAAGTTCCTTCCACCTATGAGCCTGTAAAATCAAAAGCAAGTTAGTTGCTTCCTAGATACAATGGAGGTTCAGACATTGGGTAAATACAGCCATTCTAAACAGGAGAAATTGGCCAAAACAAAGGGGCTATAGGCCCCATGAAAGTCCAAAATCCAGTGGGGCAGTCAAATTTTAAAGCTCCAAAATGATCTCCTTTGACTTCGGAAGGTCTTACATCCAAGTCATGCTGACACAAGAGGTGGATTCACATGCTCTTGGGCAGCTCCACATCTGTGGCTTTGCAGGGTACACCCTCCCTCCCAGCTGCATTCACAGGCTGGCATTGAGTGTCTGTGGCTTTTCCAGGCACACGGTGCAAGCTGTTGGTTGATCTAGCATTCTGGGGTCTGGAGGACGGTGGCCCTCTTCTCACAGCTCCACTAGGCAGCACTCCACTAGGGACTCTGTGTGGGGGATCCAACCCCACATTTCCCTTCTGCACTGCCCTAGCAGAGGTTCTCCATGAGGGCCCCATCCCTGCAGCAAACTTTTTTTCTGGGCATCCAGGCATTTCCATACATCTTCTGAAATATAGGCAGAGGTTCCCAAATCTCAATTCCTTACTTCTGTGCACCTGCAGGCTCAAAACCACATGGAAGCTGCAAAGTTTGGGGCTTCCATCCTCTAAAGCTACAGCCTGAGCTGTATGGTTGGCCCCTTTCTACCATGGCTGGAGTGGCTGGAACACAGGGCATGAAGTCCTTAGGCTGCACACAGCACGGGGAACCTGGGCCTGGCCCACTAAACCATTTCTCCCTCCTGGGTCTCCCTGCCTGTGATGGTGGTGGTGGTGGGGCTTCTGTGAAGGTCTCTGACATGGCCTGGAGACATTTTCCCCATTGTTTTGGGGATTGACATTAGGACCTTGGCTACTTATGCAAATTTCTGCAGCCGGCTTGAATTTCTCCCCAGAAAATGGTTTTTCTTTTCTATCACATAGTCAGACTGAAAACTTTCCAAACTTTCTTGCTCTGCTTCCCTTATAAAACTGAATGCCTTTAATAGTACCCAAGTCACCTCTTGAATGCTTTGCTGCTTTGAGATTTCTTCCACCAGATACCCTAAATCATCTTTCTCAGATTCAAAGTTCCACAAATCTCTAGGGCAGGGGCAAAACGCCACCAGTCTCTTTGCCAAAACATAACAAGAGTCACCTTCACTCCAGTTCACAACAAGTTCCTCATTTCCACCTGAGACCACCTCAGCCTGGATTTCATTGTCCATATAGCTATCAGGCTTTTGGTAAAAGCCATTCAACAAGCCTCTAGGAAGTTTCAAACTTTCCCACATTTTCCAAACTGTTCCAACCTCTGTCTGTTACCCAGTTCCAAAGTTGCTTCCACATGTTCGGGTATCTTTTCAGCAATGCCCCACTCTGCTGGTACCAATTTACTGTATTAGTTCATTTGTACACTGCTGATCAGGTATGTACACTGTACATACCTGAGACTGGAAAGAAAAAGGGGTTTAATTGGACTTACACTTCCACATGGCTGGGGAGGCCTCAGAATCATGGTAAGAGGCAAAAGACACTTCTTACGAGGCAGCAGCAAGAGAAAAATGAAGAAGAAGCAAAAGCAAAAACCCCTGATAAACCCATCAGATCTCGTGAGTCTTATTCACTATCATGAGAATAGCAAGGGAAAGACCAGACCCCCATGATTCAATTACCTCTCCCTAGGTCCCTCCTGCAGCACGTGGGAATTCTGGGAGATACAATTCAAGCTGAGATTTGGGTGGGGACACAGACAAACCATATCAAGAGGTAACGTGACATCAGGCATGTACCTAAGGGCACAGGCATAGCTGTTAGCAGAGTTTAACTAAAACCAAGGCTTTATGATTTCCAGCTCAGAAATTATTCTTTCCAAGGATCACAGGTTTGTTTTTTTTTTTGGTTTTGCTACCCTAGAGTATTTCCCACACTTAGGAAAGTGTCTGACAAAGTCAACAGCAGGGCAAGACTCTTTTCCTTTCATGGGGTTGCAAGTCTCAGGTACAGATTTCTGAGACATCTTCACTTCCTTAGGTGTCACCCCACCAGATGCTGATTAGATTTGATGGCTTTGTGAGGCCAGGGCTCATGGAACAAATGCAATGTATGCTGTGATGCCTATAAACCTCACCCCATCAAATTAATAATGAAAAGCCTCCCATCAAAGCCCTTCTTGTGCTCAATAGCCTGTGGCACATTTGGACTCATCAATAGATGTTCAACAATATTACAACTTGTTTAAATCTTGGTAAAGTAGTGTTATGTACTATTGTTATTGACTTCTCTTTTCTAATTACCACCCAAAGGTGACAGATGATATAGCTCTAATGACCACATTCTTGGAGTGAGTGGCTTTGAGTCTCAACTCGTTGTGTCTTAGCTGTTCTGAGGAAGGAGACTGCCCCCTCCACCAACTGGTGAAACTAGGCATCATATTGGAGCCCAGACAATGTTTGAGGCCCTTCACAGGGGTATCTCTGTGACTGGTTTGAAACCAGAAGTTTTAGAGTCTGTGTGAATGTGCAGCATGGTCATTGCAGGAATTCTAAGGCATGTGATGCTAGCTGTGCCCAGCTTCTGTAACCGTCCACAGCACAAGTTGGAAGAAAACATACTTTTCTCTATTTTTTTTCCATAACTCAATTTTTCTTTTGAGCCATCATTTTGCTGGGATAGCAGAAACATAGTCCTCCACCCCTTTCTTGTGATGGAGTCTATGTTTGTTGAGGGTGGGGGCATGGTTTTTTGGTAACTAGGCATAGCAGGGTTGCCTGTGGACTACAACATTGTTCAATAAGTTTATCTCCTGAAATACCCATTTTTTTTCATCTGGTCCCCACCTAGGCGCCTGTGAGATTTTCCTCTTTTTTAAATTATTTATTTATTTATTTACTTATTTTAGAGACAGACTTGCTCTTTTGGGTGGGGTGGAATGCGGTGGCCTGATCATAACTCAGTGCAGCCTTGAACTCCTGGACTCAAGTAATTTTCCCACCTCAGCATCCTGAGTAGTTGGGACTACAGGTCCATGACACTGTGCCTGGCTAATTGAAAAATTTTTAGAGGGGAGGAGATGGTATCTTGCTTTGTCGACCAGACTTTAGATGAAGTCCTCATCTCAAGTGATCCTTCTGCCTCGGCCTACTAAAGTGTTGGGATTATAGGCATGAGCCACCGTGCCCAGCTGTCTTCCCTTTCTTGGCTTCTGCAAGCCTAGTGGCTCTCCTACCCACTAGGAGAGAAGAATTACCATGCTACTCCCATGCAAGTTAATTCCACTCTTTCTTGCCGTATAGGAGCATGGAGATTTCTTTGAAGTTTCCTTGGGTGCTGGCTGTCTGGACTCACTGTGCTTCCTGCCCTTTCTGCTACCTGAGCTCTACCCTGGTTTCTACTAAAAGACATTAAATTTCAACACTATGGAAGCCCCCACACTCCTTAAATCTCACTTCTCTCCAACATTTTAAAAATTCATGCCTAGAGTCCTCTTCAGCTCTCTAGAAGTTTAGGTTTTTGGAGTTCAGAGGTAGGTAGACTCCTTTTTACAAAATTTATTCAGACAATAAGCATAGAGCATTTTAGCTGCTGAATTTTGTGGAGGAAATGATGGGATGAAAAAATGGAAAAATACCAGGAGATGGAAAAGTGATTTGCTAATACAAAGCAATCACACCAAAACATGATAGTAAGAGATTAGACTTCCTTTCACCCTTCCAGGTCCCAGAACAGCATAATAATTGGGCACTAGTTCCTGTCCATGTTTGAAGGGACCATGGTCAGTCACTTAGAAGCAGATAAAAATATTTCAAGGGGACAGCGCCTCTTGAGAATCTTCTCTAATTTCTTCATTGTGTATTTATTATTTGGTAATGACCTAACAGATAAAGTAACAGCTCTCTCTCCCGAATTCCCATTGTGGTTTATTTTCTCTTAACTTCCCTTGCAAGACACTTGAGTTGTTGAAGGGTAAGATCTGTTTCTGACTTATGTCTCTGTATCCAGCATAATGTATGCTACGTAACAGGTACTCAGTATGTTTTTTGATGATGAATTACTAGGGTCCCAAGAAAAGAAAATTCAGAAACTAAGTTCATTGGTATAAAAGGCTATGACTTTAATTGTGTCATTCATTCAATTATTTAATTTATTTTTTCATCAAATATTTGTGGAACACCTATAATATTTCAGTACCTGTGCTCAATCCTTTAGATAAAAAGATCAGCAAGACACATGGAATCTTTGAAGGGTTCATGCTCATGGAATTGACCTGTATCTTAACTGACCTGATTAACTGTGTAGAATTCATGATGTATTTGTACCACGGTTTAACAAACATCTTAAGGACACTTAGGTTGTTTCTAATCTTGAGCTATTGCAAACAATGCTAAAATGAGTAACCACGTGTAAGTATCATTTAATTCAAGTGCATGTATATGTGCAGGATAACTTGCCAAATTGCCCTTCATAGGCTACTTTCATCAGTAATACATGAGAATTCACATCTGCTTTTAAATGTCTCAGACTTGGTTTCTGCTACTCATTATTCTAGGGTCTTCCTTATTTGTTTATCCTAAGATTCAGGGACATCTTCTCCTTTCATTTTCAGGACATAATTTGTAATAAAAGAAACCCTAAATTCTATGGATTGGGCACCATTTCCTAAAGTGTGTTCTGTGGAACACTAGTCCTGCAAGATATTATAGAGTCACGTGGTCATATAAACACCATATATTATGTCTGTTTCTTATAAAGTAACAATGCACTTTAGAACAATAAAGAAACCTGCTTAACTGCATTTAATCTTGGTGTTTCCAAAACTTATTTGGGCATCACTTAAAAAAACTTATTAATATCTCTTATAGCATGAACAGACATACATATGCAGATACACGTATGTGTATACACACATGAAAATCTTGAGAAATTTTAGAAGGAATATTTATGCCCTACTCAAAAACTTCAGATATTTTCAGAAAGGACCCTCATTCAAAAAGATATCCCCAAACCAGTACTATGAAAAAACATGCTAAACAGTTTAGGAAAAAGTTGGATTCAAACACCCAGACTATTTACTTCTGGTATTTACTTCTGAACAATTATTTTTGTAATCAGGGATGTAGCCCCATATGTGTCTTTTTATTTTATTTTTTTAAACTCTTATTTTAGATTCAGGGAGTACATGTGCATTTGTATGATGCTGAAGTTTGGAATATAAATGATTTCATCACTCAGGTACTGAGCATAGTATCCAACAGTTAGTTTTTCAAACTTGTTCTTTCCTGCCTTCTCACTCTACTAGTCCACAGTTTCTATTGTTGTCATCTTTATGCCCAGATGTGCCCAATGTTTAGATCTCACTTGTAGGTGAGGACATGCAGTATTTGGCTTTCTGTTTCTGCTTTAATTCGCTTAGTATAATGGCCTTCACCTGCCAACACGTTGCTGCAAAGAACATGATTTCATTCTTTCTTATGGTGCATAGTATTCCATGGTGTAGATGTACAACATTTTCTTTATCCAATCCAATGTTGATGGACACCTGGGTTGATTGCATGTCTTTGTTATTGTGAATAATGCTGCAATGAATAGATGAATGCATATGTCTTTTTGGTAGAAGGATTTTTTCCTTTTGGACATATACCCAGTAATGGGAATGGTAAGTCTGATAGTAGTTTTGTTTCAAGCTCATTGAGAAATCTCCAAACTGCTTTCCACAGTGGCTGAACTAATTTACATTCCCACCATCAGCGCATGTATTCCTTTTTCTCCATAGCTTTACCAGCATCTGTTATTTTTTGATTTTTTTTTTTAATAGTAGCCATTCTTACTGGTGTGAGATTGTATCTCTTTGTGGTTTTGATTTGTATTTCTCTGGTGATTAGTGATGTGGAGCCTTTTTTCGTATGTTGGCTGCTTGTATGTCTTCTTTTGAGAAGTTCCTGCTTATGACTTTTGCCCATTTTAATGGGGTTCTTTGGTTTTTGCTTGTTGATTTCTTTAAATTCTTGTGGATTCTGGATATTAGACCTTTGTTGGTTGTGTAGTTTGCAAATATTTTTCCCATTCTGTAGGTTGTCTCTTTACTCTGTTGATAGTTTCTCTTGCTGTGCAGAAGACTTTTCATTTAATTAGGTCTCACGTGTCAATTTTTGTTTTTGTTGCAATTACTTTTGACAACTTAGCCATAAGATTTTTTCCAAGGCTAATGTACAGAATAGCGTTTCCCAGGTTTTTCTGCTAGGACTATTATAGTTTGAGGTCTTATATTTAAGCGTTTAGTCCATCCCAAGTTAATTTTTTGTATATGGCAAGAGATAGGTGTCGAGTTTCATTCTTCTGCATATGGCTAGCCAGCTATCCTGGCACCAATTATTGAATGGGGAGACCTTTCCCGTTGCTTATTTTTGTCCACTTTGGTGAAAATTAGATGGCTGTAGGTGTGCAGCTTTCTTTCTGTGTTCTTTATTTGGTTCCATTGGTTTGTGTATCTATTTTTGTACCAGTACTATGCTGTTTTCTTTTCTGTAGCTTTACAGAATAGTTTGACGTTGGATAATGTAATGCCTCCAGCTTTGTTCCTCTGGCTTAGGATTGCTTTGGCTATTTGGGCTCTTTTTCTCATTTCATATGAATTTCAGAATAGTTTTTTCTGGTTTTATGGAAAATAATATTCGTAGTTTGATAGGAATAGCATTGAATCTGTAGGTTGCTTTGGCCAGTATGGCTATTTTAATAATACTGATTTTTCCAATCCATAAGAATGGAATATTTTTCCATTTGTTCGTGTCCTCTCTGGTTTCTTTCAGCAGTATGTTGTAGGTCTCCTTGTAGAGACATTTCACCTCCTTGGTCGGATATTCCTAGGTATTTTATTTTTTGTGTTGTTATCGTAAATGGAATTGTGTTCTTGATTTGGCTCTCAGCTTGAATGTTATTGGTGTATAGAAATGCTACTGATGGGTGGGTGTGGCGGCTCACGCCTGTAACCCCAGCACTTTGGGAGGCCAAGGCAGGCAGATCACTTGAGATCTGGAGTTCAAGACCAGCCTGGCAAACATGGTGAAACCCCGTCTCTACTAAAATACAAAATTTAGCCGGGTGTGGTGTTGAGCACCTGTAATCCCACCTAGTTGGGAGGGTGAGGTAGGGAGAGCTTGAACCCGGGAGGCGGAGGTAGCAGAGAGCCCAGATCATGCCACTGCACTCCAGCCTGGGTGACAGAGTGAGACTCCATCTCAAAAAACATAACAAAACAAAACAAAACCCAAAAAACAAAATGGTACTGATTTTTTTACATGGGTTTTGTATCCTGAAACTTTTACTGAAGTTGTTTATCAGTTCTGCAAGCCTTTGGCAGAGTCTTCAGGGTTTTCTAGGTATGGAATTATATTGTCTACAAAGAGAGAGTTTGACTTTTGTTCTTATTTGGATGCTTTTCACTTCTTTATCTTGCCTGAATACTCTGGCTAACGCTTCTAGTACGATGATGCATTGGAGTGATGAGAGTGAACGTCTTTGTCTCACTCCAAAGGGAATGCTTCCAGTTTTTGTCTATTTGATATGACATTTTGTTGGATGAGGGTTTGTCATAGAAGACTCTTATTATTTTGAAGTGTGCTCCTTTGATGCCTAGTTTGTTGAGAGTTTTTATCATGAAGGGATGTTGGATTTTATTGAAAGCTTTTTCCACATCTATTGAGATGATCCTATGGTTTTTGTTTTTAATTCTGTTTATGTGGCAAATCACATTTATTGATTTGCATATTTTGAATTAATCTTTCATCCCAGGAACTCTGTTTGATCATGGTGAATTAAGTTTTTGCTGTACTATTGGATTTGGTTCCCTAGTATTTTGTTGAGGATTTTGTGTCTATGTTCATCAGGCACATTGACGGTAGTTTCCTTTCATTGTATCTTTGCCAGGTTTTGGCATCAGGGTGATGCTGGCTTTGTAGAATGAGTTAGGGAGGAGTCCTTTCTCCTTGGTATTTTGGAATAGTTTCAGAAGAATTGGTACCAGCTCTTTGCACATTTGGTAGAATTTGACTGTTAATCCTTTTGGTCTGGGATTTTAATTTTTTGGTTGGTAGGTTTTTAATTACTGATTCAATTTTTGAACTTGATATTTGGCTGTTTAGGGTTTCAATTACCTCTTTATTCAATCATAGGAGGTTGCGTGTTTCCAGGAATTTATTCACTTATTCTAGATTTTCTAATTTGTGTGCACAGAGATGTTCATATTAGTTTTTCAGTGAGCCAACTTTTGGTTTTGTTGATCCTGTGTATGAATTTTTGGGTCTCAATTTTGTTCAGTGCTGCTCTGATTTTAGTTATTTCTTTTCTTCTGCTAGCTTTGGGGTTAGTTTGTTCTTTATTTTTTAGTTCCTCTAGGTGTGATGTTAGACCATTAATTTGAAATTGTTCTAACTTTTTAAGGTGAGCATTTAGGGCTATAAACTTTCCTCTTAACACTTTTTGCTGTACCCTGGAGATTTTGGTATATCTCTGTTATCATTTATTTCAAGATATTTTAAAATTTCTGCCTGTATTTTATTGTTTACTAAAAATTCATTTAGCAGAAAGTTGTTTAATTTTCATGTAATTGTGTGGTTTTGAGACATCTTGGTATTGAATTCTATTTTTTCTTCCATTGTGGTCCAAAAGCATGGTTGGTATGGTTTTATTTTAAAAAATATGTTGAGACTTGTTTTATGGATAAGCATGTGGTTGATCTTGGGTTATGTTTTGTGTGAAAATGAGAAGAATATATATTCTGTGATTGATGGGTGGAGTATTCTGTAGTTGTCTATTAGGTCTAGTTGGTCAAGTGTCTAATTCAAGTCCAGAATTTATTTGTTGGTTTTCTGCCTTGATGGTCTGTCTAACACTGTCAGTGGGATGTTGAAGTCTCCCACATTATTGTGTGGTTTTCCAAGTCTTTTAGTAGGTCTAGAATCTGGGTGCTCCAATGTTGGGAGTGTGTATATATTTAGGATAGTTGTCTCCCTCACTCGAGAGCAGGCATTCCAACCTCTGGTCTGAGATTAAAATGCCTGATGGTCATGCTGCCAGGTTGCCAAAGAATGGCTGACTTTGTATGTGCTTGGGTTAAAAAATGGTGTCCTGTTCTCAGTCCTGGGTCTGGGAAAATGTCTGCAGCTTTTTCTTGTGTCTTTCCCTTACATTGTCTCCAAGCCTTTCCCCAAATCAGCTCCAACACTTAGGAGAAACAAAGTGCTCTCCCTCAGCCCAGGTTGCTCAGATCCCCAGTGGAAATGTGAGTCATAGAGGGAGGCTACTTGCCTCTCTGAGGTACTCAGACTTCACTCACTTTTATCAGCCAAATGTCATAGGAGCTGTTTGCTGGTATTCTGCTCCCCAGGATCTGTGGTGCCCATCATGATTCTGGTGGATTCCCATTTTCCTTCTTGAAGTAAAGCTCTAGAGTTGATCTTTATGCACTATCTTGCTGTTTCCAAGTGACTGAGGCATTCTAAAACGTTTTATCTGCATCTGGGAGGGAAAAATATCCTGTCAACATTTTAAATTTTCTTGAATCCAACTGCCTTTTCAACCAACACTTAGTTTTTAATGGTTTCACCTTATATGTTCTCCTTTATAGGGTTAAGTTCCATTATTTCAAATGATGACTGTCCTGTTATTTTCCCTTTTCATAGATACTGGTTTTCTATGTTATATGAAACTCGATTTAAGTTTATATATATTCCATCTCCATTTTGAAAAAGATCTCAGTCCTTTGTAGGAGAAAATAAAGTTGCTCAATTTCTTCTGTTATCTGACTCTCTGTCCGGATATTCATCCTTTACTTTATCCATCAACAGACATTTATTGAACACAGGTGCTAGGAATTGAGCTAAATGTCACAGGAGACACAAGGTTGAATATACATGGTTTCTGACCTACTTCAACTGGCATTTTAGCTAAGGAAAATGAATCTGTCTGGCTGAGGCTTAGTGTGGGAAGAGGGCAGGGCTGTTGTGTATGGTCACACAGAGTGCCTGCATAACTCCAGGAGGCACCTTCGACATAGGTAGGATATATGGTGGCTGCCTATGGAGTAGTACCCTGTACTAAGGATCTGCACTAGTACACCATTTTAGCACTTTCCTGTTGGGGTTTTTGATTTAGCTCCAGGAAATCATTTGTGAGTAGAGTTAGAGTGGGAGAAATAGTTTCTGGTCTGAACAACAGAATCGTACACATAAAGATGGTTGCCATTTATTAAAGTAACTCTGAGCTAGTGAGATGTGCTGGCTATGTACCCAGCTTTGAAATGTGACTCAGGATGTTGAATCTCAGCTGTGACTTGGCTCCACCCCTGAACCATTTGGATAGTGCACCTGAAAGTACAAAATCTTGTTCTGGACTGAAATCAGCTCACTCACTGAAATAAAAAGAAATCATAGCCAGAAATCAATAACAAAAATGAAACTATAAAATTCACAAACCTTTGGAAAATGAAGACATACTTCTAAATAGTAACCCATGGATCAAAGAGGAAATCATGGTGGAAATTTTAAAACGTTTTTGAATTGAATGATTTTGAAAATGTTACATATCAAAACTTGTGAAATATAGTAAAAAGCTTTGCTTGTAGGGAAATTTATAGCTTTAAGTGCATAAGTTAGGAAAAATGGGAGGCTGAAATTAATGAGCTAGGCATCCATCTTAAGAAGTTGGGAAATAACAGCAAATCAAACCAAAGAAAGCAGAAGAAATGTCATAATGAAGGTTAGAGTAGAAAATAATGAAGTTGAAAACAAAAAATAAATGTACGATACATCAATATAGGCAAAAATTGGTTTTAGAAGATGCTATTAAAACTGATAAGTTTCTAGTGAGGCCAAGAGAGTGAGACACACAAACTCACACACACATGCACACACACATGCACACACACACATACACAGAGAAAGAGATAGAGAGACAGAGAGAGAAAGAGACAGAGAGAGAGAAAGAGAGAGAGAGAGAGGAATCGATGTCAAGAATAAAAAAAAGATTATCTCAGGTCCTAGATATTAAAATGATAAGAAGCTATTATGAATAACTTTATAGCAAAACATTAGAAAATTTAGGGGAAATGAACACATTCTTAAAGAAGTACAATTTTATTAAAAAGACATCTGAAGAAAGAGAAAATCTGAATTGTCTTTTAACTGTTAAGAAAATGGAATCTGAAATTAAAGCTTTTCCTACAAAGAAAACTCTAGATCAGACCAGATAAGAAATTCTATCAGACATTTAGGACCAAAATAACTACCATGTTACACAAAAGAAAGAATATTCCAGACACATTTTATATCAAGTATAAAGCCTATCTCACTTATAGGCATAGAGGTATAAAAAAGACCTAATCAAAATGTTACAAATCAAATCTGATTACTTTAGCCTTTGAAATCAGTGAAATTAACTTAGAATAAATGATAAAAAAAATCTGACCATTTCAATAAGTTCACAAATTGTATCCAATAAAATTTAACATTGGCTTCTAATATGATTTTTTTTAGTATATTGGGAATAGAGGGAGATTTTCCTAATGATAAAGGATATCTATAAAAAGTTTACTATAAATTTATACTTAATGGTTAAATGCTCTTCTTTTGAGATCAGAAATAACAGAAAGATCCTCAGTATCACCACTTCTCTTCAACATTATACTGGAAATGCTATCCAGTGCAAAGAGGCAGAAAAACCAAAAGAGAAAAGGTATATAGATTGGAAGGGAGAAATAAAAGAATTACAAAAAATGATATGATTTTATGAAAAAATTCAAAAGAATGTACAGATAACATTAGTAATACATAACTTTAGTTAATACATGACTTATAGCATTACTGGTCAATTTTGAAATATAAATTGTTTATCTATATACCTGTAATAAACAGCTATGAAATGAATAAAAATATGATTTACAATAGCATAAAAATATAAATTATCTAGAAAAAAATCTAAAAAATGATGTTGATATGGTTTGGTTGTGTCCACCCCCAAACCTCAATTTGAATTTTATCACCCAGAATTCTTACATATTGTGGGAGGGACCCAGGAAGAGATAATTGAATCACGGGGACCAGTTTTTCCCATGCTATTCTCATGATAGTGAATAAGTCTCACGAGACTTGATGGGCTTATTAGGGGTTTCCGCTTTTACTTATTCCTCATTTTCTCTTGCTGCTGCCATGTAAGAAGTGCCTTTCACCTCCTGCCATGATTCGGAGGCCTCCCCAGCCATGTGAACTGTAAGTCCAATTAAACCTCTTTTCCTTCCTAGTCTCGGATATGTCTTTATCAGCAGCATGAAAACGGGTTAATGCAGATGTGCAAGACATCTATGCAGAAAACCACAAAGCATAACATAAAAACTAAGAATAATATATAAATAACTGGAAGAAAAAATGTATATAGATTTGAAGATTCAATATAATAAAGATGTTAATGCTGCTCAATCTTACCTTTTCAATTCAATCCCAATAAAAATCCTCATCTCAATAAAAAGCTCATGTATTTTGGTGGAAACAACCTGATTCTAAAATTTAAATGAAAATTCAGAGGGTCAAGAATAATTAAGGCATTCTTGAAAAAGGGCAAGTCAGAAGATGATAAGATATAAGCAAATAAAAGTGTGGACTATAATAGAAAGTTCAGAAATTGAACACAGATATGTGAACGTTAAATTTATGACAAAGGTGGCACACCAAAATGGTTGGGAAAGCACAGGCTTATCAATAAATTATGTTAGGAAAAATGAATAAAATCATGGAAAACAAGAAACTTGACCCCTTCATCACTCCATAAACAAAAATCAATTCCAGCTAGATGCAAATGTGAGAGGCAAGACAATAACAGCCTAGAAGATAACTTAGGAGAATATCTTTGTGGTCCAATGTGGAAAAAATATTAACTATAAAAAAAGGACAAATATGACTACATTAACATTAAGAATTTCTTTTTATCAAAAGAAAGTGAAAAGGCTAAACAGAAAGAGGGAAAGTATTTACAACAAATATTACACATTTGAAATCTACTTACAAAGTCTTTGTATTCAAAATATGAAAAATAAAAAGGAAAAATTAAAAGAAATAACCTATAAACAAGAGATTTGAATAGGTACTCCCCAAAATATAAAATTCAATTGGCCTAAACATACATGAAAATTTGCCTAACTTCTTTAATAATGAAAATTTAAACCATAAGAAAATACTATTTGCCATCTTCCTGAATTGCTATGGTTAATGGGACTAACAAATGCCTAATGTTGAAGATGTAGAACTAGGTGGACTCACATTCAGTGATGTGTATACTGGTACAACTACTTTGGAAAACAGTAAGGTATTATCTACTAAGGACAGACAAAGACACATGTATTCTTTGACTTAGCAATTACAGTCTTAGATTTATACCCCACACAAATGGGAACTCATGTGTACCAGGAGACATGTACAAGAATGTTCATAAAAACATTATTTTAATGGTTGAAACAACTCAAAATGTCTTATCTAGAATGGATACATAAGTTATGGTATACTCACATAATGAAATACTATACAGCCATGAAAATGAATAAACTACATGTAAGTGCAACAATATGAATTTCTCTTACAAGTACAATGTTGAACAAATGAAAGATTTGAAAACATACCCACATTATGACTCTATTAATGAAGAGTACAAAGAGCAGGCAAGAGTAGGCTGTGGTGTTTGGTGAAGCATTTTTGGAAGTGAGAGTTGGTAAGGAGGTATTGTTATGGAAGCCAGGACAGAGGTTGTCTTAGGGGGCTATAAAGATTGGTGATTAGGAGGAGGCTTTTGAGATTCTGGAAACATTCTGTTTCTTGGCCAGGGAAGTGAGATGTGTATTAGTCAGGTTCTCTAGAGAGACAGGGCTAATAGAACAGATGTATATATGGAAGGGAGTTTCTTAAGGAGTATTGACTCACATGATCACAAGGTGAAGTTCCACAATAGGTTATCTGCGAGCTGAGGAGCAAGGAAGCCAGTCTAAATCACAAAACCTAAAAAGCAGGGAAGCCGACAGTGCAGTCTTCAGTCTGTGGCCAAAGGCCCTAGAGCCCTGGCAAACCACTGGTGCAAGTCCAAGAGTCCAAAAGTTGAAGAACTTGGAGTCTGATGTTTGAGGGCAGGAAACATCCAGCATGGGAGAAAGATGAAGGCTGGAAGATTCAGCCAGTCTAGTTTTTCCACGTTTCTCTGTCTACTTTTATCCTAGCTGTGCTGGCAGCTGATTAGATGGTGCCCACCCAGATTGAGGGTGGGTATGCCTCTTCCAGTCCACTGACTCAAATGTTAATCTCCTTTGGCAACACCTTCACAGACACACCCAGAAACAATACTTTGTATCCTTCAATCCAATCAAGTTGCACTCAATACTAACCATCACAGGATGTCACTGTGATAATTGAGATGGACGGTTTTATAATTTTTAATTTTTATGGATACATAGTAGGTATATATATTTATGGAGTACATGAGATATTTTGATACAGGCATGCAATGACTAATAATGACATCATGGAAAATGGGGTATCTATTCCCCATATCCTCTGTGTTTCAAATAATCCAACTATGCTCTTAGTTATTTTAGAATATATAATTAAATTATTATTGACTATAATCACACTGTTGTGCTATCAAACAATAGATCTTATTCATTCTTCCTATTTTTTTTGTACCCAGTAATCCTCACCTCCCCCCACACTCCCCACTACCCTTCTTGGTCTCTGGTAACCATCCTTCTACTCTATTTCCATGAGTTCAATTGTTTCGATTTTCAGATCACACAAATAAGTGAGAACATACAATGTTTGTCTTTCTGTGGTTGGTTTATTTCAAAAACATAATGATTTCCAGCTCCATCCATGTTGTTGAAAATGACAGGATTTCATTCTTTCTTATAGATTAATAGAACTCCATTTTGTATATGTACCACATTTTCTTTATCCATTTATCTGTCGATGGACACTTAGGTTGCTTCAAAATCTTGGCTAATATGAGCAGTGCTGCAGCAAATACGGGAGTGCAGATATCTCTTTGATATACTGATTTCCTTTCTTTTGGGTATATAGCTAGCAGTGGGACTGCTGGATCATATGGTAGCTCTATTTTAGTTTTTTTTTTTTTTTTTTTTTTTTTTTTTGAGAATGCTCCAAACTGTTCTGCATAGTGGTTGGAGTAATTTACATTCCCATCAACAGTGTATGAGGGTTCTCTTTTTTTCTGTATCCTCTCCAGCATTTGTTATTGCCTGTCTTTTAGTTATAAGCCATTTAGCTGGGGTGAGATGATATCTCATAGTAGTTTTGATTTGCATTTCTCTGATGGTAGATGATGTTCAGCATCTTTTCATGTGCCTGTCTGTCATTTGTATGTTTTATCATGAGAAATGTCTATTTAGATCTTTTGCCCATCTTTTGATTGGATTATTAGATTTTTTTTTCTATAAGGTTGTTTAAGCTCCTTGTATATTCTGGTTGTTAATCCCTTGTCATATGGGGTGTTTGCAAATATTTTCTTGCATTTTATGGGTTGTCTCTTCACTTTGTTGCTTGTTTGCTGTGCAGAAGCTTTTTAATTTGATGTGATCCCATTTGTCCATTTTTGCTTTGGTTACCTGTATTTCTGGGGTATTACTCAAGAAATTTTTGCCCAGACCAATGTCCTTGACAGCTTCTCCAAAGTTTTCTTTTAGCAGTTTTATAGTTTGAGGTCATTGATTTAAAGACCTTTTAGATTGAAAGCCTCTTTTTTTAAAAATTTCCATTGGCATAGAATATCTTTTTCCATCCCTTTATTTTCAGTGCATGTGTTCTTTTTTTTTAAAAAAAAAAAATAGGTGAAGTGTGTTTCTTGTAGGCAACATATCATTGGGTCTCTCTTTTTTTCATCAATTCAGCCATTCTATGTCTTTCGATTGGAGAGTTTTGTCCATTTACATTCAATGTTATTGATAAGTAAGGACTTAACGGTATTTTGTTATTTATTTTCTGCTTGTTTTGTGGTCCTTTCTTCCTTTTTTTGCTTTTTCCTGTATTCCTTTAAACGAAGGTGATTTTCTCTGGTGGTGTGACTTAATTTCTTGCTTTTTAATTTTTGTACTTTTTTGTGTGTTTTTTGATTTGAGGTTACTGTGAGGCTTGCAAATACTATCTTATGACCCATTATTTTAAACTTATGACGACTTAACACTGATAACATAAACAAACAAACATTCAAAAAGTAATAAAACTCTATACTTTAACTTCATCCCCACTTTTTAAACTTTTGTTGCTTTTCTTTATGTCTTATTTCACTGTATATGTCTTGAAGAGTTGTTGTTATTTTTAATTTGTTTCTTGTGATAGTGTTTTTCTGTGTGCAAATAGTTATTAAAATTTGCTGTTTCTGTGGGGAGGATGAACTGTGTGGGCTTCTGTTCTGTCATCTTGTCCCACCTCCTGAGCTGTGCATTTTTAAATTTTGTGCACTTTCCTTAAAATGATTTTAAAAGAAAAGAAAAATATACATATACATATCTTTGACCAACATTTCCACTTTTTTAATGTTATAATACAATTGTATATCAGTGAAGTGATATATTTACTGGGATACTCATTGCAACACTGAAATGTCAAAAGATCAGAAGCAACTGAAATGTTCTTTAACAGAGACCAGTTAAATAATTTATGAATAATCCATACAAGAAAATATGAAACAGCTGTTAAAAAAAGTGAATGACACAGTGCAGTATATACTTATCTGAAAGTCTTTCAATATTAAGTGAACAAAAAAAACCAGACTTCAGAATAGTATGGATATAGAAAATTTATGTGTATGGAAAATGTGTGGCCTGTTTCTAAAGTGAATAATAGTAATTTCCTTTGGATAGAGAACTATGTGACTAGAAGAAAGGAAAAGAAGAATAATTTTTCAATGAACTTCAAGAGGTGTTTTTGAATTTTGTGCCATAGATACATATTACTTTATTTGAAACTCTTTCAAGTAGAAGAAAATACTAAAAAAAAAAAAAACAAACAAGAATCACCCCACGAGTCAGATATTTCTCTAAGCATTTAACGTATAAAATACAGGAATTGCTGTTATAGCCATTTTACAGATGTAGACAGCGAGGTTAGAAGGCCAAAAACTTGCCTGAGATCATTCAGCTAATAAGGAGTGAAGGTGAAATTCAAACCCAAGTCTATATGAAAGGAGATTCAATAGACTTGAAGAGACACAGTGAGAAAGAGAGAGAGAGAGAGAGAGTGAGAGAGAGCGAGAGAGAGCGCTTGCTGGCCTTGCTTAGCTCAGTATGGAGCCATTTTGAAAATCTGCAGTAAGCCAATGATGCCAATGATGCCTCATGTCAAATTGCATTAAAAGTCATTATGTGTTTTTACAGTTCTTTTGATTCCATTAAAGTCACCCAGTGGTAACTGCCAAGTGAAACAAAATAAAAAGTATAGATAGAAGCTTAGGAATTAAGGTTTCCTGCAAATAATTCTAATGTATAATACTATTCACCTCTTTTAGTTAGCTGGCCACCTGCTAATTTAGGCCCATTTGTTGGGATGTGCTTTGATTATATTTTATTTTAAGGAGACATAATCTTCTTAATATCATAACAATTTCATCTCTTTGATGAAACTTACTATGATTTCTTCTATAACTTTATATCCTCATTTTAAATGTTTATCAGGGTCTATCTCCCATATCTTCCATGTCCAACTAGTATAAAACAAATCCTAGGCAGTCTGTTTCTAAATGTTACTTGGCTTTTCCCCACTTTCTGCATCCCCATTGCCACTCTTCTAATCCAAGCCTTTTGGACCTTTATCTTTAACTACTGCATTAACATCCTCAGTAGGCTTCTTTTTCACTCAATCATTTACCATTCATTCATTTCTTCACTCTCTGTCTTTTGGTCACTTACTATTAACAAGATCTTGGGTAAACAGTGAGAAATAAAACATAGTCCCCTTTCACAAGGACCTTATGGTTTACTGAAGAAAAACAACCATAAAACCAGAAAATTATACCACAATATGAAAAGTGCTTTATAGTAGAATGTACAAGATGTTATGGGAGCCCAAAGGGGGAAATGGAGGATATGGAGTGGAAAGTCATTGGAGGCTTCTCAGAGGAGGTGATGTCTGAGTGAAATCTGTGAAGAGTAAGAGTTTTTCACTGGATGGGCAAGAAGAAGAGCAATTGAGAGAGAAGAAATAACTTGAGTCAGCTCAGGGAGATATGAAATCACCTTCTCTCCCTTCCCTATCTATGAGTTACAGCACATAGTCACTTAAGTTATTTTTAATAAAGAGAAATTGGACATGCAATCTGCTGATAAAACCTTTAATGACTCTCCGATTTCTTCAGAACCAAGAAGAAATTACTTGGTCTCAAAGAACCCTTTCCAGTTTTCCTTCTTACAACTTCTTTGAGATTTGGCAATACCAATTTGGTTAAGTTGGGAATTCTATTTCTTAGAAACCCTTCTTTGTGTGGTTCCCTGTTAGAGCTGTCTGAAAGAAGAACTTGAATGAAATTTGGAAGGTGGGAGAGAAGCAGCAGTTGTTAATTTGGAAGTTTGTCCCGGTCAGATACAGAACCTGATGGATTCTAGCTGATCATGGCTCTCCTCTTCTCTGTGTCTAACACATCTTCCCAAATGCTGCTCTGCTGACCAGTAGTGGTCTCAAGCCCACTACAAGACTCTTGACTATGAGTGTGCAGAAGTTGTGATCTTTAGAGACCATAGCTTCTTCTAGTCCTCTCCACAAGCTCTTCCTTTGTGGTTTCACTTCCGTGGCTAGATAAATTGGTTTCTTGGATTTCACTGCAAGCTTCAACTTGTCTTCCCTTGCTAGTGCTCTAGGTAGACTGGTTAATGACTTCTCTGATATCCTGACCTTTACTTCCCCAGGTCCTCTCACACTTGTGTAAGGTATAATTCCTAAAATAAATTCCTCATTCCTGTAATACTTATGGTGGCTATAAACCCTGATTGAAAGAGGGAGGTTTCTTTAATAGGTCATGAACATTTATTAGTATGCTTCCTTCCCCTGCTCTCCATTTTTAGGATGGCAAACTCCTGTGTTCTTCAAGTTTCCGTTTAAATGTGTCTTCCATTGTGAACACTTCTAGAACCTTCCTTTTTGCCAGTTTCACACAAAAAGTGGTCCTAAAATACTTTGGATACTTTTTCTTTACTTCCCACATCTACGATGGTTTGGCGTTTGTTAATCTATTCTCACTACATATTGTGAACTCTTTCAGGTGGAGGAACATGTTTTACTATCTTTCCTGTCTTTCTTTGTTCTTCCACCCCATGAGTTGTATAGCACAACACACAGTTCCAGTAATTGATTTGAGCTTACTGACTTGCATAGAATTTTTATATAACTCCTATGTACACATAGGAGTTACTTCCAAATCTGTAAGGATTTGCAAGACATCTAATAGGAGGATTCATAGTTGAGAATCAGATGATCTTATAGGTAAGACATTGGAAAAATGAGGAAGGAGATAGATTCACAAAAATCATTTAAACTACTTTATGACATGAAAATAAGATGGTAAAATTAATACATTAAATAAAGAGAATGCCAACGCCATATTACTCATTATTAGGTGGTTACAAAAGTTACATGACAAAAACCAAACACCACATGTTCTCAGTCATAGGTGGGAATTGAACAATGATATCACTTGGACACAGGAAGGGGAACATCACACACCGGGGCCTATTGTGGGGAGGAGGGGGGAGGGATAGCATTAGGAGATATACCTAATGTAAATGACAAGTTAATGGGTACAGCACACCAACATGGCACATGTATACATATGTAACAAACCTGCACGTTGTGCACATGTACCCTAGAACTTAAAGTATAATAAAAAAAATAAAAATAAAACAAACAAACAATACAAAAACAAAAACAAAAAAGTTACGTGACAGTTAATTTAGATTTGCCACTCTTTGGTACTGAAAACTATTTTCAGATTTCTTCTAACGTTGTTTTAGCACTTAAAAAAATGAATTCATTACTCCTCTTTCATTTCCAGGTAGCATGCATGCTGAAAGGGCTTTTCTTTGTGTCTTCTCCACTGTTATTTAGTGCCTTTTCTGATGGCTTAGAGTTGTTGCTTCCCATCTCTCAGGTTCTACTCCTGTTTAGAAATGCAGAGTAACTTGGATATTAACAACAGAGAAAAATGAGGGAAACAAAACCCAACAAACAGGTAAACCTCAAACCTTGAAGGAGATTTTATTTAACCTGTTCACTCTCACTGAGCAGGCATTTCTCACCTTCTATCCTGATACACAGAGATTTAGAAACTCTCTGCTCAGCTAGTTTCATGCCAGAGCACACTCAGCCACCATACTCACATCTCTGTTTCCTGCCTTGCAAAAGTCACAGGAGTGCAGTTCTGAGGCCAGGTTTTACCTTCTTTCCACATCCTAAGAGAGAAAGAAAACATTGCAGAAACTCCAGCCCGTGTTCTGCTGTCTGTTTTGCTTTTTTTCCTATTCCCTACACCACTTTCCCTTTTTCTAATTATCCCCGGTCAGAGGGATTCATAAATCTTGTACAGTGTAACTGAAAGTGAAATCCTTCCCATTGCTGAAAAGCTGCACAGAAACAAACCCACAGATACGGAATTCTGTATACAGGGAGGCTCACAGCGGGAGAAGTGTACTCTATATTCAATGTTAATATTCTAGTGTTCACAGGTTTGCCTCCATTTGGTATTTTTTTAAAAAAGGAAATAGTAGTTTCTCATAAAATCTTCTTGAAATCCTGTTAAAAATAAGGAGAATATTTATATTAATTGTTTTATTTTAGAAACTTTTTGGCAGTTCTTGCTAATTAACTTGATTGACTGAGGGAGAAAATTGCTAAGAGACCAATCACATTGCTTCATATTTGAAACCTTGGCTATTTAAAGATAGCTCCCTTGGATTTCATGATAACCAGATCCTGAAATGGTCGGGCATTAGATTTTGAGTGTTTCAACAACTGAATGTGATGGCCCATTGATTGCCCATTCATTGTGACAGCCCAGAGCCCCGTGATTGACCAGCGTCTGGTTAACTCAGTTGACCTGGATACTCCAGGCCCTGATGATTGCTCCCTGAACCCTAAGGGGAGCTTGGACTGTCAAGGACTAGTCACGTGCCTGTTTTGTTTGCAGAATTGTCATTGTCAGAGAAGAAAATTCACAGTCCACCTTTGTTCTTTCACAGTACGAGGCAGAAAACACAAACAAAACAAAAACCAAAACGTGACAACACTTTGGAAAATTGGTTCCATTAAAGATATGCTCTGTCATATCTACCCTGATGAGCACAATAAAATAAAAATGATTCTGGTGCTATTTACACAGCTGGGTTTATTTGATTTGTAGGTTATTTAAAGATGCTCTAAATCAGTAGTCTTCAAACTCTGGTCCCAGAGCGGAGGCAGCAGCTTTACACAGAAACTTGTTAGAAATGCAGTCTTGGGCCCCACTCCAGACCTACTGAATCAGAAACTCTAGGGATGAGGCCTAGCAACCTTTGTTTTAATGAGCCTTCCCAATGAGGCTGATGCCTGCTCAAGTTGAGAACCATTGCTCTTAACTACTAGTATGTGGGGTTTTGTTTAAATGGTAACACCTGGGATCCTAATTCAGCTCGTTCTCTCATTCTTTCATCCTGAGTCTTCCAGTCAGAAGAGTCACTTCTCTCATTTCTTAGTCCCTCAAGGCCTTTTGTAACCTCCACTCTGGGGGCCTGGGTGGGCTGCCTAATGTTGGGATGCACTGGGAACATTCTAGCCTCATTAGAACTTAGCAATTAAACCAGAGCGTTCCACCTGGTTTTGTTAAGCAGCACTGCTGACCTTCTGGGCTGGTCCGGGTAGCTGACACTTGGTCCTTCCTTCCCTCATACACCCTACTGCATATAAAGCAAATTATTGCCATTGTGTATCCCAGCATTATACGACACAGGTAATGGTCAACCCTCTCAAAGTATTTAGGACAGGAGCCTGGCAATTTTAAGCCTTTCATTCTTGAAGAAAATTTTCATTTGTTTTCTGTATGTGTCTGGTGTGCTGGAAGTCCACACAAACCTAGAATTTTAAAATACCCATCGCATTGAAAGAAGCATGGCCATTTTCTTTTCTATATGTGAGACTTAAGGGCTCAGGAAAATGTCAGCTTGCAAAGCTGCCTAAACATTGCATCTCCTTGTTCAAAGGCTGGGTTGGGTGAGGAAAGGTTGGAGATACAGACTTATTGGTCTTAACCAACAAAGTTTACTGAAATCAGATATATCTAAGAAAAACATATTGGTGTGGTGTTTTTTTCTTCACTAGAACTGCCCTCGATAAAATGTGGGTGTCATTTGAAAAGGGCATCATTTCCAATGAATTCTGAAAGTGTCACACAGGGTATTGATTGATCAGTCTTGCCGTCAGCATGATTGGGGCCAGCGTGGAGCTGCTCCTGTGATCCAATTTTCAAAGCTCACAGACACCTTCACTCTCTGGCAAATAGCATCAGCAAGTGGTCAAACAGAGGGGGCTGGAGGGATGGGAGTAGGGTGCAAGAATAGACTGGCAGAAAGGTAGCAAGAATGAATGATTTTGTATCATGATCAGCTTGTCTAACCACTATGTGTTGAAAGCTGTAAGTACACCTCAGGCGCATTGAATGGTTAGGAGTCTAATTTATTTTCTCTAATAAGCAACATTAAGCTGTGAATAAGTCAAAGCAGCTTCTAATCAATGAGAAATACCAATGCCAACATTGGTGAAGTCATTTTAAGATAATATAAGTGTCTTAATTTGTGTTTGCTTTTGCCCTCAGTTCATATTCATAATATAGACATGGGACAGAAGTACTCAGCCCAATTGTATTTCCTTTATGGTGTGAGCCAAAGTTACATCTAGCACAGGTGGTCCTTAAAATAACAAATATACAGTCTAGACACATGGCTTCTAAGGGTGCCATTCCCTTGCTCTAGGATTGCATATGTGAATAAATGCACAAATGTATATGAGCAGATAGGTCTGCCTTGACCTGTGTCATGAAGAGTTTGGAGGTGGGTTGAGTGGCCTTAGGCAAGTGATGATCTCTTTATGGGCCCTCGTTTTCCTGTTTTTGAAATGAGGGACTGTACAACAGAAGTTTTAAGATTCATTCAAACTTGGATATTATGTGATGTTTTTCCATGGCTTTTACTCAGGGGGAGCAAGAGTGAGGCAGCAGGCAGGGAGTTGGTTTGAGTAGAATGAAGGTGGCTGAGTTCTTTCTACTTCCTGAGCAAAAGTCTCCTGGTGTGTGAACTCTGAACTTCTTGATGAGAAAAATAAGCTCCAGGTTTGCAGCTGGGTCAATTCCAGGGTCTTCCCTGGAGCTTCCTCTGATCAACTCTAGGTTCCCTGGAAACTCAGGGCCGGGATTGAAGCTAACTCGGGCAAGAAGTACTCCTAAGAAGTACAGGCATCTCCATTCTGACCTGAGGGTCCAAAGGCACTTTGCTTCTCCTTAGGTCCTCCTTGGGACTGTCAGGGCACATCATGGTGGGGAATGTGGAAATGTGTTTCCTCCTTCCTTTGTAGCAGAGAATAGCACACTATGATACAACCACTCTAATTCTTGTATACTCTTTTAACTTATGGGCCTGCCACAGTCTCTGCCTATTTAATACTCTCTCCTGGGATAATTGGCTATACCAAACATGGACAGAGGAAACTCCTTTGGATCGAATCACATCCTTTCTTCAGTCTTACAGTCTATGCCCAATCATGGGTGGCTATGTTTTTCCATAGCAAGACCTCACAGAGATACTGGGAGGTTAAATGCAGCACTGAGTTGAAAGCATCAGATCCTATGCAGGATGCTATGTGTATAACATTTGGTTATTATTTCCAGTGAGCTGAAAATTCCTCAGAGACCAGGACTGGGCCTATTCTTTCCATGCCCTTTGCTTAGCGCATCATAGAAGCTTGATTGATGTGGTTGAATAGAGGAATCAGTTGAAAACCTGCCTTGGTGGCTCTTGTAAGTGACTTGCAACTTACCCTTAGAGTAGCTCAGGGAGAAGCATTGGTATTTATTTTTGACAAGGTCACTTAGTATCCTGACCAGTTTTGCGGATAATGTATTCATGTGATGCATGGATCTGATGATTGTGACTCCCCATCATAAGTGATTTCCAGGTAGAAAATTCTATCATTTAGTGGCCTGGCCAGTTTTGTGGATAATGTATTCATGTGATGCTTGGATCTAATGATTGCGACTCCCTATCATAAGTGATTTCTAGGTAGAAAATTCTGTCCAACTGTTGACTTAACCTTGTTTAAAGTATGCCTAGCTTCAACCTTTGTTCTCTTGCTGGGACATCTGGGCTTACAGTTCAGCCTTGTTTGTTCAACAGCCCTACTCTCAGATATTCGCAGGTCAATGGACTGGCTTAGCCTGGTGTGCTGCCACACCCCCCTGGCGGCCTGCGCCATTGGCCAGCACCTCCCTGAAAAGCAGGTGGCTGCACCATTATTCTGGACAATCATCCTGCCACAGGGGTGAGTGACGTTTACACTGACACCATTCTGGATGGCAAAACTGAGGGGCTACTTTACAGAGTGGCCAGTCCAACCAGAAGAAGGGTAAAAAGAATCAAATAATTATTATTCTAGAGAGAGGACTGAGAACTGGAACTTAGTTATGTCAGGTATTTTGCCCATTTATCCAATGGTCCATTATACTTTGTATGTTATATAGGAATTAAAAATGATTTTATCTCATTGAATGGAAAAAATACTAAAGTATAAAGTATAAAAAAGTTTAATGATGTTTTTCCCCAATTAGTTAATGGCAGTATTGGGTCTAGAATCCAAAGTGTTTAAAGGCACCCCCCCCAACCCTTTTTCTTTTTCTTTTTTTTTTTTTTTTTGAGACGGAGTCTCACTCTGTTGCCAGGGCTGGAATCCAGTCAGGGCTGGAATGCAGTGGCGCAATCTCAGCTCACAGCAACCTCTGCCTCCCGGATTCAAGCAATTCTCCTGCCTCAGCCTCCCAAGTAGCTGGGATTACAGGCGCCTGCCACTACGCCCAGCTAATTTTTTGTATTTTTAGTGGAGACGGAGTTTCACCATGTTGGCCGGGATGGTCTCGAACTCTGGACCTCATGATTCGCCCCCCCCTTGGCTTCCCGAAGTGTTGGGATCACAGGCATGAGCCACCGCATCCAGCCCCCCTCCTTTTTTTTTTTTTTTTTTTTTTTAAACCACACCACAGGATCTCAATATATCCAGTCATTGTTGTCCTATTGTTGGTTTGCCTGCTGTCCGGTGCTAAAAATCTTTCTATTACTTATGGGAAAAAATTCCAATGGCCTTCAAAACCATGTTGCCAAAGCAAACAGCTCAGAGCCTTACCTTTGCTCCATAGGTGACTTTGCAGTAAGGAAAATAAAAATACTAAATGTTATTACATATTTGAGAGCCAGCCCAAATGATTTCAAAGACAACTTATTCTACTTTTTCCAAGTTTTAAAATTTTTATTAGAAATATGCATGCAGGTTGAAAGAAGAATATTTGGGTAAGAGAAGAAATGATGATAGTACAATCTCATAATTTCAACCTGACATTACTGGCATTTAGAGAACTTCTTATTACTATATATTCTCTGTGCCCATTTTCTTCCATCTAGTTATAATTATTTTGTTGATAATAGTTGGCCGTTCCCTCCACCTAATATTACAGTAGAGGAGCTTCTCTTTATTATGTTTTCTTTATAGTCTTCTGTGACTTATAGTAGCTCATTTTACTGAGTGAATATATCACAACTTGATTATTCCATATTTTTGAAATTTAGATTGTTTCCTCTTTATTGTGTCTATTTTTATATCCACTGTTGTAAATCTTTTAAAGAATAATTTAAAAATTATTTAAAATTATTCCTTTAGATTAGATCAAAAGGATATATGTAAATAGTCTACATTTTAAAAACTATTGGTATATCTTGTTTCATTATTTTTCAAAATGGTTTTACCAATTTACACTACCTATAGGATGTTTATGTCACCTTTTTAATTTATATTTTTATTTAATTTATATTTTCAAATTTTGTTTCTGTTTTTCCTTACTTTGATTGTTTACCATTGGAATCTTGAGACCAATTAAAATTTTAAAAAGGATTAAATACAGCTAATTAAAAAAAACCTGTCACATGCTTATATGATTAAATCAGCAGATGGAAACCTAGGCAACTAGCTTATACTGGTCACGTTAGGTCTCTTAGAAAACTAGTGGCTGCAAATAGAATGAGAAAGTATTTTTGAGGTCAGATTAAAATGGGGCTATGTAGCCTCAGAGGACTGAAAGAACACTGAGGCTGGAAAACTGGCATTTGAGGCAGCCTTGCCCCTCTGTCTTTGGGAAATTTTGCTCCTGGGAGAATGGTTTGTTTAATTCAAGCAAAACCAATTATTGTTTTTTGAGAAAATGTATTTGTGACTAACATGTGACCTGGGTATCCAGTGTCCCGATCAATGCAATATTTTACTCATAAGATCCCACAGTCATTGTTCTACCTAATTACTATAAGGAGATAAGTAGTTCCTTCCTCTAAAAACTCCAAAGGTAGTGAAGAACTGTGGAATCCAGAGATGTGATTTGTAGATCATCTGAGATGGTCTGAAAGTAATTACTACCAAGCATAGCCATGTGGTCTCCTTATAAGACACATTAACTGTTGTTCAATGATTTCTATTGTTGTTGCACCTTATACCTGGTAGATGTGTGGTTGTTTATAAGGATTTTGTGCTTTCTGTTTCTCCCTTGAAGGGGGGGATTTGCTTTATAGGCACTTTTCTTAAACTTGCTCTGCAGATTAAAAAGCTTAAGGACACACAGATTTCACGGCTTCTGAGTGCTCATTCATGAAATTCTAGTAAGGATGAATGTGCTGAAAAGGTTGTTTTCCTGAAGAGAAACCAGAGCAATTGCAGTGACTTAGAATTGAATTATAAATGATTCAAAGCAATCAAATACTGCTTATTTATAAAAAGACGGCGAGGAGGAACTCTTGTTTTTGTAAATAAGGTGCTCTTCTCCTGCAATGGGATGTGACAGCAAAAATACATAGGGGAGAGAGTATGTTTGTTCTCCTAACTCCCTTCTCTCTGCTTGTTCCACGTCAGATTTAAGAAATGCCTTAAAGGCAAGGGAAAGCAGGGGCTCACTGGCAAACAAGTATGGGCAAGGAACAGGTATTCTGAGTTTGGGGCAAAAAAAAAAAAAAAAGGGAAAAGAAAAGAAAAGACAAGCAGACCTGACTGACCAACGGGAGTTGGGCACATTCATGACAGTAAACTGGGCTCCTGCATGCTCTAATTCCTACTGCACCCCAGACTGCTAAGACGCCTTGGATAAAAAGGAGAAAAGAAAGGAGGGAAAAAAAATCCATGCGGGAGGCTGTGAGTGCAGAGTCTGTTCCGAGCTCCCTCCACAGGCAGACACCGATCAATAAATCAATAGGGAATGTTCACTGGCTGTAAAATGGGTAGAGAATCTAGTGTCAAGCTGCTTCGAGATGGATGGACAGAGAGCTTGCTGTCTGTTGAAAGGCCAGAGGTGACTATCACCTTGAGATGAGATCAGTGACCAGCAGCCTCACAGACCTTTGAACTCAGAGTCTATGATTGAGGACGTGGGCAGGGCTTAAAACAGTCCCAGTGCGACCCACAGTGACATTTTCCTCTGCTCTGTGCATCACCCCCAACACTCACACCTCTTGCCAGGGCGGACGGTTTGCCACACGGAGCCTGGCTGCTGTCTGGCCCTGGCCTGCTGTGCCCTGTCATTGAAGTAAAGGCTACAGGAGACTGAATCAGAAATTACTAGATGCCCTAGTGGTAGGAAGCATCGATCAGAAAGGGTAGGGATTTTCTGCACAACGGTCAGATCTTTCCTTTTATATAAAGGAGGTTTAACTTAGTACGGATGGTGCTCTCACTGCACAGCACTGTATGTTAACCCTTGCTTTCGTGGACTTAACCTAAGGTTGCCACAGGGGTGGCTATGATCGGTCTCTCTGAAACTCAGAAAAGTGCTTTCTGTTTGAAGGGCCTTTAGGTCAGGCCAGCCTGGCTGTGTGGGGCGGTCACTGCTGCCCTCGTGGCTGTGTGCTGGCTCCATTGGAGCGGTGGGTGGCTTCTCTTCAGCTGCTGCTCAGCCAGCATGCTGCAGCATCACTGAGTTTCAATACAGAGAGGGGAACAGCCTGGCTCCGGAGTCCCTGCTGTTGAGGCGGGCAGGGGATAGCGTATTCCTTGTCCTCTCTGTGACCCTCAACTTACTGTCACTTTCGAAAAGACGAGGCTCCTAACCTCCTATGACTGAGACCAAGTTTTCACTTTGGGTTCGAATGCTGAGCTATGAACCTCTTGTTTAGTTCTCAGAATGTGGCTCTGTCCAGAAGATGGAAATGGCTTATCCTAGAGAAAACATAAACAAAAAGTTCTGGGTGATATTTCATTTATCATTCAGATAATTTACCGTCATCTGGACACACGTATAGTCTGCATGTCTTACTCATTTCTTCAATTCTTTTATTTGATTTCACATTACTTGCCTTTCCTATTGTGTGCTAGGCAATAGGCAAAGAGATGAAGAAAGTACGGTCCTAGACTTTGAAAAATTAGGGGGCCTCAAAAGTGATTTATAAAACTTCTGTTTTTCATATGTCTAGAAGCTCTTATTTATTTCTCTAAAATGATTTTTTTTGGTCTTTAAAGTTTTTCATTCTTTTTTTTGGATGGACAGAAAAGACAATTTGGGGGATGGACAGAAAAGTAAAAAGATATACTAGATACATGAATAAATGAAGGTTGTGTGATGTATTGGGAAACGCATTGTAGAGGAATTCATTCATTCATTCATTCATACCTGTATTTACTCATTTATTCTACAAGTGTTTATGGACTATCTGGTGCCTGGCAAGCTACTGATATTGTATACTTCTGGTGGAGGGCAGACATTCAACACATTGTGCTATAGTCAAATGTACAAAGGTATAGAGTACTATGAGGGTGAGTAGGAGGAGTATCTAATTTAGATGGGGATGGAAGGCTTTAACTTGAGAGCTGAAGGAACAGAAGTTAGAGAGGATAAAAGTGAGGACACAGGCTGGGCCTCTCATCCCAGTTTTGTTACCAACAAGGTATGTGATCACCAGGCGAGACCCCTGTCTTCCTGAACCTATGCTAACAGACCTGTCAATTAAAGGGGTTGGACTAGATAATTTATAACACAAAAACCCTCTGGCTCTGAAGTATTATAATTCCTTAAAAGAACCCATTTGCAAGAAATCTAAGTCCATCAGAACCACTCTTAAGAATGGTTCATATCATTTCCACAGGAACATAGAGTTGTTGGCTGTTGCCATACAGTGTCAGAGGAACTAGTCATATCTCAAACATTTAGGTAGTGCTATTTACCATGGCTCTTTATCATGGCCCCCCCAAATGATGATCTGGGTCTTGGTCTGAACAACTCATACGGCTGTGGAGCGAGACTATAGTAGATTGGATTGTGTGTGATTCAGACATGAGGTTTGATCACCACACTTTGATTTCTAGTTAAATAACTAGGGTGCAGTGGCTTGTGCCTGTAATCCCAGCTACTCAGGAGGCTGAGGTGGGAGGATTGCTTGAGCCCTGGAGCATAATTATGGCTCACTGCAGCCTCAACCTCCCAGGCTCAATCCTCTCACCTCAACCTCCCAAGTAGCTTGGACTCAGCAAGCACCACCATGCCTGGCTAAATTTTTTTTATTTTTTATTTTTTATAGAGTTGGGTCTTACTTTGTTGTCCAGCTGGTCTTGAACTCCTGGGTTCAAGTGATCCTCCTGCTTCTACCTCCCAAAATGCTGGGATTGTAGGCATTAGCCACTGCACCCAGCCTTTTATTCTTTTTAATGCTACTGTAAAAATGACTTTTCCTAATTTTTTTTCAGCTGGTTAGTAACTGAGTTTTGTGTGTTGATTTTGTATCCTGCCACTGTACTGAATTCATTTCTTAGTTCTAACAGTTTTTTTTTTTGTGTGTGGAATTTTTAAAGTTTTCTACATATAGGATTATGTGATCTACAATGATGTGTTAAACTTAAATTGTGATTGTTACTATTAATAACAAAAGTTAACATCTCTTGAGCACTTTCTATTTGCAAGTATCGGGAAAGGGATTATCTCATTACATTCTTACAACAATCCATTTTTTGGGTGAGGAAGTTGAAATTTAGAAAGATTAAAATTACCTTTCTCAAGATCACAGCACTACAAAGTGGGGAGTCAGGATTTGAGCCCCAGTATCTATAAAGCCAGACCCCTAATTCTGAAGCACTCAGCCTTTCTGGGGTGATTACAAGAAGGAAGTCTCACGATGCCAAGAGGTGAGGACCTTCCAGATAATTTTGTGATAATTTAGGAGCCTCCTTGCCAGGACATCTGCAACCTCAGATTACCCAGATATAGACCTACAAGCAGTTTCTAAATCAGCAACAACTAAAGAGAAATCGATCAAAAAGCCTGTGTTTGGGAGAATAACTCTAGCAACATATCCAGCATCAAAGACAGCTTAGATTAAAAGGAGGCAATGTTTAAAGGGCTTCCCAGACACACCGACAGCTCCCACAATGCCAGTTGGGACATGCTTCAAGGTGACTCCATTTATCACCCTTCTCAAGAGACCATAGTATAGACCTCCTAATATCATCATATCCTGGGGACTGTAGGTTTCTAGGTCACCACCTGCAATATCAGTTGTGACTGTGAGTTATTTGGAGTCCATGGCACCTTGTATCAGCTGGGATTGGAGAAAAGCAGAAGGGACAGATAGGCAGTTCAAAATGGCATTTTTCCAGTAGCTTCTCACATACGTGTTCTCTCCACCTGTGAGCTCCCACCTTCTTGCTCCTCCTGACCAATGCAGAGTAACTGTCCCAATCTGTAAGACCTCTTTGTAGGAACAGGAGACTAGGATTTTAATTAAACATGCAAGCCGACATTTCATATCAAGTGAACAGACTAAGAATGTTACATGCTAAGGTCTGATCTTGAACAAGTGTGTCTCCATCTACAGAGGAAGTAAGTAGAGATGGGTAACCATAGTGAGGTGAAACAAGGCAACAAGACTTTAACACTTTTATGTAAACCTTTGTGTGGATCAGCTCTGTGTTTAGCATACATAGATCAAATATTTACAAGTACTTAAACTTTTAAATGTAATTTTTCTTCTAAATTCAGTTAAATAACTCCATTAAGACAGAATCCAAGTCTGATGTCTGATTCATTTTTCCCTCCCTCACCTACCAAGCACACTGCCTGATACAAAGTAGGTACTGACTACATTTTCGATAAATGAGAAACCTATTAGTACTTCTACATGCAGCCTATTTCCTACTTTTTCCTCTTTTTTCTATGTTTTTTCTCTGCTTCTCATAGAAGCAGAGAATAGAATGATGGTTGACATGGGCAAAAAGGAGAGAGAAATGGGGAGCTGTTCAATAGACATAAAATTTCAGTTATGGTACATAAATATGTTCTAGAGATCTGCTGTACAACATAGCGCCTATAGTTAATATGATATGTGCACTTCAAAATTTGAGGAAGGTGAATATTATTTTAATGTTCTTACAACAGTCACACAGAAAAGGACACAAAGAAACTTTGGGAGGCATTGGATGTGTCTATTATCTTATACATTGATTGTGGTGATGGTATCATGGGTGTTTCCATGTATCCAAACTCATCAGATTTTACACATTAAAATGTGCAAGTCTGTATATATCAGTTATAACTCAAGAGAGCTAGGGAAAAGCAAAAGAAAGTTAATGGCTCTTATTTTCTCATAACCTAGAGGTAAACAATATGTACATTTTAGTCATTTTAGTGAATTTTTTCTGATAATTTTGTGCATATAACTTTTTTCATAATTTTAACAGAAATAGAATCATATTACCCCTGTAAATCACATTATTTCATGATCGATGTCATTAAACATTGTTTGAAAATTTCAGAAAGATAATGTTTAACAAAACATCTAGTCTAACGTTTAACAAAACAACTAGTGTAACTTTAGCTATGATTAGTTGTGAGATCTAATGAATCTTACACCTGAGAATCTCATTTGTCCCACCTGTCCCTCTCAGACCACTCATAGCCACTGGATGATGAAACTGAAGGTCTCATCCAGAGCCTCGGTCATCACACTCAGATCTCTGCCTTGACCCTTCCTCAGCTCTTTGCCCATGACTCACTCCAGTGACTTCTTTTACTTCATCATTTTTATATCCGCTTTTCTTAAACGCATTCCGGGTTGCCCTATCTTTTTTCATCCCTCTGGGGTTCCAGTGTCCTGTATGCTTACTGACTAGTTCCTCTTGATTTCCTGGGGAGTAGAGGAGAATAAATTCCAACAAGTGATTCTCCATTTCCCAGGAGACTACTGCCCTCCTCAGTATGCCCAGGCAACCCTCATAAGGGGCCTCCTTACCATTTTCTAGAGGACCCATTTCTCCCATGGTCCTGCTCAAGGGCTTGTGCATGAGACTCTGTCACCCTAAAACACCAAAGATTATGATGGGGATTTGGAAGCAGACCCAACTTCCTGTCAGACAGCCCTTCCCACCTCACTCAGGACTTGAGGTCCCTTCCATTTGTCTTTCTCAATCCTCTCCTGTGTCCTGAACCTAACACAACATTCTACTGGCTTGTCAAGTGTCTCCCAGTCCTGGTCTCTCCTGACTAAGGAGCATGGGCTCTATGGCATTAGAAGGACAGGTTGCTGAGTCCCGTGTGCCTGACCCACAGCCACATGTAGCTGTCTGACCCTTTATTCATCTTCTGTTTCTCTAAGACTCTTTTACATTGGTGTTTCAGATGTATTCTTTTCTGCTCAATCCTCACTCCTTGCAAAGCAGGCGATCTCCATAATGCCTACAGCAAAAACAGATGATCTCACCGTCCCCATTTCTCTCCATGTGAGAACATTGCCAGTGCTCATCTTTCTATCAGCCTTGGAGTTGAGGTATCTTTCCATTTCTCTGCCTTGGTCTGGGTTGTCTCCTATCCCACCTACTGGGAGATCCATCCCAGTCATCCCGCCTCTCCTTTATCCCCAGCCTTCCTCTTCCCACTGTCTCATTCTTGTCTACTTTCTGATCCTCACAGTACCATCCTGAAAACAAAAATCCCCAGAAAACCCAAAGTCCTTGGCTGATCTTTCTGCCTAAGTAGACTTCCTTGTGACATTGCCCCCTGTTTTCTGAGACAGGGTCTCACTGTTTCCCAGGCTGGAGTGTCGTGGCATAATCTTGGCTCACTGCATTTTTGACTTCCTGGGCTTAAGCAACTCTCTCACCTCAGGCTCCCAGGTAGCTGGGACTACAGGCACGAGCCTCTGTGCTTGGCTAATTTTTCTATTTTTTTAGAAAGTTGCTGGTGAGATGGGGTCTCACTATCATGCCCAGGCTTGTCTCAGACTCCTGGACTCAAGCGATCCTGCCTCCCTCAGCCTCCCTAGTGCTGAGACTATAGGCCTGAGCCACTGTGCCTACCCTGAAATAGCTTGTTCTATGAGAGATGTTCTTGATGTTTATCATAACTTAATTTTATCCAGTGGGGGAAAAAGTGAAGCTCCCCATTGCTTCATCTGGGCCTGCAACCTCCTGTGCTGACACTCAGTCTCTAAGCCCTGTTATTGTTTCTTCATAGACTCTGTCATCTGTCTTTGTCATCTATTTCTGCTTCTCTCCCCTCCCTCTTTGTCCAGGTCTCTATATTCTCAAACCTGGGATACTACCTGAGCTTTCTAACCAGTCTCTTCTCTTTGAGCCCATGTGAAAAGCAGCTGGCAGGTAAACGGCGCTTTGCCTGTGCCACACCTCTGCTAAAAAACAAGGATGACCCTCGATCCCACACAGGACAAAGTCAAAACTCCTAACTTTCCACAGGCAGAACCACCTACAATCAGCCCATATCCATTTCCAGTCACATTTCTTTTAAACCCAAGTCTACTCCAATTATTTGTCCCCGAAACCCACCTCATAATTCCTAGTGTTTATGCCATTATTAATCTCATCTCCCTTTTGAAGTGAATTTTCCTTCCAGTTCACTCATTGAAAGTGCACACATCCTGCTAGACCTGACTCCAGCAACATCTCTTCCTCAAGTTCCCTCCTGACCTTACCATCTGGACATAACCTCTCTCTCTTATTGTCACACTTGGTGTCTCTTGAACACTTCCTCCTCCCAAATAAAAAAATTTATTCACTTTATTAGGGAATTTTAGGTAAAATCTATTTGGGCTAAAAATTCATCATTTCACTGTATATATCTAGACACAGAGCATTTCCTCTCCATTCTTTACCTTTAAAAATTATTTTGAGAACAAATAATACTGTTCATTAGAAAAAATTTTAGAAATACAGATAAGTAAAGACAAAAAATCTTGAAACAGATGACTGTTGTTGATATTTTGGTGCATAACTTTTCAGTCTTTTGGATGGCACATATGCTTATTCATTGATCAACTATTAATATTTCTAACCAACTATGTACTGAACACTAGGAATAAAATGACAAATCAGATACATATGCATTTTGTCAAGTTGTGCTCATATTCTATTGTGTATAAATACAAAGGTAGTATAAACTATATAAATGTGATACACATGCGTAGATGTATACAAATACACATGCATATGCATACATATATATATACATACACATGTATTTACAAAAGTGGGATTATGTTATACATCTTATTTATAACTTTCTTTTTGTAACTTTCTTCTTGATTTTTTTTAATCAGCATGTCTTAATATCAGTCAGTACATACACTTCATTGTTTTAACCACCTGAACCATTTTTAACTATACAGTACAGTAGTGTTAACTATGTGCACCTTCTTGTGCAATAGAACTCTAGAACTTTTTTATCTTGCAAAATGGAAACTCTACACTTACTGAACAACATCTCACCCTTTTCCTCTCCACCAGCCCTGGCAACTGCCATTCTACCATTTCCAAGAACTTGACTAGTTTGGAAACTTTAAGCGAAATAGTGTAATATTTGTGATTTTGTGACTGGCTTATTTCACTTAGCATAATATTCTCTAGATTCATTAATGGAGCAACATATGACAAAATTTATTTTATTAGGGTGAATAATATTGCATTTTATGTATATACTACATTTTCTTTATCCATTCGTCTGTCTATGGATACTTGAATTGTTTGCATATCTTAGCTATTGCAAATAGTGCTGCAATGGACACTGTTGTGCAAATATCTCTTCAAGGTCCTATTTTCAATTCTTTTTGATTTAAAACCAGATCTAGGATTGTTGGATCATGCAGTAATTATGTTTTTAAATTTTTCAAGGAACCTCCATACAGTTTTCTATAGCTGCTGAACAATTTTACATTCCTACTAGCAGTGTACAATAGTTCTATTTTTCTCACATCCTCACCAATATTTTTATTTTCTGTTTTTTGATAGTGGTCATTCTAATGGGTTTCAGGTGACATCTCATTGTGGTTTTGATTTGCATTTCCCTGTGATTAGTGATGTTGGACATCTTTTCATATGCTTATTGGCCATTTGTTTGTGTTTTTGGAGAAATATCTGTTCGAGTTTTGCCATTTTAAAATAAATTATTTCTGTTGATGTTGTTTGTTGATGTTGTTGATGTTGTTTGATGTTTAGGAGTTCTTTATATATTTTCAATGTTAATGCCGTTTCAGATATATGGTTTGCAAATATTTTCTCCCATTCCATAGATTGTCTTTACATTCTGTTCATTGTTTCCTTTCTGCACAGGAGTTTTTAAGCTTGATGTAGTTCCACTTGTTTATTCCTGTTTTTGTTGCCTGTACTTTTGATGTCATATCCAAGAAATCATTGCAAGGATTAATGTCATGAATCTTTCCCCCTATTTTCTTCTGGGAGCTTTATAGTTTCAGGTGTTTAGGTCTTTAATCTACTTTGAATTAACTTTGTATATTATGTAAAGTAAAGGTCCAACTTCTTTTTTTTTTTTTTTTTTTTTGCCCATGGGTATCCAGGTTTCCCAACATTTGTTGAAGAGACTATTTTTTCCCATTGTGTAACTTTGGCACCTTATTGAAGATTATCTGACCATATATGTGAGGGTTTATTTCTGGGCTCTCTATTCTGTTACATTGGTTTATGTTTCTGTCTTTGTAAGCACCATACTGTTTTGATTACTATAGCTCTGTAATAATGTTTCAAAATCAGGAAGGCTGAGCTCTTCAGCTTTGTTTTTCTTTTTCAAGATTACTTTGGCTATTCATGGTCCTTTGAGATTTCATAGAATTTTAGGCCTTTTCTATTTCTTTAAAAAAATCATTGGAATTTTGATAGGGATTTCACAGACTATGTATGTGTCTTTCATTTATTTGTGTTTTATTTTATTTCTTTGAAGAAAGTTCTGTAGTTTTCAGTGTACAAGTTATTTGCCTCCTAGGTTAAGTTCTAATTATTTTATTCTTTTTTATCCTATTGTAAATAGGGTTGCTTTCTTAATTTCCTTTTCATATTGTTCATTGTTAGTGTACAGAAACACAACTGATTTTTTTGTATGTGTTGATTTTGTATCCCAGAGTTTCACTGAATTCATTTATTCTAACAGGTTTTTGGTGGAATTTTACATATAGCATTTTATACATATAGGGTTATGTCTTCTGTGAATAGAGATAGTTTTACTTTTTCTTTTCCCATTTGGATGCCTTTTATTTATTTGATTGCCTAATTAGTCTGGCTAAAACTTTCAGTACTATGTTGACTAGAAGTGGTGAGAGATGGTAGCCTTGTTTTGTTCTGATCTTAGAGGGAAAGCTTTCAGTTCTCCATGACTGAGTATATGTTAGCTGTGTGATTTTTTCATATATAACCTTCATTATGTTGAGATAATTTCCTTCTATTCCTAGTTTGGTGAGGGCTTTTTTTTGTCATGAAATTGTATTGAATTTTTTTCAAATACTTTTTCTGAATCAATTGGGATGATTATGTCATTTTTGTCCTCCATTCTGTAAATGTGGTATATTGCATTGATTGATTTTCATATGTTGAACCTTCCTTGCATTCCAGGAACAAATTCCACTTGGTCATAGTGTGTAATTCTTTTAACATGCTATTGAATTCAATGTGCTTGTATTTTGTCAAAGATTTTTGCATCAATATTCACCAAGGATATTGGTCTGTAGCTTTCATTACTCATAGTGTCTTTATCTCATTTTGGTATCAGGATAATATTGACTTCATAGAATAAGCTTAAAAGAATTCCTTCCTCTTTGATTTTATTGGAAGAGTTTGTGAAGTATTGGTATTAATTCTTTTAAAAACGTGTGGTAGAATTTTTCAGTGAAGTCAGCCGGTTCTGAGTTTTTCTTTGTTGGGAGCTTTTTAATTCAAGATTCTTACTAGTCATAGGTCTGTTCAGATTTTTTTTTAGTTCACAATTCAGTCTTGGTAGGTTGTGTGTTTTAGAAATTTATCCATTTCTTGTAAGTTATTCAGTATGTTGGCATATAATTGTTCATAGTAGTGTCTTATAGTCCTCTATATTTCTATAGTATCAGTTATGTAGTCTCCTCCTTCATTTCTGATTTTTGTTATTTGAGGATTTTCTCTTTTTTTTCTAGTTGGCTTAGCTAAAGATTTGTCAGTTTTGTGGTCTCTTCAAAAAATCAACTCTTTGTTTTATTGTTTTTTTCTATTCTCGTTTTCATTCATATCTGCTCTAATCTTTATTATTTCCTTCCTTCTGCTAACATTGGGTTTATTTGTTATTCTTTTTCTAGTTTCTTGAGGTGTGAATACATCATTTTTTTTAATGACAGCCGAGTATTCTATGTGGGGATGTGCCAAAATTTATTTGCCATATTTTCTATTGATTTAGAGCATTTCTTTAAATGCTAAAAATATGGCCAGCCAAGGCTTCACAAAATACCTTTCTGAACAAATAAAACAAATTTTAGTTTACTGGCCAGACATGCTTGGCTCATCCATTCTTCCTGTGCAGGTTGCTGTCAACTAATCCTGTACTGATTAGTTGGTGGTCTTCAAGTTGCCCTTTAGCTACCTGGGCTTCTGTGGTAGAATAAAATAGAATCCCAGTCACTCAAACTACTCCCATTATGTCTCATAAAAGGCAGCATTGAATAGCATGGCAGGAAGCACCTGCTTCTTTGAGTGAAAAAAGAAGAGATAAAATTTATAGGATTCTTTTTTTTTGAATGGTGAGGGAGAGTTGTTTCCCTGACTTCTTCGCAGGCTTGGATCTGCCTCCAAGCAAGTGAGATATTATTATGGGTTCATGTCTATGAATGGTCACATTACCTACCATATACTGAGCACCCACTACAAACTACACAACAGGCATATTACTGGATACTGTAAAGGACACATAGGTGAATGGGACATAGGCCCTACTCTCCAAGAACTTGTAACCTAGTAATGGGATTGATTTGGATACATATAAACAAAATGCCAAATAGATCACCAGTGTTATAATGAAAGGTACAAAGAAGCATGAAGGTCGGTGTGGGGAGAGAGCACATCCTACCTAATGGACCAGGGAAACTGTACGGAGGTGGTGAGAATTGAGCTGGGCTTGAAAGATTCATACTGACAGATACAGGAAGGAACGGGCATTACACACTAACGAAGCAGTAAAATTACAGACAAGAGTGGGGAAATGGGTGGGGGGACGTGGTGTGTTTAAAGAATGTCAAGAAGAATCTAAAGTATTAAGTTAGCAGAGCATACTTTAGTGTGTGTGGCAGAGATGGTTAGCTATCTAGCAAAACTTCTTGCTCTTCTGCTCCCCTTTCATAATATAAAATTGTTCCTGGAAAGTGTCTGGGAAATCAAGGACTACATATTTCAGTCCTCCTTCCCTGTATCTGTGTGGGACCATATGACTGGTTCTTACCTACAGAATGTGAGTAGAAGTGAGGTATGTGTCCTTTTCAGATTGAGATGTTAATAATTGAGTGTGTACCTTCTCTGATTGTTTCTGAAAAGTGGCTGGGAAATTAAGGACTACATATTTCACTTCCCCTCCTTTGCATCCAGGTAGGACCATATGACTAATTCTTACCTATGGAATATGAGTAGAAGTGATGTATGTATCCCTTCTAAGTTGAGATGTTTAAAAATTAAGTGTGTGCCTTCTCTAACCTCTATTTCCTACTGTCTTCCAATTAGATGTCAATGCCCAGAGTAAGCTTGGAAGCTACATGTTGAAGATGGCAGAGTCATTGGAATCCCAGGTCTCTGAATGACTGCATGGAGCACAGCACCCACCTGCTTCACCCTCTTCTAACTGGCACCTGCATTGGATGCTACATGAACAAGAAATGGGCTTCTGCAATGTTTAGCCACTGAAACTTTGAGGTTTGCATGTCCCAGCTGCTGGCCTACATTATATAATACAGGACATACAAAGATGTAATTGGAGTGGGAGTGTGGGAGGCATAGTTTGGAGCTGGTTTGCCCCAGGTATTTTAGATCAAGTTGCCTCCATTGCTGTAAGAATGACAGAGATGATGACAAGGGGCTCCTGTCTACTGCATGATATTGAGCCTGTACATTAATAAACAGAAAACTTGATGGCTCACTCTGAGCTGATTTTATAACCAGGGCTAGAAAATAAAACTGAAACTGTTTTTGGCTCTTTTCTCCCCTTCATGGAAAGAAAGTGTTAATGTTCGAATTTTTTAGTTTACATAGCATTTTCATACACATGATTTTCTTTCATCTTCTGCATAGCCCTTTGAGCTGATGTTATTTGCATCTCATTGATTTGGGGCTCAGAGAGACTTAGTGAGTTGCCCAAGGCCACATAGCTCCAGGATTCAAACTCAGGATTTCTGAGTCCTAGGCTTATGGCACCTTGTGTGTATCTATAAACTCTCACTTTCCATACGGAAAAAGTAAGCTGAAGAGCCCTATTTCAGCCATTTTGTCTCTTGCAAAGATGAAGGAAAGGTTGAACGCATTTTTGGCTCCAACTACACTGATCACTGAAGCCCTTTGCAGCACATAGGAATCTTAGTCCATACTTGGCACTAGTGACAGTTTGGCCCAGATGATTTTTTCTTGTGGGTACTGCTCTGTGAATTGTAGGATGTGTAGCAACATCCTGGGCCTCTAGTCACTAGATGCCAGTAGCACTATCCCTTTTTCCCCTAGTTATGACAACTAAAAATACCTTCAGACATTGCCAAATGTTTCCAGAGAGGTCAAATCATCTGGATTGAGAAGCACTGGTCTAGTGTCAAAGACAGTTTGATATTTGAAAATAAGTAATTTTAAAAGAGTATGAAAAGTAAAAACTGGATATGTTCAGGGTAGAGATGTTGCCCAGTGGAGGGAGTGATTACTTCTTTCTGGAGTGGAGATGATTCATAGAAGGCTTCACAGAAGCAATGACACTGGAGTAGGTTTTGAAGAATTAATAGGAGTTCCATAGAAAGATACATTAGAGAAGTGACGGGGAGGGGCCAAGGTGGCCGACTAGAAACAGCTGTGGTTGGAGGCTCCCACTAAGGGGAATGAAAAGCAGTGAGTAAATCCTGCACTGGCAACTGAGGTATCCAGGTTTTCTCACTGGGACTGATTAGGTGGTTGGCATGACCCAGGGAGAGTGAGAAAAACAGGGTGTAGCAACAGCCCACCCAGGAGATGCACAAAGCAAGGGGAGCTCCCACCTCCAGCCAAGGGAGGTGGTGAGTGATTGTGCTACCCCTCTGGTGAAACCACAATTTTTTCATGGATCTGTGTAACCTGCAGATCAGGAGATCCCCTTGTGAGCCCATACCACCAGGGCCTTGGGTTCCAAGCACAGAGTTGTGCAGATTCTTGGTGGCCACTCAGCTGGAGACTACCTAAGACTACTGAATCCATGGGGGAGGGGCAGCCATCATCACTGCAGCCATTTTCCCCTGCTGGTGCTGGAGAGACTGGGTGGTTTTGACCCAAGAAGAATTCCTCACAGTGCAGCACAGCGACTGTGGCGGACTATGACCAGACTGCCTCTTTGGGTTGGACCTGGACCCATCCCTCCTCACCAGGCAGGGTCTCTCTATGGGAATTTCAGCAACTCTAGTCAGGAGTTTATGGACAAAAGTCTGATCTCCCTGGGACAAAGCCCGTCGGGGGAGGGATGGCCATAGTCTCCATGGATTATTATGGCAATAATGAACTTTGCTGAGCTAAAGGAGCATGTTCTAGCTCAATGCGAGAAGTTAAGAGCCATGATAAAACATTACAGGAGCTGTTAACCAGAATAACTAGTTTATAGAGGAGCATGCAAGACCTGATGGAGCTGAAAAACACAACACATGAATGTCATAATGCAACCATAAATATCGATAGCTGAACAGACCAAGCAGAGGAAAGAATCTCAGAACTTGAAGACTATCCTGCTGAAATAAGATAGGCAGACAAGATTAGAGAAAAAAAGAAGGAAAAGAAATGATCAAAACTTCTGAGAACCATAGCACTACGTAAAAAGATTGAACATATGACTGATTGGGGTACCTGAAAGATGGGGGAACTGAACTAATTTTGAAAATATACTTTAGGATATCATCCAGGAGAACTTCCCCAACCTAGCAAATCAGGCCAACATTCAAATTCAGGAAATATAGAGAATCCCAGTAATATACTTCATGAGATCAACCCCAAGACACATAATCATCAGATTCTCCATGGTTGAAATAAAGGAAAAAATGTTAAGAGCAGAGAGAGAAAGTCTAGGTCACCTACAAAGGGAAGCCCATCAGACTAACAGTGGACTTCTCAGCAGAAACCCTATAATCCAGAAGAGATTGGGGGCCAATATTCAACATTCTCAAAAAAAAGAATTTCCAATCCAGAATTTCATATCCGGCCAAACCAAGATTCATAAGTGAAGGAGAAATAAAATCCTTTTCAGACAAGGAAATGCTGAGGAAGTTTATCACCACCAGGCCTGTCTTGCAAGAGCTCCTGAAGGAAGCACTAAATATGGAAACAAAAACCCGTTACTAGCCACTACAAAAACACACTGAAGTACAAAGACCAGTGATACTGTGAAGCGAATACATCGAGTCTGCAAAATAACTAGCCAGCATCATAATGACAGGATCAAATCCACACATGACAATATTAACCTTAAATGTAAATGGGCTAACTGCTCCAATTAAAAGACACAGGAAGGCAAGCTGGGTAAAGAGTCAATACCTTCCATTTTCCTTAAACCTTCCAATGCCTCTCATAAGACTGGAATAAAATCTAGTCAATTTCTGGTAGAAAGAAATGTATATATAGAACACAAACATGTGACAGAGTTTGGTGAAAATACCAATGTTGCTAGAGAATAAGCTATGAGAGATGACTTGCAGGAGATAAGTTATGGAAGCAAACAGAGGACCCCACTCACAAGTGCATTCCACAAGAAGTGGATGCTTTAGACAAGTTTGAAAGATGAGTAGAAGTTATCAGGTGGAGAGGGGAAAAGCATTCCAGGCAGATGGGACATATGCAAAGGCACAGAGAAGGCGTGAAGCAGCTTCACCCAGGTCAGGGGAAAATCTATCCTAAGACCATATCCATATACCTGTGGTTTAAAAAGGCCTGGACCAAAAAATTCGGTAGTCAAATTTTTGAAGAATCAGCTTGCTATTGCATGAGGAATAAAACTGGTACTTCCCCAAAAGCAGTTTGGCTTAATAAAAAATCTGATTCAATCCAAGTTGTCCGTCACTGCCCTGGAGATTCATGTGTTCGACAAATATTGAACACCTCCCCCTTGTCAGGCTCCTCCCCTTCATCAGTCAGTGGAACCTGTAGTCTAGTAGGACAACTTCTGATAATGATAGGTGCTGCAGAGGATAGAAAACAAAATAATAAAGAATGAGTGGGGAGTGGTGGAGCAGAGGTGTCTCTGGAGGGATGATGCATGAGCTGAGACCTGAATGATGAATAAAATAGTTGCTGGCCACACAGAAGTCTGTGGGTTGTGTATTCCAGGTGGTGACCACACAGCTACCAAGGCTGGCAGGTCATGGAAAGAGATCTAGATTTTATTCCAGTCTTATGAGAAGCATTGGAAGGTTTAAGGAAAATGGACTGAAGGCGAGATTTGGAGCATGAACTTCCTGTAACAGTCTCTACCTCTCAAGAACTTAGGATTCAACTGGAAAGGCAAATCTAGATTTAGCTAGCTAAATCCATTTTTTGCTAAGAAAAGCTCAGTCCCTCAGCCCCTGTTAGAAACAGAATGTTTTGAACATTGTGATGGTCAGGGAATCACTGAGTCTACCATGTCTCTCCATTGTGAAAACATTCCGGGATTCACATATACACCCAGTTTTACTCACAAATAATGGAGTCAAATACTATGTAGCTGGAGTTACAGAGAGTCATTCTGGTTTTTCAAACAGTTGGTAACTTCCCAGCTGCAAATAATGGATTTTTGTGACAGATCTTTTGGCAATGACTTGACATGTTTTCGTTAGCTAATTCAAGTAGTCATCACACTTCCCTGAGCATGTTGAAAGCTTTGAACATCATAATTACCTACTCATTTCAATTACAAGTGCTTCAACAATCAACTACCATGGTAAGGACTTCTAGGGAATGTTAAAAAGAGGGAGTGTATGTCCAAAGTCCTTTAGCAACTTGAAGAGAGATGTGAATAAATGGGCAACATGAAGCATGACATTTTATTGGCAGCCATTTTGAGGAAATGTGTGAAATATGGCAATTCGATATTGAAAAATTATTTTGGAAAATTCTGAGGAAATGAGTCTTCATGGGTAACATATATAACACTTTTGGTTTTGGCCTTTCACCTGCTCATGAAGTACATACAGGATGTACTTACAATGCACTTAAAATGTGTTTATCATGCATTGATCTTTCACTAAGCAAGTGCAAGTATTTCTTAACAAGGGGGCCTACTAGGAATTTATTAATGAGCTGTATTCACATAAATATTCCAGAATTAAAGATGCTTAATAAATGTATCATAACTAATGACTTAACAAATTAAAAGTGACTTTCATGCTCATTTAAATATGGCATGATAGTTTGTGAACTAAGGAGTCGATTAAATGTGATTTTCTGGTCATTCCAACTACTTCAGGTGGTGAATCTTATCAGCTCTATTCCATCTAGGTGGTGGTACCATAAACCGAATGAAGTAGTGGTATAGACATCAGAATCAGAAAGAAATGGGATTAGACCCCTGTCTCTACCACTTTACTGTTGTGACCTTGGGCAGTTACTTTATCTCGCCAAGGCTTTTTTCTTCTGTAATTTGGAGCTGATACTACCTATGTTGTAGGTTAGTTCTGAGGTTAACTGAGATCAGATGCATAAGAATGCTAAGCATAGAGAGCTTGGCATATAGTAAATGCTCAGGAAAGAGAAGCAAGTGTTATATGATTTTTACTAACAGAGACAGTGAAGTACATTGTTCCTGTTAACAAAAATGTAAATAGGTCCAAATATCCTGGAGAGTCTGTGAAGTGAGGGTACCAACAGTCTGTGAAGGTTTCTACACTTGGGTAAATAGAACACAAGTGTACAAAGCTGGTTCTCATGGAAGTCTCAGGGGACTAGACTATTCCATTTTTTTTCACCCTACCAGAATGATCGCAATTAGAAAATCTGCTTTGATCTTAACAACGAAGCAACTTACTTACAGTATTAATAAAATGGCCAATCAAGTAGCCATTGAGTGGATGCTTTGACTGCCATATATATGATGTCAAACCATTGGTTTGGCAATCTCTTTTATGGAACTGATTGATTTTTGTGGGTAGAATTGGCTGCCATCACACAGATGTAACCGTCAGCTTAGGTATGTATTTATGTAAGAAATATATATTTAAGCTTCTGCTAGAGGAAAAAAATAAAGAGTTGTAGTAAAATGATAGTCATTAAATTCACTCCAAAGGCTTATCAAATAACAGATGAGGCATTGATATTAAGGGAGAAAAAAAGAGAAGGATATGTATTAATAAGTAAAATAGGTTGCTATGATGCCAACTCTCAGTCTATTGGATTTATATAGATTTTTGAATCCCATAAATCTGTTTACCAATTGTCGTTACTATAAAGAATTGAAAATATTAATCAATTGGTAAGACTATTCCCTATGTTCATAACTTTCTTCTACAAAAAAAAAAAAAGCAAACAAATTGACAGGTAATTTTTGTTAATTTCATTCAGGGTTGCATGTTTATCATTTTTATTTAATGTAGGAAAAAATGTGAAATAATTTTTGGAAATACAACAGGCTTGCACCTATGTACAAAAATAAATTACTGCTTAAAGGGCCAGAAGACATGGTGATATTATGTGTTTAATTTGCTCTGTTATGAAGGGAACTCGAGGGTATTGAGTTATGAAAAACAATGGTTATTTTGAGAAAAATGAAGTCAAATTGGGGATTTTAAACACTTTCTGATGTGTTCAGTATTGGATGTGACCTGCAGATTGGGGTGGGGGTGGGAGGCTCCGTTGTTCCATTGTTCACTCTATTCACTTTGGGGAAATGCTCTTTTCTCTGACTGTGTTCTGAACATGGACATTTCTCTAGATTGCTTTCTTGGAAATGGCAACAGAAAATGGTAGCAATAATAGGTTTTAAGGTGCTTGGCAGTGAATCATGCCATTTTATAAATTCATCTCCTTACACTTTATTTCCTTGCTGTGAGATAATTTAGACGAATGTCAGCGAGGAAAAAAGAAAGTGATTGGTGATTCCACCTCACCCAATAAAGCAAATTCCTAATTTTCTGTCTTTTATCTTTCGCCATTCTTTTGTGCTCCTCTTTGGCCTTGTCAAAACATATCGTTCAGTTAGAGACTAAAAATATTTTCCCATCGATTGGGGTTATTGATTTTTTTTAATCTGTACTTTGGCTTGAAGAGCGCGGGTGAAGGGTGAAAGTTCACCAGCTTAGTCTGCCGTTTTATCTGGACAGCAAAAGAATGTATTGGCAGCAGATTTGATTTACCTTGTTGGTCAGTTGTAGGCACTTCAGCCACTGAAGACAACCCTCCAGAACGTCCTGCTGCTGCTGTCTTTTTTTTTTTGGACTGAGGAACTCTTCAAAGATTCCACCTTCCTATTGATTTTATCTCTCTGTTTCCAAGCAATTTTTTTCCCCCAAAACAGGCTTCTAGGAGAAGTTGTGATGCTTCCTGGACTCATGGTAAATAAGACAAGATTGCATGCATCTGCTGGAGTTTGGCTCCTCTGTTTATTTAGCTGATGGTTTGGGAACATGTCTATACCCTCGGTCACAACAGAATCTGATGTGACTAGATCAAATTCGCTGAGATCTTTTTGTCTCCCTTATCATAGCTGGTCAGACATATGTACTCAGGGCAGTTTTTGAGTCCTAATTTGAGTCCCAAAATGGCACCACCTCTAGCTTCCTACCAAGTGTTAGGCTTGTGAAACGTGGCACCATAGCTACAGTCAGAGAGGAAGCACTGTGTCATGACTGAGTGTATGGCTCTGAAGACATACTTTCCAGATTGGGTGGGTGACATACTTGCCAGCTGGGTGACCCTGGGCAAGTTGTTTAATGTCTTTGTGCTTTAGTTTTCTTATCTGTAAAATGGGTATATAAATTGTACCTTTTTCCTCAAGTGGTTGTAGAATCACATAGATAAATACGTGTAGAAGTCCTACAATAGGGCCTTGCATACTAGAGGTTTTCAGTACATGTCAGCTATTGTTATGACTATAGACAAGGAAGCTGAAAATTGGAGGAGGAGATAGTTAAAAAACACAGAGAATTTTACACAGAGGAAGAGAGAACAAACTGACCTTCAATATTTGGCCTCCCGGTTGCTGCCACAGTTCTGACCACTTGGCCTTGGTCAGTTGGTTGATTCCTTCTCGTATTGTATGTGGAGGCTCTAGGGTGAAACTTGAGCCTGCTAATGGGTGAGGCTGCTGGACTCTCAACTCATTTCTACATTTTGGTCCCTTCAGTTCTGATGGCTGGACTTTGTCCTTATTTTCAAGATCTGACTCTGTGAATACACTGGGTGATTCCTGGGACTAGGGCCATTGTAGGAGGCAGGAGCCTCTCTACTTTTCCCAGAGGACAGGCCTGTCTCAGAGAGGAGGCCCTGTAGGGGGTACAGTACACAGAACCACCTAAGGAGAATCTGATTTAGAAGTACTGGGCGTGGGTTTTTAACAAGCACTTTGGGTGACTCGGATGCAGGTGGCCTCAGTTTTCACTTTGAGAAACATTGATGCAGTAGAAAGAGCAGAGGCTCTGAACGTGACAGACTTCGGCTTGAATTTGCTTATCGGCTGTGTTTATGTGGGCAAGTAATTTAAGCTCTCTGAGCCTCAACTATAAAATGGACCAATAAATTAACAATATAACTAATATTCCTAACGCGATCCTTGACATCTAGTCTGTGCTCCCGTCCTCTTCCCTGATTCTATTTGTCTTCTTGGAGTCCAGAGAATTTTACACTGTGTTGGAATTAATTTGTCTTGACTCCTCCTTCCTCAGCTGTGCATGTTGTTGATTTCCTGTCTGAACTGCGGCTGCTCTTCCCGTACTTTTGTGAGCACTTTCCTGTTTAGATAAAATTGACCTTATTCCCACAAGCCTTTGCTCTTTCTCTTTAGTTATCTTCCCTAAATGACACGTTGGTGGTATTCTCATATCTGGGTCAAATTTTTCGTGCAGTTTTGCAGAATAGAGTTCCTCGTCCCTTTCCTTGGACAGTAGAATTTTGGGTCTAGTAACGCTGAAAACCGTATTTCACTTCAGTCTCTAGGTACAGCTAAGAGATCTCTTTTCTCAGCCCTTGTTTGTTTCCCAGTGTGGGCATTTTCTTGCCTGCTTTATCTGCCTTTCTGTTACATATCTAGATGCTCTTGTGATCTGACGGATTGAGGACAAATCAGCTAACCACCCTAAGTTAGTGGGTGTATCAGCCTATAATACATAACAGGTTCTATTTTATTTTATTTTTTACCTTTACTATTTGGCTAGTTGGTAAGGCTCTTTTTTTGGTCCACTTTTATTTTAAGTTCTGGAGTACATGTGTGGGATATACAAGTTGGTGGCATAGGTAAACATAAGGCTATGTTTTAAATGGAACTTAAGACATTGAGTTCAACTGGTATCGAAACAGTTGTTCAGCTTGGTCTCTTTACTCAAACATACAATTAGGTGCGAGGGTAGGGAAATGCCATATCAACTGTTTGGTCAATTCAGTCCAAATGGTAGTTTGCTATAAACACAGTCCTTTAGCTTTAATAAACCTGAAGACCTATTGGCAAAAAAAGTAAGAAGAATGCTGGGCTTCTAAGCAGATACCCATGTGGCAATGCCACTAACACGTCAGCTAGGGAAGAAAATGAAAGACACAAAGTAAAGGCTTCTAGGGAGAAGGTCAATGTCACCAAAACAAACAAACTGTCAACTTCCAAAAACCTAATGGAAAACTACAAAAATGTACTGGGAATATGTTTACTATAAGGCTATGGATAAACAGACAGGCTCTTAATTTATTATGAGATTTATTAATATTAATATATTGGCAAGGGGGATAGTATTCTCAATAGGTCATTTGATATAGGGATCACCCTAAATCTAAGATGATTTCATCTTGAGATCTTTAAATAATTACACCTGCAATGATCCTATTTCCAAATAAGGTCACATTGTAAAGTTCTGGATGGATATGAATTTTGGGGGAATACTATTCAATTCATTATAGCACACATGGACAGTAGGCTTGATACAGCTCCAGAATGTGATGAGAATTCAGAATCTGGGCAATATGAGACTATATCTTCTTGATTCTGTCCATTCCGTTGTGAGAGTCTTAGGAGCTAGAACTTATGTAAAGTGCCTTTCATGGCAGGTACTCTGTAAATATTTTTGGAAAGAGTAAACCAGCAATGGCAGGTCAAGACCAATAGAAGGACCCTCAGGAGGAAGGCATTCACAGAAGTCTCCACTTCAGTATTGACATATTAAAGAGGATGAGCTGATGAGCTGTGTCATTCAGCAGGGAGAGAACTGGCGCAACTGGTCAAACTCATAATAAATTCTACTCACTGGCAGTAGGTAGGAAGGATGCTCAGAATGAATTAATTCAGTCACCGGATTTTAACCCTTTAAAAATAAGATAGATTCACCCACACTGCATGGTTGAAGGCTATAGTCACAAGGTGACAAACAGTCACATAAAGACAGAAGCATTCAGTCCATTTGGGCATGGACCCTCTTACCAGTCTCAGAAAACTGACCTATTTTATTGCATCCTTTTTACAACCAATTTCAGGTGGCTGAATTGAGTATAGTTTTCATTCTGACTTGACTTCTGGCCCATTAAGACAGCCAATCCAATTAGGCAGGGCTTTCTCCTGCTTTGCCTTCTGACAGAGCATCTGATTGGCTCACAGCTCTTGCTAAGTGACAGGCCTTTCACGACTGTGGATTATCTTTCTTAAAGAGATCTTATCTCCAGTTCTCTCTTTAAAGTGCCTACACTTTTTTTTTTTTCTGGTTATGTTTTGGCTTGCGTTTGAGGGTGCTTCTCTTTCAAATCCTTGAGTTTGGATGCTTGAGTTTAGGACCTGGGCTGCTGGGTTGTTAGCGTGGATATTTCAACACAGTCTTCACGTTACTAACTGTGGTAGGCTGGATAATGGTCTCCCACAAGATATGCCCATCCTGATCCCTGGAGCCTGTGAATGTTAACTTATATGGTAGAAAATGACTTTGTATGTGTGATAACCTAAGGATCTTAAGATGGGGAGATTATCCAGGAGGGCTCTAGATGGAGTCACATGCATTCTCATAAGAGGGAGATTACACACACACACACACACAGACACACACACACACACACACACACACACACACACACACACACACACACCAAGAAAGCCACGTAAGGGAAGCAGAGGGAAGAAGAATCAGAGAAAGAAGATGCTAGGCCACTGGCTTTGAAGACAGAGGAAGGGGCTATGAGCCAAGGTGGGTAACTCTAGATGCTGGAAAAGGCAGGAAAACAGATTCTCCCCAAGAGCCTCTGGAGGAAGTGCAGGCCTGCTGACACCTTGGTTTCAGCCCGGTGCTTATGGTATCCACAACTGTGAGAGAATAAATTCTAGTGCATTCAATTTATGGTGATTCATTACAGCAGACACAGGAAACAAAAAGACAACCAAGACCATTCCTACCAGGACTAAATCCCTGGTTCTGAGAAATGGACTGTGCAGTGGATTGGTCCCAGCCATGATATTCTCCAAGTATTTGCCTACACTTGTGTTTTCAAGGATAATTTTATGTGATTTGTTCTGCTTTCAACCTTCCCCTAAGATATTGTCTAAAAATATTTGATGACATTTGCAGTATTAAAGTGAGAGATTTTATAAAAGCACCTGTGGAGCAATCCAGTTTTCTTAATCTATTACAACTTTTTATATCAAGGTCACCCAAATTCTAAGTGTTTTTATTGACCCTCATTTTCATTTAGCTATATGGACACTTAGCCCATTGCTTACCTGCCCCTCCCTGAAATTCTCTCCACCCTTGGAACTTGGGTAGCTCTCTGGGGGACCAGCCCCCAATATTTCAATGTAGATTCTTTCTATTTACCCTAAGTGTCAGCCAGTCTGAGAAATAAAGAGAAAGAGTACAAAGAGAGGAATTTTACAGCTGGGCCACTGAGGGTGACATCACATATCGGCAGGTCCGTGGTGCCCCTGAGCTGCAAAACCAGCAAGTTTTTAGTAGGGATTTTAAAAGGGGAGGGGGCGTACAAACAGGGAGTAGGTCACAAAGATCACATGCTTCAAAGGGCAGCAAAGACCACAAGGCAAAGGCAAAATTAGAATTGCTGATGAGGGTCTATGTCCCACTGTGCATGTATTGTCTTGATAAACATCTTAACAGAAAACAGAGTTTGAGAGCAAAGAAGCGGTCTGACCAAAATTTACCAGGCTGGAATTTCCCAATCCTAGTAAGCCCGAGGGTACTGCCAGAGACCAGGGTGTATTTCAGTCCTTATCTCAACCACAAAAGACAGACACTCACAGAACGGCCATTTATAGACCTCCCCCAGGAGTGCATTCCTTCCCCAGGGTATTCCTTACTGGGAAAAGAATTCAGCGATATCTCTCCTACTTGCACATCCATTATTAGGCTCTCTGCAAGAAGAAAAATATGGCTGTATTCTACCTGACCCTGCAGGCAGTCAGAACTTATGTTTATCTTCTCTTGTTCCCCGAAAACCATGGTTATTCTGTTTTTTTCAAGGTGCACTGATTTCATATTGTTCAAACAGACATGTTTTACAATAAATTTGTACAATAGTGGTCCTGAGGTGACATACATTCTTAGCTTACGAAGATAACGGAATTACGAGATTAAAGTAAAGACAGACATAAGAAATTATAAGAGTATTATTAGGGAATTGATAAATGTCCATGAAATCTTCACAATTTGTGTTCAGAGATTGCAGTAAAGACAGGCATAAGAAATTATAAAAGTATTAATTTTGGGAACTGATAAATGTCCATGAAATCTTCACAATTTATGTTCCTCATGGCTCCAGCTGGTCCCTCCATTCGGGGTCCCTGACTTCCTGCAACAGGTAGCCAATGGGGTGGTTCCAGAGTGAAGGCTGGAAGGCTCAAGACTCTGAAAGGGCTAGTTTCAACTTGAGTCCCAAGGCAGGATATTTTGAGGTCCCAGCTTGAGGAAGTCAGGCAGGAGGAGTTTCATTCTACTTGTGGAAGGGTCACCCTTTTTGTTCTATTCAGGCATTCAACTGATTGGATGAGGCTCACCTACAATGGGGAGAGGAATCTGCTGTACTCAGCCCACCAATTCAAATGCTGATCACCTAAAACACACACACCTACCCCCACCCCACACACCCAGAATAATGTTTGACTAAATATCTGGACCATATTAAAATCAAATGTCTCAAAATTGTACGATACTTCCAACCCTTAAATGTGCATAATTCTAACAGTTGGTCTTGCCATTGTTCCACGTAAAACTGTGAAGGTATCATTGAATCTACCCCTATTTCTTTTCCTTTTCATAGATAAAAACCAACTTCTCTCAATTCTTTACAAGTCTCTCTCACAGCATGCCCGAACTCCTTGCCTTCCTTCTCATTTCTCCTGCCTACACAGTAATCCCAGCCCACAGCACTTAACTATTGTTGCTACCCATCAGATTTCATTTAATAAACACCTGCTCTGTCCTAGGTGCTGTACTAAGCACTTAATATATATTATCTCGTTTATTTGCTTCCAAAATCCCTTAAAGCAGGTATTAGTATCCCATATTTTGCAGATGAAAAGCAGGTTTGGGGTGGTTAAGTGATCTGTGCAAGGTTTCCTAGGTGGTAAGTAGCAGTGTGAGGATTAAAACCCAGGCCTATCTGAATCTCCAGCATGCAAAACCCTTTTATACTGCCCCCCTGAGCTTCATAAAGTTTCTACCTACTCATGTTTCACTTCGAGTCATTCCCAATTCCAATCATTTCTATAATCACTGACAGTAAAATCTGGACACATGGCATTTGTCAGTTTCTTTCTCTTCTTAAAAACTTTCAGTAGTTCTCTATTGTACAGAGAAATTCATTCCACTCAAGGTTTCCTTAGAGACTTATGTCCTCACCCCTTTCTGCTTCACTACTTACCCCCACTGAACTTAATCAATTTTTTTGTACATGCATTCCTTTGCTTACTCTTCCTTCCATCTGGTGCAGGTTTCCCTACTTACTCCAGTGGATACATTTTAATGCATCCTTCCACATCCAGTTCATATATCTTCAACATGGAAAAATACTCCAGGACCTCCACACTTTCTTTTCCCCACTCACAGAACTAAACCTTGGTCCCATAACTTTGGTGAGCACGTAACTTACTTTATTAAAGTTATTTAGTTACCAGCCTGTCTTCCCTGTTACAGTATATTTTTTATTCTGATTATTGACAAGTGGAATTTGACAAGGACAGCAATAGTATCCTGCTCATCCCCAAATTGCACCTCCAGATCTCCTCCTCACTCCTTGAGGACTAAATCAGTCATTTCTCCCATTGCTGGAGTGTTTGCCTCTAGCTGAAGACAGCAGCTCACATTTAGTGACTGGTTGGTGTGGGAATACAAAGGTCTGGCATCTCTCTTCAGCATGGGGAACTCTGAAGGACCATCCTAGCTCTGGAGCTCCCTGTGGGATTCATTGAGTCCTTTGTTGTCACCGCAGCACCTCCTCTTCTGCCCAGCCATGCTCCCTTCCCTCCCACACAGGTGTTGATCTAAACAGCACTTCCAACACACGTTCTGCACACAAATCTTCGCTTTACGCTTATCTCCCAGGGAACCTGACCTGCGACAGGGAACTCCATGCCTGGCTGCCAGCAGTATCTGAGCTGATTGGCAGAAGGCGGCTGGGGTTTGCTGTTCAGGGTGTAGACTTTTTCTTATTCTCCTCTGCTTTCACTACAGAACTCTTGCTCACTCCTGTGTTAAAAGTTTAGATTTTCTTTGGTCTATTTTTCCATAGAATAAACCTCTTTTTGGGGGAATAAAAGAGGACTGGTTGCTTGTCTGCTTGGGAGGGAGCCAGGGAATCTGAATACCTCTTATACTGACATTCATCCACTTGTCCTGTTTTCAGTTCTTACTCCACTTTCTTGCATGCCACTGGGAGTTTCTAATACCTGGGCCTTTCTGAGATGCTCTTGGTGGAACTGGCTTAGTTCTTATTCTTCTTTCCTGGTATTTAGCCATCACACTATCTCTGTTAATTTCTCCAAATTTCCAACTTCCAAAAATTTTTGCTGTCTCCCACTTGCCATTGTCTTCTTTCCATTTTCTTTACACTTGAAAGTTTGTAATTCTTTTACTCTCCTTTTGGTGGAGTTTCTGGAGAAACCAAAGTTGAGCACAGGTGTACACTATACCATACTCCTGTGACAGAAGTATGGGAGCTTCACATTTGTTGCTAGCTTTGGAGCATTTGGATTTTATTTTATAAGGAAGGCAACAGTTTCTTAAACAAACTAAAATACGGCATTTTAATTTGAAAGTAAATTCTTATTTATTAAGGGAGACATTTGGAGGCTACGTAGAGTGCTGGGTTAAAGTCAGCATAGTTTTTCACCAGAACAGTGGGAAGGCACCATGAGCCCCTGTCTTACCCAGGCACATGCAGAATCAGGGTTTTGAGCAGGGACTGAGGCTTCCTTTGAGTATTCCTAAGCATCTAGAGAAAAATGAAACCTTTTACCAGTCATCCAAGTGTTTTGTCTGCATGTCAAGAACCATTCAGAGGCTCCAAGTATCTGAATATTTGATGCCCTATAGACAACATATCTGTATGACTGTCTAAATTTCTCTCATTTAATTTTGATATTTGGTCTCACAAAGATGCAGCCAAAGCCTGACCAGCTGCATCACTGGTTATGTCAATTACAGTGGGATCTGAAGGTTGTAAGTTAAAGATCATGCGTTTCTTGTTTTTTTTTTTTCCAGCCTGTGTTTGATGACCGCAGTCACATTTTGGTGCATGTTAGTCCAGGTTTTGAAAACATAAGAGTGTTTTTGAAAAGATAAGGGCTAATTTCTGAAGAGTGGACATGTGTCCTAGAGGTGGTCGGCAGTGCTGCAGCCTGCCAATCAAAATCTGCCAGCAATGTCATTCAAGGTCAGAGACCCAGTGAACCGCCAATCAAAGTCAGCAGGGCTGTTCATGTTCACTTGTCAGTGTTGGAAAGAGGTCACATGCTCAGTGGTGTGGCTAGTGTGTGAACAATGAGAGTATTTTAGTGGTCAGAAGCACATTCTGCTACCTACCCCCTGGCAATTTCAGGATGCTTGCCTGAGTTTTTCCTATCCTAGAGGGATAGAAGGCAGAGTAGTGGAAAAAGCCAACAGCGATTTTATAACTGAGTTATGAATTCCAAATTCTAAAAGCAAACATGGTAGCTAATTTAGCACATAGCTCTGTTTAATATCATTTGCTTAGTATCTCTGTTGGTAAGAAAGGATAACTTAAAGAAAAACTAGAAATATAATTTTAGATATCTAAAAGAGATATCACCTTTAAACATTTTGTACTTGTTATTCAGTTTGCTTTCCTGCCTTAGCTACCTATTATCTTGTTTTATTTTCACTAGCAAAAACAAGCTTTGCATTTATGGAAAAAATTGACAACTTTTAGGATGTGCTAACCTCACAGATTAAAGCTTGGAAAATTTTAGTTTCATGGCCTGGAAAACAAAGATGACAAAAACATTAAGCTCTGGATTTCGATAGAATCTTGATGGATTTTCAAAACTGAGCCCTCTCTGGAGGTAAAGGGATAATTAATCATCATCAAGAATATTTGCCATGCAAAGTTATTTAAGCAGCAAGAAATACTGGGGTGGGCAGATGTTCAAAGCTCAATCAGAATGTGTCTCCTTGATGGCAAAACCTTCAAAGGAGTCATGTTTGGAATGTTTTGCTTATCGATGGTAAAATATGCACATATTTCTGTAGATCAACATACTCCACATTATAAATACAGACTATTGGGCTAAAACATTCAGAATTCATCTGAATATCATATAGACGTAAATGCAAAAACCTGATTTAGCCATATTCTTATGACTTATATTATTTATTAAAATATATTAACTATAGAATTTTAGAAGTCCACACAAATAAAAGAACAAATAAGGCAAAAGGCATGTATGCTAGACGTGAGCACTATAGGTGGAGGTTTTAAAAATATGTAGAATAGTGAAGGTGAAACTCATATTTAGAGTGGTGTTATGGGGCAGGGGGCTTCAGGGTTGGAAAGGCCTTTAAGCCTTTCTGTAATTTTGTGGGCGGCGGCATTAAGGTACTTGGGGAGGAGGCACACATAGTTAATGTCAGAGCCAAGTCCTGGCACTGCTTTTGAGTTCTGACCTCTTTCTCTACCAGGCTTGTGGGAACACAGCCTCTTTTCAGATTCACCTGAGAAGGCTTATGGCAGAAGTTTTCTGAGGCTGCTTACAAAGTGGGAAAAGGAGGGTTAAAACACTGCAGGAATAGTGGATGTAGTAAGGAAATGCTCAGCAGAGGGCTGGGCCATTCAGGTGAAGGAAGCACTGGGTGGTTTACATGGGAGAACCAGGGGCCTAGGGTTGCGGAAGGGGTAGTAAGAAAAAAGAGGATGCTCAGAATTATCCAGTGAAGCAAAGCAGATCCCTTTAAAATGAGCTGTCCTTGCTCTAAATTTTGGATTAGAAGTATTCTTAGCTTTCAGTAACAACACCTTTGTACAGGTGAACTGATGTTTTGAGGGTGATCGACTCCAGACATAGAAAGTACCTGATTCCAGCTGCAAGCTTTGGCTGCCTTGTTTGATAGTGGAATATGAGAGTGAGATGTGGAGATGTGGGCAAGAGGATACAGATCATGTTTTCCTTCCCTTTCTCTGACACCCTAATCAACACCTCTAGGCTTGCAGGAAAGATTAAAATCCAAGAAAACAAAAGAGGAGTGATTCAAGCATGACTGGTTTCTTTCACAGATGTGAGGGGGCTGGCCAAGAGGCACAAGTCAGCCAATTTTCAGCTCTGACAGCTGCCGAGGTCGTCAGCTTCCTAACGGCACCCCTTAAGTCCTCCGAGGCCAGGGTGTCCTTTGAACTCAGTGGTTGTTACACTTCCAAAGCTAAGCAGAAAGGGAGAGAAACCTGCAAATTTTGCTGGCCCCTGAGTATGCAATTACCCGGCTGTTAAGACCTTAGGCTAAGGATGTAGGATTCTCTTATCTTCTGTGACCTGCAAATCAGTAGTTGCTCCTAGCTGACTTATACGTAGGTACATATACACTCATGCATATATACACTCAACGAGATAGAAAAAGGGAAAAATAGTCTCATGAAAAGGGTTTCTAGGATGGCAGAAGGACTTTTCTGAGAAAGATGCCCTAGTTCAAAGGGTGCTTACAACGGTTGATGAGGACTGTTGAACTGGGAAGTGTTGTCTGTGGGGGACTTTTGTTATGACTGGATCTAGATCTAAGGGCTGGGTGAGAGCAGGAGGCTAAGAAATACAGGTAGCCTTGCAATATGCTTTGGAAGGGTGTGTCAGTTCCTGGGGATTCCTTGGTCCAGCATTTGTGGAGCTTCAGCTTCAGTGGATAGAGAGGAGAGGTGTTGTCTTTACTATTCTATAACCAAACCATGTGGCATGAGGTTTTGATTGGGGCAGGGGGTGGGGAAGACAGGCTTGGGAACTCTTTGTCACTGAGGATTCCCAGCAGAGGCAGCATGGTAAATAAGGAAAGTACTTGGAAAACTTCACCAGGATGGAGCATGGTGCTCTATTTGAAAATTATATATAGAAAGCTACATTACATCAGCAATAAACTATGGTTAGTGAGAAACATGTGAGTAGTGTTTAAGATGGTCCTTAAGACAAAGCCTGGAACATTTAAATTAATGTGAATTAAAATTTTCAAGACCCTTAATCTGCTGAAAGTGTTTTGGCTCAAGTGGTAGGCAGTTCAAATAAAAGAAATAAAATAGTTCTATAAAACTTCTAATTTTATCCACTTTTTTGATTTTAATTAATTTACATAGTGGTGACAGCAGATGCAATTTAAACCTTATCCTATCCTATCCTATATATCTATATCTAGGATATAGATATCCTATCTTTGACTCACACAGCTAATGTGAGGCAAGAAGTCCTATCTGGATGACAGCATCTGGATTCCTTTTACCTTTGCCCTCCTGGTCCAGGAGTGCTGAGCTCCCTTCCATTATCTGCCCACTATGTTACTGTTGATGGTATGGAAAATAGCAGATGGCATATTACAGAAGCCACCTATGTCACATTCTGCCTTGGGCAGCATGAGACTTCCCTTTGCAAGGAGATTGCTGTTTCCAAGCTGCATGATAGTTCCTCCCTCCCAAGCTTTATCTTGTCCAGCCTGAGGCTGTGGCTCTCCTATTCAGCACAGGCAGTTCAGAGGCATGATTTGAAACTTGCTAGGGAACTGGCTTTTGGATTATGGAATAGCAAAGGATTCAGCAGGTGCTAGTGATCAGATCAGGGAAAGCCTGAGGCAGGGAGCCAGCCTAGAGCCGGTAAATGCAAGCAGTTGAGTCAGGGCAGTAACTGATCTGGAAAATGGCCAGTGGCAAGCAGGAATCAAGTGAGCATAGACAGCTAGTGCACCGGTGGGGATTACTTGACTGCCAGATTTCAAGGTTTGAGTCAGGCTGAGGTGGCAGACAAGACATGACCAGAGCAGAGAGCCTTTCTGGGTTAGGAATGGAAACAGCCTAGTTAGCTCAGTACCCTGGACAGCTCCTGGGTGCAGGTCTCCTGGCAGCTTCCTCTGCAGCTCCATCCACCTCTGATTGTTAAAGAGGCTTTATGCCAGACTTCTTGTTTATACATGATAAGGGCTTGTCTTCAGAGCATTAGTCTCAAGAGCTCCATCCTAGAAGAAAGAGGGCACATCTGGCCTGACAGGTAACTCTGTAATTTTTTTGCCCATTCATTCATTCATTCATTCATTCAATTATTCAGCAAAATCATTAAATCCAACTATGTGCCAGGCCCTCTCCTGGCTGTAAAAGACGTAATGATGAAAGAGATGCAGCTTTGTACAGGATCTAACTGTTATTGGGGAAGGCAGATACCTAAACAAATAAATAAAAATTCATATAGTGAGGAGAGTTATAGAGAGGCACATAATATATTGTGGGAGCATGCAGAAGTTTCACTTAACCCTGAGAGAGTCATAGATGGCTTCCTGGAGGGGTGATGCCTGAGTGGTGTGTCTTGAAGAATGAGAGGGCTTTAGCCAGAGAGAGGAAGAGAAAGTAGTAGGGAGGGAAGGCAAGGTCATTGCACACAGAGGAGCCAACACAAGCAGAGGCAGAAACAGTGTGGAGAGAATGTAAGGTATCTTTGGAGGAAAATGTGTAGGATACAGAGGGTTAAGTGATCTCATCTTGGCAGTAGGGAAAAACTGTTTTTATCACTGATATTGTGTTCACCCTCTCTCTTGGCTCATGCTCAGCCTGAGACCAAGACACCAACATTTCATTAGGGACATGTGAAAGCCTTTTAAATCCAGATGAGTTGGTGAGACAGACTGAGTCTGCCTGGGTAGCCCTCATTTACTGCAACATCAAAAATTAACAGAAACCACTCATGTGAATGTGAGAGAAATTCATGCCTGTCAACATCTCCATTGACTGCTCTAACCACTGGCAGGCCTCTTGGAAACCCCCCTGTCCTGTTCTTGGTGTGACAGAAAAGGAACAGGATTTCAGCCAGACTTTGGAGGGAGGCAGGGTTTTTGGCTGTGGGTGAAAAGAGGAAAGACAGGCTCTTTAGGGGAAATATATGAATAAAATAAAAATGCAAAGAATACAAAGGACAAGGATAGTGAGTTTACTGGACTGGAGTGAAAGAAAATACTATCCAGTGATTCAGAGATAGAGAAAACCAGAAAGGTGGGTTGGAACCAGCTGACTGTGAGCCACAAAGGCTAGCCAGTGTTGAAGTCATTAATAAGAACCAATTGTGCTGTCCAACCCAACCATTTAATTTTTGGTAATGTTATTGCTACTTGTGACATTTCTCTCCTTCTTCTCCATCACATCACCAGTTTCATTTGTTAATTCACTCATCTATTTACTTACTTAAGCTTATCTGCATCACTATTTTATTTACATCAGAGAAGACCCTTGCAAGTGCAGTAACTTGAATTTCTGTACTGTCTATTTTCTTTCTTTTAAAAAAGTAGCATCTATTTTCTTTTGATGATTTATTGCATGATTTATACAGAAGTCTGTAGGAGGTTCTAATTTTCATGTACTCCTTAGCATTAGGGCAGGTCAAATTTGAGACTGTAGGCTAGGGCAGAGCTGCAGGCCTTTTCTGTCTGTAGCTTCTCACTCTGCCTCAACTCAGCCCCTGTTATTTGGTCTGCTGTCTATGCAGGCAGTATTATGTACAAGGGCTACAGTCCAAATTCTGATTTTGCCCCTTACTGACTTTGGGATCTTGGGCATCACTTTCTGAGCACTGGATTCCTAATCTGACCTTATGAGGTCATTATGAGACATAAATGAGATAATGTGTGTTAAGTGCTTGACTCATCTACTCAGCATATTGTAAGTGCTCAGTAAACAGTTGCTATTTATATTATTACCAGAAATTAGCCATTGAGCACAATCATAGACCAGAACTTAGAGAAACCTTTGAGATGGTTGAGGTAGAGGCAGAGCAAGGATTAGACACTGTTAACAAGATCTTCTGATCCTTGGCCCAGAGCTTTCTCTAATCGACACCATATCCACACAGCCTCATCTGTGGCAAGATTTCAACACAACTATTAGTGATGTGGGGAAACCTTCTCTGAAATATATAGACCTCTGTTCTAGAGTAAATGTGTATTTATAACATCAAGACAGATAATTAACCCAGTCCTCAAAATTATAGAGCAAGTACAAGTCAAAATGAACCATTGTAAAAATCCATAAATGATACAAATGCTTCAATAGGCTTTCATTGAAAAGCTCCCAAATTGTGCTAGTGATTTCATAATTGTCAGAATCAGAAATGAAAGAACACCTGAAAATGTGTTCTGCCTTATTTTATCAGTTAGAGAAGATAAGGAAGTATTTGCCAGTGTTTCCTTCCATGGCTCCTCTTTCTGTCACCACCCCGTCCCCACATTTATCTATGTGTCTGTCAGTCTAGCTATCATCTATCTCCAATCCTTGGCTTAATTCTCCAGAGTATATCTATCACATACTTTTTTTTTGTGAGGTTAACTGACTGGGGAAACAGTCATTTAGATTTTTAAAAACTATATTGCTGGTTGTTTTCTAGGTAGACTCAGTCCCTAGTCTTGAACGAAGGCTACAAATCTTAAAGCTGAGGCTGCCGCAGCTTTGAGAAATGGGGCTTATCCTCAATGGAAGTGAATACTCCTTTCCTTGACCTTGCAGCTTGAGTCTCCATCCCTCACTTATCATTAACTGCCTGGCCTCGTGGATTTTCCTCAAGACATTAATGTCTTCTCTTCACAACAAGATACCAAGCTCTTGAAGAGCATAGATCCCGCCTTCTTGATGTCATCAGCATTTCCTGGCCCAATGTCTTGTACATTCTGGGGCTCACTACCTGGAAATTTGACTTCCATCAGGACACTCAATCATTCTTGTCATAGAGACAGGAACAAGGGCATCCCAAGGCAAACCACAAAGGCATTGCATTGCATCTTCAGTCAACAGTCACCCTTGGAGAAGTTCTTCCTCCTTGGAACAGAAGTGTTTATCCCATTAGTATAGAGAGATCATATCTGTCCAGTAGCCTCCTTTCTATGCATCTCTGTTTTTCCTAAGAAACAATTAGATACACATTTATAATGTATGTAATGATAGATCAAATTTATTATGTGCCCCTCCCTCCTTCAGGATGTTTACATTTTAACTGTTGAAACAGATCCCGTTAAGTTCAGGCAAAAGGAATGAAATGTCAATTATGGGAATTTCAGGCATCAGTAATGGTATGTGTGTGTGTGTGTGAGAGAGAGAGAGAGTGTGTGTGTGTGTGTATACATATTGTGGGAGAGGCAGCTCCACAGGGAAGACAGGAAATGGCACCTTTCTGTATCTTTTGAATTTATACCAGTAGGTCACCCCTTCCCCTCACAAGATATGCAGAAGATTATCCCTTTTGGGTTATGTTTTTGCTTTCCTTTGGCATTCTCCTCCTTTGCAATGAAAGCTTCTTGACTTTTTGCTGGCTAAGAAAGGATTAAATGGGAAGCGTTAAAAAGTGGAGATCTTCTTTACTATCTGTGATTATTTTTTCTTTCCTGGAACACTAAAGAAGGATTCTAGCCTTTGCTTCTGATTCAGTCCCCTTCCTTAGCCAGCCACTGTCAGCGTTTGACTGTCTTGTTCTTTCTGGGATCATCATGTTTTCTGGGGCAGGTCGAGGAGCACTTGATTAGGTCTAAGATAGCAGCTGGCAAAGCTCCCTGAGCATAGTCAGTTTATTTTAGAGTTTGAGTTATTTTGTTACCTACTCTGGGCCCTGTCTTCTGGAGGGAGTTCACGATCTCTATTCGCAGACTTGACATTTCCTGCCCTTTCCTTCATTCCCAGCTATTCTTTCTGTCATTCGTAACTCTGATTCCAGAGTGACCTACTGTGTTTAGGTTTTTATTCTTGTACACTTTACAGTGACATCTTTTATTTTGATATATAGAATCATCCATCTTTAAAGGATTTCTCTAGTATGCCCTGCCTCTTCTGTGGAATAGAATTCTCCAGACCACCTCTTTCCCTCTCTCCATTTAGCCTTCTTACAAAGTCTCTTTCATGGCTCTGTCAGGAACCTTTTGCATTTACCTGACTGCTGACCACATTTTCACCTTATTACCGGATCCTTCTCATTCCTCCTCTCTCCATGGGAGCCATGCTCCTGTCATTCTGAATTATTTGAGGTTCTCTGGAAATACCATGCCCTTTCATGCCTCTGAACAGGTTGTCTGTCGGCCTGACATTCCTTCTAGCTCTCCCTTCTTCCTTTCTTCTGCAGACATAATGTTCCTCTTCATCTGATCCTGCTGGGGCACTGCCCATCACTCTGTGAATTCCTATGCAGCCTGCAAGCCTTAGACAATTGTCTCCTCTGGGCTTTTTTGACTCTCTTTAGGTCATAGTATTTCCTTCACCTATAGTCCCTGCTAGAATATATCTCTACTAGCACTCATCACAGGACATTTTAATTATTTATGTGCTTGTCTGTTTGTAGGGCAAAGACCTTGCCTTCTTCAACTCTGTACCTAGACATTGGACCCATTCAAGTCCCTGCATGAATGCATGCATGCAAGTATGAACTAAGATAACACACAGGCTAAACTTGACTATCTTGATGACTTCTTAGCGATGGAGTGAGAATTGTAAGGGAGAAGGAGGCCTTGATTCCTGGCTCAACTCTTCACGTGAGCTTTTCTCTAGGGCAGGAAGCAAAAGACTCCATGGCTCTCCCGAAGCAGACAATTTGGTGAAAAAAAGATTAGTTGAAAACATACTGAACAAAGAAACAAATTGGTTAAAATGGCTGTGTGAACAAAGTATTAAAATTTCTATTCTTTGGGGTTTTACATATTGATATGATTTTGTGCATCATGTGGGTAATATTACAATATTATACATAGAATTCAAAGCATTATTATCTATATTCAGGATTTATTCAGGTTTCGGGATCAGTTTTGTATACCTTGAAGAATTCTTATGACTTTGTGTTGCAAGTTTAAAATCTTTCCTGGGCACAGCATCATTATGCAATCTAGTGATTGGAAGCATTGGAACCATTCCTTTTGCTACATTTCTGCAGACAAATTAAATTTGAGCCATAAAGAAGAGTTAAATAGTTAAAACATTTCCAAAGCAGTGGAGATATTATGATATTTGATTAGAAAAATGAGTTGGACAATTTTAAATGCCCAAACTTGAAAAATGAACAAAATGTTAAAAATAGATGGGCAAGGCTGGGGCCCTGACTAGGCCTCCTTCCTCTTACCCCAAGTGGGACTCAACACACTTCCATGAAACTCAAGGGCTCTGGAAAATCCAGTTTGAAAACCAGTGGCCAAAACTTAACTGTCTAATTTTCCAGGTATGGAAACTAGGGACCGAATAAGACAATAGAGCCGTAACTCAAGTGGGTTTTCTTGCACCTAAGTCAGTGGTGGAAGGAGGAAGCCTGCCTTGACTCCAGACCCATTTTTCTGGAGCAGAAAAATGTGGTGTCTTTACTTCCCTGGCTATAAGTAGAGTAGAAGTGGGATTATGTCTGCCCAGGGATTGTTCCTCAGGCCAATTTATTAAAACTTGCTGGCTAAGTGGTCACTCTATGTTGGGTCACACCATCATGGAGGCAAGGGAACGCCCAGTCATTGGTAAAGTACATCCCTGGGAATCCACACACATGATTCGTGTTCAAGCATCATAACACTGCAAAATCATGTGAGTCATGTTAACTCTCTGGGCCCTGGGCTCTTCATTTTAAAAATAAAGTATTGGAGGACACTATCTCTAGTGCCCCTTCGGGTTTGGCATTTGGTGATGTCAGAGGACATATGACACTTCCTGTAGCTCGGTATTCTTTTTATAAAGGGTCCTATTCTACTTCCCTAGCAAAAAGGAAAGCATAACCAATCTTCTTAGTTCTGGACCGACTTACACGGAGAGGTGAGACTTCATATTGTTATAAGTAAAATTAAAAAAAAAGTTGATTAACGAAGGAAGCACGAGTTTTATCTTTTCATCTTAGGCTTGGTATGGAGTTCTCTGAAGTGTAAATGATGCCTTCATTCATCATGGTCCAGGGGTGAGGCATTGAAGAGGTAAATAAGACTTAGCCCCTGGTTTCAAGGAGTCCGTGTTCTTATGGGAAAGATATTCTTATAAACAAATATAATCTTTAGAACCAGGATAGAATATTCATAAAACAGTGACAAAATGACCAAGTACTTTACATGCAGTCTCTCTTCAAAAATTCTCAATGATTATATCCATTTCATAGATGAGATAGATGAGAAAAGTAAAGCTCAGTGATGTTAGAGACTTTCCCAAGGTCATTATCACTACTGAGAATGGGTTAAATAAGATAGGCTTTAGGCTTTGAGGTCCCAGTAAGGAAGTTGTCGTAAAGCTTTAAGTAGGTGATGATGTGGGTTTGAACTAAGCTGAGGCCACAGGCAAGATGGATAGGCCAAATCTCAATATGGTGCCTTGCCTATATTTTCCTTTTAAAGAATTCCTGCTACCCTTGAAACATAAGTTTTAAAGGTCCTTCTTCCACATAAATCATTATGTTGATATGGGCTGTTATTTATTGAATCAAGAATGAGTGCTTAATCTAAGAATAGCTCATCTATAGACTTGGTTAATGGACAATGGGATGGTTTGGCACAAAAGTAATGGCCAGTGGGGATGGTTGAACAATTGGATCTGGTGACTTGGTTTATTTGAACTTGAGAAATAGAGAAAGGGTTAAATAGTCAGAAGTTAGAATGAAAGCCAAGGATATAGAGCAAAGCAGACTCAGTCTATGGGAGAACGTAGGCTGTGATCAATAAACACCTGATTGCAAGATACCCTGGTCACTAGAATTGTATTGGATCCTGAATAAACTTCAACTTCCCCAAGCAAGTTCTGATCATTTTGAGCCTTGCTTTGTGGCCACATCTACATGGTCAAGATTCTCATCATCTTCATGTACCTACACGTCTCCTTATCCCCCAAATCCTCTTTGCCTGAAGCAAACCAAGTTAAATTTAATTCCTTGCAACCAAAACAGCTCATTTGAAGTTGGAGTTTAGAGTAGGGTCCAGCTTTGGGAACTTTTCCTGAGGAGAAAACACTAATAGGATTTGATGACCAATTTTATCATTATTGATTATTTTCAAAAGGTAGAGCTATGGGAAAAGTGAAGCCTACTACATTTTACAGCACATCACACAAAACCAAATTTGAGACATGTGGTATCAAACCATTCAGAGTCTGAATTTCCAGCAAAATTAAGGCTCTAATAGACTAAAGGAATGTTCAGAGGAATAACAACCAGAAACAACATAAAATGGAAAATACATTACAAGAAATTAAAAGAACTAGTACAGTTTGGGGCAACCACAATTGAACTCTGCAGGAGCTGCCTTTGTTTCTCTGCCTTAACATGTATTTGTGCCTGCAGATTAATAGCCTCCATTCAGGGAAGAAATGGCCCTGGATCAGTGGTCCATCTTAGGAACCACAGGTGTTGTTGTACACATTCTGTTTACAAGCTTAGGGGTGAGTGAAAAACAAAACCTAACCAAGAAAACAGTGACCACAGACCAGAATGAGCTTTGCCAACATTTCCTTCCTAATCATTCCTAAACAACAAGACACATAATGGCATGATAACAAGCACAGTTCTAACATCTACGTGGAATGTCAATTTTAAATAAGAGTGAGGACATGGCTGTGTGTGTGCATGTGTATGTGGAAAACAATTTAAAAAATTAATGTGACTAATCTACTCATGTCTTGCATATTAAGTAACCTTCAGAATTCACCTCATTGAAGGGGCCACTAGTTTTGAAGAATGTAGATTAATAAGCCTCCTTGCTTAAAAAATGAGCTTCAATATTTGTGCAAATCATAGAGTCAAAAGAAAAAATCGATGGACTATCGACTACTGGGGATGATCACATTCATTTTGCCCTTTGTGGTTGGTGAAATCCATGCTGCAATTACAGAGACAGGCTGGCAGCAAAGAGCCTCAGTCGGGCTTTCAGCTCCACATTAATCCAAAACTCCCCATTTTAATGCAGATATAGATTGCCACAAGTCAATAGCTGACTACTTGAATTGTGAAGTAGCAGCTCTGCATGGCACTGGCAAGCCTAAGCTTACAGTATTTGGGAATTTCAAAGCTTTGCTGTGTGAACCAGTGTAGCTGAGGCTCAGGGGGAGGTGTGGTTATGCTGACGTTGTTGAAAAGATCTGTCTTTGGGATCTAAAACACAGCTTATAGCAAATTCAAGGTGGGTGGGTCATAGAATCATAGGAGTATAGAGCTGGAAAGGACCTAGAGGTCACCTGGTCCAGCTCCTTCCTTAAAGATGAGGAAATTGAGGTCCTTGGAGGTTAACTAACTTGCATGTGGTTACATAGGTAGTCAGCAGAAGACTCCGTACTAGAAAAAGAGAGATGTCCTCCTGGGTTTTCTACTACTCTGCATAGGTTATGAAAAATCAAAATTTGCTTTCTTTGCTAGATCACACACTTGTGCAGATGCAGTAGATACATCACTGAGTAGGTTTTATTTAATTCATTTTTAGTATTCAATGACCCATGAAATGGGGTGGTAAGGAGCTCATTCTCATTACTGGGAGTAAGTATGTAGCGATGCCAATGTAAAAACTAAATTGTAACATTTTGCAACTCAGGGCAAGGTGAGATCCTATGTTAGAGGCATTAAATGGGACAAGATTTAAAAAAATTACTCTGTTGGCCGGGCGCGGTGGCTCAAGCCTGTAATCCCAGCACTTTGGGAGGCCGAGACGGGCGGATCACGAGGCCAGAAGATCGAGAGACGATCCCGGCTAACACGGTGAAACCCCGTCTCTACTAAAAAATACAAAAAAACTAGCCGGGCGAGGTGGCGGGCGCCTGTAGTCCCAGCTACTCGGGAGGCTGAGGCAGGAGAACGGCGTAAACCCGGGAGGCGGAGCTTGCAGTGAGCTGAGATCCGGCCACTGCACTCCAGCCTGGGTGACAGAGCAAGACTCCATCTCAAAAAAAAAAAAAAAAAAAAATACTCTGCAAGTGATAAAGCACTATACTCATATTAGGGCTAAGGGTTATTTTAAAGTATGCCTTTTTTGGGGAAGACTTCTATGTCATGCAGCGCTTAGTTTGTTACTCGTATCAAACCAGACTGTGAACACATAGAGAATAAGAATCGGTGTCTCATGTTTTGGTCATCAGTGAATACCATAGTGTTTGGCACATAGCAGATGCTCAGTAAATATATTTGCTGTATGTTGAATGTTATGTATCTAAATCCATATAACAAGTTATTGTACTCAAAGTGCAGTCTGTGATCCAGTAGCATCAATTTCACCTGGAAGTTTGTTAGAAATGCAGGATTTGGGGCCCTGCCCTAGACTTACTGAGGCAGAATCTGCATTTTAACAAGATCTCCAAGTGCTTGACAGTCTCATAAAAGTTTGAGAGGCCTTGCAATAAAAAACTGTGCTGAACCATCTCTAATCATCCAAACTGTATTGCATGAGTTTAGATGTGGTCTGCATATGGGGTAGCAATTGTGATTGATTGAAATTGTCACTGAATGACTCTGAAATCATCCACAGAAGTAGCAACATTGGACAGGCACGGTGGTTCAAGCCTGGAATCCCAGCACTTTGGGAGGCCGAGGTGGGTGGATCGTTTGAAGCCTGAAGTTCGAGACCGGCCTGGCCAACATGACAAAACCCCTCTCTACTGAAAATAATTTAAAAATTAGCCAGGTGTGGTGGTGTGTGCCTGCAATCCCAGCTTCTCGGGAGGCTGAGGCATGAGAATTGCTTGAACCTGGGAGACAGAGGTTGCAGTGAGCAGAGATCTCACCACGGCACTCCAGCCTGGGTGATAAAGCCAGACTCTGTCTCAAAAAAAAAAAAAAAAAAAAAAAAGGAGCAAGCTGCCGGGAGGGGATAACTGGGACTCACTAACTGAGGAAACACTGTGTTTTCATCTCCCATGTAATTCCCAAATAGGACATGTGTTTGAGCAGCATGGCACCATTTATATAATTGTTTCTCTCTCTAGCTCATGTAGAGTTAAATCCACTTATGATGAGACTCCACTGTTCACGGAAAATATTTTCTCTTGAGTGTCATGCTTCTGAATATTTGGATTTGAATACATTTTCTCAGTTTAACCAGGTTCTGTTCCAACAACTAGCCCCACTGAAATTCAGGGTTTTCACTCAGTTATGCTACACTGTACCAGAGTATTATGGCTCTAAATGTCTAAACATCTTCAATTGGAATTTTGAAACAGGGCAATGGGGCATGAATCATGAGCTTTGTGACTTATTTATGACTTGAGAAGCTCCCTGGATACCGTGTGTATCTCAAAGCAAGCAGAGAGTGGCCTTGGCCTGTGGAGCTCTGACTCTCAATCCCATGCTCCTTTCTGTATGTATCTCTAGGACCTGATCGGGTGCTTGAACGACCATACGTGAGCTTTGGCAAAGTATTTTATTGTTGGGTTTTGCTACCTTGTTTTGTGATGTCACAAGAGAAAAGTCAATTTAGGCTGAGGCTGAGCCCAGATCAATATGGAACTACATGTGCCCCTGCCCTGTTCTTGCCCTGGGTCATCCTGCACTCAGTGTTGACTTTGTGTCCTCTACTGAAATACTTTCAGAAGGCAGATACATGGTTGATGGAGCTGGGGTCGCCTGTCTCACAGACAGAATGGTCAGAAATCAGTCACTTAGAAGCAGCAACTAGCCTACTTTTACTAGCTTTAAAAGGAACCAAGACTCATTGGGCTTCCATGGAAATAAATGAGTTTGCCCTGTAGAGGAAGCTCTGAAAAGATGTATCAGGAGTAAAAAGGGTTCTCCAAAGGCATGTCTGATCTCTGCAGCTGCTGCCTTCACATTTAACCCCCACCCTGGTCCTCTGTCTCTGCCCCCTCTCTGCCGGGCCTTTTTCTTTTTTAGGCTCACTTTGTAAAGTCTCCCTCTTCTCTTTCCTTCTCATGCCTACCTCTTTCATTCTCTGAAAAATGACAGAGGAGGTCTGGGCAGGGCATGCTCAGTAGTCTCAGGCAGGTTGTGTGTGTAAGGAGGTAGTCACAGCAGTATCTCTCTATGGTGTTTCTCTTGTTTATATGAGCGTAATTCACCAGATCAGTAAACATATCAGCTGGAAACCTCTTGCTTTATGACACAGCAGATCAGTTCAAACCAAACGTTTACTAGAACATATTGCCGGGCAGCCTAGTTTGGCTGTGAAGAAAGCCAATTCTGTTCCCACTGGTGCTGACCAGTTCATCTCAACGGCTTGCTTTTAGACGTCCACATACCTGCCCCAAAAAAAGGATAAAAATTGTAGTTAGCTTACCCTGTATTGGCTTTTAAACAACCGTGACTCTGTAAGTGGGTAACTTGTTTTAGGGAAACAACTTCCCCCAAGCATAATTTGAACATTATTATTATTATTATTATTTTTGATTGAAGCAAAGGCAATGCTACATAATGACATAGCCGCAATTAGCTTTTTGGGCTGAAGTTCCCATAAACAAGATCAATATCAATGTCATTATTTATCTCTTTTTCTTCCAGATACCACTCTTGTAAAATTATGACTAAAAAGCAAGCTGTTTAAGATGGAAATACGAGTCTCTTATTTAACTCTTCTCATCCCAAATTCCCATGGTCATGGCCTAAGAACTCTAAAAATGGTCAGGAGAGAGGGGAGCAGGGTGTTAATAGCAGAATTGAAAGGAAACGAAAGACCAGAAACTTGAAGGAGTTTCTTCATGTTGGCATTACTGGATTGTTGGGAGGATGATTAATCTGCAGTTGTCTGGGGAAACAATTGGAAGGGACCTTCTCTAGCTCAGCACTGGAACATGCGTCTCAGGGTGGCAGAGGCTGCAAGGGAAGGTGGGCTTAGGCAGTGGTTTGGGGTCTTGATCTCAAGAACATCATGGGGGAAAGGCATGATGTCTCAGGTTCACACAGAGTGGAGATACTGTAGACTGTCATATGTACATCCAATTGTAGTTGGCCCTGCTGGGGTGGAGAACAAGCGGTGATATTTCTTAAGCGCTCAGATGAGGGCAGACATTCCAGGGGAGGTAGGGACTCAATGACCTTCAAGCTGCCTCCACAAACAAAGAAGACTTTTCGACCTAGTGGTGAAGTATAGCTTTCTTTCTTTTGTCCACTGGAAATTAGCCTGCTGATCTTAACAAAGTAAAATTTTGGGATTTAAAAATTTTCCCTCGGCCGGGCGCGGTGGCTCAAGCCTGTAATCCCAGCACTTTGGGAGGCCGAGACAGGCGGATCACGAGGTCAGGAGATCGAGACCATCCTGGCTAACGCGGTGAAACCCCGTCTCTACTAAAAAATACAAAAAACTAGCCGGGCAAGGTGGCGGCGCTTATAGTCCCAGCTACTCGGGAGGCTGAGGCAGGAGAATGGCGGGAACCTGGGAGGCGGAGCTTGCAGTGAGCCGAGATCCGGCCACTGCACTCCAGCCTGGGCGACAGAGCGAGACTCCGTCTCAAAAAAAAAAAAAAAAAAAAAAAAAAAAAAAATTTTCCCTCATCCCCTCATCTGGGCCTGAAACATGCAAATAGAATCCAGCAATGTCCCTGCCACACTCCTTTTTCAACTCATAAGTCTAGACAAGTATATATTCTTATGTCTTAAGAATGGACAAATTGACTAAATTATTATAAGCATGATCTAGTAGTATAATAGCCAGCTAGCACTTATTGAGCACAAACTGTGTGCCAAACACTTGACATAAACTGCCTCTTTTCATTCTTATAACAACCCTAAAATCTGAGAATTATGCACACATCACATATAAGTAAACAGAAACCCTCTGAGATTAAAGAGCTTATTCAAGTAAGTAGCAGGATGGAAATTTGAGCCAATTTCTAACTCCAAAGTGCATGTTCTGAACCAAAAAATAAATGGGAGCAGAGTGCTTATGCCCTCAATAAACAGAGCAATAAGAAATAAAAAGAGAGAAACTTCAGAAAATCTCTATTTTGTATTATCAGTGAAATTTAAAAATGGTATTTTCTTTTCTTTTTAAAAATAATGTAACTTTTATTTTAGATTAAGGGATACATGTGCAAGCTTGTTACATGGGTATATCACATGATGCTGAGGTGTGGGGTGTGAGTGATTCTGTCACCCAGGTGGTGAGCACAGTACCCAATAGGTAGTTTTTCAGTCCTTGTGCCCACTCTTTCCACCCAGTCCTAGTAACCCCCAGTATCTGTTGTTCCCATCCTTATGTTCATGTGTACCCAGTGTTTAGCTCTCACTTGTGAGAACATGAGGTATTTGGTTTTCTTTTCCTGCATGAATTTGCTTGGGATAATGGCCTCTGGCTGCATCCATGTTGCAGCACAGGTCATATATATAAAATTTGTTTTTGACAGAGTCTCACTCTGTTGCCCAGGCTGGAGTGCAATGGTGTAATCTTGACTCACTGCAACCTCCACCTCCCGGGTTCAAGCAATTCTCTTGCCTCAGCCTCTTGAGTAGCTGGGATTACAGGCATGAGCCACCACACCTGGCTAATGTTTGTATTTTTAGTAGAGATGGGGATTTGCCATGTTGGCCAGGCTGGTCTTGAACTCCTGGCCTCAAGAGATCAGCCCACCTTGACCTCCCAACGTGCTGGGATTACAGCCATGAGCCACTGCACCTGGCCTAAAGTAATAATTTTATTCTTTTATGGCTATATAGTATTCTGTGGTGTATATGTACCACATTTGCTTTATCCAATCCACCATTGATGGGCACCTAGGTTGATTCCATGTTTTTGCTATTGTGGATAGTGCTGCAATGAACATACGGATGCATGTGTCTTTCCAGTAAATAATTTATTTTCCTTCAGGTAAGTACCCACTAATGGGATTGCTGTGTCAAATGGTAGTTTTATTTTTATTTTTATTTTTTTTGAGAAATCACCAAACTGCTTTCCACAGTGGCTGAACTAATTTACATTCCCACCAACAATGTATAAATGTTCCCTTTTCTCTACAGCCTTGCCAGCATCTTTTTTTTCCTTCACTTTGAAATAATAGCCATTCTCACTGGTGTGAGATAGTATCTCATTGTGGTTTTGATTTACATTTATCTGGTAATTACTAATGATGTGCACTTTTTCGTATGCTTGTTGGCTGCATGTGTGTCTTCTTTTGAGAAGTGTCTGTTCATGTCCTTTTCTCAATTTTTAATGGGTTTATTTGGTTTTTGCTTGTTAATTTGTTTGAGTTCCTTATAGAGTCTAGATATTAGACACTGTCAGATGCATCGCTTGGAAATATTTTCTCCCATTCTGTAGGTTGTCTGTTTACTCTGTTCATGGTTTCTTTCGCTGTGCGGAAGCTCTTTAGTTTAATTAGGCCTCACTTGTCAATTTTTGTTTTTATTGCAATTGCTTTTGAGGACTTAGCCATAAATCTTCACTAAGGCTGACACTAAGAAGGGTATTTCCTGGGTTTTCTCCTAGGATTCTTATAGTTTGAGGTCTTACATTTAAGTTTTTAATTCATCTTGAGTTAATTTTTTTTTATATGGAGAAAGGTAGGGATCCAGTTTCATTCTTCTGCATATGGATAGCCAGTTATTCCAGCACCATTTATTGAGTCCTTTCCCCATTGCTTATTTTTGTTAATTTTGTTGAAGATCAGATGGCCATAGGTGTGTAGCTTTCTTTCTGGCTTCTCTATTCTGTTCCATCAGTCTATGTGTCTGTTTTGTACCAGTACCGTGCTGTTTTGGTTACTGTAGCCTTATAGCATAATTTGAAGTCAGGTAATGTGATGCCTCCAGCTTTGTTATTTTGGCTTAGGATTGCTTTGGCTATTTGGGCTCATTTTGGTTTCATATGAATTTTAGAACAGTTTTTTTCTAGTTATGTAGAAAATAGTATTTGTAGTTTGATAGGAAGAGCATTGAATCTGTAGGTTGCTTTGGGAGTATGGCCATTTTAACAAGGTTGATTATTCCAATCCATGTGCATGAGATATTTTTCCATTTGCTTGTGTTCTCTATGGTTTCTTTCAGCAGTATTTGGTAGTTATCCTTGTAGAGATATTTTACCTACCTGGTTTGATATATTCCTAGGTATTTTATTTTGTGTGTGTGTGGCTATTGTAAATGGAATTGTGTTCTTGATTTGGCTCTCAGATTGAATGTTACTTGTGTATGGAAATACTACTGATTTTTGTACATTGGTTTTGTAGCCTGAAACTTTACTAAAGCCATTTATCAGCTCTGGGAGCCTTTTGGCAGAGTCTTTAGCATTTTTTAGGTATAGAATCAAATAATTGGTGAAGAGACACAGTTTAACTTCTTTTCCTATTTGTATGCCTTTTATTTCCTTCTTCTGTCTGCTTGCGGTGGCCAGGACTTGCAACCCTATGTTGAGTAGGAGCAGTGAGAGTGGGCATGCTTGTCTTGTTCCATTTCTCAGGGGAAGGATTCCTTCTTTTGTCCATTCAGTATGAGTTGGCTGTGGGTTTGTCACAGATGGCTCTTATTTTGAGGTACTTCTATCGATGCTTAATTTGTTGAGAGTTTTTATCATTAAAGGATGTAGAATTTTATTGAAAGCTTTTTCTGTGCCTATTGAGATGATCATATAGTTCTTGTTTTTAATTCTGTATTTGTGGTGAGTCACATTTATTAATTTGCAATTGTTGAGCCACAATTGCATCCCAGAAATAAAACCTGCTTGGTCGTGGTGAATTAGTTTTTGATGTGCTGCTGATTTACAAGTATTTTGTTGAAGTTTTTTTGTGTCTATGTTCATCAGGTATATTGGCCTGGTGTTTTCTTATTTTGTTGTGTCTTGGCCAAGGTTTGTTACCAAGGTGATGTTGGCTTTGTAGAATGAGTTAGGGAGGAGTCCTTCCTCCTCAATTTTTTGAAATAGTTTTAGTCGAATTGGTACCAGTTATTTGTATGCCTGGTAGAATTTGGCTGTGACTCCATCGGGTCTGAGGTTTTTTTTTGGTTGGTAGGTTTATATTACTGATTTAATTTCAGAACGTGTTATTGGTCTGTTCAGGGTTTCAGATTCTTCCTGATTCCATCTTAGGAGGTTGTGTGTTTTCAGGAATGTGTTCATTTATTCTAGATTTTCTAGTTCGTGTGCAGAGAAACTTTCATAATTTTCTCTGAGGGTGTTTCGTATTTCTGTGGGATTGGTTGTGATGTCACCTTGGTCATGTCTGATTGTGCTTATTCAGGTATTTTTTCTTTGTTACACTAGCTAGTGGTCTATCAATCTTGTTTGTCCTGTCAGAGAACCAGCTTTTGGTTTTACTGATCCTTTACATATATATTTTTGGGTCTCAATTTTGTTCCATCCTGCTCTCATTTTAGTTATTTCTTTTCTTCTGCTAGCTTTTGGGTAAGTTTGTTCTTGATTTTCTACTCTGTCTAGGTGTGATGTTAGATTGTTAATTTGAAATCTTTCTAACTTCTTAGCTCCTCCTCCTCCTCCTCCTCCTCCTCCTCCTCCTCCTCCTCCTCCTCCTCCTCCTCCTCCTCTTCTTCTTCTTCTTCTTCTTCTTCTTCTTCTTCTTCTTCTTCTTCTTCTTCTTCTTCTTCTTCTTCTTCTTCTTCTTCTTTTTCTTCTTCTTCTCCTTCTTCTTCTTCTTCTTTTTCTAATGGAGTCTTGCTCTGTCACCTAGGCTGGAGTACAGTGGTGCAATCTTAGCTCACTGCAACCTCCACCTCCCGGGTTCAAGCAATCCTCCCATCTCAGCCTCCTGAGTAGCTAAAATTACAGGTGTGTGCCACCATGTCTGACTAACTTTTTTGTATTTGTAGTAGAGAGGGAGTTTCACCGTGTTGGCCAGGCTGTTCTTGAACTCCTGATCTCAAGTGATCTGCCTGCCTTGGCCTCCCACAGTGCTGGGATTACAAATGTGAGCCACCACGCCTGACCTCAACTTCTTAATGTAGACATTTAGAACTATAAGCGTTCCTTCTAACACTGCTTTTGCTGCATCCTAGAGATTTTGGTGAGTTATATCTCTATTATCATTTATTTCAAATAAATTTTTGATTTCTGTCTTAATTTTATTGTTTGCCAAGAAGTCATTCAGGAGCAAGTTGTTTAGTTTCCATATAATTGTGTGGTTTTGAGAGAATCTCTTGGTATTGATTTCTATTTTTATTCTCCTGTGATCCAAGAGTATACTTGATATTATTTTAATTTTTTTGAATTTGTTAAGCCTTTCCTTATTGCTGAGCATTTAGTCAATCTTGGAGTATGTTCTATGTACAGGTGAGAAGAAAGTATAATCTGTGATTGCTGGGTGGAGTAATCTATAGATGTCTATTAGGTCCAATTGATCAAGTGTCCAATTTATGTCCAGAATGTTCTTTGTTAGTTTTCTGCTCAATGATTTGTCTAACGCTGTCAGTGAGGTGTTGAAGTCACCCACTATTACTGTGTGACTGTTTCAGTCTTTCTGAAGGTCCAGAAGTACTTGCTTTCTGAATCTGGGTGCTCCGATGTTGAGTGCACATATAATTAGGGTAGTTAAGTTATCTTGTTGAATTGAACTCTTTATCATTATATATGCCTTTCTTTATTCTTTTTTACTGTAGTTGGTTTAAAGTCTATGGTATCTGATATAAGAATAGCAACCCCTGCTCTTTTCGGTTTTCCATTTGTGGGACAGATAGATCTTTCACTATCTTTTTACTTTGAGTCTACAGCTGTCATTACATGTGAAATGGATCCCTTGAAGACAATAGACTGTTGGGTCTTTTTTTTTTGTTTTTTATTGAACTTGCCACTCTGTGCCTTTTAAATGGGGTGTTTAGACTCTTTACACTCAAGTTTAATGTTGATATATGAGGTTTTGATCCTATTGTGATGTGGTTAGCTGTTTGTTTTTTATTCCCAATTGTGTAGTTGCTTTATAGGGTCTGTGGACTCCAGCCTGGATGACAGAGCAAGACTCTATCTAAAAAAAAAGTGTGTTTCTGTGGTAGCAGGAATCATTCTTTAGTTTCCATGTATAGAATTCCCTTGAAGATCTCTTGTAACACTGGTCTAGTGGTAACAAATTCCCTTAGCACTTACTTGTCTGGAAAAGATTTTATTTATCCTTTGCTTACGAAGCTTAGTTTTGCAGGATATGAAATTCTTGGTTAGAATTTGCATAGACCACATGCAACCTTTTTCATACAAGCCCTTGAACAAACACTTGAGCTAAATTTTAAAAAAGAAAAATATCAGTAACTGAGAAGATGTGATATACATGAGCATATTTTAGTCCATGAAACCTCTAAATTCTACTGCCATTCACATAGCTTTTATTTATGTTCATAAAAGTTAGTGAAAATATCAGAAATAATTCTGTAAACTAGCACCATCAAATAGAACTTTCCAAAATAAATAGCGTCTACACCATCTCACAGTGTGGCTGCCATCTATACGGAACTGTTGAGCACCTAAAACGTGGCTAGTGTGACTTATGATCTGACTTTTAAATTGTATTTAACTAGTTAATATGAATTCAAATACTCACTTGTGGCTAGTGGCTACCCTACCGGATAGTGCAGCTCTAAGAGTAGGTACAAAATATAAAAATTGAGGAGGGCAGGTATGAGGGAGTAGATACATCTACTCAAAAGGTAGCAACAATACCTTTTACTTACAGAGTCCTTACTCTGTGTTGATACTTGTGCTTCAACACATACACTTTGCACATATTCTACTGCAGTGGGTGCTGTATCAGTGATTTACATTTTTGTATATGTGAGAGTGTGCATGTTGATTTTTGGTTGAGAAACTTTTCCTGATCGTTGGATTAGGCAGGAGCAAAAATCATCTTAAACTTGAAGTTCCTTGTTTTAAGACTACTTTTTGGAGGTGGCGCCAAGATGGCTGAATAGGAACAGCTCCAGCCTCCAGCTTCCAGTGTGAGAGACATAGAAGAGGGGTGATTTCTGCATTTCCAACTGAGGTATTGAGTTCATCTCACTGGGGCGTGTCGGAAAGTGGGTGCAGGACAGTGGGTGCAGCCCAACAAGCGAGAACTAAAGCAGGGTGAGGCATCACCTCACCCGTGAAGCACAAGGGGGAAGGGAATTCCCTTTCCTAGTCAAGGGAAAACGTGACACACAACACCTGGAAAACACACACCCACCCTAATACTGCGTGTTTCCAATGGTCTTAGCAAACAGCACACCAGGAGATTATATCCTGTGCCTGGCTTGGAGGGTCCCATGCCCAAAGATCCTCCCTCATTGCTAGCACAGCAGTCTGAGATCTAAATGCAAGGCGGCAACAAGGCTAGGGAAGGGGCGCCCACCATTGCTGAGGCTTAAGTAGGTAAACAAAGCAGCCGGGAAGCTCGAACTGGGTGGAGCCCATCACAGCTCAAGGAGGCCTGCCTGCCTCTGTAGACTCCACCTCTGGGGACAGGGCATAGCCAAACAAAAGGCAGCAGAAACCTCTGCAGATGTAAATATCCCTGTCTGACAGCTTTAAAGAGAATAGTGGTTCTCCCAGCATGGAGTTTGAGATCTGACAATTGACAGACTGTCTGCTCAAGTGGCTCCCTGACCCCAGAGTAGCCTAACTGAGAGACATCCCACACTATGGGCAGACTGACACCTCACACCTCACACGGCTGGGTACACCTCTGAGATGAAGCTTCCAGAGGAATGATCAGATAGCAACATTTGCTGTTCAGCAATATTCAGTCTTCTGCAGCCTCCACTGCTGATACCCAGGCAAACAGGGTCTGGAGTGGACCCTGAGCAAACTCCAACAGACCTGCAACTGAGGGTCCTGACTGTTAGAAGGAAAACTAACAAACAGAAATGACATCCAACCCAAAACCCCATCTATACGTCACCATCTTCAAAGACCAAAGGTAGATAAAACCACAAAGATGGGGAAAAAGCAGTGCAGAAAAGCTGAAAATTCTAAAAATCAGAGCGCCTCTCCCCCTCCAAAGGAACACAGCTCCTCATGAGCAATGCAACAAAGCTGGATGGAGAATGGCTTTGACGAGCTGAGAGAAGAAGGCTTCAGATGATCAAACTTCTCTGAGCTAAAGGAGGAAGTATGAACCCAGCACAAAGAAACTAAAAACCTTGAGAAAAGATTTGATGAATGGCTACCTAGAATAACCAATGTAGACAAATCCTTAAATGACCTGATAGAGATGAAAACCATGACATGAGAACTACGTGACAAACGCACAAGCTTTGGTAACTGACTCGATTGACTGGAAGAAAGGGTATCAGTGATTGAAGATCAAAAGAATGAAATGAAGCGAGAAGAGAAGTTTAGAGAAAAAAGAGTAAAAAGAAATGAACAAAGCCTCCAAGAAATATGGGACTATGTGAAAAGACCAAATCTACGTCTGATTGGTGTGCCTGAAAGTGATGGGGAGAATGGAACCAAGTTGGAAAACATTCTGCAGGATATTATCCAGGAGAACTTCCCCAACCTAGCAAGGCAGGCCAACATTCAAATTCAGGAAATACAGAGAACGCCACAAAGATACTCCTCGAGAAGAGCAACTCCAAGACACATAATTGTCAGATTCACCAAAGTTGAAATGAATGAAAAAATGTTAAGGGCAGCCAGAGAGAAAGGTCGGGTTACCTACAAAGGGAAGCCCATCACACTAACAGCGAATCTCTTGGCAGAAATTCTACAAGCCAGAAGAGAGTGGGGGACAATATTCAACATTCTTAAAGAAAAGAATTTTCAAGCCAGAATTTCATATCCAGCCAAACTAAGTTTCATAATTGAAGGAGAAATAAAATCTCTTACAGACAAGCAAATGCTGAGAGATTTTGTCACCACTAGGCCTGTCCTACAAGAGCTCTTGAAGGAAGCACTAAACATGGAAAGGAACAACCGGTACCAGCCACTGCAAAAACATGCCAAAATGTAAAGACCATCAATGTTAGGAAGAAACTGCATCAACTAATGAGCAAAATAACCAGCTAACATCATAACGACAGGATTAAGTTTACACATAACAATAGTAACCTTAAATGTAAATGGACTAAATGCTCCAATTAAAAGGCACAGACTGGCAAATTGGATAAAGAGTCAAGACCCATCAGTTTGCTGTATTCAGGAGATGCATTTCATGTACAGAGACACACATAGGCTCAAAATAAAGGGATGGAGGAAGATCTACCAAGCAAACGGGAAACAACAAAAGCATGGGTTGCAATCGTAGTCTCTGATAAAACAGACTTTAAACCAACAAAGATCAAAAGAGACAAAGAAGGCCATTACATAATGGAAAAAGGATCAATTCAACAAGAAGAGCTAACTATCCTAAATATATATGCACCCAATACAGGAGCACCTAGATTCATAAAGCAAGTCTTTAGAGATTTACAAAGAGACTTAGACTCCCATACAATAATAATCGGAGAGTTTAACACCCCACTGTCAACATTAGACAGATCAATGAGACAGAAAGCTAACAAGGATATCCAGGAATTGAACTCAACTCTACACCAAGTGGACCTAATAGACATCTACAGAACTCTGCACCCCAAATCAACAGAATATGAACTCAACTCTACACGAAGTGGACCTAATAGACATCTACAGAACTCTGCACCCCAAATCAACAGAATATACACTCTTCTCAGCACCACATAGCACTTATTCCAAAATTGACCACATAGTTGGAAGTAAAGCACTCCTCAGCAAATGTAAAAGAACAGAAATTATAACAAACTGTTGATCAGACCACAGTGCAATCAAACTAGAACTCAGGATTAAGAAACTCAATCAAAACTGCTCAACTACACAGAAACTGAACAACCTGCTCCTGAATGACTACCAGGTATATAACAAAATGAAGGTAGAAATAAAGATGTTCTTTGAAACCAGTGAGAACAAAGATACAACATACCAGAATCTCTGGGACACATTTAAAGCAGTGTGTAGAGGGAAATTTATAGCACTAAATGCCCACAAGAGAAAGCAGGAAAGATTTAAAACTGACATCCTAACATCACAATTAGAAGAACTAGAGAAGCAAGAGCAAACACATTCAAAAGCTAGCAGAAGGCAAGAAATAACTAAGATTAGAGCAGAATTGAAGGAGATAGAGACATAAAAAAACCCTTCAAAGAATAAATGAATCCAGGAGCTGGTTTTTTGGAAAGATCAACAAAATTGGTAGACCGCTAGCAAGACTAATAAAGAAGAAAAGAGAGAAGAATCAAATAGACATAATAAAAAATGATAAAGGGGATATCACCACCGACCCCAGAGAAATACAAACTACTGTCAGAGAATACTATAAACACCTCTATGCAAATAAACTAGAAAACCTAGAAGAAATGGATAAATTCCTGGACACATACACTCTCCCAAGACTAAACCAGGAGGAAGTTGAATCCCTGAATAGACCAATAACAGGCTCTGAAATTGAGGCAATAATTAATAGCCTACCAACCAAAAAATGTCCAGGACCAGACGGAGTCACAGCTGAATTCTACCAGAGGTACAAGGAGGAGCTGGTACCATTCCTTCTGAAATTATTACAATCAATAGAAAAAGAGGGAATCCTCCCTAACTCATTTTATGAGGCCAACATCATCCTGATACCAAAGCCTGGCAGAGACACAACAAAAAAAGAGAATTTTAGACCAATATCCCTGATGAACATCGATGCAAAAATCCTCAATAAAATACTGGCAAACCGAATCCAGCAGCACATCAAAAAGCTTATCCACCATGATCAAGTTGGCTTCATCCCTGGGATGCAAGGCTGGTTCAACATATGCAAATCAATAAACGTAATCCAGCATGTAAACAGAACCAAAGATAAAAACCACATGATTATCTCAATAAATGCAGAAAAGGCCTTTGACAAAATTCAACAGTCCTTCATGCTAAAAACTCTCAATAAATTCAGTATTGATGGAACGTATCTCAAAATAATAAAAGCTATTTATGACAAGCTCACAGCCAATATCATACTGAATGGGCAAAAACTGGAAGCATTCCCCTTGAAAACTGGCACAAGACAGGGATGCCCTCTCTCACCACTCCTATTCAACATAGTGTTGGAAGTTCTGGCCAGGGCAGTCAGGCAGGAGAAAGCAATAAAGGGTATTCAATTAGAAAAAGGGTCAAATTGTCCCTGTTTACAGATGAGATGACTGTATATTTAGAAAACCCCATCGTCTCAGCCCAAAATTTCCTTAAGTTGGTAAGCAACTTCAGCAAAGTCTCAGGATACAAAATCAATGTGCAAAAATCACAAGCATTCTTATACACCAGTAACAGACAAACAGAGAGCCAAATCATGAGTGAACTCCCATTCACAATTGCTTCAAAGAGAATAAAATGCCTAGGAATCCAACTTACAAGGGACGTGAAGGACCTCTTCAAGGAGAACTACAAACCACTGCTCCATGAAATAAAAGAGGACACAAACAAATGGAAGAACATTCCATGCTCATGGATAGGAAGAATCAATCTCGTGAAAATGGCCATACTGCCCAAGGTAATTTATAGATTCAATGCCATTCCCATTAAGCTACCAATGACTTTCTCCACAGAATTGGAAAAAACTACTTTAAAGTTCATATGGAGCCAAAAAAGGTGCCGCATTGCCAAGACAATCCTAAGCCAAAAGAACAAAGCTGGAGGCATCACGCTACCTGACTTCAAACTATACTATAACGCTACAGTAACCAAAACAGCATAGTACTGGTATCAAAACAGAGATATAGACCAATGGAACAGAACAGAGCCCTCAGAAACAATACCACACATCTACAGCCATTTGATCTTTGACAAACCTGTCAGAAACAAGAAATGGGGAAAGGATTCCCTATTTGATAAATGGTGCCGGGAAAACTGGCTAGCCATAAGTAGAAAGCTGAAACTGGATCCCTTCCTTACATCTTATACAAAAATTAATTCAAGATGGATTACAGACTTAACTGTTAGACCTAAAATCATAAAAACCCTAGAAGAAAATCTAGACAACACTATTCAGGACATAGGCATGGGCAAGGACTTCATGATTAAAACACCAAAAGCAATGGCAACAAAAGCCAAAATTGACAAATGTGATCTAATTAAACTAAAGAGCTTCTGCACAGCAAAAGAAACTACCATCAGAGTAAACAGGCAACCTACAGAATGGGAGAAAATTTTTGCAATCTACTCATCTGACAAAGGGCTGATATCCAGAATCTACAAAAAACTCAAATTTACAAGAAAAAACAAACAACCCCAATAAAAAGTGGGCAAAGGATATGAACAGGCACTTCTCAAAAGAAGACATTTATGCAATCAACAGACACATGAAAGAATGCTCATCATCAGTAGCCATCAGAGAAATGCAAATCAAAACCACAATGAGATACCATCTCACACCTGTTAGAATGGCGATCATTAAAAAGTCAGGAAACAACAGGTGCTGGAGAGGATTTGGAGAAATAGGAACACTTTTACACTGTTGGTGGGACTGTAAACTAGTTCAACCATTGTGGAAGACAGTGTGGTGATTCCTCAAGGATCTAGAACTAGAAATACCATTTGGCCCAGCCGTCCCATTACTGGGTATATACCCAAAGGATTATAAATCATGCTGTTATAAAGACACATGCAAACATATGTTTATTGTGGCACTATTCACAATAGCGAAGACTTGGAACCAACCCAAATGTCCATCAATGACAGACTGGATAAAGAAAATGTGGCACATATACACCATGAAATATTGTGCAGCCATAAAAAAAGGATGAATTCATGTCGTTTATAGGGACATGGATGCAGCTGGAAACCATTATTCTCAGCAAACTGTCACAAGAATAGAAAACCAAACACCGCATGTTCTCACTCATAGGTGGGAATTGAACAATAAGAACACTTGGACACAGGAAGGGGAACATCACACACCAGGGCCTGTTGTGGCGTAGGAGGAGAGGGGAGGGATAGCATTAGGAGATATATCTAGTGTAAATGATGAGTTAATGGGTGCAGCACACCAACATGGCACATGTATACATATGTAACAAACCTGCACATTGTGCACGTGTAAAGTATAATAAAAAACAAAAACAAAACAAATCAAAACAAAAAGAGTACTTTTTGTGTTCTTTTTTAGTGACGTAACTATAGACCAGGTAAGGCCTTATTGTCATGGAAGAAGGGTATAACAAGACTTTTGGTGAGTTGAGTGCTTTAAAAGCAATGTTTTTTAACTCTGTGCCTATTGATGAGCAGATTCTAAGATTTACGTGGAAATGTAAACCACCTAGAATAGCTAAAACAAATGTGAAAAAAGGATAGCTTGTAGGATTTTCTCTTCCCAATTTCAAAACTCACCCTAATGCTGCAGTTATTAAGACAGTATTATACTGGATAAGGATAGATGTAGACCAGTGGAACATATTGTGAATCCAGAAATAAATCCTATATTTAGAATTTAGACTTTTTTGTTTGTTTGTTTTACAAAGGTGTCAAGGCAATTCACTGGGAAAAAGGTAGTCTCCTCAACAAATGGTGATGGGATGATGGGATATCCATATGTATGAAAGTGAACTTAAATGTTTACCTCATACACATTTTGTGCCACACACAAAAATGAACTCAAAATATATCATAGACTTAAAGTAAGAGCTAAAACAGTAAAATCTTTGGAAGAAAATGTAGAAAAATGTCTTTGTGTCCTTCAGATAGACAAAGATTTCGTAGATATGACACCAAAAGCACTGTTCATAAAAAAATGGATAAACTGGACCTCATTAAATTAAAAATTTTCTTCTTCAAAAAATGTTATTAACAATATGAAAAGATGAGAAATCAGGAGAAAATATTTGCAAAACACATATCTGCAAAACACATAAAGGATTTGTATCCAGAATTTATAAAGAAATCATAGTGCTCAAAAACAAGACAAACAACCCAAACAAAAATGGGCAAAACATATGAACAAATATTTCATCAAAGAACATGTATGAATGTCTAGGAGGCACATGAAAAGATACTCAGCATTATTAATCATTAGGGAAATGATTCACACTCAATAGAATGGCTATAAAAATAAGAAGAAAATAACAAATGTTGGTGAGGATGAGAAACACGAACCCTCATACATTGTTGGTGGGAATGGAAAATTGTGCATCCATTGTGGTTACAGTTTCCATTTGTGGTAAGTTAGATATTTTCTTAAACAGTTAAATATAAAACTATCATATGACTTGGTACTGTTCCTAGGTGTATACCCAAGAGAAATGAAAACGTATGTCCACACAGAGGCTTGCACAAGAATGTTCATAGCAGCATTACAGATAAGAATTTCAAACTGGAAATAGCCTAAATGTCTAACAATCTTGTCAGGATTGTTCAGATATATATAACTCATATTTAGGGTTCACAGCTCATATTTAGAATATGCAAACAATATTTATTTTAGCTCTGCCAGTGTAGCTATGTGTCTTTGGGTGAATTACTTAATCTAAATCTCAGTTTCTCCATTTGTAAAATGGGAACAGTAACAGAATGTAACTCATTATTGTGAGTATTAAAAGAGTAAATCCTCGGACAGCCCTTGAAGTAGTTGTTGGCACATAGTATGTCTTCAATAACGGTTGGTAGCTGTTTTTCTTTGGGAAGGAGGACCTGGAGTATAGTATAAAGAGCATTAGCCTAGAAGACGGGTTCTAGGCCCAGTCTGCTCATCAGCAGCTGGGAAACCTTGGGGATACTACTTCTCTTTTTTGGGTCATAGTTTCATCTTTGCAAAATGAAAAGAATGAAGTAGATGATCCCAAATGACCCTCCTGGCGAGGTCACTCTATGAATTTGTGATAAAAGAGTTAGTCCAGTTGGCTGAGTAAAAGAAATTCACGTTAAAAAATGATTGATTTGTGTAATCCCAGCACTTTGGGAGGCCAAGGTGGGTGGATCATTTGAGGTCAGGAGTTTGAGAGCAGCCTGGCCAATGTGGTGAAACCTCGTCTTTATTAAAAATACAAAAATTAAAGGCATACTGGTGCGCACCTGTAATTCCAGCTACTCAGGATGCTGAAGCATGAGAATCACTTGAAACTGAGAGGCAAAAAAGATTGATTTAAATGATCATGATTGTGGTCATCACCCACAATATTGGTACCCCAGAATTGTTCTCACCTATTTATTTTGACAGCACAAACTTGGCCTAAAACATGAATTTATCTTCATTTGTTTCTATTATTCTTCCTTAGCCAACATCAGGTTTTGCTGACCTGCTTGCTTCATGTTCTGATTTTCTGAATTTGGATGAAATTTTGTTACTCTAAGCCTGTCTTTCTCCAATATTGGTTACAATAGAATCCACCACTTTAAACAATCCCCAATTGGAATAAGAAAATCCTCATAAACCCTGCCTTCTTAGAGTGTGTACATGGGACCTCATTCTGTAGATTTTCATTACTTCTTGTTGTGATTTTTTTTTATTATTAGTTTTTTTAAAAAAACAGGAGGAGAAAGAGAAAATTGTTATCATCCCCTTGGGCATTTTGTAGTTACAGGAATGGAAGTTTAAATATTGGTGGAGACTCCATGGGAATTTGAAATAGTTTTACTACTTATCCAAACTACTTACTATCGGAAAAGATAACCTTTGCCACTGATTTAATAACAGTTGTTCAACTCAATTATGTAAACACTTGGCACTTTTGATTCTTCTGGAATATTATTGAATTTAAAAAATGCCCTTTAGCATACTAAGGATAAAATTTATCCTGTCTGCAAATCTAGAAGCATAATATAATGAAGGTAAAAAATATTTTAAGAAGTTTTTTTTTGAGATGTGTAAACAATCTAATTTTCACCTTCAGTTATTAATTGCACATAATTTTGAAATTTAGCCAAAGTCAAGTCTGCTAGGCTGTTGTATGCTTTGGCTACAGTACTTCATATTTGTAAAATTTGTTGTTTTCAAAGGTGGAATCTCACTCCATAGGTGTGAATTAAACATTCTGCTATGTTTACCTGCCACTAGGTGAACTGTAGCATCTGAATTCTTGAGCTAAAAGACACTAATGCCCTTAAGGTCCAGATGAGAAGAAGCAGGGCCAAAGTACATGATCCATTCATTTGCATCATTTTCTAAAAAATATTAATTTTAAGTTGAAAAGTAGACACAGAATCATGGCAAAAACAAGAGTTCTAAACATACAAACTCTTTTGTATAAATTCACCGCTAATCATTTTTTCACAGTAAAAACCAATATTGTTTTAGGTAGTTTTCCTCCATTTCTGAAGAAAGGCCATCCAGTTTGTTCCCAGTGGCCAGGAATGCCCTTTATTCCCTTCTCTTGATTTGCAGAACTCAAGTTGTCTTAATTCCTTTTTCACAAGCCTTGGCATTAGGGCAGACTTGAGGAAGAGAAAACATGAAAAGTTTGGGCCGTCTCTCTTTTTCAAGTAACTGTGAATTTCCCATCTCAAAACACACCTAACTTACTCTTGGTTGGCATCTCCCTTTGCTGTCTGGGTCTGTGTTTAGCCACTCTTCTCTCCTTGTGCCTTACTTCTTTGTTTTATAGTCTAGATTATTGTTTTTTTAAAATACTTTTTATATTTATTTGACAAGTAAAAATTGTACATATTTATGGTGTACAACATGTTGTTTTTATACAGTAGATAGTGTGGAATGGCCAAATCAGGCTATTTAACACATGCATTACTTCACGTACTTATTTATTGTGGTAAGAATACTTAAAATCTACTCTCTTGGCAATTTCAAATATACACTCTATTGTTATTAACTGTAGACATTATGATGTACGGTAGATCTCTTGAACTCATTCCTTCTGTCTAACTGAAATTTTTCTGTTTGTTTGACTGACCTCTTCTCAATCTCTCCACCCTCCAGTCTCTGGAAATCATCATTTTATTCTCTGTTTCTGTGAGTTCAACTTTTTTACACTCTACATATGAGTGAGATCTTGTGGTATTTGTCTTTCTGTGCTTGGCTTATTTTATGTAACATAATGTTCTCTAGGCTCATCCATATTGCCCCAAATGACAGGATTTTGTTCTTTTTTGAGGCTAAATAGTTTTCCACTGTGCATATATGCCACATTTTCTTTATCCATTCATGTGATAATGGATACTTAGATTGATTTCATATCTTGGCTATTGTGAATAGTGCTGCAATGAATATGGAAGTGCAGCTATCTCTTTGACATACAGATTTCAATTCCTTTGGCTATCTACCCAAATGTGGTATTGCTTGATCTTATGGTAGTTCTATTTTTAATTTTTTGTGGAAGTGCTACACTGTTTTCCATGATAGCTATACTAATTTATATTCCCACCAATAGTGTGCAAGGATTCCCTTTTCTCCACATTCTCACCAACATTTTATATTTTTGACTTAAAGTTGTTTTTTTATTTTAGACAGGGTGTCACTGTCACCTGGGCTGGAGTGCAGTGGCATGATGACAGCTCACTGCAGCTTTGAATGCCTGGGCTCAAGTGATCTTCCTGCCTCAGCATCTCAAGTAGCTGGGACTACAGGCACATGCCACCACACTTGGTTACTTATTTTAAGTTTTTTTTAGAAATGAGGTCTCACTATGTTGCCCAGGCTGGTCTCAAATTCCTGGCCTCAAGCAATCATCCCACCTTGGCCTCCCAAAGTGCTAGGATTACAAGTGTGAGTCACTGTACCTGGCCTCTTGACTTTTTGATAATGGCCGTCTGAACAAGTGTGAGGTTATATCTCATTGTAGTTTTGATTTACATTTCTCTAATGATTACATATGTTGAACATTTTTTTCATATAAAGTCATGCATCACGGCCGGGCACGGTGGCTCACATCTCAAGATGTGAGACCATCTTGGCTAACACGGTGAAACCCCATCTCTACTAAAAATAAAAAAAAAAAAAAAAAAAAATTAACCAGGCGTGGTGGCAGGTGCCTGTAGTCTCAGCTTCTCCGGAGGCTGAGGCAGGAGAATGGTGTGAACCCGGGAGGCGGAGCTTGCAGTGAGCCGAGATAGTGCCACTGCACTCCAGCCTGGGTGACAAGGCGAGACTCCGTCTCAAAAAAAAAAAAAAAAAAAAAGTCATGCACCACATAATGATATTTCTGTCAACAAAGGACTGCATATACAATAGTGGTTCCTTAAGATTATAACGGAACTAAAAAATTCCTAGTGACATAATAGTGCAACACATTACTCATGTGTTTGAGGTGATGCTGTTGTAAACAACCCACTGCACTGTCAGTCATATAAAAGTATAGCACCTATAGTTATAGATAGTACATACTATTTGATAATGATAATAAAAACTGTTATCTATTATTAAAACTATTGTTTGATAATTGTTGATCAATTAGGTGATACTGATTATTGATAATGATAAAAGCTATGTTCATGTATTTACTATACTTTTATTATTATTTTAGAGTGTATTTCTTCTACTTATAGAAAAAGGTTAGCTATTAAAACAGTCTCAGGCAGGTCCTTCAAGAGGTAGCCCATAAGAAGGCATTATTATCATAGATTATAGCTCCATACATGCTATTGTCCCTGAAGACCTTCCAGTGGGACAAGATGTGGAGGTGGAAGATGGTGATATCGATGAACCTAACCCTATGTAGGTCTAGGCTAATGTGGATGTTTTTGTCTTAGTTTTTAGCAAAAAAGTTTAAAAAGTAAGAAAATTAAAAATGCTTATAGAAGGCCGGGCGTGGTGGCTCACGCCTGTAACCCCAGCATTTTGGGAGGCCGAGGCGGGCGGATCATGAGGTCAGGCGATTGAGACCATCCTGGCTAACGTGGTGAAACTCCGTCTCTACTAAAAATACGAAAAATTAGCCAGGCGTGGTGGCGGACGCCTGTAGTCCCAGCTACTTGGGAGGCTGAGGCAGGAGAATGGCGTGAACCCGGGAGGCGGAGCCTGCAGTGAGCTGAGATCGTGCCACTGCACTCCAGCCTGGGCAATGAGCAAGATTCCGTCTCAAAAAAAAAAAAAAAAAAAAAAAGAAAAGAAAAGAAAAGAAAAAATGCTTATAGAATGAAGATATAAAGAAAGAAAATAGTTTTACTCCTGTACAATGTGTTCGTGTTTTAAACTGTTCTTACAAAAGAGCCAAAGTTAAAAAATTAAATTTTATGAAAAAGTTACAGTAAGCTAAAGTTAACTTATTTTTGAAGAAAGAAAATATGTTTAAAAAATAAATTTTTCTGGACGCAGTGGCTCATGCCTGTAATCCCAGCAGGCATTACTTTGGGACGCCGAGGTAGGCAAATCACTTGAGGCCAGGAGATCGAGACCAGCCTGGTCAACATAGCAAAACCGTATCTCTACTAAAAAAAAAAAAAACACACACACACACAAAAAAGAAAAAAGAAATGAAAAGAAAAAAAAGAAAAAATAGCTGGTGACACACCTGTAAACCCAGCTACTTGGGAGCCTGAGGCACAAGAATCATTTGAACCCTGGAGGTGAAGGTTGCAATGAGCCAAAATTGTGCTACTGCATTTCAACCTGGGCGACAAAGTGAGACTCTGTCTCAAAAAAAAAAAAAAAAAAAAAAAAGATAAATAAATAAATAAATTTAGTGTAGCCTAAGTGTACAGTGTTTATAAAGTCTATAGTAGTATACGGTGATGTCCTAGACCTTCACATTCATTTACCACTCACTCACTGACCCACCCAGAGCAACTTATTCATGGTAAGTGTTCTATACAGGCATATCATTAAAACATATTTTGTACTGTATTCTTACTGCACTTTTTCTATATTTAGATATGTTTAGATACACAAATACTTACCACTGTATTACATTCCCTAAAGCATTCAGTATAGTAACATGCTGTACAGGTTTATAAACTAGGAGCAATAGTCTATACCATATTGCCTAGATATGTGACAGGCTATATCATCTAGATTTGTGTAAACACACTATAAAAGTTACACAATGACTAAATCACCTAACAACACATTTCTTAGAATGTGTCCCCATTATTAAACAATGCATGACTGGTCCCATTGGCCATTTGTATGTCTTCTTTTCAGAAATGTCTATTCGGGTCCTTTGCCCACTTTTAATTGGATGGTTTTCTTACTATTGATTTGTTTGAGTTCCTTATACATTTTGTATATTAGCCGCTTATTAGATGTATGGTTTTCTTTTTTTTTTTTTTTTTTTTTTGAGACGGAGTCTCACTCTGTCCCCCTTGCTGGAGTGCAGTGGCTGGATCTCAGCTCACTGCAAGCTCCGCCTCCCGGGTTCAGGCCATTCTCCTGCCTCAGCCTGCCGAGTAGCTGGGACTACAGGCGCCCGCCACCTCGCCCGGCTAGTTTTTTTGTATTTTTTAGTAGAGACGGGGTTTCACTGTGTTAGCCAGGATGGTCTCGATCTCCTGACCTCGTGATCCACCCGTCTCGGCCTCCCAAAGTGCTGGGATTACAGGCTTCAGCCACCGCGCCCGGCCAGATGTATGGTTTTCAAAAGTACATTCTCCATTCTGTAGGTTGTCTGCTCGCTGTTGACTGTTTCTTTTGCAATGCAGAAGCTATTTAGTTTGATGTAATTCCATTAGTATATTTTTGCTTTTGTTGCCTGTGAGATTGGGTTCATATTCAAAAAATTATTTCCCAGATAAATGTCATGGAGCTTTTCCTCTATGTTTTCTTCTGGTCTCTGGTATTATGTTGTTTTTAATTCTTTTTCAGTTGATTTTTGTGTATGATGTGAGATGAGGGTCTAATTTTATTTTTTTGCATGTGGAAATCCAGTTTTTCTAACAGCATTTATTGAAGAGACTGTCCTTTCCCCACTGTGTGTTTTTGGTACCTTTGTTGGAAATCAATTGAACATAGATATGTAGATTTATTTCTGAGCTCTGTATTCTTTTCTGTTCATCTATGTGTCTGACTTCATGCCAGTACCATGCTGTTTTGATTGCTATAGCTTTGTAGCAGGTTTTTAAATCAGGTAGTGTGATGCCTCCAGCTTTGTTTTTTTTTTCTCAGGATTGCTTAGTGTATCTGGGTCTTTTGTGCTTCCATGTAAATTTTTGTTTTTTCTATTTCTGTATAGTATGTCATAGGAACTTTGGAACTTTGGTAGGGATTGCATTGCTAAAGATAGCTTTGGGTCATATGTACATTTTAACAATATTAATTCTTCCAATCCGTGAACATGGGATGTCTCTCCATTTGTTGTGTCTTCTTTAATTTCATTTATCAATGTTTTATAGTTTTCAGTATAGATATTTTTCACCTCCTTGGCTAAATTTATTTCTAAGTATTTTTTGGTGGCTATTGTAAATAAAACGGTTTTCTTGATTTCTTTTTTGAATAGTTCATTCTTAATGTATTAAAATACAACAGATTTTTGTATGTTGATTTTGTATTCTATAACTTCACCCAACGTATTAGTTCTAACAGTTTTCTGGTGGAGTCTTTAGAGTTTTCTATATATAAAATCATGTCTTCTGCAAACAAAGACAATTTAACTTCTTCTTTCTCTATTTGGATGTCATTTTTTTTCCTCTTGTCTAATTGCTCTGGCTTGAGCTTCCAGTACTATGTTGAATAAAAGTGGCAAGAGTGAGCATCCTTGTTTTGTTTTTGATCTTAGAGTAAAAGCTTATTTTTTCACTATAATCTGGATTCTTAAAGTGGCTTGGTCTTTATTACTATTATTTTTGTTGTTGTAATTTATAAAGCCACAATGTAGATATGCAACCTGGCCATGGAAGTTCATTTTTTAAATCAACTCTAACTTAGATCCATACAAGGAAGGATGTTTTGAGAAATGTAGCTCCTAACCATAACAAAGTTGACATCATGATTGTGGCAAAATGGTCAGACACCAAAATTGTGAGGGAGCAAGATCTACAAGTAAGGAAAGGAACCTGACCAACAAAGACAGGGGAATGCATCATATTTATGAAGAATCAGAGGATCATATTGCCAATGAAAAACGGCAAGAATTGTTGGTCTGCAGAGCCACCTCAGTTCTCAACAGCTTGTCAGTTTCAGACCCATATACATTTAATCTCCCTTTTCCTGAAGTATTTAAGTGCATTATCTTGCAAACAAAAGAATCCTACAATTTGTTCCTAAAATAAAATTGGATTAACAGTAAAGGGTATCCAATTAGCTACTCAAAGATTTGTCCTAATTGACTAGAAAATGTACAGTCAGGGTCTAGCACAACATGTGTTGGCACGTTGTCATTACTCAAAAAGTATTTGTATAGTGCCTGTAGTTCTAGCCACTTGGGAGACTGAGGCAGGAGGATTGCTTGAGCCCAGGAGTTTGAGGTTGCACCTGTGAATAGCCACTGTATTCAGATGGGGAAACATATGAGACTTCATCTCTTTAACAAAAAGTATTTGTAGAATGAGTAAATAAGTTAATTAATATAGGCCATGTGCTATTCTGTCAATTTTGGTACACAAATCAATAAAACTGCATATGAGATCCTAAAGTTTTAGATCTTCCACCAGGTTAGGTAGGTACTATGGGCTGATTTGTTAGGAATAGTAATTAACTTTGTTGAGTCCTCTTTGATATCTCTTGGTGTCCAGGGGCATGTTTTAGGTGAGATGCCTCATCAGAATTAGATGAGCTGTATGGCTCCCCTGAACATTTTGAAAGTTGTGGGCAGATATAGTGGTGAATCTAAGGCATTGGCTCATTATTATGTAATGAGTAAATTGGAATAGTTGAGCTAACCAATTCAGAGGCATTCTCTAGAATATAGTTAAATTTGAAATGCCATATCAAAGCCTTTTGTTGAGATGGCCTTTTAACTCTAGGTTGATCAGTTCTTTTTTAAATGTAAATCTTTACTGTTTAATTGAGGATATGGAATGTGAAACCATGTGCGTAACGCATCTACCTCTAGGTAAACATTTTACATATTCTTGCAATGACCTAAAAAGAGTAGACTTTGGCCTTTATATCTCACATCTTCCTCATTTTTAGTCTACTTATAGGAGGGTGAGAGGAGTGAAGGATGTTCCTGTCTGTGATAGTGTAGAGAAAGATCTGCTAGCTTTCTTTCCTTCTTTTAAGCCTTGGTGAAGACTGGTTGGGCATCTAGAGAAATGTAATCCCAAATACAAGGCAGAAATAAGAACAATTTCAATTCAAATCCTCAATGTTACACCAAAACCAAAATTTGAGTCTATGAGGGTCCGAAGCAAGACCAGCTTAACTCTTCTCACTTAGCTCATGGCCTGGGAACACAATAGTGCATGGCTTGTAAGGACTAATATTAGACTGTATGTGTTAGGGCTGGTGAAGTAAATTTGTTAAGAAAATTTCAGATTCATCTCTGTATTGTGGATATTCTCTGCAAAGAAATTCTTAAAATGCCTTTTCTGATTTTTTGCTTGCATTTGGATGCCTCATCGTAGAATTAAATATGGCTTGATGTAGAAACCAGAGAGACTATTAGCAACATTGATGTATTTCCTACAATTCTAAATATGCATTAAGTGTTTTTGAAAATTTGCTATGTCAGAGTGATGGCCCACATCGCACTTACAGTTACCTCAGCTCTCAGGAAGGGCATTTTTCAGGGAGGGGAAAACTGTGCAAGGGATAGTTGGTGAGAATCCATGGCATAATCAGGGAACACTATGGTTATGGCACTGATAGAGTCAACAATCCCTTAAGTCTGTTTTAAAATTGCTTTCATAAGCATTAACTCGTTTAGCTCTTACAGAATTATAATATAGGGAACATTTAATTACAATTACTTTTTCCAAAGTCAAGTAAACAAAACTTTACATTCAATTAATTACATCTTTTTTGTGAGTATAGTAAATTCCTACAGTCATTGAATGTCCTTTCTATTTCTCCCTGCTCTTCCTTAGGATTTGTACCATATTTCTTAGTTGTGCATGCCAAGGATAATGGAAACAGGGTTGGTGAGGGGAGATGTGGGTAGGACTTAAAAATTCCAGAGGTCTGCAAAGGTTTCTTCTCAGGTCGAGCAAACTGGGTCTGGTGGAGCAAAACTTGGGCTCCATGGGGTGGGGCTGGGGTTGGAGGGACGGTCTTTTAATTTCTCCTTATTGAGGAAGTCTTTTTATTCTGGATGTTCTTTCTCCTCCAGATGCACCGTAACTTGCTAATGTTTCTTGTAGGGTGAGGTGTCCCAAATTGAACACAACACTCTAGATGTGGCTTGATGTAGAAACCAGAGAGACTGTTAACAACTTTGATGTATTTCTTACAATTCTAAATATGCATTAGATATTTTTGAAAATTTGCCATGTCAGAGTGATGGCTCACATTGCACTTACAGTTACCTCAGCTCTCAGGAAGGGTCTTTGTCAGGGAGGGGGAAAATCTGTGCAAAAGATGGTAGGTAAGGAGGGTCCTTGGCGTGATCAGGGAACAGTATGGTTATGGCACTGATAGAATCGACAAGCCCTTAAAGTCTGTTAAAGATTTTTTGAGCATGTCTAATGTGAGTCTTTATCTAACTTACTATAAAAATATTGATTACAAGGGGGTAGGCCTAGGTCGCAGAGCATGTCATTAAAGATCTCTTTTCTGGCTGATTTTGATTCTGATTAATACTTTGAGAAAAGATATTTGTTCAGATATAATTTTTCCTGACTCTGCTGTCATAATCTCTAACTTCTTTTTCTTTATCACAAGGATAATGGAAAATCCATCATGTATCATGCTGAAATCAAGATAATAATACCCTTTACCTGCTTTAAAGTCCAGCAATTCCACTTCTATGTACTTATCCAAGAGAAATAAAAACATGTCTACTAAAAGACTCATACAACAATGTTTATGGAAACCATATTCACAATAACCCCAAGCTGGAAATGACCCATATGCCCATTAATAAGAGAAGAGGTCAACAAAATGTGGTATATGCATACAAGGGGATACTCCTCAGAAATAAAAAGGAACAAACTACTGGTATGTGCAACACAGATGAGCCTTGAAAACATATTGAGTAAAAGAAGCCTTATATAAAAGAGTATCTACTGTATGATTCCATTCATGTAGAGTTCTAGAACAGTTAAAACCAACTTATGGTGCAAAAAATTAGAACAGTGACCATCTCTGCAGGTGAGAAAAGGCAACTTTCTAGGATGATGATCATGTTTTCTATCTTGATAGCAGTTTGAGTTAGACAGATGCTATGGACCAAATTGTCTTCCCACGAAATTTGTATGTTGAAGCTCTAACTCTCAATGTGACCATGTTTGGAGACAGGACTTTTAGGAGATTGTTAAATTTATATGAGATCATAAGAGTGCGGTCCTAATTCAGTAGGCCTGGTGGCCTTATAAGAGGAGAATCTCTCTGTCTGTCTTTCTCTCTTTCTCTCTCATGAAAACACAGAAGGCAGCCAACTGCAAGCCAGAAAGAGAGCTCTCACTAGAAGCTGACCATACTTACCCATGGATCTTGGAATCTGAAGCCTCTAGAACTGTGAGAAAATAAATATTGTTGTTTAAGCCACCCAGTCTATGATATTTTGTGATGGCAGCCTGAGCAGACTAATGCAACACATGTATCCATAAACACATCAACGTAGCCAGCACTCTGACCAGTGTACCCAAGCAGTCCCCTGTGCTAGCTTCCAGTTACCACCTTCTGAGGTAAACATGGTCCTGATTTTTAACACCATCAATAATGATACGAGTTGCCTGTTTTTGAATTTCACAGAAGTAGAAGCCTAAAGAAAAATACTAAGATAATAATACTATAACTCATTGTATTGTTTTCAGGAGTGAATGAGGTAACATAGTATACTTGGAAGAGTGCCTGGCAAGTATTGGATGTTGAAATATTGGTTCTCTTCTATGACCTCTTTCTTCTTCCTGGTCACAGCATGTAGCAGGTGGCTTAATAAAGCAAATTCTGTCTATATGACCTCCATGAAAAGTGAACAGCCCTGCTCACTGACCAGCTGATCTTCCACACACCCGAGTCTTTGAGCTGGTGCTAAAACAACTGTATGCCTGGTTGAAATGTCTACTTCCCATTCAGATATTTAGACCTTGGTTAGACACCCACTAAATGAGGCATGTGTGTGCAAAAGCATTCCAAACTGAGCAGATACAAAGAAATATTATCCTTTAGAACCCATTTGATCCCTTTTTTAAACCCAAGAAAACATAAATGCAACAATAGATCAATTTGACTGTAAATATTATCTAAGTATGTCCTTTAAAAGCCAAAGGAATGTCAGATACAATTTATTTTCCACCAGTGCAAGCTGAGACATTAAGTGGCAATTCTACTTCCATTAGCTAAATCTGGCAAATATGCAACTGTTTAAAGGCATTGTCGATAGCCATTCACAATTAAGTATTTGTACTGATGCCTTATTAAATTACCCTTTTCAAGCAGGCATAATAAACTAGGAGTTCACTGTGCAGATTTTCATGGGGAAAGTCAGATCAGTATGGAATTTATTTAGAGAGAATTTAGTGCACTGAGTAATGAAGTAAATGTCAAATGTTTTGACCAAATAAATCTTATCTTCCTTAAAACTTTGTTTTTGGGGTCACAAGACACAGCAAAATAAAAATCCCTGTGATTATAATTGACGTAATTTATAACGTTATTGAAACAACTTTAAAATGTTGATTGTCTTTTAAATAATGAAATCTATTTTGTTTTTAACTGACAGCATTCCCCTACATAGGGGATTTCTATTCTTCCTGTACAAAACTGGTTTCTTCCAAACATTAAGATCCCTGACAGGGACTGAATGATAAATGGATGAATGAGGAGGAGGATGAAGGGGGAAGGTGATGGAAGAATTAGGACAAGGAGGCTATACAGGAGATTGATAAGCAATGAGCTAAAGAAGGCTTTGAGACCTACTGAGAGATTGTAATCTTCTGGATAGGCCCATCTGCATTTTGTCTGCAAAGCAATGTTAACTAGAAAATTGGGCCGAGCGTGGTGGCTCACACATGTAATCTCAGCACCTTGGGAGGCTGAGGCGGGTGGATCACCTGAGGTCAGGAATTTGAGACTAACCTGGCCAACATGGTGAAACCCCATCTGTACTAAAAATACAAAAATTAGCTGGGTGTGGTGGCGGGCCTCTGTAACCCCAGCTACTCAAGAGGCTGAGGCAGGAGAATCGCTTGAACCTGGGAGGCAAAAGTTGCAGTGAGCCGAGATCATGCCATTCCCTTCTGGCCTGGGTGACGAGAGCTAAACTCTGTCTCACAAAACAACAACAGCAACGACAACCTAGAAAATTCTTTATTTAGTAATGCATTGGTCTCTCCTTTTCTTCGGTCATTTGATATAGTGCTCATCATTGTAATTCTCAAGCATTAATTATGTCTTTCTAGTTCTGGTACCATAATAGTTTCCGGGTACAAATTTTTCTACTCCCATTTTCTTCCTTCCCCATCTATGCACCAAACCTAGAGATGTTTGGCACTTGGTTGGCCTTTAACTGCTGCATATGCCCAATACTAAATTTTCTAGCACTGTCCTTTGTTCATGATAAACATATTAGTTATTGCTGCTTCAATCTAAATGAAACAAATGAATTAGCAAATTCCTTTTAACTATTACATGTTAGTATAGTTTATACCAAATATTTGGATACACGGCTGAAGTTTTCTAGTTTTTATCCAACTATTTGATGTTACATAACGACAATCTCTGTGACTTTTTTTTTTTCTAAAATGGCCAAGAGGAATATATTTGCTTTCCAACTTTCCATAAGACACATCATATTTGACATACTTTAGGGGAGCTTCTTCAAGGAGTTGTGGTAAATACTTTTGTAATAAGAAAAAAGAATCACTTCAATTACCTTTCCTGAAAACTTTTGATTTTCATACATAATTATTTGTTGAGGTGAAAATATGTTTTATTTTGAGTTTTTTGAATGTTGATTATAATCTTTAGATTACAATGCCCCTGTGTATTGTATTGATGAAAGATAAACTGAGGCATATACAGATTTTGTTTTTTTTTAGTGACCTCCTACACAAGGTAAAAAATTAGCATTAGGAATCAGGATGGCTAATGTTAAGACACCAAATAGATAATTTTATTAACTCTCGATTATATTTCTTAAAAAAAATCTGTGATTCTTTTGATCCTGTAAAAATTTGGCCAGCCTTTTATAGAATTATCTAACTTTTCAATAAATGTTACCTTTATATATGCAAAAATACATGTTTTATTATTCCTTATTCAGAATACCTTAGAGAAGGGAGGTAGGATGTGTTAGAGGAAAGAAGTAAAACATGAAAGATATGGTTTAAGATCTACCAGTAGCTAAGTTTGAAAGCGTGAGAGAATCACTTGCCCTCTCTGGTTGAAGTAGATATAATGTGTTAAGAACAAGTAAGGGTTTCAAAATTTTGTTGTTGTTTTGTTTTATTTTGTGTGTGTGTATGTGTGCATGTGTGTGTATACATGCGTGTGTGTATTTTAGTCTGTTCTGAGCCCAGGGACACAGACTCATTAGTCAGAGGCAAGTGCTGAAATGGAAATCAGGATAAACCACAGAGCAGCTGTCCTGGAAGTAACATCAGTGGACTATCTTTTAACAATATGAATCCCTGGGCCCTATCAAGTCAGAATTTTCTAGGAGAGGATGGAGGTGAGGTGGGTCTGTGATTCTAATAAGTGCCTCAGGTGGTTCCAATGCTCATTGAAATTTAAGAACCAGTTCTATTAGATAAATGTATCTGTTTCTGTTTCCCTGAAGATAATCCTTTAGCAGCCACATTCATAAATTTCTTACAGAAAACATGGGCATAATTCTTAGCTCCCTTCAGATTGCTAATGGCTAGAGGGTGCCCAGTATGGGACATGAGGCCAGGCTGGCCAGCGTGACCAGGGACACCATGGACACCTGAGACTTCTTCATAGGATTTCTTGAGGATTATAAGATAACCAACAGGGTAGAGCTTGCCTAGAAGGTGGTGAGCCTGACGCTTGGGTCTGAGAGAGAATCTTTGAAGAGATATTGCAGTACCCCTAGGTATTGTTTCCAACCTGCTTAACAAATTCTTTTTGTGGTTCTTGCGATGTTCAGAGCAAGAGACATTCAGGTAATCAGTCATCTCTGAACTAGGTGATCGACAAAAGATTTTTAAAAAGTTACTACAGGAGGGTCCAAATCAGGGCAGCTTCCCAGTTGGTATCTAGAAACTAGCTACACATATCAACAAGGAGCCCCTTATGGTGTGACAGTCTGTGAGAGGCAGCTGTTGGGTAATGAGTAAGATTCTGGGCTTGAGAGCCAGATGCTCAGGGTTCACATTTCTGCCCCAGATTTACAAGTTGTGGAACCCTGAGCAATCGCTTCTACTGTAAAATGTACACAAAGGCAGGGCCTGTCTTGTAGAGTCATTATGAAGATTAGAAAACTAACATGTGTCAAGTGCTTAGAACAGCCCCTGGCACTGTTAGCTGTTACAGTTAACTCTCCTCTGCACATAGTAAAACAGGCAATGGTCTGTGATGTTGGAGTGGAAGGATGTCCAGTCTGCATTCCTGTTGACTAACAATGGGGCCTGAAATTCTTACTATTGATAGATACTTTGGATTAAGACAGCAGCAATTCTAGAATTTTGCATGATTCAGGAGGAGTACATGTTCAACCATTATGCTAGTGATACACTTTGATTTTGTCAGATGAGCTAGACAGGCCCAGAGAGAATTGCCCTTGGATTAGTCCAAGCGTGAGCAACGACATTCAAGCAAGTTTCAGCAGAATGTAGTAGGGTGAGGACCTCTGTGGGCAGTCTAAGTCCAAGGCTACATAAAGCAAGAAGTAATCAGGGGACGATGCTTTTGTTTTGCCTATCCCAGCAGCCTTGCCTATGAGAGAAATTAAAAAACAATGCCATAGATAATTTCACACTTAATCAGCATCTAGTTGGGGTTGTGTGTCTGTTGAATACTCATGGTTTTTCTCCCTTAGTTATGGAAGCCTGCTGTCCCTCTGTCTCTATTAGCAGCTCCGCAAAGCGCTAGGCTGAAGTGCTCTATTGATCTCCAGATAGTACAGCCAGACTCCCAGCTGCCCTGACAGTTGCCTCTGCTCAGAGTCCCAGGAGCTGGGCGAACATTTCTGCCTTGATATTCACTGGGAAGGTCTCTTGTTCACACAGACACTGTCCAATCCTGCGTAACATGGAGTGAAAAAAAACTGGCTTCTGAACAAGAGCTTGCAATTGTGGGAGGAGTGAGTGGAGGGAGGAACAGCGGCCATCTTATCCAAGGGTAAATGAATTTAGGATTTATTTGAACCACTTAGTCTACCTCTTGTTGACATGATCTTCTGTCATACTGAAAGAAACTGATGCTTATTAATTCCAACAATGAGAAGGAGCTTGACTTTGAATTAGAGAATCCACAGAGCCTCTTTTCATTTATTTGGTAGCTTTATTCTATTATTTCAGGCAATGTATGTTGCATATTATATGATCCATATCTGTAATTTCTATATTTATGTATTTAAAATTATAACTTGGTATATTTAGTTGGTTTATGTTACATGCAGTGTTTAAGAGGAATTCTTTTCATTGACATGCTATAATGCCCCCCTAATATTCTTCTTATTGATTTTAGTATTTCAGAAGTATTATTCATGGTGACATCTACTGGAAAGCAAATTTCAGTTATATCAATAGATATTATTATAATATATAAAACATTAATATTTGATGACATAAGTGTGACACAAAGGCAATGAACTCATTAATAAACATACACATATCATTAATAAAGCACTCCAAGGTGGCAACTATGAATTTTCAGCTCTTGTTTATAAAGTTCACTATTTATTTACCAAGTAGATTTTGCATATTGTCCATTGTTCACCAAAGTTATTCTCAATTAATGAGGCTGATCCTCCTTTAAGGTAACACAGAACTTGAAAATAATTATAATGATAATATCAGTATGAAATTCATGAATTTTCTAAAAATGGAAATTTATCAAAACATAAGAATGTTTCCTTCTCTTTTTCTTTTCTTTTTCTTTTTTCTTTTTTTGTGTGTGTTGCTTGGCAACCAACATTGATCTGTTCCAAAAAAAAAAAAAAATCACATGACTTAGGAATTGCTAGTGGCAATATTACTCTGTCATTTTTCTTTCTCATACCGAGCTGATGAAGGTTCTACTAGCTGGAATACCTATTAATTGTTTCTTCTTTCTTTGAAGTTTAATATCCATGTATGCCTTGCATTGAGAACCGTTTTGCTAAAAACTGTGAGTGGCCTAGGAGAGATGGCCTAAGAGAGCTGAGCGGGAAATACTTCTTTTTGAGATAAAAGAGAGAAGTATCACATTCAATTTTTTATTCATGATTAATCATATCAGTCTTGTCTTTCCAAAATGCCAATTACAACACAACCTAAAGTCAGGCAGCCTCCATTTTTCCTCACTTATATTTTGAAATGATAACTCCAGAACTCTGCTACTAGCCTCCAGGAGGCTGATGGGTGTGTAAGTTCCTGTGTGTTTATTAAAACCATCCTCCTGATCTGATCCTGCATTAATGCACTCCACCTTGGAAGTTTCCATCAGCCTGGGGTGTCCCCCTCCTGCCTATTCAGTTCAGTTTCCTGTATAATGTCACCCTGTCTTAAATGAGGCACTCTGTTCTCAAAGGAAATCTTTGATCTGCAGCCTCCTCCCTTTTGTTCTAAAAGCTACTGCTTACAAAGCTTTCAGTATTTTGGAGCTACCCTTTCATTGCTGTCATAGGTTTTTTTCTTAGAATTAAACAAATCTCAGACATGGACAATGGGAATTTTGCTGAACTCCAGAAATTGTTTTTATAAAGTGTTTTTCTGTAAAAGAATCAGCCTCGAAGAAATTGTGCTTTGCCTGCAGGTTGAAGACAAGTGGCAGCACTGACACGCCAATCAAATGGTCAAAAGTGTGTCACAAGTAAATATGAAATTGTTTCCTTTCCAAATCCTTTGTCTTTTACCTACAGTTACTTGTTTATTTTGAAAGGCTTTGAAATGTATTCCTTGTCTGAGGTATATGCAGTTTCCCATTCTCTCTGTATTCCATTCTCATGTTTATGAGAATTGATGCTGTTTTCTCATATTGCTTTTGTGGCTTCTCCCACCCCACCTCGTGTAAGAATCTAACAAGACAGAAGCTTTGGAGACACTTTACTGGCTAATACCTGACCTCCCTCTCTCACATTACAGCTCCAAGTGACCATTTTCAAGGTAAAAGGTCATCCCCATCCCCATCCCTTTGGAACCAATGTGCATCAACCTTCTAACCTCTGCCTCAGGAGATGATGGCTGTTTGGGCTGCAATCCCTTCATTACAGATGGTCCATATTTTATATTTAGTGTGGGAAGTCAAATTTAGGAAAGCAATTTCTCTTAAAGCTAGGAGTTCCAATAACCCAACATCTTCTATTGGCTTATGGGTGAGTGGACAGTAATGGGTTTATGGGAAGCGCCCGCTGGTCTGTCTTTTCCAGGGAGGGGATTATTCCTGTCAATCTAAATTTTTAGAATTGGTGGGCTCCCATTGTTTATTATTCAGCAAGCTTTTATTAGATTGTCTCTAAGCACAAGGCAGCAAGTGCAGCATCCTTCTGAGCAGGCTAGCAGGCTGGATCAATATTTCCAGGCATTTAAAATCTTGGATAAAATAGTGCTATGTTTTCATCTTGGCTCCAGAAGAGGAGTCCTGCATGTAGTCTGTCTCAGAAAGAGGGTATAGAAAGACACAGGATGACATTAGCATGGACAATAATGGTCTAATGATGATAGAATTCACGAATAAGATGGTACATTTTTCAGGTGAAGTTACCTTTAAGATAATATTTTACTCTTTTGTGACAGTTTAGCCTCTATGTATATAAAAAAAAAGTACTACCGGGCTACACGAAAGCATTTTTGTGCTAACTTCAAATGAAGTATCACAGGAAGATTATATTAATTTAAAAATTAACAGTATATGAATTTTTGTCTATTACTACATATAAATATGAAGTGAGACAGAGACTAGATGAGCTTATTTGTCTGTAGTAGATGAATCAAACCAAGCACAGTGACTTGGGACCAAAGAGAAGCCATGTGACTCCAGGGCCTTTGGTTATGCAAGCCCCAGAAGGCCAAACTATCCTAAGGAAATGTGGGTGGGTGACATGAGCCACAGACTCCATATCTAGATCAAACATTCTCATTTTTAATGAACTCTAGAAGGAAAGCAAAGAAAACACTCCAGGCTTTTGTGTTCATATATCAGATTTTAAAATCCCTTATGCTGGTTTTCTAGTTTACCTGATTGAAAACTAGGCTGGGGTAGAAGAGACTCTAGGAAGAAAGGCTCCTGAGACTTAAGTGATGTTAAGATAAACGTGCCCCTCACCTGCTGTCCATCCCCTCCACCAGGCATAAAGGCATGTGAGGACACACTTGAGGCATGATCCACTCAGGCCATCAGGCTTGTGTGCCTTGCAAACATTTCAATTTAAACATGATAATAGGTGATATGGTTTGGCTCTGTGTTCCCACCCAAATCTCATCTCGAATTGTAATCCCCACATGGTGAGGGAGGCACTTAATGGGAGGTGATTGGATCATAGGGGTGTTTTCTCCCATGCTGTACTCGTGGTATTGAGAGAGTTCTCACTATCTGATCTGATGGTTAAAAAGTGTGGCAGTTTCCTTCGCGCTCTCTCTCTCCTGCGCCTCGTGAAGGTGCTCTGCTTCCCTCTTGCCTTCCACCATGATTGTAAGTTTCCTGAGGCCTCCCTAGCCATGCAGAACTGTGAGTCAATTAAATCTCTTTCCTTTGTAAATTACCCCACCTCAGGTAGTTCTTTACAGCAGTGTGAGAACAGACTAACACAGTAGGTAATGACGGTATGGTAGCTGCTGGTCTTATTATTATTTTTATCACTGCTGAATATTTACTATGTTGTAGGTATTCTCACAATATTTTCTCACAAGTTCTTTTGAGACAAAATATTGTTATTATCTAGTTACTTTACAATCAAGAAGATAAGGAACAGGAAAAAAGTGAGTATTTATTAACTGCCTCTTACATGGTAGGCAATATGATAGATATTTTCATACATGTTATTAAAGTTTATTCTTAAAACTTTTATTTAATAAGGTATATAGAGGAACTATAATTACACAGGTGAGGAATCAGAGACTCAGAAAGGTTAAATAATTTGCCTGCGGTCATGAAGCTAGTAGGTGGTAGAGCTGGGTTGCAAGTAACCAGGTGTGCTTTGTCCCTTGATTGCATTCTATTTTCATTTGACAATAATGCCTCTTGGAAAGAGCAAATAACCTCCACATGCAGGGTCTTTGTCTTAGCCCTCAGAGGTATTTGTCTCCCCACTGCCTCACGTATACTCAGCTCTAAAGATATTTGACCCAAGAGAATTGGCCAGCTAGAGATGTGAGGACCTGTGAGTTGAAGCCCAATGTTATTACTCTCTGGCACATAAAGGGTCACAATGTCTGAAAGTCTTCAGTAATGCTGGAGTCAGAAGACATGAATAAACAGAAGTCAAGGTAGTAGTTTAATCCCAACGACATGTAAACAAACTCACTTTTAAAAGTTGGTACTATTAACTCGTGGATTAAAGCTCTTATTCAATAGCAAATTAAATTTACTTTGTTTCTGGAGAACATTTCATCAAAGAGTTTGTGTCTAAGTCTTGACTGTAATTTTGTAATTGGGTGCAGGGAGTTGCAGCAACCTTCCTAGGAATTGAGGAAGAGGATCTGACATGAGGACACAGAAAAGGCAGATCTAATATCACTGTGGATATTCCTTTCCTCCTTTTCCTGCTTGAACGGCCTGAAAAATCATCACTATTACGATCCTTTTGGGTCCCCATGTGCCTCATTTCTTCACATGTAAAATTGGGTAATGCAACTGTAGCATGACCTGTTGATTAAAGAGTAACTTGCAAACAAAGTAGTGGGAGGAAATGCCCAGGTGTTTGGCAAGAAACAAGAAACATAGTCCTTTTTGTTCAAATGTCATTTTAAAAGTTCAGGGACAAAGACAAACAGGATGCCAGTAAAGCAGGTGGTAAAATATTGAGGTCACAGCACTTGGGCAACTATTAAACATGAACCCTGTCCTAGTTACCAGGGATTATCTGTAGGGATGGAGAGGGAGATAAATTCAAATGGAGAAAATGCTGTGGGGAATCTGACATCAGGAATGTAGTCCTTTTTCTCTGCAATGTTTCTTCTGCCTACAAGAGAGAATGCATAGATGCGAAGTTAAACCTTTGGTGACTAAACTCTATACTGCCTTTCTTGGCAAAAGCATGAAAGGCACCTCTCTTTTATTCCAGTGTGCTAGAGGGAGTCCATGAGAATAGTGAAAGACAGTAACTCAGAGCGAAGTGGGAAATTAATTAGTTAGCTAACACCTATCCCTTTGATTAGCTATAAGGAGATACTCAAAGCCTTCTTTGACTGACATCCAGCCTCCTGGAGGGCTTCGGTTGGTATGCGTTTACATGGACACAAGGGCAGCTGGGTGTGGGAGTCCATGAGAGCAGCACGTATGTATCTACAGAGTCATAGTGATGAGGCTGTGCCTCCCAGTGACTGCGGTATGGACCCTAGAGTCCTGGAGACCTGGCCTGGAATCTTGGCCTTGACATTTACTTGGGTGAGTTGTCTGAGTCTCAGTTTTCTTAGTAAAAGTTTCCACCTCATAGAGTTTGAGGATTAAACAAAGAACTGCATTTAGCACAGTCCCTAGAACATATTAAAAACTCTATAAAGGACAGTTATAATAATAATGACAAACTCTTAAGAAAAGATTTAGGGAGAAGGTTAGGTTAAGCATGATGAACAAAAGTTGATGGTGTCAGAAAATATTTGTGGTGCCGAGGAGTTCGATTCTTTTTAAAGTATTGATGAGTGTTCTGCAAATTTTTGTAATGAGGAAGTCATCACATTTTATGATATTATTTATAGAAAAAGTATTAAAATGATGTTGGCATCACTCACCCTTGCTTTCTACACTAGTCTTTGGCAGTTTAAGGGGAAAGACCAGGGCAAGCCATTTTATAAGGCAGCATTTTCTAAAATACATGTTCAGAACACAAGTTTCTTGAGAAATCTCTGTAAGACTCACGCTGAACAATATTGTGTTAAAGGCTCTGTGATGTCCCCAAGTAAGTTAATCTGCTTAATTTTGTTAAATTCAGGACTGTATTTTTCAAACTCATTTGGCTCATTTTCTATACATTAACTGTTAACATCACTGAAACACTTTGGGAAAAGCTGATCTAAGGCAACACTTTTCTCCTGGAGATAATCTGCTAGAATTGTAGGGATAGGGCCAGGCACAGTGGCTCATGCTTGTAATTTCAGCACTTTGGGAGACTGAGGTGAGCGAATCGCTTGAGCCCAGGAGTTTGAGACCAGCCTGGGCAGCATGGCAAAACCTCATCTCTACAAAAAACATGAAAATTAGCCACACACGGTGGTGTGCTCCTGCAGTTCCAGCTACTCTGGAGGCTGAGGTAGGAGGATCATTGAGCCCCGGTAGGTAGAGGTTATAGTGAGCTGTGATTGTGCCACTGCACTCCAGCCTGGGCAAAAGAGTGAAACCCTGCCTCAAAACAACAACAACAAAGAATTGCAGGGATAGAATCCAGGAGAAAATATTAAGTTTTGTAGATGTGGAACTAAAAGCCCCAACCTTAAGTTGCCATAGAAATCTTTGCTAATAACCCTGAAGGAACGCCACACCAGTATTCTGTGTTGGGCAAAAGTAAGCAATGCTTATCAGGGCATCATTTAGTGAGTACCTACATATTTATTAAATGTTCGTGCTTGACAAACACTTCGGGTGCACAGAGTCAAAATTTGACAGTGCCATAAAACTACCTGCTTAATACTGGTGACTCATTTTGCTGAGAGTTAATTATGATTCTGTAAGAAAAAATTAAAAGGCAACGAAGAGTGGATTTGTGTGAGAGGAAGACAGAAACAGCTCCACCCAACCTCCTAGGTTTTCTGTCTGCCTGGATGTAAGAAGCGCTTATGAAGCACAAGGAATATGATTATTTTGTCATTGAAAAATGCAGAAAAGCCCTTACTTTTATTTTAGAGATTGACTCTATATTGAGCTAATTCTAACTCAGTGCGCTTTTATCTTCACCCAATTCAAAATCAAGGTGTCTTGTAAATTAGATTTTTTTTTTCCCCAGGAAAATAGGCTTTTAAAAGGTAGTTCATATCTAAGCTAGACCAGAAAAAACCTATTTCAACTAAAATTTCTCTGAACTTTCAGCACCCCGCTATCCTAACCCTGATAATAAAAGTGATGATTTTCCCCATGTATCTAGTCAACAAATATTTCATGACTTGCAATGTCCTGAGGTGTAAATATGGAAAATATCTGGTCCTTACTCTCAAGTTGCTTATCTGGTAGACTATATAAGATTTGAATAAATAATTAACAGAAAAGGCAGTTTTTGATACATAAATGGGAAATAAAGTACTTTGGAAGCATTCTGGTTGGGTGGAGAAAGCCTTCAAAGTTTAGCCTCATAGAATGGGTAAGGATCTAACAGGGAGAGAAAAGGGATGAGAACTTAAGACAGAATGATTTGAAATCCCCTCTTAAAAACAATACAGCAGGAGCCTGGTAAATGATCTTACTTCTCATGCTCTCTAGTTTCCTCATGCTAAGGTCTACAGAACTGAGATACTTTTCAAAAGTCTGACACAGCAGCTTTTTCCCTCACTAGGGCATGAATAGCAGAACTGCAGTTAACAAGTCTTCATAGTTCCAGAGAGAAACTGATATTTGCTGACTGCATTGTGCTGAAGTAAAATTACAAGAGTGCATTAAAATCCTTTGTAAAGAAGGTTGAAGACATTATAAAAATGCATGGGCATCTTGGGCATTAATATTTGATTCAATATCTTTTAGTTGCATATGGCATATTTTGATGGAGGAGGCATGTACAGATATAAATACAAATTGGAGAACCACCAGGGCCACTGCTAGCTGTCTATAAGACTCCTGGCTGGCAGGACCCACTCAGTCTCACCCTATACACAGACTTTCTGAGGCCGTATTTTGAAGTAAAAAGAATCAAGGGAAGCTTTTTTCTGTCTACTCCATTATCTGTAAACGGAAACTTCCATCCCTCTTCAGGAGGAGCAGGGAACATCATTGCAACAAACAACCATATCACACCACACCCAGTAAGTATTGCTAGAGCACTTGCAAAACATCTGCTAAGTCCAAAGTCCTATATTCAGATACTGATGTGGGTGACAAAAAGAAAAACTTAGTTTCTACTCTTCAGGAGCTCAGTGTCTGGGGGAGGGCCAGATACAAATAATCAGTGAACACGAAAATGGCAAAATAAATGCTTTGAGAAGAGACGAGGGAAGGATAAGATCCTGCCAGTTCCCCTCATATCCGTTTCATTGGAAATGTTTTTCTCTATTTTCACTCATAAACCACCTGCTTGGGACTCCGTTGGCCATCACCAATACATTTTCTTTTTCTCTGTATCTCTTGTCCAGCTCAACCCTGCTAGAGCAGCTTCCTTTGCTGATGTGCAAGAGGTTTTTTTCACCCCTTCCTATTAGCCAGGGTTCAATTGCAGTCCACAGAGCACATTCAAGTTTCATTAAGCAGAAAGAGATTTATTACAGGGTATTAGGAACTTATAGATTTCTAGGGACAGGTGAGAGAACCAAACATGAATGCCACACAGCAGAAGTGAGCAGCGAGGAAGAATGCTCAGTTACTTCCTGAGGCTGTTCCAGTGGAAAGTCCACAGCTGCTGCCACCTGTCACTCAACATTCATGAAAGTACCACCTGAACACCAGAACCTCTGTGACAGCTGCTGCAGATAAACTCAACACTCTTATGACCAATGCTTGCCAGAAAAGGCTGTGGCCTTATCAATTTTAATTTTTTAAATCCAAAGTCTCACAGGGTACATTTGCTTGGTTGAAGCTAGTCATGTGCAAGGGATGTTTGAAATGGAGGTTTTCAGATTCTTACTGGGAAAAGCTTAATGAATCATGCATAAAACTACCAAAATGAGGTTAACAGAATCATTGGGAGCCACAAATGACAGGTCTATTGTGTCTATTATATCATCACTCAGACTTTTTGCCCTTAGAAAGTTTGAGCACAGGCTTTAAAAAACATTTAATGATACGCACAGAGGGGCCTGGTAGAGTATACCACTTCCACATTTTATCAGGTGCAATGTTCTGAATATATTTCCTTAAATTCATGAGTTGGAAACATAATCCTGAATGTAACAGTGTTGGGGGCTGGGGCAGAATGGGATATGTCTAGGTCTTGAGCACTCTGCCCTCATGAAAGGATTAATGCTGCTATAAAAACAGCCTGCAGGAGTGACTTTGCTCTCTTCTGCTCTTCTGCCCTGTGAGGAGGCAGCAAGAAAACCTTCACCAGATGCCAGTGCCTTGATGTTGGACTTCCCAACCCTCAGAGCTGTGAGAAAATACATACATTTCTTTATAGCAAACAATTGATTCAGATGAGCAAAGCCCTCTGTGCCTCTAGTCTTCTCCCAACAGTTTGCCTGTCAGCAACTCAGAATGAATGTTTTTAAGTGGGATTGGCTGACTTCTGATCTATGTGCCTGTCAGAATCGGATTCATATTTTCTCTGTCAAAATCGCTATTTATATAAATTAATCAACTTAAGTCTATTTTTAGGGGAAGCAGGATTAAAGTCTTGCCATAAATTTCTCATCTTTGAAATTAGGATTAGGTCTAGTGGAAAGTGGATTAATGCATTTTATTCTTGGAATAAACATCTAATTTTCTTTCTAACTATCTCCCCTTTTATTTTTTCATTTTTTTTTTACAATATACTAAGTATCTTTACCATATTCTTTTTTCCCCTCTCTTTCTCCCTTCCTTTCTTACTCACTTTCTTTTTGTCCTCCCCATTTCCTTGCTTTTTTTTCTTTCTTTCCTTCTTTCTTCCCTAGCAGTCCTTCTTGGGTTGAAGGTACAGTGGGGAGGATAATCTTTTAAATCAGCGATTTTTCAACTGAGGTGATTTTGCCTCTCAGAGGATATTTGGCAATATTTGGAGACATTTGTGATTATCATAACAGGGGAAGGGGAATGCTACTGGCTTCCCCCTAGAGAGGATACTGGGTTGAGGCTAGTGATGGTGCTAAACATTCTACAATGCACAAGACACCTCCCCACAACTAAAATGATCCAATTCTAAATATCGAGTGTCAGGGTTGAGAAATCATGCTTTAAATGAAGCTGGTTCTATCTTGTGAAGAACATAGAAAGTAGTAATTCCTAAGAAACGGAGATGGGTTGTATATGTTTAAGATATATTTCTTTCCTTAAAACTTCGGATTTGGGAATCTGGGAAATTAGGTTGAGGGTAAACACACCTAGTAGCTTCTTGTCCAAATAAAAACAACAGGAGGCAGAGACTGAGAACAGTGGAGAGGGTCCCTTGTGGTAGGGTGACGAATTCCTCCTGGTTTCCCTGGGGCTTTCTAGGGGTTAGCACTGTAAGTGAACATAAAGTGAGCAGAGCTTAGGAGTGGAGAGAGACCTCATGATGTCCTGCTCCTCTCCTCTCTTCCTACCCTTGACTAGATTGCTAGCTGGCCCTTTGATTTAACTCTTCATCTACCACAGTAAGTACAAGGTTTATGTATATAGACTTGCCTCTTTTGGCAGCAATGATTATAGTTTCAGATAACAGACAGAAGAACCCATTAAAGCTGTATATGTGGGAAATGTGAAAGACAAAGCTTTCTTTTGATTTATTTTTTCAAAATGTATAAATGGTAGACTATGTGCTAGGAAAAATAGATGTGAATAAATAAAATTATGGTTGAAATTTTCATCTAGGCATTTTATAGGGTGGGTGAATTTACATATTCTCTGGGTTACCGTGACAGTTGTGACAGATAGGTTTAAAGAATTAAAGATCAAATTAGTGAAGAGAACAAGGAAGTCTATAAATATCTGGTCTTATTGTAATCGAGATGGTTAACCATAAAGCAATGAAGGGAAACCCATAGAAAACATTTAGTTCACAAGTGGAAAGAATAGTTAAAACTTACATCAGTACAGGCAAGGGAATTAAGATGATAAATATTTTTAGTACCAGTTCTAATAACTGTTTAATTGTAAACCAAAAACCTAGATGCCATCACACATGAGCTGTGAATATTAGTGGCCCAATTTTTCTGGGTCACTTGACCATGAGTAGACAGTGGAAGAGGGAAAATTGGCATCTAAAATTTATTTCCTTCCTGGGTTACAAAACAGGAGAACTACTAGCCAGGTTGTAACCTAACTAAATTGGTCAGTAAAACCAATCACAGTTTTATAGAGTCTACACTAAAGCTGGGAAAGGTACTACAACTCAACAGAAAATTTACCAACATGCCACAGTTAAATAAGAAAAAGAACTTGCATGATTCCTACTAGCAACAGCTAACCTTAATAAAATTGGATGTGGTAGTTAAGATGCCCAGGCCCCTGGGCTAGATATTACCAGGAGCCCTTGGGCAGTTTCCACACAGGGCTAGAGTAGGGAGCAGCTGCAGGACGGGGCCCCACACTCCTCTGGTCCTTGGCCTTTTCAAGACCCTAACAGCATTACCCAGGCAATGGAAAATTGAGTCCACTTAATTCAATTGAGTCCAAGGTCTTGGACACCATAGACGTGCTGATTCTATCAACCTTCATTCAATTTTTTGCCTCCATAATTCTCCTAGGTGTCCACCCATTTTCCAAATGGAGCTCCTCCTGTCCATTTTTTACAGTGTTTCTGGCACCTCAGCCTCTTCTTGCAGCACTCCTTCCCCATTCTGGCCCTAACCATCACCTATCTTTCATAGGTCAGAAGACATGATCTATGTCTCATCTGAAGTCGTCGCTTATCTGTATCCCCCTAAATGAGTCTATACTTCTCCCCCTCTGTGTCTTTTCTCACTTTCTACAGCTTCTTTGATATCGTTTCTCTTGATTCCCAAAACATTATCCCTGCTTTGAAGATCACACCAAGCTTTTTATATTCCTCTCCATGCCCTCTTGCCATTAACTCCTTTCCCTCTGATTTGTCCCATATGAGTGACATGGGGACATTTTCTCCTCTTCAACTTCTATCATCACCTGAGTGAATTCTTATATCATGTAGACAATATATTTAGCACCCTATTTCCAATTCCTTGATCTCAGTGCCAATGGCCTTCATCTCTAATCCACATCAACAATTCTCATCTACAGCAACATGTTGCCATCATGGGACTGTTCCATACCTGAAATCTGAAGCTCCACAGCCCTTTTTTAGGATGGCACCTCCCATGTGTACTGCCTTCTCTGTCACCCCAACAGTGCCTGCCTCTCATGCTTCTCAATTACTCAGTTTTTTGACTTCTTTCTGCACCAGCCTAAAATTGCTACTGTTCCTCATAACTTCTCTCTCACCAATACCATATACTCTCTACTGCTTATTTTTGGCATATGTCTCCTACACACTTCTAGTGGCACAGTCGGTCTGTTGAATACTCTTGGAGAAAGTCACAAAATGCATATTTGTGTCAGTACAAGTTCATAACTTCTAATATCTTTTGGATCTCAAGATCCCTTACCACTTATTTTCCTCTCCTTTCTGAGGAGTGCTTCTATTTCCCTTAATAGCTTTGTCTTCTCTGTGATGCCTGTCCTAATTTCTCTTGGTGGATGGACCATCCCATTTAGCTACCTTAAAGCATGTACAGGATGTAACAGTGTTTACTTATAAATAAGTATCCTTAGTTTCTACTTATGAGAAATTAGGGATTATTAATCAGGAACTTCTTAATTTCTTGTCTCCTTGTCTACAAACTTATTGACATCTGTATCGTTCTCTGGACCGACTGGAGGCATTACCCTCTCTACTGTGTTCTTCCTGTGTCACCTGGAGCCTTGCTATATCAACGATCTACTTTTTCTACTGTGTTTTCAGCTTTCTCTCTTCCTTCCCTTAGCCTAACATGTGATCAAGTTCCTCCATTCTAGCAAAACCAGAACAAAACCTTCCTTGTATTCTACATTGCTTTCAAGTATTTAGACAATCTCTCTTCCCTATCATAGCTCATTCTTTCAACATCCTGTTTACCAAACCCCACTGCAACCTGGCCTCAGCCACTGACACCATTCTCACTAAGATCACTGTGGGAATAGTCTGTGTTTGTCTTATGCCAGCTTCTTTGCAGTACCTGACACTCGGGAGCCCACTCCTATTTTTAAGGCTCCCACATCCCCTTTACATCAGCGGTGTGATGAGATGAGTTGAATAGGCCAAGAAGTGGCCCACGTCTCTGCCTTGCACATGCCATTCATTCTTCTTGGAATGCTGTCCTCACCATTGCCTTCTGTCTTCTCTGCCTAGATGAATTCTCATTTATTCTACAAATTCTGGCTTAGATGTCACCTCCTTTTGGCTGACTGAATTTCTCTGTATGAATGAACCTCTTGTTACTAAGATAACTTCCTTAACTGAAGATCTCTTTCTCCTAGTTGGAATTCCAAAACAAACAGTCTCTTAGTTATGAAGTCACCTGTTTTAAATCAGAAACAGAAAAAAATAGAGGAAATCTTGGATCTTCTTTATTGCTAATAAGGAAAACATCACACATATTTTTCTATTGGCATGCACTGGCAGTGTCAACATAGTCTAGTCATTTCTCTTTCTACCTTTTCTAACTTTATCTTTTTCCCCAATTTTAATGCATTTTTGATTGGCATTGACTGGCTAATTAGCATTTACTTCTAGCATGGAGGCTGGCCTGATATTAAAATATTTACAATGTTTAAAACACAAACTGAATTTAAAATTTTTTTTTCAATCTGAGTTATAAGAAGGTCATTGGTTCTTTCCTTAACAAGTAGAATGACATTTACAATACATGGTTTTCCTTGTAGCATGGTACATACCTATGCTTTGTAGGAGAAGCACAGGATGTGGGTTTAGGTTCAAATATAAGCATGTAATTATACTAGGGAAAAAAGAGAACAATATTATCTTTTTGAAGGTCAACAGTGAACTCAAATATGAATTAATATTCAACACCACTGAATGACATTTCATCAAACACTTTACGTTTGTTTTTAATTTGTAATTTTTCAGAAAAAATATATTAGCTAAGTAGATGAATTATGATGACACTGAAGTCTTCTCCACAGTTAGAAAGATCTCTTTTGCTGGGATCTGGACTGACTGATGTCTTTTCTGTAGCTTATGTGTTAATGGCACTGGTGTCACTGATACTTCTGTGCCCCATCACCATGCAGATTGATGGCAAAAATGATTCTGGCCTATATGGCTTTTAGATGTTGCCTGTCTAGACACAGTCAGGATTACTGGAAACTTGTCTCTTTTTTTTATTTCATGGATACTTTATCCTTTTGTACTTAAACCTTAATCTCTAAGGGGACAGACAAATCTTTCCAGCTTTGATATTTCACAGGGATGATGGGTTTTGTTTTATGTTTTTATAGTTAGCTACATTTGGTCCTACTCTTTCCTCCCTATACCCTCATGAGTTAGTGGAATAGGTTTATCCAGTGGCTTTGAAGGATACCCTGAGTATTTTGCACATTATCATGTGTACTAGGTATAATACTTTTGAAACAGCTCCGTTTTATCCTCTTTTATCAGATCCCTTCATCCGTACACTACATCACCATTATGGTTGGAGCAAGAGTATGTAATTTGAATGCAACCTATGAATGGAGGAGGGTAGGACATGGAAATGTTCTATCTCAACTGGAAGAGTGGAGAGAAAGCCCACTGCTCCTGGCTCTAGGGAAATGTAGGGAGAGTGAGTGGGTCAGAGGCAGAGTGGGGAAGTCAGCATGTTCTGAAGGGGCCCCTTGCAGTGAGGAACACTCAGGATTGGCAATGAGATGATGCCGTGTGGACCCAAGTCTCCTGTCTCTTCTCTATGGTTAAGGCTTCCTCTATACCCTAACACCATTTTGAAGTAGGAGGAAATCTGAAATACTGAGTCTTTAAACCAAATAAGATGACTGAATCACCTATAGCAATTGTTTACAATGGTCCTTCTGAGTTTACTAGATTGGACCAAAATGAACTCTTCTTAACTCTTCTGCCCAAATGTTATGGGCTTGTGGGGAAGATTAGTTGAAACACAAAAACAAAGAAATGATATTTTTCTTTGTACATATGAGTATATTTTCACTGTATGTGGCACTCTGTTATACACAGAGAAGGAGACGTGCCTCTCTCTCCTGAAAGCATTGGGTCAATGGTCGTGAATGTGGGTTAAGTGTATGAGTCAGGAAGGCCTTGCCCCAAGATAACATTGGTTAACACACCCTGAAGATGGAAAATAGCCCTATGTCCACTATGGGTGGGGAAAATGCCTGGTGGAGGCCAGGCCCCTGAGTGGCCTTACTCTGGGGATTGACTCTGGCTGTGGAGGGCATGGGAGCTTCTCTAGCCATTTCCCTCTCGGGCTGTAAAGCACATTGTGGTTGACTCCCCACCTCCATTCCACGCCAGCTGGTTATTACAGCCCATTATTTTTCAGTCTTATTGTACTATAGTCTTGTAGTATTTTTAGTCTTATTACTGGTAATTGGTTGAGGAATGGATAAACTTCCACTTATTTGAGCCAATGAAAGAAAAAAGTCTTTCTGGGGCCTTCTTGGAAAGATGTTCTGGCCTTCAGAGAGAGAGAAGTGACAGATTAGCCTAATGATCTGGATGGCGAAGTGGAGAGATGATAAAATAGGGTATTAAATGGCAGGGGTTGAGCCATTGGATCAACTGACTCAGGAGCCTGTCTTGCCTCTAGATTCCCCCTAGAATGAACTAATCTATTTCTTGATAGTTTGAGCCTCTTGTAGGTGAGATTCAGTTATTTGTGGCGCCAAGTAAGCTAACACATAGGTCATTGGTATTTTTCTCCATAGTAATTATGCAGAGAAACAAACCGCTCTGATTACTGCTTTGATGCCAAGTATATATTCCACAGGACATTTTCTAAAAATCCATTTGTAATGCTTCCAAGTAGATGATAAGGGATTTATTGGATGGAAATTCTGGACATCACATTCTGTTCCTGGTTCTTCTAGTAACTAGATGGACAAATATTGATTTCTCTAGATCTCCCTTTCCTTAGTAGTGGAATAAAGTCCTTAGACACGAATTTCATTGGTTCTTAAAGCTTAGTGTACATTTGAAAAAATGAGTCGGAAGAGTGCTTAAAATGCAGTTTTTTGGGCCCCTCTTTAAAGAGTCTGATTAATTTTTAACAAGTACAATACTAGAGATAATTCTAGTACAAAGTGGTCAAAGGGCCACAGTGAGGAACTCTGAACTAAAGACACAGTTAAGATCTTTGTAAGTTAGCCTGGGGCCTGATTTGTCTTACCCATCAATAATTCTTACCTGTACCATTGCTGTACTTTATTCTTCCCAGTTGTAAAGAAACCATGGATTTTAGCAATGAAATTTTATTGGGATGAATGACCAAATGTAGGGGGTTATAGAATCATCAAGCAGGAAAGAACCACAAGAGGTCAACACAGTTCACCTCCTTGCTTCAGGGATGGACTCCATCAAAAGCAAACAGACAAATTGGTGTCTGCTTCTATTCACAGAGGGCTCAAGAAAGTGATGCCACATCTACCTGGAGTTGTTGGTCATGTAAACTCTTCCTAAGCAGATAGGTCTGGGAATCACAGAGTCTGAAGAATCATATATTTCAATTTGATAATTTTCATATTAGCCTTGTATGGGTGTCTGATTATCAAATAATTGAGAAATAAAACACATTTGAAACTAATATTGTCCTGAGTGTAATTTAATCATTCGCGATTCAAAAGGGAATTCTTGACCTCATTAGGAATAATGTTTGAACTGGAAAAATAAGGAGGGCTGGTTAAATTGAAATTCACAATTGATAGAATGCTACCTAATGGAAGTTCTTCCTTATAGCCGGTTTAATGTCTTCCTGCTGCAATTTAAGCTGGTTTTCTCTTACTTTATCCTCTGTGGAGCGGGAATAAACTCTGATTACCATCCCCTACATAATAATCCTTTATTCTTTTTGAAGAGTTATTAACTTCCCCTTCAGACTTCTCTTTTTAAGCCTAAAAAATTTCACTTCTTGTAACCTTTCCTCATGTGTTTCATTTTTCAAACATTAATAATTTTCATTATGTATCCCTGGACTCGCTCCAAATTTTCCACATCTTTAAGCAGTGGTGTTGTAAATAGTACTAAAATAATAGCTCTGGTGGTTGCAGGGTGCAGTTTCCATGCACTTCTTTTGTATGGAGAAACAGCACAGTGTAGGGAATGGCACATAGACTCTGGCATCAGGCTGCCTGGGTTCAAATCCCAATTCTGCCACCTTTGCAGGTTATTTAATCCCTGGACTTCAGTCCCCTCATCTGTGAAATATGTATAATAATAGTACTTTATCTCCTAGAGCTTTTAAGAGGATTAAACAAGTCAAGTTGCGTAAATACCTCACAACAGTGCCTAGGACACAGCTATTATCATGGAGGGAAAGTCATGGAAAAAATGCAGAAAGAATATTAGCTTTCTAAAATTACTAGTTTTATCCATACGGAAGGCAAGTTATATATAAATGGTTTAAGGATCACCAGCTATGGAACAACAACTTTCATGTTTGGAGTGAAAACTTTAAATGTTGCCTATACTGATGGCTCTCAGGAACAGGGGCAGGATGCCTGGGTTCCAGGCTCTTCTCTGTTACTTGTTAGCTATGTGATTTAAGGAGGTTCCCTGAAATGTTTTGAGACTTAGTGAATGCATCCGTGAAATATGAATAACAACAATTCATCCACCTAAATTATATGAAGTTTTCAGTTTCTTTTGGACCTCTAATAGGTAGGTTTCTGGTACTAAGTTTTGGTTAATAGTTGGTGGGAGGTTTGGAGAATGAAGCCATAACTCATGACAAGTAACAATCTACTGAAAAAGAGAGGGGGAAAAGATGAAAAATAAATGAATCTCCTTTCTAAATATCAAAAGCCAATAGTAGGACTTGGATCCAGGTTGGTTTTAAAAGCGTGATTTCCCATCTTATTTGGAGATAATATGGTGCAGTGGTTTTAGAGTATAGGCATTGGCATTGAGTTAAATTTAGATTTTTGACTATGGAAAACTTATCTAAGTAAATCAGATTACTCATCTTCCTTGGGCCTCAACTGTCTTGTCTTTAAAGTGGAGATATTTATGCCTACTTTGCAGGGTTGGTTTAAGAATATAAACAAGATAATATGTGTGAAACACTCAGCAGAATGACGGCACATCTTAAATGCTGAACAAATGGTCCCTTATATGATACTTCTGTTTTTTTTTTTTGGTGTGGGGGGCAGTACTAGAATTTAAAATAATTAACTCTTCTTGGTCTTTCTGAACACATGCCTGCCCAAATGTTATGTTTGGGGTACACCCATGAGTGCCTTGGGTTTGGGGCAGTGAAAGTTCAAGTTATTAGGTATGAGCAGATTATGGGATGACAATGCCTCCTTTCCAAATTTGAGCACATTTGCTTAGATGAACTGCTGGCACGGGTTGGAGGAAGACCCGGAGGAGAACTGAGGATGGGGAGGCAAAACTTGAAGCCACATATGATAATGCAAACCACATTTCCTGGCTCCACCACTTAGTTCTTTCCCTTGGGAAATTTTTACTGGTATTTAGCCTTACTGCGAGTCTTTGCACTTCCTGTTATGAACTGGTTAAGAAGATAATTATAACGTGATTATGGGAAATGGTAATGAAATATACCTCACTATACAGCAAGAGAGATTAAGACCTCTGCCATTTGGGAGGACAGTAAAAGCAAGTTATTATTTTAAAATAACATTTATTACTTGTTAAATTATAAAGTAATTCTGTCTTATTTTAGACATTTTTGGAAAACACAGAAACATAAGGACTATTAAAAAGACAAATCTTCCTAACACTCAGTAATAATTACTGTTCACATTTTGTCGTTTTTTTCTTTTCTTAATCTCTTTCTGTGATTGCATATGTATTTATGCATATATTATTACAAACAATGTATAATGTTGAAATATTTTATATACTGTTAAAATCTGTATAATAGATACATGTATAAATGTAAAATGTATATCCATACATAATTCTTCAGCCTGCTTTTAATAGCATTGTGTGGTAAACATTTCCTCATATAATTACATATTTTTAGGAAGGTACATATTTCATTTTATGGTTGTAATATGATTTATGTAGCTAGATTGATGTTTACATTATTTATAATATTTTGATGGTATAAATGAAGATGCAATAAACATTCTTTCACAAAAATTGCTATGAATATCTGTGATTATTTATTTGGGATAAATTTCTCCTCAAATACATTGAAGTTCCCTACATGTGGCCAAGGTAACTTCTGGGAAGATGGTAGCATGTTAGTTTGCCAGCAATGTACAAGAGTTCTTACTTTACTTCATTATCATCGGATTAACAATCGTATTTTTGAATCTTGGTTAGTTTGCTACATTAAAAATTAGTTTATCATTGTTTTTGGATGGTATATGTTTGTACCTGTGTCTTTTCTTGTTTTAGACAGGTGAATTTGAAAGGATTTTTGATCTTTTGTATTTTTTAATTTGTTAATTGCTGTTATACCCTTTGACCATAAATGAGATGTTTTTTCTTATTTTCAAGTAAAATTTTATGTATCATGTACACTTGTATATGAGTGTTTGTGTGTATATGTCTGTTTAAGGTATATTGCCTGTCATACGTGTTACAAACGTTTCCCTGTAGTTTATTTGCATTTGCATCTTGTTGATATTATTTTGATTTTACTTTTTCAAATTTATTACTTTCAACTCATCCATACTTTTCTTGATGTTTTTAATGCTTATAAATTCCTATGATCAATGTTTTACTTTATTTTATAAAAAAGATCAATTTTTATGGCTTATTTTTATTTGTAAAATAAAAGCCTTTAACCATCTAGAATTTATTTGGGTGTAGTATATATAATATTGTGCCAATTAATCATCTTTTCTTTTTGCATAAGTCTAAAGAGTTTCTTCTTCTTTTTGGTAAGAAACAAAGATTTCCCTAAGCCAAGCAAAGACTACAGAAGCAAATAAATTTGTCTCTCATTGACTGCAGGTCATCTGAGGTGGGACAGAAAGGGTAAGTGACTGGCCCCTGGCTCTGAGCGAGTTTTAAACCATGGGCCAATGTTGCTATACCAGAGCTGGTCTGCTTCTGTATTAAGAGAAAGGAATTTAGACGCTTATGCGCTCAAGGTTCCTAGTAAACTCATAGAGGCAACAATCTTCTGTTGATTGAATTTTAACTTAATTTAATTTAATTTCCTTGGCAATCACAGATGGTGTCATCCAGCAGCTAGAGGCTAAAAAGGGGCACTCTACAAACTGAACGAAAACATGTTGACTTATAATGAGAAGCACAAGCAAATGGAAGCAAAAGTGTGACTGTCAACAGTGAGTTGCAGCGTAGATTCTCAGGATAGCAAAGGCCTGGACTGCTCACCAAGTGCTTTGTGCAAGTTTGAACAGCAACAGCAATGTCATGTAAAACGACTGTTCTCAGGGTTAGAATCTACTAGGGTGGGTTCAAAAACATTAAACAAAACATGATGAAGGAAAAGTATTAGAGCGTTCTTAAATGAGTAGCATCAATGCGGTTAAAATTATGTTTGATTAGAAACAGACAAATATTTAGCTAAGAGTGGAATTTTATCTCATTCCAAAGCAAGGGGGGAGAAACATCTGGCTTTGTTGGTTATGCTTTGGTGTTATCATTTGAACATATTTATTACAAAATATTGCCATATTTGATGTTTTATAATTTATGTTGCACCAAATTACGAGGTTGTCTCTTTCTAACGAAATGATAAGGGTGGGTGATTAGAGCCTCAAGTGGGGAGAAGGAACTCATACCACTGAGAGAGTCTGAGGGGAGGGGTTCTGAATCATCTTAGGCCCTCTGTCTCCAGATATGTTGTGCATTCACCCATTTAACAGCCATTTCCTGTCATCAGTAAAAGCTCCTTGATGAAGATGGAACCAAGAGGTTTCTGCTTGTGTTGCTTCTAATCCACCCACACAACGGATGGGTCAGGGAAGAAGCTACGTTCCCCCGTGCTGGAGAACGACCCTGAGCTCTCACCCCGGCTGCGGTGGTCATCTTTATGGCAGGCCGTAGAAGCTCAGGCCTGGGCCATTTTCTGATGCCACTGATATGATTATACTTTCTTTTTATCAGTCTTTGCTGGAGATTTGGATGTTTCAAGCCATATTCAATGGGATATGAACTCACCATTGTTCATTTTTTTTTTCCAATTTTGGAGAATAAATGGTATGCTTTCACAAAAATTTGTTAAAACGCAACCCCGATAAGCAAGTGGATCTAAAGGTGGCTGTCAAATATCCCTTTTAAAAATAGAAAACCTGCACTTTGAAATGCTCAAATTGTACTATTTTCTATACCCTTGTAACAGGTCAGGTGCCACAGCTTGATGAACGAGATAGAATCGCACAATGGGATCAAAGGGACAGCCAGCCCAGTTTATTTCCAGAGGAAAAGCTTACCAGGACACAAAGGAGGAAAAAAAGACTCGGCTTGAAACCAATTCTTCCCTGAAGTACAAATGTAAGAGAAAAGACATGACCAGGAGCAGTTACATTTATGGCAATCGTAGCTCTGGAAGCCTGGCCTGCTCACGTGGAAGTAAATTATTTGATGAGCTGGGGAAATACAAGCAGTTTGTGTGGATTACAAGGAGATCCTCACCCAAACTATATCTTTAAAAATTATCTAGATAATTCAGGTGAAAGCAGGCTTTCTGCCTTGTGAATTATTTAAGTAATTGATTACATCCATCTGCTCCTTGCCAGAGAATTCAAGGGCCAAATGCTTTTTTGGCGTCTCCTTTTCTATCCTTCCCTTTCATGTGACTCACTCCTGTCTGAATCAGGAGTTTCTGTGAATAATCACTGGCCAGCTGTCACTGGTTCTCTTTTCACCTGTTCTCTTTGCAAATCTGAGCCATCCAGACCTGCGGGGGTAACATTCTCCAACTGGCTGAGAGAACATAAGTGGTTCTTCAGCTCTGAGATGATCCTGTCATTGGCCACTTTAAAATTTGTGATTAGTCTGCTTTTTGGGTACGTGAAATACAATTGGTGGTGCAGATAAACTTTTATTCACCAGAGAGAGCTTATTACAGACCTGCTTGTCATATCACGTGGAAATTCAGGAAACTGTTGTGTGAGTCTGTGTGTGGCGATTCTGGCCAGAATGGTCATATATTTTCAAGATGCTAACTCTAGTTTCCCCAAAGCTGATTTTTGCCTGCTGGCTTTGATCCTATTCCACGTGACTGTGGAGTGCCTCAAACTCAAGACAGCAAATGGGAAAGGAACAGGATGTGGCTCCTGGGAATGGCCTGCTACCTGACAAGGTGCCCTGATCAGCTGAGTGCTAAAAACCCAGTGCTGCCCTGTGAGCCCACAGGTCGGATGAATGATCTCCAGCTGGATACATAGGTGGATGCGGGGTTAAAATGGAAGTATTTGTTTCAATTTAATTAAACATTGTAGCCAAAATTCTACATAAGCTGTGTTATATGTGACACCCAAACCTCTGGTTTCAGGTGCCTCCTCTGATAATTATGAGGTTCATAACCTCGGCCTTGGACAAATCATAGAAGTTCTTTGAGCCATAGGTTTTCCATTTGTGAAGTGGGGATAATGGTTCCTGCCAGGCCTCTCTGGGTTGTCATGAAATTTGAATGAGAACCTGAAAGCAATTAGTGAGCTCTAAGCAAGCTGTGTAACTATATGGCAAAGGGGTGCGTGGTTTAGAATAATAATGTGTATTGAGCACTTACTATGTGTGAGGCATTGGTCTACCTTACATGTAGTCACTCACTTAATTGTCATCACAGCCCTGTGAGATGGATACTATGATTGTTTGTTCCACCTTTCATAATGGAGAAACTAAGGCAGAGTGGTTAAGTAACTTGTCTTAGGTGGCCCAGCAGAGAAGCAGGCTGGCTCTGGAGTCTGAACTCTTAATTTGTATATACCTATAGCACCTTCTACATTAGCTTTCTAGGAGCAGTGTGTATTGGTAAGTGGATGCAGGTCCTTGAGAAGTGCCAGTCTAGTTCTTGTTTTGGTTAAATTAGCTAATTGCCTAATAACAGTAAAGGCCTTCTCCAGCATGGGATACCCAAAGTTTCAATCAGGTAGGACCACTGGGCCTGGTAGCTGCTGTCAGGATCAGTATAGCCACCTGAGTGCCTCCTCCACCTCCCTCCCAGCTTTTTCCCCACTCTTCTGGCTCTGCCAGGAAACTATGGCACAACACTGGCAGGCTGCGTGGGAGGAGGAGAGCACAGACTAGGAACCCCATGGGGTTGTCCTCGAATTAGTCCTTCTTCCTGATTTTCAGGACTCAGCCATGAATACTGCCCCATGAGGGAGCAGGAACCAGCACATTGTCCTGTACTCTGTGTGGGGTTCATACTCACTTCCTTTTGTCTTCAGGAATTCTATAGCGATTCTTCCCGATTAAATACATGCCGGTCAATTAGGAGCTTATCGGCTCAAATTCATGAGGTCCAATGATTGACTCTTCTTGGTCCATCTTTCTCAGCAGGAAGAGAAAAATCATCAGGAATTTGAACACGTGTCTCTTAAACCCACCTTCCTTTGCTGCTTGCTCTGCGTGATGAAATTTCACTTGAGAAATCATGAGATCCTGGCAGGATGCTCCTTGTTCGCCAGTGAATTTTGATTTGGTTTTAGAACAGTGGAAAGTGCAAGTAGAATTAGGCTTGAAAATTATTCAAGAATCATTTGCATGCTCCCCAGGAGACTGGTCTGCTAACTCACATGGATTTCTGCTCTCTGTCAGAATTTAGCTACTTCGAGGCAGCTTTTGTTTAGAAAGAGGTAAAATCTTTTAGAGAGAGACCACTTGTGAATTATTTGACAATTGCTCATATTTGCTTAATGTTCTAGAGAGACGTAACAGGGTATTTGAGATTTTACATTTTATATAATGTGACTTCTGAAAATGTATTTTGGTTTCCTTTTTGAAAGATTTTTGCCTTAAAAATGATAATGAATTATAATAGCTCTAATTATTAGCCACATTCTCTGTTAGACACTTTATACAATCTCTGTTATTCCTCCCAGCAATCTTTGCAATGTACAGATTATAATTTTATTTTATTTATGGTAAAACTTTATGTGTCCTCTCAGAGAGATTAAGTAACTTGCAGAGGATCATAGAGCTGGTTGTCAGTTAAGCTGGAAATCAAATCCTAGTCGTTGTAACTCCAACCCCACAGCATCTTAGACCTTTTGGCCCCTCAGAAGGAAGGGTGGGCCTAGAACTTCAGTGCTACCCCTTCTCTGACATCACTAGTTACTAACTCTGCAATCACAGCCTCAGCCTGTGCTTGGTCAACTGTAGCTAGGAACAGCCAGGAATCTTAAAGGGCCTCTAGAGAGAATTCCCAAATAAGTTCCTTTCCCGCTGAATTAGTAAATAAGCAGATCTTTGGCTCATTTGGAGGGTAGATTAGCAGGGTGTAATGATTAAGTGCTCAGGTCCTGGAGTTACTCAGACTTGGTTCAACCCTCAGCTTTACCAATATGGGCAAGTTTCTTATTCTCTTACTATATAGTTTATGAGAGTTAGGCAGGGGATTGCAGGTGAATGTAGCTAATGCCTGGCACGTGGTGGGCTCAATCTTGTCATTTATTATTATTGTTCTATGTTGCTGTAGAGGGAGAAAAAGCTCAGATTGTAGGTTTATTCATATTGTTTCTCCTATGCACTAAAGCCCCTTAAATAGTTAACCATTGGAAACCTGTATTTTAGAAGAAGAACAAGAAGGTAGATTTTAGCTTAAAAGCATTCCTTTCAGACTATATTGCTAACTAATGGCAGAATCAAGAATGAAGACACAGGACTTCAGACTCCATTTCCAGGATTCTCTTTACCACACAAAGGCAGGAACCTTCTAGGTGTCTGGCCATACCACCAGTATGATAAGAAACATTTGTGCTGCACCTATGGCACTGAGCACCTTACACACCTGACCTGACTTAGTCCCCATCACAGCTTATGAAGTAGATAGCTCCATGCAGATGAGGAATCTGAGCCTTGGAGAAATTAAACAGCCTCAGGTCCCAGGATACATGAATGTAATCCAAGATCCAAACTGTCTGTCTTTGATACTGAGACGTTACAGCGCAGTACCTGCTGGTGTAATTCCTTCTGGAATCAATAAGCCTATAGATCTGAGTAAGAAACCACCACTGACGTGATCATTGAGACCTCACTTAGAGTGAAGTCAGTCCCTTTCTCTCAAAGTGGAGCGCATGAAGCTCTGGAGGGGAATGGTGTGTGGGCTGGGGCTCAAGGAATTGCATGGAAATAGGGGGAAACCTATGCTTTTTATATGAAAGCAAATATAATATTGTGGAATAAGATGCTAAATTTACATGAATATTAAATAATAAACCAGAGGCTTTGATTACATTTTGGGCTTTTAAATTTTGTTTCTGAACCTCCAGAGACTCCAGCTTACTGGCTATTGGTGTCAGGAACCAATAGCAGTTTTGGAAATCCTGACTCAGCCAGTCCACAAAGTTCACTTCTTGCTTTGGCAAATGAACATATATAAAAAAAAAATCACTGAGCTACGATTGCTTTTTGCAACTCGTTGCAGCGAGAAGCTGTTGGCCATTGATTAGCAATGGGCACATTTTTCACCAAAGGCTTTGCCCTCCCCTTGCTCCACTAATCCTGTTTGCAAGCATTTCCCCACAGAGATCGCTACTTCCTCATAATGAATAAGCTCGCACTTGTGAGTTCAAACTGGCAAATTGCCACCAGACATTTATTAGCTCTGGATTAATGGATCAAGACTCAAACTTTCTAGTTAAAAGAACAAGACAAGCCCTTAGGATTCGAGACTCTTTAAAAAAATCCTCATTCACTTGGCATTACCATTTCTTGCAGTCCTTCCTCTCCCTCGTAGAGTTCGATTTGTCAGTAAAGCAGCGGGAAGGACTTATTTTTCAGCCGTTTTGGATCAGGGAAAATTGTTGACCTTAGTTGTTCATGTTCTCCTGGGACTTTCGAATGGGACTGGTGTTCTGGCAGAAGTTACTGGAATATGCTAGGTGGAAGGAGACTAACATTGCCACGACATCGTGGGCTCAGAGGGGCAGGCGGAGGCAAGGTGGGGAGGGTGATCCTCTTGGAGAAGAAAAAAACTCAAGGGGTTGTGTGAATTGTCCAAAGACTGCTGGCAGGCTGACCTGGAGGAAGAAAGGTCACCCTTATTCTTACAGCTCCAGAGAGCTGTGCAGAGACTCCTGAGTGGGACCCTGGGAGACAGATTTTGGTTCAGAAGGAAAAAGGAGTTTCTAGAATAGTCCAAGAGGCTCAGAGTTAGAATGGCTACTTCAGGAGGCATTAGCTCTTCATTCTTAGAGGGAAGACGGTGGGCAGAGAGAGAGAGAGAAAGTGAGAGACTTGCTTTAGTGAGCACATACTGTCTGTGGAATCTTTCATAGGTTATTTTTATCTTCTCAACACCATTGTAAACTCCATACTATTGCTCTCATTGTACACAGAAGGGAAAGACTCTCTAAGAGCTGCAGTCGGGGATGGATGCTTAGTTCACCTGACTGATGCGAGATAAGCAGGTTCACTGGTAGAGAGGGAGACTGTGTAGCATTTCAGGTTTTCACAATGTACAGGTTAGTTACTAGGTCTAAGTGATGATATTTGGACTTGCCCATTGGCAGCTTAAGTGACAGAATTGAAGATTGTTCAGTTTGGAGTGATCAAGTAGCTGTAATCCAGGTCATCTACCTGGATGCTGAAGCCATCAAGAAGGATGCATTGCATTCTGAGACCAGAGTTAGAATCATAAGGAAGAAGGTACAATCACCATGCTGAAGCTTGCAGGATAGGGAGAAGGCAATAGTGCTGGCTGTAGAAAAAATACTGTTGATATTTGGCAAAGAAACAATGATTTGGAAGCTCCATTAGGAGTTTAATAAAAAGCTATCTCCTGTCCATTAATATCCTAAACATTAATTGGCTGAGTGTGCAGAACTATAACGCTTACAGTCAATGGGGGATTAAAAGGGAGCAAAGAATATTGCTTCTATCTTCAGGGGTTCTGCCTTCTGATTTGGTAGACAAGACAGACATTCATGCAACAGAGGAAGGTCACAAGGGTCTTAAGTTTAGAAGAGCCTTTTACACTTTTGAGCTTAGACTTTGATAGAGATTGACGAGGTTGAGGCAGATGGGCACTGAAGGGAAGGATCCTCAAGGATTCTATTCCAGGGAAATGGTTTGAGCAATACCACTGAGGGGACAATCAGCAAGATATGCTCAGGTGGTGGTTGGTGAGTTTCCCTGGAGTAGAAGGGACTGAGTTGGTGCATGATATAATATAAGGAGGGTTTTGAACTCTACTCAAATGAAGCTGAGCATCTTGAATCAAACCCCAATTCTGTGGCAATGGTCTCCAAATGAGGAAAAAAGATGGAAAGATCTTAGTCAACAGATGATTGTTCATCAGGGTACAATTTAAAGGAAAGGTCATTTTCTCTCTGTTTTGGCTACTACTTTGTTGTAGACAATTTTCAAATCTGTATCTTGGATGCCACATTTTCCTCCCAAACATCGCCAAATAGCTATTTCAATCATACCTACTGATATGGTTTGGCTTTGTGTCCCCACCTAAATCTCATCGTGAATTGCAATCCCAGGTGTTGAGGGAGAGACCTGGTGGGAAGTGATTGAATTATGGGGGCAGTTTCCCCCATGCTGTAGTGAGTAAATTCTCATGAGATCTGATGGTTTTATAAGTGGTAGTTTTTCCTGTGCTCACACACTCTCTCTCTCACACTTGCCTGCTGCCATGTAAGATGTGCCTGCTTCCCCTTCCACCATGATTGTAAGTTTCCTGAGGTCTCCCCAGCCATGTGGAACTGTGAGTCAATTAAATCTCTTTTCTTGATAAATTACCCAGTCTTGGGTATTATCTTTATAAAAATGTGAGAATGGACTTACACACTTATTTTGTGAGTCAAATACCAACATGTTATTTTCCCCAATAATCACTCCTTCTATGACCCTGTTATCTTCAGTGGCATTTCTATGCTCAAATACTCTTTAAAAACAAATTTCCAAACTCCCCTTCTTCCTACTTTTGACATTTAATGGTCGATTGTTGTGCATCAAGCACTGCGTTGGGGAAACAAAGTCGAATAAATCTCGGTACTTTCCCTGGAGGAGCTCACAGAAGAGATGTAAACAATGTGGAATGTGCACATGGCTACTGTGATTGGAGGTGACAGGAGGCTGCTAGAGGGGCACTTGGAGCTTGGGGTGAGGGAGTCAAGAAAGGCAACCTAAAGATGCTACCTGGAGATGGTGGTGAACAGTTGAGTAGGAGGGTCATTTTAAAAAGAGGGAAGTGTACCTGTAAAGCATAGAGAAGAGAAAAGCAATTGTATTGCTGGAGTGGGAGGCAAGGCAGGGAGTGTTCAGAACTGAAACAGACCAGGTAACCCTCACCTAGTGATTTCTGGTTGGATAATATCTATGCATTTTCCCACATACTCTCTTGACAGAACTGGATACTGTTATCACTGAACCCTTGCAAAAATACACTCAACTGATTTCTATGCCTATTCTTGCAACATCAAATAATGTCACTGCAAAGAGCCCCAAATCTGTTTAGAATTACATATGCTTCCCATTATTATTTCAAGACCCTTTGTTGAAATTACCCCCGGTCCCTACTTTGCATTATCCAGCTGTTAGCATGATTCCAGCTTGGGGAGGACCTTGATGGGGCAGCCCTTGAGTACCCAAAGCCATGCGTTCAGCATCCACTGCCAGCTCTCACTCAGGATATTGATCGTCCTTCCTTTGTGGCATCCCTTTCTCTTCCATCCTTACAACCCCATGGGAGGCTCCCTTCTTACACTGCTTCTGCCCAGAATGGGCACTGCTCTTGGATTTCATTTTATTGAGAATTGATTTAAGATATCCAAAAGAAAAAACATTTCTTTGATTTCTTTACACTGCAAAAAAAGTAGCTGTATTATTTATTCAATGTTACTTATATAATTTACACAGAAAACTCCTTCAGGAAAAGCTTGTCTACAAAATGTTTGTCTGTCTTGATTAAGTTGTATACTTTCTTTTATCAGACCACGAGACTGTTTATCCTTTACCCTTTAGTTTCCTTCTGGAAGCTCAGGCCTAAATTTGATGTTTAATTTCAGTAACTATATTCCCCAAAGTCTTTGATATAAATATTCCCTCCCTATCCCTATACAATGCATTAAAAAATTTAGTATTCAAATTTTATACTTTTATAGTGAAGTGCCTCAGGTTGTTTCACTCATTAATTCATTCAACAAATGTTTATTATACCATCTCTATGTTCAGGTACTGTGGTAGATTTGAGGTGGGGCTCTCTACTTAATTTCTACACAACAGGAAAAAAGGTGCTAAAGGAATTGCAGTTTTGAACTGTGAATTTTAAATCACCATAACTAGGTTCAAACACATCTTTATTAATCAGAATAGGAACATTACAATCAACACATTTTTGCCAACAAGAAACAAGTTTGCTTATTTCTGCAGCATAAAAATTCATTCTTCAGGATTTGATGAACTCTTGGAAAGCATTTTCTGCAACCTGCTGGTTGTGGAAGCTTCCATATCCTGCTGGTTGTGGAAGCACTTTCCTTGCAAAAAGTTGTTGATATGCATGAAGAAGTGGTAGTCGGTTGGCGGGAGATCAGGTGAATACGATGGATGAAGCAAAATTTGTAGCCCAATTAGTTCAACTTCTGAGGTGTTAGTTGTACAATCTGTGATCAGGCATTGTCCTGTAGAAGAATTGGGTCCTTTCTGTTGACCAATGCTGGCTACAGGTGTAGCAGTTTCAGGTGCATCTCATTGATTTGCTGAGCATACTTCTCAGATGTAATGGTTTTGCTGGGATTCAGAAAGCTGTCATGGATCAGACCATCAGCAGACCACCAAACAGTGACCATGACCTGTTTTTGGTGCAAATTTGGTTTTGGGAAGTGCTTTCAAGCTTCTTCTTGGTCCAGCCACTAAGCTGGTCATTGTTGATTGTTGTATAAAGTTCACTTTTCATTGCACATTACAATACAATCAAGAAATGGTTCATGGTTCTGTAGAATAAGAGAAGACAACACTTCACGATGATGATTTTTTCTTTTATTTTTGGTCAGCTCATGAGGCACCCACTTATCCTGCTTTTTCACCTTTCCAATTTGCTTCAAATGCCTAACAACTGTAGAATGATTGACGTTGAGTTCTTTGGCAACTTTTTCTGTAGTTGTAAGAGGATCAGCTTCAATGACTGCTCTTAATTAGTTGTTGTCAACTTCCAATGGCCGGCCACTGCACTCCTCATCTTCAAGAATCTCATCTCCTTTGCAAAACTTCTTGAACTGGCTGGGCACGGTGGCTCACACCTGTAATCCCAGCATTTGGGAGGCCAAGGCGCGCGGATCACTTGAGGTCAGGAACTTGAGACCAGCCTGGCCAATGTGGCAAAACCCTGTCTCTACTACAAATACAAAAATTAGCCAGGTGTGGTGGTGTGTGCCTGTAGTCCCAGCTACTTGGGAGGCTGATGCATGAGAATCACTTGAACCCCAGAGGTGGAGGTTGCAGTGAGTCGAGATTGCACCACTGCACTCCAGCTCTGGCCAACAGAGTGAAATTCCACCTCAAAACAAACAAACAAACAAACAAACACTTCTTGAAGCACCACTGCATTGTATATTCATTAGTAGTTCCTGGGCCAAATACGTTGTTGATGTGAATTGTCTCCACTGCTTTATGACCCATTTTGAACCTGAATGAGAAAATTGCTTGAATTTGCTTTTTGTCTAGCATTATTTCCATAGTCTAAAATAAACACAACATAAACAGTAAGTAATAAGTCATTAGCAGAAAAAGCAAGAAATGCTCATTAAAATGATGTATGACATAACCACATTTATTTAAGAATGTATTCCAATATCAAATGGCAAATTCCAACAATGCAAAAACCTCAACTACTTTTTCATTCACCTATTATAATCATAAATGTTAACTTTTATGTTGCATCTACTTTGTGATAAACCTAAAACAAGTAGGAAACTACCAATATTTCATTAATTATGTAAACAAGTGAGACCAAAGCATGGTGAGAAGATAGGGAGAATGCTACTAGCTACACAGGATGGCTGGAAAAGCCTTCATTGCAAAGAAGTTATTTGGATGGAGTCCTACAGGATGAGTAGGTATTTGTCATATATGGAAACAGGGAGGCCATGAACAAAGGCATAGAATCACTCCAAGGTCTGGTCTGCTAAGGGAACGGGGGGAGGTTTAGTGTAGTTGTGCATGGTTTGCATAAGGTGACTGGCAAGAGATGACACGGAAGCAAAAGTTTGGAGTCAGAGAGTACAGTAACTGATAAGCCAGGCTAACAAATATTTCTGTTAGAAGTCATTAGAAGTTCTTAAAATGTAGATTAATTTTGGAGGGAAGTATTCAGACAGCAATGAAGAGCAGAGGTTGGAGCAGGGAGAGGATAGTGGCAGGCAGTAGATGGGACAGGTCTGGTAAGAAATTATGCTATGGCAATGGGGATGGAAAGAAGGGGAGGGATTCAAATCAATGGTTAGGATAAGAATGATGTATAGAAGATGAGGAGAATATTGAAGATAACTTTGAGTTTCTCATATACCTTGAAGGTGGTTGGCCCATAATAAGCAGTCAATAAATGCTTGTTGAATAAATACATGAGATTGACATCATTCACGAGGAAGAGACAGTTTAAGACCGGCCAAGTTTATGGTGTCTTCTAGGTGCCTAGTATAGATATTTAGAAGACAAGCTATAAATGAAAATGATTCCAAAAGTAGTTTGCTCTTATGGACATATCCCTTGTACATAATTTGCATTTTTCTTTTTTTCTTTCCCTCAGTAGTAGTCACACTTCATGTGGATGAAGATCAGGTCTTAAATTTCTGTTCCCTCTCCCCAAAACAGGCAGGTCAGTGGCTGCTATATAATGTTAGCTAACAATTATTGAGCCCGTAGTAACTGCCCAGCACTGTTCTAAGTGTTATATATGTAATAATTCATTTAGTGTTTCCAATAGATCTTTGAGGTAGGTGCTATTGTTACCCCCATTTTAACTGAAGAAATTAAAGTCAGAGAAGTTAAATAGTTTGCCTGAGGTCTTTTTACATGCTGAAGCTGAGATTTGAATCCAGGCAGTCTTCCGATTTTCCTTGCAATTTTCCCACTAAGTAACTGAACTACCTCTGGCACCCAGAACCAGTGAATTAACTGGTTGTGAAGTCTGTTGGGGGCCTCCCTGGAATTCTGTTGATTGTACCTCAATGACAAATTTTTGTGAATGCTGCCAAAGACATTTTTGCAGTAAATCAGATGTGAAGGATAAAAGAGCAAAAGCCTCAGAAGTGGGGAAATATATAATTTATTTTGAAAGTTTATATGGAGACATAAAAAGTAATTTCTGAATGAGTAGTTATGCAGGCCTAGGATAAAGTTTGTGCATTTATTAGAATAATGAGATTTTAAGATTGGAAAAGCCCTAATTATTACAGGCAACGTTACCATGTGATTAAATAAGACACGACATGGAAAGGGAGTATGTGAAGGAAAGATGAGCTGGCTGTCTAAATAGTTGACTTGTAAGCAGAGAGTGAAGGTGAATAGAGAATGTACTGATGGCTTACTAAGTAAGAGCACTGAATTGGTTTGTGCTTCAGTGCATACAATGAGGGGCACAGGTGAGGTTGGAAAGGACCCACATTGAGCAACATTAGTACAATATCTGGGACACACTAATATACAATATACTTCCTCTGAATTCCATGGCATTTGTGAGGCAAGGAAGGCATAACAATTATTTTGCTCAAAATCAGCAGTCAAAAATAGAAATTTAAAAAATTTTCGAATTTTTGTTTAGGAGATTATGTAGATGGTGTTTATATTCTCCAATGCTGAAAGGACCAGTTTTAGAATCACTGCTTGAAAGTGATAGGAAGCTAGATTTTTAGCTTATTACTGTATACAGAACTTTCTAATACATGGTGCTGTTTAGCAAAGAAGCAGACTATTCCAAGTAATGAGCAAACTGGGTTGGAGGACCACTATCAAAAGTTTTTTGTAACAGACTTTATACTTGAATGTCATCAACAAAAGGTTCAGGGAGGTTTGCAGAGATTCAAATGCAGACCGGTGGCTCCATTGTTATTTTTCTTAACTACTATGCTGTGCTGCTTTTCCAGGTAATTAAACCGAAAGATCCAAAGTACTAATGAGATGGAATAAAAACCACAGAAAGCAATTTTGTATGTGAACGTGAACTTGAGCAAAAGTTTTTTAAAAAACGCTATGATTTCCACCCCTTATTCTGTGTACCTGAAGTTGTTAATCACGTACCAATCTTGTAAAATGTTCCCTAGGGACATATTTAGGGTATCTATATCATAAGCGAAATGCTTGCTTTTGCAGAAAAATGAGCAAATTGGCTACCTACTGCCTACAATAGTTATGGGCTACATTCTAAAATCTGTTCATAAGTCAAAGCATGAGAATGCATTTCCCACATTAATTTAATTTGCTCAGCAAATATGGAGAACTTTCTACATGCCAAGCAATGTTCTGAGAATCAAGGACACAACAGGGCACAAGACCAACAAATAACTATGCTTGCATGGAGCTTAGATTGCAAAGATACAAGCAATAAATATTAAACATAACAAATAAAATATTATAGAGTACAATAGAAGATGGTGGATGACAGCAATGCTGAGGTGGTCAGTGTGGGCTTTATTGAGAACGTGACAGTTGAGTTGAGGGAAGAGAAAGAGTAAGGAGCATGCCAGGCGGAGGGAATAGCCAGTGCAGAGGCCCTGAGCGGGAAGCATGCTTGGTGTGTTTGAGAAACACTAAGGAACACAGGGTGGTTGTAGCAGAGTGAACGAAAGGGGAAGTGGTGGGAGATGAGGTCAGAGAGAATTGGGCCCAGATCATTCAGCGTCTTGTGTGCCATTTTATGGACAATTTTTATTCTGAGTGAAATGAGGATCCCTTAAAGGATTTTGAACAGATAAGTGATATAATCTCTTTCTGGCTGCTATGTTGGGAAGAGACCGTTGGGGACAAGGATAGAAGCAGTTAGGAAGTTGTTACAGTAATTCAGGAGAGATCATGGTGGCCCCAGCATGAGATGCTAGAAGCAGCCAGATGCTGGATGGAGCCAACATAATTTCCCAACCAACTGGACCTGGGTGTGAGAGAAAAAAAAGTCAGGGATGATGCTTAGGAGAGACTTTCAGGAGTGTATCTTAAGACATTTTAATTTAAAAATATCTGTTAGGTCGAGTAAGCAGTTGATCATTAAGTCAGAAATTCAGAGGAAGCCTAGAAGTTGTTGGCAATAGAGAGCATCAAAATATATGGAATTTAATGTTATCCTCAAGGAAGTAACGGCAGATAGAGAATAGAAAAAACCAAGGTCACTTCAATGTTGAAAATTGGGGGAGAAGTGAGAAGGAGCCACTGGTGTGCCAAAGGAAAACCAAGAACATAGTATTCTGGAAATCAAGAAGAGGGTAATCAACTGTGTTAAATACCAGTGATAGGTTGAATGGTAATTGGATTAGTCAACATGGAAGTCATTGGTGACTTCAACAGAATTATAGGGAGAAAATAGTGCATAATGGTAACAGGGCCAGGCAAGGCTATTTAAGCCTTAATGCATATGCACCACAACACTGAATTGCTATATTTCTTATGGAAAATATGCTTAGCAATACAATGAACAAGTATTTATTGACCATCTACTGTGTGTTTAACATTCTGAGAAGGACTACTGAGGGGGTTCACAAGTTGTGTCTCGTAACAGGCATGCAATGGAAACTAGGTGGGGAGGCATGACTTAACTGAAAATAGAAAAGCTACAAGACTGTGAAATCTTACCAGTCTGAAGAAGCAAAGAACCCAGCTGTGGCTCTCCCAGGTGTGCAGAGCAATGCACTTAGGAAGATGAGGAAGTCTGAAGATATGTTTTCCCATGTTTTTGTTATGCACTTTTTACGCCAGGGGAATATATTTGAGTAGTGAATGAACAAACTTAATAAAAGATTTGGCCTCATGGAGATCTTGGTTGTGTTAGTCACAACCAGTCTGATTCTGTTTTCTTGATGTGGTGAAGATCATGTGTTATGCTTAGGGGTAGGGCAGTGATTGGGAAGACTGGAAACAGAAAAACTAGGACAGACAAGGGCCTACTCACAATGGAGGGCAGGTAACCCATGTAGTTTCCCAAGAGGAGAGCTTCTTAAGAGGAAGTTCAGGGGCATTTGAGGCCATGTCGGGAAGCTCTGGTATTAGGCAAAATCAAATATTTCTGAAAGTTGAAGTGATTATAGTAGCACATGGAGCACTTACTATGTAGCAGGCACTGTACTATTTTATTCTTTTAATGCATTTAATATTTATGACGTTAATCCTATGAAGTAAGTATCATAAATATCCCAATTTTCAGATGGAGAAACTAGGAGATCAAATGACTTGTCCAATCTCATGGAACTATTAAGTAGTAGGGTCAAAACTGAAACTCAGATTATATGTTTTTATATCATCTGTAGTGTTACCACCATACCATACTTTCTCCCAAGAAGCTGATTGTATTTAGAGCCCAACCAACAAAACATTATCACAACATTATTTAAATATTCTAACATATATTTTTAATGCAGGCACATCTCGTTTTATTGTGTTTTCCTTTTTGCACTTTGCAGATATTGCATTTTTTACATTCTGAAGGTTTGTGGCAACCCTATGTCAAGAAAACCTATTGACACAATTTTCACAACAGCATGTACTCACTTCATATCTCTATGTCACATTTTGGTAATTTTTGCAATATTTCAGACTTTTTCATCATCATTATTTTCTGTTACGGTGATCCGTGATCAGCGATCTTTGATATTACTATTGCAATTGTTTTGCAGCATCACAAATCATGTTCATGTGAGACGATGAGTGAGCTTAACCAATAAATATTGTGAGTGTTATGATTTCACCAACTGGCTGTTCCCCTATCTTTCTCCCTATCCCCAGGCTTCTCTATTCCCTGAGACACAAGAATGACAGAGGAGTTGAAAGGAATTATTTAGGCAGATAGTGAGGGTAAGGAAGTCCTCAGTAAAGTTTTCTCTTTAATGAAAAGCAGTCCCCAAATCATTTCTTTTCTAAAAAAAAAAAAAGCAGCCTGTAAAATAAAGCTACAGACATAGATAAGCAAGCTGGAAGCTGGCATGGGTGAATGCCAGCAGCTGTGCCAATAGTATAAGGGTACTTGGAGGCCAAGCATGTTCAACATGGCGGCTCCATCTTCCCTTTTCTTTGTCAACCACATGTACAGTAAGGAATAGACAACATGGTGCTGGCCAAGTAGAAAACCCAAGGGCATAACAAAAGATTAGAGTGGGATGGCCCCTCTAATGACGTCGTACCTTGTCCAACCAATCTCTCTGCCCTATGTAAATCAGACACTACCTCCTTAAGCTCCTCTGTAAAACCCCAGGCATTTCACCATGAAACCAGAAAATTCACTTGTGTGCCCCTCTCTCTCTGCATGAGAGAGATGTTCTCTTTTCTTAAACCTCCGCTCTTAAACTCACTTCTTGTGTGTCTGTATCCTCGATTTCCCTGGCATGAGACAACGAACCTTGGGTATTTACCCCACACAATGATGCCACTTCAACAATATTGAAATTTGGCCAATTCCAGATGTATTTTGTCATATGAATATTTCGTATTTACTTGTCCCCTGTTTTTGAACATTTATGTATTATTGAACATTTATGTTATTTCCATTCTTTCAATATTGTAAACACGTTTTTTTATATCTCTCTTATTCTTCAGGAAAAATTCCTAGATGTTGACTTATTGAGTTGGAGCATGAACATTTTAAAGACTTTCAATGTGTTCAGCCAGACTGCTCTTCAGAAAAATTACGCCCATTTGTTCCCACCAGCAGTCATGAGAGCATGTGCTTCCCTGAGCCCTTGCTAACATTTGATATAAAATTGTTATGTCATTCAAATCTGTTAATCATTTTTTAAACTTTTTGCTTGTAAAGATCTTCCCTAGCCCAACATCAAATGAATAATAACTTTTTTCATAATAAAAGAAATTAGGCAATTAATAACCCTACAGTGGCCTCTAAGTGTTTGTCTTTTAAGCTTAGTGAGCAAGATATGTCAAAGCAGAGATAGGCCAGAAGCTAGACCTCTTGTGTTAAACAGTTAGCCAAGTTGTGAATGCAAACGAAGAGTTCTTGAAGGAATGAAAAGTGCTACTCCAGTGAGTACATGAATGATAGGAAAGCAAAACAGCCTTATTGCCGATATGGGGAAAGTTTTAGTGATCTGGATAAAGATCAAACCAGCTCCAACACTCCCTAAAGTCAAAGCCTAATCCAGAGCAAGTGCTTAACTCTCTTCAGTTCTATGAAGGCTGAGAGAGATGAAAAAGTTGTAGATGAAAAGTTTGAAGCTAGCAGAGGTTGGTTCATGAAGTTTAAGGAAATAAGTCATTTCCATAACCAACAAGTACAAAGTGAAGCAGCAAGTGCTGATGGAGAAGCTTCAACAAGTTATCTGGAAGCTCTAGCTAAGATCATAGATGAAGGTGGCTACACTAAATAATGAATTTGTAATGTAGGCAAAACAGCCTTAAAGAGGACGCCATCTAGGACTTTCAGAGCTAGAGAAGTCAATGCGAGGCTTCAAAGTTTCAAAGGACTGGCTGAGTCTCTTATTAGAGGCTAATGCAGCTGGTGACTTTAAGTTGAAGCCAATGCTAATTTCTCATTACAAAACTTCTAGGACTTTTATGCCAAATCTACTCTCCTGGTCCTCTGTAAATAAAATAACAAAGCCTGGGTGATAGCACTGTTTACATCTGTTTACAGCATGGTTTACTGAATATTTTAAGCCCACTTTTGAAACCTACTGCTTAAAAACATTCCTTTCAAAATATCACTGCCCACTGACAATGCACTTGGTCACCACGAGTTTTGATGCAGATGTACAAGGAAATTAACGTTTTCATGTCTGCTAAAACAGCATCCATTCTGTGGTTCATGGATCAGAGTAATTTCAACGTTTGCTTATTATTTAAGAAACACTTTTTATAAGGCTATAGATAGTGATTCCTCTGATGAATCTGGGCAAAGTCAATTGAAAACCTGGAAATAATTCATCATTGTGGATGCTATTGAGAACATTTGTGATTGAAAGGAGGAGATCAATATATCAATATGAATAGGATTTTGGAAGAAGTTGATTCCAGCCCTTATAGACCACTTTAATGGATTCAAGACTTCAATGGGGGAAGTAATAGCAGATATGGTAGAAGGAGTGAGAGAACTATTAATAGAATGAAAAGTAGAGCATGTAGCTGAACATGTAGCTGAATTGCTGCAATATCAAGATAAAACTTGAATGGATAAGGAGTTGGTTTTCATGGATGAACAAAGAAAGTGGTTTCTTGAGATGGAATCTACTCCTGGTGAAGCTGCTGTGAACCTTGTTGAAGTGACAACAAAGGATTTAGAATATTACATACATTTAATTGATAAAGCAACAGCAGGGTTTGGCAGGATTTACTCTGATTTTGAAAGATGCTCTACCACAGGGAAAATGCCATCAAATAGCATGGCATGCTACAGATAAATATTTCATATTGTATTATATTAAGAAATTTCCACAGCCATCCCAGCCTTTAGCAACCACCACCCTGATCAGTCAGCAGCCATCAACATTGAGGCAAGATATTCTATCAGCAAAAAGATTACAATTTGCTGAAGAAGTCTCATATGATCATTAGCATATTTTAGCAATAAAGTATTTTTAATTAAGGCATGTAGATTTCTTATCTAGACATAATGCTATTGCACACTTAACAGAGTATATAGTATCTTATAAACATAACTTTTATATGCACTGAGAAACCAAAATCTCATGTGACTCACTTTATTGTGGCACTTACTTTATTGCTATGGTCTGGAACCAAACCTGCAATATTGCTGAGGTTGGTCTATAATTTTTTAAATCTACCTTTTTTGTGAAAAGAGAAACCTGAGGTTTACTGTCTCATCTGAGGCCACACAGCAGGTAAGGAGGCAGAGTCAACGTTTGAGCCAGTATCAGTCTGGTTCTAAAGCCTGTGCTGGGCTTTCTATGCCAGGGGCTACTCCCAGCAGGAGAACTGATTTTGGGGGAACCAGCTTGCAGACAGCCCAGTCTACAAAGATTAGTGGCTGGGTGTGAAAGACAGAGCCTTTCAAATCAGACCGATGTGGGCATGAGTCCTTAAATTACTCCTTCATGAAGACCTGACCTTGAGCACTTTAACCTCCCTGGGCCTCTGGGAACTCCTTTTTAAAATGGGAACAAAATATCTACATCATAAGGTAATTTTGTTCAGGTTAATGAGCCTTAGCACCATGTACATAGTGAGTTTCCTTAATGGTGGTGATGCTCTTATTTTACAGGCAGCTTTTCATTGTATTAGTGTTAAGGTGTCTACATCACCCACGTTCCAGACAATACCAGCGTTTCAGAATAAAACCACAGTGTTTTCTGGAACATCTTTCTTTGTAACTGAACTTGATATAGTAATTGCTATCCTTTCTTGTGTTTGTGTCCAATAATTTCAAACTTCAAATGCTAAAAATGGAAGCAAATACCACATTCCCTGACAAAGCAAGAGAGAAAAAAACCCTATCAGTTGTTTTGCTTTTCTGAAGGCCTGTTATGAATTTCAAAATACAGCAAATCATTTTCTGTGGGAGACTCCAAAGTGAAATTGTAATGATTACTGGCTCAGTGAGTTAAATATCAATTGATTGTTTTTGTAACCAGCCTCTAATTGATCAAAAATTATAGGTTTCAATATCAAAAGGGAATATGATCTCCCTAGCACTAAGCAGTGTTAATTTGGTCCACATGGGAGACTAGGGAATTGGTAATTCCATAGAGAAAGAATCTACTTCTGGAAGCCGACTCCAGCAGTTGCATTGGAGTCAATGTGAACAAACAAGGGATTTATGGAAGATGATACTACCTTCTTTTAAAGGACAAAGAGGAAGACCATGTTCTCCCATTGTCATAATATTTACTGAGAGATTCTTTTGTGCTATTCTCAATACAGATTGTCGGACCAAAGCCGTAGGATAAAGATTAGTAGTGTGGACATTTGCATGGTATGATACCTTCATGAGCTTGTGAATGTCACTTTATTTTTGTGAACCTCAGTTTCCTCATACACAAAAGTGGTTTTGTAACACAGTAACAGCCAACATCTAGCAGTTGCTTACTTTGTACCACGAACTTTGCTAAGCACTTTTTTATTTTTTATTATACTTTATGTTCTAGGGTACATGTGCACAATGTGCGGGTTTGTTACATATGTATACATATGTAACATTACAGTAGGTATATCTCCTAACATTAGGTATTTACATTAGGTATATCTCCTAATGCTATGCCTCCCCCCTCCCCCAACCCCACAACAGGCCCTGGTGTGTGATGTTCCCCTTCCTGTGTCCAAGTGTTCTCATTGTTCAATTCCCACCTAGGAGTGAGAACGTGCGGTGTTTGGTTTTCTGTTCTTGCGATAGTTTGCTGAGAATGATGGTTTCCAGCTGCATCCATGTTGCTAAACACTTTTTATGCATTACTTGTATTATTCTCATGACCCAATGAGAGAGTTTTCACCTCCCTTTTGGTCATTTCAATCCCACAGTTGATGTTCTTCCTTGCAGTTATTTAACTTCAAGGAGCTCTATGGGAAGCGGAATTGCTTAATCCAGAAAGGGTTCTTGGGACCACAGATGGTAACGTCTTCCCACTTTGGTGCATGTCAACAACCCCCTCCGTCCTCACTGTGGTGCTTCTAGTGGAACCGCCTTGGCAGGTTCTATCCTTTGCATTTTAGTTTTGCTATTTATGCTGAAACAGTTTATCTTTGACTCAATTTGCATTTGAATGATGGCCATAGTGCCATTTCTTTTCAATGTGTAGCTTTCACATAATCAACAAACAAACTGAATTCTAGAGATTGTAGCTTACATCTCATTCTGGTACCTTCTCTCTGCAGTTCAAGAGTTTACATTTTAACTTACAAACTGAGAGTTCTATTTTCTTTAATTAAGATACAGGTTTGGTGAAATGTATTCCATTTTCCACATTTAAATCTTTTTATCCAGAAACTGGGGAACCAAAAGGCTTTGGCTCTTATGTTTTATTTCCAGAACCATCACCTTAATCATCTATGTTTCAGTGTTTATGTGTGTGTGTATATATACATACATACATACATACATATATATATATATATATATATTATATTTTTTTTTTTTTTTTTTTTGAGACAGAGTCTCACTCTGTTGCCCAGGATGGAGTGCAGTGGTGTGTTTTCGGCTCACTGCAAGCTCTGCCTCCCGTGTTCACACCATTCTCCTGCCTCAGCCTCCCAAGTAGCTGGGACTACAGGCACCTGCCACCGCACCCGGATAATTCTTTTATTTTTAGTACAGACGGGGTTTCACCGTGTTATCCAGGATGATCCTGATCTCCTGATCTCATGATCCACCTGCCTCTGCCTCCCAAAGTGCTGGGATTACAGGCATGAGCCACTGCGCCCAGCCTGTTTCAGTATATTTTGAGTATTCACTCATCACATATTTATCACATACCTATTGATAAATGAACAGGATCTGGAGTTTAGCAGAATTAGTGATAATAACAGTAATAATGACTAACATCAATTGAGTTCTTGTGGTGACTCACACTGGGCTCAGTGTTCAACACAAATTATACAACTTAATTTAATCCCCATAGTGACCCTCTGAGATTTTATTACCTCCATTTTACAGATGAGACAGCTGAGGCTCTGAGAGGTGATGTGATGTGTCCAGGTTCATACACACATTCATCCATACAGGCCTGACTGGAAATACAAGCTCTTGTTTTCTTTTCTCAGTACCAATGCTCCCGGGAGGTCCCCAATCAATTTTTAATTGTCTCTAACTTTCTCTACCTTTCCTATGCCTCAGATACACACCAGGGTCTTCATTACGCTCTTCATCATCCCCCCTGGTGCTCGTCCCAGCTCTCCTCTATATGTCTTATATACTCTCCCCTCACAGGGATTCCTGATCTTTAAATCTCTCTGTTTTAGCCCTGGATTGGTAGGTTTGAAAATGAGCTTGAGCAGCTCCTGGGAGGAGCTTTGACCAGGTAAGGAAATATCTTCTACCCAACCGTCTAGTTCATTTTGATTGTTTTGACTTCTGTTTTCTCTGTCAAACTCCCCCTTCTTTCCCCACCCCATTGTCCCATCATTAGCTCCATCATCTCTGTGTTCAGGTGAGGGCCTTGCCTTGTGCTTCTCAGCGGATGTCCTTGCTCTCGCCGCCCCTCACCTGGAAAGCCTTTCCTTTCCCTCCACATCTATGAAAATTGTACCTATTCTTTAGGACCCTCCGAAAATATCAATGTGTTCTAAAGTTTTCCTGGTTCTCCAATTGCATGAAATTTCCCTTTTCTTTGAATCATTATGGTGCTTCATCCACATACAACACCTTATAATAATAGTACTAATGATGACAAGGAGGAGGAGGATGTGGAAAAGCAGGAGAATGAGAAGGAGGGGAATAAAGAGAAAAAGATGCAGACAAAGAAGAAAGAGGAAGAGCAGAAGGATGAAGAGGAATAGGAGGAGGAGGAGAAGGAGAAGCAGACTATGACACGCCATGCACTTCACAAGTATTATTTCTTCTTCACCAACACCTTATGGAGTGACACAATGCTGTCACATTTTACAGATGAGAACGTTGAGGCTAGAGAGGTCATGTGTTTGCCCATGTCCTATGCCACTCAGTAGATGGTCCTCTCTGACTGTAGGAACTGGGTCATCTTTACCTCAAGTTCTCCTCAGTGCCTCTCACAGTGCTGTGAGTCTAGTAGGTTCTTAATGAACATTTTCTAATTGAGTGGAACAGAGATAATTAACCAACTAACTAACAAGCGCTATACCTACTACACTTAAGTGCAGGGGTTGTTTTCCATTTTCTTTCTTCTAATCTTTCTCAGTGGACTTTCCTGGTGTGGCAGAGACAATGCCACAAGTTCATACAGGAAGACTATGTGTCACATCTCCTGCTTTGAGTGAGGTCACTTGATACATTCTGCCTGTGGAATATGGGACGATGTGCTATGCACCATTCCTAGGCCTGGCCTCTAAAACTCCACTAGATTCCTCCCCCGCCCAGTACTCATTCTTTCTCTTCCTGAATGTAAAACACCCAGCACAGAATCCTGCAGTCTAGACTGAAGAAACCTGGGTCTCCGATTAACTGCATGAAGCAGATGCCCCCTTTCCAATTTGCGCTGGACTAGAACCCTCTCAACCAATCTGCGCTGGACTAGGCATAAAAGATAGATAATCTTTATTATGTAAAGAAATTGAGACTTCAGGGTTATTACAGGCACTACCATTACTTGTTCTGATTAATAATCCAGGCATGGATTCCACACAGTCTTCTCACACAGACTTTTAGTTTTGAATGAATTCTCCTAGATCCCAAGTGTGGCCAGGGTGGCTGAGCATCAGTATTCTTGAGGTGACAGTCACTAAATATGGTCCCGCAAGCGGTGCCTGTCTTATTATCTCAGATCCTGATCTAGGGAAGAGGCCCAGTGGAGGATTTTCCAAGCTAATGGCATAAAATTTTTCAGATAAAACAGTAACAGCCACCAAACAGCAAAAAAACTTTTCTAAGGCTTTTTCCCTTGTTCACCATTCTGCCCTTGTCTTCCCATATTAGATCTTTTTCTTTCCAAACTGTTTATGATGCTGGAAAATTCTCTATGGCTTCCCTGGATGGCTCCAATATCTAAAGATGTCCCTCACCTCTGGATTTATTACTGGGCCTCTCTGAGTGGGGTCAAAGGGCATCCCAAGCCCCATATTCTGAGCCTCCTCCTTCCCTTATGTGCTCCATAACTCTCCTTTGCCATTTATTGACATTTGAGACACTTGATCTATGACTGCCTTTCTCTCCCTCCCCCTTGTTTCCATGCCTTGGTTTCCAGGGACAGCAAGAATATATTATTTCAAGAATGAGGACAGGGCCAACTTATTTAGGATCTGTGAGTGAATTACTGGGTAGAATTTTGCATAGACTCACATTGCGTTTAAGACTTAAGGTTCAACATAGCACCAAACACATTATTTAGATTCTAGATCCAGGAACTTAAGGCTAAAATTGGAAGTAAAGATCCACATTGTGCTGTTCTCTAACTCTCAGTCTGTCTGTTCATTTTCCTGTGAGGTAAGTGTTTTCTCCATGTTATGAGGAACCAAGACTCAGACAATGATTGACCATGATGGGTGTAGAACTGAAGATGGAGCCAGGCATCCTGGCTCTTTCCCCTGCACCATGGCAAGCTTCCACCTTTTGTAACAGATTATTTCTTAAAAATATAGCATTTATGTACAGCATAAATTAGAAATGCTTTGAAAAGTAGACTGGACCTGAAATTTCTGAGTTTCTTAAAAAATCAGCCTAGGCTCATTGCCAGGAGCGTCTGCAAGCCCATGCTGCTCAGGTGGCTTTTTGCCAGATGCCTGCCCTGCTCATCCAAGGTCACAGCCCTGGTCAGCTATGTGTCAGACCAGAAGAGGCTGCTGTGGATCCGTGGGCCTTGAAGGCTTTGGTTTCTTTATTCTGTTTCCAAATCAACCTTTAATTCTGCAAAATGACTTAGAATATTGACTTTAAAAATCAGCAGCTCCTGGGCTTTAGGGAGCTGTTATGATATCGAGAATAGAATAACTAGCTCTGTGGTTGCCGAACTCTGATCTTTGGAAGTTGCCTGTCCAAGATGGATTTTCTATTGGTGGAGAGTAAATGAGAGAAAAAAGGACAATAGTGAGTATTCTTGATAAAGGTGTTTGTATTCAATGTAAAGTCCTGCCCTTTATTCCAGAATTATACTTTTCTATTTTTGATGGTAAAATGATATTGAGGATATATTGTTCTTTTTAAATTCTTAACTGGGAAAATAAAAAGAAACTCACTCTATTTAAGAAAATAATGTATTATGTAAATACAGTCATGTGCCACTTAGTGACGGATCACATAGATGACAATGGTCCCATAAGATTCTACTACCACATTTTTACTATGCCTTTTCTATGTTTACATATGTTTAGATACACAAATACTTACCATTGTTTTATACTTGCCTACAGCATTCAGTAGAGTAATGTGCTGTACAGGTTTATAGCTTACAATCAATAGGCTATACCATATAGTCTAGATGTGTAGTAGATTATACCATCTAGGTTTGTGGAAATACACTCTATGATGTTCACACAATGACGAAATCACATAACAGTGTGTTTCTCAGAATGTATTCCTCTCGTTAAGTTATGCATGGCTTGCTCTCTCTTTCTATACATATAGTACTGGCCCATGTGATGAAAAATTTGAAAACTACAACTTTAGCAGATATTTTTCCAGACACAGTGATCTTTGTCATTTGGGGAAGGGGGTTTTCTTTTGATATGTTATCGGTCTTGGGTAATCTGTCTTTATCTGAGCAAAATAAAAATTTTATCTTTACCTTCATATCAATTCATGTATTGAAAAGCTTTGGTCTCCTTTGGCTATAGGGACTAGGGACTTAACATGTCTCTCTCTTTCTTTCTCTGCATGTGTGTGTGTGTTTTAGAGGAAAAGAGCTGGCCTCTTAAGGCTAGGCTACAGGAACTGACTTACGGCCATTTTGGTTTCTTGACACACAGGAATACATAAATTAGCTTACTGTCAGCTTTGTTGATATTGGATTAATTTTATTTTTATGCCCAATGCAACATTTTTAGTAAAGTAATTAATAAATTACTATGAGATAAAAAAGCAGGGTTTAGGGTCTCTACTACATTTTACAAAGCAACAATAGTGAACAGTGCTACATTAATAAATACCCTTCATGAATAAATTAGATCAGATATGTTGAGTTAAATTCAATTATATGTATTTCTAAGTTACATACATTTTTATGTTAAGAAACGGCTTAGGACTAATTGCTAAGAATCTGTAGGGTTCCAGTCAGGAAGGCACTAATCAGTTCTCTGTTGACTGTTGCAAATTTGAATAATAAAGTTGAGTTGGTGAAGTAGATTCTATAATTACTCACTGTTGTTAAAATAAAACCTCACTAATATGCACTTCTTTAAAGCTCACTATGCTCCTTCTCTGTGACATACAGGGACAATCAGGAGTATTTTGGTCTTTATTTATTGGGGCTGCATAATCTGATTATCTCTCATTAGTTCAGAGCTGATTATTTCATTTATCTTTGTAAATGTGACAACAAAAGGCTCACTTTAATTAAGCAGATCGGCAATTAGCTCTTGTTTTATAGGAGTTTGAAACCTTCCTGTACTAATAGCAGGCAGCATGATTATAATCAGAAGCCCAGGAAGAATGGTGGCAGAGGACAGTTTGATTTAGAGCACCATTTAAGTGAAAGCTATGTAGGCAAAGTGGCTCTCCAACGACAAAGATCCAGAAAGGGCTAGCCAAACCAGGGGACAGACTTGAGAAGGCTAGGCCAAGACCTTCTCACCTCTATTATGATATAGGCAGTGACTTCATTCCTTTTTTTCAAAAAAATGTATTTCTTTGTAATAGTAATTGCTATTATTTATCAATCACCTATTATAGTCCAGGCTTTGCATCTATTACTTTAGCTATATTACTTTTCTTAAAACCTCATGGCAGTTCTTTGAGGTAGGTATTATTAATTTATCCCCATTTTAGAGATGAGTTAACTGAAGGCCAGAGAGGTTAAGTCATTTGTCCCTGTTTACACAGCTAAGGATTAGAACCCTTATCTGATTTTGCTACTCTGCAAATTGGTTTCTTTTGCTCCATCTCCCTTCTTGCTCTCTCCTTTCTTCTTTTACCCTCTCCCCATCCCTTTCTTTTTCCTCCCTTCTTTCACTCATCTCCTTGCAATATGCCCAGTAGTGTACACTGAGGTGGAGATATTTACATGAGCAAGACATGGCCAGGACTCTTGAGAAAAGTACAATGTAATGGAGGCGGAGACATAAACTACATAACCACAGCAATGCCTGAGACAATGCGAGGACAAAGCTAGATAGAAAGGGCACAATGTAGCATGATTGGCACATTTGGCTGCTAAATCAATATTTATTAGAGTGGCTTGGCCTGGTCCTTCTCATTATTGCACCTTGTGTTTCTCTTCCTTTTCTCCTAATGAGGAGCTGCTTCTAACTGACCAGAACCTTTCTGATTATCTACATGGGTTACACTATGTTTAATGTAAATGGAACTTACCTTTATGCAGAAGGCTGGTGTGATCTATCACAGGCTAACTTGCAGTCTCATTTAGTTTTTCAGGAATAGTTAGAGGAAGAATGAGATAAATACGGATTTTTCAGAAGAAGGGGGAAGAAAATGGGAAAACGAGAGAGGACATGGTTGGAAGGAGAGGGAACTTTGTTCCTTGGAAAGGAGAAGAGAGAGTGAGTTGGGGGGATTGGAGGATGGAGTCCTGCCTTCCCGGGGGAGGGGCTGGTGACCATCAGTAGAGAGGAACAAGCCAATTAGAGCTAGGGCTGCTTCTCGGTTAAGCAATCAGGCTTGGGGGCTCTGGTACCTTGCCAGATTCTGAAGACATCTGACTACATCTCCTCAGAGAATGGATGGTGTTGCCACTTCTGTCCTAAACCTGTCAACACTACCCACCTAGTCCTGAGATTATCAGAACACCTGCTGATATTTTTACTTACAATGTTTTTCAGTGTTGGTTTTTGTATCAGGCTCTACGCAAAACACTTTAAAACACTGTCTTCACAATATAATTGTAAAAATACAATTATTACACATTACAATTGTATTATGAAGAAAGTATCATTATCTTCAATGTACCTATGAGAAAACTGAGGCACATTCAGGTAAATTAACTTTCCTGGATTCACATAGTAGTGGTGCCTAGACTTGAGCCTATAATCTTAACTGCTACGTAATAACTTCCATATTTCTTTGGGCTTCCTGACCCACCAAGGGGACTTGACTTTCAGAAATTATTTAAGAAGTTAATTTAGTTTATTGCTTCTGAAAACGTTTCTTTATATGTTTAATAAGCCACACATTAGAGACTCTTACTGTAGGCAATAGAGAACCATTGAAGGATCTAGACTAAGGCATGACATGATGCTTCCATCATGTGAAAGGTGTGTTTTATGATGTGTGGAGGATAATTTGGAAAGAAATTACCATGGAGTTGGAGATGTTGGTTAGGATGATATTGCAACAGTTCAGTCACAAGAGGATGCAAGCTTGGTAGCAATGGGAGTTGGGGAAAAAGGCACAGGTGTGAGAAAAATTACAAAGAATAATAACTTTCAGTGACTCATAATCATAGGGGGAAAATAAAAGGTCCCTGTGCATCAGAGTCTGCACTAACTGAAATACGGGAGTCATATGTGATTGGGTAGATGAACTACAAAAGACATTGAGCGTGGTGATAGGTCTTTGACCCGGTCCTAAGAAGTATGGATTAAATGGGGATAGAAACCCGTTTAGAGGGGAATAAGGAGAGACTGGATGATGAGGAAGGAGGTAGAGAACATGCATAACAGTTTTCAGGCCAGGAAAATACAAATCCATTTCAATAGAGAGTATCTGATTCCTCCCTCAGCCCAACTCCATCTGAGGAGGGACTTAGTAGATGGTCACTGCCCACCTCTTCCTCCTGCTGATGAGACTGACGTGCAATTTAAGGGTAGGGGCCTGATGTTTAAAATTCATCTCTGCATTCCTAGCACCCAGAGCAGTGCCTAGAGCAGGGTAGGTGCTCAATAAATAATTATTGACTAACTGAATAATTAATGAGCCAGAAGCTGAGGCCAGAGCTCCTGGCTCTAAGATGACCTCCAGTGGCAGGGGCTGAAGTAAGGGTGGTCAAGGTGCTCCTATAGGGCAGCTGGGAATGGCAAAAAACAGGAGACCAAAGCGGAAGGTCAAAGTGCAGAGGTAAATTTTAGGTTTAAGTCTGAGGGGGTGAGCACTGCAAAGGGGAAAGAACAGCAGGGATTAAGAGTTCTGTAAAGTTGGAGGTACAAGAGCATTGCTAGGAAAAGGACTCTCGTAGCTGAAGTCATATTTACTGAATACTAGTGGGTTTTGGCACGTGAACGGGGTGAAAATAGAAACAGATTCTGCTGTCTTCTGTGTATAAATGAGAGAGACAGAGTTGAAAGGTAGAAACAATACATAAGCAAGTGTAATTGCCACCCCTCTTTCTCACTAAGAACTATGGAGAAAAAGTGGTGGATTGGGTAGGAGGGGAGAGTCGGATGGTGCTCTTGGAGCCGTGGATCCCTGGCCAGTCTTAAGGAGTAATAGTTTAACGCATTTCTTTACCACTCTAAGTAGAGTTTGGGGTAGGGCTGGTTGGGGCCATTATGATGTTCTGTGAATTCCCCAAAGATCTGGGCTTTTGTCTGTCTGAGAAACTTTGATGATCAAAGCAAGAAAATCCCTGTTTAAGAGTGGCATCTGCTGGGCAGCCTCGGGCCTTGGGTGCCCCTTACCAATATAGTAGTTTGGTCAATTTAAGGGCACACATTTGGTGACATCAGAGGGGAAGGTGTAGGTGAAATAGAAGAAATGTAAGATACTGGCTGGAGAGAAGATTATTGAAGATGCAAGATCACAGAGTCACAGAATGTCACAGGTGGAAGGGATCTTCTATCTTGTGCACAAATACCTTTAAATATTTTAGATAAATAGTCATACAAGGGCTGGGAAGATATGAAGTGAAGGAACAGGAAGCAGCGTTCATTCTGGTATAGAGAAAGGAACAGCTGTTTCTCTGAAAGAGTGATGGCTGAGAGGATAGGATCCAGACAGAAGTTATTCTGAAGTAGAGAGGAGGAATATTAGAGGTTTTATATCAAGAAGCGGAAGTTTTGCCTCTTCCCTCAAAATATTAGTTGTTTCCCTCTCCTCTTCTCTTGCACAGGAAGGTGGAATGGCATGGGGAACACCCAGGCTTTCACTTGCTCCAATTTACCTCTAACACTTCGCAAATAAGAGTGGCCTTCCTGGCAACTGCTTAAACCAAAGGTGCTTACATTCTGAAATGGCAACTTGAAAGGAAAGGAAATCCTAATTGGAAACACTTTTCAAGCTCTTAAACAATAATTCGTTTTCCAAAAAAGAGAAAGTTATTTGCTTCCTACAAAACAGTACTTCTACTTAAGTATGACAATAAAAAGTTTTTAAAAATGTATATAATAAAGTGCAGGTAATTTTACCACTCACATACAGAAAAGAAAAGACAAGAAAAAAACTAAAGAAAAAAGGTAAATCCACACAGTAATCCTGAGGTTGATCCAAAGTCTTGGTTTATACCAAAACATAAAGACATCGGTGGTGCAAAGGACTGATTTTATGTCCCTGCAAAAACTCAGAAAGCTAGACATCAGAGTTTACATAAAATGGATAGAAGTAGACATGTACTTAGACATGTTAAGGACGAAGGCTCCCAGACCAGAAGACTGCAAGTTAGCAGAAGACTGCAAGTTAGATCCCAGTGCTTAATTGAGGAGAGTCAGCAACATGAAGGGCAAATGTGTTGATGGGGTGGATCATCAAGCCGGAAGTATAAACACCTACTCTCCGCCAGGAGTAGATGTTTTAATTCAATCCTCACAACAACCACGTGAAGCCACGCAGAGATTTTAGACGAGATTCTAAGTGGTTAAGGAGCTTCCGTGAGGTCACATGGCTTCAAAACGGAGGGTCAGCGTTTAGCACCTTGGTCTTCTGCTCTCAGAGATCATGCTTTTTCCCCCTGGCTGAGCTGCTGGATAGCTCTGTCCAAGCGGGTGGCATGGCCTCCAGGGACTTAGGAAATGACGCTGTGGAAACGTGTGCTTGCTTTTCCCACTTGCTTTTTGTCATTGGGTTACTTTTTCTCTCCAGATTAGTTTTTCAGTTTAATTGGTTTTGGTTTTGGAATTTTTTATAAAACTAGTTATTCTCCCTATCTTGCTTAAGCAATTGTATTCCATTTGATATTTTCTGACCTTACTCTTGGGTGGGGGAATAATAGAGTATTTTACACGGAAATGAATTGTGATGTCGTAGGTGAATGTGTGGGAGCTCATAAATCAACAGTGATCCCGGGGGACCATGGAGGGCCTCCTGGCCCTGTCCAGTGCTCTTTAGACCTCTTTATGCTAATAAAACAGAGATTTCTCTAGGAAGGGCTCCACCTTTGCAAATGACACTCATAATAAGCTCAGTGCAGTGTTGCAGTAATAGGCTGTTTACCTGCTGGTAATTGGTAATTTAGCCAGTGAAAAGGGGCTAATGGTCTATCTTCTCCATTTGGAGAATTAAGAAGTACAATTTTGTCCAAATAAACTGCATTTGTCTGTGGAAGACCCTGCAGAGAGCCAAGGACAGGGAGTTTGTCTTCCAAGGGTATTCTTGTTGAAAATACAGATGTGTGAAAACATATAGGGCTAGTGATTTCCAGATTTCTAGATGAGTTACTGAGTTTCTGTGAAGGGACTTTGTTATTTATTTGACCATCCTGGTAAGTGAGAAATGGGGCAGTTTATCAAATGACATAGACTATATTATTCTGATTCCTTGTTCTAGTAATTATGACACAGACCAATGAGTGCTAGTGGAAGACTAGCATGACCATTTAAGACTTGCTTATTTCAGTCTATATAGAATTAATGTGGATATTTTGTCATAGGGCCTGGGGGCAGGGAGGGGAGGAAAGAAAGAAAATGCATTTTTTCTTAACTAAGTGACCACAAATAGAGATCTTGTTAATGTGATGATGACATGTCAACACAATGAAGAATTATAGAGACATTAAATAACAATGAAACTATATTGAAATAGTTATATGAAAATATATCAAAGGTATATATGGTAAGTGCATACAGTGAAAAAAGCAGGACAAAATTGTGTGTGTTCTCTGATGAGATGCATGTAAAGTAGGACATGCATGTATATGGACAAATGCTGGAGGAAAATATACAAACATGAAAATATTTGGGAGAATGTGGGTTTGTAAATCTATGGAATGATGCAAGGGGTCATTTGTATCAGATTCATTTTGGCCAAGGGGACTCAGTGTATAAGTTAATTTGCTTCCTACTAGTAAGAACAATCATATTTTTTCTAGTCAGACAGTGTTGGTCTTAACCCATTTATGCCTGAGGTTGCAATTTTTTTAAAGTTTTTACAATCAGTCCTTGCCGATGACATTGAGCAGTAGGATATAAATAACTCACACGTGCTTAGCGTTCCAATAATGGAACACTAGGCATACATTTAATTCATTCTAACAGTAGGATTCCTATAGGCCAATGTAATCACAGAATGGTTGAATAATTCAGTGTCCTGAGAGCTCAGCAAAGGGAGCATTTCCTTCTACCTAGTCCTCATATAATATTTTTATGGAAGAAATAGAATTTACACATGGTTCTGATGTAGATTGAATTTTATCAGGTGGAGATGGGGCTGAAGACATTTCAAATGCAGGAAGAGTACTACTGAAGGCCTAGGGTAGAAAAAGTGCCGAGTATAAAAATTCACGGAGATGATTTTTAAAAAATTGGTTTGATTGAAATCTGGTCATGAAACAGAATGGGGAGAAATCTTTAAAAGGTAAATCAGGGACAGGTTATAGATGCCCTTGAATGCCTCGCTAAGTACTATATATTCCCATTGCTTTGCTTCCCTTGCTTTCATAAAGATCTGGACCATACCTCAAAATGCAAATCACTGAATATCCTTATCTCTTAGCAAACCAAACTTCCAGTGCACACACTCTGCCCTGGGATTAAGTACAGTACTTTTGGAAATTGCATTATCTCATTCTATTCACTTTTTTCCAGCACATTTGTGAACTGAGACAGTTCCTGCTATGTGGATGGTGCAGAATCCAGCAGTTAGAAAAGGTATTAGAACATTTGTACTTTCAACTGGAAAAACAGTAATATTTTGGACCAGTCATTACTTTGATCTTGCTTGCTAACGTGGAGGATAGCACTTTTCTATTCCATGGAGGTGCAACAAGTCCTTCCCTCATCCTTGCAGGTAAACCGTCTCTTGCAAATGCCTCTTTCTCTTGATCAGTCCAAGCACCACTTATCCTTTGAGTCAAGTTCAAATTCTACCACCTTCTCAAATCTGGCTCTTGCCCATCTCTCTGTTGTCTTCTTTAGACACCACTTTTTTACTTGTACCATGCACTTGGCAACTAAATTCTGTTTTTACATTGCCCTCTACATTTCATGAGGCAGAGGGTTTTTTGTTTTTTTGTTTTTTTTTTGGACTCGGGCAGACTGGAAGCATCTGGAGTTTAGGAATTATCCAATAGATGTCAAGTATTCTGGGCACGTGGAGGGTAGTTTTACATATTATGTATTTGTGAATTTAACTAGTCAGTTAAATTCCAATAATCCATCAGTCCACAAATACATTTAACCAGTCTTTATAATTTGTAATATTCTTTTTACAACTCAAATGCCTGTAATAAGTTGATTTATTGCATAGAGCTCATGGCAGGCTCTCAGCATTGGGCTACGCAAAGCTGTATTGTTTTTTATTTTATGATTTATTTTTCCTTTATCAACTATCCAAAATCCTAATTCTAACACCATTCCACAGACAGCTCTTAAATTTTTAATATTTGCCATCCTAAACCATCCTCCATGTGTTTTTTCCCATATAGCAGTACACATAGTTTTGTTATATATATGTAGTATGTATAGTACTGTTTTGTGTGTAAGTTTTAAAAATTCACATAATAGTTTTGGGCTGTCTGCTTCATGTTATTTCCTATTTGTTTTTCCATTTACGTTTCAGAAGCCTATCCATGTTGTTTTTTGTAACTCCAGTGTGTTGCCTTGTATATCTATTACCCCTTTCCTTCTCCATTTCCTTAGTGCTGAAGACTAAGGTGGCACAGACCTGGGATGAACACCTTCAAGGGCAGCACTGTCCAAGAGAAAGATGATGTAAGCCACAGATACAATTTTTTATTTTCTAGTAGCCACATTAAGAAAGTAAAAAGAAACAGAAATTATATACTTTGTTGAACCCAGTATACCTATAATATTATTTCAAAAAATAATAATGAAAAACATTACAAGGAGATATTTTCACTTTAATTTTCTGTACAGGTCTTGCAGGTGTATTTTATACTTAGAGAATGTCTTAATTCAGACTAGTCACGTTTCAAGTGCTCCACAGTCACAGGTGGCTGGTGGCTACTGTATTTGAGGCTACAGATCTAGAAATGTAGACTTCTTGTTTGTCTTGTTCAGCACTACCTTTTTAATGCTGAGAGGAAGCCTGTTTTCCAATAGTCACTCAATAAAAACTTTTACTGAATAAATGAATGTCCCTCTCCGAATTGTGTCTGCATTAGTTATTGATAATACTCCCAGCAGAAGTATATGAGGCTTTCCATTTCTTACCTATTTTTTGTCAGTCTAATGGGTGTAAAGTGGCATTTTTGTCTTATTTTGTATTTCTGTGACTATTAGTAAAGCAGTGCATCTTTTCATATAGCAAACATGCGCTTTACTCATTTTTCTATAGAATTCCCTTTTGTTTTTTGAGGGGGAGTCTTATTTGTTCTGATTTTCTACTAACTCCAGATACTAATTCTGCATTGGTGATAGACACTGTAACATTCTTTTAACAGACATCTGTTAAAATACGTCTATAGTGTGGGCAAAAATCCACAATTTTGGTGTAGACGGTCCAGCAATTCTTCCCTTGATGCCTGTGTGTTTTGTTTTGCTGGGTATTCTGCTATATTTTCTTTTAAATTTACTATTCTGCATTTATCGTTTAGATCTTTACTCATACAGAATTTATTTTTGTGAGTACTCTAAAGCAGTTAGCCAACTTCACGTTTGTATCTAAGGTTAGGCAGTTATTTAAATTCTGTTTACTAAGTCATTCACCTGTTCTCCCACTGATCTTTGATGCCATTTCTATCACATAACAAGTTTCCATAAAGATATGGCTCTGTTTCTGAACTCTCCAACTTTTTAAGATAATTTTTTTTGTCTTCTTGCAACATACTAATCTAATATTAATATTGTATAGTTGCTTAAATATCTGATAGAATGATGTTCTACCCTTTGATCTCCTTTTTAAAAAATTTCTTAGCTAGTTGAGGATCTTTATTTTTCCATGTAAATTTCAGACATTATTCCATTTCTGTCTATTCCCCCTATATCTTTTTGGTATTTTGAGTAGAATTATATTACATTTTTAAATGAATTTAGATTAAATTGACATCTTTATAAGAAGTGGCCCATCTATTAATGTGGTATATCTCACTTTGTTTAGTTATTTTATCATGAAGGTTTGTGAATTCTTGGTTAAGTTAATTCCTAGATTCATTACTGTAATGATTGGTTTGATAACTATTTTCTTTTGCATTTTCTAGTTAGTTACTGCTTATGTAGAAGGAAGCTTTTTTATTTTTATGTATTAATCTTGTATCCAGCAACCTATGTAAATTTTCTGATTAGTTGTAACAGTTTGTATATTCTCTTGGATTTTCTATGTAAATACTCATAATATCTACAAATAAAAATTTTGCTTATTTCCTCCCAAGTTTTGTGTCACTTATTTCTTTCTCCTATTATTAAGTTGACCAGGAAACAGTAGTATTCAATTAAGCTGTAACTATAATAGCTGAATTGCTGTGTTCTCTCTGGACTTAAAAGGCAGGCATGTAATGTTTCTCAGTTTGTATGGCTTATTGTTGTTGTTGTGAGGCTTTAAATAGCCTTTAAAATTAAAAATGGTCTCTTCTCTCTTTGGTTTGGTTTTTTAATTTTAAATCATGAACAGTTGAACAATGTCAAATAATTTTCTACTCTTATAAGATGTTTGTATGATTTTTCTTTTCTGACTCATTAATGTAAACTGATAGGTTTTTAAAATATTAAACTCAGAAGTAATAGATTATATTTAACCATGACATCTTACAGAAAACATACTGTTGGTTTTAGTTAACTAAGTTTTATTTCAGTTTTGGCATCTGTTTTTATAAGAAAAACTATTCTATAATTTTTTTCTTTTTAAAGTAGTTCTTTCCTGATTATAGCATAAAGGCATTATTAGTTTCATAAATGACTTAGGTAACTTTCTTTTTCTATTTTCTGTAAAAAACTTGTATAAGATAAAGATATTTGCTTTGCTACCACATACCTGTAAAATAATCTGTCAGATCTTTTAAGTAGGGGAGAGGTGGTACAGGGAAGATTCTGATGACTGACTTCAGGTTCTTTATTGGCAGTTCCGTATGTTTTATGTTTTCCTGTTCTAATGTTGGCATTTTATAATTTTATAGAATTTTATCCATTTCATCCAGGTTTCCAAATTTTCTAGCCTGCATTTGCTAAAAATATTATTCTGTTTCCTTTTTTCATTTCTGAATTTTGCTGCCTCTTTCCTCCCTCTCCCCTTCTTTTCTTTACTATGTCAATCTTGCCAGCATTTTATCTATCTTATTAGTGTTTTTAAGATAACTACTTTTGGGGATTTGCTAATTACCTTTAGTATTTTGTTGTTGTTTTTCTTGGTTTAATTAATTTTAGCCTTATTTTTACGATTTCATTTTATCTTTTTTTTTTTCTGAGTTTATTTTGTCGTGGCATTTTCTAGCTTTTTACGTTAAATCTTCTCATTTATTTTCATTTCTTCTAGTTTTCTATATAAATATAATCAACACTAAATTTCTGTTATACTATTGCTTTAACTGCAAGCAATACATTTTGACTTTTATTTTATTTTCATTTTGGCATTTAATGCTTTTATATACCTCATAATTCCTCCTGTAATACCCTCTTTATCCTATGGATTTCTTAACGATATGTATTTGGGCTTTTAGAGATGTAATATTTCTGTTATGATTATGTTATTAATGTTTTTGTTTTATGGCACTGCAGACAAAGAACACGTTGTATATGATGCCCATCTTCAGAATGTATTGAAATATCCTTTGTGACTTACCGTATGACCAATTTCTGTGAATTTTTACATATCCCGCTTTTTTTTTTTTTTTTTTTTTGAGACGGAGTTTCACTCTTGTTGCCCAGGCTGGAGTACAATGGCACGATCTTGGCTCACTGCAACCTCCGCCTCGCAGGTTAAAGTGATTCTCCTGCCTCAGCCTCCTGAGTAGCTGGGATTACAGGCACCCACCACCAAGCCCGGCTGCTTTTTTGTATTTTTAGTGGAGATGGGGTTTCACCATGTTGGCCAGGCTGGATTTGAACTCCTGACCTCAGGTGATCCACTCGCCTCGGCCTCCTAAACTGCTGGGATTACAAGTGTGAGCCACCGCTTCTGGCCACATATCCTCTTGATGACAGTTTATTTTTATGCTTGTGACTATAAAGTTCATATATTTAGATCAAACTTCTTAATCTTTGATCTATCAGTTCCTGACGGGCTATTTATAGATTTCTCCCTGTAATTTTATCAGTTGCTTTATCTAGTGGAGGCTATATTATTGAGTACTGTTGTAGACTGAATATTTTTGTCCCCCCTCATCCCTGCAAAAATTCACATGTTGAAATCCTAACCTCCAAGGTGATGATATTAGAAGGTGGGGTCTTTGGGAAGTGATGAGGTCATGAGGGTAAAGCCCTCACAAATGGGATTACTGACCTTATCAGAGAGGCCTGAGAGAGGTCCCTTGCCCTTTGCACCTTGTGTGGACTTAGCAAAAAGACTGCCATGTATGAACCAGGAAGTAGGCTCTCACCAGACACTGAATCTGCCATCAGCTTGATCTTGAACTTCTCAGCCTCCAGAAATGTGAGAAATAAGTTTATGTTGTTTATAAGCCACCCAGTCTATTTTATTTTGTTACAGTAGCTGTGATTGAGTGAGACCAGTACATATTTATTATGATTGCTATGTATTCTTGTTATATTATACCTTTACCATGATTAAATTACTCTTTTTTCCTTATGATGTTTTTTCATACTATTTGTTTTGGCTGATATCAAAAATTAGCATTTTGGCTTTCTTTTGGTTTATATTTGCTTAGTGTATTTTTTACTCTATTTTCAACTTTCTTTGTCATTTATATGTTTTTAAATGCTTTTTATAGATGATATATCTCTTTAAAATTCAACCTAGGAGCCTTTTGATTGCTGAGTCGGAGTCATTTACATTTATAATAATCATTACATCTTTGGACAAATGGTTTTACGTTTTCTATTTACAATGCTTTATTTTGGTTTCTTTTTTTAATTTTTAATTTCTCCCTACATACCCATTTTTTTAATCATGTAGTGGATTGGTTGAATTTTATTTTGCTTGTTTGAATTGTTCTATAGACCCATACATTAAACTCTCTATCTTAGCAATAAGTGTTTATATCAAAATTAAAATTATCAAAATTAAAATTATCTGTTTTTTGCTTGCTTCATATTTTTTATAGTCTTCTTAATCTCTCTGAGATTATTTATAATGTATATTTTAACTTCTTATTCTGTCTCATTAGTTTTGCCTCTTATAATACAAGTCAATCCATCCTTAGGTTATCACTCTTTCATGTTTCTCATGCTTCTCAGATTTTTGTAATGTTTCAATTTTAGCTCATTTTTATCCTCTTGGGATATCAGCTCGCTTGATTGGTGATGTTCTCCTGTTAGGAGCACCAGAACCTAGGTCTTAGTCTGGGTTCCTTTGAGTGAGTTTAGGGGGTCATGGGTGTGCTTTCAGGAGGAGAACCTTGAATGCTCCCATCTGGATTCTCCCATTTCTTGTTTTTCCTGCAGGGATTGCTCTTGTCTTCTAGTAGACCAGTGCGAAGGGATGAGGTGGGAAAGTGGAGAGAGTAAACTATGCTGCTTCTCAGGCTGCCACATTCACTTTATCATCAAAGAAAAAGAGAGAGTGAGCAGGATCACTACAGTTCAGCGAGTGCATTTGAGCTCATGCAGGTGTAGTTTTTGTTGTTTTGCTTTGTGCAGAGTACTTTTTACAGTCCCTGAATTTCTGAGCTCTTTTTTTTTTTTAATGTCCTGGACTTGCTCAAAGCAAAATAATGGGATTAGAGCACAGTAGAGTAGAAAAATAATTAGACTAGGAGTCAGAAAAGCTGGGTGCTAGCTTCACATCTGCCATGGATGAACCATTGCATCTCTCCAGAGAAGATTTTCTACATCAATTAGTCTTGGAAGATACTACATAGATAAGGATCTGTGTTCTCTATATATCCCTCCTTTTCCTCGGCTCAAGATGCACAATGCATATGAGCACTAATGAGGCCTGAAGGATAGAAATTCGTCGAATTTGTTTAATCTAGGGTTTCCCAAATTTATTTGACCTTGTAGTGCTATAACTGAGAACAGCATATTAGATGCTGGGCAACTATTGTTGGGAACAAACTTTAGGAAGTGCTACTTTACAAACTGCATTTTCTCACCTATGATAGGTGGACTATATGAATTGTATATTACCCCTGTTAGCTCTTCTGCATGACTTTCTGCATGCCCATTCAATATTCTTTTCTCTTACCATGTCCTTGTTCCTTTCAATGTCCTAGTTCTACTAAATGCAGGTGGATTAAGGTGTTAATCCCACCCCTTCTATTAATGACATTTTAATTGGCCAAGTTTCAGGAAATATTCGAAACCCAACCTAAGGAGAGCTTTGCTAATGGTGGGATTTCAGACAAGTACTGGATAAATCCATGGGGCTTTCTCATTGTCCCTCCAATAATGTCATCTATTTAACTACCTCCTCATAAGACCAGCACAATTTTGCTCTAAGTGAAGAGGCAAGGAGCTAGCAGCTTCTACTTACTGATCCTTTCTTTGAACCACTTAGTGAATATAAAAGTTCAACTTTACAAGAGAAGCACTTGTTATTTCCTCGCTTAGATAATGATTCCTTTATCCCAAATGTCCCCTTTGTATCTTCATGACAGTAAAATGGGGAAAATGGATTTTTTTAAAAAAAGTATTTACACAACTGAACATGAGATAAGCACAGTTAATAGGCAAGAATTATCTGCTTTGACTGCTTTCACAGCCCAAATTCACATAGTAATTCACAACTCATTCACTGGAATTCTGTTTTATTTCCTAACATGGAACTTGAAATGAGACAAACTTAAGCTGCATGCTTTTCTGTGGAAGACAGCCACGTTGGCTTAGGAGAGATCAGGTGCTCTGATTACCTGACCTGGTGCCACAGCACTGATGTGAGATCCACCCTCCTTGGGTATGGTATCTCTGACCCTTGGCAATTGAGTGGACCCAGGATCCAATGCTCCTGGGCCCTCTCATGTCAGGTATATGGAAAGAATCTTAGTAGATGAACACTTTGAATCTGATACTTGGGTGAATTTCTTGGCTTTTCTTCATCAGTCAATCAGGCCTCCATCCAAAACCAATGTCTTTAAATATTGACCTGTTGCTTGGGAAAAGTAAGTTGTCATTGTTATCGTTATTATGATAGAGGAACATTTTATTCTTCTTGAGGAGTTATCAAGAAGTAGTTTGGCATAGGGATAGCAGATAGATGTTGGAGTCAGAACGGAATGAATCTCTGAAACAGAGATGAAACTCAGTACATTAGCGGTTAGCACCACCAATTCACTGCTCTGTTATTATGACTCCACCTCCATCCATTAAATGCATGCTTACTATATTGTATTCACTGTACACAGCACAATGATTAAGAAGATAAGCTTTGAAGTAAAACAAATTTTGGGCTTAATCCTCATTCTGTTTCCTGCAGGTTGAGTCCCTCAGGAAACACTGAGACAGAATTTAGCAGGGAAGATGTTGATAAAGGAGTGGCTTTGAGATCAATATCATGGAGTAAAGAGGAGAGAGTAAGAGTGGGCAGAGAGAAGTTGCATTGTGGCCAAACTTGGCTAAGCTGTGAAGAGTTTTCTGCAGCTAATATGACCCTTCATGGTGGTCTGAAGTTGTCAAGATGGCCCACAACACATTGGTCCATCGTGGGAGGCACTGTCCTGAGAAGGGCTGTAACCTGAGCCAGGTAGCTGACATCTGAGGCTATCTGCCATCAGCAGAAGGGGAATGTATCAAATATTATCTATATCACCATTTTTCTGTTGGAAGAATCTTTAAGCTACGAAACTTTCCTGAAATTCAGTGTATTTTTATGTAAAATGGGGATAATAACTGTTATGCTAGGATTATTGTAAGAATGTTATTAATTCTCGTTCAGGAATACATTTAAAGTACAAAGTACTTGGCACAGGGTCTGTCACATGGTAGGTACTCAAAAATAATAATGATGATGATAATGGTGATATTAAATGTATTCTTCTGAAATATTAGATAATGAAACTTGGTCTTTGGTTTCTCCTTTGATCTCAGATTGTTTTGTCATTATATTTATGTTTTTATGTTAAGTTATCTCAAATTCTTGTTTTGGAAGCAGTCAAGATATAAATCAATCAATGTAAAATAGTCTTAGTAATAGAGATACAGTAGAATAATATTTGATATACTATATTAAGCATGTTTTTTTATGCTCAATAATTATTCAATATCTCTCCCCTCCCACTCCCACCAAGCAATAACCAAAGCATTCCTGAACTTACTGCTTCAGGGAAGGGGAGATACAGTTGAACAAACACCACATTATTCTCTTTAAGTTTGAAATGTTGCAGTCCTTGCATAAATAATCTATTTAGGAGGCTAAATGATCAGTCAGTGCCCATTTGTCCCAGCCTAGAAAAAAAATGAAGGTTATTTTTGGGAAGGAGAGGAGACAGAGTGGAGTTTGAATGTTGACAGATCCTTGGGAAGGGCTTGTGTTCTTCCATTCTCCCCATGACTTGGCTGGAGGAGGGAAGGAGGAGCCTTCCCTCCTCCAAGGGGATCCAAGGGGTAAGGGGTAAGGGGTAAAGTAAGGGATCCAGGAGTAGGTTTTGCACAGTGCCTTCCTTCTTGGGCATGTCTGAGGAGGCAGTGAGATTTGAAGACCAGCAGGGTATGGTGATGGAAGAATAGAAATGTCTGGGAAGATGGAGCCAGGACAACCTCCAGAGGCTCTGTGCACTCCAGTGTGGCTGGGGGAGCAGCATAATGTTCTTCCATGTAGCACAGATGTGACTTATAATGTTAATGGACCTGAAAAGGCATTGTGGATGGGATGAAAGTGAACGCAGCAGCATCTGTGTGATCCAGATCTGGACCCTAGATAGAATCAGTGGTATCTCAGTGAATGCCACTGTGGGCACAGAGCAACTGACAGTCAAGCAGGTGATTGTTCCCTCCCATCCCACCAGTGCTCGGATACATCAATAGGGACATAAGAGACTGGATATTCTGATTTGACCTGCTTAGCCTGAATAGACTAAGAATAAACCCCACCACTAGCAGCATGGGGCTCCTGGTAGAAGTTAAGTTTAGTTATAGAAAATAGAGAAGTTATATTTTCTGTAAGCCAAAATTTATGGCTTGATATTCATACTCATGGGGTATATTTGTTAAATCAATTTCCTATTTTTAGTTATTTTGCTTATGCTATTTCACTTGAACAACCCTCTGGAGGGCGTGTATTATTATCTTCATTTTAGAAATACTGAAATGAATGGGCAGAGGCATTAAGTAATTTTCTCAGTCATAGAAGATAGAGAAAAAATTAAACTCTATTAAATGTAAGATCTGAGATTAAAATTATTTTTCTGCTTACAAGTGTAGGTATCTTTAAAAATAATATTTGTGAGCATTTCTTAAATATCTATTGTGTATTAGACACTTCTCTAAGTACCTTTAATATGATTAATTTATTTAATCCTCATAAAAATGCTATTATACAAAGATTACATGTCCCCATCACACAGACGACAAAACTGGGGCATGGAGAAGTTAAGTGACTAATTCAGCACTCTGAGAGTAGAACAAGGCTTTGAACACAAATAGTTAGATTCAAATGCCTACACCTCTAACTACTTTCTACAGCAGCAGACTTTGTTGGTTCCCCCATTTTTACCTTTCTAATAGAACTTCAGTTGTGTTCAGGTGTCCATCTTGCTCCAAATCCATGAGTGGATCCTGACTATTGTAGATCAAATCTGATGTTCCCATTCTTTGTCCTAGTGATTGGTTTAGAATCCAAGATAAACTCAATTCATGCATGACATTCCACACGGGAACTCTTATTGGTCTGAAGGTGGGCACACAATCTCAGGTAGTCCAATGAGAGTATTAGAAGACATTTATATTCCAGGAAAGGAAGAGAGATTCATATCTTTTCCTTGCATAGACACAATGAAGCCAGTTGCTGCGGGTAGCCCTCTTGAGACCGTGACACAAGCTTCCACAGGAAAGAAGCCAGAGCTGATAAAATTGCAGGGAGGTAGCCCCGGAGGCCAGCCCTCATCTGCTGTTCTTGTTATATGGAGTTATAAATCCCCTCATTGTTTACTGCAATTTGAGCAGTACTTTTCACTCCTTGTAGTTGTAATGCTTTTATTCTGCCGGGTGTAACTACAACAACTCTACTACTTTATCACTGTTTAAAGAGGTGCCTATTGTAGCAATGAAATTCAATATTATCCTTTACATAGGGTAGTTTAACTGCTCTTCTTGGCTCTAGATTATAACAATAATCTCTTATTAACAGAATCTACGAAAGAGAGTATTTGTTGCAAATAATTACTCCACCACTAAGATGTAAGAAAACAACTGGAATAGTTTAAGTTTCTAAGTCCATGTGTATGTCTATACTCAATTGGTATTGTCCCTATAAAACATCACTGAGAGATTGTAACAATTCTAAATCCCTTGCTATGTTGATTATTTGGCTTTTCAGGAGTGTAGTCATTGGACTGTGTTGAAGGAAAGTGAAGTAATGATCTCCTTGCATGTGTCTCCGTTTGTGTAAGGGGCACCTATTGAATTGCCTATTCAAGACCACCTTCTCTAGGAAGTGTTTCTTCTTCCTCATCTACTTATTTGAGGAGGTGATACCTTGTCCGCGCAGTAGACTCCACCACCTGGTGACAGTAGTTAGTTGGTTCCAAGTAAGTATCTGCTTAGAAGTTTTGGGAGTCATTTTGAAAGAAAGACAGACAGAGAGAGAGAGAGAGAGAGAAAAGGCAAACTTTTTGGAAGGAACATCAATAAGAAATATAATAACCTGTTGCTTCTTTAACTTTTTAAAATTTTGGAGTATTTTTGGATTTATACAAAAGTTGCAAAGTCAGTACATAGAATTCACATATACCCTTCACCCAGCTTCCTCTAATGTTAACACCTTAACCAGAGTACACTTGTTCAAAACTAAGAAATTTAGATATTGATTAAACTATAGATATTCAGATTTTGCCAGTTTATCCAATAATGTTCTTCCGTGCCAAGATCCAATCAATCTAGGATACCATATTGCATTCCATCATCATTTCTCCTTAGTCTTCTTGAATCTGTCACAATTTTTTGCTCCTTGTTTCATAATCCTGATACTTTTAAAGAGTACTGGTCAGATATTTTGCAGAATGCCTCAGCATTCAGGTTTGTATGATGTTTTTCTCCTAACTTGACTGGGTTGTAGATTTAGGAGAAGAATTACACAGAGGTAAAGTGCCCTTGTCATTGCATCCTCAGGGGGTGCAGGTTATGTGTGAAAATATGACTTTTCACTGACATTGATGATCTGGATCACCTGGTTAAGTAGTATCTATGAGGTCTCACTACTGCTAAGCTATGAAATTTTATTTTCCATACTCTATTCATTAAGAGCAAGTCACTAAGTCTGGCCTACTTTCAAGGGAAGGGGAATTAAGCTTTAGATCTTGGAGTTAGGCATATAAAAAATGTTGCAGACTTATGTTCAAGCCACCACAGTAATTAGTACATGTTTGGGGAGAGTTACTTTGAGGCTATGTACATATCTTCTCCTGATGGCTCCTGAGCCTTGAATTTTCATTCTTTCCTAAAGCCTGACTGCCATCTTTTCTGTGCTGGGCATCTTCTGTTTGCTCTCCAGGTTTACTCTTCACCCTTCTCCACCCTCATCTTTGCCTCAGAAGACTTTCCGTATGGCATCAACAACACTGTGTCCTCTGGCTTCTGGTTGGGGAAACCTGGGGGAAGATCCAAGAGAAGGAGGAGAACAAGGTCTGGACATTTTTTTTCCTTTTCCCTCTGTGACGAGTCACCTCAGACATTTTGTGTTCCTGAAAGAAAGCAACCCAGATTCAATGGGGAAAAGGACTCCCTATTCAGCAAATGGTGCTGGGATAACTGGCTAGCTATATGCAGAAGATTGAAACTGGACTCCTTCCTTACACTATATACAAAAATTAACTCAAGATGAATTAAAGACTTAAATGTTAAACCCCAAAACTATAAAAAACTCCAGAAGAAAATCTAGGCAATACCATTCAGGACATACGCATGAGCAAAGATTTCATGACAAAGATGCCAAAAGCAATTGCAACAGAAGCAAAAATTGAGAAATGGGATCTCATTAAACTAAAGGGCCTCTGCACAGCAAAGAAAACTACCAAACTATCAATAGAGTAAACAGACAACTTAAAGAATGGAAGAAATTTTTTGCAAACTATGCATATGACAAAGTCCTAATATCCAGAATCTATAAGCAACTTAAACAAATTTACAAGAAAAAAGAAACAATCCCATTAAAAATTGGGCAAAGGACGTGAACAGACACTTTTCAAAAGAAGACATATATGTACACAACAAGGCATGTGAAAAGAATGCTCAATATCACTGATCGTTAGATAAATGTAAATCAAAACCACAATGAGATACCATCTCACACCAGTCAGAATTGCTATTATTAAAAAGTGAAAATATAAGATGCTGGTGAGGTTGCAGAGAAAAAGAAATGCTTATACACAGTTGGTGGGAGTATAAATTAGTTCAACCATTGTGGAAGACAGTATGATAATTACTTACAGACCTAAAAACAAAAATACCATTCAATTCAGAAATCGCATTCCTGGGTGTATACCTAAAGGAATATAAATCATTCCACCATAAAGACACATGTGGCTGGGCGTGGTGGCTCGCGCCTGTAATTCCAGCACGTTGGGAGGCTGAGGTGGGCAGATTACCTGAGGTCAGGAGTTTGAGACTCGCCTGGCCAACATGGTGAAACCCCGTCTCTACTAAAAATACAAAAATTAGCTGGGCATGTTGGTGCACGCCTGTAGTCCCAGCTACTCAGGAGGCTGAGGCAGGAGAATTGCTTGAATTCGGGAGGTGGAGGTGGTAGTGAGCTGAAATTGTGCCATGGTATTCCAGCCTGGGTGACAGAGCAAGACTGTCTCAAAAAAGAAAAAAACAAAAAGACACATGCATGTGTGTGTTCATTGCACCACTATTCACAATATCAAAGATATGGAAATCAACCTAAAGGCCCATCAATGATAGACTGGATAAAGAAAATGTGGTACATACACACCATGGAATACTATGCAGCCATAAATAAGAATGAGATTTGTCCTTTGCAGGAATATGGATGGAGCTGGAGGCCATAACCCTTAGCAAACTAAGGCAGGAACAGAATATCAAACACTGCATGTTCTCACTTATAAGCAAATCCCCATGACACAAGTTTACCTAACAAACCTGCATGTGTAGCCTTGAAATTAAAAAAAAAGTTAATAAAAGAAAGAAACCCAGATATGCATGACTTTCCCTCCGATAGCCTCTACTGCCTCCTCTCATCCCCTCTGGCGACAGTTCTGCTGCTGCTGGGTTAGAGCCCTGTCCTGTCCCTGTAGCTCTGCCTATCCTGCCAACACCTTTGTTGTTAGTCCCTTTGTAAATAACCCCTCCTTGAATTATCCTAACTGAGTGTGCCACCTGTTTCCTATTGGGATCTGGACTGATACATTGATCATAGCTTCTAAGAGACACACTTCCATTGTCCTTTTTAAAAATATCTTTTTTTTTTGCTTAAGTTACTTTAAGTAGGATTTTCACTCCTTGTAACCAAAAGTATGCTGCGTTAGAGATTACAATGCTGCCTTCTTTGTAGCTACAACAATAATAAAAGCTAATTAGCTTTCTTAAAAATTATTTTATATTTTTATTTATTCATTTTATTTGAAAAATAAAAATTGTATATATTTGTGGTATACAACATGATGTCTTGATATATATGTTTGTTGTGGAATGAATAAATCAAGCTAATTAATGTATCTATTACCTCACATATTTATCTTTTTTTATGTACTGAGAACATTTAAAATCTACTCTCCTAGCAGTTTTCAAGTACAGAATACACTCTAACCAGCTTTTTTGTTTGTTTGTTTTGTTTGTTTGTTTTGAGACACATTCTCACTCTGTCACCCAGGCTGGAGTGCAGGGGTGCAATCTTGGCTCACTACTACCTCCGCCTCCTGGGTTCAAGCAATTCTTGTGCCTCAGCCTCCCAAGTAGCTAGGATTACAGGTGCCTACCACCACACCTGGCTAATTTTTGTATTTTTAGTAGAGACAGGGCTTCACCATGTTGGCCAGACTGGTCTCAAACTCCTGATCTCAGGTGATTCACCCACCTTGGGCCTCCCAAAGTGCTGGAATTATAGGCGTGAGCAACTGCGCCTGACCCCAGCTTTTTATAACACTACGTTTTATTAAGGCTACCTTACATCCATGCTTCCACCTGAGACTTGCACTAATCTGAACTGTGTCAATCAGGGATATTTGTGCCTACTTTGCTAATGAGGAAACTGAGGCACAAAGAGATCTAGTGAACTATTTCAGAGCACAGAATTAGCATCTAGTAGGGCAGATACAGAAACCCAGGTCATCTGGTGGTAATCCTGAGGTGTCAGAGCATGACCGTGCCTCCTGCTCTTATGCACATGTTCACCACAGCTGTGTCTGCATCAATCACCGTCTACAAGCCATAAATCTGAGAATCATATTTCCATCACTCCCGGAAGTGATAGAATTGAAGCCCAGGTCGTAAGATGGGGGAGAGAAAAGGAGCACTAGATTTTATCTTTATAAAGTGATGCCAGACATCATTATTACCAGTCACTATTATTTCCCAAAAAGTACCATAAAGAAAACTGAGTTCCTTAAAATATTCCCAGAGTGAATGAAAGTTCCTGAAGATCACAATGCACATTGGCATATTTATTAGACACTCAGAAAATCTGCGGCTACTCAGCTTATTTTATTATGTTTAACCTACTTCTTTATAAACTTCTTTTCACTAGAACCTTTTCGCTGTGTTCATACCTTAGGAAGTACTGGAATAGAACATGAATATTGAATATAAATAAAAATTAAGTATAAAATATCATCCAAGTCGACTTTTCCTTCTAAGTACCATGAATTTATTACATCCTAAAATATCATCTGGCCTAGATCTTTCAAACTACCCCTGCCACTTTGGCAAGACACAGGCAGTAGTGAATTATCTATTTGGCTAAACCTACTTCCCAAATGTATTGGATAACCGCCAACTCTAGACTTGAATTCAGTTCTATGTAGACCTGTTTCCAACATAATAACTTCTAAGTTGCAGAATGTTTTAGAGGTAGACTAGGTTTCTTTTTATCTTTGACTTGATGTTTCACTGTTGACCTAGTAAAATTGCCCTGTTCAGAAGGAATGGGTAATGAAATCAGTGCCATCACTCAATTGTATATCCTTCAAAAGGCCAGGGAAAAAAATAAGTAGGAGTGTTTCTATGAGAGAAATTTCAGTGTAATATTTTAGCAACAGCAAGCCAAGTAACTGAACCATTTTTAAACAAGGATCGCCATAGAAAAGATGAACCGAAGGAGTCCATGGAACTTGTTTTCGAACTTCAACAACAAAACTGTAAATAACTTCAGAAATTCCAATTTGAGATTTATAAGATTATCATGGAATTAGAGCACATTTTGTGAAAAAAGCCGAATAGCTCCTGGGTATTTCTCAGAGCCATCATGGTTGTTCTGCCTAACACGCCATCCAGTCTCAGGTATGTCTTTATCAGCAGTGTGGGAACAGACTAATACAGCATCTAAGGTTAAATGCCCCACAATGCACAAGACAACACCACAGCCAGGAATTGTCCAGCTCCAAATGCCAATACTGCTGAGATCCAGAAGCCTTATTCTCAATGGTGTATTGCTCAAATTGGTGTCTCTTAAAACGTGCTAGGCCTGAAAACTTACTTGCTAATTAAAACAACTGCATTTCACTTGAAATGTATAAAGAGAAGGAACTTGAAATTGTATATGTCTGAAGTTGTGCTGTAAATGTAGCCACGTGAAAATGAGCGTAATTATTACTTTGTGGCACCCGGTTAGTTTTTCAAACAGGTAAAATACACTCTCCTAAGGAAATAAAGTAAAAGCCTAGTGTTGTCTGACTGAATTTTTGATGTGCTCATTATGTTGCTCACTACTACTGACTAAATAAAACTAAGTGATGTTCTCAATGCATGGACACTAATAATTTTAGTCTTCACTTCCCCCATAAAATTAATATTGAGTAATAGTTCCCAGGGAACCACACACAAGCAGGTAAGCGTGTGCTCGCATATGCACACACAAACAATCACCCACGGCAACAGTGCAGCTCCTGCTGTACCTAAATTGTTTGCAAATTACGAGAAGCAACTGCAGAACAAATGCTGGTTCTCACTCTACCTCTGTAAAAGAGGTCTGGATCGGAGGTGCTCCTCAGTTATTTAGAGCTGGAGCAAACAGAAGGCCTAACTATGCAGATAAACTTCTCATTCTTTTATATGAGGCAGCAAAATAAACACCTTAACACTTCATGGTTCCCAGAGTGCATGAGTTAATCGGTCCAATATCATTCTAATTCTCCTCGTAGTTCATTGAATTTGAGCCTGTTAGGAGATAAAATGTATCTTTAGCTACTATGTACTTATTCCAACAACTCTTTGATTTGATGGATGACTTTCTGATTTTTCGAAACAATGCCAGCCCAGGGCCTTGTGGGGGCTGTATGGTGCGTGAGACCTCTTGTTGTGCTTCAGGGTGTGGACTGGAATGGAGGGAGGGAGGAAAGGAGGGAAGGAGGGGGCTCTGCTGTACGAGGTCTGGCTCAGTCATTTTTAAAATCAATACTTGCTCTCCAAGCCTTGGATAATTTAGAGAACATAATTCAGAATTTTCCCTTTCAGCATGTATCCTCCATCAAAGGGGGGCTTTCATCCAGAGTCAGCACAATGCTTGTGTGACCCAGGAATGCACAGATAAGGTTAAAAAGAAAGAAAGAAAAAGTGCATGGTATTCTTTCTCTCTCTCTCTCTAAGCATCTTTTGGACCTTGCATATGTGTGTTAGTATGCCTCATTGTGAATATCTCTACTTAGAACAGAGAATCGAAATCATGGTGGCTCTTGGTATTACTTCATATTTAAAGCTTTTGGTGGGAGGGTGTTTTCCATTATAAACCCTTAGCCTAAGGGATATCAGCCTTAGATAATTTATTCCCAGCAGGTCTAATATAGGATACAAAAATTTCAGCCGAAGGGCTGGTAAATTCTGCTTTTCACCTCATTTCCAGAAAGTGCCATCAACAGTAGTGTTTTGCTGTAGAGATAAATTGTTGTGTTCCTATGTACAGAAACAACAGCTTCATTTGCTTAAAAACCAGCACGACACCTATTATTTAATCCTTCAGACTCTATTCACTAGGTTGCTCTAAAAAAGGATCCCCAGTGGAAAACATCTTGGTCATTTAAGTACAAAGAGCTTGAGATTTTACAGCAATTTTCCAATACTAATTACATTTCATACTATCTATCATATGCATGGCTTGCAAAACTCTATTGATTTTAATGGATACTAGTGCATTGGGAACAGGTTATTTTATGACATGTTATATTAGAGGACCTCTATGAAATACCTAGATCTTAAAATGTGGGCACAAATATACCCTCAATTATCCACAAGTGGATTATCCACTTGGTCTATTACCCACAACATATTTTAAATTAAAGCTGCTGTCATTAGGTGACTCAGTAGCCCCAGGCCAATTTCTATCATAACTTCTCTGCGCAGCCGGAAATGCAAACTCATTTTGATAGCCTTTTCTAATGTGATGGGTAGGAATATACTATTGGGATTGTTGCCAAAAATGTAAGTGTAAAAGACTTTAACATTGTGTTTTGTTTTGGATTATCCTTTCAAATTAGCAAGATTAATCAAGACAGCAATTACAAATTTGGGCTCATCGACCTGTTGTAAATATGAAGTATCTCAAGAAATAAGCCTTGGCCGGTGCTATCTGTAAATGATTGGCGAAATACTTTGGGCCGAAATGCTACCTGATTTGTGAGGTCTTCCTGCATTTCCCTTTCAGAATTGTTCAAGTCTTCTTCTGGGGCAGCCTTAAGTAGTGAAACAAGATCATGTGCTTTGGAATCAGGAAGATCTGGGTCTGATTTTTGTTTCTACAACTTCTTAGGTGAGCTGCCTGGAAAAAGCATTTAGCCTTGTTGAACTTCACTTTCTTTGTATTTTAAAATAGCCGTAACAATATCTATGAAAATAATATGATATGTGTAAAGTTCATAACTCAGTGTTTGGCAAATATCATGCACTCAATATGTGCTTCTTTCTTTCCCTTTTCCTTCCCATATCTATTTTTCATTAGCTTCTGAGTTCCTTGAAATTTGTGGCCGTATTTAATTATTTAATTCATGCTTGGCACTCTAGTGTTTAATAAATTCCCTTACCCTGTGAGATTTTAATAATATTTTGCTCAATTAAAGTGTGAATTGGATTTTTTAAAGTTTTGTATCTAAAATAAATTGTTATTTTCAAATTTCCACAAATTGGTTAAAATTATTTTGCTGTTCATCCCATAAAAAGAATAAAAGCTGGTTGATGTTTTCATGTGTAAATATCAGTAATTAGGCATATGGTTTTCCTTGAGTACACAAATCTGTCCTTAAGAATATTCTTAGCAGGCCGGACGTGGTGGCTCATGTCTGTAATTCCAACACTTTGGGAGGCCAAGGCAGGAGGATCACTTGAGGTCAGGAGTTCAAGACCAGCCTCGCCAACATGGTGAAACCCCGTTTCTACTAAAAATGCAAAAACCAGCTGGGCATGGTGGTGTACACCTGTAGTTCCAGCTACTTGGGAGGCTGAGGTGGGAGAATTGCTTGAACCCAGTAGGTGGAGGTTGCACTGAGCTGAGATCACACTGCCATACTCCAGTCTGGGCAACAGAATGAGACCATGTCTCAAAAATAAAGAAGAATATTATTAGCATATATATTGCTGTATTATATGTGTATTATGCATGTATGAAGACCAAGTAGCAATGAAGGTTAATAGCAGGAAAGGCTCCTTAGCAAGTTCATAAATTCTTTTATTGTTTCTAGAACTATTCTCAAGTCTACCTGTTAAAATAAACATTTTTGTCATGATTAACATAACATATATTTAAAATGTAGAGTATTTTACATTTTAAAATTAGGAACATATTTTAAAGTTAATTTTCTGTTGGTATAACAGAATACCTGAGACTGGGTGATTTATAAAGAACAGAAGTTTATTTGGCTCATGGCTTTGGGGGCTATGAGGTCCAAGAGCATGGCACCAGTATGAGGCAAGGGTCATTCCACCATAGAAGGGTAGGGTAGAAGGTAGAAGAGTGGAAGGTGGGCCGGGCGCGGTGGCTCAAGCCTGTAATCCCAGCACTTTGGGAGGCCGAGGCGGGTGGATCACGAGGTCAGGAGATCGAGACTATCCTGGCTAACATGGTGAAATCCCGTCTCTACTAAAAATACAGAAAACTAGCCGGGCGTGGTGGCAGGCACCTGTAGTCTCAGCTACTTGGGAGGCTGAGGCGGGAGAATGGCGTGAACCCGGGAGGCGGAGCTTGCAGTGAGCCGAGATCACGCCACTGCACTCCAGCCTGGGAGACACAGCGAGACTCCGTCTCAAAAAAAAAAAAAAAAAAAAAAAAAAAAAAAAGAAGAGTGGAAGGTGGATCCAAGTACTCAAGACAGACAACAAGAGATGGTCACTTTTATAACTCACCCACTCTCACGACAATGAGGACTCAGCCCTCATGACCTAATCACTTCTTAATGGGGATTAAGTTTCTAATGCATGAATTTTGGGGGGACACATTCAAACCATAGCAGAACACAATACAGCAAAGCTTCCACAGACTTAAAGTTTTAATGTAAGCAGAAGTCCTTAGTGAAATGAACAATTCATTAACTCTGGGAAGGTAGAGATTTTTTTCACTGTGTTTTTTAGCCATGAGCTACCTCTTTCTCCTTTGATGTGTCCAGTTGAAGTACCATAGTCATTGCTTAGCTATTTATTTTGTGCCTTCTCTGTCCATGGTACTGAGTGGTTCCTGCAGCAGTAATCAAATATTGCAACAAAGCCAAGCCAGGATAATTATGGTTACACTTCTGTGTGTTAGGCTTAGGTGACTGGCAACAAAACAGCAGTATTATTCTTTTCAATGTATTTCTTTGTTTAATTTTTGAACTACACGCTAATTTTATTTAAAAACTATGATTATAAGAAGAATATGTACTTTAAATATTATAGAAATAGTTTGCCCTTTATTGACACAAGAATACTTTTATTTACAGATCTTTGATGCTAAAAGCAAAATGGTCTGAGAGATGCCTTGGACATAAGTGATTTCACATCTGTAACTATATCCTGCAAACATTTGTAGACACATCTTGGGAAAGAAGCATTCATGCTTGCATCTGTTTCCAACGTCTGTGCATTTAAGCCAGCAACAAAAATCACCAGGCATTTGAGCTTTCCCTACTATAATGTTTCTGATTCACCTTGACAGCTTGAGTAATCCAATCAAAGACAATATTCCTCTTGATTTCAGTAATGAGAGAGACTACACTTATCTGAAACCTGTGTTACATTCATCTCACCAATACAGTACTAATGAAAAGGACAAATAACTGAGTCTCTCTTGGTGGCCTGCATACAACAGCTTAAATACATAAGTGCATAGCAACAGTATGTGTATAACATATAAAAATAAATATGTTCAAGTGCAGCAGGGTGAGTGGGTTTGTGGGGTCAGTGGCGTGAATGGGGGTTAATTTCTGTTCAGTCAGGTGAGGTACAAATGCATCAACTTTGCTGGAAAATAGTTCCAATTGTGGCTAAATGGTCTAGTTTCCTGCAGGATACAAGCAGCCTATTATTTCATGTTTTGAAAGGCTTGTTCGAGTTTGACCATTTGTATGGGAATCAATAAAACAGAGGATGGGGACAAATATCAGAGGTTACACCAAGCACATCATCGAGGGCAGGTCCAAGTGTCCATAATTTCTCCAATAATCCAGGGGACAAAACTCCTTTTGGTCTGGTGGCACAAAGAGATAGATGGTCTATTTTGCTAGGGCAGGCCTCATTTCATTAGAGATAAGATGACTTAGAGTAGGAACCAGAGCTTGGAGTCCTTTGACTACCTAATTTTCTTAAGCCATGGTTGAGATGAATCAGGAGGAAACAAAACCATTCCTCAGTAAATTTGGGCCCGCCAGAATAACTGTATGGAAAAGGCAAGCTGCTACATGTGTTGTATGTAAGTGATGTAGATTGCCTACAAAATCTGCTGAAATTAGTCAGAAATGTGACAGACACTTAGGTTGTGTAGGTGAGGTGGAGTTATGAATGAATGAGGCAGATATTCCATTGTAGTTTGTGAAAATAACTTCTAGCCCATGTATTTGTATATTTACTTATAATGAGTTATTTTAGTCTTAGGAACATTTGTGTAAAATTATGGTACACACACACACACACACACACACACACACAATGTTGTTTCTTCAGACACCTGAGAAAGTCCCAAATCACAGATGTTGAATTACTGGAATTTCACTTGGCAAGGCATATGTCTGAATCATTTGAGTCCAAAGGTAGGATTATACTGCTCAAGTTTTCTTTGAACAAAAAGAGAGCCATGATAATTTTGCTTATATATTTATGTTTTGCAAAAAAACCCAAATATAATTTAGTAGCACCCTAAAAGGTATGATTTTTTTTGGGTCCTGATTTGGGGTACAAACTACCAGGACAGACAAGTAATTGCCTCATTTTCCACTTAACCTGTCTCGAGAACCCACTTAACATTTTCAGTGCAATAAGATCTATTAATCTTGACAGACTTCAGTCTGAGTTGATTCTACATCCTAGATCCCTTTGCTTGAACAGGTTTTTGTTTTGGTTTGGGTTCCATGAAGTGTTTTTGGACTTAGCACCAAAGCATCATTGCACAGGTCAGTCCTCCACTTCCTCCCCAGGCATGGATCAGAATGAGTTTTGATACCTTGGGGATCTTTGGGCAACTCCACTGAGTAGGTGCCATCTTTGAGCTGCAGACCTACAGAAGCATGGCCTAGAGAAAATGAGTTCATGGTTTGATCCAGTCTTCAGTCTCTATTACACATACCTTATAGCTACTGGCAACTGCAAAAGAGAAATCCTGCTCATTTGGCAAAAAATTTACCTGAACATGAATCCAGTGTAGGGCCTACCTCTGGGGGCAGTGACAGTAAGAAAGGCAACCAGACTATCCATTGCTGACAATTCTGTCCTACAGATTCCTAGGGCCATCTTGCTGGGGAAATTGCTCACCACTGAAGATTTGTTATCAAAGGTTTTTAAAGAGAAAGAATAAAAAAACAGGCTGTGAAGTGTTTGCTTGTGTACTGAGATTCATGAGATAGAGAGGCAAGACATGAAAAACCTAAATTGTATCTATATAAGAAGTAATCAGTTTTGTGGGGAACTCTTTGAGAAACTGAGAAGTAAATAACTCGTCAGTTAAAAAGGTGCTTTATTACATTTTGCTGAATTGTCTAAAACATCTCTTGGATAGGCATTATCATAAGGCATACTGAGTAAGGCTGCCTTTAAAAAAATCTACAGTTGTTAACTTTTCTTGTCTCTTGTAATTTAATAGCATTTAAATTTCTACTTTTATCAAAATTCATCTATAATACTTGTATAAGATCATAACTTAAAATTATTTTAAAGAACTGGACATTTTCATTTTCTTGACTTGGAGGTTACTTCACATGTTAGGGATCTCCGTTATTTTTTTCTTAAATGAATCTGTGGTTTTTCCTTTATTCAAGTGGGAAACACTTCTAAGGCTCTCTATTTTGCAGTATAGGAAAAACCGAAATGCATTCTAGGGTCCACCCCACCCTCCCCCACAGTCCGAGTCACTTCGTGGGCCTCATATCTCTTAAACCACCTGCTAATCATAACAATTGCTAATTTGAGCCCTTTTTAGTCACTTCTAGTGACAATGACAATGCCATCTAGTTTGCAATGGCCATGTGGTCAGTCCCCTACCCATCCTAGCAGGCTGCTGCTGTGCCTTTAGCTGGGGTCTCCATTGTTCTCCCGGCCTCTGCTGACCATAAGCAATTCCTTCTTCCCTAATCTCAGGGGATCTGCTTCTTTCACAATGGGGGCAGGGCCATTTGCTTTGTGTGCAAGATAATCTTCCACAGAATTTTTCACGTATGCACACATACACGTTAAAAAAATGTCCTCTTTGGATGCAGGAGGATATATATCTATATATGAGTACACACATATTAACACATGCACAGAAACATTTGTGTGTTAGCAATAACGGTCTCTTATCAGTCCTGCCTTGTATCTAGAGAATTACTTTTAAAATTTGGTAGCCTAGATATCTGCAAGTCTCTCACTGATATCTTTTAATATTAATTATTTGGGTTTCTTTATGCCTTTTAAAAATTTTGTGATTCTTTTCTTCTTAGACATGATAATGTCTAAGTTCTTCCCGTTAAGCGGCTGGAAGCCCCTGCATACCCTACCCAAGCTTCAGGAAAGCCTTTTGGAAATGAATGTGAGACGGCAGTAGATGCGTGTCCGTGGCCTGGATGGATGATTGGAATTGAGGAGGACTTGATCATCTAAACTCGGCAGGGCTGCGCTCTACTCGGGAGCGTCTCTTGGCTGAATAGCAGATAAAATTTACTGGATTTCCACGTCTGAACCTTTGCGATGGCACTCTGTACTCCACTCTGATGGATTTAAAGCTGGTCATTATGATATAGGGCAAGTTGTAACAGGAATAAAAGCGGGTCCTTTCAACCAGCCATTTTAATCAGGAAACAGTGTTACTCTGGTATCATTAAAGCTTGCCATATGCCATAGAAAGGGGTGAAACATGCTCTTGACTTTTAGGGCAGATTAAAAAAAAAGTTTGATTTTACGGGGAGGCAGGGAGGAAGTAACCCAATAATATATTTTAAAATATTTATCTGCCTCAGTAAGCAGGGCGAGTTTTTAAAAAGCCCCCTTTAGATTGTGTCTCTCCTTTCCCCTAAAATGTTGAAGTAAATTAAGAAGAAAAAAGCTCCGCTGTGTCATTTCGGTTTTGCTGGGAGCGGCGAGGCTCCCGGGCTGCTGAGCACGTCGAGAGCGCCCCCTAGACGCTGGCACGTGGCACTGCAGGAGGAAGCAGCCGGTCGATCATCCACTGTATTTGTCCGGCGCCCAAATCCCACACAAAGACCTGGCACAGGCGGCGACGCGGCCTCTCTCCGCCCCCTGTCTGAGGATGGACTCGGAAGTGTCTCCACTTGTTTCAGAAATTTCCCATCGAGGCAGCACTGGGTACTCTTTCTGTGTGTACTTATGACAAAAATGCTATGGAGAGTGATGGTGAAATTAAAGTTAAACGTGTAGCAGTCCAGATAGGTGTCCCCATTAAGGCTTAGGGCACAGATTCTCTGGCTGAGGTGCTCTGGGATTTGACTGGCCCTGCCTCATTTAGGTGGAAGCGTCCACTCTGGACATCTTGGTGGGGGCAAGGTTGTCTCTACTCTGCAAAAAGGATGAATGCCTCTTTAAACTTCTAGTCTGACACTGAAGGAAGCCAGCTGAAAATTTAAAAAAAAAAAAAAAAAAAAAAAAAAAAGGACACTGGATTTAGAGACCAAAGACTCCAGTTTTCTCCCTGGCTCTCTTGCGTAAATGCTGTGTGACTTCGGACACATCACTCCTCCTCTCTGAGCTTCAGAGTGGTTGTTCTATAAAAGGAAGGTATTTGATCAGACGTTTTCAGCGTTCATGCCCAGTTATAAAGCATGTCTTAACCTTAATATTGAACATTTTTGCTTTAAAGTGTGTCCATCAAGCCAATATAACACTTCACAGAAGTCTTGAAAGATCCAAATTGGTTAAAAAGAACAGAGTGCATTTGTTTTGGGGGCGATGTGTATTGGCTGCAGTCAGCAAAATGTCAATTCGATGGACTCTGTGGCATCTTCATAACCAGCCTGAATTCCTACTTGATGTTAGTTACTCTTCAAAGGTGAGCCAGTTGTCCACATTGAGCGATGTTCCCCTCATTCTGACCATCGCTTTTCTGACCGTCGCTTTCTGGCCACACTGATCCGAATGGTGGTGTTCTCATCGTCTCGATCATCCCCACTGGCTGGCTGCCCAATCACGGATAGATAAATGTTTCTGTGTTCACAGGGTCACCTGTGGGCACTTCCCTGGGCTGGCAGCCCCTGGAATCACTTTTCCTTGAGACCAGCTCATCGGCGGGTGCTTGTTTATAAAGCTGCCAGGGAAAGACTTGTTTTCGTGTGTGAAAGCTGCTCTGATGTGAGCAGTTGAAGGAGGTGGACCGATGTTCCTGCCTGAGTAGGGATAACAGGAAAGTTACACAGGAGTAAGGCCTGTGATAAGGGGTGAGGATGCAGTCCATAGATATTGGGATGCAGGTGCCAATGTAAGAGCAGAGCCCATGGCCTCAACAAGATGAACAGTCTGGGCTTTTGGAAAAGCCACATAGCCACTGACTCACTCAAGGGTGGTAATTTGTGTCTATCAATAATAATGATGGTACTACTGATGACTTTTTCTTTCTCAGTTAAAACTCTGCTCTCTTTAGCCTCTGTGCATTTGACCAAGTAGTTCACTTACCCTGAAAACCTTCTTTGAATTTGTCCAGCTGGCAAAATCCCAGATTAAAAGCTTCTATGCCAACCAGGTACTCTGAGCTCCCCAAGCATCCTCTGACATTGCAATATTTTTGTTATGTGATCAGCACTGACAGTTAGCTGGTATATACTGGTGTGGCCCCACAGTTGTTAAAATATCAAAGTGTTTACGTTCTGGTTAGTAAACAGCTACAGCCCAGGCCCAAAGGATGCCTCCCGTTTCCCTCCCCCAGCCTTCTCCACGTCTTCCCAAATTTCAGCAACTCTGCAGTTAATACTTGCCCATCAGAGAGGGGACCTCTGGGGCTCAATGTTGTGTCCAGCCTCTGTTGACTGGTTGATGCTTGGATCTTATAGGTTTTTAATTATAATTATCCTCTTAATTGCTTCCACTATCAGACTGTGAGTCTTATTCCCAGTGCCAAAAATATATAGTGTCTGTAACTATGATGGTTGATGGAATGAACTTTTTGAGTATTCTTTTCTGTACCAGATTCCAGGCTAGGGATTTGCATGCATGACAGGAAGTCAGCAATAGTATTATTCTCCATTTCATTCTCATCGTTGGAGAAGATTCAAGGAAGGATATAACTTCCTGTCCAGTAACCAAATCTTACGTTGCAGAAAGTAAAGTTGAATTGTCCTAGAGAGGAGGCACTCCAAAAGGTGAAGGGAAAGAAATAGTTTGACCGTGTGTGGGGGTGATTAAGGGTATGTGTTGGGGAGTGAGTAGTAAATGGTCATGCCCTACTCCCGTGCAACATCCAAGTGGGGCAGGCTTTCCAATGAGTACTACCTTGATGTTAGGAGGTGGGTTGATAGTGATGATGATTAGACTCTAACCGCTATGGCTTTTGTGGTGAGCAATCTGGGTGTCTTTACTTTGTACAGAGGAAGAGGATCCTACTGCCTTTAACTGTGTCACATGGTTTTGGGCAATGACATTTCAGAGATGATGACGATGGGCCAGGGTTGAAGCTCTGTCTCTGTTTCTGTGCCACAAACACCCCATATTCTTTTCTAATTCCTTAGAGAGATTGAAGAAAGTGCTCCAATAATAATAGAGGCTGATTCTTTTTCCTTTCCACCATAGAGATTAGGGGCTTAGAGCTATATTCGAGATTTGATTGAAAAAATAAAGCAATATAACATCTCTTTTATCAATATGGCAAATTCATGCCAGCACCACATATTATTTCAAGAAATATGTAATTAGGCTTGAAATCTAGAGCTTTATTGCAATCATTTTGTTTTGTGCATGTAAGCTTCAGCTTTTATAATAAGATTTTTGGCTAACTTGTTCTTTAGAGGTAAATTTAAGATGCACATGGTCCATGCGTGTAAAGTTGTCATGTCATTCTATATTTTTATATTTTTCTTTTGAAATCTTAAAGCAAATTATTATAAATCCCTTAAGTAACCTCACTTGTTACAGATGTCTCATGAATGTCAGATCCAAAACCTAGTATTTGATCATGAAACTTGATGTAAAAGCAGCAATTTCTTGGCCATTTCCAGTGAATTACATGTTTAGGGGAAAACAATTTAAACTCAGTGTATTACAGAAGCAAAATAATTCTTTTCAGAACCTCGTGTGAGTCAAGTAGACAATCCTCTTGGTTGGTTGGCTTTTGTTTGGTCCAGTTGGACTCAAAACATGAGCATGAGGCTGAGCGTGGTGGCTCATGCCTGTAATTCCAGCACTTTGGGAGGCTGAGGTGGGCAGATCACTTGAGGTCAGGAGTTCGAGACCAGCCTGGCCAACATAGGAAAACGCCATCTATACTAAAACTACAAAAATTATCCAGGTGTGGTGATAGGTGTCTATAATCCCTGTCACTTGGGTGGCTGAGGCAGGAGAGGGAGGGGGAGGTTGGAGTGAGCTGAGATCGCACCACTGCACTCCAGCCTGGGTGACAGAGTGAGACTCTGTCAAAGGGGGAGGAGGGGGAAGCATAGATCATGGATATTTGGGGAAGTATCTATGGCTTTAAGTATCATGTTCTCAGAATGATATTTGGAATTGACAGTATCTGGGAAGTAAGGTGATAAATTTGGAAAAACAAAAAGTTTACTTACAGTAATAATACCTTATGTCAGAGCCCCTTTAATCTTCACAATAGCACATAGAAATAATCATGGCAGTTAACATTATACCCGTTCGCCAGACATGGAAACTCAGATTCAGGTAGGCTAATTGCTTTTGGATAATGACAAAAGGCTAATGAGAGGAAGGAGGCTGGGACAAAACTGGGCTCCTTGTTCTTCTTCTGGTGTACTGTCACTATAATGGACAGTGTATATGGAAGCCAGGGATCATACTGGGCTGACAGAAGGTGAAGTGGCAAATTGTGGTCAATGTAAGGTCCATGCAAGCCATTGAGCACATTTTCCACTCATGCGCTCAGGAAGGCAGAAATGTGGGGGATGCGAGACGTAGAACTCATTTCAAACACTAGCTGAATGGTGCTCAGAACATATGAACTGGCCCAGCATGCATGTGATGAAGTGAGCCATCCTCATTTCCACACAGGTTCTGTTGCTCATCTCTGTTGCTTGTGTGTTTCTCCATTTTCTCATGGACTTGAGCCATTTCCTTAGTTTGTCCACAGAGGGAATCCTAGGCAAGGAAGGAACAGTTTATGTGCAATCCCTGTCTGATGTGAAAGACACAGGCACGAAACATGGCCTTGTTAGAGTGCGTGGCTGAGGCTGGGGTGCTGCTAGAAGTGCACATGGTAGTGGCTACCTGCTCCTCCCTTGTGCTCCTTCTACACATGCTGTTTGTGTCCAAAAGGACACAAGTGCAGCGTTAGAAGTTAACACTCAGTTATCAGCCTTGTGGCTGTGAAGGAACAGCTAGGACTCATACTCATCAGCAAATGCAGCTGAATATGGGGTCACAGCTGTTCTTGGTGGGGGAGAACCTGGCACTTTGGGTTGTAGTTTTATTAACAGAGAAACATAAGTTTAGCTACTCTGTGGTAGAACAAAAATTCTGGAGGTCATGTGGTGTGGTGAGTGAGGGTGCAGTTTTTTTCTGGTCACATAGACCTGCATTTGAAATCCTTCCCTGGCACATGGTAGCTCTGTGATCTTAGGCAAGTTTGTTAATCTTTTTTTTTTTTTTTCTCACTTTCCTCCTCTGTAAAATGGGGATAATAGTGACTACATCAGAGAGTTGTTGAGAGGGAAAATGGGAGGATGTATGGAAAGTACTTGGCAATGGGTTTGACATGTAAGTGTTCACCAAAGGCTAGCACCGCCATCATCACCATGAGAGTTTAGGTTTACTGTGGGATTGGAATTGAGACTAGGAGACAAGGACAAGTTTAAGTCACCCTTAAGTTATGATATTGGTGATTACAGAGAAGAAAAAAAGAAAGGACGAAAGGACATGTATATGTACATGTATACAATGGTGAATTCAATCTGTCTTTACATCAGCTGAGGCTTTAAGTCTTTGTGTTACCCATTAGGAAAGATGATGGTGGAAATGATTCCGTGGCTCTACTTGACTTGAGTATGAGGTAATATTTGCTGGGAGGACATATCCACTTTCATCACAGCTTGTATCAGACCAGATATACAAAGGCATCCCTCAAAGACCACATATATATCTTTTTAGATGTACAAAGCTGCTTTAGAATTCACAGAGCTCCCTGAGAAATAAGCAGAGGAAACGTTGCTATCTGCATTTTGTGCACGGGAAAATTGATGCTTAGAGAGCATAACGCATGGGAAAGCCCCTAGCAAGTTGCCTAGCTCCTAGCAGATGCTGATTTCCTTCATCATCATTCTACCGAGAAACGGTGAAGCTGGAATTAGTCCTTGAGTCCACTGGCTGCTGGTCTATGATCTGTTCACCTCACAGCTGCCTTTCCCAATATCTTAACTTTGGGTTGGAAGAACACTTTTTTGAATGACAGATCTTCAGACAGAAATCCCTCCTTGTGGTCTGGGGGTGGGAGTGGGTGCTCAAACCCTCTCTAGGCCCTTTACTTACCCTGGCCTAAGTTATTTGTGGAATGCAGGGTCCCTGATCATAGCGGAAGCACTGCCGTCTTTACTGTGTCATGATCTATTATTCATGCTTTTACTGAGTTTGAAATGGCATCAGACTTGCATGAGATTTCTCACCTGATTGCCAGGTGGTTCAGGAGCTGACAGCCCAGAAACTCCCTGGAAGTACCTGTATTTCGAGAGCTGTAGTGTGGGAAGTTACATAGCCTGATGCGAGCTGAGGCTATCCCAGGCGAATGAATGAACTGGATCACTGACTTGGCTGTGTGTAGAACAAGTCGCTGGTGTTTTCTCCAGTAGATAAGCCTCTTATTTATTCTTATTAATCATTCTCCCTCGCCCCCAATTAATACATTGGACAATGGATATAGGGGTTTTGTGTCCATTTTGAGAGTTCCATCTGTAAAAGAGAAAATATTATAAAACCATATAAAACTTAGAACCCCCTATTTGTTTGGTTGTGACAAATTCTAAGTACTTCTCTGCACTTGGAGGTCTGTTGCCAAAAGAAATGGTTACCTAAAAATAGATTTGTTCTTGGAAACTGACTTAGAAGTTCTGTCAGGCTTTCTTTTTGCACAGGTCAGATTTCCACAGCCAGGCAGTTTTCCAGACAAGGCAGCCCTCACCCTCCTCCTCACCCTGTGTTCTCTGTGGCCTTGCTCTCCAGATAGCTCCTTCCTTTCTTCACTCCCCTGTGGTCTCTGACCTCCATATTGTTTCAAGGAGAAGCTCCCATTTGGATAGCAAGGTATTGAGGATAAACTGGTGAGGAAGAGGGCATGGAGCTCTCCACTAGCACTTCATAGCATCTTAAACAATGCTAGGGGCTGGTTCTCCTTGAGTTCCAAAAGCCACTGCTTCCACCTTTAGCTTTTGAAAGAGAGATGGATCTTTCATTTACTTTCCTCTTTGCAACATAATGCCCATTTATTTACTCCTTGGTTCATATATTGACCATTCAAATGTATAGATTTTTCAGCAGCTACTTTGTGCCAGGGTCTAATGACACAAAGTTTTACCAAGGAAAATTTCCTGCATTCCAGGAGCTCATTGTCCAGTGCATTATAGGACTCACTGTTCCTTTCACCGCAGGGAGGAACTGTATCAAGAAACCCCTTTTCCTATTCTTGGCCTGTATCCCCTCACTCCAAGCTTCCCCGTCTCTCACACAGCCAGATCATAGACAGCCTCCCGGACTAAGCCCTTCATTGCCCTTCTTCCATGAAGCTTCTCATGGTCACCCCCACTCGACACCTTCCTCTGGACATATATCACATTTTGATTCACATGACTTTTATTTCTACATTTGTCATATATTTATGTATATGTCAATATATCCGAAACTATAAGCAGGTTTCTATGTAATAGGTACTCAATAAATATTTTTAAAATGTCAAACACATGTTTCTATCTCCTTTCTCTGAAAGCTGCTTTCGGCTAAAATGAGGGTGAGTGGTTGCCTGAAAAAGACACAGTGGGTCATTTCAAGGTTAGCAAAACAAAAATCTTGGAAATGAAAGTGTTACGGCCCTTTGGGGTTATGCTGCCAGTCCTATGCACAAAAAGAGTAGTGTGTGTTGTGTCATGGTGCCAGAGAAGGGAAGGGAGTGGGATGGACTTTCCTTCTTCAATATGTAAAATGGCTTGCCCATCTTCTTTTTGGATAGTTTGCCAAAATGTCTAGTCGTGTGGTTCATGAAATACATTAGAGGGGCTATGATGATAACTGAAGACTTTCAATAAATTTGGCTCATCATTTTAAACATTAGTTATGAGTGTGCTGTATTGTGGGCATAGGTATAAAAGGTATAAGAAATTGGGTTGCATTTATATTGAGCCCAGGCTAAATATTTTTAGATTTTAAAAAATGAGAATCTTTGAGAGCATCTTATTTTATGTAAGTGTGATTTTCTAGGAGAATAATTGGTGCTAGCGATAACTGGATTTGAGTCTCAGCTCTTCTCTTTCTGTGAGGCCTTGGATGTCTCCAAGACTCAGCTTCCTCATATGTATTTTTTTTTTTTTTTTTTTTTTTGAGACAGAGTCTCGCTCTGCCGCCCAGGCTGGAGTGCAGTGGCGTGATCTTGGCTCACTGCAAGCTCCGCCTCCCGGGTTCACGCCGTTCTCCTGCCTCAGCCTCCCGAGTAGCTGGGACTACAGGCCCCCGCCACCTCGCCCGGCTAGTTTTTTTTTTTTTTTTTGTATTTTTTAGTAGAGACGGGGTTTCACTGTGTCAGCCAGGATGGTCTCGATCTCCTGACCTCGTGATCCGCCCGTCTCGGCCTCCCAAAGTGCTGGGATTACAGGCTTGAGCCACCGCGCCCGGCCCCTCATATGTAAATGGAAAGAATAATAACCACATTTTTCTCCATGGGTTGTCAGATGGATTCAGTAAGATACTCTACAAAAAGCACATTGCACAGCCTAAGTTATCCAGTTTTCTGGAGCTCTACAGACCTATCCAAAGATTTAAAAACTTGAGAACCAGACCTTGTCAATAAAATATAGCCCTTGGAAAGGTTCTATAGCGACTCCAAGTAGACCTACATTGTCTGTGACCCATCCAATGAGAATCTTTCATCAGACAGATACATTTGGGATTTTATTTTATTTTTAACATATATTTTTTAAAATTTTACTTTAAGTTCTGGGATACAAGTGCAGAACATGTAGGTTTGTTACATACACGTTCTGCGCTATGTATACATAGGTATATGTGTGCCATGGTGGTTTGTTGCACCTATCAACCCGTTATCTAGGTTTTCAGCCCCTACATACATTAGCTATTTGTCTAGTGCTTTCCCTCTCCTTCCCTGCCACTCCCCAACAGGCCCCGGTGTGTGTTGTTCCCCTCCCTGTGTCTATGTGTTCTCATTGTTCAACTCCCACTTGAGTGAGAACATGCGATGTTTGATTTTCTCTTCCTGTGTTAGTTTGCTGAGGATGATGGCTTACAGCTTCATCCATGTCCCTGCAAAGGACATAATCTCATTCCTTTTTATGGCTGCATAGTATTCCATGGTGCATATGTACTACATTTTCTTTATCCAGTCTATCATTGATGGGCATTTGGGTTAGTTCCATGTCTTTGCTATTGTAAATAGTGCTGCAATAAACATACATATGCATGTGTCTCTATAGTAGAATGATTTATATTTCTTTGGGTTTTTATTTTTATGACTATATTTTTATTTTGTTTTTATGATCATGTAACAGGTTGAATACTATACCTCCAAATTGCTCTCTACTCGGAACCTCAAAATGTGACCTTATTTGGAAATAGCATCTAAATAAATATTAGTCATGATAATAATGGTGATGATGAGGATGTATTAGTTTTACACAGCTGCTGCAACAAATTGCCACAGATCAGGTGGCTTAAATCCACAGAAATGTATTCTTTCACAGTTCCAGAGGCCAGAAGTCTGAAATCAAAGTGTCAGCAAAGTTCGTTTCTTTTGAAGTCTCTGAGCAAGAAACCAACCCAGACCTCTCTCCTAGCTTCTGATAGTTGACAGCAATCCTTGGCATCCTTGGCTTGTGGGCATATCCCTCTAATCCCTACCTCCATCGTCCCACAGCAGTCTCCTCTTTGTGTATCAATTGTCTGTTCCTATTGTCTTGTAAGGTCACCAGTTATTGGATTTAGGGCCCACTCTAATCCAGTAGCACCACATCTTAATGACATCTTCAAAGACCCTATTTCCATATAAGGTCAGATTTTGAGGTTTTGAGTAGAGAGGAATTTGGGGGGACACTGCTACATAGTCATAAAAAACAAAATGAGAATATAGGCATAAAAATAAAATCCTAAACATACCTGTCTGGTGAAAGATTCTAATTAGATTGGTCATGACCAATGTTGGTTTTATTTGGAGAAGCTACGGAACCTTTCCAAGGGATGTATTTTATTGACAAATTCTAGTTTTCAAGTTTTTTTTCTATCTTTGGGTAGGTCTGTAGGGCCCTAGAAAACTGGATAATTCATGAGAAAAATCCTGTTTTTCTGCCTCACCCAGTTATGGTTTAGTCTTATCCTCAATCATCTCAGTATGAGATGCCATATCTTTATTCAGCATCATCAGAGAAATAGAAGGTTTTGGCCGAAGTCTCCTGTTGGTGAGAGTATTCATGAATCCCACACTTGTAGCCAGCTCGGGGAGAATTTTCAGTACTGTAAAATTTGTGAAACATGGACACACTGATGAATGTAATATGGCCCCGCTTTAATGATTCAGAAGCACATCAGGATTATGCTTTAAGGATGTAATTTTGAGCAACAGTCATAACTGCAGTCGAAATATGTGGATGATGGCTAATAGAAAATTCCCATTAACCAACCGCTAGACTGGAAGGGACTAGCTCTTTTTCCCTTCACTTAAAAGTTAATAAATAAGTGAATTGGGATGGCAATTAAGCTCACCCTTTTTGCTTTATACACCAATATTTCTCTACATGACTAGTCTCTGGGTAGGGTTGAGGATGCTGTATCAGAGACCAGGAGAGGATTTTCCTAGTGACACAACTTCAGGGCCAACATTGCCCTGGAAATTTTTTCTCATTCTCTATGTGATCTCCAAAAATGATACACTCATTCTGTAGAAAAAGATATTGTCACCTCTAAAGAGATATAAGATGTATTGCTTTAATGCTTATGCAGTTGGGATAGTTTGGGATGCTTAGATAAAATACAATACAAAAATGCAAAACAATGCTCACTGGAATTTCACATCATCACCGCTGCACCCTTTTAAACTACTTTGTATTTCTTGGTTATGTCCTGCTGGGGCCATTAGACCTTTGATTGTATAGTGTTTCCTTTTTACACCTCTATTTTCAAGTATTTTTGACATAGGGAGTATGTTTTCAAGCCAGAGGGGATTTTACCTTAAACAAAATGTGAGGGAAAAAACTATCCACAATTAAAATTAAAGAAGTTAGTGTTTTCAGGTAGTATTTTGTACCTCTGTAACTTAACATGAGATTTTTTAAATACAATATTGTTGATTTACATATTATCAGATATTTGTATTAGGATTTGGGATGTAAAACTAAGAGGGATTAGTCATTCAGAGAGGGAAACAAAGTCTATGGAGATGACCAGTTTGGAATAATTAATGTTGTCAGAGAGACAGGCTGCAAACATCTGTGTTCATTCCTAGTATCAGCATCATTTAGTCACGTAGGTGCTTGCTCTATAGCTTTCCTTGTGGCTATCTTATCTTTTCTTTTTAAATTTTAGCTTTTTATTACCGAGAATATTGGCCTAAGCTAAAGAGCATAAATCCAGTGATCTGAGAAATTTGGGGTTGAATTTAACACACCCCAAAAGAAAGGCAGGATATTCTTTTAGGATAGTCTCCACACCTAGAGGTTCAAAATTTTCCTTCAGAGCTGCACAGAAAATAAGTAATAGATCTGTTAGAATTAAAGACAGGGTTTCATCTGAAAATGTCTCTATTCTCTATACTTTGAGGGCCCTTAAATTCAAATACAAGGCTTGGGAGGCAAGAAGGGCATGCAAACCCAGACTAATAACAATTTGCCTATGCTTCTGACACCTTTGCCCTAAGTAATCCCACAGAGCTGAACTCACACTCCTTCAAATATAGGAAAAATGAGCTCATTAAATTTTAATCATCAACATGCTGCAACTAATTATAATGTGTCTTGTCTTAACTCATGACTGCTGTATAATAAATTCAATTACTTTGGTTTTCTTTTCTATTTATATAAACCGATCTCCAGTGAAAGCAGAGTTGCAAACTCCCATGAATGAAGGGAATGAGTAACACTTACTTTTCAAATGATGACCTCATTAGAGCGTGTGTGTATGTGTGTGTGCATGCGTGTGTAAAATTTGTTTTTCTAAGGAGGAGAACGTCAACACTTTGATAATTACCTTCTTGGGCCTCAAGGGTGTCCTAATAAAGAAAATTTTATACATTGATGTGCTTCTCATCTCTTCATTTCTTTGTTCTATCATCCTGTTGTTAATAATACCCTGCAGCAAAAAAAATGTTTGTGAAGCTAAGAGCTGTCCAGATAAGAGAAAAGGTCATGATCTCCCTCCTGTGTGTTCATCAGCCAACGAACAACAATCTGAAAGTAAGAGGATGCCTGTCAGTATGGAGTGGGCAGGCAGCAGCGTGCCATCAAATTGAAGGCAGCGAATGCTCACACAGTTGTACTGGGCTCCAACCTTAACCAAAAATCAATAATCAACAAAGTATTACAATATGAAGTGACTGAATCATGGGAGGCAGTGGTGGAGGGAGAGAACATATGTGTGAAGCTTTGTAAACGCTAAGAATGAGGAACGTAGGCTATTTCTCACCATCTTAAGATTTCTAAGGTAAGTGTGTTAGAGGCAATTAATTGAAAAAAGTAGAGTCAGAGAATCCCAGACACACCCCATTTCATTAAGGTACAGTGTGGCGGATTTTTAAAATGAACTTCTAACTTCCGTAAAATGGAGAAATGAAGTCACTCGCTTCATTTCAGGCTCAAATTTTGAGTCCAAGGAGTAACATTAATTTGTGTGTATCTTATTATCATTAACTTAGATAATTAGATAAACAGCAACTGTGTCGTAGGACAAATGTTATTCTTATGATGACGTGTCAAAAATATCCTTGTGGCTAGATTTTAAAATAACCGAGTGAAGCGTCATCATTTTTTCCAGATTAGTTCAAAGTCCCTTTCTTTCCTCTGAGCAGTGAGAAAACCCTCCTCTTCCAAGAAGGCTTCTTTGATCCATTGGAGTTAAGGGAAGGATTTCCTCATCTTTAGGCCTAAAAACTAATTGTTTTCAGGCAACAGGGATGAATGTAACAGAAAAATTGAATCATAAAGAATAAACAATGTAAAATTTAAAAGGAAAAAAATACAGAACTTCTTTACTTGTGTATATTTACTGGCTGCTTCCTGTAAGTATGTGTCACTCACCTGTTTATAACTCATGAATAGTATTTTTTTTGAGAGAAAAAACTGCAGCAACGAAACCACAAAACACGTTGTTAGGGCGAATGCATTTGTTAATAATGAGAGCTTCATTTTCCACTTTTCTTTAAAAGTGGAACTACTTCTGCCTTTATAGTAATCCACTTATTTCACTCTTTTCTGTTTTGTCTATCCCTCTATGTATATATGTATCTATCTATCTACTATTTGCCATCTATCTACCGATCTATTTATTTACATACCTACCATCTCTCTATATCTATCTATCTATCTATCTATCTATCTATCTATCTATCTATCTAACATCTATCTATCAATTACTATCTATCTATCTGTCTATCTATCTATCTATCTACATCTATCAATTACTATCTATCTATCTATCTAACATCTATCTATCAATTACTATCTATCTATCTGTCTGTCTGTCTATCTATCTATCTATCTATCTATCTATCTATCTATCTATCTAACATCTATCTATCAATTACTATCTATCTATCTATCTATCTATCTATCTATCTATCTATCTATCTATCTGTCTATCACCTATCTATTTCTATTTCCAGCTCCACTGAGAAGCCTGGCACTGAGGTCTTTTCTCTCCCAGCCATATTATAAGCACAATCCTAGGGCCTTATAAGCAAAAACATCCAGCTCAAAATAAAAAGTCTAAGAATGGCCAGGCGCTGTGGCTCACGCCTGTAATCCCAGCTCTTTGGGAGGCCGAGACGGGCGGATCACGAGGTCAGGAAATCGAGACTATCTTGGCTAACACGGTGAAACCCCATCTCTACTAAAAATACAAAAAACTAGCCGGGCGAGGTGGCGGGCGCCTGTAGTCCCAGCTACTTGGGAGGCTGAGGCAGGAGAATGGCGTGAACCTGGAAGGCGGAGCTTGCAGTGAGCCGAGATCCGGCCACTGCGCTCCAGCCTGGGCGACAGAGTGAGACTCCATATCAAAAAAAAAAAAAAAAAAAAGGTCTAAGAACACTGGATGCAATTAAATATTCAAGTTCTGTAAGTTTCAACTTTATTTGAGCCTGAAAAATACAGAACCGAAAGAAGGTTGTTTGCTTGTCTTTATGTTTTGATGTGCCTGATCATTCATAGAGTTTAGTCAGTCGACAGAAAAATCCCACCTTGAAATTCTCTTTTAATTGTTATCTCTTTTACAGCTCAAGATACCTGGCACCTCCTTTGGTGACTACCACCCCTCACTCCACACGGGCACACACAAACACGCATACACAGAGAACAAATATACCTCCAATACTCTTTATCAAAAATATAGAGTATTAAAAGATCAAGACATGAAGAATGTACCTGCCGGAAATGAGTGTTTTTTTTTTTTTCTCTCCTGAGTTTCCAAAAGAAACTGCTAATTAATTGTGAAGAATGTGATTGCAATAAAAGTGAATATTAAGTGGGGGTGGGGTGGGGGCAGGGAGTGAAGACCAACTAAACCACAGTACCTGGTGAGGGTAAACTTTGGGGCCTCTCTGGGTGGCTGCCCAGTACCCTTTGAAGTGCATATGCTGCATGGATGCATAGGTGCCTGGAGCTCAGCTAGAATGCCAAATCCATTCTTTCCTCTCTCTCTCCCTCCTTATCGCAGAGACAGAGGCAAAAATCGTTGCAGCTCTCATATTATGAACCAGGATGTTTATTGGTGATTTCTCTATAATTTGCAGGGAGAAATAGAATACAATCTAAGAACATTGGATTCAACTAAATATTCAAGCTTTAGGGTTAATAAACTTGAAAAGATTTTATGTAAGAATAATGATAGCTTTATCTTTATTGCACAGTACACAGGTTTTTTAAAAATAAAATACTGTCGAGCCTAATTTCTTAGCCTATACTTCAGGATCAAGAGTCTTTCCAATGTCTGGGGCAAACTACTTGCTGAGTGCTGGTAAAGGAGTCTACTGCATCCCAAGGCACACTGGGAGTACTGGTGAAGTTGAAGAGTGAAAGGTGCAAGGAATGGAGTTTTCTCTTTCGATTAACAGCCGCTTAAGCAGCCATCTAGAGAAAGCTTTTACAGAAAAATTCAGGTCAACCTATACCAGGTCAACTTCTATGCCTTGAAGAATAAGAATACAGCATTCCCATTCAGCACATAATACAATGCTCTTCACACAGAAATAAATCAATAAATGCTGTTGACTGGTGTCTGACTTTACTTAATGTCTACCCTTTTCGTGCCTCAAACTGCTTTGACAGTATTCATTCACTGAGTTTTTGAGTAACCCTCTCTAACACACAAAATATCTCCCCTTCCTCGTAATTACACAAACAAGGCAAAGGAGTTAGGAGACTGGGTTCTTTCTAGGCCTCCACCCATCACTAACATTGGCAGTCATACCACCTTTATCTTGCCACAATTTATTCCATGTGAAACAATGTATTTGAAACAAGCAACTTCAAAAGTTAAGATGTCTCCCAGTTCCAAAATTAAATCTTGAGCGCTGATGACAATGTTGCTGCAATAAATGCAATAATATCTCTCTGCAATGTTATTGCAGTACCATAATCATTATTATCATCATCAAGTCCAATGTTGACTGTGCTTAGCACTTTATATGTATGAGCTCACTTAATCCTCACCCGAGGCATAGGAAGTAGTTGCTATTACTATCTACATTTTACAGATGAGGAAACAGGCAGAGAGAAGCTCAGTAACTTGCTGGAGGTCACACAGCTATTAGTGATGGGTTACTGTCCATTCAGTTAGATTTCAAACTCTTAAAGTTACGTTTTCTCCTTTTAATATTATCCTGCAGTCCCACTTTCAACGTGCACACGCATGTACACACATACACACATGCATATGCACACACCACACTACACAGCCTTACCCCTGGGTGATCCTTGGTATATTTCGGGTACTTGAACCCATAAAACCCTAAAACTAAAATCAAACCCAATCTATTAATTAATAGGAACAGTGAATTAAATCAGCCACAATATCAATTTATCCTAATATATAACCCATAACAAGAATTTTCTTTTTTTCCCCAAAGTGTTCCAATTTATAAAAGTGACAAGGTTCCAAATTATATAAGTGACTGGAATTATATAAATGACAAGGTTGATTTTCATGTGTGACAAATGAAATCAGTATCATTACTTTATAGTCACACTTCACGTTTTCCTAAATTACTGAATCAGGAGAAGATGAGAACGTTGAATTATTCTCTGAAGGGAACCTCATCTGAGTCGATATTTTATTTTGTTGGAGTCTCTGATAAGTATTGATTCATGGATTGATGGACTGATTTGAATCTGAGCCTATACCAGACTTGTTAGAACACCTTTCTTACATTTCTTAATTAAACTTTTAGGGAAGCAGAGGAGATGCTTTTTGAATTAATATTAATAATTGATTGTCAGAAAACAAGATTCTTGGAAGCAGGGCTATTTTGGTTTTCTTTAGATTCAGATGTGAATTTAAATATTACCTTCCCCACACCACTGCTCTATTAAAAACATAAGTAAATGGGTCCCAGTGTACTTGGTTTTTATTACTAATCTCAAAGACCGTGGCAGTTGCCTTTTTATTCACGTTTACATCAGGGCTAACTCTTCTGGCCTTGCCTCAGATCAATGTTCAGTGTGGAATCAGCAGTGTGGATGGAATTGACCTTCCCTGACCTCTTCCCTAACATAAACCTCGAAAAATGAAAATCGGAAGAACACTGGGCAGACTGTTCAGCTTTCAGTAATCATGCAAAGCTAAAGCCTCTTTCTGCTCACCGCTTGAGGATATTAGACTTCAATACCCTGTGGGTCACACTGTCGTAAACACTGAATTCTTAGCGAGCAAACGAATTTGGATAATCAGCATTTTTGAGTCCAGTCTACTGGGTACCCAAGAACTACAGCATGTAGCAAAGAAGAGGTTGAAGAGGATAAGCAGCAGAGGATCCCAAGACCTATTCTTGAGATATAATCTAGATCATTCTCTCTCATGAGGGCAGGTGTTCTTGTTCTACTCTCTCCTCAAATAGGGAATGGGAGAGGGCAGGGCTGGAAGGAGGCCTAGGGAATAAGGCTCATGTCTTTCTGAGTCCTGATCAATTGTCAGAATCCTATTTTTTTGTTTTTTTTTTTTTTACATTTGTCTAAGTATGATACATTTTCTTATCCTGTAGGGAAGGCTTACCTGGCACTGATGAGTTTTGAAAAACTGCCTCATCAGCAAGTAGGCAAGTTATTACCTTGTTAATTAGGGTCACTGCTCACTAATAATTTAACCAATAACATGGTATTTTTTTTTAACAAGGCATTTATTGCATTTATTTCCTTTGGCTAGAGCTATAATAAATACAGTGAAATTTATTAATTTATGAAGCTTTTATCTAACACAAATGCATTTGCCATGGCCCTAAATTTTCTTCAAGTCTTCATATTCACATTCTATTGCTGTCATGTTTTCTGAGCTCTGGAATAAAAGCTTTCCCCTCCCCAAGTAGGTTCATCTGTAGCAATACCTATCTTACAACATTACTTTAAAAACAAAGAAGATAATATATAAGAAACTGGTCTAAATACATACAGGAATTTAGAAATGGGGAAAAATAAATTATTCAATACACAGTGTTTAAACAATAGGATAGCCATTTGAAGAAAAATTAAGTTTAATTTTATCCCTACTTCACTTAAACTTATTTACATTTCACACGATTTAACTATTTAATTACACACACACGCAAGTAAACTATAACTGTAGTAGAAGAAAACATGAGCACCATGTTGGAGTTCGGATGACCTTTGTAAACATAATCCAAACACTGTAACAAAAGGAAAGGTTTGATAACTATTGACTACAGTAAATTCTTTAAAAATCTATCTGAGAAACAAAATGCCATAAAAAAGATAAAAGAAAAACTCGGGAAAATATCTGCAACTTACAACACAAAAAACTGATTGGCCTATTACGTGAAGATCTCCTATAAATCAGTAAGATAAAGACCAATAACTCAAAATAAAAACGGGCGGCCGGGCGCGGTGGCTCACGCCTGTAATCCCAGCACTTTGGGAGGCCAAGACGGGTGGATCACGAGGTCAGGAGATCGAGACAATCCTGGCTAACACGGTGAAACCCCGTCTCTACTAAAAAACCACAAAAAACTAGCCGGGCGAAGTGGCGGGCGTCTGTAGTCTCAGCTACTCAGGAGACTGAGGCAGGAGAATGGTGTAAACCCGGGAGGCGGAGCTTGCAGTGAGCCGAGATCACGCCACTGCACTCCAGCCTGGGCGACAGAGCGAGACTCCGTCTCCAAAAAAAAAAAAAAAAAAAAAAAAAAACACAACAATAAAAATGGACAAAAAATATGAACAGAGAATTCATCAAAAAAGAAAGACAAATGGCTTATAACATGCCCAACCTAATTAATAAAAATAAAGTTGCAAATTAATTGAGTTTTGCAAATGTTACAACTGTTATGTTTACCAATTGTTAACACTGTGTTACGTAAGCTTGTTAGAAAGAAAGCTATATAGATGTATAAATAAAATCTATATAGATATATAAATATATATGTGCATATATATAATACAAGAGCCTATAAAAGATTATATTACACATTTAGTTGTCATATCTATTTAGTCTCCTTTATTCTAGGAATAATTTCTCAGCCTTTTAAATTTTTCTTGACATTTTTAAATAGTCCCGGCTAATTTCCTTATAGAATGTCTCAGAAAAACCAAACCCGTATCAGAGAGCTCTCCTTCCCATTCCTGTTCCTTTATTATATTTCTACTTATTTCTGTAGGTACAATTTTATATTTTATGATTTACTTCTCCCTGTGTGTCTATAAGAGTAGATAGGTAATTGATAGATATAGATATATTTCCATAGTTTGTCTTTTTATGTATAGAAAGTAGTATACTATACATGCACTCTTCCGTGCTTTGCTTTTTTAATAAATAATATATCCATATAAATTTATAGAGATCATTCTCATCCTTTTGGATGGTTATATAATATGCTATTATATAGATGCAACATGGTTTATTCAACCAAAATCAAGTGAAAGGTATACAGGTTAATTCCAATATTTGAAGTTACCATAATGCTGTAATAAATAACTTTATGCATATGTTGTTGTAGAAGTAGATTTTTAGGGTGAAATATCAATTTTTGAGGCATATTAATAATGTTTTCACTAAGATGCCATTTGTGTATTTCATGATATTTTTATATGCTCCAGATACTGTTGGTAACCAGTCTACCTAAACGACAGAAGTAATAATCAGTCACTACATGTCAGGTAATATGCTAAGATCATTATAATATCTCTGCTAAAATATTTTGGGTGTGTTATTTTATTAGACCACACAAGCACAAGTAAAGGGCATACCATTGCCCTCTTCTTCTTTCAGTTTTTCTATTAGTTTGATATTTGTCAGAAAGTGGGGAGACATATTAATGCCTTTAATATGCTTACAAACAAGGGATGGCTACTATTTAAGAATAACACACAACTCATACTCAAATATTAGGATCTTATGAAAGAGAAATCCAAGGACGTTGACTCAGTGAAGAAATTTAATATCAAATCCTCCACTGAGAATTTCTCTAAAGCTCTGCAGAGATGCTTTGTGTTTTCTGCAATTTTATGAGAAGCCAGGAAGCTAGAAACACTTTATAAAGTCACCTTGCCCTCTTTGTAAAGTCATCCTACTTCGTAAGTGGTTGTTTTAGGTTGGTTTAAAAACACCAGAAGCAACAAATTCAACATGAATTTCATTTATTTTTGAAAAATTGTGTTTGTATCACGAGTTTGGCTTTGGAAAATTTTGCTGGTGCTCTGTACATGTCTGTTTTGTAGTGACCCAAAAGAGAGCAGATAAGCTGATGGCAAGAAGAAATGCAGGCCACTGAGCCTCCTCTGATTCTAACCCTATTTCTCATCTTGGTCTTTCTGAACACTCCCAGTCTTCTGCATCATTTACTGTCAAGGATTCTGTCTGCTCTTGCTCAGTGGAGGATCTGGGAGTGGAGATATTAGAGGCTCTGGGCAGTAAGTTGGAAGACAGTGCTGCCTACGCACACAGCGGGCTCTGGTTGTGGGCTCCACTCCTCTCTCGGCAGTTTCTCAAACTTCTCTAACTTACCCTGTCCTCTCTCCTCCTGCTATTCTATAGGATTCTGTCTAGGAGCAAAAGCTTACTTCCTATCTCATATTCTTCTAAATTTCTTATCTATATTCACATGAATTCTTATTGTTCCCTTAGGCCTAGGCTTTTGAATCTCCAATACCAAAAACAATCTTCCTTATGCTATGTCATCCTTCCCTCAAGGCAATGCATGCAGACTGTGTGACTGATGGGAAGAATGATAAAGAAGAATCATATCCAAAAATATTAAGCATCTCTTCTTGCTCCAAGGCCATAACCGCTTGTCCCATTATCCTCATCTTCTTCCCTTCCAAACTCAGTTAAAAAAATTATCTGCCAAAGGAGAATCAAAAGTGATCTTATTTTCAACCTTATTCTTTACTAGAGGACTGAAAAACAACAGGAGGTTTACTTAAGTGTTTTTTTAAGCCTCTTACGTCCATCATCCATCTCTTCTCCTTGGTCATTCCTCATCTCAAAGCCCAAAGCCTGGTCTTTGGAGACAAATAGAGGTGGAACTAAATCCTGGCTCTGCAAGAGAAATAAGATTTCATGCTCACTTTCAACATCTGTAAAATGGGGATAACAATACCTATCTGAGAAATTTCTGATTAAGATTCAATAAGATATATTTATAGTGTATAGAACAGTGTAGGTGGTCAGTACCTTCTCACCTCTGCCTCCTTCCCTCCTTTTGCTCTGTCTTCAAATACTTTTCTATTGCTTAAATATAATCATTAATAATATAAGGGAAACAACAATAGAATGAAATATAACAAGTCACAATCCCTTAACCATCTTAATATTTTCATGCCCTAAGTTTGATTTATATCCAGTTCTGAAGGATCTCTATAGTCTTTAGTGAAAAGATATGCTTTTTGAATAAAATTTCAGATTAAAGCAATCTGAAAACAAAAACAAAAAAATACTCTTTTAGCTTCTGTGAAAGAATATCCTGTGTTCATTTTTAAATCTTGAGATCAAGAATTTGAGGTGGGGGCTATTAAGGTAAAGGAGAGAGGGAAGCAGAGAGGGAAAAAGAGGAATGAAGATGAGATGGGATGGTGTGGATTAAAGAAAGAGAGTTGTAAGCATAAAGGCATGAGCGTTATGGATGGTCTTGCAAAATAGAACAGATGATGCATCCTCTCCAAGACAATTTTCTTCTTTTCTTACCCTCTGTGCTAAGATAAATTTTCTTTTCAGATCATGATTATGGATTAATTTATGACTTCTCTTAATTGTCTGAGCAACGCAGGGTTAATGTCCTGGTAAGGACAAGTTCTCTTTTACTTTATGAGAGCAATCACTTAACGAAAATTAGGCTATTACTTTTTATCTCCTTCTCCTTGGCAATGCCTGATAGCATGGGACACTTCTGCAAATTTTCCTCCTCTTGCCTGTGTTAGGGAATAGATCTTTATTTGGCTTTGACACTTTGAAGATTTCCTGATAGTTGATAACAAGATTGAACTCCAGAAATGTCATCTGGTAAATCAGGTTGAAGCAGTGTATCTTCCCAGCGCTGTGAAGGTTCTGTTTTTGAGTGAATGTTCGTTCTAGGAGAAGCTACCACTAGAAGGGAATTTAGAACCAGAAGATACCCAAGGATTATGGCGCCTTCTGCCATTTCCCAAAATACTGAACTAGTGCTGGGTGGAACATAGTGCTGTTGAAAAGTTTAGTTTGGAGCTATATATGGGCCTGGAATTGGTTCCTGGATCTCCAAGTGCCAGCTATGTGGGTTAGAGCTTACTCTACTTACCCTTAACCTCGGTTTCCTCATACATAAGATGGGAATAAATATACTTGCTACTTTGTTGGATTCTATCATAAGTGATTGATTAATTTACAAACAGTTACTGGGTTCTACTCTGTGTCAGATACTATACTAGTTTTTCAGGGGATATCTTAGGTTGAGATTGCCAGAAGTAGACCCTGAGACAAGGATTTGTGTGGGAGTGATTTATAAAGGAATGCCCCCAGGAGAACCCTGTAACAGAGCAGTGGAAACAGCAAGGGGGAAGAGAAGACAAACAAGGGTGGCATTTTAGTCAAAGACCCACAGAGGGTGGCTTCAAGCTGATCCTGCAGGGAATCAGTGGAAAAAAAGTTATGCTGCATCATAACTTTTTCACCTATGGAAAAGGAAGCTGGGCTTTCATACACCAGTACCAATCAGTCATTGGCTAAAGGCTGTCCCATGGGTGAAGGGTGAAGGTAAACTCTAGCCCTCCTAGAGGGTTGCAGACACAGCCTCTTAGAAGAATATGGAAGGCAGAGAAGAGAAACCAGGGATAGTAAAGGGGATTGCAGGAAATCCAAATGTTTCCTACTAGGAGATATGATGGTCAAAAGATAAACATAATAACCTCATAGATGTTACATTCTTCATGGGGGAAGCAGATAAGTAAACAGGCAATGCAGTGCAGTAAGGGTTATTGTGGAGGAAGGTCAGGGTACTATGGGAATGCAAGGAAGAAGCCCTGGGAAAGGATCAAGGAAGTCTGCCCAGAGGAAGTGATGTGTAGTTGATGAATAGGACTTACCCCGGCAGGGTAGGAATGAAGGGTCTTCCAGGAAGAAGGACTGCCTGCGTATGGTTCAGAAAAGAGAGAGTATGGCATATTTGAGGAGCTGAAAGAAATACGTCTTGACTGGAGTGTACAGTGGAGGGTGGGGAAAGAGGAGGTATTGAGAAATGATGCTGTGGCAGCCAGGAGGATTCTGATAGCGTGGAGCTTGTAAGGGCTGCATCAGAATTAGAAGAGGTATTGAAAGTTATATGCTTGGTGTCCCACTAATACTCTACAAATAATATCTAGTGGAAGCAATAGCTGGTGGGAGAAGTAGTATTATTAGCAGTATTACTGTGACCACTACCTCTACTATCATTACTCCCTTGCAACAATTAACTTGGGACCAAACTAAAGGCCTAGCTGTGTTACACTGTTTATGTGTTTATTATCTGTCTCTCCAAACAGCCTGTAAGTTCCACAGGGTAGGAACTGTGTGTTTTATCCAATTATTCTCGTATTCATCATAATATATTTGGTAAGTGAATAAAAAATGCTTTTGAGCCTTAGGTATGCCAGAGGTTAGGGTGGAGGTGGGAAGGGAAGTCTAAAGATGAGCTAGACAGTCTCCAGGCTCAAGGCTACGTTCCTTTATTTACTCAATGGCTATTTGTTGAACACAATTTAGTAGTGCATACTAAACTTTTGTTAGGTACTGAGGATACAGTTATGAGGGACACAGATCCCTGTCCTCATGCAACTTACCATCTAATGTCATGGTTCTCACTAGGCAGGGTTCCACCCCCTAGGGAGCATTTGGATATTTGTGGGGACGTTTTGGGTTGTCACGATATTGGAGGATGCTGTTGGAATTGGGTTGGCAGAGATGAGGGAAACTAGGTATTCTACAATGTGCAGGACAGGCCCATGCAATGAATTGTTCTTTATCCTGCAGGATCTTTCAAACATCTTGGGGAACAGGCAAGTAGGTGACAAAAGGTCTTTGCTATTAATCTACAATCAAACTGGTTAATATATAAACACCAAGTGGTTTTTGTTTGCTTTTATTTTGTACTGATTTTTTTTTTTTTTTGCTGTGAAAAAGTCACCTAATGTAAAATTTAGCATCTTAACCACTTAACACATCCTGACAAATCTAACCATATAAACAATGCACAGTTCAGTAGTGTTAAGTATATTCACATTGCTGTACAACAGCTCTTTAGAACTTCATCTTGCAAATCTGAAACTCTGTACCTGTTAAACAACATTTCCTTTTTCTTTTTTTTCACCCCCTGACACCATTCTCCGTTTGGTTTCTATGAATTTGACTATTTTAAATGTCTTATTTAAGTGAAATCATATAGTATTCATCTTTGTGTAACTGCCTCATTTCACTTAGCATAATGTCCTCCAGGTTTATCCATGTCATGGCATATGTCAGAATTTCTTTCCTCTTTAAGGCTGAATAATATTCTATTGTGTGCATCTATTACATTCGGTTTATCCATCCATCCGTGATGGAACTTGAATTGCTTCCACCTGTTGGCTGTTGTGAATGATGCTGCTGCGAGCAATGCTGTGCAAATATCTCTTTGAGAGTCTGTTTCAATTTTTCAGGATATATATACCCAGCAGTAGATTTGCTGGATCATATGGCAATTTTATTTTTAATTGTATCCTTATATTTTTCTCTAAAAATACAATTGTAAATCCAGGAAAGATTGCGTTTTATTTCCCCAAACTTTATCAAGAATCATTCATCATTTGCGAAAAATCATGTTGCCAATGGGAATGTCTCTCATGGTATTTGAGTCACCAGTTCAATGCATTTAGATGACTTTGCGTTTATAGCGATGATATTCACAGCAATTCTCTATGTAACACGAGGTTCAGACTAGTTGGTTTTATGTTTTTGTGTGCTTGTGCCCAAACATTTATGTAATAATGTGCGTATGTATAATTTTCTCACAAATTATTTTCTTTTTATTGTTCCCTTATATTATTGTTAGCATTATATTGACTTTTTGAAAATAAATGCATGGTATGTTATGTAATCTATGAATTTTGTTTATAGGATGGTAAAATGGAGCTATAAAATGTTATTTTAAAAACGAAACATTGGTTTTGATTGGCTTAAATGTTCTAAATTTTTAACACGAACCACATTCTAATGAGAAAGAACTTAAACTGTGATACATATTCATAACAAAATCTTGAAAACTGCTCTAGTTTTGTAGATCAGGATGGCTGGAGGTAGACAGATATTTGTCTACATCTAAAAAGTGGGACATGTGTTTGTCTGCATTAGATAGGCTCCTTTTCCAACTGTCTTCAGTTTCTGAAACTTGTCTAAGTGGATGAAAATGATGGGTCTGCCTCAGTTTTATGTTTAATAAAAATGAATCATCAACACTTTTTGGGATTCCTTTCTTAATGGGTAAATAACCATTGGACTTTAAGAAGACATGTTCACCACTTTGGAAAATCATATTTTGATGGCTATTCATGGTGTCTGGGTGTGTAAATCGAAATGCCTGTATCAGTCTGTATTGGTAACTTCCCATTCCTGGTGACTCTACCTACAGGTGAAACATCTGCCTAGTTCCTCATTAGGTTTCCTAGCATAGTTATCCCAGGGAACTCAGATATTGAAATATGTACTGTTTTATTATAACTTACTTTCCTTTTATTTCTTTTTCATATTACAGTTAGGGCATTATATCAATTTAAAAAAATATGTGTGTAGGCAGGTTATATTATCCATTCATATCTTTTCAGGTTAGTAAAGAAAAGGTACTAGAAAATATTTGCCATAAAAAGGGGATTTGGACCTGGTAGGTTGGAGAAGCACAGGTCCCATGAATAAATACTTATACCAACAACTAATCAATTACATTGTGATGAGTGCTATCCACGAAAAGCACAGAGTGACATGAGCTTACAGTTCTATATAGATTCATGACATGCACCCTGAAATAGTGATTTCGGTAAGTCCTCTATCAGCTGCTGTGCCACATGACTGGCACCTTGTCAAGAGGAGCTCCTTGTCCTTGCAAAGGGTGCAGATGAGGAAAGAGTGTGGCATCCATTTGGAAGGCTAGGTTAGGTAAGGGTCTGGCTGTAGCATTTGAGGTGACAGGGCCTACATAAGTGTGGCACTGTGGGGTGTGCAGGACTATAAAACATGATTCTCGGGCTTGTTCTCTGGATGGTGAAAGAAAACACCACATCCTCAGGAAGACTTCATTTTTTCATTATTTAACAAGTATTTATTAAACACCCTCTATGTGACAGGTACTTTCAGAGATACTGCAGGGAATAAAACAGACAAGAATCCCTGTGTGTCTGAAGCTTAACTTGCTGTCAGAGCAGCCAGGCAGTAAACAAATAAACAAGTAAGTGTATAGTATGTCAAATAGTGATAAAGGCTATGGAGAAAGATAAGGCAGCATCAGGGGAATGGGGAGGCTGGAGATGGGATGGGAGGGCTAGTTTATATCAGGTGGGCAGGGAAGCATCTTAGATAAGATGACATGTGAGAAAAAGTGTGGAGTGCTTCCCATTCAGCAAGAGCAAGGCAGGCCAGGATTCTCTCGCATTAGTTCCCCTCCTGCCTCTACCTGCTATTGCCATTCTTCCTGGTACTCCCTGGTGCAAGCTCAGTATCTCATGCCTAGATAAGCACAGGTGGCCTTGTCCTTTGTTCCCCTGCTCTCCCACTCAGTTGTTCCCCCTTACACATAGCTACTGCTCATTCCTGCTGGATTGTTCTTCCTGGAATCTGGTTGCAAATACATTCCTCTCCAAAACTCTGCATGAAGCCAGGGATGGTGGCTCACACCTGTAATCCCAGCACTTTGGGAGGCAGAGGCAGGCTGATCACCTGAAGTCAGGAGTTTGAGGCCATCCTGGCCAACATGGTGAAACCCGTCTCTACTAAAAATACAAAAATTAGCTGGGCATGGTGGTGGCCATCTGTACTCCCAGTTACTTGGGAGGCAGAGGCGGGAGAATCGCTTGAACCCTGGAGACGGAGGTTGCAGTGAGCCAAGACCTCGCCACTGCACTCCAGCCTGGGTGATAGAGCCTGATTCTATCTCAGAAGAAAAAAAAAAAAAATCTGCACGAGATCTTAATCTTTACAAATGAAGTCCAGACTGCGGAGCATGGCATTCAAAGTCTTTCAGGTGCTGCCCCCCACTACTCTTTTCATCTTTCTCTCTGTTGCTGTTGCCTTTAACAGACCCCATTCCCCAGTCAAACCAAATTCCTGCTCACCAAGTCTGATGGTGCTTTCTCATCTCACCTATATAATCTTTTTCCTTCTCCCATTCCCTCTCCTTAGAACACTCTTCTCCCATGCTCCCTCTTCCCAAATCCTAACCTTCAAGACTCACGTCATTCTATATTCCAGGATAATTTCCCCATTCCCTTGAGAATCTATGCTTTTCTTTTCAATTTATGTTATAATTTCTTCCCTGCTAAAGTGTAACCATGAGTCAAAATAGACAACTGGAGGGAGTAGCAGGGGAGGAAAGTCAACCATCACTGGGAATCATGCAGGTAACATGAAGGAGTGTCCCAGTGTGTGAGTAGAGGACAACAGGGTGGGATGGGGCCTGTGGAGAACTGTAAAGTGTATGCCTATCTAAAGTTACTCACAGAGTCCCTGGGCCATGTTTCTGTAACTTCTGGAATAAGGAGTATAAAATCAGATTGACCTGGACTTAAATTCTGATTGTATTCCTTACTGATGTGCAAATTTTGGCAGGTTATTGAACTCCTTTCATACCGTTTCTTCACTGCTGTCCTGGGGGTAATATCACTTCTTTAAAATGATTAGTGAGGTCTGTATAAAGCGCCTGGTGCATAGGAAACATTTAAAATACTGTCTTTCTTCCTCTGTGTCTTCCATGATGTCAAGCATAGTATAAGTCACATGGTAGTTCTCCACAACTGTTTGCTGAATTAACACTATTCAATAAAGAGAGTAAAGGGTCAAGAACAATTGAAGGAATGTCCTGGTCATAACTGATGAGAGTATTGAGAGGGAGAATTGAGTGTGGGCTGGAGGGCTAGAGGAGGCCTCATGGAGGCAATCAGGTTGCTGCTGGGCTCTAAGACTGGGTAAGGTTTAAATGAGCAACTGAGAAGGAAACGGTGGAACATCATGAATGAAGACTCAGAGGTAAGCGAGTGTGAGAAAGAGATCATCCTGGTCCCCACTGGTAGACAATTTTGTGAAAACATCAGCCTTACTGGTGCACAGAATAGAATTAAACCAATTACCAGAGTCCCCTTGCCTTTATCTTGAGAGGTGGGTGCTCTCCCCTGGGACATTCAACCATAAAATCCTGGTATAGACCCAAGCATTGCTCTGTGTGTGTGTGTGCGCGTGTATGTGTGTGTGTGTGTGTGTGTGTGTGTGTGTATTTGTCTATCAGCAGGTAGGCTATTTCCTTTAAGTAGCATTTGATGAAGCTGCTAAGTTCTAGGCTTGCTGGTATAAGGATGTAGTTGGTATAATAATGAGTCATTATTATTGAATAGGCCCATCTAATTAATCTAGGAAAATCATGTACTGATGCACTATATTACTGAGTAGAGTGAATAGTGAGAGTCTTGTGTCCTAGGGGAATGCAGACTTCTTTCAAAGCATTTTTAAAATGCAGATTTCCTCTGCTTAGGTCTGGATTGCTCATTTTTCATCTGTCTGCTTCTCCACTTCAGCTGAGAACAATGCACTTCTTTTCAGTCCAACAAAGAAACAGACATTTAAAGATGGTAGACAAAGAAGGCAATTGCAAATATATATGTGTGTATGTATATACATATATAATGTGTACGTGCATACATGTACAGATATATTTATAATAAGTTGAACATTTATTTCAAATTCACCCTACGTTTTTAAAAACAGCATACTCTGAGAAGGAATAAACAATCCATAGATTGTTACCTAAAAGCTGAAAAGTATTATAAAGAGAAAACAAAACAGTACATAAAAGATTTAAAAATGTGTGGTGCCTAGACGGTATAGGAATGATTTGCGTAAAATGAAGCAGAAACAGTTTAGGATCACTCATATTTGTTTTAAGCACAAAATCCACGATATATTCTGAAAACAACAAGGCTACTCTATCTTTGAAAAAGTTTCAGATGTGATGTGAAAGGTTTAAATACAAGAACGGGATAATTTTTGTTGCAAGAAAAACATTTATTGAGTCAAAATTAGTTGCTTATGGTATTAGTTTAACACTTGAAAATTTTACATATACCTTCCATCTTTATATTCCAAATGACATGAGACTGCTTTCCATATTTTGCTGACATTTTCATTGAGATAGAAACCTCTTTTAAAAAAATGTGAGGTAACATCAAGACTGATACTCTTTTGACTGAGTTTTCAGGGAAGATCTTTTAAAAATCCTCATTGTTTCCTGTGGAACAAAAACCTCATCATAATGAATCAAACTGCAATTATTAGAAAGAATGTTCCCCCTCCACAGTGGATTACTTTAATAGACATAACATATTTGGTTTCATTGCTTAATTTCAAGAAAATATCTTTCAGAATTAGCACAAGAACTTGTCATATGATTGGTGGTTTAGTATTCAGGATATTTGTTGGATTCTGTGACACTATTCATAGTGTTTGTTTCATAGACATCAACAATTAGTCACGGAAGAATTTCATCGTGGAAAAACAGACTTTAAATGAAAAGTGTTTTTCTGAGTCTTCAGATTTCTATATCGCACTTGGAAAGACTGGATAAAATGGACAATGAAAATGTTCACCATCTCTAAGCAGGACATGAACCATAGTTGCCAGAAAGTAGATTCCCCCCATCATGCCTCGTATCGAGTTCATTCAAGATGTAACTGGAAAAAATACAACTATGTCAGGACAGACATGAGGGCTTGTCTTGGGAAGGGGGTGTTTTGTAATGTTATAGACTTTTTTTTCCATTGACACTCCTCATTCTTATCTAATAAAGTACAGTGCTACAACTTTTGAAACTCATCAAAATAATTAAAGTGGACACACTGCCATCCCATGAATGTTATGTCAACAATTAAGTGTGAAAATGATGCTGGGTCTGGGAAGTAGGTCCTGCACATTACCGTTATTGTGTGCTAATCTGTTTCATTCATGAACTAACCAGAAGCAACAAGAAAAGCTTGAGATTTGAGGCCTGAATTCTGGATTTTCCCTTTAAGGGTAGAACTGACTTTTGGCCAGAGATTCTTTCCACACTCTTCTTAGTGTTCATCAAAAACAAAAACAAACAAACAAACAAAAACCAAAACCCCTCATTAATCCATAGTGAAAAATTACTAAAGGAAGAAATCCTGTAGTAATAAGAGAAGTCTCACTTGGGAAGGATTTTAGCATGAACCAGGCTTCTTCGTAAGCAGCATAGTGGAAGTGCTTGGGTTTTGATGTTGGAAGGAAGCTTTCTCCTGGCCAAGTTACTCTGTGTACTGCAGCTTCCTCACCTGTGAAACATGGCTAATAAGGCATCCTTCATAGGCTTGTTGAGCTTATCAGTTGAGATATCCCATGACAAGTGCCTGACTATATATTATCATCAAAACATAGTTATTTGAGAACTGCCTATATAGGGTACCTGGATCCCACACAATTGAAAGAAATACTGGCTTTGTTCTTGCCACCAGGGCAGCTTGTCTCCTGACATGCTGCATCTTTTGTGTTTCAACAATCTTTTATTGTGTATCAGTTTTGCAGCAAAGTATCACACAAGCCCTTAGAAAGATTGTTGAATGGGAAAATTCATCTTAACAACTAAATCAATGGGTGACTGGAGCACTCAGTGCTTTCTCGGCATCCAATTTCTCTAGCAAATGTGGATTAGGCACCTAATATATGCCAGTGGACCAGACATGAGCTCAGTTAGAGTGGGGGCTCTAGATGTGGCTAAGACATACTCTGTCTTCTCTCCAGAAAGGTTGGGAGACATTTATGTGAGTAAGTAAAGACATTCTGGTGTAATAAGTGTGGCCACCAAGCTGTTTGTTATGTGTTGGGAGCACAGACTCTGTCTTAGCACTGAGGAAAGCTTCATGAAGGAGTCGACGTTTGAATTGGGCCTGAAGCAGAATTTCAGGGCATGTGCAGAAGCTAGGAGTGCAAAGGAGCATTCTGTATTTGGGAAATTTTTTAGAGTGGCTGAAACAGAAAATGGTGGGGAATATCTGGGGCCTGATTATAAAGGACTCCTTTTGGCCCTATCTAGTAGACAGTGTGTGGGAAAACTCTGTGGCAGTGGTGGTGGGAGAGGCCGGAAGCTTACTTACAAGGCTTTCAGGAATAGTCAAGCGAGAGAAAATGAGGGCTCAGAGCAAGGCAGAGGCCAGTAGCATTTACTATAGAGAGCAAAGGAGAGAGGATCCAAGGATGAAGCTGAGATTTCTAGCTTGAACTATGGGATAACAATGTTATCACCTTTTTATCTTGGCTGGCCGGCTGCCAATACCCCCAGGTTTTCAGGTCTTGCTACCAACTTGATCATATCTCCTGTTTCCTAAATAACTCAGGCAGTCCAAGGATATAATCATCGCTCAGGCTCCTTGAAGTGTCATCAAAAGAAATGGATGATGGTGGCATGACTCTCGTCATTCTCTGGGTGGGTGCCATGGTTGCTTAGCTGGCTATTGTTTTTCAGTGAGGTCTGTGGATCCCTGAGCATTCCTAAGACCCTTTTGGGGGGTCTGCCAACTCAAAACTATTTTAATGATGCTACTAGGATGGAATTTGCTATCTTCACTCTCCTTCTCTTCTAGGTGTTCAGCTAGTGGAATATTTCTTGGGTATTTTTATGCTTTCCAGAATTTTCTAAGGTAGTAGATTTAGGGTAAATATGTGAGTATTTTGGCAGATTAACTCAGTATGTTTTCAATACTTGTACTGTACCCTAAATAGCAGATTATGCCTTATATATTATGTGTAATTTTATTGTCATCCACTAAATCATTAATTGAAGTTTTCCTTCCACCTAAGCAGAAACACAATAAGAAGCATACTTTATTATCTTGATTTGTAATATTTTAAATATTTAAATATTTGTAATATACGTAAAATACACTTTTAAACTCTAAAATTTTGTCTGAAACTTATTTTAGAATTTAATATTTTATTCTATAATAAAACAAATTGTATTTTATCTAATATTTAAAAATATATTTTACACCAAAAATAAAGGGAGATTAGGAGAGTAGCTTTTTCAACCCACAGCCAAATTGTCTGTATATAAAGGAAATGAAAAACATGAAAGTGACTATAGAGAATTCTGTCACTCTGGAAGGGAGGAATATGAGTGAAACTGTAAATGGGAAACAAAAGTATGATGACAGCTGTCCTTCCCTTGGCTTTAGTGATATTAATAACTAACCCTATTGTGTTATGGGCAACAGAACATTTAAAATAAAACTATGGTGCCCCTTGTGACACCATTTTAAGACCAGTATTTAATAGTTTACAGGAAAAGGAATTGAATATATTAAAGTAAAGATGATAAGGTCTTTAAAAACAGAACATTTTCAAGTGAGGAGTCTTTAGGTAAATTAATTATTCCATTGCATTGGCTTGAAAAGTGCATATAATAGCTAAGAGACTAATTGAGCTATGAGTGTTCCAACTGAGTTAATTTAATTTGAATGTTGAATGACTTTTCCCTTTCAAATGGATGAATCTAAGTTTGCGTGTATCCATTCAGTATCAGCATCAATGAATCATCAAAGGTGATCATTTATGTGACTACATGGCAACAAACACAGGGAGGTGCTGAAATAATCAAAAGTATTGAGTAACCTTTTTTGCAACTCATGATTTATCTTGGAAAAATGGTGTTGACATATATGACAATGGTGCAAAAATTGTGCAAACATTTTTGCGTCTTAACAAGAATGAAAGGAGAGCCACCAAAGTGTCTTGGCAGTCGTGGTATTCCCTACTGCACATTTGCAAGTTTTAAGAAGCCAGATTTGCTTAAAAATGTCTCTGCCTGCTGGGGTTGGTGGCTCACGACTGTAATCCCAGCACTTGGGGAGGCTGAGGCGGGTGGATCACGAGGTCAGGAGAAAGAAATGAAACCAGGATGCTGTAGAGGTATCTGCACTCCTGTGCTCATTGCAGCATTATTCTCAATAGCCAAGATACCGAAACAACATAAGGGTCCATCAGTGAATAAATGGATAAAGAAAATATGGCACATGCAATGGAACATTAGTCAACCTTAAAAACAGGGGAAATCCTGTCATTTGTGACAACATGGATGAACTTGCAGGTTTCTTTAGAATCAATAATCTCCTCCTACTCCCAGCCCCTGCAAACCACTGATCAGATTCTTGTTCTCATATTTTTGGTCTCTCCAGAATATCATAGTATATAGAATCACACAATACATAGCCATCTGTGTCTACCTTCTTTCACTTAGCATGTTTTGGAGGCAAATGCGATCTTTTGATATTATATAATAAAGTGTGTCAACATTTAATCTGCATAGCTCTGAGAACCAATGTTTTCTAAATGCCCAATAACATATGTTACAAAAGGGGTAAAAGATCTCCTCACAATGCAAGATAAATCAATAGCTTTTAAGTTATTGAGTATGAAAAGTTTATCAATAAGTTTTCAGATCCTACTGCATTACTACTTGTTGAGTGTGAGTGTAGTATCAGAGAAGAATATTCACAATTATCTGAAAAGCCTTTTCAAATACTCCTCTTTTCAACTGCATGCATATCTGTGTGAGGCCAGGTTTTCTTCATATAATTCAACCAAAATAACACATTACAACAGAATGAATACAGAAGCAAATATGAAAATCCATCTGTTTTATACATTAAGGAGATTAGCAAAATTACAAAACAATGTCATACTTCTTGCTAATTTTTTTGTTTTGGAAAATATTTTTATAGGCATGTGTCATTTGTGTTAATATGTGATGGATTCATCATACTATTTTAAGTAAGTCAATAAATATTTCCATGTTTTCTCAATTTCTTCCCAAATACAGAAAATATTCGCAGGTGTAATCCACATAAACAAAAGCTCTTTGGGTTCTCAATAATTTTGCAAAGTGCAAAAGTCCCTGAGACCAAAAGTTGAGAACAACTGGCCTAGATGGACTGGCAGATGCCCCTAGAGAATAAGAACAGCTGGGTAGGGAAGGAGTTAGGGAGAAAATTGCATATCTGATTTCCTGGCTTATAGTAAGGTCTCAATACATAGTTAATGAAAGTCAGGCCATAAGCCAATGTAGTCAGGCTAATCAATCCAGGAGAATGAAGTTTCTGAAATGAGTAGATGGTTTTATCAAGGGCCTAGCATCCTGGCTCAGGGGGACACCCAGGTTAGTCTATCTACTGACATAATTGATCTGGAAGAGACTGAGGGTGAGCTGGTATTGGAGTTTATGGTCAGGTTGAGAGTCTATGTGAATTCATGAGATATATGCAGAAGTATCAAATGCTAGTGGAGGATCAGAGCACAGGGTCTGTGGCAGAGGTGGTCAGGTTCAGCAAGTCTATAGGAAAGGATGGATGGAATTTGTATGGGGAGAGAACAAGGGTGACTTGGCTGAGAAAGATCTGGATTTGATCTGGGTCAAATGGAGGTTTCTTCTAAGGTTGAGATGGCCTCAGATCAAGTCCTACAATGGCAGAATCTGAGTGGGATTTCAGTGAAAGTAGGAAGTGGTGATGGTGGTGGAGGGAGTGGACAGTTTGGTCAGGTGTTGTAGAATATTGAACTAGGACTTTTGTCTTTGCATTTCCCTTCTCACTTTACCTTTAGCCTGAGTCTATAGCATGAATTTCATAGTCTCTAATCTTCACCAGAGGCCAGGAGTTTTGTTGGGGTAGAGATGGTGTGATACTGAACATAGTGTCTTAGCATAAATTAGCTGATCTCTGTCCCAACCTTCTGACTTGCTCTCACATGTACACCTATTGTTCAGTTATAATCCTAAGAGATAACCGATTTATTCTGAAACAGATAATTTTTAAAAACATATGCTCAGTGTTACATTCAAAGTCACATTGACATCCTTTTATTCTGAAAATATACTATACTTTCCTCCAAATTTGGGAAAGCCAGAACGTTTTAATGCATTTTTAAAATTAATGGTTATATTTTAAAATATTAAGCACAGGTTAATCTGGATTCTTTATTTATATTGTATTTGGGGTGACACCGAATTATACAGAATTCTATAGGAATTCTGTTCTAATTTTGTCCATGTCCATGTATTCACTATGACAGCATCATTAATTATGTTGAAATGAGTATGGAAAACATATAAGCTGCTAATGCTAGGTATTACTAGAAGTTATATCAAACCTTGCTTGCTACTGAGAATAAATTGTGACATCAACACCTTATCTTTAATAAACACAGAAAGCACCCTAACCTGACATTTTTATCTTACAATGTGTGTTGATAAATACAAAACTTGATATTTACTATAGGAAATGCAAGGTATATAATTTGTCAAGACGAATTTAGCCTTCTTAGCAGGCACATGATCATTTGGTTACCTTCTGCTGTCTGCTTCCTGTCTACAAAGGGTGGTCCATTTCTCCCCTCCTCCTGCCTAATATCCTGTGAAGGTGCCAATTACTCTGCTGCTTATCAGTTGCAAACGATGCTTGGTGCAACGGGAACATCAATTATTTGTGGGCAGAGAGCTAAGGCTGCTGGAATCATAATAAAGGATGCTGGAGCTTCCAGCTAATAGACTATGTCAAAGGCAATGTGTAGACCAAAGAGAGCACATTTCAGAAATCTATGCCTCGAAGATAAACTTAGGCCAGATTTGCAGACTTTAATGCTGTATAGGTTATGTAAGAATTTGCTAATGTTACTGAAAAAAACTGGTAAGACCTTTTCCTTTTATCCATGCAGCCTTTCACACCGTGGATTTATTAATACTATTGACTTTTTCTTCTTGAATCTGGTGTGTGTGTGTGCGTGCGTGCGTGTATGCGTGTGTGTTTGCTTTGTTTCTAAATGGTAGCCAAATACCAGGTGAAGTTAGATGCAAGCTTTGTTTAGGTCCTTTGTCTTCAATGGTGACCCCTTAAAGATGAGTTTGTAAACTTACTGTGATTGTTATTGCCTTATAATTTCACGTTGGACTTCTTAACCTTTGTTTTTTAAACAGGAGATTAAATAGACTAGTGACTGTGGAAATGTCAGCACTGGTCAACTTGGCTTGGACAATTTTATTTCCAATTCTATGAATAGGGTTTCCAACTGCTGAGAAGAGCTCACATTTCTCGCTCTCCTGATATTCATATAAAATAATTCAACCAGCCCACTTAAACTTCCTGATTAATATTGTAAGGATGTTCACACAAAATCAAAAGGATTAGAATATATTTATAAAAATGAAGATGATTCCTTGACAGCAGAATGATAATCCTAAATCTACCCCACGCCTGTTGTGTGCAGGTAAAGGGAGATGACGAACTTCAGTTTGTAGATGGTTCTCACTTAGGTAGATGAGGATAACTATTGATTTGTTTTTTAAGTAATTTTAAATTTTAGAAGAGTTTCATATATATAGAAAAGCTGCAAAGACAGTATAGAGAGTCCTCATATTCCCTGCACCATGCTCCCCTATTGTTAACATCTTACTTTATCAGAGTGCATTTGTTACAACTAAGGAACTAGTATTGGTTTGTTACTACCTATTGATTTTTAATTTCATGTGAATATTTATTATTTGTAAGATGCTACTCCAATATTAGGAATTGTTCCAATATTCATTCATTGTATTTATTTTTCCAAATCCATTATATTTCACACACCAGCTTATTGCCTTCTAAGTTGATTGCCCATTTGCTCTTGATGACACTGTATCATTTGGGATTCCAAGTGCTACCATGTCTTCGTGTTTCTCTCAGCTGCTGAGCTTTGGGCCACATGTTGGGATGAAGGTCAGATAGATGCACTGTGTGATGTTTGGCTTCAGAATGAGGAGATTGCTAATCAGAAAGGGCACTTTAAAAATCACTCCATTTAATTCACATATTTTACAGAGGAGAAAATGGAGGCCCATTGAGGTGAGGTGACTCACCCAAGGTCACACACTGCTGGTGGTGGGGCCTGGACTGACGCCCAGCCTCTTAACTCCTTTACACTTACTGCTTCTGATAAAATTTTCACAGTGACGCTTTTATTCTATTTATTATTTATACCCTGCCTACTTTAAAAAAGAATTGGAGCCAGCTGCTCTGTGATTTACTTTGCTTTGAACACAATATAGATCATTGCATCCTGCATGATTTAAGTGAATTTTTTAAAAATATAAATAATGCTCTCATCTGTAATTATTTGATAAATAATTCCTACCACCTCATAACCACACTATTGATGCCTTGCACATAGTAGGCACTGAGTAAACAGAGGTAAAATGAACAAATGAATAATGCTTACTTGGATTTATAGAAAAAATTCACAGTGCATGCAGATGAGTGCAGCATGGCTAAGTGAGTGGGAAGAAGTATGATCTATTTTTGGCTCTGGAAAGGGGGGCGTGAGGGAGATACTGTGGATGAAAGATGAGTATTTTGGCTTGTGGTTCCCTTTATACAATTAGATGGGTTGCAGAGGTGGGATGCACATCTGTGGGGCCTCATTAGGTAGAAAGTGCCCTGGGTCCCACGTGTGACTGGGCAAGCTGTTTGCCTTCTCTGAGCTTTCCGTTCCTTACCTGTGAGGATATGAATACCTATCTCTTGAGGTTGTTGCCACTGTTAAATAATAGCGATAAGAAAGTGTTTTGCAAACTCTAAAATCTGGCATAGATGTTATTTATTAATCTCTAGGATTATGTAGAAGGAACTCAGCATTTAAGGCAGGTTTTCGATGAAGTACTTTAAACCTTTCCTGTTTTGCAAGTTATCTAAGCATCATGAAAATGTTAGAACAATGAATACTGGGAATTGAAAAGGGAAATAAATAGATATGAGGAAAAAATGGTTTTATAACTCAACCCTATGACAGAGAAAGCTGAGTCAAAAATGGTAGGCATTGGGATTTAATACCTGCCTGATAGGGAGAAGGGGAATGGAGCCAGGCCAGAATGTCCTGCTGATAATTTCTGCTATGCTTTGGCTCAGGTTTTATCACTCGGTTCTTAGGGTGGGGTGAAGAAATCCTGGCAAGCATGAAGATTCCCTTTAGGTAGGCTGTGGGATATATTAGTAGAAAGCATTACACTCTTACCAACAGAGTATAAGCATTTCCTTTTCTTTGCAACCAACTATTGCGGAAAGCAGTATGGTGATTCCTCAAAGAACTAAAAACAACTACCATTCAACCCAGCAATCCCACTACTGGGTATATACCCAAGGTAATATAAATCATTCTATTGCAAAGACACATGCATGCATATGTTCATTGCAGCACTATTGACAATAGCAAAGACATGGAATCAACTTAAATGTCCATCAACAGTAGACTGGATAAACAAAATTTTGGTACCTATACACTATGGAATACTGTGCAGTCATGAAAAAGAATGAGATCATGTCCTTTGCAGGAACATGGATGGAGCTAGAGGCCATTATTCTAAGCAAACTAACTCAGGAACCAAAAACAAAATATTGCATGTTCTCACTTATAAGTGGGACCTAAATAATGAGAACACATAGACAGAAAGTAGGGAACAATAGACACCGGGACCTACTTGAGTGAGGTGGGTGGAAGGAAGGAAAGGATCAGAAAAAACAAATTGTTGGGTACTATGCCTAATATCCAGGTGACGAAATAATCATACACCGAACTCCTAAGTCACGAATTTACCTATATTCTGAGCTACAACTCGAGATTAAGATGAAGCTGGGCCAAATGTATTTGAGAACCAACAGTATTTGCACAAAACAGCTGCCAACATACGGTATCACAAATTGCCCTAACGATCATTGCTCTTACTAAGTGGGACTTCATTCCTTTAACGCTGTGCTGCTCCAGGCAAACTGAGAAGTGAGTGGTCTTGGTTTTGCCTTCCTACCTGTAATCTCCCTCAAGGGACGCATATCTTATGCACCTGGGAGCTTGGCTGCCTTGTGGGGCTAGCTTAGCCTGCCACATAAAGACACTCTGACTTCCACGTCATCTCTATTCTTTCATTTCTCATCCCATCCTTCTTAAATATGGCCTGGCTGGTATCTCACACTCTTGGGGCCTGCTCCATGCTTCATAACCCTAAAAATGAAACCCATGACAATAGAGAAAAAGAACCAATGGGCTACTATACTGGGTAATGGAATGTTCAGAGAATTGACCTTGGGGAAAAGCAAACTTTAATTTTAGACAGGTTGGTATATGTAGGATTTCTATATGGATTTGACCCTCAGTCAAATATAGAATGATGATCAGGAAAGAAGCCTGCGCAGGGTATGTGAGTTTTTTGAGTGATTTAGTACAAGAGAGATTAGACTGACTGTGTGACCCCAGAGGGTGAAAGAGAGTACTATGTGGTAACCCATGAGATTTTGGACAGCACAGGTTTTGTCTCATAGTTTGATTGCTATAATGCACTTAATTTTTAAAAATGGATTTTTATTCAAAAACCTAAAAGGGCTTAAAGTTATGGTTTCAAAATAATCTCATTTCATTCCAAAGTGGCAGAAAGAAAAAAAATCCTTCTTGGTCAATCACTTTCGCGTATTCATCCCCTTTCCATTCAACCAACAAATATTGGCTGTGTGTTCACTGCTTCTCAGATACTAACTTAGGAACTTGAGATAAAGCAACAAAATGAAACAGGTAGTCACTGACTTCATGGAACTTACACTAATTGGAGGACCCAGATTATCAAGAGTTAGTAGAATAAATAACTAAATATTTGTGCCATGGAGAAATAGATCAGTGTAAGCAGAATATGCTGGGTTGTGAGTGGAAAGACTGCTTTACGTAGGTGGTCAACGGCAGCTCTCTCCTGGGGTGATATTTATCTGGGACCTGAATGAAATTAGGGCTGGGATTCTACAGTTTCCTATTTTCTATTAGCCAGCCAGCTGAGAGCATTCTTACCAGGGCTTATGCCTCTGAGCTCTGAGACATGAAGTCTAAGAACCAGGCTTTCTATCCCTTGATTGGTATTTAGACTCAATGTTGCTCATTTTTCCCCACTGGAGAAAGGTGGCAGCTCTAGTACTTTGGAGGCGATTGGAGTTGGGATAAACCTGCGGCTTCATTTAGACGAGAAGGACATTTAGTAATGCTGCCTTGTTCTAGCAGAGTTACAGAATAAGTGATTTCCTAGAAGGGATATTCTTCTAAATAGCTTATCCCTGTAGTTCCTGAATTTAATTCAATAAAACACTTGGAGTGAAATTTTCCAAGACCATTTTGTGTATATATCAGACTTCAAAAATAAGTTTTTGAACATTTACATTTATTTAGAATAGAACCTCCTTCACAAAGAATTTGAGCCAGATTGTGCTATACAATAAAATAATCAAAATAAAAATGAGAAACGTAAAATTCAGAACAAAGATATTGTAAACCTGGAGTAGAAAGTCACGATCCCCCCAAAAAACTAGAATGAAAAGGCCCCTAAGGCCCTTTGTGGTTTTTGTAGTAAGGCTGAAATTTGGTTCTAAGCTTACTGGTAGTCAAAGTGACAGAAAAAAAGGTCAGGTCTATCATTTTTGTCAGAAAGGAAAAATTATACCACATCTTTAAGAAAAGCAAAAATCCCCAGGCACTCATGCTACAAGAAATTTCTCATGGGGATATTTTGAGCATGATTTAAATCTTATGTATTAAGTTTATTAGTTTGAATGATACTGTATTTTACTATTTATTAATAAAATATCACTAAGAACTATTGACATGTTTTCTGTTGTTTTCCCTGAAATGAAAAAAGACCCAGAATGATCCGTTTTGAGTTTTTATATCCTATTCTCGTTGTCTTTCTGTCTTTTTGTCATGTTCAACTTGTTGGCCATGGCCTTGTCGTGCTGTTAATGCCCATGCTTTTCTAGTAGAATTTTCTCCTACTTGACTGATTTTTGGCTTCTGATCTGCCATGGATAAACAATCTAACAATCATACTTGCAGAGTTGTATTTAGAATAATAAATAATAAATAATAAAAACAGAAACATCATTTACAAGCACTTTATAAATAACAGGTAATGTTCTAATCACTTTATATGTTACTTCATAAATCCGGTCTACAATCTCATGAGGGGAAAAAAATTACTATCCCTGTTTTACAGATAAGAACACTGAGGCTTGGAACGGTTATCTAACTTGCTCAACATCTCACATCTGTGGTTGGGCTAAGAACCAAGGCAGCATGACTGTAGTGCTAGGATGTGACAAACTCACGATGGGACGAGTTGGTATCACCCGTTTGTGTTTCACCAAGCTTTTTCTTCTTCTTGCTTCTAGTGTTCCGTATGGCTGTAGTCTTCAACAAGCAGGCTCCCGATCAGTGAGGTGTGTGACTGAACTGTTTAGTATCAGCTAGATAGAAGATTTTCTTTGACAAGAGGAGGTGCTGTCTGAGAGGCACTGTACTTCTAAAGGCTGGTCCTATCCCTTTGAATTACAATATCTGAATTCTAATCTCCCATCTTCTATTTATTCACTTCTTCAAAGTAGGTGTATTTATCTCTAGACTGTGGTTCTCCCAGCTATAAAAATTTAAGATTGTAGAGTCTCATGCAAAGGTGAAATGAGAAAGAAATATAAAAACATTTAAACTACCTTAAGTCCCCTGTTTTTCCATTCTGAATAAGGAATTACCATGTGTTCATTGCAGAGGCTTCTATACATGGAACCTTATGCAGTTCCAAATAACTAAATGAAGCCATTTATTTTTTCAAATATTATGCTTGCCATTTCATATATTTTCTGTTATACAAAAATGTCTTTTGTGTATTAATATTTCTTGACCACAATTCTAGTATCCTTTCTGATATTGTCCCCTGCCTGCTCATGCAGAATTGACCAGCAGTTCCAGCGCATAGCAGAATCCTCCACCTAAATTTAGAAATTGGTAAATCAAACACACACAGGAGCCTCAGAGTCTGTAGAAGTACAGCTGATAATCTTTTTGGCTTTTAAACAAACGTAAATACTCTAAAACTTGCTCTTAGCAAGTAACTTTATAATTAGGTTAATGTAATAGCATTTTGTTCTTTTGTATCACATTTCAATTGAAGATCTAGAAGGGATTTTAACAAATGTGAGTGCTTTTTACCTTGGTTCCTGTAGAATAGGAGGTTCATTATGCTCATATGATGATCCATCACATAATGGCCATTAGGGCTACCGGGTTGGGCATTGCATTAGTCAGGGTTTTCCAGAGAAACAGAACGAACAGAACACACACACACACACACACACACACACACACACACACACACACACACACGGGCACACACATCACATGCATAAGGAAATTTACTATAAGGAACTGGCTTATGTGATTATGGGGGCTGAGAGTTCCACAGTGCGCTGTCTGCAAGCTGGAGACCCAGGAAAGCTGGGGTGTAGTTTGAGGGCCTGAGAGCCTAAGATCTGATGGGATAGATTCCTGTCTGTGTCTGTAGGCCTGAGAACCAGCAGCGCTCAGGGAAGGAGAAGGCTGATGTTCAGCTCAAAAAGTCAGGCAGAGAGCAAATTCAACCTTCCTTTGCAGTTTTGTTCAAATTAGACCCTCAACAGATAGGGTGATACCCACCACATAGAAGAGAGCAATCAGTTTTATTCAATATACAAATTCAAATGCTAATCTCTTTTGGAAATGTCCTCATAGACACAGCCAGAAATAATGTTTAATCAGATAGGCATCCCATGGCCCAATCAAGTTGACGCATAAAATTAAACATCACAACAGGATCGAGGACTTGGAAGACGATCTGTAGGACAATAATAAAATAGTCTTTTAACCTTTAAAAACCAAATGATTGTGTGAAGAGGGTAGGAGAGCCCAGATTTGCCTGGACTTAACATGATGAATTCTCTTACACTTTCTGGGTCAGATCCAGTATTACCTATTAAAAATAACCCAAAGAATGTATCAGTAAATGGAGATTAATTTTCATACCTTTGAAAGGATTCTCATCTGTATGGCTGGGGTTCTGTCTTGAACTTAACAGGCACCAGCCTTGAGGATTCAGGCATGTCCATGAATATAGGATGAGCTGGTGAAAGGAGGAATCCAGGTATTCAATTAGAGTAAACGGATATGCAAAGGAGGAAGGGGGTTTTATGCAGTGAGGGAGATGAAAGAAAATGAAAAGCGGTAAGAGGGTAAGACTGCATGGTGTCTCTCTTTAATATTGATCTACAGTCTGGTCTTAGGTCTCTGAGCCTTGTAATAAGGAAAATTGCATGCAGAAATTGAGCCGCTGCTTCCACAGTCAACAGGGTGAGGTACAGAGGCATCAGGAATGTTGCTTTGGTACTGAATGCTAACATAGGACTCAGAGTGGGTGAAAAAGTCAACCTCTCCACTTCCACACAAAATACACCTGGAACCTCAAGAGTTGCTGCCTCTGAAAGCACAGAAGATGGTGTCTGCGACATGAAGCATCTGGGTACAGGTTGCGGTGACAGCAATGGGACCCAATCAGTGAACTTCTTACCAGGGACCCTGATGGCGAATCAGAGCAGAAAGAGACGTGGGTAGATGTTCTGATTAATTCTTGCATACACCTGAGGCACCTCTGGTGACTTGTAGACGTACTAGGGTGAGTTTTTACAGGCAGCTAAAGTCTCCCTTGAGTGAAAAGAAGCAAGAGCTGGAGAAACATTTTCCTGTCTGGAGAAACTCAGGCCTCACATGATAAAATTAATAAGTCAGAAAACAGTTTTCTGGTCATGCTTGGCCCCAACTTTTTGGTTTATCAATATAGCAAAGCAAGCCTGCTGTTAAAATAAGGGCGATTGAATGTGCTAGATTTACTAAAACAGAGCAGCACCAGATTCCTCCTTTGGGGCTGGTGGCAGTTGGCCCAATTCCTTGCAGGAAGCAGCCCAGTAGGGGCTGGGCATAGGCAGGACAGGAAAGACAAGTCCCACTGTTGCTTGCTCTACCTGCAGTTACCAAATGTAGGTGATTTTCAAGGTTCTGCATTGGCTTCAGCGAGCTGGGACATTTACTCTCCAGGAAGTAAATTAGAACGCACCAGAGGGTTTTTATAAAGTCCCTGCCAAGTGTAATCACCGCTCCTCGTGCCTCTAGGTGCCCAGCGTGTCGCATTTCCCACTGACATCAGGCACAGGAGAGTGCATTTGAACCTTAGGGATCTGACCAAAGCTTCCCAGGGAATGTCTTTCAAGTTTCCACTTTTATCTTAAAAGCGTTTGTAAAATTTTTATTCTACTTCATGATATACTTGTTTTCATATAAAGGTATGTCTTAAGTTGGTTACTTTTGAGTCAGACTGATGCGAAAAATGTCTATTTGGTGCCTTGGCAAAGTTCTCTGCACATCCCCATGTACCTCTGATGATTGAGATACATGCATGTATAGTATTTTTACATGTATTTACATATCTATGTAAAATGTATGTACACATATGTTAAAATATATATGTATCTTTTTTTTTTTTGAAAATGGAAACATCTCAGCAACAGTGCACGGTGGGGCCATTGCTGAAAATACGATTGTGTGATTGCTTCACTGATGGGGAAGGGAAGATGCCTCTGGGGACCCCAAAGCAGGTTTCTGGCGGTAGGGCAATGGATGAGGACGGTTGATAGGAACAGTCCTGGCTGCCCCTGACAGTGGGATGTGTTAGCCATGGGGACTGGCCAGGCCATGGTCCACATAGGAGGACGCCACATCAGTCACAGGGTTCTAGGAGACCAGCTGCTCAGCCCATAGTTCTTCTGATGGAGTGTGGATGGACGTAGGCACCCAGAGAGCAGGAGCAAACAAGAGGAAACACATGAGGAAAAACAGCCTGCTTATGTTTTCTGACTTGTCTAGAAAGGGAGACTCTTAGGTATTCATTTGTCTGACAAAGGATCTAGACTCTGACCACACGAATTTGATCTTAAAGTTTTGGTTTTTTTTTTTTTTTTTTTTTTTCAGTGATGGGAAAGGTGTTTTAAGGATGTGGTGAGGGCCTTGGGGATACGGTACATGAAAAATTAGGTTTAATATTTAAAGTTGCTTTAAGAACATTGGAACAGCAATGAAAGAAAAGGAGAATCTTGTGTCCATGTGATGCTACATTATTACATTTCTTGTCATTGTTTTTCTACTGCTTTTTCATGTGTACATGATGTTCATCTGCTTACTAGGGGCAGAGTAACACTTGGAATTAGGCTTTTCTCATTTAGCTATACATCATCAATGTTTATTTCTTTGTTGTTGGTCCTGAGTTTTTAAATGCAAAAGATGGTACTGTGACTTCTGGGGTTAGACCACCTAGGAAGAAGAGTACAGAGTGTTGGAGCATGTGGCGAAGGAAATCAGGAAAAGGAGGAAGGGCAGGCAGGAAGGGAAGAGAGAGGGGAGAATGTGAGGAAGAGTGGGCCATATGGTGCTCTGCAGATGCTCCATACATTTTATATTTCAATTTAAAATTAATAGTGATGACGATGATATATTTTATGTGGCAATTTATAGTTTCCCAGGTGCTTGTGCATCCCTTTGGTCCTCATGGGTCCTTGGGGACATTCAAGGAGGCCATTTCCTTGCAGATAAATTAAAAGGAGTTTGTACTATCTGATATCAATTAGTGATCTCACCCATTAATGAGTTTTTTCAAAAGAATATTTAAAGAACTGTATTAGGCTCACAGCAAAATTGAGTGAAAGTTACAGAAATTTCCCATATACCCTTTGCCCCAACACATGCCCAGCCTCCCCTACTATCAATATCCTTTACCAGAATGGTCCATTTGTTAAAACTGATGAACCTACATTGACACATTATTATCACCCAGAATCCATAGTTTACATTAGAGTTCACTATTGGTGTTTTACATTCTGTGAGTCTGGACAAATGTATAATGACATGTATCCACCATCGTAGTTTCATACAGGTTGCTTTCACTGCCTTAAAAATTCTCTGTGTTAAATATCATAGCTATTTATTATTATTTATTATAATAAATAAATACCTATTTATTTCTCCTTTTATCCTGCAATCTCTGGCAACCACTCATCTTTTTACTGTCTCCATAGTTTTGCTTTTTAAGTAATGTTCTGTTATTGAAATCATACAGTTTGTAGGCTTTTCAGATTGGCTTCCTGCACTTAGTGATGTGCATTTAATTTTCCACCATGTCTTTCCATGGCTTGATAGCTCTTTGATGTTTTTAGCACTGAATGATATTCCATTGTCTATACATACCACAGTATTTCCCCATTCACCTACTGAAGGTCATCTTAGTTGCTTCTAGTTTTTGGCAATGATAAATAAAGGTGCTATAAACATCTGTGTGCATGTTGAGTGAACATAAGTTTTCAACTCCTTTGAGTAAATACTGAAAAGTGTGTTTGCTAGATCATACGGTAAGAGTATGTTTAGTTTTGTAAGAAACCACCAAACTGTCCTCCAAGGTGGCTGTGCTGTTTTGCATTCCCACCAGCAATGAAGGAGAGTTCTTGTAGCTCCACATCCTTACGAGCATTTGGTGTTGTCAGTGTTCTGGGTTTTGGCCATTCTAATAGGTGTGTAGTGGTATTTTGCTGTTTTTAAAATTGGCTATTAGTGAGATATTAAAAATAAATTTCTGAATTTGTTTCTAAGAGTTATTCACTTTGGTGATTAAGTAAGCTAGAATTAATATAGTCAAGAATTATAATAAAAGAGAATTTATTGATCTTTACTTATGTTATTAACTCCTTACATAATCCGGGTTGTGAACTTCTGATTTACTGTCAATTTCTAGTTTTCCTTTTCTTCTTAGGTCCTTTCAATGGCTTCCACCTAAATGTCAATAAAAAAGAAGAAAATATGCTATTCCAAAATATTTAAAAGCATAACCATGTGCTTGTGTTATGATAAATAAATTGAGCCCTGTTCCCATCCTCATTCAAGAGGGAGTTGGTTTGAAAGGGAGAAAAGTACTGATATGGTTTGGCTCTGTCCTGACACAAATCTCATCTTGAATTGTAGTTTCTATAATTCCCTTGTATTGTGGGAGGGACCCAGTGGGAGATGATTGAATCACGGGAGGTGAATTTCCCCATACTATTCTCATGGTAGTGAATAACTCTTACAAGATCTGATGGTTTTATAAGGGGAAACCCCTTTCCCTTGGCTCTCACTCTTCTCTTGTCTGCCACCATGTGAGATGTGCCTTTCACCCTCTGCCATGATTGTGAGGCCTCCCAAGCCACATGGAACTGCCAGTCCGTTAAGCCTCTTTCTTTTGTAAAATGCCCAGTCTAAGGTATGTCTTTATCAGCAGTGTGAAAATGAACTAATACATGTACCTTGTTTCTCTCTGTGTCATTTATTTTAGGAAGGGAGGAAAACATTACCCTCTGAGTTAGATTCCAAAAGAAGAAACTTAACAGTGTCATTGTCCTTCAACACTAATGCACACCAAACACACACCACTCTCTCTCTCTCTCACACACACACACACATACACACACACACTATCCTTTGGCATCGGTGGACTAGGAAGATTTGGGTAACAATCTCAGTTATACCATTTGCTATATATTAAAATTTAGTAATAAATTGTAGCCCTCTGGGTTCATTTTCTCATTGTTACAACTGGGAATAAGTCATCTGCCTCACCAGGTCCTTGTGTGGATTATGCCTAATTATGCACTGGAAACATCTGCAGTGGGTCTCAACTCTGGTTGTGCAACCACCAACACTTGTAGAGCTTCAAAATAACAACAACAAGAGCTTATCTGGCTCCCCACAGACTTACTGAATCTCATCATTGTGGGTGGGCTGAAGCCTCAATATTTTGACTAAGCTTTGCAGGCAGTTCTGATGCTCAGCCAGAGTGGAGAGTCCTTGGTCTGTAGCGCAATGTCTCTCCATCAGCTTTTATCCTTTTTTCACTCTCCCTGCAGGGTTCCTCTGACAGGTGCATCTCTTGCCTAGGAGAAAAATATAAAACCAATGCATTCACATAAAAATGATGGGGCACCTGAGATGTTCCACTTTCCAGGAAGGAAAGGAAGGAAACTTATTCTGCTTTTGGGCTCCATGGTGCAGGTAACGTAGACACAAGTCCTGACCTACAGACTCAGGCTGCACTTGATGGAGCTCCCAGAGCAGCCTGTTTTCCTCTTGGCTTCTAAGTAGAGTGTTGCTGCCAATCAAACCAAAGCATCTGATTTTCCTGATGGTTTTCAGAAAAAGAAATTCCAAAGCTTCCCTCTATAAACTGCTCTTGAGTTTAAGATCTATTGCTTGAAATGCCTCCTTTATGAGAAAGTTGAACCTCCTCAAAGTACTTTTATCTTACTGTTGCTTTGGCCTAAGAACTACTCTTAGGTAAAAATTTGAGGAGTTGATCAAATATATATCAGCATTTTTTTCTTCTAGTCTATTTGTTCACAAAAAGAGATCCCTGGATCATCACCACCATCACCACCAAGGGACTTATAAATGTAGTCTTGGGCTTCACCCTGGAACTACCAAATCAGAAACTCCAGGTTTCCATGCCCATAATATGTGTTTGTACCAGCTCTCAAGGTGATTTGGATGCCAGCTCATGTTTGAAAATCACTCCTTTAATCTAGTTTAGAACGATTGGCCTAAAATATTGGTTCTCAAATTAAGGTGCTATGAATTATAGCCCCCACTCCCAATTGCACAAAAATTTGTATGTTGAAGTCCTAACCTCCAATGTAACTGTATTTGGAGATAGGGCTTTTAGAAAGTAATTTCGATTGAATGAAGTCATAAGGGCAAGGTCCTATTCTGATAGGGTGGGTGGATTTATAAGAAGAGAGAAAAGATCTCTCCATCTCTCTGCCTTGTGAAGATACAGCAAGAAGGAGGCCTTTGCAAGCAGAAAAATTACCCTCACCAGAAACTGACCCCTCCTGGCACCTTGATCTTAGACTTCCCAGCCTCTAAACTGTGAGAAAAATTAATTTCTTTTGTTTAAGCCACCCAGTCTATCGGATTTTGTTATGGAAACCCATGCAGACTAGTACACCGAATGAGTGTCAGAATCACCTGAGGAGTGAGTAAAGAACACAGAGGTCGGGGCTTGTTGAAATAGTACAGGGTCTGGGGTCTAGTACAGTTTACCCTTGAACAACACAGGTTTTAACTGTGCAGGCCTACTTATACCCTAATTTTTTTCTACCAAATACAGATAGAAAATATAGTATTTGAAGAATGTGAAACCCATGCATACAGAGGGCTGACTTTTGCGTGGTCTGTCTATGTTGGGCTCTGCTGAGCGGACTGTGGGACTTGAGTATGTGTGGATTTGGGGTTGGTCCTAGAACCAATTCCCCACTTATATCAAGGGCAACTGTATTTTTATCAAGTTTCCCAGGTGATTCTGAGACCGGCCAGTTTGAGAACCACTGGCCTACAACAATTCACGAAAGAACGGGATCAATCAAAAAGTGAGAAGACAGTGTGAGGAAGCGAGAGTCAAGCACATCGGCTGGAGTCTGGGGAGTATGGGCTAAAGGACAGGTTCTGCAGAGCAACTATCACATTGAATGAAACTCCAGGGAGACTGGCAAAGAATTTGAGCATTTGGCTCTATCTGCAGTAAGTATGTATGGCTCTCTGAGAGACTGCACTAAAGATTTAAATCCCTTTTTGCTGTTTTTTGGATGTCAACAAATTGAGACTGGACATGAGGTGTTTTATGAACTGAATGTTTGTGCCCCCTCCTCCAAATTCATATGTTAAAGCCCTAACCTTGAGAGGGGCCCTCTAAAGAAGTAATTAATGTGAAATGAAGTCATAGGATGGGGCCCTGACCTAATAGTATTAGTGCCTTTATAGAAAGAGAGACCAGAGAGCTTGTCCTCTTTCTCTTCCCCTACCTCCCCGTGGGTGCACACACCAAGGAAAGGCCATGTAAGCATTTATGGAGAAGCTGGTTGTCCACAAGTCAGGAAAAGAGCCCTCACCAGAAACCTAATGTGCTTGGACCTTGAGCATGGACTTCTGGCCTTCAGAACTGTAAGAAAATACATTTTTGTTGTTAAGCCACTCAGTCTGTGACATTTTGTTATGGTAGACTAATACCAGGTGTGCCAGTATTTTGGGGTTACATTAAATGTTTTCAGTATGGTCTTTTTTCTTTTCTTTTTCTTTTTTTGAGTCAGGGTCTTATTTCTGGGATTACAAGTGTGAGCCATCGTGCCTAGCCTCGATATGGTCTTCTTATTAATCTTTGTTTAGGTTTTTATGAAGCTCTCCAATGAAAGAATGAAAGTGTTTACTATTCAGCAATTTTTATGTCTCATTGCACAGAGTCTGGAAGATCATTCTAGACCCCTTTAATTCCATCTTCATTCTATGATGCTTCCTCTTTCTACCTGCTCTCCCTACCCCACACATGCAAAGCCTAGTCAAAGGTAGATGTCAATTTATGCTTTGTCTAACAATAAATTCTTGGTTTTCCAGCACTTTCCCCCATGCCAGACTGAGCAACACTTGTCTAAGTTTCTCTGGCTCTTCAAACAGCGAGTCATCCAACCCCCAGTAACTGATAAACTCAAGGGCTTCTCTCAGGTTCTCAATTGTTTTTTTCTCTCTTCCCCTCCGTCCTTTCTTTTCAGTCACCTCTGATGCTGCCTCTGTCAATCAGCTTGTTAGGTTGGCTCTAGCTCTTAACAAAGCATGGAGGGAAACATCATGACCACAAAAAGTGATGTCATATATGGACACACTCGCTTTTTTTTTCTGTTTTCTGTTTTTTTTTTTTTTTTTTTTTTTTTTTTAGTAATTATAGGGAGTGAAGACTTATTTCAAAATTATAAATGAAGCAAGAGTTTTGTGATTCTTGGCCTCAGTGACATAAAAGGGCAAAGAATGACTTTTCCAGCAGATAACTATGTTATCATGAAGGTGAGAGAAGATTAAAAGAAAAATCAACACTACAGTCCTGCCACTCAAGTGTTTGTTGCTGGAGGCATCAAAGATTCCTGCTGCCAATTCTACTTAAGCATTCTCCACAGCTTGGCTCATTCCTCCTCAGAAGCAGACCTTCTCCTCTGCCACTGCTGCCTTTGATACAGGCTTGATTCATGTCCTTTGTTGGGGGAGTGAGGAAAAGGGAGGACACCTGTATCTTTCCCGGCAGTGCTCAGAGCACCCGTCACAGAGACCCCTGGCCTTCTCCCTCTGGAAGGAAGGATATAGGGCTTACTTCTGAACACATTTCTGGAAAGGCATATCCAGGGATGTAGATCATCAAACCAGATGGGGACAGGGGAAGAGGATGTGACTTAAGCTGTCACAGTGGCTGGATCACAGTGCTCACTGAAGGAACCTGGCCCCAGGAAACAGCTGGGTGAGTGACAATGCAGGGGCACCAGGCAGAATGCCTAGTCTATCCGCATGGGCTGTGCTAATCCCTGAGACAGGCATGGGCTTTCAGAACTGTGAAATACTCTGCCTTTGCCTTCTCAGATGAGGCTTACTTCTTTTGTAAAGAGTCTGTTCCCTTTAATATCAGAGAGTCCCCAACAACCTCATGACTTCAGCATCATCTCAATTTTACTTAAAATGGATCTAGGCAGATTTTATTCCTTGACCAAGTATCTAGAACTATTAAATAGGGTGAGGGTAGCATTGAAAGCCAACTCTGTCAGACCCCCAAATCAATGTGCCTTTCCTGAAAACAAAAGTAGAACAGATGTTTTCAATAAAAACCTAAAAATATTAATGTGACTCCCCCATATCTTTAGACCACATCAGCCTAGAGCTATAATACACAATATAATATATACATTATTACTCTGGCGAAACCTTGACCCAGGATCCATTCAGAGTGCCCCTTCTCCTCTTCCTCTAATTATTTCTAGGCATCCTCAGGAAGTATTTTACTTGCAATCACAAACATCATCTTCTTGGTTCCTATTAGAATCTACATTTTCCTTTTTTTTTTGAAACGGAGTCTCACTCTGTCGCCCAGGCTGGAGTGCAGTAGTGCGATCTCGGCTCACTGAAACATGGGGTTTCACCGTGTTAGCCAGGATGGTCTCGATCTCCTGACCTCATGATCCACCCGCCTTGGCCTTCCAAAGTGCTGGGATTACAGGCGTGAGCCACCGTGCCCAGCCTACATTTTCCATTCTTACACTGGAGTGGTAACTTTTTTTCCTAGGCCTTTGGATAACACCTGCCCATTGTGAGGGTGCCACAAATCCATACTGTCGTGGTGCATCAATACCACCATTACTTGATGGAGACAAAATCTTCTTCAGTCCAAACAAGGATAATCCCACTAGATGTCCATGCTGTTGGGCCTTCTCAGGAGGCCAGAGAGCTTGGAAAGGTATCCCATAGAGATAGCGTCTAGTAATCTGCTGATACTGTACGCTGCAAGACAAGCTAGAAAATGGCCTATGCTTCCAATAATTGAGGGTGTAAGCAAATATCTCTTCTGGATTATTTTTGCTCCCCTCTTTCTTCTAGTTGTCTCTTTGTGGGATTCAGACCCTAGGCCAGAGAGAGAGAGAGAGAGAGAGAGAGAGAGAGAGAGAGAGAGAGATATGCAATCGTATATATTTTAAAAGATAACTTTTTTTTTAAAAAAACGATGCTTTACAATATTGTCCTAATAAACGAATTTGGGTAGATACTTTAATGGCATATACCAGGAGACTGCCATAATAATTACAGAAGTTTATGGTTTCCACACTATTACTAGTGTCCTGTGTTTAACTCACACGCATGCAAAATCAATCTGGTATGTTAAAAAAAAAAACATGACCACAGGCTCAGTGAGATGTAGTGGTATATCCCGGAATTAGCAGTCAGGAAATCTGTATTCTAGGCCTACTTTTGTTACCCACAAGCGAATCGGCATTGCATAGGCCATGGAAGCTCTTTGGTCCTCAGTTTGCTTACCTGTAAAATAGCAGCAGTAAGTGTCTACCCTATCTTTCAGAGTTTTATGTGGATCAAATGAGATAAAAGATGTTAAAAATGTTGAGCACAAGATTAGGGATATGCCAGATGGGGAACTTTCTGGATCCACCATACTGTAGCTATTAGAATCTTCACTCCTAGCCAGGCATGGTGGCTCATGTCTGTAATCCCAGCACTATAGGAGACCAAGGTAGGCAGATCACTTGAGGTCAGGAGTTCAAGACCAGCCTTGCCAATACGGTGAAACCCCATATCTACTTTAAAAAATACAGAAATTAGTTTTTGTCATGGTGGCACGTGGCTGTAATCTCAGCTACTCCGGAGGCTGAGGCAGGAGAATCGCTTCGGCCTGGGAGGTGGAGGTTGCAGTGAGCTGAGATGGCACTACTGCACTCCAGCCTGGGTGACAGAGTGAGACTCTGTCTTAAATAAATAAATAAATACATACATCGAATTTAAGAAGAGACAGCTGGGCGCAGTGGCTTACACCTGTAATCCCAACACTTTGGGAGGCCGAGGAGGGTGGATCACCTGAGGTCAGGAGTTCGAGACCAGCCTGGCCAACATGGTGAAACCTGTCTCTACTAAAAATACAAAAACTAGCTGGGCATGGTGGCGGTTCCTGTAATCCTAGTTACTTGGGAGACTGAGGCAGAAGAATTGCTGAAACCCAGGAGGCAGAGGTTGCAGTGAGCCAAGATCACACCACTGCACTCCAGGCTGGGCAACAGCAGCGCGACTCTTTCAAAAAATAACAAAGCCAAAGCCTGAATATGTGAATGCTAGAAGTGACCAGAAACCTAATACGTGACAGGTTAAACTGCAGGGAACAGAATGCAATTTGCTTTCCCTTTGGCCAAAAATTAGGATGTTTGATTCAAACTTCTTGGAATATGGATATCAACCTCCCCCTTTCCAAATAATATGTGACTTATTTTCGTCAATGATTTTCTAATTCTGTGTGTCTTTGTTTTGGCTTGATTTTTAGACTATGTTCTCCTTTTAAAATAATTCTCTGCAATATGTTTTCTTTTTTAAAATGTAAATGAACTCACAACTCCTTCCTTTTAAAAAGTATGTTGAGATGATTCCTTAAGATAATTGAAGGTGCCCTGGCATGACACAACCCCAGGCCTGGAAATGAGAGTGTAAAGCAATGTCACTGACAATCAACAAACATCAGTCATGTCTCAAATGAGGACAGACAAATAGAGAATCACGTGGAACATAGCCATGGAGGCTGGTGTTTAATCTTGTCTGGATCAGCGTGACCACTGGTTTCCACAGGCCGGGTCTGCTGACCCACTGCACTTTTATAGGAACAAATAAAAGGTCCAGCACCACTGCCTTTTAGTGAGAATTTTTCAATGGCTTCTGGGTTTTGAAGGGTTGGAGCGGGATGCCATGGAAGCCATATTATTCTCTGCTGGCAGGGGAGGCACTCTCTACACAGGACAGTGGCTTAATATGTTATTGTTCGAATTCAGTGTTACTGTTTTTCTTTAGTAGCTGCTGAAGTAGCCCTGATCCTTTGACACAATTCCCTTGTTTTACCCACCGCACCAGGCAGTGTGGGATTCAAATCCTGGCTCAGTGACTTTAGACAAATCCCAAAATCACTGAGTTTCATTTTCTCATCTATAAGAAAGGGTTCATGTGGGCTGCGCGGGATGGCTCACGCCTGTAATCCCAGCACTTTGGGAGGCCGAGGCGGGCGGATAACGACGTCAGGAGATCGAGACCATCCTGGCTAACACGCTGAAACCCCGTCTCTACTAAAAATTCAAAAAATTAGCCGGTCGCGGTGGTGGGCGCCTGTAGTCCCAGCTACTCGGGAGGCTGAGGCAGGAGAATGGCGTGAACGTGGGAGGCGGAGCTTGCAGTGAACCGAGATGGCGCCACTGCACTCCAGCCTGGGCGACAGAGCAAGACTCTGTCAAAAACAAAACTAAAAAAAGGTTCGTGTGAACCACCTTGCTGTTGTGAATTTAAAATGAGATAATCTAAGCAAAGTGTCTTGCCTAGTGCTTGGTTCAGGATAGCCATTTGATGAATGGGAATGACCATTAGGGGAAGAACAAGGGTCTAAGAGGCAGCACTTGTGGGATCTATGTCTAGTTCAGCCTCTAAAGAGTTTTGTGAGTTTAGCCAAGTCACTTAGCTGCTCTGGGCTTCAATGTACTCATCTATCAAATTGTCAACTGGTATTTGATGGTTTACCAATCGTGGTTGAGATGGTGAGATTGCTTTGTAAAAATTAAGAGCTTAATATATATTTGTCAATGGGTCAAATAGGTGGAGGAAGTATTTTGAAAAGTTAAAATGACTATTCAAATACATATTTCAACACATTTTAAAATAATCAATATGCCTACATCGTCAAAAATGTCTAAATTCTAAGGTAATCAAGGAAACATCTGAACTGTACAGCATTATTTTATTTGGAAAATGGTTTCTATTCTGATTATCATGACATATTACAAATTACAGGTTTATTGGACAAAACCACACAAAAACTTCATGGAGTTTGTGGATAGCCTTTAGTACATTCCATTAAGGACACTAAGATGAATGCCAAGAAGGCTTTTTTTTTTCTCTTAGATCTTTCCTTCTTCCCCTTTCTCCACTCTGAAACAATCATCAATTACCCTTATCCACCGGCACCATCTCATCTAAGTTCATTTTCAAGATGAAGTTTCCTGGTTGGATGGTGGCTGTCCAATCCTCCTTCTGTCCATCACTGACTGCCTCAGAGCTGTCCCCAGATTGACAGTTTGAGAGCGAATCAATAATAATTATCTGGCTGCAGCCATGGCGAGCTGTGTAATTCTGCCACGGGACAGTATTGTGCAAACAGAGCTGCATCGCCAGCTGCAGGTTAAAATATGCAGGCTGAGGCTGTCCATTTAGGTGTCCTGATCATGTGATTACCGGGAGGTAGTGCTTCTTCCCCCACTGCATTAAAACCCTTTCAAATGATACACTCACCTTTGGGACTCTGGCTGCTGGCTAGCATGGTACTATGTAAAACGCTGTCTTGGGGGGCCTTAGAACATAAATCAGTGATTTAAAAGCACAGCCGTGGCAGAGGAGACACACTTTGCTTCAGTTCTTTACATGGACTTTGGGAAGAACCACTGATGGGGAATGTGTAAGCATGGATAGAAGAATGGGATCTTAAATATGTCAGGGTCTGTATTTACTATACCTTGCCTTAGGCAAAGAAGAAAATTGCTTTCTAAAATTATTTGTATCTTAGTTTAAAGATCAGAATTAGTTCAATATTAGTATTAGAGGTACAAGTTCATCTTTTTCCATCTGAACAAGAAAATGTTGGCTTTATTGAGACACATATAGCTTTATTCTTTTTGAAGCAACTTTGGCATACTTAGGTAGATGTTGCTGGTTGCTGGTGTGGTTACTTTTATGAATAAGCAATGTCAATTCATTGGTCATATTTATGGCATTTGGATATTGAAGGCAGTGGGATTTCCTTGGTGTTATTTTCTGGGAATCTATATCTATTAAGAAATTAGAAGAGAGGAAGGTCTTGGAAAGAACAGCAATTTTTTTAAGAACCCAGTGAGAGCTGGGCATGTAATGAAAATCTTCCTTTCTTTTCCCTTTTTTCCAGCTAGCCAACCAATCAACCAGATAGTCAACCAAACCATCTGCCCTTTTAAACTAACTTCTACTTGTAGGATACACATATGAACCAAATCAGAATCTTGTCCTTGGGGAACCTGTACACCAGCAAGAGAGATAAGATATGAGAATACTAATTATAACCCTGAAACCCAGGGGGAAAGTACTAATTGCCAAACAAAATACAGAGAAAGAGGCAAAGGGATTCAGAGACTGGGCAGCAGATTTCCAGCTAGGCAATCATATTTGTAGCCAAACCATCCTGGGATCAAAGCATATGCCTGCTATTTTGCAATGAATTAATTAACTGTTAAGAAACCAGGGAGCCAATTAAAAGATTTAGGAAAAATAAAAGAGTGATGAGTTAAAAAAAAAACCAAACAGACATAAAAGTGTAAGCATTGGACATAGTAGAAATTATTCTAAATGACCTTTAAAAAGTTTATAAAGATAGAAACACATAATAAAATCTGGATTTTGGAAGGTAATTTTAAAAACATATGATTCCATATAGAAAAATATTCTTTGAGATTTACAGGTTCTCTGCTATTGAGTTAGAGGACAGACTTATAATTCTATTCTAATTTGTGGAAATAAGACTTTTAATCTATACCTTCATTCAGATTTTTAAATTTCTCGAATTCACAGTGCAGTCTTCCTCTGAACACTTGTAGGCTCTACTGGTTGCACTGTTCAGTTGACCACCAGCACTAACTGCCTTGTATATAACTAGAGGATCATTTCTGGTGAACAAGATGCATTGTTTACAACTGCCAGATAAGTATGAAAATGGAGGTGCCCACCATAACCATAGTTATTAGGAATATCACCACATTCCTTGAATTCAGCTTGGTAATACACTTCTGTAAAAAACTGAGAAAACCTTTAACTGAGGCTGCTTTGTGGTATTGATAGTTTGTTGGCCAACTGTTGGAAAGTTTCATGAAAAATAACTTGTACGGTGGTGAAAAAAACAAAACAAAACAAAAAAGACAAAAACAAAAAAACAAAAAAACCCCCACAAAGTCAATTGTGGCTACCATGGCGGTAATAGCAAGAATTAGATTATCTGTAGCTCTTTTTGCTTCCCCTCACTCTCAACCCCACTTCTCCTGGCGAAGGGGGAAAAGGGGCAAGTGGCCTGCAGGTGGGAGGAGGGCTGAGGGCTGAAGCTTTGAGGAGTAGATTACTCTGAGCTCTAAGAAAGAGACAGCCAGTGCTGCCTATTCAATCAATTGTGAAGAGAAGAATGGAATACAGAAAATAGTTAATTAGAAAGGTTGGGACAGGGACTCAGTAGGACATAGAAGTAGCAGGTGTCGCCTGTAAGAACTGTTGGGGCAGGCAGCTGGCTCAGGAAGAAGAGTTGGCTTGGGGGTGGTCATAGTAAATAACACAGAAACAGAACCAACATTGGTACTGAACACAAAACAATGACCTGATCCCAGGGCCAGCCTCACGTGTACGCGACTCATGCAATCCAACAGGGTCCTGCACTTAGAAGGACCCCTTGCTTGGTTTAAGGAGCTGTTGTTCCATCTTGAAATTTGTATTAATTTTTCAAGAAGATGCCTCAAAGTTTCATTTTGCACTGTACCCTGAAAATTATATAGCCGATCCTACCTGATAAGGTCTGCATTTGGTATTGCACAAATATGTTTCAGATGGACACTAAGAAGGAGTATTTGTAATGTTTCAGGAGGAAAAACTGGCTATCTAGGCCAACGATATTTAAAGCTGATGTCCTCTGGGCCTTGTCTTTCCCATAGAATTAACTACTTTTAAGGATAGGGCCTGCTCCTGAATCATCTCCATAATTTCCAAATATACATCCTGATGCTTGATGCAGGGTTCATTGAATATGTTGATTAGCTGATCAAAGAACCAAATGGAAATTGGTTTATTAATATTATTATCACCATCAGAATTATAAAGCTTTGTTATTCTTTATGTGGTTTTGCGAATATATAGTAAGCTCAAAAAGAATGTGCTTGTTTTAAATATTTTGCACAGGAGAAAGAAATGAATGCAAGAAAAGCACAAAGAAAACCACATTAAAAAGTGGCAATGTGGTGAAATGATTTTTTCCTGTCTACTCTCAAGAGTTTTTACAATATGTTCCATATTCTGTTCTTCAGAGGAAGGGAATGGACTCTTGGGGCCAACAGACAGAGCTTGGATGGCATATTTCGTGGTTAAAAATCTTCACCTTGGCATCGAATATCCTGGCTTTGTTGTTTACATCTCTGTGACTCTGTCTCCCCATCTGTAAATTGGGAATGATTGTGACTACTTCACAGAGTTGTCATACAGATTAATAAGATGATGTATGTTTTTACACTCAATATAGTACCTAAGATGCAGAAAGTATTCAATAAATATTCATCATGACGGTGATGATTCTAAATAAATAAATAAATAAGAGGAGCAACAAATACCCTAGCCACCGAGGTGTTCCCAACGTAGACAGAGAGGAGAGGATGGAGATGCCTGGTGTTGGGAGAGCCAGTCCTGTGCACACAATCTTTCGACTTTTGTTTGGCTACATAAGAATGGGCCATGGTTCTGGACAACTTCCTTACCAAGAGATAAAGGTCCATACAGCCTATGCTGAACTTATCCCCCTGTATGAAAATATCTTTCTGTTTTAGATTCAGTGGCCTTCAGACAGGCACCCAGATTTCTGTATTTCAGACTCCACAGGGGAGGGGTTGGGGCACTTGTACTGTAGCTGCCTGAGACAGTTACAGAGTGGCTTTGCTGGCCACAGGGAACTGATGCCTTGTAAGTGTCTGGATCTTCTATACACTCTCGTCTTGCTATAAGTAAATGAGATATGATTTGAGTCTGTTGTTCATGTTGTCTGTTCTCAGTGACTTCCAATCATGCACTGGTCTGTTTTCCAGGGTGGCATTAACTGCCTTCTTAGCTTGGCCACACTGCCCAGCCTCCCAGTGAACAGCAAAACACTTGAATAACTTCAAGGCACAACTCAGGGTCATTGAGTGTTTTCCTCAAACATCCTTTAGGGCTTGCCCCATGTTGCTTGAAGGATGGCAAAACCGAGAAGAACAATTTTTCCTTTTGGAGGCCAGAAGGTGAAGTAGGGCTTTGACAGCCTTGTAGCTGTGGCAATGGCAGCGTTGTCAGGAACCATGGTGATGGTGGCTGAATTAGTGGTGGCAACAGAGAGATATACTTGTTGCAGCAACAATGGCATGTACAATATGACTAGCCAGGTGACTTGGGGAACTTTATGCCACTTTATTGTGCATAATTTTCCTCAGCTATTAAATGGAAATAGTAAAAGTGCCTACTTAAAAAGTGTTGGAAGCATTAACTGAGTTGAGATGATTAAATGAGATAATATATATCAAGCAGTGAGCCCAGTGCTTTGGGCTCAATGAACAGTTGCCATTATTGTCATTAGCATTTCTGTAAACAGAAGCAAGAACAGTGGTGTGGGGAGCAGTGGAGAATGACAATGGCAGCATTAACCTCAAAACGTTGGCTCAGCTTAGAGTCTTAGCACTTAAGTGGAAGTTCTGGCCCAAGGTTTTTCTGCAACCTCGTTCTGTCTCTGATTTGATGATGCCTTCTGCAGTTGAAGTGACCGTTTTATTTTGAGGTTTGATAAATAAAACAAATGTGAAGCATAGCTCAGTCCTCTGCTCCTAGGAGGAGCAAGAGTCAGAACTGAGAGCAAATCTTGGATCAATCACTGTGACTATAAGAAATTTACTGACTTCTCCAAACTCTTATTTTTTTTTTTTCAATATGTGAAGTGGAAGTCAATGGCACCTACATTATATTGTGGTCATAAAGATTAAAAGGAGAGAATGTAACGCAAAGGCCCTTCCTGTGTTCTAAGTAATATAAACATTTTCCTATATTTCATGTTAATTACTATTTTGAAGACAATTGGGCAGCTATTGTTTCCCCCATTTTATAAATGAGGAAGTGAGTCTAGAGGCATTAATTTTCTCAGAGTCAACCACTAATGAAGGGCATAGCTAGGACTTGAAACCCCCTTTCTTTTTTCTGAAACTGAATCCTACCCTCTTTTCATTTTTAAAGGCTTGGAACCTTTTCTCTATATTAAATCGTCACCCAAATCCATTACATAAAACTTATCAAAAAGAAGCGATTTTCCTGCTTCCTCTCAGCCCTGTCACTAGCCCTCAGGACTCTGAGGAGCATGGCTTGCAAACCTTTGCCTTCTGTAGGGAGACTTCCCAGGGACCTGAGTCCTCCACCTATCACCGAATGGGGTCCCAGACTCTGAGGTCAGATGTCAATCTGATCAGCTGGGAGGTTGAACCAGGAGACCCCAAGGGCCTCTGATTCTGGGCCCCATCACCCCGGGGCTCAAAACAACACACACAGGACACATTGGGGGTTGTGAGAATGCACAGCTGTGAGTCCATCTAATGCGGGCAATGCTGTCTATGGCTCTGGAAAGCCTCTTGTGCTGCTTCTCATTGGTGCTACTTGTGCTTCTTGACCTTCTGGAGTGATTCTTTCTGTTTCTAGGGCAAATGGAGAACCTGGAGAATAATTGCCTGGTAAGCAATCAGAAAAGAAACCAGGGTTCAGAAATAGCTTAGTGCTTCCAAAGATAGTGGAAAAAAAAAATCCCAGTCAGGCAAGTAGCTCAAGGTCAGGATGTGGGCATCTAGCATTTCTCTCTGCAGGGATGGAGGCCTGTAGAGTCAGGAAGATTTTGCATGCTCAGTGGTGGCTTTAGTGATGCTAGCACTGTTAAACCTGGGACCTTTGCTATACGCTTATAAAAAGCAGATTTCCTGGGCTTCTGAAAATACACCTGCTATAGGATGTAGTAACCTAATTCGGTATAGAAAAGAGCATTCTCTGAAATCAGCAACCAGAAACCAGAACACTATGGGGACAGGGCTTTAGGGAGAGTCTGATATATGTCCCCTGAAGTTCGCTGGTTTTAGTCTAGGGCCGATGCAAATGTTGGGAAGGTGGGAAGCCAGTTCCAGGAGTCTGCACCAGCAGGTTCTAAAGGGACTGTGCTTTAGTGGCTGTGAAGAGGATGGGGGCCAATGCTTGGCTTGCCCCATCGTTCTTAGGTGTAGCCCTTCATGAGGACATAAGAAAACTCTGTGGTTTCTGAGGCTCCACATGCAGGAGGATGAAGTTGGAGGCAGAAGTCCATGGGGATTCCAGGCAAAATAAGGGGACACCTAACCAGGGGGTGTATTTGAAATATGGGGACCCAGGGGAAGCTGCGGCTCCTCCAGAAAGCCTCAGTAAAGGGAGTGCCCAGGGAAAACCAGACATTGCCTGTAGATAAACATGTGCATCTCCTAGTGGAGACCACCATACCGCAGAGGACCCCAGCCTCAAATGGAAACAGACTGAGCAGGGCTGGGATGAGGCTGCAGCAAGGGAGGGCCCAGGGTGCAACATTCCAGGAGAGGCTCACTCCCAGGGCTGGACAAGTGCAGGGCATGTGCCCCTTTTGTCCTGGTCGTGAAAATCAGAGGGAGCCAGAGATTTCTGCCTCTCCCACTCTTCTGCCTGCTCCAGCACACGGTTGGAGCCTCAGGGAGGAAGATTGGGCCTTGATAGCCAACCCATTTCTCTCCTCTATCTTCCTGGAGCCACAGTTCTAGTCTATGTAGACTTGAGCTTTAAATTGGATCTGAGAGTGAACTTCCTTGGACTATATATTAATAACAGAAAGGGTCTGAATAATTGTAGAATTGGCCTAAGACATGATCAAAGGATTCACAGGAGTCACTATCAAATACAAAATTTGAGGGGATTGATATCACATGGCTGAAAAGTTGACATTACAGAAAGCAAGTTTATATAAAAAGTTATTAAGGCTCTTTAAGAAAGTGGTTGCATATGACAGTGTGTTCGAAGAGGCAGGAAGAAGAAGGTATAGTAGAAAAGAGGTCAAGCAGGGAGACTTTCTGTTTTCCACTCTTTAAAGTTAGTGGTCCTGTGGAGAAATTGAATATTCAACAGGCCTAGGTTTCTATCCTGGCTTCATTACCTATAGCTGTGGAATTTGGATGAAGTCCTCAAGCCTTTGTTTCATAACTTGGAAGTAGGGATAGGAATCCCTACTCCCACTCTAGGGTACTGTTGTGAGAATAAAATGGCATAGGAGAAATAAAGTACCTTGACATTATGCTTAGCACCTAGAAGACGGGCAACACATGTTGGCTCTTTCCCTTGTTCTTGCCCCTGTTTCAACGAGGAATGGAACTTTTCAGGGTACGTGTATGAGTGTTGTATGCGCTGGGTGTGTGTACTGGAGAGAAAACTGGAGAGAAAACTGGAAAATATGGGACTGGGTGAGCAGGAACTCTAAATTTATGAATAACACAACATGCTTCCAGTCTGTGTAGGAAAATAATCTGTTTCAAGAAATATTTGAACTGAGTGCTTAGGTTTGAGTGTCGCTGAAACTATGAAAGCCCTGTGAAGCCTTACGAAAGTCATATTGGGCACATAAAAGACATGCTACTTTCTTCAGTGGGTAGCAAATCTGTGGACCTTGAGAATGATATATGCGTGAAACTAATAAATAGCTTTCAAGATATACGGGCATAACCACAGAAGTTAGAATTGGAGCTGCTTTTTTTTTTTTTTTTTCATGTTCATTCTTAAGGAAATTTGTGATACATAGAGTCGAAATAATATCTTAGGAAGTTGACGTCATGGAGGTCAACCTCATTTTCCTACCAGGTAGCTGTCAGGGAGATTGTCAAGTCCTGGGCCCAGTGTCCCAAGGGAATTGTCCTTTATGATATTTTTGAAAATGTTCATGTGTATAACAAAATTCTAGATTTTCTTTGTGCTTTCCCGATTTCTGGAGGAAAACATTTCCTGCACTGAAACAGTTGCTTTTGGCCAATCATTTTGTTCATATGAATAGAGAAATTAATTTCTTTATCTTGATGTTTAGGTTTAGAATTACCCCATATTTACCTCTGTCAACATTTTCATGGGAGGGAAGAGTAGTTACTATATTGGTCTTTCTTGGAAATTGAACACTTCTTATTATCATAATAATGGTATTTATGCTCTGGTATCAATGGAATTTTTTTTTTTTCAGTACAAATTTCATTTTAAAGGTCTTTGTTCAGACATTTAAAATCCAGCCATAAATATTTCTCTGAACTTGGGCAGGGGACGTTTAAATTATAGTCCTTTGAAAAAAAAAAAAGAAGTAAAAAATTCCCCCCATCATATTGGAACACTGAAATGAGAGCACACTAGAAGTGTATTTTAGGAAAAAAATATAATATTCATATCAAATAAGGTTTCTGGTCATTTTTCAAAGTAAAGAAATGTAAGATATACAAGACTTAGTTGCAAAATGCGTCAAATGTACTATTTATTAAATGTACTATTTCATATTTCATGAAATTAATAATTTTATGTTTTAATCTACCCAATATTTCCTGGATTACCAACACTTTACCTATATCATAATGAGAGAAGATAGGTATATTTTATGTAGGTATATATGTGCAGTGAATTCACATAAAACTCAGAATGAAATTGGAGAAACAGGATCTAATAAATGCATGAGTGAGATCAAAAGCACTCTCTGTACTATTTCTTTCCTAGATATGATTGGCAGTGGGACCTCTTGGCTTAGTACACAAACAGAGGTTATGGGGAAGAAAAGTGCTGGCATTTTACACAGTTTATCTTCCATTATTGTATTTAATTTTTGAAAGGACATTGGAATCCTTTGGGAATTCTATCACAGCCTGAAATTCTGCTACCAATTACACATTTTATTTCTGGTTGATTTAGTGATAAAATTTAATATGCCTTAAAATAATATTGGAAACTTGCAAGGACAAGTACCCCTTCATAAATAGAAGAGATATGTCCCTGAAAGAGTATGTTTTTATCTTTAACTCTTTACAAACACCATTATTATAATAACTAGATTCTATTTGCTATCCTAGAATGTACTAGTAATGTAATTCCAGAGGACAGGGTTGGAGGGACTCTTCTAGGATTGATGGGTTTGTGCTTGGGTGAGAGGTCATGATGGCTGGAGTAGGAGAAGCAGACTGATATAGGTGGTAGCTGGGGAGAGAGAAGACTCTTCTAACATGTACCTCAGTCTAAAAAGCTTGGAGCCAGTGAAGTCTTCCACAGTTTTACTCAGTGAAGATCTTCCTCCAATCATACATTCATACACACCTCATACTTCCAATGTTAGGTACTCCTAGATAAAGTGTAACATGGAAAGTAATGTTCACAAACGTTCATCCATCTACTTGGCTCAGTGTGGTTAAGGATGACAATACTTCACGTGCAAGTGGACGTTTTTCCAACTGCCAATGAAAACTTCATTCCAGAGCAGACCAAAACACATCAGGGTTCGTAACACGGATTTCTCAGCATTTTTCACCGACTTCTTAAAAATTTTCTTCCTAGTACCCCAAATGTGTTTCTTTTAACTTCTGTAAGGTTGAACTGAAAACGTTCTTGTGCTCTCTTCAAACTCCAAACTCTTTTTCACATAAATCCCAACACTGATGATCAGTTGTCAAAAGCAGATAGGCATAAACATGTAGATTCCATGATGGGGTTTAGGCATCATACTCATCATACTTTTAAAGGACAACAGGCCTTCTGTAGGTGCTGTGTCTGTATTTAGGCACAGGTATCTTGACCATGGCTTTGTTCTTCTAGTTTTTAGTTTGATAAAAATTTACCAGGAAACAAACTATTAAAACATCTGACTAGGTCGACTAGAAAGTATAGCAGATGAACTATAAAAGACAACACTCAAGAATGTATGGCATTTCAGCCTTATTGTAACTTTCCAATTGTTTTAAATGCAGTCAATGACTGAAGGCAGGCAGGTTAGTAAGCTCGGTTGCTCATAATAATAATTAGAGATGAGACAGCCACTCTACTGGCTTATGGAAGACTGTTTCCTATATCTCTTTGATATAATTATCTCACATTTCATAGACTGTAGTCTTTTCATCAGTGCAAGCCTGGTAATCCTTTTGGTTATAACTCACTGGAGCCTTTTCAAGCAGGAAGGATGTACTTTAGTGGAAGGACAATTTACTAAGACAATGGTTTAAATCTTATTATGATTACTGGACTCTGATCTTTCTGAAATGCTCATAGCAATGAACTCTTCAAGAATCAAGCACCTTGGGTCATCTGAAAGTGTGTTCTACCCAAAAGTCTCTCATTGACTTTTAACAACAGACATATTAGTTTGCTGAACAGTCTATCAAAATTTCATATGGGCTCTCCTTTTAATAAATTCAAGTTACTGTTTGTTTCTTTTGTGGACTTTTCACTGGGCATTGACTGGAGACCAAGCTGTAGAAACAGAGATGCCCGGCTATCAATGATCATGCAGATTTGTACTGTGAAATCTCTACCAGAAACAGTGCCTGCAGAAATGACCTCTTAAAAGGCTATTAATCTAAAATATTAAAAAGCATAGTTGTATTTAGCTGCTATTCTTTTCAATTTATATTTAATGAGAATTTACTTCTCACCTTAATAAATAGAACTCAAATTCATATTAGCATAATAGAGGCTCTTAACAGTCCTGCAGCAAAGAAATCTATTAAATTCTGTTTATTCCAGTGCTTCCCAGTGTTATTGACTAGGGAAGACTTTTAGTACATTTGACTCATATTTAGGTTTTAAGGAGATTGATGTTCCACAAAACACAATGTGGTAAATACCAGTCTAAGGTGATTATTAATTAAAAAATGTGTTCAATGCCTTCCGTCTGAATGTTGTGATATCGCTTTTAACTAAGTTGAAATCTTAATGAACAGTATGCAAATAATTGCACTACAAATCTTCAACAGACCCTTCTAACTTTAAAATTTGGCTCCTACAAAAAACACAAATGACATAATTTTTATACAAGACATGTCTCTATGTATTCTGGTTTATATCTTGAATAGATTGAACATTTATATCACTGCACTGTGTTTAATAAATGTGTAGATAGGTATGTGCTAGGCAAATCTAGCACTATATAAATATCAATTACTTAATCTTAATAATAATACAATGAGATAGATACTCTCCTAATTTTATAGATGAGGAACTAAAATATAGAGAGGTTAAATAATTCATCCAAGTCAACATGGTAAGTGATAAAGCTGGGTTTTGACTCCATGCAGCTGAAAAACAGAGTAAGTGTTCCTCCCCACTAAGCTGTACTGGTGCTCTTGAGCATTTTCCCCAGATTGATAATGTTCCCACACAGCTCTTCCTCTCTCATACATTCATATTAATCTGGATCTCTGTGATTGGGAGCAGCAAGTCAGCAGTCTTCCAGCAAAAGAGGAAGGAAGTCAGTGAGGTGAACTCATCATAAGCCTGACATCTCTCACCTTGATGAAGTTGAAGTCTAATATTATGATGGTAACTTTTACCAGTATTTCCTTTCTGATTTCCATCACTTTTTTCCTGGAGCTTAAATATGGATCATGTTCTGTCTCTTTATCCAAGTAGCCAGAGAGGAAGAGAGGCCGAGTCGTTGGGAATAAAACTCATTGAGCCAAGTTCTAATTCTTGGTCTGCCACTAGTAAGGTGGATAATGTAAGACACGCCACTTATCCTGTCTGAGCATCAGTTCTCTCATCTGTAATATAAGAAAGTTGAGCTAAGTAGATTTCAAGACCTGCTCAAATTTATAATTATATACATGGCATTTACTGTCAAATTGTTTTTTTTTTTTTTTTTTCTTTAAAGATGATAAGAACTAGAAAGTCACTGAGCAATGTGGCTTTTCCTGTAAGTTTGTGCTCCCTGGAGTGTGTATAGGGAAAAATTCTCATTTCCTTTTTATTCACATATAAAACTTTTGGCCACCAATTGTGTAGGTTTCCCGCCCCCCCCCCACATCAACCAGTTCTCCAACACCAGCTGGATATCCTAAAAATTAACTCAATTCTGACACTAATTGCCCAGTGTTAGCACAGACCCCACTGTTAAAGGAGTGAGCCCTGCAAGACTGCCCCAACTTCAGATGTGAATTGCAAGCGGTGAGTTCCCAGGTTACCCACAGCTTCTGCTGGATGTGACTACAAAATATCTGTTTTCACAACCTCCCCTCAGATTTTATCATTCACTAGAACAGCTCACAGAACTCAGCAAAGCAGTTTGCTTACTAGATTATTGGTTTATTATAAAAGGATACAGCTAAGAAACAGCCAGATGGAAGCTATGCGTAGGACAAGGTATGGAGGAAGGTGCATGGAGCTTCCATGTCCTCTCTAAGCATGCACCCTGCCAATACCTCCCTGTATTCAGCAACCCAGAAGCTCTCCCAACCCCATAGTTCAAGAATTTTTATGGAGGTCTCATCACATGGGTATGATCACTTATAAATGCAAACTCTTCTCCACTTTCTGGAGGATGGGGCGTGAGGCTGAAAGTTCCAGGCTTCCAGTCATGGCCTGGTCCTTTTGGTGATCCACTCCTATCCAGGAGCCCACCAAGAGTCACCTCATTAGAGCAAAAGATGCATCCAGCACCCCCTGTTTCTCAAGAAATTATAAGAGCTTTGGGAGTTCTGTGCCACATATACATGTGTGTGTGTGTGTGTGTATAATGTCACAAGTAGATTGAAGAATTCCATGGTTAAGAAAATGCCTTCAACAGGGATACTGTGATTGGGAGGTGACTCTGAAGGTCCTTGCTCCCTCCCTTCTTGCAAACAAGCTTCTCCACAGTGTTGTAACTATTCAAGACAAATACACAGTCTAGGATCATGCAAGTTAGACACAAATCTAGGATCTCCCCACGTTGTGAGCCTATGAATAAAGAGCTGTATCTTATTCATCAGAATATTGCCAATAGTATTTAGCACAGTGTGCTGCACATAGTAGGATGTAACAATAACGGGTAAGTTAAATTGAACTCAGTTGGGAGATTTGCTTGATTAAGCATTTAGTTGCTGATGTCTATTGGGAAGCCAACAGTGTGGGCAGCACAAGCAGCCTGAGGGGTGACATAAAAGAGGGGGTCTTGACTGTTGACATCCTTAGAGTTTGGTAGTCAATTTAATGAAGAGGATATTTATGTCTGATGCAATATTTACTGGACATGTGGTTTGCTCACATCTTCTCATTAAAAAAATGTCCACTGCAAAAGAAATAAAAATCTTGGAGAGGTTGTTGAAAGTTAAAGGAAAAACTATCACTCCAAATATGAAATTAGGATGTTAGGGTGGAATATTGAAATGTTCCCGTGGAATAGAGAGCTCAAGACACATGCCCCAGCATATGACAGGATCTAGTCCCAGAATATTTCTACTCTTCAAGGCCAACAACCCAAAATGATGTATTTCCTCCACCATCTGACATTAATGAGATCTAAGAAGCTATGATTTATTTAATGGCTCTCATAGTAACCAATGAAAAACATCTGGCACCACCTACAGAGAAATAAAACCTTGGCTTCTTGGGCATAGACCAATAGAACATTTAGTTTAGTCAAAACCTCTGAAAAAAAAAAAGAGAGATTAGATAATTTTGGAAATAGTGGAAATACCTCTTTCAAATGAAGAGGAATTGACTGTAAATCTACATTTTCTTACTGAAAATTGGAGTTTATTAATATAATTCATCAAATTAGGAAGCAAAATTGATTAGAATTATTTGATTGGAATTGCATTGATTAAGGAAGTAAACAAAAGCTATAAATCTAATCATGAAGAAACATTATTCCACAAGGGAAGATGTTGGATTGGCATTTAGAAAATAGTTGATTTTTAGAGCAGTTCTCATTTAATTTCCAGAATTATGAAAAGTAACTAAACTTTGACTTAAACATATAACACTTGATAAATGTGTCTTAACAGTGTCTGAAAAATGCTAGTAGTTTCCTAGGAAAATAAAAATAGGTGAAGTGAAAGTAGAACAATAATCTTGGCCACTTGCTCAGGTTAGATATTTAATTTGAGTAATTCAGGCAAGAGTCATCCCACTGTGATCTCAGTAATGCTGTGATTCCCCCTCAGCACCCCCTGCTCCATGTGCAGATTTAGCCTTTATGGATGAAGGAATATGAAGCATTTGTTTTTAGAAAATAAAATGTTGCCCTTTCACTCAAAACATTTTCCCCTGGAGAGCCTCTACAGATCAAACATATTCTTTTTCACAATTGAACCAATCCTTGCAAAAGCTGTGACCACAGTTTTTGATTTATTTTGGCCGGTGATGAAAGGCAAGCACTTTCAAAACGATTCAACCAATGACTCTCACTAGGGAGAGCACCCCGGGTGGAAACACACAAAAAAACATTTTGAAGAATGGTGCAAATATGTTCTCTGTTAAAATGTACTTTCTGTTGGGATTCTATCATTTGAAAACATTTGCAATGTCTTGCAGAATTTAAAAATATTTCCAGTCATTTTGTGCCTAACCATACTATATAGTCGGCTACTTTCTGGTCTTTGAAATCTACTTAGAGTCATATCTTCCAATTCGGGCTGGAAATCATTCTCATGCAGGCAGAGGTGTGCCCCTTTACTAACATCTATATAGCTATCATATGCTGTCAGAGATTCTGTCCGGACGCATCCTTCGTATGACCACTTCTGCTCCACCTTAGCCCACGATAATAACACCTCTGCTTAAACAACTGCAGAGGCTCAGAAAGGATCTTCCTCCTTTCACACTTTCCCTCCTCTAAAGTTTAACCTTCCCATGAAAGCCAGATTTTCAAACTCAAATAATTTCTCATTACCCTCCAACACTTCGCACCACACTTGCAATAAAACTCAAAGTCCTCACAAATCCATGCCAAGGGGCATAATTTTGCCTCTGCCTCTCAGACCTCATTTCCACTCTCTTTGCTCACTCTGCTCTACATACTCTGGTCTTCTTTCTGTTTCTTGAAACACGCTAAGCAAGTTTCTGCCTCAACACCTTTTCTGCTCACGCAGCCTGGAACCCTGTTTCACCAAGAATTCACCTGGCTCATGTCCTCACTTCCTTAGGTTTCTGCTCAATGACACCTCTTCAGAGAAGCATTTCTCGACCTCCTTGCCACTCTCTAGTCCCTTATCCTGCTTTATTTTTTTTCAAGCACATACCACTACTTGAGATATAATTTATTCACTTGTTTTATTGTCTGTCTCCTAAACCAAAATAGAAACCCTTTGAAGGCAGGGACTTTATCTGCTCTATTTATTACTATATTCACCTCACATAGTAGGTTTTGAAAAAATGTTTTCAATGAATGAATTAACGATTCTACCTCTATGATTTCCTCAATGCTTGTACAGATGGTCCCCAATTTATGATGGTTCAACTTAGGATTTTTTGATTTTACGATATTACCAAATTGATACACATTTAGTAGAAGTTGTGCATTGTGTACCCATACAACCATTCTGCTTTTCACTTGCAGTTCAGTATTTGATACATTATGTGAGATATTCAATACTTTCTTTTAAAATAGGTTTTGTCTTAGGTGATTTTGCCCAAGTGTAATCTAATGTAAATGTTCTGAGCATGTTTAAGGTAGGCTAGGCTAAGCTATGATGTTTGGTAGGTAAGGTGTATTAAATGCACTTTGACTTACAATATTTCATGGGTTTATCAGGATGTAATCCTATTGTAAGTCAAGGAGCATCTGTATTAGTTTTCTAGGGCTGCCATGGCAAAATACCACAAACTGAGTGGCTTAAACAACAGAAATTTATTGCCTCATAATTCTGAAGGCTAGATGTCCAAGACCAAGGTGTCAATAGGGTTGTTTTCTCCTAAGGGCTGTGAGGAAATAATCTATTCCATGCTGCTCTCCTAGCTTCTGGGTATTGACTGGCAATCTTTGGTGTTTCTTGGCTTGCAAGAGCATCACCCCTATCTCTTCCTTCGTGGTCATATGGCTTTCTCCCTGTGTGCATGTCATTGTCCAAATTTCCCATTTTTATGAGGTTACCTCTCATATTGGATTAGGGCCCATTCTACTCCTGTATGACCTCTTCTTAATTACATCTACGACAACTGTATTTCCAAATAAGTTCAATTCTGAACTACTGGGTGTTAGGATTTTAATATACGAATATTGAAGGTCAGGATTCTCTAGAGAAACAGAACGAATAGGATATATATACACAGACATACACACACATCCTCATATATATGTATATATGAGAAGGCTTATTATGTGAATTAGTTCATATAATTATGTGGGCTGAGAAGTACAATAATATGCCATCTGGAAGCTGGAGAGGCAGGAAATCCAAGAGTATAATTCAGCCTGAGCCTGAAGGCCTGAGTGCCAGGAGAGCTGCTGGTATAACTCCCAGCCTGAAGGCCTGAGAACTGGAGTAGAGGTGGTGGTGGTGGCGTTATTAGTCCTGTAGGCCAAAGGCCAGAAAACCAGGGGCTCTGATGTCCAAGGTCAGGAGAAGATAGATGCCCCAGTACTATTCCTTTGCCTTTTTGTTCTTTTTGTTTTGTTGTCATACATTTTACTTTTACATGCATTGGGTTCTCAATGTATTGAATATGCTGCCCATATTGGTTAGGGCAGATCTTCTTTATTCAATCTGCTAATGCAAATGCTAATCTCTTCCAGGAACACCCTTACAGATACATCTAGAAATAATTGTTTTACCAGTTCTCTGAGCATCTCTTAGCTCAGGCAAATTGACACACAAAATTAACTACCACAAGGGGTTACAATTCAACCCCTAATAATGCCCCTAGTACTGTGATCTGGCATGGGACTCTAACTATTTGATAATTAACCCTTGCTTTGCAAATGAACTTTGCAGACAGCCTGTGGGTGAATTGGGGATTGTGCTTGTACTTTAGTGTCTTTAGCATCTCAGTTGTTGGAGATGATGATTGCTTTATCTTCTGACAACGGTTGTTTATCATCCATGGGGATGGAATTACTCTGATCCAGCCTCACTCAGATACAAAGAGCCCTTTGATCAGGAAGGTGCATTTATAAGATTGCTAGTCAATCAGTGCCCAGGGAAGGAAGCACTAAGAGTCTGCTGCAGATCTGCAAGCTAAGTTTCATTGGCACCAAATTTTAATAGCACAATAATAGCTTATAAGAGATAGTATATATGCCCTTCTGGGGCTAATTCACATAAAGCATGTAGCACAATTGCATACTGTATATTAAGTACATGTTATCTGTTCTTTTCAGTTTACAAAGGGCCTTCACAGAAATTAATGTGTTTATTCTAAGGAGTTGCTTGGGTGATCATTAATACCTTCATTTATCACACAGATATGAGCTAGATATGAGTGCCTTGAGGGCAAAGACTGAATCTTATTCATGTTTTTAACTCTAGCATATGGTATTTAATCGAAAAATCTTAAATTGAATAGATAGGTTTCAGTAGGTTAGCTAGTTAGCTAGTTACAGATGGTGCCAGTAAGGCTATTCTTGGTCATTGTCTGACCATTTGCTTGTGTTCTGCTCCACAGCTACTCTAGCAACTCCAGTGATTTCTTAGAACAGAGTCTGATTCATTGTAGGCACTTAAAACCTTGTTAAATAAATTAAATGAATAAGCACTTTTTAAAATAAAGAGGTAGCGTACAGTGAAATAAGGTACATGAAACTATATAAATATACCATGGATAGTTTGGAAAGAGTTCAATATCATGTCCCAGTGATGGTGCATCACTTTCAGGACAGTAAAAAGCTAGTAAAAGTCTAACTTTGTGAACTATGGAAAATAGCTGGAAAACTTTTTTTTTTTTCACTCAACACAAGCTTCTAATGGTTTAGAGATTTTAAGATGAGAACTGTGAATCTTTGCCAACCCCTTTATTTTAACACATGCCTTTATATTTAAAGTGGACTTCCTACTTTTTTAAAATCAATCTGGCAATCTCTTTCTTTTAATTGGGTGTTTAGAGCATTTAAGTTTAGTGTAATTTTTAATACAGTTGGATTTAAATATATAACTTCTTTCTCTTCATTATTTCTTTGTTCCTGCCTGCTTTTGGATTACTTATTTTTTATTTCATTTTATCTTCATTATTTATTTATTTTTTAGTTTTACTTCTTATAAGCAGTGATTGCCTCCTAAGGTATATAATTAATATCTTTAATTTATCAAGTTCCACTTTTAAATAATGTTATACCAATTCTTGTATACTGTAAGAGTCTTAAACTAGTATACTTTCAACTCCCCCTCCCATCTTTTGCATTATGGTTGTCATACATTTGACTTACATATGTTATAAACTTCACAATATATTGTAATTATTTTTGCTTTAGAACATCAATTAACTTTAAGAATGATTAAAATAAGAAAAATCTTTTATATTTATCTCCATTTTTGCCATTTTATTTCTTTATATAGATTCAAGTTTCTGCCTGACATCATTCCTTCTTCCTGAAGAACTTCTTTTACATTTTTCTTATAGTGCAGGTCTGCATGCAATGAATTATCTCAAATTTTACTTGTCATAAAAAGTCTTTATTTTCATTTATGAAACCCTCATTTTTCAAAGGTATTTCCATGAAAGATGGTATTCTGGGTTGACCGTTGTTTTTCTTTTCTTTCCTTTTCTTTCTTTCTTTCTTTCTTTCTTTCTTTCTTTCTTTCTTTCTTTCTTTCTTTCTTTCTTTCTTTCTTTCTTTCTTTCTTTCTTTCTTTCTTTCTTTCTTTCTTTCTTTCTTTCTCTTTCTTTCTTTCTTTCTTTTTCTTCCTTTCTTTCTTTCTCTCCCTCTCTTTCTTTCTTTCTTTCTTTCTTTCTTTCTTCCTTCCTTTCTTTCTTTCTTTCTTTCTTTCTTTCTTTCTCCTTCCTTTTTCTTTTCCTTTCTTTCTTTCTTTCTTTCTTTCTTTCTTTCTTTCTTTCTTTCTTTCTTTCTTTCTTTCTTTTCTTTCTTTCTTTCTTTCTTTTCTTTTCTTTCTTTTCTTTCTTTCTTTCTTTCAATACTTTAAAGATGTCATTTCATTGGCTTTATGGTTATACAACTTCTAATGAGTCTGCTGTAATTACGATTGCATCTCTGTATGTGATGTTCTTTTCTCTTTGACCATCTTCAAGATTTTACCTTTATCTTTAATTTTCAACAGTTTGAATATGCATATGTTTTTTGTTGTTGTTTTTATCTTGTTTTGGATTCTCTGGGCTTCTTGGATCTTTAGTTTAATATCTTAATTTTTGGAAAAGTATCAGCTAAAAGTTCTCTTCACATATTTCTTCCACCCTGTTCTCTTTCTCTTCTTCTTCTGAGACTCCAATTATAGATATGTTAGACTGTTTAATATTATTTACAACTCTTGGACTCTCTGTTCTGTCTTTTTCACTGATTTCTCTCTTTGTGTTTCAGTTAGGCTAATTTCTACTCTCCTGTCTTTAAGTTCATTGAGTTTTTCCTTAGTTATGTTCAGTCTACTGTAAGCCTGTTAATATAATAATTCTTATTTTTATTTATTTCTAGCTTCTCTATTTCTCTTTCTTATGGTGACTCTGTTAAAATTCTCCCATGTATTCATGTATATTTCCACTATATTCTTTAAAATATTTATCCCAATAATTTTAAACTTCTTTTCTGATCTAATATCTGAGTGATCTCTGAATTTGGTTCTGTTGATTTCTTTCTTTTTTTTTTTTTTTTTTTGAGACGGAGTCTCGCTCTGCCGCCCAGGCTGGAGTGCAGTGGCCGGATCTCAGCTCACTGCAAGCTCCGCCTCCCGGGTTCACGCCATTCTCCTGCCTCAGCCTCCCGAGTAGTTGGGACTACAGGCGCCCGCCACCGCGCCCGGCTAGTTTTTTTTTTTGTATTTTTTAGTAGAGACGGGGTTTCACCGTGTTAGCCAGGATGGTCTCGATCTCCTGACCTCGTGATCCGCCCGTCTCGGCCTCCCAAAGTGCTGGGATTACAGGCTTGAGCCACCGCGCCCGGCCGGTTCTGTTGATTTCTTTGTCATTTGACAATCGATTGCTTTTCTTCCCTTTTTATGCATCTCATCATTTTTGATTAATTGGTATACATCACTGTAGAACAGTAGAGGCACAGGAAAATACATTTATGCCTGGAAATGGTCTCACCTCTTCTTCTGCCAAACCGTGTGTGTGTGTGTGTGTGTGTGTGTGTGTGTGTGTGTGTGTGTAGGGGGGGATATTGAGTCAATGTAGTGAGAAGTTGAGCAGGGTTTGTTGTTGTTATGACTATCTTTAGTGTGCCACAGTCTTCAATCCCTCTAGCATTGAGCAGTTGTTGCCTGGTACATAGATTGGAAGCTGGGGAGCCAGAGGGCTTTTTCAGTGCTAGTGCTTCATCTTCCACTTTTAGCCATCCCTGCATACCTATATAGCACAGGAGGTAGATGTCCACGCTCCTGATCCTCCCCCAGTGGTAAGCTGCTGTTGCTTGCTGCTCAGTGTTTGCTAGGTTGATGGTAGAGGGCAGAAGGTTTGCTACTATCCTGATCAAGCTTTTTAATCAGAGCCTGTGTCTCATGGGTTTAGCTTTCTCATCATCTATGTCTTTCCTTTCCATAGCAGCCAGACTCTGTCTCCTATCTGTAGGAGGTTTTACATGATAGAGTGGTTCATATGTGGGACAGCAGTAAGAAACCTCTGATGATACTGGTATGGCATTCTGGAATCAGGACCCTTTCCTGCTCTTCTTCCTGGAATAGAGGTATTTTTTGTTTTTTCCTTCTGATGGATGTTTATCTGTGCCCTGAAAAGACAGGGGTTGTGTTGCCTCCCAGTGGATTATGGCCTTTGCCTCATACGAGAAAAGGTTCTGGGTAGAAGAACAGAGCTTAAGTAGTCCTGCAGTGGCGGCTTATTCCTTCCTGCATACCTGAACAACTGAGGGTGATTTCTTTGGTTTCTCACCATGTACTCAATCTTATTGGCACTCAGTGGAAGGCTACGGAAAATGGCCTGTGAGAGTTAATTCCTTTGTGTTTGGGGGCTCCCAAAAATTTTACGTGGTCATATTAGCCCATACTTGGTCTTTAGCATTTGTAAGACTTTTAGCAGATTTCTTTTTACTTCCTTGGACAGTGGCCAGTGCATCTTTCTGCTATGCTGAGCCTGTCTGCATAGCCTGTCTCTTCTTGGAGGTGCCTATTCGCCTTTGCAATTCAAGCTACTTGATTACTCTGAAGCATCAGCTCTTCCAAGGCTTCGAGAAAAGCGATGGTTTTGTAGTTTATCTGGCATTCCTTTGCTGTTAGGGTGGGAGTGACCCTCCTTTTGGCTTTCTATATCGTAAGCAGAAACAGAACTCCTCTATATCCTTTATTTTACAGAAGTGCAGCACAGGCATGCAACTCAATCACATTGCCATTAGAAAATGACACAACTAAAACTAGAACCTATGTCTTCTGCTTCCTAGTAAGGCTCTTGCAATTATTCCAACACACCTAGGACCTTTCCCTTCCTCCCATCTGAGTTTTTTCCTCTCTCTCTCTCTCTCTCTCTTTGATTCACATCTCATATTTCATGATCAAATTTCCTCCAACATCAAGCCCTTGGCCGCCTTCCTCTCTGTGTTTTCTGTGTGGGACATTTTAGTCATTCTCAAGACCTCAGTTATCATCTCCATACTGATTGCCTAAAACATCCATTTAAATCTTTATTTCTAATCCATACATGATATTTCCACTTGTTAATTAAATATATCTAGGTGGCTGTGGATTTTACTCTCTCAGATTTAACAGCTACTGAACTAAATATTTAACCTCTTAATTCCCCTGCCTTTCCTGCCTCCCAATTTCCAGATCAGTGCTCTTTGCTGACCCTGTTTTCCTATCAGTGGTACTAAGGATACCCTCCTTATCCTGGTGCTTTGGAATCACAACTTTGGATTCATCTTTTATAATTGACTGCTTATCTATACCTGCAAATCCTTGTAATAAAATAATGACACTTCCCTCTGACCTTGCTTTCTTATCCCTTCTCTCTTCCATGTAGTTTAGGCCTTTTTTTGCCTTATTACAGATTATTGCCACAGCATCTTAAATGTATCCACGGCCTCTATTTTTTCTTCCATCCAATTTCTGTTTCCTTACCTTTTCTTCCCTTCCTCCAGTTGCCAAGCATCCACAACATATACAGCTTCCTGAAAGATAGCTTCGTCTCATCACTTTTTGGTTTAAGAATCCATAATAGCTCAATATCATTTTGTGGGTAAAATCCAAAAATCTCACATTTCAGAATTCAGGCCCTCTATCTACTCAATACCATGTCTGTTAACCTCGCATCACTTTTTACTCTGCCTATTGGAGTCACTTTAGAGTCTACTTTTCTGAATTCTCCACAACCTCCAACGCCCCATCTCACACACACACACATCGTACAAAGGTGCATAAATGCTTACAGAATTATTGGTGACACTCTCAACTACTGAAAACAAACAGCTTTAAATATCCAATTTACTATGTGTGTGTAGATATAGGTATAAAGAAGTTTCCTTTTATTGGACTGGCACAGTGATGACAATATGATTCTTTCTTACAGAAATATTCTACAAGAGAATAGTTAGTATTGGGAAAAAAAAATGCCATAAGGAAGAGCATCTTGCCTTTCAGTGAGGAACAATAAGTGTACTGATTATATTTAGATTTATATTCCTACATTTATTTTATAGTTGATTTAGGAAGCCTTCTCTTAAACATACCAATACGATGTTTAAATGAAAAATAGATGAGGAAGTGATTCCTAAAAGAAGTGCCTCTTTAAAATTTTGTTTTGGTCATTTGAATGAAGATTGTGTACCAAGAAGCAGAATGTCAAAGATTATTTGAAGCCTGTCAAAAAAAATTACTGGTTGTTTGAGATTTTCGTTTTCTGGATGACTTAGAGCGGGGGCACAGGGCCTGGTGGTAAATCTTGGCTTGTTTGATAACTTGATTCTTTATATTATTCCAGATGTCTACTCCTCTGAATTATTTTATATAGGAAGGGATGGGGAGAAAAAAAGCAGTGATGAAACTAGATGGAATTGTTTAGATAGAAAGAATTCCATTTAAGTGTAATTCCCCTGATAGCATTAATTTGGTAAAAACCCTGGTACATGACCTGCTCCTAACCTTATATTGAGCAGTCAAAGATAGCTTTTAAAAAAGCATTGTCAATTCTAAGCTGCAATAGTTCTTGTTTGCCTCCAACAATGGTACCTCATATCCTGTGTGGAAAGTAACTAATAAGGGCCTGATTGAAGTTTTGACTTCTATTACTTCAGCCATGGTGGAGTCCCCTGAGGATGAGTGGGAAATGCCACTAGACCTGAGTTGCTCTGTGCCTGATTTCTGAATTCTTACCCTTACAGCAGTATTGCTGCTCAGATTCTAATAACGTTTGTGTATGTCAGTGCTTGTCCCCAATAATGCTCAGGCATTACACAGAAATGGCATGAGGAAGTTCACATTCATCATTGCAGGACTGTGCTAGCAAATATTGGTAATTCATTTATTACCTCCTCCCTTTTAATATCCCTCCCTTCCCTCCTCCCTCCCACCGTCCCACATTTTCCTTCCATCCTTCCATCCTTCCTTCCTTCCTTCCTTCCTTCCTTCCTTCCTTCCTTCCTTCCTTCCCTCCCTCCCTCCCACTGTCCCACCTTTTCCTTCCTTCCTCCCTTCCTCGCTCCCTTCCTCCCTCTCTCCCACCGTCCCACCTTTTCCTTCCTTCCTTCCTTCCTTCCTTCCTTCTTTCATTCCTTCCTTTGTCTTCTCTGTCTCTCTCCTTCTCCCCCTTTCTTCTTTCCTCCCTTTCAAAAATAGGTATTTTAAAAATAGTATGTTTTGCCTTATATCAGCTGCCCAAAACATGATTAAAAATTGGTTGTTTTCTCTCTTGGCTGACTTCATTCTTTCCTCTTTTAAAGCTTCTCTATAGAGTGTAAAGATGGCCAGATGAGGACAAAGTGGGGGAAATAGTGTAGAGAAGGAAGGAAATGTGGGATAGCAGACACTAATGCAAAGGTTAATTGAGAGGTGTAACAGCCAAATATGAGAAGGGAAAAGTAAATTGAAGTTGTAAAGAAAAAATTAGAAACGATAAACAAGTGAAAGACTTCATCCAATGATTTATGATGAGATCTCTTAATATGCGAACACTTCAGTTTTATTTTCTGTACAATGGGAATGCTGTTCTTTCTTGGCAAAACACTCTTTGAAATCTATGTATCATAGTCAGTCTTCAGTAGCAAATCATTAATTTTTCTTTCAAAAAAAACAGATTTCTAATGAATGCCAGTGTCAGTTATTTTTTCTCTGTTTTAAAGCTGTAGTGTGTATTGGAAAATATTGATTATTCAAAAATCACGTTGGGCCTTTCTGGCTAGTTCATAATACATTTCTTTCTTTGGCCTCTCAGGTTATAAATTTAATAAGGAGACAAATCTTAACAATTGTGCCTTTTACACTTAGCTTTAGCATGCATGTACATGCTCCAAAAATATGTAAAACCTTTTGGATTATTAAGCTTTTAGAAAATTATTAAAGTATTATTATTATTAAAAGTATTTTATTACACTTTATAAGCCAACTTGAAAGGACAAGGCTTTAACCATCTATCTGTAGGTCTACCTTCTGGTTGATCTTTTGTAAACTGATTTATTTAATTTGTCTTTTCAGCTAGAATCCAATCCTGTGTCACTAAATTTGTTAAATAGATAAATTTTAAAATTCTGTAAAGGACCCATTTTGTGGTCTAGCTCTGGAGGCTTGCCTCTCCTTCTTATTGTCTTAGATTAGGTGAGGAAAGATTATAAAAGAGGCATGATTTATTGTTGTAAAGATTCTTTTCTGTTAATATATTCCATATTCAACCTCTTGGCCTATACCTTACTACATTTTACATTACTTCATTACTGTACATTTTGTTATTGATTTCGATTAAATCCATTTGGAAGTCAATATTCACAAAAGTAAAAACAGGGGGTATGTTAGACTATTATATACAGTCCATTTATCCTCCTCTATCATACCACTGAATGTGCATTAAAGATCTGGGCGTCTTTTCTGCCTCTTCGGTAAATCTCATCATGAGGTGTTTCCAAAGCATAAATCGTATCCAGCTTATTACTTATCAGGGAATTCCAAGGATGTAGAGCTGGAAGATGGTGAGTGTTGATAATATGTTAAAACAATCCCCACTCCCCAAACTGTTCCTTTCCTCCTGCTAGTCCTCTCACTGGCTAGGTGAGAGATTCAGTTTATTATTTACCATGTCCTAGAAGCCCTCTGTTTGTGAGACAGCTCGTTTGCTGGCCTTGCTGATCCCTAGGCAGAGGGAGGCTTCAGCAGTTCCTGGGAAAGTGACACCTTTGCTATTAGCATCAGCTTTGTGGGGTACTATGTACAGGGCCAAAGAATGCAGCATTTCTCTGGCCAGCTGAGATCAGTCAGCTCTGATTAAGACAGAGTAACTTACCAATAGTGAAAATAGCCAATCAGCTGGAAACAGGCTTCCAAAGCTTTCAAGACACAGTCACCTGCCATCTGAGCAGCTACCATTCACCATCTATTGTTGCTGATGAGAATAAAGATCAAGTATGGGCAAGCACTCTTAAAAAGCTGCCAGTGATGACTCCTCCCCCACCCCATGTCTGGTTCCACCGTTGGTGATTCTAAAATAATTAACTGTGTTAGTAATAATTTCTCAAATCTGGAGAAACAAATACCCTTTTAAGAATAAAATGCTATTTTTGATATTTGGATCATCATTGTCTTTTTGCACTAGTTTTGATTTTAAAAACAAATACATAAAATATTGTTTTTCCTAAGATAGATTCAAAATAAATGAACAGAAGAAAATTTACCAAGCAAATGGAAAACAAAACAAAACAGAAAGGCAGAGGTCACAATTCTAGTTTCTGACAAAACAGACTTCAACTAACAAAGATGAAGAAAGATAAAGAGGCCAGGGGTTGTGGCTCTCGCCTGTAATCTCAGCACTTGGGGAGGCCAATCCATCTGAGGTCAGGAGTTCGAGACCATCCTGGCCAACATGATGAAAACCTGTTTCTATTTTAAAAAATACAAAAAATTAACCAGGTATGCTGGTGGGTGCCTGTAATCCCAGCTACTCAGGAGGGTGAGGCAGGAGAATTGCTTGAACCTGGGAGGCGGAGGTTGCAGTGAGCTGAGATTGCCCCACTGCAGTCCAGCCTGGGCAACAAGAGTGAAACTCTGTCTCAGTAATAATAATAATAATAATAATAATAATAATAATAATAATAATGACAAAGGGCATTCCATAATGATAAAGTGTTCAATTTAACAAGAAGAGCTAACTAGCTTAAATATATATGCACCCAACACAAGAGCACCCAGATTCATAAAGCAAGTTCTCAGAGACCTACGAAGAGACTTAGACTCCCACACAAAAATAGTGAGAGACATCAACACCCCACTGACAATATTAGACAGATCATCAAGACGGAAAATTAACAAAGATATTGAGGACCTGAACTCAGCTCTGGATCAAACAGACCTGACAGATGAATACAGAACTCTCCATCCAAAACAACAGAATATACATTCTTCTCATTGTCACAGAGCACATACTCTAAAACTGATCACATATGGGAAATAAAACACTTCATAGCAAATGCAAAAGAAATGAAGTAATAACAAGGAGTCTCATAGACCATAGCACAATCAAATTAGAACTCAACATTAAGAAATTCACTCAAAAATCATACAACTACATGAAAAGTGAACAACATGCTCCCGAATGACTCCTGGGTAAAGAATGAAATGAAAGCGGAAATGAAGTTCTTTGAAACTAATGAGAACAAAGAGACAACGTATTAGAATTTGTTGGATGTGGCTAAAGCAATATTAATAGGGAAATTTATAGAAATAAACACCCACATTGAAAAGTTAGAAAGATCTTAATTTAGCAATCTAACATCACAACAAAAAGAACTAGAAAACCAAGAGCAAACAAACCCCAAAGCTAGCAGAAGACAGAAAATAACCAAGATCAAAGCTGAACTGATGGAGATAGAGACATAAAAAATAATTCAAAAAATCAACAAATCCAGGAGCTGGTTTTTTGAAAAAACTTAATAAAATAGATACACTGATACCTTGACTAATAAAGAAAAAAGAGAGAAGAATCAAATAAACACAATCAGATATGATAAGGGGGAACATCACCACTGATCCCACAGAAATATAAACAACCATCAGAGAATACTACAAATACTTCTATGCACATAAACTAGAAAATCTAGAGAAATGGGTAAATTCCTGGACACATACACCCTCCCAAGAATGAACCAGGAAGAAATTTAATCCCTGAATAGACCAATAATGAGTTCTGAAATTGAGGCAGTAATAAATAGCCTACCAGCCAAAAAAGAGCCCAGAACCAGATGGATTAACAGTTGCATTCTACCAGAGGTACAAAGAAGAGCTGTTACCATTTCTACTGAAACTATTCCAAAAAATTGAAATGATGGGACTCCTCCCTACTTCATTCTGTGAGCCCAGCATTGTCCTTATACTAAAATCGAGCAGAGATACCACAAACAAAGAAATGTTCAGGCCAATATTCTTGATGAACATCGATGCAAAAATCCTCAATAAAATACTGGCAAACCAAATCCAGCAACATATCCAAAAACTTATCCTCCACCATGGAAGTTGCATTCATCCCCAGGATGAAAGGTTGGTTCAACATATGCAAATCAATAAATGTGATTCATCACATAAGTAGAACTAAAGACAAAAACCACATTATTATTTGAATAGATGCAGAAAAGACATTTGATAAAATTCAACATCCCTTCATGTTAAAAACTCTCAATATATTAGGTATTGAAGGAACATATCTCAAAACAATAAGAGCCATATAAGACAAACCCACCGTCAATGTCTTACCAAACAGGCAAAAACTAGAAACATTCCCCTTGAAAGCCAGCGCAAGGCAAAGGTGCTCTCTCTCTCTCCACTCCCATTCAACACAGTATTGAAAGATCTGGCCAGGGCAAACAGGCAAGAGAAAGAAATAAAGGTATTCAATTAGAAAGAAAGGAAGTCGAACTATCTTTGCTTGCAAATGGCATAATCTTATATATAGAAAATCTAATTGTCTCGGCCTCAAAGCTTCTTAAGCGGATAAGCAACTTCAGCAAAGTCTCAGGATACAAAATCAATGTGCAAGAATCACTAGCATTCCTATACACCAACAATAGACAAGCAGAGAGACAAATCATGATTGAACTCCCATTCACAATTGCTACAAAAAGAATAAGATACCTAGGAATACAGCTAACAAGGGAAGTGAAGGACCTCTTCAAGGAGAACAACAAACCACTGCTCAAAGAAATCAGAGATGACACAAACAAATGGAAAAACATTCCATGCTCATGGATAGGAAGAATCAATATTATCGGAAAATGGCCATACTGACCAAAGTAATTTATAGATTCAATGCTATTCCCATTAAACTACTATTGACATTCTCTACAGAATTAGAAAAAAACTATTTTAAAATTTATGTGGAACCAAAAAAGGAACTTGAATAGCTTGCCAAGACAATCCTAAGCAAAAAGAACAAAGCGGAGGCATCATGCTACCTTACTTCAAACTATACCACAAGGCTACAGTAACTAAAACAACATGGTACTGGTACAAGGACAGACACATAGACCAACGCAACAGAATAGAGAACTCAGAAATAAGATTGCACACCCATAACCCTCTGATCTTCGACAAACCTGATAAAAACATGCAATTCCCTGTTTAATAAATGGTGCTAGGAGAACTGGCTAGCCATACGCAGAAAATTGAAACTAGACCCCTTCCTTATACCATATACAAAAATTAACTCAATATGGATTAAAAACTTAAATATAAAACCCAAAACTATAAAAACCCTAGAAGAAAACCTAGGCAATACCATTCAGGTCAGAGAAATGGGCAAAGATTTTGTGATGAAAATGCCAAAAGCAATTGCAACAAAAGTAAAAATTGACAAGTGGGATCCAATTAAACTAAAGAGCTGCAGCACAGCAAAAGAAACTATCATCAGAGTGAACAGATAACCTAGAGAATGGGTGAAAATTTCTAATATCCAGAATCTGCAAGGAACTTAAACAAATTTACAAGAAGAAAACAAACAACCCCCTTAAAAAGTGGTCAAAGGACATGAACAGACACTTCTCAAAAGAAAACGTACACGCAGATAACAAGTATATGAAACAAAACTCAGCATTACTGATCATTAGAGAAATACAAATCAAAACCACAATGAGATACCAATCACAATGGCTATTATTATTATTATAACTTTAAGTTCTGGGATACATTGTGCAGAATATGCAGGTTTGTTACATAGGTATATGTATGCCATGGTGGTTTGCTGTTCCTATCAATCCATCATCTAGAATTTAAGCCCTGCATGCATTAGGTATTTGTCCTAGTGCTCTTCCTCCCCTTTCCCCCTACCCCCCGACAGGCCCTGGTGTGTGATGTTCCACTCTGTGTCCATGTGTTCTCATTGTTCAACTCCCACTTATGAGTGAGAACATGGGGTATTTGGTTTCCTGTTCCTGTGTTAGTTTGCTGAAATGATGGCTTCATCCATGTCTCTGCAGACGACGTGAACTCATTCTTTTTTATGGCTGCATAGTATTCCATGGTATAGATGTGCCACATTTTCTTTATCCAGTCTATCATTGATGGGCATTTGGGTTGGTTCCAGGTCTTTGCTATTGTAAATAGTGCTGCAATAAACATACGTGTGCATGTGTCTTTAGAGTAGAATGATTTATAATCCTTTGGGTATATATCCAGTAATGGGATGACTGCATCAAATGGTATTTCTGGTTCTAGATCCTTGAGGAATCGTCACACTGTCTTCCACAATAGTTGAACTAATTTACACTCCCACCAACAGTGTAAAAGCATTATTATTTCTCCATAGGCTCACCAGCATCTGTCGTCTCTTGACAAGAATCGCTATTATTAAAAAGGTCCAAAAATAACAGATGCTTGAGAAGTTGTGGAGAAAAAGGAACACTTTTACACTGTTGGTGGGAGTGTAAATTTGTTCCACCATTGTGGAAGACAGTGTGGTGATTCTTCAAAGACCTAGAGACAGAAATACCATTTGACCCAGCAATCCCATTAATGGGTATTTACCCGAAGGAATATAAATCATTCTATTATAAACATACATGCATGCATATGTTCACTGCAGCACTATCCACAACAGCAAAGACATGGAGTCAAACCAAATGCCCATTGATGATAGACTGGATAAAGAAAATGTGGTACATATACAACATGAACTACTAGGCAGCAATAAAAAGGAACAAGGTCACATCCTTTGCAGGGATATTGATGAAGTTGGAAGCCATTGTCCTCAGCAAACTAATGCAGGAACAGAAAACCAAACACCAAATGTTCTCACTTATAAGTGGGAGCTGAACAATGAGAACACATGGACACATCAGGGAGCAACAACACACACTGGGGCCTGTTGCTGGACTTGGGGGAAGGAGCGCTTCAGGAAGAATAGCTAATGGATGCTAGGCTTAATACCTAGGTGATGGAATGATCTATGCAGCAAACCACTATGGCACACGTTTACCTATGTAACAAACCTGCACATCCTACACATGTACTCCTGAACTTAAAATAAAAGTTGAAGAAAAAAGTATATATTGTTTGTCTTGATTACTGAGGTATTTTGGCACCACCTGAAATTGTGCACCTGAGGTAAGAAATTCCTTTGCTTCACTCTAGTCCCAGGCCTGTGTGTTAAACTTTACCACATGCTCACTGTATCACAGTGAGATAGACATTTGCAGAGGACAACTGAGGCTGATGAAGGTTCAAAATCTTGTCTGAGGATATTCAGAAAGACCACGGCAGAAATGGGTCAAGAACATTTTTTTTTTTTGGACAGAGTCTCGTGATCTCGGCTCACTGCAACCTCTGCCTCTCAGGTTCAAGCAATTCTCCTGCCTCAGCCTACTGAATAGCTGAGACCACAGGTGCACAGGTGCACGCCACCATACTCCGCTAATTGTTTGTATTTTGGGTAGAGATGGGGTTTCGCCATGTTTCCCGGGCTGGTCTTGACCTCCTGAGCTCGAGCAATCTGCCTGCCTCGGCCTCACAAAGTACTGGGATAACAGGTGTGAGCCACCGCACTGGGCAGTTTTAGTATTCTTTTCACTTTGGAAATTCCATGCCATCCCACCTGACACAAAACTAATCTAATCTTCATCACAACTCACAACCATCTAGCACTTTACATACAAAGCTCATGCTCACTTAATCTTTAAGACAAGCCTATATACAGGTATCATAATATCCTTGTTTATAAAATGAAAAGTAGGGGGCTATGGAAATTAAGTCACTTGACCAGGATCACACAGAAAACAAATAGCAGAATATAAGCACACGCCTAGGTTTTCTGAGTCTGCGTCTTATGCCCTCTTACATCTTGAGTAGGAAAAGATTTTTTAAATAAAACACAAAAGATGTTTAATGTAAAATAAAATACTTACAGATTTGACCACATTAAAATTAACATTAACATGTTAATAAGTGAAACTTAAAGTGAGAAGCCAAGTTACAAACAGGGAGAAAATATTTTCAATACATATAACCAACAAGAGATTGGTGTGAAGAATATGTAAAGACACTTGTGGATACATAAACAAAATAAGTAATGGAAAAACGGACAAAGATATAAATAAATATATGAAGAGAAGTGCAACATCATGTCCTCAGGGAAATGAAAACTAAACTCTTTTATACTTAGTTTGCAAAATATTAGCCTGCCTGGCGATCACCAAAGTTAAAGAGAAAATGGTTCTACAGGAATTATTACACAGGGCTGGTGGGAATCAAATATAGTATAACCATTTGGGAAAGCAGTTTGGCATTTTATACCGAAGCTGATTTGTACATACAACTCAGAAATTCCACTTTGAGGTATATTCTCAAGATAAACTCTTATACTTGCATAGTAGGCGTCATTTGCACAAATCATACACACACATGCACACACGCACACACGAATATGCATGCACAGCTTTGGGAATCATTTACTACTTTATTCAGCAACTGTCTATCAAGCATCTGCTATAAATGGAGTTTATTGATACTTTTTAAATTATAAAAATGAACAAAATACAGCTTCTTCCATGAGGAATATACAATATGGTCAGAAAGAGACATAAACAATACTTGCAGTGCCATATAGTATTTTTACAGAATTATCAGCAAAGTGTTTTGAAAGCCCAGAAGAAGAAAAAAGTAACTGTAGAAGAGATAAATTTTGAGCAGGGATTTGAATCAAGAAGTGAAGAAATACCTGAGACCAGTGATGTGGTCCAAAGCTCCATTTGCAAAGGTAGGACTTGAACTTGGTTTGGAAAGCTGGCTAGGGCCAAGATGGCAGGAAGAAGGATGGTCATTACTCATTTGAGAAGTGGGGGTCAGGAAGGGATGCAGAGAAGGATGGAACAATGGAGCACATACCTTAAGAGAGGAGAAGCTAGAAATAATGAGTAGTGATAGGACATGTTATATTAAGGAGACCATAGGCCTTGAAAAAAGGACTTATGACTTGATATGATAAAGGACAACATTTTAGGTTTCTGAGCCAAGGGCATAACATAAAGTTTTGTTTTCAACCCTTTTCTGGTTGCTGGGTTTCCTTCAGAAGATCTTCCTGCTCATGAGGTTAGCTAAGCTATGTAAGTGGGAGTCAATCAATAGGGTTTCATTTGGCCACCTGTGGGAGGGGGAATTATGACACATGTCTTGATTCAGAGCCCAGTCTGGCTGTTTCCCCACAGGATATGCTGGGTTTGGAGAAGGATTTGCCTAGTTCACAGAAGGCAGAACTGGGTAGAACAAGAACACCAGACGTTCACGTCCTTGAAAAGAAGAGAGTCTTTAAACCCTCAAAAAAGACAGACCATAAAACAGAGCAGATGAGGGAGAGGTGGAGGAGAACAAAGGCCATCACTGTGGCAGGAGTTGGATAGTAATAATTTTAATACTCAGCTAATACCTTATACTTGCATACTTGCAGAACACTTTTGGCACTTCATCGTTGAAAAATATTTCACAGTGGAGGGTCAATTTCACAGAAGCTGAACCTGATTTTAATCTGAGATTTGGAATGAAAAGAGGAAAAAGAAGATTGGGTAGGCAATTGATGGAAGGTTTTTTTGAAGAGACAAAAGAGGCCTGATGATTAATTATGAAAGCATGGAGATGAGGAGGTGCCCCAAATTGTTAAGAACTAAACCAGGGCCATGTAATCATCTAATGAAATGCTCTTTTATTTCATTAAAGAAAGGCTCGCTGGGTCAGGGGTCACTGATTCTAGAACCAAGGAATTTTAGAACATTTGATATCCTCTTCCAAATTCCTCTTATGGCCCCGCAATACTTTTTACATTATATTTCAGTGCGTGTTCATAGAATATATAGAGCATTGCATTTGCCTTTTAATTCCTTGGAGTATTTTATAAATCTGGGTAATGCAGTCCTGCTTAAAATTGACAGTTATAGATGGTTTCATCTTTAGACCACGTCTTCCATGACCTCAATTACCGCATTAAAATATTGTAAGCAAATTAAGATTCAAATAGCATTTATTATACAAGATCAAGTTCACTTTACAAGTAATTTACATATTGTCACTGACTCTGTGCCAGTTGCTTACAATTTTGACATTGTTTGTGGGAGAGTGGCCAACACTAATGCACAAGACTTAGACATAATTTATTATGAGACTCTTTCTCTGTGCTGTGGGATATTTAGGGAAGTCGTGCAATATAACAGAAGTGAGTGCACCTAATCAGTGTGGCTGTTTAGATTATCTTAATTTAGGAAATGGCAATGCAGTAATAGTTTTACCTGTTCAACTTCTAGAACAGGAAAAGTTCAGTACCAAGATGAGTTCAGGGATTTAAGAAAGAAGGGAGGTGGATCTCTTGTTGATAATTCGAACTACTCTCTTAAATCACATTTTACCCCCATCTGCTTTTTTAAAATTTTGTCTTTCTGTGCAGTGCTCCAGATAGCATAATGAAGAGCAAAGGTGTTGAACAGGATTTTTGAGTTTAAAGTCCTGGCTCTGCTACACTTTAGCCGTGTGACCTTGAGCAGCTCACTTAACCTTTCTGTGCCTCAATTTTTCTCATATGTAAAATGGGAATAGTCATACTGCTTACCTAATAGGGTTGTCGTAAGGATTAAATGAGTGAATAGAGCAGTGCCACTTTTACAGTAAGTACCACGAAAGCCTTGGCTTTTTATTATTAGTCTTTCTGTTATGTGTTTCTACATCCCCTTTCACTTGGATTTCTATTATAGCACTAGCATTAGGTCATCATTTTTTTCTTTACTTTATTTCAATTTTTATCGGTGAATAACATGCATACAGAAATAAATGCACAAAGCATTAATGCAGAGCTCAATGAATTATTACAAGGCAAATACATTTGTGCAACCATGGCATTGGACCAGACTTTTTCATGCCCCTGACAACCACTTACTCTGTTCTTTCTCCCCAAAGGCAGCCACAATCTTAAGTGCTAATATTGTAGAAAAACTTTATCATTTTACACAAGTGTTTTTCTAGAGAACATTTTAACCATATACAAAATAAACAAAGTAGTATAATAGACATGACACCCAGTCTCAACAACTATTAATCATTTGCCATTTTTGTTTCATCTATACGTCAACCCATTCCCCACCACCCCCATTTTATTATTATTTTAAGATTTTTTTTTTTTTTTTTCCGAGACGGAGTCTCGCTCTGTCACCCAGGCTGGAGTGCAGTGGTCGGATCTCAGCTCACTGCAAGCTCCACCTCCCCGGGTTTACGCCATTCTCCTGCCTCAGCCTCCCGAGTAGCTGGGACTACAGACGCCTGCCACCTCGCCTGGCTAGTTTTTTGTGTTTTTTAGTAGAGACGGGGTTTCACCGTGTTAGCCAGGATGGTCTCGATCTCCTGACCTCGTGATCCGCCCGTCTCGGCCTCCCAAAGTGCTGGGATTACAGGCTTGAGCCACAGCGCCCGGCCTCTTTTAAGATATTTTTGTGAGATAAGATGTATATGCATTGAAATGTATAATTTTAACTGTAACTTTTTGATAAATCAATATACCCATATAATCTTTTCTCCTTTTAAGAATAGAATTACCCCAATTAAAACTCATTAATGTGCACGTGAATCACTTGGAAATATTTAACATCCAGATTTTGATAAAGTAGATCTGGGTTTTGCCTGAGAATTTGTATTTTGAACAGGGTACAGAACCCTGGAGCACCTGGTAACTACAAGGGAGTTAAACTAAAAGAGTTTGTCTAAAGTAAACAAAAGTTCATGAATAAAATGAAAGAAAATTGACCTCAGGTAAAAGAGGAAATCAAAACACATGTGCAATATGCTACCTGTAGGAGCGTTTGGTTAACAATGACACAAAACAACCAAAGAGTTTTATAGTGATTTGAATCCAAAATTAGCAAAATCTCTCTAAGGTTTCCATGGAAATGCTTCTTCAGAATAAAAAATTTTAGTATCATGAGAAGGCTTTGGTTAAAAACAGCAAAGATTTGGAAGGAGACGTCTTATAAGTAAATAGCAGACCCCTTTTCACACCCATAGGTGGTTTTTACAGGTTTATCCAAAATTCAATCATTTACACATCAAAGTACAGATAATTTTCGTGTCTCTTTATTAAAATTATATTTTAATGCCCTTACAAGATTTAACTCGTTTTTCTTATAAACTTAAGTAATAACATTTTTATATGACATTATAAGCTCCATGTATATTAAACTTGAACTGACGTAATTGTATTAGGCAGTTTCTGTGTGTCTACCATCCATTATTCTTTGGGATTCCACCATTCGCACAGTCACCATGGCTGAAAAACATAATGCTCGAGACACAGGATGTTCCCTGCATCTTTTCCTTTCTTACAGCATCAGTTCATCAGTCAATCAAGTCATATGAGAGTGGAGGCTATGTATTCCCTAGGATAGAGGGTCTCATTCTTGGGCACTCTCTTCAGAGGAAGAACAGAGCAGAATGTCCTTTTAGGAGACACTTCCTGGGACCCGGGCCAAGCCTGCTCATGGGGAGGCAGGAGGTGCATGCTCAGCATCTGGAATGGTGTCCTTGTGGGTTGGGTCCAAGTCCATTTTCACTACAGAGGAAGCTGGGGAGTCTGGGTGGCTCCAGGTTCCATCTCTGATTCTCTTTGAAGGTGGAATCTGAAAGTCATGGTATCTTTGGGAAATTTTGGAAAGTCTGCTCGATAATCTGGGAAGGCCTCTTGCCGGGTTCCTGAATGCTCGATTTGCTGTCCTGACCACATAGATGTTTGACAGGCAGACAGCCGGGTTTGCATTCACACCAGCACAACCATGAGCCAGAGGTCAAAGTGGCCAGGATGAGTGTCTTGGTGACAGGCTAGGGTACATCATGGGAACAAACTTCAAGCCTCATTGCTTGGCAATGAGGGTTGAGTCCTGGCCCAAGTGCTTGGGTGCAGCATAAGGCCAATCAGCAAATCCACCTCCCACCTCCTTTAGATATCCATAAGGTGAGAAGGAGCCCGGGTCATGTTTTGATGGGAGGCTTTGCCAGGTACATGGATCACACACTGAGTTTCTTGACCGCTGGCTGACTTGTCAGAATAGATTCAGGATGGATCTATTCGTGGATGTGCGGACAGGCATTACTCCTTCAGTTTTGCTGATGCTTCAATTCAAGTCTCCTGGGAAGTTTCTGCAGTAGAATCTTACTGTGCAGTTCTCTTGACTGTTTATTATAAAGGATATTGCAAAGGATATGAAGAAGACATGTGTAGAGCGAAGCATGGGAGAAAGGGTGCAGAGCTTCTATGCCCTCCCTGCTCATGCCACCCTCCAGGAATGTCCACATGTTTGGCTTTTCAGAAGTACCTTTAAAAAAAAAAAATTCAACATTCTTGTCAACCTCACTAATTCTAAGTTCTTTGATTCTGTCCCAGCACATATATTGGTCATTTTGGGATTGAATAGACATTTAGTGCATGTAATTTTTCAAAGGGGTTCTTTCTTTTCTTTTTTTTCTTTTTTCAAATAGAGTCAGTAAAAGAAAGCTTTTGAAAAATGACAGCACTCAGGTGGTTTGGGGCCATGAGAATTTCTGTCCTTTACCCTCTGCCCTGTGACTGCCACTTGGAGCATCTGGTAGTTGCTCTGGGGTTCTTCATTGAGAATTGTGGGCAAATCTGAAATGATTTCAGTCTTTCCTTGTGTAGACATGGCAGGTGAGATAGTACTTCTTTCCTGTATATTCAAACCCCTGGGAGGATGCCTCTGAATATCTAAACTAAGAAATGACAATTGTCTTTTTTTTCCTACCATAATTCTCATTATAGCAGATACAATTACTCAAAAGCAGCAGTTCTTCAACTGTGTCCAAGGACTTGCATCATCAGTATCATCTGGGAGCTTGTTAGAAATGCTAATTCTTGGCGTCACCCTGGACCTAAGAAATCAAAAACTACAGCAGTGGAACCTACCTAGCACTTTGTTTCTTAACAAGCCCTCCAGGGTATTCTGTTGCATGTTGAAGTTTGAGTAGCACAGCCCAAAAGGGTCAGCATTCTCTAGCTGCAGATCATCAGTAGCAACCACTACTCCAGAAACAGTGAAGAAGGCTTAAGCAGCCATCACGGTTAAGACCAACCCCAAAAAACCATCACGGAGTGACTGATTTGTGCCAGGCACGGTGGCAGATGCTTTTAGATGTATTAGTTTATTTAGTTTTAACCACAGTCTTTAAAAAAGATGGCATTAGCCCAGGGTCGTGGGAGGAGGAAACTGAGGCATAAATCTTTACCCAAGGTCACTGAGCAGGTAAGTTACAGAACTGAAAATTGAACCCTGGTCTGGCCGATTCCCTAACTCATACTTCTACTATTCCACTTGTCCAAATCTCTAAAATGCTCACCTTTCTTCTTGGTGCTTAGCTTAAATGATTCTTATTTCAGATAAATATTTTTTTCCTCTGTTTTTCAGAATGCCATGTATTTGTGTATATTTGTATATAGTGTTACAGCTAAATTCTGCACCTCAATAATGTAGATATCTATTTTGCTCTTTCATTTCAGCAAACATTTGTTGAGAACCTCCTGTGTGCACAGCATTGCAAACGCACATGCAGAACTGCTCATGCTGGTCAAGATCATCCTTGGCCTCCAAGTGATCACTCAGATAACTGGCTGGGATCCAAAACTGTATGGAGAAAAATAGGTTAAAGTTAAATATATACGGTTTAAGACACTAAGATAGTGAGAAACTTCTCCAAAGGCAATCACAGTAGCTAATGTTGAGATTAATTAACATTGCTGACTAATTTTATATTAACTAGCTTAAATCAAGGTCAGAGGCAAGGGAAAAGTGAGAGGCAAGTTTAGAATATAAAATTTCATCCACAGCTTTCTAACACTATTCGTTCTCTCCACATGTATTAAGGCTATGCTATGTGTCCCGTATTTTACAAGGTGCTGCATGTGATAAGAAAGAACTAGAAAATAGAGTCCCTGCTTTCAAGGAGCTAGTGAAAGGACTTTGTCCTTTGGCTTGCCTTGCTGTTATCAAGATCAATCACTCGTTTTAAAACAAAATGTTCTACTCTGCTTAAGGGTATTAGTGATCATCCTCATATAAAAATGATTTGATTTCTCACCAGCACCTTTGATTTTCACTTAATATCCAGGGATCCCAGCTCAGCTAACCTCTTTTCTATTTTTAATCAAATTTGTAGAAAAAGCATAAAGTCTTACCCTATGTAACAAATGCTTGACTTTTATTCATTCTGCAAATTGATTAATGCTATGGAGTGTTAAGATGAAAAAGAGAGTTCCTACACCCAATGAAATCAGTCAGGCATACAAACACATTATTATAATGAAGAAAAATACATACTAATACAGGTATGTACAAATAATTAATGGTCATCAAGAGCAGAGCAATAGCTCTGCCTAGAAAATAGCTTCATGTGTGTGGTGGTAATTGAGAAGAGTCTTGAGGAATGATTAGACATTTTCTGGGTAGACATAAGGAAAGGGAATTTTAAGCATGGGGAACAGCATTTAAAAAGTTATGGACACAGGAACCAGCATGACATATTAAGGAAGTGATGTTTACAGATTGGGTGTATTTAAGGGGAAGGAAAAGGAACTTAGGGGAAAGACATGTTTTGAATAGTATGTTCAAGAACCTGAAGCCTACGTGATGGGCAATGAGGACCTACTACAGAGTGTTAATGAAGGCCAGATAATCCTTAAGCAAGAGAATTAGAAATTCAGATCTACACATTGAGTAGTTCTGTATGTCTGCAATGTGAAGAATGACTTGGATTATTATGGAGTTAGAGTGGATATTAAGGAATAGAAAATAAAGACTTAGTAGTAAACTTGACAATACTTAGTAACTGGATGTATAAGGTAAAGAATATTCAGCATCTGAATGTACAAATCTTTTTTTATTTTTATTTTTTTGGTATTTGTTGGTCTGTGTTTTGTCTTTACCTGTTAGAAATTGATACTATTTGCACTAGTTGTGAGCGTGACTGCAAAGATGAACCCGTGGTCCATTGCCCCTTTTGAAGCAAGAGTTTGCAAAGACTGTCTTCTGCTTTGGAGGTCCACTTTCCACATGAATTTTGTAGAGTCTGTTTACAATTCAAATTTTGAGACTGACTCTATAATATTGCCGGAGTCGTTATTTCCACATTGATTGATCATGAAGCAATTAATCAAACCCCAAATGACTAATCTAATTCTGAAGTCTTATTGCTCATACAACCTAGATGTTCAGCTACTGCCAGGGTGGAGACAAAAACAGCTCATATGCTCCAAATCAACTTAGTCTTTGATGACATTGAGATGTGGCCCTAGACTCCAAACCATTCTTGACTCTGCTACCACACCCCTCCACACATCATGAGGCTTCTCTTCTAATTTCCTGACATTCTCTGCTGCTAACTCTCTTTTCACTTCTACTGCTATCTCTATATATGCCTATATTATAAACTCCACGGAGGTATGATCTTGGTCATAGTTCTCTTTTTGTTATCAGGAAGAGCGCTAATTGGCATATCAGAAATAATTTAGGGCAAAGCTATAAATGCCCTCAAATGCACCTGTGACCTAATGTGGCTCAATTATCAACTCCTTCTGAAATATAATAGGTTCTATATCAGGAATTTTCTGCATCAGAAATATTTGTTGGATATAAATTACTTGTATGCCATCAACATGAGAAATGTTGAAAGGGGAGTTTGGAAACCTTTTCCATATCCCATTCTCACACTGACTAGCTGGGTGAGCTTGTGCAAATCATTTCCCTTTGCTGGGCCTCAGTTTCTTTATTGCGTGTGTTGGGCCAGATAATCCTATTTTTTTTTTTCCAATTATAGCTCTATGACTCTATGATGCTGTGAAAAAACAGTCTACAGATCCCCTGGTGGGGCACTGCTCCTGGCTGGATAATTTACACAATCTTCAAATAAAACATCCCAAAGATTTTCTTAAACTTTATTTTATAATTTTACATAAGTGAAAAGTCTATGAATTTAATTAAGTAACATAAATAAACAGAAAAAAAGATGACTGAAGAAGACACTAACATTCTGAGACAAGCTTTTTGTTTGATCCTGTTTTACCACACTGGGCTACGTTTCTCTTCAAGCAAGTGGTATGATGTACATTCTAGGACTGGGCATGTATATGGAAAATAATAAAGTAAAGATCTGAGAAAAGGCAGAAAAAACAGCTATTTGAGGGTTGTGATGGGAAGGGGTAATTCTCAGCTTCTGGGAGTTTTTCCCAGTTTTCGGAACAGGTATAAGTTGAGGTTGGTTTGATGTTCTTGATATAAAGGAAGTATTTCTTTTACATTTTTGTTTTATTCTAAGTGAAACCCACTGGAAACTGGATGTTGGTAAATAACATGGTAAAAACATAGTTCAGGCCCTCAGATTATCCATAGTCCAAACAAGATAAAATAGAGTAAGAAGCAACCATGACAGTAAACACATAAAAACTAAAAACATTTTAAGGTTTGACTATATTTAAACATCATAAAATAATAGCATACCGCACAGCAAAACAAAAAAGCTTCTGACATAAAATGTCTTCCTTTTCTTATTCAAATGATTGATTCAGGCTTTGGATTCTATAGTTAGAACTCTCTGAGTGTAAGATCAAGAAGAACAAAAGAGAAATTAGTGAAGCATAATGGGAGAGGCTCAGAACTAAGAAATAACACACATGGATGTTAATGTTGGCTCTATCACTCACTAAGTGGCCTTGAGAAAGCCATGTCCCATCTTTGGGTTTTAGTCTTCTTATATGTGCAGTGAGGAAATTGGGCTTGACCAGTGTTTCTCCATCTTCCGAATGTACCTACCTCTGTGAACATTTTCATAGAACCCGGCGGTCCCCGGATCTGGGTTTGAGGAATACTGTCTTAAAGTAATGCTCAAGTAGTGCGGTGTGATTATATCAGCCCAAATGCTGGTGTGAAACCCTGAGATTGCTGTCTGGTATATAGTGGTCAACCAGATGGCTCAAAATGTGCTTATCTTAACTAGTCCATTCAACAAGTTTCTATTCTGTGTGTCACTATTCTAGGCATTTTGGATATATCCAGATATATCAGGGACAAGATCATTGCCCCAGTGGAGCTTATATTCTAGCATAGACAAATAAAGTATAAACAATATAGATAATAAATAAAATTAATTTTGGATAAAAAAATTCAAAACACTTTCATAGGGAATCAAGGACCCCTACAAATACATCCGAGGATTGCAGCTTGAGAAACACCTGTCAGACGAGCCCTAGAGGATTGTCACAGATTCAGTGACCACCCCCACCAGTCACCTTTTTCAGAGTGAGTGGCCAGCAGAGAGTGTCTCCACCCAGGAGCCCAAATGAGCAGAAACCGTTTTAATGGAAGTTTCACCATACGCGAATAGCAACACAGGACTTTTCTTGCTCTTGCTTTGGTTTGTGACTTACCCGGTTCTGAAGTAACATGGAGGTGTTTCTAGGCACAGGGCCAAACTTCATTGCAGGGCTCTGAGAGAGCACAACTCTAGAGAAAAATCATTAAATTAGGCAAAGATCCAATAGACTTAAATTTTCTGTTTTTGATTGCTTGCTGTGAGGAACACTATGACATGATTTAAAACGATGATTTAATGTAGCAAGAGGAGAGGGACTCTAAAAACCAAATAGTGCAGTCATACAGTTCTAATAAAATTAGTCTATTATGTGCAAATTGATTGCTGGTGCTTAGATTTACATGATGTTTATGATATCAGAATAGCTGACAAAAATTGATGTCAATATTTATGCTTCTGTAAATTACTCACACAGCACTATTATGATGGCTTCTAATTAAAGTGGAACCAAACTAACTGACCTTTAAATCCAAAGGACTTTGTAACCCAAAACTCATACATACTGGGATGGCAGATTGCATTTATAGGAGAAGAAAGAGAGCTTTGGGGGAATGTGATGTCTTACTATGAAAAAGTAATTACACATTTTTCAAGAGCTGGTTCCACTAACAGACAGATTTTAGATTTGATTCAACCTGCATTCAACTGCCGCTATGCAAGTTCATGGCAAAATGGGTCTGCCGCTTTAAACCTAGGGTGTTTGAATGATTTAATTTTTTTATTTTTGGCAAGAAATATTTGCTCTTTTGCTTTTGAAGGTCAAATGAGATAACTGATCAAATCAGAGAATCTCTTTTATGTTCGTTTTGTTTTAACCTTTTTATTTCAGAATAATTTTATATTTATTGAAAAGTTATAGACTAGACTTTGTGCTCCTTGAGGGCAGGGATTATATTTTATTTATTTTTTGTAATCTCCTTTAACACCTGGCACGGGGTCTGATGTGAAGAAAGAGTGTGATACGATTTTATTTGTTTTCTTGAAGAAGACAAGAAGGATAAAAGAGTGCAGGCCGGGTACGGTGGCTCACACCTGTAATTCAAGCACTTTGGGAGGCCAAGGCAGGCGGATCATGAAGTCAACAGATTGAGACCATCCTGGCCAGCATGGTGAAACCCCCTTTCTACTAAAAAAAAAAAAAAAAAAAAAGAAAAAGAAAAAGAAAAAAAAGTTAAAAAATTAACTGGGTGTGGTGACAGGCGCCTGTAGTCCCAGCTACTTGGGAGGCTGAGGCAGAAGAATTGCTTGAACCCAGGAGGGGGAGGTTGCAGTGAGCTGAGACGGCGCCGCTGCACTCAGGCCTGGTGACAGAGTGAGACTCTATTTAAAAAAAAAAAAAAAAAGCAAAGCGCCTAGTATTTTATAACATAAGATGTTCCATTGTTAGTCCTGACGAAGCTTGATTTTGGCTTTCCTTGTCCTGTTAGTAGCAAGCCAATTATGTTTTGACAAAGTTGTTTATTTCAAGTAAATTCACATATTATACTTTCAATGCATATTTTTAGAAACACTTATAAAAATAATTAATTTGAGGGATTTAAGTAACAATAGAGGAAGACACCTGATTGTTAGTCCAGGGTCAGAATATCAGGATTCTTGCCTTGTTTCTGGCACAAACTTGTTAGGTGTCCTTGAGCAAACTACCTGTCACTGAGGATCTTGCTTCCTTAACTGTAAAAAAAGGAAGGTGAACTCTGTTCTTCAAGGTTCTTTCCAGCTTGAAAGTGCTTTCTCTTCCTCTCTGTGCTCTCCTTGTTTAACACTGCAATTGCGAAGAGGTAAGGGTGATGAGATGCCATTATTATGCTACTGTGTATTTTGATTAATGTATTTAACTAAAGATTTGTTACATATTTAAAATTCATCAGTCATGGTTTTCACACTTGTGTGCATTTTCAGCGTTCAATTGCAAATCCTTCTCATCTTTGTACTGAAAAGATTTCTATCTGCATTTCAGAGAGGGCTTTTCAGTTTTGTTATAAAACCTCATTACTTTTTTATTACAGACTTAGTGGAGCCTTCTCTGTTGAATTGAATCATATGATTCACTATTAGCTGGACATTTAATACTATATCGTCTTTATATTGTTCAGGATTCTTCTCAGTTCTTTTATTTGCACTTTGGAAATGTCTCAGGAGAAGAAATTGAAAGATGATATTTCTTTCAAATCATTATTCCCTGTCCCAGGAAGATAGTGTTTTCAAGATAAGTATTTAAACAAAATATACTACCTTTTTCTAATTCTTTTTGATTTAAGCTCCCTACAATAGTGAATAAGAGGAATGAGTAATGAAGTGGTTTAGAAAATAATGTGGCTTTTGGCAAAACCAAAATATTTTTAAAAATCCTTAAAGATCATCAGCGCATACCACACGTTTTGTGAAGCTTTTGTAGAATCTCGGAGCTGTCCACCTCTGTTATTATACTAATTCACGGATCTTCCACTACTCCTTACGGGAGTGCTCTGCCAATTACTAGACAGCCCATGTTTGTCGAATGAAATAAAAGGCCCCCAAACATCTATGCAATTATCTAACAAAACTCCTGGGAACTAGATGTGACATGGCTAAACATTATTTTCAGGTTCAAGTCGCTTTTAGAAATGTCTGTCTTTCCTGCATTAAAGTTTCTGTGCTATTAGAAGCCACGTCCCAATTTAGATGGTCTGGTTCCCTATTGCTGAGTAACAAACTACCCCTACAGTAGGTGAAAACAGTAATCATTCTATTTTGCTTGTGATTTTTCTGGGTGAGGAATGTAGGAAGGACTCAAGGGGGTGATTCATTTCTGGTCTAGTGGCATTAACCTGGACAGTAGTAGCAGGAGGATTTGCTTCCAAAATGGTTTCATCACTTGCATGAAGTGGCACTGTCACCTCAGCGCTCCTTGGTCTCTCTCTCTCTCTCTCTCTCTCTGTCTCTCTCTCGTCTCTCTCTTTCTCTCTCCATGTGATGTGCCTTCCTTCAGGGTCTTTCCATGTGGCTTGGGCTTCTATAGCGTGGCAGTCTCAAGAACTGGACTACTTACCTGGCAGCTTACCTCCTCGAGAGTGATCTCTCCAGGAAGATCAGGGAGAAACTGCAAAGCTTCTTGTGACCTAGCCTCACAGAGTGTTACTTTCATACCATTTTATTAGCAAATAGGTGGAGAACTTCTTGATTCTTCTGGCATAGACTCTACCTTTCAAGGAAAGAATGGCATGGGCAGACAGGGAGAGATGGGACACATAATGACTAACTAGAGACAAGCTACCACAATAAGAAAAAAAATTACCTATGTGTATTTAGTTGAAAAGCCATACAGATAATATAATTCAACTCCCCTTTTTCTATGGTCAGGCAATAGTCATCAAGCATTTATTGTTCATTTTGATCATTTGCTTTTTGTTTCTTCTTGTGTGTGTTCAAGACAACTAATAATCCTTTATTTCATTTAAATATGTCCTGTGGAGTTGAAGTCTTTTTGTGTCCATATTTCAATAGACAATAGGTTGAACCATATGAATTTGACCCTATTTTGCTTTTTTTGATGAACACAGTGGCATCTCCATGCACTCTACTTAATTCTTTCTGTATTCCCTATTGAGGTAATAAAATGCCCAGTGAATTTTGTAATGGTATGTGGCGGCTTTTTTTTTTTTTTTTGCGGGTAACGTTGACACATGTCTTCAAATCAATGACTGTTCACATGCAGACTCATTTGGCAGAAACAATAAGTTCCCATGCCAATTCAGAAAGGGAGAGAGGTTCAGGAAGACAAAAGGGTTGAGAGAGACATTTTACAATATATCAAATATGAGTAATGATATCTCAGTTTGTACTTTAAAAAGCACTGGTGATACTTAATCTTTCAATAACACTTTATAGCTTACAAAGCATGTTCTCATTCATTATCTGATTTCATCCTCAAAACCTTAGAGGGAGATAATTTTATCCTCATTTTACTGTTTCTGAGTGATTGTGATTTACAAGGTCAGGCAGCTAGAAAGTAGAAAAGCTGGGACTTGAACCCGAATTAGCAATCTATATAACAGAAAAAATCGCTGGCTAATTTGTGAATGAAAAAAAATCTTAATTTTGTAGAAGCGTATTATAGCCAATAATTGAAGTTTACAAATCTAACAATTTCTAAAGATAATTATTGTCAAAAGTTTGGCTCGTATTTCAGGTTATATACAACATTCTCCACAATTATCTAATTTTTTTAGTTTTTAAAATCACACGTGTTAAATATTCTGTGATTGTAAGTTTTATATACACCCACCATATATACATCTATACATATGCATATACATATACACATACACATGCATACATTTTTGAATTAGCAAAAGAAAAGAGTCCATTTTTAGGACCAGTGTTTCTGGCAAATGTAAGCATTGATTTGAAATTGAAATGCAATTGAAAATCTATAAAGCAGTCTGTGAAGTATGGATTTTCAAAATAACTACTTTTCAAAATGCATATTAATATTTGAGAGAAGAGGAGAGACTCTTTTATTCTTAGAAGTCCTTGAAAGAGATCTACTTTAGGAATTATTTCCACTCTTTGAATCCAGCAAAGACATCATTTTAAATAAAATCACAGTTCACGGTAACATAGAACATGTTATGTAGCTATTGCGGGCAAAGCAATCCTGGGAACCAGACTGAACAATTTACTTCTTGCCTAGAGAAAGATGAGGCATTTGTAAACAGTGTGAAGAGCACAGCCGCTTTCCGATGGGGCTTTTCTGTTTGTCCTGTCAGTGGAGTCCCTCTTCACCTGATAAATAAGATACTGCATTCGTCCTGGTTAGCAATTGAAGAAAAACCCCAATCCTCCTGCCCACTTCACATTTATGAAACGACTATTTGCCAGTTTCCTATTTGTTTGGGATGATGCAAATAGCAAATAAATCGCAGCAACCCTTTCTTATAATGCAATTAACTGCATCACAGGTAAGAAGGATTAAAATTACAGTGGATTTTTCTGTGTACAATTTCAGTAAGGATCATGTACCCTTAAGGAAATTTTAAAACAAAAAGCAAAACAAAACAAAAAACCCTTTCACCCTCCTCTCTTGGTCTCAGAAATGTGTTTACTGAAGGAAAATTTTATATTGGAAAATAATTTGTTCCTGTCCTTCCAAAATGGCTCATTTCGTCTTTGTAGCAAACAGATACTCTATTTCAAAATGATCGACATATGTTGCTCACTATTTCTTTTAAAACTGCTGGGAGAAATGCTGTTTGTAAATCAGAATTTAAAGAAAATGTATGGAATGTTCTTGGGTCGACAGTAAATGCATATCCATCCGCTTACGATTGTAATTTTGAGTGATTTGCTTAACCTTTGAAATTTTGAAAGCTCCTAATCCATTGTTCTGTATGCTAATTTTTATGACGTACAGTTGTCCTTTGCTTTCCATGGGGGATTGGTGCCAGGACCCTCTCTAACCCCTGCAAATGCCAAAATCCATGGATACTCAAGTCTCTTAAATAAAATGGCATAGTATTTGCATATAACCTAAGGCACATCCTCTTGTACATTTTATATCATCTCCAGATTGCTTATAATACCTAATACAATGTAAATGCTATGTAAAGAGTTGTTATACTATATTGTTTAGAGAATAATGATAAGAACAAAATCTGTATATGCTCATAGAGATGCAATCACCCATTTTTTTTTTCCCAAAATATTTTCAATCGGCCATTGGTTGAATCCACAGATGTAAAACCACAGATATGGAGGACCTACTGTATATTCATTCTTAGGCAGAAAACATCTGTCATTGTGAACTTTTTTTTTTTTTTAAAGATACTCAGCTGTGTACTGGTTTCATACGTGGCTAAAGCAATCTGAATCTGTGAGCCGGAATGCATCGGACATTGTTTCCAGTAGGTCAATAAAATGACGGATGGATTTCAGCCAAGTTGTAACAGAGGACACACATCCTCTGTTGAAATAGCTGAAAAGACAAATTAATATTGAAGTGTGGAATACTGAATTGGACTGTCTTTCAGCGTACAGAAATAGACTAAAGTAGATTACGAAAATGAGGCATGTGTACTTCAGGCAACTAAAACAGACTTGCTATGCAAACATGAGGTGGTAGATGAAGACTTGAACGTGATGGTTAGAAAAGTGATCATAGTTCAGCCTCCACAATACGCAGTAGAAGGTCACAGAGACACCTTCAATTTTAGGACCTGTGCAAAGACCATTATACACAGATGCTTACTGCTGGATTGGCAGGATTTCTCCATGGTCCTTTTTCCACATCTGCAACTCCATGCTAAAATCCTCCGTCATTTTTATTGCACTTTAAGTAGTATGAATTCTTATGGGACATTTCCCAAAATAATTAGGTTGAGGGGAAGTATAAGTCTCACTTAATAGTTCGTTATTGCAAGAGAAAATAAAGCACAACAAAATAACACAAAACTTTAAATACTGAGTCAAAAATTTCACAATTCCTACTGAGCACAGGAAAAGAGATGTTGAAATTTCTTTAATCTGACACTGAAAGTACTCCATGATCAGTATAATTTATTTCCTATAACATTTTTATAGATGAAATTCTGGGAGAAAATTACATCTTAATTTTTGCTCACTTTTAACTGAAGTTTGCCATTTTCTTTGATTACAAATGTGGCACAATAGTATTAGCAATAAAGTGCCTTTGTGACCAGTAGACATTGCAGATATTTTCATATCACATTACAGTTGCTGCAGATCTCTTGAAGTAGATTGTTCATAGCTCATTATTGCTTTGAAATTGTTTGTTATTAGACCCATACATATTATTATTATTATACAACACAAATTATATTTTTGAATATTTTGATAATGATTTCAGTATATTTGGCTTCCTTTGCAAATCTATATGTTTTATTTTGTGCATTATAAACAAATTTGAGAGGTGCTCCCCAGACATCACCATATTGTCAAAGAGGTCCACAGCACAAGAAAAGTTAATAATCTCTACTTTAGCAAAGCTAACTTGAGGCTGGGTGCAGCGGCTCACGCCTGTAATCCCAGCACTTTGGGAGACTGATGCTGATGGATCACCTGAGGTCAGGAGTTTGATACCAGCCTGTCCAACAAGAGGAAACCCCTAGTAAAAATACAAAAAATTAGCCGGGTGTGGTGGCAGGTGCTTGTAATCCCAGCTACTTGTGGGGCTGAGGTAGGAGAATTGCTTGAACCTGAGAGGCGGAGGTTGAGGTGAGCTGAGATCACGCCACTGCACTCCAGTCTGGGCAATATAGAGAGACTCTGTCAAAAAAACCAACAAGCAAACAAACAAAACAAACAAAAAAGCAAACACTAACTTGAGGACCATCCCCAAACTCCTGGCATTCCATTCTAATCCCGGGCCTTTGCCAGAAAAGCTGTTACTTCCAAGCTTCATCATCTTTACATTTCAATACAGAGTCTGGATGTTACCACATCCTCTAGGTTGCTCCAGACTCCACCAGTCAGAATCCGCTCATCTTTCTTTATGTTCCCTTACAATGCATTTCACATTTCTATATGTAGTTATTTCATCCTGCCTTTTATTCTAATTAGTTGCTTCTTGCTATGTTTCTGCCTACAGAGTATAAACTTCTTGGAGGCAGGAATACGGTCCTATTTAGTTATCATTTGATTATAAAATTTAAATCTCATTGTGATTGAAGAATATGTTTCCATACTGATACTTTGGAAGTTATTGAAGCTTGCTTTATGGCTTGCTAAATGACCAAATTTCATAAATGTTCTATTTATGCTTAGACATGTGGTATAATGTGAAGCAGTTGGGTACAGTTGGGTACAGCCTTGTAAATCATGTGGTTCAAATCTGTATTCCTATGAGATTTTTTTCACTGCTTGATTTGTCAATTAATTACAGAGGTGTCTTAAAGGATTTTGCTATGAGGTAGACGTATTAATTTCCTCTTTTACTTCTGTCATTTACATACATATTTTTTAGATTCGTATTATTAGGTACAAATTTACATCTGTTTTAGCTTCCTTGTAAATTACACCTTTAATCAATAGTCAAAGATGATTTTATCTCTAGTAATGCTTTTTTTACAACACATTTTTCTGATATGCATATAACCCAGATGTCAGCTGGATAAGAATTTTACTGGTATCGTTTTCCATTCCTTTCAATTTTTCTGTGCCATAGGTTTTGGACATGTCTTGTGAAAGTAACAATGTAGAATCTCATATTTAAAAAAAATTCTAAAAATCATTGTCTTTTACTGGAGACTGTAGCCAACTTATACTATTTGCATTTGTGTTTATTGATATATTTTTATATGTAACATTCTTTTATACTTTATCTTTGCCCTGCCCTTTGTAGACTTTAATTCCTCCTTTTCTTAAAGTTTGTCTGATTAAGTGAAATATTTTCTTCCTCATTACATTTTTCTCTACTAATTTGAAAGTCTTAATTCTACTTATATTATTTTTGCCGTTCCCTAAAAAGTTTAACATTTATTCTGAAAAGTCTGAATTTATTTATGTCTTTACCTTTGTCTCAGATAACATAAGGATAAAAAAAAGTTTAACCTCCTCCTCTCTTGACTATTTATTTGCTATTATTGTCTTTAATGAGACAATAATGAGCCCCACAGAAATACAAACTACCATCAGAGAATACTATAAACACCTCTACGCAAATAAACTAGAAAACCTAGAAGAAATGGATAAATTCCTGGACACGTACACTCTCCCAAGACTAAACCAGGAAGAAGTTGAATCCCTGAATAGACCAATAACAGGCTCTGAAATTGAGGCAATAATTAATAGCCTACCAACCAAAAAAAACTCCAGGACCAGATGGACTCACAGCTGAATTCTAGCAGAGGTACAAGGAGGAGCTGGTACCATTCCTTCTGAAACTATTCTAATCAATAGAAAAAAGAAGGAATCCTCCCTAACTCATTTTATGAGGCCAACATCATCCTGATACCAAAGCCTGGTAGAGAAACAACAAAAAAAGAGAATTTTAGACCAATGTCCCTGATGAACATTGATGCAAAAATTCTCAGTAAAATACTGGCAAACTGAATCCAGCAGCATATCAAAAAGCTTATCCACCATGATCAAGTGAGTTTCATTCCTGGGATGCAAGGCTGGTGCAACATACGCAAATCAATAAACGTAATCCAGCATATAAACAGAACCAAAGACAAAAACCACATGATTATCTCAACAGATGCAGAAAAGACCTTTGACAAATTTCAACAGCCCTTCATGCTAAAAACTCTCAATAAATTTGGAATTGATGGAACATATCTCAAAATGATACGAGCTATTTATGACAAACCCATAGCCAATATCATACTGAATGGGCAAAATCTGGAAGCATTCCCTTTGGAAACTGGCACAAGACAGTGAGGCCCTCTCTCACCACTCCTATTCTCTCACCACTCCAACATAGTGTTGGAAGTTCTGGCCGGGGCAATCAGGCAGGAGAAAGAAATAAAGGGCATTCAATTAGGAAAAGAGGGAGCCAAATTGTCCCTGTTTGCAGATGATGTGATTGTATATTTAGAAAACCCCATCATCTCAGCCCAAAATCTCCTTAACCTGATAAGCAACTTCAGCAAAGTCTCAGGATACAAAATTAATGTGCAAAAGTCACCAACATTCTTATACACCACACAAACGGAGAGCCAAATCGTGAGTGAACTCCCATCCACAATTGCTTCAAAGAGAATAAAATACCTAGGAATCCAACTTACAAGGCATGTGAAGGACCTCTTCAAGGAGAACTACAAACCACTGCTCAATGAAATAAAAGAGGACACAAATAAATGGAAGAACATTCCATACTCATGGATAGGAAGAATCAGTATCGCAAAAATGGTGATACTGCCCACGGTAATTTATAGATTCAATGCCATCCCCATTAAGCTACCAATGACTTTCTTCACAGAATTGGGAAAAACTACTTTAAAGTTCATATGGAACCAAAAAAGAGCCCACATTGCCAAGACAATCCTAAGCCAAAAGAACAAAGCTGGAGGCATCATGCTACCTGACTTCAAACTATACTACAAGGCTACAGTAACCAAAACAGCATGGTACTGATACCAAAACAGAGATATAGACCAATGGAACAGAACAGAGCCCTCAGAAATAATACCACACATCTACAACCTTCTTATCTTTGACAAACCTGACAAAAACAAGAAATGGGGAAAGGATTTCCTATTTAATAAATGGTGCTGGGAAAACTGGTAACCATATGTAGAAAACTGGATCCCTTCCTTACACCTTATATGAAAATTAATTCAAGAGGGATTAGAGACTTAAATGTTAGACCTAAAACCATAAAAACCCTAGAAGAAAACCTAGGCAATACCATTCAGTACATAGGCATGAGCAAGGACTTCATGTCTAAAACACCAAAAGCAATGGCAACAAAAGCCAAAATTGACAAATGGGATCTAATTAAACTACAGAGCTTCTGTACAGCAAAATAAACTACCATCAGAGTAAACAGGCAACCTACAGAATGGGAGAAAATTTTCCAATCTACTCATCTGACAAAGGGCTAATATCCAGAACCTACAAAGAACTCAAACAAATTTACAAGAAAAAAACAAGTCCATCAAAAAGTGGGCGAAGGATATGAACAGATACTTTTCAAAAGAAGACATTTATGCAGCCAACAGACACATGAAAAAATGCTCATCATCACTCGCCATCAGAGAAATGCAAATCAAAACCACAATGAGATACCATCTCATACCAGTTAGAATGGCAATCATTAAAAAGTCAGGAAACAACAGGTGCTGGAGAGGGTGTGGAGAAATAGGAACACTTTTATGCTGTTGGTGAGACTGTAAACTAGTTCAATCATTGTGGAAGACAGTGTGGCGATTCCTCAAGGATCTAGAACTAGAAATACCATTTGACCCAGCCATCCCATTACTGGCTACATACCCAAAGGATTATAAATCATGCTGCTATAAAAACACATGCACACGTATATTTATTGCAATACTATTCATAATAACAAAGACTTGGAACCAACCAAATGTCCATCAATGACAGACTGGATTAAGAAAATGTGACACATATATACCATGAAACACTTTGCAGCTATACAAAAGGATGAGTTCATGTCCTTTGTAAGGACATGGATGCAGCTGGAGACCGTCATTCTCAGCAAACTATCGCAAGAACAGAAAACCAAATACCACATGTTCTCACTCATAGGTGGGAATTGAACAATGAGAACACTTGGACACAGGAAGGGGAACATCACACACTGGGGCCTGTCGTGGGGTTGGGGGATGGGGAGGGATAGCATTAGGAGATATACCTAATGTAAATGACGAGTTAATGGGTGCAGCACACCAACATGGCACATGTATACATATGTAACAAACCTGCATGTTGTGCACATGTACCCTAGAACTTAAAGTATAATAAAAAATTAAAAAATAATAATAAAAAATAAAATAAATATCTAAAAACTTAGTATCACGTGAATTTTGCCTTTAGAATTTCTTTTACTCGCTTGTATTGGTATAAATTCTCTCAGTTTTTGTTTATCTAAAAATGCTTTAAAATTTTTACTCCTTTCCTCTTTGAAATAGTTTTGCTGGGTGGACTAGTATAGACCGAACAAACTGAATTTGGACTTTTATTTTTACTAAACCAGTTGTTAACATTTCATTTTTAGGTAATCTGACCCTATTTTTTTTTTTTTTTTTTTTTTTTTTTTTTTTGAGACGGAGTCTTGCTCTGTCACCCAGGCTGGAGTGCAGTGGCCGGATCTCAGCTCACTGCAAGCTCCGCCTCCCGGGTTTACGCCGTTCTCCTGCCTCAGCCTCCGGAGTAGCTGGGACTACAGGCGCCCGCCACCTCGCCCGGCTAGTTTTTTTTTTTGTATTTTTTAGTAGAGACGGGGTTTCACCGTGTTAGCCGGGATCATCTCTCGATCTCCTGGCCTCGTGATCCGCCCGTCTCGGCCTCCCAAAGTGCTGGGATTACAGGCTTGAGCCACCGCGCCCGGCCAATCTGACCCTATTTCTTTCTCCCCTAGATGATTTTCATCTCTGGTGTCCTGTAGTGTTATCCACTGTGTCTAGGTGTGAATTTTAAAAAAATTTACTCTGCTTTGGATATGTTGAGATTCCTAAATTTGAGGATTTGGTGTTCTACACTCTATTTGAAAAATTCTCAGTCATCATCTCATTGAGAACTTTATTGCCCCGAGTCTCATTTTCGTTCTTGTCATTCTTTTTCTATATATTTTATTAGATATATATTAGACAGTCTCTATCTTCCATGCTTTTTATTTTCTCTCTCATATTTTTCATCTCCCTCTTGTACTGCATTATATTCTATCTGGTAATTTATTTATATTTATCTTCTAGTTCATTTTTTTTATTTAGCTGTGTCTAAAACATATTAAATTTCTAATTTTAGTTACTATACTTTTCACATTTAGAAATTCTGTTGTTTTAAAAAAATTTGCCTGATATATTTTATGCTTTCATTCCTTTGTTGTACTATTAATTTTCTCTTTTAGTTGTTCAAATATATTAATCAATCCTATTTTATATTCTGCTTTCATTAAACATAATATCTGCTTATTTACAGGTTTGATTTAATGGTATGTTGTTTCTGCATGTTCCTTCTCATGATAGTTTATTTCCTTGTGTAGTTAGTGACTTTTTTAAGAAAAAATTATGAGCTCATATTCCTTGGACTTCCTATTCCTTGGAGTTTCCTGTTGCTTCTGTAACAACCAACCACATACTTCGTGGCTTAAAACAACATAAATTTATTATTTTATAGTTTTGAAAGTTAGAAGTCCGGAAAGGGTTTTAATGGACTTAAACCAAACTGTTAGCAAGGCTGCACTCCCGCTTGCCATCTCAAAAATAGTTCCTTTGCCTCTTCCAGCTTCTAGAGCTGGATTTTTTTTGCTCTTCTTAACTTCATGGTTTCTTTTTCCATTTTCAGGGCTAGAAGTGTAACATCTTCAAATTTCCTCCTACAGTATCTTCACATTGCCTTCTGTCTGTGTCAAATATCCCTCTGTCTCCCTATTATTAGGACAATTGTGATTCTATTTAGAGCCCATACAGATAATCTAGGATAATTTTTTCATATTAAAGTTCTTTACTTAATCACAGCTGCAGTCTCCTTTGCTATTTAAGGTAACAATTGCAGGTTCTAGGGATTAGAACATGGACAGCTTGAGGGGCCATTATTCAGGCTACACCATAGTCGTTATTTGTGGAAATTATCTGAGGTCTGGTTTTAAAGTTTTTCCTCCGTAAAAAACTTGTACATCTCCCAGTTTTGCTGGCATTACTGATCCAGGACTAATTTAAACTACAATGTTTTGTTTCTTTTGGTCTAGGTAGTTGTTGCTCATGAATGAAGTTACAAGGAATTTTTTGTTTTTATTTTCAATTATCTAGAGCCAAGGCTAAGACAAGCATGTATTTCAACTACTTTCCTTTGTTGGGTGATTTTTTTTCTGTTTTTCCCAATGAAAGTATTATCCCTTGAATATCCTGGCTTTAGGTGAGTCTTCAATACAACTTCTTTCTTTCTTTTTTTTTTTTTTTTTTTTTGAGACGGAGTCTCACTCTGTCGCCCAGGCTGGAGTGCAGTGGCGCGATCTCGGCTCACTGCAAGCTCCGCCTGTTCACGCCATTCTCCTGCCTCAGCCTCCCGATTACTACAGGCGCCCGCCACTCTGATTTTTTTAGTAGAGACAGGTCTCGATCTCCTGACCTTGTGATCCGCCCGCCTCGGCCTCCCAAAGTGCTTTACAGGCGTCCAGCGCCCGGCCATAAACGCTGGTATGTCTCCTGTTTCTGTAGAGGTCTATTAAAACTCTGATTATAGACAGCCAGAATTGACATATTTCTCCAGGGTAAACGCTGGTTCCGTATCTTCCTCCTGTGGATTGGCACTTTCCACATTTTCCTCCTGACTGCCAAGAAATTCTCTATCAGCATAGCCAATGCTTTACTTTAAAAATATGTTATTCGGTGTTTTTAATTGTGTTGTATTAGCAGGGGATCCTTTGAATTTAGGTTGCAATAATGCCAGAAACAGAAGTCAGGTACTAAAAGAGTGTCTGATTTTTCCTTTTCCCAGTGTGGAAAACAATGACATCCAAACTGTGACTGATAAAAGTTAAATTAAATAAAGACATAGCAGATTAGAGCCTGAAGGAATATTAAAGTTGAGTAGTTGTGACAGAGACTGCATGGCCCACAAAGCCTGAAGTATTACCAGGCCTGTTACTGAAAAAGTTTGCTAAGCCCTTATCTAGAGAGTTGCTTTTGACCCCTCCATGAAGCCAGAATAGGGATGGTAGCAAGTTCATCTTCAGAATCTCAGTGTGTCCTGGGGAGGGAGGGTGCCTTTCCTTTTGGTTATGGGGAACCACTTAGCCTTAAAAGTGCCTATGAACTTCACGAAACTCAGGGCTTACCTACTACGTCTGTTTTCTCTACAACTATTGATGCAGCTAATGTGTAAATGGCAAGAATGTAGAATATCTTTTACTGAGACTACTCTTCCTTTCTTTCTGTCAGATTAATTGGCTCATCAGTTGCTGAGCTGATAACTTAAGGCTTCATGTTGGCTCGCAGATTTAATATGTTTGGAGGCAAACAAAGAGGCGTCTGGGGTGTCCTCTTGTCACCACTGCCATTTTGCCATACAAATGTAGAAAAGCCACATCATGTCACTTCCCTCATCTACAGAAAGAAAGGTAAACTCAGTGACTTGCAAGTTCTCTTCTATTTCAGTGTCCTCTGATTATAAAGTCAGAACAAAACGTGTTATCGTTTTCCCAAGATATATTTCCTTACTTGCTCATGAAGATTACATGAGGAAACACATGTGACGCCTGAGAACAGGGCTTGGCACAAAATACATGCTCAATGAATGTTAGCTATTACATCGTTGTTAATACTACCAAATGCATCTTAGACTGGGTTTAATCTTTCTTTATGGATAGTAATCCCTCATGTTCACTGGTAAGAATTTGTTTAGACAATGGCGGCTCTGGAAAGACATTCTGATCTGCATAAGACAGCATCCCAGTGTTCTACGTGCTTTCAGAGGGATTGACTAACCTCCCCACTGCTTCTGAGTGCATCACCAGCAGGTGAACCACAAGCCACAAAGCATTGAACAAAATCTGCTTCTTCAAAAGACAGAGAGGAATAAAGAAATAACTCTACAACCACAGGCTGGCTAGGTTTCCCTGATGATGCCTACACCCTGAATTGGGAGAAGATAGGGTTATTGTGATGGATATGTTGGGACTGCGGCATGCTTATTGCAGAGGTAAGGATGATACATAACCATACTTGCTCTAGTTAGAGTTCTGATGCCCGACTTGTGTTCTGTGTCAGTCAGGGTCCTAGAAGGAAATAATTAGTCCCAGAGAGTTAAAATGAGAAAATATTAATATAAGGAGGAGGCAAGGTTAAGCCAAAGTTAAGAAAATCATTAAGGGATAATGAGGCAGCCAGAGACTAGAAGTAGTGGAAACTGTCATTGCCACAAATACTTTGTTTCTGACCTCCAAATACTGAAGGGGTAAGGGGAGAAAAGAGTATGACTGGGGCACTGAGAGAGCTGGGGCCAAGGAGAAAGGGCTGCCTGGCAAGGGGGAATCATGGATTGATGCAGCTAGTTTCAGAGAATTAGGAAAGCAGCAAGATTGAGATACCCCATCTCTTGTGCCTCCCACCCTCTGATTTCTTATGGAGTGTCCCATGGGCTGAATCCAGTTGGAAAGTGGTAAAGTAGCTTTTATTGAGGACTACTGAAATAGGGATATGGACTAATGCAATGAGGTTTTGCAGTAGGGGAGTGAGATAGGGCTCAACTCCAAATGGACCAAGAAAAATTGAGAATTCATAGTTAGGGGGGAGGAGCTATTGATGAAAGACTACTAAGAAGAAACATCAAGTATGGGGGTGGTGATATGGTTTGGCTCTGTCTCCACCCAAATCTCATGTCTAATTGTAATCTCCACGAGTTGGAGGAGGGGCCTGGTGGGAGGTGATTGAAACATGGGGGGTGTTCCCCCTTGCTGTTCTCATGATAGTGAGTGAGTTCTCACGAGATCTGGCTGTTTGAAAGTGTGTAGCTCTTCCCTTTTCATGCTCTCTCTCTCCTGCCATCATGTGAAGACGTGCTTGCTTCCCCTTCACCCTTCTGCCATGATTGCAAGTTTCCTGAGGCCTCCCGAGCCATGCCTCCTGTATAGTCTGTGGAACTATGAGTTAATTAAACTTCTTTTCTTTATGAATTACCCAGTCTCAGGTAGTTCCTTATAGCAATGTGAGAATGGACTAATGCAGAGGGATTCTGGCTATTGCGGCCTAATAGGATTCTTGCTGAAGGCAGGCCAGGGTAATCAGGCATGGTAAGGAATAAGGGATTTGGTCAGATGTCAAGGGTATGGGATTCTGATTAAACTGACTTATCAGGATTCTTGCTAAACGGACCCTTTGTGGACATGCCCAAGAGTAGGGCCTCTCAGAGAAGACTATGTAGCATTTGGTCCAGGAGAGTCTTTGTCAGGTCCCAGTTCTGCCAAAAATATAAGTAACCTTAGGCAAGTCATGTCTAAGTCTGTCTCATCGAAGTTCAAAGATCAAATGGATTGATGGTTAAAAACAAGCTTTCAAGGCAATGTGGGAAGATATGCCCTGCTACTATGGTGGAAACCAAATGGGCTGTTTTTAGTAAGGAATTTGAGATTTGTGGTGCACAAGTGTGCACAGTGGAGATCTGGATGACAACACATAGAAGAATGTGGCAGAGATTGCTGGTCATCCACCAATTCCATTCTTCCCTTCTTCCATAGCATTCGAGTCATAATTTGGCATCTGACTTCCCAGAGACACTCCATTTCCCAGGCTTCCTTTCTGGGTGGGGCACTGTGAGCAATTCTCTCTGATGGAAAGTGAGCAGAAGCGATGTGTGCTGCTTTCACTCTTGTCCTTCTCCATGCTTGCTCCCCCATTCTCTTCTCTTTTTCTCCCTGGAAGGGAGACTAGTAGAGTGAGCTAGAAGCTATCTATTGAAGATGGGAGAGCTATCACCAGTCCTTGCAAGACTATGAAGAACTGAGCCTCCCACTCCAAGATCTTCCCCCACTGAACTGGATACTTGTTTTTTACTACTATGTGTGAGAAATAAAAGTTTCTTTATCTTTCAAGCTTCTGAATCCTGGGGTCTCTTTGATGCGTTAGCTTAGCCTATTGTAAAACAGGAAACAGAAAATTTCCCACACTTCTGCTCAGAGCACAACTTGGCTCTGTCAGTATGACAATGGGGGTATTGAGAGTATTGGGGATGGCTGAGTAAGTAGATCTTCACAGAAATTATTGACAGGTAACTCTATCTAGCAGTGGCAAAGTTTCCAGACAACAGACTTTCAGGCTGGAGCAAAAAAATATGGACCTACGTGCTTTTAGCACAGGTGAGGCACTCCTAGAGACTTTCAAAATAAACAGGAAAGACTTCAGTGTTCAAGAGAGCCATTGGTTTATACATAAGCAAACAAAGACTGCAAGCTAGACGTTTTGAAATACTAATGTTTTAAAATAATAGTTAATTTATACTTTGTATTAGAATGCTTTTTCTGCAAGAAATAGTCAAGTTAGCTTAAACAATAGGTACATTTATTATTTTATATAATAAGAAGCACCAAAGAGAAATGGGCATCAGGCAATGTACAATCAGGGTTTTGCTTCTGTTCCTCTGTGATTCTCTCAGCTCTATGCTCTTCCATGTAGATGCTTTGTTTTCGGGTTGACTTTTCTAACCATCACAAGACAGCTGTCAGCAGCAATTGTTATAATATGCTTAACTGTTCATTCCTAGCGAGAGAAAGGGAAGGGGAAAGGGATGATTTAAAAAAAAGGCATGAGAGAAAGCAAAAGAGAGAAAGAACTGCTCTTCCAGTCATAGGATATTGGTCTTTGATCTTACTGGATCAACTCAAGTCATGTACCCACCCTTAGACCAATAACTCTTCTCAGGGAACAGCCATGTTTTTATTGACTTAAACTGAGTTTCTGATTATCGTTGGCAAAGAGCATGGGATTGTCATGGTGGCCTATACCAAGGGTCTGCAAACTGTGGCCCACAAGCCAAATCCAGCCAGCCATCTTTTCATTACAGCCCAAGAGCTAATGATGGTTTTGACCTTGTGAAGTGGTTATGTTTTACGTGATCATTTACATATTTAAATAATACTTTCTGTGTTGCTTCTTGGTCTGCAAAGCAAAGCCTAAAATATTTACCACCTGGTCTTGTAAGAAAAAGTTTGCTAACTCCTAGTCAAGATTAATCGGAATCTGTCTCTGGAGCTGGGGATGATGGGCCACTTTTCCTTGAGGCACCTGGGCTGTATCAGAGAATTCTCAAAATGCTAGGGAAGCTTCCTTGAAAACGTGCAGATAGAAATAGCTAATGTGTTCATGTCAAAATATTCATAAACGTTGGTTAACCATGTCACAATTCCCTCCATTAGTGTAGATTACCAATATTATTAATCAATATTTATTGTGTCTATTCTGTGCTGAATGCTCTTCTAGGCACCAATGTAATAACCAGAACTTGCCTGTGAACAATTTCAAATCTTTAATCTTACCCAAGCACATTTTTTCCCTCTCTCCACTCCTTTTGTTCTGGTGTGGTGTGGGAGATGAGGAAAGGTAGGGTTTCTTTCTTTTTTTTTTTTTTGAGACAGAGTCTCGCTCTGTCACCCAGGCTGGAGTGCAGTGGCCGGATCTCAGCTCACTGCAAGCTCCGCCTCCCGGGTTTGGGCCATTCTCCTGTCTCAGCCTCCTGAGTAGCTGGGACTACAGGCGCCCGCCACCTCGCCCGGCTAGTGTTTTGTATTTTTTTTTTTTTTAGTAGAGACGGGGTTTCACCGTGTTAACCAGGATGGTCTCGATCTCCTGACCTAGTGATCCGCCTGTCTTGGCCTCCCAAAGTGCTGGGATTACAGGCTTGAGCCACCGCGCCCGGCCAGGTAGGGTTTCAAGTAATACATATGTAAAGGGACCATCTAATTCCTAGGGTACCACATCCAATGTAAAGCACTAAAAGTAATACGATCTTTCTCAGTGCAGACTGGGATCACCTATAAATATATTTGCTTAAGTTTTCCAAAGGGCTTAAACAATAATATAAAATTTGGTTCTGTTTTTTGAATGTAGTTAGAGGAACATGCAATTTAGATTTTAAAAATCAATACAAATTAGTCTTAATCTGAATTCACTTCAAGAGAAAGGCAATAGTCCAAGAGATAGTATAATGATTAAGAATCAAATTTTACTGTATTTTTTTAAAAAATGTCTCATATATTTGGCATCTGAGACCAGCTCTATAACAAGGTTTAAAAAAAAAAGTAAAACACCAGTAGATCATGGTGAAGTGGCTACTGTCTATTCACTTAGGAAGCTTTGAGATTGGGGTTTAGGTTAGGATTTACTGCACAAGGCTAATGCTTGAAATGGAAGTCCACTGGTACAAACTATAATCTTTGCCCAACGATCTAGGTATGCAAATTAACCAAGGAGTAGGGAGAGAAGATTCAAAAAATTGCTTGTGGTCTACAATAAGGGTTGTTTGTTCAGAAACACAGGTCTTGTTGGAGGTGTCAGTTTAGATCACCTGTTCAAACTTGACCTGAGACAATTTGGGTGACAGCATCTTGGCAGTCTTAGAGCTTTTTGTAAACTGTAATGTGAAATGCAATCATTCTCATTGTGGCTATTCTTCCATTTCACCCTACCATGTCGATTTGCTCACCTCTTCCTCATTGCTCTTAATATCAATAGCTGGACCCATTTCTTCCAAGAGAAGAAGGCCACATCCACAGGCATGGCCATCCCAGGCCTGAAAGGGGAATGTGTCAGGGTCTGTGTATATGTGTGCATGTGCACTTCTGTCATGGGTCACAGGAATTAGCCACTGATGCAATGAAATAATAAGAATCAAAATACTAGCTACAATTATTGAGAACCTACCATAAGGCAGGCACCATGCAAGGCTCTTTGTATGTGTGATCTTTCATCCTCGCAACTGCTCTTGGGGTTACATAGTGTTCCTGGCCTATAGGAAGAAATGGAGCTTGGAGAGGTTCAACAACTTGCCTAAGCTCAAACAGGTGGTGAGCAGCAGAGCTCAGATTCAAAGCTTGGGCAACAAAAGCCCAAGCTCTTTCCATGTCCCTGAGCCTCTGCTTGGGACAGCTGATGTGTCCCGACATAATCTGTCTCCTACCAGGTAAGGAGGATATCTGAAAGTAAACTTCTTGTGTTTCTCTAGGCTTTCTTTTGGGATAAAATCCTTTTCAGAAATTAGAATAATTTTATTTTGGAAACCTGGGGTGGAGCTGGAACTCTCTCTGTGCAATAAAATTATAACGACAATAGTAGTAGTTAACATTTTTCAGACATTAACATGTATTACCCTGTGAGGGAGTTACTATTATCATCCCCGTTTCAGTCCACCTCTGAACTGAATCACAGAGAAAATGAGAATTTTGCCCAAGGTCACATGGATACTAGTGGCAGATCCAGCATGGCCAGCAAGACCATCTGCAGGCACAGCACATGTTGAGCAAGGGGTGGGGGGTACTGAGGAGCTGAAGTGAACCCCAGCTCTGCAGGTGACCATCCACATCAGAGCAGCTCCACATGAAGCTCCTGGGCCTCAGCTGGAGTCTCATCTGTAAAACAGGGGTGGTCCTCTCTCTGACTTTCCCAGGGGATGGGGGAGTGCAGAGATTTGCCAAAGCCAGAAGAGAGATTCTTCTCCCCATGCAAACTTGCTTTTGAGGGTAAGATTTGTTCTCCCGGCACACTTTGGTCTGGAAATGCCCCTGAGTAAAACCCAAAAAAGGGGAAACCAGGAGTTCTGTATTTTGGAAGCACTCTAGATTTGAAGAAAGAAAAGAGCAAAAAGGATCCTTTTGTTTGCTTCTAGGTTTGGATGAGTCACACATGACTCAATAAACCTGGCACTCATATTTTCAGATGAGAGGTTTCACTGGGGATGGGAGTGGGGTGATTTTTCAAAATTAATTGGCTATTTTAACTTACAAATAAAAAATTATATATGTTTATCTTGTATAACATGATGTTCTGAAATACTTAGAAACCATGAAATGGCAAAATCAAGCTAATTAATATATGCATTGGGGTGGGGGCGGGTGGGGCTGCGCATTTTCCCAGATCAACCACTAGTCTTGTATTTTAAAATCGATTGTTCCCAAAGCTCCCCACTGGGATGGCTGAGTCAAAACAAGCAAGGACAAGACCATCTTTGCTTTCCATGCATCAACTCAGACTTTCAGGCATCAAGATCCTCCTGAGTAGCTCCTAGCATGAGCATCCGAGAATGCTCAGGAGCAGCTGCTCCAGGAACTTACCAGCTTTAGCACTGTCTTAAGCTATGCATCTTGTGCCAGCTTTTTCCATCCCTAAATGAAAGGCCCTCCTATGGCCACAAGGCAGGGAGGCCCAGTGGCAAAGGATCTGATGTTCCCCGCAGCTGTGCCACTAGGGCCTGGTGCAGGGTCTGCCTCACAATGACAGCTTGCGAATGCTGCTAACTCACTCTGTCGTTTTGGATGCTTGACCTCTCTCAACGACATTTTCCCTGTCTAAAAGGTGATCATTTCGAGCACAAAATGAGACGAGTCTTATAAACAAGCTTTGTAAACTCCAAAGTATTATATAAATGTAAAGGAAGTTAAAAAAAAAACACCACATTTTTTATAATCACTTCTCAAATATACCCATATAGACAAACTGGTCTGGCTCCCTGGTAACATGAGGACTGGGAAATCCTCCCTCATAGCGTATTTTTGAGGAGTGAATAATACACTGGGAAGTGTAGAGCATTGGTTAAAGAGGACTTTGTATTAGTGGCCCCATAACCCACACAAGCCCCATAATTTCTGCACTGGTTTCTAAACAATTCAAGAAATTTCCTCAGTGAACCTACTGTGGTTGTCACTGTCACTATTCAACAAGTGTTTTCACCTTCTGCCTTTGGGGCACATGAGATAATTGCATTTCTCTGCTCCTTCTTGAAATTGAGGTGTCCCTGCGTGCTGGGAATTCTCTGGGCCCCTGAGGTACATTCCTACTCTTCTCCACCACCCCATACATGGGAGGCTGATCCTTATAGGCTGCATAGTCAGGGCACTTTAAGGATTGTTGTCACTGTATTAGGCCAGTTTTACACTTCTATAGAGAAATATCTGAGACTGGGTAATTTATAAAGAACGTGTAATAGGCTCATAATTTTGCAGACTGCACAGGAAGCATGGTGCTGGCATCTGCTCAGCTTTGGGGGAGACCCCAGGAAACCTGTTTCCACAGTGGGCAGGAGCTTCACAGTTACATCCACATTGCATGGATTGTGTCAGCGTACCCCCACGCCTTCCTCTACAGCCCCACCCCTCCCTGGTCACCTTCAGAATACAAAAGCAGGCACAGACAATGTCGGATTTAAATATCTCCAACCCTCCACACACACCCTCTGCACACACCCTCCGCATTCCAGTTTGCATTACCTTTCTTTGCTTCTTCTCACCGTGGGTATGGAAAAGCCTTGAAGGCACTGACTAATCAGAAAAAGGGGGCCCAGGAGGCCTGGCTGATGACCATAGGCCATTAGGGTTAAACCAGGGCAGCTGCTGACCACAAAGGGGTTTGGGAACTAGAGCTCACTTGATACCCAGCTGCTGTCAGCTGCTGGGCTAATTCTTTGAGAAGAAATACCTGGTGCTTCACATGAGTATTCACAGCTTTGGAAGTTCTACATCCTGGCCATCTCTTCATTCCATTCTACAACAAAATACAAACTATCAAAACAAATTTCTCATCATTACTAGCAAATTAATGAAAGCATGTGTCACACTTTTCTGCCTCCGAATCTCTCCACTTTTCTATCCTCCCCGCTGGTGCCATATTTCAGCACTCTGGCCAGGACCAGTATGCCTCCTGATGGGTCTGCCTGCCCTCTGCCTCTCCAGGTGCAGTTGGGTCTACCTCTCCCTTGTGTTTTAGTTAAAAAAAAAAAAACTATCTTTGTGGACTTTAATAATAGAAGTAGTACTTGCTCACTGTAAAAAATACAGACAATAAATATTTAGAAAGAAAAAGTGGAAGTCCTCCAGACCCTACTCTAATCACTCCCTAGAGATAGCCACAGTTAACAGTTATGTTGTATCCTTTCATGCATTTTCCTATGTACATATAAACACATACAAAGATATAAATGCATGCACACATACACACACACATGCTTGCTTTGGTACATACTATTCTGCAACTTGATCTTAACAATATATGGAGAGATTACTCCACGTCAATACAAATCAGCCTACCCTCTATTTTCAAAGGCTGTGAAATAGTTCATTTATTTTATGAATTTACTCATATTTGTTTAGCCAATCCTATTGATGAACACTTAAATTTTTAACATTTTTGTTGTTACAGATTATGTGCTTCAATGAATAGTCTTCTAGGTATATCTATGTACATGTTCAAACATTTTTAAATGCCTGCTGACCATTGCTTTTAGAGCTACAGCAGTCAAAAAGGTGGGGGCTAAGGTGGGAGGACTGCCTGAGCCTAGGAGGTTGAGGTTGCAGTGAGCTGTGATTACACCACTGCACTCCAGCCTGGGTGACAGAGTGATACCCTGTCTCAAGAAAAAAATAAATTTCTAAGCAATAAATAAACAGCTTTTTAAAAATCAAATAGCACTGTTAGGTTTATGATGAAAAGGCAGTCTTTTGCTCTCCCATGCCACATTCTCAGTTTCGTCTCTTCACATGGAACTTCTTTCAACTCTGTTACCCGTAGTGTGATCTCATTTTTTTCCTGTACAATTTCTTATTTTCTCTGGAATTTTTGTATTATTTATTTATTTTCTTGATTTTCCATGTATATTTCAGTTAGTTACCCTGAACTTAATCAATAGTAGTTTTATACTTTCAAACTCTTTGGTCATCTCAACATTTCTTTCTCTTTTTCTCTTGGAGATATCTTCTATAGATTTTTGTCTTATCTCTCTCTTTCTTTCTTTCTTTCTTTCTTTCTTTCTTTCTTTCTTTCTTTCTTTCTTTCTTTCTTTCTTTCTTTCTCTCTCTCTCTTCTTTCTTTCTTTCTTTCTTTCTTTCTTTCTTCCTTCCTTCCTTCCTTCCTTCCTTCCTTCCTTCCTTCCTTCCTTCCTTCCTTCCTTCCTTCCTTCCTTCCTTCCTTCCTTCCTTCTTTCTTTCTCTCTTTCTCTCTTTTATGGAGTCTTGCTCTGTCACCTAGGCTGGAGTGCATTGGCACGATCTTGGCTCACTGCAACATCTGCCTCCCAGGTTCAGGTGATTCTCCTATCTCAGCCTCTTGAGTAGCTAGGATTACAGGTTCACGCCACCATGCCCAGCTAATTTTTGTATTTTTAGTAGAGACAATTTTTCATCATGTTGGCCAGTGTGGTCTTGAACTCCTGACCTTAGGTGATCCACCTGCCTCAGCCTCCCAAAGTGCTGGGATTACAGGCGTGAGCCACTGTGCCTGGCCTTGTCCTCTCTTTCTAATCAGGAATCCTTTTTTTTCCCCTTAGTATTGCCACACAATTGTCAGTTGTCATCTTGGAACTTCCATTCATATCAACCTGGGTATTCTCTTTGCCTGTCTCCCATGTTGAATTTTCTGTTTCTTTAGTTTTATGTCTTTCTTTCTTCATATTTACTGCCATACAAAGCACCTGGCACATTATCTTTGCAGAACAGCAGTGTATGCACTCAAGTATTTGCTGACTGACAGAATGAATAAACGTGTAATTGAATTAACATCTTACTGCTAGGCTAGATCATTGGTGGAGCCTCCAACAAAATAGCATATCCGCATATTGGCTAAGAATTCTGTGAAATCTCCAGAGTGTAAACTTGAGACACTGACAGCAATTAAGCACCCAGGTGTGAGCTGCATGATCTGGCTTAGTGGTGGAATCCATGGCCGCGGAAACGTATAAAGCTAGCTGGCTTTTGCAGAAAGTCAGCCTCCTGCCCTTGGCCTCATTAACTCACTGCTCCATCCAACTGAGCCAACTAGCCATAGGCAAGCAGCTCCTGAAATAGCCTGGTAAGCTGACCCCCATATCACAGCCCCTGGCTTTTGGCCCTAATGAGGATTGCTATTGTCCTTGAATTTAGCTCGATTCTTCTCAGCAGGCTGCCCTTTCAGGACGTGTCTTATCAGCAGTCACTGCCCCAACAAGGTGAGGAGGGTTTTCTCCTCTCATAATGACTCTCTATGTGTTTTGTCCAGACCAATTTACTACTGCAACCCACCTTCACTCAGTGGAGCTTTGCTCTAAGCTCCAAAGGTTAAGGTCAAGCTTTCTTCAAAAGTCTTTCTTCCAAAACCTTAAATCATTTATTTGTTTGCCTTCCACTGCACTTTTTCAAGCTCAGTCAGCATTACCCTTTCCTTGCCCACAGTTCGGAATTACAGGGACCTCAAAGAACACAGGCTGTTGATGCTTTCCATTCCTTCTTTGACTCGGATTTATACCAGAGCCAGCAGCCCTAAGTAAAAGCCATTCTGTTCTGGCTGCCACTGTGTATTTCATATATTTCAGAATTCCTGGTTGTCAGGTGGGGATGGCTGCTGTTTTCATGGGATTACACAGTCGCGGAAACTCTTCAGTGAGTGGGGAAAGTGAGAGGTACCTTTAATAAGGGGATGAAAGGGCAGGCAGGGAGGCAGGAAGCTGCTTAGAGTGGGAGCTATTTGAGGTACTTTTCTCTGCCATTTTCCAGGGTGAGAGATTTTCCCCTCAAAAATAACACTGGCTCATCCTTACCCAAGACCTACTTTGTGCCGGTTCTACACGTATATGACCTCACTGAATTTCTACTATTACCCCCACAAGATGGGAAACTGGGGCTTCAGAAGCTGGCCTTGCCCAAGATTGCGTAACTAGTGATTGACCCAACTAGGATTTAAATTCATGCCTATCTCCAAAGGCCATGCTTATTGTCAAACACAGCGGCAGGAGGACCAGAGACAGGAGGAAAAAAAAAAAGGAAGAGAGCTAGGTCCTTCGGGTCCTACAGCATCCTACCTCCCTGTGGTGGAAGCAGGGATGCAGCACTCAGACCTCCCTTCTGGCAGGGACTGGCTATTCAGTTTCTGTAATGGGGTAAGCAGACAGCTTCTACCCGCAGCTCATTCAAGTCAGCCTTGGTGTCAAAATATGAACCTCAATGAGACACAAAGCCCAATATGAGACAGGTGCTAGTGAGACCAGTTGTCCTGCTTTGCCCAGGATGACGGGGCTTACAGAATATGAGATCTTCAGTGCTAAAACAAGGAAAATCTGGCAACCCAGGACAAGTTAGTCAACATATGACAACACTGATGGGCTCTATTTACTCCACAGCTTCCCACTGGGTTGGTAAGTCTGTGTCTGACCTCTGACCTTCATCACAGTCCTGTTTCTCTCTCTGTCTTATCCTGTTTTCTTTTTTCCCTCCCTTCCGTAGGTATTGACCCCTGATAAATACCATGCCCATTAGATTCTAACTTTTCCTTCCAAGACAACTCCTGAAAACCTCCACAACCATAGAGCTTCAGTGTCCTGGAAGAATGAAGAAGAACCCCAACAATCAAGAACCCCAGGCAGAAAGGGCTATTGTATGTGGGAAAGAATGAGGGCAGAGCATCTGACATTTTCACTCTCAGACACAGAGACTACTCAACTGTAAAAGTCAATTGGTACACAGAGCCACGCTGAGGATATTTTGACTTGCTAACAGAGAGGAGAGGAAACAGATTACAGGTAACCAGAGACACCTGGAAGAGTGCAAGGAGTGATGAGCAACACCAAGTTGTGCAAACATTTATGCAAATATTTTCTCTTTTCTTGGCAGGGATGTTTTTGTCACCCTCTGGCGTCAGCTGCCTGGCTAGGCTCTTCCTACCTAGGCTTTTCTTTGTGGCTGCAATTTGGTGAGAATAATATATAACCGATGGAAGGGCTCTTTAGGTGCAGTTTTCTTAGATTAAATATGGATTTTGGTGAAGATGTGCTTTTTCAGTTAAAAAAATTCCTACTCCTAGAAATAAGCTTTGTCCTTAACTATAGGTCAAAGGTGATCCACCCCCTCTAGGAAAATCCACCTCCAAGTTTCAATGTGGTCCATATATGCCCATCCTAGTCAGGTGTACATCAAGATGGGGCACACCACTTTACCACTTCTTGAAGTTGCCAAAGGAGAATGGTTTGGGACAGGTGTTTGTACAGGAAGATAGAAGGTAGTTGAAGAGTCATCTTCTCTGATAGTCACAGTCCTGTCTATGTGACAGCTCTGCCACATCCACGTCACATACGTCTTTACACTTCATCACACCTGTTCACACATAGGAGCATTGACGAATCAATTAACAGCATCCTGTTGGTGCTCACACATCACTTTGCATCAAATCAGCAATCCTTTTGACAGGGGCTGACGTTTACTATCCTTGTTGGAAACTTTCCAAGGCACGAATTAAAATACAACCAAACTTAACTGTGAAATCACTGAGGGGACTGGTAAAAGCCACAAACATTTGAAGTTGCAAGTGGGAGTGAAATCTGCTTGCTTATTTTAATGTGACATGATGTTGCGCTGTGTGGAGTGCTAACTGCCACTTGCTAGGTTTGGGAAAAAAGGATTCCCTCTGAATTGAGTTTCATCATTAGAAAAATGCAGATAATATCCTATCACAATTTTTACCTTACAGGGTTGTTTAGGATCAAATGATATATTGTGTGTGAAAGCACTCTTGTCAAACAGGAAAGAGCCATGTCATACAATATATTTTAGCATATTACAATAATAATAAATAATAGTAATACAAAACCGATACTCCAACAATAATAGATTGATGAAGAAACTCATTGCAAAGACTGATACGTTTTTAAAAAGCAGTAGTAATTGACCATTATGGGAAGCACAGCCAGATAGAATTAAGTCTTAGGAAGATTTTTTTGGTAGAGGATGTTTCTTACCCGGATTTGTACAATTCGGATACCAAAAGCTTGACTGAAATAGTTATGTAGGAACCTGTTCTTAAAGACTGATAGCATGCTAGTGCTTCAAAATCCTTAGAGGAGTCTTCTTTTAACACTTTGACTATGAAAAATTTCAAACACACAAAGATAAAAGTTTACAGTAAGCACCCATATACTCACCACCTAGATTTGCCATTAATATTTTACTATAGTGTGTTGACCACATCCATCATATTTATCCTTTTTTTTTTTTCTTTTTGAGATGGAGTCATGCTCTGTTGCCCAGGCTGGAGTGCAATGGCATGATCTCGGCTCACTGCAACCTCTGCCTCCCAGGTTCAAGCGATTCTCCTGCCTCAGCCTCCTGAGTAGCTGGGATTACAGGCATGCACCACCATGCCCTGCTAAGTTTTGTATTTTTAGTAGGGATGGGGTTTCACCATGTTGATCAGGCTGGTCTTGAACTCCTGACTTTGTGATCCACCCTCCTTGGCCTCCCAAAATGCTGGGATTACAGTGTGAGCCACTGTGCCTGGCCCATTTATCCCTTTTTTATCCACCAATCCATCTTAATTTTTAAAGCATTCCACAATAAGTTTCGGTAATCAGTGTATTTCTCCCCAGACTAGAGAATCTAGAAATAGACCCATGTACATATGAGCAAATGATGTGTGACAAAGGTGCAAAGGCCTTTTTTATTTATTAGATTGGTGCAAAAGTAAAAGTAGAAAAAGGAAACTTTTCAACAGTCATGCTGGAACATTGGTTTTTTGCAAAAAAAAAAAAAAAAAAGGACTTCAATCTATACCTTGCCACATGTAAAAATATTAACTTAAGATGAACCATTCATTGCCCAATGTATAACACCTAAAACTAAAAATCTTCTAACGGAAAACAGGAGAAAGTCTTTGTGAACTTGGGTTAAGCAAAGATTTCTTAAGTGTGACACCGAAAGCACCATCTGTAAAATAACAAATTGATAAATAGGTTTTCATAAAAATCAAAAATTTCTGCTCTTTGAAAGACACCACTAGAGAATAAAAAGACAAGCCACAGATTTGAGATAAATTTGCAAGCCACATATCTCATAAAGGACTTCTGTTCATTAAATAAAAAGAACTCTTAAAACTCAGCAATAAGATAACGAACATTCCCCCACAAAAAACAGGGTAAAATATCCGAACAAATACCTCACCACAGAAGATATATAGATGGCAAATAAGTATAAGAAAAGATGTTCGGCCGGGCGTGGTGGTTCATGCCTGTAATTCCAGCACTTTGGGAGGCCGAGGTGGGCGGACCACAAGGTCAGGAGATCAAGACCATCCTGGCTAACACGGTGAAATCCCGTCTCTACTAAAAATACAAAAACAAAATTAGCCAGGTGTGGTGGCTGGCGCCTGTAGTCCCAGCTCGTCGGGAGGCTGAGGCAGGAGAATGGCGTGAACCCGGGAGGTGGAGCTTGCAGTGAGCCCAGATCGCGCCACTGCACTCCAGCGTGGGCGACAGAGTGAGACTCAGTCTCAAAAAAAAAAAAAAAAAGAAAGAAAGAAAAGAAAAGATGCTCAAGTTTGTTTGCATCAGGGAAATAGAAATTACAACAACAATGAGATACTACTGTATACCTGACAGAAAGGCTAAAGCCAAAAAAAAAAAAAAAAAAAAAAAAAAAGAAAAGAAAAGAAAAGAAAAGAAAAGAAAAGAAACCTGACAATCCGAAGTACTGATGAGAATTTGGAACAACAAGGACTCTCGTTTATTGCTGGGGGGAATGCAAAATAGTATAGCCACTTTGGAAGTCAGGTGACAGTTTCTTATAAAGTTAAACATAGATTTATCATATGACCTAACAATGTACTCCTAAGTATTTACCTAGCTAAAGAAACGTATGTCCATACAAAAAGTCGCACATGAATGTTTTTAGAAGATTATCCATAAATGCCAAAACCGAAAGTAACCAAGATATCCTTCAATAAGTGAATGGATAAACAAATCATGGTATATCCATACAATAGAATGTTTTTTGATAATAAAAAGGAGTGAGCTATCACACAATGTCGATGGATTCTATTAGGTTAGGTTGCTGCAAAGGTAATTGCAGTTTTGGCTATTACTTTTACTTTTGCACCAATTTGATACATTCATTTTGCTAAGGTGGAAGAAGCCAGATTCAAAAGGTTACTGTACTGGTTGGGTTCTCCAGAAGAACAGAACCAATAGGATATATGTATCCTGTATATGTATATGAGGAGATTTATTTTGGGAATTGGCACATATGATTATAGAGGCAGAGAATTCCTACAATATGCCATCTGCAAGCTGGAGAGCCAGGAAAGCCAGTGGTGTAATTTAGTTCGAGTCCAAAAGCCTGAAAACCAGGAAGGCCAATGGTGTAACTACCATTCCCAGGCTAAAGGCTGGGGTGCAGGAGCGGGGCATTGGTATAAGTCCCCAAGTTCAAAGAGATATCAGCAGGCAGGAGAAGATGAATGTCCCAGCTCAAGGAAAGAGTGTGAATTCACCCTTCCTCTGTTTTATTTGTCTGAGCCCTCAATGGATTGAATGATCCCTGCTCACATTGCTAAGGGCAGATTTTTTTTTTTTTTTTTTTTTTTTTTTGAGACAGAGTTTCACTCTTTTTGCCCAGGTTGGAGTGCAATGACACGATCTCAGCTCACTGCAACCTCTGCCTCTTGGGTTCAAGCGATTCTCCTGCCTCAGCCTCTCAAGTAGCTGGGATTACAGGCACCTGCCACCACACCCGCTAATGTGTGTGTGTGTGTGTGTGTGTGTATGTGTGTGTGTGTTTTAATACAGATGGGGTTTCACCATTTTGGCCAGGATGGTCTCGATCTCTTGACCTTGTGATCCACCTGCCTCGGCCTCCCAGGGGCAGATCTTCTTTACTTGGTCTACGGATTCAAATGCTAATGTCTTCCAGAAACACCTCACAGACATACCCAGAAATAATATTTTACCAGTTCTCTGAGCACCTCTTAGCCTAATCAAGTCAACACATAAACTCAACCATCACAGCTACATATTGTATGATACCATTCATTTGACATTTTGGAAAAGGTCCAGAGAGGTTATGTAACTTGTATGCAGTCACACAGTTAGTAAGTGTTGGAGCTGGGATTCAGTTCAGGAAGTCTGTCTCAAAATCCATGCATGTAATATTCACTGTACTGTATCTACAGGAGAGGAGGAGAGGAGGTGAAAGTGAGGTGAGTTATTGACAAGTCAGAACCTGTGGGGCAGGAGAAATATGCAGAAAGGCACCGTGATACTCAGCTCTGAGCACTGACAGGGAGCTATGGGGAAGGGGGGACCAGGAAAGCTGCCAGTCCATATTGGGAGGCAGCAGAGTGGAGAAGTGTGGCTTATTTTTAGCAAGAGAAACCCAGCAGCAGCACAGATAGCCTGAGATATGCATAAGTTGCTCTTCAGAAACAAGACCTACACGTGGCTGGTGAGGTGACACACTGAAATAATGGGTGTCTGGAAGCAAGAGGTCACTGGGCAAACTTCAGATTTTTAAGAGGCAGCTTCACATCCCTGAAAGAACAGCAATGCATTGCCAAATAGAAGACATGAGCAAACTTGTCCTGGCATTCTTATGTAAAATCCTAATACTTTTTAGAGACCTCTGAGATCTCTGAGGCCTGCCCTTAGTCTCACCAAGCCAAATGTGTGCTGCAAAGACCAGGGAGAGTAAGAGCCACTGGTGTGTAGAATCCAAGTCACCCCCTTGCCAATAAAATGTCTCCCCCAGGTAGCCACACAAGAAGAGAAGCCTCCTCCTATATTCAATCATGCTTTAATTGAATCTATCCTTTGCCTGAATTTGAGAGAATCATGCAAATAGATCCTTTATTTTGCTGCTTCCTCCGGAGTTTCCTTGTCTGTCTTTTTCTCCCCACTAGGAAATTGACATGAGAGTTGGGCTGTAGACTCAACTGTAACATTCTATCCCAAGCAGGAATTTCTGGGATCGGGAAGGTTTCCTATCTACCAACATAAAGACTTACCCTGCTCCTGAATTAGGGATCCTGTGAGGCCCACGGGGCAAGCATTTGGTCAGCTTTCCAACATCCTGCAATCACATCAAGAAGGGGGCCCCGTTCTACCTGGTGGGTGGAGTTTTGAACACTGGGATGAACTACCATAGTTTTTTCCCTTTTGCTCACCATTAACCTTCTCATTCCTTAATACCTGTACTTTGCCTCTATAAAGCCAAAGGAAGAGATCTCCTCAAGGTCATTGGTGACCTCAGAATCCTTCAATCTCCCTTTAGTTCTCAAGCTTTGTTGTGTCTATGCTATATTCAACATGGTTTCTCACCAGCTCCTTCTTAAAGCTGTCTTCTCCCCTGGCTTTCTTGAATCCATTTGGCATGGGTTCTTCTTCTCTTAACTCTCTAGCTGTGTCTACTCTAGCTCCTTTGTGGACTTTTCCTTTCCATCATTGTGTCCTATGCACAAGGCTTAGTTCTCAATTGAGCATTGGATTCCACCACGAAGAGGGAAGCAAAGCAGAATGCTTCAGGGAGGGTTTCTGGGAGTCTTGGACAGCTTAGAGAACTTGGGTAAGGACCTCTGAATCAGAACTATAGGAAGGAACATGCAGAATAATCTGCCCTCTGGCACAGTTTTACCTTTGCTTGGAAGATTAGGCTTATGAAAGAGCAATTTTATTTTTGCTTATTTTTCAAAAAAAAAGAAACTACCCATTCTGACTTTGATTATTTCAATATCGTGGCTGAAATTGCTGATTTATCTTGTCTCAAGAACAGATCTGGCAGCTAAAGTTCTATGATGCGTATTTTTGTAAATATAAATATATCATAGCCAAGCCTCTTTAAAGAACTGGTATCAAGGGACAGAAAAGTCTCCATTCTAATTGGGTGAGCATTTTACATGAAGTTGTATTTTAAGAGATGGCACTGCCCTTTGGTAAATCTGAATCAACATAATAGCAAGGGCATGCTCTAACACTGCTCAGCTGGATAATAAAATATTCTATGTTTGGTTTAAGATACACCAGGGTGATTTTAAGCATCATTTTCTTCATGAATGCAGTTAACGTTAACTATTACAATCCCTCTCTGTCTCTCCAATGAGGTTTCCCATGGTTGCATCAAGAAGGAAAGCAAAGGAAATTTGTGTTCAGACTCAATAACCTTTTAATTCACCGAATTAAGGATTTCCCAATTAGAGGCAAAAGGCAGATCCAGGAAAAGAAATGTGTGAGTATTTACTTTCTGTTTAAAGACTTTTTGGATTAAAAGATATTGGAACAGATAACACCACAAAATTAGTTTTTGCTGTGATGGCAAGGTTAAGACTTCTGCTGTTGCTAGGATATACTGCCCTATCACAGCTGATCTTGACGGTGAAAATTGGTGCCTTAATTTCCCAGTGGTCCATGCTACTTCTGACTTCGGCCTCATTCTGGCTAATCACACTGTCATTCTCACTGCAGATTGCCTTTTGACATCTTCATCTGCAAAAGGATCCTGCAGCCAAGATTCAGTATGTGGAGTCAATTCAACATCTCTTCAGTAGTCAAGACCTCCTTACTGGTCTCTGGGACGTGGTGCTGATGGGGGAGGAAAGGAGCTTAGGAAGAATGCGTGTCACAGCTGGCAGCAAGGTTGGAAGGAAAACAATATTTCTCTTTGTGTACATGGGGCTATGACTGAGAGCTATATGCAAATGCAATTATGGAGAGGACCTTAATGTGCAAAGTTAAAGTCTGCAATAATTAGAGCCAGTGAGGTAAGGGGAAAAATCTATTACTTACATTTTTTAATCCAAGGACGATAGAAAAATCAAGTGTATTGTGTTTGAAAATCTAGCTTTCATCAACCCCTTATTTTATATATTTAGCCAGTGACAACGATTCTTTGCTTGGCCAAACTTTAGTCAAGCTCCTGAACCTTCTCCTGGGCCCATCTGTGTATTTCCTTGTAATATCCAGTTTTAGTAAGAACCCTGCTAAGTCAGCTTAGCAAATACCTCCCACTCTCCATATCTGATCAGGTTTCTCAGCCCCCAACATCCCCCGGGTAATGTGTGATTATCTTGGACTGTCTTCAGCAAGAATTGTGACAGTTCAGTTTAGCCAGAATTCCCCCTGCCCTTGATATTTTCTCTTGGTGATTTTCTGTCCACTGACTTCTGCCCTGCTTCTTAGCCATAAATTCCCACTTGCCCATGCTATATTCAGAGTTGTGGCTTATATCTCTCCCACACTGCAAAATTCTATTGCAGTTGTTCCTGTACTTATATCGATGGTCCTGAATAAAGTCTTCCTTACTGTGCTTTAAAAACTATTACTGAATTTTTTTTTTTTTTTGAGACAGAGTTTTACTCTTGTTGCCCAGGCTGGAGTGCAGTGGTGCGATCTCAGCTCACTGTAATCTCCGCCCCCTGGGTTTAAGCAATTCTCCTGCCTCAACCTCCTGAGTAGCTGGGGTTACAGGCATGTGCCACTGCACCCGGCTAATTTTTTGTATTTTTAGTAGAGACAGGATTTCATCATGTCGGCCAGGCTGTTCTCAATCTCCTGACCTCAGGTGATCCACCCACCTCAGCTTCCAAAGTGCTGGAATTACAGGCATGAGCCACTGCACCCAGTCTGCTGAATAATTATTATTATTTAGTGAGTAATGTGTGAATAAACATCCCCCGTATTTTCACTGGTTATAAAGACAATAAGGATCACCATAAGAAAACCCAGGGAATTCCAGAGCTACCATCTGGTCAAAGGGTAAACTGCACAGACTTGAGCGAAGAACTCAAGCTTGAGTTTTAAGGGAGAATTCTAATAAGATCCTGGTAGATCTCTCAAATGAAGAGCTTTAGACTTTATATATTTTTTTCCCCTAGGGTATTTGAATATTACTGTTATTGCTGGAAAGACCATTTCATTCCTTCTTAATATTGATATACTCTTTTATAAAGAGTTCTGGGAAATTACCTAGATGGAATGAAAGAGAAATACGGCTCAACCCATTAACTCAACATGTGACCCTGAGCAAGTCACTTAACCTTTTTCAGGGCTTCTACAAAATGAGTGGATGAAGCTGCGTGTGCTCTAGGGTTCAGTCTCAATCAAAAGTTATATGATCAAAACATGAGATTTGAAGTGGTGATGTTTAGTATCTCCCCATATTGGCATGTCATATATATCATCTCCTTGTGACTCGGGAAGCCTCACAGTTAAGGAAATGCCTCCTCCTCAAAGAAATTACAAATATACCTGCATGGCAGGACAGCTTCAAAGGGCCTTACGGGTTCTCAAAGAGTTGCCTATTTCCTCTCCTCAAACCTTGAGTATTTCAGTTTTCATACAATACTAACAGAATTGATATTTTTGAGCACTTGCTGTATGCATTATATGAATTACTTTAATATAGATTATCTTAGATCATTATAGTTTGTAAGGTAGGTATTGTTATCATTCCAATTGCACAGATGAGGAAACTGAAGTCCAGAGGAGCAAAGTAGCTGTATGAGTGGACAGAGCTGATAAGAGGTAAAGCCTGGATTTGAACCCTAGTCTGTCTCACTGCTGGTCTGGGACTTTCCCCTTTATAGCACTGCCTCTTAATAGATGGCAAATGTACAACGGGTCTGATTTCAATAACTCCACGTGTTAAACAGATGTGTACATTTATTCTACAGAGGCCAGCAATGAAAATATTCACTGTGATCATCTTGTTCTGTGTAAGAGAGGGCTAATTTTAAATAACAAACCTCTCTGGAATGCTAATGAGCCATGCCTCTGGGATGGAGTGAACGAGGCAAGGGGCCCTGGCTGTGAATAGACCTCACCATGCAGTAGGTCCCTCCCAGCTACTTGTCCTCCTTCCTTATTGCCCTATTGATTGGCCTCTTTCATTTACAAAGAATGCAGCACTTGAAGAAGAAGATAAATGGCTGTGAGTGTCTGCCCTGATCCCCTTCCTTCCTTCCTGCTATTGACTGAAGAAACCTGAAGTACTGGGTTAGGGGGCCAGTGGGTAGACGCATCTTCCAGTGTGCAAAAACTGGGAGTCCAAACCAACAGAGAAGAGGCAGAAACAAATCCAAGCCAGCCACTGACTTTTCCTTCCTTCGCCTGCAGTTGAGGAAGCACCTCCTTATGGTCTTGTCCTTTTTATAGGCCGGATGGATTTCTTAGTTATAGGTAAAAGTAGACAGCTAAGATGCTTGTTCAACTTTCTTTTTAAAAATAGCATACTGGGAAGTCAAAGAAAGTACTACAGGGCATATTCTTTCCTGAATGAAAGAAAATATTCTCCAAATCAGATTATCCCTTCCTTTTTCATTAACCTTCTGTTTCTGAAACATCTGTTGGGTCCTCAGAACATATAAGGGACTTGACCCCTTTCTTCCATAGGGCCCAGTCAGTACAGCTTTAGCATGTGCAGCTCAGAGATCATTGTTAACTCATCTGTAATAACCCCCCAAATAGCATGCGCCATGTGCAGACGAGGGTTTGCCTATAGTGAGAAGAGATCATTTCAGAAGATAATGAGAATTGGTCCCTTCACAAACAGCATGTGGGGCAGAAACAGCTGAGATCATTAAGGAAATTTCAGAAGAGGATGCACACTAGCCCTCATCCCAGGTGGTCAATTCTCTTTCCTTTGTGTGTTTGAGTTTGTCTTTGCTTTGGCACCATGACTTAACAACCCACCCAAAATGAATCTGTTTTTCACTGAGACAAATTTTGTAACCTAGATTCAGTTCTTTTGGCTCTGGCAGATTTCAAGAGCTGCTTCCAGCTAACCATGTGTTTCCACGGTCAATGCAGTCAGGTGGACAGGATTCGTTTTTCCAGTACATCCCACCCGTGTGCTCTCCACTTTTTAATCCATGAATCGCCACAGCACAAGTCCTTTAACTGTTTACAAGCCACACACTCTGAATAGATGTAAAAATCAGCATTGATTTTTACTTTAAGCTCAGAAAGGGTTCACTTACTCTTTCTGTAGTGGATGCTGTCAATAATTGCACTTGTGGCAGAACTGTGCCAAGTGTTCCGGATCAGCCAAGGCATCTGAAATAGCGGGAATCATCTAGGGCAGAAATTGCAGTTTATTTCTCCTTCTCCCTTCAGTATAGGCTTCAACATTTATCATTCACTTCACTATACCTGCATAGTAATAATGTAAGAGTTACGTAGCGCAAGAGTTCTTTCTGTACTTTTCTTTTTAAAATGATAGTAATAATAATAATGACCTCTTACGTAGCACTTTTCAGCAAATAATGTATATATTTATTTTAATATACAAAGAGACTACACAGAATTTTTTAAACAACCTTGTGAGGTAGCATTATTCTCTTCTCTCTACTTACAGAAAACTGAGGCTCAGAAAGGTTGAGTAATTTACCCAAAGTCACACAGCTAGTAAAGGGCAGACCTGAAACACAAGGCAGGCCATTTAATTTCAGAGTCAAGGCTCTTTCCATTATTCTATGCTGCCTTCTAATAATGCTTTCAAAGGGCAAGTTTTTGCCTCTAAAACCTAGTAATAGCCTTTTCAATATGCTGAGGTCCAAGTCAGAGGATGGGGGCGCGTATACCATCCAGGCCATATTCACAAAGAGTAGACAGCCACAGAGAAAGGCAAAGTGTACAAATGGCTGCTTTGAAGCCCAGCTATCAATATGGATTACTGCACAGCTGATGGCATCTGAGGAGAGCCACGTCAATTTAGCAACAGGCAGTGATGTTCAGCGTGAACTCTGCTGTCATCTATTCTGCACATGCCTAAAGGTGGGCAAACCTGCCATCTGAAAAATAGTGGGGTGCACAGCTTAGGCAGTTTCCTGGTAGTGCACAAAAGCCTCTGATCTGGCCTTCTGCACAGTTGCAGAGAGTTCAGAAAGCTTGGAATGGCTCTTTGAGAGGGTCTGGACAAGGTTTGGATCATTTGGGAAGGAATGTGGCTTGCAGAACGGGCTCAGCAAGGGCTGGCCTCTCCTGGGGAGTCCTGCACCATTCCTGCACTCTCTATCCTCTGCCTCCCCATCCCCCACAGCTGCCACGGAGCTGACAATAAAAAACGATGCCCTAGGCCGTCCTGTTTTTATTATTAGTTATATGGCATCATAAATGTACGTGGAGATGTTCAGTAAATGAAATTGTGCCGAACACCAAACAGGGCCACTGCCCCAAAGATCTTTTGGCCTTAGGGCAATGGCAGAACAATATAAGAGAAACAAAGGGGAGTGAGAGCCAGATGAGGTGAGGTTTTAGTACTGTTTGGCCTTTCAGAGGAGGAGGATCTGGCAGCCCAGGAGACTGAGAGGTACAGCATAGGAAATGCCTTACAGCTCAAAGGGGCTTTGAGGCCAGCAGTTCAGGCTCCCAGGGATGGACGGAGATGATTTTGGAAAGTCAAGGAAATTAGCCCCTTATGTTATTTAATAAGATAAATGCAGAAGGGTGGGGGTAGGTTAGACTATTTGCTCCTAGTCATGAGCGATCTGACTTAGATAGTACGGGCATAAGCAGCAGATTCGCCCTCCTTGTAAATGTCCCTTTAGCTTCCACGTAGTATTAAATTGCACAGACTTCTCCAGCAGATGCAATGTGTAAATATAGGACAATAACTGGAACTTTATGAGGTTAAATACTGAGGAATTGCTGAGTAGTAAAATAAAGAGACATAAATTACAGGAAATGCTGCCCTTCAATGAATACATTATGCATAATAATGAAATCTTTAACGGCAATAGTAACCAATATCAGAAGAGGGTCTAAAAAGAGAAAAGCCACACAAAGAACTGGGACTAGGACAGTCCAAAGACAGAGCTACTCTGTCACTATGAAGTAGTCATATCAGTTCTCTTAGATTTCTGTGGCTCTTAAGGGAGGACAAAGTAGAATAGTTATTTGAAAGAGGTTATCTGGTGTGTGAAGAGTGTGGGGAGTATGGTCTGAAGAGTCACTGTGCTTCACCACCCATGTGGCTTGGCTTTATGAACCCGTTATTCCATCTACAAAATGGTTTTAATAAACCCATTTCATGGAATAGTAAAGATTGAAAAGGATAAAATGTGAAACACATAGCTCAGCATATAGGAATATTTTTTTAAAAATGAGTTCCCTCTAAGACTGATACCAAATGTTAATAAAGTTTTAGCAAAATACAGATGAGAAAGATGGGTCTAGCCAGAGAGATTAGGAAAGACTTAGACAGAGAAGCATTTGAAAACTTGGTTAGGTATTGAAGAAGAGATGGGAGGAGTATGAATTAAGGCAAGGACGAGAGAAAGGACAAGGAGTTTTCTGGAACTAAAAGGCAGGGGAAATAGATGACAGTAAGCAAAAGGATCTTGGGGTTCCAATCCTGTAGGGTCTTGACTGGAATGCCAAGTCATCTGGCCTTTGTTCTCTAGGCACTGGGCAGGCATCAGAGGTACAGGAACAGGGGGTCACAGTCAGAGAGGTATTTATGGAAGATGATTCTGGCACAGTGTGAGACCATATTGGCATTGGGAAGGACTAGAAGCAGGGAAGCCAAATAGAGGACTGCAGCAGGGGTATAGGGAAGGAAGCATGAATGAGGGTTGGAGCTAGGACAGAGGCAGAGGGGATAGAAATGAGGAGACAAATGTGGGACATAGAGGATGCTGATCTGGCAGCATCTGGCCTATTAATGGATTATGGAATAATGGAAAGCAAGGAGTATAAGATGGCTCTGAAATGTGAAATCTAGAAGACCAAGGATCTGGTGATGTCATTAATAAAAATGAAGAAGATGGAAGGAAGATAAAAGAAAATTTTAGATTTATCAAGTCTGGGGTACCCATAATATTTCCAAGAACTGTTGAAGAGGCCACTGGAAATGTAGTTCTGGGGCTTGAGCCTGAACTGGCACCCATGTCATTGACATCTCAGTCCTAGTTGAGCCATGGCACTGAGTGGGCCACCCAATGGAGAGAGAATGGGGTGGGGATGAAAGAAAGTAGAAACAAGGGGAAGAGATGACTAGGGCAAACGGCAGGAACTGTGTTTGCCTTGGGCAGGACAAGGAGACTGCAAAGAAAGTAGAGACAGAGCATGACAGAGATGGAACAAGGAGGATGTTTCCATGTGACAGTCAGCAGCAGCATCAAAAGTCAGAGAAGGACGGAGATGGGTGTGAGCTGAGAAGGAACCACAGGACTCAGTGACTTTGGTAACAAGTAGTTATTTCTTGCCTTTTTCCAAAATGTATTTGAAGATACTTAAAAGATTATAACACACATTAAGCAGGACAACTGAAATAAACATTTGAAGAAGACAGCTCAAAAGTGAACTAGAAGGTGGCACTAGAAGTGAGTTAAGTGCTGCAGCTGAGCACTACATTTAGCACTGAGTTTCTTGGCGGGTAGGAGATTTAGAAGTCGTGGTATGCCTTTAAGGGTTCAGTTTCATCAGGAGTAAGAAACACACAACTTACACAACTTAGGATAGAAAGGGATGTAGGGTAGGAGGTGAGAAAGGAAGTGGAAGAGCAAGTCCAGAGAAACCCTAAGAGTGGTTTTGTGAGGTAGAGAAGGAGAAAGGAGGACAATATCAGGGTCTGGGGTAGGACACAGATAGGGGTGACAAAGGTAGAAAAAGAATAAACAGATACACCGGCCCAAGCATATGAGATAGACAAAAACAGCTTCTCGTATACTCTTTCCATAGGAATATGCTCATTAAGAGGTATAGGAAATCAGAGAGACTGGTATGAGAAAACTTTACACAGAAGACTGCCTCTCGCTTAGACACAGGTCAAGATGTGGGGAAATAACGTTTCGCTAGGAATGGGGGCTGGGGTACAGCCAGAGCAAAGGTGCTGATGTATGACAAAGCATGGTGCCTCTTGAGTGTCAAAGAGTCTGTTTCTTTTAACACATTCAATGGTCTCCTCTGGGGTTCCACTCAACACAAAGGTTGTCTAACTCCATGGATGATGAACAGTTGAGCAGAGACATTTCTCTGGTGTGCCACTGGGAGAACTTGTCCAAGGTCCTGAAGATAGAGGATCCCAGCAGCTATGACTTGAAAGTGAGGTGGCTGGGAAAATCCAGTGCAAGGGAAGTACTGGGGCTTCTCCCTAGTCAAGGAGTGCAAATCCCTATAGGCCTTGGGCTGCCTTCTCTCCCCTCTCCCATAATTTCCTGTCTGTAGGATTGAGGACTGGGGGACCCTGAGTGGACATAAGAACACCTCCTCCCTGGGCTTCCAGCTCCATTTTCCCATTCCTTGAAGCCTTATCTGGTCGTTTTAGGAACCTTTTATGAATCACAGAACACTTTCAGCTTTTCTTCTGACTCCATATAACAACCCCTCCCAGGTGACATGATCTAAAAGCATTGTCGCCATTATTGTTATTTTTCAAATTTGAAAATTAAATGATAAAAAAAAGCGAAGTTATTCACATTTAATGGATCAGCAATGGCCATTTGTTGAAATATTTGAAAAGTCTTTGATGTTATTTTATTGGATGCTTTTGTTTAAATGTTTCAAACTCTGGTAAAAATATTTTAGTGTGGACATTCAAATAGTTACTGTTACCTCATTTTTTTTCAGTTGGAGCCCCTGATCATTTTATGGATGAGATTATTTGAGTTTGAGGTCCAAAGAAGTTAAGCGACTCACCTCACATTCAGCAGTATGTCAGAAGTTGCCTCCAGGAACTTCTGACTTAAACATCTGTTTTCTTTCCACTATGTCACACTGACTGCTGTAGCAGAGACAGTCAGGGATGGAGCCATGAATTGGGCTGCTTCTCCCTTAAGTTCTCAAAATGGTTGACTATGACTCTGAGCACCTGTGCTATGCTTATGTTGCAAATAAAGTGCATGTGTACACTCTCGATGGGTATTTTTGCCACCCCCAAAAGTATTATATAGAAATGGGGTTAGACTTGTTCCATATTTTCTAACAGGTAGACACCAATTTTAGCTTAATGTAAGAAAGAGCTTTCTGACAGAGTAGCCCATTGTATGTGAACGTGCAAAGGAAAATCACAAGCAGGGACATACAGTGTATCCAGAAATGAGGTAAATAATAATAGGTACTATGATACCCCCATCATACAGATGAGGAAATTGAGCTATGGTACTATCAGGAAACTTGGCCAAGAGGGGGCTGGAATTTTTCCCAGTTTGGCGTAAAACTCCTTTCAGGCAAAGAAAGTAGGGCCGGTGAGAAGGGGCTAAGGTGCTGTTACATATCGCAGCTTATTTTTTTCCCATTCCATACCTGAATTCTAATATACAAACAAAATTGTAGATTGGGATGCAGGGATGAATGAGCAAAGTCAACTTTCTCTACTCTTTCTTTTCTTTTCTTCTCTTCTTTTTTTTTTTTTTTTTTTTGAGACAGGAGACAGAATCTTGCCCTGTTGCCCAGGCTGGAGTGCAAATGCACCATCTCGACTCACTGCAACCTCCACTTCCTGGATTCAAGTAATTCTCCTGCCTCAGCCTCCCGAGTAGCTGGGATTACAGGTGCCCACCACCACACTTGACTAAGTTTTTGTATTTTTAGTAGAGATGGAGTTTCACCCCGTCTGGCTGGTCTCAAACTCCTGACCTCAGGTGATCCACCCACCTTGGTTTCCCAAAGTTCTAGGATTACAGGCGTGAGCCACTGCACCTGGCCTCTCTATTCTTTCATAGTAGTCCTTTCACCAAGAAATTGAATGGAGTGCCTCTGAATCATGACCCAACTAACTTACCCAGCTGTTTCTTCACAATTATTCATTTATCTAATTATTCATCTCACAAGCATTTATTGAGTATCCCTCATTCTAAATATGATGCTAAACCCTGGAGATACAGTGATGACTAGGATATGGTTTCTACCCTTGAAGGGCTTCCAGTTATCACAAGAAGCAGTTAGATAAGCCCACAAGAAATGATCACGTTCATACTGTGATGAAATACCCTAAGAGAGGCAGGCACAAGCAAAATGATATGGGATTTGAAGACGGAAATAGGAAATAATTTTTAGTGGAGGTGGAGGATCTGCAAAAACATCATGAAAACAAAAACACACACAAAAAATTGTGTTTTGAAAAAATTTACCAGATTTCAGGAGAGACATGAAGAAATGATTTGAGCCATGGTCTTGATAAATAAACAAATGGCGTGCTGGGAAACTGGCAGTAAAGGACATGTGAGTGGGAATTGAGGAAGGTAAGGCTGCAACATCATGCTGGGACTGAAATGTGGGCCATCTTGAATATTGTGGACATTTAACTTTACTTGGAGGATGACAGGAGGTATCTACAAGTGAGATCCCGTAGCCAGAGAGATTTATAGACTTTTAAACAGCAAACAGATGCTAGACATGGCAGTCAGGAGGCCACGGTTCTGTGCAGTGGCTATTCACACACGCCTGGGAGTCAGCCAGACCCACTTGGATCCTGACCCCTCCCCTGCTAGCTCTGTAGCAAATTATTTTCTCTTTGGGCCTCAATTTCCTTATCTGTAACGTGGGAAAAATAACGTGTACTTTGTAAGTTTGTTGGGCGGATTTGTACAGAAATGTCTTGGCAGATAATAAGCCCCCCATGAATGGTAGCAAAACCCAAATTAGGACTCGCTCACTGAATAATTGGGTCTCGCCCGCTCACCAGCTTCTCCGGAGAACCTGTTAACTGCCTTGTGCCTGGGTTTTTATCATCTCCCCCATGTTTGGTGTACTCTGAAGGAAAACATCATCAGATTAGAGATTTTGCTTCCTTTTTGCTGTGGCAAGCTCCAGGCTACCGGCATATTTCCCCTGTGATAGGTTTTCTCTGTGGGCTGCACCCATACCACACTGCCAGGATGATTACACGGGACTGACCTCAGGGCTTCGTCTGGGGACCAAAATGAACTCTGGGGGAGGGGAAAAAGCAATTAACTGCTCTGTGTTTAAGACAAAAATAATGGTAAGAAAGCCATCTCAAGCGACTGTTCACGAATTGGCCGTAAGACACACCGACCAAGGTGTCACGCCTTCAGGAGAGAGACAGTGACACCTCTGAGGTTCATGTCTTTTCCAGATTTGACGTGGCTCATAAATGCACAGCACAGCCTATCACCTGTGCTTTCCTTCATATGCTGTGATTATGTGTTCAGTAAATTGCATCAAGACTGTAAAGACTCTGTTGTGAAATCAAGCAACATTAACTCATTAAGTCAATAATTCATGGACTCTTTTATCTAAAGTGGCAACATCACACCATCAATTCACAAAACAGCCACTTCTCTGAAGTGTATGTGATGATAATAATGGATTTTCTAACAATACCCTCTCAAAGCAAGGTCACTGCGCCCAGATGCTGTGGACATGCCGATCTGACCTAGGTCAGCAAAACAAGCTTTATTATTGAACCTAATTATGAACTATCAAGATAATGGTTTAGACTAAACTGTTTCCTAGGGGATTATTTAGAAACTAGTAAGCCATTTTAGTTTTAAATCTACTGTACTCGGCAGTACCTGTGATCATGCAGGAAATGTTTTTGCTACATAGAATGAACTATAATTGACACAAATAGTTTGGAATCTTAAAATTAGCAGCAACATTATACAATGTGATACTTTACTTGTACATAATTTTCAGATTGCTGTTATGTACAGTCTTACTTACAAATACCTATGTAGGTATAGTTCCAATAATCAAAACTTGTAACGAAGAATGCAATTCCACGTGTTTGTGAGTTCTGTAATGTGACACACAGGGATACATGGTTTGCTGTAGCAGCTTTTGTGTCTTAACTTGGGAGCTCATTGTAAAGATTTACATTTATTTATTTATGTATTTATTTCTAGAACAGGTCTTGTTCTGGCACCCAGGTTAGAGTGCAGTGGTGCTATCATAGCTCACTGCAGCCTCGAACTCCTGGGCTCAAGCGATCCTCCCACCTCAGCCTCCGGAGTAGCTGGGACTACAGGTGCATGCCACCACCCCCAGCTAACTTTTAGTTTTTGTAGAGGCAAGAGCTCGTTATGTTGCCTAGGCTGATCTCAAATTCCTGGCAGCAAGAAATCCTGCCTTGGCCTCCCAAAGCACTGGGATTACTGGCAGATTCCACCGTGCCTGGCCCATGATGCTTATTTCTGATATTTATTGAGAGGTATTCTCCTACTGTCAGATTGGTGATTAATGCGTTTCATGGGCAGACTGTGCTTCCTGGTTGCCTGACACGAGGTAATGCAGCCATGCTGGCTGACCTGGGCATGAGTGTTCACAGTGAGAATGGGGCACTGGGAGGAGGAGGAGCCAATGAACATAGTATTCCCTGGATTGTAAACTGCACTGAAGGTTTATAAAAGCTTTTGGAGAAAACCTTGAGTAAAGGTAAGCAGTGATTATAAGGTAAGCCACTATATCAGAAATGTGAAATTGCAAAAAAATACATCTTAGAATAAGAAAATAATAAATGTTTTATTTGGTGAAATGCATAAAACTATGCATTTCGTATGAATGAAGAGCTGCATTTTCACGTATAAAAATAATATGATGACTAATGAAACCATTGCTTGGAGATTTCAGCCCCACATCTTCGTCTCTTTGCCATGAGTAAAACATTTTGAGGTTATTCCTAGTCACCTTTGGTGATAGGAAATCAGATATAGGACAGGCATTTAAGTCTTCTTGGTTTTTTGGCATTTTAAATGCAAATCTCAAAATTTACCTGAAAGTTTTCACATATTACTATGACATATTACAGAGTTTCACATATTACAGAGTTTCTGCTTTCTAATTTTTGCATGAAATTTTACAGTAATTTGCAATAATCTTAGAATCTCTGAAACTAGAAGATAGGCAAGTAGCATGGTAGCTGATAATATGATCTCCGTAAGACCATAGTGAGTTTGTATCCTGACTTTACTACTTTTTAGAAATGGAGAACTTGCTTTAGCTTTTCTATAAAGGCTCAATACTCTCAACTCTAAAATGGTGAGAACAGTAGTCCCCTACATTATAGACTGTTTGGGAAGATAAAGTAACATAAAGTGCCTGCCAATTAGTAAGTGCTCACTGTATCTAAATCATCATTCTTTAGTACAAATTGACAGAAATGAGCATTAATAGGATTATTTTTTCCTTTTGTTGTCTCCAAGTTTTTCTCTCTTTATCTAGATCAAAGATTAGGGTTTGTACTATAGTTATCCTTTCCTTTCAGTCTTACCAGCTTAAATTTTATGAAGCTGGACTTTCATTGGATTGCAATGATTTGTTTTTCCTTGTTCTTTCTTGTTTCTCTGTATTTCTAAGATCTTAAAACAATAACATGTTATTGAATCATTGAGTGGTAGTGTTAGAAAACAAAACTCTGTTTTCATGTGTGTACATATACACACAAAAATACGCAGAGAAGGCCAAAATTTAGAACTGTTTCAATAACAACGGTTCTACAGACTTTTGTGTATGTTTGTTTGTTTTTTAAATATGTTTTTTTTTTTTTTTTTTGAGACAGGGTCTCATTTGGTTGCCTAGGCTGGAGGGCAGTGGTGTGATCTCAGCTCACTGCAGCCTCTAAGTTTCAGGCTTAAGTGATCCTCCCCACTCAGCTTCCTAACTAGCTGGGACTACAGGTGCACTACTATGCCCAGCTAATTTTGTTTTATTTTTTGTAGAGATGAAGTCTCACTATGTTGTCCAGGCTGGCCTTGAACTCCTGGGCTAAGCGATCTTCCCACCTCAGTCTCCCCAGGTGCTGGGATTACAGGTATGGACCACTGTGCCCAGCCTCTGCAGAATTTGGTCGGTAAATCTGCCCAAAATAAATAAATATACTAAAAACTGATCAGAGTAAACATGTGGTAATAGACTTTGTTAAAATATGCTTGCAGAGCATATGATTTTTTCCTATCTCATGATGCTTGTTTCCTCATTTCTTATGATTTTTAAGTGTGACAACAGTAAATTTGGTATAGGAAAGAAATGTTAATGGAGCTTTCACAAGAACTTAAATAATGACTCTAGCTAAAGTCATCACCACTATTCAGGTCATAATGAAATGGTTTTACCTAATCTGTACATTTACTATAGCTGTTACCAGCCACACAGTTAGTTAAATTATTATATTAAATGTGTTGAGAGAGGAAAAATCAAATTTAAGTAAAATTATCTCACTTACATTCTATTCTAATTCAAAAAGAATAAAATTAATGTCTGAAACTGTCAGTGACACTATGCCTCTCTTTCTATTTATAATGTAAAATAATTTTGCTGTACTCTTTTAATTTCCTGTATCTGAGTTTTTAGGAATAATAAATAATACAAATAATAATTGCTATTGAAAAATGTCACACTGCTTAATTGTTTGGAATTCTTCATTTAACTTCACATAATTTTCTTATGACCTAATTCAAATAAAAGGACCTAAAATCAAGATAGAATTCTTGACTTATGGGCTTCCCCAGAATAAATTGATGCTTTTGTGTTAAGGACTAATCAACCCCTCAGGAGTTCATCAGCAAATTCCAAAATAGTGCCCAGGTCATAATTAACAACTAGTTTGTCTTACAAGCAGTGGTCCTGGTGAGGGTGCAGGGTTTAATTAGCACCACTTCACTCAGAAGGCAGCTTCCAGGCTGCACTTAAGCAACTAATCTGCAACATCACTCCTGGCTTTGGTGGCGGCTGCCCACATATAAGGGCTTCAGGATGGAGAAGATTAATTACTCAAACACGTAGTTCACAAGGGCCTAGGCCCCTGAAGCCTTGGTAACAAGGCTGAGATTGATTGATTTGCGGTGGCTCTGCAGTGAAGTTTGGACTTCTGTAGTGCTAACATCAAAGTAGCATAATGAGATGAAGCAAAAGAGAGTTTGAAACCACATTGACGCAGAAGACTATGGGCCCCAAATCACAGCTTCCCTTATTGAGATTCACTCAGTTCTCACTCCTTGTGCTTCTGGCACTGAGTTATTATTCTTCTATGATTTGACAGTCACATCAGCAGTTCACATTTTTCATCAGCCAACGTAGGCAGAGACTAGGTAGAATATTAATAAAAATAATCCCTTGTAATTGGTGCTTAAGCACAATGAGGAGGAATGTATAAACAAGTGAATGAACCATGATGGATTAAATGCGTAGAGTGCTTCACAACATGTTCTTACTTATACGATCTCAGTTGAGCCTTTAAGCCAGTGTTAGTATCAGTGTCTTCACTTTGCAGGTGAGAATCTGAGATTTCAACCAGTGAAATGAACTTGCTCAGATACATGTAGATTGGACGTAGCAAAGCCAAGGCCAGAATGCAGAAATTCTAAGCACTAATTGGGTGCTCTTTCTACCCTACCAGGCCAGGAAGACTGGGCAGAGACGATCTGGAGTGGCGGACAGCGAAGGAGATTCAGATCAAGAAAATGAAGAAAGGCAGAGGAAAATGAGATAAAGAAAAATGGCTGAAGTAAGTGGCTTATTATCCTGCGTAGGTCTGTACAGAATATCTAATGACAATATATTAAGACGTATTTACCAAACACCAGGACAGCCACCTGTAAATGTGTGAGGTTCCCTTCAGAGTGGTCACCGTAAGAGAGGAGCAAATCATGGTGGAACCAGTGTTTCAGAGGGAGCTAAATCGGATATAGGGGAGACTCGAAGTACGATTCATCCTGGGGCAAATTCTCTCCAGCTGTGAACCCATGAAACCAGACAAGTTATGGGCTTCCAAATTACAATGGCAGGATAGGCATAGATGTTGCCATTCCAAAAGAAAGAAATAGGAAAGAAGGAAGGAGTGATGGGTCCCAAGCAAGTCCAAAACCTTGCAAGGCAAATTCCATTAGATCATTAGTCTTGAGAATAATCCTCTTTGATTCAATATTTTGCCCTCTAGGCCCACTGGGGTGACAGCGCCACCATTGTAGAGCTGTGCGCCCAACCCTGAGGCCCTGAGTGGAGTCATTCTGGCCTACTGAAATGAAGGGAAGACTGAAGTAGAACCAACCCTGTCCCCTGGGCTTGTGGCAGCCCTAATGATTTCTGAATCACTCTTAGGGTCATTCTTCCCTCTTGCTGAAGGATAAGATATGTAATAGCCTGATAAGTTTATTCTGTCCCATAGAATCTTAGAACTACAACAGCTTTACTTCATTTCATTGCATTACTATCCCCTTCAGTTTAAAGTGGCAGCATTTCTGCCATAACAGCCACACCCTTATCATTTTCCAAACACAGTTTCTACATGGGAAAGTGTTCATTTGCTGGACACTTTCTAATTTTTTGCAATATGGACAGGCTGAGAATTTTCCAAATCTTTAAGTTCTGGTTCCTTTTTGCTTAATAATGTCTTCTTCATTCATCTCCTTTAGCAATTTACTATAAGCATTCAGGAGTACCCAAGCTGCACCTTCAACATTTTGTTTAGAAGTCTCCTCGGCTTAATATGCAATTTCATGCCTCATAAGCTTTGTTTTCCACAGAACAACAGAACACAATTCAGGGAATTTCTTGGCCAACTTATAAGAAGGATCCGTTGTCCTCCAGTTTTTAGTAACTTGTTCCTTATTGCCAACTGAGAACTCAGCAGAACGGCCTTTAACACCCATATTTCTACAAATACTCTATGCATGGCAACCTAGACTTTTTCTAGTAAGCACCTCAAAACTCCTTCTACTTCTACTATTACCCAGTCCCCAAACTGCTGCATCATTCATAGGTGTTTTTTACATGAATGCCCCACTTTTTTGATACCAAAGTCTGTATCAGTCTATTGAGGCTGTTATAACAAAATACTATAGACTAGGTGACTGAAACAACAGAAATGTATTTTCTCACAGTTCTGGAGGCTGGAATTCTGAAATCAGAGTGCCTGTATGACCAGTTTATGGTGTGGGCTCTCTTTCTGACTTGTCAATGGCCACCTTCTCATTGGGTCTTCACATGACCTCTTTGTGTACACAGAAAGAAAGATCTCTTCGTTTTCCTTTTGTTAGAAGGCCCCCAATCCTATAAGATTAGGACCCAACCCTTATGACCTCATTTAATCGCAGTTACCTCCTTATAGACTCTATCTTCATATGCAGTCATATGGGAGGTTAGGGGTTCAATTGTGCATTTGGGAGAATACAATTCAGTCCGTAGCAGTAGCCCTTACTCTCTGGAGGGAGCTGGCTGTGAAGACCCTGACTTCCACTCCGCTGTGACTTCAAAGGGACTGCTGAGTTGCTGGAGGGAGTCTCCATAGGAATGAGAGCCACTAAGGCATTTTGTCACTTTTATGATATAGCTAAAATAGTTCTTTTTGTGTTAGAGATATACACTGTCATCAGAATCTTCCTGATCACAAATAGCATTTCCATGAAATGCTACTTCTCTTTACGCTTGAGTAGTCCTGTGAAGTATGTATTATTTTTATTCCAATTTTATATGTAATAAAATAGAAGTTCAGAGAAGTAACTTGTCCAAGATCACACAGCTAATATGAGACGGGGTGACGGCACAATTAATCCATTCATTCAATAAATAAATACGTATGTAGTCCAGGCTCTATTTTAGGGGATAGAGTGGTGAACAAGTTCAATAAAGCCCCTGCCCTTATGGAGCTTACATTTCAAGCTTCTGTGTATAAACCTGGAGTTGTTTCCATGAGTCATAGTTGCCTGAGTTCTAGAACTTCATTCCAGGGCATAAATTCTCTCTGATACGTCTTTCTCCAGGCATGGTCTCTCTGTCCCTCTTACCCCTGGAAGTAAGGCTTTCTTCTGTCTGCATTCATGGGATATGGGGACTGCTCCTATCCCTCCAGGAATGACCAATGATTTACCAACTGGCTATGTAGCAGTGCTGAACATATAGATCAACACATTTACTCCTTACTAGAATCTTCTGAGGCAGACATTGCATTTTCTACTTGAGATATCTGAGTTGCCAAATACCTAGACCAAGTCACAGAGTCAGACTGACAACCAGTTATCTGTGACTTCTGAGCTGGGGCTTGACCATCACACTCTGCAGTGTGGAGCTGACACATCCCCAGATCTCTCTGCTCCCCAGCTGGCTTTGCTGAAGTGGTTTCCCTATGACTGACTTGCCTATTGAGTTAGATGAGGAGCTGCAGTGTTCTACAAGCTATTGCCAATGATTATTCTTTAAAGTGGTTTTGTGACATACAAGTTTTCTAAGTAACCTTCCAGTTATATGAAGATCTGGGAGTTGTTTTTTTAAAAAAGCAGATTACACAATTTCCATGCAGCGGATAATTTGCATTCTCTTCCGTATTACATGTCTTGTTGACATGGAACTATGGGCTCCCTGAGCACGTCATTTCCTTGGTGTGCAAGAAAACATTGAGCACAGGGTAATAGAGGGTCAAAGCAAATTTGTAGAGAATTTTATTATTATGATGCTCATTTGCTGGACAAGAAAAATAAATTACTCATTTTGGGGCCAGTGAAAAATCTTTCAGTAATGTAGTTTATTGAAATGTTCTGGGTATTCAGTGGCAATATTTCTTCAGTTCCCTTTCAAAGAATTATAATTGCAGGACAGAAAAATATGCTTGTAAAAAGTACAACTTCTGTTGAATGTTTTTCCTTTAATAGAATATGTGTTCTTATGTAATTCAATTCCCCAAGGAATCTTGTGGAACTTGACATAATGTGGACCATTTCGGGCAATAGCATCACGTATACCAATCTTGCTGAAGTATGCACAAGGATGCATGAAAGTAAAAGTTACATGAACTGTGTGTATTTTAATTGGTTTTGTGTGTATGTAGGTGTGAAGAGAAGTAATGGCATCACCTAGTTATTTAAATCTCACTTGGTATGGATAAATAGATACGTTTGAACCAATCACACTCATTGGATCTCTGACCTAGCTTACCTAGTATGATCTGCCCTACCAGGTATATCATTTTGGTTTCCTACTTAGAAATAGGGGGAATCCATAAGAAACTTTTAGTACCTCTTTTATCAACAAGACAATTATCATTTTCTGACAACAGAGAAAAGTGAGAGATTTTTTCTGTTAAGAAAAACTTTCTTTCTGCTGTTAAGAAAAACTACCTTTCAACCTTCTGCTCTTTCCATGTTAGTATTTCAACCATCACCTCTAGGTGTTTACATGTTAAAGTCCCTAAAGACACAGGATCTGTAGAAGGAAAAGGCTTGAGGGGTGTGAGACTATCAATCACAAGAAAGCAGAAATCAAACCTCCAAGCCAGAAGATTTGAGAATGAGGTGACCACATCTGTATAGCTGTGGCATCCACGCCTAGGTGCTCACATGAACCTCTGCTCCCAAATATTGCCAGACAGAGGAGGCTTGAGGGGGATTTGCTGTGTTGCCTGTGCTTCCAGAACTTAAGGAGTATTGCTTTCCACTCCTGGTACTCACCCAGTGTAGAGACGAAATAGTTGATTTGGATCGAGGTACTTCTATAGCAATAACAATGGTAATACGTATTCAGCACTCACTGTGTCTCAGTTACTTTACATTTGTCACTTGGTCCTCACAACAATCTTCGAGGTAAATTCTTTTTATTATTATTATTTTATTATAGTTTAAGTTCTGAGATACATGTGCAGAACATGCAGGGTGTTACATAGGTATACATGTGCCATGGTGGTTTGCTGTACCCATCAACCCATCATATACATTAGTATTTCTCCTAATGCTATCCCTCTCCTAGTCCCCTACCCCCTGACAGGCCCTGGTGTGTGATGTTCCCCTCCCTGTGTTCTCATTGTTCAACTCCCACTTATGAATGAGAACATGTGGTATTTGGTTTTCTGTTCCTGTGTTAGTTTGCTGAGAATGATGGTTTCTAGCTTCATCCATGTCTCTCCAAAGAACATGAACTCATCATTTTTTGTGGCTGCATGGTATTCCATGGTGTATATGTGCCACATTTTCTTTATCCAGTCTATCATGGATGGACACTTGGGTTCGTTCCAAGCTTTTGCTATTGTGAATAGTGCCGCAATAAACATATGTGTGCATGTGTCTTTATAGTAGAATGATTTATAATCCTTTGGGTATATACCCAGCAATGGAATGGCTGGGTCAAATGGCATTTCTGGTTCTAGATCCTTCAGGGATCGCCATACTGTCTTCCACAATGGTTGAACTAATTTGCACTCCCACCAACAGTGTAAAAGCATTCCTATATCTCCACATCGTCTCCAGCATCTGTTGTTTTCTGACTTTTTAATGATCGCCATTCTAACTGGTGTGAGATGGTATCTCATTGTGGTTTTGATTTCCATTTCTTTAATGACTAGTGATAATGAGCTTTTATTCATGTTTGTTGGCTGCATAAATATCTTCTTTTGAGAAGCGTCTGTTCATATCCTTTGCCCACTTTTTGATGGGGTTGTTTGTTTTTTTCTTGTAAATTTGTTTAAGTTCCTTTTAGATTCTGGATATTAGCCCTTTGTCAGATAGGTAGATTGAAAAAACTGTCATTATAATTCTTTAGATAAAACTGAACCACAGAAAGGTTAGTTTGCTCACTATTGTACAAAGAGGAAATAATCAGCCCAGGATTCAAATCCAGACATACTAATGCCTAAATCTGGATTTCTAACCACTCTACTACTCTACAGACGTACACAAGATCTCATCTGAATGAAGTTTTAAAATGTGACTTTAGGAACAAAGATGTTATTTGGAAGAAACTCAGAACTACCAAGGATAAACATGAATCAGGGTTTCCTAGATTATTTTGGTTAACAATTCTGTTAATAATAGCTTTGCAATGTAACTTTCATTCTGTGGCTCATGAATTTTGCATTGTATTCATTGTTAATCCTTTCTCACTAGAAATTTATATTCATAGTTTTCTAATCACATGTGTAGCTCTATTTCTGTTCCTTGGTACATAAATTTACTGCTTACTTCTATTTACTTCTTTACTCAGTATATATATACACACACACACACATAATTTATATATGTATACTTCATATATTATATATGTATAAGCATATATGTGTATATTTTGTACACGTATAATTTATATATATATAGAAAGTACAGTGTATTATGTATGTATACTTTATGTATATATACTATATATAATAGTGTATTTATACTATATTTTCTCTGTATAATGTATACATATATACTTTTTATACAGTAAATAAAGTATACATATATAGTACATATACTATATAACATATGTATACTTTATGTATATATACTATGCTTTCTCTGTATATAAAGTATATATACTTTATATATAGTATACTGTATATAGTGTATATATAAAGTATACATATATACTAAAGTATATATGTGTATATATACAGTGTGCTATACTATATATACTTTATATAGAGAGTATACTATATATACTATATATAGAGAGTATACTATACTATACTTTATATACTTTATATATAGAGTATACTATACATACTTTAATATAGTATATGTGTATACTTTATATATAGAGAAGGTATAGTGTGTGTGTGTGTATATATATATATACACACATACACAAAGAAATTTACAGATTCTGTCTGCATTTTCTTAACACCCCATCATGATATTTCTAGATCTTTACTGCCATAGCTGTAATACTCTGAGATCTTTTCTACTGTGGCTGTTTGATTATTTTTCTTCTCTGTTCTTTTTTGTTCTTTGAATTCAAGCTCTCAGTGCATAATGCCACTCTGTGTCAGTCATACCTTTTTTTAAACTTTTTTTATTTTTTAATTAATTAATTAATTTATTTTTTGAGACGGAGTCTTGCGCTGTCGCCCAGGCTGGAGTGCAGTGGCGCCATCTCGGCTCACTGCAAGCTCCGCCTCCCGAGTTCACGCCATTTTCCTGCCTCAGCCTCCCGAGTAGCTGGCGCCTGCCACCACGCCCGGCTAATTTTTTTTTTTGTATTTTTTAAGTAGAGATGGGGTTTCACCGTGTTAGCCAGGATATGGTCTTGATCTCCTGACCTCGTGATCCGCCCGCCTCGGCCTCCCAAAGTGCTGGGATTACAGGCGTGAGCCACCGCGCCCGGCCCAGGAAGACCTTCTTATGTGATCCTCTCAGCTGAGTTGTCTACTTATCTGCCATCAAGCTTTCTCTTTTTCTGGCCACTTATCTTCTGAATCAATCAGCTAAGTATGTAATCGCTACAAGCATTAATAATAGAAAACCTAACTAACAAAAGCTTAAAAGAAGGGGGCGTGTGTTTTTTCTGACTTCCACAAATCTAGAAGTAGTAGTTGTTAGTATGAGTCTAGCAGTTCACTGATGTCAGGACAGCTATTTGTGTTATTCTCTTGACCTTTCCTCACGGGCACAGTTAAACAGCTGTAGCTCTAACCATCACATCTGCATTCCAGGGAAGCAGAATTAGGAATGACACAATACCAGCTGTATCTATCCTCCTTTAGTAGTAAAGCAAAGGGTTTATCTAAAACCTCCAGCCGATTTCTGCTTTTATTCTCTCTGTCTGTGTCTGTGTCACACAGCATCTCCTAACTGCAGTGGAGGCTGAAAAATGAACAATTAACTAGGCACGTAGCTTCCTTAAACAATATTGGGCTTCTATTAACTAGAACAAAGGAGGCATAGAGAATGGGCAAACAACTATGGTAGATTGCAAGTGGTTCCACCATATCTGTTCTTGCTTTCTACTATAGTAATAGAATATTAGCTGAGCAGATGGCTAACTAAAGGCTACGTTTCCCAGACTTCCTTGCTGTTATATGTGGCCATGTGGCTATGCTCTGGCTGATGGCATTTCGGCAGATATGATGTGTATCTTTTTCAGGTCTTTCCCATAAAATGATTGATTGTATACTTACCTAGCTTTTTGTCCTCTTCCAGTTAGCTGGGGAATAACAAGCACTTGGATAGCTGCCTTGGATCCAGTGTTGAGAATGGCAGAAATGACCACTAGCTTTCAAGGGCCTTCCCACCCTTGGACTATTACAGAGAGAGAAATAGATCATTCTTCATTTTGGGTGGGTGACTGTATTTTTAGGCTTTGTTATAGCAGCTTAGCTTGTCCCCTAACCATCACAGCAACTAATAATACCTGCCGCCTCATCTACACCATATTTAGTCCATCACGTGCCCTAAGAAACTCTGTCTGGCCACTGACCATGACACAGTGATCTCCCTGGTCATGCTGCTCACCATGGCTATGGTCGTGTAGCCAAATGCAGGCTTGGTTGCTCACTGCTTGCAAAACCAATAACAAGAATGAGGTGCAGTGGAAGGAAAGTGGTTTTATTTCAGAGCTAGTCATAGGGAAATGACCAAGGCTTGTGCCGTAAAGAAAGCATTTCAGCTTTTTGGGTTGAGGGTATTGATTTAAAAAGGGGAGTTTTGCATGATCGGCACGCAGGAGCGATGAGGAGGTGCCAGTCTACATGACTTGTTCCAATGACTATCTTGAGCTGTTGCCCCATCTGGTGAATGGGTTGGCACTATCTCAGGTATAGCCAGGTTGTAAATTAACCAAAGCCTTGAAGATCTCCAGGTAGGGGAGAATCCCACAGTGTCTTGAATTATTTAAATAGTTAGTCTCGGAACTTCTAAACAAACACATAATCAGATAAGGAAAACAATTTGCAAGGGGGTGCCTGGTAGAAAGAAAGTGAGCAAAGACTTTTATCTCATTATTAAAGGCAAGAAAAGAAATGGGCAGGAGAGAGAAAGAAAAAAAGCTTTTAAAAACAGGACACTCTGTTTAAGTAGCTTTGATTCTGCTAAACCCAGCAGATGACAACATCTCTCTCCTCTTCTTTACCTACGGGTTTCCCAGAGTCTGTTCAGTCTGGTCAGTATAAGAGAAGGGAAAATGTACTTTCTTGGTTTGGGGAAAGGAAAAACAGTCTCTAGGAACCATTGCCTCTCCCTCCTTAACCCAAGCCCAGGAAATGAGGAGCCAGTCCTTCTAAGAATTTTCCTTTTTTCCCACTTTCAAAACTATCCCATTCTGAGAACAAAGACATACAGAACAAAAGGTAGTGCTTCAAAAGCTACCAACTCGAGTTAAAGGGCTATCATCCTGATGGAAAAATCTTTTGACACTTGTAACCTTCAAACTCTTTCTTCTGGTCATCTCAAGCCACTTTTGTCTTTCCTAGTCCTAAATTTTATTAGGCTTTATCTTTTGGTTTGATATTTGCTTTTTTCCCCCTTTGAACTATACCAAACAGCATTTTAGGAGAAAATGATATGATTTGATATAAGTGAATGATGTAAATTTTAAAAATGTGATTTGCATCCATCTTTTCCATACATACACTCTACAAAATTCATTTATGGGCAGCGTTGATCTTGTAAAACTGAGGAGTCAATAAACTTTGTCTCCTATCTTTTTATTTTCTTGCATTTTTTCTGCCCTTTCAAATTTCCTGCATCTCCTTTTATTCCACAAGATTTACCATTTCATTTTGCTTCCTTGATCTCTCTTGTTATTGAAAACAGCTTTCTCAAAACCAAGGAAATTCTGAGAAATTGTCGCAGACCAGAGGAGGCTGAAGAGATACAATGACTAAATGTAAAATGGTATCTCGGATGGAATACAGAAAAGGGATATTAAGGAAAAACTATTAAAAGTCCAAATAACGGGTTGGGTTTATGGATAGTAAGGTACTGATGTTGATTTCTTAGTTGTGATAAATATATAACAGTAATGTAAGATGTTAAAAACACAGGAAACTGTATGATGTAGGAGAATTCTGTATTGCCTTTGCAACACTTTTGTAAATCTAAAACTATTCTAAAATGAACATTTTATTTTAAAATAAGTTAACATTGTTTAAAACAAAACAAAAAAAATGTGGGGAAAGTACTTAGCAAATTCTTTCACAGTAGGGCTCTGTGGATTCAATGTGAAGCCATCTGTAGAGCATTTCCCTAAGGCAGCATTCCCCAAAGTATAGTTCTCAGAATACAATCCTTTAGATGTTTTGTGATAAAATGTTCATTGGTAAAATGATTGGGTAACACTATTCCTCCCTTAGAAATTCCTAATAAGTATATATAAAATACAGCACGTAATACAAGTGCTAGATATATAGGAGCAACTAAAGGGTGTTTGTATGACTTCCAATAGACTATGAAGTATGGTGAAATCAAGAGACCTCTTTATCTAAGGGGTTTTACACATTTTGACCATGTGAACTTCTTTCTCAAATAATATACAACCTCTTGTGGAAATAATATTCTTCAAATACACACCAGGAAAACTGGCCCAGAGAAAGCAATCCTTAGTTTGGACCCTTGACTAGATCAAGTTTAGGGATGGCATTAAACCTCTGGGGGCAAAAAATTCATGGTTCTGCTCCTGTGACCCCACACACCACTCCACCTAGCCACAAATGTGGTTCCCCAGGGAATGACCATCTACAGGAAAATCACTAAGGTTTTATTATAGATACAAAGGATTCAAATCATACTTAGAAACACACAATGTCAGTCTCCTGACTCTGCTAATTGACTCCAACTTTAATGGTGCTAGGTTCATTATTCCCCTTTTAGCAGTGTCCGACATCAGCATTTGGGAGCCTTTGAAACCATATGCATCTTGAATAGGTTGCAGTTTGATCATTTAAAGCAGGAAAGATCAATTGTCCAGGCTCTAGCTAGATGGGGCTGGCAAACCAGAATGCCGCATGGCTGATCCTCTTACTCCACGGCCTCCCAATTGATACTGATTGCTGCATCCACATCAATCGGTCAGTGATCCACATCAATTAAAGCCGCTCAAAGGCATCCGGAGAAGTCGCTTCATCCAACTTCAGTTCAGATATATAGGAGCAGCTAAAGGGGAAAAGGATTTTGTGTGACTTTCAACAGGATATGAAGTATGCCGATCCATTGTCCGTCGATACGTCAACTGCAAGGAGGGTTCTAATGAGCCACCTTCTGGCTTTCAGGGAAAGCAGTAGATTTGTGCCGCTTGGTCCGTATTCTCTCACTTCCCCCCCCGGGTTGCATTACAGTCAATCTGGGGGACCTTTGCAGGGGTAAGCCAGTGGCTACACCTAATTATACCTCATTTGACCATGAATTAGTTAATTAAGCAATATTTGATTTAAATAAATATTGATTAAATACTTACTCTATGTCACGCACCATGCTATGATATATCAGTGAACAAGATATGCTCTTTGCCCTCAAGGAACTCCCAGGTCGTTAAGAAAGGCAGACAAGAAAACAGGCAATTATAATACAACATGATATGAATTTTGATAAGGGAAGGTTTCAGGTGCTTTGGAAACATGAGTTTCTGAGGAGGAACTTATAGCTTGCCTTGGAAAGGGGAAGTCATAGAGGGAATCTCAGGGAAGTGTTAGCAGTGGGCTCTTAGGAAAGTTCCTGACAGAGGTGGCATCTAAGCTAACAACATGAAATGTGTTCTGTTCCATGGCCGTGCTGATCATCAAAATATGGACACATGCTATTTTACAATGAGGCCATCTACTGAACCATGGACTTCTTACATAAAACAAAAGTTAAGCACCATGGGGGAGATGCTTCCATTTTATATTGTTTTCATGTCGAGTGGTCTTTAGCCTTTTTGGCAAACACTTTTACATCATCTAGACCAAGAATCTCATGGATATGAAACAAGTATTTTCAACGAACACAACTCTGGATGTAACCAAAATATAACTTCACTTCTTTCTTTCTGCTCTACTTTACATACATTTTATTAAATGTGAGTAACTTGTCTCTGCCCCCAAAAGAAACTGGAACAAGTTCCTGACTTTATGACTCACTCTAAAGTAGTAGACCCAGAGTCTATTTAAATCACACAGTCTTGAATCAGAAAGCAGAATGTCCAAGAACATATAATAATAAAACATCCAAATGCAAGTTACTGTCCCCTCTTCAGGGGTGAGCCTTGGCCTGAATGCCCGAAGTGGATGAGGAGAGGGAAGGTCCTCCTCCCTGCTCACTTCTTTCTCAGCAATAGCCAGTGCTATTTTGCTCCCTGTCTGTGTGCATGAAGGAGTTAGAGGGAGAAGTATAGGGGTGGAGTGGCATGGGGGGCAGCCACCGCCTAGGTCGCATCTCACTTTGTGAGCCAGGGAGATGGTTGAAGCTTACTCTCTCTTTGGAAATAGCAATGGCAGGCTCTTTGGAGGCTCCCTGTTGAAGCCCTCTCTCTCAGTCTCCTGACCCATGTAGATACAGCTGTATTCCAGGCTGGTGGCTCCTTCCTGAGTCACTGGAAATCTGGTGCTATTTTCTGGCCTTTTGTTGTTGTTGTTAAGGCCAACTCATGGTGACTCTTTGAGCGAGATCTAGATCACCCTACATCTGTACCCCACATGCCTTGCCCTGCGGAACTCAGGCAGAGCAGCCCCACCCTGATGCAATAGCACTCTTTGCTCTGCTCTGGCCCTGTCAACCTTTTTCAAATTCTCTAGATTTGGGGGTGGAAGTCACACCCCAGATGACAGGCCCTTAGCTTTCTCAATGAAGTCCTCTTAAGAAGACTTTTCAAATTTCTTTATGTATTGTGTGAAATTTTCTTCATTAGGTAAGAGAGGAAAGGGCATGTGCACACACGTACACATACACACCACACACACACACACACACACACACACACCCCCTCACTCAGATGGGGGTAGGGAGATGGGTCTTGCAGCTCCATTTTCTCTGGAGACAGGCCCCTCATAAAATTCTCTTCTCTCTCTCTCTCTCCCCTGTCTCTCTCTCTCTTTTCACACTGTAACTTTTAAAAAATCATTCATCTCAAAGGATTATAAATCATGCTGCTATAAAGACACATGCACATGTATGTTTATTGCAGCACTATTCACAATAGCAAAGACTTGGAACCAACCCAAATGTCCATCAATGATAGACTGGATTAAGAAAATGTGACACATATACACCATGGAATACTATGCAGCCATAAAAAAGGATGAGTTCATGTCCTTTGTAGGGACATGGAGGAAGCTGGAAACCATCATTCTCAGCAAGTTATTGCAGGGGCAAAAAAAAAAAAAAAAAAAATGCCGCATGTTCTTACTCATAGGTAGGAATTGAAAAATGAGAACACCTGGACACAGGACGGGGAACATCACACACCAGGGCCCGTCATGGGGTGGGGGGAGTGGGAAGGGATAGCATTAGGAGATGTACCTAATGTAAATGACGAGTTAATGGGTGCAGCACACCAACATGGCACATGTATACATATGTAACAAACCTGCACATTGTGCACATGTACCCTAGAACTTAAAGTATATATAAAAAAATCACTTGACATAGTTCTATCTGTATGGTTGTACCCCCAACTTCATATATAGATTTATTCATGTATTCCGTTTTACTTTAATTTATAGCAATTGCCTTTTAAGCTGTATTTATTAAATTACTATTTCATATGTAAATAATGTATATTCATTAATAAAAATAATTATATCTTTTTAAAATCATCCATCTCTTGAGGAATCCTAGAGTCTCAAAACTGGTTTTTGAAATTTTGTTTAAAATTATGCATTTGAGATCTAACTTCACACCTAAGTGACACTGTGTCTAGATCATGTTAAAAAAATTAACCAGCTTGTCAAATGTATCTCCTGAATATGTCATTAACCTTTCTATTTCAATTCATTCCAGTTACTATGGCCATACTCTTGGCCTTAATTATGAGCCTTCTAGTCTTCCAGCCTACATCCCTCTCCTTCTCCAATTCATCCTCTTCCTAATGGCCAGAAGAGAGTGATCCACATAAAATACAGATTTGTGCCTGTCACTGCAATTCTCATAACTTTTGAATGATGTCCTAATAGCTAGATGATTAATGTCCAAATTTCTTCTAGCAAATGCTTGCTCTTCCTTTTGCTTCCAGGTATCACTTTGGCCTCAACTCATCATCATCCTTTATACTCCAACAATACAAAATGAGGTAAAGCACACCATGCATATCATTGTTTCATACCTCCATGCCATCTCTGCCCAAACACTCTTTTTTCTCTTTTCAATCAGTGATACCTACAGTAAATTCTGCTCTTCCATGACACTGGAATGATCCATGATCACTGTGCTATGCAAATAGGTACAATAACCCCCACCATGGGGTTAGAAGTACAGCATTCAAAAAATCTCTGGTGCATATAAAAATAAGATATGATCCTAACAAAACCAGTAGCATTGCTTGACATATGTTAAATGGTTCAGATGCTGCAACAAATATGTCACTTCACCTTGAAAAAGACTTTAAGCTTGCTGGTGGACATGGGCAGCAGAAGGGCTGTAGTCTAGGGGTGATTGTGAAGTGGCAGCAGAAAGGTTAGGTCAGATCACATAAAAAACTACAGCACCTGGTGTGGTTGGGTGTGGCTCCTCGCACTCCCAGGGAACTGGGGTAGCTGTCAGACATTTGTGGTGTGTGCATGTGCTGGTGTTATTATTCTTACGCAGCTCATTCCAGCAAGCAGCAGTTTTCTGCATTCACCACAGTGTTTCTTGTTTATAAGCAAATGCTAAATTGGTGTCATGCTCGAATTATTCCCTAATATATCAATCATGCTGGAACAAATTCATGTCTTTAAAACAAGCCTTGTAGCAAAACTGACTATGCCTATCTTTCAAAAGATGGAGGAAGGACAGGAAATAAGCAAAATGAGCTTGGGGCATCTTGGAGTGCCAGTCAGTAAAAAAGTGCTCAAAACAACACAAAATAGGAAAAGAACAGAAAATGGAAAAGGCCCACAATGATGAGGGCATGTCACAGAGATATAGGAATCAACTGAAAGAGCTCTCAATGGCAAAAGCTGGAACAATCTGAGCAATAAAATAAAGTACTATTGGATTAACACTCAAAGTATAAAATAAATACCTATGAGTTCATACTAATATAAATAAGTGATGGAATAAATAAAGAAGTGGGACAGAAGAAACAATCCTACTATGCAGAAGAATTCTAAATAATTTATGTTGATAGATATTCCTCCCTCAAGGAAAGGGAGCATCACTTTTTATTCCCCACTCCTTATGTGTGAGCTGTGCCTAGTGAATTCCTTCCAGAGTACAGCATGAAAAGTGGGGGTGGGGGCTGGGTGGTCAACTTTACAGTGGAGAAACCTCACAGGTAGTACCTCAGCCAGGTGTTCAAGGTCAGCATTAACACAGTAATGAGTCATGTTAATTGTACATATCCTTGATTCTATGTGATGAAAATGGCATTTTTGCCTTTCTCCCCAAAACCCCTTAACCAAGCCCAATCAAATCATAAAGAAAACACCAGACAAATCCCAGTAAGAGACATTTTATAAAATACTTCATCAGTACACCTGAAAACTTTCAAGGTCATCAACAGTAAGAAAAGCCTGAGAAACTGTCAGATGCAAGAAGAGCGTAAGGAGACGTGACAACTCCACGTAATGCTATGTCTTAGACAGGATCCTGGAATAGAGAGAGAACATTTGGTACAAACTAAGAAAACCTCAATAAATGGTGGACTTTGGTTACTGATCATGTATCAATATTATTTTATTAATTGTAACAAATATACCATATTAGTGTAAGATATTAATAATAGGGGAAGTGGGTACAGGATATATGAGAACTCTCTGTATTATCGCTACATTTTTTTCCTACAAATCTAAAATTGTTCTTAAAAAAATGATTTTTGCCAGGCACAGTGGCTCATGCCTGTGATCCCAGCACTTTGGGAGGCCGAAGCGGGTGGATCATGAAGTCAGGAGTTGGAGACCAGCCTGGCCAACATGGTAAAACCCTGTCTCTAATAAGACACAAAAAATTAGCCCGATGTGGTGGTGCGTGCCTGTAATCCCAGCTACTCAGGAGGCTGAGGCAGGGGAATCACTTGAACCTGGGAGGCGGAGGTTGCCGCGAGCTGAGATTGTGCCATTGCACTCTAGCCTGGGTGACAGGACAAGATTCCGTCTCAAAAATAAATAAGTAAATAAATAAATAAATAAAGTTTTTTACGGAGATGGTGGAGAAAGCATTGCATCTTCCACAAGCTCTCTTCCCAGATCCCATCCAAACTAAGTCAGGTAGCTTCTGAGTTTGCGGATCACCTTTGTCTTGATCCTATTCTCTCATATGTTCCATCACGGTTTAATCCTGTTCCTCCTTGATGAGATCATCATCTCCTTAAATAAAGGAATCAGACTATATTTATTTTTGTATCTCCAGTGCTTGTCTCATGTTAATTAATAACAGAAATGGAAACACACGTTAAATAGTAGTTCATGTGTCTGCTTTGTGTAACTTCAATTTCCCTTGTCCGATATTAGTAAGCCAGAGAGTTGGATATATGTTAAGTATGACTGAATCTTATTTTTGAGTCTTCAAAGTGCTTTTTTAGTTGGAACCTAAGAGAAAAAAAGATAGTAAGCGAGTCAGTCGTGTTTCCCTATCCTAAAACCTTCTGTCTTATTATTATTTTTTCCCACTGAGCAGTGGGTTTCTGATTTTGACACTTTCATCTCCCTTTTCATCTGCATTTGCTTCTGTCTGCTCTAACAGAATGTCAATTTAACAAATCAAAGTGGTTCTAAATAATCCATATTCCCAACATCTAAGTACTTCTTCCTTGAGCTGTTCTGCTCCATTTCCAATGTCTCTTACTTAGGTGAGCCTTCAGACTGGGAGTTCTCAGAGGTGCTGTTCAAATGATCACTTTAGTGTCTCTCTGGGCACAAGACTCTTCTGCTAGTTAATCTGTGTTGTTTATCCTCAATTCAAACTTCCCTCAAGACCTAATGAGCTGACCAGACTGCCTGATTGATGGGGGTCAGTGCTGATTCAAATGTCGGCACTGACTTTCCCATCAAAAGCAGTGAATTTCATGAAGAAAATACTGGCAGTAGGACACTCTTAATTTTAGAACAGCTGCCAAACCCAGAAAACCAAAACAGGTAGCTCAAAAGACAGTTTTTCCTCTGTCATCTGGCTGAATATACAGAAGCTTCACGGTGAGATTACCATTTTAAAAAGGCAATTAATTTTGCAGGGAAGTTATGTCTTTGTTGAATTTCATGTATATAAGAAATATCAAATCATAACGATGCTTACTTATAAGCATACATAAATAAATAATCTCCAACTGTCCTCAAAGGCTGACATGACACAGTGGATTCAAGCGTAAGGGTGAGAAGTTGGACTAAATGGTCTTTAAATTAGGTCCCTTCCAACAAAAGGAGACCTGATTCTAAGATTCTGTGTAATCTGTAGTCGAGATATCATATGGTATATGTATTAGTCAGGGTTCTTCAGAAAAACAGAACCAATAGGAGATATATCTATATCTATATATCTATATCTATATCTCTCTCTCTCTCTCTCTCTCTCTATATCTATATCTATATATATCAAGAGAGAGATATTTGCTATGGGAATTATGGGAATTATCTCATGAAATTGTGGAGGCCAAGAAGTCCTGCAACATGCCATCTGCAAGCTGTAGAACCAGAAAGGCCGGTTGTGTACTTCAGTCCCAGTCTGAAGGGCTGAGAACCAGGGAAGCTGATGGTGTAACTCCTGCTCTGAGGCTGAAGGCCTGAGAACTAGCGTTGGGAAGTAAGGGGTTTGAAAGGTGAGGGCTGGGACCATGGTGTAAGTCTAGTAGTCTTAAGGCTGGAGAAACAAGGGCTCTGATGTCCGAGGGCAGGAGAAGGTGGATGTCCCAGCTCAAGAAGAGAGATCAAATTTCCCCTTCCTCTGCCTTTTTGAACTATTTGGGCCCATGGTGGGTTGGATGACGCCTAAGCACATTGGTGAAAGCAGATCTTCTTTACTCAGTCTATTGATTTAAACGTATGTCTCTTCTGGAAACACCCTCACAGACACACCCAGATATTATGTTTTGCCCACTGAGTATCCCTTAGTCCAGTCAAGTTGACACATAAAATTCAGCATCATGGTAGATCTGAACTGAAATTTGAGGCAAGGTCAGGAAAAGGTAATATTTTGACATTGAAACTGGTGAAAATAGAGCACATAGATAAGAATGTCAGGGGTCAACAGAGGTGACCTTTATTGGAAGACAATTTGTAGATGGGACCAGAAACCAATATATATCCTATTCTATTGCCCAGAAACTTCTAAAAGAAATGTAAATATGTGTTTTGATCAATAGACAGGTGTGTTGTTAGGTAGACTACACTGTGAATAAACTAAAACGACTTTAATTAACTGAGCATTCATTGATATTGAACAAGGCACTGTGGGGATAAGAAGGTGTAAAATGCCTTGATGTCATTTGATGATCCTTGCTCTGATTCCAAAATAAAGAAACAAACTACCAGTTAATTATTCCACAAGTGAGATACCCTAATACAGAAAATGCGAAACTATGGAGAACTGGCACAGGGTTTTGGCCACTGAGAAGATGTCCTACATTAGAAACGATTTTGGTTTATAAATTAGACACTTGTGGGTTTGGTTAACATCAGTCAGGCACTAAGATGTGGTCATTCTTGATGGAACAGACTAGAACAAGTTTTTGAACCTGAAAAGCTGAGTTGAGCTCTTGGACTCATGTTGACTGCGTTAAAGGTATAGGCACATTCGGAGCTCACCTTGGGGTGGCAAACTAACCTTACTCTTTAATGTCACTGTACAGCATAATAATAATAATGATGGTAGCTTCATCTTCAGTAGTGTCATTAAGCCCAAAAAGTTATCTCTCTCCATTATGTCTGTATTTGACTTTGGAATAATATTAACATTCTGGAGAGTAGATTTTGTCATAGTTGAAACTTACTTTTAATTTTATTTTTAATTTCTGTGGGTAGTCTACATATTTGTGGGGTACATGAGTTGTTTTGATATAGGTATACAATGCATAATAATCACATCAGAGTAAATGGTATATCCATCACCTCAAGCATTTATCCTTTGTGTTACAAACAATCCAATTATACTATTTTAGTTACTTTAAAATGTACAATGAAATTATCTGCAGTCATCCTCTTGTGCTAGCAAATACTATGTATTATTCAGTCTTTCTTTTTTTTTCTTTTTTTTTGAGACGGAGTCTTGCTCTGTAGCCCAGGCTGGAGTGCAGTGGCGCGATCTCGGCTCACTGCAAGTTCCGCCTCCCGGGTTCACGCCATTCTCCTGCCTCAGCCTCCCGAGTAGCTGGGACTACAGGCGCCCACCACCTCGCCCAGCTAGTTTTTTGTATTTTTTAGTAGAGACGGGGTTTCACCGCATTAGTCAGGATGGTCTCGATCTCCTGACCTCGTGATCCACCCGTCTCGGCCTCCCAAAGTGCTGGGATTACAGGCTTGAGCCACTGCGCCCGGCCATTATTTAGTCTTTCTAACTAGTTTTTGTACCCATTAACCCTCCCCACTTCCCCACCCCCCTCCACCCCACTACCCTTCCCATCCTCTGGTAACCATCCTTCTACTCTCTATCTCCATGAGTTCAACTGCTTTAATTTTTAGCTCTCACATATAAGTGAGAACCATGTGAAGTTTTTTTTTCTGTCCTTGTCTTATTTCACTTAACCTAAAGACCTCCAGTTCCATCCATATTTTTGCAAATGACTAGATCTCATTCTTTCTTTTTTATGGCTTAAAAGTACTCCATTGTGTATATATACAACATTTTCTTTATTTATCTGTTGATGGACACTTAGGTTGCTTCCAAATATTGGCTATTGTGAATAACGCTGCAATAAGATGGGAGTACAGATATCTCTTCAATATCCTGATTTCCTTTATTTTGTTTATATACCAGCAGTGGGATTGCTGGATCATATGGTAGCTCTATTTTTAGTTTTATGAGGAACCTCCAAACTGTTCTCCATAGTGGTTGTAATAATTTACATTCCCACTAAGAGTGTATAAGGGTTTGCTTTTCTCCACATCCTCGCCAGCATTTGTTGTTGCCTGCCTTTTGGATAAAAGCCATTTTAACTTGGAGGGAAACATGGCTTACATTTATAATGAAATTATTTTTCCATAGTGACTATTATTCATTATTAACCAAAAGAGAATGAAGAAACAACACAGGAAGTGATGGGATCAGGGGACTCTGGATTGAAAGAAAAATTAATCCCAGATAATCCACAAACCTGGTAACACTCAAAAAGAGTGTCAGTGAGTTATATTCATCCGTCTATCTATCCATCATTGGTCTGTCTGTCTATCTATCTATCTATCTATCTATCTATCTATCTATCTATGTGTGTATCTTATTTCTTTTAGACTTCATGGACTTCAAATTATAGTTCAGAGGTTCTGGTACATTAATTAAAAAAACAGAAAATTCAAGAGGCAGATATTGTTTGGATAAAGGGAGGTATATGTCCTGTCTTTTAGATCTGGGCCTGGGACTCTGATTTCCTAACTTCATGACAATGTTCAACATTCTACAGAGAAAAATAATAAATCCTAAACCTGTGTGACATCACGCTTTCAGACAGTCTCTTTATCTTTCTGTGCCTACATTATTTATCAAGAAAGAGACTCTCTGAGGAGTTGATGCAAGTGTTTTTTTGTGATGATCTGGACACTGGTTCAGGAAAGAAAAAGAATTTCCTTGTTGATTCAATCAAGGATGGATGAGTCACTTTGAAATATGTTTGTCTCTTACCACTAGTGATTTTCTTCAAAGATCCCCGCCATCAATAAGAATTATAACCTCTGAAATGCTTTTCCCTAATGAAAAAGTATTTTCATTTTGATAATGTAGCATGTGATTAGTAAGACTCTTTAATTGACTTACTTTCTGGAGGTTTTAAAATTTTTCTCAGAGAGCAGACTTTCATTCATCAGAATACAAGCAGAGGCAACCCTTCCTGTGTAGGTTCAAATGGTTAAGCCAGGCACCAAGGGCCTCCCTTTGTTCTTTTGGGTAGAGCTCCCTTGGATGGCTGCCCTAAAAACTGCAAGGGAGGTTGCATTGCAGACTGCAGGCAATGATTATAATAGCTCCCAATCCCTGAGTATTTATTATGCTCCAGGCATTTTGTAAGCACTTCATATGTATTATTTACCTCAATCCTCACAGTAATCCTATGAACATCATCCCATTTTAGGGAGATGATATTGCGTCTCAGAGAGGTTCCATGATTTGTCCAAAGCTTCATAGCTTACTAATGTCAGAGCCAAGATTTGAATGAAGGTTAATTAGAATCTAAAACATGTACTCTTAGCCAATATACTGTACTTACTTCCGGTATAGGGCAATGTGATCGCATTTAGAGACCTGGAAAATCTGTTCTGCTTCCCTAAGAATTTTTATCACGCAATCTTTGAGCCAGGTCACTCCCTTTCTGGAGCTGAGCAAATCAGGAGGCTACAGTTTCTAAAACTTGAACCCTTCCTAAAATACCAAGTGTATCTTGGCAAAGACAAGTACCTGACAAGTAAGGGCTGGTGAATTACCATATTTCATCAAACTAAAATGCATTGATTGTGAGATGTATCATTAGTTTATATATGCTACGAAAAAGAAAAGGGACACCAAATTAAATTGACACAGTGTTTTCTTATCATGCAGAATTTTTATTTTAAACCTCTTGAAAAAGCTTAGACTTCATGAAACAGTTTGTTTTTTTTTTTCTTTTTGAGACGGAGTCTCGTTCTGTCACCCAGGCTGGAGTGCAGTGGCCGGATCTCAACTCACTGCAAGCTCCGCCTCCCGCAGAAGCCATTCTCCTGCCTCAGCCTCCCCAGTAGCTGGGACTACAGGCGCCCGCCACCTCGCCTGGCTAGTTTTTTATATTTTTTAGTAGAGACGGGGTTTCACCGGGTTAGCCAGGATGGTCTCGATCTCCTGACCCGTGATCTGCCCGTCTCGGCCTCCCAAAATGCTGGGATTACAGGCATGAAACAGTTTTTATAGTTTATCATTCTCATACATACATTAAAAATGTCCTTAAGTGGATATATTTCTAAAACTTCCTCAACTTTGGAGCTTTACTCTTGTGAGTTTCTTCCTTTCTCACAGTCAGCCCTGACTATGCTTTTCCACACAATATTATCCCCTGACTTCAAGTGTGCGGAAGATGCAGAAGTTCTTGCAGAAATTCATAAATAAATGAAAAGTCCTTTGTTTTGGACTCCTAGGCTGGCTTTGCGGTCACGTAGAGGTAGCCTAGCTTTGGAAATGTTGCTATACATGCCTGGTTTACCCTCCTTCTTACTCCTTTCCCACAACCATTTGGTTTTTCAAAGTTAAAAGAATGCATTGTTATTGACCCTTAGATTTTCTTCCAAGACTGATACCTGTTGTGATGGTTAATTTTATGTGCCAACTTGACTGGGCCATGGAATGCTCAGATAAACATTATTTCTGGATGTGTCTAGGAGGGTGTTTCTGGAAGGAACCAGCATTTGAATTGGTGGAATAAGTAAGACCAGTTGTGCTCCCTGTGTGGATGGGCATCCTTTGATACATTGAGGGGCTGAATACAGCAAAAGGTGGAGGAAGGTTGAATTCATTCTTGGCCTGACTGCTTGAGCTGGAACATGAATCTTCTCTTCCCTCAGCACTTCTCATTCTCAGGCCTTCAAACTCAGACTGAAATCTACATCATTGGCTCTCCTTGAAACTACACAAAAAGCTTTCCTGGGTCTCCAGCTTGCAGATGGCAGGTTGTGGGACTTCTCAGCCTCCATAAGCGTGTAAGCCAATACTTTAAAACAAATCTTTCTCTCTCTCTCTCTCTCTCTATACACACACACACTGTGGTTCTGTTTCTTTGAAGAATCCTGACTAATACTCCTATTCTGCAGGTTTAATTTTAGTGTTTTTATGTTCTTTCCAGCATGCAAGCCAGTAGTTCTAAAACTTGAGTGTGTATCAGAATCACTTGGTGGGCTTGTTAAAACCCACACTGCTGAATCAGATTTTCTGTTTTGCTATGCCTGGGGTTAGACCCATGAATTTGTACTTTTAGCAGATTCCTAGATGATGTAGATGCTGCTGGTGGGGAAGAAGCAGAAACCTTTAAAATTGTTGGAATAAGAAATCTCAACCAAACCACTGCCAGGCTCACAGCGCTTGCAAGACTTCACTGATTTTATGAGGCAGTCAGAGATTTTAAAGTTTGAAAACAACACACAACTTTGAACTGGTGAAGTGTGATAAATTCCTTTTTCCTTTAAACTGAGGTATGGTGTCATTTTCATTCATTCTAATTGATTGTCACTTGACTGACATTTAATCTATTCATTCACTTATTTGTAATAAGAATATTATTACTTGTTCCAAAGATGACTTAAAATGGTTTCTAAGATTTAAGCTAAAGTCTCTTCCTCCTATTATTTTAGGCAAGAAATGGTCTGTAAATATATGTATATGACTATGTAAAAAAATATATATATATGACTATATGTACACACATAGAGGAACTTACTCTATATATTAAACTCCTGCAGGCTGACATGCGCTGCCTCTGATAGGGAACTCACTGCTTCAAGATATAGCCCTCTTGGCTTCTGATTTCTAGAAAGTGCTTCTTTGTATCACCTGAAGGAACAAGTAACCTACCAACATTAAAGATGACCTAACAAAGAGCCCCATGAGATACATGACCGCACCTGCACATCACATACTCCTCTCATTCTGAGAACACACATGAGAAATATTCTTATCTCGCCATAGTATTAGGAACAGTTGCATTTTTCCTAAGTAACTTTTTTGTGATCATTATGTGTAAATTTTTAATTGATCATGTTTACCTTTTTGGTTTTGTTCTTCAGTAACTTAGACTCAACTTTCTTGCCGGCTTTTAGCAACTAACTGGTCTGTGACCACTGAGATCTTGTCTCCCTAGCTTCTTTACTCCCAGGCCAGGCTGCTCACCACTGTGAAGATGTCAGTTCCCTTGAGTGAGGCTGAGGCTTTCTCACTGGCACTCACTTGATCAATCAGAATCCTGGAAGAAAACCTGAAGTCACTCTATCCATCTGAGCCTGAGACCTTCTTAGAGTACAATCTTTACAAGCCGTATATGCCTTCTAGGATGCCTGGGTTCCCCGGTGTCCACCAAAGGAGTAGTGGGTGCATTCTCTTGGCAATCTTGGGCTGGCTGCACCCACCATATTCCCATCCCTCAATGCCAGTTGGCTACCGTGAACGTAGGTCTTCTAGCCACCAGTTCTCCCCAGTACCTTCCATGTTTCTTCACCCGATCTTCCTCTGTCCCAATCTTTACACTCTAACCTTGGGAAACTTGTTATCTCGTTAACAAGCTCCTATGACTTCTTCACTGAACATTTCTTTTACTTCCTTTCCCGTAAAAAAATCTTAGCTTCTCCTATAGGAGTTCACTCCCCATTCAGCCTCTCAAGGGGCAGTAGCTTTTTTCACACCCCAAGTGCCTCAAATCAGGTGACAGGACCAACACCCTCCTGATAAAATCCCTGCTTACTGATAAATGTGTCATTCAGCTTAGCCACTCTCCATACCTCCCCTTTACTATCACCTACTGTCTTAGTCAGGGCCGCTATAATAAAATACCATAAACTGGGTAGCTTACAGACCACAATTTTTTTTCTCGCAGTTGTAGGCTGAGAAGTCCAAGATCAAGGCAGAGACAGATTCAGTGTCTGGTGAGGGCCCTCTTCCTGGTTTCCAGATGGCTGTGTTCTTACCATAGTCTCAAATGGCAGGAAAAGAGAGGAGGAGAGCTCTCTGGGGTCTCTTTGACAAGTCATTAATCCCAATCATGAGGGCTTCACCCTTATGACCTAATTATCTCCCAAAGGCCCCACTTCTGATACTATCGCATTGGGGGTTAGAATTTCAACATATGAATTTGGGGGCACACACTCAGTCCACCACAGCATCTCAGTGAAGGCTTACTATATCCCACCTTTCTCTTCCTCTCTACACTCACACCCAATTGATTAGAAGTTCTGTTAATTTGACTTTCCATTCTGTCTCTCACTTTACCTACTTTTCTCCATCCCCACTGCCATTATCCTAACTTAGACCACCATCAGCTATCTCCTGGATCACCCTACCCTCCACAGCCATCCATCTGGTTTCCTTACCTCCATCTTCCCCCTTTTTCCAATCCGGCCTGGCTTCTGAAAACTATAGATTAGGGTCTCAGGGCTTGCTTTTGAGTATTGTTTGTCAATTCTCCAGATATCACTGGCTTTGAGACCTCATGGTTTCCACTTATACAAGTGGCTTTCTCACTGAGACTCACTCGATCAATCAGAATCCTGGAAGAAAGTCTGAAGTCCCTCTGTCCATCTGAGCCTGAGACCTTCTTAGAGTACAATCTTTATAAGCCATATATGCCTCCTGGGATGCCTGGGTTCCCCTAGCATTTGAGCAATAAAATTGGGCTAGGCAATAAAAATTGCCTAGCAATTTTTACTCTTTTTTTAATTGTTAAAGGAAAAAATGTTATGCAAGTGAGAATTGGAAGACTATAATCCCTGGGAACTTCAATTATGCTAATTGTAATAAAATTATAATACTTCCTTTCTGTAGAACTCTGAGCTTTAGAATGCATTGCTACATACATACTGAATTCTCAAAGATTTTTTTTTACCTGCATTTCATAAATCAGGGAACTGAGGCTTGGAGTACTTGAGTCGTATTCAAGGTTCATGTGGTAGTAACTAATCAGGAATTTAAATTCTATTTCCCAATCCTATGCTCATTCCTGTGCTCCAGGCTATACTATCACAGAGATTGTGTATTACATTTAAAATGCCAATGACTCAATTCTTAAATGGAGAAAACTGTAGCAGTCATCAGAAGTCTGTCCTGTACGAAGCTGCACGTATGTCCATTTAAATGAATGGAGTAGAGGAGGCTTTCTCAGATGTATTGGCCACTGAGATAAAGGTAATGAGAGCATGAATACAGCAACAGGTATGCAGCTCCACACATGGGGAGGCCAGGACATCAGTTAGGCCTATCAAAACAATATTTAGAAAAACACCCCAACACAATAGTGGTCAAACTTGCTTCTTAGCAATTTTTACTCATTTTTTATTGTTAAAAGAAAGAATCAACTGGGCCTATCTCATTTGTCCATTTGTTTGAGAGACAACTTGCTTCATTTTTAAAGTTACAACCAATAATCTTGAAAACAGAAACAATGTTATGGTAACTGGCCAACACATTTTTTATAGAGGTAAAGAAATCCAATGAACGCATTCAAAATTTAATTCAGGAGCAGTGGGGAGTGATATTTACTTGTCTCTTTGCTTGAGAGACCTGGGGTTTCTCCCACCACCCAGGGTGCATTATGAGGCTGGAGTGGGAGGACAGTCTGTATTTAATTGAGGAAGGAATAGTAACCTATTGCCTGATCTGCTATCGGTGACATTTGCCCTGTTCACTAGGGAACAGCTCTTTAAAGGGTTTCAATAAATAGCTACCAACAGCCTTAATTTAACAGCTGTGCTGAACTATTGTGGAACATCCAGATGTGGAGCTATCTGTGGGAAATACAATCCATCCAAAGGGGGAGATAATGGTTCCCCTTGTGGGCCCAGCCTTCCTGAACTTTCAAGAACTTAGTGTCTACCCTGTCTTTGTTTAAGGGAGTTATCAGCCTAATTACTCATACACAAGCCAACAGCTGTTTTCCCAGTTGAGAGTCACTTTATACTATATTGCCTCCTTTACACTTATTTGTCATATTAGGAAAAATACTGAGGGGCAGAAGTGTTTTTAAGTATACATTTAAAACATCTCATGTAGCTTTGATAATGAGATGAACTGAACCTCATTTCAATATCGTGACTTTTTCTTTCTCTTTGTTCTTTCTCACTTTAGCTGTCACCTTCCCTACGGTGTCAGTCCTTGGATTCTACTTATGAAGACTCATATTATTTTGCTAGAGAACCTAAGAACGAGTTTAGCTATTAAAAATAACTCTACTTCTGAAGCCATATTTTATTCCCCTGCAGTAGTTTCAATACCAGGGCAAGTAAACAGTGATTAAACAAAAAATGGCGGCAATGATCTTTGTGGGCTTTGCTGTTACACATAAAATCTCAAAGAAGGGCTGAATTCTTTGACCACTTGAAATCATCCCCAGATTTGAAGAGAAGCCATTTATTTCCTGGTGGACTTTAGACTTTATCTTCAGAACTGCCATTTTTATTAATTGTCCAATTCAGAATTCAAAGATAGTACTGTGTGCTTAGGAATCCAAAGCAAACTCAAGGAGTAACTCAGCAAAATATGCATTGAATTTTGTGCCCAAAGTCACAAATGTCTTAAAGCGTTTTTTCTGCAGCCACATAGAAGACTAAAACTCTCATTCCAGAAAGGGAGCAAATTTTTAGAGATACTTCCTCATTTGCTGGCGTGGATCAGATTCACTCATACTTACCTAACAGCCTCTAGACCATAACGTGATTACTCCAATCCATATTTACTTTCTACAAATAAGTTGTTAGACTTAGAGGAGTGAGAGAAGTAGAATAGCAAGATAAATGCAGCCACAGAATGGTGGGCAAGTGTAGAGACTCAGGGAGCCTGGAGATCTACATGCCAGTCCTACCTCTGCCACTAACTTCCAGGCGGTTCAGCTGGCCTTGGTTTCTCCATTTGCAAAATGAGGGTCTTGGACCAGATGAGCAATCAAGTCCTACTGGCTCTAACATTCTACATTTCTGTGGAAGAAGAGCAATCCTATAAAAGCAGAGAAGGAGTACAACCTGAGCAATCCCTCAACACAAAAGTTCATCCTCATGAAACAGGGAAAGCAAGTAATTGCAACCCCAGGGAGGTGACAGAGGCCTGGGCAAGGGGCCGTTTTAGGAAACAGACAGCAGGTCTGTAGGAAATTATCACTAACTTCCAAAAAGCAATGGAATTCTGGGGAAGAGATCCCATTGAAAGAGGAAGCACAGGCAGCTTGTGAGCAAGTCAGGGCCAAAGAGGCAGAAGGTCTGTGCAAGGGAAATACCGCCCCCTGCCCCCTGCCCCCTGCCCCCTGACACCCCCCCCCGGCCCCCGCCCTCCACACATCCACACACAGACATGCAGAACAAGATTTTGGACAGGCTCTATTTTATGTAGCTCAGGCTTAGAAATCAAACCTATTGTTCTCCCAGCACAGATTTATTTTTCTTCCCTCAATAATTAGAAAAGCAGTTTGCTAGTCTATACTGTTTATTGCTTTACTTCCAATGTTCATGCTCCTTACAGCCTGAAATTAGTAAATAGCACTTATGACTGGCAAGAAATCACATTCTGAGTTTCCAGTTAGCACAGACAAACCCTTGTTGGGCTAGAGGGGAAATATTTAACTAAGAATTACACAATAAGGTCCCGTATTCGCACCAACCTGTTCTCCTCTATGGAATGGCTCACTGGTGACTCATTTTCACCTGCTCATATCAAATCATGCACAATTATTTGTCCCAACCTCTCTTCCTCTACTTTTGCTAAAAGCTTATCCACAATGTTTTCTTGAAGATTTCTTCTCCTTCCTCCACCTTTGTATATCCAGGAACATTTCTTAAGTTTTTCTTAAAGTTTTCTTAAGTTGTTTGTTTTGTCAGGAACTTTATGTACAAGTGGTCATGCTTGTTTGTCCTTACAAAAGTCAAGATAAATTCAACAGTCAAATACTTGCTTCTAATGGATCTGTGCAGTGAGGGAGGTAGTCAGCAGTCTTAGCTGCTTCTCTCATCCCTTCCTGAATTCCCTTTATTTCCTCCCTGTGCTTTCTGTAGCCTCCCACCCCTCAACTTTAATCTTCTGTTTCTTGAATGGGCACTTCACAAACAGAGATATCCAGATGGCTAATTTACAAACAAAAATGGATCAATAATTAGAAAACTTAATTAGTAAATTACTATTATTAGGAAGTTGTTATTAATTACTCCATTATTCACAAAGGAACTACAAACTAAAACCACAATGAAATAGCTGTATCACCCATTAGAATGGCTAAAATAAAAAGAATTGACAGTAACCAGGGTTACCACACTAGCAAGTTAATGGGGGAAAATTGAACCCTCATACACCACTGCTGGGGGGCGGTCCTTATACACTGCTAGAGAAGGTGTAAAGTGGTAAAAAATTACTTTGAAAAACTGTTTGGTACTCTTCACTAATGTATATAAAAAATACTCATGGGAAACACCCATAACCCATGACCCAGAAATTTCTACCCCTGAATATATCACAGGTGAATATTTTCACCAAAATACATGTACAAGAATGTTGATTGCAGCTTTATTTATAACAGTACTCAGATGGAAGTAATGAAAGTAGTCATCAACAGTAGAAGAGATTTGTTAAGAGAGTGGATCTTAAGTATGCTCACCATACACTCATACACAAAAGAAAACTATGTGAGGTGATCCATATATGTGTTAATAGCTTGATTGTGGTCTTCATTTCACAATGTATATGTATATCAAAGCATCTCATTGTACACCTTTAGCATACATGATTTTAATTTGTCAATTATACTTTGTTAAAGCTGAAAAATCAATGAAACACATGAAAACGTGATTGCATAAAATTTTAGGGACTGTAAACTCAAGATTAAAAACTTCTATAATCTTCTCTTGTATACTGTTAATGAGAATGCAAATTGGTAAAAAGCCAATGGAAGAAAATTTGGTATTATTTACTGAAATTATAAATGCACACATCCTGTGAAGCAGTATCTTCGCTTTTAGGAAGTTATCCAACAAACATATTTTTATATGGGGGAAATGATGTTTGTATAAAGATATTAACTACAGTATTTTTGTTATAGAAAGATTAGAAACAGCTAAATGGTCATCAATAAGGAACTACTCAAATGTTAGTATGCTTACAAAAATATTAGAAGACAGAACGTTTTGGTATATTCATTAATGAAGTATTACACAGCAGTGAGAAAGAATTAATGTCAGCTACACACAACAACATGAATGGATTTTGCAGACATAATGTTAAATGAAAGAAGCCAGAAACAAAAGAGTGCATACTGTTAATTCATGTCTAGGGAAAGATAAAACTAATCTTTGGTGATAAGCATTAGAATAGTGGCTTTATTTGTGGGAAGGTGGCTCTTAACGGTGAAAGAACTCAAGGGAGGACCTCGGCAATGTTGGAAATATTCTCCATGTTGATCTGAGTTATGGTTACGTGAGTGTATACATATGTAAAAATTCCTCCATTTATACAATTAATCGTGGACTTTATTGTGGTATAATACACCAATAGTAGAAAAAAGCAAAAAATTGATATGTCCTAGGCAGTGAATGCAGCAGACCCTGATCATTTTACTTGTTTTTAATGTACTAGATGTTCCCTTCCAGTGACTCTACTTCTTCTGATGTCTTATGGGTCATGTTTGGAAGTCCATAAGACACTGCAGAGAACATCTAGTAAGAGCTGCTCTGTATGTTAAGTCATGCTTATGGCTTGAGTATGCAAATAGATACCTGAGAGAATCTTTCCAAATAATTCAAGAGTAGGCTAGTTAGTTCCACTTACACATGAAAGAATAATTACTAAAAGGAACAACATCAGAGAGTGAACCTCAAGCGATCAAATTAAATATTTACTGCTACGGTAGATAGCATTGTAGGAGCTGAGGTGATTCAGAGATGAGCAGGACACACACACTCCTGTTCTCAAGATGCTTTCGCTTGCTGGTTGTGGGGTGCAGGTATACATGGAGCTAAGCATCTTTAAATATGAGAAGGTAGGAGCTAAGAGAGAGGCATAAAATAGTGCAGGGACATAAATGAGAAAACAGGGAAGGCTTACTGGATGGGTAGCATTCTCTGAGCCATGAAGCTTGGTTAGGGATTTCACAGACTGAGTAGGAAAATGAAAAAGAAGGACACATTGTTATGAAAGATAAACAAAGCCAAGTTTGAAAAGACCACTCTCCAGCTACTCTCAGTTTGAAAGTCCCCATCTCATGCAATGGCTCTTTTGTGCTGACAAGTGTTCCAGTCTGAACCTAGTGACTGCCTTTTCATCAGAAGCATCTGACCTCATTGCTTCTCCTCCAGATGTTGATATATGACAGTTTGTGGCACAGGCAGGGATGGGTGGTGTGTAATGTCACTTCGAGACCTACAACAGATTAGTGAAAGGAGACCTTTGAACATGGACCTCCAGCACCTCTGCAGTACTTACGAGCCCTAACTCTTCTGACTTGGAGATAACTTACCAGAAGGCCAAGCATGGGAGTAATTTATTGCCAAACTGGTTTAAAAGTGAGATCAAAAACAGACTTTAGCATTTCTTTTTTCTAATTTGCCATGAGGTTGAAGTCCATCGTTTGCAATAAGAAATCACTCGTATGGACAACTGGGGTGAGAAGCTTGCCCCGTGTTACATTTTATGGGCTCAAAATCATGAGAGTAAGAGTTTTTCACCTTATCTTATTTGACCAAAAAGACATTTGCTCTTCTATCCATTTCATAGTAAAGACTCTCAAATCTTTTATTTTCCTTTTTTCAAAAGAGATTATGAAATGTCACATAAATAGACTCCCTCAAGTTATAGATTGGGTGATCACTTAATTTATGCCCCAAACAGTGGTACTTTTTATAAAGTATTAAGTGTTCAATTTGGATGAGATGTCAGGACATAGTCATAAAGTGAGACTTCACTGAGCAAACCAGGATATATGGGTATTCTAGTCATTATAGAGAGAAACATATTGAGGAAACAAAGTAAATTTTCAAACTACTTTAAAATGAAAAGTACCATCATATTTGGAAAGCATCACTGGGAATCATACTGTTAGGCATGGTAGTTCTGCAATTATTGAAGAGGAGGGAGCAACTTTCGTCTTCCACATTATATTTCATTGAGGAGTTGGAATCTAATTTTCTATCCTTGGCATATTTTAGTATCCTTGTGACAATGAAATATAGGTGAAACTTTGAAATTTTGATTTCTGATGCTTTTCCTTCACTCCCTGAAAGAGAGCTTTTATCAATTAACATGCCTCCCATTGCCATGAGGTCTGGTGGGAGGTGAAAAATGCAGCACATTACTCACATAGATTTTTCTAATACCAAATCCATCATTCAGATTACATTCAGATTATTGGAACTGTGAATGTTTGACTAAGTTTAATGTTATCTATTGTCATATCATAACAATGTTTTCTATGCTTTATTTATGCTCTTCTTATTTTAAAAAAAATTGTGCTTCTACTGTGGATACCTCCACCAGCTCACAACACAAAATAGCTTCTACACACACACACACACACCCACACTATTGGTTGTGGCAAGCAGGTGGATCACTATGCATCTACAGTGATATGGACCTGAGCCCGGACTCCATAGATCATCTGACCTCCATAAGCACCTACTTTAATAAGTGTCCCATAGACTGGCATTTTGGGTCTCCAGGAATTAGTGTCAGTCCAGAGCCATTGTCCAGTAATCCCCTTCCTCAATGCACAGTCACCCTGTTAAATGGCCACAGCCGCCTTGCAGAAGACTGAAAGGCACAATGCACAGTATATATTGGTGTCATAGGGCCTTTCTTCAAAGGATACAGCCCCCACCTTCATTCAAGGGTTTTGGGTCTGCAAACTCTCCCAATACCGGGAATGTGCAACTCTCTATTGTGGTAATTCAAGTCTGACTTCCTGTTTACCAAACCTAGAGCTTTTTCGTTTACGCCAATCAAGTTAGGCTTTAGTTGTCTCCTATCTCTTTCAGTTCTAGAGATATCAAGATTAGCTACCCAACCCTAATTTCTGTGGGTCAAACTATTCTGATTGCTGTTTTGGTTCTGTTGCTCTTTCTACTAACCATGCTCACCATCATCTCCATGGTATTCAGAGATTCTAGTTTGATGGCAGCACTTCCTACTACCCTCTGAGCTACAGAGAATAGCACAACGAAACACTTCCGAAGATGCTAGGACTTCTTTCATAAATGTAGTTCTCACAGGCTTGGTAAAGGGAATATAGTCTGGAACTTCCCAGGCGGCATAGTGAGAGGGCAAGTGAAGTTCTCAGGTAATAAATACGCTCTAGCATTCCAATCTCCCTAAGACTTTGGGCATCTTCTAAACTCAATGACCCAAAGTCATACCGTAAGAATCTAAATGAAGAAGAGCAAAAACCATGGTAAGTAAAAGTAAGGAAACAAAAATGATACATATTTAAATGTAACAACAACAAATAATAAAATGACAAATATTTAAATAATGAATAAAGTTGGGAAGAAGCTATTGAGAAATTTAACAAAGGAGTAATATTCAACTGTAAAAATGAATACAGACTATCATTACAGATGCTCCTTATCTTACAATACTGTTATATCCAGCTAAACCTAATGTAAATCAACTTATGGTAGTTTATCTGGATGTAAGTGTAATGAATGTGTATTGCTTTTGCATCATCGTAAAGTTAAACTAGCATGAGTTGAACCATCTAAGTTGGAACTGGCTGCATATACTACTATGGAACAATCTTTAGGATATAGTTACAGGTAAAATAAATCGAGGTAAAAAATGTGTGTATACTATGCTACTATTTAAGGAAGAAGGGCTTACAAAAATACACATGTACTTTAATAAATTTATTTAAAAAAACAATGGAAGGGCAAGCCATTAAACATGGGGAAAGAACAGAATAAGGTAGAATCGACAGGAATAAGAGGGATTTTTCTTGAGGAATTTTACTTTAGAATCTGTTAAACTCTTTACATAAATATTAAAACATAACTAAGTTATAAGAAACGTCTTTTAAAAAACCTTAAACTGTTTTTCATAATCATTTTTATTGATAGCTTCAGTTTTTTTTATTATCTGACTGTTTTATATGGTATATGTATTTGCTAAAACAAATGAGTAATTATTTGAGTGTCCCTGAAAACTGTGGCTTTTGACATTGGATAAAGGAGATATATATGTAACATCAGTGAGGTTAAGTAAAAGTACTGTTTTCCTGAATTTGAATTAGAAGTATCAATATGAATTTGTGATGATTCCAGCTTTATTAAAATATACATATTTCTTAATGACTTCCACTAATGACAGATTCACTTTTCAGGAACCAATATTCTTATCAATAACAAATAGAAAAGTTAGACAAAATATTGAGAACATCCATTCAAAGAGAAGACATCAGAGAGCTTTCAAAAGTGCCAGGACTTAAGAAGAAAAAATTTCAGAGAGTAGGAAAGCTCGCAAAGTGAGATATTCTACAGTATTGTGTCTTTTGAGGAATTTGCTGATTTTTAAGGGATTTGGGAGTGAGAGAAAAGCAGAGCAAAAAGTAATAGTCAGTGGTTAGGAAGCTGAGATGCAGTTTTTTCAGTATTATGGTGCTGGGGAAACACAAATGGGAGGTTAGGGTGGGATAAAGAGGAAGAGTGCTATTATTAGTTCTAGACTTCCAGTTAGGAATCCTTCAAAAGGTATATTTTACTAGTAGACTGGCACACACAAAAGAGCACCATCAAACTTCAAACAAGCTCCGTCAGTCCCACTCATGGAATAAGGCAATCTGTTCTTATTTACCACTCTTTTAAAAGTAAAAAGCTTCTCTGAGAAAAGATAATAGCAACCAGAGCCTTGTTATCACTATAATTTTGTATATGTCTGGTATTCAATAAAAGAATTAACAGGTATGGAAGAATACAGGATCAAATGACCAAAAAATGAAGAGAAAACAGAAGTAGGTCAATAGGTGATAGAGATATCAGATAATTCAGACACAGACATTGAAGTCACTATGATTCATAACTCAAGAAATGACAAGATAAATTCTCCAAAGATCTTGAATCTATTAAAAATGACAATTCTAGAATTAAAATATAATATATATAATTGTAGTAATATAATTGAAATTATGGACTGAATAGGTGAGTTTAACAGGAGATTAGACACAGAAGAAGACAGATTTATAAAATCAGAAGGTAAATCAATGTAAAATATCCATACTTAAGGACGAAGAGGAAAAAATTTTGTATAGAGAAACTAACAAGAGTATTTAAAAAATGCCACAGTATCTATGTCTAACAAATGTATAATTGGAGCCTTAGAATGAGAGAAAAATAAACTGTGCAGAAGCAATATTGGTAGAGATACTAGCTATACATTTTCAAAAAACAGAAAAACATCAATTCTCAGATTTAAGAAGCTCTACAAACTCCAAGCTGTATAACTACAAGAAAAGCATACCAAAATAGACTTGACAAATTGCTAAATAAACAATGAAAAGAAAAAAATAATTAAAGCTGACAGAGCAAAACAAAATAACATTACTTTCAAAGGAGCAACAATAAAACGGATACTTGACTTTTCCAAATAAATCATGGAAGCAAGAAAAAAGTTTATAGTTCTGAAGGTAACTGCCAACCTAAAATTATATAGCCAATGAAAATATCCTTCACACATAATGTGAATAAAGATGTTTTTGCAGAATAAAAAATTGAGAGCATTTATCATTTTGAAAAAACATGCTTAAACTTTGTAAAAATTTATTGTATAAAATTATATATCAATAAATCTAATTAAAAAGAAAAAGAAACTACTAAAGGGAATTCTTTTGGTAGAAGAAAAATGGTCTCAGAGGAAAACATGAATATATGGGAAAAACTGAAGAACACTAAAAGGGATAAACCTGTGGGTAAATCTAAATGAATAGTGATTGTACAAAATAATTTTAATATCTTATATGGATATGTGGTAACTGATATATATATACACACATATATATACACACACACATATATATGTATATATATACACACACACATATATATGTGTATATATACACACACACACACACATATATATATATCTTCTATGGTAACCACTATGGGCAGATTAGAAAAACATAGAATAAGCTAACATTTTAAAATAAAATACTATTACATATTCTAATAGTTTGGAAATCTTTCATTATATTTATTCTTAGGTGCCCTTTTTGTTGCTATTATAAATTATATATGTATATTGTTGCTAGTATATGAACTTATAATTGTTTTATGTAGTAATTTATGTCTACCCAACTAGTTAAGCTCTCTTGTTCATAATAACAATTTTTGTGGATTTTTTGGAGCTTCTATTGGCAATTATATTATCTGTGCATAATGAGAATTTTGTCTCTCGGTTTTATTTCCAATTTTTTCTCTTGTTTTATCGTATTTGCTAGGATCTTGAAGACAATGGTGAATGGAAGCAGGGTCTCTGGACATACATCTTATTTCTGATATTCAAGGGAATTCTTAGGATGATATTTGCAGTTTTCTGTTAGTGAGGTTAACAGAGTTCCCTTATATTTCTAATTGACTAAAAATAATTTTATCATGAATCTTATAAAATGTTTATGCACCTACTCAAATCATTTATTCTTACTTATCTATTAATATAGTGAATTACACAATTTTTTTCTAAAGTTAAACCAATCTTGAATTACTGGAACAAACTCAATTTGGTAATGATCTATTATATTTTTAATATATTGCCATACTCGGTTTCCCAATATTTTGTTTATGATTCTTAGATCTATGTTTTATAAATGAAATTGGCCTGTAACCATTCTCTCTTGAAATGTCCTTAACTAGTTTTGATATTAAGACTATATCATTTTCACAAAATAAGATGAGGAGTTAGTTTTCACTCTATTTTCTAATTTTGGGAGGAATTTGCATATGGCTACAAGAATTTGTTTATTAAAAGTTTTTAAAGCTTATTTGTAATATGTTTTGGGCCTAGAGCTTCTTTAATGGGAATGTTAATATTAATTTTTAAAATTTTTTCTTCAGTACTTTTTGTTAAGTATATTTTTCTAAAAGTTTTTTTGTGTATTTTCAAATTGTACACATTTTAAATTTGTTGATGTGAAGCTGTTTATTTTATTCTCTAATTTTCTATTGAAGTTTTTTCTTTGAAATCTTATTTTCTTGTGAAGACAAGATTTCTTGTTGGCTCACTTTGCCCATGTAGATTTTTGTTTAGCCATCATCACGAATCTGCAGCACCTTCACGTGTCTTAGCTTTATATGGAATTTTAAGGTGTAGCTCCCACCTTGCACAAGTCTAAGTCTTTCATTTCATATACTACCATTTATCCCCAACTTCTAGGATTTAGTCAATGGCATTTCCCGTGAGGGTAATCCCTATGGCTCTCTTCTTAACACTCTAGTTTGAACTCTCTTTTAGAAATTTCTCTTGCTTTGTAGTGAGCATCACGATGCATAAGTAAATGTGCTGTGGTTCATACATCATCTGCATTTATACATTTGCAGAGGAAAGGCTTTTCAAATTTTCAGTCTAACATATTTCTAGAAGTTGAAGCCTGATCTGTTTTATACCAACCTTAGGTAAATCACATCACCTCTCTGAGTCTTACTTTCCTAATTTTTAAAATGGCATACCCATATCCATAACTTACTGATATGGTTTGGCTTTGTGTCCACACCCAAATCTCATCTTGAATTGTAATCACCACGTGTCGAGGGTGGGGCCTGGTGGGAGGTGATTGGATCATGGGTGTGGTTTCCCCCATGCAGTTCTCATGACAGTAAGTGAGTTCTTATGAGATATGATGGTTTAAAAGTGTTTGGCAGTTCCCCTTGACCCCATCTCTCTTTCTCTCCTGCTTCCATATAAGATGTGCATTGCCTCCCTGTTGCCTTTTGCCAAGATTGTAAGTTTCCTGAGTCCTCCCTGGCCATGTGGAATTGTGAGTCAATTAAATGTCTTTTCTTTGTAAATTATCCGGTGTCAGGTAGTTTTTTATAGCAGTGTGAAAATGGACTAATACACTTACCTCTTGAACTGGATGGAAGGATCAAATGAATGTCACATAGTGAACATTGAATAAAGGCTAGTCCTTCCTGTAGGGTTACCTATAATAAAAAACTGTATATAGTTTCCCACATGGGTTGCATACAATCTCTTCCATGATGCCTTATTTCTAAGTTATTAGGTTTTGCATTCATATTTGCTCAGACTTTAGATGAGATTTCTGTAGGAGATCATGTTTCTTTTTAGTACACCCTGCAAAATGTGGGCGTTCTGGTTCTCTAGCCCAAAAGTTTCTGTCCATGCGTGTTGTCTGCTGAGTTCTCTCAAACAGAGCCAGCATTCTTTCACATAGCATTACAATTGAAAAGAGCATTTTAAAATCTTTTAGGCTAAAGGACTTTCTGCTTGAGCCTATGCTGAAGATGCACTATCCGCCATCGGGCAGCATTGTGACAATTCTTACTTAATCTTTAACGAGCCTCTGAGATACACAGGGAAGTCTTATTACTCCTACGTTACAGATGTGAAAGTTGAGGTGCAGAAAAGTTAAATTGTGTACCTTGGGTCATTAGATTTGAAGAGCTTCACATTATTCTTACTCTCATTTTGTGGTTGAGATAGTATCGCCAGTGAAGTCAGGGCATTCCCTTTTCCCCGTCGGTTTCCAGCCCTGTACTTTGGCCCTGCAACTATGATGGATTTGTAAAAAATTGGATGACTGTTAAGGAGAGGGATTTGGAGAGTAGACATGGTGTATGCAAATCCCTAAGCGCACAAATGATGATTGATAGAAGTTCTAATATGTGAATTAGCTGTAAATGTATTTTTGCGATTCAATTTAGGTTGGATGCTCTAACCTTAGAGGGTCTAAGTAATGAGGCATTAACTTCACTGCTATTTCTTCAAACCACCACAAAACATAAGTACATATCAAAAAAAGAAATCAGATAATTATAGCTGTTTTATGGGTGGTATTTTTAATGTCATTATTGCCATTGCAAACCCAAGCAAAATGTATCTGATCATTTCAGCAAAATCACTGGTGAGTAACAGTGTCCATTCAGAGGCAAAGCTCACATCTTAGAATGTCCGTCTGTCCATGGCTGTTTTAAAAGGGGCCTACAGCCATGTACATTATCTTTCCCGGATTGAGGAGGGCTTTTCTGAGCTAAAATTTCTTATTTGGCCATTCAGGTTAACTGGTAAATGAAAATGAAGCTGAGAAACTTGCTTTGAGGATCCAGTGTTCCTCTACCTTTTCCTCTAAGAGGGTTGTCAGCTCTGCCCATTCTGAGAGTCAACTTAAACTTATTTTATTATCTGTCTTGTTTGGCCTCATTTCTGGGTGCTCTCACTCTCGCTCTATCCATATATAAACTTGTGACCTGATTTCACACTATCTTCCTGGTTCTGACCTTGAACTCCCATAGAATCTTGGTCCCAGTAAGAACTCCATGAAACCTCCCATGAAACCCCTAGACAATAGACTGCACAAACAGGACCCCAGCTCATCAACTTTGCTTTGGACAGGTGCACATAAGCTGCAACCTCCGTCTGTTAGGGTAGGAGGAACAGACTAGAAGGGTCCTTTTCTTCTCCCTGGCTTAGTATTTAACCAGTACTTACTTTCTTCCTTCCCTCGTACGTGCCTGCTGCTCTCAGAACTGCCCTTATCTCTCTGGTACACATGACTGATAATTCTACATGGTGGCTCTTAACCTTTTTAATCACCAAGGACCCTATTTATTACTTACTTACTCTACATAGATGTAATATTTTGAGATTTTTCTTTACCAAGCTTTATTATTAATCCATTTTTAGATTTCTTCATTCATCAAATACATACACAAATGCCAATCAGGTTTTATTAGTACGAGATAACCGCACTTACCACACTGACTTGATGTCATCATACCAGGCAAAAGCAAAGAAACTTAAATTATAGTCTGCTTTTGTAACCTTATCAATATTTTCCATTCAGCTTTTTTTTTTTTTTTTTTTTTTTTGAGAGGGAGTCTCGCTCTGTTGCGGCCCAGCCTGGAGTGCAGTGGCCGGATCTCAGCTCACTGCAAGCTCCGCCTCCCGGGTTTACGCCATTCTCCTGCCTCAGCCTCCCGAGTAGCTGGGACTACAGGCACCCGCCACCTCGCCCGGCTAGTTTTCTGTATTTTTTTTAGTAGAGACGGGGTTTCACCGTGTTAGCCAGGATGGTCTCGATCTCTTGACCTTGTGATCCACCTGTCTCGGCCTCCCAAAGTGCTGGGATTACAGGCTTGAGCCACGGCGCCCGGCCTCCATTCAGCTTTTTAATATTGGAATCTTTCCTGGTAAGTTACAACTACTGATTATTGTTTCTCTTCTCAGAGGGAGTTTATGTGAACAGAAGAAAAAAGCTTCAAGTGAGAGAGAGAAAACTTAAAAGGGGAAATATAGCAGTTGCTAGGGAAAGATCTCTTGGAGCATTTGGAACTTCTTGGGCATCTAAAAGAACTTCTATAAAGCTATGAAGTTAGAGCTTCAATTAGCCTGTGAGCTAACAAAAAGCATCTAAGAAAAATCAAATAGGACAAATTTCATAATCACTGGACATTGTAAATGTTGCTAATCGCATCTATGATGTGGTCATAGTTAATAGTGAGAAGACAACCAGGTTAACAAGACAGTGACTAAAGAGGAGGATGGTAGTGAATAGAGATTCTGTTTTAATTGACAGGGGGCTGGGAGAGTAATGCATCAGGTGATTCTGATACGCAACTAGCGTTGAATACCACGGCATATAATTGGTCTTTAGGCCACTGGCTCTCAAACATTAATGTGCATCAGAATCACCTGGAGGGCTTGTTAAACTATGAATTATTGGGTCCTTGTTCCAGAGTTTCTGGACCCAGCAGGAGTGGGATAGGAGCTAGACCAGACTGATCTGATCTGATCTGATCACAGACCAGATCTTGGCCAAGTGTGGTGGCTCACACCTGCAATCCCAGCACTTTGGGAGGCTGAAGTGGGCGAATCACCTGAGGTCAGGAATTCAAGACCAGTCTGATCAACATGCAGAAACCCCATCTCTACTAAAAATACAAAAAAATTAGCCGGGTGTGGTGGCACATGCCTGTAATCCCAGCTACTTGGGAGGTTGAGGCAGGAAAATCATTTGAATCCAGGAGGTGGAGGTTGCAGTGAGCCAAGATCATGCCATTGCCCTCCAGCCTGGGCAACAAGAGTGAATCTCATTGCTCAAGAGACTCAGCCTGAAAACCAAACAGCTCAACTGTTTTCATCAACTGCACTGTACTCTCCATTTTAAAGACATCAGAGATACATCTATCAGCACTATTTTTTTTTCTAACCACTCATTGCAGGCAAACTATTTATATCTTGGATTTTTATTATTTAGTTGGACAATGAGGTTTTGGAAAGGTGGATGGAAAAACTTTGTCCTGATTTTTAAAATAACGTTACACAGCCTAACAGATATCACAAACATTCCTGCTTTCCTCTCTACCAGGTTCAATAAACATGTTTTTAGGAGTTAACCAGAAACTTTTTCATTTAGCAAAGCATTACCGACCATGCAGCATCTGTGTCCAACCCACAAAGCATCAAGTCAGGGAATACATGGATAAGTAAGAGCCAGACCTGGTCCCCCAGAGCCCAAAGGTCACCTAAGCTTGGTAGGGGCTGAAAGTGGTTTTCAATCACCTGCGCTATTTAGAGCAGTGTAAGGGGAGGCCAGGAGAAAGGTGGGGCAACAAGTGGGGACAGAAGAGGTCCAACCATAGAAAGTAGACAGTTTTCCTCTTCACTGGGTGAATGCTTCTAAGGATGCTTTTTAATAAAGAAAAATGAAAAGGAGGCTTCTTAGGATCCAAATGATGAGAAAGTCCCATTTAAGAAACACAAGGAACCAATATATTTCCTTCATAAAATGCAGCTGTTATTTCGTGAGGCTGAAAAGTGAGACTCTGGGACCCTCGGGATTTTTGTTGGTTGGTCTGTGCCTGTATCCCCCAACCCCAAACACCACACAAACCATCCAACTTCCCTCCACGTTTATGCATCACATACCCATCGAGTTCCCTCCTGGAATTTTTTCAAGTGCATCCTTTGTTTGCTCTGCTGTGCACCCCAGTGTCAGTGTCACTTACTTCCCTGCAAATATTAAGGAAAAGGAAGTAATTGCAGTCTGGAAAAAGCACATTTATAGGCACTTTACATGCACATTTAAACCCTTCCCCCAGCAAGTCTTGCCTTTGGCTGCCTCTAGATAGGGAAGCCAGTTTATTTTTATTTTTTTGCGACAGAGTCTCGCTCTGTCCCCCTGGCTGGAGTGCAGTGGCGCGATCTCGGCTCACTGCAAGCTCCGCCTCCCGGGTTCCTGCCATTCTCCTGCCTCAGCCTCCTGAGTAGCTGGGACTACAGGCGCCCGCCACCGCGCCCGGCTAATTTTTTGTATTTTTAGTAGAGACGGGGTTTCACCGTGGTCTCACTCTCCTGACCTTGTGATCCGCCCGCCTCGGCCTCCCAAAGTGCTGGGATTACAGGCGTGAGCCACCGCGCCCGGCAGGGAAGCCAGTTTAAAGCCATTGTGTGTGTGTGTGTGTGTGTGTGTTCAATTGTAGCTTCAAAATACACTTGCACATTTAGAATCCTTTCTTAGCTTTGCCTTCTGTTAAAACAAACAACAATTGTGATACTCTGATCTTTAAAAGTGGGATATTACTTTTGAAAAAAGATTCATCAAACCTCCCAAATAAAACTCTTTGGGTTTTTATGGCTTGCAAAGAATACATTCTCTTGTAAAACAAGTTAGGAGAAAAAAAAAAAAAAAACAATGATTTTTAGATGGGCTTGTGGTTAGGGTACACACATTGATTTCTATTCAGGAATACCTCTGGAGCTCTCTTTACATGGGCCAGTGTGCTTGTCTTACCAATAGAGCTACGGTGAGATAATTTAAATCTAAACAGGATATTTTTACTTTATTATCGAGCATGTTTTAGATTATATTTTTCTGAATCATTCTTAATCTTAAACGAAAGGAAAATGTGCATTTCTGCTCTTTTCTTGATTTCCAAGCTGATTATGTTGCACCTCTTTTTCTTATCAGAAATTATATTCTATAAAAAGCACATCTTTTCCTTTCTTCCCTGCGTCTGTGGAAATTTCCTATTTTTCTGCACATCTGTGCTATCTTTGTAGGTTCCTGATGAGGGGTTGGCTTTCACTCTAAAAAGCATTTCCTTTTAAAATAGTTATTTATTTACCCTCTGAACAAAAACAGGGAAGAGCGATTCGCGTAGCTTACATGTTAATTCAACGCGAGAACAAGACGTGACAAGAGACAAAAACACAAGATGAACGAAGACATTATCTCACGAATTTTGTTTGGAGCAGTGCAGTGTAGAAGGATAATTGTATCTCTGTCCAAGGGTTGTTGTGAGCATTAAATTAATTAATATACATAAAGCAGTTCTAAGAGTGCTGGACTCTGTAAGTGCTCAATCATTGTTAGCTGGCGTTACTGTTCTCTGAAAAAATAAAAGATAGAATTTAAAAGAGCATTGACACCCACTATTTGGTGGGAGGAATCTGGTGAAGGATTATAAATACCAGATTTCAAGTTGATTTTAAATGCTCCACTCCCTTGCTTTTTAACCCTCCATTATTCTAGATAGAAGTCAATATATTTTTCCTGCTCGGTTGCCGTCCACATGGGAAACAAAACGGCCTCTCCCCCTCCCCACTGCCCACCCTATTAAGGAGATGGTGGCCTCTAAGGCAGACGCAAAACAAATAATGATAATACAAAAATCCTTTCTTGAGGCCATCCTTTCACAAGTCCGGGTTTGTTGTTGACTGGTCAGTAGTTCATCAGTCAGAAGATCCTAGGTTTGGGGCCACATAAGCAACCCTCTCTCCAATAGTATGACTCTCTGTTAATTGGAATGAGAAGTTAATCTCTCTCAAACTGAACCCAGCTGAGTCTCTGAGAGCAATGATGTATTTAAAAGATCTCTGGCAGTCCAGGGCATGTGGCACTAACCGGATTTAGCTCATTAGCAAATCCGCAAGGCCCTGCTGACACTGCACCCGGAATAAAATACATGAGGCCAGCCCATACCCCGTGGGCACCTACAGCATGACTACATAATAAAAAAGCATTTATTAATAATCTCATTGGTCACACAATACAAAGGAAGGCTACAAGAAGTCAAATGCTGTCATTTGTCGTGACTAGAAAGGCATAATTAAAATAAGTGCCATGTGATTAACCTCTGAAAAATTAATCTGGTATAAAAAAAGGCACAAAAACAAGGAACATAGGCTCTTAAAGTGAATTTAATACAATAGGCAGCTGTTGTATGCACTTGGATCAAATTCCATGTGCTTGTGAAACGTTAACATCACTGACAGCAAAGAGCAATTAGTGAAGTTAGGAGGCAGGTTGTCTATTATTAAAGACAACAGCAGGGCACAGACAGGCAGCATTCATAGTGGGAACAAGCGTAGAGTTTTGGTGTCATCCCTCTTGGGTTTGAGTTCAGGTTCCTCTGCCCATTGCCTATGTGTCCTTGGGCAATTTTCTTAACCTGTTAGTAATTCAGTTTCTGAATCTATAAAATGGGGATATTACTGCATCTCATGCTATTCTTATAATAATTAAATAATATCATATATGTAAAGCTTTCAGCACAGAGTTAGGCATGTTGTAAGCACTCAAAAAATCTTAGGGATAATACAAGTAGCTTAAGTCCTTAATATGAAAAAATAACACTTACTTTGCATGAAAAACATGTTACATGCACCCTCAGTACTGTGGTTTATGATGCTTCAGTGCTGGTCAATGGTGTTTTCCCTAGGGTCTTGCTGGCAGTGATCTTATCTTCTGATTTAATGTCAAGGGTGGCACATTGGTAATCCTGAAAGAATGTTACAGGCTATGGCTGAGCAAGTTTTATGAAGGCTAGAGATGAACATTTATACATTCTCCACCTGGTCTAGCCCCAGAATGCTCAATTCAAATGCCTACAGGGACCAGGTAACTGAACTGAGAGGGAGCCGGGGGGCTTCAGAGAACAGGAGGGCCCTCACCCCTGCCCCTACCCTCACCATTGGAGGCAGCTGCCATTGACAGGAAGCCATAGTTGAGGTTTGCCCTGTGCAAATGCAAGTCCGATATTGCCAGGAATTGTGATTTTTACAAGGGATGCCAGAAATACTGATTTTCATGGGAAATGTCCTGCTTTTAAGAACACTCCTGTGGCCACATTTAGCCCTTCCTTCACCCACGATGGGGATTAGGGTGAGGGAAGTGAGGTGCTCATCTCAGGTGTAAAATTTAAGGGAGCACCCCAAAATTTAGCAATCGAGATAAATAATATCTTAATGCAATACTTTAAAAACCAAAATTAAAGCAAAAACTTCATTTTGAAAAAATATCAAAATCTTAAAATGAAGATGGAATCAGTATTAGCATTTTTTTTTTTTTTTTTCCTCAGGCTCCAGTACGGGCCAGCACTGCGTTCAGCCTCTAGTTTGCAGCCTGTGATCTGGAACATACAGCAGCCACTCTACTGTCACAATGAACCAGCTTTGCATTGGATCAGTTCAAGGCACAATCAGGATATGGCCTAAAATAACATAGTTGGGTAAATTATCAATTATTGTGGAGGGAATACTAAACTCTATCTTTGTAGAATACAAGTTTATTAATATCAACTAAGAAGGAATTAAAAGTCAGAATTAATCTATTTGTAAATAAAAATGGGTGTTGCCTTCCAATACACAGCTATCTAGAAAACATAAGATTAACAAAGTCATTTGTGCTGGATGATGAGTTTTTATGAACAGAAAGGGAGATGTTTATAAATCGGCAGTAATGCAAGGGTTCTTGAGTCGGAAAACCTCTTGAAATCAGGCAACATTATGAGTGTGTTCTGTTTCTCACCTTTTATTAGATTCTTGTAAGGATCCAGGACCCCCAGAAGATCAGAAATTACTGCAATGCAGCATCCAGAGGAGAAGATGGGCTTTGGAGCCAGCCACACCTGGGTCTGAATCCTTGATGAAGGACCTTGCACGAGTCAATTAATCTCTTCCTTAGTTTTCTTATCTATAAAATTGGACTACCTTACAGGCTTGTTGTAGAGACCAAAGTTGATGATACATTACGTTATCTCTCCTTCTTGCTTTGGAACAGACACTTGGTATATGGCAGTTATTATTATTATGTGGCATATTCATTGCAAACTATCCCCAGCCGACATTTAAAAAAATACGTGGTTATATTTAAATAACTTAAATATGTCCTTTATGCTATCAATTTGCTTAGTTCATCTTTTCTTCAAAAACAATACAAAACTCGGCTTCAATTTGGGTACAGTTACTACAAGTCCTGAATTTAATGGGGCCCAAATTAGAAAAATTTAACTCTATATAACAAGGTTTTCTTTTAAAATTTCTTTTTAAATTAAAAAGAAACAAAACATAGCATTAAAGCCAAAAAAAAAAAAAAAAAAAAACTGCATAAATAAATGACTGCAGATTTACTGCACATCTGAAAGGAGAATGACACTGACCAGTCAACAGTACAACTCAATACACGACCAGGGTGCTGTGAGAGATGGCCCAGCAGAATTAGCAGTAGAATTCAACTGCTGCAGCCAGGTTTTCTGATGCAATCGTGTTCCTGATATCTCTGTATAATGTGGATGTTTCTAAGGTGAGCAAAAGCATCGTAACTCAGTAGCTCTGGGTTCAAATCTTATTCCCACCACAAATCTGTAGAATGACTCAGGGCAAGTTCAATTAACTTGTCTGAGCCTTGGTTTCACCCATTGTAAATTATTTCCCAGAGGACTTTCTACTGGAGCCCTGTCATGTGCATTTAAGAAAAATGTGAAACTTGCATAGCTCTGCTATCCTCTGCAATACATCTTTATTTTATGTTCCTTTTCCTCCCAACTGTTCTGCTAAGAAGCAGCTAGAATTTCTCTTTTAATCAGGAAGCCATTTTTTATCGTCAATGAAAGTGTAAAAACTCTATCAGTTAGAACTGTATATTTATGGCAGGTTCATCTGATTGGAACTTACCTCTATTTCATTAATATGGAGAAATGTCACCCTTTTCACTAATGAAATGCATCCATAATATAGCTATATTTTCAAAGGTATATTATCAGAAATAGCCATATGCAAAATGCCCTTCAGAGTGCATGCAAGTTCCTCACTAGCGGCTCTCTGTTCTCTCTTGTGTGCATCCTTGACCTAAGTGAAAATTCCTATTTACTGGAGAAGGCCATGTTTCGATATAGAGAAAAACAATTTCCACTACTTTTCCATCTGAGAAAAAATTCCTGTATTCGTTTCTCATTTTGATCCATCCTAAGGGTGTCATAAAATATTTAATTAAAACACTCAATGCATATGTTACTCTGTTCTTGCATCATTATAGAGAAATATCTGAGATGAGTTAATTTATAAAGAAAAGATGATTGATTGGCTCATGGTTCTACAGGCTGTACAGGAAGCATGGTGCCAGCATCTGCTTCTGGTGAGGCCTCAGGAAATGTACAATCATGGGAGAAGGCAATGAGGAGACAGCATCTCACATGGTGAGAGCAGAGGCAAGAGAGAGAGGAGAGGGGAGCCCCAGACTCTTTTAAACAACCAGATCTGGTGTGAACTAACTTTGGAGGGACTCACTCATCACCAAGGGGATGGTGCTAAAACATTCAAGAGGGATCTGCTCTCATGATCTAATCACCTCCTGCCAGGCGCCACCTACAACACTGGGAATCACATTTCAACATGAGATTTGGAGAGGAAAAACCTACAAACCACATCAATGCCACAAATGACATCTTGATACACCTTGGAGAAGAGCAAACGACCTGTAAAAGCATTGGAAGCCAGTTAATTTTGAGGCTGCCTGGCCTCCACTGGCGGTGTTCTTTGCTGCTCTCTTTCTTTACCATGTTATCAAGCCTGTGATTTGGAGGCACACAAGGAAATGGTTTTTGAAACATCACAGTCTGCTTAAGAAGACCCATCCCTTCTTCCTCTTGGCCACATCTTCAAGAAGACTTTGCAGAGACCAACTGTAGAGTGTTCAAAAGAAACCCCTGAACAGATCCTGTCCCTGGGGCTGCTGTCTTAGTTTTACAACATCAGCCAGCCAGTTTAGCAGGGCAGCACCAAACCATGAGCACTGAGGCAGGAGATTCCGTGGGAGAAGTTGGTTTCTTCACCTTCCCTTCTCTCCTTTCTCTACCTCTCTCTGTCCCTTCTTTCATCTCTTCCACCTCCCTCTCCCCTTCCTCCCTTACTTCGTTACCTTCTTTTTTCACCCATCTCTTATTTTATTCAAAAAACATTTATTTAGGATTCAATGTTGCCAAGTATACCATTAGGCTCTGGGAATACAAAAGCGAAAGCCCGCAGGGAGCCTCCGGTTTAGTGACAACAGGTCTTCATGTACTAAACAGTCACAGCAATGGGATTTTCTGTAAGGGGCACTTTGCTGGCTCCGAGGTGGAGGTGATCACATCTGCTTACGTGGGTCAGGGAAGGAGTGACTTTGGAGTGGCTTGTTAAGGAGCATTTATGGGCTTCCCAGGCTGATGTGGAGGAGAGGATATTAAAGACAGGAGGTGATAGGACCAGGGCGTGGCAGCCTGGCAGCCTAGCAACCTGCAGGTGGCGCTGTGCACTTGGGCCACTCTAAGTGGGTGGTATAGGGGGAACCTGCGCATGGAGACAGGAGAAGTTAAAGCTGGATAGGTAAGCCAGAGAGAATGCTGCGTGGAGCCACATCAGGGAAAAGTACCCAAACAGATTGGACAGATGGGTTAAAGGCCTTACTATGGGCCATACTCTTCTTGGTGCTCAGGATACAGTCCATACTCTCATGACGCTCATGTTATTTGGTGAAAAGACAGACAATAAAGAAGTAAACAAATATTCTAATCTGTCAGGTACTGAAACATGGTAATAAGGAAACAAAACAAAGAAATAACATTGAATAAAATAGAGGGCACTGGGGACTCTCCTTCAGATGGAACAAGCAGGGTAGATCTCTCTAAGGAAGTGACATGCAAAAGAATATGTGCTTTTCAGATTTAGTGCTTTTGAGGTGAGACCTAGACATACATGCTTTTAAAAAGCTTCCCGAGATTCTGATGAGCAGCTGGGTGAAGCGGGCTTACCTGAGGCAGTGGGGTAAGAATGTTCACAGGAACGTTCAGCATGGGGCAGGGTGACCTGGCTGGGTGTATGTCCTGGAGAGTTAGTACATAAAGAGGCATGCAGGAAGCTGGAGGCAACTTGGAGGCTTTAGACTGGAGACAGAGAGGCTGTTAGAAGACTACTACATAGTGGTGGAGCACTGGCAGGTGGAATCATATTTGTGAGCTTCTGCCTGCAGAGTTAAAAAGACTTGGAATGAACTGGCATCAAAGGAACTCACAAATTAGGAAGAAAAGATGTGAAGATAAGGATGACAACCAGCTGTGGCCACAAACTCCAAGGCCAACCAGCCGCCACCTTGGATAAGTTTCACAGAATTCCCTTACACAGGAGGTAGAATCCATTTTGGCTCTGCATAAAGCTACAATGAATACAAGTTCCACGAACATCTTCCGTAAAAGGCCAGAGATAAAATATTTTAGATTTTACAGTTACACAGTCTCTGTCACAACTGCCCAACATCACCATTGTAGCTCAAGAGCAACCAGAGACAGTATAGCAGCAAGTGGGCATGACTGTGCTCCAAGGAGATTTTATTTACAAAAACAGGCAGCTGGCTGGTTTGGCTTATGGACAGTAGTTTGTCAACCCTCTTTAATGTGTCAAGAGGTTCTTTAGATGGTGACCCTAGGCTCTAATGGAAGGAAGCCAAGGAGTATCTACCTAGGTATGGATACATATTATACAAAATTTTACTTTCTTATTTTTCCTAAGCAGCAAGTTTAGACTATTTGTTCCAGCTCTGTGGGTCCTGGTTTTGTGCTTTGTTGGCTGGCATGATTGTGGTAGGTTATACTCACATAGGACAACAGAGCAATATGAGAGTCCCCCTGTGGGGATCAGAAGGTCTGCCTTTAAAGCTCATCCCCCTTCCTATGTGGCTTTACCTCTCAGAGCCTCAGTTTCCTCTTTAATAAATAAAAAGTGTTGGACTAGATGAGTTTCAAGGCCCTGCCTGCTACTAATATTCCAGTTCTCTGTGCTTTGTACGTTTGCTAGAAGGGTGGTGATATTTGATGAATGCAGGCCCAAAGAGAAAAAGGGAAGAGGCAGAAGTCAACCAGATGAGAAGTAATCTGGGTCTAGATGAGGGGTTTGGCAGTGTGGTTGGAGACGACAGCACACAGATGATAGGTGTTCATCATATGATGTTAAGCACAGTGTTAAAATTAAATGAATTAGCAAGACTGTCTGTGTAAACGGCAATCAGATAGATATGGCTACCGTGGGATAAGAAACAGTGGAAGATGATATTGAAATCTCAAGTCTGAAAGACAGAGGCCATTGCCATGTTCAGCTTGGATGAAGGGAGGGGAGTAGATAAATGCAGACCCCCCAAGTGGTAGCGTGGAAGTAAATTGTAAATTCGGGGATGAAGGAGTCTGGCTGGAGATCTTTTAAATATGGCCACATTTACTACCTCAGGTTGACGTCCACCACCCCCACCCAATTCCATCTGATGTATGGCTTTCAGATAAATATTCTCCAACACATAGCTTTCACCCTGTGTTCGACAGCCCAGGAAACTCTGCCTCCATCACTTAACTCCTTGCAGCAGCATTCTAGATCAGTGATTATTTGGCCCAAGACTCTTGACATTGCTGAGTGCTGGTCACTTTGCAATCTAAGGCTAGATATGTCTTCTTGGACACAGGGAGGGCTTCTAACATCCTGCAAGGCTACCACTTCACCCTTCTTCCCACCGTATTCCATCTCATCCCTTGGTCTTAACCTTGGAGGTATTGGAAGCTTTCTTGATCCTTCTTACCATTCCTCAGATAGCGTCAGACCAAACCAAAGTTAGGTCACATGTCCTGATTTCAGATAACAGAGGTGTCAGGATGGCAAACGCTACTATTTGTGAGACAATTCAGTGTGTTAAGGGAGAAGCAGGCTGGGTATGTGAAATGGGGACCTGATAGCCACAGGTTGGAAGCAGCCAGTGCACTGCCTTGTCTAGGCTTTCAGTGCGAAACTCTGCCCTTGTTCTCCTAAGCCTGGTAAGTCAGGCTTTTCTAGACAGGCAACCACAGACCCTCAGTAAGGCATTGCACCAAACTCACCCCTTGTCCCAGACCATGAGAGACATTAACTTCCGTTAGTCGAGAAGAAAATGTCATAAAATATGTGCTTTGAAAACATTAAACGTGCTAAAATGTATACTAATAAAAACCTCCTTGACCACCTATTTAGTTCTTGGCAATGCAAAGAGAATATGAAAGAGTCCAAGCAATATAAGAAAAATTTGGTTAAATGTTCTCATTACTTAGCACACAAAGATTTTAATTGAAAAGTTTAGCAGCATTAAATGTTAACAACAACAAAAACACATATCAGTTTGCATGTTTAGAATTTTCCGCAGCATTAGCAGTTTTGTTTTGGGTTTTTTGTTTTGTTTTTGTTTTTGTTTTTGCATTGATGTATGCTGAGGTTTTATTGTGAGGTTTTTATAGGATTGATGCAGGCTGAGTTTTTTATTTTTTACTTATTGTACATAACATAACATTTGCTATTTTCATCATTTTTAAGTGTGTAGTTCAGTGTGCATTAGACAGATATTTTTATCTCTTTTATGTTTTGTGCATTATCTTGCCTGTGTTATCCTTGGTAATGTTTATTGATTTGAATAGGTATTCAAAGATATTCAAACATTCAGACGGCTGTGTAATCATACTGACCAAATGACAATCGTGACTCTTCTAGCTACTAGTTAGCCTCTTGGACCTCAATTTTCTAGTCTGTACAATGGGGGTAAGGGTAGTATATACCTGTTTAGATGAACTTAACTTCTTGGTACACTGCTATATTCTAAATAGTGACTAGTCATTTATTCAGCAAATATTTATTGAGTTTGTCCTGTATACCAGGCATAAGGCTGACTTGGCATAGATGATTAAAGTACAGTCTCAGTCCTTTGTACTTTCAAAAGGGTAGACATAGATGAAAAACAAATTCTAGTAAGGAGGCTATTATAATGGTGTCTATGAAGTGTCACAGAAGAACAAAGGAGAGGAGAGGGAGTAGGTGGGGACAGGGGGCAGAGAAGGCTTCAAAGTCTTGCTCTTGGCTAATGGCTACTGCACTTCCATGCTGGGAAAAACAAACTGTGCTGAATATTGTGTCCAATGCCTTTTAGTCTCCTTAACTAAATTGTAAACAAACAGAACTTTCCTCCAGAAAAAGAGAGTGAACAAAGCCTTCTGAAGACCAGAAAATGAGGTTACACAGAATCCCCCTGCCCTTGGTGGTGTTCCTGTGCTGCAGGGAACTCACGATTCTCTGTGGGGCCTAGACAGCGGTAGGGTATGAACTTCATCTGACATTCTGAGCTAGTTTCCTAAGTCAATATTCCCATTGAATGGAAGCCATTGATCAACCAAGGGAAGCTGCTAAAAATGGATTCCAGCCTGGGAAAAATTCCCTGGGGAGGCTGTAGATGTCCTGGCCTGGCCTGGCAGGGCTGAGTCCTTTGTGACTCAACTGGGTGAGAGCTGAGGGCTGTTCTACTGTCAAAACCCCAGCCACAATAACCTGGCTCTTGGGTCTCAGATACCCAGCACCTACTGGAGGCAGAGGAAAGAGCTGAAGGAAGAAGCAGGCCCCCCGAGGGTGGACTGGGCTGAGATCGGGTCATCTGCTGGACTCAGCGGCCACACACACCCTAGATAATTCCAGCCTCTCAAGAAGCGTGACTGTAATGAGGGGCTGATGGTGGTCTTGCCGCGTCTCTGCCCTCCTTTCTTGCTTAGTGGCTCATCACACTTTGATGGAGATGAACAATGAGGGGAGGGGCTTGGGGGCCAGTGGGTTAGACAAAGAAGGAAACTGTGCCTTGGCCAGATCCACGCCAATTATGTCTGAATAAATGAATCCACAGTGTGAGCTAAAGAGCCTTCCTTCCCTCACCCCACTCCGTTTTATTTATTTTTATCTTGGTCTGGAAAGTTGGACATATTCCCTGTACCGTCCTGGTACCCAGATGGCCTGTTTGAGTAAGCAGTGGGGAAGAAGGTCAATAATACATCAGCATGCAGAGTCTCCGCTAAGGTCAGTCCTGCATAAAATATGCCATGACAACCTGAGGGCAAGTTTAAAATGGTGCTCCACAGTGGGAGTGGGGGGTGGGAGTGCTGGGGGGATGTACAGATGCTGCCTTTGAGCAATTGCTGCGAAAATGACTTCTGCCCCCCAACCTCGCCCCCCCAAAAGTGTACTTTACTGGGTTTGTATAGTGGGGATATTGGAAAAGTTTTCTTCAAGACAGAAGAGCTCAGGATCCAAGGGAAGACGTTTTTAAGAGAGTCCATCTTTACATATAAATGCCTGCTGTGTTAGGGACTTTTTCAAAAAGAATCAAATCCAATTGTCCCAAACAGGAACACAATGGCTGGCTACTGGGGTATCTCATATTCCAATCGTTGAATTTCTTTTTGTCTCCAGATAAATAGGATTTGAGTGCTGAACTAGGCAGTACCTATGAATTGTTAGCTGTTTTACCATTCATATTCTTAACAGGCCTTTCTGGATTATATTTGGCTTATGCCCATTTAACTAATAAGGATTAACACAGATAAACGTGCATAGTGTCACTGGAAATTTTATAAAGGTTCTGCTTTTCTCATCCTTTTTTAAGATTGAGGGAAAACTCAACAGCACCCTTTTAATGTAAAAATAGAAGAAAAGTCCATTTCAATTTGGGAATTTGTGAATAGTGACACGAATATTCTTGAAGATTGATCCAGTTTGAAGCATGTTGTGCATGGGTTTACTGTTCAACTTGCAAGTAATTTGTAAAGCCAGAGTCAGTCTTGACTATGAAACATTGTATCACTGTGATTGGAATCAATAGTTCTTGCACTGTCATTTGTCACATATTTACAAGCTTGAAAAATAGTTCATTTTGTCCTCATCCCATAACTCAAAAGATTGAATCAGAGCCCTGGAGGGATCTGCCAACAGGACACATTCATTACTGATCACCCGCCTTGGTGAGGCTATAATCACAACCACAGCAAAGATAGAATATAAATAAAAATTAAAGCACTAGTTATTTGGTACGCCCTTAAATATTTTCAGTTTCAAGTATTTAAAAGTCTGCTGGGAGACTTCAATCACCTTCAAGACCTACCTCAGTGACCACAAAGAGAAAATTCACTGAAGCTGATTTTCCCATCATACTATTAAAACATTCAAAGGTATCATTTTTTTTAAATGAAGAAAAATAAAAATCTAGAGTTAATGGTCCAAAAACTTCATAAAATATACTTCGTCCAGTCCCCTCACATATAGTGCATAAATGACCTTCTGAAATTCCCATGAAAGATTTGTAGAACACATTTAAAATAAATGCTTTCAATTTTAAGATAAAAGATTGATGAATGATAGAACTTGTGTCTATGAAATCGCTAATACCAACTCTCTAATATTTCACATGAAAAGCTCCATAAAACGAAAAGACTGCCCATAAAGTTGGACTACATCTGCTGTCAGAGACAATCAGTAACGAAATTGCAAAGCGAATATTGAAAAGGATGTGAGACGTGCCTTTTGGGTTACAGTAACATGTCTTAAGTCCTCTCTATTCCACTTCTATATTGATAAAGTATTAATGGTTCACGTGCTAGAGGCTAATTCAGTGTCTTTATATAAATCTCCGGATATTAACAGATGACCACGTTGTTCATCAAATGTAGTTGCTAAAATAACCCCAAATCCTAGCTTGGTAGCTAGACTTTTTCAAGCATTTTCTTTACGGAATTCAACCTATGAGCGATCAATTCATTTATCAAGTCTCAAGCTGAGCCAAACTAAAAACTCCAAATTGTTCTCCAAATGCTCAGTTGAGTGACTCTGTGTAGATTATGGCCTGAAATTCCTTTTGCCAGAACAAGGCTGAAACTAATGTCATGTAACAGTCATTGCCTCTCAAACAATCTCTTTAATTTGTACCTTTACATTTAGGTTCCATGACTACCATTTATTATATGAAGTGACCCCATTTCCTCTATCAACATCCTCACTGAGAATGGCTGAAATTTAATTAGAAGTCAGACTGAGGTCGAGGACCTAATCTCTCTTTGTGCTTTGGAAAAAAGATGGGAAGGCAAACCTCATGAAGATAGAGACCTGAAATTGAATATATGAGCATTCAACAAAGTTCTTGATATCTGCTCATCAGCATATCTCCTTTTAGAAAGAGTAGGTGGTGAACTAGGAGATCTGCATCCCTCCCCCTGCAGTGCATTGGACTGTGGGTACCGCTAACCTAGAGATGCCCATCCATAAACTAGTCAGCGACCTAGGACTGTGTGTCCATGCATGAAAAGATGAGCTGGGTAAATCAGATTTTCTTCCATAAATAGAATGAAAAGTTGCCAGTTGTGGGGGTGGGAGGTTGCTAGAAGTAAAAGCTTTTATAGGAATCTGGCTGGGGCAACAATTACTGGCTATGTGTAAGATGAGGCAGCTTATCATCAGAAAAAGAAGAAAGTGTAGCAACCAGGGAGGAGATGTTATGAGAGAAAGAGAGAGAAGCTGGTCTTGGGAGCAGCCCCAGCTCTGTGCTTTCCAGAAGCACAGTTGTACAGCTTTACTGAGTCCCATGAAACCGCTCTGAAAATGCATAAATCTCCCTCTTTGTTTGGAAGTGGTTTCAGTGAACTTTTGCTTTTTGAAACCTCAAAAAACAGAATGAGATGTATTTAATGTTGTGTCCAAATCAGAGCTAACCTCTCAAGTTTAGGGGACACTGTGCCATTCATTCCATGCATTACTGACATGGTTCTTTGAGGTTCAATGGGTGCTGGAGGTTAGTTACGGTGCATATCTTTATAACTCTTAGCCCTAATAGAGAAAACAGGATATTCAAGCACAAACAGTAGAAAAATACCTGCAAAATGAATCAGTAGATGTGCTGAGATAGGCTAAGAGTTATACTAATAACCTAAAAAACTAACTGGAAGCCTCAAAGATTGTACTGATAGAAATACCTTACTTATATTTTCGGGACAGGAGTGTGGGAAGATGGCCAAAAGGAACATGCATTTTGGGCAGATTCTAGGAAGAGAAAACTTTGTCCTTTTGGGAAAAAAAGTATAAGGTAGAGTCAATAAAATATGGGTTTGAATTTTGACTCTGCCATGTACTGGCTGTGTGACCTTGAACAAGTTATTTGATGTCTCTGAGTCTTAATTGTATTTGTAAAATTATAATAATTATAACTTTTCTTACAGACTAGTAAGGATTAAATAAGATAATTTGTACAACGAGGGCATGGAACAATGGAATACTTTTGTCCTTTATTGAGACTTAAGGAAAGGGCTTAGTGTCTTCATAACTGATGCTTATTTTCCTGTCAAAAAATCTATCAAGAAGCTGACCACATATGCTACTTAAATAGAATTTTCATAATACAAGGAAACTCAAAGAATTTTGTAAGAATCCTCTCTGGCTAATTTCTGAGAGCTGATTTGGTGACAAATGTTAATACATCCATTTTCCTGATGAGGAAGCAGTTTCTCGAGATAAATAAAACTCAAAACCCAAATAACAGTGTCACATTGGAAAATGAGACTATAGAGAATTTGAGGCAAAATGCCAGACTTGTTTAAGTTTATTGGAAGGACCTGTGATTGTTGCAGTGACAACTGATAGATTATTTAATAGTGTGACTGTGAGATCTGATAAAGTATTTGTTCTTTTTGTTTTAGCAGTAAGCTCAAATGTTCAAGCAACAAACTTCCTGTGAGGATATCCATAAATGGCCTTTATTATGCCAATTTCAAAAGTGTATTTGTGTTTATCTACTTAAAAATGGCATTAGGCAGTGATAATTAATAACACTTTAAGCTTATTATGTCCATTTCTGATATTAATCTATGTATGTGCTAATTCCTCATCTGCCACTCTTAGCAATTGAATCCCTTGTTAAGTCCTCACCCACTTCATTTGTGAAGACAGGTGGAAGATAATTGCTGAATATGTATTTCTTTGTCCTCTGTATCCTAAATTTCATTGTCATGCTTCAAGATCCCAATTGCCCTTGACATTCATCTCTGTGCACAAGAAAACATTTTTATTAATAGTTGAAATAATATATATGAGGGGAGACTCATTATTTATTGTGCCTGCTGCCTTTCTAATTTACTTCATTCTCTTTCTATAATCTGACTAATTTTTCCTGGTACCAGAAGTCATGGGGCATTAACAAGAACAAATTCAAAGAAATACAAACTAAAGAAGGAAATAAAGGAGGGCACTCAGCAATAACATATTTGTCATTGCCAGATGTGTTCTGATTTGTGGCAGTTATGTGGAAAAACTTAAGAATACTTCCCCAAAGTATGAAGGCAATGTGTCATTGTGAGACATCAACGTATAATAAATGGGATCAGCTATGCATGGAGATAAGCAACCCTACAAAATAATTGGGAAAAAAAAAACTGCGTGATAAAGAATTAAGTTTAGTCCAAGGAAACACGTTCATCTCAAGAAGGCCTAGCCAGGATGTAATTGGACAAAGAAAGGTAGAAAGAGATCAGCTGAATGCTACTGGGTCTGGAGAAAAGAATGTGTGGTTTGAAGGAAGTAGATCACCTTTCTGTAGGTAAGAGAGGAGAACCCGGGAATGAAAGTCTTGTAGAATGGCCAAAGAGTGCTCTGAGTGAATTCTCCTTCTTAAATTCATTCGCCAAAAGAGATTGAGCATTTCTCTGGATCATATTGTATGCTAGGCCCGCAGCGAGTATGGGAGAAGATGGATGAGCTCCGTGACCAGTCCCTTTCCTTGGTTTGTATAAGCGAAGCCTTGTTCTCCTGGGCATCTGATATTATCTAACATACCATTTGGCTTATTTTTTACTTTCCTTATTCTGTGTCTTCCCCTGCAACATAAAGCAAGTGTCATGAAGATAGGGATTGTTTATCCAGTGTTGTCCGTTTACCGTTGTGTCAAGGGTCTAGAACAGTATCTGGTATGCAATAGGTACTCAGTAAATTTGGTGAATAAATGAGTCAGAAATAAACAAACAAGGAACCAAACCTGTACGATAAAGAAAGCTACAAAGAAGGGAAAGAAAACATTCATAGACCCTCTCCCTCTGCCCACATGAGCCACTTATGACCATGCTCATTGTGGTGGATATCCTTTCAGTCACAAAAATTTGCAAGTCTGTTATCCGATGCCTTCTGTTTCACAAACAGCTTTTTTCTTTTTTTACTTAACAATACATTGCATATCCATTCTATAATATAGCTTCGTATTTATGGTTACATAGCATACTATTGTTTGGCTCATACCATAAATTATTTAAGCAATTCTTATTGATAAACGGTTAAGTTGTTTGCATTGTTTTGTACTATAGACAGTGTTATGTTGAGCCCTTGTATACAAGTGTCTTTACATATGTATCTCATTTTATCTTGGGTATTATTTTTTGAAGATAAACTCACTAGGTTAGACAACATGCACATTTATATTTTGATAAATATTTTCAAATCACCTCCAGGAGCAAACAATTTGTACTAACACCAGAGAAAGAAAAATATGCACTTCCTCCTATACCTACCGACTCTTAGTATTATCATTCTTTCTTATGTTTGCCAATATGACAAGGAAAAATTTGCATTTCATCATTGTCTTGATACACATTTCTTTGATTTCTATTAAGGTTAGACATCATTGTAGGTACACATTAGTGATTTGTATTTTGTGTGTGTGTATGTGCACTGCTTGTTCTTGTCTTTTGCTCATTTTTCTACTGTGGTGGAATAATATTTTTAAACATTTATTATGAAATCTACAGTTTCCCACATTGGCACATATTGAAAAATTCAATGTAGAAGGCATACAATTGTAGAGTATTTATTTCCCAGAAATGAAAAGTACACATTTACACAGTAAAACAGCATTATATTAGTCATTTGATAGTAGCAGTATATTTTCCAAGAATTATTGCATTCTGACTTCACAAATCCACTTCAATTCAGCCTTTTAAGTTTAGCACAATCTCCACGATTCTCAGACTTGACGGCAAGGTCATAGCAGTACTGAAACAGCAGGGAGATGACACCAGCGCTATTTGGAGTGAGATTAAATAGTTCATGTAAATGGGAGCAGCTGGGATGCCATTTCTTCAAGAATGCTGTACTCAAGACACTGAGCCCTCACACTCCTGCATTCTGGATGTGCTTGGGAGTTTGTGTGTTGCCAGATATGCCTATTGACTGCCAGGGAAGAAAAGGCTCAATCTCTCTCGAACTGTGGCTTTTTGCCAATTTGGGAGCAGTGGCAGGGAAACTCATTTACGCTAGTCCCATGTGGCTCTGTGTCTGGTATAGATTGTTCAAATCTCTCGATCCCACCAGAAAACTTATAAGCCTGATGCTAAGTTGTCTCCTGTGTGTCATTTTGGCTCATATGACTTTGCTCAGCCTGTCTTCCTTCCTTTTCTGTCCTTAGAGGAACATATGAAAAGGCCCTCTCGAAGGACAAACACAATCCCTAAATATCCCAGCAACATCAAAACTCTGCCATAAAAAACATCATCCTTTATCCATATACCTCCTCTCCAACTAGAGTGAAAAGATGGGCAATAAACTATGCCTGGAAGCTCACAAGTTTCTAGTTTATCAAAAACATAAGGGAAGAAAACTTTGGAGCTGAAATTATCCTCCTCTTTTCTCCTGTTACTGTATGTCTCCCCTTCCATGTGTGTCTCATCCATCCTAGGTCCAAAGTCCTGTTTCTAAATGGGCACTTGCCCCTCATCTGTACAGCTAACATTCCCTGGGATATGGCAGTAGAGGTGACTCTCACCTTCTGGAAATGACGGGCATCCTTTCCTCTAAATGCACATTTCCATACATGACTAAATTTGTTTGTAGATTTTCCAAATAGAAACTGACTTAAACACACTGAAAATCTTAAAATACTGACAACAGATGACTAACAGGATTTTTTTGGTGTCCTTAAGCAACTGGATCTGGTTAAAAATATGGGCCAAGGAGCTACATGTCACACAATTTTGTCCCAGAATTTAAAAAGCAAAATAATGTTTGGTTGCACATTTTATCATATGTGTATTAAAAGTACAGACATATTTAGGATATTATAAATATGATTTTTTTTCAAAATGAGTTATAAATTACAAAATTAGATATAAATTACACACAAAATATATGTAAGAGATACATAACGGGATAAAAAGTACACATATATTTATTTAATGTTCAATTTTTTTAACAAACTAACAAAGCCAATACAAAAGTAGGCATTCAAGTTCTCATTCTATGTGTCTAAGGTTCATCTTCCCCAGTTTTGACTCTACCTTCCCTGAGATACTAAAGCTTTTTTGGGTTTCACTTGTCATCATTTCAAGACCACAGAGGCATCTATTCCAAAGCTATTATTAAAATTGCTGAAGACGTCCTTTAGCATCCTCTTGCAGATTCAAAGAATCATTTCCTTTTCCGTAGACTCGTGTTCCTTATTTGGAAGCACTCAATAATAAACAAAGCAGGAAGTGGCCAACGCAGGGCCCCTCTGAAATGGCTGAGCAGTATTCAATCTGGTGGCAAAAAAATAAATAAATAAATAAAATTATGCTGGTGATGAGACATCACTTACATCTATACTCAGGAAGCAGAGAAAGGCCATCCACTCTGGGACCTTATAACAAGGCACATATTAATGTCTCTTTCTGTCTAAAAGGAAGGGTTAGCTCTACTTAGTAAGCAGCCATGCAACACGGAGGTGTGGGCTGAAGAACGCCATTCGCAGCTCCTACATGAAGGTTGGATGCCTTTATGGTGGCTAGGGAAGGGGATGAGGCCCAAAACATTCTTCCTGAGACTCACAGCCAGTGTCTATGCCTTCCATGTGTGTCTCTTTCATCTTAGGCCCAAAGTTCTGTCACTAAATGGGCACTTGCCCCGCATCTGTACAGCTAACATTCCCTGGGATATGGCGGTAGAGGTGACTCTCACCTGGAAATGACAGGCATCCTTTCCTCTAAATGCACATGTCTGTACTTGACTAAATTTGTTTGTAGATTTTCCATATAGAAACTGACTTAAACACACTGAAAATGTTAAAATACTGCTGGCAGCAGAAGACTAATGGGATTTTTTTTTTTAATGCTCTCTCTTCATCTCTGCCATTGGATGTGAGCTCACGCTCTCTCTCCTCTTCCCAAAATGTCCTCTTGCTGCTTCCCTGACACTTCTGGTCCAGTTTAAGTCTCCTTTCTTCATAAAACCCTCCATGGAGGCAGCATGCTATTGAAAGAAGGTGGGATTTAGAGCCAGAGGGAACTGCAATTTCTTCTGCCATGTCGTAGCTCTGTGGCCTTAGGCAAGTAACCTAAAGTCCTCAAACCTGTCTAGCAGTGGTAAGAATGACATCTACCTCTCAGGGTTATTGTACAGTTTATAAGGCAAGATTGAATGGTCATTGTTTCAAATGATTCATGACGACCTGGGTTCCTTGTACTAGTCTTTCTGTTTTGGTGTGTGCTTGGGTATTTCCACAATAAAAATCTTTTCATAAAATATATGGTCTATAAAGCACCTAGCACATAGTAGAGAACACCCTTCTCCCCCTGCTTTCCTTCTGTACCAATCTTCACTCTCTTCTTCCTCCTCAGAGTGTGTCTGGTATTCACTCCTGCCCTTCAGTTAAGTGTGTCACAGACAGGGAGTATTTGAAGGCTCACTAGGAGCCCAGGATGCCTGCCTCCACCCTCAGCTGCTTCTTGTTGAGGCTCCCAGGGGAGATCCAGCAAGGTGAATGCCATCAGGCAAAGGAGGCCTTGTTTTCTGAGCCTCAAAGTCCAGACCACAGGGTAGGCACCCTGTGAGCCCAGCCACACTATAGGATCTGCAGGACTCCTTTGTCCAAGGTGAGAGACCCTGATTCTTTCTTTGGACTCATCCTAATTTTGCATTTGTAGATACTTCGATTCTTGTAATGAGAAAAAGTAAATGGAAGGGAAAGAGAAAATGTTTCCTCAGAGCCTAAGGCAGAGCTAGTCACAACTACTCACTACAGGATGCCATAGAGATGTCCCCTCCCCCTCAATAGGGGAAGGTGCCTGGCTCTTATTAGGGACCAGGGCTCTTGAGGAAGAAGCCAGAAAATGGCAGACCGTGAGCCCCAAAGAGGAAAAGAGAGAACTCTTCAAGAGGTTTAGTCCCTCCTTTCCTCACTCCTCTTCGTTATGGTCCAAGAAATTCTTGATACTCTCTTCCTAGGAAGAAGCAGAACACAAGCCATGGGAATGGGGTGGGGGGATAGAAGGGAGAAGAAGGAATTGGGAGTATTGGATAGAGGCATGAATTCATCCCAGAAAAAATTAATCTTAGGGTAAAACCATAGATTTGCTTTCTGTCCGGAGTCAGGGAGGGAAGATACTGGGTAGATTAAAAGGAGCGGTGATATAGAAACTGTGTTATTGTATAAGGAGGGTGCCTCCATTTCTTGATGATTGACAGATAACCCTGTTTAAACCTCACCCCTCTCTCTGCCCCTTCTGCTCCAGCCCTGGTATGTTAGTCCATTCTCATGCTGCTAATAAAGACATACCCAAGACTGGGTAATTTATAAAGGAAAGAGGTTTAATTAACTCACAGTTCAGTTTGGCTGGGGAGGCCTCAGGAAACCTACAATCATGGCAGAAGAGGAAGCAAACACATCCTTCTTCACATGGCGACAGCAAGAAGAATGAGAACCAAGTGAAGAGGGATGCCTCTTATAAAACCATCAGATCTCAGGAGAACTTACTCACTATCATGAGAACAGCTAGAGGGTAACCGCTCCCATGATTAAATTATCTCCCACCCACGAGATGTGGGATTATGGAAACTACAATTCAAGATGAGATTTGGGTGGGGACACAGCCAAACCGTATACCTGGGAAGCTGATGAGAAAACCAGGGTGCTCCCTCCTTTGGCAACAGTGTAAGATTAAAATGATATACGCCCCTGCCCTCATGCAGAAGCTCTCAGTCTGCCCCACATCCTAACCCTCCTCACAGCCCCAGGTCAGTCTCCTTTCCCGGCTCTTTCAAGACATCCTCAGGCCAGTTTGGGAGGCCTTTCCTGCTCTTCCCAGAAAAACCTTAACCATGTCATAAAAAACGTTTTATACTCTGTTGGCATGTGTGTAACATGATGAGTCTTAAAGCATGAACTAAATTTGGGGTGAGGGTCCTCTTTCTAAAGAGTGACTTCCATAGGAATAAAATGAGGAATGGGTAATATTAGCATTTATGATTTCTGAGCAATGTGATTATGAGAGAATGATTTTTTTCTTTTACTTATCAGTTTACTCTAATGCAAATGTCTGCAAACTTTTTCTGGAGAGGACCATATAGTACATATTTTAGGCTTTCTGGGCTATGCAGTTACAACGACTCAACACTCGACTCTTAGTGTGAAAACAGCCAGAGAAAACACACAAACAAATGGACATATTCCAATAAAATTATACTTAAAAAATTAGGCAGAGGGTTAGATTTGGCCTGCAGGTAACAGTTTGCCAACTCCTGATCTAATGTTTCTGTATCACAGCCTGTTATTTGCATGATTAAGAAATATAAACATTTATAATAGTTAAAAAATTGGGACACATTGTAATCTTAATTAAGATTAAGACCTAATGGTTGACTAACACACACCTAATGTTTGGCTCTTTGGGAGATGATAAAAGGAGATGATGAGAGCTGTCTTTCTTGCTAGCTATGGTTTCCTAGCTACGGCCTACTTACTTACAGAGGGAAAGTCTTTGAGTCCTAGATTATCCTGCCCATCCACCATGAGATGCTGTGACATTGGCCCTCTGACCTTGCCAAAATTAATAACTGCTACAGTATCACAATTTATAATCTAGAATAAGAATGCACATCCTAAAAAAATATCAATTGATCCCAGCTCTCTAGGAGTCAGAGAATAAATCTGAATATCTTAGAGAAAGCTTCTGATAAATTCAATAGGGTATCATTGAATGACCATGACTTGGTTTTCCTTTTCCTTAGATTTAGGTTTTCCTGATTTGTTTCTGCTCACAGGGCTGGGACCTTGTAGGAGAGTGAGATGGGCTGAGCAGCTCCAGAGGAGTCTACCTTTTGCCCAGTCACTCTGGGGGAATTGCCACCGCAGTTTGTATTTCATCAAGGGAAAATGCCGACCACACTTCCAAAATGCTGCTTTGGTCCTGGCCTCATTCACAGGCTCCCGGTCATCTCTTTTAAAGTGTGTTTCTCTAATCAGCTGGCTTGCTATGAAGGAAACACCAAGTGTGGCAGAAATTGTCTTCCTGTTGGGAGAACAGTGGTAGAGCAGGTGCTTGAATGTGGGAATGTCAGAGCTCAGAGTGAAGGCAATTATTCTTCCCTATGTAGCTCAGCAGGGAAGAGAAATTAGCAAGGAAAAGGCAGGCAGCTGCTCTTCCCCGGGTGTCACAGCAGCTGCGATGAGAGGGCACCACACACACCTGGGCACACGCAGCCCGTGCTGGCCCCTGTAGGGCTCGGGGTCCAGTACCCAGAATTCTGGCATGTGCTGCAGAGGCCTGTGCCACAAAGGATCTGGAAGGAGGCTGATTACTTCTTTACTCCGTGCAAGGGCTGCAGGTGAAACCAGTAGGATGATGCTTACGCATCTTCCCAAGTGGGGACATTTTTCAAAATCAAAATTAGCGCAGAGGAATAATATTCTCTCCCCGCCACCTCTAGATGCTCATCCATTCAGGCTCAGTTTTTATCCAAATCAAGTGACAAATCTAATGGTGGCTATTCTACTTCCTATTAGATAATCCAAATGTCAGGGAACCAAACCCACTAATTTGGTGAGAATGGGATGACTTGCACCCAGCTTTCTCTCAGTGAGGGGCAGTCCCTTCAGATTTCTCAGGAGCATGCACTATCAACTTCAGCCGGACCCTGGTGATCAGGAAGGCTCCAGCTGTTCTTGGAGATTTCCTGTGTGAGGATTCCTGGTTCTTCTCTGCCCTTTGAACTGTGTAGCATGGAAGGGGTTAAAGATTTTCACAGAGGCCTGAGAGAAGGAGCACTATATTGGCCTAGAAGAAATAGAATTTTCTAATGTAAGCACCTGTCGTTTCTGTGTGGCTAGGCAGTCTTATGCTGCATTTTAAATTTCCAGAATTCTTTTGTTCATAGGTAAAAATAAGAACTATGTTGGGCCTACAATTGTGCAATTCCTAACGGTGTTAGTGACTATATTGGCTCAGCGCTATAACAAACAAACCTCCAAGTCACAGTGGCTTATCACAATATATATACACTTTTCTCATGCATGTGGAAGTCCAGTGCAGATGTTTCTGACTGGCAGGTGGCTTTCCTCCACATGGTCATTCAGGGACCCAGGCCTCTTCTACTTTGTGGCTCTTGCCTCTTTTGGAGCCACAGAGTCCTCTCCTGTCACTGAAAGACAGGGAACAAAGTAAGGAGAAGGCACATCTGCTTTTTATTCACTCAGACCCAGAGGGGACACAGATCACTTCTGGCTATGTTTCATTCATGAAAATTACTTTGCATGGCCACACCTAGATGACAGGTGACTGTGACATGTAGTCCCTGGCTGGGCAGCCACTTCCCAGCAACAAACTGATACTATGAGGAGGGAACATGGATCTGGGGTGATCAGCTGGCTGTCAGCACGCTCATAGCCCTTTCACACGCACCCCCCAGAGCGGCCCGCTGATGCTGCCGCTCACATCCAGGATGACGGTGCCCGAGATACTGCTGCATTTTGCCGTGTCCTTCATTCTCACAGGTTGTCAGCTAGCACTTTTGCTCATGCTTCATTCTGAGGTAAAGGCAGATGAGGATCTGGAGTGGGAGGAGTTCTCAGCAGGAAGGCCAGCTTGACTGTTTTAACAGAAGTCAATAATGCCTGCTGTAGGACTGGGCTTCCTTAGGGTCTGAGGACATGAGAGGGCAGAGTTAATGGTCACCTGTGTGAGAGGTGCAGCTGCAAACCTGAGGCATGAGACTGTCCTGGGAGGCAGAGCAAGATGGTCTGTGAGTAGAACTCTTCTGAGACCACTGGAGTTTCAGTTCCTTCACACCAAGCATGAGTAATAAAATAAACATTTAAACAAACAAATCCATGGCCAGCCATGGTGGCTCACACCTGTAATCCCAGCACTTCGGCAGGTTGAGGCCAGCAGATCGCTTTGAGCTCAGGAGTTCCAGACCATCCTGGGCAACATGGCAAAACCCCATCTCTATAAAATATACAAAAATTAGCCAGGCGTTGGTGGCACATGCCTATAGTCTCAGCTACACAGGAGGCTGAGGCTGGAGGATCGCTTGAGCCCGGGAGGTGGAGCTTGCAGTGAGCTGAGATCGTGCCACTGCACCCCAGCCTGGGTGACAGAGTGAGACCATGTTTCCCAAAAAAGCAAAAAGAAACAAACCCCTGTAACAATGTCATTCCAGATTTGAAGTTGACTATATGTGTTTTACAAAGCCCAGGCCAGCTGTGGAATTTCCAGTTCCTTCGGATCCATTTGAACACAATTCCTATCAGTTTATCTTTCATGCTTTTCTTTTCCAAAGTCTGACCCAGGACATTTACATTTCTAGGACATAAAAAACAACAGCAACACAAAACTGTTCCAAGTCTTTTTGGATCTATTCTCTCCTTGTTCCTCAGAAAATTCCTGTGGGCTACAAAGTTCACAGAGCGTGAATGACACAGGATATCTGATGTCACATGGCTGACTCAGAACAGCAGTAGAACCCAGACGCCTCATGTCCCAAATGTTCCCAGTTGCCCTAAATGTCCTGACTTTCAGGATCTAAATTTAACTGGACCACGCTACCTTTCTCATCTCTTTCCCGATCCATCTCACCCAAGAAATTCCTGTTCAAAGGACCTTGGAAACACCGAGCAATGAACCATTTGATATAAGAAATATATATTCAATCTTCGTCTCCAGTTCCTGAAAGAGAACTTCTAAAACCCTTGGAATTTCTTGAGTGGTAGGAGGGATAGAAGCATCTTTTATTATTTGTAGCAATGAGCTTTAGGCTAATGACGTGATTCTTGGTGGGCCCTAGATGGCCTCAGGAAGGGAGCTAGTTGCCAGAGGAACCAACCATGTGATTGGAGGGTTGGAACTTTCAGTCCCATCCCCTGACTTACTAGGAGGGGAGAGAGGCTGGAGATGGATTTTGATCAAGTAGAAACTGCTCATAGTAAATAAAAAGCTTTCCTGAGTTCTGTGAGCCATTCTAGTAAATTATTGAACCTGAGAACAAGGTTGAAGGGAATCCCCCCAACTTTATAGCTGGTCCATCAGAAGAACATGTGAACAAGACTTGCTGGTGGCATCTGACATGAGAGTACTCTTAGTCTGACAATGGACCTTGTTGTTCTGCTCCTGTAGACTCAGGAGGATGGGAGGCAGCAGAACTGAATGTGTGAGTGTGGACTCTGAAGCCCATTAACACATGTTCAAAACTTGGTCTTGCACATAATAGCTGTGTGATCTTGGAGAAAGTACCTTACTCTCTGTGCCTCAATTTCCTATCTGTAAAATGCAGATGATAACCTGCTTTGTAGGTTATCAACTGCATTTTAAAATAGGATTAAAAGTATTGGCAATATAAGACACCCTGAACTGTGCCTGCCACATAATTAGTACCGCAGAAGCTCTTGCTACTTTGTAATGCACATAATTTGCCAGGTCTGGCTTATCAATGAATGTTGAGAAATCAGCCAGACTGTCAGGAAAATCCTTCTCAGCCTTGCATGCTTTCTCAAATCCATATCCTTGGTTGGACTCACCTAGCTATAGTTCTTTCCAGGGAAACAGGAATAACAGGGAGTAGAAACTATGCTACCCAGTAACCTGCACCTGGTGAATGGCTGGATTGCTCTACTCCTGATACTTTGGTTCTCCTATAATTTATTGTTCAAATCCAGGCAGCATTTGAGAGTCCAGTCATATTAAACTGAGTGAGACACTCTGTCAACTGTATTCCTAAGCCTAAGTATTAAACTGAATGGGACTGTCTCCCAACAGTGTTACTAAGTGTATGTCCTGGTTTGTCTAGGGCATTCCTAACCTAGGAATTGTCACCCTAATTATTGCTGATTTGATGTGTGACTATTCCAAGGTAATAATTATAATAATTAATTCAACAACACCTCACAGTCTATCAGGTGCTTATATATGCTGTTGACTTCTTTCATCATACCTATGAAATAGATTTTATTATTTCCCAATCTTACAGATGAGGCAATGGAGGTATATTGATGTGCTAAAATTATACAAATAGTAAACAGCCGCACTCTATTCTACCACATTATGGTTGCCCCTATTCCCAGAGACCTCCCAGTTCCTGAACACTTTCAACAACTTTGGACAATCATTTGACTGAACTGTCTGCTCCATGTGTTTTCAAGATTCCCTCATCTTGTCTCTGACCAGTGATAGATCCAGATTTTATACTCATTCATTAAACTAATTTTAAAAGTTATTTAAATATCTAAATGTCAAATATTTAATATTTAATTATTAATATTTATTTAATTTATTAAATCTAATAAATATTTAAATATTTGAGTTATTATATTTAATATTTAAAATTATTTAAATTAAATAATTTAAATTAAATTAAAAATTAAAATTAAATTAAAATTTAAATTATTTAAAATTATTTAAATATTAAATATTTAAATAGATGTGCTTGTTATTTATCTTTTTCTAGGCCATAATATAGGGAAAATGATTTTGGGGAGGAGAAAGTTTTAATTTGGCTCTACCAACCATTAACTGTGGGATCTGCCTTAAGGCTTTTACATTCCTTACTCTCACGAAAATCTTATTCTCATGCCTGTATATGCTCCTGCAATTGTGAGCATTTCCTTATCTGTAAAATGGGAATAATAACATTTATCTAGTTGTAGGAATTAAATGAGATGTTATAGGGAAAGCACTTAGCAAATAGTAAGTGCTAAAAATAGCAGTGAATAATTATGTTAATTACTACCCATAGACCCAGAAGAACCATCGATGAACTAATGCGTGAACAAATAATCAGAAACCAAGAGGTCCTAAAAGAAAATGGTCCATACTTCTCTGTTTAGAAACGTATTATACGCTTGCATCAATATGCAAAGATACATATGCAGGGATTTTTATCATTACATTATTTGTAAATACAGAAAACACAGTATCTTTGACTTTGGCTAATTGATGATCGTGTCTCTCATACTGAACTAGATGCACAGTCTCCTTACTTTGTGTGAAAGGAAGCATTCTATGTTTAGTGACCAGAAGCCTCATTGAATCACCACATTAGAGAGTTACAAACCCACCAAGCCCCAGACCCGAGCCAGAAGAAGTCCTAGAGCCCTTGGAATGAAGTGGAGTTTGTGTCCCCTCAAGGAAGGATCTTGCTACACTGTCAAAAATGTACACTGTAAATCCCCCTCCTAGATTCTTCTGTGATGAACATCAGTGGGAAATAATGGCCACCACATGCATGACTGCTAATGGCCCAGACACTTCAGAAATAAAGATTTAGGTTACCCCACCACCCAAGGAATGCCTCTAGGCAATATACTTGCAAAAGGTAAAGGAGTATGGAACGGGTAATAGAAGAAGGTAGTTACAAATACCACATATAATTAGGTGACAAGTTGCAGAAACAAAGAGTATAGTAGTTATCAGCATTTCTTCCATATTTTGATCTAAATAATTTACCTAATATCAGTCAGTTCCGTCTTTCCCTTTCCCATTCCACTAATGTGAGATGTGTTAATAGTTGTTACACCTAAAACTCAGTATGCAAATTGCAAGCTATCCAAAATGGAATATGACTTAGAAACAAAAATAACATCAGCCAGTATGTGTAAAATGATGTGTTCTCTTTTGTGGAGAGGGATAGCGCATTTTGATTGGAGGATGGATGCGTTATGTTTGGTGTAAATGAGATTTTATTTTTGTCTTTATTTGGAAGTTCAGTATGGTTAACAGAAGTGCATACGGAAGCCATGTGACCAGGGCTGGGCTGCGATGGCTTTGTATTTTGTCATCTTTGCTAAGCTGGAACTGTGTTTCCCAGAATTCCCTTTCCCATATGACTCTGGACTGGGTTTGGCCACAAAAGATATTAGTATAAGACTTGGGAAATGGGAGTTAAGCACCAGCCTTTTCCTGCTCTGAAGGTGGCTGTAGGCACTTGACAGGTCGTGCACATTGTTGCTGAGCTGCTGGCTCACCTGTGAGGGTGAGGCAGCACCAGCCTTGCCATTCCTCCAGCTCCCGTCAGATCCCCTTCATCTTCCTGGGCCAGGTATAAGTGCAGATCCATGGCAGAAGGTGTCAGCTTTTGCAGGTCACCTGCGTCATCATGCTAAGAGTCATTGAGAGACAGTCATAGATTCCAATCTGCTATGGTCTCTCTTACTTCATATCTGGTTTTCTTTTCCAACAGTTTTTGCAGCTGATGTAGAGTGGCTTCAGCCCAACACCAGGTTCAACAGCCTTGCATGGATTTCTTCACCACATCCCACAATGGTGAAAAGTCTATTCCTATTAATGATCCTTTATTCTATATCACTCATAGTGGTTCTGCTTCTCTGAATAAATGCTCCCTAATGCACTATGATTTCTTTTTTTATTTAAAATCATATTCTGGTTCATAGCATGATGGAACAAATTATGCTTTTCACAAGCTTTGGTTCTGGAAAAGACTTGGGACAATACCCTGTTGAATGGGTTTCAAACTTTCCTCCACTGTCTTCTGGGTTTTCCTGAGATTCTTCTGGGCTCAAAGGTAGATGGTGGGTCACAGCAGGTAAGACTCCTCCACTCCGTTAAACCAGCGAAACCTCATGTTTACCTGTTTCATTTTGTGTTTCTGTTTAGCTTTCTTTTGCTTTAAAACAGGAACCTTGTCTAACCCCCTTATTTCCGTTAAGGGACTTCAGGGACAAAGAGCCCCAAAGTTAACAGCTAACTGCTGAGTGAGATCTCAGGACCGCAGGTTTCCATCCAAGGATTCAGCTCATTCACCGACTGCGCTAAGAGAGAATTGTGCTGTTTCTGCCAAGATAACTCAAATTACACCCCAAGGCCAGTGGGATGTGGGTAGATTGGCTTCAGAGCCACCCTAAAGGGGCTTCTTAAGATGCTGCTCATTTTCTCCCAGATATGCAAGGGACGCTTAAAACCCTTATTATTAGTCCTTCCAGGTCTCTGTAGCGGGACCTGAATGAAAAAGAAATGAGAAACATTCAGGACTTATTTATTTCCCTATTTAACTGAGGTAGTTTATTTTCTTTCTTGAAGAAGAGGCATCTTGTTCCCTTTAAATCCACTTAGACAAAAACTAGATGTTATTGACAGAAGGCCTGTGATATGCATCTCAGGTTTTATATGGGGATTTTCGTTTTGTCACATCCAGTTTAAGCCACCAGCCTAATTTAATTACAATTAATGAATCACCATTTACCCTGAGGCAAAACCAGGTTTTCTTGCTGAAGAGGTGTTCAGTGCATAGCATTCAAATTCATGACCTAGACCTCAAATTAACGGGCTGTCCATTAAGAATGGATGAGTGGCTTTGAAGACTGCATTTATCGGTTGTCGACAGTGGTCTCCTGCAGTCCCCAGTGGTCCCTTTGGAAGAGACTATCAGGACAGGAAGATGCTGCAAGGGGAATGTCCAGGGCTACCTAGTGCCAAGTGGGGGTTCATTACAGAACAGCTTTGTCCTTGTGGGGATGGATTGTATGAAGTGGTGTTTAGTTTTGCCCGCCCTGGTTATGAGAAGAGGCTCTGTCTCAGCTGCAGGATTTTCTGTACCCAGAAAGAAATCAACCTGCTGAGAAATTGGATCCTTCCCACAGCAGGGGAAACTTCCATCCTGTATCCAACCTCTAGGGTCTTATTGTTGGGAAAAAGCTAATGGGATATAAGAGACAGAGTGCATTGGATGACAAGGTCACCTTTTGTGATTAATGGAACCCTGGGAAACTGAAACTCTGGGCACAAAGCCTTCCCTGACTTTTAAATTAAAACAAAAGGGTTTTAATGTATTCAGTAAGAATTTGGTGAGCACCTACTTTCTGTCCAAATCTTGAGATATTTAGATAGCAATGCCAAGGAGTAGAGTACTAATTGTAACTATGAGGGGTACAGACACCCTTGGGCTGGGCTGGGAAGAAGGCCCATCTTGTAGAGTTCTTCATCATGCAATGTTTGCCAGAGTTGATTATTCAGCTGGTATCATTGGCTGGCTTCATGGCCCTTTCTTCCTTCCATTGCTCCATTGGTCAAAGAGGGTGCCATTCCATGACAGAAAAGGGACATTCCTAGGTAGAGGTTATGGGAGTTGTGCTTCCCTGCTGGAACTCCAAAGGTGCGGGACTTAGATTTTTAAGACACCTGCTTGGCACATCAGGGAAGTGTCTCAGGTGCTGTAAGCTTGACTTCAAAAGGTGAGAAGGCCCGAGGGCAGGTAGGCGTTCCTGGTACTGACTTCAGGAAGTACCCAGGCTGCAGCAGCAGGGCCCACAGAGAAGCAGGACACTGCTTTGCCTGGAGAGGTAGGATCCTGTTGGCAGTGAGCAGGAATAATTGCTGGGCAAGCCTTCCCATTTGCAGTGTTTATCGAGTGTATGGGTGGCTGTGGTTGTTTTTAGTAGAGCACTGCTCTTCTACTGTCAGTCCTTAACTTTATTGCCACATGCTTTGCCCTTTCCTCTCTGCTCGTGTGGTGATGACTCCCCACAACTGCGTGCCCTTAAGTCTCCAGTCATAGAGTCCACATTGGCCTTCCCCAGACTGACTCCCTGGGCTCTCATCACTCCTGGATCCCTGGCCGATCCTCACTTCTCCCAAGAAGTTGCAAATTAGGTTGTGATATATTTATATTCTCTTCCAGTATCTACCTCTGTTGCTCTTATGCAGTCGAATCCTGATTTGAACAATTTCCCTCTTCAGGGTGGCAAATTACCCAACTGCCTCTCTTTCAAATTATTTGTGGAAGTCCAAACTGGTGAGCTCAACCTTCTTCCAGAAACCCTCTTTTATTGCCTCCAACTAGTCCGTCTTCTAACAGCCCATGGCACACATTGTGAGCTAACTCTGAATGTCATATTTTAACATTTGATACATACTCTTTCATTCAACAGGACAGAACGGAGATTGCAGGATCATATGGAAGTTAATAACCTGGTTCTTGCCCTCAAAGAGCTTATAATCTTATTTGGGAGACATCATCATCGTCATCAGCATCATCATCAACGCTACCATCACCACCCCCCCACACACACTCAATTATATAGCAAGACGATGATGCAAAAGTTGTACACGACAACATACCATAAATGCCAAATGAGTGCTCTCAGATCTAAGTGTGGGATGAGCAGAGTGGAGTAAGAGTCTGCAGGCTGGGTGGTCAGGACACAATTTACAAGAGTGATTGAAGCTTGTCCTAAGAGAAGAGTGAGAATTAGATAAGATTCAAGTTTGCCACAATGCTACAACATCACATTCTCTACTTATTCAATGTGTGTCGGGGTTATCTCCTCAGCTAGACTTCAACATTTTGAACATGGAAACCCTGTCTCAAGTTCTTTTTGAATCAACGTCTTCTTGGGGTGTATGCCAGAGACATGCACTGGATTGATTCAAATTGAATTAAGTCACACCCTGAGGCATTTGTGCTGGGCTTGTCCACACAGGAGAGAATGTGAGGTCTGAGGTCAGCTCAAGGAAAATGCCATCTTTGGGCAAAGATCTAGCCTTTCACAGGACACCTAGCCTTTCACAGGAAATGCAAACTTTCCTTTTTCTGAGCAACTGCAGCATGGTCAGAAATTGTTCCTTCTAGCCCACACCTATCTAGTAAGACCAAAGGTGTCTGTGCTAATTATTCTTACAATAATTACTGTCTGATTATCACTTTCCCTGAGACAGAATTGCCATGAAGCTTAAGGTGGACGGACTCTCACTTGTCTGGATACCTTCTAAGACCTTGTACCTAATAATTTTAAGTTCCTTTTTTTAAAAGAGGGCCCTCCTATTTGTACTGGCTTCATTTCCCCCACCCCCAAATTTGGATCTTTTCCTAAATGCTTTTTCCATGGAAGCTTCATAATAGTTTCATGAGGTAAATTCTACATAATTTGGACTTTATCAAGAGTCCCAGAGAGGTTAGCTGACTTGCTCAAGGTCACACAGCAAGTTAATAAAGATACAACTTCTATAAATTAATTTCAAAGCAGAGATGAGATATTCTTATAAATTATCCAAGATTATACTTTGGAGACTTTTCATTTCCTCTCCAGACAGTGAATATGAGAACACAGCATTGAGTAATATCATGTCCTTTCAAAGCTACCTTCTGCCTGTAATGTGAGAAGCCTGGGGTTGCTATCCTAAGTTAGCAGGACTGGAGGCAGAGCAGACACCAAATGGAATCATGTGGCTATTTTGCTAGTGCTTAAAGTCTACCGCATTCTCCAAACCAAACTGCAGCATCAAAGTGTTGGAGAAATTGACTTAATTCAAAAACATGTCTAGGGCATCTCAACTTATTTTCTCTGAGTTTCAGTTTGTTTTTTGTCTTTTTTGTTCCTGGGAAGTCAATTATGTCTTATGGATTGGGACTTTGAAAAGGAAAGTGGTGTGTTAGCATGCAGTCATTTGTGAATACTTACTCACCCACTCATCAAACACTTAGTGAGTGTCTCCTTTGGGATATGCCCTGTAGATTCTGCATCCTGTCCCCCATGGGGACTATGCTAGGGGCTGCCACACAGAGTCTCTTTAGGCAACTATATCTCTTTCTGCAAACCCTTAAGCCATCAAAAGGCCAGGAACAGGGGTGGAGGGACTCCCTGAGAAGGCCATGTGGCCAAGGCCTTTAAATGTAGATTTTTAACTTTATCTTAAAATAAGATTTTAGAGTTAATAATGAGATTGAGGAAAAGCATTTACGATCTATCTTGAAACATGTGTCCCATTACCAGACCATGCAACCTATAGTGCAGTATGCATTAATCAACTTTTAAAAATAAATCTTTCTATTATTTTGTAAATAGCACATTTGCATATCATTGTAATCTTAGGGTGACAAAAGAGTTAATTTGTTAAAGGTAAATATTGCAGTTTATCATGACTTATAACCCTATTCTGACATGTCATCATTGTTAAATGTCCAAAGAGCACAGGCCTCTATAGATCTCAAAGAAGTCCTCCCTTAGAGTCTATTCATCAGAAACCCCTGCTTATCCCTCCAGTTTCCTTCCATATCACACTGTCTTTTGCTCACCCCATCCTCACTCTGGTCTCTGCAAAGTTCCTCTAATACAACACATTCCTTCTGGTCCCTGAGCTATTGCTGCTACTCCTGCTGCCTGGGAGGCTTCTGTGGGGCTGGCCCTGTCTTAGCATTCACATCGTGACTCACGTGTCACCTCCTTAGGGGCTTTTCCTTCACTTCTTGCCATGTCAGCTCTCTATTTTCCTACTTTGATCACTGTGATATGTAAAGAATTAATTGCCTGAAACTCATTTATGGGGTTAGAATCCATCTTGGTTCAGGAAGACCTGGCTAAACTTGGGCTAACCCCTAATTGCACTCTTTCTCCTCTTGTGCCCTCTGCCTGTCTGTTCCCAGGCTGGAGTGTGCAGTCAAGATTCTGCATTCTGTCCCCCAGTATCTCATAACCTAGATGTAAAGATGTAAGCTGCTTCTTCTCTGGTTTCCATCAAAAGAAAATTCGCTTGCCCTCAGATAGTTCCTATGTCTAGAACCTCATTAAAGATCTGAGCATCTCACGGAAGGCAGCAGATGTCTAATGGCTCCCTGGTGCAACCCTATCATCTCTCTTCCTCCCTTCCTGCCACTCGAGTTTACAGTTAATGTCTTCCCTTTTGTGGGGGCAGACGAGATGGCAAATGGTCCTGCCAACATTCAGGTTCATTTAGTTTATACAATATACCTCTGGCAGGCAGGCATGCTATTAACTTCCTCTTGAAAAAACACAGCACTGTCTCTAAAGGGTTTGTGATATGCAATCATCTCCACCTATTTCATGGTTAGCTAATGCCTGTCTCCCCTACTTGCAGGTAAGCTCCTGAAGAGTAGGCAGTGTGACTGTCTTGTTCATTGCTAAACCTCTAGTTCTTGTCAGACATAAAGCATAAGCACTCATTAAAATATTTGTCGAATCAGTGAATGGATAACGTGTAATCCCTAAGGGTGAAAGACATACAACATGAATGACCATGCAACCAGCTGTTATGTTAGATGCTTTACACCTATCACTTTATTTCTTAGCAAATCTATGGCTTGGATGAATAACTCTATTGTTATCTCCATTGTACAGAAGAGAAAATAGAGGCCTAGTGATTTTTTTTTCTATAAATATTACATTATTTGTCTGTGCTAGAGTCAGCCGGCATTCAGACCCATGACTGTTTGACCTCATAGCTTGAGCCTTAACCACTTTGCTCTTTTGCTTCACTGTATGCCGGCATAGAAAACAACAACAGCAGTAGTGATAATAATGACTATTCTTACTGAATACTATGCTCTTATTACTGTGCTAACCACTTATAAAAATCATCTTGCTTCTTTCTACCGAAAACCTGTGAAATAAGTACTACTGTTGTCTCTCTCTTACATATGGAGAAACTGAGGCTTAGAGGGACTCAACTAACCACTCATGAGCTGTTTGGATAATGTTAAATGTAAACCAAAAGGCAGTCACACAAAATGCATATAACGTAATTTTCCTTTGCCATTTTTAAATTATAATGAACACGGACCTTTCTAATAATATTCAGGGAAGCAATTTCACACCAGAAATTCCCTCAGAGGCTGGTGTCTCACAAATGAGAGCCCTTCTGTTTCGGGAGGCCTTCATGTTTTCAACAATTATTTTTCATTTCCCTCTGCTGAGCAAGCCAATAATTGGTGACTTCTCATCTGGTCACTTCCCTGGATGACAAATCACATTACTCTGAATTCCCCCATTGCTTTCTAACTCTCTCCAAGGCTGGTGGTCGAAAGCAACAAATGAAACTTTGATCACCTGTGTTCACAACAGGGAAACTGGGCTTCCAACGGCCCCGGTTGCCTGGTGACAAGGCCCCATGGCCTCTGAAGGCCTGCGCTCCCCGGAGCTGCTGCAGTGACTCAGATCAGGCAGGGACCGACCTTGAAGGTTTGGGGCTGTGTTAGTTTTCTGTGGCTATCAAAACAAATTACCACAGACTTAGTAGCTTAAAGCAATAGAAGTTTATTCTTTATACCTGGGGCATGGTCATTCATGTTGTGTGTTATTCACCTCTGGAGATTAAGTTTCATTCATTCATTCAACAAATATTTGAATGAATGCTTATGTTTTGTGTGGGTTCTGGAGGCTAGAAGTCCAAAATCAAGGTGTTAGCAGGGCTGTGCTCCCTCTGGAGGCTCTAGGGGAGAACCTTCCTTGCCTCTTTTGACCTCCAGCAGCTCCACGTCTTCCTTGGTTTGTGACTGCGTAACTCCATTCTCTGCCGCTGTCTTCACATGGCCTTCTCTTCTTCCGCCTTTTACAAGGACATTGGTTATTGGATTTAGAGCCCACCCGGTTGATCCAGGATGATCTCATCTTGAGATTCTTAATTATATTTGCAAAGACTCTTTTTCTTTTCTTTGTGGGTTGTTTTGTTTTGCTTTGTTTGGAGTCTTGCTCTGTTGCCCAGTCTGGAGTGCAGTGGCACTATCCCGGCTCACTGCAACCTCCACCTCTTGGGTTCAAGCAATTCTCCTGCCTCAGCCTCCCGAGTACCTGGGATTACAGGCACCTGCCACTACACCCAGCTAATTTTTGTATTTTTAGTAGACATGGGGTTTCACCATCTTGGCCAGGCTGATCTTGAACTCCTGACCTTCTGATCCACCTGCCTTGGCCTCCCAAAGTGCTGGGATTACAGATGTGAGCCACCGCACCTGGCCTTCTTTTTTCTTTTCTTTCTTTCTTTTTCTTTTATTTTTTATTTTTTGAGACAGAGTCTCACTCTTGTGGCCTAGGCTGGAGTGCAATGGTGCAATCTTGGCTCACTACAACCTCTGCCCTCCCAGGTTCAAGCGATTCTGCTGCCTCAGCCTCCCGAGTAGCTGGGATTACAGGCACCTGCCACCATGCTCAGCTAATTTTCTGTATTTTTAGAGGAGACGGGGTTTCACCATTTTGGGCAGGCTGGTCTCGAACTCCTGATCTCAGGTGATCTGCCTGCCTTGGCCTCCCAAAATGCTGGCATTACAGGCATGAGCCACCGCGCCCAGCCAAAGACTCTTTTTCTAAACAAAAATACATTCACGGGGACTGGAGTCAGGACTTGGACATATCTTTTTGGGGACCACCATTTGACCCACCACAGTGTGCACTCAAAGTTCTCTCTGCCAGCTCCAGCTTTTAGCATAGGGATGGCAGGAGGTTAAGGGATATTATTAAAAGTGCACAAATGCTGCTACATTCTAAATGCTTGTGTTCCCCCAAAATCTATATGTTAAAACCTCATGCTGAAGGTGATGGTATTTGGAGGTGGGGAGTTTGGGAGGTGATTAGACATGAGGGCAGATCATTCATGATTGGGATTAGAACCTTTATAAGAGAGATCCCAGGAAACTATCATAGCTCTCCCTTTCTACCATGTGAAGACACGGTGAGAAGGTGCCCTCCATGAAACAGGAAGTGGGACCTCACCAGACACTGAATCTGCAGGTGCCTTGATCTTGAACTTCCAAGTCTCCAGAACTGAGAGAAATAAATTTCTGTCACTTATCAGTTTGCCTACTTTATGGCATTTTGTTATAGCAGCCCAAATAGACTAAGACAGATACCCAGCTTTCAAATAACTTGACTGATACCCTGACTTTTATCTTATAAACAATTACTGAGCACTGGGATTTCAGAGCTAACCAAAGCTCCAACCCTAATCTCCACATTCTCAGAATCTAATCACACAGACTGACAAGGGCACAAATACTAATGATCCAGTGTGGCATGTTCTCTAAGAGAAGTATGTACAAAGAGATTGTGTAATGTGTACAGTGAACACGTGAAGACAGCAGGGCAGGCAGTCCATATTCTCTTTCACTAGCAAGGAATCAGAGGCCTAGTGAGGTCGAATGGTCTAAGACCTCACAGCTTGAACTTTACAGAACTAAGACTTACACTCAGAGCTTCTGACAATCATTTAGATGCCATATGCTTCTATCAGATGAAAACAAAGAAAACAAAGAGCTTGTCCTCTCAGAGGGCAGATCCTCATGTTCTTGGTGACTTTCCTGTGAATTCTGGACACTTTTATTACATCTGTAGGGCAACTGGTAGGTAAAATTTACAGACTGGGAGTAATCTACATTTTTGCTTTGTATATCATTGATCTTTTCTTTTCTTCTTTTTTCTTTACCTCTTCCTTTTCCTTTTTTTTTTTTTTTTTTTTGAGTTAGGAAATGCTAGAGATGAAACCCCAAACCATCTCTTGACAAGATGTTTTCAAACAGCAATGCAATAGGGGAGCAAGATTCTAGGCCAAGAAATATGATAAAATTTAAATTCACTGTAAGCCTGCTGCAAACTGACTTCCTTCTCAGCCCTTCTCACTGAGAAAACCTCCATGAAGCCTTTGAGGTGAACCTTGCTTCAGGCTGCCCCTGTTCCCACCCTCACCTGTTTAAGTCCGTCTATCGGGTGCGGAGGCCCATCTAAGTCTACTATTAGTTTATCATAGTCCTTCTCTTGCTTCGTGATTTAGGTCACATTTTCCTTCAATGTTGTGTTTTTAATGCTCACTTTTTTTTTGCTGGGTTTGACTCTGACACCTCTGTGAAAATCTCTAATAGGTGTCCTCTGATCTGGAAATCAGCTTTGTTGCAAAACTGGGGAATCTTCTCAGTTTGGTTTAGGAAAGTAGTGGGGGTACTTTCCTATTTGCATGAATCAAGGCTTTCCCTTGATACAGTTGTAAAGTATTGGTAAAGTTTTTATTCATTCATATATTTATTCATCTGTTTCTCCTTTAATTCACTCCACAAAACTGTTGCAGGTCCCAAGCACAGGCTAGGTACTAAAACTGCTCAACGTGAATCATATATAGACATTAGCCTCATGGAGGATTTTTGTCTAGAACACTGTTTCTTCAAATGTGTTCCTCACAACCTAATCTCATAGGGGTTTCTTTAAAAAAAAAATGCATTGGAAAGTGAAGTACTATGTATTAATTGTCCCTCTTAAAGATTCTCATTGTACATTAGTTGTAAAGGTTCCAAAAAGTCTGATAGAAATATCTCTTTGTTTAACCCAGTCTTTGCCAAATGTATTTAGCCAAGAGAGACCCTGTCCCACCCCCTTTTGTAGTAATTCATATTAAAATCCTTCAGACTCAAGTTCTGGGGAAAAATTAAGAACACGGATATAACGAATGATTTTCCTTTGAGACCCTTCCTGGGAGACGGCCCCCAGGGATTCTGCATCTCTGGGCACTTTCTCCCTATTCAATTGTGGATCCCAGCACTGGCCAGATGGAGCTTCATTTACCATCCCTATTCAAATAATATAACTGAATCATTAAAAAATGCAGTGGTGACCACAGGATTAGGCCTTTTCTTGTAGTGGGCAGTGTGGCAACTGCCTTACATACAACATCTCCTTTGACCTTCAATGAGTCTTCTGAGATAGATTTTAGTATTTCCATTTTACAGATGAGAAACCTAGAGATTACAGTAGTTAAGTAAATTTTCAAGGACACTCAATTAATAAATTGTAAAGACAAATATTGAACTCAGTCCTGTCTCATTCCAAAGCCCAAGCCTATTGTCATTAAGCCACGGTTTCCCAAAGTGATTTACTTAAGCTGACTTTAATAGAATAATGAACATTTTAAACATATGTTCATTAGAGTGAATATTAGAAACATGTACGCTTAACTTATATTAAGACAATTTCTTTTGAAATACAATTTATTTCAGTAATAAAAATATGTAGACTTAAACAATAATAATAACAATAAAGGTCTGTTGATACATGTATTCATCCATTCTCATGATGATAATAAGACATCCTCAAGACTGGATGATTTATAAAAGAATGAGGTTTAATTGACTCACAGTTCAGCACGTCTGGGGAGACCTCAGGAAACTTATAATCACGGCAGAAGGGAAAGCAAACAAGTCCTTCTTCACATGGTGGCAGGAGAGGGAAGAATGAGACCCAAGCAAAGGGAGAAATCCCTTATAAAACCATCAGATCTCGGGAGAACTTACTCACTGTAATAGTCTGTTCTCATGCTGTTAATAAGACATCCCCAAGACTGAGTAATTTATAAAGGAAAGAGGTTTGATCAACTCACAGTTCCACATGGCTGGGGAGGCCTCTCAATCATGGCAGAAGGTGAAGGAAAACCAAAGGCACATCTTACATGGCAGCAGGCAAGAAGAATGATAGCCAAGGGGAAACCCCTTATAAAAAACATCAGATCTCATGAGACTTATTCACTACCATGAGAACGGTATGGGGGAACCACCCCCATGATTCAATTATCTTCCACTGGGTCCCTCCCACAATAGAGGAAATTATGGGAGCTACGATTCAAGATGAAATTTGGGTGGGGACACAGCCAAACCATATCAATACAACAAAAACTGTGAAGGTGATGCTACAAAGTAAAGAGGTAGAAAGAGGTGTTACTTGACTGAACGCATTTGGAAAAGACTTCGTTAAACAAAGATAAATATTTTTATAGGCCAGACTTTTAAGTTGGGAACACATTTGAAGAAACAGTGTTCTAGACCACATTCTCCATGAAGTCAAAGTCCATGATATATGTGATTCACTTCAGCAGTTTCAGAACCTAACACAGCAATTGGCAGAAATTTGGGAAGCACTAACCTAAGTCTAATTTCTTCCTAATAGTCCTGTTCTTGCTATTCCTGATATAACCCTAGGAGTCTACAGACCCAGGTCCTCTGCTGACTTCACTTCTCGGTAGTTCTCCTGGAACTGGGGATGAACCTCCCTTAGAGTCCATATTCATGGTTCCTCTCACACTGGGAAGGCCCAGTGTGAGTTAAGGGTCCTTGGGAGTCCACAGATGAGGTCCCTCAGGGTCAGGCAGTTCTCCTCACACTGTGGGGTGAGGGCCCCCAGGAGTCATAATCACAAGCCCAGGGATTCCATAACATTTTCTTACTTTTGTATATTCATTTTCAATACAATACTTAAAAGTATTTTTGTGTATTATAAATTATTTCATTTATATTACAAATAAAAATCTGTCTTTTGCATTGGCAATTAGCATTCAAAAGATTTTTTAATTGCTTTCATTTCTTTAGTTTCTCTTTAAGTGGTATTTCCCTTTATTAAACTTTAAAAGTGGAGACAATGTATAATGTACTACGTAGATATATTATTGAGTTATTATTCATTAAATTACAAAGATAGTAAGATATTTTTTTCTCCAAGGATAAAGATAAAGGAAAGAATAACTAAAAGTTCCCTTTAGGGGAGAACTTGAAGAGGTACAAAATGGTAAGAAAGTATAGGAGAGAGAGAAAACTCAAATAAGAGCCATTTGAAAAGATCTGTTGAGTAGACACATTTCAACTTCTCTATGATCCCTAAAGTGCAGTGTGAGAGAATTCCCTAGTGTAACCAATTTCAGTAGCAAGTAAAGAGGAACCTTGAGATTGAAGTCAGCTGAGACTCCCACGAGGTAAATTAGTTTACTTGAACCACGGGGAGCTCATTGAGAGGGCCCAATCTGAGACATCCTGTGTTGTAGAGAGTCAGAGCCCACAGGGGTTAAGATCGTGGTGGAGGTTTTGAGAGGATACACACCCAGGAATGAGGGGATAACTCGACACTGAGTTTCAGACTTAACTATCTAATTGTCAAATTGACTCCTCTGTTGGGTATTAATAGACATCCTTGTAGGAACCACAGCAGAAGGGCAGAAACCACCCATGTGAGGGAGCACAGTGAGTGCATTTGTCTAATTCTAGCTGCAATATAGGGGAAAGAGTTGATCATTTGCGTGACACACTACAGTGGAAGCCAGAAACAGATCTGGATGAAATGAGAGTCAGAGACTAAATTAAAATGCTTACTGCTGAACTCCATAGCAGGAGGGAAACTCAAAGTCCAGGGTAGGCAGGAAAGCAGTTAAATAGCATAGCCTCTTTTTTATTAGCTTTGATTGTTCTAGCCTTTTTGTCTCTGGTCAAGGGGCTATGACACCCTTAGTGCCTGTTGAAGAACAACAGAAACAGATCCACAGCTGAAGCATGGGCCAGCCCCTCTTTTTACATCACTTAGTAGCTAAAGAGCAAAACTATAATTTAATAAAAGGACACTGGACTCCAGCTCAAGCTCTGACATGGTTTTATACCGGGATTCAGTTAGAGGTGTATTTGTGAGCTTCTGACACCTTCCAGAAGGTCAAATCACAAAATTAAAATATTCTATTGCAAATGATGCATGGGTTACAAAACTATTAATATATTTGCAAGACAAAACAAGGCTTCAAGTAATTGCTTCTGCACTCTTTAATTTGTTGAATCCTACCTCCTCCTAAAAGCATTTACAGAAGCTTCCTTCTCTGAAGCTTGGCCCTCAGTCCTCTTCATCTTCTCCACTTTTCTCCACAGGTGCTGCCTTTACTCATTGCTCTAACTACCACCTATATGTCAATGACACCCCCATTTGTATCTCTAGCCAGACGTTTCTACTATGCTCTAGACTTGTATGTTTGACAGCCTAGTTGATTTCTCCACTTGGATAGCCAGCAAACATTTCAACGTTTAAAATATGGTCGAACAGAGTTCTTAACTTTCCCTCCCAACCCTGGTTTGTTGTTCTGCCTTGAATCTTCTCATTTTCATAAATGGCACTACCATACACCCACCTCCTCAAGTTGAATACCTAAATTCACCTTTTTCCTTTATTTATACATCAAATTTATCAGCAAATCCTGTCCATCTGCAAAATATATCTCAAGTCTGTCCAATTTCTTTATTTTCACTGCCACCATGCTTGTCCTAGACTGCACCATCTGGCAACTCTGGGTAACTACAGTGGCCCTCAACAATGACCTGCTTCCTGCTTTTGCTCTCCTTTAGTACTTTCTCCATACAGCAGACAGAGGGATCTTTTAAAACTGTAAGTCCGCATCACGTTTAAAATCTTCCAGTGCCTCCCCATCTCATATAAGCCAGTAAGAAAAAGCTACATTCTACATGATCCCATATGATTCCAACTTTATGACAGGGGTCCTCAAGCCCTGAGCCAGGGACCGGTACCAGTCTGTGACCTGTTAGGAACTGGGGGAGGTGAGTGGTGGGTGAGCCAGCATTACCACCCGAGCTCCACCTCCTGTCAGATCAGTGGCAGCATTCGATTCTGTTGGAGCATGAACCCTATTGTGAACAGTGCATTTGAGGGATCTGGGTTGCATGTTCCTTATGAGAATATAATGCCTGATGATCTGAGGTGGAACAGTTTCATCCCCCACTACCCCCATCCATGGAAAAATTGTTTTCCACAAAACTGGCACCTGGTGCCAAAAAGGTAGGCAAACCTGTGGAGACAATAAAGAGATAAGTAGTTTCCAGGCATCAGGGAGAAGGGAAGGAGGGATGAATAGGCGGGACACAGAGGACTTTTTGGGCAGTGACTCTGTGTGATACCATAATGGTGGATATACGTCATCATACTGCTGTCAACATCCACAGAATGTACAACACACAGAGTGAACCCTCGTGTAAACAAACAACTTTCATTTAATAGTAATGTAGGAATATTGGTTCATCAGTTGCAATGAATGTATCACTGTGATGCAAGATGTTCATCATGGGGAGACTGCCTGTGGGAAGAGAGGGGGTATATGAGAGCTCTGTACTTTCTGTTCAATTTTTCTGTAAACTTAAAACTACTCTAAAAGTAGTGTGTTAAATAGAAATCTGCCTTCCTAACCATGTCCTGAGAAACTCGAAATGCTCTGGCCTCTGGCTTCCTCTTTGACTTCCGCTCTCACCCTGCTCTTGCTTGCTCATACTGACCGTTGGTATCTCACAGGCTCCATGCTCATTTCCAGCTTAGGGCCTCAGCACTTACTGTGCCCTCTGCCTGGAACGTTCTGCCCCCAGATGCTTAGCGAGTGCCTCTCTCTTCTTGTTGCTCAGGTCTCTGTTTTGTGTCACCTCTACCCCGATGACCCTTCACACCAGCGTCCCTTGCTGCCTGCCCTGCCACTGATGTTGCTTCATCCTGTCTTGCTGCCTTCTCAGCACTCATTAATGTTCAAAAGTATCTTGTTTATTTATCGTTGCTTCATCTCTGGCACAGATTCTGGCATATCGTAGCTCCTTCATATTGAGGTGTTGAACTCGGGGCATTGGAAATAAAATAAAATTTTAGATATGATTTCTTGTAGGTAATCATTGTAGGTAATCATGAAAATGGCACAGGTGCATGTACTATTTATGTCTGTATCTCTGTCACATCAAATGACTCTGATCCACGTCACTGTGAGGGTAGAGACCAAACTGGTATCATCCATTCAAAATAAATCTGGGGTGTCCATCCAGCATTATGCTTGGTGCATTATAGGTGTTCAGTAATTATCTGATGAAGGAATACATGAAAAATAAATGAATGAAAGGCATACAAAACAATACTATCTCTTCTCACCCATGATTTCACTAAAGTCAGTTTTTAAATGTCAAATTTCAAAAAAGGTGAAGGCAACTTAGTTGTATTTTTAAACATTTATTTGATTCAGTAGAAGCACACTCAAGAAATTTTGTAATTAATAGTATAGACACATTTTCTCCATTGTACCCCCATCCAGTCTGTCACCCAGTCTGGTAGATCTTGCCCCCTTAATGTATCTGTGCACAACCCTCTACTTAATCTCTTCAATCTCTGCATTAGCTCAAATACTTAGGACTTCTGTTGGGATGATTGGTAGACACAAAGGTGCACTGGTGTGAAAACGGCAGACTACTCCCTTGTATAACTATGATACACATGTTTCCTTATATAGAGAAGTCCATTTCCAATATCTAGGACTAAGTGTGAGTGGCCTGGCACATATCCAAATGCCTCCTCATCCTGAATAGTCTGACAGCATTCTGGGGATGGCAGCTATAGTGTATCTTATCTGTTTTGACTTAAACAGTTCAATACCTATCTCTGTCCCTACCAGGTGCTTCTGCAGTAGGACAAGGCTTGGACCTGGGCATTTAGCAAAATTTCTTCCACTAACTTGGATTGATATGCTTCCTTGATGTGCTTCATTCCTGTAAGAGAATGAAAGACCATTCTCTCTCTTGACTACCACGCCACCGAAAGAGTATGAAAATGTCCATGAATTTAACTAATTTAGCCCTAGTTAGCCAATCATTGAATCCTTTTGAGTGTGTATTTGCTCTCTTACTTGAATCTCTGTGCTTCAGCCTCTTGTTGTGGCCATAATCCCTCTAGGCCAGTTGGTGATTCAAAGGGCCAATCATCTTCGATGGTTCCGCAGTAAAGACTTTAAGTTTGTCTACAAGACCGGACTGAAAGAGCTCTTTTCCAGCTGACTTGGTTTTATCAGCCACAATAACAGCCAGTCAATGAGCTATCTATGAACACGCATGCATGGTTGATCCAATTCAGTTGTTAAGATGCCTGCAATAACATCAATCCCATTGATTGCTTTGACATTAATGGCAATCAGCCCTTATGATGACAGGCCAGAAAAACCTATTTGATTGGGAAATTATCAATAGAATCATAATCATGCTTTATAGATATGTCCTAGGTGGGTATTAGGGGACTTTTCCTTTCCTTAACTCCAAAAACTGATTGTTCTTAATTCAAATTATAATCAGAAAATGGCATGTGTGTGAAAGGGAAAGGGGCAGAGCACGTTGTGACTATAGGATCAACAATTCTTTTCTTAGTGAGCACACATGAGGCTCCTTCTTTGATCATAACCAAAAGGGCTATCCCTAGTTTTAATCCTTGTAATTGCTGTGAACTCTATAGTCATTTCATTTTTCACACAGACCTGTTCTCCCAAATTTAGAGATGGTGGCAATGGCATTTGGGCTATTTCATAATTTTAACAACTACATTAAATTAGACACATATAAGCTGATTAATGCAAGCTAATTGTTCGCAATTTGTTTATTCTTCATTTTGCTTCAAGTAGCAATTTTGTAGTTATCTGTCTAACCATCCATCCATCCATCCATCCATCCATCCATCCATCCATCCATCCATCTATCCATCTGTTCCTCCATCCACACACACGCGCGCACACACACACACAGACATATACACATAATGTATTCAAAATATGTGTGTGTGTGTGTGTTGTATTCTTTGTATTTATCTGGTTGCATTAATTAATTTCTTGTTTGAATAGAAATGAGCAAATATGGTCCACTACCCAATCAGAGAGGGGGAAAGTATTTTATACCAGAAGTTCCAAAATATACTTCATATTATTTTTGGAAACAGGTAGGAACGAAATTATACATTTTTAAGAACAAAGGAGTTTCAAAATCTGAAATTACATTGCCACATCAAATTCATAGAAAAATATAGGAGAAAGCCATACAAAAAAGCCATTTGTATGAAAAAGAAAATTTTTATAGAATGAGAGTTGCAGACTAAGTACAGAAAGCATGAAAATGAAAACATACGAAGTAAAAACACTTAACAGCATTGAAGTGTGAATACATAAATGATTTCCTTACTTGCAACACAGAAACTAAATTATTACATCAGTAATAAACATATTTTCAGATAATATATTTTTCCAATTTGGGTTTTGCGGTTATAGAGAATTTTAATCAGATTATATAGAGTGAAGAAAGCAAAGGAGCCCATGTATATTGTACTTAGTCTTTTTCGTTAGAGGTTGTGTCATTGATAAATCTAGGTTCAGAGCACAGCTTTTCCCATCCCTGGTGGGCTCTGCACATTTCTCTTGACCCTCTGCAAGGAAGATTATTTCTATATGAGGGATTTGATTTCTGCTTAACTAGCAGAGGTGCAGGACTTCATTTCATTGACAGCTGTCCAAGTGTGCTTCATCTTTGGCCAGGACTGAGAAAGTTTTTCTGTTTTGTTTTTTTTCAATTCTGCCGTGTGGTATTTTCTAAGACTAGATTAGGTAGTATCAAGTAAACTCAATAATACTGAAGAGCAACTGTGATGCCATGAACATGATATGATCAAACTTAATGACTGAAATTACATGACAACTACTTAATGAACCAACTGAGTTAAAGTTGGCCACAGGGATGAAATTCAGATGCTTGATGAAATGCTGAACATCTTATGTCATTGTGGAGGTGACAAACACTGGTGCTGTCATCAGATAACATTTATATGGGGAAAAAGTAACTCTTTTGTTTGACTAGACCCCTTTTTCTTTCGAAAAGTCAAATTACATTTAAGTGGCAACTGATATTTATAGTCTTCAGAATATAAAATGGTGGTTAAGTAAAAGAAGGGCTCCATTTTGCTCTGTAATTGTGAATAGCAACAGGCTCTGGAACACTTAACACTGTTGAAGGAATGCTTGGGCTGCCAAGTAACTGGTTCTTACACAGAACAAGCAGTGGATCAAAGAGGCAAAAATTAAGATGGCTATGCCATTGTTGCAATAGCTTTGTTTTGCTCCAGCTAAAACCAACATCCAGACTCCTCTATTCTTTTATCTTTCCATTCAGTCTTAAATTTTTACTTACTAACTCCATGATCCTGGACTTGACAATTTACTTTCTCTGGAACTCAGTTTTCCCATCTGGATAATGAGAATTTGAGACTTGCTTAGTGAATGATCTCTAATTTAAATAAAATTTTAAAGTAAACATTACCCAACTTTGGTATCAATTTTAATTAACAACTTACTTCGTACATTCCTTATACCTGTTTAGAAGACACTAGTGTTTTGTGTCTATAATAAGAAAATGCAGTGTCTCAGCAATGATAATTAATAAATTGCTGTTACAAGTAATGGATCTCACAAACATAGTACTTCAAAAGAAAAAGAATCAGATACAAAAGAATAAATATGGCATGATTCCATTCATATAAAGTCGAAAAACAGGCAAAATTGATACGCCATGAAAGAAATTCGATTCGTAGCTCCATTTATTGGGGGGATTATGACTGGGAGGGAGGCAAGAAGGGTTTCTGGTGTTCTGGTACAGTTCTGTTTCTTTATCTGGGTGGAGACCGTGTGATTTTGTATACTTTGGGAAAATTTATCATACTATACACTTATGATCTGAATACTTTGCTGTATGGTTGTGTTTACTTAAAATGGACACATAAATAAAAGGTATGCTGGGCTCAATGCCTTCACAGGGAAAGGCAGCACAGAATAACAACGTTATCTGTTGAGTGTTTACCATGTACCAGGCTCGGATAGAAAGTTTGTGGATACATTATCTCATTTAATTCTCACAACACTATTAGAATACTATTATTATCCCCAGTTCACTGATGAAAAAACTGCAATACAGTAGCGAAATTAACTTGTCCAAGGTCCACGCAGGTAGTAAGTAATAGAGACAGGTCACAAAACACAGACTTTTGAATGCACAGCACGTGCTCTGAACCACGGAGCTACAGAAAATAGTGGGTTCTGTCTGGACTAGTGTGTCTGAGGGTGAGTTCTTCATTGTCCTGGAGCCTCAGTTTCCTCTCTGCTTCCTTCAGCTCTCACATTATAGTTCAATCTGAATTGATTAACAGGTTCACGCATCTCTTTATTTCTCTTTTTCTCCCTGTGGCCTTCCCCTTAAAAAAAAAAAAAAAAAAAAAAAAAAAAAACTCTTGTTATAGCCGAGTGAGATGTTAGCATACAAAGAGAACTTTAGTCCGAAGTCCAATTGCAGAACCATTTTTTGTTCTTCCTTTGCAGGTAGGTGGAGTGCTACCTGTGCAAGGGCTGTCTGAATCTGTTCTAGGGTTATGTTGCAGTTGCTATTGTTTAATACAATCCCATCAACTTCGAAGTCATCGTTGGTGCAGGCCCCACCCATACAGGGGCTAGTTTCTCTAAACAAGGCATTCCTGTGCTGCGGCCCTGCTCATTTGAATAAGATTTTACCTGGATAATGCAAAAGGCATTTTGAGGAATGCATCCCAGCATTTGAGGCAACTCCCAGCAGAACAACCTGCCATTTGTGATGCCTTCTTCAGGTTAAACATTTTAGATTAATCAATAAGTAAATGGCAAATAAATGGCATGAGCCCCATGTTCAATATAAATGAGATCAACTGAAGAGGCAGAAAAGGGCACTTTTGGCACCATCCAACACGCCTTAGGAAGTGCTGCCTTCTCTGCCTACTTTGGCTGAATATCCAGAGATGCTTTAGAACATCAGAGTGTCTGGCGCCTTTTGTTTTAACACATGGACTTCATTTTGGGGTGCAAAGGTTTTATTGTCCTGAACCTCTGTCACCCAGAAGAAAAGTCATGACTCTGGCAAAACGTTCTCCTTCCTCCAATATAAATCTAAGCAACCAGCCCCAGAATAATACAGTGGCACGAAAATGCCAAGACCAGAGCAGGAGCATCGCTGCCTTGGAGAATTTGCCAAACGCTACTCCAAATATGCTTTTCCTAAGGAATCCCATTTATTTCTCCCAATACTTTCTGCTAATTTACTTCAGTTACACTTTTCAGATATGTAATATCTCATTTTTGAGAAAAATATGTTGCAGCCAAAAGAGCTGACCTTGGTGCATTTTCAGACTCTCTGCTGTGTACCTGACAAATGAGGCACCAAGGCCCTTCCATATTCTGTTTGGGGGGCTATTGGCTGAGGAATCCTTGGTCATCCCACCTGCCTGGCGTCTAGGATCATGATGAATTGTCTCCAACTCTAGCCTCAGATTGTTTTTTAACATTTAATTTAGTTTCTTCCTGTGCTTGGATGAACATGGCCATGTTATGGATTTCTGCTCTAATGTACACCAGCAGGCTGGAAGAACAAGCCTCAGCAAGCTGTGGAAATTAGAGAGACTGGATCAATAGGCAAGGTCATGACCTCCCGGCTCCGATTCTGTACACTGTCCTGAAATTCTCTCCCCTGGAAATCCTCCTGCTGCTTCGAACGTGAATCCATGTGCATTCCCAGAGAGGAATTCATGTAAACAAGCCTGCCTCAGCCCCTCACATCTCAGAGAGCGACACCCATAATCACAAACACTAAAAAAATTTGTATAAACAACCACCTAGGAATATAAACATCTAGGCATTTGCTTTAGGTGCAGTTTGTGAACTCCATTGGTTAAAAGGCCCTTTCAGAGGGAGGAAAAATAGATGAGGACAAAGAGACAGACGACCTGCCAATTCCAAAGCACACCTCTAAGAGAGAATCCCGTGTCACGCACACACCTCTAACAAAAGGATGGACTCTTCTGTCCCTCTGTCTTGCAATTTTTATGAGACACAAAATTGGTAAAATCAACCTGATTTAAACTCTAAGAAATACCTCTGGGCTCAATAAGACAGATTTCAGAGAACATGTTTGGAAATATTTTAAAAGACAGCAGGTGACTTTTAGATCTTGTCAATATGAAGAACCTCCATTTCCAAACACAGAACAATATCCTTAACAAACCAGTTTTCTATCTGGAGATGTACAAGTTGCTGTTGTTCAGAGTTATAATTTTCCTGGGTGGAAATAACTAATGCATCAAAACTTCAAACCCACTAAAGCAAACCTGCTACTGGTAATTTATCATATTCACTAATCACTGGTTCCAAAATGACCTGACATCAAAATGATCAATTTAGGGGGGGAAAAAGCACCTTAAAGATCTGTCTTTGGGAAGAAGGTTAAGGGTGTGCAAAAAGTGGGAGAAAATGAAAGGAGATTTGGGTCGAGGGGAGGAGGAGGAGGCCCCAAGAGCCCCTTTTCATCTGGAATCTGAGTGCCACCTTCATGTGCAAATCTGAAGCCACATGGCCCAGGAAAGTGGGATTTCTTTTATTTGAAAAGTAAGTTCAGTATATGATAATCCACATCTTTATCTAAACCCCTTATTCAGGAACAACAGCGAAAGAACTTTCTAGAGTCCAGTATTTCTATGATGTTTGGTAGTTTTGCTTCACAATTTAGATCACTGGGCTATATTTGAGGTTGTAGGGGGTGATTCTCTGTTGTATTTTTGACAAACCACTTAGCCAGTCCCTTGTCTTCGTATTACTGCATAACAGAGATTTGAAGTGAAACAACATCACACTTGAAATCTCCAGATGGAAAATTAGTTTGTTGAGAATATTGCTTTGTGCTTGGAAGAAGGTTGCTGCTGGCAAAGGATATTATTTGCAAGAATTCTGGGCCAGGCGTGATGGCTCATGCCTGCAATCCCAGCACTTTGGGAGGTTGAGGCGGGTGGATCACGAGGTCAGGAGCTCAAGACCAGCCCGGCCAACATGATAAAATCCCATTTCTGTAAAGATACCAAAAAAAAAAAAAAAAATAGCCGGGTGTGGTGGCGTGCACCTGTAATTCCCAGCTACTCAGGAGGCTGAGGCAGGAGAATCACTTGAGCCTGTGAGGCGGAGGTTGCAGTGAGCCAAGATTGTGCCATTGCACTCCACCCTGGGTGACTGGGCAAGACTCTGTCTCAAAAAAACAAAAAACAAAAAACAAAAAACAAAAACAAAAACAAAAACAAAAAAAAACAAAACCAAACACACACACACACACACACACACACACACACACACACACACAAAGGAATTCTGGAAAGTTAGGGTGCTTTTGGCAACTCAGAAACTAATTGCAAAGAAGAAGTATAAATCTTGCTCTTTGACAGTACTTTATTTTGACAGGAAAATACACACACAACCCCCTATTTTGTTTGTAGGTACTGCAAGAACCACATTTGCTCTGATCCTACAGAAATAGCCTCAGGGAAAGATCTAGATATGAACAGGGATTGGTGAGGATTGGTAAGGGAGTGATTTAGAAGATACAAAAATGTAAGTGATAAGGACTTTTCTCCTGCTGAGTGAAGGTTTTCAGTTTGGAAATACACCCCACTTTTGATCATAATGGCAAGTCACAATGAGTATCTGGATGCATAAATGGCTGTTCAGAATCATAAAGTCTAGAGCAGGAGCTAACCTATTATCCAGTGTTTTCCTCTAGATGAATAAGGTTATGATCTCAGTTTTTCAGTGTCTAAGATCCTGAGACATTTACACATCCTGTCCAAGGCCTACCTACCAGGAATACACAATTGACTGCAATTCTACATTGCTGTCTCTTGATACAGGGTTTTACCTTCATATAAGGCTACGTCCTCGTTACAGGATTCTCCTGTAATACCGACCTCCAACCCCTGATGCAGGACTCTATCCCTCATACAGAGTTTTAGCACAACGAAGGGTTCTGCTCCAATACAGGGCTTTACTCTAATACAATAGGTCTCTGTTCCTACTGTGGGGCTCTGATCTCCCATGCAGGAATTTATTTCTGTTCTTGTGATTTAATGTCGCATAACAAGTTGCCCCGAAATTTAGTGACTCAAAACACTAACAGCATGTATTTGCTCATAAATGACAGTTTGGACTAAGCTTGAGGTAGATAGCTTATCTCTGCACCATGTGGCATCAGCAGGGGCATCTTGAATCATCTGGAGGCTCCTTTATTCACAGGTCTGGTGGCTGGTGCAAGACATTGGCTGAGGCCTCGGTTCTTCTCCATGGGGGCCTCCCATGTGTTCTCTCCACCTGGTGATTCAACTTCCTCACAACATGATGGTAGGCTTTCTTGGAGTAGAGCAAGCATCCCAAAAACGTCTAGCCTTGGGAGTCACATAGCATCTCTTTTGCCTTAATCTATCAGTTGATTCACAAGCCGCTGCCCAGATTCAAGGGGAGAGAACATAGACCTCACCTCTCAGTAGGAGGAGCCTCTATTTCACATTGTAGGATGGAAAGGAGATATGGTTGCATTCAAGAAAATACAATCTGCTATAATTTGCCTTCTGGCTACAGCAATTCAAATCCCTCCCATGTGCTAAATATATACATGCTTTCGTTTCAGTGCCCCAAGTCTCATCCCAATGAGCCATCAGCTTAAAGTCCAGGATCTCATCATCTAAATCAGGTCCTGATGACATGGAGGACCCTTGGCTTCAGATCCTGGAACACTGGTCTTTTTCATATGAAGCCCTGTGAACTACAGAGACGAGGATCCACACGGATAGCTCATGTCTGCTCCACTTGTTGTCAGATAGGGCAGCTCCCAGCCTGGGGGCTGGAAGCATCTGAAGTATCCCTCACTTGCACGTCTATAACTGATGCTGGATCTTGGCTAGGAGTCCCAGTTTTTCTCTAGGTGAACCCTTCCATATGTTCTCTTTGTGTAGTTTATTTGGGCTTCCTTACAGCACAATGGCTGGCTTCCCTAGAACAAACATTCTAAAGAGTGAGCCAGCTGGAAGCTGTAGTCTTTTTATGAGCTGGCTTCAGAAGATACACAGCATCACTCTGCTGCACTCCATTGGTTGAAGCCTTCCTAAGCTCTGTCAAGATACAAGTGGAGAAGCCCTAAGCTCTACTCTCAATGAGAAAGCCTCAAAGTCACATTGTATAAGAAGAGCAAGTGGGATGGAAAATATTGTAGTCATTTAGGAAAATGCAATCTGCTAGAATGGACTGCCTTGCAAAACAGTGAACTCCTTTCTACTGGGGTCATTCACAGTGAGGATGAATGACTAGCAGTCAGGAGGGTTGCAGAGGGGATTCCTAATATGAACAGAAATTTCGACTAAATGACCTTCAAGGTCTCTTGCATCTCTCAGATTCTATGAGGCTATAGAAACAACAGTGGAACCCAGGTACTCTGAAGATTTTAGGGAGCTGAATTGTATAGGCCTGTGGCATATAAGAAAAAGTCCAGGCTAAAAAAGGACATACGGATAAATTGGAGGTGCTAAGGATGCAGCCCTAGGATAGCCTGTGTCTGAATACTGTGACCTTGTCTGCTAACAAGAGCAGACGGCCATGACCCTGGACATTTCAGGCTGGCAAGAAAGGTGGCAGCTCATATAGAAGTTTATATTGACTTTAAACCAGGGTGAACCTGCAGCCTAAGAAGAAAAGAGGCTGTTCTTTTCTTCTACACTCTGCTGACCCAGAATGTAGACAGATACAAAAATCCATGAACCTTTGGACCAATAAGAGGGAGATGGGACTGTGTGCATGTGTGAGGGCTTTATAAGCCACAAAGTGATGTGTCAATGTTGTTCATTGTGTCAGGACTCACATTCATGCAGCAGAGACTTCTGTAAACAAAACTGAACCCTCTCTTGTGCTCTGTCCCATACATGGATTGCTTACCTTTGGTCAAACCATCTTTCCATGAAGGGGCTTGTCTGTGTCCATTTCCTGTGAGACTCTTGCTTAACATTCTGAGTCAATCAATCAATTTGGTTACAATATTGGCCTTTCAGTGACAGGGGCTGTGTTAGTGGACACAACCTCACAGTGTGCCTCTTTAAACCTGCTGGCCATCTCTTATCATGTCTTCTTGTCATCAGTTTTTCAAAACCAGGCATTTTTTTCTGCTGCCCTCCACTGGGCTGGCTTCCAACAGTACCTTGCTCTGGGGCAGAAATGTACTGGCAAATGCATAATTCAGTGGTTTGTACTTTGCATCTATTAACCATGGCACCAAATGCAGGAATGACACAATGGTGAGGCTTTTGCTTAGACAGTGTTTTTCCTGAGTGAAGCTTAACATTCAAACCAATTTATAATTCCTTTGCATAGTAGATAAGTATCATAATAGTCTTTTAATAGATGACTCGACGGAAACACATACATTATAAGGTCAATGTCACTGCAAATTATTACAAGAGGTACAATTCAAGGGTCCTAACTCTTCGTATCTAACATTTACTTCTAGATTATGCATAGTACATAGTAGGTTTTTAAAAATATCCATTGAGCTTTATTATATTATCAATAGTCAATTAAATAAAATGCAGCTTCAAGACTTTTTTAAAACCAAAGACTGACTTAAGATAGACACATTCAACTGGTTTGAAAATCTCCAGCTGAAAAATAACCATTATGTTTCTGCTAGATAAATGATAGCAGCCAGATTAAGTCTCAACTAACTAAATATCATATTTACTTGCCTTTATGCAAGTTGTGAAAGCAGAAATAGAACTGTAGCAGTACATTTTTATTTATTTTCCCTATCTTCTACTTACATATCTTTTACAAAGTGCAAATATTCATAATTCTATTCATTCACAGAATAAGTCTAGGAGAATATGTTAGTATAGATAGTTATTCCTGTTTCAAAGACAGAGGTCAAAAGGTTAGAAGTGATTTATTTATTTTTGCTATTCTTTTTTTTTTTTTTTTAATTTTAAGTTCCAGAATACACGTGTAGAACCTGTAGGTTTGTTACATAGGTATATATAAACCACGGTGGTTTGCTGCACCTATCTACCCATAAGCTAGGCTTTAAGCCCCACATGCATTAGGTATTTGTCCTGATGCTCTCTCTTCCCTTGCCCCCCAGCCCACAATGGGTCCCCATATGTGTTGCTGCCCTCCCTGTGTCCATGGGTTCTCATTGCTCAATTCCTGCTTGTGAGTGAGAACATGCAGTGTTTGATTTTCTGTTCCTGTGTTAGTTTGCTGAGGATGATGGTTTCCAGACTCATCTGTGTCCCTGCACAGGACATGATCTCATCCCTTTTTGCAGCTGCATAATATTCCATGGTATATATGTACTACATTTTCTTTATCCAGTCTATCATTGATGGGCATTTGGGTCGGTTCCATGTCTTTGCTATTGTGAATAGTGCTGCAGTGAACATACTTGTGCATGTATCTTTATAGTAGAATGACTTATATTTGGGTATATACCCAGTAATGTGATTGCTGGATCAAATGGTATTTCTGGTTCTAGATCCTTGAGGAATAGCCACAGTGTCTTCCACAATGGTTGAACTAATTTATAGTCCCACCAACAGTGTAAAAGCGTTCCTGTTTCTCCACATCCTCACCAGCATCTGTTGTTTCTTGACATTTTAATAATTGCCATTCTGACTGGCATGAGATGGTATCTCATTGTGGTTTTGATTTGCATTTCTCTAATGATCAGTGATGTTGAGCTATTTTTCATATATTTGTTGGCCACATAAATGTCTTCTTTTGAAAAGTGTCTGTTCATATCCTTTACCCACTTTTTGATGGAGTTTTTTTTTTCTCGTAAATTTGTTTAAGTTCCTTGTAAATTCTGGATATTAGACCTCTGTCAGATGGGTAGACTGCAAAATTTTCTCCCATTCTGTAGGTTGCCTGTTAGTTCTGATGATAGTTTCTTTTGCTGTGCAGAAGCTCTTTAGTTTAATTAGATCCCATTTGTCAATTTTAGCTTTTGTTGCAGTTGCTTTTGGCGATTTCGTCAAAAAATCTTTGCCCATATCTGTGTCCTGAATGGTATTGCCTAGGTTTTCCTCTAGGGTTTTTATGATTTGGGGAGTGATTTATTTTAAATAGAGCATACGTTCACTCATTCTCTGGTTCAATTTTCTTTCTATTGCATTGTGATGTTAGCTAATAAATGATTCTTATTATAATAAATAATTAGCCAGTAAAATTATTATTATTATTTATTGAACAACAATTGTATTCTATGCCCTGTGCTAAGTACTTTACCTACATTATTTCATTTAATCCTCACAACCACTTTTGAAGGAGACAGTACTATTAGTGTCATTTGATAGATGAATAACCTTAGGCTTAGAGAGCTTGGGTAACTTGTGTCAATGTGACAAAACTAAATAGTTAAGAAAAAAAGATGGATTCTGAAACCATGCAAAAGTGCTTAACCACAATGCAGTACTGCTTTTTATGAGAGATACTATGGAGAAAGCGGGACATGATGGGAAAGAGAATGGGTGAAAGAAATAGGTATGTGTGGACATTATTTTTTTTTTCCAAAGTAACAATTTACATTTCTAAATTTATGATTTCACCATTGTATGAATGCAACTCTTGCTCCTGTAAAATTAAAGCTTTCCCCTCCTCCCCACTGCATTGTTACAGACCGGTTGGTGTTCAATTAGGAAGTAACGTGTTCTGGAGTGGATTTATATTTTATAAGATGGAATAGGCCTTTTTCATGCCCCATTCACTCAGTACTGTTCTCTGTCTGTATCCTGGTAACACCTAAGTGTTTGTCCATTCAAGGATATCATCCAACTTGGACAGGCTAGCCCGTGTAAACCATACTTTCCAGTTGCCTGGTTATCATTACTAATGTATCAAAATCTTTTCTGGGAACTTCCGTGCATCTTTCCATCCAGTGAGCCACGATTTTCTTATCCAAGGTCTCATCTGCCTGGAAATCAGGCTTCTCAGTTAATATGACTGTTCTCTCTGCCTTGTGCTAGCCATACAGGCTTCATATCCGCCCTGCTCACTGATGCCAAAGACAGTGACGGGGCTTTTGATTCAGAAAGTGTCCTTAATATCTCCTTCATGCTCATCTTCTTTAACGAGCAAAAATTGGGGGAAACATCAAATGAGATCAGGAACTTAACGCATTCTCACCTGGAGATATCAGATTATAGGTAAAATTTCTTGATCCAAGTGTCAAATTGAGCAGAGCAAAACCAGGTTTCTGAGTCTCACCATTATGACACTTGTCCTCCTGAACCTCCTAGCACAGCACTAAGGATGCTATCATGAGTTACTTCCTAAAAGGCTAAATATTATACTGGAATCAGCATTGCTGCTCGTTTGCACAACAAACCGAAGGCCAAAATATCCTTCTACATTTCCTCTCTCAACTTAAAACCAAAACCTAGATCTAGATGCTTCCATTTGTTTTCTTCTTTCTTACATTTAAAATTTATCTCCTCTGCAAGCCATTAGGCTTTTTGACTAATGGGAAGACAGGTCGAAAATTCTTCTTGTAGCTCACCTAGACTGGAAGGTCCATGGCTTCCAACAACTTGCCATATCATACGAACAGCTTTAAGAGTGTGGACTATGGGAAACTAATACCACCATCTTCAAGAAAACTAAAGTTTTGTATTGCCTATGATGCTTAATTATATGCCATAGCAATTTTCTTCAAGGTTTCTAATGACCTCCTTCTGGCTGAATCCAGTCATTTAGCCTTTAGTCTCTGTCTCCTCTCTTTGTAGCTCTTAACCCTGAAGACCATTCATTTGAATCTTTTGATGAAACTTTCCCCAATAAATAATTGATTCCCCCATGCTTCTCTCTCCTGTTCTCCTCGATTTCCTCAATTCTTTTTCTTCTTCTAGGTCCTCAGTCCTTGACTATCAGCTCTTATTTCTCCAAAATCTCACTATACGGGTATTTAGCCTGTCATGGGTTTCAATACTATAATTATAAGGATGACTTTCGAATCTACCTCACCAGCTCAGTCCTGTATCCCTTATTCTGCCTTTTTAAAAGGTCAGCATATACTAAATCTAATCCATCATTTTCTCCAAAATACATTTTTCTGGTTTTGTTTGTTTGTTTGTTTGTTTTTTTAAGGTGTAAAGTATAGATGGATGTGGACTAATGTGGTAGCAGGCGAAACAACGAGAAAGTAATGTACTTGCAAGAACTTCTCAAGGAATAAATATGGGATTTAATGGCTGGCAAGATGTAAGGGATGATTCAAAGATACACTGCCATTAGCCTAAGCAGGCTCCAGATAACTTCTGACTCCATTCTTTGTTCCTGCCTTATCCTTTCCCCAACTAGCCAAAGTGTTTTAACTGCTCTTATTTTTGTTCTCAAGGCCACCGTAGCTATAGACTAAATAAAGATTTGTTAAAAGAATGAATAAATGAGACGAATGAATCCCATTTTTACTTTTTTTTCTTTTGAGACGGAGTCTCGCTCTGTCGCCCAGGCTGGAGTGCGGTGGCGCGATCTCGGCTCACTGCAAGCTCCGCCTCCTGGGTTCACGCCATTCTCCTGCCTCAGCCTCCCGAGTAGCTGGGACTACAGGCGCCCACAACCGCGCCCAGCTAATTTTTTGTATTTTTAGTAGAGACGGGGTTTCACCGTGGTCTCGATCTCCTGACCTTGTGATCCACCCGCCTCGGCCTCCCAAAGTGCTGGGATTACGGGCGTGAGCCACCGCGCCCGGCCCATTTTTACTCTTTTCTAAGGAGACTGATGTGACCTCCCAGTGGCTACTAGCAGCTTGAATCTTCATTGTCTTAGTTCCCTCCTGATAACTTCTGAAGGCCATTATTGTTAACTGATTGGTAGTGAGAATCTAAAATCTACATGACGCTTTCATCCAATCTGCATCAGAACTCTGCTGGAAGCACAATTATTCCAGGATGTGGTCAATTCTGCTGCCACTTCCAGCTCTACTCTCTCCTCTACTAGGACATTTTGTGGCCCCTGTGGTAGGCAGACTAATGACCCCCAAAAGATATTCATATCCTCATCCCATAGCCTGTGAATGTGCTAGGTTACATGGCAAAAGAACTTCACAGATGTAAGTTAAAGGTGTTGAGATGGGAGAATGTCCCAGATTAACCAGGTGGGGCCAATGTAGTAAGCACAGGTGTCTTTATAAAGGAAAGTGGGAGGCAACAAGGTCAGAGAAGGAGATGTGATGATGGAAGCGGAATTTGGAGGGATCCATTGCCAGAAGGGGGCTACAAATCCCAAAATGAGGGCAGCCTGTAGAATCTGGAAAAGGCATGAAGCTGACTGTCCCCTAGAGCTTCCAGGAGGAAGATGTAGTCCTCTCGGCACATTAATGTTAGCCTCCTAAGTCCCGGTTTTGGACTTCTAACCTCTAGAACTGTAAGATAATAAATTTGTGTTGTTTTAAGCCTGTAAGTTTGTGGTGATTTGTTACAGCAGCTATATGAATCAGAAAATCCCCTAAATCAACCATTTCTCACCCCTTATTACCTAAAATTCACTTTCTGTTCATCAGTCTCCCCCTAGACTCTCACTGCTGGGCTGCTCTGTGCTCCCTCTGTTGCCCTAAACTCCTACTGATCCTCTTCTCTCCAAAACTTCCCACTGAGTGTTCTAGGCTTTCTCTTAAGTTGCACACAAACTCCCCTGTGTTCTCAAACTCTCCACCAAATGCTTCTCCTAAGTGCTGGCTTTAGCTGTAATATGCTCGTTCCTGAGAATACCTTGAATATCCTTGAAAGTCCCTCAAGAAGATGCCTTTATTTTTCTTACATCCCAAGTATCTGCCTCACAAAAATGTACTGCTTCCAAAACATCACACTTCTCCCCTTGTGGCTCCTTATAGACCACTCATGATATTTGGCCATATCACTCTTGATTTCTTGTCACTCTCATAGCCTCATGGTAACTCCCCTCTTATTTATTGAGGATTTTAAACCTGGATCACTTAACTGGATCACTGTGCCAAGCTCTGCTGTCATTTTGGGAGATTTGAGAATTCTTAAGAATGTTTTGTCCTAGTCATTGCATTTCTTGATCTCTTACACTGCAGTAGCCTTTGCCTCCTCTCCACTCCAGCCATTAATTCCCAAGGGCACACTCAGGGCTATTTTATCATTTAGAATTTCTCTACCTCTGAAAAATCCTACATTCAAATATTCTAGAAATGATTGGGTTAAAACATTAAAGACAAAAAAGTTAAAGACAAAAATAACCAGATTGCATTCTCTAACTTCACCACATCCCATCCCAAAGGAAACACCTGTTCTTCCTCTCCTGATGCCTAGCTCAGTAAATGACAGTACCATCCAAAAATGTGCCCAAGGCAGAGACCTGGACACTGTCTTTAACCCTTACCTCTGCCTCTCAATTTATCACCCAAACAATTGCTATGTGTTCTTGAGTTTACCTTCTAACTATCTGTAAAATCTGTCCATTTCTCTCCAGTCCCACCATTCCCAGATTAAATGATCTTTCCTCTGGATTACTGATGATCTCTAATTGTTCTTTCTCTAGTGAGTCCTCTCATACCCACCAAACCCAATTCTTATCAGGTTTAGGTTGATCATTGGAAAGACATGGTGATTGTGTTGCTTCTCTGCTTAAAATCCTTCAAGAGTTTGTAACTAAGTTCCTATCGACATATCCTTAATGACTGGCTGCTGCTTCCCCAGTAAGCTTCACCTGGCATACCTGCCATATGCTATCCCTTTTCCTTCACCACTCAAAACACAGAGCAGCCAAGGGAGTAGGAGTTTCAAGAGCACCACCTTCTACTGGTTATTGAAGGCATTATATATTCATCCTCAAGTGGAAGCTGAAGCTGAATAGATGTGCATGATACTCTGAATGATTTTGAGATGTGGTCGCCCATGCAAATCACATACTCACTGAACCAAATTCAGGACATTGCAGCAATCCTGAAAAATCCATTTGACCCCCCAAATTACAGTTTAGTTGCAAATCTTTCTGTCCTGAAGACATAGCCACGCTCTGCAATTTCTCAGATGCTGACCCTTAAGAAGTGCAATTCACACAAGGAGGCTGATTCTATAACAGCGAAGAGCAGCACTGTTACTCTAAGGATGGGTGTTTTCAGTGTGGCGTGGGGAATTTCCTGAACAAAAACCCACATCTTCCTTGATATTCCAACATGCACTAATCCACTGTGTTTGCCAGAATAAATTGCAAAGGGATTCAGTCACGTTCCAGGTTCAGCCTAGGCACACTCAGTATCCAACATAGGCTGGAGATGAAAAAAGGAAACTCTTTTGGGTGTAGCTGTAAGGTCAACAAATTGGAAAAAGCCACAATTCACCCTTGGGAAGGATCAGATACGCTGACATCCTCCAAATTGATTTACCTAGATCAGACCACATGTTAATGAGGCAGGCAAGTTACTCTAATTCATCGTTACTATTCTAAATGCAGGGACCTTTTCACATTGAAGAGGCGGGGCAATGGATTCAAATGAGCATCAGTCACTTACAGCTTGTCACTCACCCTTGCTAGGCCAAAGCCATTTATAATTGCTGTCATCTAAACTGCACTGAAAAGAACTGGACATTCAAAGAGCACAGCTCCCAAGAAACAAAGTGAGTTTTCTTCCCCTATTACCTGCACTGCATCATAAATGCTCTGAGCTGGCAAAATGTGAGCACTTAGATTTCTTCTGGGCAGACATTTTTCTAAGTGCTTTAAAAATTTCTATTATTTGAAGGGTCTCCTTGAAAATGCCTCACTTTTCAAGACTGACTCTTCAGTGACATTGAAACATTATTTGTACCACAGATATAAAAGCTACATTTCAACTTCATCTAAATTGTGAGTCGGAAAGGCAAGATATTTTTTGATGACGTTACACCTACCAATAAACTTTATTCATGTCAGAAGGTAAAGTTCATGCCTATATAGAAAGTGAAATGTATTGGTGTGTTTATGTGATGACTCATCCACACAAAGTGATGTGGCATAATCATCTAATAAGCTATTTCTGTAGGTAAAGGAGAAGGTAAGTTAATGACCAGATAGTAAATACTTTAGGCTTTGTGGGTCATATGGCCTGTTGCAGCTACTCAAATATGCCATTATTGTATCAAAGCAGCCATAGGCAATATGTAAATGAATGTGTGCAACCGTATTCCAATCAATTTTTGCTATGGACTGCACTGCAATTTGATTTTCATATAATTTTTACATGTCACAAAACAGTATTATTCTTTTGATTTTTTTCTCTGTGATTTAAAAATGTAAAAAACATTTTTCACTGGCAGGGTCATAGTGAAACAGGTGGCAGCTGGATTTGGCCCATTGCCCACAGTTTACTGACTCCTGTTTTAACCTGTACTTTTGAAAATAAGACATATAACCTCTTTGCTTACATTTCGTTTTCGAGTACTTTATCAACAAGAACTCATGAAGATCAGTGGAAGCATGAAAATACAAAAAACAACTGCTGCAGTGTGTAAATACTAGTAATTTCAGATTTTACTTTGGTAGAGTTAGAAGGAGAATATTCAAGAAGAAAAAAAAAGCAAGAAGCATCCAGACTATTTTCCTTAGATTGCTGTGTTTTTTCTTGTAATTTCAGTACTCATTGAGTTAAATTTTTCCCAGGGGAATGTACTTCCAAATTTCTAATGGATTGTAACTTTTCTTTTCTAACAAACGAATATTCATTATTCATACTCATAAATAATCCTAATAAAATTACTTTTTCTGATTACAAAAGTTGCATTTGTTTATTTTAGACTACATGAAAAATGTATAAGATCGCAGATTACTTTTAGCTCAGGGAAAATTACTATTTAAAAGCAAGAAATCGTTTTATCTTCTCTCATGCATCCGTAACTGCAACTGCAGTCATGATATAAAAATATTTCCACTGGTGAATCAGATGTTGAATAAAACACTCGGCTATTTGGCTAGAAAACTGGTTTTAACCTTGCGTGTGGATTCAGGGTGAAGCAAAGGTCTCTAATTCTAAATATTTGTTGGTAAACGTTGCTTCATCAGCTATTTGGAAATCAGTTTCCATCAGATTGGGTAAAGCCTGCTAACCAAACAAAGCAGCAATTAGGCCTCAGAAGACAGCCTCTGTTTTTATTCTTCTTGTACTCATACAAAGTCTGTTTGTCCCTTGCCTCAATCCTCCTACCTCCTTCTTTGGTATGAAATGTCTTTGGCTTGCAAAGCAACATCTGTGAGGTTATCAATGCATTCTGTGGCAGGCTCACTATGTACTGAAGGCCTGCACAGGTGTTCATTCTTTGAGAAGGCTCAGTCCATGTGACTGTGGCTTTTTTTTAGTGCTCTTGTTGTTGGCAGGTAAGCCAAAGCAGCAGCCTATAGCTTCCCTTTAATGGGAATATGAACACTGAGAGTGAAGCTGCGGACTTACAGAGCTTTCTTAAAGCAAATTCAACTCTTTAAAGAAAAATAACAACAATTCTTTGCCTTCAAACCTCTCTCCTCTGCCCCCAACCCACACCCCCAAATCAGACAGGCCAGATGTTTGTGAAAACTGCCGTTTCCACAATTCAAAAGTACAGCATTTACCATAGCTTTTATCAAAGATTTCAATTCCCCTCATCTTAAGGAAAATGACCCTTTTATTTTGTTGTGGACATAAAATTATGGCCCTGGGAAAATTGGAAGCATTTCTGTTGAGGGAAATCAATTTTCTCACTGCCATATATGATCAACATGTCACAGCCATCACCCAGATAATAATAGTAAAGTACAAGTAAAATGGCTGGTAATACTGGCTTTAAAGGTAGAAAAAGATAGAAGGAAGATAACACCCCCTCATCCCCACCCCCCCTTTAAAGCATGTTTGCAAAAAGAAGAAAAGAAAAGAAAGATCTCTAAGGGTTATTTTCGCTCTTTAATTTTCCTCCTTCCACCTCATTTTCTTCCCTTTGCTCGTGCTTTCTAGAGTGTAAGTATTTTATTTTCTTGTGGGGACTAATCGGCCAAAGCATTAATGAAACTGTAGAGATATGCATTCTTCCTGGAAAAGAGTAAGCACTTTATGTGTAAACCACTCTGGCTCCTTTTCAATCACCCTGTTAATGGGTGGCTAATTGTCAAAAGATGTGACCAGACTGAGATGACCCTAGAGTGTGTTTAGGTGGGAGGCAACAGGGAAAGTACAGAAGCAGCTTCTTAATTTGGATCCTGCAAACAAAAGGAAACATCAGATCTGACCTCGCTGCTGGAGTGTTAATGGCTTTCTCCCCGTCTCCCCCCTGCCACTTAGCATCTTTTGTGCCCCACCCTGGGAAGCTTCCCGGCAGAAGTGTGCATTAGCAGAACTCTACAGTTACAAAATGCTGCTTACTACAGACAAGGGAAAAAAAAACCTTCACAGTGATTAAATGTTTTTTGGACAAACACATCCATAGCCATAAAAGTGCCATTTTTATTTCAGGCAGGCCTCTCAGTCATGTCCCTGCTGGGGCCAACAGCACAGTGGTGTACCTACAGTGTCATTGGAGCCCTTCAAAGAAGATCTAAGTACTGTCTTTCTCTTTGTAGGAAAGTTGGCCCCCACATGTAAATGTGGGAAACCAAAATGGCATTCATTTAGGCCAAGGTCATTACTGAGGAAACAGCAGGCAGAATCTTGGCAAAATATCAAATATTTTCAATAATTCAACCATTTGCAAAAGAATGCTGCTTGTTTCGGAATACAAATGAGAACGAGCAGTAGAAAAAAGAAATTCAAGCTAGGGACCAAAGAAACCTAAGCTAAGGACTCTCACAGATATGATAAATGTGGCATGCACAAAGATGTTCATAGAAGTATTATTAAGAATTGGAAAGAACCTACTCTCTAGCAATAATTAATTTAAAAAGATAAACTGTGGCATATACATATTATGAAGCTACTAAAGACAATCGTTTTAGAAAAGAGAAATAACACCAAAGATATAGACAAACACTTTGTGGATTTAAGTAAAATAATAATAATAAAGTTATAGCTATGGAAAAATGCATCCTCAGCAAAATACACCAAAAACAAATACACCAGAATGTTATGGTTGTGTTAGGACAGCAGTATTACGAGTGAAGTATGTTTTTTTCTTTTATTCTAATTGGTAGAGAATTGGATGCTGTATTGATTTAGAAACGAACAAACAAAAGAAACAAACAAAAAGTAGGCAGAAATAAGCCCTAAGAAGCCCTTTTTGGTGTGTGAGAACATCATTCAAAAAGAAGTTGTACAACTTTTTCCCAGAGTTTTATTAGAACTTAACATCACAGTTCTCCAATATTTACATGGTAAATTGAGACTAAAAAGGCCCAGTGGGCTCTTTCTAGCCCAAAGGAGGTACTCTGCTCCCAACAGCAATGTCCCAGCACCTTTTCCCACTCACCTTCAAAACATCGTGTGCCTGTGTGCTGCAATTTCCACAGAGAACGTGACATAAAATTTGGAGACTCTAGACAATGCCTGATGCTCAATGACATCAAAAACATCTGGACTCAAAGAGAAAAAAGAGTTGATTTTTCTCCCTTTATTTTATAACCTTTCTTTCCCACCTCAAAAACCTACTTTCTCTTGTACACTGGATATATGCATAGTTCATCTGAAGGTTTACTCCTAGTTAGTTTTCTCTTTTTTTGAAGACCAAGAGTTGTCCAAGGTATCCATATCCCAGCTCATAGTCCCAAACTGAAAGGTTATATCAGGTCAGGATGTAAGTCCCACATCAGGAAAAGGCCACATCTGAATTGAGGAGACCTGGGTGGCTGTTGGCCCACTTAGCACTGTGGCTGGAGAGGCTCTCAACCCTCTAGACAGCGGCATGGACCATGTGTTGGAAATGATCAAACTCAGTGGCTTATTGGAGTGGAATGGTAGGAAGAGAGGTGTTCAAAGAACACTTCCTATCAGTTAGTAAAAGCACATCAATAAAAATAAATCAATGCCCACTTGTTTTCTAGGAATCTGCTTCATATTCAGCAAAGACTCCCATTATGCTGCATTTCTGATAGACTAGCACAGAAAAGATGTGGTTTCAGCTAGAATAAAGTATCTTGAATAAAAGCATTACTCTGTCATCAGAATCTTCCACTGTGGACTAAAATGTGAAGCAAAGATAATCTCAGATACAAAATTTTAAAATGAGTAACGAGTAAGAGATGACACACAATAGATATTTGTAAAACAAATGAGTGATACACAGGAATGTAAAAAATTTTGGAATAAAAGAAATAATTAGAAGCAAAAAGTTTAGTTAGAATGTGGCTTTTGAAAGAAGGGGAAAACATTCCTTAATAAATGCCATAGATAAAAATGTGCTGTGGTTTATTGAGAAGTGGATTGTGAACAAATTACAGTGGGTTGGAGAACTTGAGTCTGATTCTTCACTTATTAATTGACCTGTGTTGCTCTGAGTAACTTTTCCCCTCCTAGAGCCTTGGCTTTAACAACAGGAAAATCAAATAATTGAACCAGATCAGACACACGTCCCACCTCTCATTTCTGCCGCTCTTGTAACAGACATTGCTAATCAATGGTGGCCTTTACCTGCGGAGCCTGGCTGAGGGCTCAGAATCCTTCATTTGACAGTGTTCCTGGCAGCCATTATTAAATGATAAGTTTAGATGTAACGGATAAAACTTTTCCATTACAGTCCAAAATGAATTCCTAGGTTTGTGACCCACCATGACCCTAGAAGCTCTTTTCCAACCCTCCATAGAACAAAATTAATATGTTTTCCATTAGCTTTGTGAACACCCAGCTCCAATGACACTCCATAGGTTCCAGATCAACTTTCCTCAAAATGTACATCCAAGAAGTTCCGTGTTTCAAGAGTTACTGTGCTGAAAGTACCAGCTTATTCCAAATGCTGCTTCCTTTTTTACTAGTCAATTTGTACAGATGGCAGATAGCAAATGTTTCTTTGGCTGGCATGAGACACCTGGCAATCTCCACCACAACCATCTATAAATCACAGTAAGAGGGCATGCATTATCAATTCTTTATTAATTTAACTAATTCATAATTTATAATTTTAGTAGTTGTCATACAATTATATATGTAATTTTATTTTCCTCCCAAATCCATAATAAAATAGAACAATACTGACCTCTTCCATAGATCCAACTGGCCTATGTTCCAGAATCCAGTTGAACCGCTGCATTCTATGATCAAACTATGAAAACACATGCCACACCCCTTCTCCAAAACCTGCAGTAGCTCCACTGTCTCATTGGCCCCAGACTCATTGCCTTGTGCTTTATGATCCATTATTAGTTGGATTTGTCACATGTTCTCATGTCTCTTTATTTATATGAACATTGTTACTCCAGTGGAGAGACCTGTTTGCTGTCTTTTCGTCCCAGGTCCAGGATGAGGTTAAGGCAAGTGAGAACACAAGGGTGCAAGTCAAAAGAGGCATACTCCAGAGCCCTTCATTGTGTGTCTCCTTAAATGCTATACCATATGTGGCTCACTTGCCCTGTTCCAGCTTTGGCCTTTATATCATAAACTAAACGCAACAAAAAATTATTTGTATGTATGATCTAATTGTATCCTCTCAGCCCTTAGAAAGGCCAATGTTATTATTTTTCCCATTTTACAGAATGAGAAATTCCAAAAATCTTGAGAAAAATTAAAAAGTTAGGGAGCATCAGAGTTAGAACTGAATATCAATTCTTCTAAACCTGAGCAGAATTTCCAATCCATGAGTCTATGACCCTATTTTATGTGCTCTGTGGCAAGGCATGCCTTTTTCTTCCTCCAAAATCCACATTTTAACTAAACTTTTCAGTCCTAATTATTTGATTTATTCCATTTTCCCCATATCCATGTATTACTCCTCATTTGTTTTATAAATGTTTATTACGCGTTATCTCTTACTTTTTCTTTTTTTGGGGGGGTTCCATTTCTTAACAGATGGGATACACCTTGAGGTGAGATACACAATAAAAGAAATTTTATGTTGTTGTAAAGCCTGAACTTGTCAGTGAACTTTATGAAGGATCAGGAGGTTTGCATTGTAACCAACTTTTATAGACGAGGAAATGTAATGACAAGGAATAATGATGACAGCTGCATTTACTAGGGACCTCAATGTTATCAGAACCATGCTCAGCAGGTAGCATGCAACATCTCCATAAATTTCATAACAACCCAATGAGGAAGTCATTATTATTCACACATTAAATATGAGAAAACTGAAGTTTTAGGAAATACAGAAAATTGCATAAGGTAATTGCAGCACTTGTAAATGTCAGGGCCAGAAATCAAATTAAGGTCTGACCCCAGAACCCATGCCTTTGAGTGATTAGCCCAGAGGTGTAGAACCGGTGGGGGGGTCAAGTTGGAACGTGGGCCTGATAATTCTAATTTCAATCTAGTTCCCTTTTTTCTGTCCTGGTAGACTCCCACTTTCACAAAATAGTGAGCCATTTAATAAGTGGTTTTAAGTGAAGTGAAATTATGCTAAGAATAATTGTAGTCCATGTCTGCTTTAGCCATTTACATGTCTCCTTACTTGGAATTAGAGCCTAAGTAGAAATATTACCAACGTCCAAACCTGCTGCTTGCTAATAGAATAGATATGGTGTCTTTAGAGCATGCAAATATAAAGAAGGCTTAGTAGAATGTGGTATTCATGTGTGTGCCTTGCATATTGAGAAGCATAACAAGGCTTGTGATAATTAAGTACTGATGCATCCCCAGGGGTCAAAGGGCAGTGGGTTTTGGGAGCAGTCTAGCACAGGGATGGCGAACAAGCAGCATGGCTAATTTATCCCAGGCTTCTTTCCCATGGAGCTCTGCAGTGGCTCCTGATCTATTTCAGCACAGAACTCCAGGCAGCCACTGCCCACTGATGAGTGTTGACTCTAGAGAAGAAAGCTATTCAGGATCCTCAGTAGAGTGAGAAGTGCATAGGTTATGGAGTCGAAGAGACTTTAGTTCCCAATCCTGCTGGTTCCACTTATTAGCTGAGCAGCCCTAGGCAAGTTACTTAACCTTACAGATCTTCTGTTCAGTTGTATTATTATCATCCAGAAAATAATAATGTAGAAGATGCCAGTATCCCCCACCTTTTTTTTTTTTTTGAGTCCTGAATTTAATCAGAATAATCCTGACATTTCACAGATTTTTTTTCTCTTTTAAAATATGTCACGCCATGAGTTCATGGGATTTGGAGTCAGCCATACAGACCTAGGTTTGAGCTGCAATTCTGTCACTTAACTTTGTAACCAAGAGTAAATTGCTTAACTGCTTGGTTCAGTCTCCTTATCTATGAAAAGAGAATAACATTACCTCTACCACAGAGTTATTGTAAGATTGAAAAAAAAAGCACATGACAAAGTACATAAGCTGTCATTTACTTGATAAATATTGTAATCATTCCTGCAAGGCAGGTCTCTAAGAGGCACCTATGTCCATTCCATTGAAAGCAGACATTTGGCCATGACACTGCACTTTGAGCTTGTCCTGTTTAGCACAACCATTGTGCTAGCCACTGTTTACTTAACTGATGAAGTTACCTGGTTTTTGTCCTTGACTACTTGCTAGCCCTTGTGCAATGGTTCCTGATCGGAGGCTGGATTCCTGCAGATCATGTAACCTGGTCACAGCAGAAGTGGTTTGTTCTCTCTGTCTCCCTTTTGTGCCCAGTGTTACAAACTGTCAAGTAGAAAGAAACTGAAGGGACTCGGGGGTCAGAGTTGGGGACTATCAGGACTCCTGTACTACCTGATCTTTTGCATCTTATTCAATAATTATTGATTACCTACCATAGACCAGCTTCCTAGGGCATAAACATGACATGACTCCTGCCTCAGGGAGCTCAGAGCCCGGTGCTGCCATGAGAACAAGTTTTCACTTATAAGAACAATGACTTAAAACCTAAGCTGGATATGCTAGAGATTCCTTGAAGAAATATATGTAGGTGTGTACATGCCAAGTTCAAGGAAAATACAAAGTATTTTCTCAAAAGATGCCTTTGAACTTGAAAGAAAGAGAATGCATCTTTTTAAAAAGTAAAGTAAGACTAAACAAGAATATATGCAGACTTGTGAAATGTGTGTGCACAACTTTTATTAAATGTATACGAAAATTGAAAGTGAAAATGTTTTCAAATATATATGTATATATAAATAAATAAAATAGAGTTTAAGGAATTTTCACAAACCAGACACATGTAATCAGTACATGGATTAAGAAACAAAACATGCCGGGCGCGGTGGCTCAAGCCTGTAATCCCAGCACTTTCGGAGGCCGAGGTGGGCGGATCACGAGGTCAGGAGATCGAGACCATCCTGGCTAACACGGTGAAACCCCGTCTCTACTAAAAAAATACAAAAAACTAGTCGGGCGAGGTGGCGGGCACCTGTAGTCCCAGCTACTCGGGAGGCTGAGGCAGGAGAATGGTGTAAACCCGGGAGGCGGAGCTTGCAGTGAGCCGAGATCCGGCCACTGCATTCCAGCCTGGGCGACAGAGCAAGACTCCATCCCAAAAAGAAAAAAAAAAAAAAAGAAACAAAACATTATGTGTACCTTCCAAATCCCTCCATCACACCCCTTCTAGTCACTGCCCCTTAGGGTAACCAACATCTTGTATTTTATTAGCATAAAATAAATTTATGTTTTGTGTAAACAGCATCATATAGTATGCAGATTTAAAACTATTTTCCTATCAAATTTCAGAGGATTTTTTGATGCTTTGTTCATTAAACTTAAACCAGTGAAGTTTGCTCCACTGTGAAGCATATGCTTGAAGTGAAGGATTCTCAAGCTTGCGTAAAAATCGCTGACTCTTTCTGCACAGGACGATGCCTTTGTACCTGGATGTCCTGATCTTGGAGGTTACATTTCAGAATGTGAACTCATTCATTAGAAAATGCTTTATTTGATTGAAGGCCAGGTACTTGCTTCCCAGCAACACAGCTTAAGTAAATGCCCAACGCAGACAGTCAACATTACTGTCTCAAAAATCTTTCATTCTGACATATTATCACACATTTGTCATTAGGGAACTGCATACTCACATATGTCCATAAATATTTGGTCTTGGTAGACCCAGGTTGACCTGCTTGAGAAACAGCGGGAAAAAAAATCTCTTATCTCTGTCCTTGAACAACGTACAATTAAATGAAGGGAAAGTTTGAATGTGGCCTCTGAGGGACTTTGTTTCCCTGAAAACAAAATCATTTTGCTCTAGTCAATCAATAACTTTACATGGTAAATGTGAGTCTTAGGCTCGGAAAGAGGTTATCGGCCATAACATTTCTTAACACTTTCATAATGTTATCAGGAATTAAAAAGTAACATTTATCAAATATTTACAAGTTGCGTGGGACACAGCACTGTGTAAACGTATGAATCTGATAATATCCAAGCTGCGTTTTAAAACAGATGCAGAAACATCTCAAAAATGTTTGCTTTTCAATGATGCATTCTCCATCATGTAAAAATTTAACTATTGAGATGCTCTAGTGACACGTGGAATGGGTCACACAAGGAGGAATGTATCTCATGTGAAAGGTCAATATCAACACAGATGAAAGAGATTGCATTAGGCAGGTTATGCCACTCAAGGAAGGACACACATTTTCTAAATGAACATTGAAAAAAAAACTATTATATAATGGAAAATGTGAGACAAATATTATTTACTTCAGTTGATTACATATGAAAGCTGTGTACTAAAGCACACACCAAAGCAATAGTCCCTTCTTCTTGCTGTCAACTCCGTTCTTCTTTTGTTGTCAGTGGTGGCACTTCTCCAGATTCTAAAGGGGCAGAAATTCATTTATCTTTCTCCCTCCACAGTCCCCTGGGCACTTTACCTCTGTATAGGGCTTACCCAGTCAACAGCCCCCAGAGCTACCTTCATTATAGCAGATCCTGTATTCTATTAATTAGAGAAGGTCAAAGAAAAGAAAGATGAGGAGGAAGAGGCGGAGAGGGGAAACATAAAGTGATAAGTGACAATCTTAAAGAAGAAAAAAGAAGGGTATTAGCTGAAAAAGGGAGCCACTAAGCCCTAACACCCCAATCTCCACATTTTCCCTTTATCTGGTGAATTTAATGACCCTAACCCTGCAATTTCCACATTTTCCCTTTATCTGGTGAATTAAATGGTCCAAGAGACTGCTGCTCAGTCCTAACCTGGCCTCTGCATGCTCCTGTCTTCCCTGTCCTTCCCTTCTGGGCCACATGTGAGGGCCGGGTCTTAGTCAAAACTGGAAAGTGGCTAGAGTGGTCTGAGAGGCTTAGAACAATGGAATAGCACTTTCCAATCAAGAAAATGTTTTAAAGTAGATTCTGTTGGTAGGGCATTTGTTTATTTGTTTCAAGAGTTGAAAATGTGTATATACATATATACGTATGTACACATGCTTGACAAAATTTTTACTTTCAATTTTCATATACATTTAATAAAGGTTATTGCTAATTTCTTAGCCCTTAAGTCTGAGAACTGTATTTAATTCTACATTGATATAGATGGCTGCTGCCAATTCAAGGCTGCAAGGGTAATTGGTAATAAGGTCCAGATACTCTTACAGAAAGAGAACAGAAAATATTTCCTCTTAAAAGATAATATATAAATATTTTTTATTAACTATGAGAAGAGAAATTGAGGGGTAAAGAGACCCAAACCTTAAATATCATAAGACATACAGGTGTATGTACTTTTATTTTTTAATTTCCGCATTCTGCTGTGTGTTAAATATTGCAAGTTATAAAATGTGTTTGTTTATTTTTATTATGACAAATTAATAAAGACTATCGTAAGCTTTTAAAATAAGGCTATACAATATAAGTCAGTTATCACTTTATTAAATTGGAGTATTAATGGATATTCACTCTGTATAAATATGGGTGTGAAAAAGGAGAGTCCTATAACTAATTGGCTCCCTGCCCCAGGCACCCAAACATCTTTCTGCAACTCTGGATTTGTCCCTCCAGGATACTACTGCCAAAATGATCAACACAAGGTCCCAAAATAACAATTTATTCTGCCCAAAGGACATTGTGCCCTCAGTCTCCTGGCCAGATGAATTGGCACAATTACATCCTTCTCTCTTGCTTTCCCCCTCAGGATATCCTAGGTGTCAGAGCTTTACATGTTGTGATGATTCAGAGAAAAAAATCTGCTAAGAGAGAAGGCAGTGCTACAAGCGTCTTCTCAGATTCTCAGGTCCAAACTGATGGAGTGAAACGCAAATCCTCCGTTGGTTTGTTTCCTTCAAAACTTCACTGCCCCTCAGGCACTTCCACAGATCAAGTAGAGGGCTAAATCCTTTCCTGACTCTTGACATAAATATATCGGTGTTAACCAACAATGACCTCAAATTAGCCAATTTCAAGTCTTCACTTCCACCTGCCCCCTGTTCCCCCAGCAAGAATTAGTGACTTAAAGACCATGGTGCAAATGCCAGTTTAATCTACCGAACTGTATTTCTTTCTCTGAAGCAATCTGCTACAGAGGAAAATAGACATTCATTTCTCCTTCAGGAAGTTAAACTGTTCAACATGGTTTCTTGATGATGACTTCTTATTTGTTTTGCCTCTTTTGCCTTAAAACTCTCTTCTCCCAGTACTTTCCTTTTCACAGAGCTGTTTTTCAGAAAAGCTCTTTTTATTCATTCTTCTTTCTGACTCAGAGGCACTGAGCTCTGTATGAACAAACATGAACAAACCCTTTCATCAAGAAACCCCACAGCTCACCCTGGGGATGTGCAGGAGCAGGTGTATATCTGCTTCAAAAGCTGTTCTCGATGTAAATAAGCTCAAGGTGGGGCTCTTAGCAAAAGGCTGAGGAGGTGAAAGAGGAGGGTGGCTATTCATGTAGACAGAACTCTGCATCCTGTCCCCTCTAAGGGACAGTGCCCGTGGATGGGTTAGGATGAGAGACTGTAGCTCACACACCAGGCACTTAACCGGGGCTTCTGACCATCAAAAGCTTCGTTCCAGGGAGTTACTCACCACTAGCATTGAACTGCCTTTTAAAAAGATAATGTGGGATAAGGAGTGGAGAGGAAAAAAAGACAGGGAAGATCTTTCCCAATGAAAAGGAAAAGAAGAAGCATTTACACAAGAACTCCTCAGTAGTTCTTTAAGACTAAAATCTTGATCACACATTTTGCAACAAAACATATGTTAAAGAAAATTTAAGGAAGGCCATTCCTTGAACTGAGCTCCTGTAGTAGGCCCCAACGGAACAACCCAAAATGGAGTCACATGTGTCAAAGTTCCACATCACCAAACTGAAAATTTAATTGTTCATTTATAAGATCTGACCTTCCCAGAAATCAGGAGATGATAGCCAAATCCCCAAATAGGCCAGTTTTCCAAAAACGAAAACCAAAAACAACATAGTAGATTCATAGCGCCCAATCAAAAGGAGCCCAGTCAACCTGAGCTGGCATGACAAAGAAGCCCCCTCTGCTTTCACCTATATAAGGAAAGTAACCTGAAGCAACCTGAGATCAACTAACCCGCTTTCTGTACTGTGCTGCTTCCTTGCTCCTGACCAAGCTGCCTCACAAAAGCCAACTGTTTTGCCACACCCGATGGAACTCCTGTCTATTGCATACGCCGAGTGATGCCTGGTTCATAAATTGCTAACAAAAGCCAATGTAATCTTTAACAGTCAGTGTGTTGAAATTTCATTCTTAGAAACACAGAAATAGGCCATATCTACTCACTGTCCATTTCATCTGTGAGACACTTGCCATGAGGGACATAGCTTTGCACTGAACTTTAAATATAAATGAGGACTAATTAGTTTGAAGAATCACCTTCATGTTTCCATTTGCTGATTTGTTCAGTCAATATTAATTATTGAGGGCCAACTATACACCAGGTGTGGCAGTAGGTACTGGGAACACAATGGTGAGCCAAACAAGGCGTCTCTATCTCTCCTGGGACATAAGGAAAGACGTTTATCAACTAATCACACAAATAAACATAAAATTACTAAACCCTCCAACAAGAAAGGCATGGGACTAGGCAAATAAAAGTGTTATTTGGCCTAGCCAGGAAGATCAGAGATCAAGAACACTTACCTGAGGAAGTGTTGCTTGAACTTGCATGTAAAGAAGAAACAGTACTTAAAACCAGGTGAAGGAAGAACATTCGAGCAGCAGGAATACAGTGGACAATGGCTCTGCAGGCAGGCATGGTGCATCTAAGGAACCGAAGGTATGGCTGGATTGGAGAGAGCTAGGATGACTGGGAGGTAAGACAAAGCAGAAACAGACCATTAGGGACTGGGTCACGGAAGCCATCGTTTAGACATGAGAAGCTGTGGGCTTTGTCCTAAGAGCAATGGAAAACCACTGAAGAGTTTTACACATGAGAATGATGTGATGTGATATATGATATGATATGATATGATATGAAATGATATGATACGATATGATATGATGTGATTTGATCAGGTGGGATTTCTCTGGCTGCAGCATGTTGGTTATGGCAAGAACAGAAGAGTAGGCAAGCTATCAAGAGGCTGAAAGAGACCAGAGGTAGAGGTTATTCCATACATTAATTAAATAAGCTTGATACATATGAGATCCTGGTTTTTGTCTGACACATCACATACTTTTTCTTAGTGGGGCCTATTTACCTTTTCCCACTCGCTTCCTAATAGCCCTTTCCCTCCATTTATTTAATAGAGAATTTGATTCTGTCACTTATAAGCCAAAATCACTTAGCCGACCTGTCTGAGAATCTTTATTTGTAAAAGGACTAATTATAATCTCCCAGCTCTCCTCATGGGGTTAGTTATCATGAATATAATCTGAAGTAATAGGTGTGAATGTGCCTTGTACACTAGAATATATGAGATCGATGTAGGTTGGCATTGCTGCAGTGTTTCTAATTATGCACCATGTTCACCTTCTCTGGAAGTTAACAGAGTATTGACATGAATATTTTGGTAGAAAAAATTTCAGATGCCTTAATTAGGATACTCATCAAATCCTTAGCCAAGGCAATAATTAGTGCAGAAATAGAAGAACAAAACAGGCAGAGATAAGAGGGAATTGGTTGACTGTGCAGCCACAGCCTCAGGTCTCCGATACTACGAGAGTGCACTCCAATCCCCTCACCATGGTAAAAAGCCATGTGCATCAGCAGCAGCTAGGACTTGTGCTCTCAGGATGTATCCATTTATGATTGCGAGGAACTATAAAGACTCTAGGAACTCAGAGATGGTGCCATTGTTCCCCTTCACCTTGGGGAACACTGTCAGGGGAAAAGTTTCTAGTCTCTCCGGAAAACCAAACACAGCCACACTTACCCTCCAACTCATTTGTGAAAGTATAATCAGGATTTGATCAAACAAACCTATTTTTATAGGGAAGAGACTGCCTCAGGGATGGAGGGTAGATAGCATCTTCTGACTGGAGAGAGAAGAACATGGAAATACATAAAACTCAAAAAGGACTTTCCATCCAAATTCTGTAGGAGACCAAGTTGCTTCAGGGATCAGAGGCTCTCAGGCACATTTTCTGCCCTGTTACCCCTTCCTTACCAAATCTTGACATAATATCTAATGACTTTGTGGGTGGAAAAGCCCTGCTTATTTTCTAGAGGGGGGATAGGCAGTCAAGAGTTCATTTACACAGGGGTGTGGGGAGAAAAGAAGGAAGTTTTCAAGAGCATTCTCTTCATCTGTAAGCATTGCTTCCACCACATCGAGAATCAGTCCTGACCTTACATCACTCTAGCAGGTCATCTGGTCATCTCAAATGGTATTGGAAAAGTTCCCTCCAAACTGAAGCAGAGTGAATTCTAATGTGTGATAATTCTGTCTAGATATCGCTATTCCCTCTCAGTCAGGTACTACTCCTTGGAGAAATTGTGAGGAGGTACTCAATGAATCCAAACCACCCCTATAAGATGTTTCAATTTTGGTATGCAGAGGACTGTAAGAGTCTGAGATGGGAAAACCATGAGAATCCTACTTCCTATCTCTCAAGGAACCTTTGGGATTGTGTGTCTTAGTTCTCTCTCTCTCTCTCTCTCTCTCTCTCTGTGTGTGTGTGTGTGTGCGCGCGCATGTGTATGGTGCACAGTCACCTTTGTTAAGAGATGGCATTTATGAAGGGGAGCTAAGGAATCTTCTAGAAGTACAAGAAATAGCTGGAGCCAAAAAAAAAAAAAAAAAAAAAAAGAAAGAAAATGCAAGACTTGCAACAACAACAACAACAATAAAAATCCAGCCAGTTGTATGACTGGTACCTACATTCCTGAGCTGGTTGTAGAGGAAAAAGAAGACTGGAAAAGTTGGGCATAGTCAAATTATAGAGGGGTTGGAAAGCCAGTCAGAAATGGTGGGAGGAGGATTTATTCAACCATTGCAGTAACAGAGAGTGTGACTATGTGCTGGATATAGTTTTAGGTGCTTCGGATATATCCAAAATAGATCAACATTTCTCTTATAAAATTTGTGGTCTAGGGATGACAACCCACTATTATCTGCCATTGGTGCTTAATGTTCATGCACTAATTTAATATTTAAAACAACCCCATGAGATAAGCACTATTTTTAGCCTGCTTTGACAAAATAGGAAATTTGAGGCATAGGGAGGGGAAACATATTGCCCAAGGTCACACATCTGGTAAATATCTAGAGTTGCTTTTAATCACTGCATTCCATTAGTTGCAAGAGCTGAAGGATGAAAATTTCAAGGAGTGTGTTTTGGTCAAGGGGAGTTAGTGAGGGGCAATTGTAAGACTGCAGAGAACAGTCATCATAGTCAACTCAGGCTGCCATGACACAATACCGTAGACTGGATGGCTTAAACAGCAAACATTTATTTCTCACAGTTCAAAGTCAGGATGCCAGCATGGTTCAGTCTTGGTGAGGCTGTCTTCCTGGTTTGCAGCCAGCTGCCTTCTTGCTGTGTACTCACATGGCCTTTTTCAGGCACTTCTTATAAGGCCACTAATCCTATTGGGTTAGGACCCCACCCGATGACCTCATTTAACCTTAGTTACCTTCCAATAGCTCTATCTCCAAATACAGTCACATTAGGGGTTAGTTCCAACATATGAATTTTGGAGAGACACAGTTTAGTCCATAGTATCAGGCAATATTAAGATTTTAAAAATTAGTGATTATCCATGCTTGCTACCTTCATGTATTTTTAAATGTAATCCTATCCACAGCCTTAGGAGGTAGACAATAATCTATTTTACAGACTGTAGAACATGAAGTTGCAAGAATTTAAAGAAGGCTTTATAGTACTCCTACATATGTTTATGACCCCTGAATTAAAACCTCAGATCCATCTACTCGGTCCTGCACCACACTGACCCACCGCTGTTGTTGCCTCAGCCTTCATACCTGACTGAGTCCTGAAGCCTTAATGACGTTGGAGAAGGGGCCTTTCAGCCTGCAGAGGAATTGGCAGAATTTCTTGGGTGCTAGGAAACAACCCCTACCTGGGGAATATAGTTGTGAGAAGAGATGTGGAGAAGGAAGGTTTTGATGGCGAATATATCCAAGTCGGTTTAAGAAAGATGATTTTTTAAAATTTTCTCTTTAAAGACTTTTTCAAAGGAACCTTCAGGGGGAAAAATGGCAGAGAATTTCCTGGGGTAGACTCACTTAGCCATTTGGGGAAATTAAAATGTGTTGTCAACATGGGGAAATCTGAACCTCCTTTCTTCATAGCTACCATTCATAGGCTCACTTTCTTAAAATGCCTTCATTCTCTCATTCATTTATTCATGGTCTGCTGTGAGCATGGCTCTGTATAGACACAGTGAGTGCTGAGGTGCTGAGGAAAATGTATTTGAAATTGCTGTGACAAGCTTCTGGAAAGTGTCATGAAAAAGGAGTCTGTGGTTAAAATTATGAGAATGCATCAGTTGAATGGTTCATTAATTTAAGTACACTTTCGTTTTTCCACCCCATTGAATTGGTCTTTTAGATAGAGCCACACACAGTTTGAATGTCTAGAAACTTGCCCCTCAGGTGACAAGAGGAAGTGAGCATTAGGGGCGTTCTATCACTCAGATCTTGTGTACAGCAGCTTGGTGGGAAAGGTAAATCAAAGCCAGAGCTACATTCAACAGCTTATATTTGAACAAGTTAATGTGTTTTCTCTTAAACTCATAATAAGTAACATAGAAACACGGGTTTGATAACAGACATTGAGATATCTATGATTAGCGAGCTAATATTTGTCTGCTGAAACTCTAATGGCTCATCTTTGTGTTCCGACACTCTCAAATCCTACACTTAATTGAGTTGTTCCTCTGCACGTGGAGAATCACATACATGATATAATTTAATCTTCATAATGACATACTAAAGTGTGGCTATTTCCATGTTACAAATGAGGAAACTGGTGCTCAGAGAAATGAATGATGAATGGGTTCAGACTCCTGTAAATGTATGGAGGACTATGCCTACATATGTTCATCATCTTCCCAGGACTCAGTGAAGTACCCATTACACTACAGATGCTCAGTATTGTCTGCGAATTTACCAAAAGGTAACAGAGCCAGGTCTCAAACTCAGGTTTTTGGCTCTTTTGGCAGCACTTTCCTTAGCATATCAGGATGACTTATCATTGAGTCATAACAGAGAGTTATTTTCCCCTACTGGACACTAATACTGAAGCATTATATACACCTTTCAAAATATCCATTTGGATTTTTCTTTTTCATGTTTACTGCATAAAAATATGGTGTAAAACAGAACAAGAACAAATACAACAAATGTATTTAAATCATTTGAAATCAGGCCAACCAGAAATTCCTGTCTCTGTTCTGCGACATCCTTTGCTATAATAAAGTTTATATTCTGTTTCCCCAAAAAAGAGGATTCAATTCACCTTCCAATTCACCTTCCTGAGGCTCAATAAATACTCCTTCTTAGAGTCAAAAATAAGACAAGATCTCTCTTTATGATTATCCAACAGGATCCAATAAGGCCATTCTTTGGACTATGAACCATAAATACAGTGCTGGAGAAGGCAAGTCTCCCAATTCAAACATTTTAATCCAAGTGTTATTAGGTAAAAACAAGCATCAAGTTCAGTCTGTAAACAGAAACAAATGTGTCCGTCAACCATGTGTTGTTTAGTGGAAAGAACAAGTTTGTGTGATTTGATTCTAACCAGCAGTGTCCCCTTTTAGTGCCTCAGTTAACTCACTGTAAAAGTGGAGGTGCTCACACAGATGGTGACTAGGGTTCATTCTAGTCTGAGAATGCTATGTCTCAGTCTAAGAAGTTAAAACAGGTAACATGTATAAAAGAGAGAAAGTCACTTGCCAGCTTCCTCCATGACTAGTGAGAATTGGAGGGGTGTGGGCTGGGTGTAGCTAGGTATGTAAACAACCTCCAATCTCATTGTTAGTTGCTTTATAAACACTATACCAGTTGCTTTCCAGATGCCAATCATTGCTGGATAACTAACATTGTCTCACTCCAAAGAAGTCTCCACCAAAATACAAAATCCCTAAGTGCTTCTCTCCTTAAAATCACAACAAGCCCTGCCTTTCTTTGACTGATGGAAAGGAGAGTGTTCTGTTTTCTACTAAAGAACCTCAAGGAAACCAGAGGGTGAATTTCTGGTCATTGAAGATGAGACCCAGAGCTATAATGGTCATTCTATCCCCCCAGGTCCTTGCTGGTGACCTACCTGCAAGAACAGGCCATTTGGTTTTCCAAGGTCTCTTTTCTCCTACAAGATAGGACTTAGACATATTGCATTATAGTTACTTGACCAAAATATATTCTTGTTCTCTGACTTCATTTGACAGAGTGATAGGTAAGAGACATTGGAAAAGAAGCTGCCTACTCCAGTAAAATCCATTGAGCACAGTAAAATAGTGGTCTACCACTTCCTTTGTTTTTCCATCAACTCTTGTCTCTCCATGGCTTTCTAAAGTCCCTGTGACATTGTACTTAGCCTAAATGCATCCCATGCCCCTCTTTCCTAATAGCAATGGATGGATTGTTCTTGAGGGTGGAGGGAGTTCTTTGCCAAAGTTATTAACATCACCTTTACTCCACAAGAGCCTTCATTTATTAGTTATTCCTTTATAATTATTTTAAAGAGCTCCGGCTTGATTTTTGTGAGAAAGGTGGGTGAAGATTGGCAAATATTGAGGAGAGAGAAAGAGTAACACGATATTATCTTCTGTAGAGAAATGTGTTTTGGGGGTCAGGAACTGACAGGGGAAAAACACACAGACATTCATGGCAAGAGACTTGATGGAAGCTTAGGGGACTAATCCTGATGCTTACTTTATTTTCTTTTTAATGGGGATGTCAGTTCTGAAGAATAAACAGTCTTTCCTGAATCCAGAGTTATAAGCACTTATTTGTCTAGATAAAGTACAGAAAAGAAATATTGTGTGCTGCGGCCCATAAGTCATCTTCACGGCCTTTCAGGTAAACTACCAAGGATTTTTACTGTTCAACTCAGTGGAACACAAATTGGTAAACTGAGAGCTAACTGATCATGGACATTGAAGCAGTCCAAAACTGACACCCAAAATTTCATCTTAATCTGAAATGCCAACATCAATTACCTACAAAAGTGCCACAGCAGGGGATACCCACAGAAAGGGCAACATGCATCAGAGGCTTCAAGGAAGGCAACATTCCAGGGACTTATTCTCAATCACTCAAAGGGTTTTCCTTTTTAAAAATTGTACCTGCTATTAAAATTGAAAGCAGCAGTTAAGGTAGCTTTACGTTCCAGTGTCCAGAAAAGCTGAAGAATGATATGCAGAACCAAATGTATATATGGACATGAGTGTATATTTTTGAGCTGTTTCATCACCATCATCTGGAAAGCAGAAACACACTTTGGCTAGACTCTTAGATGTTTCTGGACTCTGTTCCCATTAATTTCTTAATGAATGTTTTTTTCTTTTTTAGTGACCATTATGTACCAAGCATTGTGTCCAAAGGCTGAGGCCATAGAGGTGATGCAGACCATCTCTCCCCGCATGGAGTTCATCGTCTAGTGGAAAGATAACATAAATTTAACTATGACACAGTAGACTAAGGGCCATGTTGTCAATTGGATTATAATCTCCATGTAACTGAATTCTTGAGTGTGTCATCAACCCTGCTTCCAGAAATGGGAAAAAGTTCTTGAACTCTGTGTCATCACCCAAATTCACTACTTTCTCAAGCTTTTCCTCAGCCCCACAAACCCCTGACAACAGTAGAAATAGAGGCCCGTGTTCCATAGTCTAAGTCTTTAAAAATTAAAAATCAAGCTAACAGACTGAGAAATAAATTATATCTCACCTCCATACATTGACAAATAGAACTTAATCTCCACCTGGAAGGCCAAGTTTGAAACTTTTAGGAGTTCATGTGATGTCATGGGGTGAGCAGGCCCCAGTTCCTGGCTCCTTCCTTACAGCCAATCCATCTTCCAGCCACACTCTGGCTCCATCCTGCATTATGAAGGGTCTCTGTGTTCACAGAACACTGAAAACTGTTCGGTCCTTCAGAGGATGGATGGGAGAAGAGCACATATGGGCACAGGGATCTGGCTCAGAGATGTTTCAGCAGGAAATTCTGGATCCCTGGTACCTGTAGTGTGCTCTAGAAGGGGTGCGCTGTCTTCAAGTGAGTGCAACTCCATGATCCCACTTACCCATCACTTCATGTGCTGGGGTGTAGGCAGTGAAACACAAGAGCAGAGTCCTCTGCTGTGTGACCCAGGACAGGAGCTTTGCTTGTGCAGGCATGAGAGAGGTACCCACCCTTTCCTTCCTGATCTTGCTTCCTTGAGGAAACTGCTCCCTGCAGCCCTCTCAGGAGGCGCTTGTTTTCTATCTTGCACTTCTTGAGGATGGGCTGAGTGTCTTCCTTGCTCCTCATTGCCACTTCCAGAAAGTCCCCTCCCTTGACCATCTTCAAAGCTTAAGCCCGGGGTCTGTAATCCCTGCTGGTTCTCTTTGTGACTTCCATCTACAAGCCCATAGTCTACTTACCTTCATTTCTTAAGGACTTTTTAGCATCTGCATCACTGCCACTCCCTTCAACACACAATCTATATGAAATTTTTGGTGATGTCAATTTTCACCTCAGTGTTCCCTCTAAGTTTGTTAACCTCTTGTCTTTCAATAATCTTGTTTTCCACCTTACTTCAGTCACTCATTCTCACGATTACATCCTAGATTTGTTATTTCCAGCAACTACACTCCCTTCATAATGTCAATTTCAAGCAGTTCCCTTACTTTTTCCAAGTAATTCTCTCTAAACTCTCATTCCTGCAGACCTTCAACTACCTCACGACTTCCAATCCATTGATCCCGTCAACCCTACTTTTACCCTGTCCTGCACCGATCTCATCTTGTTACTTCCCTCCTTACCCAACTTAAATTCCATGATCAGTCCTTAATGATGTCTCTTACCGTCACCCCATTTTCCCTTGTTCAACTCTCCCTTTTTCATGCTCCCTTAGAAACCCTAGCTCGGGTTAACTCCAATCTTCTTTTTACTTTGTGGCTGGATGCATAAAATTGAAAGTTTTGTGAAACATTCACACAGCCTGATTTCACTTTCAATTCACAGCTTCTAACTTTATGTAGATGCTTGGTGCTGTCCACCAATTCTTCTACACTTTCCTTATACATTCTTTCTCTCCTACACGACGGCTTCATACCTTTTCTTCTTTCTCAAAACTTCCAATCTTTCCTCTCTGCACACTCTTAAGATAACCTGGCTTCCCGTTTTAACTAAGGAGGCAGAAAAAACCAGAATAGAGCTTTCACACATTACCCCTCCACATCTATCCATATGCTTGCGTTTGAATCCATATTCTTCATATTCTTGCCTGTTACTCTGTTTAAACTGTCTTTGTTTCTTGTTAAGGCAAAATTCCTCCACTCATGCATGGCATCTTTTCCTCTCTTGCCTATACAAAGACCTCAATCCAACAATTATCCCAAATTCTTCTATTTCATCCAACCTATTGAATAATTCCCATCACCAAATAAACATACCATTTTTCTCGGCTTAAAAACTAAAAAAATTACACTTTCTTGGTTTCTTGCCACAAACTCTCTCCACTGTTACATAGTTTCCCCACTGCCGTTTACTTGAGGCTTTTTTTTTTTTTTTTTTTTTTTTTTTTTTGAGACGGAGTCTCGCTCTGTCGCCCAGGCTGGAGTGCGGTGGCGCGATCTCAGCTCACTGCAAGCTCCGCCTCCCGGGTTTATGCCATTCTCCTGCCTCAGCCTCCCGAGTAGCTGGGACTACCGGCGCCCGCCACCTCGCCTGGCTAATTTTTTGTATTTTTAGTAGAGACGGGGTTTTATCGTGTTAGCCAGGATGGTGTCGATCTCCTGACCTCGTAATCCATCTGCCTCGGCCTCCCAAAGTGCTGGGATTACAGGCGTGAGCCACCGTGCCCGGTCAACTTGATGCCTTTTATTCCTGTCCTCCCATTATTTCTTGCACATGCTCCATTCAAGCTCTGACATAACTGCTTGACTGATACAGAACCACTTATGACCTCTATGTGGCCAAATCCAATGGTTAATTCTCTACCATATTATTGACCTATCAGGGGCTTTCATAGATTTTCTGCAAAGAAGGCCACCAATAATCCTTCTAACCCATAATACTTATGCCACTGTTTCCTTCAAAAGGCAAAGCGTATTTCCCTGGTGGAGCTTGCGACATGCTTTGATCAATTAAATACATTGGAAGGGATGCTGTGCCAATTGCAAAACTAGGAATGTATTATCTCAGTCTCTCCCTCTCTTCCTCTCTCTCTTGCTCTCTCACTCTTTCTGTTTTCCCTCTCAAAAGATAGATAGATAATTTTTGAAATGCCTGGTCCCTTGCACTTAATACATTGCAGGGTAAGCTCAATAAATAACTACTAATAAATCACAGATGGTAGAAATTTGAGGGGGCCTTGAAGAATGAATTAGAAATCAGGAGGAAAGAAGATGAGAGGAAAGCAAAGGCAGAGAGGCATTAAAATTCATGAAATGTTTGGGATGCCAAGTGGCTCTTTGTATCTCAAATATTAGGATGGGAAGAAAGCAATGATGAAGGTTGGGGCAGATTGTGAACAGTCATGCATTTTGTGTTATCTGTTCAAGTTTAGATGTTATCCTCTGTTGACTACAGAGCTTATGTGAGTATAGCTTCCAGATGGAACTTTTAAGTGCAGATCTTACGTTGTTTCATTGCTCCAGGACCGTCAATGGCTCCTCCCTATTGTCTACCCCTTTTAGTCCTTATCTTTCCTTTCTGACTTTCTTTTTCACATTTTATTTCCAATTCCCAATTTGTCACCTAGCCAGGAGATAGTGTTCACTGGAGCATGTGTTCTTCCCATGCACTCATTATTAGTGCTGTTCTCCCACTTGTAATACCCTTATTGCTCTCATCCCTTTATAAATTCTATGTACATTTAAGATCTTGCATTGCCCCTTGAGGGTTCAAGAATCATTTTCCAATCATTTTAGCCCACAGAATTTTCTCCATTTTTCAAATCCCTCTTTAATTATGGTTAATACGAAAACATGGTGTGACACTTGATTGTTCTCCATATATGTTATATGTGTTTAGTCCTAAAATCCAAGTATGGGATAAACTTCCTGAGGGAAAGATTTACATCTTATGATACATTTCCGCATTCTTTGCAGTTTTAATGTAGCTGGGAGGACAGTGGTTGTGAGCTAGTTATGTAGGGCAAACCGAGGGCATCTACTGTCAAAGGTTGGGCTTGGGATGGGCGGCAGAGGAGGATTCTGCTAGTGTCAGTGGTGCCAATGACTCATATACAGGAAAGTAGCTATTTTATTCTAAGATCTGTTCTTAATGTCCCCTACTAAAGGGGCAGAATATTGTATTCCCTTACCTGCAGCATTCCATAGAGTAGCAAATATACAGAAATAGAGCTCACAAAATGCAAAGGAGGAAACTAAAATTTGAACACTGGAACAACAGATAAATAAGGTTCCTAGAGTGCGTATTTTTAAAAGCCCATGTTTCTGTTCTGGTATCATGGATTGTGGAAGTAGAAACACCAGCAGTCAGAGCTGTGGAATAGCCAAAAATCAATTTAAAATCTGAGCCCAGCACAATTGCTGAAGGAAAAGCTGTGAATTCTCTACAATTGGTATGAAAAGTCAATGATAAGAGGAAACCGTGAGCACAGTTCAGTGTGGCATGAAACAAAATCAGAGGACACAGAGCAGGCACACAATGTGAAACCTTAATGACAAAGGAAATTCAAACTAGATGCCCCAGTCTTTTACTGATAAGAGTTGAAAAGTTAATACTAGAATTATGCTGCCCATTAGAATATTATAATAAATGTAATTACAATGGAGATTCTTTTCTTGAGCAACACACATATTGCTCAAGTTTGAATATTGCTGGTATACTGGAAAACATTTGAACCCAAGGTCTGGAAACTTGACCTTGGACCTACTCATGCCTATTGCTATCTGTTCATTTATTTTTTTCATGTATTCATTCAATCATTCCAACAAAACGTTTAAAAACCTATTTAGGCTTCAGGCTTAAAGTGAGCTTAAGCAAATGTCTCAGACTTCTGGAATTCAGATTACTCATCTGTAAAATAAGGATAATAATCCTTATATTGACAACCTTATAAGGTCTACAAAGAATCTGATGAGATAATGTGAAAAGCAATTAAACTATAAATACAACTGACATAAGTTTGTTTAACTTATTTAAATCTGGCCCCAGAAATGTAGTAATTATCTTGGCACTACATCTGCAGAAATCATCTTTTGATCTTCTAAGCCACTATTGAAACTATGAGCAGTGCTCAATCATCTATTCTATGTGCTTTCAGCACACTCCATATGTGGTTCAATGTTACTTGAAAACTGTCAAATACAAATTGGGATTCATCTGATTCCATTGATCTTTTTACTCATTTAAATAGAAATATCAGATTGAAAATTTATCACATGGAAAAAAATGAAGAAAAAGAGAAGGCTTCTGTTGCTCATAAACATATCCAGATGGTGGTAGAGAAGGCTGTGGTGGACTGCTTTTTTGTGCAGATACTACCTCTGTCTTCCCGAAAGCCCTGTCTTCTCCATTTGTGTCCAGGTGGATTCAAAGTACACCTTTCCCAGGTGCCAACATTCAACATGCTTTATAAGGATGCCTACCAGTTCCTTCCTTTCCTGTAAAAGGGCCTGTTTTTAAGAAAACATTGCTTGGCAGTTGTAAACTCAATTGTTAGAATAGCCAGCATATAAGCACATGCATATTTCTGGCCCAAAGATGGAAGAAGGTACGTTCTCTTACTTCTTCACTCTTTGGTGGTTTCTTGAAGAATGGGAGAATTTAGATGTTTAACCATCTTTCCTTCTTTGTTTGGCTTAGTTTTTCATCAGTGACCAATCTCCTTCCTGCATGTAAATGGGCTATTTTGGAGGCAGAAAAAAGTCCCATAATTATGTGGAATAATTTTTAACCCCATTATAGTAAGTCTTCTACCTCTTACCATCAGTAGGTTCTTGGAAACTGCAACTTTTAAGTGAAACAATGCATAACAAAACCAACTTTTTTTCTCACCAATGTTATAACAAAAGGATGTTATTTGAGGATTTGTTGTAGGTCATTTTGCTTAAAGTCAGTTTCTAAGAGTCTGTCAATATCAAGTGATGACTTACTGTACTATGTTTTCAGTGTATACATAAAGTCAAAGAAACATACATCTCTTAGGACCTGGACAAGGTAATGGCCGGAAATATCACCAGATAAATAAAGGACTTCTCTCCTGATCCAATGCTCTCCCCTCACATGTGACATGCTTGTCCGTACTGAGCTTTAGAGTTTACAGAACATTGTCTCTGGAACGCTCCCATTTCATAATCACAATAACTACATGAGGTCTATTATCCTCAGTTTACACAGGATAATTCCAAAGGATGAATTGATTCTCAGGGGCTCAGTCGGTTGTATTGGAATTCAAGTGTTTTGACTCCCAGGACTTTGCTGGTGACTTTCCGAACCACCTTGTTCAGCCAGGAAGGTGAACCTAGCACTGGGTGATAGACATATTGTCACCTTGGTGCTCTATGTGAGTCATCTTATCATCAATTTCATTTATGGAAATTCATGAAAAAATTCCAAAACTTCACAACTTATTTATTACTGTCCTTATCATGTAGGCACTTGGTGGACCTTGACAGGGTACACTACATATCTTGATATATTGTCAAATTTCTAAGTTCTCTTGGCCCATCATATGAAAAACTGTACCTTCCCAATCCCTGGGCTTGTAACAATGTGATGGGGCTGTTCTACAAGGAGTGCACTCTGAGTTTCCATTGATAGAAATACAGTGTTTGGAATGTAGAAGCGGGCAGTGCTAGTGTATGCTGATTAGATCACACCTCAAACACAACTTTTACTTCAGGACATTGATAAAATAAAATAGTGTCTGTGTTCAGAGGGTTGTGTCTCCACCACTAGGAACTAGGGATTTGGGCTTAGGGAGAACATGATTGCTGCCTTCGCGTTGGGAAAGGCTGTCAGAGAGAAGACAGATTAGGCTCACTGTGTTCTGCCCTCCAGAGCCAAACTAGGGTCAGTGGGTGGAAGCTAGAGGGAGGCGCGCTGGGGCTCCGTGGAATGTGGAGCTTTCCACATTATGCGATCAGTTCATGCTGGAGTGAGTTGCCCCGGGAGGCAGGAAACTCCCAGGTACCAGAAATGTGCAAGCAAAGACTGAGCCATGTTTTGGCAGAGTTGTCACTGCAAGTATTCAGGCACCAGAAGGAGACAGAAGGAAATAATGTCTCAGATCCCTTTTATTCCAGATGTTCTCAAAATGTTCTCCAGAAATTCATGGCAGAACAACTTGCTCAGAGGCATCTCTTATTTTTAGATCCTTTAAACCAGCTTTCTTAAACGCATCCACCAACAAGCAACCAGGAATTTGTTGTTTTGGGATATTTATTTGGGTTTATTCCCAATTTTTTTTTAATTTCCTCCCATTTAAGAGGAAAAAATGTATTCCACAGTGGAAATGTAGACATCCTCAAATTGCTTGTAAACTCTTTAAATTGAAGAGAAACTTTCAGTTTTTCTTTTTATAGAAAACAGTGTCACCCTGGTGGGAGATAGTGGGAAACATTATGAATGTGAATGTGTGGGGGTAGAAAGTATATGAGAAGTCTCTGTACCTTCCTCTCAATTGTACTGCGAACCTAAAACTGCCCTTAAAAAAAAAAAAAGAAAAAGTCTATCAAACAAACAAGCAAACATAGTTTGTGCAAAAGGACCCTGACCCTGCCATGTTTCTAGGAAGGGGATTGCGTTACTCTTTCATGAGTTTTTCCAGTATTTTTTATCAGCAGGCAAGAAATGGTACGTCAAACTTCATAACGGAACCGAGTGTAATACAGGAAATGCTTTCGAAGATATGAACAGGGTTTAGGAAAATAAATTGTGCAGAACGTAGGGTCTCATAGTAGTGGATGCAATTACCATTCTCTTCCTGAAGAAGTAAAGGAAGGAGCAGTTTTCAAAATCCGCTGAGGGTCCTCGTATGGAAAGGAGGACTGTCTATAGCGGGGTCGTTGGTAGAGGAACCCAGCCAGTCCACTATGATGTTGCAGGGAAGGAGCTGAGGAAAACATTCCTTCAGTTTCCTCCCGGCCTCTGTCACTAGCACCTCCTATGGGCAGAGTCAACCGGAAGCTGGCAGGCAAGAGCACCTATTGGTGCTGTCCTCATGCCCTGAAACATACAGAGCATGGGATAGGGTGGAGAGTAAATATGGAGAGGCAAGTGGAAAGTATCCAGCACTGTCGTTTCCCATAGCACAAATTCAGGTACCCATTTATTATCTGTTATACTTATAGCCTGGTATGGACCTCTCTGCAGAGTCTCTGTAATTGACTAAGTCTTGTAATTGATTCTAAAACAGGATTAAAAGCAACCATTGTTTTCAAAGAAGTTTTATCTCCTGATTATAGAAACTAAAAAAAAAAATATCAACAATAAATATTTTCATGGCAATCATATTTGGGTCCATTTAAGAAAGGGTTTTACAAAGGAAGATTTTCTGATACTCCTATTTCCCAAATAGCTTTACCAGAATTGAATGACTCCTTCTCTCAAGGAAGCCACAAGCTTCTTATTGTCTCTTTCTCCCACAGCCATGTTGTACTGTCTTTCATGTGAAATCTGTGCTGTACTTTCTAATTTTATTCTAAATGCTCATATTCGATAAAACATTGCATTGCTTTTACAATAAAAACATTTCATTTTATCAGATAGGATTACATGTAAGGAAGACAGTTTCAGTATTGGTGGCAGAGCCCATAACAAGTTGCCAATAGAAAAAGCATACTCTGTTTATGGGATGTGAAATACCGCAGTGTTGGGGCAATCAATGTGGCTATGCCTGCATATAGGGGGATGGGCTCAATGGACATCCCAGATTCTGTGTACATATTTCCTCCTCCTCACCCAGAGGAATTATCAGAAAACTAGTGAGTCTGGTATTTAAACATAAATTCTTCTGTAATTTGGTGCTCTTCAATGGAGGTTTTCAGAGCTCAATTTCAGTTTCATCTCAAAGTGGAATTTCAGAGTTACTTGACAATAACAGGTTTGCTCTTGAAAAATGAAAATGGAGAGTGAAGTCTGGATTCCCCCAGCCCCACCCCCATCCCACTTACCCTGCTGAGGACTTTCAGCCTCTTCCAGAGTAAAGAACATGCTCAGTGTTGATGGAAACGCAGTGAGCTACCTTGTGGAAACGCTTTAGTGCATTTAAATGTTTACTGTAGCAGAAATGCCCAAATCACCCAGAGAAATTCATAGCACTAAAAACATTAAAGCTTGCATACTCTTGTGGATTCATATATTCAAGCTCCTGAAAGATCTAAGATGCATTTGAACTCAAATGCAATATATACAAATAGGCCATGAGGTAGCCTCATATTTTGATCCTGGATGTTCTAGCATTGCATATAGGAGGGTTTTCTTTGTCATTAATCTGGCTAGAGGATCTGGATAAGATAATCAGAAACAGACAATGCGCAGCGGCTCATGCCTGCAATCCCAGCATTTTGGGAGGCCGAAGCAGGCAGGTTACCTGAGGTCAAGAGTTTGAGTCCAGCCTGGCCAAAATGGAGAAACCCTGTCTCTACTAAAAATACAAAAATTAACCAGGCATGGTGGCGAGTGCCTGTAATCCCAGCTACTTGGGAGGCTGAGGCAGGAGAATCACTTGAACCTGGGAGGTGGAGGTTGCAGTGAGTTGAAATTACGCCTCTGTACTCCAGCCTGGGTGACAGAGCAAGACTCCGTCACCACCTCCCCCGCCTCCCCTCGCCCAAAAAAAGATAATCAGAAACAAAAGTGTATTGTGATATTCCAAAAAAAAAAAAAAAACTATCTAGATAATCTCCTAAAAAGAAATTTCCCTCAAACAACAACTGTAAGTCCTTGACTTTGGGGACTAAGTTGGAAGACATTGGTAGAGCTGAGACTATTCAGATTCTGATGTGGAAAGTAGAGATATTAGGGATTTCTACAGTATAAAAGCTGTTTGTAGCTAATAAAAATCTAACTAAAAATCAAATCTTCGTTTAATACTTTGGAATTCCATGTCATTTAAGTTTAATAGAAAAAGTAACTATTAGTAGAATTCTTTTAAAAAATGAAGATAAAAGGTGAAACCAATAAAAATATAATTCATTGCCAGGAATTAGATAGGCAGGTAGTAGAATATTTATTATTTTATGGTGTTTGTTTAAACAAGTGGTTTTTCAGATAGCACTTCTCAATTACTCTATGCTAGTTATATTTTAAGGCTAGAAAGAGACTCAGTTTAGATCATAATATATGAACCTCTTGTGATTTACTTTTTGATAAATATTGCCCAGTGAAATTTTTTTTTCAGATTCAATATATTGCTTTTCCCAGAAAATACTCGAAGCAGATGCCTTTCCTAAGTAAAGCTGAAATGTGTACAAATTTATCAAAAGGACATTTTCAGTTCAAATAATGAAAAGCTACCCATTGGTCAAATAACTGAAGGTTGGGCAGAGGGAGAATCCAGAATATATTGCGTGTTACACCAGTCCTTGTACAAATATATCTTGGGAGACAGCCTGCTCGGTTCTTTTGCAATAGAGTTGGTCTGGAAAGTGACATAAAATCTTCACTATATCATGTGCATTTTGTACACTTTACAGGGTTTTGGTAATAAAAATATGGAAAGGGTTTGTCAGAGTGTGAAAATGACAAATGATTACATATAAATATTTTCTTATGTTTCAGATGGGAAGAGAAGGCAGAGGAATGGTGTGCAATGGTCACACTTAAATTCTTGTCACCGTTTAACCAATAAGATCAGTAATTACCCTGTTTGCTCTTTTTTATCCAAAGCTGTCCCTCAGTGAAAGAAAAAATAAGAGCCATAATATAGGTAGCAATTTGCAAGGAACATGAGGCAGTTTCTGTGTTTAGGCCAATGGTAAAATGCAGCTCCTTTCAGAATCTTATAGAAGGACACAGGGCAGGGACTGGACAATCACTGGACATTCTTAGTTCTCAAGGTCATATTTCTCACATGGATGGCCCCGGACAAAACGCAAAAACCTTATTATATGTCAAAACGTTCACTGCTTTAAAATTCTTCAGTAGTGCTCCATCGTTTGAATATGACACTCTTATCATTCTGAGTGGCATGCAAGACACTTCACAGCCGGGCCCTTGCTCTGTCTCTCCAGTCTCATATCCTGACACCCACACGTCCGCCAATCACCATAGGTGTATCACCATCAATTACTGTAGGTCCTAAGTGAACTATGTCCCCAAGTCTTCCTTTCTTTAACTCATTCTTTACATATTTCCTGGGTTCCTACTACGTGCCAGATAAGACCAAATGATGAGGAGTCAACACGATCCAAAGGCTTGTGCAATTTATGACCTGGTGGGGCTAACAAAGAAAAATAACAATCCCTACCTTTGCCAAAACAAAAAATAAACATGAGTAAAATAAAAACATTGTGATAGCTGCTGGGAAGGAAAAAACTTGAGTGTTGACATAGAGACAATCAGGGAGGAGAGGAAGGTGGTGACATTTAGAGGGTACCAGGTGAAAATCTATGGCAAAGACTTCCAGACGGAGGAAACAGCATGTGCAAGTCCTAATGTGAAAAAGGCTTTTTCAGGCTCACAGAATTGAACAAAGGCCAGTGCAGCTGGAGTGTGGTAGGTGTAGGGGACACAGCACAAGGTGAGGATGAAGTCGGAGCCAGGCATCAGATCATGCAGGGCCTTGTAGCTCATAGCAAGTGCAATTAGAAGTCATGGGTTGGATTTGAGCAAAGAAGCAATATGATTTAATTTACATTTTTAAACAATTGCTGTGGCAGCTGTATGATAAATGAATCAAGAGAAAATAGGTGGAGCCTTTATTTAGAAGGCTATTCTGGAAGACAAGAAGAGGGATGATAGTGAATGGACTCAAGAGACTATGGAAGTGGAAATAACAATGCATTTGAAGTTTTGTCTTTGAGTAATTCCTACTTCCTTGAAGGCTCAGACCAAGCATCACCTCCCCTGCAAAGCTATTTCTAAGGCCCTTCAATCCTCAAAGGATTGGAGGCTGTCTCCTGTTTTCTAAGTAGCCTGTATCAGGCCTCTACAATGTGACATAGCATAATATTGACTTGCTTGTCTGCCTTCTATAAGACTGTGAACTTTGTTAGGACAGAGGCTATATCTTGTCCTTGTCTGCATCTCCAGCCTGAGCACAGAGCCGGTGCATAAGAGGAGCTCAATAGCTGGTAGGCACATGGGTGAATTGTGCCCTCTGGCCTGCTGGAGAGCTCTTCACAAGACACGAACCCCTGAGTGGGAGCCAGACCCAGGGCTTTGGGATTGATTCTGATATTGAAAGGCCTGTGGAAGAGCGACTGCATACCAAGGACACCTACGTCCGTGAGAAGTGACCAAGAAATCTCAGATAGGAAGGCAAATTGATTTTTCCAAAGCCATTTCAGAGGAAGGAGTTCTTGACTGAGGTGGACTCTCTTGCAAGTACTTTGAGTTCCATTTCTAAACCCTGCTGCAACAATTACAGTTCAGAAACACTTGCTTGGAACATATAGCTCAGCAGACATGCTGTCATTTTTGACAAGGGTTTGCATTTATCAGTTGTGTTTCTGAGAGCTGTTGGACAGAAATCATAACCAAGCTGTCACCACAGCCTCCCATTACCTTCAAGCAGATTCCTTTTAATTCACCTCCATGTAGATTTAAGTGTCTAACAAGCACCAGGTGCCTGGCTGTTGCGGTGGGGCTGAATGTCAGGGTATTTATAAAGGGTCTCTGTTCCTGAGAATCCACAGGTCTCTAAACAACTAAATAAACACTTGTAATTGAGGATAGATATATGTATATGTATTTATCCATGTACAGTCATGCACCAGTCAACAAAGGACCACATATATGATGGTGGCCCCATAAGATTATAACGGAGCTGAAAAATCCCCATTACCTAGTGATGTTGTAGCTGTCATAACATCCTAGTGCAACATATTACCTTTTACATATTTAGGTACACAGAAACTTACCACTGTGTTACAATGGCCTACAGTATTCAGTAGAGTGACATGGTTTGTAGCCTGGAGCAATAGTATGCCATTATAGTGTGTTTTTTGGGCTATACTGCCTAGGTTTGTTGATGTTTGCACAATGACAAAATTGTCTAACACTACATTTCTCAGAATGCATCCTTGTCGTTAAGCAATGTGTGACTGTATATGTGTGTGTGAATATATATGTGTGTGTGTGTGTATACATACAGTATGTATATATATGTGTGTGTGTGTGTGTGTATAACACTGTATGTATACACACATACCCCCCTGGTGAGAGAAAAAAATAATGGGATAATTTATTCATTCCTCTAGGAGAAAGAAAAAAGTGTGTATTTGTTCAGGGAGAAGCTTAACTTGACTTGGGTCGGTAAGAGTTTGTTATCAGTCTCTCTCTGTCAACTTCCCAGAGGCAGGAAAGCCCAAGGTTTAAGATCTTTAGCACCAGAGCTAGATAGTCTGGGTTCAAATCTGCCAGTTATTTAACTACTCTTCACCTCAGTTTACTCAACTGTAAAATAGGATAATAATAAAACATATCACAGAGTGTTGCTGTGAGAATTAAATAAGTTAGTACCTATGTGCCTGGAAAGGTCATTCCACTGGGAATAGTATGCACAGAGGTGATGGATGTCCCTGGAATGTCAAAGAAGAGCAAAACCTCTGGTGTGAACAAAATACAGGGTGTGTTTCAATAGGAAGATTGGAGGGGCAATTGGAAACACAGTTTGTGGCCCAGATCCTGAAGGGTTTTATACGTCACACTAAGAAATTGGATTCTAGGCTGTAGGCAAAGAGAACTATCAGTGATTTCAAACAGGGGAATGGTATGATCAAGTTTATGTTTTAGAACAATCCTTCCTGAATAAATAGAAAGTTTTGGACCAGAGGAAGAAACAAATGCGAGGCAGTTTCACCAGATGGTTACAGCAATAATCCATGTCAAATGATTTAAAATCTGGAATAGGATGGTAGCAGTAGGGAAGGCTAACCTGATAAATTTAAGGTTTCCCGAACATTGTGATTATGGGACTTTTCCTTCCTTACATAATTTCCAAAAATTCTTCAGGTCTCAGTTTGGGAAGTGCTGGCTCAGAATTTACTCATTTTGTGGATGTTTTGTTTCCTTACATCCTTCTGCATCTTAGATTGTTCCTGTAACCCAGCAGGAATCGTGATCACAAATGGAGGAACTCATAAATTATCTGATGACGGACGGTTTGACAGATCAATAAGTGAGCCAGTCTTCCATAGAAACCGAGCTTTATTCTGAAATCTCTGGATTTTCACATCAGCCAGCCTTCCGCCATAATGCTGTCTTTTCTTGGCTGCTCAAGAAACTTTGTGGGGAGAGTAGTGTGATAAAAGTTGTATTTGAAGAATATTAATCTGTTGTCACTCATTTTAGATTGGAGGGAGAAAAACATAGTGCTCTGGAGGCTCAGCATTTCTTTTCATTGCAGTTTATGCAGTTCTTTCTGAAGAGAAAAATAATAATAAATCCTTAAACTGTGCCAGGCAGAAATCTAAGTGCTACACACACAGAGACACACACACAGACACACACACACACAATCTTTGCAATAACCTTATAAAGCAGACACTGTTATTGGCCCTATTTTGTAGATGAGTAAACTGAGCTACAGAAAAAGCCAAAGTCACATAGCTAACAAAGAGTAAAACCAGGAGAGTAAATAACAGTAGCTGGGTTTAATAAATGTGGAATGAATGTGTGGGTGAAAGCGTTGAGGAGTTAACAGAATGAATTCTGATGAGAGACTGTGATAAGAGTTAGAAAAGTGAGAAGAAATTACACATTTAGGTTAAGGACAACATCAGGAGTCAAAATGGGAAAGGAGTCCTCTTGTTAACCTGGACAGTGTTCCAAAGAAATTACTCTTCAAATGAGAGAGTTTGAAGTAGAGGTAGTAAAGCAAGTGAAATTTACTCAAAATTACAGAAAATATGGCACATTGGGAAAGTTAACACATCTCTGCTGCTAAGATCAAGCCCCTGTATTATTATCTGCTCTTATAAATGGTGTTTGAAACAGATGCCATTTCAACCGCAAGGCATTTACTGAGTGAGGCCCAAGAAATGTTTTCAATTTGCTGGTTGTGACTTTGAGAATAGGAATGGCATCTGTATATCTAGAAAGGGTGCAGAGTGTGTGCTGCCTTAGTGACACAGTTCTAAACAAGACATCGACCCCTATCTGAGTCTGTCAGTACGCTCTTACTTAGCTTCTATATACCTAGCCCTCTGTGTTAGGTGTTAATGCCTAAATACCATTAATCAAAAACAGTCCTAAAGCATATATATACTAGTGTTAAGTATATACTAGTGTTAAGTATTAAGTATATCCATTTTGGAACCCAAAATGGATAAAATATAATCTCTAATCTTCTAATCAAGTTGGAGGAAGCTAATACAAACTTAACTTATACCCAGTATGGGACGATGATAATATGTGAATTGTGTGATAAAAACCAACATAAATTTGTTTTACAAATGTGCAACATAAGACTGAGTAAGAATGACTCAATAGGGATTTAGGACTGGAGGAGGAATTTTAGGTGGCTCTAGATAGGTAAACAGTAGATGTTGAGGAGAAGAGCATTTCAAAAAGGAGGGGAAGCAACAGTACCAAATGCTGATAAAAAATCTGGGACACCATGAAAAGAAAACAAAAAAAAGCCTTTGAATTTCTCCACTTAAAAAAGATTGTACTGACCTGGATTTATGAAACTAATTACCCTCAGCATATAATGATAATTACAAATGTATTTCTTCTGAAAGCAGAGTCTACTCTTCGATCTTCATGATTTAACTCCCCTAGTTTTGCTACTTTGGGATTCTTGGGTCTTCTGAGTTTTAGAAACCTCTTAGGCTTCCAGTTCTTTTATTCCCAAGGTTGGCATCAAGAGGCATTCTCAGTCATTTGCTCAGACAACATAGAGACTCAGCCTCCTTACTAGCTTAGAATTCCGGCCCTCTCTGACCTGTCCTTGACCTCAAATAAGGTGCCAGTATCTATCCAATTAGGCTCATCCCTATGCTAAAGAGGTAGGCCCGGGCCAGCATCGTCTTTGCACTGTACTTTTATCTGAGTGCATAGCTCATGTATCGCAGCAGGCGAGCTGGTGCTGACATATAGCACACCCTGATTGCCATCAATCTGCTCCCAGAACCATCTACCCAACCATCACAAGATATCACTTTGGGGCTGACATCTTTGGGGCCAAGTCCCAGCCAGGAGATGTGTGTCACCCAGGGATGACAGTCTGATCAAAATGCATGATGGATAGGGTAAAACCATCACCCCATCACTCATGAGCAAGGAGGCAAAAATTGTCAAGGTAGGAGTGTCAAGTGTGGGGAAGGTAATTTCTGACAGGTGATTAATGCCAAGGAGCCAGCAATCATCCAGGTACTGCCAAGAGAAATGGGCAGTTATATATATTTTTTTCTATGACAGTGCCTCCCTTCCCCCTACTCTTGACCTCTGGTTTTACAGTATGTTACATAAAATCTTTACAGATGACATTTTCTTCACCAAATTCTACATATTTTTTCTCCTCAAATTCTAGAGCCTATATTACATACACTGTGTACACACACATTCACACAAAATGTAATTCTAACAAGACCCCATAGTCTCATCACCTTTTGCAAACCAGCCGAAATGATCTCCAGTTAAGGTTACTCTGATGGTCCTTAAGGAAGCAATAGGTCAGTCTGTCTGGGGCCAAATCTGGGCTATAACGATGACCCTGAGCAGCTGATTGTATGTCTGTGTTTAAGCTTCCTCCTCTATGAAATGAGATTGTTTTGAGGATTAAAGGAGGATCTCACCTTTGTGGTTTACAGTCAATGCTTAAGTGTTAGGTAATATTATTATTGTACTTCTGCTATGCTTGTTACATATTAGAGAAAATTTTCAAACCTGCAAAGATTTTGTGGAACAAAGGACATCTGGAGGAGGCAGATATAATGAGCTAGAACAAAGGATAATTGGACACTTGAATGGGCCTGAGTCCTTTGCGTTGGAACACAGAGCAAAATAATAGCAGGAAGCAGGGAGCCAAAGCCACCCTTAAAACTGCTGGAAGCTGGTCCTCCTTTTTACCCAGGCCTATGTAGAGGCCCCATTAGCTTATTCAGTTCATGGAGGACTTAGCAGAGGTAACAGAAACCCTGAAGGATGATCGCAGGACTCATTTATGTGGCCCACAGTCATGTGTAGACTTCCAGTGAAAACATGTGTGGATATTCTGAGCATGGAGCACCCAGCAGGCAGCAGTATGTCTCAGAATTCTGGCCTTCTCTGACCTGTCTTGGCTTTAGGCAAGAGACAGAAGCCACATTGGTTATTTCAACAGAGAGAAATCCAAGGTACTACAGAGGTAGCAACTACCAGAAGCAACTTCAAGTCCATGTGGACTTGGGAACAAGGGGAAGCAGAGGTTACAATTATTCATACTTAGGCCTCTAGGGAGGGGCATCCCTCAGCTGGTGCTGAGATCTTTGACTAGGTGTGATGTGGCTGCTTTTCAAATGTTGGAAAAATTGGCGTCAAATGGGATTCAACTGCTGCTTCTAGAACACGAGAACACTTACTGGGGTGAAGAAATGAAGCAGGGGTGCTACTGACAAGGGACAGTAAGGAGCAAGTCCCTTTTCCCTCCCGGAGCCTTGCAGGCTCTCTCTGGTGCATCTTATTGGATGCATTTCACAAGGGCCTCTGGCCAAGCAGTAACGAAGTTTACATGGTCTCAGCTCCTGGGTCACACAAAGCAGGGTATAGAAGCCTGGGTGTGGAACTGAGAGGAAGCAGCTGATTCAAATCTACTCCTTCAACTACCCAATAAACGCTGACTACCTACTGTGTGTCAAACATTGAAGGCTAAGAAGCATTACCTTGTCCTCCAGGGACTCAGGGAAGGAGAAGGTGAGTAGAGGAAACAGAAAGTGTGACTTGGACTGTGACTGAGAAATGCAGAACGTAAAGTAGAGCACCTCATCCAGCCCTGGGAGGAAGGACGGATGGGGAGAGAACAGCCCAGAGCTGAATGTTAAAAATGAGTAGGACCAGGCACGGTGGCTCGCGCCCGTAATCCCACCACTTTGGGAGGCTGAGGCGGGAGGATCACTTGAGGTCAGGAGTTTGAGACTAGCCTGGGCAACATGGTGAAACCTCGTCTCTACAAATTCAAAAGTTAGCCAGGCATGGTGGTGCGTGTCTGTAGTCCCAACTACTTGGGAGACTCAGGCAGGAGAATCACTTGAACCCAGGAGGCAGAAGTTGCAGTGAACCGAGATCACGCCACTGCACTCTAGACTGGGCGACAGACCCAGACTTCGTCTCGAAAAAAAAAAGAGTAGGGATCCGCTATCAGGGGTATCCAAGGGAAAGAACATAGTCATGGGTTCTTAGTTTCTGTTTCTGGTTGGGCCGGTAAAGCCCCTTCCTCATCCCTCTTTTCTGCTTATCACTAGAGACAGAAACTAAAACCCATGGCTTTAGGCTGCTAAAAGCCTAAAACAAAACAAAACAAAACAGAACAATAACAAAACAACAAGATAAGGCAGATTATCTTGACACGGACAGGTTTGCACTAGATGAAGGAGAAGAGGAAAAGTCCGCAGATCCTGACACACAGAACAAGTCGGGAGGGGCCTTGTATGCCAAATATGGAATTGGGATTTTTCTCCTGAAGGCAACGAGAAAATACCAAGAATTTTAACCTGACATAATCAGATTCGTGTTTTGTTAAAAACATTTTGAACATGGTTAGAATGGCATCTGAATGACCATTGGGAAAACACTGCTACAGGCTAGAATTGTTAAATTTAGTTTGCACAATTAATACGTGTACAAAAGAAAGATAATAATAAAAAGTAGACAGTGAGAAATCTCACTCTCCTGCCTCCTATCAATCACCATTTTTATTGTCTTCATGTTTTCCTTGTTGCTTTATTTCAACACAAGTAAATATGAGCATTTATTTTTATTTTCCACCCCTTTTTGCACAGTCTTTTCTTATTTGAAACAATGCTAGAGGAAAGAGGCTCCAAAGTGGGATTTCTGGGTCAATGGATAAATGCTTCAGTAATCTTGGTAGATGTTTCCAGATTTGGTGGCTATAGTTTCTTTTTAGATGTTGTACCATTTTGTACTCACACCAGCATTACGGGTCAGTGCCGCTACCCAGAGCCTGGCCAACAAAACATGCTGTAAAAACTTTGGGATAGTTTCTGCCATTCGATAGTTGAGAAAATGGAATGTCAATGTAGTCTTTAATTATGAGTGAAATTGTGCTTTTGTTTCAGATGTTTAAGAGCCATTTACATTTCATTTTCTTTGGTCTATTAATGTTTTTAAAGCATTTTTCTATTCGGTTGTTCCTCATTCATTTTCTGATTCCCAAGAGTCGCAAATATTTTTTCCCAGTTAGTTGTATGTTTTTGAAGGATTTGGTTTTTGTTTTGTTTGCCATATGAGTCATCGTTTTATACTGTCAGGTTATTAAACAGTTCATGCATGTTTTCTGTAAATACATTTATAATTTCATTTCTACATTTAAAACTTGGATGCATTTGGAGTTTGTACTGGTATAAATATAATGTTTTCCTTTCCAAATGGCTATCCAGTGATCCTAACACCCTTTATTAAAATTTCTCTCTTTACCTCACTGGTTTAATGTTTCACTATTATCATATTATATATCATGTTATAAATTATCATATTATAAATTTTATATTATCATATTATAAATTTCCCTATGTATTTGGGTTTCCTTTAGGAAATGTGTTTATTCTATTAATCTGTTTATCTATTCCTGAGTCAATAAGTTTTACTTATCCATGCTTTATATAATATTTTAATATCAAATGTTGATTGTCCTACTAATTACTGTTCTTAAGCACTTCAGGTATGACTTGTTCTCAGTGAACCAATTTGGAGCTAAGGTTTAGCTTCGTAAATGTCAAAATGTCTCTTTTACTTATTTTTCTGAAATGGTTTACATATTACCCTAGTTTTCGAATAGAAATTACTATATAATATATATTTTTCATAATGACTCAGGGTCTTTATTATGAACATTAACTAACTCACAATTTATGAAACAAAATAAGACTTTTAGACATAAAGGTCTATTTGCCCCTGTGTTAAGTGGCCCCAGATTGCAGATTTGCAGAAGCTATGTACAACTCTATCTCCTCCCTTGCTCCCGGTTGCTCCTGGGAGACCCGCCCGGAGCCTCTCTGCCCTCTTCTAACTGTGATCTAAGTGGACGGCTAAAGAATTCTCTGATGAAGAAAGTTGACGAGCTCCTGAGTGCTCATTCATACACACCCTGCTTGGGTTCTAGCTCTGTAGCAACTCAACAAACCCTGACCTGACCTTATCTTCTCTTTAGGTAGATTTAATCAGGATAATTGCTGTATCTGTCCAGATTTGGGTACGTTTATGCTATATTGATAATGTGTCTCTTTCCTGAATTTTCTTCTTTTCAGGTTCCAGTTTGTGAATTCAGGCTCCATTCAGCCTGTACTTATTAACTTGTTGCCACCACCACCACCACTGTATCCCGTCACACTGTATCCCTGACTCTAATCTCCCTAAATACTGAGACCTGTATCTTGTCATAGCAGAGGCTCAATATTTGCTGCATTTGAACAGTTTTATGAAATATAAATATGAAAACTAACTACAATTAAACCTGCTGAGTCTGACTACCAATTGTTGCAGATGCACAAAAGTGGGTAAGAAGTCTCAAGACAGGGATATTTAGAAGTGTCTCAGTCCTACTGTCTCAGTTAGTTGGAATGATCCTTCCTCTTCTATGTGCATTGTAACTGCATTAGGAATTTCCTCTACATTTACTCAATATCCTGTATTATTACTAGGGTTCAGGGCCCTGGCTACAAAAGGCCTTCAAAATAGGTCACTTTAACTTTTGCCAACACTCTTCACTCTGGCTAGATTCCTTGTCTCTTCTGCAATTTTCTTTGCTGCAGTTTCATAAAACACAATCCACTGATGCTGTCTCCTCTCTGTGCATTTACTCCTTTCCAGCTTAGATACCACCATGTTCCCTTTTGCTCCCAGCTGTTTCTTTGGGGCTGCCGGCCCTCCCAAGACCAAACACTTGGCTCCCAGTCCTCTCACAGTCTCTTCACCTACTATCTGCCCCGTGGGAGACTGATTGTATTGTTACATCTTTCTCTTTCTCACTCTCTATATCATAAAAGAGTTATTTACTTGAATAGGAGGCCCATTGCCCCAGGAGACAGACCAGAAATTCTTTGTATGGTACTTCAAGTTTTCTCATTTTTCGTTTAGTAAAGCAGCAGGATCCTGAGGCTGGTTTTTAAGCATGTTACTCTCCAGATGAGTTTCTTTGGCCTTAGTGGCCTCTGTTTGGACTGTTTTTCTTTATTTTCTTCTATTATCTCTTCAATGACAGAGTCGCAAGTATCACTAAATTGTACTTTCCCACAGCAATGCCCTGGTTTCTATGTCTAATGCCTTAATAATAATGGGCTTCAATACTTGATCACCAACAGTACCACGGGTTTTCCTGGATCCCATATTCTGTTCACAAATTCTAGGCTTCACATTTGCTCCAGACTTCACTTTAGAGACATAGTTTGCTTTTTGATTCTTAGCTAACCTAATAGCAATTAAATTGGTTTAGCTGATGCAAAACTGATTTTGATTGACAGATGATGGATGGGTGGATAGATGACAGATAGATAGATAGAGAGATAGCCAGACAGATAGATAAGTTTCTCTAAATTATGGTTTCTCAACATTAGAACTATTGATATTTTGGATGGGATAACTATTTGTTTTGAGAGGTTGTTCTGTTTATGGCAGGATGTTTAACAGCATCCCTGGCCCTTCTTTACCTACTAGAGAATAGCGTTCACCCTATCAAGTTAGACAACCAAAAATGTCTTCAGGTATTGCCATATGTTACTGGGTGGCAAAATCCCCCCACTTAATAATCACTGCCCTAAATCCATTATACTCCCAGTTATTAGTAAATAATCATGACAAAATCATTAATATTTTAAAGCTAGTGTAATTAAGTGAATACTATAGGCCAGGCCCTTTGGAAAGTACTTTTATACATAAACTTGTTCCAAGCTTAAAACAACTCTATGAATTAAGTATGAGGAAAAAAAGATTTTAAAGTCACAAAGCTAGCAAATGGTGGAGCTCTTTTGTTTAAACCATTAGTCAATTCCAAAGCTCATGCTGTTTACAATTATCATATACATTTTACACCTTCTCTTCTATGACATAGCTATTTCTATCGATATAGACATTTGGCTTAGAAGATGAAGGGTTTTTTTTTTTTTAAGATCATTTTTTCAAGTTCATGAGTACTGAGAGTGAGCATGGTGCTTTGTCCATAGCAGACATTGAGGAACGTTTGTTGAACTGAGTACCTTTTAATTTTTTCTGAGAATGAAACATTCCTTTCTCTGTGCTTTGCACATAGTAGGTTCTTAATAACTATTTTCCAAATGAATATACTATAATCCAGAAAAAACAGATGGTTCACCCTCTATTTGTTTTCTATATTTTTCTGAACTTTTATAATGGGGGATAGGGGAGTGATGGGAGGCATCTTTAGATAGCATTTGTGTTCCTTTTTATCTGTTGACTTTGATTTTTATGAATCCTTTTCTTGTATTTATTATTTTCTTTCCAATTCAGTCTTGATTAACAATCTTAACCAGAGTAATGTTGCATCACTCCGCACCATTTTCTGTGGAAGTAGAGCCATATTACGAATACTATTTAATTTATTCTCTAATTCTTTAGTGAGGAGAGTAGGGGATATTATTTTTTTCCTTTTAGTAGACAGGGTTAATTGGAGACATCAAATAACTGACACACCCAAAGATTATTAAATCAAATCCTTGACTCCTAATCCATAGCATTGCCATTACTAAAGTAAACTTCTCTGTTAAGAAATAATAGAACTCCACTCTCAAACCCCTCCCACCACCCAATTTAATCAATGAACACAGACTGTTTCCTATAGACATACCCTGTGGAAGTGGAGGAAAACACATTTATTTTGTGCCTATGCAATCCTGACTACTCTGCTAGTCACTTTAAATTTAAATTTGTAAGCCTACTTTGAAGTAGGTATTAAATGTATCTCCTTTTTTAAATATGAGGCTTAAAAATTTTAAGAAATCTGCCCCAAATCTACAGCTAGAAAGTAGCAATACCAGGTATTAAAAATGGTTGTGGTTTCAAAGGAAATTCTACTGTTGTTATTTTTAATGTAACTCACGCAAACTGATATGGTTTGGGTGTGTCCCCACCCAAATCTCATCTTGAATTGTAGCTCCCACAATTTCCATGTGTCATGGGAGGGAACTGGTGGGAGATAATTGAATCATGGGAGCAGGTCTTTCCTATGCTGTTCTTGTGATAAAGACTAAGTCTCACAAGATCTGACGTTTTTATAAAGGTGAGTTTCCCTGTACACACTCTCTTGCCCGCTGCCATATAAGACGTGACTTTGCTCTCCACCATGATTGTGAGGTCTCCCCAGCCATGTGGAACTATGAGTCTATTAAACCTCTTTCTTTGATAAATTACCCAGTCTCGGGTATGTCTTTATTAGCAACATGAGAACAGACTAATACACAAACCCTTCTCTAAATAAAAAGCAGTCAAAATAAATCAGTGCTTAAATAGAATTTCTCAATTCCCCACTGTTGTTCAAGAACCAGCCCTCCCACTGAAGCAGAAAGAGAGGTAGAAGAGTTCAGCTTTTGGGTCCACATGTTGAACATAGGAAAGGAGAGCATAAACTAGGCAGGCTCTGGAGGGCTATAAGATGGACACATACTTCCTCTTGCCTTCTCCCCAAGAATACCGAAAATTGTGGACTGTTACAGGTATGGAAGGGTTGCCACCTTGTACTCCAGAGGCTGTTATACTTTTTAGTAGATGAAGTGATCCCAGGATGCTGCACATGGTGCTTTGGGATTCTTACAGATGAAAAGTGCTATATACATGTCAGACATTATTACACAGCACTTATAAAAAATGTTTCCACTTATTGGTGTGGACTCACTGTTGAACAGTTTAGAGTTCATAGTTATTGCTAGTAATAGCAGTCAGAATAGCAGTATAAATGGCCCTTTTTTGCTGTACTGTGCTCCATATTTTACTGTTTTTTTTCCCCCCTCTATAATCCAGGGTGGCCTAGAACAAGAGGGAAAAAATATTTGCTGACAAAGCTTAAAAACAGAAAAATAACTATTTTTTTATTGTGGTCAAGGTCAACAGCAAGGGATGAATTTACATGAGTATGTATCATAAACAAATTTAGGCCACAGGAAGTTTTTTAAAAATTATAAGAATGTGATATTTTTATTTTTAAAATTCCTATTATAATGTAAATGCTACCGTCTTTTGACAGTGTGACCTTTGTAATTGGAAACATGCACCTTTTTTAGCAGATAATGCAATCATAGGAGGCTGGTATATTTTTAATCTAACTTTAAAATCTTTAAAGACAATTGTCTGGTCACTGAATTATTTGGTCTGGTCAATTGTGCTAACCACCAATGCCCATCGGCCTCTTATTTATTCTTCTGGCTTCTGTAGGAAGCCACTTGAGAGACATGCCCATCACCTTATCTTCATGTCATTGAATTCTTCACAATCAACTCCTGCTCAGCCAAGCAAATAGTGGTACCTCGAGCAGCAAAATATCCCTATTCTTCTCACTTTGCTTTGGCTATATCCTGGATTTTTCGCTCTAATGTTATGAAAACCTCAATATAGCAGAGAAATGAGATTTTCCTGTCTTCTCTGTGCCTTGACAAAAGCTATTCTTCCTGCTCATATGTACTGGCCACCACTTTTCAATTACACACCACTGTCATCTACATAAGCTCATATAACTCTCAAAATTTCTTGAATTAAACATGATTTCTACCTTTCAGAGAAGGAAACTGAATTCAGAGAGGTTAAATACAAAGCCCCAAGTATACACAACCATTATATCAAGTCAGAACTTGATTTCAAATTCAGGCCTCTTGATTTCAAATTCTAGCAGCTTTCCTTTATGTGAGGAGGTAGAACACTTTCACACTTTCTGTAAAGAACTAAATATATTCAGCTTTGCAGCCCATAGGGCTGTTGTAACTACTGTACTCTGCCCTTTAGAGAGAAAGCAGTCATCAACAATATGTAAACAAATGTCTGTGTTCTGATAAAACTTTATTTAAAAACCAGGCAGCTGCTGGGTTACAGTTTGCCAGCCTCTACTGTATATGGCGCTTTCTTTGTAACTCTGTTCCATTTGGGATTTAGTTATGGACTCCCTCTTCTGGCCAAATTTTTACATAGTTTATTTACAAAGATTAGAAAGGAAGACAAAATAATTCTACGCAGCCCCGTAACCTAAGCTACTAGCTGACATCATTTTCCAGTATAATAGTCAATTTATGGAGCAGAAATAATACTGGACTTAGAGCAAAAATCTTGGATTTGAAATTGGGATCTATACATTAATAACTTCAGAGCTGTGTGAGTTTGAGGACACCATTAACTTCTCTGAGACCCAGGCTAATACAGAAATGATTCAAAAAGTTATTTCATGGGTGCTTATAAGGATCAAATGTGGTGCATGTGGCAGTGATGAAATCAGTACCTGCTACAGAATAGGCTCTTAGTTTAGCCAGTTCAGGCTCCTATAAAAAATATCATAAACAGGCTGTTTTATAAACATCAGAAATTTATTTCCTACAGTTCTGGAGGCTAGAAAGTCCAAGATCAAGGCATCAGCAGATTCAGTGTCTGGTGAGGTCCTGCTTCCTGGCTCCTGGTTCATAGATGGCAAAAGAGCTCTGTGGGGTTTCTTTTATAAAGGGACTCATCTCATTAACAGCGTATCTGTCCTCATAATATAATAATCTTTCAAAGGCCCAACCTCCAAATACACTCACGTTGGGGGTCAGGTTTCAACATATGAGTTTTGGGGGACACAAACATTTAGTCTCTAATAGTCTTCAATAAGACTATTGAATCTCTGTTTTAACATAATGGGAGCTTTCTGTTTTAAGATTCCGGGGTTTAGATCAAGGAATATGAAGATGATATTGGTTAGGTCATTTCATGTATGTTTGTGGAATCATTAGTTTATTAAATCCAAATAGAATTTGGGGCAAACAAAAGATTGCTGTTTATAGAGTTTGGGGATTATAGATATTACCATATTACCATATTACCACTACAAATGGTGTTTCAGCTATTGATTTTAATCAGAGGTGTGGTAGCCTTTGTGGTTGTGTTTTCCAGCTTTCATTCTACTCTGAAATGATTAATCTAAGAGAATCCTGTAATCCTATTTGTCTTGCCAGTGATTGGTTTAAGGATAAGCAGAACTCCAGTTCTGGTCATTAAGATAAAAGAAGAATTCTACTCTTGCGGGCTTCTGGAAAAAGTTTTCTCTCTCTTAAGAAAAAGGCGTGTAAAGATACTGCTCCTTTCTTCCTCCATACATCCTTCTTGCTGGAGGTTTATTTCTGGGATAGAAGCAGCCATCTTGCAACCAGGAAGGGGCCAGCTGAGGGCAAAGCTGACACAGAGAGGATGGCAGAGCAGGATGGAAAGAACTGGAACTTTTGATGACTCTGTTGAGATTCTGAAGCAACCAACGTGGGAATCTTGTTATGTTAGGTATCAAGATCATCCAAGGTATTGTTTAAGCCCATTTGATTGGATATTTGATTTTTTCCCATCCTAACAGATATTCTTTATATATTTAGTGACTTTATTTAAAGGCTATAGCTGAGAACAAGAAATGTTGGATTGTTGTCTTGATTCTGCCACTCTGATTAACTGAATGATTTCCAGAGAATCATCTAACTTTGCTAATTTTTAGTGTTTCCATTTGTATAATGAAGGAGCCAGATAGAAAAATTAAACCTTAAATATATTTTCTTCTTTTAATAATCTGTAGATTTACAATAATGCACAGAAATGTCTTTTTAATTATTTTTCACAACACATTTTAGTCTAGATCTGTGCTGTGTAATATGTTAGCTATTAGCCACATGTAGCTAGTCCAGGTTGAGTTGTTCTGTAAGTGGAAAATATGTACAGGGTTTTGAAGACTTAGCATGAACAAAGGTAATATGAAATATCTCATTAATCATTTTTATATTGCTCATATATTGAAATGATAAAGTTTTGGTTACATAGGGTAAAGCAAAATATATTATTAAATTGATTTCACCTATTTTAAAAAAACTTTTTAATGTGACTATTAGAAGATTTATAATTGCATTTATGTTCACATTACTATATTTCAGATGGGTAGTACTGGTCTAGATTGTACTGTGTGTACTACAGCTCAGCAAAAGCACTCTCACAGAGGTCAAACTAGATTAAACCCTAACAAATAATTTATTAATAAAAAACCTACAGAATTTGCTCCTACACCTTACTTCAAGGACAAGAGATAACTATTCTTTCTTTTATTGCAATTGATTTTCTCATTCTAACAAAAGAAGTTTCTGAAATCTCAGCCTAGAAGCAGGTTGAATATGGCATTTGGCATAAGTAGAATAGAAACCTGAAAGAAAATTCTCTTAAATGTTGAAATACTGAGAAAGTGCAGGTAGATACAAGTTTGTCTTATCTTCTCATCAGTGGAAGACATTCAGATTCTGATGATTGGGATGTTCTCTCAATACAAAGAAACAAATGGTGGAGGAGCAGTTTCCAGGGAATGTACACCTACAGCAAGCTCTGTTCAGGTCAAGCACTCTCAACTTTGTGTCCTGGTGCCCACCATGCTCAGACTACTGATGTAGCTTCAGTATCTACCTTCCCCTTTTTGGCCTATACCATGTAGTAGATGACCACCTACTCAGCCTTAGACACAAGGTCTATGAATATAAGCAGCTGCAGGCTGCTGACTTTCTACTTAGCTACTGAATTTTCACATTTTACACTTTTACTCTAGATCAGGACTTAGGAAACTGTAGCCTGCAGGCCAAATCTGGTGCATCAGTTGGGCCTGGAAGCCTCATATATTTACTATCTCGACTTTTGTAGAGAAAGCTTGCTGACCTGTGTTCTAGATATCTTTAAATGAAAATGACAGGGGGAGAGAGAGAGAGAGGAGAGAAGAGAGAAAGAGAGAGAGGAGAGAAGAGAGAAAGAGAGAGAGAGGAGAGAAGAGAGAAAGAGAGAGAGAAAGAAAAAGAAAGAAAAGAAGGAAAAGAAAGAAAAGAAGGAAGGAAGGAAAGAAGGAAGGAAGGAAGGAAGGAAGGAAGGAAGGAAGGAAGAGAAAGAAAGAGAGAGAATCAGCAGAGATTTTATGAGCAGGGAAGATCCAACCAGGTTGCTAGAGATTACTAGATAGTTAGCTGCTACTGTATTTAAGTTTGTGCTTAAAACAATGTGCTATAGAACTTGTCACCTCACCCTGGACCAGACCAGTGCCAGAATAGGGTTACAGTTGGTATCTCTGACATCATTCAAGACTTAAATAGCAACGTACTTATCTCAGTAACTCTGTATCTTTTATTGGTTGATTTAAGTTTTATAATTTTTATTTACTTCTTTTTTCTTTTTTTTAAAGATATCTTTGTTTTTTTAACTGCTTGAATTGAAGGACTACATTATTTACTTTATTTTAAAAATTACTTTGTGCTATTAACACTCAGTACAATTTTGACTGCATTTTGCAAGTTTTTATATATAGTATTTTGCTATTACTTTCTAAATATGCTATGCTGCAGCTCTAAATTTTTCTTCGACCCAGAAGTTATTTATGAGAGTGTTTTAATATTGCTGAATAGATTAGATAATTTACAAACTTATCAATCGCTTATAAACATAGTATACGCTTTTAAAAATCTGCATTTTTAATCATATAATCTTTCTCCATTAAGTTACTAATGTGATTACTATATTTCAATGGGAAATAATCCTTACATTCCTGTTAGATTTAATTTACATTTACTTATTTATTAATTAATTTACACTTAAGTTCCTATATTGGACTTAATGTATTCCAGACACTGTTTTTTTTTTTTTGCTTGAGAATATTTGCATAGTTGTAAACATTTGATAAATATAAACTCAATTAATATTTCATTTAGAATTTTTGCCTCAATATAAATAATTGAGTTTGCTTTGAAGTGGCGAGTATATGTTACATGTGCATGTGCTATTGTTATTAGGCTCAATAACAACACTATTGAAGATGCAGAGAATTAATTAGAAAGCTTTTTGTTTTTGTATTTAAATTGTACACAACTTAGCTGCTTCTGGAAGTTTTGGTAGAATTCTGGAAGGGTTGGTAAAATTCTAGATGGTTTGGTAGACTTGGTGTTTTATGAAGAGGAACTATTTTTCCGGTAACTTTTAAGAACTGTTCTTGCCTGGGCAACATAGTGCAACCCCATCTCTAAAACAAACAAACAAACAAAACACACACAAATCAGCTGGGCATGGGGGCAGATGCCTGTAGTCCCAGCCACTCAGGAGACAGGGAGAATGATCACTTGAGCCTGGGAGGTTGAGACTGTAGTGAGCCATGATCATGCCACTGCACTCTAGCCTAGGTGACAAAGTGAGACTCCATCTCCAAAAAAAAAAAAAAAAAGAAAGAAAGAAAATATTGTTCTATGATTATTTGCTTATTCAAGTTTTTATTTCTTCTTCAGTTAACTTTAAATACTTACTTTAAAGTATATCAAATTATAAGTAGATTTACACACACACCCAAACACATACACATAGACACAAAGATTCTGATAGAAATTCACTAACTGGAAACTTGTTAAGGATAATTAATATCTTTTTAATTTTGATTTGTCCCATCCAGCAATGTGGCATGCATTTCTCATCATTTTTTCATTCATCTTTTATGTTATTTAATAACATTTTATAGGTTTCTGTCAAATAGCTTATAAACATGTTGTATTAAGTTGTATTTATCCTAGTTTCATTATAAGCATTGGTAATGTGAATTAGGTCTTTTCTTCTTTTAGTTTTCTGATTATTCTCAATGTACAGGGAAAGCTGTTGTTTTGTATGTCTACCTTACATTTGGCTGTCTTATCACACTCTGATTTCAGTTGGTTCTCTTGGAATTGACATATAATTTATGGATTTTGTTAATGTGTTCTTCCTTTTCGATATTTGTAGTTCTTTATTATTTTGTTCTTTCGCATTTGCTGGAACACCAAAATCATTTGCAGGAACAGTAGTGACAGCTGACCACAGCCTATTTGTTTCTGGTTTAAACTGGATGCCTTGAGTGTCTGTATTGGTTTGTTCTCATGCTGCTAATAAAAACATACCTGAGACTGGGTAATTTGTAAAGCAAAAGAGGTTTAATGGATTCATAGTTCCACATGGCTGGAGAGGCCTCACAATCATAGTGGAAGGCAAAGGAGGGGCAAAACCACATCTTACATGGCGGCAGGCAACAGAGTGTGTGCAGGGGAACTGCCCTTTATAAAACCATCAGATCTTGTGAGATTTATTCACTATCATGAGAACAGCATGGGAAACGCCCAGCCCCATGATTCAATTACATCCCACTGGGTCCATCCCATGACAAGTGGGGATTACAGGAGCTACAATTCAAGATGAGATTTGAGTGGGGACACAGCCAAAAAACATCACTGTTGTTAGGATAAAATTTGCTATATATTTCTAAGTTTTATTTATTATATTGAGAAATTATTGTTCTTTTTAGTTAATTAAAAGGTTTAGTTTTTTATTGTTGTTATATTTGCTGTTATAGTTTTAAAATTTTGTATCAGGAATGGCTATTGGATTTTATTAAGTGCCTTCCTGTCATCTATAATAAGAGCAGTCACTTGGTTTCTGTTTTATAAATTATTAGTGAGGTAAATAATTTCCCTGTCTTATTAATGTCATGGAATTCTCACTATGTGCTGCTTGGTTAAGAAATAATCTAGCCCCTTCTAATATTGCAGTCTTGAGAATTTCTTCTTCTTTGGGAAGCCTCCATCTTTGCTCTTAGGGCATTCAAATGATTAGATAAAGTTCACTCGCATTATGGATGGTAATCAACGTTCCCCAAAGTCTATTGATTTACATATTAGTCACATTTTCTTGTTATTATTTCAATAGTTTTTAGGGAACAGGTGGTGTTTTGTTACATGGATAAGTTCTTTAGTGGTGATTTCTGAGATTTTGGTGCACTCATCACCCAAGCAGTGTATACTGCACCTAATGAGAAGTCTTTTATCCCTCATTCCCCTCCCAGCCTTTCCCCAAGTCCCCAGAGTCCATTATGTCATTCTTATGCTTTTGTATCCTCATAGCTCAGCTCCCATTTATAAGTGAGAACACATGATGTTTAGTTTTCCATTCCTGAGTTACTTCACTTAGAATAATGGTCTCCAACTCTATCCAGGTTGCTGCAAATGCCATAATTTCATTTCATTCCTTTTTACGGCTAAGTAGTAATCCATGGAGATATATATATATATATATATATGTGTGTATATATATATATGTGTGTATATATATATATCACCTTTTCTTAACCACTCGTTGGTTGATGGGCATTTAGGCTGGTTCCATAGCTTCACAATTCAATTGTACTGCTACAAATATGTGTGTGCAAGTGTCTTTTTAGTATAATGACTTCTTTTCCTCTGGGTAGATATCCAGTAGTGGGATTGCTGGATCAAATAGTAGTTCTACTTTTAGTTCTTTAAGGAATCTCCACACTGTTTCCATAGTGGTTGTACTAGTTTGTATTCCCACCAGCAGTGTAAAAGTGTTCCTTTTTTCACCACATCCATGCTAACATTTTCTGCTATCTAATCACCAAAGTCTCCTTTGGGTAACAGAGCATTAGATAAGCAAATCAGAGAAGCTGGTATCTAAGGTTCCTTCTGGCTTGTCTGACCACTGACCAGTCTTACTTGTAGAACTCAAGCTATGGTATAAAGTATGTTGTGTTATAACAATATGTGAAACTGGGAACAGAAAAAGTCAGGAATTTCAAAACCAAGGAGATTTTAAAACACAGATTCCCAGGCTGGAAAGTCTGATTCAACATGTCTAAGGAGAGCCCGGATATGTGCATTTTATGAAAGCTCTTCAGGTGATTCTGATGTACAACCAGGCTTGAGAATCATGAAATAATTCATGCTTTTACTTAGTTGACCTTACTTTGTCAATTAATTTTTTTTCTTTTCTTTTTTTGAGACAGAGTTTCACTCTTGTTGCCCAGGCTGGAGTGCAATGGCGTGATCTCAGCTCACTGCAACCTCCACCTCCCAGGTTCAAGCAATTCTCCTGCCTCAGCCTCCCAAGTAGCTGGGATTACAGGCCTGCACCATCATGCCCGGCTAATTTTGTATTTTTAGTGGAGAAGAGGTTTCTCAATGTTGGTCAGGCTGGTCTCGAACTCCTGACCTCAGTGATCCGCCTACCTAAACCTTCCAAAGTACTGGGATTACAGGCATGAGCCCCCACTCCCGGCCCTTTGTCAAATAATTTCTATAATTTTTCTGTAGTTTTTCACTTGAATCCCAATCATTGTGCTCAAATCTAATTATATTATAAAGTAATATAATTTTCTTCAAAAGTAATAAAAATAAAGAGATACCACAAAAACAAATTTTTTTAATTATGCCCATTCTTGCAGGAGTAAGGTGGTATTGAACTGTGATTTTGATTTGTATTTCCCTGATCGTTAGTGATGTTGAGCATTTTTTCATATGTTTGTTGGCCATTTGTATATCTTTTTTTGGGTATTGGCTATTCATGTCCTTAGTCCAATTTTTGATGAGTATTGTTTTTTTTCTTGCTGATTTGCTTGAGTTCCTTGTAGATTCAGGATATTAGTTCTTTGTCAGATGCATAGTTTGTGAAGATTTTTCACCTATTTTGTGGGTTGTCTGTTTATTCTGCTGATTATTTCTTTTGCTGTGCAGAAGCTTCTAAGTTTCATTAAGTCCCATCTATTTATCTTCTTTTTTGTTGCATTTGCTTTTGGATTCTTGCTCATGAAGCCTTTGCCTAAGTCAATGTCTGGAAGGGTTTTTCCAATGTTGTCTTCTAGGATCTTTATGATTTCAGGTCTTAGATTTAAGTCTTTGATCCATCTTGAGTTGATTTTTGTATAAGGTGAGAGATGAGGATCCAGTTTCATTCTTTTACATGTGGCTAGCCAATTATCCCAGCACCATTTGTTAAATAAGGTGTCCTTTTCCACTTTATGTTTTTGTTTGCTTTGTCAAAGATCAGCCGGCTGTAAGTATTTGGCTTTATTTCTGGGTTCTCTATTCTGTTCCATTGGTATACATGCCTGTTTTTACACCAGTACCATGCTGTTTTTCAGTGACTATAGCCTTGTTAGTACAGTTTGAAGTTGGATAAAGTGATGCCTCCAGATTTGTTCTTTTTGTTTAGTCTTGCTTTGGCTATGTGGGCTCTCTTTTGGTTTCCCATGAATTTTAGGATTGTTTTTCCTAGTTATTTGAAGAATGATGATGGTATTTTGATGGGAATTGCGTTGAATTTATAGATTGTTTTGGTAGTATGATCATTTTCACGATATTGATTCTACCTGTGCATGAGCGTGGAATGTGTTTCCATTTGTTTGTGTCGTCTGTGATTTTTTTCAGCAGTGTTTTGTAGTTTTCCTTGTAGAGATTTTTCACCTCTTTGGTTAGGTATATTCCTAAAGTTTTTTTTTTTTTTTTTTTTTTTTTTTTTTTTTTTGCAGCTGTTTTAAAAGGGGTTGAGTTATTGATTTGATTCTCAGTTTGGTCACTTTTGATGTATAGCAGTGCTACTGATTTGTGCACATAGATTTTGTATCTTGAAACTTTACTGAATTCATTTATCAGATCTAGGAGCTTTTTGGATGAGTCTTTAGGGTTTTCTAGGTATACAGCCATATCATTGGCAGACAGCAACTGTCTTACTTCCTCTTTACAAATTTGGATGTTCTTTATTTCTTTCTCTTGTCTGATTACTCTGGCTAGAACTTCAACTACTATGTTGAATAGATGTGGTAAAAGTGGGCATCCTTGTCTTGTTCCAGTTCTCAGGGGAAATACTTTCAACTCTTCCCTGTTCAGTATAATGTTGGCTGTGGGTTTGTCATAAACGACTTTTATTACCTTAAGGTATGTCCCTTTTCCCCATTAATCACATTTTAAAAATACCTTCTCAGCAACCTCTAGACTGGTGTTTGACCAAACAACTGGCCACCATAGCCTAGCCATGTTGACATGTAAAATTTACCATTGCAACTCACATACACATTTTTTTCTACTCTGTACTATATTTGCATTCAGTAGATGAAAACATTTAATGTTGTTATGCTTATCAAATATTTGACTTGTATTACTCTCTCTAGTTTCTTATATCTTTGGCTTTCACCCATTATTGTCAGCAGCATTTAGTTTCTCTGGGGAGATAGAATAAGACACACAAACAAAGGAATCACCTTTGGGTTTCAATTAGAATTTTTCATTTTAAAATCTATAATACTAGGATATACTGTTTATGTCACAAACAACAAATCTTAGAAAAAAGGCAAAGCAGGTTACCTTGTTATAGAAGAGGTAAATATTACATAGGGAAAGCAAAGAGAAGAAGAAAAATAACTTTGTCTTTAGGAATCCATGCAGGTGGATTCCTGAAAAGCAATTCTGTATCTCACCCAAAGTCTATTTCCTAGTTAGGTGTGGGGTGTGGAATAGAAACCAGAGATAGAGTTCAGAATCCAAGGGCAGTGGTGAGCTCTATTTGGGTTTTGAGGCGGAGGTCAAGACAGTTGCAAGCCCCATGGAATGTTTCTGCATCTACCACGACACAAAAGTGGTTCAGCAACCCAAATGCCCATCAATGATAGACCGGATAAAGAAAATGTGGTACATACACACCACAGAATACCATGCAGCCATAAAAAGAATGAGTTCATGTCCTTTGCAGGGACATGGATGAAGCTGGAAGCCATCTTCCTCAGCAAACTAACACAGGAACAGAAAACCAAACACTGCATGTTCTCACTCAAAAGTGGGAGTTGAACAATGAGAACACATGGATGCAGGGAGGGGAACATCACACACTGGGGCCCGTTGTGGGGTGGGGGACATGGGGAGGGAGAGCATTAGGATCAATACCTAATGTATGCGGGGCTTAAAACCTAGATGACAGGTTGATAGGTGCAGCAAACCACCATGGCACATGTATATCTATGTAACAAACTTGCACATTCAGCACATGCATCCCAGAACTTAAAGCTAAATAAATAAATTAATTAATTAAAATAAATAACAAATTGGTTCAGTAGAAATGCCTGAGACAGCCGTGTTCCATCTCTGTGAAGGGTCGGAGATTCCATTTTTTTCTGCCCATCTCAGTGGAGCTTGGAGAGACTGGGGAGCAAGCTAGATCAGAGATGAAAGTGAGGGAGGAAGCAGCTGAGACATATGACCAAAGATGACCACAGAGGGGCAAAGACCCAGATAGGAATGAGGCAGAACATTTCCCCGTCTGGACTCTAATGTACCTGTATATAGTACTGTCTGTCCATCTAGCACAAACAGACTGATGACTGAATATCCTCAAAGACCCACACCCTTATGTTACTGGACTAACATATATCACTGTTTTCCCAGGAAAGCCCTGATTTATGCCAGTTGCCTCAAGCCTAATAGTTAAGCAGCAGTGCTTCTCACTCTAGAAAGTGTCATGGTTTGCACCAAAAACTCTATTGTGACTTAACTAAGGTCTCAGAACTTAGATGCAATACAGGAGGAAAGCATTGAATCAGCTGAGGTTAAGATTTTTCTACCTGGAAAAATAAGAAGTTAAATCTAAAACGGAAATTAAATTCATTAGTAGAGAAAATAAGGCTGTTTTTGGCACTCTTGATAGTATGTGCTGACATTTCAAATCTTTCCTAATTTAAAAAGCACTCAAACCTCAGAAGTTTACATACTCAAGTCCATCTCACTAAGATTACTTGAAAATAACAGGATATATAAAGTTTTAATATTTTATGTACTTAATTTGTCCCTCAACTTTGTAGAGTGCCTTTATTCTATCAGCGAACACAGCCTTCACTAATTTATTATTATAATACGGTGGAGAGCAAGGGATGCTTTACAAAAGGCTTCACAAGCCCTGCTAAGGGAATTTGGATGGTGTTCAAGGAAGTCAAATAATAGGTTTGTGTTGCAGAGTTGGCTTGAGCAGCAGTGTGGAGGATGGACTGGAGGCAGTCAGGAGGCCGCTGCTGCAGTGTAGATGGAAAATGAGTCTGAATTGAGGGAGTAACCAAGGGGAGGCCAAGAGGACAGACTCAAGAGACATTTAGGAAATCAAATAAAAAATATTTGGAAACAAATTTTATGCCGGGAGTGAGGAAAGAAGAGATTTGTTGAGTCAGAGAATGAGTTCAGTGTGGAACACAGGGTTGAGGTTCCTGGGGGATGGTCAGGAGAAGATGGTGGTCATGCAGGTGAATATGTGAGCTTGGAGCTTGACGTGAAGCTGTGCATGAGGGATTTGTGCTTTGGAAGCATCTGATTTTACGAAAATAGAAGGCATTGAAAAAAGAGGAAAAAATATAGTGATTACTGTACTTTCTTTTGATCTTACAGTAACTGTAAAAATTGCCGAAATGAGCTTTATATTGAAGTCAGGCTAGAGGGTAGTATTCTGAAATAAATAAAATTCGGTATAACACTTTATGAAGTTCTGCATTAGAATTTATGTTGGAATTTACCTTAGACCAGCGTTTTTCAACTGGGTGCAATTTTGTCCCTCCAGGAGACATTTGGCAGTGTCTGGAGACATTTTTCTGCTTGTCTTAATGGTAGGGGGTAGGCAGTTACTGGCATGTAGTGGTGGAGGCCAAGGATGCTGCTAAATATCCTGCAGCTTACAGGACAGCCCCCACCAAACAAAGGACTCCCTGGCCCAAGATGTCAACAGTGCCGAGGTTGAGAAACCCCTGCCTCAGACGATCGAGCTTAGAAAATTTTAGAAAAAGAGTTCAAATCATCCTTAAATTGTTTTTCTGATCAAGAAACACCAGAGAAAGACTTTCGCTGTAATGCATGAAAGAACCTTGATATTCTGGCTGGGAAGTCCATTCCATTAGCCTTTCAACTCAAAAGGATGTTTCCCTGGTTAAAAGCCCTTATGTGCACAGGAGTACTCTGCGAGCACACGACATTGAGGGCTCCAAGAATGTATGGCATATTCACTCAGTGAACCCCGCAATGTAGGCTAGCAATCAATGCAAAGATAACAGTTCAATACCATGGGAATAGATGGGAATGTACATACCACCAAGGACATCTAAAACATGAGGCTGGAAAATGACCATTAAATCTGACTATCGCATTGTTAAATGTGAGGACAGAAAGATGCAAGTGGTCAGCAATATAGCATAATGGTGAAGGGCACAGGTTGCTGAATCTGACATTGCAAGACTCCTGGTCCTATGACTCATTAATTGGGTGATCTTCAGAAAATTATGTATCCTTCCCTGTGAAGCACATTTTTCATCTGTCAAATGGGGATAAAATATATCCTGCCTCCAAGATTTGTGTTTGGTAGTAAGTGAAATATCACACACAGAGATAGCAGAGTAATTGGCACATTGTATACACTCAATAAATGTCATCTCCATGGGTTTTGGTGTCTAGCTGGTGGGGAGTGTTATCAATGGAGCAAAAGAACACCTAGATCCAGCCCACTGTTTCCAAAGTGACCCTCCACTAAGGGCTTCCAGGTAATTGATACAAATATATTGATAGTATTAATGCCAGGAATAAAACATCTACAGATTTTTTAATCAAATCAATAATATGTTGATCAATATTTGTTAAAAGTGATGACGTTGATTCTATTGGTTTCTGTCATAATGAATGAGAGTAGATGAAACAGATTCATGATTTTTCAAATGCAGTCCTAATACCCCTTATGAAAAACTGGGAACCATAGATAAAAGAGGCAGTTATAAATGACTGAAGGATTACAAAGAGTCTGAAAGCAAAGGCTGCATGCTTAGAAACGATGCCATAATGTTTACTTCCTTTTCCCACTATTTACTAGCTGTGTGATCTTCAGCAAATTACTCAACCTGACTGTGTTTCTGTTTCCCTTTATATATAATAAGGATAAAATCTATCTTATAAAATAGCTATGAAGATTAAGAAACTGTATGTAAAGTACTAGGCATAGCACAGCCATAAAATGTTCAGTAAATGTTAGCTATTAGAATAGTAGGTATTTAACAAACACAAATGTGTATGAACACAAAATTTAAATGAATTTTAGAAGATAAACTACAAGATGACAAAAGAATTTCACATCTCCAGTGTTCTACTTTAGAGCTACTTTTGTATACTATTATGCTTTTCTTCTGACAACACTTTGGAATAACTTTTTGAGAGGCAAAGAAGTAGGCGGCCTTCTAGGTCCCTGGACAGCTATGCAGGCATAGAATATTTTTCACCAATATTTTTAGCTGATATCCAAAAGTGACCTTCTGAACAGCCAGATACTCAATATTATATTCAGCTGTTTAATGTTTCATCATCCCACTCATTAATCACACGTAACACTCATTAATCAAGTTACAAAGGAGGATCATTACCAATCAGGGTCATAGTGCAGGAAAATTCCTGCCTACAAGCTACATCAGTAGGCTTTGCATTACTCCAAAGACTGGGGTAGAACAGCATTAACTGGGTGACATTTCTGTGGAGTTTGGAGGAACTGTAAGATCTGGGTAGTTTCTTAAGTTATGCCCCTAAACAATCAGAAAAATGCAACAACAGAGCCATACACAAACAAGGCTAATAGAGACGAAATACTAAAGATTCTAGATAACTCATTTTTGTAAATAAATTCAATATGCCAACATTTGCTATAAGAAAATTTGTAAGTGGGAATTTACCCACTATTTCAGATTAATTAAAGTTCTTAATTTTAGTGATTTTTGAACTATCCCTTACCATATTTTATTATATTTATAGCATGATCAAGGCTCACTGCAGCCTCTGCCTTCCAGATTGAAGAAATTCTCCTGCCTCAGCCTCCCGACTAGCTGGGGTTACAGGCGCCTGCCACCACGCCCAGCTAATTTTTTGTATTTTTAATAGAGACAGAGTTTTGCCACGTTGGCCAGGTTGTTCTCAAATTCCTGGCCTCAGGTGATCCACCTACTTCGGCCTCCCAAAGTGCTGGAATTATAGGCATGAGCCACCGTGCCTGGCTCATGTTATTGATTTATAGAGAATAAGGATTTAGCTTTCCTTTCCCACATCCATTTCCTTCACACTATTCCCTCATCCTCCTGAGAGTTTCATTATATTTTTTGTTAGAGTAATAATTATTTGGTAATAATTATTATTAGAATTAATAAATTTGGGTCATGTAATACACCATGATTACATTTCTTCTATTTCTCCTTCTTTTTTATTTGTTTAGTTTTCTGTCACATACAATAACTTCACTACTTCATGACCCAAACCCATTGACAGAACTCTAACAGTACTCTCAGTAGAGTCAGACTTACCGAGTAATCTGTCAGTTTCATTGTTGTCCTGGAGACATCCCTATGGGAATCTTCTACTTTCTGCTACAATCTGGACCAGCTGCTTTCTAGGCTTGAGCACAGCAGTAGACATGCCATCCGCCTTCCCTGTCCTCTGTGGATGTTTCTTCATCCCCATGTTTCATATGCTAAACTTTCCTGGTTTACTCCATTTTGTAGGTGGATCATATCCTCCAGTAATTTCATGAGAAAGGGTACATGGAAGAAATAGATTGCCTAAGTATAGAATTCTAGCATGGTGATGGTTTTCATCAGGTTATTTAAGTCATTGCCACATTTTCTTCTGGCATCCAGAATTGCAATTAAGAGCTCTAATGCCATTCTGATTCTTATTTGTATTGAGCAAAAGTTATCTTCCCTTTTCTAAAGTTAAGAACATTTCTTTTGCTCTGGTATTCTGAAGTTTCACTAAAATGTGCCTTGATATGGGTCATTTATGAATTTTGCTGAATTTTTTTTATGAATAGGTTCTTTCAATCTGAAATTTGGTTTCATCAGTTCTGGAAAGTTTGCTTGATTTTATTTTACATAGTTTTCTTCCCCCGATTTCTCTGTTTATTCTTTGTAGAGCTCTCATTAATATTATTTTTCACACAAGACAGCCTCTAATTGAATTAGTCTTAAAATTTCCTACTGCCTCTAGTTTTTCTACTTTCTGAGACATTTCTTCAATTGTATTCTCTTTTTTTTTTTTTTTGGAACGGAGTCTTGCTCATTGCCCAGGCTGGAGTGCAATGGTGTGATCTCTGCCTCCCGGGTTCAAGCGATTCTCCTGCCTCACCCTCCTGAGTAGCTGGGATTACAGGTATGTGCCACCACGCTTGGCTAATTTTATATTTTTAGTAGAGATAGGAGTTTCACCACGTTGGCCAGGCTGGTCTCGAACTCCTGACCTCAGGTGATCCATCTGCCTCGGCCTCCCAAAGTGTTGGGATTTCAGGCGTGAGACACTGCACCTGGCCCTCAATTGTGTTTTTTAAACTTTTTTTTTTTTTTTGAAAAAAAATGCTAGCCTTGGAATGTGTGTGTGTGTTTTGTTTACTGCGGTATTCTCAATAGCTAGAACAGTGCCTAGTACATTAGAAAAAAAATGTTGGACTGACAAAGTAAATGCTGTCACATAAGTTTAACTTTTGGAATGTCTTCTTTCATGCTGTAAAGTCAAAACTACCCATTAAACAATGACTCTCCATTCTTCCCTCCCTCCTGTCCTGGCAACCACCATTCTACTTTCTGTCTCTATGATTTGACTGCTCTATGTTTCTCATAGAAGTAGCATTATACAGTATGTGTGTTTTTTGGAACTGGCTTATTCCACTTAGCATAATATTCTCAATGTTCATCCATACGGTAGCATGTGTCCAAATTTCCTTCCTGTTTAATGATGAATACTATTTCATTGTGTGAATATAGCACATTTTGTTTGTCTATTCATCCATCAATAGACACTTGGGTTGCCTCCACGTTTTGGCTATTATAAATAGTGGTGCTATGAACAACGACATATAAATATCTTTTTGAGATCCTACTTTCAGTTATTTTGGATATATACCTAGGAATGGAGTTGATGGATCACACATTTTACATTCCCACGGACTAGTATACAACAGTTACATTTTTTCCACCTCCTCATCAACCTTTACTCTTTTCTTTTTTTTTTTTAATAGTGGCCCATCCTAGTGGGTTTAATTTGCATTTCCCTGGTGATTAGTCATATTGAGCATCTTTTCATGTGTGTATTGGCCTCAGAATGGTTGTTTTATCATAAAAGAATCATCTGTCTTTTCTCCAGGGCTAATAAGAGCAGTTACCAGCATTTTTGGAACAAAGCAGAAGGAAGCTGGGGTAAGTGTGTAGCCATCAGATTTTCACCCATCCCTCCTCTTTCAGGATGATGCTCCTGCTCTTGGCTGGCCTAGTGTCCCTAAGTCCAGAATCCCTCTTGTTCAATCTGTTCAGAGAGGGAACATCCAGGTGTCCACTGGGGAAGGGGAAGAGTAACTGCTTGCCTGCCAAATGGGAGTGGGATTCAAGGAAGTTAACTGTCTCTTTGAAACAATTTTCCTGTTTCAGCCACACTTGTATCCCCACTTTCAGAGGTCACTGACCTAGTTTCTAAACCTTTAAGGAGCTCTGCAGTACCAGCAGGCTCATTTCTTGGCATTGTCCCCTATGGCACTTCTCTGCTTTCAGCTTTTACATTTTTGCTGTTATTATTTCTTTTCTTCTTCTCTATTTTTCTTCTGGGTTTATGGTTTTTGTTCCATCATCTCAATGAGGCTTCAGGAGAGCATGGAGATGAATGTCTTTCATTTACCATTTTAGTTGAAAATCCCCATAGTTATTTTATTATTATTATTATTCCTAACAGCATTTTTATTTCTACTTAAAGATAGGAGGAAAGAAGAGGACAGAAGCAGAGACAGAGTTCTGATGAGATATTTCACCAAGATTTATGAAAGTAAAAATAGGGATGATCTTCCCTTTCCAGGTACATTCTGTTGGTATTTGACATCCCAATGACACAGTCAGATCTCCATTTTAACTTTTCCTTGACTCATATTTTCTGCTCCGTTCATCCATTTTCAGATTCTTGTCTGGTGAGAAAACGTGAATACAAACCATTCTCAGTGCAAAGCTAGAATCTGACATACATATCTGCTTTACACAGAACCTTTCAGGAATTCATTGACTTTCTAAGTTTTAGGACACCTCTTTAGAAGTACTTAGGTGTTTTGGATTTCTTTCTCTTTCTTTCTTTCTTTCTTTCTTTCTTTCTTTCTTTCTTTCTTTCTTTCTTTCTTTCTTTCTTTCTTTTCTTTCTTTCTTTTTCTTTCTTTTCTTCTTTTCTTTCTTTCTTTTCTTTCTTTCTTTTTTTTCTTTTTTCTTTTTCTTTCTTTTCTCTTCTCCCTCCCTCCCTCCCTCCCTCCCCCCTTCCTTCCTTCCTTCCTTCCTCCCTCCCTCCCTCCCTCCCTCCCTCCCTTCCTTTCTTCCTTCCCTCCCTCCCTCCCTCCCCCCCTTCCTTCCTTCCTTCCCTCCCTCCCTCCCTCCCCCCCCTTCCTTCCTTCCTTCTTTCCTTCCTTCCCTCCCTCCCTCCCTTCCCTCCCTCCCTCCCTCCCTCCCTCCCCCCCTTCCTTCCTTCCTTCCTTCCTTCCTTCCTTCCTTCCCTTCCCTCCCTCCCTCCCTCCCTCCCTCCCTCCCTCCCTCCCTCCCTCCCTCCCTCCCTCCCTCCCTCCTTCCTTCCTTCCTTCCTTCCTTCCTTCCTTCCTTCCTTCCTTCCTTCCTTCCATCCATCTTTCTTTCTTTTTCTTTATTTTGACAGAGTCTCACTTTGTCACCCAGGCTGGAGTGCAATGGCATGATCTCATTGCAATCTCCGCCTCCTGGGTTCAAGCAATTCTTGTGCCTCAGCCTCTGGAGTAGCTGGGATTACAGGTATGTACCACTGCACCCAGATAAGATTTGTATTTTTAGTAGAGACAGGGTTTTGCCATGTTGACCAGGCTGGTCTCAAACTCCTGGCCTCAAGTGATCCACCCTCCTCAACCTCCCAGAGTACTGGGATTACATGCATGAGCCATCACGCCTGGCCATGGTTTGGTCTCTTTCATCACACTCATCTAAGGCTACAGAAATATCCTTTGTAGTGTCATTTGATTGTATGCATATTGGCAGAAGTTGAGAGGGGAGCTGCATGTTGTTTTGTACAACCCTGATGGACTATGGCCTATCCTACTCTCACATACAACATTGCCAGAAGATTATCTTCTGGGACCCAGAAAAATAACGACTTCCTATTTATTATTACCCACTGTGCAGAGGAAAGCCCTGACCACTAAAGAAGTTATCAAAAACTGTGGAAGCAGTCCTTGATTTTGAGGAAACTCAAAATTCAAGTTAGCATGAAACATTTTAAAAGAGGAAGCTTTTATTCAAATAACCAATTTAGCTTGTTTATGCTGAACTGCTTTATCCAATCTGAGTAGAAAGCCTGCTTAAGCACTGGAATGCCATATGGTTGGCCATAATTAAGATTCTAACCAGGCATTTTTGGTATGTATAGTAATTTCATTATTTGTAATAGTATATTAAATAACGATAATACATGTGTAGGGTGCTTGCAAAACTGGAATTATTAGTCTCAACGTATACATGAGGAAATTGAGGTTCAGAATATTATACGAAACTTCTTTCTAATCTCAAACAGCAAGTAAGAAAGTGAAGAATCTGGGACACAGTATCAGTTCTCTGACTCCATATTCAATGCATGGGTCTGTTTGTCAAAAGATTTGCTCTGAACTGCATAGATGCAGGAAGAAAGATTAAGGATGTAGAAGGACACAAGAAATGAGGGGGAATATAAACTAAGATTGAAAGATAGTAGATGCAAAAACCTCTCTTCACCTTCTCCAAACCACTCAATGGCCTCTTCCTAGCCTGGAAATGTAACCGCTATCTGTTTCACCTGGGCCTGGAATTGTGTGTGTTTGCTTGGCGTTTTGGACATGTTGACTGATCCTACGTAACAAGAGCACTCTGAAGATGTTTTCAGAAAGGCTGCCTGAATTTGCTATAACATGTACTAGTTCTAGCAAAACACCAGGAATTGAGGAAAAGCCTATTGCCCATCAGTTTCCAATATTAAGGAAGAACAAACTTATTTCTATAAGGGGGTTGGGGGACATCCTGGTTTCATTTCAACCCAGGCACAGGAGTAAACAGCTTTCTCAAGACAGTGACCCTCAACCGCACAATGGCAACACTCTCAGCTTTAACCCACATGCCTTGTGTCCAGGTCTTCTGCCTTCACTCTCAGGTGCACTGAGCCTCTTTGCTCAGACAGAGCCCTCATTTGATTTGCACACACAACCGAGTTGAATGCAGTCACTTCCAGTTAGGACAATCAGAGAATATGGCTGCATTTTGAAGATGAAGAGAAAACTCTCCACATATACTCAATCCTCTGGATTCTTAGATGTTTACAAAGAAAAAAGGGGACAGCCTTGTATTATTTTCCCAAAAAAACATAGGTGATAGGACTCTAAATGAGATTTTTTCCTTTTTCTTAAGAGAACAGCTTTAGTCTGAGAAAGGGTAAAGAAGTAACATCCCAGTAAATAAAAAAACAGCAACCTACTACTACCAACATGTATGAGAGCAGACTATGACTTCTGTATTAAGGGGAATGATGAATGTTTTCACATTATGGGAACCGTGTTAAGCACAACCTTAAAATAGTGCTTTAGAGATAGGTGAAGACATAGAGAAATTTGTCTCTACACTTTAAACCTTTTCTCTCCCACAAGGATTTTTTAGTAAGAATCTGTTTTTACTGGAGCTAAGAGAATGTGAAAGAAAATTTCTAGCCTTGAGTGTTGCTGCCACCTACATGGCGGGAAGACTACAAACAAAACCTAACACCTTTCAGACAGGCATCAGCTGCGGTATGCTTTCTATGAAAATGTACTTTAGAAATCTCCAAATTTGTTTATTTACTGCACTATCCTGAAGGCGAGTTAGTATTTGTTAGTTTCACCTCATTTTCTATCTCAAATTCTTGCAGACATCGGAGTAAATGGTTTTGCTTAGATTGGTGGGGATACACTGATTATTTGAAATAGAAGCTGATTCAAAGAATTCTTCCTCATTATAAAAAAATCCCAAGTGCAACTTGATCCCCATAGCTATGTCCTAGGGAAAGGACGAAGGTTCTTAATCTCACTGTACTACAGGTCCTCCCTATTTCCCACCCTAGCCGATTCTAAAATACACACACACCTCCCCACCTCAAAAAAAAAAAAAAAAAAAAAAAAAAAAAAACGGAAAATGAAATGAAACACTGTTTCCTCAATTGATTATACAGTAACTATAAATTGATGCTAACGGGGATAACATAGACGTCACAATTCTTTTGATATTGATCAGAGGGGTTATTTCTGATAAGAAATGTACTTGACACTACAGAATTAACCAGAAACCTCTTTAAAAGTCTAAAGCAAACCTGTGATATGTCAAGAACATCATGGGCTGTCTTTTTATCTTGGAAGGCATCATCCAAGGCCACGATGCTGTTACTGAGGCTGTGTGAAAACACCTTCTCCCTAGAAAATATACATGCAAGATCGAAAACCTGATTGATGACTTTACAGATAATTGCAATTAAAATGATTGCTAAGTGAATAAATGATGAGTTTTGGAAGCATGTGCCAACTAATTATTGCTATTACACAATGTTACGAATATTGGCGTTTCCCTGGCATTTGGCACTTTGCAGATTTAGGCATAGTGTACTATGGCCTAAATATGGACTAATTATCTTTAGTGTTAAAAGCTTTGTATTCTTGAATAAAAATCATTGCTATTTTTCCAATAGCAGGATGCTGAAGACAGAAAATGACCCTAAGATTGATGTTAGGAAAATATGCTCCGTGCAATGAAAAATAGGCATTTGGAGGAACAATGTCAAAGGAACAATAAAATATGCTCCGCTTCACGCCCACCCTGGAACTCCTCCTGGTTTTGTCCCTGCCAAGAGGGGAACCATTCATGTGGTCGCTTGAATGGCCTCCCCACACCCTTTGTGGGGCTGGAGGTGGGGGCTGTGTGAGAAGCCCTGCATATAATAGGTGCCTAATTTCCCCCAGTATACCTCTAGAAGTAAGCCATTTCAGACATCTTCATTGGTTTACGGCTTTAATTTTCACATAGTATTAAAATAACTATTTCTTACCATTTGCATCGTTATAATCATGCTTGTAATGATGCAATTGTCACAGTCCATTTACCTGCAGTGTGCTTTCTGGGGTATAGGTGAATTTATCTTAGACTTCACAGGCAGGATCCAAGAGTAGGTGGTGGCAAAGCAAAACAAAACAAACAAAAAACAGTAATCAAGAGAAATATATTTTAATACAATATTTATAAAAATTAAATTACTGCAAAAACTCCACAACATCAACATTTTACATAAAGATGGTATCTGAGAAGGTCAAGATGAAGGTGAAAAGAGTAAAGGAGTTGTACCAGGACAGGCCTCCCATGAGACACATGCTGTCTTCCAGGGGCCCCAAATTGGATGGGCGTTTCCAGCGGCATGCACTTATGGAGAGACCTGTTAATTTCCAGTTTACCTTCTCCTACCTGCTACCTGCAGGCTCCTTGTTGAGCAAATTACAATGTGAGGTGATCTGGGGACTATTGTACATGAAGCCGTGCAGCTTTATCTGAAAGATATCTACTCAAGAAAGTTTTAATTTTGCAACTCTTTTGGTTAAGCTAATTTTTTAAAATTTCAAAAAACACTAAGTATTATGCAAATGTTTACAAAGCAATTACTTTCTTAGGAAATTTAACACAATTTTTGGCATTTTACATATAAGACAACATTTTGTGGAGAATAAAGGAGTCTATAACACTGCTTTTATATAACTGAGCAATTAAAATGTATGAATATAAAACTTAAAAAATTGAATGAGTCCATTCTGTGAAAATAAGGCTTTAAAATCAATTGGAATTAATGTAACCTGAACTTTCATTTTAAACATATGGCATAAAATTTAATTTTAAAATACTCGATTATTATAATGTGCCCTCTAAGGATGAAAGAGAAATAGTATCTTTTCTAAAGTGTTCGTTATAATAATTATAAAAGGATTCTAAAAATACAGAACACTGGAAAAAATGTATAAGAAAAGAAATAAAAATCACCAAAGCTATCATCTAAAGATAGAATATGAATATTTAACAAACCATATTCTATCATTTTTCTAATACCATCACGTTCCAAGTAGCCTTAATTTAGTTTCTAAAATAGTAACAGAATGTTTGATACCTGGTGCTACTTTTTAACCGTGTGTTTCTAGCATTATACATTTTTCCTTATATTTGAAGTGTTTAACAGTGTTCATATTGCTTTCTAGTACCTCTGGATGAGCCCTATGAGAAAGCTCTCCAACACAGCGGAGGGAATGAGGCTCTGACAAGCACAGCAAGCACACGGCCTGGACACACTGTCGAGGAGCCTCTGCTCTTAACCCTCCATGCTTTCCAGATACTTTTTCCTGCAATATACAATGGAGCCAATGTGAAACTCAACAGCAAGTCAAAGAATCAAGGCTTGCAACCTTGAAAATATGATATTCCTTTGGGGGATATACCATATATACACACACACACACACATATGTGTGTGTATCTATATCTATCTATCTATATATATATATTCATAAATATCACCAAGATGATTACCAAAAAAGAAACACAAGATAAAATTTTTAAATAAATTATTTATTACAATGACAGGAAGACTCTGGATACAAACACATTTGCTAATATAATCACTCATGGCTACCTAGGGCTAGATGTACAAAAGGACACCCATATCTCATCAGGTGAAAGACAATTTTGAGTTTCTGGGTGTAGTGCCAAGTGGTTATGATTACCACGTATGTGGTCCATCCAGTTAACTGTATGACAATTTGCTATTTCAAATTCTGTCATAACAGAAATTACTGAAATATGTTGAATGCCAGTCAATATAAAGAAACCATTTTTAAAGAGACTAGTGAATTTGTGTCATAAACACACTTGTATATGGATATTAGGAGAGCATTGCTTGAATATCTCTAAAACTCTATTTTTAGGAATTAAAAGTTTTCACAGTTAATGATATTGGTCTTCAGAATTCATATTGATAAAAGCAAACTTTAATTAGTCATTTAACATGAAAGTTTAAATTTCAGAGATTCTAACATGTGATGTCGAAAAATCCTAACATTTCCATTTACTAATGTCAGGGTTGTGCCAATTCTAATTTGCTGTAGCTAGTAATATCAGAAAATATTTATCAGAGATTCAATATTGATTTCATTAGACCTGATAAATGCTAAGTATGGCAACTATTAAAACCTATTTTTATTCTTGTTTCTAAAAGGGAATAATAGGATGTAGCTATAAAAATAATGAAGCTTATTTTTCATAAACATATGATAACTTGAGCATCCAAATAGGTTTTAACATTTAAAAATGCCTCATTTGAGAGGACATACACTTATTTGATATTGCCATCATTCAAAATGCTTTTGGGAGTGCTTACAATGACCTTGACAGCTGGTATACAACATGCTAGAAAATATAATCCATTGCCTAACTTGCTGCCTTCCTTTATTTTGAAACTTGTTTGAAGTGGCTTTTGACTGTTTCTAAAGGAGGAGGAATATATTTATCAGTTTTCAAAAGATGATAATTTTCCATGATTATTCATATTAACACTATGTTAGTTTCTAAAGTTCAACTCAAATGTAATTTCAAGCAGTAAAATCAGATTTTAGGAAACAATGCACACTGTAATCTACTTTAAGGGAGTTACACTCATTTGACATCTTTATTCTGGTATGTTTATTCAGGCCATCATTAATTACAAGTTCCTTAAGGGTACAGCCCATGTCATTTCAATTACATAGGTCACTTTTCTAATTTCCCTATCTCTTGTCTACTGTATCCCAGCATAAGACCTGAGGCTGGTCCCATGCTCGAAAATGTTTCTTTAACTGAAGTGACTTGAACTTCTCTATTAGATACATACATAGATAGATATAGCTATATATCATATATTTAATGCTTTACATCCCCTTTTCAATTACATAGTTCTCTTTTCTAATTTCCTCCTCTCCTGTCCCCTGCATACCACCATAGGACTTGAGGCTGCTCCTATGCTCAGAAATATGTTTCTTAGATTGAAGTGACTTGAACTTCCCTATTAGATACATAGATAGATAGATATAGCTACATATCATATATTTAATACTTTATATCCTTTTGTCTATGGATTAGGCAATATTTATATTAATAAGATACATAGATTAATAATATTTTGATGATTTTATGTAAATTGAGGAATGGTACAATATAAATCATAGTGAAAAAATCAGATCACCGAAGGCTTTAACAGAAGAGCACTTTATGTCTATTCCTATTTATGCTGTTTGATATATTTTAGTTTTAGAATTCCTGCTAGTCAAGCTTCTTTCTGGGAAAAGACCTACAAGAGTTTATACTTAATAAGGATCAATTGTGATATGCTGCAAGTTGATTCTCCTTCCCTAGTTCACATCTACATGGCCAACAAGATCAACCTTTAGCTAAAGACATTAGCCTCAATGTCATTAGAAGTCCAAATTAACTCAACAGTACAAGGTTTGTCACTCTTATACTTTGTATCACTTATTTGGGCTAATTGATAACTAAATGGAACTGGTTATTTGCTGACAACATTTCATGCTTAGGGATGAGATTTACTGCAGTAATTGATCTGAATTAAAGCATATCCACTAAAACAAAATATCCTAACCAGACAAATCAAAGTTGGTAAAATTTTAGATTAAATACCTTGAAGCAACATTAAATTTATAAGCATTGTGTACTACATTGGTCTTAACATTGTTTATTATATAATTTAGGGACTAAACGGATAAGAGAAAATTTAAAGCAGTATTGAATTTGTGTCTGTGGACTGGCATTCCCTGTTGGAAATATTAACAGAAAAAGTAAGAAGCGGGAATAGATAATGATCTAGACAATATTTTTCTAAAATTAGATGAATTTGAATATTTTCAATCAGTATGTATTGCATTTTAATCAGCATGTATTAAAATCAGTTTTAATACATGGTCACTAAAGTATTAGCAAATCTACTACAGCCTAATAACTTGACCAATAACAACAACGCTTTTATACACTAATAAACAGATTGCATCGTTTGGATTTCTTAATTTGTCCAAATTCAGCTCCTACTGATGAGATTCCATTTAAGACACCTTGCAGGGGCAGACCTTTGCTATCCATGAATGATGCCTTGGCTCACCTAGGAGAAAAGCAGATATCTTGGGTTATATGGTGAAATCCAAAAGACAAAAAAGAGAAAGACCAAGAGGAGGGGAGGCAGAGAGGAAATGAAGAACAGATACAGAGAGGAGGAAGGGAGAGAATGAGGAAAAAAAGAAAGAAAGGAAGAAACATATTGCTTGTAATTTCTACATGTCTTTTCTATCCTAAAATAAGACAATATAATAAAAATTTACTTGTCTTATAAAGTAGATAAATACACTTTAATTGCACACATTATTAATAGCTTGGGTTTTTTTTTAACTGCCAAGGAAGATGGAAGTTTTCTATAAGAAAAATTTAGTTTGAAATTGGTAAATTTCCATAAATTTCAAACAGCTTAATTGTTCTTAGGAAAATCCACAACTGCAATTTTAGGGTCAAAATTTATTAGTTGAAATACTGTTTGAGTTAGAGAATCAAAAAAGTATTTATTTCTCAGACTACTTGGATGATTGTCTTTGTAGGCTAAAAAAAGCCACTCATTTAAAATCAAATTGACTACCAAACTAATTGGAACATTGTTCCTTAATAACTATTTCAAAACACATTTATATTAATGACATGTCTATGAATAGTAACTTTCACTCCTACTGGCAAAAACTGTGGTTTAGTTAAACCAATACTGTATACTAACTGTGTGTGTGTGTGTGTGTGTGTGTGTGTGTATTAATGTATACTTTTACATTCTTTAAAAAATATGTTGATGTTTGAATTTTGCTCTTGGGTAAATTTTAATAATGTGATATTGTTAAAAACAACTTGAAGAAAGTGCTTATATCTTCCTACTGGAATTGCTCTTAATTCTTCTAGATTTTTTTTTTTTTTTTTTTTAGCACTAACCATAAGAAGCGTGTTCTCGATGGCCATGATTGATGGGCTGCTCACACATTCCACATTTTTTCTGCTTCATGCATCATCATCAGCCATCTCCAACACTCCAGTCCTGAATCTGTCCTACTTTCTGTTACCTGATTTTTGCTGGTGATTCATGAGCCAGAATAGTAAAAGGAAAAAAAAAAAAACAAAAAAACTCCACCTTGGCTTTTCACAATGTAGTATCTCCTGGAAACTCTGTGAGAATCTAGTTTTGGTCATCAGACTCATGCAAATGTAATATTGATTGACAATGATGTATATAGATCTACATACATAACCTGCCTTATAAAAACCACAAAACTGTTCTATTAATGGCAGAATGCATACTGATTATAAACTACTTCAGAATGATGTGGAAACACATAAATGCATTTTGTTGGACTTCTAATTCTCTCTTGTCGCTATTATTTTCAGCAGAAGCTACTTTGGAGTGTGCACTGTTTCTAGTGCACTAAAAAGAAAAATTATTAATTTTCCAAGCCAATATGGTGACAAAAGCTTAAGGTTTCTCATTAACCCTTTCATAAAAAATTGTGACTGTCACACTAAATTTTCTATCATCATGATTTTAAAGATGAGGAGCTAGAAATCCTTAAAAAAAAATTCTGAAGAATGAAAAACGAGCTTTAATCACTGTGAAAGAAACAGTAAGAAGTTAACCAGCAAAAGGCTCCACTGAGCTATTTTTGTGATAACGTCTTTCAGATTCAGAAGCAACCAGGCCTTAAAGAGCCAAAGAAAGAAAGCCTAATGGCCCTAAAATCTCAAAAAAGGGAACTGCAAGTTCATGATATTGTCTCAGTGCTTCTATTACTAGACATCAAAGTTATTCCCACAGGTTTCAGAAACGTATAAATGCCAGTGAAGGAGCAAGCAGACTTCACAGAGTCTGAGCCGGAAACTTCATTCTGGGATTCACCTGTGAGTCAAAACTCTTTGCTAATGAATTATTCCAAAGAAAAGACATTGCTGAGAGATACTTTTCCCTATCAGACAAGACCTCCAGGTTCACTAGCAGGGTCAAAGTAACAGGAATGCTCTGGTCTAAAGGTGCTTTGCCTACCTTAATGGACTTCAGGCACTCACCTGGGTATACAGCTTGAACCCATAAAGAGATCACAATGGCATGATGAATAAGGTGGAGTGCTCTAGAGACTAGGTGAACAACCACTCCACAAGGCGTCTAAATTGTGACCTACATGCAGACTGCAGCCCATTTACAAATGGGTCATCCTAGTCAATTCAGCGCTGGAGAAGGAGTGATGCCAATACAAAAATAAACAATCTACATACTGAGTTCAAGCCCCATTGTATGCAGAGGTAATACACGAAGTGGTTCTTTCTATTTTATATACATTCAAACAACTTGGCTTTGTTAATGACATTTTAAGACTCTCTATCAACATCTAAATATCAACTTCACTTTTTCCAAAAACTTAGTTTTTCTGTGCTTCAAAGTCCCTTTTGCTTTCTGCATATGAAAATGCATTTGCATCCACAATACAAAACCAGAAGAGTTAAAGTCAAGTGATATTTACAGGATTTGCAAAGAAGAGAATTTATGTGGAATCAACAATATATAAAGCAATATACTTGAACTGTGCTTGCATGGAAAAACACTTTTTTCCATTTTCTATATGCTGTTCAAACAACTGATCTATTCATTAAAATGATGTAATAATCACATTAGTCATTTAGCATTGCATAGATAAAACCATGTAAGTTCAATATCCCTTAAAGTTAGAAGATTGACCACATTCAGCTTTGTAACTGGGGGATTTTGCATGTACATAAAAATGTTAAAAGGAATTTTGAATGGGTGAGAACATTCCAGTTGAAAATGGTAAGAATGTGCATTCAGAATCAAAGGCACTCTTTTCCATGCAATGACTAAAGAATACACTAACGCAACTACAAGTTTAGCTACTGAAGCACCTCTTCTGGTTTGAAGACATCTTCCCAAATCTCACCACCTAAAAATCCCAAATTTGTTTCTTCTTCTGACTGGGGTAGTTAATATTTCTTCTGACTGGGGTAGTTAATATTTTCCAGAGAAACACCACTCACATGTGGTAAATAGAGGTAACTAAACTGCTAGAGGAATGCTTATGGTTTTGGAGTCCCTACATTTTGAAAGACTTGATATTTTGAAGTTAATGTTTGGGCTTTGAAAAGTGGAAAGTCATGTTTTTATAGTTCAAGAATGTCCTTCTCTGCCACCAAATTCACACAAGAAACATAAAACTTATTTTCCTCCATGTTCAATTTTAAGAATTTTGCCCATCGAATACTCATGCTTCAAGGAAACACACTCTCTCATCAAAATCTTTCTTACTAAACAAGCACCTCTGTCAGAAGTGTCTTAATTTCTTATCACAGAATTTTATCCACACAAGGAGCAATAAATAATTCATGTCACTGCCTCTTTGTTGTGTGTCCCTGAACTGCGCAGAGCTGGAAGGCTGACAGCTGTGTCAGGACAAGCACCAAAGATCTGACATGACAAGTGACTAACAAGTTTCTTTCAGTTCATAGCGAAAGAAGACAATGGCCCAAAGTGCAGAAAGAAATCCTAAAACAAAATAAAACTGTTTCTTTCTTTTTAGCTAAGTGTTTGCTATGAGCTTATTTCCAACCCACAAGCCCTGGTCATTTTATAGGACTGCCCAGCCCCCTTTATTCCTCACACTGGCTTGGCCATTTACTCCTGGCCACGGATCAATATGAGCAATTCTTGGAGAAATACGATGTCTCCATGACAACCAAGCCACAAATTCTCAGTGGAAGGCAGTGAGACCAGTAGTGAACTCTCCAGAGGTTTCTAGGCCTATAAGGCAAGATGTCTGAAAATGCAGGAATGGACAGAGGAAAAAGCCAGAGTAATTCATTCTTTATTACCAGTATAATGATGTCCGATGTATAGAACAGTACTCACTTTTTGAGTTAAGATTTTTTATCAGCACCTATATTTTCTAATTAATCTTTCTTTCTTGATAAATGCTTTTGTGTGTATCAATCAGATAGAGAATGTTATATTTGAATCTCACTCCCATTCCATTCATATTAAGCGATGACAGAAATTTATTCTACTTTTGAAATGATATAAAGCTGATCTATTCTTATCAAAAACAATGGACAGTTAGGTAAAAACTTGACTCATAGATTTACCTGCCTGACAAAATGAGTAATGGAAAACTGTGTATTAAGACATTTTTAAAACCTAATCAAAATTCAGCAAAATTAGTCAAAACTAAAAGTAATGGATAAATAATTTTTATTATAGAAATGTAACACTACCATTTACCCTCTCCCTTTTAGAATGAGACTCATCTACATTTTTCTTTTAGCTGTTATGGCAGGGGGTGGGGTTAACTTGCTCATTAAACATTTCTGTCATTGCTAAAGATGCCATTTCTCAGTTCCATGGGATCTGAACGTAGAAGTGTGGTTGAGAACAGGCACACGGCAGCAGTCCATCTTCGGAGGAATCTTGGTGGAGTGAAGAGGACTGATATACAATGCCATCGCCACTGTGCCTATTGGGGTTCCGAGATGACTTAGGGGACCTGACATAGATTGCAGGCTGCACCTTTCAGTGAAAATTAAATCTCAGTAGCTCTCCTTGGGGAAGGATCAGGGGACTGTTTGCAGCTGCCCCCTGTCAACGAAGGCTACAAGATTTGGAAATCTCTTAACTAAGCTGACAGGCCACAGAGAGGATGAATCAAAAATATGATACATGGATCAGCACACAAAGATGTGAGAGGGTAGAGGGTACACAGGAGCCAGATAAAACAGGAACCACAAATATTAAGTGGAGGAGATATTTAACTCTTTCATTCATGATCATAAGGTACCTTCTAGCACCTTATAACTTTATAATTATCCAGGAATGTTCATTCAACTTTTACAAGATTTTTTGCTTCTAATTCATTAGTTGTTAAGGCTAGGCATGCTTCAAAACGAAACAAAAATAGACACAGAAATCTATGTGTAAGTGTTTCTAGCTGTAACCTTCTAGTACATTTCTCTCTTATTTCTATGAAGGATATATACAAATATGTAACTTTGACAAAGAATAGCTTTTATTGCATGAGAGAAGGGTTACTATTTTCTAGACTTTATTTTTCCCTAAACATTTGACAGTATTCATTACCGTTATGCTAAAATCCTCTCATCCCAGTTACAGTCCTGTTTGTTTCTAGGAAGGTAAATTGAACTGTAATTATGACAATTTCTCTTTTCACCCCCGTCTGTCCACTTCCTCTCCCCTCTTGTTAGATCCCATTATTTGAAATATTGAAAATGTTGCCATTTCTCTATAGTTTCCAATCTCTGGCTCTATTAACCATTTAGCCTAAAATTGATGATAATGAACTAATAGTGTCAGCTTCCCTTCTCAGTCATAAAGCCTTTGTACTTCCTCCAACTGAATTCTTGATGAAAGAGGAAAAGATAACAGCTCCACACTGTGACCCCTGGAGGTGACCATTAATTTGACAGTGCAGCTGCTAAGAGAAAACAGCATTACAATGTCCTCTCCCCTCACCCCCTTCCAAGGACCCCAAAGCTGTGTCAAATTTATCATTTTATACTTGACTATTTTTAAATGGCTTTCACCTGGACTCTCAGACTCTTCCAAGACACATCTGTCAGGCATGTCCTCCACGTCTTGGAAGTTTGCCGAGTTTGAGTTGCTGTCATGCTTGACCGGACTGACTGGAGCTATTAAAAGAGAGAGAGAGAGAGAAAGAGAGAGAGAGAGAGAGAGAGAGAGAAGAGGGAGGATGAAAAAGTAGTAGCAAATACCATTAAAACATTTCCTTCCAGTTCCACAGATATTTCCAGGGACACACTATGTAAACACAAATAATAAATTGAAATAAAATGTATCCTCTAAGTATTTATTGGCAGACATGTAATTAGTTGAAAAATCTATAGATGTGACTTTATCTTAGAAGAAAAATAAGTTCACGGCATCAGCTTAAAAGCTACAAAGTAACAAAGTGATCTCTTCGAAGTAGAAATCGTATTTTTAATGCATAAATCTAAAACAATATAGTCAATTAACGGCAATAGAACACAGAGAGAAGAACATCAGGCTAGTCAATTAGGAAGACCAGCTCTGTACTGGTGGCAATGGTTCCTCTCATTGCACAAATCACAGCTAATGAACATTTTGTGCGCATTTCGGCTCTCTTTCATTAAATTAAAAACGATGGTACCAAACACCAGAAAAAGTAGTAGTATAAAAAGTAAATTTTAAAATGTAGCATGAATATACACTGAAAATTGTAATAAGAAGGGCTGTTGTTTCAAATGGTAGGTCTCCAGACAACCAAACTATCGTGAGATATTGTAGGATTATGACCAGAAACAGAAGCTAGTACAGAAGTCTAAAATTTCCTATAAACCCATGGTATCCACTGATTCTGTTTGAGAAACAGACTCAAGTTTCCACATTTTTCCACAAGTTGTAATACTTGCTCTGTGTCGTCTCCAGGAAGTAACATATTTCCATATTACATTTGTTCTAGAAAATAATTGTCAGAAAAAGTGGGCCTTGTCTTCATGAAGAAGCTCAGTGAAAAAACAAAGCAAAACAAGCCTGCAATAGCATAAATTAGGTCACAATTAAGCCAAACGTTCTAAATATATAGATACTGTTGAGTACAATGGAATTTTATTTATTGTAAGTTGCTGCAGTAAACACCACCACTGATTTGATAACACATGCAACATATTTATAAGCCATAAATGCAATAAACAAAATATATATTTACAATCATACATAAGATGTTTGTTGGCACAGGGGAGTGGGCCTGGACACTGTTTCTAAACTTCTGTTAGGAGACAAGAAAGCAAGGCAGAGGCTGAGACTGTGCTCCTTCACACATTTGGTACATGACACAACGGTGTTCCACCCAAGGTCCAGGCAGCATTAGTAGTGTTCAGACCTGGCACACTCCTCCACTTATTTTAATGGAGTGTGCATAGCACTGATGTTTGTAACCTGAAGACCACATAGAAAAACTTTACAGAAGACTAGTAACACGATTCTGTTTTAAATTCTCCCCGATTGTTTCACCAACTCTCTCAGTACACAGATATGACTTCTCTGTTCTATCAAAATCCCAGCGTAGTTAGAATTCACTACTTCTCTAAAACCTTTTTTGGGGAACAAAATGTAAGAAAAGCACGAAATTGCTATTTTCAATAATAAATCTGATCTTTTCATTTTAATTCATACATTTCTGTGGACTTCATATGCAACAGTGTCTAAGCCATAGAAGGTGTTCTTGAAGGATCTGTGAAATGAATGAATGAACACATGAATGATGCAGAGGTACCATGCTAAATGTCCTCCTAATCCAAGAGGATATGTGCTTTCAATTATCTTTTCAATGGGTCTGTTCAATTTCTTGTTAGGCCAAATTGAGACCAAGGATGCATGTTTGCAAAATGGTGATGTGGGTTAGTTTGTGACACTGAAGGAGAGGATGTGTGGCCTATGTAATTATTGATGTAGCTGAGTTTAATTTTCTTCAGTTTAGGTCATACTTACAGATTATTTTTGAATCCATAGATTTTTTGTGAAATGTTTAAGTGGTATAGTTAAATGTATCAGTTTCATTCAGAATACCATTATGTTGGTCAAGATTTCCTGGCCTACTTTAATGATTTTTATCTCTGTATATCTTACTTGATAATTTTCTGAAATATTTACATTGGTATTTGTAAAAGGAAATAAATCATATAGCTAAATCTATTACTAAAAGCCAATGAGGTAGCACCTCTATTGATTTGGGCAAATGCATTGCACTTGCCATCCAACACACTATTCTTTCATAATTTAAAACATTCCTCCATTCATTCATTTATTCATTCCTTCAAAAAATATTTATCAAGCACCAAATAAATATTCAGAAGATACTGTTTTAAATCAGGGACCTCACAGAGGAAGAGGACATGGTATTAGACAAAGTATATGTCTGCAACCATTCTTTGTGGCAATAAAGTGGTCCAAGAATGAACTGACATCCCAGACCTCTCAAAAACGCCAGAAAGTTAGGTGTAGTTTTAGCTGCATGATCTTCATTAAACTCACACTAGTAGGTACCAGGTTACTACTTTGCTTCCACCTCTGATTTTGGGGGGTCTGGCTTGTGTCGGGGAGGGGAAATAAAGATGGTTATTCTTCAGATATTGTACTTGGTTACAGATTAGTTTCCAAATTTGAAATGATACAAGCTTTGTCATTTTTACTGGGTAGTTCCTAGGGCAACCAATTAAATTTACTGTAGAAGAAAGAGCTACATTCTGCCAGTTGGGAATAGCAGGCATTGGAGAGGTTAATTACTGCCATTCTACATTTTCTTTCTTTCTTTCTTTGATAGGCTAATCCTTGCAATTGTTCTTTTGGGTGTCTCCTGTGATGTTTCATCATTGAACTCTGACATGATATGTGACCAAGGCTTCTCTAATGAATCACTTCAACAATGATGAATCAACAAATATTGATCTAGTGTTTATTATGGGTAGAGCTCTGTGTTGGACTGTGAGGGGTAAAGACATGAAGGCACTTTTAATGTGCCCTCATACAACTTGTGCTCTAGTTGAAGTATGATGAAGAGTAACTAGTAGGAGCACTGGAGACAACATTCTAAGAGGGACATGGTTTTTAGTAGTGCAGAGGCGAATTCTTCTACAACAGAGTAGTCTCAAGGTAAAATTTGAATTAGACCTCCTTGAGTAGGAATGTGGAAAACCCAAAGGGAGCTCATTCAAGGCAAAAGAAAAGGGTGTGAACCTAGGCATGACCAAAGATACACATTATCCTAGTGCCACGGATATATTCGTTAAAGCTGCTGCCTACTTTGGTATGCATTTTTAATGAATTCTCTTTACACGTCTCTTTGAGCTTTTTCTAAATTGCTGTTGTTAGCTAATTCTTCTCACCTGTGAAAGTTAGCTATAGACAGGCTTTTCCTTGCTTTAGATAGTCAATAATTTGATCTTTACTGATGGTGGGCCCATTTATCACAGTAAGTTGTCCTTTCACTATACATATTGACTTTTATTTATCAATACCAAAGTCCATTTGTAGCTCATCACTAAAGTTCTTGGATATTTTCAGTAGTTTTTGAAGGTGCATTTCAGAGCCTGGCAGAGAGATACTTTTGACATCAATATAATGCAAATGGTTGCTACACTCATCTTTAGTTTAAAATCAACTGTTATTTCCTTTGTAATGGATTCTGAAATAGTCCAGATTTGGAGGTAAGGGGCAAAAAAGACAAACTCTTCTTGACAGTTCTGCCACTGAAAGACGTAAGGCTATTCCATTTACTCATCACATGCCTCAAAATATTGATGACTGAAGGGCCAGTGTTCTAAATATCTTTGCAATATCTTTGGTAGCTAGATAAGAGAGGAATCTATGAACTTTGTATGGATGTGTTTCACTATGGTGTATTTAACTATTAGTGTAATTCTTCTAGATCCTAAAGAAATGAATTGTTCGACCAAAGACAACATGAAATCAATAGTTTTTAAATCACATTCGAGAACACTGTAAGAGGAAATTCAGGAGATAGTATGAGGAAGACTCTATAGCAGGATTTGTTGTTAAAATTTAAAAAGTGGTAGCAGGGCCATCAGTGGTAATACTCCTCCACCTGCTCTGTTCTCTATTTTTGGTTTCAGTTAACCTCTAAAAACTCCCTTCTACCCTTTTCTCGTTACTTGCAGAAAGATGGTATTAGCTGTTAAAGGGGGCTAGGCCTGGGCAGCAAACAACTCCCCCCAAAAACATCTCCACGTCCCCAGCAAAAGAGTGGCCACTAGAAAAAAGTTTCCACCCACATCCACAAACAGTGGCTGAATCTTCCAAGCTAGGCAACTGCTGTTGGACAGACGGAGCCCATTAAAAAAATCCTATAATTCACAGTATGAATAAAATCTACAGTCCTAAATAACATTTTCAATACAAAGACTTATGAATGATTTAAAAATAGATCTCATTCATCATCTGTATCGTGGCTTTTTGGACGTAATGAGGATATATATAGGAAAATCATTAATAAAAAGAGCAGTTTGAAATGTTGGGCAACTGAATAGAATAAACCACTGTAGTTACCAGACAAAATCCAAACAAAAATCTTAATTACACACTAATCAGAAGCACAAAAATAATGTACAGGATGCAGAGGTCAGGAAACGCTAAAAGATAGCTCAGGCCTGTGAAATAAGGAGTGAAAACTCTAAGACCTGAGTTCAACACTACTAGCTCAATATGGTAGCCAAGAGTTGAATACCATCCTGCTTTATAATTCAAATCTCTCTCCAATTTTAAAGAGTCACTATAAAATAAACTAAAATATAGCATTCTAGAAGTATGGAAGTGAGAAAGCTGCACACAGTTCAGGTAGAAGAAAATATTAATGCAAAACTGGCAGATCTCAAAAGACTGCAAGGTATTTTAAACCAGAGGGAGGCATAATCTGTGAAAAAACATTAAGGGGTAACACCAAATTTGTAAACAAAGACAAAGTCATTTGAACAGACTCCAAATTCAGTTTATAAGTGGAATCTCTCTGGACAGATGTCTTATCAGGAAAACGTGTCTGGCTAAAGAGCTATGTACACATCACCCTTATTTTAAGAGTATCTAGCCGGGCGCGGTGGCTCAAGCCTGTAATCCCAGCACTTTGGGAGGCCGAGACGGGTGGATCATGAGGTCAGGAGATCGAGACTATCTTGGCTAACGTGGTGAAACCCCATATCTACTAAAAAATACAAAAAAAAATTCATTTAAATACACACAGAGAGGATTAAATTATTGACTATTTAGGCTTAGGGGAAAAATCTGTCTATAGCTAACTTCCACAGGTGAGAAATATGGCTAGACTACCCAGCCAAGTTCAGAGAAGACAAATGAGAAAGAGGTATAAATTGCTTACTAAATCTTTTAAAACATGGTTGTATGCCTCTCAAATACAAATATTGTTCTGTTATTCAGGATTTTGAGCAAAGGGCTGCCTCAGTAAGGCTGATAAGCAATACTGCACTTCTAGCCTAATGCAAGGCACAAGGTAGGTACTCAAGAGTATTTATCAAATGACTGGGTGAAACTGCTAACAAGGATTCCTAAGAAGTAAAACAAATAAAAACTTTTAAAAAAATGATTAATTTCACTTGCAGTTTTAAGGGAAAAATCTTGAGGTCTAGCTAGGGTTTACAACTCAAGCTTAATCATACATGTCCAAAAACCTCTTGTTAATGCCAACAGGAAGTCTGCATAAAGAAGGAAACCCCGTCTGACTTATTTTTGGATGGAAAATAATATTCCACACTGGTCAGCCTCCATATATATTTATTTATTTAAAAAAGAATATTAAAAAATTTTCATTGAAGAGATGAACTTATGAGTTCCCAGGGAGGGAATGTGTTGTATTGTTAAAAAAAAAAAAAAATCCTTAAACCAGAGGATCTGGGTTTCAATCTTACCTCTGCTCCTAATAGTGCAATCTTGGGCATGTCATTTCACTTTCCTAAACTCAAGTTCTTTCCTTTATAAAATGTGGGAGTTGAAGTACACAGCCTCTTTGATACCTTCCAGCTTTGAGACTCAAATATTCTGCCAACTAAGAATCCAAGACCAACCAACTACTGAGTATACAATTGAACAGGATACCAAGAGGGTAAATAGCCACTACACTAGTGTGGGAACTAATGAGGACTTCTGAGGCCCTTTCTGAATTAAGGAAGATTGGCATTTTCCTAAAAGAGAAAGTGTTCCTTCTTGGTTTCAGTTTCCCAGCGATAAGGAGGTTCTCAATGATTGTTTGTTGAACAAATGGACAAGGTTATGGAGCAGTGTGGTGTTCCTGTGGACTCATACTCTCCTCAATCCAAAGGGAGAATCAGTATATTCCCAACTCTTTCTATTTCTTTTATATGTAAGGATGGGGTCCATGAAGTCATTTTGTCCTAGTCAAGCCAGGCATGAAAGCCAACTCAAATAAAATTATCTAAACTCTCAGAAGCTGAAAGAGACTATAAGGATATAGGACAGAGGGAGTATTACAAAGAGAAAATGTGTAGGTTGGGAAGCAGAAAAGAGTAACAGGGAATGGTACAACTGCATTTCTTCCTCCTGCTACATTTCCTCACTCCCAACCAGAGTAATTTTAAGAGTTCCCATTGGGAGGTTTGCCTGGATTCCTTTATGTTCTTCTTCAGAAGACCATTTTTTGTGGCAAGCAGTGTTCCAAGGAGAGAGCTGGTGAGTAGATGAGCAGATACTTAAAGAAAATTTCAATAATTTCCATGACTTTGGTCTCTGAATATTACTGAGTAAATCTCTTCTTTACCAAATTGTAGATAAATATAAAAAATAAGAAGTAATGTTTCTTTTTTTTATATTTATCTACAATTTGGTAAAGAAGAGCATTTCTAGATACAAGAAGTTAATTGGTCAAATCAGTAAGCTCAATTCCAGTTTTTGATACTATAGAGATAATGAAGAAAAAGAGATTCAGAAATATCTGAAAGGATCTGTTCATCACTAAAAGAAGTATGGTGGTGAATGATGGCTAAGAATGTATAGAAATTAATTTGCACTCTGTATGCAATTTAGTTTCTGCAAAGTCATTTGTTTTCTATGGTAAATACAGAAATGTATTAATTTTACTTACTGTTCACAAGTTCAAGAAAATACTAAGTTGAAAGCAGGAATACATTCAAAGAAGAAAACAAATAGATACCCACATATTCATAAATTGAAGAACAGTCAGTAAAGGGAAAACTCTGGGAGGAATTTATAGTAAACTTCCCAGCTTGTACTTGAAAATTTAGAAGGAGGCCAGGAAAACAAAAGACCCTTCAATCAAAAGAGCATCATGCTAACATTTGAGACTAGAGATAAACATGATTTATATATGAACTTAAGATAAGGATTCACATCACAGGGCAATTTAAACCAAGGAAAAGCACCAAAAAACACTCCCCTCTTCAATCAGTAGGAGAGAAAACTGTTAAATGGCACTAGCACTGGAATTCGTAAGAGCAGCAACCTTTCCGCACACTGAACCTAAGACAACACCATCAGTGTGGGGAGAATGGTTGGCAGGCAGTCTCAAATTCCCAGCTGATAGTCGTCTCTATCTCAAGGGAAAGCGTTTGTCTCAGATGGTTAGTCAAGTGTCAGAGCTCTTTCATCTCCTGGATAGGAAATGGAAAATAAGAAAATCACATTATCTAGACTACGGCTCCGTTTTTTAGTTCTTTGTCAACATTAAGAAGGATGCAAGGAAGAACATGTCTGAGTTACCATATTTTGTATCATTAGGCTGAGTTACTCTGAATGTGACTATTTTTATTTGAATGACATCAAAGTGGTATGTTAGTGTACTTGAAAACATATTGAGATTGAATGAAAGATATGCTTGGATGTTGATAAGTATTTTACCACAATATGATAATATAATCAGTAGTGAGCATCACTTTCTCACACCCCACACCCCCCCATATGCATTTACACAAGACATAGAAAGCATAGGTGGTCTGTTGGCATCAGCTGGTTCTTACAGTCACACATCTCAATGTAGCCACTCATTTAAAAGTATTAGTTTTATTGAGAGATAAATAACAGAAAGGTGCCTTCTCAAATCCTCAGGCTGTCTCACTGCATAACACTCAGTATTTGGACTAATATCTCCAAGAGATGGTTGCTGAAAATACGAAAGTGACTTTGATAAGCAGTAGAGTCTCATTTGATATTATACAAACTAGTGACATCTATAAATAAAGGATAGGAGAAACATACCTAAAGAAAGCCAAGTTTTAAAGAGCAAACATGCATGTGTATAAAGGGAAACTAGTAAATATAATCAAATGATACTTCCAGAAAGCTAGGTTCCATACAAAAACATGTTATCATATTGGAGAGCTAAGAAATAGGAAACAAAGGGTAGGAGATGAATAGATATTTCCAGATAATACAGTTTCCTAGATTAGTGTAAAATCTCTCTCTTAATATAGTTTTACACATTGTTTGGAAGAACTCATGGTAAATCTCCAGGAGACTGAGGGTTCCTGAGTTGTGAAATGTTAGACTAATTAGTTATAGAAAAAAATTGTAAGGCAGAATGAATGAGAATAAATGTTGCACATACATTGCAGTAGAGTTAAGTTTGGAAAACATTTAGAGGAAACATAACCCAAAGTATATGTGATACACTAATCATTAGAGAAATGCAAATTAAAACTACAATGAGTGATCATCTCACTCTAGTCAAAATGGCTTTTAGACAAAAGACAGGCAATAATGAATGCTGTCAAGGATGTGGAGAAAGGAGAACCCTCATACACTGTTGGTGGGAGTGTAAATTAGTAGAGCTACCATGGAGAACAGTATGGAGGTTTCTCAAAAACTAAAAATAGAACTACCATATAATCCAGCAGTCCCACTGTGGGGTACATGTCCAAAACAAAGGAAATCAGTATGTCAAAGGGATATCTGTACTCCCATGTTTACTGTAGCACTATTCACTAAAGTCAAGATGTAGAATCAACCCAACTGCTCATCAGTGGATGAATAAAGAAAATCTGGTACTATACAAAATGGAATATTATTCAGTCATAAAATAATGAACTTCTGTCATTTGCAACCATATGAAGGAACTGGAGGGACATTATATTAACTGAAATAAGTCAGGTACAGAAAAACAAATATTGCATGTTCTCACTAATATATGAGAGCTAAGAAAATATTGAACTCATAGAGCTAGACAGTAGAATGATGGTAACTAAAAGAAGGTTAGTGAGAAGTGGGGGATAAGAAGGGATGGTTAATGAGTACAAAAATACAGTAAGATAGAAGGAATAAGATCTAGTGTTTGGTAGACTATAGTTAACAATAACTATTGTACCTTTCAAAATAACAAAAAGAGTGGAATTGGAATGTTCCTAACACAAAGAGATAATAAGTGCTTGAAGTGATGGAAACCCAATTACCCTGATTTCATCATTATACATGTATACTTATGTGAAAATATCACATGTAACCCAAAAATATGTATAAGTGGTATGTATTTGTAATAACTACAAATAAAAAATTCAAAATAACCCTAAGTATATGTAATAAGAACATGGCACTGAGCTATCATTTGTTATGACTCAAGGACATTGTGTCAATGTAAAAATGTAGGCAAATGCCTAACAGAAGGGTGGTGCTTTAGGAAGGAGGACGAGCAACACAATCAACCAACCACAAGAAAACCAAGTAAGCCCATGAGGACTCCACACTTGGAACACTGTGTGTGTCTCCAGTTACCATTGCCCATGCAGAAGACAATGGAATTTAAGAGGCCATCCAAAGGTCTGGGAGGAAGTAATGGGGAGGAGAGTTTATTTATATAAAAATATCTCTAGAAGAGATTAAGAAGACAAAGACTCTAGTCTGAAAGTAAATCTGAAGAAGGGTACGATTGATATTTGTAAAACTGCTAAAATGTTATATATACCTATGACTTCTTCTCACTTCCATTCCTTCAACCCATTAAGATGATTATATTCTCCTTCTATTTGACATTACCAGAGTCACTCTTCTATTTTAATTATCCAATAGTAGGTATCTTTCCCTCCAGCCATTCTTTAAACTAAGATAAGTCATATCCCTAAAACCAAGGTCTGATCATGTATTTCCTATGTAGAAAACCCAGAAGGACCTTTGTTCACTCAGCAATGAAAGATTCTGAAGCCATGGATTTCACGGCCTTTTGCAATATAATCTCAACTCACATTTAGTGATTTCTCACTAGATGCTACCCCTCTCTTTATCCTTCCAATCTCAGCCTCTGATATCATCACTACAGTTAGATGAGACTGCTCACTGTCCCCTGGATATGCCATTTATTTTCTGCATTTTGCCTTTGCACAGATTCCCAGTTTGAGATATCCCCTCTAACATCGATCTTCAAATCTCTGCTCTCTAAAATACTACTTTTTATTGAAGACTTAGCTGACATTTCACCTTTCTGTGAAATCTTCATCAATCTGCCAGTTAACATTAATTTTTCTCCTCTCTTCTGTATTCCTTAGCACTTTATTTGGCCTGTGTTATACTTCTAATCCCATTCTTTGGGTCTCATTTCTGACTACCTCACTGGGGTACGGTAATAGGGAAGCAGACATTTTAGACACATTTTGAGACTTCAAGGTTGATGTTATGAGGATAACTTTGCCTCTATACAAGGGAACCTCTGGTGCCGAAATCAGAAGACTGAGCTAGAAGAATCAGAGACCTGACCCAATGTGTCAGTTTCTGTCATCTTCAGCTTATCTCAGACACCTGGAAATTTATAGATTATATGTTTGCTCCACAAACATGATGAGTCTAATGCTCACGGGACAGCTTACTTCCAGGTAGTGATGACTGAAGAAGTCTACTTTATTTGTACTGAATGTTTATGTAGCATTGGGTGGATCATATTATGCAATATCTCTAGGCCAAAGCATCATTTTCCCAACATTCACTTTCCTAACCTTCAAATAACTTTATAAAATAATACAAGTCATACGTTGCAAAAGATTACCCTTCTCCCTACAACAGAAGGGGAAATTCACGGATTTCCACTCCCTTTTCCTTATCCTCATAAATCATAAAGTTAAATTTACCCTAGGGATTTTATTTCTCTGAACTCAATGTACAAGCATAAAACAAATTTTGTTCTCACAGGACATCCCATTTTTGTTTCATTAGTTCAAGGAAAGGGTCACTCAATTTTTAAAGCATTTGGTTTGATCTTTGCTATGATTCATGCTACCTAACATCCACAGACACACTCCATATACTGAAACGTATCTTATATATAAAATGTGTCTCCATGGACCCCATTAATGGTGGTACTTCCACGCAAAGTACTCAAAAGCTCTATTATGGATACATGAGTCTAGGTAGGGTGACCAGAAGTAGAAAATTAATTTTGTTAAATATTTAAATAATTGTTGTTTTGCCCAAGTTCCTATTCCACGATAAATTTCTTTTTCTTCTTGTGAAAGGTAAAATACTTCCCTGGGGCTATGGGAGGAAATGCTTTAAAAAAATTTCACCAAATATGAGGCCTAGATTATCCTAGTTCTATTTTATACATTTTAATTCTATGTTCAACCATCGCACTGATATTTCATTCTGCAGAGAGGGAGGTGATAAAAAATTTTTATTAATGTAATAAAGGAAAAAAGGAATAAAGAGGATTTGTCATAATTTAACTAGATAAAAAGAATTCTTGTGATCATAATGTAATATTAGACTATGATCTCTAAAAGAATATTGAATTATGGAAACATGATTTTTACATAATAGAACCATTTACACATAGAATTTAATCCTATTAAACAATAATTCTTAAGGTTCTATTGGCTTATATACATTTTTGTCTCTAAATCCTTTCCAGGGCATTTTTGTCTCTAAATCCTTTCCAAGTTATTTTAAAATGTTTCCACATTGTATTGCCATGGAAGACATTGTCCTTTCCCCCTTCTAATGATCAAAATTCTATTCCCCATGCTGAGTATCTATGGGGAACCATGATCATCAGCCTTTGCAGAGAACTTCTCTTTATGAGTTTAAGATCACAGAGATTTATTTGCAAAAACAAATAGGGAGAGAGATTCGGCTTAAAATTTTTTTACCAGATTATGGCCATTATTTAGTCTTAAAACCCTAAAGGTCTTAGATAGGAGGGTCAAACTTAGCAGAGCACTGTTGGAGCCTGCAAATGGCAGCTGAATCTGGGAGGAATCAGTTATCTCCAGGGCATTTCTCTCCTACCCCACAGTAAAGAAGTTGTCCAATTTAGAGGCATTTTGTAGAGCTAGAGTAAGGAGGTAAACAAACATGTTTAGAATTCCATTTCATTGACAAATCTGAAACACAGATCAAATTGGCCTTATTCCAGGACTAAACAGCCTCCAAAATCATCTCATTCTGTGCAGCAGAATCTCAGAGCTTCCAACCCACCTATGGCACAAGATCCTGGCCTCCAGTCAGCCAGCTAGTTATCCATGGAAGTGGCTCAAGGCTGACACTGAGATTGACTGGTTCACACTAATTTACTTCACACAGATTCCATTTATCTCCTAGAAGATCCCCTGGCAGCAGCTTATAATGGCATATCCTAGGATGCCTGCCTGCATGCGTGTTTAAAGCAGCAGTGCTTGATGAATCTGAGTCCAGAAAACAGTTCACAGATTGAGGAGTAGGTGCAATCAGAAAACATCAAGAGGCACAGCTGGGACTTGGTGGCTTGCTTGACTGGTCAGAGCAGCTGAGCATTAAGTGTGTCTGCTTTTCTCCTGGCTGCTCACCATCACTGGGACAAATGAGAGAGCCACCCCCTTTTTCCTTTATCAGTCACCCTCCAAAGGAAAAGAGAAAAGAAAGTATGTCACCATCCAAGTAGCATGTGCAGCTGTAGAGAAGGCTAATTTGATCATTTGCCTTTACTCCTTAAATACTTCGATATTGTTAATTTCAGTAATACTACAGCTGTTAGTTGTAAGGTTAAGTTGTTCAATGGCTGGACTGGCAAAATGTAGTTAGAAAAAGTGGAAGAGAACTTCAACTTATTTTATTTACTTTCAACAATGAGTGAGACGCTATGATCATGGGGCTCGTCAGTCGACCTCCAAAGAAAGGAAAGGTGCCTTTCTGGTTGCTCTCCTATGTCTACAAGAGAGCTTGGGGAAAGACACAAAAAAGCTGAATATTTATCTGATGAGTAAATGGGTGGATGAATGTATGAACAAACAAGTCACTGTTCTCCAGTTGACGTTTTAGAAGTGTGGTGAACCACCGCACAGTAACATGGTCAGCCTCCAAAGGTGGAGAGAATTGAGATCTTTGAACGGCATTGAAGCTAAAAGTTTTAAACAATGACAATTCAAATCTACAAAAGCAGTGACAAAGCACATTTAGCACTTATAAGGTTAAACACTGGACTGCAGTAGCTGGTTGATGGTAAAAAGTAGGATTAAGGCTTTTGCATGAGCCTTAACATGATCGTGTCGTCTGTCTGCTGCCTTAAGCTTTGAAAAACAGCTGGGATCATCTTCTTATAAGCTCCAACTCAAAGATGTTTAAGCAGTCCACAATCCAATTAAACAGAGGTAAATAGAAGGAAGAATTGTACTGAGCACCATCATCACGTTTTTTCTTAACGAAAAACAGCGTAATTAGGGGTTACATAGCTCCTTAATCTCACATTAAATCTAATAGATTGCTGACTTATACTGAGCATGACAGTCCCAGCTTTCTATATTGGTGTGCTTAATTTTAGGTCATTATCCTTTATTATGTGACTTGTAATCCTTAAAGCCCATGATTGTGTCTGGATATTTGGCAAGGATTGTACTTGGTAATACAAGGATTCTGCTTCTAAGAGTGATGGTTTAATTGAATGACATTGTATAATTATTAGATGTGCAGAGAATTACATATATTGCTTTCCTTTTTTAATCGGCTGGTTTCTTATAAGTGTTTCCTTCAGCAAACATTGTTCAAGATTATTATTGAGTTTTAGGGCCTCTTCTGAAAAGGACAGCTTTCACAAATGAAAGACAAGTAGTTTATTGTTACAGAAATGTATCTAAATGCTATTAAAATGCCCAGTTCAAATACAATCCTGGCTCATCTACAAACTGGGTGACCTTGGTCATGTTACTTTACCTTTCTGTCTCTGTTTCTTCATTTACAAAATAGCAATAATGATGGTGCCTACCAGGTGCAAGAAACTGTTGTTACAATTATATGAGTTAAAACATGTAAAGTGCTCAAATGTAGATGGTCTAAGTAAATTCAGTATTATTACTATTTGTATATCTTTTTTTGTCTAGAAATATGCATAAATGTAAATAAGATGTCCAGGCTTAAGGTCAAGACACTTTATTTTATTTTACTAGCAATGTAGTAATATCTAAAATTTCTCTGACCTAGTAATATAAGAAATATTTTAAATAGCTATATTATCTTGATCTTCATTGAAGACTGTAGAAATCTACAAGTTATTGTTAGGGGCCCCCTTTTATTTTACCAGTTTAAAGAGGCATGTCCATTTGTAGCCATGTAATGGTATCTATTAACTAAATAAAAACCCGTCCAAAGTCATCTGTAATTCTCTTTTTTCATATCAAGAGTGCTGAATATGGAAGGAAGTAAAAGTGATTTCTGACAATGCTGACCAGATAACATAGAACCTCACTGGAAAGTTATTCCAAACAGCTTTTTTTTTTTTTTTTTTTTTTTTTTGCTGATAAATTAAATAAAAGTTAAATGGAATGGAAATAATGATATGGTGATATAATTTACATATATATATTACCCTTTTAGAGAACTGATTTGGGTTCGGAAATTTAAATTATTGTATGTGCACAAATTTCAGCTTATGGATACAATTAGATCATAACATTTGAAATGAGCAAGTGTGTATAATCTTTTATATTTGAAAGTAAGAACAGGTCTTGCACCATCACTTGTGCATGGTTCCTGATTGCTGCTTTTTTACTGGTCTCCATTCACACATTAGGATTTAAGAAACGCTAGTATTGAAACTGAAAGTCTAATGCAGCTCAGCTCCATCAATGGCAAATGCATTAGTGGAGGAGGTCATTTGATGGAGTATATATCTAACACACAGAAACAGTGGTTTACTTGTTATTAACATTCTTCTTTTTCATTTCCAGGGTACAAAGCACTATAAAACCTCATATAAAATAGCATCAAAAAACTTTCTTTTTCTTGAACACCAGGTTAACACTGGGGGATGCGGAATGCATTATTATATCCATTTTAATTAATTTTAAAGGTGAAAAATAGATTTATTTTGGTTTATTATAAAAAGTTTTTCACTGTATTTTTATCTTGTTTGACCCAATATTTATACTGCTACCCGCCCCACCTCACCCACCGCTAGACACACAGCAGATCACAGAATGAATCAGGTCACTGCATGGCTCTGATCCTTCTATAAAAGCGGCTGACATAACTGGATCAGAGACGTCATGATTGGTCTCAGTAAGTACATTTAGATATAAGTAGTGCCTTGCTTTTGGTCTTTACAACACATACTCCGTGAAAATCATTAATGTGAACTTACAGATAATAGCAATATTCCATATTTGAGCAAATTTCAAAATAGTATAGAATAAGAAGTGGGTCAAGTTACTCACAAGGAAAAAAATAAAATTGTCAAAAGATTCTGATGATAACAATTCACACCAGAAAATAAAGTAACATGCTTAAAAATTTAAAAGAAAGAAAAAAAATTGAACTAAGATTTTCTATCCAGCAAAATTGACTTTTAACTAGAAAGGCTGCAAGCTAATATAAACATGCAATAACTTAAGAAATATTGTTTAAATATGCCTTTCTTGGGTGACCTACTAAAAATGAGCTTTAGATAACTAGAATAATTGAAAAGCCATCAACATCAGAATAGGAAGTAAGCACTAAATACACATTTACCTGTAGAACTAAAATCAAATGATGGTTATAGAAATATGGCTGTATTCTCTGACAGTTCATAGAACAACTATGAAAAATGCAGGTGATCAGAGGGATATGGAGAGTGCATAAAAAGCTGGATAAGCTGAGTAATTACATAGTAATACACATACTTAGTAGTATATGTATTACCTGAGAGTAAAAGAGTATCATTTCAAATTAGATGCTGGAAGAGAGAAAGCAAAAATGTTAGTAGCAAATTATTTCATTATTGCTAATAGTTGAGGGCTACCTGGCAATGAGAAGAAAGGTAATATATAATGGTTTTAGCATAAAGGTAAACATTAAGAAAAAAAAAAACTACCAAATACTCCCTCAATACATACATACAGAAAAAGAGAGAGAGAGAGAGATTTTGAGGAAAATACAATGAAATAGATGACATAGTAAAAGAATATATATAGTTTCATATATTTGTGTCCATATACAAACGTATCAACATTATCAATAAATGTTAATGGACTTAATTTACCTCTGAGCATAAAAGATATTAAGATAGACTAACAAAGTAAAATCTAACACGATGATGTTTTTAAAAAGATACATCAAAAACAAAGAGTTAAGCAAGATTAAAGATAAAAGGATAGACAGGATATAAATAAATTTTTAAGAAGCAGTGGTCACAATATTATTGAACATGGTGGAATGCAAACCAAAGAGCAATAAATAAAGACACAGAGAAGAGTATTTCATAATACTAAAGACTGTAATTCACAATGGAGGTATTTCAATGACTAATACATGTGTATGTAGTAACACAGCTACTTTAATAAGGCAGAGACTAAAGGGAACGCAAACTAACAACAGATAACGTTAGCTCATATCTCTGAATATAAGACAGATAATGGAGACAAAATATTGACAAGAATATAGAAAACCTACAGAAGTCAATAAAGTAGATGTAATAATCAAACTCTAATGCCAATAGTAGACAGCACACCTTGTATTTAAGTGCACATGAAACATTTACAAAATTGGCCACATCTTAATTTCCGGAGTGACCCCTCCAACATTCCAGGAATAGAACTAACACAGACAACTTCTCTGATCACAACGCAGTAAGGCTAGAAATTGGATCTTTCCACTTGGAAATGTCAAAACACGTTACTAAATAATTCAGCTCAAAAGAGAAATTCAATACAAAATTGCAGAACTTAAAACAATTATAATAATGAAGACATAACAATACAGCAAACCAAAGAAAGAAAAAAAAAAAAAAACAAGAGGAAAGAAAGACAATGAGTTAGAAAACAGTAAAAGAGAAGAACAAAGAAAGAAATACAAAAGATACTTTTAACAAAGTAATCAATAAAACCAACAAACCACTAACAAATCTAATCAAGAAGCAAAGGGAAAATTCACAAATACACAAAATCAAAAATGAAAGGGGAAGGAAAATGACTATCAACAGAGAAGAAATTCAAAAAGTCTTAAGAGATTATAATGCTCAGTCTATACAAATTAATTTGAAAATCTAGATAAAATAAGTACTTTTCTGGAAAACTTGGTAGTGATAGAAAGCATAAGTAGACAATTACAGTAGAAATAGGGAAAGAAAAGCCATTAGACAAAATTAAATATCCACTTATGTAAAAATACTTAATAAAATAGGATTGCTGGATATTTCTTTGATATGACAAAATACATAAGCCTTGGCTCCATAGCCAACAACCTACTTAATTCAGAAACATCAATGATTTCCCATCAAAATAAGGAAAACAACAAGGATGCCCACTGTTTCCAACAACTATTTAACATTGAGTTGAACATATTCACCATTGCAATTAAGTCAAATGGAAACAATTAGGGGAAATGTAACTATTACACTGAAATAAATAAATAAATAAAACTATTTTTTATTGGAAGGTATAATTATACACCCAGAACACTCAAAGGATCAAAAACTATGTTGCAAAGAAAAAGATGTTAGTGAAGTAGCATGGTATATAAATCAATATTCTTCAAAAATACAAACAAAAACCAGTTAAAAAGGTGTAATGACAAAGAAGCCTCTATTTACAGTCGTTTTTTATAATCAACATTTTCTAAAACCTCTGAGGAAAACTCTAACGCACTCTTAACAAACACAAAAACAGATTGAATAAACGACAAGATACACTTTATTCTTGTAAGAAACTCTATCTAGCAAGTAATTGAATTAACTCTCTGAATCTATTAGTATAGCATAATGACATTAAACAAACCAAACCAAAAAAGTTCAGAAATGTTAAGTCATGGAGATTCTGTTTTAAAGGAAGAGCGTGGCCTTAGATCTGAACTCATGATTCAGTGTTCAATAGGCTATACTCAGTCTCCCAAGTATTTTAATTATTGCATAAGATAGATAAAATTAAATATATATGTACAGTTTTAAAATATAAAATTTGAACAGCAGAGTGGGCATTTTCATCAAGATGTCTGGAAATGGTTTCTCTTAGAAATGAAGTATGTAATATTTCATGCCCTAATATTCCAAAATAACCGAAGTGTGACTTTTTTTTTTTTTGAGACGGAGTTTTGCTCTTGTCACCCAGGCTGGAGTGCAATGTTGCAATCTTGGCTCACCGCAAACTCCACCTCCTGGATTTAAGCGATTCTCCTGCCTCAGCCTCCCGAGTAGCTGGGATTACAGGCATGCGCCACCACGCCTGGCTAATTTTGTATTTTTGGTAGAGACTGGGCTTCTCCATGTTGGTTAGGCTGGTCTCGAACTCCTGACCTCAGATGATCCACCTGCTTTGGCCTTCCAAAGTGCTGGAATTACAGGCATGAGCCACCGCACCTGGCCTGTTACTACTATAATATCATTCATTCTATAAACAATGAGTGCTACTGGGTGACAGAGCACATAGGAGGTGCTGGGTATAGAGCAGTGATCAGTAATCTTTGTATTCATCAGGTCTCTGTGGTTGTAAGAGTTAAATAATGACCATGTACACAAAGGCCACTCACCACAGGTAACAGGAACAGGGAACTTCTAAAATTCATTTGTAGGAAGAACTACACCAGCCTCTTTTGGTTGCCACACCTGGAATAAAAGAATTTCATCCACTTGTTCTGCCTTTGCTTCATTCAGCTTTAAGTTCAGGGCCTCAAAGAGATTAATTGGTTGAGCTAAAGAAATCTGCCCATCCCATGGCCACACTGTGGTAATGATAGAGGAATTGATCTGGTGGTAGGCACTTCAAGTGTGCTTAGGGCACCTGAAGGAAGAGGACAAATTAATTCATTGTTTCTGCAGGAATGCACAAAAGAAAACTAGGGTGCTCTCGTGGCAGTAGTGGATGCTGTACAGCAAAAAAGAAAAGAAAAGGAAAGAAATAAATGTTGCTGATCTCCAATGGTTGATGACATCTTTGTAACTGACCACTTGAATGACTTCTTTGTGATTGACCACTTGGATTTGTCTGCCATATAAGTGTATGCTGAATGTGAGGCCACCTTACCTGGTGAAAAATAACCAGTATAAAATCTATATAAAGTGGTCATCAACTCTGCTTACTCCCTATAGTAATTTAGAGCTGTGCTCTGATCATCTTCTAACTAAATCATCTTTTCTTTCAATAAAGTAGTGTGTGGTAGCACTGAACTTTATACCTGTTTTCCTTCTAAATGTACCCGTGGTAAGGTATCTTTTGTAGGTAAGACTTCTTAAGTAGAAGAGAAATAGCCAGTGCCACCATGCTCCTGCAGAATAAACAGGGCAGGCCTGATGGGAGGGCTCGGGCTCTCAGATGCAGCAGCGTTAGTTTCTGCCACGCACTGGGATTGGAATTCCTGTTGTGCATCCGGACCATGTACAGAATTTCGGCTGACTTCAAAGAGAGTGATTTTGAGAAGAAAGAGTTAGTTGCCAAAAGGAGAAAGCAAGGCATTAATCTTTGATAAGCTCCATTTACTAATTTATAAAGGCAATGGGAATTGGGGTGAGGTTAAAAAGTAAAAGCTGAGGGAACTATCTGTAGTGAATGCTAATGATTTTCTGACCATGTCATGAACTGTGCTTTTTTTTTTTTTTTTTGGCGGGAGGTGGGTGGGGGGAACTATAGCTTGATTATAAAACATTACATACTATTTAGTAGTTTATAAGTGATTGTAAGATTTTTAAAAAACTAGTTCTGACCCCTTAAAATGGAAGAGCTATTTGCTAGAAGGGGCTTGTAAGTCATAAGCAGTTACAGGAGACATGTTTAGAATTCAGAGTCAACAGAGAGAGAGATTAGCATAGACAGCAATGCAAACAGTGTTTCCATTTTTTGTTCATCTTCTTTATATCGACACAGAGAAGACTGGGAATGATAGGCAAGAAGCTCTAGAAAGAATTTGGAGAAATTTATAGAAGAAAGAGAACCAATAACTGTACCCCAGGTATAAAGAACAAACATCTAGGTAGGAACTATTTCAAACGGTTAGGTATGGATGACGTTTATTTATTCTTAGGGATTTTTATTTCTTTTAGCATGTTATTCTTTCAGTCATATGCATATTTGGGGGACCCAGTACGTCAGGTACTGTCCAAGGTGCTGGGGAGAGGAAACAATAAAACATAGGCATGGTTTGTGCCCTCACAGATCTTATGGTCTGACAGGCAAGAGACATTGAACAAGTAATTACAGTCGCGTGTGATGAATGTCAAGCTGGGCTGATACACAGTGCTTTTGGAACAAGCAGCTAGGGGACACTGGACCATTTTGTTTCTTGAGAGAACTAGAATGTAGCTGATAGACTCTGTTCAAAAACTGTATAGTCAATTTTCAGGTTTGGATGTTGACATATATATATATATACTTTACATATTTTGCATCCTTTAATCCTCAAAATGACCCTCCCGAATAGATGTGTGTTTTCCCATTTATCAATGAGAAAATTTAAACTCAAGGTAGTTAAAGTAACATGCCCTTTTCACACACATAATAAAAGCTGAGGCTGTAAAAAAGGACCTGCTTCAAAAACAAGCTGATTTTAGGATTTTTTAAAAAAGATGAGTAACACAGACTGATGAAGGGAGATCACTTTTAGTAGAAACATTTCAATGGTTAATTACACCAATATAAAGGTGAAGCGTTACACCTAAGGTCACGTAGGCTTTTGTTTTGGTTTTATAGTTAAATTAATATAAAAATGAAGTCTTACTCTTAGGCTAACTTAGACTTTGGTTTTACAACAGATCTGTTGGCCTTATGTTCGTGTCCAACTCTATAATACATATCCAAATTCAAGTGCCTAAACCGAAGGCCCCAGATCTAGGTCCCAGGGCTTCCCAGAGTTATTTTACCCATCTGTGGTTATTTGCTTTCCCTTTCATTCATGCAGATACTTTCCTGAGTGAACTGCTGGTGTCCCCTTTCATAATATCAGCTCCAGAAAACAGGAGTTCCATGAAACCAGAAAAACCTGTTTAATTGAAGCCAACCATTGTTTACTGAACACTGATTGGTGGAAAGCACTGTGATAAGTGTTGAGGAAACAAGCTTAGTAAGACACAGTCTATCACTTATGTTTGCTTTCCACTCTCATCAGTCTTGATCAGGGATTGGCAAATGTTTTCTTAAAGGTTCAGATAGTAAATAGTTTAGACTTGTGGGCCATATAGTCTCTATCAAAACTATTCAACTCTGCATCTGAAGCATGAAAGTAACCAAAAGCAATACATGAATGGATGGGTGTGGTTGTGTTCCAAAAAAACTTTATTTACCAAAAACAGACAGCAGGCTGAATTCAGCTTACAAACGGTTTGCAGACCTCTCGTCTTGACCATTTCTGGTTGGTGCATCAAGTCACCAGCTGAGCTCCAGTTTTTATATCACAGTGACAGTCATGATATGAAATGGGAGATTATCAGAACCTCTGAGCCTAAGATGATAACATAAACATCTCTCCATCCTTTTATTTATTATGCATTAAACAAAAAGCTTGCTCTGCCTACCCCTTTAAAGCCGCATTCAACCACCACTCGGCTCCAGCAGAGAAAAAGGTGTGTGTTTTGGCTTCCTCCACAAGGAATGGTTAGAAAAATGGTTAGAGACTTGCTGTATAACGTTAGAGACTTGCTCAGATAAATAGGACTTCACTTTAAAAGTGGTATAAATGAAGCAGCCAAGAGAATGACAGCACCATTAATCCAAGGAATATTTATCGAGCACCTACAATGTGACAGGTCCTGGAATACACATATTAGAGAAGTGGCAAACAAAAGACACAGGCTCTCCATCTCTTATAAAGCTTAGAATCTGGCTAGGAGACATATAATCTGTACATAAACACAAAACATATCAATGATTATTAATTGCAAAAGAAAATGAGTAATATGAAAGAAAATCACAGTCTGTCATGAGAGTAAATAATGGAGTGAACCTAAGGAAGCTTGGAGGTCAAGGAGTGTCTATTTAAGGAAACGACCTTTTTTTTTTTTTTTTTTTTTTTTTTTTTTGGCGGAGTCTCGCTCTGTCGCCCAGGCTGGAGTGCAGTGGTGTGATCTCGGCTCACTGCAAGCTCCGCCTCCCAGGTTCCCGCCATTCTCCTGCCTCAGCCTCCCGAGTAGCTGGGACTACAGGCGCCGCCACCACGCCCGGCTAATTTTTTTGTATTTTTAGTGGAGACGGGGTTTCATTGTGTTAGCCAGGATGGTCTCGATCTCCTGACCTCGTGATCCGCCCGTCTCGGCCTCCCAAAGTGCTGGGATTACAGGCTTGAGCCACCGCGCCCGGCCAAGGAAACGACCTTTAAAGTAAGAACTGAAATATGGGCAGAAATTAGGTGAAGAGTAGGCAATAGGAAAGATTACAGGTTAAATGGGTGTCACTTGAAAAGATCTGTGAAAGTTCTGAGGGAAGAGGGAGCTTGGCCTGGTCTGGGGAATGGAGGATGGCCAGTGAGACTGGGGGGTCAGAATACGGGGAGGTGACTGGCAAAAATGAAGGTGGAGAGGAGACAGGTCAAACCACAAGCCTAAGAGCACTTGTTAAGCATTTTGTATTGTATCCTAAATGCAATGAGAAGACATTGAAATAATTTATGCAGAGGTGGCATGTTTAGATTTACATATGTAAAGATCGTGCTGACTACTGTATGAAATATGTCTTGGAATGGAAATTTGATCAAACCTACTCTCAGCCTTTCTCTTTCCAGCACCTTCTCTGGGCAAAGTACCCTTGGCAACTGACCCAGAACCAGGAGATGCGTAAAAGGAGAAAGTCGTATCTCCCTTCCTTAGGTTTATTACCTGTCCATAAATAACCTGGAGACATTTATCACCATGAATTTGCTTCCTTATGCAAACATACAATTCTGATGCTGTGTAAAAATTAAATACGAAAGTCATTCCCATGTATAAATCATAGAATCACTATATAAAACAATTACTTTAAGAGTCAGACATAAGATGGTCCAGATAAAGAAAGCAGGGAGCCAAGGTGAAAACCCCTTGAAGAAGATTCTGCTAAACCCAATAAAAGGTATCAATGAAAGAGGTGGTAAAATTAGATGTAGGAAACCAATTCAGAAATGGAAGAAGACAGAATACACAGACATACATACACACACACACACACACACACACACACACGCACGCACATGCAATATGCTAGGCAGGAAACTTCTGATTCTGTCTGGCAGTTGGTCTCTATTTAGTTTAACAGTCTTTTGAGATCAGGGTGGGAAAAGGAGGAACTGAAGTGACCATTCACCCATCTGCTGCTGAGCATATTCAGGGAAAAGACAGAAATGTGGTTGTTTGGAATGCCTTGCAAGTGTCACCTGGCATTTTTAGACTATCCTCAAATGAAGTATTCTACATCTATCGTGTGTGTGTGTGTGTGTGTATGTATGTACTCATATGTATAAATACTCAAAGACACAGAGTCAATATCAGGTAATTTCATAGTGTTGACAAAGCTATATATCCAAGTTCAGAGTTGTAACTTTAACTGTTTAGTGTATTAATGCCTCACTGGGCTCATGAATGCTACATATTCTCCACTATTTGTTTACTAGCTTGGCAAAATTATTCAATACATGCAGTGTCACAAAGCACATGGTCACATCTCATATGTCTGCTTCAAGGACAGGACCAATGTGACCTTTGACTTTTTCTTGTACACAGGATAAAATCATTCTTAGGAACAATGTCTATTTGCACAGCTACCCAATCTGCTATTGAAGCAGTCTCAATTTTCTTCAATATTGCTTGTTAAATGTTTATAGCTAATTTTATAGTATAGGGCTAGATGTCTGAATATTTTCAAAGGCATTCTCTATTGCAGTGGTTTTAACTGTTCTTCTTTCATTATGTTTTATGAGATTGAGAATAGACACATAGAAAATAATGAAGTGCCTTAAAAAATTCTTTCTTGGATAATGAAAAACCTGTATAATATAGAACAGAAGACTGCTCCCAAATATCCTCTGACTTGGAAGATAGTTACACGTTTGTCTGTTACTTATTTCTCATCCAGGAGCAAATATTAACCGGTCAACATTGAATGCCATTTGATTTCATCCCCTTTGGCTTGGGAAACCTATGACTACCCACACTCAGGGGCCATCGGCATGGAAAGTATTAGTTTCTGTGCAGCCCAGGAGCTCTACAGGACGTGGTGGAATCCCAAAGGTGGGTTGAAAGGTTCAAATCATAGCCAAGAAAAATAACTTCAGTCACTGACAACGGTCAATATCATTTAAATCTCTAGAAATCTTATGGAAAAAAAAAAAGATAAAAATAAAAAATAATGGCTTTCTTGAGGGTCCTTCCCACAGCAATGATTCAGAATACTACATTTTTAGACAGGGGAGGAGAAAATCATAACACCCGGTAGAAGGGAGATGTAATTTTATTATCTGGCAAGATAGTGGCTTCATCATTAAAAAATTCAACCAACTAGAATACAGCGTCCTTTGACCTAGAAGATAAAAGGTCAGACAGCAATTTTGAATAATAAATGAGACCTGTTGACCTCATGACCCAAATCTGGCAGGGTGAGTGTTTCCTCTTTCACAGATGCTGATGGCAGACACACATACCGAGACAGCTCGGCTAATGAGCTGCCTCAACCCAGGTAGTGGGTGCTGCAATGTTTTCGTGTTATGTAGCCTAGGAGAGAACAGATTTCTGAAGCTGTTGTGTCGTGTAAAGTGATATTTCTAGAAATATTTCTATTGTGGCTTTTAAGGAGGCTCTTTCCTGGGTTCCCAATGTTTCTATTTAGTTGTTGAGTTGAGTAGAAACCTAAGCATTGGTTAAGGTATTTTTTCCACCTCTGATTTCCTTGATTATTTTAGCACTGGCAAAGAAGAAAGGAAATGCTATATGCATTTCACTTATATTAACAGCAAGGTGCTTTTATGAGAATTTTCTAAAAATGGGAATGAACCTACTTATCTTTAAAAATGTGACTCACTCCCTTCATTTTGGAGCAAATAGTCCTTGTATTTAGATAACAGATTTAGATGTACAAGGTATTAAGCTATATAAATATTTGTGATATACTAATTAGTTTAAATGTTTAACTTTATTTGAGTAACACAGTGACGCAATTTGAAACTTTAAAAATTTCCAACTAAAATGAAAACAACTATGGCTTTAAACTAAACTATCCATCCCTACAATTTTAATCCTTAAAATTTTCATTACTGCTTTTGGAAAATATCAGCTGTTGCAAAGTAAACTTGGTAAATGCTTATGTTCTTTTTGGTAAATATCCTATCATATGTCTAATAATTTTGACACTTTTGCTTAATAACATGTATAGTGCCTTTAATTTGTGTTTATTTGGTATTCTTTTCAATAAAAGATTTCAGGAGCCTGGCCAAATTCCAGTTTAGCTAATTATATTTCTCTTGCTAGGTCCTCTTTTAGCTTTCAACTGACCATAATAGTCTTCTTCACGCTTCATGTTAAACTCTTGCCAATTTATGACTTGCAGAAGAGTCGTTTGGTAAAATAACATGATCCCTACTTGCAGTAATATCACACAGATGAGTAAGAACTGTTTTGAACCAATTTTTTGTTATTTACCATAAATTGGAAAAAGAAAAAACCTTAACAATGAAGGATTTAGAGAAACCCTCACCACATTATTTGTCACAATTTCCCATTATCTTCCCAAAAGAGAAAGACAAAATGACAGCCAAAGCTGATTGTTGTTCAGTTGGTTTCAAGCCTATTCGATTTGCTGTAACTGAATCAATGCCTATAGAAGACTTTTGGTGTGCACAGTCCTAGTAAGCATCATTGTGATGTGACGCAAACATTTTGCTTTGTGCGTATTGAACTTTTCCAGAAAGTCACAACTTTTCCAAACTAAAGGCACTTGACCTAGATTTATGGGTGAGGTCCCATTCTAACTAGTAACATGAAATACTACTGCTACATAGATATATATCAGCTGAACTGTGATACAGGAGAAGAAAGGAAGTGAGTTTACAGGGAGTGAGGAAAAATGACACCTTATGTATGTGTTTTGTGGAGCACTTCTTTGTCCCGTTTACACACTTCACATTTATTTTTATATAACCTCACTACAAACTCATGTAGAAAATATGCAGTTTTGTGTTGGTAAATGTTTAACAAAAGCAAACAAACAAAAACCCTGATTTGTACTATTTGTCAATCTTTATGGTATAAATACTCCCACCATAACTAATTTCAAGCTACCAAAATGATGTCACTATGTACAAAGCTGAGGAGAGATGCATACAATTGGCTGTCAGGAGCTGGTGCTAGCTGACTCCATCACACCACTGAGTATAGAGGGGCTATTGGTATCTTCATTTTGGAATCAAGGAAACTGATATGGAGATATGGAGAGATTCAATGATTCATCTGAGATGGAGATGCAAATAATAGCAGGGCTGTTACTTAGATATCTGTTATTACCAGGTTCTGAGATTTTCTCCACTTTCTAAAACATGAAGCCATTTAAGATTTAAAAAGGCAGGATGTGTAAGTGCCGGAAGGGTAAGGAAACTGTGCACCAACTCAGGAAGTGCATGTGCACTTCACGGAGGAAAGAGGCAGAGCAGACCCACGGAAGACTTCAGAGCAGAGGCAGACACAAAGGAAAGAAACACTGGGAGACAAAAATGCAGACAAAGAAGAAAGAAATAGATCTGGGGGAAACTGGGAAATGTAGGGGGAGAGAGAGAGAGAGAACATGTGCAAGTAAGCATTCTGGATAAGGAATACTCAACTTTTATATCAGTTTTCTCCTTCTGGCTCATTTGCCTCTTTCCCACTTTTATCTCTCCTCCTTCATGTTGTAATACATATATTTTTTGTTTGTGGTATTCTTGTAGTTTTGTTAAAATAGCAAACCAGCTAATGTTTTATATTTCACTCGACTCTCCTACTATTTCACCCTATCACCCGTAATTCAATTAAATTAAAATGAAGTTTGATTTATTTGTTTTACATTCAGACCACTTATTTGATTATTTTGCTGGGTCAGTGGTCTGCAGTTTAAAAAAATATATATTTCTCAGCCCTTTACTGTAGTATTACCTTGCAAAGACAAAGGGTTTCACATCCATTACCTAAAAAGTCTTATAGCACTCCTTCAGAAGAAAGGGCTATTAATTTTAATTTACAAAATAAACAAAGACAAAAGGAATGAAGTAATTGTTTAACAAACAGCAAAATGAACTGAGGCTTCAATCTGTGTTTCTACATTATTATTCTATAATATGTAGCTATACTACACTGTTTCAAAATCAAAATACACAGTAAAATCTTTAAACACATTTTATTTGAAAATAAATGTTTGGATGAGAATGTATTCCATCATTTATCTATGGAGAAAACAAATAATGCTCTATTTTAATTGCCAGTGTAAAAGTTTAAGGCATAATAAAAAGGTAAATATATAAATGAGGCAATACAATGTCCATCCTTGGAGAAAATATTTTACCAACAGTTAAATAATGAGATTGAGTAATTGAGTATCAGGATATGGATTATAATGATGGAAACCATTTAAACTTACTAGCATAAGAACAAATCGTTAAGTTAGACTATTGTTAGAAGTAAAGATTTGTGTTCCTTTCTTCATTTTAGTTTTCATTCTGTTGCAAATAAGTCACTTTTTCCCTAATCTATTACTTCAAAGAATTCACATAAGTGTTTCTAGCAGATTGCCTACAGTAGGGTTTGGAAATCAGCAGGGTGACATTCAGCAGTGTTCCTGTACATGGATGGATGGAACTGACTTATCAACTGTCACCCATATCACCCAAATCATCCATGTGAAGAAGGCTGAATTGGCACTGAGCTGGCAATTATCTGGTGGACCCAGCCTAGTAAACTGACCAAACTGATAAAAGTTCAAAGAAGTAATATAATTGCATTAGGAAATCATGGAGAATCCTTTTTGATGATTCAAAATGCAATATCTTGAATGGATTCAATCCACAATAGCATACTCATCAAGTCATCTCAGAAAAAACTACAGACTGCTATTATAGGCATTCTACAACATGGTTCAAAACCTTGCATAAACCTGGTCTTTACAGAAATATAAATCATGAGTATAAAGCATGCTGAGTACATGTGGAAAGGTCACACACTCACTAATGTTGTATAATCCATGTTACATGTATAATACATATATACACATATAGTACACATACACATACAATAACATGAATAATTAACTCCGGTTATTAGAGCAATGATAGAAACGAAATAAGAAACTTCACTTTAAAGGTAATTTGCTTTATTAGTTCTCAGTGTATCAGGCTATCCAAAAAGCTTAGAGGCCAACTAGCAGTGCCATAGCCATCAGAGCAAAATGAACAATTACAGTGTCATTGTACTTAGCTTTCTAAAGTTAGGAAGTTCTTGCCTGTTTTCTAAGTGAAGGGAGCTGTGTTGTGTTCAGCATTTACTAAATTTCCCTGAACTTTCAGATTATCTTGGAGAAGAAAATTGGCTGCTGCCTTTAGTATGATAATATGAAAATTCAAAATGAGAAGCACCAAATGTTGACTTATTTTGTGTGAGCTTAAGGGTCTCTCAGATATTACGATGGCTAAGAATTTTATCTCACATGCCATATTCAAAAAGCGTATAGAGTGATTGCTTGGAAGGTGATGTTCAGAAGATTTCTAACGTTGTATCTGGATCTCGCAAGAAACAATGTCTTGATCTATGAGCAATGTCTGCCAGAAGGTAGGGATGGAGAAGCAACAGCTCACATGGCACCTTTTGAGTTCTTGTGTAATGAAATCTGTCTGAGGTCAAGAGAGATGAGCCTGTGAGCCTGGAAAAGTGGCCACCGACCATCCTGAGGCTCAGTTAAACGAAGGAGGTGTTCCTATATAATCTCCAAGGCTCTCATTAGCCTTAGAATAATTTAATAGCATCTAAGGTCTGTAAAATAATATTACAGTTCAAAAAATGTTTTACATATATTAATTTCCTATATTATTATTACTAGATTTTAGAAAAAAAACTAAAGCTCAAAGTGGCTAGCCAGGATGACACAGCTTGAGGAGGTGAGATTCAAATGTTAGTTTCCACTCAATGTATTTGGCATGTCTGTAGAAGTGCACATTGGTATGGTTATTGTAGCGAATAATGGGTAGAAATGACCTCTTCCCTTGTTGATGCTGAAACAGGGGCACTGGTGGAATCTGGAGCAGTGGGTACCTTGAGCAGAGGGCTCAGAGCAAAGGCCCAGGTTACTATCTTTCCATAGACACTGACTGACACAGCTCCACTTCTACTATAAATGGGTCCTAGAATCTATTACACATTCTATAGCAGGAATTTATAGACTCCAATATTAATTTTAACATTTTATCCAGTCTTAATGGCAATTATCCTTAATAATTATCCTTAGTTATCAACATTGAAAACATTATCCATGACACCTTTAATTCTAGATTGCCTCTTCCTATTACCTGGCAGATTTTTGGCCTTGATCCAGAAGACTCCAACCATTCAAGCCAAACATGTTTACAACTACGGCATAAAAAAGTAACCCTGATGTTTACAAACAAAAACGAATTCTGAAAAATGTGCTCTAAAGTTAATGCTATGTATCACATTAGACAATTGAAACTTCATTAAATATTACTCCATAGATACTATCCCCCATCTTTGATCTTTATGGAAATGGCTTAGGGGTGGAGTGAAGGAGAAGCAAAGATTATTTGATTATGTTGCAAAATGATGATTTAGCAATTCAACATCCCATTAAAGTATGTTTAATGCGATGTTGAATTGGTTTCTTAATTTATAAATTCAAAAAGTTAAAGTCCACTCACTAGCTTGCTATTTAAGAAAGAACTCTGTAATGTATTCCAAAACCTTATGTAGATGATTTCTTGATTTTGTGTAACTTTTTTCTTCCAGTGGAGCCAATGACTGAGGCTGGCTTATTCTGATTCACAGCAGTAAATGGCACCTGCCTTTTGATTTCATTTGTTTGACAGGATTTTTAGTGAGGCAAGAAATGGCTTCAGAATAAAAGTCTCTTAATGAAACTTAATGTTTTAGCCTTTAAAAATGGGACATTCTATTTCTTAGCTTATTCCAGGTGCATACTTAAAATGTGTATGATTTTTATTAAAATCCACATTCTTGGAGAGTTATAATCTCAGGCATACCTTGAAGCATCTCTTCAGTTTATCAATGTATGATTCAAACTCAAGCTTTTAGTCCACAGAAATATAGCCCAAAAGCAACACCAACCTTAAATGGTTATTTACTTATAACTTGCTAATATACTTTTCTCCCTGAATATTAGCATTTTTTTTTTTTTTTTTTTTTTTTTGGGATTGGAAAACAAGGATTTTGCTCCTGCCATAGTAGGCTTGGTTTCTTTTAGCCATGGACTAGAAAGAAGAAAGAGTCCTCATTCACAATTCACACAAACTTTAATGATAATAAACGTGGAATTTTTTTAAAGTACAATGAAAGTTTAAGAAAAAGCATGTAGGTTTTCTAAAAACGTTTTTTAAAGATTAGGTGAAGACCAGCCTCCCCAACAGACTCTTATTTTTCCTTACAGTATCTGTAGGAAAAGCTCATTTGCAGACAGCTGCAATATGAGCTTCCTTTCCTTGCCCTGTCATTGACCTCCAACCTGATCTGAAAGAACCACCTTCTTTCAAAGTGAGAAGTTATTCATTTACCATAATAGCTCTATTCGGGGCCTCCTTAGCAGAAACTAGCAATTGTGCCCAAACAAGAAGGTTTTGTGATCCTGACTACCGTTCTTACACAGGAGGACAAAACCAATAGGAAATTTCCGTTCCGACAGCCACAGTAGGTGGCCATAAAGTTGGTGTTTAAAACTATGGCTTATGTGTGGTGATCACAAAAAGAGAAAGAAAAATCATTAGGAGTTTGCACTTGCTCTAGTTATGTACTGGGGTTTGCCAATTATGTTCTCTTAACTCGACAGCTTATTCATTGAGCAAGAGCTGCTACATTAGAGGTTAGCTGACAGTCTGCAGTGTGCAACTTAAAATAAAACCACTTTATGAAGAGGAGTGAGAAATAGAAATGATAAGCCTATTGGATAATCATTAGAAATAAATAAAAAGCCTTTGATACATGCAATTAGTCACAAGCATTACAAGTTGAAATGCAGTCCAGTGTTAAAGAGACAGTTTAGAAGCACATGGCACATTTATCACAACTCCACAGACAAGTTATTGAGCTGTCTGTGAAAAAACAGAGCCAAACAGGAAAGCTTTCAGCAGTGAGCAGCGGTTGAGGTCCTTGATTGATATAGCTAGATGATGCAAAGCTGTCCGATGGCTTTCTGCAAAATAAAGTGAAAGAACTCAAGGTCTTTCATGGTGCTCTCTGACCACAGATGAACAGCTACTTTATTATGGCCCAGATTGAAGTTGTGCCTTACTTCATATTCTGCTACTGTCTGACGCACACGGTTGACTTGACTGGAGGGCCATTGTGCTTAACGTAGGGGTTTGACATCTTCATATTAAAAAACAGCAACAACAAAACAAAACAAGTTCACTATAAAGGACAGAATATCGCACTGGTTAGGAGCTCAGATTCTTTACTTGACCTTACCAGCAACTCTTTTAACTGTAGAGATGTAAAGGATGAGAATGAGCATTATCCTAGAGATCCCATGGCGACCCACCCCTTCCTTCATGTGCAGTTTAACTCCAAAGCGTCACAAACCAGGATGTTCACTGTCATGACCCCGATACGAGGTTATTTGTTTTTTCAATAATTAAGATGCGGTACTTATTTTTATTTTGTGCTCCAAAGTAGAGAATGGCCTTTAGATAAGACATAAATACCTATGGAAGTCTAGTTTAAGCTTTTTAGTTGCTTTGAGTAGTTTCAGTGACTGGAATTTATTTTGCTAAGGAGTTTAACAGCAAATAATACAATGTTATGACCCTTGTCTTTAGCTTGATTCTTGTCAACTAAAATTATTAACCTAAAAACAACCACACTGCATTCTTCTCATTATATTCATTTGTGTCCTCCCAGCCCCGGCCCCCAAAAAAACACAGGGAGAGAATGAATGAGGAGAAAAAAGAAAGAGACTTGCTCTAGAATCATTTTAAAAACATTATATTCTTCCACACTCTCTCTTTTTATCTAATTCCCAGACTTCACTCTCCCTAAAGATATTATTACCACAGTCCTTTGTTTGAGATTAGAACATCATAAATCTTCAATTCTACTCTTTTATTGGCATATTAGAGTTGTATTATTTGATTTTGAGTGTCATAAACTGCATTGTTCAGAACACCTGGAATTTTACCTTTATAAATGAGGCAACTGGTGTAGCACATTCAACCAAAAGGACTTCATTTGAAATCAATTCTGATAAGGATACAGCTATTTCTAAAACTTAAATGCACCACTAAGACCTAATATTAGTTCTCTCTCTCCAAAAAAATTAGAAATTTTACTCTATTTTTAAACTTCCTGAGGAAAAAAGCAAACATATTGAAAGCTTTTATTCTGTCCAGAACCCAAATTAATATCCCAAATATAAATATATAAAACAAAGTAATTTAAAAAGATAATCAAAATTTGACGTAGTTTTACTTTGCTTAAAGATGTCAGCAAAGAAGGTATTCCTCTACATAAAAATTAAGTGCATGCTTTGCTGCATTCTGGTTCTATTTCCTCATACAAATAAAGGAAGAAAATGATTAATTTCTCCCCAGAAACTCACTTATTTCCCAAACCTGAATTCCTTGTTATCCAAAGTACCTGTTACCTGGGGAATTCTTAGAGAATCTCAGACCTCACCCTACAAGAGTAAGAACTAGCATTTTAACAAGTTCCCTGGGTGATTCACATACGCATTCAAGTTTCAAAAGCCCTGCTTTAATGCAGTATTTCTAAACTCTGTCTGCATTTTAGGTTCACCTGAGGACCTCTTAGAAAATACAGATGCCAGCACCCTACTATAGACCAATTAAATCAGAATTTTTGACAGTAGGGCTCAAGCACTGATACTTTTTAAAAGCTCTCCAGGTAATTCAAATGTGCATCCAGAGATGGGGACCACTACTGTAATCAAAGCTATGTAACCTGTTTTGTTTATCTTTTTATAGTAGCCACTAGAAAGCTCAAGTAGTTAACATGAATCTTTTTAGGTAATTATATTATTAACTGTGTTATATTAAGAACAAGAAACAAGATAACATTAATACATATATATCTCATGCTAGTCATTGCATTAAGCTCTTTTTAAATAAATTTTCTCATTTAATGCTCAAGGCAATGTTATTCTTCCTACTTTACATACAAGCAACCTGAGACCAGGAGGGGTTGAAAAAATTAAGGTGAGATAGACCTTTACCAGCAGAACATTCAGAACTTAAAACCAGTTGTTTTTGACTACAGAGTTTACATTCTTAAATTCTTGTTACTACTTTGCATATTCAATTCTTGCAGCTTTTTTTCCAACCTGTAGCCTAGTTTTCTCTTAATTATCCCCTACCCCAATTATTTCTTAATTCCTAGCTTTGGTTTGGGCTAAGAATGAAAAGTGGACCTCAAAGGTTAGTGTAAATTAGAAGCAACTAGAGAGTTTGTTAAAACACAAGTTGCTGATTCAGTAGGTCTTGGATGCAATCCCCCAAATTTGTAATTCTAAAGAATTCCCAGGTGATGCTGATGCTGCTGGTCCAGGGACAAAACCAAGTTTCAAGAAACAGTGGGCTAGATTAGTTGTGGTGGCTCTTACGATGTTACCTGCCTTCATTACAAATTTCCTCAAATCATTTATGTAAATAGAAGTTATGTATAAGTGAAAACAGGAAAGAAGAGAGGGATGATGATATACAAATAATGTTAATAAGAATTGATAAAAATAAAACTTCAAGTAAGAAGTGATTTCCTATCCCCTACTGCAAACCCTTCCCAAGAGATAAATGGACTTCAGCATTCTTTTCTCCACAAATTTATAATTAGACTTAGTATATGATGGCAGGCAATGCAGGTATTCTAAAAGTCAAATAAACTTACATTATGACATTGTTTAGAAAATAAATGAGCAATGATGAACAATTTCAAGGTCTTCTATGCCTTGTGTTCTCTAAGTTACTTAAATCATACCAAGATACATTTAATTATTCCATGAAATGTTTTGCTTGAGGTTATAAATTACAGTGTCTGAAACAATAAAAGTGAGAGAATTTTTAAAAATTTATCTCAGTGATTTATGCTCTTAGTGCAAAGCTGACAATTTAAAATATACACTTGGTTTTTCTTCATCACTTTTGGAAAGAAATTTTCCACATAACAGAATAGTAGCTAGAAAGATGGTCCTAATTGTTTATGTTGGATATTGGTAAGGTGTGATTGAGAGAACAGTGTTTACATGAATCAGTTTCAGCAAAGATACATCCTTAGAGCTTTATGATTTAAAGCTGACAAGCAGACTAATTTATTAAATTGGAAATTAGGTACATAATATAAATTTATTTTAAATCTCTCTACTGTGACTAAGTAAAATGTAAAAGAAACTAATTTCATCTTTCACTTATAACTTCAGTGACATGTACTTCATTTGAGCTGTTAAAGGAAAGCAAGATCTGCATGCTATAAAATAGATATTTTTATTTATTTATGTTTTAACTTTTAGGATTGGGGGCACACGTGAAGGTTTGGTACATAGGTAAACACGTGTCATGGGGGTTTGTTGTACATATTATTTCATCACCTAGGTATTAAGCCCATTTAAAAATGTTTATTAATACCCTCAAACTAGGTTTGAGGTGATGTTTGCTAAATGATTAATCTAGTAATAGGACTGTCAGATGGAACACAATTTTTAAGATTTTTTAAAATCTGAAATACTGTTCTTACAGCATGTTGGTTGGATGACATAAAGAGCACAGGCTTGCCTATCACACTGATTACTTGATGTAATAGTAAGCAAGCTTAAGTGAACTGTGCGTCTTCAATCTTTCCAATCACTTAGGGATGGACATCAGAGCTCGTCATCCATCATCCCTGGCCTGAAACATACAGTGCATCAGCAATCTTGGGCTGACCTAAATGATAGTAAAAGCCACTATGCTGTTCACAATAAGAAATTGTTGTCCGCTGAATTACAGGTTTGTGATTAGATTGCTAACATGGCCAACTTGATGTATAAGTGAAGTGTCCAGGGAAGATATTCTTTAGGATCTTCTGAAGATTAATTTATACCCTTGAAATGCAGACCAATCACAGAGTCAAAAAATATGTCAAGGTGTTTTTCTTGTAACCAAGAAAGCCCAGATGTTGTAACAGTCATTAAGTCATTTCTGGCACCTTTATCTGCAAAATAATTTAATAAACAAGGGGTCTAATGACTATCATCTTGGCATGGCTAGAATTGCTCAATGTGATAATTGATTTTTTTTTGGAGCCAAATTTATATGAGGAATGATTATATACTGTTAGGAATATAAACCTGAATTGTCAACTGTTTCTCATAATTTAAATTTTTACATTTAAACAATTTTAAATTTGCTAAAATGCCTATCTAAAATTCCTAGCTGTGTGTTATGTTCTCATATCTTAGAACAGCATCTAAAGATAGCATACAAATTACCTGGTAAACATGCCATGTATTATTATTATTTTTTATTTCCTTTCCTAAGATTAAAATAACTTGAATTTAAAATTAAACTTTAAAGAAACTATCTCCAGGTCAACTACATAGCCCTAAGAGAATATTAGCACAGGAACTAGGAGGCCCACCTTGGACTTCAGGTTCTGTGTCTAAATTTTCTGTATGGCCTTCGATAAACCACTTGGCTGCTCTAACCATTAGCATCCACATTTGGTCTTATAGGAGTGGTATTTTCTGAGCTATTAAAGGTCTTATTCAGTAGGATGACATTTATTCCCTCCATGTCTACTGAACATCCCTCCTTTCCGGTCACATGGGTAAGCATAAAATGATGAAGGCGCTAGTCTTGCTGCCAGCAGGCAAGAAAACAGGCAAGTGCAATAATAAGCTTAGTGTGCAGAAAAACCACCAAAAATGAAAATGCTGGGACCACAAGCCCAGAATCTGAGTTGACAGATTTAGTGTTGAGCTCTGATATATACCTTTCTAACATGTTCTCCACATAATTCTAATGCAGGTAGTCCATGAGCTACAGGAAAATGTCCTAAGTGAAAGGAATTAGTGCTGGGTGCTTCGAGGTATACAGGAAGAAAACACTTGATTCAATCCTAAAAGCCTTGGAAAGGTTTTGGAGAAACGTGCTGGAGAAATAAAAACTTCAGGAGCATATTCTGAGTACAGTAAGTGTAAGATTGGGGAAAGTGTTCCCAGCAAGGGAACCACATGAGAAAGGGAGCCCTTGGGGACTTGAGGCAGGTGAGTTTAGAAAGTTCAAGAGGCAAAACCAAGAGATGCAGTTTAAGAAGTTGAAAGGAAACTATCACATAGGACTTTTTTTCTCTTTTCAATAAATTACTTTTCGAACATATGCACAGAAAAAAAAAGTATAAAAAGGATATACAATGAAAAGTTTTCCTTCTGTCCTCTCCCCAGCCACCCATTTCTTTTTGGAAGGAAAACACCGTTAACAGCTCCTTGCATGTCTTTCCAGAGATGTTACATGCATATGCAAGAATGTGCTAAGACCTACTCTCCACACTCCTATTCCAGTAAATAAAACAATAAGGTATACTATGCACAGCTCTGCATCTTGCTTTTTTGGCCTAATGTATTTTGGATATTGAGCACATATCCTATTTCTTTGTAAACACTGCATGGTACCCTATTATACACACACTATGATTTATTTTACCAGTTACATGCTGATGGACAATTAAGTTATTTTCAATCTTTTGCTCTTACAAGCAAAAATGTAAAGAATTAGCTTGTACCTAAGTCATTTCAAACATGTGTGCATACATTGAATTCCCAAAAAGCCCAGAATTTTTTAGTCAAAGGGTATGAGCATTTAACATGTTGGTAGATTCTGACAAAATGCTCTCCACGGAGGCTGTACTAATCTGCAATGTCATTTGCAAAGTATAAGAATGACTGTTTCCTCACTCTCAAAAAAGCAGTTAGACTTTATCTTGGGAACACTCGAGCAGAAATCAAGGGTTTTAAGAGAAGGGACGCTCTGATCAGGGTTACATTTTAGAAAGCTGTATTTTATAGCAGTGTGGAGAATAGATGGATTAGAGATAACCTGGTACGGATTATGTGAGAGAGCAAGGATTTTTACTGAGCATATATTAGATGTCAGATTTTCTGCTAAGCACTTATTACTGCATTATCACATTTATTACCTATAACCACACTAATTGTTATTACTGCTTTCAGACAAAGACAAAATGAAACAGAGGCTCATAGTTAATTACTTGTCCAAGTACATGCAGGTAATAGTACATGGCAAAACTGGGATTCAGATCCAAGGAAATATTACTATTAGCTCAGAGCAAGTGGTTTTAGTCACTACAATACTATTTGGGATGCAGAGAAGTTGATACATTTGAGATTTGTCAGAGGTAGAACTGGCAGAATTTGGTAACTGAATGCATGCGAGCATAAAGAAAAGGAACAGATTGGCATATCTGTCGAGACTGGGAATCTAAGAAGATTTACAACTGGAAAGCAAGGAGTCGGGGGGTGACTTTGAGTTTGAGGTGACAGTGGGAGGTATCTACTGCCTGGGAGGCAGGAGAGCAGTCTAGTCTGGGGAATATATGGGACTTCACCAGTGTACAGACACTGTGCTGGGGAAGTCACCAGCGTGGATGGGCTCATGTAGGGAGCAACATTTAAGGAATAGTCAAGGATGAAGAGAATATGAAAGAGGTGAAGAATAAACTAAGAGACAAGAAGACAGGAAGGAAAACCCAAAGAAAATGTTATCTCCAAACCAAATGTTTCAAAAATCACTTTGAACTGCTTTACAAATAAATTATTAATACCCACTTTTTTATTTATAAGGACTCTTATATACTGCAAAAGTAATATTCATGAAATAGTCTCCAAACACAGGAAAGAACAGGTTACTGGAACATACCCACCAACACTGTCTTGCACAGGTGATAGTCCGGGGCAAATAGCTTTCCCGAAGCTGGCTGAGAGTCTTGATACATTTCTTTAAACTCTAATAACCATACAGAAAAGTGTCAAATTGAGGATTTAAAGGCAATAGTTGCAGTCCCAGGAGAGTGTCTGGGAGTGATTCCTATGTACCTGACATAACTCAGAAGCAGGAGAGCCGCACTCAACGGCAAGGAGAAATTCTCCCACACCGCCTCGTATAAATCTACAGAGGGCTACGCAAAGGTTTATGCGAGCTGTGTGTCCAACATGTGTTGGAAAATCAGTCTTGTTATATTTTCCCTGTAAATCCTTCCAGGAGTCCTCTAGGTTTAAGGAGGACCTTCACATTTGGAATCGAGAAATGAGTATAGATTTTCTGAAACTGCCTAGACTGTGTAATATGTAGCTCATATGATATATTTGAGGGGAAGAATATGTAGGTACTGTCAGTCAATTGATGGATTCAGTCTCAAGAAGCTCCAACAGGCCCACCACTCTCCCCAACTCCTTCATGAGGAAAAAAAAAAAAAAAAAAAAAAAAAAAACCCCAAAACCAAACAAACAAAAAGCCCTGTTTTTCAAAGGGACTAAGTTTTTTAAATGTGGCTGACCAATGTGTTGCATATCCTGCATATCCTGGAGAGATGGGACTGATCTTATTGTGTTTATATAACTAGTTTTATAAATAAAAGACAATATCTTTTATGTTAGCATACCAAATTCCACTTCTGAATACACCGAAACTAAAAACTAGGACGGGACCAAACTAAAGAATCTAAACACATTTTTTGTGTGTTTAAACTGATCTTTATAGGAACAAAAGCCTTGAAAATTATATACATAAAATGGTAGCGTTACTAAAATATTCTGAAAACAACGAAAAATCTAGTGTGTATCAGATTTTTAAGTCAAATTAATAGCTAATTTTAAAATAGTTTTAATTATTAAACCAAATTTTATATTTTATCAAAAGATAAAAAACAATCATTTCTAAACTTTACTAGAAATGTCTTAAATTCTATATTCCTTCATTTCATCAAGTTTTATCTCAAAAATTAATTGCATATTATCCTGATCATAACAAACATAGTTGCCTTAAATAAAGACTATTGATTATCTAGGATGCTCCAAATCAAGATTTGATTCTAGGTGTTTTTTGTCTTTTTTTATTATTATTATTTCTTTAAGTAAACTCTATTTAATTTCTAAATATTAGTCAATGAATATCTGATTTTTAAAAATAGGTAAATTTTTAAAAATTACATCAAATGCAAAATAATTTTTTACCATTTAATATGGGAATCATATGTGAGGATCACATACAAGTGCATGCATGATCCACAGTAGAACTTTACTAAGCAGCTTTTCAAAGTACATAAGCTTTTGCTTTTACAGACCTTTAAGAGGTTCAGAATAGTGAAATCAATTTCTATGAAGTAGAAAATAGGGATTTTCTAACCAATCTAATACTCAAAACAGTAACTCTAACTTTGTGAGAGACACTATTTGAACAACAGTGACAGGGAGCTCACCACTTAATGAGGCAGCCTGTTCATTCAACAGGCTTAAGGGTGTAAACATTTTCCTTAACTATTATACAAAAATCTGCTTCCCTCTACATCTAGCAATGGTGTTCACTCTGGCTTCTGCAACGATCCCACTTTGCTCCCTGTTGTCACCAAGGTGGTCACTATTGATGTCTTCCATGCTAATAATTTATTTTTTTTGAAGTAAAACAATTCCATTTCCTCCGGTCACTCTTCCACATCATGGTTTGAAAAGTACCTCATCAATTCCTGCTCCAAAAGGACCACTGATCATCTCTGGCAGGCCTACAGACCATTTCTTTCAACTATAACATAGGTCTATGTGTAGGGTTATCATTTCCCATGAGTTAAACACTCAACTGCTATCAAGGTGAACATACATTATAAGCATATATACCTTGAACACATCATTGATACATACAAATTTGTTTCCTTTTGAAGTTTAGCAGAAAGAATGGTATGATACATACTATATATATAATATAAATATAAATTTTAATTATGATATATTTAGGTTGTAAAATAATGTTATTTTACCAGTGTTTCTTAGAGTAATTGGGAGAAATGGAAGAATGCAAAGTATTTAGGTGTGGTAGGGAGTTTACTGAAAACATAATACTAACCTAAAGTTTTCTTGCCTTTTCCCAGGACTTATGGTCTTTCTGCACATGAGATCATTCTCTTTCTCTGCAGACCACTCTTCCGTGATTTGAAATACAGGTAGCCAGCCTATCCCTGCCTTTATGTGGTCATTCTGGTCTACATCAAGTACTATGTTGAGCCTCTACACTCTCAGCTTCCAAGACCTGGGACACACTATTTCATTTTATCCTAGGTCTCCACCCATCACAGGTAATATTAGAGATGACAATGATTGCATGACCAGCAGCTCATGTGCATGCACTGTAGGTACAAGTTCTCCGAAAGGGTGTGGACAAGATTGTGGGAGAAAAATGCATCAGCCACACGGGCACCCTGAGAGGTGTCATATTTTTGAAGCACGTGTCTGTTAGCTAAAATACAGTATTGAATACAGAGATAAGATTGAAACCATCATAGAATGGCTACACTCTGAACCACCCATTCAAGTCAGGAGAATTCCATATATAAGAAGTCCTCCTGATATGTGTACATCAGCTTATGAGGCATTTATTTGCATTCACAAGACCAAATGTTGAATGTGGTACCAGAAGCTATGAAGCACCTGCATATCTTTAAAGAGGTATAGTTGCTGTACTTCTAATTAAGCCTTCTCAGAGTACTGAGGTTTGCTGTCATGAGAGGAATGATTTTCTTTATCATGCCCCCCTAGAATGTCAGTATGAGAGGGGAGAAAGTATAATTTGCATTATTTCATACATCATTACTTTTTATTTTGCTTATTTATCTTTACATAAACAATGAATCATAAAAACAACAAACTATGAAAACAATGAACACTTGACATAGGTGGCCTTTGTGGTCTTCGGCGAAATGTATGTAACGGTGATTCACACTTAACAACTCAGTAGGAGTGAGGTCATATTCCACTAAATGCGTTCCCTTTTGTCCACATTCTTACCAACACTTGTTGTCTTTCCTCTTTTTATAATAGCCATTCTAATAGGTGAGAATGTTTCTCATGCTTTTGCAGGAATACACTTCCCCTTTTTTCCAGTACATACTTTTTTAAAAGCTAAATTTTTTATTTTAACTGACAAATAAAAATTCTATATATTTATTGGGCACAACATGATGCTTTGAAATATGTATGCATTGTGGAACGGCTAGATTGAGCTAATTAACATATGTATTACCTCATATACCAATTTTTTTTTTTTTTGTAATGAGAACACTTACAATATAACCTCTTCACAATTTTCAAGAATACAATACATTGTTCTTAGCTATAGTCACCATGTTGTACAATAGATACTTTGAGAACTAAACAGATAAAGGAAAAAATGAATAACGCCATTCAAAAGTGGGCAAAGGACATGAACAGACACTTATCAAAAGAAGACATACAGGTGGCCAATAAACATGAAAAAATGCTCCACATTACTAACCATCAGAGAGATGCAAATCAAAGCCACAATGAGATACTGTCTCACATCAGTCAGAATGGGTATTATTAAAAAGTCAGAAAATAACAGATGTTGCCAAGGTTGTGGAGATAAATGCTTATACACTGTTGGTGGGAATCAAATTAGTTCACTCCTGTAGAAAGCAGTTTGGAGGTTTCTCAAAGGACAAAAATAGAATTATCATTCGATCCATCAAACCATTACTAGATATTTACCCAAAGGAAAATAAGTTGTTCTACCAAAAAGACACCAGCACTCAAGTTTATCACAGCACTATTCACAATGGCAAAGACATGGGTGGACCCAGGTGCCCATCAGTAGTGAACTGGATAAAGAAAACGTGGTACATGTATACCAGGGAATACTACGCAACCATAAAAAAGAATGAAATCTTGTCCTTTGCGGCAACATGGATGCAGCTGGAGGCCAGTATCCAAAGCAAATGAACACAAACAGAAAACCAAATACTGAATATTCTCACTTATAAATGGAGCCAAATACTACAAATTAACTCAAACGGAAAGCCAAATACTGCATGTTCTCACTTGTAAGTGGAAGCTAGACAGTAAGTACACAGGGACACAAAAATGGAAACAATAGACACTGGGGATTCCAAAATGGGTGGTGGGGGAAAGCGGAGGGAAAGTGTTGAACTCTTGGGTACTATGTTTATTACTTGTGTGATAGGATCATTAGAAGCCAAACTTAGTATCAAACACTATAACCATGTAACAAATCTGCACATGAATTTAAAAACAAAAAACAAACAAAACATAGATACTTTGAATTTATTTCTCTTATTGAATTGAAATTTTGTATCCTTTGACCAATGTCTCTTCAATGCCCAACCCTTACCTCCAGCTCCTGGAACCACTATTCTATTCTCTGATGCTGAGTTCAACTTTTTAAAATTTCATATAAAAGTGATATCATGTGGTATTCGTCTTTCTGTGCCTGTCCTATTTCACTCAAAATAAAGTCTTCCAGGTTCATTGATGTTGCTGCAAAAACTAGGATTTCCTTCTTTTTAAAGGCTGAACAGTATTCGAATACACACACACGTGCACACACACACAAACACACACATATATATATATCACATTTTCCTTATCTATTCATCCATTGATGGACACTTAGATTGATTCCACATCCTGGCTATTGTGAACAATGTTGCACTAAACATGGGAGTGCAGAGATCTCTTTGACATACTGATTTCATTTCCTTGGTACTAATCCCAGCAGTGTGACTGCTGAATCAACAGCAGTTCTGTTTTTCATTTTTTTTTTTTTTTTTAGGAATCTTCATACTGCTTTCCATAATGGTTGTACTAATTTACATTCTCACCAACAGTGTGTGAGTATTCCCTTTTGTCCACATCCTTACCAACACTTGTTATCGTTCATCTTTTTATAACAGCCATTCCAATAGGTGAGAATGGTATCTCATTGTAGTTTTGACTTGCAATTCCTTGATGATCAGTGATGTTGAACATTTTTTCATATACCTGTTGGCCATTTCTGTCTTCTTTTGAGAAATTTGTATTCGGGTCCTGTGCTCATTTTTAAATTGCATTATTTGTTTTCTTGTTATTCAGTTGTTTGAATACCTTATATATTTTGAATATTAACTCCTTATCACATGTATAATTTGCAAATATTTTCTCCCATTCTGTAGGTTGTCTTCACTCTGTTGATGGTTTTCTTTTCTGTGAAGAAGCTTTTCAGTTTGATGTAATCCCACTTGTTTATTTTTGCTTTTTTTGACTGTGCTTTTGGGACTGTATTAACAAACAAACAAACAAAACACGGTCCAGACCAGTATCACGCAGCTTTCCCCCTAGCAGTTTTCTGTTTTCTTCTAGCAGTTTTAGAGTTTCAGGTCTTGTGTTTAAGTCTTTAACCCAATTTGAGTTGATTTTTTTGTATATGGTGTGAGAGAGATATATATGTATATTTGCCCCCTTATGATATTTTCCCCTCACATTAAAAGCTTATGTTTTCAAAGAGCTCATTGAAATAAAAAAAAAATAGAAGAAAATATTTGGGATCTAGGGCTAGGCAAAAGTTTGTTAGAATTGACTCCAAAAGCACAATCCATGAAAGAAAAAAATTGATAAATTGGACTTTGTTCAAATGAAAAAAAAAAATTGCTTTGTGGGAGATAATGGGGTCCTTGCTGCAAGGAATTCTTAACCTTTCTCTGAAGAATTTCCTAAACAGACAGGAGCCAACTTGACTACAGATGCCTGGAAATGGTGAGAACTGCAGCCTATGGCTGACTGATACTTGGATTTAAAAATCGCTGGTCTTTGTTGTCATACATGTTGTGCTCCAGTTATTGCCCTCTGGGAATGCTCCCAAACCTTAGAGAAAGTCAGCATTCAGTAGCAATTTGAGTTCTCCTTTCTAGAGAACCACATTTTTCTATCATTTCATCACAAATATAAGTTTTCCATAGGGATTGGGTTTTACATTAATTGGATGACAAAATCAAGGGAAGCAGTAGAATGTTGTTTTATTGAATACCAGCATCCTTATAGTTGGGTTGGGAGGAGGTAGTGGTGTCAACATTTCAGTCACGAGACTTCATTTCATGGTTATGGCTTCCAAATAGTGCCATTCAACTCTGATAGCAAACACTGTGTTAAAAACAACTGTCAATTTGATTTTTGTCACATTCAAACATCTAGTGATTTAACTTTGTTCCTCTAAGCTAAGTATCTCATTTTATCCAAATGACCTCTCTAAATGTGCATGTGACTGTGTGTCTATTTCCTTCATTCCATGACATTATGAATCACTCTAAGGTGTGTTAACAGTCATTACGCAGAAGGAAATTCCACGTTAATTGTTCACATGTTGCATCAATTCACAATGGCGTATGCTTACTCATATTATACACGTACCTTTCTTTTCCAATATCATAATGATCTTGGGGTCTAATTCTGTATGTATTGAAAGGCTAAAATTTTTCTGATTCATTTCAGTCATTGCTGTTCCATAAATGTCATTTGATGATGTAGTTTTTTTTTTTTTTTTATGATTCTTGCTTGTAATTTTAACTCCTTTATCCATTTTAACATCAACTGTTTCTTTCTTTTCTTTTTCTTTTTCTTTTCTTTTTTCTTTTGGAGACAGAGTCTCGCTCTGTCACCCAGGCTGGAGTGCAGTGGCACGATCTCAGCTCACTGCAACCTCCACCTCCTGTGTTCAAGCAATTCTCCTGTCTCAGCCTCCTGAGTAGTTGGGACTATAGGTGTGCACCACCACACCTAGCTAATTTTTGTATTTTTAGTAGAGATGGGGTTTCACCATGTTGGCCAGGCTGGTCTCGAACTCCTAACCTTAGGTGATCCGCCACCTTTGGCCTCCCAAAGTGCTGGGATTACAGGCGTGAGCCACTGCACCCAGCCAACATCAACTGCTTTATTTACATTTTTTAATTTGTTAATGTCCTAGTTTTGTATTTGTTTTTATTTCTTTAATTGATTCACAAATCTCAGGATATTAAACATATCCTCTGGAAAGTCAGCTGGAAACTTCTTAGTTCTTTCTAACATTTGAGTATGTTATAGAACTACACCCAGATTGAAAATGCGATGATCTCCTATAAAAGATTTGCCCATTTCTGCTGTCTTTAACTGTATCTCTTGACGTATGACAGGGAATCTTCTGTTTGTAAGTTGGCATTTGTTTCAATTCTGTATTACAATGTAATCCTTCCAAAGACATTTTAAGTGACAATTAAAAATCCAAACTTAATTTAAAATTTAGCAGTAGGCATTGCTATTAATGCTAATAATTTCAGCTGAAGTGAAAATTGATTGAAGAGATGCCTTCTATACATGGCTAAGTTCCTGCATAGACAATGACAGCCACTCTTAGGGTGCTCAAAAGTATCTTTTAACTTAGATTCATGCATTTATTCAACAAATATTATTTACGGCCTAATAATGACAGGCATTGACGTAGGTATCGAGAAAATTGGGTGAATATAATAGATAAAATCTTCATCATCATTGAACTTATGTTCTTCAATTATAAGAGGCACTCAGATTTTGGAAATGATAAAATATGGAGAAATATGTAAAATATGTATCTCAGAACAAAGAAAGATATGATGTAGCTTTAGGGTTCTGTCATACTTTTGAATTCAGCTATTTCTAATGCAATTAATTTTATTCAAACGTGTCCTAAAGAGACTATTTTAGCATTTACTTACATTCCTTGAAATAATTTTTTTCATTATATTATTTCTAATGCAAAGCAAATACTTCAGTTTTATATAACAAATGACATCAGACTTTCTTTTCTTCCTCCATTTTTTCCTTCCATAAAATAAATTAACAGAGGCTTTTCGTAGGATAGTCTATTTCTTTTCTCTGTGCTCATGTATGGAGAAATACATATGGGTGGGGCGAGACAGGAGGAGTGTACATAGGTATTTTATAATGATGAGCCTGGATAGGGTTGAAACAACTCCTGTACCAAGCCCTCACTTCCAAGTGAGGAAATCCTCCAACAAGCATTGCCCTAGAATACATTTAAAGAGGCTACTGAAAATCAAACACAATACACACACACACACATATACACACACAGACACATATATTTAAAATGTATGTACACACATGTGTATACATAATTTATATGCATATGTGTTTTGATACATACATATTTCAAAAACCAATGTAGTAAATTAGTAGCTTATTTTTCATATGCGTACTACCATATCATAAGTTTCCGAACTCAACAGAAGAGTCACCACTAATGGCACTTGAAAACTGTCAAGTAAGAAAACTTTCATGTGTAAATGTAGACTTAGTCTCTGATGTTCATGGGAAGTGATTCATGGCTAGGTTTTACATTACGCCAAGGAGATGCTTTATAACTGGATGCTGACACTTTATGTGTTAGGCTATAATCAATATTATTTGCTACATGCTCTGTCACTGAAATAAAACCATGATTGTTCTGCAAATAAAGTTTTAATTAATAACACAAACATCCCTGTTTCGAAATGTGGTAACCCTGTATATCCCACAACACAACTTTACTACCAGGTATAAAGATCAACCGAAGGTTTAGAAGTCTTAAAACATTGATATTTTGACGGTAAAACCTGAGTCTGTGTATTTTTTTTTTTAGGCAACCAGGTCATATATTGTAGAAGGGGAACTGAACTCAGTTTTCTTATCTGTAAAATGGAAATAACAGTTCCTAGCTCACATACTTATTAGAAAGATTAGATTATGTGTGTAAAGCGCACAGAATTTATGGGCTTCTAGATTTGGAGAATGGTAATCTGAGGTTGAGTGTTGATGTCCATAATTGAATTAGTGTTAACCTGTGCATTTTAACAGCTGCTGTCAATGCCCGTAACACAGAGACATTTAATTGCTAATCCAAGTCTATGCAATCACTTAGCTCATTCCATTGTCTAACAGGGTAGAACTGGCAGTCAACAACTTCTGCAGGATTGAAAAGAAGACATCACTGGAGCCCACTGAGACCATTGGTCACCCTGCTTACAGGCGCTTTGATCTTTGATTCATCTACCAAACTGAGAAACACCCAAATTATAAATCTGAAAACTTTCTAGTACCTACAATATGGCATACGAAACCATTCACAAACTGGCCCCACCCCAACTTTAAGCCTGCTCCATCACCTCACTTACACGATTGTACTCTAACGCCCCTAAAATAGCTCTTATGATGTTGTGTTATAGTTAATCAGGCATCTAATCCCCATCTAGCCCTTTGTAGGGCTGTACCTCAAAGTATGTGTTTGCCTAGGGGCAATTTAATCAGTGTATGCCTCTTCATATCTTCCAAGATAATCACACTTGAAAGGAGTTTCAGCTGTTAGCATCTTTCACGACCCCTCAGAATGTCAGCAGTAAGATGAACATTCTGAAACTAAGTTTTAAGGATGTTCAGAAAAGAGAAGTAAGGTATAGAGCCTCCAGTTCCTCCAAAACTCTCCATAAGCAGGTGTGTCTAGGAGAGCCACTCCCATTGCACTAAAGCAAATGACACATTCTATTGTACTCCTTGTGTCTTACTCCTTTTCGTACGCATGGTAACTTGTATAGTGCACATTATTTATTAGGTGAAATTTAGATTAAATAATTCCTTTCTTTGTCTCTTCTTTCCCCACCCCTAAAAATACACACATACAGAATTTTTCAAGCTAAAGCTACCTCTCTGTGACAGTAAGCAAGTGAAAAACTCAGATTCCTATGGGAACCTAGGAAAAATTGAACAAGACAGGCTTGGTGGGTATTGGGATGACTTGAAGAACACACACATATGCAAAAAAAGGTTATTATCTCACTAGCTGCTATCAGCTCCAGCCTACTGTTGTTGCATGAAAATGGCAATTTAGTGTGGCTTCTCTTCCCATCTGTCATGAGAAGTCAGAAATCCAGAATATTTTGTGAAATCTGGTTTTTATATGTCAGAAATTCAGTGTTTTTTTGTTTGTTTTGTTTAGTTTTTTGTTCTCTGTAAAGCACTGTGTAAGTCAAACAGAATGTACTTGTAAGGGACCAGTTTGAACCTTCGCGCTAGAGCTCCAAGACTGGGCAGTCTCTAGAAATCACTACTGTGCATCTTAGCTTGAAAAGATCCATTGTTCTTCCAGAAGACTAGGATGCAGTTAGGACGCACCCAGGCTGTTCATGGGTGTGCTATCCGTCCATATGGAAGAGGCTTGGTCAGTATCTGCCTCACAAAATCATGACTTTCATTTTAATCAGCAAGGAAGAACTTCTGCACTGTAAAAGCTTATTAAGGGAATTTGATTGCAAATTGAATGTGGTCCAGCACCTCTCCAAAGCTCATTTAAGATATTTGATATTTTAGAGAAAAAGCCTAAATGGGCAAGTTAACTATCCATTTACCTGCACTATTCCAAATTCTATCACTGAAGTCTCAGACCATCAGAAAATAATGTCTTAGACCACATTATCTTAGTCAATCAAAGACAAGACTTCTGAGATATGACTCAATACCATGTCATTTGATCTTACAGAAGGCTAATATAAAAAAACTGTCACGTTTAAGAGCATAGTTTGAACCTTTTAGAAAACTGGCTGGAGACACATTCTACCTTGTGTCATAGCACTGCTTTATATTGGATATATAAAGCAGTGTAATAAATTCCAGGAAAATAGTTCCAGGAAAGAATGTTTATCCTCATGGATGCATCTAGATATGTATGATGCCTTAATGGGAAACAATTTCTTTTCCCTAGTTGCCAGGACAAACTTAAGAAGCTACATTAAGTGAGAATAAGAGTCCGAAGTTTGTTTCAGAATGTTTGAAGTCCTTACTAATCCTTCCCCTTTATTTGTTTATTAAAGTTAACATTGGCTTTTAGGTTTTAGATAATTAGGAATAACCCAATTATAATAGTTTGTTTTTATTCTAGTGATAGGATTCTGGGTAATCACAATTTTTAAAATGCATTTCCCCCTTTTCTATAATATTATTTTGCTTTGTTACAAATACAATTTTTAAACATAAAGAGAATTCTCTCCATATCATAGATTTCGGTGGATATCTGCTTTCAAAATATTTTCACCGTCACCTATACCAGGACTTTAAATTTTAATTTTAAAAGTATGTTATTTGCATTTTAAATGCATATTGCAATTCTAGAATTCCCTGTCATCTATTTGTTTATCAAATGTACCTGGCACTGACCTAGGCACTGGAGATATAATAGTGAGCAAGTTAGACATATCCTCTTCTCTTCAGGAGCTTACAGTCTCATTGCAGCAGAAAAGAAACCAGGCAATGAAAACACAGGGTGGTCAGCGGTGTGATAGAAGTACAGGGTAGGCCGCCTAACACATACTAGGCAACAGAGAAGGCTTTCCAGAGGTTGCCCATGGCATGAAGATCTCAGGCAATAGTGGAAAAGGGGAAAGGCCTTTAGGCAGGAGGCTGCAGACTCCATAGGGCTGCCCTTCTCAGTGTTGTATCCTCAGGCCCTTGCTCGGTGCTTGGCTCACGGAAGGTACTGAAAATATATAAAATAAATAAATGAATGATGGGACAGCATATGCAGAGGTTGAGAGCCATGGGAGGTAATCGGTCCTTTGGAGGAACCCAGGGTTTGGTTGAGTCGTAGAGTTTGAGGTAGGTAGAAAGCGGTGAAATAAGACTAGAGAGACATCCAAAGCCCAGCTGTAAATGAATCTTATGAATCATCTAAATAATCTGCACTTAATCCTAAGAGAAAAGAGAAGCTATATGTGCTTAAATGAATAAAACTTAAAACAAATAAATAAACAAACAGAACCCAGATCCCTGTTTCTTTTTCAGCAACTTGACCTTTGGTTAACTACTACCTGGATTCCCTTGGTAACTTGATAAAGACAGAATGTCAACTAAGTCTCAAAGTGACATTGCTGATAGCAAAAATGACCCCTCATTGGTAAAATGCATCTGGACTAGGAGAGACTATAAATGAACCATAAAAACCCGATTTCATAGCTTTGGGCTTCCCTGTGAGCAGGGAAGAAATTGTTGCAAGAGATATAAGGCTGTTAGCGAGATGACTTCCACAGCTGAACTGCTAGACTATTGCATGGACTCCTGATGAGGAAGGCCTGCTGCTGTGGTGAGCTACGGTTCCCGATCTCTGCCCTTTAGAGTAGACAAGTGCCAGGTGTGGCGTATGGTCACCTTGTGAAACTGCATGTTTAGGTGAGCCTAAGAAGAACCCCTGACAAACACTGCATCATTGAAGGGTTTTAAGTGGAGAGTTAATACAAATAGACTTTTACAGGATTTCTTTAGCTATTGAAGGCAAATGCCCCAGGACAGGTTACTGAAATAACACATTAACCAGAATTATTAATAGTCTTGCTGGAATCAAATGGAAACCTACAAAGAAGGGAGGAAAAAGCATCCTCCTTTTAAGTTTTACCTAAACCTAGAGGCTCTAAGCCCATCAAGTGGGACTTACAGGAATGCAAACTGCTTTCCCTGTCTTTTGGTGTGTGGTTCATCTGCCACTTAATGGAGAAAACATTAATCTGGACTGGCAAATAGGAACCACCAGAGGGAAAGGGCAAAATACTAAATAAGGACCACCAAGCCATTTTCAGAAAGCAGCAACTATCGAAAAGAGTCAGATGTGAAATGCTATCTCACCCCTTAACTAGCTGTGTGACTTTAAACAAGTCATCAGACTTCTCTGAGTCTCAGGTTTCTTGGCAGAAAGAACAAAGGACTCAGACTCAATGACCTGGAGATGATTTTGACTCAAGACTCTATGAGTCCTGTAATCTGAGTACCACTCATATGCCAAGTACTAGGCTAAGCTCTAACACCCCTCCTGCCCCTATAAAAAAAAAAGTTCAAAATCAGGTAAATATCAAATGCCTGTAATAGAAAGATCAAGGGCTGGGGCCAACGGCTGGAGTAGGTCTAGTTTAAGGTTGAAGTAAGGACTTCATAATGTCTCTCCACCCAAATGTCAGCCTGTTTAACATGATAATCGCATCTATCACTGAAACTTTATCATGTGCTTTGGACCCCTCATGTGGCTGGTACTACGGTAGGCTCTGCTAGGTGATAACCTAGCAGAAATTACCCAAGATAGCTGCCCACATGTCTGGAGTACTTACTGTAACATTTGCCCACCACAAACTCTCAGTGATTGCAGCTGATTGACAGAATTAATAGAGATAATAAATATTTTAGGACTCCCATATTCTTCAACTACCTTGAAGACAGACATAAAAATCCAGCATAATTTAAGCCTAAAATCTGAAACAAAATAATGCAAAGTGAAAATAATAATTTCATTTAAAAAAGCTTGTCTCCAAGAAAATTAAGCACTTCCATATCTTGAGGGGATACTAAAATGTATTGATTGAGAATGCAGGAGAAAACCTCTGTTTTTACAAAGAGTTTTGAAGTAGGAAATTTTAGAGAAAAGAATTGCGTGTACTTCTAGGAAATCTCATCATGATCTCAGTGTAATAGCCATTTGCAAAAGAGCCCTGAACTGAGTCCATGCCAGGGAGCATTATTGGAAAATGGCCCAATCCAGCTACTTCCTGGAATTCCTCTTTGTACTTCAGCAGCTAGTTTGGTATGCACTGGGCACCAAACAGAGGCACAGCGTCTTACAGAGCATGGGGAAACTCATTCCAGGATGATACAGTTTGCGATTTGTGACTTGAGCCTTGAAACAGGTAGAAGACAACAGCTCATGTTATCCAAATCACGAGATAAGCCTTAAAAAACAAAAGTACAACTAAAAGTGGCCATGGAAAAAATAAAATTGAGGTAATTATGGGAAGTATTTATTCCAAACAGCCACAATTTTATAGTGGGAGTTCGGGGATGCATAGAAAAACTAATACAGCCTCTGTTCTTATGAGGCTGCCCAGCATTTTCCAACCTGCATTCCATGGCATTGTAGTATTGCTGAGGGAATGATATAATTGCCTGATTTGAATTTTCTTTTTAAAAGGTAGTTATAATTAATTATTTGTTTTAAGCAATTGTTTAGCTACTGTTAAATAATTGTGATTAAAAATGTAAATTTTGTATATTAAATTTAATAAACTTGGAAACCATAAACACATTGACTTATGCTCTCAAACAACAGTTTTTGTGCAGATTCAAGATTAATTTCTGTGCTTATATTTATGAATGTATCATTGATTAGAGAGAGAAAGTGTGTGTGTGTGTTTAACGTTAGTACTTAGCAATTTTGCTCATGTAAAATTCTGTAAGCAGGCGCTATTGAAGTACTCTCCTGCTTTCTTCTGAATCAAAATTTTTTCACTACAATGTAACTAAAGCAATATACCAAAATGAAGTCGATCTTGAGACCAAAAGTTTAGGTGATTGTCATCCGTCTACCTTAATTTCAAATCTCATAATTCATTAAAATATTTACTATGTAAATTATTGGAAAATTAAACAAGATAGAGTTTTGTCGATTTTGCCAGTTGTTTCATTTTTACAAAATGTTTGGATGCTTATGAAAGTTTTAAAAGAGCAATTTGGATTCTTTCATAAACAATAAAAGGAATCTAGTCATTGGTAAAATTTAGAAAGTTCTGTACTTTACATAGGAGATGGAAGATAGAAGTTACTGATGAACCTTAGCACTAATTTTCTGATATTTTGCAAATTTTCAATTATTGCTGTGTAGAAGATCCCATATGAAGATGACAAAATGCTAACTCACTTCGCAGACCAGCAATTATTTTGAAATACCTTTCTGCTATTATGCAACAACATGTACGGAGATAGCACACAGCTCTTATCTCTGGCAATAAGAAATGGAAAATTTTGGAGCTTGCGATCTAAAATTGTACGTTATATTAGAAAAACTCCATAAAGATTTACTTGACTTTTTCCATGTCTAGATTTGAGAAAAGGAATTACTAATTTTGAATTACTGCTATACATTAAAATAATAGATTAAAACATTTAAAATGTATAATTATGGCTTGTGAATTTGAGAAGACGAGGATTGGGCAAGGAAGACAGGGAAAGTGTGACTATATTCAATGCAACTCTGAAGGGAAATCTGCCAATTGTAATATATAAAGTGACTTATGATGCCTTCACCCTCTTCATACAGTTGTTATAACTGGAGCATCTAAGTGCTTTGTACCATTAGTCACTCCTGTATTGCAGTTTCATTCTTACATTTTGTAGTACCTTTTATACTTGTGATTTATGCCTACAGAATAACTAGGAAAACCATATATGTTTTACATACAGATTCCAGAAAGAGACAGAACTTGGCTAAGTAAAGTTATTTTTTAAATCCAGTTCTGTAATGGTGTTACAGGACACGTGGTTTTCCAGTAAAACCTACTCCTGTAGTTTCACTTTCCCTGCATAGACCTCTTCCCGGGCCGTACTGCTTTCTTAAGCTATATCATGGTGGAATCTTATCCTTCATAATGTTTTGGAGAAAGCTGAGGGTGGCGCCTGCACAATTTGATTTGGTGTAAAAATACACACCAAATCTGATTTCTGTTACATTAAGGCATTCTCTGACAAAATATACAGAACAAGAAATGAAGTGAATTGTGTTTTAGAAAAATCTTATGAGCTTGTTTCCCCGAATACCTGACCACTAATTTTAAAAAATGAATCAAAAACCCACTTTAATTGAATATTTAATAGATGATTTAATGGTCAAGTTAAGATACATTTTAACTGCTAAATATAAAAATGATTTGTGTTTGCTTACTGGAAATATTTGTAATATAAGCCAACATATATAATAAACTAATATTTAAAGCAAATTTACTACGAAGAAATGAAATGACTATTTTCAATTTATAAACATTGTACATTCATCAAACTATATTTTTGACTAATAGTTGGCTTTTGTAATATGAATATCATAACAGTGGATTGCCATTAACAGTAGAAATAGTTTAACTCATTTTTTAAAAGGGCAATATATTTTACTTTAAAATGAACCACTGGAAATATAAAAATGGCAATATTCTCCTATGGAAAGGCCCAAATGTAGCTAGAGTAAAATATATCACTTTTTATAAATAAACGAGTTTATTGTCTTGTAAATTCCATCCTCTACATAATGCCTCATGTACTAGGGTGATGTACAGAAAAGAATCTGGGGTTGGCAAATAGGATGGAGCATGTAATCCAGTCTAGTGCCATTCTCCAACAAGTTATTTAATCAGAGTAAAGCTAGACAAGTGTAGTGTACCTCAGTGTTCCTCCCAATAAAGTGGGCCAAGAATTACTTCATTTGATATATGAAAAAATAAACAAAAAAGACATGCTAAAATGTTTTGAAAAGTAACATGTTGTATAAGTAGAAAAGGCATGCTAATCATTTGAAAATAACTCATCTAATTTGTTTTAGTATCTAAAAATAATGGTAGAATAGATATTTCAGGTTCCTGAAATTGCTGTTTCTTCACAGTACATTTTGAATAAACTTTACTTAATTTGGAAAGTTTGAAATATGAAGTCCCTAAGGAAATTCTGAAAACTCCTTTGCATTCCTCAACGTTAAACACAAATACATTATGGTGTCTGATGTTACCACCACCTGGAGATTCCCTGATATTTTTATCATGGGGGGGAAAAAGGTGTATTAAAACATTTCTTTTACTTCTAGCATTATAGGAATCCCAGGCATAGGGCAATAAATACGTTACTGATACCCACAGGTGAGCAGGCAATTCTGTCCTGTGTTACAGGTACTTTGTCATTACCTTCTGAAACACTGTTTCACAGTGCAGGGTATGTTATATAAAAAATAAATGATGCTGCCAAATTTTAGCGGTTTCAAAGAAACATAAGTCAATGGCATAAGGGAAGTAGGTGACGTAATGACTCTAGAATTAAGTAGATGGCTTGAAGAGATGGATCATGAAGCTTAACCTTTGAAATTATTCATTGAATATTAATATAAACACATGGAAAAACACACTTCTAAGATGCTTTGCTAAAATTCTATTTATTAAATCAAAATTTTTTAAATGACAAAGAGAGATAATATATCCTATTCCTGGAAAACGTCTAAGAACAAACATCTAATAATCTGGTCTTACTTAATGTTTCAGTTAAGGGTATTTGTAGAGCAGGAGGTTAATAATGTCTAAACAATTACACGAAAAAAGGAAAGGGAAAAATTGACAATGAAACCCAAACTTGTCAATAAATGGTAAATTATTACAGATGAATCAAAGGAGATGAAAAATCAGACCAAATATTAATTTATACAAATTGGAAAAGATTTAAAAACTGATTCAAAGAGGATGGGCAATTGAGACAACGACCAAACAAAGAAAGACAAATAACCTCAAATTGACTTGAAGAGTCACAGCAACTCAGAAGGTGTTACTAATGAGATCTGAACTTTGATGATCCTAATAGGCATTTGGTGTTGTTTGGTCTAAAAGCGAGGAGGCAAGCTTTCTCTCCCCTATGTAATGTGAACAAAATTTCTTTCTCCATATAGGACATGGAGCACTAATGGTTCATCTAAATAAGCTACATTTATGAAGGCAGAAAAAAAATTATAAGACAATTTTAAAAATTAAGAAAAATAAATACTGCTCTCCAAATAAAACACTAAACAGAAAGATACTCCAACAAAATTTGGACACAGGGTTGCTTTCTACCTTCTGCTTTTATCAGTTTCTGCTTTGCACTGAAAGTGTCTTGCATCTCTTAAGATAATTTTAATGTCTCTCTCTCTTTCAGAAAAAGGTTCCACAGCAGAACCTTTTCATTCCAGGTATCTCACCTTCTGAACCCAGCTTGCAGTATCCCCATTCCCATGTCCTGCCTGCACCAAAATCACCCCATCTCCTGACCATGCCATACTGCCCTGCGTTGGTATCTGTCTCCATGTTATTCCCTTTGCCTCAAATGCCCTTCTTGCATGAAGCCCTTTCCAACTAGTGTCAGTTGGGTCTCCCCAGAAGCAGATGTGAGATGAAATTAGAAATGCAAACGTTTATTGGGAAGTAACACCCATGAAAGAAAAAGGGCAAAAGTAGGATTATGTACATTGTGACCTTTAATATCTCATTCACATCCCCTAGAAATCATTTACTCTTCTTCTAAAAGTGCCTACATCCCCCACTTCTCTCCTATGAAAAAGGATATATAAGTTTTTAAATCTCATTGGGTGTATTAGTCTACTTTCACAGTGTTATAAAGAAATACCCAAGACTGGGTAATTTATAAAGGAGAGAGGTTTAGTTGACTCACAGTTCTGCAAGACTGGGGAGGCCTCAGGAAACTCACAATCATGGCAGAAAGTGAAGTGGAAGCAGGCACCTTCTTCACAAGGCAGCAGGAGAGAGAGGTGCAAGCAGGGGAAATGCCAAATGCTTATAAAACCATTAGATCTCATGACAATTCCCTCACCATCATGAGAACAGCATGGAGGAAACCACCCCTGTGATCCAATCACCTCCCTCTCTTTACATGTGGAGATTACAGGTCCCTCCCTCTACACATGGGGATTACAATTAGAGATGAGATTTGGGTGGGGACACAGAGCCAAACCAAATAATTGAGCTATTGGGTACTCACTTTCCTGTGATGCCCTCATGCATATAACAAATTGGTATGCCTTTTCTCCTATTAACTTGTCTACTGTCTGTCTATTTCAGCAGACTCACTTATCAAAGCTCCAGAGAGTATAGAGAAGTTTCTCTTACCCTTCAGGCTCCATCAGTCTAACAGAAACTCTAAAGCAAAGAATGCCTGTGAAAAGAGGTCAACATGGGCCAGAAACGGCGAGGCTCTGTTATCAGCATCTTGCTCAGCCATTGTCCCAAGAAGAGTGTGGCCTCTGCTCCAATGCTGGGTCAGATGTTGAAGGCACTAACAATTGGAAGCTGTCAGATAGCCATATTCCTCACATCTGGGAAAGGAGTCCTCTCTTGAAGAGGGATTTTAGCAGTACATCTCTTCATGTCTGCCACACAATTATTCTCTAACACACATGTGAATGTCTATTCCTATGTGAAGCCTCTAAAATTCATTCCCAGGCAGTTGGTGGCTCTCTACGCCTTTACCGCAATGTGAATGTTAATTTCTCATACCACACTGTGTCCTCACTATTTTTACAGTTTTCTCTCTGCCTTTTGGAAGGTAGAAACCACATCATGGTCTTCTCAGATTTCCAGTACATAGCTTGGGAAACATAGTACCTAATAAAATATATTCAAAAGAGGGAGTGATTTGATGGCTGGACTTACCAGCTGGATAACAGACCAGACTGGTTGATCCAGAGATACTAAGGGATATACCTCATGTATGTGAAAGTGAAAGGTATTAGGAAGTTCTCAAAAACTAATTTCAATGTACTTTAAATACTAACGAACTATTGGACTTTAAGGATAACATATATCAAAAATTAGCATGTTGTAAGGCAAAGTTTTGAAATTATGTTCCCAATCATAAATCTAATCACAATCATAAGCAGATTACATGAACCTATCTGTGGATCTCTTTCCATCCATTATTCTCACTTCCAGTTTTCTCTTTCAATTTACAGACTGGGAAACGGTCCATCTAATTTTAAGATTCTAAGATGTACTGTGTTTATTCTGTATTGTAAAATAATAATTTAATTTCAGTTGTAAATTTTAGAGTTTTCTTTGATGACCTTTTTAGGCAAGGCTTAACAGTTCAGTAACATATACTCTTCATTTAATCAGCCAACAATGTTTACTCTCTGCTAGGCCCAAAGCTAAGCTGTGAGGACATAAAGATGAAAGTGAATGAATAGGGTAAGAAGCCCTCTTTCTAATGGTGGAGACAGAATAGCAGATGATTCACTACATGGACTGGGGAGTGCTATAATACCTAAAGGGTACACAAGGGAAAAAGAAAACATGGGAGAGAAAGAAAAGGAACTTCTTGAGTCAGTGTGAGTTACTCTTTTGGTTTCATCTCCTTCTGAACTTTTAAAGGGAAGTAGGACAGAAACAAAGTCCTTAAGAATGTCTAGAATCCCTCTAGAATCCCTTTCTCTAATGCAGTTCTCAGTAGGGTTGGTACTGCCCCCTAGGGGGAGGCTTTGGAAACTGCCAAAGTGAGGCACTGGGTTTCTCAATGATTGTAGAGACACTTATTGGCATTTGGTAGTCAGGCACCAGAGACGCCAGATGGCCTGCAATGCTTAGGAACGCCTTTCACAGTGAATAATTGTCCTGCTCGGTTTTCAAATATTCCACTGATCATTCATGAAAAGAAAAGCTTTGTGTGTAATTTCCCAAGTCCAGAACATAACTTTGTTTTACATATAACCCTGGAGGAATCTTTCAAGGCTTTTAATATACCTTGAATTTTCTAAGAAGGCCACTACCCTGTATATTAAGGAATGGCCACATTTTGCTACTACTGTCCAAAATTTTGCAAAGAAAATCTATTTTAGATACCCACATCACTGACAGAACCACCACACACACAGACATCTGCATCAATAGCAGTGGTCTTATGTATACCACAGCATGTTATATAACAGTATGTTACTATATCTTTTAGTGTAGTCATGCCCAGGATTTTGCACATAATACTTTACTATAAGTTACTTACTATTTTTTTTCCTTTAAATGTTCTATAAATGATGTATGTAGGTAGGTTATATTGCTTATGAATGTTATTTTAAGATTATCGAGGAAGCATTACAAAATATTGGCTAGGACTGAGACCATTGAGATCCACTACAATTACTTTTTCTAAAATTTCAAGACTGACCTCATTCTAATGAGAAGAAACATGTGAGGCTGGAAGTTTATATAGACCATGTTCTTATGCATATTCAACTACCAAGGAGCATTTTTACATTATCCCTAGATTGGCAGGGCTGCCTGGCTGGAGGACAGATATTCTGCACAGATAGACATAAAGGGCTCATGCTCATCTGCAGCAGGTAAAAGAGAGAACTAACAACTCTTCTTTGAACTGTCTTCATATCTTGTAGCTTATTCTCAGGGGGTTGAAAATGAAATACTCTGCCTTGGTTTTTGCCTTCAAATACTTGTCAGCATTAATTTTTCCTGGTGGTTCTCTAGACAGATAAATTGCTCTTGAACAAAGTAGATAAATTTGAGGCAATGCCCCTGGATTAACACTTTAGAAGAAAACCATCATCCTTATAATCATCATTTCCATTCTCTTTTTAGTACAGACTATTAACATATTATTTAGCATTTCTTTCATTCTGTCTTGGACCAGAGTTCTTTGACAGATGTCTGTCATTGTCATTTATTACACATCCACTCACTCAGGCAACAAACATTTAATGAACACCCATCATGCACCATGTGGTCCACTTGCTGCTGGGAGCACAAGATTAGTAAGTTCCAACTTTTGCCCTCAAGGAGTTCACAGAGTTGGGAAAGAAAGGCAAATAAATAAGCAATTAGAATTCCAGGTTATATACAGTATTTTAGAAGGTTATAAAAGGAGTGTAGAAAGTAATATAAATGAAAATGTCAGCACCTAACATTGAACCTTAGACATAGTAAGTGCTAAAAAAGAAATGTTTTGAAGTTATTCAAATTGTTCCAAGGCTGAAAATTGGGGAGGTAAATTGAAGAGTTAAAATGGAAGGATAAGGCTCCAGCTAGCAAGATAATTGACATTCTGATGGGAATGGGATATTCCAAGGGCGTTGGGACAAATGAATAATTTTTCCTTCAGCCAACATTTCTCTAGCAATTGCCACATACTAGATACTGTGCTATCTGCTGAGAATACAAAACTCTCTAAATCACTTGTTTTTCTCTAAAGGAATTTAATCCCTCTATTTACCAAACCTGTCTTTAGAACTATGAATACATATCCATATTGGCTGACAGAATTGCATTTGATGGAGGAACTAATGTCACACAAATTCCCAGGCTCAGAAGTAGAATGAATCATTAGTGGAGGCTAACCCAGGCCAGCCAGGTTGCAAAGACGGCTCTGTGTCAGCAGCATGAGGGCTATTGGTTACAAGATATCAGGAATGAGCCAGAAGTCCATAGGGAGATGATGAGTTAGAACACAATATGTGAATCTAAATACTGAGGAAACAATGTTTGAGGCAGTGGCTCCTTAGAAACTTCTGTGGATAAACTGTAACCGAATAAGGAGTGAGGCAAGTTTCAGGCAAGGCTCAGGCCTCTAAAAATATCAAACTGAAATCAGATCATGACAGAGTGAGCAGTCAAGAGTGAACTAACTATCACTAACAGAGTCTTCTGGAGGGTTACAAACCAGATTCATTCATATGTCTATTTTTTAATTTTTTGTGAGCTTGCTGTGTATACATCTCATGGTCCTAGGATGGTGACTCTCAGATAACACAAATTTCAGTGTGTGTTCAAGACTTTGTTTGGATGCTAAAGAACAGCAATCGGCTGGTTTTCCTCCACTACCTCTTCTCTTACTAATTAGGAATTGGCTGAATCTTCAGTACAAACTATCTCACTTTCCATCCATTCATCCATTCACTCAATAAACACTTATTATCAGCTTTGAGGTAAGAGACCATTTTAGGTGATGGAAGGAAAAAAGATAAATAGACCTGATCCCTGTCCTTGAAGGGTCAGTGTCGGGAGGCCAGCCTCAGCTTCGGAGAACGATAGTGCAAAACACATTGATTTCAGTGACAGAATCTAGATCACTTTTTCTTTGTCAATAATTTAAATGGGTATGCAGACAATAATCAATAAAGTGGTGGCTGCACGACGGTTACCAAAGAAATATTTAACTCAATTCCTCAATCCGACTATCTCCGGGAAGAGCCGGGTTGGCATTCTGACTGCTCATGAGGAAAAAAGATGATGAAATACTCTAGTTTTTCATATGCCAAGATGAAAATCATCAATCTCAATCTCCGTGGAAGATGAAACTACTTTTAGAAAAGAGCAGTGAACTCTTATCAGTCTTTCTAAGGTGATGCGATCTTTAAGATGATACAGAGAGGGCAGAAAGAGTAAAGAAGTTCAGAAGAATTTATATGGGCAAAAGGGAAATGATGAAATTTCTCTCTCAATTTTATAAGGTGCTAAAAATAAGACAGGATATATATTAAACCCAAATGACTACAATGCTTTTTGAAAGATATATACCTTCTGATGTAGCATAAGTTAAGTTTGGCAATGCCATTTACGTCTTGTTTTCTCAAGCTTGCATTATTCCTATTATCTTTAAACCATGGTTTCTTGACAGAGAACTGTCAAGCATCTTGTCTATTTTCTGGTGATTAGTTTAGTTAAAAACTATAAAATAAAATCTATAGGTTACCTAAACAGGTACACTTGAAACTGAACACGCCAAGGATTCCTTTTGTGGATTCAACCTTCCATTATATCTTTAGCACACCTAGAATACCATATGTAACAACGTACCACCCAACATGGGGGCCAAGTCACGACACCACAGTCAGTCATGTATCACTGTGCTTTGCCCCTAAACCACAGGTAATGTGATCCCATTACAATTTGTGCCACTAGTGTGCTTAAAAGATTTCCCATACCACACTAGAGAGAAAGCCCCAGACCTCACTATCACATACAAGGCCTTCTATGATGTGTCCTCCATTACTTCTCTGCTCCTTGATTACACGTACCACACAGGCCCTTCCTAAATGACTTCTGTGGCCATAAAGAAGAACTCACTTAGTCTGGAGATCTTAAGAGTAAATGGAAAAAAGATGCGCTTGCTCCAAAAAATGGCAGTCAGGGAAGAGTTTCCCTGTAGGGTAGTCACAAAGCCTTTCCACAAGTAGATATCCTTCTGGAAAATTCAGCAGGCCAAGAAAGCCTGCCCTGGGCCCGTACTTCTGCAGGGCAGGATCACCAAAATGTTTCTGTTGAATGGATTTTTACTGTCTTGATTTACAATAAATGCATGGTTTTATTTAAACAAAAAACACATTTTTATTATTTAATTTTCTATATAAGTCTTTGAAAATGATACATGCAATAAAGATTATTTGCAATACCCATATTTGATGCATCATTTTCAAACCACATGGTTTAGCATGAAATTTAAATTCAGCCAATAATTCCAAGGTGACAGTTTTATCTACAAAGCCTCCATTTCTAGTTCAACCAATTTATTTAATGGAACAATTTAGAGCACTTGTTTAAACTGATCCAAATAACATTCAAAAGAAAGTAAAGGGAAATAACTTTCAAATGCAATTTAATAATAGAAACGATTGCTGTTTTTAAAGCAATGAATCTAAGCCTCAAATGTGTTAATTGTACAAGTTCTTATTAAAGAGATTCAAGGAAGATAGCAATGTAATCATTATAAAAACATAAACTTAGATAAAATCTGCCATTTTTCCATAAAACACAGATACACAAATATTAAGACCACAAATAAAATACATGCTGTGAAGTGTAACAGGAGAAAACACTGAAAAATAAGACAAAATTATAGGTTTAAATATACATTATGCTTTAACTCTCACTTCATTGGATTTCCATTGCTTTCTAGACACATTCCCTACAAATATTTCCAGACACCTGGTGATTTTCTTTATTATGAGGGTTGAGATGGCAATAATTAAGTACTCTGCATTTCCTTTGGCAAAAGAAAGCATGATTTATGAGAAAAGAATAAAAATCTAAGAAAAACACTTAACAAATTACTCAATTTTTATATCAAACTGATTCAGGATAAATTTCTTCCATGTTGCAAGTATGGAAAATATAGCTTACTGGATAACAGCACGGTATTTTAAGAGAATATCTGGGTTTTCTTCCCTGTTTTTAGTAATTTTGTGTCTGTAGGCAAGACACATAACCTCTCTTAAGTCTTAGTTTATTCATTTTGCAAAGGGGGTAGTAATAGGAAGTATGTCTCAAAGAGTAAGATGTATACCACCGGTGGTATTTAAGACAGCTGGTGTGGCAACGTGGGCAGATTGCTGGAGCTCAGGAGTTTGAGACCAGCCTGAGTAACATGGTGAAACCCCATCTCTACAAAAAATGCAAAAATTAGCTAGGTGTGGTGGTACACATCTGTAGTCTCAGCTACTTAGGAGGCAGAGGTGGGAGGATCACCTGAGCTGGGAAGACTGAGGTTGCAGTGAGCCAAGATCACACCATTGTACTCTAGCCTGGGTGACAGAGTGAGGCACTGTGTTGAAAAGGAAAAAAAAAAAGAAAGATAGCTGGTGTGGTGATAAACTTATTTTTAAAAATGTATCTCAACACAATTTTAATGTGTATGATAAAAATATAAAATTCGTATATAAAATAAAAAAATAAGTAATTTCTCAGGACAAACCTAGCTAGCATGATGGGAATCTCTCTTTCTCAGAGTATAGTTCTTTCAGTTGTACTTTGAAATTTCACTTCAATGAACACGAACATTTTAAAAACGGTAAAGAACATTTTAAAAACTAAATGTCAGAAGAAGGGTCTTAGGGTTCATGTGGATTGTGTCAGAATTAAAGGAAATGGTGAGCTAATTTTCATAAGGTACTCAGCAAAGCATTGGAATATATTAAAAACTCAGTGACTTATTGCTGCCATATTACTATAATCCTAATAAATCAAATATACTCCATTTAGCATAAAAGAAGTTTGAGTATCTGTGTATAGCAAAACCATCATCTTTTACTTTCCAAATGATTTATAAATAATATGTACCACCAAGAAACCAAGAAAGAATAAAAGAAATGAAGAAACAAGGGGAGGGACAGGAGCTCACAGAGGACAAATAAGCAAAAAGCTGATGCAATTAAATGACATATACAATTTGCCATAATAATATTTTGCAAAATGACATACGTTGCAATGATTAGGCTAAGTAAATCTGCCTATGAAATTTGAGGAATTACTACACACCCAGTGAATAGCACCTATATAATCATATTACATTTTGTCTCAGGACATTAGAAATAAAGAAAACAGTTTTCTGGTTATGTTTTCTAGAAATTCTATCAACCAGCCTGGGCAACACGGTGACATCCCATCTGTACTAAAAATAAAAATTTTAAAAAACCCCAAAAAACTAGCTTATAATGGTGGTGCTTGCCTGTAGTCCCAGCTACTCAAGAAGCTGATGCAGGAGGATCATTTTAGCCCAGGAGGTGGAAGTTGCAGTGAGCTATGATCATGTCACTGCACTCCAGACTGGGCGACAGAGCCTGCCTCAAAAAAAAAAAAAAATCTTATCTAAGGCAGTACATACCACTAAAAAGAAAATCTAAAAACATTTCCTGTAATTTTACTAAGTTCTTGTGAATAGCGTTTTTTAAAATAAGCATTTTCACAAAAAGAAAAGGGCAATATTAATATGAAACATAATACTACTTGGATAGTTCTCTCTTCAATGTATTTTATGTGTCTCCCATTTAATTGCAATTGTAGTTAACATTTTCCTGCAGATAATTATTTCTGAAAATAATATATGCCCAGCATTTTGTGAATATGTTTTGTTCCTTTAAACAAAGTATTCTAAATTTCATCCACCAACACATAAAGTGGCTGTAATATTCTGGTGTTCTAATTCTTATCACAAATTAACCACAAATTTTCTTTTACCATAGGCAAAGAAAGGACTATTTAATAATTAATTGAAAGAGAATTAATACCACACTTTAATCCAAATGTCTTTAGTCATAGTAAGACTAAATTCTCTACTATCAACAGTTCTTTCTCTAAAGATGTAGTCCGGCCATGTTGCCCAGGCTGGACTCAAACTCCTAGGTTCAAACCATTCTCCCAACTCAGCCTCCCAAGTAGCTGGGACTGCAGGCACCTGGCTAGTATCCTTATCCTGTAAGAATGTACTGGGGACAGAATTGGGCACAATCTGGTGAAATCTCAAATATGAGTAACCCAAGTGACAGAAAAATTCACCTAAAGTTTCACTTTGATGGCTGACCAACAGTTTCTTACCTGGAAAATGGGGCTCTGGGCCAATGAATAAGGTAGGCTCTCAAGATT